>NW_026138076.1:35402500-40800000 GCF_025592945.1 Manacus candei | reverse complement strand
GACTACAGAAAATGAAAGGAAGTAGGAACAACATAAGTGAGAAGAGCAGAATTTGACCCTACACATTTAGGAAAAGGAATTCATAAAACTGACTTGGAAGTACCAAAGATGTCTTGTGCTAACGAGAATTTAGATTTCATCTTCAGAAGTTTTATGAAACTTTGCCTAAGACGGTAATATGATCCTGATTTTCCATTATCCCACATAGTTGTAAAAGCCAATTCCAGAAAAAAACCTAGGTATGAGATGACTACCCAGTCAGCATACCCTTGGTTTGAACAGTAATAAGCTCTACATTCCCTACTCTAAGTCAGTTAAACTGCACATCTGATTTAGTGAAGAACTTTTCCTGGGACTGAGAATGGCAGGATTTGAGACACAAAATCTTTTGTAGAGTTAAAGGAAAAGCTTATCCCTTATTTATGGGTATGTAAATCATATCTGAAGATAGTGCACAAGCCCCAAAACAAAAAAGGAGACACCAAGATGATATTGTAGCTTTATGTTCTACACTCAGATTTTAAATATATTAATATTTTAAAAGTTTTTTTTCAAATATGACTACCCCACAAGTAATCTTGGGCCTGGTTCTTTCTTGTGTTAAAGCTTTAACTACACACAGGATTTTTTGTGTGTGTGTGTAAAAATACTATTTTTGGTTAAGACTGTTAATTAACTTTTTTCCCTGAAGAAGTAAACTTGCAGTCGTGCTATCTGTCTGTCTTCATGTCCCTCCCCAAAGACTTTTCAAACCAAGAACTCACTCTGAGCAACTCTGATGGCAGATGGAGCTCTCCACAATACAGAAATCCCACAGCCTTAGGAAAATGGGTGGCTGGAGAGAAGAGAGAGAGATCAAGCCTCTGTCAGTGACCCAGTAGAGATCAAAGCTGCAGCATAAACTCACCATCAGGGACACAAATGCTCTTGGACTGCTTTCAGAGACTGCACACAGAAGCACAGTCTTGCAAGACAGACCCACACAGAGCCAGACTTTATCAGCTCCCCTGTTAAAGGAACTGCTTGTTCCACCCCTGCTGTTCTGACAGTAGTAACCCAAAATGACCTCTACACCCAAAGAACTGTAGTAACACAAAACAAGTGAGGAGATGAAGGGATCAAACCGCTTTCCCTTGGAAGTAATACAATGCTGAGGTGCACTGGTGGTGAACCCATTTTCATTATGAGGCACTTTTACACTGCTGTTGATGTCACGGAGCTGAAAAAATAAAAATCAGAATAGCCCAACAGGAAAATTCACCGTGTGCTTTCTGACTTTCCTGTCTATATTCAAGCAGAAGTTACACAATCACATTTATGCCATCTCCCAGTCACTTGATCTATTACTTGCCAAACAACCTCAGTAGCAAGCAGAGGCTCATCAGGGTCACTGCAGAACTGCTTTCATTCAAGTAGTTTAGCACAAGATCATTCTAAGTATGCATTGCATTGTGTGAAGATGTGAGGTAGAAACAAGTGGGATGTTCTTTTTCCCCAACAGTCACAGACTCAGTTTTGAGACCAGCTCTGCCAAAATTGACTCTGAGTCTCCAGCAAAGCTTCACTGAAATCAGCAGAGCACTGCATAGCGGATGGTAGTTCAATTGGACATCAAGACTGGGACTGAAACTTATGTGAAAGAACAGAGAAAAATAGTGACTCTTAAAACATTAAGTCTAAGCATTTACTGGATAATAAATTATTTGCTAAAACTCTAAGATGAACTGAAGCCTTTACTGTTAATTCAATCATTTTGGAGTCCTTGATGTTAAGTTAATTAATTGTTGTTGGCATAATTATGAAATATCTTCAGTTTTATAATGGGTATAAAGTTCTGAAATATAAATTGAAGATATCTCACATTTTTAATAGTTGTTCCTTAACCTTTAAGGCATTTAGTTTTGTGTGGTCAATGAAGACAACGTGAGCTTTTTTCAATTACATAGAGGACATTATCTGAGATATTATTTATCAGGCAACTGAACAGATAATGTTTTGTCTACTTACTCTTCCCTATTAGTCCTTCTGTGATGCATTCATACCACACATACATTTGTTGTAGTTCATCCCATTCTGACGCTCAGCAGATGTACCAAGTATGGTCTCCATTTACTCCATCTTGCCCTTTTTTCAGTTTATGTAGAATAACCTCTCACAGAAGCTGCAGGACAACTGCCTTTCATTCAGTGATCCAGAAGATGCAGTGGTCTCATTCCAAATACATGCAACAGCATTATCTAAAAAGGCTACTGCAAACTGATAGAGATGATAAAAACCCATATTCCAATAATACCTACAAACTAGAGGAATCATGCTACAACAAAACAGGATAGTGACACTGTTATCTTGCCTCTGTGGCCACTACAACCCACCTCAACCACTGTACAACTGTGCCATTCTATTCAGCATGCCCTCTGTCTTGCTGGGTAGGCACAGGCTGCCAGTGCACCACCCAAGTGTCTCTTTACCAAATTGTTGCAATAGTCCCTTACAGGAAAGGATTCAGATTGGTTTCCAGGAGGTTATCAAGTCTTGGCAACAGCTTAGTAGTGGTTAGATGGCCTGAATGTATACCTCTCTGTGCTTTCTATGAGATGACGCTTTATTCTTGCTGTGGTTGCACCAATACCTGGAGGATATCCTCAAAAGCCGATCATTAGGGATGGGCCTCCCAAAACCTCCGTTGCCTATACCTTGCAATGGCCACGCTGGGGTTCACAGGCATTATTTCCACTCTCCTTCCACAATGACATTATAGTAAATATCTCCCAGATCATCATCCTTAACCAACTCAGAGCATTGTCAACTTCCAGCTTTATTGAGAGGCACCCTACAATTCTTTGGGGATCCAGCCTTGTTTCTGGAAATCTTGCCACTGTAATGCCACACCTCTCTGAATGATCACTTTTCAAGGAGGGTGGGAAGATGAAAGATTTCTAAAACACATGAAAGTTTGGGTTCTAAGAAACCTGGAGATAGGAGTAGAATAGGAGTTAATGTGACCACAAACTCAGCTCAAAAATGACTTTTTCATGGTAAATGAGAAATTACAACAACCAGAGATTCTGAGGGTTGTTTTTTCTGCACCTCCTCTTCCTATCAGTCAGAAGAACGTCAGATAAAACTAATTCTCGAGGCATTTCTTGCCACCCTGTGCCTTCCAGAGAATAAATCACATCTTTGGGATTCTTTCCCAAAACATACACAGTCCTAGAGAAAAATTTACCCAGTGGGATCCATTAAGAGCTACATTCAGAACTCAGCTTCTCTCTCAAGGGTTCCTGAATCCATCAGCTTAATTGAAAAATAATGAAGATATCCATGCTTAGCATTTCCCCCAAGGCTGTTGACTGCTACAGTCGAGCTTCTTCACAGACATGTAAAAAATGCTTAAAAGTGCTCACATCTCTTGGATGTTGCCATGCTGCTTTGTTTACTGTTGTGTGCAGGACATAATTAGTCAGAGGTGCTTGCAGAATCTAAAGACATGACTGGTATTTAACTTGACTATAAAAAAAATTATTTATTTGTTCTCCTTTCAGACCTGCAGGAAAGGATTTAAGCTTAACATAGGAGCTGAAAAAAAGTCACATTTGTATACAATCATATAAGAGAGAGCAATGAACATAGCTCATTACTAGTTTCTGACAAGGTTTAATATGTCAGAAACTAAATCAATTTGAGGATTATAACATTTCAGAGTAAAAGATGCCAAAGGATGCCAAACCTGATAGATCTGAAGGGCAATGCACTACAACATAACATAAAAAATTAGCCCCCTATGAGAAGCTGCAAGCTTAAAACAAAATAAATAAATAATAGGCCCTAATGGCATCACCTCCACAGATTAACTTCAGCAAGACAACATTTCTGCAGTTCTTACCCTGAACTTAACATTGCCATGCAAAAGAGACCACTCAGATTTCTTATCCATTCCTGTTGCTCAGCTTCAAGCTACAAGTTTGATGATGTCCTTACATAAGCTTTGACTATAAGCTTGAGGCTGTCACTTATAGATGCATTCTTACTACATATCAAGAAAATATGGCATATTTTATGAGTCTGATTGCTCTCACCAGCAATTAGCTTGTTTTAAGGCAAGTGCATTACACCTGTGAGTGTTACCTTCCAGTATCTCACATCAATACACAGTGCTATGCTGTTGTTTCTTCCAACACTTAAAATAAATTTTGAACAGAGATCATCTTTTTACTGAAAAGCAAAAAACAGTGAGAGCTGGAGTTTTCTGTTCCCATTTTCCCCTGACCATGATAAGCCTTAGGCCCACTTTTGGACAAATGTGTTTACCACCTCAGCTGTTCAAGAAAAACACTGGCAGTAACACTCTTTTAATGACACCATTGCCCCTATACACTGAAATTCATTCCAAATTGATTTTAAGTAGATCATCTTTTTAGGATTGACACTGTTTTCTTTCACTTGCAGGTCAGGAAATAGTCCATTCTAAGTCACGAAAAAAACAAAAATGTATAGACTTCCACCAAAGCATTTTCCCTACCAACTGCAGAATATTCTCAAGATCACAATTAGTAATATGGTATCTGAGATATTTTCCTTTCATCCATGAAAACTCTGCCTCCATCCATCAACAGAAACAAAGTCACAGGATTCCGTTAGCCAAAAATATCAGTGCACTGATGAGGCTGTGGTAAGCTCTGTTCTTTATTCAAAGCTGGTGATACTGGGTTTTCTGACTGTGGAAAGAGATACACTGTATTCTCTGCATGCTTAAACATGATTAAAAGTGGATTAAAAAATATTATCAAATCAAGTTTAGCATTGCAGAAAAGAATATCACATGGATAAATCGATAAGCCTCACAAGATACATAGGGAGATGATAGAGAGAAAACCATCAACTGTAAAAGAGTTGGGATTGTTCAGCCTGAGGAGGCTAAATTGGATGTGGGACCTAACAATCATAAAATACATTAAAATTCTGCTACAAACAGGAAAGGAATTTTTTCCCTCCTTATTCACAGTGGAAAAGCCAAGAAAGAATGTCCATAAACCATGTCGAGAGGAAAAAGAAGGTTAGACACGAAAAATGTTTCAAATGGGAATTACCATGAAGCCTTCCAACTGATCACCTGGACAGGCAGGGAAGCCTCCAGAAAGGGACACCTTTAAACTCTGACTGAATTGACATCCATTGGGAATAACAGAAGTATCGCTGGGCTTGCTTGGAGCAGACGACTGCACAAGACTGCTCTCAATGGTCCCTTCTGACCTGTTTTTCTACAGTTTCTGAAGTTAATTCAGAAATGTAGCTAGGGCAAAAATCATGGCAGTGAAGGGGGGGGGAAACTCTGCCTTTTTTAGTGAAGGAATCTCCAGGTGCATGTGTGTCCCAGTAATTTTATGCAGAGGAATGACACTACAGATTAAGTCTAGCAAGGCCTAACCAATTAACACTTTATCTTAACGTTGAGAGAACAAGCCTTTCGAAATTGGATGCCAAATGCTCCCCCCGGTTTATTTCAAATATTCTGTTGGAAGCTGTGTAACTACTTAACAAAGACAATTTCTGCTTACAACCTACACAGAAAAAGACAAGTGGGGAATGGATACACATCGGGATGGTTGGATATACCCTTGGGCTCAGGCAGCTAGGTGAAACACCAGGTCTCTTTTCAGTAGACCATGTTCTGAGGAAGAGGGCTGCAGAGGTTTGTTTCACCAGAGGAAATAACCTTGGCTATTTAACCTGTCCCATGCACCATATTGCATGTTGTGATACATCATCTTCATGGAAAGTTAAGATCAGTTTTGAGTGATGTGCAGCCATTTATTGTTTTTGTACACACCCACCACACAACCCCTTGCTCGGGTGTACACATATATTTTCTGTGGTGTAAATAGCTCAGTGAAAGGACTGTCTCTAAGTGTCTCTACCCTTGCATTTGTACAGCACCTAGTACAATACTGCTGAGATCATAATTAGCTTCGCCGTGATAATCTGCAATAGAAATGTGAAATACCAAACAACAAAGAAGCAAATGTTTAAAGGAAACCTACTGACTGGTAGAAGTGGTAATTTCATAGTACATACATTTAATGCTTTGTACATTTAATTACATTCAGTAGTCAATATTTCATGAGGCAAATCACTGGTAAAAGAAGTTTGGGGATCCCTATACCCCTATGAAGCCCTTTTTTAGAGCTGAGTTAAAGAAAAGTCAGGCAACAAAAAAAATCTCCTCTGCAGGAAATGTTTATTAAAACCTCTTTGAGGAGATTGGAGTGCTCATTTTATAAAGCTTCCAGTTCAAGGCTCAGAAAAGAAGCAAATTTTTAAAATGCTAAGTAGGCAGAGTTTTCCATTTGACTGTTTGGTTCAAGAAAGTTCAAAGGTTGCTCTTGTGACACACTAGGCTGAGGCTATCATGGAAATCATGATAAATGTGTTTTCCAATGTACTGACCTGGATGTTAGCATATTTTTTTGCTGAACATTATGGGGTACTTTGCCTAGTACATAATTGATTTTCCAGTAAAGCTTAGACTCCTTTCTGATTCCAATAGAAATCTGCAAACCATTTTCTTCACTACCATCATCAAGCACCAGGGTGGGGTGCAGGGTGGGGTGAGGCAGGAGGGAGCGGATTGTGAAAATCCAGCAGCATTACAGAGCACTAGTTTAGTAGCTCTGAGAATAACCTGTTGAATTCTTTGTGTGCACATACCCACACTCATATGTTCACTTAAACAAGGACATTTTCAAAGACCTAAAGGCAACCGGATGTGCCCCCATCACTTTTTCAAGTATTCAAAGACCTTGGAATGAGACCTGGTAAAAACTCAGAGCTGATACTTTTTTTGTGTGTTCTGTGTATGTTAGTTTTCCCCCTTCATCCTCTAACCTTAAGCACAATTATTTTTTTTCAATTTTCAGAACCCTTCTGCGCAAAGCTATTTTTTTATTCCTTTATCCTTCCTAAGGGTAAGGAAAAAACAAAAATAAAAATCAAGGAGCCTTGGTATATATATTTGCTTTCGACACATATGTAAGATGCAAATTGAAAAAAGATCTCAGGGCACACAGTAGAGGAAGCTAGTGTGTACAATTTTTTATTAAAACAAGTGTATTACAAACAAGTGTATATAACAAATGCCACATATGGTATGCATCGTATCACCCACTTGTAATTAGATCATCTACCATATGTAAAGTTTCCCATATAATATATACCATAACTTAAGTCACACTGACAAAAAAAAAAAAATCTATTTCTTCTACTTGACATATTCAGGCTACAGAATTTATTGTTTCAAGAGTGCTTTCACCCAAGGCATAGATATGTATATTCACCCTGCTGCCCTTCCAGGGCAGCTGCCTTCTCCAGGCATTCAGAGAGAACTTAAGACTCTGTGCCAAACCAAGGGAAAGGTGCTACCTGCAACATCAGGTTGCAAGTTGTGGAATTTCTTTACAAAGCATCATCGAGAGCCGACTGGCTGTCTTCTGGTCTCACACTGATGTTCCTGTATATCTCACATCCCTGTGCTCGCACAAGCCCACATTATGATTTCTTTGACAGTATCTAGATACGCAAGAGTCCTCCTTACTAGTGAAGAGACACAGTGCTGGACAAGGCAGGAGCCCTCAGCCCTCAAGGAAGGAAGGTCCAAGCAGGAAGTTAACAACAGCCACTAACTGCCATAGGGGTATACCTGGCACCTTCCCATTAAATTAGCAAACTTAACCCTCAGGCTGACCATTCACTGCTAACTGATGTTCTTTTCCAGAGTAGTTCAAATTAAAACTGTCCCCCAATGTAAATGTAAAAGCCCAAAATAATTCTGACTCCTTTCCCCTCCGTAATAATTTACTTTCCAATCATCCTCTTCTTCCAAGAGATCACAATGTACGTGGGGAAAAAATGAGCACATCAACAGCAGTGATACGTGGAGAAGGCAGGAAGAATGCACCAAGTGCATCAGTGTCTCTATGGGTTTGCCAGAGCCCCGTTTCTAAAAAGGTTCATCATATTCCAGCCGTGATGGCTTTGACTGCTTTAATTCAGCAGTACGTGTCCAGGGGCTAAGGCCACCTTGTCATTGATACACTTGACTGGCAGGCATGGATCTTCCCTGTCAAAATACCCAAGTGTTTAAGTAATGACTAGTGCCACTTGAGTGGAAAAAACTAGGCGAGCTGTCAATACAATGGGTGTCAGAAGCACATTGTTACTCATTCTAATCACAGTAATTGTACACAGGGACAGGCAGGGAAGAAAAGGAAATGAATGCCTATCTGCTGGCAACAATGCAACTTCATTTAACCTTAACAGACCAGGCATTGATATCATTTCTTCCTGGCACTCTCTGCGATCCTGATGTCAAAACAGCTTCTCATTTGCAATGTATGACAATTTCCTCACATCTGAAAAGACACTGCTGCAAGTCAATAGACTATAAATTGCACCTGGAAATGGGATCATCTTAACTAAAGCCTGCCTGCTTTCCCCAGGAGGCCCAAGCCTGCTCCCCCCTCCTTTTAATAATTTGTATGTTTAGGTGTTCGGTCAATTTACTCTACACTTGTAATGTCTTATAGCCAAGACCATCAATCAGATTCGGTGTGACAAAAATATCCTGCTGCAATATTACAGGTTATTAAAGGGATGATGGGAGAAGGCTGCATGCATTTACTGGGCCCCTTTTTTCTCATCTCAGGAAACCTGTCACAGACCTAAGCTGGTGATTCATCTTCTCTTCACTATCAACAGGTAGCAGCCAAGAGTGGACTTTGACGAGCTGCTTTCACTACTCTTTTCTCCACACCCTCTATCCTCCTCTTGCTGCCTCCCAGCCCTATATCACAGTCTTCCCCACTCGTGGGAGAATGCACAGCCATGGAGAATGCTACTTTGAAGGTCCAAATGGGTAATTAGCTAGCTCAGCTTCCAAAAAGGCCAGGGAAGAACTACAGTGTCCATTGAAGGGCTTTCAGCAAGGGGCCCATCACAGTCCAGAGCACTGTATTTTTTCAAAGAGTCAAATTCACCCTGCAAACATTTTGCATAAAGCTCTAAACCAAATCTTGATGAAGCGCTACCGTTCAAATGCTCTTCTTAAAGATTTTTAAAGGTAAAATAAGCTAGTATATATATGACATAATTACATTAATTGAAACATGTAAGTAATTATACTTACTAGGACCCACAGCATTTTTCCTGAGCTTTGCAACCTAGGGCAAAGCAGGGAGGAACAGAAGGGTGACAGCTCACTCCCTGATTTCCCAGGCTACTAACTGTCTGCACACAAGGTGTCTATTTATGACATGGTACATCACCACCAGAGCCACATGTCAATCTCAAAATTGGAAAAGAAAGGGATGAAATAAAGTAATAAGCACAAACAATAATGTGAGGCCTACACCCTACCCTGGGATTTCTACAAGTGACAGCCTAGGTCAGCGAGGGTCTGAAAGGAAGCTGCAGCCAGCGTACGGACGGCAAAGAGATGTGTGATCTCTCTTCCCATATTTAGTTCAGTGGGAGAGTGAATCACACTGACTACTTGTGATATTCCAGCAGCCTTAACATCTTAAGACAAGGGTCTTATTTCAATTTTGTAAGATTTCCTGTCTTCCTTTGGAATAAAGGTGATACCATATGCCTGACCCATGACTCTAGTGCAGCATGTCCATGCTGGCAGATCTGACACCAGAAAACCTCTGGTACAACCAGGTATTTCTTTTCTGCATCATGTCTGGGTGGTGATCATGAATGGGGACGGTGTTGTTCTCACAATAAAAT
This sequence comes from Manacus candei, assembly GCF_025592945.1. NCBI lineage: Eukaryota > Metazoa > Chordata > Aves > Passeriformes > Pipridae > Manacus > Manacus candei. The sequence continues at coordinate 40,790,217 of NW_026138076.1, read as the reverse complement.
ACATAACTGAACTAGTGAAATTATGATGAAAAAACAGATATGCACAGCCCATCTGACCTGTGTACTGAAGTATGTTTATTATATGCATACAGAAATACCTAAGTAACAGATCAACTCAGGCCCCGTCACCTTTTCTAAAGCTTTGCCATATTCTGTTCATCTTTAATACCCTCAGACTCCCATCAGCTGATCACACAGCAAAGATCCATACTACCAAGGAAGAACAACAAGCTGTGTCCAGTGATTGACACCAGTATGAGTCCTCCAGCCTTGCTCAGGACCAAGTCTTTAGCAGGACACTATTTAAAAGTCTGATGGCATCATGAGATACAATATGGCTCAGTACCTAGGAAACACACCAGGTAATTCTGTTTTCAAGAAGGAAGTGCCCACCAATAGCCATCAGGCAGTGAAATTAATGTAAGAAAATGATGAAGCACATTTACATCATTTCACCATGTTTAATCTGTTCAGTCTCCGATAGCTGTTTTACTATGTGCTCACTACTCAGATTCCTCCACACTGTCCTTGTAAGAAAGAGGGCTAGACTAGCCCTTGAGGAGGATGTTTCCTACCCCACTGCCCTCCAGCCCCGTGTGCAGATTGAAAACGTGCTAGTCAGTCTGCCCTGAAATACAGTTTCCCACTAATAAAAGACAAGGCAGCATTTCTCCAGGGCTGTGCAGGGCTGGAAGGTCTTTTACGTGGTCTAATACAGACTAAGACAACAATCACATCATTAGACAGAGAAGTTAACAGTTTATCTTCAAAGAGATGGAACAATCAGTCCCAGAGAGACCACTAAACACATAATTCATGAGTGTGCAAATTATATCTAAAGCTTTGCGTGGAATGAGCAAGAAGGAAAGACGGAGAAAAAGCATCAGTTGCTGGAAAGACCTCAGGACTCTGCTGATGGCATTGGAAAGGAGGTGGCAGTGAACTTTTACCTTCAAAAAGGTGTTTCAGTTGCAGAATGTGAGCTACATCCTGTGAACCAGGTACATGGGCAGCAGTACCCTTGAAGACTTCCACAGGCTGGCAGGCAGGGGATATGCAGCACAGGGACCCTCCAAACCCACATTTCTTCCTAGATTTTTTGTATATTATTGGTGGCTGATGCCAGAAAGGCTTTATTTCCCAGAAGAGTAAAATGTACTAGCAGGACAGGCAACAAGGAAAGAAAAGTGTGTCCAGAGCTAAAAAAAGTGATGGAGCCACAGGCTTGTGTCCTGACCTGGATGTCTGTCGGTGCTGAGGCTGCCTAGAGTGAGCTCCCTCCTCTCCTCCAGAGGTTAGCTGCCGATGTGCCGCAGACCAATAGGTCAGAGCTGATATGTCCCAGCCACATCATCATGGACTTGGGGTGCCCAGGAAAAGCTGTGAGAAAATCCACAGAGAGATAGGAAAGGTGAATACATTACCAACAGAGACAAGACTCTTAAAAGAGACAGGATCCAATGGGAAAAACAGAAACACAAAAAAAGATATACAGCATTAGAGGAACAAAGCCCACGGAGACAGTCTATTGGGTGCAGCCAGAACAGGTCAAGCACTGACAGCAGCCTCCCTTGCCAGCCCAAGTCCCAGCTGGCCAGCAATGCCCTTCAGGGGCATCTGCCAGCTGGTATCTTTCGCCTTGTGAGCCAACAAAGCACTTGGGTGGCTATGTGGTGTGGAGGCCTTGCAGTGGGGATGTTTTCCCCATCTTTCCTCCCTGGCTGGCAAAGTCACCCCCTAATCCACCAGTGCTTTCACACCTACATACTTTTTCTCTTCCATATTTGCATCATCATCATTATCCAAAAGCATTGTTTGTTTTTGTGGTTTTTTTTAAGAATGCAATTTTAAGCATGGCTGGTTTTTGCTGGTTTTTATTAAGAGAAAAGGTCACAGCGATTTTGCTTTGCAAGCCATTAAGGAGGATATTCATAAGGCTCTAGTCCTCAGTGCAAATTAATATGGCCCTGAAACAACCCTGGGCTTCACAGTTTGCTTTTCCTCAGCAACTGTGTTTTCTGTAGTCTAGGCAGCCCCACAAGAGGGCTGCAGGGCAACAGCCTTATCTGCAAGGCTGAGGAGGAGGGAGATGAATCTAGTGAATGCATTTTTTTTTTTTTTGAGCAGTGATAAATTTAGAAGGAGCAAAACAGCATTCCCAAAATTACAGGCAATTTCATTAATTTACTATTATCTAGTGTTGCAGAATTTTGACAGCAATGGCCACGGTGTGAGTTACTGCGAGGTGTGTTGTAAGATGCTGTGATCTTTGCACAGCCAGCCCATTTTTTTATATTGAACTTTGAACACACTGTAGCGTCTGTGCCTGTGGAGAGATGGCCCAGGAAACAGCTAGAATATTAAGTACCCAGTTATATGTCTCCCAAAGGAGGCTGCTGCTAATATTATACATTACAACAACATTGCCTGAATGGTTTATTAATGGTAGCAAAACAGAGTGAATACGACATACAATGATAATAACAATAAATGTTATTTATACGGTGCCTATCCATGACAACGCTCTAGAGGCCTCACAAAAATACACTTAAAATGCTAGCATTGCAGTATTAAAATGTGCCCAAAGCCTCAGCAAATAAAATGGATTTGGCATTTAAAATGTGATTTACTTATACACAGTGCCCTTAGCAGCAAATTTACATTTTAGATGGACAGATAGAGATTTCCAAAAATCATGCATGATTATCATTGTCCAAGTGTTTGGAGGCCAGCTTAAGCAGATATAAAAAGATTCTGAGCCCAAGCTATCTGCAGGTTCCTTTTAGGACTCAGAGCAAATTACATGGAAAGAGAGGGTCCTGAAGCAACCAATCGTATTGGTTTATGTGTGCACACAATTATAACTGCAAGGTAAATATAAATGAACTTGTTTTTAAAATGTAGCTAGAGTGTAAGGTAGCCAAGATAAAAATGTCACTGGTTTCTTTGGTCCTCCTTTCAGATTGCTGGATAAGCAGTGCTGCATGTTTGACACTCCCTTCTTTGCTGTGCATTTCTGGCTTTGGAAACACCTTTTTCAGAGCTTATCACACGTGTTGGGATTTACCTCCTCAAGCAGCCTGTGCAGATGAGGTGGTGACAGAGAATGCAGTGTCTATCTCCTTGCCTGTGAGCCCAGCCTGGCTTTCCATAACAGAGTGGAGCAGGTATGCTGTCTCATACCTTCACCAAGCCAGGTCTCCTTCCAGTGTCCAAAGCCTCACCTCAACACCCTGGCTCTAACCTCACGCACATAAAGCAGGGCAGATCCTCAAGTGCCAGTCAGTGTCAAAATGAGCAATGTTTAGAGGAGCAGTAAGCACCAAACTGCAAAGCCAACAATTTTCTGGGCTCACCTCTTCTCCAGTATTATAGGGCCTGTCTTTTCATCATCAAAAGTTACCAGTAAAGAATGAAAGCTGCAGCTGTCAGAAAGCTCTGCAGACAAGGCTGGGGAAAGCACCTGGGCAGCAGGAGACAGAGACTAAGTTAATGCATTTATTTGTAGTTGGCAATGATAACTGGGTTGAGTGCCAAATTCAAACCTGACTCTTCATTCTTAAATGCTATACCTGATTAAATAGCCCAAATCACATTCCACCACTGCGCCTGATATGCAGTTACAGAGCCATCTTCTAGTTCTTTTTTTTATTGTGTCTCACAAGTCCGGAGATACCTGACCACGTTTGAAAGGTTTATTAAGAGATAGTAACAAGACTTCAACTAACGTTCTATTTATCTGCTAACCCTTCCCAGATGCACTTCTGATGGTATCACAGCATAACTAAAAGGAGCACGAGCTCATCTTTCTGCCAGAAGACTTCTCTCATTGAACATTCAGAATTAGGAACCAAAGCATCTCGTGTTCCCTCACCTCATCTTCCCACACCCAATAAATTTAAAATGGAAAAAAACACTGAATATGTAAGAATTTTGTGTGGCATAACCCAGAGGCACTCTGTGCTCATCAAATACTATTTTACAAAAATTAATTTCTACATATACATGCACGTGTGTGTTTGTATAGACACACGCATATTTCTCACCATGCGGTTTTCTGAAGCAACCATTGTCATACCATATAGACCACACTTTGATCCAGATTTACTGTGCAAGAGGCACAAAACTGCAGGGAAAATCCAGTTCTTTGCCCTCAATGTTACCGACAATAAATATAGGTTATTAGCATTTATATACTTTAAGCATATTTAAGTGTATGGTTCTATTTTTCTGTAAAAAATAAAAATATCAGGTCACTTAAAGGGCAAAGGTCTTAGGCTCCATGGAACAGAATCTGGCAAATGAGCATAGCATGAGGGTAAAAAAAAGACAAAAAACCAAAAATCACCTTACAAAAAATTATCAATTAGTAAAAATTCAGTGGATTGCAAGTAATAACAACATTTTAAACCACCAGACAGAAAACCTGGCCCCAAATTATCCATCAAAGATATAAAAATAATTACAGTAAAACTATTCCTAGTCCCAGGGTTTCTCTGTAACCACACAAGGGTCTTCTGCCGTCCCTCTCCACATAATAAGGACAGCCTTTTTCTTTATCTGTGAACAATGACAATTTCTCCATTGTCAAAGAACCTGGGGGAGAAAAATCATCTTGTCTTTGCATAGAACACCACTCGTTTTTATGCTTTATATAAAATAATAATGAATGTGGAAGGATCGCTAAGTTTCAAATCAATCACAGTCTTTTGATGTTATTATTAACTGCACATACTCCATTCTTGTGGTTTATGGTATCATCAGAACCCCTCAATTGATTTATACCCTGGTGATCTAGTTGTCTCTATTCATTATCCCATATTTAATTAATATATGCCTCAGAAGGAGTTGTCAAAAGACAAAGTTAATTATAGCAGAAAAAAAAATCTAGTTGAAATCATGTCATATTTTAGTTTAGTGACAGCTCCCACAAAAGACCATTTTAGCTGCTTCTGTATTTTTTCTGCTTCTCTGAATAAATACGATCGTGTTTTCCCACCCAAGTGAGAAAAGAGACTTGTCTCTACTATTTACTAGGCACTTTAGGCCACAGAAAGTTTTCTTAGATAATTAATGTTTTACTAACTATTTGCAGTGTTTGAGCTGTGCCGAAAAACCTGATCCTGAAGAACAGAGAATTTGGCAACAGATTATTAATCTTATTCATTAGGTTCAAATAGCACCTTTTATGAGGGGAAAGTGAGTATTATACAACCTATAGGTAAATACATCAGAATCTTTATTCAAAATTATTCCAGCTGTGTGGGCAACCTTCTTTGAGATGCTTTCACTGTGTTCAAACAAATGACTCCTTCTGGAGGAATGTTTGTAGAAACAGTACATTTTAAGTTCATGTTGGAAAATATTGATGTAAAATGAACATTTTAAGTCTCAACTATAAATATTCACTGTGGGAATTCGATTCAAAGCTTTACGGTTATCCAGTCAGAGGTGTGAGGCTCACATATCCAAAGAAAGCTGTCCTGCTTGTCTTGACTTAGGTATATTTAAGTTATATCTGTCAGAGCCCACTTCCAAAAAAATATTGATTTTGAGACATTTGCAGATTTTTAGTGAATTATTTTGAATTATGAATATATTGAGAAAATCCTATCTGTTTCCAGGTATAGCTTACTAAAAGAAACAAAAAAACATTAGTCTTAGCAAGCCGGGGATGCTCAGTGCTGCTATGTACACAGCACTTGTACTCTTTATATTATATATGCTGATGCAGGGAAACTGTCAAGCTGATGTTTTTAATGCTTGTTGTTTAGGATTCTTTTCTCAGAGATCTGTGTTTTGCTAGTGAGCGTTTAGTCTAGGTCTAACAGTACAATCTGAGAGTGATGGCAAAGTTAGAAATATAAACCATGTCAAAAAGTGACCTAAAACTATTCCATCCATTAAAAATGCCTTTATTCCATATTCTCATACCTTCCATTGCACACAATCTTACTGTTTACAGCACCCATTTAGATCCTTTAAAGAAATCCCTTTATGGGACTTCATCAGACAGCTGATGTCCCTTCACTACAAAGATTCCCAGACATTTTACACTAATGATTGCTGTCACCCCCCAAATTTTTTCCACCTCTGGCACTTCTGTGGTTATATAAGTGTTATTCCAGGTTACAGGTCTGAAGACCTGTCATAGACTGCTTATCATGACCCCACAGACCACAGACTGCTATTTGGGACCCAGGGTTTTGAGACTCAGCTTCCAGTTGTGCATGTTTGCATTGGGTCCAACAACTGTTTGTGAGAAACATCTGTGGAATAAATGTTATTGCTGCAAAGCATTCGAGGACACCCATATTAATAGGCACAAGTCTGCTCTTGATTACAGCACTAGATATATAAACCCACAATAACACATCTATTTAATTTCCTGAAATATTTCAAGGGTTACATTTTTTTTGGCCATTAGCAGATTTTTAAGCGAAGTGAAACTTCAGACTTTGTTTTTTCCCCATCAGATTTGATTACAGTGTTTCTGGCTGCCATTTTGCAATGCTGCCACTCTGGGTTAATCCAATCCTTCCCCTTGAAGTCCCAAAATTTTCAAAACTCTTCTGAATGCTGTTTCTGATTTGGAACTCTAACATTAGTATCCACTACAGCCATACTGCACTGCAATGTGAAACTGAAAAATATCTGTTTGTGGGCAAGAGTAACAATTATCCTATCAAGCTGGAAAGCACACCCCAGTATCCTCATTGCCCACTGCAACATGAACATTGCCTCGTGAGCTACCTGTATGTCAGCAGCATGTCACAAACATGGCAGGAGTAGTTGTTGCTCTTCTTTAGAAAACAGTACCCTATAAAAAAGACCTGACATCCCTCAAACCCCTAAAGTTGGCATTTCAAAATTGGGTAGACAGAACTGGATTCCTTGGTCAACATTTCAATATTTGATGTTTTGATCTTAGAAAGGAGTGAGCACACCCTTTGCGTGTCACAGTGTGTTTCACCCCAAGAAGGTCACTGCTCCACTGACAAAATTGATTACATTTTTCAGTGCTTTGCTAAATTTCCAAAAGCTGATCTAAGAATGCCATGGCAGGACCCACCTCTCTTTCGTTACAGTACCCCTAAAAGCATGATCCCGCATATTCCCCGCCAGCCACAAATCCCAGGGGATACAATTTCAGGAGGAACTATAAATGTCTAACAGAGATGGTCAACTTATTCTTTGTAAGTTTTCCAGAAAACTGAGTGACACTATTTTGATTCATTAACCATTTCTGAGGAGGCTTCAATTTTTTACCTAGTCATTTACTGTTTGTATCCATCTAACAGAAACAAGTTTTAGCAAGCAGAGAAAATATCATCTAAACCTCACTGCTTATTTAAATTTCTTGAATGTATGGCTTAAAACATTTGAAATAATTAACACAAATAAAAAACATAAGAAACAAGTACAAAACATATATGGATAAATATATTATTATATAAAATATTGTTTAAATAACTACTACTAATAATATAATTATTATAACTAATAATAAATAAAATAATGTTTATATAACCACTGTCAATATATAACAACACAAGTATATACAGATACAAAACATAAATACAGAACATAAAAAAGAAAATACCAAAAATCAAGCTAGACACTACAAGTATCAAAAAAAGAGGTGTATCATGAAAAAGTCATTGAAAAGGTGAATATATGTTTTCTACATGTGCAATATTTGACTCACTATGATTTCTAAGAATCAAACTGACCACAGAACACCATGGATTACAATCATTCCACTTATATAAGTCTATTTATAGGCTTTCATATTTCTCTCTTAATTTTTAACCTTGTTGAATATTTTTTCTCCTGAATATGCATGAATTCGCAGGTTTGGGATTTTCTAATAAATCACTTTAGAATAGCTTATTGGCATAAGTGAATAAAGTATTGTGCTCTTTAAATTATATTTCAGCTGGGACAGTACAGTGACCAGAATCAGAGAGCTACTCTGTCTGAGTGGGGAGCAGACATTTCCCATCACGTTCTCAGAGGCAGTCCCTGCTCCAACAACTGTGTATTTAAGGATAGAACATGATTTCCTTGCCATAGTCTTTTCAAGTAGCAGATGAACACATGCTGGCACTCAGATACAGTGATAATGGATGTGGGCTGAGGGAAAAAGGAAAACAAACCTGTATAGAATGGAGGGTATCGATATTCTTTCATCAATACAAGGACACTAAAACCACATTTTAAAAAGCTTCATCAGATCACCTGTGTGCATTCCTGTCACAAATCACCACTGTCCTCATGAATTTACAGAGGAATCTAGTGAGTAAATACCTCTTCTTGACTTGTATAGTAAAAATGGAAGAAAAAAAAAGGTTGTGAAGTGCCTGCTTGGGAGTATATACAAACTAAATCAAAGGTATTGTTCAAAATTTACAGCAGGTCATCTCTTCTTTTTTCCTATTTCTTTTCAATATCGAATGAAGGGCTGACCAGCAAGGTCAAACTTTCCTTATTAATGAGGCATTGCTAGAGCTTTGTCTCATTAGGGCACTCAGAACTATGCATTTACTGCAATTTGCAGCACTTAATAGAGAAAGGTCAGAGCGGGTTACGTTCAATTTCCACTTGGCAGAGGGAGGAAAAATGGAAGCAATTCATTTGCACAAATTTGAATAATTCTTCTCAGTCTCCTTTTCTTTATCTATGTCTAGATAATTCCTGCATCTTAGCCCACTCACGAGCATCCCAAACCTGCCAACAGCCGGCTTTCTATGAAGGCTGTAATGGAGCTGACAGATTCTATGAATCCAGGTGTCAAAATAAAGCCATTCAGCTCCCCCTCCTCCCTCTCTCACAACAGGGAATAGGAGCTGCCTCTAGTGAGCTCTTAAACTTATCATAAATGTATCAAGATTGCTGTGGGCCATGAAACAGCTGTAGACAATTAATCTTTCCACAATTCTTCGGCATAAGAATTGCTTTCCCTGCGAAGTAACATCTGCCATGCCGAGGTGATTATTCATGGGCAATGGGCGCCACCATAGTTTTATGCATAGAGCCATCAGTGGCAATGAAGCAAAATTTATAGTTTTCCCTGGTTCAGTAAAAATAACATTTCAGCTGCATTAAAATGTCATCCATCAGCATTGTCCCAGAGCACAGGGCTCCATCTCATCCAGAGAAATTAAAAAGTATTCATTTTAATGGTAACTTGCGAAGCTTGCAGTGACATGGCTTTTTTTTCCCCTCTTTTTTTTTGTAAGCAATATCGAGGTGGAGGAGGACTGAAGGAAAAGGTTATGTGGTGCAGCGAAGCTGAGGATTAAATGTGCTACTAGGGAGTAATGATATACCAATTACTGGGCTGCTGGTTCTTATTTATTCATAACCCCTGAACGCTTAATCAAAAATCCTTGAATCAAATTGAACAACTAAAGAAGGAAAGTTATTTCACAGAGATAATGTAATTCTTCAACTTAAAAAAAAAAAAAAAAAAAAGAGAGAGAGAGTGCCAAATGGATATAAAGGCAAGACGTGGCACTTGCCAGAGTGGTAGGGTTAGTCTTTTAAAACATTAGCTTAAAGGAGTAGGGAAATTTAAGCCGGAAATGTAATGGTCGTAATTTACAAGTGACTTTCTATTCTAACTCGTAGAGTAAAGCTGATTAATGTCTGCTTTGGCAGCATTCTGGAGGGAGAGAAGTGTGCAAAAACTTACTGTGTGAGTTTAACGCTTCACTCTGTGTTGCTCATGTATCACTGACACCACTGCACTGTTCAGGTAGCACCTTGCCCAGAGCAAGCACTGACAAGTCAAGGTCTGCTTAGGAACTGAGGGGCCATTCACATGAGCAAAGATAACACATCCCAGATTTAAGACTATTTGGATACTTACATGGATAAAAGACATTTTTCCTTGGTAAAGAAGTGACTGAAACAAAGAACTAGCTACACCTGCACCTTTTGGAACTGAACCTGGACTGTACAGACTCCACAGCCCAAAGGCAGTGGAGAGCTGCAGTGGGTCCAATTCACATTTCTGAGCTGCTACCAATGCAATGATTTATTCTAGGGTGAAAAAACCTGTGTTTAGAGTAGGATATTTTGTACAGAAAAGATTTAAAATCTCCAAGAGTTAAATCTAAATATGTCTGCATTCAAATTTTCATCAAAATTGTGCTGATTTAATTTCTAAAGCATATTAATTTAACAGGGATAGCAATCTGCACATGAAAAGTCTTTTGAAATGACAATTAGAAGATATCTTAACCTTTAAGGATAGACTATTTACAAAGGCATATAGACATAAAATACTAGGTGAAACACTGCACTGAAGGAAGAGCTTCCCCACTAGAGCAGACTTGGTTCCAGGCAGCCTGGAGCATTCACAGAGCAAGTTTTATCTTACTTGAGGGTGTCCACAGACTGATTTTACTGATCAGTTTTAGAGTTGTACCTTTACCCATTCAGTTACTGGGTTTTTTCCATAGCATTTCTGTGGAGACAAGCTTTCTCTGGGGATTCAAATCCTCAGTGTTTTGTGTTTCTCTCTCTTATGATCCACCTCATTATGACATGAGTGCCCAAACCAAAAACTCAGGCTTGCACCCTGAGTCAGATCTCAAATCCTTCAAAAAGTTAAGTGATACCAAAATATGTACTGCTGAGTCCGGAACAGTTCAAATTTCAATAAAACACCATGGACTTTTATTATACTATCTAATTCTGAAAGTACAGCTTGCTCTACGAAAAATACCTCCTTCTCTTTTCTGAGAGTCTCTAGAAAACGCCAAACACACAGTAAGAGACAAATTCCCAGTCTAGTGCTTTTATCTGAGAATGTAATTAATTATGGTCAAAAGGGAAAACTAAATTCCCTTAAGTGAGAGTCAGGGCTCTCAGGAGCTTAGTGGTGGTGAGCGACTCCAATGAAGAACAAACAGGTTTGTGAGAAATTGTTACATAAGATGCTTGGGTTTAGTTCCATTCTTCTGTTTCCTTTGCAGTAGGGGGACTGACTCAAGGCCCACATCTAGGATGAAGGAGGCTTGAACTGATCTCTAATGGATCCTACAATTTACTGTTTGCTGCAGAACACAAAAAACTCACAATGCTATGAGACCTATCACCAACACAGGAACCAACAAAATAATTTTGATGGTTTGCATAAATTCTTTCAATCCCACTGCTGATTCATTGGAAAGGACAAGTTCAGCTCCTGGGTCCTGACTGACCTCACTTGAATTATGAGGGACCTTGCCTGGAAGAAATATTACTGTTGGCAAGATCGGAAAACAGCAACAGTGCCTGCCAGGCCCTCTTGAGACTTCAGCGATCAGCTAAAGTGGCATGCTGAAGGACATGAGACTCAAGAGCAAAGAAAATACTGAAGGGGAATTGCAAGTAACAAATTCTGTATGGATTCAGAGAGAGAAGGGAACAGCTAGTGAGAAATCAAATGAGAAATACATTTGACTTAAGGAAAAAACACAGGTTGACTCATTGTGGAAAGGAAAAGACATCTGACCAAGAGCCCTCTCAGTTTCCACCAGTTATCAACTTTCCTGGATTCAGCCTATTCACAGGAGAAAAAGAAACATTTGGGTTCTGCTGCACCTGAGAAAGCACAGTAATCTAGCAGAAGCACATGGTTTTTTGCGAGGTTTTACTTTTGTCTGATTTTGGACTGCATTTCTGAATCTTAAAAAAAAAAAAAAAAAAAAGGGAGTTTGGCTTATTGATATGCAGCTCACTAGTGACAGAAAAAGTCCACAGACTGTGGATGACTAGCTTTAAAACAAAACATGAACAAAAAGCAAAAAAACCACAACAGATTCTTCCCCTTTTCATTTTTTTTCAGTCAGAAAGATCAGGATAAAACAATCCAGAAACTTGAAGAAACAAAAAAGTCTGCTAAATTTCATGTGCTTAACTCTGCGAATGAAAATAAAACAACCTTTATTTTGTGTGATATGGAGTTGCCTGAAGGCTTATATCAAACTACTTAAGTTATAGAGTAAGAATTGGGTTTTATGAGTACTAAGAATGGATTCAAGAACCATTCAGTACTGGACCCATCTCTGAACAGGAAACTGCATAAGAACAAGACAAAGCATTTCTTCTCCTGGGTATTATTCCCGGTTTCCAGCAATTAATGTTTCAGGAATCTCCTGAACCAGAAGTTGCTTCTTCCTCTTACACATCACTTATAATATCCAATCCTCCTCAACAGTGTAATTGTGCTTTTGATCAACAAGCATTTTCAAGCAGCTCTAGAGAGCTGCTTTTAACTCAGTGCTATCCCTACCCCTTCCAAATACTACCCATCTTCGAGGAAGGTCATTAAGACAGATGTCTTTCAGTGCTACTGGCAATAGCCCAAGCAGAAGAGCATCCTGTGAAGGGCTCATGGAGAGTTTGGCCTTCCTTGGCAATAACCCATCTTGAGCTCTCGAGCTTTTCCCAGCAGCTCTCAGGGTATTTGCCTTCCTAGGAGGCCAAATCTCTCCTGCATTCAGAGGAGAGACAGAACTCCTCCACGTGACTCCTTTGAGTCTCAAGAGGTGTCCAAGTAGATGAACCCTCTTCTGGAAGTTAGCAATACAAGCATGATTTCAGTGTTTCTACTGAAATGGTAAGCCACAAGGCTTTTAGATTTTGGCTCTTTTTTAAACTGTACAATTACCCTTCCTAAGAAATGTTAGGACAAGACAATTAACCATGTTATTGATTTTCTAAAATAGCAATCTTACTGTGACTTCATCAGGAAATCTGCTGATGTCGGGCCATAACTGCACTCACTGGCCCTACCAAGTCATCTCTTCCAACTGGGAAGGTCTCTCTCACCTTGAAAATGGCTGGGTCTCACCATAACACAGGCTGAATACTTTTAGGGATTCGTGATGAGCTCTTAACTATCATTTATTATCTGGGGTCCAGAAACCACAATGGAAGCTCATGCTCATAATGCAGAATTACAGAGCATTTTTCAACATCCCTGCACTAGCTTTCTCTAACACAGTAAAAATGGTCAGGGAAGCACCAGTCCCATAAGTTGCAGCATATCTCAACAGACTGGGTATGTCCCGAGGGCCTCCAGGGAATCTGTATCTGAGTTGCCAGGACAAAACTGAACCTCTGTGTCCTCCCATCTGAGGTCAATCATGCACTAGATTTAAGTCATCAGGCTCCACAAGAAAGTACAACTGTGCTTCCCTTTTGCTGGGCAAACGTACCATTAATTATGAACATTAATTAGGAACAGTGTGTCAGCTCCAGCCAGAGGAGTTACCCGTAGGCAGAAGAGAATAGGGAAACCTGGCAGATAAGTACTGTTATCCACTTCACAGGTGAGGTGATGAGGAGATTACAGATGGCCTGCCTGAAGTCCTGTGGGACTGCAACCAACCTGGGAACTGTATCTGCAGTCACATTCATTCATCAAGCACTCACTCATCTTCCTTCTTGGTGCATGTCGAGAGGCGCTATTGTCCAGCAATTTCTCAGCAGCAACAACCGTGCGCAATTTAAGGAGAGCTGAGAGTCTTCTGTTAATTTAGCAAACCACCATTTTTTCTGTCTTACCAAAGTCACTGCAAGGAGAGAATCTGCAGTGAGAAGGAACAACACATTTCTGCAACATCAACTCTCAGCCAAAAGCAACCATTCATTCACTTTCTAGCAGTAACAAAAAACATGAGGTGCTCACATTTGGAGCCAAGGGAAGAGCAAATTAAATCTCTTCTTGTATTATTCTCATGGACCTAAACACCTTTCTTTAGATATATATGATTATTTACTATAACTTTACTTCATTAGTCTTAAAGACATTATTTTATGTTAAATCTTGTGGTTCTTTTAAAATAGGACACACTGGGGAAAAAAATAAAGGGTTGCTTTATCAAACACATTAAACTCCATCTCTATCTGATTTTAAAAAATTGTGAAGCACAAATTATCCGGAGCTTAGCACTCAGTGTCTCTTTCTTGGCCTATAAAGTCAACAGTTATGGTGTTAAAGTTTAATCAATCCCATAAAATGTTACTCAGAAAGTGACCCTGGTGTTATGGCTGAAGTACATCTCCTACATTAAAAAGCACTTTCGTGGAAGCCAGAGCAGTGTTTTTGAAAGAGAGAGCTAATAGGTGTCTAGATGAGGTTATGAAAGGGAGGAGAAAGTAAAGGAGAGCATTGGGAAAGGCAGTCGAAGGAGGAAAGTAAGAGGAGAGGGAGGAGAAAATCTCTTTTTTTCCAACTGGTTCCCCACAAAGCAAAATGTAAATACATGAACGTTCAGGCTGAAGGATAAGAAGCTCTTTTGACAGTTGCTCTAAAGCAGAGATCTTCATGAATTTCATATTAAAACCAGATGCAATTTTCACAGTCAACCCAGGAAGATTACAGCAAACAAGACCCATGGTAACATCACTGTAGACAGATGACAGGGCATGACTGATTCCTGCAAAGCATAGGCTTTTTGGATACTGTTAAGATGAGGTTAATTAAACTATAACTTCATCAGAACATTATATTCACTGGCAAAAAAATAAAGCCGAAAGATCAGCAATTATGATCTGTGAACATTCTTTTTGACCATTATCATCCTGACTATTGATTCACTTCCTAAGATCCAGCCATCTTCCACAGCAACATGCAAGCACTAGACAGAGTATAGTAGGCCTTGCCACATATTCTACTTCATGTATGTTTTGGGTTAGAACAGCCAGCATCCTTTAATATTTATGTCACAGTACATAACAACTCTGTTTGGAAAGTGTCATTGGTGAAGACAATGAAAGCACACAAACTCTTCTGAGGGAGGCAATATGGCTTAAAATCAGAACAGGCTACCATGCCTACCAAGAGGTATAAAACTGCACAGCGTGTTGCCAGATCTCTGTATTTCACCTAGTAGAATTTAGACTTCACCATTCACTGATTCATAAAAGTCTGACAGATTTCAGGTCAAGACTATTTACTATGCCCAACCTTTGGTGCAATATATCATGTCTTACAGACCCACACCCAAGAATATACAAACCACTAAGATTATCAGAGACATTCAGAAACTACTTAAGTTAGTACCTTACCAGAAAGAGTTCCCTATGTTGGATGCTATGCAGGAAGAACTAAATTAAAAAGCAGTCTGATAACAACTCTGTTTTGAGAAGCAACTAAACAAAAGCTATTTTAAGATGGAAAAAAATATTTCTCTTTCAAAGGCCTCTGTCTCCAGATTACCCACCAGAGATTAGTAGTCTATTTTCAAACCCTAAAGAAAACAACATTTTTTTTGCTTACTACCTTTGGTGAAGGGTCTAGAGAGAAAGTCCTATGAGGAGCCGCTGAGGGAGCTGGTGGTGTTCAGGTTGGAGAAAAGGAGGCTCAAGGAAGACTTTATCACTCCCTACAAATACCTGAAAGGAGGTTGTAGCCAGGTGGGGCCTGGCCTCTTTTCCTAGGCAACAAGTGACAGGACAAGAGGACACAGCCTCGAACTGTGCCAGGGGAGGTTCAGGTTGAACATCAGGAGGAATTTCTTCATGGAAAGAGATGTTAAACATTGGAATGGACTGCCCAGGGAGATGGTGGAGTCACCATCCCTGGAGGTGTTCAAGAAATGACTGGATGTCATGGTCTGGTTGACAAGGTAGTGATCAACCAAAGGTTGGACTCTGTGATCTCAGAAGTCTTTTCCAACCTAAATGATTCTGTGATATCCATGAGAAATTGCAAGTGACTTTTTTTCTCAGGGATATGGATGAGGAGAAGGCCATGTTTTAGAAACTGTTTCAAGTTAGTTATACCCTGAAGTGAGAATGTCATCTACAGCATCAGATACAAGGTGCTAGTATTTCAGACTATTTTAACTAAGGTAGTTAGTACCTGCTATTTTATTAAAAGATTACCTAAGCCTGATCTGAATTGGATTCCAGTACTGCTATTCCAGAGCATTTTTGAGAGCAGTATTTTCTTGTAGTTCTGGAGTGGAAAACAGTAAAACCCTCCTCTGAAGAACAGCTAAAGAAACATTAGGATTCACCTCTGCAAGGTTCATATAGAAAACAAGGCTGGACAGCTCCCTCCGCCGCCGGGCTCTCCAAGGCAGGCCCTGTCAGCAGCCAGTCTTCCTGTCACAGCTGTTCTCCAGAATTTGTTACAGCACCCAAAAGGAAACATTTCTCAAACTAATTTGAGTTACATCTCAAATAACCAAATGCTCATAGTGAATAATTTACAAGGAAGCAGATACCTGTAGTGACTCAGATAGAGTGTAAATCTAAGGGCTTTGCAGGTTAGACTGTGCATCAAACAACTGCACAACCTAAAGAGTAAATTATGAAAAGTTATTCCAAATGTACATGTTTGCAGTTCTGCACAAGCTAAGCTGTAAAGGCCATTATGTGCTAGAACTCAGCTGAACAAACTTGAATGTACAAAGGCATCAGAGTGTACCTTCCAAGGCTCATCCAAATTGTACTAATTTGAATTTCACTTCAAACCTCTTGGTTCATATAATGTGGAATTTCTTCAAGTTTTTATGGTGTTCAAACCTGATGTTTTCACTAGTTAAATGTTCAAATATAGGGTAACACAAGAAATAGTTTAATAAATATAATCCTTTGATCGAGAGGGAAATCATAGTAAGAATTCAGTTGTTACTTGTAAGCAGGACCACGACTAAAACACTGAGGCATTCTGTACAGTCTTTATACCTAATTATGCCAGAACTTGTCTTTGACATACCTATTCTGACTTTAAGGTAAAAGTATTGAATAAAACAATGAGAAAGCCCACCTTATTAATTCAAAGACATCAGATTGTTCAGGTGAATTTGTAGGCATGCAGAAGTTGACATCAATGGAACACAACTTCTCAAGTCCTCAACTTGCTAATGGATCCAGATCCTCAGAATGCCCAAAGCTGCAAGTGGAAAAGACAGATTAGTTTCTTGTATCCATCTTCCATTCTGCTGGGGCTTTATATGCTTTTTTATCCCCCAGGCCATCTTTAAACAGTTTTAATCACGTTTCCCTCTCTGTCAAGAGACTACTGCAAACCCATGGCTGTCACCACCAAATCTTTCCTTCAATATTTAAACTAAACCTTTTGCCCTCCTTTTCATCTTGCTGTTTTCATTTTTTATGTCCTATATACAATAAATAATTCTGCCACCTTTTAAGGTTTTTTTTCTGGTGAAAAGTATTTGTAGACCATGATTTCTTGCTCAAAAATTGAGAAGTTTTTAAGGCAAACAGTCAATCATTCGTTTCCCTGCCATGTCTCTGAATAACAAAAATCAAAGTGAAGTTTCCTTCAAATAATTTCACACCAAAATAAAGTTCTTTATCACCGCTTTGACTAGGAACACATTGCTAGTGAAGACATAGATAATCTCCAGTGGGAGAGTGTTCAAGTATTTAGCAGAGAGGCAATGAATTATGAATAAATAAATATAACTACAAAACCAAGATACAGATTAGTGTTTCAATCTCCCCAGCACAGAGGGAGGGCTGCTATTTCAGCATTCTTCTGATGAGTCTATTCAAATTATGAGCTAAAAAGGGCTTTTTTTTTTCCCCCTTAAATAACTTATTAGTTAAAAGGATGTGAATTAACTTAGAATGAATGTTCAATTCATATAGTAGAATCGCCATCATCATTATTACAGGAAGCTCTAATCATTACGCAGCCACTAATATAAGACATTCTGCTAGCTTGCCTTTAATGAACATGACTCACATTTCACTTTAATGATTTCTACACCCGTGACTCCTCTGCGCCTTCTCCTTCTACCAGTCATGGGGGAATGGTGGCCTACATGCCTTTTTAAAGGTAAAGGGATACCTTTCAAGAAGGGAATCACCTCCAGTACCTCTATTTTATAGGAGCTCACACTGCAAAGCCGGGCAGAAATCTGAAATCCAGAAAGGACTCAGAGCCAAGTCCTTTCAAGAAGTCTCCAACTGGGCTACCCAAAATGGTGGCACAACAAAGAACAATCTCCTCAAGGAAGCTGAACCATCTGCAGCATTTCCTCCAGAAGAGTCCTCACTCAGCCATCTCACTATTTTCTGAAAAAGAATGCAGCAGCTTAAGCAGAGCAATGCTCACAGGGAAGGGGTTTGCATTGATGGCAATGCAGAGGTGCACTAAGTACATTGCACTCTTCCCAAAGAGTCTGTGGGAATATTCCACAGAGAAGCCCAGCACCTCACACACTCCTCTCTCATTCAAATCTAGCCTCATCATAAAAATCAAAAAAGGTATTGAGATACTGAAGCTTTAGATTGCTAAAGCAGTCCACATAGTCCACTTACCTTCAGTTCCTAAGACCTTAAATATCTTCACAGCATAGAAAATTTCTCAAAAAAAAAAATCCACCTCAATCAATCAGGTCAGAGTCAGAAATATCTCTGTGGCAATTATAATCTAATGTTGGAGAAGCATTGTTAATAACAGCCAGGGATAAGCACAAATTTACAAATTTAGCCCTTTGTGTGTCTGCTACATTAAAAACCAAACAAACAACAACAAAAAACCCCCCAAAAAACCCACCCAAACTTTATTAAAGGAATGAGGGATAAATAAAACTGCTAGTTTTCACAGGAAACCTATTACATTCCTTAAGCTTTTCTTGCCATTAACTATACAATTCAACTGCAGAATTAATTTCACTACAAATTCCATGATTCAAACAGAATTCTACTCCTAATAACCTCACTGCTAGAGACAATTCTATGCCATCTGTTATCACAGCCTTCCCATCGGATAAGACTTCAGTAGTTTGATGAAGTCAGGTTCTGGTTTTATGGATGATGGTTACAGGTGTAAATAAATTACTTATACACAAAGAAATTCTCTATTGCACTCCTCAGTCAAACAGACTAAAACATTTTACAGCATTCCCTGGGAACAGGTAAAGGAAAAGCAGAGGTGACTTCACAGAACTTCCCTCACATCCATCCCATCCAGGTGTGATGTCTGGCACATAAGCATAAAGCATTCAGCCACACAAGGCCAGGACTGAACAATACTACAGCCACTTGAAACACTGGCATCAGTCTAGGGAGGAATGATGTTATTACTCAAACTGTTTGAGAAGTTAAACATTAGAGTTTTCTTCCCTTTATTTCATAGTCTTTATTTTTTTCTTAACTTTTACACACACTAACTCCTTCCCTCCTGTCATTAAACTTAGAGAGGCTAGCAAAGTTAAATACCACTAACTTTCTTAAATTCCTTTAATTGTCCAGAACCTGTTTAATATCCAGTCTTACAGGCAGCACTGTACAGGAACAAAGTTTGGTCCACTCCTGACTTGAAAGTTCAAAAATATAACTGTCATTGAAACTCCACAGGGTGCTCCTAGTAAGGGACAAGGAATGCAGTTGGCACATCAAGAGACTTGATTGCAAAAAGGGGTTGGGGAACATTTGAGGAACATCAAAATGGGCCTCTGATCCTGCCCTAAAGCAACTATAGCAAATTAAAGTAACTAAAGCAATTATCTTTTAATCACCCGAGAAATGCAAGAGACTGTCCTTTCGCTACACTCTTCAGCTACCCCTCTATGTGACATTTATGTCCATGCATAGCTCCCCAGTTTTATTTGTTGTCTGTTTACAGGACATCTCTTTATGCCCAGTGCTCATAAGAGATGTAGGACGTTCTTCCATTTCAGTTTTGGAGGACTATAGCTATTATTTTGTGCATTTAGCTCTCCTACAGTTGCTTCCTATCACTCCTTAAAACCATACAACAACCTTTTCTCACTCTTTGGTCTGCAGCACACAAGGATGTACAGGATCACAGCTGAACTATTCCTGGAAATGCTAAACATCTCATGCCCAAAATTCATCGGCGGTGTAGTTCAGCAGCTCAATCCATCATCACTCAGTTAGGCCTAACACGTATGAATAGTTTTGGACCAGGAATGGAACAATGAAGTCAGCTAAAACATTTTTGGTATGAAATATTGACCAAATATTTTAGTGATCCCAGAACAAAATGTTTTCCTTTTTGGTTTTGATGATAACAAAACTAAGATCCTCTCCTCAGTACACACCTGTTACTATTATCCTGCTTCACATCTGTTAGAATCAAGAATACAAGCAGAACTCCTCATTATCTTCAGGAAGATTGCTTTCTAGGCTGACCATCAGGAAATGCGGTACAAGTTGAGAAGCCTGCAAAACCACTCCAAGGCACCCAGGCAATGCCTAGAGTCCCTGCGTCTTTCAGGCCAAATTCAGACGTTTCAGCTGGTGCTGAACGGCATCTTTCTCATGTGGCTGCACAACAAGTGACTGTGAGCCCGTGAGTTAGACTCTGACCTCACAGGCTTGTTCAAGTTCGCAATTATCCCAAAATGTATTCTTGTCAACAACACACAATTTTCAATACATCACTTGCTTTTCGAGTCAAATTAACACTTCACAGTCAGATCCTGCTTCCTAGACAACTCCATCCTAATTGAGACTTCCGTGATTTCATTTCAAGAGAGAGCAAGAGCTTTCATTTGTGATTTTAGCTGCATGGACAGATAGATAATGAACTGCATATGTTTCTCCAAACAAAATATCACATCCCCTGAATGCAGCTACCTGACAAAAGACATTAGATTACAGGAGCTGGGACTGTGCTTAAGCTCAGACATGTATTGTTAAATGTGACATGCTCAATTTATCATTAGTTATGAAGTGAAAACGGATGAATACACATTCAATTTAGTTCAGCTGCTTTCTTCATTTATCACACTCTTTCATCATCCATCATTCTTCCCTGCCACCCTTTTGATTTGAACAAATAACACACTTTCATAAGTTTAATCTAATTAATCATAATTGTAAGGTAATGTTCCCTTAATGAAGCGTATATTGGGCTCTATAAAGTTTGTTGCAATTTTAATAAAATCTGTTCCAGATAAAATCTACAAATGTTTTCAATGGAACCAAAACCAGCCCTATCTCTCTCCCACTCATTACTAAGGTTGATGATGATGTATCAGTACAAAGAGTTGCTCAAGCATATTGTTCTTTTATAGAACCACTGTTTCAATAAATTGGAAAGCGTTCATCATTTTATGAGACAAGACATGCAGTTAAAAAAGTTAATTGAAGTAGAAACAAATTAGAAAACCAACCTAAAAGATTTTTCACACGTTATTGCTATGAAATACACAATACTCACTATCTTCTGAGTGCATCTCACATGCCAAAGTCAGTACAAAGAGGAAGTTTCTCCTCAGCAGCAGAAGCACTGTACAGAGCTACTAAGTTTTGCTGCAGTTCTCCAACTGCAGATAACCCAGGACAGAGGCACTTTATAGCAATGCCAGTGAACACGTATCTTCATAAATCAAAGTCCAGAAATCTTAGTTCTTCTCAGGACAAGTTGGCTTTGGTCACTGAAATTTTCTGAGTCATTATGACCTCAGAATTCCTTCATGGCCCCCCCCATCCCCACTGCCTATGCTACACAAAATTTCCTACCTTGTCTTGCCATGATTTTCAAAGATTCATAAAACATTTTGGAGCATCTGGGTGGAAAGTGCTGTAGAGATCAATATTACTTATGATGATTGTTAATGAGCAATTTAATTTGATCATTATTAACATACACGAACTCTTCATACCAAGATTAACATAACCTCCATTTGCTCACACCATAACATACTCATTTGTATCTGTTTCCACTCTTATATTGGCAATTATTTCTAAGTTGCAATAGCAGACATAGGACATTAGAAAACTGACTTTTTTTCCCATTGGCAGCATTTCACATCTCTGGGCCACTAATGACAGATGTTTGTCCTTTTCAAATAGTGGTTGAAAGCTTTACTTCTTTGCTCTGGGGATTTTTGCCCAAGTTAATACCCTGTCCCATAGTATTGGGAAGTTTGTACTCCATCCATCCAACCATTTTCAAGTGCAATTTTACTAGCTTTACTTCAGCCTTTTTCCAAACTAGTGAGAAATCTCCACAAGAGGAACCATTACTACTATCATCTCCATCAAGATGAAGTTTCACTTGGCAAGATGATGGGTGAACAACCCAGAAAGCAGCTATTTCAGCATCTTATTCTGATGCAAGTCATTATTGGACACTTTCTCCTTTCATCAGGAAGGAAGGAAGATAATGTAGCTCTACAGTTTGTTCCCTGGTTTATGTAAGGAGTTGCAGAGCTTTTTCCTTCCACTTTGTGAAATGAATGTGTGATGGTTTCTGGCAGACTGTTACACAAAATGTGATTGCAACTCTCCCTTGTTGCACACAAGATTAGAGCTGCACAGCTGCCAGTGCTCCCTTTAGACCTGGCAAGTTATTTTACACACCACACAAACAGTGGCGGAAAATAGGGATTTACCGGTTACAAATACAAAGGCAACACTAACAGGAACTAACTTTGTTTCTAACATGGACTTGCTGTAGCCAATTGCCTCTTTTAATAGCCACTTATTTTTGTACTTCACCCCTTGAAACACAGGAGTACAGAGCTTAATAATCCACCAAGAACACAGAAGACCTGAG
Organism: Manacus candei; assembly: GCF_025592945.1. Taxonomy (NCBI): domain Eukaryota; kingdom Metazoa; phylum Chordata; class Aves; order Passeriformes; family Pipridae; genus Manacus; species Manacus candei. Next base: position 40,767,704 of record NW_026138076.1, on the reverse strand, counting down.
CAGTGGTGCCAGGAAGAGGAAATAACACAACAGCGCTAACAAGCCTTTGCAGCTGCAGCTCACTGCAATAGATTCATTTGTAAAGGAGCAGATACCCAGGAGAGACACCTGGGTCAGCCTCTTTCTAGACAGAGGCTGGTGCAGCAATATTATGTGAGAGGGAAATTTCAGATATTTAACATTAGTTCTTCATTTTTCTGAAAACAGAGGAAAAAAATGAGGTCTTAGCTAGTAAGGGAGAAGCTCTTCTCTCAGGACAGAGGAGTTTTCACATCTTCCCAGCTAGGAGGATTCCTGCTGTAATCCCCTTTCTCAGCTCTTCCCCTTATTCCTATTTTGCCCACAACATTTATGTGGGCCAGTGGCACTTGCCAGAGACACTTTCTGCTTCCTTTTGCTCTGCCCCTTCACTTTTATTTTTTTTATTTTTTTAACTCAGAATGAGTGTATCTTCTAAGTTGCTAGAGCAGCCAGCGCAGCCAAAGCACTGATACCAATTAAGTTAAGTACAAAGTATGAGATCAATTAATCATTCATTATCTTTACAATTCAATAGCTGAAGCTCCAGGGTAGGCAGTCCAATAATCCTTACAACCCCCAAGGTACTCATCTTCTTCTAAGCTGATCATTTATTACTCAGAGTATATCAGCATAGAAAATTCTTCATTTTCCAAGGCAATCAGTCTAGTAGAAGTGACAAGTCTTTAAAGCTCTGGTCCACCTTAAATACATGAAGTTCAAAAGGCCTGTAAACACATGTTCAATCAGTGCTTTCAGTGAAAGCAAAAGAAAAATTCATATTGAGCACTTGGAATTCAGGTTCATTTCACAACAGTAACAAAATCAGGTAACCTTTAAAAATGGTAATCTTTACAAATGCACTGTTCTGCCTTAAGTGTTACCTCTGTCCCAAGGCAGAAATATACAAGAATCCAATCCAAGGGATGCATATGCAGTGAAGAAAGCTGCCTTTGGTAAACTGAATGAGGCAGAAGCCTTCAGGCTTCTGGTGTATGAAAGCTAGAAAGTGCATGTGCAAAATAGCCCAGCTCCTGCCTTCCTCGCTCTGAAATGATGGGTGAACTCTGACACAGAACAAATAGCAAGATGGCAGCACAAATCACACAAGTCCCAGGAGGCACATGTGTAAGTTAATCCCTTAGTAGAAAATATTCGGACACAAAGTGATGCTAATTGTCTTGTGCTATGGTGCACCCACTCACTTTTCTAACACAAAGGTATTTTACAATGAACCACTTCAACTTTACAGAGGAAGATTATACAGGGAAAAAAAAAAGGGTAATGCAATGCATCTCTGCTCCTTAAAACAGGTCAGTAACAAAGGGAAGAGAAAAAACAACTCTAAGAATATGCTGAAGCCCGTGACCTTAAGCTCTCAAAACAGGACCATCCAGAGTAACATAAAGCGTTATTTAGAGAAAAGTGAGTGCCAAAAAGAGAATAACTGAGATGATGTAATGGGAGTGTCCAATTCAAAGGAACATGCTGGTCAGCACAGACTTTGATTTACCACCCTAAGATCACACAGCTGTTTCTCCTACTTCATTTTGTCTCCTAAACCTCCTTTCTTTTGGCCTCCAACCTCCAAGGCCCCCCACATAACCTCATTTTCCTGTCAAACCACAGTTCCTGACATGGAAGGCACTGCACAGACCACGAAACAGAAGGAGGTTCTGGGACCCTTCGTGCCAAGGCAAGGCAGGCACTGGGGCTGGGTGAGTGGTGGGGTGTGTGCATGTATAGTCCATAACCACCACCTGCAGCAAAAAATGATTTAGCCAAAAGTAAGGCAGCAAGCAAGGAAATAAGAGGTTTTTGGCTCACAGATCTGCAGGGGCAGCAGGGCTTGGAGAAGGGGTTTACGTGCTATCCAGATATGGCTGTTCATGCCAGTAGTATCCAGGAGAGCTTATACAGCTACTAAGTGCCCTGGAGCCTATGTAGCTATTACATAGCTTTGCCACAGTTTGGGAAACTTTTCAGATGTAGAATGGCATTCAAAGTCCACTCATCAGTCCAGACATCAGTTTAAAGAACCTTGCCTCTAGTTCTCTCTCCTTCCATATAGTAGGACTAAAGAAGTTTGCTCACATCTGGGAAATGTAAATGAGTAGGAATGATATTTCTCAAAGAGATCTGCTCCAGCTTTTCTAAATAGAGATCTCCCATGCAAAAAAACCCAACCACCACCTTTCATCCAAAGTGGAAAAATAAATACGACAAAACCTCAAAATCTGTTTTCTTTCTGTCTTCCTTTTTTTTTTTTTTGTAGGAAACTCATGAGTGGGAAGATTGTTCTGTGTATCAAAGTGTTTCTCCTGCTTTTCCTTGGAAATTAAAGGGGAAGAAAGGAGAAATCTTAACACAGCTGCATTCTAACATTGCCTTTCTGCTAAGTTCCTTCCAAATTCAATTCTTTCCTGCAAAGCACATTAGAAAAGGAAATTTAGAGGGTTTCCATGGTAGTTCCCACAGTATTTCCACCAACTCACATGCAAAGAGGCAGCACCCCCAGAGCAGACTGCATCCCTCTGAACATGTCCAAACTAAGGGTCTAGAAGCATCTTCCCCATCTGAACAGCAGTGCTGCCCATGTCTGCTTGAGACACAACAGTTGCAGTGGTGCTGCTTCTATTCCATCACAGCAGGCAGTGAGTGTGCAGGAGTCAGCCTGCACACTTTGGTTTCACCTGCCCAGTAAAGGCTGGAGCTGCTGGACTTGTCCCTTTATTCAGAGCCAGTGGCCAAGACAACCTTGCACCCCAATACTTTTTCAGTAATTTTCTCTTCTAGTTTTCCCACCCCTGTAAAGGACTTGAGGCCACTCAGGGGTTGTGTCCTACTTATTATTGGCAATTGTGTCCACTTCAGTGCACTCATTGAGTCAGGAGGTTTCATCCGGTGAAGCTGGTTGAAGACCCTTCTATTTAAGAACTAATTTGTTACAAAGAATGATCTCTTACATTTGGTTGTTGTTTGTCCAGGGAGTTCCTTTGTCATTTGCTTGCTTGGTGCAAGGTATTTACCGAGCACTGCATTCCTGGCAGCAGCACAGAAACCGCTTGGACTCAATTCATTAGCATTTAACCTTATATTCATAGTAAGATCCACTACTTAAAAAGCACTAGCAAAGGTTGCCACCATGTTATGCTGCAAGCACAAGATAAGAAGAGGAGAAAATGTACTAAACATCATCTTTGTTACATATGTGCCAGTGCTAACCTTGCTGTGTGTGGCCATTATAACCTTGCTTTCAACTCTACAGAAACAGCTCATAAAATCTGCCTCTGCTGTACAGCACTGTCTGCTCACACAGGGCTAATGTTTAATTAAATGGATACTTCATAAGAAAAGCACAAGGAAAGACAAGTACCCTTCCAGTTTCAGCAAGACCATAACTCACACACAAAAATATCCGCTGTTTCAAGTTTATGAGTGTATAACAGCACATAATCAACACATCCCAGCTCCTGAGCTACACAGGTGTATTTGTTTAACATCCACACTCAGCATAAGAAGACATTTCTTTTGGGCAAGAGCTTGAATTAGAACAAAAAAAATCATAAAAATCTTTATAGTAGGTTACCATTCAAATTTTCTTAAGCAAGCAATTTTTTCTTTCTTTTGTTTCCCAACTTTTGTTTGAAAAGGTGTTTTCTTGGAATTGCTTAAAAGAAAATTGCCAGATAATGGAGCTGATCAATTAATACCTGGAAAGAAGGATGTCATGCATATGGATCAGTAGGGAGGAAGTGCAGGGAGAAAAAGAAATAGTAATGAAGGAATAGAGTTCCTGTGAACTGTCTTCTGGATGTTTGCACCTTATCCCAGCTTTTAAAAGGGAAGACACAGTCTAGAGAGCAAATTTAGCAGTGTCTACTGAAAGGTAAGAGTAAACTTAGACCCTGACAATTACTAAATAAGAACATAATTAATTATTCCTCCAACTGAATAGTCCTGAATCCTACCACAAATCAATCAGCTCTTCTTGCCTAAGAAGCTCTGACTCTATTTTAGCTCAATGAAAACAAAATCAATGAAGGCCAATTATAGCCCATCTCGTTAGAGTATGCAAATAGTGCACCGTATAGCTGAGTTACTGCTGCTTTGGGCACTGCTGGGTAAAACGCGTCAGGCAAACACAAACGTGAGCTGGTGCTGGCACCTAGCTGCGTGTGCTGTGATACACCGGCTGCTTCCAGTTTCTTTGAAGGGGATGCAAAAGCAGCAGAGACCAACTGTGCCGAATAGCAGTTCTTTGTCAGCCTCCTGCCCTGTAATTTCAGGTGCAGAAAGCCCACCAGCCTGTCTCAGAAGACAGATTCAGCCTTACTTATGAAAAATGATGCATGCAAAGCAGCAGAAAACTGAGCAAGCCCGCCGTCCTTTCATCATCTCACACTGAGAAGAAAAGGCACTTTAGGAAGCACATAATTATATTGCAAGGAAAGGATTTCATCCAAGTGCCGTCTATATCAATTAAACATCTTGCCCTCTCAAATGACAACTGAGAGCTCTGAGTCTCTAGAACACAACTCTGGCTACCAACTTAAGGCAGTAGTATACATCCACCCTGCCACCACTCTAATCTGAGCTGGCTTTTCCCCCCCACCAAACCAAAACCAAAATTGTAGCATTTCAGGAAGCTTTATCCCCTTCCCTGTGAAAATTCAAAATGGGAAGGAAAAGTTCACCAAAATTTTCACGCATACTATGAATGCTCCATAGCTGTCTGGAGACACAAAGCTACTGCTCCATGAACTAGTTTGAGTTTAACCTTTTTTTTTCCTATCAGTGTTAACCCAGACACATGGGAGTACTGACACAGTAGATTACAACTGTATGCACATCCTTGAAGATCACGAGACCATGAGATCCAATTTCATACACCCACAAAAATCTGGCCTTCCCAAGTCCTGTTCATCCTGACCAATTTTCCCATTGTTTGCCCAGAACAGACAGGATTGTTCCTTTCAAGGAGCTGCCTGCAGGGACTGACTTTCCCAGTTTTCTGGCTACAGATCAAAGACATTTTTGGCCAAAAGCCTCCTAGACAGTGGTTTTCTACCCATATAGTGGTACTCTACCCTTGGCTCTAGAGCCAACTTTGACAGATTCATCTTCCCATTGGTTACCTAAAAATTATGATGTAATACTTACTTTCCTGCCACACTTGTCAGTGCTGCCAGGACCTGGGGTAAACAATGTGACAGCACTTAAAATTAAATATGCAACTTTTGCAAGATTGGGATGCCTCTAATTTTGTTTTGGGTGTTGAAACCGTGATGTCACAGCACAGTCCAGGCTTTTGGGCTGTGTTTGTTTTGAGTCTTTAGCTTTGGGATTTTTTTTCCTTATTGTTATTTTTATGTTAGTCACTATAGCTAAGGGGTTTTCTGAGGCACCTTGAAAAGGAAGATAATTTTGCTGTACTTGAAGCATGGAAGACAAACCATTTCTGTTTTTAATTCTTGACACACATACCTAGGAGATGTGAGAAACCAAACATGGGAGTTCAATTGCTCCAAACACTGCTGACCCATATTTGCTGTTAACACTGAATTCTAAGCTAAGTCCTAACATTGGCATTTTTGACATTAAAAAAAGTCTTCCTATTTAAATACTGTACTTCTCTAACTTCAGGAACTGAAAACATTAGAATTGAAACTTTTAAAGTAAAAAAAGTGAGGAAAAAAATTGTTCCTTACTTCACAAGCAGCTATATGCTATGAAAAGCACCCTCTTCAGACAGTTTTGAAAACAGTGAGCAAACCCTTGTGCAAAAATAACATGATACTCAATAGCATAATAGCCTCCCTGCAACAGTATCTTTAAAAGTTTATTTTACCTTTCTGCTAAGAGAATAGTGTGAAATATCCACTTTTATTTCAGGATGTACACATAAATCCACACAACTAGAAGGCTGTTCATGACATTGCAGTAAGGGAATTCTGTAAGCTGTAGCAAGGTTCGCTGGAATTGTCATCACATACCCATGAAAGACATTTCAGGGCCATCAAGGGCATTCTCTTGACAGCACTTCTCCTGTCACATCCTGGCATGTATTTCTTCTGCTTTCTCTCTGGGTCACAACCAATCCAAACAGCAATTTTCTTAATAGCTGAGAGTTTTACTCCCTACAGCGTCCATTTTCTTAAAGGACCACAGTGATGTATACAAGCAACCTTACTCTTTATCTGTTACTGATCCATCTCTCTCTTTTTAAGCCTACAAGAAAAGATGGCCCATAAACAGCTGGAACACAGCAGCAGACAAGAAGAGAAAGTCTGCCTTAATGATGGAAAATCCCAAAGACAGCAACAAGCATGAAAAACTGGCAGAAGCAACATACCTTGCTGTGAGGAAGGAAGCCCCATGTAGAGGGGACTAAAATGCAATGCCACGCAAGGCTCAACAGTGGGCCCATTTACACAGATTCCATCCCTGCCCAATTTAATTAAGGTTGGTGATGTGGCAAGGCAAATAAAGCTATCTCAAGCAAAGATTAATCCAGCTGAAGGTCCCAAATCATTAAGCCACTTCAGCTTTGCAAAGCTGGACAGTACTGGTTTAAGTAAGTAATTTTTATCTTTTTTAAAACAAGCCTGGACTTGGCTTGTTTCCTAAGCTGCATTTCTACAACACAAGTTTACTATGACTTAGCTTCTCTGTGAGAGAAGCTGGTATGAATTTCCACCAGGAGGAGCTAAATAGTCTTATTTGCTCCTAAAGTAAAGCCAGTAAAGGAGAGTAGTGGTATCCCTAAAGCAGCACACTTAGCAGCTCCTGGTGCTGCCATCAGCAAGGACCGTAAAACTCGAACCTCACGGAGAGCCTGTTAGAGAAGCAAAGTCTGAATGATAACAGTGATTTAAAGAAAGTAACAGCATGCCTCAATTTTGGCAGTTGGAGATGGCACTTATAGTGGTGATTAACTAAGACAGGCTGGTTAGTACTGGCAAGTGAGCACAGACATGCATCTCACCTTAATCTTTTCTCCACACTACATAGTAACATGACAGTGATGCCACTGGGTAAAAGTTAACCCTCAGAGTTAGCCCCTAGAACAAACCTTAGCCCTTTTGCCAAACCACAGCAGCCCTCTCAGTGTGCTTTGGAAACCTCTGCGAATGCAGCAGTTAAGCACCCTGTTCAAATAAGTTAAGGACCAGAAATCAACATGTCTGCAGAAAATAGAAGTCCTAGTCCAGAGATAGCACTGATGATCAACTCCCTGTGACTTTTCTTGAAGAGCTAAATGAGTTCATGTGATTCCAAGGGAAGAAGAGACAAACACTCCTGCCAATCCTCAAGGTTTATTTTGAGCTCCTTTGAAACCCAGTAAATCCTGTTTCAATAAAACACTGGTGGAAATGGGAACGCAGGTGAATCCTGACCAGAACACATTCAGAATATTGAGGACAACATATCAAGCTCAAACACAAGCAAAGATTTTGCACCTCTGGTGCATGAAGACGTGGTCATAAGACTGCCCTCCATAGCTCCAATAGATACTGAGATCTACTAAGGATGCAGTTTGGCTCAAGGACTACATTTTCCAAACAGTAAGTTATTTCAAAAATCATAACTGCACTCCCTTCCCAGTCATGTCTTCTTTTTAATTCATGTGTTATCTGTAGTTTCACAGAGCTAGTTTGAGCCTGTGCTACTTCTGAACTTCATAAGATTGAAGACTTACATTTGGGCAGTACCTTTCGCAAGGTATCAGAGACAACTTCCAAAGACCTTTTGGCACCTGAAGATTAAGATAGAAGTTTTTTTAAGCATCCCTAACAGCATCTAATTAATACCCACCAGGCACTTAACAACCCTAAAAGCCTAAATACCGTCCCTCACCACCCAACTCTTCCCCAAAACCTCAGACATGTTTAGTTTTTACCCTAAGCCAGGTCAGCTAAATAAACAGGTGGGTTTGGAACTTCCAGTTGGTCACTGGTTTCTTCATATGGCTAGCTTGGGGAGTGACTACCTCCTAAACATCATTATTCCTCTCCCTCCTTAACAGGTGGTGTCATTAACTGAACAGGACAAGAAAGAAATTTCTGCTGCTGACAAGCAATCATGCTTCTGAATTCCCATCCCCTTCCCTAAGCACGAACCAAGCATTAGGAGTCAAGTGCATGAGTAGAAGTTTGATTGCAATTGTTGGAAAGGATTAATCCCTGCCCAGGCTGCTGACTTCCACAGTGCAATAATTAAGTGGAACGGTTGCACAAGATGAAGCATGAGGAAGAAAATTAGAGTATGCCATGCGAGGGTTGTTTTGTGCTAGAGCTGTCCCCACATGCGTTTACACTCCATCACGCTCACTTTATGCAATGCTGTCAAGCATCTGGACTAATCCATTATCCCAGGATGAAGTGAGAAGAACACAGGGCCAATCTCATTGTTCTTCTACATAACTAACTGCAGGAGACAGTGACTTGCTACTGTATGGGAATGGAGGCAGAAAGACAGAGCCCACAGGCAAGAAATGTGAGAAAAATGAAAGCTGGAAGTACACACAGACATCATTCTTCAGCGACAAAACTTGTGCCCTTCTTAAACATCAGGCATGAAATCACACAGCCAGAGAACATTAAAAAAAATAAATAAATAAAAACTAGGTTACAACAAACATGTGGCAAAAAATATAGAAAGGTGGAAAGTCCTGATGAGCAAAGCATGCACAAAAACATGCTGCTGTCCAGAAAAGCTCTGACTCATGTTAAGTCACTTCAGAAGCAGAAAGTTTTGGCATGCCTAGCCTGACACAGGGCCCCAAACTGAGGTGGCAGTGCTCTGCTGACAGTGCCCTTTACTTGAAAACTCCAAGGAAGACTTAGTTGTAAAAGGTATGAGTCCCCCGCTCACATCCTAGCTCAGTGCCAATTCATTCCAAAAGTTCTCTTCACTATCCAAAGCAAGAACATTTCCACTATTTTGTGGAAAGAAAAGGTTGCAAGTTATACCCCAGCCAATTCATTGCACAAGGATGTAACTTAGGGGAAAAAAACCAAACCACAAAACCCAATAAATCTTCATGCAGTCATCAGCTGATAGACAAGGCTGGCTTAAGCACTGAGACAGGATGTGTATTCCAGGTACAGCTAAAAACCTCACTCCTGAGATCCACTCCTCATTCTGGATGGATGCCCCATTCCTGGAAGTGTTCAAGGTCAGGTTAGATCAAGTTCTGAGGAACATGGCCTAGAGGAAGGTGTCCCTGCACATGGCAGGGGGGTTGGAAATAGATGATCTTTAAGGTGTTTTCCAACCCAAACCATTCTATGAGTCTTTAACAACTGACTTGACTGCAGTAAAATGAACCAAGTTACACTGGTGGAACAGTGTCAAGCCATCACATGACAGAGCAACTTACAGAAGTTAAGGGTTATTAATCTCTCATGCTCTCTCTGAAATTAAAATCCCTACAAATTAGGTCTCTAAGACACGCTGTGTGCACAGAACATTATCTGGTGTATGAGAAAAAACTGGGTACATTCAAGCCTGTGAATTGTACACTACCATAGCATAAGGTCACAACATAGCCACTGCCACTGATGGAAGCACTGGAAATGTCCTGGAATTCAGTGAGGCCAGGTCCAGCTAGGCAGTCCTTCCCACCACAGAGATGCACAAACTGCAACCTGGCCACCTCTAGCTGACTTTCCACTCCTGTGCTATGCCTGGTCTACAGAAAAGAGGTAGGAGCTGGCAGGGATTTTTCTGTGCCTCCTCACCAAGCTGCAGGGCAGCTCTGCTGAAGCTCAGATATGGACAAACCCATACCTTCCTGCCCCAAAGGTGGACAGCAGTACCAGTCCACAAGATGGAAAACCAAGCCACATACTTTCCCATCCCATGCTATTTAACAGAAGTATCAGCCTTACCCATGGCATTATCATGTCTGTCTTGTATTTAAAAACAATATCATTTTTCATATTAGCCCAAGGGTAAGAGGTCACACAAACCATTATAGAGCCTAAAAGCCAGATATTAATTTTAAAACACTGTAACAGCTTTGTGCTCTGCCAAAAAAAAAAAAAAAAAACCAAAAAAATCACCATTTCAGATGATGTCTTACAGGCACTGGCTTCTCAGTAAAAGGAATTTACCTTTTCATTATTATTTACTGACTGTGCTTGTATTTCATTTGTATGGATTTTATCCAGTGAACCGGTGGAAAAGACAGCAGCCTCAGAAAAATTTAATAAAAAGATGGAGACAGTGAACAATCATTGAAGTCTGTATCTTGACTCTTGAGGTCATATTTCTGCTTCTTTTATTATGTTCATTTCAGGGAAACAAAAAGCATTTCAGGGAAACAAAAAACTCCTGGATGGGAACAAATCAGAGCTGCTAATGGCACTGCTACATTCTTCAGGAGCAGCAGTGCCCAAAAACACATCTGCGACAAAACCAAAGAATTCACCCTCACTGTTAAGCTTGAGCAGCCAGTTTGTGACATAAATAAATATTAAAAATCCCCAAGACTTTTTAGCAGCTTTCTAGTCCAACTGCACATACTCTCACATGGCTGAGTCAAGATCTGTGTTTTGCAGCACACACTGGCCTCTCAGAGGGCTGTACTGGGACCAGTACTGTTCCACTTCAATGACAGAGGGAGCAAGTGCACCCTCAGCAAATTTGCAGATGACACCAAGCTGAGCAGTGCAGCTGGTACACCTGGAGGACAAGGATGTCATCCAGAGGGACCTGGACAAGCTCAAGAAGTGGGCCTAGGGAGATTTTGTTGTGGCCTTTCAGTATTTATAGTGGGCTTATAAGAAAGATAGGGACAGAGTTTTTAAATAGAGTGCTCAGTGATAGGACAAGGGGTAATGGTTTTAAAGTAAAAGCTAAAGTCAGATTGGATGTAAGGATGCAATTTTTTACAGTGAGGGTAGTGAAACACTGAAACAGGTTGCTCTGACAAGGGGTAGGTGCCCAATCCCTGGAAACATTTGAAGTCAGGCTGGACAGGGCTCTGAAGAACCTGATCTATTTGAAGATCATTCTCTGCTCATTGCAGTGGGGTTGGACTAGATAACCTCTAAAGGTCCCTTGCAACCCAACCATTCTATAGTAACACTACATTATACCACAACAATTAGAGCTTGCAGTCTAAGCTGAGGCACAATTGCATATAAAATCAGGCTTCATTAGTGCCTGTAGTGATAGATTCCTTTATCCAACAGCTACATAATACCCAACATCCACACCGAAGAAAAAAACCAGAACTAGGGACCTAGGAACCTCCTTCAAGAGTATTAGTACTAATATCTTGGAGAAGGCTTCAACAGCCAAGGTCTGCTTTGATCTTAGTTGTGTCTCTTTAGGGTTTTCTTTTCTCCTTTCCTTAAATAACTCAGTACTGTTTAAAATCCTTTCAATTCCTCAAGCAAGAACTTGCATATTGAATAATATCAGGATTGACCAATTCTTTAGAAGTACTAGTTAAAACAAGGAAGAACAAGAATATATCACATTTGCCAAGTCTGATATTTGAAGTCCTCTACAAGTTATATCAGACAAATATTGGGGAAAGTGAGGAAAGACCTAAATCTTAACTAGAAACCTTTTATCTGTCTGTTCAGTAATGGAGACGACAAGGATGTTTTTAAGTACCTTAAATCCCAGGGTAAGACCTAATTTAGGTTTGGCCCAGGAGCTTCCAGAGTCTACACTGAGGTTTTCGTAACAAGTTTTCAAGGATTCTCAACTTGAGTTTTTTTTTCACTGGCTTCCTTCATGTCAACTATGAGTTGTATATAATAACAGCCTGCATACATTTCATGTATTAGAGACAGAGCAACTTACCAGGATACAAACAGAATCTTTAGCTATACCCACTGTGCTCAAGGAAATAACACATAGATTTCAGCAACAGGAAAATAATATTTGAATTGGATTCCATCATCACCTTTAAAACCAACTAGCTGGTTGGTTTTTTTTTCCCAAGGCCAGTAAGGTTCTTTTTGAGCTGGAAAGAGGCCAGCCCTTCTCTAAATCTAAACAAAAATACGTACTTAGGTCCTAGAATAAGAATCAATGCTCTATGTGCCCAGCACTAGAAACTAAGACTTCAAGTTCAACCACTGGATTTCTTGGGCTGTCTCTACTGATCCCACTCAAAACAGCTGCAACATTTCCCAGATCTGTCAAGGGGAAAAGGAAAAACACGTACAAAAAGCTTTCCAAAGGCAGCAGAGAGTGGCCTAGCTGGCATTGAGTCAAGTTACAACTTCTATGCACTGGCCTCCTTCTATTAGTCATTGTGGTATACATCGGTGCCCTATAAAAACATTTCTCCAAAGTTAATAAAACCACCCAAGGAATGTGGATCTCATGTCAGTAACAAATCTGGGATATGGTCCAGAACCATCTATTAGTAGTCACCACTGCCTACACAGCCTCCTTGAACACTTTTTCAGAGCTATATGGGAAGTCTAGGGATACAACACCAAACACCTATCAAGAGTCAAAGAACACACAAAAGGTCTTGCTTAGTAAAGATTCAAGAAATCTCCTCAGCTTATTCATTCACCTACATCTTCTCCACTCATTTAGCAATTAAGAACTGACTGGATGATGCCTTTCCTCATGGCCAGTGCCACTCATACAGCTCATACACATTTCCTTGATAAATTCTCTCAAAAACAAGTCAGACTTTGTTAAAAATTAGTTCAGTGGAGGCTATTTGTATGAATCACAGAACTCCATTTGGCTTGTCAGACAACATTTCATTACAGTGACACTGTACTACCTTATTATCCTTCAACTTTACTGGACTTTTTGCCTTAAAATTCGGTTTTGCCCTAAGTGAGAAGCAAACTGCAGTCTTTGGCACTTTTCCCAAAGCTCACAATCCTGTTGCTGTAAACATGTGCACCTGACAGAGCACCCTAGTGAGCACAGCCAAGATTTCCTAAAACCACTGCAGTTCAGTTACTGATGATCAACTCCAAAAGCAGAGGGCCCATAAAACTGACCGTGAAGGTTCTCTTAGGAATCACACATTTAAACCTTCATCAAAACAGTTCTTGTTCCACCTACAGAGAAATATATCACAATCTATACCTTAAAAGAAATATTTAAAATATATACACACATCAATATTTATACATAATAGATTTTTAAATGTGTCACCTAAACTGTATTTTATATGTGTATGCACAGGTGCACATGCAGGCATGTTTTTAAAAAGGTAAGGTGTCCTTACAAAGCTTCCTATTTTGAGTGCAATCCAGGAAAGCTCAAGCTCACAGCAATATCCATAAATTATGACAAACACATTCATCAGCCCAAAACTTGCAGGATCACTTCATCTTAATAGTAATAACATAACTCAGTTCACAGTTGAGCTAGGTCCACATTAAGCAAAAGACTTTTGCTGTGTCTCACTTGTCTTACCACTCCAACCCTTTTAATATAAACAGCTTCCTTCTTAAAGGCCTGCCATGCTAAACCTGAAAAAACTTCTCTGAAAACCCCTTCCCTGGTGTTTTCTCCCAAGGTCACATACCTCCAACAGGCTTCACAAGCAGATTTCCAAGACACAGATATGCTGCATGTCCATATAATATTCAATGAATAAATATATTTGTCCTTGTGTAAGTGCACGAACTGAGAGATAATGAAAAGCAGATCAGGAAACCCTTTTTTTGGAAACTATGTTCTAACATTTTTAAATTCTGATTTGTAGAACAGCAACATATTTTTCCAGCATTACATTTAAATTCTCTTTGCCACAGGAAAAAGTCACTTAAAAATGAACTCTTAAATTTAGAAGCTAATAGTTTTCCAGTTAATTATATATTCATTAGTTGAGTCTCCCTGTTATGGCTTCATGCTGTAATTTCAAGTTCAGTCTGTATGAGGAGTCACTCCTGCTTCGAAAAGAAAGGATAAACACCAAGCCATAGAGTCCAAGGAGAGGGAAAATAGGAAAAAAAGTCAGGTTAGAAATCAGGTAGAGCTCAACTACAACTGATCCTTTATGTCAGCGACTGAAGTTTCCATAACTCTAACGTTAAGTTCTCAAGAAGTATAACTGTTTTAATTACATACACTTAGAGAACAGTATAAATGCCACACAGACCCATTAGAAATATAGAATTTATTTTTCATTACATTCAGACAGCAATATGTTGCATATTTGGACATGCCGCATCTTGTATCATAGGTGACTTACAGAGTCTATGTTTATAGTTGTGGTAGCTATTGCTAGCCCAGAAAACACAAAATGTGGTTTTGGAGTGGTTCTCTTGAGAACTTTAAGCCACCAGCAGCAATTTTTGCAGAAGGGTTCTCTTGAAAATCCACTTCATAAAAATTCATTATCCAACTGTTTCCTGTCTCTTACCTTTACAGTTTCAGAGCTCAAGAAAGCAATTTCAACAATAGCAGTAGGCAGGGAGATTAAGGACTTGCCCCCTTATCTTCCCTCAGGTAGCAGTTCTCAGTAAAGGTGATACCATGTTGTAAGGCCATCAAATTCCTCATGGGCCATGAACTGTGCTTTTGGCAGGGCAGCTCCTTTCCCATCCTTTAGGGTCTCTGCAGCCCTTGCTTCCATTCCCTCCTTGCACATCCAGGTGCAAGCTAACCCAAGAGTGAATCTTACAGTTCTGACAATATCCTAAAACATGTTATTTTAAAAAAACCTACAACAAGAACTCAGTGAACCACTGGGGAAAAAAAAGACAACATTTTGTTATGTTTAAACCTTCAGTGTACCATAAACAAGAGGTATCTTCACAACCAGTTTTCCTGACAGCATCTGTTCAGTGCATTTCCCTTCATCCTTACAAACTCAGAAAAACTGGGGTGCTATTTTCCTTGTGTCTCTTAAACTCTGCTGGCATTCAGCTCAGGAATACCAGGAGCTGCAGTGCATCATCACATAAAGATGGGGAGGGGTAGGAGAGTGAGAAGAGTGAATGAGGAGGAATACAGAGACACTGTCCTTGGCAGGCTCTGCACCAGCCATACAGAGAATATGCATACACGTCATGAAGGGTTTTATTGTTGTCTTGCTCTATTTTTTGTCCTTTTTTTTAATTAAAAAACATTATTCCTGCTAAGGCTGGTTGTGCAAAGTTAACTTTCAAGAACCACCATTCAGTCTGACTCTGTTCCTGCAGACAGGCTTCCTATGGATCCATTTCTCACTAGCATCCTGCTGTAGTTTTTCTGCTGTTCTTCTCTGAAAGTATCTTTGACTTTCGCTCGTTTCAGACCTCCATCCCTGAAATAGAGCAAGAGGGAAAAGTAACCCATCAGGACTGTTATGACTATTGTTATCAAACTATGCATTACATTAACTGTAGAGTCTAAATCTAAAATATTATTATTAAAGGATTTTCTTTAGAACTTCTATAACATCCAAGTTTAAGCATGTTTATTAAAACCTTTACCTTAAGCCACAACTTGCATGAAGTCCAAATCTTGAGTCTAGCTCACTAAAGCAGCCTACTCAGTTGGTAACAGGCTGTACCTACAATAGAAATTGTTGGCAATCTGGGATGTTGCTTCCCTAGCCTGTAGGGGAAGTCAATCTTGTGCAACACCATAGTTGTCTCTTGCCTTAACATCATTCAGAGGGCCAGCTGGGCCTCACAGTTGAATCTATTTGCCCACTCTTTTCATCAAAATCTTGCTCTCGAATTTGTTTCATATGAGATCTAGGCATTGTACTGCCACTTACTGAAGTAGGACATGAGAAAGTCAGAGCAGAAAGCCTCAAGCCCCATTTTTTGTTCAGGCTTGACAAGTAACTTCACTTCTGCTGCTTAATCACAGCAGAAGTCTCGACATGAGGAACAACTGTGAATGGGCTGCTCCAAAACCATCAAGCCTTCAGGTGAAAATCATTCCATGTTACACACTCCAAAGACTTTGTGCATCTTTATTTTTACTTTCACATACGTGCATGTGGATTTACTCCTTTGCTTTCTCCAGAGTGAAATAAAGTGATGTCGAATGTTATCTGTCACAAAGCTAAGGGTGGAGGCACCTCTCAATCAAACTAACAGAAAGTCCATGAAGTCTAACAAGGATGGCATTACTCACCAGGGAAGTTCAGTCAGTCCTCCTTGGCGAGCAATGGCTGATCTCACTCTGTTGGCAAAGTGAACAGCATCTTCATCCTCCTTCAAGGGTCATAAATTCAACATAATCAAAGCAGAAAGAAGCGAATTGAAACAGGCTTTAATAACATTTTTATCTGCTGCCTCATCAAATTAGCTCACTGCCAAATGATTTGTCCCTTATCATGCCAACATCACAATCTGATGTCCCCTTGTGGTAATAATTTAATTAATTTTTCCTCTAAAGTGTTGAAACTAGGAGAAATTGCATCCAGCAGGATGCAACATTGACACTATTGTGATGGTACCAAGCTGCATCAGGAAAAGCTAAGTCCAGTCATACATCAGTCAACACTGACAAAAATCCAATACAAAACTCTGATATGGGGGCATGGGGTAGGTAGAGGTTTTGGGGAAAAAGAGTAAAAAGACCCTTGCAGACACAGTCAAGTTCTTAAATAGCAATTAGTCAGCCAGATGCTAGATTACCTCTCTAACCATTGGTGGCAAGTACCACACGTTGCAAACGATGGCCCAGCTTGTCATTATTCGCAGCAGGTAGCTCACGATGTTGTATTTGCTGCTGTTCCAGAATGCATCTCCAAACTGAGGATCATACTGCAAAGGATCACAAAAAACAAATCATAAAACCCCTTCCCCACAGACCATCACAGCCTCCCGGATCTGTGATTACATGACAGAACCAGCAGCAGGCATCACCCATTTGCCTGAACAGCCAAAACAGTCTAAGTCTGCTGCAAGCAGCACACTTCTCTTCCCTTCAGCACTGGGAGGGACTGGCTGGATCTCCCTCCCTTTCAGCCTTCTGGAGGAAGAAGCTGATCCCATCAGGGACTACCAGCCAGGTTCCATAGGCCAAAGGACTTCACTTTCATTTTAGCCACTTTTACTCCAGGAGTTATCCACAGCACACAGCCAGTTGCCAGAGCTACTGTGCCTTCAACAGCAGCTGTACTGAGACAGCTTCCTGCCACCCAGACAAAAACAGATCCCAAACTTTGAAATTTAGCAGCCAGTTTTTTCCACTTACTTTGATTGCAACAGGATAGATCGTTCCTCCTATTTCAAAGCTCCCCTTTTTGAACATCATCACAGATGTATTGTTTATGCAGGTGCCTGTCCAGAAGATAAAGTCATTGCTCCACACAGCCTACCACATTTCAGTAGCAACACTGTATCAACATACAGGTCCTGCCCATAAAGGCCTGCATTTGCTCCTCAGGGAGTGTAACTTAAGCATCTCTCCCCTCCTTACTTTTATCCTTTGCCTTGTGACTGACTCCCTGAATAAAGCCCAAATGCATGTGAGACAAAAAGCACAATGCTGAATTTAAGTCTGTAGGACAGTGAATTGATATTCACAGGGCAAAATAAACAATCTTCCCATTCTTCTGCCTAGAGCTTCTGCCAGGAGAACCAACAGCCAGAGACAGTATTGTGTTGTCTCCACATAATCTCATATGAAAGATGAAAAATAGGAATGCCCTAACCAAGTTTATGGCAAGGGTGAAGATACAATTGAGCAGCAGAAGCCATGGAAAGAGAACAGGGATGACATCTACTTTGAATGGAGATAAGTAGTTCAGCTCTTACCTTCTGGAAAAATTAAAATTGGAAGCTTGCTTTTATCTGCCACATGTTCCCTGAGTCTGTAAAAGCAGAAGGAAAGCTTAAAAGACAATTCCTTTCCAGTCTTCTTTCCCCAGGCAGGTGCATTAAAAATATCTTTACATATTATGTATTTGTTTGAAAGCAAAGGCTTTTACTAGACACTAATTTGTACTTGCTTTTCTGTTTATAAGAACACTGAAGCTTTGTGCAAGCCACCCCTTAGGCCCATGGTGCATTACACTGAGGCAACATCCTGTTTTCCTTCCTCTATATTATTTTATTAATGACTGTCAGGAAAGCCAACAAATGTATGCCATTAAGTCAGTCCAACTAACTCTGATCAACTCAACCTTCAAGAAATTACCCACGTAAGAAAAAAAAAATTGTGCAGTGGTCCATCCAGGTTCTGCTTACTTAACAGCAGATTTCATAAGAAGTGGGTTCCTAAATGCCTACAGATCACACTATTTGAATAACACTTGGATAACTTGGCAAAGCTGTCCTGCTGTGCAGAGGCAAATAAGAGGTGGTAAAGTTGTTAACCTGTCAAAATTAACCTAAAAGTTCTTCAAAAATTAGGAAGAATTTCTATCCCTGTACTACTGTGTCCACAGGTATGCCTTTGGTGACATTCTGCAGAAAACCACTTTTTGTAAGCAGCTCATTCTTATAACTAGACACGTTCTGCCCCTCACCCAAACAAGTGAAGCTTGGTATTTCCAGTGGCTCACAATTTCAAATGAAATTGAGAGTTTATATCACAGAAAGCCTGTTTTATGATCAGTATTTCTCTTCAACAGAAAATCCCAAAATTTAAATATCTTCCCATCCTTTTAAAATGTATATCTGAATTCACCAGACATTAGTTATTATGCTGATGGCTACCCAACTGAGATGTTTTGTGACAGTCCGCTATTCAGACCTTAGCAGAACTTTTGGGCTCATCCATGTTACCCTGTATAAATTTTTCAAGCCTTCGTGGGTGACCTTGGCACCTGACATTTTGACCAGTCTACTGCACCAAAGCCCACACAAACAAGCTTATTCAGGTCATTCTGAGTGATCCAGTTTCCTGCATACCACCCCTGGAACTCACTCCAAAAACCCCTCGTCTGGGTCTTTGATTGTCCAGTGACTCTCCAGGGAGTCTGGCACCGGCAGGTAGCAGAGACACACCATCCCACGCCTCACCTTTTCATCACTAGATGGCGATCCTTGATCTCGGAGCGTTCGAACCAGACGTGAGGACAGGCCTTGACCGTGGCTCGCTGAATGACTCCCATCAGCCCACCATGAACCTGGCCAACCTGCAAGCCCAGCAAGGCACATCAGCATCTAAGACACTTGAAAAGCAGAACCTCCTCTTCTCCATCCCTCTTAAAAAAAACCCCAAATGCACTGGAGACTGCAAACCATGATCGAGCAGCAACCACAAAACTGTTAAACTGCATTCACTTGAGAGGACCTAGGTGCACACAGGGAAGTGTATCCCAAGTAGTTCACCAGATGAAGAGCCTAGCACTGACACTGCCAGGACAACTTCACCAGCATGTAAATTGTAGACCAACTTCAACACTAGTGCTCAAGTAGATATCTCTAAACCATGAAAGTTTAATACTGAAGTCCACAACCAATACCCCACAATCTTTCCCTCTCATGGTCCCTCCTCTCCCTCTGCTGTGGTCATAATGGATCTGCTCATACCATTGCATAGCATCCATCATTTGTCAGAATGATTGCATCTATCGGTGATGTGTGGTTGGCAACACAAATTCCTCCTTTCTTAGGTCTGTTTTCCCTGCAAGTACATATTTTTTGGTTAGACTACTAGTGCACTGAGCATCACATTACACACACAACAGTTCCATAAAGCTGCCAGGTGATTCAGCATCTAGTGTGACATTAACTTGCAGGTAAAAAAAGAGCAGCCCCCGTTTCAAATGGGATGCTCACACACACAGAAGTATACACACACTTCTGCTATTGTCACTCACTTGTTATGATAATGGATGGTACCAGACAGAGCTCTGACGAGGATGCGGGAGCACGTGAGGTGGACCAATTCACTCAGGTAGTTTTTCACACTGAAAGAAATCACAGATATTTGGAGCATCCTGGAAAGCAGCTAGACACACATACAATATTCTCCAGCCTACTCAACACAACTCAGGATTGAAATTTTCCTGGTGTTCTGGAGCACAGAAGGATATTCCCAGTTCTACCACTCACTTGTTATTGCAGCTCAGCCAAGATATATCATACTCTTGGTGTCACTTATCTAGGCAAGGCTGTAATCTCCTTACTGGATGTTTTCCACCCCAACACCATTACCTCTGCTACAACACTCCCTTTGAGTCTCTCCTGAGAGCGTGAGAAGCCCTTTAGAGATCTCAGTGCCAAGCCTGGCAAGAAGCCAACCTCAGCCCGAAATCAAAATGCCACTAAAAGCAAGGTCACAAATTTGTGGTTCAAGTGGACTATCAGTAGTCTGTTTGTAAAATCTGTCCACTCCCCATCTTCAGTTGTTTGCACTGATGCAACTTGGCAAGTTCATCCTTTACATGCAGTACCTACCTGCTGTTTGGCAGCTGGCCTACCAATGTTGTTCCCACAATCATTGACGAAATCCCAATGGCAGCGAGGGTAATGCTACACACAACATAGATATTAAATCAAAATAAGTATTTTATTCATTGTAACAACACTTTCTCGCTACAAAATAGAAGGGGATTGCAGAAATTCAATTATTCCTCAGATATCCAACTTATACAGTTCGCTAACTCAGCAATCCCCTGACCTGTTGCTCAAAATCATGGTCTAGCAAAGGCAGCAGATTCAGATACAGATAAGGGAGCTTTACAGCTCACCCACCCTATATTTATACTGCCAATACACATGAGTGTGGAGAAGAATTCCAGGGAAAGATGATCACTTAGCCCTAATCTACTCTCCACAGTGAATGGCAAGATAAAAGTATTCCGAATGGCAACTTAACCATTAAAAGGAGTCTTTAAGCAGGTTAATCTTCTGTATCTGCCAATGCTGCCTTTCGACTAAAAGAAGCTGAGATGACATTTACCAAGAAAACACAAATTTATGCATTCCCAGGCTGCCAAAATCCATCAGCACCCAGGAGCTTACCGTAGGGGCAGCAGGAAGCAGTACCGCACTACAACCCCAATGACCCACACAATAGTCAGCCTCAGGCTGATGTAACGGAAGTTGACATTAGTCCTCGTCAGGAGATTCCAGGAGAGCAGCTCTTCTGAGGAAAACCTCTGGGTGACTGCATCATCCACAATAGCCTCAAATCCTTTTCTACAGAAGTAGAAGATGTCAGAGAATTCGTAATTCACTTCATTCAGACGTGCAATTTCTTCCTCCATAGACGTTTCAATTCTTTCAATGATACCTTGGGAAGGAAATGGTAACCACATGAGGAAATAATTCTGTGAATTAACAGTCAATTCTCCGAATCACTTGTCACTCTGCATTACCCAAGGAGATAAACTGACTTTCAGAACCCCTCCTATGAAAGCAAGATCAGCTGGGTAGTTGAACACACCATACTCTTCAGTAGGCCAGTTCCAGCTCCCCTTCCTCACATCTACTCCTTGAGCAGAAAATACATCAAATTCTGTTGCCTACTGAACATGAAGCAAGAAGACTAACCCTTTCCCACCATCTAACATGCTCTCAACTCTGCAACTTTATCCAAGACAATTTTATGCTTTCAGAAGAAACCAGGTAAGACCTTGTCCTTTACATTCCCTTCTGTGCTCTGTATATTTGTACGCATTTATTCTTCTCAATGGAGGCTTTCCTGTTCCCTAAGTCCATCTTATATTGTGGTGTCCCTCAGCCACATTCAGCTGAAATGTGTTCTGCTGTTACTTGCCAAAGCCCCAGACCACAACACTGTGCATGGACCAGCTTTGAACCAAATGCACCTTCCTCCCTTCACAGTACAAGTCTTTCCTGTAAGTAACCACACAATTTTTTTATTTTAGTTAAAATCAAACAAAGAAACATATCAAACAAAGTCATGCCTAGAGGTGCCTTACTATAATTTACTTCAGTTGTGTTTCAGTTGAACTCTGACCACGTAATGCCTGGCAAAAGACGAGAAACCTGGACAGTTCAGAATTGCAGTAGCAATAAGAAATATTCCCTCTTCTCCTCCCCTCTTTTCACTCTTTATACTTATGGTCTGATAACCTCCAATTTCTCACTAGGGCTTTTAAAGGCAAGGACAAATTGTGTAAGCTAAATAAAAAGATCAAGTAACTGCTTTCTGGTAAGCAAGTCTGGCTCCAGAAACTGATGACTGAAGAAATTTAGAGTAACAGTTCACCAGAACAACCATCCCCTGAGACACTCAACTTGGATTACAGAGGTCCAAGTTCAGGTTGCCACTCTGTCAGACATCCTCTGACAGACAAATTGCATAATCCTTGTGCTTCCATATTGAGATAAAAAAGGGAAAGGACGTAGCACCAACTTCTTCGAGTTACTAAGAACTTTCCACATTGTATAAAGTGTTTTTTGTAGGAAATCTGCATCCCAATGAAGTCTTGCCAGTAGAAAAACTCTGAACATATTTGCCGTGCAAATCACACACAACATTTAAATTACAAGTGATATGGAAAATCTTTGTACTGCACTGTAGCATACATATGGGATAACATAGGAAGCTCCAAGATGCAAGGCCCACTAATTACTGAGGAAAATGCTAAAGAACAACATCCAGGAGATGTCACACTGAAACAAAACCTATTAGCACCTTCAGCTTTGAACCTGGCAGCCATGTCTTCCAATTCCACCACACCACCTCACCGCATCATCCTATCACAAGCCTACAAATATAAATCATTAATATGGCACACCAAAATGGCACACCACATGCCCTTCAGGATCTAAATTATACAAGCATGCATCACATCAAACACTCACCAGAATAAACTACACTTGTGTTGTATTTTAAACCCAAATCAGAGCTCTAGTTTGTGGTTCAATTTTTCTCTCAGTCAGTCCCTTAAACCTCTAAACTTTGAAACATCCAGGACAGTAGGCAAATCAGTCCAACCTGTCTGCTCCACACTGCTGGAGGCAGGTCATAGGCAAAAAACCAGGGGAACTCTCCAGCACCCATCACACAAGTATCACTCTTCTCTCCAGATGCCAGAAGTAGGAACATCCAGACTCTGGTTCAGCACCTGTTAAGCATCTGGTTCACCTGGCTACAACTTCTTGGCTGAAACCAGCCCAGGGTTCAAGATTATCTGCTGGCAAGCTGAGAGAGCACAGCTGTACTGTCTTGCCTCATCAGCCTGCACTGTCCTTGTCACATGACACCTCCATGCACCAGCCCTGGGACAAGCTACTCCAAGCCAGGATCTCAGCAGCACACCAAGGTATTATGAACAGAATGGTAACACATGCTGCTCTGGTCATGTACTTAGCCGTCTTGTAATCAGAAGGAACATTTAATGGCCATTAATCCTTGGCCATGGGCAGAGTTGAGCTTGCCAAAGACAGCACTACACAGGAGAACAGCCAACATCACTCTCAACCAAACAAAAAGCCACAGCAGCAGCTTTACTCAGGGTTGCTGCACAAGTTCCAAGCCTTCAAGCTCACATACTCTAGGTCACCTGATTATACCAGGCTCAAATTTGACACTGTCTACTTACACAGTAAGTATATACTACACAGTGAGTAGATGCTACTAACATTATTTGCTTAAACTTTTCTTTTACTAAATGTAATTTTCAAAACTGACTTAATAGCATTTTTGTCTTTTTTAAACCCACCAGCTTGAAGACAACACAGCCAACACCCACACAGAGCTGAGAGCTGGTTATTCAGCTGCAATGAGATAGACATCAAGCCTCCAGCTACCTGCTCAGCCAAGAGCTACCATTGGCTCCAGCACAGACATGCTGCTTTCTAACATAGAGGCACCCTGAGGTGACGGCACCAGGTAACTGCCCAAA
Organism: Manacus candei; assembly: GCF_025592945.1. Taxonomy (NCBI): domain Eukaryota; kingdom Metazoa; phylum Chordata; class Aves; order Passeriformes; family Pipridae; genus Manacus; species Manacus candei. The sequence goes on along the minus strand of NW_026138076.1, from coordinate 40,743,961 downwards.
GCAACTATGTTTCTCCCTGGACTATTCCTTATCACAGCACCAGTGCAGGGGCAGTGGCTGCCACTTCTGCCAAGAGATGGGAAATACACTGAGTTTGGTACTGCAGAGGAAGGTGGTGTCTCCTCAGTTGAGCTCACTCATAGTTTTGTCTTTTTTTTTTTTTTTATTCACGGACACAATTTTAAGGTGTTTGGGAAGAACATTTTTGCTCTGCCTGCAAACAGGAAAACTTGCCCTTGCACATGCATCTGCAATGCTCCCTCCTACCCTGACCCAACTCAGTGATGACTGGATAGTCAGGAAAGATGGAAAAGGTGATACACACTCCCTTACAACACTTAACATGCACATGCATACACACAAACATTTACCTTTACCCTGTTTTATCAACTACTCTGTAACTCATTATCAGCAGGAATTTCTCCTCCCTCAGTAAATATTGTGTAATGCAATTGGGCCTCTCTGCCTGCTCGTGTTTTGTCACCTCAGGGGATGCCAACTTATATAATGCACTGTTAGATCTACACCTGCCCTGACCCTCCAGCACTTTCATCCACATACAGGAATCCAGTCTCCTAATTACAAGTCAGTTATTCCTACGCTTAAAATACTCCCAAGAGCAACACACAGAGCATGGCTTGGCACAGCAGGCTTCATATCTCCCCTGCTTCCCACATCTTCTCAATAAGTAACAGTTAAGACTAGCTTCCTGCATAAAGAGCCACCTACAGTGGGGAAAGGTTTTCATCTTTTATTTCAGATATAAAAAGGACATTAAAAAGTGGTGCTTCAGGCCACCATTGCAATTCTGTATTCCCATACAGAAGACCACCTGAACACAGCCCCCATGTAATCATCTGTATGAATTATCTCAGACCATTTTTACTATCAATGATGCTGCTCCAGATAGTGGAGTACATGCATTTTAGTCCAGGTTCTGAACCATGGCACATATTAACACTATACACCCCTCAGTCATGCACAAGACAAACAGCTTTTTGGAGTTTTTTGGAAAGATAGCTCATTGATATATCTACTAATGGGACCTCTTTCTTTACTTTTCTTTCCTAGAGAAGAAATAATTACGTGTGAGAATGACCAGATGTCTAGGAAGACAAAATCTCCTACTGCACAACTGAAGCAGCACAGCTGGATCTCTTGCCCTTTCACTGACCCATGGCATGATGGGGCACTATCAGCCTTACAAGAAGAAAACAGGTATCTTGCTGCATCACTGACAGCCTGTGAAGCGCTTAACAGGGCACTGACATTATTTGGAAGGACCTTGCCTTCCCCTGCCATCCCCCAGAAATACCCCACAACTGTCAGGACACTGGTGAGTGAAATAGGATGTACTTTTCCTCAGCCACTTTAAAGTCAGCAATTAAATAAGACAAGTTTTAAGCTGTTTTAAGAGCTGCTGGGCAGTATCTCCAGTTTATTATTACAGGTGCTGACACTTGCATCTGCTACCATCGAAGCCTGTTTCATGCCTGGCCTGCAGATAGTAAGATACCAGTGTTTACAGTATTGATAAGGATACTCCTCTGGAGATGAAACACACACAACCAGTTCAGCAATTCAGACCCCATTACTGCCTCGTGTTTGCATGAGCTAATTCCTAGAATCAGGTAACAACTGACTAGTCTACTAACTGGCAAGCTGGGCCTGTTTCCAGCTGTGCTGCCTAATGAGGGAGCACATAGAAAATGCTGCCAAAAGCTGTCAAAACCAAGCAAATGATTAGCAATACTGAGGCATTCAGGAAGAACCAGGAGGAAACCAACTGCAGACCACAATGCCTTTTGAGCCTTCTCCTGTTTCCTAGGCAAACTCAGACTGCTCTCACAGCTCCAAAGTCTTACAGCCAACTCTGACCTACTACAGCCTACCAACTGACCTACTACAACTCACACAGACTATGGGTTAAGACATAGTAAAAAAAACAATTTCAAAATTAGGCTAAAGGAAGAATTATGAAGCAATTTTTCAGCTGTCTTTCTACAGACAAGGAATGTAAAAAGTTTGACAAACACTGATATAAACTCCAGGGGGCAAAAGGCCAATAGAAGCAGACTGAAAAAGGGGAATGAGTATAACACCACACACTTTAATCTGGCAGCCCTACAACAAGAAAGCACTGAGCTTGGAAAAGAAAAGTACTGTCCAATAAACATTCAGATCTCCTCAGAGAATATTTTCAGTGTACTCTGATGCTGTTAGGACTGAGATAGCTGGCCAGCAACCCTGCAGAAAGTGACTTAAAGAGATTTAAAGATAAAAATCAACCTTATATTTAAAATTGAAAACTTCCATCAAGTTTGAGGATGGTCTCCATCTTACACTTTACTTTGTTTTGTTAAACTTAATGTTATTTCATACACTTCACTTCCTCATCCTCTGTTTTTCAACCATTCAGTACAAGCCAGTAAAAACAGCATTTCATCCTGCAGGAACAGCAGCATTGCAAAACAATTAGATGTATCAGAGTGCTGGTTTTAGCTGGGGTAGAGTTAATTTTCTTCATGGTGGCTGGTATGGAGCTGCACTTTGGATTTGTGCTGAACACAGTAATTATAATACAGAGATGTTTTTGTTATTGCTGAGCAGGGCTTACACAGAGCCAAGGCCTTTTCTTTTCGTACTGTTACACTGCTGAAGATGTTGGAGGTGCATGGAAGGTTGGGAAGAGACACAGCCGGGACAGGTGACCCCAACTGACCAAAGGGATATTCCATACCATATGGCATCATGCTCAGTATATAAAGTGGAAGGAAAAAAGAGGAAAGAAGGGACATTTGCAGTGATGGCGTTTGTCTTCCCAAGTATCTGTTAAGCGCCATAGGGCCCTGCTCTCCTGGAAGTAGCTGAACACCTGCCTGCCTGTGGGAAACAGTGAATTAATTCTTTGTTTTGCTTTGCTTGTATGTGCAGCTTTTGCTTTCCCTACTAAACTGCCTTTATCTCAACCCACAAATGCTCTACCTCTTACCCTTCTGGTTCTCTCCCCAGTCCCACTGGAGGGGGAGTGAGCGAGAGGCTGCTTTGAGCTTGGAGGCTGGTTGGGGTGAAACCACAACAGTCAGTGTGTACCCACCCCACCTCTTTTCCAGTTCTCTCATGCACACATCTAACTAATTCATTTGCAAAGGACTCAGTACTCTGATTTTAGAACATCAGTCTTATTAATTTGACTTGACCCCAGGCTCTCACCATTAGCAGCAGGAGTCTTTGATATCTGTGGCTGTGGCTTTTCGGCACCTTTTTCTATCCGTATAGTGGCCCACTGTCAAACAGAAAGAAAACATTAATTTCACAAATGCTGTATTCACTCAAGGAAGAAAAGTCACCTAAAAAAAAAAAAAAGCAACAGTTAATCAAAGACAGGTTGTTATGTTCAAAGAATATCTACACCAGGTAATCATCACCCATCTTCCTCAGATGTGTTCACAAACCCAAACCCATACACAGTTCCTATGAAGAAACAAAGAAAGAAAAAAGCAAACAAACAAAAACCACCAGAAGCCCCCCTCCAACACTCATTGCTAGTCAGTACTTCCCAATTGTGCTTGTCAGTCTTCAGAGAGCCACCTCAGAGCTTTGGTGCCAGTTCAGACACAGCCACCAAGAGCCTGAAAGGCCTCTGTCAGCCTTGCTACTTGCACACCAGCCAGCAAATCCAGGCTGCATGGGAAGCTCCAGGAGCTGAGCTAGACAACACCCCTTGAACACACAGCACAGAATGTTCACAGAGCTGACAGACACATCACAACTTAGCCAGAGTAGTTTCACCATACTGAAGAAAAAGAAAGTCCTAAGTGGGTTAAGTCAAACTAAGGCCTGCACACAGCTAATTCCACTAAATACCAAGACAACATTTGCAGTCACAGGAAGCTTCATTTAAATGCAGTCCAGGACAAAAAAGGACTGCACCCAAGATTTTTCCAAGCTGAACAAACCAAAAATTCTATTTGACTCTAAACTGCTCATTTCTTGGCATTTTCAAAGGATCTTCAAGTTCATCTAGTTCAAAGTCCCCTGCCATGGGCAGGGACACCTTCCACTAGACCAGGTTGCTCAGAGCCTCATCCAGCCTCGTCTTGAACACCTCCAAGGACTGGGCATCCACAACTTTTCCGGGCGACCTGCGCCATGGCCTCACTACCCTCACAGTAAAGACTTTCTTCCTCATAACTAATCTAAACCTACCCTCTTTCAGCTTAAGGCCATCCCCCCTTGTTCTATCACTGCATGCCCATGTGAAAAGTCCCTCTCCAATCTTCTTGTAAGCCCCCTTTACATACTGGAAGATGCCATAAGGTCTCCCCAGAGCCACCTGTTCTCCAGGCTGAACAGCCCCAACTCTCTCAGCTCTCATTTTAGAGCTCTGAGCAGCAGAGGAACAGGCCAAATCCCCAGCTCTATTGATACAACTGCAGAGAGCCCCTTCTCCTGCCCTTGGGAGGGGCTGCCAGCTCACTGGGTTAACCTGCTCTTTTCCAGCAGGTGGGCTGAGAGAATGAGATTGCAATAGGTGATAAAGTAAGCTCTGCTCTCCAATGAGTGTCAAAGCTTCCCAGCTGCTGTGATTCCTGCAAAACCCCCTGGCAGAACCACACCAGAATTAGGAGATTTCCTCTCATTTCCAGTCCCGGTGAGGCTGGAGCCAGTTTAACCTGTTCTCAGGGCAAAAGACTCTCTTGACCTTCATCTGACTCAGTTCCACGGAGTGCTTTTATTACACCCTGCTATCTCAGCTTCATTTTTACTGAGTTAACAATTACACCCCCTTTTCCACCCTAAAGCATGTGATGTCAGAGTAGCCCTTCTTGCCTGGATCCTTCCTTTCCCTACACGGCAGCTTTGCTAAGGGATGGAAAGCTCAGCCAATGAGGGCTGACTCTATGGCTCCCCACTATGCACATTAATTCCTCCTCCACAGGACTTCATACTATTTCTAGGAATATAATAGGCATATTCAAGACAGACAGGGGATCTGGGAGAAATGAGCTCATAGGAGAAGATCAGATCCTGTTCAAACCTTAACAACTTAAGCAGCATACTTTTTTAACAGCATACCGGTGACGCTCACTGTTCTGCACAGGAAGGACCCAGACCAAAGATAAACCATGCATTTTCCACCTCTCCGCTCTAACCAAGACGTGGGGCGTTTGGAGATGCAGTTCCCTTTTGGAAGGTCAGCATCCTGACTCATGGCATTATCTCCACCACACAGCTTCCCAGTACGAGCCAGTGCTGCTTCATGTATCAAGTCTTGCTGAATCACAACCTACCCTACCAATAGTCATTTGTTTGCTCCGTTCTGCTGCTGCTAAGGCAATAGCTCTTCCAGGAAACTCAGTACTTTCTGGCTACACAATATCCTCAGCAGTGTTATGACCATAAAAGTTCTGGGAGATACCAAATTAAAATACTGTTCAGTGAAGAAACTATTCACAATACTGTCATTTATACATTTCTCCTATGAAACAGGTTTGGGGGTACAGGAAGACCAGCACACACAGTCATTCTCTGACCAAGTTTGAACCACTGAATTCAATGAAGTAAAATCTCCACAAACAGGTAAGTCACTTATCACATAGAAGAGAAAGAGCATACTTGGCTAATGGTCTCAGCCAAACACACTAGCAGAAAAAATAACTTTTCATCTTTCAAATTCTCTCAAAGGGGTAATCAAAACCTGGAAGAACATTTTCTGCTTGGTGTTTAGAAAGAGCATGCAACAGTCCCCCCACAAAGCTTTTGCTACAGAAACCCTGCAGTTATGGGTTCATGCTAAACAGTGTCAAAAAGGACACAGGTTATTGAGACACACCTTTGTAATGTTCAAAAGCTTGCAACATCCTACTGTACTGCAGTATCCTTTGTTATTTTGCTATGCAAAGGAGGCAGTGGACTCTTCCCAAAGCAGACAAATTACAGGGTCATGTAACTCAAGTCAGTTTCTACTGCACAGATATGTTTATCAACCCTACTGAGAAAAGTACATTCCTTCTTCCTAAGTCATCTGATCTTAGCTCCACAGGTTCATCTAACTCCAGAAAGGTGCAGCAGCCCACCCTGGCGGGGGGAAGGAGGGAACAGTGGCAGAGAGAGACTAGAGCAGATAGCTCCCTTTGCCCTCTACCCATGCTTTCCCAGGAGTTGGGAGTGCTGCCCCAGGCTTGACACCAGCATGGCATCTTGTACAAAGGTTGAGCAGAGCGTTCCAGGGAACAGCTGACTTGTGCTCCACTAGTCAATAGCTGAGGCAGTTTTATGTTCCGTGCCAGGTCTCCCACGTGATTTAAGTACACATAATAAAACAGGCAAGGATGAGACCAGCTCCCCCTCTTTGCCAGGAGCCTTTGGGCATTCAAGGATCCACATCTACCAGATGCTACAGCAAACAAGCTTTAAGTCCTCTCTGTCAGCTTTCTTCTTCCCTCAATCCATCATATTTCCAGAAAATATGCATGTTCCAGCAACCAAGCAGCAAGACATTTTTACTTAACCTTAACTTACCGTCTAATTCTTCCACTTATTCTCAGGCACCCAAAATAACGGCACTATCATCAAGGCCAAAATCTGAACTTTGATCAAGTGAAAAGAGTGTTTATATCCAGGTTGAAAAACAAAAGAGACACCACATGCAGCAGTGTGAGTAATTTCCCTTCCTTCCTGCAAACTAAGGATATGTACCATCCATCGCTGTTTCAGCTGGTTCCTATGCTAGAGGACAACTTTATGCTACAAAGAGTGATCACAATGTGAGCTGATCCATCCTACAGAGGGGAAAATACTGTGTTTGTGTATTAGAGATCAAAAAGCATGAAACAATTACAAGCCATAGCCTCCATTCCACTCAGGAAATGAGCAAAAAGCAGACTGGCAGGTCTTCTGGATCTATCCAAATTGACAAACATCTAGGCAGCTTCTCCCAGCTTGTGAGCTGGTGCTGAGCAGGTAGTTTCAAACACTTGGTGCAGACCTAAGTTTTTAGTAGGGATTCTTGAGGACGCTTTTTGGAATGAGTATAAAACACCAGGCTCCTGAGCAGATTAAGAACAGTTCTGCAGCTGGGGCTACCCACAGAACTACAAATGTAGTTAGAAAGCAGCATGATCGCATAACTACAAACATCACCACAAGTCTGATTTTGAAATTTTAGTATTCCAACTGTTCACAACAAGGTAGCTTGGATGTTCTAATCACACAAGGCAGAATCTGAAGATACCACACTTCACTAGGTAAGGAAAACACCAACTTTTCCCTAAAAAGGCCTCCCTCCTCATCCCCTTAGGAAAGGCCTTTAATTTATCAACACCTTAAAAAAAAAAAAAAAGAAGAACCAACAATAACAAAACCAATTTCACATATACATCACTGAGCAACTGCCACACATACAGGACTTATGCAGTGCTTAGAGAAAGATACAGTCAGACTTCAGAGTCAAAAATCACACATTATTTACAGGAGATGTGAAAAACCCTTCCTAACTGCAGATAAGACAGTCGCCAAATAGACAACTACCTTCAAAGACAAGCTTGACATATTGTTTCATGAAAGCACATCTAGAGATACTTTGCTAGGATCAAAAGTCAAGTTATTAGGAACACTTCAGAGATTTCTCCTGTTTCCCTAACAAATGGAGCTTAGCCTTTCACCTCATTTACCACCTTTACATCATCTCTGGCTTAATAGCAATGTTTGATGATTATTCAGAAGTAGAGAGATAACTGAAATCTGTAGTCATGTGAAGTTAGACTACTGGTGTTCCTCTATTTAAAGGCACTGCCAGATGAGAGCCAAAAATTTATATGCTAGTTTAGGTGAGTACTCCTCCTTGGAGTCTCTCCAAACCTCAATAACAACAGAAAGGTTTCATAGCACCTCCCACACAATGCTGCCTTGTTTAACACAGCAAAATCTGCATGCCAATTACTGGGTTCTTTTGTGTGAGGAGAGGGCATCAGCACCATCAAGAGGAGCAATCACTTCCGAGTGAGGGCAAAAGGTCCTCTTGATCTCCCATGAATCTTCTCATCCTGATGGACATCTGCCCCCCCAAGGACCTTTCCAAATTGTTCTGCACACATGACCTGTACAGCAGGTACTTCATGGTAGACAGGTATCCAAAGACCAAGAGTCCGGCTTTACAGAAAAACACTAAGGGCATCAGCAACAAAAATGCCAAGCAGCTTCTTTTATGCCAGCTTCACAAACTCTTTAAGGCAAGCTTTGAATACAGCTGCTGTTATTTTTTTAACAGCATTTGCTTACCAACAGTATCAGGAATCCCAATGTTCACATGCTGTGAAATTGAGAGCAGTTTCAGATCAGAGTTGTTGACCTGGAAGATGCTGCATTAATTAGTGATGCAACCACAGCAGAGGATAACCCCCAGCTCTGCAAAACTTACTTATGTGCAAGGAGCCTTGATTTTTAAATCTGTGGTAAACATACAGAAAGGCCTTCAAAGGACTGGGGTCTAGGTTAATACGGGCCAGGAATATAATTCACGATTCTGCAGCAAATTTGCTAAAATACTATTCCAAAAGCCAGTTCCAAGCTCTGTAAACAAGGATGCGTCATTCACATCAGGAATGTCTCCAAGACATGCTCCTCATTACCATCTTAGCTGGCAGCTTTCAGAGCCACTCTCTCACTTCAGAGCTCTCAGATTCTCCTCTGCCCAGCAGTCCTTGAAGGATAGCAATTACAGAGACAGAGGCCTTCACTGACACCATGCAATGACATTAGTCAGCAAAGCTTGCTTCAGAGGCCAGTGAGTTACAGAAGAAACAGTCAAAACCCACAATGATTCATCTGTTTATCAGCTTACATCTTCTCCTTTTCCCTTCCCCGCCCTTACACCCAGCACCATATGCAACCCTGACAGTGACTTATGGGAAGAATCACAGAATTAACTAGGTTGGAAAAGACCTCTGAGATCACCTTTGACCTAACACCACCTTGTCTATTAAGTGCCACACTCAGTCTCCTCTTCAATACCCCCAGGGCCAGTGACTCCACCATGTTCCTGGGCAGCCCATTCCAAAGCCCAATCACTCACTCTGTAAAGAGCTTCTTCCAAATGTCTAACCTAAGAAGCTGCAGCCTGGCATACCTGGAACAGGACATTACAGTCCATCCCACCTACCCTGCACAGCCACGATCTCTAGTTTGACCACAGGCACTGAAAAGTCCCTTTTTCCCCCACAGGTATATTTTTCTCAAGTTTAGGTCCATTCATATTGCCAGGGTCACCTGCAACACAAGTAACTTGGGCTTAAACCTCCTAGGTACCAAATAAAGTTACATTCTTGTCCAGCAAAAGCACATTCCCTGCAGGGCAGCATAATAAGTTATCAGAAATTGCTTCTGTTAAAAGGGGCCACTATTAAACCTCAGTGGATCAGTTAAAGGACGTGAAAAACACCTATGATTGCAAGCATCTGGTGTGCATTACAGAAGGCAAAGCCAACCACACAAGAAGTGCTCTCTCTGCTAACTGCAAGCCCCACAAGGAGCCTCAAGAGACTGGGGAGCAGGGCAGTGCCTTCAAAGGGTTTGCAGTCATCACCAAACCATTAGTCCAAAAATAGACAATAATCTGATGTTAGTTAATAGCCAGGTTGTTTGTTTCCTGACACAAATGTGACCCAATAATTTCACTTCCCTCGGGCCTTCTCGTTTCTTAATATTTCACAAGCATCATGCACCACGTTTCTTGTATTTAAAAAAGACAAGAAACATATTCCCATTAGATAGATCAAGCAGAACAATTTGTACAAAGTGTTGCTGACAGCAACCCTACTGTGTTAGGTAGCTAGACACACACACCAAAAAAAACCCACAAAGAAACAAACAAAACAGCAGAATGAAAAAACACCAAAGTACTGGAATTAGTTTTAACAAATTGAACTGCAGTCTGTCAAGCAAAAATCATTACTGGGGGGCAGGGGTCTCACTGCTACTGCCAAATATATGGACACACGGTCTAAACAAGTCCTCCAGACCTTCTACAAACTGATGAAAATAGACAAACAGATTGCTCTGTGGCAATGGCTGCTCTATAGGCCTTAAGGAAAGACAACTGACTCTGAAAGGCTGTGTTTCTCAACTGCTTCGCAAGACAGCTTGAATGGCTTGCAGGGCCTTCACCAGCCCCAACCATATTAGAGCTCATAAAAGAGGCAACGGATTGAGATAGAGGAAAAACGAGACTGAGAGGTGAAGATGCACTAAGTTTAAAAATGGAAGCTATCTGATGATGTTGAAAACCAAACAGGGAGAAATGCAGCATGCTGTGATGATTGCAAGAGGCAGTCCCCAGTGTTCTAGCAGGAGGAAAGATTTCTGCAGCGATTTCACAAGCATCAGCACAGCAGGTGACTAGCCCAGACTAGTTCCTCGTAGGGGTGAACAGCTGCTGGAGATGTTTTTTAAAACCATACTTCTATTAACACTGAAAGGGAAGCCACAGGCAGAAGTGAGCAGTTTCCTAGAAGTCTGCTGAGTTTGGTAAGGCAATTCAGAAGTAAGTTAATGTACTTTAAGGAATACCCATGTGATTGAGGGGAAGCAGGCTTTCTAATAGCAAGTGGTCTGCCTGCTGCACTTCATTCCTCTGGTATTAGCACAACTGGTCACAATTTTCTACTCTTTTTCCCCTTATCACATAGGAAAAAATCTACTTATATTCTCCATACAAAGCTGGTAATCCCTGGTGCAGTACTTAGGGGTCAGATGCAAGCCAACAGAAGCACATCCTCATCGGTACATACTGCATTTTGCTTAGAAGCATGCATCTTGCTGAGGCAGTTCAGCATAGAGAAAAAGCTATTGTGCACCAACTGATGTCCCTTGTCAGAAATGTCAGATGGTCAAAGTACAAAAACACTTTGTTCCTAAAAGGAGCTTTCCCATCCCTTTTCCTGGACCATGCTTACAGCACTGGGAGCAGGCTTCTGCCCTCCTGAAACAAGCCGAAACAGATTTTTTTCTTGTTGGCAGGAAAAAAATCCAAGCACAAGTGTCCTGCTAACCTCAACTTGGCTCCTTACCACAGCCTGCATAACAACTGAAGAACACCACAGACTCATATGCTGTTTCATCTGACGTGACAGTGGACCAGCACATGTACCACAGTGAACTGTAGATTTACCATCTATTTAGTCCCTGAACTGGGGACAGACTTGGACCCTCACAGCAGATTAGCTTTAAAAAAGCACATGTTTTTTTACCTGATAACAGATGCCATGGAGGAAACAAACCACAGTCACTGTCCTCCCACTGTGCCTGCTACATGCCAATGTGTGTCCTCCCACTATGTCCTCCCACATGCCAACATGTGGGATATAAGCAGGCAAAACCAAAGAGCAACTTGGTATTCAGCTGGGGTGCACAAACAGCCACCACTTTCTGCAGTTCCTGTGATCCAGCCCATCAAAGAGACAACAAAGGCAGCAGCAGCAGTGGCAGCAGCAGCAGTAGCAGCACCATCCTGACTCTGCAGGCCTAAGGGCCCATCCTCCTCCTGGCAAAGAGACAAGGGAGACTGCCTGGGAGATCCAGGGCTGGAAGCTGAAGAGGAAGCTTAAGGCAGGTATTATGTTAACCACTGTTGTGAAAAAGGCCTCAGCCCATCAGAGACTGCAGCATCCTCTGACTCCACACAGCCAGGAAACTCCTCTCAGAAGAAAACCTGTGCGCTTGATTCAAAACCCCAGACAGTTTCAGACTCCCAGGCAGCAACTGTGTATTTAGCACTTTCCACTGTTAATGTGATTTTGGCAGGGAAAAGTCAGGGGCAAAAACACATATCTTGTCAGGTGCTCTTGCAGGTGCTGCTTGGAATGGCTGGCAATCAGCTTGTTTCTGTCAGGCTTCTAACCAAGGCAGACCTGTGAGCCAAGGAACAGGAGTCATTCACAACAAAACACTTCCTTTCAGAGATTCTCTTCATGCAGGTATTCTGAGTACAAAGAACTCACAGGCAAAGCAAGGTCAAATAGAGGTAAATGGACTACCCAGGTGGATTGAGTTTCTTCACTCTCCTGTAGGAAGTTCACCTTAGCTGACTCTTCTCCTCAGAACACTTCAGTTTTTCATTGGCTTTTCTTTTATAGATACAGTATTTTATGTAATATTTATGTTCACTATAAATTCATATTAATATAATTTTTAATATACTCACTGGCATGTAATTCCTAAAAGTATTTTACACAAAAGTAATGGCAACTCTTGAGATAAGTAATTATTTCCTCCCTTAGGCTCTTGCAATTAACCACTGTCCACACACCGCCAGACACTTCTCCATACTTCTGCCCAAAACATTTTGAGTCACCCCTTGTCACAACATTTGATGACACTAAAAAATAATGATTAGTGATCTAAGAAGAAAGAATGCAAACTGGTTAATCACAGGTGAAGGCAAGTCATCCAAATAATACTATCTCACTAGGACATCTGGATTGCTCCCTCAGGCAAGTGTGACCTTCACCCCCTCACCCTGTGCTTTTTTCCAGTAACAACTGCATCTTCTGCCCTTAACAGTTATCATCCTACCATTCACAGCCCCAGATAGTACTTGGAGTAGATTCATTCTCACCCAAAAGCCTTAAAACATTTTAACTTGAGGCATTTAAAAGATACTATTTAAATAAGTGCTGTTTTTTTTTTTAGCTAAGCACCAAGGAACTTGAATGCACTGAAGTACATGAACAAAGTTTGTCTGAAAACTTCAAAGATGATACAAACCCTACTTTTCACAGTCACATACTGGTGTATACACAGCACTGACTATGCTGCGATTCATTTCACTTCTCCTCCTTCGTTGGTTTGGGTGCCCCTCCTCCTTGGGAAAAGCATCATAAAGATTTAAATCTGATCATTTTCGTCAGCAATTTTAAAACACTGTTCCTCCCCACCACCAAGAGCTTCAGAGGAAGCATTTTCACACACATACGAAATATGCCCCATGCAGAAAGCGAGAAACTGGCTACCCCAGAGAATTCAGGGAAAGATGGCAACTGAGGTGCTGGATACGCTCCGCTTGGACGGGAGTCCGCATCTGTGAGCATCAGCACTCCTGGCACCCGCCGTCGCAGGCACCAGGCGTGCTGCCAGACATTTACACCCGTCCCAGAGCGTGACCCAGCATCATTTGTCTCAGGTGGGGGAACAGCTGTCCCCGAGCAGTGACAGCCGCGCCCAGGCCATGGTACAGCCTTAGGTAACAAGGTTTTATTTCGCTCTCCTCTCGCGGGTTCAAGGAGCACACGCCAGAGCCTGCGCAGCCACCAGATAAATCAATAAGAGATTTCGAGTTTTGCCCAAGGGCTTTAAGTGCAAAACCGTAAACGGGCACAGGTGATGCCAGGCAGGAGGCGGCCCAGCCCCTCTCCTCTACGGCCGAGGCGAGGGCACAGACGCACCCCGGGGCTCCCCAGCCCCGCAGCGCTGCCGGGGACCCGCACACCAGCCCGCGCCCCGCGGCCGGAGGGAGCCGTGCCCGGCCGGCCCACCCCGCCTGGGCACGGGGGATAAAACCGGCGCCGGGAAGGGGAGCGAGGCCCAGCCCCCGCGGGGGACACCCCACCGGGGACACCCGCCCGGAGCCGCCCCCCCCCGCCTACCTCCAGCGTCTTCACCAGCACCCACATGTAGGCCTCGGAGATGCCCAGCGAGACGCCCAGCGCCGAGGGCAGCACGATGAGCCCGAGCACCAGCGCCAGCCACACGGCGCCCACCCGCGCCGCCACCAACACCCACACGTCCTCCATGGCCGGGCAGCCGCGCACGACGACGCCGCCTCCCGCCGGCACCACCGCGGAGAGGGGGCACCGCCTCCCGCCGGCCCTAAAGCACCGCGGCCGCCCCCGGACCGCCCCCGGACCGCCCCGCTCCGCCCGCCGGGGCCGCGGCACCGCCCCAGCGGGCAGCAGGGACGGCGGAGCCTCGGGGCGGGGTGTGCTCTCACCCTCCCGCACCGGGTCACTGGTCGGGAAGGGCAGCAGCGGGTGCTGCGGGCCGGGCGTGTTGGGAGCAGGCGGGATGTGCCTCGGGTGAGGGTGCTGGCGGGGCGGAAAGCAGCTGAAAACGGGGCACGGCCGCGCTGAAAACTCCCGGTGTGGGAAAAACGGCTCCAACGGAGCTGTGCTGGCGGGGCGCGCTCAGGGCTGCGTGGCAGGAGCGCGGGCAGGGAAGCCGCAGGGAGAAGCCGAAAAGAGCAGCCGGGGAAGTGGAAGAGAAGAGGAAAATTGGGGGAAGCCTCTAGATCTGTGAATAGTGAATAAGGACAGCTAAAGAAGGTGAAAGGGACAAGGTCTGCACTTCAGCCTGCAGCACGCACGGTCCGTCTCGTGCCTTGGGCTAGGAAGGGGGGTTCACTCCAGCCCCCAGGGTACCCCACCGGGCATTAGGCCATGAGAAATGGAACTTTGTGGGAAGTGGATAGGCACAGCAGTCCTATAGCACTTGCAATTACACAATATATTCCAAAAAACGTTGTAAGCAGAAAGAGGCTGAAGAGGGATGGCAGCCTTGACAAAGCATCCCGGGGAAAGGGAACAACATCCTCCTCCAAGAAAAAGTCATTCGACCTTTCTGCGTGCATCTTTCATAAGTGTTTCATAGAAATGGGATGTTTTATTTCCCTCTCCATATTCAAGAGATCAGAAATCTAAGAGCCAAGTGCTTAGTATCCAAGAAAAAAAACTGAATTAGAGTCCACAGCCTAAAGAACTCTTTCCAGGAGAGTCATGTGAACAAGGATGTCGCATTCTGGCTCCTCTTTTTGGCTCTGGCACTACATCATCTTGGGCAAGTCTTCTCTGCTCTCAGTGTCTTGCCTCTCCTCCTACTCTTTGCCTCATCTGGTTAGATAATTTCACTGAGGCAGAGACAGGATGATCCCTGATGAAGCCTCTAGGGACTACAAGCACAGAAACAATTGTCCAGCTAGATCTGACATTACCAAACAAAATTTCAGTGTCTTTGTAGGTGTTTAGTTATGATCATGCCCGAAAGGCCCAGTTAGGACTGAAGGCAGTAGCCTGCCTGTGCCGTACACACAGAAAGAGTCCCTACTCCAAAGACCTGCACTACAAGTGGTTTTCAAACATTACAGGGGTGTGTAGATCCGAGTCAATTATTAAGTGCCCAAAGCCTGGAACAGAAACAATTCAGAAGAACATTAGTTTCCAATCTGGGTGATATTCATAACACAGACACCAGTGGGTAGCTTATTTTAAATTTGTATTGTGTCTGTTGCACAGCAACAGCAGAATGTGATAGAGGTCTTTTAGTACTTGCTCATGAATTTTCATCTGGGGTGCAAATGGCAGAGGCCAAAGTCTTGGTTGATTTGTTTTTATCTGGCCTTAAGGAGCAAAAGTCTCCATTCAAAGGACAGATATAGCCCAAGCAGCAACAGTGGATGCTGTCTAGATCCTGAGGAAAACAGGACAGCGTTCACAGTAATATGTCCTACAGATTTGCGTCTCCATTACATTTCAATATCTTCATTTAGATCATAACATCTAAAATTGCCATCTGAAGCAAGAATTATAATACAGATAATCCCGTGCAAGGCAGTGTTGCCTTGTGTGTTTGTTGAGAAAACAAACCTTGAAAATTGAAAATAATTTGTTTGACTTAGTCCATGTGCTTGTTAACCTCTGCTTTAGTAAAATGGCACAGCCTATGTCAAATTTGATGGCGTGTGGCAAATTCCTGAGTCTCAGAGGGCTGAAATCCATCAGTGTACCTGAAGCAACAAAAGAAGATTCTGGAGATCTCTACTTGTAATGTTCATTGTGTGGAATTAAGGGTTTATTATTGCTTTTTTTATGCAATAGCCCAGCTATTGGAGCTACTGTCACTGTCCTCAGGCTCCATAAACAAAGAGTAGGAAGGGAGCAGTCTCTTCCAACATTTGTGTTTTCAGAGCAGGGGAAGGCAGCTGGTTTGATCCTTGCAGTCACTACACACTAGGGGGAAAAAAACACTGGTGAAAACATCTTTTGATGGGAGGCAGCCATCCTGTATGAGCTGAACAGAACCAGGACAGATGCAAGACTCACACATAAACAGAAACACTTTCTTTATTGCATCCAGGTTTCCCCTCCATGCTTGCATGAATAATTCATAAAGCTATTAATATTACATTGGAAAAAAATAATCACTTCTGTTATTGAGTTGCTTGAAAAACCACCTTCTCTGCCTGGGACAGCAGGGAGGAAATGTGCCACCTCACCTGACAGCCTCCTGGTGACAGAGCTGCTGGCAAAGTCCTATTATGACTGTGCTGAAGTTCAGCCTTTACATAGATCTTGCACTCCCATCACAGAATAGCTGACTGTTAACTGCAAAAACTTTGACTTGTTTAAAAAAAAACAAGCAGCTTGCTCTCTTTGCCAAAGGCCCTTTGCCTTTTAAACATATAGCTGTTATAAACCACTGATCACCCATCTACTGATAAATTAGTTTCAAATGAATGACATCATTACATTTTATTTGTTTGCTCTGTAACCTGTGAGGACATACAATTTCTCTGCCTCACTTTTACCAGTAAGCCTGTTTTCTTAAGAGAGGAGGACTTCTTTCTTCAAGCGCTGAGACCATACTTTCAGCATGGGTAACATGGCATGGTTCCATTAAAGCCATGGAAAAAATGCTAGTTTTAACAATCTTCCATGCTTTCATTTTTTCAAGGCCTATTTTGTGTACAAAGGCTACATTTAGTCATGCTTGCTATAGAGTATTTTCCACTAAAAAGTGCAAATGGGGAGAAGGACACATCCCATGAGAATACATTGGAGTCTATACACTTGGAAGAAAAAAATTTCATATATCCTTATTTTTCAATTTATTTCACAAAGTACAGTGCATACCAAAAAAGCTTTGGTTGAAATTATGTGCTTCATGTTTGTCTAAACCAGGTATTCCAAATGGATACAAAAGGTTTTGTTTTTTTTTTTTAACTTTGTGAGAAGTTACCAACATTCTTAATTTTTGTTCTATTAACACTAGCAATAATGTATTTTTATGTCTGTAGCAAAAATATATTTATTGCCTAAATATACATGGTTTTGTGATGTAGATGTAATGCATGACTTTAATGGGGGTTGGATTGAATCACAGGCAGAGAAAAGCATCTGTAAAATTCTCATCAGTTTTACCCCACTGCTTCTGTAAATGGTTTATTTTTTTGTTCCTATGGCTATACTTATTTTATCCCACTTAATTATCAGCACATACCAAATTTTGGTGGCATGAAGCATGGCTGCAAGCTTGGTTTTCCAGGAAGGGGGAAGCCTTGTTAAACCAACTTGGGAAGAAAGCCTGGACCTGAGGTGGCAGTCCGACTCTGTCTTTGCTAAGCTATTGCGTGTTATTGGCTTCTGGTAGGTCAGATCTAATAAAAAGTAGCATTTCATTTGTCTCCTGTCACAGAAGCCGGGTAGCCCCAGAATATCAAACAGTTTCATCTCATGTAAATATCTGTATTGTATTGGAAATAAATAGGGTCAGAGTAGTTATCCTGGTACTCCCTTTTATCTTCTGCTGTTGAGGAATGGCAGGTAGCCAGCAAGCCACTCAGGGGAATACTTTACTCTCTTGTCTGTCTTCTGGCTGCAAGCAGGTTATATTTTTTCTCTACCACTGTATTTGCTATAACTCACTCTAAAAATTGATACCCTTTATACAAGGAGTCAGATGTTTTCAGCTTCAGTTTGTATCCAGGAACCTAAGTGGAATTTTACCATCTGCTGTCATGGACCTCCAGTTCTTATTACACTGAAAATAAATACAAGTAGTTTGGCTTCTATGCACCCTATAAGCCCAGAACTGTGTATTGACAGAGCTGCAGCCTTGTGTGTTGTCTCCAGCAGGAATGAAGGCTTGAACACAGCACACAGGCATGCCCCCACCTCAAACAACCTCATTTCCATAATTTAGAAATTTAGGTTTCTAGTTCAGCAATCCAGCTACAATTCAAACCCTGTTAAAAGCCCTGAGTTTACTTACTCCTTACGATGAATGGGGAAATATGACGAAATGGAGGGGATCCTAGCTAGACCAGCTAATAGGAAACACACTGTGCTGAAGGCAATTGCAGGCCATAGGAACTGCATGCATGTTCCACACAATCTTGAGCATCTCAGGTGTGCCTATGGTGAGATGACTCAGTGAGAAACTGAGTCTTTAATACTGGGGAGTAAGAGAGAAGAGAGAGATCTTCACTAATGCAATGGTCACATGAATAAATCCCAGTGCAGCACCCAGCACTTTTCATTTGGAGTCCCTAAGCACAGGTTTTGTGGTCATTTGGCCTCCCATGTACAGCAGGATTTTATCACTTGGAGCATAACAGCTGAGATTCCTTGTTAGTCTTGGAATCAGGACCTCGAGACCTTTCTAGCAAGCCCTACGCTTGCACATTTTTCAGTGGGACATCTCAGAGCTTGTTCTTGCAAGCTGCTAAAGTTGCTGGCCTTTATACAGCAAAATATGTAAGTGTACACTTAAAGCTTGGTTCTGCAGTGGGAGAGGAGCGTCAGAATTCAGCAATGCTCTTCCCTTTGTGACTTTAACAGCATCTGACCAAACGACGAAGAAACCTTCACCCTGGCATTTACATGGAAGGAGCTTTGTAAGTATCTGAGTGGTTCTATGGGTCAAGCACAGGAGGAGATGCAGACACCATCTTCAGAGCAAAAATGGTACAAACAACCTGGCAGATGTGTTAGAATCTGTGGCATCAACACAAGGATGGCACCCCCTTCTGCTGTCCACCATGACCTGAGGCCTGGCAGCCTGGCTTTCTACTGCATTTGGAGAGATGAAAAGTGAAGGAAAAAACATTTATATGTGTTATTCCAGAACTTCATGATCTCTTTAATGACTGAATCTTCCAGTGTAACAGAATTACCACTTAAAAGAACCTATTCTTTTCCATTCATGCCAGGATTTTAAGGAAGGACAAAACATGTTGATGGCCAGTAAATTAACTTACCTTTGCATCTCTTTTTTTTTTTCCTTAAGTGATATTAAAGCCTACACTTCCTAAAAGAGCATTAGTAAGGTTCTAGTCCTCATTGCAGTGTTAGACACACATACAGGGGTGCCACCTCCTGGTTCCAGCACACAGTGTAATGCACGTGCTCAATGCACGTACCAGATCCCCGTGTCACACATACAATGCAAAGGGGGAGGGTGCAACATGCAAAGAATAACTTGCAAACCCAAATGTTTAAGACAACATCTGGAGAGAAATCAGCCTCAGTTTTCTAACAGAAATGGAATTTTTATATAGATATCCCTCCTTATAATACCTTGTAAGTGTATTTTAGAAAATTACATTAATAAAATGCAAGATTGAGTGGTTATTTGAAGTATAACATACAGATTATTTTATTGATTGTGTGTACATACTTAGATCTTATGTGAAGTTATAAATTAGATGAGTAGACTGCTCATAGCCATATACGATGAGCAATTTTTTAAAAAAATCCCTATTATATAATTAATAAACACAGGATTCAACATATGAACTAATGAGTGCTTATCACATAGTTATAAAATAGGCCGTTTAACAGCTGTCTGTATAAACTTAAAAGTACTTATTAATAACTATCCCTTATAAAAAGAAGAAATAAACCTTTCAAAATTATTTAATAACCTACTTCTTAAAATTTTGATATGCAAGAATATAGTATTTCCCCCAGAATTACTCTATTTAATATCCACAGTTTAGATATTAATCACCTTTCACCACATGCATCTTTCCTAGAGTCAAACAGAAATACCAAGGGATATCAACTGATGTCAATAATCTGCTGTTGCACACAAATCATGACTACTGATTAGTAAAGCAATTATCATATTAAAAGAGTTCAACAGGGCTCAACATACTGTAAAATTAGAAATCGGTCAATACCACTGCCATTATATAGAACATCATTGATTGGATGTACCAAACGCTGGCCTTGATGACAATTGATCACGATGAACTCTGCTCACAGAGGAGTCTGGTACACTAATTGAGGAGCCATCGTTAAACAGAATAATAAATAGAGGAAGAGAGGAGAGGAGAGGAGAAATGGCTACAAAACTAGGGTCCTTCCTTGTGTGTACAACAAAAACAATAAAAAGACAAAGAGCCAGGAAAGCCTCTGTCTCTACTGTATGTCCACTAACTTCTAAGCCTACATTTCCAAAACCAAATGAACCTGTGAACCCCTTGCAGGTCATCTCCACAATCTGTGCCACAGCTGGGAAACAAGCTCAAAAGAGCCTGAACAACACTTCAGCACAAGCGTTTCCAAAACCAAATCCCACAGAGAGGATAGAAAGCCCAGAGGTCTCACCCATAGCATATCTGTGACCTAAATCCATTGGCCTACTTGAAATGAGGCCTCAGACTGCACGTGTAACCAAAATATGTTCCTTGAGGCTAAAACCAAACACCAGGGGAGGAGCCGCCCAGGCTGCTTTCCTTGTTTGGTTCATGGCAAGCTGCACACGAAAGAGTTTCAGTGAAATGCAGGCTTGTTAAATTTGGCACTAGCTGTTCGCTGTTCTCACTACAGCTCAAGGAAATGCATGCTGGTAGGAAACAAGTTCGGAACATCTCCCTTATTATCCTGAAAACTTGTTTTCTTCTGAAAGCATCATCAGTCTCAGATCAGGAACAAACTGCAGCAAGGTACAGAAGAAACTCATCACGGCAAATCCAAATGTCCTACTGCCTTCAGGTTTGTTGCCTCTACTGAGTTTTAAAATACAAATAAAAGCCCAGGGGTTAGACTCATACCTGACTTTGAATGAACTGAAGGACAGAAGTAGTTCTGACTTTGGTTTGTCACAGGGTAGAGATGACCTGGGGAAACCCCACACAACACAGGCTGCTGAAACTTCGAACAAGCACAGGCTTTGCTGGTATTAAACCACGACCAGTAATCAAAGATCCCGTGCTGGGGGTACACAGCATTATTTCTATGTTTTCATGGTTTCCTGGAAATGTAGGAGAAATAACAGGCTCATTTATCGGCATTTAGGGCGAGCAGGTTGTGCAAGGCGGAGTTTGCTACTAGTTGAGTGGACGCCACCAGATGGCCCCCGTTGCCCATTTCTTCTAATGCTCGTGGTGCAGCCACGGGAACGTACCTTGAGCCGGGAAAAAGAGTTTCCCAGTAACGCAGAGCAGGTCAGCAGAAGTCGGAGATGGGCGTTTCAGACGTTCCCAAAGGTAAGACACAGCTTTAGAAAAGCGCATTTGGATCCAAGGGAATTAAGGACCTGAGCTACATCAATCGTTGTTAACGCGCAAGTACGTTACAGTGAAAAATTATCACACATTTTAGCCAACAACTGTTCAGTTGTCACAGTACAAGAGGTCATCAAGTTGCTTAACACTACATCTTCTAATACTCCACGACATTTCTATTGTTATAAGTAACTCATGTTTCTCATGTCCACACTGTGCTCCTAATAGATAGAAGGCACTTGGTCATCCCTTTATACACATACTCTGTGTGTGTATAGACAGAAAAAAATATTTATTTGTAAATATATATAAAAAGAAACCTCAAAACTCCTGGTCCCATCTTGTATTTGAGTCAAATACGTTCCCGGAGGCCCAGGAAATTTAGAGAACCTTCCTGAAAAATAGGCTCAAATACATTAAGGCAATGGTGGTCATTTACACAGAAATTCACCTTACGCTGCTTAACACTGAATAATTACAATCTGTTTCAGGTTACTTTACCCTTGCAGCAGAGCAGCACAATATACTTTAAACATGAATAGGGGTAACATCCAAATAATCTCTTCTTAATCCACAGATGAAAAGCCAGAAATGAGACAGATGTTGAAGCTATTTCAGTCTGCAGATTTAGTTTAAAAGGGTCAAAACATAATTCACCTTCACAAGTTCTACTCCCAACTGAGGAAAAATTAGGTAATAGCAATGCAAACATTCAAAAACATGTTTTCAGAGGACTCCTTCTCAAGCTGTGATTTTGGAAGCCTGCCTAAGGAAGGAGAGGCATGTTACACGCAGTGACCCAGCCTTTATGGGATTTTGTAGGGTGCCCTTACTTGTTCAAGGCTTCAGGACTCTGAATATAGGGAACACAGCTCCAGCCTGAAAGAGGATAGCACCCAAGTGACTTAAGGTCCAGAGCCACCCCAGAACCCACACTGTGTACAAAGGTTCTGCACTGTATCTTGACCATGCTGCAGTTTTATTAAGGACCTAAAGGAGGAGTTTTTTGAATATATCTGGTTTTCCATCCGCACAGCTGATCAAACAGTGATGTCTCTGAAAGTTAGAAACAGCAGCTATGTTCAACTCTCTGTCTCTGACTCACTCACATAAGAAGAGGGTATGATTTTACTGTTACCATGCCCTCCTGCTGGAGGTGTAAGACACACTTATCTGTGGTGTCCTTTTGGATAGTAATCAATTCCTCTATAACCTTATCACTCTAAGGGCAGTATACAATTTCAGGTAAAAGTAATTGCCAAGGCCACTGCTGATATATTCTGTATTTCATTTGCATTTCAAAAGAATGGAGGAGGTGGAAGGTAGGTAAAGAAAGCATCACTAAAAACCACAAACATTTCTTTAAAGCAGGACAAGACAAAATAGTCTCTGTTTCAAGTTAGGCTGGTATTTTTTAGCAGCTAACAAAGCACACTTCACTCATCATTAAGAAGTTCTTGTGTTCATCACTTGCTTTACATTTCCCTATTCTATATGTATGTACCTACTTCACAGAGTTTTCAGCTTTTTTTGTCAAGACAGCCAAAAAATGGCAGAGGAAATACTGACAATCTCACCATCCTCCCACAGATGACATGTAATACTCATACCTTCAGGGGTCTGAGCTATACTTTTACAAGACTTGGAATCATAGATACGAGGATCACAGGTTCAAAGGCTCCTCTTCTCTTTTTTAGCTGGGGAAGTGTAGCAGGCTGAGGAAAAAGGCACATCATCTCCTAATTTCTTACAGAAGCAGAGCCCAGATTAGAATATGTCTCTTCCAACAGTCTTATCTCCCCATATTTTCCTGTCTCTACCCCCTTTTTTTTTTTTGCTTACTCAGTTTCCCCTTTTACCTTTGAGCAGGAAGAAAACACATAGTAGTGTGGGAAGGATGCTCCCCACACTTGTCTTACTGCAGCCTCTGTTAGTGACTCTCAGACAGCAGTCACACAGAAAGAAAATCTCTCAATTTTAAACTCTGGCACACTGAAGAGATTTAACAGTTATCAGGATTGTCTACCACATTTCTTCACATTTTTATACCTAGAAAATAAATCAGCAGCTTCAGCAGCCATGGAAGCACAGCTTACTACACTCAGGAGCCAACAGCCCTCTTTCACAGCAGGAGAGCCTGAGGCAATTCTCCTCTGTAGACATACTGCTAGCACTCTCCCTACCTGAGTGGCTAAAAGCTTTGTAGAAGAGCAGTTTCTTCTACTGCTTACCTATGACACCAAAATTTGGACTGACTGATCCACCAAAAGGATTCACATACCTGTAACAAAGCCCAGCCTGGCCCCAGAAGAGGAGAGCTCAGTTCCATGCCACTTCTGTGCCATGCAGCCTCAGGGCAGTTATCACCTCTGTTAGCCCCTCCTCTGAATATTAGTTTTCTAGACTCTCCAGGGCTGGGCAAAGCTGTATCTGTGCATCTGTGCCTCTGCAGGGTGTGTTTGTGATCACCACAACAGATCCTTCATCTCTTCATCAATGGGCTCTCATGTAAACCTTATTAACTGTCCTTACCAACATCTCTGTCACAGAGCACCTATCTGTGTGTGTTTCATTAGGGCTATTCAGATCATTTAAGAAGCCAGATCCTTCCATATGGGAGCTACTTACCAGGAGAGCAAATATTTTATACCACTAAATACTGTAAGTGATGGAAATATTTCCATCTCATACTTCTTATGTGCAGTTGTTCTACTTATTTCTGGAGGGTGGGCTTGTCAGAGAGCAAATCCTTAGCCTTCATATCGAGTGGTAACATAAGCAGGTGGTTCTCCAGAAATAATGATAACAGAGGACAATGGATGTCACATCAAATGTTTTCTTTAATTTGGGTAATACATACAAAGAGACACAGAAAGGGACACAACAAAACTGGAAGATAATATGTAATTTAAAACCACAATATATTTTCTTTGACACTGTCCTTGGCTGTGACTAATTTACCTCAGCATCACACACCCAGGCATCAGGGGCATGCTGCCCTGGACACTGTTGTGCTCTTTGTCAGAACAGAAAACTTTCTACATTGCTGTCCCTGGTCTTGTGACATGGAGAGGAAAGTCAGCACGTGATTTTTTTTTTCCCCTCTGACATCCAACACTTCCACTCCAACATACAATTTGGAAAACATGCTTTGGTGAACTGCCTAACGTCTCCTGATGTGAGGAGCTCTCCACAGCAACATGGTTACTGTGGCTGACAGGAACACTGCTAGTCCAAGTCACTGAGACAGCAGGCTAGGACTACAGAATTGTTTTGTTAGAAGCTAACAGGTAACCATTTAAGTCCTCAAGGTATTGCAAATGTTTTAAAATGGTGTTTTAATAAGCCTAAGTAATTTTATTGCCAATTTTTCTCACTCAGCATCGGAGAGAATTTTACTAGTAGATTGTATGTTTTCCTATTTATAAAATTAGAGTCTTTTGCATTAAATAAGTATATCTCTTTATGGTTTCCCTGCTGTGTCATATACAAAATATCTTACAGAGACAGAAGGAAAACATGTTTGGTTTCCTATAAAAACCAGTCTATTTTCTGGTAGAGATAAGTCATGGAAAAATGAGATAAAATAAATACCGTTTAACAAACATTTCCGTTTCCCACAGATCCATTTTCTATTACTATCTGGCAATATTTTTTCTGTTGCTCTTCCTTGAAAGACTCTTTCACCTTTTTCCTTTTTAGTCCCCCATCCCTGAAAAATACAGAAAAGAAAGAGCCTTGAGCTCACTTCAGGGTCAAGGCAGAAAAACATTGCAATATTTAGACCGCGTAGTTTCCACTCTTTAATGTTGGATTTTGTACAACAATGTTAAATGATCTGTACTGCCAAGTCTTACCACACAACAATGCCCTTTCTTAACCCAGCATTTAACAGTCAAATAATTCATTTTCACCTAACACTGCCTGCTGGCTAGATCTACCTGTCAGCTCTATTTCTCTCTATATACTATATTATTCTATTTATTCTAATGGAATTGTTCAAGGAATATTTTCTGGATTTAGTCAGTAAGGGTGATGGACTACAGTGCAAGCAAACCAAATCTGGAAGAAGTTTTAAAGGATTCCAGGCTAATGTTTCAGAATACAGAACACCTTAAAATGCTTTAAACCCAATCTCAGAGGTGTTGCTTCTTACCAAGGAAGCACAGACATTCCTCCCCGAGCAGCAATGGCAGCCTTGACTCTGTTGGCAAAGTGAACAGCATCTTCTTCTTCCTGAAAAATATAGTAATTATTTGCTTTACAACATAAACATTTTTTCTGTGCCTCACTTAAAGACATTTTGTCAGACAGCAGGCACTTCCAGATGCACAAGCCAGATGTGACTTGCAGGGCAGTTCCAGCTGATCCTGGGGAACACTGCCCAGTTTGCCACCAGTCAGTGCCAAAAAGAACTAAGTGGAGGCGCTCTGGTTTCTGGGGCAATCTCAAACAACACACAGTATGAGGTCACAGGTCTGGCCAGAGCAGGGGATGTGTCTACTCCCAGTACTTCAGCGTGAGTCTGAAGCTGGGAACACACTGACAGGATCACCCTTGCAGGAGACGGGGTTCTTGAACAGGGTTGGGCCTGGTGCATTCAAATTTTTGTGAGCTCACAGGACTCTGCCCAAACTTCAGAGGACTGAAGATACATGCATTACAGCAGCTTCCCTGCCAAAATTAGGGCTAAGGAAAGACCATGGTAGACAATACCAAACTAGGGCTTTGCTAGAGAAAAAGCCTTGAGCACTTTGTCAGTGTCAGGGTGGTATATAGGGCAGTGGGCTGGGAGGCTCTGCCAAGTTGTGGGGTAAAGCTGCTGGGCAAAGGATTAACTGGATATGCTGCAGGGCTGAGAAACAAGGTGGTGGGAGGAAGCTGTTACAGAGAACAGGGTGTTGGGAAGATGCTGGTAGTGGGGGGGACACAGAAGGCAGAAGTGACCCTGTATGGAGTGAAGGCCTGAATCTATGTATCCCTTCTAGAGTAAAAACAGGAGGTCTATGCCAGACTGAGGGGCAGGACTCCTGCAGCATAAACCTATGTCTCTTCTAGTCTCAAGGATCAGAAGAAAGCAACTGCATCTGCACCCAAGTAAAGGTTTTAGCAGCAATAGGGAGCACAGTGGAGGAATGTCTGAATATTTTCAAGGTTAGTTTTTATTTGAAGATAACTAACCCACATGAATCCATGCTCAATTTTAAGACTGTAGTGTTGCTTTCTGGTCTTAGTCCATTAAGTTATCAATAAAAATTCACAAACACTATGCATAGTAACACAGACAACATTTTAAAAGCATTTTCAAAACTTAGAAAAGCATAAGTACTTCTTGGACCATCGGTGGCAGGTACCATACGTTACAGACAATAGCCCAGCTGGTCAACAGATTGAAAGTATAGGTCATCATAGAATGCTTTGTGCTGTTCCAGAAGGCGTCTCCAAAGCGGGGGTCATACTGGAAGACAAGAAGAATAAGCACAAGGGCATGATCTGCGACCTTAGTTTAAATCACATAAGCTGCTTTTTTTTCGGCCACAAAGTCACAGTTCAACTTACTAAAAAGGGGTAAATCTACTCACACCTCCTAAAAGCATCAGTTAATTTAAAGTAAAGCTCCAACATTTATTATAAGTTTCTAACATTTTTCATTTACAAGCCATGCAGGACCTCAAACTGTAACAGACCCATTGAAACACAACTGTTGTTAACAAGAGATTTACTCGAAATGTAAAGACTTGTCATCTACAGATATGCTGACTATGAAGGTTTAATGAAAAATGTTCACACCACTTTTAATGATTTCCTTAAGATTAGGCAATGTTAGAGTTCCAGAAAAAGTAACTAACATATCTAGATCTTAGGGCAACTTGGCTAAAGCTACTCAGAAAGACTTGGAAGTGCTAAGCAAAGTGCCTTTATCCTCAGAGCTCACAAGAGCCAGGAGCCCTAGGACAGAATGAGCAAGCAGAACTGAACACACAACACGGCAAGGGCCACTGTACTTTTCAGGTCGCTCCTAACCAGTTGCAAAGATCCTCAGTGAAACATTTCCCATACTGCACTGAACATTGTAAACCATCAAGTTTTCATTTTCTCGGGGTTTATTCAGTACCTCATTCACACCAAACAAGCCCCTTTATAAGGTTTACACATGAACATCTTCTCTGACACGAGAAGCTTTTGCAAACAATCCTTCCATATTTGGAAAACTGCAGTTACATTACCTTGATTGCTACTGGATGGATGGTCCCTCCTACCTCAAAGCTTCCCTTCTTAAACATCATTACTGATGTGTTGTTAATGCAGGTACCTGGCCAGAATTAAAACAGATGAAGAGCTTAATCCATTTTGAGAAAACTATCAGCAAATGAATCATAAACTGTCTTAAGGAGACTTAAGTTGCCAAAGGAGAAAGTAAGCTTTAGTTCTGGAACAAAATCCCAGAGCCTGTACTCTCTTCCACTATGTTATATGCTAAAGCAAATAGACTGTCATAAAACTGTTGTAAGATACTAGAACTTGACTTTTAATATCTCACAAGAGCTAATTAATTCTACAAACTAAAAACAAACACCTCACTTGTAAAGACTGGATACAATAAACTGCACTCAGTGGCAAGAAGTGAGAAGAGCAATAAAATCAACGTAGTTGTTTCCTACCTTCTGGGAAAATTAAAATGGGTAATTTGGCCTTATCTGCAATGTGTTCTCTAATTCTGTGGAGAGAAAATAAAATTTCACTGTATATTTCATATTTGTATTTGTCCAAGCATCTAAACATCCATTACCTCTTACATAGGACAAGAAAAGCCCTTGCCCTGTTGTCTTTTGCCAGGCAGTAGCCTCAGCTGGGACATGTGATAGTGAGACACAGGCCTGAAACTCTCTCTTGCTAATTACAGAGGTACATTTTTTACAAAACTGTATGAAGTTTCATTTTACCATTTTAACCTAATTAACATGAAGCCAGAAAATGGTGGTACTTGAAGTCTCTGAAAATAACTTCCCAGGTTGCAGCTATGAACACAGTCGAACTTGCCTGACTGAAATATATTCCATATTTCTAGTTTTCATGCCTTCTAGGTACATAGCATCAGTTTTACATGTATCTAATGATTCTCTACATCTAGTCAAGTGACAGGCTGCTATCTTACTACATTAGCTGCATCACTTAAAAACAAATGTATCACCACTAAGCAGATGACTGACACCAAAATCTGTTGTTTTCCAAGACACCCATCTTTCCTATGACTCAAGAGCATGCAGCTCCTCTCCAGTTTCCATTAAAGAACAAAAGCAAAATATCAGATACCATCAAATAAAAAAAATTAAAAAAGGAGAATGATCTAACATAGGGAATCCTTTCCAATTTTCTAAGGACAAACTGTCATAGATACTTTATGTTAGCTGTGTTGCACCCTTTTTCAAGAAGATTTAGGATGACTAAGAACAGTCTCTGTAAACACCTGATTCTATAAGAACTGTCATACTGAGTCAATCCTGTTTATGTCCTTCAAGTCCAACATGTTATCTCTGCCAGGAATCAGTATTACATGTCTTGAGAGCATCATAGGCATTAGGCAAAAATTTTATGATACTACTCCAGGTGCTCTTCCAGCTTCTAGCAGCTAGGTGGTACCTTGGTTATGGGGGTTTTTCTTTGCTGCAAGCACTCTCCCTTTATACTGTGATAACAGCAGATACAACCAGCTTTGATGCTCAGAGCTGGTGAGGAAATGTACCAGGACAAGCCATGATCTGGGAAGCAGAAGTGCAGATAGAACTCTGTTTTCAGTCCTGACATCCCAAATCACAGCCTCAAAACTGAATGAGTAGGGTCCTGCCTGTGGCAGACAGTGTAGTTGTAGCAATGTGGAAATTCCCAGAGGTTATGTGGCAAATGATCAAACATGGAGTAGAATTGTTAGAATAGTTTGGGCTGGAAGGGACCTTAAAGATGATTGCTACACCCTGCACCTTCTCTGACAGAGCAGTTCCAAACCTGACACTGATGACAACCTACAGCTGCCCACCAAGGAGAAATGCAGGGTAAGAGCAGCCTCAGCTTACGCTTGAACCTCACAATTACTAGACTTGACCAGACAATTAAGCAAACAGCTCACACTACCTTACTTTTTCCTCACCAGATGACGGTCTTTCATTTCCGAACGTTCAAACACGACATGCTGACCCGTCCGCATGCAAGACTTTTGAATGAGTCCTATAAGCCCTCCGTGTGCCTGGCCAACCTGCAAGACCAAAAGAAACTTGTTACTACACAAATGCACACACGCATCTGTTTCTAAGCTTAATCACAAATTGTACCAATTCTCTTGGTCATAAATGCACACACACTTGCCTGCATGTGCTTTCTTGCAGTCCAAAATGCAAGTTTGAATGCTATCAAACCCCCCTCTTTCAACCAGTTAGTTTATCCTCTTCCCCAACACCACATCTACAGGCATCTCAACATTACTGATATTTACCAACTCTCTTGTTCATACCAAGGAATAGCATCCATCGCTGACCAGGATTAGGACATCTAATGGAGATGTGTGGTTGGCTACACAGATGCCTCCTTGCTGTGGTCTGTTTTCCCTGCAATGACAACCATAAAGGTAATTATTAAACATTTATTCTCCAGACTACAGGCCCCATCAGATGACCCATCCAGCAGGCATACATGCACAATCAAGACTGAGTGACAAAAGCATTTCAGGCCCATGGCTTATCTGCAAATCCGTAGGAAGTGAGAGAACACAAAACATTTTAAAATACTAGTATTACAGCATATATGTTAAAATTTCTGGTAGTACATTGCAGCAGATAAGTCATCTTCCCTCATACTTTTGAGAGTCCCTTCACATTTCAGCAGTTCTGGCATTTCACCAAAACCTGTTTCCTTTTAGCTGAAAATATGAGATTTCCCTGGATATGCATTTTATTTGCATATATTACCATTCACAGAGGTATGTATCAAAGAATATTTGGACACCAAAATTCTAAAAGCAAAGGCGCTGCAGCATGATTTTGCTTTTCTTTCTAAAGCACAAACAAGATATTTCAGAAGCCTCCATGACATAAAGCATACCATTAAGCAAGCAAGACACTACAAAGATTTACCAAAATACCTCCCATAACTTACTTCAGGAGAGAGCACAAAGAATTAGTTACTAAACAAATTGGCTACTGGGACAGATGAGCATTTTATGGCAATATTTTTGCATGTGGTTAAAACAAGTTCATGGCAAACATTGAAAAATGTCTAAGTGTCTATTTAACCAGGAATGCAAGTACTACTTCACCTACACATACCCTGCCACTACACAACAGAAGACACAATAGGGCATGCAAACATCCTGACAGAGTCTAGATGATCCAAACAGCTTTTTGGATAAATTATGCCATCATAGTATCCATGCAGTAATGGAATAAGAATCCTTCTCTGAAACTTGAGACATTAAGTACTGTAAGAATGAATACCAACCCACTGAGAGCAGATTGGAACCACTTACCTGTTGTGAAAATGAACAAGACCACTCAGACATCGGACACCTAGTGTGGCACATATCATCTGAACCTGGTTGCTCAGCCAGCCTTTAACTCTAAAAGAAATGAAGCCATACATACATTTCCAGTTCTATATAGTCAGCCATAGAACACTCCAATGTAAACTCTCCAGATTATTCCAAATACCTGTTACTACAAAGCCCATACTAAGAGGATTCTCTGCAGTAACAATACCACACAGAAGGAGCTCATTGGTATCAGAGATATTCTTGATCCACTCTCTTACTGTAATCTATTCTAAATCCACCAGATTCAAAGCAGAGAAGATAATAGGGTTTTGTTTTATAGATTACTTCTCATTCACTAACATAAATTTAATATAGCAGTATCTAGCTGGTGAATCACATTCGAGTTTCTTGCAGTGAGAAGACACAATCTCAAAGTATTAATATGGAATTGCTCAGGACAGGTGATTTAATTGCCCTGTTCTGACTCAGGTAGAGCATACTCTATTTTATTCTCTAAGACATGCTTCCAGCAGTATCTATCTGGCTTACATTACATGTCTGCTTTCAGATACCATTGCCATACTCTCTCTCATAGCACTCTGTAAGTTTACAGTAGAGAAAAAGTCATCCCATGATAGTCCGCATTAATCCTCTGGCTACAAGCAGAGTGTTCCAACTACTAGTTCGAATCCTTAAAGAAATTAAAAAGAAATCAGTAGAGCCCTCAGCAAACACCTACCTGCCATTTGGAAACTGTCCTACTACCATACTGGCCAACACCAGCAACAGGATGCTGAAAACAGACAAGCAGACGCTACAAAGTAAAATAATCTTAATTAAATGCTAAGAAGCGAAACTGGAAGAGTAAGCAAGAAAAAACATTTTATTTGGCCCTTTGATCCATTTCACAATGCTTCCCTCCACCATAATAGCATCTAACTAGCAATAGAAACCACTAAAGGCCAACGGGACAATACAAGCACATGTTTTCACGCAATTAATCCTGCACGGGTTACAAAACCTTGTGCTGCTTGGAGCCTAACTTCCATAAAGCACCATGCTCTGATCTGAAAGTATCACATGGTGAAGAAGCCATGGTGTTCAAAGAGGACAACAAGTAGTGGCTGGTGTTCTTTTATGCAGGTGAGATTTCTCAGAGCCAAAAGGGTCTCAGAATGTAATTTTTGAAAACTTATCCAGATATTTCAGTATGTATTTCCACTCTAAAAGGATGAAAATTAAATTCTGTTGGTTACTAATGGCTCACTCAACCAGTATATTGAAGCCATTTCTACACAGATGTTGTCTTCTTAAGCTGTATATCTAAGTTTACAGGCAGGTATATGTGCTTGGCTATGTGACTGGTACAAAATTCCACCATGCACTTCAGCTAGGTTATAAGTATATTGCCCACCCGTCAAAAGAATAAGGAATTTTAAAAGCTCCTGTTGTTTGCAAGAATGCATGAATATTTGTAGTGGTTTGGTCAATATGACAAAGGTTGGGTTTGCTTAATAGACAATTTTAAAATGCTGAACATTTAATACATTCCAAGTGGATGTCTCTTTTTTTCCCTCCATTCAGCCCTATGCCCCATGAACACTGGCTTTGCTTCAAATCCCAAGTGTTCAGCACACAGTCTCCCTGTCTCTTAGGCAAGTAGAGCCTGATCCTTTCAGTTGAAACAGCTGTTACTTTACCCAACAAAAAGATATCCAGTTTATTCCTATACAGTTTTGCTGGATTTTAAAAACAAATTAATTACTAATTACTATTAATTAAATACTAATCAAACATATGGAACATGGGAAATTTACATCTTTGGCACCTCTTTTTTCTTTTAGGGATATTTGAGTTTAGATGGCATCTTGGAAAACAGACAAAAGCCATATTATTTCACAACTTCCCTGAAAAGTAACATGAAAAGCAGATCCCAGCGAATTACATCTGGCTCACCGGAAAGGCAGCAGGAGACAATACCGAATTAGGATCCCAGTGACCCACACAACAGTGAGTTGCCAGCTGACACAGTGCAAGTTGGCATTGGTTCTGCTGAGGAGGTTCCAGGACACCAGCTCCTCAGAGGAGAACCGTCGAGTGACTTCATCTTCTGCAACTGCCTCACACCCCTTCTTGGAGAAGTACATAACATCAGCAAGGCTGAAGCACCCTTGGCACCGGCCAGCAATCTCCTCTTCCATGGGGGTTTCGTCTCTCTGGATGATCCCTGCATGAGGAAATGAGTCCTCCTTCCACACGGTGAAATGAACAACATGGGTTCCAAAGAGAGTAAAATACACGTGCTTTTTAGAAATAGCTTTCCTCCTACTCAAGCACCATAATTGCATTGTTATGCCTCATTTATGTACTGAACATTTAATTCCACAAGTTACTTCTCTAACCCTATGCCATATAACCCCCCCTAAATTGCTGAGGAAAGAGAAAAGCATTCAGATCAAGCTGCAAATAAAATCTTGAGCACAACACCTACTTCATTGTCATTTACCAAACAACATATGTGTACACACCTAGAAATGTCAACAGTGCACTGCCAAGGTTGCAGACCCCTCCTGGTGCCCTGACTCAGATTGAGCCAGTGCTTGTATACTTATTGTTCTTGTTGCTGTTGATTAGTTTTACTTTTTTCCAGCTGTAACAAACTCCCTCCTCTGTATTTTTTTTCAGAGCCATCTTTCTTCCCCTATCCCTTCTCCTTTAACAGTCCCCTCACTAACAAGGAATTGGAAGTGTCCAGATTTCCCCCAACCCCCAAAACACGCATGGTGTAACACTGCATGTTGTTCTTCCAGACACATTGTGCTGGAAGAATAAAAACACATTCATGCTCTTCTATTTGTAAAATTACACCCCATCGGACAACCACACAACAAGTTTCAGTATGTTTGCTGAGGTCACTCTGAGACCAGATTCTTATCTGGCTGGTTGAAGTGACTAAAATTGTCTTGATTCATACCAGCTAACACTTGGCCTTCTTGTTTGCCTTTTGTTTTTTGTTGTTTTTTTTTTTTTTTTTTTTTCCTGGTTTCGTTTCTGTTTTTGTTTTCTTTTGTTTGTTTTGGGGGGGGGTTGGGGTTTTTTTTGTTTGTTTTGGTTTTTTTGTTTTGTTTTTTTTTGGCTTTTGGTTGTTATGTGGGGTTTTTTGTTTGTTTTTGTTTGTTTGTTTATTTGGGGGTTTTTTTGGAGGGGGTGTATTGGATGACATTAAATGCGCATTACTCTAAATACACTTAATTTCTCTTAATCAATATACTACCCCCCACCAGAATCACAAAACTTTCCTCCAGCTGCACTTCAGTCAAACTTTCAACATCCAGGAAATCATCAGACCCAAAACTTATTAGCTGACAAACCAAGCAGTCTACATGACTAATGACTAAAAATGGCACTACAAGTAAAAGGATTACCATGAGAACTTAACCCACTCCCCTCTGGTCAAAGAAGAAAGGAAAAATAGTTGGGGGAAAAAATTACTCAGATTTTATCCTCATGCCTAGACAAGAATGCAAAATTTAACTGTGATCCATGGGATGCTGTAACTCCTTCACTTGAGAGACCCTGGGTTTTTTGCATGTGAGGAGTTACAAGAAACAAAAGAGAATCCATGCAGAGCAAAGTCAAGAGCAATGAACACTCATTCAGTCTTGTAAAGAGAGAGCTGATGGAGTCAGAAAGAACAAAATACTCATGAAAACAGGGACAGCTTCCCAAATGCTTATCAGCAATGTCTTTCTATACCCACACTAGTCTCTAGGTCCTTTTATTCAAGAAGACTCAATAATTTGCAGATTATCTTGCTTATAACATCCTTCTGTAGCTTTGTAACTTCAACAGTTATTTGCCCATCAAACTCCTTTCTAAGTAAGATTTTTAAATAGTTGCCTTTTCACAAGATGAATAGTGCTGTGTCCCCTTCATCCAGAGATCTTACCAGTGGAGATTAAATTTTCAAGTGCCAGCGCCTTCTGCTTTTTTACTCCCTCCTCAATCTGCAGGGTGGCCCACTGTTCCCAAAACAAGAAAAGTAGATGTTGATGGTTTTAATTTCATCATTTCTAGACATTCTGTAATTACCTTAGGTGAGTTGTCTGAGCCTCTTTTACTCCTACACGGTCTTAGATTTTCATTTTTCAAAGTGAGCCTGAAGGCTGTCCTGCACACCTCCTGTTTCATTTGTTACATAGACTACCTTTCACCATTTCCAGGAAAAATTGTTTGGCTCAAACTTCTTTTCAGGACACAGTTGTTTTTCTTCTGGAGGCTCAACAAATTACTGAACTACCTGAAAGACTATGAGATCCATGGGTCCAAAACTCTCTCTTTTCCACTTAGCTTCAGGCAACAGGGTTATGCAAAATACTATCACTGACATCAGAGAGATGCTGAAAAAATAGATCTAAAAAAATTAATTTTAAAGAATAAAAGAGATTACCTCATTTTTAGGGCATTAATGTGATTTCTGTTAACAGAAAACAGAGGCAGCAACATTTTGTATCCATGGTATTTCTGAAGAAGTAGCTTTGGTAATGGGTTTTCACCCTTCCCTGTCTTCACCTTTTTGAGCTAAACCAAGTTTCTCCTCCCTGCACAGAACATCATAAAACTCTCCATTAGCAAATCAAATATACCAATACACCTAATTTTTCAAGTTTTCATAGTTTTGAATGTTTTCATCATACATATATAAATAGTAGCTCTAGTTGAGTCCTAGAGCTTCCTGTATTTATGTCAACATATCTGGCCTAACAAAGGACACCGGATGCCTGAGTGTAGGCTCTGCTCATTATCAAAGAATCAACAACCCACTCATCTTATGCCTTCACCTGCTATTAAAGCTACCCATCTACAACAGATAAGGATAATCCATCTGCTTCAGGATAAACTCCTGCTTAAAGTGTATTTCCTTCTTACTGATGTGTGCAGCCATTTAAGTCACCACAAAGCTGATCTCAAATAGTCTTCACTACACTACAATGTGTTGCATGTGCCAACAATATCAATTAGCTTTTTTGCCATCCTGAAGTTTTGCATGCTCTCTACCAGCTCCTTCTGTAGCATTAAAGTCAGTAAAAAAAGGGATACTTTGCCAAGGCGTAATTAGGATATTTTAGTTACCCTTAGTTGACTTTTTCTTACCAGCCATCTTAAAAGAAAAGAAAAAAGTGAAAGCAGAATAGGCTTTGATGGGATATTTTAAACTCCATGTAAACCATCTGTTATAACACCATAAAACAAACAAACAAAATCAAAAAAGAAGAAATTAAAAAAAAAAATCCCATACCACAGCCCTTCACTATACTTCCCAATTACTCTCTTGAAAAGGTCAACTGGTACATCACCTGTCTCAATCTTTTGCAACACATGAAGAGTCAGAATTGTGGAGCCAGGGGACGTCATGAAAACAGCAGCCCACACACTGAGAAATGAAAGAACATCCGGAACAGGTACAGCAGTGTTGCAAAAGACAGTAAAGGCAGACATGTGGCAAATTTAACCTCTTTATAATGTACTGCTGGTTCTCACCCCTTCCCCAATATTCTTTTAGGATACTTGTATGGCATGAGGGAGGAAAATAAATTAAAAATCACTGAGCTTGACAAATAAAGCCTTTTTGCCTTACTCTCTGCTTTCCTGTCTCCTGTCTACCACCCTTATCTTGCCTATCAGAGTCCTCCTACGTAGAGAGGCACCTGGCAGCCAGCAAGCACTGCGAGAAATGAGCTTGCTCATACTGTCCTAGAGGATTTGGAATGCCTCAAGGAGGCTGGCTTTTGATTGCCAAATAGAAAAAGGGTGATAATTACTGACCAAGCTGACTCAAAATATATGTTAACTAATTTAAATGAGTAAGACAAGTCAAAACCAACAAAAATTTATAAAGATTACTAGTAAAATATAAAGTCTTGACTCATAGAGCAGAGAAAGAGTGAGACAAAAGTGGCTGTAACTAAATGGTTAAGGCTACAAAGACGAGGGGACAAGGCAGAAGAGAAGGAGCTTTCAAGGGCTGAACAGTTACACAGGGTTTGTCAGCTTGGCCAAGATGGCAGGGGACAGAGGTCTACAAAATCTGGACTGGCACAGGGCAAGTGCATAAGGTACAGTTATCTGTTTTCTCTTCTAATACAAGAACGGAGGTTCATCATATAAAAGTGTTGGACAGAGTGTATGAGCAAGAAAAAGGCAATATATTTCCACAAAACACAGTTAAGTTGTGAGTTCATTGTCCAGAACATGTCACCAGAGATCGTTTGAAATGGGAGCAGTTACAAAAAAAACATGGATGAAAATTATTGTGGAACACAAAACCCTCCCAGCTCATGAACTGGCATGGGAGACTGAGGCAACAAGGAGTGAGGAGGGAATCTGACCATACAACCACCCAGCTCTTCAGCTTTTCATCGAGCAGTTGAATTGAAGCCTGTCAAACTGTCTGTCTGGGTCAAACTCTGGACTGACTCAGCAGACTAGCTACTATGTTGTTCTGCATTCAGTTGCACCTGTACGTATAATTTGTTTTTAAAAATGAAATAAGTCTTTGCGATCACCTTTGTATTGCACAGCATTGAGACAGAGCTGTCATGCTGGTCTTTGTTGCAAAACAGTAATGAAAGGATGTTTTAAATGCCTTACAAAAAAAAAAAAAAACAGATGTTGCAACTAACACAGAATTTGAGTATTAAATGTAGCAACTTCATTCCTAAGTTTGCTGACTGAACGAGAACTCAGCTGCTGTGCTTTCCTCACTTCCATTTCTGAAGTGATGAGAACACAAAGAGTCCAAACATCCAGTGGTTGATCCCAGATGGAATACTGAAGACCTGAGAGCTTAACTCCAACAGTCCATTTGTTTGAGCTTCCTGTAATTACATTCTAAACAAAATAAGAATGCCCAACACTTGGTTATATTAATTACTTTCTTCATAGTACCTGACAGGAAAAACTATACAATATGGAACGTTGATTTTCTGAAATCTCACTTTTTGTGTTTTTTATGAGGGTTTTGCAGTTTTTCCTCCCTTTTCCATTTAAAGTACTCCATTTTTCTATACTATGTAATAATTCAGTTTTGCATCTCTTCCCATATTTTCCTACCTCTTCTCCCATATTCTTACAAAAGGTTTTTCTAGTCACTCATTACACTAGCTTTTCTCAATCCTTTTCTCATGTGTGACAAAGGCTTTGGGGCAATTACTCCCCATAGCCTTCCAATACAATGGCAAAGAGAAGGTCAGTATGTTTTTAGCACAAACTAAAATCACCATCTAAGATCGAGCAATTGGGACCTTTTCATCCAACAGTCCTTTCTGGCTGGCCTCATTTCCCCTTTCACATCACAACCAAGAACCCAGATCAAATGATCTATTACATTGCATGTCAGAGAGAATGTGACTGTCCACCATCAGATTGTGAAAAGGACTCACAAATCTCCTGCCTGCTTTAGTGAGAGCTGATGAAATAGGTTAAGAAGGGTCACAAACATTTGTTTGGAACAGGAGCACAGGTGTAATTTGTTTGGGCTTTGTTGCAGAGGCTAGCTCAGGATAGCCATGTATTCCAAAGCACGGCAGGGAGCTTCTTTCACTAGTTTAAGTGTCAGCAACATCTGCCCATACTCCAGCGGGAGTTTACAGCATTTTAGCTACCTCCATGTAGCTATCAATTCAGACTATTCACAAGTATTAGATGTCTTTCCTACATGTGAGTATTTCTCAAGAAACAGCAATGCTCCAATTTCATACAGAAGTTCAGAACTCAAAATTCCAGAAGATTCTTGGCAAATAGAGCTACGGCTGTTCAATATGTTTCTTTGACTCTCCACAGGACTGCGAGAGCAAAGGCATTTTCTTTTGGAACAGCTGGAATACCGTCCCTAGAACGGCTTCGCTAGTATTGTCATTTCCATCAAACTCTGATATAGACAAGCAAGTACAAACTCACAGAAAACACATTATTTACAAATAGAAGTTTACAAGCATATGGGAAAAAGTAACCTTATCAGAAATCAAACCACATTCATCTTTATCACTTCTAGACGGTACAAATTATTTCCATACATGATTACATCTTTTCCATTTGTTCCAGTCACTGTTCACAGTGCTAAAACACTTCAGTGAAGTCAAGAAATCAAATTGACTTATCTCATCATATGCCACCATTACTCATTGCTTAGTAATAGATCTGAAAACTTAAGCTTTATTCTAAAACACATTTTTTTTTGCTCCCAGCAAATTCAGTAAAGGCTACAGATATGCTTTCTTTGAAAAATATTTTCTGACTTTGAAGTCCTTGGTTTCAATCTCTACTTTTTTATTTTTCTCAAGCTGACAAACATGGAGGAAAATAAAACACGTTTTCCCTCTGCCTCCCTATTTGCCATCTACAGCTGTAAGAAACAAATATAAAGTGTTTCCAGGTGAGAAGTTTTCTGTTAATTTTGCAGGTCTACGTAACAGACTAAATCAAATGCAACATAATGGAGAATCCAGTCATAGTGGTCAAGGTTGGATTTTTTTGCTGAAATATCAACCAGTTGTTTGGTACTTCCTAAAGCACTGATATTCCTGCAATATAATCCATAGTGTGCTAATATATGACTAAGCATCTGCTCTTAGCATTTTCATCTTAGCTATCCGGTTTGGCATCCTATTTCGCCATTCCGGATAAAAACAGGAAACATGGTCTGTCTCTATGCATTACCCCATTAGCAATATCTCAGGTAGATAATGTCACAGCTGGAAACCAGTCCACCCTTCACTGGGCTTTCAGTGTCAGGTTGTTAATTTCTCAAACAAGCGGTGCATAGAAGCCTGCTTTAAAGCTGACTGTATCCCAAGCTGCAATTTTGGCCATATTCTGAGGAATGAGCCCCAGGACTCAGAGAATAGGCCCAGCAATTACATGCACAAGCTTTAACCCAGCATTTCCCAGCCGTACTCTTCCCTGCAAAGAGCCTAGTGGGCCACAGCACAAGCAAAGGTGACCTAAAATTCCCTCCCTCCTCTCTCCCTCCCATTTCCCCCCAAAATAGCTCTTAGTTACTCTTTTGGCACAACGAGAAGCATTTGAGCAATACTTCAAAGAAAGTAGTTGGAATTACCTATCAGATGAAAACAGAGGAAACTCCTTTTTTGCCCATCGAACAATTAGGGAGCAACTTTGAACTAAAACACAAAACAAGCCAGTCTGAACTGCAGTGCATGGAGTTGTGCTGCTCCTGTTATTAGCTGCTGTGGCCACAGGGAACTAAACATAAAAGGCTCACCTGATTACATAACAATTAACTTTTTAATTATTTCTTTTTTGATAAATTGATCATCCACATTGTGAACACAAAATTGTCATGCTTATAACCTGTTACCAAAACTGTGGAAAGAGAAATATCTAATGTGCTTCACAAAAGAAGTGCCTTCCTATATAAAGCAAACACTGAGTGGGTCAAATGTCTCTCAAAGCTGGAAAGTGCACAGAGTGGGGGGAAAAATACAGAAGTTATTTTAATGTCTGGCAACTGCAGCAGCAAGACCTGTCCAAAGACCTTCTCAGATTTGGTATAAGAGTGCCAAGAAGAAGGTACCAAGAAGAATTTAATTAGCATACCACTAGTTGATTAAAAAAACATATGATGTATAAAGGCCAATATTACACATAGCCACTCCAGACAGTCATTTGTCATTAACACTGGTATCTGAAAAAGCAAGTAACCCTAAACTTTGCAGACCTGTGCACTATGCTAAATGTTGTTCATACAGCTGAAGACAGATCCTGCCCAAGAGCTCTTAATCAGCATTAAAATGAAACAAAATAAAAAACAAACACTCAAACAAACACAAACAAGCAAACAAAAAGAGACAGAAGAATTATAAGACAGAAAAAAAGACAGAATTGGCAAGGTAAGATGGTTATGATATTAACTATATCACATGGCTACAGACATTTTATGCTGCACAAATAGATGACTCCAACAGTTTAATAATAATAATAGCAATAATACTAGTAATGTGTTTTCTGCCACAAGTAGAAAGTATATTCACAGAAAGCAGGTTTATGCCAGAAGCACAAAGTTAATCTACTGGAAAATGGAAATCCTTCACTGTTCAGTATGATGAATTCACTGCACCTACTTCTGGCTAATGATGGATACGAAAAGTCAAACTTGAAAAACTAAATGGAATTATGGCTTATTAAAACCCCCAGAAACCTCTTACTGATAGCAGCAGAATTAGGATCTTAGCCATGATCAGTTCATCCCTAGAAAAATTACACTTTTAGAAGGTTGCACAGATTCCTCGAGTCTCGTACAACAGAACTTGTAACTGCTTGATCCTCCAGATTCACATCTGGAAGAAGCAACACACAGAGTGAATATTCTTACGTAGAATATTAATACCATGTAAATAAAATAATCCAAATAAAACCACTGAATCTTATGTACATCTAAAATACATGTTCTTATTACTTACCAAGTCCCATAAACTAATACCTCTTTATATCTGACTTTTCAGGAGTATGCTACTTGCATGAAGTACTTTAACCAGCCTGAACTAGAATAGATCATGGAGTCTCTATTTTAATCCAAGAAAACCTCAAACCAGCAGCAGATTATATGTAAGCCAGCACATAACTAGATATCATTAAAGACACTGCTCAAAGTCTATCATGTAAAACAAAGCTTCAAACAACACAGCCAAGTTAATGGAATTCTCTCAGCTGACTTTCATGGCTTCTATAAAAAATGTACAGATTTTATTATTAAACATGTCCTGTAGCAAACACATACCTTTTGAGCCTAATTCTCAACTTACCTCTAATATTTTTATTACAATATTCACATAGAAATGAGAAATCCCCAATGACACTCGGAACATCGAAGGCAACAAAACTAACACCACAAACAAAATCATCCAGATTGACAAAATCTTGCTTTCTGCAAGACCATGGCCCTCTCTATTTTCTTCCATGCTTACTCTTCCAAAATGCCAACCAGCTGCCTTTCTGAGAATATATGCTCATCCGTAGTGGAGAATCTAGCAAGCTTCCAGAGACAGAGCCAAATAAGAATTACACATTCTAAGAGCCAAAGTTATGTCTAGGTGAAGGCTGCTGCTCTCTGAACCTGACACCCCAGATACTCTCAATGATAATGTGATTTCTACCCTTTATCCCACCCTAACTCCACCCACTTCCTTGTAATTGATAAGCATTTACTCACCAGGGGAGAACAAAAAAAAAAAAAACATGATAGGTAATAATATATGTTAGGTAATTAGATACTGTCAATAAGAAAACTTTTCAGTGTGTCAATTAGTTTTCACAAGGTGTCCTGCCAACAAATTACAATACAGAACTAGGTGGGTGTGGTTTTCAGACTGCCTAAAATCTTCTCTTCTAAACCTCATTTAATACACATGAAATACTTCTCCAACTGACATTTGTGCAAATTGGTGACTTATTTAGTCAGACTTTCTACTTCATGAGGAAATAACTGCCTCATTTTGGTATTTGATCAAAGGAATGAAACTAAAGCTTGAGGTGCAAGTCAGGCTTTTTTATTTTATTTTTTAATAACACACATGAAATGAAGACGCAAGTTTCAGCAGGCGGGGATTGACAATATGATAAACCTGCTCTCTCCATCGCTCTACCAGAAATTAGCCAAAAAGCCTGTATTACAGGGTTACAAAATACACTGTGGTGAAGTAACAAGCCTTTCATCCTTTCAAACCTTTTCATCTATTCAACTACAGAATTGAAATGCAATAGATAATCCGGTTTCTCCTTCTATCCTATCAATTGTCAATAATTTAATTCAGTATTTCTTAGGAAAGACACAGTTCAGACCCTAACAGCCACCTCTCTCCTGCCTTTTTGGATGCACAATAGAAGAGGTGAATAACTCCAGAATTCAAGGGGAGCCCACCAGCTGCTTGTTTACAACCTTCTCACAGAACAAATTAACTAACTTTGATAGAATGAGCAAAACTTCCAAGACAGTGATATGCTAGTCCACAAAGCATCTTCCCTTTGCACATACTTACATTAGCGTGTTTTTCTAAAGCTGGGGCTGTCCTTTTAAAATATCCCCATTCCCACGTACTATTGTTTGGTTTGTGGAGCAGTCTGAGTACACACAAACTGGATTTTCTTGGAAATGAAAGCAGACCCAAAGATCCTCTGTAGAAAGTGCACCCAATACACTCCAGTCAGTAACAGAAGCAGAGGTGTCAGAGTGGGCTGTACCACCTCTAAGTCCTCTTGTTTATACCACATGCCCAGGCACCAAAAAGCAGGATTCTGACGTGTTCTCAAGCTCACATGAATCTCTGGCATGCTTCTTGTGCCCTATAGTGAGTCAAGTAGCTTTTGTATCTTCAGATTTGCTGCTGAATGACATCCTTCGGGTCTTTGCAACTACATTGCAATCTTTTTCAGCAGTCTAACTTTTCTTTTGCTTCTTCTCATTATTTAGCTTCTTTGCCTTCTCTCCCCTTTCTGGCTTCTTTCTGAGCTTTCTGTATCTTCTACAAAATCTTGCTGATTTGTCTGTTTGTTTTTTTCTGCTTTCCCATTGCTCATTCTCTCAATGGCAACCTCAAGCCCCTCACTCTCCCCTCATGCTGCCGCTGCCAGGTACGCCATCAACCACTATTTTCTCACCTGCCCCACCAAAAGGCTCCAGTTCCAGGCTCCCCTGGGCACAGTGTTTTATCGTTTGTAAAACAGCTTTACTCACCGGTTTCTGTTTAGCTA
Organism: Manacus candei; assembly: GCF_025592945.1. NCBI lineage: Eukaryota > Metazoa > Chordata > Aves > Passeriformes > Pipridae > Manacus > Manacus candei. The sequence continues at coordinate 40,700,393 of NW_026138076.1, read as the reverse complement.
CCACTCCTTCCGTTCTCATTACTAGTCTCTTCCTCGAGTGGCTTGCCCAGCTAACACATGATCCCTAGGGTGGCATATACTGGAGAGCTGGATGGGCGGGCGCTGATGCACCTGGCACAAGGCAGTGTCTCTGAAGAGCTGCCATCAGCCCCAGCACAGGGGATCGGTATGTGTGTCGCCTGGGTGCTAAAAACCTTGTGGGCGGGAGGGTGGAGGTAGTTTCTGGGACCTGATTGAGGCAGGAAAGGTGGGCAAAATTAAGTATTGATAGGACACCACAAAGTAACAGGAAGATGTGGTGACTCGCTTAATGGGATGCCTCAGCAATAAGTTTGGACACACAAAAGACGGATTCTTTCTTAAAAGGGTAGAAGGGAAGACAGATTTGCCTACCCAGGGTGGGAGTAAGAAGATGTTTCCCCTCCTGAATAGGGCAGAATTGTTTTCCATCCCATGAAACCTTATCATTTGCACTGCCTAACTCTTACAAAGTCATATTCCCCACTACACCATGAGCACAGACACTGTAATCCTTACCTGCCACTTTCTAAAAATACCAGAGAACAAGCAACCCCCTCCCATGTTCACCCATCTACTATGCTGAATTATGGGATTGTCAGCTATAATTTTCCCTGGCAAACCACTCAGCTCAAGACACATGAGGTTTTTTGAGGGTTGCTGAGACAATTATCACAGATATATGAGGAAAAAAAACCAAAACAGGTTTAGAGGGGGAATAAATAGAGAGATCTTGGCAGTCTATTGCTTTTCACCAAACATATCACATTTTCCACACAGCAAAAGATAATTACTACACCTATTCCACTCAGTTTGCTCCTGGACACATAGCACTGCAACAACCCACTGCAGTGAAAGCATCATCTTGAATTCATGGGCCAGCCTGGCAGCCCCAGCCCCTTGCAGGTTTGTGAAAGAGGAGGCCACAGGGATGGCATTCCAAGTGAAAGAATTTAAGAGCTGCTAGTAGCCTCTCTATTGAGGTGGTCAAACTATCCAGCCCAAAGGCACTACAAAATCCATATGGATTGGAATTTTATCTCTGCCCTGGATGAAGGTGATGCACTTGCTCATGATGTGAAGAAGAAAGGAAATCTTTTATTTCTCAAGGCAATTCATAACACAGCTTCCTGTTTTTTGGTCTGAAATTTGGCATAGCTTTTTACACCCCAGCACAATAATTGATCTTTTATTATTTCCAAAGAACCACTGAACTATACGTTTGTCGAATCCAGTATGAGCTGAATGACTACAATTTGTGATGGGGCTACACAAATTTCCTCGGCACAGTAATTTCTTTCAGAATTAATTCTGCCAGCCACTGACTAAACAGAGCTTCTGCATGTCATTTTGTCCCTCTTTGTCCCTCTTACCAACAGCCAACCATGCTGCAATCATATCCATTTCTAAGCTGGGAGAGGGAAGTGTGAAGGTATTGCAAATAATTCAAATAAACATGCACCAACAGAATGTAGCATTCATTTGTAAAGTCTAGTATGCATGCAGCTGATGAATTTATACCAAATAGCCACAAGCACTTCTTTATCACAAAGTACCCTGAATGTCAAGGAAAGCTGCAAGACAATGTGCAAAACTCTCTGTTCACGAAATCTAACTTAGAAGAAAGAGATGCTGGTGACACAGGAGGAATTCAAGAGCAAAGCTCCCTTTAATTTAACGAATCTCAAATTGACACCCACAAGCATAAGAAATTCACTTGAAACAATCCTGGTCTCCTAGGGAAATGAAAAGGAGACAAAATGGGTGTCAGACACCTACTCTTGGCTCTTGATCCCTTGGGGTCATTCTACTAATTTCATATTGCAAAACATTGCCTAATATCTAATTGCCAATTGTCATATGGAACCAGAATTATGACCCATTTATTTTTTCAGTGCAAGGAGAAGCAAACACGGCACTGACCTCTGTCTATCTGTAGTGCCTTACATGGAAGGGTTAAATCAGGTATAAACAGCCTTTTCCTGTACAGCAGTCAGCTTCTGAGCAGATGCATATACACTGTGAACAGATGAAAAACAGCAATGAGGCATAACAGCTTTCAAGAAGTGCCACTATGGTTTTGCCTTCCCAATACGCACCCTACTGCAGACACAGACTGGAAATAACACTTGGCATGGCCTCAAAGAGAAGGTATCACACAGTCACAGAAATTTTGGGAACCACTCTTTCCAGGTATGCTTTCTTCCTGTTCAGTACTAACTATTCCAGTGACTCTGAGGGGATATCCTACAGGAGTTTGCAGCCTGCCTTTCTTACAATGCCTTTCTTATCAGACTACCAGAACATTGTATGTCCCCAGCAGATACTGTTCCAAAGGAGCACTGACACATCAGCTTTAGCCACGTGGTGCTTCAGATGTTGAAGTAATACGTTCCCTAAAGGTTAACAAAGAGAAATTTCTACCTGAGGTGAATGACAATGACCACAACTATCAATCATGGTCAACCATCTATCAGCTGATCTTTTTTATAGTAAATATACAGGGTATATTGTTTATGGTAAATATATAGTATATTTTTTATAGTAAATATACAGGGTATATTGTTGAACTGTTTTGAGTTGAAACATGATACAAAACTGCTTACATCTAGAAGTACAGAAGCACACACAAGCATTGCCATTAGGCACATGAAGGTGTTACTATTGCTAAATGCTCTTCTGCCTCCAGTTTTAGGGCTCTCTGGTATTTCTGTGTGAGTTTTGCTATGCTACAAAGCAGACTGATCTACTTAGAAAAGCCTTGTAAGTCAATGACAGACAATCAAGAGAGCAAACCTGGGCTGATTAGCCAGCATCAGTTAATATTCAGGGGTACCAGGATTATGCTTTGCAGGACAAGAAAGTCTTTCAAACAGGACTGATGAGAGCATTGTGCACTCCAGTAATTCTGATGTGTGTACTTACACATGAAAACTACTAAGAATATATCTTTTTCAATTGCAGATATTAAAAATAAAATAAAATAAAATTTAAAAACAAAACCAAAACCAAACAAACAAAAATAAAAGGAGAAAAAAAAGGGCATTTTTGGGTTTTTGTTTATGTCTTCTCTATGTTTCAACCTCAAATTCCACACCTGATTGCTACTCAAGGGGGAAATAATCTCTGGTAGTTTTGTTTTGATATTTATCAAGACTGAGGTTCATGTTGTACCAGTGAAAAATCCTCCAAAAAGCCAGAATAACCTTAAAGATCACCTATTGCATGTAATAGCAATGTCAAGTGCAATATTTATCTATAGAAACTACACTGTTTTCAGGCACTTAAATGCATCTTTGTACTCCTCTGCATTAACATCCTAACTGATCTATGTCTGCTGCTCTTAAGGTCTGTACAGATCCCATCTACACCACTAAACAGATATGTGTTTATATCTGACCACAGTAAGATTGTGCTATTTATGCTTTATCTTTGGCCACCAACAGTTGAATTATGAAAACATTGAAGAAGTATGTTTGACTACTGTATCACTCATAGAATGACTGTAATACATTTAGCTCTGACCACACAAGCATTATTGTTTCCACACAACATAAATTCAACAACTACAGAACCTTATTTATTGTATCCTGCAGCTTAAAACAGGTTTGAGTCTTTGTATCACAAAACAGGGAAATCCACTACATGTTGTGGCTACATTTGTTTGCCTTAGCAATGCATACATATCACAGATGTGTAGGCATTACATGACTTTCAATACATATTTCACATATTGTCCATACAAATCTTGTCTATGATTTGTGTATCATTGATGCTAAATGCAATAAAATAATTTGTCAATGCCCAACATTTATTGCATTGGTTAAATGCATAACATTTTCTCCCAGCTCTGGCTTAGGAGTGACTGCAAACACAGCACAGGGTCCTTTGGGGCAATTCCTGAAAGACGTCAGCATTCATCCCCTTTCATCATTTTCTCCACAAACAGCTATGGAATATGGACACATCCATCAGTTCTTGTTGCCTTCGCCACGGCAACGTGGTCCATAATGGAATCATTTGTTGCAATGTATCACTTCAGTTGTGTTGTACTTATTACCCTTTTTTAATACCACATGGCTTGCATTGTAAGAAATGCATGCTAGCTCTTTCCCATTATCCTCATCCATCATTCTGTATCATTCAGACACTTGTGTTCCCCTTATCCAGAGATCTAGATCATTTATGAGTGTGTTGAGAAATAAAAGTCCTAGCTGGTCCCTCTCTCCACTGTAACAACAGCTAAGAAGCACAACAATTTTCCTCTTCTAAATTTTGGCACCACTCACATATATTTTAAATAATACTTAAAGAATTTTATTTAAATATACCAGAACTAACCCTTCTCCTTCTAAATCTTGCCAACAAGTTTTAATGGAAAAAATATTACACTAAGAATATTAATTTTATATGCAACATAAAAAAACATATTTGAGATCCCAAAAGCATGGAAATACAACTTAAAAGACCGCAAGAGCATACACTCTATTTCAAGAGTCAGGCAATTAATGTCTAAGGCTAAGAATGTGCTTACCTATAATCCTGGTGAGGGATGAAATCAAACATTTGCTTGCCTGATGTGAAGGGGTAAAACTCCTGCGGCCTTTAGACCAGACCTCTGATCATATTTCAAAGAATGTTGTCACTTTTAACTCTCCCTTCCTGAAATTGTTTTCTAGACCTTTCTTCTGACTGTTATGTCAGGAACACCTGCTAAAATGGGTAAAAATACATTACTACAAGTATTAAAAATTAGTAAAATGTGACAACTGAAAAAATACAGAATGTATATTCTGCAAAATCAGTCTATACATGAGGAAGAAGTTGTACAGTTTACTGCTCAGCATTGTTCAGCATTATCATTTTATTAATTCCTTATCACAATTTATTAGGTTATTAACTCAGAAAATCCTCACCACAATCCTAAGCAGTACAGTGCATCTCCAGACATCCTCACAGCTGCATGGCCTGTTTTGAAAGGCATGGCCTTGTTATGGACAGCAGGTCAGCCAGTGCCATGCCTTTTCATATTGCAGGCTGGCATGACACAATCCTCCCACTCCCAAGACATGAGCCCAGCTCACTCCACCCACACTTCCAGCAGGATGATGTGGGCCAGGCAGCTCAGTTTAAATGTCATTTTGATGAAAGCATCAAACTAAAGCTCGTAGTGCAGCTCAGTGAGGCACTTCCATGAGCACAGATCCTGCCTTTCGGCCTAGAGCTGCATCAGGTCCCAGAGCTTGCAGGCAGGAGACTGGCAGCCATGAATGGGGCCAGGACACCCTCGGGACAAGCCCTTGGGCTGCACTCACAGACATTCACAGAGACGCAGAGGACTGAGCAGCCTTCCTAAATCAGAGCAGTGTTTCAATTGTTTCAGTCTCCAGGAATTTAGACTTAAGAACTGTGCCATTTAAGGCAAATTGCAAGGGATGATTTTCCAGAAGTCTCACTGGGCAGGTGGCAGGAAGAGGCTGGGAGAGTGAGGGAGGATAGAAGCGGGCACAGAGGAGGTGAGGTCTGGTGCTGTTGTTCACAAAATCGGATTCATTGCACAGTGTGTAATAAGCCAATAATTACACTACACACTTGAGAGAGATATTGATTATCTATTTCAGAGTTACACAATCATGGGTCCTTGGTGGTATTTCACAAATCAAGCATGCCAACTATCAAAATTTTTCACTATTTATACATTTTAGCAAACAAAGGTATTAATGTTCATTGGTTACAAGTTACATAGTTGTCCTTTCAATTAGTATTGTATCTTCTATTGTTTAATGATTCTCTTGCTTCTTATGCTAATTAGTCCACAGGTTCGGTCTTTCTCTTCTTTTGGGCCAGTGGGTTTCCTGAGTTGGTGGCCGTAAGTCAGTGGTTGCCATCTACCACTGACAGAATTACCTTTCATGCAGTTGAAGCTGATTCAGCACAGTTGCTGAGTTGTCTTCATTAGTTTCTTCCTTATCTTGGGAATTCTGCCAGATGTCTTTGTGGCCCATAAACATTGCATTCTTTGTGTCCACTATGAGTGATACATCCTTCTTTCCAAGCTTTGCTAACCTCCCCATGGGCTGAGATCGTTGAAGCATGTCCAGCCCTAAACCTTAACAAGACAATTTTACCAACAAGTAATTTGTCTTTCTGACACCTGGACACCACTTAGAGATTGTTTGTTAGCTGCTATCTTATAGTCTTAAGCTGAGCCAGGGGAGATTTAAGTTGAACATTAGGTTGCATTTCTTCACAGAAAGAGTGCTTGGGAACTGGAATGGACTGCCCAGGGAGATGGTGGAGGCACCATCCTTGGAGGTATTTAACGAGACTGGATGTAGCACTTAGTGCCATGGTCGAGTTGACACCGTGGTGTCCGGTCACGGGTTGGACTCGATGATCTCAGAGGTCTTTTCCAACCTAATTGATTCCGCGATTCTGTGATCCGTTTTCACCGATTAAATCGCCTTTCTCGTTGATTAGCTTTGAAAGCACACAAAGACCAAAGATCAGAGGACACCCTTTCTGAAGAAAACGTTCACACGTTCCCCGTTTCGCCCCGGCGCGGGCGGCCGAGGGGATCCCGCGTCCCTGCGGGGCCGGGCTGTGCCCGCCCGGGCCCGGCGCGGCGCTGCCGCCGGCGGCCGCTGGGGGCTCCCGCCGTGCGGCGCGGCCCGTCCCGCCATTGCCGGGGCATGGAGGGCGAGAGCACCTCGGCCCTGCTCTCGGGCTTCGTCTTCGGCGCGCTCGCCTTCCAGCACCTCAGCACCGACTCGGACACGGTGGGTGCCGCGGAAGAGGGGACCGAGGAAGCGGAGGGAGGGAGGGAGGGGCCGCCCCCGCCGTGGCCGCGCCGCCGCCGGGCCTCCCCCTGCCCGGGCTCCCGGCGCGGCCCCAGGGCTGCGGGGCTCTGCCGCCCCGCCGCGCACGGGAGTCGCTTTGTGTGCGAGCGGCGGGGAAACGCGGGGTCTTCCCGGTAAACCGGGAGGCTGCGGCGGCTGCAGCGCCGTGTCTGCCCAGGAGCGAGCGAAGGGCTGGTATGGCCGCCTAGCCCCAGCCTGGGCGGCGGGCAGCATCCGCACAGCCGTGGGCTGCTCGCTGCTCAGCGAGGAGGGACGGGAGACAGCCGAGGAGGATGCATCACTACTTGTTGGGTTTTGGTTTTTTTCCCCTCGGAACTACGGGCTAGTATTGAAAAATTAGTGAAAACCTCGTCTGTTTAAAAAAAAAAAAAAAAAGTTCATTTTGACACCTTTTCTTCCTTTTCTGAAGACAGCATTTGGACTTAATATGAGAGGGAAAATCCTCTTAAAATATCCTGAGTTGGAAGGGACCCATAGGGATAATCAAAGTCCAACTCCTGGCCCTGCATAGGAGGACAGCCCTAAGAGTCACACCACGTCCCTGAGAGCATCGTCCAAACACTTCTTGAACTCCTCTGTCGGGCTTGGTGCCGTGACCACTTCCCTGGGGAGCCTGCTCCAGTGCCCAACCACCCTCTGGGTGAAAAACCTTTTCCTTTATCCAGCCTAAACCTCCCCCAACTCAGCTTCATGCTGTTTCCTCGAGTCCTGTCACCAGTCACAAGATTGAAGAGATCAGTGCCTGCCCCTCCTCTGCCCCCCACAAGGAAGCTGTAGACTTCAATGAGGTCTCCCTTCAGTCTCCTCCAAGCTGAACAGACCAAGTGACCTCAGCCGCTCCTCATACGGCTTCCCCTCAAGGCCCTTCACCATCTTCATGGCCCTTCTTTGGACATTCTCTAATAGCTTTGTATTTTTCTTATATTATGGCACCCAAAATTGCACGCAGGATTAGAGGTAAGGCCCCACCAGCACCGAGTACAGCAGGAGTGTCTGTTTAATGCTACGGTTAACATGAACACTTTTTTCCTCTTCCCCTCTACAGGAAGGTTTTCTCCTTGGAGATGTGAAAGGTGAAGCCAAGAACAGCATTACTGACTCACAAATGGATGATGTTGAAGTTGTTTATACAATAGGTTAGTCTGTCCATATTTTTAATGCCCTGCTTGGTTTCAGGCAATATATGAATGCTTTAGTTTTGAAGGAGGGGCAGTCAAAAACTTAGAGCAATATCAAAGCTGTGAGATCCAGGAGTGCATGTTGGTGTAAAAAACGTTATTTTGCAACATTTTAATTGCTACAAAAGTTGCAATTACTACTGCAGAAAACAGAGTAACTTTAAATAAATACTAGTTCTTAGTTCCTTGAATAGCTGCTCTTTACCAAGTATCTCGTCAGATTAAAGGTAATTTAGGGTTTAGACTGCTACTTTGTCTTGGCCACAACACAAACTCTCCTGAACTACAGTTGCCCTGAAAAATTTGGTCTATTTCAGTGATGTGACCTGTAGTGTATTAGCATTTATTACCTCATTGGGAGCTTATAAAATACTGTGTCTGAAGGCTGCAAGCTGTTTATTGATTTCATTAAGCAGATGTCAGATGTATTTTTTTTATAGTCTTCATGGGATTGGAGTGGATGTGCATTTTATACTGGCCCTTACATTTGTATACATACATGCACACACAGTTAACTCCATTCCTTTCAAATGCAGTTATACAAAAAGAAACAGAACAAGGTAATGCAGCATGTGCCTTCTTGCCAATCTTCTGGAAAATAAGGTAGGGAGAAATTACAACTCATTTTCTAGTTTTACTCTAGGATACAATTAAGGTGTAACACTTTCCTTCACAGAGTCTCACAGCTGAACCAAAAATGTGGGGAATTTTTTGCAGTGGCATTGATCAGTTACCCAGAGTCTTGTCATTACATTCTCACAGGCAGACTTAGTTGCTCTAAAGTTTGGAGGTTTTTTTCAGTTATCTTGTGAAAATGAAAACAGTGGAGAATTTAGGTTAAAAAAAAAGGATTTAGAATGCCATTTTTTTTCTGGTTGTCAGCCTCCCATTTATCTACCCTGTGGGTTTCTGTTCTTCAGCCTCATCTTACTAACGGCATCTATGCCTTGTTGCAGAGTAACTCAAGGGAAATCTTTCATATTACATACTACTCCTGTACTTTGACAGAAGGGAGAGAGAAATAAAATACCCAACTTGATTTTTCATTTGATAAAATACACAAAAAAATACAGTTTACAGAAGTGGTTCCCTTTACATTTGAACAAATTAATTAGAATATATTTTATAAATATTTCCTTTCTTCACCTTATTAATGCATTTGTTTTTAAGAAATTATATAAAATTATTTCTTGGTTCTGCTATGAGTTTAATACTGATCATAGCATACAGAAGAATATACATTATGAACTGATGAACCTGGTGTAATATTACTTTCACTTTCCAGATATACAGAAGCATATTCCCTGCTACCAGCTGTTCAGGTAAGAGTCTTAAGTAAACAGAGACAAAATGCCTAACTTGAACTCTTCAGGATTTAAACTTATATTACATTACTTGAGAAAATCACACAATGTAACTATAGTAGCCATATCAACCTCTTGGAATAACAGATGCAAAATGCCTTATGTTATTCCTATTCTTTTTTATTATGTCTTTTTTTTGGTCTTTGCCTATGTATATGGAAAAAGAGACATGACACAGTGCACCTTCTGGTGAGCTATGATACCATACGAAGTAAAGAATAATATCAACATACTGAAAAAAACATTGCTTTACTAAAAGCATACATTCTCGCCACTCACCCTCAAAAATAATAATAATAAAAATTTTAAAAATAAATAAAAAGTACAGCCATAGGCTTCTAAGTGGGTCAATAAAAGAAACACTTGTTAGCCCCATTGCAGGAGTAGTTTCAAAAGTTAGTATTCAGAGTTCCATCATGTTCCAGATGGAAACACAGCTGTGCAGGTTTACACCCCTGTAAGGGGAGAATCACAGTTTCCTTCTCAAACCTTTCTGAAAATTAATAAACCCAGCTCTTATTAGAAATGCATTTTATATCAAATTGAAGGTATCTTATTTTTTTGTAGTTCAGAGAACACAGGTGCTACTTTTAACTTATATCCCAGCAGCACTGATGCCAGAAGAGGATCTGGGCTGTACAAGACCTACTACAGAGCTATTTGAATAATGAAATCACCCGGCTCTGTCCCAGCAGAGAAGCTGTGGCAGCATATTGTTATGCTTAATAGGAGGGGGAAAAGACTATTAGAGACGATTACCAGAATGTTAGTGAATAGTTATTTCTACAGTAGCATTTTTCCCCCTCTAATTGTCCTACTTTTCTTCTTCTAGCTTTTATAATTCTGCAGGAGAACTGAATGAACTTGCCCTGAAGAAAATACTATCAGGCTGTAAGAAGGTATTTTATTTTCAAATCTAAACCATACTGAGGAGCTTACTGAAATTTTGGAGGCTGTTCTGGATACCTTTTGCATCAAGCTTTTTTTCTCTTCTCATTTTAAATCTTTTATCTAGTCCCATATGCTGCTGGTCAAGGCAGATGCATCATCTCTTCCCCCTACAAAACCAGATTAGGTTATCTTTGGTATATATATCTGTAGGGTTTGGTATATATATGTCACAACTTTATTTGTTCTTATTAATTTCCCAAGTGAACACTTCAAGTATCCCAAAGGAATTCTATCAATTTCTAGCTTAAGATGAGTTAAGGTCAGCTTGCTCAAATGGTTAAGCACCATTTGACCAAAAAAAATTAGTCTTCTCTACAGAAGAAATTTTTGCAGGGGGAAGGTATAAGCTGAAAAGAAACAAACCACAAAATAGCAGAACAAAGTTTGCAGAGTTTCAGCTTGAGCACAAGCTCAGAAACAGGCCAGTTCAACACATGGTTTTGAAGGAAAGAAGCTGCCATACTGGAATTAGGCTTAGATGTTTTAAGGGTTTCAAGTTAACTGCTTGAATATGTACATATCACCAGACAATTCAGACTTGTGACTTTGTACTGTATCAACCTTGCTTCACTGTGACACACAGGGACAGCAGAATTCAACACTAACAATGATTTTTCTTCTGCCTGCAGAGTGTAATAGGATGGTACAAATTCAGACGTAACACAGACCAGACCATGACATTCCGGGAGAGACTCCTCCATAAGAACCTGCAGTCACACCTGTCAAATCAGGGTCTTGTATTCCTTCTGTTAACCTCTAGTGTGATGACAGAAAGTTGTTCTACTTACAGACTGGAACATGCCTTACATCGGCCACAGGAAGGGTAATAATTGGTTTGTTTTCTACAGCGTGTGCTCTAACTTGAAACAGTTGTGGGGTTTTTTTTTTCACTTTGTTGCAACTGAATTATTAACACTGTTTATTTTACCCTTGAAACTTATACATTAGGTAAGATCCCTCCTTATATTGCTAGAGCACAGTTCAAAGCTTACCCTGGGACTCTATTCTGGGATGTCCCTTTATATCTGTAGTGCCAGCATCACCAGGCAGACACTGTCAGCATATTTATGTACATAAGCTGTTCTTGATCAAGTTGGTTTTCTCTATAGGACTTCAACCATCCATGGTGTTTATCTTGACATATTAAGATATCTAAATTGGTGGTAAATATTTTCAGAGACATGCTGCCCACAGGCTAGGCTTAACAAGCAAGAGGCTAGGCTTAACAAGCAAGTATTGCATTATTGTGTATTGTACTCAGAAACAGGGGAAATAATACAGGCTCAGTGTCTGGTTGCTCCTGGAGTTTGCCTTTAGCCTCATCTGTGTGTCATGTAATACATTTAGCAAGGACTAACTATACTGTAAACCCCCATCTGGGATGCTTAACAGTCAAGAACTGTTAACTATCAAAAAGAGGTCTCTGGATGTTAATAGATCATGTTTTTATACTTCTGCTTTTTCAGTCTTTTCCAGAAAGTCCCTTTGGTGGTTACCAATCTGGGTATGGCAGAACAGCAAGGCTACAGAACAGTGTCTGGCTCCTGCGTATCTTCTGGCTTTGTGAGAGCAGTAAGACAACACAGGTACAATGACATACTGACTGACAGCTGTTGCTTCCCGTTAACATAACTATACTTACCTTTCTATAAAAGCATTTAAGTGTTTTTGCAAATGCTACAGCTATATCCTGCTCACTTTTTGTCCTTTATCTGCAATTATTTAGCATTCCACCACACTTGGAAATTAGTTCAGTCCCATACTCTGCCAGGAGAGCAGCTGTCTGTCTCAACATAGGCACCTGCTACTGAAGCTCAAAATGCTTATTTATTCTTTAAAGCTCCTACAAGTAAGCACTGGGATAACTAACTTGCAATTATACAGTTACATTCTTGGCCCACAGGTCAGAGTTCTTTCATGAGGATGGATCCTTGCAAGAGGTTCATAAAATAAATGAGATGTATGCCACTTTGCAGGAGGAACTCAAGGTAAGCCAGGCATACCTGCCTCACCTTTGGCAGTACTACAAAACTGAAGTCAAGCAGAGGGTAGAACATCTTGCACTACATGAGAAACAAACCTGTGTCTTGGAAGGGCATCCGAAAGATCAGGGAGTTCCATTTACTATCAGCAGCTGCACATTATGTTCTCAAAGTTGAAGACTTAAGGTTCCATTTGATAGAAGCACACTGATAAATCTTCAAGTTCACTAATAAATTCTCAGAAGAGGATTATTTTGAAGTTTGTAGTTTGTTAGATCTTCTTTGCTTAGATAGGAACAAATAAAACATCCTGCACCTCATTCAACACAAGGTTTAAGTGATCTCTAAAATTCACCTCAACTTCATTACTTAAGCTTTTACTACTTTGTGTCCAACTTAATTGTGAGTACCTTTAAGGATTTTGCAACAAGGTCAAAGTCAGCTTCTGTGAATACTATTAATCTGATCAAATGCCCTTTTTCTTGCAGAAAATATGCTTTACAGTAGAACTCAGTGAACGATCTGTAGAGAAACTTTTAGCAGAGGTGAGGCAATTAAAAGAAGAAATAAAGAGGAAAAAGCAACAAGGTTGTTCAGGTAAGTTAACCAAATGTAATGCCAGCTTTAGACTTCCAAAGTTTGTTCAATTGGCCGAAGCAGAAAACACTTCTGAACTTGAGGCAGCCAAAACAGCAGGGGTAGGAGTGTGCAAGAGGTTTTGCAACTGTAACTTTTTTTTTCCCCCCAGGAGAAGACAGAAACTACACAGGAGAGCCAAAGGAGAATGTTCTCCTTTGTCAGGCACTGCAAACATTTTTCCCCAATTCTGGACTTCAGACATGTATTGTTTCCTTCAAAGGCCAACAGATATCCAAGAACTGCTGTAACATTAACCATAATATTAATGTCACGGACAAACTGACTCTCATGGTAGAGGAAAGAGACTTCACTGAAGCTGAAACAAGACATCTAACCAAGCGTAAAGTCAGAGGGACCACAACAGTATCAAAGTCATTCAAGAAATCCAGATCATTGCAGCTTCACCGAGAATCACTTGCAGACCCAGAGGACAGTGACCAGGACAGGAAGCTTACACTGAGCAGCACTGAATCAGACGAGGATGTGTTGGAAAAAAATAGAGACACAAATGAATACCCACACTCTCCTACTTTCTGAGCTGTTAATGATTTGTCAGATGACTTCACACCAAAAGCTACTGCCAGCATATTCAAGTGATGTGTCAATTTTCAGCACTGCAGGGATGTATATAACTTAATCCATTTTTGCAAAATGTACAGGGTTTGTTTGGGGTTTCTGTCCAGTGCATGAATCCTGTTCAGCATAACAATGTCCAGATGACATTCCCTCATTTTGCCTTCCAGAGTTCCATCTGTAGTCTCTCTCAGGGTTTAAAGACTATGCCAGCAGTCAGATAAGCACATACTGCCTCAAACTAATACAACTTCAAGCTGCTGTTGAAGAAGCAGTACTATCCTTTCCTCAGCAGAAGCTGATGCAGGCAGCACCAAATGAACACAGATAACTTAGAATTAGCAGTCTACTTGAACTGCCACATTTTAAATACTTTTAATTTATCCTTAGGAAACCAGTACTTGTTCATTTCCCCCCATCTTACAATCCAGAGAGGATAAAAAACAGCCACCTAGAGTTTAACAAGACCTGTGAGCTCAGAAAGGGGTCCAGAAAGCTGCCAGTTTCTCTTACTGCCTTAATATTTCATACTTCCTTCAGACAATAAATTTTAGAGACTTCATAAAATTAATAAAAATCCAACTGACATCCACCCCTCAGTCAACCACGCACTATGCCAGAAAACCACATTTCCAGTAAGCAAGTATATGAACATGAAACACAGTTTTATTGTTTATTTCTTTACAGCATTTTACTCTGGATACTTGATATTACATATCTTGGGGTCTGTGAGAAATTGTGGGTTCTTAAGCACAACTGGCATAAATCCTGTAAAAAGATAAGATGGAGGTATTCTTAATAGAAAAGTAAGCTTGCCTTAGAAAACTCGGAAGCATAATCATACTTACCAAGTACTTGAGCTCTTCTAATGGCTTTTGTAACTTCCCTCTGCTTCTTGTGGCACAAGCCTAAAGAGATGAATTATTTTCAACACTAAACAAGCCATTAGTCTAAAGGGTGAAAGGGATATTACTGATAATTCCCTCTATCTTTGTCTAGTCTTCCTAGAAAAATGCACATGTGCTTTTACTGTTACACACAAAATGCATATAATTAAGGGATATTTTTATTCCTTGATGCAGGCTACTAAGTCAGAGGAATACTCTTACAAAACATATAGAGTTGGTAGCAGTTACTTTTGGAAAGATTGCTGATGCACAGTTACTTAGAAGAACATGAATATTAACCAGTAAATTTTTAATTTAATACTTCACATACCTGTTATATGTCTGCCATAAATGCAGCCAGTATAAGGAGAAACAAACTGGGAAAGAAGCTACTTAAAAATAAGAAAATCAAAGTCAGTTTAAGAACTTTTTTTGGATATTTACGTTACTACTTGCCCTCTGTTTTTCTTTTTTTTTCCCCATCTGTTTTTACAAAACACAGTTCTACTTAAAGAAAAAGTAGAGCTTGGAACTAAACAGTATTTTCTATGGCATAACATTTAAGCTGTATGACAGGTGGATTGTAACCAAGGACTTTTATTTGGTAAATGACAAAATTGTCACACTAACACACAGAACTAGTAGCTTGATCAGCTTATAACTACATTATTTGACCCTTAATCTGCACACATTTTCAAGTTTTAAACCCATACACATATGAATGGATTTTTATGTTTGGGGGGGTTTTTTGGGTTTTTTTTTCAGTTCTTGTGGACTTCTGACACACACATTTAAATATCATAAACCACTTACCTTCATCCGAGGACATGAGTTTTCACTCACCTGCACATTCTTGTAGTCCACATTTATTTTACATAAGATACATCTTTTTGGAGGCTCCTTATAAGGGTTCTCCATTTGTATAGGCTGAAATTAGAGAATTTTTAACATCTTTAAGCTTCACTAGAAAATAAAGAACATTTGTTACTTTGAATCCTTCAGGCAAGATATACCTTGAAACCAAAAGAGATATTTAGGGCACCACTGAAGTTTTTAAATAACTTCCCTAACTCTGTTTCCCTAACACACTGATTGGTACAGAGCCGTCTAAAAGACTTCTCACAGGTAAACAGCCTTTTATATTTTAGTAATAATGATACTGTAACAAGTCTATTAAAGCATTCAGTGAGATGGTCCTTACACCTGTTACTAAGAAGTCAATATCTGCAGAAGCTGGTAGTGAGGTGGCTCTGTCTGATAAGTCACAAGAGTCTTTTTTTGAAAAGAATTTCAAAGCAAGTGGCCTGAGGGAGCTCCTGTCTGCTCACACACTTTAAAGAGAGATTTCCAAGGACTGAAAGGCTCCTCAAGCTTCAGAATACACCCAACACCAAATCCTCGCAAGAAATCACAGAATTGTCAGGTTTGGAAGGGAGCTTTGGAGATCATCCAGTCCAACACCCCTGCCAAGGCAGGGTCATCCTATTGCACAGGATTGCCATCCAGGTGGGTTTGGAATGTCTCCAGAAAGGGAGACTCTACAACCACCCTGTTGTGGCAGCCTGTTCCAGTGCTCTGCCACCCTCAGTGTACAGAAGTTCTTCCTCATGCTGAGGTGGAACTTCTTGTGTTTCACTTTATGGCTACTGCTCCTTGTCCAGTCACTGGGCACAACCAAAAAAGGTCTGGCACCATCCTCTGGGCACCTGCCTTTGAGGTATTTATATGCACTTTGCAGGCACAGGTAGAATTTGGGCAGAGAAGGAATATTTTAAGAAGTTTTTGCTGGTGCCAAAACCCACATATTTTTTTAATGTAAACCTAGTGCATTCTCTTAAGTCTTCCTCAGCTATATAGAGGAAACTAGCTGGTGCTACCAAAGCTTTTGCTCCACATTCGGGTTACTGAGGCAGCAGGTTTAAGGACTATAGTTAGAATACTGAAATACAGGTCAATGGTGCTGTAACTCTCAGCACCCAGCGACCTCCTGTTCTGTAACACAACGGATCCGTAGCCACCAGGGCAAAGCCTTTTCAGACACGGCTGAAAACGGAGAATCGGGCTTTTTCAGCCCGGCCGAAGCCCCTCCTGCGCAGGGTGGGCGGCGGGACGAGGGGTTCGGGGGAGTCTCACCTGGTCGGGGTGCTCGGGTTGCGCCTGGGGCTGCCCCTCGTGCTGCAGGCGGCGCGGGCGCGCCCACAGCGCCGCTGCAAGGGAGAGAGCGACAGGGTTAGCGGCGGCGCGGTGGGCCGGGGGGAGTGAGGAACGGGGGAGGAGGGAGCGAAAGGGACGCACCGGGAACCAGGCGCCGCCAGTAACTCTGGGCCGACACGGCCCGCGCCGCCATGATACCCGCGCACGGCCGCTTCCGCCCGCGCGTCACTGCCGCCCGCCGGCCAATGGCGGAGCGGCCTGCCCCGCTTGGGGCAGGCGATTGGCCGTCGCGTTGTCACGTGACTGTCGCGGTGGGTTGTTGCCGGAAGTGCCCGCTCCCGCTTCATGGCGGTCGTACTTTGCCCGGGCGCCTGGGTGTCCCCTCGTCTTGTCCCGCCGCGGCCGTGACGGCCCCGCGTAGCCCCGGCCGCAGGGCGGCGGCTAGGGCTGGGACCGGGGCATGGCCGAGCCCGGCCTCGCGGTGCGGAGGAAGAGCCGCTCCAGCTCGGAGCGCAAGAGGAGCCACGCCACGGTGCAGCCCAGCGCCGCCAGCTCGCCGGTGGCTCCCAAGAGACCGAGCTCTGGTGGCGAGGGGCCACCGCCGGCGGAGCCCCCGGTAGGGGATGGCGGGGTCCTAGGGCTGGTATCGGGGCGGGGGAGCTCCATCTGGGAGCGTGGAATGTCCCAGACCGAGCCTGCGTGGCGTGTGTCGGGAAGGGCCGTGCTTTGTACGAGAGGGGATGATCCCGTTTGGCTTTACCTTTAAAAAAGCTCATCTCCATCAACTCTCTGTGCAGGCATCCATCCTGCTTGTAAGTTTGGTTTCACTGAGTCAAGGTGTGTGTTCGTTTAGAACTCGACCTGGGTTTCCCCCACAGACAATATCAGAAAAGACAATTTTCTTTTAAGCTGGGGAAGACCTAGATTATTTGCATCTGATGTGCGTGCTGCACAAGTTATGCTGCCTCCTGTGGCGTTGCTTCAGAGTATTGATGCTCGCTGTTCTGGTTTTACAGTGCTGTAACGATAGTGAGGAAGACATGTTTGGTGACTATGACAGCTTCTGTGGAAATGATTCTTTGCTAGCTCAAGTGGATGACATCGAACACAAGTACCTGCAGGATAAAAACATGGATGTGAAAGCAGCTAGAGAAATCACAGTTGGGAATCTTCAGTCAGGAATTCACCAGAAAAAACAAGACAACTTCTCTGCTTCAGAAAAAGCATCTGTCCTTAAAGCTGACAAAGAGGGTGCTTGCCAAGTGCAGGACAGAGACCTGGTGGATGGCAGTAGAGAACCAGCTGAATCTCTTTTCGACGACTTGCCATCATCACAACTTTTGTATTTTGAGAAAATGGATGAACTTTCTTCTGCTTTTAGGACATCGCCAGACTCAAAAGAGAGGAGTGAATGTGTGAATTCTTCCTCGAACAAAATCAGGAGCCCGTTGTCTTATTGTGCTGATGCCGAACACAGGAACAGACCTATGGACTTTTCCTCAGACTCCAAGTGTGTTTTATTGAAAACTGAGAGTCTTAAAGATCACCTAAAAAGTGCTATGACTGGGAATGCTAAAGCCCAGACTCTGCAGGTCTCTAAGACCAAGCAGCTTAAAGAAGCTGTTTTATCTGAAGAGATTTTTGTTGCTAGGAAAGCTATTGAATCTTCTTCTGTTGATATAGGCCCTTTTTATGGATTACCTAGCAAAGTTAAAGATTTATTCAGACAACTTCGAGGGATTGAAACACTTTATGGTAGTGTAACTAATGGTTTGTTGGAAAAAAATTGCTAATAGAGTGTTGTCTCTTTCACCCATTACCCTATAAAAATATTAAAGGTAATTTTTGATGTAAACTGTGTTGGAAAATAGTTGTTTTGGTTTTGTAAATGGCTTTCTTGGTGTTTTAGGTGGGTGAAAAAGGTTTATATAGCTTATAGAATATACTGTTGAAGGCTTCACTACTGAAGACTTCTAGTGGTTTATTGAGGAAAAATCCTCAAACACTGGGCTTAAAGTATTCCATGGGAAATGCAGGCATTGTGCTATTGGCTAACACGCCCCTGGGATTGCTAATAGTTCTTTTTTGATTTTTCAGAGTGGCAGCATGATTGCTTAATGTTAGAATCTCTACAGCAAAGAAAGAACTTAATATACTCATTGCCAACCAGTGGTGGAAAAACACTGGTAGCTGAAATAATGATTCTCCAAGAACTACTCTGCAGGCAGAAGGATGTTCTGATGATCCTGCCATATGTTGCCATTGTCCAAGAAAAGGTCTGGATACAGTGTTTCTGATACTGCTTTGTTTGATACTTATATTTTCTGATATACTTCGTTACCTTGTCTCTTGGCTGGTTTTCAGCAAGCTCCATGATTTTTATGAATATATGGTGGGAAGTGAGTGAAGTGAGTGACCCCTCCTAGATGCTGTTCTGAGGGTCAGTAATTTTGTAGTGGAACAGTCATAAATTGTGAGGTGAGGATGCTGAGTTGTAAAGTAAATTTTATATACATGTATTTATATATAAAGTGAATTTTGAAATAATTGTGCTTTTTCGATGTTTTGTATAGTTCTGCAGCCCAAGAACTGAGCTGTCCAACTCGCTAAAGAAATGGTCTTGAAATAAAAGCTATCACTTTTGGTGTAAAGGGAAAGTTAGTTTTAGAAAACAGATGAAACACAACCTGATAATATGTGCAGACACTTCAGTTTTGCAGCTGGCATAGGTAGTCATAGCTAATATGTTTTCAGTAATTCAAGCCGTTGATTGTGGTGTGGGTTGATTATTTGTATGTTGAGTTCTTGAGGCAGCTCTGAAATCCAAAATGAGCATGTGTTTGTTCTCTGATTTTTTTCTTTACAGATTAGGGGTTTATCGAGTTTTGGGGTAGAACTGGGTTTCCTGGTTGAAGAATACGCAGGAAGTAAAGGAAGATTTCCACCAATCAAAAGGAGAGTAAAAAAATCTCTTTATATTGCTACCATAGAGAAAGGACATGCTCTGGTGAATTCCTTAATTGAAACAGATAGGATCAGTGACCTTGGTCTGGTTGTCGTAGATGAGGTATGACACAAGACTTACTCAGTTTGATCATATTTTTCTAATATAATTAGCAAACAGTGGTTCTTTGATTGCTTGGTTTTGCTTTGAGTGTTCATCATGAAATTACTACTACTTAACTAAGTTTTTTTTCTGCATTGGTACATAATTCTGTAATATTGAAAGTTATTTTTCGTTAACTGAAGCGTTTGTTGCTGTATCAGGATGATTCTATATCAAGAGATCTACAGTGTTAATGATTGGTGGTGAATTGTTTAATAACTACTTGTCAATTAGACATCTGTATCAGATTACCAAAAAGCATAAATCATTTTAGTTGTATGGAATGTATTTTATGAAACCCAGAACTTAGCTCCTAAGTGTGAAACCATGTGACTTTGTGTCTGGTATTAACAACAACTCAATGGAACATTAAAAGAAGAAAAAGAAAAATATCAAGTAACATTTAGCTGTGAGAATTGCCCCTTATTCTGCTTTTTAGTGGTGAGGCTGAGTTGTGCTACTAAGGGTTGATTGTGGGGTTAAATAACATGTGTAGGGAGGCTGTTTAATTCATGGAATGCCTCAGGCTGACTGACCTTACTTTAGCACAGGAGCTCCTAAACAGAAGGCAGCTGTAGCATTTAATTCTACTCTTTCTGGGAGCTGCCTACTAGAAATTTTTCTACTCTCAGTGTTGTTTAAAATGCATTTTGTTGAAAATTGCTTTTGACTGGTGAATACAAAAATCTCCACACTGACTTTTTACTGTCAGGAGTTAACTGTTTGGGTCAATTATGGTCTAGTTAGTTGGAAGGTAGATCTTGTCTACATTTGGTCTTGATTCTTAAATGTTGTTTCATTGAGGTTGTACTTCTGGAAGGAGCTTAGCGGTCAAAATTTACAAGCGGAAGTCCAACAAAGAATCCTGTAGTATTTGTTTAGGTCTACATATTTGTTGGGGGTGGTTTAGGTTGGTTTTTTGGTTTTGTTTTTTTTTTTTTTTTAGAAATACTCTTAGTAGCATTCTTGAATTTTCTTTTTCTCTTCTGTGCACAGCTGCATATGCTTGGTGAGGGAAGTCGTGGAGCAATACTGGAAATTACTCTTGCGAAAATCCTTTACACCAGTAGTAAGTCATGGCTGCAGTTAATGTTATTAACATATTGTGGTGATGGCATCTCTAGAGGGGAGTCATGCTTTTGCTTTCTGGATTTGTGGTGTTCTGGCTGCTTTTGAAACCATGCCGTGACTCCATGCAGTAATGATGTTCATTGACCCTCTAACGATGGGCTGGGTGTTCTTGAAACTTTTTTGATACTTCTCTGCAAAATCCTGAGTATTGTCAATTGTCTTCCATTTCTTTGTAGGAGCCCCTAACCATTCCAATTAAATGCTCTTTTTTTACATCTCAAGTAGTATTTCTTAGCCTAGATCCCCCTTTAATCTGTCTGCTTCGGCGTTTATGAAAGACTAATGATGAAGAAGCAGGCCTATGAATTAATTACTGAGCAAAAGTGTTAAAAGTTGGTCATGTGACAATAAATTCATCTCAACTTCTGTTCTACAGAAAACACACAAATCATTGGAATGAGTGCAACGTTGAATAATGTTGGAGACCTGCAGAAGTTCCTGCGAGCAGAATACTACACCAATAATTTTAGACCGGTCTGTATGCAAGATACCATAGACTAGTAAAGAAGATATTTGGCTTTAAAGTTACAGTAAATCTGTTTAGGATTGTATCACAGCTTTTTTGCTTAATTTTACTGTATAGTGTAATATAATCTGTTCTATTGCTTGCAGTTGTTACCAATACAATAAATTTCACTAGGCATTTTAAAATGCACAAATGTAGTAACCTTTATATTGTCCTGTTAAGACATTTGTGTCATTTTAACTAAACCAATTTCTAAATTACAGCTACTGTGATAAATCAGTTCTTTTGATGTAACTAGAATCTCTATTACTGGTGCTTGTATGCTGTCAGGACAGTGGTTTTTAATAGTTCATGGGATACTGTATTTATCATTCTTCATCATGATTCAGTGCCTTATCAAGGTAGATAATTAAAACAATTATCTAAAAAATTCTTGATGGGGTGAAGTGTGTGCTTGTGTGTGAGTACGTACATGTCATGTGATGCTTAGAAAAAAGCTTTAGCTGTACATAAGCAATAGCTTGAGAGAAAACTTAGTAATTTAATTAAAGTTTCTGTTCATGGCTTCTATCTGCTAGGTAGAATTAAAGGAGTATGTGAAGATACGAGACACCATTTATGCAGTTGACAGCAAAACAGAAAATGGCTTTACGTTTTCACGTCTCCTTAATTTCAAGGTAAAAACCAAAGTGCTTATAGTTTCTTGGAACTGTTTTTATGAAATGTATTATTATACATCGATTATTTTTAATAGGCTTTTTACTAGAGAAATTGCTTAAACATTATAGTTCGTTTGTAGTACCTGAGAGAAAGAAAATGGTGAGCTTTGGGGAGGAAAAAGGCCTTAAAATACTGAACACTTACCTTGATTTTCACTTTATTTTCACTCTTTGAGGTAGAAGTTTCTTCAGTATTTTGACCTGTGAAGAGTAATGGGTTTGAGTATTCCAGATACCCAATGCTTTATGTTTTGGGGTAGATTTCCTCAATGGTTCATCACTTAAGACAGTACTGAAAGAAGATACTTTTTGGGGGGGTTTCCAACTTATTGCTGGCTTGTAGGGATTCATTTCAACCTTTACAAAGAAAAATGTGTCTTATGGTAGACTGCCAGTATCACAGTATTTCTGTAGTGTTGCTAAAAGAAAATAAAGTATTAAGAGGAAAAAGAGAAGAATTTGATTTGTCCACCCTTGTATCCCTGAGTCCAAGCTAGATATGTTAATAAACTCTTTCAAGTGAGAATTGGGAGGAAAACTTATCGTTCAACTTCTTGCAATTATGCCACATTAAATTAAATGGGTGTATTCTAGCAAAGGTTGAGAACAAGTATTACTTAGTATTGCATACTTAGGTTATGACTTATTAACAAATATTTAAACTTAGAAATTCCGTCTTTATTGTAGTATTCTAGTTGTCTGGAGAAAGCGGATCCTGACCACATCATTGCACTGGTTACTGAAGTTATTCCTAATTATTCCTGCCTAGTCTTTTGTCCCACCAAAAAGAATTGTGAAAATGTGGCTTCAATGGTGTGCAAGTACCTCAAGAAGTAAGTGTATGTGATGGGGGTTTTTTTTAATTATATATATTGAATAAAGGATTTATTGTCACTAGTCACAAGTGACTTTCTCTGGGGATTAGAAGTAAATACTCTGACTGTGGAATCATATGAAGTTGCTAACTGCAGAAGTGACAGCAAACCGTGAAAGGCTTATTAAACAAAAGGTTTTTTTAAAAATTCTTGCTTTTAAACCAAATTAGTTGAAAAATGGTTATCAGAGGACAAATGCTAAAGAAAAAAGGAAACATAATTTAACTTTGTATCCCTTTGGCACTGGTGTCTGCAAGCTTAGAAAGCAAACATTTTTCTCTATAGCCCTGTCTTTGGTCATGTATGTTATTTTATTAGTCATTTCAGTATCTCTGTTCCTCACCCACTTTGTGAATCTAAGTTGTAAATGTAAACCAGACTTGATTAATAAAGAAAAGAAAGTAAATCTTAGATTTAGTTTCGTTTAAATGTGATTTGATCAACTCATAATTGTCTAGCAAAGGTAAATTTTATGTAGAAAGAAATTATATTAAAATAAACAACCCCCCTCCCTTGCTATGAAAATTGAAACAATTTTTAAATGTAGCTATAATCTTCACTACTGGCCCTATTTCCTTTCTTTGGTGCATTTAATACCCACACACAATCAATAAATGTTTGATCCCTTTTGTGCCTGTGCTTATAAACAAGAAGAGAGTTCTATTGCAACTAAATCAGTCCTGTGTATTGCTGTTTTAAAATTACTGAAAATAACCATTTCTCCAACCTAGATGTTAGAGGAGTGGATAATGAAGAGAAATAGACAGTAAGCATGTTTCTTAATTTTATTTTTTTTTTTTAGTTAATGGTTGGTCAAAGTCTAAAGAAATACTTTTCCTCCTCCAAGAGAATTTAGAGCTCACAGGGAGAAAGAAAAACAAGATCTCGTCGAGAACCTAAAGAGTATTGGAAATGGAAGTGTCTGTCCTGTTCTGAAGCAAACAATCCCTTTTGGTATTGCCTATCACCATAGTGGCCTTACAAATGATGAAAGAAAAAGCATAGAGGAAGCATATTCTTCAGGTGTCCTGTGTCTGCTTGCTTGCACAGCTACTCTGGCTGCTGGAGTCAACTTGCCAGCTAGAAGGTTAATAACCAAAACATATTTCATTTTTTTAAATAGATTTTTACTTTGTAAAAAAAAATGCTTTAATAAGTTGGAAATATCAGTGCTATTTAAAGTATGTTTCTGCTTTTACTAGCAAATTGGAAATATAAGGGATTTTGTGCTCAACTTGGGACACAAGACTGCAAAGTTTTTATGTAGGAAATGTGAGTCAGTAGCAAGTCCCTCAGAATGCATAGCTGAAGAGCACTTACCTAAATAGAATAAGGAAATGTTAATAAATGGAAGAAATATTATAGTATTTTACTAATGTTATTCAGGAGTATAGTGGTTTCTTTAGAATTTAACCTAAGAACAGTGTTTAAATTGGAGAATAAATATTTTTAAGGAGTTAGTTTGAACACAAAAAGTTAGTTTCAACACAAAAATGCGTTATCTTTTCATGTACAAGTGTTGATGATATGATTGCTGTAATCTGTCTGACCAAAGACTATTTGCTAAGAGTCCACTTCTGTGTGTTGGAATTCTGAGGGGAGAAACAAAATTCATATGGACAAGTGTTGTCTTTTTAGCATAACTGATGTATGGTCAGTGTTGAGCATGTTTTTTCTATAGGATTTATTTTATATCTCAGTGATTTTCATCTTAAACTCAGGCCTAAGTACATGTAAAAACCAGTTTCAAAGGTTCTGCAAAACATAATGAACATGGCTTACCATTTAATAAACCTTAAGTTGTTAAATTCTTTGCATCTGATTTACGCATCTGTTCAAAGAGGTGCAGTAGATTTTTATTAGTTATTAGGTAAGGAGCATATATAAAGAATGAATTTGTATCATTTTATTGCTGCTTTAGTAATTTGAGTATGAAGTATAACTTATTAAAGGCTTCTTTACAGGGTTATTCTCAGAGCTCCTTATGTTGCTAATGACTTCCTGAAGAAGAACCAGTATAAACAAATGATTGGCAGAGCTGGTCGAGCTGGTATTGACGATGCTGGAGAAAGTATTCTCATAGTGCAAGAAAAAGACAAACACTTGGTAATTTTTACAAAACTATTGGTAATTTAAGTTGTTGTGTTAAGTTGGTGGAATAAGCAGGAGGAGCTGGGCTGCTTAGCTTAATTTTTGTTCACTTCTTAATGTTGCAAATATTTAGCTTATATAATAATACCTTTAAATGACCTTTATGTGATTTGTTTTCAGATCTGACTGTAAAATTTAGATGTTTACACTTATATTCTTTATGAGCTGAATCATGCACATCATGCACATGTTTTTTTAAAGTGTAAAATTAATGCATAAATATTTCCCCTGTACAAGTACATTTCTTGCTCTTTTTAGGTTCGGGATTTAGTTAATAGTCCTTTGGAGAATTGTTACAGCAATCTTCTGCTGGAGTTGACCAAGGGAATGCAGAGCCTGTTGTTGTCTTTGGTTGGACTGAAGGTATCAGTTAACTCTTCTCTGTGAGTAACTTAAGTGCTTGGAAATGTGAAGAAAATGTTACCTGTTGATTCTGTAGAAAAAAAGCAGACTTCTTAAACTTCAGAACAGCTTCCAATCAGATAAGAAGGGCAAAGGTTTGATTAGTCTTTATTAATAACTGAGTTAAATAAAACCATGTAATATGACAGTTTCCTTATGTGTAAAAGCAAAAATGGTATCTACCTTATTGTACAATACAGTATTAATATTTCTATTTCTGATACTTGATTCAAATAGAAACAGTGGAAACAAATTAACATGATGTAGTAGCTCGAATAATAGACCAGGTGGAGAGCAGTCCCATCAGATCCGCCATAGGCTGCCTATCCATGCTATTTGTTGTCGTGTGTTTCTGTAGAAACACATCAACAGGATATCAAAATTCTTCTCTGTTTGGTAAGTGTTTTCCTATATCTTATGAAATTGTAACTTCCAATATGCTAATCACTTCCAATACTGTTGCAGATAGCAGTTACCTGTGAGGAGGTCAACAATTTTATGTGCGGTACATTGCTGGGTGTTCAGCAGCAGCTGCTGTCTAAAGAGAAGAGCCTCTCAGAGGTAATTAAAGATGGACTAGAAAATCTAATAGAAAAAGGACTCCTAAAAGGAAGAATATCTGAGAAGGACCACAATTCCAAATGTACACTAACAATCACACCATTGGGAAAAGCTACGTATAAAGGTGAGGCTATTTTTATTCTTCTTTTAATATGTATTCCAACAAACCCTTCATTTCAACCTTATCTCAGTTTGGTCCTTTTTCCCATCTTCAGTCTGAAACTGCAACGAAAAATAAGTTGTAGGAAGTTTTACTGAATGATGTGCTGAACTGAAAATGGGAATGAACAAGTAGCACATGACTGAATGGGATGGGAATGAAGTGTAATAATATTGATCCCAGTGGGAGCAAAACCAGAAGTGTACCCCTAAAAAAATTACTTAAAGATTTGATTTAGTGGTTGTGATCAAAGTACTCAGGACCTTGTTTTATAATTCATTGTTATGAACAGTCATTGTGAACAAAGGGATTTCTTGACTAGAGGGAAGCTTAAGATGGAAAAGGAGCATATGACATGTAAACCAATTGTAATAATGAAGAGAATGTATCAGGAAGTTCTGTTTTCCTGGCATAGCATAAAGATTTTGGGGTATGGAACACAACTGGAGTAAGATGAATCTGAAAGGTTCCTTCAGTCTACCACACAGAACAGACAGACATGGAAATAGGTGGCTACCTTTCCTCAGTTTTGTTTCACTGCTCATGTTAGGTTAGAACAATTATTCAGGTTGCAGGTTATTTCTCCTCAATTCAGATGGCATAACAAGGTTTTGTGGAAGATAAAGATAATATTGACTATGTTAAAATCTATTGCACTTGACTGCGTGCCTGTTTATAATTGCAATACACTCTGTACTTATTCTAGGATCTATAGACGTGGCATACTGCAATCTTCTGTACAGGGACTTGAAGAAAGGTTTGGAGGGGCTAATTCTTGAGAGCAATCTTCATCTCCTATATCTGGCAACTCCTTATGATGTGACTTCTAGCTGTAGCCCAGATTGGATGATATACTTGAGACAGGTGAGAATTTGCTAGCAAACATGCATTGAGACATAGAACAATCCTGCTCATTAAATTTGCCGTGAGTTTATATGTGTAGGAAATGTAGCTAGCAGGGTAGCAATGTCATGACAAGATATGTTGTTTTATTTTCAGAGGCAGGGCAGAACTGCTTTCCTGTGCTGCATAAAAATCTAAGTTCTCTTTTGTACTTGTAATATTTGACCCTGTTTGGGGAAAACAGTGGCATGAAACGTATCTCTTGAGTTGCCAGTACTCTAAATCCTACCTCTAACCTTGGTGCTTGCCTTGCCATTGCCAAAGTCTGGTTTATCTTAAACAAGACTTTCCTATAAACTAGTTATATGTAGCCACATCATTGTCATCCTGCAAGAAAACCACTATTAAATTAATCAAGAGTCATGTTAACCTTCTGATGAGCATTCATTTATATGTGTAATTTAAGGAGCAAAATCCACTAGAGATTTAACCATTTTCTGATATATCTAATGATGAGTCTAATACTAAACTCCAGCCATGACTGTAACTATTACACTGTGGCCAATACTTTTCCTACAGACTATGTTTGTGTCAGCCTAAGCAGCACTGCCCTCATTTTAGTCTTGCATGCTTTGTAAGATCCACCCATAATTCAACTATTCTGCTTTCTGTAAAGTGTTGTGTACTGGGGGAGCACTAAAATTTATTCATTTATTTTTTAATGAAGCATTCAGAGGTGGGCATTTACAGATAATTCAGATAAGTGGGAAAAGAGACTACAGATCTGACTGTCTAGTGACTACAGTACTAGTCCAGTGATGAAGTACTCTGTAGAGATACTGAAAAACATTCTTTCACTGTAAATAGTACACGTTTTTCTATAACATTAAGAGAACTAAACATCTGAAAATTCTTTGTGAAATCTTGTTTTAGTTCAACCAGCTAAGTGCAGCAGAGCAAAAAGTAGCAGATATTGTGGGAGTGCCTGAAAGCTTTATTACAAAAAAGGCTTCTGGTCAAGCCATCAGAAAGGTAGGCTGGAGATTTCTCATACCTAAGATGACTGTTTAGTAATTTTATTTGATTATTTACAAATTCTAGATTATTTTTCTGCTAGTGTTCCCTATTACTGTTCTAATTATTAAAGTTCTTTTAACCTCATTGCTTGGTTTTCTTAATGTTAAATGTCTTTGGGTATAATATAGAAATGTTTTAGGGCTGCGAAGGAGTAGAAAGATGAAAAGAATTTCCTTACAGTACTAACAGAAAATCTGCAGTTTGATATGAGGTCTGAATTTTAGCTTGTTTTATTCCTAGAATGTGGACAGTGCTGTGGTAAACAGGCTCTACCTGACGTTTGTCCTTTATACCCTGGTGAAAGAGACCAATATATGGAATGTTTCGGAGAAATTTAATATGTCCCGAGGATATGTGCAAAATCTCCTTAATTCTGCTGCCTCGTTCGCCTCCTGTCTTCTACACTTCTGTGAGGTAGTGTGTTACATGAATGTAAATAAATCCTCTGTGGTTGGTTTTGCAAAATCTGGAGTTTTGTTCTCTCACTTTAGAACTGAACACAGGTGTTGTATTTCACCTTTCCCGTGCAAAACTGTCTTTTCACCTTTCCTGTTCAAAATTATTTTTCCTGTTGAGAAAAGCAGCCTTGTAAAGTCATATTTCTGATACTAGAAGTAAGCTTTATGCACTGAGAATGTGAAAATACACAAACTGTATGGGGCAGTGATCAGTGTTGTTGGTGAAATATTTGGCCGTTTTACCTTTCTCTTGGAAATAAGGTCATCTGGTTGTGGAATGTCAACTCGGGAAAAGAGTTGTCTTGTTCTCTTGGGTTTCTTTCCTCTATTGAAATAATGCATTGCTTGTCCTTCAGAACTGCCCCAACCTTGGGATGTTCAGCTGGAGTGCTGAACACAACTCTGCAACTGGCTAAAAGGATAATTAGAAATAACAGTGCTTCCCCTGTCCAAAAGCCAAATATGCACTTGTTGCCGTAGCAGAACTTTTATCAGTAGTGTCCCCCAAATACAGAATTTAAGATCTGATTTTTAGTGATCTCTGTCTCTGCAGGAATTGGAAGAATTCTGGGTTTATAAAGCCTTGCTGGCAGAACTTACCAAGCAGCTGACATACTGTGTTAAGACAGAACTCATCCCTCTGATGGAGGTAGCAGGGGTTCTAGAGGTTAGTAAACGTGGCTTTATGAAACTTTTCAGTGTGAACTTGTATGTGAAATGTTACTGTGCCTTTCAAGTATATCTGGAAGATCAGGCTAGTTTGTTATAGAGAATTCAGCAAAATGCAGATATTCCACAACAGTCTGGAGGTTGGGGGAAAAGTGGTCTGTTGAGGAAATGTGAGCTGGAGCCAATAATGTTTTTCTTCTGGCTGCTGCCACAGCAACAGTGAAAATCCTCTATTTGGACAATAATTTAGCTGTATCCTCAGTTGGAAAACAGAGTCCAGGTTTCTTTTGTGCTAAGAATTCTTCAGTTCATAAGAGTAAAGAGGAATAAGAATTTACATATTTAAATTAGAAGATCCTCACGGAAATATGTGAAGTCCTGTTGGGAACTTTGGCTTTTGCAAATCACTTGCAGCACTACATGTACTTTAAATAAGAAATTTAACCAGTTTCTGAATCAAAGATTCCTATTAAAGTATAAAATCTTTTGGGGCTTCAGTCCAAGGTTATACTCTCTGCAAAATGATTTAACTTGCCTGTCCAGCCTGTTATAGAATCAGTTTGTCAGGAAACCATTGAATTTAGTGGCAATAAGGTTTTATTCTCAAAAGCTAAACAATGAAGACTTGAAATCTAATCAGCTGTTGGGTTTTTCATATATATCAAATTTTTTGAAAAAGATAAGTAGTAATTTTTTCATGGCTCACTCCATATGAGACCATTTCTGTGTAAGGCCAAAAACTGCCTGGACAGCATGATTCTGATAAAATTGTGTTTGATTCTGATAAAGTTGAAGGAGACCCTTAAAAAAATTATTGCTGTAACCAAGATACTTCTACCCTGGAGTTTAAATTATACCAACAGCTGATATTTGTAGCAGGTAAACTGTCCTCCTGAACAGATGTAACTTGCTTAGATTTCTATGGAGGAGATGATAGAATCAGTCTTGAGAGTATTGTCATGAAAGAGAATTATTTACACATTTACTTGGGCAGTTTTCAAAGAGCAATCTAAACCCTTTTCATGAGATTTAAGTAATTAGTGGGAAAAGATTCTGTGTTATTTGTCATACTGTGCATATAACAGCCAAATAGGGCACAGGAAATACTTGTTGGCAATTAGTCACTACTTCTGGTGAAATTAATGACACCTATTTCACATCAATGAACATGCATGGAGGAAGATTATATATTGTAAACTATTGCCTGTTGGATGCTAAAAGACCCCAAATAAGCCATCAAAGTTTTTCTATTCCTTGTTGTCTTTAAAAGAGGTGAGGGGGAAAAAAAACCCAGAAGGTAATTAACCAAATGTTTGTTCATCAAATGGGCATTTATTTCATAACTCATATTGGGTATGATACATTACTCCACTACTATTGTAGAAATTAATTTTAATTTAAGTTCTAGCATTATTTGTTTTGCAAAAGAAATTTGTTTGCCCAGAGACCCTCCGTTAAGCAAATTCTGCTTGGCTGCTTTACATAGGCAACAGGATCAGAGTCAAAAGAAGCAGATAATGCCCACCCTCTTACACTGTTGATAATCACATTCCAGAGAATTACTCCTGTGATGTGCATCTCTCCTGTATATGTGGATTCACAGCCGTGACTTCGCACAAAATTGGAGAAATAAAAAAGATACTGTGATGCTAAAGGAAAAATTATTTATAAGCTTGAAACAGAAAGTGTAACCTCTTCTGGAATTTTGTGAAAGCTCTCTCTGTAATCAGCCCTCCTTTCACTTAGACACCTCCAAAGAATGTGAGACAGTTGTTGGTGCCAGTGACAGTGAATGCAGAAACCCTGATAACAAGAGAAGATGGCAGAGTCAGTATCATCTAGGCTCAGAAAATAAGGGGTTCCTAAGAGCTGGGTGAAATTGTTGGGGGAGGTAGATTTTAGTGGTAAAAAGCTGTGCTTTTGAGGAGTAAGTTCTCAGTGAGTATTCATATTAGGGAACAGAGAATTGGATTGATACACAGAATAAAATATTTGAGGTTGGTGCAGAGACTGGCGCTTAACAGTAATTCTTACTGCCTGTTCTAATAATCTAACACAATTCTGTACTTTCAGGCAAGAGCAAAACAGCTTTATAATGCAGGATACAAAACTTTAGCACACTTGGCTAATGCAAATCCAGAAACTCTGATAAAGATGATTGAGCACTTGTCACGACGTCAAGCCAAACAAATTGTTTCATCTGCAAAGGTAAGTTAGAAACAAAGTTATAAAAACCTGCTTCAGAACGCCAGCATGTCAAAAGTGGATGTTTGAATGACATTAAAAATGAAGGATTCAGTTTACTAATTAGTGGATATTTGTGATCCAAATACTGATCTGTAGTAAGAACAACCTGTTACATACAGGATAGTTCCAAGTTGTGCTCCTTTTCAGAGGGGAAGCAAAAGGAAAAAATGTTTGACGGCTTGTCTGATAAAATACGGGAACTAAATGACTACACTGGTCTCCCTGCTGAGTTGTTGTAAGTGGAAATGCTTGATTCTGCCAATATCTCAGGACTTACCTTACAGAAATTCTAGTGGTAGTTGTGGCAACAGAACAGTATTTTCAGGATTCTGGAAATGTAAACCAACAAGGCATAGGGTTAACCTCACCTGTGTAGTTGCTTTTGTCATGCCCTGTTATTCTTTCCTTCCTTTTCCATTTTCAATAGGCATCACGAGAAGAGCCTTCACTTAATATCTGCCTCTAAGGTACCCTTATTGCCTTTGGCACACATAAATAAACAAAGGGAAAGGTTCTGTAACAAACACTGAGTTTTGTCTAAACAAAAAATATACAGGAAGTACTTTATTTATCAATGGTAGCATTTTCTCTCCTCTATCTCCATTAATCATCTGCTGCTACAATGGTATTGGCTTCATGTTGGATTCTGCTGAAAGAACAGGATTTTGGTGAAGTAAGGAAATGTCTAGAATGAATGAATGGGGGGTTGGTGTAAAATTGAGATGGTCAGTAACGAAGTCTTGGTTTGTATGTTCTCATGGAGTAAACATACTAACTTTGAGGTTTATGCACTTGAAAGGTCACATTTGTTTAATGTTGTTGTAGGCTTCTTGCTGCTCTTTTTTTTCTTATGCTGCTTTGTGAGCCAGAAGAGAGGGATATATGCAGATTCCTCATCCACATCAATGTCAAATCCAACAATCTAGCTTACGCTCATGCTCAGATATTAAATTAATGGAGTTTTCTCTAACTGGGAAGTTAGAAGAGTGCTTGCATGGAGGCCTGTTCTTCCCCAGCTGCAGCAACAAACAGCTCAGTTGCTGATACTGGGACTCCTCTATGTCTGGTGTAAAATGCTGTAGTAAGAAATTTCGTATAAAGCAAGAAATAGGCAACTTGTCAGGCACAACTTAAAAGTGTTTATTCCAATGTGGAAAATAAATGTTTAAGGTTAAAAATGATCCTTAATAGTTACAGACAAAACTGTTTAGTTCTGTAAATTTTATGTACTGTGGCAGAATTGAGAAAAACAGCTGTGTACTGTATGAATTTTTATGTGACTGCTTTTTATATGGGTGTACACTAATCACTAAGACATGTTGGTAGTAGTACTTGTGCACAAGTTAGTCCTTTGAGGCAAAGGTCCTGTGATCACTGTGGTCCTGTGAGCAGCAGCAGAGGTCTTTCACAGACCAGGTGCAATTTTGGAAAGAAACATTGGTGTTTTAACCTAACAATTACATCTAATGCTTGTATTTGTTTTCTAATTTTTTTTTTTTGTTTTTGTCACTGTAGATGCTGCTGAGTGAAAAAGCTGAGGCTTTACAAGAAGAAGTTGAAGAACTCCTAAAGGTGCCTACAGATATCCCAGGGACCCACTGACCAACTGTCATGGAGAAAAATCATGTCCAAAATTTGGATATTTTAAATTTTTTAACTTTCCCATGTAACGCTGCTGCAATGTAATAAATATTTAATGTCTTTTGTATACCACAATTCTGTGTGAGTTCTGAGTTCAGTATGTTTCTTGGAAAGGTGACTTCATTTGAATGGTTGGATTATGAGCAGTAGGCTAGAGTCAGAAGATGTGATCTTAATTCATTCCTGGTTTCAAACATAGCCTTAGGAGTGCTTTGGGGATTGGACTAACTGCCTGGTGTGTACTTCTGCTGGGAGCTTAGGTTCATAGTTGACTTAAATAATTTTTTCAGGATGTATCTGTAGCTGTCTTCCAAACAAAAAGTTTACTTTTTTTTTAATGGTTTTTTAATTACTTACTTAAATGTAAAGACGAAGTTTTGAAGAACTGACTTTTGAGAAGCTGTATCAAGTTCTGAGACTCCATGGGCATGTGTCAGTCACAGTTAGGATTTCTAAAGATATCTGAACCAGATTTGTTCCAGCAAAAAGTTAGGGCTCATGGAAGTAGTTTTGAGGATGCCTGAAACTTCCTCAGTTGTGATAAAGTAAACTTTGCAAAGCTGGTGTCTAGTACTGGACAATGGTAGAGCACTGCCCATTAAGACAAACTTGAAAGCTGGGATAGACTGGTGGGTTAAGTCATAGAATCATGGAATGGTTTGGGTTGGAAGGGATCTTAAAGATCACCTAGTTTCATCTCTGTTTTAGTCAGGGACACTTTTCACTAGACCAGGTTGCTCAGAGCCCCATCCAACCTGTCCTTGAACACTTTCAGGGATGGGGCATCCTCAACCACTCTGGGAGACCTGTGCCAGTGTCTCACCACCCTCATGAAAAAAAAATGTATTCCTAACATCCAATCTAAATACCTCCATTCCCTCTTGTCCTATCACTATCTGCCTGTGTAAAAAGTCTCTCTTCCTCTTTTTTTATAAGTCCTGGAGCCTTCTGCAGGCTGAACAACCCCAGCTCTCTCACCCTGTTTTCATAGGAGAAGGGCTGCAGCCCTCTGATCATCTTTGTGACCTCCTCTGAACCTGCTCCAGCAGGTCCATGTCTTTCTTGTGCTGAGGACCCCAGACCTCGCTGTAGTATTCCAGGTAGGGTCTCACAAGGACACGAAAGTAGTTTTGAATTATGGTAGCCAGTACAGTGGCACACCTAAACATGGCATTTCTCTGCAAAATCAGGTGTCTCTTCTCAGTAAAGCAAAATTAAGATAAACCTTATTTAAACTGTGTCTTTGTTCCTCAACTTTGGTTAATTATGTTCCCTTTCTGGAAATAAACAAGAATGGTTTTAAATCCAGTGGGGCCATTAAATGTTGAATACTTGATTGAAAGGAGTTATGGTGAAAAACTGATGAAAATGCTAGTATTGTACTGCTCATAGGTAGCAATGCAATAAATTCTTTATTTAGCAAAAACATACCTCCACTTATGATAATTCATAGTGGCTTACGAAGTTTGCATAAGTGCAATATTTGAGTGCATTCAGTATTAAACCAGGTCAAGAATTTAAAACTAGCACTTTTTAGAGGCAGCATGATTCATTTCCACTGGTTGATTGAGTGCCTCTAGAGGAATCCTGTTACTGATCCTGAAAGCTGAGGCATAAATGGCTTTGGAAACAGAAAATGTTAAGTTGACTCTAACAATAATTGTCCCTCAAGGGCAGAAGCAGTATTTGCCATGAC
Source organism: Manacus candei (assembly GCF_025592945.1). Classification (NCBI taxonomy): domain Eukaryota; kingdom Metazoa; phylum Chordata; class Aves; order Passeriformes; family Pipridae; genus Manacus; species Manacus candei. The sequence goes on along the minus strand of NW_026138076.1, from coordinate 40,665,585 downwards.
TTGAGGCTGTGTAAGTCTGTCTCTTAATGCCTTGCCCTTCTAATTGAGATATATTTTTCACCAAATGATAGATAGTTTTAAATTCTCTATTGGTTTATTTGTGTTACATTCAAAAGACAGATGATGCTCACTCCAGCATAACTGTATGTACCTAAGTAGTTGATGTAGTACACATATAAGAAAAATTTAGTGATGCTCTTAAGGTCTAACCTGTTGCTCTAAAGTTTTATTGGTGGTTTCTCCAGAGTTTGGTACAGTCTTGCATGGATTTTGGGGGAAAAAAAAACCCAAAACAAAACAAGGAGCAAGTTACTGTAAAATTATTCACTCTGAGTAGTGATTTATTGCAATAACTGATGTTGTGGGAATAATCCATTAATTGCTGCGTTAACTACAAGTAGTTAATGAGGCAGTAACCTCTGTCACAATGATATTTGTACTTGCATGCTTATCAGAGTGTACATTTTTATTTTTATACAGCGGAGGGGAACAGCAGGAAAAAATATTCTTCCTGCCAGTTGCTGACTGTAACCTCACACTGTCCATCACTAACAACCAGCACTGTTGCGAGTTCAGATTTTGACCTGATGGACACTTGGAAAGGAAGTCAAGTATTCCCTAGAAATGTCGGATCTCCTTTGAAAATGGCAGGAAAAGCTAGTTTGAAACAAGTGAGTGGTTTCAGATCTGCATGAAGCTGGTCTGGAAAGAAAAAGAGGCTGACTTGTTGTCTCTGCTGTTCTGTTTACACAGGCTGTGCTCTGCCAGATGGATGAGTGCAACTCCCCCAAGGCTTTCTCTGTGACCTTTGAGAACATCAGAAGTGAAATGAATGAAGCTGCTCTAATTTGCACTGAAACTCTGATATATGTAGCTTGTCTTATTTTTCTGAAATCAAGCTTGTCAAGCAAGGCAGTACGTGCACTTCATACTGCACACTGTTTCTACAATATGTATTAGAGTATGATCAAATGCTTTTCATATAAAGCTTTCTTACCTGGGCTTTTCCCCTGGGTGGAGATGGGAAAAGGGAAAAAAGGTATAAAACAGATGCTGGTCATGATATTTCTGTGCTGCTGGATGATGCTGAAGTGCTTCAGTGTCAAGTACAGTACTGGGCTCATTATATATATATATATATATATATATATATATATATATATATATATATATATATATATATATATGTAACATGTAGGTGTTGGAATGGGTATGGTTTGGTTTGGTGGATGTGCTATGGGAAAGCTTGTGGTAAGGATGGGTTCAGGATGTTTTGGAAAGCAAAGATTTCTCACTTGCTTCAATGGAATGTTTCTATCCTAAAGCCTGTGTTAAAGGGAAAGAAGCAACATTGATGAATTTATCTTACTTCTATGTGAAATAACAGCAGGTGCTTCAAAGCTAAGGTAGGTCATAAAAATATGCCCTGTAGGATGTTCCAGCCAATGCCTTCATAACCCACAGTAAATTGAATCAGAGCTGTGGTGTGTGCAAGTCTCTTCAGGTGCAGAATAAGTGTTCTGACCTAAAACCTCAGAGCGTATTTCTTAGTCTTTGTGCCTATTCACTCCACTTTCCAACTTATCCACAGAGACCAATTTTTTGTGTATGTGTGATTCCCTTCCTTCTCCTGAGTCATAATTCTGTGCTTTGAAGAATCCCTGTATGTAACTTATTTAAAATGTCTCTCTGCGAGGACTGGTAAGGTTAACGTTTAGCTGTTAATTTCTATTGTGTGAACAAGATCTATTGTGTGAACAAGATCTATTGTGTTCCTCTGTTCTAGAAAGCCATTTCCACGTGAGTTAGTCCTGCCTAGGCAGCTCTCACTTTGTCCGTCCTTTTAAAGCTTCATTTCATCTCTTTCAGCACGGTGGTCCAGCTCTGCGCATCAGTTGTAATGAGAGGCAAATATTCTCACTTAAAAGCTCTGTTCTGGTTAGTGGGAGGCTGAGTGATTTTGGTGTGTTCCACAGCTCCCACCCCACCTGAATCTGTCGGTTGCACACTTGGTGGAAACAGTCTTTTAGAACTATCTATAAAGCTGTGTGTACTTCAAAGAGAACTGCTAAAAGCTAGACCCACGGTGTTATTTCCAGCTCTGGATAAACAAAATGTGTGCCATCTCAGCCTCCTCTAACCAGTTCAGAAATAAAAGCAGAGAGTGCTGAGAGCTGTGTGCTCTGTCAGGACAAGGTCTGGCCGGGGGCCTGGGGACAGGGAGTAAGGATAGCTTACAAAACCACTTTGATAGGCATCTCTGTTTTTACAGTTTCCATACTTTCTTGGCATCAACTTTATTTCATCTTCCTGATGCTTCTTATACAGAAACAGAGTGCTACTCTGGCACAGGTCTGCTCTGTTCATCTGCCCAAACACTGCTATGTCACAAGAATTGTTTGCCTTTTGTATAACTCTTCCCTTCAGAATTCCCTTAATATGCAGAAGGTATATATAATATATATATATATAATATAAAACTGATATATATGCAAATATATCAGCTCTTGGTGCTTGCCCAGGAAGAGCAGTGGGGTACCTGTTAGCAATAGCATGGTGCTACTGCTGTTAAACAGTTGAAATTCCTGGAAAGTTTTATTTTTAGTTTTCTCTAGTTATAAAAACCTAGTCAGCACAGTGTGCCTAATGGCATCACTGGCATGGGAGAAGCAGAACTGCTTTAGGAGCTGCATAACCAAAGCATTTGAATGTCACAAGGCAGGGACTAGGCTTTCTGTGGAGTGAGGAAGTGGGATAGGGTGCTCGTTCAGAGCTGGCTTCAAATAACACTCAAGTGAGCTTAAGCCTAGTCCTGGTTCTGAAGCATTCCCCTTGTAGTTCACACGGCACCACTCAAATTCTGCTCAAATTTCCATGGGAGTCCAAATACCTCTGTACTGATCTCCCCTACTTTGCAATATTTAAAAATGGGTATTAATGTGAAAAATGCCCAGGCAAAAGCTGCAAATTCTTATTTAGTACCTCTAGCTCTCATGCAAATGCTGGAAGGCATTATTTTCCAGCTACAAGTGTTTGCAGGCTGCTAAAAACATAACACGTGCTAGACCTTATGTACACACATCTGTTCACAGTGACTGAATCCAAAACATAGCCTTGGCCATTTGAATTACACACCTTGTGCCTCTGCTGTTAGAAATACAGCACAGTGGCAAGTGATTTAAGGCATCTCTCCCCAAAGAAGCAAACTGAGGAAATGAAGGCAGAAGTAGTGAATTCCAACAGAAAAAAACTGTGCGCAGGCTTCAATCCCCCTGACATCTGTTAACCTTTTCTGTAGTAGCAACCTTAACTAGCTACCTGAAGTAGCAACCTTAATTAGGTTTGCAGCAATGATTTGTCACACACTTGAGCTACATTCTTATACCCTTGGTTTGATCATGGGGCTGGGTAGTTTGTGTGGTGCTCCAGTCACCTGCTGATAGACGAATTATTCCTCTGGCAGACAGTCACCCCAGCCCTTCCTGGGGCGTAGGCATATAATTGGTGCTGCACCCCCAAGATGGGAAGTGTTACCCTGACTAAGATATTGAGGCAGTCAGGAGTGTCACTGATGTTTCCTTTTTGGCAGAGCCATGGATGTGTTTATCAAAAACTGAGTTAATTTGGTCCAGTTCTTCTAGTTCCGGTGGAGAGTTACTTAATAGTACAAAAATGTAGAGCAAGCAGGAACAGGAAGGGCCAGGCAGGCGAGCACTTGAGCCATGCTGATTAATGCTCCAACTTCGGTGTGTGTGGGAAGCACTGCACTCAAATAAAGTAACAGATTTGCAGCCTGTTCCAGCAGAAAACTGATTGAAAACAAACTCAGCAAGAAACATGGATGCTTCAGGATGAACTGACACAAGTGAGAAATATAATAGAGATGTAAAGCATACTTGTTTAAAAACTGCGTGCACAGAAACTCAGAAACATAGATCAGTCTTGCAGTCCAGAAAGCCAACTATATTCTGGGCTGCTTCAAAGGAAGCAGGACCTGCAGGTCCAGGGAGGTGATTGTCTCCCTCTACTCCAGACTCCATCTGCGGTACTGCATCCAGCTCTGGTGCCCCCAAAATAAGAAGGTCAGGGACCTGTTGGAATAAGTCCAAAGGAGGCCATGAAAATGATCAGAGGGCTGGAACACCTCTCCTATGAAGACAGGATGAGGGAGTTGGGGTTGTTCAGTCTGGAGAAGTGAAGGCTCCAGAGAGAGCTTACAGCACTTTTCAGTACCTAACAGGGTACTGAGACCTAAGAGAGCTGGAGAGGGACTTTTTACGAGGACATAGTGTGATAGGACAAGAGCAGAATGGCCTTAAATTGAAGAAGGGTAGGTTTAGATCAGATGTTAGGAAGTAATTCTTTACTATGAGGGTGGTGAGACACTGGCACAGGTTGCCCAGAGAAGTTGTGGATGCCCCATCCCTGGTAGTGTTCAAGGCCAGGTTGGATGGGGATTTGAGCAACCTGGCCTAGTGGGAGGTGTCCCTGACCATGGCAGGGGCGTTGGAACTATATGATTCTTAAGGTTCCTTCCAACCCAGATCATTCCCTGATACTAAGCAATACCTGCTCCAGGGCTGCACCTGGCTGTTTCCCGGCATGAGTCCCTGCAAGGCCAGCTGTTGCTGAAGAAGGAATTTTGCAAGGAACACCTTGGGGGCAGACCCAGAGCATGCTCGAATCTTTATTGTAACAGTAATTCCAAGTTTCGTGTTTCTATAATTAAGAAACATCCCTGTTCCAACAGCGTTGTAGCAGGAGGAGGCGTTTTTCAATCTGACCTGGCTGTGACTCTGTTTCCCGCATCGGAGGCCCGTGGCTGGGCTGCCAGCCCGACATTTTAGCCCTCGAGCAGCAGCGTTCATCCTGCAGCGATTTTCCAGCCCGCTGTTTGTGCAGGCAGCTGCCCAGGGCCGCTCGGGCAGGGCGCGATGCCGTAAGAAGCGGCCGATCGGCTGCAAGGCTGCAAAGGCGTGAGCAGGCAAGGAACCAGCTTGAAACCCAGGTTCATTTTGCAATGGTTGAGGCAGCTGGGAAGGTTGAGGCTTCAAGGATTGAGGCAGCTTCAGGTGTCCTGGACCTGATTTGAGGCTCGAAGAGATGCGATTGCAGCCCTAAGCCGCTTCCAGAGGGTGAGGAGGGTCCTGCTCACGCCGGCCCCGTCCTTCCCGGCGGGGAGCGCAGGGCTGCACCCCCTGGCCCGCCCTCCGCGGGGGTGGTGCCGGCGGCGGCGGGCCGGGAGCGGAGGATGCTGCCGCTGCTGCTGCTGCTGCTTCTGCTGCTGCCGGCGCTGGCGGTGGGGCAGGGGGCGGTGGTGCTGCGACTGGGGCTCCGGGGCAGCCCCCGCGGCGAGGTGAGCCCGGATTTCCTCTCCCTTACTCTGGATGCCAGCCTGGCCCGGGATCCGCGCTTTGTCGCCTTGCTCAGGTGAGCCACGTCTCGCTTCTTTGGGCAAAGGAAAAAAGGTCCTGGGGAGAGGAGGGGCACGGCAGAGGGGTCCCCCTGGGCAAGGGGAGAGGTCCTCGGCAGGCAGAGAAGTCCGCAGCCACGGGGATGTGGGGGGAGCCCTGTCATCCCGACGGAGAACAGGAAAATGCGCTGCGGAGCGAGATGGGGGGAACGGGGAACCCCCCACCCCTGGAACTGGAGTCGGGGGAGGCTGCTGGATCACTTCTGCTTCGGGATTCACCAATTCCATCCTCCCAGGGCAGCAAGGCGGTACCTTCCGCGGGTGCGAGCCGCGCCGGCTCGATTGTGGTCGGGGAATGAGTAGCTGGGCTGGGTGGATGCAGGGAAGGGGCAGCTCGGGGATGAACCTGGGAGAGGAGCTCCTTTGCGAGCAGAAAAAAAGGAGAAGGAAACTGAGGGACCTGGGGTTGTTTGACAAACGGAGGCTCAGGCGAGACCTTATCGCTCTTTTACAACTACCGGAAAGGAGGCTGTAACGAGGTGTGGTTCGGTCTCTTCTCCCAGGTAACAAGTGACTGGTGGAGAGGAAACGACATCAAGTTGCATCAGGGGAGATTTAGATTGGATATTAAGTAAAATAGGCATCGGAACAGGGAAGTGGTAGGATCACCATTCTTGAAAGTGTTCAAAAAACCTATGGATGTGGCAGTTTGGGACATAGTTTATGTGGTTTAGTGCTGAACATGGCAGTGCTGGGTTAATGTTTGGATTTTATGATCTTAGAGTTCTTTTCCAAGCTTAACGATTCTGTGAATTATACAGAACAAAGGCGTTATGTGTGGAGGGGCTGGGGGCTGCTATTCCTGCTGTTCCACAGGATAAAAATCATCTGAGCCCTCAGGTAGCTTGGCAGACTTATGTCAACATGAAGTCAAATAAATGCTGAGGAGGGTCTGTCACCACCAAAGCTGAACTGAGAGATCCAACATATGAAGTCTTTTTTCTCCCTGGGTAACAGTAAACAACTCTGGACTGCTGGGTAATCGTGTTCCCTGCCCGTTCTTTTGCTTCTGACCTCTCTTCTGCCTTTTCTTCCCTGCTTTTGCTCTATTTTTTTTTTTTTTTCCTTTTTTATTCTCTCTTTTTTTTTTTTTTTTTGGAAACTGTCTTAATTCTTCCCTTTTTGTCTCTCTGATCGCATTTTTCATCCCCACTGTATTTCTCCAGTCCTGATTTCCCTCCTCTCACCACTTTCATCTTTTCCTCCTCACCGAGGTGGGGAGAGAGGCGTCACCAGCTTTACTGGAGAGGGCTCAGGTCCCCAACCTCCAGCCCCAACCAAACGCCTTGGGGTTCACTCTGGGGCCAGCCCTGCCACCAAGAGGAGTGGGAAGTACTCAATGGCCTCTAATCTGCTGTTTGTCACCACTGGGCAGATAAGGCTGATGTGCCTGGTGTCCTTCATCCCCCAGTGAGGGCTGGGTGTCAGTGCTGTGCATCCTGCACGGGGTGTATCCAAGTAACAGAGGCAGAGTTGTGTTCTTTTGTGCACCTGCTTTGCTAAAGCTAACACCTGCCCCAGCATGGACTCTTAATCTCTCTTAGGTACAAAAAAGATTGCTTTGGCTGTTTTTGATTGAAAGGGGGACTGATGATGGAAAGTCAGTTTTATGCCCACCTTCTCAGGGGACTGTTATGTGAGTGTTGCATAAACAAAACCAAAAGGTCTAGGTGAGAGGCATGTTTAGGATAAAAAAAATACCTGTTTTGAAATATCACCTTACTTTTCTTCAAGGATTTGGCTCCCTGCCTGTGCCCATGTTCCCTCAGGCATGTCTTCACCTTGTTGCCTCATCAATGCTCTCCTGGCTCACCTGGCCAGCAGTGTCCCTGTTGTACAGTGCAGAGGGCTGGGACACAGATCCAGGCAGGTGTCAGGAGTGCCCTGAGTGAACTGGATAGCCCCAAGTCACTGCAGCATATTCCTCCAAGTACTTCCCATATTTAGCCTCTACACCAAAGCTACAGTGGTTTTCTGTTTCTCAATGTTCCTTCCTCAGCAATCCCAAACTGCGTGCACTGGCGACAGCCCTGTCCCCAGGCTTCCTGAGGTTCGGCGGCACTGAGACAGATTTTCTTATCTTTGATCCCAACAAAGACTCAACTTCAGAAGAAAAAATCCTCTGGGAACTTCAGGCACAGCAAGGTAAAATGAGCATCAATGTGTTAGACTCAAAACCGTCCTGGGTTTAGGAGACGACTTTGATGCAGGCTGGGGATGCTGCAAGGGCACGGCAGCAGTGCTGGGTGTCCTCCACAGGGTCATCATTCCTCTCCTCCATGGACAGGAGATCCGTGGACCTTCAGCACAGTTTGTGGGAAGAGCTGTGCCAGCCATTGGAAAGTGAGAAAGAATGTGGGGGACTGAAATCTGCCATGGCATCTCTGCTGAGACTCTCCCTTTGCTGCTCTGTGCTCCTTGCAGCAGTCTTGGGACCTCCCACACTGCCTGGGAGGTGTTCAAGGCCAGCTCAAAAGCTGTGGCTTCATTATGAAAATCAAGTAAGAGATGGAAGAAATAATCTGAGGAGAACACAGTGCATGATTTCTCTGTGCTGGCCAAAGCCAGAGAGCTAGGCGGGGAGTGCAGCCTTGCCCTCCTGTGTCTGACAGGGCAAGCACGGATCCGCTGGACCACTGCCAACTGCTTGAGATTGGTATTTTCTCTTTAAACTTAGCAAAAGCACATAAACCCTTCTAGAGGTGTTTCCAACGAAAAATTTCCCATCTGTTCCTGTGGTACATAGCACAACAGCGCAATCATACCTTACTGTACAACCAGGGATGCTCGATTTTGAGGTCGAGTGGTACTTTTCCCTTCGTATCACTTCCCTAAGTAGCTGCCTCCTGTGACCCTGGCTCGTGCCTTCCTCTCTTTAGGAAGAGGAACTTCTTCAGGTTGTGGCTTGTTTCTGGTTTGTGTACCAAGAAAAAACATGAGCTCTGAAGAACAAGTGTCTCATGACTCCTGCCAGCGTTGCTGCTGGAGCCATGCGGGGGATGCAGCGCTTTCCTCTGCACAGGACAGGCAGTGCAGGAAGCATTGCCCCATTTGTGCCCACAACAAGGTGGGCTATGATCCCTGCCACACCACTGCATGTCAGGACAGCTTATCTGCTCCTTGGGCATGGCAACCTATGCTTTGTCAGGTCACTGGAACGAGGTTTTCCGGATAGTGCTGCAAAAAAACAATTTACTGGGGATTGACTGCCACAATAACAGCTTACAGCTCAGTCTTCCCTCACCCCACTATCTCCATCACCTCAAACTGAAAAATATGCATTTTTTTACATAGTATCTGTTTATGCATCAAGCCAGCCCTCTTTTCCTATGTCGTTAATGCTATGCAAGTAGCAATGCATTTCACAGAAGTGCACGACCAGCTCTCAGGCTGGAACCAAGGAATTGTGGTTCCTCCTGAGGGATGCAGCCCTTCACGCGTTGGACCCTGGCTATGAAGGTGAGGACTTAATTTCTATCAACCTTCTACCCTACAGAGGCTTGTGGCTCAACACCTGTGTTCTCTGCTGTTGAGAAGCTGCTGCTGGTCCAGTGGCCCAGCCAGGAGAAGCTGATTCTTGCTGAGCAGAACTGGAAAAAGCACAAAAACACCACCATTACAAGTAAGACTTTGATGGATTTCTCTGTAGGGTTTATAAACAAGGAGGTGCAAATCTCTGCCCCACAGTAAAAGGGTTGTAGGCTGTCAGGAGGTGAAACCACTGAAAAATAAACATTTTACCTCCTTAGCAAAATATTCAAAGAACTCTTTTTCTACTGTTTGCACATCTGTAGCATCAGACTAAATAAATATGGGCAGTACAATTGTTGCTTGGCTGGAGCTCAACTAGCACAGTGTTACCTTGGGATAAACATACTCCCTTTCTCCTCTGTGCAGAAAATACCCTGGATATTCTCTACAGCTTTGCAAACTGCTCAGGGTTTCACCTGATCTTTGGACTCAATGCCTTGCTGCGGAAAGGTGGTTTGCAGTGGGACAGCTCGAATGCCCAGACGCTGCTGGACTACTGTGCCTCACAGAGCTACAACATCTCCTGGGAGCTTGGGAATGGTAAGTGCAAAGCCTGCTTGTTGGCCAGGCCAGCTGTCACCTGGGAAAGTACCACCACAGGGTATGGGCTGGTAGTTTTGAATCATTTGGATGATGGCACATAAAGGCAAGGTGATGTTTTATTAAGAAACATTAAGGTCTTAATTTGCAGGGAGGGATTTTATGAGAAGATCCAATGAATGAGCAAATTGAGGTGATTTTGCTTCTCCTACCAAGGCTTTTAGATGAGGTGAACGATATTCCTCAAGGTGCAGGATGTCACCTATCGAGACTGGCTAGGATAGAGTGCTGGAGAGCAGCACGCTGCATCCCCCAGGCTTTTGATTTCATGCTTACTACCTTCAAATATCTCACTCGTACCCTGCCAGATCAGGTGAAGCCTTAGGGGACTGGTGCTCCCCATGTGGAACAAGCTGCCCTATTTTGTGTCCCAGAACTAGAGTGGGGTGTTGATGTGCACGTGTCTTTCCCAGAGCCCAACAGCTTCAGGAAGAAATCTGGCATCCACATCGACGGCTCCCAGCTGGGGCAAGATTTTATTCACTTACGCCACCTTCTGAATAACTACACCCTCTACCAGCATGCAAAGCTCTACGGTCCCGATGTTGGGCAGCCCAGGAAGCACACACAGAGACTGCTGAGAAGGTAGGGCTGTGGGGCACCAGCAGCACCCTCCAGTGTGGGGCAGGTGTGGATAGTGGTACTTTATCTGCATCCAGATGCAGGGGGCATGAGGACGCATCTGAGCAGGGTTTTAAGGATTTTCTGTTCCAAATCAATAGTACAAATGTACGAATGGACACACCTGGTCTACTTGAGAACAATTTCATTGCATATTTTCTTTAAATTAGAAACGTGGATTTTTTTCCCCTTGACTGAGGACAGCTAAAGCCTTACCTGCATGCATGAGCTCAAGGCTTAAACATTCAACCGGTTGAAACTCAGCTGCTGGCAATATGTCAGTGGTCTGCATGCTTTTCCACTGAGCACTGGCTGTACTGCTGTGCTAACAAGGGCTTTTTGCCCTAGAAACCCCTGTGTGTTAAACATTAATTCATCCTCCCAGCAACCTGCTGAGGCAGCCAGGCTGCCCAAAGCCTGTGGTCCCAAAGCATTCACGGTCACTGCTGCCAGCCAGGGGCAGAGGGGAGGGCTGTGCATGGTGGCTCGCTTGTGGGGGGGCCGTGACCCATCACCAGTACCTCCTAACCCCCTGCTCTCCACCACATTCCCTCTGGTTGCAGCTTCCTGAAATCGGGAGGGAAGGTGATCGACTCTGTCACGTGGCACCAGTAAGTACCACTTGAATACCATTGTCACTCTGATTACTGCCTGTTTTCTTCACAAAACGTCGGTTTGAACATCTCAGCAGGAAGGAGGGGGGGTGAAATACCCTTTTCAGCAGTTCCTCGGGGGCCTCTCCACAAACTTTTCTGTTCAGAATAAGAGAGGAATTTTGGGAGCGTATTAGAGAAGTGCAGAAACCTCCAAAGAGGCTACTTGGTGCAGAGACCCAAAAGCAGTGGTGGGGGGGTTGTAACATAGGCACAGCTACAGGGAATGCAGTGTGTGCGAGACAGTAATTTTGCTTGCTAAATATGTGCATGGAGAAAAACAGAAGTGGGATGTGGGAAAAAAGATGACGTAGCAGCTTTTCTTCTCACAGGAGCGTGAGGGGTTACGTCAGTCATATGGCTCTCTCCTGCACGAGGAGAGTTTCTGCAGAGGTTGAGCCTTTTTGCATATGCATTTCAACACGTACCAAAAGCTAGTGAGATCTGAGCTGCAGTCCTGGTTGTTTCAAAGCTCCAAACTCCCACTCCTTGCAAATAAAATGCAGTTTCCCATGGGAAGAAGGGGGTGTTGTACAAAAGGAAAATAAGATGGCTCAAGCTTACTCAGCGGAGATGCCTCTGCTGAACCTCTGTGAGAGCAGAAGGTTTTTAATGTAAAGTTTTTAACAACCTAAGGGTGGCTGGACTTTTAAAACAGAGTCAGTACCCCTGACATTGATTCTTCTCTTGGCTTTAGAAAGGCTGAACCTGCTTAAGTGAAAGCTTCGCTTGCTGAAAGCAAATTCAGGGAGTCACTGATGATCCTGTCGACAAATGCACCCAACTCCTTCTAAAAAGTGCAACAGAAGCCTCGCGAGCTGATATGTTGTGCTGCCTTTTTTTCTCTCTATTTATTTCTACTTGATATAAATGAAAAGCCCTGCAGGTCTGGCTGACCCCTACCCATGGAGAAGTGATAGTAGCTTTTCCTGTTCCCTTAGGTTTGCTCTCCAAGTAAGTGTGGGCTCTGTGTGAGTAACTGGCCCTCAGATCCCACCTGCAGTGCAGGCAGCACCAGCACAGTCCCAGCCCTTTGCTCTTATGCCTGGCTTAGATATGCAGGTTTAAAAGGCTCAGGTGGCAAGTTGGCAGCAGGGCACCTGCCATGAAGCCCTCGTGCTTGAAAGACTTTTCTGTGTGAAGGCAGGTATTTTTCCTGGAGTCAAATGCAGCACAGTGACGTGCAGCAGTCAGATGAGAGTGGGAAAAGATGCACATACTTCTATTACATACATATGTGTATATATATATGACTTGTCTATGCATTTTGAACTGCTAGAAAGGCATGAAACTTGTCCTCTCCCTGTCCTGGGCTGTTCTTGCCCTTCCTGTGGCCGCCTTTGCTTTAAGTGGACATGTGTTATTTTCTTTACTAATTTAGGATTATCAGGTTTTAGTTTCCCCTTGTGGCTAGAAGGCTTCAGCTACTTCTGGTAGAACTGAGTGACAGCACAAAAAATGCAAAACCCACAAGGATCCCAATTTCCCGTTCTTTATTTGGACAAACCAGACTTAAAAGCTCTACTGCTCCTAGTGAAGGCCAACCTTCATCCCATAGGGATGCCTACATCCTGTTCCCCTCCAAATGGCCAAAATATTCCAACAGAGGGACAGAAGCTGGGATCTGATATTTTTAATATATAACTTCATACAGTAATGCAAGTACTCATCTAGGAGTGTTGGACTCCTCAGCAAGAGAAGATTTGCAGAAGCTGGCTTTTACCCAGTGATGTTTTCCTAATTCTAAATGAGTAGAGGCAAACAAACCTACTACTTTTGCTGTTGGAGATTTCTGTGATATCCTGCCTCCATCGAGGTAGTTATACCTGACAGTCCCTTAAATACAAATGAAATATCTACACATTTGGAAAGCAAAATAATAAAAAGACCTGGACAAAAAAATAGTGCTGTGGATAAATGTATCAAGCAGCTGAATACTTTTGGTGGTATTTTGTACCACTGGTGGTATTTTTCCTTAATTTTAGCTATGTTTTTTCTTTCCTATTTTCAGTTACTATGTGAATGGACGGAGTGCAACAAGGAGGGATTTCTTGAGCCCTGAAGTGCTGGATACCTTTGCCACAGCTATACATGAAGTCCTGGAGGTACCTTGTCCTGTTCAATCATTCCCATGTTCAGTTTCATAGAATCATAGAATCAACCAGGTTGGAAAGGACCTCCAAGATCATCAAGTCCAACCCTTGATCCAACACTGCCATGGTTACTAGACCATGGCACTAAGTGTCACATCCAGTCTCATCTTAAAAACCTCCAGGGATGGAGAATCCACCACTTCCCTGGGCAGCCCATTCCAGTGCCTGATTACTCTCTCTGTAAAGAATTTCTTCCTAACATCTAACCCAAACCTTCCCTAGCAGAGCTTAAGACCATGCCCTCTTGGCTTACTGAGAGCTACCTAGGAGAAGAGACCTGGCTACAACCTCCTTTCAGGGAGTTGCAGAGAGTGATGAGGTCTCCCCTGAGCCTCCTCTTCTCCAGGCTAAACAACCTCAGCTCCCTCAACCTCTTCTCACAGGACTTGTGCTCGAGTCTCTTCACCAACCTCGTTGCTCTTCTCTGGACCTGCTCCAGCACCTCAATATCCTTCCTGAACTGAGGGGCCCAGAACTGGACACAGCACTCCAGGTGTGGCCTCACCAGTGCTGAGTACAGGGGAAGAATCACTTCCCTGGTCCTGCTGGCCACACTGTTTCTGATCCAGGCCAGGATGCCATTGGCCTTCTTGGCCACCTGGGCACACTGCTGGCTCATGTTCAGCTTCCTGGCAATCCAAACTCCCAGGTCCCTTTCTGCCTGGCTGCTCTCCAGCCACACTGTGCTCATTCTTCCTGGGGGTCAGCAAACTTTCCAGTATAAAGCACAATTTCTTCCTAGCAATGAACAGGGGTCCTCAAAGCTTGATTGCTGCTGACATTGTAAACTTAAAAAAAAAAATTAAAATTAACTATACTAATAATGAATGAGCTCCAACAGTTTGCCAGGCAGCAAGCATGGTGCCAGATGCATCACACACCTACAACATTCCCATTTATTGAGGTAGTTGTTACTCAGGAATGTAATTTTTGGTTGTTCCATCCCCCCACCCCATTTTTTTTTGTATTTTTTGATCCTGAGAACATTATAACTTAGAATACAGCACTACTCTGCACAAGAAGATTTACAGGACCTGGCTTTTAGTGATGTTTGCCTTATTTTACATGGGTTTTGGAGGCGGTGGGATGTAAATCTACTTCTAGTCTTTTTGATAAAAATTTCTGTGATATCCCATCTCATCTGGTGATATCCCTTAAATGCAAACACCGTACAAAGGCTTTTGGCTAAAGTACAATATGTCACTTATTTCAGCAGCCCAAAAACTTAACTGTTGTCCCTTTCTCTTCTTCTCTAATGCTACACTGGCCAGGTTGTCGATGGGACCGTGCCCAACAAGAAGGTCTGGCTGGGAGAGACAAGCTCTGCCTATGGAGGGGGAGCTCCCAGACTGTCCAACACTTATGTTGCTGGCTTTATGTGAGTGCCATGTCCCAGGTGTGGGGGAATTACACATTTTACCTGCTGAAGGGCCTGTGTACCTGCACCATGGAGGAACGTGGCTTCCTCAGGCTTCCTGGGGAGTGCAGGCAGTGGGTGGGTTGAGGATTGTAACCCTCCCATCACTCCCTCTGTGCTTCCCCTGTGCCTGAGGTTCAATGTACACCCAGGCAATAGCAGATTCCCACAGGAAATGGGGGATGAGAAGCATGAGAAGGCTGTATTTCTGCCCTCAAATCTGCAACGCCAACTCTGCCCTTTTGTGAGGAAAGAAAGACACACAGGTGTCCTTTTCTTATACCATCCTTTGACCACCATGAAATAACCAATCAAAAGCCAATTTAGTCACAAAAACAATTTTCTCCAAGGACACCAACTATAGTATTTGGTTGAAATTAAAGAATTCATGCTTTTATTAGAACTTTAATCAGTTTGCACATTCAGGGAGATAAAATTGCATTGGAATATGATGACGTTTTCATCAGGGTCTGGTAGGTCACGAAGTCAAAGCTGGTTAACAACAGGCAACCTTGTCATTGGTGTGATGATTTCCCTCAGCCTTCAAACCTTTGGCCAATTCAGGAGCATCCACTGCCGCTCCTGTTTTCCACTGTCTGCAGACAAGGGAGTGGAGCAACTGTTCCCACCAACTCAGGCTTCCAGAGGTGGTCTGGAATTACTTTTTAATGTAATCATGGAAGATTTGAATTGAAATTACTTGTGTGATTTTAAGGAAGTCAACATCATGTGCTAATTCTTGCTTTTCTGCTTCCCAAGCTGGTTGAAGACGGGCAATAGAGTGCAACTGAGGTCAGCAATTTCATCTGCATGACATTTGCCTTATTTTTTGGCAGGTGGTTGGACAAACTCGGGCTTTCAGCCAGGAAGGGGATTGATGTGGTGATGAGACAGGTTTTCTTCGGGGCAGGGACCTACCACCTGGTGGATGCCAACTTTGAGCCTTTGCCGGTGCGTAAGGAACCCCCCTAACATCACCCGAATGCAGCAGGTACTTCTGCACAGGCAGCACTGGCTGGGGAGGCACAAGTCAGCTATTTTAACACCACCTTTTTTTTGTTGAATAGCTGCAGTTATCCTTGTACCTAAATTTATCTCGTTTCATTATGGGTTAACATATTACATAAATATTATATATACAAGATATTTACTGCAATTGCAGGAATGCAGCCACTCTTCAGCACAGCAGAGACTGATTTGTGGGACATGATGCTCGGGTTTGTGTGCAGATACTTCTGGAGCTCACAAGGCTTTTCTAGATGGACTGGTTTTGTTAGAGTACTCCTCAGCTGAGTGCTGAGTAATTTTTAAACAGAAGTGATACAAGTTATTAAAATAAATTATATCCCAGGTGAAAACCAGGCCAGCATGAAGTCAAGACTCAAGCATTTTGTAGCTCATGAGCATATTCAGCCTTCAGCAGTGGCTGAAGGATAATTCATTTGAAATATACATTTAGTATAGTTTGATTCATTAGGAAATAACATTCTGTTGTGATGAAACTTCATTATTTGAACTATACATTGTTCTTGCATGTACAGCATGTTTCTTTGCACTACTAGCACTTAGCTTGGGGTGAGAGGATAGCATCTTTCTTTTTAGCTTTCCTCTCATTTTTCTGTTTCCAAATTGTAATTTTCACAGATGGCCATAGAGACCACCTGAAAGAAAACCCAGCATATGGGGATTTTCCATCACTCTTGTTCAGCTGGTCCTTATGCTAGAGGCTGCATTGTCAGGCTTGTTGCTTTGGGCTTTTTATTCCTTCATTTAAAATAGATTTAATTTGGACCGAAACTATGTGCCTTGTTCCTCACCTACAGGCAGTACAGATGCTAATCAAGCTAATTATGCCTCTGAGGCAGGGAAATCTGGACCCAGGTCCATCAGTTGTAGTTAGCACAGAAATAAAGAAGCACAGCAGTGTCTGAAGGCTGCACCTCCTTGCAGAGGGGCTGAGCGTGAAGGCTGATAGGAAAAGTAATTTCCCAGGCTCATAGTGAGTCAGGAGAGAAACACGACAGTTTTCCTTCTAGAAAAGCCTCAAAGACAGACAGATTTGCTGGGAGAAGCTCTCTGAAAGCCTGGAAAGATCTGGAAAAAATGAGTCTGCACTGGGCATCACCCTGCTCTGAGGCATCATTCTGGGGTGTCAGAGGATGCACGTATCACTGAGGTTCAGAAATCAATTCTGAGACCTATTCAAAAGCACATCGTTAATGAAAGGGGTTAAAGTTGTTGGGGGCTTCTTCCTAGTGTCGTGTCTGTACATTAGGCACAAGCTTTCCCACAGGAAAGTCAGCTTATTCCCTGTGTTCAGCCCTGAGGTGCTACAGAGAGCCCTGCAGTAGGGTGTTTCCCAAATTTAAACAGTCTCTCCCTGGTAGGAAGAGCTCTGATAGTCACATATGAAGGAGAAAATGACTTTGAGGTACCTTGTAAACACAGCTGTTCTGCAGGTTGGAGGCAGGTTTCCTCTTTAGTTACGCTGTTTGTGAGAATTTCAATAGATATGGTGAAAAACTTGGTACAGCAGAAAGCTATGGGGGGAAACCCCCCCTGAAATTAGAGCAAAATGAATGTTATGTCAGGCACCATGTGGAGTACCTGGCATGTACACAAGGGCTTACATGTGTTTTTGTGCCTCCCAGGACTACTGGCTCTCACTGCTCTACAAGAGGTTGGTGGGTACCAAGGTGCTGCAGGTCGGCCTGGCAGGAGCCAATGAGAGGAAGCTCCGTGTCTACCTCCACTGCACGAACACCCTCAAGTAAGCCTCTAGAGAAGGCCAAATACCCCAAAAACTGAGCCCATGGCCACCCCCAGGCCAACAAACGTGATTTGGGACGGTGCAAGGTCGCACATCATTTATGTGAAACCTCTTTCTCTCCTGATCCCCACCATCATGTTCTCCTGCCTTGCAGCCCAAAGTACAGAGAAGGGGACGTGACACTGTTTGTCCTAAACCTCTACAACATCACCCAGCATTTGCGGCTACCGGATTACCTATCCAGCAAGCACGTGGATCAGTACCTCTTACTGCCTCATGGCAAAGAGAATATACTTTCCAGGTAAGTGTGCAATTCCTCCTGTCCCCGTGGAAAGGGCTGTGAGTAGAGGTAGATGGTCTTTAAAACCTCCCCTTGTTCAATTTGCAAGGGGGAGAAAGAGGCTACCATTCAGTCATCTGGGTTTTTTTCAGTAAAATCTGACTTCTGTTTAATCAGGTCTCCTAAACTCAGTCTGCTGAAAGCTTGCTAAGGTACAAGGACACTTACTTGATGTTAATTGGGAAGTTTTTTTCTGGCAGGCTTCAGGGCTCTGGACCAGCTGCCAAAGTCCTTTTTCTTTTGCACAAGCACAGGAATATTGCTTTCCCAAATGCTGGGTCCTGATTTACAGCAACATGTTCAGGCTTTGTATGTTGGGGATTTTTTGGGTTTTTTTTGTTATCGCTAAGGCTTCTGCATGGGAAGGATCTTCTCCATGGGCATAGAAGATACCTTAATAATTACAGGAGAAAAGGCAGTTAAAATCTGTGTTTTTCAAAGCCCGCTTCGCTCTTACCTCACTGGAAGACTAAGAAACATGTAGTTTTCATTGTGCTTGTGCTACACTCTAAAGGACTCCTCGCAGAGGGAGTGCTGCAGATGCTCTTCCCTCGAGGGAAGTTTAGTTTGGCTTTGGGCTGAGTTAATGTTTACACTCAGGTCCGGAGCTATTTGTGCTTGATGGCAAACAGAGCACAGCTGCCCAAACAGTCTCTCTGTCCCTCTCCAGGTCTATTGAGCTGAATGGCCATGTGCTACGGATGGTGGATGACAAAACACTGCCAGAGCTTATCGAAAAGCCCCTTGGTCCCGGCAGTGTACTCGGCCTCCCAGCCTTCTCTTACGGCTTTTATGTTATCAAAAACGCCAAAGCTGTTGCTTGCATTTAAATGATTAATACCCACATGCAGGATAAATGTAAAGCACTTGGCTAGTAGGGGATTTTAATCCTAAAAATTCACTTTTCTACCATGGGATTTAATTCTGGTAAGGGATGCAAATGTGGCAGCACTGGTACGATCTGTGGGCTGGGCAAGACATGAGGGCCCACTGGGTAATTTGTACGTGAAAGATGCTTATTCAGCTCCCAGGAGAATTATCCAGGTAGAGCAAGACCAGGCAGGGGCTGCTTTTGCTCTTGGTCCAGCCTGTGTCGCTCCACTTGAGCAGGGGGCCCTTCTCCAGGCCACGCACGGAGCCACATCAGCTTCTCACACTGTGCTTGGGGCTCTGCCAGCCTGGGAACTGCAGTCTCCCCTCTCTCTCGTTTCTGCAAGCACAGCTCTAGAAGCAGTTTCTTCAAAAGCTCGCCTTCAGAAAAGATGAGCAGGGTTTTTATTTTAGCTGTACAGCTGTGACTCTGCCTGTACCACGTGGGGAAGCCCGAGAAGGGGTTGTAGTTGCTGAGGGCATCTTGAGGTGGAAAGTGTGGACATGGATAGCAATCCAAGGTCAGGGTGCCTGCAGGGGGAAAGACCTTGCAGAGAAACCAGGTCCTTTATCAGGTTTGGGGCAGTAACACACATTTTTCCCAAGCTAGTTGAGTTCAGTCACAAGATGGAGCTGTGGCCATGTGCCTTCCAAAGGCAAGTTTCTGACACATGAAATGCAGGCCGTTCCTGTGGGGTGGTCTACCTCTGCCATAACGCACTTCATCCCTGCGAGGAAAGGAGAGGAGCCCACCAGCACCCCTCTGTGGTCAGGGGGCTCCATGGTGAGAGTTCAGAAGTCCTCAACCTTCACCACCCCACAGGCAGTTCAGCTGGAAAGGACTTCCCTGAACCGATTTGCAGGTGAAGATCTCTCTGCTTTACACTCCCTAATTCACTAAGGTCTTCTCTTCGAGGAAATGGAGTAGGAAAGAGACTGAGCAAACCACTCACCCCTCAACCATCAGAGGGATGTCAGTGGCCTTAGAGATCCTGAGGACAAAACTCCCAGCCAGGCTGACATCCTTCCCACTGGGAAAATAGCCATTTTGCCCAGAAATCTGTGTTGGTGGTGGCTTTTCTCCCCAGCTATGCCTTCCCCATGCCCACCCTGTTGCAGTTCCATGTGCCACCGGCCACTGGTCTGCAGGGTAACAAAAGGTCTTGGACAATACCTGTGGCCTCCCAGACACATTTATTTGCATCTGCTTTCCTTGAAGATATGTAACCCCTACCACTGTCAATGCCTTATGATATTGCGAGCACAGCAGGGAAAAACAACACCACACCACTGTACTTCCCTTTTTAAGCTTTAAAAAGATGCTACCAGCCACATGGGGTTTCAACTCAGGGCAGGGAACCTTTTTTAATGAGAGGACTTTAAAAACAGATGTACTTTTGTATCTGTGATGAAAACCTGCACAATAAAAGGGTTATGTTAAAGTTTAGTGTGTCAAAGGAGCGTTTGTTTGCATCCATAGAGCAGATGCATTCTGTGAAGGGTTATGTATCAGGGGATAAAACAGATCAGAAATGAGAAAGGCTGTTTGTTTACACTGTCCAGGTTCCATAAAAGAAGTGAAGAGAGTGTAAGATGGAGTGAAAAGTCTTACATAAAGTGAATAATTTATTATTATTGTTATTATTATTATGTAATTTACAACTAAAACATAAAAGTTATTATTTGCCTGGTAGTTTCTTTTTAGAACTTTCCTAACAGTTTTGTTTATTCCAATGCTTGTGACTTTTATATTTGAAGATTTTAATTAAAGTGATTTATACCAGCTTTTGGCAATCTTTGGGGTTTTTTTTTAAAACTTCTTTTTGACACACTGATACCACAACACTCCCTACTTTTCTTTTGGTCATGCATCACCTGTACTTTGGTTACCAACAAGAGTACCCAAGCACATGAAAATGAAAGAAATCATACCCAGTTTGGAGCGTTTCAATTGTAGTTGACCACCAGTTCACAAGTCCTCCACCCCAGGGTCTGACTTAGATTCAAAACATGTGTTGGTTATTGGCACACAGGAACTACTAGGAGGGGCACAGGGATGTCCGGGCATGCAAATGACAGCTGCTCCCTACCGTGTCTCCTCCTCTGAGCTCAGGGCATGGTTCTTCACAGGGTGGGGTTTACAGTTCACATAAACGCCTTCAACTTAAAAAGTTCTCTTACACACACCCAGGTGACTTCTCTTTATGAAGTGCTGTATATTTAGCTGATAGCAGCCGTTAGCTCTACACAAACAAAGCAGGAGGGAGGTAAGCGAAGGAAACTGGAAAGATGCTGGATCCCAGCACACCAAGACAGGTACAGTCTGAAACAGAAGCAAACATCACCCTCACAGGGCCCATCTGCAGCAGCAATGCCTGCCCCACAGGCACCTTATCTCTGAGGCTTTTTTTCCTCTATGAATGTTGCAAACCTTGAATATGTGTGTGTGTGTATACTTATCTGAGAACACGGACAATTATTATATCTCACACACATTCCAATTTACTTTTGCATTTTTGACTCTGGAGGTCGGATTCCTCGCCTTGGATTTACTGTAGGTTTTACTTCCTGGAAGCTGGAGTAAGTTGCACCATAAGACTTTTGTACACTTTGTACATTTGTACTTTTGTACATTTGTACTTTTGTATATTTGTTCTACGTGAAAATAAGGAAACTGATAATCTCCTTAGAGTCAGGAGCAATTTGTCCATCAACTCAGATTTGAGCCAAACAAGACAGTGAG
Organism: Manacus candei; assembly: GCF_025592945.1. Classification (NCBI taxonomy): domain Eukaryota; kingdom Metazoa; phylum Chordata; class Aves; order Passeriformes; family Pipridae; genus Manacus; species Manacus candei. The sequence goes on along the minus strand of NW_026138076.1, from coordinate 40,644,414 downwards.
GTCTTAATAGTTTTTGGTGATTTTCTGAAGTCTGAAATGAGCTATTCCCTAGAATATTTTTCAAGGAAGGCCCAGGCTAATTTATTATGAATATAAATCTAGTGGCAGTAAGTTAACTTTTTTGCTTTATTTTCATGAGCTCCTTAAAAGTTTTCTGTAGACAGTACAGGGTTTGCTTGCCACATCACACACACCCAGAAAACCCCCCAAAAACAGTGTCTGTGGAGGAGCACCCACATGGTGAAAATCAGAGTATCGGTGTTCCTGTGGACACAGCAGGCAGAGAGACTGTGTACACCTGTTGCCAGGAGTCAGTGTTCAAACACACCTCAGGCACTTGTCTGTACCTGAGTAAAGCCCGCAATTGGCCTTGTCAATGTGAAATGGAGCCAAGGTCACAAAGATAGTATTGATTACACATCATCACAGTTGAGCAACTATTTCTTTTATTGTCTTGTGCAAGTCATTTTACTGTAAAGTACTGCTCACTAAAACAGTAAATGGCAAAACATGGAAGTCTCTTCTCCATCACTTCCATTTTTCACTTCCTCCTGGCAGTCAACATCTTTGGAAATTAAAGTTCAAAACGGTTTCCCTTGTTTTTTTTGTCAGTGTGTCAGTCATTCAAGCTGAAGGAAGTGTGGAATAAAAAAGAAGTTATCCTCTACAGGGACACTGAACTCCCCAAGAAATCTTTCAGCAGCAGTTTCAGCACAGTTGAAATGAGTTGGCTCAATTAGTTTCTTCCTCATCTTAGGATTTCTGCCAGATGTCTCTGTGGACTATAAAATTTGCATTCTTTGTGCCCACTATGAGTGATACGTCCTTGTTCTGCAGCACCAGACCTTCAGCCTGTCCTTTGCCAAGCCAAGAGCAACCTCAGCCCCTTCAGCTCCATGGACAACCTGTGCTTACACAGCCTCGGCTTTCTGCCCTGGGTCTTCCTCCTAAGGAGGAAGGAGGCAGGGAACCCCCGGCCCCTCACCTGACAGATACAGTCAGCACGATTCTTTCCAGTGGACTGCCAAACCTTTCATTTATTGCCTTAGTGCACCCACTGTGCAGTGTCATTTACTGCCTTATTGCACCCACTGTGCAGTGTCATGCACGCGGAAGTAGGGGGGCAAAAAGGATCATGTCATCTCTAAGCAAATACATTCAAGGTCCCTTAAGTAAAGCACAACTGTAATGCACTTAAAATCTGTGCTTTCCTCTATTTTCTCTCAAGTACTTTTATTACCATTTATACATATCCCCTCAAAAAGCAGTTAATAACATGACAGCTTTTGGGGGAAAATAAGCTCTGATGAAGCTGGAAAATCTGTTTGATAAATACTTGGCCATGCTGCCGCATGAGAGGCAACACAAAATGCATGCAGGTTTTTCTATTAAGCAGCCACCTAATGCTGTTGAAGCTTCTCCTCAAAACACTCCCCTGATGCTATGTATGTGCTGCTGCTTGCAAAGTTAAGCTGGAGGTAAAATTATTTCCCTTCTATATAGAATCATAGAATCATTAAGGTTGGAAAAGATCCCTAAGATTACGGAATCCAATCCCTAACCCAGCATGGCCATGTTCACCACTAAACCACGTCCTCAAGTGCCAAATCCTCACATCTTTTGAACACTTCCAGGGGTGGTGATTCCACCGCTTCCTTGAACAGCCCGTTTCAATGCCTAACCACCATTTCAGTGAAGGAGTTTCTCCTAATATCAAATCTAAACTTCACCTGGTACAGCTTGAGACCGTTTTCTCTCCTGTCACTTGTTACCCGGGAGATGAGACCAACTCCCACCTGCCTACAACCTCCTTTCAGAGACTTGTTGAGAGCGAGATACTTTTCATTCAGAGCTGAAGGATCCAAATGCTTTGATGTCAGTCTAGGAAAAAACCACAAGATCCTGCGGAATGGGCATTGCTTTCCCCACTGCCCTCACAGCTTGTTACAGGCTTGGTTCTGTTCTTTATGCAGTTGAAGCAACTTCTTTACATTAGGTGTATTTCCTTATTACTCTACCTGCCATACCCAAGCTCTGCAATTTAGAGGAACTGTGTTCTGCTGATGTAAGCACTGGGAGTGGGTTTTGTTTGTTTTTCATTAGGATGTGGATTTACAGTCCCTCTTCCAGAAATCAAAGCTGTATTTTTAGAAGTTTTGAACTTGGCACTGAATACTGTTTTTGTTGTCGGTTTCGTTTTGGTTTAATTGTACTAGACCTTTCTGCTCTGTTCAGACAAAATCACATATGTACAGCTGCCTGGAAGTGACAGGAAAAGAGAAGTACTGTAAAACAAATTGTCTCTTTTGTGATTTTCTTTGTAACTCTGGTACTGCATGTAGCACACTCTGTTAAAATTTGCTCTGGCCTTTTGCCTCTGCCACAAACTACAGGGAGGCACTGCAGGAAACTCACCTCTCCAGTACACCAGGAGCCTTCAGCTAGAACTTAAACTTCACATTATCCATGACCTGTTAATGTCCCCCTTTTTTCTTGTCTGCTTTGTTTTGAAGCTTAAACAGAGCTTGTCTTCACAGTATTTGTATTGTGAAGTGTTTTGAAATAAACTAATGGCCCTCTCCCAGCTTTTGCCAAAAGGAAATAACAAAGTGCCCACAAAATACATTCTCTACATTTTGCTTACCACACCAGTCCCTCATCACAACAGTTGTGCTTTCAGTGTCTCCCTTGAATACCAGCTAATCACAGTGCCATGCTGGTGCAGGTGATGTGGTACCTTAATTTTCAGCTGGCTTTTTAGTGACCCAGAGGATGCTCTGATCTTTCCACACAGACACACCTTTCTGACCTAGTCAAGCCCCCTTTTTATTAAAAATGAAAAATAGTAAGTTTCTGAACAATTACGTGATATGACTTTAAGTAGCTCAGATTTGGGAAGAGCTCACATTCTGTAGTGCCTTTGAACCAACTGGTGTCCTTTGTTCAATGCCAAGCCATGTTACCAGTGGCTGGCAACACGCCTGACCTGCTGCCCTGGTGGCCCCTGGGGCTGAGCTCCTGCCAGCCAGACCGGCTGGCCTGTGCGCTCTGGCTCAAGCTGTTTGCTCCCTGCAGCTCCAGAGCCAAGTACCTGCAGCAAATACTTTCAAATGGAGGGAAAAACCTGGCCCCCTTGCACCACCACCTCCATATTTACCAAGAAACACACAAATAGCAAAATCCAGGCACAGTTTGCCTTGGCTGACCCTATGGAGAGTCCCTCCCTTGTCAAAGGTGAGCATGAAACCTCTCATGTGCTACTGTGTTAAGTGGGCTCCTAAGGAAAAGATCCAGCCCCACCATGAAGGGATGCCTTGGCAACCTCTCCCTGCATCCCTGCAGGAACCAGCACCCTACTTCTGTAGGGCTAATCCTGGACAAAGAGCTGTTCTTGCTTTGATACACCTTTCTACAAAGTACAATGGGAGCACGCACAGGCAAAGGTTGGTGTTAGTTACCCAGTTTTCTGGTCCACAGAGGAACTGGAAGTGTTTCAGTAGGCCTTTGCCAGGCACATCTGACCTTCCTGCTGCCTGCAAAAGCATTTATCATCTCAATATCCTGTGGAGGAACATTTGGAAAAGGAAGATAACAAGAAAGGCGAGGTTTGACAGTGGAGGAGAAACTTCCAGAGGACAGTGTTTATTTATGCAAAAGCACACTACCTAATAATAAAGCTGATGCTTAGAGACAGGTCTATTTGAGAACTTTTTAGTAGACTGTATCTAAATACAGCAGTGTCCTTGTGAAGATTAGAAATAGAATGGCTTGGGAATGAAAGGAGAAGATGCACCTACACCTGCCAAACAGGGTTTTACTCAGGAAGTAGCTCAGCTTTTTTTGTTTTCCACTTGAAAAATTACTTCTTATTTCCGTGTTTAATCATAAAATGCTCAAACAAATAACATCCTCAGTACTATACAGCCTAGAACCTCAACCTTCCTTAGTTTTTCAGGCAATTAACCTAAAACACAGCTATGGCTTATCTTTGTAAAATGCACTTTGAGATGAACTTGGAAAACTCCCACAGAAAACATGAAATGATTTTCAAGTTTAGGACATGAGGACTGTTTTGGAACTTCGATTTTTACTCTGTTTAGCTACACCTTCTTCTTCCTCTCATTACAAGACAAATGCTTGTGACAAGCCATCATCGAATGAAGGACACCAGTAGGTTCAAAGGCACTACAAAATGGGAGCTCTTCCCAAATCTGAGCTACTCAAAGACACTGCAATGTATTAAAAATGGATGAATAACTTTTGCCACCTCTTTGAGATGATACTAAGTAGTATTAAGAAACTGATCCATCCTAACTACATCACAAGACTTTTTAATTACTAGTAAATAGTTTATAAACAAAGTTCAACAGGGAGTTGGATGCATCCAATTCTCCCTCTACAAAATGCAACTTCGTCACATAATTGTTTAGAAACATAGTATCTTTAAACTGTCTTTTTTTTTTTTTAACTTAATGCTTCCTCCACCCCAAATTTATAAAACTTATTTAAGAACAATTTCTGTGTAAGGATTGAGGATGCCCTAAAAGCAGTCACACTTCCTAATATTTTCATGTATTTCTATCTTACATGCAGTCAGGCTGAAAAATCTACTATTTCTGATTTGCTTAAAATGTATTTGACATCACTGATGCAAATAGTAAAAGAAAAAGCAACTTTACAGGATGTACATTAAAATGAAGTGTTCAGAACTGGCAGTTCCAGCCCCAAAAAGGAACTTCTGTGACCAAAGCCATTGACTCATTAGATGCTATCTTTTTCCTGCACCAAGAGCTGCTTTACCTGTTCACCATCACTGGCAATGCAAAATTACCCTTAGCAAACCCTGGACACATGGCTCTGGACTGCAAGGTCTCTCAGAAATACTGGTTTAAAAAACCTTAATAATATCATTTCCATCTTTGGAGCCAGAGCAGTACTGAGCCTTGTTATTGCTGTGACTACACACAAAAGTTGTGCCCTACCACTCAAGGAGGAGAGCAGACATCAGGAAAGGTGGTTGGGATACCATAATTAGCTTGGCAACCAAACCTTCTGTATCACCAAACCACAGCCCACATGCAGGCATACACAGTCACCCACAGAGAAAAGTGTGCTTGCATTGCCAACCAGTACGGAAACTCAGGTAAGCTCCACTGTATCCTTATCCCAGAACAGCTGTGCCTGCTCCTCCTTCCACACAAATTGACTTCACAACACCTCATACAAGCTCTTTAACACCAGGAGTCAAAGAAAAGGCTAAACACTGTGCACATCGCAGAACGGGGAGAGCATAAGCCAGCTGAAAACGTGAACAGTTTTAAGCAATTTAACTGTTAGCCTGCACTTGCTATTTTTATTGTTTCTAGGCATCCTCCTAGAAACAAGTTCTTCCTGTAAGACTACAAATAAAACCAGTAGGCATAAGTCAAAACAAACAGAATTAAGAAATAGAAGTATGACAACACGTAGCATGACAAATTTGTAGCTCAGGGTCAGCCAGCAGTCATGGACACTTGGCAATAGTTCTGGGTTACTCTGTTTTTGTTCCAAGTCAGTAGTCTGTGTTCAAGTCACTCTTGACAAACAAGCTCAGCCCACTCTGTGCAGGCAACTTCACAGAAGCCTGTTCTTTTCACGTGAGAAGCACCCGCTGTCAGCAATCACAGCAAGAGCAAAAGGTAATCCTAAATACTTCTCTGTTGACTTATTATGAACCTCACACACTCAAAAGTCCTGACTGCTTTTAGACATCTCAGGATGAAAACAGTTATTGCAATTCTTTCATGCAGCAAGCTCCAACTCAAACTGAGAATTATTCTTGTAATAAACCAGACCATCAACATGTACAGGCAGATTTTATTTACATCCTGAAATAATTTTGCATTTTTGCACGTGCCATCACTAAGAGACACACGTTTTGTATAAAATCTTGCATTCGGTCTTCAGAGCTTGACACAAGCTCTTGACACTACACAGGACCAGCAGAGCAGCTTCACTTATTGAAGCTTCTACGGATATTGAAGTTATTTACAGATAATCAAAACTTGCATTGTAGGATCATCTCAACTGCATGATTTCAGAAACAAGAATGTTTTCACCAGCTTTTATAAATAAACAGTATAAAGCAGCTATATTTATATTAAAAGTTTTTTCCTTCTTACAGTACTTACATTTTAGCAGGACTAAAATATCAGTATTTATAATAATTTCAACTATCTGTTTTCTAAAGGCTCTTCTACATTTTTTAAGTCCTTTTGTTTCCACAAATTTCCAAGCACAATCCCTGTAAAGAGCAGAATTCCTACAGTACGATTTGAAGCAAATTTCTTCCAGCAGTCTTCAGGCTTGTCTATGTCCAAAGTGTAAATCTGCAAAAGCACAGTGAAACATTACAGGATTGTTATTCTACAGACTCGTAAATATTTGATACATCACAAAATGACACAAAAAAGTATGTAACTTCAAAAAATTATTCTTAAATTCTGAAGTCTACCCTTACCTCCACAAGAAACAGGTATACTCTGTACTTAAAAAAGAGTTTTTGCATAACTGGCGTCTATGTTTGACAGATTTATTCAACATACAGCAGAAAAGTCAAGGATCACAAATGAACATGATTCCCAGACCATCTCAATGAAAGAATATATAAACAGCCTGGTTACCAGTGTGTCCAGTTTGATATTTAAACGTGTGAAAATATCTGGGCATGTCAATAAGTCTTTTTGAGATCTTCCTTTGTAGGTAGCCACCTAATCCTTCAGTGGGAACTTTAATTAAAGATAAACCCCCCAGAACATGTCGACATCTTTCAATCCCTGCTGCAAGGTGCTGTCCCATGTTTCAGTAGAAGCAAGGCACTGGAGAGCCAGAAGCTAACCAGGCTAGATGGAAAGCACAGGAAAGTGCCAGGCCCTGCCTTGTCACACACAGCTGGTTCAGTCCAGTTGCTCTTAGTCATGTCCATTCAATTCCTTTGCAAACAAGAACCAGGACACCTGAAACAGAAGCTAGAACCAAGGCTTGGCTTACCCAACAGAGCAGCTGTTTGCTGTGAGTCACAGCTAAAGGTAAAAAAAACCCACAAGGAATAGCAAGAGCAAAGTTACTGAAAAATATTCCCAAAACCAAAATTTGGTGCAAATGTCTTGAGAATGATGACAAGAGGAAATATTAAGCAAAACAAGTGAAAGGATTAATGGAAAAGTACCCCCTAAAACCTCAAACCTTGCAATTCAGCCTTTGAAAAAGAACATATTCAAGTAAAAGAAGTGAAACCTTCTCCAGGAAATGAGTTTCTCTGCCATTTGTGGGTGAGAGAAAACAGGGCTGGGTACTGATCAAATAAACAGAAACATTGTTCACAAGCTTCAAAGTCATGTTATCCACACCCTTAAAAACCTGTTAGCCCCTCAAACACTGTGAACTTGAAACACTGAAGTGACAAATAAAAACTCAACGGCAGCCAAGCCGTGAGAAATACTTTCAGAAACACAAAGAAAGTAAAAGATGTCATGTTTCTATCAGTGAACGTCTTGATAGGGATATAATTTGTCATCATCATGACCCAAATTCCTCTGTCTCATGCAAAAATTCAGCGAATTAAGCAAAACCTAGCCCTCAAGCAGCTTACTCAGCTTTCTAAACTCCATTAAGCACACGATCAGAAGCCCTGAACAAGAAGATAAGCATGAGAATGTTTAAGCAGGATTAATACTAAAATAATCCCTCAAAAAGAAGCTACTCTGTGGTACACAGAACAGTGCTGCTCTTGTGACTTTGGTAGTCCACATAGTCATGCATTCTCCATCAGTTACATTCAATAGCTCTGCATCCTCACTTATAAAAATCCTCCCTGCAGCAAAGTGATTTTCATTTCAGCCAAAACTACAGTGTGAAACCTCTCTGACAATTCAAACTGTAAATGGTCATGCAGCTGACATAGTATTCTTTCCCTCATAGATTTCCAAGTACAACCCCTGTGAAAGCAGTGGCTGAGTGCCAGACTACATCACCACAGGAATTCTCTTACTCAGAGGTGTGTTTAATATCCATTACCTGCATGAGCTCCACCCATAAAAATGTAACATAAAACGGATGTGCTTTACAAAGTCCACATTAACCACAGACTTCTCAAACGGCCAATGCTTTCAATAGTTGCAATACATAAAGCTCTGCCATCAAGACCAACAATTGATTCTTGTGTAGGCTGATTTGTTACTACAAAACTGTGCAACACAGTTGTTAGGATTCAGAAAGAACATGGTAGCAAGATCCTATCTGCTTCCTTTACTGACAAAGCCAATTTCTTTCTTTCTGTTATTCACTAAAATTTCTGAACTAATGCAACTGTAAGACTGAACCGGATTGTTCTCTGCTAGAAGAAGAACTGTGAATTAGAACTGTCAATTACCACAAAATTATGATACTAACATCTGCTATCATAACAGCTGTATCAGAATAGTAAAATTTTTTATCTTGCAGGATATTGAGGTGGATTCTAGCAGCAGCTGCTACTGGGAGTGAGACAAAAACCATCTCCTTGAGATCACAACTTAACATGAGGCACTTCTTTTGGTTAGGAGCAGACTGAAACACAGTGCTCCACAATCTGTGGACTGAAGGTCTCTTGAAACAAAAGGTCTGCAAAAGGTACTTAAGAGAAGCAAGCTTATGGTCAGAAAATTTCAGTCTTCTTTATAGGAACTGGTTTTTTGTCAAGTAAATGGTGAATAGATGTGGGTTGAAAAGTGCTCTGATTTCTTATTAAGAACTTCCCCATGGAAAAAGTACGAATAAATCCATCAAACCTGGTGTGCTAGGTGAGCCCCTACAGCAGCCACAGCTGAGTAATACGGGAACGTCTGGTTACAGTTCATCCCTGCCACACACAAACTCAGGAGCATGGCAAGGCTGAAGCCACTGAGCCACTGTTTTGTATCCTCCTTGAACTGTAATGCAGTTGATTTCACACCGATCATGATGTCGTCCTTCTTATCCTAGAACGAAAGGATGGTTTAGCAAAAAAAAAATCCACAATTCAATGTTGCTTCATAATGAAAATAAAAAGGGAGGCTTTGCTTAAATTCCCAATGCTTCTTGCTAGGAATCCAATTTAAGTACATTTGTAGGCCTCTACATTAAAATTTAAATTAGAAGGCTGGTCTTAGAGCTGCTTTAGCAGTCAAGAGCTAATACCAACATCAAATTTCTTTACACAATGCAAATTCATAAGAGTGCAAAGGACATTTTACTTCCATCTTTCTATCTGATATATAAAACATTTGCAAACAACAATGAAACACCAAAGAGCTGAGACTTCTTTGGTGCTGTTTTAGCTCACCTGAGGCTGAAGAACTGCCACACGTTAGTTCTGCTCTTTGACAACAGTGTTGTAATTAAACGCACAAACTTGTGTATTTGAACAGAGAGATGTGAAATTTCTCAGTGTTACTCTACCTGATGTGCATAAATGGTATCGTACACCAGCGTCCACAGGACTCCAGACAAGTACAAGGGCAAACACACGGACCACTCACATGACCCTTTGATGGCAGACCAGCCAAGAAGGGCTCCCCAATTAAATGTAAGTCCTAAAAACACAAAGAGTTAAAAGAAAGAGAAAAAAGTTACAAGAATGCACATAATTAAATATTATTTGTTCAAGGGAATATCATGTCAGCACCTTTTTGTACAATACCAGGATCTCTATTTTTCTATCACTTACTTTCAGGCAAGTAATAAATATAATTAATTTGGCATTAAATACTCTGGATATACAAGGGAAAATACACATGCCACACATTTTTCCCTAATTTAAATTTGACTTCATTAGTGTAGGGAAACATTTGCACAGAAGTATTCCAGTATACTCAAACAACAGGACTAAAGTTAAAATGCCTAAACGTCAGTATACCAAAAGATATCAGCAAAACTGACTGCAAAACACTACATGGCAGCCAACTGTGGTACTTCAAGGCTAAAAATGACAATTTTGGTAAAGATGCCCTCTGAAGACAGCTGGAACGTGAAAGACAATATACATAGATATGTTTCAGTAGCTCAGCCTGAAATACAAGCATCATCAGAATCTGTACTGGAGTTATTTTAGAGGATGAAGACTGAAATGCAGGACAAATTTCTATTTAAGAAAGGTTTTGAGATAACCCCAAAACTAAATCTTATTCTCAAATGACAAATATTTATTTTCTCGCTTCCTTTCTTCTTCCTATCACTCCATCAAAACAAAGAATTGATTTCTAACCAAAAAACCCCAAACCCACACATCAACTCATGCATGTTATAAATTAAGCTTCTCATACAACAGAGCTTTGTCTATAAGGTATTTCTATTTTGATATAGAGTTATGAAAAATCAGATTGCAAAAGTATGAATACTAATTTGTAAAACACCCCAAAAACTACATCTGAAGAAAAAATAGTAAAAATATTTCCAGCTCACCCAAAACCAGCTGTGGCCAATACGTTATTCTCTTCATCAGAGGGTAGGTGACCACAAGAGACAAAGAGGCTGCTCCCAGAATGATACTGTAAAAAGTACCAAGAGGATTATTGTTTGCCAGGCTGAAGATCACTAGATGTAGTGCAGCATTATGGGAGCTGTACATAGTACTGAACTAATTATTTTACTTTAAAATACAATCCATTACTGATAGCCCCCTCCCTCTGCCCCTAACACTTTTTCTGCTGAAAATGTCTGTGATTAACTCTGGACCCAGAATCAAATTTTAAAAACCAAAAGATCACTCATACGTCACCTGTAGTAATTCAGACACAGAAGCACACAGAGTGCCAAGCTAAGCTGCCCCCCGAGAAAAACTAAGGACTGAAAAGTGGAGATATCTCCAGCTGCCAGGGGTCTACTTGCTGTCCTTGCAACCTGAAAAACAGAAATTATGTTAACACCAAATCCAACACAGAATCACAGAACGGTTTGGATTGGAAGGGGCCTAAAAGATCATCTAGTTCCAAGCAGAGAACCTTCCACTAGACCGGGTTGCTCAGAGCCCCATCCAACATAACACATTCCAAAGTATCTTTTGTAACTAACAGTCACACTATTGGCACGTAAGTGTGAAAATAAGCAAAAACAGGTCACAGAATGCATGAGATGGGGTTCCTTCAATGATAAAACACAGAAATACATCAAGGATTTCTAAGCAGCAGTGCCTATAACCAAAGCATGAAGGCTTTAAAAACTAGTGCAGAATTAAGGTGCCACTTGTATGGAGTGAGGCTGATTAGAAACACTGCAGATATCTTGCATAAGAATTTTATCACCTTAGGGGAAAAAAAAAATCAGACTTAAAAAGTTGTGAGCTAACTATCCTGATTTCAAATGGCACTTCTGTGCTTAAATGCTTTAATATGATTACCATGTAAAATCTCATGAAGATGCAGAGCTCCTCAAGCACACACAACCATAGCTAATGGTTATGTACCACCAAGCACTTCTGTGCAGGCAGAACTGAGGTCAGGCTTTGCCTAATGATCTCAGAAGGCTGTCTTGTAATGGCCTGACAGCATTGATTTTGCTCTGAGGCCATTGAGGTTCACACTGGTAAGCAGATTCCAGGAAGGCAACTCTTCCTCCCTACCACCACAGTAGCATTTGGAGAGTTTTTCAACCAAGAATGGGAAAAACACACTGAGAGCATTGCTAGAAGAAGGGTGAATGGTATAGCTGAGAGAGAAAGAGTGAGCAGTAAAGCTGATATAACAGAAATTATGAGAAAAGACATGTCTGAAAATACTTGAAATTGATGATGTTATCACATTTTTTTTATATACTCTAAGCATTGCAATTTACATCCAAACAGCCTGGCAGGTTTAAATTTTAAATTAAGTTGGCTTGGAGCTATGAATAAGGCCACTAAGTATGGCCTTAATAATCTTTTATTGCATGGATTCTGTAAATGCAGCAGGGAAAAGAACATCAAATATTTGCATTTGAGTAACTGATGGGCAATTTAAAACATTTGTTTTCTATTTTCTGGGGAGAAACGAAAGGGCCCTAGTTCTATTCTTTACATTTGTTTCTCTCTAATGGGATTTTCAGAATCCAGTCCCATCGATCTATGGTTAATAACAATGAAAAGACAAATAATTTAATCCTAGTTGGGATACAAAGGAGTTCCAAAACTCTGTCTGGAATAATAAATCATACAAGGCAAACTGGAGAAAGAAATAAATATCAGAAAAAAGTTAAAACTATATGAATGGTGAGTTACTTGCCGAAGGCAACCAATTCCAAAAAAACTCCAAATGACTGAAATTCACCTCAACATGAGGAAGAACTTTTTTACACTGAGGGTGGCAGAGCCTGCAACAGGCTGCCCAGGGAGGCTGTCGAGTTTCCCTCTCTGGAGACATTCCAAACCCACCTGGATGTGTTCCTATGTAACCTGCTCCAGGTGAGTCTGCCTTGGCAAGAGAGTTTCACTGGATGATCTCCAGAGGTCCCTTCCAACCCTAACGGTTCTGTGATTCTGTGAAATTGTGCATGTTGATGAAAAGAGTGTAAAATGTCTATTTGAAGAGGTTCAAAAGCCAACTTGTTACAGAATATCATGTATGTATGAAGTGTCTTACATATGCTTTTGCAGATTAAACATTCACTTAACATATTTGTCACCAATTCCACTGCACATTGCAAACAGAGATGGGACATTTCACTTAAAAAAAACATTTACCAAATAATAAATAACACAAAATCTAACCCCCAAACCACTATCATCAACACCAGCCAACATCCTGTTGTTGACTCAGCTTCTCACACTTGTGTTGAAGGCAGCCTTTTAAGGTACATCAAAAAAAGCCAAGGAGGCAATTTTTAAACCTTTACATCTCACCACACCACATAATGGAGAAATTAAATCACCATACTGAAAATTCCCTCATACTAATCACATCCCCCCCCATCAAATATGTTTAGCACATGCAGTTGTTAGTATCTTGCAAGGCCTAAACCATCCAAAGCTTCCACAAAGCCTGTACTGACTCATTGCCTTCCCAACAATACAACAGTGCTGTAGTAAGAACTCCACATGCTGGATTGGCTCATTATTCTGTGTCTTGCCAGCACCAAAACCCAAAACCAGAGAAACAATATAGGAACAGAAAACAGGACCAGCAAACAGTGACACATCACCAAGATACTTTTCAACACCTGACACTGGGCACTGCCTTTTGCTTATTTCCTTCTCCTGAACAAAAAGGAGATGATAAAAGAAAAATACAACACAATAGAAGGGGATTAGCTCCGGGTTGGGCATGATACTCTAAATAGCCATTCTCACGAAGAAATTAAGAATACAAGGAAACACTGCTCCTGAAATTAAGGGGGGAGGGGGGGGAAGTGATTCTTAGTGCAGCAAAAAGGTGTTACTTGTTTTGTTGTCATGCAAAACAATGCTGAGAAATAAACTTACATACTACCTACAGCTGACAACTGCATGTGTTTTATCCTATTTGGAGGTAAGTACTCCAGATGACTTATTACAGTCCTAGAGAGAAATGTTCTTCAAAACAATTTCTACTATTTTAGGAGGAAATGCAGACAAATTAATTGCATGCATCTCAGAGAGAAACATGGAGGAGATTCTGAACCTGGAGCCCTGTGATTGCACTCAGCAAGGCAGCACTGGTGATGTTCACGTACTTCAGTGCCTTCAAGATCCCTGGCGCCTGGTTAAAAAAGCCCCATCTACTAAAATAGCATCTGTTCAAGTGGAGTCTTCCTCTCTGGAGACATTCCAAACCCATTTGGATGTGTTCCTGTGTAATCTGCTCCATGTGACCCTGCCTTGGCAGGAGCGTTGGACTTGATGACCTCTGAGGGCCCTTCCAACCCTAATGGTTCTGTGATGCTGGAGACGAGTGGACATGTGCTCGGTTCACTGAATCACAGAATGGTTTGGGTTGGAAGGAGACCTTTAAGGATCACCTAGTTCCAACCCCCCTGCCATGGGCAGGGACACCTTCCACCAGGTCGGGTGGCTCAAAGCCCCATCCAGCCTGGCCTTGAACACCTCCAGTGACGGGGTGTCCACTACTTCTCTGGGCAACCTGTTCCAGTGCCTCATCACCCTCACAGTAAAGAATTTCTTCCCTATATCTAAGCTAAACCTACTGTCTTTCAACTTGAACCCATTTCCACTTGTCCTGGCGCTACACACTCTTGTAAATAATCTTGCCCCATTTTTCCCGTTAAGTTCCCTTCAGGTACTGGGAGGCAGCATCGACCAGCATTGCCCACGTCTCTGCAAGCCCTCGGGGGCCCCTCTACCTTTCTGTCAAAGTCGCGATCCCACATGTCATTGATGGTGCAGCCGGCGCCCCGCATGAGCACGGCCCCCACGCCGAACAGGGACAGCATGTGCCAGTCCGGGAGGCAGCCGGGATCGGCCGCCAGCCCGATGCTCCAGGTGCATGGCAGGTACAGCAGCCACGTCCCTGCGGGGAGACAAAACCCGCGGGTGGCGTGAGCGGGGGGTGAACGGGAGGCCACCGCGGGCACGGGGGCCCCGGCCCTCCCCGCGCTCACCGGCGGGCTGGTGCAGCCGCATAAGCCGCAGGTAGGGCTGCAGCGGGCCCGGCGCGGCGCGCACCAGCTCGGCCGCCGAGAAGCTGCGCGGCCGCGGGTGCTCGCAGGGGCGGCGGCGAGACAGCAACAGCGGCGGGGCTGCGGCGAGGGGCGGGCGGGCAGCGTAGAGCCTGGCGGGGCCCCGGAGCCCGGCGGGGCCCCGGCACAGCCGCGACAGCAGCGCTGCCGCCATCTTGGCCCCGGCGGGGCGCCGTGACGGGGTCCCGCGCATGCGCAGCGCCCGCGGCCGAGGCTGTGGCGGGCCGGGCTCCATTGTCATCACCGGGACATAACGTGTTGGTGTTTCAGCGTGTGTGTCGTCTCCCAAACCTTTCCACGTTATATCGTTAAGGAAAAAAAAACCAAATAAAATGCCCATGGCAGGAAACAGGTGATCCTTAAGGTCCCTTCTAATCCAAACCATTTTATGGATTTCCGCAGGAAATGGGGCAAAACCCGGACTGGATTTTTCCCGGAGTACGGAATGGGGCAAAACCCGGACTGGATTTTGGCCGGAGTACGGAATGGGGCAAAACCCGGACTGGATTTTTCCCGGAGTACGGAATGGGACAAAACCCGGACTGGATTTTGGCCGGAGTACGGAATGGGGCAAAACCCGGACTGGATTTTTCCCGGAGTACGGAATGGGGCAAAACCCGGACTGGATTTTCCCGGAGTACGGAATGGGGCAAAACCCGGACTGGATTTTAGCCGGAGTACGGAATGGGGCAAAACCCGGACTGGATTTTAGCCGGAGTACGGAATGGGGCAAAACCCGGACTGGATTTTTCTGGAGACTGGATTCCCCCCCCCAAAAAAAAAAAAAAAATAAGGAAAAAAATGAAGTGTTGGACTTGATGATCTCAGAGGTCCTTTCCAACCTGGTTGATTCTATGATTCTATGATTCTATGTGAGTGGCCTAAAATGGAATAAACTATTTTCTGGTTGCAACTGCTCTGTAAAATACAATGGTAGACTGCATAATTCATACTTTGTTCTTTGCAGAGAAAGCAAAAAGGTGTTAAGAAAATGTGGTTTTTTTTTTTTTAATCTGTGCTCCTTTATCTTCATCAATATTGCATTTACTCTAGTAAACTGGTGAATATCAATTTCAGCTGAATTTTTCCATTATCTGCTTGGAAATTATCACAGAATGGTTTAGGTTGGAAGGGACTTTAAAGATCATCTAGTTCCAAACCCCGTGCTGTCAGCAGGGATGCTTCCCACTAGGCCAGATTGCTCAAAGCCCCATCCAACCTGGCCTTGAAGACTTCCAGGGGTGGGGCATGCACAACTTCTCTGGGCATCCTGTGTCAGTGCCTCACCACCCTGACAGGAAAGAATTTCCTCCTAACATCTAATCCAAACTTACGCTCTGCCCATTTAATGCCATTCCCCCTTGTCCTATCACTCCATGCCATTGTAAAAAGTCCCTTTCCACCTCTCTTGTAGCCCCCTTTAGGTACTGGACAATTGTATAAGGTCTCTCTGGAGCCTTTTGTTCTTAGCACCTGGAAAAAGGCTTTACAGGGTTGGTTTTGTTAGCACATTTCCATTCTCCCTAGAACATTCAGATGTTCTGCTTTTTGCTTCTTGCTGTGGCTAAGAGATACTTTGCAGCCGACCATGTCTCCTTGCAGAGCTACTTTGCAGACTTGGAGAAGCCACACATGAAGGGGATCGGAGCCATCAGCCAGCGGCAGAGCCCTGGTCGGGCTCTGTGGTGAGCTCTGGCCAGAAACCACACCAGCTGCAACAGGAGGCAACGGGTCCTCCTGCCCAGCTGGGCAAGGGTGGTGCTCTTGCTGTGAGTTTTAGGAGTTCACATTTTGATTTCACTGCTGACATTTTTGCTGGTTTTTTTGTCTGACTTAAATGCCAGATGAAGGGAACGAGCTGAGGTAGGTGTTTATGATGGACTTTTTATTGTCACAAAGAGCAGATACACTTGATGAACCAGGATTGCATATAGGAGTAGGTGGCCTTTCTGTGGAAGAAAAGTATTTTCATGGCTTGATTGCTCAGACAGTCAGTGTCACCCCAGTTCTGAATGGAGGATGAGCTATTAAAATCCTTAAAATGTTGGTGATGAGTGCTTTTTTTAAAATGTGTTATTTCCCATACTGGCTGTGCATTTCAGCTTCCCATTTCCCTCCTCTCCTAGGCCAGCTGGTATTTGCTTGAGCCAGTGGGATGTCACGTATCCCCTATTCTAGGAACTACAACTTTTTGCAAACCCCACTTCCCACAGCCTCTTGCAATGTTTTTGGAAAAAGAAATGAATCATTTATGATTCAGCCAGGGGGTGGCCAGGCAGCCCCATCTTAAAGCAGGGAGAGCCCCAGTTAAACTTTGGAGCTGTTGGAAGCTGAGGGAAGCATTCCAGGGCACGGCTCACTGTTATCTCAGGACTATTGTGAAAAGGTTTCCTTTAAAGCACCATAAATCCCAGCCTGTTATCAAAGTTCCTAAATTGCAGTTTAATTGAATTTCCCCTTTCCCTGTTCTTGTTGAGGGTGAGAGAGAAGGAGAACACACCATCAGCACTTCCTGTGGGATGCACTGAACTTGCCTTGCTCCTGAGCAAGCACTTGCTATGATCTTCTCTGGGCTCTTTGAACACTCTGTGCATCCTGCTGGGAAACAAAAAATGCTGTCCTGCTGTCACAGATTCTCTACATAAGGTGGAAGTGTATCCAAAACTTTCAGTGACTAGCACAGGGCTCGAGTGGTTAAATATTTGGGGCATGTTACTGAACAAACAGTAAATATTAGAGTCTCAAAGAGGGAAATTGATATGTGTATGGTAAGTACTTAGTTAATTTTAAAGTGGCTGGGCTACATGGCTTGTGACAAGCACTTAGGGAATCAGCCTGATTTTTCTAGAAAGCCTCCACGTGGAGTGTATTTACTAAGTCAGAAATTAAAACCCAAATGCATCTGCTGAGAAGGAGCAGGGAGCACATCGCAGATTGAGAAGAGGATTAAAATCAAAGGTGTCATCGCTCCCTGCTGCCTCCTTGTCTGGGGCTGAATGGAAGTGTAGTAGGATGGCTGGGGCTGGGGCTTCCCCTCATGTCGGGGTCATGGCACAGAGTGCTGACCTGTGGGGAGCTGCCCCCTGGTGCAGGTGGGTTTAGCTGCTGCTGGCTTTGACTGAGAGTGCCTTGTTTAGTCCCCTGCATGAGCAGGCTGGGGCAGGGGCTGTTCCGAGCTCCACAGAGAGGTCTCGATCACCCAGAACCCCCTGACACCGCCCCTTTTCCCACCACACTGCCCACCCACCATTGCCAAGCCTGGCTGTTAAAGCAAACAGGTCTGCACCAACCCCTTTGTCCAAAGCTTTTTCCATAAGGAAAGGGAAGAGCTCAGAGTGAAGCAGTCGGAGGTGCTCTGCCGTTAGTCTGGTCTGGGATATGAGAAGTACAATTTTTCTGGGTGGAAAAATGTTGGAAAAATATCTGTCCCAATGAATGCACATCATTCAGAGCTGTTCTCTCCTGAAGAGCAACAACGTGGAGGCAGAGTTAAGGGAATAAAGAATAGACAATAAACATGTAACTTTTTTTTATTTTTTAAGATGAATAATTAAGTCTGGGAAAAGGAAATCTCTGCTCTGCAGGCTTGTTAAATCTGTAACCCTAACGTCAGGGCACATGTCCACACCACCCCCTTCAAGTTACCTCCCACCCACTATACTTGTTTGTTGGCTGCCAATAAACCTCCTAGTGTGAGCAAGTTTAGTTTCACCATCCCCAGAGCTCTTTCTGCAGGGTCCCGGCTGGCAAAGAAGCGTGCTCTTACAGAGGCTGCTCATCAGAAGGTTGGTTCTCTTAAAGCATGGAAATATTAATAACTTGTTAGCCTGGGAAAGTGGGATAATAGTAAATAAAGTAAGGATTTTTTTTCCTGCTTAGCACATAATTTAAATCAAACAATATTGCAAATTCTACTTGGGGAAGGGGGGAGGCTTTTAAAAAGCTATGCTTGAAAGCTGAATTCTGTAGCAGTTACCTTTTCTTTGCTGCTTTCTCCTGCTGACAGAATTGTATAACTGTGTTAAAGGAATCTGACTGGTACTTTACTCTCTGTTTAAACCGGGCTGTCCTGCCACCAGGTTGGATATTGATCGCTTCTATAGGTTGCTGCCTGATCTCCCTGAGTGTTTGCTGTCCCTTCAATGGGGTATGCTGTTGGTGGCAAGAGCAGTTTCGTGCTGCAGTCTTAATTTTTACAGCTAAGAGATCTCTTTGCATGTTTGCAGCTAAGAGAGGAGAAAATATGTGAATAATATTCGTATACAGAATACTGTGCATTTGTAAAAGTGTAGAGAGATTCACCACTTGTTGGTAGCACGGCTGTGGATCGGCAGAGGGAAGCCCTCGAAGGCATCACATGCTCACATTTCCCTCTGGACACAGTTGGTACTGCCTCCAGCTGCTTTTCCTTCCAACTCAGGACCTTCTGTGATTTCTGTGATTCACACCGGGCTTGCAGGCTGGCTTGTGCTGCCAGGTGAAGGCAGGAGTGGGATTTCTGGAGAAGCATGGGTTAATCCAAACGGCGGAGAGTACTCCCCCTCCCCCAGCACCTCCTACTTAATTTCAGTTTCTATTCTGGCTTTTGAGCTCAGAAACTGCACAGGGAAAAGCTTTATTAGCCAGCACTGTTCTGCCTTTGCCAAGCTGCCTTTTCTAAGAGATAAAACAAACCAAGCGAATTTGTAGAAAAAAGACTTCTTTTAAGTCTTAATAGATGTGAGCAGGCAGTTTATCTTATCTAGAAAAACCTAGCCCCAAAGCCAAACTTTCTTTGAATTGTTATCTAAGACTGTTTTGAACTTTTTTTACTTGGGCAGGAAGATAGAAGCAGAAAGAGTAGTTATTATTATTATTATCATCATTATCACCACTATTATTGTCATTACCATAATTATTACCATTATTACTATTTTAGGTCTGAGGCTTACTGGTTTTCAAGATTTACTTTCTTGCTTAACCACAGGAAGGCAAGGAGAGGGCATTAGACTTGGGACACAGCCTTGAGTTTCTGTCTTTTTGACTCTCTATGACAAGAAACTGGAGATATGAGTTTTCTATAGTATCTCTCTTGCGTGTAGCCTGGCTTTGGTATGAGGAAGTGAGACCTCAGGTGCTTCCCACATGCTTTGGCCCCATGCCAAAGCCATCTTGTGTAAAACAAGCCAAGTTCAACAACTGAAATGCCCAAGTCATTCCCTTTAGCTTGGGTTCACTGCCCAGCCTGGCTTGGCTCAAGGGAAATCAGTGAGCTGTGTCTAAGCACTAGCGAAACCTTTCTGGGGTGGAGTGGGGAGTGCCAGTGGCCTGGTGCTGTTTTGAAGGCTGGATAAAGTGGTAGAAAATGCAAAAGCATTGAAAGGACACAAATGCAGGTAAGATACGGTTGTGCTTTATCACCACCAGCAACAGCAAGAGAGCTGAGCAACAGGCAGCCTGCTGAAGGGTGACGGCCCACAGTTTGGTTGGAGGTTTGGACCAACCACAGGTTTTTCACTAAGTAACCTGTTTGCTGTTCCCCACCTGTCTCTTTCAGAAGAGCATCTAGGAATGGCCTCCCAGACGATCGTGACGATCCAGCCACAGTATGGCATGCCCGCTGCCTCGAGGTGCATTTGGCAGACGGGGCTGATGGACTGCTGCTCGGACTGCGGCGTCTGTGAGTGCTGTGGGAAGTCCCCTCTCCCGGCCCTCATCAGGGGTGTGCTGCAGTCAGTCACACACCCTAGAGAGACACTTCTCTTGCCCCTGCTGCTCAGCTTGGTGGTGCAATGGCTCCAGCCACGTAGCCTGGTTCTCCTAGTTCTGAGTGTGCAGGCAGATCCTCACCCCCTGCTGTGTTTCTCCCCCTACCAGGCTGCTGTGGGATGTTCTGCTTCCCCTGCCTCGCCTGCCAAGTGGCCGGGGACATGAACGAGTGCTGCCTGTGTGGGACCAGCGTGGCCATGAGGACCCTCTACCGCACCAGATACAACATCCCGGTCAGTGGGTAACCTGCCCCCTCACCCTGCTGCGAGGCTGAAAGGCGAGGTGCCCCCCAGGGAGGTGGTGGATTCACTGTCCCTGGAGGTTTTTAAGATGAGACTGGATGTGGCACTTCAGGCCATGCTCTAGTAACCACGGCAGTGTTGGATCAAGGGTTGGACTTGATGATCTGGGAGGTCCTTTCCAACCCGGTTTATTCGATGATTCTATGGGGGATGAGCACAGGGCAGCAGTGCTTCCCCCTCCCCATTGTTTTCCCTTCCGTATCCTGCATGATGCCAGAGCACGGAACAGGAGCTGGGACATCCTCAGTTGAGCTGATCCCTGCGCTGGTATCCAACAACACACATAAATTGGACACAGCTCCTTCACTGGAGGCAGTGTCCTGCCTTCAGCTGCTGCTGACCACAGGGGCTTGCAGAGCCTGGGCTGCTGCTTCCTCCTGTGATCTTTGAAAGATGGGTGAGATTAGAGATAATTGTGGGCAGATTAAAGAATAGATGAAATTGGTTATACAGGTAAGGATCTGTAATCAGATTTGGGAGAAAGGTGGACAGTACATATGTGAAGGGTTTCCATCCTGCAGGGGGTGGACTGGTGCCATGCCAAGTGCAAATCACGGGGGCCCAAGTTCACGTTGCCCAAATTGTCTCTTTCTGTGTGCATTTTTGTCCCCAGTGTGAACCTCAGAAGTCAAAGGGGAAGTAGCTATCTGTAACCTGCACAAAGGACTCTCTTCTTCCTTTCCATAGTGCCAGGGTTTCACCAGCCCTGGGCTTCAGTGTCTGCTATCCAGGATGCTGCAGCCAGCCAAGAAACAAAGGGCACGCGACCTGGAATGGGATTAACATTTCCTTGTCTGGAACATGGCTTTTGGGAAGCCGGTGTCCCTAACTAATTTCTTCCTAACAGGGGTCCATTTGCTCTGACTTCTGTGTCACCTTGTGTTGCCCCGTGTGCTCCGTTTGCCAAATGAAGAGAGACATCAACCGCAGGAGGGAGCAGGGCATATTCTGGTAAGCTGGGGGTGCTGGTGCTGGTTTATAAAGCTGCCCTCACACATGGCCAAAAGGCTTCCCAGAGTGTCTCCTACTGACACAGGGTTGCTGCAGTGGGGAAATGGCCATGGACATGTGACAAAAGTGACCTGTCCTACAGCAAGATGTTGCTGGGAACCTCATGCAGGGTGGAGAGGGAAGGACTGGGGGACGCACAGTGTGTGGTGAGGCACAGCCCTTTTCCCTGACACTCGTCTCCTATCCATTGCAGATGGATCCACGCTGCATCCTGTGGAGCTGCTGGCAGGAGTTGCCACTGGCTTGGCTCTTGGGAAATGCTCCATGTGGGGCTTGCCTTGATTCAGTTGATTTCCCCTTCCCTGAGTAACACCAGCAATAAAGTTTTGAGTTTGTCTTCCTACCTCTGTCTATGTCACTCTTGTACCACCTGAGAGAACCCTCCCTTCTCCCATTTCATCCACCTCAGCAACCCCTGGTGCAGCTGAGATTTCCCTTGCCTGCTGCAGAGAAAGGTTTTCACGAGTATTTTGTTATTCAATCAGCTTTTACAAAGGATATAGAATACCTGGGAGGAGTCAGTGTTGCTCATTCAAGTTGTAGAAGTTGGACAAGTGACTATGACTACAGGGTAGAGGTGGGGCTTCCCGCAGACAAGTGACATCTGCAGGCCACCCGGTGCTAAGTCACCCCTGCTGTGGTGGCCCGGGTGGCTGTCCAGGGCTGCTGGCCAGTCCCACCTTTCTGAACATAAAAGCATGGGGATTGGGGCTGCCTGGCACCAACCTGCCTCCTGTGTTGCAGAGACATGCTCCCCGACGGACCCTGAGCATGAATTCCCACCCACCTGCAATTAAAATCCTGGTTGGGCCATGGGTTGGCCACGGCCTGTCCATGGTCAAACCCTGTTGCCTTCCTGCATGACCTTTTAGAGTCCATCTGCCTGCACTGGGCTCTCAGCCCTGCACTCCTGTCCAGGAGGTGGAGGTTGCATCCACCCTGTCTTCATCACTCAGAGAAACGCTAAAGGATTTTCAATCCCTGCAAATATTCCCCAGCTTCACTTTTTAAGGAAAATGTGAGAATTTTTTGTCCCCTCTCTGCCTTCACCTTCACCACAAAACTTTTAAAGGGCAGGCAGTGGCTCTGTCCATGCTGTGGGGTGGGTGTGCGTGGTGGCACTGCCACCTGCCTAAACCCCAGATGGCCCAAACAGTCTTATGGATGATCCCTGGCCATACAGAAAATGCATTTTCAGCCTAAGAGAGGTAAAGGCCAGGAAAGTGGAGAGGGAGAGGAGAAAAAAGACTAGGCTGCTGCCTCATCCCAGCACAGCGTGTTACAATTTTGTAGATGTCCCTCGAGGCAGCACCTGTGTCACCCAGTGTAGTTACAATCAGTTCTTGCTGATGTTCAGGGTTAATGAAGGAAAGGCACTGCAGTTCCAGCAGAATATGGCTTAGGTCAGCACAGGAGCCTGGAAACAAACTGCCCTTCCCTGAAAACATCTCATAAAAGTGGCGTGTCCCACTGGGACTCTGGGCCTGGGGAATACTGGGGTGGGGAAGGGTGAGGGCGGGCAACAGAAGCCTGGCAGGAGCAGGCAGGCAGGCAGGCTGCAGCAAGGGAGCTGCAATTGCACAGAGCAGCACCTAAACCAGAGTCTGGTCTGTGAGTCAGAGAGCAGAGGTCGTTTTCCAGAGAGTATATAAGGGGATGTCAACCAGGAAAAGGACATACGTGCTTCTGGGAGAAGGACGGCTTGGAAAGTATGTATGGCATGGCTTTGCTTCAGTTGTGGTACAGAACTATGGAAATTGCTTGTGGCTGAAACAGTGGTGCTGGGGAAGGGGTGGAGACAAAGGTGAGGTTTTCTACCTACCTGGAAAACTACTTCTGAGCTAAACCATGGCATGCTGGATGCTGCTGATGGGCATCTCGACAGAAGTGGGCAGCAGGGGTATAGGACAGCAGCTTTTTGTACTGTATTGTTCATTTGTGCGTATATACATAGACCTATAAATGCTGCTTTGTGACCTTGGTTATGGGTGAAATGTGGCTGCATGCTCCTCAGAATCCTTTTGTTCCTGTCAGTTGTTTCAACACAGCTGGTGATGCCATGGAGCTGTAGAACTGGGGGCACCGGGGATGATAATGTTGGGAGCTGTAGAACTGGGCCACCTCTTGGGAGGTGATTGTGTGCCAGAGGCTTCTCCAAGCTGCTGCCTGCTCTGCACTGCAGCTTCCATCTGTGCAGGGATGTGGTGTGCTCGTACTCGAGGAGGGGAAGCTTGTGGTCAGCCCTGCCTGCAAAGGCCACAGTGTGTGTGTGAGCACCACTTGGCTGTGTTTTTATGAGGTGCTACTGTTGATCATGTCATCTGGTAGTGCAGGAGCAGCAGGAGAGGCTGATGGGGTCCTGCCCCTAAAACGTAACCTGCTGCTGCTCCTGTGCACGTTTCTCCCTGTGGTCATGCCTCCTGCTGGTCCCTGTGTGGGACCCCTGTGCTGTCCCTCCCTGGTGTCCCCACTGCACACTGTCTGTGGTCTGTCTCCTCCCCTGCCCCTCCCGGTTCCTGATTCTTAAATTGTCGTGTGTCAAGACTCCTTGAAGGGGCTGCTGTTTTGGCATGCCAGGAGGTGTTACACTGGCTGCAGAAGTGGTGGGAATTACCTGGGATCTTGTGCATGAACAAGCAGGGCTGGTTGACCAGGGCAGGGCCAGGAGGTGTCTGGTGAGGGATGGTGGGTGCAGTGGCCCCTGCTGCACCCACGGTTGCTGGGGTTGCCTGAGCTTGCTCCAAAGGTCGCTCCCTGCAAGCAGTGGGGTGACTTGCCCCAGAGAGGGCACGACAGCATTTTTACAGTTCAATAGCCTTGTTCAGTAGCAGGAAACAGCCTGATCTTTAACCCCCAGTGTGACAGTGACTGAGAGACTCCCACCAGCTGTCGCTTTGCCCTTTCAGGCCACTCATCACCAAATGGGAGCAGGTGCCAGTATCTCAGATAGGAACAGCCCAGCCACACTTCCACTGCCTGCAGAAAGCTGCAAAAAGTCAGAGGCAAACCACGTGGAGACTTTTTTCCAGCTTTCTTCCCTCTTACAGCATAATTCAATAATTTTTTTCCTCTTCCTTTAACTGCCAGGAACAAGTGTTTGCCCTCCAGCAACAGGCTGTATCTGACAGCAGGGATGTGTCTGGGACAGTCTGTAAATGGTGGGGAACCACAGGAGCTGCTGGCAGAGCCATCAACCCCTTTGCCACCTGTTATTGTTGCGGCGGTTGAAAGTAAAGAAAAACACGAACAGTCTAGTACCGAGCAAAGTACCAATCTCTTTATTATTTCTCATGAGTCTTTTTATATCCCATGTTAGTAACAAGCAGCAGTTTTAGAAGGTTAGCAAGTAACTGTATTTTAATTGGCTATTATTTGTTAGTGATATTTTTGGCAAAGCTCAAGGCTAAAATTGAAGTTCTCGCAGGACCGAATCCAAGCACTCCACAGCTGTCTTATTTTTGTTAGGGCTGCGTACATACCTCTCCTATCTCAAGGATACATCCGTAAATTTCCCAGGTCAATATCTTCTCCCAGAGAGCTAACAGACTCACTGTCAACCCTGACAGCCACCTACTGGCAATAGTCAGTAAAAATGCAATGCCACAGCCTAAGTCTCTCTTATGTGGGTACCGTGTACTCAATGGCATCATCTGAGTGCTGGGCATAGTAAAATAGTTGTTCCACCATATTTCTGGTGTTAAATACTTCTGTGTAAATGTGCAACTCTGATATGAAAACAATCCCATTTCCCCTTTATAGCGTTTTAATTTACAGAATTTGACAGAATTTAATTGCCATCATTCTTTTCTTCAAAACTTAAATGCTTCTGCTATTTTTCTTTTTGCTCCTCTCATCATCCTGAAACTCAGGCACTCCCTTGTCACACAGGGGTAGGGCAGGGAGTGCTGTTTGGTGGGTACCCCCACCTGGCACCCAGACAGGGAGTGCTGCCTGTGCAAGCAGGACAAACGTGCCAAAGGTGAGCAGGGGCAAGCAGGACCTGAACTGCCTGGAGATGCTTTGTTAGACATCCACAGTGACTGTCACAGAAATGCCTGAGTGCTGTGCGAGGATGTGGCCGCTGGACAGGACCTCCCTGAGGTGCTGCCTTGGGACTCTTCCCAGGCAAGAAGCAGCAGCTTGAAGTTACTAGATCCAAAGCTCAGGCTGTTTTCTCGCTGATAGTTTCTTTGCTGAGGATGTATGGTGTGTGCTGGGAGTGGGAGAAAGCTCTCGTAGCTGTAAGACATGGGAGCCTTTGCACCTCAGCCCCGTGCTGCTTAACAGAGTGGTGCTGAGCTTGGGCATAGGGCAGGGGATGTCTCTGCATGGGACTTTCTGTGGGAGTATCCTCTATAGGGTCTATGGGGACCCTAGGAGACTGAGGAAGAGGAGGATGATGCATTGGCACAATCAGTCAAGTGGAGGAGGAATAGGAACTGGTGACTGGGCTAAGAACAATGGAAAGAAACAAGGAAAACCCACTGCCTTGAAGCCCGCTAAGAAAGCAGGTGAAGAAAGAAGGGAGAGGGGGAGGCAAATAGACTGAGATGATCATGGAACAACTCCTGAGAGCCTGGGGAAGCTAGAACTAAGCTTTGGGAGACTGTGATCATAACAACAACAAAATACCCAACCCAAAACATTTTAAGCAGATAATAATGGAAGATGAACTGGAGATGAGAAGACAGGATTGAAGGTTGAAGCACTGCAGTTCTGAAGCAAAAGGACTTCTGCCTCTACAGAAGCAATTTACTTGGACAGGCAGGGGATGAGATGCTGCTGCCTTTGGTGGGAGGCTGGTTTTGAGGAGGGCTTTGCTTCAGAGGGCGGCGGCAGCTCCTGGCAGTGCTGCGCCCCCCACTTTGTGGTGGGGATGGCAGTACTCTGGCAGTGGAAATGCCCCTGAGACCTGTGTTGCCCTCTCTTTGAATGCAGCAGCCTGAGCAAGACACCCACTTCAGAAACACCTGCAGCATCTTTCTCTCATGGCTTTTCCTTCCAGACCACAAACTGCCCGGAGGGACCTAACGCTGTGCTGGCAATGGACTCTCAAAATGTGGTTGTGATCCAGCCCCAGTTTTCAACTGCCCAACAGCCAGGCAGATGGCAGACTGGGCTGATGGATTGCTGCTCTGACTGTGGCGTGTGTAAGTACATATATACTCCTCATTCCTGCTGTTGGTTCATGATGTGTTTCTGGTGTTCTCCCTGCTCCTTCTGCAGCATTGCCCCTTCTGCAAACCCTACTTTTGTGGGTACTAGCAAGAGAGAAGCTCTTGCCTGAGGTCAAGAGTCACAGCTCCCATGGTCACATTCCTGGCTGGCCTTTCCCCCTTTCCTCAGTCTTCGAACCCCTCAGCCAAGCCCATATCTCACTGTCCCACAGGTCTCTGTGGAAGCTTCTGCTACCCTTGCCTGGGGTACAAGGTGGCCGGGGACATGAACGAGTGCTTCCTGTGTGGGACCAGCGTGGCCATGAGGACCCTCTACCGCACCAGATACAACATCCCGGTCAGTGGGTAACCTGCCCCCTCACCCTGCTGCGAGGCTGAAAGGCGAGGTGCCCCCCAGGGAGGTGGTGGATTCACTGTCCCTGGAGGTTTTTAAGATGAGACTGGATGTGGCACTTCAGGCCATGCTCTAGTAACCACAGCAATGTTGGATCAAGGGTTGGGCTTGATGATCTGGGGGGTCCTTTCCAACCCAGTTTATTCGATGATTCTATGGGGGATGAGCACAGGGCAGCAGTGCTTTCCCCTCCCCATTGTTTTCCCTTCCGTATCCTGCATGATGCCAGAGCACGGAACAGGAGCTGGGACATCCTCAGTTGAGCTGATCCCTGCGCTGGTATCCAACAACACACATAAATTGGACACAGCTCCTTCACTGGAGGCAGTGTCCTGCCTTCAGCTGCTGCTGACCACAGTGGCTTGCAGAGCCTGGGCTGCTGCTTCCTCCTGTGATCTTTGAAAGATGGGTGAGATTAGAGATAATTGTGGGCAGATTAAAGAATAGATGAAATTGGTTATACAGGTAAGGATCTGTAATCAGATTTGGGAGAAAGGTGGACAGTACATATGTGAAGGGTTTCCATCCTGCAGGGGGTGGACTGGTGCCATGCCAAGTGCAAATCACGGGGGCCCAAGTTCACATTGTCCAAATTGTCTCTTTCTGTGTGCATTATTGTCCCCAGTGTGAACCTCAGAAGCCAAAGGGTAAGTAGCTATCTGTAACCTGCACAAAGGACTCTCTTCTTCCTTTCCATAGTGCCAGGGATTCACCAGCCCTGGACTTTAGTGTCTGCTACCCAGGATGCTGCAGCCAACCTTGTCTGGAACATGGCTTTTGGGAAGCCGGTGTCCCTAACTAATTTCTTCCTAACAGGGGTCCATTTGCTCTGACTTCTGTATCACCCTGTGGTGCCCTGTGTGCTCTGTTTGCCAAATAAAGAGAGACATCAACCGCAGGAAGGAGCAGGGCACATTCTGGTAAGCTGGGGGTGCTGGTGCTGGTTTATAAAGCTGCCCTCACACATGGCCAAAAGGCTTCCCAGAGTGTCTCCTACTGACACAGGGTTGCTGCAGTGGGGAAATGGCCATGGACATGTGACAAAAGTGACCTGTCCCACAGCAAGATGTTGCTGGGAACCTCATGCAGGGTGGAGAGGGAAGGACTGGGGGACACACGGTGTGTGGTGAGGCACAGCCCTTTTCCCTGACACTCGTCTCCTATCCATTGCAGATGGATCCACGCTGCATCCTGTGGAGCTGCTGGCAGGAGTTGCCGCTGCCCTGGCTGCTGGGAAATGCTCCATGTGGGGCTTGCCTTGATTCAGTTGATTTCCCCTTCCCTGAGTAACACCAGCAATAAAGTTTTGAGTTTGTCTTCCTACCTCTGTCTATGTCACTCTTGTACCACCTGAGAGAACCCTCCCTTCTCCCATTTCATCCACCTCAGCAACCCCTGGTGCAGCTGAGATTTCCCTTGCCTGCTGCAGAGAAAGGTTTTCACGAGTATTTTGTTATTCAATCAGCTTTTAGAAAGGATATAGAATACCTGGGAGGAGTCAGTGTTGCTCATTCAAGTTGTAGAAGTTGGACAAGTGACTATGACTACAGGGTAGAGGTGGGGCTTCCCGCAGACAAGTGACATCTGCAGGCCACCCGGTGCTAAGTCACCCCTGCTGTGGTGGCCCGGGTGGCTGTCCAGGGCTGCTGGCCAGTCCCACCTTTCTGAACATAAAAGCATGGGGATTGGGGCTGCCTGGCACCAGCCTGCCTCCTGTGTTGCAGAGACATGCTCCCTGACGGACCCTGAGCATTAATTCCCACCTACCTGCAATTAAAATTCTGTTTGGGCCATGGGTTGGCCACGGCCTGTCCATGGTCAAACCCTGTTGCCTTCCTGCATGACTTTTTAGAGTCCATCTGCCTGCACTGGGCTGTTACCCCTCCTGTCCAGGAGGTGGAGGTTGCATCCACCCTGTCTTCATCACTCAGAGAAACGCTAAAGGATTTTCAATCCCTGCAAATATTCCCCAGCTTCACTTTTTAAGGAAAACGTGAGAATTTTTTGTCCCCTCTCTGCCTTCACCTTCACCACAAAACTTTTAAAGGGCAGGCAGTGGCTCTGTCCATGCTGTGGGGTGAGTGTGCATGGTGGCACTGCCACCTGCCTAAACCCCAGATGGCCCAAACAGTCTTATGGATGATCCCTGGCCATACAGAAAATGCATTTTCAGCCTAAGAGAGGTAAAGGCCAGGAAAGTGGAGAGGGAGAGGAGAAAAAAGACCAGGCTGCTGCCTCATCCCAGCACAGCGTGTTACAATTTTGTAGATGTCCCTCGAGGCAGCACCTGTGTCACCCAGTGTAGTTACAATCAGCTCTTGCTGATGCTCAGGGTTAATGAAGGAAAGGCACTGCAGTTCCAGCAGAATATGGCTTAGGTCAGCACAGGAGCCTGGAAACAAACTGCCCTTCCCTGAAAACGTCTCCCAAAAGCGGTATGTCCCACTGGGGCTCTGGGCCTGGGGAATACTGGGGTGGGGAAGGGTGAGGGCGGGCAGCAGAAGCCCTGCAGGAGCAGCAGCAGGCAGGCAGGCTGCAGCAAGGGAGCTGCAATTGCAAAAAGCAGCACCTAAACCAGAGTCTGGTCTGTGAGTCAGAGAGCAGAGGTCATTTGCCAGAGAGTATAAAAGGGCATGACCCCAAGCAGCTTATCAGGCACGCTCTTGATTCAAGACTAATGTAGCATGAATGTTAATGTGCTGGGTGGTGGTAAAAGCACAGCTAATGCAAGCCCTTCCTGAAACAGCCCTCCTACTTTTCCAGAGTGGTTCTCTACATCTTCAAGAAGCACTTCTGCCATTGCTTCATTTTTGTTTCATCTGGGGCAGAGCAGTGGTGGTGCTGCCTGCATGAAGTACAGGAAAGTAAACCAGACCATCTAGTTTCATATCCCACACTGTTACTAATGGCTAAACTCGATGGTACCGCTTTTCTTCCTCCGGGCCTGGCCCCTAAGCAGCAATGTGTTTTAGGAGTCCTCCGTGAGCCAGTAGAGCAGAGTGTCAGTCACTAGAGGGCATCAGAGAAGAAGGATGCGAGACATCCGGCCTACGAAGGAGAAAGTGTTTTTCAATAATGCCCTGCTGCTGCTGTTTGCCCACAGGCAATGCCCTCAGGACACATTTCTGCCCAGGCACAAGATCACAGCAATTTAACAGTGAGAAGGAAAACGTGTCGGTCCCTTGTGTGTATTAGAACAGCAATGAATAGATGTAAAAACTCTGAGGGTATCTATCAAGTTTTCTTTGCCCTTCTACGTATTTGTGTTCAGGACATTTCACAGTGGGTGCAGTGCTTGCCACTGTGGTGCTTCAACTCCCTCCCTGGGACTTGCTGTCTCGAAGAAATCAGAGAGCTGGGAAGGAAAGTACGACAGTGGACACAGAGAGCTGTTGTTAGAAGGAGCTGGTGGTAGCAGCCCTAGGGACCGTTGTGTTCACTGATAGGAAACAGAGAGCTCTTAGATCTTTCCTGGGTATGTTAATTTTTAAGTGAGCCAGGCTTCAGCCTAAAAAGAAAGGTAGAGGCAAGACACCTGTAAGACAAAGCAGGGTTGCAGAGGAGTATAGCTCTAAGCCTAAATTCAGGAGGGCTGAAATGCAGCTCACTCTCTGCAGCAGGAAACCTGCTGGGAAACCTGCCACTCAAGTAAAATATGTGATGTTAATATGGTGGTGATTTAACTGATACTTTCTGGGGCATAGTTGAAATATTTCAATGTGGGAGTGTTAAGCCTTACAGGGGAGAGGACGGTCATGTTATTTTTAGGGCTAATGGGACAGACCAAAAGGACTCCTGGGAGATTTGCATCTGATGCCAAGCTGGAAGTACTGTACAGTACCATGCCAGCCTGGTCTGCAGCTCAGGAAAATTCCTGGTGAGCATCATATTGAGCAACATTAGATTCAACCTCCACAGGCCTTCCTCAAGGTTTACTTTAGGTCTTTCAATGACAATTACTCAAATAAGACTTGCTGTTTTCTCCTCTTTCTAATACATTTTTATTATGTTTTTAAACATTGCCTCCCAGAGCTGGGGTGAAGGTGCACAGCCTTGTCCACCTCTAAACAAAGAAGGCAGGTGTGGCAGCTGCACAGATTCCAGCTTCTGTCTCAGTTAATGGACAGCTGGTGGTGACCTTCTGCCAGATTTAATATTTAAACAGCACATGCAAGGTGTTTGGAAGCATTGTCTGATAAGGAGATAGCTTTCTTACGATGTGTATAACGTCTCAGGGATGTTATATTGTGAACTGACCAAAGGTCAGCTGTGTGATATGGGTGTGCCACACATCTGAGCAAGCATAAAACACAAGTGTGAAAGGTTGAACATGTTTAATCAGTTACTAACAAGTAATTCTGTGATACACCATAGGTTAGTCTGAAGATAGATGAGGAAAAATTTATGAACACTTGTCATGCATTCTTGTCTTGTCTGACAAAAGGCACCTGGGGCAAGCATGGCCTTGGAGACAGTAAGATAGAAAATAATTTGTTAGAGTAGAATTTATTACTGACTTTTGCACTCACTTCTGAGGGCACAGGTTTCGAGCCCTGCAGCAGGACATAAACACTGGGTTCACCTGATCCCCCTGGGAACCCTCTAGTAGCAAAGCTGATGAGATGCCAAAGTTTGCACTGTCTCTCTCCAATGAAATCTGTAGTCTTATCACAGAGGAGTCATGTTCCTATACTGCATCTCCTTTATTACTAATTTGAACCTAGATAGCCCTGTATTATCTTTACACAAGATCATTCAACTATCAGCAGATAGCAGGGTTGATAACACAGTCCCTTCAGCCTCACTAGTAAACATGTCTAAGAGTGAAAACTTCCCATTGAAATTAAATAAATCCTGGCCACCTCCCCACAACTAGAGAAAGAAATGCTGAATTCCTGTCACTCACTGTTTCAGACTCCAATGCAAGCATTAGCTGGGGCTTTCCTTCAGACAGTCTACTCCGTGTCTGAAGACAGGAACAACTGTGAATTGACTCACTCAGAAGTGACCTCAAGGATACCTGTGCACACAATTTAAAAAAATCCCAAATCATATTTGCTTTTAACTGTAGAGCAAATATCTGTGCGAACAAAGCAACTATAGTTTTTCATCTCCTTTTTTGTTGTTGTTTGTTTTGTTTCAGCATGAGTGCCAGTAATGCTGAGAGCAACAGTTGCCCCTCACTGCATCCTGTGCAAACGCTTTGTTTTTTTCTGACTCAGAGAATCACGGAATATCCTGAGTTGGAAGGGACCCATAAGGATCACTGAAGTCCAGCTCCTGGCCTTGCACAGGACAACCCCAAGAATCACACCCATGTACCTGAGAGCATCGTCCAAACAATTCTTGAACTCTGTAAGGCTTGGTGTTGTGACCACTTCCCTGGGGACCCTGTTCCAGTGCTCAACCACCCTCTGGGTGAAGAATCATTTCCTAACATCCAACCTAAAGTTCCCATGACATAGCTTCATATACCCTTTCCTTGAGTCCTTGAGTCACTTGTCACAAAAGAGGAGAGATTGGTGCCTCTCCCTCTGCTTCCACTCGTGAGGAACTGGCAGACCCTGATGAGGTCTGGACACTCTCTAATGGCTTAATACCTTGCCAAAGGAAGGCAACAAGGATGGTGAAGGGCTTAGAGGAGAAGCTGTATGAGGAACGGCTGAGGGCACTTTGTCTGTTCAGCCTGGAGAAGAGAAGACTGAGGGGAGACCTCATCAGGGTCTGCCAGAGACAGCTTGATAAATCAGAGGGCTGGGCAATCAGAAACTGCCTGAAGTTTAACAAAGACAAGTGCCGGATTCTGCACCTTGGACAGGGCAACTCTGGATGTGCAGGCAGACTGGGGAGCGAGAGGCTGGAGAGCAGCACTGTGGAAAGGGCCCTGGGGCTTCTGGTTAAGCATATGGAACTGAAGGAAAACATAGTATCCATCCACAGGACACTGGGGGAGAAGGCTTCGCAGCCAGCTGAGCCTTTTCCGACATTCCACGCTGGCATTCATCCCACCCTGGCAGGTCTACCAGCCCCGGGCACTGCTGCAAGCCTCGGGCAGGTGGAGGTGCTTTACTTCATTCAAAGGTCAGCGCTACCTACACAGCTGGGTTGGGCCAGCTCCCGACGAAGTGCTGTGCCGCAGCTTAGGACTTGTACAGCTGAAAGAAGGAAAGGTGAAATTGAGGCTCGCCCTTGGCCCTGCCCTCCTGACAAAGCCCTCTGGCTTCCCCAGCGTGCAGGGAGAGGGTGGAGACTCCCCGGGGTGACGGAGCGCGGGGATCCCAGCTCCCAGCTGTTCTGCAGCACATGTGATGACACGGGTGGGACTGCCCTGCTGTGCGAGCTGAGCAAGCCGTCGGGGCTGCGCTCCTACACACCACGCTCGTCTCTTCCCTGGATCTTGTGTCCCTTCCACCGCTTCTGCCGCCTCCTCAGCAGCCCTGCAGCACTGACCCAGACTTGCTACTGGTAAGTGAGTCCATAGCAGCAGTTCAGCCCTTTTATTGAGACAGATTTAGTTCGGTGTAGTGGTTTGCTTCCTCGCCCACAAATTGCTTACACTGCCATCGCTATGGAATTATATTCAGCAGCTGTTTTCCTCCAACAGCCAAGGAAAACACAGTGAAACGCTTGCCTACCTTCTCCCAGCGTTTCAGGGGATTTTAATTGAGAAGGGAAGAAATCAATGAAAATATGTTTTATAGATGGGGGGTGGCGGAAAGCTCCAGGGCTTAAACTAAAACCAGGAAAAAGGTGAAAAGTTAGAATATTTTGCAGGAACTGCCATACTCGGGGTCCCCTCATGCATATTAACGCGCTGCCGACAGCGCGCCTGGAAATGCCTGCACGCACAGCGCGCTGCTTGCTCGGTCCCCAGTGAACACACAGGGCTCTTTTCATGGAAGGTGGTAGGTTACAAATCCCTAGTAAGTCGGTTGGCAATTAACTTACAGATTGCCTGAATCGCATTATCCTTATTTACTCAAATGGTTTTAATTTCCTACGCGTGTTCCCGACAAAGAGGACTTCTGTGGTCCTGGGCTGGCTGTACTAGGCTGTGCTGCCCTCTTTGCATCCCCACATCCATTCTCTGGCCAGTCCATGCCGCTGTAAACGCATGCAATTAAAGAGGGGAAAAAAGGTATAATTACAACTTCTGTGAATTTATATGTATCCAAAGTCCAAAATGCACATACTGTACTGTTTTAGCTTGCAGGGTGCAAAACTAAACTTTATATCCATTAAAAATGAGAGAAATAATAGCATACTTAAATGTTCATCTGGCATCTCTGGCATGTTCAAGTATCCAGAAAAAAGGAAAAGGGGCTATTTTTAAGAAGGGTTTGAGGCAGCTTTAGAAGACTCTGCTGAAAGGTGCTTGTGTCTCTAAAACTCTTCCTCTAAGTAATTTCAATGCTTATTCTCTATAGAGATAAAATACTTTGAATAACTGCCTGCATTTTAAAAAATGCACTTCTGAATTTTGCTATTCATAATTTTAATACCCCTCCTACAGTATTGTTTTTTAGAATTGTTTTTTTTTTCTATTTGTACTGCAAATCACTCCCGTGCCAAAAGCTTTGCAGGCAGACTGGCAGGAATGAATGTTTCTTGGCTTTTTATATAGACAATATATCTTAAGGCATACAAATAGGTTTACTGGAATTGTTTGAAAGACTCCAGGTATGGTATTGTTGTGGTTCAAGTGGGTTTAAGTCAATGGAACTTTCTAGTACATTTTGTTATTGGTCAATGTTTTTGTTTAGTGTCCCTTGTGTATGTAGGAAAAATGAGACTGTACTTTACAAGTCTCAGAAGAACACACAGGAAAGTGACTGTACTGAGAGTTTCGTTTTCTGTGCATGAAAACAATGGGTAAAGAGATTTTGTGGTAATTTTAAATAAAGTAGTTTCATTTTGCCATTAATAAAAGGTTAAATCTCTAGATCCCGTGCTTTGTCTCCTGACAAAATTTTCCGAGACTAAATATCTCTGAAGAAAAGTATTTTCTATTAGGTTGAACTGAAATTATGTTGAAATCAGTGGCAAATATGAAAATATTTTAGAACTATACAGCAAAAGAAATTAAATTTGTAAAATTCACAGAGTTCATAAATTTTTTATTTTGCTGATGAAAAAATGCATTATACCCAGGGTTGATATGATAAGGATATGAAACACATCATATTAACAAATATTTCTGAATACAGCAGGCAGTACATATTGTCATTGAATCTACTGCTCATTTCTCATCCAAAGTAAATATTTGCAAGCCATTGGCAATGAAATCTAGGAAACTTCATCCAGAGAATTTTAGTTTGCATAGAAATTGATTTGATTAACAGTCATCATGATTGTTTCTTTTTCCTGCACATCTTGTGACTAAAATATTTAATGACTGCATGTCATATTAAACACAATGCATTATTTTTTTAAACAATTAAAAATTGCAATATTTAAAAAATTCTATTCCTAAGGAGCAATTGCAAACAGCTGACAATTATATTAGCTGTAAAGGGGCATGCCCCTGTATTCTTCTGGTGAAGTTTATTGCTAGATTAGAAATAGAAAGGTTGGTTTGTAAAATACCAAACTGGTTATGTCACTGCAACTCCTCACCCCACAGAGAAAAACAGGTCTCCAAAAAATAAAAGCAAATCAAATGCCTAATTTTAGCACATGGGCATCATTTCTTCTGTTAGCACTTCATCTTCTTCGAGTACACTGTTAGCTGAGATCCAAATCACCACTCAGAGGTTTCCACAAATCACCCAGGCAAAGCCACAGCTGATCTGATCGTGTGTTGGTCACAGTCTGGCTCGGAGGGAGAAGCTGGGTTAGGGGGCTTCCCCAGGCCCCTTCCCACCAGCATGTCTGGAGCTCTCTCACTCTCCCATCCCCAGGAGCTGCTGGGATGGAGACCTTGCAATGGTTATGCACCTTTGAGAAGAGAGCGGCTGACACAGGTTTCACACAGCATAAGTGACCACTCAAGCTTTGAGAGAATGAGTATTCTGCAATTTCTTTCTCCAATAAATTTTAGAAGCTCTGGAAGTGTAAAATGATATTTTCACTATTAACCTAACATCTGAAATAGATTTGGTTTTCTTTGATAAATCTACCTCCCAGGTGTTCCCCTTACAGCACCCCACCCTGTCCCTCCAAGTAGCACAAGCACGCTGCAGACACAAAGGGCTGTGCCAATTTACACCAGAGGTCCAGCAAGACCTGAATCCAGTCTCTTCTCTGAGCTGCCAGTAGCCAGTGGCTTCCCAAACACAGTTTGGCAGATTTGGGCAATCAGTGGGCTTGAGCCTTCCTCAACTGGAAGTTTCCCGCCAACAATTTTATTAAGTAGCCATTGAGGGACTGTCTGCTATGGGCAGGTGTGATTCTTATCATAGGTATTTTATTTATATAGCTTCTGCACACATCTTTGCAAAGATGTGTACAATCTCATAACTTGATTGGTAAGTTAAATTTGAAATTTGACTTTGACGTACTCTCTGTTCTTAAGAATGACACTGTGAAAGTAGTGTGATCGTGTATTTATGAGAACAGTTTCTGATTCTGTGCTTGCTGTCTGCCTGCCTAGTTCAGTCTGGATGATTGAATCTGTTTAATTCTTAAAAGAAAAATTTGTTTTCTAAAAAGCATTTCTGAAATTTCAGTGCAGATGCTGAGCTAGGCTTTTGTACTGGTCTTCAGAAAAAACCTCAACAAAACCAAATGAAACAAAGAAGAATTTAACTATTCTGTTGATAATGCTTGAAGTCAGACTCCACCTTACTCTTCCCCGATTGTTCATAATATTACATGAGTAAAGCTGAGAAAAAAATGTGATCAAGCAACATACTGATCTAGATACCTTATGGATACAGTGATATATCAAAGTCAGAGTCACACTGTTTCTTGAAGAATTCTCCACTCTCATTGTGCTGCCTGGTTATCCAGCAGTCTAAGGGACTTTGTAATATCTACCTGTGTTATTGTCTCTGAGGTTGTCACCTTGCTCAGCAAACATCTGCTCAGCACGTGGTGAGCCTTTAAGTGAAAAGTTTCCACTGCAGTTCTGAACACACATCTCTAAGTTACCTTAGAAAGCATCTAAGTTACCTTAGAAAGCATCCTTTCAAATGGCAATGATCGATGTCCAGCCAGATTAGCCCAGAAACTACTCTATAAATACCCTTATGAAATTAGCTGCCCTCTTGCAGGTAGGTGAGTCTTCTCTGGCACAAGTAGAGTGCAGGCAGTAAAAGGCCTCTCGACTTTAATTGTTGCACATTTAATTGATGTTCAATTTACTCAAAATCCATTTTAGCTTATACTAAAGCTAGTCCCATTATAATACTATTTGGAACACAGTTTCTTTGCACTGGGCCAAGATGACTGGTTACTAAAACATTAAGACCAGCACAAGAAGACTGTGGCTTTCTCAGAAGAGGCAAGCTTGGGCTAGATTTGGGGTAGCATCACTGAGAGACAGATGAACCAGCCTTTACATGCAGATAGGCCTCCTGCTGAATGTAGGGCTTCCAGTGGGTTCTCTGTTGATAGCTACAAAGGAGAGTTCAGCTGAGTTCAGCTGTCTGCCAAGCAACCTTAGCAAACTGACAAGATAAGGGCTTGGTTTGTTATGTGACCGTATGTCTCTGTTAGATTAAACAACTTTTTTTTATTAACTGCTCTCAAATTCATTCAGCATGTCTGAAATGGTCTCATGATTTGCCTTCTTTCTTGCTGTAAGCAGTGTAACTATGCTGAGGTACAGGACTGAGGTACAGAGCTCCTAGTTGCTCATCTACCCTCTCAATTCCATTAACTAGTGCAGTACTAACATTTCTTATAGTGGCAATTAAAGTAATTAGACTCTGATGAGTCAACATGATATATGAAGAGAGGCCAGATCCTACCTCTCACCTGAATGACGCTGTGCTACTTAGGAAGCACAAAGGGGACAAAGGTCCTCATGCATGGGGACAGCCAGAGATGCCCCACGGTGCACATGGATGGCTCACAGGCAGGAGCCTGGCTGATAAGGGAGGTGAGATAACTTTAATTATCCCACACCTGCGTTCTAGATTTTGTGTGGAAATCAAATCCAAGGAAGATAATTACTTGTAATCACTTGGCAGCAGTGTCAGCTCCCATGTTCCTATAGCCTTGGCAAAATTATTTTGATTAAAAAAATAACGCATCAATTTTTAGATTTTGTTAACATTGCACTGGAGCACTAGAGGTGGGAAGTATGTCTTTACTTTCAGACTATCCATTTTAAAGAGTACCTAATGGGCTGACTCTAAGCACATTCAAAAAGAGGAGGGGCAGAAGACCAGGTCCTTTTGGACCTCAGTAGTTTTGAGCAGATCTTTTGGTGAGTCACCTGTTGTACCTGTGGTTTCCAACAAGGGTGCAGTTTAAGTACAGGCCTTTCTGCCAGGGGCAGCCCTCCAGAAAGGGCATAATGTTGTGCTAGTGCCACTGTGAGACGTACCTACTTCCT
Source organism: Manacus candei (assembly GCF_025592945.1). Taxonomy (NCBI): domain Eukaryota; kingdom Metazoa; phylum Chordata; class Aves; order Passeriformes; family Pipridae; genus Manacus; species Manacus candei. The sequence continues at coordinate 40,605,639 of NW_026138076.1, read as the reverse complement.
CATATCTGGAGAACAGATATGTGGTGCCTGTGGCCAGGTGCTGCCGCAGGGAGGGTGTTGTAGGGGGAGGCCTCTGTGAGAAAGAACATGGGGTTGCCCTTCGCCAGACACGGCCACTTCCAGCTGGTGCCAGCGGACCCACTGCTGGCAAAGCTGAGCACGTCATTGATGCTGGAAAATACGAGAGAAACAGCTGTACAGACACCAAGGACAGTGAGGAAAGAGTGGGAGAGGGTGGTCCAGGTGCCTGAACAGACATTCACCTGAGAGGGCAGCTGGGTGGGCATCTGGTGGCCTGGCAAGGTCAAGCCACCACACCAGACCATCAGGGTGGAGGGAGACTGTTCTAGCACCCTAACACTGCATGAGGTGTGAAGCAATAGGGCAGACCCAGCTCCTCATCAGCTCCATGTCATATCGAGGTCTGACCCCACAGGACCCAAACTGTTATCCAAAAGAGAGAGATCTAGATGGACATCTGCAAGGCCCACCATAGGTTCAGTGGTGAACAGTGGACCCAAAAGACACATCTTTCCTCTCCATACCTAATCAAATTTTACCCTACCTGTTTTTCCATTTCCAGAGGAAGGATGGCAGAAGACCAGCCGCACCTGTGCATTCAGATGTCAGACTCGAATACAAATGGCATCCCCAGCAGAAGGCCGTCCTCGCCAGACTTAGCTGGCAGAGCAGGGAGCGTGCTCACTTTCCACAACATCTGCTACCGTGTGAAGATGAAGACTGGGTTCCTGTGCTGTCAAAAAACAGCCACTAAAGAAGTTTTGAGAGATGTCAAGTATGTATTTAAATATCTCTTTAGAGTATGTGTATTTTTTTTTTTCTGTCTGGACAGCTGAGTCCACTCACATCACTGAGCACAATATACAATATTTGACCAAGATTTAGAAAAATTATATGTTCATGTCTGCTATCAGCTGTGCTTAAGCTTCCTGCTAGGCTCCAGTGGTCCTCAGTCTCTAGTGCTGAGCCTGTACATCAGAAAGCTCATGCTGCTGGGCATCATTTCCCTGGGCCCTAGGGGTACAGCCCTCCTGGCTGCTATCGGCACAGGGCCACACCAGCCAGCTCTGATCATTCTGCAGTACTTGGCAGTTCTCCCACTGGGCTGTAGTGTTTAACCGAGATACCAACAGCCTGTCCTCGATGGTTGTGTCTCCCACCCTAAGGTGGCCTTTGGAAAGGTTAATCTTGGGAAGTTTACTTATAATGTGTAAGACAGTAATATAAGCAAGGGTTATGTTAATTTTAAAGAGATGCATAGTTTTCTGGGTGGTTGGTGTCTTTTTGTTGGGTTGTTTGTTTTTTTTCCCCCAACATTGAGCACTACTGTAGTAAAGGAATTGTGTCATTATGGCCTTTGTTCAATAATCGATGCATAAAGTTTGCCCATTCACAGTTCAGTAGTTAAACTAAGTGGCAAGTGCTTATACAATATGCCATTCCAAGTCACCTGTGACTTTCAGCTCCCTAACTTCAATTTCTGTCGTAAATATTCACCCTTTTGTGTAGCTCTGTCTGTTCTGCTCTTTGTCTGTGCAATTTCCACACCTCCTAAACATGAGCTCCTAGTCTTTCCTAACATCCTCAAGAGCCATATGATGTGGTAACTCAGCTGACTGACATTGGTCATTTGGAACATTTTCTATCTGGCTTTTGAGTTTCGTGTGGCTTAATGTCAGATACAGAGAAACTGTCAACTGCAGTTTAAGTAAAGACAAATCCCTAGTATGTTCTGCCTACAGGGACCATTATTCTCTCTGTTAAAGAGAATAATACCTTTAGAACTGAATATGGTTAAAGCAAGTGTGTGCTTCACTTGCAGAGATCCATGGGGTAAAAATATATGTACAGGTTTTTTTACATTTTACTCATGTTTCTGTATTGTCTTCATTATATGAAGACTGGTTCTTCTTGAATTAGGAATAAAAATTAAAGTGGAGTTGGACTGATCATAAATCTTGCTAGTGATCAGGCAGCTTCATTAATTCCAAAATTAATGGGATGCAGAAGGTAGTTGTGCAGATAAGTTACACAGCCTACCAGTTGAAACAGTAAAAGAGGGAAATGCACTCTATTTATTTTGTAAATCTGTTTTGTCTTACAGTGGCATCATGAGACCTGGACTGAATGCAATTTTGGGACCCACTGGCAGTGGTAAATCTTCGTAAGTGCCCCCTTTGTCCTACACAGAGATTATACCAAAGAGAAAATGAAACTGCACATATTTAGCAGTTATGGACAATACTTTCAGAGAAAGATCATGCTTTTATTTTAGGTCTGTGCAAATCTCACCTGTTTCTGAGCAATACTTGAATTCAAAAAAGACAGTCAGGTTATATGACAAAGATGAAATTCAGCTTTAGTCCAGACTTAGAATGATGCATAAAGATAGTGTTATCAGCAAAGCAAAGCTCAATTTCTTGAAAAAATGGACATAAAATTGCACAGATCTCATTTCCTTAGGAAACCAGGAAAAAAACCAACTCAGTCCTTCAAAGTTGCTGGGGATTTTCTAAATTGCAAATGTTTAACGTGGTATGCTTTCATGTAGCTGTTTGTTCCATGAACTGGGCTTGTGACTCAGGGATCTTTACCTCCTGCATGCTCATCTGACAAAGTAACTAACTTTTCCTCTAGGCTACTTGACATTTTGGCTGCAAGGAAGGATCCCCATGGGCTTTCTGGTGACATTTTGATCAATGGAGCTCCTCAGCCTGCCAACTTTAAATGTACCTCTGGGTACGTAGTACAGGTAGGCAATTTTGATCACTGTATGGATTCTATTGTAAAAAGTTGCTGCTGTGTTCCAAGTGTACTTTGCTGTGATCCAAGAAGCAGGGCTGTTGCTGTAGCAACTCTCTACACATCTACCCTTGCTGGGAAAAATACTGTGCTTTGTATTTGAGTTGCTTTACAGCTTATGGGAGCAGATGCTTTCGATCTGGATCCCTTCTTGTTCTCCATTTGGGGGAACAGCTGTAGGCTATCAATATGCACGGAGTATTTTCCAAGTATGATGTTTTCTGGTAATATGCACCTGGCACCTCCACTTGCCCAGTAACAATGTCACTAACTCCCGTTCTAAGAAAACCTTTGTTCTGCCAGGGTGGGCTGGGAAGATGGACAAAAGAAGGAAAACCACATTTTTAATTTCTTTCCCCTCCCCACTCCTCGTGCTCAGCAGCAGGCTTGCAAATCTATCAAGGCCTGAAGAGGTGCTTCTATGAAAATTGTAAAAGCATGGTCAGCATGTTACAGAAAGGGGGTATCTCAAAACACACGTCACTCTGAACTCCCAAATCTAACAGATTCCCTTGCAAGAGACAAGCAGATAATATCTAAAAAACCTACCGTCCTTCCTCCTTTGCTGAAACAAGTTTGGAACACCTTCACCCTTCATCTTCACCCACATGGACACAACCTGTGTTTTCCTTCCTTCTTTTCTCCCTGCTCCCCTGGTAGGCTGGGGCTGCCTTAACAAACACACTCTGATAATGACCTGAGATGTAGCTGCTCCTTAAGTCCCTTCAGCCCTTCAGTCTCTCCCTCAACATCTCCAAAAAACTGCATAAGGTAAGAAGACAAAAGGGATAGTTTTTAATTACTTTGCTATTTATGGATTTTGATATCATGCATGATGAAGGATGTTCCTATATTACGTTGCTTTATGAATTGAGTCAAATACAATTACGTGCACGGAATCAACACTGCTATGACACAGGCATTGAAGATACACCTTATCACACGCTCTGGCCATTGCTACTGTCCCTCTGCATGCAAGAACAGCACAAAACATAGATAAATGCAGTTCTCAGAGGAACAAATAGAAGTTTCTAAGCAACCTCCAAGTATCTTTTTTTTTTTTAATGAAGGATGATGTGGTGATGGGAACCCTGACTGTAAGAGAAAATCTGACGTTCTCAGCAGCACTTCGCTTGCCAAAGTCAGTGAAGGAACAGGAAAAAAAAGAACGAGTGAATCAGATCATCAAGGAACTGGGTTTGAGCAAAGTGGCAGATTCCAAGGTAAGGCATGTAAATATGGTGCTTGAACCATGAGTAAATATTAAGTGATTTATTTAATGAGCCAAATGGCTCAACATGGCAGATTAAAAAAAGGCTAATTTCAACAATCTGTTTCAGTAATACAATAATTAATAACACTTTTTCTATGGGGATCTGTACAGACTGCACTGATGCTGCCCTGTGCTACTACATTGCAGGGAAAGGGAAAGGTAGTCTGTGTTTGGAGAAAAAGAGAACACCTCAAGTAGTACTAACATTAATAAATAGCCTATGTGTGAGAAAACATGTACATCTATTCCAGAGAGTAGGGCCAAAATTTCTTACAACTCTTCCCAAATAGTGCTGTGTGGGTAGGATACTGTTCACTCAAGGATTTGTCATCAGGCCAAATGAGACAAGTTTCTTGTTTTGTGGCAGGTTGGCACCCAGTTCACTCGTGGGGTGTCCGGAGGAGAGCGGAAAAGGACCAATATTGGGATGGAGATCATCACGGATCCTGCCATCTTGTTTTTGGATGAGCCAACTACTGGACTTGATGCCAGCACTGCTAATGCTGTTCTACTGCTGCTGAAAAGGTGATGGCCTAGGAAACAGCCTCCTGTTTTCAACACTCCTCTCTGCTACGCTTGGGTCGTATTTTACTTAAATTACAGTTAGAATGAGGAAATAGGGAAATCAGACATGTAATTGTTTACCAGCGAGCCAAGTCTGCAAAGGGGGTAGGAAAAAGGCTGTATGAATTCTCTCTCTCCAAAGTGAGAATTCTTTTCTCAGATGGACACTATAAATATGATTTGAATATTTTCTTTGTCTTTTTTTTTCCTTCTTCCTCCCCTCTCTGGCATGACAAGTTAATCAAACTTCACCAAGGCTTAACTGAACTTTTGAATTCTTTTATCTAAAGGCTGAATTGACTTGTAAAGCTAACACCTGTGTTGTTCTTCACATTTAGGATGTCAAAACAAGGAAAAACGATAATCTTCTCCATCCACCAGCCTCGGTACTCCATATTCCGACTGTTTGACAACTTGACACTGCTGGCTGCAGGGAGAGTGCTGTACCATGGGCCAGCCCAGCATGCCATTGGGTACTTCCAGTCCCTTGGTGAGCACAACTTTTGCAGCAACACCCTTAGTGTGCACTAACTTGAATAAAATGCCAATAGCTGTGGGTCAGAGTTGGCCACAGCATGTATTAGCAAGCCCAGGGTTTTAATAGGCTAAGCATTTCTCTGGGACTTTCTCCTCTTTACCCACATGTAGGTTTGGATGATAGGGCTGGCCTCTAAAGAACTGTTCCTGGGTGCATCTTAACTAGACAAAGCCCACGCTAGGGCTGGGAAGGCACATTGCCAGCTGTCACCTTGCTTTTACTGATGGAGCTGCCTGGCAGTGCCATTCATTCCTTGGGAAAGCACAGACCTTTTGAATCCTACCCTGCCCATGGTACAGTGGGCAGCTCAGTGGGCACAGCGTGTAGCTGTGTTCTTGACAACCTTTGTCCAGTCACACAACCATCACTCAGGGCTTGCACTGCTGTCACCACAGGGTACCAGTGCGAGCCGTACAACAACCCTGCTGACTTTTTCCTGGATGTCATCAATGGAGACTCCACCGCTGTGGCAATGAACAAGACTGATGAGATTAACAAAGGTATGAAATGCAGAGCTGAGTCAAATTATCACAACATGTATTTTGCCAGGAGGTGTCCAACACAACATTCTCAGGTGTCAACCAACCAATAACTTTGTTGTACAGTGTATGTCTGTTTGTATGCATAAGTGTCATGCACTGCTGATCCATGTTGCTTTAAACATGCAATTCCTAAATCCTTTTTGTTTATGTGTGGAAAATAATTAGCACAACCTGTAGTAAGTACCAAATTCACATGCAGCTCTACTATATAAAACATTCCTGCCTATGCAAGAATAGTTTGCCTCTCATAAATAGGTATTTAGTAATTTGTCACTGCTATCCATAAACTGACCTGCATGCTTTTGTGTCACATTCAAATAATGAGATGTTAAAGGTGCAAGAATATTTTCCCGTATTGAAATTATAATGTCTGGGAGTGTAAGAAACTATTTTGGTAACTCTCAACACAGAGAAAGAGTTTTCATCTTCAAGGCAAACCAACTGAAGTCCTGCAGAAGCAGAGATGATAAACCAGTTATGGGCACAATTTGATGCAATTATGACTTGTATTCCATTAACCAATGGAATGGTTAATCTGTTAGGAAATTACTGTTTTCCTTCCTCTGAGCCAGGTGGGAAGAGAGCGTAGAGGTAGGGGACCAGTGTTCACTTGATGCTTCCCTGAAGCTGTGGTAAGGCAGAAATTATCCCCAAACTAAAAAATCAGATCTTGCCTATGTTCAGTAGCATGCTTTTTCATCCTTTTCTGCTGCCACTCATTAATAGCATACTCTCTTTTCCCAGGACTGAAAAGGGACATGAAGTTGTGAATATACTGTGTACTCAAACACAAAGTTTCACTATATCTTTACCAAAAAAGCAACTGTTTTACCAAATGCATTTTTCAGGATCTGAAAAATATTATACCTGGTAATAGATGTTGTTGGAAAAAGCACGTTGGACTATAGTTAAGAAAAAATGGAGGTTCAGCTGAAATTTCTTCATGACTAAAGTAGACACATGCAGGATTACCTGGATTTAAAAGTCTGGAAAGTCTAGGGTTATCTCATTGGATCTGTGAAACAGATCATTTACAGAAACCTTGAGGGGCGAGAAGCGGGTGTTAAAGTCACTTTTTGATTAAAAGCTATATTGTTGTCATGTTGAAGCTTCATGGGCAGACAAGGGTTTACCTAGTGAGTCTGCTGTGAAGCTGCTGCCTGTGGTCAGGTTGCACAGACAAGCACAGAGGTTTGGTCTTACACAAACTCTTTTGAACTGCATGCTATGAGGGCAATGAATCACTGAAACTACATGTGCATATTAATTCTTCTGGTTCATTAGTAACTCTCCCATCCCAACAAAACTTCCCTGGCCTAACTCCTAAACAACCTTCCCATCCCTTACAGGCACGGTCATGTTTCTTTTTAATCTTTTCAGCAGAGAACACTGAAGAACGCACTGAATATACCTTGGCCGAGCACTTCGCAGAAAAATACTCCAGCTCTACGTACTACCGAGAAACAAAAGCACAATTAGAGAATATTTCTTTGGGAAATAAAAAGAAAACCAAATCAGTTTTCCGACAAATCACATATGCCAATTCCTTCCTTCATCAGCTGAAATGGGTGTCCAGGCGCACGTTTAAAAATATGATACGAAACCCTCAAGCTTCCATAGCTCAGGTAACGCTATTTGTATCTGTTGTTTTGTGGTATATGTTGAATTTATTTGACTCCTCTATTATTAGATGAGTCACTGGGATAGTTTTGCCTCTTGATATTTTGACTGTAGAAAGCATCTGAAGAAAGTGTGTTCAAGGTCTGGGAATCTGATTCCCTAGGTGTCCTCAATGCTCCCAAATGAGAAGCATGCAGGACTGTTCAGTAATTAATTTTGGACTACTGAAAGACTTTAGGAGGCAAGATCTTTTCCAGTAGGGTATTCTACTGCTCCTGGCCAGGAGCACCTTATGTTCCAAGTAGTTTCTTGTATTTGCTCATGAATATTCTTCAAACTTGACTCTAATTGTCCAGGCTTGGCACTGTGGGGTTTGGCCTCCAATCTTTTCCCCTGCCAGGAAAAGTTAACAGACTACACTAGCGTACCTAATTAACCTTCAGTACAAAATGAAGTGCTGGCAGTTGGCTCAAGCGCAAAAATATTTTCACAGTCTCGTAATGTGCGTGCTGTTTGGTCATTTGGCTGTCCATATTGGCAGTGATGTCTTCTGGATAAGATGTGACGAGGACCCACAATGGGGTCTAACACCCACCACGAAAGATAAGCATGTTCTACATGACTGGCCCTGTTAGTGCTGCTTTTTCAGGAGAATCAACACCAAAAGTGTTGACTTCTTCAAAGCTGTACGTTGCCTTCAGAAATAAAGAATGTCTGGCTGCAGAATGACTAATCCTCAGGAATCCTGTAATTCATGGGCCAAACTGCAGTCACAGCAGCAGCAAAACTCAAAGTTCTCAGCAATTCTAGAGGAGACAACAGAAAAATTGGTCTGGATCCAGGGGTATAAATTATCTTTATCATGGCTTTTATAATGAGTGAAAAAATGGCCAATGTGGAGGGGAAATGAGTCCAGAATCCCCAAGGTTAAAAGGCTTTGATATATGTGTGTGTGTCTGTATGTTGATACTATGGAGATCTTTAATAATTGCTTTGTAAAAGCTTGACCTTGTGACAAGAATTAGGCTCTCAAGGATCTCCTAATACCCCCAGGTTAATGGTCCTGACTTGTTTCTCACAATCTTTTCTATCTCCCCACCCTCATTAGGGATGGATTTGACCAGCATTCTTTTAGTGGTACACGGCCTGTTAAGCCTTTTTTTCATTAATCTGCTCCAAATTGGTCTTGAAATGATCCCTGCTTTCCACTGCAATTGGCTTAGGACCTGAATTATCCCTGACATTTGCTCCTTTCGGCAGGATCTTAGCAATAGGGTACCATGGATCAAGGGGTTTATGGTGTTAAGACTCATGCATTGCTTGGGCTTAAAGATGACAGAACTGCCTGATACCATCAGTTTTCTTGTGATTTTTGTCATTTGCGTTTAGCGTTTTAAAAGTGTGATGCACACACTTCAGTCTTCATCCCTGAGCCAAGTGTTATCTTTGCTATTTAAATTGTGTTACAGACTGCAAATATCAGCACATCTACAGCCCAGTCGTAGTACCTTGTTAAAAAAAGTCTCAAGAATAAGATGTGTGATAGAGCCCAGCAATTAGACCTTGTGGGGCATGAAAATAAAATGTCATCCTCAGCCTGGCAGTCAGGAAAGACTGATTGCCCAGCTCAAAGTAGCCTTGAGATGGCTGCAGAGAAATCCCCACAGAAGCACTCCATTGCAGAGCTGTGGTCAGCCCTGGAACTGAAGTGACCCTTGCCACTGACAGCAGATGGGGAGTCACTTTCTGTCCAAAGGAGAATGAATGGTGGAGATTATCAGTAACAAAAGAGGAGAAATGTTGCAATCAAATTAATTAATTTAATCACACCATCTAAGAATGGCTGAAACAGTGCTTGGGGAAAGGAGTTTGGGTGAGGTCCGTGTGATGCTGGGGATCCCTCTTTCTAACCTGCCCCACCAAGCCTCTGCTATCCTCATCCTCCCATTGCTAGTATTAGCATCCTACCAGCATTCGTGGAGCAGATCCTCAAGATCTGGCCCCACAGGAGGTCACAGAAAAGCCATGATATCACTGCAGGATTGTGCCTCCTGCCAGTATCACCACGGCAGAGTGAGCAGCAGCTGAAGCTTCCATACTTCCCTCCTGTCTCTTTGTCCCACTGCCTTGACCACATGAGGCAGCAGCAGCTGGCCACTGCCACAAGCAGGTGGCACTGGGGAGTTACTGTATCTCAGACACCTCTCGGAGGATGTCATGGCTCGAGACTCACAGAACTGCAGAGCTGCAGGTTGCTAACACCCCATCGACCCCCCTCCCAGCTTGGGCAGCTTTTGTCCTTTCTGAAAATACTTCTTGTCAATCTGCACTCGCCTGCTACATATTTAAAAAAAACTTACTGAAGTTTTGAAGCAATGAGAATGACACTTTTCCTCTTCTTTTCTTTTTTTTTCCATTTAGGTGTGTGTTACGGCTTTTCTGGGACTGGTTGTAGGTGCCCTTTTCTTTGGACTTAAAGAGGACTCCACTGGACTACAGAACAGGTTAGTCAGTTTGAGTAATGGATGTTCAAAAATTCGATTTAAAGCTCTACCTCTTTAAAGCAAATGCTTCTCTTCAAATCAGTAAGTAAGGCCAAACCTGTGTTAGTGACTCCGAAGTGAGGATTTTCCTTGGTCCCTGCAGAACTGAGAGGGGGATGCAGCTCTGCCCTGCCATGCTGGAAGCTGGACAAGCAGTCTAAATGAAATGAGTGATGATGCTTCTGTAGGATGACACTTTTCAGTGCCAGTCAGGCTGCTAAAAATGCTGAAGAGCAGACATCATATTAAAAAGGTTTAATTCAGCATGGCGGCACTTCAACTTATTTTCTACAAAGATTTTTCCAAGATGAAAAGAACAAAGATTAAAATATGCAGACTTGGCTACATAAACCTAGGAAACGAAAGCTTTAATCTTGTGTCTGTTTCTATATACACACACTTGAATTTACCAGCAGTAAGTCAGAAGGTGCACCTAAAGCTAGATTTTCAAATTATTCTGGTCTATGTATCATTTTGACAGCTGTATATACATGACCTGACACATGATTTTGCAACTATGAAACCTCTAGGCTGTTAGTCCTGAAACACTACTTATATGGCATTTACCTAAAAATGGCCCAGTTTCAAATTGGGTATGAAGTGCCTTAAATTTCAGTGGAAAAAGTGAAAACTACTTCTCATGTTGCTTACTCAGTACCTCACAGTTTGCAATCAGACAAATGTCTCACAATCTGAGAACTTTTAATGTGTCAGGAAATAAGGTAAAAAAACTGCATCAGAGAACTTACTATTCTTGCATGCCAAAAGCAAATACTAACTGTACCATTGTAATTCAGGCTTGTTACAGACTCAGACTTGTAGCCAAGCTTTCTCCCGTGGAATTTGGGATGAGAGGTCACAGACTGCTAAACTTCAGGCGCTACAGTTGGATTTACATACGCAGGAGTGGAAACACTACATTTACATAACATTTTTAATAACAGCTTGCTGGTTTGCTTTTTGTAGAGTGGGTGCAATGTTCTTTCTGACCACCAACCAGTGTTTCAGCAGCATCTCAGCTATTGAACTCTTCGTTCAGGAAAAAAAGATATTTATGTAAGTAAAGCATACAAAAGGTTATCAGGCACTACTGTTATAAAGCAAGTTTGTCTGCCCTACTGTGGCTAATTGTCATTTATGTACACCAAGTGGAGAGTTTTCAATTTATTTCACTGATGGTGCTCATTGCAAATGCGCTCTTTTAACCTGTGAGTTGTCTGGAAATCCCCCAAACAGTAGCTGTGATCACAAATAGCTGAGTTTAAAATTACTGACAGAGTAGGGAAAAAAAACCTCCCTGAATATTCAATTTTGGTATTGATTAATAAATTTGTGACTTGCTAGTGAGGGCAATAAATACTATTTAACTGGATTCTTTAAAGCTATGCATATTACATTGTATAAAAAATGAAAATTATTTAAACTTTACCCTTTCTGTTTTGATAGCACAATATATATTTACTAAAAACCATATGCACAAGTATCCACGTTCAGTGTCTGGCTTACTGGACATTTGCATTACAGACATTTGCATTGCATTACAGATTTTTTTCCAGTTTGAGCTAGAATTCATTTGTCTAAATAACCATACTGATTTTTAGTGATTTACATTTGCCATATGCTGTACATATCTCTGTGTTCCAGGCATGAATATATCAGTGGGTACTACAGAACGTCTGCGTATTTCATCGCAAAGCTAATGGCTGATTTAATACCCATAAGGACTCTACCAAGCATCATCTTCACCTGTATAGTTTACTTCATGTTAGGCAAGTATGGTCTCCTATGGTCACACTGCAACTCCCAACCCCCCTCAGTAAATCAACGTGGAACATGTGTTTTATAGATGTGTATGTACACGTACATATTTATGTAGGGTAAAGCACTACATTGGCATGGCAGTGGTTACTGCCAGTTGCTTTTAGCACACCATGTGGTTTTCTACAGAAAAGAAACACTTTCAAAGATTTAAGCATTCAACACAGAATCTGTGACATCTCATGTCCCCTGTCCCTAGAAGGAAGCATGACGTGACCATTATTGCATGGGTTTGTTCTATTCCTTTTCATCTATGGCCATCTTAAATGTCTGATGACTATTACAAGATACTTTTCCAACCCCTGCCAGAACACCTAAAAGAAAAATTTTTCGTTTAAGATCTTAATATTGTGTGAATTAGTATCAAATTGTTATTTTTGGTGAGATGCCTTCTGGTTAGTGAGCAGACTTTGAAAGTTGCTGGCACCAGCTTTTACAACCCTAGAACAACACATTTGAATGTCATCCTCAAAATATGTCCACAGCAGACCATTTTCCTAGAGTAAGGTTTCAGATGATGACATCCTTTTGGGATGTCCCAAAAGCTTGAAAGTACAAGCAAGACTTAAAAATAATCACAGTGGGCTTTGGTCTGAGATTTTTTCCCTAAGGAACAGGAAAAAAGGCTGCATCAGCAAGAGGCTCTAGGACTGTGAAACTGGAGTGAGATATACCTTGCTACCAAATCCACAGTCACCATAAGTCTCCTAGGTCCTTTAGGAGAGCTCTCTGCTGGAAACCAGTGAAATGCTGTACAACTGCCGCTCATGGAATTGCACTAGAAATTTCTTCTTTGATAGACAACTTGAAGCCACAGTGAAGCCATCACTTTGGATGTGTGGAGTACAATACTTTTAACTCCTACCCGTTCTGCCATCTCTAGTGTTACTAGTTATTCCTCCTGTCCTCCACTGTCAGGGCATACACACGGGCTGTCACAAGCACCACGGCAGTCTTGGGTCTTGGTGATGTAGCCCATGCTGCCAGACAAAGGGTAGTGTGTAGGCAGTACACACTACGGAATTCAGGATAGTGTTCAGCTTATGGTAGAGCTTTTGGCAGGATCATACTGAAACCCTTCTTGTTCTCATCTTTAAGGTTTGAAACCAACAGTAGAAGCCTTCTTTACAATGATGTTTACCCTTATGATGGTGTCCTACACAGCCACTTCTATGGCACTAGCCATTGCAGCAGGACAGAGCGTGCTCGCTGTAGCAAACCTACTCATGACTATCACATTTGTTTTTATGATTGTGAGTAGCATTATTCAGTTTTCTAGACTGAATCCTGAAATCCTAGAAATGCTGAAATGTAGAAATCCTACTAGCTCAGAGTTCAGCTGAATTCTGCAAAAAGACTGTTGGGGTCGAGCATGTTGCATATCCTGATTTGTCTGATTTGAGTATTCTGATGCTGTGGGGTTGAATATTCTGATTCGTCCTTTGAACAAAAAAGAACCGGGGGGTGGGGTGGGGTGGCTGGGGGTTTGGGTGTGAGGGGGCGGGAGAGTGGCTCCTCCGCCCTCTTCGGTGTGGCTCTGGCAGTCAGCAAACTGCCTTGAAAGGAGAAAAGCCACCTATAGCTACATTTTTTTCTTTCGCCCTTAGCTTTGCAAAAGACAAGTGTGTCTGGCTGAGAACATGACCTGCAGCCTCCTGCTCTCTGAGACCACTACTCCAGCTGTGCTTCTCAGCTGCAGAGCCCACCACTGGGCATGTCAGAACCAGACAACACACAAACAGCTCCAGCTGGGAGACAGGCACCATAAACAATGAGGCAGCCCCGAACTCACAGACAGCATTCACATTGCCTCAGACTCAGGGCACACAGGCAAAACCCGGTGCACACCTGAGGGGCAGCAGACAGTTCATGCGATCCCATGTGGGACCCCCTGCCAGGAAGCAGAGGGTTTTAATGCACAGGGTAAAAGCATTCCCTGTTAACCTATTTCGGGAGAAGGACCTGGGGTTATGGCTCAAAGCTGGGTAACACAACTGATTCCTTCCCTCTCCCTTGTTCTTCCACTGGAACATTTTTTTTTTCTTTAGAAAGGCTTTCCCACTCATTTATATCTGAAGAAGCAGAGTCAAGAGCTAGAGAAGAACACATGATAACAGCATGTAATTTGTAATTTGCTTTTTTGTTGTTGTTGTGGCTTTTTTGTAATTCTTGTCTCTAGCTTTTCTCTGGGTTGCTGGTCAATCTCACAAGTGTCCTGTCCTGGCTCTCCTGGCTCAAATACTTCAGCATCCCTCGATATGGAATGACAGTAAGTGTTGTATTTTCCTGTGTGCAGATTTGGAAAAGGCTCGATAGAAAGGAGTATCTTTTGTGATAAAGAAAACTTCAAACTTTATGGTCTAATGAGCAAAACGAAACTAATTAAGTACAGCAACCTCGGAACGTAGTGCAGGATCTTGAAACAAGAAAGGCTTCTCATCAACCAGCGCCCACTGCTGTCTAGAAGAGCTCATTTCTGTAACTTAGAAACACCTCATATGAGGGAGCAACTGAACAACTACACCCAGTGCAATGCAGCTGGACAAAAATGATACAAAGTAAAGAACAATGTTATCACTAAAAAAAAGAAATTAAATTAAATTCTTCTCTTTTCCATCACTCTCTCTTTTCCATCTTGACAAAAACTTGTCAAGCTAAAGATTTTTTCCTAATTTTTGAGAATATAGCTAGGGTGATGTTTTGCAGAGAAATTTGGGCTTTACTATGCCCCTGCAGAAATAGTCTAGCCTAGGGGAGGTGGTAAAGCCTGCTGTTGTGCATGCTTAGCAGGGTCTGGGCTGCATACATTCCTTTCTTAAAAGAACCGTGCTGCTCACCTTAAAAAATAGAAATTTGGCCAACATAGTAGTGATACCATCACATTTTTAGAATAAATTTTATACCTCATCTTGATAATGTATCATTCCTTTGCCTACTGATTTCTGTTGTCATTGTTTCCTTTATTTTAAAAGGCTTTAGAAATCAATGAATTGAAGGGTCTGAACTTCTGCGGCAGCATTAACATCACAGTTTTAAGCAGCAACAATAGCTATCCACAAACGGACCAGATGTAAGTATTTTGATTCATTGAAATGAATCCCACCATGAGTAACTTCAGAAGTCCTAAAATATTAGTCTGAGTATCAGAGATACACACTGATGACCAGCAGAATCTGTGAGTTTTTTAGAGAAAATGAAGTTTTGACTGGGTTTTTGCATTCTGCCTGCATAGAACACGCATTCTGCCTGCATAGAATACGCATTCTGCCCATTGTCATATTTAGTATTTATAAGACTAGAAATATCTGACAGTATGCTTCTTCCCTTTTCTTCAAACTGCATTTACTGAAAGACATTCACACACACTACAATTTTACAACCTCACAAAATCCATCTCAGCTTCCTACAGGAAACTGGAGCTACAAGACAAACAAATTTACAGATAGAAAATAAAACAGTAACATAGCTGGTGTTCGCCTGACCTGCTGTACACATTAAATCACACTGCAGCTTCTAGGGATCTTCCTAGGTAATTCAAACTGACAAAGTCTATAAATGCATGTGTGTTTATCTGCAGAGTGTGTACTGGAGAAGACTACCTGAAAAGTCAAGGCATCGATGCGAGTACCTGGGGCCTGTGGCAGAACCACCTGGCACTTGCCTGCATGTCACTAATATTCTTCACCATCGCGTACCTGAAACTGCACTTCATGAAGAAGTTCTCTTAAAACCAGAAGAAAAAATGCAATTTCCACTCTTCAGGAGTTTGATGAAACTGACTGTGCAACTCACTCGATTATTTTTTTAAGAGGCCTTCCTTTGTACTTTTATGACGACACAAGTCAATAATGTGAATGCCATCCTTGTATGTTATATTTAATACTTACTATTAATGTACTTTGCTGAAATATCTAGCAAGACTCAGTCCTCCCTGCCATAAAAAATCAACTATTGATTTCTTCAAGAGACTATTCAGTCTTTCTGCATCTTTTAGCTATGAACTTGTTAAACACTAAAATTAACATTTAGTGGTTTAACCTGAAAAAAAAAAAAGGTTGCATACTTTAATTAGCACCTACATTCACTGGCAAGAAATCCAGTGCAAAATGATGCTTATCAGGACACCAATGCAGTCTCAACTGCTTATGTGCTCCTAGTCTATGTGAGACAGCAACAAAATCCTCGCCAACCCTGTGCACATCTCATACCCTTTTCCATTTGGGAATCATTACTGCTCTGGAGCATAGTTGATTGATGACATGAAGTCTTTCTTACCACACTGGAGTGGTAGAAGCACTGCTTTTTTAAATAAAGGTGACTGTGAATTTACTTACTCTGCCAGTTCACATAATCCTTGTCCTGAAATTTGCATTTCTTCTGTGTAACTGCAAGTCATCTTCGCTGTCCCATTATTGCTGCTATCATGAGCTCTTAGTCTTTTTTTATAGTGACCAATTTCAAGTGCATGACTGAACAGGATGATACCACATTTTTAGAGGTCCACAGATTGCAGCAATCCTTTCCTGGCGGGCCAGCTTTTCCCTGGCCATGTGCAGCAGTGCTAGCTCATCTTTATTTGGAGGACTTTATATGCAGAGTTATGCATAGTAAATGTGTTAAAATGCATAAAGACAACTTTATAGCTCTTTCTTGAGCTGTTACTGGTAATCTTTGCCCTGGTTTGTGCAGGTCATACAAAACAAACTTACAGAACCTTATTGCTCTAAGAGACTTACAATCATACAATATACTGAGTTGGAAGGGACTCAACAAGAATTATTGAGTCCAACTCCTGGCCTTGCACAGGACCATCCCTGAGAATCACACCGTGGGCCCGACAGTGTCGTTCAAACACTTTTTGAACTGTGTCAGGCTTGGTGCTGTGACCATTTCCCTCGGGAGCCTGTTCCAGTGCCCAGCCACCCTCTGGGTGACGAAACCTTTTCTAATATCTAACCTGAACCTCCCCTGACACAGAGTCATGCTGTTCCCTCAGGTCCTGTCACTGGTCAGCAGAGAGAAGAAAGCAGTTCCTGCTCCTCCACTTCCCCTCGTGCAGCAGGTGTAGACCACAATGAGGTCTCCCTCAGGCTCCCCTTCTCCAGGCTGAACAGACCAAGTGCCCTCAGCCACCCCTTGTACAGCTTCCCCTTTAGACTCTTCACCATCTTCGTGTTCCTCCTTTGGACACTCTCTAATAGATTTATAGCCTTCTTATATTGTGGCTCCCAAAACTGCACACAGGATTTAAGCTCCACATTGAAAGGACTCAAAGGACACAGGACTTGAAACCGCCCCAATGCAGAGCAGAGCGGGACGATCCCCTCCCTCGACCGGCTGGCGATGCTTTGCCTGATGCCCCCCGGGCACGGTTGGCTCCCCTGGCTGCCAGGGCACTGCTGACTGATGTCCAACTTGGCTTTGACCAGGCCACCCAGGTCTCCTTCCACAGTGCTGCTTTCCAGCCTCTCATTCCACAGTCTGTACATACATCCAGGGTTGACCTGTCCCCAGTACAGAATCTGGCACTTGTCTTCGTTAAATTTTCCATAGTTGGTGATTGCCCAGCCTTCTAACTTGTCTAGGTCTCTCTGCCAGGCCTCTCTGACTTCTCTTACACGACTCCTTCGAGGATGGTTACATTTCTATGTCTCTTGCAAAAATTATCCAAGGTAGAGTGACAGAATCAAAGAGGCAGAGGGAGCGTGTGCGCTCCTGTCAGTAGTATTTGGTTTGGAGGCACTGGTGCAGACCTAGGACAAGGACAGGAGGCAGAGAAGTGAGGGTGAAGGAGAATAGGAAAGAACCTACATTGTTCTCCAGCTTCCCTTTGCAAGCCTTGCAATGAGTGCTGCAGAATTAAGGTTTGTACACTCGTAATCTGTAGCTGTGCTCCAGAATATTCCCATGTGAGTTTTGAAACAAGTGACACGGGGCCTGTGGAAATAACATTTTAATCAATCACTTACAGTTGAACTGCATGAGAGGAAACAGACAGCTGTAGAACAGCATTGCAAATATAAAGGAATTTTACCCCCTTGACAGAGATACATCCTCGCAGTGGAGTCCTTGCTCCAACTGAAGCTGGTAACTCAGAATCTCACAGTCTGTTTTTTGTAGTCAGACCCAGGGTTTCTGCAGAAGCTACTGCTAATTTCCATAACATCTGCTACAAAATTGAGGAGTAGCATTTGCTATTGTCAAAAAAATTGATATTTTAATAAATATCAAGTAGGTATTTTAAAAACCATGTTTCATACCTTTTTTTATTCAGCTTTGTCACAACTCTGCATAAGCATCCAGGAAACGAACTGGAAAGATGAAATAGTGCAATGAAGATAAAATTACAGATTCACAGACATAATAGCACACACTAAGTTAAATTTTCAATTTCCAGGTTACCTTAGAAGGGGATTTTTGTACAGAAGGGTGTTGACATAAACTTGAATTTTAGGGAAAAAACACATGTCAATTTAAGAACACATGTACAAATAGAATCACACATGAGATTCTCAATATTACAAAGAGCCCTAAAAAACTGAGGAAAAAAACTTGCTTGATCATTAATATTTCTGAATTTGGTTATTTGAGTGTATTTAGTTTTCAGAAAATAGGTTATGACCCTGTTAAATTTTAAAATATCTGCACCCAACTCTTGCATGACAAAATAGTTTGCTGTAAATTTATACTTTGGTAAAATAACTTAAGTTGCTGCTGAAAATAAAAATCTATTCTTCTTCCTAGATTATCAGGAAATGGTCACCTTAAACTATACTAACAGACAGATTATCTACTTTTACATTGGTATGGCTGAACTATAAGCCTGACCTTATGTATTTCTATGCATATAACTAACAAATAGAATCAAATATGAATGAAATCATAGTTATGTAGTATTCAGGCTTTTTATTAGGTCTTGACAGATTTGCATTTTAGGTATATCAGAATGGGCAGACATTCAAGTTAACAAAATGAATATACAACAATCCTGACTTTTTTTCTGAGTATTATTATTGAAGACTCAACTGCTGTGGCACTGAAAAATGCACATGGCATTAGTGGTTCCTGTACAGCAAAAGATTCACAGCTTCAGAATAAGCAACCATATGTTAT
Organism: Manacus candei; assembly: GCF_025592945.1. Taxonomy (NCBI): domain Eukaryota; kingdom Metazoa; phylum Chordata; class Aves; order Passeriformes; family Pipridae; genus Manacus; species Manacus candei. The sequence goes on along the minus strand of NW_026138076.1, from coordinate 40,586,805 downwards.
TTGCAAGATGATAGTCTTACTTCCAACAGAATGGTAAGAATATTTTGTTAAAAATTTCTGAGGCTAGATTAGTTTTAATGTAAATTTACAGGATACATCTAAAAATCTGTATGAGATTTATACAAACAGTAAACAAGCTGCCACAGCAGGCAGGGGTTGTACATAAACAGATGAGACCAGCTACAGAATTATTTTTTAAGATTTCACCTCTCCTTTATGTTTGAAAGCATTTAAAAGCTTTCCAGGATGTAGCTTCTGCTATCTTTCTCATGAAAACAAGAAAAAAATTTGCATTTGAGATTTGAATTTTTTGACATTTTGTATTAGTATTCTCTTTCAAACTTCAATATTTTTGTTTAAAATTTTTAAAAAGTCTTCCCCTTGCCATTCCAGTAATCCACTGCAAATACTGCCCAACATTTTAGTATATTAAAACAGGATGACTAATTCAAGATTTGAATCATTAAACTGAAGCAGATATTCACTCTTCTCTTTCACAGCTTGCATTGATGAGTACTTGCAGGTACAATAAGGCTTGGCTGTTTGGTCAGAGCTGCTAAGACTGCAACATAATACTGTATTTTATCCTCCTAAAGAGGCTCAGGGAACCTTCTGCACATCCTGAACATAGGGAGTCCTTTGATGAACTTCTGAAAGCTGAATCACAGTGTTCATTCCACCAACTATGTCCAACATCATCAGTGATGATGTCAAAAATATTTCTTATCCATGCAGCTTCCTCGACAGTTTCAACAATCACAAACCACTGAGAAGGTAACGTGGCTTTATGAATTCCTTATTCCTGTCTCATTTAAGCCTCTGTCTCATGTAATTGCCCTTTGATGGTTTCCTTTGAGCAGAAGGCTCCAGAAAAGTGAATCAAGAAAGATAACAGAGCTTTCAGGAGTACAATCTTTCACTGTGCCTGTTTTCTAGTGAATTTATGTTATTATCTAGAATCTGTGGTTGGATGGTGAAACGCGTACTTCTGACAATGAGCCATCATTCTTGGTGGTAAAATTCTGATTATAAAACTTCAACTTTTTTAGCTGTATTTGTATTTACAGATTTGATTGATCTTTGATTTCAATTCAGATTTTATCTTTCTAGAACATTCAGAGCTGGGATGTTGCTTATAAGTAAATGAAATTATCTAAGCTCTTGGGCAGCTCACATTTGTTCTAAACTTAACATTTTGACATATATGACTTCAGGATTCACGTTGATCTAATCACTAATTATGGTATTGCTTTGTTGGTAAGATATAGTGCTGCAGGGGCAAATGAGAGCTTCAGAGCACAAAAATTGGCAGAAAGTGTTTTGTACCTTTAATTTACTTACACATTTGTCCTTTTTAAGCAGAAGGAAACAGTGAGAAGATAACAGCAATGGGGTTATTCCAAAGAAATCAACAGAAAGAATACTCCAGGTCGTGGTACTACAAAGAAATGAAAGTACATTAGAGAAGCTGCCTTTGGAGACAAAAATCAACATCATCACAGATTTAAAACTGTAGAACTCTACAGCCCAGACAGTTGGAGCTGGTCCTTAACATTTCAGCATTTTTAAAGAGTTATCAGACTGTGTTCCAATCTGACAATAAAATAGATTTTAGTACACAGCAGTGATTTCTGAGAAAGGAAACAATCAAATTAAGCTAAACCACTCACATTTTGAACAGATTTTCACACAGTACTGCACAGGTAATATTTACCATGAAGCTCCTAAACTTCTACTCATTTCAGCAGTTGGCCATCTGTAAGAATGTACTTACGTAAAGCAAATATTTCTTCTTGCACTGTCCAATACCTAGTTCTGTTTTTCACTCTGCAGAGAAGATAACATACTGTCACTATGATTTAATTTTCATTGAAGTGACCCATGAGACCAGAGCAAATCCCAGAGTGACTGCCCAGGAAGAGTTCCTATGCAGCTCAATGAGAGGACAAGTTCTGCTACTCCCAAGTGCATCACTGTTTAGCTCATTTGCTCTCATTGATTTTAATGAGAATGCCCACATACTAATGAACTGACAGCAGCACAGTGCAGTCAATCTGTTATCTGAGCTCTGCAACTCCACAATGAGATTTGTACAACTCTGTACCTCAGTTGCAAGAGCAGAAATTACAGTAGTAGTCATGTGGGACTTGTCTGTCACAGCATAGGCTTTAAATGAAGATTTTATTTTTCTCTTTATATCCAGAATTCTACTTTACATATTCAGGTGAGAGATGTCCCTGCCCACAGCAAGAGGGTTGGAACTAGATGATATTTTGAAGACCCTTCTAACCCAAGGGACTATGATTCTATTATATATCTGTTTCTCCCCTTTTGTTTGGGACTGACAAGTACAATCAGATTGCTTGCACAAGCCACTAGGCACATCAGCTCTATAGGAACCCCAACATTTACCTCTAAAACAAGGAAAGCAGGGGGGAGGAAAAGTGATTAGGAGAAGGGAAATAAATTCAGAATCCCTAAGGTTAAAAGGCTTTGATGTATGTGTGTGTGTCTGTATGTTGATACTATGGAGATCTTTAATAATTGCTTTGTAAAAGCTTGACCTTGTGACAAGAATTAGGCTCTCAAGGATCTCCTTAATACCTCAAGGTTAATGGTCCTGACTTGTTTCTCACAATCTTTTCTATCTCCCCACCCTCATTAGGGATGGATTTGACCAGCATTCTTTTAGTGGTACACGGCCCATTAAGACTTTTCTTCATTAATCTGCTCCAAATTGGTCTTGAAATGATCCCTGCTTTCCACTGCAATTGGCTTAGGAGCCAAATTATCCCTGACATTTGCTCCTTTCGGCAGGATCTTAGCAATAGGGTACCATGGATCAAGTGGTTTATAGTGTTAAGATTCATTCAATGCTCAGGCTTAAAGATGACAGAACTGCCTGATACCATTGTTTTCCTAAGATTTTTGTCATTTGCATTTAGCATTTAAAAAGTGTGATGTACAGAATTTAATGATTCTGATTATATCACTAACTCAACTGAAAATGTGTTTTCGTGTATGAAAATTCCTGTTTCAGTTTGCTTACAATTTAACATCAAGTGATTTAATCTGGACTCCCAGAAAGTTTAAAAGACTTACATTTAGGTTTTATGTCAAGCCATTCAATTTTTCTTCTACATCCTCCATCTGAACTACTTTAAAATAATTAAAATAAATCACAAGCTGAAGGTTGTTACTTCCTAAAGAGTTATTAAAACTCATTTGAATCAATTAGTTTGAAGGAAGCTTTATGATTACAATAATCTTTTATTGCTTTCAGTACAGAAACTAAGGTTTTTATATTTTCAGTGCCAGTAACTGAAAGTAATTGCTTGTTCTCTGTAAGGAATGCTCCATTTGCTGTAATTAATAGCACAGCATTGCTAAATAGCAGGGCGTTTATATTTTAATAACCCTTGTTCCTCCTCAGCAATCCAGGGGTATAGAGGGAAGTATTTTTCTCCCAAATACCTGTGTGTGTTATCTGAGGTACACATTTCAGACTTGCTCTTTGTTCATTGCCTAAATTACAACTTTTTCATCTGTTTGATCAGCTGTTGCAACCACATAGTCATAAAATTTGTTAGTAGCAAGCACCTAATGTTATTCCTACATAACAAGCAAGAAAAGACACCAAACTGGCTACATACAGCTAATACATTATCCAATTGAAGTCCTAGGAAGACTATGTAAAACTTACACAGGTTCCGAATGCCACAGTTTAGAAAAACCTGAAAAAGCTCTATGTTTATTTATTAAGAAGAGGAAAAAAGTAAAAGGCAACCTAAATGCTGGTGGCAGGCCTAGGACGAATCTGTATTAATTGAGAGCTTTTAATATGCAGAAGGCTACTGACAAAACTGAAATCAATGATATCCAATTTTTACTGGTTTTGCTTCTTCTCTGTAGCTAAAAATATTTAATCATCAATAATAGTAACTGTTGGAGGAATTCTTCTGGAAAAAGGAATTATTTTAGTGGAATTTGAAACAAGTTAGCAAGCCTGCTGATGGAGCAATTTGAATTCCTTTTGTTGAAGGAAGCAGAAAGCTAGACAGTACAGAAAGTAAATTTCATTTTTCGAATTGCTGCCTTATTTTCAAAACAGATGTTAGCGAGTTATTTCATTGATTCTGTCACACATTTACATGTGGTTGGACAACTACACGATAAAGGCTATTGACTTTTTGAATGACACGTCTGAAAGGTCCATAAGTTACACTGACTCAGGAATGGTGACCTATTTTTCATAGCGTCCCCAGGCTTTATAAATTATATTGGTTCAAGCAAAGATTTAACAAGTGCCTGAAAGACTCAATAGTTCTTGCCATGGACTTACATGTTTTGCTGATGAAGCTGCTGCACTGGCTGGATGCTCTGGGCTGCACAAGAAATGTCATCGTCTTTCTTGACTTCTGTGCTGTGGAGACACAGTAAGAACTTTGTAGGCCATATACTCACTACCTGTGAAGAAAGACATTTGTTGAATTTAGGCTTTCCAGGAGGCATTAAGAAATGTACTTGTAGAGCAGCATCCTACCAGGCCAGAGAATAAATCAATAAAAAGATTTGCAATTTAGGAGGTTGTTTCAGCACAGAGGAAAGATTTAAAAAAACCCAAAACATAAAAGCAACAAAGAGTTTATGTCAGGTGGACACCTGAAGTTAACAGCCAATAAAAATAATAATTAGAATAAATAGCAGCATCACAAAAAATTTAAATAATGTATGTCTACCTCTTGTTTTCACAGAGACTAAATAGTTAGAGCTCAAAACAACAGTTTCTTTATATGTGGAAGCTGATGGATAGGTTCAAGGGCAGCTTTAAGTAAACAACACTTCTCCATTTTCATGTATTTCCTCCATATTTCAAGAGAAATAATCTTTGCTGCCCTAAGGTTTTGAGTCATGCTGTCTAAGCAGACCATTTCATTCTCAAGAAAGTGCCTTGCCAATATTTTAGGCATTCTGTTTCTTCAAAAAACACAACACTGCAATTACTCCCTCACTCTCCAGTATTATGAAATAGCCACCTGCCTTCTGATTACTTTTCCATTGACCCAGTGGGCACAGAGTCAAGTGCTTAGGACGTAATATCCTGCTCTGGATTACTGCAGACAGGCACTGCAAGTAATGTGACAAAAATTGTTTCTGGACAAACACTAGCATCAGTCCAAGGTGAGTCAAATCTCTCCAGATAATCCCTGCTATGGATTTATAGTCACGTATTTTCTGTTCACAAATTTTTTTTCTGGGATGCTGATAAACATCACAAGTATTCAATTTTTTATTTCCAGGATGAAAAATTTCAGTATTCCTTGCTACAGCCTAATAGTGCCAGGTTTTCTGCACACTTTATACAAATAATCTTTCAAGAGAGAGCACCATTTATTTGAAAAACGCTATTTTCACAAATATTCAGTAAAGTGCAATAGCTCACTTTGTGTTTAGCCATGTCCTTTTACACAAAAGGTATAGCTCAGGAGGAGAGAATACAATCTGATAATGTAAATAACAGCAGTGCCAACAAAGACTCCTGTAGTTGCTACCCTGGGTCTTCCATGGGACACACTTCTATTTGCTAAATAATCTGTCTGATTATGGTTCTTACAGACAAAACCAACTTCCTTCAATCCAAATATTTCCCTCCCTTTTTTTAATGAGTTCTCCTCTGTCAGACCAAGCTTATATTCACCTCTCTGCATCACAAAAAAAAAAAAAAAAAAAAAAAGGGAAGTCTCCTGAATGTAACATAAATGCTTTTCCTTTCCCAGTCCACATCTCCCTCCTTTTGCTTGCCAGGCATGAAATAACAGCCAGTTAAGACAGTTAAAATCCTTTTCAAACCTGTTTCCTCACTTAACTGTTTCAAATGACTAAGCCAGAAACCCAGCTGGCCTTTATTACACAGTTCTAGCATCATAGGAACATTGAGAGAAATGGAAATTTCCTACCAGGAGAAACGTAAGACTCATGCAAGGATTCCTTCCCTGCTTTCTGGGGGTCACAGTGACAAAGTAATCATTTTTCTGAAAGAGAAAATGCCTGTTTAGAAAACCAGGGAGAGATATCACAAATTTTAGGCAAATTATCTCTGTTTGAGTTTCTAGAGCCATACCTCAGTAAATCCACCTTGGTCCTTAATATGCATTACTATGATGAAATGGGTCATATTGGGACTGGAATTCTTGCTAAAGAATTCCTTCTCTTGTCATTTACCTGGCTTAGCAAGACTATCTGGTCAAGCACAACTTGGCATCTTTACCATAACATCATTCAAAGCTCAGTAACATATAACAATTTTGAAACCACAACAGCTGCATGCCTTTTCTGTGTGATAAACATGACAAACCTACTTCAGCCAAGCGCTTTTCAAATCTGTGGCTGTCTCTTCCCACACGAGAAGATGGTTGGGAAGGAGTGAAGAGGTTGGATGTTGCCAGGTGGGGAAGGAGACTCCCCAGGGAACCCTGGCCATGGCCTCGCTGGATTAGCTGTTCCTCTGGGTCATGGCAGTGGTCCCTGGATACCGAGTGTCTCCAATGCTCACCAGCTCTGCCTTCCTGCAGCGAAAAGTTTCTCACTGCTGCATCTCTCGGCACGCAGCCGTCCGTAACTGGGAAGCTGGGGAACTCCATCTTATAGCATCCTCCTCGGCTGCAGGAAAAGCTGATAGAACAGAAGTGTGCTTACCTTGGACTTTGGAATGAACTGTTTAGCCTGAAAGGAGCATTCTTTTGTTTTGAGCATTTTTTTTGGATTTTACATCACACCACTCTCCATGTAATAGCGGAGAGCAGCAGCCTGTGCAGCACACACAGGCATTTCTGGCAGTCACAGCACTGTTAAGTGTATTTTAAAAATACCTTAAATATGACTTCTCTGAAAGGAAACCTTAACTCTTCTCACTGGAAGGATATTTTTTTGAAAGTAGAAGTCTCAAAATCTGAACAGGAGTTAAACCAATTCTAGCTCTGTAGGAGTTTCATATTGTTGTTTTGTTTTGTATGAATAGATTTTTAATGAGCATTTTGTCCCCTGTGACTATCTGCTAATCTTTAACTCCTTTCAAGACTTTGCAAATGACTGAATTTACTGAACTGAACTTCTGTCAAAATGTCACCAGCAAAACTCCGGCTGATGCAAATTGTCATGATCAGTCCTTTGGCAATATATTGCATTTATTACTAATAACATTTTGTTGGCCGCATAAACTCAGTGCACTCCCCAAATCTCAAAAAACTTGCTCTCCTCCTAGCACCCCACTGCTGGTAGGCCTCCTCCAAAATACCTGAACACCTGGCTGCAGTAAACCTGTTTCCACACATTTCCCAATTCAGGACTGTTACAGAAGGCACAAGTTTGCTTCCTTCAGGCCTGCTTTTTGCCTCCTGGGATTTTCAGTCTCCATGAGTATTCCCTGGAGTAGAAGCAAAGCAGAAGAGCTGCCAGAATCTCCAATCCAAATAAAACGTGTTTGTGATCCCACTGCTGTTTTAGCATTACTGACATTTAAGTAGCATGTTTGTACCAGTCCTTTGAAACAAGCTGGAACCACCTGAATGTGCGTTAAGGCATTGGCATGAGGTGACACATATAAAAGACAGACAACTCTTTTGAATGTCAGCCTGCCACCTGAATCATTAAGCTGTCCCTCCACTTTTCTGCACCTATTTTGCATGATCAGCACTTAAAACCTGGAAGCCCTTCTTATGCAGGTGACAATTGCTTTGCACACCTTTATCATAATGTTAATTTTTTCCTGTTTTCCTCAGGTGTTTTTTCTTATTTAGATTTACTGGAGAAGAGTAACTATACAAGGCATCCAAGTGATGCTTGTGGGACATGGAAGAATTATGTTGCTCTTATTCCAAACAGGCATCTCAAACTGTACTTCCTGAAGAAATCTTAAAAAGTCACCAATGCTGTAGCATACACACAGTATTGAATTAAAAAAAAAGGTTCCCACCGTGATAAACACAGACGATAATTTGTGTCGATAAAAAAGACAAATGGGTAACAGATGGGTTACTCTAACCTCAGGAAAGAAGAGAAACAAACAGATTGTAAAACTTAATTGCACCCTCCCTATTACCCTGGACATGAGTTATATCCGAACTAAGTCAATCAACAGAATGCTGGTGCCTCTTTGTTGAGAAATGTATGGATTTATAACTTGTTGTAGAGATAAAAAATTAGTCTGGGCTGTGAAAGAAAACATATGTTGAATACCTGGAACAGCGATGTAAAACGTATATGCATGTATGTAATGAATATGTATAAGATGTCTGAAATAAGTACTGACCTCATATCCCATATCGGGGTGGCAGGTTTAGGAACCAGATTCCGTCTGTCCACCCAGTGCTGCTTGCTTCTACTATATAATAAATTCTAATTTGGAAAAATTATTTTATCTGGAGACTCTATTTCTCACACCACTTACCACAAACTGCGATTTTTACAGTGCACTGACTAAAGGCTTAATATACTTACTAAACTCAGTATGTATTTCATTAAAGATTGAGATTGATTACATAAAGCATCCAGCTTTCATTAATACAGTATATTTTAAAGCTGGCAGGACAGCAGTCCAGAGAGAACAATGGGCATGTGACCTTGGATTTTCCAAGCACTATTCAAACCCTCCAGATACTGCAGGATTCCCTGAAACAAGGGGAAAAATAAAGGGGAATAGAGAAAAAAAAGAGTTAGCTCACACAGTTACTGTGAAGTAATGAAGAGACAGTTACCAGCAGTCAGAGCTGCTACCTGAAATAGCAGAAAACAGCTGTGCATTTGCAGAAACACAAATGTGAAATGAAGCATTAAAAAAAAAAAAGAACTGTTTGGGCAAAGAAGCAGCAGGATCAGCCCTGTCCTCTTGTTCATCATCACCCTGTACTTCCTTTTTACATTATTAGGTAATCTGAGAATAAAGGTATGAGATAAAAGTAACACAAATAAAATGAAGGATTCCTCATGTTCCATTATAAACAAACCAAGCAAAGGGCACAATGTTTGGTTTATAGAGAATATAAAATGTTTATTAGGAAGTAAAGTGCTCAGTTTTACAGATCAATCCATTCTTGCTCATTGTAGGACTTCCATAATTAACAGCTTCCTAGTAAGATCAAATACTGTATATTACTATGCAAAAATCTTACTGTTCTAATAAGTAACAAATGATATTATAATCTAAAATTGAAAGATGTATTAAAAAATATTTGTAACACTTTTCAAGTGGCAATGCACTTACTGCAAGGCCCACTGTCAACACACAGGGGTACCCCATGAGAACTTATTGCACTTCAAGATGAAGTTTGTTATTAAGTAACGACACGTTACAGAAATACATCTCAACAAATAAAGCTATGAAGGCAGACATTTTCATAATAAACATATAGTACAAATAAAAGATGAATTTACATTTTGAAAGATACATTTTTACAGGAAGCCCATGCAAAACCATACTGACAGGTCTAAGTGTGCTTTCTTTTCCCCCAGGAAGGCCCTGCCTCACCAAAAAACAACCACTGGATCACTTCTGCACACTCCTCAGTCCCTGCTGCCATAAACCTCTGCATGCCACATGACTGACAGGCCACAGGCACAAACCTCAACACAGGGTACCCTTAATAAGATCCCAGCTGATTGATTTTTAAATACTATCATAGCATTTAGACCCTTGACCCTAGAAACCCAACACCAATTACATATTACACACATGCAATTGGTCAGTGTGCCTCAAAGTTTAAGGTGTAAATCACATCACATACCAATGCACTACACATTTTGGATATGAATATAAAGATAAGCCTCTGTATGTTTAAATTGCTTTGGTATTTTCCTTGCACACCAGCTGGCCATGTGTACAGCTAGTGCTTCTTTTTGGTTTGTTTGTTTGAAGTCAGAAATGCCACTTCAACACTGAAAAGTTTTCTCAGAAAGGTTTCTATGGTCCAAAGATTTGATCAATAAAGGGAAGACAGAGCTTAGTCCCAGCGTCTTAATTCCATACATATGCCCTACCCACTGTGCTGTTTTGGCAAACTGATGGGAACTCTTGTGGAAGAGTATGAATATCTTACTAGTACAGGACAAAATAACCCACAGAAAGAAAAAAAACACTTCACAAGAATCACAACCTGTTTTCCCACATAATTCTGTTCTCTACAAAAGGCTACTATGAAATTCCAATCCCCACTGAATTTCCTCCTGTTCTGCCTTACATTAATTACGTTTCTGTGCATATGGTTTCTCATAAACTCAAAAAAGGAAAAGGCAAGAAGTCTATTTAGTTTTAGCAAATTCTCTGGTTAGAAGAAAGGCAGTCTGAGTCACTGCACACCCAGCCAGTGCAGAACATATGGAACATGTAAGCTTTGCCTCAGCAGTACTCCCACAAGAATGAGGAGCTAAACCCGGGCAACAACTGCTTTTTGAAACAAAAGGCACCAACGTAATGTAATATGTGCTACTTATACTTTGTTAAATAGGCATTTTCCCCCTATATGCCCTACTAATAGCTAAGATGCAATTGATTGTGTAGCTTCCCATTATCCTTTTCACCAGCTCTAAGTCTTTAAGTACAAGACAACTGCCATCTTCAGGAAAAAAGCACCATTGACAACCTCCCTCCTAAAGCAGCATTCGATGTATGGAAACATGTTGCTAGGCAAAACTCCAAACACTGCTTTCTATATTTCTATAATGCTTTCTATAGGAAACCAACATAATTTCAATGTCGCATCTCCTTTCAAAAACAAAGCTTCTATGACACAAGAAACAGAGGAAATTAAATACTAAAAATCTGTGATCATACTACAAGCATCTTTCCCAAAGGAATCATGTGTTGCACCTCAGCAGAAAAGCATATGTAGAAATGTACCTAATAATTTTACAAGTGCTTCTGTTAAATGTAAATACAGATTGCAGAGTTGAGATGTTATTAGAACTTCACATAGCACATGATCAGATTTTCCCAGCTGTCAGCAACTTCTCTGCCCCCTTCCCACACCCACAGAAGAATTAGTGTTTTTGAATTTTGTGTGCTTGTAAATAATATATTTTCTGCAAAGTAGCCATATGTGCCCTAGAACCTCTGCAATATTTATCCCAGGAACACTTAAATCATGAAAACATGGCATTAAAAAATGGACACTTTGCAACATAGCTGAAAATTATTATGTTAGTTGGGTGTGAAGAGGCAGCTCTCAAATATTACTTCTGAAATGCTAATTATAATGTATTCAGTTTCTACTACAGAATTACATAATTTACAGTTGTACAAACTAAGTGCACTTTCTTCTTTTTAAAGAAATGTATTACTTCTCAGAAACAGGAAAATGTTAGGTAAAATGTTGGTACACCAAGAATAACTCAGAAAATCAGATAGCAACTCAAATTTAAAAAAAAAAAGTGCTGTTTTCTCTCTTTGAAAACTGTCAGCTGTTAACGAATCAGAAAATAAACTGATGCCATCTTCTTTTAAAATTTGCTTTTAAAATAATTTAAAAATCATATTTTCCAAGGGAAAGCAGAAGACTCATAGCCTTTCATCTTAGAGTGCTGCCCACAGGACATTATTTTGTCTGATGCTTGCAGCCCTCATGAAAGTATTCCCCCTAATACAGGTATGGAATCAAATTTCTGTCCTGGTAGATTTTGTCACACCTGATATCCATTCTGTTTCCTGCATTTTTGTTTCCAGGGCTGACAGTCTCACTGCTGGTAACCCAAACATGACACATGGCTTACAAAGGTCTGAAAATGACTTATGAAGAGAATATTTATTTTTGCCCACCAGCGAAACTTGTCCTTAGCGGTCTGATCAGAATGATCACCTCATGCTGGGGAACAGTGTAGTGTATTTGCTGGCTGAATACTGACCTGAAACATTTGCAATCACCGACGAAGTTAATCCTACATGTGGATGTTGTTCCCCCCATTTCCTCCTCCCCCATCAATACCATCTGACTGGGAAGAAGATGGTCGAGAGTTCCTCGAACGAGGCTGGCCGTTCAGTCCAAGTGGTGTTCCCAATCGATGGCTCATTTGGGATGCAGTATCATCCGATTCCCAGCGCTCCAGCTCCTCTCGCACAAGTCGCTCCATTTGTTCCCTGTGGATTTCACTGTCACGGCCCAGTCTTTCATCCTAAACACAGTAAAAGACACAAGCTGGAAGCGCAGCTTCCAAACTGCAGGCTAAGCAAAATCCAATGGGAAATTCTTACACCACTCAAGTACTTCCACAGGCCACTGGAGAAACACAGTTACCACAGTAAATCGTTTTATTTCCAGTGATGTAACGCCCAGCTTGTCACCTTCACTTAGGAAAGCACAATTTGTATTACCCTTTTTGTATTTAAATCTACCTCCAGAAATGTAAAATATACTGAGAAGAGCACACCCATGAAGAAGCCCCACCTCAAGAACAAGTAACACCCAGGATCACCATATCTGTGACAGGGCAATTGCAAGTCTGACCTACATAACCCACCAAGACAGTCCTCCTGATAACACCCACCTCCTGACAGCCCTATTCTGTGTGTTCTTGCTCCCATCAGGAAGCTGACAGATTTTAGCATCCACAGAAATAACATGTTTCTCCTACTGTCCACTTCCAAAAGGCCCCCAAGAAAGAGAAGGTGAAAGGGGAAGCAATAGAAGTCAGGTAATCCTGGTGACAGAAATGACCTGCTTCCCCCTGCCACACACAATCCCAGAAGCAACATGGGAGAATAAGAACAGGCAGGGTCTGTTGGGCTGGATCCCCAAGACTCTAACAGTCCATAAAATTGTATTAATGCTAACAGACACTAAGGGATGAACTTCAGCAACTACTGAATATCATGGGTTTAAATGGTGACACAGGCCTGCTATAAGACAGGTTGTCATACCTGAATCTTGGATCATGCCCTCAAAATTTAATGTTTTAAATTTCATGTTTTCCTAACACATAAGTGGAATCACTTGGCCACTGCCAAATCACCCACCTCACCTTTTCCAACAGTCCTTCAATCCTCCCTCCCCAGCCAAGCATTAGGAAGAAGTGCTAATAGCAAGGAAGCTGTGCAGGTTGTGACCAGACTGGAGAGAGTGGGTTCCTTACCTCTGTCACTCCATCTAACAGTCTTCCCAACACATCCCTCCTCTTTATCTTGGCTCTCTCCATTGCCTCGAGCTTCACAATCACCGCATCGATCTTGGAAACAATGCTGCCGATGGAATGCTCCATGCGATCGACCCGCCTCATGAGTCTGAGGGCAACAAGTGGGAGCTTCAGTGACTCTGACATTTCCCAGTCAGCATCGTTCTAGCATGTCAACACACAGAGCAGATAAGGATGAGACACCATTTTTATTCAAGAGCCCATCTGACTTCCCACAAAGGAGTCCTACTGTCCAGGAGGCACATGGAAAAAAAAGTACACCTTTCTCTCTGTTTTCATTGCTTTTAGGGCATCACCATAAAAATTTTTTCATTCCAGTTACATAGTTCTTTACTCATCTAGTATCATTATAATTAATTCATGTGGAGATCTATCATTTCAGACAAAATACACGGTCACAAGTAATTTAATCTTATTAGAAACAACAGCTGAAGTTCTCACTGAACCTAGAAAAACCTCAAGGTTTTACTACTTAAAAAACCAGAAAAGTCTTCTGGCATTATTGTAACATGACCATTTTATCTGTCTTTTCAATTACTAGGTTTTAAGGACATGGGGGGTTTTGCTGTTTGATTTTTTTTTTAATTTGTTTATTCTAATTTTTCATTTTCTAACCAATTCCCATGAGGCTCTCTAAAGCACTTCCAGTTTAGATATTATTTGAAAGCTACTAAAAGGTGCAACTTCTGCACCACAAAAACATAACACTTTTTTTTATTAATAATTTAATACTCAGAGTTACAGGAAAGAATACTATATAATGGAAAGGAGAAAACCCACAAGGAAAAAAAAAAAGCAAAACCCCAAATCCACCATGCGGATTTGTCCCCCTCAGAAGGATAAACTTACACTTGGAATTCCTCATAGGAGACCCCACTAGAGCTGCTGCCCCTTCTCCTGGAGCTGTGTCCGCTGTCTTCATCCTCATCCTCCTCGGAGTCATCCAAGCTCCGGGGGAAGCTGCGGCTGCTCAGAGGACGTGGCAGAGAGTTCCTATCCAGGTCCAAATCCTCCTTTGTGAAAACACATGCCAGAGAGAGAGAAGATGTAAAAATTTTCACCTGTACGTGGAGGATATGGTGGTGACAAGGTCAAAGACCTCCTGCCCTCCATCAGCTCCCCTGTGCCTTTTCACAGTGCTGCTCAGACAGCCAGGGACAACAGCAAATGTGAAGGGCAACAAGAGGATTCTTCTGAGGCAGCAAACCAGCACGGGGAGCAGACTGGCAGACAGTGCTGGTGGCACAGCAGTCCTAATGCTGAGCTCACCCTCTCTTTTTCCAGGTCATCTCTCATCTGCTGATGTTCATGCTCTGTCAATTCCTGGTCCCCATCCTGGTCATATTTGGTAAATATTGCTTCAATCTCTGCATCTGTGTGCCCCTTCCTGAAAAGGCAGTAAAAGCAGTTCCCTTACTTTCCATTTTTCAGATGCTGAAAGAATCTTTAGTATTAGAAAATACTTCATTTTAGACAGACTTTCATCTCCAAGACAAAGACATGACTGATCCCAGCATTGCCTACAAATTCACAACACAGATAAAAAAACCCTTGCTCCTTACCTTTCATTAGTTTATAGCACTAATCTCCCCTACACTGCACCCAGCTCCTTCCCAACTATCCCTTCCATACCTCCTTGATTTGTTCCCTTTCCCTGGACTCCTGCCTGTTCACAAACTTCTTCAGTGGTCTGACGGAAACATTACCATTTCCTCAAAGGTCTTAAATCTCTGCTTCCTCAGAACCTTTTCCCCCACAACACAGAAATTCAAAGAGGTTGGGCCCTAGAGCTCCAAATCCTTTCTCTAATGTGGGATGCTGCCCCAATGCAGCAAAACCAGTGACAGTGCAGACTGCAGGGGCCATGTGTCTTTATTAGTGTAGTCTTGCCACACCACAGAAGCTGAAGAAAAATCACTTCAAAATCTTAAGATCACATATCTCTGGGAATACTACTCAAGACAAGCATAAGAACCCTCTTACCCTTTTAGATCTTGCCGGAGTTCATCAAAATTTAGTTTTCCTCCACCTTGTCTCAGACTTTCTGAAATGTCATCAACAGTAGTCTTCTTCAGTTTAAGTTTGATCATGGCTTTGTTGTAGCCCTAAAAGAGAAAGTGAAATTTTAGTGTTTGTCATGAAATGTTAAGATTTGATTTATAATAATTTTCTTATTACAAAAATCAGCTATACTATCACTCAGTGTGTTCCAAAAGTCCTGCAAGAATTTGACTCTTCCTCCAATTTATCCATCTTTTATTTCAGCATTTAAATACCTTTGCAGTCAGAGGTAAGGCTTTCATCATTCAATTTGCAATTCAATTACTGAGTAGGAATGGAGTATTTTGTCCCACAAAGACACCTTTGGCAGCTACTGACAGTTTTAAACAATGCTGCAAGGTACAACCTGCTGCAGTCATTTTGCTTATCTCTCATTCTTCAGTTGTAGGAATGATTTTTAAAAGAATCCTCATCCAAAAATAGTAGCACTTTTCACTGCTCTGTTCTAATAACAAGTTTAATAAAAGCTTGTGTTGCTGCTCATGCTGAGGATGCGTTTAGACATTTCTGACCACGGCACAGCATTGCATCCATGCCAGAGCACATGCATGTGCACATGTTTTTCCTCAACTAGGATTTAGGTCAGGCTCACAACTTTGTATTCAACAACCTTACTGACAGCTGCTTCTGGGAGCTCCCAGCACATTAGTCAAGATTTGCCTCATCGTATTGCCTGAAATGGAGTAAATCTGAATTCTGTGACCATACCAAATATCAGTTTAACTTCATCAGTTCAATATTTCTGTATGTATCCAGACAGAAAAATCCTATGTCATATTCAGTAGGCTGATCATTCTAAGCAAAGTCTCAGATGACTAAAATACATTGTGATGGAAAGTTTTTATTCAGTTAATTTACACTCAGTTCAGATTCATTTATTTTAAAAGATGTGTATTTTCATCAGCTGCTGCCAGTTTTACTCTGTACATTTTATATAGCATTTTATGAAATAAGTTCAGATGAGAGTAATAAGACATCAAACAAACGAAACATTACTTTTACCTTTCTGATAAGGTCAGACAGTTCCATTTCTGCCTTCTGTTGTGCCATGTCTGACTTGACTTCAGAGTATGTATCATTGATAATGGCCAAAAACATGTTCTGTTCACAAGAGAAATCAAAAAGCCCAATTTGAAATTTCAACAAGTCTGAGCCCTGCTGCTCCTATGACTTATACATGAATTTTTTATACATGTGCAGACCTATATATGATTTTTTTTTAAAAGTCTAGGAGAAAATGGTGGGTTGTTTAAAAAGCACTAACATTAAAAGCTTGATATTGAAATACAATGTGTGCTGCAGTATAGCAACTTTTAATCAAGACAGTTATTAATATAACTGGAGAATTAATTTGCAGAGAGGCTTCACACCTACACACAGCAGAGGCAATAAACCAAGCCTGTTAAATGTTATATGTATGTTTGGCCCTTTACCTGGCAAGGCCAAACTTACACGGGTAACAACTATGAATCAATCAAGGCAACACAACTGGCAACAAGTTAACTACTCATCCTGTAATAAACAGCACAAACAAAAGGTTCTTTTCTAGTCACAGCTCTGTTTGCATTTCACACTAAAGATAAAAACCAAAAAGCTTAAAATCAGACACTACACTTGGCATGTATGGCATCAACTCTGAAAAGAGCTTGGTCACTCGTTCAGAGAAAAGAGAACATACTGGCCTCACTACCCCTGTAGCAAGCATATAACTGACTTGAGCCGTGCTGTCATTACTGAAAGGTTCCTAATGGACATGGAGTAAACATGAGTTGCAAGTTGTACATTCATGTTCAAGAAGAACTACTAAATTTACTGGCATGTTCAATGTGCCACTGTCATTCAGAAAGGCTGTGTTAAACCTCTGTTTCCTCATGGACTGAAAAAAACTGCTTTAGAACAATCTTCCAGTGCTGTATTCTTCATGCATTCTTGCCCAACACCAGAGAAGTAAGAGGTAACTTGACTATTGATTATTTTGCTTTCAGCTGCCCAACATTAAGAGTTGATGCTTTCTATCCATCTTCCCTAACTTAGTTTCTGTGTCTCAGACTGGTCTCCAGGGGCTGACATCAACATATCACTCCAAGCCAAACAAGAGGCTGTACAGATATCAATAAGCACACAAATTATAGAGAGTATTTTGGATGACCTGCTGTGACTTCACAGTTCTGCTGCCCCTTAAAAAAAAATATTTCTTTCCCTTGCTGTTCCTCTGGAATTTGTGAGGCACCACAAAGCAAACACAAAACCTGCCTCATTTGCTTCTTTGGCCAGAGAGACCCATGTTATTTTTCTACTGGCTACTGGTCCATCTCACTGAACTCTTAAGATTCTCTGCTTCCTTAGTAGCAAACATCCAGGATGAAGTCTTTTCCCACAAATTAAATCTGAATGCCATTCCTCATCTTAAATAACAATAATAATAGAATGCTTCATTAAGTCCAAGGGTCATTAAATAACTCTGAAAGTTATGATGATACAGGACTGATGTAAGGTTAGTAAAATCCTGCTCTAATACTTGATGCCTTATCAAATCACCAAAACACACACAGTTTGGGGAATGATCTGAAGCTTCCTGCTCAAATAACAGCTTCCATCTGGTGCTATCACAAGAAATAAAATTACTATATACTGTTAGTATCAAACTAACTGAAAAGTACATCCAGGTAGAAGATACCAGAGCTTTCCAGTTGTATTGACATAAAAAAAATAATTTATTGGTATCCTGGGTTTCTAAGAGAGAGGTCTCTTCCCTCTATTTTGTTGTATAAATTATCAGTAAGAATGTAATATGGATTCAATACTAGTATTAACAGAGTATACAAAAGATGAGTAGTCACTCACAATACACTCACTGATTTGTCAGTAATGCCTACATGCTGCCTCTCAGGTAAGCTGAAGGCTCTTTGAAAATTGTACAGGTAATCTGCATTGGGAAGGGGAGAAACACAGGGGCTACTCTACCCTTGAGAAGTAAAAGAAGATAGAAGAGAGGTAAACCTGGATTTCTGAAACCTGCTGCACTGCTGATGAACTAAGCTCTTCTAGCAGAAAATCTGTGTGTTGCATGCATGAACCAGGCTGTTGTAAACACAGCCAGTCACACATTAGAGCACTTTATGAACCAAGAGCCTGTACAGCTACTACAGGTACTTTTCAACAAAAGATACAGGTTTGCTGTGTATGCCAACCAGGCACTATTCAGATTTTAGAAATAAAATTCTTCACAATAATAATAATTAAAAAAAATTAAAAAAACACAGCGTGGAGCACTACATGGGAATGACAACAATCATAAAATGCAAATCTATTTTAAATGAAGCAAAAAATGAAAGAGTGTGTAACCAGTCATGTAAAATTCAGGCCCCTACATGGGCCACACACACACCATTATCAGAAAAAGGCCCAAGTAGCAGTGGGAATCAAAGAAAAAGTGACACAAAAATAGCCACCTGCCCACCCCGCATAAACAAAGTGTACATACCAAAAGAATGAAGAACATAAAGAACACAAATGTAGTGAAATAAATTGGTCCCAAAATTCGATTAGCTTCTTCAACCTCTGTGAAGTTGAAGTCTCCCAAAATGATGCGGAACTGAGTAAATCTTAAAAAAACAAAACACATCCAAGGAGTTGAAGAAAACATTTTTGGAGCTGTGCAAGGATACTCAAACTACTTTTTCCTAACAGTCTGACTGATGGGCTGCAGAGAGGCCTGCACTACTCTAGTACTTTACCAGGCACTGCAATAACTAGTTCTCAAGTCCATCTCTAGGCATGACCAAACTCATGGTCAGATGCCACACACACAGAACAAAAGCAGGGTGATTACCTCTGCTTTTCAGTTGCTTGGGGGCAACAGAAGCAGAGCAAACCAATGATTACCATTATGGAGCCTTAAGACCCACTACCATCTCTCTCACATACATACAACCCCAACCCTTTCCCTCTAAAGTTGTCTGGACAGTGCCAAGGCTGGAAGAGGCTTGGCATTTTACAGCAGAATCAGCTTATTTCAAGTTCCTCCACTTCTCTATTAGGGGGCAGGGGGAATTGGTTACTGAACAACCTGTTAATTGCCTCAGTTACAATCAGGTTATGTTGTAGCAAATCAATAACGGAAAAAATTATTAACAACCTTAAATTAAGTCCTGTCACTCTTCTGCATTCCAGCAGATGCTTACAAATGTTCTGTTTAGCTAAGACAGATGCCATTTGAGTCAACCAACTACAAACACTATTCAGGAGCACAGCCTTATTATGCACCCAACATTTCTGTAAGCATGTAACTGCTGAACACGGAGTCATTGCTTTCTCTGGGAATGTGACCAACTGCTGTAAAAACCATGTCATTTCCACCAATGAAAACCTGCCGGTTTTAGCTCACTGATCTGACTATTATCTGACAGCATATTTTTAATCTCACAGCAAAAACGTTTTCTGAGCTAAAAATTATAAAAAAATGCATTTGCTACTGGGCTACATCAACAGTGATATGTCTGCAGCTATCTATTTAGATGGATGTCGTAAGGATTTGCCCCTGATAAGGCAGGCAGATCCATTTACCAATGTACTGGGAAATTCTTTGCATTTTTTTATACCTGTACTTACATGCAATCCTGGAAAGTGCTGAAGTCATCAATTTGAGTGCCAAAGACAAGATAGGCCAACTGAGCATATGCTAAGAAAATAATGAAAAACATAATAGCAAAGCCAATGACATCTTTGACACAGCGAGACATGGTAGTGGATAACTGACTCATCGTTCTGTTGACGTTAACAAATTTGAAAAGCTGTTAAAAGAAAAAAAAACCAAGAAAAACCTGTGAAGATAAGGAAGACAATTTCTCAACACAATTGCTCTCCTGCCTTTTACACCAGATGTCTTATTGGATACGCTTGGAGACAAAGTCAGTTAATTTACATTTAGAAATACATCACTTCCTAAAAACACTGAGGCTTGAAACATGAGGAAAATTGTTTGAGAAGGCAGACTTCTTGTTTGGGTGTGGGTTTTTTTTTCATTTCTGTATTTGGCACCCTGCATTACCAAACACTTACAAAAGCCTGTTTTCCATCTTTATCTTCAGTGAAGATGGCTAGATATGAAGCAGTAAAATACAACAAAAGCAGATCTCACAGCTTTGATTTGCTCCAAGCAGGTGGCTGAAGGAGACTTCCCAAGATCCCCTCCAAACTGCATTATTCTGTTACTCTGAAGTTTACCACTACTTCTTATAATGAGCCACTTTATTTCTTAAACCATGATGAAAAAATTAGATCTTATGAAACAGTAAGAGACTAGGTAACTTGCTTGATGAATCTAAGCATCAAAGTTGAAATTCACTTATCATTGATCTCACATTTCCCCTGTTAGTTTATTAACTAAATGTCCCTCTACAACTTTGTACATATAGAGGGCAGAAAATGAGTATAGGCATGAAAAGAATTATCACTGGAAAGGAGAAGTTACTTTTAACTAAAGCAATACATATATCGAGTTTTCAAATTAATTGGATTAGCTTTACCAACTCTTCTAATGATTCAGAAGTTTGGAATAAATGATATGGGCATGGTTTAACTGGGTTAGGATAAGGCAGTACCCAGTAAGAATTACTGACTTAGCAATCAACGAATAATAAAAACATTTCCTGTGCTTGCTGACAAAACACTAGCACTGACGGTATCTTCCAGATTTTAACAAGAGCTGACTAAACCTGTGGCAAATTACAACCTTGCACATCTGCAAGAAGTTAACTCTGTGTTCTGACTTTCTTGCATGACCAATTTTGGGAGAAACACAACTAAAACTCAAATAATGTATCATGAGAAACTCAGAATACTGCTTACATTCTAACATTAGAATAAGGATGTGTGTGTTAGAGTTACCTTAATCCAGACAAAAAACACGGTGACTGCAGTAATGTTGTTGAACTGCATTTGCCAATACGCCAAAGGTTCAAAATTGGGGAATGAGTTCTGATCTTCCAGCAGCTTCTTCAGAAGCATATCAACAGTTGATGTCCTGTAAATGCTAATTCCTACAGCTACCACAGAGAGCTGAGTGCAAAAGAAATGTACAAATTTACAAGAGGTGATTAGGATTTTAAACCAACTTGTTTTAGCCACATACGTCAGAAAATATTAGGATATGAGGAACTTTATGTTATTTATATATAACTTTATGTTATTTATGGCACATTTATACCATAAAGTGACTTTGAGTAAAAGCAAACAATACTGTTTTCAAGGTGTCCTGACTACAAAGATAAAGTTTCAAACAGAAAAGAGATTGCACAGAGACTAGGGAACACAAAACAAAAAAAATCACTTATATAAACTTCTCAGAGTCCTTCAGGGTCAACCCCTCTGATCACCAATCCCACTAGTGCTTAGAGCCAGGCAGTTGGAGGGGCCAGGTTTCACTCAGGAGTAATTTACCAGCTGCTGTTTGACATGGGATCCAAACTACAATTTCTGAACATATCAGGAAATGCATTTCACAAGAAAATCATTATAGTCCTGGACTACAGATAAATAGTCTGGGAGTGAGAAGATTTGGAAGTCATTTCCTTGTCAGAGTCAAAGGACAAGATGAGAGTGACACCTGGCAGTCTCAGAAAAGTGAAGCTGTCACAGAGAAGAAAATATAAGGAAGGAAATATGACAATTCAAAAACACAAAAGTGACAAGAGTAAAGAGCAGAAAGACAGCAGTAGCCAAAAAGGCACTACAGTTTCTCCAGAGTACAGACTGCCCAGTATTGCCCAGAACAAGCTAGAGCAGAGAAGCTGCAGTTCTACCGTACAGGTAAGGTTCTTGCTTTGACCTCTGCAAATGTGCCGTTCATTAGTGTAAGTGAACACTTCACCATGTAAGCAGAGTCACAGGTACATAATTCTAAATTTTTTAATGCCCCTCAGGCAAGGCATAAACGTTAGAATTTTGACCCTTTGTGTGAATGAATTTTACACTCACACTTGAACACTCTTCACTGACTGTAACAGCCAAGCATCTTATTCCTGCTCCCACCATTAAGTATAACAAACAGTACACACTTCATGTAAACATCCTCCAAAATTTAAAAAGCACTGTGATGCAAGTATGATTTCTCTGGATTACAGATGCTAAATTCAAGACTTGAAACCTTTGATTTATCCAAGCCTGAAGATACAAAACGAGTGTGGGACTGGAACTATTTCAGCACTTCTGGCTTTGTATACTTTTGGTAAGAACAGTTTGACATGAGTCCAGAGAGAATTATATTATGTAGCTTTAAATCCAAAACTCAGATTTTCTGCTACACCAAGAATTACTGATGTGCAACACTGTCCACTGAACCAAGAAAGCAGTCCTGACAGCTGCTAGCACTCTACAAGTTTGAGACACTTCTTCAATTTGGTATTAGCTGGTGAGTATTTAATACCACAATAAATCTCTTTGTGGTTCTTTGCAAACACATTCAAATCCCAGTCCCATTCCTCAAAATGCAAATCACTACTTTAAAGTGGATGATTTTCTTACTTGAAAGCCAGTGCATTAGTCTGTATCAGATACATACAACAGAGGGCAAGTTTGTTACCTCTGATAATGGCTGTGCCTCTACAGACAAAACCTGAAAAGCATGATGGACAAACACTCTAACTTTGCACCAGGACGCAAAGGTTGAAACCACTGAAGACAGAACAACTGAATTTGCAAAACACACCAACATTACAATACAGACTAAAAAAATCTTATTCAGACTGAGCGGCCTAATAGTCTGTAAGTATCATTCCTAAAGACGGTCCTATCCCTTAAAGCCACAATAGGAATACCGAGTCACCAGTGTCTTCCACAAAGCGCATTTTAGAAAGCAAGTTCAGCCTTGTTATAAAGGTCACTTACCACAATGATAAGGATATCAAGGCAATTCCAAAGACTTCTGAAGTAGCGCAGTCTGTGAATGTGAATTTCTAAGATCTCTTCCACCATATAATAAAGAACAAAAAGACAAAATGCCATTTCACAGGCTGCCAGGAAAAAATCAAAAGTGGAGATGTAATGAATCAGCCTCACTGGCTGAAACTGCCAAGACGTAACAAGGCCTCCAGTCGCTGGAAACTCCACCAACAACCTGCATTTAAAGAAAGGCAAAGAAGAAAATACTTAAATATACACAGAGCTGATGAAAAGCACTACTAAAAGATACTTGGTTTTATTTATATAACTATTTAAATAATGGAAACAAGACCACATATGATTCAGAAAAGACACCACACAAAGGTGTAAATACGACCATGCTCAATTTTGAGTAAAACCCAAAGCTTTCCAGGAACAGTGAGAAAACAGAGAGATTTGTTTTCATTTCTATCTGTTTCATGGTGTCTAAACTAAAGACTGATGCTGTATACCCATGTATTTACTTGACTAAGCCGAGTCACTAGAGGAGTCGCCTGCAAACTGCACCCAAACCGCTGTGGCATCAGGAAAGCCAGGACTGCCTCCAGATGGTGAGTGCAGACACCATGTGGAATCTCACTTCTGCGACAGGGAGGCACGTCACTGCAGTCGTCTGTCTCCTTTATACAAAACATATGCTCACCCACGTCCTAAAACAAAGCAATCACAAGAAAACCCCAAGTCTACAACCCACGCTGTGCAACTGAATGCTGCTGTGGTTCTGTTCATACCTGACGACGCAGAACAGGTTGATGTTTGCATTGTACACGGAGAAATCAATGAAAGCTGCTCTGGTCCCTCTGTCCAGCCACAGGTTCTTCTTAAGGCTAGCAATCTGCAGAGCTGTCACTTCTCTGGTCCTCGAGAGGTCTTGGTAATAACCAGCCCCACTGTATGTGGCAATCAAGCCCCAGTGGCTGCTCCCATTCAAATCCTTCTCATTGGTATATGTCCAACTAGTTCAAAAGTAAGTGAAGCAGAACATGTTGGTCTTCCCACCTTCAACTTAAAATTAACAAAATAGAAACCAACAAAACCTGACCAAAAACCCTGTATCAGCTACTTAAAGCTGCTTTAAGAGGTGCTAGTTAAAAGTTTTGATGTACCCCAGAGAAAAAAAAGTTCTTTTGACAAACACAATAAAATTAAGATAAAAAGATGTGTCACAAGTATATTAATTACAAAACCCACTCACACAGAATTTCTGTCCTCAGGGAAACAAAGAAACTGGCATTTACATAGTTACATTCCACCTCCAAAACCTTTTACAGTTCAACTCACAAATCATCCTCCAAGAGGGGCAGCGTTATTCCCGTTTTTAGCCAGGGAAGACAACTTGTTGAAACCCACTGCAGCAACATAATCTGTGATACCAGAGCAGGTGAGGTCTGCAGTGCTGCGCTCAGAATGCAGCATGTCTCCCATGCACAGCAGCTACTGATGGCACAGGGACAGCTCCTGAACTCAACGGGATCAGGAGCACAGTCCTCTCCAAGTCTGGAAGGTTTCTCCAAGAGCAGAACTGGCAGCTGCTCTGTATTTACCTGGCATTACAGACAGAACATACAAAAGCAAATGCAAAGTTGCCTCTGCCAAGTGACTTAGTGTGTAATTCAGCATAAGCCAGGTCAGGAAATAAGGAAAAAAGTCTGCATCTACAGGAATACTACGTACGCGGTTCCATTTCGAAGTCCAAAAGGAGCAGTATCCTCATTAGCTACAGAATAGACATCATAGCAGTCTTTGATTTCATCCTTTAAATCTTCAGGTATTGAGCACGAACCATTTCTGACTTTCAGCTGCCGAATGCGAGGCACTCCAAGGAGTAGGTTCTCATAATAAATGAAGCTTTTGTTTTCTGCCATGGTTTTGTTGTTGTACCACATCTCCCAGTAAAGACCATCGAGTAAAGGGCCTTCTGTGAACTGTGGAGGATGACAGAATTTTATTTGGCACATTGCCAGCATTGTTTCTATAGGTCTTCATTTCATGGAGGTGTTAGAATTGCAGTTGGTAATTCTACTGACAGAAGGCCTTACTTTACCTGTCCTTCAAAGACATTCCACCACCTTGCCCCACCCTGCCCCACCAGCATGACCTGGGTTCTAAACTTTTACATATCAAAGGCCTACTTTGTTCCATAGCCTTGACATTGTGCACATAGATCTTCTTGCACAAACCCAACCATGTTAGAAAATAAGATCCTGCAGTTAAATTTAGAGGCCATGACAGGACAAGCAAACCACAACAACAGAGATATAAAAACTTGGTTTTAGATTACCTTCCAGAAGTCATCCATGGTGGACAAAGTTTTGAAATCAGTTCTCTCTGTTTTTGATACAGGTGTTTCCAGGAAGAGCTGCGACATAACCCTTGTATAATAGTACATACTGGAACTCACCGTCCCATAAGTCACTGCAAAAGATTCAGTAAGGAGTGAGAGATAAAGGAATGAGGGAAAGAGAATAAAATAAAAAGAACAAAAAAAGGTACTTTGTTCTGCTTTGAATACATCAGACTGTATTTGTACATATTTTGTACTGGAATTTTTAAGCTTCAAACCAAAACAAAATCCACATCAAGCACCATTTATCTGTCAACTGTTACTGAAATACAAAAAGCAGGGAAAATAGAATGATTGATCAGTTTAAAATACTCTCTTCTCCTTCCCACACCTCATTCTATTGTTAATACTTCTACAAAAGCTAACCTCAAGAAAAACATAGGCATGATTCAGCAGCCTGAAGAGAAGCAGCTACTGCCTTCTTAGGTGACTTGTGCTATCCAAGGCATGCACAGAGAACCAGTGTGGATGGCACAAAGCCCTCAGGAGAACTATGCCCTGGTTGAGCAGTTAATGACAGTCAATCAGGATATTGCAGGGCCCTGGGAATGACACTGGCAGCTTATGGTTAGGCAGTGAACCTCCACCCCAGATGTGCAGTCCTTTTAAGAGGAACTCCCCACAGGAAATAAATGACCACGTGTTACTTCTTTTCCTCCCACTGGGCAAAGCATTTGGATGAGGACCACAGAGTATAAATTATAAAATGATGTACAAAGCCAAGATGGCTTGAGAGAACAGTCTCTGGTGTGGATATGGTTACTGCCTATAAATACTTATAACCATTTTAAGGCTAAAATTCAGAGGAGTCTGAAAGATTACGCCTAAAATGAATAATCACTGTCAGTATTGACAATTTTATAAAATGTTTTCTTTAGCAAATGTTTTCTTTAGCAACCACAGAATAAGAACTATTTTTAATGGAGTTCTGCTGTGGCACATGGAATCTATCACATGACTTTGCAATACCTGGATTCTCTCTAAATATGTACTCTCAAAAACACAAGGGAACAAGAAATACCCACAGAATTTAGCCTGCACTGGAAAGCTCTCTCCTAGAGCATGCCAAGCCACAGACCAGACAGACCAGACTGTCCTATAGTTATTGCTTATGTGTAAAATAAAAAGGATAGCACTTAAAAAATACTAATGAGTTAGCAATATCTCTAGATATTTAACACACTACATTTTTCCTTTATTCTGTTTCCAAAAAATCTTTTCCTGTAGCAAAACAGTTAACAGCCTGTTATAAGTCAAACTTCTCCCACTGAAACCAATTTCATTTTAATGCTACACCTCTCTTGGTGGCACAGCATGTCAGCCTCAAGCAGTCTTACATTGCTTCATAAACCTGCACTAAGCATTCTTAATGGACTCATGGAGGAAAAAAACCCCATGATATTTAGTATATAAACAGATTTGCAGTACAACAACAAAACAGTTTTGTCAATGGTATAAAGTTTGAGGCTTTTAGTACTTTTACTACATTCAAGCAGGGCAGACTTGCTCTCAGAGTCAGTCTACCATTGTAATTTTGCATCTGCTTTTCTGCTCCAAGATTCCTTCATCACCTTCTTGTATTACAGCTGATCATAAACAACCTAACTGTCACTGATATCTCAGCCATTTAGAGCAGAACTGCCCACACTAAAAGTTAGAGAACTGAAACATATCAGCTTTCCAAAGATGCACTAACTCGATGCATACAGATTTTGCTGTTGTTCTCCCTAGTGACCAAATAAAACATCTATTTCATAACTCCATAGTGGGTTCTTTCTTGCATTGTAGATTGAATTTTACTCTGTTCTGTGTTCTAGAATGTTATGATACTTCATATGGTATCAAGACAACAAAACAAATGATACACTTAAATCACAGAAGTCTCCAGCTGTGATCCATATACACCTGAGTACTGAAACATCCAACATCACGTAAATACAGATTATCAGATATTTCTAAGTTGCCAGCACTATCTCTGCCTTTCCAGCTACTTAGAAAGAAATGTTATTCTTAGAATGATCTGGACATAAGCTTGGTGATGAATTTGAAACTTGGTGATTTAATCTAATGATTTGCCCTAGATGACTTAGTCCTCCTCTTCATATCTATCAGTTCCATTCAGTGACTTCAAAATGCATAGCATTACACTGCAATGTGGTACTACAATAAAAAAATGCTCTCTAAAACCAAAGAATATTATCATCCTGCTTGAGGATTCCAAACTTGTTAAGGCACAGAAAGTTGTAGTGTTTTCAATCTCAAGTAACAACCCATGCACAGAAATACTTGCTTCCAAATATCTGCCTTGACATCTGCTCATTAATTCTTCTCCTACATCAAACAACCTTCATTCTGGAATCACAGACAGCAAGGAGATAGTGCAGAACTGGATGCATTAGTGCTGAATGGTACTTACAGACACACAAGACCACAAGGAAAATCATGTAAGTAATCAACTCCCGTAAAATGCTTTTCAGATATCGCTCTCTGCTGGTGTTGTTTTCTTCCATGAGTCTTGTCCCCCACAGACCTTAAAAGGAAAACATATATAATGATGTGCCCAGATGTCTGATATTTGACACACAAGCAACATAATAAGTGCTGTTGAAAGCTTAACTTTTGTCACGTCTGCTGCAGGTTCTTCTGTGGATTTTAAACTGAGGTAAGTTTAAGTAAGAACAATTTCTTTCATAGACTGAATGGGGCCCAAGGCAGTATTAGCTACTCATGAGATACCACAACAACTTAGGAACAGCTCAGCAGAACTCTAACAGAATCTGCAGAAGATTTGCCAGAAGTGCTCTCACTTAAGACCACATGGCATGAAGATAGATACAAGGATATAAAGACACACAGAGATATAGCCATCCTTCAAGAAATGGAAGTGTAGTGTTTTGGGTGTGGGGTTTTTCAGTTTTCTTTTTTTTGTTTTGTTTTGGTTTTTTGTTTGTTTTGGTTTTGGGGTTTGTGTTTGTTTGTTTGCATTTTTGTTTCGGTTTGGTTTTGGTTGTTTGGGGTTTTTTTTTACATGAACAGCATTGTTAGATCCTGGGCAGTCATCACAGCACCAAGCTTGATAGAATTCAAGAAGCATTTGGATGATACTCTCAGGCACATGGTGTGACTCTTGGGGATGGTCCTGGGCAGGGCCAGGAGTTGGACTCAATGATCCTTGTGGGTCCCTTCCAACTCAGCATATTCTGTGATTCTGTGAAAATGCATGCTCATTATCAAACCCTTATGAGTAGTCTTAACTAACTTTCCATGTGACAGGAGGATACAAGAGGCAAACGTATTTTTAAAAACACCCAAATCATAACCTTCCTCTCCCAGTTAGGCAAGGTATGTTCAACAGAGACACAGCAAGGATCTTGGTGAGCATTTCTACACAGTTTCTTTCCCTGCAGAACAAAGAGTTATCATTTAAACACTAGTAGCTGCCTAAATGAGCAACTCCCATCTAAGCTGTCAAACTGAGCAACAGTGTTAGCTGAACTGTTTCCGTCTGCCACTCACTTCATATCATACTTGACATTCTCAAGTAGACACTGTAAGAGAAGCTATTGATAGGTTCCTTCCTAAAAGGTAACTGAAAAGCAAAAGGACCTTTTAAATGGAATCCCTGAAAGAAACAACCATCTTAAAACAAAAACACAGTAACCACCATACTTATTTCCTATGCCTAATACAGAACAGAAAAAAAAGGTGGAAACAGCTGCTGATGCTCAGATCAGAACTGCCACTTTCAGGGAACTTCTCTTCATTGAAGCCTAAATAAAGCAAGGTAATTTGACTTTAATTTATGGTGAGAGAGAAAGCGTATAAAAATAAAAATTCACTCTTACAGAACCACACTAAACTTCCATCCTTTTCAGGTGCTTTAAACAGCCAACCTTTCAAAACACCCCTTATGTTCTCAGTAGATGGAAATGAAGTAACCTCAAACTCCCTAGGAAAAAATCTTGAATCCATCAAACATACCACAGTAATTTGAAGTCAAATGGAACAGCAACAAGGGACAGCCAAAACACATTATAAAGCTGTCAATGAAGCAAGAGTTCAGTCGATCTGCAACCACTGCTGTAAAACCAAGACAAAGGGCTAATCTGCCTGCGGCAGACCTTTGTTTGCTAACAAAGAGATGGGAATAAGAAGCTCTTCCCTCGACCTGCAAATATAAGGTTTATTCAGAAAAAAATGTTAGGTGTTTCTAAAAGAAAAAAAGAAAAAAAGAAAGAAGCCTTTCAGCTACCACACTTGTGGGTTGTGAGGTAAACAAGTAAAATTCTCTTGCATAGGCACAGTGAGCACTAATTAATCTCTGTTCGCATTCCTTAATTAGTAACTTATAACCTTCACTAGTGTCAGCCCCAAAATAAGAGAGCTTTTTCAAAGCTGTTCTTTAAAGCCAAGTTTGAAAAGTTACATATAAAGACTGCAACTTTACTACACAGAATGCCAAATCCTCCCCATTAGGTCATTCTTGAAAACACAAACACAAATCCTGGAACACTTACAGAGTTACTAATAATAAAGAACTCCACAAACTCAGCCTCTAACACAGGACTACGTTGCACTAGCAACCCTCATAATAGAGGCAGGAAAACATTACGGATGAGAGAAAGAAAAGGCTGGAAGAGCCAGTGAGCTAAGCTGGCGAGAAAGCCAAGTCCTGGCTGTCAGTACATTACTCACCAATAAGAAATGTGGTGAGCAGAAGCAGAAAGCTTGCAAACTCAAACTCTGTCATATTAGACTATTGTCAGGAGTCAAGTCAGCAAAGACTGGCAGAAAGTTACATGTGAAGAAAAAAACCCAACCAAACCACACCAGAGATCATATAGCGATCTTTGTGTTAAATGAACTCTGAATTTGCCCATCAGCCAACTTGAAGTTTTCATTAGCTGTTACATTTTTACAACATATATATTATTCCCCTTTTTGCCTTATGAGAATACTGATTTGGATGCATCAAGAATAGTGGAGGTAAGCAGTGCTGGATTTAAGCTGACAATCTGCTGCAAGCACCAAGAACATTTTGTTTCCTTATATAAATTTACTGTTCATCAACTTTTTGACAGAATCTATGTAATTCATTTATCAAACAGTGCCGCAACTAACAATCTCTCATACTCATTCTGTATCTCAAATGGCTTACTTGAAGAGTATATAAACTCAGAAGAGTTGGCAAAAAGTAATGATAAAAAAATAGATGAAATTTCATTGTACAGTAAAAAGTCTAGTTTGTTACACAGGAAACTGAAATCTTTCTGTTTACACACATATATGATGTTTTATATACATATGCATACATATATGGAATATATATAATGCACACATATAATATATATAATGTATATGTACTTACATATACACATATGCCTTTATAATCATAAAGCCAAGTTTCTAAGGTACAGAAGCATATAAAGTAATTCAGATTTATGTAAAAGCCCTAAGTTCTGAAAGAGCTCAGGCCAAGATACATGTCACTAACTAACCTGACTGCCTAGAACTTCTGAGGAAAGAATGAGACTGGGGGAAAGAAAGGAAAGTGACCCTCAGACAAAGATGCTTTGTCTGAAAACAACAACAAAACACAGTCTCACAATCCTTAGCTCACGCTCCCTAGTAAGGTACAGAGCCTGCAGTAAAAATGTCATGATGCATTCTTCATGAAAGTAACAATCCATGAGTGACTGGGACAGATATTTGATACCTTCATTGAATGAGAACTAAGAAAACCTTTCAAGAAATGCCCAACATAGCCAGTATTGACACACATTAAGACATGGTAGCTCTGAATAATCAAGTACAGCTCTGCAGGGCAGGCTAGATTATCTTTCCAGCCTGGCTCTGGAAACAGACCTTGTTTTTACCCATCAAAACTTTTGATAACTTTCTCCTTAATAGAGCTGGATAGTCAGCCCCTCCTCTCCTCTCAGCATCTGGGATGTCTGCTGAAGAGATCCGCAAAACTAGAGGGACTAAAGTCACTTCACAGAGACTCTTGTTAGAATCTAAAAAGAATCCACAAAGAGAAGAACCTAAAATACTGGTAGTCTGAAATAGCTGACTTTCTATTCACTTAGTGACTCCTGCTACAGTTTCCCCAACAGTTGCAATTACCAAAATCCCATTATCTTAAATCCTCTCTGCATTTTTCTTATTGACAGCAAGTAAAGTGTAAGCTGTCACTGAATATCCTTCAGTAAAGAGTGAGCACTTGTTTAGCCATGGTAGCACTATCACTTGTGATATCCAAAGGATTAATCCCTCTTGTTGAGTTCTGCCTAGTGAGATGGAATTTCATTAAATAAATCTATGCTAACTTTCCTCTAGTCATCTTGAAATAAAACTGAGTACACCATTATCCAGTCTACAAAGATCCTCATGGTTATCCACGGAATGTCAAAAGAACTATGGAGTGCTCTTTCCAATATTAAAACCTCAGTCATCCTTGCAGTGCCCTATAATAATGTCAGGCTTGAAATCAGCACTTTCACTGCGTAGCACAGTGACCACATTTTCAGAGAAGGTGCTACCTATGCCACAGGCAAGTACGGCACCCTGCAGTGCCTCCACAGCACCAAAGTCACACTCAGATATTTACTGTGCCCATGAATTTATAGCAACATTCTCATGAAAGAGCCAGAAATGCATCTGTTACTACAGTAACTTTAGCTACACTTGCCTATAGAGACAGGTCTGAAACCAAAAGAAACTGTGGATAATAACCACTCTGGAATAAATACACTTCAAACACTCCTACAATAGGAGTCCAAGTTTTTTCATTTTACAGCTAAAAATAGAATAGTACCAGTGTACAATGACTGTCTCAAACTGCAAGAGGCAGCTGATCCATGGCCATTAGAGATAATATTTTTCTGTCTTCTTGCATTGCAAGAATGTGTAACTTTGCAACCACTCCCCATACAACACACATTTGATTAATTGGCTAATGCCCAATGGAGTTGCAATGGGATTGCAGTTGAAAGGATACTCAATGCTACTAGGTCAAAAGTGGTCCTCACCTCTTAGCCTGGAGGCAGAAATTAGAAGTTCAAGCTGCAAACACACATCAGCTTCCAAACTGGTTATTCTAGCCAGAGATATATTGCTTTTAGGCAGGAGGACAGGCAGAGGATCCATCTATCAGAGCAGGGCAAGAACATCGCTGGCAACATCTGCTTGATGCTGATGCCACTGAAGGCTCAGCCACACTCATTCTGCCCAGCACAGCACACAGCTTCACCAATAGCCAGTTCTTGGCTCTGCTGCTTGCTCAGCTAAACAAGATGAATATATATATATATGCTTAAAAACAAACAAACAAACAAACCCCAACTGCTAAAAACAATATACTAAAAATAAACATTCTTCCTCCACTCATAAACAACCCTAAGCTGTAGATGCAGATAAACAGATGATTTAACAAATCATTTCACCAAGCCTTTGAACAGTAGCTCATGGCAGTGAGTTTGTCTGTCTGACAGACTTTCTTTCCATCTGTGAATACTCTAACTTTACACAAGTGACATGTTATTAAGCTCTGCTTTCAGGTTCAAAAGGGCTCAGAAATCAGCACCAAACTCAGTCCTAGTGTGAGTAATCTGTTTTGAGTATTACTGCACAAATCATGACAGAGAATCAACAGTAGCAACTCATGCCAGGTCATTACTAACTCAGTCTCACTCACCTCATGTACAAACACTGCTGGTTTTCACCATAGTTAAAAACATAAACAGCAGGTTCCTTCTTGGCAAAAACCAATATGAAGGGAGCATGTGAATAGTCTACTTAGATAAGAATTTTTATAAGATGACTTTACTTTCTCCACGTGAAGCAGCTCCTTTCCCAGGCAATTACATATCTCAGCAACAGACTAAAGGAAACACACCACTGAAGACTTCAAAACACAGTGGTGCCAGTTCACACATAATGCAATCACTACTGGTATTTTTCCCGGTCATTCTGATCTCTTATTATGAAGTGACTTGGGTCATTGAATATTGTCCCAGTAAAATCTACTGAAAACATGCTCTATTCCATAATCTCTGCAAGTCTAACTTGAATCTAAGACACTGCGATGTTCAAGAGGAATTTGTTTTGGTGCAATACAGCTGAAGCCAAAGAAATCATTATAGCAAATGATCTTTGAATGCACACAAAAATCAAAGAGAAGGCATATAGGATATACAATAGCCTAATTTACAAATCCTTGCTTAAAATCAAGTTTATTTTGATAGTTCTGCTGATGCTGTGCCGGCCAGTAACAATACTATTTACCCCTTCAGAAAGTCCACATTTTAGAAGAAAAAACTATTTTCTAAATAGGGTTTACTTTTCCTGCAGCTTTGTAACTTTAAAGATCTTGTCTGGCACTGAAACAAATGCTATGTTTAAAATTCCCATTTTGATGCTGACATTTTAAGCTTCTCTGAAAAGGAAGGGGGGGTTCAATGTGTTCCCACAACCTTGAATCCAAAGAACTCCCCATCCACCATTTTCTCTGCTATGTCAAATCAACCCTGTACAAGGCCAGCTCAGTGCAGAGTTAATGCAGTAAGCTTAGAACAACACCTCAAATGCTCATTCAATGTGCACCCGGTTTTACTTCAAACTATGTCCCTGGTCCCAGCTGTGCATCAACAGGTAGCTCTGGACTATCGAGGGCAGTTTCAAGGCACTGCACAATAGTGCAGAAAAGCAAAAGTGAATCAAACACCTTCCCAACAAACCCATGCCAAGATTCCTATTCTGTCCTAAACACCTCTTCTATAGGATAGGGGAAGCCGAAAAAGAGAGGATGACGAGCATTCTGCTCCAACTCTCCCAAGACCTGGCGTTGGGTCAGAAAGCCACATATATCCAGAAACTATCACAGAATCAACTAGCTTGGAAAAGACCTCTGAGACCATCAAATCCAACCTATCACTTAACACCACCATGTCAACCAGATCACGGCACTAAGTCCCACATCCAGTCTTTTTTTAAACACCTCCAGGGACAGTGACTCCAATCCATCCCTGGGCAGCCCATTC
Organism: Manacus candei; assembly: GCF_025592945.1. Lineage (NCBI taxonomy): Eukaryota > Metazoa > Chordata > Aves > Passeriformes > Pipridae > Manacus > Manacus candei. The sequence continues at coordinate 40,552,242 of NW_026138076.1, read as the reverse complement.
CAATGTCTAATCGGGATTCCTCCTTACGTCCAACCTAAACCTCCCCTATGAGGGAATGTCTTTCACAAAAAGCAGCCAGGAGGAAGAGCTGGGAGGCAGAGAGGTCTAAACACTCCAGGGTAAAGAAAGGAGAGAGCTGCGGGTGCATTTGCATGTGCTGGGGGGGTATAACCGGGAAGGGGATCAGAAGATGGATGTGCACGAAGAGACGGGGGACACAGAGAGGCGTAAGGACCGATGGGAAAAGAACACGGACAGAGGGAAAAGAGGGCAGGGAGCAAAGGGGTGGGTGGACAACAGGCAAAAGGGACTAGGAACAACTAAGCGTTCCTCCGAGCGCCAGCCGGCAGGAAGCGGCACAGGCGCCGCACGGGGCCGGGAGCGGGGGTCAGGGCGCAGGGTGCGGGGCTGGGGCAGCGGCTCTCCCTCACCTCGCAGCCTCCGCGCCAGGCGCTTGGCCCAGGCCACTCTCCGGGGCGCGGCGCCGTCGGGCGGCCCCGGGAGGCGGCCCAGCCCCTCGGCCCCGCCGCGCCCCGCGGGGCCGCGCCGCGCCCGCCGCCCGCCGCCCCCGGCACCGCTGCCCAGCGACGAGGCGGCGCCGGCCGCGCGGCTGCCCCACTCCACGTCCATCTCCAGCACCGGTCCCGCCGCCGCCGCCGCCGCCGCCGCCCCGTCCTCCTCGGGCTCGAAGCCCGGGTTGTCCCGGCTCCAGGCCTGCCGCGAGCAGGCGGAGAGCGGCGGCGACGGCGGGCAGGAGCCGGCCCGCGCCGCCTCGCCCAGCCGCTCCAGCTCCAGCTGCTCCCGCCCGCGCCGGCAACCGCCGCCGCCGCCCGCCATCGGCCCGCCGCCGCCGCCCCTTCCCCGCCCTCCGGCGGAAAGCCCGGGGTACGGAGGGAGATGTAGTCGCCCTGGCTCCCGGCGGGAGCGGCGGCCGGGACCTCCTTCCCGCCCTCCTCCTCCTGCACTCCTCCCACCCTTCCCTCCCTCTCCAAGGCTGGAAGCGCCCAGGCGAGCCGTGCGGCGGGCAGAGCCGGACCGCCCCTGTGGAGTGGGGCAGGGACTGGCCGGGGGTGAGTCTCGGTCGCCACTCACCCTCGGTGAGAGCGGGAGGAGGCCCCACTCCTCCCAAATTTACTTCTTAAATTTGGTGGGAGCAGCGGTTTCACATCGTTTTAAGGAGAGGTATTAAAGCTACCCACGCCCGGCCCCGACCCAGCAAACAGTAACGCAGCCCGCAGGTACAGGATTTTGTGGTTTTATTTAAGTCCCGTTACAGAGCAAGACACCGCCCGGCAGCGCAGAGAGCGGCGCGACCCTCGCCCCGTGTGTCCCGCAGCCTCTGCTGGTGGCCCAGGGGAGGCCACCGGGTCATGGACCGCCCCGAACCCGAAAAGTCACCACGAGAACTACATTAGCGAACAGTGACCTGAAATGAAGCTACGCCCCGCTGCCATTAGCCAGGGATTGAAAAAGAAGGGAAACGTTACTTTTGCCTCCCTTTTTAAAGGGTGACTTCGTTATTTTCTATGCTGTGGCGGTCTTGAGAATCCTCAGCACTCTCAAGTTTTTGGTTGCTGTTATCGTCAGAGACCTCAGCTGAAACGCGGACCTGGCTTTCCCTGCTTTCCACACTCGGGAAGCTGTCCCCTCTGACAGCAGACTTGCTGTCATCGCCTTCTGCCTCATGCCTGTCGAATTTCTGCCTGCTGTCGTTTTCCAAGCTCCGGTCAGGCTGATTGCTGTCCAGCTCGCTGCTGTCTTGCCCGTGGCTCTTGTCAGACCATTCCACGCTGATGGCATGCTTCTCCAGGGAGCCGCGGGAAGCAGAATCCTCCCGGGAGAACCCTGCTCGCTGGCTGTCTGCATCCAGATCGCTCTCATCCTCCACAGTGGCATCATACATGACCTGTGTTAGAGAGCAAAACAAGAGCCACTGTCACTCCTGGGAAATTATCTATCAACAAGTGCTGCCCTACTGCACTAAAGCTGCTTAGGCTGAGGGGACACTCAAAGCTTGCATGGTAAATCTCTGCCTGGAAACACTAACTTTTATGGAGTTACATGAACCCTTCACATTATGAGAAATTAACATTTGATCCTGTCCTCAGATTTCATGTGTGTGAGTACATCATTGCAGTATTGCATATCTTGCAGCAGCAGGCTACACTCCTGCCTTGGCACCATCAACACCCCCTGATTTGGGGTATCCAGACAAGGGAAAATAGATTCCTTCGCTCATGCCTACTTTCCCCTCACCGATTCTTCTCAAAGCTGACTCCCATAAAAAAACATGTCCATCTTCAAGTTCACTACCCATTTCCAAAAACGTGGGTACCACTGCTCAGTGCTGTTTACCTTTTTTGCATCTTTGCGGAGTTTGATAGACTTCACCAGTGCGGCCTTTGCCCTCATCCTGTAGGCCACGCTGTCGCCTCTGCCGGCGTTGTCTCCCCGGGTGAAAGGGAATGGGGGGAATGGTACAGTTACTGGAATGTCTGTGGGAAAACCCGTGACAACCTCATCGGATTCATCCGTGTCATTGGAATCGTTATCATCATCATCATCATTGTCATTCACATCTTCATGGCTTTTGCTTGACACATCAGGAAAGTGCTGGAAAACATTTATTATGCATCAGGCTAATGAACACAGATGTGAGATGTGCAGACTAGTATCTGTCCTGCTAGCCCAGGGCTTATGCAGATTTGGGGAGCTATGTGCAGGCATTTCTTTGAATTCACCTCACCCTGCCTAAGGAGGAGAGCTATTTAGGGAGAGATGCTACTGCAAGAACTGCACTTGAATGAGGAAAATTAGTGTTGCTACACACTGGCTGCCCTGCAGCACTCGACTGTCATAGTGTCGTTCAAAACACTTACCGGTTCCTCTGGGACATCCACGCTTTCTTCTGAAGAGTAAAGGGTCTGAAAGCAATATAAAACTCCCTATTAGTTCAAAAAGGCATGTACAGTAGAGCTGATTAGCATGTTGACTATTGTTTAAGCACTTAATCCTAACTTGTACATCTTGTCATGGAAAGATGCTCCTGCTTTCTCTTCCAGCTAGCTGCCCATACCTGCTGAGGTGATGCCAGGTCAGTCTGTGTGTGCTGCTGACTCTCCCAAGACTGAGAATTCACACGGTCATGGTGATATCTGTGCAAGTGATGGCCCCTGGGGTCCTTCGAGAGAAAATAAAGGGGGGGAGATGGAGGTTAATCCACAAAGCATCAGGCAAAGCTGCCTGCATCACAACCTCTGTTTTCAGGCAGAGGTGGCATCTGCAATACCTACTCCTTTTGCACAGGATGTGCCCTCAGCTATTCACTGCAGTAGGAAGAGGACTCAGAAACAAGCCGTGATGAACATTATACCCAAACAATACGATATAGAAGATGTGCCTCTCCCATTGGCAGAGCCTGAGGAATTTCAGGTCAGTTTCTCCAGCTTGTTTTTGTTGAGTGGAATTTGGAGTTATATCTAACAATCATTGTTTCTGCTAATTCTCGGGTCCTTTTCCCAAGGGTGATTTATCTCCCTCATCATGAAGACTCTAAACTAAGTGCAGTAGCTGATTCTCAGAGCAAAGAATTGATTTTACATGGGTAGGAGCTGGCAGTGGAGTATAAATCAAATAGCTATATACAAAATTAATACCGTTCACTTACATCACTCCAAAAAATCATGGGAACTGGATTAAAGTGCTCTTCCAACACCAAATATTGTCATCTGATCCACACTAACAAATGTGGGCTGTAGTAGTTGTGCCATGCTATAGTCCTTTTCTCTTTTTAACTGGCAACTAACACATTTTTAATTAAGACAAAAGGTTTGCAGTGCTGGTCCAGAGATAGAACTAATGAAAGTCCTCAACCAGGACACCAGACATAAGAAAAAGTCTATGAAACTGTCTCCTAACAGCCAGGTGAGGACATGCCCTGCAAGCATCTATAATCATAAAACAAGTACCAGAAAATATGTATTAGAGGAAACAAAACAAAAAAAAATCAAAAAGTATTTATTAAAGATAATTAATAGAAAGACAAAAGGAGCTTACATATTTTTCTTCGGAGCTGGCAGAAATGGCATGCTGCTTGGATTTATTCACCTTGAAGGGAGAAAAGAAAAAAGCATTTATCAGTATTTCTCACTAAGATGCAAAGAAAATAATACAAGTGATTGGTGATCCACATCTGTGATTTACTCACTGGCCATGCAGCGGTGATGCTGATAAGGCATAAACACAGAACTGCCACCTTCATTGTGATGTTTTACCTAGAAAATATTTTGGAACAATGAGTCAACAAGGTAAAGTACCACAAAAATGCCATAGGTTTTTCCTTTTTCCCAGTGTACTTCACTGTGCTGAGAACAACTCCCTGCTATGGATCCAACCTGCACATACTAATTTTTTAATTTTGTCCTCCATCACCACCACACACCCAGCTGGTTTGTTATGACTTAGCTACTCAAAAGCTGCAATAATTTTTAAGAGGCTCTGAGAAGAGCTGAGCAGTTGGTGAGAGTGGCCACATTGAGAAGGTGAACTGAATCCTGTCACCTAATGACTTGCACAGACAAAGGAAAAGCTTTGTGATAGACAAAGTGTTATCAATATCAGCTTTGGTTTATCTTCATTCATTTAACGTATTTTTTTTTTCAGAAGAGACAGCATAAAGCCAACTCAGTTTGGATTCTCTTGTCAGTTATTTTAAAACTAGTTTTCAGGGTTATTAACTTCAGTTTCTGAGTAAAGTCAGTTTCTATGAACATAAACTGCTTTTATTTATAGACCTTTATTTCCCCCTCCAGAAGTTTGAACAAAATAACCTGTGTTTCCAAACAAGAGATAACGTGAAATATCTACTTACATTGCAGTTTTAGCAATTTAATAAATGACTAATTCCTGCTGAAATTAGGAGAGTGCTGAGCTACAGTAAATTTTGGTGCTTACAGACCAGTTCCCAGGATACGGAACATCCCTGAGAAATTAAACCAATTCACTGATGAACAAGAGTCATTTAAAACTTTGGTAAATCATAGCAGGAAAAAAAGGCTACTTAGGACATATTTAAAATGCATTAGTAAGGCTGGCCCTGAGACAGGACACTCTACTAGAGGTATTGCAATTTCAAGTTACACAGAGAAGGACGAGTGTCCCATCCATTCAGGATTGTGCAGCACAAACTGTGAGCCTGCCAGAAAAAACAAGGACACTGCCAGGCAGTGGTTACATGAGGGAGAAAGCTTTCTGTGTTTGAGCACCAGCTTTGAGTTTCCAGCACATGATTCAGTGGCAGAGTTTTCAATAACCTCCTCCTGACATCTATAAGCACGCAGGTTTAAAACTGTCATTATGTATAATACCTTGCATTCCTAAAGCAACCTTGCTCCTATAAAAACACACGTTTTTCCACAGAGCAACATCAAATGTCCCTGCCCAGTGAAGCAATTTTCAAAGATCTCCTGCTCGATGTTTCCTTGACTAAAGCTGCAGACAGATTAGCACATGTCAGGTAGTAAAAGCAAAAAAATTACCTTTTCTGGTGCTGGAAGAGTCAGCTGCAGCAAGAGCACTCCTAGTGATCCCAGCAGCAGCTCAAGTCAGTTGGCTCCCAGAAGCTCTGGCTTTCTCCCCTTGTCCCCTGACTGCCTGACATCTCTGACCTTCGGGAATTTAAACCCTGTCCCAAGCACAGCCACCAATCCCCATGTGGCGGAAAAAGATGAGGTCATGAGGCTCCTGGCCGCCGTCCTGCCCACGTTCTCCTACACTTCCTCTTTGGCTTTGTGGCTTTTGAAGCAAACAAAAACTACTCTATGGTTAAAACATTACTTATGGGCAAGATCATTAACCAGCAGGTCTGTTGAATGCACAGCAGTTGGTATCGTGTAGGAGGGCTTCGGGGCACATCTGTCCTCCTTTTGTGAAAAGGCAGAGCCCAGTTTCCCAGAAACCTTTTGTGCCCTGCTCTGTAGGGAGTAGGAATATGTAATGTGAGCAGGAAGAAAGAAATCTGAACAGAAAATTAACCAAAAAGATGTTAATGCTTCCACAAAGTTGTAGATTTGCTCTCCAGGGCATACACGGTGCAATGGGAATTGCAAATATGGGGCAGAATATGGCCTTTTGTGTTTTTTGGTCTGACCTGGGTAAAAAAAAAGTTAATAATATTAGTTGTCTCAGTAGGCATTCTACATCCAGAAACTTGTTTGTAAAGATATAGAAGAGCCAGCGATAGTCTAATTAAAAAAGATTTGATTTTGAGAAATTCTCACTTCTGTTCATTTGTGTCCCTTCTTGCTCCTTTCTTAGATGGTTTGGTCAACCTAAAAAAAAAAAAAAAGGAGGGGAGAAAGCAGCTATAGCTCCAGTTTGAGAAGTGCCATGATTAGCATTGGAAATCAAGGGATTGATTTCATCATGGTATGAAATTCTGTGTCTGCTGTGGAGCAGGGCATTGGCCCTGTTGATGGGTGACATATTCTGGCAGTGCCTCGGTTGGACAGCCATAGCTTTGGGCAGACTCTGCATCAGCTGGGATGTGCTGTAAGGCTCTGAGACCCTCTTCCATTTGGTGTTTCCTTAAACTGGCAATGAGGTGTCATTCAAACACAAGGAAACATCCCAAACAGCCCTTTCAGAAGGCAGAATATTTATAACTGTTTCAAAGCAGTTATCTTTCTCCTCATCTCTGATACCCAGCTAATGTTTGCTGTGTCCTTAGTCAAGCAGACAATAGACACCTTGTCGTACCAGCCCATGTTACCAGTTATCCTGTGCTTATTAATGCTGTGGCATGTTTAGAAACATCGTGAGAAACATACCCAAGTTAGCTCAGCACCTGCCCATCACATGATCACACAGACCTAGCTAATTATATTTTTGAGCTGAGATCAGCAACAGCTGGAAGTTCAACTTAGTTTACTTAATAGAGTCTTCTAATATCCTAGAAGGAGAATTGGATAAAAAGATAGTATATGGTACATCATTAGTAGTTCTGCATGTAAGGATCCACCTGAATGAGGACTATCCTGGCTTTTATTTTTGGAGCTATGTGACCATATACTAACTCAGGAAAGACTTTTCAACCAAAAGAAGCCTTCAGTAACTGGGATTTCGGCAGCATGATCTTTTGCAGATTTAGCCAGCTTTACCATCCTCCATCATGGCTGGAGCTCAGTGCTCCTGGAAGCCAGTTAGTTTACTGAAGCTCTTGAATGCAGGTACAAGACTCAAGCTGTAAGTGGGTGCTCTTTGGAAGTTTTGGGCTGAGCATAACGTAGTAGCTGATACTATTACTTAGTTACCAGTACAGCTTTAGAAAGGCACTGTTGTTGACTCCAAGGAACCCCAATTCAGGCCCTTAAGTAGCCAGGTACCTTTGATCCCAAAAACCAGTCCATCAGTAACAAACTACTTCCATCGGACAGAGCAAGAAACTGAGACAGAGTGAAGCTTGGTGGCTCACACAGTTGAATGTGCAACTGGGTGTGCTGGGTCCTGCTCTCCTGTCCACACCCTGGATCAAATTTTAAGCCTTAAAAACCTACTTTCCCTACAAACCATTCATCAAGAGATGCAGAACTGAAAAACAACATATGCTGAAAGATCCTCTAGAGCTGTTTTCTGGCCAAAACCAGCTCTTGCAATCTGCATAATGGCATATTACTGTCTATCAGACTTTATATTATGTCAAGACATGTTCCACCAAGTTCAGCAGCAGTTATCAGTGGTGCTGATGGAGCCATTAGAAACACAGTCTTCCTACAGCTTGTTAAAGACCTTCCTGTACAAGTCAATTATCACCGTGGCTTTTCAAGGCAAATGTTTTGCAAGTACCTGGAACACTTGACTCCCAGCAGAGACTCTATGTGACCCCCAGGGAGCTGTTTCTGGCAAACAACTGATATTTCCAGTGTGCTGGGAGATGACAGTGTTTTTGAATATGCTGCCAAAGCTATATGGTTGATTTTGTAAGAAGTAAGGAACAACACTCATGTTTTGCAGTAATCCAGAAGCAGGATGTGAAGCGATAGTTATTACTAAATGTCTTCATTTATGCAAGATTAGCCAGTACAGAGCTGTAGTAAATTTAGCACTTGTCTCATGCCCGTCACTGTGTGGTTTTTCGTCCTGTAAATATTTTGTCTAGCTGAGAAATCCTTTACCTTGGTAGGGGGTAATGCTTCATATCCTGTCAGAGATAAGGAAAAAGCAGGGAACTCTCACCATTTTCACTTCCCACATTAAAATGCCTAATTCCAGAGGGAATGCTTGGCTGCTGGTGGCACAGCAGAAGCAACTTGCTTGAATTTGTACAGGTGGGAGGGTACATGATTTCAGCTTTCAAGAGCCGTCAGGGTCTGTGTGGAGCATGACTGTGACAGGCTGTAATTTGTTGCATGTAGGTGATATTTTCTACTTGTCTATCCTGTCAAACAAAGCTTTTGACCACAATTTCTTCCATCTTGGGCAGTGTTGGAAACATGTGGTTAGGCTGCTCTTTCATGTTGTCCAGAAGCGGTATCAGTGCCTCCCTCTGCAACCTCCAACACCTACCTAAGATCCTGAGCCAAGACATCAGCGCGATGCCCAGAGATATCTCTGGCTGGCATGGGAAATTCCAGCCTGCCTGCAGTGACTTGTAATGCTCAGTCTTTCAGCATAGCTGGCTTTTGTTTAGTTTTGTTTATCAAAAAACAAGTCTAGAGGTATACCAGAGCAGCAGCATCTAGATGGCAAAGATAAGACTGGGAGAGAGAGGTTAATTTCTTCGGTACTATTAAGAATGTTATCAAGTACTGTTTTACAACTAGAATATCCCAAAGAAAAGCAGACATAGTAAACATGGGTTTCTGTGAAAGACAGATGAAAACCAAAACTTTCTTGCATTGCTACCATAAAATTCTCCTTGGAAACTCAGCATGTCAGCCAATATAATATATCCCCCAAAGCCCTTACATTTTCCCAATAAAGGCTTCAAAAGCGGTGAAAAACTTACATTCAGCAGTTGATAGACCTCAAAAAAACCCCTTCTGCCTCTTAATAGACTACACAGACCACCACAGTCTTTGTGACCAGGCCTAGGAGAGTACTTGGTGTGCAGAAGGGATATGGGTGTCAGATCTGTTTGATAAAGAAATTGCAACAGCGATTTACTCCTTACATGTGTGAGCAGGACACCCCAGTAACACATGCTTTGCAGCACAACTGTGTATCTTTTGCTTTGCACCACTAAGAGCAATAAAAGGATTTATAGTACCTCAGTTTCCCAGAGCCAACCCTAGCAGTTCCTGGAGGAGTTGCAGAACTAGGCATGACACTGAGCTAGAGCTGCAGTAGGTGATTTATTGGGACAGAACAGAGGCTTTCTGGGAAACAACTCCACTGTAAGCTGACAGCATGTTAGAAAGTGCCAGTGTCTGACACACAGCACAGTCTTTTGGTCTGTCCTTATCTCCCTCTCCATAAAGAGAGCCCAGTCGCTTATCTCTGATTTCTGAGACTACTTGCTACCTGCTCACATTTTCAAATGCTGTTTCAGTAACAGCTTTGGAAAGTGAAAAAAAAGTAATATTTGAGAAACTGCCATACAGCTGTGGCCCACAAATCCTGGAGGCTGAACATCCCCAGTCAGATCCCAGCTTTAACAGAGGCAAGTGGCTGCTCCTGCTACAGCATAAATACAGTTCAGCTGTCTGTAACTTGCTAAAATGGGTCCTACTAATGTTTCCTCCCTTGACTGTTACAGCCAACTAGAAAAAACGATTTTCTGAGTTCTTTTTTCTTTCCTGTTGAAATTCATGTGTTTTAATACAGAAGTCAGTGTAGCAGCAGGGATTGAAACAGCACAAAAACATTAGGTTACTTTCAGGTCATCAGAGTGACCAGAGCAAAACACCAGATATTTCAGTGCTGGGTATGTGGCTGTGCTGCAGCTCTGAATTGACAGAAAAAGAATAACATTTGTTTCAACTGGAAAATAATAAACACAATAATAGTCTGAACTACTATTAGAAACAAAACCAGAGAAAGAATATATGGTGTACATCATGTTTTCGTAACTGTGCCATTTTGTAATGTATGTAACCCTAGAAAAGCAATTTTTTGAGAACAGGGGGATGAGATTTTCCCATCTCAATGGGAACTGAGCTCAATCTGTTGTCTCTGAAGCTGAACACTGCTCCAGGATGAAGGAAAGCACGCAAGGTGTGTATGCCTAAATCCTCTATATGCTCATAGGGAAGTTTGCCAGCTCAGGGCTCACAGTGTTAGTGCTGATAGTAATTTGATGGTAGGAAACAGCTTTACAAAAGATTGCTTTTCAGACAAGCTTTGCAAAAACTTTATGACAAATTGTTTCCCTCTTCCCTCTGCTCAGTTTTCTGTTTCCTATCCTACTGCAAAATTTTCTCCTCACACTGAGAAAGGACACTAATGGAAACATCTGAATATGCAGAATGGGTATGGAAAGAACAGCATCTTCTTGCTCTGCATTGTGAAACTGGTGGAAAGTCACAAGATGCCTGTTCTCCCTAGTGCAGGGACTTTTGGCAGGGCACCACAGGAATGATTTGCACACCCCTCTGCTCGTATCTTCACTAAGCTCTTCTGGGAATGCACAGAGTCACCCCTTCACTGCAAGAAACAGAACAGATTATAGCACAGCATGACAGAGAAGAGTCAGACAGGGAAGATGATGGGCCAGCTCCTCTGCAGTCACCTGTACACTGCTTCTGTGTATAATTGAGATGAGCATGACAGAGTCCTAACTGTGTCCTGGGAATCCTTGTTACACAGCAGCCTTGATTTTGCATTCCACATATACCATGTTGAGCCCATGTCATGTTTCCACAAACAGCCACACAAGGATCACAGCACGAGGAGCAGAGAGTCCAGAAAAGGTTGTTACCAATCCCAGAGACAAACCTTTTGCAAAGCATGCTTTCTGAGTGTCTCCTGGAAGAGGCCAGTGCAAAACAGATAATTTGGAGAGGTGCCGGGCATTACGCAACACAGGATTCCTCCCTGCATATCTGTGGTTATCTGTATACAAAACATCTTTTCTGCAGCCTGCCCTGACTTTTTACCTCCAGAAAGTCTTGGGAAGGTGAAGCGTAGGCTGTACAAGCGGTGCAGGACTGCTAGCATGGGTTGTGACCTGTCAACAAACCTGACCTCAGACATAGGCTTGGCTATGTACCAGAAACCTTTCAGATTTCACGTGGCTTCAGGTTTTGTTGTGAACAGTTTTCTTAACTCTCAGTCTAAAGCCATTGTGGTCTGAGGTGAGACGGATGCAGAACTGAGTCAGTGTGAAAGCAAACACGTCTCAGGCACTGTGCACCAGGGTGTAGAGTCCCTGCTGGTAGAGTGGGAGGAAAAACCCATCTGTGGGCCTGATGAAGGGAAATTAAAGAGTTAGGGACTGGACTTGGGGAGGAAATAGTTTGACCAAGAAGCTGATTTGATTTTGTGGGGAAACCAAAAATCAGCAGGCTAGGGTCAAGGCCTCTACTCTCTCGACTGAGTCATGGACAGATTCCTCACAGCTTGCTCAGGCTTGGAGGTGATGAGGCTGTTTTCCCTCTAAGCCTATCCAAGCAGGAGCTCTGCAGGAACTATGCTTCATTGCAGCAATAATCATTTTGGCTCTGGCTTGGAAAGCCAGGACATCTCCTGCATGTCAGTATACTTCATTTAATTAGCATTGGGGTAAACATCTCTTGTACAACAAGCAACAAATGTGCCAATGGAACATCAGTCAGACCCATAAATTTTCCTTGTGTTTTGCATATTAAAATTTTTTAAACTTGAAGAGTTTATTTATGAAATGGGAAGTAGTTTAACTCACACCTGACAGGTATTACCATCAGCAAGTCAAAGGGGATGTTTTCTTAAATGTATAATTTTTTAAAGTAAATAGGGTAAATTGATATACTGAATAATTACACGATGCATAATACAAGTGTCTGAGAAAAAGTAAAAAGGTTTCTTTTCATTAGAAAGGTATCTCCATGTTCAGTCGGTTTTCTTTTCTTTCTTGGCCTCCCTTTTAGCAGGACTGGCATGCAAAAATAGTTCATTTTGGACAGTACCAAAGTGTTATCTGCTGAATTGGCATCTCATGTACACAGGACAGGTGCCCTTAATCCCCAAATTTGTGATGTTCTGGACCAGCCAATCTCTGACCCTGCTCAGCACCGAGGACCAGCAGCCCAGCAGCCTGTGATAAAAGGGAACTGCACAGAGGCACGCTGAGCTTGGGCAGCCAGGAGGATAGACAGCCTGCTAGGTACAGGAGCACAGCAGCATAAACACTTTGGCAAGTCCCTGCTATCCCTCCTTTGCTTACCAGCTCTCTTTGGAAGGGAGCTGCCCTTTTGGAAATACACAGTTGAGAGATAATCACATCCAGATTTAGGAAATAACATTTTGCACATAATTCATACTGGCTAACTAGACAGATTATTGGTTGAGCATGTAGCTATAAATTTGGCAGAAAAAATGGCAAACTGTGGTTGGCATATGGATGCAAAGCAGGAAGCAAACTGCAGCTATACATTAACTACAGAAAAGGAAAGCCTAAGAAACTGGGTTAATCAGCAGGCTCTAAAGCAAACAGTAAGAAGGGGCAGCTGACAGGGCAACTAAGTCTTGAGCATATGCAGGATGAGGGCTTTTTGCATTAGCAAGAACATTAACAGTCAATAAATAACAAGCCAGCACTGCTGTTTTGCTCACTGAGTCTTGTTTATCACAAAGAAGTCAAATGACTTCTCCTCACCCATGGAAAATGTGAATACAGAGGATGACAAGCAATTTTGGGAAGCAACATCCGTTCTGTATGGAGAAACTTGATCTGCTATACCCAAAATAGCTGATGTTGAAACACAGACTAGATCTCATCTAAGCAATCGATTAGACAAAATGAGGAAGCTTGAGTGTGTGTTGGAGCTGTGTTGGTCTCACCTCAGGCAGCAAGGGCAGTAACAGTGCAGAGACTTGTGGGCTGAGCCAGGCTGGAAAATGCAGATCTAAGGAGGCAGGTTGTCAACAGATAACTCTGTGCCCTCAGCAGGGCTGAAAAGCATTTATCATGGCACCCAGTCCCTGAAGAAAGCACTGTAGGAACTCTGGCACTTGTACCTTCATTGGCACTGATGCAGTCGCACCCCACAGGAATCAGTTAGCCTGAGCCCTGCAGGATATTCCCATCCTTGACATGTCCTACTTCTGCTCTACCCTTATAGTGCAGGCAGTTGTATAGTGACAGAGCTACATTATCCAGGCTCCTTGGGTGTGCTAAACCAGGGAAAAGGAATAGTGCAGTGGCTACAACGGAAACCAGAGCTGGCTGCAGGTCAGCATTCCGCCAGAAAAGCTGCATCAATAAATCACTTCTGCAGAATGGGATCTTCTGTATTCACCTTTTGCAAAAAGAAGCTAACTTGCCCTAGGACAGGCTTTAGTACAGTGAGACACTCCAGTGTTTGCCTCCATGCACAGGGTGGCTTGAATTCTACTGACTGAACATTTAAGGGGTAGTTCCATCCCAGGCTGAAAATCTGATCAGAGCAGGCTTTCTGCATTTGCTTTGGCTCAGTCACAGCAATACACACACACACACAGATGAGCCTATATATTGACACACATACATGCCTACACTTAATATTGTAAATTCCACTTTCAGGATCAAATGAAATTCTGGAGTTCTGAGTCTGATGGAAGTAACACAAAATCCCCTTAAAAATTAACAGCAAAAGAGAGTGCTGGACCATGGCAAGTCCTAGTGAGATTAGTCCTAGTCCCCTGTTTCAGGATTATGTCAGGACAGAGAGAGGAGGGCTTAATTTCAACAAATATCCACGGTTATTGGTGTCTTTTTCACCTCTGCTCCAGGCAAAGAAGCCAGGCTGATGAACTGGGCATTTTTATGTATACCTTCCAATCTTTCAGATAAGCTGATTCATTCATCTACCTATTTTCTAGGAAGCTGCTGTCATTACAGCAAGCAGTGTAACACAGCTTCAGTCCCATTTGACACAGATTTCTACAAGAGGAAGTACAGGACCAAGTCTCAGGGCAAGAGCGACAGGAGGTGTGCTGAGTGTTAACCATGGCTCTTTTTTGGGCAGTGCAAGGAGCGTCATTGCTGGGATATAACACTGCTGCTTTACAGGCAAGTTACAAGGTATGCTCACTGGCTTGTCAGGAGGTCTTAAGATGATAGGAGTAATGTAGATTTTCCAATTATAAGTAAAAAAACAGTACCATCAAAATAATAAGAAACGTCAACTATCATAGAATTTTTTTAAGAAGCCTTTCGTTTATCTTCATGTCTACTGTATCTGCCCTTACCACACTGATGTTATAGCATGTGACTATAATAATTTTCAGCAAAATTAACATTCATTACAGCTCTGATCTTGCAAAGCTACTGTATGGACACGAGCTTTCTCTTAGTGATTATATACTTATCAGGTCCAGTTATTGGGTAAAGACTATTGGAAATATTTTTTTAAAAAGGAGGCAACTCTAAGTCTTGATGCAATAATAATTTGCTCATTTTGTTTATCATCTCCTGGCTTGATACTGCTCACAAACGAGACAAGGCACAGATGCCTAAGAGATACTAAAAGCTCACTCTGAACTCCAATTACACTAGCATTTCTTCTAACACATTGTTTTCCCATCATTATTGCCATGGAAATCAAGGGAAAATACAGAGGCAAAATAGTAAAGAAAATAAATTAACCTGGCGAAGTAATTGCATTCCCTGCTAGGTTTTAAATATCTTTCTTTAACAGGAAGTCCTCTCCATAGATTTCAGTAGAAAACAGCTATGTGTGTGCATACACAAGATTGCACATTGGAGGCTGAGAAAGAGGGCAGCTTTTTTTTATTTATGTGGACTACACAGATGCTGCAAGTTGAAGCTTAAAACAGCAGGGCTTCTCCCCTTTCAGCACCATATGGCCTGCTGACAATTAGCCTGTCTGCTCGGGCTGCTTTTCTTCCTTATTCCATCCCTGCTTAGCAATTAACAGGGGCAAAAGCAAGCCTCTGTGCTCCCTCCTTACATGTTGGAACAGCTGCTTGGGCTATCCAGGGGGACCAGGTCAATACCCAGGAGATCTTTCCTGGAAAACTAACAACTCTACCAGGCCTGAACTTGTAATACAGACAGACTAGAAGAGTCAATCACCTCAGTGTACAGATGATACATACCAGACAAGTGAGGATTTGTGGATTTTTAAAGCTAAAACAGGCCATCTTTTACTCTGTCCCACTGCACAAATCAGGCTGGAGGACAAACTTCAGATACTACTGAGCTTATCAGCTTGCATTTGGCCAAATACCATTATTCCTCCTGAACTGGGGTTATTCTGTATTAAAGCTATTTTCCATATAGTCACATTGATGAACAGTAGCTACACCACCCATTTGTAACTCTAAAAATTAAATTATGCACAGGCTTTGGCTTTCCCATTGTTTTTTGTGGGCAAGAGATTATTCTGGCTATTTACACAATTCAGCCATGTATAAACACAGCAGCCTAGCTCACAATTATCAGTTCTATTCCAGACCTTCCAGTACTGGTATTTGCAACTCATATTCTGATTTTAACTGAGATAACCCTGATGGTAATGCTGGTAAGGTTTTTCCAGCACCCTTATGCTCCCAGCTAGGAAAGCCTCCCCAGAGCGCTGGCTTGTCACCCTGCTCCAGTTTCAGACTTTACTGACCAAGAAGTCTGCTTTATTGTATGGCAAACCTATCTGTAACTTCTAGGGAAACAGGAGTTTCCCCAGCTCAGTTAGGCTCTGTGCATACCTCCTGGCTTTCTGGGAATAAGATTTTTCCTCCCAGTGATCAACTCTGAAAGATGGTCAAAGTAGCTGAACCACTGATGGAAAATGGATTAGAAACACACAGGCATTAAAAAGGCTAGAAAGTAGTTCTGGAAGTGACCAGTGACAACATCTGTCCATTTTCCTTTCTCAGTACAATTCTTTGTGCAGGTTGTTCGGCTCTTACTCTCCAGAAAATCTCATCCTCAACATAGGCCCTACTTTAATAAGCAGCAGGGCGGAAATTAGGCTTTCCAATGAAAACAGCTATTGGTTTATTTGTTTGGGTTTTTATTTCAACATACTGATCTCCCTGCAGCCGTTCGAGGAAAGCGCAAGAAAAATGTTTCTTCTGTGAAATGTAATTATAACGGCAAATACAAACTGACACACGAGCATGGAGTTATTTTGGGTGATGGTTTGTGCAGCAAAATACTGTGACGAGGCTGGTTTGTCAAACTGAAGGCAGGGCAGACGTCTCCCTCCCTTCCTGTTTAAGCCAGTGGTCTGGGGAGGGCTGCCATAACCTATAATGATGGTTAGCTCACCGAAAGCAACTTGTTTCCCCCAGTCTCTAAATGCAGTTTTCCAAAGGCTGAACATGTGCCAGAACATGCACTTGCTTTGTGTCAATCCTGTGTGACATGGCAAACCCTGGGCTAATCTCAAATTATATTAAAACTTACCTTAAAAATCCTCTATTCTGACAAACCTACTGCCTTCCAGTACCCGAAGGGAGCCTACAAGAAATCTGGAGAGGAATTGTTTACAAAATGTAGTAGTGATAATACAAGGGGGAATGGTTTTCAACTGACAGAGAGCAGGTTTAGATTGGATATTAGGGAGAAATTCTTTACTGTGAGTTGGTGAGGCACTGGCACAGGTTGCCCAGAGAAGTTATGAATGCTGCATCCCTGGAAGTGTTCAAGGCCAGGTTGGATGGGGTCCTGAGCAACCTGGTCTAGCGGAATGTGTCCCTGTCCATGCCAGGGGGTTGGAACTAGATGATCTTTAAGGTCCCTTCCAACCCAGACCATTCTATGATGCTATATACTTTCTCATACAGAACTGACACAAAGATGTGGAATATTCTTTCAAAGTCAAAGAAATCACTCAAATTTTCTGCTGCAAAAGCATTTCCTAACTTCCTAAGAGCTTGGCCAAACATGGGGCCTTTTTCACATTTTGCTGTGTATTCGCAATTGCTCTTTGGGTGGCAAAGCACTGAAACCTGCTGAGCCCCAGGAGCTGTTGAGAGAAATGGAGTGTGGCACAATGTGGCTGTAGGGCTGCAGCCTAGGAAAGCACTGGTGATGTACCTCCTGGCTGAAGGTCACTTTACACAGATGGGTAATTCCCTGCAACGTGTCCTCACACGCAAAACATATAATCCAAGATGGAAACAGAGGACTGAAATAACAAATGGTTTGCTTTCCCCTGCTCTCCAGACAAGGTCAATCATTAAACATAAATGAGAAACTACATTCTGTCAGCGAAAAAGCCTCACTAGTGTAAGTAGGCATTCACTTTATGAATTTGTTGGTATCTGGGCTCAAACAGTCATTATTATAAATCTTTCTGAGCCAGAAACCTTGAAAAATATCAGCCATTTTCTACCTTATCTTCTTTATTCACTACAGGAATATGCAAGTAAATACTCTGGCCTCCATCCATATGACCAGACACTGCAGCACAAGTGACATGGCTGAATAAATCACCGGGCAAAATCAGGCAACGATATCACACAAGCAAACTTCTCCCATCCTGTGTAGTGAAGTGAACCAAGGCTGGTCTGACAGGAGCCACATGGGAGCAATACCCGTTTGCCTGAGGTCTGCTCTCCCCTCTCACTTGGACATAGCAGTGCACTGCTGTGCCCTCTCCTATCTCTGCAGAGTCTGTCTGGCTGTCCCTCTGTGCTGTCAGGGCCCAGGGGTTCCAGGCAGACCTGCACATCTTGGTGAGAAATGTGATGAGCAGCAGCCAGACTGTCACTGCCAGGGAGGTGGCAAAGCGACCTAGGGACATAAAATGGTGCTCCTCCCCACAGTCAAGACATATAATAGGAGGAATAAACGAGAGGAGTTAGAGATGTACATGCCAACAGGACTATGATATTATTGGCATTGCAGAGGCTTGGTGGGATGGCTCCTGTGACTGGAGTATTGGAAGGAAGAATACAGGCTTTTTAGGAAGGACAGGCAGGGGAGATGGGAAGGAGGTGTTCCCCTCTACATCAGTGATCAGCTGGAGCGCATGGAGCTCTTCCTGGGGATGGATGAGCTGACCAAGAGCTTATGGGTCAGGATTAAAGGGAGAGCAGGAACAGGTGACATAGTGGGGGTCTGCAACAGGCTGCTTGACCAGGAAGACAAAGTGGATGAGGTCCCTATAAGACCTACCTAATATTAACAAGCTCTGCTCATCATGAGGGACTTCAACAACCCCAATATCTGTCAGAGACAGCACAGGAGGGCATAAGCAATCCAGGAAGTTCTTAGAATGCATTGATAACTTCCTTCTCCAAGTGGTAGAGGAGCTAACGAGGAGAAGTGCTATGCTGGATCTTGTTCTCAGCAACAAGAAGGGGCTGGTGGAGAATGTTTAGCTCAAGGGCAGCCTTGGCTACAGTGACCATGAGGCAGGGGGAGTTCCAAATCCTTAGGGCAATGAGGAGAGTGCACAGCAGACTCACTACCCTGGACTTTAAGAGAGCAATCTTCAGCCTCTTCGGGGATCTGCTAGGTAGAATACCATGGGATATAGCCCTGGAGGGAAGAGGGGCCCAAGAAAGCTGGTTAATATTCAAGAATGACCCCCTCTAAGCTCAGGAGTGATGCATCCCAACAAAGAAGTAGTCAGGCAAAGATGCCAAGTGGTCTGCATGGATGAACAGGGTGCTCCTAGGCAAACTAAAACACAAAAAGCAAGCCTACAGAGAGTGGAGGCAGGGACAGGGAGACTGTGAGGAAAAGAGGGAATGGCTTTAAACTGAAAGAGGGCAGATTTAGATTGGATATTAGGAAGAAATTCTTTACTGTGAGGGTGGCGAGGCACTGACACAGGTTGCCGAGAGAAATTGTGGAAGCCCCATCCCTGGAAGCATTCAAGGCCGAATTGGATCGGGCTTTGAGCAACCTGGTCTGGTGATCAGTGTGGTTGCCTATAGCAGAGGGTTTGAACTAGATGATCTTTAAAGTCTCTTCCAACCCAAACCATTCTGAATTAGAAGGCTATAGCAACACCCATGATTAAGCACAAGTAGTATATGCACATAGCATTTATTTTTAAAATTAATTTTCTAGGTATCAGAAGATATCTAGATACCTGTCAGAAGGTATCCCAGGAAGGTGTTTGTTAAGAAGGGAAGTTGGAAATAAGATTAAATATTTTGATTTCAAGGCCACTTGACAAAATCTGAAAACCTTCTTGAATCAAATTCCTGCTGAAAGCCAGGTATCTGAAAGGTGTCCCCTTCACAGTGTCTTAGCCCATTCAGTCTGGTGACTTACTCTGTAACAACACAACATTGACAGCTATGGCTCAGCAAGGATTTTCCCAGAGACCTGACACTTGCAGCAAGCATTTAGTACCAGATTACTCTTCTTGCTCTGTTTGTGAAGCCTGTGACAGGTCTAGCCTGGCATCAGGAGCAGATGTCAGGGACAGAGATGCTGAGACTGTTACAGCCAGTGCACAGCCCTACAGTCCTGAAACACCATCAGGGGGCTGCTGCTGTACACAGATGTCCTCTTGCCCCCTCATATTCTGGCCACCGGCGACTGGGCAAGTGCCAGTGAGCTGTGCACAGCCTGAGGCACTAGACACATTTCACTCTTGTCTGCCAGCACAAACCTGCAAGGAAAATCTTATCACAAGCCTGTAAGTCACTTCCTTAGCCTCACGCATGAGGCACCAAATCCTAAGCCAGCCCCATTACTTGGCAAGGCTTCCAGGTCCTGCTGCATTTTGCACTGGCTCAAGCAGGGTGCTGACAGCAGAGGATGAATCCATTAACACCCAGGGTCGTGGTGGCCTAGGTGGTCCTTACCTGGGCAAGTGGATAATGCAGGCAAGCAGGTTCAAGGAGGATGAGGGTGCTTGTCATAGCATGGATTTAGCATTGACCTGGTACTGACAGTGATTACTGGGATTGCCGTGGAGTCACAATCATGAGTGCTTCTCCCCATGACCAGTCAGGATGTAGAAAAAGGGGTTTCCTAAGGAAAAACAATCAGGGAAAGGCACAGAGAATTTGTCAGGCCAATCACTGAGCCAGCCAGCTCACAGGGAGGTGGTTTAAGCCAACCACTGCATGCATGTGCCTCGTGGACCCCCATCCATGGGCTCTGTTTGCTTGAAGCCTGTTGAAGGTACACATCTCTCAGACCAAACACCTGTTACATCTGCAGGCTTTGGAGAATCAGTGTGGCTGTCAGAAGGAGCTGAGGTCCAAATTACCCCTTTGTGTTTCAAACACAAGGAAATGCACATGAGTTCTGAGCAACTCAAGAGCTGTGACAGACTGCTTTGTTTCAGTAACAGGTAAAGCTGTTAAGCTGGGATTTTCCAGCAGCCTTCCAGTGCCAGCCTGGTGATTTATGAATCATGTTCTGTCTTTCACATCAGCATCAATCCCTGCAGCAAAGGGTATTAAAGCTCCCTGTTTCTCACCGTAATGAGAGCAGGCTGCAGGCTGAGCAGTGCTCTACTCTTCAAAAAAAGTGGAAGATGCTCACACCAGTCACTGGAGAACATCTCTCCAGTACAAGCTTTGCCTTCCTGGGGATCTTTAATGACAGCTCACTATTACAAGGCAAGAACAACTCCAAGCAAAAGTCTCTCTTGAGGACACAAACACTGAATATCCAAGTGTTAGAAGAACACAAGTAGCTATCAGTAAGTACTTGTGAATGAACTGAATTGAATTCTACCAGCACTTTGCTGCATACACTGCAAACTAATTCCTTTATGATTTCTGCAAGAAGGGAAGGTAAATGGAGCGAGCCATGACACATACCTTAACAAAACCTTCCCCTCATGCCTGGCATGCTGACAGGTCACTGGCCCTTACAACGGGTCAGAGCCTGTGGCAGGCTCTGGAAATACAGACTCTATGTGCAGAAAGAGTAAGAAACAACATCACCATTGCCCTTCTGATACAAGTCACACCAAGGGATTGGTTAGCAACAGTGGAGTATCGAAGAGAAGGAAAACAAGCAAAATACCTCTTTTTTTGCCAGCTGTTTCACATGTCCGGAAGGCACATCACAGTAGCTGCTCTAGGTACTTGGGCTGTCACCTGTCCCACACTGAGCTGATTACATCTCAGGGCTTTATCTACCCTCGAAGAGGTTAGCTTTTGACCTGTGCCCTTAGACCCCTTATGTCTCTGAGCCCTTAAAAACCTTTTCCATGTTCCTCATGGCTACTGGAAATCTTTTGCAAACCCTGAGAAGCAGAACAGCTGTTTTGAAAGCAGCCTGATAGAGCAAGTCCATGACAGAACCCTGCACTCCTCTGTCTCCTGAGTCCAGCATCCCCAGGAAGGAGTCCCCTTCCTTTTCCCAATACAGTGTCCTGGATAAGGCCCTGACATGAAGCTGTGTACTAGTCACTTCATCCCTGACAGCATGGTCTTTGAACAAGAGAGAAACCAAGTCTAACATCAGCTACTGCTGAGGCTTTTGTACCATGAGGCTGAAGTATTTTATTGCTGTCATTAAAAATCCTGAGATTTGATCTCACTGGTGTCCTAATGCATACCTTGTTAACTTAATCTCATTTTCCTAGTTAGTCATGAACTCCCAGACTGCATTCATGTCTTTAAACAAACAGGATTTTCAAGGAGTAAGTGTGGTGTGCAGCTTGCTGCTGCCAAACCCGGCTAGTACCTTCCGCTTCCATTAGGTGTGCCAGAGCAGGCTGCCCAGACAGCACAACCCAGGACAGTGCCTGGCCACAGACCTCAGTCCCTGGGGCATCAGTGCCTTGATTTTGTCATCCTGGAAGCGGATGCAGCAGCCAGTGCAGAGAGGGTGAAATCCTCTCCCTTGCCACAAAACTCTGCTGGATGACACAGATGCCCCCCAATACCCCTCCACATCCCCATGCGGAGAAACACAAGCCCACACCCCAACAAACACCTCCACCTACGAACTCAGGGGAGGTTTCTATAGCTCTGCATCCTCAGACCAGGGCACTGTTTGAGTTGCGTGGAGAAAAGGCCCAGTTTTGTTTTTCTAGTGACCATAGCGATGCTCTGCTCCTTTCTGGGGTCTGGCTTTTTGTTTTAAGTGGCCCAGAGCCAGGTAGCACTAGTTAAGCAACAGCAAAACAGTTCTGGTATAGCACAATCCCTGTTAAAATCTTACTCTTGGCTCAGCGAGCAGGAAGCTAAAACTTAACTACCTCCCTTGAGCACACGTCCACAAAGCCCCTTTTGTAGGACACACTGGTCAGGGCAGGCAGGACAACATGGATGCAGGAGGAAGCATACAGGGCTTACAGAGAGAGGCTGTGCAGGGTGGCAACAGAGAGTGGAGACATCCTCTGCTGCTGGGAGAGGGTAAGAACATGTTAGATCTCGTGTATCATAGCACCTCACCTTAAACACACTTAGTACCCCCCATAGCCCCAGCTGATGACTCAGGGAGAGGGCACCCAGGGGAGTCAGAGATCACTTTTTACCAAGGAGAAAGGCAAGAATTTCCTGCCACTCGTTCATTTCCAGGAGCACTTACTCATTGCTGGGAAGTGCTGAGAGCAGCAGCTGTTCCCCAGTTCTTGCACAGAAAATCCCATCTTGCCCCTGGGCATGTGTCAGAGCTGCTTTCCAGTGACCAAAGGAAGCCCAGGAGATCTGGGGGGCAGCAGCAGTCACTGGGTCCGAACCAGGGGACAAAATCATCATCTGACTGTGACTCACCTCAAGCAACTTTGCTTCAGGCAATTAGCTTGGAGGCTGACATACCTACCTGTTAGTGATTTACGTCCGGAATACCTTAACCTTTGTGCACAGGAGCTGTCTGTAAAACCCAGGGAACCTGTCCCTCCCTAGCTGCACTACAAGCTTCCTCCTGCTAAGTGGAGACAGGACTTGTGCAAACTAACTTACAGGTCTTCAACATCCAACTTTCTCATCACCAGTATAATGGTTATTTACTTTTGACAGGGGACCATTTCACAACCATTCCTTTGCATTAATGACCATGAATCAGATGAATTAATAATAAACAGGAATAAAGACAAAGATTTTTCCAGGCAGCAAATAAGACTGAGGAGATCTGTCAGGTCATGGCAGCACTGGGTCTCTTGATGTTTCCCCACAGCCTTCCTGGCAGCATCTTCCTTTCACTTCTGTTTTGGCTCATTTCAAAAAGAAGAAAATGAAGCTTGGAAGCATAAAAGAACCAGATACACTGAATAGGAGACTATTCCACAAAACTGATACCCAAGGAATTTCATTAAGGAATCCCTTGACCTCATTTGGGTGGGAATTTTGGGCAGTGAGAGCAAGGAGTTAGCACCAGTTTACTCAGCTTGGAGCAGAGGAGGTGATCACTGACAGAGGGCAGATGAGGAAAAAATGAAACACCGGAGTGGAAATGCATAGCGGAAAAGGCAAGGCAGGAGAAACAGCAGTGGAAAAAAATGGACTAAGGGGAAAAATACCAATAGAGCAGAAAACCCAGAAGGCTGGCAGAGGAGAAGGCTTGAAGCACAGGTAGCTGAGGAAACTGAGCTGGAAAAGGGTGAGAGAAAGCAAAATATGAAAGAGGAATACTCTTCGTTAAGGCAGAGCTGGTTAGTCAGAGGTAAAGCTTAAGCAGAGGGAAAGAATGTGGCCCTGAGCCTCCCTGTCCCTGCTAGCACTATAGAGCCTTCTGCACAAGTCTGTAGCAATGATCCTTGCTGGGGCAGGTCTGCCAGTGTCTGTATCCTGCACCAACTCTGCTTTCGTGAGCCTGATCACTTAATTAATGTATTATCCTCAGGAAATCAGCTTGCAAGCCCTGCCTTAAACCTTGGTGTGATCTGCATAAAAAAGTGCAAACTTAACTGCCATTTATGGCACAAATCTTGGTGCTCATGCAGTGCTCTGAATTTTCATAGCTTACCTAATGGTGTCCCCACATGTACAGTGTACACTGTCATCAGGACTCCACTGAAATACCTGCCAACTGAAACTATTTTGTCCATTTCTCCCAAAGTGTTTTCCACACGTGCCAGCACTCCCCCATCCTGCTCCCCTGCCTGTGCTGGAGCATCACCTCATTTTTGCCCAGCTCTTGGGGAAGCGCCTTGTGACAGGCTGCCAGTTTGAAAAGGAGCTATTTTCCACCACCCTCTGGGTGCTGCCTCTCAGTCACTTCCTCACCCCCTGCACAGACCACTTGTCTAGAGTGTAACTCATCCGTTTCTCCAGGAGGAGGCTGTGGGAAATGGTGTCAAATGCTCCGGAGAAATCCAGGTGGACAATGCCCACCCCTTCTCCCACACTGACCGAGCTGGTTCCTTTACTATAAAAGGAGATCAGGTTTGTCAAGCACGAATTGCCCCTGGTGAATTAATGCTATCTTTTACCAATTACGTGCTTCATTTTATTTGTGATAACTCCCAGAAGGATTAATTCCATAACTTTCACAGGGAGTGAAGTACAACTGATGAGCCTATAACTTCCTGGATCCTCCTCTAAGAGTCATAGAATATACTGAGTTGGAAGGAACCCATCAGGATCATTGAGTCCAACTCCTGGCCCTCAGCAGGACACCCCAAGAATGTCACTCCATCTTGTAGATGAGGTGACATTAGCCTTCTTCCAGCCTTCTGAGATGTCCCCTGATCTCCATAACAAGGAGGGCTGCCTCTCAACGTCGTCATCCAGTTCTCTTAACACCCTCAGGTGAATATCAATCTGTAGGGGTCAAGCTCCTTAATAGGGCACACAACAACTCTTCCTCCACTGACACTGGTGTGTCTGTGTCTGCATCAACCTGGATTGTTGTTCCTGAGGCCTGGAGCCCAGCAGTTCTGGTAAAGATGGAGGTGTTGAGAACCTCTGTCTTTTCAGCATTGCTGGTGACTAATTCACCTCTCCTTTTTGAGAGTGGGCCAATATTTTCCTTCTGTCTCTTCCTGTTGTTTATGTATCTGTAGAACCCTTTCTTGCAGTTTTTGACATTTCTGTTCAATTTCAATTTGAGTTGAGCTTTTGCTTTTCTCGCTGCATCTCTGCAGTTTTAGTAGTAAGAAGAGATGCTCCTCATCAAGGATGTGGGATTATGACCTGACCAAGACAAACTGTGTTTAACATCTGATGGCTGATCCACATCACCACTTCTTGCAGCAGCATTCCCTGGTCCCTGCCAGACAATCATTACATGCTTTTGTTAGATTTCTATATATGCTCTTTTCTGTAAATTTAAAGAGGACCTTCCCTTCCAGTAAATTATAGTTTTCTTTTGGCTTTCAGGCCAGTCTGCAGCTCATGTTTTCATGCAGTCCGAGTTGCTTGTGTTTGGCTTTTCCGAGACGCTGACTGTGGAGAAGGTTAAGCAGTTTAGTGGTTGAGTCACTGGTACAAAAACAAACCTACAGATTTCTGGTCCAGAACACCAAAACAACACACTATAGAGAAACAGCCCAGCTGGAGCCAAGTATACGTGCTATCGCATTACACACCCCCGGTGTTTATTTACAAAGCAAGCCAAGTCCGACTGCCATCCCTCCTTAAACATGTACTTTTCATGCCCAGAAATTGTCCCTGGATCAAGTTTCTGGCGGGAGGAGGGTGTAAAGCAAGCCATGTGTGCAGGACCTGCAGTCAGCAGGTTTCTCCAGCATATCTTCCAAGAGGTGAAATGCAGGTGTGAAGGGCTTGACCACAGCTGCTGTGGGCCCTAAGATACTTGAGACAGCGGTGGGTTTTCAGCACCTCTGTCACAGGCAGAGTGGGAGCTTCAGACAAAGTTTATTAGAGAAAGTATATTATTAGAGAAGCCCTCCCATTGAGTTACGAGGTGGGGAAAGAACTCCATTGCTTTCTAAACTCCTTCTCAGAGAGGAGCCTACATGCACCTGGATCCAGTCTTAGCCCTAGACTTTTCAGTGGTTTATATTGACCTTTATACAACTTTATCCTGCAGGATTAAGGATGGCAAACCAAATATATTTATACAAATAAAAGGAATGATTTATTGAAATGGGTTACAATAATGATAATGATAGAAAAAAAGGAGTTTTGTCAGAATTACTTACCACACAGTATGGATGGATAGCTATAACTATTAGTATAGCGCACTATTTTTCAAGCAATATTGAAGTAATTGTAATAAAACAATTGAAGTAATTATATTAAAGCTAGCAAAACAATTACGAAGTAGAGGTTGGTGTTACTTACTCATAGCAATGACCAGGGGCAAATCTCTTTTGCTCAATCTCGAGGACTAACCTTGAGGGGCATTCCCACTCAAGGGAGAAATCTCCACACACATTCAGAGAAGGGGTTTGTTAGGAGACCCTACCGTTAAAAAGTCTGGGCTTTTAAAGTATAGAGTGATTGACTGTCAGTCATATGTAATTTTTTAGATTATGTGTTGTCACCTTACTCAGCAAAATATGTTTTGTTGCTGACAAAGGTGTTTACAACTCTCTAGTTTCTTCTGCTTCACACTCCTGACTCTCAGTTTTGTATCAGGGCCTGCACATCCTTGCTGCTCCCAGCCTCAGTCAGGGAGCCTCTGTCTTGCATGTCCTTGTGGTGGGGTCTGATAGTTTGGTCAAGCTGGTCTCAGCACTCTTCAACACTAAAACCAGCAGACCTTCCTCAATTGAGCTTATCAATGATCAGGTGACTGTCTTTGCTGAGGTCGTCGCTGATAAACTTGTAAGACAAATTTTGAGCTGCTGTATTTCCGCTTAGACAGAGCGTGCTGCTACAACCTGTGCTGTGCTTTTCCTCCCAGAGAGTACCCCATCATCCCTCCTGGGGGACATCAGTGGTCACTATAGAAGAAAACACCTTTACAGGGACTTTGCAGCATCACACAGCTGCCCTGCACTCCATGGTCCACAGGCCACAGCACTGCTCTAAATGGGGTCAGCACCCCCCGAATTCCATGGGAGCACTTCCAAGTTTTGAACTGGAATGGTCCCAGGACTGTGAAGACTACCAAGGGGAGCAAAGTGGTGGCATAAATGGCCCAAAGAGGAGAATTTTCTCTAAAGGCTGGGGAACTTGATATTAGTACCTGGAGTTGCATACTGAAGCCTCTGCTAGCTTTTTACAGTTTCACAAAAACTATAAACTGAATGTCCCCACCTCCAGAAGAAGAGATAGTTTAATTTTACTTCAGCAGGGCACAAGTCACAATGCAAGGCAGGTGAAAGTCCTTAATTTTCTAAAAACACTTCTGTGTCCTCTAAGAGGGGAAACAGCATGAACATTAATAACCATTTCCCAAAACCCCACTGACATTGATTTGCAATGTTTGTGCAAGGGTCTAAGCCCTCTAACCTATGGCTCCAGGGCAGCAGGTTACAGCATCTGGAAAACACAGCCCTGCCTTTCTCCTTGTGGCTTTGCTGACAACAGTCTGTTTTGACAGAGCAGGACTGGGTCAGGTGTGATGCTTTGCCCACATGCTCAGCTTTCTGTCTCTACACAGGTCTTAAATTAAACCCAAAGTATAAGGAGGAGAAATCCTGACACTGAAAAAGTCAGCGGGGTTGCTGCATCCTTGGGGCACACAGAAAACCAAGGGAAGTTGTAACTGCTGGTCATCTTTTTAGAGGCTAATATTGGGATAATGTTAACTTCTCCCCTTTAATTTTTATTTTTTGATTGTTCACCACTGCATGGTGTTTGTGGCTTATCAGAAACTATTTGCCAGCAGCTGCCTTACCAGAAATATTTGGCAGACAAACTTGTTGCATCACCCTCCAAAACTGCCTCTCGCCACCTCTGAACATCACTGCCCCATCAACTGCTACCATGCCATTTGCATTCATCTCTCATATTAATCAAAACTGGTCTGTGTTTAGCTAAACTGACCTGCAATTTCCAGCACTTCATAGCCAAGTACCAGAGAAATACTGAAAACTTCTGGAGCAAATCCTCCCTCTCTTTTGAGGCAGCTAATAGAAGTGGTCTCTGACAATCTCTGTGCACTTGCATGGGAAAAACACGTCCCTGTCAGCATCTAAAAATGATGACCCCAAGCCTCTGACAGGTGAGCCTACAGCATGCCAGGTCTGGGCTCTCAATCATGTTGATTTTCTTATGTCTGTTGTGTTAAGCAATACTATGAAACTACACAAAATATCTGACACAGAACTAAGAAAATTAGCCCCAGTCACTTCATATGCATAAAAAGGCTACTGGGGCATGAGATAATCCTGGGCTGGTTTAGCTGGAAATCTGGAACTGCTTTCCCTGCTAAAATGAGTCTGGAGACAAAAAGATGCTGAGGGGAGAATATAGGTCCCACACCACATTTATAAATCTACTGCCATGCAGATAATATTCCCCAAAACAACTGGGCTTGACAAAAATGTTGCATCCATCCATTTTATCACAGCTACCTCATAACACATGTGAAATGAGCTAGGTTACAACTATTTGTATTGACAATAACATGCCAACCTAAACCATAATACTCTCAGCTTTTGATCTCCTTTCTTAAGGCAGTTTGGTGTCTTGACTCCAACCCACTGATTCTTGGTGGGGCTTTGGGGGGCTTTTTCCTTATGTCATTTCACCTGGGGAAGTGCTCTGTGGAGTGGCTCTTAGCCTGTATTTCACACCACAGCTGTCTCATGAGTGTGGTTTTGGGGTTTTTTTGGGGGGGTTTGGTTTGGTTTGGGGAGGGTTGTTGTTTCTTTGTTTGCTTTCTGTTTGGGTTTTTTTTCTAGACTGTTGGCTGGACTTTTGCTTAAAAAGGAAATTTTTTTTTGCTATCTTGTGAAAATAGGATGGTTACTGAGAAGGTAATATATGCAATTTCTCAGCCTGGACACATGTTCTGTCTTGGTTGCCAGCCCCCACCTGTGTAGGTGACTCCTGCTCATATCAGCTTTACGTTTGGTTTAACAGGTTTGGCAAAGACCCATTGGCTGCTGATGGAGCAGGTGTAAAACAAGCAAACAAAAATCAAAGCAGAGGTTTGAATCAAACTTGTGTGAGATTTGTTGGAAGAAGTAAAAGTACATCTTTCCAAATATGCAACCTATAAAATCCATAAAATGCAATATCCTATCCTAAAATACCTATTAAAAAGTTCCTTTACAGAAGGAAGCAGTGCTTTTCAGATATGACAACTTGCAGCAAACTTTTATCTTTTAATCCAAATAGACCAGAAATGTCAGTGTAACAATGCAACTGTCTTTATTTTTTATTTCCTCTCCAAGCAGCAAAGAATTTGGCATTCTGATTGCAAATGCCCTTAAGTCAACCCTTAGTGTGCCACATCCAGTGGTGGTTGGGTAGGTAATGGCACCTGAAGTCTGTGACAGTTTATTTTTCCCTGAGGTTTCCATCCCCAGGATCTGAAAACTCCACTGATGAAATTGAATTTTTCAAGGGGAAATGCAGGATGAGCCGTTGTGGAAGACTCACATGCAGGGTAGGATGTTTCAGCAGCGACAGCCCCTGAGCTGTGAAGTACCAAGGCCAGCTGGCAGATGGAGATGTTTGCAAGCACTGAAACCAGAGCTTGGGAAGTGTAGGTCTTGCTTAGGCCTGCAGGCAGTTAGAGAAACAACTTGTGTGCTCAGCAGGACGCTTTCTCCCAAAATCTGGACAGGTACATGCCGTCAGCGCTGGCTGGCGATGTCCACTGTATCTCCCTGTCACTGATGGGGACACTTGCTGCCAGACCACGTCAGCAGCCAGGGTCTAGGAGCTGCTGCTGGCTCCTTGTTTTGCAGACAATTTGGTTTTAGAGTGGGAAAGGTAAATGATGATGGTGATGATGATAGTGATGGTAGTGATCATGGTGGTGATGCGCTCCCCAGCGGTTGCTTTATGTCTTTACCTCACAGGTAAAGACGTATTTTGCAGGCTAGATGTTGAACACAGCAGTTTACACAGCTATATTCTCAAAGAAAATATTTTTCTTTGGACGTGTGCACAATCTGCTGCTCTTTCAATCCTCAAAGTACTGAAATCAGGACATTTTCACCAAAACATTCAGCTGAGTCTTTCCTGAGAAACAGAAGCCCTCACACCCCAAGCACTGCCCGTTTCCTTTTACCATACAACACACACTGCCCCAAGAACTACAAAGCTTATGCCTTTAGCATTTTTCCCCCAAAATCAAAAACTACAGGGTGATGAAAAGAACGAGTGCTTCTGAGTGATCAAACCAAGAATTTTATTTCCACCTGTTAAAAGAAGTCTCTGTCTACCAGCAGAGTCCAACATAGATAAGCAGACAGACTTGACTATATTTAAATAAATTAACAGTTTATTTATAATTAAACTCAGGAAAAATGGAACTGTATACAACAAGAACTATGTACATGAAGAAAAAAGTCTTTCTGCCACCTATCCCCGAAAATCCATCTGATTGGGGGGGATACTTCTGTCCTGAGAAACAGAAGTACTCAGAAATAAACGGGATGATAGTCTCTGGGAGGGAGTTCTGTTCTGCAGGCTGGGCAAGCCCTGGAATTCTCAAGGGCAACAGCGATGCACCGACTGCAGAAGAGATGGCCACACTGGGTTGACACAACATGTCGGTCACTTCGTATAATCTGGAAGAAAGGAAACCACAACGTGTTGGGAGGAAAGGATTCGAGTTTGCTGCTCTACTGGCACCAGGAAAATAGGACTTGGAATATCTGGAATCAGTCCATTACTAGAATAAGGAACCCCCAGATCTGCCAGGGCCATCTTGGCAAGGGTTTCTCCCTCTACGTGCACCGCCAAGAAGTGACTTGTGGAACTTCACAGCAAGGTCTGTGCTTCAAGCCAGCTGCCTGTAGCACCCCACATTAGTCAGCTGAGTTGCACAGCTCCCCCTCTGCCCCGTTACCCCTCCCACAAAGCTGAAAGGATGACAACATGTGGATCCTTACCCGTGAATAAAAATCCATGCAGATTGGGCACCTTACAGCTCGTTGCCATTCCCTAGAGAGAACAGACCCAGAATTAATACCACTGGGCATCGAGGGTTACTCATATATAAAATGTCACATAATTATCTGACTGCACTGAGTAGCCACGATGCATTTCTTTTGAAGAACCCTGTATGTCTTTAACTCTCTCAGTTTGCTGCATGTAATGAAGAGTTCAGATCTCCCTGTCCTAAAGGAAACAGTGTCTTGGTTTTCACTGGGAGAAAGATGAAGTCAGCCACCCTGCTCTAGGATTTGAAATAATAGCAGTCTCTAGCACTGGGAAGTCTATATATGGCAGCATTTATCTCCAATGGGTCATCAATAACAGCTTTGCAACCAAAGCATCAAGCTGTCCTCTGGAAAGTATTAATTCTAGAATGGAATGAGGTCTGATACTACAGAGTAACACTGCAGATGGCTCTGGCAAGCTCTAGCCTCAGGAAGAACCCTCTGGTCAATGTTCTGCAGCTCTGAGTTCTTCCAGCCTTACCTACTGAGAGCAGGAAGGCACGCTCTGTAACACGCTTGAGACCGAAGGAAAACATATTCTTTTTTTATTTTAAGTTCTCTCTTATGTTGCCTTTCAGTAATCCAAAAGGCTCAAAGCATACCAGCTTTATTAAGACTTGCACAGAATTTGCCTGGCTGCTGCCTGCCAGTCTTGTGATGCCAAACCATCCACACTAATGAAAATATTTCCATATCCAAGATCACTACTAGAGCCTAACATGAAAAGTAAATGCAACATATTATGAGCAAGGGCCTGTGACTAATCACCCTTTCTTGCCATACCCCCAAACTCGTCTTTAAGGTTGTATGCAAAGTTGCCCATCTGCCTTGGGCTGCCTTTTTCTCCCAAAGTGCAAACATTATCATTTCATCATCATGCAGCACAGGATGCAATCCTCATTGAAAGAGGGAAACAAGTAAAGTGAAGGTTTCAAAGAAGCAAAAATCACTCTTTGGTAGGTCACAAGGCATACGTACTCTGAAGGTGCAGGTTCCTCGTCCGGTGATCTCCGTACTTGAAGCACTACATCAGCCGCTTGAGACTCTATGCCAGTCTCTTCATACTCTATCTCAGTCAGTTCAGATTCTACGTCAGTCACTTCAGATTCTACGTCAGTCACTTCAGATTCTACATCAGTCACTTCAGATTCTACATCAGTCACTTCAGATTCTACGTCAGTCACTTCAGACTCTACGTCAGTCACTTCAGATTCTACGTCAGTCACTTCAGATTCTATGTCAGGCACATCATATTCATATTCATATGTTTCATATTCATAACTGCGCAGTACAGGGCTGTCCAACAGTTGCTGGCTTCTTGGTGTAAGATTTCTCCCTTGTTGTTCATACCCTGTAAGTTAATTTTGGTAAGTCAGATCTATCATTTACTCTCTCTTTTTCCCTGGAACTATCCTTCAAATGCATTATTGTAAATAGTTTGTAATGGGTCCTATTTGAAATGGACACTATTCAGCTGGGTTACAAGTAATCTCAAACAAAGTAGTTTCCTAAATATTAAGGCTGAACCCTTCCACACATTGAGACTATTCTGCTACGGAAACAAAACATTTGCTATAATCACCCTACAAACAGTTAAAACATGACCTGAGAGATTCTCAGTGTCCACTGAGATACACTACCTGTGAATAAATATGCCCCTATAAAGGGAAGGTCTCTCACACTATTCTTACTAATACAGTCTGCTGTGATCCTATGGTAAGGAATGGCAACAATTGCTGTGTGATAGGGGAGAGAGGACTGCAGTCAAGTTTCCAAGGAGCATGGTGATGTAGCACATACACAAGAAAAAGGCTTGGCAAAACACAGACTGCTTTGTTCAGAAAGTTTCAGAAGGGATGTAATAAATGCTTGAATTTAAAACTGTACATTCTGGAGCTACTGTGCTTCCTTGTTGCTGTATGATGCTAAACTGTTGCCCTCTTTTTGTCTGTGTTAAATGAAACCTCCCCACTCAAAGGCACTTTCTATCAAACGAGTCTTATTAAGAACAGTCCTTGGAAATTATAAAAACACTTGAAGCAGTGTCTCCCTAGAAATTGCCATCATCTCCCTCCTCAGTTAAGGTAACTTGAAAATGGAGTTTTATCACCCAGGTTCAAAGGAGATCAATTTTTAGTGGCCTAGTCTTTAACATCTGAAGGATCAAGACCTGCTGTTCACTTTTTAATTCTCAGAAACCGCATGCAACAATGATCTCTGCAACTCCTGTGTCCATGTAACAATAATCCAGCACTAACCAATTAAAATTACAGAAAATGTCACCAAATTAAAGTTATTTCCTGCAAGAGCATTCAGCTACAACTTCTGTTGCAGGGATATTCCACTGTGTCTGATAGCAGCTAGCAGACACAGATGGGATCCATTCTCTAAGACATTGGCCAGAGGCTTTAGCACTGTCCTTTGCCTTCTGCTAAATGCAGTTTCAATCCCTGGTACTAGAGATTGTTGGAAAAGAC
The DNA here is from genome assembly GCF_025592945.1 of Manacus candei. Classification (NCBI taxonomy): domain Eukaryota; kingdom Metazoa; phylum Chordata; class Aves; order Passeriformes; family Pipridae; genus Manacus; species Manacus candei. The sequence continues at coordinate 40,518,776 of NW_026138076.1, read as the reverse complement.
AAACAAAAAATAATGATTACATTTAGGACAATTCCATTAGCAACTGGAAAAAGTCAACTCACCTTCAAGAAGCTTCACCAATGCATATGGGAAGGGAGAGAAAAGAAAATACAATTAGAATATGGTGTGCATGCCTGGTGTTCCATACTAACACCAGCGCAGTGAAGCAGTTACGACAGAACAGGCAAAGAATGGTAGGCTATAGACTTCTTATTTTGGTTAAGAACATTAAAAGTAATAGTCAGTTAGCTGTTGCCCTGAAAACAAGCAAGAGGGGGCTGCTAGTTCTGCTCCCACTGATGGAACGGGGTAAAATCAGAGACAGTTTAATAACATCTGAACACCCTTCTGCCACCTCCTATGTTTCAGATCTCTAACTGGATTTGACCCAGAGGTGTATCTTTCTCTCTTTCTCTCCCAAATGGGAAAATTCAGCAGTGATAGCCATAAACAATCCATGTTAGATGAACAGCTGCTGAAGAAAGGAAACCACAATAGGGGTTTGGAGTAAAGAATTCAAGTTTGATGTTGCATTGGCACCAGGCTAATAGGACTTGGAGTATCTGCAATCAGTCAGTATCTGCTAGAATAATAAGGAACCCACTGATCTGCCAGTGCCATCTTGGCAAGGGTTCCTCCCTGTGTGTACATCACTGAGAAGTGACTTGGAGGGACGTGCTAGTTGGAGCTCCAAAGCAAGGTCTGTGCTCAAGCCAGCTGCCCGTGGCATCCCCCATCAGCCAGCTGAGCTGTGCAGATCCCCCTCTGTCCTCTTTGCCCACCCATAAAGCTGAAAGGATAACAACATGTGGATCCTTACCTCTGAGTTCTCTATCCTAACTGGAGAGGTAACAGTAACTGCTGGCCATGTGCTAGAAGAAAAGAACCAGAAAGAACACACAGCCATTAATTTCACTGTGCATGGAGGGTTAGCAACACATAAAGTGCCAGGAATTAAAACATCCCCTTCTCTGATCTAGCAACATCCCAGCCCAGCAACACAACCATTTCAAGAGCTTTTATGTACTTCAAGCATTTCAGTGTATCTCAAGCCACAGTGTAAGATCCATTTGTTAATGACTTCATGAACAGAGAAGAAAGGTTTCTGCTGGATTTTGCAGCAGATTTTGTGGGTAAAAATCCTCTTTCAACCCTATGTCAGAAATTAGACTGTAGAAAGACACTTCATCTGTCACATACCCATCATTATCTCTTGGTTCCTCTTCAGCATCACTTGTCAGTAGCACAACTGAACTATCTGCTGCACTGGAAACAAGTGGGTTTCCAGCTGGGTGCTGCTGGTCCTGCTCCCACTGCTGCAATGGGGTCAAAATGGAGGCAGCTTAGAACTACCTGTAGCCCCTCCTCCCTGCTCCCCTCTTTCAGTTCCCTAGTTGGATTTAGGCTGGAGGTGTTTCTATCCCTCTTTCTGCCCTAAACAGTCAAATTCAAGGGTGATACCCGTAAATACTCGTATGACATGAACAGCTGCTGAAGAAAGGAAGCCACAAGAGGGGTTGGAGTAAAGCATTCAAGCCTGGCTGCTGTGTTGGTGCCAGGCAAATAGATGTCTGCCTTCAGTCCATTACTGCTATAATTATCGGGAACCCACAGATCTTCCAGTGCCATCTTGGCGAGGGATCCCCCTCTACAGGCACCCCTGAGAAGTGACTTGTAGGGATGTGCTACTTGGAGCTTCAAAGCAAGGTCTGTGCTTCAAGCCAGCTGCCTCTAGCATCCCATGTTAGCCAAATGAGTTATGCAACTCCTCCCCTGCTCCATTCCCCCTCCCACAGAAAATGAAAAGGTGGCAACATGTGGATTCTTACCCCTAGGAAGCAATCCTGGTACAGCACATTTGTAAGGGAAGCACTGGGTCTGGTGGTAGAGAGAAGAGAGCAAGAAAAAAATTCAGCTGTTAATTGCACCACTCATCAGGGGTGAGTGATACATAAATTGTTAGAAATCAAAACATCCCTTATTCTGGTCTAGCTACATCCCAGCCCAGCAACACAATCATTCCAAGAACTTTTATGTACTTCAAGCATTTCAGTGTATCTCAAGCCATAGTATAATATCCATCAGATAATGACTTCATGAAGAGAGAAGAAAGATTTCTTCTGGAGTTTACTGGAGTTTGGTTTTTTTTAGTTAGTTCTCTTCCAGACAGGCCACTACATCCCAGGTCTGGAGTTTTGCACAGAATCAAGCAGAACTCAAAGTCTTGGCAAAAATCTCTTTCCACCCTATGTCAGAAATTAGACTTTTAGAAAGTTACTTTATCTGTCACATACCCATCATTATCTCTTGGTTCCTCTTCATCATCATTCACCAGTGGCACAACTGAATTGTCTGCTGCACTGGAAACAAGTGGGTGCTCCTGGTTCTGCTCCCACTGATGGAACGAGGTACAAACAAAGGCAGTTTAGGAACCATCTGAAGCCCCTCCCCCCTGCTCCCCTCTTTCAGATCCCTAATTGGATGTAGGTTGCAGCCAAATATTTTCCTTTTTCTGCCCCAAATGGGCAAATTCAGCAGTGATAGCCATAAACAATCCATGTTAGATGAACAGCTGCTGAAGAAAGGAAACCACAATAGGGGTTTGGAGTAAAGAATTCAACTTTGATGCTGCACTGCCACCAGGCTAATAGGACTTGGAGTATCTGCAATCAGTCAGTATCTGCTAGAATAATAAGGAACCCACAGATCTGCCAGTGCCATCTTGGCAAGGGTTCCTCCCTGTGTGTACACCCCTGAGAAGTGACTTGGAGGGACGTGCTAGTTGGAGCTCCAAAGCAAGGTCTGTGCTCAAGCCAGCTGCCCGTGGCATCCCCCATCAGCCAGCTGAGCTGTGCAGATCCCCCTCTGTCCTCTTTGCCCACCCATAAAGCTGAAAGGATAACAACATGTGGATCCTTACCTCTGAGTAGTCATCTATCCAAATTGGAGAGCTAACAGTACCTACTGGCCGTGTGCTAGAGAGAAGAGAACCAGAAAGAACACACAGCCATTAATTTCACTGTGCATGGAGGGTTAGCAACACATAAAGTGCCAGGAATTAAAACATCCCCTTCTCTGATCTAGCAACATCCCAGCCCAGCAACACAACCATTTCAAGAGCTTTTATGTACTTCAAGCATTTCAGTGTGTCTCAAGCCACAGTGTAAGATCCATTTGTTAATGACTTCATGAACAGAGAAGAAAGGTTTCTGCTGGATTTTGCAGCAGATTTTGTGGGTAAAAATCCTCTTTCAACCCTATGTCAGAAATTAGACTGTAGAAAGACACTTCATCTGTCACATACCCATCATTATCTCTTGGTTCCTCTTCAGCATCACTTGTCAGTAGCACAACTGAACTATCTGCTGCACTGGAAACAAGTGGGTTTCCAGCTGGGTGCTGCTGGTCCTGCTCCCACTGCTGCAATGGGGTCGAAATGGAGGCAGCTTAGAACTACCTGTAGCCCCTCCTCCCTGCTCCCCTCTTTCAGTTCCCTAGTTGGATTTAGGCTGGAGGTGTTTCTATCCCTCTTTCTGCCCTAAACAGTCAAATTCAGGGGTGATATTCGTAAATACTCGTATGACATGAACAGCTGCTGAAGAAAGGAAGCCACAAGAGGGGTTGGAGTAAAGCATTCAAGCCTGGCTGCTGTGTTGGTGCCAGGCAAATAGATGTCTGCCTTCAGTCCATTACTGCTATAATTATCGGGAACCCACAGATCTTCCAGTGCCATCTTGGCGAGGGATCCCCCTCTACAGGCACCCCTGAGAAGTGACTTGTAGGGATGTGCTACTTGGAGCTTCAAAGCAAGGTCTGTGCTTCAAGCCAGTTGCCTCTAGCATCCCATGTTAGCCAAATGAGTTATGCAACTCCTCCCCTGCTCCATTCCCCCTCCCACAGAAAATGAAAAGGTGGCAACATGTGGATTCTTACCCCTAGGAAGCAATCCTGGTACAGCACATTTGTAAGGGAAGCACTGGGTCTGGTGGTAGAGAGAAGAGAGCAAGAAAAAAATTCAGCTGTTAATTGCACCACTCATCAGGGGTGAGTGATACATAAATTGTTAGAAATCAAAACATCCCTTATTCTGGTCTAGCTACATCTTAGCCCAGCAACACAATCATTCCAAGAACTTTTATGTACTTCAAGCATTTCAATGTATCTCAAGCCACAGTGTAAGACCCATTCATTTATGACTTCATGAAGAGAAAAGAAAGATTTCTTCTGGGGTTTACTGGAGCTTTTGGGGTTTTTTAGTTAGTTCTCTTCCAGACAGGTCACTACATCCCAGGTCTGGAGTTTTGCACAGAATCAAGCAGAATTCAAAGCCTTGGCAAAAACCTCTTTCAACCCTATGTCAGAAATTGGACTTTTAGAAAGTTACTTTATCTGTCACATACCCATCATTATCTCTTGGTTCCTCTTCAGCATCATTCACCAGTGGCACAACTGAATTGTCTGCTGCACTGGAAACAAGTGGGTGCTCCTGGTTCTGCTCCCACTGATGGAATGAGGTACAAACAAAGGCAGTTTAGGAACCATCTGAAGCCTCTCCTCCCTGCTCCCCTCTTTCAGATCCCTAATTGGATGTAGGTTGCAGCCAAATATTTTCCTTTTTCTGCCCCAAATGGGCAAATTCAGCAGTGATAGCCATAAAAAATCCATGTTAGATGAATGGCTGCTGAAGAAAGGAAACCACAATAGGGGTTTGGAGTAAAGAATTCAACTTTGATGCTGCACTGCCACCAGGCTAATAGGACTTGGAGTATCTGCAATCAGTCAGTATCTGCTAGAATAATAAGGAACCCACAGATCTGCCAGTGCCATCTTGGCAAGGGTTCCTCCCTGTGTGTACACCCCTGAGAAGTGACTTGGAGGGACGTGCTAGTTGGAGCTCCAAAGCAAGGTCTGTGCTCAAGCCAGCTGCCCGTGGCATCCCCCATCAGCCAGCTGAGCTGTGCAGATCCCCCTCTGTCCTCTTTGCCCTCCCATAAAGCTGAAAGGATAACAACATGTGGATCCTTACCTCTGAGTAGTCATCTATCCAAATTGGAGAGCTAACAGTACCTACTGGCCGTGTGCTAGAGAGAAGAGAACTTGAAAGAAAATGCAGCCATTAATTTCACTGTGCATGGAGGGTTAGCAACACATAAAGTGTCAGAAATTAAAACATCCCCTTCTCTGATCTAGCAACATCCCAGTCCAGCAACACAATCATTTCAAGAGCTTTTATGTACTTCAAGCATTTTAGTGTGTCTCAAGCCACAGTGTAAGATCCATTCCTTAATTCCTTAATGAGATAAAAAAGCTTTCTTCTGGATTTTACTGGTTTTTTGGATGGGCTTTTAAAAACAGACTGGCCACTATATTCCAGGTCTGAATTTTTCACACAGAATCAAGCAGAACTCAAAGCCTTGGCAAAAACCTCTTTCTACCCTGTGTCAGAAATTAGACTTTAGAAAGTTACTTTATCTGTCACATACCCATCATTATCTCTTGGTTCCTCTTCATCATCATTCACCAGTGGCACAACTGAATTGTCTGCTGCACTGGAAACAAGTGGGTGCTCCTGGTTCTGCTCCCACTGATGGAACGAGGCACAAACAAAGGCAGTTTAGGAACCATCTGAAGCCCCTCCTCCCTGCTCCCCTATTTCATATCCCTAATTAGATGAAGGCTGCAGCCACATATTTTTTTTTTTCTGCCCCAAAGAGGCAAATTCAGCAGTGATAGCCATAAACAGTCCATGTTAGATGAACAGCTGCTGAAGAAAGGAAACCACAATTGGCACCAGGCTAATAGGACTTGGAGTATCTGCAATCAGTCAGTATCTGCTAGAATAATAAGGAACCCACTGATCTGCCAGTGCCATCTTGGCAAGGGTTCCTCCCTGTGTGTACATCACTGAGAAGTGACTTGGAGGGACGTGCTAGTTGGAGCTCCAAAGCAAGGTCTGTGCTCAAGCCAGCTGCCCGTGGCATCCCCCATCAGCCAGCTGAGCTGTGCAGATCCCCCTCTGTCCTCTTTGCCCACCCATAAAGCTGAAAGGATAACAACATGTGGATCCTTACCTCTGAGTAGTCATCTAACCAAACTGCAGAGGTAACAGTAACTGCTAGCCATGTGCTAGAAGAAAAGAACCAGAAAGAACACACAGCCATTAATTTCACTGTGCATGGAGGGTTAGCAACACATAAAGTGCCAGGAATTAAAACATCCCCTTCTCTGATCTAGCAACATCCCAGCCCAGCAACACAACCATTTCAAGAGCTTTTATGTACTTCAAGCATTTCAGTGTGTCTCAAGCCACAGTGTAAGATCCATTTGTTAATGACTTCATGAACAGAGAAGAAAGGTTTCTGCTGGATTTTGCAGCAGATTTTGTGGGTAAAAATCCTCTTTCAACCCTATGTCAGAAATTAGACTGTAGAAAGACACTTCATCTGTCACATACCTATCATTATCTCTTGGTTCCTCTTCAGCATCACTTGTCAGTAGCACAACTGAACTATCTGCTGCACTGGAAACAAGTGGGTTTCCAGCTGGGTGCTGCTGGTCCTGCTCCCACTGCTGCAATGGGGTCAAAATGGAGGCAGCTTAGAACTACCTGTAGCCCCTCCTCCCTGCTCCCCTCTTTCAGTTCCCTAGTTGGATTTAGGCTGGAGGTGTTTCTATCCCTCTTTCTGCCCTAAACAGTCAAATTCAAGGGTGATATCCGTAAATAGTCATATGACATGAACAGCTGCTGAAGAAAGGAAGCCACAAGAGGGGTTGGAGTAAAGCATTCAAGCCTGGCTGCTGTGTTGGTGCCAGGCAAATAGATGTCTGCCTTCAGTCCATTACTGCTATAATTATCGGGAACCCACAGATCTTCCAGTGCCATCTTGGCGAGGGATCCCCCTCTACAGGCACCCCTGAGAAGTGACTTGTAGGGATGTGCTACTTGGAGCTTCAAAGCAAGGTCTGTGCTTCAAGCCAGCTGCCTCTAGCATCCCATGTTAGCCAAATGAGTTATGCAGCTCCTCCCCTGCTCCATTCCCCCTCCCACAGAAAATGAAAAGGTGGCAACATGTGGATTCTTACCCCTAGGAAGCAATCCTGGTCCGGCACATTTGTAAGGGAAGCACTGGGTCTGGTGGTAGAGAGAAGAGAGCAAGAAAAAAATTCAGCTGTTAATTGCACCACTCATCAGGGGTGAGTGATACATAAATTGTTAGAAATCAAAACATCCCTTATTCTGGTCTAGCTACATCCCAGCCCAGCAACACAATCATTCCAAGAACTTTTATGTACTTCAAGCATTTCAGTGTATCTCAAGCCACAGTGTAAGATCCATTCATTTATGATTCATGAAGAGAGAAGAAAGATTTCTTCTGGGGTTTACTGGAGTTTGTTTTTTTTTTTAGTTAGTTCTCTTCCAGACAGGCCACTACATCCCAGGTCTGGAGTTTTGCACAGAATCAAGCAGAACTCAAAGCCTTGGCAAAAACCTCTTTCCACCCTATGTCAGAAATTAGACTTTAGAAAGTTACTTTATCTGTCACATACCCATCATTATCTCTTGGTTCCTCTTCTTCATCATTCACCAGTGGCACAACTGAATTGTCTGCTGCACTGGAAACAAGTGGGTGCTCCTGGTTCTGCTCCCACTGATGGAACGAGGTACAAACAAAGGCAGTTTAGGAACCATCTGAAGCCCCTCCTCCCTGGTCCCCTCTCTCAGATCCCTAATTGGATGTAGGCTGCAGCCAAATATTTTCCTTTTTCTGCCCCAAATGGGCAAATTCAGCAGTGATAGCCATAAACAATCCATGTTAGATGAATGGCTGCTGAAGAAAGGAAACCACAATAGGAGTTTGGAGTAAAGAATTCAACTTCGATGCTGCACTGCCACCAGGCTAATAGGACTTGGAGTATCTGCAATCAGTCAGTATCTGCCAGAATAATAAGGAACCCACAGATCTGCCAGTGCCATCTTGGCAAGGGTTCCTCCCTGTGTGTACACCCCTGAGAAGTGACTTGGAGGGACGTGCTAGTTGGAGCTCCAAAGCAAGGTCTGTGCTCAAGCCAGCTGCCCGTGGCATCCCCCATCAGCCAGCTGAGCTGTGCAGATCCCCCTCTGTCCTCTTTGCCCTCCCATAAAGCTGAAAGCATAACAACATGTGGATCCTTACCTCTGAGTAGTCATCTATCCAAATTGGAGAGCTAACAGTACCTACTGGCCGTGTGCTAGAGAGAAGAGAACTTGAAAGAAAATGCAGCCATTAATTTCACTGTGCATGGAGGGTTAGCAACACATAAAGTGTCAGAAATTAAAACATCCCCTTCTCTGATCTAGCAACATCCCAGTCCAGCAACACAATCATTTCAAGAGCTTTTATGTACTTCAAGCATTTTAGTGTGTCTCAAGCCACAGTGTAAGATCCATTCCTTAATTCCTTAATGAGATAAAAAAGCTTTCTTCTGGATTTTACTGGTTTTTTGGATGGGCTTTTAAAAACAGACCGTCCACTATAATCCAGGTCTGAATTTTTCACACAGAATCAAGCAGAACTCAAAGCCTTCGCAAAAACCTCTTTCTACCCTGTGTCAGAAATTAGACTTTAGAAAGTTACTTTATCTGTCACATACCCATCATTATCTCTTGGTTCCTCTTCAGCATCATTCACCAGTAGCACAACTGAATTGTCTGCTGCACTGGAAACAAGTGGGTGCTCCTGGTTCTGCTCCCACTGATGGAACGAGGTACAAACAAAGGCAGTTTAGGAACCATCTGAAGCCCCTCCCCCCTGCTCCCCTCTTTCAGATCCCTAATTGGATGTAGGCTGCAGTCAAATATTTTCCTTTTTCTGCCCCAAATGGGCAAATTCAGCAGTGATAGCCATAAACAGTCCATGTTAGATGAATGGCTGCTGAAGAAAGGAAACCACAATAGGGGTTTGGAGTAAAGAATTCAACTTTGATGCTGCACTGCCACCAGGCTAATAGGACTTGGAGTATCTGCAGTCAGTAAGTATCTGCCAGAATAATAAGGAACCCACAGATCTGCCAGTGCCATCTTGGCAAGGGTTCCTCCCTGTGTGTACACCACTGAGAAGTGACTTGGAGGGACGTGCTAGATGGAGCTCCAAAGCAAGGTCTGTGCTCAAGCCAGCTGCCCGTGGCATCCCCCATCAGCCAGCTGAGCTGTGCAGATCCCCCTCTGTCCTCTTTGCCCTCCCATAAAGCTGAAAGCATAACAACATGTGGATCCTTACCTCTGAGTAGTCATCTATCCAAATTGGAGAGCTAACAGTACCTACTGGCCTTGTGCTAGAGAGAAGAGAACCAGAAAGAACACACAGCCATTAATTTCACTGTGCATGGAGGGTTAGCAACACATAAAGTGTCAGAAATTAAAACATCCCCTTCTCTGATCTAGCAACATCCCAGCCCAGCAACACAACCATTTCAAGAGCTTTTATGTACTTCAAGCATTTCAGTGTGTCTCAAGCCACAGTGTAAGATCCATTTGTTAATGACTTCATGAACAGAGAAGAAAGGTTTCTGCTGGATTTTGCAGCAGATTTTGTGGGTAAAAATCCTCTTTCAACCCTATGCCAGAAATTAGACTGTAGAAAGACACTTCATCTGTCACATACCCATCATTATCTCTTGGTTCCTCTTCATCATCACTCGTCAGAAGCACAACTGAATTATCTGCTGCACTGGAAACAAGTGGGTTTCCATCTGGGTGCTGCTGGTTCTGCTCCCACTGCTGCAATGGGGTCGAAATGGAGGCAGCTTAGAACTACCTGTAGCCCCTCCTCCCTGCTCCCCTCTTTCAGATCCCTAATTGGATGTAGGCTGCAGCCATATATTTTCCTTTTTCTGCCCCAAAGAGACAAATTCAGCAGTGATAGCCATAAACAATCCATGTTAGATGAACGGCTGCTGAAAAAAGGAAACCACAATAGGGGTTTGGAGTAAAGAATTCAAGTTTGATGATGCACTGCCACCAGGCTAATAGGACTTGGAGTATCTGCAATCAGTCAGTATCTGCTAGAATAATAAGGAACCCACAGATCTGCCAGTGCCATCTTGGCAAGGGTTCCTCCCTGTGTGTACACCCCTGAGAAGTGACTTGGAGGGACGTGCTAGTTGGAGCTCCAAAGCAAGGTCTGTGCTCAAGCCAGCTGCCCGTGGCATCCCCCATCAGCCAGCTGAGCTGTGCAGATCCCCCTCTGTCCTCTTTGCCCTCCCATAAAGCTGAAAGCATAACAACATGTGGATCCTTACCTCTGAGTAGTCATCTATCCAAATTGGAGAGCTAACAGTACCTACTGGCCGTGTGCTAGAGAGAAGAGAACTTGAAAGAAAATGCAGCCATTAATTTCACTGTGCATGGAGGGTTAGCAACACATAAAGTGTCAGAAATTAAAACATCCCCTTCTCTGATCTAGCAACATCCCAGCCCAGCAACACAATCATTTCAAGAGCTTTTATGTACTTCAAGCATTTTAGTGTGTCTCAAGCCACAGTGTAAGATCCATTCCTTAATTCCTTAATGAGATAAAAAAGCTTTCTTCTGGATTTTACTGGTTTTTTGGATGGGCTTTTAAAAACAGACTGGCCACTATATTCCAGGTCTGAATTTTTCACACAGAATCAAGCAGAACTCAAAGCCTTGGCAAAAACCTCTTTCTACCCTGTGTCAGAAATTAGACTTTAGAAAGTTACTTTATCTGTCACATACCCATCATTATCTCTTGGTTCCTCTTCATCATCACTCGTCAGTAGCACAACTGAATTGTCTGCTGCACTGGAAACAAGTGGGTGCTCCTGGTTCTGCTCCCACTGCTGCAATGGGGTCGAAATAGAGGCAGCTTAGGAACCACATGTAGCCTTTCCTCCCTGCTCCCCTCTTTCAGTTCCCTAATTGGATTTAGGCTGGAGGTGTTTCTTTCCCTCTTTCTGCCCTAAACAGGTAAATTCAGCAGTGATGGCCATAAACACTTCATATTAGATGAACACCTCAGTGACCTGGAGAACCTTAAACGGATGTTGCAGGTAAACACTTAATATTTGAGAAGTCAAAATCTTCCTGTCCTCTCCTGTTCTTTTTCTTTAAATCCCTGGCCTGTATGATGAGTATCTCTGGAATAACTTCCCTTTTAAATTGCATCTCCTTCTGTTACATTACCAATGACTGGTAAATTTTGTGCCCAAGTTCTGGAGCAACAGGCTCTTTTAAATTACTTTTTCACTACAAGGGATACTTGGAAGTGTTAATGTGTTCAGAGGTGCATTTGACTGGTAACTCTGTCTAAAGTGGTAAATCAGAGCTGTGTTTCAACCCTTGAGGTCAGGCTACCTAGTTAGATGCCAGAAGATAGGCCCGGGAGCACATGAGAAAACTAATTTGACTGCAAGATGGACAGAAGTGTGCCATTCATTACTTACCACAACAGAATCATCACCAGTTAGATCAATGACTTCAGGCTCAGCAGATTCGTCTGTGAGATCTATGATTTCGTCAACAGCTGAAAAAGAGAAATGGGCTGTCACTGTGGAACAGGCTGAGGTAGATTCATTTGTGCCTTGGGTCTCTTCTCTTCAGGAATGTGGCCAAAATTTCACTCAAGCTTTGCCCTCAACAGTCCACAGTGACCATTACCAGCCCTGTTTTATCACAGGTGGCAGCACAAGAGGAACAGCAGGTGAACTTCTCACACAATTCTGTTGGATAACAATATCTTGCGGGAGGTACACACCAACAGATGATTCATCTAACATAGGGTAATGTTTATCAGACAGAAAAAAACCCCAAAACAAAACCCAAAGCAGAACCAGAATCATAGAGGGTATCATAATTTTACAGTACCATGCTGTACATGTTCCCCTGAGGGATGGGGCACAGCTACCTTTTCCTTATCTTCTTCCAACTTCAGAGATCTCATACTTAGTTTGCCACCCTCTGTAGTGGCAGCTGTGGCACCTGCCAGCTCATCAGAGTTCATTCAGATGTCTGAGCAGCACTTGAGGACCTTTGATACACAGCTCATCTCCCTCATTTTAGCGGAAATTCTCTCTCATTCTCTTTCAAATGAAAGCATGGAATCTCTCTCATTTTAGTGGAAAATGTATCACAGCTCAGTAACAAACCCAAATGGTTGTGAGAAGGCTTGTTGTTTAGAGATGCCGTACTAGGCACTTCCTAAAATCCCATGTTTCCCTTCCTCCCCAGTAAAGGGCCTAGAAACTGGCAAAAGCATATGTTCAGCTGTATGTCAAACCTCTAGAAGCAGTTTCTGTTCTTACCAAGATCAAAAGAAAGCACACGACTGTCTTCGAGGTCTATTGGCTCTGCTGCTGAAGCTTCACCTGCACTAGAAGCCAGCAGCCTGCTTCGTTTCGGAGCTTGTCTGGAATTAACGGCTCCTCCACGGCGCTTTCGCCGATTCTAAGAGAGAACAAAGTCTTAGCATTTCGTGTGGGAGTAATATTAACTGGGCCCTCATTTTTGCAACACCAGTGAAAGTACACGAGGATACAGAAAACAACTCCACAACGGCTGGAATACACACTGAATGGTGCTCTGGGTCATTCCTACCTGAGCCCATTGCATCAAGGAAAAGACATCACCCCTGATCTCTTACCAGTTGCCTCACCAGGAAAAAGCCTATCCCAGTGGCTTGCAAATAAGAAGACTAGTTCACAATTCTATCAGGCTGTTGCTCACACTGTAAGAATTTCTGAGCTATTGCTAGCACCCCAAGAGATTCAAAACCTTCAGTATCCCAGAACATGAAGTTACATAAAGTTTTAACAGGCTTATCTTCCCGTGCACTTGCTAAAAACTCTTGAAATCCTTTCTAGAAGTACCCCAGAAAATATGTTTCAGAAATCAGATTTGCATTGAGTAGTAAAGTACTTACTGTGCTCATGGTGTTTTGTGATCTAAAACCACTGGAAAAGTCAGTGGGACAAACACCAAAAAAGGAATTTCAGGGAAGTTACAGCAATCGATCCCTTAGATTCCTTAGGCAGAACAGTCTACAAAATCCTGATTTCTAGGAATCAGAGAATGATGTTCTTCCAAACCTATCAGAAAAGAAGAGAGGAGATTACCTATCTGGAATGCCTGTTCTCTTAAATACCCACACATACTCTAAGATTCCCTTTGACGAGTCACCAGTTTCTGCCCAAAGCTAGAGGGGAAATCTATGAGTCTGGTACTTGAGTCCCAGACACCTGCAGCTGGACCTGAAGCCCAGAACAGCCCCACAGCATCAGAAACACTTTCAAAGATCATCTACACTCACCTGTTCAGTTAGTTGAGAGTTTTTCTTGAAAATTATCAGCAAATCGCCTTCTGTTCCCACCAGGGACAGAGAAGACAGAGGCTCTGCACCTGCTTCCCAGCAGAGTATCCGCCAACTGCCAACTGTCGATGGAGTGTTGGGCTCCTGACCCCTCCGTGCGGACGCCCGCATGGCAACCGTTTGGTAACATTCCATGTTCCGGTAGCCGGTGACCTCGTTGCACCCTCGTGGAGGCCCAGAATGCTTTGGCTTGGAAGGGACCTTGAAGATCATCTGGTTCTAACGCCCCTGCCATGGATAGGGACACCATCCACTAGACCAGGGTGCTCAGGGCCACATCTATCCTGGCCTGGAATAGTGCCTTCCAGGGATGGGGCATCCACAGCTTCTCTGGGCAGCCTATTCCAGTGTCTCGACACCCTCACAGCTCTTCCTAACATCTAATCTAAATCTTCCCTCTTCTGGTTTAAAATCGTTCCCCCTTTTCCTCTCACTCGCTGCCCATGTGAAGAAATCGCTCTCTGCCTTGCCTATAGGCCCCTTCAGCCACTGGAGGGCCGCAGTGAGGCCTCCGCCGGAGCCCGTTCCTCTCCAGGCTGGACATCCCCGGCTCTCGCAGCCTGGCTCCATAGGAGAGGTGCTCTGGCCCTCTGAGCATCTTTGTGCCCGCTGCTTCCTTGCCCCTTGGTGCCGCCCCGGCGGGCACATCCCGCCTGTGCCGGGTCGGAGCCGGGCGCAGCCTCCGGGCGAGGCCTCACGAGGGCCGAGCAGAGGGACACGTCCCGCTCCCTCCGCCTGCAGCCCGAGCAACGCTGCAGCCTTTCGGTGGGTAAAGAAACCCCACCAAAACCTCCCCTCCCCCGTGAGAAAATTAAACCCTTTCTTAACCTTCTTCCTCCGTGTTTACTACTCTGTTGTTGAAAAGACTCGTTTTAAATTTAACCCTAATTAAAAGCAATTAAAATGACACCAAACTTCCCTCTCCCCCCCCCCCCCAACTGATGAAAATCTAACAATTTAGATCCTTATTTCAAGTCTCTAAAGTCTTGAAGTTTTCAAGGCTTCAACTGTTCCTCTGCTGAGCATTTCACAACAGGGTTAGGAGTAAGTTTGCTCTGCTTCTGGGGACAGCACCTTCCCCCCCAAGGCCCTGCTCTGCTATGAAAGATGACACGGGAAAAAACGTGAAATTAAAATTCCATTTTATTTCTAGCCAGTCTGCCACTGGACCTGCATTCAAAGGGGTTGGCTGGAGCTCTTGAGAGTGGCAGCAACCCTGTCTCAGCCCTGCTGGATGCGGGATGCTCCTCAGCTTCTGATCCCTTGGGCACTCTCTGGTGTGGGGAGGATGGTGGCAATTTATCCAACACTGTGGATAGCATAAGGATATTTTCAGATCATGCTCTATGTGAGGAGGTTCATTTCTTACAAAAATTTCTCTGTTATTACAACTGTTGCTTTTAGGCCAAAATGTTGAGAGTTTAAGGATGGTTGGGGATGACTTCCCCATTTTTCTCAGTCCTGTGTCTGGGTATTGAAGGAAACTCATTTCAGTCATCATATTCACATCCTTCATTCCTCATATTTGTTGATGGTTTGAGGTACTTAATTATTCATATATTAAATATATATTTGGAATTGCTCTAGCATCTTAACATTTGTATATCAAGCATTAAATCTCCTTTAGGATTTTTTTTTTTATCTGAGCCCTTTGGATCCAAGATTTTTGGAAAGCAAGTGTTTAAACTGGATTTACTGGAGTATGAAACATCTCATGTATTAAGGCAGGGACCCTGTCCACTCACACTCGAGGTGCAGCGGAGGTCGGCTGAGTGGAACCAGCATCACTTGTATTTCAGGGTGGGACTGGATGGCTTTTATCAGGAATGTGTCATTAGGGGCAAAGGAGGAGAGAGCACTGAGGAAAAGGAGGGGTAGCTTTTAGTAAGTTGAACATTTGAAGGCTATCAGGGTTGATCTTCCTCAATGCTGCTAATGATCACAGCAGGGGGCTGAAAAAATGTTTATTGTAAGACTCAACACTTTTTAACTAAAGCCACTATTGAAAATACTCATCACTCAGTGGTGGAAGGGAGGGAAACCTCTTGCCCCTTCTCTGTGCATCCTACAAAAGCTGAAAAGGCCACATACCTGTTCTATCTCCTTCCATGTGGACCAGCTTTAAAGCAAGGCATAAAACCTCTGAAATACCCCTTGCCTTTCCATTTCATGAAGGAAGAAGTTTACATCTATTAACTTCCAAAAATAAAAGGTTAATTAAAGCCAACAGTGTAAACTAAGCCCAGATTGAGCTGGCTTCTATATTAATCACCCCGGAAAAACAGCATTGGGATTTTCACTGATGGCTATGTTTTGCCACCATTTTTTGTCAGAAGAAAGCAACTCATAAGTGAGAAATGCATGGTTCACTGGCCAGAGGTTTTCAGCTCTGTACTCTCCCAAATCAGGGGTACCCTGGAGATCAAAGCAAGGGTCATAAAATAATTTAAGAAGGGTGAATGTAGTATAAGATGTCATATAGCCTGCTGCAGAGTGATCACTGATGACAAGAAAAATGTACTATGATGTGAGAAAACCCA
This sequence comes from Manacus candei, assembly GCF_025592945.1. Taxonomy (NCBI): domain Eukaryota; kingdom Metazoa; phylum Chordata; class Aves; order Passeriformes; family Pipridae; genus Manacus; species Manacus candei. The sequence goes on along the minus strand of NW_026138076.1, from coordinate 40,502,872 downwards.
TTTGCCACCTCAACTGGGTTGGTACTGCTTCTCACTCTTTGAGTCACTAATAACGAAAATGATTTTGAGCTGTGGGTAGACAAACAACTGGACTCCACAAGGCAGCAGAGGTCCAGCAACTAGCTCGGTCCTTCAGCCCCATGACCATGGCTGTGTTTGCCCACAGGGGTCTGCCTATGGGCAAGTTGGTTTTGCTGCCAGGGCGACCCAAGTGCAAGAGGCCTGCATCATTCTCTCGGGCTGCCAGGGACATATGGTGGGTTGTTGATGAGAGGGAGCGTGACACCTGGCTCCCCACACAGCTCAGCACAGGGATAGGATTGCACTCCCCAAAGCAACCCTGCATAGCAGTCCTTCTAAATACACCATAAGGATGCAGGGAAATAGGCAAGGATTACCAAAAGAAGCCCCGAAAAGATGATCATATTCACTTATAATAATTTTTACTAGTGCCACTGAGAATTGCATTGCAATTCATGTGTCAAATTGTGCCTTTGCTTGACTATAGCAATGGTTGTGACCTCGGAATACATTTCCCAATGTCTTAACGGGGAAGTGCTGGTGGATGGTCTATTAGAGAAATACATATTGAGACAGTTTGAATTAAGTAAAAACATTTTTGAAGCCCTTGGTGGGAGGCAGTAGTGAGTGGCTTGTTCTGCAGAAGAAAAACTCAGGTAGGTTTCTTATTGCTGGGACTGATTTGCACCCTTCTCAATGGCACTAAGTGCTTCTCTTGGCAAAGGATGGAGGCTTTGGAGTATCTTCCATCCTCCAAAAATCTGGATGTGCTCAGGGTCCCTCCAGTTGCCCAGGTTTGGCTGTCAGCAGGAAGGCTGAGCACTGGGAGGAGGGGTTTACTGGGGTCTGGGTGGTATTTCAGTCCATGTCAGTCCCTACTCCTTGGCACGGGATGATGGTACTGAGTAACTACAGGAGGTAAGGGGAAAAATCATTATTCTTCTATAGCTGTGTTCTTCTTCTTTTGAGAGGTACTGCTTTCAGCTGCTCCCTCAGGCAGTCTGCTTTTGCCCTCTTCTGAAAAAACATGGTGTTATAAGGGGGACTTGTGTCTCTCAGGCTTGCCTCCGCTGTCCCTGCACAGCCATGAAAGTATCTGAGCGCTGAGCAGAGCTATTGGTGATGGGCACCACTTGGCCTGCTCTGCACAGTCGGTGTCAAGCTCTGTACCTAAAAACATCCAGTTCAAAACTCCTTTTTAAGCTCAGTGCTAAAGGTTGGTGCCCAACACCCTGTTTGCAGTACCCAGCTTCTAAACCTGTAAAAGATGCCTTTTGGACTGATGCTTGCCCCTTCAAATGGTTCCTCAAAGCTCATAATTGGTTTTTAGACTTCTTTTAAGAAGCATTGTAGCAGTTCTTAGCAACTTCGTTGGCCTGAAGCAGTAGCATGATAGTGAAATTGGGCAGGAGGAGATCACAGCTCTGGAAGAGGTAAGAAGGCTTCCTCAAGGGGTGTAATACCCAAAGGCTGAGTTCAGCAGGTTTCCTCAATGACGATGCTGCTTCAAGATACATCACTGGAAAATCTGTGCAGCTGTGTGTGCTTTGGGTAAAGGAGCCGACCTGAGCCTTGCCCAGCTGGCCTGCTGTGGCAATCCCCAAGCAGGAGTCACAGATCATCTGGCTCACTTGACTCACAGGGGACCTGATGCCTTTTTCATCCAGCACCTGCTTTTTCTAGGACTGCTGCATGTGCTGGCACATGTGCAAAACCAACGTTAACAGAAATCCACTTTTGTGAAATCTGAGGGGTTTTCATTTCCACAGGTGCTGAAGAAAACCCTCAGCACCTCATATGTGAGAGCTTTTAGGCTCCAGAAAGCAGAGATAGCACATAATAATGGATGTTTCTTCTCTAAGCATGACATTTACCTGAATAAACAACCACCCATACTCACCTGGCCACATCCCCACAATTAGCATTTGTAAGAGTAGCTGAGATTTTTAGGGACAATATCTTTTTTGCTCTGTACCCACAGAAAGTACTTATCACTCTTCACTCCCCACTTTGATTCAATACTGCAGGAAAACCTTTTCCCTGGGAAACTCTCAGTTTTTCTGTTCAGTGGCCACTTGTGCTATTTGGCAGGTGAGTTTGGAAGAGCAGAGCCAGGCACCTTGGTGGTGGTGAGGAGAGGGTCCAGGGTGAGCATGCCAAAATGCTGTGTGCCCCCGGGTGTAGAGCCAGAAATTCAGGCACAGAAATTCCAGGTGCTTTAACAGTAACTGTGCGAGGAGGTAATGCTGGTTTATAATTATATGCCATTTATACCTGAACGCGCCTGTTTTATACTTGACCTTGCCATTCAGGCAGGTCTCCCTGGGAGCTCAGGGAAGCAATGGGGCAAGAGGGCAGCAATGCCCATCAGGCAGAACTGGGCATCATTCAACAGGCACAAAACATTCCCACTAAAAGGCTTTTTATTCCACTAGATGGTGCTCAGTCCTTGCTTAGGGATATTGCTTAATTGTGTGGACAAGGATGCAGTCGAGACTGAGGATGGAGGTGACTGGGCACTACGCCGGGGTCCCCATGGGGCTGCAAACCCACCAGTTCCAGCCCTGCCAGTGGTAAGACCCCAAACCCACCCTCTTCATATGCCAGGCAATCCTGCTGAGCCTGAGTTTCCCGTAACATTGCCATAGCCCATCAGACTGGGGGTGTGATGTGCTGTGGCAATTCGGGGCTGTCACCCAGCCCAGTCTATCAGCAGCCCTGTAGCCCCTTTCACTGTGAGCCAGATGGGCCAGCACAGAGGGTCCCTGAGCCTTTGGAGGTCTTCTGGATGCTGCCCTGAACCTGGGAAGCTTCAGGCAAACCCCTGCCACAGAGTGCCTCCGTCTCCATGTCCCTGCAGCACTGCCACCAGGCTACCTGGGCTGGCTCCCCTGGGGGCACCAGGGCCTGGTGCCCTGGTGGGGGCAGAGTGGGCACATGCAATTTTTAATCCTTTCTGCTGGAGACCGTGAGCTGTAGCAAAGCAGAGCCCCGAGAGCTGATGCTAACTGACAGCACCAGTGAGATACAGTGTTATCCTGGTCCTGATTGTTCCAGCATCAATCAACCGTGCATGATCCCTGAGACCCAAGTGGCCCAGAGAAGTTGTGGATGCTCCATTCCTGTAAGCATTCAAGGCCAGATGGAGCCCTGAGCAACCTGATCTACTGGGTGGCATCCCTGCCTATGGCAGGAGAGTTAGAACCAGATCATCTTTAGGGTCCCTTCTAATTTAAACCATTCTGTTATTCTACGGCCCAAAACAGGATCTGCCACTTCCCTGTGTGCAGTTGTGCAGAGGGCAGGGGAGCAGGCACTCTCTGGGTACCTCACTTGCATCGTGGCTGCTCCCACCCCCTCCCTGCATGGGCACAGCACTGGTTGGGAGTCCCCCAGCACGTGCTGAGGCAGCACCTCCGCCCCTCAAGGCTCAGCACCAGTCCCACTGTGCCACTCACTCCAGCGCGCTGCCGAACATGCCTGTTTTAGCAGCTTCTTGGACAGAAAAAGCAACCTGCAATTGCATAAACAGTGATTAACTTCAGGCTCCACCGACGGCATGGCTCCAGCGTGTCGAAGCCCAGCCTGGCTTGCGTGCAGGGGCCAGCGGTGGGAATGGTGGCAGGAATGGCGGTGGCACAGCCAGAGCGTTACGCTGCTGCTGGAGGGACAGTGTGGCCAGCAAATGGTCAGCGTTCCAGAGGGCTCAATGGGGATTTCTCACTGCAGGAGATGGATGAGCCCAGGGGGGTGATGCTCTTGTGGGGTTCCCCAGCAAGCCCTAACTGCTCAGAGAGGCAAGTGGCCCTGGGCAGGATCTGGTGGGGTTTGATACCCAAGGGAGGTATGTGTAGGGCTTGTTGGCCAGATTGCAGTCCCACAAGTGATGGCTGGGCCAGGGATGTGCTGCGGACAGAAATCTCCTTATGCCCAGGGACCAGCCCCACCTCCAGCATTTTGCTTGTGGCAGAGTAGCTGCCCGAAGTCCCACTGCAAACATCAGAGTCAGCAGATCCTCAGGTACAGAAATGCCTTTATTTCTCCAGTAGGCTGGAAGTGAAACCGCGAGGACAGAGGCTTTTTCTCACTGTTTCTTTACTTGCTTCACATCAGTGCACAAACAGCGCTACCCTATGCCGTGTAGCATGACTGCTGTTAAATAGCTGTCTAGCACAGCAAACCCCATGCATCCCTGCTGCAGCACCACATGCAGCCTCCCTCAAATTAACAGATTACATGAACCAGTGATTTTTGGCTCCTGGGCTATGAAGCACCGCTTGCCCCCTGGCAACGTGCCCCTCACCCAAGCAAGAGCAGAGGCCACAGCGGGGATGCCAAGAGGGGGAACACGACATGTGGGACCCCCCAGCTCCACCGCTGGAGCTCGCCGGGGTGAATACCGGCAGCCCCTTAGAGAGATCCCTGGATCCAGCGGCCATGGGGGTACCCTGGGGATCCCCACCCTGAGGGCCGAAGTCCTGTTTGTCCACTGTCACTGTGGGTGTCCCGCTCCCCCTCGGAGGACTGGCTGCTGTCAGCACCCCCAAGGCCAGTGTAGGGGCCGTGGGGGCCGCCCTCTGCCCTGCCGAGGGAGTAAAAAGCCCGCTCGCGGACGTGAAGTTCATCGGCACGCTTCAGCTGGTCCACCTGTCTGCTGTGGCCCAGTGCTGTGAACGTCCCCGGTGCCCCAGTCCCCAGCTTTCTGCCATGGTGCCCAGGGAGGCGGCCACCCCCAGCTCCCGACACTGCTGCCCCAGTCTCGCCACCTTGCCCCCTCTCCCGGCCCTTGCCTGCTGCCATGCTGCCCACATCTTGCCGTGCCTGTGGAGTGGAGCTGCCCCCTGCTTTGGTGGCATGCGACCTGCCCCCCGCATCGCCACCATGGCTGCCAGCCTTTGTCTGGGCCCTGCTCGGTGTCTGGCTGCTGGCTTTCCCGCTTGGGGATGGTGGTTTGTCTGTCCTGGGTGTCTTGTCCAGTCCTGCTCCCCCTGGCCAGACCCTCACCCCTGCCCCAGGCTGTCCCTCCCCGCGGGGCTTTGGGGTGGCTGGTCTCATTTCCCGACTCCCTCCTTTCCCCACCACGGTGCTCCTGCCTGCCTCCCGGCTGCTGGCTGTCACTGAGGAGGTGGTGCAGTCCCCCTCACTCACCCCAGGGGAGGCCGTGGTAGTGGCCAGGTGGACACTGGCTCCTTCAGCTGGGACAGTGGTCACATGGATGCTGGCTCTTTTAGCTGGGACAGTGGCCACATGGATGCTGGCTCTTTCAGCTGGGACAGTGGCAGTGGCCTCCTCATCATGCCCCTGTTGGGGGGTTGTGGTAGCCAGATGATCTGGCTTCCCCTTGAACGTCTGCCCCTCACCTCTCACCTCATCATCATCTTTCCCACGGATGCTGGCAACTGTGGGGACAGTGACGTGACCACCAGTGACTCTCCAGGGGACAGGGGTCACCAGTCCTTCCCCATAGCCACCAATGGTGGTGGCACCTTCCTCATCCTCTCCTGTGGGATGTGCATCCCTGGGTCTGCTGGTGACGCTGTCCCCGTGGCTTGGGGTGGCTGTGGTGGCTAGTCCTTCAGGCTGCCTGTGAGCAGGGGTGCTGTCATCATCACCACCGTCAGGTGCTGCCGTGACACCCAGCCTGGGGAGGGGCCTGCTGGTTCCCGCAGTGGCGGTGCTGTCATCCTCACTGCCCACAGTGGCACCGGCCTGGGTGGTTTCTTGCTCCCCCACGTGGATATTGGCCCTCCCAATGAAGATGTTGACCTCATCATCCTTGCCTGGAGAGACTTGGGTGAAGCTGGTGGTCCTCGCTGTGCTGCCCAGGTTCCCACGGGTGATGGTGACACTGCCCGAGTCGGGGATGTAAGCGTATTCATCCACACCTGTGGCATCAACTTGGACGTCCTCTGTCTTCTCAGTGACAGAGGCAAGAGCAGCACTTCCCATTCCCGTGCCTCGCATGACACCCTCCTGCCCTTGGCCAGAGACAGTGGACTCACCACTGCCCTCATCCCCTGCCCCTCCAGTGACAGGGGCCCTCTCCCTCCCATCTGTCATCGCCCCCTCTGCAGGAACCACTCTGGGGGCACCAGCATCCTTGTCCTCACTCCTGATATGTGACCTGTTCCCCACCACAACCTCACTGGGCTGTTCACCCCGAGAGATAATGGGAACATCACCATCAACTTCAACCACCAAATCCAGATCACCGCTGCCCTCTGAGCTGGACGGGGTGGGACCTGCAATGCCGACACCGCCACGCGCTCGCGTGCCAGTGCCAGGGCGAGGACTGGGAGCATCCCTGCCAGCGCCTGGGGAGCTGCGGTTTTCAGGCCTGAGGACAATCACATTCTCTATTGCTTCAGTGCTGTTATTGTCACTGTGCTCTGGGGTCGTCCTGGCCTCTGGCAGCTCCTGCTTGGCATTGTCCTCATCCAGCCGGCGGCTGGGGATGATACTCTTACGGTCAGCCTCTTCTTTCTGTGCAGTACACACAAGGGAGAGGTCAGGGTCAGCCCTGGTGACAGACGGCTGCTTGGGGCCCTGCAGCCAAGCCAGGGTCCCGCCGTGCCACCTGGGCACCTCCTCACCTTTATCTGCGTCTGGTTCCTCCGCGTTGAGAATGAGTAGACGTATTTGAAAACGTAGAAGCCATGCTTTGCGTTGCAGCCTTTCAGAAGTATCTGTTGGGGAAGAAAATAACCAAACCTCACAGTTTTCTTATGAAATGGATTGGCAGATCTTCCCTTGGTGTGCGTGGCATTGAAGCAGCGTCCCAACGGTACCCACTGAGACCCCAGGACAGGCAGGAGCCCTCACCCCCTCATGGCCACCAGCATAGGCAGAGATCTGGGCAGGATGCATGTTCTCATATCCTGGGTTCTGGTGCTTTTGTTTTCCCTTGGGCTCATTTTCTGCTCGTGCTTACTTTCAGGAGCTGTGAGTTTGGATTTTTTTGCAAGGTGGCTTAAGGCTTGAATAAACAACCTGGTTGATGGTCCCATCAGACATGAGTTAAGGGACTGATGGCAATCAAGCTACTGGAAGGACAGCAACTGGTTTCCAATAGGGAAAGCCAGGCATTTTCTTCCATACTACTCATTTGAATTATGATACTGATGCATTTTACACCAAAACACTTTGAAAAAACCCTGTAGCCATTGGGCCTGAGACTTTTACACCCTCACCTGTGGGTACACCAAGCATTTGTGCTCTGGGGCTGGGCAGGGGCAGAGGAGCCCCTTGGGGAGGAAGCCCTTCCCTCACCTGAGCATGTCACACCTTTCCCCACCCCTGCTCTTAGTAAGAGCTGTTCAGATGCAAAGGCACTGCTGGTCTCTTTCTCCATGGATCACTGGGGCTACCCTCCAAAAGCAACTGTTTCTCCCTGTGCCTCTGGTGCAGGGCACCCCATGGGGTCTGGATGAGGCAGGAGGGTACATACCCGGTGCTGTCCCACACAGTTCCCAGAAGCTCTCCCAGACAGCGGGGGTGGCACCTGTGGGCAGCAAAACACAGACGAGAGCTGAGGCATCAAACACTGCCCCAGCATCCAGGTGGCTCCCAAGCCCCACTGCTGGCCACCCACCCTGCCCAGCATGATAGGTATGCCAGAGTGATCAGGGAAGGGTGGGAGAAATGTATTGATAAGCCAATAAATTCCCAGGCACTACTTGGGGTGCTGGCTTAAAGGAAGCAATAATAGGAAAGGTTTAAACCCCATTTCCAGGGTCTGAAAAGTATTGCAAATTCTGCTACAGCATGATTGGTAGCATCAGTAGCATTGCACACTACTTTTCACAGGGTATTCTTGGTCTGCAAATACCCTTTTCTGTAAGTCTGCTGCAGAGTATTTTACTGCAGAGCAGTTTTAATACACAGCACCACTGCTGGCATCTGTGATGGGAGCCTGGAGCTCATTAGCTGGTGGTGTTTCCCAGTGTGTACTTGCCAACTGAGCAGCAACCTCTGTGCTCTCAAAGCCAGGTTTCCATACATGCTTGCAGGCTTACAGCTCTCCCTGATTATCCTGTCATCTTTTGGAACATATTGGCCATCCCTGCATCCCTCAGGCTTGGGGCACTTGGTGATGGGAGTATCCTGTGAGTCCCACCAAGCCATTTCAGGTGTTCCCTACATGCCAGAGGGGGAGACAGGCCCATGGAGGGGAGTTCCCTTTGATCTCAGCAAAATTAGTCACTGAAACATCCCAAGTCCAGCTGAAATGGGTAGAAACATGCCCCACAGTGTTAAATAATCCCAGGTTATTCCATTGTTTGTGAACAGTATCAAAGACTGGATTACAGCCCTGATCAAGTAGCAGAGTATTAACTTCTGTGCCCCTATCTGAAAAGTAAATCTGCACTGATTTATTGCCTTTCCCTGTGCTGCCCTACTACAGACTTGGTTGTGCAAGCTTGCCCTGGGGGCTAAATGACACACAGCAGGGGTCCAGCCCTCAGAGAAGATGTGATTTCCCTCCTCCTTACCTGCCAAAAAAGCAAGCCTTTTCTAGGAGCAGACTTTCGCTCTAGCTGTGTATTTAGTGTGTTGAGCAACAATTGTGCAGGACAAAAATGGCTGCTGTTTTATTTATCTTAGTTCACCCTTTGTTTTAGTTTTATCAGTCAAATTTTCACATTAGGAGACCTGGAAAGTAATGCAGGTGCCCCTCTGACCCCTGTTACCCACATGGGTAAGATAAGCATCCTTTCTGCACCTCAGTTTTGTGGCTCCACTCAGGCTACTTCCAAACCAAAAGCACCTGGCAGATCCAAAATCCACACAAATCAAGGCAAAAAGTTATAGCCACCCAGACTGGCTCTTGCACAATGCCCTGATTGCTAAGCTGAAGGGACATGCTCAGCCACATCAACGCTAATACATATTTTTCCTGCTGGATTCACCTCTGCGGTAGCACCTCAGTCCCCTCCCCAAGAACCAGAGGTGTTACACGCAAGTACAACTCATGTTTTCCTGATGCTGAAAGCATGCTGGGTTGCACTGGATTCAGCAGCATGCTGGCAATCTGGGGAGAGCCATACTTACAGGTGTTGAGAGGGCTGTGCTGAGCAGGCACAGGCACAGGCAGACCAGGGCTGTTTTCATCTTGGGCTGCTCCTGGGGACACAGAGCGAAGCATCACTGGAGTTTGTCTTCCTAGGACTTGTGATCCCCAGTGATCCCGGTTAGCAGCAACCTAAAAGCTCCTGATATCCCAAAGCCCTCGTGGCAGCAAGGTTTTCCAGCAAACCCTGCTTTCCCCAGCTTTGTGGTGGCCTCTGACATCACCCTGCCCCTCTGCATTCCTTGCAGCAAAGGTGATGCTCTCGCCATGTGCAGAGGGCAGGGCCAGCAGCACCAAGTGGATGCTCTGACATCAGGTACTTCCTAACTCCCTCTGTCAAAGCAGCTTGGGTGGGTATTTGCAATAAATGATCCACAAAGCCACTGCAGGCTAAGCTGTTCAGTCATAAGTCTGAATTAAGAAACTTGCAGGCTCTTTTCAAGAACACTGATAAATGGCAGGAGGCAATAGCTCTGTTGGCCAGTAATTCTCATTTCACCCAACCAGCCTGGCTTGGGCTTGCAGGTCCATCCCAGACTCTATATTCAGCCATACAAGCATTGCTACAGGAAACACCAGAAGGAAATTCATGTGCAAGGATCAGCAGTACAAAGCAGTGTAGGCTCAAGAGATATGCACAGCCGAGGATTGGGATGTTCCCGTCCCCACTGTGGCTTGCCTGGAGCGAAAGCAGGAGAAGCCCTGTTCAGGGAAAGCAGAGGTGAAGGGCTAGGGAGAGACAGGGCAGGAAACTAGGTAAGAGGATTACCTTTCCCTGTCGGAGGCAGATCCCAGTGGCAGACCATGGAGTGTATGCCCACTTTGCTGAAATTTAAAGTTGGCCCCAGGTGCGCAGAGCCAATCAGCTCCTGCCCAGGGACATTTGTCAGCACTGGCAGCACCCGCAGATAACCAGGGGGAGTAATTTCCAGCTAAAAATGTGTTTGTGGTGAAAGACAGCTATCAAATGTTCCACCTGGCTGGATAAACAGAAAGCACAGTTTATAAATATCTGTTCTGAAGGCGAAATTGCTCGATGATTAGCGTAGATCTTAGTGTGGCACACAGCCAGCTTGGTTATTGATAAGAGGGTGTGCAGTGGGTCTTGGCATGCTCATTGTGACCGACATGGGAAAGCCAGAGGGCTGCAGAAAGGGAAGGGCAATATCCTGAGCCAGGCCTGGTCCTGGGCATGACTGTACATCGCAGGGCAGCATTGGCCAAGCCAAGAGCTACCACCACGCTGTAGCTTCTGACACTTGTTTTTGGGTTTCAACCTCAATACCTCTGAGCTAAACCTGTGCAAGTTCAAAATAGCAGGGTGGCAAAAAATGAAAAAAAAAAGGTATTTTTCCATGCACTTCTTGCACAGGTCCCTTCGAGCCCACCTTTGCTATGGAAAGGTGCTACAAAGATGTGTATGATGTACATACCCTTCTCCTCCCCACCTCAAGTTTTGGTGGCACTGCTGGTCACCTATACCCTTGCCAAGAGGGGTTCCCCCTGCTGCAGCCAGCCTGGCTCAGCTGCTCAATGTGGTGATGGTGACAGCAGCTCTCATCCCACTCTGCACCAGCCCAAACCCTGGGAGCTTGCATGACTGCTGGATTAACACCAGAAATGTTTAAACCAACAGCGTCCAGCCCCAGGTAGGAGCAGATCTCAGAGCCAGCTTGAAACTTGCCCTTGTCCTGGGAGCTGCAGCCAGATGCTGCCCCACAGGTACCAGAGCAGCCAGCCCGTGTGCCTTGGCTCAGGGAGGAGAGCTTTTGCCAGGTGCCTGGGGGGCTGACGCACACAGGACTGGGCTACGTGCCCTGTGGGAGTGGGACTCGGCCCCTGGCAGCGCCAGGGCCCTTTGTCCATGCTGGTTCCCTGACGTCTTTGGGCACCCCCTGGGGATGTGGATGATGGGGCTCTCATGTCCCTCCCACCAGCCATGAGGGCATGCAGGGCTCCCCAGTGCCACCGTAGGGATTTGGCCCCAGGGGTGCCCACCCTGCAGGCAGCACCTCCTGCCTCCCCAGCATTTGCAGCCTGGCTTTGGCACAGAGAGGCAGTTTTGTACAATGCCCAGCAGTTTGCTGCTGTGAAACTGGACTCATTTTGCAGTCAGACCTACACTGGGAGCTGAACACAGGTTTCTTTTCTAGGAGTGCAAGAGCAGTATGGTACCTGCCATAAACCTGCCATCATTATTCCCAAATGGTGGCACCTGCCTGGAACCTGCCTGGAACCCAGGCAAAGTCATTCTATCCCTATCTGTAGTGCTGATCCCTAGCTACACAGGGACATGCTCCTGTTGGGAAGTAACTGTGAGCAGGGATCCTGGGGACTGCAAGCCAGGCATGCTCATCCCTGATGCAGGAGGCAAGTGGATGCATTGCTGTCTCTAGGACAGCCCTACCTTGCCCTGGGGATGAGACTGTGTGACAGGGACATTTTGGGCTGCAGTACTGGTGTTTAACGCACACATCCAAGGTGCCCAGCCTTTTACCTGTGTGCCTGGCACAGGGATGCAGAAGCAAAGCCCTCATTGCAGGAGCATACATCTACAGCTAGTGATGCACAGAAAGAGAAATTAGTGTCTTTACCTCTATTAACATTGCCTACTGTGTGGCCAGGCCATGGGAGGCATGCTACCGAGGAATGGAGCATGTGGTAAAGTTATCACTGGAAATTCATGTCAACTCTACATAAAACATGGCTGTAAACCCAAAGCAGTGATGCTAAAAAGCATCCTTTCATTTTTCAGAGAGGACTTTACAGAGGCTTTCCAAGTTAGCCTTTTGTTCCTCCCTCCTTTCATATTCCAGCATCTGAGCTGGAATAAAAAGATTCAACCCTGAGCAGCATGAGCACCTGTAACCCGTCAGCCCACCAACCACTGTGCTGCCCCAGGGATCCCAGCAAATTTGGCAGCAAACCTTTCATCACCAACAAGCTCAGTTCGGTTGCTTTATTTCATTTCACTTTGCAAGATACAAAAAAAACCAAAAACAACAAAGCCTGGGACGGAGCCGGCGTGCATGGCAAGCTGCCTGGCATCCCCTCTGGCGTGCAGTGGCTGCAGTGAGCCTTCGGATGCACCTTCCTGAGTGGCATGGGGCAGGTGGGGGGCAGCACCAGGGATGCCCCCCAACCCGCTCACTGGCTGTAGTAGTAATCCTGGCCGTACACGTCGTAGCCGTGCCCTTTGTAGTAGCCGTACTCGTCCTCATAGGCCCGGTAGCTGTCCCCGCGGGCGTACTCGTCCTGCTCCTCATACCCACCCGTGGTGGTGCCCTCGTCCCCCCGGCTGTGGTCCCTGGCCGTCACATCGTAATCCCACAGCTCCCCAACTGTGGTGGCATCTGTGGTGGCGTCTGTGGGTCCCCCATCTCCCACAGTGGTCGCCTGGGTCAGCCCCTCTTCATCGGTGGTGCTGGCGATGGTGGTGGCTTCAGTTTCCTCCTCTTCCTCCTCCTCTTCCTCCTCTTCTTCTTCTTCTTCCTCCTCCTCCTCTTCCTCCTCTTCCTCAGCTGCACCAGTGCCCTCCTCAGCCACTGCAGTGCCATTGCCATGAGGTCCATCAGCCCCCTCAGTGGTGTTGGTGCTTGTGCCATTGATTCCATTCTCGTTCTCATCTACTTCTTCTTCCTCCTCTTCCTCCTCCTCATTCTCGTCACTGTCTTCATTTTCAGAGTCTTCCCCCTTGCTGGCAGTTCCATGCCTAACCCCCTTCAGAGTCCCTTGGCAGTCCTTGCCCTGGCAGGGGGAAGATAGCACAGCATTACTTGGGTGTCAGGAGGCTGCAGCTCCATGTGACAAGGGGCAGGCATGGGCACAGCTGAGCATCCCCCCCACACCTTGCATGGCAGGACTGTCTTTTTGGGGCACTCCTTCTAACCCCAAGTTAATACCCAGAGCTTGGTCCAGCCATGGGTGTCTTGCACAGCAGCCCCCCAAGGCAGAAAGGGGGTGGAAGGCACCCATAGGTGCAAGCAAACATGCAGTGAACATACCCCTCCCCCTGGGTGCTCCCCTCCAGCTCCCCAAACCACACCTGCTGGGGAGATGCGACGTCTCCTCCCAGCCCACCTTGGCAGTCCCCAGGGGCTGCTCCAGCAGGATGGCCAGCTACCTTGGTGCCAGCATGAAACGGCTCCTGCAAGGACAGGGAGAGGACAGGGCAGGGGGTCAGCAGCAGGAGCGGAGCGCAGCCCTCCCAGCAGCGAGGGGGGCACGCAGCATCCCCACACAGCATTTGGGCATTGCTCTGAGTTTCCTGCTTTCCCACGGGTCTTGTTCCAGACTGAAATGGAGAAGCTGCAGCAGGGCAGCCGGAGCTGTGCAATTAAGTGGTGGTGGCTGGAGTCGGGTGTTCCCATTCTGGCTACACATTTTGCTTTACAAAGCATCTAAAGGTTTTCTTTTGAAGTCATCCCTCCCAGTTTCCAGTAAACAAAGAAAGCCACAGGCACACTACACATGGACACACTGCACGTCATATGAGATGGTTAGTGAGAGCATGATGGCTCAAAGCCAGGCATGAGCCTGAACCCCACCAGCAATCAGCCATTGAGCACTGCTTGGCCCCCGAGACCAGAGTGGGGCTCCCAGCAGTGTGCTCTGCTAAAAAAGGCAATGAATATCCCAAATGCAAGCAGAGCCTGGAGCAACCACTCATGGGGCAGCTCACCCAGTGCCCAGCCTGGGAGGAGGAGCACGTTGCCTCTAGCAAATGAACCCTGCCATGGCAGGGAGACACGAGGTCAGTGTCATCCCTGCCCTGGGCAATCCCTGCTGCTCACATGCCAAGACCAAGGACACTTACCCTGGCATTTTGGGCAAACTCAGACCTTAAAATACGGGTGCACGTGATGCCAGAGAAAATCCAGGCTGTTTTCCTCTCCAATGGGAGAGCCATCGAATCGCACGGTGCATCCAGCTGTGCTCCCTATCTAGTACCTGATATAATTGGTCTTTACATACCTATAACTGACCTTTGGGCCTTTCAGCACAATTTCTCTTGCTGACCAGCCCCTGTCAGTATTCCTGCATGGGAACAGCCACTGCTCTGGTTCCTTGGAAAGGAAAGGGGCAGCCCCAAACAGCAGCTACATTCCTGCATAACTCTTATTTTCTTCCTGAGGCTGCCCAATCCCACTACTGAAAGTTATCCCTAGAGATTGCAGTGGTAGGGAAGAGAAACAGGCAAAAAGGGGCAAATTGCAGGGAGGTGCTGATGCTGGCAGAGGTGTCTGGGGGACAGGGGCCACCCCATACTGTACCCCAGCCCCAAAAAGGCCTCCAAAGGAGGTTTTAGTACCAGAGTCCCAGACTTTCATTAAATTATATATAAAAAAAGAAGGAAATAATAAAAGATGTGATTAGACCTGACACACAGGTTTCCAGGCATACCAGATCCTTCTTTCAAAGCACCCATGTGCTGGAGACCACTGGATTATTTTTGAACATTTGCAGCTCAGTGAGGCACAAGAGACCTCTGTAATCCCTTGCATTTAATGTTGAACCTGGGTGAGTCTCACAAATGCAGAGGTGCCCAAGCTCATATTGATCGAACAGACAGGAGAAGCATTACCATCTGGACTGGTACAAATGGGCATTTCCCAATTTTCATCAGTTTGTGTCCCTCCCTCCACACACATAAGTGCGGAGCACAACTGTGTTTTCCATAGTGATCTTGTCAGCACTGTGGGGGCAGCACACCCTGAAAGAGGATGGTAAGAGGAGTTCCTAACAGCACTTTCTTCCTGCCATGAGCCTCCCTGCTTCTGCCTTTTGGCCTGTCTTTCTCCTTTCTGAGCCACTGAAAATGGAAACCCAGAGCATTTGTCTCAGGGTTGTTTGGTGCATCCCCCACACAGGAATAAAAAGGACAGAAAAAAGGAAAACAATCCACAATAAATAATAAAATAAGCCCCAGAGTAGAAAATCCAGTTGCATCCAGAGCGCAAGGCTGTGGGCGGTCAGCAGCCACAAATGCTGATGAGCAGAGACTACAAAACCAAAGAAAGTTCCCAATTTCCCGTATTTGTTTTGCAAGCTGTTGGTTTGCCATACTCACCCCCCCTTCCTCCTCCTCCTCCGAGCCATCCCCCTCTTCCTCAGATGAGTCACTGCCCTAAGAAGAGGGAAAACCAAGTGGTAGGCGAGTGGGTGGGTTTCTGCTGGCATCACAGTGCGAGGCTCTGTGCCCAGCCCCGCAGGCCAGGGGCAAAGAGGGCACAGACCATGCCTCCCAATCTCATTTGGGCCAACATCCCTGCATTTGGTGGGTGGCGAAGCATCGGCAACCCCTCCGAAGCACCCACCTGGTACCGTCGCTGCGGGGGATACACATAGATGTATCTGTACAGGTAATGCCGGTGCCTGTTCTTGAACACCTACCGGGAGAAGAAGGGGGTAAATCCCATCAGTCTGGGGGCTTGGGTACAGGAGCGACCGAAATGTGCTCTTCCTCAAGACCAGCACCGTGTGGGACTGGGCGCGCAGGGTGGGGGGAGACCCTACCGCGTTTTCTTCCGAGTCATCCAGCTTGGCTCGCCGCAGCCAGCTCTTGACCTGGGGGAAAGGGTGGGTTGACACAAGCCCCACACCGGCCCCGGCAAGGACGGGGTGTCCCCCCCTGCCTGGCACTCACCGAGAAGGCACACGCCATCCCCACCAGGCAGACAAAGACCAGGACTGTCCTCATGGCTGCTTTCTCTAGGAACAGTGAAACACATTGAGCGCTTGCTTTTCAGCCTCAAACTATCCGTGTGTCTGTGTCCACATGGATGAGCAGGGAGAAGAAAGGCTGACCTCCAGCCACCTCTTGATGAGATCTCCCAACCCCTCCCCAGACCTAAATCCTTCCTTTATTTTTTTTTTTCTCCATGAATACATCATTTTTCAAGAAGCCACAAAGTAGCAGAAAAGTGAGTTTCACCACGTAGCAGATGCACTGCTTTCTCTGAGCAGGACTACTCACTCCTGCTTTCCCATTGCCTTTGAGGGAGGGGAGAAAGCCAAGCCCCACCAGAGATGTGACAGGAGTAACTGGGAGCACTGCCCACTGTGGCCACCCTCCCACAGCCCTGAGGTCTGCTTGGGCTCTGCCCAGGGAGCAATGCTGCTGGGAATTACACCACAGAGAGTTTAACCTCTCTGAGGAAAAATAAATGAGCAAACAAAGAAATTAATATAGTTGCCTTCTGCAGTCTGCCATTGACAAAAATAGCAGTGGCAAGACACCAAGGCAAGGAGCCTCCTGTAGGCATATCTGGAAGGGGGCTTGGCTCTGGGCAGGTCTGAGCTGCACAACCTAAGCACCAAATCCCAGCCTGTCCTCCCCCATCAAGGAGCAAGAGCACATCCAACCCTTCCCGCAGCGTCCCAGCCTTGCCCCAGGGAGGGATGCTCCCGGCATCCCCCCAGACTCAGTAAGGCCCACTAACCTTCCTTTTTCCTACCCTTCCTCTATCTAAACCCACCATCAGCTGTGCTTGGGGGGAGTTGTTATTAAATTCAGCTGCGCTTGAAGTTTGCTTATCTTTGTTTAACTCAGGCTTGAAAACAAGTGGCCACAAGCTTCCCTGACCACGCAGCAAGGCTCTGGATACTCATCCCCTCCACCCAAGGGCTTCATGAAGCCACAGACCCAGAGAAGGACAAAAAGCAGCATCCAGCCCTGACAGCGAGCTGAGCCCCCCCATCCTCCCACAAAAAGCAGACAGCAGTGCACAAAAAGACTGCAAAAAGTCGCAGGAAGCTTACCCTTCCACAGCACCGACAGCTCCCCACAGAGTCAGCTGGCACAGATTTCCTCCTGCTGCTGCCCTGCTGGGATATAAGGTCTGGTTTTGCGCCCCCCCAAGCCAAGTCACCGCCCTGCCCGGAGTGACGCCAGCCCACCGCCGTGCACCAGAAAACCCCAAAAACTTCAGCGCTGGCAGATTTGGTGCACAAACACAGCGCCCCGTGCCGCTGCCAAGCCTGGGGAGGTTTGCACTGCGCCGCCTAATTGAGGGTCTGGCCTCAGAGGAACGGCCATGAGGCCGAGGGTATAATAACACTCTTGGCTTAAATTAAAATAAATATTGGGAAATCTGTTCCTAGGGGGTGTCCACCTCCCGTTTTTGGGAAATTCTGTCACTGTTTTTTCAAGTAGACAAAAAGATTGACCTCAAAGGCCCGTCTCCACAGCCACTTGGGCATAGCCGTTAGACAGAAAAAAGCTAAATCCAAACAAATCCCTCTCCAGGATGCTTGCAGAGGCCTTGGTAAGGGCAGGGAAAAAAAAAGGGACTCAGATACAGGTGTCACCAGTCCCCCCTTAAGAGCCATTTCTGCCACAGTGATACTACAAAATGCATGTCTGCTTTGTTTCTTGTGCCCCCCAAACCATGCAGACCCACACAGGGGCCAGCCTGGTTGCCTGTCTCCAAAATCAGGCATTCTCCAGCTGAAATCTGTGTATGTCCCCAGCAAAGCAGAAAAAAAATGCAAAAATACCACCCACGCTCAGTCAAAGCTCAGTGGGGAACTTGGTGGCCAGTGATCAGAGCCCATCACTCCTGCCCTGCACCTGATGGCAGTGGATGGGGGCACGTAGATGCTGCCCTGGCACCCACCTCTGGAGGGGCATCCTTTCTCCTTTAGCTATATATATAATTTCCTGCTGGGATTTCAGCCACCCAATTCTCCAGTGCACCTCTTCTCAGCCTTTTCCAGACTTTTTCTGCACTCCTCAGCAAAGACCCCTGAGCTCCTTCATACACCTGGGCTGCAGCAGCTCAGGAGAATGACTCCTCCCCAAATGCAGCTTTGCTTTCCACAGTGGAAAGGAGAACTGCAAATCCATTGCCACCTAAAGCCTTCAGCCCCACAACCCTTGGAGATGGAACAGCGGTGCTGGAAAAAGCATGCCTTCAGGCAGGTCCATGACACTCATCTTAGCTAGTGGTAAAACTATGGTTATTTAGGGCAGAAAAATCCACTTTGCCATGAAAGACCTGAAGGTTCATGTTTCTGCTCAAAACTAGGGTCACAGAAAGCCTCACCTACAACCAGTTGACCAAATTCCCAGGTTATGATCAGAATGACAAAGCCTTTTTTCTTTCTCATCACCACATCAATAGGTACATCATGGGGAGTTGCTAACTGCTGATGGAACACCATGCACACCACACACTTTCGGGAAGGGAGAGGTCCTTTGCAGCCCACTGGGAGTCCAGCAGCCCTGCTGTGCCTGCCCCACGGGTTTCAAAACCTGTTGTGTCACGTGAGGAGCCCTAATTACAAGGGAGGCCTGGAGCTGGCTGTGGCTTTCGGCTGGTGCCTCATGCCAGGAAAACCCACACGCACAAAAAAAAAAAAAAAAAAAGAAAAGGAGGAAAAAAAGCAGCCATGCAGTTTTCCAATGCCAACACAGCAGCTTCCACTAAAGAGAGAGACCAGCATTGTGAGGGTTCCCATGCTCCCCCAACCCCATGGGATTGGAACAGCTGGAGGGGCTGCTCAGCTAGTGGGTGTGATGCAGGGGGCTCAGAAGAGAGACAGCCCTGCTTCCAACTGTTCCATGCTGTCCTGGGCTGCCTGGCCCAGGAAAGCGGTGAGCATGTGCCCAGCTTTGAGGTTAAAATTTCATCAAGGCTTGGGAACAGAGAGTGCTGGTGGGAGGCGATTTTTAATGTAATTAAAGGGCTTTTGCTCCAGGCTGCTTAAAACAAAATAGAAAACTGACTATAAAAACACATATTTCACCCAAGATCCCTAAAAAGCACCAGGATAATTAACATGTACCCAAGTGCCTTGTGCAGCCAGCACCTATGTTTAGCTCCTGGAGCGGGTGCTCCCTGGGCAGGCCACCAGCAGCAGCAGCATCAACCTCACAGCACCAGGCAGGGAGATCAGCAGGGAAGTCAACCAATGCATAAAATGTTTCCATTTGAATTTTTTTTATTATTATTACTTTAAAAAGCTTCACATCTCAGAACTGGAGCATTCGTC
This sequence comes from Manacus candei, assembly GCF_025592945.1. Classification (NCBI taxonomy): domain Eukaryota; kingdom Metazoa; phylum Chordata; class Aves; order Passeriformes; family Pipridae; genus Manacus; species Manacus candei. The sequence continues at coordinate 40,483,785 of NW_026138076.1, read as the reverse complement.
TTTGTCTCTTAACGCTTTTGCAAGAACTCTGGCTGTCCAAGGGAGCAGGGCTTGGAGAGATAACCCACTTGCCCAAAAAGGTATCTTTTATTGAAAGCAACTGCAGGCTCTGAAAGCTTTATGAAAACTATCTCACCTTTGTAGATAACCAGTTGGGAAAAGAAACATGGAACAGCTCATGGAGGCTCATCTGCCTCCAGGGGATGGGGCTTTGACCAACCTGGTCAAGCAGAAGGTATCCCTGCCTGTGGCAGAGGGGGGCTGGAATTAGATGATCAGGTGACAGCAGCAAAAGCCCTTTTTTTGGGAGCAGGGAGAAGGTAGGCATGCAGCATGCAGCCCACATGTGCAAATGCACTCCCATCAGTTTTTTAACGTGTACAAATGTGCTGCCATGTCGCTCATTATGCACCCTGATGAACAAGCTGGGGGTCAGGCACACAGCCCACTCCCAAACCCTGTCTGGGCACACTGCTGCCCTCACACAGCCCATGGTGATGAACCCCCCAGGCAGCTGCTGCTGTGCCCAGGCCCTGACACCCCCCCATGACCCAACGTTCGTGGGGTTGGCACCAGCTGCTGGCACCAGCTCTGAGCTGCAGCTGGGTGGGCTTGCACCTGGCAAGGGCACTGTGTGTGGTTTTGATGTACTCTCCTGATCCCATGGGGACCTCACGGTCAGAGTGTCCCTGTCTGGCACAGGCTGACATGGCTCCAAGGTCCAAATTTAATTATTATTTTTGCAGGGCAGTAAATGAGCAGAGCAGCATGCTCCTGTCCTGCCCAGGTCCACTGTGGGGCTGAGGCTGTGGTTGGGGCTGCACTGTCCTATTTCCACGCCCTGGAGCTATTCTGGAAGGAAACCTCAGGGCCAAAAATAAGTAAAGAAAACAAAACCAAAAGGATACTTCGACCATGATGAGAAGAGACCAAGGTGTTCCTGCAGCCAGAGAAAGGGGCACCCCTGCCATGCAGCTCAGTGGCCAAGGCACCTCCAAAATTTGTGCAGGGAGGCACCTGAGGCAGAGCTTTCCTTGGCTCCCACCTCTCCCTGTGTGCTGTCAAGGACAGCAGCATGTGTGCCATGGCCACCAACTGGGGAGAGAAGTAATGAGCTAGAAGAGGGAGCAAGTGTAAGAATAAGGGATGCCTCTCTCTTTCCCCTTCCTCTCACAGCACAAACCCACCAAATGCAAATCAGCATCAGCTGGGCACAGAGCTTGTTATTTTTTTGCCAACAGTCGATTTTAGAATAGAAGTGTGAGGGGAAAATGTCTAAAATGCACCACATATCAATCTCAGCTATCAGTACACAGCCCTTATATATTAACCCTCTGCAACTGAACATTTCATATGATTTTCCTTTTTCTTTGAGCATAAACCAGGTGAAGGAAATTAATTCTATTTACATGCCTGGCAAAATGTAGGACAGGAGCAGTTCTATAATGTGAGCACTTTGAAGCAGCACGAACTCTGGGAACAGAAACCCAGGAAATCACTGAGGCAAAGTCACAGCATTATCACAAATCCCAGCACTTGCCATCACCCAGGCCCTCACGTGTTTGAGTAATATCTGTATATCAGATTTCCTCTGATTTTTTGCTTGTTTTGCTTTTTTCAGGAGCAAGAAGCTGCTCATGAGCCAGAATAAGTTACCAGGTCTGGTCCCACCACCTGTTTGCTGCATCCATCCACATGTGAGAGCTCTCAAACACAGCCACAGGAGAAAAAGCCAAATAAACCCCCTCAGTGGCCCCATTTTCAGAAGGAGAGCAGGCAGATAAGCTAGGTTCATTGCAAAGGTACCACCTGCCCACCCAGCTCAGGAAATGAGCTCTCTAACAAAGTTAAATCAGTGTCCCTGAAGAGTCAGGCACCTGGATGGTGTGGAGGCACGCTGCTCCCATGCTGCACTAGTGGTGGCTGCCGACCTCCCTGCCACTGTGCTCCCTGGGAAAAAACCCTGAGTCAGGGATTAAAATGGTGCCATTTGCAGCAGAGACAGTGTCAGCAGGAACTGCTGCACTTGCACTGGTTATTTGTTACTGCGTGCATACCTGAGTTGCACAAAACTAGTATATGTATCCACATATCATAGGATCACAGAATGGTTTGGGTTGGAAGGGCCCTTAAAGATCATGTAGTTCCAGCCACACAGGGACACCTTCAGCAAGACCAGGTTACTCAAAGCCCTGTCCAAAATGGCCTATATACACAGAGAAGTGCATGTCTCTAGCAAAAAAAGTACCTTAGCATTCAGACACTCATTTTATTTCTGAAAAAGATGGCTTTGGAAGTTTTCGCCCTATGATGAACCTACTTTTTTCTCTGCAGGTTAAATAACATCAGGTTTAGGACAGAAAGGGCAGGTGTTGCCTTCGCTTCCCTGTTGCAGGTTTAGCTCCTCTATTCGGAAACCTGATGCCTTCTGCTAAAACACAATACCACCTCTTTGCAGCTTTGCATTTCAGGGTGTGAAGACAAAAGAAACCTGAACTGCAAACCACTTACTCACTCTGCAGCTTTAAGATCTCCATTATGAGTTCAGGGGGTTACAGTTCAGGTGGATGTTAATGTTTGAACTTTACTTGTATCATCCTGCAGTGCCCAACTCCTTGGGGCAGTGCTGGGGGGATCACAAAACTCCCAGGACATGGCTGAGCTAGCAGGGGTGGGAAAGTTATTTGCCATTGAAGTGCATGGCAGTAAAGGCAGCTGGAAGAAAAATTTCTTTAGAGCGTTCAAAAGGTTTTAATATTTTGGTGTTTCACTGAGATCAGGGGCTGTTTTCCCATGGCCAAGATATTTCTTTTACTCAGATTGATGGCCATGGTGATTCTGTCAGAGGTTTTTTCTCCACGTTGAAAAAGGCCAGAGAAACGTAATCAAACTCTCCCGGCCTCACTGAGTACTTGGCAAGGAGTGGTTCCCATCACAGCAGGCATAGAAGAGAAAATTCCATCAGACCTTAAGGGAGCCTACAAGAAAGATGAAGAGAAACTTCTCACAAGGGCATGTAGTGACTAGCCAAGGGCGAATGGCTTCAAACTGAGAGTAGGTTTAGATTGGATATTAGGAAGTAATTATTTATTGTCAGGTGGTGAAGCACTGGAACAGGTTGCCCAAAGAAATCATGGATGCCCCATCCCTGGAAGTGTTCAAGACCAGGCAGGCTCTGAACAGCCTCATCTAGCGACAGGTGACCCTGCCTTTGGCAGGGGGTTGAAACTATGGCACTCAGATCACCATAGGAAGCCCGGGATATTTGGCTGTGATGTCAAAAAAGCCACTGCTGGAGGGAGAGGGAGTCTGTGAACTCCAAGGGTATCTCTGTTTCACCCACCAATCCAGGAAAATAAGAGTGTTGAATAAATGCAGCTTGTGTGCCCTGGCTGCCCCAGATCCAGCTGCCACAGCCAGGGTCAGCACTGCTGCCTCCCACTGCTTCAGCCACACCAACTACTTATTAAAAATAGACTTTTTTCTTCTTGGAAAGGACAAAAAAAAATACCCAAAAAACCCCAAGAAACCTTTCTTTTAGGATGATGCAAACTTATGTTTTCTCAAACCTAAATGCATCCAAAAATACCTGTTTTAAACCCCAGTGCTGATTCCTGGGTAAATCACTGCATTCAGCTCTAGAGGCCACCCCCAACGCACAAAAAATGTCATGTGGGTGGATAAGAAAAGCATACATTGATGTGGACACTTTTTATCCTTGCCTAACCCATCAGGCAAACTGGCCCTTACAAATTCATTGTATAACCATCACAAAACTGGAGGCAGAAACATCTCCAGCCTGTGGCTAATCTTCCCAGTTGCTTTGCCTGCCTGGTTGACAGCAGAGAGCAGGAGCACCCCCTTCCAGTGCTCACTCCCCTCTGATAGACAGGCACATGCCACAAAAACCAAGCACATGGACTGCTAAAAATGCCTTAAAATCCTCCAAGTGAGCATATTTTGGTCACACTCTCTGTTCATCCAAAACCTCGCCCTGTGAAGCACTGCCCGTCATCAAGGCCGTCCAGATGTCAAGCAGAGTGGCCCAGCTTGCACAGGGATGAACAGAATTTAGTAGGGATAATCCAGTGCCACTAGTGTCCCCTGAAACCTGCCTGTCCTTGCAGACAAAATGCCAGGTTCTGGGCACATCCCTCCTTGGTGCCAGCCAATACGAGCGGCTCCTTCCCTGCGGCCGGGCAGGTTTCCCTAGTGAAGGGCTGTTTCCTCACCCTGTAATGCCCGGGATGGATGGTTCCGTGGGAAGCCGTCCTGGCAGGACCGGCAGGCAGCAGTCAGCTCTGGTACCGACTCCCGCAGTCAGCTCTGGCACCGACTGCCCGGCCTTTGGGAGCAGCCAGGCAGCGGGAGGCAAATTTTGGGCGTTGCTGGCAGGGACGGCAGCGCGTCCCTGGGAAGGCACGTGAAGGGGACCCACGTGCAGGGGGAGCTCAGCCAGCTGCCCCCCGGCACAGGGGGCAGTGGGGGTGCTGCCTGCCCTGTTTGCCAGGCACCCGCGCCTCCCGTTCAGATTAGACCCAGGTCAACCCCGTTTTTCTCTCCCTTTGCAGAGGGGAGAGGGTGAGCAGTCCCCTTCCCAGCTGTGCTAGGCTGCTGCTCACCCCAGCACCGCTCACACAAGGGTGAGGACGGACATGCACAAACTGCAAGAAGCACTTTAACCCCAATCCTGGAGGGTCTTGACCGTCCTGCTCACAGTCTGGGCTCACTGCAGAGCTGCGTGGCACCCCTCGATTTCCTGAAGGCATCCGGAAAAAACCTCCCAGTCCCCATTCCCACCCCCATCGGTTGTCCCCACGCAAACATCACCTCTGATGGCCCCAGGGATGTGGCCCAGCCCTGTGGCAGAGCCAGCACCCAGAAGGTGCCCGCTGCCTGAGCAGCAGCACCACTTGGTGGACACCAGAGGGTTCACAGCAGCGCCCTGCCCTGCCCTGCCCCGCCCCGCACCAAACACGTCACTACTACAGCTTGAAACCAAACCGACAGCTGTCACTCCGCCCTTTTTGCGCTCCTGGGCTGCAGCCAAACCCATGGTTGTTGTCTTTCACACCAGCATTTTGGTACCCAAGACCCTGACAGGCATCATCACCATCACAGTATCCCCAGCTAATCACATAACTGGTGCAAGGGGTCCAAAAAATAAGGGGCAAGTCGTGACCGAGGTATTCACTGTGAAGTGGGGATCAGTGGAGTGGAGGAGGGAGGGTCAGGAAGGAGACTCCCAGGGCAGCAACGTGGGGAAGCTGCAATTTTCAGAGCTGACCTCATACAGAAGAAAAAAAAGTTACACAGGGTGAAAATGAAAACATAATTTCCACTAAAACCAGGAGCTGTTTAGCTCCCAGCCTTCATAGTGTTGGAAAGAGGCTACAAATTAAGTGTGGTTCTGCCGTAAATAGTAGAAAAATTATTTCATTTCACTACTAGTTCTTGAATTCTGTATTGCAATGCCCAGCAGTGACACTCTGGAGCCTGGGCAGCTCAAGGGCATCTGTCCACTCACGCTGGCCCCTTGGGGACTGTCCTCTGCAGAGCCACAATTCCATGCTGTAAAACTGCACAGCTACACAACAGCCCGTGGCTTCACCTGTCAGCATCGATACCCACGTTGCACAACTCATCATACACATGTGAACAAGGAAGAAGGGCCTGAGTGGGATTTTAAATAAAGAATGTGTTGTTTACTTGCTTGCTGGTAGGAGAAAAAAAAAAAGGTACGTGATAACACCTTTTCCCTGCTTACGTGCGTTTGTGCTGCAGGGGACCTGGTACCAGAGGCCACCCTGGGGACCCAGAGCTGGTGGTCCAGGAGAGCCCTCATGCCCTGGAACATCTCCTTCCCAGCATCTCAGGAAGAGCAGCACAACCCTTGCTCACATTGCAGCAGTGATGGCCATAATATAGCAAAGCTCCAGGCCCAGCTCCTGGGGTCATTGGCCAGATTTTCCACTCCACTACACGGTCACCTAGAGGCAGGGGTGGCTTTTGAGGTACCTGGAAATGGCAGGCATGGGAACACCTTCAGCCTCTGCTTTCCCCCTCACCCCAGCATGCTGTGGCTCTCCATGCAAATAGCCTCCCCTTTGCTCCCCACTCCCTCTAGTCTGGCTCCAAGTCGCAGCACAAGTCCCCTGGGAGAGAAGAACAGCAACACCTCAAACCACACCACTGTGGAGTTTGGTGGTTTTAATGGTAATTAAAGAAATCAACAGGGTACATTTTGGCTTTGAAATACAAGTGCAAAAAGGGTACAATATAATGTTTTCTGTACATTTCTTACAAAATATTACATACATCCCATCCTGAAGTGGTACTTCACACCCTGCTGCACCCATGAACCACATATGCCCACCAGCTGTAGCTTTTCCTTTTTATGTGCAGGACATGGAGCTAACAGAAAGCTCCAGCTGGAGTCTTGGCAGAGGTTTTTAGGGCCATGGTAGGTAAATATAAGGGGTGAACACAGGGACCTTTCTGCCCAGCATGCCCAGGAGTGCCAAGCCACCACTGTGCCCTTGGGACAAGTGGGCAGCATCACCCTGCTGGCATTCACAGCTGTTCAGAAAATGCCATTTCTTGCTGTGGTTTGGCATTTTCCCTGTGCCTGGCATCACCTACCTCTTCACACCCTGTGCAGTGTGCCCAGGTCTAGCTCTGGCGAACCTGACTCCATTTTAACCACAGCATCTTCTTGAGAAGAAGTCAACCAGGCTATATGGCAAATAAATTAAGCCCCTCCTCCCCCAAACCCCCCACACCAATGAGGCTGTGGGGCACATATCAGTACCCATCCTGGCAGTCATTGTCATCGTAGTCAGCAGCAGGTTTCCGGCGGAGAGCGCCCAGCCGCCTCTTGCGAATCCCACTCTCCAGGCTCTGCAGCGAGCTGTCATCCTCATGGCTGCTGGTCTCGTGGGTGGCATCCTCCTGGGAGTGGCTCTCCTCATTGCCATCCTCCTCCTGGGACTCACTGTTGTCACTCTCTGGGGACCTGCTGTCCTCACCTGTGTTGTCCTCGGGGCTGCTGTCATCCTCTGGGGATGCACTCTGGCTCTCGCCTGATGTGCTTGGCACAGAGTCAGAGTCATTCTCGTCCCGTGACTCCTCCACAGTGTCCTCTATGGACTGGGTCTGGTCCTCATCATCTTCCCTGGACTTGCTCTGGTCACCCTCTTCTTCTTCAGACTCGCTGTCAGGCATGGATGGCACACTCCTGTCCTCAGCAGACTCCCAGTCCTCTTGCCCTTCCCAGGTCTGGCTGTTGCTATGCTCGTTCAATGTGCTCACTACATCTGGGAACTCCTGTGGTTCTTCATCTGACTGGTCATCAGTGCTCTCCCTGGACCTGCTGTCCTCATCCTCGCTGGAGGGGCTGTCCTCCTCATCCCCATCCTCCCTAGAGCGGCTGGGGCTTTTTTCCTCTGATTCACTGTCAACAGGCTCTTCTGACTGACTGTTGTCTTCCACGGATGGGCTGTCTTCTCCAGAGTCAGCATCCTCCACCTCTGGGGACCTGCTATCACCCTCCTCCCAGTGGTGGGAGCCAGCCCCCTGGATGTCCTCTCGGCTGTTCCCTAGGGCACGGCGGCCAGCATGGCGCACCCTGTAGCTGCTGCCCCAGCTGTCAAAGGCAGAGGGGTCGTCACCTTGCATGGCTCCGTCCTGGAAGTCATAGCTCTCCTCCTCCTGGCTGCTGCTGCTGGCCCCTCCCTGCCTGTAGTTCCGCTCATACCAGCTGCCCACGTAGCTCCTGTACCGCCGGTGGTCTGCCCCAGTGCTCTCGCTGCTGCTGCTGCTGCTGCTGTCGCCATGCCCTCTGCCAGCCCCGGCATCCCCACGACCGGCATCGCGGTCGGGTTCACCCGCCCCATCGGCACCAGCCACGTAAGTAGGACCTTCTCCCCTCTCCTCTTCCCCATTCCCATCAAAGGTGTCATCCCCACTGTCATCCTCCTCATCCAGGAACCCGCCGGCGTGGGAGGGAAGCCCATTGGCTCCAGTGCCGTAATGGTCTCCGTTGTCACCGTCATCAGTATCACGTGCATCCCCCTCCTGCGGAGGTGACAAACACAGATGAATGCCAAGGCTTGCAGGTTGCAGGCACTATCAGCACTGCTCACTGTGCAGGCCAAGCTCAGCCTTGACCAATGCCAGATTTGAGGCCAAGGAAGCTTTCCTGGCAGAGCAGAACACACCCCTCCGCTCACTCACCAGGAAACCAAGGTCGTTCCCATTGCGGGCACTTGCATCCTCGTGATCCACCTGATTCACATGCTGAGCCTGCCCAACTCGGTCTCCCTTGTCTCGGCCACTGTGCTCACCGAGCTCCTCATCCACAGCATTCCCGCCCATCAGGTCCCCGGCAAGGGCATTGTCCCCCCTCTCCACACCAACAGGAGGATGTCTGCCATCTCCACCATTTAGGAGGTTGCCCAGCTTGTTGACGTGCTCTTCATTTGCTGTGTCCTGGAGGCAAAACGTGACATGATGCTTTGGTTTATTAAACACCAACTACAGCACATTTTTACTGCTGCTGCAGGACATCATTCCTAAGCCATGCAAGTGCTCAAGCCTTTTTCATTGCTTGCACCTCAGCCCTTCAGATATTTCTGCTGATACAAAAAACCCAGTAGCCACCAACAAAAGGACAACTCAGAAAAGCCCAAACTGTGACAGCTCAGAGCACAGAAACTCCTTTTTCAGGACCAACACAGCAGAAGGCATCAGGTAAACTGGGAACATGCTCAGGGAGGCAAGTCAAAATGAGGTGAAACCAACCTAGCTTGAAAAGACCGAGTAGATGGGCAAAGCTCAAAGATCTGCAGAAGCAGTAGCTCCCCTCCCAGGTCCCTGGTCCAAGGATGCCTGCCCAAAGCTGGCTCCCCATCCTAGACTTGCTCCATGAGTGACTGCTACCTGTGGGACTGGGGCACCTCTGGCTTACCTCCTGCTGGGCGCTGGGATGGGTGGACTCATGGCCAGGCACCTAAACACATCCAGGAGACATCTGATCAGTGATCAGTGCACCCTGGCTGGGCCAAACTGATGGGGTTTGGGTGTATCTGTCCAGTGTGTACTTACGGGGTGAGCGCTGGCCACGGCCCAGAGGAGCAGCACCAGGAATGTAGCCACCCTCATGTCACCTGTGGTCCCTGTGGCTGCAACAAGGAATAAAGTAATTGCACACTAGAGCAAAGCATTTGCACGTACCTCTGGCTGTAACTTGGCCCCACAAAGCCCTTCCAGCTATTACAGCCTTGTCATCCTGGCACATGGTGCTCAGCCTGGCGTGTCATCAAACAAGCCAAGGATTAGTCCTTGTGCCACCTCCTGGCATCTCCTTTGCAGAAACCTCCCTGCAGTTTGGGATTTGAAATATTTGGCCATGTTCTGGCAGATTTTTTGTCTAAGCATCATAAAAGAGCAGGAAAGCTCTCCTGAATGTCCTGTTCCCGCAGTAATGTCCACCCATCACCCAGGAGAGCTCAGTGGCTGTGACAGGAGCCAGCACCACAGATGGGCAGCACCATAAGTCTGTGGGCTGCAGAGCTGCACTTCCCACCTGGAATGGTCCCCACAACCCTGTAAAATCTCCCACCACCCCAAAGTGGAGGATGGTAGTAAGGTAAGCCCATGGAGAACTGCCCCCAGAGGCCTCTGGGTCAGCATTCCAGCAGCACTGCTGCCAGGCAGGCAGGTAAGGCAGTGGGGGCTTTCCTCCAGCTCTGCTGTCATTTTCTAAGTCCCATATGCAGCCCAGCACCGCAACTCCATGGGCCACACTAACTGCACTGTGCATCACCCTGTGCCCACAACACAGGCACGCTCCTGATTTCTTCCCTTACAAACCAATTCCTACATCTGAGCTTACAAGCCTTGTGCTTTCTACCAAAACTTGTGAGGAAATCTACAACCCCTATTCCCAAACATTTCCAGTTTCACTCCAGGCATTTTTACCAGATCAAGCCAAAGAAACCAAAACTTTTACCTTAAGGTGTTGTGCAAGTCCACGTCTCCTCCGGTGCTGGGGATGGGATGAGCCAGCTGCCTGTGTTGGGATGCTCTGTGCTGTGTGCCCCAGCGTGGTCATGCAGGCATTTAACCGCTGGCCAGTGTCAGCCCCGGGCAGGGGGCAGCCAATGGCACCAGCGGGCAGCGCTGCCACGCGTGGAGATGTCACCGGGAACTGGCCTCCCACGCTTCCTCTGCCCTCCGCCAGGACGTCGGCCCTAAAAAAGCTCCCTGTGGTTGCAGGATGACGAGACGGGCTGGCAGTTAATGACTGACTGCACTGACCCTGTGTTTTGACTGCTAAATTTATTCCATTCACACACTTCCCGCCATGACACACACAAACAACTACGGCGTCACCCACGCCAAGCACTGGACCCTGTCCCAGAGATGGCATCCTCCTAACCCGTGCACTTGGGAATGGTGTTTGCCCTGTGTCATGGGCCAGGGTGCTGAAACCCACAGGGGATGATTCCCTTGCCAGGTCTCAGCCTTCTCCTGTACATTAGGGCAGGAGCACAAAACCATGCTGGAAGGAAAGGACTTTGTCTATTTTCTTGCCCACTCAGGCAAGGGAGAAGGGAAATACTAAATGGAGGTGGATATGGAGTATCTCATCCCCTGCAAGGAGGGAGTGTAACATCCCAGCTCTCCTTCCAGCTACTGGACAGAGGGGAGATGAAACCTCTGCTCTGGAAAACACAGGCAACAACATGTGCACCTGTGTATGGGCACGTATAGGCAATTCTATATATATGAACACATATACACACGCTACATATACCCCAGGGATTCTTGGTGGTAGCATGAACCACTTACTCCAAACAGCACCATGAGGCAGCAGCACAGATGGACCCTCCTCACTCACAGGTACTACAAGAGGGAGTTTGCAAACCTCCAGAGGTGACACTGCAACCACAGCTCTCTGCCCATGTGGAGTAGGACAGGACCAGTATGCCCCAGCCACATGCCTGGCTTTTCCTTCTGCCCCAGCATGGGCAGAAGGAAGGCAGCTTCCTTCCCTGTATTTAGCCATTGCTAAATCTTCTGTGCCCACAACACTCCCCCTCTGCTGCATGTGCAAGCAGGTTGCTTTGAAGCAGGCAATGCATCTCTGCTCTGCCAGCTGGGCTCTCCCCACAGTCATCTGCAATGGCCCCTTGGCGCAGGATCCCAAATTCTCAGAGGTGAGTGTAGTGCCCAGGGAACATGGGCACACTGCAGGTTTACAGGGATTCACAGGAGATGGTGGCACTGCAAAATAAGTGACTGAAGGAAACTTGAGCAATAATAATTGAGTCAGGGCTCTGTAAACGGCGGGTTATCTGAATTTGCCCGGGATGTACTATCTGTAGACAACAGCATCCAGAAAGCATGCCTTGTGCTGTGACACCACTGTGGCTTGACAGAGCACCTTGTGAAACCAGATTTGTCAGTCTGCTCTTGTGGGTGCCAGCTTAATTTCATTCTCCAAAATCTCCTGCCTTCTCCCCCCATCATCACCAGCCAGAAGACCATGTGCATCTGCCCTGTGAGGACTGCAAGGTGCCATGTGTGATGAGCATCTTCCTCCTGCCCCCTAAGCAGGGAGGTCCCACTGCTTTCCCCATGGCCCCTCGCTCTCGAAGTGGTCACCACTGAGCCGTTTACTATCACTCTCACTCACACCTTTGGCAGATGTTTTCCCTCTTCTTCCCTGCCTGATCCCTGCCACAGCTACTGTGGGATGTATTTTCCTTTTGACCCGGGACAAAATTATACCCCTGTCCCCAGCCAGATATGAGTTCATGTTACCAACCTTTTTTAGGCACCTCCAACAATTACCATGTTTTGTTGTATTTTTTTTGTAATGTCAAACCTGTATTTAACTCAACCCCCAAAGACCTGATGCTGCCTCACATCCAGGTGCTGTGGTGGAAGGAGGAGATAAACACCAAGCTGTGCATACCCAGCTCTTTTATGACACAGGTCACCCACTGCCCCTTCAACCACCACTCCAAGGTCACCTCCCTCCCCTCCTTGAAACACCCCCAGCACCAGCACACCCAACAGTGCTCACTGTCAGGACCCCAATCTGACCCCAGGTCCCTGTGATCTCCAACAGCCCTGGATCAAAAGACCAAGGTCTGTCCCCCAAATCCCTTCCAGAGATCATCCCACACTATCAGCTAGGCCACCCGAGCAGATCTGCCTGTGTTTTGGAAGGAGAGGAAACCCCAGCCCACATATTGTAACCTGCCAATTAACCTTAAAAAAACCCCAATAATATTAGGGATTATTGTTACATCAGAGGTGAGAAATGGACTGAGGGTGGGGGAAATAGCTGTCTCATGGGTGTTTATAATGTCACTGGGCATTTCCCCAAGTCCTACTCTCCTGAGACAGTAGGTCCCTTGAGATGGCCGTGATGGAAAGCAGTGGGGCAAGGAAGATGTGGGAAACTTGGCCAGGCTAAAGCTGGCACCGTCAGGCTACCAGGGATAAGGTGGCTGAGTCAGAGGGGACTGGCAGAGCAGGTAAAAAGATGCAGGAATATCACTTCTCTGTTTGAAAAGCTGGACTGCACAGTGTTCATGAGGACAGAGAAAAGAAATTAGTGCAGACAGCAGCAGGGATTAGAGATGCCAAAGCCAAGAGAGAAATTGGCACAGCAGAGAGACAGCTGATAGAGGAGGCACATAACAGCTGCTCTCCTCCGCTGACTGAGACATCTCGGCATTAAAACCAAGAAATTATTATTGTTCAAAAAAAGCACCATTCCCTCTATTTTTTCCAGTCCTGAGTATTTTCACAGTATTGATGTTGCTGGTGCACTTCTCTCCTGAATAAACCTTTGGGCTTTGACAGTAGCATCAAAAGGAAAAGAATCAATGAATGAACTGGGGCAGAAGAGACTAGGACAAGAGCAGGACTCAAGCCTGCTGACACATCCTTAGCCCTCTCCCAAACACTCAACACCAGCTCCTACCTTATGGTCAGACCCAAACCCAAATCCCTTTGCCAAGCGCTTTCTGGTGACAAAGGCTACAATGCAGTGCTGAGGTTTCCATTGGGAGCAGGTGGGGAAAACCTGCCTCCTAAATATGCATTTGCCCCATAAGTGCACCAGGAATCATCTAGTGCCCAATCCTAAGGGATTCACTCCCACAGTGCTTCTCTAAACAAGGGTGTTCAGCCTTGTAAACCAGCCAGGTTCCCAAGTCACTGCCTGCTTTGCAGGTGGGCAGAGCACAGCTGGTGGCTGTGTGTGCAAGGAGGGAGAAGCAGCCTGGCTTTGGCTCCTCTGCACTCAAAGGATCTGAATAAAGGCATCACACCTGGTACCTGAAGCCTGAGTAAATACGGTCTGTGTTTCACAGCATTAACATGACACATAACAGTGTAGCTAATGATAACATTTTAGGTGTTTGAAGAACAGCACTGATATTCCAACTCCCCCTGGAAGCAAGCCTTGAAGCTACAAATGCTGTGATAAGCAGCAGATGGAAGTTACCAGCATGGTTGTCACAGTGCAGAGGCGTGCACAAGCTTGGTTTATGCTAGGCCTTTAAAATTTGCTGTTTCTCTGCCCTGGAAAAAAGACATCATAGGTGCCTGAGTCCTGGAGCCCTGAATTACAGACACTCACAGGACCCACCCTAATGCTACACCTCTGCACAAGACCAACATCCCTCTGCCCTGGCCTCCGACAGCACAGAGGTAGGATTGTTAACCCATCCTTCTGTGTCTACCATGGAGTTTCCTTTACAGCCAGAGAAAACAAGCACTTTTAAGGCATCAATCATTTGTCCTATTTCAGATACCTCTTTCAGGAGGAAATGCATCACAGACTGTTTGAAGTCTCTGTGACGCTGTCGAAGGAAGGTGACCAGCATGCTGATCTTGTCCTACCAACAAGATACACCATTCCCTCTCCTGAAACACTTGCAAAGCGAGCTCCTGAAACCCCTCTCTCCCATGCCAGCCCCACACTCCCTTAACTTCTATTTCTAGCATTTTTATATCACCCTCCTCTGAGCAATGGCCTCCAGCAAAACCAGCACATCATCTTGACAGTCTGTCAGGATGAAGGCTCACTGGCATTGTACCTGTTCTGTGCTACTTGGAAGTTTGTGCTGCTTCTTGTTGCTGAGGCGAAATGCAAGGAGCAATAATTGCTATTCACACTGTGTCCACTGCAGCTGGAACTCGTGGCTGGACAGGTACCTTGGGCCATCTCTGCCAGATGTGTGTGACCAGATTGTCAGGTCCTATAGATCCATATTCATCAGTCACTTTGGTTGAATTCACTGATTCAAGGCCATGACTTCATCAGCTGTGAACAGAGTGCCACTGTCAGATCTAGCATGTCTTCCTGCACACAGGGACTGCTGCAGCTTGCTGCCTTCAGTCAGAATAAGAGCAGAGACAGAACCCTGGCTCTGCCTCACGTCAGGGACCAGTTTTGGCACTGCTGGCACCAGTACCAGGCAACTCCAGTGCCACTGGGCTGTCAAAAGCTCAGCAGTGACAGCAGTAATCATAGAGAAAGTAATGGGTAGTTACAGCTCCTACAATCTCATTCAGAGTATAATATCTTTTACAATCACTCCCTGCTCAGAATTGAATCCCTTGGGAGGTAGGAGCAATAAGTATTTGTTAGTAACAAGCTGGAAATTGAACAATAACAGATCCTTAACGTATGAAGCTCTCTTCAGCCACCTCTCTGTGCTCGCCCCCGCTCCAACTGGAACTGCAGAGATCTGTGCCAGACACCCTCAAAGCAGCGTGATGTCAGTACTCTCAGGAAGGAAAATACAGCAATGATCTGGGGTCAGCTTTGCCCTCACATCAGTTGGCAGCCTGGGGTGACCTGCTCCAAGCTGCAGGTTGGACATACGGGCAGCTGCGCTGTGTGCGCCTGTCAGATGTGTGTATGTCTAGTGAGTCACAGTACCCTGATTCCTTTCCTTTTCAGAAGGAAATGACTGATGGAATGGATTGTATGAAGCAGCCACTGCACAAGTGCAAATGGGTAATGCGGAGGCACGGGCTGCCCAGAGTGGGCAGAGAGGTCAGGACAGGGTTGGCAGCCCGAAGGATTAAGACATCTGTATGGAGTGCCAGACCCTCCTCCTGGAGAGCAGTCAGCACTCCTCTGGTTCCTGTACTGTCATTATGGCTCACTTGGTCCAAATTTATTGCTGCTTGGTGTAGCTGGACAGGAAGCATTACCACAGTCCCCTGGGAGCCTACAAGCTGGATAGACACCATCAATGCAGCTCTGAGCAAGAGACCAGCAGTAATTTGGCTCTTGCCTCCAAACGACAGAAGCCAGCTTCCAGTGTTTTCTCCACTATGAGCTTCATCACGTGGAGATGCTGAGCAGCTGTGACCTAGGGCAGCCTAGGCTTCAACCAGCCTTCTGGGTGCACAGAGTGCACAGCTCCATCAGACAATCACCACCACTGACCCTGTGAGTGGAAAGCTGGGCCCATAGTCACAGCATCAGCTGTCACAACAAGGTTTGCACACTTCTTGCAGATGTGTCATGCATCAGGCCCCATTGGAAAGAGGGTTATCAGACCCTTCATCTAGCTTGGAGTAATAAATCATATCTCCAAGTTCGTCCAGTTTGCAATTACTTAAATTTCCTGAAGTGCTTGAACTGAGATATTCTGCCCTAACGCTGACAACATGCTTTTCCTTAGCCTTACACATATTTTATTTTTTTTTTAATCTTCAAAATGCTTACTTCTTTTAAGACCTGGATTTGTATGATTTTCTACTTATTCCCCCAGTGATCAGTTTACCCAATCCAGATACCAGTCATAGGACTGGATCAACAGTTTACTCTCAACACTGTGGTGACTTTAACACTCTTCCTTGTTTGATCTATCAATGAATAAAGATTTTTTTCCCCCCTACTTGTTCTTTGTAATTTTGTATCAATCAACTCAAATGAGCAGCTGTAAATGACAGACCAAAGTCTTACACAACAGACTAAGTCTGCTGGTCAAATATATTCACACTCTATTAAACTTCCAGCTGAATTCAACGGTACACCTCAAAGGAGTTACATACGTGTGATTGCACGTGTTAATCACAACCTTTTGACTCAAGCCAGTTCCTCTTCACTATTCCCACTGGAAATTCCTCTTGTCGCTCTGTGCTTTTTTTCTGCATAGAATAATTCTGCACAGGAGATAAGGAACAGAAATCTTAAAAAGAAGTCTGCAAGAAATGAATACTGGCTAAGCGTTGACCCTCATGCGCAGAATTCACACTTTTGCATAAACAGTCACAAGAAAAAGATGTGAAAATATGCTTGATAGGCAAGCAGGGAAAACTGATGCAAACAAATTCAAGCAAGGTGCTGTCTGGGGAAGCAGCATCAAGAACTGCTGCCTATTGCCAACCTGTGTGGTCCCACAGCCGTAGCAGGAACACAACACTCCCTTCCAACTTTTTTTAGTAACTTCAGGGCTCAAGTTATTGACAAAAGATTTCCTGAGGATTTCTAATATTTGTGCCTCTTGAAATGTCTGAAAGCTCCAGCACTGCCTGCCTCCTCAAGTCATGTATGTAACTGCCTGTGCTGCGGGGGCAGCCCTGCTCTGCCCAGATGTAATTACATGGTACACTCCGTGGCTTTCTATGAGGAAGTGGCATCACCACCTCTGTCTTCTGCCAGGCACCTCTCCAGAAGCAGCCCAAATGGGAATGCAAAGCCATGAAAGGACTTCCTTCGTCTGCTCAACCCTGCGGGAGCAGGAGGATCCCTGGAAGTGTCACCCCAGCTAATGTGCCGGAGCATCCTTTGCCTTCAGCAGAGTCTTGGCACTCTTCATTGAAGAAATCAGGCCCAAATCACAAAACCTCATCCAGCTCACCCATAATCCTCTCAGCATTGTGGGCTTAAGCACTTCACTACCCAGCCCATGTTTAAATCTCGCTCATGCCCACAACCATCATCTCTTCACATGACTAATGTGCTCCAGCAGGTAAGATCATATCTTTCCATTCCCTCCAGCTGAAAATAAATGGAATAAAGGGAGGTTTTGGTTTGATTCACTTCCCCATTTGTTTTTCCTTTCAATGAAACCAAAACCCAAAATAAACCTAGTGAGAGCTGGCTGAGCATTAACACAAAGGGTGCACTCAGAGAGGCATCATCAAAAACACTCAGTTCCCTGATCTTTTCAGGAAAAGCCATTCCTACTAGCAAACCCAGCCCATGCTGGCTGTGTGCTGTACCAGGGCAGCCCCACAGCCCAGCATTGCTGTTCCCATCCCCAGCTACAAGTTTTCTGCTGAGCTGGGCTGAGGACTGACCCCAGCCAGGAATTGCTCTGAGTTCTTCTCGCTCCACCTGCAGCGCGTGCTGTACTAGATTTGCTGTGACAACCATTTCCTTGGCCAACAAGGTGCTAATGGCTGTGATTCCAATGCAGTGGTGCAGGATAGGGAAGTGCTGCCATGGTGGAGGGGGGGGATGCAGCATGGAGGGGCACAGGCATGAGGGGAAGAGATGGGCATATGCTGGGCACTGCAGACCCCTGAGTGATGCTCAGATCACCAGCACTTGGGCTTGAACTTCTGGCTTTAGGGGTAACAAAGAAATAAGCAAAGATACAGTACTATTGAGAATTTTACATGCAGAAGTATTCCAAACCATTATTCTTTCTTTCCTTTTCTGTAACTATTAGATCCTGCTGTAATGGCCTTGGAAATTGTGGCTCTACAATGTGTGGTGCTGCTGCTGGGCTGGTTTTTAACGGCTGGGGACCTCAGGAGATGAATTTCCAAGGGAAAACAGGCAACAGTCACAGATCTCTGCAAGGTGGTGCTTCTGCACAGTGCTAGGTTTGGCTCCAGTTTGGGTCCTGCTTCCCTCTCAGCACAGGAAGACAGACACTCATGCCCACACTGGGAAGGTACATCATCCTTTTCCTTCCCACCACCTCATCCTATGGCAAAACTATAATTTGATTCCTCTCCCCTCAGCTATTTTTGGATTTTCAGCACTGAAATTAGTATAACTCATTCAGACAGGAAGTTGTTTCTACAGCACTAGAAAAGAGTACTTGGAAATTTGATTGAAAGATTGATGTCAAAAACCCTTTTAATAAAGCATACCAAAATGACATAAAAAAAACCTTGTCAAAAGAATGCTCTACTCCCTTACTCTCACTCCATTTTGGCAAAAGATAATGGAAACATTTTTATAACTGCACTGTGTAATTAACTAGGAGTTTCTGCAACGGTAAGGAAATAATCAAAGAAAGTTCTTTAAATAAAAGTAAATAGCAAGAAAATTAAATAAATAGAAATGGAAGTTTTACTACTTTAGGCACATCTTGAATATCCAGAGTATATCCAGACACAACCATCTGGAACCATCCAGGAAGCCTTCACTCAGAAAGTAATTTGGCACCCAAACAAAAGAGGTGAGAAGGATCTGTATAAAAATCCAAGGAAATGACTGGGAACCAGACACTCATCTCAAATCAGCTCAGCTACATTCAGCCTTCTCTAAACCCAAACCTTTGCCTAAAGGGGAAATGAGCCCATGTCTTTCTGGTGCTGGGGAGCAAGTGATGAAGGACATCCTACGGCATGAGTGTTTCTCTCTCCTCACTCCTCCCTTCCCAACAGAAGGTCCCTGAAAAGCAAGCTGGCTGCTTGCTGTTCCCTTCTTGTTTAGTAAATTTTGTTTCGAAATAAACATCTCTTCAAACACCTTTTCCACTAGAAAACTAAAACATGCTGGGTGTGGATTGCCTTCTAAAACTGCTCCCCTCAGGTAATTCACAAGTGGTATTTTTAAACTTCTCCCTCGCAGAACAACAGACATTACACCCACCCACCCACAGACACGTCTTTGTCTTGGGAGGGGCTGTGAGCAGCGAGACATCACACACGCAGATGGCAGATTTGATAGGAGCCTGACCTTCATGCTGTCACGAACAACACAGGCTCCTCAGTATTTATTTCTATTTGAGGAACAGGCAATTGCACAAAGTTGAGGATGCACACAGCAAGTGAAAAACCTGAAGGAAGAGAGGAGCAGTTGCCCAGGGTAGAAGCTGGGGGCACAATGCCACAGGGGCGGGTACCAAAACCCTCCTGTGCCCTGCAGACCCCTGAGAGCAGCTGCCCATTGCATGGCAATGCCTAGCTGCCCTTAGCCAAGCCAAAATACCATGAGAGCTGCTGCTGTCCCCAAGCTCCCAGCAGCAAAGGAATCTCCCTGAAATGCTGACTTGGAGGCAGGGTAAAGACAGGCCCACGAGCACAGCAGAGCTGGTTTAGCCATACGAAACCACACTTGGGTTTTGCCGACTCCTGAGCAAGAGGGAGCCAATATTAGAGGTGAAAAAAGTAACTTAGAGATTACATGGAGTATCAGCAGCAGAACCAGGACTGGTTTAGCTGCACAATATCACAGTTGGGTTTTGTCAATTCCTGAGCATCAGGAACCCAGCACTAGAGCTGAAATAAGTCACAGGCTACATGGAATATCAGCAGCAGAACCAGGACCAGATGGCAGGAGATGTTGATACTCCATGCTAAGACCATGCTGTTCCTGAATCAAAAAGGAACAGATTAATTGGAATGTTGCACAATTTTTATGTCTCCTTATGGACAAAGCCTTCACTTCTTGTCACAGAATCACAGAATCAATTGGGTTGGAAAAGACTTCTCAGATGATCAAGTCCAACCTATGACCCAACACCACCTTGTCAACTAGACCATGGCACTAAGTGCCATGTCCAATATTTCCTTAAACACCTCCAGGGGTGGTGACTCCACCATCTCCCTGGGCAGCCTTCACACTTTCTGTGATGAAATTCTTCCTAATGTCCAATCCCCTGGCGCAGATTAAGACTGTGTCCTCTCATCCTGTCAGTAGTTGCCTGGGAGAAGAGGCCAACCCTCATCTGGCTACATTTCAGATATTTGTAGGGAGTGCTTAAGGTTACCACGGAGCCTCCTCTTCTCCAGGGTAAACAACCCCAGGTCTCTCAGCCACTCCTGGTAAGATCTGTGCTCCAGACCCTTCATCAACTTCATTGCCCTTCTGTCATCACCAAAGATCACAGTGCTTATTAAATAAACAGCCTTTACAAACTCTTTTGTAAGTCTTGACATACTTTTTACATCAGATTCCTCATTACAAGTGGATATGGATTTTTTTCCAGTTACATTTGCTTCATGGTGTTCCCGAACAGCTGCAGAGCTGCTCAATGTAGCAGTCAGGTTCCAAATCTAATTAAATGGCACCTATTCATAATATGAAATGTTTTACCCCCCGCCCTGCCACTTAAATCCATCTAAAAAGTCAGAGTACTTAAAGCCAGTGTTCAACAGAATACCAGAAACGAGGAAGATAAGCCACAAAGTCTGATGCTGTTCCAACATCAGACTCCACTGCATAGCTGTCTGATGCTGTGTTACACCTCCCCAAAAGCCTCTGACTGCAGTGTGTCTGAAATGACTAAGAGAAATAACCACCTGTTCTTGAGCCACACATGGAGATTGCACGACTTGTGCACCATGAGTGCTTTCGGCAGAATTGCTCTTAAAATACTCACACTAACCTCCATCTCTATGTCTCACTATTAAAGCAAATGCACACTTGAATAATAGGGCAAGACAAAGCACATCTCTGCAGTCCCAAACGACAGAAGGGTTCAGGTACAGATAAGATCTTTCCAGATTTGAGCCATGTCTACCTCTTGCTGGCTTAAGGGATCTTCCTGCTCTTTTTACCTTCTTCTTTTTAAGAATTTGGTCTACAAAACAGTTTGAACAATATAGACCATTAACTGAGTCTGTCTGTCTGAAGGGCAAAAATAGCCATCCCTCAGTCTGAGCTTTAAAATAGCTACTCCCCAACGGGATGCAAATGTTCCCCGGCTGGGAAAGATGTTTATTTATCTCCCTCTTTTTTAAACATTTAATTTCAACTTATGTAGGCCCTGTGGTCAAACATGACACAGTCCAACACAGCAGCTCACAGGAGACAGGACGAGAGTCTCTAATACACTACCTGCATCATGCCTTGGAAGACAAAGCCTGATATAGCAGCAGCACATGGGCAGCCTTGTCGGAGCCTTGGCCCCTTTTGGAGTCAGTTCCCGAGCATCCTACAAGTGCTACTCGTGTCCATACATTCAGGCAACAAGAGTCCTGCCTGGCACTTGTTCTCTTCTCAGGTATCATGGAAATCACAGGCTGAAATACATTCAGTAGGACGTTTAATACAGGTAGAACAAGAAATAAAGAGCTGTGATATTAAAAAAAAAAAAGGCAATATAGGGTTTTGACAAATAGAGATTTCTGAAGGATTGGAAAACGCCATGTAATAAAATAAAGGAATTGTAGTGTGCAAGGAGACAGAACTACTGCTATCTGGAATAAAACACTGGTGACAAGGGTCTCCTGGATTAGTGTAAAAGATAAACTATGCAACCACGTAGTCTGTATGGCTGTTGAATCTGTTTTTAGATGAAGAACTGACCAAGTAACAGGCTAAAAAGAACACATAGGAGGACTTTTAACTTAGTGTTTCTGTGAGTTTTTAAGTATTTTTAATGATATGCTACACTTTTATGAGATTTTTCACTAAAAAACCTCTTAAGAGATAACTCAGTTTCAGCTCGTATGCATTTGTTATTATGCTTCGTCTTAAGAGATGCTTGCTAATCTCGAAAGGACTCAGGGCATTGCTGGTATCTAATTGAGAGGGGCAGCCTTTAGAGCCAAAAAAGCTGTGCCAAAAATTAGTTTTTCAGAGTATAAAAATTTTCAGTCCAAATTCAGTACAAGGAGCCTCCAGAAGGCAGTAAAATTTCCTTTCTTTTGAGGTGAAACAGAAGAAAGGAGTAATGTACTGAAATTACTTAGTTCAGAGGATGTAATATATATTCATATATGTACACACATATGTATTATATGTGCTATAATTACCAGTGATTTATTTTCAATAGATAAATTAATTTAGAAAGAAATGTATCCAAAAATACTTGGTCAAACTTCTTTATTAGAATATCTATCATGAGACACTTAAAGAGCCTAAACTCGACGTAAACTGATTTTCTCCTGCCTCCCTAAGGTTAAGGCAGAGAAAACCCCTCACAATATTCCTTTGGTGTGGCACAACTGAACAGAGCTGGTCCAAGGCACCACTTCCCTCCTGCCCCAGCAGTGTCTCCAGCCTGTTTTTCTACCTGGCTTACTCTTCAGAAAACTAAACTCCCCATGAAATGCTTCTACGGTCCACATGAAACCTACTAATTATTTCCAATAGGAAAGGGCAAGCAGTACTTGCCAACATTCCCAGTGGGAGTTGCTGTAGGCTATGATCTGTTGAGAATCTAAGTTATTTATATAGTTATCTAAATGAAGGCCTGGTGTCAGAAAGACAAATTACTTGTTGGTAGAATTGCCTTATTAAGGTTTAGGGCTGGACATGCTTCAATGATCTCAGCCCAGGGAGAGGTTAACAAAGCTTGGGAAGAAGGATGTATCACTCATAGTGGGCACAAAATGCAGAATTTATGGGTCACAAGGACATTTGGCAGAAGTGCCAAGATAAGGAAGAAATTAATAAAGCCAACTCAGCAACTGCCCTGAACCAGCTCCGAGTGGGTAAAAGGTAATTCCGGCAGGGGGAGATGGCAACCACTGACTGAAGAAACCCGGTGACCCGAAAGAAGAGAAAGACTGAGCATGTGGACTGATTAGCATGAGAAGAGAGACAATCATTAACCAACAGAAGATGGAATAGTAATTACTAAGAGAACTATGTAACTTGTAACCCATGAACATTAGTGCCCTTGTTTGCTAAAATATATAAATAGTGAAAGGTTTTGTTGGTAGTTGTCTGCTAGCTGTGTGGATTTGCCACCCAGCCCCCATTTCTGAGCAGAACTGTAAATAAATCAAGTACCTCGACTCTGTGTGTGGATGGGCCTCTTGCACATCAGATGAAAGAACCTTTTTTGGGCCAATAATTTCACAGGCTCATGGAAGGCTTTAGATGCACCTTTTGTTAAGGAAGTCACACAGAGACTTCCCTAATTTTACCGATCAGCTGTTAATTAATGGCTAACATGCAACCAGAGATTTGCTTAGAGCCCTCTCAACACCACATGGCAGGCTGTGATCTGCAACAACCTAGGACACCCAGGCTCATGCACATCATCATTGCATGTTCTATCCTGGCTTCAGTCAGACTTTAATCAAACTGTTTCATGTCTACCTGTTGTTTTGTAGTTCTTCTTTTCCCCTCTCTAGTAAAAAGAGAAAAAGTATGGACACATAAGCTAGGTACTATATCATTGATATAATAGCCAGTGTACATGCATGGTTTTTTATCTACTCTAAAAATCCTGTTTGAATTCCAATTTGCTTGCATTTTTTTGAATTTGGGGTAAAGCATATTTGATGGAAAAGTCAAACTTTATTTGTGAATCAGAACTAGCATTGAGGTTAAAATGTAAAGTACATTTTAAAAATCTGTAAATTGAACCCTGCTACGTGGTCTGGAGGTGGATGGCTCAACACCACTCTCTTGTGGGCAGAGACCTGAAGGCTTCTGGCTGGACTGAGCATGCAGATGTGCAGACAGCTCCAATAAAAACAAACATCTTTTCAGTTTAACTCTGTCTGCCCCACAGTCAGTCATACCCCCAGATCATTTCTGCTAAGAGAACACAAGGAAAGATAGGCATATTAATAAATATAATGCAAAATTCTCTGAGCTTTTGCTCTTCTTCCTTTGTTTAAAGTGTCTGTTTACCAGCTGTCACAATGAGGCACAGATAAAACAAACTTTTTCACCACCCTGTGCTCATCTGTCTTCTTTCTTCCATTTTTTTTTTACTATTTGCTACATATTCTCCTTTTAACTTTCCTGTTCATGTAGGTTTTTTCCTTCCAACAGCCATACTCCTCCTCACTGCAGGTTAGACTTACTGGAGACCAGCAGATAGTTTTCACCAGCGAGCACTCGTTGTGCCAAAAATTACTCTTAAGGAGGACCCCACATGTCCAGTTTTCCCACCATGCTGCCAGATAATGCATGACTTCATCATAATAGTGTAGGCTGCAATTAAAGAGCCAAAGTCTAAAATGAAACTGGGCCTGTCATGAGAGGTACATTAATGATTGCACAGCACAGCAACCAAAACGGGACCCACTGATGATGAAGCTGCAGTGATCCATCAGCACAGGTTGATGGAGGCTAGGTGTTGACTGCTGTCTAAGGGCCATGCACAGATCAGGCAATTTGGGAAATATCTGGTCTTAACTACTTAAATTGGGCTTCAGTCCAAAGCCTACAGAAATGAGAAAGTGTCTCTCCACTGACGTGGTTGCTGAGATGTATCCCACGTTTTTGGATACAGCACACAGGCTACAAGCACAGCACTGAAATACAAATGGGAACCAAAGCAAAGATCAAGCCAGGATATCAGGAACTCTGGGGTAATACTGGTATTAAATGAATTCATGCCCTTCTATTGTTGAGCCAGAACTGATGCAGCCATATACTTCACTAAGAGATCACCTAGCTGTAAAACACGCTCATGCTCAAGTCGTTCCTTCCAAGTAAAAGAGAGGTGGAGATAGGATACAATTATCCTGTTTCCAAATGAAATCCTCTAATGAGTCATAACAATAATTTCTAGGTTGCAGCTTTCCAGCACAGCAACTATTTGGCTTCCACACTTTACCACGATGGTACAGCACCTCTTTCTGGTGAGAGAACTACTAATCTATCAATGAAAGGGTTTCCAAAAAGCACCCTGCCTGACACAGTGGGACTGGCTAAGGACTGTAGCACTGGTACTGATGGCTCCTAGACAAGCTCAGCCCTCCTGACGACACTTGGAAAACAACCAGAGATCTTTTCTCAGCCAAAGCATTTTGTAATCAAGCACAAAAGCAGAAAATTTGATTCAATGAAACATTTCACAAATATTTAACAGCACTGATAAACCAGATATAATCTGAAAATCTGAAAAAGAAAACGTTTCCTCCCCGTCACCCTGTAAGTCCCAAGAAAGCTGTTTAAACACAGAAACAGGCAAAGCCTACAAATCACATAGTTTTTCAAACTCCTACAAATTTCAGCTTCAGGTTTCTGCACAGTTCTTCAGAGTCTCACACTTTCTGAATTAACAATTTCAAGGCAATGTTAATAGCCATTTTCTGAAAATCTTATGAGAAAAAGAGTTGAACCTCAGCTAGTGTAAGATTAACATTGGTGTATGTGTTCTAATTTCTGGGAAGCCACATGGATAACTTCTATTAGCTGAGAGTCCATCCATATCTGGAATATTTAAAAATCACAGGAAAACCATTTATCTTTTGTCCCCCAATAAAGATAATCTGATAGTACAACACAGCACACAACAAAGTTTTGAATAGATAAAACAAATCATCTTTTCTGCATGCACAACAAAAGAAAAAACAAACGTGAAGTTCTGAAATATCCCCTCTCCTTTCAGACACTGACTGGCTGACAGACCAGCAGAATTTCAACTCCAATAGGCATGAATTAGTTTCCAGGCAAAGAAGCAGAGATAAAAGAGAAAGGGATTTAAAGAATTTCTCATGGGGTTTTGTCAAAGGTTTTTTTTCTGCTTGGTCTACAGAGAGAGGGTTCAGCTGTGATTTCAGCCTCTTTTTTTTTTTTTTAATTAACTATTAATTTCAGAGTTGCCCACATAAAACATGGTCAATTTTTGTACATTTCTCACTTTATCTTGTCTGATTGCCTCCTCGATGTCTATCACCTTTTTGGATGAACAGAGCAGAAGCCAGTCAAACTGTAATTTTACAAAACCACATGATAAAACTTTATCCAGAGTGATCAAATTTTCAGCATTTGCACTACAATTCTTACCAATCACATGGTTTATTTCATTTTACTTCAACCTCTCTTCCAATCATGTCAACATAAGATGGAAAGTGTCCTTCTTAGCAAGACATAATATTGGCAGAATGGGAAATTTGAGGCCAGACCTGCTGACTTTACTCCATACAGCACTGGAAGGGCCTCTGTTCTCACACTGGTGCATCTGCTTCGCTATTTCTTTTCTGACAATCTCCCAGAGAGTATTCCAGTTCAGGTGGTGCATTTTATGGAATAATGGAATGAGAAAACAAAAAGAAAGATCCAACTCATTAATCTTTGCAAAACGAGAAGCCTCTGCTGCAGGCAGGCACCACTGGTAGAGGTTTTCACACTTTTCACCAGCTTGCTCTGTACTGTTGCTATGGCAGACAGGAGCACAGCCATGGCAACAGCTTCAAAACAGCAAAATTTTAAGAGTTATGCAAGATTCTCCAACCAATGCTGGTTTTTACATTTTCAATTTAGGGATTCTTCCTTTTTACAGGCTTACACGCACCATGTACAGTATTCTGAAAAAACTCAGAGAAGTTCAACAGGGACTGGCATCCCCTGTGCTTTACTGTCCCCCAGGCCCATGGTATGACTGGCCCAGATGATCCCTCAGTGCAGCTCTTCTGGGGCCAGCTGATGTGGCAGAAACTGTCACACCCGCTCCCCTTGGCTCCCCTCCCCGCTAGAGACTAAATATGTCCTTCCCACACAATGGCTGAGCTCCACTGGCCCAGAGCCTGTGAACACTGAATGGTCTTTCTGATTCAATTAATTCAGCAGAATTACACCAGCCCATTACACCCCCCCGCTTCATCCCATGGAAGCCTAGGATTCCTTGTTTCACCAAGACCCATAGAGTATCATCTTCCTTCATTGGAGCTTACAGCACAACACACTTGCTGAGAGGGGCCCTTTCAGACACCAAAACACTTCTCAGGAAAAGCAGCAACATTTTGCAAGGCTCAAGGATTTCCAGTTCATCAGTGGCTAGCCAAGAAGGAGCACCTCTTCTACTGCTATGGTACTGTTTCTTCTTTATTTTTAGTTAAAGCCTTAGAATTCCTTATATCTAACCCTCTGCAATTTTTTCCCACTTACCATGAAATAGCTGAAGCTTTGTACAGTATCATCTGTTTTAAGGATAACTCTTTTCAGACTGTCTAGAGCAGAAATAGATGTTCCTTGTAGGAGAAAACACTGCACAGTTAGTGTGTTGAGGAAGACCTTTATCTTACTGCTGGAACAATTATTTTTCCAGTGGCCCTGCAAAGCAATAAAGCATTGCTTTGTGGTGGCCACCAGGAGTCAAGCAAAATACATACCTCTTTCAGAAGCATACAGTCTTCCTGCTGAAAGCCACAGTGCAACCTGATTTCCCAACACTTGTCCCAATCTCCTCAAATATCCATTTAGGGACAATAGACAAGGCAAAAAAATAGTTTCACCCTTTTTTTCCTGTATTGGAGAGGAGAGACAGAAACTGTGGCTGGTCTTGGAGGAACCTTTTGAAAACGTATTGGTAGATCTAGTGAAAACATGTAGCAAATGTAGTTCATGAAAGAAATGCAGATTGTGGGAGATGACGAAGCCCACCAACTGATATAGTGATAATTCTGGCTACTAAGTAATTCTCGTTTTGACCCTTCTCAAATTAAATCAAAGTAGCTGATTTTGATTTGATCTGGTCTTAAACTACACAGAGCTCTGAAAAAAACCCCTAAAACTCTAAACCCCCAGATCTCAGCATGTAATAAAATCAAATGGTAGAAGACATCAAATGAGTACATTAAGTTAATGTGAACAGTTTATCTGAAAATTGTTTTAACATGTCCCGAAATACTGTTGGTTTGGGGGTTTTTTTTGCATTCACCCATCAAAGACTTATGCCTGATGGCTTTTGCAGCTGTAAAACTGGTAGCACCAGAGGGATCAACGCTCATTAGCAGCCATTTACTGGTACAGAACGAGTAGAATATTTAATACTTTAGTATTTATTTTCTTATTACAATCTCTTCTTTTACTCAGACAGATATCTGCCTCAAACTCTGCCTTTTAATTTTATATGTGTACACACATGAACCAGCTTATACATGTATGTCATAGTTATGCACCCACGCTGTCACGAGGGCTTTTGAAACAGACCTAGACACAGGAATGTGCTATACCAGTTGCAATTTAAGTGTATCACATGTACATTTTTGTTATAGAAAGAATAGACATTGCACAGAGAATTCTCCCTCTCCCTCTCCCTACTGATGCATATCACCTTGTACACAAAACTCCATCCACTCAGAAAATTAATGCTGCGATCAACACCCGGATACCAGGACTGTAACAGCATTTATCAGTGAGGATGTAGGCAACAGCATTTCTTGCTAACAAGCTTGATGTGGCACCAAGCAGAGACTTTTTACAATAATAAGACATTCAATTCTATTGCAGTCCAAAAAAGTTTCAGAGTGGCGATTTCAAAAAAAAAAAAAATCACATTGCATGCTTTCTCAATTATACTTTGGGGATATAGGAATGAAAGTTCAATTTTGAAACTTCTCTATCATTTTAATAATTATGAAAATCATAGTGTCTTCAAATATTTCACCTCACTCGAGGTTTCACAAAAGCTCAGCCTCATGAAATGAGCATTCATATCCATTATACACAGTCAGAAACTGAGTTCCAAATTTGAACCATTGTACTCCAGATGTGTCTTCTAATGCCAGACAACATCCATGCTAATGAGTGATGGCAGCAGATTGGGCAACTTCATCTTCTAGAGTCAAGTCCAAGGACAATAGCCTATGCAGAGTTTTCTGCCATTGCTAGAGCTGGAAGTAGGTCAGTCTTCATGATTTCTTTTGTTAAACATGAGGCGTTTATCATCTCCAGCCCCAGCCTCTGCAAGTTAATCACTTCTGAGTAGCCCTTCAAAAAGAGAGAGAACCCACTAAGTTGCAGTCACATGAGGTTTGCTCTTTCAGTTGATGACAACAGTGCTGAATCAGAAACAAAACCAGCTGCCCACAAAAGCTGTTCTATCACACCCCTCCTCAGCTGGACAGAAGTGAGAAAATGTAAAGTCTTGCAGGGCGAGATAAAGACAGGGAGAAATCTTTCACCAATTACAGTCACAAGCAAAACTAACTCGAGGAAATTAATTCAATTTATTACCAATCAAATCAGTGGGAAATAAACCTAGATCCTAAAAGACATTCCCCCCGCCCCTCCCTCCTTCTTGGGCTTAACTTTGTTCCCAATTTTCCAGTGGCACAGGGAGACAGGGAATGGGAGTTCTAGTCAGTTCATTACATGTTGTCTCTGCTGCTTCTTTCTCTTCAGGGGGAGGACTCCTCACACTCTTCCCCTGCTCAAGTGTGGGGTCCCTCTCGCAAGAGACAGTCCACCATCAACTTGTCCAATGTGAGTCCTTCCCACAGGTTGCAGTTCTTCATGAATGTGGGTCCCTTCCATGAGGTCACAAGTCCTGTCAGAAAATCTGCTCCAGTGTAGGTTCCTCTCTCCACAGGTCCTACCAGGAGCCTGCTCCAGCAGGGTAACAGCCTCCAAGGGTTGCAGGTGGATCTCTGCTCCCCCCTGGACCTCCATGGGCTGCAGGGGCACAGCTGCCTCACTGTGGTCTTCACTGTGGGCTGCAGGGGAACCTCTGCTCCGGTGCCAGGAGCTTCTCCTCCCCCTCCTTCTGCACTGACCTTGGTGTCTGCAAGGCCGTTTCTCTCACACATTCTCATTCCTCTCTCCAGCTAAAGTTGCCATGTATTTTTTTCCCCCTCTTGTTAGATACATCACCCCAGAGGTGCAACCACTGAGGCTGATGGGCTCAGCCTTGTCCAGGAGTGTGCCCTGTCTTGGAGTGCTGGCTCTGTTGGATATGGGGGCTTCTCACAGAAGACACCCTGGAGCCACTGCTACCAAAACTTCGCCATGCAAGCCTAGCACACCTAGTTAGCATTGCTTATTCAATACCCCAAAGCTGAAGTATTGTTAAATTCCTCATTTCTTGGTCTAAAAAAACCATCATACACAAGAAATTTCATATTCACCTTTTGGCTAAGTTTTCCTACAGATTCTGCTGCAGAGCAACTTCTCTGAATAATGACTTAATTTCTCCAGGGAGATGACTCCTGGCTTTTAAAAATAGCTTCTTGTGTATTCTTTCTTTAATGACAGTACTTTTAAACTTATATATTACAAAAGCTTGTTTTTAGGAATTCTCTTCGGTAGGAAAAATTTGGAAATTAAAGCAAGAATTAAGTGTCTTCCCACTTAGATTGCAGTGCAAAAAAAAAAAAAGTCACAATGTGGACCCTTTGATCATATGACAATTAGCTAATGTTTAATTTCTTTCATCACCATCACCTTAATTGGCAGATATTACATACCACCTACAAGAGCTTTCCCATTTCTGCACCTGCTCAAGCTGGCTCTTATATCACTTCTGCAAAAAGTACTTTCCCTTTCTAGCACTGAAAGGCTAAATGAGCAAATATAAAAATCCCATTGCCATCCATTGCCATGAGCCACAGGCTTGGGCTGTAGGGCTTGCAGGAAATGCTCCTTGCAGGTCCACCACAAGGTACCATCTAAACCCCAAAATTCATTGCTCTGAAAAAAATGGGAGGGGACACTTATTGCATAGGAATTGATATTTCTGCCATAGTCAAACGGGCAAACCTCATGAATTAACACTGGCAATGCTACTTAACGTTTGGAACAGATTATCCTACTGAAGGATGTATTATAAATCCTTGCAACTCCTTTGGACTATTGTGACTAGAAAAAAAAGATGCTCACAAAGACTACAATCCTACTCGTTCAGTGTGGTCAGGCTTCCCTAGTAGATCAAGACATATGAGTTTCCTTTCTTCCCACTGTGGGCTTGTTACTGAGAGGAAGAAATGCAAAAGCCCTGTCCTGCCACCTCAGCTCAGATTTATTCCAACAACTTTTTCATTATTTGGGTAAAGGTGGTAAAGGCAACTTTTACAGACAGTGGTACAAACCAGATTAGAAAACTGCAATTATAAATAAAATCCAACATGCAGAGCTTTTTGTTTATAGCTCTCAAACTAGTTTACCAAAACAAATATGACAAATGAGAATTTTAGAAAAAGAAACTTAGTTAAGTGACATGCCCAGAGCTGTGTTGCTCACCAGGAACAGAAAGAAATAAGAATCAAGCCTACCTGACATTCAAACACTTCTTTCCTCAGTCACTTGCCAGGCCTTCAAAAAGCACAGTATGCAGTTTTTAGGGCTACACATGAAATCAGATTATTTCCCTATGTTTCTGGCAAGGTGCCTGCATAACCCTCAGTCTAACAACACTTGCCTTGATCTGAAGTGACTGCCCATACACAGCCCAGTGAGGCATTTTGCACATGCTCATCAATGGCTTTCGTTGTATTCTGCCTTTCCCTCTGAAAACATCCTAAACAACTAACTGCAAATGCCAGAGATAATAGATAATTAGTTAAGAGATAATTTAGAGACTAAATGAGCTTACTGCAAGAAAAATGGTTTGCATAGTAGATATGCCCCATTAATGAGTATTTTGGTCTTCATTAACTAGAAGATATTGACATTAAATCATGTATAACACAGGGATCTTCTGAAGTGTACACTTCAGATGACAATTTCCAAGAAAGAACAGACACTAGAATGAGAGCAGAAACAGAAGCAAACATCCCTCTGATTCTGTATAAATATAAAAGTAATTTAAAAAAACCAACCAACCAACCAAAAAAACCCCAAAAACAAACAACAAACAAACAAAACAAAAAGCCAACAAAAACCTGGAGAAATTAAAAGGAATGAGAAAGCAACACAGTAAAAAAAAATAGTGGAGAGTAAACAGAAACAATATGACTTGTTGATTTTTTTATTTTCCCAGTGATACACCTACAGCCATAGGCACTTCCAGTTCATGTGCTCTACAAAGTAAGAAAATTTGCTGGTGACATGTGAGGAAAAAACAAGTCGCCTGTCTTTCACTCACATGAGGATATAAGCACAGACTGAAGAAATTCCTGATGCACTGCATGGTCTTCTACCACACACACCACTGTGCAGCAGAGTTGGGTTTGTGGTATCCAAAGTAGGACTGTACCCCTTTGTCAAACAGCCTGGACAGCAACTCTGAGCTTTGAGACCTGCTGAGCAGAACTTCACCAGTAAATTCTTCCTACTGCAGACACAGAGAGGAGCAGCCAGGAGACACCTTAGCCATAGAGATGCCACAAACAGGTCACTGTCTCAGAATTACATAAAAAAGAGACTTATTTCACAAAGTAGTATCTCAGAGGTGTGGATAAATATTTACAGGGCTGAACCTATGCACATTCATATCTCTGCCTTTCAGTAACACTACTAGAGTTTGTGAACACAGCTACAGCTTAAGTCCTGTAAAAGAACTAAGACCAAAGTGTCCTCTAGTTAAGCTGGTCTAACACCTGAGTTTAGAGGACACTACACTGCTTCCATCAGTCATTGCTAGACCATTATACCCAAATCCTAACTTTTTTTCTTTTCATGTTGCTTGCAGAAAGGAAAACTCTAAACCCTACCACTGTACCATTAACTATTGTCCTCTACAAGATCTGAAAAACATGAAGGCTGTAGTTCTCTTCATTTGTCTTGTAGGATCAGCTTTTGCTATTCCAGTAAGTTCTCATCATGCTATTATTACTGGGCACTTAATTTCCCATTCTGTGAATACTCTGTGTTATGCCATTGACTTATACAAGATTTTTATTGACATGCAGATATTAATATATTTATCTATTTTAGACCCATGCCGTACACCACAGGCTCAAAACTCATGGACAGAAAACTCCAGAAAAGGTACTTTTCTTGTTCTTTAAACATTAATAGGTAACTTACATTATTCATCTCAAATTAAAAAAACCACATTAGCACATATGTAGTGGTTGGCAAATTGATTTAGGTTAAAAAATTGTAGGTCCCCTCACCTCAAGAATTAGTACCAAACATGTCATGCCTTGCAAATTAAACAGTTATAACAGGACAAAAAGGAAAGCTCAAAATGGAAGTTTCCCTTATTTGAAATAAATTACCTTAAATGAATCCCCACATACAATCATTACCCATATTTGTACAGGCAACAAGCTCCACTGACAGTTGAAATTGTGGTTTTCACAGCCCCAGTACACAAGGAAGATGCAATCCCCAATTTATCACACCAAGTGATCATATGTGGGCTCAAACACGTAAGATTTTAGCCACTATATGCTTCATTATTCACAATGAGGAGCATTGGGTACAGCCCATCTTGGCAAAGTACACTGTGGCTAACAAGCCACATACACAGCCCTGATGATAATGAGACAGATGATTTCAGCAGCCCTCCCTATGGCACATATGTACACTAATGACAGAGCCCTTAGTTTTGCATTCATGGCTGGCCCAAATTAAAATTCCTTTTTACTGCACCATTCTGGTGAGCCTTTGTGGTTCAGCCACAAAGGGCCTTGGCTCCAAGCCACTGGATGTTTTGGAACTACCAAATTCAGAATGTGGTCTGGATCCAAAATCCCAACTCTGGTGCTAACCCTTTTTTTTTTTTAAATTATAAATTATATCCCACTCTGTACAGCTTTCCCGATTGCATTTCCTATCAATCCAGATTGTGCTCTGCATTATGAAAAACAAAAAATTAACTTTTCCTAAAGAAGTATCCAGCAGAAGAAATTATGGCATAAGCACTAACCTACAGCTGTCTCCCAGAACAACTCACAGAAGACACTTGCATCAAAATAAAACATTGCAATAGCCAGTGAATCGTCAGCTCCAAGCATATGCAACATATAGCAAAGGCCAGTTGTCCTCTAACATTAGCTAATCACAGCTACAGTGACAGAAATATGCCCAACAACCTTTGCAAGCAAATGAGTTCTAAGAGTTGATTAAATCCAGGGCACAAAAGTATAACACAAAGTACCATCTGAAAACCACATCCAGGCACATCTCTGCACTGAGGTTGTGGTGCACAGCAAGGCTTCCTGTCAAAATATGAGCCAGATCTTTCCCAAACTTCTGCTTGAATTACAGGCACTCAAATAATAGATTGGCCTGGTATTTTCTAAATCTATAGAACTGGTAGCCCTTCACAAAAAACTGCTTTTTGCTAAAACTTAACAACAACAATTTGTTGTACACAGCAGTGCCCAAAATCACATGTAAAACCCACTGGTCTCAAAATTTAATTTTCAAAAGTTTTAGTATCAGCTTGAGATACTTTGTTACACAAAGTTCGCTTTTTATAAGGTCTTCTAGAATAGTGCATTCAATTTGGAAAAGCTCTAAACTGAATCTCTGTTAGATTTGATCAAACATGCAATCTTTCCCTGAAAAAGTTAGAGCTGGAACTTTTCCTGCACCAGCAAGTTTACCAGGCAAAAGACAAAAATGTAAAACATTTAGATACCACTTTGATATTAGGAAATGGGATATAGCTGATCTGCCAAGAGCCAAATTAGTATTTCTAATCCTACCTTTTAAAAAAAAAAAATCTGTGTAAGTATTTCTTAGTGGAGTGTTTGTTCCCAAGCGGTGACTGCCCAAAGGAAATGCTATTCCAGCAACCTGGACACCGAGAAGGATTCATTTTCGTAAATAAATCCCCCAAAAGCTGTAAGAAAAATCAGCATCAAGTGCTATATTGTTGCAAGCAATAAGCAACACTGACCATCAATAGGTGTTGTGCAGAAATACACTAGTCATTGCTGCTACTGGAAGTGCCTGGACTCACACAGCAGCAGAAAGGTAATTGCTGCAGTAAGACATAACAGTCATTTTATAACCTATTTTCTGCTCGATCATTTGAACCTTTTCCACTGAAGGTACTAGTTTTGCTAGTGGCTTGATAGCATAAAAAAAAGCCACTCAAACACCTGTGACTCCTGCTAATGAGCTTATGACAGTCATTACCACCAAATACAATAGTTCCTGATGAATTCAGCTAGGAAGCAATGATCTATCAGACTCAGAGTAGACAAATACATTGATTATGAAGTAGTTACGATGCAGTGCTCTCCTCAGCAATTACTATCATGACACCTTGTGAAAGGTGCTCTCTCTTCCCCTGCTCTTCTTCTCCCATGAGATAAGTGATAATTCTCTCACTGAGGTAAGTGATAATTACTGCAGCCTACAAGTGCCTGGAGTTATGACACTGAATTACTAATTAAGCATTTTGAGATTTCATAAGACAACATACTCATTTTGTGTACTGGGCTAGAGTAAGAGGAACATATACAAAGAAAACAAATAAAGCCAGTGTCATGCTTTGCAATTCAAGGCAAAAATAAATAACACTCTACCCACTTCAAATAAATCCTAAAATTTATTAATCTAGTTGTTAATTTTTTCTCTCTTTTTTTTTTTTTTTTTTTTTTTAAGACTGAAGATTTTCATCCTGAAGCCTCAAAGGAAGAGAACACAGGATATGTAGACAAGGGTGATTCGCTGCCCAGTCACAGAAACTTAAAACCAGTGGTTTCAGTATCAGGCATCGAGCACAGGGATGAGCCCCAGACCATTAGGAAACACGGAAGAACTGATAGTGAGCATCAAGGGAAAAATAGCCTAAAAAGCATCAATTTCCTTGCACTGCACAATACACTAGGTTTGGCTTCTGATAATCAGGACAGTGACTCTGGGAGCAGCGGCAGAGAACAGCCCAGCTCTGAGCACTACCAGCTCAGGAGGCATGAGAAACACGGCAATACAGCCAACCAACACCTTACAGGCAATGCCAAACACCCAGCGGGCGCTCTCAGTCTTGATCATGAGCATAACACGTGGAAATACAACAAAAATACAGTTGGCCTGCCTGAAAAAAGCAGTGAAAGCGACGAAGAAGAAAGTATGGAAGAAGAAGAAGAAGAGGAGGAATGGGGTGAAGAAACTGATTACGGAGATATGAAGCACGAAGGCCACCAGAGAAACCAAGGTGACAGATACAAAAGACAGCAGAATGGAAACAGCATGCAATCTGATGAACTCCTGAGAGACTCCAGCCAACCAACCCGGATAAGCAAGAGACATAGTGAGAAATTTGACCTAGAGGAAGAATTGAGGGAGAATGGCCAAAAGAAGCCCTATAAAGAAGAAATCCCCCTCTCTCAAAAAACACATGATGAAGATCAGGATGACAAACTGGAAAGTCAGGAGAGAAAAGACAATATTCAAGTAAACTCTCAGAGTGATCATGACACAGTGGTGAAAATACAAGATACAGAGGACAGTAATGATGACGAGGGTCATGACAGTGGTGATATTGATCGTGAGGAATATCCCAGCAATACCTGGAAAGAAGCAGCCTATGAGGAAGAGGAGAGAATTCAGAATAATGACCAGGAGATTACCAGTACTGAGCATGAAGGGGAAGGAAACACTGAAGATGATGCTGCTGTTCACAGAGAGATTGAGGATTACCAAAATTTCAAGATTAAAGAACTTATTCACTCTGAACCAGATGATTATGATCATGAGCCACCTAATTCTGACAGCAAGCAACAACTGAAAATGAGTAGCTCTGTTCAGATCATGAATTCAATGGAAAGTGAAAATAAGGTAAACTATCTTTAAAATAAAATTGTAATACTACAAAAAGGGGGAAAGGGACCAGTTCCAAATTTAAATTCCTGGTGACTGAAATTATATTTTTGAGAAAAGCAGGTGTAATAACTTGTTAGTATGCAGAAGTCCAGCTCCCCCTCTATTCACTATTCATCTGGTTCATCCTGTGTCATTGCACATAGGGCATTTAGATGAATTGTACCAGAAAGGAATTGAACACAATTCATGTAAGAGCTCCAGCCTTGATGGGCTGTGTAATGAAACATGCAAATAAATATGGATATACAGATACAAAACCTGAAACCTAGTCTCAGCTTACTAGGACAGCCTGTTCACTCCTCTCTTGCAGAGATTTTAAACACTGCTATACAAAAGTGAACAGCTTGGAAGGCAGGGCTAGAGTCCACAGAATAATTATGAGAAACTCAGGCGTTACTGAGTTCCTGTTTCTCCCTTTCCACCTCCTACTTTATTTATTTCCCCAAATAACAAGAACACATTAATACCACCAGAGGCTTTGTGCTCTTCTCACACATTTTACATAGCAACCTCTCTCTGCTGCAAGCAGGGCAAATTGTGCCTCAGTCAGCTCTATATTTGGACCTGAAAAAATTTTGTCCAAGTATTCTTTTTCTTCCCAAGATTTACCACGTCTTCTGTTTATGCCTCTGTGACTGTACAGGTTAAGACTCCGGGCAGTTCCTATGGCGAGATGAAAAGTGTCAGCAACAGGACTGAGAAGGCTCTCATGGGTAAGCCCCAAGCAAAGCCATCCTGTAACTCCTAACTCTCTGCAGCTGGGGAATCTGCTGGTCTGCATTTCTTTTCTGCCTTTTGCAGCACACAATTTCACATGACTGAACTGTGCCTCTGCATAATCCTGCATCGTGGTTACGTTCCCAGAGTATCCCCCTTCCACACACCCTTGGATTTAGCTGTTTGTTTGTGAAAAACATTTGTAGACAGTGCACAGATTTTTGGGTCAGTCATACAGAGATGGGAGTTACCTTGCACTGAAAGCTTTCAGTTTCAGAACAGTAGCTTGAATTCAGCTAGGAGTGGGACAAATGCCAGTGCTTGATTCAACAAAGACAAATGGGATATGTCTCACAAGGAAGCTGGAAGTGAATGTCAGTCCTTAGAGAAGAAATAGCTTTCTCTGAGAAAATTATTTCCCCATACAATTCAAACCTGTGGCTGATAGAATTATCACCAAAATCCTCACTTAAAGTTTGGCTTGATTTATTCAACACAAGATCCAGCTTTATTCTAACAAACTTAAAAACGCATTTGACTTCTTGGTGAATATTAGACTGTATTTTGCTTCAGTAGTATCTGACAAACACTTGGCTTCATCTCATCATCTATAACAGTTGCTCTTTCTTGCTATGATTGCTAGACCCATGTCGAAACTTCCACTGCAAAAGAGGTAAAGTCTGCCACGAGGACAAACAAGGGAACTCCCACTGCATTTGCCAAGATCCTGCTGCTTGCCCTTCCACCAAAGACTATGAGCATGTAAGTATTTCATATAGTGCACAGCACTGGAAAAAGCCAACAAAAGTGTTTACAACACATTTCCCCTGCTATTATTTAGAATAATTCTACCCTAAGAAGCATGCGAGTGCATTTGAGTGATTTCAATAATTGCAAAAGTCAGTTAAAGTACCCAAACTCACTGACTGTGGCTCGAGGGTAGTATGAACACGTGTAACTGATTTGTTTCACTTGGTCTCTCAGGGATTGTAGCTTTTCCCTGTCACTAAAAGTTCTATTTATCCGTTTGATGTTTCAGAGCACATGCTGAGTACTCGTACATACTGAGTGAAATAATCCTGTAGCATCTCAAACTGTATTACTAATGCACAAAAAATAAATTCAAGTGTTTTGGAACTGGGTGTGTTAAGTGCAGATTACTAATCCTTATGTAGGCATCCAACAACTACGATTTTCAGTACTTCTGATCACACATATTCCCTGTGGGTATTCACAGCTGCCACACCATATGTTAATGATACTTTTATTATATACACCCATATGAGGGCAATAATTTTTCTCAACACAGTGGTGGTGGGAGTGGTTTTGCTTTTCACTTGTCCTCTAGGTTTGTGGTACAGACAACAAGACTTATGATGGCACGTGTCAACTCTTTGGCACCAAATGTCAACTGGAAGGCACAAAAATGGGACGCCAGCTGCACCTGGACTATATGGGCTCCTGCAAATGTAAGGCTTGTTTTTCTATGAAGCATTCACCTAGGTATAAAGAGCCAGTAACCTTAACCATTAGCCAGCCCTAAATTACCTTTCTTCCTGTGCTCTGCCACTAGTGCATCAATTATCTGCTAATTAAGACATTCAAACCCTAAACATGTCTAAAAAGTCACTTTTCCCACACTTGAGAGTATTAAGCATTGGAAACCTAAAGACATCTCTCCTATGTTTACTCCAATTTGTTGTCAACCTGATCTTCCCCCTGCACTGTCTTATATGTTCCCATTGCTATAGCCTCTGAATATTTTTTTGATAACTTGACCAGAAAAACAGTGTTTACAGAGTTAAGAAATGAAAATGTCGGGTCCAAACACCCCTGACAAAAAAACCCAAAACAAACCAACCAAAACCCATCAAAAAACCTATTTATATGTCAAATGCAGAAGTCAGATCTAAAAGCCAGAACTGATTTTCAAGCTTATCAATTGCTGCATATGGTAGGAGGAAAGTGCACTCCCAGCCAGCATATTCCTTTGGTTTCAAAAACTCTGCTTTCATGCAACTGACTGATAAGACTTTTACTGCACAACTATGCTCAGAAGCTCCACAGATATATAAAGGTTGTGGCTTGCACAATTGGTTAAGCATGTGCACCAAAGAATTGTATATTTATATTTGAACTCATTAGTTGCATTCCCAATTTTATGTATTAACAGCTCCATCAATTTTACGTTTAACTGGAAGTTTGATAGTGAGAATCAAATCTAACAGGGCTCAGAAATGCTCAAATGGGGATTTAACAGATCACCTGTTAACAAAAGCTTTCCTATTTGGCACAGACATCCCCCCCTGTACTGATTATGAAGTGGATCAGTTTCCCCTCCGGATGCGAGACTGGCTCAAAAACATCCTTATGCAATACTATGAACGTGATCTGAACACTTCTGGAATTCTAACTGAAAAGCAGAGGAATAAGGTCAGCAATCTTTTTCAAATAAGACCATGAAGTTACATTGTTAGAACTGGACTAACCATGTGAAAAAAAAAGTGATTCACATCTCACGAGTTCTCCCATTTCCTATGAGCACACCCGTTCTGGTTAAGGTAATTTAGACTCAACTGGATTCACAAGTTGCAAAATACACTTACATGTCCCCTCACACTCATTTAAGCTGAGATACATTTCTGTTATGAATGTCCCTCTTGTCCGTACAAATGCAAACCAAGTGCATTACTTTGAAGTCAAGTGTCTCCAGACAAGAGTCAGACAAGTCAGAATTAGGGCACACTTAGATAAATATCATTTGCTTGAGAAGGCATGAAACAGCTCTTGTTTAGGGAAGCTTTATGACAAACCTCTTGGAAAGATCAACTAATACATGGATAAGGATAACCAAATCCATGCAGTCAATGCCATTTTCCAAAGGACTTGAGGAAACTAAGCAGCCATAAGTTGGTCTACTTATGGATGACCAACCAATTAAAACACAGGATAAGAAGGAACAGTCAGGCCAGAGCTCACTTGTGGAGTTCCACAAATTGAAAGGATTTGTGTCCTATAGCTTTCCTCAAGTGACCTGGAAGAGGAAGATAGGGAACAATGCAAAGGAAGGAAGGACTTTGACTCACCATGAAGAAAACTGCACAATGACCTCATGAGACTGAACCACTGGGCAGTCACACACCAGGATTTGAGACAGAATTACAATACAGTTTAGGTGACTTTTGTAGGGGACCAACCAGAATTAGCTTCTCTTCTGTTCTCGAGACACACCTTGTACATGGCCATCAATACAAAACCATATCATTACCTGATATACATACCATTAACTCAACAGTTAATGGTATCGTTTGCCCTTTCTAATCCAGTCACACACACTAACCATCTCCATCATGATATTCAAGGGATATAAAATTACATAAGTCTGACATTCAATTTTAAGAGAAAAGAGCTGCTTTCTATCATCCAGTAGACCTGCAACATCACACTATGTTGGCTTACAATGGATTGAGCATCTATTGCCATTGGGCCAATCTTTTTCAGAGAAGGATTTATGTCAAGTGAAAAAACAAACAGTAGTTTGTTTTTGAAGATACAGATGTCATAACTGCCTAAAAAGCCATTGTTTAAGTTAAACCAAGACCTGGGCTGCTCTAACTCTGAAGTAGGAGGTACATGCAGTAAGTCACAGCATGTTTATACAAAATATGCTTAAGCAACATCAAAGACTACTTACACACTTACTAAGAGGGACATGCCCAGAATATCTCATACTAAGTGGTATGAATTAGATGATTTCAGAGATTATTTCACACCAAAACCGGAGTTGCTTGCCACAGGACAGAATATGTGATTACACTAGTTTAATCTCCTACCAGCCTGAAGCTACTGCCCCCATTAGCTGAGTCTGACAATTGAGCCACAGGAATTTTACTTCCTTTCTAGTTACTACCAAAGTTGACAGGGACAGCAACAAAAGTCACCTGGTCTACCTGAAGCAAGGTTTTCATGCTGTGTATAGTCACAAACACTAAAACTCATTTCCCCAGTGGTATTTTATCAAGTTTCACTTCTCTGAAACATCTCCTTGCTAGGGATAGTTCTCTTCAGGGCAGATCTTCATCCCTAAACAAAAAATAACAATTTCTGCATTGTGTTCAGGTAAAAAAAATCTACCAGAATGACAAACGCCTTGCGGCTGGCAACCACACGGTTGAGCTGCTCCTGCATGACTTTGAGAAAAATTATCACATGTATGTGTATCCTGTGCACTGGCAGTTTCATCAGCTTGATCAGCACCCTGTTGACAGGTAAAAAAATCTTTGTGGGTTCAGTTCTGATTTGCTGTTTAAACTCGGGCTGTTTTGACTCTCTAAACCACTCAAAGGATTCTGTACATATAGAACCAGTCCCTCAGATCTTAGAAGCCAGCATCCTCCTCTTTCTAACACAGAACTTCTTCCCTCGTTGTTTTCCTGCAGTAATGTCTTAGGTCAGAATTTGCTCTCCTCTTGCCTTGCATAATCCTGTATTACACTCTGTAAGTTCTACAGAGTCATAATAGCAACTAATGCCCTGAACCAGGAAGAAATCCTGTTACTACTGAAGCTAGGAGCAACAGGCTAAGTACAAAGGACAGAGTCCTGTCAGTACTAATTCACTAGTGAGGTACCCACAGTTCTCAACTACTACCACAGTTTAAGGAGCAGATATGTAAGACAGAACCAGTGTCACAGTTCAGAGGAAGCTCACAGCTTCTGAGAAGACCCAGATTTCAGGCTTTTGGTCATATCACTTGGTGATGGGATCCATTTTTCAAAGCTCTAGGCTCTCAATACCTCATGACAATCACACCCACTGTCTTCGAACATAGCTAAGTACCTTTGCAAGCTTGATCTCCTGAGGATTAACAGCAAAACTCCATAAATGATGAGTTTTGAGCAAGTCACTATTTGTCATACTAGTAATTACTACACAAGGAATACTTTGTTTGATAAAACAAAACTTAACAAACAAATAGCAGCTAAAACATTTTAGATTATTGGGTATTATATATCATCATAATGACCTGGGACAGATTCACTTCAGAAGCACCACAACAGAATCCACTGGGGTGTCTCTGATAAAGGCACTGTTGATGTCTTCTAGCAGCTTAGATCATCTTTGATAATCCTGATGATTTAATAATGAAATACAGCTCTACACACCTGCTCTTTCTTTCAGATTATTAACACACTCAGAGCTCGCGCCTTTGAGAGCCTCCCTGGTTCCCATGGAACACTGCATAACCCGTTTCTTCCAGGAGTGCGATGGAGACCAAGATAAACTCATTGCACTGAAGGAATGGTGCCACTGCTTTGGGATTAAAGAAGGTAAACACAAACAAACAGGCAGATGTGCCTGACAAAATGTTCCTATCAGGACTAGGCACATTCTCAGATCACAACGTGAGGCAAAGAAATTGTAACCAGAAGCTCATGGCTACTGTACTGAGAGGCAAATAGAACAGTAATGACAAGACAGCAAAAGGGGCAAGGTTCTACATTTTTTTCATAAAAACAGGAAAAAGGTCTGCCTCTCAAGAAACACTCTATTTTATCCTTCAGTGCCAAAGGAAAGGTTAAGTGAGCTTGCACTTTTAAATCAGTGGTCAAAGCATACTGATTGAAAATGCATTTAAAGATCTCAAGCCAAGTAGGGTAAACAACCAAGATCTTTCACTGATCAAGCAGAGATTGATCAAACTCTAGATTACAATACACAACACAGATGCTCTCATCACACTGTAGGCTATTTCACTTAATCTGTCGCTTGCAACACGTGCCCACCAGACTGCATGCAACAGGAAGCTTAGGCAGAGGCAGGGACAATTTCCAAATCCTAAACAGGATAGGCACATATTTGGTTCAGCTCAATCCACATTGAGACCTCTGTAGGATAGTAAAAAGTTTGGTACTACTGTGCTGGTGATACCTCTAGAATTAGGCAGCAGCTGAACAGAAGCTGTCATGATAGCAATTTGATATTTATGAGATTACCGCACTCAACATAAGGCGTTCTTTCACAATCTACCTTCTTCTGATCTAGCCCTGAGTGACAGCTGGACAATACTGCCAGCCACTAAGTAAGGGTTAAACAGGTTAATCCCAGAAGAGTTATGTGACAGAAGGCATTTGGCTAAATATTCAGACTGAATAAATGTGTTCAAAATCCTACTAGTAAGTCCCTAATTTTAAGTGGAGGCTGATTCTGGTCAGAGGTCAGATACACAAAGGCTTCACTGTTCCTAGAATTTTTCCAGCTCTTCTGATGACAATTTAGCAGTCACAACACACAGGTGGAAAAAAGCTGCAAGAACTTATCTTAATACACATATACTGCTGCCAGTGTTTGCTCATTCACAGGGTCAGTCATTTGGTTCACAAATAGATCAAGGAGACCTAACACTAGAAACAAGAAAGCATCATCAAGAAGTGTCTAAATGAATGGCTCTTAAGCAGCAACCATACTTGTTTTTTGACAGGGACAGTGTTCCCCTACATGAATCCTCTGAAACTTTAGTGTACCAATTTATTGATAGTGATACAGCACAAAAATGCCTTTTTGGCATAAAATGTTAATAATGCTTTCTTCTTCTTTGTTGCAGAAGACATAAATGAAAATCTCCTTTTTTGAGCCTGGCTGAGCAGATTCCCAGTGCTGCACTAAAACTGGTGAAATATGTGAACCCTGTCTATTTCTGTTATTAACAGCTTCATAGCTTTCAAGACA
Source organism: Manacus candei (assembly GCF_025592945.1). NCBI lineage: Eukaryota > Metazoa > Chordata > Aves > Passeriformes > Pipridae > Manacus > Manacus candei. The sequence goes on along the minus strand of NW_026138076.1, from coordinate 40,439,747 downwards.
AAGGTGGTGTAAGGTTCACTGCATTCTTATAAAATAACACAAGTGCAGAACCAGTAAATAGTACTAACCTAAAGACTGACCTGTTTACAAAACTCTTCAGTAGAATTATAGAATTTAGATTTTACTATACACTGAAATGGGACTTGTTTCCTTTATTTACTGTATTGTCAGCTTAACATTCTGCATAGAAGTCTCAAATAAAATGTCTACCTATATATATGGTTTTTGTCAGAACTTTGTTAAAGAAAAAGTACCAAGGCAGTGGAAAGGTTCAATGAAAACTTCATTTCAGATATAAAGGAGGAGAAGAAATAGAGCGTAGATCACACACACCAATCCTGAACCCAAAATTCAGTAAAAAAGATCAGCACTTTTCAGATACTTCTTCCCCTGCCTCTTGAAGCACAACAGTAATTGTACCAATGCCACACAGCAGAACTGCTGCTGAGTGTGGGTGCATATCAAGACTGCTTAGCAACACGTCCACCATCACAAGCAGCAGAGGATATCACAGTTCCAACACCTCCTTATTCTCCTTAGCAGACACATTCTTCCTTCATCTCCCAGAAGCACCAACTAGTGCTACCATTTTTTTTCTGAGAAAAAAGGCTAACTGTGTCTTTCACCATCTCCCATCTCTTGCTGGCCTCAAGAGAGGCACAACTGAAGCATAAAAAAGTCAGGACAGGATGAGATTATTCCTGAATCCCATTAACTCTGTGATTTTATTTTTAAGCACTTCACTGAAAACACTCCAATCAAGCTCTGCTTTAACAAAGAAGCCCCAAATGCTATTCCTACAAAGGAAGGTCAGAAAACACATTTCACCTGAACCATGTCACCTTTCCAATGAAAAGAATATAGGATTCAGAAATGCTATTTTGGTAGCTTAAATAGTGGAAGTCCCCAAGCTACGATTATATTTAACACAGGAACTTCTTACATAAACCAAGGATTATTTCCCAGAGAAACTGGTTCCATTGACAGTTTTTCCCCTGAGTCTGACTTATTGCTCACTTCACATTCTGTAACAACACACAAAAGTGTATATAAAACAACCTGGATTGCATGTACAAAAGCATATTCTTGGTGCCAATTCCATTTGGAAAAGATCCTTTCCCTGGGACAGCAAATGTCACGGGGAAAAAGTAATTTTGACTGCACTTTTTCTGCCTGACTGCAGCCTGTTGCTTATTTGCTCTTTCTGCAGCCAAGACTCAGCCACCTTAAAACAATCAAATATAGTTCCCACAAGGATAAATCACAAGAGACTGACCTACTCACCACTGCTCCACTCAAACCAAGTACTAGAAAAAGATACAATGAAATTGTACAAGATTTTCCCCAGATACATGTATTACACTTACTAGTAAAACAATCACTAAACAGAAGGATCAAGCAAGCACCACAGCTGAAAACTTATTTTCAATAGCTATTTTCAAGAACTCTTTCAACAGCTTTTTGTTTAATCTGCACAGAGTTGGATGGCAGAAAGCACAGCTCAAACTGCAAGTACACTGCTGGTACACAGCTGGATAAAAAAGGTAGCAGGGACTTTAACTCACAAGATCCCATTTCTTCTGGAAAAAGAAAGTATGTACACTGCATCTCAGTCAGCAGCTTCAGTACTCTAGGTATTGTCCCCTAGCATCACTAAGGTGCAAAACATTACAGTCAGAATAACTATGTTGAAAAAAACCCACCACAAATATTCCTTTTATAAGACACACACTTCCATTGCCCAGCCTTTCTTAAGGAAAGATAAAGACAACTAACAGCAATTACTCATTGATTAAAAACACAGGGAGAAATGTCAGCAATTGTCGTGCAGCTCCTGTTAGCAGCATAAGTGCCATAGAAGGCCCACATCAGCCTGCAACTTACCCACATTACCTAAAGGCTTAAATTCACAAGATTATACCTTAAGGCTGCTCCTTCCAATGATTCTGTTTATGGTACAGTCTCCCCAACAGCTGTACTGCCATAAACAGTGGGAAGAGGGACCTTAAAATCCAGCTCTCCAAATCAGTCATCAACTTTCATCCTTCAACAGTTATCTTTTAACACAGAGGCACTGTCACACATTCAGATGTGAATACCATCCATACCATAAACTAAAGAGTGATTAAATGTGAAAACCAATCTCTCAAAATGGAAAATCACTGCAAGGACGTGTCAAGCGAAATGATTCAAAAAAGAAACTTCACTTTATTATGTAGCACTTAAATTAAGTCATTATCCAGGTTATCCTACAAGTCTCACACCCCTTAAGGATTCATTCCTGACAAGGAATCAGTGCAAAAATACAGAGCTAAAGTGAACAGCTTCTGAACCACCACCAGTCAGAATCCCAGTGTGGCTGTGCACATCTGCAGATATGATGAAACAGCTGCAAATAACGAAGACAAGGAAGCAAAGCAAGGTCAGATCTCCTCCTGCATCTCATTTCACACTAGCTAAGAAATCAAAAGAAGCAAATTCAAGTCTCTGAAAAACCTTCTATTTATCACTGTCAATTGTTTTTTCCAGCTGAATTTCACAGAATTTTCACTGAATTTCCTCTCAAAATGACAATGTCATCTGTTTCAAGGCTGGAAAACATATTCTTCTCTTGACGTCTGTCAGTTCCTCGTTGACATCACTCATGGCACTCAGGTCCAGGATCCTCACTCCAGTGGGCTCCCCGTTTTTCAGTCACAAGCTTAATGAAGTAGCTATGACTTGCATACAGCTCAAGCTTCTCACTGATGTCAATCCACTTGACTACTCCAGCATCATCACCTGCTTCCAGAGGCAAATTATCCATTGTCTCACCTATTCACAAAAAAAAGAATTAGGACATGCTATTGTATCTTTTCTTCTTGCTTTTTCTTCTCAGATCTAATCAGTTCCCCCTTCCACAATGCTTCTTCACAGGCAGCAACTTCTTCTCAGAGAAAAAAGAAATAAGTCGCTCACTGATTCTGTGCCAGAAGCCTTTCTCATACTTGTACTATTTTAAGGCAAATCTGAGTGGTGGAGGTGGTGGTAACTCCTTGTCACCACTTGTAGGGTACCATGAGCAGCACAAAAAGTTACTTGAAATCATCAGGACAACACATACTCACTACCCCAAGTTTAGCCAATCTCTCTGCCTTGATTTTTGTTTGTTTGCCTAACATTTGACTGCTGCTTTTCTCAGGTATTATTCTACATGAAAAACTGAATTCTGAAACATATATGCACTTATGAAAAAACAGAATAACTAAAACTTTACTAAAGGCCCCAAAATCAAAAATACTACTTAAGAAGAGATGCAGAAAGGCTTCTGAAACGCTCCCTCTAAGTTTTTACTCTGTTTCTAAAAAAAGAGTCCCAGGACTTCATAGACAACAACCAAGAAAACGCTTTTAAATTCTGCATTAGAAACAAAGACCAAAGATATAGGATTTCCCCCATTTCTGGGGGCTGATAAATCAAGGACCAGTGACATGTGAAACTTCACAGCTGGTATCTACTACTCAAAATTCAGTGGAAATGTCACTATATGAAGTCTCTGACTTAACAAGTCAGAAACACCTGATTAGATTGATGTCTCTTGAAGGTGAAAAATGAGAGTCCAAGATAACAGATCATTCTAAGAATCTAGTCCCATATTTTACACCTGACTTGCATGTTCTCCAATTTCACTGCCATTCTCAGCTCAACATAGGTCCCAATTTCAAACAAGCACATGAAATAAAAGGCAACTAAGAGCACATATGGAGATACTCACCTGTTTCATCATGATAGTTCACAGCCTCTGTCTCCATCCAGGCATTATCAGTGTTACGAGGGTCATCCACATATCCTCGGTACACCTAAGGCCCCAAACAAACCAAAATGAGCTCAGCATCACAACAAACAAGGTGGAATCACAACAAACAACGTGGAATCACTAAGATTTTTTTCCTTTCCTCTAACACATTTGCCCTTGCAGCGTTTTCAACAGTCCCTTCCATTTCCTACACCATGAGAACCTGAGCAACGTAACTTATTTTCATTTCAGCTACACCTTCTCAAGTTCCATAACCTGTGAGTTACATGCATAGCTCAAGAGGCTATCACAAGAGACCCAGATCTCACCACAAAGTGTTCCTGGCTGAACAGCTTGTGGAGCTGCTTCTCCAATTTTGCTTTCTCCTCGGGCGATTTCTGCAAAGAGTTCAAGGCCTCCTCCCCAAATTCCCGCCTCAGGGTAGCGCTGATCTTCTCCCCTGGGTCCACCATCCCCTTAGAGGGAGAAAAAAAAAAAAGGTGATTTTTTTTCAATCCCTCAGATTTGACCTGCTTTAACTCCCAGCTCTTAGTATATTACATCCACCTGCATCATACTGGACATGGGAGGAACTTTACAATCAGCTGTAAAGATCAAGCACATACGCCCTTCAAAACCTGCAGTGGAATCAACTGTGCCTGCATTAAGCAAGACATGGGCAGATTTAAACAGGAATACCACTTTGCAATGCAGAAACATCAGAAGGCATGCCTGGGCAAAGTTAGTTCAAGGAGCATTTCTCTTCACTGCTGCAACACCAGGTCATTCATCAAAAAGCACTCTTCTATCACAGGCATGCCAGTTATTGCCTCATGGCCTCACCAGTGGGGGGAGATGTCAATGTCTCTGGAGATTTCCCCTTACCCCTGGAATGGCCCATTCCCCACAGTCTCTCCTCTTGATAGCCACGAACTGCAAGATGTTTCTGCCAGTAACTGGATGAGCAACTTTATTGCCACTTCCGTCCCTTTTCCACCTGTAGCAAACGACAAAGGCACAAACACCCACCACTGCCTTCAGTAAAGGATTAAGAACTACCAATAGTTAAAGCAAAAAGCTGTCCAAACAAAAACTTAAACAAAAGCAGCATGTCCTTGACTTTCAAGGAAGCAACTTGGTAGCAATGGCATCATTCTGAAAAGGGGAAGAACTAAAATGTACCAGGATGACTTTTCACAATAGTTCTACCTTCAGCATGGCACTTCCTAACTTGCACCTTTGTTGACTACACAGTCTTTTCTGAATGCTTTGTGTACACAGAGATCCTGCTGGCAAAAGTACATTAAAACAAAGCACATGCTGACCAAAAGAGGATCTTAACCACACATCCTCCTATAATATAGTAAGTCAAGTTACTGTTTCTTACATAACAGAAGCAGGCACGTAGCTTTTTATTCTTTATTTTTTTTTGCAATTGTGTCATTATGACAGAAAAACCTGTTCTTGCAATTTAATTTCACATGCCTCATTTAAGGCCTTTTGGCAGTGTAGTATCAAAGCATCACATAATCCTTTCAGTTCTTATATTTGTTACCGAAGATTCTTTATATAATGTATTTCCATTGAATTATGCTTCCTGGGTTATTTGTTTGTTTTTTTTTTATGTGCTTTCTCAGCATTTCAGAAGCAATTGCTTGTAATTAGCAGTGAGTCCTTACTCTTTACCACGTGTTCCTCACGTCTGTGTATCTCTCCACTCAGATACCCATATCTGAATGGGCTCACATATAGAGAACACACACACGAAAGGGCCACAAAAAGTAATAGCCTGTCCAGAGATGCACAGAAGAAACAAAATGCACTTTTTCTGTACTGCAGGGCACCTTGCAGTCACCTGGCCCTTACCTAGTTACAATGGGATCAGCAGCATGGTTTGGTCCCCAGCGCCCCAACAATCCTCTGCCTGTGAGGCCAGTCCTTCCTGCTGGATTTCTGAAATAAATGCCACAGTACACAACTTAAGAGTCCTGAACTGGTTCTAATCAGAAATTAAGCCCAGTTGCACCCTGATCTCTGAATTAGGACAATGCTATTGTCCCTCTGATCTCTGAGGGTCCGCTGGAATGCAAGGGGGTTTATTTACTGCTAAATTTATATACCCTTGACACAACAGTACACTAAACATATTTATTTCCAAGCATTCAAAAGATGCTCCAAGTATTCTAGAAAAAAATAAAACCAAAAAATCAGTTTTAAGGAAGATTAAATAACAAAAAAGGAAAGGATAGCAACATGCATTCAGTGTCCTCATGGGCTTTAAAAGGCAAGAGACACAGCATGGTTTTCTCCTTCATCAACCTCTTTTTGTGTTTAATAGCACTGGCAAAGGAAAAAGACAAAACAGCTTTGTCATTTTTCAGATCTTGTGTCCCAAAATGGTCCTGATCAGGCATCACTCTCATTATGCACACAGTCTTGTCTGAAAATGGAATCTAGTTTCCAAGACTATAGATGCATGGAGCATTCAATTATGTACAAAAGGCAGAAAGAAGAGAAACTATTTTTAGGTGAGATTACCCATCTGTGCTACGCCAGGGTTTGTCAGTGGAAAGAAATACTCTACTCCTCCACCTTAGCACACAAGTGGAACAAAAGCTTCAGAGCCCCACATTTGGTCAAACTGTGGAAACAATTAACCCAACAAACCCTACTATTGACAGTATTAGACCTCCCCTGACTCCAGTGCCACCACCACCCTATGTTGTGGCAGTAGTGCTGGCTAACCATTTCACGCCTCTCTGCTACAATCTTCTTCCAAGAAGAACTCTGGCTCCAAGGTATCAGTTTTCCTGTCTCTAGGGGAGACTATCTTGGCTTTGTTCCAGCAGGTACCACGTACCAAAACTAACAGACCTGCCGGAGGACTGAAACTACATCACTGAAATAAATATGCAAACAAAAAAACCACACTCACCGGGGTCTCCCATTTTCAACCACATACAAGCCATTCAGACTCTTCCTCTCCACTTCTCCATCTCTCTCATTGAATTTGGGAGAAAAACCTTCATCACTATGTGGAAAATAATGATTTAATAGAGATACGTTATAAAACACAAAACACCCCTCTGCCCCCCAAAACCATCAGACTGGCAACACTCATTTGACCAATGAGTAGTTTTTACCAGAACTTATGTTGCAGGCCCTCCCTTTTCTTTATATAAAGTCTCAACCTTTATTCATTATATTCTCCCTATATTTAGTTCTGCAGGAAAAGTGCAGAACTAAAGTATTTAACACCATATCTCTGTAAATTTTCATTTAGACAAAATGTTTCAAAGGTATTCTCGTTAAAGTTAGAATCGTAGAATCACAGAACTGTTTCAGCTGGAAAAGACCTTGAAACTTATTCAGTCCAACCATTAACCCAGCACTGCCAAGCTCACCACTAAACCATGTCCCTAAGTGCCACATCTACATGTATTTTAAATACCTACAGAGATGGTGACTCAACCACTTCCCTAGGCAGCCTGTTCCAATGCTTGATAAACCTTTTGGTGAAGAAATTTTCCCTAATATCCAAACTAAACCCCCTCTGGCACAACGTAAGGCTATTTCCTCCTGTCCTATCCCTTGTTATTAGGGAGAAGAGACTGACACCCGCCTTGCTACAACCTCCTTTCAGGTAGTTGTAGAGAGCAGTAAGGATCCCCCTGAGCCTCCTTTTCTCCAGGCTAAGCACCCCCAGCTCCCTTGGCTGTTCCTCACCACACTTGTGCTCCAGAACCTTCCCCAGCTCCATTGCCCTTCTCTGGACACACCCCAGCACCTCAATGTCTTTCTTGTAGTGAGGGGCCCAAACTGAACATAGGATTTGGGGTGCAGCCTCAGCAGTGCTGAGCACAAGGGGACAATCACTGCCCTGGTCCCGCTGGCCACACTATTCCTGATCCAGGCCAGGATGTCACTGGCCTTCTTGGCCACCTGGGCACACTGCTGGCTCGTGTTCAGCTGCTGTCAACCAGCACCCCCAGGTCCTTTTCTGCTGGGCAGCTTTCCAACTCTTCCCCAGCCTGTAGTGCTACACGGAGTTGTTGTGATCCAAGTGCAGGATCCAGCACTTCACCTTATTTAACCTCATCCAATTGGCCTCGGCCCATTTATCCAGCCTGTCCAGGTCCCTCCACAGAGCCTTCCTACCCTCCAACAGATCAACAAACTGGCACAACTGGGTGTCACCCACAAAGTGACTGAGAATGCACTCAATCCCCTTGTCCAGATCATCAATAAAGATACTAAACAGAACTGGCCCCAGTCCTGACTTTAAAATTTTTAAAGTATTGCTAACACCTACTAAAAGATTACACTGTCACAACTTGCCTTGGCAGAACATCAGCACACCTGTGGAGTCTGAGGACTGCCTTGTCATCAACAGAATATTAAACCCCACTAAGAGTAAACAGGAGCACATGTTCACACAGCACTGGGCAACAAGGAAGGTAAGGCTGAAACCTCAAAAGCCTACAGAGATGTCCATACATAGGAATCATCTTTTCACATTTATCACAAGTTACACCAGATGCATGCATTTAACTTTCTAGCCAAGAAGCATACAGCATTTCTTGAGAGGAGAATATTCACAGAATCAATAAAAATGAATACACATAGTCAAAAAACCCACAACAATTACAGTCATGCATTCAACCTGTCATATTTCCTGAGTCAGAGCACTCAAGAACTGCAATTCTACTTTCTTTTCTCATGTTGCATTCAATCCATGAACAAACAAGTATATTATGAAAATACTGTCCCAAATTCTTAAGGAGAATTAGGAAATTTTTATTTAGCTCACAACATAGAGAAACACTGCACAGCATCAACAGCTCAGTAAAATGATGTGTCAAAGATCTTCACAGCTAACCCAAACAACTCAGTTCTCTAACCAACACTTACACTTGACTTTCCCACATTACTGCAGAATCACACATCACTTAAAATTATGATCTTGTTAACTCAGGTCATCACTATTCCCTGCTTCCATGTTTATAGAAGAAAAGAGCCACCATTTCCACTCACTTGATTTGGGGATCTGCCCAACTGGGTCCAGACAAAACAGACTTTGCAGTGTACTCCACAGGATTATAATCTTTCCATTCTGTCAACCAGCCCACTTTATCTTCTGGAACTTGGCTACGCTCAACATGGGATCCTGGATATGGGGAGGTGAGAGCTTTGCTGTGGTAGAACTTAACATTGTAACTGTTGAACATGTTCACAGGATGAAGATGGGACCAACAGTTTGCAGATGAGTTACTGAAAAATAAACAAAAAAAAGAGAAATATGAATCTCATTCATTAGGCTTTAACCTGTAATCTAATACCAGATCTGCAGGGTACATGATAGCAAGCAGAATAGACCCAGCTCTTTCCAGAAGACAGTTCTCAGTAATATATCACTGCTTCTTTCAGTGATGTACCATACCAAATGTATGCAGGCCCAACAAGTCTGAATTTTATCATCAGCTACTTGAAGCAGAAGATACTCTACTAAATACACATGAAGATTTAACAGCATGAGGAAAAGCTGAAAACTAGAATTGCCATTCCAGGCTGTGTGTAACAGTGACCAGTTAGCAATCATGTACAAGGAACACCTCAAAGATATTTAGGATAAATGCAGCAAGAAGTCTGCTAAAGCATTAACTATCTATTTAAATCTTTATTAAATCTCTATTCATCAATAAAACAACACAGCCTTGCAAGAGTCCTGCTCTTGCATCCAGTGGTAGACCACGTAAGACCAAGAATGAAATATCTAAGAGCCTGAGCAACACAGTTCTTCAAGTTGCAGTGAGCACCAAAATACCATTTTGTGCAATACAGATATGGGATAACACATACTTTGCTTTTCAGTTTAAAAGAAGGCTAGAACTATCAAACAAGGTTAAAAGAAAAAATACTTGAGGCCTCTATTAATTTTATTTTGCCATGGGTTTTCAGAAGCTGAAAGACCAGTCAACAGTAAAATACAACAGGTTGGGTTACAGTGCCTGTTCATCAGCTCTTAAAAACTACACAGATTTTCTTCAACATACTAAGTGGCCTTCTTGAACTCAATTTTTTTTTACTTGTTACGAAAAAAAAGATTACTTTAGACAAGAGCCTTAAAGCTCAGCAAGGGGTTATTACCTAAAAAAGTACCTTAGAAACAAGAAATTCATACAGTCCTAGAAAAGTTATGGGGGTTTTATCAATAAAGAATCGCTTCCTCTACATAAGGAAATATATTTCCTCTGCAAAAGAGTATTTAGATTTTAACCACCTAACATCTGAGCATGGTGATGATGGGACTAATGAGTTTCAGGTAAAAAAAAGAAAAAAAATATTCATTCATTATTTCCCCTGGTATTTGAACCCAGATGTGAATATTAGATTATAACCAGCAAAACAGGCCATGCTTTTTCAAAAACAGCAGTTCCAGTGCCAAACACCTCAGATGCTGTGAAATCCTCAGGTGCATCTGGGAGAGGAGGTTCTGCTTCTCACTGAAGCTGAGAGTTCATTGGCACAAGCACAGCACACGTCACGTTCACTGTTGAGCTCATGTTCTCAAAAGCACAATTCACAGAATCAATTGGGTCGGAAAAGACCTCTGAGATCGAGTCCAACCTCTGACCAAACACCACCATGTCAACTAGACCACGTGCCACGTCCAGTCTTTCCCTAAACACCTCCAGGGAGGGTGACTCCAGCACCTCCCTGGGCATCCCATTCCAACGCCTGAAGACCCTTTCTGTGAAGAAATTCCTCCTAATATCCAACTCAGAAAACACCTGAAGTTCAAAAAACCACAAACCCCTAGCAGAGACGTGGCAAAGGGCAACATTCCTTTTGTATTTTTCGGTAATTACATTACGTCAAAGGACAGGCCGGTTTGCGTTTCTGCCGTGCCCAAAAGGGACACCCCTCAGCGCCATCGCACGCCCCGCGCCGAGCTCCCCCTGCGCTGGTAGGGGACGGAAGGCAGCCCCGGGATAGAGGGCAGCCCCGGGATCTCGGCCCGGCCGTGCGGCGGCTGCTCCCCGCAGAACAGGGCACCGACCTCCGGCAGCGACACCCGGCCGCGGCTGCGGAGCGCGGCCCGGCTCCCCCGCGCACAGCCCGCGGTACCTGAGTGCCGGGCGGCGCTGGGCAGCGCTCCGGGCCGACAGCACCACGGACAACGAGAGCACGGCCACCGCCCGCCGCAGGGACCCGGCCGGCAGCGGCATCGGCGGCGCCTCCGCGGCCCCACGGCGGCGGGAGTGAGCCCTGCCTCAGCCTCGGCCCCGCGGCCGGGAACGGGAGTCTGCGCCGGGCTCGGGATGGGAGCGCTGCGACCGGCGGTGCGAGGCAGCCGCTCCAGGACACCGCTCCGGGGCACCGCTCCTTCCCAGCTCCTACCCTCGGGCCGGGAAGGAGCCGCCCGCCGGCCCCGGTACAAGCTCGCCCCGCATTGGGCGGAGCGGCGCCAGTGACGAACGCCCCGCACCGGGACTGTCTGGGATGGAGCTCGTTCCCTACGGTGCTAGGCTGGGCACTGGTACCTAGAAAGGGGGCCGGGAACACAGCAGTGTTTGGGCTACTGCAGAGCACCGCTCCCACAGTACCAGCGCTGTCTCTCCAACATTCCGCCGGCCATCAGCAAGGGCGGGATGGGGAAGATCCTGGGAGGGGACTCCGCGAGGCCAGCTGACCCAAACTAACCAAAGGGATGCTCCATGCCGCGTGACGTCAGCTCAGATATGAATACTAAAAAAAAAAAAAAAGGAGGAGGAGAAAGGGGAGGGCATTTGCTATTTGCAAAGTTCGCCTTCCGGAGCGACCCCTACGTGTCCTGAAGCCCTGCTTCCCGGGATGTGGCTGGACGCCGCCTGATCATGGGAAACAGAGAATAATTTCTCTCTTTTTTTCACCTCTTTGCTTGTGCATGCGCAAACTTTCGATTTTACTTCTGTAAACTGCTTTGTCTCAACCTGCGGGTCGCTTTCCGTGTTATTCTCCATCCCCTGCCCGGCCGGGAAGGGGGAATGACAGAGCGCCTTGGCAGGCACAGCCCACGCTCCAGCCCCCGCCGGCCCCGGCCCGCGGCTCGGCCCCGCCCCCGGGCCCGCCCCCCGCACTCAGCCGCGCTCTGATTGGGCGCTGCGCCGCGGGGGGCGGAGCCTCGCGGGCCGTGGGCCGGGCGGAGGTGGCGGGATCCCGGCACAGTTCGGGCAGCAAAGGAGCCTCGGGAGAGCCATGAACCTGTTCCTGGAGCTTCTCCTGTTTCTGGCCACGCTCGTCTACTCCTACCTGGAGGCTTTCGTGAAGCTGTTTGTCCCCGTGAGGAGGAAGTCTGTCAGCGGAGAGCTTGTGCTCATCACGGGTGCTGGCCATGGCGTCGGCAGAGCGACCGCCCTCGAGTTCGCCAAGCGCCAGAGCAGGCTGGTCCTCTGGGACATCAGCAAGGTAATGGCACAGCTCGTGCCCTCACTCCTTCACCTCCGAGCCCCATGGGGTTCAGGAGCGTAAGAAGGGCATCACCAGATTGCATCCACAGCAGCTCCTTCCCCCTGCGCTGCCGTCGGCTCACGGCCGGCTCTGGCTGGCCCGCTGAGCGCCAGGAGAGGGTTTGGCCCCGCTGGCAGCAGAGGATGGAGGGCTCTGGGTCCCGCAGTTCCTCGGCGCTGCTCAGCGAGGGGGCAGGCACCGCCTGGCAGAGCCCCTGCGAGAGGGAAGTGCGTGCTCCGAGAGCTGCTGCTGGAACCGCTGCCTGGGCTGGCAGGCAGAGCACGCCCACACCAGCAGCCTGCGTCCACAGAGGAGCAGGTTTGCCTCCGCTGAGTGTCTCTGGCCTCAGGCATTTCGCATACATTGCTGGAAGGTGTGTTTTCTCTTTACTCATATCAACTGCATTGCTGTGCTGAGCTGTGTGTGAGCCCTGCTGTCCTCTGGGGCAGCTACAAGTGTAGATGGCTCCTTGCTGAATGTTCGTACTGGCCCAAAGTGTTTCAGATAATTTGACTGGAACGCAAAAAGACCTTGGCGAGTGGAGGACGGACAGGTACAAACATGCACCTTGGCAGTCAGTAGGGATCAAGGCCAAGTGTCTGTAGGTGCAAGCAGCTGTGCAGGGAGGATGAGAGGCTGGAGAGCAGAGAGTGGGAAAGGTTTCTGACACCGTGGGTCAGGAGAGGAGTTCATCCTGTCGTCCTGAAGCTGCAAAACCAAAACCCAGCCCACTGCAAACAAACAAAGAAAACCCCACAAAATCCAAGACAAGCCGAGGATAAGGGGTTGTATAAGCAGGGGAGGTACTGTAGAACATTTTCAGTGTCTGTTCGTGCTGCCCATTATGGCTGAGACCAGACACTGGAGAGGTGGCAGGAGGCATAGCACTGCTCCTGATGTGTACAGGTCTGCAGCAAAGTAGAGCATTGTCCATGTTCTCTGGATGGAATTCGGGGATTAAGGAATAAATTTAGTAGCGAGCGACACCTGGCTTTGGTGCTGGGAAATAGACTGTAAGGGTGGGTGTAAGGAGGAACTGAAATACAATACCAAGGGAGTGGTGGATTCCAGAGGATTTAGGACTGTGCTTCTCCAGTCCAGCTACCTAGTCCAAGGCCTCCTTCCAGGGGGCTCTCAGCCTTAAGCAGCAGCCAGGACTGAGGGCAGCTGCCCAGTCACCCACTGCAGGGACCTGCACAGGTAATGTCAGGTGCTGTGCTGTCCCAGGCTATTTGTGACCTGAGGCCTTTCACTGCACAGGTCCTCTGGCGCCTGGGGACAAGCCTACACCCAAGTCACTTCTGCCTTGTGTTGGGGTTGACAGAGAACCTGTCAGCAGCCTGGCAATTAGTGATGAGGAATTTAAACAACTTTTAGGAAATATTTACTGTAATGCCGGACGGAACAAACGTAATGCAGCCCAGACCAAAGGTCACCAATCAAAATGTGTATAGTGTCACCAATAGCATGTCACAGCATGGACAGTGTCTTCAGTGTCACCAATAAGAGTGTGTGCAGTGTCTACAGTTTTTTATGCTTGAGACTTTTGACCAATTGTGTTGTGGCACGATAGTGTACAAAGAGTATAAAAGAAACACTTGAGAGCAATAAACAGCTTCCTGTTCACCTTACACCTGGACTACATCTGATATCTGTGTCGCTTTGGCCGTTCCGACATTATCAGAGACAGTCTTGTCTTAGTGGGTTGATGTAATGATTTAGGGAAGCTTCTGTTCTGTGTGTATCAGATGCCATTCCTGAAATGCTATTTTGCACTGTGGAAGGCATCTCTTTTCTTACACCTAGTCTGTGAATACATAGAAACCACTTTTCATATCTCAAAGTGTCAGACAGGCCTGTGTTTTAAGAGTTCTGTTTACACTCACAGTGTGTCCCTGCTGTGCTGTGATAGGCACTGTGAACCCCCTTTCTGCAGCCTAGTTATATGTGCCTTACCAAGGCAAACTCGCTCTTGTTGCCACATTGCCTTTCTGGCAGTCCCTCTAGGCAGGTCCAAAATTTAAGGCTGGAATACCTGTCCTCTCAAGGACCCCACCTACAGCTCTGTCCCTGGGTAACCATGGTGTGTGGCTGTGTTTGTACAGTTAAGAGACATCTCCAGGCTGTAACTGCTCTGCCGAGATGCCTGAGCAGCAACACGTGGGCAGGGCACAGTTGTACAGGGGTGTCTTCTTTTCTGCCCCTTCCAGCACGGCGTTGAGGAGACGGCAGCAGAATGCAAGGGTCTGGGGGCCACTGTTGAAACCTTCGTGGTGGACTGCAGCAAACGGGAGGAGATCTACAGCGCTGCAGAGAAGGTAGGGCAGCAGGGGCACAGCAGAGGCTCGCCCAAACATGCTCCATTTCCAGAAAAGCTGGGACAGCTGGAGAAGAGGCATTGCACACAAATCATGCAAGGCCTTGGAACCTCCCCACTCCTCGCTGCTCTCTGTACACAGAGTGGTGAGGCATTTCCAAGATCACACCCTTTAGTGAGGCTCGAGGATATCATTCCTCACTGCCAAGTTTGCTCTGGAGAGTTCCAGCCTCTGAAGAAACACAGGCAGCACTGAGGACATATGAATGTAAAGGTTATGGTCCAGCTGGCTCAAAACTGTCTCTACCTCCATAGTCCCAGCTGTGACTACACAGTCCAAACTGTGTGTGCACACAGTGTGTGGAAGACAATAAATTTTGGCAGTAATTATTTAAGGGAGAAGAATCAGATCTAAACCAGATCTCATGGTAATACTGCACAGTTTCTGCCACATCTGGAAAGGTACCGTGATCTTCCTCTCCCTAAAGGAGACAAAGTTAAGAAATAAATTAATTATTGCTCATCTTCTGCGGCCTTACATTTTTTCCTTTTTTGTTTTTTATATAATGAATGAGAGACACACTTCTGGGCCTTTGTTTTGTCTCCAAAAGGTGAAAAAGGAAATTGGGGATGTGACCATCCTGGTGAACAATGCTGGTGTGATCACAGCTGCCGACCTGCTCTCAACTCAGGATCACCAGATAGAAAGAATGTTTGAAGTCAACATCCTGGCTCACATGTGGGTAAGGGCCACTACCATCTCCATACCTACATTTTTGGGGAGCATACCTGTTGAGGAGACCTATTTAAAGTAACCCTTATTACCAGTGATTTACCAAAGTGTCTTTTGGATGTGCACAGCACAGGGGCACCCTTGGGAAACTTGAACAGCCTCTTGCTGATCTGAGCAGGCTGGTGACAGCCTCATGTGCAGCATCTGTCAGAGCTGTACTGGGGCTTACAGAGTGGGGGGGTTTCAGCTGTTAAGCAATATTTGTTTGCAGCTGAAGAGAAGCTGCAGGTTGACAAGTGTTTTATTGTACGTGCTGGGGGTGAGACACTCTCAGCATTGCCACTGACTCCTGAAACCTCAAAAGCAGCAGAGGAAAGATGTGAAAATGAGATCCTGTTTATAGCTGACTTCCTGAAACATTTTCAGAGCAGGTTGCCAGATGCACCAGCTGATCAGAGAACAGGTATCCCTTGGGCTCTCAGATTGTGAGGTGCTGTGCAGCACAAAGCATTAGTCTCTTAATGACTGATATTCAGGGTCAGTGCTGAATATGCCTAAGAAAACCTTGTTCTTCTCTTCCTTCCTGCCCCCTGCATTTTTGCCTCTTGGATTAAATGACTTTGAAGACGACAAGAGCTTTTCTGCCAGCCATGATGAACAACAACTATGGGCACATTGTCACGGTGGCTTCGGCAGCAGGTCATTTTGGGACTTCTTTCATGGTGGCTTATTGGTAAGTGATTTTTTTAGTCAGCTCGCTTCTTTTTTTTTTTAATTTTTAATCGTGTCTTCTCCATCAGAAAATACCAAGTTATTAGCTCTGACTGAATCGGGAGCAATGCTTGTATGAAAGAATAATCATTTGACACATCAACTAATGAAAGATTTTCTCCTATTTTCTCTCCATCACCAATCCAGACTTTTGCTTAGCAAAAAAGGTATCCTTCTCCCTTCTCCTTACAACATAGTGATTCTGTGATTTGTTGTAGAGTTGTCAAGTAAACCCCTAGTGAGTAGTTCTTGATTCTTTTACCTTTGTGGCAGTGACTGTAGTGTATAGAAATAGAATCATCGAGGCTGGAAGCGACCTTTATGGTCATGAATTCCAACTGTGAACCCAGCACTACCACTGCAACCCCCAAACCACTAAACCACATCACCCAGTGCTAGATCCAGAGACCCCTTAAACACCTGCAGGGATTGTGACTCTACCTCTTCCCTGGGCAACCTATTCCAATGCCTGACCACTCCAGTAATGAGAAAAATTTTCTGATGTTTAATCTGAATCTCCCCTGTCTCAGCCTAAGGCTAAGACTCATCTGCCTGTTCATCCTGATCTATAACAGACTCCCACCATTATGTCTTCCCTACTGACCTTCCCCGCGATCTTCTGCCATCATGACATAAAATTACTTTTTTACTTGAAACATGTTGGGAAAATCATGGTGCATGGACATAAAACTTATTGGATTGCATATTGTCATTCACAATATGCATCACATCTAGCCTTCTATAACAGCAGCTCCAGGTGCAGCAGTCTTCCCCTGGGAACACTCCTTCTTAGAGAGTCACTCCTTGTTGGCAATGCGAGAACTCCACAGCCAGGAATTTTAGTGGGATTACACTGTCCAAATCAATGACAGTCAATAAACTGATTCTCTGGTTTTCATTTCCTTGGAATTGACTTAAACTAGAGGCACACACCTATTTCTGTGGCACGTTGTTCCTCAGTTTTGCTTGCATAATGCTCCTCTATTTCCAAAGTCACACACAACTGTTACAAGATGCTCCCATGTGGTATAAGAAACAGTAGAGGGTTAATCTTCTTTTCTACACTGCCTATCCTTTTTAATCTTAGAGATGCAGGCTGCATTCCTTCTATGAATCTTCTCACATGGATAAATCAGAATATCTGTCTATCAGTGCACATTAGTTATTGTTTTCTAAGATTTCTTTAGTCTGTTTGCAACCAAGGTGACTTTTTTTGAGACATCTGCTGTGCATTCCACAATTACTCCCCAAGCTGCAATATCTAATCCAGCACTACATCCTGGCACAGGGGAAGTTAGAATTAGTCCCTGCCCTATCTCTCAGCTGGATTACATTCTTTGGAGGGTTTTTTTGCCTCCCAGCCTGTACTGTATGATTGTTTAGGCCATTTACAGTTGTAGAGAGTTAGAAATACTTTTTATGCCTTCTAATTTGTGCTTTTTTCCCCTCCTGCAGCTCGAGCAAGTTTGCTGCAGTTGGATTTCATAAAGCTCTGACAGAGGAGCTGTCTACCCTGGGAAAGGATGGAATAAAAACCACGTGCCTTTGTCCGGTTTTTATAAACACAGGATTTGTCAAAAACCCCAGAACAAGGTAACTCAATGCTCTGCATTCCTGTCCTGCCTTCTTTGCACCAGGGCACTGCATAATATCCCAGCTTCAGGCCTTCTATTCCAACTGACTGTATAATAGCAGTGTGTATAATTGTCTAAAGAAGTGTCCTTTAACCCACATAATGGTTGCATTTGAATTACTTGAGTTTGTGCATATGTGAAGCATCCTTGTGAAGCTTGTACCACCCCTTTCTACCACCACAGCTCTTACATGTGTTCTTTTCTTTACAGGCTTGGAAAGATTTTGGAGACTGAAGAGGTTGTAGAGGCTCTGATGGAAGGAATAGTGACCAACCAGAAAATGGTTTTTGTTCCCCCACAGCTAAATATTGGTTTGCTTTCTGAAATGTAAGTAGCAAAAGAAAATGAAAAAGTGGGGATGGAAAGAACAATGCTTACTACCTGAGTATATGAGGTTCAAACTTGTAACATCTGAATGAAGATAAATTTAATTTTATGGGAAACTGCATGTTGCACTCATGATATTAAAAGATATAGTTTGGCAGCATAGGGAAACCCTGAAATGACAGCTGGACAGAAATAATTTACATTCAGCCCAGTTTCATTTATTTTATATTCAGTATTGGACATTGTTATACTTATTAATCCAGATTTGACATCAGTATGCCTATAGCAACTAGATAATGTGTAATTGTCTGCAGGAGACAGTATAATGTATTAAACAACCAGCCATCTAAAATATTTTAGTATGAGAAGAACACATCACAAGGTAATGAAATAGCAGTGGTTCTTTCTAATGAGAACACACACAAAGATTTTTTGGAGCCCTCTCATAGGTCCTTCTAATCCACTTGCTGCAGTTAACTGTTCTCAGTGAAGAGCTCAACTATTCTACAGGCCAATAAGGAAGGAGAGGGAGAACAGAACACCTTTTCCTCAGAGACCATGATTTTCCTTGGGCTTGCAAACAACAGTTTCTCTGCATCAGCATCGTTCTAGAAAGAGCTGAGGACCTGCTGCTTATTAGTGTTTGTTTCTTCATGTCAGCACCAAAGATTGAGGTCATGGAGGCTGGGGACTTTGCTTCAAAAGGGCTCTACTTTTCTCTGCCATGTAAAGCAAGATTTTTCCTCTCACACATCTTTAATATTCAGTGTAGCTGCTCTGCTGAGGAGGTGTTGTTATCAGAGCTCAAGTTCCAAATCTGTAATTTACGTCAGAACAACTAAGTGAATGTCTCAGTTAACTCCTTTAGTATTTCATGAAACACTTGGTAATAACTTGTTTGCAAAACCCAACAACAGACAGTGGGAAAAAGTTTTTCAGTTTTTTGCATCTCCAGGAGCTGCTTGCTGACAGTGCAAGTCTGCAGAAGCATAGACAAATCAAAACTAATGCTGTCAAAATCTTTAGGATAACTTTGCTTTTCTGTCTTAATTTGGGACAGGGGGACAGAGAGATATAACTCATAAGAGAAAGAATCCTAGGAGAGGAAACTGCACCTCAGTTTTAACATCTCATCCTTCCTTAGGCCTGCTGCTTTTCAGAGCATGAAGCACATAATACACACCTATATCTGTACAATATTGAGCCTTCCTGGATCCTCCAGCAATATTGCAACCCAAATACTGCCCAGCATATACCCAGCATTGAAACTGTCCTAACAAGACTTGGCTGGGACTGGAGTTTAATTAGTCAGAGATTGATGAGAGCTATGTGTTCTTTGGAAATAATGCCCAGTTTAAGACTTAGTCTCAGTCCATATATGTGCATGCATTCTGCTCCCAGACCACTCTTCCCTCACCTGCAGTGCCACTTCTTCCCATAATTTAAGTTTCTATCTCATGCTTAATTTCATGTTATTTTCTCTTTCAGGGTGTTTCCAGAACGTGCCCTGAATGTTCTGAAGAAGCTCACTGTTCCAAAGTTTGATGCAATCATTGGGCAGGGAAGCACCCAGTGAAAAGCAAGAATTGATTCTCGTTTCGCAGTGGCACGAGTGAAAACAGAACATGTGCTGAGGGTAGTTCAGCTGGTTTGATACAGAACAAAGACAGGTGCTTCCAGGCCACCATTTCCAAGCACACAGAAGGGTTTATCCCACACCTGCAGCAGGAACACACCTGCATAATATGAAATGTTAGCAAAGCAGAGATGCAGCTCTAGAAAGGCTGCTTTGAGTGTACATCACATTGCCTCTGTCTCATAGTGTTGAGGCAGACAGGAATTCCCACAAAGCCTGTATTTGGGACAGCACAGCTGCCTATTTGAGTGCCGAGGGATTGCCTGAAAATATGTTAATGTGGACTCATTCCTGAGCAAAAGCGTCTTGCAAGAAAAAATTTATACAGCAGGTAGGTGGCCTGTTTCCCCTCAATTTATCTTTTAAATGTAAAAAAATATGCTGTAATGAACACTTACAGTTTCATGTGCATTTGTAATGTGTATTATGGAACTATTTTAACTAATTGTATTATTGAAATAATGCAGCCTTGTTTGTAATGTAATGCCTAATTACATTGATTATCAATTATGCCTTAGCACCATCAACACTCCTTATTTCAAATAAATACATTTTTCTAACCCAAAAGTGTCTCTCAGCAATGGAGACGGGAACTAGGTCCAAGAAAGGACAGTGGAGCAAGTGCAAAAGTGAAAGGGTCAGCCAGAGCCTGCCAACCACCAGGCCAGGCTGCAGGGATGAGGCAGGTCCCGTGGTCACACCAGGAAGTCACATCAGGATCAGTGAGGTACAGGGCCAGGCATGGCACACCACCAGCACAGCCTACACAGGGGCTGGGGCCAAGGCCAGGGCTGAAAGGTGGGTGCCAGGGAAGAGGGTACATGGGAAAAGGCTCCAGATGAGCCTTCGCTCAGCTCCTCATGACAAGCCAGTGGCCTGATCTGATGGGACCCACCTTGACCAGGAGGTTAATCCCCAAAGGCCTTCAGCCTGTGGTACAAGAGAGCAGCACCTGATGAAACACGGGTCAAAGACCCCTTTGGAGCACAGATTATCTGTGCACCTACTTGTGCAACTCCCAGCCACTGCAGGGACTTGCTGGCTCACAGCCATCTGAGGGAGGCCTGAATACGCTGCCACCTTTGGCACAGTTGGAATCCATCCTGCTCACCTGAGCATTTCTTGTTGTCCTGTAAACAGGTTCTTCAGAAAAGGGTGCAATATGGTCCAGTGACTCCAAAGAAAAAGCACAAAAAGACCCCTGAGATAGACAAGTCAACATCCCGATGACTAGGCCCTCTTGTCATACTGGCTTCAGTAGGACACATCAGACATGATATTTGGCTTCTCCTGGCACGCCATTCCCACTAGCCTTGTGCATTATTCACATTCTCATGGCAGCATTAAATTGGAAGACAGAAATCCAGGCAGCGCTGTCCTGCAGAGTCTGTTTCTCAGCATACTTGGTCCTAAGGAATGGGAGACTGTGTTCACTCCCATCTTGCCAGATCTAGTCTAGTCTCTCAGAGCCCAGAGGAATTATTGGGCAGGGCAACTTGTGCAGTACTTCATATGTGGCTACAGTTGTTCTCTGTGTCTCCTATGGCTGCAAGTCTTCTGCTTGGCATAAAGAAACTTATGCAAAAGCAAGGAATTAAGTCTTCATCTCCTGACCGCCAGTGACAGAACTGATTCGTCAAGCTTCCCAGGCTTCTCAGTTCTTTCTGGCCACAGCAGTCAACAGAAGCTTGTCCCATAGTCTGGTCATTATTGGTGCCCAGCAGGAGCCTATGTGAGCAAGCTTCATATAGCCACCTACAGCCAAGTCCCAAATTTGAAGAGCGGTATCTCACACCCTGGCTTAGGACTTGTTATGAGTCAGGCTGGTGACTCTGGCCTTGTGCTCTGCCTCCTGCTGAGGTGTCTCTTAGAGACAATGGTTCTATGGCCTGCCTGCCTTCACTGTTTTGGCCACGGCACTGACTGGAGCCCTGTGCCAGGAAAATGACAGCACCGCTGAGCCGTGCAATTAGGGTCGGGCCCAAATGCTGATGTATTAATTAAGCAGAGAATGAAGTTCCAAGAGGAAGGGAGGAAGTGCCCAGCTTGGAATGACTCTGCTGGAGCTGACCCAGTCTCTCACAGACAAGGTTAGCAACAATGCATCCAAACCACCAGAACAAAAACAGTACTTTTCAAGAACTGTAATTTTAACTGGAGGCTGATTTTGTTCAGTTGACAGATATTCATGAAACCTTCACTCTTCCCCAAGCAGCTTAAAAATACACTTAAATAAAATTATGAACATGACTGTGATACATCTAATTCTCTAACTGAAAAGCAGAGGAGTAAGGTCAGCAATCCTTTTCAAGTAAGATCATGCAGTTACATTGTTGGAGCTGGAAAAACCACCTGAAACTACTTCTGTCCTATTCCCCATAAGCACTCCTGTTCTGGTTAAGGTTCTGAATACACCCTTACACACAAGCAAGTTGTGTGATTTAGACTCAATTAGATAAGGATGACCCAATTCACTCAGGCAATGCCGTTTTCCAAAGGACTTGAGGAAACTAAGTAGCCACAGCATAAGATGAGACTGAGTATGAATCACTAATTAGAAAACAGAATAAAAGAGAGCAGCCAGGCAAGAGCTCACCTATGAAGTTCCACAAGTTGAAAGGACTTGTCTCATTCAGCTTTCTTTAAGTGATCTGGAAGAGGAAGATATTGGGACAAAGTCTGCTGACAATGGACAGATACCCAATGGAAGGAAGGACCATGAAGAAAACCACTCAAGGATCTCATGGAACTGAGCGACTGGACAGTCACAAAGCAGGATTTGAGCCACACGACACAGAGTTGAGGGGAACTTCAAGATGCTTTTGCCAGTAACCGGATGAGCAAATTTATTGCCAGTTCTGTCCCTCCTGCACCTGCTGCAGACGACAAACAAGACCAAGAACCGCTCACCCGGGCACGGAGAGCTCCGTGCGGGGCTGGGCGGAGCAGCCCCCCGGGCTCCCGCCCCCTGCCCGGGACAGGCGGCGCGGGGGTGGATCCTGCCGGGAACTGACAGGACGAGCTGTGAGCGCTGAGGTGGGCGCGGGCAGCTGGTAAATCAACAACCCACGTCCCCGTCAAAAGAGATTAAAGTTCAGTTCGGCCATCAAACGACCCTCGGAAAAAAACAATGAATCTGTTTGTGGAAACTCTTCTGTTCCTGGGCACGCTTGTCTACTCCTACCTGGAGGCTTTCGTGAAGCTGTTTGTCCCCGTGAGGAGGAAGTCTGTCAGCGGAGAGCTTGTGCTCATCACGGGTGCTGGCCATGGCGTCGGCAGAGCGACCGCCCTCGAGTTCGCCAAGCGCCAGAGCAGGCTGGTCCTCTGGGACATCAGCAAGGTAATGGCACAGCTCGTGCCCTCACTCCTTCGCCTCCGAGCCCCATGGGGTTCAGGAGCGTAAGAAGGGCATCACCAGATTGCATCCACAGCAGCTCCTTCCCCCTGCGCTGCCGTCGGCTCACGGCCGGCTCTGGCTGGCCCGCTGAGCGCCAGGAGAGGGTTTGGCCCCGCTGGCAGCAGAGGATGGAGGGCTCTGGGTCCCGCAGTTCCTCGGCGCTGCTCAGCGAGGGGGCAGGCAGCGCCTGGCAGAGCCCCTGCGAGAGGGAAGTGCGTGCTCCGAGAGCTGCTGCTGGAACCGCTGCCTGGGCTGGCAGGCAGAGCACGCCCAGACCAGCAGCCTGCGTCCACAGAGGAGCAGGTTTGCCTCCGCTGAGCGTCTCTGGCCTCAGGCATTTCGCATACATTGCTGGAAGGTGTGTTTTCTCTTTACTCATATCGACAGCATTGCTGTGCTGAGCTGTGTGTGAGCCCTGCTGCCCTCTGGGGGCAGATGGCTCCTTGCTGAATGTTCGTACTGGCCCAAAGTGTTTCAGATAATTTGACTGGAACGCAAAAAGACCTTGGCGAGTGGAGGACGGACAGGTACAAACATGCACCTTGGCAGTCAGTAGGGATCAAGGCCAAGTGTGTGTAGGTGAAGCAGCTGCGCAGGGAGGATGAGAGGCTGGAGAGCAGAGAGTGGGAAAGGTTTCTGACACATTGGGTCAGGAGAGGAGTTCATCCTGTCGTCCTGAAGCTGCAAAACCAAAATCCAGCCCACCACAAACAAACAAAGAAAACCCCACAAAATCCAAGACAAGCCGAGGATAAGGGGTTGTATAAGCAGGGGAGGTACTGTAGAACATTTTCAGTGTCTGTTCGTGCTGCCCATTATGGCTGAGACCAGACACTGGAGGGGTGGCAGGAGGCACAGCACTGCTCTCCCGGTGTGTACAGCTCTGCAGTGAAGTAGAGCATTGTCCATGTTCTCTGGATGGAATGCGGGGATTAAGGAATAAACTAAGTCACGGGGCAGCACCTGGCTTTGGTGCTGGGAAATAGATTGTAAGGGTGGGTGTAAGGAGGAACTGAAATACAATACCAGAGGAGGTGGTGGATCCTGGAGGATCCAACTACCTAGTCCAAGGCCTCCTTCCTGGGGGCTCTCAGCCTTAAGCAGCAGCTAGGACTGAGGGCAGCTGCCCAGTCACCCACTGCAGGGACCTGCACAGCTTCTCTCAAGTGCTGAGCTGTCCCAGGCTATTTGTGACCTGAGGCCTTTCACTGCACAGGCCATCAGTGGCATGGCTTTCTGGCACCTGGGGACAAGGCTACGCCCAAGTCACTTCTGCCCTGGCTTAGTGGGTTGATGGATGAGCTTCTCTTCTGCGTGTGTCAAGTGCCATTCCATAAGAAATGTCCTTCTGCGTTGTGCACTGGTGTGGTAGGTTTGACCTTGGCTGGATGCCAGGTGCCCACCAATCCACTCCCCCTTTTCAGCTGCACCGGGCAGAGAAAATAGCATGGAAAATGACTTGCAGGCTGAGATAAGGCAGTTTACTAAAGCGGAGACGAAATTTTGTGCATGCATAAGCAAAGAGAAATAGAAGTATTTTGTTCTCTACTTCCCATCTGCAAGCAATGTCCACCCACATCCTGGGAAGCAGGGCTTCAGCACAAGTAGCAGTTGCTCCATAAGGCAAACGTCATAAAAAATGGATACCCTCCCCTTCCTCTTTTCTTAGCTGTTATATCTGAGCTGACATCACGTGGTATGGAATATTCCTTTGGTCAGTTTGGGTCAGCTGTCCTTGTTGTGTCCCATCCCAGGATCTCGCCCACCCCCCGCCTACTGATGGGAGGGGAATGTTGGACAGACAGTGCTGATACTGTGCCAGCTCTGCTCAGCACTAGCCAAACCACTGGTGTGTTATCAACACCCTTCTGGCTACCAATGCAAAGCACAGCACTGTGAGGCTGCTTTAGGGAAATGAACTCCATCTCAGCCAGACCCAATACAACTGTGGAGGGCACCTCTCTTCTCACACCCAGTCTGTGAATACAGAAACACATAAAGCCTCTCACACATAAAACTTCTCATATCTTGAGTGCCAGACAGGCCATGTTTGAGGAGCTCTGTTTACACTCACGGTGTCTGCCTGCTGTGCTGTGATAGGCACTGTGTGCCCGCTTTCTGCAGCCTAGTTAAGTGTGCCTTACCAAGGCAAACTCGCTCTTGTTGCCACACTCCTAAGGCTAGGAGAATTGTGATTGTTCAGCCTGGAAAAGAGACAGCTTTGGAGTGTCCTAATTGTGGCCTTCCAGTACCTAAAGGGAGCCTAGAAAAAGGTGAGATGGAGCAAGATGATTTGCAAGAGCATGTGGTGCCACGACAAGGGGGAATGGCTTCAAACTGAAAGAGAATAGGTTTAGATAAGATATTAGCAGGAAATTCTTTACTGTGAGGGTGGTGAGGCATGGGAACAGGTTACCCAGAGAAGTTGTGGATGCTCCATTCCTAGAGGTGTTTGAGACCAGGTTGGATGGAGCTCTGAGCAACCTTGTCTAGTGAAAGGTGTCTCTGCCCATAGCAGGGGAGTTGGAATGAGGTGATCTTTAAGGTCCCTTCTAACCCAAGTCATTCTGTGATTCTGTTCTTTCCTTTTTGGAAGTCAGTATACACAAGTCTGAAATTTAAGGCTGGAATAGTTGTCTTCCCAAGGATCCCACCTACAGCTCTGTCCCTGGGTGGCTGTGAACTGCTCGGGGGCCTGGCAGTGGTGACCCAATTAAGAGACATCTTCAGCAGGGCACAGTTGTGCATGAGTGTCTTCTTTTCTGCCCCTTCCAGCACGGCGTTGAGGAGACGGCAGCAGAATGCAAGGGTCTGGGGGCCACTGTTGAAACCTTCGTGGTGGACTGCAGCAAACGGGAGGAGATCTACAGCGCTGCAGAGAAGGTAGGGCAGCAGGGGCACAGCAGAGGCTCACCCAAACATGCTCCATTTCCAGAAAAGCTGGGACAGCTGGAGAAGAGGCATTGCACACAAATCATGCAAGGCCTTGGAACCTCCCCACTCCTCGCTGCTCTCTGTACACAGAGTGGTGAGGCATTTCCAAGATCACACCCTTTAGTGAGGCTCCAGAGTATCATTCCTCACTGCCAAGTTTGCTCTGGAGAGTTCCAGCCTCTGAAGAAACACAGGCAGCACTGAGGACATATGAAACATTTTATTGTAAAGGCTGTGGTCCAGCTGGCTCAAAACTGTCTGTACCTCCATAGTCCCAGCTGTGACTACACAGTCCAAACTGTGTGTGCACACAGTGTGTGGAAGACAATAAATTTTGGCAGTAATTATTTAAGGGAGAAGAATCAGATCTAAACCGGATCTCATGGTAATACTGCACAGTTTCTGCCACATCTGGAAAGGTACCGTGATCTTCCTCTCCATAAAAGAAATAATGTTAAGAAATAAATTAATTATTGCTCATCTTCTGCAGCCTTGCATTTTTTTATTTGGGATTTTTTTATATAATGAATGAGAGACACACTTCTGGGCCTTTGTTTTGTCTCCAAAAGGTGAAAAAGGAAATTGGGGATGTGACCATCCTGGTGAACAATGCTGGTGTGATCACAGCTGCCGACCTGCTCTCAACTCAGGACCACCAGATAGAAAGAATGTTTGAAGTCAACATCCTGGCTCACATGTGGGTAAGGGCCACTACCATCTCCATACCTACATCTTTGGGGAGCATTGTTGAGGAGACCTATTTAAAGTAACCCTTATTACCAGGGAATTACCAAAGTGTCTTTTGGATGTGTACAGCACAGGGGCACCCTTGGGAAACTTGAACAGCCTCTTGCTGATCTGAGCAGGCTGGTGACAGCCTCATGTGCAGCATCTGTCAGAGCTGTACTGGGGCTTACAGAGTGGGGGGGTTTCAGCTGTTAAGCAATATTTGTTTGCAGCTGAAGAGAAGCTGCAGGTTGACAAGTGTTTTATTGTATGTGCTGGGGGTGAGACACTCTCAGCATTGCCACTGACTCCTGAAACCTCAAAAGCAGCAGAGGAAAGATGTGAAAATGAGATCCTGTTTATAGCTGACTTCCTGAAACATTTGCAGAGCAGGTTGCCAGATGCACCAGCTGATCAGAGAACAGGTATCCCTGGGGCTCTCAGATTGTGAGGTGCTGTGCAGCACAAAGCATTGGTCTCTTAATGACTGATATTCAGGATCAGTGCTGAATATGCCTAAGAAAACATTGTTCTTCTCTTCCTGCCCCCTGCATTTTTGCCTCTTGACTTACTTTGAAGACGACAAGAGCTTTTCTGCCAGCCATGATGAACAACAACTATGGGCACATTGTCACGGTGGCTTCGGCAGCAGGTCATTTTGTGACTTCTTTCATGGTGGCTTATTGGTAAGTGATTTTTAAATCGGTTCTCTTAATTTTATTTTTATTTTTAATCGCATCTTCTACATCATAAAGTACCAAGTAAGTGAAATGATCCTCCCACTGAATACGATACGGACAAATGACTGTGCTAAGGAGGAAGAAAGCACAACAGCCAGCACTTGAGGATGGCTGGCAGTTCCCAACGTGTAATTATTGGCTCTGACTGAATCAGGAGCAATGCTTGTATGAAAGAATAATTGTTTGATACATCAACTAATGAGAGATTCTTCTATTTTTTCTCCCTTACCGATCCAGACTTTTGCTTAGCAAAACAGGTATCTTCCTCCCTTCTCCTTAGAAACTAGTGATTCTGTGAGTGGTTGTAGTGTTGTCAAGAAAGCCCCTAATGAGTAGCTTTTGGTCTTTTTATCTTTGTGGCAGTGATTGTAGTGTATAGAAATACTTCTACCATCATGACATAGAACTGCTTTTCTACTTGAAACATGCCAAGAAAATCATGGTGCACAGAAAACCTGTTATATTGCATATTGTCATTCTATGTCACATCTAGCCCTCTATAACAGCAGCTCCAGGTGCAGCAGTCTTCTCTTTTCTATTTTCTTTGGACTTGACTTAAACTAGAGGCACACACCTATTTCTGTGGCAGGTTGTTCCTCGTTTTGCTTGCATAATGCTCCTCTATTTCAAAAGTCACACACAACTGTTACAAGATGCTCCCATGTGGTATAAGAAACAGTAGAGGGTTAATCTTCTTTTCTACACTGCCTATCCTTTTTAATTTTAGAGATTCAGGCTGCATTCCTTCTACAAATCTTCTCACGTGGATAAATCAGAATATCTGTCTATCAATGCACATTAGTTATTGTTTTCTAGGATTTCTTTAGTCTGTTTGAAACCAAGGTGACCTTTTTTGAGACATCTGCTGTGCATTCCACAATTACTTCCCAAGCTGCAATATCTAATCCAGCACTACATCCTGGCACAGGGGAAGTTAGAATTAGTCCCTGCCCTATCTCTCAGCTGGATTACATTATTTGGGGGTTTTTTTTTGCCTCCCAGCCTGTACTGTATGATTGTTTAGGCCATTTACAGTTGTAGAGAGTTAGAAATACTATTTATGCCTTCTAATTTGTGCTTTTGTCCCCTCCTGCAGCTCGAGCAAGTTTGCTGCAGTTGGATTTCATAAAGCTCTGACAGAGGAGCTGTCTACCCTGGGAAAGGATGGAATAAAAACCACGTGCCTTTGTCCGGTTTTTATAAACACTGGATTTGTCAAAAACCCCAGTACAAGGTAACTCAATGCTCTGCATTCCTGTCCTGCCTTCTTTGCACCAGGGCACTGCATAATATCCCAGCTTCAGGCCTTCTATTCCAACTGACTGTATAATAGCAGTGTGTATAATTGTCTAAAGAAGTGTCCTTTAACCCACATAATGGTTGCATTTGAATTACTTGAGTTTGTGCATATGTGAAGCATCCTTGTGAAGCTTGTAGCACCCCTTTCTACCACCACAGCTCTTACATGTGTTCTTTCCTTTGCAGGCTTGGAAAGATTTTGGAGATTGAAGAGGTTGTAGAGGCTCTGATGGAAGGAATAGTGACCAACCAGAAAATGGTTTTTGTTCCATCAAATCAGAGTGTTGCTTTACTGCTTGAAAGGTAAGTATTAAAAAAAAATAAATGTATCAACAAGTGTCAACTATAACTTGCTGACTGCACCACCCTCAAACTTGTAAAATCTGATTCAGTTATTTTAGAACGCATCACAAGGTAACTAATAATGCAGTGGTTCTTTCTAGTGACAACAGCAGATGTCATACACAGTTATTTTTTTAAGCTCTCTCATAGGTCCTTCTAATCCACTTGCTGCAGTAACTGTTCTCAGTGGAGAGCTCAACTGCTCTACAGGCCAGTAAGAAAGGGGAGGGAGAACAAGAGAACGGTTTTTCTTCACAGATTGCTATTTCCCTCCTGGAAATACCACATTCTCTGAAACAGCACCCCCAGTGCAGTTCCAAAAAGAGCTGAGGACCTGCTGCTTATTAGTGTTTGTTTCTTCATATCAACACCAAAGATTGAGGCCACAGAGGCTGGTAAATTGCTTTAAAATGGCTCCATTCTTAGCTCTGCTATGTAAAGCAAGATTTTTCCTCTCACACATCTTTAATATCCAGTGTAGCCGCTCTGCTGAGGAGGTGTTTTCATCAGAGCTCAGGTTCCAAACCTAGAATTAACATCAGAACAACTAAATTTAGTTTTCAGTTATTTTCTACAGTATCTCATGAAACTATTAATTTATTGTTTGCAAAAGCCAGCAAACTTGGGCCTAACCCTAAATTTCTTTTTATGAGGAAGTGTAAAGATGTTTGGGTTTGGTTTTTTTTCCTTTCAAGAATTTCCAGATTAACCAGGTAACATTTTGAAAGCAAAGAGAAAGAAAATGCACATGTCTATGTTCAATATGAAAAGTTCCTGGATTCTGCAGCAATATTGCAACCTAAATCATGTCCAGTGCATACCTGTCCCAGAATTGTCATAAAAGGAGATGGGTGGGATTGGAGGTAAAACTAGTTGGAGATTGATGAGGGCTACATATGCTTTGGAAATAATGCCCAGTTTAAGACTTAGTCCGTGTCTGTGCATTCTGCTCCCAGACCACTCTTCCCTCACCTGCAGTACCCCTTTTTCCTATCATTTAAGTTTTTCTCATCCCACATTTAATTTCATGTTATTACCTCTTTCAGAGTGTTTCCAGAACGTGCCCTGAATGTTCTGAAGAAGATGACTGATGTCAAGTTTGATGCAATCATTGGGCAGGGAAGCACCCAGTGAAAAGCAAGAATTGATTCTCATTTCGCAGTGGCACGAGTGAAAACAGGACATGTGCTGAGGGTAGTTCAGCTGGTTTGATACAGAACAAAGACAGGTGCTTCCAGGCCACCATTTCCAAGCACACAGAAGGGTTTATCCCACACCTGCAGCAGGAACACACCTGCATAATGTGGAGTGTTAGCAAAGCAGAGATGCAGCTCTAGAAAGGCTGCTTTGAGTGTACATCACATTGCCTCTGACTCGTAGTGTTGAGGCAGACAGGAATTCCCACAAAACCTGTATTTGGGACAGCACAGCTGCCTATTTGAGTGCCAAGATTGCTTGAGAGTATGTTAATCTGGACACATCCCTGAGCAAAGCTGTCTTGCAAGAAGGAATTTATACAGCAGGTGGGTGGCCTGTTTCACCTCAATTTATATTTTTATATGTACAATGAATTTCACATACTTTTGTACCAAGTACCTGAAACAGTATAGGTGTGTATGTTATATAATACCTAATTACATCGATTATGAATTATGAATGAGCACCATCAATATACCTTTATATTAATAAATACAGTTCTTTAACACAAAGAACACGAAGTGTCTCTCGGCAGTGAAAATCATAAGCACATCCTAGAGGTGCATTTAAGGTGTGGTATCAAGTAACACACCTTTCCGTGTACCATTTCTCACGCTGCTCATCTGCAATTCCCAGACACCTTTAAAACACTTCCCCATGACAACAGCGCAGTATTTCTCTACAAATTGCTGGGTGCTCTCCTGCATTTCATGCATGCAGGAGAATGTGATTTGTTATGTGAGAACACAGACCAAGTTGGACGGTTTTCCTCTTTACATTACAAGGCAATGAATCCAACTAATGAAAATTCTGCAGTCTGTGTCAGTATTCATAAGTCAGACTCGTGTTATTAAAGAAAAGAACAAGGTTATGCTGAGCCAGGAAAGCCTTCGTTTGCATGCAGCAGGTGAGTTTAAGTTGAACTCCACTCATGAGAACTCCTGAATACATCTTCATTTCAACTAATTAACATGTCACAGCACAAAGTTAAACCCCTACAGGCACTGGATAACACATGCACCTCCATATACCTCTTTTCCATCCATGTCTTCCAACATGTGCACCCGGCTGAGGGTTTATGTTTTCCACTCCTGTGAAACGCTGCCTTGCTACTGAAGAAAATGCTGCAGCAACAACATCCCTGTGTAATCTTGGACTTTAATTCCCAGGTGTGCTGTGCCCCTTCCACGTGCAGGGGAGCAGTGGAGTAGGGACTCTTGGCAGGAGAAGGTACGCCAGGTGCTGAGGGCAAGGTGGGCATCACACCAACGTGACACCACCCCACTGCTGCTGGGTAAAGACAGCAGAGCAGATGCTGCAACGGTGTCAGGGTCAGCCAGAGCCTGCCAACCACCAGGCCAGGTGGCAGGGATGAGGCAGGTCCCGTGGTCACACCAGGAAGTCACATCAGGATCAGTGAGGTACAGGGCCAGGCATGGCACACCACCAGCACAGCCTACACAGGGGCTGGGGCCAAGGCCAGGGCTTAAAGGTGGGTGCCAGGGAAGAGGGTACATGGGAAAAGGCTCCAGATGAGCCTTTGCTCAGCTCCTCATGACAAGCCAGTGGCCTGATCTGATGGGACCCACCTTGACCAGGAGGTTAATCCCCAAAGGCCTTCAGCCTGTGGTACAAGAGAGCAGCACCTGATGAAACATGGGTCAAAGACCCCTTTGGAGCACAGATTATCTGTGCACCTACTTGTGCAACTCCCAGCCACTGCAGGGACTTGCTGGCTCACAGCCATCTGAGGGAGGCCTGAATACGCTGCCACCTTTGGCACAGTTGGAATCCATCCTGCTCACCTGAGCATTTCTTGTTGTCCTGTAGACAGGTTCTTCAGAAAAGGGAGACCACTCAGCATCCAGCTCCTCCTGCTCTTAGTTGGCAACATGTAAAAGTTTGTGCTGCCATCAGCACAAACAGTGGCTAAATGTGCTAAATGAAAGAAAAATAGTTCCCATTTTTTTCATGGAACATTCATGTAACAATACAGGGTGTGTCAAAGCACAAGTTCCCAGGTTTGGATCTTTTGCTTCATAGTGGAGAATTCCCAAGACAGAAAAAGAAAGGAAGGGTAGCAAATTTCAGAGAATTAAAAACCTCAAAAGGTTAAAAGTAAATTAAAGAATGTTAGACGTGGTTTGTATTTTAAACCAAGACCCTCCAAATCCCAAATCTGAGAACAGCGATTTAATGTCCTTTTTCTACTCTGAAAGAAGTTTTTCGTTTTGTCCTGCTTTTATTTGAGCTCTTGCTGAAAGGGCTGGCCTGTCACAACAGAGAGCCACCTGGTCTTCTATATGTTGCTTGAGTTTCCAAGGCTTCTGCTTTGCATAAAGAAAGAAACAAACAGCAAGGAGTTAAGTCTTTATCTCCTGACCACCAGTGACAGAACTGATTCATCAAGCCTCCCAGGCTCCTGTTCTTTCACAACAAAAAACTGAAGCTTATCCCAAACTCTGGTTTATTACTGGTGCCCAGCAGGAGCCTATGTGAGCAAGCTTCATATAGTCACCTACAGCTAAACACCACATTTGAAGAGTGGTACCTCACACCCTGGCTTAAGGAGTTATTGGGAGTTATGAGTCAGGTTAGTGACTCTGGCCTTATGCTGTGCCTCCTGCTGAGGTGTCTCTTGAAGTCAATGCTTCTGTACCCTCCCTGTGCCTTGGCCAGCACTGACTGGAGCCCTGTGCCAGGAAAATGACAGCACCGCTGAGCCATGCGATTAGGGTCTGGCCCAAATGCTGATGTATTAATTAAGCAGAGAATGAAGTTCCAAGAGGAAAGGAAGAAGTGCCTAGCTTGGAATGGCTCTACTGAAGCTGACCCAGTCTCCTGCAGACATGATGAGCAACAGTTCAGCTAAAAGCACCACGATGTTGGCTAGAGGCCTGTGGAGCTCCTTCCCCAGCTCTTCCAGCAGTTCCAGTTTCAGAAAGCACAAGAGAGTAAGGAGCCCACAGGGATTTTATGTGCCAGGTGCACTATGTACTCCCTGAGCTGCTGCACCCAGCGTGCAGATGCCAGTGCTGGGACTGCCCTGCTGGCTGACAGAGGCTCTGTTCCTCAGTGCTGGAGGCATGAAGGTGAACTACTGGTATCATAAACCCTATAGCTCTGTTTGGAAGCCATATGGCCAGGCACCATGCTCATGCACTGTTTTGCAGTCATCCATACTGCTGAAATGTTAGCCGGATTCCTGGCGCAGTTGTGGTCCATGAGCCTATCTGGCAGCAAACACTCCAGCATATTGTGGGGGCAGTGCATCCCTGGATACAGGGCTGCTGGGCAGGCAGTGTGGGTGAAACCATATGCTTTGCAAGAGAAGTGGAAGTTTATGGACACAGAAGCCTTTTGAGGACACCATCCAAATCAACAGTGAATAAAACAAAGGAGCAGCTGTGATAGTTTCCCTTTGTCCACTACAAATGTTCACTAACTGGTCTGAGACTTGAGAGACTCATTATTAGGGGGAAGAACAACATTTAATAACAATATTTAATGATCATAATTACTGTGTTCATTGTGATAGGTAAAATTTTCAAGAGCCACACTTAAGTGGCTTCAGCTCATCTCGGCCACATCTAGTCTTACAGAATTTCCAGTAGCATGGATTAAAGCTCCCCACAGCACTGCCACCTGACCTCTCTCTTCAGCAAAGTCTGAGAGCACTTCTTC
Organism: Manacus candei; assembly: GCF_025592945.1. Lineage (NCBI taxonomy): Eukaryota > Metazoa > Chordata > Aves > Passeriformes > Pipridae > Manacus > Manacus candei. The sequence continues at coordinate 40,405,745 of NW_026138076.1, read as the reverse complement.
GAAGACTGGCTCTGCTGCATTTTTCTAAAGTCCTTGAATCCTGCTCAGAATGTTAAGAGAATCATCTCAACCTGTGTTTCTTGCCACAAACCTAAGCCACTTACAAGTGAAAATCATGGCTGTACATCTTACTGCCACTGTCTGCTCGCACTGAGGCCCCAGACTCATGATGGGGGCAATACTCACAGTGTTATAATGCTTGCAAGTAATGCCAGTATACATAAAATACAGGTAGTTTTAGGCAGCATTTCAGAACACAGATTTCCAAATGCAGAGAACCTTCTGAATCCAGCAGTTTAATGAAACTGAACTTTTGTATGGTTTTGTGGGGTTTTTTTCTACTGCTCCACTGTAATTAAGCATCTGAGATCACTGGTGGTTCACAGTGTTGCAAAACTGTCTGCAAAATTCCAATCTGACTTAAATTGTCAGTACCCTCAGCTTTCCAGATTATTTCATTCTGCATCCAGTATCTGACCATGCAGGTTTCTCTTTTCCAAGTAGGTCTTTTGCTTTGTTTGAACTCACCACTAAGTTTTACTGTAAAACCACTATCAGACTATGAATAAGCTTACATTTATCCAAGAAGCCAGGTGTTAGTAGGAGTAAACTTGCTCTGCTGCAAACTTCTTCCCTTCTGTGTACTCAGCCTTTTCACAGCTGGTAGCTGATCATTTTCAAAGGCATCACAATCAAAATGTTTTTCAGGAAACATCAGCACACTAATTAAGAGCGGCTGTTAGTTACAGCTAACACAGCGATGTTACTCCTGAGATTCGAGTGAACATCTCTGACGAGGACTCTGCAGATACTCTATAAAGGAGACTCCTTTTATATATGTCAGTTGTAATGGTTGTGACATTAGGAATGAGTGAGTGACAGCCATTTAAAGGCAACATTTTATGAACATAGTTTATACTCACTGTTCACATGTTCACTCTCCGGATAAAGAATTCCTGACTCACAAGGATTACTTTGTTCCTAATCCAAAATACGTATGGTTAATCAGTAACCAACCTAGGGGCAGGAGCCACGGTAGCTCACTTTGTGCTCTCTCTCCTCAGGAGAAAGGAATAGAAAAAAGGGAAGAAATGTGCCAAACAGAGGTGTGTTCTCCTTTAGCAAGATGACCAAAGTCCACGCATACCACAGGCCTATAGATAAGAAAGCAGTAGCACAGATTTTTTCAGGTAGTTATTTTTCAAGCCATGGATTGTTTCAGTTTTGCCCTGTCACACAGAACGCTGTTTTTACATCTGCAGCCTCAGAAGTCATGAAACTTGGGGCGCTCTGTACACAGTTACATTAAGCACATTAAGTGCTTAAAAACATAATATGGATCACAGGCAGACAAATCCTAAAGCATGATCCTCAAAAATCTAAAGCCAATTTTAGATAGCGCCTGTGCCGTGCAGTGCTGAGCTACCAAAGGCACTGAGAAAGAGATGTTTTGCATATATGGATAGCCCCATGATTATCTGCTACCTTGGAGCCTGGCAGTGGTACAGCTGTGTTCGTGCTGTTCTGCAGTAACATGTTTGGGAAAGGGGTTGTTCTTCATTCGTCAGCTAACCCTGGATCTCTGGATGATGCCAAGTGACATGGTGCAAACCTCTACTCAGTGCATGACACCTCCTTGGCAAGACAAAACTGCCTGGCATTCAGTCTCTATTCAAAGCCTCCTCAAGATGGGTGTTTATGCTCCTGTGTGTCTCACCTTGTAGGCATATCTGACACACAGTGATTTAGCTGAGCTTAGCACACAAAGCCACAGTCACTCAACACCCAAAGATCCTTTTCACCCAAGCTTATGTCCTGTCTCTGAGCTGCCAGGTCATGATTTGTCTTTTGGATCAGGTGAACTTCTTTTTTCCTTCTGAAATGGGTGAAAAAAAACCAAAACAAAACAAAACAACAAATCCACCCACCCACCCAAAAATCCAGCTATGTAATTTTTCATAATTGGCCCCCCCCTTTCTTTTTTTTTAGAATTGTTACAATCAGAAAATAGCAATATTTTTAAATTAATTGCCTTTACAGCAAGGAGATAAAGTATTAAAGTCTCATAAATCTCTTAAAGCACATTCACCAACAAAGTAGCTTAGCAACCATCCAGGCTTAATTCTTTTGTGGTAAATTATTTCAAATGATCATTAGTCCTGCTACAAAACCTTGAATTCCATAGGCTCTACATTGCCTAACTTCAGACACAGTCCAAATCATGGGAACCTGAGGTCCCTTTCACTGCTCATATGTTTCATGCAGCATAGTACACACATTTCTGTATTCTTACGTTATTGTTGCAGAGTTAAGGAGATGGCTGAATAAACTTAATTAAATACATTGGGAGATTGATCAGACTTCCACTTCCTAAAAGATTGCACCCAACCAGTGCAATCTTTAACTGCATTTTCTAGAAAACATATTCTGATTCTACAATTGCTAGACCAATGAGCCACTATAGTTTTAAACTCAAGTCTTTAGGAGAACCCATTCAAATTGTTATTTTACATTTACTAACAAAACAGAGGAAAAGCTTTGACTAGAACAGTCACAATAGATCACCAGGAATCTAAAGTCTCCCAACAGTCAGGAAAAGGTAACCTCTTTCTGTCATTAGAGATTATACCTCACCCACAGGAATCACTACTTGCAATGACTTAGTCGATATAAGTATCTGAGGGCAGGAGCCAGCACTCCGACGAACCCAATGGCAGCAAAACTAAACAATGGCATCTTTGTGGGTTGAAGGCCTGATCAAACTTACTGAAGTCAATGGGAGCCTTTTTGGTGGTTTCCAGGGGTATTGGATGAGAGCCACAACACATTACAAGCAGTATCACTAACTCTCAAAGTCAGAAATAAGAGCACAAAGGCATTAGTTTCTCATTTGGAATAGCAGTCTGCCCACTGACGACTCCTACCTTTCCACAGAGCAGAGTGACAAACTTCCCTCATTCCTAGCACTCATCTTGGGAAGCTGGCAGGTAAGATTTCCTCCCTTGACACTTCTTAAGTGTCAAGCTTTCATCTTGAAGAGAACCCATCTGGAAAACTAAAGCTGCTGCCAGGCTGGATATTGTGGCATATGATGTAGAAACTCATTCTCTATGAGGCCAACAGAGAATAAAAGAGTGCATTGTGATAGAAAGGAAGGAGGAATCTGCAAAACACAAGTCTGTACGGGTCACTTTGTCCCATCACAGCCTTTGGGAAACTGCTCATGGACAGCAGCGTCTCTGCCACATATGTACAGGTTAGTAGCTTTCGAACACATGGGTGAATTTGGGGAGGATTCCTTGGGTTTTTGTGTTCAGAAAAATAGCCACTGAAACACTGCTGAACAGGAATTTTCTGAGATGTATTTGTGCAAACCCTATAATGTGCTGGGTTGATCAGAATTAGTGCAGTTTTGATAAGCATACCATATAATCAATTCAGCTGTTTGCTACTGAATATTCGCTCATGCTGACCTCTATGAAATAAATGGCACAGGGGTGTGGAATATTAACCCAAGCCCACTATACAGATACATTTTAGATAATAACAATGATTCCCATATTCTTTATGGATAATTTTCTGGCTCTTTCTCAAACAGGTCAGGTCCAATAGCAGCGTTATTTAGTTGGACATTTTTGCCTTTAAGGGCTCCAAAATAAATGTGCATCTCCTGCTAAACACAGTATATGTGTATTCTGTGTGGAATTGTAAACCTCCAGCCATTCATTCTCAGATAAGCGCGGATTTATAAAACACCTTCCTGCTTTTCAGCAGAATTGTGTTGGATTCAGGAAAAAAGGAAATCCTAGAATTATTATGCACATCTGTAGTGGTGAGCTTGGCATGCACTGTGAGTCCAGCTTTCGACACTGCAGTATGGAACTGGAAAATCTAATGAGCTATTTAGCTGTGGGGCTGGAGGTGGAGGGCATTTTCAGTTCACAAGCCGTGCTTGCTTTTGTGCAAGGAAGCCTCCGTGCTTCCCAGGGCATGTATTTCTTTAATAAGGTCTTTATTTGATTTTATCAGGCTGTAAAACATTCTTGACCAATTCTTTTCAAGCTCTCAAGTCAAGCTTTAAGCAAAGTGGGATGAAGACTTGCCATTATTGCTCCACAGGCACAGAGGGGCACTACAAAGAAAGAGACTGAATTAAGCCAGGGGGAAAGTGTGTAATGAGGAAATGTATTCTGGCACTGGAGAGGGTGTAGGTATCTCTCTGCGTGAGACATGTATATATACGCTGTAGAGACCAGAGCTGGTGGACAGGTGGAGAGAAAAGACCTGGTATAGCCTTTCCCTCTCCCTATTACATCCTTCTCTCTCTGAACTTATGGAGAACAGTTTCTGGAAAATCTGAAGCAGAATCACTCTGATCTGTATTACAGAATTACAGAATATTCTGACTTGGAAGGGACCCACAAGGATCATCAAGCCCAACTCTCGCCCCTGCACAGGACATCTCCAAGAATCCCATATGTGCCTGAGAGTGTTGTCCTAACGCTTCTTGAAGCAGCAGGCTTGGTGCTGTGACCACTTCCCTGGGGAGACTGTTCTAGCGCCCAACCACCCGCTGGGTGAAGAACCTTTTTCTGATATTCAACCTAAACCTCCCCCGATACAATTTCAGGCCATTCCCTTGGGTCCTGTCACTGTTCCCCCCAGAGCAGAGATCAGTGCCTGCCCCTCCTCTTCCCCTCACTAGGAAGTTGTAACTGCAGTGAGATCTTCCCTCAGTCTCCTCTTCTCCAGGCTGAACAGACCAAGTGCCCTGAGCCGCTCCTCTTATGGCTCCCCCTCAAGAAGGGGGAAGATTATTCCCGAGGAGATTACACTAGTTGGGGGGACAGGGTGAGGGAATTGCTCTGCCTCTTTCTGCTTCCTATTGAAGGGGAGCTTTTTTACGCGCCAAAAGGAAAGGAGATAAGCATTGAACCAGAGAAGGGAAACATGGTTGTGAAAGAACCCCAAGCCAACAGGATCATTTTCGCTGTGGGGCACGTGCTCCAGCGGCACTCGGGTGTCTTTATTCGTGTGCCAGTTTTGCGTTCTGTTTCCCGACGGGGCTGAAAAGTCTCGTTTTCCGCACTCAACGCCCAGCGAAGACAGAGGACTCTCCGCTCCCCTCACGGGGCTCTGGGCGGGCCGGGAAGGCGGGAACCTCTCGCCCCCCCCACGTTCCCCCCTCACCTCGCGGCGCATGCGCGGGGCGCGCCCCCTGGCGGCGGGCGGGCGGGCGCTCCGCCAGACCCGCCGCGGCGGCGGCAGCGGCAGCAGCGCAGGTGAGCGGGGCGGGCACCGGGCGGGCAGCGGGGCGGCACCGGGGCCCGGCTCCTGCCTCCCACCTCCCGTTCTTCCCCCGCGGTGGGAGGGCTGCAGCCCCCTCCCGGGCCCTTCCCCCGCCGCCCCTCGTACCGCGCCCGCCGCCATGGCGGCTCCCCTGCCCTTATGTAACGCGCCCCCTGCCCTCGGGTTCCCCTCAGGTGTCCCGGGCGCCGCCTCGGCGCGGGAGGTGCCGCGGGTGTTCCCCGTCCTCGCAGCACCCGTGGGGTCTCACCCCTCGGGCACCGCCGGCGGGGCGGGACGGAGCGGGGCCGCTCCCGGGAGGGCCGCTCCCGGCGCCGGGGAGCGAAGCCGAGCCATTCCGATTAACCTGGAATCGCTTCCAGGACTGGGCTGTGCCCCAGGCAGCGCAGGGGCGGCCCCGCTGCCCGGAGTGGGCTCTGCTCGGCGTCAGGGGGCTTGTTTGTGCTGCCGTGGAGCCCTCAGAGAGAGCCGTCACTGCCACACGGTTCGAGGAGACAAAAATTAATTAAAAAAATTAACTGAACCAGGATTCCACGCGTTTCGGGACGCTCCATTTAGAGACCACAGCCCGAGGGTCTGGTGCCCTGGCCGGCTCGCTGTTGACATCTTGTAAGGGATAACGAGTCGCTTAGCTTACTCCAAGCCAAATATTTCTTGTGTTAAAACCAGCAAGAAATTGCCTGTTGGTACTGGGGAGAGCCTCAGGAGTTCCCAGCCTCTCCTTGCTTCTCAAATAAATGAGAATTTCAGATGTCTCAGCTCCTCTAAGTCTTGATATTGCCTGCCTCGGTTTCCTTCCTGCTTTGATAGGTTCCAGCTTCCCTTCTCCACTCAAGCCATTTGCTTGACGGATGCTGGGAGGTATCAGTTAATCAGATCTTATCCATAAGAGTAGGTACTATCCAAAAGGAAGTAGTTCACAAACTTAGTAGGGCCTCCTAGTTCATATGATCTGGATGTCTCAGTTGGTTAGGGCACAGTGCTAATAATGGCAAGGGTGTGGGTTTGACCCCCTTAGGGGCCATTCACTTAAAAGTCGGACTCGATGATCCTTGTAGGTCCTTTCCAACTCGGAGTATTCTGTGATCTGTGTTACCTCCTTTGCCTAAGCCATTCCTACATATCCTGCAGTTGAAAGAGTTAAAAACCTCAGAGATACCTGGCTTTCTGTGCCTGTTGCAAAGGCTTCTGGAAGTGCAGTCAAGAAACAAATCACAGGTGTGACTATAGAAAAGTACCACAGCAGGTAAAATAACTCATCAAATGTTAAACTAAAACCACAGCAGGCCTGTCACGTGTGGCTTTGGTTGCTTGTAATGTAGGTGACGCTGCAAAAGGCTCAGACACCTTCTGTAAGCAGCTGGGTCTGAGGTTTTTGAGTCAGTTTATGCTGATTCCCTTATAATCTCTGTGTCTGTGTTGTTACATGGCAAGATTGTGCCTGGGGTTTCTGTGCACTATACTCGTGACCTCGTTTGTTTTGTAAATTGTTAGCAGCATGTCAGTAGCCTGGCATCCAGTTTTCTAGTTGGCCATTTGTTTGTAAAAGCAAATTTAATCAGTGTGGTCACACAAAGACACACGGTCGTTGTGTAATGACTGCCAGTAATTTGGTACAGGGCAGTACAGTACCACATTAGCCAGTGCCTTGGTTCTTCCCCAGCAGGTTTCAAGGATCACATTTCATAATAATAATTTCCTGCATCAGTAGTTGTAGCGTTTTGAGTTGTGAGGCCTTTTGTCTTGTATTACCGCTGCCCCCTCTTGATTTCAAACAGATTTTGAAGAGCCTTACAGCTCTGGAACAAAAGGAATATGATATTGCTTTGTGGTTTGAGCTGTTTGACTTGTGAGTGTATAACATGAGGCTGCAGCCTCAGTGAATTTCAGCTCTAGGTGAGAGAATATGATGATGGTTGGCAACTAAGGCAGAGAGTTCTGGGAAGAAGGGGGTGGTGGGTGTATGGGAAACAGTTTGGCTGCACCTCTGGAATGCTCTGCTGCTTACCATGCCTTAATTTACATGCCCAGGATAAAGGGCAGCTGGCAAAGGGCTTAGAAATAATGTTACTCTCTGTTAATACTTCCCAGGAATGGCTGAACTAAACACTGCCGTGGAGACCATTAGACTATTGCTATTTTTAATCAGGTCCATCAGAGAAGACAATAGTGCCTCCCCTTGGTAAGGGTCTGTTTTGTGTTCTTATGAATGAAATATGCTAGTTAATTTTTTAATATATCTATCAACACTTCACTGTGCTCCCATTGCACTGATTTGCAATGTTTTTTTCTTTTGTGTTCTACTTTTTGGGTATTCCCAAGGTTGCATTGCATAAATAAACCACATCTTAGTTATACCTGTATCTGCAAAGCAGAATCCTTTGCTGTTTTGTGGCTTCTGAGGGATTTTGCTGGTTGTTCTGAAGCAAAAATAAATCAGGCATAAATAAATCATGGCATATTAGGTTGGTTGGTTGTTTTTCATAATGGAAAATTGAACAAAATTGTCAGCCTGTCCCAGAAGACAGATGACCTTTCTGATGTTTGATGGAAACTGGGATTAAACCTCAATAGAACTTCCTGGAGCATTCAATCGAAAGGAGCAGGGAAGATGCTGTCTCAAAACAGCCTTAAGGGACTGCTAGGCAGAATTATTTCCAAAATAAGATTTTATCTGACTGTGCTTTTCATGCTCTACAAAGCACCTCTTCTGTTGCATTTTTCCAAGAAAGAGCAGTCCTTGTGGGGACTTCCAAGAAAGAGCACTGGTGGGGTTTTGGTTATAGAAGCAGATGAAAGATGGTGCCAGCTGTGCCCATTTCAGTGTTTGCTGAACTACCTGTGTAACAGCACAAAACAATAATGTCAGGTTGTGCTACAAAGAACCTTTGAAATGCTGAAAGGGTTTAGAAATTGTATATTAGTGTTGTCTAAGAATCTATTTTATGAATTTCTACAAAAGGAAGCCTAGTGGTTTTAAACAAGCTAAACCAGTTAGATGTGCGGTTTCTGACTTTTTTTTTCTTTCTGTTGAATAACTTTCTGCTGAAAAGTACAGTGGGCCTAGGTTTGTGATACAGTATGTGACTTGAACTTTCCCATGTTAGGGAAAACCATCAAGTCTTGTCTGATTTGACCTAATTGGCATGGGTATCTGAACAGTTTTTTATAAAGTTTATACGTCATCTTTGACGGAATTGGTGAATGGAGAAGGGGAGAGCACTGAGAATTTTCTACAGTATTTTGTCTATCCTTTTTTCCCCCATGTTCCTTCTTGATGATGCATCTGTAACCAGACTGAACAGTGAACAGCTGCTTATGCAGTCCCTGCCAGAGCTGCTGCTTGTCTGCAGTTTGCACTGCAGCTGCCTCTTGCCCTTCCCACTTCTCTCCCTCTGTCTCTTCCTTAGCTCTGCCAGCTGCCCACTTTCCAAATGTTCCTGTTTTCTTAGAACAAGACAACAGCTTGACTTGTTCTGTTGGCTGGATCAAACTGGAGAAGATCTTGTTCCTGCCTGTGCTTATCTAACCTCGTGGTCAGCAGCACCAGTGGTTCATTACCCACACACACTCACAGGCTCTGTATCAGACAAGGTAGTTTTGCACAGCCACACGTAGGAACTTGGGTTTATTTATATGCATACAGTCTCTGTTTGTACTTGAGTCACTTCCAAAGCCTCCCTGCTCATGGAGCTACAAACTTTGCATTTGCAAAAGGCAAATTTCTTATCTTATTCAATTAAAAGGCCTTTTTGTTTTCTGAGTGAGGCCGATTGCCCTGCTCTGCGCAGATCATGGTGCGATTTTAGTTCGTCTTGTGGGTGGGTAAGCAAAATTACATACAGGGTAGTTGGTGAAATTTCATCTGTGTCTTGATTTCTCCTTGACTTCTGCCCCCTTTTTCTCCAGCTTCAGTACCACTGATTATAAAGAGCATTGGATTTACAGATATCATAATTCCTCTCATCTGAATGCTGCCTAGTTTTGGTTATACTGGGAGTCTTGGGTTTTTGTTTGTGTTGTATCACAGAAGTGTCTTCCTTCCATGTGTCAGAGAAAGAATAAGGACGAGCCTGTCTTTCTGGGACACTGTCTCCCAAGGTACCTGGCAGGGGAAGCGGGCCATGTACTCCAACATCTAGGTTGGCTTGTTGGGCAGGATTCCTGGGGTTTTAATTTCATGATAGGGGAAAACAGAGCAATGCTATTCATGTCCTGCCACTGTCCAATGTCTACAATTGCTTTTTACTTCAAAACTGAGGTATTATACCTCTCTTGAACATAAGTACTTTATGTGACATGAGTAATTTTACACTTGATTCAGTTTCAGATTGAACTAGAATGTCTGACTCAGGTTCACTTTAGGATGTTACTGTTATCTGAATTGCAGCAGTTATAAGATAATGTGTTTGTGCTCTGACCCCCCATCCCTGCTTGCTTTTGTAAGTTTGAGGAACAGGGAATAGGGAAGAGGGGATCCTCAGTCCCTTGCCTGGAGACCAGAACACGAACAGAACCCCTAACAACCAGAACACAAACGTTGGGGTCTGGAACAGCTGCACTCTTGAGAACAGCAGACATCACCTAAATATTTAACTTGAACAAGAAAATTGCTGACTTGCTCTCAGCAAACAATGGTGAGCTGTAAATGTGTGGTTTGGTTTTTTTTATTCACACAGTTGCTACTTCATGGCAAGTGTCAAGCAATTGTTTACAAGGAATAACAGATGATTTTATGAATGAGGCACTTCCTGTAGTTTAATCCTTAGACAGTCACTTCCTGTGATGGTCACTTACACTCTTAATGTTGTCAAAATACTAGGCTGTACTAAGGCTGGAAGACTTAATTGCCAACATGAAAAAGAGAGCAGGTTATTGAAGTTCTGAAACACATGGCAGTAATTTGTTCTAGAGAGGAAAGACTGTGTATGTGTGGCATTCACCCAGTTCTAAACTAACCTCAAGTAGCTGGATGTTATGGTTGTATTACTGATGATTTGGGGAGCAGATCTGTAAATGGCTCTTCTCTCTTTGTTTGTGGAGCTGAAATACACTGACCTCCTTGACTTCAGAGTGACCTCCTGATTTCCAGAGTTTAGTATCTTGATTCAAGTGCTACTAAAATTAATTTCTTTTTCATTTAAAATCTGAGAACAGAAAATGCCTGCAGCTAAACATTCAGATGAGCCCAAGCCAGTATTTTCTGCAAATGAGACATGGCTACAGCTGGTACTTTCCATAGCAGATGATGATTTGTTTGAAGACTCAAACTGTGAGATGCTGTAATTAAGACCAGTGGAGGATTTGGGGATAGGTATGTAAAAAGATTTGCATGACTGAGATGTGTCACAGAAACAAGATGCTCCTAAATTGGTGACTTGGGGGAAGAATTAAAATATTATCTTAAATATTATTATCTGTCACAAAGTCTCATCAAAAGAAAACTGAAGTGTGTCAGACTACTGCTATCTGAATATTTCCCTAAGGGTATATTATATGTTTATTTTCGACATGTTGCAGAGACTTCTTTTTACCTGAGGAGCAGTAAGTGACTTGCTCTCATGTTCCCATCCACATATTTGATATTGCAATACTGGAGGATCCCTCATCCATGTGATCTATGGCTGTGTCCCTCAGTAAGGGCATTGGTTTCCTCTGGTGTGATTTCCAGTTTCTTCTCCTACGTATCAAGTGTGTACTTAGTATGTATCAAATATATATATCCAAATATGCACTCGACTTCTTGGAGAAGTCGATGCAGAGCATCTCCAAGAGCTTTGTTTGCTATAGGCATCAGATTTGGATGAAGAGCTTTGATTAAAATCAGTTGTGTTTGGCTTATGTGTTACTGCTTAGTTCATTTATAGCATAAAAAAATTGACCCCAACAGCACTGATTTGTCTGAAGACTCACAGGTTTGATATTGGTGTTCACAGTGGCATACCCAGAGCAGGTAAAATGTAGCCAACAACCTTTTTTTATAATGAGACACAGAATAATTGGGGAAGGTATATGTGCAATTGCAGTTAAAGCATGAGGATAAATGTAGCATATGTGTCAGATGGAAAAACCTCATGACTTGGGAGCTGTGAACTATCATTTAGGAGTCAGTGGCAGTCGAAAGCAGCGCTTCTACTCGCTGTAAAAATTGTTAGGTTGTTGAAGTGAGAGTGTCAGTCAAAGACCAAAATAAGCATGAGTTCCCTGGAAGTGTAGACTAGAGATGAAGGAATGACACAATATGCTCTTCAACACCCTTGTACAGCATTTCAGCTTCTCTGGTTTTTTCCTCTTGCTTGTCCATATTAATTTTTATAACTTCAGGAGGTTGTGCTTGAAGCTTCATATCCCAATGCTAGTAGTGACTTCCTTGAAGGGCATGTTAAACAAAGCAAAGGTGGTGAATACCAGTAGTGGAGGATTAATTTGAGAATCAAAATAGCCTAACAAACTAGAAAAACAGCTCAGTATAGTAATTTGCCAAATCTGGCATAATGGAAGCTAAGTTTTCAGCAGAAAAAAAGTATTTATTGCTATAAACTATATAAATATCCCATGGTTCATAATATCTTTGAGCGAGTTTGGGGTTTTAGAAGAATTAAGGTCTTTCTCTTAGATACCTTTTAAAGGTAATACTTACCTTGCTTAAAGCACCACAGGCAAATACTCTAGGGATGTTTGATCTTGCTTTAACCTGCCTGGCCCAGTGCAGCCACCAGCCCTGTCCACCACACAGGACACGGAGCTGACAACAACCCTGTGACCCACAGCAGAAATGAGTATGGTCACCTCAGGTCACTTCCTGCTTTTTCTCTGGTACTGAGGCATGAAGAGCTGTAAATTCTGTAAGAGACATGGACACTTTCAAAATAGCCCAGAGGAAAATCAGTTCTGCCCCCCAGCACATGAGTTAAATTTTTATTGTAGAAGAATTTTTTGTTCCTTTGGTCAGTCCACTTCCTGGAACGCCAGAGTCCATGAGCAGAAATCACTGAACTACAGCAATCATCAACTCTCAGTGTAGAATGAAGAATGAATGCACCATAAATTAATTTAAAAAAGTGAAAACCAGATCTAGCCAGTGTGAGAGAAGAACATGCTACTCCATATACTCTCGAGTACCTTCAGTATTTAAAGGGGGGTTATAAAAAAGAGAGAGTGACATTTTACGTGAGCAGATAGTCATAGGACAAAGGGGGATTTTTTTTAAAAAAAGAGGAGAGATTTAGATTAGATGTTAGGAAGAAATTCTTTACTGTGAGGGTGGTGAGGCACTGGAACATGTTGCCCAGAGAAGCTGTGGATGCCCCATCCCTGGAAGTGTTCAAGGCCAAGTTAGATGGGTCTTTGAGCAACCTAGTCTAGTAGGAGGTGTCCCTGCCCATGGCAAAGGATTGGAGCTGGATGATTTTTAAGGTTCCTTCCAACAGAAACTGTGATTCTATGATACATCTTTGCCTTTTTCATGTCTTTTTCAAGAAGTGTGGGCAACAAGTTCACAAACAATGGCTTTTCCTAAAGGTACCTTCATAGGATTCTTGACTCTGAGTTGGGTTTTTTTGCCCCTTCTCCTCTCACCTTCCCCAAGTAAGATCATAAGTAGTATTTATAACATGTAATCAAAGTGTTAATGTACTAGCATTACCTAATGTTTCATTTTCTTTTTTTTTTTTAAACAGGAAGGTGGACAGAACTGCATTTTAGGACTTAACTTCTGATGGGCTGGATTTTGTCTTGGCAGGAGTTTTTGAAGATTCATGCAGTGAGAGAAAAAACAGCCAATGGCTTCAGAATCCATGGTCCCTGAGCAGGCAAAACAACATCTGATAAAGGGAAAAAGGCGGCAGCAACAGCAGCAAACTAGGCCTTCCAACAGTGATGGTGAAGATGACGTCTTTGTATTTGAGGCAAATGAGGCTTGGAAGGATTTTCACAGCTCTCTTCTTCACTTCTTTGAAGCTGGAGAGCTCTGCGACGTTACACTGAAGGTGATAACACGCATCCATTGCATGTAACACTGAAGATAAAGCTACAAATAAATGTGCTGGAGGTGGCTGTGAATTTGGGTAGGGATGTGGAAGCCACAGAATACTTGTTGGATATGAGGCATCTCTAGATATGCTGATGGTTTTTTTCTTATTTAGGAGGTTTACAGCTGAAATTGAAACATTTAAGGTGAAGTGCATGACTTTGACCTCATCCAACTTGTCTTCTAAGCAAGGTCCCACAGTTGATCAGTATGTTACTGTGCAGTTTCAGCTCCTTGTAACCTCTTTGTTCTCAACTCACTTTCATCTCCAATTCCGTCTCTTATTTCTGCATTGTGTATTGTTTTGCTACATCCTTCCCAGCAAACAGGATTTCTGGAACAAATCTGACTTCCAGCATTCTCAAAGAAAGAAAGAAAAAAAGAAAAAAACCCCAGACAATTATGTTCTACAGCTGATCAAAGAATAAAGGAGGAGGAGGAAGAAGAAGCAAGTTATATGATTCTTGCATAACATTGCTTTAATGCATTATTTGTAACTCAGCTGTATGTTCCTTATATCCTGATCCCAATAAATTTGTATCTAGCATCCATAACAGTGGGTGCCAGCACCTACAAATACTAGGTATTGCTTAGCTAGACATCTTACTAGTGCAAGATTTAAGAAAAAGAGATGGAGCATAGTTCCTAAACCAAGAACAAATGATAATGGATGCCTTTAGGAGCAATTGTTTGCCTGCCACTTTAACTGTTAAATATGAACTGGGAAAATCCTGGACAGATGTGTGTCCTTGGTAAACCTGGTCTCCAGGAGGCATCTCATCTTTCTGAAATGCTTGGGAGACAATGGAAATCTCTGAGAGGAAGAGGTTTTTCTCCCTTCTGTCCCAGTGGACAACAGGAGTAATAAGCAAGAACATTTTCCTGTTCTACTTCACAGCAGGTACTAAATTGCCTGTCACCAGGCACCGAGCAGGCACTCAGTGCAGTAGGTCCAGTGGCTCATAACAGTGCCCACAGGACACTGAATGACAATGCTGAAGCTGCTCAGGGTAGCTTGAGAGCCATGAAACAATTGGGCTGAGCACTCATCATCAGGTCTGTTTACATCAGTCATTTTAAAGGCATTTTGGGGAAGAAGGTCCACGTCAGAACTCTTAACAACCCTCCTCATCTCTTTTCTTGTTGACCTCATACTCACTTGCCTTCCTTTCCACCTACCCTTGCAAAAAAAAAGGCAGAAAGTCTTACTTTATAAACATAGTTAAATGTATACTCCTGCTAGGGAAGCTTGGCTTGGAAAATACACTTTACTGTGGTTGCAGTTTAACTTCCCCCAAGTTAGGCTTGTTTTAATGCTCATTTGTATTATCTATGTGGAGCTACTTTGGTAATTTAAGAATATTACATGACTCATCTTCCAGTGAAGGCTAAAGCAACCCATGTACATCTTACTGTACAGTTCCTAAATCAGTGATTTTCATGTAGTTGGTAACTGTTATCTTGAATTGGAATTTTCTGGAGGCCTTGATTTTTCTTTTTGTAGCGCTCAGGCATTTGTCATGTTTTAAGAATAATTACATCTCTACTGAACTTTCTGCTTTTGTGTGTGACCTGCAATAGCAATTCTGGCATTGCTGTTGTCAGAGCAATTGCTGACTCTTAAATATGATAGTTAATAACTGAAGGGGAACTCGGATTTCAAAATACCAAGAATATGCTAGATATTTGAATATTAAGCAGATTTGGGTAACATAACAAAGCCATTTAATTCAAAAGAAAGGTTTAATTAGAGAGTGGGAGGATGGGCAGAATAAAAATATGTGAAGGTGAGAATAGCTTGAGAGCTTTCCCTGATACAGCAGACCAGCTGGTGGGATCTTTTTGCGTCAGTCCTGTAGTTAGTTGGAGTGATGCTGTAACAGTGATAAGCAGTGGGAGCACACAGGGAGACTTCCTCTGCTCCTACGAGCTAAATCCTGGAATTTCACTGTACTGCTGCTGTCATATGAACAGTGTTAGAGGGCTGTTAGAAGGTGGAGAGTGTCAGATGATAGCATCTGCTTTTCTCCTCCTTTTGGTTTGCTTTTTGTTCATTTGGTAGGTCTGAACTGTTCCTTCTGGGGTGATCTAGTTTGATCACACTGAGCCATCCATCTTTGCCTCATTTTTAATCTGTGTACTCTTTCACGTGTCTTTGCTTTCTGTACTCAATTCACTGCTTACCAGGTAGTTTACACTTGTGTTGATCAGACACACTTTTTAAAAGGTTAGAGCAATTGTGTATTGAATCAGAGGTAGAAAAAGGTCCAAATTACCCTTTTTTATTTAGTATTTTATTTTTTTTTTTTAAATTGCAAGACAGGTCACTGTAACACCTTCATCTGAAAATGAACACGCAATTTTAGTCCATCAGGGAAAATGGTTGCTTAACTGAGCCATACCTTTATGGTAGTGCAGACTGCAGACTGACAAAGGCTGTAAGAAGGCACTCCTGTTAACACAAATAGTGGGTTGTTCGTTTACCTTCAGTATTTACATTCTTTTTAAATTTAATTGAATTCTAGAATTTAGTACCTGAAAAGCCCATTTTGTGCTTTCTGATCAGAGTTTTGAAAAATACCTTGTCTCTATGGGGATACACTATCTTTTGTGGCTAACAGATTCTAAAAATCTTGAAGTGATTGGTAACTTTTAATAATCCCTGTAATAACTGTTATTACTGTGGTTTTACATGAATTTACTACTATAAAGATCATTATCAATTTCTTGATAGTAGTAGAAGTCCAGAAGTTCAAATTAAGTAGTCTGAAAATGTCACTTTACAATTTCCCCCCCCCTTAAAGTCTCTGAATACACATAAAACAAGTGCCTAGCAGTCTCCTTCTGTCTCCAAGATGCATCTGGAATGTTCCTAAGGATGCTTCATGTGGCTTTTAAAGAAAGGCAAGTTTAGTGCATCAGTGCTGCTGCTTCCTTGTTTTATGGCTTTGCCCTATTCTGGTGGCCAAGTTACAACTTAGATCTGCCTGGGATACATGGATGTAATTCCAGAAGTACAGGGCAAGTGAAGTTAATTTGTTTCAACGACATACAGTAGCTTAATGCACATCTAGTCCAGAATTCTTATTTCAGCTTAACCGTTCATCTTTTTCACAGCCAAAACTGACATTACAGTAAAATGGAGGGTTTTTTTGTTCTTTTTTTTTTCAGGTCGGTTCAAAGCTTATCTCCTGCCACAAGCTGGTTCTAGCTTGTGTCATCCCTTACTTCAGAGCCATGTTTCTTTCAGAAATGGCTGAGGCCAAGCAGAAGTTGATCGAGATCAGGGACTTCGACGGCGACGCGATAGAAGACCTGGTGAAGTTCGCGTACTCCTCGCGGCTCACGCTGACGGTGGACAACGTCCAGCCCCTCTTGTACGCTGCCTGCATTCTGCAGGTGGAACTGGTGGCAAAGGCCTGCTGTGAATACATGAAGCTGCACTTCCACCCCTCCAACTGCCTGGCAGTCAGGGCGTTTGCCGAGAGCCACAACCGCATTGACTTGATGGACATGGCCGATCAGTTCGCTTGCGAGCATTTCGCGGAGGTCATGGAGTGCGAGGACTTCGTGAGCGTGTCACCGCAGCACCTCCATAAACTCCTGTCCTCCAGTGACCTAAATATTGAAAATGAAAAGCAAGTTTACAACGCTGCTATCAAGTGGCTGCTGGCCAATCCACAGCATCACGCCATGTGGCTGGATGAAATACTTGCACAGGTAGGGCAGACCGAGGCACCACGTGCCTGTCTCGTCAGTGGTTTAATTGTATAATCAACTGTTTGCACTTGGGTAGATCTCAAGACGAAAAATGTTCTCAGCTCTTGGTGCCTCATCTGGTGTTCACAGTTGTGAGCTGACCATGGTAGCAGGTTAGATCTCTGGAATATCAGGAAAAAGTGGTATTCTCCTGTTTCTGTACAGAGAAGAGTACTCACTTTGTGCTCACGGCTGGGGGGGAGTCAACAAAAAGCTACATCTGTGCTAGAGCAGAAACTTCTTAGATTTACTTGAAACAGAGCAAGCCATTGCTTCTCTTGATTTGGCAGTCCTACAGCCTGAAACTACTGCCCTTGCTGGCACGTATTTGTCCTTAAGAAAGGAGTCAAAACTATTGAGTTTTTTTACATGGCTAGGAAAGTAAAACTGTAGCAGAGACATGTCACATCAAGTCATGCTTCTAAAATATTTCATGTGCTTAATTAAAAAAAGGCTAAGATATGTCAGCCCTACAAGTAGGCCAGGAAACATGATAGACCTTTTAATGCTCGCTAGACTAGCACTAGTTATCTAGACTAGCGCTAGTTATCTGTAGGAGTCAAAAGGAGTTGGCAGTTCAATTGTCCGGACTTGATGCGAGTTCACTGCTTCTGAAAGAAACACAGGTATCAAAAGGTCATTCAGCTGAACTTATTTGGACACCCACCAGACCTCCTCCTGTCAAAGCGTTAGGTACTTCAGTTATTCAAGTTCCACATATGCTGGTTATGGAGTTTAAAATACAATATTTGAGACAGTTATGGGGAACCTGTGCTGGGGAGGATAGGGGTGCATGCTATGCACTGCAGAATGCCCCATGTGTCTTAGTAGGATCAGCTGTGTGGTTTCAGTTGTCACTTTGAATACTTTGCATTTGGCTCAGTTGCTAATATTGGTGTTACACGAGTGAGGAGAGGTCCACTAAGATGCTGCTGTCAGTGTCTTCATGTGTCATTTTTCACATTTCCTAGTAAAAGATGGTTTATTAACTGTCTTCCAAAAACCTTCAGTTTCATCTAGACTAGCATGAGGTTTTTGGTACAAAAAGCCCTTCTTTAGTGCATTATAATTAACTTTACAGGTAATATGTATATAAAAAAGAGTATTATTTCCCAGTTGTGCTATCACATGAATTAACAACTTCATTCTATTGATACTAGAGTATCTATATATATATATATATATATATACATATATATATACCAGTATTGAAACCAGAATCTGTATTGAAGCAATAAAAAAGTAAACCCCTTCCTGTACATATGGGTTATTTGCCAGAGTATCTGGAGCCATCAGTTGACTTGGACATTATTGCTAGCGGAAAACATGACTGGGCTTATCAACAGTTTTTATCCACATCATAATCAGCCTTATGGGTTTTGCTGTCATAATCAGGTTCTGAGTGTGTCAGCCTGGAGTTCTTACCACATCACTAACCTCAGGAGCCTGTCAGCAGGGCTACGGTGATGCTTTAAAGCAGCCTAAAATAAGCCGGGCCAAAGTAAAGGAAGAAGTGGGACTGAAAGCAAGTAGGTAAGGAAAAACTGGTAGAGACACATGCTTATTTGGAGTCAGGGACACTTGTCAGTGATATAACAGCACCATCCTGCTGCTCTGAGAAGCTCTGGAGATACTGGACTTCACCACTGAGCTAACTGAGAGCTGCTTGGCAGCATTGACTCCAAACCTTAAGAAATCAGGTGGAGGTTTACCTCAGTTCCCCCCACTAACACCTGTCCCACCTGTGCCCCGGTTGTACTTCATATGCTTCTTTACTGTTTCTCTCACAAGGAAAAATGAAAGGTTTGCTGAAATAAATGACAGAAAGGATTTAGAGAAGGAAACAATTGGCTCTCAACGTTTTTTTTTAAAATCTCAAAGTCTGTCAAGTCTGCGTCAAAGAAAGGTGTTACTGCGCTAGCAATACGTACTTCATAGGCACTTAGGTCATGCTGACAGTGTTTCCTTTTTGACTTGCCAGCCAAAGAAAATGAACCATTCTAGCATAAGCCCTCCTTACATTAGCGTAGCAGTGACCCAAAAATTCATACCCTCCGCAGACTAACCTGACACAGGCTACCCTGGTGAAGTCACAGGTGCTGCCTGCATCACACCTGGCACGTTCAGCTGCAGCACAGGCAGCTGCACTTCTCCCACACCGCCTGGGCCAAGGGACAGTTCTCCGCTGTTGCTTAAGTGCAAATGGTTGTAGCAAACATTTGTCACTCGAAAGAACTGTTCATATCGCTGTTATCTGGGAAAAAACCATGCAAGCCGCTCTCTTCAGTGAGGAGCGTGGGGCTGCCAGCTGGCCCGGGAGCTGCCATCTGTTACATGTGCGTCACTGTGACTGGTGAGACTCAGCCAGTTCAGCCAGTTTCTCCAACTGTGTTCATTCCTGTCAGGTACGGCTGCCTCTCTTGCCCATTTGTTTCCTTATGGGCGTTGTGGCAAAGGAAGAGATTGTCAAGCAGAATCTAAAATGTAGGGATTTGCTGGATGAAGCAAGAAACTACCACCTTCACCTGAGCAGCAGGGCAGTGCCTGACTTTGAGTACTCCATTCGCACAACACCAAGGAAGCAGACTGCTGGTAATTAAATGTGTGTCTGGTTATCCGGTAGGGAGTGGTGTGGAGGAAAGGCAGCACATCTGTGGAGGTATATTGGTATCAAGCAGGCATGGTTTGGTATCCAGGATTGTTAATGAGTTAATGCAAAATTGGGAAAGACATTATGTGCCATTCTGGTATTTAGATAATGTGCTGCATTTTCCTAGCAGAACTTTAGCAGTCATTTTCTTTCTTTAAAGCATGTATTTATCTTGATTGGCTCTATCTATATTAAAGCTAGAGCTGTTAAGTATGTTATGACCAGGCAATCTGTTCAAAGCTATACCAAAAACAGTGGACAGTTATCTTTTGGTGTAAGGCTGAGCTAACTTTTAAAGTCTTTGACTAACCTGCACCAAAAGTGAGTGATGAATATTAGACTGCAAATCCTCGTTTTTACGTTGTTATATTTAACAAACAATGTATTTATCTCCTTAAGCAAAATCACCAAAAAAGCGTATTTAAAATATACATAGTGTTTGCAAGAGCATAGATAGCCAATTGCCATAGCAGCATGCCAAGCAAAGGCCAAAATCCAGTATGCAGTTATGCAGGGCAATGACTGTGCCCTTGAAGTGAAATACAACTTCTCCCAAACGATGTAATTTTCAGTTTGCTCTGCTATACGTTTTTTTTCCCCATCCTCCTCCTAGTTCTCTGGAAACGTGTTTTGTCTTCTTCAGGTGTGCTGTTCTGTGTCGGGGGCAGAGGTGGATCAGGCGACCCCTTTCGCAGCATTGAGTGTTACTCTATCAGTAAGAACAACTGGTTCTTCGGCCCTGAAATGAACAGCAGGAGGAGGCACGTGGGTGTGATCTCTGTGGGAGGTCAGTAACCCTATTCAAGCAACCCCATTCAAAAGGCACTTGTTTTGTTCCTTTTGCTGGAGTTGATACTTTTTACTACTTGTACAAGTAGTAAACTACTTCACTTGTTTAATTATTGAATATTCTTCACTTTAGTAAAGCTTCTTTCCTGAAGGAGTGTTTGGTTCTGAACCAATCTAAGGCCATACTTACTGAAAAGACATTATTATGAACTGACAGAGTCGGGGCTGTTCAGAAGAGAAGAGAAGGCTTCATGGAGACCTTATTGTGCCCTTTCAGTGCTTAAAGGGAGTTTACAAGAACAATGGGGGCAGACTTTTTAGTAGGGGCTGTTGCAATAGGACAGGGGGTAATGGTACTAAAAGAGGGTAGATTCAGAGTAGATGTGAAGAAGAAATTTTTTTACAGTGAGGGTGGGGAAACATTGGAACAGGTTGCCCAGAGAGGTGGTAAATGCCCATCTCTGGAGGCATTCAAGGTCAGACTGGGTGGGGCTCTGAACAACCTGATTTAGTTGAAAATGCCCCTGCTCGTTGCAGAGGGGCTGGACTAAATGACCTTGAAAGGTTCCTTCCAACCCAAATGATTCTATGAGTCTATGAACTGTATATACCCCCTTGCCTTAACAGGGGTTTTACTTTTTATAAATCCACGTATAAAAAATGGCCTTACGTAGCAGTCAGCCAGTCCTCATTAGAACAGATTCCTGGTTGAGTACAGCATATAAATATATAAAGTCCATACTTACTTAAATTCTGATATTGAAAACATTTAGAAACTTTAACCGTTATTTGAGCTCTGTTTCCACATAGACAGGGATATTATATAAATGAAAACTGAAATGTTGCCAAGCACTCTCTATATCAAAAGATGTGTATGTGTTCAGGTAAAGTCTACGCGGTAGGTGGACATGATGGAAATGAACACTTAGGAAGCATGGAAGTATTTGATCCTCTCACAAACAAGTGGATGATGAAGGCATCAATGAACACAAAGAGGTATATGTGTACCATGATCCAAAATTTAAGTCCTAGTCTGTGATATATCATTTCTTGCTGATGCTGGAAAATATCATGTCTGCCCTGCCTTTATTTGGGTTTTCAAACTGCTATTTCTAGGAATTTTTCTCCCTATTTTGGAGCTTTGTGCTATAAAGGTATTATCCTTATCTTTTCTTCTTTTTTTGGGCGAGTTGGCTTCTGGAGCAGAAACCTGTTCTACTCCAACTATGCTTATATTCTGGTATCAAGGGCCTTTCTGCTGTGCCCAATAAACAACTTGAAACTGATGAACTGGTTCTGTGGATTTTTTGCTCTTTTTAAGAATGAGCAAGATAACTGCCAGCATAACATGAAAAGTGAAATACTGCCCAGCAAACAAGTAGCCACCTATGTTTTTGCCTCAAAAGGCCAGAAGGACTAAAACACTGAAAGTCCACTTGAGGATTTTTCTTGCCTTTTGACATTTAAGATTCTTTTAAGGAGTTACTGGACTCACGGATCTGTAATTTTTTTGTTTCTGGTGTTATTTAAACCATCGTACTTAATTCTACATTCCATTTTGTTTGTTGTTTTTAAAAGCATCCTGTACAAGTAGGAGCATACTGAGCACGGCTAAGTGCTTTGTAGCTTTAATCAAAATAGAAGACAACTGCCATCATTAACGGTGTCTGTTATCTGTTGAGGCAATTTAAGATAAGCCCAGGATATTGCCACAATATTTGTTCTGTACAAAGATTGTGTCTCTCTTGCTCCTGCCTACCCGCCCATCTGTGAACCTGCCCTCTGTGTAATGAGACAAGGATGTTCCCAAGGACATGGTAAATCATCTCTCTTGGTAGTTAGAGCAGAAACTAGACAATGCTTTTTAATTTTGTACTACCGATTGTACTCTCATGTTGGTAGATTCAGTAGAAACAAACCTGAGAACCATTTTAACACTTAATTTAAAAATCAGAATGGAAGAAATTGTGATTACATCTTGCTGGAGTTCAATCATCTAATATCTAGCACAGGTTTGCCTTTTAGTATGTACCAATATTCCCCTTCAGTCATTCCCAAATTGTAAAAGCCAGCTATACCAACAAAGTTAAAACCAGCAGGTTTTGGTTCTTCATTGGATTCAACAAACAAAATCGGAGGCATGAAATTCAGTACCCAGACAGAGAAAGCAAATATCTAAGACCATCTCAGATATCTGAGCATGTGAGTAGAGGACTTGGGCCTTAGGTGACATTTGGTCAAAACAGTATTCCATGCCCCTCTGGCACAGGTGTGCAGAGGGCCAGCTACATTATTTACTACAAACTTCA
This sequence comes from Manacus candei, assembly GCF_025592945.1. NCBI lineage: Eukaryota > Metazoa > Chordata > Aves > Passeriformes > Pipridae > Manacus > Manacus candei. Next base: position 40,382,902 of record NW_026138076.1, on the reverse strand, counting down.
CTTTTTAAATTTTCGCTGCTTTTTTCCCCATAGTTCGAGAGAGGTGCCAGTCATGTAACATTGCACTTGATGTGTCATTCCCTTTCCTCGAGGATTTTCGCTCGAGGTGTTGATCCTGTCGTTTTCCCAGGAGAGGAATCGCCCTGGCCTCCCTTGGCGGCCCCATTTACGCAATAGGAGGTTTGGATGACAACACCTGCTTCAGCGACGTGGAACGGTACGACATCGACTCCGATCGGTGGAGCACAGTCGCCCCCATGAACACTCCCCGGGGAGGAGTCGGCTCCGTGGCCCTGGTGGTAAGTGACTGTTTACTCCCAAGTCAGGGCCAACTGAGGAACCGACCTGCTTTTCAAATCTGCTTCTACAAGGCAGAACACGAGATCTTAAACAAAATGCAGCTGGTGGGTCTGAGCACCTCTGGTCATCAAAATCCTATGGAACTGTGCAAAAGGTGAGGATATTTAGGATAATACATCAAACTGAACTGTTTCAACAGTATTTGAGGTACTGGGAGCAAGTACTAGAACCCTTCTAACCACATGGCTAGTGCTTCCTGTCTCACTCAGAAGTCTGGTTTGGCATGGTCACTATGATTAAAGGTACTGAATGCATCTGCACTTTAAACCCTCTGTTGCCATATATGCTCTGCAAAATAGCTGCAACATTACATAACTTTTTCTCTTCTTTAATTGGAAGATGGCATTTATGTTAGATAATTAAGTCTGTTACTGGAATTCTTAAATAAAGTAAATAATTAGGACTGTGTGTATATACCAGGTTTTCCTATAATTTTAACATTGCTTATGGAAAGCTGAGTAAAGACAACTACATTACTAATAATCTTTCCCTATACAACTGTTTTCCAGAACCACGTTTATGCTGTGGGGGGCAATGACGGTGTAGCATCTCTTTCCAGTGTGGAGAAATATGATCCCCATTTGGATAAGTGGATAGAAGTGAAAGAGATGGGTCAGCGAAGAGCTGGGAATGGTGTCAGCGAGCTCCATGGCTGCTTGTATGTTGTCGGTGAGTAGGGATGTGGCATTTTGTAGTGCTGGTACTGCCAAGTACTGGCCTGTGGAAGAAGCTGCTGTTGCTAGAGGAACTGGGGAACAGATAGACCTGACCTGTACTTGGTGTTCTTGGGCAGGAGAAGAGAGCAAGTACAACCACGACAAACTTAAACAAAGGTATGTTAGCAAGGAAATAAAAGAGCAGTTGCTAACCTGCATTTCAGGAGGGTTATATCGTTCAACACAATATGTCTATATTAGAAAACCCTCTTAGACTCACTAATCTGGGGTTTCCTTTTAGGAAGTGATTTTTAAGTTCACACACTTTCAAAGCTTTTTAGTTGTGTTCTGAGTGTAGACAACAGTAGCTTTTTCGCGCTTATTCCACAGCCTGTTGTCCTGTGCGCTACCTTTTACCTGCTTTCCTGAGGGAGGAAGATGCCAGGTAGGTGTGCCATAGTGGTAGTTGCAGAGCTCTGCCTTGTGTATTATCATAAATGCTTACAAAGGTTTCAAGCAGAATGCTTCTCTGAGAGCTGCCCCAGTAAGGGGAAAGCATCACCGAAGTCTTACATGAGGAATTTTTGTTTCCTACTGAAGTATTCGTCAATGCTGTAACTTGAGAACTCTGCAAGAGTGTGTTTTGCATAAACTAAACTAAACTTAAGATTGGGACCATCTTTTTACTGGTCTTTGGGTTTTTTCCTGTTCCGAATGGGAAGCTGTTTCATTGTAAGTATGATGAATTCAAGGAGAAAAATAATAGAACTAGAACTCTTGCAACTTGAATAGAAGAAAACTGTCGCCCTGGGCGATGCTTGTACAGCGACAGGAGGGAGAGCTGTTAGATTAATTTTTAGGGGCTTGGAAAGTTCTAGTAAAGAGGGAGCTGGACAGTACCCCCAAACACTGAGAGTAGCCTGATAATGCCAGTCCTGGGCATCACCTGCACCAGAAGTGGCTAAAAACGGATAAACGTGATGGTTCTTTGCAGGTGGCTTTGACGACAACTCCCCGCTGAGCTCGGTGGAGCGGTTTGACCCACGCAGTAACAAATGGGAATATGTGGCAGAGCTCACAACTCCAAGGGGTGGTGTTGGCATCGCGACACTGATGGGAAAGATTTTTGCAGTTGGAGGTCATAATGGCAACGTGTACCTGAATACAGTGGAAGCATTTGATCCTGTAGTGAATAGGTAATTTTAAATGTTTTATTTGGCTTAGTAAGACAATGAAGTCTGCCTATATGAAAACACAACATGACAGCATGCAGCAGGAGTCTAGCTGTTGTTTCCTGGTAATAATTGAGTAATATCCATGACTGTCAATGTAGGACTGCTGGCTATGCCACTAGGTTTTTCTTGTAAACATTTAAGCACCTCCTCCCTCCTCTGCCTCCTCTGCATCCCTTGTTCATTCAATAACAATCTACAGAGAAATAATAAGCCACTGGGGTGCATTTTTGTGCAGGGCAAACAGCTAGGCTGTGTAAAAGAATTTCGGACACAGAAAACAAATACTTTCAGATTGCTCAGAAAGGACAGGAACTGACTTTTCTTTTTTCCCTCTGCCACGTTCCGTAGGTGGGAGCTCGTGGGCTCGGTGTCACACTGCCGGGCAGGGGCAGGCGTGGCCGTGTGCTCCTGTCTCAGCAGCCAGATCCGGGAAGTGGGCCAAGGATCCAGCAACGTTGTTGACTGCATGTGAGCTCTGCCACCTCCTCCAAATTCCAAAGGAATGATAATAGGGAAGCACTGCAGAGCTTTTAAACACTGTGTTTTGTATGGTAGGTTAAGAAATCAATCCAGTACATTTTCTTTGTGAAAATGGTACCTTCTGCAGCTGTAAAGCTTTTGGTGACTTTTTATCAATAGTGATACAGAAAAGCCTTTGATAACATGGAATAAAAGTGTGACTCACGGGGAAAAAAACCTGCCAAGAGCTGCAATCATCCCCTTTTTGAGAAGCTGTAATTTCAGAATCATTTGAGGCAGCTGTTGCAGGGACTCATTATTACAGGAACTGTAAAGCAGGCATGGGGAGAAGGCAGAAATTGTTACTGCTGAACTTCACCCAACAGCCCTGCTACATGTTTCCTGGAGGACTTGAGTGCCATTTAATATAACTTATTTTCTGGAATGAAGTCTTAAACATTTCCTAATTGTACAAGAGCTTTGTAACACAAGGCATCTCAAATTTTAGAAGGTAATGACATCCCTGGTGCAAAATAAAATAACTGAGGCAGAGAAGTTCACTGCCCACCTCCCAAGGGACTGCTGGCAGCAGTGGAACTCAGTCTGAACTGTCTTTCAAACTACTTTCTTGAGCTAATACACGTGTTAGAAAAAAGAAAAGATTCTTGCCCTGAGTTTAGCCACTGCAATACCATTTTTATATGAAATGGAAGTGCATAATAAAATTTGCAGTAAAGACCTTTAAATGCAACTCTAGGAGATGACACAACCAGTATCAGTATCCAGTAGCGACTGGTAATTCTCGAGGTACTGGCTCTTTTAAGAAAGTAGATAGATAGCCTCAAAACAGGTAGATGATGAAAAGCTTACATAAACCAAAGAGAATCAGAAAAAAAATAATTGGGAATAAACCAGTACTTACGTAAAAAATTGAAATAGGAATTTGACAGTCCTGCATACAAGCACATCTCGTTAGGCAATCAGAAACTCTGAATTCCGAGTAAAGTCCAGCTGGAAAGATTGCTGATTCTTGTTCCTGCATCACCTTGAAAGACCAGCAACTGACAATCCTTTGTGACCAAAGTTTCACATTACCAGGTTGTTCCAAGTAACCTGGGAGAGCAGCAAACTTCTCTGCATTCAGGCCTGGGGAAGAGGTAGGACAGCATGAGCGTAAGGCGCAGTCGTGTTTTGCTGCTGAATTACCATGGTTTAGCTGTCCTGTCTGAAATGGCTTGCACTTTGATAGCACCCAGGGACACAGTGAATGGTACTGTAAATAATGAAACATTGCAATAAACATTTGTACTTCAAAGGACCTCGTTTGTAGTATGACTGGAGCATGCTATTGCTGGGAAACATTACAACATCGAGCATTTTTTGGTTTCTGCAGTGTATAATTCTCAACAGAAGGCTTTTGACAGCAGAGAAAACCCTGTGTTACAGCTGCGAGTTGTACCACCCTGCTACCTGCCTTGCAAGGCTGTGGTTACTCTTGTGGCTCTTAACCTGATTAGGAGGGGTGGAAAGAAGGGAAGCAGGTTCTCTCTCTGGGACCAGATGGGTTTTTCTATGGGTGTCCTGGCTAACAAAACCACCCAAGTTTTTTACGAAGTGACACTGACTGTGAAACCAAGTAGCCTGGCAGTGCTGCATTTCTCCTCTTGGTGGGACAGTGGGAACACCCTTGAGGGCAGCATGTGAGTAATGCACGCCTGGAGCACACTAACTGTAGTCACCTTCCAGGCACCAAAGGGAGAAGTGTCCAGGGGGAAATCAGGTGACAGCAGAGGCACTGGGATTCTGTACTGTGTGGGAGGAGCTCTGCTGTCACCCTGTGGCTGTAAGTAGGTTTGAACAGGATCCCAAGACAGACATCTCAGTCGTATTTCAATGTGCAGCCCTGCCCCAACACCCGTGCTCAGGCCTTTGGAGGTAAATCCTTAAGGACTGGCATGAAAACTGCAAAGCAGGTTTACAAGGAACAACCCTGTTGCCAGTACAGTGGTGTCCACATTTTTAATTTTAGATGGCACCAGAGCTACAAATATTTTGTGTGGAGCTGTTTTTAGAGACACTACTGCTGGAAATGTGACAATGATGTCAAAGTATTAAAAAAAAAATAAAAATGCAGGATTACTTTGGTGACAAACTGTAACTACCTACCTGCACATAAAGCTGTTGTGATTTAACACTGGCAAACTCATTTTGCTTCTTCCAGTACTGGCAATGGGATAATGATGACAAAGGAATACCCTCCCTGGTCCATGCTGAGGGACAGAGCAGCCCCTGCATTTGCAATACTGAAGTTTGTGAACATTCAGGGCCAGGAAATCATTGCATCTAAGGATGATACACATCTGATCCCAAGTGTGGAGTTGTCTCTGCTGATGTTAATGACCTTTTCCTGCATGTAAAAGTGTTGATCTCTCCCTTGAAAACTGTAAACCCAAAGATGCCTGTTAGTACATCCTTTAAATGCAATTTAAAACTCATTTTGGATGAATCAGGTGTGGTCATAGTTAATCACGCGAGTTTCTGGCCCACTGATTTTACTGATGTCATGTTCTTTTGGGAGGAGCACAATCAGACTTCGGACCACTCTTGACCAGCCCTCTTGGCTCTGTATCTCCAATCATGTGGGTGCAGCCACTGCTTACAAGCCCCCTGCTGCCACCCACCCCACCTTCTAGGACACGCCACCTCCCCATCTCCGCTGCCCTGCGGCCCCACAGGCACCTCACACACAGTGCTGCTCCTCACCTTGGGACTTGGACAGAAACCTCCCAAACCATACCTCTGCCAAGGGCAGCTGTGTCTTACGGAGAGTTTAATCTGGACAGTTCTATGAATGGAAGATCGGCACAAAGGCAAAGATTTTCCTTTAAGTTATATTTCTGATCACTATGCTGAAATAGTAATTTCTGATTGTTTTTGGTTTTTTTCCTGAACATGCCATAATGCCACAATGATGCAAGGACCTTGCATGGATTAGTGTTTGTTTAAATTTTTGTAAAATACCTCCTTTCAAAAGAATTGTAAATTCACACCATATTATTTCCATTCAAAGGGAATTGTGGTCATTTGGTTATACTTTCACAGCTTCAAATCCTTTTTAGTACTGCTCTTCCCCAACGGCATCATCATTCCTAATAGAGCCATGCTTGCAGCAAAACTCTTTGGATTTGACATCCTGCTAAAATACTTGGCTGTGAGTATCTTAGAAGGCGACATGTGATACTTGAATACTTTAAAATGTAAACAAAATACATACATGCACTCTTAGTCCCATCAGGAAGACTGCAGACTTCCCTCCTGTTTAAACGCCGGCTGAGACAATGACTCCACTGGAACGCCTGCCTGCAGAGGGGGATGCAGCCCTGCGGGTAACCGAGCCCGCGCGGGCAGAGAGCTCTGCTCACACCCTGTGTTTATCAGCACAACCAACAGGCATCGAGCAGCGGCCTCGGAAAGCTGCACGGGAGAAAGGAAGCAGCAATGATCCCAGCCAGGCGAGGGAGGGATCCCTGCCTGTCTCCAGGGTCTTCCTTCAGATGCGGTGGGATTAGGGGGCAGTTATTGCAGTGCCAGTGTTGTTAACCCTTTCAGGGTTAACACACTACACACGGAGGGCAGACTGGACATGTCAGAAGCAGTTTGTTCATCAAAACCAAGGAAGTTCTCTTGCTTGTGATCTGGTAAGGCACTCCTTTCTTTTAGAGCAATGGGAAGGTAAATGCCCAGGACTGCCCGCAGCACTGGCAGTAGGTGCTGAAACCAGCACTCGGGTGAACAGCCTGTTTCTCTGCGCTCCACCCCACTGCATTCCAGTGCAAGCAACAGTGTTAGAGACAGTCCAGCAGCTCTAAGGCTACTGAAGCACCAGGAGATTTTATGAGATCGTTTTCCTGCCCTGAACTTTTTTCTGCACTCACCTAAAATCAGGAGTGCCTTTGTGCATCCTGGCTGCAGGACCTCAGCTCTGTATCTTACCTCCACTTGCAACAACATTTGATTCCTGGAGTGATTCCATCTCTTCTAGTAGTTGGAAACAAGCTGCATGAGAAATTCACATCATCTGGCAAAATATGTACAAACAGCAATCACTGAGGAACGGGGTCACGTCTGAGCAAACAAAGGTTTGTTAGAGATAAAATCGAGTGCTCAGAATGCAACATTGACTGCGCAGTTTCACAGCTCCAGCCTGACACAAGTGCCCTGAACCACCATGAGAACCAGAAGTTGTGTTCACCTTGCTGTCTGTGTGTTCCCTCTGCCTGTTGAGACAGCTTCAGGATGCTCAGCTGATCCCGTGTGACGGGACCACAGCTCCCGCGTGGAATGACACAGAGATTCATTTTACAAACAAGTTGTCAACAGGCGATAAAAATTCAGCCAATTAACCCATTCAAGATTAATTAGAACAAATGCCTGGAAAATCCTTAACTCCAGACTGCTCCACAGTTAAGTGGGGCTTTCTATCTTCATTTAGGCCGGAACTGCTTTTAAAACTATATTCAGCATCACTGCAGTGCAGTTTTGCAAAACCAAGTTCTCTATTCCAGATGCTCTACTTAAATTTTTTGCTATCCACTTTTACCACATCTGTACTTATTTCCTAAGCTTTGTGTGTTCTCTTAACTGGAACTGGCAGCAAATAAAGCTCGCTCAGCCAGGAGATGAAACTTCTAGTTGTAATTCTTTCTTGGCTCTATCATCAAGGTTGGTGTTGCTGCCACTTTGTGGCATTTTAACGCAGTTTCTTTTACTCCAGTGCAGTTTCTTTTTAAAGCTGTTTCAGCAGCAAAAAAAAAAAAAAAAAAAAAAAAAAAAAAAAAAAAATAGTCCACAGGCAGCTATGTGATTTCCTCCATCTGACTTGTCTGGTCTGCAGGGGTTGTTGTGCTCTGTCACTTCAAAGAAAAAGCCCACTCAACACATAGCTGCTGTAAGTTTTCCACCAAAAAGGGTGATCTGATCTTTCAGTAGGTGCACACCCCCTGTGTCAGGTGGTGCAGCAGCCACTGTCCTGGCAGGGGTAACAACACACGCGGGCACTGGGCTGTGCTGAAGAAGAGAGAAGGCTGAGAGGAGATCTCATTTATGCATATAAATATCTCAAAGGTGGATGCCAAGAGGGTGGTGCCACACTCTTTTCAGTGGTGTCCAGGGACAGGACAAGGAGCAATGGCCATAAACTGAAACACAAGAAGTTTCACCTCAAGGTGAAGAAGAACTTCTTTACACTGAGGGTGTCAGAGCACTGGCTTCTAAGTTTCTAAGTCTTCAAAACTGCAAAAACCTTCAAGGTTTTTTTTGAACAAGTTAAAAAAATAGCTAAATTAAGTTTCTAAGTTTCTAAGTCTTCAAAGCTGTAAAAAACGTGAAGGTACTTAACGTCCTGGAAACAATTAAGGCATGTTTTCTTCCAGTCTCAGTCACTGTAATCCCTATCTGGTGTAGCGTAACAGCTCAGCGAGGCTACTGGTCAACACCAGAGCACACGACTTCAGCAAATACCTCTGGAAAAAGAGAGGGAGAGAGAAAACATTTGGTTGGTTTCATACAACAGGCACAACTGACAGAGGACAGTCAAAAAATGAGTTACTTTATTCAAAGGGGACTTGCAAAGCCCTTTGAATTTCAGCAACTGCCTTATTAGTGTGAGCATTTTTACGGCTTTCCTACAGCACATTGTGCTGTTTTCTTTTGCCAGTTTGCCAACAGATCATGGCAATGCACCCCTTCACCCAGAGCAGCTCACAAAACTATGGACAATGACACTGCAAAGGCCACAGGGGATGGCAGGTTACGGCTGAACTGCACCTACTCTACAGCTTTTACAGATTCACCACTGCTTGCACTAGAGCAGGACACAACACTCTTAACAACAAAACTGTACAATAAAAAAAAGTGAGGCTCTGAGGTGGGATTTCCTGCAGTCAGGTGCTGAGATTGCAAGGGAAGACACACCTAACATCAAATAGCTCCTCTCCTGGCTCTTTGAGACAGATTGATTGCCTGTTTCCCTTTCTCCTGCTGCTCTGCAAGAGGGGGAACTGCTGGGGTCTCTCATGTTTCTTCACCATTTCTCTGCTCTTCCCAATTTCCCCCACAATATTGGAAGTTCGGCAAATGACAAAATTATATAAAACCTGCACAGGAACCAAGGTTATTCGCCCACCTGTGCTAAGCCACCTGCTCTGTGAGGAGGAGCTGAAAGGCAGACAGGCACTGAAATATCCACCGGGAACACTCATTCACCACAGAGCCTGCAGCCAACTCTGTGCAGCTGAAGCAGCTGGCTGGAGGTATATTCATACTTCCCTTTGGGAGTCAGCTTTCCAAAAAACACTTGTGACCAACAACCACCTCAGTTAAATAAAGGGCTGTCTCATAATTCAAGGGAAAGTGACTATCAGAGCTGAGGGGCATGGCAAAGGGGGCTCTGGGAACTCCTTTACCGGACATATCTCTCTTTTAGGCATCAGCATCACTGCGAGCACCACAGCAGCCCCAGGGAATACCAAACAAGCTTGATGCAAATTTCTCTAAGTGCCAAGTGCCTCAGGTACCCTGCTGCTTTTAACAGAGTGGCCTGGGGGATGGGCACTGCCGCCCTACAAAGCTCTGCTTGGATTGGAAGCTGAAGAAACCCACCAGTGCTGGCAGGGGGTTGACCAGCCACATGCTGACACAGCCTGCTGCCCAAATTTTATTTTATTTTTTTATTTTTGGAATTATTTTTATTTAATTTTTATTTTTATTTTTCTGTCTATTTATATATTTATTTTATTTTCATTTTTTATTTTGTTTTAAAAAATTTTTAATTTATTTGTTTTGTAAATTTTATTTTTATTTTTTACTTTATTTTTTATTTTATTTTTTTTATATCAGTGTTTTTATTTTTATTTTATTTTTATTTTTGAATTTATTACTATTTTTATTTTTACCTTTTTATTTTATTTTTTAATTTTATTTTTATTTTTATTTTTTAATTTTTTTAAAAATTTTATTTTTCATTTTAATTTTGCCACTCCTTGGGGACCTGGTGAAATTGACAGCGACAGCAGCCAATGGGATGGCGAGGGAGGCGGTGCGAGCCTGCTTTGACCAATGGAGAAGCGGAGCGAACTTCACGCAGCCAATGGGAAAGTGGCGCGGGCTGCTGAGCTTGTCTGCCCCTTCCGTCCCTGCTCTGCGCTCTCCCCTCTCGCTCGGGGCACGGCGGGGCTGCGCCGGTGTCGGGTTGCCGGTTCCCGTTTTTTATAACATAAAAATTGAAATCGAGGATGGGATTCAAACCCATATGTTCGTAGCAGAATTGTTCCCCCAGTGAGACTTGACCCACTCGGCCATGGGGTCAGAAGGGCTGGACCGCCTTAGATAGCCTTTAAGGAGAGAGGGGTGCGCCCTGGAGGCCGCCATTTTGTTGTACGGTGCATGAAAGGGGAGCGCCACGTTTCTCGAACGTAGGCGGCCGTCATGTTGTTGTCCGGCGATTCAGGCGGACGCGGGGCGGTCGCTTGGATTTCATCGCGCCGGCGGCCACCAGCAGTGCGGAGACGGGAACCGAGAACTGGCCCTGCCCCGCCGTGCCCCGAGCGGGAGGAGAGACCGCAGAGCAGGGAGGGAGGGGGCAGAGAAGCACAGCAGCCCCCGCCGCCTCCCCATTGGATGCCGTGTACTTCGCTTCGCTCGCCTATTGGTCACGGCGCAACTCGCACCGCCTCCCCCCCGTTCCATTGGCTGCTGCCTCTGTCAATCCCGATAGGTCCCCAGGTCCTCCCGAAAACGTGAACAGAATATAAAAAAATAAAAAGAAATTTTTAAAAAAGAGAAAATTTAATCCCCCCAAATAAAAAAGAAAATAAAATTATTTAAAATATTATTTTCGATTTATTTTTCTTTTATTTTTATTATATTTTTATTTAAATTTTATTTTAATTTCTACTTTAATTTTTTAATTTTTAATTTCCATTTCCATTTTAATTTTTATTTTTTATTAAATTTTTATTTTATTTCTGAATTTATTTTAATTTTTATTGTATTTTTATTTTATTTTTAATTTTATTTTTATTTTTGAATTTATTTTTATTATATTTTTTATTTTATTTTTTATTATATTTTTATTTTATTTTTATGGTATCCTGGGGTGCATTAGGAAGAGCATTGCCAGCAGGTCAAGGGAGGTGATCCTGCTCCTCTACTCAGCCCTGGTGAGGCCACATCTGGAGTGCTGTGTCCAGTTCTGGGCTCCTTAGGACAAGAGAGACACAGAGCTCCTGGAGCAGGTCCAGTGGAGGGCAACTATGATGATGACGGGACTGGAGCATCTCTCTTAGGGAGGAAAAGCTGAGGAGCTGGGCCTGTTCAGCCTCGAGAAGAGACAACTGAGAGGGGACCTCATCAATGTCTATTAGTATCTGAAGGATTGTGTCCAGAGGATGGAGCCAGGCTCTTCTTGGTGGTACCAAGCAATAGGACAAGAGGCAATGAGCAGAAACTGATGCACAGGAAGTTCCACCTGAATGTGAGGAAGAACTTTATTGCACGAGTGACCGTGCATTGGAACAGACTGCCCAGAGACATTGTAGAGTCTCCCTCACTGGAGATATTCAAGAGCCATCTGGACACAATCCTGTGCAATGTGCTCTGGGATGACCCTGCTTGAGCAGAGAGGTTGGACCTGATGACCCACCGTGGTCCCTTCCAACCTTGCCCATTTTGTGATTCTGTAAATATTGCTATACTTTTTGGCAGGGCTGTGATTCCTCAAAAGTGCATCTGATTTTACAGCACTGCAATCCCTAGAAGAATCATGTTAAAGTAAAAGAAGCTCTTACTATTTCAGAAAAATGAAAGCTGACCACCAGTTACTTTTAACTTCCTTCTCTCCAATCTTCTGTTTCTCTCAATCCTCAGCACCTCTCTAATGCCTCAGTGAAGAGGCACCTGAAAACATATCATGAAGCAGAATGAGCAGGTTGGGATATTCAGTTGATAGCACTGTTCTGACACTACTACTCATGAAACTAGTAAATCTCAAGCTTCTTTCCTCTGAAGAAAACAAAGCTTAAGCAGAGGTTAATCCTGGGCTTTAGGTGCTCAGAAACACTGCTCTTTTCTGCAAGAGGTAGGCTTGGTTTGAGAGTCTAGCAGGTTTGCTTTGCTGGGTAAGGCAGTGCAGATTTCACTCCAGGTTAGCTCATACTGAGGTCTGGTTCCAGGAAGTTGTAGCCCTGAGAGAAAAGAGCCCCAAAACTCCTCCATAGGCAGATGTTCTAGGAAAAGGGGATAACTAAGGGTGCAATTTCTGTAACCGACATGAGTAGTGCCAGATGAAATATAAGCAACTGACTGCTTGGGAGCTGTAATGAATCAATAAGTCAGGAGAGGCCTCAGGAGTGTCATTCACACCTCAGGGGGTGCCTCCTATTGTTTTGGAATAGTGAGAGAGCAGGAATCATTACAGTGTCAGCCCTTCCCGTTATTCAGTTGTGCCCACTGGATACAGGGCTGCCTAAAGCAAGAAATATATGTACTGCTGCTATGTGTGTCCCTTTTGAGCTTGTAGGACCTTCCTAGTGTAGCCTGCAGGTCGAATGCGAGGCACTTCCTCCAATTAGAATTTAATTGCCTTAGAGAACAGCTGAGAATTTCAATCCTTTTTTTTTTCTTAGGCCCATCAGTCTTGTTTCTTGAAGTAGTTTGATTTCCCCCTCTCAAAGAATGCTAAATCTTCTCAGGGGCATGAGTAAGCATGTGAAGAAGGAGAAAATAGTTTTCAGTGGAAATTTAAATACAATGCTGATTGTTTGCTATGAGCACTCCAGTGTACCTACAGCTGAATTCCTCAACTAGATGCACAAGGACTACTGACCTTAGCAGGAGTCTGCCTGCATCTGGGAAACAATAGTTTGAAATACCACAGTAATCCAGGTCAAGACTGTACTCTGATCCTGCTTAAGTATCTTAAAGCTGACATACTTTTAAAACCCTAGGGATTTTTAAGACTATCAAATGTAGCTGCAATTTTTCTGGATTTTTCCCAGTTTTGAGGTTTGTTTGTTTGTTCAAATGAACCTCTAAAGAATGGGAAAAGGGCTGTCAATGGCTATCACTAGAAAAATTGCAGGAAAGGATGTGTAGTACTATCCTTTTCCTGAAAATACTTGACTTTCCAGAGCACTGCCAGCTATGATTGCAGGAATTCATTCAGAGCTGCAGGCGCTGCACATTTCGTCACTGGATCACTGCCTCTCTTCTGGAGATTAGCAGGCAGAGCGTGGAGACCAACGTCCCATAAAATCCTAGGAAGCAAGAAAGAAGTATTACATTTCCAAGTAGCACAAACATAGGCAACAGCCTGACATAGTACATGATGTAATTAATATCCCAAATCTATGCCTATTCATATGAAAAAAAAAATCCCTGTTTCTACTCTTCCTATGTGAAACACCAGACATCACCAGTGTGGTTTGTTACCACCACCCCAATGCAAACAGTAAAGATTCTCCCACAGAAATGAATTGGACAATACACCACAAGTTACCATTCTATCTATGTAGGTAAGAACCAGGGCCTGCACAGCCAAATGGCACCCAAATATTTCCTAGTAGCTGTATCTGAGTACATCAAATTCTGATAGCTGTATCAATTGTATCGGGCACTGCATATGGGTCTGACTGTTGCACAACAGCCTGACAGTAGAGGTAGATCTTCCTGTGTCTCTCTAGTCATTTCCCTGCTGCATCATGTTATTCACTATGGACATCTGCAAGAGACAATAGCTACCAGAATGAAGGATTATCTCACCCCATTTTCCACTTTTCCTTTTCTCCAGGAAACAGGGCTTCTGCGACTTCACTCTGTTAGTTTTCCCTCTCTTGTAACTTTGGAATCAGTTGCCCAAACTCAACCAGACTTGACAGAAACACTGAATATAAAGCTTCTATAGATTCTGTGGGAAACAGGCAGCCAGGCAGATGAAAACATGTTCACCTGGAAGAAAGGCAGTGTGAAATCAACTGTTTATCAGTAGCAGAAAACTCAGATTGGCTGGACCAAGGACACAAATCTGTGGAAAGGCAGACTATGCCCAAAATTCCTGGAAATATTATCTGTTTTTTCTCAGTTAAATATGCTGGTTATTTCATCTATGTAGTTACACTTGGCCAGGTGATTGCATTCCTGCCTTGGTGAGGCTTATCAAGCATTTTTGCCAAGACACTAAGCAGCCAGGAAGAAATTATTCCAAGCCCTCCATTTCTTGATTTGTTCCTCTGTATCTGTTAGAGGTGATTTTAAAGCTTCTTGTTTTCACTGGAGCATGTTTTTCAGGACCATTGGGTCCCTCCAGATGTAGCACACCAGATGACTTGGAAGACTATCAAACATCATCCTCAAAAGCCTCAGTTACAGTAAACCAGAAGAAAGAGTCACAAAGTACTTAGATATTGCCACTGGACTGTCACTGGAGAACTCGTGTTCCCTAAGAACACCATCTGCTTTCTGTCTCAGCCACAATCAGACTAAAGGACTTCAGGTGGAGGTAAAAGAATAAAAAATCTCATCAGTAAAACTCCTGTTTGTAGGGAGCAAAACGTTCCTCCTTAGCTTCCATAGCTAGTAACTTTCAAAGACTAATATTAGTACAATATCCAGATTTCATTCTGTATTCAAGCGTTAGATGTAGGTTTGGACATACCACTATGGCTGACTCCTATCACAAACCTGATGCCCTATCTCTGGGTAATATGATCCTTTTACATTAATTTGGCATAAAAATCCACATTGAAACATGGGAATTTCTCAAAGGATAAAAATCCTGATTTTCACTCTAAGTAATAATGAATTGCTGATCCAATTAAACATTAAAATCCATAATGAGCTGGAAGAGATTGGCATGTGTAACTAGCATAAAATGTGGTATGATTGCAGCTGCCTGTCACCATGAACAGCAATGGCTGTTTGCAAATCTTGTGCACATGAAAGTCACAGTGTATTTTTTTGCCCTGTTTCCTCTGACCCTCTTTTACTGTGTTTGCACTCTTAGAAGCTATTGAGAAGATGTTGTTCTAATTTAAGTGTAATAATACAGGTTGAAATTTGCGAGAAAATGATAGAACACCTGGTCAAAATCTTGCTGAAGTCTATAATCAATAGTCCATTTTAGTATTAGCAGCCTTTGAGTGAAACCTCAATTATCGCAACATGAACTCTGTCCAGTCAGCAATGAAGAAACATGGTCCAAAGCACCATGTTCCTTTGGACAAGCCTATTTGGAATGAATACTATTTTTCAAAACACAAGTAGAGATACCCTTAGCCCACCACAAACCAACAAGCACAGTTTTAAAGGCTCAGCAGAGGCTGAGATAAAACAATTGTGTTGCTATGAGTAAAATGAAGCCTCCAGCTTCAATTCAAACAGCAAAGAGTATAATGGGTACTTGTTGAACTTCTAAATAGATATTTCAGATGCATCTGCCTGCAGTGAGCAACTGAAAAGCCAGCATGTGAAAAGTCGTGTCTCTTTAAAACTGCCTGAGCAAATGCATCTGGTAGTTTTGTCTATTCATGTATGATTTTGGTAGAGAAAAGTAGAATGGATGCAGTAAGTCTGATACACAGTTCACTTCAAAAAGAAATGCAGATTGTGCCTTTTGTTGTATAACTGTTAGTAGCAAAAAGGGTGATGTTCGTTGACAGTTTTTGACAGATCTTAACCTCAGAGCTCTGGGATACTATTTTGAGCTGAAGGATACTACTTTGGTGAAATTACAGTAGCAATAATTCTAGATGAAACAGCAATTGGAGTTAAAGGCATTTGGGAGGGTTTATTAAAAAGTGAGAAGTTAATTAGTTGTTAATGGGAGTCATATACTGATGGGAGAAGAATCTGGCAAGCTGTAGAAGAAGAACTGTGATCAGAAACTTTTAACACTGCTTTGCAGAAGCAGTAGTTGGGAATTTAATTTATAAAGTAAAATCCAGAGGACAACGAATGCCCAAAGAATCTGAAGTAATGGAGTACAGGATAGAGACTGTAAACTCATGTGGTTCAAAGCACAAACCAGCCCGATACTGATTGTAAGGACAGAAATTAACTGTATCTAGTAATGAAAAAGCCTCTACTTGGACACCCACATCAGCCTGCTCCCATGGAGATTTTACTATGAAGGTATTCTTGCCTACTCCTTAGCTGGGCCTGAACTCAGTTTTGCCACACGGAATAAACCACTGTTTCTAATACATAAGAATGAGCATCCCTTTCAGCTTTACCAGACTTAGTCCCTGAGGACAGAAGTATTTTTCTGACAATTTCCAAGTCAGCCTTATAATTAGATTCTAAACTAAAACACGAGAAGCATCTTTACCTTTCCTTTGATTCAAATTACCTTAACAGTATAAAACATTTCAATCTTCTCACACTTGAAAACTACAATGAAACCCACTACGTAGGCTCCACCTGGGGAAAAAAACTAGGCTGTAATGAAATGAAAATAGCAATTTTGATGCAGTGAATTTAAGAGTTAGATCAAGAGCTAAGTCCATTCTTAAAATGCCCCACTTTGGTATCAAAGTTTATTTTCTAAAAAGTTGTGTGTGTGTGTGAATGTCTGCATGTCTGAACATGTACATGAGCATTTAAATAACTACATATCTCAGATAATTAAGATGATATGATGACTGCAGGTATTTCAGGCTTCTCCATTTATACAAATTAGCTCACAGCCCCAGAATAGCTGTTTTTTTTCAAAATTTATTACTGCTGCAGAATGACTTTACACATTCAAAGCACTTCAGTCCTGGAATTTAAACACTTAGAAGATTCTGCACTGACAGGTCATATTCAAATTCCATATTCCATTAGACCATACTCCAGTAAATAATTGAGTTTGATCTTGTTGTTTGTATTACAGGTTCAATTATTTAACCCTTTTGGGCTCAGATATTTTAAACAAAAAATATTTAAATGCTGATTTTCTTGTGAAGTATCAAGGTCAAAAACTGACAGGCATTTTTCTTGAAAAAAAAAGATAAACACAAAACTCTAAACTCATTAATAAAATCACATGTACTTGGTAACAAAGCTTTGAGATTGAGAGCTTGCTGCTGCAGGTCTTACTGTAGGAAGAAGGGAAGGGTGAGTATCAACCTAGGGTTTACAAGGGGAAACTGCAGCAGAATCAAAACTGCCTTAGAGAGGCACCACTTGTGGAATGTTACTGATTGTCTTGTGTTTGTAAAAAGGTTATTATGTAGATCAGAATTAGCACTAGAGAGAGATAATTTAGACATGAGTCTGCAAAGTGAAATCCTCAGATGGAGTCTACATAGGGGGAAAGATCCAACATTTAACATTTTGTTAAGAAATGCTAGTGTTATGACTATGAATGAAAATCTTGTTCATTTGATTATGAGATTAGACATATTTAGACATTTAGACTCAGAGGCATCCAAGAAGACAGGAAACATGCTTCTTCAAAGGAGGAGAATAGGCACAGAGAGGAAGGCTAATAGAGACATAATTTAGTATGATATAGATGACTGAAAACTGGCAAAACATATGAAAGGCAAGCTAGTGTCTATTTGCCTTCCTCATTGACTGAGAAAAGTTATTTGTTAAAGGATGTCATGGAAAAGATCAAATGCTGAAGCAGTGTGTGCAGCAGCATAATATATAACTCAGTGATCTCAGCAGGAGGAACTCAAAATTTGGAGCACACAATTTCTCCTACTGTGAATTCAAGCTGGGCACCATCAGGACTTTGTATTTCCATTTGAAAATGTATTTCCATTTGGAAATGGGTGAATAGCAGCTAGTTGTCATACAACTGATGACAAGCAGCAAGAGGTATTAATTTGCACTCACATCTGACTTGATCAGTATTTTCTGTTCAGAACTATGAGTCCTGTCCTCCCTAAAAAATATATGTCTTTTACTGAGCATACTGATTTATACTTTCAGAAACTTACTATTCAGTAAAGGAGTGCTTTCTTTAGAATCAAGTAGATATTAATAAATCATTAAATACTTTCTTTTTCAAAGGATGATGATTAATTACTGCTGCTTTGTGATTTCATGGCAAAAATCCTCATTTGTCACATAGATCAGAGAAAGGCAAACTGTAAGGGAAGTTGCAAGGACCTTCCAAGTCCAGTCTTCTTTTGAGACAAGGTGGAGTACTCTCAGTCCATTCCTTATGATAAAAAACAATTCCTGAAAACCTTAGAAGTTTTCCTGTCCCATGTTTGAGCTGGCATTTATCTCATTTCCAGTATGTCTGTATAACCTTTTCCCTCTCCTTTAGTGTCCCTTGCTAATAGAAACTTTATTCTGTGCAACACCTTTCTTCTGTGATCCCTTCATAATTAAATTCTTCTCATAGTCTTCCAGTGTGTGCCCTTATTTTTGTACTCTGTCCAATTCCTTCTACATTTTAAGTTACAGAAAACCTTATGTTGTAGCCACAATCATCTCTAAACATACTTTTCCATTCTAATCAGATTGTCATTGACTTCTTCAGAACGAATGGCTTTTCCTAACTCCTTATCAATCCTTAAGCTTAACTTTAATTATCTCTCATTTTCTTCTCTTTAAAGAAATAAAGTAAATCCCCATGATCGTTTTCATCCCACTTTCCTGTCCTTTTTGGATTCACAGTAAATTCCTCCCCACAAATTAATATCAAAATCTAAACCAGACATTTCATTTGCTTTCCAAAACCAAAAGTTCTCTCCAGCACCCTCCAAGGATTCAGTGGTCCGTGATGGCACAAGTTTCCTAGAAAATCTACAAATAACATTTTTAAATATCAAGATCTAATTTTCCTCCCAAGCAAAGAACACCCTTTCTTGTCATAGTGCCATTTAGTAACATTTTTGCCTACACAAAAGCCTCCCTGCAGTAAGGTTCTCCCTCTCCTTTCTTCTTGCTGTCATTTGTGGATTAATGTCTCCCAATTTCCTGCAGTTGCCCCTCTATCTTCCCCGCTCTCTCTAGATATGGAGAGCAGGGTCTCAAGAAATTTTTTTGTGGTTTGTTCTGTTTTCCAGAAATCAAGCAGCTTCCCCATTACCTAGACTCACACACTCAGATGGAATCATCACGTCCCATTGATTCACAATTGGAGCTGGTTCTCAAAAGCCTTCAGCAATCTGGAAACACAAGGCAAGGCTCAATAGTATTTGCTCTGAACAACAGAGATAAGATGGTCATTGACCTCATTTCTTTCTAACCACTTGTTCTATTGAGCAGCTTCTTCTTTGTTGACTCCAACCACTGACATCACTTCAAATAAACATTTTGTAGGTATTTTCTGCCTCTGACCACAACCCAGCATATTTTGGAGTCCTGATCACTTCCCAGAGAGCTAAAATTCCTTAAGAAGTCTGGGTCTATCTTCATAAAGCTGTAATGATCCTTCACATCATAGCATGACACAGGAAGAACTCCATGATTTTACGTGTGTAAAATCTGAAACATGAAAGAAGCAAAAGGATTTGCCTTTTGCAAGATAGGAGGATTTTGTAGGACAACATAGGAGTGTCTGATCAGATGATAATCATTGCCAGATAACCTATCACAATCATGGAAGCCTAAAGATCCCTTCATTTTCACTCCTTATTTTTGCAGTATGGTTCCTATGGTAAATGCTTAATGTAGCAAAGATTTGTTGGATATTCCCCTGGGACTTCTGCTTTGGTCTTTTCTGCCTACTCTTCTCTGAGATTTCTTATCTTCTAGAGATAATTATGGCATTCATTAGCAAACTGACAGTGAAGACCTTGACACCATTTTTAGTCATGTGGTCTATTACCCCACTGATTCAGGTAACCTAGATTTGCAGCATTAGTGGGGATAAACCACCTAATTATCACAGCTTTTTGCATTTGTTTGAACATAAAAGGGTAATAGGGGCAAGTGGCCAAAACTAAAGTGCAACTTACCATTCTCACATACACTTGCCAGAGGGGCTCTGCATTATGCCAACAGTTTTAATCTAGACAAAGGGTGCAGTGTTTGCTGCTAACAGGTACAAATTCTTTTGCTACTGTAATTGTAGGTTGATCAAAGTAGGTGAATCAAGGATTGTAAGACAATTATGTGCATCCCTGCATCATCCTTCCAGTCATAAAATGGTAGTTGGAGCTATTTTAAGGTCCTGAAAGCACAGGGAAAAGCAAGTGGCTTATCTCTGCATTTTGTCACAGCTTCAAGGTGTACACAAGCAACCAACATTGCTGAATTTCTTGATTTATCTTTTGTTACACCCTCCATTAAGCACTATGTTGACCTCTCTAAATGTTAAATGGGTAAAAGAAGAAGGCACATCAATTACTACATACAGACCCAGAAAGAAGAAAATTCTCACGATTTTCTAATCTTTCACTTTGTGGCAGAATTACATCAACATTTTTTGGGGGGTCATTTATCATCTTCTGTTGTTGCATGTTCTTGAAGAATACCCAGACTTCCTGGGCTCCTTTGCTCTTCAGGACTGCCTCTGAAGGGACTCTGTCAATCAAGCTCCTAAACAGGACAAAGTCTGCCATCTGGAAGAACAAGGTAGCAGTTCTGCTAACCTCCATCATTTCCTGACAGCTGTGCCCAAGATGGCCTCCAGCCATCACATCAGCCACAGGTCCACTGGGATGCCTTCCCTAGTAAGGTCACTCACCCGCTGTGTCTGTTTCCTGCCTGCTATACTGTATTTCCAGCAGACACCTGGTGAGTTGAATTCCCCCAGGAGAAAAAGTGCTACCAATTCTTCCAGCTGTTTATAGCATATTTTGTCTGCCTCTTCGTCCTGGTTGGGTGGTCTATAATATACTCCCACCATGCTGCCTTGTTGGCCTTCCTCCTCATTCTTACCCATAAACACTCAACCCTATCATCACCATCATCAAGCTCTAGACAGTCAAAACACTCCCTAACTTACAAAGTTACCCCACCTCCTCTCCTTCCTTGGGTATCCCTTCTGAAAAGTTTATAGTCACCTATTGCAGCACTCCAGTTGTGTGAATCATCCCCCTGTGTTTCTGTGATTGCATATATATCATAGTTTTCCTGCTGCACAAGGGCTGTGAGCTCCTCCCTCTTGTTGTCGGTGCTGCGTGTGTTGGTGTGCACCAAGAGAGGTCAGATCAAAGGACCTCACTAGCATACCATGCCTCAAATCAAGGTTGCTCTGCATTTCCCTTTCCAGATCACTCCTTCTCTTCATGCATATTGAATGAAAAGAGTTTGGCATTTTATTTGCACCTCAGAGAACTCTGTGCCATTAATTTTTAACATTTCTTCACTGTGGCACTCATTTAGGATCTCAGAAACTCAAGCCATTTATCAGAGAGGGAGAAGCTACAAGTGCAATTTCAGTCCCCTTTAAAAGGTGCAGATCTCAGAGCAAAGTGCAAGTATCAGAGATAAAACATTTCTCGGTCTATTACTGTTGAGGATATGTCAGAACATAAATATAACTCCATCCTTTTAAGCAGCAAATTTCTCACTCTACTGCAGCTTATGGAGCAAATCTCAGATCAAATCAGTGAGAGCCAGAGGTAAATTACTCCTTAATACACCATAATTTAAAATGTCTCATAACTCACTGTACAGAGCACAAGGTTCAGAGTGCCTTTAGCTTCAGTGTGAAAGGCAAAAATGGGTAATTTAGAATCGAGGAGAGTGGAAACCTATAAGAGTTAAATAGACCCATGCCAACTTCAATGAAAATTATGACAGTGACAGAAGGTTTTCATTTTTAGCAAGTGATGTGGTCCCTTCACTGGCTATATCATTCCTGGCTGTTGACCATGACTTGGATATTTCAGAGGTCCTCTCTGTGATAGCAGGATGGTTGAAACACAGTATATCTTGTTTCCAGCCTCACTTATTGCTAAGCACCTGTCCCACAATCATGATGCTGAGAAAAGAAAACATTGATTCTTTCAAGTAATTTCTGTATAGATCTTTTCTGAAGTACTGTAAGGAACTTCCCAGGAGTTTTTGTCCCAAAGGTTAGATTTTGACTCACATGACATTTCATGTTCTAATCTCTCTCTTCCCATCAGTTCTGTGTCTCATGATGAGATAAATCATGGCAGAGTCTGGCTTACAGGGACAACTGTACATGTATGTATATATGTGTAGTAACTCCCAGTGCCATTCTTCAAAATTTTTTTTCTACCACTTTTTAGTATAAAAATGCAGATAATATTTATGGTCATTTGATTTCTTGATCAGAAACAGAATCCTCTGCATTTTCTACAGAAAGCTAAAGTCTTCTGTGAAATCAATTTGAACAATTTTTTTTTAATTGAAAATTAGTCTGCATGTTACAGTGTTACAATGCAACCCAGAAACAAGAAATTATATTCTCATTTATTTATCTATGGACACCAACCAGAGAACTCAGAGAACTCA
The DNA here is from genome assembly GCF_025592945.1 of Manacus candei. NCBI lineage: Eukaryota > Metazoa > Chordata > Aves > Passeriformes > Pipridae > Manacus > Manacus candei. The sequence goes on along the minus strand of NW_026138076.1, from coordinate 40,360,761 downwards.
CCTACCCAGGACGTTGTGTTTCTCCACATATCAGTGTGGACTGCATGCTGGAATAATATTTGGTCCAGATCCTAAGTGGTATTTGTGATTTTGTGCCCAGAGACCTATAACTTCTCTGAAGCTCTCCCATACATCAATCCTCTCCACAAATATAAAAGTCAGGGCAATATAGACCTAATATCTCAGTTCAACTTCGTGTCAACACAACATGAAGTGGATTTTACTGGATGATTTAGAAGGCTCCTTTACTTTGATGATATAGCAAGGGCATGTAACAGATCCTTCATTTTCTAGTGGAGACAAGATAATCTATTTAGAAAAAGAAAAGATTTAGATCAGATATTTTAACTCTCAGGGGGAAAAGTACTTTCAAATTCCTTTAATCTCTCTCCCTCAATGTGATTGTGATTTTAACACCTGGAACATAAAGATATATTTCTTACTGTTTCTCAGAGAGTTCTCATATCAAACGTAACTGAATCAAAAAGCCTAATTTTAACACAACCAGGACAAAACTCTTCTCTCTATAAGCAGTGCACACTGGTCAAAGACAATCTTTCTATGGAAAAAATGTTGTCCCTATCACTTTGCATGTTTGAAAGCCACACAAACCCAAACAAATTTCTAGCCTGCTGCTGAGACTGTATTTTCATTAAAGGACCTATGTTTTCACTGCAGATCTTAGTTTCAAAGCCACATCACCATATAAAATCATGAATTCGGGAAAATGTTAGTAATTTTTTAGTGTAACAACACTGCCAGTCTTGAAACTAAAGCCCAAAACTAGAATCTAACCCACTGGCCAAGATAAGCAGTTATTTTTAATTAAGAAGTAATATCTCTCTTCTTGTGGATGCAGCAGGAAGAGCTGAATTATTACATAGATGTTAAAGGAAAATTCATCAGGAAACCAGGGTGGGCTGTGCTACAATAGGAGAAATTATTCCTGGCAGAGGGTCTAAACCAAGCTCTATCTAGAGCTGGCAGCTGGAAGACCTTTCTTCACAATGCTGCTGACAATCATCGCAGTCTCACCCAGATACAACACAAAAAATCAAGTATTCCAAGGTGAATTCTGTTTCTTAAAGAAACTATTGCCAACAACTTAATAGAATTAGCACAACTGTATCTCAGAGCTGTGCCAACAGTCTTGCCTGGGCACCATAACCTGCTCTACTCCATGTTATAGACACATACACATACATATTCTTTGACCTTTGGACTTAGTTTTCTAAATACCATGTGTTTAATCATCAGGCCTTGTAAAATATACAGGTTTTGTTCTGGACTTGAATTGAGAACTGGTCATACAATAACAGATTATAGTGAAATACAATATGTGTTTCTACACTGACTTCTCACTTTCTTCATATCTAAGATGCAGAGAAATATCTTTTGTGTATCAAGAGAAGAAGAACTAGGAAATGACTCATGGTCTTGGATAACTTTATAATGACACTGACTGAATCTCCTATTCTGAGACACTGCAGTAGCTTCAGAAAATTAATTGGTCTTGGGTAACAATGAAAAAATGTGGCTTTTACATAAATCACTACTTGTTACAACAACAGATTTTCTGTTTGTTTTGTTTGTTTTTTTTTTTCTTAAATATATTTTTAGTATCTTCTAGCGATGGCTTAAAATAATTTGCAAAAACAATACTTTGCTTTTGTTACCAGAAGTTTTTACCATAAGGCTACAAAAGGCTTTGTGCTTTCAAGACAGTGATGTGCTGTGGGAAAATTAGTGTGCCATTTAATTTTATTTTTGAAAATAAAGTGGCAGCTTTGCCTCTTTATTTCAATTTTCTTTTGTATGGTAATAACACCACTTCAATCTTGAGGTTCATGGCCTGCCTGTGTGATTTAAAAGCATACAGAAGTTTTCTATGTGCAGCTTCTGTAACTTTCATAGCTGAAAATTGGTTAGAAAAAACCGTAAGGTGAATCTATAGATAATAATGTTGAACTCCTTTTAAGATTAGTTGTAACTAGGAGACGTGTTATGATGACAGCTTTTTGGGAAAAAAAAAAAGATGAAGTGTGGTGGAACAATACTAGGTAACGGGCAAAAGTCTTTTGCAAACAATAAGCATATTCTTTACCATATTGTTCAAAGAAATAAATACTTTTCCACTTTCTTACACAAAAAGAGAATGTCAACAAATCTTCAGCAGTTTCTTCAGGCACATAAAGAAATTTTATTGACGTTCTTGGAGATAGAACAGAAGAAAAAGCAAAAGATGGGGAACAGTGGAAGGAACAGTCAAATTGCCTTCATAAACAAGATTAAGATTGTTTAGAAGCCATGCAATATATGTCTGTGGACCTAGGAGGGTTAGGTAGGAAAGGAGATTTTCCTAACACTTTCTCAACACTTTCAGGAGGCACATGCAAGTATCATCATTTTTTGTTTAGAAGCAAAGCTTAAAATTCAGAGAACACACAACAACAAAAAAAGCCACTGTCAGCAGCATTCAGAATGAAAGACACTTGGATTTTATCATTAGCATCATTCTAACTACCTTCCCATGTCATGTGTACTTAATGGGATTCTTATGGTTCCCAGTTTCTTACTAAGGCTGATGTACAACGGAGCTCTTCATCCTGGAAGAATGTGGCCAGTAATTTGAAAGGCACTTCAAAAATCTTAGGTGAAATAAAACTAGTACTATTGTCTGCCATTTGAGTCTGACCCTAAGAGGTCCATGGCAGCATTTTCTCTCCTGGCTTGAAATGTATTTTTGAATTCCAAGGAGAATAGTCCATAACTTCCTAGTCAATAGAAGGCCTCAAAAAATGACAGAAACTAGAGATAGAAAGAAATACATGCACATGGGGTAGCCTCCAAGTGAAATGATTTCCCCCATGTGATGTTCAATGTCAATAAGCCAGTAAATATGTTAGTTACACCATTACTTAGAAGCAAATCTTTTCTTGGAGATCAGAATACATGGTGAAACAACACTAGGCCCCTTTTTGTCTTTCAAGGAACTACAATTGTATTCTTTTACATCAGGTCAATATTTTGTGTTCATGTTCCCCTCTGTGGTTATTTAAGGAAGAGGTCTCACTTCCAGAAATCCATAATTCGTATGCAGGATAGACAGACAATTTGTAGTGGAAGACCTAAAAACCCAAGAAGAGGTGAATGAATATAAAGACATCTTTTTAAGTAGGTATTTCATGCTACTGTAACTAACTGATGTTCCTGATGCCTCCGTTGACACATTTACAATTTGTCCCCTAGAAAGTGGGCATTCATGTATCTTATTGAAAGGGAACAAGCATCAAAATTACATTGTATGTCTCACAACTTTCAACAGTCATTTTTGTTTCCCTAAGATGAAAGAAGTGTGTCCATTCCAAGGAGAAGATGCTCTTCCAAGTGGTTTTTATTTAATTCTTTGCTGAACTGTATCTCCATTTTGAAACAAAATATTTCAGTCTGCCACCTCAAAACCAAGATGCCAAACCAGTGAGCATCTATGTCCTTTTGGAGGCAAAATGGGCTTCCTCATTTTCACTCATTAAAATTAGCAAAAACATTGCCAAAAGTGACATTACCTTGCAGAGAATTTCCATTCCAATGAAGTTTTTTTTTATATCAGATTGCATCTCTCTGCTTTTAAACATTTTCACAGATTGGAGGCCATCAGGAGAGAACTAACAAAAATTTGACTGAAAAGGGCTATGGCAGTAAAAACAGGGCTTAATACATTGCTTACAAACCCTGGAACAGGTTAAGTCTTCTAGCTTATTGCATTTTGTTTCATTGTCTTAAAATAGAACTGTACCCTGTGCTCTGCAAGGTTTATGTAAGGGTCGGGGGAAAAAAACAAACAAACAACAAGGCACAGTTTTCTTCCATATGCTTTTTATAGTAAAATCTGCTGAGAGTTGGGGACTGTTTATATCTTACTGCCTGCTGTGTCAGGTTACAAACAAAGCTCTGCAGCATGATGTATGCATCCAGGTTATGGAAAAAGTATCATCAGGCTCTGAATTAAACAGCAAGGTCATGTAAAGTATTTTGTCTGTGGGAAATGCTGCTATATTGTGAAGATACTGCTGAATTTGAGATTTCTAAGTAGTTACTGGACATACATCAGATACGAGCAAAAAAATGAATGTGGAAAAAAATTTACAATATCTCCTTGGAAGTGAGATAGAGCCTGAGACGTACACCCATGTGGGAAACAACTTATCAGTCCCAAAACAGTCACTTAAATACTTACAGTAAAGTTTTCTTCCCTAATGAAAGAGAACCTTATGAAAGTTTCCCTCCCCAATAAATGCATGTTTATATTTGTTGTACTGCCGCTCATAAATGTTAATGCTATAGGGTGAATGATGGTTTATTTATAAAGAAAAAGCTAATTATGGGTATCTGTGGGAATCTGGCAGCAAAAGCCATTTTGAGTTGGGGACGTAGCGTAAAATAGGATCTGTGGGAAAAAAATATGAAAGCATATTAAATAAGAAAAGTAAAAACAAATACTGGGAAAATTAAAGGATGGAAGAAAGACTGGCACATGAAGTCCTCAGGATTGTTTTGTAGGAAGGAAAGGGAAAATAAAAAAAAGAAGTCTGAGAAACCAAATTCCTTGGAATTTTGCTCATTGACATTCATGAGGCACAGGAAGATGCTGTAGTAAATCAGATTGTTGTAAAAGGAGTTGAGGTGGAAGACAAAACCTTTTAAGCCATAGACATAAACTATAAAACTTGCTTATAAGTGTTTGGAGCTGGATATGACTTCCTGATGCTAAAGTCAAGACGGTTCAAGAACTGAGACACTTATTATCCGGATGATGAGGTCTTGTAATAGTTGTGCAAGTCTACAGTACAGTCATTTATCAAGAGGTCTTTGCTTCTGGAGGACATTTATGTGCACTCCATCATATATCCATATAGTAAAAAAATCAGTGGTTGGCTAAAATTTGCTTCCAAATGTCATGATCTTTACTTCATCATGCTTTCCTTTGGCATTGCACGGGATATAAAAGATAGGTAAGACTCACTGGAAGATGCTTGTACAAAAAGAAATCCCTCTTTCTCTTTTATCTAATTATCCTTGAGATAACAAGGTTGCTGACTGAATCAATGTGATAGCTTTTACCTAATGGTTTTTACCTTGAGAGGAAGGGGGAAATAGGGAAACTTTTATTGAAACTACCACTGCACTGAAGGTAAACTATTCTTCTTACAAGTGAGTTATGTTTTCAGGCAGATTAGCTAGCCAATAACAGCCCTCCCCTAGCATAGCATCTAGGATATTTTCCATTATTCACAAATTCAGAAATTTATCAGAAGATTTCACTATCTACTCTGATCTACTGTGTGACCAAAGCAAAAATTTACCCTGAATCCATTTTACTTTGACTAAGAGATATTTTTATATGTTGATCTGAATTAATAAATGCAAATACCTCTGGTGATGGAAGACTTACAGTCATAGAATTATAGAATCCTTTAGGTTGGAAATGACCCATTAGATCACTGAGTGCAACTATAAACCTAACACTGCCAAGTACTCAGCTAAACCATGTCCATAGGATACCACATCTACATGTGTTTGAAATACCTTCAGGGGTGGTGATTCAACCACTTCCCTCTGTAGCCTGTTACAGTGAAGAAATTTTTCCTGATGGTTAATCCAGACCTTCACCGGCGCAACTAGAGGTAATTCCCTCTCATCCTCTGATTTGTTGCTTGTAATACCCACCTCAATACAGTCTCCTTTTGGGTAGCTATATGGAGGAATAAGGTCCACTCTCAGCCTTCTTTTCTCCAGGCTAAACACTTCCAGCTCCCTGAGCCATTCCTTGTAAGACTTGCTCTCTAGACCCTTCATCAACCCTTCATCTGCTGCAATGTTCTTCTCTGGATGAGCTTCAGCACCTCAATGTCTTTCTTGTAGTGAAGGACCAAGTGATGAGTAAAAAGGGATGATCACTTCCCTGGTCCTGCTGGTCACACTCCTTTGAATACACTGCTGGCTTATATTCTTTCAATGTCAACCAATGCACCCAGGTCCTTTTCCACCAGGCAGTTTTCCAGCCAGATTTCCCCATGCCTGTAACATTGCATGGGGTTGTTGTGACCCAAGGGCAGGACTGGGCATTTGGCCTTGTTGAACCTCATACAGTTGGCCTCAGCCCATCAATCCAGCCTGTCCAGACCCCTCTGGCAGAGCCTTCCTACCCTCCAGCAGATCAATACTCCGCCCAACGTAGTGCCATCTGCAAACTTCCTGAGGGTGCACTCGATCCCCTTGTTCAGATCATTAAAGCTGTTACACAGGACTGGCCCCAATACTGATTCCTTGGACGCCACCTGTGACTGGCCACCAACTGGATTTAACTCCATTCACCATCACTCTCTGGGCTTGGCCATTTAGTCATTTTTTTACCCAGCAAAGAGTGCACCCATCCAAACCATAAGCATCCAGTTTCTCCAGGAGAATGCACTGGAAAACAGCGTCAAAGACTTTATTAACACCCAGGTAAACAACACTTACAGCCTTTCCCTAATCCATTAAGGAGATTACCTTGTCCTAGAAGGAGATCAGGTTAGTCGAGCTTCTGCCTTTCATTTACCAATGCTGACTGGACCTGATCACCTTGTTGTCTTGAGTTGCCACAATACTTACAAAACTGTCTGGGTGGTTAATGGCACTGGAATAGGTTCAGAAATTCTGACTACTTGACATGTCATGGCACTTAATACCTTAAATCTGCCCTTCATCATTCCACTCACATTGACAATGCCACATGCCTTACTACAAATGCAGAGAAAACCTCAAATTTGCAATACCCTTTCTGTGGAGGAAAGGAACTGACCTTCTTTCATCAACTACTGCACAGGTTTTTATTTCTGGTCAAATCTCTACTTCAGAATGAGACTGAGTAGACAGAATGGAAAACAGAGGGGTCTGTGGATTTTATATTACATCTCTCTCTGACTGCTGGAGGACAGAAAGAGAAGGGGACCTGAGTGGCATTCTAGTACCACCTCCTTACTCAAACCATGTTCCCCTGCTGTGTCTCTGATTTCAGATGGTAAGATGATACAGAAGCAGTTTTACAACTTTGGAATATGATCATGATTTTGAAAAACCATCGAGTCTTCACACCAGATTCTGCTTCATTCATTCATGTTTAATCTTTGAAATCAAGATGGTGTCTTGCAGAGCAAAGATAGCAGAAAGCAGAAATATGATTTTCTAAAAACACATAATTCTTTTCCATCACTTTTGATGAAGGCTCTATATTTCTCAAGTCTATAACAATTTGTTCAAGGATGAACTGGGAATAGCATATTCTCATTTTTGCTTAGGTCTTTTCAGACAATTCTGGCAGAAGTGAAAGCCCTTTTCCAAGTGTAGGCTGCAGTTAGCCACCAGAGTAGAAAGAAAATTTTTTATAAATAAAAATTGGGCTCAAGATGTGCTGATTATCCTTGAAAAAAGCAAAAAAATATATGTGACAAGGCTCCTCTGAAGCTTTAGAAACATGGATCTATGAGTATCTAGTGTGATATGAGAGCTTACACATTTCAAATCTATCTGATTTTAAAAATCACTGTAAAGAAAAAGCATTTACAGTTCCTGTAATTTTGTGCAATAGATGACATAATCTCTATCAAAAGTGTTGAAAGTTAGGTTCTTAACTTGTAAAGTTTATAGATGTGTCAAACGAGGCCTGGCTGAGCACCTGACCTAGAACACCAGGACACTTCTTACTCTTTGAACATAAATTCTTGACAGTAGAAAGGCGGCCAGGTTGGCTTCTTGCTTTGAGAAATTGTCTCTATGGCCCCAGTCTGAAGCTCTGAAACCTGTGGGAAGTTTTTGTTTGACGTCAATGGGCTTTGGAATGAGAAAGAAACAAACAAAAAAAAAACCAGCATAGGAGAAGGATACTGCCCTTATTAAAATGGTTATGCAAGTTCCTCTCACTGCTGTTCATGCCTTTACAAGTTTCTTGCAGTTGCCTCACTGTGTGTCTCTCAAGCAGGTTTGCAGCTGTGGAAACTGCTTGTACCTGGAAAGCAGACATCAACCAGAAAGGGAGAGCTATCATGCAGTTCTAGGCCTCCATGCTAATACCTCAGAATCACAGAATATACTGAGTTAGAAGGGACCCATAAGGATTGTTGAGTTCATCTTTTAAGTGAATGGCCCATACAAGGATTGAAGCCACAACCTTGGCATTAATAGCACCAGGATCTAACCAACTGAACTAATTACCAATACCTATGTTGGAGATTAGTACTTTGCATCACAGGGGTAAGTAGCCTAAAAATGAAGACGTGCAACTGACTCAACCAGTCCTAGTGATTATTTACATTTTCACTTCTTTCTATGCAAGCTTTGTCACTTTAAGTTGCATTTCCAACATGTAAGCTGCTGGTATCACTCACAGCCTGGAAGGCAGAAAGCTTTATGATTTCAAAGCAACTTCCTTATTACTAAATCTGAGAGTCTAATTTCCATGTGTAAATATGTCAATACCATTTTCAAGAAATTCAATATTCCTTCATTTTTTTTGCAAAAACACAGAGCATCAGACTGCCTCTTGTGATGTCTATGGGAGGCCTGCCAAGGACAAGGTTGATGAAACACAGCCTCAGACAATCTCCATCTGTCCCATTTAGGCAATCCACAGAGTCAGGTCTCTGAGGTGAAATTAATAATTGCAAGATGCTTTTTCTAAGCAACAGTGAGTGAGAATTACTGTTCACGATGACTAAAATAAATAAACCCAGAAGACAGGGTGAAGTCATTGTAGAGTTGAGCTAGACTATTTGTTTAGATAGTCCCTTTCTATTTAAGACCAACTTTGCAACTCAGAGGAATAAAGAGCAAACAACATATTTCCCTTCTGTACAAAGTAGACTTTCACTAATGTTGATTTTCTCAGAAAAATACCTTTCAAAAAGTTCTATACCTCCATCCTTCTCACTGAGTGTCAAGTAGCCAGCAAGAAATCTGAAAGAGGAATGAGAAGGCCAGTCCTGCTTAACCTCTGCATGACAGACCATGCCAGCATGCTGTGTCCTCCTTGGACAGTTTATTAGGGCTATGATGCAATATTTGGCAGTCACTCATTTCATGTAGGAAAGTTAAACTAGAGCTACGTAAAATTAGGGCATATCTAACTCAAGGTCGTGAGGACTGGCCTGGGTACAAGGAAGAGTGAGAGAAGGAGACACAGAGAGTGATCTGTCCGATTTTGGAGAATTTTATGGCAGAAAGGGGGCAAGTGTGATCACGTTCTCTTCAGTAAGGGGCAGAGGGTGACACTTGCATAGCAAGTGCATGAAGTGTCTGCAGTACTATACTCTAGAGCACTGGCAACATCCTCTCTTCTGCAAAGCTGGTTTCTGCCTTCACACACTGACATTTGAGAGGGGCTAAGTGGAATTCCAAAATTATATTCTTTAATATCCTTTCTGAAGGCTGTAATGTATAGCCAAACCCTTCAATAGTGTTGTAACTGCGCTATGGAAATCTCTCCTGACATTTATTTCAGTCACATAAAGTTGACAAACCTGTAAAGAATGCTGCTTCAGAGAATCAGACTGAATTTTTGAAGTGTCACCATGAATACCCAGTATTACAAGGCAAAGAGAAATCTGCTAGCACTGCACAGGCCTTAACTTGCCTGTATGGGAACCTTCAAAGTTATTAAAAAATCACTACATGTGTTAAAAGAAGATCACGACTTGAAAGAAACTCCTCTTGCTGACTTGCGAACAACCCTAACGTTACCAAATTCCTTGATATAGGAAATATTCTCACAGAGCAAGAGTGGCAAACTGAAGAAAGCAACGAGCGAAAGCAACCACCGGCAGAGCAGATACATGGCTCCAAAATCAATACCCTCTCCCAGCTGAGTCATCAAAATCCATGGAACCAGACATGCATGTCCTGAAGCATTCTTTCAATGGCTAAATACCCTTTTGGAAACTATGTGAGCAAAGCTAGCCAACCACTACTCAGCAGTGAGTTCCCCCAAATTATCTACATAGGAACTTTGTCTCTAACCTGCCGGTCCTCGGCCTCAAGGGAACATATATAATTATTTCATCCTCCACCTAGAAACTGAAATCTATGACTATATAATACTAAAAATCAAACAGAGACCAGGGGTTTTTGCCTCATTATGTTTTTCTTACTACTCTCTTGGTAGTGCCTGCTACCAAGAAAACTAGTTACTAGTAATGTCTACTACCACTCTCCTGGTGCCTACCACCTCTTGCCTTTTTAAAGATTTTTTGAAGTTCATCAGGTCAAACTATCCTATTGTTCCCAGCAGTCTAATCTATTTGTACAGTTATATAATACCAAGATCAAATATGATTTTTAGCCTGTCTTAAGCTCCTTGAGGAAGGAATTAAGACTCTTGAAAGTTGTTACCTCCATTTGTATCAACTGGTCCAGAAAGACCAACCTACAAATCTGCTCCCGTGTAGGACAGCATTATCAGCCAGCATTTTAACAGACATTTTCTGTTTATTCTGCCTGTATATAATTTCATTTACATTTCTGTATAAATTTATTCAGCCTGGTAGTGCCCCTCTGCTCCCTTAGAGAAAGGCAGGTGTAATCTATGACTCTCTTGGCCACTGTCAGAGGCTGGAGATTGAGCTAGAAGGGTGTTTGCTCTGACGCCAAAGAGTCACTTTCACTATTTTCTTCAAGCCTCATTTGCAGGCACTTGACTAAGAGAAGAGAGTAACTTTCAGAACCATTGACCTGCCCTGCCCTACTGTGAGCTCCTCCTATTTCTTTTCAAAAGTCGGTGGGAGAGCATGGTATAGCAGCTCATGGCATTCTTACTTGGAGAAGAAGAGCAGCCTTGTTTGGAAGACAAACATAATGAAAACAGAACACAAATGGCTTGATCCTGTTCATCAATATGCTGAATCATGAGCTATTATTATTTTGTTGTTGTCATCTTTAATTAAATTTTCATCTTTAATTAAATTTACATTAAAATGTACCTTGTGAGTAATCTATGTGCCAATTTTTTTCATCTATTTCTAATAGATGAATAGCTTTTTTTAAAACTTTGACTCAACGTGGAAGTACTGAAACAGATTTGGTGAAATGTAATTTAGTTTAATTGATGTGTTTTACAATGTTCCTCTAATATCACCTACTAATTAAACCACTGAATGATTTCCATGTTTTAAAATGTGAGATCATAGATGTGCCAAGACTCTACCAGTTTAATGAGTGGGATATGAAAAAGGTGTGAATGAGATACTAGATTATCTACTGAAATGTACTTTAATTGGCTTTTTTCTCTCAACAAAATTTGCTTCAGATTAAAGACAGCTCTTTTTGTCTGGGAGCTTTGAAAATCAAGCTTTTAGCTTCCTTTTAAATGCCATTTGGAATAATTAGTCACATTCTACTTTTGTGCAGTGGTAGCACAAGTTGGCTACCCAGACGTCAGCCCCAAGTATTTTGGCATTAGTCCAAAATCATTGTACAACTGCCAAGGTAATAGAAAATATCCTGTAATAACTGCCTGTCATGTTTTACTTTCTCTGTTGTCTTTACTTGTTTTCTTGAAGAACACCAGCTTGACTAATCCTGCCTGTATCATCAGCATATTCCATATATTCCTATCTTAGGTGACTCTCTGCTCCTACTGAGGTCTGTGACAGTATCACTGAGGAGGATAAGGACTTTGAAAGCGATGGACAGGAATTTTAGCGTGGCATTTTGAGAAGTACCTACTGGAGCTGGGCACACATTTGTCTGCTGAAACTACTCAGGGATGGCATTGTAAGGCTGGTAGTGTCCTGCAGTGAATGAGGCTGAAAAGTGATGCCAGTTATCGAGCCAGCTCTTACTAATCATGCTGTCTCTGACTCTCCCTCTTGCCTGTGCCAACTAAATGTTATGCCACAAACTTTTGGCTGTTTCAGCCAGACAGGAAAGTTTTCAGCTACTGTAGTGAAATCTCTGTAAGGCCTGAATAATTCACCTCCCGAACAAAATCCAATATAAAGCTTCCCTTGTGCTCTCTCATTCTGAAGGAGACAAATTTTCTACTTATTTTGGTAATGTTCAGCTGTTTTCAGTGTGTGTAAAACATCCTAATCTTGTGAATTTCAACACTGTGGAGGGAATGTCTATTAGGTGAGATATTATCTCTACTGGCTGTATGGGATCTGCTTCCCCAGTCCAAGATAACTTTTCTATACTGGGGCAACTCTGTAATTTGGGGATGGAATACCACGTTCTGGAAAGGTAGGACTTAGCAACTCCCATTGAGTAGACTCAGTAGTCAAAGCTGTTCCTTAAGGAGGTGCACCCAGGTCGGGTGAACCCTTCAGTAATGTCTGTTGGAGAAAGTTGATAATTTCTGGTATCACCACCACAATTCCTTAGGTCTTCAATTGGATTTACAAATTTTATATTTCCATTTGCTTCTCTTGAAAATAAGCTTGGATGCACCGACAAGCTTATCTGCTTTTTCCAACTACGTTAATTAGCATTGTGAAGATCGCTGCCTCTCTGTCAAACCTTGTCTTTCTTACATTCTTAGATCATCGTAGCTACAACATCACTACCTCACTAACTGTCTAGAGCTTTTTTTGCCGCACTGTAGTTATCTTAATATTTAGTGTTCAATGTCACGAGAAAGCACTAGAAGTACAAGTAGTCCCGAATGAGTCACTAAAACTGAGCTCAGCTTTGTGAAGAAAAGCAGATAGAAACTTCATTTTAGCCCAGGACTTTATTGCACCTTTGAATTATGTGCTGGAGGATGTGGAGAAGAAAGTCTAGCTCTGCTACATAGTTTGGCCCAAATATGTGCATGGGTCATAAAGAGAGCACTGACTGTCCTCAGTGTCACTGAGGACAAGCTGTAGCTTTTACTCCATGACTGACTACTTTGGTTCCAGCAAAATGCATCGTAATCAGAATATGTTTTGGCAATTAACATCTGTAAGTATCTTGAGTGATTTGTTTTCTAAAAGAGTTAGATATTTAAGAAGAGGAAGGAAATGTTTATCTTGTTGTTAAGCTCATAATTAGGATTCTAAGAGTGCAGACCCACTTTGACTGCAAATTATTCATACCAGTTTTGTTTATTCATGTTAAAGGAATGTTAACAGAGCAGCTTCATGCATCTATTTAATCATTCAAGGTCTCTTTACTTGTACTTGGTTTATGTTGTAAAATATTATCTCTAAAAAAAATCTTTCATTAACCTTAAGTAAGTGTTAAATAAATATTTGATCTTGTGAGCAAACTAATTTCATCTAAGGGTAAAAGCATCTAGATATACTGCTTTGTTTTGTAAATGATGGTTTCCCAGATCTTATCAAACTAGGGTGACCACTCAATAATTAAACTGAAGATCATGAAAGAATTAAGCTAGAATTAACATAAAGCTCTGTTTTAATCCAAACTCTACCTCAAGAAGCAGCAGCCCAAATGAAGAATTACTGAGATGTTTGATATGCTGTCAAAAATTACAACAAAATACATCTCTAAAATAGGCAGGAGTGCAAGTCGGGTTTCTAGGGAAACCCAAAATCTAAACATTTAAGATCTACATCTGTAGGTGTGAGAAAAAAAAATGGACAGACTGTTTCACACAGAGAGCCTACAACCCAGAGTTGGGACAAGACAAGTAACAAATAAATAAACAATAATGGGATGGGGGCAGAAGGGGTAGAAAGAGTGATCATTTGTGATTGAGAGCCACATCTAAACAAATAGCCTTATTACTGGTACTCTGAATCATATTCCTCTCCAAATCAGTCACTTGAGGACACAGTCAGAGCTTTGATCTCTGGAATCATAGAATTGATTACGGAATTGTAGAATCATAGAATATTCTGAGTTGAAGGGGCCCAACAAGGATCATCAAAGTCCAACCCCTTGGCCCTGCACAGGACAGCACCAAGAATCACACCGTGCCTGAGAGTGTTGTCCAAACGCTCTTGGACTCTGGCAGGCTTGGTACTGTCACGACTTCCCTGGAGAGCCTGTTCCAGGACCCAACCTCCCCTGACACACCTTCAGGCCACTCCCTTGGGTATTGTCACTGGTGACCACCCAGAAGAGATCAGTGCCTGGCCCTCCTCTTCCCCTCACAAGGAAGTTGTAACTGCAGTGAGGTCTCCCCTCAGTCTCCTCTTCTCCAGGCTGAACAGACCGAGTGACCTCAACTGGTCCTTGAATGGATTCCCTCTGGACCTTTCACTATCTTTAGAGCACTCCTTTGGACACTTTCTAATAGCTTAATGTCTTTCTTATATTGCAGTGCCCAAAAATGCACACAATATTCAAGGTGAGGCCACCCTAGTGCAGAGCAGAGTGGGATAATCACCTCCCTGGACTGGCTGGCCCTCCTGGCTGCCAAGGCACTGCTGACCTGTATTCTACTTGCCATTGACCATGGCACTGTGCTCCAGCCGCTTGCTCCCCAGTCTGCTCATATATCCCAGGTTGCCCCACCCCAGGTGCAGAATCTGGCACTTTGTTAAATCAGCAGTCACAGTAGGGGACTTCCAAGCCCTCTAATTTGTTGAGGTCTCTCTGCAGGGCCTCTGTGCCTTCAAGGGGGTCAACAGCTCCTCCCAATTTAGTATCATCTGCAGATTTACTTAGTATTCCTTCGAGTCCTGCATGCAAGTCGTTAAAGAAAATGTTAATGAGCACAGTCTAGGCATCTAAAAGACTATGGAAGAAAAGCACATAGATTTCATAGATCTCTGCTGCTGCTTTCAACTCTTGATTTTTGTTTTATAGAGGCATCAGCATCTTTTCAGATGCAGGAAACAGGGAGAGACGTCTTTTGTATGTAGGACAGCACAACAGTGCTGCCAATGGTTGCAAGCCAAGAACTGTGGTGTTCTGTTCACACTATGCCAATCCTTTTGTCACAGTGTTATCTCCACACCAAAACACTGAAACCATCTGCATACACATGACACCGACAGCTATTATGTGGCACTTGCAGCTGCATCCCAGACACCAATTATTGTACTGCTGGGTGGCTAGAATAAATTAATTATTCCCATCAATCATGCAAATACTTCCTCCCATACTCTTCTGTCATTCATTTAGGTGAATGACAATAGTATGGATACATGGTCCAACAACTAAACTCTGCCTAGAAAAGGGAAGAACTGCTTGCAACCTTTAAAAAGCACATGAACATCTTTTCATCAGCTGAGATGACTTAAAACTTTTAGTAAAATAATGATGTTTAAAATGACCATGAGAAAATGGGAATTTCCAAAAAGTGTAGTAATTGCAAGAGATGAAATAAGTACCTTCTTCTGTACTATCATTGCCAGGACTGTATTCATGGTACTGTGTATTTAACCTCCCAGTTGGAGTAGATGATTTTTGTAGGCTTATTCCATCAGAATTATTCTATTCTATTCTATTCTATTCTATTCTATTCTATTCTATTCTATTCTATTCTATTCTATTCTATTCTATTCTATTCTACCTTTCCATGCAGATAAAACCAAAACAAATCCAGATTAATGGAGCTCACATCACCATTAGCAATTAAAAACCATACCCTTACAAAGACTGAGACACTCATATGACTAGCAAGATGAGGAACCTTAGCCAACTCCAGTTTAGCCTAAAACTGTGTGTTGATAGGCATTCGCTGAAAGATCTAAATCTGTTCCTGAAATACCTATAACTTACATAGGCTAGAAGAAGAAGAATATCTCTGAGCCCACATTGTGAAACAGGAAATAAAGTGCTTTAAAGAAATTTATCATGATTATATCAATTTATGGTGGACAACAGAATTGAGTCTAGCCCAGATCAGTCACATTGCTTAAGTAAAATTCACTGCTTTCCTGGCAACACTATTTAAATTATTATACTGATGAGCTCCACTGGCAGTATTTTCACTTTGACTGAAGATGATGAGTGAACCTTTCTTTCAGTTTTTGGAGGACATGTGAAGGAGTGCTGGTTCACAGAATTCAAGTGAGTATCTGGCCTAAAAACCTGTGTGCTATCTTACCTCTCACAACTGTCTCAGAGTATTTCAATAGCTCTGTGTACACCTGAAAACCCTCTGACAAAAAGACATGAGTGCTCCCATGACAGCAGGATTTGTTTCATTAGCCTAATGGGCCTTTGGACCAGAAATCTCACAGATATCCTGTGCCCTTATGTGACTCCAAACTAGAAATGAAGAGGCGCTAGCCACCTCGAGGAGTGTGGTTTCTTGTCTCAATGATGCCTCTGTGCTGAAAATAGATTGCTTGTTGCTGCAGTGCTTTTGGTAAACTCCAAAATCTGTGGTGTACTGACACAATAAACCATAGTATGGCTTTAGGTCTAAAACCATTGAGGTGGCTTGAAAGTTGCTATCAATTTACCATGGTTAAAGAGAGGGTTTTAAGAAATGCTGCTCTGCAAGTCTTGTCATTTAGCATCTCCTAAAGGAGTGCTTGTCGCTCCTGTAAACACTACAGAGCTGGGCCATTGATGTCCAGAGCAGAGGAATACATAATTTGATCCAGAAATTAGAGCCTTCTCCAAAGGGACAGACTTTTGAAAACCCATCTGCCCAGAATGACATCTTTGACCTTCACCTCTTCTGCAGACTGCACTGTCCTTTCCAGTCAGGTGACCATGATATCTTTTGAGGGACTATCATCATGGCTCTGGTATTTCTGCCCTATCAAGCCGGAGAAACAGACTCCTGCTTCCAGTCTTTCCAAGGAAGCTGTGAGGCTGAGGCTTATGAAAATAGATACAAAGACACACACAAGAAGTTATCTGCATGGTGAGAAACAATTACTTATGATTGCCAATATCTAATTTGTCTCCTAGAGGAAAAAATGGATGACTTTTCGTCTCTGAGCGCAATAGATACAGAGTATACCTTAAATAAAGGACACACAAATAAACTTAAATAAAGGATACACAAATAGCACTACGTGTACTGCTGCTGCTTCAGTAGCAAAGTTAATTCTGCTCCTGACTTAGATGAGTTAACCAGCTGAGATAAACCTCACTAATGTAATGGCTTCTGGGGATGCTTTCCTTTAGTCTCCTTAATTGCTGTTACTTTCCCACCTGGGCTGCACTGTGAGGGAAATCACTTGATCTGCTGCAGTTAAAGATGTCTCACCATTTCCATTATAAGCTTCTTCAAAAAGACAGTGCAGGCTTCAATCTAGCATCAAAGTCAGAGAAGTAAAGTAAAGGTTTCACCATGTTTTAAAAAACTTGTCTTTTATGATTCCTGTAAGCAAGAGTCCAAACAAAATACATTTGCTCTTTGGAGCACTTTGCTGCATTTCTATTACACAAAATAGTTATTCATTTCTCAGCATGTTTGCAGACATGTTTTTCTCGGCATGTTTTTCACCTCTGTGAAAAAGAAGAGCTAGGTCCTCTGCTTAGATTAAAAAAAAAAAATGTTAAAATAATAATAGTCTTATTGGAATTTAAATGTTTCTTCTTATCCCTGAGAGACCTTTTTCTCTATATATCAATAGCTGGTTGAAATACTGGAGTGTGAGGATGCTGAGCTTTTATATCCACATTCCCTTTTTCTTGCAGTTAAACAAATGTTTCCAATTAAGGAGGAAAAAGTGAGAGATTTATCCAAAAGCAAAACAGGCTGGAAAGGCTTTCACTTTCTTTGTCAGCAGCTTGCCTCTCTCCTGCTGCTGCCGTTCACAACTCTGTCAGCTCTGCCAATGTGGCTGCTTGTGAGACTGTACTAAAGAATTGATTAAGGTTAAAAACACATAAAACTTTGGATATGTTCTGAGCACAGAGTAACATTAACTCCAAACAGACAGTTACCCAAGAGATGGAGCATTTTTGCCAAGCTTTTTTTTTCCCTTTGGTTTTGAACAGAAATATCAACCTCAGAGTAAGAAATTTGCCTTATGTAGTGTGTCGGTTTTGGCTGGGGTAGGACTAATTTTCTTCACAGTGGCTGATGTGGGGCTACATTTTGGATTTGTATTGACCACAGGCTTGATAATGTAGAGATGTTTTTGTTATTGCTGAGCAGGACTTACACAGAGCCAAGGCCTCTTCTGCTTTTCATAATGCCATGCTGATAAGAAGGCTGAGGGTGCTTGGGAGGTTGGGAGGAGTCACAGCCAGGACAGGTGACCCAAACTGACCAAAGGGATATTCCAGACCATATGACATCACGCTCAGTTTGTTTTCCTGACTCCAGAAACCTAGAGGCTGACCTTGAGTCTCCCCTGGTGCTTTCTGCCCGAGGCTTCAAGTAGGGCCATACTGTATTGTGCCAGGGAACACTCCAGTATATAAAGTGGGGAAAAGAAAGGAGGAAGTGGGGGACACTAGGAATTATGGCATTTGTCTTCCTAAATAGCCATTACACTTAATGGGGCCCTGCTCTCCTGGAGGTGGCAAAACACCTGCCTGCCCATGGGCAGCAGTGAATGAATTCCTTCTTTTGCTTTGCTTGTGTGTTCCTCTTTTGCTTTCCCTATTAAGCTGCCTTTATCTCAACTCACGAGTTTTCCAGCTTTTACCCTTCTGATTCACTCCCTGATCCTGCTGGTGAGGAAGTGAGAGAGCAGCTGTGTGGTGCTTGGTTGCTGGCTGGGGTTAAACCACAACAACTGGTCAGTACAGCAAAGCAACTGCAGGCTTCGGAAATCCAGGACAAGGGATGGGCAACAAAAACCAGGCACGGTAATGTGCTGTTGCAGCATTCGTTGACCTGTCTGGATCTAGATGCCTCTACTTGCAGATAAGTACTAAGTCCCATATTCTGCTACTGTGGGACACATGGAAAATTACTGTAATTGTGATTCCACAGATGCCTAACATTTTCTTGCCCAGAAATATATTTATTTCTCAAGCACAGATACTTGAGATTAGTTCTCTTGATGCTTTTCCTAGTCTGTTCCATATTTTACAAAAGGCCATATCTTACCAGTAATCCCTGCAAGTATTAAAGTAGGAGCTACAGCATGAGATTGCAATCTTGTAGGAAGGAAGCAGGGGAGAGAAGACTGAAGTTCACACAAGTAGCTGTCACTGCATTAATATTAGGTGATACAAAATTGAACTTTGTGCCTTCCAATAATTTCATCCATTCCATTCTATTTCACATTCTGGAGGCTTCAAATGTCATTTTTCACTGAAGCTTTCTCTCATTTTTCCCCGTCTCAGCTGCAAAATACCAAACCATACAGGCCTTAGATAAAGTTCTTTTCTTCTTCCGCTTCCATTATTAAGTTTATTCCAGAGCTAACTCTTAAAAGTGTGACATGAGCAGCAAGAGAATGGCAATTTAGTCTTCTTTGCTGTCCTGGGAATATGGGGGCATTTTGGGAGACTGGCAGGGAGCAGTGCAGAGGTATGTTACTCTAGGACCATGGGGCAGCCTGATCTCTAGCTCTCAACTAGACCTTCACTGCATGTTTGGCCCATGTTCTGCCCAGAAACACAGACAATGGTGATTTTATTGTCATGAGCATAATCCCTAAGTCATTCCTTGCAGAGATGAAAGATCCACTAACAAGAAAAACATCTTTGCCACTGGGTTTTGCCAAACAACTTGATTTTGCTCTGAAATGTATTTTGAGTGATCACAGAGACACTCGTGGCTGAAATATGTCTTTTACTGTCTCCTTCTGGACAGTTCAGGTGTCTTGTTGTCTAAGCTGCATAATGGATATGAACTGATACCTTCCTGGGTGACACATTCCCTCCCTGCTTCAGCTCAGCCCTTCCCTGCCCCAGCCTCACAAGTACAGCCAGATTGCGGCTGTAGTACTGGAAATGGTTGTTTTACAACACAGTCCATTAATTCACTCAGACAGAAAATAGGCTGTTTAGCAGCATATATAAACCTTATGAGCCATGGTGTGATTTCAGCTATGAGAAGATCAAATCTGCACCAAATTTTAACCCAGAGAGGTGGCTTAGCAGTGCTGCCCTCTTATCACCTCAGCAGAGGAAATACTGCTAATTTCCCACTCTAAACTGTCAAAAATACCATGTAAATATGACACTGGTGGCTCTCTATTGCTAAAAAAATTACAAGAATAGTGTATAATTAACTGTTCAAAATTCAGCTTTGTAAATACCTCAAGAACAGAGCAAGCAATGGATGAACTTCCACCTCTGGGAGGTAAGGTTGGCAGTGTCAGGGATAAAGAACATTGATTGCATCTATCAAAACTACTTTTTAGGATTATTCAAGACCAAAATTCTGGTAATTTGAAGAGTTTCCAAGCCCAGTTGACCTCATCCCATACACAGCAGAACACCTTATGCACCTGGATGTACAGCAGCACCAAGAAAACTTAAGATAATATTATGCATTTGTATTATACATTCACACATCCCAGCATAACTCTGCTAATACAATTTTTTTTTATATCTATTGGATCTTTCAGAACTCTGTAAACTATTGATAAATAGGCATTACTCTTTTCCAGTCACCACTCAGCTGCCAACATGTAACATAAAGGGGATACTGTAGGTGATATCTTAAATATCTTAACTTGATGAAAAATAAGTCTATTGCTATTCTTCTTACAACCTCCTGCTTGCTGCTGTTACATACATTTGAAGGGGAAAGTAGCGGTGTTAGAGGGAATTTATACCACAGCTTTAAATCTCAGCTCACACAGTTCCTTCTTATCTTTTTTTAATCACTGTGCGTAAGCTAGACACTTTAATTCCAGAGAATGGGACCATCTCTCTTCTTTCAAACACTTAATGTCCTGTCCAGTGTTAATGTGTTCCAAAGTCTCCACTGCTGTTAATATCACAGTCCTAGGAAGTAGGTTTCCCGATCTGCATGAGAAAAGTGATCTGATTCCTCATCCCACATAATAAAGGTATTACAATCCATGTGGCTTTCCCCTGGATTTCTAGAAAGGGCTAAGTTAGCAAGAAACTGTTGAATCACTCATGATCTGAAGATGTGTCAGGTGTCAAGAGTTATCTGGACACAAAAGTACTTGCAATTTAAGAGGAAAGGGGTACCTGAACACCTGCTGAAAGTCTTTATGACTCTCAACTCTGATCTCAGCTTCAGGCTCCATTCATGCATGAGGGATTGGCACAGGAGACTGAGAGAACTGTTTTAAAAGCCAATATTACATTTTAGAGAGCTTCAGGACTTCTCTTTCCACTTCCTTTAGTGGACTTCCTGTACAATGGACAACCACCTAATAATGAAGAGAACTGTTCCATGTTCGTATCTCCAGGTCTCATGCAGAGCTGATAAACTCAGTTTTTTATGTTTCACCCACCCTCCTGAGTTTGCTGCCAGTGGAAGAAGCTATAAAATATAGCTCAGTAAGTTATTTTTTAAAAAATTTAATGAATTGATCAAATCCTGGCCTTATTTTACTGTACTAAAAATGCAAAGTATTGCACAAATCAAGAAGCTGCTTGTCTTTTAATTGTTGTTATGTAATCCATTTGTGTCCCAAAGTGATTCCCATATTTTTTATTGTTAAAGTATAAAGAAAAAAATATTTTTGTGTTTTCTAGAGTCCTAGGTCATATTAAATATTGAACTGCAGGGGTTGTTTCTCAGTTAAAAGCTAACATAGATCCTAAAAGCATAAGTATACAACAAAGACGGATTTAGTACTAATTTTGTGGAGAGCTTTGCACTGTGTGCCAATTCCAACCCTAAGTTATTGTCACTTGATAAGAGAATGCAATTTTATAAGACATATTTTGTGCTGTCACAGAAAATATTTGACGAATACTGTGTATTCAAGCAGAATAAATATCTGAAATAATAAAACAAATGGCCTACTGGACTTTCTTGAGAAAGAAATTAGTATTTTGTCAAGCACTTACATTCCTTTACATATGTTAAATAACATCAGAGAACTAGGTAGGATGCATATCTATATAGCTGCATATGTATTCTAAGTTTATAAACTGGTCTCGTGAATAAGGAATAAAGTGATAGAGATTAAGTACTTAGAATTCTGTCCCACATAGTATTCTCATAAGCAAGCTGAAGAAATATGCTCTACGTGTTAATACTGTCAGACAGGTGCAGAAGTAATTGAAAAATCATTTTGATATTGGGTACCAGTCTTTCACTCTCAGGCTGAACAGATATCAGAAGACTACCCTGGGCTTTATATAATAATTATTTTCATTTTTAACGAGGCAGAGAGACTATTAATCAAATTTTGAGATGACATTAAAGTGAAAGGGGCTGTAAATCATTCTGTTTCCTTGAATTTTCCCATAACCTAATAGGCAGTAGTCTCAAACTATGAAATCAGCATGGAAACGGTCATTGACTTATCTGACATGTCTTGATTTCATCTTGGTATACATGCAGACAAAGAGCATTTGTCAAGAATAGAATGCAATATGGCCTAAACAGATCAAAAGGCAAATTGTAAGCTCCCTTATCAGCATGTTGACGCTATTAGACTTCCCATTGCCTGGAAGAGAAAATGCCTCACAGGAACCCTGCATGCCATCATGCTGGAACCGAGTTGGACATTACAGGAAACACCATCATCACTTTACATGTGACCTAACCCACAAAGAAATTGGAAAGGATGGAAAAAGAGACAAGTGAGACATAAACTTGGACTGAATCAAGGGGTCCATTTGCAGCACTACTCTGTGGGAACTCCTGCGTTACTGGTTGTACGAAGCACTCAGCATCTCTCTCTTGGTCTTTAAAGCCACTGGAAAAGCAGCTCTTGCCCATGCTCTGCACTTTGTCAGCTCAACCCAAAGCAGATCCAAAAGCAATGTTTCTCTTTGTCTAACATCCTATAAGGAGCCTCTTATGCTGCAGATCTTATGGAAGTAGCAAAGGTTAGCTCAGCATTCTATATCTAGGGCTTCAGCCATTTCCTTCCTGCTTCTCTTCCTTTAGTCTGTCTCACACAGCATGCAAACTGATGTGTATTCCAGTCAGAGCTTCCCAGTTCTCCCATGTATTTACAGGAAATCTGAATGCTCACAGAGTGCTCTGGGTGTCATGGTGGTGTCGAAATGCCTTACTGATTATAATCCTTTATCTCTTGGACTTCCCAATAGGAATAATAATAACGCATTAATCTCTGCCATCTCTAACACATCACTTGTTGATTGGGAGGGCAGGTGTCTGTGCAGTGCTGAGTTCAATAGCTACATTTACTCATACTAAGTGCAAAATAACATGGTTGCACAGACTTATTTTCCTTATGCAATTGCTAAAGTGTATCTGACATCTTCGCATTTTCCGAAGGTTAATAGCACTCACCTCTCAAATCCATACTTCAGCCTATCTGACTTCCTGCGTAGAAAGCAAAGTGTTTATGTTCTCTGCACTGGCAAGAATAGAGTAGGTGAATGATAAATGCTGTAGTATTCTGTGCTGCTCCTGATAATGTTATCTTCGAAGATTTTAATAACCCACAACATTACAGAGAAGTTACCCTCTGTCTAGGTAAGCACAGCAGCTGTTTGCACTGCTAACATTGGACTACCATCATTTGCACATTAATTGAGAAAAGTTTTAAGGCTTTCTGGACTATTTTAGTCGTGCTGGTATTATGATTTTTTTTGTTCAAGCCACTTTTTTTCTAATTTACTTCTGATTTTATTGTTAAAGGTGACAGACACACACTACAACAGAAATGCTACAACAGAATATGCACTTGGTAAAGCATATATAGAAAGGCACGTGATCTATTTTCATAGAGAAGGACTATTTTGTGCTGGTACTATGAACCCTGGAGAATGTACTTTGGAAAATCTGCTCTCACACAAAGCAGAGTGGAGCAAAACAATCCATAATTGCTCTGCATTTTCAAACCTTTCTTTCTGGTCTGCAGGAATCAAGGGAGGGACAGATTAGAGAAACCAGTGTGACTTGACAGGGGAAACATTAACCAAGCAAAAAGCCCCCCTCCAACTCCAATCACCTCTTTGCTCTTCTCAAAATATTTAGTCTCCTCCTCCTTCACAGACTCCAATTCAAAAAGTCAACTCTCTAACATCATCTCCATGACCTATCTTACAGTAAAGGCTTTTCCCCCAAGTTACTTCACGTCCATCTTCTGTCTCACAATCTCTCCTTGACTTGGAAGAAGATGTTTCTTATTTCTTGTGTGAAGTTTCCCACTGCCTTTGTCCAGGATTTGTCAAAAGTGCTTGGGGGAAGGAAGGGTATTGTTATATTGGTTATTGCTAAATAAAGATTTTCTTTTCACTTTTTACTTATGTGTAGGCAGTATGGAAGTTCTGGACAAAACCCGAAACATCAAAATACCTATCCTGATTACTGAACTGCTTTAATTTGCACTGCAGTAGTGTGTCCTGGGAGTTGAAGAGCATGCTATCTTGCTTACTCTCTGTGACTGAACAATAAAATTTATTCTGTGGCGTGGCATGGCAAACCTGTATGGAAGAGACAACTTTTCTAAACACTACACTGTTCACCCATGAGCTCTCACAGTTGTAGCCCCCTCAGGACATTCCCTAGAAGACCACCAGAACAAGATGACAAGGATAAGAAAACAATATTTCACATGTCTGCCACGTAAAACTGAATGTCTTCCTACTGTGGAAACAAAAAGTTATTTAGAACTTCTGTAGTTAAGCAGAATGGATTCAATGACTTAAGAATATACCATAGTTTAGAACATGTGTTCCTCTAAAGCATCACATCTCTCTCCACCCAGTCTGTCCCTTCACACACCAAGTTTCTCATAGAGCATTCAGCAGCAAAAAAAATGTGGATTTAATTTTAATATGCTCAGGAGATCAGTTAATGTATTTCACACGCAGATATGACAGCAATGACCCTGATTCAGGAGGCTTGTTATTTCTGGAGTTGGCATATGGTTCTCTGTAACAGCAGGCATAATGATTGCAATAAATTGCCTCCTAATGCCACGTAATGAACTCTGATTTGTGTTAATTTGGGCACTACTTAGCAATTTCATGTTAATTTTTTTAAATCATTTTTTGATAAGACACTGTGTGTGAATTCAGCTTCATGTTTGGGTTCTTAGCAATGTCAAGAACACAGTCTGGCATATAAATTCAGCTTTTATTGAAAACCGTGTATCATTAACAAAAATACAGAAGTGCAAGAAGGACAGACCCCAAAGATACTTTCTCTTGTGTGTTAGTAAACACACAGTCTTTTTGTTTTTAAATTTCTAATTCTAGTTTTTGGAGAATTGGCTCAAGGGTTGGACTTGATGATCTCGAAGGTCCCTTCCAACCCATCTGATTCTATGATTCTATGATTCTATGATTCTATGTAGTAGTAGTGGTCTATACTATAATTTACTAGTGGGGAGTTTTTTAGATTGTAATAATCTAAAATGATTATTGACCCTGGTTGAGCAAGGAGGGTGGACCAGATGATCCTACTGTGGTCCCTTCCCTTCCTGTGAAGTTAATTCTGAGTTATATTTTCATCCTATCAGCTGCCACTGAGTAATTATTTATCCTTATGGTGTATACATCCACTTTACCTCTCCATCCTCTTCAATCCTTGGATTAATTCAGAGCAGAGTGAAGGCTGTTTTGTGTTAACAAATACAGGCAGGAAATACCTTTTCTGTACCTTAGTCCTGTTTAAGATTATTACTGGTATGGGTATATGCAAACCAGCCTACACTTGAGTGTGCACACTTTATTCAGCTCAGGTTTCCTCATCATCAGAGAAAATTAGAATATATCCTGTGGACACAGCTTGGCCTTTGCTCATAAGCAAGTCACCTGGGTGAAAGATATTTAGAAATATTGGTTTCCCTTTTCTTCATCAGTTTTCTCTTTTCTTCCTCATTTCAATGTAACGAGTAGCCTGTCAAAGAATTTTATGTACACAAAAAATAATTAAACACTTGCAAAACCTGATGCCCAAGGAAACTATTTGCAAACAGATAAACAAGCTGTGCAGGGTGGAGGGAGCCTGCTGTTTTCAGCTGTTCTCCCAGCATGCCCCAGTATGAAAATTAGCTACTGGGACTAGGAGAGAGCAAATAATACCACAAATTGGAATTAGTTTTGGTTATTCTTCCACCTGTCTTTTTTCATCCTCTCCCAGTCCAATGCAATGGAGTTATCTTTCATAAAAAAGAAGATAAGCTACCATATAGAAAAACATGACAAACATAGGCCTCTACTCTTTGAGTCCTCAACCTGTTCTTTTTCCATTTTTTTCCCCATGGCAAATGTGATTTTAATAACTGCAATGTTCAGTACAGTTATTCCATTCCTGCTGGTGGAAGTAAAACGTTAATTTATCACCCTTCATCTTAGTGACCCTCATGGGCTCAGTGGGAGTTCTTATACTCTGGTCAGTCTAGGGCCAACATCCAAGACTTGGGAGTGAATGATTACAGTTGTAGACAGAGCAAAGATTACAGTCAAGGTTGAATTACTGTGCTGACTTCACTCCCACCTTTTTCAGACTTTTTTGAATTTGGAGCCTATCCTGAATGCATTTCCATTCCATTTCCTTTAAAGAAAGCCTACTTTACTTTGGCGTGTGAGCAACAGAATAAAATAAATAACCCATATGCCCATTTTGTATACTCATAATTTGTGTATCTCAACCATAGCATTATGCATCTGATAATGTACTGTACTGAATGCCTGAGGGAAAAATATTATGGTAAGCTTTGTAGCAGTACTTTCCTAATTACACCTTCCCAGCTAACAGCAATTTGCAGCTGAGCAAGTAGTAATAGTATTTTAGTGTTAAATAACCCTGATGGATTTTCTTCTATGAATTTCTTCTGTGAATTTGTGCTAGTGAGTTCTAGCAAGGGCCTTTTGCTGGTGAGTCAGAGATGTCCTAGTCACATTTGAAGTCTTATGGAGATGAGCCAAGGACCTCTGAGGTAATTGAAACCAACAGGGAAAGACCAGGCAAATATCTTAAAGGAATTAAGGGGTGTTTCTCTAAGAAGGTGAAATGGCTGACAGTCCAGCTGAGGTGCATGTGTCTCACCAGCTTCATGTCCCAGAGTCATTCAGAGCACGGGAGAGCTGGGCTCACAGCTCTAGCACCAGGATACTGTTCCATGCCCACTAAGACCTGATGTCATACGGGGTTGGAGACTCATAAAGTACTGTGGGGATTCACCTCTGTGCTTTTACTGCTCCTATGTTGCTCCTCAGGACTGCTTTTGACCACTGGTAGAAAGGAGGATAGTAGGGAAGATTTCTGGGATGTATGTCTGTGCTTCTAAAAGACTTATACCAGACTCACTCTTGCCCAAAGTGAGGCTGGAGGAAGCACAAATAATGTTGGGAATGGTGAGGCACACAGTCTGGTACACAAGGCAAGGAAAGTCAGGGTGCTGCCTGAGAAAAAGAGGGTTGGGTTAAAGAAGGCAAAGTCCAAACTGAACTTCTCCATCCTCGTTCTTTCTCCTTGCCATCACCAACCACTCCCATGGATTTTAGCCTCTACACTTTATGCAGACCAAATAAATATAAAATTGTGTGTATAAAGGCCTTACATGATGACTTTTTGCATGTAGCATGTTATGAATGAGTTTCCTTCTGCCATTGGCTAACTGATTACAGCTACAATAAGTTTACTCTTTGCTTTCATTGTTAGGTCAACAACTGAATTAAAGACTACTGTGAAAGACAACTTTCATTCCAGTGCTCCTACTCCATAAGTCAAAAACTGAACTGGTGTTTGTCATTAGTACATGTATAGACATAAAAATAACCTCTGCAAATTGTTTCACTGTACACCACAAGTAACAAACAGCCTGACATTGGTAGCAATTTTCAATGTAATTAAATAAAACTTATAACTGAAACCCAAACACATGAGAAAAAAGGTATTGGTTGTATTAAGGAAAAAAAAAAGAATTGGGAAGCACTGCTAGAGGATAAAATGGATTTGTAGTTTAGGTAAAATATCTTTGTGTAATAGAAAAGGCAGTTCACAAATGGTCCCCAAATTTACAGGATAACATAAGAACTTTTGCTTTTATTTTAAAATATGAATTCTAATCTTTCATATAAAGTGCATGATATATACAGAAGAAAAGATGAGTTGTAGCATCAGCTCTAGCAATGCCTTACTTTATATTGAACGACAAAAAGCAGTAGAAAGGGAGTGAATCTGGGTGTCTTTAATGGGAAAAAAAATAAAAAATTACTCAAAGCTTTAAAGGCTCATGACTCCAGCACACACTGAACTAAGACTGACTTTAGGATCTATTCTGAACTCAGACTTGGAAAGTCCTGTTCCCTTGGAAATTCAAAGAAACAGTTTATGCCTTTATTCCAAGGACTCTGTTAGGCTGAATGTCATCAGCTATGCATCTGCAATTCATTTGGTATCTTATGCAGTAGTTAAGCTGGCTAGCCATGGATAAATGGTAGGGAAATAAATAAATAGATACAAGCAGCTTTCTGAGATCTTGGGCTTGCTTAGCATCTCATTGTACCTCTCTTTTCAACAAGTCACTGAACAGCAGAATGGATTGCTCAGTAAAAGCTGACATTTAGAAAGAAAAAGAACACATCTTTAACAGTCTGTTGCTAGCAAAGCCATAAATACATATATATATATAAGCTCAGCCAACTTTCTGATTTGCTTTTTCTTTTTTTTTCCCCCCTGAATATGCATGTTAGCAAAAGCAATCTGTTGAAGTCAGGGTTTAAAAAGCACAAAAATAAAAATTAATTATGTTGCTCAGAGAGAGTGCTTTGTCTTCACGCTTGAGTCAAAGGTCTCTGTGTTTTATCCAGGCACGGATAAAACTGATTCATGACTGCTGATTCCCTCACTGCATGGGTTGTTGCTGGGTGCTAAGGTTTCGGGAAAATGTGGCTTTGAAAAGTCAAGACAGAAAACAAGGACTTAAAAGTCAAGACTAATTAAATACTTAGAAGTTTTCTACAAGTCTGGAAATGTCTCCCTGGGTGTTTTATGCGTACAGCTCGTAGCATCATGCAATCTTGACTGCAGTTCCTGCTTAGGACTGTAATACCACATATATAACCTAGTAGCTCCTACATAACCACTCTAAGTTCTTCAAAAACACTGGTTTTGTTGTAGATTAATTAAGGTAGATTCATTAATTAAGGTAGATTCCTTACATCCTTCAGCTTGGGGGTTGTACTAGGTGACATTTAATGGTCCCTTCCAACCCAAACTATTCTACAACTCCCTGTAAAGCAAGTTTTTCAGATCTGAAATCAGTCTCATGGCTATCAAATGAAGACTTCTTCCATGGTCCTGCAGGATCAGCACATCAGCACATTAGTGAGGTTCTCGCTCAGGTTATGGACTGAGGGTCCTCCCTCTTTGCCTGCTTCTTATCCCTGTGCTTTTGCTTTTAAGCCAATGAAGGAATGCCTTGAATACTGGGTACAAAACAGTTGACGGAAGCTTTAGTGCACTGTGAGTAGGATTGCAAATCTTTGGCTTCATTTGGGGTGGAGTAAGGTTCATTTGGATGCTGCTTTCACTTTCAATTAATGGTAGCCCTGCTGTGCATTTGCTTGTTATGTGATTCAGCTGTACAATGACAATCCTACAATGGATACCATTTTGCAATGAAATCCAGAGCCTTTGATATCTTCAACACTTGCTTGGACAAAACCCTCAGAAGCCTGACCTAATGATATGAAGCACAGGCCTCCAGAGGACCCTCCCCACACCAATCTTGCTCTGATTCTATCAGGGTTTTTTCATCACTTCTAAGAAAAGGTTGTTTAATGTAGAAAGAGGTCTTTTCCTCAAGTGACAGGACAACACTTTGCTTTATCACAGATAACCATAATTTGCACTAATGTAACTCCAAGTTCAGGAGTTCTAATCTATTCTTCCAGCTGGTGGTAGGGTCAGAAAAACTGCAGAGGTATTTCTAAGGAAAGGGGAGGTATGGTTCCAATACTTTTGTGCAAGCAAAAATTCAATGGAAAACCTGCTGAAAAGGTCGAAGTGTTGTAAAGTGTGCAGATAAAGACAAGTATGACATTTACCTAAAATACAATAATTAATGAGCAAATGTGTCATGCTGAAGTAAATTGGGCAGGGTGGTCACACTAAGTCCACAGCACTATTTGCCCCAGAGCAGCTGATTTACTTTTTCCTTTTTTCACATTAAATACAAAATAATTTAAAAAGAAAAGTAGTTTCCCTGAAAGTTCCATGTCACTGCATAAATTGAAGATAATACAGGCTCTGGATTTCAGAGGCAGAGTAGAAATGTGGTTCTACTCAAACAGGAAGATCTATCATCAGATAATAGAAATTAATACTGATCAAATAAATGCAGCATAAATAAATCAATTCATAATAAATGAAGATGTGGAGTTGCAGGTTTCTTAGGCTACTCCCACTTATTGACCCAGGAAACTGGAAGTTAGCTGGCATTGAAAAATAGGGTTGCTTATTTGTTGGAATGAAACATGGAAGCTTTTAACGAAGAAATGCCAACAGAGGCAAACAGCTGTGAAAGCTGAGGCTGCAGCCCCAGCACAGTCAGGTTCAGGTACAAATACCCATGCAGGATACTCCCAGACTATCTCCTCACTCTGCCTGTTCCCAAGACCCACAACATATGGCCTCTCCATTCTGCTGGCTACAGTAGCAATGTTATCTAAAACAATGGGACACAATGGGCCTTTTAAAAACATCGTGCCTTGATTATGCTTGCCAGTTTCACACTTCGTTTTCCTTTCTTCTTTCCCTATCTTATTGTCTAAAACAGTGCATCTCACTTTTCTGCTTGTGCATATTTCTCTTTCTCTCCCTGGGAAATGTAATGACCTTCCTTTCCTACCTACAGTGACAAGACCTTGCCTTGCTTGTCTTGTCTGCTAAGAAGTCTTTAAACTGGGGGAATTTATGAACCTAGTAGCTCAGAAAGCAGATGGTGTGGAGTGTACAAGACTGGCTGGGAAGGAGAAAGGAAGTACAGAAAAATCTAAATCTTTTCACCACAATCTATGTTGATCTATTTCAATCTTCAGACCAAAGTACTGTCAGGATATTCACTCCAGAATTTTATCTGCTTGCAACCCATCATTACTTGAAAGATAGAAGTACACGATATCACTTCTGATCTAAATTATTCTAGAATTCTGTGATACACCCATGCTCTAATAATGTCCTTGATGTACCTTGGGGATGTAGGAAAACTGATTGGGATCTCTCCAAGCTCCCATTTGGTCCTTCTTTCTCTGACATTGATGCAACATACAACTTTTGAAGAGGATTGAGATATACTATTTGAGGTGAGTGAAGTCCTTCAGGCATAAATCAAAGTGAACTGAATGTCAGTTGAATTTGGGATTTGTATTCAGGAGGAAAGGTCCGTCTGTGAAGCACCCTAGAGGCAAAAACAAAGCCTAAAGGCTCTCAATGATCAAACACACTGAAGCTCATCCTTTTTCCCTCCTCCTCAGGCTAGGGAAAGCTACACAAACCGTTTTCTGAATGACACACTCCTGGCAGCTCTGATCTGTTCTTCGGTGAGGAGATGTGGTCAAACCCTGCCTGCTGAGACCTCCCTGAGTGAATTGTAGCACAACTTCTGCCTGGGGAGGATTTCATGGGGAAAAGCCTGGGCTTTTATCGCCCCTCCTGAGATGTACTGCATGAAGCCTGGAAGTGAACTTTCCCCTCATCTCTCTGTCGCTGCTGGTACTGAGTTTGGGAGTGTCTGGTCGCTGGCAGCACTGCCTGGCAAAGTACCATTATTTTCCCTCTCTTGGTCAAGCAGTTCAAAGTTCAGCTGGACCACCACGGAAGACAAGGAGGGAATCAGGTTGGGAAGCACAGGCAAGGGACTAGAGGTCCAGAGGAGAAAGTTTTCCTCTGGGTAGAACAGAAACAATCACACAACTCACATCACCAGTACAGGTGTAGCCACACCATCCCCTGTTCTCAGTAAAGGTGGTACACAGTTCGCTGTGGGAGTGGAGTTAAATTCAGCTGTTGGCCTGTCACAAGTGGTATTCCCCATGGCTCAGTACTGGAGACAAATCTGTTTAATATCTTTAATGATGATCTGGATCATCTGTCTGTTTGCAGACAGTCAGTTGGCAGACAACACCAAGTTGGGCGAGAGTGTTGATCTGCTGGAGAGTAGGAAGGCTCTGCAGAGGGATCTGGACAGGCCAAGGCTGGTTGCATCAGATTAAAATATCTTTACAACCCCATGCAACACTACATGCTTGGGAAAGAGTGGCTGGAAAGCTGACTGATGGAAAAGGACCTGGGGGCGTTGTTTGACATCCACATGAATGTGCATCAGAAGTGTGTCAGAAATAGTGTGGCCAGTATGGCCAGCAGGACTATGCAAGTGATCATCCCCTTTTACTCAGCACTGGTGAACCCCCACCTCAAACACTGTGTTCAGTTTTGGGTCCCTCACCACAAGAAAGATGCTGAGGTGCTGGAGCAACTCCAGAGAAGGGCAACGATGCTAGCAAAGGGCACAAGTGTTACAAGTAGCAGCAGTATCTCTTTCTACAGCTTCTCCCAGGTAATAAGTGACAGGATGAGAGGAAATGACCTCAAGTTGCACCAGGGGAGTAGGTATCGAATACTGGATATTAGGAAAAATTTCTTACTGAAAGTGTGGTCAGGCATTGGAATAGGCTTCCCAGGGAAGTGGTGGAATCACCATCCCTGAAAGTGTCAAAAAGGTGTGTGTGGTTGTGGCATTGTGGTTTAGTGGTGAACATGGTGGTGCTGGGTCAATGGTTGGACTTGGTGATTGTGGAAGTCTTTTCCAACTTTAAAGATTCTATGATTTCTGGGAGGAATAAGATCAAAATTCTATACATGGATGTTGAGGGAACATGTTTTAATCAGCACAGCTGCAGGTCATAACTGAGGCTAGCATTCCTTCCCAGGAGTGTTTGATATATGCAGGTGGTCTGCTGAGATGTACTGAGTCTATGTAGGTGTGAAAGGTGAGGTATCTTTTATTTTTGTTCCCTGCTGATATGTGCCTTATGGAAACAACATCTGCTTGAGTTAGCACTTCAATACTGAGGCACTCATTTGTTAGCATCACTGTTTGCAAGGTTTTGCAAAGTCAGCACGGTGCACAATAGTATCTTCCTGAAGGCGTCAGAATTTACAGAACAGTCATCTATTCCCCCTCAACAGACTGTTCAGCAAGGTGTCCATTTGAAAGGTGATAAAGAGTTACACCAAAAATCCAATCTTAGCAGCAATATTTCTGATTTTAAGAATGTCTGAAAACTAATCAGCACCCAGCTGTCTCAGATTGATAACAGAACTTAAATAGCCCTTCTGACAGTACCCTACTCCCACCTCCAACCCTGAGATCCTTAGCAGGGAAAAGCAGTCTCTTTAAAACCAGTTTTTAGCAGCTAGATAAAAGTGATTAGTACAGTCTGCATACTGCCATTGCCTCTTTTTAAAGGAAAGAAATATGAGGGAAATAGTCTGAAACAAAGACCAAAAGGTAAACCAGAAAGATTATACCTTCTTTCTCCCTGTCCCTCACTGGTACTCTTTCTTTCAAATTCAAATGTTCATTTATCTCTTCATTTGTGCTATAACTCTGGGTCTGACATAATTAGCCCCAATTAGTGATCATGTTTTTGGCTTGTAATTTTAAATTTTCTTTTTCTCATCTTAAGCTTTCCTCACCAAATAAAGTACCCACAGGGGAAAGCTAGTTTTGTTCTTTCTAAAACAAAAAGTAAATCTTCCTCAATGTAGTCTAGTCCAGATATTGGATATTCTGGAAAAGAACCTGACCACGAAAGTCACAGCAATATGACTGAGTGGTATGGGACTGTGAAACTGCAGATTTAATTTTAAAAATTTGGGTCACAATGGCCATGAAAATATATAAAAGATGAATGATTCCATTTTCAAAAGCACTCTGCATCCAAAGTACTTGAAGGAACTTTCAGTTGCCAAACAAGTAATTTGGGCATGAGGCTATTCAGCAATTTTGACACTGATTTCATACGTATTTGGAGACCAGTTTTCAAATGTGTACACCCCATTATATACACAAAACTTTCCTCAAAAGGCAATGAAAGTACAATTCCTTTTTTTTAAATGAAACAGAGACATTCAGATGATCTGAGCATTTTTTAAAACTTTGCCACCAAAGGATCACTTTATGTGTTTGTATTTAAAAATCTTGGCTAAAATAATTCGGATTATTAAATACAGAGTAGAGGGAATAGCTTTTTGGAAAATGTTGGCCATAATCCCACAAAGTGATCTATTACATTATGATTTCTATAATGGATGACATCACCTCTTTTTGATTCATCTTACTTGATTGTTACGACCCGCCCCAGGAAAAGAGAGGGGGGGGGGGGGTAACTCAGGTTTTATCAAAAATTCCTTTGGGGTGGATTAAAGCGAAGCGACGCTAAATAATCGGTGTATGAAAATATATAAGATTTATTTCAACAGTTTTGTATCAACAGGTAAGTTAATAAGATTTATTTTAACAGTTTTGTATCAACAGATAGGTGAACATTCTTTTTGGGTGCTGTCATAATCAATAGGTAAACTAACACCTTTGGGTGCTGTCATAAGCTTTCTGGGGAGGAGAAAAATGCATAGGGGAGAGAAAGGCAGGATAAGAGCCAGGGAGAGTAAGGGAAAGAAAAGCTGAAAGTAGATAGATGTCCATAGTCACCGCCCACGGGGTCCAGCGATGCTTGATGGTCTTGATTCGCAGGCGGTGGGGGAGAAGAACTCCCGAATTCCCAAAGTCACCAGTAAGTTTATATGCTCTGGCGCCTCCCTGGCATGAGGGGTTGCCTCCCTTTTTTGGACTTAGTCCTCCAGAGGCACATTGTCTTTTCAGTTGTTGTTCGCCCAGCAGGGGTGTCAATAGGCAAGAGCCTGCAAGGTTGACTCCTCATGGGCTATCAGAGGTAACTAATCGCCCAGCAGGTGTGTCAAAAACCCAAGGTCAGTTGTTGTTTTCAGGACAGCGTAACTAATCGCCCAGCAGAGGTGTCAAAGCCCGAGGTCCGTTGTTGTTTTTTAGGAGGACTCCCCAGCAGGTGTGTCAAAGCCCGAGGTCAATTGTTGTTTTTTAGGAGGAACAGTCAAGAGCCCGCAAGCTCGGCTACTCCCCAGCAGGTGTGTCAAAAGCCCGAGAATGCATAAAACATCAACTATTTCAATCTCTGACATTGATATGCCTGTAATGCCTGAAGAGAATTTAATTGTTAAACTGTGGAAGGTTCTCTCATGTGTCAAACCTCACAGGAGGGCTCTCATTTCCCTCCATCTCTCAGTCTTCATTCTCTCCACATGGAGCCAATCAATTGAAAGATAATATCTTCCAAGTACTGTAATTGCTGTTACTCTCCACACAATGTCATGTTGTGCCCTTAATTCTGACTGTCTCCATTGTTACTGTAGGCTACTGGCAATGTATCAACATTTAGCAAGGATTTAGTCTTTTGGCATAACCACCTCCTATGGATTTTTATTTAAAACATGATTCCTTATATTCTCTGTGGGCCGCTGGGAAGAAATGTTGTAAGTGATGTTAAAAAAGGAGCTTTCTGGCTCCTTTTACTAACTCCTCATTTGTAAAGGAGACTGAGAAAATTTGATACTTAAATGGAAGGTAGAAAATTCACTTCTCTGATGTTGGCTCAAGTTAACATTTTATTCTCGATGCTCACATCATACAATAAGCCACTCAGTTTCCAAACAGCACACGGTGTGGTAATACAGAAAATCCTGGAGCTGGAAGGTATGTCTTCATCACACAGCTTAGAAACTATTGGAAGAGTGCAGAGAAATATGTTAGTTGGCCTCTTGCTTCATGAATCCTAAGAACATCTGGACCCTATTTCATCTCATTTTGCAGATGACCCATCACTCTGTTCTATGCTGCTTTCTTTGTTCATGCTCATGTATATTTGTATGACATCCAAAAATATTTGTCTCGTTGAGTGAGCTTATACAGTCCTTTTTTCCTACAGCCTGGAGTTTGGCTCTCACTGACTTTGGACTGAAACATGGGCATAACTTGTGTACTACTAATGGCTTGTCCAAGGTTTTCCCTCCAGTAGGTTTCTTCTTCCTTGCTATATTTCCTTCCTAGTTACTTTTACATCTTCCCAGACAACGCTGACCTTGATCTCCAGCCACTCACTCGCCAGTCTGTATGTACATCCAGGTTTGTCCCTCCCCAGGTGCAGAATCTGGTACTTATCTTCATTAAACTTCATATGGTTGGTGATTGTCCAACCCTCTAATTTGTAGAGGTCTCTCTGCAAGGCCTTTTGCCTTCAAGGGAGTCAACAGCTCCTCCTGATCATTGGCAAACTTACTAAGTATACCTTTGAGTCCTGCACCCAAGTAATTTATGAAGATGTTAAAGAGCACTGGGCCTAAAATAGACCCCTGGGGGACCCCATTAGTGACCAGTCACCAGCCTGATGTAACCTCATTTACTGTTGCCCTTTGTGTCTGACCCATGAGCCAGTTGCTCACTCACCTCATGACATGTTTATCCAGCTGCGTGCTAGACATTTTGTCCAGAAAAATACTGTGAAAGATAGTATCAAAAGCTTTACTGAAATCTAAAATCATTACATCATCTGCCTTCCCTTGATCAGCTAGGTGGATTACCTTGTCATACAAGGAAATTAAGTTTGGCAAGCAGGACTTTCCCCTCCAACCAATGATTGTATTCTCCTTCAGGTGTTTTTCAATATCTCCCAGAATACCTCTCCATAACTTTACCAGTCACTGAAGTGAGACTCACTATGATTCTGTAATCTCTCCTGTGAGGAAAGGCTGAGACAGTGAGGACTGTTCAGTCCAAATATGAAAAATTTCAAGGGGGGAATTATATCACACCTGAAGGGATGGTACAAAGAGAATGGAGCTCAGCTCTTTTCAGTGGTGCCCAGTGACAGAATAATAACTGAAACAAAGAGGGTCCTCCTGAACATCAGGAAACACTTTTAAACTGCTGGTGTGACTAAGCACTGACACAGGTTGTCCAGAGAGATTGTGGAGTCTCCCTCCTTAGAGATATTAAAACCAGGTGTAGATATGGTCCTCAGCAACTAGCCCTGTTACAGCAGAGTGTTAGACCAGATGATCTCCAGTTTTCTTGCAACCTCAACCATTTTGTGATTCTGTGAAGTAGCAAGCCATAATATGACACTGTGGTTTGTTAAATCTTGTGAGAACCTTTGATGTTGAAAGATCTGCATTTATAGACTTCCGTAAGGCCTTCACTGCAGTCCCATACATCCTTATCTCCAACTTGAAGTGACATGGATTTAACAGATGGACTGGCCAGGGGGATAAAGAATTGGCTGGCTGGATGCAGTCAGAGGAGTGGTCAATGGCTTTATGACTAGGTGGAGGCTGGTGATGAGTGCTGTCCCTCAGAACTCTGTACTCTTCAATATCTCCATCAATGACACAGACAGTGAGTGGTGATGACACAAAGTTGAGCACAACAGAAGGAAGGGATGCCATCCAGAGGGACCTGAACAAATTTCATAGGTGGGACCGTGAGGATCTCATGAAGTTTAAGGAGTCCAAATGCAAAGTGTTGCATCTGGACTGGGGCAATTCCAGATATGACTACAGAATGAGAGAAGTCGTCATGGAGAGCAGCCCTACTCTCAAGAAGGACTTGGGGGTT
Organism: Manacus candei; assembly: GCF_025592945.1. Classification (NCBI taxonomy): domain Eukaryota; kingdom Metazoa; phylum Chordata; class Aves; order Passeriformes; family Pipridae; genus Manacus; species Manacus candei. The sequence continues at coordinate 40,323,112 of NW_026138076.1, read as the reverse complement.
CTCGTGGACGAAAAGCTGAACATGAGCCAGCAATGTGCCTTCACAGCCCAGAAGGTCGACTGCATCCTGTGATGCATCAATAGAGAAGTGGCCTGCAGGGTGAGGGAGGTGATTCTGCCCCTCTCCTCTGTACTCATGAGTCCCCACCTGTAGTACTGTGACCAGATCTGGGGTCCTCAACACAAGAAAGATGTGGACCTGTTCAAGTGGGTCCAGAGGAGGGCCATGAAGATGAGCAGAGGGATGGAGCATCTCTCCTAGAGAGACCGACTGAGAGAGCTGGAGTTGTTCAGCATGGAGAAGAGAAGGTTTCAGGGAGACCTCATTGAGGCCTTCTGGTACCTTAAGTGGGTTTATAAACAGGAGGGAAGGGGACCATTTATATCAGCAGACAGTGACAGGACAAGGGGCGATGGTTTTAAACTGAAAGAGGGCAAGTTTAGTTTAGATGTTAGGAAGAAATTCTTTACTCGGAAGGTGGTGAAGCACTGAAACAGGTTGCCCAAAGATGATGTGGATGCCCTATCCCATCAAGGCCAGGTTGGATGGAGCTCTGAGCAACCTGATCTAATGAGTAACATCTCTGCCCGTGGCAGGGGAGCTGGAACTAGATGGTCTTTAAGGTCTGTTTCAACCTGAACCATTCTATGATTCTAAAATTCTATAAGAATATTGGACTAAATAACTAATTAGAGGAAACAAAGAAAAAATTCCCTTACCTTGCAGGGCAGTCTGATTCCAGCATTAAACCACATGATGTGTAGATCTCTCAAGCTATGAGAAATCACAGGGCAACAAAACAAGTAACCTCTCTGTACCAGTGACACAAGACCAAGACATGTGGCAGTCTTTTTCCCGAAAAAAAAACAGAGGGTTTTGAAACTCTGAATCAGGCTTAAGATCCAACAATATAAAACATGGTAACTCTCAATTTGCACTCAGTAATCAACAAGACACATGCACAAGCTGGAGATCTGACCAAGAGGTTAGTTATGTGAAGAAACATGCATAGAATAAGACGGCACTGGAATCACTCCCAACAAGACTGATTTTTGAGGAACATCTCTGAACACATTTAAGTTGAACAGGATATTGTGTTTATTTGATTAGACACGTTTGTCTCTGACCAAACCTTCTTTGTCATTCTAGAAGCCCTGACTGTAGCAGGCTTTCACTAATCTTCCGTCATCTTGCAGACTGGAGGAAATTATTAGAAATGTCCATTCCCAATAGGCTTTCCTACAGGAAAGATAAATCCAAACTTATTGCTTAGAGATCACTTCAGGCATGACAACATGCAAGCACACTGTTCATGAAGTTTATTTCATATTAGTATAATACTGGCTGATCTCATTGTTTATATAAGTGCTCCATTTTTATTTGAGTTCTCTTAATCACTCATCCTCAGTGATGTCTGCCAAAGAAAAAGGCTGATTTCTGCTCTTTGTTAGAGTACTGTAACCTGGCAGGGCTGGCTTGCCTTCTCAGAGCATGTATAGCTCAGATTTTCAAAACATCATGTTCTGGAAGGTTACAGACTAAACAGATTTCAACTAATGGAGTGTCTTCAGTGTTTGAGAAAAGAGAAAGTTTGAAGCTTAGGTGCTTATTACAAAGTCATCCCTGCTCCTTCAATAACTCATTTTGATATTTTTTAATTTGCAAAAATGTGTCTGTGATCCCACAGGCTCTTAACTACTTTGTAATGAGTGTGTATGAACAGATGGAAAATGTTTTCAATTTCTGAGAGAACTGCTAATGGATGTCACCAGCTATTAGAAAAGCTCAGGTGGTTCCATTTTGGGAGAATAGGTATTGTCATAAGCCTCTTCATTTTTAATGAAATGTTTGCTCATTTATATCTTTATGGTAAGTTTAAGACTGCCTGTACTAGTGAAAAAAGATTAGAACTTAAGCTGGAAATTATTCACTGTATAGTAGTCCAGAACCTTAGGTCCAAACATTTCACCTGAAAACAAAAGTTTGTTGTAGGTCACATTATTATGAGGAAAAATTAATAACTGGAAAAAAAATTAATTCCATCAGGGTTAGATTTTTTCCCCTTTTTTTTTTCCTAAGAGATGCAGAAAAAAAAAAGTAAAAACAAAAGAAGAAAAATTTCTGGTTTCTTATCTGAAAATATAGAACTACTTTTAACATCGAAGTGGAAAGGAACTCTTTTCCTACATAAAATTTGATAATTTTGCTCTGCTAATCTGTTTAGATTTTTAGTCACTAGCCCAGATGAGATTTCATACTGCTTTTGAGCTCCCTCTAGCATCAGACAGTAGGATCTTCCCATGATAAGGAACTGAGATATGAAATATAAAAGGATAACAGAAAACTCAATAAGCAAGTTTTCCTTTCTATTTCTCTTTGGGGGACAGAATTAATACAGTGAATAGGGCTGAGATGTTTTCCTGGCTGTGAATTGAAGACTGGAGGGAATGTAGGCTAGGCACGGTCATATTGGGACAGAGTGGTATTACTGGGTTGCCTGCCCTTCCTTCTCCACTTACCACAAAAGACAGAGTTCAGAAATATAGATTGCTCCTCTCTGCTCTGGTGTAGGCTCACATTGCTAAAGTGCATTGTGACACTGCTTTGATCAAACAGCTGTGAGCTGCGTGAGACTGAATTAACATATAAAGGTACCTCAGTGTACTCTATATAGGTTGGTATTTTTGAGATTTAAATGTGTAAAAGGTCCTTTGGAAAATGTCTTGCACTATTTCTCCAGGAACCTGATGCACAAAGAGCAACACCACAGTCAGACCTCCTTCAGCACTCATGCCAGACCTAAAGAAGTTTTCACCCACATGTTGCTCCTTCTTTTAGGTCTAAATGTTTCCAATTCAGTCTTCAATTTGCCCAATGAAGTGGGCAAAAGAATAGCAGCTACGGCAGGTAGAATACTACCTAGATCAATCTTTTCTCTACCTTTGCAGTGTGAAGGACAACAGTGTTCAGAAGAAGAAATTACTTTTCTCAGCTGTCCCATGAAGGCACTGACTTCCTTTGCAGTCTTTCCCTGAGTGACAAGTGAGGTTGCAAGTGTTCATTCAGTGACTGGAATAATGAGGAAGATGGATGAAGGAGCTCAAAGGGAAGTGTTAACACCTGCAGAGGGTGGAAGAAAGACAGAACAGAGCAGACTCAGGGTAGAATATCCTCCTCATAAGATTCTGCACTGCAAACATTTCCTAGGAACACCTTGAACATTTATACATTTATTTTACTCTCATATTCAACAACTCTAGACATAGTGAACAGTCTCTATTATGCAAGATGCTGTACAAATTATATTTATTTGCCTCAGAAAAATTACACTAAGAACATAAGCCCCAACAGATGGACTAGACACACTCCAATGTGGCTAGCTGATGCATGGACCACAGCTAGCAATTATCTATATTTAATTAAAAAGAAAAAAATCAAATGAAAAAATAAATTTCAGTTTCTACATTGAAAACTGCAAAGAAAATTGATATTTTAAGTTCAATCTGAGTGAAAAGAATTATACATGTATGCCAATGATGGTATGTTAACTTCCTCTGGTAAAATAGAAATACTTTAATGACCTCACTTAGTCCAGCCCTGCCAACATTTCAGCATCTTCCCAGTTAATTACTTCCAGAGTAAGAAATGATATTGGGAACAATTAGGCATTGCATGTCACTGCAGCTCCTAATTCTGTTGTCTATATTCCTCTGCAGTCAGGCTGAGTTTGTTTTAAGTTTATTTTATTTCAGCTTATCTCACATCAGAAGAAGTGGAAACCTCGTGAACAGCTGGGAAGTGGCAAATCCCATATTCTGACTCATAAAAGTCACAGGTAAGCCAAAGAAAAACTATTCCAAAGGCACAGAATGGCAGTAACTTTGCTTCTCAACAGCTCTGCACTGAAGGTAACAGATGCATTTCTTTGAAACCAGTCTGTTGGAATTTCACAGAGGGGCAGAAAATGCAGAAAAAAACCCAAACACAAAAAGCCCAGCTGTTGGGTTGGAATTGTCTTGAAGTGGAGCTACAATCCAGGGAGATGGAGAAACATGCTGGGAACCAAGAACTGAAAATACTCTTTCAGTATACACTGATAGAAGGGTTTTGCAAAAGTGCTATTTTCTCAACAACCACCTGGTCCAACAAGACTGTGGCTTTTTCCATCCACGTTTGATACTGTCTACCAAAAGTAGTGCCTTTTAAAGACAGGTTGCTCACCTGCCTAGCACCACAACTCAAGTTACAGCAAGATTTACTGAGCACAAGCACTACTTTCCACCTGGTGGGATTAACCATGATAAATGAGCTTTTTAAAACACTAAATTCTGGCACAAAGGAGAGTTCCTACTTGTGTTTCAGTAAAATGGAGCTAGTAATAAGTATTTATTTTCTATGCAGCTGGAATAAAACAGGGCATAGCACAAATGAAATTTCTGGCAAAAGGAAAGAGTGTTTAATATAGAGCTTCTGCAGAAAAGGTCCTCTTTGATAAAGAAGCTCTGCAGCTTAAAGGCTGCTGCTTTCAGAGAACATAACAGGTTTTCAGACAATATGGAAAAATGCTAAAAAACAATCTCCAAGGCAGAGATGAATACTGTGTGGAGTACAAAGGAATTGCATGAAAAGTTCTGTTGCAAACCTTCTGAGCAAACAAGGACCAAGCTTGGCTGCTGAAGATGACTCAAGTTGAATTTTCAAAAGTAAGAAACTAAAAAGTTTGTTTCTTTGATAGTTGATAGGTTCCTTTTTTCACTAGTTTTATCCTGGGGATTTGGATTATTTTGGGTACACAAAAGCTCAGCACGCTCAAACAGCAGCAGCAGAAAAATTAGATAATTCTGGCAGCAGCACGAGGGAAGAGATGCATGGTCTTATTGTGTTGGATAAGGAGCACATACAAAAACACACAGTCCACAACTGTATTGAACTCATGCCCAGCACCTCAGCCTGTGCCTCTTCACAAATAGTTTTCCCTCTGCTGTCCTCAGGGGCTACTTTCGTGTTCTTTCTGTCTGCTCTTTTAAAAACCCCTCCCTTATCTTCCTCCAGTGATGTTCTTCATGTCCCCTTTCTCAAAATTTCCTTCTTGGATTCAAGCTTTCTTTTGAGAGATTTATGCCCATATGCCTCTGTCTTTTCATCCACTCTGATGTGTATCATCACAACATGCAGTAGCCAGAGGTAGCTTTGAAGGGGACCTGATTGTCAGAAGCTGTTTAGGCCCCAGGGAAGCTGATGGGAGCTCAGATTCTAACCTTAAGCACACAACTTTGGAATAATTTGTTCTGTGAAATCTGTCAGTCCTAATGTTGTCTGTTATTTAGACATTCCTACAAGTCTTGTTTTGTTTAAGGTGTTATCACAGCCCTTTAATACCACATAATTGTGTGAGTATCTCAACCTTTGTCTTGGAAGAAATCCTTTTTGATTCCTCTTGGCTGTAGAGGAAAATGGAAAAATGAAGACAGGAGTGTTAATTAAAACACACAACTTGTGTTATATGGATTTTATTTCACTCTCACAGTCTGGGAATAGAAGCAACAAAGCCAGTGTCCCCTCTGCATCCAGAAAACACATATCATATCTCCAAAATGAGGACAAATTAAGGAGGCTTGAAGGTGAATATCTATTCACGCAGGAGTTGACTTATCAATAACACAATCATTTTTCAGATGAATTGCAGATCCAGTTATTATTTTTTTCCAACTCTGAAAGTCAAAGAAAGCTTCTTAAAATAAAGATAGCTTTCATAAATTTTCTTTTGAAATTTTAAATGTGTTTCATGTAAGCTTTCAACTTTACTGCAGTGTCTCAGTTTGGTGAATAGTATCTGAAAAAAAAATCTGATTGAGAAATATGTATGAGTCAGCAATCATGATGCCTCTAGCAAAGCTAGAATAATGAGTGTGAGCCAGTAAATTATTAACTGCCTTTATTATAGCTGGCTAAGAATCAGTAACAGCTATTAAAAATATATAATTGAGATGGAGCTCAATTTTTTTTGGCATAGTAGAAAACCTGAAGGAATGATTGGATGTTAAGAGTCCTTTTGGTTCTGTAGGTAGCAATTTATGTTCACATCAAAAAAGTAAAAAAAGTTCATGGTTTTTGAAGCTTTTCATAAGATGTGCTCTAAAAGAGTGAAATGTATGTGTACTGTATTTACATGGGAGGGTTTTGGTAGTGGGGCAGTTAAAGGGGTGGCTTCTGTGAGGGACATGAGAAGCTGCTCCTGTGTGCAACAGAGGCAGTTCCAGCCAGACTCAAGACAAAACTGCCATTGGCTGAAACTGAGTCTGTGAGAAATGTTGGTGGAATCTCTGAGATAACGTATTTAAGAAGGGGCACAACAACTGCTGGGAGAGAAAAGTTGGAATCTGCAAGAGAAACAAATCTGCAGACACCAAGGTCAGTGAAGGAGAAGGGCTAGGAGGTACTGCAGGTGCCAGAGCTGAGATTCACCTGCAGTCTGTGATGTGGACCATGGTGATGCAGGTTGTCCCCCTGCAGCGCATGGAGATACATGAAGGAGCAGATATCCACCCTATATCCAGTGTAGGACCCTGTGCCATAGCAAATGGATATGCCCTGAAAGAAGATGCAGCCTGTTGAGACCCTACACTTGAGCAGGCTCCTGCCAGGACTTGCGGCCCTGGAGAAAGGAGTACATTGCTGGAGATAGTTTTTGTGTCTCTATGGGGAACAGGGATGCAGGAGAAGCCCATTGCTGAAGGATTGCACCTCTCAGATAGAACCTATGCCGGAGCAGTTCTTGAAGACCTGCAGCCCATAGGAAGTCTGTCAGGTGCCCACTAAGCAGCTCTGTCACTCCTCAGCATGATGGGAGAGAAAATGAAAAACCCATGGATCGAGATAAAAGCAGCTTAGTAGAGAAAAGCAAGGTCCACATGGTGAAACAAAGGAAAACACAGAGGTTTTATTCTCTACTTCCCATTAGCAGGTGATGACCTGCCACTACCCGCAAAGTAGGGGCTTTGGTAGCGGTTGGTCCAGAAGAGAAATGCTTTAATAAATAATTCCCTCACCCCTCCTTCCTCCTTCTCTTACTCTTATTGATGAGTCATATTGTTAAATTGTATGGAACATCCCTTTGGTCAGTTTAAGTTAGTTGTCTTGGGTAGGTCCCCTCCCATCCTCTTACCCACCCGCAGGTTTTGAGGCTTGGGGCCAGGTGGTAGTGGTTTGGAGAAACAGCCATGGTGGTGTCTGAGAAAAACTCAGCAGTAGCCAAAACACTGGTGTGTTATTCATACTCTTCTAGCTGCAAGCACAGAGAACAGCACTATGAAGGCACTATGAAGAAAGTTAAGTACATCCCGGTCAGACCCAATACATTTAATAATATGCAACATTTAACAATATGTATTTCTTAATACATACAAATTGAATGTGACTGTAAATTAGAGAATTTAGAAAAAAATAAAAACCATCAAGAAAGTATTTTTAAGAGAACCTCACCTTGGGTTCTTTACTTTTTTTACAAAGTCACAAGCATTCTTTGTTTCAACAAGATTGTATCTTATAAAGGGGTGTGAAGGGGGAATCAACATTTCTTTCCTTGGACCAACTTCTCTGTTTCTGTCAACATAAATTTTACCATTGGAATTTAGTCTGACCTTGTATCTAACTTAAACTCTTATCTTTTGCAGACTATGCAAACTTGTTTTTTCTTTTCTTTCACAAATACTTCTAAACAAAAAGAAAGGCATTACACAAATGTTAGCTGAATGCCTCGTCCCTGCATTAGCAGAACAAGTTCATGCAGCCCCTTTTCTGATCTGCTTTGTCAGTTTTCCCCTGAGAGAATAAAAGTGTCAGACTTCTTAGGATTTATTTGTGTAACAGGGAGGCATCCAATGCATGAGTTTTGCCACTTCCAGACATTATTCAAAGCATATTGTACAGCAAAAGTTTACTAAGGAAGATTACAGGGCTTTACTAATAATCCTCCTCTGATCCGTGCATTGCACTGGTCTGGATGATTTACAGATATCTGGTAGCCCAGATGGATTAGGGGTGGTAGAAGTCTAGGACAAATAGGCATGGAGCATGTGCAGTTTAGCTGCATGGGGTGTGCAGTGAAATTCATTTTTTGGAACTCCAGATTTCAAGAACAGCATCTAAGTTGTGTCCAACTTGGCCAGGTCACATTGATCAGCTTCCAAGAGAAAAAACAGGATGACATTCACAGAAAAACCTGCAGGAGGGGGGCACAATTGTGCTTTCTGGGCCTGCTAAATAGATCTGCTAAATCTATTTGTGGTGCTTGATCAGGGTTTCATCAATGGAAGTCCCAAGCAGGTACTTTTCCTTCAAAATATATTGCCATCCCAAAATACTTACCAAATCAGGCCCGGATCAAAGCACTAACAACATTTTGGACAGAAAGGGAAAATGCATAATGTAAGAGACAAGAGAACACAGGTGCAAGCCCTCTCCACTATGAGACTGTATCATAACCTACTCGGGCATCCAGCTACAAAACTAAGAAAAGATCTGTGCAGTCCATCAGGTTTCAATTTTAACATAAAAAATGAAAACGAAAAAGAAAATTATGGAGTTTTCTCCTAATCTCAACCTAGTGCTTGCTAGCGCCATGAGATACTGGTACTGAAGAAACAGTTTTCCTCATCACATTTTGGTTGTCCCTTACAACCATATATATTTTGTTAGGGATCTGAAAAAAATATATGCAGAGATATTTCAATTGCATTTCTTCCTAATGCTGAAACACTTTGGATCCCTGGTCATGAATAGGATACCTAGAGGATACCAATTGGACAACATATCAGAAAATGTTACGCCCACCCATTCATTAACAGTTCAAGGCAAATACAGTTTGATGTGTGAATACAAGGAAACAACAGCAGTGTAAGTGGTCAGCTCAAAATACTATCTACTTGACTGTTTCAGATTTTGTTTTGTTCAGATCGTTTCAGATGATTTCCAATATTTTTGTGGAAGTCACAATAAAGCAAAGCTTTAGGAAGGCAATAAAGATGACATTTTCATAGCATATACAGCCAATGCCTCTCAAGTATTAAAGAATCACAGTAGAACAAATTACCAAAGGAATTGTTTGAAAATTGTTTGAAAAGCTTTAAAGAGTGGCTGGCATTACTGTATGCTTTTTTGACTAAAGTAATCTCAGGTATCCTGTATTTTTCAGTTGTATGACATTAACTGGCTTCAGTCCAAGTTACCACATGCCCTTTGCCTGAAAAGTATACACCATAAAATGTACATGAAAGAATACTACTTCCTCCTTGTAGATCTGATGTAAAAGTAAAGAGAATATCCACAAATGGTCTGAGATTTTACAAACATCAGGAAACACAAAATAAAATGATGTCACAGCTCATTTCATCCATTTCAACTTCAGCCCTACATAAATTCTAGGATTCCTATTACTTCCTCTTAGATGCAGTGACAGGGACTACAAACCTTTTCCATACTAGCCTACTATCTGCACCTTTTAATTTATTACAATTATGTATATCTCATCACAAACATATTTAGATAAAAAATAGTTCCAGAATTACAGAAAAATTGTCTACAAAGGTATATGTAGCCCAGAAAGCCAATCATATCCTGAGCTGCATGGAAAGCAGCATGGCCAGCAGGTTGAGGGAGGTGACTCTGCCCTTCTATTTTGCTCTGGTGAGACCCCACCCGGAGTGCTGAATCCAGCTCTGAGGTCCCCAGCACAGAAAGGACGTGGACCTGCTGGAGTGAGTCCAGAGGAGGGACATGGAGATAATCAGAGGGATGGAAAGGAAAGGCTAAAAGAATTGGGATTGTTCAGCCTGTAGAAGAGAAGGCTTCAGGCTGACCTATTTGCAGCCTGCCAGTACCTGAAGGGAGCCTACGAGAAAGATGGAGAGAAACTTCTTGTAAGATCATGTAGTGACAGGACAAGGGGGAAGGGCTTCAAACTGAAAGAGAGTAGGTTTAGATTAGATATTAGGATGAAATTCTTTACTGTGAGAGTGGTGAGGCACTGGAACAAGTCGTCCAGAGAAGTTGTGGATGCCCCATTCCTGGAAGTGTTCAAGGCCAGGTTGGATGGGGCTTTGAGCAACCTGGTCTAGTGGAAGGTGTCCCAGCCTATGGAAGGTGGTTGGAACTAGATTATTTTTAAGGTCCCTCTCACCCAAAGCCATTCTATGGTTCTGTGTTATCATTCTGTGTTTCTATACCATGCAGTGCAATGCCTTACAATGAATAACATAACACACACACGTGCACAAAATATGTAAAGGTGAGTTCAGTATCCCTCTTTTCTGTTTTTAACAGCTTTAACACTAGTATTGTGCAGTGCAAGTTATAAAGGGTTTAAATACAGCTAATCAATTTAAGAAGACAAAATGTTTTTATTAGTTTTCCAAGGCAGACTGGAATAAAACACTAAATATTTGATAGAAAATCATAGAAATATAAATACTCAGCATAACTATTCTTAAAATGATATAACTTAATGTGAAACATGAAATAGGGAGACTAAGAGTGTACTGTGAACATTTTTCTTAAAAGCCGGAATACTGAAATTAAATAAACAAACTCTGGTAGAAGAAATAGACTCACTGTTTTTGAAGACTGTGAAATGGGACCTGATGGTGGTATAACCTTTTAAAGGTTATGCAACTAAACATTGTTTGCAGCCTTGGTATGCCAGAATTGAATGACAAAATTAGTCAACAGTGTAATTTATGAGGGACTCTCCTGGTTCCCTCCTTACACAAATCAAATTTGGAGGCAGAATAATGTCTTATGATAGCGAGGCAGTACTTGCCGAATGTGTTGTGTGGCAGCTTGCAATATACCTTCATCTGAAATCACATTTATAAAAGGAATGTTCAATTTGAAACCATTTTTACCCCATTTACTGACACCTAATCCATAATTCTTGCTACCTTGTGTATTTCCACAGGTAAGACATTACACCATGCAGGCAGCAGTGAAAAATGGGGACAACGGAGAAAGTGAAGGAAGGAAGAATGCCACTCTGTTCTTCCTGTTTCCCACTTAATGGCTTCCAGATCTCTGGAAATCAAAGCAGTTGGTGTGAAGGACTCTTCTTTGAATCAACCCTAGGTGTAAAAGGGCCAAGCAAGACCAAGGAGCAATCACTTTCCGGTGTGTGCACCCTGCCTGAAGTACCTAGGAGAACAGGACCTTGATGGCCAGCCACATCAATGCCTCTCTTCATCAGACATTTCTTGATAAGGCAGAAAAATGAAGGTTGCTGGTGCTGGGTACTCCAGCAGAGGGATTTTACTTTCCCATCAGGTCATTGCAGAAGGCACATTAAAGCTACTCACAGCTAATGTACCTTTTCCACCAGATCATCTTTATTCTTCAGATGTTAATATTTTTCTTATGTCCCTAGTAATTCCACAGTGCAGGGACAGGCCTTTAGATTTAGCTTAAGTGGGTCCATGAAATCTAAGGGCAGTTTAGGATAAACAAATTTGCATATGAAATTATGTAACACTAGTGACACTGCTCTGACTGAATTGCTCATTTTCATTTTCTTTTAATTCAAAACCTCCCACGTCTGGAGTTATCTGTCACTGCCATTCAGACTCATCTTCAGATGGAATGAACAGTCCTCTATTCCACCACCATCCCACCTATTACACCTGATGCCATTTGCATGTTTTTTAATGGAGATAATTTCGGTCAGTTGAATCACAAGATGCAAACACAAGTTGCCAAGGGAATGTAGTTTACTCCAGAGGCGTGGCTGTGAAAGCTGTTACAAGGGCTCAGTATTCATGCTTTCTGAAATATTTTTCTCTCTGGCATGATGGTTGCATCTAAAGAGGAAGAGTAATTTTTGTGGGGGCAGCACCTTTCCACTGCAAGATATAGGAATCCTTAAAAGGAGCCGGACAACAGGGAAGATATCCTCCACTGAACTACATAATGCCATGTGACATTTTGGCATATCAAATGTCTCAGCTATTCTTTTAGTATGGGTCCCTTCGAGAACCTTTTCTGCAGAGTCTGGTAGATGGTTTCAAGCAATGTAAATCACCAGACCTATGTCTAAATAATGCTTTTCATGGTACCTCAGTCAAACAATGTTTTCTGCTCTTTCTTACTCTGGGCATAACCTTCACCATGACCTTTCAGTGATGTCCTGCTGCATTTCTCACCTAAATCTTCTTATTTTTGAGACCAACCATGCTGGACCAGGTAGTTATGTCCTTACTTATCAGATGTCACGATAGAAAGAAAAAAAAAAGATGGCACAGATGTTTGATCACGGTTCTGGGTTTTCCTAGACACTGATGTTTGTTTCTGCCAGATTCAAACCACAGGGATGTGGAACCTTCTGAAGTCAAGAGCTGTTCACTCAGGTGCTATAGGAAGATTAAATGAGTCAGTGAGCTGGGATCAGAGCTCAAACTGTTTAACCCCTTCAAATGCTCCATCCAGTTGTCTGCGTTGCCTTCCCTGGTGAAGTTTTAATGTGTGCAAATCTGTAATTTACACACTTAACCCTAAACTTGTAGTTTGCTGGGCTTCTTTAATGTAGTTTAAATTCTACTTTTATGATTAAATTGTTCAAAAATGCCTTGGACAATTTGGAGAGTGGGTGACACTTAATAGTTAAAATTATTATATTTAGATTCTTTTTTTATTATCCTGAAGTCTGTCAGTATGGGAATAGAAACTTCAAGTGATGGTTAGTTATTGAGAACAGCATTTGGATTATTACCTTTCCAGAAAAGTACTCCTATTTCTACTGAGAAACTGTCTTAATTTCCTTTTATTACTAAAACTTAATGAGATAGTAATATAAAATATAATTAATTTTATAATAATTTTAAAATTTATAGGTTGACCAAAGGGGGATTCTGTCTACAGAGTCCATTTGGATCTTTGATCTGCCTGCTAAAAATGCCAAAAAATGTCTACCAGTTACTGCCAGGACTAATCATGACCTCTGACCCTGAAGGCCCAAGTAATCTCTGCCTTGGTTTCTCAGCTATTAAATATGATGGGGAATACAGATCACTGTAGGCTGTGAGCCTTTTTCTTGTTTCATCTTTTAAAGCTCCAATTCTTCAGTGCATACAAGCACAACTTTATCATTGTGACAGCACTGCTGTCAGTGGAGCTGCTCCAAGAATAAGGTCAGAGTGTGCATTCCTACAAGGTCATGGATTGAAAAATATTTGGGGTGAGATTTATTCCCCAGTTAAGAACCTAAATGGTGCCTAGCACAGTAGATTCTTCTACTTGTTTGTGGCTTTCTCAGTAAAAAAGTTTGTTATAATAGTAATAAAGTGAGAAGTTCTAGCTGTTCTTTATTATTTTACAGCACTGTCATATTTCACATCTGGTACTGTGTTTGACTTTTATTCCCAGCCCTGTTAATATGTGATATATCCATAGAACTGCAAAGTCAGAAGATTGATTGGACATTTCTAATAAATATTAAGCTCTGGTCTTATACACTTGCCCATCTAGAGAAAGGACAAACACCTGTTTTGCAGAGGTCTGAATTTCTAGCATGTTGTTGGCCAACTGGAACACACAGGTTGCATTCAAAAGCAAATTTGCTTGAATGGGTTGATGCACTTCAGACGGGCAAAAACTAAGCATGAAATTCTAAGGACTGTTTCTCTGGTCTTATTTCAGCTTCTTTTCACAAGACTGCACAATACAGTTATCAGGTATCGGGCATTGAACAGCCTTTCATGTATTATTTAGGTAAAAGCTCAGCTGTTTTAGATGGCAAAACAGTGCAATCTAAAGTGAGTGTTATCCATTATTTTCACTTGGGCCAAGATTTATTTTAGCCCAATTTCCTGTCTACAGGGAAATGCAGCTGGTGGGTGAGTTCTCACTCCTATTACTGACTCCTAGAGAGCTTCCTTAAGGAATCCAGTGCCAACTCCCCACTGATTATTGATTCCATCAAACTCAATGAACTCGAATGAATAAATAGTTCCTAATTTGTTGTGACATTGCACAGATGTGTTTATTTGTTAAAGAAGGGAGCTGTGACAGTGTACTTCCCATTCAGCACTGGGACAACTTGGTTTGTATTGGCAAGGATGAGGAGAGAAGGGTGGGCCATGCCAGGCAGCTTGCATGATGAGATGTTTGCAATTACTGCTCCTCAGCAGAGTCTCTGGGCTTCCTCTCACTCTTTGTGCCTTTGCTTCCCTTTTCTAATACATAGATTGCTGAGTAGTTAAAGGTAGGGGCCATAATTTAGATCTATCTCTGCAAAAGGGGGTTCATGCCCAGGTCACAAATTTGCAGTTACAATCTAGATTACATCAGAGCTGAGACAAACCTGATCTCACCTGCCACCCAAGGCATTTTTTCATGGACAGTTTTGTCCTTTTCCTACATTCCTGGATTCTGGCAGTATAACTGCATCTGTGTGACTCAGTGCCCTGGAACAGTCTTATGCTTCTATGATCATATTGTTCTGTATCCAGAGATAATATCAGTATGGCTTAAGAGCCCTGAAGTGTTGGAGAAGACTGAGTGATCACTCTTTGGGTTTTAAAATTCACTTCTTTTTATCTCTGGATTACTATGACATTCTGATGTCTAAGATTTTAAATTAATGCACAGAAAACCAATGACGAGTGCGATGATTTAACACCAGCCAGTAACTAAGAACAACACAGACACCCACTCACTATCCCCCACAGTGGGATGAGGGAGAGAATTGAAAGAATAAAGGCTAGAAAAACTCAGGGGTTGAGATAAAGGCAGTTTAATAGGTAAAGTAAAAGCCACACAAGCAAGCCAAGCAAACAAGGAATTAATTCACCTCTTCCCATCAGCAGGCAGGTGTACAACCATCTCCAGGTTAGCAGAGCTCCATCACACGTAATGGTTACTTGGGAAAACAAATGCCATCTCCAAACATCCCCTGCTTCCTTCTTCTTCCCCCAGCTCTGTATACTGAGCATGATGTCATATCAGTATGGAATATTCCTTGCATCAGTTGGAGTCAGCTCTCCTGGCTGTGTTCCCTCACAGCATCTTGTACACCCCCAGCCTCCTCAATGGTGGGGTCAGCAATAACTAAAGTAACCCTGCATTATCAATGCTGTTTTCAGTACAAATCCAAAACATAACCCCATTCCAACTACCGTGAAGAAAATTAACTCTACTCCAGCAAAAACCAGCACAGACTGTCTGAAATGATAGGAAGTTCGAGAGGCCAGGTAAGGGAGTAGTTTCCCAAAGTTGTCAGGTTTGGTTTCAGGAAACCTGGATTCAAATTCCAGCTTGATGCATATTGCCAGACACAAACTCAATGTTACAGTTAACTGACCTGTAAAAGGTGACCTTATTAGTTCTTTTTTCCCCCCTTATCTCTGCCAGTTTTCCAGAGCAGAAAATGTCTCTCACTCTCTGTTCGAGCCAGAGATGTTTAGAATGGTGACACCATCTCTGTTGGGGCCTTAAGGCATGTCCATAATAGAAAAAACAGCAATACATTTTATTCAGAGAAAAAAAAGTAAGGTATTAGATATGTTTTTTTCTGAAAGCACTGTGTGCTGCAAAGGCAATTTTTCTTCTGTAATAAAACAAAAAATGATACAGCAGTAAATCTCAATGTGCTCTTCTCTCAGTAACATAATTTTACAGAAGTCTAGCAAGACAACTTATGTGTCTTTCCTTTCTTTTATTTTCTCTAAAAATAGTTACTCAACCTTGTGAGTTGAAACTGGAAATTGATGTTCTGCATCAGTGATTAAGTAGCCCAATTAGCCCCAGAGTTTAATCACTAAATATTCTGGTTTGGAGTACAATTGGAATACACTCTTTGAATTCTATTTACAATTTTGTGGGCAATAAAAAGAACTAAGTTGGAGGAGAGCTTCTACCCTCAATCTGTATCTGCTACCACTGCTTTTTTTCTTTTTTTTAAAAACTTTTAGGCCCCTCATTCCCAGGAGTTTCTCTCGTTCCTTATATTTACCTCATTAAGAGGGATGTTGTGCCAGAAATGGAAGTACGAAATAGAAGACATCAGAGCATAGAGTACTTCTCCATTCATCAGGAATTCTTCACTGAGTAACTACCAGAACTCTATGGTTCACTGGCTGGATATGTGGATAAACAACTAAAGACTCAGCTCCAGGAAGAAAGATGCTTTGCTTCTTGAAGGCTATCAGGAGTAAAGGTCCTTATCAAACCCTCTGCCTTCAGATATGGGAATAAACTACTCCCAGCTTTCTGGTTTGGAAAATCTTGTCAGCAGGGGTTTGTTAGTGAGATTTCTGATACACATCTGCAACAGTCTCTGATACAGTTCCATAATTCTGTATTTAAGAGAATGCAAAGCTTATCATGCAAACAAGACAGCACTCAGATGTGCTGAGAATCTGACACACTTAGATTCCTTGCCCATTTCCAATCTATGCCTTTGTCAGATTTTTTGAGTCAGGAAGAACAAACCCTTTCTTCTTCTTACCTATCCCAATCTCTGGGATTTAAGAGAGGAAAGAAGGAGAGTAGCCCAACTACACAGTGATGTTTTACACAAACCCCAGGGCCAGTCTGAGGACGCAGGTTGCTACTCTGAGGCCTTCCCATCCATGTAACCTCCACGCTGAGACCTGTCCCCCACACATACTGAAGTATTACTGCAGTGCACAGAGATAAATGAATGAATGCTTGTGGACTCCTCTGCTCTGGACTGACCTAGGCAACTACTTGAGCAGCAACGAGATGATACTTGCACTTGAGAAAGACAATTCAGTGAAAGCAAAGTCAGTGGCAGGTTAAAACTGTTCCTTGATATAAATCTGTAGGGTTTAAAATAGAAATATCCAGTGCATTAAAATGATAAAAAGCAAATTAACATAGAAATTCATTAACAACATTGAGAATCTCACAGTAATATCTGCCAACCCAGGTACTAAATCAAAATTTGAATTTAATAAAATCACTCATTTGCTAAAGGTCACAATGCTTCAGGTAAGCTACTAGTTTTTTCTCAGTCAGCTGTGTTTATAATTACCAACCACTGTATTTTCTCTTTCTTTACATTTCTTTGGAGGCTCTGCTGCTTTGTTCTTATTCTCCAATGGCTACATGAGGCTGGAAGAAGAAATTACCATCCAAGATACTGAAATTTCAAAATTCTACATTGTCTTAAATTGGGATGAAAATCTCAGAATATTTTGCAAACAAAATATGCAGAAATATTTTATTCTCACCGTACACAGCATTTCATTTCAACAAACTCGAAGCTAGTAATCTGATAGTCTTATTCTGTTATTTAGCTAAAAAAACAGGATGGGTAAAAGTGTTAGGACTTTTTTGAAATTAATCCTTTCAACTTTCTGATAGTAAGACTTAACAATAATTGTACAGTAAGAACTTGAATGAAAATAACATTTATCTGCAAGATATTTTCATTCTGTAACACCAGCATTTTTCAACAGGTCACCTTAGAAAATTTTCAGCTTAGCTTAATGTATGCAACATCAGCTTTATGTTTATCATTTTGTGGGGCTCTACCATTTTTTTAGAGGCAGTAGTACCTGCAGAACTTACCTTTGAATTTGGAGGACAAGATTGTACATCATGGTAGGAGGTATTCATGAAAGTAAAAGAGAATAAAATAGGAAAAAACCTGATGCATATTTAAGTCAACAGAAGCAGATTATTGTGGAACTGCTTGTATGAGAATAATCTCTCTGTTGTAGTACCTATAAAAAGATACTTAAACCCCTGAATCAGCCATGGGGCTCCTGGTAGATAATGGAGAAGTCTATAAACCTTTTGCACAGAATCTCCCTTAGCATTGATTTGGTGTGTGATGCACCGTGTTGTGAGCAGGCAGAGGGCTTGCTTTTTATAGAGTCTGGAATTATTTGAAACCTGAATGAAAAGTCAGTGGGGAAAAAAACACTTAAAAACCTTTGCAACGGTAATGGTCACTACACATATTTGACATCCGTGTTTTGATTTTAACTGCACAGTAACAAAACTACTAAGCATCAACAGTTTCAAAAGCTTACAATAATTGTCTCATGTTCTGTCAAAGTCTGCCTAGAGTTCCCTCTTTCTCTTGCATTCCCTTCCCCTCTGTCATCAGCCCAAGAGCATGATGACTGTCAGCTGCACAGCTTCTCTTCTTCAGCGCTGGAGATGGATGTGGAAGGCAGCCTCTTTACTCTTCCCAGTTGAATGATTCTTCCTCTCTCCAGCCAAGCAGGATCATAATAGCTACGGGTGGGACAAATGAGATCTGTATGTCTGCTGACTTTATAAAATCTCAGTAGCATCATTCTTCCCCTCCCTGCCTAAAAAACTTCCCTTAGCACTAATAGGCTTGGTGGTACCAGGAACTTTTAAACATTTATTTATATCCCTATTATGATTCAACTCATGTTGTCAATGCTACATTTACAAATCTGTCACCGAGCTCCTTCAGTATCCCACATGGGAGTACTGAAGGAGAAGCAGAAAAGCAGCTGAACTCAGAACCCGAGGTTATCTCTGCTAAACTACAGGGAATGATTCAAACTTTCAGGTTAAGTTCCTTTGCATTTCCTATGCTACAAGTTGCTGGGGTCAAGTTTGTTATTATCTATTATAACAACACAAACCGAATGAGAATTGTTAACCTTTTTTTTTTCCTTTTCTACTGGAAAGTGAAGTACTGCAGAGAGATGTATGTGTGAATCTAAGTACAAGGAATACTTAAAAATAACAGTAAGATCCTTCCACATTAAATGTGTATAAGGAAACTTCAGGGATGCTGATATTGTAGGGCTTTACATGTTTCATTCATACTTGTGTTTTTCTATACTTATGCCACTCAAATCAACATACACCAGAAAACACAAAAAAAAATCTTGCCATTAGAAAGGTATAACCACATTCAAGGAGCATATACATATTTTTATTTTTTTAATGACTTTCTTACAAGATGCCATATTTACCATATTCCATACCATATCAATATACACTCCTGCTCCTTTTGCAAAAATACATCCTACATTGCTGTTCACTCAGCCCCTCCTGAAGAGAAGTATCACTTGATCACTGCACTCCTGACCACAATTGCCACATCTACTGCTTTTGCACAGGTAGATAAGAATGCATGCTCTTATGCCCAGTTGTTTGCTGTAGAGCTTGTCATACAGCCATCAGCACAACAGACATGCTTCACACAGAGATGACAGAGCACGTAGTTTAGAAGCTTTCTAGTAAGGAATAGGAGCAGGGAATGCTCCAATTAGTTGGTCAGAAGTGCTGCTCTTTGAAATGGAAGCATTTTCCCACCTTCTCAGTTAACTGTCTTGAAGGACTTGTTGACATACAAGCTGTGTCTCCCTCCCACCAATTTGCATCTGAGTGGGAGACCAAAGCTCACAGATTGATGTCTCAGGCAGCCACCAGTCTGCTAAACATAGTTGCCCTCCTGAACACTGAAGAAGATTATATTCCGTAAAAGCTTCCCTCAACTTCTCTGGAAGCCTCTGGTCTGCAAGACTCTTATTCTTTCTGAATTAGTGTTTTCGAAATCTGACCTCTAATCTTTTCTGTATAATAGTGCAAGAGTTCTCATATGATTTCCATTTTAGTAGGTTCAATTGAGCTACATGCTGGCTAGATTATAAATGCTGTGCATACTTCTCTGTCATGTGGTTTTTCCACTTTAATCCTGATACAATTGTGTTTCGAAGTAAATACCAACTTTTAGGGTATCTGTGCACTATCCTGAACACAATGGCTCTTGCTTATGTGATAATGCATAACAATATTAAACAATAGGAACAATGATAATAATAAGTATTGCTAGCTAATTAACATTGGTTGTAGTTTTCCAAGTTTTAAGATTGTTACAAAACTTGACTGCATACATGGAAGCAGTGTTAACTCCCCTTTGATAAAAAAAAAAAGAATTATTAATTGTGATTGTCATGTGTGGATTCATGTTAGCTAGATATTTTCAAGGACAGGGCAGCAATTGCTTGATCTTGTATAAGTTCTTTTTACAATAATGCTGACTGAATAAGTGGTTGCTAAGGTCAATTACTCCTCAATTTGATTAGGTCAGACCAGAGCCTGTAATGATTTCTCCTGTATCCTCAGATACAACCCTGCACTTAAAAACCCTAACTTTAGCATTATGTCTTCAATGGACTTCCCCTGCAAACCTCCCCAGGCAGAACAAGGACATTCAAAATGCATGAGGACAACCAGTGCCGACTTGGAGTTCATGTTTACTCTTCTGTGTCATTACTGACAGCACCTCTCTGGCAGAGGTTTTGTTTCACTTATACAAAGGGTCGTCCAGACAGAAAACAAAAGACCCAATTTCCTTCAGCTTGGAATGTTGTTTAGCTTAAAACTATTGTGAATTCTGGCCTCCAGAAACAGCTCTCGAGAGTCAAGATGAACAAGGGACCCTCAGCTGTACCATGAGGGTGTGTAGTTTGTGGCAGTCCCTTGTCAGGCGAAAGAGATGTACTTGGTAGAGATGTCCTTAATTTGACAGTGTTCTGCTATTTTTGAAGGTGCAAATCCAGAATAAAGACGTGCTTCTAGGGTGAGGCATGATGGCTGAGAAAGATAAAATTAGATAACTGTAAATGTGAGACTAGCACATTAGAACTATTTTTGGGAGTAGCGGTTCAGTCACCTCACAAGACTGTTAATATGCTTCTGCATGTGTAAAATAGAGCTGATAGAACACAGCTGCTTGATTAACTCCTGATGGTCCAAGGAGTTGGTTCTTAGCAGAGGAAATACAGAATTTACCTAATGAATGAGTAATCCCCTCTCAAACATTGCTCCTGTCACCTTTGGCTTTTCAAGGTAACGATCATTATCCTTGTAGTCTCAGGGAGTGCCTCCTCTGCCATCAGTATTTCAGGAATAATTAAAATGATAGGACAGTTGAAGGCTTTCAGTGCACATTAGACCAACGTTCTCAGCTCGTGCATGAAACAAGCAATAAAACAATTTAATTCAGAATACACCAATTGCAAAAGGGGGAACAGGTCAAACTGCTATACAGTCATGTGTCAAACCTTTAACCCTGGTAACTAGACATATATCCCAAAATAAAAGTGTGTTCAAAACATGTTTTAAATTCTGAAGAGTCTTTGGGTGAACAAATTGAAACTATTCAGCCCTGACATCCTTTGATACAGACCACAACCTCTTCCCCTCCCTCTGAGTAACAAAGGTATTTTCCTATTTACAGAGTAATCTAGAGCCACTCCAGAAGAAAAATGTTGTTCATGGAGTGCTGACATATGTTCAGGTCAACAACTTGGACAAGGTACGAAAAGAAAGCATGGTATCCATCCATACCCATAATGTGTCTCTCATGCAATAGTTTTCTGTAGTTAGATGTGTGTTAAGTGATGCAGATGATTACTTTGCAAATTTCTGTGTATACAAAGGGACACGAGCCCCAGTACCATGACCAGCGATAGGGCATCTTAACCTCATGTTTGGTTCATCCTCCAGCCTCACCTCTGTTTACCAGAGGTGGTACCTGAGCATTCATATTCTACAAAGGTTACAAAACAATGTGGTGACATTTCATCATTCACTAAAAATTTTTGGAATTAATTAACCTACTTTTTGTTGCTAATAAAGAAATCTTCAGTCAGGGACTGTGTGGTACTTGGCCCATCAAACTTTTAAATCTTTCCTAGGAGTTGAAATGGCTTGTTGTGATCACATACTTCAAAGAACTATCATTTGTCTTTCAGTTAAACTTAAATGATGAAAATCTTTCCTCCTGGCTTTGAAACTGTATACTTCATTTGAAGCCACTTTTTTTTTTTTTTTAATTCTATGTAATAGGTTGTCTAATCAAATTACTAGTTGTGTTTAATTTAGTCAATGGAACCTAGTGTCTAGGTCTCTAGTGGCAGACATGCTGATTTTTAATGAACTAGTTGATTTTCTGGCAATTTATAAACTGTTTTTGCTGAATATATCAATTATCATCACTGTGTAATCAAATCTGCCAATTATGTGGCACATTGTTAGTTCACTGAGCAAATGCAAAGAAAAGTTTGTGACAAAAAGCACTGAGTCTGTACAATTTCCATGATAAGGTAGGAACAATCACTTTATAGAGTTAATCCAGAAATTCTATAGTTCCTTTTAATTATCTTCTTTTCTTTCTCTCACGAAAGCTGTATCTTGAATCCTCCTCCTTACCTAAAGTCACAAAGCTAGATTGTGATTGCTTCTAATTATTTTATATCTCAGAAAAGCTTTTGGTAAACAACTATGAGAGACACACTCCTGTCAACAGAAGAGACCAAATTAGACAGAATAACATAAACAGAAGTCTGTCAGCTGTGACAGCTTTGTGACAGATTTATCTCCCACCCAAAATGCCTTTCTCCTGGTCACAGATACTGATAAAACATGCTTTCTGCGAGGATTGCTCCCAAAAACCCACTCCCCTCAGCAAAATCCAGAGTAGTCTCTACACATTCTTTTGCCAAAGTGAACTGGTCAAAAAATACATCGGATTTTTAATACAAGCCTAGCCATCTCTTTTAATAAGGAGAGTTATAAGAGAAGGAATAGTTTACAGTGGCATTTTTTTCTTTTCTTCAAAATGTAACAAACTCAAAAAGCTAAACAAAAGGGATTTGGGAGCTCCAAATGAACATATGAAAGTGCTCAGAGTTAGACTCAACATGGTGGTTACTCTGAGCTGGCATATTGAGGATCTGGGGGCCGTGAAGAAACAAAGTGGGGCTCAGGGTGTGTTCTGATCTGGTTACAAATCGCACCAACATCACTGAGAATTTTTAGAAATCCCCTTCAGTAGTACAAGGCTTTTTCTGAAGCCAACCTGAAAGCCACATACAACACATACAGCTCTACAAATTTCCTGTACAAAGTGCCCTTCTCTTTCATCGTCACGTGAGGAATGAGACCCACCAGTTTCACCCAGCATGAAGATTGATGCCACTGTAGCAGGAGAAAAGGACACCAGTACATGGACTGCAAATGAATGCCACTTGACTTCTGAGCTTTGGAGAACTTCTCTGGCGGATTTTGAAGTGACACAAACTTAGCAAGCTCATGAATGTCATTAAGATTCTGCGGAGCCTCAGTTCTACATCAGCAGTGCTTGGAGCACCTGCCTCTCTGCACACACCACACCACAGATCAAGTGGAGCTAAACAAGATATTTTAGTCCTGTTGCCTTCTGCTGTAGTGAAATTAGCTCCCTTCCATGCTTGTAAAGCATCCTTGTGAATAAATTTATATGTAAATATATGTATATTTTAATATATTTATTATTCCTAGTGCAGAAGGCATTAAACAAACCAAGCATTGTTGGTTGTAGGGAAGCAAAGCTGGACTGATGGTGTTTGTTTTAATCATAACAGTTGGTGTGCAATTATGGGAAAATGCAATGAGTTTTAGGGCTGTGTGAAGCTTACTCAAAGGCACAAATGAAAGGGTGTGTTTTCTGCTTGTGCTTCATCTGTCTGCCCTAAAAAAATAAACCTTGTTTTTCTACTCCATCTAGACCATCTATCATATGGGAGAACAGGAATGCCAGAAGGAGCTGGCTGGGGAAACATCTTTCAGAGGAGCTGGTGAGGCAGTCTCATGGTTGGGTAGCTGGGAGCCCAACAGAGCTCTGTCATCCATGGTGTTGACTCGTGCAGAACACAGAGTTCTTAGTGCTTCCAGGGCTTCTCCTAGGAGAAGCAGAGTTCTCTGGCTGCAAATGTTGCAGATTTTCTTTATTACTGAAGAATGCATGAACATGTTTGGGTTTTTTCCCTCAGTAGCACACCCTGGTTTCCTTGCAGCCTCAGACAGAAATGTGGGAGGAAAGACAGACAGCTGAGTAGCCCAAGTCTACTTTCTTTGTCAGGAACTAAAGCAAAAAAAGATTTCTTTAATACAGTGTTGGTCTTAGTGACCTTTACTGAGCTCCTGTCCTTTCCCAAGACAGAGAATTAGTCTCCCTTCTATTCTTGATTTGAAGTGATAAGCTTGTTCCTTTGCCATGGGAATGGACAATGGATAAAAATCAATTCTCATTTAAGAAGATACAGCAGTTTGCCTTTGCCTTTTCCTGCTGGCTGTATTGATTCCCTGAGCTCTCAGAGACACCATCAATCCTGCTGCAGTCCAGCTTTATTTGAAAAGGAACTATGATGATGGGTACAGTTCCTGAGAAAAGTCTATTCTGTCTCCTCCTTGCTCTTCTGAGAGACAAACCAAGGCCATTTATTTCATCTATGGTGGTGTGCAGAGATTCTCTGGAGGAGCTTGCAGCCTTGTGTCATGAGTGTCACTGCAGTGGAAATTTCAGTGCTTGTCACTGCTGGTCTCTTGCTTATCTGGACCAGCAAAAGAAAAAGCAAATTTACTTTGAGGAAGAAACAGAAACCCAACAGCTTTTTCCTGATGGCATTTTAGACAGTATTTTCCTAATGGTCCCCTGACTTTTAATTGCTTTGAGATGGTCAAAGTTTGTAGCATCCTGTCCAAACATTGCTTGTGTATCTGCCCTGTCTCATAACAGATTTTTTTATAATAAGAGATTGAATTGTCAGTTAACTCACAGTAATCACCCCATTGGAAATTGTATCTGAAATGTTAATCTCCAGGGACACTATGCTAACATAAATGACTGTTCAGGGTAAGGAGAAAGTGGAAAGTCAGGTGTCCATGGCTTCAAACATTCATGCTCTTATAGACCAGTAAGTAGAGTGTTCTCATCCCTTTTTCACAAACAGAAAATCCAAGACCAAGGAGCTCTAATGCAGCAGGTTAGTTATGACTCAGCTTTTATTGATTGTGGCAAGGCTGACTGGTGCAAAAGTTCCCTATCTCACACAACTATAAACATTTCTCTAATTGCTTGCTTTGCAATTTAGATGATTTTTATCTGTCCCAGTGTAGCTTGGAAGTCACAATAACTGGTTACCACCATCACTAAAACAAAACTATTCTGTCATGTCTCTTTTCAGTGAGAATTCCGTGCTCATTTTCCCTGGGCCTTATAGATAAGGACTCTGATATTTGCAATAAATATGGGACTGGTACGAAAAGCTCAATACGTCCTTGCTCAGTGCTAGCAATAAGAAACACTTTTTATGAATAATGAAAATTTCTCTGCTCTCCTGCAGAATTTTCTCCACACTTTCTAATTACTCATAGACTTTACTTGTAAATGCTCTTATTCTGCACAAATGGATGTCTGCTAGGTTGTGGTGGTCACTTTCACCTGCTATTGTGTCAGAATGAGAACAGTTACTCTGTTTTGAGAACATTGGATCTGATTTTCTTTTTTTCCAGAGACCAAAAAAACCAAAAGGGCCGGTGACAGTGCAAGGCATTTATAAAACTCAGACTCCTACTGCTGGATGTAGGAGAGTCCTGAGATTGTAGGAGCTGTCACTGGCTGACCATGAGAGTTAAGCCTTCAAACTATTCACAACTGCATCTTAGCTTCTTATTTGAAGGTAGGTGCTAGGCTTCTGTAAAATAGTCATTAGTCCTTGTAGAATAAACCCAGCTATACAAGGTTCACTGGGCAGGTATTGGCAGTTAGATCTGGTTTTTTACAGCAGTTGAAACACGTTAATTATTTAATGAGTTTTGAAGTGCATAAGTGTGTTTCCTTCCCAATGAAAAATTGATGCTATAAGGCAATGAACAGTTTGTTTCTGCCCAGTCAATAAGCTTTTTAGACGTATGAAAATAATGTTAATCCATAGGGGAGCATTAAGGATCAGCAGTGTGCATGAGAGGAAGCCTTTCAGTTTCTCTTATTAGAAATTTGCAAAAATATATTTGAAAACTGCTGAAACGAAGAAGTTATCAATCAGATTCAAGAAACGAGCTAAGAAACTTGGAGCACATTTTGGGGGATGGTTTTTTAAAGATTTCTGTTTTTCATTGACATCTGTTGCATATGCAGAGCCATGCAGAAATAAGCTTAAAGGTTCTAGGAGCTAACAATGATAAAGAAAGAGTTCAGGGAGGCTTTACAAATGAATAAATAAAAGGAGGTTTTCTGTCACTCAAAAATAAAACTTCCCTGCACTTTCTTCTCCTTAAAATTACTCAAAATATGCACTCACAGGTGTTTGGGTTTTAATTTTTTGGCAGCAGGAAGCTTCAACTCCTCATTTGCACATGAAGGTCCATGCAGAGTATTGTGCTCTGGCTGTAGTGTTTTGAGAAGTGATTAATTATTCATGTTCTTTACAGTCAGGAGAACACTTTGGTGCAGGCTTAGGGTAGGTGACACATGCAGAGGGAAATCTTGTGTTCCTCCTGCACTTCAGAGTGCACCCCAACACGTGCACATTTGGAGGGGGAACTGTAGTGCTCAGAAGTCTCCTGGCAAGGAGAATTTCACAGGAAATACCACTATATCACTATTTTGCTCTTGTGCTTCCTCAGGTGTCTGCTTTTAGCAACAGTTGGACACAATATGCTGTGGGAGGTAGAGATGACCCTGTGTGGCCATTACCATGTCCCAAAACCTTGCTGGAAAGAAGTCTATACATTCAAAAGCAAAGGCAAAACAACATATTGGTACAAATCACAGATGAATTAAAAAAATATTAAGGACTTCAGGCAGCAAATGGTTAGCTTGGAATCCTCAATCAACATTAAGTCAAGTCAAGCTCAAATTTAGCAAACAACCCTGAAGCTTCTCCCTGAAAATGATTCATATTTGATAGCCCCTTCCTCTACAGACAACATAATGAACACACATTTTAAGATGAACTTTGATGTGCACTCTCCCTGAGTTTTTGTTGAGTAGCCATGATTCAATACTGAAATTCTGTTCAACTTTCCACCCATACTAAAAAGAATTAACCAGTTCTCATTTCATTTTGTAACTGAATTTTATTGGCATAGAGTTATTACTAGCAAAAGCTGTGAAGTGAAAATTAAAATACAAGTATAGCTGGTTTATTTGTTAAAAGCTAAAACTGTTTATCCTGCCATTTTTTTAACATATTCTTTAGTAAGTAGATAACACAGCTGATTTGGCTAACCAGTCAACTTATTTTGAGAGCCTTGTGGAAAGGTTTCCAATTTTAAAAGATTATGTGTGTATGTATATATCTATATCTAGATATAGATATAAAACTCAGTGCTAAGCATAACAGATGAAGGATTCCAACATCACACACAGTTAGAAGAGAAGGCAGCTGGGGAAAGACTGTGCAGAGCTGACATCCTGCCATGTGAATGAGCAGGATGAAAAGAGAGGCATCTTGTCTTCATCACTGTGGATGCACAAAATAGAGAAAAGGGAGTACATACTATTTTACTTCCTCTGTACTCCTACGCTACAATTTTACAATTGGCTGGTGAGATGTTATATACAGGACCAGTACAAGTGCTGCTCTGTGTGACATTTTTTCCACAGGAGATGTAGATCTCACATTTGTAGTGCTGTCTCCATGTAAGCTAAACTTACAGTTTATAAATTGAACATGTGTTCTCTCCATGAGGAGAAAACAAATCAGTCACTTGGGTTTCTATTTACTCTTAGAGGTCCTGACCACAGAGATGGCAAAATCCCACCCTAATTCCACTCTTAGCCAGCTGCCCTAGAAACACTGTCAACTGGAGATGAACTGGAACAAACTTTTACAAAACATATATACTTTATCCAAGACAAGTGGAACTGTAAAAATTTCCAATTTTTCAAAGCATATTATCTTACAATTTAATTATGTCAGGAGCAAATAAGCATCAACAACAAAATAGATCTAAGTCTTTCCTTTTCAAATAAAAATCCCTACGGAAACTGAAATACCATCACAGAATATTGCATCCCTAATTATTATATAAGCTTACTTTTAAAGTCAACAGTGTTGTAATTTTGCTTTCAGTAGAGTAATACTTATGTTCTGGTGGAAAATATGTACTGCCTTGCTTTGTAGTAAATTCATTTTGGGCAAAGATAGGTTTGCTAAGTATAAAATAAGACTTGGTTTGGAAAATGTTATTTTAATTGAATTTTACTGACCCGATGAAAGAAAACTTTCCTATTCCTCATCTGACCAATACTCAAAGGTCCAGAAACAAAATGCCTATTCTACAAGCAGAAACTCGAAAATAAACCAGTATAAACACTGGCCTTCATAGTTTATTCTACTTTGTAAGGATTGCTTTCTAGATGTATAGCAATTAGTTCTGACTTGAATGTCACTGAAAAGTGTGAAATGCTTATTGAGTTTTCAAGAGCTTAACTACTATTTCTTTAAAAAAACTCAAATCCCCAAGCACTTTTAGGATGATGCTAATTTAAATCTACACAGCTGTTTGTGCACTCACCCCAGTGGAATGGAGAAGAGAACCAGAAGGGTAAAAGTGCAAAAAACTCCTGTGTTGAGATAGACAGTTTAAAAAGTAAAGTAAAAGCCGTGGACACAAATAGAATAAGACAAGGAGTTCATTCTCCACTTCCCATGAGCAGGCAGGTGCTCAGCCATCTCCAGGAAAGCTGGGTTCCATCATGCATAACAATTACTTGGGAAGACAAATGCCATCACTTCATCTTCTTCATCACTTCGTCTTCTCAGCTTTTATTACTGAGCATGACATCATATGGTGTGGAATTATCCCTTTGGTCAGTCAGGGTCCACTGTCACAGCTGTGTCACCTCCCAACTCCTTGTTTACCTCCATCCTGCTCTCTGGTGGGGCAGTGGGAGGAGCAGTAAAGGCCTTGCTGCTGTGTAACCACTGCAAAACAACAACAAAGAAGTGTTAGGTTAATGGTGTGGTTTGATTACAGCCAGCAATGCTGTCTCACTGCTCTCCTGTGCTGTCTTTCTGCATTTTATTACCTTGATTGTGAACTCCAGAGGGAGGGCTCGCATTTTTGTCTTTTTTTTTTTCCTGTTTGTTCTATTATAGTTCTTGAGAAGAACCCCTATGTGTTGCTTGATATTATTGCAATTGATGAAGATTAATTAGGGTGACCTGTGAAAGTGACTTCTCTTTTCACTTAATAGCTCTGTTTTATTAAGTGATGAAAAGAAAGAAAACCTATAGTTACACTTCTTCAAGCTTGTTCTCTGTTTATTTCTCTTAAATAAAAGTCCTATTTTTTGGGAAAGGTTTTGGATAACCCTGGGTAAAATAGTAGCCAGAAAAATGTCTCACATGAAAGTTCCTGTGGCCTTATTGCCAGAACTTAAATACCTGTGTTCTCTGTTTCATATTAAAATAATTCTTGGTATATCTCACTCCGCAAAACAAAATAAAAGAGACTTTTAAGCCACAGGTGGTGAGTACAGGTGAAGCTATCCCATCCCAAAGGAGGCACTACAATATAGCTCGACATGCTCCAGCAGAAGAAGGTACTATTGTTCCAATTCTTCACCTGTTGTCCATTCAGCTGAGTCAGTGCCTCATAAGGTCAAATTCACTTCCACAATGGAAACAGGAGCTACTATTGGCAATTTGTTCTTTGCCATTTCAACCTTGTGACTTGTCAAAGAGGTTAACAGTGGACTTTGTCAGACAGAGTGGTAAGAGGTAACCAGTGGTAAGTTTTCTGAAAATAAGAGGAACTTTTAATTACCTTTAAAGAAAATAAGGCTGAACTCTAAACACCACATATGTATATTCTTCATTTTCAGCACAGCGGTTCTGCTGGAGATTACAGGGAATCCAGATACAGTGACAGTGATGTTGCTCCTATGCTTTTTTCAAAAATGTCTAAATGTATTACACAAGGAAGAAAATTTATGCTAAGAAAAATGTTTCAACAAATCCAAATTCTCCACAAGGGGTATCAGATTTTCAACAAACTTCTCAATTTTCCTTCAGGAAAAGCAAATGAAAAAAAAAAGTCATTTCACATCAACCCAACCCAAACAAAAGTTACTTCTGTACACCAGATAGTTAATTAATGATATGAATAACTTCACTATATAATTCTCTGTTTTAACACACAACCTCCTGGAAACAGTTCAACATGACCACTAAATTGTAGTGACAAATGGGAGACTCAAAGTTGAGCTATCAGAGGATTTGGGGATAGACCCCCTTCAGTGAAACAGCCTTACCATCCACTGACAAAAGGAAAGTAAGGCACTGCTTTGAGAAATCAGAGGCTGTCAGATCTTGTGCTGCTCCATAGCAAGGCATAACATAGTATTTGATGTACTATTCTGAATACGATGTGAATAGAGAGAAAATGAATTTAAACAGTCGTACAAAGAGGTGTGGGCCAAGAAGGTCAGCTCTGTGCCTCTGGGCAGTGAGCAGCCACCTTGTTTTCAGTGACTTGTTTCACGTGGAAAGTCCCTCTTGAACAGCAGGATGTTGTGATCCTGTCTGCTTTGACTCTGATGATTCTCCAGTTTGAAACTACTGATCTGCCCATCATGCGGCTCTGACAGTGCAGGGAGGTGACATGGGGGGGTCACCACTGTGAAGTCAGTATTAGACTTTGGCATCAATGTTACTCAGTGTAAGCAAAAGCAGGATTGACAGGTAGAAGTTATGGCCATAACTGCCACACCCGCGACACAAAATTTGGTGGCATTCAGCATCTCTGTGACACCAGGACCACACTGACTGCTTGCTCATGTGAGACTGTGCTAAAGTAAAACTTTTAAAATCACAACCAGGACAATTGAACCAGAGATATTCTTGTTCCTAGGTATGTAACCCTGCAAATGAGCCTGCCTCTCCACTGTCAGCAGTGTTCATCAACCCTGGAAAATTATCACATTGGTGATAATCTTTTGGGCTGACTGCTGTCCTGTGCAGGATTGTTATGTCAGACCACTGGTAACCAGGCAACTCTTGAAAAAAGTACAATGAACTTCAGACAGTATAGCTCCTACAAAATTTTCTACAGCTCTTCTGCAACTTAGCTATGCTTGCCTTGGTTTTATGTAGTGGTTATTCAGTTACTTTTTGAAAGGCAGTGGACATAGAGATGCACCAATTACTATTTATTCTTTTATGTGTTTAGGAGCACTTTTTTCTTCAGAGTGGTGCCGTGACTCTCACAGGATAGGAGAAGGAAAAATCTTTTAACAAGGATGACCTTCAGACAGCCTTAGTTCTGAATGTGCTCCAGTCATGGCAGCCTTTCACCACACTCCTCTGGAATTTCCATATTAATCCACACGAAAGGTGAGAACATGAATACGCTTAATGCTTTCCTGACTGCTTTGCAATATCACCTAAAGATCCAAGAACTTCCTGGCTGCAAGATAAGAGGAGATAATGTCTCCTTTTTAGCACTATTTCACCAGAAATGCAGATTGGAAAAGACCTCCTGAATTGCTTTTGTGACTTTCCGAATCCCACAGAGAGACTGTATTTTAAAAAATGCTTTAAAAGCTTTTTTTTCCCCACAGCTGCTTCTTCTGAAGGATGGTGAACAGCTAGAAACAATGCAGGATCTTTGTGATATGAGTTGCACGACTGTCTGACAGCAGAATTTTCTCAAGAAAGGACTCAACAATTTATGCAGTTGAAATCCCCAACTTTTATGCTAACGACAAAGGGTAGCCAATTTAATTAGCCACAGCCTTGAGGTGCATAATTCATTTTCAATTTTACTCATATAAATATCCTGGATGTAAAAGAGGTTGGAACACACATGTCTAATCAGGAAAGCAGCTCTGTAAGTCTGATTGTTTTCCTTGCTCTTTAACTGATGGCAAGGGAAAAACCCAAACAAAACAACAACCAAAACCACCCCACCCAAACCCAAAATAACCCAAAAAACCCCCACTCAACAAACCCATGACAATATATTTGATTAGTATAGTGGGAAAATATGCCCAAAGAAGTAATTAGAAAACACTTCCCTGAATCTTTGAAATTTCTTCTGGCTTCACATGCAAATACTCTTCCCTTCTAACATAATTTTGTCATGAAGCATCGTGACAGAAGAATTAGTCACAGAAATGAAGAAAAGCAAGGACCTCAAGAGGTCACATAGACTGTCCTCTTGAAACCACTACAGAATTAACTGTATCTGGATTCACTAACATGTTTCTTAAAACCCATTTTAGAGAGTCTTGTCACTAGATACTCCACATCTCTGCCTATCAGCCACCGTGATCAGGATGAAGATTTTTCCAAATATTTAGTGTCATCTCATGCGCTCTAAATTAAGTTAATTGCTATTTATTTAGACTTTGAGAAGCAGAACTGATTAGGAAGTCACATTTTCACTCTGCAGGGAATTTCAGCCTCCAAATGATATTGTTATCCCAAACCAGAGAAAGAAGCCAAAATGACATTTTTTTCCTCAAAGTTAAAATGTTTAACCTTGGATTAAGATGACCAAAATGTTTTTGAGAATGTCAAACTCTTCATCATATTATCCTTTCATAATCATCTGCATGAAATAATTCAAAGAAAATGTTTTAGCATTAGCAGAAGGTTACATGAAATCTGAAATTATGTGCTTTGTATTTCTGGCTGAAATTGCTAGTGAAACTTTCACATTCATGTGGCTTGATTGTTCTTAAAATAAACTACGTTCTCCATTGGAAGATTTTCCCAAGTCATTGATAAATTGCAGCCAACAGATTGCTTGGTTTTTTTTGTTTTTTTTTTTTTTTTTTTTTTTTTTTTTGTAAGGACAGTGACTGTGGTTAAATAGCTTATTTTAAATTTTCATTTTATTTGCAATGAAAAATTGTGTTAAAATATTTCATGAAAACCAACAAAGACTAATATTTTATGAGATTCTACTGAAGTTATTTTACTGTTATCACCAATCTCCAAAACCTTAGCTTCAGAATAAATCTAGACATATGGGTATGAAACTGCTAGAGCTGAGACAGGGGCTTTGCACCAGAGACCTGTAACACCATTGAAGTCATTGATGTTGCATTCTTTGCTGAGCTGCTTGAATTAAACGTTGCTAGGGAGGGGAACAGCAGATCTACTTTCTTTCCTTTGAACTCTGAGCTGAAAACTCCTTGCACCTTATGAGCATGCCTATCACTGCACATAGTGCATCATTACTGGTGAGAGATAGGGCATAGCCCCAGGAATGTATGTAGAGATTGGGAGAAACCTCTGAAAAATAAACTTATGGAAAAGTCAAAACGCTTTCTAGTTCAATGCAGTGGATTGACAGAAACAGCTTGTAGTGTGTGAAACAAAAAACCCACCTGTTTTTAGGCTGTGTTTCCAATGACAAAGCTAAGAATTATGTGCAGCATGATTTAACAGGCTCTGATCTCACAAACTTCAACCTTGAACTCCTGCACTCCCAATCAACCCACATTACTAAGTCCAGATTGCTGCTCTTCTTTTACCACATAGGACACTTGATCTAGATGCAGACGGAAATAAAGCCCTGTTGCTCTGCTGCTCTTTGCTGAACCTGCATTTCCCACTCCTACCTGATCTAAAGCTGATTTATTGCCTCTAGAAATGACAACAACCTATTTGTCACTGAGACAATATCAGCATAACAAGAGAGGAATGGAGCAACAGATGTTTATCCCAGACCAGGATCTCAAACATCTAAGGAGACTAAATGGCTTCTTCTGTTCAAATAATGAGCTTGCACAAAGCCCCTAGGCAAAATACAAATGCCAACCTGACAGTTTCACAGTTCAGAAACGAACACTGGTGTTTACTGTCCCTGCTAAATCAAGCCCTCTCTACATCTCACC
The DNA here is from genome assembly GCF_025592945.1 of Manacus candei. Taxonomy (NCBI): domain Eukaryota; kingdom Metazoa; phylum Chordata; class Aves; order Passeriformes; family Pipridae; genus Manacus; species Manacus candei. The sequence continues at coordinate 40,289,430 of NW_026138076.1, read as the reverse complement.
CAAATTTCCACAGACTTCTGGTGAAATCTTCCTCTGTAAAGGCTATGTTGTACCACAACACATCACTGTTGGTCCAAGTGAGACACAGTACAACTGTTTCATATTTTGACAACAGCCCCCCAAATTATCTCTTCTCCTAAAGCTCAGGAAGATTTTTTTGGCTACATCACACACTCTGTGAGCTGTCATGTATTGCATCTTCTTACACCTTCTTCTTCAAACTGCTTTTGGAAGCATTACTGTTTAATGCCAGCAAAATATGTGTTATTTGCTTGTGTTACCAAAGCTTCCTTTGCAACATCTGCTCTCTAATTAGGAGGGCTGTGATAGTAGAAATGAACACACAATGTTTTAGCACAGTAAATAATTTGTTAATGCATAGGAGGTGTCAGTACTCTTCCCAGCTAACAAAACAGCTGTCATGCAAGTTTCAGGAGATTCGAGTTACAGCCAGGGCTGTGAAACCTGTTGTCATTTAGCAATAAGAGCTAGTTTCTGGACACTAGTTTCTGTTGGGACTCGCCATTCAACATTACTAAAAAGAGGAAAGATCCCAACTTACTGGCAGACAAAGTATTTCAGAGGAGCCTTTAGAACAGTGGTGAAACAACTAAGCACCTCACTGCACTGATTTCTAGTGGCAGAGTCTCAAAAGTGTCTATAAAATGGTCTAATTTGACTGGCTTTAATCCATGATTCTTGTTATCTTAGGTTGAGTGAGGATTTTATTCAAAATAGCCAGAATACAGTTGCTTAAAATAAGATTTCTTTTTTCTTTTTTTTTTTTTCTGGACAGTTTTCCTTTTCTATATAACAGTTCAAATAGTGTGTGACCATTTAAGATACACTTAGTGCATCTGTACAGTCATTTTTCACATATGTAGAGGGGCTCATTTCTTCTTTCAGGGTAGTACTAAATTTTGTGTGAAATGAAATACTAAGCTATTGTTCTGGCCTTGTGTTCTTTTCATGCACTATATTCATTGTGATAGGTAGTGACACATAAAATGTCCTCCGAAGATAGACAATTTTGTCCTCTACGTAGAATTCTCCCTGTTAATTTAAATGATTGAGAATTTATACTGCTTGCGAAAAATCTATTTTCCAAGTTGATATGTTCTTTACATTAAATCCACGACAAAAGGGTATGAAAATTATAAAATCTCTCTCTTCTCTTCATGTTGATTTTATTTTTTCCCCTTAGTTTTGATTTTACACTAATGTGGGATGTTATTTTTCATTTGACATGCCTGAATTTTGTCTACTCAGGCCTTTTATCAGAATAGACAACATCTGATGTTTTCTCAATGACTAGGACCTTTGAGTACTGTCATTATGTGACATTTCTCTTAAGAGAAATCAGTTTCTAACCTATTGTCTCAGAAGTTACATTTTAACTGGAGAATGGGTATTTAGATTAAAAAGGTGGCCTCTTCATCCAAAAAATCAGACATATCCTCAAACTCAATTCTAAATGTATTTGCACATATATATGTGTATAAAGGTGTATATACACACACATATACATGTATACATATATATACACATATATGTATATATATGTGTATATATATAAGTCAATCTTGAGATTTTTAAAAATGTTTCTAACAGGCAAAACCACAAGTATACACACATCTTCATAAGTTTTTAGGGTAAAAGAAAATGTGTGTTTCCAAACTGAAATCTGAAGGACCAATACTTGACAAGACAAAGAAAAAAAAATCTAGCAAAACCTGAAAAGCAAATGGATCGTAATGACTTATTCTTGGATTTAATTACTATAAATCTCCTTAAAATTTGGGAATGGATTTTGATAATGTATAATGATATCTGACTGCTGAAATGTCACTGACTTAAAGATTTCTGGTGGAAGACATTCAGGGGTTTGGGAATGATAACTCTTGAAAAGCCTCAGTGCCCATGCTGTCAAGACACCATATCACAAGCTGAATTGAAGGCAAAATTGCTTATTTGGAGTATTAATATCCATTGGTTATAGCAGGGTAATTGTTTAAGGTATTCCCCCATACATACACCCACACAAAAATTAATTATATCTAGCCTACAAATTCTGCTTTAAAGAGTTTAACAGTTGTTTTTCTCAGGACCATAAACTTAAATTTTTGATCCTCTAGCTTAACAATTAAAGTGTCTTCCACAGATTTACTTTGAAAAAAGTAAGTCTAATGTGCTCTAATATCACTGACAAATGTTTACTTACCATAGACTGTAGGTGCTGTTCACTTATCTTCTCTGTGTAAGTAATTTTCCATAAAACTCAGCCTGTGAAAGTCCAGGGGAAAAACAGCTTTTATCTTAACAAAAACCTTTTTTTTAACTTCTTATACTGTCAACAATGGAAAAGAAAAATGTTCTGCAACCTGTACTTCACTATTCTCCCTTCAACTTCTGTAATTTGATGTATTTTTTCCTTGTATCTTTTATATGGCCATAAGGTTAATTGCAATATACACCTTATTCACATCCCTAGTCAGAAGCTATTTTGCATAGGATTTAATGACTATGGGATATATTATTTCATTTAAAAGTGCTCTGTATGCTAACAATGATCTCTGAGTATCATAACAGCAAAGGACTTCTGCTACTGCTGTGGAGGAAATAAACAGTCTTATACCTTCTGGTATCTTGTGCCCAATTAGATCTGCCAAGCTAATATAACACACTGAGCCAAGCTTCTCACAACTGTGTGTTTCCATCTTTCCTGAATGGTAGGACTACACACTGATTCATTTACCTCTCCCAACATACTCCATTAATGTGGCCTTAGGCCACCCTTCGGTTCACCCCCCTAATTTCTACTTATCAAAGTCTTCCCAGCCATTGGCAGAAGCACATTGTCCCAGTGAAGGAGGCATGGAAAAGAGAGGCCCAGCAGTACCCAACAACTCACACATGTTGGAAATGGCTGCACTGGACCCTGAAACAGCCAAAGAAGGTAGTAAAGTCAGTGCTCCTGCCAGCTACTACTGTTTTATTGCCATAGGTAGTCATCTGCTTTGCTTGCCTAAACCCCACAGTAGGATACTGAGAAATTTTGACAGCATGAATAGGAAGGAAACAGGAGAACTCTGTGTTCCAGCTGCTAGATCTTATGGCAAATCAGACATCTGCTTTCAGTTCATTTGCAGTATGATGAAATGTGTAGTATTCATTTCCAGTATGATGCAATGTGCATCACTCTGCTACTTGATGAAGAGTCCTGGCTATCCAGACAAGACCTTTTGGATCTGCAGTATCTGAATCCTGAGGCTGACTCTGCTTCCCACAGGCGATTGTGCTGATTGCCAAGACATACATTGCTTTCAACAGAGAAGCTCCCCAGGCCTGTGGCCCACTTGCACAGGCAGAAATGTCCACCACTCGTCCTTCCCACCACAGAGTCTGTAGTTGTAGATCAGGCAAAAAAAAGAGCAGTATAAAGGGAGAGTTCTGGGCATTCCTCTCCTAACCCTATCTGTTTTTCTGCCCCGACAGATCCCATCATTCCTTACACTCCCTAAAACCTTCAGCCATTTAGGACTCCTCAAGAGGCATAGTTTCCTCTTCCTCCTTTTACAATCTGACTTTTCGAGCATTTTGGTTATTTTGTCAGTGAAAACTAAACTCATTTCCGCTTCCTCTCTGGGTAGTATTTCGATACCCTTCTTTCTCCACTGTCCTCATCTTCCTATTGCAAGCCTTCCTGCCTCAGTATCCCCTTTCTAATATGACACACAAAGGCAGTTTTGCATATTGGGAACACAAAGAATCTCATTCTGCTTGTATGCCACTGGGATATATTTGCTCTCTGCATGTAATTAAATCTACTAAGTATCTGCTGATATTCAAATTCATAGAACCATGGAGACCTTTTAAGCAGAACCTTGGCAATATTTCAACAGACCTTTTTGGGGGGCGAGGGATGGGGGTGGGCAGTGAAGGGAGAGGGGTGGGGAGAGAAGAGGATTGTTTTAATTTTCTCCACTGAGTTATAGCCTACATTTCCAGTAAGTACCTACTCCCAAGCCAAAATAGTAAAATCTGATAGCTGTGGATCTTTAATAAGGGGGTCTGCAGCTGGTGTTTTCTTACACTCTCACATACTTAAATTTGACATGTCTAGAGGCAAGAGATTTCTGAGGAAGATAGTGCTAGACTGTTGTGAAATTGGATAAACACCCAAAATTCCTGACTCTGGTCACAGAGATACTGAAGGTGGTAAACAAGGATAATCTTAAACTGTGCCAGGGGAGGTTAAGGTTAGAGATTAGAAAGAAATTCTCTACAGAGAGAGTGATCAGCCATTGGAATGGGCTGCCCAGGGAGATGGAGGAGTCATCGTCCCTGGAGGTGTTTAAGAAGAGACTGGATGTAGTACTTAGTGCCATTGTCTAATTGACAGGGTGGTGTTGGGCCATGGGTTGGACTTGATGATCTCAGAGGTCTTTTCCAACCTGGTTGATTCTGCAGTTCTGTGATTCTGTGATATTAAGATGAGCAGCAACTTCTCCTTCCCTGTTTAAGAAGAGCATGGGTTGTTCCTTTCATAATGGGTGCCAAAACTAGCCAAGGAAGGGCCTGGACCCATCTTCAACCCTGGCCATGCTAATATGTGCAAGTGCCAGGACTGGATTTTGAAAGAAAAGAAAACTCTTGCCCACTGTTGTGCCTTGAATGCAGCCAACACAGCCCTCCACTCTAATGGCTTAACACTTCTGCATTTGCTGTGGACACTTTGAACCCAAAGTAGCAATGCTCAGGTCTAACAAGTGAGGTTACATCTTCTCCTAGGCCCATACCTGACCTTCAGTAAAGATAGTTCCTCCCCCTGCTCTGTCAGCATAGAACACAGAGCTTGCAGAGAGGGCCAATGTCTTCCTGTGGCACTTCTTGCTATTGCTTTTCCCCCAGCACTGCTGAATCTCTGTAGATAAGAATCAGATCTTTTGCTTTTAACTTTTTTAACAAAGAAGACAGATTAAATCTTTTAGGGGAAGGAGCTACCTGGGACCTGTTTGATCTTCTGTCTGCATTCACAGTTTTTTCTGTTTTTCCAAGCAGTCAAGGAACTGTTTCTGTATTTTTTAATAAGGCTGGGAAGAATCCTTTTGTGTGTCTCTTATGATCATCTGATATTTTACTGCCATATTTTTAGTGATAAACAGGCCTGTTGAGAGCACAGATTATTTTCTTACAAAATCACTATAAAGAGAGATCCTAGGTAAAGAGATTTTCATGCATGAGGAATTGTAAATTCATTCATTGCACTTTTATAGGAAGATGAAAGGATTGATTGCCGCAAAATATTTCCCTGGCTTTTACATGGAACTGTATTTACAAACAGGTGCAGTTGTGTCTACAACAGTTATTACAAATTCTATCGGGAGTTTTATAGACAACTGGAACCAAATTTGAATGCCGAATAGTAACATGACAAAGACAGATGTTGGCTTTGTCTCCAAAATCATCTATATGAAAAAAATCTCTGTCTTGAAACCAGATCAGCCCTGCCCCTGGACATAAGGCATGCTGAAGTTTGAGGTATTCCAAATCTTCAGCTGAATTGAGTAATGGGACTGCATCACTAGTTCTTCTCTCGCTGTTAGGAATTTGATACAAGCAGAAGGTATGCTGTCATGATTGCCATCTGACAAAGGACATGTCACAGACAGCGAAGAATTAGCCATCAATGAAATGCCACTGCAATTTTCTTTTCTATCACTCTCTCTTTCTTTTTTGGCAAAGATCAAAACCCAAAAAGCATGGATTGGGACATGTCAAAAATGGAATTGGGGTAGGTAGTGAAGGAGATAGGTTATAAAACTAAATATCACACTTCCTACATTAATCTAAAACTTCTGCAATGTTTTAAGAAGCTTAAGCATTAAGTACAAGAATTTAAAATTAACAGACCATTTATATCTTTACATGTTTAGGGCAGGATTTAAGTCACTAAATTTGAGGGTTTCTCAGAAATACAGATTGTACAGATCAAGACCTCAACTAATAATTAAAACCAGACAGCAACACAGAATTTACCGTTCTCTGGATTTCTCTGCTTAACATAGAGGCAGTTTAGACAACCATTTTAGACCTTGTGCATAAGTTACAGAAGACTAAAATTGACTGTGGTGAGTGCCACCATTACCTTGTAACCCAAATCTTGGACACACAGAACTGAAGAATTTGAATAAGGGGAAGGGTTAGCTGTTCTCTGTCCCTAGCATGTGATGTGTGCATTGACTTTAGGGTTTCTTTGGGGGAATCATTAAATGACTTGAGTTGGAAGGAGCCTTAAAGATCATCTCATTCCAACCCAATGCAACAGGCAGGGACACCTTCCACTAGACCAGGTTGTTCAGAGCTTCATCCAACCTGTCCTCGAACACTTCCAGGGATGTGGCAACCACAACTTCTCTGGGCAACCTGTTCCAGTATCTCACCACCCTCACAGTAAAGAATTTCTTCCTAATATCTCAGGTAAACCTGCCCTCTGTCAGTTTGAAGACATTCCTCCTTGTCCTGTCATTATGCGCTCTTGTAAATAGTCTTTCTCCATCTTTCTTGTAGGCTCCTATCAGATACTGGAAGGCTACAATTAGGTCATTGCAAAACCTTTTATTCTCCAGGCTGTAAAATTCCAAGTCTCTTGGCCTTTCCACATAGAATTGGTGGTCCATCCCTGTAAGCTACTTGGTGTCCCTTCTCTGGACTCGCTCCAACACATTGATGACTTTCCTGTGCTGAAGATCCCAGAACTGGATGCAGCACTACAAGTGGGGTCTCGGTAGAGAGGAATAGAGGGGCAGAATTCCATTTCTCGATCTGCTGGCCATGCTGCTTTGGATGCAGTCCGGGATACAACTGTTTTTCTGGGCTACAAGTGCCCATTGCCAGGTCATGTCCAGCCTCTCATCCACCAGCACCCCCAAATTCCCTTGTCAGGGCTGCTCTCAATCTGTTCATCATCCAGCCTGGATTGATATCAGGAGTTGCCCTGATCCACGTGCACCATCTTGGACGTGATATTGTTAAACCTCATGATATTCCCATGGGCCCATCTCTTGATCTAGTCCAGGTCCCTCTGGATTGCATCCCATCCTTCAGATGTGTCAACAGCAACACTCAGCTTGGTGTCATCTGCAAATTTCCTGAGGGTGCACTTGATCCCTTTGTCTACCTCATTAATGAAGATATTTAATAACACTGGTCCCAATACAGACCCCTGAGGGACACCACTTGTCACTGATGTCTGTCAGGACTCTGAGACATTGCCCACCACTACCCCCTGTATGGGGTCATCCAACCTCTTTCTTATCCATCTAAAAGTCCACCCATCAAATCCATCTCTCTCCAATTCAGAGAGATGTTGTGGGGGATCGTGTCAAAGACTTTACAAAAGTCCAGATCAATGACATCTGTAACTCTTTCCTTGCTCACTGATGTAGTCACTCCATCATAGGAGGCCACTCGGTTGGTCAGGCAGGACTTGTCCTTGGTGAAGCTGTGCTGACTGTCACAAATTCCCTCCCTGTCCTTCATGTGCCTTAGCACAGCTTCCAGGAGGAGCTGTTCCATCATCTTGCCAGGCACAGAGGTGAGGCTGACAGGTCAGTGGTTCCAGGGCTCCTTCTTTCTTCCCTTTTAAAAGATGAGTACAGTGTTTCTCTTTGTCCAGTCACCTGGGAATTCACCTGACTGCCATGACTTTTAAATATCCTGGAGAGAGGCTTGGCAACTCAAAGAGACAGAATGTTTTCCCCCAGATTTCCCTGTTAGAATTACCCTGGCTGCAATAATTTTGGCATTGTCAGCTTGTGTTCATGGCAGAATGGCCATGTTTGCTAGGAGTGGTAGCAAACCACTCATATCACCTGTATTTCATAGTGAGTTTTAGAATTGCAGCTTCTGATGGCAAAACACAGTTTTGAACATCAGGTACCGAGCTGTGATATATTTCTGTCACCAGTGCCAAAGGCTCGCTGCAACTATAAGAAGCCACTTCCTACTGATAGAACACTGCCACACTGAGTCTTGTTCCACTATAACAAGCCAAAGCAAAGTCTGTCAGAGCAATACTGGGAAGTGCCAAGAAGCCAGCAGTGCTGCAGTTTGGAATAATATCCCTAGGTGTTAAGATATGCCAAGGTCTTTGAAGTTTATCTGCTGTCAAAAAATGTTAATGGAGCAGAAAAGACAATTTGCAGGGAGATTACTTGTGAGGTAAAAGGGTGAGCTGAACAATAACTTAAATTCCTGAGTCATAAAAAAAAGAAGTATCATGCAGCTGACAAAGTAAGTATCAGTTGTGTGTGTTTACTGCTGAAAGGCAGTCTTCACTGAAGGGGTATTTCCACTCCATCAAACTTCAAAAGTGTAAAAATGAGTTGTATAGGTCTATGCTAGCTGTATATTCTCCCTTTATATATTCAATTGGGAGATAAAGGAACCTCCTGGGTGAGGTGTCTCAACCATTTTTGATACTTGCTTTACAGTCTGATGAGCCTGGAGATGCTTGCACCTCCCTATAGGGAGTCTGCACAATTATCATATGGTTAGATAACTATGAGTGAGATGTCTAAAGCTCAGTGAAATTAATCTTATCTATGTTTCTAAGTAGATATCTAACATCTGACCAGTTCTCTACCAAGGGAGCACTGCTGATGTGCTTACTTAACATATGGGGAAAATTTTTATTCTCAAAGAGAGGCAAGAAGTTAGTACACAGAGCATGAAATGATTTGTATTATTCTTTAAATGAAAGAAATAATCCAGTCTTTAAAAAATGAGAGTGAAAGGGTGCACAAAATGTTTTTGATCCACCCTATTGTCCAAAGGCAAGAACAACTTGACTTAATTCAAATCCAACAGATATTTATATTTCTTGTTCATAAAAATCCTGAATCAACTGCTTCCACAGGCAATTGTTTCCAGCACTTTACAATCTCCATCAGCTCTATATATTATATTTGGAACTGGGAGGCCTCACATCGTGCATTTACCTTCTTCTATTCTCAAGCCTACTGCTGTCTGGCTTTAGCAATCAAAAAAAGGTGTTTGGTATTCTCCAGTGAATACAGTCTACAACAATTTGCTTTCAATACTGTGCCAGCAGTGACATCAGCATCCTGGTAACTGGAATCCTCTTAGCACTAGAGGATTGCACTAAAGACCTGACAGTACTGTAAATATTGCCACCATGCTTGCTTATTGTCAAAGAAAGGTGAAGCAGAAGCAAAGTGGTCGTGCATAGGAATCTAAACATGCAATACACAAAGAGATGTACAAACTCAAAGTGGTTACAGTCCCAGCCACTAAGTTCTGGACTGGGGCATGTTGTCAGAAGGTGTAATCAAATATTACAGATGAACTTCCCTAATCAGTAACAGTACATGAGGATGAAGAGATCTCTGAAACAGTCTAAGGGATTCTAAGGGCCAGTCTATAATGAAAGACACTTCTGTGATGCAAATATTAAGGAGTACACACCTTGGATCCTGTCCTTAATTTAGCAGATTTTTATCAGGTTGCTCTCACTAGCTAAAAATGTGGACCAAAGAGAAGTATTTGAATACAACAATCCAGTGCAACAGCTTTTTGTGAAATAGCCAGTTTTCGTTTAGTGATAATGTTCCACCACCCCTGGATTCTGAACTCAAAAATAATACACATCTGTTTTGACATCTGCTGTAATGTTCATCTGCCAAAATAGAAGCAGAACTTTGTATTTCAAGAACTAAAAATGAATCCAGCCCAAAGTGTACAGTGGCTGGAACTGGCACATCACCCTGCACAGAACAAAAATGCTGAAGGATAAACGGCTTATTTTCACCCCCTCATTTCACTTAATACTCTGCACAGAGTTAAGCCACCAGTAATATCATCCTACAACTTCAGGCAGCAACACAATCCTGGATCTTCAACAGCTTGGCTTATGACATGAGCCACAAAAGAATGCCAAGTGTTTAACCATGAATGTCCTTTACTGTAGATGGAGACATCCACAGTGTTGCCATTAACGCTGTCAGGATTCAGCAGGCTGATGTGACAATTCTACATCTCCTCACAGATTTTGGTATAACAGCAGAAATCCAGCAAGGCACATTGTAATCATCTTACATGGCCTTTTCCAGATGCACATATGGCCCCCACTTCCTATCTATGCCCTGCCATAATCATAAAACACTGTGGATTGGAAGGTAAGTATAAAGGTCATCCAGTACAACCATCTTACAATGCATAAGGACAGCTTCAAAAAGTGAAACTGTATAATGTCATGTTGTGCCAAGCCAAAAAAATGTTTAATAATCTCCCTTGCCACATGCAGATCAAAAGACTAAGTGACATGGTTACTGTCCTAGAATGAGCCTGTGGTACAGCACAGAACTCAACATGAATATTTCAAAATTTGAACAAGAAAGCTGTCTGCCATTAGAGATGGGAAAATATGGTTCCCAATGAAGTACTAGGAGACACTCAGCTGCTTGGCTGTGAGGGTTATTAGACTTCAACCTTTTACAAGTCTTACAGACTCTTATAGACTTACAAGTCTTATAGACTCTACAAGTTGTTGCCTCCTCATGATGTTCCTTGCCCTCATCAAAGCGTATGGAAACCATGAGGTCAAGTGGATCAGTCCTCCGACCTGCTGGCAAATTTGTGAGGGAGGCTGTTGTCCCATGTGTTGTAAAGAATGAAAGTGTTGGAATTCAACAACTTTTCAGGAAGAAAAGCACATTGAATGGCACTGATGGCAAGTTTAAGGGGTGCCTGGCCATCACGATTTTATTCTTATCCTCTAATATTCTCCCTTTCCACTATATGATTTTCTCTCCAGTTTATTTTGACAAGAAATCATCAGTGTAAGCACCATAGAAGATATTCTGGGGAAGAACCTTTCTCGAGCACTACTTCAAACAATGATGTGGAACAACATATTAGTATTTTTCAAGTATAATTCTACCACTGTCCCCTGTCTATTTTTCAATAACTTTCTGATTTTGATTTGTAATTTTCATGTCTCTGCTTTTCCTGTACAGTTCCCCTCCCTTTTCAAAGGAAAGAGAGAAGACACAGAAAAGAAAAAGGGAAGCAGTTTTGCATATTAAAATAATGCAGCCAAAATTTTTCACAGAACAATCCAGGGATGTTTATTTCACCGACCTTGAGCACTGTTGATGGTGCTGTTATTTACCACCTGTATTTTGCTACCCTTAAACAGATGGATCAAGCTTGTGCCTCCTTGCTTTATGCATCACCTCTAGGCATTTTTTCAGTAAGATGTTTGTCTAGATGATAGTAAGGAGAAATCAAAGCCTGGTTAACAGCAAAATGTTCACTAACTTGTGTAGATTTTGTATCCAGGGCTGTTCTTTTACTGATCAAATTGCAAATAAGTAAAAAGAACAATTTTCTTGTACCTTATACTGTAAGACTATTGTAAGGAGTGCTGCTGAGAGGAAAGTATCCTTGTGGCAATGCTCTTTCAATGGACTCCAGCCCAGCTGGGAGTCAGGAAACATGTACTGAACAGAACACTCTCTTCTTGACTCTCAGTACAACAAAAACGAAAGCAGTCAGAGATAATTGCTTTTTCCCTTCACTCAACACCCATTTACATGTTTATGTTCCCCTTAGTAGTTCACATATCCACTGCAGCTCCACGCTTCTCTCTGTGGTTGTCTTATTGAGAGCAGAACACTCAGTTCAACTCAAAAATGAATACATGAGAGTTATACATTCAAATATGGACTCTGTACCTAACAGGATCCCAATCTTTTTCCTGGGAATAACTTCTTGAACACTGCAATTCTTTGAGGATCAGTCCCTGCCTAAATGAACTCAAAGTCCAAGTTTGGACATGAAGTTATCCTTGTTCCAAAACATGTTTGGATTTTATAGCTTCCCGATTCAGTTTTTGGTTAAAAAAGCCAAACCAAAAAAAAAAGCTCTTAAACCTTTTTCTGCCTCTTTGTGCCATGATTCTGCATCCATATCTGTGTAAAGAACAGCATTTGTAAGACTGCAAATAATGAACTTCTGAAGGTTTTTTTCCCACTTGGACAGATGCCTTCAGGCAAAATCAGACCAATGTGTGCATATTTTAGCATATCAATTTACTTTATAAAATATGCATGTCATAATTTGTGAGAGGAGTTTTTCAAAGTACTGAAAAAGAAAAAAACTAATGATGAGTCAGAAAGGAAACAAGCTGCAACAGGAACTTCTTATAGAATCATAGAGTTGGAAGGGACCCACAAGATTCATCAAAGTCCAGTTCCTGGCCCAGCACAGGACAGTCCTGAGAATCACACCATGTGCCTGAGAATATTGTCCAAACACTTCTTGAACTCTGTCAGGCTTGGTGCTGTGACCACTTCCCTGGGAAATCTCTTGCAGTGCCAAACCACCCTCTGGGTGAAGAACTGTTTCCTAATATCCAACATAAACCTCCCATGACTCTGCTTCATGCCATTCCCTCTGGTCCTGTCACTGATCACCAGAGAGCAGAGGTTGGTGCCTGCCCCTCTGCTTTCCTTGTGAGGAATTTGTAGATTGCTATGAGGTCTCCCCTCAGCCTCCTCTTCTCCAGGCATCTGCCACGACAATGTTATCTGAACCAAATGAAGAGCATAAGGAAACATCAAGAAAAGAAGATTGGAGTTGTAAATATCAGTTTGTTTCCACAGCATCTGCAGTAGCTAAAGCATAAATGTTACACTGTCTATAAGACTTTGACAATGACTTAGAGAGGGAAAGGAAAAGCTTTTTGGTCTGAGAAATAAAAGTCAACGCAAGTGTCTGAAGTATGAATGCTTCAAATCTGTAAGCCAGTGCCAGGAAGGAAGTTTTGACTCAAATCATGGCTGAGCAGTTGGGTTACTATTAAGAGAAGTCCCTAAGCAGCTGTACCTCTAATGTATAGGTTCTCATGCAATTCATACATGGCTGACCTTGATAACTGTGATAGCATATGTTAGAGTACAAGTCCCTGGATAAATGGCTTCATTTTGTGTAAAGCAAAGTTCTTCTGCAATGGCTGTAGGTTTGTTGGTTCCAGCTCAATCTACTGTAACTCCTGAGGCTTACTTGTGTTGGGTTTGTTGTTTTGGTTCAGTTTGATTTGGGTTTTTTCCTCGAAGTTGTTTGTACTATTCAACAGGAAAGTATTTTGGCACAAGTGTACCTATGCACAACAGCTGGCACAAGGTAGGTAATTGCAACATCTCTGTCATTTTCATGAAATAGACTAAAATAATTCCATTTTTTATTGGAACTTCCTATTTGCTTAAACCAAGAGGTAAAAAGCATTTTAAGCAATGGATGTACCAGTCTCTCTTCCATTTAACCAGTCAGATCCTTTATCTGTCAATTAGGTCAACACTTTCCACTTGGTGTTGGGGGAGGGAGTCTTTTTATCTGATTCATTGGCATTTGGGAGGTAGATTGTCCATATGGCTCCACCTGAGCCAAATAACCAGAAGGCTTCTTTTCTGAGTCATAGAGAGCTTGTTGGCTGACTTTAGCAAGGACATATTTTTGATAATTTGTGCTGTTAACAACAGGTAACTCACCAGCCGGCACACAAAGAAACAAAAAAGAAAAGAGGGGGTAATGAAAGATAGATAGCAGCTTGCTCTATCAGGAGATGGAAGATTGGATTCTACCCTCTGTAACAGTAAAATCAGTGAATATCATAGCATCATAGAATGGCTTGGGTTGGAAGGGACCACAAATATCATCTTGTTCCAACCTCCCTGACAAGGACAGGGACACTTTACATTAGACAGGTTGCTCAAAGCCCTGTCTAACCTGGCCTTGAGCACTTCAGGGATGGGGCAAACATAACTTCTCTGGGCAATCTGCACCAGCGCCTCACCACCCTCACTGTAAATAATTTCTTCCTAATATCTAATTTAAACCTACTCTTTTAGTTTAGAGCCATTGCCCCCTGTCCTGTAAAAAGTCTCTCCCCATCTTTCTTGTAGACTACCTTCAGGTACTGGAAGGCCACAATTATGTTACCCTGAAGCATTCACAAAGAGTCTGAACAGTCCAATTCTCTCAGCCTTTCCTCATAGGAGAGATGCTCGATCTCTCTATCAACTTGGTGTCCCTTCTCTGTACTTGCACCAACAGGTCGATGTCCTTCCTGTGCTGAGGATCCCAGAGCTGGATGCAGCGCTGCAGATGGGGTCTCATCAGAGAAGTGTGGAGAGGCAGAATCATCTCCCTCCATCTGCTGGCCATGCTGCTTTGGATGCAGTTCAGGATACAATTGGTTTTCTGGGCTACAAGTGCCCATTGCCAGGTCATGTCCAGCCTCTCATCCACCAGCACTCCCATGTCCCCTTGACAGGGCTGCTCTCGATCTGCTCTATGATTCTATAAGAAGTTCCTATTGCAGAATGGCCATGTTTGCTAGGAGTGGTAGCAAACCACTCATATCACCTGTACTTCATAGTGAGTTTTAGAATTGCAGCTTCTGATGGCAAAACACAGTTTTGAACATCAGGTACCGAGCTGTGATATATTTCTGTCACCAGTGCCAAAGGCTCGCTGCAACTATAAGAAGCCACTTCCTACTAATAGAACACTGCCACACTGAGTCTTGTTCCACTATAACAAGCCAAAGCAAAGTCTGTCAGAGCAATACTGGGAAGTGCCAAGAAGCCAACAGTGCTGTAGTTCTGAATAATATCCCTAGGTGTTAAGATATGCCAAGGTCTTTGAAGTTTATCTGCTGTCAAAAAATGTTAATGGAGCAGAAAAGAGAATTTGCAGGGAGATTACTTGTGAGGTAAACAGCAAAAGGGTGAGTTGAACACTAATTTAAATTCCTAACTCATAAAAAAAATCGTATGGTACAGCTGACTAAGTATTGATTGTATGTGTTTACTGCTGAAAGGCAGTCCTCACTGAAGGGGTATTTCCACTCCATTTTCTTCTTTCTTTACAACTACTACCTTTTCTTTGCTGTGGAAGTGGTTAGAGGATCTCCTTGATCTAGAATTTTCTCTGGTGGCTGCTCCTGTCTTAGGGAGGCCAGAGCTTAGTTCCACCAGTCTATCTTCCTTTCTGATTCTCTAATAGTCCTTAACCTTTCTACTTCATCCCACAGCTCTGCTAGGAGACTGAGCAGGTCATCCAACATGGTCACATCTGACCTAACTGCCCTTTCTGCTACAGTCCAGTCAAAGGCTTGGGCACTCCCTACAGCCTGAAACCTGGAAGGCCACAGGTTTCTTTGGGAGCTCTGTCTGGGACACTACATCCTTTCTGGTGAATGTAGATGACTTGGCTCCCCCCCAAGCTGATACCATACCTGACCTTCTCCCAAGAGGGCAATGACATCAATTGAACTCTGGTGCTGGTAGGGTGACTGCACCCTGCTTGCACGCTGTTCTTGCTCAAACTGCTGTGCAAACTGCTGCCATGCCCTGGTGGCAGTGCTCCTAGTTGCTTGCACTCCTTATGGGCCCCTTAGGAGACAGTGGGAACAGCCACCATCACTGCTGACTCCACCTACACTGAGCCAGCTGCTCTAGGGTAAGCTGCCAGCTCCACACGGCCCTTGGAGCTCTCCTGTTGCATTGGTGCAGCTCCACCCTGAGTACTGTGCCCCACGGTATTTTAATTGTGGGGCCGGGTCTGGACCCCACAATTGAAAATAGGATGTTAAAGGACCCAGATGTGCTCAGAGGAAGGTAACAGATCCATTGAAAGGGCTGGAAGGAATATCCTATGAGGAGACTCTGAGGATGTTTGGTTTGCCTAGTTTGGAGAAAAGGAGGCTGAGGGGTGACCTCATTCCTTTTTAGAGATTCCTGAGGAGGGGAAGTGGAAAGGGAGGTGTTGAGCTCTTCTCCCTGTGATCCAGTATTAGGACACATAGGAATGGTTCAAAGTTGTGCCAGGGCAGGTTTAGTCTTGACATTAGGAAGCATTTCTTTACTGAGATGTGGGCAATATTGAAAGAGTATTCCCGGGGCTGTGTCTGATAGCCCAAGCCTGTTGGTGTTTAAGAGGCATTTGGACAAAGAGTCAAATAACCCACTTTAACTTTTTGTCAGCCCTGAGTTGGTCAGGCAGTTGGACTTGATCATCCTTGTAGGTCCCTTTCAACTGAAAATATTCTTTTCTATTCTACTAATAAATATGTTGGGACTTGGCTCTACCATTTGCAGTGACAAGTTGTGTTCATAATTAGTTATAGTAGATTGATTTATGAATATCGTTGGGCAGAAGAAAGCAAATTTTAGCTCCAAAATTTGCAGTGCAATTCTCTTTTCTTCTAATTAATTTGTAATGATTTGTTTTATGACCAATTTGGCACTATATAATTGACAAGTAGTACAACTATTTTTTTCTTTTTTTTCCCTTGGAAAAGATAAAGACCTCATTACTCATCAGAAGAAAAGCTTTATAGTGCTGCCAGTTGCAGAAATCTACATTGCAATGGGTCAGTAATGCCATCAAAACAGGCCTATATTTCTACTGCTTTTCTTAGCCTAAAACGGAAAATATGTAATTAGGCACAAGTACAAACTGATACCCTGAACATCCAGGCTTTAGTCCTGATTCATGCATGCATTGCGTGCATGCTTATAGTTCCCACATCAGGCTGGTTTCTGTAGAGGTGCTCTAGGCTGGTTTTGTGAAGTAAGTGAGAATACTTTGAAAAGGAGGTTGAGGGTAGAACCTCAGTATAACTACCCGAAAGGAGGTTTTGGTGAGGTGGGGGTTGGTCTCTTCTCACAGGCAAGCAGCGATAGGACAAGGGGAAATGGCCTCAAGTTGTACCAAGGGAGGTTCAGGTTGGATATTAGAAACAATTTCTTCACTATCAGGAATAAAAAAGCAGCAGAGCACTGTTTCATGTTATGCACCAGTGTCAAGGTTTAACCTCAGCTGACAACTAAGTGCCAAATAATTTCTTAGTCGCAACACCCTGTCCCTCTCCCACCTACTGGGACTGGGGAGAGATTTGGAAGAGTAAAAGTAAGAAAACTCATGGACTGAGATAAAGACAGTTTAATGGGTAAAATAAAAGCCATAAAAGTAAGCAGCACAAAACAAGGAATTCATTCACCATTTCCCATCTCCAGGAAAGCAGGACTCCATCATACATAGTGGTTATTTTGGAAGGCAAATGCCATCACTCTGAATGTAACCCTCTCCCTTCTTCTTCCCCCAGCTGAATGTACTGAGCATGACACCAGCATATATATACGGAATATCCCACTGGTCAGTAGGGGTCAACCATCCTGGCTGTGTCCTGTCCCAAATTTTTGTGCACCCTCACTCTTCTCAGTTGTAGTGTGAGGTGAGGAGCAGGAAAGACATTGATGCTGTGAAAGTGCTGCTCAGCAATAACATCTCTGTATTATCAATACTATTTTCAGCACAAATCCAAAACATAGCCCCAAACCAGCTACTATGAAAAAAATTAATCTACCCACTCAAAAGCAGCACAACCATACAGCGAAGTAGCATGTAACAAGGTAATGCTCTCCAACGATGATCTATTCCTTGGCTATATGGAGGCAATTAAACACTTTTTAAACACACTACATGAGGCAATTAAACACTTTTCCCAGTCCCAGATTAAAGGATCACTTAGAGCAGCTCTCCTTGCTGCAATGTTTTGATACTTGCAAGTATCTTACAATTTTTTGGCTGTAAGAACTTACTGAAATTTAGGACGACATTCACACACACACAAAACCTAACACTAGCCCCAAATTCACTTTTATTTTTTTAATTAATGTTTTAAATTAAGCAATTACCTGCCTAGCTCTGTAGCCAGTAAAAATGGCTCCCCCTGAACATTTTCAAGGATGTCTTCCACCTATTTTTCTTAGAAATTCAGGTGGGGGAGGATGGCTTAATTCCAGCGGTGAAGTTGAATAACTGAGATTCTATAGTACTCTGAAAAAAATCCCAAACAAACGAAAAGCTGAGTGCTATCTTTTTATTTCTAAACCTCAATAACATTTTTCAAGCCCGTAAAAAAAGTTTCACTCACTGAAAAAATATTTACATCATTTTCTGTTTCTGGATATTGATTGTTGTTCTGAAAGAAACTGAAATAATGACAAACTCAACAGCTCTAAAATTCATGCACCACAGATGCTATAAACCATTCCAATTTCTAAATAATATTTTGTCTAGTATATGAATGTGAATTGTGTTGTTTTCACTCACATGGAATAACAATTCTCTGGGCTAAAAATCAGTAGTATTTTTCCTTGAAGAATATAGACGGATTATTATTTTACTCATTTCTATGATATTGTTATTGGGCATAATAAATTATGGCCCTCTTCACCTCCCAGTTTCCAAATAGTAAAAAGCTCTGCCAGAAGAGATTATTTTTTCTTAATTCTGCCCCCCCTTTTTTTTTTTTTTATTTTGTATGTGGAGAGGATATTTTACCACTCCCCTGAGAAATACTGCCACATACTTACTTATTCAGAAGAAAAAACACCTAAGAAAAGATATGCATCTATTATAGGGGTAAACTTGTTTCACTTCATTAATGACTGCCAATTTAAGGATGAAGTAAATGTCTCAGGTCAGCTAACAAATCTGAAACCTATTTCTGTAACTAGCCTGAAAAGCAAGTTGCTGATTTTTTATCATGTAGAAAAGGTATTCACTATTCAAATTCCACTGCACAAGCACCAGCATAGTTTCACATTATTATAGGAGTGAGAAAATGGGCTATCAGGTCCATATTAAGCCAACTGAAGTGTGAGGCATGGTTTGAGTCACTGTAACATACAGGTAAACAAGTCTAGTGCTTTTACCAGCTGGTCACTGCAGAGTAGCACTTGCTTTGTAGCACCATATTTCAATGACTTCTTATTCTGGTCTACCTGTGAGGGCATTTCCAAAAGAATTGGGTGGGACAAAATTTGTGTGGGTCCAGATGAGATATCTCAATATAAAGGTAGATGACGCAAATGTTTACCCATGCTAACTGGGAACTTCACCAAGATTATTGTCATATAGAGCTGCAGACCTCAAAATCTACTCTCCTACAGATTTGGAAGAGAGCCAGTTGGAGGTCCTTACCTGTATCTGGATGCAGAAAACGTGGCTGTAGTGCCATCTAGATGCCAGGAGAAATGGGCAAGGGCTAACTGCCCTCACCTGTTCCTTATACAGGATCTAGCTGGAAGAATGAAGGTGTGCCAGGAGACTAGAGAAATAAAGTGCAGAGATGCCATGCTCACCTGGCTGTGGGGAGAAGGGAGAAAGGCTCAATGAAGAAGCTTGTTGGTAAAGTTCCATTCCTCCCTAAATTTGTTGGAGGTGACAACAATCTGCTACCCAGTGTGAGTTAAACACAACCTCTCTGGAATAGCAGCCAGTGTTAAAGATCTCCTAAGCGGCTAAGAGTTCAAGTGGGTTTGCTGAATAATCTGAGGCAGGACCAGTCCTTCAGAAGGTGAAGTTATTTGGGAAAATAACTCTCAAGGGATTCAAGGTCTTATGCTTTGTGGATCTTTTTTTGCTCTGAGCTGGAAAAAAACCCCAAAAGGACTGGATAGATATGATTACAAACCATGCTGCATATGTTTTACCTTCAGCAAAGTTTTCTCCCTTTCATAGTCACAATGTACTATTGTGATTCCACAAAAGCTTCAGAGGAAGGTATTATCTCTAAGTGCCTCTCTCAATTTATGTGTACACTAGAAAAAGAGAATAATGGAAAGAATTTTTTCTGCTGGAATAGTCTGCAATAATCAGGTTCATTTGAGGGTTAGTTTAATTTCACTTGCTTTACTACAGGTTCCTCTCAGTTGCTGCAAGAGCTGGCCAAATGTTATTTGATGAATTATTTATTAAGTGTTATTTTTGGAATAAAACATGCTCTTCCTATTAGAAACCCAACTAATAGAATTAACCTAACAATCCATAGAATTGATTTAATTATTTGACAAATTTTCACCAAGGGTTTCGAATAAAATATTCACTTCTCTGAAGGCTAAGCATATATTCCCAGCCCCTCCACTACACAAAAACAGAGTTCAGCACCCAGCTAAACCAGCAAAGGCCTGGAGCTGGTCTTAAAAACCTTTGCTGATGTGTATGAAATAAAATTCTTCAGTTCTGGCAGTCTTGGCTCTAAATTTGCATTTCTCCTGTGTGGTGGAACAATATGTCCCTTTTAAATCATAGAATAATAGAATATTCTGAGTAGGAAGGGACTCACAAGTATTGAGTCTAGCTCCTGGCCATGCACAGGATCATCCCCAAGAGTCACACCATGTGTCTGAGAGCATAGTCAAAATGCACCTTAAGCTCTGTCAGGCTTGGGGCCATGGCCACTGGGGAGAGTGTTCCAGTGCCCTACTATCCTCTAGATGAAGAACCTTTTCCTAACATTCAACCTAAACTTCCACAGAGACCAAAATAAAATCCCACATTTAGTTACCCGAGTTTGCTAAACACTCAAGCCTAAATCTCACTGGTTTAGAGAGAATTCGTCATACCTTGAAGAGTTTGCTGAGTATTTTCAGGCTACTAAAACCAGGACAGACTCCACTTACACTTGGGATTATTTTTTTTTAACGTGATGCATTTAATTTTAAAACTTTTTCAAGAGGATTTAAGAGACGCCGTGGAAGGAGAGGTGAGAAAAATTTAGTTTGCTCTTTAAATCTCTTAAAATTACATTGATTTTGAGCTTCTCGGGATTCCCCTCAATCCCTCTGCCAAACCAGACCCAAAATCTTCCCGCAAGATCCTGAAAACTCACCAGAGGTGAGAGAAAGATGACGATGAAGGAGGGATGGAGGAGGGATGCCCTGAGTGGCAGATCCAGAGTCCCCAACCCCAGCTCCCTTGGCTCCATCTGGCTCAGTTCTGCCTGGCTCATCTGGGCAAGAGCTAAATGGCCATGATCTTAAGAGAGAAAACTTTCTCTGTCCCCCTGATTCTTCTTCGACTCAGCGTGGACACAAGGGGGATGTTACTCATGGGATGCAGAGCTCCCCTAAAGGTCCCATCTCTCTTGCAGCCAAGAGCTGTGCTGTCTCTAAAATTTTAGGGGGCAGTCAGAATTTCACTGGTGGTGTCTGGCATCCTGTTCAGTGATTTGCTCTAAAGTGCTGAAAGGGAGTAATGTACTGCTAAGACAAGTTATTTCCCTCCTTCTATTGACAAAGCTAAGAATCTCCATATACAGCATGAAATATTGAACTTTCAGTGATTTAGAAAATTTTCTGTAACTCCAATGCAGAGGAAGGTAAGAAGGCCTTGCTATAAGTAATTTAGCTACAAACTAAAGCTGTGCTGTGAGGGTCAAAAGTGGCTGAGTAGATGTTGGCATGGATTCAAACTACACTCTTGTTCAGGAGTTGAATACCCAGGTGAGACTGCAGGTCAGAGTCTATGGCAATTTTCCTAGGCTGATTCATCTGCTGAATTATTCTAGGAATGGTTCATGGCTGAAGCTGTGAGAATCTATGTATTGATTTATAACAATGGTCTCTGAGCCTTGCTTATTGGATGGTTTTTCTTATAATATTTACAATTTCATACAGTCCAGTAAGAATTTTAAAAGCAGCTTCCCAAGAGTAACAATGTTGTTACCATTCACTCTCATATTCTCTCCTGCCTGTGGGAAACAGAGTATAATGAGGGAAATGTAATGTCCCATAATATATCTCCCATAGGAGATCATGGAAAAAGGATATTCACCCTTAAAACTTTTGAAGAAAATTAGTAGGAAGAAAAGATCAGATGAAAAAAGATGTTTTCAGGAAAGAAAGAGATAAATGGGTGTCTGACAGGATTAACAAGGAAGACAAAGTGTTTGTTTTTTTTACTATTGACCTACAAGAGACATCAGTGAAGAGCTTTCTGCAAAGAGTGCACATCATAAGCAAGAAGAAAATTTAAGGTATCTCTTGTCATAACAAGACCAGCATAACATTTTGAAATCTAAAGCTGAAGAATTATTTTTAGCTAGTTTGGGGCTTAACATTTCATTGTACTTTTGCTATTTGTTATGAAATGTGAAAACAAATTTGAATTCTTCTCTTGTGACTCAGATACATAATTTAGTAATAAAAAAAAGAGAGAAAAAAGTGTTGTTTGATTCCTACCATTTGCCTCAGTACTCAAAAAAGTCTTGAGAAGAAGAGTTAGATGTAATTATAACCACTTCAGTGTGAATGAAATTCAAAAGGTCAAAATGATTATGGTAGAAAGAATTTGACCTGTGCTTGCAGCAGTGCCAAGTAATTACAGACCATGCATATACTAGCAGCTCGAATTAGCTAAGACTATGTATTTTGACTCAAAATACTTTCTTATAACTTTTCTATGCAGATTTCTCCCCTCTATATTAGCTTGGTGTCACCAGTTGCCTATTTTTGATAAGTGGCAGTAAACACATTTATTTTTAATTCTTCCATATCAAAGAAACCCACCAAACCAAATCAGAAAAGAAGAATATGCCATTGTTTTACAAAGAAACAAACAAATGAAAAAAACCCTACAAACCCACCATAAAATCTATCCACACAATATATACAGCAAAACATAGTTCCCGGCCTAAAGAGCTTACAGGTTAAGTAGGATAGATGTCCTAATAAATCGGAGGAAAAATAACACACAGCAGGTAAACTGGTTGGATATATCACACAGGAATTCAAGACTGGGGGTACCAGCAGGCTTTTAAGTGCCCTTAGTCACACTTCCTTACTCTGTCTGCTATCCTCCTTTCTCTAATAACCAGAGAAGAGCAAATGCCTCCTCAGAAACCATTCTGGCTAATTCCTTACCTTTTTCATTCTTTGGTTTTGTTTTAAACAATTTTGTCTATTTCTTATTAAACAACACTTTGGCTTTATTTCATATTAAACTATATTTTGCATTACATACCCTACAGAAATTTAATATGGTTCTCATGAAATGGATAAAGTTTCATAAGTAACTTACCTTTTCTCAAGTGATTCAGAGAACAGAGAATGAGAAGGAACATTTTAATTCAGAAAGGAAGGAAAACTGCATTCCACCTACCCCTCCCCTCTACCCACATTTAAACATTTATTTTTTTTCCCTTTCTCTTTCTTTTACTTTTTTTTTTCTCCCAAACAACCTTGCAGAGAAGAGGGATTAAGCTATCAAGCTGACATTTGCCATAGAAACAGAGTTACTAAGGAATGTACTGAAGGATAAAATGACACACAAATTCAGAAAATCACAGAGGTAGAGAAAATTTTTCAGTGTGATTTTTTACTTTGTTTTCCTGGCAAGTTTCGATAATACACTTCTGCAGGAACTGAGGGTTGCAGTCATGGTTGAGATGAGCAGAGCAGAGCTGATAAGGCTGGCTTACAGCTCCCAACTAGTCACCAACACCACTTCATAAACCCTCTGGTGACACAGAGACAAAAGAAGGTAGTCTGGGCATTTCAGCTGAAACTGAAGCAGTGCAGGGGCACTCAGAGGGGGACTCAGAGACGTGGTGTGTTACCTTGAGTAATAGCATTGAGCTCTGAGGTAAATGTTTCTTTCTACTCAGTGACAGAAAAAAATCATTTTTGCTATGTTAGCAAGTGACTGTCTTGAAGTATTTTTTTTTTCTTCTCACCATCCTACAGGATTTTATCTCTAACCCAAGAGCATAATTATACATCATCACTGGAAAAAAAAAAAAAACCCTGGCAACTTCACAAAAAATATTACATAGTCTATCTCAATCTTTGAGGCTCTTACTTTATTTGGTAACAATGGTGATAGATCTCTATTAACATCCTACAGCTCCATTTATTTTTCTTTTCCTGTTAAATTTGATAAAAACTTTTCATAGAATTGTGAGAAATATTGCATCTGGAAACAAATGGATTGTTTTGCTCCTAACTGCGATTGTTTCAAATTGTAAAGAATAGAGGGCAGTATTAGCATATTCTTTGTTCCATGTACCACAACAAGATTTTTGTGAAGAAACACTACAACCATACTTTCAAGGATGGAAGGGGGTGACTTCTAGGAACTGTTTCTGAATATCTCCCACATGATTTAATAAATAAATGAATACAATAAATAAGTGCCGTGATTGTGAAGGCCTGAGCACTCAGTAGCTCTTATACTTCAGGTTAAACACACACTGTGAATCTTCACTTCAAACTCTGGTCTTGGAAAATGCTAGCTCCAGCTTTCCTGCACTAAAGCTTATTGACCAGACTTATGGTCTCAGCAGAATGGCCACCACCCAATCACCAGCCAATGTCATTGGCCCTGCTCTCACTCTGGCATTAAGAGCCACGGGAGAGGGCAGCAGAGTAGCATCCTCAGTGGGCAAAGAGATCAGTGATTTTGGAATAAATTATGATACTTAACAGAGTTTGTGTGCCATTTATGTTTCCTTCATGTCATTTATTTCTACAAAGCCTCAGGATACATTTTTCAGGGAGTAAATACTTTTGTCTAGAAACCTTTCCATTTAATCATGACACGTCTGCCTTTATAGCTATATTGACACTGTCCAAATATTTGTAGTAGTAAGACCTCCACCAAAAGTCTCTCAAAAAATGTAGTGTTTGGGGAGGCATAGTGAAAAATATTTTGCATAAATTACTTCTGATTTTTTAAAGGCTTTCACGTTATGTCCCTATTAGATACTAAAGTAGTATCTAACTACTTTAGTATCAAGACAGTATGCAACTCTCTGGTAGATAAAAGATTTTAGCTTAAAAAACAGCCTTGAAAGTATGAAGCTTAGAGGATGTTTGTATTTCCATAAGAGAAAAACATCTCAGGCTTCTAACAATAAATTAACAGTGTCTCACAGTCACTGGGGCTGAAGATGCTCACCACAGAAATAAGAGCCTGTTTGGGCTAGTTGATGAGGATTTCAAGACAGGGATGACAGTAACAAAACCTATTTGAAATATACACAGACATTTTGCAAAATTGTCAAAGAGTTCAGGAAGTGGAGACTTAAAGAAATATGCAAAGAGTGAGGGAAAGACTCATGTTCACAAGGATAACTTTCTAGACAATTGTAGGCAGAATGTGTTAGAAGATAAAAATATTTCTAACTTTGTGGGGTGGGGTGAATCAGAAATTGTACTTCATTTTAATTTCCTTAGAGAGGCCACTGTGCAGATAAACCAGAGATTGTATCCATTGATGTAGAAACACATTTATTGGGGCAACGGCTGAAACAGCATGTTTGTGCTGTTTGGAAGCAGAACCAGGAACAAACCCTGAAAGAGATGGGTTTTACTCAGCTCCAGCTGCCTGGCAGTTAGTGTCTTGTATAAATCTTACTTTGTTTACAATAAAAAAACCACCCTGATCATTACTTTGCAGGGATAACATTGCATGCTGCATTTTTTGATAGAAATCTGAAGATTGGATATCACTGTGTGGAGTACCAATCCACTTGCCAATGATTAGTGGGATACTATATCACCAATGGAAATTGGCTCGGGGTAGGTGAACCCATCAGCCCATGGAGTTCAAAGATAGAAAATTTTCCTGTCACCTAGACAACCTGATAAAAAAATGTCTTTTTTTTTTTTTTAATGTTAGATTAATGTAAGACTGGAGAAGCAGGTAAAAGAGCAAAATTATATCAAGGAATTGTCTTCATGCAACCTGGGGTACTTGGGAGCTTTACAGCAAACACAATAGACGGCAAACAGTCTCTTGGAACTGACGACATTTCCCAGTGTCCTTTATGTAGACCTGCAAATCAACACCTGAACCCCTGTATAAATAAATAATTGAAATGTGCCTTACAGGCTCCAGTCCTCCCAAACCAGCTCACACTCTCAGGCAACTTGTGCAAGCTGTCACCTTCAACTGTTCTCCTGAGATGGTACATGAAGACATCAGGAAGTCAGAAGACCCTTCAGTTAAATCTGCTTTGCCATTTGCAAAACATTTTCCCTAAAAATTTAGAAACTTCCTCTTCTAGTTTATTTCCAAAGTGTAAGAGGACATGTCTCCCTGTTAACATTTCTTCTGGCAGTCTGTTTACTTTGTTAATGGCATCACCGATGATGAAGGAATTTTGTGACCTGAAATATTTAGATGAAAAGTTAGGACAAATTTACTGTGGCCTGGTTTGTGAGAATTTATGTGGTTTTCTTTTGACCAGCTCCAGTTCTTACTAGGAACATTTGGATGGCAGTAAGTAGTGTCTAAATATTACAGAATCCTCAGACACAGTTCATAGGCGGTATTTTTTTCCTCTCTTGGAGAAGCTTCAGACAAGTTCAATATTTTGCTGTGAGGATCCCCTCCAGACATGATACAGATAACTAACCAAAATTTGTAAGAAAATGACTCCACTAAAGAGAAGGGCAGATTTCCACTGACAAACATGATGGACCATTTGGAAGGGCAGTCTCTACTTCAGGTCAGAACTCAGTTGGATCCAAATGGTGACCTAAATTTTGGGGAGCTCTGTGGTGAGTGCTTCTCACAAATGGCAGTCATAAAACAAGGGCCTTTCTCTGAACCTTTTTGTTGCAGATTTGGTAAGAATGGCAAAGACTTCCCCTTTTGTGGCAATGAGCCCGTGTCAGTCTCCATGTCTCATGCCATGACCCTAAACTGTGTCCTATGATATAGTTTTTATGTGGTGGTAAACTTCCAGACCTGTGTGACTGATGCCAAATGCTGCTCCGACAATGTTTCCTCTTAATTTATTAAATTAGTTCCAGCTCTGTGGTGGCTTTGGAAGTCAGTTATTCAAAATCTGGCAGCAGCCAAGTAGAATCAAGTGATTTTCATAATGTATTTTAAATTAAAGTCATAAAGAAAAATCACCCTTATTAAGTACTCGAAGTGTGCTCTTTCCTAATGCCAATTCCTTTGAAAATGTACATGCTGACTGTATAGCAATATTTTTTCCCAAGAAAGTGATGTCAAATGCTATTAGATAAATTTGTTTTCTGTGGTTGTGGAATAGAGTTAGTCACATTATTTGTTTCAAGTAAATTATTCAATTCATCTTTTTTTATGACTACATTATTTCTGACTGGGATCTATCATTATTTGACTGCTCCTACAGAAATCAAATATTCTTTGAGGAATAATTTTTTTCCACATTCTCTCTCCCTATTTGTCCTTCATCCTTTGTCAAAAAAATTAACTGGCATATTGTATGAGGCTATTTACTTCTGTTCTTTAAGTAACTTTTAAAAAATCATCAGTTCAGAGCAGAGCTTCTCAGAAATCCCCTGCAATGTTTATGCTTTCCAAATCAATGTTATTCTCTCAGGAATTCAGACATGTTGATGAAATTTTCATCTGATACCTATCACAGGCAGAAATTGAAAAAAAAAACCAGACCAGTGTATGAGTATCCATCCTCCCAGGTGAGTCCATGGGCTGTAAAGTCACAAATTTTAATTGAATGGGGGTTTGGGGTTTGTTTGATTGGTTGACTTCTTTTGTTTTGTTTTGGTTGGTTGGTTGGTTTTACTGTTAGGAGAGAAAGATTATTTCATTACAGGTATCATTTGCATTCCAATCTATGTTTCCCAAATCAGAAATACCAAAAACTACACAGATGCAGACAGGTCTGACACATTGCAGGCATGTCAAAGGAATTGCCTGGAGCAAACCTAGAAACCAAGAACAAACAGCTACCAGAGGATCTTCCTGGATTGTTGCAGTCAGTACATGGATTCATTTGCTGAGACAGTTCTGCATCCTCAGCTATGAATTACCCAACCAAAAAAGCGAAGGGGTGTTAAATACACAGCTTGTCTGCACAGTGTTATGTCAGAGATACCTGAGCTAGCTCTAAGCACAATAGTGTTTCTATGCAGTGCAGTGCCATGCAGAAATGCCAGTTCCAGGAGGTAGCATAATAGGCATGTGTGACCAGCAAGCCAGATCTCAGCAAGGTCTGTCACCACTGCTTCTGCTTCCAGAGCTGATGATTTCAGCACTTGCTCCACAGTCATTGCACCACATCATTTTGCATGACACCATTGCTTATCTACCATCCCTCTGTATCTGAGAGAGTAAGTGCCATTAACTGCATCTTCTAACATTTCTTGATTGGTGTCCCACCTTTCAACAGGTCAATGCTTGCTTCTCCCTCATCCCTCACTGAATTATTCTTGTTGCATGAGCAACAACCCCCCTGCTCTTTTCTCTACTCTTCTGCTTGCCAAGTCAACAGTCCTCTGGCTAGGGACATCTCTATCTCCCATTTCTCTTGCAGCAACCACAACCAAAATTGCCCAAATACCTCTTTTATATATTTTTAAAAATTATATTTTACATAACATAGACAAGTGCTCTTCCATGTCCTTAAGGTGTATTTTGAATCAGCTCAACCCCTGTAGTGCTGGCTCCATTCACATAACCTCTTTTACCTGATTCTTCTTTCCTATACAGCAATTAGAGACAGCTCAGAATGGATGATCACAAGAACCCTCTCTGGCACTAAAAATGTATATAGAAGGTCATTCATATGCATGCACACAGGAGAAGAGATGCATACATCTATATCTATGTAAAGGTGCCTATCAGAAATCACCTAGGGTTCAATGAGATATTCATGTCAAGTCCCTTAGCACTCCTCTACAGGCACGGGTTGCACCTTGAGGAGTATGTGTGTGCGTGTACATGTGTAGTGTCAATCTAGGCCTCTTTGTGGTCCTCTGAATGTCACAAACTTGAGTGTTCACAAGCTCTGAGAGGCATCCCACTCACATGGAGAGTCTAGTGCAACCTATTTCAGTCCAGGGGAGCTCAGAGAGCCTCATTTAGGACTGCTGTTTATAGGATTGCAGGATAATTTGCTTTAATCATCAGTGAGTTTCCATTCTGGTATTAACATTGGTAGATTGTTTCCAAAACTCCAACAAAAATGGTGCTGTTCCACTTGGGCTAGGAGTCAGGTAGGGAAAATTCCAAGGCTGTCAGGGGATGATGGATTGTCCTTGGTGCCCCACATTGGTTGGGCAGTTGAAGTTCCTGTTATCGATAATGTTATTCCCACCTATATCATGCAAGAGCACCTGGCACAGCCAGGGATGCTTCACTGCCCAATGAGTGAGCACTTCACTCCCTTGAAAGTCTTTTAAAGAATAATGTACTTGTCAGATGCAGTCAAAGCAAATTCACAAAGGGCACTTTTTCTGGATTTTAGTAAGGCTTTTGATGCTGTCTCTCACAGCATCCTTCTGGACAAGCTGTCCAGCTATGGGTCCATCAAAGGGATGGGTCACCAGTGTTGTTCCTCAGGGCTCAATTTTAGGGCTATTTCTGTTCCATATTTTTGTCAACGGTCTGGATGCAGAAGTCAAATACACCACTAGCAAGTTTGATGACAATATTAAGCTGGAAGTGGTCTTGGTTTTCATGAGGAGTGAATGAGACACCTTGCAGAGGGAGCACTGGACAATCATCAATGACATGAAATTTAGTAGGACTAAATGCTGGATTCTCCACATGGGGTGGAGTAGCATCAGGCACAAGTATAAACTGGAAGAGGAGAGTCTGGAGAGGTGTCCTGCAAAAAGTAATTTTGGAGTGTTGGTTAACAGCAAACTCACTATGAATCAGCAATGTGTGTCTCCTGGCAGCCCAGAGGACAAGCCACATCCTGGGGTGCACCAAACCAGCCCACCAAAAAAAGGTGATTATCCCACTGTACAAAGCATTGGTGCAACCTCCACATTGAGTACTGTGCAAATTTGGGTCCCACAATTAAAACAAAGAATGTAAAGTACCCAAATGCGCTCAGAGCAGGATAACACAGCAGTCGAAAGGGCTGGAAGAAACATCCTGGGAGGAGTGTCTGAGGATGTTTGGTTTGCCTAGTTTGGAGTAAAGAAGGCTGAGGGGTGACCTCATCTCTCTTTACAGATCCCCGAGGAGGGGAAGTGGAGAGGGAGATGTTGAGCTCTTCTTTCTGGGATCCAGTGATAAGACACATTGGAATGGTTCAAAGCTGCACCAGGAAAGGTTTAGTCTTGACATTAGGAAACATTTCTTTACTGAGAGGGTGAGCAATACTGAAAGAGTATTCCTGGGGCTTTGTTTGATGCCCCAAGCCTGTTGGTGTTTATGAGATATTTGGACAATGCCTCGAATAACCTACTTTAATTTTTTGTCAGCCCTGAGCTGAGCAGACAGTTGGACTAGATCAACCATGTAGGTCCCTTCCAGCTGAAAATATTATAACCTTGCTACACAGAGATGTCTTGCTACACAGAGATGTTCAACCATTTGAGCTCAAGAATTTTCAATACAACTGAATACCTGGGTGCCAGTCAGCTGGACAATGAGAAAAACATAAAACACAGGAAATTTGCTTATTCTGCCTGATATTTTTAAGTAGATATATGCATTCTAAGGAAAATAGATATCCCTTGAACTTGAAGTGCTGTTCTATATATGCCCAGCAAGAATCCCTTTAACCCTTCCAGAATAATACCTTTGAAAATTGGACTAGATCTATGGGTCCAAACATATCACAATCTTTCTGCTTTTTTATTCACTTTCTTCATCCATGAAGTAAGTAGATCCTGTTTCTGGGCTTCTCTAGTCATTGTTTACATTTAACATCCCTTTTGTACTATATAATTCCATTAACTACTCTCTTGAAGGCACTTGTTCTTATCTTGGATAAACTACTGCGCAAGTACTGTCTGAAAGTGAATGGTGTGTGACAGGGTAGTGACACAGTTCTTTAAAAAATGCCAAGAAATCACTATTTCCCAGGCTCACTCTGCTGCTGCTATTTCTCCAATTTGTTTGCGAAGAGAGGAGATCACTCTTATTGGCTCTTTCTTTGTGAAAGGTGGTCACATTAGCCTGGGTATTTTATAAGTCCATCCTCTCCTAAACAAAGTACAGTGGTGTTCAGTGCTCTTTATGTTCTGATTTTAATCTCTGATGTTCCCAAGTGCAGGAACATAAATTCCTATACAAAAGGATAAGTGTCAGGAGGAAGTTCTTTAATCTAGCAGATAAAAGTGTAACAAGATCCACTGGCTGGAGTTTGAAGCTAAATAGTAGCAAATCTGAAATTAAAGACACAGGTTGTTGCCTTTTTCTTTATTTTAACAGAACAGTTAATCATTTGGACATCTCCGGGAGGTGGTGGATAGTGAATTTCTCATCACTTCAAAACCAGAGCAAGGCAAAGCAAGGATGTGTATGGGGGAGTGATTCAGCCAACTTTTTTTAAAGTCATGCCTAAATTAAGAGATCAGTGTCTCTAGGCCCTCAAAAGTCTAGAGAAAAAGGGAAATTCAGGACAAGGGGGATGCAGAACCAAAGCCTAACATCTCTGCTCTAAACATCTCTGCTCAGTGAATGCAGGCTATAAAGAGTGGAATAGAACAGAACAGAACATCTAAAATGACCATCTAATCCAGTGTTTTTGACCACTGTAGGGCTGACCAAAAACTAAATCATACTGTTAAGGGCATTGTCCAAATGTCTCTCAGACACTAATAGACTTGGAGCATTGACCACCTCTCGAGGCAGCCTTGCTCTTTTGTGGATTAGCATTAGGCAGCTAGTCCACACTTGATTGGGACAGATACTATGATGAGTTATTTCAGTTTGATCAGGCCTTTATAAAAATGTGTTCCCCCCACCCTTTAATCATCCTACATGCACTGCAGAGGAGGTTCAGTGATGTATGCATACCACCCCCACACCACGCTGATCTGAATGGCTCTGTAAGACTACTATGCACAGTTTAGAGTGCAGGGAGATAGATGGAGCAGGTACTGCAGAAAGATGGGACAAATGTGTGCCTGCTGCAAACCATGTTTTCCTTGAGTGGTATCCAGGGCATCCAACACTGTGTTCCCAACCCGGGCTGAGTCAATGTCAATGCTGACACCACAGAAACCTGCTGACTATAGCCAAGCTCTTTTAATGCGTTGTCCTTATGTCTGCTTGAACACCAGATTCGCTTTCCAAATCTATGACACATGATGGAGGTTTCCTTCTCTTTTTTCTATGCTTCCACATAGGACCAAATTTTACTCTTGTTCCTTGTTAAACATCCAAGCTGAGGGAAAATAGTGAAAATCTGCTCAGTTGGAGTGTGAGGACTATAAGAGAGTATGTCTTCCATTTTTCTGCTGTACAGAAATCAACCTGCTATTCTGCATACAGCCACCTTTCCTGCCCATCCCTGCTCTCTCAGCACTGTGCCATGGCTGATGCCAACCAAAGCTCTGGTGAAAAATCTTCAGCTAAGCCTTCCCCAAATATAAGATAGATGTGAGGAAAAATACAACTGGGCATTTGAATTTTCAAGCTGAGAGGTAAATAATATGTGTAAAATACTTCCCTCAAGAGTGAAGAAAAGTCAAGCCACAATCTAAGCTTTTAATAGTTCAGTGTGACAGCCCAAATGTGGGGAAGAATATTCAGGAGTGTGAAGCATCCCTGATCTCTTGCCTGAAATGAGCTGTGCTGATACAGAGCAGCTGGAGACAGGCAATGATGATATACACATAACAGATCTATATTTTGCCTTGAGCAAAGCTGTTCCTGGCTAACTGAAGGGTAGCAGGAATATAACCTCCTTCTTCTTTACAGTTCAGAGATTGTAAAGGCAATGTATTAACAAAACAAAACAAAACAACCCAAAAGATACAGACAAGGAGAGAGACAAGAGCACTGAGGAGGCCCACAGGGAAAGAAAATATTCAAATAATGGAGTGAGGGTGAGGCTGGCAAACTTTGTGGTAGTGAAATAACAGATGGACTGTAGTTTTAGTGATTCATCACACAGATGGTTCAGCAGATGGATTCTGTTGGGTTCATACAGCTTAGGTGGAAATTTCAGCTGCTGATCTTGACAGGCAGGGCAGCTTCAGCGGAGACAGTATCCTTGCTTTGCCTTCCTTTGTACATGTCCTATTCTCACACAAACTGGCAGGGCAGGGACAGTGCCATGTGCCACAGTATTAGCCAGCCTTTGCACTCCTTACACACCACATAGATTCGAATTTTCTCTGTCAGTTTTAGGAAGGAAAAAGTTTGCTACAAATGGATTTACCACCTAATTTCTGCCAGCCAGTTAAGTGACAAATGTTGTTCCACTGGAAACAAAGATGTCTACAGATTGTTACGATTTCTTTTTACAAAAGAGTCTGTCAGTCTGGATGGCATCTTTGACAGAGTATAAGTTCTCCAAGGGGAGAACTGTAGGGGTCTAGTTTATGAGTACTAATGTAATAAAGAGGAATTAAAGCACAATAATATTCCTAACATACAGTGAAACACTTCCACCTAAATTTTTTACCTGTGGAAGCTCATGGGACTTGTGGATATGTAGGAAAGAAATTTCTGACCATCTTTCTTCTACAATACATCTCACAAGCTAATCAGGAGGACTAGCACATAACTACTAATTTCTTTTACATATAGAAGTCATCTTGCATGTACTCTTCTCAACAGATTATCTTGACCTCAGATTCCAGTCTCTTAATACAAAGGCTGAAAGGAGCAAGAAAATCTTTAAACACATATTCAGGAGATTGTAAGTGGAGACTCTCTGTGTCTGATATTAAAATACACCTAGAGAAAATGTAAGTAGCTGAAGGACAACAGTGAATAAAGAAATGGCAAAGGGAGGTGGGAAGGAAAACAATGGGAATAAAACAAGAGATTTGGGTCAAGATCACTTCTAGAGACAGGTAGTAGAAGAGATCCTGTTAGAGATTCATAAAATGTGCTGCAGGTTTTAGACTTGGATAAAAGTCTTCAGTTTTATTAAGCAAGAAATATTATCATTGACATTAGGGAGAGTCTAGATGATCAGATATAAACTGAAGCAAAACTGCTATTAATGAGGTAGACTGAGATATGCCTGGAGATAATAGCTGACCCACTTTGTCACTGTACTTTCTCTAAAGCAACAGGAGATGAAAATACTGTAGATTTTTGTTTTGGTAAATAATAAGGCCTTTGTAAAATTACTTGAGTATGGATAAGACTTGGAATGCATTTTTTTTTGAAGCCATAAGAGCAAGAAGAAATTAAGGAAAAAGAACATTCTTCTAAAAAATACTCTCAACATTAGTTAAAAGGATCATCCTCTCTGAAGGAAAAAGTGTACTTTTTAGCAAAGATATATATCTGTGTCCAGAGTTGAAGACACTGATAAGAAAAAAACCCCAAACTTCAAAGAACAGGTAAGCAAGCAAATCATCACAAGGCCATCTTTCAGCCTGCAATTTCACTTTCAACACCACTTCTGTTCTCACCACTTGTCCTGGAACATCCACATGGCACTATGCACCCTTAGAGGAGGCTTCCAGAGGCACTGAATTACAGTGCTACTCAAAGTTAAAGCCATGTGTTGACAGAGTGCATAAGAATGACTTTCTCGTCCTCTTTCTGCTACATTCCACTTTGTTCAAGACTTTCAGATAAGGAATGTCACACTGTCTCTCCCTCATCCATTCATGAACAGGATCACCATGTAAGGAATGTCAGCTGACTTCCTGACATTTTCATGTAGCCAGCAACATACTCTAGAAATGTATCATACCATTTCCTTCAAGTAGGTGTGAAGGCAGTGTACAGTGTGCTGTTCATGCCACAAATGGCTCTGAGCCAAAATGTCATTAAAAAACTGCATTTCTGGAAAATATTATTGGATTTTTACTTGAATTTGTAGGGACCTGAGTATATCTAAAGTTCCAGCCTCTATTAATGGACCACTTCAGTGGCCCATGATCTTTAAGGTCCCTTTGAACCCAAATCACTCTATGATTCGTTGATAAAATGATTCTAGCCTAGATTAAGAAGCTTATTTTGCTTTTCCATGTTTCTCTCCTCACTACAGTGCACATAAAACTGAAAAACCCCAACACTCCATAGCAGCCCTTTATCAATAAAGAAAGGACTGTGAAAACATTAAAGATCATCAGCTTGAACCTGACCTCTTCTGCCCTTGTTTGGAAACTCTAGGAAAATAAAGACTATATTTAACCATTATTCCATTTTGGTAGCTGCAGTTAATCTGAATATTTTAACTAATCTCTGCCAGGAGAAAGACTGAAATAGAAAGCATTGCCTGTATAAAGCAAAACCCACTGTCTGTTATTCCCACCCCAAGAGCAAGAGACAAGGTCATATGACTCCACAGTTTCCCAAAGAAATTGTTCGGCTTTAAAACTTTATTGTGTATTCTGTCTGCTCTGTCAACAGCTGAAGCTACCTGGTCTCCTAAAGAATGGATGCTGAGGTCAGGTTTGTGAAAATACTATAAATAAACAACTTCCACAGGCAATGAATAACTCTCCCCTGACAACTTTTACTTTTCTGGAGGCCAATGGCTTTTATCAGGAATAGTGTGGCCAGCAGGACTGGGGAAGTGATTGTACCCCTGTAGTGGTGAGGTCATACCTCAAATACGATGTCCAGCTCTGGGCCCCTCAATTCAGGAAGGACATTAAGATGCTGGAGTGAGTCCAGAGAAGGACAGCAAAGCTGGTGAAGGGTTTGGAGGGAAAGTCCTATGAGGAACAGCTGAAAGAGCTGGGGTTGTTTAGCCTGGAGAAAAGGATGCTCAGGGGAGACCTTACTACTCTCTACAACTAGCTGAAAGGAGGTTGCAGCAAGGTACGGGTCAACCTCTTCTACCAGGCAACTAGTGACAGGATAAGAGGTCATAGCCTCAAGCTATACCAGAGGAGGTTCAGACTGGACACTGAGAGGAACCTATTCACAGAAAAGTTTGCTGTTTTGCATTTGCCAAGGTGAATCCAAACCCATTTTCCTTTTCCTTTCTCCTTTCTCCTGCCCTGTTCTAAATAGAATAAACTGAAACTTTTGAACACTGTGTTCAGTTTCAAAGAGCGGCAAATCAAGACGAGGCACAGCGGATTTCCAACATAAATTTTTGTTTGGCTTCTGAGCTTTCTGACTGCAGCTCCCTCTCCTTTGCTCTGCTTCTTTCTGCTTTTATTGCAAAAACTTCTCAGTCATCTCCCCCCCACTGTGCTCTCTCCAAATATATATGATACCATTTTCCAATTTATTACTGAAGTCTATTAATTATTCAGACATTCTGGAGAAGAAAACTGGAGAACATGTAAGTGGCTAAGAAAAGTTTTCTACTTTTTCATCTAATGTATCCTTATATCTAATAGTTAGCAATTAGCTTTTCAAATTCCCATGTTTTAAGAGAATTGACTGTTTATAAGGTGGGATGAAGGGGAAAATAAACATTTAATTCTGAAATGCCAAATCTAGTCAAGCTCCATAGAAACAAATGTGACATCAGTCCTGGAGGGAGCTTTCTTCGGGATATCTGAGGTGACTAAGAAAGAGGGCTGCTCCTGCTGACCCTAAATAAATATGTCTTGTTCAGCAAGCTAGAAAACACAAAATATCTCCTTGCCCTTAACTGGATATTTGCCTTGGTAAAAGCAAGGGTATAGGACAAAGTACAAATCTTCTCTCTAGGAGCCAAAGTTTTTAATGAAATAAATTTCATCCACAATGCTGTTTTGCATCTTATGCATGCAACATCTTTTTAATTTTTCAATCACACTATAACATCCTACTTTCCTCTCTTCAGAGCATCCCACTGCACAGTAACAGTAGAGATGACTTCATGCTTCACAGGAGGAAAAATGCTCTAGCATTTAGGGTGTGAAGAAATGTTTCCTTTCATTTCTGCCAGTAGGAAATATACAGAAGTAGTGTACTCCTTTTCAAGTATTAACACAATCATTTTCATTTTGAAAGGAAATGGCCTCCATGTCAAGTGCTCAAAGGGTGAATTTTCAAAGGCAAAGTGACTTTGTCTCAGAAAGCCAAGCAGCTACCATGTCATCACAGCATTTCAACCAGCAAGTGTCATGAACTGCTAAGATGGGGACAGAAGCTGTTGCAGTTTTGAAGCAAAGCCTCAAAGTTTTGCATTTAAAATGCTTGCCAGCTGAAATATTTTTGTACAAACATAAAGCTACTGAGAAACAGAACAAGGCACAAAGCACCACCAATCAAAACTGTTCAACTAAATCCTACTTCTGTTACAAACCCCCTTGGTTTTGGAAAATGTTCTTCATCTGCCAAATGGAAGGAAATGAACCTGAAAACTAACAGAGCCCTGAGAGTGTCTCTCCCAAAATTGCAGAATAACACAGTTATATTGTTACATTTGTGTGCAAAGAGAGCACACAATTGGCAATGTTTTGCAGGCATTTGGCATGCAGCCTGTCTGGGGACAGAGAACTGCACAGATCGGTCCATTCAGCCCTTGCACAGCTCCAAACTCAGGGCCTTACTCTGCAAGGGTCTGAGGTATGGGTGAGAAAAGCAGCTCTCTCTGGTCTTTTATATCAGAAAGGAGATGCAAAAGACTCTGAAAGTGGCCTCCAGATAAGTGTTCTATCACAAAAGTCCCTTAGAGGTGCATAGCATATCCTTCAACTGAGCCTTTTAGTGACTTCTGTCTTCCGATGGCTCTTAAAAGTGCCAAAAATTGTCACCATCTTTTTTTCCTCCAGGTCTTAGCAATGATACTTCAGCAAGTTTCCTGGGGGAAGGTTCCTTCCTGACTGTGTTTAGCAGCTAGAGCACTTTCTTTTTTTAATCCCATAAATTTACCCAAAGATGTTACCTCCAAGTCTGAATCCACTTCATTTTTATACAAAGGGGTATTGAATATCTTGCAATATGGTATTGTAATTATTGTAATTTTTCATTGAAAAGATGTTTCATTATACAGCTCACCACATTAAAATTTGAAGATTCCAGAATTAACAGTTGTCTGTGATACCTTAGTTTGCCTTTGCATTGCATAGCTTTTAGGACACTACCCAATAATATGGTACGGTACTATCTGGCTCCCCCTGGATCTCTGTTTCACTCACTGAATGGCTAGTTCTTAATTTCTTTTTCTTTCCTTTCTATTTCTAGTGAGGTCTGTTTTAATGCATACAGTTCTTATTTACTGCAAGGCTTCCAAATCCTCCCTTCAGAACAGAAGTACTAATTCTGCAATGTATCGCTACCAAACTGGACATGTGCACACAATGAATATTCATTAATCCTTCTTTATAGCTCACTTGTAAAGGGATGTGTTTTTTCTGCTTGCACTTTCACCCAAACTTCATGGATGGCAATGCTGGGAATTTATTTGCTAGTTGGGGGTGCTGCCAACCATCACATAATTGGAACTTTGATTTTTCAAAGTAATTGTCACTAATTTTTTTGTAATTAATCATCCATTAACTTTCTAGACCAAGCTGTGAGTTTTACCACCCTAAAACTGTATTTTAAAATAAATGTTTTACATGAATTATGATTCTTTCCATGTCGTCAAAAAAAGAAAAAAAGGAAAAGAAAGAGAAAACCAAACCCTGAGCACCCCAACAATGTTGTATTTTAAATGGTCCTTCATGGAGCCATGTTACAGCAGCTGGAGTTTGCCAAAATCCATAAGGGAATGTATTGAGTTGTTGTGATGGAGGCGATGAGGGAAGTGAGGCAAAAAAATTCCTAAGATGACTTTTTGGAAAGTCCTCTTCATGATGGAAGTGTCTCAGCTTAAACTGGCAGCTTTGTTTTTTTAAAGTTGAGGTTTCTTTGTTTTTGTTTTTGTTTTTTTGTTTGTTTGTTTGTTTGGTTGGTTTTTTTTGTAATTCAGGTTCCTTTTCCCTTTTTTCTTTCTTTTCTTTCTAGCTAGTCTCTATCCTTGTTTGCTTCTCTTTTCACAGAATTTTGTCCTTTTGTCCTCTTTCTCAGGTCACACTAACATCTCCCTTAGTTGAGTTTGAGATGGTTTTTACCCAGCACAGGGAAGAAGTATTGGAGAATCTCAACTGATGAACTGAAAAATTACAGCTAATCTGTCAAAAACATCATAAGCCCCCACAACATCCTTTTTTCTAAACTGGAGAGAGATGTATTTGAGGGGTGGACTGTTAGATTGATTAGAAATGGGTTGGATGGTTGCATCCAGAGGGTGGTGCTCAATGACTCAGAGTTCTGATGGACATCAATGAAGAGTGGTGTCCCTCACGGGTCTGTATTGGGACCAGTGTTCCAGGACTTTGAACTAGATGACCTTAAATTTCCCTTGGAACCCAAGCCATTCTATGAGTCTGTGATTCTATGATTTACACCCTCGTTTAAACCATGCAGATTACCAGCTTGGGTTGGTTTGCAGATGGGATTTCAGCAGGGCTAGCTCTGACCTAGGTTTCTACCAAAGCAAAAATTCAATCAGAATAGATCAGGGACACACTCTAGCAGGAAAAAATGCAGACAAAGAAGTAGATTAAACATACTGTTCACATTTGTAGTGTCTTGGGCTATGGACAGGAAATAAGATATTGGATCACATCCACAGCAGAAAAGAATAGGAGTGAAGTATGTTGACCCAGGCACAGAGCAGGGATGTTAAAGCCTTCAGAGGATCCTTCTACTCTACATATTATGCTGTTTGTTCTCTTTCTCTCCCTTTTCCCTGAAGGTAAAATAATATGGACAATGTTTTCTTATGCTCTGTGTTAGCTAGGATGTATGTTTCATTATTGATAATAAAGTCTATGAAGTACACCTTACATCTAGGATGGCTTGGGGTTTACTGGGTTTTTGTTTAGTTCATTGATGTTTTTTTTTTAATTTCCAGATCTATGTTCTCAACCATCTTTTTAAGTATCTCGTATCATAACTATGTCTTTCTCACAAGCTATCTGCAGTACTACCTGCAGCTGAGAGAGATGGGTTAGAAAAATCAATTCACTGTGCAAGTTGCCAAATGCACATCTGATGATCTAATTGTTCCTAGTTGAGAACAGACTTATAAATCAGGCTGCAAGCATTCCAGAAATTTTCCAAACCAAGGGCAAATTACAAAGCAGGCACTTCTCTCCCTACTGTGTACCCTATGCACCATATACAGGTAGTGGCAATGGCTACATAAGAAAAAAGGCATAACCATTTCCTCTTATTGATGATGGGTTCTTTAAATCCTACAGTTATTTTGGCACTTGCCTATTGAACCATTCCAAAGCGCTGGTTATTCTCCACTTTACCATTGTGTGTTGACTTTCCAACTGCAAGAACTTTGGGGCAAGACTGTGACTTTCTCTGTGTATTTTCAACTCATGTACTTTGGTGCTCTGAATTCATTAGTCTCTGGATACCATCTGTGTGATGCCACAGCTTGTGACTGTGGACATAAACACCACCAGGGTTCATGACGACTATACCTTCATTGTGCAGGGGAAAAAACCTCAGAAATTGAGGTTTTGTATAATTCTGGGAGTCAAGGTGCCTGGGAGGAGATACATTTGGAGCTGAATTACTTTGAATTTGATTCATTTTAGAACACATCCATCTTGGCCAATGCTGTCAAATGACAACTTTATGGAAAATACTACAGGTTCTGGTCATGCGTGTTCAAAATCATGCCTATACTAGAGATTAATGCTCATGTCTCCATAAAAACAGCAAGCTTATGATTGTTTGGCATGGAGATTGAAGCCCCCAAGACCACTGAATGAAGCAAGTCCAATATGTCAAGATCTCTGGAGTATATCTCAGGGCCAGGAGTTGGATCCTTGTGGGTCCCTTCCAATTCAAAAAATTCTAGTCTAGTCTGGTCTAGTCTATAAAAATCTCTACTGGGAAAGAGAGACTTGACCATCCAGACAATGTGTATTATCTAAGTAGAAAGCATCTCCTGACCAATGAATTTATTTAGTGCGTGAATGCTTTAAACATCAATGTAAGGTATCACACTATTAAAAACTTCCTGTGTTTGTTGTACCTTTCCATGTAGATATATTTATTTAGCAAAGAACTGGAGTGTGTCCTCCACAATCATCTTTGATCCTGTAATATATTAAATCAGTTGTAATAGTGCAAAAACTGAAGGCCCATACTTGACTCAGTGATGTTTAGACATATCCCAAAGGGTCTTGAGTGGGAGCTCAGTCATTCAGAGATCTTCATATAGGTGCTGGAGAAACACATCTCTTGAGGGCAATTTAGTCCACTGAAGAGCTGAACTGTCCCCCACAGGAAAATAGTAGGTATTTAACACATAATTTTTAACTCACCCTTTAATTTGGTAAACTGAGGCTAAAACTCTTCTCTGTAAGCCCTGAAGAGGTCATGCATGTCATGAAGAATCTTCTACAATCTCATTTATATCTAGAAATGGATTGTTCAATCCAGAAATTTTGCCAGCCAGAAGGTATATGTCACAGCTTGTTTATTTTCACAAATATGAATATACATCTTCCCTAATTTTCCTTCAGTGTTTGATGACGCTTGATTGTTTAATTAATTTTGCATTATTTTTCTGTTATCTTTTTTTTTGAAAGAACTCTCCTTCTAACATGATCAGTCCTATGAATTCTGAATTTATAAGAGAAAACAGTGAATTAAAAAAACCAGAACTCAAACAAGACTGTGCCTCTCCCTGAAAAACTGCAAATCTCTCACCAGAAAGTGCCTGACCAGAGGATATTATCACAATTTCTCTATTTTACCTCTGTGTTACAATCAATCAGCTATTTTGAAGTCCATCTTAGAGTTTTACTACAGGAATTGATTTTGAGATGTGAATTATGTTGAAATGGCTTCCATGACTTTATTAAAAACCACATAGATTGGATGCTTTCCCTGCAGTCATTTATCCTGGTATCTACTCAGGAAAGCAACTGTGTTTGTTTTTTTGTTTGCACAGTTTTTGAAGATTGCTCTAATTTTTCTTTCCTTTTCCTGATTTCCACTAAATATCTAACAGCCTTTATTAAATGCCACCACTCCCAGGCCATACCTGATCATCTCCAGATCTGCTGGCTTGAATTCCAAGTTATTGGAATTAATTAATATAGACTCCATGTGTTTCATCTATCAGTTAGAGCACTGAGTCAGCTTGAAAGGCTGTTAACCAAAGGATAAAATGATTTAAGGTGCCAACATAACTTATGAACTTGCATCCTGTCCACAAACTAAAGTTCACTTCTGAGGTACTTTGACACTTCTGAAATACTATTGATACCCACTCAACCGATACATGCAACCTCACACCAGGTGATATAAATCACAGAATTGTGTGCTTCTTCAGATTTAGCTGTAGCACAGTCATTTCTTTATCTCCAAAATACTGATCAAAAGGAGGAACAAATATATGCTGCAACTGGCACCCTGACTTATGCCATGTGAAGTAAACACTTCTTGCATTTGAACACAGTCACTTTGAACCCAGTGAGCTGGAATGAGAGAAGTTGACTGTACCAGGTGAAAAAAAAATTGTATCCTACTTCCAGCAAATCATTCTTTAAGCCTGATGAAATTTATTTTCATCTCTATGCTTTTCATACTGCCCTCTGCCCCCAAAAATCTTCTACTCTCAGACTACTGTCTCTGCTGAGATGAAAAATAACTTGTAGCAAATGACTTTATTTACTTGTGGCACCATAAGCTGTTCTTGAGTTATTCTCCATTTTAATGGCAATGAGTAGACATTGTTGTCTTCAGGCATTGAACTAAATAATTTAACCATAGTAGCACCACTAAACTTAACATAATTATGTCATGTTAAAAATGCAGGGTTATGGTCTGTTGCCATTGTATTGTAATTCAGGCTGTAAGGATTCCTCTGCCCTGCACATAGTAAAAGCAAAAGAAAAATAAAAAAAAAATAATTTGCAAACTCCTCACAGCACCAAGGGCAGATCGCTAACATCTTTTCAAAATGAGATTTTAAATGAGAACCTGCACCAGGACTGGAAACATTGCTACAGCACCAAGGCAGAAATGGAGAAGCCCATGGCTACAGTGGCACAGACCACCTGTTAACACAGGCAGTCTCTTATACTACATGTCGAGGGACAAAAGGTTTTGTACCTTCCTCTGCAGCCCCAAGGATAAATTCTCTTTACCTGATTCCTAAAAAAATTGAACTAGATGGATCCCATCTCACAATCTTACAACCATAGACTTCCTTTCTTGGGAGTCCAGTGACACACATAACAAACAACTCAGGTGAGGGAGTGAAGCTATCCATTTTAAACACCTTCCTCTTCCTCATATGTTTAAGAAGCATCTTCAAATGTTCAGATGTTTAAGAAGCATCTTCCTGCTCCTTGTAGGGTAACATCAGTGACACTACTCAGAGAGAGGCAGAACTGCCTTCTGTGTTAACAAAACACTTGCCATTCCTCATTTTTCAAATGTAATGGTTGACTATAAGGAATGTAATATGTAAAGAAACATACAGAAGCAAAATCCTGGTACACCTCCTGCATATTTGCTTGAAGTGTGACTACTGTGTTTCTATTGTGTTCTTATTGTCTGCTTATAACACAATTTAAATTCTGAGACAAAGGGAACAAAAATATCCTCTACAATATAAACACAAGGTTAAAAGACATTGACAAGATGTGGAGGGCTATAAAGTCTTTTGGTGAAGCCAGGCTGCACTGACTGGTGTCATGACCCAAAACAAGAGGAGACATTTGTAGCAGGCTATGCCAATTCACACAGGTCATAATACTCAGGTCCCAAGGCCCACTGCTAACTGCTTCTTTCTCTCTTTTAGGAATAAATAAACAAACATCTCTTGGTCTGTCTCGTATTGAACACTTCCAGGGATGGGGCATCCATATCTTCTCTGGGCAACCTGTTCCAGTGCTCCACCACCCTCTGAGTAAAGAATTTCTTCCTAACATCTAGTCTAAACCTACCCTCTTTCAGTTTAAAACCATTGTCCATTGTTCTGTCACTATGTGCTCATACAAAAAGTCCCCTTTCCTCCTTTTTATAAGCCCCCTCAAGGCACTAGAAGGCTGCAATGTGCTCTCCCTCAGGCCTTCTCTTTTCCATGCTGAACAATCAGCCTGTCTTTGTAGGAGAGGTTGTCCAGCCCTCTCATTAGCTTTGTGGCCCTCTTCTGGACCTGGTCTAACAGGTTCACATCTTTCTTTTGTTGAGAACCCCAGACCTGAACATAGTACTACAGGTGGGGTCTAACAAGGGCATAGTAGAGAGGCAGAATCACATTCTGCAATCTGCTGGTAACATCTCTCTTGATGCAGCCCAGGATGCAGTTCAGCTTCTGGGCTACAAGTGTACACTAGTGGCTCATGTCCAGCATCTCATC
Organism: Manacus candei; assembly: GCF_025592945.1. Classification (NCBI taxonomy): domain Eukaryota; kingdom Metazoa; phylum Chordata; class Aves; order Passeriformes; family Pipridae; genus Manacus; species Manacus candei. The sequence goes on along the minus strand of NW_026138076.1, from coordinate 40,245,317 downwards.
TACAAGAATCCTGAAGTCCTTCTCTGCAGGGGTGCTCTCAATGACTTCTGTTCCCAGTTTGTACTCATATCTGGAGTTGCCCCAACCCAGGTGCAACACCTTGCACTTGAATTTGTTGAACTTCATGAGGTTCTCATTGGCTCACTTCTTAAGTTTGTCCAGGTCCTTCTGGATGGCATCCCTTCCTTCTGTTGTGTCAACTGCACCACTCATCTTCATTACTCATGTCATTACCAAACTCGCAGGAGGGTGCACTTAATCTCTCTCTCTGATGAAGATATTGAAGAGCACCAGTCCTAAGACCCAAGAGAGAGCCCTGAGGGACACTACTCATCATCGGCCTCCACCTGGACATAGAGCCACTGACCACAACTAGAGAGGTCCATGTCTATCTAGCCAATTCCATATCCACTGAACAGTCCATCTATCAAATACTCGTCTCTCTAATTTGGAGATAAGGATGTCATATGTGACTGTATTGAAGGTCTTACAGAAGTCTAGATAGATGACATCTATCAGTCTTCCATAGTCAACTGATGCCATCACTCCATCATAGAAGGCCACCACATTTACTAGGCATGATTTACCCTTAGTAAAACTGTAATGGCTATCTTGGATCACCTCCTTGACTTTTATCTGCCCTAGAATATCTTCTTAGAGGATCTGTTCCATGATCTTCCCCCACATGGAGGTGAAACTTACCAGTCTGTAGTTCACCAGATCTTCCTTTCTCTTCTTTTTAACAATAGGAGTGGCGTTTCCTTTTTTTCCTGTCCTTGGGGACTTTGCCTGACCACTGTGACTTTTGAAATATGATGAATAGAGGCTTGATGATGCTGACATGATTTTCACTGGACAATGCTCACATCTTGATGTACTCTAAAGAGTTTATCCTTCTTTTAGACATCTTGGGGAATCTACATGGTCAGGAGAAGGCAATCACAAAGAAACTGTGTGTGGCTTTAACATTTTGCAAGGGGACTCAGCATCTAGTAGGTTCAAGCTATCAGTGAGGGAAAGGATACTCCTGACGGGTCACAAATCAAATGAAAGATTTATAGAGACACAACTGAAGGGTTATAATTGCGAAGGAAGGAGGATAATTTTTTTATTGCTTCAAGGAAACATTTTCACTGCAATGAATTACCCTCATGAGAATCAGAGCGATTTAGCTAAGAATTTGAGTACTCTGTTAATGATCTTTTCTTACAGCATTAAGAATAAATGTTCCCTGGCCTCTGGCTCGAGAAGAGATGGCTGTGACACAAGTCCTGCACAGGGCAACACAGAAAAGAAATCTGAATAGGGTCCAGTATGAGAGTCTGACCCTGGGTGGACGTGAGTTTGCATATCACCACTCTTTTCACTCTCCTGTAGCAGAACCATGTTCTTCCTGCAGCTCAGTTAATCCCAAAGCAAGCCATCTGTATGCACAAGAGGAGTGTCCTCTGTGTGCTTTTGGGCAACTATCCTGGAGAAAAACAGAGTAAAAGGAATAAAGCCCAAACCCATCAACCCCAACATATTTACTGCTCAGTGGAGCTAGTTGGAAGTTTTCCCCTTCACACACAACCATTTTCTCATCCAGCATGGTCTTACCAGACCTGAAGATTCAAGTTGAAACAGTTGGATACAAGTCATCTGAGAAGTGCTCTGGGGCACATGTGCTTCAGATACTCTCCAGAAAATAGGATGCTTGCCACATATTTGTCTCATATCTGCTGTTGAAGTCTTGTGTTTTGTCCCTTGTATCTCTCACGGGTTGAACAGGCCGCTAGCTCTTGCAGGCTACATGGTTGCTGTTTGAGTAAGTAATGTTGTTCCATAATGTTTTAAGTCAGCACAGGTAACATGATTGGAAGGAGACTAGTAGCTGTGCTCTGCAACTTTTTTGCAGTGTGTCTTGTTAGGGCATTTTAAGATGAAGTCAAGCAGACAGCACATTAGATTTTGAATGTCACATCTCACCAAAATGTATCCAGCTGCAAAACAGTATCTAACTGCTAGATGTATTATTAACATGCAGACAGCAGGTTTTCTCAGATGAAACAATGTATTTTCCTTCCCTCTTAAATGAAGTATAATCCAGAAGGTATAATTGCATTAGATGTGAAGTAAACTTGGAGCTGTGGGTCATAAAGCAATAAATAACTCAGCCTTCACCCTCATGGTTTATTGATTCACAAGCTGTTTATCCCCCACCTCCCACTATATACTCTGCATAAGATGCAATTACTGCTGAATTATCTGTTTTGCACATGCACGCAGACTTAAATGTCTCATCAGACCAAACACACATCCATGGCAAAGATACAGCAATCTTAATAAGATGACTTTGTTGTCTTTGTTTGTTTTAGAAGTGTAATAAATTCATTTGAGTCTTATACAATCCTCACTCAGCGTATTCACTCAGTGATCACAATTACAATATTATTGTCATTGCTTTGACTACTTAAGACATGATAACCTGGGTGAAACAGATTGTGTTTGGCAGTAGGCATTTTCTGCCTAGAGAAGTGATGCAGCTCTGAGAAAAATGCAGGCTGAAACAAAATTGTTGATGTTCCTGAAGTCAGTCTAGGTACAGTTTTCAGTAAGAGCTATCATTAAAGGAAATTCAGAGTGTGCCACTTGTAGGTACAGAGCTTTTTGAGTCGTCAGGGTAAGAACAGTGGACCTGGTTCCATGTTTGCTTTGAATTTCTGGTCTTGAATCTCAAGAGAATCTATGAAACTGAGGAGCTGGATACACCTATGTAATGAAAGAATACATATCTGTAAAACTGTCAGCCCAGCTGATTGCAAGAGACACCATAGCAGTGAGAGCAGCACCAGCAACAGAAGCAGCAAGCTGAGGATACACGAGGATATTTGTGGACAAGGAAAGGCTTGACTGAAGAGTGGGCATTCCCTGAGCAAATGAGATCCACTGATTGGAAGAAACAGAGAGAGGCAGAGCCTGTACCGGCAGCAAGGGGTATTTGATCAGGTTAAACCATCAGCCCAGGTGATGCAACAGCCAAGCTCATCTGTTTTGCAGTGGGCGGGCACCCAGCAGTGGGCAGTAGCTGCCGGCAGAATTAGTGACCACCCAGCAAAAGGCAGTGTCCTCTGCTTCTCTTGAGCTTTTAGCAAACAGTAGAACCAATGCAGCCACACAGACAGAGCTGCTGTTTGAGCCTGTGACCATCCAGGTTTCTGGATGTGGGATGTATGAAGGGATATTCCTAGAGGTGGAAAGTGATTGCAAGCAAGCCTGTGGGATGTGTGGCCAGATTGATGAACTGTTCTGTTTGGTGGCTAATCTGCAGGAGAAGGTGGACAGACTGAGGAAAATTTTACAGTTTGTGAGAGGGATGGACCAGTGGAGCTGTACTCTGCCATCTATGATGCATGGAGGCCAACTCAGTGTGACTACTATGGGAACAGGTCCAGGATCTGCTTTTTGCCAGGGAGAGGGCAGCTTTACAATGGATAGAAAGAGGTGGAAGAAGGTTACAGCACAGAGCAGAAAGGGGAAACCCTGCATACCCTCTAAGATACCCTTATATAATAGCTGTGAGGCTCTGGGCACGTTAGACAGAGTGCATAATGAGATTTTCTCATTTATTACATTAAAATAAGTTTAATATATCTGACAATTGAAAAAAAAAAATAAATAAAAGACTCCACTATCCTGTCCCTTCTTCAAAAACCCAGTATATGCATTTTTGCATTTTTACACTCTTTTCTGTGGACAATTCCTCTGTTATAGAAAAGATGAAATCTAAAACTCACATAAGCCTAATAGTTGACATCAGATCAAGCACTGAGAGCTTCCCCAGTCTTGATTGTATTTCTCTTTGCGTTTGAGTTGCATTCAGTAATGATAATGACTAACAGATTTGCAGCTGAGATTGTGTGACAGATAATATAACTTTCAGTTTGTCATCTTGACAATGCATGACGGTGAAAGCAGCTGCTATGCACTGTAATGCATTGCTTGCTCTGTCTTATTTATTATAAGCCATGCACAAACTATTCACATTTTTACAGATATAAACATTTCTACTTATGAAACTTGTATGACAGCCCATAGCAGTGGGCCAAGCCCAAGAAGCAGCAGGTGCTATACCTGTCAATGGATTTCAGATCTAAAGGAATGAAAGAGCAGATTGCAGAAGTCTTTCTTTGTGTCATCTGCTTGGTTGGGTAGCAGGGGCAACCTAAGACTGAGGACAGAGCCATTTGAGATAATGGGTAAACAGTTTATAACAGTGACAGCATAATCAATAGCCTAAGGGTGGATTCATACAGCTGGTTACCCTGCATCTGGTCAAAGCATGAAGTGAATGATGGAGGCTTTTTTCACTACTGTTATCCATTCACACATCTCCATTATGGCTGGACAGCAGGTGTAAAAGTTATTTTATGGGAAGGTGAAAGAAAAAGATGGGAGAATAGCTACAAGGACGTGGCTACAAAAGAAATCAGATCAAGTAAATGTCACCTTGTGAAGTAAAGTTGTCACTCACACAGGTTGAATTCAAGAAAGCTGCCACTTGTCCTGCTAAATCACAGGTATAAAAGACAGCATGCTTTAGACAGTCCATACACTGAGTCGTGCATATGCTAAACATGGCTGAGTGAGTGGAAGAAATGAGTACAAGTGGGATACCCAACTGCTGCATGACCCAACAGAGCCATTGTTTCATGTGACGAAGAACAGCTATGAAAGCATAAAATCTATAATTGAATACATCATGCTAAATATGTATTGAGGTCAAAAAATTCATTATGCTTGCTACTTTCTCAATTAGTTGCTATGCACTTCAAATTCTGCTTTTGTGTTTCTCTTTTTCTTAGGGAGTAACATTCCATGCAACCAGATCACAACCTCTTAGGCAGACCTGTGATATAGACTTATTTTATAAACCCCTTTGGACCTCAAGTATTGATTTTTATTCCTCATCCAAAGTATTGACTTTGTATGTTCAGTGTCACCTGTACTACAAAATAATCAAATATTTAAATAGTCACATTATTGCTAGAACTGTGGTGTGTTCCTCCAAACTTAAGTGTGAATATTTGTCCATGGTCAGAGCCTATTTCTACATAGAAGCAGTCACAGCACTGGATAAATGCTTAGTGAGATTGATCTGCAACCAGCAAAATTTGCATCTCCCCACTATGGGGAACAGAAGGAAAGGGCATGTATGAAAATAAATAAGAAATAAATGGATGTGTAATTTTACCTCCACAGTTTCATTTAAAACTGAGATAGGTTTTCACCCGAGTCTCAGACATTAGAAATTCTATACCCAATAAAACATAATATATTTTTAATATATTCACACTATCTAGAAAAATTGCTTCCAAATCCTCATACTGAAAAGATCACCATTACAAGCCTAAGGTCATTCCATTGAGATTTATAACACTTTTTTTTTTCAAGAACAATTTTACTGCAGTGGAACATTATGAAGAGGAGAGATGATTATTTAAGCCACTGAAACCTTGGGTTTCCTTTTGCGAAGATATTTCCTTTTGTTCCCTTTTGTGAAGATATTCCAATAAATCAGGACACTTCATACAAAAGCAGTTTGGTCAAGTTCTCAGGATCTAGTGCAGTCCTCCTAAGTCATTCCCTCCTGCCAAAGGGAAATACCACTCTGAATTTACACATCATTCGCAGCAAGTACAGAGCTCCAAATGCTTTTAAACACTAACCCAAGCTCACATACAGTGCTTGAAGCTTATTAGAGCCTCTTTCCAGCTGTGCTATGCTGATCTATGGAAAGGGCAAAGAAGAACAGCAGACCAAAACAAATCAGTGCCCAGGCTTTTAATTTTCTCTCTATGATGAAATGAGATGGTTTCCCATGGAGAAGCAGTTACTGATAAAAGGTGTTCTTGTCTTGTGAGGTCAACAAGGCCAGCAGAGGTGAAACCATTATTCTTTTCCTGGAGGGAAAAACCTCTTTTAAGGCTCCGGTTGGAACAGGTTGGAAGAAAAGTTCTCTAATAGGACAGTATTCAAACTCTCTGAAATGTCTGTGCTAATCCAAAAGCTGGAGGAGTGCCAGACTGATCAGCAAAGCTATAGAACCCCAATGCCACCTCTACAACTATACCCACTGATGGCTCTGAACTGCACTGCGCTGCATTGTAGAAAGGTAGCAGCTTCCACACAAGGCTTGATGGTGCATGAGAAAGAACAGTTTTGAAGTCCTAACATGAGTGAAGACCCCTGAGAATGCATAACTGCACAGAGAGAACAGGCATAGTGTTACTATGCTGAGTAACTGAGTGACTTCTCCACACTTTATCAACAGCTGGCAAGACATGGCACTTAGTGCTATGGTTTAGTTGACATGTTGGTGTTCAAAGGTTGGACTCTATAGTCTTGGAGGCCTTTTTCAACCTTAATGATTTTATGATTCTAAATTTGTTTGTCTTTCCCATTGCTGAGACATGGACAAGCTGTCATCTCAGACTGTGACTCAAACTGTTTGACAGAGGACTGTCTCCATTCTTCAGAATGGACAGATGTGTCTGCTGAGAAACTAGACTGAGACACTAAAGGGATGTGACAAAAGTCCTTAAGGTGAATGCTAGTGCATTAAATCCCAGCTATGTTGAATGCCACAGCCATCCCTGTGTCAGCTGGTACTTTGTACAGATCTTTCACAGCTGAATTTATGGTCACAATTTATATGACCACAGAGAAGACAGAAGTATGAATAAATTCCAGAGAGATTTTACTCACAAGACTACCATACTAATACAGATTATCAAAAATTCAAGGCAAGGGACAAATATGTTATCCATGAAGACTGGTTTGGCTTTTTTTACTAGCTGTGTCATTTTGAGTCATTGAAAGGATTTAGACAATAATTGCAAATATGAATCACAATCCAAACTCAATTTCCTATAACGAGAAACAGTTTTATGCAGTGTAATATTGCATGGGTAAGATAATCACCTAAGAACCAGTAAAACAATAATCTGTAAAGCTGTACAGCTAGAGAAGCATAAAGATTGAATACCATTTTATGTGCATTAGAAAATGATGACTCAATGTCTGGTATATATCATGTGATTAAAATAAAACACAGAGAATTTGTGGGTGCTGCTCAAAAAGTGCTGCTATGTGTTAGGGGGAAAATCAGTGTAAGTTATTTCACTGACATAGCCTTGGGAAATTTGCAGAATTCACAGAGTTCTGCAGCTACAAGTCACGGCAAATAAGCCTTTCAAAACCTGTCTTCCACCTGTCCCCATTATTTACTCTTTTATTAACTCTTTATATACAGGAAATGGAGTAAGAGGCCAAGATAATACCCAAAGCTGTGCTCCAAAACCGTTATCGCTATCAATAACAAATACCCTGTATATAAATATTACATGGTGCTTTTATATGAGTAATGACAATTCTACTGACATCATTTGAAGATAGCAAAGGAAAAAATAAAAGAGATAGATCTTTAGTCTGGAGAAACAAAGGCTGTGGGGAGACCTTACAGCAACCTTCCAGCCCTAAATTGGACCTTACAGGAAAGATGGGAAGGGACATTTTATCAGGGAGTATAGTGATAGGATGAGGGATAGTGGATTTAAACTGAAAAAAGATAGATTGGATATTTGGAAGAAATTTTTTCCTTTGAATGTGGTGAGACACTGGAATAATTTTCCCACAGAAATTGTGGATGCTCCATGACTGGAAGTGTTCAAGGTCAGGTTGGATGGGGCTCTGGGAAACCAGGTCTAGAGGAACATGTCCCTGTCCATGGCAGGGAGTTTAAAACTAGATGAACTTTAAGGTCCTTTCCAGCCCAAACCATTCTATGGTTTTATGATTCTGTGGTCTGAGTTAAGCTGTGAAACACAGCTTGCCAAAGAGTGTTGCAGAAGCTAAAAGTGTATGTGGGTTCAAGAAGAAATCAGACATATCCAAGGAAGCAAAGCCCAAAAAAACCATTAAATGCAAAGGCACTATCTCTTCCAGGATACACATCAGACATTGACAAGGAGCCAAGAGAGAATTTTGGGGACATATGAATTCACACCTAAGAGAGTGAGAGGTCTTATAGCTGCCTGGTAAATATGTATCTTTCTTTCCAAGACAGCATATCAAATTTAAGAAAAAAATCATCCAACTATTTACAGTTCCTACCACAGGCCTTTAAATTGAACAAGGCTAAATAATTTACTATCTCATACATTCACAAATATTGCATTCAATTATATTTGTCCAAATAAAATATAAATGGTACTGAAGATGTAGTCACATGTCCTGCTGAGGAACCTGCTGAGGAACCTGCTGAGGAACCATGCAGGAATGACTTGGCTGGCAGCCCTTATTTAAAAGAAGGTATAAAAGCAAAAGTGAAAGGAAAGGACTCTTTAGAAAGAAAGAGCCTGTCCTCCAGGTAGCAACAGCAAGTTCGTATCCAGGCTTGCCAAGAGAGAAGTGTCCATTCCTGAAAAGCTGGTGCTCTTTTTCTTTGATTACTGCCTGAAGTCACCATCATTATGCAAAGGAGAACAGGTATGTGCTGTTGCTGCTGTCAACCCTACCATGCTCCTTGTAACAATCACTAATATTTGTATCTCTGTTAAAAATAAGTGCAGAGAGATACAATTAGAAAGTTCCTTCTAAAGCAAACATGGGCTACAATTAACAACAAATATGACAGTCTCCAATTCCTCAATAAAATCCCACAGGAAATCTGTGACAGACCAAGAATCTGAATCCACAATCCTGAAACTAGTCGTCTTTACATGTAAGACATTTCTTCTTTTAACACCCTTCTCTGTCCCACAGAAGCTGGAGAAAAAAATGGATGGAAAATACATCATTAGAATTTACACAGGTCTTGAAAGTTATAAAAAAAGCAAAACCCAAACAGAAGTAGAACTCTCAGACTCATCTGTCAGTGTTGAACATCTCAGTGTTGAACAGATGGCTACAGCACGAGAAACTTATCACACTGTTTTATTAGTAAATTGAAAGGCATTTGGATAGCAATCACCATAATCATCATTTTCACAAGCCCTAGAAATTGTAATAAGCTTTTAGAGAGCAGTTGACTTTACAACATAATTGAGAATGGATATATTTAGCTTATCCACCCAAAAGCTAGAATGTCACTGAATCTTTAACAAGGAGTTTGACTACAGATAAACAGGCCATTCAAAACAGACATTCATTCAGAGAAAATTTCACCTTTCGTTCCTCTCATAAATCCCTGAAATTAGTAATGCCTGTTAGAAGAATTTAATTTAGCTTTGGCTAAAAAAAAAAAGGTACTTATCTTTCTTTTCTTTAATTTATTTTTTTAATTTGTTTTACTTTTAATTTTCATTTTATTTTGTGTCCAGAAAACCTGCTATCTCACTCCAAAGAACAGAATTTTTATCTGTTGACAATTTTATTTAAATTTAAATCGAGTGTTTCAGAATTTTTCCCAGAACAGCAGCTTGGCCTGAAACCAGCAGGTGGAGCCAAATCTGCTTCCTATACGGTAAAATTAGCTCTTGTTGTGAGCGTTGAAGGCATCTCCATCATGTACATATTTTGCAGCTGGACAAAAACCACCTGGCTTTTCCTGCAGAACCTTCAATCATATCTCACCATTATCACTGCCACTGTATTTAACTGTGGCAGAAACGTATTTCTGCAGGAAACAGGCTAAGTATTTCACAGCAACAAATATGTCAAATGCCTCTGCAAGAACTCAGCTAAGAACTCAGTGCCAGGACTGAATACCCAGCCTGCTGATATGCATATGGCATCAAAACATGCAGGCAGCCTAGCAGGATTTAAAAGCCATGGAGAGATGAGGTTTTATGCACACTGCTACTCTATACCAGCACTCGGCTCTGTACCAGTGCACACACAGAGGCAAGATCCACGAGATACATGAAGGAGTATTTTTGGAGGTTTACTACAACTTTTCCTGCTCAGATCCCATCTCCTCACAGGCCTTGCTAATGCTGGTCACCTCTGAGCAGGCTGAAGCATCTGCCCAGCTTCGACAAACAACCTACATGTGCAGATGCTCCCTTCTCTGCCCTAAGCAGGAGCAAACATATACAGATTGTTAGTCTGAAAGGCAGCATGAGTCATGTTCAGATGCAGAGAAGCAGGGGCACTTGCCCGTGATGTCTCTTGACACACTGAGGGCAGGAATCAGAGATTTCTGAACTGCATGGAAGAAAGCAAGGGTGGATTCTCAATGTCACCAAAGCAATGGGGGTCAAGATTCAGAGCTGCTCCTAGTAAAATCCAGGGCCCTTGAAGCTTTGCACAAGGAAGCAAGGAAAAGCTGAAAGGGACAGAGGAACCTGAGCAATGAGACTGTGACATCTCTGCCAGCAATGACATCTCTCCCATATTCCCTTAAGAGTTTATACTTATGGGACCAAAGTGGAGTGGTAATTGCTTTGGCTCTTCCAAAGGGAGAGAAAATATGATAGGGAATACATGGGGTTTTGGTCACCATTTCACCAATTCAGCCCTTGAAGAATGTTCAGACAGGAACAGGCAATGCAGAAAGACATGAGTAATGGGTGATGGGTTGCCGTTCCTGAGAGGACTTGGAGTGAGACCACAAGCTTGTTCCATACAGGTCTGTGATTAGGTCTTAGATTGTGATTGCTTCTACTTTGGGCTCAAGTCTATCAGTGGGTCCCGCTAACCCAGCCTTGACTTCCCAGTCTAACTTCACCCATATTGCTGGAGATCACAGAAATCTGCCTAAAGTCCGGTTTTGGAGCAGAAACATCTTACCATGCAATGAGACAGGTGAGTCTCTGGTACAGGGTCACACTGAGTTCAAGATTCAAAGAGGAGAAAAACTTTTAGGGGAACCTGAGTTAGAGCCTTTGATACTACTCAGAGTTTGGGAATGGACAGAAAAATCTGGTTTAAGGCATAAACTATTCACTCAGTACAGCATGATGGGAGCCTTTTGAGAACATAGGCACAGTTTCTTCAAATAGTCTCTAAAGTGGATAAAATTAGTGGTCAGGCAGTTGTGCGAGGATATTTTTGTAGGTACTTTCCAACTATTCTATTCTATTCTATTCTATTCTATTCTATTCCTATTCTATTCTATTCTATTCTATTCTATTCTATTCTATTCTATTCTATTCTATTCTATTCTATTCCATTCCATTCCATTCCATTCCATTCCACTGCATTCCACTGCATTTCATTTTAAAAGGCTGCTCTTTGCTTAGCCTGGATCAAATTCAAGGCCCACATAGGACACTGTCCTAGCTGCCAGTTCCTATGATACACTGCATGATCAGAGAGGTCTGCTTTTGTGGACATAGCTTTAAAGCCAAGACCTTTCTCCCAAGAGGGATCACAAAATTCCTGGGTTTTTTTGTGGGGAAATATTTTAAGCCCTGTGAGGATTTGTGACACTAGATAAAAACTGCACAGATTAAACACTAAAGCAGTGAGCCATCCAGCTGCCACAATGGCAAGGTTGCCTACACATTGGTGTGCTGTATCCCAGTACCTAAAAAATGTGCTTATGTTTTTATTCCTCAGACACATAGCAACACTTCAGACAATAGGCCCAAATAGGGTAATATCAATGTTAGGCACTTAGGTTTCAAATTCCTGTCTTAAAGAAAGATAAGATGAGGACAATAAAAAAGTAGAGCAAAAATAGCAACCCCAGTCTTTGGCTCTGGACCATCTGTGTAATCAGGAAGGATAAGGAGAATTAATAGGAATTGCTCTATCCTTTTAACAGGTTCCTTTCTGGGAAAACATGGTAAAATATCAGGCCCCCATCAATAGCTGCATTTTCAGCAGAGTTTGGAGTGATAATCTGTGCTGTATGTAAAGGATATGGGTCAACCTTGAGATAAGATGCCTATAGAAAAAGTAGTTGCTACTACTTTTATAACTGAAATAAACAATCACCAACTCATTTAATTTAACTATATTGCAAAACCAATCTTTTTTTTTTTTTAATAATCCCAGTTACTAAAAGTCTAGCTTCACTGTCAGAAATTGCCTACCACTGCATCTGACTGTACCCGAATCTACATAAGTCAGGGCAGCACTGAGAAGATGAAAGTCACCTGAGGTTTCACCTGAATGCCAAATACACACAATCAGAGTGCTCATAGACTTAACAGGCACACTGAATTGATGGAGACATCTCCCCGCTTTGTCAGCAGTCGATGGTTGTTTCGGTGCTGGAGATCTACACAAGGCTTTCTTCTCCATGTTCCAGCTTCCCTGGGAGACCTGGGCTGATCAGTTCAGCTGCTTTCACTTGGTTAAATGAACCAGAAAGGAAGCTGGAATGCTTAAGAGGGACGTGTGGTGCAGCTAAACCCAGTCTACACTGCCTGAGCATTGTCTATACCAGCGTTCCAGCAGTGTCAGTATTAGCTGAATCAGTGGGGATGATTTCAGTAATTTCCTTGGGCTCTGTGTGAACTGTGAAACAAAAAATAGGGACTGAAGCAGCAAGGGAATTGTAGATGCTCTGCATCTGTCAGACGTAGGCCCAAAAAATTACTTAAACTGAGAAACAATATTATTATCAACTACAGATGTTTTGTGCATTAGCAAATAAGGGGCAGATTACTATTGTCTTTAAGAGCAGCCACCTATTTCAGCAAAGACAGGATCAGGCCTAGTTAATACCTCTGTTGGCTATGTTTTGAGTAGACTTAAGTAGTCTATATTTCACCTGAGCTGAAAGAATCCCACTAAATTCCTGAGAAGATCCTCCAACCGGTAAATAACAGAGAAAATGCTGGTTAGATATACTAATTCGTTCTTCCACATAGATTGGACCACACTAAGGAGCAAAATTCCTGGAGAGGACCAGAAAGATGGAATGTTTAGTCATAAGATGATTATTTGAATATTCTACAATTTTCATGTGTTTTTTTGCTTGCCCCCCCCATCATGTCTATGAATAATAATAAAGAACACACTTTCAAATATCTTCCCATGGCTCTGTTGTATAAGAAAAATTGCAGATATTCTAACTACCTAGCAGCAGATTTAGAATTGGTGAAAAACTGGGGGACAGGAGTGAGGAAGCAGTTTATCATCTCGGACTTCTGGTCCATCTGTGCATTGTGCTTGTTTCTCCTCTCCACTGTCAGCTGAGCCTGAGGTACAGTCCAAGCACTGTTATTGTCTGTTTCAGAGGGATCCTACCATGCCTGTGAACTTCCATAGTGCCTGGAAGTAAAATGACCTTCATCAGGAAGGTCTCACACAATTTGTATTCTCTGGATCTAAGGTTCGAACAGGCACATCCAGTCATGAACATGCTGCAGTAGGGTGCCTGTGATATACAGGGTAGTTCTTACACAGAGTCAATCGAAGATGAGGGGAAGCCTATCCCTGCTACCCAGGAATGAGTGTGGACGAGGGATCTGTGGCTGGCTTTGCATGCTGATTTTCCTTGTTGAAGCTGATTGACGGCCTCCCTGCAGGTCTTCGCTGTAGTTAACAGAAAAGCAGAGACTCAACACTACAGTCAGGACTGCATCACACTTAATTAGAAGCAGATTAATTCTAACCTGGATAGCCTTTATAGAGATATAAACTGTCCAAGCCTGGTATGACATTAATGACAGTCTCTGCTGAAGCCCACACATTCATGATTTCAGTATCACTACTGTGTGGACAATTTGAAGTCAGGTTAGTGCTGTCATGCTTGAAGGGCCTTAAAAATGAATCATGAAGAGGAACATATATATCCTCCATAGTGGGAACATATTAAATATCTGGTAGCTTTCAATATGCAGGGTTGGGTAGGTGTCTTGGAAGACAGCTTGTCACCTTTCTTTGGGAAGTTCACTTGGTAGTTTTTGAATCATCTTATGATGTGTCTTACTTCAGTACGTGTCAGTTACAAAACCATGTCACTTCCTACTCTCTTTTGTCTTTAAGAGTTAGTTCCCAGTAAAAGCATAAAGCCTGTGCTGGTAAAAAATAATTTTTTTCTTTTTCTCATTCCTGCTGACCAGCATTTGCCCTAGTCCTACTACCACCACATATTTTGCTTGATCAATAGTACGTGTAAAACTATATCATGAATCAATTTTTCTGTGAGGGACAAATGGTTATAAGTTTAAGCCTGCAAAATTCACATGCGCACAGTTATTCGACCTCATGTAAGACACAGAGCTGTTAAATCCAATTCCGTATCACAGCTGATGTGATTTGATAATGTTCTGGTTCATTATAGAGATCAGCCTTTCAAATTCACTTCTTCTCTAGCTCTGCTCAAACCATGACTTTCTCATTAAGTAAATGTGGAGCCTTCTCTCTAGTTCTCATTACCAATAACAAAAATGAAGAGCATTCCCCTTAGAATTAACTCCAGAGACAGCACTGGGCATGACACTGAAACTAAGCGACCAAACTCTCATCAGTATCTCTAGCATAGGTAATTAGGTGGGTTGGTGGGACAGAACAACCATTCTTTGGCACACTAATCCAACAGAAGCTGTTTCTGGATGAAAAGTCTGTATCATGTTTAATATAAGAAGGCTTCAGACAAAAATAATGCATTAGTAATGGCAGAAGTTTATCTACCTGTTAAAAGCCAAATCACTCTGCTACCCAGCCTTTTTCACTTGATGGCAATACAGATTTCATAATATAAAAGACCAAAGCCCCTAAGGGGCTTACTTTTGCCTGTAATTTTTTTCCCACTTATACAACCATGAGGAAATAGATTTGCTCATATTTACCATTTGCAACAGAACCATTTTTAAGTAATCTTGAAATATAACATCATAAGAAAGAGGAACCTGAACAGACAAAAAAAGCTTGGCTAGAAAAATAGATTAATATAAAATCGTATTTTTTCAGACAGATAAAGGCAAATATTGTAAGCCATAAATTTCATCACAGAATCCAATATTGACATCTAACTGATAGAGAAAATGAGTATTAAACACAGACATTCAATAAGGAAGAAGTTCTTTCAGCATAATAGATAGTCAGATATTTATAACCTGGTCATAAGTTACACAAAAAGAAACCAGCAAAACAGAAAAAGAATATTAATTACCATCTGGGAGAAATGGGGTTACTATAGCTCACCCTTGAAAGTGTATATGAGAAACTGTAATAAGCAACTGCTTTTCTAGCTATCTGCATTTTAGACAAATCGAAAAAACATAGACATGGATGCATATTTTTGCATGCATAAAATATTTGGAGGTAAATGTGGTTGTTGAAAAAGAATAATACTCTCTGCCTTTGTTTCTCTTTATTATTAGGTACTTTGATTTTAGAGGTTTTTTTCTGAAAATTTCAAATGTTCTTCACTGTAAACTCAGGTGTGCTGGAATTTTAAAACACAGGTTAAGTGTGTGATGGCAATATTACCAGTTTATTGATGGGTTTTTGTGTCTGCATGGCTCCAAGTTACACTTCCAGCAAGACAGTAAGTGTAACGATACTCAGCTCCTTCTGCATCTAAAATACTATCAGGAAGACTGATATTATTATTTTCAAATGGGGGTACTGAGGGACAGAAAGAGGAAACAACTCTTGAAGGTTTCATCTCTGCTTGTACAGTGGTGGGCAAGAAAGGCTGGCAGGCTTCCTGAATCTCCAGTTATGCCCAACCTTGGCTGTTTCCCAAATTTCCAAATCAGTCTATTTGTGGAGCTGCAACTCTTCTCCAGAAGAAACAAAGCAGATACTAGCTGGGATTGGCTTTGATGAGATGCTCTGCACACTCTTTTTAACCTGATGGCTTTTGTGTTGACAGGAGCAGCTGTGCTCACTCTCCCAATTTAATAATGAGATTTTTATGTCTTTTCAAAACCAGGGAGATCTGACCTGAGATGTATGTTTTTCTTAGGACAGAATTCCTCCCTCTTCCCTGCACTCACCTCCTGCTCCTTTGCTCCTCCAGTCCCTGCAGAATTGCAGGATGTCCAGATGCAGTCATGGCTGATAAAGGGGATTCTCTCCAAGGAACAAAACAGCAATGGTAATAAGGAATAGTTTAACTTGATAAAAATATGGAATGACAGAAAGAAGTACAACTGTATATGAAGGTCTGGTACATAAACAAGCTTCCCCCTTTCATTCCTTTCCTCCCTTCCTCCCTGACCTCAATTTATATGGATGAAAAGCAAAAGGTGTAAAGAAAAAAAATGACCCTGCTGTTTGGGACTTACTGGTTGTTGAATGCAACTATCCTCTTAAATAATTAGTGCATACCCTTGATCTGGCTTTCAAATTTATTTTTCCCTAGATTAAAGGGAATGCTACACAACCATACACATAAAAGATTCTTGATTTCTTGTTTTCATTTCACAAAATATTTAGTTGTCATCCTCCTTTACTTTCATCCCCGTGTTCATAAATAACCATATTGAGGTTGCTTCTGCCTTTGCTCAAAAATGGTGTGCTGCAACTGAAATCCATTACCATTTTTCCCAGTGCGTACAGTGATGCTCATGTGGGGTAAGATGTTTTCCCCCTGACCAATGTGATGGGAAAAGAAGCTCTGGTAAGTCAGCACGGGTAAAGGTTGTAATCTGAAAGAAAGTTTCCTCTGGCAAAAGAAGAGGAAGGAAATCTTTGAAAAGAAAATCTTAGCAGTACGTGAAACAGGCTGTCTCCATGTGTTGAAAGATGAGCCGACAGGGAGGAAGACTGGCCTAGCTGAAAAGAGGGCTTTGACTGGAACACAGGATTAAAAAAGAAGGGACAGGCAACTTGAGATGACTGCAAGGATGTCTTGAGGTTATACGGGAAAAAAATTAGAAGGGCCAAAGCCCAACTAGAACTTTGTCTGGCTACTGTTGTAAAAGACAAAAGAAGATGTTTTTGGAAATACAGCAGCAACAAAAGGATGGTTAAGGAGAATCTCCATCCTTTATTGGATGTGAGAGAAAAACATATTTGTCTCTATAAAAGCCCCACTTATAAGTTTTACTGTATCCCACTTGTGAGACATAGAGGATGTCAACCCATAGTCCTTATTCATCTTTACTTCATCTGAAAATACAACAGAAATTTGAATCCCTGTCTAGGGTAATGTAAGAGCTTATAGGAGCTGAAGTGTGGGATGACACTTCATACTGGTAGCCAGTATCTCATCATGGGCAGAAGCAAGAGTAGTGTTGACCAGTGGAAAGGCCATGGTGAGATACCTGTCTTAAATGAAGCGTGATAAAGTCAAGCTACAAATCACAGAATCATAGAATGGTTTGGGTTGGAAGGGATCTTAAAGACTGGCTAGTTCAGAACTCCCACACCATGAGTATGGACAGCTTCCACTAGACCAGGTTGCTCAAAGTCCCACCCAACCTGGCCTTGAGCACTTCAGTGAACAGGACATTCACAACTTCTCTGAGCAACATATTCCAGTGTCTCACCACCCTCACAGTAAACAATTTCTTCCTAATATCTAATCTAAACCTACTCTCAATTTAAAGCCATTCCCTTTTGTATATGCCCTATATGCCCTTGTAAACAATTCCTCTCCAGATTTCTTTTGAGCCCCCTTCAGGTACTGAAAGTCCACAATAAGGTCACCTGAAACCTTCTCTTCTCCGCACCGAGAAGGCTGAAATCCCATGAGGCTGCTGGCAGGCAAAAGGAATCTTGACTTACCAAACCTTTTTACTTCAAATTTTTCTCTTGCAGCAAAACCCAAACTCTACCTGAAAATTTCCAACTGGCTTGAAATGCTCTAGTGAGCACTCAGCTCACCTCCTTGGGAAAATGGTATCTCCCCCAATCAATAATTTGTCACACAGTTTCTATACCATGCTAAGTGCCCCCTGCACATCTGCAGTAAGCAAATACAGAGATACCTTTCCATTTTCTTGTTCATTATAAATTTTTCTGCCACAAAACTGTGTTTTATCTTTTTTTTTTTTTGGTTGGGGCTTCTGCATTTCTCCCAGAAACACAAGATAGGTCTCTCTGCAGAGAGGTAAGGGTGTACCAGGCTTGTCTTACAAGCCACAGAGTTCGACAAATACTATTCCCACACCAGCAAGGGATTTGTACTGCAGTCATGTGCCTGGTCTCCCTGCAGAGTAGGTCCAATACATCTGGTTTCAGATCTGCCTATTGTACCTGTATGCAGTTATTTCAAGAAGTTTTCAGATTTTTTCCTGGACTTCAGCCAATTGTAAGTGGCAAATGCTAGAATTGCTGTAGATTTGGGCTGTGAGTAAGTAGGGATGAAGATGTAGAACACAGTTCTTTGTATTTCAGTCTTAGAGATGAGAAAAACCCATAGTGGGATTGTTCTAGCCTCCCTCTGTTCCTTCCTTGTATGAATTTCTCAGTGCTTATCCTACAGCAGGAAGAAAACTTCAAGTAGAAAGAGTTATAACATGAAAATAGGGCCTAATATGGGGAAAGAGTGGAAGCATTCAGTGAGGAATCAATGCAGGCTGTTTGGGAATTGATGGTGGGGATCCATTCCATGACTTATCCTCATCATTTTCACCTCCATGCAGGACTCAGACTTTCTTATTTTCTTTTCAACCCTAAGGATATGGAAGCTTCCCTCTCTGGGGTTAAAATATAACCAAAAGTGATTATTACCTTGGTGCAATGAAGCCTCTTGACTCAAGAGCTAATGTCATATCCAGCAACTGTCTGAAGAAGCCCATCTGCTCATGACATTCTCCATGTAGGTGCTGGCTAGAAATGATGAGGAACAGGTTTGAGTCTGGATGAAGAGGGGCCGGTGGAAGAGAACATAGCTGTCAGAAGAGGAGGCTGCTGTGGCATACAGTCAACAAAGTTGTGTTTCTGAAAATCTGTTGAAGCTGATATGCAAAACCAGAGGATGAGCAAAGTGAGAATCTGACTTCTTTGGGCCAGTGGCCTGTCTGCTCTTCATCGCTACAACTGTACCCATCTCAGTGAAGGCTGGCTGGCTCCCACATGATGCAAATCCATCCTCTGCACCTGCCAGCCTAGGGATGCAACTCCAATTGAAAAGCTTCTGCTGACAGACTTTGTGTAGACTTATCCCTTCAGTTTGAGACAATGGAAACCAATTATATTTTTCACAGAGAGAACCATCCATTAACATTTCATTGTTCTTTGATCTCCAGTGTGCGCTTGCATTTGACAACAAATCCTCTGAAGACACAAAATTATTGTCTTTATGGACAAACAAGATGAACAACTTTCAAAGTTATTAGTTGTAATAATGGTGATTCCAATTAGACAAAAGTTAATCACTGTTACAAACTCCTTTTCAATTTCTGTCAGTGTGTCTTAGGAACACTGTGGTAAATAGGCCTTAAAGAGGACTTTTTAAGGTGGAAGCACAAAGCTAAATACAGCAGAAGACAATTGCAGTGCTCTGCTGCTAAACTAAGACAAGACCAAAAACAGAGGACTTGATCATTTTCAACAGAGAGAGGTAATTAGTCTAATGAGGAATGCACAACTGTGGCTATTAGATACAAGTAATGGCTTCCCTCTGACACAGAGAAGCATTCCTCTCTAGAACTGCATTTCTCCCCATCTGCTGTTATAAAGAAGGTCCCATGAGGGATGACATTGGGATGTTTGAGTAGCAGACAACCTTTTAAGTATCTTCCAGTCCTATTTGCACCACAGCAAAACCCCCCTAAAATTTAACTCTGTTGCAGATTTGGCCCTTTCCTATAAGGAAAGCAGTGTAAGACTTTTTCACCCCAAAAAACATGCAGCTTCAGAAAAGAGAAAAAAATGAGAGAAGAGAGGCACAAAAGATAAATGACTGCATAAATGCGGACAGAGAAAGGGAAAGTTTGGTAAAATGTGAAATAGGTCTAGTGGGTCTCATCCTATAAATTGGTTGGAAAAGATGTTACTATTCACAATAATTTTGCACAATACTGAGCACAAGTGGTACTGAAGCTATCCAAGCTGTAATATTAATACCACTATTAATTAAATTAAATTAAATTAATAACCCTATTAATAAAATTTATAAAAAGAGTATCTAAAACTAGAGGACTATATAGTAACCCCAGCTGGATAACCTGACAATTTGCGCATTTTGGCTACAGTACAGCACAAAGACTCATCCAGTTCCACAAGCCACTGGCTTTTCTTGTATCTTTTCAGAAATGATTTATCTTCAGAAGCACACAGAACAGCTTGTTGGCAGATTTTATGAAAATGTGGAGCTTTCTGCTGCAAATTTTCATCCAGAAGTTGACCAATATGGCCCTGAATGAATGTTTGAGGAGAAGTGAAGAAGCGAGGAAATACAATTTTTGATCAATGCAGAGAGATATTTAGTGAACCGCCACATCTCTTAAAAAGGTTAGTACTGGCTGCCATAAAGACAGATGGGAAAAGTCCTCTAAAGAAATCATGATATACCTTGACTATAAGGTGATATTTCCTTCTGTCTCCAAGTTACTTATAGGTGATTTAAACTCTTAAGTGTATTTATTTTTTCTGGTTGTTTAAAAAAGATAAGTTTAAGTGTCTTGTCCCTTTCTTCCAGATAGTATGTTAGAAATTTCTCATACACTTTTTCTAATTTATCTCCAACTGAAATATTTTGATTTCCTTTTGCATTTCCAGCACTTTTTCACCTGTATGTTTTCAGGTACCAAGTCAATACCAAGATAGTTTCAAAAGGAAGTAACATTTATAATTTGTTTTTAAATACTTCAAAAACTACCTGTTACAGCAGATGATCAGGAGAGGATACAGCTGCCGTGTGTGTATGGAGTCAATGAGATACTCATATTTTCTTAAGCATAACTACCACCTCTGATGTTCCACACAGAGTCAGGAAAGGGGAATGGAAGTGGCAGATGAACAGGGAAATTTCGGTCAACGGAAGTAAATGGTAGGAGAAGGTTCAGGAGTAAACATTTCACTACATTACCTTCAAATCTATATAACCTGCAGAGTTATTGAACTAAAGGATGCTTTTTTTTTTTTCTGCTTTGTCTCCATAATATACAAGATTGCCTCTGAATTACAGTAGTATTTGTTCCTGTCATTCTGCTCTGATGGTTTATGAATATGCATGTTTTTGCCCCCCAATCTTGTTTATGTACACACCTCCACACAGTATTGATTTAAATCAATTTTAGCTGTGGGTAGTCATTGACTTACATATTCTTAGATAAACGAAAATTCCTTTGTAACATTGACAGTCACTCTGCATGCTTTTGATATGAACCTTTCCGTGAAGCCATTTAGACTGAGCTGATTCTGCCACAAGATGTGACACAGAATACATGACCTTCCATCTCTGAGGAGTGAAATCTCCATTTTGCTAAGCTTAGTGTCAAATGAAAGTATGAGCTCATTCATTGAGCTCAGCTCTTTCCCTCCTGCTCTCAACCAGACTTCCATATAGGCTCTGCTTCCATTATTTCTCGGTAAATACTAACCTCTGTGCTTTCATAC
This sequence comes from Manacus candei, assembly GCF_025592945.1. Lineage (NCBI taxonomy): Eukaryota > Metazoa > Chordata > Aves > Passeriformes > Pipridae > Manacus > Manacus candei. Next base: position 40,223,915 of record NW_026138076.1, on the reverse strand, counting down.
AGAAAGCTGGGCTTTCAGGGTATGGAAAAATAGATCTTCCATTCTTATTTCAACAAAACACTGACTTTGACCTGCTTAGTGTCATTTAGACCCCCATGAGCACTGTGGCCATGTCAAATTCACCTACAATACTCCAAAGTGTTATGTTTGTATACAGAAAGTAGCATTTTTCACCTGAGCTCTTTTTCCTAGCTTCTGAGAATATCAAATAAGAGAGATCTTTCCCTTAGTGGATGAAAAGAACAAAAAAATGAGGAAAAAAGTAAGCCGAAGTGAGAGACAGCCTCCCTAAATAAATGAAAAAGATGTACTGGACTGCAGCCCCCTGCTTCACAGGCTCACTCATAGGGTGGCATGTGATCCACCAATTTCACATAGCTTGGGGTACAGAGAAGGGTCTCATTCAGTACAACATGATAAAAGAAGGGCAGATTAAATTGTTTTATTATTTTAAGGGCAGATTAAACTGGAATGGAAAAATTGCATTCTTTTTATTCTGTTCTTCAGAATAATCATTCATCTGTAACTCATACTCCATCTAGACCAAGGTAAGAATGGATCTCCTATCCTGAATGGAGATCCAATGTATGACTGCAAAAATTAGCACACTGTCATGATTTGAGGCCATATATTGGATTCTCTACATTTTTTTAAGTCCTGTAACCCACCAGATCCTAACAGCCTGACTCCTGAGCTATGTGGGCTCAAGGACAAAATCGTGTCTGTAATACTTGTTTTAGGCTTTATCCATTGTAATGATCTTCAGGGACTCTGTTCCAATAATGCTTGAGTCTGTCTTGGGGTACACAAAAAGGATGTTTGCAGTGAAAGGAATTTAAATTCAAAATTACTTTCCATTGAAATCTGACAGAGTTGAAATCTGTTGATTTGGGAGATGTTCCAAAAAACATTCTTTTGCAGGAACATTTGTAAGAGATGGGTATTTGAAGTAGATAAAGCTATTTTCTCATATGCAGCTCAGCTTTGTTAGTATGACAGTATATTGTAAAGCCAGAGGAAGCAAAATCCAAGTGAAAAACATAGTTATGTTAATGCTCTTAAAAAAAATCACATGCACGCTCTTACAGTTTATTCCTTAGTATTCATGGCATAAATCACTACAGATTTGTTTGATGGGGGCAGACAGGAAGCTAGTTAGTATTTGAATAGTCCTATGTTAAACTCCTATTAAAAGGAAAGTGCAGAAGAAAGAAATCAAAATCTCATAAACTAATTGAATAGATTAATTCAAGGAGAAGGAAAGGGCCTTGATCTCAAAAAAAATATTTAGGGATGCACTTCCATTCTTAACCCTGCTGAACACTCAACCTCAGAAAGCTGCTTGAAATACTCCCCTATTGCTTCTTAAACAATACATTAAAATTTTAAAGACCTTGTCAGCAAAGGACTTTCCATCTCAGATGCCGCTGACATAACTACTGAACTAGGAGATGCTTGCGAAGGAGTCAGACAGAAGTATTCTGATTACCAAGGAAATGCTAGTACTCCCCATTTCCTGTTGCTTGTCCAGGAGGAACTGGAAGCATAGCTGCTCTAAAGCTCCAAATAATCACTTTTATATAACTGTCATAGAAACATAGAACCATCTAGGTTGGAAAAGGCCTTTAAGATCATTGAAGCAAATTGCAAATGTAACACTGCTAAGTCCACTGAAAACCATGTCCCTGAGTGCCATGTCTATGTCTTTTAAATACCTCCAGGGGTGGTGACTCAACCTCTTCCCTGGGGGCCTGTTCCAGTGCTTGACAGCCCTTTCAGTGAAGAAATGTTTAATATTATCTAATCTAAACTTTCCCTGACACAACTGAAAGCCTTTTGCACTCAGTCTATAACGTTACCTGGGAAAAAAGACTGACAGCCACCCTGCTACAACCTCCTTTGAGGCAGTTGTACAGAGAAATAAGGTCTCTCCTGTAAGCTTGCAGAAGAAAAGAAATAACACAAAAAAAAAGTTAAAATGCTTAAATGTAAAGGGTGAGGAAGCAACACGTCTTAGATAGAAGATTTGAAAAAAGAGCAGACAGTTTATCTTAAGATTCAGGCAAAAATATTATTTTCTATAATTAAGGAAGTATCCTTGCAAGCAGCTTTATTACCTCCTGCTTTAGCCCAGTTTTGCATTGCTGTAACTCGAATCAATGGAAATCAATGGAACACAGAAATAGAAAAGTAGAGCAGCACAATGACTGATGCTACTGGAGTTTGAGAAAACTCATCTCAACAGTGATCAAATGCTCTGACCTTGGGGATTTGGCATGGAAAGGAATGATTCTAGTTCCAGGATGTGAAAGGCAGCATCACCTTTCTAAAGTTTACTGTCTCATATTGCTGCTGCATTGTTTTAAATATAGCAAGGGGAAAATTCAGATGATCTTACAAAAGCAGCCCTGCTCTCTTGAGCAGACCAGGAAATGCCTTGTATTTCACCAGTGAAATCTTTATTTCCAGCCTTGGAAGGCATTTCTATGGATTCATTTGGCTCACACATTATGTGTGTTGCAGTGAGCAGTTAGTTAGTATTTGGAAAACCAGGTATGTACAAGACAATGGAATGGGTATGTTGTCCATTTTACGAAAAATGTTCACTCCTGAACCATCTCTCTGGCTGTGTAAGTCAACACATACAGGCAGCCAGAACAGCCACAGTGTCATGGTTAGAATGCAAAGAGTAAATTTATTTCCACTAATTTGCTAACTAGAGGGTCCCCAAAGCGACATCTGGGCAGACATACAAAAGCAGAGACACAGGCACTGTTAAACTCAGCCCATGCTAGAGGATCACTGGACTGCTGTTCACACAGGTTTATCATTAATTATTCCCAGCTGCAAGGTCATCTGAGTGATTTGCAGTCAATCCTCCTCACAAGTCTTCTGAGTTTTTAACCTATTCCCCCAATACTGTCCATGTTACAATGGTCCTCGGGGAGAGATGTTTTTTTGCACACAGACTCACTCACATTATCACATATTCTCCTGTCCTCATGATCAAATACACACTGCCTTTTTAACAGTCTGTATTCTCACTGGAATTAAATGGTCTTTAAGGTCTTGTCCAACCAAGTTCATTCTATGATTCTATAAATTCCCAATTCCTTCAGTTTTAGACAGAAGAAAATTAACTTGTAGAAGTACCAAATCAAAGAAGCAGCTTCCTGAATATGAAACTATGAAGTGTGGTATTATATAAAAGCCTTTGGGAGAGGCAAATAAACACAGAGGCACACATAAAAGTGCACATAATCAGATATGGGATTTTCCCCCAGTGATGGGAAAGCAAATGCCAACCTTTTTTTCACCACTAGTGTTGCAATTTCCTCAGTCTTTTGAATTTGAGATCCAGGTAAAAATATTCACACATTTCTGTAGCTGTATTTTAAAAATGCTTTTGAATGTGAGCAGATGAGTCGTGACCAAAAGGTTAGAAATTCGATGCCTCAGAAACAGTCATAGTACCAGTTTCTGAACTGACAAGGAAACAGGCAATGAAGCATCTAACATTTGCAAAATTCCTTAAAAAGTCCTTCCAATTTGCACTAGAAAATATTAATTTGTGTAATGGGCAGTCCAATAGCTTGTTAAAGTTAACAACTGATCATGATGAAATCCCAGAGGACATTTTCCTTAGTGCATATGTCTCTCTTTTTCAGATACCATTCCTTTCCCTCTTACTGGAAGTCTGATTATTTCCTGTTTTCAAGTTAAAATTAGCACATCACAACTCAAACAAGTACTTTTCTTTCCCCCTTATCAGCATCTTACTACTATGTCTGAGGGAGAATGTCAAAAAGAATTGAATCTATGTACTTGATACCTGAATATTTAAGCCTTAAAACTCACCTGTGGGTTTATAATAAGCTTCAGAAGAAAACACAAGTAAGTTGCAATAAAGAACTGCCTTTAAAGGCAAATGAACAAAACTATGTAGGAGTTCTAAATTTTATGTAAAATTTAGAGAAGTCTAACCATCTCTAGGATAGAACCCAATACTCAAGCCCAACTCCTGGCATGTATTTGCAAATCATTTACAAAACAGAGACAAAGATTTGTATTTTTAAGTTGAAATCAGGCTTCAGTAAAGGTCGGAAGTAAAGCTCTCACTGACTTTGGCAAGGCAAGGATTTAATTTTTCATGTGTATTCCGCAGAAGTACTGAAGGAATAATTGGCTCTCATTTGTGCTAAGTGGTGCTCAAATGGTTGTATCCCCTGTACTAATCTTTAGCTGTCAGTTGGCTGGTTGGCTGTGTTTCAACTGGTGCCACTGCCGTCACAAGAACATTACTGAGCTATTGACTTCGTTGTGCAGGCTGAGTACAGCTGACATGGTGCTACTTAAGCTGCTCTCCTTGTGGACATGCACACGTGCTTTTGCTTCCTCCATTTTTACCAGCAAGGCTATAAACACCCTTCCCAGATCCGGGGTCCAGCATATCTGTCAGACTCCACTCTGCTGCCACAGTCTCATGTGCTGGCCAGAAGCTCCAGAGTTCAGCAGGTTACACAAAATCTTGCTGCTGTATCAATTGCAGTTTAAGCTGTACAATCATTTCCTAGAAGAGTTTTTCTACTCAGCAGAAACCATTTCTTCAAGGCAAAAAGTTACCATCACCATTTGAAACAAGCAAATGTTATGATGATCTTGAGGTAAAGAAAGTAGACAGCCCAGTGGTGCAGTTAGATGACTTTATATCTGAAAATGTCCCCCAAAAATGGACATTTCTGTGGAGCGGTAAGTATGGGGTTTTTTTCCTTTGGAAGGCTTGAAGCGACTTCCAAAAATAAACTCATCTTTCCCCAGGCAGATGGAACTGTTAGAAGAAATAGAAACTTTACTCACAGTATCCCAGAATGCTCAAATAGAAAAAAATATAATCTTAGAGAAGTCCTAGAGAATTAGATAAGGATGTACTCAAACAAAGATGACGTAAGCTGAGCTCTGTGTATCCAAACAAGAAAAGATAAAGAACAAACATAACAGTTTCTGGTGGTGGAACATAGTGATGTTGTGCGTGCTCAAGAACTGAGGTCAAGATGCTGGAGAAGACCCAGAAGGACCAAAGAAGGACTTCCAATAGGGCTGTGACTATATAAAACAAACTAATGAATATGTATTAAGTAAGCGAGAATATCAAATGAGTATGTGAACAATCTGTGTAAAAAAAGGCCCTGTCCATCTGTCATTTGGCACGTTCGATTAAGGGGAACTCTCCTCCTAACGTCCAGTTTTGAATAAAGAAGAATGCCCTTTTTAACAGCTATAAGTTGGTGTTAAGAAGTTTGTTTCTGCTCTTCAGTATCAGAACCATATTTGCATGATTCCTGAATGATGCGTGTCACTGGAGGTCTTTAGGAAGAGAATACAGAGTCTCCCTAGGTTGTCTGCTTCAGTGGTTGCCTTTTTTCATATTCTCTACTCTTTGCTTTCTTGCATAAGCCTAACTGGACTGGATCAGAGCAAAGATGCATCCAGTCTGGTATTTTGTCTTTGATTCTATCAGTGACCAGCAGGGGCAGCCAAAGACACAGTAGACTGTCAAAGAAGATGATGTTTTTTTGCATAATGGAAGTTTCCATGTGCTCTAGTGATCTAGTCTAATTCAGTTATTTTAGATTGCACTAACTCTTGGTAGAGCTATCCAGCGGAATCAGGACAAATTATGTGAAAAAATAACCCAGTGTTTTTCTGAAATATTCCAAAGAGTTCATAGAGAGAGGAGGCAGACAGCTCCTGAAAACCTGCAAGTTTAGCTATATCCTTTGTTTAATTTGGAAGGTGCTCAGGCACTACATTGAGAGTGACACAGGATAATTTTAGAAAATTTTAATCAGTGAAACCATTTTCATTTGCTGTGGCTGGAATGGCTTCCCTCAGTTTACCCTAGGATTATTGTCTCACACCACTATCTGGGGCTGTATGTGCTGGTCTCTTCCCCAACCCTTGCTGTTCTGAGTAGTAGTGGAAGATTTGTTTTTACGTCTTCTTACAGTTCCAAACTTCTGCAAAACAGTATTTCTGAAAATAAGCTGGGGTCACATTCTGTACATTATTTATATATTAGATGCTACATATTCACATGGTTTGTAAGCCAGTTGATAACAATTCATGCAGATTTCCATAGCTGTCCTTACTCAGTTTGGCACAGAAAAAAAGACTGACATGCTCATGAACTCACTGATATAAAGGTAAAACAGCCTTCTCTAGATGTTAAAAAGGCAACCATTCTATAAGTGTCATTCCTTATATGCAAGGTGTCTGCTGCCTGATGAACAAGATCTGTATGTTCCCTTCTTAGGCAGGACAGACTGTGTAATTATACTAATGCAATCACCAAGTGACAGAGAAATGTTAGAATCACAGAAAGTGGTCACAGCCATTTATATCCAGGATTACTAGGCAGAAAAGTATACTGAGATGTCTCAGCTAGTACAAAAAAAAGTAGAGAACTTTAAAGGTCCTTCAAATTTACCTGGAGAAAAACTGAGGCACTATAAATTTCACATCAATGAGAAAAGAACAGACATCTTTCACAGTTCATGTAGGCCTACAAAAAAAAAAAGAAGAAAGAAATATTTAGTTCACTTTCTCTTTCAACAAAATAGAAATTCTCTGCAGTGCCACACTAAACAAGCTTGAAAAAACTCCTTAAATCCCTGACTATCCCCTAAAACCTCATATCCTTCCCCACCTCAACAAAGAAGGTTGTAGGTCTCATATATAACCTGCCCAGTACCCCTGCAGCATGTTACTCTTAAGAACAGCCTATAGGCTCATTTGTCCAGTTAATTCACTAACTTAATCCGTTACTTTTACTTTTTGATTGCTTTTGATGTTTTTTCTTACCTATTTCCTTCACTCCTGAAGTGTAGGAGGTGCAGAGTTAATGTGAATGGCAAACACCAATCCCAATATGAAAGAGCTGTAATGAAAAACTGAGAAGGAGCTATCCCATGTGTATCCTCTTGAAACCAGACTTTGGAAAATATGTGTCTTTAGACCATGTGCTGCAGAGCTCCAGACCCATATGTCTGTATCTGCCCCTGCTTGTTTCTTCGATTATGCTGAGTAAAGTCATCTCCTGACTTCACCTTTCCAGCTTTCTGTGAAGTAGCTCAGCTGCTGTTGTGAACTATTTCTTATTGCACAGAGTGCCTGGGAAAGAAAACTGATTCAACACAGTGCATTAAAAGAGTAATTAGACACAACCCAACACTTGGCTCTGGGGAGCAGCTACACTGGCAAAATATCCCCCAGCAACACTGCTAACAAAGACAGAGTAAAACAACTGAGACAGCGAGTGAACAAGAGAAAAATGAAGATGTAGAGAGTAAGAGAGTGCTGGAAAGTGGGTCAAGTATCACTATAATCAATAACTACATAGAGGAGGAGAATAATGGAACAGCAGGAGGCAACCAAGGCAGTTGAGTCAGCAGGAAGGATTAAATGTGCTGTGCTGAATGTCTCCGGTGCCTATATCATGGCTGATCCCCAAGGCAGAAAGGTAAACAGTCAGCCTAGAGCTGACCATGCAAGAGAAAGGACCTGACTTTTCTCTGCGGCATTGTGAGGTCAAGGCCATTGGCCTTGTATTTCCTGGTAATTTGGAAAATAATTCAGTTGAGACAGAGAAAGGGATGCCAAGCTGATATTTTCTGCTCCCCTTTCTTTGCTGGAGTAGGAGGTTTTGTTCACTGCTTTGAGATTCCTAGAGCGCAGAGAGGATAATTTCTTGCTCCAGCTGGTAAATGAGCCTACCAGGGGTGGGGCCCTTCTAGACCTTCTTTTCTCAAACAGAGAAGGGCTGGTGGGAGATGTGGTGGTCAGAGACCGTCTGGGGCACAGTGACCATGAAACAATAGAGTTTTCAATAGTCAGGGATGCAAGGAGGGCCATCAGTAAAACCTCTGTGCTGGACTTCCAGAGGGCAGATTTCAGCTGATTCAGAAGACTAGTTCAGAGTGTACCCTGGGAAACAACCCTTGAAAACAAAGGGGTCCAGGAGGAATGGACATGCTTCAAGAAGGAAGTCTTGAAAGCACAGGAGCAGGCTGTCCCAGTCTGCCAAAAGGCAAGCTGGCAGGGAAGACAACCAGTCTGGTTGAACAGGGAGATTTTGAAGGAAATTAGGATAAAAAAGAGAGCCTAACAATTATGGAAAAAAAGGTTGGTTACTCAGGAAGAGTTCAGGAATATAGTCAGGTCTTGTAGAAAGAAAATTAGAGAGATGAAGGCACAACTTGAACTTAATCTTGCCACTTCTGTGAAGGATAACAAAAAGTCCTTCTACAGATACATCAATAGCAAAAGGAGGGGCAAGGAAAACCTCCATTCTTTATTGGGCATGGGTGGGAATATAGTTATCAAAGATGAGGAAAAGGCTGAGGTGTTTAACACCTTCTTTACCTCAGTTTCCAACAGTAAGACAGGTTGTCCTGAGGACAATTGGCTTCTGGAGCTTGTAGAAAAAGATAAGAATCTGAGTAGCCTCCCTGTAATCCAGGAGGAAACAGTGACCTGCTGAGCCCCTTGGATCCCCATAAGTCTATGGGACCAGATGGGATCCACCCAAGGGTGATGAGGGAGCTGGTGGAACAGCTTGCCAAGCCGCTCTCCATCATCTACCAACAGTCCTGGCTCACTGGGGAGGTCCCAGATGATTGGAAGTTGGCGAATGTGATGCCCATCCACAAAAAGGGTCGGAAGGAGGACCCAGGAAACTACAGGCCCATCAGCCTGACCTCAGTGCCTGGCAAGGTTATGGATCAGGTCATCCTCAGTGCAATCACACAGCACCTACAGGATGGACAAGGGATCAGACCCAGCCAGCACGGGTTTAGGAAGGGTAGGTCCTGTCTGACCAACCTGATCTCCTTTTATGATCAGGTGACCCACCTGCTGGATGAGGGGAAAGCTGTAGATTTGGTCTATCTGAACTTCAGCAAAGCGTTTGACACTGTCTCCCACAACCTCCTGAAAAAGCTGTCAGCCCACGGCTTGGACAGGGGCACTGTGCTGGGTTAGGAACTGGCTGGAGGGCCAGGCCCAGAGAGTGGTGGGGAACAGTGCTGCATCCAGTTGGTGGCCGGTCACTAGTGATGACAGCCAGCAGTGTGCCCAGGTGGCCAAGAAGGCCAATGGCATCCTGGCCTGGATCAGGAACAGTGTGGCAGCAGGAGCAGGGAAGTGATTCTTCCCCTGTACTCAGCGCTGGTGAGGCCACACCTGGAGTGCTGTGTCCAGTTCTGGGCCCCTCAGTTCAGGAAGGATATTGAGGTGCTGGAGCAGGTCCAGGGAAGAGCAACAAGGCTGGTGAAGGGACTGGAGCACAAGTCCTATGAGGAGAGGCTGAGGGAGCTGGGGTTGTTTAGCCTGGAGAAGAGGAGGCTCAGGGGAGACCTCATCACTCTCTACATCTCCCTGAAAGGAGGTTGTAGCCAGGTGGGGGTTGGTCTCTTCCCCCAGGCAGCTCTCAGTAAGACAAGAGGGCATGGTCTTAAGCTCTGCCAGGGGATGATTGAGTTAGATGTTAGGAAGAAATTCTTTACAGAGAGGGTAATCAAGCATTGGAATGGGCTGCCCAGGGAAGTGGTGGATTCTCAGTCCCTGGAGGTTTTTAAGATGGGACTGGATGTGACACTTAGTGCCATGATCTAGTAACCATGGTGGTGTTGGATCAAGGGTTGGACTTGATGATCTCTGAGGTCCTTTTCAACCCATCTGATTCTATGATTCTATAAAATCATTAGTGCAGAGTAGATATACACATCCGACTCAAAAAACAAGGTAGAGATAAATCTGGATTCACAGTGCACAAATTGTCTTGTGCACTCTGATATTCTATAATCATCCAATGTTATCAAACCTGCTTATTTCATTCTATCTTTCAACTCTTGGTCTTCAAAGCACTATTTTGAAGTCTTAAGGTATTTAAGGAAATTTTCCTGTTTGACCATCCAGGGGCCACTCTGCAAGTCACATTCTCACCAGAGACTTTAACTGCTGAGACTGAAGCCCCTTCACAGCAGGTGCCTGCATTGAGCTGATGGGTGCCCCACTTGACTCACTGCACAGCCTACACTCACACAGTCAGACAGGTTTCCCTCACCAGCTGGACCACAGGTTTCCCATGGCAGTCTCAGACATCTGGTTCCTTTAAGCAATTTAATCATTGTGCAGCAACAGACATTTCCCTTTTGGTGAAAATTGGAGTAGGAGGTTAATACATTGTATTTCACTGTTTCAAAGTCTTGGGTCTGGAGATCTTAAGCTTTCTGCCCTTACCCTTTACAGGTTTGACTCTAGGAGCTCCTCTTTTATGCAGGGTATGCTTTATAAAATTTTAAATTCTCTAATTTGAACACTACCCAGAATTTCTGCTCTAAAGCAGAAACCAAAACCAGTATACTAGAGAGAGTTAAAAAAAAGTCATTTTATCATCTCACTTTTTATGAAAACTATCAAACAGAAGTGACACTGAATGGAGAGATCTCTTTTTTATCTCTGCAGTGCCTCTTAGGTATCCATTTGAAAAGTCCTCTACAATCTTTCATAGGAGTTTGAAAAAGGACTTGGCAGCCCAGGACAGAACTGCAGACAGGAAAACCAACAGCAGTGCTTGAATTTCTCAGTCTTCTAAAACAAAATTTGAAAATTCAATTACATTGCCCAAGTGAAGGGAGGTTGTACTGTCACCTGAAGAAGTTGGAGTCGGAACGGCTTTTTCCTTGCTATCCAAGTGTCCCCTCAGTGCTGGGAAGTTCCTCTTCCCCAGGCCGGTGTGCATCACAATGTTGGGCTGAAGGAGGACCAATGCTGCAAGTGCCTACTGGGTGTTACTTGTGTGATTTTTTAACCATTCAGACACAAGGAAAAATATATTCTCCCTAATTTTAGCCATATAAAAAATTAAGCTTTTCATCTGAGCTGCTACTCCAACTTCTCAGCACAGTCCATGACAAGAGACAATCAGTTCTTTTGAGTCTCCTCACCTGTCTTGGGGTCTCAGAGCACTTCTTTCCCTGGTTCAAAGTGCTCTTCCTCCTGCTAGTCAGAACCAACAGCAATGGAATATCATAATATGAGTGTCAATCTGTCCTCACTGCACTAAATAAATGTCCACCTACAACATGGCATTGAGAACAGTGTTCCCCTTGATTTGGCCTTGCAGCACTGTTAAGCCTCTGGGAGAAACTGAGGAAAGGCTCTCAAAAGACAGATGCTTGTCTGTGAATCCTGGTGAAGAAACTTGGTGTTTCTCCTCGTTATGTCCCTGAACTTAAAACATCTGAACTCTGGATTTCCTGAAAGGTTGATGAACCTTGCAGGAAATCTGTAGCAGACAGATACAGGAAGTCTGTAGCAGACTTCCCTGTATTAATCTTTGTTTGTTTGTTTACCTGTTTTCATACAATCTCATTAATCCTGATGTTTTACAGAAAAAAAGGTTATGTGATCACATTGCATGTGAACTGTATCATCCATTTTTTAGCTTAATAGCCCTAAAGCCATGTGCACCCCTGCATTCTCTCACTGCCTTTGCTGCTGGATACATAAAACTATCATATGGTCTTTGGATACTTTCAGTTTTATGACTAAAACTTGCAAATTAGCAGTAAAAGTGTATGAGAGACAAGATTTTTCCTTTTATTCTTCTATTATAGGTCTAAGGTATTCTTCCACCCAGGAAACTTATTGGAGGCAATAGATGAGAAATGAATCTGGCAACAGGACACAATACTAATTCTCTGAGAGAAGCTCTTTGATTTTTTCCTTTCTGCTATGCTCAGGATGCAATAAAAATAACAATGATTGTACTGTCTAGTAGAAAAGATTACTTTTCCATCTAGACTTCCACTATGTTTTCCTGGAAAAAGAGGAGCTACAGAATTATACCAACCCCTCACCCAGGAACTGAACTTCTGGTTCCAGGCCCTCAAAGTGTGACATGCACTTAAAGATGTACTTGCTGCACATCCCCAGTTAAAGATGCAATAGTCGGACATTTATGAAAAGCAAATGTGGTAATAAATATTTCAGGCAGAGGAAAGTGCAAGGACACTCCTTTGTCTCATTCTTGGCTCATAACTGGCCACAGTATCACAGATTACAATGGTGAGCTTGCCCCTAATGTCTGCATATTAGCACTATAAAAAATATCTGGATGAAGTGTTTGTAGGTTTATTTGCAACATTTATACTGATGCCTGACAGCATTATCTGTACTGTTTATATGACTATAAAATAGGTTTATAGTGATACAATTAGTAATGCTGAGCTTAGATGGCATAAATGGTAGTACTGATTGTACCACCATAAACTTAACTTTATAGTGACATAAATGAGCAATATTTGTGTCATCATGTTTTATGACATCAGGTAATCTCAGGCCTAAGAGTATAACACAAGGTCTCACACACTTTAGTTTCACATCTAAAATATGATGCAAAAGAACATTCTAATTCATTCATAGAATGTCAGCCCTACGCTAATTTTCATTTGCTTTAAGCTTCAGGGACATTTTTTTCTTCTTCTTCAGATATAAAATAATTGCAAGCACCCCATTTCTAAAATTGCCTTCCTACAGCATTGCTGGATTATGAGCGGTCCCAGTGATGCTTCCACCAACAGGGCCAAAAAATGAGAGCTGAAAGCTGTCACAAGCCAGGGCAGACTCTCTGCTTAGAATTTTTAAAATTTTCCTTCCTTTGCTATTTCACTCTATGCCTTTTATCCCAAAGGGGAAGATGATGAATGAAAGACTGATCAGCTGAAAAACAAGTTTCAATTCATTTCGCAGTTTTGCCTCATTCAATTCATAGCTAACATATAAATGACTTTGAAAGACTGCTTGCCTGCCATTCTCAGAGTAGCACTCACTAGCAGAAGACAGGAAAAAGGATCTCTGATGTTACATTGTTTTCTTTGAAAAATGATTGCGTGACTACCAACTACTGGAGTGGATATTGGTCCTGAGTTAAGGTTTTATGCACACTGGTTAACTAAGCAGTCTAAATGTCAGCTCTTTGGCTCTTCCTGTGAATTGCATTACTATTTGTAACACATCCTGATTGACAGGATTCCTGACAGCAACCCATTCTCTTTCCTTCCCCTTTGGCTATAGTTACTTACACATGAAAACACCTTAGGAATTTTCCCTACTTCCTTGCTTCTCCATGATATCACTTACTCCTGGACTCTTCATTTTGGCCCATGAACATAATACCATTTAAGTCAACGGGAGGAATTCCACTTTCTCAGTTAACAATTAATTGGGCCTCATAAACATAGATCTTCATGTAAGAAGACATCATGTACTCTCTAGCAGCCTGAACATCAGTATAGTCTAGAAGTTAAACAATCCTGGGACTACAAGATTATAAGCAACGAACAATTTTGTTTCCTTTTAGCTGCAATGCAAATCCATCGTACATACATATTTTTGTCTCAAGAAATGGTACAACTGTAGTGAGTTCATGGCAAAATACACAGATGCAGTCTCCAGAAAACCCTAAGGGAATTTACTAATCTGTTTATAAGCCTGGAGTAATTTATTTAAACAACTTCCATGTTCTGTGTATCCACCACATTGCACAATATTTAAGAGCATGCAGTGAGTTCTCCCAGTCTCTTCTGTTTCAGCACTATAGACAAGGACATGTGCTTACAGTTAGGAAGGTGGGAGCAAACATGACATCGCACATAAAAGAAATAAAGTTTTGTTCTCCTCAGAAATTCCATGGTGGTACCACAGGGGCACTCTAAATTCAGTTAAGACTTCCAAAACCTGCTTTCCCTTATCTTCTGAAATATCCTGGTTCCTTTTGTGATTGTTTAGAGCCATTTTGTTCCAGTTTCCTACTAGTTCTTTGGCTATTTTGTACAGCAACATGAACCATCATGGTTCATGGAGATGCCTCTATTTTGGAAGCACTTAAGGTTTTTTGACAACACACAGAGAAGAACTAAGAGATTCAATGGGCATGCCAAAACCAGAAAAGAACTGTCTAAAACTGTGAGGACACTTTGTTGTCCTTATCCATCTCATCCGTGGTGCACCTTTTATATACCTTTGCCTGAGAACATCTTTTCCCTGTTTCCCACTATCCCCCACCTTCTCCAATACATTGCATAAAAAGACTTAAGGGTTAAAAAAGGGGCTTCTTTATGGTAACTACAAGGCAAAAGAGTGAGATGGTAGAGCAGTCACAGGGAGGGAAGCTGACAGAAATGATATAGCATCTTCACTAGTCCAGCGTCTAAAAATTTCCTTCTACTGATCATTAAAGTAGATTTTAATATGTAGCTCTATAAGTCCATCTCTGAATAGAGGTCATACCAATCTAGAGTCTTTGTCAGAAGCTAATTCAGATTCTCATGGACTGACCAACCAGCAGCATGTTTCCTCATTCTCACATGGATTAATTCAGGCAACCAGTCTTACTTGCTTTTTCCCTGCACAACAACATCTCACACTTTTCTTTGATTTTTCCCTTCATGCTTCTTCTAGGGAATAAAGAACCAGGAAGGTCACATAACGCTGCCTGACATTACCACATATCTGTCCTGCACAGAACTCTCAAAACCTGGAGCAATTTCTTTCTGCATCTCATTACTAGGAAAATTCATAAATTCTGAAGGAAAGGTAACTTTATGAGATACATTATCTTCAAGGATCTTTCACCTAGCTTAAGAAAAAACTGCATAGCTACAGTGAAAGATGGAGCAAATCCCAGTTTAAGTAGAACAAAACAAAATCAAATATCCTATCAAATTAGACATTGGAGACACTCATCATGTTATGTAAACGAAATGCAAATAACTTTTTAGATAATAATTTTCTATATTTGTGAGGTTTCTTGGCATTCTTTTGTGGAAAACAACTTCATCTTGCAACATGCATGATCAGTGGCATCTTTTCATGCATGCACTCCATGAAAATGAAACTTACTCCAGTTGTTGATATTTCCTGTCAATAATTCTGAAAACTTTTTAGCAGTATACTGGTCACATATTCAATGTTTTCATGGTGGCCTCTAATTTCATTCTTCTTTTTATGAGAGCTATCAAAAGATCTAAAACATTTTCTGGCTCCTGGAGGGTAATTAATTATCTGCACTTCCAAACTAATCAAGGATATTAGTCTCTCTAGAACACTTAGTCAAACCATACAGGGGTAACCAGGGAAATCCAGATGGTTACTGCCACAATAACATACATTTAACTGATAATGGCTACTCAGGTTTCCAGAGTTTCTCAGTATATTTTCATTATATTCATATAATTCCATTACTCAAATAACCATGAGTATTAATTGCTTCTGAGTTTGGTGGTATTAAATCAAATTAGCATCCACAGCATAACACAGACAATGTCAACAGTATTGAGTCTCTTATAGCGACTGAAAACAAATCTAAATGCAAACACTCAAAATCTCATCCTTTAGGGATCTTCAGTGAGCTAAATTCTGATCATTAAAAATAAATGATGTTTTATAAGAACAACTCATCTCCCATATATAGCATGAGCTGAACCCAATCAAACCCAAATTTTGAAGATTCAAGTAAGGGTGAAAGAACCAGTTTGCATAATTCATGCTGTTGAATACGTCTGACAACATCCATGACCACAAGAACGTTTGTCCTTTTTCCCTCCTCAGGGTGAAACTTTCAAAATATGTTAAATACGTGAGAAAGGTGTGCAATGACATCTGTAAAATAGTAAAGTTTTGATATTTCTTTTCAAGTCCCATTTTCACTGCTGCTAACAAGCAGGACATCACATAAGTTGGTACTCTCTGGGTAGACTAATGAGAGAAACTCCACTGACTGCAGTGGATAGCTCGGTAATTCTTTGTATTTCTGCTGTTCTCAGGTGGAATTCATAACTGCCACACATGACAGTGAACACAATTACTTTTCTTATTTACAGCGATACTGACATATCTGAACTGATATCTGAAAGGATTTTAACCTAAAGCGAATTTTCCTATTAAGATACAAGCTCTTACTTTCTCCAATATTTTCAAGTAGGCACATGCATTACTTTCCATAGCGTTGCTTTTTCTCCTGAGTTGACAAGAATGAGCTTCCATCCTAACATGCAGTGGCACAGCTGTGGTTAATTATTTATAGAGTCTTTCAGTAGCACATCCCATAATAACCCCCTTGGATAGGATAAAAGTGATGTAGCCACTTGTCTTTCAGGTGATAAAATAGAGAAAGCAGGTTCAAAACTGAATAGATAAATATAAAGGAGAAGGTTTGGGGGATTTTTTGGAAGAGGGATAAAATTTATTTTTCTAAACTTCTCTGCTGAGCTGAAGCAATCATCTAGAGAATTGGTGGTAAACATCTTGTCGAGAGTAGTTCCATTACCTATGGGGAGATGTCAAATATCTACCTGTATCCCAGGGAAATCCCACTAAATCTGCCAAATGTTATTTCTATCCTGAATAAATCCTCCAGGCATTCCACTGGACTAAATATTGATGATAATCTAGCCAACTACTTGCAAAAATTTCTTTGTTGATACTGATCAAATGTAAACTGTATAATATTAAGGGCTTACTCTGACCAAACAGAGGACACTTCAAACCATGGAAGCACCCACAGAGCAGTAATAGCGCAGACAAGTAAAAAGAACAGACCATGAGTTTAATTCTGAATTTCCAGGCCATAGAAGTCACACACAAAAAAGACTGGATGGGCTGTCCAGATGTCACCTAAACCATCTTTTTGCCCAAGGCTATCTCAATCATTATTGAAGGACATTTTTTCTCACACTATTTTTAAAACTGCTCAATAACTGAAGTCAGAAAGCATCACACAAAATCCATTTCAGAGCTGAAAATATTTTCCTCATGCTTACCTTCTTTATTTATGCTCTAATTTGAGCCTGCTACCTCTTGTCCTCCACAGAATGAGCATAGGAAATTATGAAATTTTCTTTATTTTTATGCTTTCTTTTCATACTTGAAGGCAAATGTCCCTTCCAATTCTCTCTCTGCTCTAGATGAGGGAGATACAGTATATTCATCACTCCATCTTGAATCATATTTTTTAGATCACTCTTTATTCTCACTGCTGTTCTCACACCCACCATTCCAAATCTTTCTCCAAGTGTGGTGACCATAAGCATAAAAAGCTGTAGCACTAATGCCTCTGTAAGGCTATAGGAAATTGCTCTATGTTGCTGGCCTCATTATTCTATCTCTACATCCTAAGATGTCATTTACAATTTTTCCCATATTATCCAAAGGTAAGATATTGTAGATTTATGCTATATTTTAAACCAAATCCTTCAAACCAGAGAGGTTTTAATAATTTGAATTGCTTAATTGCAGCATATTTTTCACATTCATGGATAACCTGTGCAATAATGTCCATGGTTAAGTCCATCTCTTGATCACAAACTCATTTATATGTTATATCTCTTCCTCGATGGTCCAAGGTTTCATGGGCACACTGAACTAGCAATACTTCACCCTTATGTTTCTAACCCAAATCCACTCGAGCCACTTCAACCTCAGTAACGTGATCCACTTTTTTATTCTAATGTTCTCCAGTGGCCCAGCTCTTGGGTACATGAGCATCTATGTGATGTACATTTACAACTGGGTTCTCCACCCAGCCAGCAATAATTTGCCATCATTCAGCAGCCCTGGTAGATTTACCTCTGTGCTGCTAGTTATTCTGCTTCCATTGTTGCAACAACTCCCAAAGGGCATTTGCCACCATCCATTAATCAGCAAGGAGATACAGTATTGGCCATTTTTCCTGTTCAGCAATGTCTAAAGCCAGATGGATGGCTTTCATCCTTGCAAACTGACTAAGTTCTCCTTCAGCAGTTTGCACAACTTGTTGTAGGGGACTCCATGAAGCTGCTTCTTATCTCTAATGCTTTCCTACAATATGGCAGGACTTAAGGCATATTGCTTCTCACTTTCTGGTAAATTCTTATTCAGTGAGGCCTCTTTAGCACATGTCACCTCCTTCTCTGATTACATACCAGATTGTCTTCTGGACAGCCCATGATCATTTTCAAGACTCCTGGACAACTGGGGTTCCCTATCTGAGCTCATTTTGTGTTTGGTGCAACCCACTTACTCCATGTAGCATCAGTTGCATGAAGTGTAGAGGAGACCCTCCCTTTGATTTGCCATCCCAGCATGGGCAACCAGGGTGCCAGGAAGAGCTGTGCTTCCTGTACCAATCACTTCTGAAACAGCTCAAACCTCTTTATAAGCCACCAGGATCTCGTTTTCAGCTTGAGTATAGAAGGTTTCAGATCCTCTATATCCTCGACTCTTACAACCAAAGGTTCAGTCTTGAGTCTTCCGCTGGTGCTTTCTGACAGAAATTTCAGGTAGAGCCATTCTCTCCAGCTGCTGTGTAGAGCACATTTTTCATATCTTGTCCTGGCCTGACTGGCCCAAGGGCTACTGCATGAACACATGTTTAATTTGTTCAAAGGCTTGTTACTGCTCAGGGCCCCATTTGAAATCATTCTTCTTACAGGTGACTTGATAGACAGAGCTTAGATTCAAACTGTCATTTGAAATGTGCATTTTCCAAAAACCTACAACACCTAAAAAAGCTTGTGTTTCTTTCCCTCTAGTTGTTAGAGACGTTGTTATTTTGTTAATCACATCTATTGGGATCTGATAATGTTCATCTTGCCTTTTTTATTCATAATTACTGAATCTCTTTTGCAGGTCTCTTGACCTTACTTTGTTTTATCACAAAATTGGCTTTCAGAACGATTTGGACTATTTTATTCCCTTTCTTAAAACTTCTTTTGCTGCATTGCCCCAAACAGTGATATCATCAATGTCTTGCAGGTATTCAGGAGTTTCACACTGCTCACTGGCAGAGCATGGGAAACAGAAAAGTTCTTGATTTAGGATAAGCACTACTTAGGAAAACCCAAAATATCAGTTGGTTGTCAACATTTTTCTCATACTAAATTCAAAACACATAATTGTACCAGATAACAAGAAGAAAATTAAATCTATCCTACTCAAAACCGGGGAAACTTTTATTCAATTTGTGTTTCACTCTATTCTCGGACTCTTCCCTGACATATTGTTCCTTTCCTCCTGCATTTCATTGTTGGTTATTCTTCCAGAGGAAGTTATATGTACAGAATATAGGCAAGTAAAAGCTAATATTCTCTTATCCAACAGCTGAACATAATTCTCTAACATCAAACTACACAAACAGGTCCTTCTAATTACAATGCCAATGTAGGCTGTGTCACCTTCCACAGCTGGATAAGCTTGAATGACAGTGACAAAAACAATGGGTTTATAGACATGTCTTGTCAATGTTTCAGCTATTGGAATGAATGTTGCAAAGAAACTGATAGGAAGAAATCCATACAGTAAGCCCACAGATCAGATTGTCAAATGGATGGCGCAACCATCCCTTTCCTCCTGGGTAACAGAGAGTGATGAAGGGCAACATAGGACACAAAGAAGCTTTGTGACTGATGCTTTGTGTCCCAAGTTGCCGCAAACTCTCTGCCATAGCAAAGTCAATCATTACACTTGAAAGTAAATGAATAAATCAAAGAAACAAAGTGGCTGGATCTCATTGCTCAAAAGATTATTTTTATATTTCATTTTCTTTATAGTCTCATGTTTGACCTTCCCCTATTAGGTTTGTTAATTTTCCTACAGACTTGCAGATACTGACTTTCTAGAGTAAATTTATTGAAAGCCACTGTTACATTAGATCCTGAAATGAAAATAAATGCAGCTGGTGTGAGTTTTTCTATGCCTGAAGCATCTCCTAGAAACCCAGTAGTTTGGCAGTGTAGTCAGTATGGAAAGACATTTACCCTTGATTTACCTGCAGTGAGTTGAGGTGTTTCTGTGTGTGAGCAAAATATCAACATATTAAAATATTTATGCGTTAAGTAGAAAAAGATGTTTCACATTGAACTTTGGACTCTTTGAAATGTCCTGAAGAATACCTTTAAATATTGATGTTTCCTAATGTAGCCCTTAGATAGTCTTTTTGCAGTGACAAGACATTTCAACTTGTTATAATTTTGCTGCAATTAAACCCTTACATTTTTCTTCTCCGTCTGGATAATTTGTGCATATAGACAACAGCATTTTACTGGGAGAGGGGTACAACTGATTTGATATTTCACCTGCTTCTTTTATGAGCAGGAAGAATTCAAAGCTACTTAGCACATTTTGAGCAATTTGTTCTTCTATTTGTAGTTATACATTACACATGCTTTATATCCAGGGGAACAAATGACCAGACAAAAATGAACACAAGAGTAATATTTCAAACTGATGTTGCCAGATAACACACTAATTATGGAGAAAGAAAATGTTCACTTCACATCCCACTCACCTGATGTGTCCAAGGACTGAATTTCAAAAATATCAATAACTTATGCTCAATATGAGAATATGTTATTTTTCCAGAAATTACATTATATTTGAGTATTAATATGTCTCTCAAAATTAGTTCAACTTCAGATTCTGGAACTTAAGGAACTGCAAAAAATTACACTACCTTAACTTTGGAAACTGAATCAGAAGTACTTTAATTAGGAGTGGGTTTGGAACCTTTGTTCCCACTGCAGGGATAAAAGTTTTTTAAGATAATCAAGACTTGTTGCTGTAGTCTTCTTAAAGAACACATTGCATAAAATATATTGAGTATAGTGTTTTAGTATATAGCATAATGAATAAGGTACTTTAGTATGTAGCATATAGCCAGAAGCAGTTTGCCAGAACCTTCACTTTTCCTGAGAAGCCAGTCAAATCAGTACTTATCAAACACTGTTATGGTGCAGGTCTGACTGCACAGACAGCTTTTCTTCCTGGCATTTGCTTGTGCTGCCCATCTCTGTAAACAGCACACAGAATATATAAATCAAGCTCTTCCCATCTCCTCTCATTTTCCTTTGGGTTGTAAATTATCACAAGACTGGGTTAAAGTGACTGCCCACTAGCTTCTTGGTCCAAGGGAAAGAAGCAATTTCCATTCATGCAAGTCTACATCAGTGGAACAGCTAACATGTCTTCTTTCTGTCTCAAAATGCCATGAAAAATGGCTCCTTTAGCACTGACATCAGCCTCCTTATCAGGCTTTACAGACAGTTGATGCACCAGAAGTGCAGTTATCTCTGAGATACAATAGGAGATATGCTACACAAAAGAGGTGGACTGTCAGGCATTTGTGCTGAGTAAAAAATAAATAACTACATAAAATGTCTTACATGCTAAAATGCATGCATACATTTTATCTCTAACAGAATATGGCTTTGTACTCAATCATTTCTTTAAGCCATTTTAAAACTCTAGGTGTGACATGATTTAACCCTGGAAACCATCATGCCAACAGCTATCATGAGTCATTATTGGCTTCATTTTCTTAGCTGATCTAGACATATTTCACAGGCATTGTCAATGGCTTGTGATAAAAATGAGATGGGAATGTTGTGTTTAAAGTTTATGCTATCTATACATCCTGTGTAGGAGTTAACTAGGCCACAAGATTTCGGAAGAAAGGAGTACCTTTATAATTTTGGCAACAAACTTCTTTTATCTCCCTAAAAGCCCTCAGATTTTCAAAATCTCCATCTTAGCATCAAAATAATCACACAACCCAGAAATATCTTGAAAACATCAGACCCGAAGCCAAAACAAACAACTGCAAGATAAAACATTTCTAGTTAATGTTTATAAAGGTGTGCCAACTTCAGATCCAAACTTAACAAGTGGATAAACTATCTGATTGCAAAAAGAGAGAGCCCAAGTGAACTTCATTACGCTTAATAAGTTAAACATAAAGTCCTGCACATTGATCGGGACAACCTGTAATATCGTTACAGACTGGGTGGTGAACGGATTGAGAGCAGCCTTGTAGAGAGGGGTTTGGGAATAACTGGGTGAAATGGATGTGTTCTGGCAGCCCAGAAAGCCTTTTGTATCCTGAGGTGCATCAAAAGAACTGTGGCCAGCAGGTCAAGGAAAGTGATTCTCCCCTTCTATTCTGCTCTCATGAGACCCCACCTTGAGTATTGGACCCAGCTCTGGGCTTCCAAGCACAAGACAAGGACATGTTAGAGTAGGGCTATGAAAATGATCTGTGAACTGGAACCCTTCTCCTGTGAGGAAAAGCTGAAAGAATTGGGTTTTTCAGTCTGCAGAAGAGGAGGCTCTGGGGAGACCTTATTGTGGCTGTTCAATACTTGAAGGGGGTTTATAAGAAACACAGACTTTTACCAGGGCCTGTAGTGACAGAACAAGATACAATGTTTTTTAAACTGCAAGTGGACAGGTTTAGATTGGCAGTAAAATCAAAATTTTTTACAATGTGGTGAGACACTGGAACAGGTTGCCCAGAGAAACTGTGGATGCACTATCAGTGGAAATGTTTAAAGTCAGATTGGAGGGGGCTCTGAGCAACCTGATCTAGTGAAAGATGTCCTTGGTCATGGTGGGAAAGATGACCCTTTCAACCTAGATTTTGTAAAACATTAAGATGTGGAACTAACATTTAGAATGGGCTAGAGTTTTAAACTCATATTTGAACTCCCCCTTACCTGGACATTTATTAAATTCTGTAGTAAAAGAGTCACCTGATAAAAGCAGAGGTCAAAGAGAGTAGGACATTTTAAAATTTAAGTGAATTTTGGTTTCTGTGAGCTTGACAAGGATGTGGACTGAGCAAACATAATTGTTTCTTAACTGTAAATATCTAAAATTAGTTTAAATTTTTTCTTTTATACCAATAGAGTCCTAAGTAGAGAGATTTGGAAAACAGTATCTTGCTTGATTTTCTTCTAGAGTGTTTGAGTGTTTTTAGGAAGGTTTTACTTGACTTTTTTTCTGCAGGAAGAGGAAAAAGGGGAGAAAGTTTTCCATCTAAACAAAGAAAGACTTTATTTGTTGTGTTTTGCAGGTTTTTTCTTCTGTTGTGAATCTAAGTCTTCACCCACAAGCTCATGACAAATGAGAATTTTCCGTTCCCTTATGGGAGGATGTGGAGGACAATGCAGCAGAGAGAAAACTCACCTGAGATCTTTCTCACCAAAAGCCTGTGATATCTTGTCCTACTTCTAATTCCCTCTTCACAGTTAAATTCACAACAAAAGAGGGATAAAGTTGGTTCTAAAAGGCAAAGCAAAGACCTTTCATACTCCACATAAAATGTGGATGCACGACATTTCTAGGCAATCACTTTTCTATGTAATGCCAGGGAAACAAGTTGAAAAGGACTTTCTGAGATGATGAACACTTTGCAAAGTAATTTGGTGGAATAGTGATTAAGATAATCAGATGTACAGAACTGTATGGCAATTAAGAGGGAGCATATATCTGCAGTATCTAAAGAGAAATACCCATGTGTGGGTTAACCAGCTATTGTGGGTATGGAAAGGGTATGGAAATTTAGCAGAAAATAAACTCCCTTATATTCCCCTTGGTCCTCAGAGATCAGAGGGGCTGGGTGTGACAGGCCCTGTTTTCTGATTATAGCAAATTTAGCACTAGAATTCTGGTGGAGTTCAAAAGAGGATCCTGTACGAGCACAGATGTACAAATAGTGTAGTTTATCAATCAGGTACTATATGTCTGGTCACATTTAATAAGACTTTGCACCATCCAGATACATGAATAGCACAGTCTGTTGAAGACACAGTAAATCAGGTTCAAGATTGGCAGTGATAAATGTACTAAGACTGTAATAGTGCTATGTAGATATAAATTAATATTCCCAGCTGTGCTTCAACACAGTTGAAAGCACAAAGCTCACCTAAAGATGCCCCTTTGGGAGAGGAGGAGAGTCCCAGTCTGACTAAACCTTTTCACCCCAAAGTCCCCTTTTTATATTATAAATTTTGACCTATCCCAAGGGGGTCGCATACTATAGGTGAGGTTTGGTGACTTTGGTCGTTCATGGGTTACATGGCACTAGCTTTCCTTCAGTTGCATCCCAAGGAATGTGTAAGTTAATATGTTGATGGAGCTTAATGAGAGTAATTGTTACTTAATGAGAGTAATTGTCAGAATTTCTAGCTGACAACAGAGGTAGAATAAACACTTTGCTCCTCCTCTATGTACTGAGGCAGCAGTGAAGGATGTCTGACCTTCATTGGAGGGTCTTTGAGTGCATCCTTGTCTCCTTAATGAACAAGATTTATAACAAGGGCTGTCTTTCCCAATGAAGGGAGTGAGGCTATTGGCCAGTACAGAGGTGTGATGTTCTTCTGTGCCTCACTGAAACAACAACAGGCCATGAGACTTCTGCTGCACTCCAGATCATTCAGTTGTTAGGCCTTGCTCCATCAAGGTGCAAGAAAAGCAAGAGGCACAGTTCATGTTTTTCTCAACTACCCTTATCAATTCTTCACTATCTTAAAGCAACACTGTACAGTTCTGACCATTTACCACATGTGGTTATGAAGAAAACATTGAACAGGGTCTTAAGAAAATATACTGACCTTACAAAGAATACAAAAAGTATATCTGTCCCCTGCAAAGATGCAAATTACAACTAGTGGTCCGCAATAGAATGGAGAGGAATTTTCATATTTTACTGGTTATTCCTGATAATACCAGTGTATCAGATAATATATAGGCATACAACTTTATGGAGAGAACAGCCAGTTATGTCTGGGTTCATGCATGTAGCCATAGAGATGAGAAATGTTATAAATCATGAGCTATTTAAAAGGTTTATCTTCAAAGTTTGCAAGAAAATACTGAAAAAAAATCTTCTTTGGATTTAAAGTATGTTTAAATACTTTCACATAAGAAGTTTAATAATTATATATTTAGCAGTTTTGCATAATTTCCAATTACCAAGGCTAAAGGAGAGATTTGCAAAAAAGACATTTTAGCAAGTGTTATAGATGAAAAAGACAAGGCAGACAGAAAAAAATACTTGTAAAACATCAGTAGGAAGTTCTACTATCCTCCTCAGTGGTTTACTTATTTATTCCTGGTTATGCATTAAAATAATCAGCACAATTTAATCTCATTCAGGTAGAACATTTTTTACGCATGGATCAATGTCCTTTTATTCAATAACATAAATTTCCTTTATAATTTCTGCTATCATTTGCAGAGTGTAAACAGTTTCTAATGCTTTGCACTTGAACAATAGCTTAAGTAATCAAGTAGAAAATTAATGAGAAGTAAAAGCTTATTTATAATTACACTCAGACCAAATTGTTATTTAAAGTATGAACGGTGCGTGAACTGTTATTCTACAAATATCCTCTAATTCCTCACAGATGCTAATTAGAGTTTGTCATACCCATACCCCAGAATTACTTGTTTTGCCAAATTAATTCTAAAATTATCCTCTGCTTTGTAACTTACTTGTCAACTAGAAAACATTCTCTTCCATTTTTGATCTCATTAAAATTAATGGTTTTATTCACATGCTTAAAACTGTGCATGTGCTTAAGTACAAGAAAGGTATCTTAACTCCACCGGTACCTAATAATTTTAGCAGGACTTTAATGGAGTATAACATCCACTATTAAGGATGTCAGTTGAGATACATGGTAAAACTTCAGCAAACGTGGCCATTATATAAGTAAAAGCAAGCAGGTAGCAAGGAGCTGTAGGTGACATGTATGTCCTGGCATTGTATATTAGTGGGAAGACCTTTCTAATGGACAAATGATTCCTTTTGTTTGAAAACATATATTTAGGACTGTTGATGAGAGGGAGAAACAACCGAGTTGTTGGATTCACTTGTTCACACTGTTGCTTCTCCCACTTAGCCTCCTAATGGACTGCTGTTTTCTGCCCATTCTTAAGAGGACTCACAGAAGATAAGTGCCAGATGCCAACTTTGCTCCTGGATGATCTGAGGGGTGATTTATTCAAAGAAAAGACTGTGTGATACAGTGCTGCTGTGTTACAGAAGATATCCAATGATATGCACCATGTTTCCAGCTATAGAACAAAGCCTGTACTTTGAAATGCATGTAGATGATCAGTCATTCAGGGTTTAGGCTAATGGCATTCTAAATAGGATGTTATGAAGAGTGAAGAGAGAAAAATGCAAAACTGGAAGAGACAGACCAGACATCAATAGTTGTCAGAGTGCAAAGCCCTCTATAGAAAGAATATCAATAATACTTCAGGCTCACACCAGTCCCCTCATACAGAGCACTGCAAAGCATTTTATGAACACTAATTTGCACAACCCTGCTATAAGGTAACAAGGTACTATTTTGGGTAGAGCTCCTCACGCAAGTCTTGAAGGTAGTAACCAATGCAAGGTTAAAAATGTCTAGGGGTCCTTTTAGGGAAATAACACAAAGAACAGCTCAAGGCCATATTCAGAAACTATTTGATTTCAGCTGTGAGAAATATAAAATAACTCTCTGTGAACTTTTTAAAAGCTGTCTCTTCCCCAGTTGCAAAGCTAGTTGAGACCAAAATGTGGCAAGCACATGTCAAAGTAAAAAACTCAAATGACCAGACCACCATTAAGCTATTTTTCCCACAACACCAATGGTGACCATCTTGCTAGCCACTACTGTCCTTTTTGAAATACTGCTCACATGTGGGTCAGATAACAAGCTTAGGTATCCAGGTGCTAAGCATTCCTTTACTTGTCTGAAGTTTTCCTCAGAGTTGCCACCTTATTCATCTCCCGAGGGAGCACTTTCTTGAGCTTAGCCTGCCAATCGGTTCTCTTTGAGTAGGTTTGACAAAGTAAAAGGACTCAAAAAGAACACACCAGTGTCACAGTGTGGCAAGGATTTCAGACGGTGTCCTGAATTTCACAAATGCCTACATCACTTTTGGATAAGTAACTCAGTTGTAATGCAGGTGCCTTTAGAGTAGTTAGCATGAATACCTACATGAGCATACCCACAGAAGCACAGAAAAAGAGCATATATTTTGATACCAGCTCAAGTTAATTAGGAAAAATTCCCTTAATATATAAAATTCCATTATCTTCCATTTCTGTATTGGTACAGTGAGAAAGAACCTTACTTTGTCTGCATAATTATGACTGTACTGAAGAACTCAGAAACACCATGTCGATATCCACAGCCAAAATTTTGTCACTTCTTAAAACAGAAATAACATTTATTCTTCCTTCGCCTTCATTTATTTCCACTCTTTGCTCAATCCAATACATAAAGACTGTTCCCCTACCCTTTATGCAAGTTGTTCCTTTCATTTTTCATTTACACAACAGATCATCTCCTGAGAAATGTCTCCTAAACAACTTTAACCACTGTCTCTCTTTTTTACTTTGTTAATTGTAGCTTGTGTCTGACTAGTGCCTTCAAGGAGTTTCCCCCTCCACGGTGCAGCCCCACTTACGCAGGGTTCTGCACAGAGGTGTGCACCCATGCAGCTGTATGCAGAGTATAGTTAGCCTGCAATCACCTGCATCTCACTGTGCATACATGCTATCCCTCTTGATAAATAGAGATATTTCTCAGCTTTTAACATGTACAGAAGGAGGGTTAAACAAAGTCAGCGAGATCTTTTGGTCCCCGTTATCACATGTAAAGGGACATATGTTTCAAACACAGCGTTGCATGCAGTTTGCCTCAAATGATCAAGTCCCCCCATAAAAAAAGAGCAGAGATCTAAAGGTAGCAGTAAAACAGTATTTTCAACCTGGCTGTCATGTAATAGATGTGTCTCTGATAATGTGAAGCCAAAAAACCCCTGAAAACTCATAATTCTGCACATAATGTTTCAGTGTTCTTGAAAGATCATCCAGGTAATCTGTCATTTGGATGGGCTTTGGAAAAGCCATAGGAACTGTACAGAGTATTACTTTTCTTTTTTCTGGGAGAATATGATACAGTATTTTCCTCCCACTCTTATTAAAGAATCTTGCCCCCTATGAGTGGTGATATTAATTAAATTGCCTTGAGAGGTTGTCTTACTCCTTTATATGGAAGTCTTGCATGTTCAGGAATGCCTTCAATTACTAGAAATTTCAGTGCATCTCACAATAAGTTAGACTCTTTATGCTTATTTACCCCAAGAGAAAAAAAACAAAGAGAAGGCTGAAAGCAATAAAGGAGCCCAGTTTTGTCAGAGCTTCACTAGAAGAGTGTGTCTCTGACTCCCTGTCCCAGAGGAGCTCAGCACCAAGTGGAAACTTAGCTGGGTTTGATTTTTTGGTTTTGAAAACATGGGGTAAGAAGAACCTTCCTCAGGGCCCCATCAGGCTGAATTCCCAGTGGGATCTAAATATAGAATAATAGAATACCATACAATAGCCTGGGTTGGAAAGGACCTTAAAGATCATCTCATTCCAGCCTTCCTGCCATGGGTATGGATACCTTTTGCTAGACCAGGTTGCTCAGAGCTCCATCCAGTCTGACCTTAAAGACTCCCAGGAATGGGGCATCCACAATTTCTCTGGGCAAGCTGCTCCAGTGCCTCACCACCCTCACAGTAAAGCATTTTTTTCTAATATCTAGTCTAAACCAACCCTCTTTCAGTTTGAAGACATTCTTTCTTGTCTTCTCACTAGAAGCTTATATAAAAAGACTCTCTCCATCTTTCTTGCAGGCTCCCTTCAGGTACAGGAAGGCCGCAGTTAGGTCACTCCAAAGTCTGCTCTTCTCCAGGATGACCAAACTCTATTGTCTTAGCCTTTCCTTATAGGAGGGGTGCTCTCTCCCTCCAATCATCTTGTTGTCCCTCTTTGGGACTGGATCCAACAAGTTGATGTCCCTCCTGTGCTGGGGAGCCCAGAGCTGGATGCAGCACTGCAGGTGGCATCTCACTGGCATGGAGGGGCAGAATCACCTCCCTTGACCTGCTGGCCACACTGCTTTTGGTTATATGCTCCTGTCAGTACCACTGAAATGGATTCCTTCTCTTTCCACTGTCATATATACCTCAAGACTTACAATTAGCTGGTCAGATTGATAGCCATATTCATACACTTTAATATTTGTGCATTATATGAATGAACATATGTATGCATTCATGTATTGTGTATATTAGATGAATATAGAGTTGGAAGCCATACTAGCTGAACTTCAATAAGATTTCACAAAAAAATCCAAATGTAAACACACATCCAGGTCTTGAAATCAGCGGGAGATGTTACTGGGTTTACAGAGGGAGACACCCATACTTCCTGTGGGACACTCAGACTAGCAAAGAAATTGCTTCTATTTTGTACTTGCAGGTCTTCTAATCTTAATTACTTTGGCAGTGGTATAAGAAATGACAAGACCTCCTGTTTGGAGCTGGCATCTGCAGAGAAAGAAAATAATCAATACCTTGAGGACCTCTGGAGCAGATTCCTCTGAAGCTGACATACGACATTTGACAGGAAAATTGAAGTAAATATAAGGTTGTTGGCCTGTCCTGTTCTTTCTGCACATAGGCAGTGTAACAGGGACAAAATAAGCATAGAAATCTAGTATGTTCTCAGCAAACATCCACAGCTCAAAGCCATCATGATCCCTTCTTAAAGGCACAGAGCACAGAAAATCTTCACCTTTTAGGTCACAGCAATGGTACTGGCAACAATCCCTCTGACTTCCAAGAACAGAGGAACGAAAATGAGCACTGTCTAAGACAGAGAAAAAAGTATTGATACAAATTCCATTGACCTCACCAAAAGTTCCTGCCAGAAGCATCCTACACAAGTTTCTGTAGAGTTGCTAAAGAAGAAAAGTGCAATATGCTCTCTTCTCCTCAGGCCCTTGCATCATTTTTTGCTCTTCTCACACTTATTCATCCCATCTTGGTCTTTCTCTGAAGTCCAGGAATGCAGATAGCTGAAGTTTCCAAAAGCAGCTCAGAATTCTTTGGCTTTGAATCCAAACCAAGGCCATTATGCCACTGTATCAGTCTGTGCCACACAGAACACATCTTATAAATGTAAGGACCGGCTTACTGTACTATTGTCATCTACAACCTGTGGTTATGGAAGTAATTCAAATTTCAGTCTGCCACGGATAATAATTCCACCTACATTTGTCTTGGCTATTAATGACAAAGAGAGCTAATGCAAGTTTAGTACTATATAAAAGCTGTACTAGGTCATCAAATTTAAATTTATTTAGGAAAAAAATTATGCCGTCTCTTACACCTTATTACTAAATTTTGCTCATTTTAATTGTCACTACTCTACAAATAAAGAATGAAAAAGTATATCGTAAAACTTATATTCAAAGTTACTGCTTCTTAGGAGTATAAATTTACATTTTTTAAATTATTCAGCTTGCTTACTAATATAAATTCCATTTTAAGTATTAATAATACTGATATAACCATGTATTATGCAAAAAACCCCTTTACTTCTCTACCCATGTATGAAAACAACCTGTTTTGGACCTGGAGAACTGGGACATCACACATCCTTGTGTGGATGAGTAAAGGGCAAAAAAGCTTAATAAGAAAGTCTTTTGAGAGTCTGTCCTATTTAGAATGTAATTGGACTTAATGATGCTTAAAGATCTTTTGCAGGTTTCCTTCCTCTACCCAGAAGAGAGAGGGTGTGGGCCACGCTTATAGCTCAGCATGCTAATTATGCCTTTTCAGGACTGACTATTTTAAATGGTCAGCACCTGTTGATTAAATGTCTAGCAGGGCACCATTAGTAAACTGTGTTCAATATAGTCTGTAATAAAAGAAGGTAATTTGAATTATGTGCATGACATCTCTCCAGTGGGTATGTATTAGACCAGAGGAAAACTCAGTGATACTTTACAATAGCATCTGTCAAAACACTGAGAGTGAATTAACCACGTTATCATGCTTAGCATGGAATCCATTCTCTTTCTATTTCATAAAGATTAGCATTTATTCTCATGGTAAATTATTTAGAAACAAATCAGGACCTGCATGGAATTGTGCACCAGTCTGATCTGTCTGATAAACACTGGCTTGTAAACAACCTGGAAACTGTCCTCTTTGACAAAGTGTTTGTTCACCAACTGCAGACCCACTCATATGATGTGAAATCATTCTCTGTTGGTCCTGTCTCCTGACAGGATGACTCAAGTGTTTTTCACAAGGAGTCAAAGTAGCAGCTTGAACTTGGATGACTTTTTCAAGACAGAGAGGTATTTGATGAAGGAAAAATAGCAAAATACACAAATCTAAGAATTTTCCCTTTTTTATAGTGCAGAGGCCAAAATCTTAGATTTTGTTCATCCACAAATGCAAACTGCTACTATGATACTGTTCCACATATAGTATGTTCTAAGGCTTTAGTAGGATGTAGTGTCAAGCAAGCTAAATTTGACCATGGGAAAATTAATAAGGACATATTCATGATTCTGTCTGACTTTCAAGGTATCAGGGGAAAGGCACTTCTGATGTATTTCTACAAGGTCAAATATCACAGCTGGTGGCCGGAAAAACAATCTGAAGAGGAACAATTATTCAGTGAAAGACTATTGAGATGGGTTTGTGAACAAAGGTCATCAGTTTGCAGAAAAGGGTAGAGATCACTTTGTTTTCAACACAGACTAATTCATCATACGCAATAAAGACTATCAAAGGTGAGCAAAATCTTGAGTAGTTTTTCTCATCAGACACCTGCACAAGCTCTTCACAAACCTTTATTCTGCTTCTCTTGGGCAATTAAAAAGTAGACAGTGTGTACTGTTTTCTAGGATCACTATAGAATTTTCAAAATCCACATCCCTCTTTTTTTAATTTGAGTACAATTTATTTTTTCCCAGTGATACACTCAATCTATTTTATCAAACAGCAGATTGGTGAAGTACAAACTTATATAATACCTATAAATTCTTCCTGACATGAAGAAATGGTTGATCAAAAGTTGTGAAATGCCAAACGGATGATAATCCCTATAATTTACTTGATAAAAACCAACTCCACGGGAGATATTTTAATAAATGTAATGACATCATGTTCCAAGGGAAAAGCTTTAAAATGCTCAGATTACATCCAGTCTGTAAATCCTGTTCAGATATTAAAAGCAAATTGATTACTATAAGATGATCACCATACTTAATCTCCACATTCAAGAAACTTTATAATTGCCTGGAAAAAGATATTGAAACGCAGCTATCTATATTTGTGCAAACACCTTGATCTTCTGTGATGCAGCAGTGCAAGTCTGATTGCAATTTAATTGTTTGCATTCTACTCCTTTAGCCCTGTTTGCCCAGGAGTGTTGTCCGTCATCTAACCTTACTCACAGATATCTCTAGTTGCTGCATCCTACATATGCAATCATCACTCTCCTCAGGCATGCATTTTTTGTAGGTGACTGACCTTCCAAAAATGTATACTATGTATACATGTGTGTGTCTTGTCTATCTTCACATTCAAATCATGCCAGCACAAGGGAGTCCCATGCTATCCAAATCTTTTTGGCATACATTTTGATATGAATATTAATTAATTAAGACAATGTCTGAACCTCAATAGAAAGCAGCTTGAAACTTTTCTTATATAGACAGGAGAACTCATCACAAAGAAGTCTTCCTTTCTAGCAAGGATAGAAGCTGAAACGTTTATTAAAACTGATGACTGAGATCAGTTTGAGGAACTACCATATATGCTTACCTTGTTCTTTCCTCTCAAACCCCTTCAGAGATACGACACTGGGCTACAGGGAACTTTGATGTGACCTAGAATACCCATTCAGACTATCTTGCAGCTTATACTACCTGCTGTGCAAGGGGTCTTCAGGTAGTACCACTGTATTAATGGCTATTTGAACAAGATCTTCAATTGAGAAGTCATTGATTTCTGAAAAAAATTTGGGAAACATTTGATTTCCCAAACATTTGATTTCCCAAAATGCATCATTTGGGCTGACAGTTGCATTTGATCAGAGTAGGAAGCAGATACCACTTATGATACAAAACTGACTTTTAAAAAATTTATTAAAGAAAGTCTTGCACTAATTTATCTGTTATACTCTGGTGCAACACCATCCATCTACTACAACTACACTAATTTGATTATTTAAATTTTATGTGTAGTTTTCTGGTACTCCAAGTGCAAAGAAGAAGAATTACCTTTGAAGAAAGTAAATGTTTCTAAGACAAGCTGCAGACCTATGGCTTCTCAGTACATTGGTACAAGAATGAATCACTGCCAAAGCATTTCCACAGCTGTACTTGTTCTAGACGTGAAAGTAAAGCATCATTCTGTTTTGCTATGTTCTTTCATTCCATAACATTGCTCTGTTAATGAATTCTCCAGCCCACTAAGGATATGGCAGGTCCTCCCATGCCTTAGCTCAAAACCATGAGTCAGAGAGAATCCACCCATTGATGTGAATAGGATTTCTACCTAATTTTTAAATAAAATATTTTTTTCCTGCAGAAAATGGAGTCACGTAGACAACCTGACATGCAAGCCATGTCTAGAAGACTTCTGTTACAGATATTAACTCGGGTTCATTTTTAATAAGCCTGGTCAGATATACAGTTAAGCATTAGAGGATTGTTTTAAAGTTGGGATTTCAATTCTGATGCTATGGAAATGGATCAAATTGATTTTCCGAGAGAGATGTAATTCTGAATTTTCAAAGTATTCTCAGATTTAATTTTAAATACTTTGCACTTTTTTCTCCCTTTTTTTCTTTTTTTTTTTCTTTTTTCCTTTTATTTTTATTTTTTTGCATAATAAAAAAAAAAATCCATTTACTGTGACCTTGGATATTCTGAAATGCCTAAAATAACTTCTAATGAGCTCAGGTGGAAAATTCTATCATTATTTCACTTTTCTTTACTCTATGGGGAGGAAACAGCTTTCAAAATATCACCATTTCTCAGCATAAGTTGTTGCTACTGTACACGAGAGGAGAAAACCTCCCCAGGTACTCCTCTGTGCAGCCAGACCGTTTCATGAGTTCTTTTTTCCTCTTTGCAAATGCCTGGAGGATGGTCAGAAACTTAGTTTCCTCCAGGCAGTGTTGCCCGTCACTCTTTTTACTAGTTACAGCTTTAATTACCAACTGGAGTAAAAGAAGACCAGGAGGGGAAGAGAAGGGCCAGAAGGGACATCTGATGCTCTTCTACCAGGGTCTATGGTTGTAGAGTCAGATTAGTATCTTGGTCATAAGTGAGTGAACACATATATGTTCAAGGATGAACAGGAGAGTTTTCACTGTCTTGTTAGAATCCTGTGGATTTAAGGACCTAATAGGATACGACAACTGCATATGGCCCATTTATTTGAGGTTCTAGAGGATCTTGTCCTCACAGGGTGAAGTCCAAGAAGATGGCAGTTTTCTGTGCACTGCCAAATTCTATGTGAGCAGCAGTAAGTCTACATCTCATCAAATAAGAGGTCACAACCGCTTCTAGAGGAGACGTCCTTCAGTGGTTATGAAGAGATTTGTTTAGAATAATCTTTAAAAAAACCCTGGAAAATAATTTGATGTTTACCAAATTAAAAAAATGGAGTACAGTACAATGTGGAAGTTCTTGGTTTGCATGTAAAGATTGATAGTTCTGCACACAAGGAGAAGAAATCACAAGACACAAAAAAAAATGAATGTCAGGCAGTTGATTCCTTGCTGAGGGTTCTCCAGTCTCATCAACTCTATTTCCTCTTTTAAAGAGAAGTGAATCCTTTTATACAGTAGCTATGCAACAGTTTTCATGATGCACTCAAAGAATTTTTTTTTGCAACATTTTACAATGTTTACATTACAGTTAGTAGCTTAATTTGGAAAGCACTTGCGGTTCCACAATTTGCATAAATCACATATTCAGTTTCTGTATTTCTAGCTTATGCAGTTAATGCACTTTTCATGTACATTTTGCTTTGTTTGTAATTTAAATTTGCTACTGTGTGGTTTAACCCCAG
The DNA here is from genome assembly GCF_025592945.1 of Manacus candei. Taxonomy (NCBI): domain Eukaryota; kingdom Metazoa; phylum Chordata; class Aves; order Passeriformes; family Pipridae; genus Manacus; species Manacus candei. Next base: position 40,189,106 of record NW_026138076.1, on the reverse strand, counting down.
CCAGCAACCAAGCACCAAGCAGCTGCTCACTCAGTCCTTCATCAGCAGGATGGGGGAGAGAATCAGAAGGGTAAAAGCTGGAAAACTCATGGGTTAAGATAAAGACAGCTTAATAGGAAAAGCAAAAGCCGTACACACAAGCAAAGTAAAACAAGGAATTAATTCACTGCTTCCATGGACAGGCAGGTGTTCAGCCATCTCCAGGAGAGCAGGGCCTCATCCAGCGGTTACTTGGGAAGACAAACAGAATCATTCTAAATGTCCCACTCTTCTTCCTTCTTCCCCTCAGTTTATACACTGAGTATGATGCCACATGGTCTGGAATATCCCTTTGGTCAGTTTTGGTCACCTGTCCTGGCTGTGTCTCCTCCCAGCCTCCCATGCACACCCAACTTCCTCGCCACCTTGGCAGGAAAGAAAGCAGAAAAGGCCTTGCCTCTGCGTAAGCCCTACTCAGGAACAACAACAAAAAATCACTACATTATCAGCCCTGTGTTCAGCACAAACCCAAACCACAGCCCCACACCAGCCACTGAGAAGAAAATTAACACTACCCCAGCCAAAACCAGCACATCTACAATCTTCAATCTGAATGAGGGGAATTCAGATTTCTGTGCAAGGATGATGAGAGTGGTCTCTAAAGGCATGAATACTTGTGGAGTACTGGTTCTGTAGTCTTGTTTTGAAGCATGAGCAATTAAAAATTAAATGTTTTCTTAAGATTACATTAAGATCTTGCCTGACCGCCAGTGATAAAGTGGTAATATCTACACTCAAGACTGAGACAAGTAGTTATAGATTGGCTATGAAGTCTGTTATACAGACCCATCACAAGACCATGACAAAGACCATGCTGAATTACCATGGATTAAACTCCTTGTTCAAAATCTCATTATGATTCATAAGAGATTAACTATAAAAAAGGTCTCAGTTGTAATGCAACCTTTTATAAAAAATGTCCAAATGTATTTCCCGGGCAGTGAGGTAAAAATGTTTCAAGCAAAGAGTGTGATATAAATGCACATTGCTCCAGATTTTAAGCAGTCATGGTTGGAATAAATCTATGTAGTTTAGAGAACACTTCAAGTGTCCATTAGTGAATGCATTTGGTAAAATATTAACAACAAAGTACTTGTTCAGTGAATAAATATGAGGATTGCTGGGAGAAGAACTATTGAACAAATATCAGGTTTGTGCTTAAATGCACATTTATATGATCCTCTTTTTTAAAGTCTTCATCATAGTTGTTTGCCTTAAGTGCATCTTAGCATTACTTACAAGACATTTAAAGGAAGAGGAAGCTGCGAAATCTAAAGCTGGACGTGAAATTTTACATGTGAACAACCAAATAATGGCCTTTCACAAATTTAAATATGTCCCTGGAAAATTTCTTTAAAACTTGCTTCACAGAAAATACCTCTACAAGCTTTTTAATTCTCTACTCCTCAGTTTTTGGCTTGCTTATTTGCTTTTTATGATTATATTATGAAGACTAACACCTTAAGAGTTCATTCAACCTCTTCAGAAATATGAACTGTTCATTATCACACTAACCATTCCTCATTGAACAATATAAATCAAAGATAATTTTAAGATAATCAATCAATCAATCAAAGATAAACTCCAGAATAAAATCAAAAAGAAAGGTTCTTGAGTAGATACACTTTCAGGGGAGGGAGAAATTTATTCAGACAGTTGTTCCCATTTAACAGAACAGTGATGCAGATGATGAGAGTCCGTAGGTTGAAAAATTTTGGAGGAAGAGCTTACTCCCAGTGGAGAGGACTGAATTATTTAAATGGTTATAAATCGAGTAGAGTCAGAAGGACCTCCGGTCATGGGAGACACACAAAGACTGTGGGGGTGACCAGTTGCAAAGCAGCTGAGCAGAACAGGACCTTGGGGTTCTGGTGAGCACCATGCTGAATATGAACCAGCAATATGCTCCTGCAAGAAAAGAAGACCAGTAGGTCTTCTTTTTCTGGGCTGCATTAGGAGGAGTGCTGGTAGCATGTCATATGGGCTGGTTTTTCATCCTTGCTCTGTAGTAGTGAGACATATCTGGAGTGCTGTGTCCAATTCTGGACTCCCCAGTACAGGAGAGACTTGGACATACTGGAGACAGTCCAACAAAGGGTCACAAAAATAAGTAAGGGACAGAAGCATCTACCTCTCCTATGAAGAAAGACTGAGAGAACTGGCACTGTTCAGCCCAGGGAAGAGAAGATTTGGGGGAAACTTAATAATGTATAACAATACCAGAAAAAAAGGTGTAAAGAAGACAGGGCCAGGCTTTTTGCAGTGGTGTCCAACGCAGGACCAGGGACAATGGCACAAGTGGAAACACAGAAGATTCCTCCTGAACATCAGGAAGCACCAGGGCAGGTTGTCCAGGGAAGTTTTGGAGCCTCCATCCTCTGAGAAAATAAAAAGTTCTTTGGACATGTTCCTAGGCAGTTGGATCTAAGCGACCCTGCTTAAGCAGGGGGATTGGATCAGATAATAGCAAGGTTCTTTCCCACCTCAACCATTCTGTCATTCTGTGACCATGGATCTTTCAGGAACGAAAACATGCCTCATTATAAGTCCTAAGCCAAAAACATATTCTATCTTCATCCTGTAACTGTTTGCTGATAAGAAATAGCCCTACATACCAGAGAAGTAATGTGATGCTCCTGTGGAAGACTCTAAGCAGGTTAAAGAAACTTTTTCTAACTAGCTTGGACTAAATGTAGCACCAGGAGTTCAGCAGCTATGGGTAGATGGGGGAGTCTGTAGGAGACATGCAACTTGTATTGAAGCCTGCATTGTGATATCTTCACTGCTAGAACTAATCAGGTGGGCATAGTGATCCATTTGCACCTGGAGCATGGATATACACAGGAAGCAAACACCATATAATGGGTAGCTAAAGGCCCTTCAACAACAGGATGGACTGCAAGAGGGTTGTCATGTTAAGAACTGCTTTTATTTTTCCAGTTTGTTGCTTCACAGACATGCCAGATATTATGCTATTTGATTCTAAAGCTGCACTATTTTCTGCTCTCTTTTGTGATGCAGAGGAAAAAAGGATTTTATGCTTCTTCTCCATACACATTATCTATAGCTGCAGAGGAGTAAGAACGGTACTGATTAAAGTAAGACTAGTGGTGAATGCAGAAAAGTAGAAATGTTTGAAGGACTCTGTGAAGATGAGTACCAGGAGGTATCCTAAAGACTTTCCCATTTATGTGAGGAAGAACTCTCTCCCATAACAATTAGTGTACTGGTGGCAAAGACTTGACATGATTGCTAAAGAAAGACTGAGTCTGTAGGACATCCACCCATACAAAATAACAGAAAATTTACTTAGCCAACCAATGCTGTTTTTGTAGCAGGGATTTATTATTTGATTACATTGCAGGAAACAATCAAGTACAAGAAAGAATGGAACCAGGGAAAAAAAATCCAGGGATTAGAAACCAATAATTAGAACAAATAAATTTAATATCTTAATTAGAGCTGCCTGTCACCATTGTAAATGGGTCAACAAAGTATTCAGAGATGAAGTAACTATACAGAAGAGAACATAATTTTGCATATATTTCTGGGTTTAGTTATAGTTCTTTATAGAACTAAGGCTGATTGAACATTTGTTCCTTTCCTTGTGAGTCCTTTTAGTCCTTTGAATTCATTCTTCCTATCAGCAAGGACTGAGCAATCTCTTGTCTCTCCTATTTCAGGATCAGTGCAACTACTGATTTCAGACTGACACAAAGCTAAGAGATTTACTGGTGAGTCATTTCGGTTTTATGATGTGCTATGTAAATATTTTCTTTAATGTAGGCCCTATAGGAAAAGAGTGTGTGCTCTTTTATGCATCAGAGCAAGTGATTGGCAAAAATATTTTGGATATATCAGCACAAAAAATGTGGGTTTTCAAATAACCATTAGTTGTTGGAAGGGACTCTCCATTTATCTCCATGTGTTTAAGTTTTCCATATACGAAACAGCTCTGTTTGCAATGGAGCAAAGTTATAATCATCGAGGAAAATTGAGAAGTTATGAGCAAGAAAACCAGGAAAACAAACTGCTGTGCTTTTTCTTGAAATCAATATAAAGGCAAAGGGAGGAAAGCACAGTTTGATTTTCTGCCACATTTTTTTTTATACATCTACTTGAGCAGTTCATTTTATTTGATTTTTTTTTTTTTTACTTATTATACCCACTTTTATTTAAATTAAACTGCTTCTAAGCTTTCACCATTCAAAGCAAGCTATTTGGCAAAGCCTTTGAGAAGTCTTCTGCTAACAAAATCACTATTGGTGCTGGAATGTAACTAACTAGCAGTTGCAAAGCTGCCAGGATCTCATCACTTCTGACTATGTTGTAGCTAACTACTTCAGTCAAACTGGCAATAAGTTGGAATGAGGAAAACACTCTGTAACTATCGGCCTTTTCACTGAGCACCAGTTCACTGAACTAAATGTGTGTCATCAGAGGTTTTCATTCCATTTGGGCAACTGTTTGTTAAAGATAACTGGCTAATTGTTGCAACAAACCACCGACTGGTGCATTCACTGGAGCTTGTAAAACCAGCCTAAAAATAGGTTCTAGTTCCAAAATTTAAAAGGCATTTAGAAAGAAATTGTGGGGGTTTTGCTGTGGAGATCAGATACTTGTTGAAGAATGGTCTCTAGGCATTAAATCATCTGAAGCAATAACAAAACAGCACCTTGTTTAACAGAGTTTGAAACCAGCACTTAAGTCAGGTGCAGTGAAACTGTTCCAGGTGGAAATCTTGCCTTTTGGTAAATTTTTGGAACTATCCCATTAATATAACTGAAGTAATGATTTTGTTATAGGAATCTAGTAAATAAATTTTGACACACAGCTGAGTAACAAGGTGACAAGATTAGGTTGGGTTTTTGTGAACAGACTAGACTGGGTTTTTGGGGTTGGTTTTTGGTTGTTTTGTTTTGGGTTGGTTTTGTTTTGTTTCTTCTTTTCATTCAGGATTAAAGGCCTGTGTGAGATAACCAGCACTTTGTGTAGTAGTTCCTATAAGCTCTAAGAAAATTTTCAACCCTACTTGAATTTCACGCTGTTTGTGCTTCCCCTTGCACTGGTCTAAGCAACTATACAGAAGTTAAAGCAACAAAGCATGAAAGTCTGGCCAGACATCAATAGAAAAACTCACCTAAGAGAAAGTACTAATATCCCTGAAATGGTAGCTAAAAGCCAATTCCTACTCCCCCCCACGGTTTTATACAGAGCATTTTGATATGAACACACTTAATATTTATAATGGAAATCTTGTATTGAAAGTATTTTGAAAGTATTTTGATTACATTTCCATTTTTGTTTATGTTCCATGATTTGTTTATTAAATTACAGAGACCAGTGCTATACATTATTGTCTGAGTATTTTTGAGTGAAATTGCTCTGTCACTTCATCTGTGATGTAAACTTGATTAAATCTGTGAAACAACAGTTACTGCAGAGAATATGAATGAACAGCAATAAGAAAGAGAAATAATTAGCCTGGGTTAGATGCTGATGAAGCTTTAATAAGATTGTTTATTAACAGGAGACTTCATTTAAAAGAACTGGTGTTCAAGGAATTTTGCAGCACCAGGTATGTCTTCAATAAATTGAGAAAACTGAATAAGTAACAGAAAAGTTAGCCAAAGAGTTCTTATATCTTATTTAATTACTCGTGGAATTTATTAATAATTTAAGGAATTATCAAGACAGCATTATCAAAATAGAAAGAACTTAAGGAACAAAGCTAGAAAACCTAATCATATGTTTTGGACAAAGAGCTAAGAAAAACTTCAACCAGACAAGCTTTTCTCCTTCTTTCTGGATTTACTTTTTCCCCTTTTTTGGACTGTGCAACTTTTGGAGCTCCTCTCTCTCTAAAGTAAGTCACCTTTCCCTTTTCTTACAATAGAGTCTGACATGGGAAAATGCTGGCACTGCTTCTACTCTCACTAGGAACATAAAGCCTTGGCTTCAGTGGAAATTTTCGTGGATTAGCCTCAATGAGCTTTCTCAAAAGGGAACAGCATATGATGTCAACAGCAGAAAAAATAGTAGCAGAAAAAATAGTAAACATTGAGATTATATATCTTGCTGCCAATGTATGGTGACACATTAACAGGCAGTGAAATCATTTGGATATGGATTTGACAACAGTGATGATACAAGTCAGTGTCTCAAGGAGATGCCTGCACAGCTCTGTGCAGCTGAAGAAAAGAGCAGCTAATGCAGAACATCCTTCTTCTGTTATAGGAGGCACTACCTGCAGATATGCTGAAAGGCAAATTTACATATCTCCTCCTCTAATCAGTATATTATCTAACCCCCCCCTTTCATGTGACAGTATGTAAAATGTCCTTCTCATGTTATCTATATTTGCTTTCTGATACATTTTCCATTATTTATTCATATTAGAACATATACCAAATATCTATTCTGAGTAAATTACAAAATTCCATAGGATATTGAGCTTGGTAAAAAATATATTTTGGAGATATATTTGGTAAAGACAAAAAATGTGATACTTCAGGCCAGAGTTTGAAGAACAAGCATTTTTATTTGTTTATTTTTCTAAATTTTTATTATATTGTGTCTCTCAAGAATAGCTTTGATTTATAAGGACATGCTTGTAGGCATGAAAAGTATCTGGGTTTGAATCCTTTTAATGACTGAATTCAGTGATGGAACTGAGGTCTGGACAGTGATGTTCAGAGAATGAGAAGAATTATTTCAAAGGCAGGATGACACTTTGTTTTACTTGAACTCAGCAGTTATCTCAATGAAAAAGGATTTCATCAAAAAGAACCCAGAAAACATAAGGCCCAGATTGATTGCCTTTGATTCCAAAACTTGAAAACAGCAAAGACATGCAGGTTTGAGCCTTCAGCAAGAAGTAAACTCCCAGTCAGGCACGAATTCTCTGAAGGACTGGGACATTGGTCCCCGTGGTGGTTCCACCAGCCGTGAGGAGGCAGCAGCAGGGTCTCTGCTCCATGATGAGCTGACTGTTACTTATTATTCCTACTCAATATGGGGACATTATTCTTTTCAGACTCTGTGAAGGACAATGAAAATGGCTTTTCTTCACAGTGTTCACTCATGCAGGGTTTGACATGGGCCTAGCTCATTGTACTTTATTACTGTTCAGCTGTTTTATTTATAACAGCAATAATTAGCTGAGATCATGTAATTGTAGCTGCTTAAAACTACTTAGTGCTTCTACACCATGACTTCCCACACCATAGATGCATCACATCTCCTGATATAAATCTTTTACTGCATTGATAAGTACAGCTCTTTCCCCTCTCTTCAGCTTGCCATCTGTGAACAGGGGGCAAAGGGAGCTCACAGTAGCAAGAATCCTGTCAGCTCTCTCAGAGAGCCACTCAGAGGCCACTCCAGAGTGTCACAGTGCATAGTTTGTCATCTCAGTTGTTGTCCTGTTCCTATCTCTGCCTGTCATGGTCTCCCCAGATGACTCACTCTTGCTACACAGCAAGATACTTGCAGCAGTGAAATAAGAATTCCCCTTAATAAGGTGTTTTCAGTTTACTTTTAAGTTAGTCTCCTGAGTGCTGAGAAAGGGAACTGATAGCATCTGCTGTGCTTCAGTAACCAGCCACAACTGCTTTGTCCTGAATATGCACCTTTCTAATTACAGAAGAATTAAAGTGGTCCTGTAAAATCAGACCACGTCCACATGTACAAGAAAAGAGGCCCAGTAGGGATAGATTGGTACTTGAGTGTAGTTGGCACTGGGACCCAATGTCCATGCTGTAGACATTTATTTGATTAAGTCTTACTTCAGAATGGATCTAGTCCAATCCCTTTGATGAAGCTTGTTCCTATATGTGGGTTCAAAACTACTCTATGGAAAGCTATCCCACTAGAATCTGTATTTTGGAGTGCAGTTCCCTTAGCAGGCTTCTCTTGCGAATCCCATGCTGTCCACTGAACTAACACAGACAATGGCAGCACATTGCAGCTGCTGCCCTCACTGCCTGTACAGGGTCACCCATTCACTATTGAACTTTATTTGACCCTAATGATCTTGTGGTAAGCCAAAGAAGCAGGGACATCTTTGGCACATGGGACAACCACCTGTGGGTGCAAAACATATAGAATCACATCATCATAGAATGTTTTGTCTTGGAAGGGACATTTAAAGGTCATCTAGTCCAACCTCTCATCAACGAGCACGGACATTGTCAACTGGGTCCAATCACTCTGAGCCCTGTCCAACATAACCTTGAATGTATTCTTCCTTGTATATAGTTTGAATCTACTCCCTTCTAGTTTAAAACCATTCTTCCTTGTCCTATCCTTACATGCCCTGTTAAAAATCTGTCGTTATGTTTCTTAAAAGCTCCCTTTAAGTTGCGATAAGGTCTCCCTGAAGCCTGCTCTTCTCCAGGCTGAACAACCCAAACTTTCTGTCTTTCTTTGTAGGAGAGGTGTTCCATCCCTCTCGTGATTTTTGTGGCCCTCAACTGGACTTGCTCCAAGTTGTCCCTGTCTTGTACTGAGTATTCCAGAGCTAGATACAGTTGTCCAAATGGGTTTTCACCAGATCTGAATAAAGGAGCAGAAAAAGTTCACTCCACCTGCTGGCCACAGTCCTTTTGATGCAGCCTGGGGTATGGCTTCTGGGCAGGTGCTTCGCTAAGCAACCTTAAAACACTTGTTTGCAAGACTCTCCTTCAAAGAAGTGTCCTCCTGTGCAAAGTGTCACACCATGTCTTGGTCACTCAAGCTCCCTAGGTCTGCCCTCTGTGGGAGTGGAGGCAACTGCCATTACTCTTGGTCCTGCCCATGCCTTGTCAGCTGCTCTCATGTGAGCCAATGGCTCCTGGCAAGTCTCAGGTGTGTGGTTTCTATGGCTCAGGAAACATCCCCACACACCACAATCCTCTACTGTGCTGAGGAATGCACCTTGGTAAGTAAGGCTGACTCATCTTCCCTTTTTCCTAGCAGTAGCTCAGGTTTACCTGTCCTCAAGGACATCCATTTCCTCCTAAAAGCTTTAGGAAAAGCTCTTGTTGTTTGTTTTATACGTTTGTTCCAAAAAGCCATGGGGATCCCCATGATCCTGTAACTGTCATGGTTATAAATCAGTTTCTTATTTCACAAAACTGCAGGGATGGTCAGTAATACCACCCAAGGTAATGACTGTCAATAACGTGCCAAATATGTGTAATAAATTAGAAATATTTAGAGCCATAGCAAAGCTTCATTATTATGAGGATAATTTGTGATCCTTATTACAGAATAATTGCTTTTCAGTACGAACGGAGCAAGAGTAATACTTTCTTCATGTCACTAGAAGTATAAAACCACTTGATTTGATTTCCCCTTGGTACTCTACTGCTTCATTTGGTACTCAGCCTTGCAAACCTACTGCAATATCCAGAGTGGAACCAGGCCTGTACATGTTGTGTAACAATCAGAACACTTGTTTGACCCACTATTCCTGTGAGAGGTAAACCAATAATCCAGAGTACAGTATTCCCACTAGAATGCAATAAAATCTAGTTAACTAAACCATTAGAGCATATTAGCTTTAGTTAGTTATTAGAAGTGAAGAGTTTCCTAATCAAAAATGACCAGAATAAAGAGGAGGCTGAGTAAAGTCAGTGATGCATAACTATTTTCCAGTCTGCATAAGAAAGTGTCTCAAAACAGAAGTATTAGTTTTAATTTTTCAGAGCAGAAGGTTTAGTAATTATATGGTTGAGGGAGAAAAGGAAAATTTGTATTTTATTATGAAATACCTTTTGCTACCATACAATTTTCAAGTAATTTTCTTTCTATTCTTTGAAAAGAAGGCAGATATGAGAGATTTGGAAAATAGTGAACATGGGAGTTAAACAAACCTCGTGAAAAAAACCGGATTTTTCCAAATGGAAAACATTAGTCAGGTTATGATTTTTACTTCTTTTGTCCTTGGGATGAAATGGAGGAACTACAATTTTTTTTTCATAAACTTCTTGTTAATTTGCAACTTAATAATTTCAAACATTTAGTTTTGAACCATTGCATTTTGGTTTGACCTTTTAATTTTTTGAAACAAAATGACTGAGCATCAGAGGAGGAAAATAAATAGAAACATTAAAAAAAATTTCTGTTTTCATTCTGAAAATGTCAAAGGGGATGTTTAGTCAACTTCTAAAAGCTTTCCAACCTTTCTAAAAATGAAGACTTTATAAAAAACTCTGACCCATTCCCACACAATGCATCATAATTTCTTAATAAGAAAAAAAGCTTATTATACAAAGAAATTCCCAGTCAGCAGTTGAAAATTAATCAGGCTATAAAACCCAAGAAATCAGAGACTATGAGAACTTAATTCAAGTACTAGTATAAAATAAAGCAATGGACCGGTTGAGGTCAGCTGCTTGTCAGTAAGTGTTTGTTTTACAAGTAAATTTATTGTATTTTCATTCTTCAGGTCTTACACACAATAGCTACAGGAGTCAAAGGTGCACTTCTGACTCTAAAGAAAAAAGCTCTTAAGCAAGATAATACAGGTTCATAATATGATCCAAAGCTTGTGCAATTGTGCCTTTCCAACCACAGAGTAATAATGCTTATGTCAATGACATTAATGTATTTGTATGCTCACAGTGCTCATCAGGTTAGCTCTGAGCATACCAGAGGAGCCAAAGCCTCTGAATTCTTCCCTGTAGGGCTGAAGGCACTGTGGTTTGGCGCACTGGGGTCAGACTGATAATTCTAAGGGGTAGCCAAGACAAGTGGTTAGCTGAGAGATAAGGGTGATGAATAATTCCCACTGGGATATTTTCAGACATAACCTCAATGGCAAGTAAGTATACTGAGTGACAAATGGATTGCTGACATAGGAAAGATTCACATCACCTGCAGCTGGGTATCTATCAGTTAATCATCTTGTATAATTCATCTTTCCAAGCTGCCTTTGCGACCCTGGTGGCTCCACAGTGTGTTTGTCCATCCTAACACAGACCAAGAAGGGCAATAGTTTCACATTTGGAGATGCCTCTTTCTCTCTGGTCAATATGAATGAAAATTAGCTTGCTGGCCAGCTGTTACTCAGCTTCAGGTGAGTGAAACAAACCTGTCTATATTGTCCAATATCTTGCTTGAAAGAGGAGATCTTGGTTGAGTAAGGTCATGTGGCCATTAGTGTCTTTTCCTTGCAAAAATACCTTTTCCTTACAAAAATACCCCACAAACAAACATGATAATGCCAGCTGTTTCAGTTGGCTTTACCTCAACTGTGTTGTGCTTGTTAACTCCCAGTCAGCTGAACACAGGCACACGGGTTCAGCCATCTCATCCTTTAGCCAACATGACATCAGTGAGACAAGGAAGACATAGCTATTTTGACCCTTTTGGTAAGACATGTCTCAATAACTGCCTGCAGGGAGATGAGAGGACACATCAGGCTGCTGTTTGTGTCACGATCACAAAGAAATTCGCCTCTCTAGCTTGCTTGAGAACAAAGACATCAAAGATCCCCACAGCTAGGCTTGCTAGGCTAAATTGCATTAACAGGTGCAACAAGCACACAGCCCAGAGGAGAAATCTTCACTATTACTTCACTCTGTTTCCTGTTATAAACAAGCTTTACATGATAAAAGTAGAGTTCCTCCTGGTTTAGGCTTTCATGATGGCACACAGGAACCCACAGAGGATTACTTCTTAAGACTTCAGGAAACCCTGGGGCTGGCTATGTAATAAACATAATGTGCAGTGTTTGCCACCTTATCCTTTCATTTTCATCTACTGCCAGGAAGCAGACACACAAACATATGCAGACGTTTCTGTTAATAAGGAAAACAAACCGAATTTGAAAGGCTTAGTCTCTTCTACTGAAGTTTTCACTGATACTTTTTCAGGTCGCTTTTTGTTTTATTTGGATTCTTTAAAACAAACAGTTTCAGTTTGATGTATAAAATATCAACAAGAAGGAATTTATTTAAAAGCATGATGCTAGAGATTAAAAATAAGAGGCATTTTTTTGATAGTATTTGGATTTAAAAATATAGTACAGACATATTTTCCTCTAAAATACTTTTGATCTAGTCCCAGTGGAAAGTTCATATCCCTGTCACAGTGTACTACTTTTCGAGAATGATACACCAGAGATGAAAATAGTGTCAATTTAGTTTGTAAATATAATAATAAAGGCAAAGATTACAGTACTGTTGAAGTCCTGGGGATCATACATAGACATCTGGTCTTTAAAGAAAAAAAAAGGGAAAGGAAGAAGTAATGCAACACTCAAAACCTGCATTTTCAGACTTTATAAACATAATAAACCAAAAGACTGAATATCAACCACAAGATATTCAATTAGATAATTTGTGCATACAGAAGGCATAAATCCTTCGCTAAGTGATGGCATTCCAGAATGTCTTCAGTCATCCTGGGACACAAAATAAACCACATCCTCTTGTACCATACAAGGAAAGATTGGAGTGTTCTTCTGACATTTGAGAAGGTGAATATTTTGGCTGCATCTGTTTCCACCATTTTCTAAGATGGCAGAAACAGCCTTCTAGTTTCTGCCCCAGACGAGGCTAGAGGTGCACCCGGAGAGTAAAAGGTAGGATTTTCTTCAGGAAAATACTGGAAAAATATACCTGATGATTTTTGCATGCTGTTGACAATTTGCCTCTTCACCTTACTTCCACTATAAGCCTACCTACATCACAGATGATGTTTACAGGGCCAGTGGCTCCCAGACTCATTCAGGTCAAGTCTGCAAAGATTGAGACAGTCCCTGATGCTTGGATCAAATCTAAGGATAGTGGTGTAACAGGATGGACAAGAGTCTGAGCCAGTCCTGAAACTTAGGGCCAAAGATCGTATCATAGATTTCTCAAATATTAATGCTGTATCTGTTATCAACTAGTAGAATAATATACTCTATGTCGTAATATGGACAAGTTCCAGCCTTACATTAAAATATTCCTAATCTGATGAATTCAGCATTGGCTCATGCAGGTCACTGTAAAATTCCACCTTTTTTATAGCTTCCTACCTGTTGGCCACACAGAGTTAGATGTGTATCATTGCTATTTCCAAGCACAAAACAAAATGCAAAATAGGGGAAGAAAGTATCCATTTTTGGTGTGAATGTTTTTATACAATCCTATTTGCCTGTGGTAGTATTCTAGCCAGTGAAAGTCTATCATTTATATGCATAACCTGAGTTTCATTAGCTGTGCTGACAGTTATATGGTAATAAATGGTTCATATAGAGTTGATGATCAGATAATGAGTACATTTCAGGCCCACCTGTTCATGAACTTTGCTCCTGAAAAAACTAACAATGTAGACACCTCTTATGAGGATTGACCCTAAAGTCTCTGGTAGTCTCTCTCACTCTGCCCACATCCCCGCCCCCAAATTCCCAAGGATGCCTGAATAAGCTATCTCTTGCTTCTTCAAGCCAGATTGCTTTACTACTGTTATCTGAGCACTAAAGCTTTAGAGAACACAGAAGATATATGGGAAATCTTTTATTAGCATGGTAGCCACACACATTCTGGTCTGGATCTGTGTTTCTTTGTGCTGGCTGCTGTATGCACTGCAAGACCAATGCAGAATCTCAGAATCACAGAATGGGTAAAGTGAAAAAGACCACAGCAGTTCCAACCTCCCTGCTTAAGCAGAGTCATCCTCGAACACATTGCACAGGATTGCATCCAGACAGTGCATCCAGATATTCTTGAGTATCTTCAGTGAGGGAGAATCCACAACCTCTCTTGCAATCTGTTCCAGCGTGTGACCAGTCACATAGTAAAGGAGTTCTTCCTCATATTCAGGAACTTCCTGTGCACCCATTTGTGCCCATTGCCTCTTGTCCTATTGCTTGGCACCACGGAGAAGAGCCTGACTCCATCCTCTTGACACCCTTCCTTCAGATACTTATAGACTTTGGTAAGGTCCCCTCTCAGTCATCTCATCCAGATAGTTGTTGCACTGTAGAAGGCAATCAAGTTGGTCAAGCATGATTTACTTTTAGTGAATCCACGCTGACTGCTCCTAATTATTTTCTTGCCATCCATGTGGACAGAGATGACTTCCTGAATAAGGCACTCCATCACCTTTCCAGGGATTGAGGTGAGGCTGATTGACTGGTAGTGCCCTGGGTCCTCCTTCTTGCCTTTCTTGAAAACTGGAGTGACATTTTCTTTTTTCCAGTCCTCAGGCACCTCTCCTGATCACCATGATCTTTCAAAGATGATCATGAGCAGCCTCTCTATGGTGTGTGCCAGCTCTCTCAGCAGTTGTTGATGCTTTCCATCAGGGCCCATGATCTTGTGGATGCCAAGTTTCCTAGGTGTTCCTTGACCAAGGAAAAGTTCCTACAGTCTAGATGCATACAAATGTGATGGAAGATTTGCCCAACAGAACACAGGGTAAAAACAAATGCCTCAAAGCTAATACAAGGTTACATGTGCAAAAAGTTTGCATGTTCTGTACCTCATGATTGTGAGAAAATTTAAAATAACTACGACAGTTTATGCATTAATTCACACAGACTACATGCCTAGCCATGAGCAATTAATTGTCAAAATCAATTCAGTGGTGCACAAGGAAATGGGATGAGTTCTAAAATAGTCACTGAAACACATATGGAGGAACGGACAAGTCAACAGGGTAATGGGAGAAGCAGCAAATTAGTATGCAACTGAGAGAAAGAAGAGCAAAGGAGGGGAAAGCAATATTACAGAGGCAAAGTACATTGGAAAAGCCACTTCCCATTGAAAAAATGGAGTTTTCTATTAAAATTCAGAACCTATGAATTTTGAGATCATTGCTAACTCCAGAAAACATTTAGGAGCAGCTTTTCCATTACAATTCATACTACTCTGGGATAATTTTCAAAGTTTACTAGAAACAGCTGATACTTGAATTAGTGAAATTAACAGAGGTTCAAAACAACAAGGATACAAATTACATTTAATGTCTTGATAATTAATTTGTGCTGCTAATTAAAATCTACCAACAAGCAAAAAAATTCCACCAGAATTCAGTTTTCCATAACCTGTCTACATATCTGTGATCTCAGAGATGGCACCAGCTACTAACAAGTAACAACACCTGGAACCACACACGTGGCCTAAAAAGTTGTACGAACCTACAAGTGGAAAATCTTCCTTTTCTTTACCCATGGTAAATACTCATGGAAGAAAGAAAACAAGAGAATGAGAGAAAATTACTTAATTATGTAGTTTATATACTAGTAGACAATTACAAATACTTTCCAGAAAGAAGGAGATCCTGGGTTCTTGTGTTCCCTCATACAACTTTTGTGCGGCCTGTATGGATCCTTACTGAGTGATACACAAAAGTAAAAAGCAAGAGAACTTGGCTGTGTTGGCATGCGGGTCTCTATGTGGTTCTACCCCTATGTCTGTACCATACTTTTTGCATCAAAGTCTCCCACTAATTCGTTACAACACAAGCAGAAATCATTTAAGGACAGAACTAGGGTACTTCAAGTAGCACAAAAGTATTAAAATTACAATATCAAAATAAACTCCCCAGATATTTTAAAAGAAGCTCTGAAAAGAAATTAATGAATTCTTGAAGAAGTAAGCTATTGATGTTTTTTTATATCTGCTTTGGAATTTGCATCACTTAAAAATAAATAAATATGCAATTAAGAAATTAAGAAATAAAATTCCTAGCAGTTATAAAGCACTTCATATTCCTCAAAGCACTCTAGACACATTTAATACATCACCTAATTAATTCCTCCAGAAGCCAGTCTAACAGACTTCACTCCATGCTGTGCACTGAGAAACTGTTTCTTGATTTAAGGTCTATGTTTACTGCTCTTCATTTTTTTTTTATTTTTTCACCAAACAAAACCAACCCCTTAATGATTTCAAATTTGCATGGCTTTTTGGTTGCATAATAATTACTCAAATGTCATTGAGATCAACCACTATAAAGTCAGTATTACTAAGTGTCCTTGTTGTGAAATTAAAAAGGAGTCAATCCAATCAGGCTATCCTTTTACCTGATCAGTAGTATCCAAGCAATGAAAAAAACATAATATAGTCTGTATTTTCTGTCTTTTAAAATGTTTAATGCACATCCATGATGTCTGTGTATTGACTTTCCCAAACCTGTGCAGCTGGGTCTTGCAGCAATGTACAAACTGGAGGTGTGGTTTTTGTGTTTGTTTTGGTTTTTTTTGTTTTTGTTTTTGTTTTTTTTTTTTTTTGTTTGGTGTTTTTTCTTTTTTTTTTTTTGTTTGTTTTGTTTTGTTTGTTTTTTTTTTTTAGGGCAAATTTGGTGTTTTTCAGGATGCAATTGTACAGGGTGCAAGATAATCTCAAGGAGACTCCCTTTCCCACAAAACATTGGACCAGATGATCTTTCAAAGTCCCTTTTAACATGAACTGGTCTATAGTTTTATGAAACTTGACTGGCATTTAAGAGATTTAAAAGAAACAAGGATTTTACTTCCAAAAATTCAGGTGAGATTAAGGCACTTCTGCAGTCTTCAGCATTTTGAATATGAAACTAAAAGCTGTATATGAAGGCTGCTCCTGATTCCACCATTAATAAAGTTTCTTCTGTAATGTGTTTAGAATCTGAATAGGAGTATAGATAAGAAAATATAAATGAATCTTCTCAAAAATATTTTTTCCCCAGGAATATTGTATCTAATAGAAGCAAGTACTGAGCATCATCTCTTGGATGGGACACTAAGGATGTTGAAAATATAAGAGTCAATGGCAATTTGCTTATGTTGAGTATTTTTAGGGGAAAATGCTCTTTTTTTTTTTTTAATTCAACATTTCTTTTGGAAAAGAAAACAAACCGTGAAACAAGGATGTGAGATAAAAAAATACAAAGATGTAACTAAAAGAATGAGTCCTGCATTTTGACTTTTGTGTTGTCTTAATTCATTCCACAGTATGTACTCAAAAAAACCAATTTGTTTCTCAGAAATGATAGAGGATATAAGGAGTTGGACATACTAAATCTTTATTCTGTAACCCCTAACAGTTAATACTGTACTTTCCACAACAGTAACTTACTTCATAAGATACCTTCTTTTGCACCAAGAACCTTTCCAAAAAGGACAACATAAACCCATCCTGGGTTTTGTATAGACAATACACAGCTGTTTGCTCTGTAACACAAACTCTCTGGTTTTGCAGAGCCCTTTAAATCTCTGTATGTAAAATCATGGGATCACTCCTGAGGATCCTGCTAGACCTGAGAGATTCCCAGAGGTATTGAAAGCTGACAGCACATAAATCAGCTGCTATGTGGTCAAGTCACTGTGTTAATCTGACTTTAAAAGACTAAAGGACACTCAGGGCACATTTGAGTAAGGCAAAGAGATGATATTCATTTCTATATGTGGTACTATTACAGACAAAGAAGCACTTACACATGACTTGTGGGATAGTTATATCAGCTATGAGTTCCCTGAGAAGGTATGAATTTCCCTCTGATCAAATATTTTATTTTTGGCATTTCATTAGTGAGCGTTTAATTTTT
Organism: Manacus candei; assembly: GCF_025592945.1. Taxonomy (NCBI): domain Eukaryota; kingdom Metazoa; phylum Chordata; class Aves; order Passeriformes; family Pipridae; genus Manacus; species Manacus candei. Next base: position 40,171,565 of record NW_026138076.1, on the reverse strand, counting down.
AATTAATAAGGAATTCTAGAGTCTTATTCCAGTGTTTGTTTAAGGTACTGTAAACTCTTTAAAATACATTTATTGGAATGAAGGTGCTTGCATTTTATTGCCAAGACATAAAATGAGGAATGTTCTATACAGATCAATATCTCTTACTATATCAATTTCAGTTACATTGCAAGAGAGACAACAAAATAGCAATAGAAAAGTAAACCTCATTAGAAATTACAACTTAAGGGGTGAAAATGCCCTTTTTCAAGGCACTCAGATTCTAACATTGAGCAGTAAAACTGGTATGAAAATTCAATTAAAATTGAGTACCAAAGGATAAATTTAGCATAAAATTGATTTTGAGAGATAAACTTCTAAATTATTTCTAGTGGAAATGATGGGGGCAGGTTACTTTTCTTAAAAAACTTAGACTTTTTTTAAAACTGGAAATTACGTGCTTCCTAATTGGAAACCTCAAATCTGGAGCTTATACAAAAAAAGAAATAAGATTTTTATTTAGAAACAAACTTCAAAAAGTAGTTCTTTTCTAGAAGAGATTTTTAACTTTTCATTTCATAAAGCATCCTGACCTGTGGTTTTAAACCTTTGACTTTTTAAAGGAAGGTGTCTGGTGCAGAAGTTAATCTCTTCCAATACTATGAATATTTATTTTCATTTCCCTCATGCAAGATCCAGCAGTTAGCAGTTAAAAAGGCATATTTTTTTCAGTCTTGCAATGTATTGATTTGGAATTCCAACTCCTATCCTAGACTAGTTAAAGGTAAGTCCCATACCTCCAAGCTTTACTCTCTCTTACATGGTGTAGTTTTCTGTCCAAAGCCAGCTGAACAAAGGCTGTTGTTGTATACTATTGCTACATTCATACAAAATTTCTCAGCTCCGCTGTGATTTAGACCCATATGTGGGTCTATTTCTGCAGCATATCCCGAGTCAATTCACCTCAACTCAGAGATAGCCAATAATGGATCCCAGTCAATTCTAGTGTATGGAATGTAGTGCTCCAGGAGCTGTTTTGCATGTGCATTAGTCAGCCCTGACACAGAGGACCTGATCTTCAAGGATGAGGCTGAGCAGACAGCTGGGAGCAAAAGGCTGTTCAACTCCCAGAGTTTAATTTTCATCAGTCTGAATAATTATCCTGCTAAGCAACTCCACTGCTCACTCTGAATCAGGCAGCAAACCTTTACTCCCTCTCCTAACTCAGTTCAGCAGAAGTGACGCAACATACCCAGAAAATGACTTCCTTTAAATCTGCATCCTTTGGCAGAAAGAGGGCAGGCAATGCCTACACTTGTGTTTGTGCTCAGTTATCCCAGAGTAAGAGACATCATAAACACTAGTGAAAGGATAGCAATGAAAAACAAGAGCAGGTTGTCAGAGCTGGTTGTTATCCTAACTCTTGTGATGGCCAGAACACAGTATTTGCTATCCTACTATGACTACAATCAGCTAAATTAAATTTCTTTGGACGTTAGGAAGCAATGGAAAAGGATAACTATAATGAGTCACGTCAAAAATCTTTCTTGTTCCATAATCAATTTCTGACAACAGCTAGTGGAGAAGAATGTAAGAACTAAGCAAGTATACAGCAATATTTTCCCAGAAAACCCTCCCAGTCTTCAGTGATTTATAATTAAATGACTTCCAGACATAAACATACTGACTTTACACCTAAGAGCCCCGGATATATTTTCTTCTGTGAAAGTCATGAACCGCTTTTAGTAACAATGCAAAATTTTAACATCCTCAATACAGTGGCAACTGTACGAAACTTAACTAGTTGAGTGAAAAAGTACCTTTTCTGTTCTCATCATGCCCTCTTCCCCAAGTTTAACTTGATGCAACAGTGTTCTTATGATAAAAGCAACAATGCAGTCATTTAGTATTCTTCTGGTATGCCTGGTTTTAGAAACTCCAGTCATGTCACCCAGAGTCATATCTTTTCAAAGCTGAAGAGTCAAAGTCTATTCATCCAGAAGACTACTGTGACACTTCCAGACTTCTGATCACTTTTCAATGTATTTTTTTCCCAATTCTACTGTCTCGATTGTGGGAAAAGAAGCAGGGGGAGGAGCCACACACTATATTTACAATGTAAGTTGGTAATTTATAGCAGCATAAAGATGTCTTCCATTTTTCTTCTATGTATCTTCTCTAGTAATTTATAACATTTCTTTTATTATTAAGATTATTGTTATTGTTATTATTATTAAACTGGTTATTTGTGCACACTTTGTCTCCAGAAAAAGCAAGGGTATTAGATTTAGCCTTCAGTGCTTTAGTGCAGTAACTTTTCTTTGCATTGAGCTAGGTACATAACGTATGTAGCTAGTGTTCTGGATAAGCCAAAGGACCTTAGAACAACTTTTTAAGTTACAGTGGTAATGATTATTCAAACCCAATGGTTATGAGTTTAACCAGAGGAAAACACAAATGGTGAAAAGAATATTTCTGAGTGGCCCAAGGAATTTTATATTCCTGGTGGTGGTGAGCAGTAGACAAAATAAAGAGCACTGTGAGCATCTACCTCCTAGAAGGAACAGGCTATATCATACATGAATATGTATGTGGAAAGCCTCGTGTCTCTGCAAGGTCCTAAAAAGGAATAAAGATACTCCTTCCTCTCCTGTGTGGGCTACAAGCACTGTGGTGGTAGAAGCCTTGAGAGTTGGTCCCCATGGCTGTTGCTTTCTTTGGAAGGGCACAGAATCAGAAAAGGGATGATGACAACTGTGCTTCACATTAACAGATACCTGGGTAAAGAATTAACACAAAGGACTGAGCAGAGTCACTTCTCAGACAACAGAAGAAAATATATTCAAGCATTTCCTCATAAATATTCCTTTGCAAAAGTATCTTCCCATGGCTTCTAACTTAACACTGAATGATAGATCTGATAGCCCCTTGTTGCCTTTGAGACACACTAAATATGGCTTTACACTTGTATCTTGGCCAGAAAAAAATAGGTCTGACCCTGGGAGACAGCAGGAAGGAACAGAAAATAAAGATGGAATTCATCTTACCTAATATCTGAATGTTAGACTTCTCATTTATGCTAGTTACCTTCCTTTCTGTTACACCCATTGGGAAGAGAGAAACATCTTTTCCCTGGTCTTGGACACTTCTCTTGGTAGTTAAAAGATGACCCAAACAAGTACAAAGTGTCCTTCATGGACAGTGCAGAAAGTCTCAATAACTACCTTAGGTTAAACCACTAGAGGGTTACATTTAGATGAGATGACTTCTGGAAAGGTATTGGTTTTTCAATGGAAATGTTCTTATAATAATGACATAATATGTTTTGGAGCATGTGTTTTATTCACTCTGCAGACCTTTCCTAAAACGTGTGTCACTCACAAATACAGCGGAAGATGGGTAGTTGATTTCTATTGCACTTCCATGGAACTAGCAAAGTGACCAGTCCTTATTATAGGCCAGGTCTGACAAGATGGAAAGCACTAACTATAGTGTAATAAATTAATGAAGATACTATTTAATTGACAGAATTTGCACTTAAATAGAAATTTTAAAGAACCTTACAGATGTAATATTTGGTATACCTCATGACAGCAATCAGTAACTACATTTCTTAACATTTCCTTATATTTCCTTGACCCACTGGAATTTGCAAACGCCTGAAGAAATTTAGACTCATTTTGAAACTGAGAACTTTCCTAAACTTTGTGCTATAAGGATTGTTTTAGCTTTTTGAACCACTGCAATTAATATGAAAAATATTTGACTACTGACATTGGCAGAAAATATCTCATTATTGGGGCCCACTGCATTTCTGATAAAGAGTTGGGATTATGGAATCAACAGAAAGGTATACTTTCATTTAAAATGGATAAATAAATGGATCTTCTTGCAGCAGTGATAAAATGAAGACAGTCATGAAGACAGACAAGAAGTAGCAGCTGGTTAGTAGACATGTGAATACCATATTTCAAAGAATTGTTAAGTTATTAAAAAAAAATCTAAAACTCAAATCAACACAAACAAAAAAACCCCAACTTAATAAATAATGTAGTTTAGTTTTAAGCATAACACACAATCTATACTGCAAAGAATCCCAGAAAGTATTGCTTGGATTAGGCCTGAAAGAGAATATATGAAGGAATAGCACCACAAACATATAGATGGAAAACCTAAGAAAGGCATAAGCTGACATATTCTGCCAAGAAAAAGCTGGAAGAAAAACCTCCCAAGGGGACAAGGGTTTAATTTTTTTCTAATGTATGCCAATGTGAATTAGAAGCAGTAATTAATATGATGTGGAATCAAAGTAACTAAAGTATTTTGCCCAGCAGCTGCTAAGAATAGTGTATCATGAAGGAGAAAATTGTATTCATTTTAGACAGGAATGCATGCACGTATGCATATGTCATCAATATCACTTCTACTTATACCATGCAAACAGTTTTCTTCATCAGTCTGGTGTATAGCTACAGCAATGGGAAGAAGTAGAGGAAAAAGGAAACTGTATGAGATTAAACTCCTGAGAAAAACTGAATCAGAATGAGTTTTGTAAGCCCTGAAAACCAGATGAAGTAGATGGAAAATACTTCAGGGTTTACCCAGCTCACACCAAACACACAAGCAGGGAGAAAATGTGTTAAAAACCAGAGCAAGAAAAAATCAGAAGGGCATATGAAGCCATATGAACTCCCTAGTCCATGTTTAGGTCTGGGAGATTACTGGATAAGCTAGAGATGTGACTCATGCAGTTATATTTCCCTTCTTAAGTCAGTCCTTTATCTCGTCAAATAGTCCATCAAAATTCAGGCTGCCTGCCCAACAGCTACATCAACAGAGATCAGTCAATCAATCCCTCAGTGGTGCATTCTGTCAAATTGCATTATTTTGCTGGGCATCAAATCAGGCTTTGTTATGCTGTCCTCCTTTGGCAGACAATGTTGAGGATAACAGCAACACCAAGCTACTTTTAAGTTGGCAGCGTTGAGGTGTATTCACAGGTAAGTGAATAATGTTACATCCATGAAAGTGTGCTGGTTTTGGCTGGGATAGAATTAAGTTTCTTCACAGTGGTATGGGACTGTGTTTTGGATTTGTGCTGAACGGGGGGTTGATAATCTAGAGATGTTTTTGTTATTGTTGAGCAGGGCTTACACAGACTCAGGGCCTTCTCTTCATACTGTCAGGCTGGTGAGGAAGTTGAGGGTGCATGGGAGAGGGGGAAGAGACAGAGTCAGGACAGCTGGCCCCAAATGACCCAAGGGATATTCTAGACCGTATGGCATCGTGCTCAGTATATAAAGTGGGGGAAGAAGGAGGAAAGAGGGGACCTCTGGAGTGATGATGTTTGTCTTCCCAAGTAACTGTTACATGTGATGGGGCCCTGCTCTCCTGGAGGTGGCTGAACACCTGCCTGTCCATGGGAAGCAGCGAAGGGATTCCTTGTTTTGCTTTGCTTGTGTGTGTGGCTTTTGTTTTCCCTATTAAACTGTCTTTATCTCAGCCCATGAGTGTTCTAGCTTTTACTCTTCTGATTCTCTCCCCCATCCTGCTGGTAAGAGACGTAAGCAAGAGACTGTGTGGTGCTTAGCTGCTGGCTGGGGTTAAATCATGACAGAAAGAAGAAGGGACTGCTTTAGAATTCCTACTATCCACTAAGTGATGATCAATTTAATTTTATCCATTTTACTATACGTTACATAAACCAGATCATAAATGGGAAAAAGGTCCCAGGAATGTTTTAGCTAGGAGGAGAGCAATATTCACCAAGTGACATCGTGTAGGCCATTGAAGAGATAAGAGATGTCCTATTTTTCTATACAAAGTCATGGACTATCAAGAAAAGTGAGTTACATTCATGCATTGCAAGGGCTAGAAGGAACAACTGGGGTTGTGTATTATGTCCCCTGCTGAGTCCCAGAAAATCCAAACCAGTTTTGTTGAAACTGAAGGCATTGCTAAGGAATCCCACAATCCCAAATACACCATTCTAGTGTCTAGACTTTGTCAACTGAGTTCAAAATACAGAGTAGATGGCCTGCCATCTTCTAATTTCATATGTAGTTCAGGAAGACATGAACATAGAAAAGGAAATAGTTATGGGATACCTTTTTTATAGGGAAAGCTTATTTCTATTCTCTGTAGCTTAACATTCATTGTCTTTCATAGCTAGGCCATATTGAAGCAGTTACAGCCAAAATCACAAACCAAGTCAAGTTCTGAAAACCACATCCTACTAAGCTGAGACACTGCAAATATTAAGGAAGTTATCTTCTAAACTGCGTAGTGACCATTAAAGATTTTACAGCAGTTTTCAACTTTGGTCAACAATCCCCCATCTTTAAATGTGTTTGATTCTACCCCACCAAACCAAAAAAGTGTTTCATATATGCAGAATTCTGGCACTACTCAGCAGAGACAACTGCAACCTGCTCAGTGATGCTGGGGCATCAGAGTCTAGAAGAAAGGCTTGGGAATTAAAATGAGTAAGAAGACTAATGCTTATATAGTCACTATTATAAGGCTTTGATTAAGGTTATTTTCTAGTAAAAAACCTGTGTTTTCTAGGTTCCCCAGTCTTGCTGACAGCCAGCAAAAACACTAATCCTGTTATTGTTTTTCGATTTAATTGTGGGCTGAGTGTCAATTCATAAAATGCAAGGAGAATTGTCTTACATTTAACATACAACAGGATCATAATTTATTATTTTTCTTTAAATTTAAGTGAGAAATTTAAATCACAGTTGACCTGATAACAGAATGATCCTCTTTTGTGAGTTACGTTCCTTGTGTAATGTATTTTAATCCATCCTATTAAATTAAAAAAAAAAAGAGAGATAAAAAGGACCTACAGTTCAACTAGATCTGCTGTGCCCTGGTAGATACATTTTCATAAACTTCACAGTGAGTATTTCATAGAATCACAGATCGTGGAATGGTTTGAGTTGGAATGGACCGTAAAAATCATCTAGTTCCAATCTTCCTGCCATGGGCAAGGATGTTTTCCATAAAACCAGATTGACTCAAAGTCCCATCCAACCTGGCCTTGAACACCTGCAAGGAGGGGCCATCCATAACTTCTCAGGGCAACCCGTTCCAGTGTCTCACAAGCCCCACAGCAAAGAATTTCTTCCAAACATGTAATCTAAACCTAGCCTGTTTCAGTTTGAAGCCATTACCCCTTGTGCTATCACTACCTACCCTTTTAAAGAGGCTTTCTCCAGCCTTCCTGTAAGCTCCTTTTAGATACTGAAATGCTGCTACAAGGTCTCCCCAGAGTCGTCTCTTCTCCAGGCTGGACAACACCAACTCTCTTGGCCTGTCTTTCTAGCAGATGTGTTCCAACCCTCTGATCATCTTTGTAGCCCTCATCTGGACTCTCTCTAGCTGGTCCATGTCCTTATGCTGGGGGCCCCAGTGCTGAATGCAGTACTCCAGGCGGGATGTCACGAGTGTGGAATAGAGGGGCAGAATCACCTCCCTTGACCTGCTGGCCACACTGCTTTTGATGCAGCCAACTGCATCCTGGGCTGCAAGTGCACACTGACACGTCATGTCAGGTTTCTCATCCACCAACACCCCCATGTCCTGCACCACAGGGCTACTGTCTCTTCCTGGTGTGTATTTGTGCTCATTTCACCCATTATGATAGCTCATTCTTAGTCTGAATTTGTTTTCTTTGACAAGTTTTGGATCTCTCCAAGAAATTAGTGATTTAAATTAAAAGAGATACTAGTGCTTTCCTTCCCTTTAGACAGAAAGATGCAAATGCAAAAGGGCTTTAAAGGTCTTTGTCCAAATCATCTTTTTTTCTCACCTCTTCTAGAAGGATCAGTCATGGTTGTACACATCTCACTTCCATTAACCTTTTGAGTACTGCTGACATTCTTGTACAGTAATTCTCTTGTGCCATATGTCAAGAAACAGCTGACATAAAAGTCTCTTTTGCTTTATAACTTGACTCTTCCAGTTAGTTTACAGGTCAGATGACTGGGGACATTAAAGTGAAGCTTATTTTACAGTTTCAAAATTAATTCCGAGACTGAAATGATTGTTTTCCATCTTACTAACCCTGTTCATTTATCAGTGCTCAAACGTTAGAGGATAGAGGTAATTAAACATTAATGTAAAATAATGTAAAACTGATGCAAGACCCAGAAAGTTGCACGTATTAAATATGAAGACCACTGAAGCTTTTTCTTCTTCAGAGCAATGTATTTTTTCAGTCTATGGTTAAATTCTTGTTTTAACATGGCAGAAGTCTACTCTGATACTGAAAAGAGTCAAGTTCCTTCCCCTCCTTACCAGTGCTGCCAAGTCTTGCCCCTCTGTCTCACACTAGGGCTGTAAGTTCCTTTGGTGGAGCTGATCTAGCTAAGAGTCACCAGTAATGGCACAGGGAGCTGGTGGGATTGAGCAGCCCAGGAAAAGAGGCAAATGCTGCTTCCAGTGGCTTTGAGGGGATGCTCACCTAGTTAAGGCAACAGGGTGACTACACTCCATCCGCTGTGTGTACCTAACAACAGCATCCACATACAGAAGCCCTTCATGCTCTGGAAGCATTCACTTCTATGGGAAAATCCATAGTGAATCAATTGCAAAGCTAGGAGCTAGAATTTCAAAACTCTTAATTACCTGAGAGTGTAGAGTTTGTTAAGGTCAGGGGAATGAGTGCCCCAAAGTCCCTTAAGGATCAGAATTGTAAGAGTTGGGAGTCTCTCTGCTTTGAAAAACCACCAGTGTTCCTAAAACAATCATTAAATTCTTCAGTACTGTTAAAAATATCATCGAGAGATATTTTTTAAATGTCTCCCCTTACATTCATTGCTAAGCTTGAATATTCAAGAAAGCATTTGCACCCAATATAAGAGAGTTAAAGAGAAGCATATTTAGGGCCAATCTCAAGTGAGGCATCTTAGTGATGATGAGCGGGACTGGTGGTTTGTGAAAATAGAACAAAACATAACTTCCCCTGAAAATGGTTAGTACGCAGCCTTGTTTTATACATTTCCTTCTCCATTCAAGGGACCAGTATTCCAACATGGAATAATTGAGAATTAAACTATTATTACTAATAAAATTATGGGACAGTGGCTTTCTGTACTTGTTTTGGCATTTATATGTGATATTGAAAATGTATTACCTGACATGTTTTATTTGGAAGAGATTTTTTTTAATAACACTGCAGAGACTGAACTTAATTTCCCTGTGTTTTGCAAAATTTGAGCTAAGAATTTCAACTTTGCTATCTACATAGTAGAAACATAATCTGGTGATCAAATACTTTCAGTTGTTTTTGTCAGTGTTAAGTATGAGTATTTTTTATATATTGCTGCTGACCTACGCTTATGGGTGAGATGTTGATCCCTCATCCACTGATAGGCATAATTCCATTTTTAACATCTCTATCAATATGATCAATGTCTAATCCAATGTACCTGATATAACAATGTTCCTCTGCATTGCTATAGATTCTCTCTACCTATTACAGAAAATAATAAAAAACTCCATTTAAACATTTAGCAGATATCAAGAAAAACAAGTTAGAGTGAATATGGACGAACAGCTAACAGAAGAGTTTGAAGGCAACAACTGACAATAGTAAAAAGGCAAAAACTATAACAGTAATAAATTTAACAGAACTGTTTGAAAAACTAATCTTGTTTTCTTCCTTCACTGCAAATAACAAAAGAACAATTTGTAGACATAGCTACTGTATGACCTGTTTTATGACTGTTCAGTGTGCTGTTAGTCAGTCACCCTAGACATTTATAAATCTTGTGAGAACTCTAGTTTTTCCTTTATGAAAATAAATACAAGTCCAGTGTCTGCTAGTAGAAAACATAAGTGTTATGTACTGAAAGAGAGGTGCAGAAGATGGAAAAAAAAGATTATTTAAGATAATGTGTCTTTCCATGTCATTCTACTCATAAGATCAAGAGTAACTGTCTGTATCTCAACCTGTAAATTTTCTGGCTTTTTCTCTTCTAATTTGTTCCCCCATCCTGCCAGGGAGGTATTGAGGAGGAGTTGTGTGGTACTTAGACTCTGGCTGGGATTAAACAGTGACAAACATGATGAAGTTTTGAAGCGGTTAACACCACAGCTTTAAAAAGAGACCAAAACCAAACCTTGTAGATAACATTCAGTGAAGTGTTCTCTTCTGCACATTCTGACTTTAGCAGGGATGCATTCAAAGATGGCAGTGGATGCCCTTCCTAGGGCTTTTCGAAGGATCTGGCCCCTGTATGATCTCAGGTTTTAGGGCTGTAGAATACTGCTGGAGGACTAACAGCTTGGGGTCTCTCTCTGTATTCATGTTTGATTCTGACCTTTAACAGACAGGTAATAATCATCTTTCAAAGTGGTAGCTAATGGATCTGAACCTGATCAGGATCACTGCAGTATAAGGCTGACTGTAGTATATGTGTGAGGATATGGAGTATATGTAATTAGCTGGTCGAGCGAAAAATGGACCCAGCCTCTTGTCAGGGGCAACAGGACAAGAAACATACTGAAAAAAACACGAAATTCCATGCAAACATAAGAAAACATTTCTTACTGTGAGGGGCACCACACACTGACACACGTGTCCCAGAGAAGTTGCGGACTCTTCCTATTTGGACACATCCAAAACCCATCTGCATAGGGTCTCTCTTCAACTGACCCTGCTTGAGCAGGAGAGTTTAACTGAAGATGATCTCCAGAGGTCCCTTTGAAGCTCCATTATCCTGTGATTCTATAATACTGTCCAAGAAAAATTGAATACATACTCTAAATGGCCTATAACAGAAGGAAAGCCAAGGCCCATTTGTTTGATTGCGGATCCTTAAAAGATTAGTTCAATTGTTATCATTTTTTTCTTTGAAAACCAGGCTAAAGCATCCAATACCATCCAGGAATGAATCCACACTTTAATTTATAAGACCTTTGTTAAAATGTATTCACAGATAGTGATCGAGGGACTTACAGCGAAATGGAGTGAGGACTAGAGTAAACTACCTGCCTCGCCTTCACCATGTGTATGCATTCAGTTTTGGAAATAGTGAGCAACTTAAGACTTACTGTAGCCCAAGGCTGTTTCCAGAGAAAGTTAGTAGGATGAAGCATAGATGCTGTAAATTCACTGAATTCCTTGCATGGTAACTTCCTGGACAGAAAAGTCCTAAATTAAGACAAATCTGGTCCAAGATTTTTACAAGGGTACCCTCAAAATTATGACCTGGAAGCCTTTGTTTTAATTTCAATTAAATGGAAGGTAAAATATGGATTCCTCCTTCCTCAGAAATTAATATTTGCACTATTCAAGGTACTGAATATCTTACATGATTTTAAAATGCCAAGCAAAGCAGAGAAGCCATTAATAACATGAATATAAAAGCAATCTAATGGATTCATTACAATCTACATACACACATAAAAATAGATTATAATCTACTACTTCTCATCCTGAAGCACATATTTTGGTTTATAGTACCTCATTAATTTTAATTGTAAACCTAGGATATAAACTCTTTTTCTACCTGTTAGTGTGCAGAATAAGAAATTGGGACCAATACATTTTTCATTTTGTTTCATGTAATTAACTTTCCCTACAAATACAAGTCTGTACAGAGTTTATGAAGCATTGAGCAAGTATTTAAAGCTCAGTAGAAAATGAAGGGTTCCAAAAAAAAAAAAAAGTTCTATCAAAGAAGCTATTCATCCCTACAATTTAGGTTGAAATAGGTCTGTCATTCTCTTATATCTGGTAATATATCAATGAATTCACAAGCAACCAAGTTACATTTTTAAATTACAGTTGCAATTAGTGTAATGGTTTGTATTCCCTATGTCCTCTAAATATTCTAGGACTTACAACAATAAAGGAGAACAGAGAAGAAACAGCATAACAATTATCATCTCTATCTTATCTTCTGTCCTTATTATGTTAATGGCACTTGTACTAAAGGAATTGAATCACAGCAGACCCAGAGCATATCAGTACTGACAAGTGCACAACTTGTTTTTAATAAGAGCAGATACTGTAAGACAAACTTTGCAGAATTCCTAAGTTTGGAGAAACAGAAACTGGAATATTTTCATTTTAAACTACGAGCTACAGTGTATAGTTTTAGCTTTATTGTGCAGCATAGGACTGTAGTACAGTATTACATATATTACTGTAGTGTACTGTTTTTTCCATGCCTCGGTTTCCCACTTGTAAACAATGACATATGATTCTAACTAATTTGATTCTGTGCTCATTATAAGCTTCAGAATTATGACCATTTGGTTTAAGATGCATAAGTACTCCAGCTAAGATGCTGATGTCTTTCAAAAGTCTATCTGGAAAATTAGTCAATCTCACAATAAAACATTGAGAGAAAAGACTTAGTTTGCATATTTTTCTTCAACCTGGAATTATTAGAGAGAAAGATATTAGATTTCGGTAGATTATTTAATCTGACATCCTGTGTAACACTGTCTAAAGAACTTAACACAAACTATCCTTAATTTTTTTTTTCAGCTTAACTGAGGCAGTTCATGAACAGTGAATCCTAAGCCATCCACACTGATTCTATGGAGTTGTTGACCAGCAATGGCTACACTCAATACTGTTTAACAAGCACTATCATCTAGGAAGAAATATGTTACACACAATATTGCCCTCTAGACCTTATAATATGTAAAAGGATTCAGGAACAGTTAAAGCCCCACGGGTCATAAAAACTTACATTTTGCAGGAATTAAGGGTGTAGAAATATTATATGTTAGGAAGAAAGTAATACATCATACACAAAATACAGCGCAAAGGAAAGAAAATAAAAACCTGCTGTAGGGCCTGACTAAAAAAGCTTTTTATCTACCTCATTATTAATATTACATATTTGAGTGTGTGAGTCACAAAAATGTACTGTAGATCTTCGTTTGAGTCAACCTTATTACTAGTTATAAGCGACTGCTTCTACTTGATTATCTGATATTTTACAAAATGGCACAGAAGACTGCTGAGAGCAGCAGACAAAAAACCAGATCTTTACCTTGCTAATGCCTGTTAGAAAGCATCTCCTTCTCAAAATAGCCACCATCTGATTTCCATATACACTGAATTTATTAACATAGTAAGGCACCTGCTTAATTTGTTTATTGTTTTAGACACCTGCTGCTGGGGATTTAATCCCATATTCCTGTATTTCTTCATCTAAATCAGTGGTTACTTGGGACTAAAATGTGGCAAGAAAAAAGGATGGACTTTTAAAAATGCTTGGAAGTACCTGTATGCCAAATTCTTAATATCTTTCAATCCACACTTTGTGTCTTGGCAAATGCCATCCAAAGTGCATATTTGAGTGGTGTTTAGAAGACTATGTAGACAAGAGAGTTGACATGATTTATATCTGAAAAATAGCCTTGTTTCTTTTGTGACTCCAGAACAGTAAGCACTTGCTCTGAATATGCAAGAGACACCTGCTGCTCCTCTGCATGCATACCCCTATTTAATGTACTTTATTTGAGAATGGCGAGACTGCAATCCAGATTGCAGCTCCTTTGTAAAAAGTGACACTTGATTTTTTTGCACTTATCCTTTAGAGTCGAGAGATAATCTTGGTAGAAATGCAGTACAGCCGGTGGAAGCACTCATATATAACCAGAAGAATGAAAAGTACAGAAAAAAGTATCTTTTTTCAGTCTAGGCTCCTGTACAGAATCTTTGCACAAGAATTCCCATTAAAAGACACATAATGATTCTCTGTTATAAGTCAAGTCAGACTGAGTTTGTAGAATTCATTTCAGCATCTATTAGGCAAAGGAAATCCCCAGCCATTTGCATTTATGTACTGGCCAGCCCAGTCATCAGCTACTGCTGCATGAGTCCCTCCTAGTCGCATCCAGCTGCTGATGGATCCTGTAATGCCTGCAGAATCCAAGAGTGTATGCAGCTCTCATTGTAATCACCAGTTGTAATGCAGTAATATTCACCTTTACAGATATAAGACCAAAGAAGATACAAAGAAATGCTGTCTAGCTAAAGTGTAAATGCACAAGCATAGTGGGGATTTTTTTAATAGTGGAAAAGAATGCAAAGGAAGAAATTTGACAAATGTGTGGGGAAAGAAAAAAGCTAAAATAGAAATTATCATTGCACAAAAATTTTAGTTAACAGTCAGCCTGGCTACCAAATTTACTGCCTGTATGATAGTGAAGAGAATTGGGAGACAGCCCAGTGCTCTGTGTTCATGTCCCCTGCACTCAAGGCTGCTCAGGAAGGTATGACATCAGTTAGAGGCTCACAGTGACCGATACAAAGTAAGATAGGTTTATTGACTCCTTAGATTGTCTATAAAAATGGAAATTTATCAGAAGGCATTTTTTAAACACACTACACTCCATGAATTATTTAACAGTTGCCTAACCCTGCTTGGTACCACAATTCTGGCAACAGTCAGTGCAAGCAGAAAGCTTTACTTGGCGCTTGACAGAGCTATAACAATCTCATAAATTAATTAAGTACAATCTAGCAGCCTAGAATTTGCCTGCTGCACTCCACAGTGGCTTTATATTTAGGACAAGCTCACAACTAGCATTAAACAGTGCTGCCACAATTGTGTTGAGAAACGGTCCAGTTCCACCTTTACAGGGTTTAATTTGTTTTTTTCTGGCCTTTTGATGGTGTTTCTATATTTCTTAATTAACATGAGTAGATAGAATTGTACAGTATTCTCAAGAAAGAAGTGATAAAGGTCATAACAAATGGGACTCACATCTTCAACGTACTTATTCCTCAGATGCCATATAGTCAAACTGGAAGAAGTCAGAGCATTCCTGGAAGTGCTCAGCAACTTGCTTGTAGGATGAAAATCTGCAATCTCTCTCAAAAGGGAAAGCATATTATAAATTTTTTAAGAAGAGTATAAAAATAAAAAAAGAAAGCAACACGTATTCAAATGAGTTATACACACAGAACAAGACATTTCTCAAAATCTCATAGGTCAGCTCCCTGCCTGGAAACAGTTATGACACTGATTTTATCTTGAGTCCCTCCTTGATCACATCTGTCATTTGATAACCAAGAAGAGAAGGAGCCAAGGAGTTTACTCTTTTCTTTTATGCCACAACAAACCCCACTTTCTTTTAGAACCTGGCAAAAAGGTATGTTTCTTGGCTCGAACACATCAGCCTTTAACATTCCATAAAAGTGTATTTACATCACCGTAAATGGCACCACCCAAGGCTATTTTCCCAATGGATGTGACACCCTCCTCTAGTCAAATCCAGGCCACTTGCTGCAAGTACACTGGTAAACTCAGTTCTTCCACATCCTGTGTTGAGTTGCTCTGTGTCCATACAAGCAGAGATTTTTCACTGATCTCCAAGTACAAGCAACTCAGCTGTCAGTTTAAGCATTTTAGTTGTATTAAGTCAAAGCACAATGGAAGTTGTCATTAATGGATCCTTCACCTTCCCACTGCTTCAGTGATTAGATATTAAGCTCTCTTTCAAATATTTAGACAGTTAATTTGGGGGTTGTGAATTTTGAAAAGAAACTGAGTCCAGCTTTTTCGAAAGCAAAGAGACAAGAGTATTTCACATGTTCTTAAAATATCAGTAAGAGGGGACAATGTTAAAAACTCAACAGTTTCTTTCCTACAAACCTGTTTGATTAAAAGTATTCAGAAAACATACTGAATATGAATAGAATGAGAAAATATCCTTTTGTTTATATGAATGAGCCCCCATCACTCAAAATACTGTGGTAGCAAGCATTGCTATGGGAAAAGGAAGAGCTAACTATGTTCTGAGTTCAGCTAATTCACTTTCACAGACTCTATCTTCCCAGGAGATACACAGGAAAAAATAGACATAAAAGAGGAAGGGCTGAAAAAGCTATTCGTTTGTGTTTTGCTACAATTTAAGAAAAGACACATGTGGAAAATCAGTCTCTGCTTCCTCCTCTTCCACAAGGAAAGAGATATCCTTCCTGACACTCCCATGTGATTATGAAGGGAAATGGATCCTAACCGTGTCAAGTATTGAACACATCAAACTGCAAAAAAAAGACATATGTTATAAGAGAGGTTGAGGGATGGGAGTACCTCAGAAGGAATTCTTTGCTCTTCATATGAACATAGTGAGCATGGCAAAGCTTTTCTAGCTCACCAGTTTTTTGGGTGAAAAGTAGCATCATCTAATGGGTAAGGATGGGTGGGTGTTCTGGAGACATGTGGGGGGTTTTTTTCTTGTAGGTTTGTTACTTTATGAAAACCAGAGCTGAGCCTTGATATTCTTACTTATGAGCTGGAAATTAATCCTTTCTGCTGTTGAGCACAGTGAAGATATTTTTTCCAAGATTTTAAGAGATTAAATTTTCACGGTTGTTTTAGTTGTCATGCCCAAAGGCACACTAGCATTCACCTGTGTCAATACTTCACATATACTCTGTGAAGATCTTTTACGGTTAAAAATCTCAGAAATACTTCCTACTCTCTTTCACAGCAAATATAAATATTTCTTCTATTCAAAGAGATTCTGAATAAAATGCAAATAAGCTCTTAAAAGTGATCTCTCTAAAAGTAATCTCCATTTTCTTTTTTGCCTTTACAGTCTTCTGCTCTCTATGTAGTTTGTGATGTATTGCACAACTCAGGGTGGTATTTTTTTCAATGTTTCTTACTAGTAAAAGAGTTATCCCTGCTTCCCACTCTTTACCAGTTACTGTTACCTTCTCTTCCATCCTTGAAGCTTCATCAATGCTACTAAGCAGCAAGGCTAACCATGTATTTAAAATACAGATACAGTACAATTAAATATTTCAATGCTTCAAATTATTTCTGTGGTACTGTTTGAGATGCAGAGATTTTGAAAAAAAACAGAGGGGAGCATAAATTCCTGAGTTTGAAAACCTGTTCTGCTGAGTCAATGCATGTGTTTCTCCCAGTAGGCTTCAAAAGTAACAGAGAGAGACTAATCTGAAGTGTTTCTGCTGCATAATCACTCCATACCAGATTCATTAGTAGAAAACATCAATTTAATTTCAATGACCTATATTAGTTTACATCTGAAGAGGACCATGCTTAGTGAAATCAAGCACAGTATTTCTCATTGGCTTCCTGTAAGCTCTAGAAAGGTACAAAATGCACAGTGATATCAGATCCCAAAAATGTTTGTTCTTTTTATGGGACAAGGAGGAGAATGCTCATTTCTTTGTTCCCTTGATAGAAAGCAAAACTTTTCAGAGGTTTGGTACCCTTTCCTGATGCGTATGAGTGGTTGCAAGGAAGGGGGACGTGCTCAATCTCTGCTCCTTTCTCTTTGCAGCACCTCCCTCTTAGAAGCACACTGCTGTTCCCCAGCCTGACTGAAGTCATGGTGAACTTCATGGCAAACTTTCAGCAGATGACAGATACACCCTTAAGTGGAAAGGAGTTATATTTATCTTCTTTGACTTCCCCAGTATGCGTTAGTATTAAATATATAATAATACATACTGTGTATGTATCCTAGAGTTATTAAATGGAATTCAGAAACATTGAAAAAAATTACTGGAAAAAAAACCACCTTTGTGAAAATCATTCTGTCATTACAGAAGAGATTAATGTAGAACAGCTTGCTTAAAATTGACACAAACATTCTATAATGTAATATTATTTGGAAAGTGAATACTTTTCTCCAAGAAAAAAGAACCCTCTCTACACCACTACCCCCAAATGCAAGTTTGCCAGAAAGAATCTCTTATTAGTATGGAATATATTGTCTTGGAGCTTTATGGCCACATGGACTAGGTGTTGTCTGCATGCTTACTGAGGGTGCACTCAAACCCCTTGTCCAGATCACGGATAAAAACATTAACAGGCTTGACCCCAATACTGAGCCCTGGGGAACACTACTTGTGATTGACTGCCAGCTGGATTTAGCTCCATTTACCACCACTCTCTGGGCCTTGCTATCCAGCTAGCTTTTTACTCAGCAAACAGCACACCCATCCAAGCCATGAGCACCCAGTTTCTCCAGGAGAATATTGTGTGAGACAATGTCAGAGGCAGTGTTTAAAGTCTGGGTAGACAATATCCACAGCCTTTCCCTCACCTCCTAAACAGGTCACATTGTCATAAAAGCAGGTCAGGTTGGTCAAGCAGTACCTGCTTTTCATAAACCCATGCTTAGCTGGGCCTGATCCCCTGATTGTCCTCTACACCTGTACGTGACAGCACTCAGGATGATCCAAGACCTTTCCCAGCACCAAAGTCAGGTTGATAGACCTGTAGTTCCTGGATACTCCTTCTGGCCTCTCTTGTAGATTGGGGTCACATTTACTGAGCTCCAGTCACCTGGGTCCTCCCCAGTTAGCCAGGACTGCTGATAAATTAGTGGCTGAACCTTCCTGAATATTATAAATAATTTGAAGCAAAACCATGCTGAGTGCTTAGGGCTGAAAGAAATTAATGTGTTTTATTTTTACATGTCCCAGGACAGAATGCCTGATTTACTATACAGCTTTGTGTTTGGCAATTTATTGAATAGATGCCTTCAAAAATTTTTCTACCCTTCATCCACATGTGTAAATTTAACTAAAAACAATCTTTACATTAAAGCTATTATTACTATTTCATATCAAGTATAATCAAGTTTCCTATCCCAGAGCACATCACAGATTGCACAGGGACCCAAAACTCAGTGTCTATGTACTGTCAAAATATGTTTTATCATGAAAAAGACAGGCTGTATTCTGACACAAGATAATTAATCATAAACAGTGTGACAGATGGATGGTATACTTGAGCTGGTGTAAATTACATAATTTCCTTTATAATTTAGAAATCCATTTCCATTTGGGAAATTTTTGGTGGAGAAAAAACACAAGCTGATCTCTGAGCTTAGTATCAGTACAGCGTAGGGATCTGCTACCCACATAAACAGGGCAGTATTTAACCCATCAGAATTGTTTGGATAGGAGAGGAAGACTAGCAGCCAAAAACAGGGAGTAGAAGCCTTTTCCAACAACCATAAAAATGTTCACATTTAAGGAGTGCTATCATCCAAGCTTGCTCCCTGGTGGAGCAATCCTACTGACTTGTACAGGGATAGAAGAGAAAAGCAAATCAAGAAACTTTCAACACTCAAGAGCTTCTTAGAAATGCAAAGTGATTCTGTTCCACCTATCAAAATAATTTGTTATTATAACACATAATTAGGTGAGAACAAATGCACATGCATCTGCGTCCTGCTTTAAAAGACATTGCTCCTGACTCTTTTATGCTGAGCACTAAATGCAAATATATTGGTTCCATTCAGCACAAAATTACTGCAATGGATAAGGGAAAGGGTGGGTTGTGTGAAGGAAAGCCTCTTGGATAGTATAAGAGAGGGCTCAGGTGCCACTTCCCCTCAATGTCAGCAACTGCACCAGAGAGGGAAAAAAGCCTTCCTAGACAAACACGCAGAGGACAGCGAGCTAACCTCTGACCTGGAGGAGCAAATTTCACTGTAAAAGTTCAGCATAAATTGATGTATACATTACTCTTAATTCCTAACACCAAGCTGTGGACAGATGTCTAAAGGTATTTTTTTGTTAAACACAAAAGCCTCAGAAACAACAGGAATTCATAGGGGGTTAAGAACCGCTGAAATATCATCATGCCAGATGGGTTGCAGTTTCAGTATTCCCAGTCCTATTATTCTAAGATAAACACCTATGTGAATAACTGAGTCATATATTTGCTTTAGGAGACCAAAGAAATATTTTTATAACGTGATCTCTCTTTTAGGCTAACAGAAAACTTATATTATTATTTCAACTACTTAATCATAAAGAATTCTTTGAAAAAAATACATTAGGTTTTCAAAGATCTTATTTGATCATGGTTTTGTTTTTTTTTAATTAAATCCCCTCAACCTAGAAAGATAAAAAACACTCTTAAAATGAAAGGTAAATAAAGGGTGTAATAGACTCTGCACAGGGTTAAACTGAGACAAGCTCATAAGACAAGGAAAGAGCAACATTCTCTTTCGGCAGATGAATACATCCAAAACCAACTGCTTTGAAGTTTAAGTGAAATGGAGGTTGTTATATTACACTATTCAGTAGAAAACAGGACTTTTGTCAGGTGTACCCTAACAAGAAACTGCCTCATATCATTATTTATTCTGGCTGTATTTCAGTCCTTGAATACACTTTCACTGCGCTGCCAATCAGTAGGTATGTCAGGCATGGAAAAAAGTCCAACTGTACCAATCACAAACAGTAATTAAAAAAATCTAAAAGTCCCTAGATTGTGGGCCATCTGGGCTGGCAAAAGTTGCCATGTATACAACACAGAACGAGATTAAGAAACAGCGCAGATTTAACTCATTCCGTCTTGTGAAAGTGATTTTGACTTACTACAACAGGCCATTGTACTCATACTTTTTAAATAATAATGATAAAATGAAATATTTTTTCACAACACTATTTGTATCCATGTAAGAAAAAGAATTTGCATTATTCTGTAAGCAGGCTTTGACCTGTGCTTGCATAGCTCCAATATCTCTCTCCACGTGTATGTGGTGGTGAGTCAGGGCAAGGGGGAAGTGACACTGAAGACACCTCTGTGTTTTGATATATAATTTATAATGAATTTGCTGTTTCTTACTTCTACTGATTTCTCAAAGTACATATCTCAGAAGTATCCTCCAGACATAAAAAGATACAAAAAATTAAAATAATTTTACTTCTGAAGAGTGTGAGTATTATGGGGAGTATTTAAAAGATCTTTGTTTAGAAATCTCCGCAGAGATGGTAGCATAGTTACACATAGCACAAGGTAGCCTCCTACATTCCTTCTTTAAGCTCTGTTCAGGACTTAGACCATCATCAGATCTTTCCTCCTTCTTCTATAAATTTAAAAATAAAATCAATGTCTTCTAAGGAAAACTAGGCATTGTCTTGCTCTTTCTGCATGAACACATGCTATTAGGCTTAAATTTTTTATTCTGACATTTAAACAGATGCAACTAGGGAACTTACTGTTTACTTATTCACTATTAAAGCTCATCAAAGTTATATGTTGCTGTAATTTTCTTTGGTTGAATACTTCATTGTCTCTGATGTGGGATTTATACTTTTGAAAATTACAACTCTATATAACTATAATTAATTAGAAATACACAATGTACTCACTCATTGTACTCAAACTCATCTTTAAAGATGAGATTTTC
This sequence comes from Manacus candei, assembly GCF_025592945.1. NCBI lineage: Eukaryota > Metazoa > Chordata > Aves > Passeriformes > Pipridae > Manacus > Manacus candei. The sequence goes on along the minus strand of NW_026138076.1, from coordinate 40,150,412 downwards.
ACAAACCCAAGAGAGAAAACATATATACAATTTGTGCAAAGAAATGGAATTATTTTTCATCAGTTTAATTGACTCATAGAGTTGAAGTAGTTATGTTTTTTTCTTATGATCTAAATTTGTTAAAGTACTTTTTTCACTGGAGCTTATTCTTGACTATTTAATTGCCAAATCTTACATTTTTATAAATAATGAGCTGGTGAAACATACACTTCATATACTAGACATCTGGAATTCTACTTAATCAGAGCACGAGGGTATTCTTATATTGCTAGCTTGAAAAGATGGATTATATTGCTTAAAAAAAGAGATAAGAATGAAATAATTTTTCAGACTTACTCTTTTGATAGTGAGTTCATTGGTGGAGGGCTTTAAACAAGGGTAAACCTTTTCACTCATCATGAGGCTAATGTTTTTTTCTTTTAACTGGTATATTTAATGGAAGTTCTGTCTTCCCTTGTTTCTTCACTCCTCCTCCCCACAGCACACACTATGATCTTTTCTAAGAAGCAATTACTGTAAAGATCAAAATTTTCCTCCTTGGCAAGGGCTGGCACATGCTGCAGAATAAACTCAGAACATTATTCATTCCAGTTGGATATTGATTCCCCTCAGTACCATAAGACAAATATTTCTGATCATGATTTGAAGGCGTACTGTTAAAAATATGGGACTAGAAAACATATGCATATATGTACATCATTCAGTTACTAATTTCTTTTAGGAAATCCATTCTTTTCGTTTCACATAAACCATGCAAACTGCCAAGCCTGAACGACATATGTGGTCTTTATAGGCATTTACAGCAAAATTTATATTAAGGTCTTTACTTCTTGAATATTTACTATTAAAAATAGAGTATAATCAAACAAAGCAGTCGGTTATTTTCATTCTCCTCTGTTGCACTTGCATATTAGTTCACAATTTTATTTATTACATTCTTTTGTGGTTTATTTTTTTTCACAACAGGCAATGTTACTGAAATAAAGATTTAGAAGAGATAAAAATGTGAGCTGCACTGTGTTCAATGAAACATGAGCAATACCTGCTCAATGCTTTTCAAACAAAATGGAGCTCGATGCTCTACCACAATGACATTATCCACACCAAAATAGAGAGTAAACTCTGAGAATATCATCCAGGAAGCATTCTCAGATTCCGGGAGGAAGGAATAGTCAAACACCTTTAATTCTGTCAATGGGATGAAGAAAAAGCTTAGGCACTTGTAAAGAACACCTAGCATATGAAATAGCATCTTTACAAACAGATTTTTTTTTATCCTGCAAGGTTACATACAGCTATGGCAGTATCCTATAAAAGAGTAAAAGGGATTATTATATTAGTCCTGCTCAGAGAAACTTAAATATTTTCCCTAGGGAAAAGAAGGTTCAGCGGGGACCTCATAAGTCACTTGAACAACCTCCCCGGGGATGCAGTAGAGTCATCATCAGTGGAGGTGTTTAAGATGTCATTGGACAGGATTTGGGTTAATATCATCTGGACTTCCTTGCCCACAAAATGTTGGATTAGATGATTTTTCAAGGAGTCTTCCAACCTCGGCTGCTCTATGATTCTATAATGGTGTTTCACATGCCATCACATTTCTATCTCCAAGTTAGTCCACAGCAGCCTAAGCTTTTTTATGGAAGTCTGAAGATAAAATCCCAAGAAGTGTACAGCTGACCAGCTCACAGCTACTTTATACATAAATAGTAATATTGACTAATTCTTCGGTTAGAAGTCAAACTTCTGTTTTGTAATAGTCATGCTAACTGATTTAGAAAAAAAAATAGAAGCAACTCTAAAAGAAACATTTTCCTCATTAAGCAATTATTCGATTCAAAATTACCAGAAGTTGAATACAGTACAGAAATAGGCTACAGACAAATTAATCAGCTGTTCAGAGGATGCTTATTGACGTTAAGGAAAGATACATTCTCATTCCTAAAGAAGCACTATACTCTTTAGGATATAGTAGACATGGCATTCCTTACACTACTGGTATGACAACAACCAGTATCAGAGCCCAGTGGGGTTGTCTCCTGCTACCAAAAAAGTAGCCAAGTTACATGAGGTCTGAAAGCAAATTTTCTGATTTTGGCTGGAATAGAGTTAATTTCCTTCACAGTAGTTATTATGGGGCTACATTTTCGATTTGTGCTCAAAACAGAGTTGATAATATAAAGATGTTTCTGTTATTGCTGAGCAGTGCTTGCACAGTTTCAAGACCTTTTCTTCTCCTTGTATTGCCCCCCCCTTTGAAGAGGTTGAGAGTGCACAAGAAGTTGGGAGGGGTCACAGCAAGGACAGCTGACCCCAAATGACCCAAGTGATATCCCATACCATATGACAGCATGCTTAGTATATAAAGCTGGGGGAGGAAGGAGAGATGTTTGCAGCAATAGCGTTTGTCTCCCCAAGTCACCACTACCCGTGATGGAGCCCTGCTTTTCTGGAAATGGTTTAAGAAAGACATCCTCACAGGACTACCTAAAACTAAGCCATATGACTAACAGTGTTGTCCAGACCCTGTTTCAGTGCTTAACCACCATCTCAGTGAAGAATCTTATCCTGATATCCAATCTGAATTTCCCTGTATGTAGCTTCATTCCATTTCCTCGTGTCTTACTGCTGGTTACCAGAGAGAGGAGATCAGCACCTTCCTCTCTGACACCCCCTTGATGAAATTTTAGACTTTGATGAAGACACCTCTCAGCATTCTCTTCTCCAAGCTGAACAAACCACAAGCAAAACCTCAGCCACTCCTAAGTCTTGCCCTCGAGGCCTTTCACCATCTTGTTCCCCCTCCTCTGGACACATTCTAATAGTTTGACGGCCTTCTTGTAATGAGGTGCCCAAAACTGCACACAGTACTCCAGGTGGGGCCTCACCAGTGCAATGCAGAGTGGGACATTCATCTCCCTCAACCAGCTACTTACGTTGTGATTTCTGCACCTCAGGACACATTTGGCCGTTTTGGCTGCCAGGGTACACCGTTGACTCATGGTCAACTTGCAATCCATCCAGCCACCCAGATCCCTTTCTGCTGGGCTACTCTCCAGCCTATCATCCCCCACTTTGTTTTTATAGACAGGATTATCCCATCCCATCTGGAGAATCTGGCACGTGCTCTGGTAAAATTTCATACAGCTGATGGTTGCCCAGTTCTCCAGCCTATCCAGATCTCTCTGCAAGGCCTCTGAAATTCCAAATGCTCCATCTTTATTGATGCAGAACCTATCACTTATGCTAAAACATATGACTTCAAAATATTATGACTTTCACAAAATGCTCATTCTAACCTTTCATTAAATGTCTGATTTTCCCCCAGAAAGATGATTTTATTAGATCAATTGGCACACCATTAGCTTCAGTAACATAGATCTCAAGTAGACAGCACCATAATTTTCTGCCTTCACACAGCTTGTTCCCATAGATGAGTCTGTCAGAAATCATTTGTTCAACAAACCTAACAGCATGAAAGAGAAAGGCTAGATTACTACAGGTAATCTACTAGGTATTGATGGGTCAGGTGCAAGGAAGTGCAAACTTTTAGTTTAAAGCACCCACTGTGGAAGCTCACCTGAGCAGCACCATGCTTGTAAATGTTTGATTCCTCTGGTGAGACAAAAGCCAGCAGATTAGATGATATACAGTCTTTCTCACAAATAGAAAGCAAGAAGTTAATTAAGAAGCAAAACTCTGTTGCTTTTCTTTGCTTGTATTTAAAAGTGAAACATTAATCAAGTATTAACTATGGCATGGAGGACCTAGACTGAATAATCCTTGTTGCAAAAAGAAATAAGCTCTCATGTTAGTGATATAAAATCTTTTAAGATCTCATTATTCCTGCAATAAACCGCTTTCTGCCTCACAGATATCAGATTCTGATTTACAAAGGGGCAGCTGTGAGATACTTTATTCTAGTGCCTATCCTGGCTCCCATGTCTAGTGCAGGAAAGATGTCATTCTCTGCACATTTCTTACTGTTAACACTTTATTTTTTTTAACATTAATGATTCCTTGCAGTTGAACTACATTTTCTGGGAGACAACTATAAAGATACATGTTTTCCAGCAGGTTGCCATGACTGCTTGCACTGCTTCTCCTGTACTCATGGGAAAACACCTATTGATGGTTGACATTAGCTATGAGTATGTCTTCTTGTAGGACTTGCCACATCAACATAGGTCCACATGTGTCTTTTGTGATTTGCTACCTCTCTACCCAGTAGATCTCTTTAGCTGTCATCTGTCTGTCCTTGCTGATTGTTTTGAACCCATGGTAGAAAATGGTAGAATTTTAGTAATCACATTGCTCACTATTCATTCCAGGACTTCACAAGAGTTTGATTTCCTAAACTAGAAGAAGAACTCTGTCAACAATCCCTGCAGTTCTCCAGCATGCCTAGAGCCATGGATCTACCACAGTGGGTCACATAAGCCTGGTTGAGAAGCCCTAAGTCACCCATTGTTTGTGCGCAAGGGAAAAGAACTCTGACACTCTAGGAAAGGATGTATGATCAGCTCCAGCAATCTGCTGATTTTCAGGATGGCCAAATTCTGTGTCTTCACGCAAGTTAATAAGGTTCCCTCAGAAAGCAGGAATAGGTTTGTGAATTTTCCATCTGAGTCTGCAATGGGGTTTTATTGGCAAAGGATGACTTTGCCTACAGTACTTCATGCTTATTTTTGATAAAAAAGGGAAAGCCAGGAAGAACTTGGATATATAACCTAAAACAAATGAAAAGAAAATCAAAATAGCTTTATTATCTTTAGGGAAAACAGGAGTTCTAAGACATTAATTTTGATGACAAGCTGGTTACAACATAAATTCCGAAGTGAAACTCTTCCTTTTTCCCCTCTTCATTTTAAATCTCTAATTTTTAATGTATTTTTATAAAGCTCTGAGATTGTAACATAATGAAAGACAGAAGATAAGGAAAAACACACACGTTATGCTGAGTATACACTATGCAGATGTTAAAAGATATCTCCTGCCTTCAGGGACTTGACATCCAAATTCCTGAGGTGACCAACCCAACAACTGAAGAGAGGAAAGATCCCTACACACTCCTGTTATTAACAATATATAGCTAGTAAGGTTTTCCACAAAATTATCTCACAAAATTTTCTGCCCACTTTAGGTGAAATTCATATCCAGGTAATTTTCCTTATTATGGAAGCTGAAACTTATAATCAAACAAAAAATTTCTCTAAATATCTTCAGTTAATATATCTGTTAGTATGTATGTCTGCTTAAGGCTGCAAGTTCTTCTGGAATCTCTTCATAGAAGAAGGAGCAGGTCTGTGGTTGATTAAGTAAATTTTCCCAAGTACAAGGGCAAAGCCTCCTCCACAGAAGCATACAAAAGTTATTTCATTTCAGTGAGACTAAACTCACCGACTTAAGAACTGAGCATAAGACTGATTACACCAGGATTTTCATGGGGGTGGAACCTATATTGAAAATGAGATTAGGAAATAGCAGTCAGGTTTAGGATTTTGCTATACTAACTAAAAACTTTTGAACCAGACTTTTGAGAATTTCCTCTCCCATGACATTTACTCTTGCTCCCTTTATTTGTGAGGCTCTTAGCCATTCAGGAAACATTCAGTTTTTAACCCTGAATGATTCTTAGCATCCTTCTCTGCTTGAACTTCTCACCTTCTAGAAGAATTATTTTTGTTCAAGGGATTAAATACAAGTCTAAGAATTTTACTGACACATTCATTTCTGTGTCCAAAATGTCAGTTGACGACTAAAGACATTTATTGTGCTCAACACTCCAGATTTCAAATGTCCACTGTACTGTTCTGATTAATTCATTATTCCCAGGCAATTGACTAAGCAAAAAAGTTTCTGGGTGTAAGGTCTCATCAACACCTCTGGATTTCTTTTAGGGCAATCATTTCAAACTTCTTTTATTTTCCACAATTTTTGTATGTGCTCACTGAACACATGTGAAAAGCATCACTGAGACCATTCACAAAGCTAAACACACATATATTGTAAGTAGGATCAAAAAGACTTAATCACCAGGTACATCTGATGCATTTTAATTTTCTTCTGCATTGTGCTGCTGTCTTGCTTTCATTATGTTTTCCATCACATCTTTGTGTCATATCTTCTGCTTGTTCCAAGAGCATCCCTTCATCTTAATTTAATTTGTAATTTTACGGTAATCAGTGCCTGTTTTGAAAAGACTTCTCTTTACTGAGGCATATTTTCACTACTTAATACATCTTTTCTCTTTTACATCTTTCATTTATCATTGTATTATTTCCCCTGTTATCTGCAATATGTCATGTTTTAAGCCTGTTCAGATGACAGTTTTAAATTTAATAATAGATCTGTCTTCCTGCCAAATGTGGTGTGGCAGTCTCAGCAAACTGGTAGAAAATTTTGGTGGGTTACCGAGAAAGTTTTAGGTCACTATCAGTCCAACAAAGTATCGAACACATAATAAAGCACAAGGCAAAGGTGCAAAGTCAGATCTTATTTTGTTATTTTGAAGATTCCTTGTTATTGGTTATAAATTATAATGAAGTTTCAAAACCAGAATGTCCTTCACTGGTAGAACAGCCATAAATATCATATGTTTTAAGAAATGATTAAATCTTTTTTGTTGTTGTTGGTTTAACAGAGTAAGTTGCACATTTTTGTAACACATCTAGGAAAAATAGTTCACTTCTCCTCTCTCCAAGCTATTCTTGGGATTATAACTAGATGACCTTTAGGTCTCTTGCATCTGGAACTATTCTGATTTCTTTAACATATGCAATATAATGTTAGTTTAAATCAAGCTTGCTTGTTGCCAGTAATAGGTTATCTAACACAGGATTTACCTGGGATCAACCTGTGAGTATGCACTGACCACCTATTCACATGGTGGTCAGTGCACATGACACCTATTCACAGTATATTCCGCTGCAGAATACACACTCCCATCATTGTATCTTTAAACAGGAGATGTTTACTTTAAGTTACACTGAAAATCTGGCTACTCTGTCTGGTATCCCACTGTGAACAAAGCTCTTTTGAAAAATATCCTTCACCTCATGCATTGAAGCTGGAAAAGAATGCAAAGAAGGAAACAAGAAGAAAAACACTGGGCTTTGGGCATATATTTGTTTAGAAATTCAGTTATATTTCTTCTTTTTCTTTGGTAGAGAGAAAGCAGCTCATGCTATTTTTTTTACTTTTTCACAGACTTTGCTATCAAACACCTGGTACCTGTTACTGTCAAAGACAAAAATGATGCTAGCTTTTGCGGCCCATCTGAAGTATATTCTAGGTGCACCCTTGAAAACAGGTGATCCTTTTTGGTTGGTTCATTGGGTAGAAACAAAAAGGGAGATCTAGTAGTCTGGAGAATGCAGACGCATTTGAAGACAGATTGTTTTTTGATTAGACAGTTAAATTGATTAGATTTAAAGTGAAATAACAAGGTGGACTAACAGAAATTGATCCATGTTTGGAACACATCAGTGTTTTTCCTATGACTGCAAGGCATAAAGATGTACTCTTGACAATATATGGTATTTTGTTTGGCAGTATGATATTAAGAAGTCAGCATTTGTTTCTATAAAGAGGTACAGTGAGGAGGAAACCATATATAATACAGAGTGAACAATTTCTGAAACATGATGGCCAACATAAATAGTGGAGTGCTACTAGGATGTAGAGATTGTTTGGATGCAGCTGAAGTGTACTGTTGAAGTTGGAAGCATCCTTGCAAGGGCAAGGAGGAAAGGAAATAAACAGCTTCAGAAGGATGAGTGTCAATACAGAAAGGAAACATCTGTTTCATTGCAACACAAAACTGGCAACTTCAAGAAAAGGCAATTAGGATTTTTTTTTTTTATGATTGCAAAACAAATGTTATTCCAAATGCACATTAACTTCCACAAATTGTATTGGGACATTTTAGAGAGGTACAATAAATAATCAATGACTTCCTTCTACAAGAATGAGTGGTCCAGGGAGGGCAACCACCTAAAACACCTTAATTGCCAAGATACCAGTGGTACATGACATCACTTTATTTTACATAATTTTGAGGGAGTAATCAACTTCCAATAATGTATCTGCACTTTGGTGACTCATTAATTTTTCTACCCATATGCATACAACAAAAAACCTTTGCAAGCTTTGATTTTTTTCTGTGCTTCCAAACTGCTTCAAATGTATTTTTAAATGATAAAAACTCAAATAAACACAAAAGTAATGTTTCACATTATGAAATTACCCATAGCGGAAAACAGATGCAAACCCAAATCCATGGAAATCACAAGTTAGACTCACCAGTGTAACTACCTGGAAAACAGTCCATTATTGTGATACTTTTCACATTTATTTTTCTGCTGTTTGGATTGGGTGTTTTAAACTGAATAAGGTAATAAATATGAAAGCTGTGTCCTGATTTGGTTTTCTTTTTTCCTTTTAATTATATACAGTCCATTGCAGTTCTTCATATTGGCCACCAGAATCATCTGGTTTTGCACCCAAGCTGTTCACTCTCTCCATGCCATGTAGGAAATACTAACTCAGCATGGCAGACAAACTGCCTGAAGACTTGTGGAAAGATTAAATATGTGTTGAAACCTATTTTTAATCTTCTATTCTTTGTATTAAGGACCAGGAGTTGTAGAGTTACCTGAATGCTTGTTCATTTATTTCTAACTTGAACAACAAAATGGTAGCAATATCTCTACTATGTTGCTGCTTTTCATTTTTTTGTGCATTGGCTTTGGACAAAAATGCTGCTGATGAAAAAAACAGAGCAAACCCTTTCCCCAGCTGATTAGACCCACTTATTCCATGGTAAGAGTTTCCTCTAGTTTGTTACCATTTGTTACTTTCCCTCTCCCTCGACCCACACTTTCTTTTCCCTTTTCCCCCAGCTACTGTTTCAACAGTATTCTACTTCACATATCGTGCAATTCCAACACATTCAGCACAAATAATTTTTCTACCAGAGGCAACCTGCAAAGCATGGTAGCTACTTCCCCTATATCTTGCTCTGAAGTTAAAGATTACACTCCAAAATTATTCAGAACATTGGAATGACTGCCACATCCAAGGTATTCTAGACTACATTTGGTAAATGATTTTGTCAATCAGGTGGCTTCTACAATTTAAAATCAGAAAGCTAAGATTCCTCATCTTTCATTTCCTGAGAGTCTTGGAGTCTGAACTTCTGTGGTCTTCCTGTACATTTAAATTGATAGAGAAATGTTCTGTCTATGGAAACACATTGCCAAAAGAACAGGTTCCACCTACTTGTGTCAATATTTTTATTTACAACATTTAATTTCACCACTATATTGGTTCTCCTGTGATATGCTGTGGTTTCATAATTTAATTCCTTCCTCCTTTTTTTATCTTTTTTTTTTAATGTAATCTTTTTTGAAAATTAATTTTAAAAATCAGAACTATTTTTTGAAGGATTATTTCCGAAAATTAAATGGTTTCTGACTAGATGAAAACCATATGGACAGATCAACTAATTTCTTTATTGCCTGTCTCTAATGCCATTTCTATGGACAACTAGTATAATATGTCTCTCCTTACATGTACCTGCTCACAAGTGCTGAGACTGGAACTTGACAACTCAACTCATCAGGATTGTAAAACAAAAATTACAGGACTTCCCATTGCAATATAAATATTAGTAGGAAGCAAGAGAACTAAAAAGAATAGTTAAAAGCTTGTATGCTTCTATGACTATTCTTGATCGACATCTCAAAGCAGAGTACCTCTTTTCCCCCCCCATTTAAAGGAAAGTATTCAACTCAGCATTTCTTTTTTTTTGGCAATGAGAAGCCTTGGATAGACCTGAGTGTAGAGATTTTGCAGAATCTGTACAGTCAGCTATACTAGGATTAGTTCAAAGAGCAACCTGTGTCAAAGAGCAACTTGTATTTCTGCCTCAGTGCCAAAAGAAGAAGCAACTGGGACAGCAGCAAACCCAAAAGGTCAACACACACTACACTTCTACTATTAGCTTTCCCAAATAAGTATACAGGAACTAGGGCATTTTCTTACAGTCAGATTGCATTGCTTCCAGAAGCACCACTCCCAATAAACTATAAACTCTACCTTCCCTAGGTGATAACATTTAAACTAGTATACAGAAAATAATGCAGCTGCAAGCACACACATAGACACAAATACTGCTCCAATCAGCTCACTTCAACAATTTACTGTTGTTCATCTTGACAGCTTTTGTCAACTGGATGCAGTACTTAAGGTGGAGTCTCATGAGAGTGGACTAAAAGGGGAGAGTATTTTCATGCTCTGAGAAGGTATTTCTTGGAATAGAAAGAAGCAAAGAAGCAGTAATCATGAAGGTGACCAGTACCTGTTCCAATTCTTTTGCCTGCCTTCTATAACTAAACTCATGTTCAGTTATCTTCTCAGAATTGCAATTGTTAGGCATGGCTTTTTGGGATTCTCAAAGAGAGATAAGTTTTCTGTGTCTAAGTTGGTACATAATGATTGGTCTATTTGATGATTTTTCAGCTTTGCATCACTCAATGTTGAACATCTCAGTGAATGAAATATACATATCAAATGCTTATCTGCAATGTCTTTTTACATGTCTGTTCTAATCACCTAGAAAAATGTGGTTGCTTCAAATTGGAAAACATCTTATGGGTGTCTAAAATGATACCCATAAAGTCTGGCACACAGGCATACAAAGAGAAGCAAAGAGTAATACATTTCTCTCTGTTTAAAAATGCAGCTCAAAAGTGTTAACTGAAGAACAGACATACGGCCAATTAGTAGCTCTCAAGTAATTGAGACAGGACATCAGATGAACAATAAGAACCAGCTATAGTCATACCCTTTACTTTAGACAAATGTGAAGTAGTGCAGTTGTGCTTGTCCTTCTTCCACTGCAGAGCACATTTAGTTGAATTAATTTGTATTTGCTGTGGGCATGCACACAGACAGTTTCTTTCACAGTTCCTACTGCTCAAAGAGCAATTTGCTAAGCCATGATAACTTGCTTGTGTGTCCGAGCCAGCAACAAGCTGAGTGAGGAAGTATTACTTCAGCATGCCACCTCTTATTAAGAGTTCATAATTAGCAGGCCAGTTGCGCAGCCTCTTGCCAGGGACAGTATGATTACCTCCACTTACAAAAGGAAGGCCCCAACAGATGATGTTGTTAATGTATTTCTTATCTAACACATGCAAGACTAATATATAATTATAGCGGGATCAATTAAAATCTGCTTAGAGAGGAACAAGAGCTTATTTAATTGACAAGAGTTTAAGGGACTACAAAAGCTGATGCTTTCCAGTCTTTTCACACAGCAGTCAAAAGGATGCCTCATTGTTTTAACAGTACTGCTGTGCTGTAGGATCATGTATATCCGCGCAGTTCCACTCAAGCATGTTGACAACCTTTTTAAGAATTTTCCCACCTACATTCTCCCATATCGAGCAGTAGCAATACCTTTTTCAGCCTCTTCTAGTCGTTTTAGTAAGAAAATTATTTTTAAAAGTGCCATAATTAAACGGAAGCAGAGAGTCACTGAACAAACAAACCATTAAATTCCATTGAAATACCCTGCCTTCAAAGGCAAAATCTAATTAAGGTTTAAACTGCAATGTTAATTGCACAGTACCGAGATTCACTATGCATTATGGGTTTATTAGCAGTTTTCTAACAAGTAATTTCAGAGAGGCAAATGCAAGTTCTGGGACCCGTGTTAAGTCTATGGAAAAGGACTTAATTACTAGCAGGAAAATATTTGCTTTATAGTTGGTTTAGGACAGAATATCTGAAGTAAGGGCTTGGGAACACAAAGCACCAAGTAAACCACAATGTAGCATTAAGATTATCCTCAGAACTATTCATACTGCTTTTCAGTTTTAATCATCTCAACATAGTTTGGAGAGGACTGAACCTCCTGTTCACATTGCTGCAAATAACCAGATTCTAAGAAATAATATTAACGAAGCGAAAGCATTAAACTAATTAATTTTTCACAGACTTAAAGAAAACAAAGAAAGTCTGTGCTCTGTTGTCACCACTCAATCCTCAGAAAAGACAGCATTTAAAACAAGATTTTTTCTGGATTACTTTTCCTACATGAAAACTTTTAAAGAGGAGAAACATTCCTCCATGTACTTTTTCTTTTTATTTGGTTCTCAGCTAATTAATAATAATATATAAACAACAAACTGAGGCCTAATACTTAGGAATCTGATTATATTTTCTTCTTCTAGAGACTTAGGTTAACTAAGACTCAGCTCCTTAAAGCCATTATGTCTTTACTTACTTCTGAATTCAGCACCAAAATATCTTTTAGGATTGAAGTGTTAAGCATCTAAGTTACATCTAGTAATGAAATTTCAGTGCCCAGAGAAAATTGGCTCTTTCAATTTTCCTTCCCATTGCTTTGAACCTTCACTCTTATACATAGGAATTTTCCATAACCACTCTTAGATGAGTTCAGGTGACATGACTACACTCTTCGTAATAGTATTTCAGAATTACTCATTTTTGTCATTTGCATAGGACAAAAGACTTCTTGCTAGACGTAGGTGAAAATATGGATGTAGTGCATTCATTCAAAATCAAGCATATAAACAAAAACTAGACTATATTTTATTTTCAATGTTTCTGCTTTTTACTGTCACCTATTTTTGACAAAAAATAGGAGAAATTCTGTTTGCACTGCAGGCAGGGAAAGGGTTATTCTTCTGCTTGACCTGTAGACCTTTGTCTACAGGATAAGTACTACTGTTATTGCAGAAATATATTTTTGGTTTTCAAAGTTCAGTTTTCCACTGAAATAAAAGAAACAAGGTAGGCTTGGGCAGCCAATTAAATCCCATGGAAAACTACATACAGATGGAAAATTTCTTACACTGTGAAGGAATCATGCAAATAGGTCAACAGAATAACCCATAGGCTGACATTCTTCATTCACAAAAAGAATCAGGTCAATTCATAAACGATTTTTGAAGAGAAAGTAGAACTAAATTCACAGCTAATACCCCTTGCAATAAATTATTCAACTAGATCTACTTGTTTTTTTCTTTTCCTTTCCCCAAAACAACACAGTTATAAATAGCCCTCCTTCATAGCAGAAGAATTTTTCACCAAGAAAAAGAACAGTTGAAGAGTATAAGACCCCCTGTCTCTGTGAATGAGCCCTTTAAAAATGAACTGTTAATGCAGTCATTTTTATAGCCTGTTTCTTGCGTTCTGATTAAAGCAGAGTGTAATCAATACAAGTAGATTAACAGCTCAATATATAATATTATAAGGACATAAGTTTCAAAGTCACTAATTATACATATATTTCAAAATTTCTATCAGGAGGATACCAACTGCTCGTCATGTGCTAGTCCAGCTCCATGGTTTTCATAGAAATATAGAAAGGTTTGGTTTGGAAAGGACCTTAAAGATCATCTAGTTCCAAGGGCAGAATCTTCCATTAGACCAGCTTGCTCAGAGCCCCATCCAGGCTGGTCTGTTTTGTCTTGCCTTCAGGATATTTTGGATTATTTGAACCCTTGGACAGGATAAGCACCTGAGGAAGTTTCAACACAGAACAAGTTGCTCTCCTCAGCTTGAACTATGAGGCTGGAAAAGCCTGGCATCCATTGCTATCTGAGCACAGAAGATAGGGCAAGGCAGGGAAGGGAGATATGTAGCAATGAATTAACAACATACTCAGCCCATTCCTGCCCCCAGGACTTGGAATTATATCCTTCCCTCACGAGAGTTCACAGATTTCAAATTATCCTGTCTGCATGGCAAAGGCTGGAGCAGCTGACCCTGGAACACATTGCATCTAGTCCATAATATTGGATTAAACTGTAGCAACACTGTCAAAATTGTATCAAATTTGAGGTTGTGCAAGGGACATATGAACCTTCTTGGCATTTCTCCTTGAGTTTAGTCCTGCTTATGCTAATAAAACCATACAGTTCTGGTAGGGACTTAATAGCCTTGCATTCAAAAGGTCTTTTTTCATTATTACTCACCTGTCTCATATTCTGCAGCTTTCACATCACACTAGATGTAAGAACTACACATATATTTTTGTAATGTTCTATAAAGCATTATCATCCTCATTCAGTGACTAATTAGTATTAAGGTATCACACAGCCAGCACATACTGACAGAGAGTGTCAGATGTGAAAGAAACTGCAACTAGACTCAGAAGATGGCAGCTGCCAGAGGGGACTAACTCATAAGCTCTTTAAAAAATCTAATTTTTACTTGAAATACAAAAGCAAAATTCTTGGTTCATGTAAGAGCTGGAAGCCCTTTCACACACAAATAAAACTTTCTAGTTTGGTATAGGGAGCAAAGTGGGTGCAATTGGTGTAATTGTCCACCAGTCTTTTCTGAAAGAAAATGTTTTGAATAGAAACATCAACTCAAACACTTCTATTTTAGGCTAATTTAGTCCAAGAAATTGCACAACTAGTAAAAAAGATGATGCAAACAGCTACTTATGCTTCTGAACAAACTCTTAATATCACTTCTCCATGGAGCTGACATTTCTGAGAAAGATTCAAATAATGCATAAATGAATCCCATGTAAATCCTTTTTCTAGACAGAATATGACTGGAGTGGGAGATATCTGGAAGTTTTTGCCTTTCATAACATATATAGGAAAGTAACAAAATAAAAACACTCTCATCACATCAGGATACTCCTGCAAAAAAGTCCTTATGTTTTTCTGATTATACTTACTTCTAATAGTCCTCAGAGCAAAACTATTAAAATAATAAAATAACAGCATTTGGTTTTTTAAATAATTCTTTAATGTTATAGGAGGAATAACAATCTCATACCAGGATTTAAAGATAATAAAACCTTACTTGTTTTCCTATCTGTGCTAGTTTTTACATGCCTAGATAAAGATGTATTTAAAAAAAAAGAAGAAATGTGTCATATCCCCTATATTGCATAGAGTATTCCTCATTGTTCCAGATTTTATTTTTTTTTCCAGTCATAGCTTGTGACAAGTCATGAATTTTATTCCTAGATACCTTTTGGGCTTTCTTCAATAATAATTAATCATCCTTCTGTTGCCTTTAGGCATGTCCTCTATTCTTAGGCAATTATTAGCCATATGCTCAAGAAGATGCTATGCGTTCCTTCTGTTACTTGTACATTTATGTTAGGAACAAAACCTTCTTTTGTTAATATGCTATTAGTTTCCGGAGAAGTTATTCTTGATTTATGGATTTGGTAAAATAATCGATACTCTGTAAAAGGGTAAAATCTTGCTCTTCCATTAGAACTCTGACTGTTTATTTATTAGTTAGCCAGTTAGTCTGTTTATTATAAGTTTCTTTTTTTTTTTTATGAGAGATATATGGAATGCTATATTTTGAGTATGAGGTACAGGGGTTGTTCTTTTTGAAAGAACTTTGATGTATCATTATATTCAGTATATTGAGTGCAGAAGCTTCATCACCCAAGGACCATAAGAGATTGCTATTTTTCTGAAATGCCTGCACAAACACTTAATTGGGATTTTTACAACCCCCCCCCTCCACCGCTCCTTCCTCTTTATTTATATTTAGATTTATATTG
Organism: Manacus candei; assembly: GCF_025592945.1. Taxonomy (NCBI): domain Eukaryota; kingdom Metazoa; phylum Chordata; class Aves; order Passeriformes; family Pipridae; genus Manacus; species Manacus candei. The sequence goes on along the minus strand of NW_026138076.1, from coordinate 40,134,832 downwards.
GATGCTGCTAATTCTTTGAAATTTCCATGAAATTTTCTATGGATGTATAATTTTGAGAAAATATGCAAAGAAATAGCACATTTTCATATCCTAAAATAAGTAATACTGTTCAGCTGCAAGCATTTTGTTTAGGAATTGAAATGAATGCACACTAAGATCATAAAAAGTTACCATAATTACTAGGGCAAATTTGTTCTTTCAACTGTTTTGTTTTCTCCCCTTCAACTGCATGAGTCCCAGAAGTTTACAAAATTTTGGAATTTTATCCAGATTTGCAGTGTGATTTTATTTTTAAATCACAAATCTTTTCAAGGAGTTGAAAAAACTTTCCTTGCCAGCATCTACTTGCAGGTTGTAGCAGGCTCACCTAAGGGGAAGAAGATACACAGAGAAGTGATGGGCTGCCTAAGGGAATAACAGGGCAACAGTGGGAAACATGGAGGTAGACAAGGAAACTCCCCTCTTTGGAATAGCTCCTGAGAAATAAATGGTCACCAAATTCCTAAGCAAATTTTTCTACAGACCCAATAGTATGGAGAGGATTTGCTGATTTTGTGTGTAAGAACACCATTTACCCAGTAATTCCAGTCACAGCTAAAGGGACAGTGGAAAAGGATTGAAAGCAAGTCCTTCATACCAGACAATAGACAATGAGGCAATGACCTCATTACTAAGTGCTACACAAAGGCCTAATAAAAGTCCTACAGGCTTTTACAATTTTTCTTTGCTTTTTTTTCCCATCCCATTGGGAACATTTTGTAAATCCTGCCTTGTCAGCTTAACACATGGGGACAAAAATGCATCAAATGCTTGAGTAAACTGGGTTTTATGGTGTTAGCAAGATTATGACAGGATTTATTGCTTGAGGAAAGTGGATCATTCCCTTTCCTTTGTGGGTGATTTGCATTACAAACATCTTTCATTATATTATAAAAGCCGATTTGAAATCCCAAGTCAAGGAACTGACTTCCAACCTCTCTGGAAGTACAAGGATTCTTTCCTGAAGTATATTTTTATGGGTTCATTTCTAAGACTTTTAGGGAGCCAAATGTGCATCACACTGAAATCAACTAGTTTTTCTACATTATTGTCTCTGGTTTAGAGTTAATTGGTGCCTCTGAGAAGTTCCTGTAATCACATCCCCTGTGGTGTTGCTTCACTGAATGACAATTAGCATTAAGCACCAACCCAGGGTGTATATGAGGGGAGCTTATCCTGAGGACTGCTGTTTGCTTCCCTACACCAAGGATAAATGTCAGAGTATGGAACAACCCCATGGCAGATTGAGAACAAATTCAGAATAAAATGCAAACAGAACCCACTGTCCATCTTGAGAGCACCAGCTGGCATTGCATACCAGGTTTTGCCATAGGAAACCCAGCTATGTGTCTCCTGGTTAGGTTTGACCTGTTTATGCTTCTATTTTGCAAATATTTATTTCCATAGGCTGCTTTAGTAGTTACTTCCATAAAATCATTTCAGATCAGTAAAATTTCCAGTGCTAAATCATTCCTCAGGTATTACTAAAGCCATCTTCCCTCTCCATTTAGTTTTTTTCCCTGTGATACCATTGTAAAGAGAGTTTTATGTCCTTTTTCAGTTGCACCTGCCATTTACTGCTTATCACTTTCTTCTTATTTATCTTTTCTGTGCCAGCCTCTCCTGGCCTGTGGTAATTTTGGTGCACTCAAAGTTAGGACTTGTCAACAGTGTTTCTATTAAATCTAAACTGTTGGGGGCAAAATATCACTTTAATGTCATTTGTGTTTGTAAGAGGGCTTTTTTTTTGGCTAAATATAAAAAAATATTATAATAGCCTTAACTTCAATTCTGCAAAATGTAGGAATACCCTTTTTGTCCTCCACTCACCCTTCTTTACCGGTAAGGGAGAAAGTGGAAGAGAGAAAATGGAGAAACAATGTCTAATGAAAGAGAAGAAGGTGTGGACAAATACATAAAAAAATACCCAAATTTTTAGTCAGTCGTGGCTTTAGAACCTTTCTCAAAACATAGCATAAAAGTTACTTTGTTACTGATAAATTCTGTGGTTTTAAGCATCTCAAGGGCTCCTGGGAGGGAATTCAGCTGTAGCTTGAATGAATTCAACTAGCTGATGACCTTTTTTATGTAAGCACATTATACACCCGCTTTGACTGATGGTATTAAGTATTTTTATGTTGAATTTTTGAATTATTATTATATTTATTTTGGATCTTTGTGCTTTTCAGCATAGCAGAATCCTCAGTAACAGAGAAGTGAATTTGTTAATTGTCTTTGTTCCACTCTCTGATGTAGAGTTTGTGTTTGGTGGTATCTTCATCATTCCTCTCTGGGATCCTCCAGACATCTGAATGAGCAGAGGTCATTGGGAAGCCTGCCTAAAATGTGTGTAGGAAATGTGAATATAGCTGATTTCTGTCAGCACAGATCTCTCAGAGGGAACTCAATCATATAAACCTATGGCCATCTATTGGGCAAAAAAAGATCTATCTTTTCCCCATTATCATCAGGGTTTGCAAGAAGTGAGAGAGTAGAGAGGAAGTCTTTCTTTGTGGATGCCTTAGAATACTTTTGAGAAGTTAAGACTTCCAAATTGTGCCCTTTTACAATTCCATTGGACTCTGCATAGGTTTTTTACAGAAACTTATGGAAATTTTCTGGACATTGGGAATCCCAGAGCATCATTAAGCCCACTTACAACTGTTGCAGTCAGCAGAAGGCCAGAAAAACTAGGGAAGGTTGCAGAACTTTTTTTCTTTTGTCTAGATTAGAGAAGGATGAGGTGCAGTGTCTGTATCCTCTAGGTGAAAATTAAGAATGATTCTGCATCAAAAAATACAGTTTCATCAAAATCAAGATGCTTTACAGAGATGGAGTTCTTTAAGCATGTGGTTTTTATTTTCCCTCAGTAACACTCTATTTTTCTTTAATTTTCCTTGAATTCTATTGAGTCTCAACCACTTCCTACCATAGGGATATTCATGCTGTAAGTATTTGCTGTATGAAACAGTATTCCCTGAAAATTTCATTTGCTTCTCATAGTTCATCCTGCAAAATACAATGAATATTTGTTCCCAATTCCCATAACACGTGTGCTCATAATTTTAGGTAACTCTGTCATATACCTGTTCAATTGCTTTCAAAACCACATTGTTCTATTTAAATTTTCCTCGGAGAGCAGATTTTCCATGCATTAGATAATAATTTTATTTTTGTGTATTTTCTACCATGTAAGAGTTAGAGAGACAAATATTAATTAAACTAGATCTAAGAAGACAAAATGACTGAAGCAGAAAAAAAATGTTGCATATGTAGTGTGTGATTTAAAAGTAACTGAGGGGTAGATAAAAATAACAGGTCAGTAGAGTAACTCACAGACGCAATTTCAAGGAGGATGAAATAAATGTTCATGAAATACACAATTGAAAACATGTTAGAAGTATTCATGATTTAGTCTTGATTTAGTTCTGGGGTCAATAGGAACAGTGGTGGACCAGTGCCACCAGTGCCTATGATAATAACATTCCCACTGCTATCATTTAAGCTCCCCTGGATGGTTTGTTCTGGGTGTTGAATACCACAATTAAAATGGAAAACAGTCACTGAGCAGAGGCAAACTTTGGCTTTGCTGTATTGTGCAGACATAGAAGTATAATATGTACTTTCACAAAGATCCAACATGACTAACTCAGTGACAACACAGTGATGTGTTGAATGAGGAAAGAGAATTCTGTAATAAAATTTTAAGTTAACTAATTTAGAATCATAGAATATCCCTAGTTGGAAGGGACCCACAAGGATCATTGAGTCCAAATCCTGACTTTGCACAGGACCATCCCAAAATCACACTGTGTAGTGGTATGGAGAAGTCTGATTTGAAATATAACGAAAAATCTAATAAAAATTCATACAGTCCAGTTAGTCTCAGTGGAGGTGGGTATGGTTATTTAGTTTTTTTCTTTACAAAATGTAAACAGTAGAAGACAGAGGTCCCCAGTCAGCCAGGGATAGATCCAGGAACAAAAACCTCATCGAGTGCTTCATCCAATGAGAGACAATATCACTAATTTTGGGAATTCATTGAGTAATTAGTCTTTTTATTTATAGTTAAAGATATCCATATGAAAATCTTGTGAAGGCTTAAGAACAAACTGAAAAATTTTATGAGGTCCTGCAAATGCAGTATTTTTCTGATCTAGAGCACTCCTGTACAATACACACACCTGGTACTGCACTATCTACCTTCCTAGTCAATAAGGAGAAATATTTCTCGGTTCCTCAATTGCTAGAAAGACATCCAAAATAGGCCACTGAACTGCTCTTTTAAATTGCTTGTTAGAATTTCAGTAAATATTAAGCATGACTTGATAAGACAGACATCTGCTCTGCAGCCATTTGAGATTATGTGACAAATCTTACTCCAACTGGTGCCAAATAGAGGTATCTAAAGGCTTGTTTGTGGGCATTACTGCAGTCAATTAATAAAATGAAAACCATCCAAAATCTTTGTTAGGCTTTTCAGAGGAACAAATAACTTTAATACCCCACTTTCAAATATCACATATTTCAATATTCCTCTTCTATAATAAAGTAACTTTGGAACATACTCTTAAAATATTCTGACAAGCTGTTTCAGGGTCAAGTCCTGTAATATTCAAGTAGACACAATTTCTCTGGGTGGGGTCGTGATAATCACTTTGTCAGAATTGCAGGACAGATCAGTTCTATCTTGCTGTCTGAAACATAGTGATTCATTTTGAGGGGCCTGAAATACTTTGATGGACAGAGTGATGTTGGGTGGAACTCTGACCTGTTCTAACAGGTCCACATCTTTCTTGTGATGAAGGCTCCAGACCTGGATGTGATACTCCAGGTGGGATCTCATGAGAGCAGAATTGTGGGGGAAAATGGTCTCCCTTTACCTGCTGGCCTTCTCTTTTAATGCAGCCCAGGATACAATTGGCTTTCTGGGCTACAAATGCAAGTTGCCAGCTTACATCCAGATTTTCATCCACAAGAATCCCCAGGTCCTTCTCCTCAGGGCTGCTCTCAATAGTTTCTTCTCCCAGTCTGTACTCATATCTGAGATTGCCCTGAACAAGCTGCAGCATCTTGCACTTGGACTTGTTGAACCTGACTAGGTTCTTGAGAGCCCACTTCTTAGCTTGCAGCTTTAGGTTCCCCTGAACAGCATCCCATCCTTCACACCATTCAGCTTCATGTCATCATCAAACTCGCTGGGGGTGCTCTTGATCTCTCTGTCGATGTCATTGATAGAGATATTGAAGAGCACCTGTCCCAAGACAGAGCCCTGAGGGACACCACTCATCACCAGCATCCACCCAGACATGGAGCCATTGACCACAACTCTCTGTATCCATACTCTGTCTGTATCCATTCAGCCAATTCCTAATGCACCAAATACTGTACCCTTTCACATCCATGTCTCTCCAACTTAGATAGAAGAATATTACATAGGACCATGTCAAAGGCCTTACAGAAGTCTAGGTAGATTACATCAGTCATTCTTCCCCTGTTGACAGTTGCAGTCACTCCATCAGAGAAGGCAACCAGATTGATCAAGCAGGAAATGCCCTTAGTGAAGCCGTGCTGTCTGGGATCACCTCCTTGTTATGCATGTGTCTTAACATTGCTTTCTATAAAGAAATTATGAATAATAGTAAACTAGAATAAATAGTACCAACTGACAGCAGTGCAGTGCTTTCTGAATTGGAAGTGAAAGGAAGCACAGTCCAAGAAGTGGTATTTACAAATAGGCTGTTGAGTACTTGGCCACAGGACTGGTACCAGCACTGTTCTTCCTTGCGCTCTGCACCTTGAATTTGCACTGATGCACCACTTTAAACTGTTACTTTCATCTTGTCCTCTTCTCTCCTGATTGCATGTATGCAGCATATCTACAGAAATGTGGAAGGCACTGCTTTATGCATGTCACAAACTTCTTTTCACACTCTGGACAGCGTTTTAAAAACTTGCAAAATTCCGTGTCCCCTACCAAAGTTCAAGCACAGCTAATGTATCTCAATGCCATAAATGAAAGTAAATTTAGGAAGAAGGCTCAAAGGTTTCAGCCACCCCTTGATGGTGGGTTGCAGCATGTTCTCCCTCTCACATTACAAGGCTACACAGTTTCTAGTTCCTTCTTCCCTCTCCCATACACAGCTACATCTAGGCCTTCATACCCCAGCCAAATTCTCAGCAAAAGCTCTGTTAGATCTACCCTTATTTCAATCAGCCTCCAGTAGTCTATGACATACTGATTAGTGAGAGACTAAAAAAAAAAAGCAATGTGATAACATAGTAACTTCCAACTGTGTATGTAGCTGAGATGGCTTCTGAGACATCAGAACTGCTGATTTGGAAATACAAGTAAGTTTCTAGTGCTATATTATCTTTTGCAGTTGAAAAGTGCCTTGGTAAGAGCAACAAATTTTTGTTGTGATTGTTATGGAAGTACTTTTCTGTCCTGGTCTTTAAACAGCTAGAGGCCATTTCTGTATTTGCAGAATTCTAATGACAGCTTGTGCTCTTATCTCCTGCCTCCCACGTTATTAAAATAAACAAACATACAAAAATGTCTGTAGACAGAAGGGCTCTCAATTATTAGAGATTTCACTATGCTATCCAGAAAACAGCTCTGTTTGCAGACTATCCAAATGGTTTCATGATAATTTGGCAGATCTCTAATTCAGAAGAGAGAAAAAAAAATTGTAAAAATTTACAGCAGAAGCTACAAAGCTATATATCTTAAGGACAGAGCTGACTCACATTTAATCATTACTCCTTATGGTGGGTTGTTACTGTAATTCAGTCCCAGATGCAAGTTAAGCTGAAGAGATGTGCTCTATATTTATAATGCTGATGAGACATGCAATAGTGTAACAGTTTATTAAGAAGTTAGGTTATTCCTTAGACTTGATTACTCAAAAGTGTAAATTTCACCATCTTCCTTTGCAGACAACTGTCTTGTACCACCTCTTTAGCTGAAAACACCTTGTTTATTCAACTTTTGGAGTAATGCAAATAAAGGGGACAAAGGAAAGGGTTAAAAAAACCCCAACAAACAAAAGATTCATATCATTTTTTCAAACAGACTGCCTAACTGAATGTGACAAAGAGCACAGTATAGTGAGATTTCACCCTCAATCCAGAAAATCAATTAATCACTGCTTTACATCTGACCTCTTCTTTGTTCTTTGCAAGGACTTTGAGGTTTAAAGGCAGCGAAGAATTAGCAAGTCTTCCGTGATGAGGTTTCTGATGGGAAATGGGTCCCAGAATGCAAACCACATATATGCCAGACCACATAATTGTTACTCAAAATGCCAAAAAGTTTCCTCCACCAGAGCCAGAGGACATTCTTTACCAGAGAGTGTTGCATGTGTTTATGTGCTTCTGGGGGAGAAACTGTCACAGTCATGAGGTTGTTCCAGCAGGTGCCAAAATCCTTATAGGCTTTGCCATCCTACATAATACCTGACTTCGGGTCATCTCCTTTGATGCAGCAACAAACATTTGCTTACAGACACGGCATCAGCCATACAGGCAGTACAACCAATAGCAACTGCAAATGCAGCAGCTAGCAACTCACATACACCATGTGGCAACCCTTAACCCATGGTGGAGCAATCTCTTGCCATAACTGGATCCCAGTTCTTCACTGCTCCAAGCTGCTGCATCTCCAGTTTCAAGTCAATCTTGCTGCTGTTTCGTTACCTCTCTTTCATCTACCACCACAAAACCAGTCTGCTTGTGCTAGAACACATTATCTCAGCTTATTAAACCACATCCTAAAAAGCTGCAGTGCTGAGAAACTAATTCTTCCTCTTCCCATGTATACCAAGCAGCCCAAGTGGAAAGAGTGGGAGAAAGATGTTAAAAAAATTATTAAGTTTCAATTCCTGCAGGAGAGCAAGTGAAGAGAAGAATTAAGGGGACCTACTAGGACAGATCAGTACAAGGAATTACTAGAGAATTTCTCCCAGTCATAGGAGTCCTTTTACTCCACCAGAAATAAGCCTCCTACAATCTGGGAACTGAGTTACCTCAAGGTGGTATTACATCGGGCAGCCTCAGCGTTGTTCTGTGCTTTGGCTGTCAGTGGCATTGTGTTGCAAATTCCAGGACAAAGGTGATAGATATATTTCCAGCTGTCTTGTTCCCCAGAGACCTTGCTCAGGAATCTCAGAAACAGATCAGTATCCTGATTCAGATTTGGGAGACATTAACTGAGGAGAAAATTCATCCGTTTATGTCTACTAACTGGGCATCATGTGAGATGCATTTCATGTGTTTACTGAAGCAGTATGAAGAATGTGACATGTAAGTGTAATCTCAAAAAGATTCCCCACTTTTGCAAGAAATCTAATATACTAAGGAAAACATATTGCCAAAAATTAGGACTTCAAGCACAGGGCACAGCTCATAACGCTCTTGTCTGATTTTTTTTTTTATTTTCACTTCAGAAACACTCATTTATCATCATGCTGTACTTATAAAAGCAGTACTTTGGCTACCTACATGTTAACTGAGTTTAGATCAAAAATTAATGATTAGAAGGTCCATGATCTTAGGCCATGGAAATTCAGACTATTCCTTCTGTGCAAAGCTTCATCCTAAATGGGTTTTTATTTCAATCAAATATGTTCTGTTAATTACTATCATGAACTCCACCTGCCAAATTGAGAGTGAGCTGTCTCAGTGCATTTTCCATACTCTGAACAAAAGACTTCAAGTAACTATTACGATGATGCATTTTTAGTAACATAAAACCCTGAAATACTAATGTATGACAGAAGGAATTTGCATATATTTACACAATAACTTAAAAAGCAAGAAAAGCATTAGCTTATGTATTTACTGAATACATGCAGGCAAGGTCTTGACTACCATCAATTAAAGTTTTCATCAGACTAGTTATAAGTTTTAAATGCATTAGTATCATAGTTTATTCTGTTTTCTTTCTTCCTGAAATGACATAGACTTTGAAAAACCAAAATGAAAGAACTTTTAGAAGATTCTGGCTTTTGCTCTTAAAGAAGTGGTCTTATCAATAATGGCCTCTTTAGTCCTTAATTCAGCAGCTCTTTTGGCTGTGGCTGCAGCACTGTACTTCAGGACATTTGAGAACATGGCGAGTCTCAGTGCAGAATAGAGAGTTGCACAGTGCCACACTAAGTATACATGGAAATTACAGGGTAAATTTTCTCAGGCAGACTTTCTGGCTCTAGCAATCACAGAATCTACTGAGTTGGAAGCAACGCGGAAGGATCATCAAAGTCCAGTTCCTTCTTTCTCAGGACACCCCAAGAATCACACCATGTGCCTGAGAGCATTGTCCAAATGATTCTTGAACTCTTGAAGTGGCTTGGTGCTGTGACCACTTCCCTGGGGACCCTGTTCCAATGCCCAACCACTCTTGGGGTGAAGAAACTTTTTCTAATATCCAACCTAAACTCCCCAAACAGAGCTTCAGGTCGTTCCCTCAGATCCTGTCACTGGTCACAACAGAGAAGAGTGATGAGTAAGAGTAATGAGTATCTGTGTACCACAGAAAGGAACTGCCAGCACCTGGTTGGACACAGAGGTGGAAAGCTGAGTAAGGGGTGAGTTCCAGCACTCCACCAGCTGGGCTGGTGAGAGTAACCGGCAGATACAGAAATAAACCCTTCCCTGCCCTGCTTCCTTGTGCTGGTGGGAAACAATGTTTTTCAACAAAGCAGTTCTTATGGTTTTATCCTATAAATATTTACTCAGAAGTTCAACATGGAGACAGTCTATTTGTATATTTCAACTGAAGCATATCCTGGAAATGTTTAAAGGTGCATATTTGTTATAATTCCTAGATTACCAAGTTACATATTCTCTATTGCCTTATGTTTCTACCAACATATTTGCTTAATTTTGGCAAATATTTCAACTGAAAATATAAAACATGCAGCAAAAATAAAACCATTTTCATCACATTCTATTTCTATATGCTATGGTATACACATCATAAAACCCTCATGCGGTTTGGGGATGGTTGTCATAAATCAACATCAAACTCCATGGAAATTCTTGCCCTTCACAATTTCCAATGCTTCCTACAAAAATCCAGCATAATTGTGGGAACAGAGAAAAAGAAGTCAATTTCTAAATGTGGAATCACCATCCAATATAGTACTATTTCACACAATGTTATCATGGAGAAACATACTTTGAGTAAAACAGTACAAAAATTTGGCCAGATCCTATTACTTGTAGATCTTAATAACAGCCCTCAAAATACTGGTTTATATGTACAAAACCTTAATGAACCATGCAGTGATCACTTACAGAAAATGGAACCGGAGTTGGCAAAATGGATAAGTGAAAAATATGATTGTTCCTCAGCCATAACTGATGAGGAGTTAATACAGAGAAACTGCAGAGATAATGCAGCATTTCCCCTGGTGGCTTAGCTATTTGTTCAGAATAAAGGTTACTGCCATTCATTTGAATAAAATGGGAATTGTATGTAACTTAACTGTCAGACACAATGCAGCTGAATGGACCTTTTGTGGAGAATGATAAAAGACAAGGAATTTAGGAATAAAGAGGTCTGTTTTATGCATACCAGCTAACCTCCTGAAATATCTTATTTTCCCAAGATAGTATCAGCTTGTGGTTAGAATAACCCTGGTATTTTGCCCTCAGAAATCCTGCCATGCAGACAATCACAAATATTTACTACCTTTCAATTGAAAAAGTGCTTGCCTGGACTGCCATGAGCTTTCTCTAAACACTTTACTACCCTGACTGAAAAAAGAAATAATTCTAACATGTCTATGGGCCATTGTTGATGGTGTATTTCATAGAGACTGATTTACTGAGCACATATTATTTGGGGACCGGATTTCTTCCTACTCTTAATGTTTTCTTGGGGCAACACAGATATTCTCTGATTCTTAAACTATGAAAACCTGTTAAGGTGCATGAAAACAGATCAATCTGGGCCTATATATGCAGTTCCTCCAGTTAAAAAAAAAAGACAGCTGCTGCTTCCACACAGTCCTTTCACATTGACTTTACATAAAAAGAAAGAACAATTTTAGAAGATGAAAATTCAACCAAGTTTAATGATGCAATGACTCTGGGGTCAGATCACAGCAATTTAGCTGCCTACAGAGTTTTAGGATTCCACTTGCAGGCTTTCTGTTCTGTATTTTGAACAAAAAGCCTGGGACAGACTGCTTTTTTCACCTTTGCACAGAAGTGGTTTGTTGCAAGTCCTCATTTATTTGAAAGTCCTCATTTTTAAGTTGCTGTGGCTGAGTAACTTTACAAGTGAAAAGAACAAAAAAAATAAATAGTTCAGAAAATTTTACTTCAGATCCCTCAAGCATCTCGAATTACATAATATTTATTGTCTTCTCTTTTATACCATGATAACTATATGAAGAAACTTCATGGGAATACTTCCATGAAAATATAATATTGCAAACTGGTGTTTTATGAAAATGTTAAACATTTTCACACTGACAAGTCTGAAAACTTGCTTGTATGCTTTTTAACATGAGTAATATAATGAATTTTGTCTCAACCATATTACCAGTAACCAAAGTATCCAAGTTTTGGGCAGACATCCAGTAAAAGAAATTTCAGACTACAGACTTAAACCTTTTCCCAAGTTCAAGTGAGTGAAAGCTGAGTCTCAAAAAGAAAAATGTCAGTCAAGTTTAGCAAACGATGCTCCTGTAAGTAAGGTCTAACAAGAAGCTTTCTAACTCTTTCTACTTATTTATAAACAAATCAGTAGAGTTTAAATTGATACCAAGCTAAATATTTCAGTTATTTCATACCAAAGTGCAGTGGCAAAGATGAGAAACCAGAATTTATTGGCAAACTGGAAAATCTTAGAGAAGACTGATATCCTTACTATTCTGAGAATTCATCATCACTTAGTGTTAAAAACAAAACAAAACAAACAAACAAACAGACAAACCAACCAAACAAAAGAACAACCAAAAAAAAAACCAAAAAACATAAAATGACAAACCAACAGGAAATGATGAATTAAAAGTCCAGGCTTTTTACATTGCAGGCTGGGGCTTGAATTATAAAAGACCTCTTTTATTCTATACAATAGGAACAATGACAACATGTGCTGGTGCTGCTGTTCCCTCTGAAAAAGATGATGGAACAGGGCTCTTTGTTGGTAAATAAGCAGAGCCTATTTAAATATTTGGATTAGCAGTAAATAGAAGTGCTTTCACTCACCTGTTTGTCCCTCAGACTGGGCAAAGAAAATTAAGAAAATTCTGCATTGCTTATTTCAAAAGTGAGCCAATATCATTGTGCTCTGCTTGCCCTCCTCTTCCTTGTAGATCCCAGAGGGGTTGGAAGTAGCAGTACTGATCTGAATCTAAGACAAGCAACTCCTCAAAACTGCTTTCAAAAATCACAATGGCCAACGACACTAAAACCACCATGTCATCAATGAACTTTGCTTCCTATTCTTTAATGCTCTTTCAGTCTATAAATGAACATTTCCTCCAGTCCCATGCCAATGTTATTCCTTTAATGAGCTTTGGCATGGAAACTTGTCAAAGGCTTTCAGAAAATCCAAATGTGTTTTGTCCACACGCTTACTAACATCCTCATTGCAACTATTCCCCTATGCCAGAATGAAAATGCCCATGAAATAAAAGGGCATACCAAGGCTTTGGAATCTGTCCGGGAACTGAGGTTTTTCAATTATATCAGGAGATAGGCACAGTGGTCCTGAGACAAAGCAGTATGCTACAGAACTGCTTTTACTTTCACATCATGACCAGCTGTAAAATTTACACTCTTCCAGCATAAATGACACGACATTCTCAATGCCATGAGAATCAAAGCACACAATTTTTACAATTACTATGAATTTAATTAATCTTTTAGAACAAAACAAGGACTGTGTTGGGATGGAGCAGAGTTGCCACTGCCAGCAGACACCACATTGTTAGGGATAGCATATCAGGAATGGGGGCAGTATACAATGATGTTTCACCTGTGCATATCCTCCCAATAGCCAACTGCATGCTATACATTTCCAGAGGTTGCTTTTTAGGTGGTTTCAAAATACTATTTAATGCTATTCACTACTATTTTTCCCAGTACTACGTAAAATCACATTTTTATTACATTTGGGATAAAATGGATATAAAACTCCCTGCAGCATAAAATTCCACTGTTTAGTTTTGCATTGCTTAAGAAAGGAATTCACTCTGTCTACTAGAAATCTGCTGCCTTTTATGGAACAAGAGCACACAAAATCCCTATTCACCTTTCAACATCACGTGTTTTTATATATGTCCCGTAATATCCTTCTTCAGATTTCATTCTTCCATGTAGATGAGAACAGGTCTGTTTAATCAGTTCTCTGAGCAACCTGGTCTAATGAAAGATGTTCCTGCCCATGGCAGAGGGTTTGGAACTAGATGATCTTTAAGATTCCTTTCAACCTAGGTCATTCTATGACACCATGAAAATTAGCTCCATACCTCAGACCACCGTTGTTCTTCTTTGTACTTCCTTGTACCTTTCTTAGCTCTACAATATCCTTTCTTTGATTATGAAATAATTCTATCATCACACTACTTAACTTGCTTTGTCATCACTTATGAATATCATGAATAGTAAAATGTCTACAGATACAACCATATATTTGGGAGTTGGAACTAGAAAAGTTTAAAGTCTCATCCAACCCTTTTATAATTATGTGATCTGATATAAAATCAACCCTTTAATTGATATGTTTTGAGTAACCATTAATCCAGAAGAAGGTGCCTTTTCTCTAATACTTGGTCTTCAAAAACATTAATTTCAGATGCTTGGAAACCTAAGTACATAATATCAATGGCCTTGTCCCAGTGTTCATTGGTTCCTTTCCAGAAAAGCTCCTTGGATTTGAGGGGTATCATTCCATCTGGAAAGGACAACTGATTCTTCAACTGCTAAATATATTATATATAATTTTTTTATTCTCTCCCTTATCATCACTTAATTGTGTCTGTCACCTGGGATGGAAGTCAGACTTGTTCTATAGCATTTTAAATCTCTTTGGATCCCTCTTATCCACCTCATTGCATTTTCTGCTTCCTATTTTCCTGGAAGCTGATTGGAACAATATGTCTCATATCATCAGTAATGCTCTGGCAAATTCTCCTTCCTGTTTTCAATAAATGCCACCCAAACCCGGTATTTGGCTAGCATTTGAATATTTGAAATTCAGAAATTTTTTCTAATGTCTTTTACATTAACATTTCAATTTGAGTCAGTGTCTCTGATTCAGGCTTCTCTCAAGGCAATGTCTCAGGTTCCTATAAAAAGGATGTCATAGAATCCTTCCTAACAAACACTGGTAGAAATAATTTCTGCTGTAACATGACAATGTCTGTTTAGTCATCCCTTTGTTTATCAGTTGCCTATCTAATCTACAGAGTAATGATTTATTCCTTGGGCTGAACATGTTAAAAACTTTCAAAATCTGCTAGAAATTTTAGCATTTCACCCATATTATGCTACCTGTTAGGACCTCCTTGCATTTAACTTGAAAAACTTCATGTTCTTTTCCAGTTTATTTAAAATGAAGCTCAGTGCAGAAGTTGTCTTACCTACATCTTCTTTGCCCTAGTTTTCTTTTTATTTATATTTTCTATGTTTAAAAACTTCCTTTATTAGTCTGATTTGACGGCTTAGAACAACAGGGTTAAAGTATGCTTTTTCTTCTGTGCTTTCATTTACACAAGATTTCCAACCTCCATCCAGAAAAGGAGTAAATATTATTCTTTGTGAATTCAGTGGTTAGAGATTTCAACATATCGATTACTGCCTTTTACTTGTTTTTGTGATCAATTGAACAATAAAAAGAGCAGTAGTGCTATATGAAAAAGACAAAACCAAAAGATTTAAACCCCAAGCTAGCTCTGGTTTCTAGGGAAGGAATAACTAGGCAAAGTCACTCACATCTCTAGGATTTTGAGAGAGATCTCAAAGATAGAATTCCTAATTCTCACTGAAAGTCAGAAATAACTGAGCAATGGATTTAATAACACATCTGTGGAAACTTTGCCATCTGTCCTCAGTCTTTGTCACTACTCCTATGCTAGTACTAAGCAATGCAGACCATACATATGACAGAAGCCCCTGTATATCATTACGGTGGGTCTTTCAGTGATAAGAGAACTAGAATGGTCCCTTAAAACATAAAACTGTCAAACATTATTGAAATATCTTACTAAGCTTGAATGCAATGTTTAAACAGAGAATAAACTGAAGACAGTGACCAGAGCCTTAGGTATTTACTTAACATTACCAGCATTAGAACAAAAATAAATCTCTCTATAAGAGTTTTGAAGTGACATTAAACATGACCTTTTAAATAACTGATTGGAACGGGATTCTTTAAAAAAAAAGAAAGACATATAGAAAATGTCAAGTTAAATAGTGCATTCATTACTATTAGGCTCATTCAGCTTAAAAATCCATCTGCTTTCCACAGTATATTACATTTCAAAGAAGTAAATGCATTGTGTCCTAAGCAGTAGTCAGAAATTAATCCTAACCCATCAGTATTACATAGGCTACTTGGCAGCCAATATTCATTTTAAAGGCAAACCAATGCAAAATCAACTAAAAAACTGAACGTTTCAGATGGATGCAGAAGCAAATGAAATCATGACCATCCAGGGATTTCCTAGGGAAAAAGCAAAAGGATCTATAGAAACGTCAGGTCTCCTATCTTCCCACCCAGCATCTGGCATTCTTACACCATGAATCCCTGTTTCCCCAGCACCATACTTATCAGATCAGCATTCTGTAACCCTGTTAAGCAGTGTTTGCTAAAGTATCCCACTCATAACCAGGTCTCCACAAAAAAATCAGATTTGAAGGGACCTCTATCTCCCTAGGTCAAAGATTACGTTTCCAAAGAGCACCTCTAAGATTTAGAGGACTGAATCTTATGACTTGTAGAGTACATCCCAGAGTTTGAAATTTCAAAAGCTGAGCAACAAAAACAGTTTAAAATCATACTGAAGGTCTCAGATCTCAGTTCTCATTTAAAATACCTCACTCCATGTGCACTGCATTTCAGTCCACTGAATTTGACAGTAAGGTG
This sequence comes from Manacus candei, assembly GCF_025592945.1. Lineage (NCBI taxonomy): Eukaryota > Metazoa > Chordata > Aves > Passeriformes > Pipridae > Manacus > Manacus candei. The sequence continues at coordinate 40,118,688 of NW_026138076.1, read as the reverse complement.
TGTAGGTTTTTTTGCTCACATCCAGTTTATGGCCATTGTTTGGTAACATTTCCACAAAATCAAAACTCAGATTGCAAGTGCCAACCATGAACAGTACCTAAACTCTGCTACCCTCTGTCAACAATCCAAGAAAAGTCTGTCTACATGGACTTCCAGATTTCAGATATCCCAAGTGAACTGGTGTACCTACACCTCACGTTGCATATTATACCATTACTTCCATGTGTCAGGACTAAGCAATTTTGTGTCACAGCTCTAGACGGCTTCTCAGTATTTGCTGCACTGGTATGTGACATTTCCCATCTAGAAAAAGAGGCATCCTTCCATTGTCCTGCTGTATGAAAGTCCTCTGCAATTTGAAGTACCTACAGCAACCTCTTTGTGTACAGAGTCCAAACAGCTGTACATTAGAAAAGATGACAGTATCCAGTCCCTCAGACAAAACAGATAGACAGAATAGACACCTAATTTCTGAATCTCAACAACACAGGACAAGAGAGGGCTGCTAACCTACTCAGCTCCTGCAAAAAGCAAAATGCATCTGGTGATGTGCTAAAGCATGCATTCCAATATCTACATAAACTTCAGCCTGAAAACTTGAACTTCAGGTGCCTCTATGTTTAATGGGTAGTTGAGCAGGTACTCAAGATATTCTCTTTTAGGGACTCAGAATATAAAACCCAAGTTGGCTTCACAACTTCAAGACACCAAAGTGACTGCAAGTTTTAACTGGCACTGAATCTCAGGGAAAACTCTAGAACACAGGAGCCATACTAAACACTTCCCACACATGAGAGGAACAGATACATGCTGCAGTAAGCAGGCTTCTGGCTCCCCTTCTGTAACTACTGATTTGAAGATCATCATCCCTGAAGTGTTGGAGCTGGAAGTCATTTCTCATAGGTGAAAGCTATTCCAGGTCCACTGAATGATTAGAACTTGTTCTTAAAATCAAATTCCTTGGCTTCACAAAAAAAAAAAAAAAAAAAAAAATTAACATATGAGAGTTTTGTGTCTGTTGGTTTTTTATGTCCCACCAAGCACAATGAGATTATAATCTTGACTGAGTTTTCCTATGTTGTAGGAAATAATGAAGCATTATTTGCTGGATTTAATACAACTTTTGACCAAATTCAGAAAATTGTACCAATAAAATCTGTTACATAAGTAAGAAAAAAGTAAGAAGAAAATTTGGAAGATGTGTTCATGATCTAACAATACATAAAAATTAATTCTGATTGTACTGTTTCATTCTCAGTATTGATGGTTGCAAATAGGGCAAGCTTATTTGGTAAAATAACTGAGTGAATAGAGAGAAAAAAAATACTACCCATAGTTTCCTTCCCTGAATTTTTAACTTTATTCGGGAGAATCAAATCTTACCCATCTCTAGAAGTTTCATTAAAAAAATCATTTTACTATCATGGAAATTATTAATTTTCTGAAGACATATGTTTGTTCCAAACACATAAATGAAAGATGACATTGTATGACTGAATTATTATTTTGCTTAGTTCTGAAACCAGGAACAAAGGACAAGAGCCCTTTGAGGTTACCAAGCTGAAAAAATTGCTTAGAGTAAGACTTGAAAGGAAAGAAGTATTCAGTGACTGCTTTACAATCACAGTTTGTACTTCAGCAAGTATTATGCCATGCATTAGGTTGTGGGATGCTCTAGACAGCTCTAACAAAGCCAGTTAATACAAATGTCTTTCATATTTGGAGATTTAAGCTAACCTATCTGATGTTACAGAATAGAAATATTTCTAAATATTTATTATTTTGTTACAAAGAATGAAGAATTATAACATGTTTTTTAACTGTCCTCAAACAGGGATTTGAGATGGCAATAGAAAAAAGCTTTACCAAATGCTTTTGGAACTGCAGTCTAAAAGATGGTAGCCTATTGACTGACTAAGCTAGATCTTTATTGAAAAGAAGTCAACTTTTGATCTACACAATCATTATTTCACCTTTATAAATCACAGAACAAACTGTAGTGGAAGGCTCCAAAGCATATTCACACTTTAAAACACCACTCAGCAGTTGCTGCTGCAGTCCCATGGCAGTGCTTCAGCAACTCCATGCACTTAAATCATATTCAGAAGATCCCTTGACCAAAAGAAGAGACAGAGTAAGACAGAGATGGTGATGTTACTTACATCTCAGCATGTAAATAGCCCTATCTTCCTACAAACATGGAACCAACCAGGTAATGTGTGCCTTCACACAGATATTGTGAATGTTTTGGGTGCTTTAAAATGCGATATGATTCTACAAGGAAGAGACATAAACAGACCACTTTCCATTCTATTTGCAAGGAAATCTCTTTACTTAGTATATAATGGACAATATAATAGAAGGTTTTTGGTGTGCCAGATGAAAGGACTCAGTGTGCTGAAATTTTCAGATATGGTAAGAAAAGTTAAGATTCTGTAAGTACAGCTGCTAGAAAGCTTTTGCTAGATAGTAAAAGGAAATCTGTTCTGTGATCTGTCAGGAAGGAAAAGCCTGGGAGAAACAGCTGTTTTCACTGAGTGTGATCTAACTAAGTAAAGCAAGCTGTTATCTCTTGAGTATATGTGATATCCTCCTCCACCCCGAGTACTGAAGCACAACAACATATGAATTGCAGATATAAAACTGCTCAAATCCTCAAGCACAGGCATAGGTAAAGAACAACATTATTATTATAATAGCACATGTACTGCCTATAAAGTTCTCCAAACTTTGAAGTCCTCTGAAGACCTGTATATGTAACAGTCCTTATTTCTATTCACACTAAAGAAAAGGTATTACAGATTTCATTCCTTTCAGAAAAATGTATATCATTGAAGTCAATGTCATATAAAAACTATATTCTTCTGACACTTAACTTCCCTCCACTCATATTTGGAATTGATTCCTGGAGGTGAGGTGTTTTGTTTTTTTCTGGGATGGGGGGGAGAATGTTTAGAAGTCTGAAAACTGGTTGCAGGTGCCTGGGATGGTTTGGTCATGGTCTGATATCAGTTTTTACAAAATGGTTTTCTTCTATTATTTTGATTTATTCTCATATTATTTTTTAAGATGCAGCCAAAGTAACAATAAAAAAGGACTAAACCAGCAGCAGGGTTCAGATAATGTAATTGTGGAAGACCAAATGAGCTTGGTAGATGAGCAAGTGGTCTGCTTTCCAAGCTGGGAATGTTTTTACTCAGTTTAGAATATGATAATCTGCTGAAAAATGCTACATATTTTTCTCCAAGTGACCCCAGAAAGTAAAAGGTGTGCTTTTGCTGTTTGTAAATATAATTGACACTTTTTAGAACAGACTTTGATCCTGAAATGACCAATATTCTTCTTCCTTATTTAGGAATATATAGGGGGTGCTGAAGGAGATTAAGGAAATGGCTTGTGGAAAAGCGTGTTGAGATATGGAAAGTGGGAAAAAAAGAGGACATGAGCTAAGACCTAGCTATTCCTGGTGCCACTGGCTATTCTCAAGTAGTCTACAGATGGAAATCATGGACCCAGACAAATCCAGGAGATGAGGAATGCAAGGAATGGAATGAAAAACAACCAATCAACCAACCAACCAACCACATTTGCTTTAATTTAAACAGATCCAGAATCAAAGTCATGTCTTCTGATCAATTTCTCCCCTGAATTATATAATTTGGTAATAAAGTTACCTCTATCCCACAACTGCTTGGTTTTCTTCCACTGTAGATGCTTGAAGAATTCCCTTTATGCAGAAGGTATGTTTTCAAAAAATGCAAGTCAAATCTTCGTGAGCATAAACCCGAAACTGCATTCAGGGGGAGAGCTGCAAGCATAAATAAATGCCAACATTTGCTTGAATAGCTTCAGCTTTTCAGTATTGTCAGCTGAGTGTTCACCATCTGACTACTGGGATTTTACACATCTTTCAGCAAAACTGGAATTCTGAATGCAAAATGAACAGTTCAGGAAGGTTATATATGCTTCTCCCAGTGGGGGCTAAAGGTCACAAAACAATGAACAGATTGAAATGAAACACACAGAGCAAGATTTCAATGTGTGATAAAGACAATTTGTTAAGTACTGTTCCATGCTTTATATCATTAATTTTTTTCAATTTTCTTCAGATCAGTACTCTGATATTTCATAAAACAAGAAGCTCTACTCAGCATTAGTATGTAGAGAATTCCACAAGGCAATTAATTTAAAAGGCAAAGCTGCAAAGGAGTCATAAATTAAGGATTTATTCTGTTAAACTATAACATCAGAGAGTATCATGAAACAGAGAGGAGACCAGGGATATTCTCTGAGGCTGACCTGAATTCTGAGTTTTGGTAAGATTTTTGCTGAGACTCAGCTTTACCAGTAGCCATCAATTCTGGTTTTGTTGAGCAGGTTGGATAGGCCAAGAGACATGGATAAACTTCTCAACCATATTGTCTTTCCAGAGATGGCTTAGTTGTATCAATCTCAGTCCTAGCTCTACATGCAATGCTCAGAATTGTCTCTTTCCTTACATCTAAACAAACCTGAACCTTAACTCTGAATAAAAGTGCTCTTTTGTTGAAAATCTAGAGCTAAAACTTGTCTATGCTTTTGTTGCCCTCAGTTTCATACCATTTAAATTACTCAAACCTTATTCATTCATTTAAATTGCACAACAGTTAAAGCAAATAAATAATTTTAAATCCAGAAACTAACAGAACAACTATCATGAGACAATGAAATATCAAAAATGTGATGAGGTCATTGATTAAAATGTTCCCTTCAGCAAACAGTAAATAAATGACAGCATGAACTCCCATTTGGCTCAGGAACTGAAGCCAGCACAACTCACTTCAGTAGCTGCCAAAGAATCATTGATTATGAGGGATCAAACTCTTTGCTAGCTCACTAATATCAAAGCAGAGAGATTAATCATGGACTGCAATCCAGAGAAAACTGTTGCAGGACCCATCACTGATTTTGATCTATGAAGGTTAGATTTACCTTTGGCAGATCCCAGTGATGAGGCTCACAGCACAGTTTGGACTCAGCTATGTCTGCTGTAGTTTTACTAAAACCCCTCTAAGAATCTTACTAATTCCATAAAACTTTTAAAGCCTTTTTGGGAATACAAAGTACTTTTTAATCTTTATTCATCCTAATTCAGTTGTTATGAGAGGCAGTCAATCAGCAAAGTACAATCGGATCATGCCTCTAATTATAGATTAGGCATGGAGCTACTGGGATGACTTCAAAATAGTATTATATTGTGTGTCGTAAAGCAACACAAATAAATAGAAACAACTGATGATTGTCCTCTTGTAATACTCTGCCATGTTGAGCTAACTTTTCAAATCTTTGCTACAGCAGTATGACAAAGATTTAAAGAGGATTTCCAAAGGATTATTCATTTTACCCACAGGGATCACATCCATTAATTATTTATTAACAGTACACTTCCTCAAAATAAGTTAGCTGAAGAGCTTACAGATGAAATTTTAGATCAGGCATCTCATGCGGGGATTTTCAAGTGGGGAGGAGAGTTAAGGCCCTCAGTAATACATAACTGACTCTCCTTGAGGTTCCCTGATTCATAAAATTGCAGTCAACAGATGTTTGGCTAATAACTTCAGGTCTTCTCAGAAAAGAACTCCTAAGAAATTTTGCCTGCTGAGTTTGAGGCCTATTATTTTTAATTCTATGAGACATCATATGACATTATTTTCATTCATAGAATGTCACTGTATTCCTTGGAAGTAAAGAGATATCCTTTCCTGTGCCTTGCAACCTGCTCTGAGCACCAAGATCCATTTTTTATCTGACAAACACAAGACTTCTCTCACATCAGCAACTTGCATTGTTAGGCTCTGTTATTGATACTTTCCTACTGGAATGAGAAATAGCCTTCTAAAAAATATTCACTCTCTTTGGCAAGAAATAAAAGATACAGCACATCTAGTGCTCAATAGGGTTTTACTTGGAAAAGAATTTGCTGTAGGTTACAACATGAAGTGAAAGTAGGGTAAGAGATCCTATATCTTTTCTTACCAAAAGCAGACCAAAACCTTAATCATGAAGTCAGTATTAAAATTCTCATTTCAATTGGAAGAGGGTATTTTTAAAAGAAGTCATTTACAGTAAATATTTTCATATAAACATTGAGCATACAACAACATGGGTTTCTTTTAATGATCTTTTTTTTGAGATCAACTCAACCAGCCTCTGCAATGTATAAAAATGAAGAGTTACTGAGGTCATACCCTTGTGCTCTTGAAGAAGTCATCCAGAATTTTCCAGAAGGCCATACAAATTTCCTTGCACTTTTTAGTGACAAGACTTCAGAAAACTCTGGGGAAATTATTCCAGTTGGTGCTTCTATACAAAGTAAAGAATACAACTCCTCAAAAGCAGATCAACTCTGATTACACGTCTAATATTAGACAATCCTAACTCTCAGTAGGATTTTCAGGGAGACTATTGACTTACTGTCTTTGTGTCTCAAACAACCAACCTGTAAATCATATGACAAAGTATATGGGGAGTTTATTTCTGAGGTCAGACAGGGAGATAAAGAATAAAAATACACCTAAAAAAGACTGAAACTCAAATAATTGATTACCTGAGGCAAAATTAATAAAGGTTTTTTCTCATTCTTTACAGTTAAACCTCAGACTTCTCTCCTGATGAAAAGCTTTCTGTTGGTTAGCATAATACCAAGTAAATTCTAAGTGAGTTTCTTCTGTTAAACACATTAAACTCAAATCTAACTATTTGTGGCAATGCATTTTGGGTTTTTTTGCTGTTTGTCCATAGTGAAAACACTCAAATCGAAACAAATCTCAGATTAATGTAAGAATGTAAAACTCATACACTGAAGAAAAAACAGAATAAAGGACATTACACGAATTCAGTATGCAAAAAATCAAACTTATTGCTAAGAATTGTTTCGTGAAACAACAGTAAATTTATGCTTAGCAGAAATTCTACTCCAAAGGATTAAAGTTCCCAATACTTTTTATTCTAGAAGAAATTAAAATATCTCTAAAGTATAAGAGATACTTAAGCCTTGTTACAAAGTTGGCTGCCTTGAGCTCTATGCTATAATTTATGATCTGGCTATATATTTGCCTCTGGTCTTGCTGCTTACAAAATCCAAATAGGAACCAAACCGGGGCCAGCGTGTGTGTGTGCGCATGTGTGCAGAGAGAAATCTCTCCAGGGTTTAATTCTAATATGGTCCAGTTTTATCTTGTTGTGTTGTAAAAGTGTCTGTTCTCAGTGCTGCTGCATGCAAACATGAAAAAAATATCAAGAAGATGAAAGGAAGGTGAAAAATGGCAGACTACTCATCTCACACCTGCTGTGTAAACAGCATGAGACAGAGGATCAGCTACTCAGAAGGGCTCAGTGCTGGCCTCATTCTTCTTGCAGCTGATCGCACTGTGATTTCTGCTTTCCACTCAAAAGAAAAGTAGATTTAACCAATGGCAGGTTCAAAGTCCTACCCTGAAATCTTCAGTGAAATATTCACAATAGTCTGGCTGGTGGTCAGCTGTTGCTTCAAAACATCGAAAAAGCCTTAATAACAAAATATTCTGAAGCCCTGAAGTATTGATCCCTAGGGAATTATTACCAATTTCTATGTTTTCATGGAAAAGTATACTTCTCCAGCAAGACCTGACCTTTGAAAGCTTAAGTGAGACCAATTTTAAATTAGTGGAAAAGGTGAAGTGGAATTCTATCTTGGAAGACATAAGACTTGTGCATCCTCAACAGTCATGACAGACATGATAAAAGAAAAAAAAATCTTTGTGAGTATGAGACAAAATAACAATTGTAGCCTAGATGTGTAGCCTAGAAACCTCCTCAAATTTTGAAAAGTAAGCCATGTTTGATTAATTTGTGTTAGTTGTTACTGAGTTACTGCAGTTGTCCCAGATGAAATGCATAGAAAAAGTATAACATATCTGTTCAAAGCATTATTTAAAAATTAATTTTTAGCAAGATACTTCAAAGAAAGTTATCTTGGAGAAAAAAAGTATTTTAACTCACATATTGAAAAGAGTATTGTGTGACTGCTTCAAACTATCTAAAATTGCTGAAAAATGAGGTTTTGCCCTCTTTCTCCCTGCAACCTGAAGCAAAGATTTTTTATCAACGAATTAAACAAGAAGGCTTATACAGAACTAGAATTTTAATGTGATTTTTTTTTTATTTTAATAGGTTTTTTTATTTTATGTTAATTGTCAGCACTAAATGGGAAAATATATCATGACAAATGCTTCAAAATAAGTAATTTTAAAATCTGTCATTCTTGGGCATTGATGAATTACAGAAATCTTCCATTTCCAATGTAATAATGCTAACTTTTAAAAATATAGATTTTGTCAATTTGTGACCAAGAAAAATTTTTCAGTTTTCCCACCAAAGACATTTTGATTTTCCAAAGAACTGAAATGGAGTAATATATTCTAGAAATAACATTTCAGTCTCAATGCATTGATTATTACTTCTACTAATGCACTGACAGAACTTCACATGCAGTTTCTTTTAAATTAATATTTTTTGTGGTTTAATTATCGTTAAAGCTGAGTATACACGAAAAATCCATTGAATAATTTGACAAGTGACTGAAGAATTTGCTAACCAATGTGTTTACTGAAGGAACACTGCATATGTTCTGTAATACAGATTAATTGAGAAGTTTAAATTATTTACGCTGTTAGCTGCAATGAAATGGACCTTAAGCCTGTCTCTTGTTCATACTGTAAATTTTGACACTGTCACCACTCACAAAGAGTACAGAAGGTATGACTCAGCCTAACTGTTATCAAGAAGACAGAAGGTTTTATAAAACTGTAAACCATGGACCCATTCTGTTGCCGGATTTTCCTTCATTCTGACACTGGAAGATGCTGAAGAACAGTATCTTTTTGGGGATGGGGTGGGTGGTCACACTATAAAGAATGACCATGTCTTTTCAAAGCAGTCTCAGGACCAACTCTTCGCCTTAGAGGAAAGCAGTTTTGAGGGCATTTCTGATCCACCATCGTGGATATAATGACTATTATTCTCTGATTTAATTTTCTTTATCTGATAGCAACCCTGCTTATGAGAAACTTCATAAAGATCAGAAATCCTCCAGCACCTCATCAGGTAATGGATTAGCAACGCACTGACTTGAAAATTGTGATTGACTGCCACATTACATCATCCAGACTAAGTCAAAGCACTAAGAATTCCTCCTATCAGACGATTTGCTGTACTTGTGCTTTTAAAATATTTTCAATTTAATTTACAATCTTTTTCTTGCTTTTATCTTCAATATATTCTTCTCAGCTAAAAATAATATTTTGTGAATTTAATATTTCCTTGCACCAGGTATAGTCATATCCTCCTACTCCGGTAAGTAAAAAAAGGAAAAATCTGAACTTTTTAATCTACTTGTCAGCTGTCATGAGGATAATTCCTAAGGTCACAGGACACTTGAAGAGGATCTATTTCCAAAAGTCCTGCTATATTTGTTGAGGTTTGAGGCAAAGGTAATTTTCTTCTGAGGACCATCTGACAAGACCTATTGGCTATAAACAAACTTCATTATTACTATTGACTATAGCATGGAAGATGCTCCCTTACTGAGGAAAAGACAGTGGGATAAATGTTAAAACTAACAGCAAAAACATGATGCATATCTTTCCTTTGGCTGAACATCTAACTCCCTTTGTTGGAAAAAAGTTAAACACTTTTTAAAAGTGAACAGCAAGAACAGTATTTTGACACTGGCACTTTTGAAATCTCCATTTCACATGTATTAATTGATGGCTATGCAGATACTTGCAGTGTTGGTCAACCCCATCCCTGATTTTAATAGTTAATAAAAGACCTCTTGTGTCCCTAATTTTAATAGAACTTAATAAAAAAATCATAATCTGCCTTGCAGATTCAAAGATAATATGCTAATTGGATCAGACAGACCTGTATATCGAATCCTTCCATCAGCAAATTTGCCTTTCATTTGGGAGAACAAAGCATGCAATAATACAGAAAGCGACCAAATGCAGGTTTGGAAGTCTACAGCACTTCAGACAAAAATCCTTGCTTACATAAGTTATTAAAATTTTCTTCTTTAAATTTTATTGTGACTTTATGATTCTTCTCAGGATATAGAAATCTAGACAGGGTCAAAACCTGTTGCTAAGAGCTACAAGAGCTTTTAGTACTGATTGTGAACATTCTTACTCAAATAAACAGTGTTTGTAGCAAGTACTACAGCTTATTCTACATGAGGAAAAGTACTTCCACTGTATTGAATACTTTGATGGTATAAATTTTGGGGTTTATTTGTCAAGACACTAAACAATTTTTCCCCTTGAATGATATTAACATCCAGGTAGAAAAAGGAGTCATCAAGTTACATTATTCATGTTGAGGTACTCAGAGCACTGCCCCACGTACACTTGGCACTTGCAAACTTCCTAAATCTCCTCTATAAACACAAAAAGACTGACAAACCCTGGTGAGAAGCATGAAGTTGCCTGTGTGATGTTCCAATTTTGGTGAGTCATAGCAGGGACCTACTGTATTAGGATCTCCCCCCAAGCAAAAGCCCAGCATTTGAGTTCTGATTTACGCAAGAACAGTTACAGACATTTTGCTTATTAATTTTATTTGCTGGTGAAAAATGCATAACAAAAGCAATAACTGCACATCAAAGGCTTGTATCAATCATACTGCTCATTTACCCTTTTTTTTCTGTCTTCTGAACATGGTACTGCTCTCAGTTTAGCACCTGATCTGAAGTTTAGTCTCATTTATTTATATATTTATTTATTTTGGCCATTGCGCAGAACTGTGGCTTAGTGATACAGCCCCAAAGCATAAATACAGGCATAACTCTGTCATTTGATCCAATGCCCAGTGCTTTGTTTTATGAATTCATTTAATTACTTTTGTTTTTTAATTTTTTTAATGTAAGCAGGAGGCTGAACCAAGAATTATTACTTTTAAGAGATTGTTTTGAACTTGGAATGGTCATGTTTTCAAAAATTGCGTTACTTTGTGGGTTCTCCAAGGGGCAGTGCAGGAATATTTTTAGTGAATTTGAAGCGTCTTCTTTACTGTTTTCAGCTGCTTTTGTTTATTTCAGTTATATCAGGTCAGGATTTCACATTTCCCATTGGCCACAACTTTGTTTTAAAGTCAATAATAAACCAGCTTCATCAAAGAGTCTCACTTTCAGTGTTCTGATAAGAATCCTTTAGATGAATTGCAGCATCATTAATATTTGAGGTTTAGGTTGTCCTTGGCACTGTTACATCGTCCTTGTTATTACAAGCAAAAGACAGTCCAAGTCATGAAAGCCACACTGAACAGCTGAGGAGGGAAAGGATGTTTCCAATCTGCAGAATGAATCTTTTGATCTTTGACCTCACATCTGATTCAATCCCACAGGAAAAAATGGCTCTCTTTTGTAAATCACTTAAATGCTTCATGGTACACAGTGAAGAATACTGTGCCCAACATATCAGACACTTTCCAAAACTGAAATTAGTGCTTTAAATATGGGAGTTATGAGCTGCCACCACTAAATGCTGTAATTTCAGGCACTCCTACAGAAAAAACATCTTTAGCTTACCTTAGAGATGTTGCCTAAGAAAGATCATTCTGAGAGATGAGACAATTAAGGTTTTGGTGTAAATATGCCTGGAAACTGTCCACAGAATGTCACAACATGTCAGAAAATTGTCCCAAAGTGGAGTGGAAGACATAGGCAGAGAACAGATATTTTGCCTTAAAAATCGGAATGAGTAAGAACAAACATCATAAATATAAATGAAAATACAGGTATTAAAAAGACAGCACATCTGAACATCTCAAAAAAAGACCAAAAGAACTTGCTGTGAAAGTCAAGTCTTACAAATGCAGACAAACAAAGGAGAATTCTCTTTCCCCAGGATGCTAATAGGAGAAGAAATTTTGCCATAGCATAACTATGAAACCCCAAATTTAGCAGACTGGGATGTTTCTATGGATAACAAACCCATTCAGATTTTATCACTACAGTTATGACTTTTAGGAAGGGTATAACACCCCAGCACCTTGGGAGAAACAGTGCTAATAACTAGAGACAGCTGAGACCTACTCTGGTAAAAACATAGAGAGAACATCAACAATAGAAAAATCCTGTTACTTCTCCTAGAGTTGTCATTCACTGTGAAAATACCTAGGAATTACACAAGACATAAAGTGAGATTTTTTTAAATCAAAGAGAAACTTCAGTCAAAGTTCAGAAAAGGCTCAAACAAGGTCCAAAACTGAAGCGAATTAGTACCATTCTTAGCAGTACTCAGTAGTAACTGTTAATGCTTTCCATATCAGAGGGACTGCTTAGTGTAGCATTATTGTTTTAGGAATATACTCTCCTTTTTGAGGACAGAAAGTACATCTTTTTGACTTTGAATTTTTCTACTCAGCATCTGTAGCTATGCAAGGTCAAACAGTTCAGGCCCCTGTATGCAGCAAATCTGAGTTTGCAAATCATAATGAATACAATGAGATCCTAAATTACAAACCTTAAGTCCAGGAGCTCTTCTAACCCTAAAGTTATTTATCTAGTCCTTTTGTTTTATTAGGCCTTTTATATAGGAGATGATTTGTGCAAAACCCCTTGCGTATGGGAACATGCAAGTTTGCTTGCCTTACTGCAGTATCTGAGGTGGAAAGGTCTGAGACAGTTTGACTTATTTTACATTTACATCAGCAGTGGCTTTTTGCATTAGGCTAAACATACAGTCACTACACTGGAGTAACCAGAAAGCAGCTCTGATCAATCAGATCATGATAGAGACCTGCAGTACAGGAGTGTGAGGGAAATATCACTGAAAAGCTGCTGCCTTTATTACCTAGAAAGAAAATCAATTATCTGCTCTGAGGTAACAACAGTCTCCTGGAAAGATGAGATGGAAATAGCAGCAAAAGAGGATTAATGGAGCAGTTAGTGTGGTATTGATTAGGCCTCTGGCTTGTGGGGCTCAATCTGGATCTGGCTAAAAGTCAACCTTACCCAAATAACGACTGAATAGATTTTTTGCTGTGATAAGAGGACTAGACCCTGCATGCAAAAAAGTACACAGTGAGTGGGGTGGCTGTAATGTTTTATGTAGCTCACAGTCTTCCAGAGTATTAGTTTTATGCAGAATAATGAGCCATGGAACTATTATTTCTACCTCTTTCTACCATTAACATGAACCACATTGGATGAGAAAAACTTTTCATTAGGCAGATGTTAAGTGTGGAAACTACAAGAAAAAGTAACTCTGAATAAAAGGTATATGACATTTTCCCAGAGAGAACACCTGAATATCTGGTAATTCTGCTTTAAGAAAAAGCTTCAGGTTGTTTATGGTTTTGCAGATCAAAAAGGAAATCCACCTTCTAGCACTAGCTTCTTCATTGGTTTACAAACTCTAGGAATAGAGATGCCTTCCAACAGAGTGGGTATTCGTAAAGTGACAAACTTTTGGCACTGGACTTTTTTCAAAAGAGGAAGGTTTTTCCATGTTCTGCACCAGGGACTTTACTATTTCACTAATGTTAATAATGTCTGATATTGCTTTAATAGAGTCATTTAAGACCTGGAAATGGCATAAACAAAGAGCAGTAATACACAAATAAGGGAGCTAGTTAAAACAAAGAAGAATGTTATGCAGTTGAACATGCCACCTGATGACAGGTGAAATAAGAGTTAATAATTTTAAAAATATTTATTTAATATATATTTAATGCACCTAAAGGCACTGAAATCCACAGGTTTCAAGAATTCAGCTTGACATCAACCAAATTCTTCCCTTGTTTGGTTCTCACACAGGAAGAGCTCTTCTACCCAGAGTAATGATACACCCATACGCAAACGTCTTGTTGCAAACTGATACATACACTCCAAAATGTGAAGAAATATAATAAAACTAATGTTCCTTTTAATTTTTTTATGTATTTTGCAACCAACAAACTTAAATTGGAAACTCCTAAAAACGATAGTCATTAAACAATTTTTCAACTATAATACTGACATTAGTAACTAAATAGACAGTTCTGCAGCCATATACACCCAAGGAAAGAGCAGGCTATTACCAGAAAGAACTGCCCAGGTTTTCCTTCTGACCTCATTCATACTTGCATTCATTTGTCCACAGCATAAACCATGACAAATAAGTTTCCAATCAGATCTGTCCTTGACGCCACTACAGAGATGCTTAAATCTGATAAGGAAGGTAAGAGAGGAAACAAGATCAGTCAGTGAGGTACCACCTTGTTCAGTACAAGTCTGTAACCCTGTCCATGAAGGTGAACATAGAAGTGCAGCCTCAGTTTTTAAAAATCTTCCTTTTTGTATCACTGAGCTTTGGAGGTTTTTTTTTAAATCACACATGGGCAAAATAATGTGTGAGAAAGCTTCATTCTGTGTATCTCAAAGATGCATCTTGCCTAGAAATGATCCAGAGTTTGACAGGCTCCTTGCAATATCAGCCTGATAAAGATATCAGGACTTAGTAAAATGCTGTTCACTTCTTTAAACATTGTACAACTACAGTCATTGCCTCTTCAGTAACCATAAGGAATTCAGTGGCTTTTATGCTGCTTGTTAGAAACAAATTTCTAATTCTCCTGGGTAATATGAAAACAATGTGATTCCTAGCATTTAATTTCACATGGATCTAAGGAAATTGGGAGTCCTAATATTTGTTAAGCTCTTCCACTTGCTAGTACTCACAATAAGAGCAAGCAACTAATAGAGTAACCAGAAGAGCATCCAATAAACTGCAGCAAAGGACCAAGCACTATAATGATACAGCCAGCACTAGAGCCACAAATCACGTAGATAACAAAAGTTTTAAAGCAGTGTCTACTGAACTGCATCTGAAAAGCTAAAACTTCAGCTGAAAAGCAGCAATTACTACAAAAGCCATTATAGAGGGATATAAACTTCATCCTGTGCATGTGACTAATAACAAAGCTCTTCAGACAGCCTTATAGGGGATAGACACTTTCTCCTTCCAGGTCTCAGACATTTAGTACACTCCAATCCTTGTTAGCACTCGTGCCCCAACTCAGTGATGTATCTCAGTGATGTTTGACCCTTCTGTACTGTTTCTGGAAGAATTGTTACCATGAAAATGTAACACACATGAGCTGACTTCGGAGCAATGGCCACCAGTGAGACAATACTATTTAAGTCACTAAGTCTCTTTCACAAAGATGTAACGTAGTTCTGTGGCAGTTACATAAGTTTCCTGAGACTGCTTTATCTTGCTCCATCAGTCTATCAACAATATGTCAATCATTATCTCTCAATATTTGTTATTTACGTATTGATACGTCAATTACACTCTTGAGAAATCTGTTTGAGAAAATAATTCAGAAAAAAAAATCTGAAAGGTCAGAATACAGTCTTTCTATGAGTAATTAAATTTAAATCCCACAAAACACAATTTTTTCTTAGCCTTAACCTCACTTTTACACATCACAATTATAACTAAGGAACTAAGAGTTCCTTACCAGAGCAAGAATTTGGTACAAGGTAACAGAAGTTCTGAAAACTTCAGGCTAGGAAACTAAGTACAAACCTATTGAATTTTAGCACTTAAATAGATATAGTGCAACGAATTAGATACTGAGCAGTCTGAATGAATCAGAAAAACATGCTGTATCCAGAGAAAAGTGACAAGAAGGAAGAGCATATACCCAATGAGTTTTGGTCAAAGTTAATAATTAAAATCCCAACAATTCTCTGAAATTGCCAAACTATAAGATTTTAAACAGTACAAGTGCTATACTCTTCCAACATGCTGAAATTAACTTTGAGATCACACGTGAGAGACTAGTTTCTTTAGCCCTATATACTTTTTCATTGCTTATTTGCAGCAATGGCACTTAAAGCATTTAAATACAGTATTCTTCAGAGTCTAGAAACAGAAACTCAGAATTGACTCCTTTATACACTCCATGGAAGATTTCAGCAGCAGAGTCCCGTGAAGAAGGCTCAAACCACATCTTTTATGATACGGGTTTTTTTTTTAAAGTGAAGCCCTGTCCCAGCCATTCATAAATTACTGATGTCTTGTATCCTCCAGTCCATCTGTTCCTACAGGGCTGAGAGGGGAAAGGTGCTCATGGATTCATAGACCTCTCAGCTTTTCCAGAACACACCTTGTATATTTATCTGTTGCCATCACCATATGGACCAGCTGTTCCTGGGGAGGGAAATGTGGATGTGTATTTGAAAAAGGAGCACAGGTCCTTGGTTTGGCCTCAGTAAATTTTTCAGTATAATATTCCTATGGAATCTAATTCCTAAATACAATCAACAAGAGGTCCAAATACTACACAGGATTTCTTACTCTTGTTTTGAGCATCCAAGCAAATCCCCAGGATCCTGGTAAGACACACCACAGAGCCAAGAGCATGGTGGTGAAGATAATGGGTGTGAAGAACACTTTACTCCAAACATCCCCATTAACCTTCCTTCTACAGAGTATTTGCAGAGAAGTGAAGCTGGATATGAGCAAACACTGGTTCTCTGAAAAAGTGAATTTCACAAGTCTCTTGGTTTGCTGGAGGTTTTATGGCTGATGTAGGTTATAGGAGTCTTTGAAGTATGAAATATTTTCACTGTTATGGTTACATATTGGGTTTGCATGGCAAGGTTTTGGTAGCAGCAGGAGCAACAGGGGTGACTTCTGTGCGAAGCTGCTAGGAACTCCACCCATGTTTGATAGAGTTAATGCCAGTGGACTCCAAAAATTCTGGAAAGACAAAACTCAGAAATGAAGGAATGCCTGTTTCGGCAATAATTCACCAAAACCAAACTATCTGCATACCTTAGGAGCAGGAACACTGCTTGGTGAACTGCTCTAAAAGAGATATGAAATAAAGGATGGAGCAGTGTGGAGTTGTTGTGGTCTTGTTTAAACAAATGCTTCTAATGGGAACTAAGCCAAAGGAATGAACCAAAGGGTGACCAAAAGATGAACTTTGCTACATTAACTCAGAAATACATATTGCTTTTCACACTCTGCATATGCTAATGAAGCAAAACCTGTACATGCTTTACATGTATGACTAAAGTCACCACAATTCCACCTAAACATGAAATGACCTCAACAATAACTCTACTTTTCCCCTTCCCTCAAAGAAAAGAATATAAATAATATAGCGAAAGTGGGAAAGGAGGTAAGAGGAGACTGCACCTTTGTATCCTTAGATGGTCAGAATCACAGGATATTCTGAGTTGGAAGGGACCTAAAAGGGTCATCCATTCCAACTCTGAGCGAATGGCCCACACAGGGGATTCAACCTGTGACCTTGGCTTTTATTATCTTGTCCTTTACCATTGAACAAGACTCAAGTCAAACAAGAAAGGAACCAAATATGTCTCCTTTTTTTTTTTAATTTATTCCTTCACTTATCATTATTTTATTATAATTACAAGAAAAAATTTTAAAAGCAATACAACAGCAGCAATGGAGGAAGTGGAAAAATTCCAAATCAGATACATAATTTTTGTCCCGTTCAAATAGAGACAGTGGAGTGAAAAACTGGAAAAAATTCTGTACCAAGAAATGAAAATACTGTGACAGAGGGATATATTCATAAATAAGTAAGTTACAGTAACATATTCTAGCTCTAGTATAGAATAGGTTGTTTACATTAAAAATATGTAGATTTAAAATGTAATAAAAAAGACCAACAAAAGAAATCAATAATGATACATTTTATTTCAAACAGTCATCATAGCAGTGCCACAGCAATCAGTCATATTTTTCTAGGCCCTGTATATAATAATCCCCCTGATCCTTATATAATTGCCAGCTTCACCTTTTGAATTATCAACAGCTCTCACAGCTTATTGCTTCATACTTTCTTAATAAGCGCCTGCAATCAATAATCTTGCCACTGAGTAAGCAGCAACCAGCCAGCTAAACACAGGGTGTAAATGTTTCAGAAGTGATCATTACAGGGATATGAATGACAGGGTGACTGTGCTAATGCAATAGGCATGTAGTAAAGACATAATTTGGAAAATCCGCTTATTGGAAGGTGTAGATGCTTTGCCATGGCAAAATGGTGTTTCTGCAGAGGAGAACATTTACCCTTGAAAATGAAACCTCAAATCCTCCTGAAGGGTGTTTTTTTCTGAGATGACAATCATCATCGCCTGAGTTTCATACCTCACCATCAACACAAAACACTCAACATGTCTGCAGCCTACTTATTTCATCTGGAAATGCAGCTGTTCACTGTTTCACACAAACGCTGTCGTGACTGACAATATGGATTTGCATGCAAATTTGAGAATTAGTGTCACTTTGCTGACAATGGTTTAAATGCTAATGTATATAACAAGCACCCCCCCCCAACCTGCTCCACTGCAACTCGCTCACTAAATACCAACATAGAAAACATTCACCTAGGTTTGAGAATTATTTCATAAATTTGACAAACAAAACAATGCAAGTGGGTCCAGACTTCCACAAATTAAAGTTTTGAACAGAGCCATTTTTTCCAGACTGCTCAGTACTCACACTGAACACATTTTCAAAGCAGCTCTATTTCTACTTAGTCTACAAAACAAAGTTAACAGATTTTGAAAATGTCCTGATGAAATGAGTGGTCATTTTATTTCATTTGTCATAGGGACTGAAGGCACTGGGCTCTAAAAAATCCATCTATTTAGGCACATGGAAGAATTTAATGGGAAATACTCAGAAATTCTGAGAATATAAGTATTTATTTAAATGTCTAAATGAATGGTACATCTTTTTATTTGTTTTAGTATTTACTCTGAAGACTCCTTAGGATAGTGGGTGAATTGTGATGTCATATTCAACATATACTTACATTCACTGTTCTTTGGAGATGACAGTACATTGGAAGATGAAAATCCTGACAATTTATCAAAATACACAAGAGATGACAAGAAAAATCATACTTACCCATATCTGTAATTCTATTTTTGAACTCAGAAAAGCTTTGTGGTAAAGCCAGAGTTTGATCAATACATAAATACATGACAGAAACTGATTTGGAAAGTACTATTAAAATAGAAACAGAGTTTTACCTTCATTTTATTAACTATCAGTTAATATTTGTCTTTGTTGACAGGTGGTTTATTTAAACATTTTTTATTGATCATTTTTTTATGCATTATTGATTTTTCATCTTGGCTTGTGAGATATTTGAAATAAAAAAGTAAGGCATATTCATTTTACAATGAAAGCTAAACTAAACTGTATGCAAGAAGATAATGTAAGAAAATAAACATCCACAGAGGCCTGTTTTTCAATTAACCATCAGTGCTTATTTCCTGTCAATCCTGTTTGCAGATAAATCGGGGTTCAGTCAGTACCTATTTGCTTTATTTTGTTTCTCCTCCTTTTTTATTTTATTCTTCAAAAATTTCACAGTATTTACTGAGGCTTGCCTAGTTTTTCTTTAAGCACTGAATGACTGGGGAGCTTTCCTTATGAAGGACATGCTGAAACTGAATAACTAGAAGTCCTGCAAAGTACCCAGCCTTCTAAATTAGCTACAAAAATTCATTGCTGGCATTCTGACATGCATATTACCACAATACCTAATATAAAGACCTTCAGGCAAGACTGCTGGTGAGCCATTAAATGAGATGATGATGATAGGAAGCTGATGATTAAACAGCATACTCTTAAGGGACCACTTCTGCCACTGTTAATTATGTTGTATTTCTGTCTCAGAGCTTTATATATTGCCCAACACAGAAGCACGATCTAAGCACTAAAGTCCATCAGTAGTTCCAGTAAAGTCTTCAGTGCAATGCCTGGTCTATCTATTTTTTAAGGGAGAAAACTGCATCAGAGTTGATTTTGAACATTATTTCCCATGGGTTTGCTTCTGTTGGTAGGACAGAGGCACAGGAGAGTAAGACATTTATTAAAATAATTTCATGTACTTCAGTGAATTGCTAAGGGGATTGAAGTATCACATAGTATGTGAATATGAAAGAGAGGGTCTGGCCTACAAATGATTTCTGTTAGTAATATAAGAGTTGGTTCATGCCTTTAAGAGTGCTTCTCTTAACAGAAGGAGAGAGCTATGTGTTTGTAGTTAGTACAGGAGTAGACTCCACTGTTTTTCAGGCATATCTTCAGGTTCATCTCCCCCCTTCTGATATAGCCAACTGCACTAAAAAGCCTTACCTTTTTTTAAAAAAATAGCATGGACACTATCTGTTGCACTAAAGAACTATAGGCTTTCCAGTCCTCCCCCTTACTTTTCACCATAAAGCAGCTATTGTAATAGAAATTACTAAATTACTCTTGCTTTTTTTATTCGCTGCTCCTAAGTGATGCTAACAAATCTTCTCATGTTCCTCACTCCCTCATTGATTTCCCTGCTTCAGAATACTGGGAGCATCCTGCAGTTTTCCAGGATTTCAAAACCACCATTGTGCTCTAGGCACAGACTACCAAGAGTCCTGTCAAGAAAGGTCGAAGACATATCTCAGTTCTGGAGACACTCAGGCTCTTATCCAAAGCTTACAATTATTGCACAGAGTCTTTTAACATACTTTGAGAGAGTTTAGATATTTCTCATGCCATGAACGAATGGGAGAGCTTCCACTGACAACAACAGGCCCCATCAGAACCAACAAACATGGACTGACTGAAAATTAATCTCAATACTCTTAAACACTCCCTTACCATCCTTATAAGCACAGTCTTGGACACTTGGATTTAAAATTGGATCCTCTAAGACTTCTGCTACAAATTGTGTAAGCAATTCAGCCATATCCTTCAAAAGTGAATGGATCAAGTGCACAAGTGCTTCAGATTAGCAGCAATATCCAGTGTAACTGTATTTGCAACTTTGTCACTGCGTAGGTATCTTCATATAACAAGATAACAGATGGCCTTTTTGAGGTAAGCATGCAAACACGTAACATGGGCATTTCATAGCTTGCAACAGTGAATTTAAATGAATTTGAACAGAAAGGTTGAAAATGAATAATAAAAATGCTATCTGGCTAACAATCCGTAGTCACCAATTCATCAATTAATAAGAACAAAATTAATTGCTACCTTTGAAATTGCCTCAGCTATTTTCAAAAGAAACTGACAGCTTGATGTATTAAAATAAGAGTGATCACTTATTGTAAACAAATTTCAGTTTACCTACCCCCACAGCTCTTTAATTTCAAGAAAGACGGTGCAACTCTTTTGTGTGTCTGCTGGACAACCTTCAGCTCTGCATTAGCTAATTAATTCAAAGAAGGAAGAATGTCTTTTCTACAGAATCATCAGTATAACTAATATTAATTATATCTAACCATGAATAATACAAGGAAAATATCTTTTAGTTCCTTTTGGGAATTTGGGAATTCCTCTCACTTTAATCCTGTATTAATCCTTTGAGGATTAAGAAAGCAATGACAATATGTGGCATCATCGGTAACAAGAGCACCTCTGTAGTGTAGACATGTAGGTAGTAAAGCATGGTTTTGGAAACAGAAGCAGAGAAAGCACATGCATACAAAAGAAGGGAAGGAAATACTGTGCAAAGCTATATAAGGAGGACACAGGACAAAGACACATTGCTCTAATTTAAAATAATGGGCTGAGCTGATGTGTTGACAAGGAATAGAAAAAAGTATTGATGAAGATTTAAAAAATAAAAAGAAGAAGTGATACAAATAAATAAAATCACTGAAAGGGTAACATTTGTTGGCTTATGGAAGGACAGGTGTTCTTCAGTCTCTGGTGACAACTTTGTGAAGAACTCTTCATAAATTTGAAAAGATGACTTTAACAGGCTTTTTGTGAAAGCATGACACAGGGCTTTCAAGAAAGCACACAAAACACAGACATAAATGGTCAACAGCAGAAAAAGCGAGGAGAAAGAGAGCAGCCTAGAGCTGAAAGCTACCCTCAGCTTGCACAGTTGTGTTAAGTCTCTGCATTGTGAGAATAGCCTAAACAGCAGACAATCTGATTCCTGAGGAAGTCTGGATGCTGCAATGGAAAGCAGAGTACAGGAAAAAGCAAGACTGATGCTAAACTTAACATTTCAATCATTAAAAAGCTTTAAATGCCTACCTTTAATCTTCCAAATGTGCACTTGCACAAGTTACTGAACTATATGTCTGGAATACTGTCATGTGAAGCACAATATATCCCAACAAATGGACATGATTGAGTTTTATTCAG
Organism: Manacus candei; assembly: GCF_025592945.1. Taxonomy (NCBI): domain Eukaryota; kingdom Metazoa; phylum Chordata; class Aves; order Passeriformes; family Pipridae; genus Manacus; species Manacus candei. Next base: position 40,096,483 of record NW_026138076.1, on the reverse strand, counting down.
ATAAAATGGCAGTGTACTCCAGAGCTGGCAAAGACTTTTCTTCTTTCAAAATTTAGCTGTAAGTGCATGTTTATTTGGGTTTTTTTATTATTTCTTTCATTCATTTATTATTTTTCTTTTATTATTTCTTTCGTTTCCCTTAAGCTGTTTTGAAAACACAGCTAGAAATTCTGAATCATGTGTACTCTTTGTGTATTTAATTTTAAACAAAAATTTAATTTCAACTCCATCATTCCAGGAAATCCTCTATATCTTTTCATATCTCGGAGAGTTTAATGTTTTCTGTATATCTGACACTCGCTTAAAATATTTAAAAACTTAAATGCATTACAAATAAACTAGAATATGCCATGGTAAAGTCTTAGTCTATTAACTCTCCATGTATGGACTTCTACCACACAGTAAATAAAATGTTCTTCTGTATGAAAATCATGCTTGAAAACAAACACATGTAAAAAGCAGCACTGGGAAAGAACTCCAGAATTTTCCTTCCATCCTCACAGAATGATTGTTGAAAATCAATTACAATCTTCACAGATGCACCTGCAGGAATCTATCTGCAAAAGGTTCTAAGATAAAAGATCTAAATAACTGTTATCAAGCTGCAGCAGTGTTGACAATTTATCTTGTCCTTCAGCATGTGGTTTTTAAATAACATTTAAAAATGTGTTTGGTACTTTTTCAGTTGGAAACACAACACTTTACAAATTCATCTCATTTACAACCGTAGAGAAAGCTCGTTTACAAGATCAGCAGCAAAGGCTTCCAAACACACTCCATTAAGTTTCTTTCACCTCAGTGATGCACCCCTTCCCCTCAAGTGGACTCACCTGATTTCTGTGGGGGTAAAAATCAAGTGAGTTGCTACTCGTACTGAATACAGGTACTGCAGTCATTATGATATCAGTCTCTGAAACAAAAAAAAACAAAACAAAGAAAGAAAACAAACAAAATACCCCAATCAACCAACTAAAAAGCCTCTATATGTAAGCTGTTTCAGTCCCAAGTCAGCTCTTGCTTTCATTAATGACTGAAGAACAACATTTAAACAAGCTTTTTAACATAAAATAGAATTTCTCTTTGCCCCATTCCTTTATCTCATGCATTATTCCAAACTCACACTTGATTATGCCACTGAAGTCAGCACAGACAAGGATAGTGTCCATGTCAGGTCACAGTTAGGTCCTTTATTTCCACTCTACTTTTTCCAGTCCTGCTGAAAAGTAGTGTTGTGATCAACTCCATTCCACATTACTACAGTGTTAATTCTGATGTCTCACAACATGACAACTGGTAGCAATTTGGTAATTTCTGTTATTTTTTCTCAAATCTCCAGCTCCTAAAGTCCTCCAAGATGAGGTCCAACAAGTTGTGGTATGTAGTGTTAGGACAGGAGAAACTTTGAGAGAGACATGGACTTAATGAAGAGAATACACAAAAAACGATTAAGGGACTGGAGGAATACTCTCCTGTGAGGAAAGACTGAGAGAAATAGGACTGTTCTGCATGGAGAAGGGAATGTTTGGGGGGTGATTGTTTTTAATGATTAATCTAATTAATCTTATTAAATCTCATTGTCTTACTAATTTTATTATCTAATTAATCTTACTAAATCTAAATAATACCTGAAGGCATGGTGTAAGGATTATATGGCCAAGCTCTTTTCAGTGGTGGAAGTGATGGGATCAGAAGCAATGGACACAAGCTGAAACACAAGAGGTTTACTCCTGGACATCAAGAAACACTTTTTCACTGTGAGGGTGGTGACTGAGTAGTGGTACAGGTTGTCCAGAGAAGTTGTGGAGTCTCCATCCTTGGAGATATTTAAAAGCTGTCTGAATACAGTCCTGGGCAATCAGATATGGGTGGCCCTGTCTGACCAGATGACCTCCAGAGGTCTCTTAAATCCTCAATAATTTCATGATTCTGTTATCTAATATGGTTTTGCCTTAGAATAAGGACATGGGTATTGAAATGGGAAGTGTTGTGCTGCTCAAATATCCCCAAATCATATAAGAATAGAAATTATATCTACTCCTTGAAACTGTCAGCCAAAGAGGCAAAAGGTACAACTGCACAAGGGCAGACAGTGTTTGCACATAGAACTTTTCAGCTACCACTTGTGCCACAGCTTAATACAAAGCAAGACCTGAACTCTGGAATGTTGCTTTCTCATTTTTCTCACTGACAGCAGCAAGTAGTCACTTGTGTAGGTGCAAAATTCAGTTGAATCACCAGTGCTTTGCAAGCAACTGGTCTGTGTTGTCAGAAAGAGAATACAGCTGTACATTCCCAGTAGTGGTTTTGAAGTTTGGAACTTGATGGGGTGTTTTGGGTTTTGGGGTTTTTTTTTGTTTAGTTGGTTGGTTGGTTTTGTTTGGGGTTTTTTTTCTGTAAATCTAATCTGCTGCAGCAAAGGAGATGGAAAAGCAGATGGTCATGATGGTAGATCAACATATGAGGACAAGAAATGGCCTAACAATGCTAGCCTGGATTCTACAATTGCCTAAGCAAAGTCTGATAACAACTTCAGTTGCTGCAAGCGAGCATTTATAATGAACTGAACAGTGGAAGAGCCAGAAAGCAGCAACTTACGGTATGAATCGTGACATTCACATTAAAGATGGAGGCGTGCAAGGCAATTAGTTATCAAGTATTGACAATTAACACAAATGCAGCATAAATGGCAGAAATTAGTCCTGAAGAGAGACAAAAGGTGTCTTTGGTTTTCTGATCCTTTCTTCACCCTTCACATGTTTTATCATTGGGCAAGAAAAGAGGAAGAAGGGAAGCACAAAATAGGTGTTTGGATGTCAGAAAATGAAGAGAGAAAACTGAAGTGCAGAAGTCGCAAGCCTTACTCTCAGCATCTCAAGTTCAGAGTAAAAGACACTTTCCACTCTATCACAAGACTTTACAGATTTACTACTAACCCTTGCATAATAAAAGTGATAGTGGTGCAAAAACCTTGTATTTTGATCATAACTTAAACTGCAGTCAGCTAGTGGCAACATGCTTACCTGTGATTAAAACGGCAAAGTTCTGACCCTTGTTCTAACCATCCTTTAGATTTAAAATCTCCTGCATCACTGGGATGCTCTGAGGATAAGCATACGAAAGATCATTAAATACTCAGATTCTGCCATAATAAAAATAAAAAATGGATCTGCAGACATCATAATCTTTTTTCTTTTGTACTGGTTTCGGCTGGGATGGAGTTAATTTTCTTCATAGTAGCTTGTATGGGGCCATGTTTTGGTATTTGATGAAAAGCATTGACAACACTGGGATGTTTTAGTTACTGCTAAGCAGTGTTTACACAGCATCAAGGCCCTTTCTGCTTCTCCCACTGCCCTGCCAGCAAGGAGGCTGGGGGTGCACAGTTGAGAGGGGACACGGCCAGGACAGCTCCAAATGACCAGTGGAGGAAGGGGGGACATTTGCAGTGATAATGTTTGTCTTCCCAGGTCACCATTAGGCACAATAGAGCCCTACTTTCCTGGGCATGGCTGAGCATTTGCCTGCAGATGGGAAGTATTGAATGAATTCCTTGTTTTACTTTGTTGTGTGTACAACTTTTGCTTTCCCTTTTAAACTGTCTTTATCTCAACCCATGAATTTTTGCACTTTTACCCTTCTGATCCCCTTCCCTATCTCACTGCAAGGGAGACGGTGAACTAGTGTCTCTGTGAGGCTAAACTCCCTACTGGGGTTAAATCACAATCAAAAGCAATTATGTAATCTTTTTCAATTAGCTATTGATGTTACTGCCAATAAATAAAAAACTGCTCTTGACCATGGACTGTAATTTTCCTGATTTCATATGGGTTGCTTAATTAAATTAGCAACCTAATTTGCATTTGTTGGATACAGTGGGTTCCAAAGTCCTGCCAAAAGGAAAAATAGCAGCAAGTTGTACCTCTCACAGTAGGGACAGCAAAGATTTCTTATTTTTATTTCACCTTGACCCAGTGTGAGCAGCATTCTGCAGGAAGCTTACCATTACAGTAAAGGTTTAGAGGTGAGAAAACATCAGCAGTTGCAAATTCTGTCCAAAAGACACTTAGCACTTTCTGTGGAAATCTGGCCACATTCTTCTTTCATTTGCACCCTGCAATAAAATTCTCTGAAATCAATGGAAAGGCTTCTTCCTGTATCCTGAAATGTATTCTTCCAGTCAGCTGAAATCTATTCATAGAAGATACATTACATTTTGTGTCACTGCAACTGTGGAAATCTCTTTGCCCTAGAACTTTTAAAATTATCTGTTGCAAAATAAGAAAACCAAAACCGTAAGTGCTTCCATGTCATTACAGTATCTCCATATCGGCTGACATCTTCTCCTGGAAAAAAAGACTTCAAGGAATCCATAGTGTATCCCCCAGCTAGGCCAACACAGCCAGGGATCCCCTCCAACCCCACAAGGCATAAGATTCACTTGTGCTAAAGACTCATATTGCAGCTTCAAGGCACTAATAGGAAATAGTTGTGTGTGTTAGCATAGTCCAGAGGAGTTTAGCTGTTGATAGCTTCCCTGCTGCTGCAGAATTGTAGTGGCTTTCATGGCAGGAAAGTGTCACTACTATCTCTAGCAGCCAATACAAAGCCAGTTGAAAAACAGCAAGCCCTGTTTTTGTACTATATTTATCTTGCTGTTAATTGTAGTCTCAATCTGAGTGCAAGGTGAGAAGCTAATTTCAAAGCCTCTGACTAGCAAATTCCTGTCTCTGCTTCAGACTTGCCTATTTGCTGTGTAAATTATTCTCTTTCCCAATATTTTTAGAGTTCTCTTGGCCAATGCATCTGAACACTCTGTAACCTGTAATGTATTTACCCTCACAGCACCCCTGAGGGCAGTAGAATGCAATTATCCCCATTTTACTGATGGGAAACTGCAGTATAAAACAGATTAAGCAATTCACACAAGGATCAAGAGCTCTTTGTTCTACTTACTGTGAGCAGGTCATCTTGTTGCTAGTTTTCCATTTGGCTTGAATCCCAGTCAGCAGCTGATAATCACATCCAGATGACAACTCTCTGATTCAAGAAATCACCAAGAAACCCCAAACCTTAATATGCTCACAAGTGTGAGCATACTGTATCTCCATGAAACCCACTGTAACAGGTAAGATCAACATACCTCCTCATCTTTAAGCCCATATAACACTCTTAACAACATGGCAGAATTTTACAGTAGCTTTGGTGCAATACTTGCAAGATTTGCCATGCATTTCATGGCTAGATATCTCCTCCTCACTTTTCCAAAAGGCTGAAGTCTACAGATACTGTAGCATTTAATGAGACTTAAGTTTAAAATGCTTAAGGTTCGTCTTTCTTCTCAGGAGCTAGACCAGTAAAATTCTATATCCAACTACTATTACACACAAAGCAGAGTAGACAACATACTCTGAGCTATGTGTATAAATTCATATTCTTTATAGACTTCCTGATACCACAAGAACACATCTAAAATCTAAATAGGAAGCTCACAAAAAGAAACCCACCAAAAACCCAAAATCAAATGAAAAAGAAGCAAGCAAAAAACCCCAGGTACACCAAAATCCATGCAGAAAATCCTCAGGAAAAAAAAAAAAAAAACAAAGACAAAAACAAAAACAAAACAGAGATCCTGGAATTTTGGAGCCAATATCACTTACCTTTCTAGGGGTTTTAAACACAAATTCAGAATATATGCATTTGTGCCTGTTTCAAAACTTGCACCAAGACATACACCTAAATACATCTAAGTAGGCACCAAAGCATAAATTCTTCCTGCAAGGCAAAGTTTTCTCCCAATTTCCAGTATTTGCTGAAAAAAAAACCCCTTCAACTGTCTTTAAAGTCAAGGAGAGTGAACCTCAAATCCAAATCTGAGTGTCATAGCTCAGTTCAAAGGAGAAACAAGGCACTTTTCCCTCTGATTTTACAAAACTATGGGCCAAAATGAGGTTCAGACTACTACTAGATGATATCTATGCTGAGACACGCAGTATTTTTTGCTTGGAATACCCAATTCTTTTTATGGAAGAAATTGCAGATAAATCACTAATTTTTAGGTTCAGTTAAAAACCCCAAGAATTAAAATCTTAAGCTTTAATCTGACATTTCAAGGTGTGCCAGCCCTAAAAATCCACTCATCACAGAAACAGGCCAGTAAAGAAAATAGCTAAAGCAAACATATCACGTATGAGGGAAATCTAGAACCCTGTAAAAGTGTCTGAAAGTATAAGCAAAAGGCTTCTCTTGGGAGTACTTCCAGCTTGTGAATACTGTGGGAGATGGTACCAGTTGCAAAATCTCCCTACCCCACTAGAGACACTGCAGATGAACTGTCCCAGGACACTAAGTTGCTATACTACTCTCCATTCCCAGCTTACACTACTAGTTCCAAGAGGACTCATTTCTGGTGCTTGTTATTTCTAGCTGGGTGACTCCAACTTACTAAAGGGATTTTCCAGGCCATATGACATCATACTCAGTACATAAAGTGAGGGAACATTTGGAGCGTTGGTGTTTGTCTTCCCAAGTAACACGTGATGGGACTCTGCTCTCCTGGAGGGGTTGCACACCTGCCTGCCCATGGGAAGCAGTGAATTAATTCCTTGTTTTGCTTTGCTTGAGTGGCTTTTGCTTTTCCTATTAAACTGTCTTTATCTCAGCTCATGAGTTTTCCAGCTTTTACCCTCCTGATCCTCTGCCCAATCCTGCTGGTAGGGGAGTGATCAAGTGGCTGCATGGGTCTTGGCTGGGGTTAAACCCCAACAAAGGGAAAAGCAGATTTTATGCCCAGGAGAAAAACCTGTCAGTGCTAGAATTTCCCAAAAAGAAGGTGTTATCTACCTCATGACCTACTACTAAAGACTGAATGGGCATAACAGTTGTAACGTTTCTGTCAAAAAATACACCAATATCGACTCAAAGTCTCCAAGTAATAAAGAAGCTGCTTTTTTGCTAGTTGCAAAGTGAAATTTACACTCTCTATAAAACAACAATCTACAAGACATGGTTAAGACTTTGCCAGGCTTGAACAGCTCCAGAGACACAGGCTAACGTTGTCAAATGTTTTTAGGTGTGTTCTTCCTCTTAGGCATTGATCTCTTCCCAAGGTACTTTATTTCTCCTACAAACAGGGAAATCTCAACAGCTTAATCATTGAAAATCTTTATAGGAAAGATCATTTTGTCTTTTCCCTTTGGTTTCTATTATGCAATAGATATAATTGTTGTTATTTTGTAGTATGTACAAAAAACAGCTTTGGAAATTAATAGACAAAGTGAATTTAAGACACTAAATCAGTTCTTATAACCTAAAACCAACAGAAATTGTCCCATAAATATAGTTAAAGTAGATTACAGAGTTCAGAGTGCACAAAAAAAGAGCCTTCCTGTCCAGAGTAAGTTAATAACACACTAGCTGTAGAATACATATTAGCAACCCTGATAAAGTTGCATCCACACCGACACACAGGAAAACTAGGAAACCCCACATACACATTGAACTCCAAAGGAAAAACAGGTGCATGACACTGCATGCAAAGAATTCAATATAATACATCAGTAGAAAATGTATCCTTATTACTTCAGATATTGTATATACTGCAGCTCACTCAAATGCCATGACAATGTACATGGACACAAGAAAATTTTCATCAAGTATTTGTTGAAATATTTATTCAGATTAAATAATGGTAATAAAAATTGTACAGTTAAAAAAAATTATTGCCATTGTAATTACAAAGAGCCTGTCAGAGAAGGGTCATAGCTTATATTTTCTTCTCCTTTTGCACTTACTTTTCATTTTAGAAGATTGTTCCACTTTACTTGAAGGATTAAATTGAAAAGATTTCGAACCAATACACAATTGAATCTATTGATGTCTAAAGAATTTCATTTAGAAGACTTGATTTTTTACTAATATATGCAATATACCCAGGTGATTATTTGCACAAAGCCAATGCAGTCTTGTTTCCTTGTGTGATTTTAGATTCTCAAGCACCTATCTTTCTGTCATGAGGAAGAAAAGAATCAGACATAAAAAGCCCCAAACATGATTGAGTCATGACCCTATATCTGAAACCCAGGAAGACTTACCAGCAGACTGTTTTATGCCCTTGCTTTCCCACAAGGAGGCAGTTTTGAACCCATAGATTTTGTTTTAAAGCAAAGCGACTATTTGCTAATTGTTATCTCTGACAATAACCTGACTAGGAGTTTGGTCTTCAAGCAAGAAATCAAGTATTGTGAGCCCCTCACTAGTGTTCCTTAGCATTCAGTGACAGTGCTGGAGCATTAATAAATCATGCAGTATGCAAGTGGAGATCATAGCCACTTGGGTCAAGTACTATGAAAAATCACTGCAACAGTTTAATTAATAAAATCTTAATATATGTAAGCATATCCATAGAAGTTTACTGTTTGCTCTACAGTTAAAAATAAACCTATCCCTATTAGTATTTCTCATAAAATAGTGGCCAAACAGTAAATTGTCCAGAAACAGGCCATATAGTTATTGATTTTATTTATCAGTACCATGGACAGACAGATAATATATCCATGTAAAGCAAAGACAACAAAGACAATCCTACTCTTCATTACTACTGTTTTGGCTTCTCCCCCCCTCTCACTTTCTCTTTTAATCTAGTGCTGCTTAGCACAAAGACATGAACCTGTGAATGATTTTTGTTGCTGGTCTAAATCAGCAAAGAAAGGACAGTTAAGATGTGTTAGTAAAACCTTCATCTCAGTCTGCTTCAGTGCGTAATTATAATAGGGGTTGTGACACTATTTATATCATAGAGATTAAATTTTGCTTTCACATCTCAGACATTTCACATTGAAAATCTTTTCTCAGCTTGCTTAGTATACTGGTCTCAGTCACTCAAGATATGCCATAGAAGATTAGACCATGGTATTACTGTGTGACAAACAATGGTAAATGGGTTTGTTGTTAGCACTCCCTCTACAAAAAAGAAATAAAGAACCCCAAACAAGCAGATTTTTACTCTTCCAAACCATGTGTACTAATCTAGTATAAAAGGACTGGAATTCTTTTTATGATTGAAAATATCTGTAGCCCACAACCTTATTCTCATTCCTCTTGCTCCCTTTGTTCACTTTTATCACTTCCCCACTTTCTTGACAATTCACATCTAGAAGTAGTAAATTGTTTACAAAGCCTGTTAAGGACATGAAGTATGTGTGATCTTGCTGGGGTGAGATTGCCTTAGAAGTCATAAAATGTTTGTCACCTTTTCCAGAAAGGATAGTTTTGTAATCAGGTTTAAAGACTAGGTTTGTACTTAAGTGCTTTCCTCAATAAGATAGATTTATGAAGTACCCAACTGCTTTCCTGGTTCAAAGTCTTAGATGGCAGGAGACACCTGCATATCCGCTCTGAAAAATTCTCAAAGAGTTCTCCTGTGAAATTCGCTTCATTCTTTTGGCTATCAAATTTGGCACCTGACAAAAAGCTGATTCTTTTTCCTTTGGGAATAGCATGGATCAATATTTGCTGTATGAGTTTCTTGGCACCAAGCTATCAGCAAGTGTTCTAGTTAACTGTACCTGAGCACAGTTAGATTTCAGACTCTAATATAATTTTTTTTTTTCACGTCAGTGATCAAATGTGGTAAAATGAATTGAAAGGCAGCACATCCAGGTCTTCAAACAATCCTCTTATTCCGTAACTCAAGATTGGCATCTATGTCCTTGCCCTGCTGTGAACTTCCGTACAGCAATTTTTTTTGGTGGCCATTAATACAGTTACAATTGCTAGTTCAGTAGCCATAGTAATGACCCTTCCCTCAATCTCCCATTCAACTAAAACCCTGTTTGTTTGCACGGGGGGCTCATTCACTCCTTTATATATGACTCTGGCAGTTCCTAATGCTCTTCCCATTCTAATCACCTGAGGAACAATATAACGCATGTGCTTGTCTCCCAGCATGACAAACACACTTATTTGCTTCATAAAAGGTGTGTATGTGCTTACTTAGGACCTTGCCCAAGGGTTTTGTATCGCTGAGATAGGGGAATAGAAGGGGAAATATGTACGTGCATACATGTATCCAAGTGAGAGATATACCCCCCCCTTTTTAACCTCTAATACCACAGAACCATTTAGTTTGAAACTAATTTCTGACCTTTGGTGCATCTGTCCTTAAACACATGAACACCTACTGCTATTTTGTGCCAACAGATACTCATCTTCTCCTAAGTGTTTATGCCTTGTAAATTTAGGACTGCGTTTGTAATCATTAGACTTGAAGCTAATTTAAATCTCAATTTCTGTTACAGTCCAAGGAGCTGCAGAATAAACAAATAAATGAGCAAAGACATAAGCAAATGTGCAAAACCAGAAAATTTAAAATAAAATACAATACTGAAAATATATCAGCTTTTAAGCCATAAACATAACAAGAAAGCATCACTGCAAACCACTATGTACAAGCATACTGAAGGTGACATTCTTCATACCTTCAGATATGCAATGCATTTCCTCCACATCTCAGATCTATAAAATATGCCAAGTTTGCCTACTAGACCTTCAGTTATGTTTTGCTAATTGATAAACACAAAATATTAAAAAAAAAATCATTGTTTTTAAAAGCTTGAAAAGCTCAACCATTAAAAGTAATTAATTTCTAAAAAGAGGTTATGCACAGAAAGAAAATACTCAGGACAGACACTTCAGAATGGAAAATACATTTTAATCCCAGTAATTATACCAACTGATAGGTCACTTAAATGGCCTTCTCATATTTCTGAAAGTCTAGTAAGTCTAGTCAATTCTGAGCTTCTCTTGAATTCTAGTTAGAGCTTGAACTGCTTTGGTTCTGCTTAGAAAGATGAAAATAAAGAGGGCAAACAAAACCAAAATAAACAAAGACTAATTATTTTTATTAAAACTATTAAAAAAAATCTATCCAAAATTAGAGGTGTATGTATGTCAATCCAAGAGCCTAAATCTGCTGTATTTATTTAAAGAGCAACTCAACCAATTATATCTCCTTATGCATTCAAAGGAAAAAACCACTTAACCAGAAGAGAACAAAACCAAACATATAGACAGCAACAAATAACATAAGAAAAGAAATTTTCTGAGCAGGACCATACTATCCGAATTACAAATTCCCAAAACAGCACTATGGAGTGCACAAATGGTGCAGAGCCAGGCACGGGCACAGGTTCCCACCATCAGGACTGGCAGTGTACAAAATCCTCTTTGAGGACCTGAGACCAAACCCTTAATCAAAACTATATTTACTTAATTCCCTTCCCAAAAAATCAAGGTCTTTTCATTTCTGTGACACGTGAAAGGTTTTGCCTTAATTCATTGTGTTGAAATTAAAAAAAACTTTTAGGTTTTTATTAAACAATTTATCATTAGAAATATCTATCAACTTTCAAGTTGAGGTTTCAGCATCTGCAACAGAAAAGGTCAGCTAATTCTAATCAAGTAACAGAAACAGGATTAAACAGTGCTTTTGCATTAATTGAATTCAAAATTTCATGCAAATTCAGTTTGACACAGACCATGAATAAAAAGGTGATAATTTAACAATTGCAAAATAAATTATTCTCTATTTCTCAACATAATGGGAAAATGTAAAAGTTAAGAATCCAAATAAATGTATATTAAAGCAATGTAAAATGCTAAAACATAAGTCTTTATTTCTGGCATATCTTCCTGATTCCAAAGGGCCAATGTTAAAACTACCATAAACACCACATTTGATGACAAATAATAATCAAACCATAAGGCTCTAGCAGTTTATGAGAATAGTTATTTTTACAAGGTATTTGTCCACCAAAAAATGTAAAAATAATGAAAATAATGAAAATAATAACCTATAGTATTGGTGGTGACGCTGTTAAAAAAGTATCTGTCTAAAGATGGGTGGCACCAAACAGTAACTCAGCATTAAACAAAGCTGGATAAACTCCTAGATTTATGAGTAGAAGCAATATCAATATTGTCAAAGACTTATTCCAGCAGATTAAGAACCTATCTTGTAAGTAGTGACCCTGGCCTAAGTTACCAGTGCTGCCTTTCTTCAACAACTAATGAAAAATAAAATAAAATAAAATAATAATAAAAAAGCAACCCCTAAGATGTGTAATGTATCTACTTCAGGAAAATAGGTGGCCAATGCAGCAAAACATAGTAGCAAGAAAGCATCAGACTTAAACAGTCCACACAACGCAGTATTGTTCATAGGCAAAGACCATTTTGAAACATTTCTGAGGTACTCCTAGTGGTACTTATGCTCCTACCTGTTATTTTTGGAAAAGTGTCTTCCAAATTTTAAATAGTCAAAAACAATCGCGTAAAGAATTCTTCTCAATTCAGTACACTGGTAGTTGGGTTTTGGATGTAATTCCTTTGTTATCATTCTTAATCTCTTCCCTAGCTCACTGTCAAAATACTTTTCTAATTTGAACCATTCAAGTCTATTATTATGCCACTCAATGAACATTAAATATTGGTTTTCCTCATTCATTCTCCATCTGCCTTCTCTTTCAATATTCTCCTTCTCCAAATTCACATCTATTTAAGACCCAATGCTATTAAAACATTCATTTACTATTTTCAGGACGTTACAGACTTAGTCAGAATGACTAAAGAATATATAACCCAGCACCAGCTGCTACAACAGTGAAGAACTCTATTTGCCTGAGCTACATACCCACATCCTGGTGTTTTTCAGCAGCCAATGCCATTAATTCTAAAGGATATCACAGCATACAGGAGGGTCTCCATAACAAATTGGCTGATATAATGGTTATAAAAGCATCAGCTGAACCCAATTCAGACAGCTGAAGATATCTCATGGGTTTCAAGTACTTTCTGCTTATTACTAGCACCCACCCAGCCACCTCACGGGTAATAAAACAGTCAGATTTCGATACACAAACAGTCAATTATTTCTTCAAGCTCAGATTTTTGTGTAGTTGTTATTTTATGGGAAACCCAGCAAAGCTCCTCCTGCTACTTTTAGAGTGGTCTTACATCAAGAAGATCAAGGCAGGAAGCAATTTCGCTACATTAAGTGGAACCAACTCCTCCATTTACCCAGTTCCCTGCCAATACTAGCAATCTTTTTTAAAAAGTAGGAAGAAAAAATAATCCATTTTCCCTTTTCTCTTCACACTGTAATAAGTGAGACTGAAAGCCTTGGTTTCTCAATTGCTAATTCCCAAAGCCCAAATCTCCCTAGCACCAAAGTCATAAAAATTGGCCATAGACTTATTAGAAATATTACCATGATGATAGCTGAAATGATGATGATTTATCTAGGAGGTTAGAACATTGTAGTACACTATGTAGTTTACACTTTGGCAGATAATAAAAATGTAGATGAAATGCACACATCAAGTATACAAATCACATTAGCCTGACGAGATTTTAAAGGCTGATCAGCAAAAAACATTCCATTAGTTCTAATTGCAGCTCAAAACATGGAAGACATAAAAGTTCATACTTCAGAGAGCATACTGTAAATCCAAGGACACTTCGACCACAAAAGCTTGTTTTTACACCTTCATTGATAGCCTATTCCTACTTACAGAAGATTTGTGGAGATATGATATAAAGCTGATTGTGATCTTCTGGGCTCTGCAATGGCTGATCACTCCTTTCAGTCCTCTGCTGGCCCAGACCTGCCAGCCATCTGCAGGTACAGTCTTCAGCTCCATTCCTCAACTGCAACCCAGAGGGGCTCTGAGGTTTGGTCCAAGGGTGACCCAGTCAGTCCCGCTCATTCATTGGTCTCTCACTTTCTGGAAATCAATTATACTGAAAGAAGTCCATCCACGGCAATCCTATAATTCCCAATCCCTGAGTTCTCTGAGATCTTTTTTTTTTTTTTTAACATCTAGGAAATAAGTCCAGCAGAGAGAGAGGATGTCTAAATGGACTGCAACTTAAATTTATTTGAAAATAAGTAGATCAGTACCATTATTTTCAGCATAAGCTACAAAACTCATGGCAGAAAAGAAAAATCAGTTCACATTCCTTGGGTTAGCTGAAGACATTTCTGGAAGAGCAGAGTAGACATAACCTCAGCTGAAATAAATACATAGCAACTTGGTTCACACTGTGACTCCTTTATAGTTAAGAACTAATGAAATGTATGTAACAGAATCAAAAAACTTTTAAGGCTTCACTGCACAGAGAGTGGGGGAGTGAAAGACTGAAAGGAACCCCAGTAGAAACAGCACTTAGTTTCAGCAGCTCAGAGATGATGACCCACTGCCAAAATGGCACTCAAAATGGGAAGTCTGAAGTACTCACAGACATGGATCCATGTTAGCTGTAAACTGCAGGTATAAAAGCAAGGAAACAGAAGGTGGTGTGGCACACGTGAGAAGTTAAGGATTGTTTTTTAGAAGATGGGCATGTGAGGGACAGGTGGTGGGGCATGTGTAGAGACCAGAGAATGCAGTTCAGTCTCATCTTCTGCATGCAATGTTAACAACCATTTGTACTCTATCAGGTGTTATCATTTAAGTCAGATAAAAATTATTAACTTTGGTTTTCCTGTTTTTTCTGAAAGAATCTCTCATGCATGTCTGGTAGTGGTCTTAGTTTTGACAAAATTTTTTTATCACAGTACAGCGACATGAAAAATAAGTATCCAGGGCTTCCCAATGTTTAAGTGATGATAAAGACTGAAAAATTCATTGTATGTCTTGCTCACTATAATTGTCAACTGCTGTAAGTGAATAAATTAATTATTTCACTTAATTAATAATTTAATATAGCCCTTTATGTCTTCTTTTTGATCCCTCTTGAGCCAGGATGTTGTTTTGCTGTGAGATACTTCAGGTTGTTTGAAGGTGAAGATGAAGCTACAAGCAACATTAAAAACTTCAAATATAGTAGGCTTGCTGTTTTCATTTTTGCTACAACATGATTTATATTAAAATGCCATTTGGGCATTATTGTCTCAAATCAAATGAAAATGCTTCAAAACCCCAAGTGTTCTGCAAGGTAATATATTTTGCATGTAAATTGCTTTCTTTTTCTTTTCTTGAGGATTTTTCTATAAATCTCAAAGAAAACAGTTGGCTTCTCTCAAAGTAGTTAAAACCTATAAAGACTCTTTTTAAAGTATTTATCCAGCATACTCCCATCTTAAAATCTTCCTCTGTCTGAAGGATTCTATGAGGTCTTAAGGGATGATATATAAATTTCCCAGCAGCAAGAATTTCAAAAACTCTGATTTAAAAGCTGGGGAAAGCATGGCTTTTGTCCTACCCAAATTCTATGTGATATAATAAAAAATTATGACATAAAACAGAGTTGGAAATCCTTCAAAAACATTCTAGAAAAATAATTGATGGTTCTGGATTTAAATTCCAGAGCTGGATCTTATCAATAAAAGTATTCTTGTCTGCAACCTCTGCATATCCATTGACTCTAATGGCTTGTCACAGCAGGACTGTGTAAGAAGCACATATATGCAGATGATAGTGGAACCTTGAGAGGGTAGCACCAGGATATAAATTGCAGACTTACCAGTAAAAACCTGCAGGGTTTTGGACGTGATAAATTAGGCTTTTTACTCCTATGCATGTGCAGCAACAACAGAATGGCACCTACCCATTATCGAGGTTTCCCACCTGCTATGACGTTGCTCGCAATTAAAAGCACAACTTCCAACAGTTCTTCAGAGAAATATCTCTTTCCTGTGAGCATGCATTGGATATGCACAAATGTAACACAGAAAACAAGAAGCAATCAGGTTTGAGTGTAGGATAGGGATTGTTTTGTAAGTTAGAGCAACATCATTTTGACACGCTGCTCAAAGCCCTGTCCAACACGGCCTTGAACACTTCCAGGGCTGGGACATCCATAACTCCTCTGGGCAGCCTGTTCAAGCCTTGTCACCCCAATAGCAAATAATTTATCCCTAATATTTAATCTAAACCTACCTGCCAGTTTAAAGCCATTACCCCATGTCCTATCACTACATGCTCCTCTAAAGAGTCCCTCTCAAGAACTCTTATAAGCCCCCTTTTTAGGTACTGAAAGGTGCTATAAGGTCTCTCCAGAGCCTTCTCCTCCCCAGGCTGAACAACTCCTGTTCTCTCAGCCTGTCTCACTGCTCCAGCCCTCTGATCACCTCCATGGCCCTCCTCTGGAGCCACTCCAATAGGACCATGTCCTTCTCACACTGTGGGCCCCGGAGCTGGATACAGTCCTCTGAGTGGAGTCTCAGAAGAGTGGAGCAGAGGGAGAGAATCACCTTCCTGACCTGCTGGCCACACTTCTGTTGACAGAGCCCAGGATATGGCTGACTTTCTGGGCTGCAAGTGTGCACTGACTGCTGTGTCATCCCCCAGGATGGCAGGTATGAACACCTGAAAACTTCAGTCTAAGATCATACCCCTGAAGCACGATAAATAAATATTTCTATAACAACAGTAAAGCAAGATCAACACAATATCTTGCACTTAAATCTTAAGCTTAGGTACTCTGTAGCCAATTAAAACTTTTAACAATACTGTAGAAATACTGCACCACACATTTACATGTACAGCATTACATGAGCAGTGACAGAGAGTGCAGGAGAAAGAAATTGAGAGAGTAGACAGACAGTAAACTGTTTTCCTTGGGTTTGGCAAGCTTTCTAATTCAGTGCTGGTGAAGAGCAATACTAAATATTTTCCACTATTAAAAAAAATAGTTTAAAAACCCAGAGAAGTTAATTGGTATCATTTATCAATATACAAGTTCCAAGAAATTGAAATCTCTGGTTTTGGTCTTTTCTTTCTAGCAACAAGCCATTGTTCAATTGTTATTTTATTTTCCATAAATGTGAAAAGAATCTATAAAATTACATTTCCAGGTCCTCATTTTGAAAGGTTACCTGGAAGTGCAGTTTTTACCATGTTCGTCCTATGAAAAAACTCTCCCACAATCTCCATTAGCAGCACTCTGATGCTTAGTATCTTGCACTCTGTTTAAACCTTTCCTGGTACAAATTTATAATAGAGTACATAATTGCATATGTAAGATTGCCTTATAGAATCTACTCATCTCCTTTAATCGTGACAGTGCATTATTTGCAGGGATAAGAAATGTTATGGAGATTTTCCTGAATTACTAGGTAGAACTGGAACTAAATATAATCATGCATTTAATAGAATGAATATGTTGTTTTCTTCACACTTGGAGTTTTTATCCCGAATATTTCTACTTAATTTTAAGCATGCACTGCATATTATGCATTACACAAGTCGTAGATGAGAAAGACCTGGATAATATTCATTTCAACTGACACAATCTTTTAAATTCTTTCCCGGAGCATAGAAAAGCAAACACTTCAGTTCATGGAAAACATACCCATAATTTCCTTATTACGTGTAGTTGCAGAACCAAGTGGCATTTCTATGCAACATTTTATATCATTCAGTATAACAAAAGGAAACCTTTATCTCAACACACCTAGTTTGCTGCAGCATCATCCCTTTGGGGCTGTCATCTTTTTTCCTCTTCTCTTGAGCTTTGCCTAACTGAATTACTCATATAAATTTAGAAGAAGAAGGCAAAACTAAAAGGTCCTACTGTATTATATCAGGTCAAACCTTTAACATTACTATGCAATGCTTTAAAAGCTCTACTACTACCAACTCAGTGAGCATGCTGATTTCTCTCCTCTTCTGCAAAGGAGAGTTCACCAAAAGCAGCATTTCCCTACAAACATAAACCATGTGTTCAAAGGCAAAAAGACTCTCACATGGGGCACTAAACATCCACAGGTGACAAACTGAAAAAATACAATGTGTAGCAAAGTTCCTTACAAAAGAGCAAGAGACATCACTAACTTTCACTCTAGGTATTCCCCAATATACTGTCAGGTGTGAACCCTTATCAACCTGCTTGGATTGACAACTAAAGCTGTGAAGAGCAAAGTAAACAAAAGGAACTTCTTAGTCCATTATTCCTAGATTTCTCTCCAAGGTATAGAAATCAACTGAGATGAAATACTATCTTTTGCTCTTCAAAAATGACATGTCCATGTCTTTGTGAAATTATTTTCGCATTTAACAAGGCAGTGGAACTTCTAAAACTGCTTGTTCTTCCACTTCCAGTAACCACAGCAACAACTCTTTTTATATTTGCCAGTAACAGCTAAGCATTTAAATATGTGTGTGCACACAAATTCAAGTCTTTCCTTTTAAATTTATATCTACTCTTTGAAATGAGCTTAATATCTCTAGTTCACTTTAACAAAAAAAGAAAAAAATAGTGTTAAATGCAAGAGAGGTCTCATTCAAAAGCACCAGATAAAATCTCATGCCGGACTTCAACAAGTTACTGTCATCATCTGTCAAAAGTGAAAAGGATTAAAACAAGAGAGATCAGAGATTATTTTTTAGAATTCTGGATTATTCTTACAAGTGATAAAGTTCTGGCTTACCCCAACTTCCCCAAAACTTCCAATTATGATATTATTAAAGAAGGGCAAATCATTCCTTTAGTGAAGCTTGCAAGAAGTTGTTCTGCACACTGAGAGAATGAAAAACAGGCTTAAAGCAATAGCCCTCATAGTGGGAATTATAGAGTGCCTATCAATAATCACGTCAACACAGAATTTCACAGGATAATCTGAATTGGAAGGGACCCACAAGAATCATCAAGTCCAACTCTTTAAGTGAATGGCCTGTACAGGGATCAAAACTATGACCTTGGTGTTATTTCAGTCAAGCTCTAACCAACTGAGCTAATCTCAGGGTCACAGTTCCATACATTTTACTCCTTGACATAACATTAAGCATTACTGGAACACTTCACATAAAAAGCTGAATCTAAACCAACTAATTAGTGAGGCTCCAGGTGAAAAACCCACAACTTCCAAGTCTTTTCCTCTGTAGTCATTTTACTCACGTTATTGTAAGGATCCTGCAGACTACCTGGTTCAGTGCCTTAAAGAACAACTATGAGCCAACAGTGTGCCCCTGTAGCCAGAAGGACCGATGGCACTTTGGGGTGCATCTGGATGAGTGTGTCCAGTAGGTCGAGCAGGGTGATCCTCCCCCTCTACTCAGCCCTAGTTATGCTTTGTCTGGATCCGGGCTCCTCAACACAACAAAAACAAGGAGCTACTGGAGAGGGTCCAGCAGAAGCCATAGAGATGATTAAGGGACTGGAGCTTTTCTCTTACGAGAAGAGACTGCGGGAGCTGGGCGTGTTTAGTCTGGAGAGAAGACTGAGAGGGGATCTCATTAATGCAAATAAATATCTCAAAGGTATATTTCAAGGGAATGGTGCCAGACTCTTTTTACTGGTGCCCAGTAACAGAGTGAGGAGCAACGGCCATAAATTAAATACAAGAAGTTCCACCTCAAAAGGAGGCAGGGCACTGGAACAGGCTGTCATGGAGTCTCTGCCTCTGGAGGCATTCAAAACCCATCTGGACACGTTCCTGTGTAATGTGCTCTAGATGACCTTGCCTTGTCAGAATGTTGAACTACATGACCTCCAGAGGTCCCTTCCAACCCTAACAATTCTGTGATGTTGTGAACAATTCAGTTAAAAATATCAAAAGATCATTAAACAAAAATCTAATATGGAAAAAATATAGCTTTCTATATTAGTATCTAATCATGTTCTATAACAGACCCCTTTAATTTGAGAAAATTTTATTTTCTAGAAAACTGATTAGAAAATATTAAAAATACTTCATATCATGTTATAGATTTTAAATAGCACGGGCAAAATTCAAATGTAATTATCTTGCATTAGGCCAGCTGACACAGCAACCAAAATAAGAAAAAAAATTTGCAATTAGTGTCTTGTCATAAATTCATACAAAGAATAGAACAATCCAGGTTAAATGCAGGTTAAGGATTAGAGCTCTTAATGTAACCTAATTACATAAATCGATTGGACCACAAGAGAGGGAGTGGTAGTTAACCTCTGTCAATAGAGAGGAGGGTAAGCTGTTAGCACCTGTGTAAAAGAAGGCAGGCAGCATAAGAATTTCTATGAGCTATAAAACCAATATCTCTGTCCATTTCACAATTTTTGGTATCTTTGTTGTTAATTCATATTCTGAGATTGGCTTTTCAAAGTATTTTATATGACTTCTCCCCAGCTTTTCCTGACTTTATCCTTAGACTATCAGAGTTAGTGAAATGATGGCACTGCTATTTTAAACTGTCAGTTCTGCCATAGGAAAAATAACACTCACCTTCAATACAGACAGATTAAGGAAAGACCAAAACCCTCATGGGCAAAAGAACGGATGCTACCAAAGCTATGATGAAAGCAAGAGGTAAAGTGCAAAATCATTTAGTTAGCCAAAAAGAGAAGCATGCCTAAATGGCAAGAACACCTTGTCAGCTCACAAATATGAAGGTTCTTGTATGAAAAGGTCCTTTGAGCCTAATCACAGAAAAGCAGCAAATCAGAAGTATTAGTGTAGTAAAATATCTGCAGCTATTTTATAACATTTAGTTATTTATGCCTGCTTGAAGACAAATCAAATGATTCAAATAAATCACTACATCATATTGTACCACAAAAAGACAGAACCAGACAGAAAAGACCAAGGAGAGCTAAACTCAAAAGACATCTAAAACAAAAGTCGTAATCTGTTCAGTTTGTGGCCAAGAAAGCACAAAGGCATTTCCCAAGGAAACAAAAATTCTCCAGACCAAGTTTTGGAAAAGTCAGAGATGCTGATACTGTTTTACAATAAGGGTATACTTTAAGACATTCAGATTAGAAAATTCTTTCACCAGAAGAAGAAAGCACTTTCCAGTTAGCCACATCTCCTTAGCCAAGAGGCAAAGCATCTTTTTCAACAGGAAGTAGAGATCAAAAATATGTTCAATATATTTCTACATAAATTTATGTAGAAGACCAGATGTCGCTATCTGGTTGTCCTTCTCCCCTCTTTTGCTGTCCTTTGTTGATCATTAAATAATGAGATCTTGCCACTAGTGTTCTTTTAACTAATTTTAAGCCCCATCTTTAAATTGCTACAAGATCTGGAAAGAAAAAAATTACTTCATAATGCCATAACATTCTAACTGAACTCATGATCTATATTGAGAATTCAGCCAAAGCAAGGAGACACAGATAAACAGAAAAAAAATCACTTTATCATTACAGGTATTGTTTAGCCCAGTAATGCTTCAAGTATGGTAATTATTCTGAGATTTAGCACACCTTCATAAAGGCCTGCTGAACTACCTATGTGTATTTTACTAACAAGTTACTAATTGCCTAAAGTTTGCTTTGGATTAAATTATATTTTTAAATAATTTTAAATAATTGACATTATTTCTGGAGAAATGAAATCAAAAGATTAATCTGTTTCTTTACAGAGAGTTTAAAAATCAAGAAAACCTAAGGTTTTTCTAGAGAACTTACTGAAATTAACTGCCTAGAATATTAAACATGCTCCGGGCTCAACAATTATGACAGAATTGATGCTTGAAGAATTTTTAAAAAAAAAAACCCGACTGTGAACTTTCTAATCCTCACTAAACATTCTGTGTGTTTTCACAACAGCCATAAGCAAGACTGGAAATGAAACATGAGTAAAAAGTACACAGAGATTTCCTTACATTAAACAAGATCACCTTATTCCACTTAGTAAGAATAACTGCACTTGTAGTGCATTTATAACCCGGTTTGAGTTGCTTGCAAATTGAGCTTTTTCTAAGTACGAGATATTCTTAGGTGACACTACTGAGATCTAACTACCTTTTTTAAAGTATTCATAAAGAAGTTCATACTTAACAGCAACAGTGATGGAAACACGTTGCCCAGCAGAACACAGTACACTTAGCACACAAGTACATAATGAGTACACAATGTTTGTATATACCAGTGAGCATTGAATAAATTAGAGATCAGGAGAAACTCTATTCCCAAGATGACACTGTCAGCATCTTCTCACCACTTTCTAACTCTCTGCTTCATTGTAAATCTAAAAAGCTTTAACATAAGTTGCTTCTAAAAAATTTACTTCATAATAAATGAAGTCTTAAACTGTGGCATGGATATAAGAGGAGTTATAAGCTGGTCTACTAAAACTATATATTACCACTTGAAATATCATTTATGAAGACTTGATGAAACATATAACGTTATAAACAAATACTTTGCAAGTGATGTCCCAGAGTGCCCAATATACAGAAGATCCTACTATCAAGCTTCACTGGCCTACATATCTTCAAGACTCTACAGCTAAGTCCAACTGAAAAGTATAACAGAAATTGAGAAATCATGCTCTAAGGATCTCCATCAGAGAGAATGAATTCGTGTTCTTGATATGAATTATCCAGAGAAAAATATTATCCCAGTTCAAAATAAAAACTGAATATCTTTTACTGAAGAGAAAGTTAATTTTGCATGTAAAACAGAATCTTAGCTTATCAAATTTAATTCATTTTGGAAAGAAAATTTGTTTTTCAGATTTATTCTTTAATTTTAAAAAGCAAAAAATATGTACAAATAAATTAAATAGAGCGAACTCATATTGTATTAAAAAAATTACGATATTTCACCCTCCAACAAGCAGCCACTTTTAGTATCCTTAGTATATCTGCCTAGACATCCACCTGAGCACACAAATAAAGGTAATATAGGAATTAACGCCTCAAGGTGTCACACTGGGTTTCCCAGGGCAGTGAAATTCCCTAGCACCAGGCTAGCTTCCTGCTTTAGTTTGCCTTCCTCTTCTGTGCCGCATCCAGCCATAAAAGTTTTCAGTTTAACCCAGATAAAAGTCAATGTACAGCTCTGATATCGGGTTGAGTTGATTTTTTCCAACAGACCTTTTCTGGCCAATTTAGAAGTCAACCTATAGTTGTGTTAAAGAAAATGTGCACTCCTAATTGTCATAGGCATTTTTTGACATATTTTTCTCTTCACACGTCAGTCCCCAGTACATGAATTGGAACAAACATCCTTCATTCCTCTGTCTTGTCAACTAAGATTTTAATTTCCTGAGTGCAGTGACTTATGTACATTTCCAAGGCTCCCTGCAGAGAGCTTGGAATTCAGCTGGGGCCTCTGGATGTTACTGGGGCTCCATGGAAGGTGGTAGGCACACAAAAGCAAAGTGCAGGATCCAAAGTACGAGTGATTCATACTGAATTAGAGCTCATAAGACCTCCTCATTAAAAAATTCCACAGTGGCTCTACTTGCCATGCATGTCATTCCCTAAAGTGCTTGCATAGCATCTGCCACCCACAAATAATGAACTGCCTAAGAATGAGGAAAGGTGCATAAAGCAAAACAGATCAGTTGTTCTCCCATGTTCTGTTGTTAAAGGGATATGAAAAGGGTAAAAACACCAGATCAGAAATTACTTCACCAAAAAAAGCAAAAGGCAGCAAAGAATGTTTACACTTCAGCACTGACAATGTTTACACTTCAGCACTGACAGACCAGATGAGCACAGCTACCACACAGCAACACTATGAGCTTCAAAAAGATTTGTATTTAAGCATGTATTAAACTCCCTCAGAACTTTCCTGCCAACACAAATTGTACTGGCTTAACTACAGCGGAATTGTCAGAATTCTGCAGCCCAGTCCACATACATGTAGTTACAGAAGCACAGAGATGCTCATACAAGCTGACATAAAGTCACACAAGAATAAGAGATCATTACAGCAACATGAATGCATCCAGCCTAGAAAAACTGCTTCTTTAACAGAAAAATCACAGCCATAACTAGTAGCATCATATTTTCACATAAGCAACCTGACTTTCAGATAACAGATATGCTGAGCCAACACAATGCAAAGGTTCACAGAAACAAGAAGTAAGGGGATTCTGGAATAGGGGCAGCAGCTCAAAGGTGAAAAAGAAGGGAGACACTGAATGCAGTCATTATAACAAAGTGACCTTATTGCTGACCAAATATTATTACATTAAAGCTACAGGGTATCACAGAGATTTGATTTGGCAGCTTATGAGCTGCCAAAAAATATAGAAAAAAATTTCTAAAAACTAGACACAGACCAGATCCTTACTGAAATGAAGACTACATGAAACATTCCCCTTATAGCAGCAAATACCTTGATTATATATCGGTAGAAACAAAACTGGAAAACCAATATATAGTGTATGCTCAGTGTGAGACAACAGTTCTTGTGCTTAATACAGTGGTAGCACTAGGCCCTAGCACTTCAGTAAACACAATCAAAGCAGCACAGCTGGAATTTGTAGCCAACTGAGTTATCAGTTTATGAAGAGCTGCTTAATAGAGACAGTGCCATCTGGGCCAATTACAGGCTACATATCTTAGGCATGATGGAAAATGATTCCAAGTCACTATGTTAAAATTCAACATAGTCTTCTTTTGTCTTGCTTTCCCTTTGATGCCTAAAAAACAAAGACCAGTAGCAATGAATTTGGTTCAGCCTAAAGACACAATAAGACTGGGGAAATTTCGTACCTACCTAACTGAAGGGTAGGTTATAAGGTTTACAAGGGAAGAAATCAGCATAATTTTCTGAAAGTTTCGATATACATAAAAATAACCCCAAAACCAACACAAATTTGGACTTGTCTATTCCTTCCCATGCTATATACAAAGTAGTCATTTGGGAATAAGCAGATCAGCTTTCACTTCTTTAGTATATTCAGATCACATGGAAGAAATAAAAAGAAAACATGCTGTATTGCCAACAGCACACCATTACAATAAAGCCTGTACAATAAACCAGAGTAAAATAGAACTATAAGGATATGAATATTATTACACTCCTGGTGCCCAATCTGCCAACATTTTGCATCAGCACAACTGATGTATATTTTATGCCTTATTTGTTTGCTTTTCTTCTAACAGATTCTGCATAGGCAAAACTAAATCATGTATGAGACGTGGCCTTTTCTCTCCCAGTAGGACTGTAATATGTAGTTTGTCCAATATAAAGTCAATCCCTATTTAAGAATAACACTAAGGTATGTAGCCGCCAGGTGACATGTAAAGGAACAAAATCCTACATTTAGGGTTGCTCATTGGTTGTAAATAACTTACTGAATATTCAGCAGTAAAAATTTAATTGGGCTACATAAGGCTACTTGAAGTTACCTTAACAGCTTAAGGGCGAGTTATCCTCTCTGCAGAGAATACTGGGATCCCACTCGTTCCTTCGAGGCACACTGTAAAAAGAACAACTGATCCATAGAAACTAGCCTTTTAGCCTCACCACATTGCTGCCATTGAGGGCTGCTCCTTTTTCACCTCTAGCAGAAGACACAGCAATGACATATGTGGTAGATATGTTCAGTAGGTGTTCAAATAGGTACCAAAGAATTATCACAATGAATAAGTAACACTGAACCCTCCTGTTGTAAAATTGTTTCAGAAAAGAGCCTCATTCCAATGCTTCCATTGAAATTTGTAAGAACTCACCTGGCAAATGTAAAACCAGCAGTGCTCAGTAGGGAGCTGCTACCATCTGCCTTCAGTGACTGACTCTGTAAAATAATTGCTTCTTTTATTACTCTTCAGGAAACAAAAAGCCATAAAAATTATGAACACTCCTGTTTTGTAGTAACTTCTATGATAACAAATAAAATCTCTTTTATTATACATAATAAGTTTTGTGTTGTTTAAATCTATAAGCAAATAGGCACAAGGAGAAATGGGGAAATGACTGGGGGTAAAATTAGAGAAAACTGGGAAGCTATAGTCATTTTCCAATTGAAGTTACTACAGTATGGAAATTATAGGGTGAAATGCAGTGGCTACTTCCTTGATGGAATGTGGTTGGCATTCCCAAAACCACAGTGACACCCTCTACACAATACATGCTAAAGGTTCTGTTGAAATCTTTGCAGGGAGGGGAACTTGATGGTATCTTGTAGCTGATAAACCATGTAGCACCTGCCACATTAATAATGTGTGTTATTCCATAAACTGTTAGTGTGAGTCCTTCAAGGGTGCTAAGCTGTCACTTGCAGCATGTAACGTACTTGACTAAAAATGTGGAGACCTGGGAGGAGGTTGTCTTTTATGTTGTTGGCATGTGTCCTTCACCAAGTTAACCAAACTATCCTCCAATCCAATGGATTTGGGGATGTGGGGATCCAGTGAAAGGTCCCCGTGATGGGTTGCTGACAGACCGGCAGGACACAAGGGTCTCAGTTTTCCTTGGATGCTGACAGACCAATCAAGCACAAAGTTTGAGGGAATCTTCCCCTTCTTATGTCAGAGTACAACTGTTAAGAAGAAAAATATCATTCAAAATAAATTAGTGAAATCTTAGAACACACTGATCATTCAGTGTGTAACAGAACAAAAGAAAAGTAAAATCTGACGACAAACTGATGAAAACATTTCTGAAAGCAAAGATATATACAGAAAGATATTGTTTTATGGTAGGAAGATATTTCCATAATCAGCATCGTTAGATTTAGTCTTGCATACTGAAATGAATATTCTAGTTGGATGTTGGCATACAGCTGAACTAAATGAAGCATGAAATTACAGGCAGGTATTCTTATGCTATTTGCTACTTAAGTGCTTCTGCATTTTTTCACCAAGATTTCTCAAATTACTTTATAAATACCAATATTCCATTTTACAGATGGGGAGACTGAGATGCTGAATAGTGACATTTGCTGTGTAGGAATAACAAGCAGTTTAGTAACAGAGGTTTCACACCTACTGGGGCTTAATTCAAACAGTACTACCTCATGAGCCACACTCCCATGGCATGACTATGCAAATAACTTCACCAGGAGCAGGGGAGGAATTGTCTGCCAAGATCATCAACTCCAGCATGTTTTTATTTCCCTGACAAATCCTCTCTCTACCTGTAGGTTGTCAAACAAAGAGCATTCATTCCCTTCATTGTAATAAGCAAGAGACTAGTGAAATGTTCTTGCAGAGTTCAAGCTCATCAAAAGGAGGTGGTTTGGGGTGGGTTTTTTTGCATTTGTTTAAAGGGGTTAGGTAAGCAATAATTTTCTACTCCATTCTATTCAGTGTCTGATGTTGGTCTCCTTCACTTGCTTTTATGGCAAGGGCATCAAAACAACTTCAACATGGAAGGAAATAAAAAAATATTTAGGAAGTTAGCTTTTTGGAGACCACGCTGCAACAGTATCCCAAACCTCAAATTTGGTAGCTAGACATCTAGAGAGCTGGGGAGGGTGGAGGGAGTCACTTTCAGAGTCCTTGCCCAGGGTCTGGTTTTACTGATTAATCATTTACTATAAAATACATAAATAGCCCCGGATATACAGAGCAGAATAAAACATTGATTCTAAGTTTCTGAATGTTTGATTTTTAATACAGAAATGGTTTTATGCTTTTGAGGGTTTTTTAAATGCTTTTTGAGGTCTGTAAGGATATATGCATATAACAGTAAAAGAAGTAAAGAAATAATCTTCTATATCATAGAAAGAGAAAAAAAACTCTAGAAGTTTCACAGCCTAAATTAGTACTTTTTAGAGCTACACCTTTGTAGCTTATTTTACAGTAACCTTAAAAGATGAAGTATCCAATGACACATCACACTGAAGGTGATACCTTGTTTGTTGATTGTTAATTTGCAGAATAATTCATGGTTATTATAAGGAGAAGAAACCGTGTTTCCTAAGAAATTTAACATGTTTTTACCATTGAAATTAAGAAAAATATTTGGAGAGATGGAACTGCAATGTCTCCATAGTGAGTAACAAGACTTTGGGATGAGTTAAAAAACAGCTACTTCTACCAGCACACATTCTCAGATATTTCAAAAATTCGCCAGCTAGTATGAAGTGCCAACAGGAACTAAAAACAAACAAAATACACAAATAACACTTCCCCCCCAAAAAAACAAAAAACCAAACAAACAAAATCCCAACAACAACAGTAAAAAAGAAACAAAAACATAGAAAAAGCCCTCCAAACCCCAAAGCAAACATTTACATCAAGAGGAAATGTAAAAGCTCAAAGTTTGAGAGAAAATAGACTTCCAATAAATAGAACTTTTAAATAATGAAATCTATTGTATCGTAAAGAATTTTTGACAAAAAACCCACAAAAATCAAAAAACAAAACCCCCAAAAGATATCAGTCGTGTTTTCAATTGTTATTTTTATGGAAAAATATAATTCCAAAAATGTGAGTTTAGATAACAATTTCTCTTTATTGACAATATTATTGGTGCTTTAGGCTGTGAAGAAAAAAAGTTTCTACTACCATTTCTTTTTTAACATAAATTTCTACCAACTAAAAAATGAATATCCAGTGAAAATCTGTAATCTATTCTATTTCAATCTACAAGTATTCTAACTCCTGCACATTTTCCTCATTTCTGTATATGAAGCTCCTCCATCAGCAATTTTACATATTATTTCTAGCTAATACCATCACCTTTGGTAGAGAACAAGTGAAACACCAGAACAGGCCAAGAAATCTTTACAGAATCTCCAATCCTAGTTTGCAGTTGCCAGCTGGGGTCCTGCATGATAAAAAAAATGAAAAGTTTCCCTGAGTAAATTCTTATCCTGAATTTGTATAATCAGGATTTTTGGATCAGGAGAATGACTGGCAACTAAAATTTATAAGATCTATGAATCTGGCCCTCCACCTCTATACCCTTTCATCTGCTCTTCTATGCAGTGTCAGTTACAGAAAACCGTATTTTTTAACACTTTCTTGTGAGTACCCTACATAAAAGTAGGAAAAGTAACAATCAGGAAAAAATTACCTTTTTTTACCTTGGAAAACAATCCTTTATCTCTCATAAATCACAATATTCACTTTTCAAAATATGGTCACGCAGTAAAAATGAGATTAAAGTTTTTTTTTTGTTTTTGAGTAGCAGAAATAGGTAAATTGAGAAATACGGATTTGTTTACACTCTTTAAGACAGATATACAACAGAGGAGGGAGAACTGAGGCAATATTTACATAAAGCATGAGATAAAATGATACATTTTATATACAAATAGCAGCCAGCCAATAAGATATATTCTAGTTAAACAAAGACAAAACAATAAATCTGTACGAAAGTGTTATAGCAGAGGGGCACAGCGGTCAACTTACGAATTCCTGGAAACAGACTGAGAAGATAAAGCAGCTTCAAAGACAGTTCAGAATTGTTTTCTCAGCTAGTCTTTTCACAGGTTTTTCAGTACAAGGCTACCTGTGAAATACAAGTTTTATCTGGGAGTTGGACTCAAAGATTCTTATGGGTCATTTCCAACTTGAGGTATTCTATGATCTGCGAAATTATTGCCTTTTTCAGTATCAACTTCAGCAGGTTACTCTGGAGATTTATGACATCAATTTCTCTTAACATTCTACTTTTATTTAGATTATGACAACCCCATAGCCATGCAAAGGAAAATTCACAGATTTTATTTCCACAGGAAGTTCTTAAATACAATAACCCTGAGCAGGCTTAGATCTCCAGGGTGCAACACAAGAAAAAATCACTTCCTCGTGGAGTACTACTCAACACCAGCACATCTCTGCCCAGCATGGAGCAGCAGAACACTTTAGCACAGGCAAGAACATCTTTAGTGGTGTTCTCATACAAATCCTGAGATGTTCCTTTAAGTAAAGATGGTGCAACATAATGCCTCTAATAGCAGTGTCCTTGTCTTATTGGTGCATATTTTGCAAGAGTGTAGAGGTTGGAGACACAGGCTGAAATAAAAGACCTACATATTCATCTTCTGGAGCAGGCAGGTTTTTTATCTCAAACTATAATGTATTTGGTAAAATGAGCACACCACAGATGCCCCCTCAAGGCAGTCCAGAATTCCTATCTGCAAATGGCACATAAAGTTTAATCAGCATATGAGAAAGAAGGAGGGAAGCATCTGCTGACCTGCTCTAGCCAAAACACAGACAATTTCATTCTTCTTAAGACAAAGTAACTCAGCAAGCAATCCTCTATTTTATTCTGGGGAAAATGCAAGGCAGCCAACCATCCCTACTAAATTAAACCATCCTGAACTCTTCTGAGGCTGCAATCCTCAGTGGAGGCTGGGATCTGTTAAATTAAAATATTAAAATATTACTTAAATAATCACAGTTTTATAAATAGGATAACAGTTTCCTCTGTAGGCAAATCTCCATATGTGAGACAACAAGAAAAGGTTTTCGTATTTTAAATGTTAACTTCTCTGTAGACATATCTCATTTAAGATGATATCTTGTTAACATACCAAGTCTCAAATAGCTGCACTATAAGAAAGAATACTGGGTCATATCCTCAGCTGCTATAAATCATTCACTTCAACAGAAATAACTCAATGCACATCAGCTACAGATCTAGCACATTGCTTATTGCTGAACTTGCATAGATAGAAGTGCTTTGAAAAAGCACTGCTGATAATGTCTCTGTCATTCATTTCAGGAATGCATTTTCATGATGACTGGTCAAAGTTGGCTTTTCCCTTGCATTTCTCCTGCTTTATTGGTAGCTATTATGGGCAATTTTATATCTTTCTATAGAAAGTTATAATTGAAACAGAAAACATCTTTAATTGATGTGAATATTTGTTGTTCTGAGGACTGGAATGCTGACTCAGAAGTTGATTGAGAACACCCTTCCTAAATAACTGGCTTCATGTCTTGTAGATTTGAGATGATAGCAGAAAGGTTTTTTTTTTAGTATCATTTGCTTAAAAAAACCCCACTGAAAGTAAATGCAGCACTGGAAGAAATTCCTTACCATCATCTGTGCTGTTTCTATTCCTCCCTACTGCAGCATTTGCAATATCCCTGAGTTCAGACTAGCTGCAGTAGTTTTTAACAGAGAAGAAAGGTTGGGTCTGTGAAGTAGGTCACCTGCGAGCTTTGAACACCATTCTAGCTTCAAGTACAACATACACCACCTCACACCAGAATACACCTAATGCTGACAGCCCTTTTTCCCAGCTGGACTGACCATCCCACTGCAAACCTTAATCCTCTTTGCTAGTCTAGGCAAAGAACTCCCATTTGTTAGTTTTATCCCTATATCATATTCAATATTTAGTCATAACAGTGCTGTGGCATGCAAGCAGGTGAACACAACAACAGATGGTATTTGAACATGTTTCAGCTTTTACCTAGATACTTAGAGTTTAACCATGTTGAGATTTAAGCCCAGCTGGTAACTAAGCACCATGTAGCTGCTCACTCACTGCCCCATTCCAGTGGAATGAGGAGGAGAATCAAAACTAAAACTCATAGGTTGAGAGAAGAACAGTTTAATAATTGAAACAAAAGAGAAATATAATAACAATAGTAAATAATAATGATAATGATAGTAAAAAACAATAAAAACCAAAGGAAAAACAAGTGATGCACAATACAGTTGCTCACCACCCACTGACCAATTCCAGACTCCATCCCCTAACCCAAATCAGCCATTACCCCTTGTCTTATCACAACAGAGAGTGGCTACTTCTCTGTTAGAAGTGAAGACATCACTTCATCCATGACATCTGGGTGTAAGATTTCAATTACAATGCCTATTTTTAACAGATTATCTCCTGAGAAATTAATGTTCTAGAACCTTTTTCCCCAGCCAGGAGGATGTCTTAAAATATATCTTTCAACCAGCTGCAATGAAAATGCGCTCATGTGAATGGCTGAATCAGGAATAGGCGTGAAAAACACCAAAAAGACGCTGAAGAGAACTTTCACCTAAGAACTATGGAAAAACACACTTATTTTTGACATTTGACTTGGTTTCTTTTGGGAATCTTTCAACTGGAGCAGATGTTTAGGCTGTTATGGTAGACCAACGGTTTTGACAGTAATTGGTTGGGGCAAATAAATGCTGAACTTGAGTTTGGCTAACCCAGGGATATTAGAAACTGTGGCTGAGAAAGAAGTTCTGGAAAAGTTTTTGAGAGGATGTTTATGTATGAAAATAATATAAAAACAACACATGCACAGTTTTAAAGGCTAATGTAAAAATGATGTTTTCAAAGGTTAATGTAAAAAATGAACAAAGTACAACAGAAGGTTATTGTGTGCAGCTTCTTTGGATTTTTGTTGGGTTGTTGTTTTTTTTTTTAATTAAAATTAATATAGGGAGAGGGAATAAAGTGAACCCTAAACAATACAGTTCAACAAAAAAGCGTTATTCTAAATACAAGCAGAAGGCTCCCAGTAACCAACCTTTTATGATTTAGACTCTGTAAAATTACAGCTAAGAGTGATTTTCATCCAAGAAGCTACAAAACAGAATAAATTAAAGTAACATTTTAAGGCAAGCATTGTTACCTTTATTCTGATGGAGGACAAAGCACTGCATAGTGTGATAAAGGGACTATTCATATGCATTCAGTATTTACATAATATCTGACAATGATGAGTTGTATCAGATTTCAATGTGTGCCCAGTTTACATAGTCATAAAGAGATGTGAAAGTACAGCCCTAGTTTATGGACTGTTTATGGACAGTTTATTTCCTTATTACATGCAAACAAGGCCTCACTTGTGCTGATGCAACATGTAGAGTTAGAGAAATAAGCTACACTTGATACTCTACACTTTTCTCATGCAAGTGATAATATCTTTTCATTCATAATCCAAAAACACAGGAAAACACTCCCAGTGTGCAGATACAGAGCTGATTAAAGAGTTAGACTGTCAGTGGAGCAGTTTACGGGCAACTGGTTAGCTGAATATCACAACAGAGTGGCCCCCCATGATTTGGGCTAAATTTGCCAAAAGCACAGAAATATTTCATAGTTGGTAAGAAGAACTGGCAAGAGTTAAGGAACTATAAATAAAGAGAAAAAAATTATTAATTCACCACGAAGTGTAGACACGTAAAGCTTAAAGACAATGAACACAGAAGGCAAAAGAACCTCAGGAAGTTTGAGGGGGAGGCGCAAATATATCTTTCCTCGACTAATAGCCCTGAAGTTTGAAAAACAATTCACCAAAGCATACTAGTCGTTATTAGCCCTATACACTTTGCAAAGCAAAGGGCTAGTGAAGTTAAATTGCATATTCGGTACAGCAGGCAAACAATGCTAAGAAATAGAACATGAATGATAGACTATTTTGACAGAGAAAACCAAAATATATAAGAAGAACAAGCATTCAAGTTCCCAAAGATTATGTATTCATTGCTGGTGAAGTAGAAAGTCTGCTTACCTAACTTTCCTTAGCTGCCTAACATCATTCATACTGAGACCAATCTAAACTGTCATAGCCTGACTGCAGAAACACCTTGAGATGATGGGAATGACAGATTCTGATTACATGACATCCTATCTTGAGAGTTGATAAACAATCAGATTATGCCATTGGCAGTGCCACCTGCTAGGACACCACCTTGATGTCTCTATGTTCTGAACCATCAGCTCTGGAATATAATGGTAAGCAATACCTTGCCTTTTGATTTGCCTGGATTTTGAATGCACGTGATCAGTATCAAATACCTACAAAGGAAATGCAGAAGTATTCTGATAGAACTGAAAACTTTGGCCCTGGCTTGCTTGACTTTTGGAGCTCTATGCTCTGATTCTTCTGGCCATGCAGCAACAGCTCAATATCTGTCACAACTTTGTGCCATTCTGAAACACCCTCAGATTGTTACTTATCCCACAGAAAGCAGCATACATGTAAGTAGCTGCCAACTTAGAAATGTATTTCAGGGCACCAGTAGGGACAAACATGAATAACCTATCCTCTTCATGAAAAACTTCTGACAGTATTTCAAGCATAGTGGTTGTTTTAATTTGTCAAAGCTGTCTTTAGAGAAGAAAAAAAAGGCAAAAAAAAAAAAGGCCAAAATATTCCTGTTTGCATGCCTTAGGTTGTCACCAACAGAAATCTGTCCTTTGGCACCAAAGTCTAATGGCCTTTATTTCATCATCTGCAGCTACTAAAGGCTTTGACATGAGGCAATTACAAGATTCACCACCTCTATAAATCACAGCATTTTTGTTTGCACACCTCTTTTCAGTATAAAACCTTAAAGAAAAAAAAAATCCTGAAACAGCAAAGTCCAATTGTCCTCAGCCAAGTTTGTCCCCAAACATATGATGCAGTTAAAAAAAGAAAAAAAACTCACAAAGATATTTTGTAGTACCTATGAAATTGCTTTAGAAACAAATACAGAAGTCACGTCAGGCCTCTAGGTGAAAAATGACACTGAATTAATTAAATTTCAAATGTTAATATGTGAAGGTAGCATAAATATGCTGTGAAGGATTACCATAGTCCAAATTCTTCAAGAATATCTCAATGTATGAGATACAAAATAATATCTTAGTTATCCATTACAAAACAGGTAGAGTTTTGTTGCTAGAAGAACAGAAAATCTGGTAAGAATCAACCAAAATATATAACTCTAGATAAAACCTTACAAAATCTATATTTTAACAATAAGAGCATTTACCTAAATAAGGATTCATCTAGTTATACACTAATGTTTCCTTACTGGATATCTCCACATGAGAGAAATTGATATACCTTTTATTTCAAAGTATTGTGCCTATGTACAGATCCACAACAAAAAGTTGACTGGATTTTGCTGTCAGTCACAGTAGACAAGTTCAAGCAAGTCAGGAAAGGAGAACTGAGCCTTCTCACATCCTTCAGCTAAAAATCCAAACAAGCTTTTCCATGAAGTTGCTAGAAGCACTGGGCTCTCCCACAGGCAGTTGTAAACCACAAATGCTATCAGGTCACTACTGCACTACAAGTAGAAAACACGTCTAGTAAGAGTGCCTCTATGTTGCTTTTGAATAAAACCTCTGTGGACAAAAACAAAGAACAAACAAGAACCACTACTGGACAGTGCAGACAACTTGCAAGTCACTGAAATCTGTGGCAGCTACAGAAACTGAAAGCAGTCTGAAGAGGTGCCTATAGCCTCATCACCACAAAATCACACGATAGCACACTGACACAGGGAGTCAGAGGGAAGAACACATCAGAAGCATATGCACTCTTAAGGAGAGGTCTTTTGAAGAAGTCACCTAATAAAGAGCACCTCTGACAAGCACCTTAGACATGCAGAGCACTACTTCCAGCTTCCACACATGCTTCCTTTCTGCTTTGAATAAATCAGAAATACAGTTAACTTTTACAGGACTGTTTGTTCATGCATTGTGTATTATTAGAAGCAGAAGCACTGACATCTCTCAGGGTACTTTTGGCTGCACAGGAAAGAGCAAATAAGAGAAGCTTTTTTGTCTGGTTTTGCATTCCAAGGAGATTTAGATACCTGTCTATTCGAATAGACAGATGCCTAGCCAACCTTACCCTAAGAACAGGCTGGTACATCTCCCTACAGTAATCAGAATGCAGAGTCTAACACTCATTTGCAAGGAATATAATTAATACAGTAGAAATCTTTGTTTAAATGTTGCCTTGGCTGAGCGTGTTGAAAACTAATGTCACATTGAATTCCTGAAGTTGATACTTTCATTTACATGTGTCATGGGACTCAGATCCCTTGTAAGAATTTTGGAAAGTTGTGTGTGCATCTCTATTTTTTAAAAAAAAGCTTTTAGCGTTCAATGTTTTTTCCCCCAAATTTCAGACTTGGCAAGCAGTTGTAGGGCTCTCAGTGATTTCCATTTTGACATTTTATTTACTGAAAATACTCTAGATATAGTTTATTTTACTTTGCAAATTTTTATTTTTTCACCTACATTTAGGTAGACCTGTGCACTTGAAAGTTGTTTATTTCCACAGCAGCATCTGCAAATATCTGTGTAAACTCTGCTGAAATTCTATTCTGTAATTTCTTGCAGCAGTATTTCTTCAGGCACCATATGCTTGTAACTTCTTTAGTAATAAAACTGTTTTAAAGGAATAATTATTCTTTGCCTTTCCCAGCGCTGGGTAAAGAAAAACCCCAGTGTCAGTAAGTTTACCTAGATCAGTTTCATTGTGTATTTACAGATTAAAAAAGTGAGGAGAGAACAATTGTAAAAAGAAGACAGCATGAGCTGAATTTCTGGTACACACTATTTGTGTAGCAGGGACATGTATTGTCACAAAATGTTTCTGTATATTATCTGGTATATTTAATCAAAACCCATAAGAATCTTGCTACCAAGAATCAGTTAAGCTAGTTTAACAGGAGTTTAGTTTTTTGTATGATAAGGTCCTCACAAGATCAAAAACTTTCTAGTTTTACTCAAAATAAAGACTTCTGCTTTAGAATACAATTTGAAACCAAAACTCTGTGGCGTGTTCCAAACCATATCATCCAGCACTATCCTAAAAAGAAGGTTTCATGAGTAACTTGAAATAGTGATTCATTCCTCCAATGCACAATCAAAATTCTTCAATAACTGCTGAAAAGGAAATTTTCAGATTCTGTTGTGCCCATGATAATTTGGGTAGTCAAAATTTAAAGTAAAAAAATGCTCATTCCTCAAGCTAAGCTTTTTAATGATAAATATTGTAACTGAGTGAAAAATATTTCCTAATCCAAGGAAATTTTTCACTGCTTCACAGCACAATTGTGACATTTAAAAAGATAAGAGTGCCTGCTTGGATTCAAAAGCATAGATTTAAAATGAAGACTTCAATGCCGTAGACAACTCCTCTAACCATCAGGTTACTGAACATTAAATAAGTCAGTCTCCTCTCTTACCCTGAATTTCCACCTCAGACCTGAAAATTCTTTGCCCCTCAAAGTTTAACCAAAACAAGTAAAGCCTTTTCTACCACATATCTCAAAAGATTTGGCACTTTCTAATAGACTCATTATTAAATTCCTCAGCCGTTTTCACAGCAATGCTGCTCCAGTTGATTGTTGCAGCTATAGAACATACTGATTTTCATCATCTTTAATCCCTTATTTTCTCACAGTTGATCTTTTGGCAAAGTAATGGGGTGGATAAACAGTGATACCTCTAGTTTTTTTGCTACTGCTATAGACAGAACAGTTGCCTTATCAGGCCCCAACTCTGAACTAAACCCATAGCACTACATTTTCTCCCTCCTATAGATGAGTGAGAACTGGCTTCTGCCCTCTGCTGTCCTATTTGCTACCTGAAGTTCTCTGACTTAGCTGATAGTTTTCATAGGAAGCACATGCTCCATTGACCTTGATCCATAACCCAACTTGATTAAACACAAGCAGGTTACAGCCCAAGTCTTCTACACTTATTCTTTGAACATATTTTTTGTATCACATTTCTTGGTAGCTTCAACCACTTCAGCATTTCTTGGAACTCCTCACAGACTCTTAGACTGTATTTCCTGGCCTGGGTGAACCTGCTTAAGGTAAAGAAGTGGGTTAGAGAATCCTCTAAGATCTTTTACTAATTTGCCACAGCTTTATTAAATTTCTGATTTAGAAAGAAAAAAATTCTAATTTACTAAGTTTCAGGTTAGTAGTACTCCAAGTTTAAAACATATCCCTAAAAGAATTAATTCTGTTTAATAAATAGCTTTCTATCAAATGATTAATCTCTTGATTATTTTAATTAGAATTTACCAAATGTACATTATTTCTGCTACTAGAGTAGGCAATAAATTACATATGCACTTAGTTTTATATGGCTTACAGGCTTGACAAATTGCTTATTCAGAATGACTAACTAATCTATCACTTTTTTAGTAAGGAGGACAACCTGTAAAAAGAATCCTAATAAATTTACTAAACACTGTCTATGTAGAGAATGAAATTAAATAAATTTCAGTTACACACATGGGTAAGCAGGAAAATGTTCTCAGGGTACTAGAAGTTAACAATAAAATGCAATGAACCTTTTAACTAATTGTTTCTTCCTTCTAGAAATTTCTGCATTTTAAAGTAATTTCCCACATAAGCTCTTTTTGGTTTTTTCTGGGACACTTGTTCAATAAAAGCAGTACAAATAGCAGAACTTACTCCACCCTAAGTCATATGTGCCCTCTGCATATTAGTGCCAGGTATCAAACGGACTAGTTTTACTTCAGTTCCTCGGTGTAAAAGCTACCATGGTAGGTGCACTTCAGTAGCCTGTCTCTGAGATGACCAATGAAGAAGTAAAAGAGGGACCTCTGCTGCGATGTATCCTCAGTATGTGCTTCTCAACATCAACAGCTGTATAAGGAACAACATACAACAACATAAAGACTGTTCAGATTGGTACTGCACTGCTTGGTTTCACCCACTCTTACCTCCAAAAAAAAAAAATGACATGCCATTTAAAAAGCCAAAGGCACTTCGTGATCATGCTGTCTTATTACTTACAGAGAAAAAAATCAAGTCAGTATCATATTTTATCATAAAAGCTGAAACATTTTCAGAAAAAAAATGGATAGTAAGAACTGGAAGATATACAAGAAGGATCTCCCAACATCCAAGAATGGTAACAAACCCTTACAAGGACAGTTTCAGGTGAACATAACAGCTAGAAGCAAAGCAAGACAGACTATACTAGTGAGCTGTAGAGTGTCACACAGGAACAGTTATGTCCTTGAAAGATGAGCACCAGAACACCAAAGGCAGCCCTGGATCTGACTATGCTCTGTCAAATAACACAGTCCTTTGCTATCAGAAATCTCCATCATACTGTTTCTTTGGCAAATAATCAAGCTACCTCTTATCTTTCTCCTGAACAAACAAGCAACCCTATTTACTTAGTTTTTATACAAGGCATGGTCTCCCAGCACCAACTCAGTTTTGCAGAGAAAATGTCTTTATAAAAGCTGACATCTAGACTGTGCACAGGTATCATAGTTTGTCACACATGTTTAGTTAATATTTTCTTGCTCAGTCTTCTCAAATTGGGGTATCATGCCAGATTATATTCACAACTTCAGAACGAAACAGAAACAGGACTTAGTTGTACCTACTACTAACATTACTCTTTCTCCTAGCAGTCTCTTTACATAGGCACATTGCTTTCTCAGGAGGAGGAACATATGAGGAGTAAATAGAGTATTAGAAATAAAGTTTGCTCAATTTTGGTATTTTTGACAGTAGCTTAGCTACTGAAGAAGAAGGAGGAAATGCAGAATATTTTCTTTATTTAAAAAAAAAAAAAAAAAAGAGAAATCCCTTGTTTTGGGCTCGCATGACAAGATTTTGGTAGAGGGAGTTGCTGCAAGGATGACTTGTGTGAGAAGCTGCTAGAAGCTTCCCCCATGTCTGATAGAGCCAATGCCAGCTGAATTGGCAAAATGGATCCACCACTGGCCAGGGCCGAGCCCTTCAGTGACTGTGGTAGCATCTCTGGGATAATGTATCGAAGATGGAGAAAAAGTTGCTGTGCAACAGCAACTGCAGCTGTGAGAGAGCAGTGAGAATATGAGAGAGAAGCAACTCTACAGACACCAAGGACTGTCTCCTGTGGGAGGGACCACACACTGGAGCAGGGGAAGACTGTGAGAAGAAGGAGTAGCAGAGACAATATGTGATGAACTAACTGTGACACCCATTCCCTCTTCTCCTGCACTGCTTGGGAGGAAGGAGATAAAAGAG
Organism: Manacus candei; assembly: GCF_025592945.1. Classification (NCBI taxonomy): domain Eukaryota; kingdom Metazoa; phylum Chordata; class Aves; order Passeriformes; family Pipridae; genus Manacus; species Manacus candei. The sequence goes on along the minus strand of NW_026138076.1, from coordinate 40,057,105 downwards.
TCAGGAGTGAAGCTGAATCAGAAAAGAAGGAAGGAGTGAGGAGAAAGATGGTTTAAAATTTGGTTTTATTTCTCAGTACCCTACTCTGATTTTACTGGTAAATAAATTTATTTCCCCAAATTAACTATTTTTTCCTATGATGGTAATTGCTACATGATCTTCCTGTCCTTATTTTGACCCTTGAGCTTTTTGTAATTTTTTTTCCTCCCCCTGTGCCATAGAGGAGGGGGAATGATAGAATGGCTTGGTGAGCACCTGGCATCCAGCAAGGGTCATCCCACCACATCTCTCTAGCTTCAAAACACCTTTACTAAAGAGCACTGCATACTAGAATAGGTCCCATCAATTGTAAAGATAAATCACAAAAGAGAAAATACTACATGAGTTCCCTATAATGCCAGTAGACAGCAATTTCACGTCTGCCTTCTTTGAGCATCTGGGTTGTTGGAGACTCTTGTTTTGCAGGAGGACACTAATCATGTTGGTGAGTAGCAACAAGTTCCAAAGAAGGCTTCCACAGCCCAGGTTGCACTGTCTCTCCCATGTCACTTGCTCTAAAACCATTATAAGCCTTCCTTTACCATCCAAAGAAACGTTTAAGAAACTGCAGTTTTGCCTTCATGGTGTACTCCCCTTTAAGCAAAGTTCCAAAGAAGAAGAAATCATTTAGCACAATATAGAATGCTGACTTCAGATATCATTTACCCTTGATTAGCAAACTCCCCCCTCCTTTTTTTTTCTTCCACTATGACACATATATATAACTCTCCCCTGAACTGTGTCTAGCCTGGTAGTTTAGCATAAACTGTTAACAGCCAGGCCTGAAGTATTTTTCATCACATCAGGCAGAAGGGATCTGGTTTCATTGTCTATGCCTCATGATGCATACTGGTGACTCTGACATAGCCCCTGACTTTTTCGACTTCTTTCAAAAATATTTATGCTATGATTTGAAAAACTTCCATTTTGTACTTCCAGATACAATTTTCTCATATCAGGTAGCTCATAAAGTGTCTGAGTATGTCATTAGGTAGCCTTCAAAAGGGTTAATGAATGCAGAAAAAGGGCCTACAACATTTTAGGCCGGCCGAATATGTTATGAATATGAATATGAATATGTTTTTTATAAATTTATCTTTCAATCCAAGTTGAAGAAAGAAGATGGGTCATGCTTTCAGATAGAGAGCAACAGCAGCAGACCTCTGTAACAGAGCATTAGCCTACAGTACAGGAGTATTTTAAGGCTTCTGGAGAAAATGAATTTACAATTTCCTGAAAATGAAGTAGAAACACTGTAAGTTAACTCATTCATATATAGTAGTTACTCTGGGGAGGCAACACAATCCTGCCAGAACCTGACCTTATGTGACAGCCTTTTGGTCACTGAGCAAGCAAAGCTACCCAGGCTTAGAGAGGTCTAAACTCTCATGCTGTACCAGATGCACATTCAAGCACTGACTCAGTGGTCTACCAGCAGTCATTTATATCACACGTTCCAAGAAACTTCCAGAGTTTTTCCTCTCCTGATTTCCTTTTCCAACACACGGCCTAAATTTAGCTGAGTTCCAGAGCTCTTCTTCCTGAGGATCTGACCATGTAGCTGTCTTGGGGAGAAAAGGAGGATTTGGATATGTTCTGACCCATAATGAAACTCTGTGCCAGGGGAGGTTTAGGTTAGCTATTAGGAAGAAATTCTTTACAGAAAGGGTAATCAGACATTGGAATGGGCTGCCCAGGGAAGTGGTGGATTCTCCGTCCCTGGAGGTTTTTAAGATGAGACTGAATGTGGCACTCAGTGCCCTGGTCTAGTAACCACAGTGGTAGTGGATCAAGGGTTGGACTTGATGATCTCGGAGGTCCTTTCCAACCCGGCTGATTCTATGATTCTATGATTCTATGATTCTTTCTTCTACAGTTTATGTCTCTCCTTATGGCACATTCACAAACCTGGGGCAAAGCATTACACAAAGTCAACTGTACAGCAGATGAAACAGGACTTTTGTAGGATACAATTCTCACCCAAAGGCTTGGGTCCACATTTCCTGTAAGGAAACAGATTCTGCAATGGAAATATAAAAATGCCCCTCCATCACAGATGCTTTTCCCTTACCACCACGGGATGGGAATTCTCCTTCAAAACATACTGTATTGGCTGAGGTTACAGAAAGGGTCATTAAACAGGAATCCTTTTTGATTCAAGAATGTGTCCCTACAAGGCTGTGGTCAGTCAGGGGAAAATTTCTCAGACACTTCTCTTTTCCGGCTTACCCCAACTTGGCCTTAAACAAGCATATTTTGTATTATAATACTGTGGTTAGTTTCTAACAGTTCTACGAGACTGAAACAATAAGGAAAGGCCTGCTCTTCTGTTCAAGACAGCTGAGGCAATTCAGTGCTAGTAAAAACACAATCATTGGTTCTCACAAAAAAAAAGTCTTCTGAACCGCAAACAGACCTTGTAGTTTGGTTTCCCTTAATGGTTCTGGACTAAAATGTATAAAGATTTTAATTAAGGTTTAAACTTCTTGTTAAAACTAAAACCAATATTGACATCCTTCATGAGAGAGATTCCTTAAAGCTGGAGATGAGGACTAAGACATTTACATGTTTCTTCTCCCGTGTTATCGCTTCCTTTGTTGTGAAGACTCAACAATTTAAGTCTTTGAAAAAGCCAGCAGTTCAATCCATGCAAAGCATATAAGCTTCTAAAACACAGCTGTCATCGCTGGAGTCTACAGGATTCCTAATCTTCTAGGAGTCTGCCTGATAAGTGCTGGCTGCTTCATTGTCTCAGAACTATAATTTGACCAAGCATATGAGTGCAATTTTGACATTCACCCTTTAAAATCCATTATCTCTTTCAACAGTGTACAAAACACTGAAACATACAAAGCAGGGGGGAAATTAATAACAGCCCTATAATGATATTATTCCAAGCATCTGTGTTAAGTCTGCTTCCATCCTCAATTTGCCATCAGCTGTTATCAACAGCCTGCTGAATACCACAGGAAGTGGGAGAGTAAAGATGATAAATGCATACAGCTTTCTTTGTAAGTGGGCAGTACTGTGAACATACGGATGGAATAACACTGAGATCAGCAGACCTCTCTTTATCGCTGAAGGTTTTCTTGCATGTTTACAGCACAAGAACTGATGGCAGTAAGTGTTTTGCACGTTCTGTTATAGCAGTCCATCACAGTACATCACATGTATTTATGTAACTGGGGGCGGGGGGTGGGGGGGAGCTAAAAGTGTTTAACAAGTTTTGAAACTTGTTTGTAGCTTCATTGGAAATAGGTTGATGAAACAGTATAGCACTGAAATAAACAAGCTTGGTATAAGAAAACAAATTATAATTGCACAATCTTAGGGACAGAAATCCTGTTTTAATGAAAAATAGACACAGTAAAACCTGAAGTTACTAGAGGAAACTTAAGCTCTGTGCTTATTCTTTTTTATCTCCAGAGAGGACATCATCATTTAGACCAATACTTTGCCTCTTATAACTAACAGGGGAGACATTTCTTAAGCATTACCATTATACTTATGCCAATCTTCAACCTACAGCAAGATCTTCAATATTCACCCCCCACTAGTGTCTTTGCCCAGTGTTTTCCTCTAAAGATGGTGAGAGAAAGAACAGGTTTCTTGTTAGAAGCTCAATTGTCAATGGCCGGAGTACAACCATATTTCTTCTGCCTCACTGCTTTCTTCTTCCTTTCTTTCCTAGATACAAGCTTCAACAGCACCTGGATGCCTCCTTACAGCTTAGTCTCCTGTGCTCATCATTAATGTGGGTCCTGTGCTCAGACTGCTCTCTTTAATCTTTGCTGTGCAAAAGCATCACAATTATCCTTCCCATTGCATTTCTCTTCTCAGCCTTTGGCTCCCCTCTGCCACTACTTTTCACTTTTTTCCCTTTACTTCTTTTGTCCATTGATGTTCAGTGTTTTTTGACACGCTTCTGAAGCACAGAAAATTTGTCTTATCTCTTAAGATCCCTGTTCTGTGAAAACATATTCATCTGCATAGACTTGGATGACTTTGAAGGTAGTAAAGGCATCTAAACAAAGGAGAGAAGGGTAAGAAGAAACAGCTTGCTAGTGGCAACTTTTTGACTGCTGTCTCCAAGGAAGGGAGGAAAGGCTCCAATACAGTGATTTTAAAATTAAAAAACTATTTCATATTTTACCATTTTTAGGAGATGGATATTATGATACATTCTGTTGCACACTGTAATATGTTATTAGTATGTACCCCTTCTACTAGGGAGAGTGGTATTCCATTATATTCCATTGGTGAACATGCATTAAAATCGTTCTTTTCCTGAGTTGCACAGTATGTGAATGTATTAGGGTTGTGCCCTAGTTAAAGACCATTCATTTTGTCTGGAGATTCCCAATTCAGTCTTGGTGTTTTGGCCATCTTCTCACCCTCATGCAGTTCACCTAGTCAATGCATGATTCCTTGTATAGAGACAGCAATGTCTGTAGGGAGTTGTGGTATTATTTGTTGGACCAATTGATACATTCACGAAACACAGATCATCTTTCAGGGCAAGTCTTTAATTCTTATCTGATTTTTTACAATTTATCTCAGATAGGATATCCTTTCAGATTTTTGTCTTGGTTATATCTTTAGAACATTTTGTCTACATTCCTTGTACCATAACAAACAAAAACCTTCATGACCAGACGAATGTGGACAGGCTGAAAAAACCCTACTGTTTTAAGTGAAAGAGTATTTTTTCATGCTTGTGTTCAAAGAAGAAGAAAGCGGTATCTGGAAAACAAAATTCTGCTAAGCCAGCTTGAGATTTGTACTTTCTTCTTTGAAAATATGTTCTCTTGGAAACACTGACTTAAGGGATATAGGAAGGAAAGAAAAGAGCATTGAAAACCAGATGAGAAGTAGATGCACACATCAGTAAATTATAGACATGTTTAGTTTCATCAGCTAACTTGGATCCAAAATTTCTGCATGACAGTTATTCCGTGGAGAGCCAATGGTTCTCTGAAATCTGAATGTGGAAAGGAGAAAATTCACCACTGTCACCTCAAAACTGAGTATCTCTTGAAATGGCATATGCATAAAAGCAGGCAGAAAGGCTCAATTTCTGATACCAGTTCTGAGTCTGACCATGTTTGTGTATGGCCCCATACTGCCAGACTTTGCAATATTGCTGTCCAAAGGTTATAGTCAGTCATTCAATTGGTTTTACTTAGATACTGTCGTGATGTCTGCATATCTTCTAGACTTTAATATTCAGCTTTGTGAAACAGGAAAGGACAGTCTCCAATGGGCTCACAGCTCCCAGCAGCACAGGCAGGTTTAAGTGACTTTCCAAAGATCAAGCAGCTCCGTGGCAGAATAGGGATGGTTACAACTGGGGCTTTCCAGAAGAGATGGGTACAACCAGGAAACAGAAATCCCTGCCTGTAGCATGTTGAGGAACTTCCATGTTACCTTAAATGGTAATTTTTTCAGGAATTCTGTAATCACAGAATCCCATAAAAACTTACTAATCAATCAATATTAAATGGACCCTCTTCAGGATTCACCAACAGATGCCAGAACATACTCTCTGACACACAAAATTATTTGAAAATATTTGGAATTTTTTTTCACCAAATAAACAGCATCTGCCTGATAAAATCATCAGGGTACCAGTGAGGGAGTACCACGTTAGGGGGAACTGCCTCATGAGACCCTTTCACAAAACACCTTTCAAAAACCATACTGAATTGATACCCACTGTTTCAGAAAGACAGTATCAGGCAACCTTTGTTCTTGACTCTTTATAACAGGGAGCTCATCACTGCAGAGATCTTGCTGGTAATTATTTAAGGAAAGAGAACTCTTTGAAAATCTACTTAAATATTCTGGTGGGATTTTTTTTCCTTCATAAAAAATCCAGCATAATCATTGCTTTTTCATAACTTAAAAATTACAAATGAAATAATTAATTTCAGATTTTTTTTAATATAACACATATAGGATTCCCTTGCCCACTGTACCCTTCCTCAAAAACTTCCAGTCCTTAAGAAAAAGCTGTCATAGTGTTAAAAGAGGTGTGAAAAGTATACTATCTCTAATGAAACATTTGATTTTTAAGTATATTTTAAAATGCAAAATCCTTTTTGAAATGAAATTATGACCTTTTCAGAGCTGGGCTGGATTGGACAGAATCAACTAAAAATTAAATTACCCACCAAAAGAGTAATCCTTCTGCTGAATGCCCTGCTTAAAGCAACTCTGAAAGAGCATAACAAAGAAAGAAATACATCTCTTGTTTCAGAAAGAGTTGATTTAAACCTTTTTTCACTCCTTCAAAGCTCAGCTCCATGTAGAGTTGAACAGTTCTATGTGTGGAGGGAGCATCTTTGAGCTCTATCAAGTCTTAAAGAGAGCATGGTATTTCAGAAATGAGCACATCCTTTCTAACCAGAGAATCAAAAATAGACAAGACAGAATGCTCTCTCTTCTTTGCAATATTCAATTCCTTAAAGAAACTGTATTTCTTATTGATTTTCATCGACTCCACTTGGCTTACAGCTCAAACCTTGAACATAACGGATATTTTGGAAGAAATTATTAGAAATAATATTCCCCTGGAGTGGAAGAGTGCATTTCAAATTATTGCAGTTATTTATTTCTTTGTTACTGTGTCTGATTTTGCTTTCTGTGAAGTCTTCCCCAATTTAACCAGCTCTTACCTTACTGTAGATTTTGTGCTTTTTTCAAAATTTTGGTGCACGTTTGTTTCTTTTCAAGTCCCACTTCTGCACTCCTGTAATTTGTGGTACTTTCAGTTTCACTCAAACAATGAAAACAATGTTCTGTTGTTCGTCACTGTGACTGATGGAAGAAGGTTTGGAAGAGCTGGGCAAGGAAGATGTGCCTGTGAAACTCGATGAATAATGCAGGGTGTGGATGACCCCAGATGTTGCAAAGAAGCTGACTTTATCTCAGCACAAAGGGTGCAAACACTTTTCTCCAAGAGTGTGACTGCTCTGAGTTAACCAGACCAGCAAGCAGGGAGTGAACATGCTCAGCACAACACAGAATACAAAATCAGAACAGAAGAGATTTGAAGAGAGCAATGGCTTCAACCCGCATATGCACAGCATCATGACAATGAACAATGGTATTGTGATAAATTGTATATTGCAATTGCCATATATTTTGCAAAGTGTAACTTACATTAATACTATTTTATGCAATATATTTGTCTCTATTCAGAAATCTCATGTAACAACCACTATCTTTAAAGAAGTAAATTTGGTGTTAAACATTACACTCTTCTCCTCATCTGGAATATCTAAAATAAGCTGGTCAGTGGGTACTGAACTCTGAAAATGTCTGTGAATAAACAGCTGAAAAAAACCCAAAAGATTTAAAAACAGTTCAAAGGAGTTAAAACCCAGAAGAAAGAAATTTGCAAATCCTTTGTTTAAAATTTTATGATAATTAAGTTAATAATTAACATAATTATTAAGTTAATAATAACGTTTTTGAGGCATGAATGATAGTCATAGTGAAATAATCTTGTGCCTTGTGGGAGCAGACTTATGGATGTATCATTCTCCTCCCACCATCTGAAGCAAACTGAACAGCAGTACATGGCACTTTTTGAATTGATTCTAAGTTATATTACATTTTCAAAGGCAACCATTACCATGTTTATGTGCACTTTTATACATTATATAGTTAATAATTATTATAGTATGTACTGTGTTATTAATTATTAATAGATTATTGTATGTTACTATATTATATTTTGATATATTTAAAGTATTATTACTTAAATAATGGATGATGCTGTAACTTTGGGCACAAATATATTACTTAGCTAATTTAAGCTGTTTATTTTGTTCCTTGGATAACTAGACTGAATCTTTACAGATCTAGGCAGTAATTTTTGTGTGCAATACCTGATGCAAGTTCTCAAGCAAATGCGACCACATTTCAGAAACCATTAATTTATGGGAAAAATGTCTCTGCATGGCCTAAAGTTATTGTTTATTTGTTTGATTTCTTGCCAAGTAAGGGGCCATAATTAAAGTAACTTCTAGCTTGTACGGGAGGGGGAGAGTTTGGGAACTTTGGACTTGATTTATTTTTCACAAGTCTGATAATTAATTCAATAACTAATGTAGGTCTTCTAAAAAAATAATTTAAAAAAAAAATCAAAGTCTGTTAGACTTTTGAACTAAGTCCTCAGCATCATTCCACTGAAGTCAATGCAGAAGAACATCAAAGAGGATTTGTTTGCTATCTATGACTTGGTTTTCACTTGAACTCCCACCTCTCTAACTATATACTCCCACTTCTGTAACATATACTGCTCAAGGCATTTTGTTTATTTGATTATTTATAACAATTAAATAAATGTAAGGGCTGAATCTAGTTCTCTCTCTCTCTCAAAAAAAAGGATGTAATTGAAATAGAAGTGTAATGGAACTACATTGTTTTGAGAGTGGAACGTAGCCTCATTCTGCCAAGACCTTTGACTTAGTGTTGATTCAAATTAATTATATGGTGTGACCTAAATTGCTTTCTAGAAAACAAAATAAAAGAGGTGAAGAAAAGTGACTCTCACTCCTCAAAATTCTCGTTTTTTGAGACAGGATCCCAGATATGCCTGTCACATTGCTGCCAACTACTTAAAAATATATCCTGGTAGAGAGATTGTGATAAGTGAGAAAGATGTAGAGATCTTTTGTCAATACGGTTGCCCAAGGGAGTTAGGCTGCCTATGCATTTGTGGAAGTAGGACTTTATGCTACTGACCATTTCTGAATTGCCATGCCTTGAAAGAAGATACAAGGAAACCAAAGGTTGTCATTATAGTCTACTTTCTGCCTTGTCTGTTTATCCATAAGACAAACCAAACAACATTTAACCTGAGAACTTGTCTAGTTTCATTTAAGGAAATCAAATATTCAGCACTACTTTTAGTAAGTAGGTCAGAAAATTCCCCAGGGCATCCAACATGCATTTTATGTAAACACTAGTTGTTAGGCAAATGAACTAAAAAAATGGACATAGCAGATTTTAGCATTTACATCATGATCTCTTCTTGGAATTAAAAGGAAACAAAAGAATCTATGAGTCTTACACTATCTTAGTTAAATATTTCTCTTCCATGATGTGAAAGGGTGTCTCAGAAATCTTGGACTTTGTTAGCTTAGGTGTAATACCAGTGTAGCTTTGGCTCTTTCACACCTCATCATGATTGACAGACACTCTGGATATTAGCAGCCCATGTGAAGGGGGTTTGAGCTCAGCTATCAGACCCAAAGCATAAGGACAGTGTGTGTTTTTCCAGATGCTCCCGGGTTCAGGATACAGGGCAAAATCCACAGGACTTTAAAGCCTTCATATCCCAAGCCAGGACTAATCAGTCAAAACTCTCAGTCTCTCATACATTGTAGAGTTACCACTGGCTAGTAGATGCAGAGTTTTTGATACTTTTTCCAGCAGCTGTAAGCACTGTGTGGCTAAACTTTCTCTTCTTTCTCCAGAAGAGGTTAATGGAAAATGATTAGCAAAATCAATGAGTGAGGTAAATTTCAAACTGTGACTCTCCTCTCAAAATGTTTCTTCTGCTTTGTATGAGCTTTGGTGTGATACAATCTGAGTCCAGCTCTCTTTGGACTTGGGTATTGCTGGAGACTCTGAATTTTCACCAGGGATCAAGACTGCTGTAGGGAAGGATTTGCAGAGCTGTCTTACTTCTAAGTGAGTTGACTTTATAGCATCACCCCAGCTCCCACAGAACTGGATTCTGAAGACAGTACAATAAAATACAGGTTTTATTATACTCATTCCTTGGTAATTTACTAAGCAATTTACTCAATAATAAACCTACTTGATTATCAGTATTTTGTTTTGATGTCCAGATTTTTTATTTTCTTTACACCTTGATCCTGTTGAACAGTACAAATCTGAGATCTACCTGCAGGTTTATTTTTATTTGGTAGAGTCAGTTGATTCCTTGGAAACAGTTTCTTAAATGTGAATTCCTGCATAACAAAAATTGTTTGCAATATATTTTGAAGCATGATAGTTTCTCCTCATATATTCAACAGGCATCTTCTCTCAAGGTCTTCAGAGTTACACAAAGAAATGTAGATATTCACCAAAAAAATACCCCAATTTGGGACACCTGGAGGAAAATCCCTTTTGTTTCTCCATTATTCAGACAGTTTCGTATGTGCTGAAGATGTCAAGGAATAAAAAGTTGAAATATTTCACAAGGAATGCATTTCTGCTCAAAATAGCACACAAGCATTTTACCTCACAGTGCGAAGGTCATTTATTGCCTCAAAGGTTGCTTCTCTTCCAGAGCATCCCAGAGGTGAGATACCAAATTTTTCCATAGCTGTGTACTATGAGTTCCTACATTTTCCTTTTGTCTTTGTCCTTTCATAGACAGAGAGGAATTTGCAAAACCATATTGCATTGGCTCTGCCTGCATTTGACAATGACATATGCACGTTGTTTGGTTGAAGGATACAATTTTTCTCCATTCTGGCCTCATTAAAGAACTCTGTGCTACCTAAGAGAGACTTCAATAGCAAATAGTAACTATATCCAATCTGAACAGTTAATTTGTCCTCCTCTTTATATTGAAGCAAAAGGGATGTCATGATTGACCAGCTTTCAGCTGTTAAAAGTGACAGCCAAGCGCATAATCTTTAACTAAAATCTTCCAATTGTTTAGTCAAATGCCAGTTGCAGCGTGTTAAAGCACTATGTTTAGACTTTCATATACAGGCAGTTCTTGAGCTTCCAGACACCTTCAGCACCAAAGAGTACAAGCATGTGTAATCTTTGTTAAAAGCTAACTTTAAGCTAAATATTACTTGAAACAAGTCCCTGGGAGGATATGTTGACATTCCTCTTCCACTTCCCATGGCAGTGGGAATTTTACTATTTATTATGGTTAGAACCATATCTTAAAGTAAGAAACGTGACCAGCATCACAGCTTACTGCGGTTTGAAGGCAGTCATGAAAATCCTTCCTACTCTGTAATGTAGCTCTTTTTGCTGCCATGCAGATTTCGGTTGTGCTGGTGGGCTTTTGTGACCAGGAAAAAACAATTTTCCATGATTTTTTGTGGCATTTATATCCTCATTGCTCTTATTTCTCTTTGAATTTCTAGTTTGACTTCCTGGACAGTCCATTCTGACGTACCTGGACTGAGAATTACACCTTAATTACTAGAATGAATTGAGCAATTCATCATCACCAAAAATATAACTTTCTCTTTTTAGTAAATTAGAAACAAGAAACCTGCAGTTCTCTTAGCTGTATTTGATATTAAGAATAATCTAGTAAGCATCTTTTATGGATAATTCTGGCTTTATTATAGGTGACTTACAAGCAGTTCCTGGTGAACATTCAATAATCAGAAGCAGAGATGCTTTGCAGTGGGTACCAGAAAACATGGCTTTCTAAGCAGATGAGTACAATTCTTGAAGTAGATTTTGGTGTTTCTGCTCCATTTCACTTTCTTTTCTTATGGATGCACAACTGTTGACTAGACCTAAATGTCAGATCCACATGACATCAGTATCTACTGACATCAGTCATATATTAGACTTGTTCTACCAGCATTCTTACTTTCTGGAAATCTAGAAAGATACATATAATCACAGTTTAAAGTTCCCCAGGATTTTTAGACAACCACAGTTCCTTCTGCACCATTGGACTCTGAGATTAGCTTAGTTGGTTAAAGCATGATGCTAATAATGCCAAGGTTATGGATTTGATCCCTGTAGGGGCCATTCACTTAAAAGTTGGATTTGATGATCCATGTGGGTCCCTTCCATTTCAGAGTATTCTGTGATTGCATAGTTCAGCAACAGAATAGGAAGCCAATAATTACCCCACCTTATTGCCAGCAACAAACCATCTGTGTGATGGGTTAGAAATTCATTACTTGGTTCTTTAAAATTAAGTAAAGCTTCTAATGGAACTTAATCTCATCAAACCTGCAGAGAACTATTGCCCTAATAAATGAGATCAATTGAAGTTCTGCTCTCTAGCATGGAACTCCCTCCTCAGCATTATAATAGGTAGGTTTGCATTGTCATTCATTAGCTCTATTGTCATTGACCTGCTAACTGAACCCTTTGCTAAGTGGGAATAAACTAGTAGCTAACCCATAAAATACTAAATGTTCAGAAAGACAATAGGATAAAATACATTTTGCCTCAGTAATGGAGCTGTAATTAGGCTCATTACAATTCCATATCTATTCATAATAAGGGCATATAACTATGAGCACACTGGGAAATATATCAAATTTAATTTCCACACAAGTCTTATCAATCAAACATTTTCAATGACGTGAACAGAAAGCAGAAAGACATTTTGTAAGTATTTATTTTGTAAGTGTATGTCTTGGGTCACTGCTGTGCCCTTCCGCCTCTTTCATGGTTACTTCAGGAATGTGAATGCTAACAGATGCAGAAGGGGCAACATAATTTCTAGTTAAGTGTCCATGCTGTGTTTGTTATTCCCTTCTTCAAGTCATTGTCAATAGTTTTTCCATTCATTGCTTAACTCAAACAAATTTGGCAGATGAGCCAATGTGCTAAGATATTAGGGCCTTGAAGGTTTCATAAGAATACCTGTGTCTTTGGTACATACAAGTGGGCTTTGCATCCTATTTAATGCAGAGATCACTGACACATATGCACGGACAACCCAGCTTTCTTGTTTCAGATGCTTATTCCTTTAAGTAGCTAGTATAATTGTGAAGACCAAACGAGATATTTATCAAAGATAAATTGCTATCCAAGTAACTGGATCCTCTATCTGCAGTTTTAATTGATTTTGAAAGGAGAGAGTATCTGGCACAGCTGCACCAAAGTACCAGCATACAACCCAGATCACGGGAAATTTGTTGTCCTCTTGTTACAGAGGATTCTTGTGGAAGTTCTGGTAAAGTGTAGAACCTTTCTAACATCTGAGTTTGAGCTTTTCCTCCTAGAAAAAGAGGTGCTCAGTGCATCCTTTAGTTCTTTCATCTTGTCTGTCTCTCTGCATATGGCACAGCCAGAAATGGAGACCACTACTAAAGTCAAGTTGAGATCTAGAAGCAACATGGTGCTGGAGATGGCCTCGGTGTAAAAGTCTGAACAGCAATTATACGCACACCAGGCTTCTCCAAATCCCAGTAGCACAGTCTTTGATATTTTTATTTCTTTTAATCCCCTCCTGCTTTTGTCAGATTTTTGACCAGATATGACTTCTTTTGGAAATATTCAGATGAGTGACTGAAAATTCAAACACCTCTGGGTTCAAAAAGGAAAAATAAATGTTGAAAATTATTTCTATTCATGAACTAATACTTATTCAAGAATTAACTACAAGTACTTAGTAGTGGGAAAATAATCAGATCTCCACCAGTCAAGGTGAAATTTTAGATTCAGGAGAAGTTTGACATGAGTACAGAACACGGTGACATGTTAAGCTGCCTTGGGGTCTAGTTGTTGACCAGCATAACCATTTTACAAGCTGTTCACCCAACCTTTTTTCCTCATGGCTGCTAAGTATCTGATTTGCAAGCTCTGCTTACAATAGGGAGAGCAGAGAACTTGAGTGACTTCCATGCAGCACTGGCACATCTTGAAAACTTAAGCATTTTTGAAAGCTGCTGGCCTTAAGAGTACAGCTATACCCTTTATTTGCCACAAATGAATTATTATATGCAAACTGACCATATGTGACAAAAGGTAGTTGGGTCTTCCCATGTGTCCTCCTTGCCTCACACACACCTTTTGCCTTTCTGCTGCCTCTGCAGGGCAATGTGCTTTGTCCTAAGATAAGAACACCAGGTGGGAATTGCAGGAAGAGCTGTCTGGATGCTTGCAAAGAAGGAATGATACAGGTGATTGGTCACTCGCACTTATATGTAAAAATTCTTAATGTGCATGTGGTAGTCTTGGTCCAGTTCATTATACCATCCTTTACATGTGCACATTTCCCTGGGGATGTATTTTTTGTCATTATAATAATCTAAGGTAACTTAGGGTTATATTTTCATCCTATCAGATACCACCAAGTTATTTAATCACACACTCCATTACAGTCTATACCTGAGTCTGTTTGAACAATTAATTGTCAATGAAATAAGGATTTCTTATAATCTGTTCCGGGGGACTCTTCACTGCTCCATTGCTCTGGTACCCTGTTCTCATGGTTGCAAGAACAACCCACAGCTGCTGTGAACTTTTTTGTGGGCTTCTAACTTTATCTGACATCAAGATCATATGGGTGAAATCCCAAAGAGCCAGAGGAATAAAAAACCCCTCACACATGCAGTCTGTGTAGCTACTTGTTCCATCCTCTTTGCACTTGGGGTTATAAAAGGCCATTTGGTCATGGATGGGCGTGAAGATGCCGGTCCTGCACCTTTAGCCCCTCTGAGCTCACCCCTGCATTTGCCTCTAAGGAGACACTCAGCTGTGGTTGCTGCCATACTTGGTGACGCCTCCACCCTTAGGTCTAATATTGCTATTGCTTTCAATTTATTTATTGGGAGATAATATTAATGCAAGAGCCATAGAACCCAAGAAGAAAAAGGTAGGAACATTTTTACATTATGATTATTCATCTGACTGCTCTACCACCAAGGCACCATCAATAATTCAAATCTTGTTGCAGATGTTCATCCTTTGGCATTGTTTGGGTTCCAGATGCTTCCATCTCTCCCATTTGCCCAAAGCATATAGTCTTATGTGCTGGCTTTCCCTCTGCTACAGAAAATACAGGTTCTCCTTTTTTTAGAGTTAAAAAGGTACCCTTTTTTTTAGGGTAAAGATTCAATCCTAGCTACTGTTTGCAATATGCTTTTGAGACACTTGGAGGAAAGCCAGTTTATAAATGCTGAGTATTATTAATTATATTCTTTGTTATTGTAATATTTTCCCATCACTTTGGAAAAGCAACCGCATTTCCCTTCTGAAACAAAAACTTCCATATTAAATTTATCTATTCTACCCTTAAAAAGCATCTAACATCCACGGAAGAAAAGAATAGAAATGTCACAGCATAAAATACAATCTCTTCTTTGTGGAAATTTCTGTCATATTTTATCTGCATACTACATCTGCATGTGAATGGACCAGTATTCATTGTGAAACCATTAAGCCTTCACAGGATGAAAGGAAATAGAAATAGTCTGAAAAATGAATACAAATACACATGCAATATGTGTGGGTTTTTTCAGCATGATGTATAGTATTTTTCTGCTCTGCATTAGTTCAAAATGTGAGCACATTAAGGGCTTAAAGAGTTGGTAACATTCAAAAATATTCTGATTGGAACCAGAACTAGATCAGAAATATGAGCAGACTTTGAGCTACTGTACCTCAACTGCACCAGACTAATGGGCCCTTTGTGAGATCATTGAAAGTGCATGTGTAAATCCCTGCTTGCCCGAGGCAGTCCCGTAGCCAGAATTATAGATTCCCTATCTGCTTATCCTCTCATTCAGACCAATTCTTTAGCCCTCTCTCACAGAAAAAAAAAAATATTTTCCTTATCCCAGATCTTCAGAGTACGATTTAATAAGTGTCTCCCTTCCTTTAAGCTGCACTGTAGTTGCTATGCAGAAGTGGTTGTATCAAAATATCAGCATTGCAGCTTATCTAACAGAATGGCATTGGTCTTATCTTGTTCTGAACTCTAAACAAAATGTGTCAAACCTGCCAAAAAAATTTAGGCCAGTTCTGTTGCAAAAGCCTTTTAAAGGGATTTATATGGGTGGAAAGGTGTAGAGAATTCAGATGGATAAGAATCCTGCCCTTTAATTGCTGTTATATTTGTGTCCATTTTTCTCATTAAATGCTCACAGTCCTACTGTTCTGGAATGGATGAGCAACAGTTTATTTTACCTTAGTGATTTTATTTCACATATTTGAATACGAAACACACAAGAAGCAATCTACCAACTACTAGGAAAAAATAGTTTAGACACCATCACTCACAACACCTGCAAAAGGTAAGAAACGTGCAGATTATCCCCCAAAATATACTACCAGGTGTATGAAATCGAGATTCACTGTGACCTTTTCACAGCTAAAGATTTTAACTACCTACAGTAATATGCCATCTGACCTTACAAAGGTGTATATGGCAATAATAATTGCTGGTGTACATGTTAATATTTTCTAATTATTACTTGAATAATATTTAAAAAAATAATTTTCTTAATATGTATTTGAAATCCAACCTTGGAATTAACTTGACTTCCAGTGTAAACTATCAAACTGACTTTTCTGGCTGTCCCTGCTGTTTAAACATTCCAAAGGCCTTGTCTGCTCTCACCCCACACTTTGTTATCTCTTCTGAGAGACTAGACATTTACATGCTCTTCTTACACTTTTTCTATGGGAAGCAATACACCTATGAGATAATGATCAAGAAATCAAAGCTCCTTGGAGTTTGATATTCTCAGCTCTGCAGCATTGAAAATGTTAACTGAAATTTTTTGTTACTCAGTGAGGGGGGGTGTCCAGTTTAAGAGATCTCTAAGATTCCTTTTTTCTGGACAATGTGTGCTCAGAACTCAAAACAGTTGAAGTTGTTCTGCAAGAACATAGGCATCAGATTACTTATCATTTATAGGTGCTAAATACTCTTAACAAACTCTAAGCAATGCTCCAAGCTAACTCTTATTTCACCCAGATCATGAGACAAAGTTTGTTTCTTTACATGTTTTATCTGTTAGCAGCAAGAAAGCAAGTTATGCTTCAAATGCAGTATTGTGCTCCTCTTTCCTTGAGGATGAAAGAAGTCAAGTAATGGCAGATAGCTCCCTTGTTCACTACCTAAATTTCTTATTAGGCACCCTCTCCTGAAATGGGTTTATGCTTTCTCTCATTATTGCTCCTTCTCTCAGACATATTTCTCAAAGCTATGCAATTCCCACCTCAGCATCTGGGTTTTGGGTAGAGCTTTTTCCCATTTTAAGCAACTGGTTATGCAGCTGAGAGATCTTGAAAAGAGCTGCTTTCTGTTATTCCTTGGTGGAAAATAGGTCTTAGACTTCCTAGCTCACAGTGCCTGTCTCAACCCTCGCACACAAAGAATAAAGAGCAAGTGTCAAGGGTGACCAAGCACTGGAACAGGTCATCCAGAGAGGTTGTGGAGTCTCCTTCCATGGAGATATTCAAAACCTGCCTGGACATGAACCTGTGCAACCTGCTCTAGGTGAACTGGCTTTAGCAGGGGGATTGTACTAGGTGATCTCCAGACATCCCTTCCAACTTCAAATATTCTGTGATTACTCTGACTCTGTGGATGTCTTAAAAGGAATTTGTTAGGACTTGAATGTATCAACAGGCTCTAATTGTCTTCAGGGCCTCAGTCAGGACTTCCACATACTCTCTTCCCCCAGATCTGTGAGCTCCACATAAGTACAGTTCCTGGACTCTAAGCCTGATCTGAGCTTTACTGCAGGTGGCTCTCTGCCTGCTCTTGCTCTCTACTGAGAACGAGTTCCTCACTATTCTTTCTGAATTGTTTTTAGACCAGCTTTTTCAATTTGTATTTTTCTGAAGGTCACTGACTCTGCAAAGGTAGTACGGGATTATGTCCTTGCCAGTGAGGCAACTCCACCTACATGTCAGGTTTGTCTTGCTTGGTGGAACAAGCAGCTATCTCAAATGACAGCTACTAGGTTATCTTTTATTAGTAAATGCAGCAGCTAATGGCAAAAAGACCTATTTTTAAGATAGTGGATGGGGTTCTTGAAATACTTTGTATTAGCGGCACTCTAATCATAATGGTGTTTAATTTCAGGTTAGCATAATCACCCCAAATCACTCTGTGAATCACCTGGTCCCTTTCACCAGCTAAAATGGGTTGAAAACACTTGTAAAATTTCAGTGACAGCTTTACTCATTAGCTGCCCTGCTCGTGTTTCATGCTGTAGATGGAAGATTACCATTGTAATATTTCTTTTGCAATATTTGAGTGAGATTGCCAAGTAGCAAAGAAATTTTCCCTGTATGGGCTCTCTAGAAAGGAAGCCCTCTACAGAGCTAGAAAAGCAATAACTGTGTCTTGGTGAAGAAAAATTTGTAGCATAACCTGGAAGGTGGTTCTTGTGCTACATACGTAGTCACTGATATCTTAAGAGTAACATCTCTTTTGTTCACTCTGTTTAAAGGTGCTGCAAAATTAAGGGCTTAATTCTGCACTTTACTATTTTTGTAGCATTAAAAGCCCTTGCTTGATTTGACACCCGCCACCCTTTCACTCTCTCAGTTGTCAAAACTAAAGCTACAACTATTCTATAAGGCTGTCCTGATGTCTTTTCTGCGTTTCCTTGTGATTTTGCTCTGAGCGAACAACAAGGCAATTTTAAAAGGATTGTACTGAATGGTGTTGTCCTTTCAGCTCCAAGAAGGGTCACTGCATTGTGTAAAAGCACATTATAAAGCTGTGGGACTTGGTTTGAAAACAGATGAGAGAGGGAAGCAAGCTAATGTAAGTAAAATCATAAAATGAACTTTATGTATCATTAATTCTGATAACTGATTTTATTACTTTAGAAAATTATTATGGCAGTCTGCTACAAAATACTTAACCTAATTTAAATTTCAGAACAAAATTTTCTGGCAAATCACTGCAAGTGATATTTTTAATCAATAGAGTGAAGCTAATTTAGACTTCAGATGCTTCAAAAATTGTGAGTTTGCTAAGATAAGCTTTTTTCTATTTTCTTGCTTCTGTATTTCAATGCTATTATTAGAAGAACTTAAACTGTGACAACTGTATTCTCACTCTGTATGTACAAAAAAACCCCCAACCAAACCCTTAACATAGATTATAGAAATGTTTTTACAGAAAATGTTATATTTATGTAGTGGCAGTCACTCAAGTTCATGATCTAATTACTTACCCACTAACTGAGTTGGCAGTAGATTCAGATCATTTAGGGTCTGTCTGCTTTTTCCTATCAGGACTGGCTTATATCCTAAATTGGAGTAAAATTTAGGAAATTAACCCCACCACACCACTCCATCTTCCCCCCCCCCCCCCCCCCATCCCCTTCCATCCTAGAATTGTTTATCTTCTCCATTTTTCTACCAAAATAGTTCTGGCCAGCATAAACCAGAAGAAAGCAATAGAGGCAACTTTAGGTCTTCAGTATTACTTCTGTACTGGTCTTCTAGTAATGAAAATACTCCCCCTGATTCAAGGCAACAAAGCTACTTTAACACATCATATACTCATTCATCTATACATTGCCATTTGGGACCAAGCTAGTGCAGTCCTTACAAATGTCCCCAAGACCCTTTGAGATTTTGTGAAATATGAGGGCATTTTAGTTTTGTCCCAGGATGGCAGTGTTTCCCTAAATTTTCACTACCTATGTGGCATCTAGTAAAACAGTACCCATTTTACAGGAGCAGGTTATTTCTCTGCATGCTCAGCTAAAGTCTGTTCCTACCATTCTACGTGTTTTCATCTCCTTTCAAATATTTGGGATATTTCTTTTGTCAGTTCTCTGCTCAGATGCCTGGTACTTGTGTCTAGGACTCTTCATCCTTGATTAAATTCTTGTATGAGAAACTGAGTCCCCATACTCCAGAAGATATTTTTTACTAGTACTGCTTTTCAACATTGCTTTTGAATGGTCTTTGAATCTTGCAAACAGAGGGCATATCATAGCTCTCTTTTAAGGTCAGTTGGAAAACTTAGAGATACCTGAAGGATATTAACTGTGTTTTTTAATAGTTTTCTTTGCATTCAAGATCAGAACTACTTTTACTTTATCCCCTAAAGCATCTAAAATATACAGGCCCCCAGTTTTTTGGGGGCTCTCAGAAATGACCTTAGTAAATTTCCTATTATCCCTGAGAGGAAGTTGTTCAGCCCATAAAAAGAATCTCCTTTTTTCCATATCTCTAAACAAACAGTAAGTCTTTTGTATGTTTATAACCAATTCAAGGAACATGTTCCTGCCTGCAGTTAAGGCTGAAGTGTTGATTTAAAACAGAGTTTAACTTGCCTAGCATAAAGATACTTTGTTTATCCAGAACTTTGATGCTGTGAACCAGAGATCTCTGTAGCCCATGTATTATAGTTTTAATTTTGTCTGAGGAATTTAGGAGAATACGTGGGGAGGGAGATGAGAGTGCTGTAGCTTTTTCTGCTTTTCTTAGCATATCAAAAGCACATGAGGTCACCCCTCCTTGCCACAGAAAATTAAGATAATGAATGGAAAGCCTAGTGTGTAAACACTCATGACAGCAGTTCACAGTCCTTGGAAAAAGGAATGGTGTTCTCCAACAGGCAGCCTGCCACACATCACCTGTATTACTTCATTTCAGTTTCAGTCTTAGAGGGCAACATATAAAAAGCAAAAAACATATTTTGTCCAAAATATGTCCATAAAATACACCCCACCTTTACATAACTATTTTTGTCTTTGACAATTCTCTGTAAAAAATGCATTCATGGAAAGTACACGTGTGTGTGAAAAGAAAAAAACCATAAAACGATAAATTGAAAAAATATTACACTCAGATGGTTGTCAGAAACACTTGAGGAAAAGTATCTCCTATCATAATAAGCCTGTTCTGATAAAATGTAAGGTATTCTGTTAGGTAGGGTTTTCCGCTTGTTGACAAGAGTGCTCAAATTACTCACAGGTAGTGGATGAAGTGTCAAATGTAAGAAGGAAATTAAACTTTTGTCTTCATAAAAACTCACTGGCCTTATGGTATTTTTGACTCAATTGTCATTTTTCAGAAGAAGGTCTGAACTTCAATCCTTTCACTGAGGTAAGTAATAACACCTAGCTTCCACAGCATACTTCCATCTAACACATTTATGTTTCTCCACCTTTTAGATTCCTGGTGTAGCTTTTGGGCTTTTTTAGGCAAGTGGTCACGTATGATGAGAAAATATTAAACATTAATTTTCCCCTTTGTGATTTTCTATGCAGAATGTCCTTTTTGCCTCAAAGCTTTTGGAGGTGGAGAATGCTCCGTCTACTGGGGAAGGACTGATATCAGCTTCACAGCATGCACAGAAGCAAGTGAAGGAGAAAGATGGTTCTGGACACTGAAGTGCCTTCAGTTCTCATGCTGAATGCCCTTGGGAGCAATGTGGAACTTCGCCACCAGTTTGCTCTGTTTCTGTCTGCCTTCCACCCAAATGTCTCAAAGGATCATGAGGGATCATACAGCAACAGTCATTTCATACCTCAAGGAATTCAAGGACATAAGAATCATGCACATTCCTTGTTCCTACAGAGCCATGGTCTTACCCCTCATGGGATTAATCCTGCTGAACTACTACACCTAGAAGCAAGTGGATTGGATGTGTGTCACAATTGTCTTCTGAAGTTTTTTTCTGAATATTATTACTTTCTTTGTTTTCAGTCAGCTAGCTGTTGGAAAGCCAAAACGGTACAGTGGTTATATCTGTGTGAGACCTCCAATTCCCAATAACTAGGAGTGTTTTTGTCCCCTGAGACTCAGCAAATCCAAAGGCACTGTGGCCTCCAAAGATCCTGAATGTGTAATCTATGTTGAGATAATTCCATCCTGCCTACTTTCTTTTCCTGGGATAAGTGTAGCCACATAGGAGGAGTGGTGGTAGTAAAGGCATACATCTAACTATGCTGCATATGCTTAAAGGATATTCTTGGTTGCCTGTGGGGATGAATCTGAAATTAGACTGTTTAGACATATTTAATGCACTGGACTCTTTTCTGAGATGTTGCAAGAGACTCAAGCAAGTCATTTCACCTCTCTGTGCCTCTGAGGCACTTCATGCTGTCTGATTTTTTTAGAGAAATGGGATGCATTTCAGGCCAGGGTTAGACTTGACTTTATCCTGTTACAGCTAGCCTGCAGGAATCCATTTATTTCTTTCTTTGAGAATTACAGAAACAGAGGAACATGAAACCATTCATGGATTAATATAAGGTATTGGAAAATCACACAGAAGTTATTGTTGTCTTTATGTCTGCTGGTTCACCACTGAAATCACTCCTAGTGTTACCTGGTCACCTCTGCATCCTGAGTTACTTCATAATGTTTCGGTCTGTCTCTATCCAAAGTAATGAGCTGACAGCATTTGAAGTCTCAAGCCACTGACAACTAAACTTTGGAAAGTTGCAAGTGTCCAAATTTATTCATCTTTCAGGTAATGTGACCTGGCTAGCATGATTTTGTTCCCTTGGTCTTTTGTCCGTATGTCTCTCTATTCAGCCCCCTGGCTTGGTTTCCTGTCTCAGTGTCACTCTGAATTAAATGTATTCCTTCCCATTAAATCAGTCATGTTTGTATTTGGAATGTGCTGTCATTCTCCTGCATGTCTGATGATCACTTAACTTGATTTGCCATCCACTCTGGCTTTTACAGATGAGCTTTTCTGCCTTCATCTGCAATAATGCTCGTACAGGTGAGAGTATGTGTAACTGCTGAATGGCACTTCTTCATTAAGAAAGCCTGGAGGCTCGTGTAAATCCACAAGATCTGCTGTTTTCACTACATTTCCATCAGCTCACATCAGATGAAGAACTGACTGAGAGTTTTTCTTCCTGCTTCTCCCATACAAGCCTCTGCAAAATCTCTTGTGTGCAAGTCATGAAGAAACACCTAGCATTGTTACCTCTCCAAACTGCTAATTAGCACAGATGGGTGACACTGTGTAAACAAAAAGGAAATGTCTCATTCCCAGTCCTAAAATGATGTAATAGAAATGCTGCTTCCATGTGGGACTTGACTCCAAAAGAAACTTAAAGGTGAATTTTGGTTTAATCCTGAACCAGAAACTCCAAAAACTGGAAACCAAACCTTGCTGAAAGTCTGTGGGACTGTGGCTGTAGACACTGGGGTTTGTGATACTAAGTGACAATTAAACCTGCTTTGTTTCAATATTGTCTGGACTTCTCTGCTACACAGGTCCTCCATATTACTGAAGTGGTAAATCCTCTTAAAAGCAACAGAAGGTATTTAACAAAATGTTTACTTTAGTCAGAGCACTACAGTTTAGATGCAGCCAATTAAATCACTTGCAAGTTCTAGGAGTATTGTCTACATACCCTTGAAAATCTGTGTCTTAGTGCCTTTAGAACAGATTTTTGTCTACTTAAAAATCATGGTCAATACAATCATGAAGTGAGTGTAGCTGTGTGAATTTACATCTGTGTGTCCCAAAACCTAACTTTTAAATAATCATATTTCAATCAATATTGACAGAACAGAGGAGTCAAAAGTGTTGTATTTGACAGCTTTCATGAAATTATGGACTTAGGTAGTCAAGAAAGAACCTCCTAAAACCTGCAGGAAGGAAACAGTTGTACCTTTCCTTTTCTTAGATACTTGGAGAATATACTAGAGAGGAGGCCCACTGGACACACAAGACTTCACTAGAAACTAGACTTTGCTCATTCTGCAGTCAGATATCTTGTGGTAAAATAAAGCGCTTAAAAATTCAGGCATATGCCTCTACAAACATTTCACTTGCATTATTCCTGAGTCACACTGAATACCTTGGGGAAAGAATTGCTAGGTCTTTCTGAAAAGACAAAAGTGCTTCTGCAATCACTTAGATATTTACCCATTGAAAAGTGATTAATTAACTTTCTGGGATGCTTTCTATTTGGTGTAATTTACTGTAATGCATCCATCAGGACAGTTAATTTAGTGACACAAGCACAACATGAAGAAATGCCATGTCAGCATTAGTTAATGTCATTAGTTAATTAGTTAAGCAAAGTTAATGTCTTTCCCTACCTTGTGCTGGAGATTACTACTATTTATAAGATTACTACTGTTTACAAGAGCATGTAGTCAAGACAAAAGGAAATGGCTTCAAACTGAAAGAGGGTAGATTTACATTATATACTAGGAAGAATACTTCAGTGTGAGTGTGGTGAGGCTCTGGAACAGGTTGTCCGGAGAAGTTGTGGATGCCCCATCCCTGTAAGTGCCCAAGGTCAGGTTGGATGGGGTTCTGAGCAACCTGGTCTAGTGAAAGGTGTCCCTGTCATGGAATTAGATGAGCTTTAAGGTTCCTTCCAACTCAATTCATTCTATGATCCATTCTATGATTATTAGCTGTTGTGGTCCTCAGTGGCATCATAGTTCATTTGAGGAAGCAGAGGTGCTCACTGACTAACCAACACTTGTGTGCTGCTTGACTGGTACCTTTTTGGATGAACTGCCTCTTCCCCCTAGGAATCCAGGCAAAAAAGCAGTTTCACCTTCTTGATATGTACCACAAACTGACTACATTAGAGGAAGGTAAACTGTTCACTCAACTGGTAGTCAACAAAGCATGACAGATCTTAAGCTCAATTTTTCTGTTTTTACGCAGTGGTGGTTACTCAACAGGATGAAATACTGCAAGCTCAGAAACTTGGTGCTGTCATGGGTCTTCTAAGAGTTTCAATTTAGTCCATCAGCTGCAGTGTTCCCACTTACATTGGCTAGTTCATCAGGGTATACAGGGAGAGGGTGAGATATCCTCAGGTAAGATGCCACCTCACTAACATATTTGTAGATTTGCAGTGGGACCATGAGGATGAATGTGAGGATGAACTATAGTGTGAAGTGTTAGGAGAGTGATTCTAATTCCTTTGCTCAGGATGGTCATTAGAAAATCACTTGTTTTTCTGTGTCTTTTTTGCAGCTAAAAACCTGGAGGGGAGATCCTGCATAGAGTTCCACATAGAACTGGCAGAAGTTGCTGCAGGGGAGTAAATTCATGACAGGTCCACCTTGTAGCATAATACAGTGTGTTGTTATATAGATTATTAAGTAGCTGTGAGCTAATCAGAAGAGATTTGTGCCACCACACAGCCCAGCAGCTTCTTGTTACAATCCCAGTGCAGCTGCAGTACAGCAACACCGCCCAAAGTCATTTTCCTTGGTAGGTGGGCTATGGAGCATAAAGCAAAGCAGAAATGGAATGAGCAGTCTGGAGGCTGCTGGTTCCAGCACACTTGAGGCGATGTATGGAAGAGATTGCAGTGATCTTCCGTCCTTTCCTTGCCTAGATTTGCAGTCATTTAGTTGCTTTACGTAGTCTAACAACAACTTGGTTCCCTTTGCAGACTTTGTCATACTTCCATGTATTGCCATGAGTCAGTTCAGACCCTTGGCTTAACTCTGTGATGCATCCGTGCTTCAATTTATGTATCTAGGTGGTGTTTACCACACATGCAGTTTTATTGTTCTCAGACTCATTTGCTTTCTATTTGACTTTGGTTTCAACCTCTACATAATGGCAAACTCTATTGCTTTGCTGCTTCAACACCCCATTAATATTCTTTCTACAGCAAAGGATTTTGCTTTCTGCATTTTTTTTTTTTTTTGGTTGTTGAGAGGAAATATAATTTGTCCCCAAAGCCATCATCTTACACTCCTCTTAACTAATGAAAGTGCTGTGGATATGAACTGCCTTCCTGAACACTGCACTTCAGCCTGTAGTTCCTATATTTTCTGAGTAGAACAATGAACACATAATCATAAATAGGACAAAAATTGGACTTCTATCACATTGCTTTGTTTATTGACATTTTAAACCAATTCACATTTTGGAAGTGTGAAAATAGCAAAAAATTTTTTCATTTTGTTTAGTTCAAGTGCAACATTTTCAGAGAGCTGAGTACAGCTAAAGCACTATGTAGCCATTCCGAGTGGAGACAGCTAGCACTGAAGTCCTTCAGATGTTTTCCATTGCCTCTCTTTTTCTGAGGAATGATACTAGCATCTCAGTTCTCCAGGATTCTTGCCTTGCTGCAGGTCAGGACAAGAACTCCTTCCTCTCTAAGCAATGTCTTTTAAATGGACTGAAAATCACCCACAGTGACAGCTCCTTTATTGCTTCTAGAAAGCATGAAAATACATATTCTTAAAAAACTGTTCTCCTGGGGTGGCTTGAATAATGTGCTTCTACTTTACAAATGGTTTCCAGATAATGTACCAAAGGGGAAACCCTTTATGCCCTTGAAGACATATTTCTTGCATGCTGTATACAAGCCCTGAGATATATAAAATTTTTAACAGTGTCCCTTGTGTTAAATTTTCTTCCATTTACAAAGCATTTCCTTATTACTTACTTTTATGGGCAGGGAATCTGTGCTGTCCATTACATAGATCAGTGTTTACTATACCTCTTAATGTGTTTCATTTAGAGTAGATATTATAGTACATTTTTTTTTATCTCCACTGTCTTACTGTTAAATCCTGCTGTTTGGTCTTCATTCATGCATGCATCTCTTTTTCAATGCATTTTTTCCCAACACTGTAAGTCAGTTTTTGCAAGAGTTTGCTGAAAGGATGGGTGAGAACATAACTAGATGCAATGATGAAATGATGAAATATCAGATTTTGTTTATTACCTTCTGCAATGGAATGAGGAGAAATATTAAGACCTTTAATTATTTCCTTTAGTTTTTCAGTAGGACTGAGGTTTTAGAGTGTTCTCATCTTTCCTTTGGAAAGTTTTGCACTGGAAAATTTAATGACCAGCCCAAACCTTTTTAGCACCGTTATAAATGAGGTTGACAGTTTCTTCCAAAAGGAAAGACATAAAAATCTTGTCAGTCTAAGCAGTCTTAGTTTTGACTTTGCTGGATTCTTAGTAGCTCATCAGTTAGTAAAATTTTTCAAATCATCTCTGAGATAGAGATCAAAAGATCTGAAGCTGTAATGTAGACTCTAATTAGGCTGTCTGAAGTTATGCAGCAGGGAAGATAATTCATATCAAAATTAACTAAAGTTATAGTTATTAGTTCTCATTCCTTAAATAGGACCTAAAGAATTCCCTAAAACTGCACTTTTTTCAGTTTCGAAGATCTGGACATTTCAGTTCTGTTTCAGGAGAGAAAGTCAAGGTAACAGCCATCTATATGGAATTAAATTTTAAGGATGAGAACAGAAAAGTTTATATAAAAAACTAACACACACACTAAACAAATTATTTTGTAAGGTCTACATAAAACAGAGTTTTATGTTTCAAGTCTCTCTAATGAAGGAAAAGTTATCAGCTTTCCATAGAATTACTCATGTAAAAAGCCCCACTTTCACTGCTCAAAATTGCAGTTAGTCTTAGGCTTGAATTTGTCTATTGATTTAAGCATGAAGTTGAGATATTGAACCCAGAGGACTAGTCATTAGATGCTCATTCCATTAGTTAAAAGAGATGGACATGTGCAGACCATTCACATATTTGTTTTAATTTTCTCTCTGTACATGCCAGACTCTGTCAACTGAGTTTGTATGGAGCTGAGGACAGGTATGTTTTATGAGCTACCTAAGTCTATATCAGACATGTCTAGTCCTTGGACACCTCCTCAGTCTTGGACTAGATTTTTAAAGGAACCCTTCACATGAATACCAAATTCCTATTACTTTTGTTTACTTCTGATCTCAACCTCAGGTTTTACCTTGGGCAAGGTTTCACTAAACTGCCTAATGGGTGAATTAATGCCCTTTCTGTTTCAAATTAAGTCAAGATGCTTTAGTCAACAGCTTCCAAGCAGAGTCCCATCCATTTGCTAGACTGTAGCATCTTGGGAAGTGTTTAAAACAGTCTACTTCTTATCTCGATGCTGTCATTAAATTTTGGCTTCCACATACTTGTTTTAAGACTGTCCAGGCAGCCTTAAAGCACAACCTGACAGCATGAAGAAAAGGTAAGGGGTTCTCCTGGCTGAAGAAGAAGGGTTACAACCCTTGTGTGTAGACATGCTTTCATGTTCCTTCCCCTTGAAAGAAAACAGTAAGGATAACAGCCTGACCACCAACTTCCCTGAATACTTTTTGTTTGTTTAGTGGTATTAAGGTTCAGCTTGCCCCTACTGTGTGAGAAACCAAGCTCTCTAATGTCCATCTGCTGTTCAGCTTTTTTGTTTAATAACAGCTGATGCCAAACTCCAGTGCGCTTCTCTGGTATACTCAGCCTTTGAGCACAGATAGCTGCAGATAAATAAAAGAATTGACATTGGGACTGGCTGACAAAAACAGATGCAGTGAATCAACAGCATCCTCATACAGTGAGCAAAAGGTAAACCACAACTTGCTGCAGATTGCAGGTGGGCCAGAATCCAGTGATCTGTGCCAATTGATAACAGCAGAGATTTGGAGCCAGGTTGTGCTTTTTTTTTGTTTTCTTTTAAGATGTGCTGAACGCTTCATAGAATCTGAAAAACATTCCATGACTGCAATCCAGCTAACATACTGCTTTGTAAATAATGGCTCTCACCTCCTCTTTTTTGTCCTCTTAAATGGACACATTTGCATGCGGACAGTATCTCTCTTCATATAAACCCTTCTGTTCCTATCAATCACTCAGCTGAAGTCATAACCCTTTGTTTGTGACATCAACATGGGTTGCTGTGCAGGTGATTATGATGCTAAGGAGAGCATTATGACTCCAGGTGAGAAATGAGCAGCAGGAACAGACAAAATTGTAACTCAAAAGTATACAGCTTGCATGTAAATATAACCATTGTTGTATCACAAATGTCACAGTGAAACTTTGAGAACATGGAATATGCAAATAATAGAAAGCAGAGTGGCTCTCCAAAGTTCTCCAGCAACCGTAAGCTACTCTAAAAAAAAATGGTGAATGTGCATAATTTCTTTATGAGCATGAGTTCTCAGGGTTTCCTCTTTTGTTTTCTCTTCTATGAGGAAATAGCACTTCTGTCCAACTGTTATTATTTCTAATGCTTTCCCACTTTTACAGTTTCCAGTTCTTAACTGTGTGCTTCAGTCAGCAGGCAGTTTTGTCTGAACACAGCCTGGCTGCTCGAAGTATGTGCCATAAGCCAGAGTTCTTTCTCAGAAATGAGACTTCAGAAACTAAGCCAGACTTCGAACAGATGTACATCAGTTTGTTGGGTGTTTGAGCATTCTTGCACACAGAATATGCAGGAAATGCGGGAAAGCTGTCAAAAATGTTTCAAATGTGTGCTTTTTAAAATGTGTCATAGAGGTTTTCTGCAACTGTGATGTACTGGTTAAAAATTGTACGTCATCTTGAAAATCAGGTAACACAAAAGGACCTCTGATGATCACTTACTTTACTTAGCTGTCATACACTTTTTGTCTTTTTTCCTGGTATTTTCTTGCTATTTGTAATAACTATTAGTAGAAATAACTGTGACTAGAAAGAACAAGGACTCACATCACTAGATACAGACAACAGAATAAATTAGCCATTGCTTAAATAGTTTAGAATTCTGAGGATACAAGAATAGCATTTTAGGAAGAATTTACTACAAAAATATCATCTTTTGAGGATGAGGTTTTCATTAAAGCATTCCTCATGTCTCAAATGGGAGATATGTTACAAGCCCTATTAAAAAACCATTAATTAGTTTATTCATCAAGGATGAAGGTAAATTAAACCTCTCCAGCATACGTGCCATATCTGCATTTGTATTGCAGCGGCCTATTGACCGTATTTCTTATTACCTGTATTGATTCCTTATTATTTCCTCTTTTTTCTATTTGCCAGTGTTGACTAGTAGACATTTCTGATTTTCTTACAATAAAACAGTCCTCAAAGTGAAAAGAAAGTGGAAAGGCTTCAGAATCATGCTTTTTAGTACTGATTAGGGATGGATGGTGTCATGGTTTGAATCTTGTTTTCCCCCAGAGGCTAGAAAAGTGGTAGACCCCAAGGGGTGGAAACCCCTGGAAGTTTTGAAGTTCTGTCCAATGGGCGCTCCTGCAAAAATGTCAACATCCCACAATCTCACCGGAAAAGAAGAGTTGTTGTAGTTTGGTGGTTGTAGGAGTGGTGGCCATGTTGTAGAGCCACGAGGAAGGGGCTCTGAGCCCCTTGGGCCCTCTGGGGCCTCCCAGCCCCTGGCTGGGGGGCTGCGGGGACCTGGAACAGCATAAAGCTGGGCTAGGTGCCTGTAGTTATGCCGGGAGATGTTTTCTCCATGGGCGCAGAGCAGCAGCCGGCGCTGACCAGAGAAACGGTGGCAGAGAGCCAGGAGATAAGAACCTGAACTGAAGGAACAGCAGAAACAACATGCAGCACCAGAGAAAGGACTCCTGGAAGGAGAGTCAGGAGAAAGAGAGCCAGCAGCTGAGAGACAGAGTTTGGGGTAAGACTGTACCAGCCCCCCAAAACTCCTTTGAGACCCTCTTGGAGAAGAGGGAGATGGACTCCTATTAAGGAGAAGAGTTTTAGACATGCAGCACCGGAGAGAGAGAGGAGCTGAGAAGCTCAGAGCGTCCCGGAGCTGGACCGGGACGACCAGAGGAATGCGGGGGGAGTTGACCTTGGTTCTCCCCCCCTTGCACTGCTGCCACGGTGGCAGCCTGAGAGACAGGGCACAGAGGCCCTGCAAGGAGCTGAGTCTCCTGGAGATACCAGACCGTCACGAAGACCCCCCTGTGTCTTCGTGATATGACGTGGTGATACGACCTTGTCTGGGGTTACGAAGCCCACGGAAGACCCCTCGGTTGGAGGCGATGGGGCCGAGAGAGGCTTGAATACCTCCCTCGTGGATGCTGGCAGAAATCCAGCTATCAGCTGCTGCATGTGGAGAAGACAGACAGACTGCTGCCTCAGAAGATGCTGCTGTTCAGAGACTGGAAGGGATCTGTCCTTCTTTCCCTCCTGGACTTTTATTTGGAGGGGAGAAGAGATCTGATCCACTGTAAATACATATGTCATGGTAGAGATAGTTTGTGATCGTGTGTATAATGTGTTATAGTATTTATTTGTACAGTCATTGTAATATATTCCCTTTCCCCCACTTTGAGTCTGGTGTGTTTTGTCTGGAAAAACCCATCTCACATTAGGTTGAGATGTGGGAGGGGGGAATGGAGCTAGGGAATTGGATTTTGAGGCTATCTCAAACCATGACAGATGGAATTCAAATGCTGTTCTATTCTGTGACCTTGAGTCAAGATCCGTCTTAAGACTATGCAACTGGAAAATACTGCTGGTGGGAAAGTCCTAAGAAATAGGGTCTGTTTCCCCTCCACTGGTGGAACAGCAAAGTTTTCTCCCCTCATGTTATTTGGAAAGCTTGTAAAATATTTGTGATGAAACTGAAAAAAAAATGAAACTAGATGTACTTTAAGGTCCCTTCCAACCCAAACCGTTACATGATTCTAGGTTTGCTTAAACCAGGAATACTTCCCTGATTCCTACAGGCAATTCCTTAGACAAACAAGGAATAGTTCAGAGACCACTTTCTGGTGAGCCTGGTCATGATTTGTAATCTCAGTACTGCTACACACACTGCAAGACCAAGACTTAGTGATGTGCTAGAATGTCTCTAGCCTCCTATGGTCTCTTCTCATTAATTTAGACTTTTTATCTAAGTCAGAAATAACTTTCTTTTTGGACGAAATTGCATAATACCTTGGATTCCTTTACCCATAGTCTGTGGTATTATCATAACTGGACCTGTGACACAAAGTCGGCTATTGATTCCTCCTGAGGTTAAGATATATTTAACCTCTTTATCCATATGTTAGAAACCTGTTATATATCCCAGCAGCAACCTGGGAAGTAGGACCTTATGGGAAACACAGTTCAAAAGAGGAGCTCAGGTCACCAAATAAAGCAGGGACTATTAAGTGGTTGAACTATAGCTGCTGGGAGGTACCACAAGAGTATTTCAGAATCAGCTCAGGTACAGTTACACATCAGAATATATATTTATATTAAGATGTATTTGTGATTATATAGAGAATATTAATTACGAAGTGTCAGTGGCTTTCTATAATCCAGCTTAAAAAAAATCACTAAAAATTTGATTTGAAAATGACCTACCATGCAAAAATATTTGCATTTAAAATATATTTAGAGGTGGTTAGCCCATCACTTTTTTAGCTATGTAGTATTCTCTTCCTGTGCAAATATGTACTAGCCATAGATGACAGGGATTAATATATGTGGATGTGTTGCACCATTGGATTAAATGTTAAATAGACCTCTCCATGGGGTCATTCAAACTAGTTTCAGAGCTGACAAGTATCTATAGTTTTCCTTTCATGGGGGATGATGGGGGGATAGTTTGGAACTGAGAAGAATGGGGTGGTTATGGCAGTGCTAGTTATTTTTCAGTTGGAAAGCAAAGGAAGATAATTGCTGAGACTGGGAGGAAAACTTCATCCAGCTTGACTGAGCTGTAATGCCAAGATCATAATGGAGACAGGACTTAATTAATGAATAGCAATATTCTTTCTTATTATTCACTGCTACTTCTGACCTTGAATAGCTCCACTAGTTTCTGATTCCCCTTGAATTGTGCAATAGAGAAAAGAATGAGCAGCTTTCAACTTAAACAAAGCAGAGCTCCCATGCAGCTATATCTTAACTGTTACTACATGCCCACTAAGTCACACTGAATGGAGTAAAAAACTTTTCAAAGCTTTCCAGGGAGAATCTTGTACCTCTTATTCTCCAGTAAAGAGAAAATGCTTGTCTTCTGAAAGAAACAAAGATATCTGCAAGCTAAGTGAAAGAGTCCCATAGAAGACAGAAAAAAAAGGCAAAACTTACCCCAAGAGCCACTGGAGGATTAACTTTTTTTTTCAAATTGTGTCAGTTATTTCAGTGTCTAAACACAGATTGTTGAAGCACAACTTCTGGCATTTCTCTTGGCCTCCTATGGCTAAACAGAAAAACAAGCCTAACCAGCAGATCAGGGAGATAGTTTTATAACTGGTCTTAAAACTTCTAGATATAACCTCCTCAGTGCAGTGTTGAAAATTGGAGGCCTGTTGGGCTGCTTTAAAAAACTATGAGGTTATTTTTCTTTTTTCTTTACTTGGAATTTTTTCCAAGACTTTAGTTAGGGTCAATAACAGGACATAAATCTGGACACTTGGCAAACATTGGAAGACAAGGTTATGGCATGTTGTGTGAATTAATAGGCTTGACATTTCAGGACCTAGACATTAGGTTTAGGTCCTAACTTCCTATTAACCAGCAGTCCTAGTCCAGATGATTGGAAGTTAGTAAATGTAATGCCCTTCTACAAGAAGGGTTGGAAGGAGGATCCAGGGAACTAGAGGTTTTTCAGCCTAACCTTGGTACCAGGAAAAGCTATAACGCAGATCATCTTGGGTGCCACGATGTGGCACGTGCAGGATAACCAGGGAAACAGGGTTAGTCAGCATGGGTTTAGGAAAGGCAGATTCTGCTTGGTTGGTTTTTTTGGGGTGGGTGGTGTTTGGGGATATTTTTTTAATTTTCTGTTTATTGCTACTAGTACCTATTGCTCCCGAATGCCATGGAAGCTGACACAAAGCAGACCTGCTTAACTTATCTGCTTTTCTGCCTCTTACTAAAAGACTCTATCTGTTCTCTAGGGAAAAAAACCCAACACAACAAGCTGCTATAACCTTTGTTCACTTGGTAACTGGAGAAGACAACCCATCCTTGCTCTCCTGGACAAAAGGCCCATTTTGTCATGCCCTGTTTGCTCTCCTCCTATGACTCATACAGCAGAGAAAGATTTTTACTGATTCTAAATCCTTTGGCCACCTTCCCTAACTACCTCCCTTAGTACTATGGCTGCAATTTCTGAAGTTGCCTGGAGGAGCTGATGGTACAGTTCTCATAGTTTTAATAGAATCATTAAGGTTGGAAAAGACCTTTAAGATCATTGGGGTCACCTAGGACCACCTCGTTCACCACTAACTCATATCCCATGTGCCAGATTTTGAACAGTTCCAGGGTTGGTGAATCCACTGTTCCATGGACAGCCTGTTCCAATGTCTGATCACTCTTTCAGTGAAGATATTTTTCCTAATATCTGGTTTAAACCTCTCCTGTAGATCACTGCAGTACTGCTTTTTGTCATCTGAGAGGAACATGTTCACCACATGGCTTGAAAAATCAGTGCAATTTCCAGTGTAATTTGCCATGTTAGATATAGTTGAAAGTTGTCCTGTATTTCTTTTTCCTGGTTGTAATACGCTTGGATAAGCAAAAGGTGTGAGAAATGCTTATAGTGGAAGCAAAGTACATGTTTTCTCATAATTCAAGACGGCTCTGTGATCAGTATGGCAATTAATTCTGTGGTCAATTGACAGCAAGAAAGTTTGAATCTGCTTAGAGGCAAAATTAATCTTTTAAAAGAGAGCAAAAAGAAATGTAAGTGGCATTTCAGGATTAGTCTTTAAAGGATTTATAATAGATCAGTATAATTAAAATTAAAATAAGCAGTAAATAAAATAATTACTATGCCCTATCTTTTTTCAGTCCTGAGAAGCACCACGAATTTCTCTAAAAAATAGACACTACTTATTCTAACTTCCCCCACCTCACCTATTTGGACAGATAATTTAATTTCAAAATAAAACAAGAAAGATATTCTTTAAAATAGATGATTAATTTAATACTTATTAGATCTCAGTAACCAGCAAATACCTACAGATAACATGATATACTCAGTGCCCAGTAAATAAAAGGGAGTTGTGAAACAGTCAATCTAATTACTTAAATCTGCCTGCCCAGAAAAGAGACTTCCTGTCCCTCATTAGGATTCTGAGCCACATCTGTAGCCTGGGAAGAACAAAGACACAAGATGAAGGGGCAATGAAAGGAAAGTAGGAAAGCATATACAGCTTCTTATTTTGCTGAAGGAAAGGAGGATAAATGACGTAGCCAGGAGCCACAGACGTCCAGGTTGTATTCTGTCCCTTCTATGTCACTGCCACTGTGTGCTGCTTGCTGTTTAGCACTTCTCTTTGCTGAAAGCCCTTCATATTT
The DNA here is from genome assembly GCF_025592945.1 of Manacus candei. NCBI lineage: Eukaryota > Metazoa > Chordata > Aves > Passeriformes > Pipridae > Manacus > Manacus candei. The sequence goes on along the minus strand of NW_026138076.1, from coordinate 40,022,349 downwards.
CCTAATGACATCTGCTCTGGAGCTAGGCTAGGTCAGGAATTCATGTTAGAAAATTACCTGTTATACAGTGACAGCCTTTGGCCAGTGAGTCCTATATCTGCACAGTTAGGGTTGTAACAATTCTTGTATTTTCCTCTGAGATTTCTTATGATCCCTTTTTTGATACCTTCCATGCTGTCTAGGAAATCCTATTCCCCCTCTTCCTCTTGACAAAAAGGAGGTTCAGGCCCTCTGTTCAACCAGAATCCACACATTGTGTTTTGTTGCACCTGACAGTCAAGTTGTTGTTAGTGATGTCTTTGAATTTTCAGATTTTTAGCTTTTTGTAGATTTTAATGTAGCTATATAGTCTGTCACACTTTAGAATAGTAGTTTACACTTACCAAAACCTATACCCCCATTTCATATCGAATTTTTGAAATTCTGTAAGCTTGCTTAGACTCCTTCAAGGCAGCCCTTCATTCTGTTTAAGAACATGTGCACCCCGGACTGGAACAACAAGATACCATCATAGGTCAAGGCAACCTTCAAGTCCGGAACCTTGGAAAAGCTCCAAAGACAGTACATGCTGTGAAGAAGAGGAAGATGAGGAAGAAAGGGGTCTTGGGACCTCCGACTAATTTCTGGGGAGGTGTGCCTGGGGGGCAGATCTGAGGGCCAGGTGGTTCTTTGATCAGACCATACATTGTGGAACCCCTGGACATGTGTGCATGCCTTATCTGTACTCCCTATGCCAGAAGGCCTTCGTTAAAGACCTGCTGTATATCTTATCTCTACACTAAATTAGCCTGGAGTTTTTATTGCTCCCGATCTTTAAGGCAACATTAGCATAAAATTCCTGTGGCTTTGTTTGAATGTATCTTTACAAAGGAAGATCTACAACTTGGTAATAAGGCCCTGAGCTGAGAGGACAGACAGATGTCCACTTCACTGATTTCACTCCTATTAATAGATGAGATACCAAGCAGGCTGCTTAGAGGTGAAATGAAACAGGTCTTCAATCTTACTTGTAGATAAGGAGAATTACTAAGTGAGATTTAGGAAGTCAGAAATTTAAGAAGTTAAAACAAAGAGAGACATACATGACTCAGGACATGGAAAACAGGTATCATCTGTTCTGGGACCCAAAACTGGCTGAACTAAATGCATCTATTCTTTAAAGAGAGTGCATGGAAAGGACTTTAAAATTCTATAACTGTCTTACTGGATCAAGAAATAGGGAAAATGCAGATCTGCAGCGTAAGACAAACAAACCTGTACACAGTTCCTTACAGAAACACAGTTCAAGGCCAGCACAGCAGCTTCCTGGGCAGAACAAACTGCGTGGAGTGCACTCAGTGCCTCCAGGAATATTATTCCTCTTGCCTGCAGATCTATTGGGTATCTGCTACTTACAGTCTACACAGGGCTCCCTCAGTTGTCTCATCCCTGTGGTCCACTATTAAACAGTGTTACTAGTGCTTTCAGGTAAGGGAAGTCACCCTTTGGAGAATAGCAGCCATGAAAAGGCAACCAGGCTTTTGTGCTGCACGGAGCAAACCACAAGTGGTGAGCTATCAACCTATCAGCCTGGGACCAGAAGCCTGTGTAAGTGGGAGATTCATCATTGGTCTAAACATATATCCATATAGCAGGGATGGCTATGTAGAAGAAAAGTTCCTGCAGTCTAAGCAGGACTGGTGTGTTACTGGTTTTTTGTGAGCCTTACAGTCTCTTCTACTGGTATTACGTAAAACAAACAATTCTGTAGAAGTTGTTTTTGAAACACACATGGCATATTATTATATTACATGTTGATGAAGAAATACCCTATATCCAGCTGGATGGAGGTCTGTGTGATGTTGCATTTAAACCATGGGAGAGCAGTAGTCTGGTGCTGCATATCCACCACTTTTTGCCATGGTTCTCTGTTCTGTCATAGCACAGGCTGGTGCATTTGGCTTTTGGTAAGGGTGCTTGGCAGCAGTCCCTCATTCTGGTGCAGTCCTAGATAGTGATGTTAGCCTAAAAACACCTGAGCACAGGCAATGAGCTCTTACAAGTATATATGTAACTTTAAAGCTTACTTTACACCTGTGAGATATTGATAGCAGGTGCATTACCTGTTCCCTCTGTCAATATATGTGCTACCAGAATAACTATTCTACATCCAGTTTTAGAAGTTTAAATTATTTTCTGGAGCAAGTTTCTCCCTGGAGACATTTGTTTTTTCATCTGCAAGTTTCTGTTCCCCTTTATTAGGGACTTCTAAGGTTTTGGACTTCTCTTCTTATAGCACAGTTGTGGTATGCAGTTGACTAGGCTAGGCCAGATTGGATGCATCCTTTTCAAGTGATCATATTCGTTAGGTTTCTTGTTTATCCTGCTTGTTTATCATGTTTTCCCTTGTATATGTTTATTAGTGTTACCTGTTTGGCTTATGACATGGCTCATTTCATGAGAGTGGTTCTCTAGAGCAGGAAACCTGGGCACTGAGACAGAAGGATCATATTTCACCATCAACAAAGAAACAGAGAACTCAGAAACTTGAGCCCAAAGTCTAGCACAAGCATCAAGGATAGAGAATGTCAGATGAGAAGTTCTGGGGCACCCTACAAGTATGAGAGATGGAAAACAAGAAACTCAGGAAACATCGGGATTGAATTTGGTCAGTTTTTCAGGAGGGTTAAGATTTCATGGCTCCTGTGCATGGATTCTGAATGATTTGAGAGACTGATCCATCCTGTGTCCCATGCACTGTTAGAATCCTTTCCTTGATGCTGCCTGTGAGTCTTCTGTGATGTAAGAAAAAAGGGTAGTAGCTGTATGGCATGTGACTCTTGAAAGGATTTAAAAAAGCGAATAACTTCCTGGAGATAAAATAGTTTATTTCAACATGTTGGAGATAGGATTTTCTTTTCTTAGTCAAGTCTTTAAAAAAGGGAATATGAAACAGTAGGAAAGTTGGCTGCCAGCCAAGAACGGGGCTATATAAAGTCCAATATATTTGCAACTCTGTTGCTATTCTAGAATGACAGCACTTTTTCATATCAATTACTTCCCTTTAAATAAATAACCTTCATTTTACATCCTATTTAATTCTGTATGTAAAGATCTGAATAATATATTATGTCAATTATTTATTAATGTCAAACTTAATTTTAATAAGTAGATGAAAAGACCAATTAGTTTAATTTTTTATGCTTTGCCAGTGGTAAGGATTTTTAAAAATATTTTTGTTTACAGAGGGACTTAACATTGGATATAACTGCCTGAAATTTATTGCTTGTAGGCTCTGAAATCATTACAGTTTTATTGTCAACTGTAAAATGCAGAACATACCTGTGCTGAAGGGTTAGCAAATAGTTATGGATAAAATGACTGAAGTTATTCTGTGTGATGGCAGGCCTCTCTCTTAGTTACACTTTAAAATTAAATTCTATAGCCCTAAATCTGCTCCTAGAGAGCTGGATGCTGCTTTCTTTTACTCAGCTGAATGGGTCCACTGGTCAAATATCAGGATATCAGGAGAATGGGTGCTTGGAGGTGAAGCAACAATGTATACAGATGTGCTTGCTGCCAGTGAATTTCTACTGGTGCTTCTGGTTTGCTCTGTGCTAGCGGAAGTTTCAGGGCCGCAGTGGGACTTGATCTGGGTCTGTGAGTTAACAGCCAACACATATCAAGCACTGCTTACAATTCAGACCTGGGAGCTGAGCAGAGTATTGACTGATAAGTAACTACCTGAATGGAACTGTCAGGGCAGATGTTGCATTAACTGTCTGTAATTGTTTTCTTTTATCAGTTTTGACAACAGGCATGGGATACTGATTTTTTTAATTTTTGGGGTTTTTACCTCTGCTCTGATTTGACAAAACTTATCTAGGAAGCAGGGCCTGGAGTTTGTGGACTTATTTACAGAAGTGTGCCTATTTCAAGTTACCTTCAGCAAACTTGAAAGAGCTTTGCTTTAGGACATGGAATCCTTCTTTAAGACTCTCAGATCAGAAAGTGTCCTGACTTGCAGTGGGAGAAAAATAATGCTATACTGGGAAATCTGGGTGGCTTTCATTTGGTACTATCTTACGTCAGTTTTAGATCCCCTGTGAAGTCCCATCTTAATGAAGTGTCTGGAACCTGATTGACATTTTGTGCTGAGCCCCAGCTGCCATATGGAATTGCTCCATCATCCTTGAAGGGCTTCATTTCATGTTTCTGTGTGACTATTGGGAGCACAGAAAGTGCCAGTTTTGCTCTGCCGCTCTGGCTGGCAGTGTTTGGTAGCAGTGGATTCAGAGCAAAGCTCACGAAACCCCACAGCAGGTAACTATGTGATATCAGGTAGTTAATTGAAGGCCTCTGAGACTTACACTACTAAACTGGTTAAGGACTTGGAAAACCTGTATTTTAAGGCCACAAGGTGATTAGCCACATGCACACGTCTGCACTTTTCTAAAAGAATCATGGAAAAGAAAATAAACATGTATTTTCAATATATTACCTGTCTCCAAATAGTATTCTTCATAACTAGTTCCTCATTTAGATTGTCTTTTTGACAGCAATGATGAGGCAAATGATGAGCAACGATGTTGCCTTTGGTATATATAATGGAATTTGTGGCATCGAAGTACATTCAGATGATTAAAATCTCATATTAATACCATGGAAATATCTCAAAACTGTCACTTTCTCTCACTGTTTGAAAGTCTAAAATATGTGTTCATTGCAATTTGGTTACTCAGTCATCTATTTTGGCTCTATGGAGTTTGGTAGTGTGATTTAACTGCTTGTTGCAGCCTATAACAAGGGGTCAGATTGACAGTGGCAAGAAGTTTCTATGACAAAGGCTTACAGAAACTCACTGAAACTCAAAGTCTTCCTGCTAGAGCTGTAGAAGGTTTCAGAATCAAACTTCTTAAGACTGATAATGCTGTTTGGCTGCTTCCTTTTACCTTGCCACATGTGCCCTTTCAGAAATCTGGTCCCTGCTGTGTTGAAAGGCAACAATAATGTTATAATGTGAGCAAGGCCACAAAGCTGGACAAGCTAACAGTGTTTTTGCTGGCATCAAACAGCTCCCCTTGAAACCTTTTTTAATCTTGTATTGAAGATACAAAAACAGTAATGAGTTTCTGAAGAGGTAGATGGTTTGTATGGCTGCAGCATCTCTTACTGGGTTTGGTTGTTCTTTAGACTGATTCTTTTTCCCCAAAATATTCATGTATTATTTCAATCATTTCCTTTTTTTCTCTTTTTACTTGGCTATTATCATCTTAACAAAGTCCTTGAATAATATAAAGAAGATTTTTGTCTGATCTGTTCCAGAAATTATATTTTCCTGTGTTATTTTTATTCTTAATACTGTTCTTGATGGCTGTAATATTTGAACATATCCTCCTTGCAACAAACTATCAGAATAGCAGTTCATCCCAACAGAATGTAAAGAACAAAACCTTCCATAAACTTTAGAATCCTACATAGATGGATGTCTCAAAAATGAGGGTGATGGGTCAATGGGCCCTGATGGGTGCCCACTGCTTCTTGAAAATCCTACCTTAAATGTCACAATCTCATTGCCACCTCTCATTTCTAAAAATCAGAACCAAGTCTGATAAGCTAAGGATCTCTTAGCTCTTTTAACTTTCTTGCATCTGTCTCCTTTAGCTACTTGCCTGTCTTGGGTTTGGCTTTGAAGACTTTGCATGTATGTGTTCTTCTCTACCCCCAAAAGACTCCTAAATTAAGTGAAAGATGTTTTATCCATTGAATCTCGGTTTCTTTCTTTCATTCAAAGGTCATATTCCTCATGCTCCAGATTCTGCCATACTTCTCTCTGTGTACCTTCCTCATGGCCAAAAAAAAAAAAAAAAGGAAATCTGGCCACTTTTCAAGATCTTTCTCCTAACATTGTGACAGATCCTGTCTTGAATGGAACAGCACCTTAGGGTTCGTGAATGTGATATTCCATGGAATCTGGATATGTTTGTATCCCAAATTTTCCTTCCTAAGGTCAGACATTAGTATTAGGGGTTAGGGTCAGGGTTAGTTAGGGTTAGGGGTAAGCGTTAGGATTAGGAGTTAGATTTAAAAGTTGGGGTTGAGTTAAGGTTATGACTGGGAGTGAGTATTTAGGTTTAGTCTTAGGGATTAGGTTTAGGATTAGGGTTAGGGTCAAGATCAGTGTTAGGGTCAGGGTTAGGGCTAGTATCAGAGTCTGGTTCAGAGTTAGTGTCAGGGTTAGGGTCGGGTTTGAGGTAGGGGTTAGGATTAGGGCTCCTTTCCTTTAGGGGAGGAAAGCTGTCATTTGTTTTAAACATCAAAATGCTAAATAATGACCTTTTTTTCTTCGTGATTTCTATGTGGAGTCAGCCTCAGCCTGAAGGCAACGAAAGTGTTTACCTGCTGGGTACCAAGGACTGTGGAATTAGTGCCTAATAGCATATCTATAAGCAAGTCATGGGTACCATAAGCAAGTTTATCCACAAATCCTTGTCCAGCCAGCAGATTCAAGTGTTTAAGTGTAATGGCTGAGTAAAAGGTGTCTGTTAAGAATGTGTCATTGTTTGCTTACCAGTGCTCTTCTGGTCTGGTTGATATGACACGTAAAGAAAACAGGTTGAGAAATGGACTTTTATGAATGTATTTCTTGAAAAAGAAAGAAGGGAGAGCCCAGTGGTTCTGTTTGACACATCTATCTTTTTCATTCATACTTGCCCCTTGGATTTTATTACTCTATTTATACTGATGTTGCAGAAAGTAATGGTGTATATATGTGATTAAAATATTTCTGAGGGGTAATCTAGCAGCACTTTAAAACAAGTGGCAAATTACCTGCACTTCATTTGGTAATGATTCTAAAAACATTAATCATGTTGAATTTTTTTGCTATTATTCCTTTGGATATAAGAGATAATGCTTCCATCTTAAGCAGTGAATAATTCTAAGTGTAGATCAAAGTCATCTAAATACCATCCTGATTGGGTTTCAGTGCTTTATACTCAAAACACAAATATACAGTAAAGGAGGAAGAATGAGCTTTAATTTATCAGTGTCTAGCAGAACAGCCAAAAATGTTTTTGCTATAGATTTAGATGAATCAGACTAAGCTGCTTATCCAAAGTTTTTCTTTCGTGGAGTCTGTGTTATAATGGGATGCACCTTTGTGTGGATGACAGGAAAGAGGTGTTAAGATGTTATACAGGGCCGTATAACATGCTCATATTTCTTCCTGTCAGTCGAGGACAACTAATTGGCAAAACTGTTTTGGCAGAACTGTCTTACTCAGAAGTAATTTCAAACAAAAGGAATGGAGTAACACAGCCCATTTATGTCTCATGGTCTTTCCAGTGAATCAAGAAGAAAAGCCCCTTCCTCTCAGAACAGTCATTCCTTTCCTGAAAAGCATGGGACTATGAGGATGGTACACAAACTGTGATGCTGTATATGCTTCCCCACTGGGAAGCAAATTCCCAAATGGCTCGTTCCTAGATCTCATGCTGGTTTATTTTCCAAGTGGGACGAAGTTTGGCCTTGTGGAAACGTGAACGTGCAAATGATATCAATCTCCAGTTCTCAGTGGACAAGTGCATGAGAGGACAGATTTGTGCAGCAATTTTCCCTGTGTCTTGCTCCTAGTCTCTGCAATACTTAAAAATGCTATTTTTTAATGAGCAAGAAACAGAGGCAGGGCTGTTGTGAATAAGGAAAACTCTTCAGAGCTGTAGAAACACAAGATTAAAGCTGTTATTTGACTAGGTGGTGTATGCCAGGTAACATATTGGGTCTGTGTGGGCCATCAGGATATCAGATCTGTCTGATATTCTATGACACCTCTGTTAACTGCTGCTTTTGTCCATAACATGTTATATCAACACAGACCATCATGTGAGAGCAGGTTTAAGCCATACCTTGAAATTCTTGAAAACCTAATGTGAGATATCCTAAGAGAAGATATTTATGTCAGCGGTTGAGGCCCTTCTAGCAGCAAACTATAATAGAAGCAGGTTGGCCAGCTTTTGCTTTAGCTTTATTGTTTCATCCATAATCCCAAGGAGAAAGTGCACTAGACTTTCTCTTATATGATTTCTGACTTGTTACTCTGCTTTTCTTCTCAAGTCTTCAAGAATAAAGCCATTCTTAAACTTATCACCAAGAGAGTTAGGCACATTTAATTTACAAATATTGTCCAGAGAACCTGTTTATTAGCAATCAGACTCCAGTAAACTCAGCAACTAATTAATTTAATGCTTAACTTTGACACTAGCAATTTAAAGTCTTTGTTTATGTGAGTGACACAGTTCAGGCAGGATGCAGGTCAATTAGTTTGGACATGCCAATGGCTATAAATATTCTGACATATCTAATTTAGATAGTTTTGGCTGTTACACTGCTTTAGGCATGTCTATGCAATTATCATGAGTATGCCTTCTTTTGGCTCACGTACTTGTCAGTTTGGAGCGTGATTTAAACTAGAGGTGATAAAACAGATTTCAGTTATTAAGTTTTACTTGGTGCATAAACTTTTTACTCTTGACCCAAATCAGCTATGAATTTGCTACTGAGGCATATATGTGCACAGTCAAAGTCCTACAAGCATAAGGAATTAGTGACATGAATCACATAGCTTATTACTGTTATCAACTGGAGAACAAAGATAAACTTGGCATTTTGTGGCTAAAATAGCAACAAATATCCATGGATGGGGTGAAAAAAACCCCCAGAATTATTCTGCTTTGTTTGAAGGTGCTTCCCCACTTCTGTAGCTCATTGATGCTTCCAGTGGATTTCCTCCTGTTTCCAGATTCCAAGAGAGCAAGAGAGGTAAAGCACAGGTGTGCTGAGCCTGTATGTTGTGAAGATATTTCTCATTTTCTTTTGAGACCATGTGTCTATGGATATTTTTTTTTTTTTAGGGTAGTAATGGAAGTTATTTAGAAGAGCCAGAAGCTTTAAAAGTATCTTTCTATAGAGCTGCTCTCTGCCACCTCACATGCTTTAGATACTCTCACCATGCCTCCAGGACTTGAATACAGGGGAGAGGTCTGATCTTTTCATCATGCTCTTGCATATTTGGCTTTCCAGATAACTAAAGAGAAATGCTAGCTTCAAGTGTCTCACTTAAGAAATTGAGATTATAAAGCCTGTTTGATCTTGGTATTCACAGAAATATTGATCTTGTCGGATGTTCAGGGTGAACTTCCTGACATGTGGTACTGAAAAGAATCTGCAGGGAAGATGGAAGGCCTTGTATTGGGTTTCTTAGTGCACTGGGGGACAATTACATAACCTCAAGGATGTGTAAATTGTAATTTTAGATGAGACCCTCTGTACCTAGAACACTGGGACCAGATGTTAAATGGATCATAGGATGAATACTGCCAGACCAGTCTCCCTTATCTCATCTTTGTTCTCTTATATTCTGCTCAGATACACCATCCAGTTTGCTTTTCTGAATTTTTTTGTTGTGAATTTCCTCCAGGTCTCCTGTATGTTCACACATCAAAGGTATTAAAACTAAACAAGTAGAAAAATCTGCAAAGTAAACTTGAAGTCCAGTAATAGGAAATGTGAATACCCAGAAATGCAATTTTTAGAAAAAGGTCCTTCACCCAGAGGGTGGTTCAGCACTGGAACAGGCTCCCCAGGGAAGTGGTCATGGCCTCAAGACTGCCAGAGTTCAAGAAGCATTTGGACAATGATCTCAGACACATGGTGTGATTCTTGAGATATGCTGTGCGGAGCCAGGAGCTGGACTTTGATAAAACTGGTGGGTACCTTCCAACTCAGGACGTTCTGTGAAAATTAAAAATCTGTTTCCAGTCCTCTCCACTTCTAAGGTCCCCTCTTGCCTGGTGGTGATAGGGCAGGGCATCCACTCTTTCTTGTGAAGTATGTGACAGGTCTGTTTGTGTAAGGCATCCTAGAGTATGGCTCTACCAGTCAATCTCTTCCTCAGAATCCCAAGTACTGCTTAGTCTTTTCACTTTGTCTCTCAGCTCCACCACCAGGCTGAGCACATCATCAGCCTCATCACACCTCATACAGGTGTCCTCCCTGCTGCCTGCTGAGATCAGGGCCAGGATCTGGCACTCCATGCAGCCTTAGACCTGGACCTCTGCAGGCTCTCTCGGTGAGGGCAATGATCACCAGCTAAGCTGACTGCTGGAGCTGCAGAACCTCAGTGCCCAGTGTGCACCAACTGCTGCTCCTTGTCCCTGGCTGATGCTCTGCGTTCCTGGTTGCTCACTCTCCCTGGGGGCGGCTTATCTCGGGTTGGGGTGGGGTGGGCTCTGTCCCTGCTGGAGCTGCCCATGCTGAGTCAGAGCTGTCTCTGAGTCTTGGCTCCACCACTTCCCACTTGGGAGGATGGACTGGGGCGCCTCTCTCTGCTCTAGTATCAAGGTCTTGCTGGGTAGGAGAGTTCATCTCCCTCCCTCGGCATGATCCTTGGCTCCAGAGCATGTCTGTCCATGCAGTTCACCTCAGGTGTCTGCAAGGCTATGCCTCTCACCCTTCTTTCTCACTCCTCTCTCTCACAGCTGCTGTGCAGGTTGTGTTACCCTGGGTTCTCCCCCTCTACTCTGCTTTCATGAGACCCCAGCTAGACTACTGCATACAGCTCTGGGGCTTCCAACATAAGAGGGACATTGACCTGTTGGAGCGAGTCCAGGGGAGGCCACAAAGATGACCAGTGTGCTTGGAGCACCTCTCCTATGACAACAAGCTGAGATAGTTGGGATTGTTCAACCTGGAAAAGAGAAGTCTTCAGGGAGACATTCTAGCAACCTTCTAGTACATAAAAGGGGCCAACGAGAAAACTGGAGAGGGACTTTTTACAAGGGTATGTATTGACAGGACAAGAGGTAATAGTTTTAATCTGAAAGAGATTAGATTTAGATTAGATATAAAAAGAAATTCTTCACTATGTAGAAGTGAGAGGCATGCAGTAGGTTGACCCCGGTCAGTAGCTAAACACCTTTTGCAAAAGCAAAAGAAAACAATTTAATAACTGAAGAAAAAAAAATCCAGGTGATGCAAAAGCCATCAGTCACCATCTCCTCCATGAGGCTGATGCCCATCCAGTTTGTGAGTAATGACTACCTTAAAAAAGTCCTCCCCCAGTTTTATTGCTGAGCATGACATTATAGGGTATGAAATATTCCTTTGGCCAGTTCAGATCACCTGTCCTGGATGTATCCCATTCCACCCTCCTCCCCATTCCCAGTCTTCTCACTGTTGGGAGGACACCTTGTTAGGTCTAGTACAAGCTTGAAAACACTGAGGAGGATGCCTTATACTGCTCATTCCAGGAATATAAGGTGTTTTTAAAGGTACTGTTTGTAAAATTAAGATTGGATTTTAGCCAATATTTCCACAAGGAAAGGAAATTCAACAAGGAGGAAATGCATTGTCTAGAGTTTTGTTTCCTCTGTTTTTCCATTTATATTCATGCATTGGACAATCAACTGGCACTCTAGATGATTCTGGATTAGTACTTTCTGGAATAGGATGAACTCTAACACTCACTCTGAAAATGTGTGTTTCTTTTGAGTTACCCGAGCTTTCTAGGCCTGGTGGCTTCACACAGAATGGTATTTCAGGCAGGAGGATGACCATCACCTTCAGTGATGAGTTCTGGCTCTGTTGGGAGCCTGGAATTACATCTTTTTTCTCTTTCAGTCTCCTCTCTCCTGCCATCTGCTATAATATTTTAACCTATTGGTTAAATTTGATTATGAGATGAAAAATATCTATGTTAAGCTTATATCTATTTTTATGAGGATAAGCATCCAGGTGGGAGAGGGATACCCTATTAGGGCTATGAGGAAGAGATTGCAGAGTGAGCTCAATTTTTATAGACACCAATGGATTTAATTAAGGTAGAGATGTTATGAATATTTTAAATATAGAAAAAGCTTAGCAGAGAATTCAGCCAAGAGATGAAGGGCCAAAAGAACCAGACTGACATGATTCAGTTTTCATTGCAATATGTTTTCAAGATAAGTATGCTGTCATTTAAGCTTTCAGTTAGAAACATTCACTTTTATTTGCTAAACAAGTTGTCATTCATAGCAAAAAAAGCTCATAAATTCTTCTCTATGAAAATTAAAGTTTTCCATAGAAAATTGAGATGTTTTATGAAAAGCAAATGTCTTGTTAGTAAGGCAGCTATTTTGACTGAATTTTTATCTGCTTTTGAGTTTGAATGCAAAGGGTCAAAACCCTGAATGTTAGGAAAACCAGAAAAAGAAAGAGGAGGCAGAGGATGATGAAGGAAGCTGAATGGAGGTTAGAGGTCCATGTCAGGGTGATAAAGGAAGAGCTTTCCTTCCTTCTGTATTTTCTCTCATTGTTACATATATTTCACTTTTAGAACAGAAGATCTGGGCCATATTTTCCTTATTCACTGGTAAAAAATAACAGTTCAGTTCAACTGGAAAGAAAACAAATCAAACTTTGCCGTGGGAATATTATTCCTGTTTAAGTCTCCTTTTGGTTACCTAAACTTACAGAAGAATCTTCAAGCACTTAAGTAGGTTGTACAGTGTGATTGTGACCTATATGGAGAATATATGCTAACAAAATGTCTTTGGACATAGACAATGGAAGCAGACATACTTTCATGAGATAAAAGTCATCATACTGACCCAATTCTTCTAGAGAGAGAAGCCTCATTTGAGGAGCATATTTATGTTCAGATTGGTTTGTTAGCTTAGCCAGAAATGGTTCATTTATTCCTTACAGGTTTGTAGGTGGCATAAGATGGTAGATATTACACCTGCACTGTTTCCCCAGGTGAAGAGAGTTCGTATTTTTTGTGGTTACCCGTGTCTTCCTATTAACTCTCTATGTAAGACTGTTCAGTTTCCAAAAGCAAATGCCTTCTGTTCACAATGCCTTCTGTTTTCCATGGGAATTGTCACCTGCTAAGGAATCCTGCCCAAGGACCTGTAATCAATCAGATTCTTTATCTTTAAAACCTTGATCTAACCATGACAATTCAAGGCATGCAGTTTTTAAAAGCCCAAAGATCTGTGGTCTGTGCCATTAGCATATACACACACACACGCACGCACATATACATACATATATATATTACACATATATATACACGTATATACATATATTATTTTACATATCTAGTAACCTATGTTGAGTGAACTTGCTGCTAGGAAGGCTTGCTGAAATGGAAACATATACATAACAACTCGTTCCCATTGGAGCAACCTGCTCATGATGGATACTGGTCTTAAATGTGTAGTGAGAACAAATTCTTCACTTCACCATTAGTTTTCTAGAATGGTAAAATTTCTGTGAGATCACTGCATTTTACACAATTGCCATTGTTCTGCACAAGCTAAACACACACTGTTGGGCTATTTGACGTATTGAGTGCAGAGATGGGAACAGAAGAGTGGACCTTGGATCAAACCTGAACAAGGCTTTTAAAGAAATTAAGTAATGAAGAATTGTAATTGGCACCTGTCATTTGGGTTGTTTCTCCTGGGTTTCTAATGAGATGAAAGGCAGTCAGAGTGCAGAATGGCAACAACCATCTTTGAACTTAATATCTTGGAGGTGGTATTACATCTTTCTCCCAGAACATGCCATTTCTACTACCTAGGCCACCAGATGATGTGACAGTTGTTTTGGAGACCTTCCTCCCAGGCAGAATTTGTAAGCAGTATTTAAAACTAAAAATGCAGATATATTTGGTTTTGTAAATACTCTTTTCTGTCTTAAGCTGTAATATTTTATTAATTATTGAGAAATATGTCTTATTCACCCATTGTAACACATTAAACATCGATGAGTGGGTTAAGTTTTCGAGAACTGCATGACATTGAAAATTGGATCAGGTTTTTCTGTGTTTTCCAGGTTACAAGAAATAGGCATATTCGAACTGGGGAGCAAACCTCAAACACATTGAAAGCCGGAGACTTTAAAGAGCTTTACACTGGTGTATTGTAGAAGAGGAAATTGTATCGAAGTGGGATTTCGCATATTTTTATTGATGAGTCAGCAAAATAAATTCAAGCCAAGAACTACAAAGGGAAAATGTATAGGTATATGATTAGTGATGTTTCCTGACTTTGATACTCAATTCAACACAACCTTCTGGAACTGAAGTATAGACACTGTATATTAACCTGGTCCTGAGATATTCTGGGTCCCACATGAATTGCTTCAGTTTGTATAAAGGGGTGGACAAAACCAGGCACATGCTTATATCAGTTGTTAATTGTGCAGCATAGAATATTTGGTGCCAGTAAAGTGCTGATCCTCACGAGGCCTTTTCAGATGGAATGACTCAAAAGAAAGGCATAATAACTAAATCAGTAACTTTCATAACCAGGGTAAAATACAATCTTTTTTTTTAATTTTTTTTTAATTCATGGTATTACCTTTCTGAAAGAAACAAATTTGCAACTGAAAGAAAACTAGGCAATCCAGTCTGTCCAGTAAGCCTTTTCCCTCTGCTTATTGAAACAGAGGGAGCTATCTCACTCTATCTCACACGTCACCTCTGACACTACAGCAATATTGCTGTATTTCTTGACCTTCCCAGGAGCAGGTATCAAAGCATGCCACATCAACACTTAAAACCTGACATGCAGAAGGCCAGAAGACCAATGTGTTTGCTCTTCCAAAAACTGACCTGGCTCTCAGGGTCTGGATTAAGCCCCTTTCCTATCATTCTACTGCTTTCCTGAAGGACAGGTGTCCCAAGCTGTCTATATATGTATGACTGTGACCTTCTGATGGCTCATCTACTGAAACATCCTGAATACTGATGCTTTCTTGTGGTGAGAGGGTAAGCAGCAGTAAAATCTCTTCACAGTTTCATGAAAAATCGTCTTCTGGCTTTCTTGAGGTGCCTCATTTTGCCCTTAATTTACTGTTGAGGGTGAAGGACATATCTGTGTCATTGTTTATTTATTTATTTATTTATTATTCTGGCAAGCAGGCTATGGTTATCTGGAACACATTTCCCATTATGACAGCCATTTTTAATTTATTTGAGTGAGCAATCTCTCCTCTCTGACACTTTTCTGTTTGAAAAATGTGATGCAGTGTGATTGAGGAGGCAATGTAATTAGCCATGGTACAGCCGGGATCACCACATGTTTTTAGCTTTATGCAAACACAACTCTCCCATTTTCTGACCCATGCATCTCTCTAAACTTATTCAGTCACGCTGGAATAAAGTGACCAGATGTAAACAATTACATTTCTTGCTGTTTTCCTAGCATCGAGTTTTAAAACGATCTCAGTAATTACTTAAGTGCTAAGTCTAATATTTTGCCTTTCTTTTTTTTTCCAAAGCTCAGGATTGATAAATACCAGACTATCACAGAAATATTTTTTCTGTGTATTTCTGTAGTATGTCAATCTACTTTGTGTCACAGAAGAGCAAAAAAAAAAAAAAAAAAAAAAACAAAACAAAACACTAATTTAAAACCATTCTATCTCAGAAAGTTTGATCAATAATGTTTGAAAGAAAAGACGTGTTACTCTATTCAGTGTTTTACAGCTGGAAGAGTAAAGTAGGCAAAATGCCTGTGCTATCTGCACAGGTTTGTAGGTGGATAAACTGAGAGGAGGTGAGTCACACAAAAGGTTGCTTACTGAAGGTCTCTCAGGAATAAGGGAATAATATCCGTTACCCTGATAACCTCCTGACTGGATGTTTCATGGTTCAGGCTGCAATGCTGTTCTTGTCTTGACAGAAAGATACCTACTGCTACTGCTCAGAAACATCTCTCTGCCACATCAATGAACAAGTGCACTTTGCAACAAATGCATAATAAAAACAAGAAACTTATTAGCACAAAAACATTTTAAGGTCTGATTAATCTAGGTAACGATTGAAGTAAGGGAAGGATGCTGAAGGAGACTAATCCATTTCAATGACTATGCAGGCAATATTGCTGAAGTTGATAAAGATGGCTTTACATTTAAAGAGATCAGGATTTAGAACACCTTTTGTGACTTACTATGCAGAGAAAATTATTACTGCCCATTAAAGAATTACGTTTCATACAAAATGGAAAATTTGATTAGTGCACCTCAGGGTGGCTAGCTTCTAAAATGATAAAATTGATGAATGTATGAAATATTTAATTTAATATATAAATATCTGTTAATAGAAATTAATTACTGCATGTAATAAAAGTCATTTACTACACTAGAGGATCAAATATTAAACATGTGCTGAAGTAAAGATGTGAGCATTTTCATCATTATGTCTAATTGGTTTGGATTTCTGTTGAAGATTTCTGTTACTGTGTAAACAATATAGATCAAATTCATTAATAAGATAGTCTCTCTATATATTTTCAGTGTCTCTTGAGGGTTAATAAAGGAAATCCTTGTTCACAGAGAGGGTCACCTGTAGGTACAATTGATCTCAGATATCATTGGGACTGCAAGAAATTAATGAAATAAAACATATGCTTAAGAGTTTACAGAACTGTAACCTATACTTCCATCATAATGTAATTTCATGCTATTAGACTATGAATAAGTACAACATCTGCAGGTTTTGCAACTGTCCCAGATGAATAGCACTCTCCTATTTTGATTTTTGAGGCATCAGTCCTCTGATCTGGCAAACACGTATTTTATATGCCACGATTTCAGTTGTGCTAATCTTTCAGCTAAATCCTGTCACTTGTACTGGATTTATTAGCTTTGCTCTTGCACATCACCTCATCTCCCAGTCTTCCTCTGCTGTGTGAAAAACTTTATGTTTATAAGCAGTGCATGTATCTAGTTCTGACAACTCCAACTGCACAGGTTAAACATTATGTAGTGTTACAGGAGAAGATGCTACCTGAGCATTCCCAGACCGTTCAAGGAGCTGAATGCATAGCACCCCAGATTTTAAACAGCTGGGACCGAAGTCCCTTTGCAGTGGTTGGCTCCAGTAAGCCTGACGGGTGTCCCTTTCCACTCCTCACTCACACACACACAAACACACTCACTCTCAGGAGGTGTGCTTTCTCTTCCTTTTGTTAACCCTGGGGTTTCCACAGAAAAGTGTCAGGCATCAGATTTATAAAAATAATTAATTCAGTGGAGTGATACAGCAGCAGTTCTGCTCAAGCTGTGTGCCTCCAGAGACAGACCCAGAACAAAGAAATCCCCTGGCAACTTATGCACCCACCCCTTATGTGCTCTTCGTGTGCCTTGCTTGTTCCAGTGCCAATTTATGGCATGTGGTCGTAAAACACCGGTTTCTTTCTCTCTGTCCATGTAGTCGGTGTGTTAACTGTTCTAATCTTGTCGAGCTGCAGCTTCTGCTGACAGTTGTTGTCCCCATTCTGGGTTGTGCTTCTGATGCACCTGCTCGACAGCCGAGCATGACAAACTAAAAAAACCCTAGACTTAGAATAAGCACTACCTAAAACCAATCAAAACATCAGTGTGCTATCATTATTCTTCTCATACTAAAGACAAAACACAGCACTGTACCAGCTACTAGGGAGATTACTAAGAAAATTAACTCCATTCTGGCTGAAAAGGTGTCTAGGTGAAAGTTCACAGCTTGCAGCCTAAGACTTCAGGAAATCCAGCTACTTATGCTAAGCAAGTAAAGCAAAGCAAGCAGCATATTAAATCACACAATATTGTAACTCTATGCAACTTGTTCTACTTAAAACACATTTGTTTAAGCTAAACAGCTAATATCTCTCAACATGTAGGTTGAAATGTTCTCTTAAGTAGGTTAAGCCAGGTGACAGCTGATGTGTCCCATGAAATTTTGAGAGGCATTTGTAGGAACAGTATGTCCGGCTGTATTTAATTAACAGTGTTATTTGGAACTCATCTATGTTAGCATCATTCTTTTACTGTATTTAACAAAACAACTGAAGGTGAAAACAGATACAGTGGTCTCATGAAAACAGAATTGCTGCCTGCAGCTACTGGGCATGCAAGGAAATAACTCATTTCAGGGAAAAACAGGATTACAAAATGTCTGACTGCTTGGGGAAAAAATGGATTTACTTGTGGCTTCATCCTCTGCTGAAATAGACAATACAGTAAGGTTTTGAATGCCATTAGTAATTAATTATGCAAATTATAAGAAAGGTTAATTGGGTGGCAAAAATTGGTAGCTTAACAGATACTCTTAAACTGGAAGGTAAAACATTTACTTAACTTGTAGAGATTACATTTCCACTACTCTGCTGCCCAAAGCCTTCGAGTACCCTGTTATAAAGGAAATACAGAAAAAGAAACAGTTTCTATGTGTTTGTTTTTTTTTTTTTTAAAGAAAGCTAAAATAACACTGGTGATGTTTGAAAACACTGGATAGTGTTTGAATAATGTGTCAAGTTCGTCATTGGTCCCTGTAATCTGGAATAAATAAACTATTTGTCTTAGTGGCTGGTGGCAACCATAGCCTGAAACTTACCTAATTAAAGCCTATCTGAAAATGCCATAACATACTTCCAGTCACTGTCTTCAGAGGATAGACTTTTGGCTGTACTTGAGAGTTGGCACTTGAGCTGTTGTATGCAGTCTTGTTTGAGTGAGAGACATATCAAATATCACAGGTTGCTAATAACCTATGTTAAAATGATGCTCTATAATGGGAAGCTTGCAGCAAAAACACACTGAGAAACACCAGAAAGCTACTTGTAAATCCAAGGCATAAAGCAAAAGAGATCAAATTCTCATTTTTCTGAGATTCACTTGTGTTATGTGGCAATGCCACATTCAAAAATACCTTCAACAAGTTTGCCATTTAAACAAACTTTCTGACATTATGATCACAACATGTATTAAATGTGTGTGGGTTTTTTTTTCCTTAGAACTGTTAATTATTGTCCTGATACACAACTTAACAGTGTTACATCTTACAAACAAGTTGCCATAGTTGTTCTGTGTTCCTGGTCTTTTTTTTGAGGCTAAGAAACTCGGAATACTTTGATGTCAGACTTTCCCATAGGATGTGGTTGATGTGGTTCTCATACACAGTTAAAGCAGTCCGTATATGAAATGGATGGTCATAGTGAGAGTCATACAAACTTTGTTTTCCAAATTTCTTACCTCCTCAGAGCACCACTGTGTTTCAAATCATAGACAAGTTCTCAGGTTAGTTTTCACTGTCTCTGACTAGAGTTGATGAATTGCTAGACTGAATCCTTAGTGCAGCGAAGAGAGAGCATATATTGATTGCTTCCTCCTTTCAGGAGTGGGTAGATTTTTGGGTGCACCTTGTGATAGCAAAAAATTAGAGTGCTGGGTAAAAATCTGATAGGAGGTACACTTGTAGAACTGGAACCAGAGGCAGATGATATATTTTGCTTGAAGGTGCTTAGGGACTTGTTAACCCACGGGTACTGCGGTGATCATTGAGGCTGTCAGCAAATGTTACATGTGTTTAAGGATACTCCGTTGTTTTTCTGGGAATGGTCAGGTAATCTGTGGCAGTGAATGTTAAACAGACTCCTTTGAAACATTTAAACAATGTATGTTTTAATTGCAGTAACTGTTCCTTCTAGACACCCTGCAGTATTGTCTTTGAATTCAGGTAACTCATAACAGAGAGTAGTGGTATATGACCTGTTTTTCCATACTGATGAAGTGGAAATGAAACTTGATACCCATCTACAGAAGTATCACTGTTTCTTGAAAGAAATGCTATCAAAATTTTCAATAGATATCGCATTATTACAAATGGTGGAAAGGTATATTGAGGCAATTAAGAAATTTATGATGTGTTATTGGCAAAAATAGTCTACAATATTATGCAAACATTATTAGACTATGTATATTTAATGTCAGCAGTGATATTACAGCACATTTTTTAAGGTTCTGAAGTACATGTTAAACTGGAACTTAGGGATTTTTTAATTAAATAATGTGAGGGAAAGGACTTGATTAAACCTGGAGTGAGATAGGAAATGGCTTTCCCCTCTGAAGTGTATGCCTGAAGGAGAGAATCAACAACTGCCAAAATGCTGTGAAAGATCCCTCCCTAGAGTGCCAGAAGCTTAGGGATTAAAATGGTTGCCCACTTGCCTTTTAGGAGAATTGATTTTAAACCATATTTTGACAGGCTTGTCAAGTGGAAAAAGACCAGAGATGGCAGAAGCTAGCTTCTGTCAAATCCAGTTTTTCCTTTTTTTCCTCTCAGTTTTTTTGTTGTTTTATTTTTTCAAGGGATGAAACACCATGCTACCTTACATCACCTTTTCCACCTTTTGGATCCATTGACAGTCGTGTCTTGCCTTGACTGTTCCAGCAAACTAATAGCGTTAGGGAGGGGATTTGTTTTAAACTACATTTATTAAAGAACTAACATCAGCAACTGGGGTATAAACCTGCTTGTTAAAAAAAAAATCACAACTTTCTCTACCACACAAGGAAGAGAGAATGCATAGCATATTTGGAGAAGAATGATAGAGGTTCCTCTATCAAGGGATTCAGCATAGATCCAACATCTGTTTACTTAGTTCCTTTAGGAATTGTACAGACATAGAAAACTAGAAATCCATGTGGTTCCAGGTTGTTTCATTTCACTAGATACTAGTTTTGGACTTTGAAGTTGAATAGCTCAGAGACACTGAGAGGACTCGAAAGTACTGGTAAATGCTGCAAGGACTCCCAATGCCATAAGTGTCACTGGGATGACACAAGCTTTTGAAAAGAAATTGTTTCATATAAGATACCATTGCTGACATGAAAAAACAACTGCAAAAGGCACTGAAGCCAAAACAAGTGTTCTGACTACTCCTAGTGTCCATGGAAATGCAAAGCCACTGACCTTCTGGAGATGGATTTCATCCCTTTCTTTGGCCTTACATTTGTCTGCTTTCATTGAGGATGACTTTCAGAGCAGGACAGCCAAAAAGACTGTCCCAGGAGTATTGAAAAGGCTTATATCTTCACGTTGTTTCATACTATAGGGAAAAATCTATGCATACCATTATGGTTTCATGTTTTCTAACAGTCCTCGGATCTAATGTCATTCTTTTCTCTGAATCCGGAAATTATGATCTTTGTCAAGTCTTGTTAGGGACCATGAAATTATGTTTACAGATACTTATGCACAGGATGATAATATTTTGTTAGTAAGATGTAATGCAATATAGATTCCTTTTCACACCCTCCTTTTACTGTGAAATGGACTCAACAAAGTTTGAAAGCAAAAGAAATCTCAGTCCATTTCACTTCCAGTTGTCTGCTTCTTAAGCTGAGAAAACAACAGCATTGCATGATTTTATTGACTTCTTGTCAATACCACCTACCAGAGGCATTTCCTATATTCATGCTTAATCAAATCCAACTTGTAAAGTAAAACTCAGTGAGAGATGACTAAATTCACCTTTTTCTTTCAACCAGCTGTCCTGTAGTGTCTAATATATCCCAAATGTGAGAATGTCAATGACCATAAAAGAGAAGTACTCTGTAAACAGCATGAAGCTGAGATGGGGAAGGTTTAGGTTGGATATCAGGAAAAACCTTTTCACCTAGAGGGTGATTGAAGACTGGAACAGGCTTCCTAGAGAAGTGGTCTAGGTGAACCCTGTCTGGGTTCAAGTTTGGCAACACTCTCAGGCACACATTGTAATTCTTGGGTGTCCTGTGCAGAGCCAGGACTTGGACTCGATGATCCTCATGGATCCCTTCTAACTCAGTATATTCCATGATCCTATGACATTCTTGGGATGGGTCCCAGGCTAATCTTGAAAATCCTTTCAGTCAGTACATACTGCTCTGTGCTGAAGTGTGCAGCAGCAGTCAGAAAGAGTGGACAAAATGTTAGAGTTCATGTTGGATGCTCCATGACTTCTCAAATGTATCAGGACACTGTAGATTTCTTCATGTTGTTTCCTTTCATCCTGCAGACTATCTCTTTGAAACTCAGAAGAACTCTGTAATTTTGGTCTGGCAGATTTGAATGGGATTAATTTTTCAGATGGGTTTCAAAAAGGTCTGTAGAAAGGGTTAAATGAAAGGCTAAAGTTTTTTTCACAGATAGTAGAGGTGTAAGTAAACTGTGACACATCATCTCAGACATTCCTGAAGAAGCCTTTGCGGTGTTCTACTCAAATTTTAAAACAATAAACTACTTCAGTACTAATGGACAGGACAAATAAAATTAATCTTGAGGTGGAGAGGGAATTGGAACAAGCTACTCTGGACTCCATGGTCATTGATAGTTTATTTTCATCCAACATTCTGCATGGAAATTACTATTTCAGGTGAGTGCACCATTGTTTCTGAAGGTGGCTGTTTTTAAATCTGTGATATGACTTGAGGCACCTACAATTAAAGATCTAAAAGAAAGCACTGCATGTTAATGGGTTTAGAGTGCACTCTTTGTGGTTACAGTGAAAGTGAAGAGATATCCAAATCTTATTTGACTTTCATTATTTGGGCCTGTTTGCAGTCATTTGGTAGCTCTTCCTCTTTGCAATCACATATCAGAGCGTGAGTGCAGTGGTGTTCACTTGCTTCCACTTCCCTGGTTCAGGAGGACTGCCTTCACTGCAGGTTTTAGAGGCACACTGGCAACTCAGGCTGTGTGTACACAAGCAGTCACATTGCAGAAAAGTATTATCATGCATTATGACATTGCTCTGTACATTACTATATGTACATAGTATCAGTAATGACCTCGTGCGTGTCCCCAAATTTGCGTGTGAGATAGAACTAAAATTCAGAGATGGGTTTTGCTCTCTCCCTTCCTACTTCAAAGAGATGTGTCTCCAGAAAGAAGGAACAATCCTTTGAAGTAGCTTTTTGAATTTTCAAATACATTACGCTTCTGAAGAAGAAGGAAGGACATTAAAAAGGATCACAGTAAAATAATGCAATCTATCACAGAAGCAGCCACATAACCATCAACTTTATCAGAAACTTGCAAATCCTACTCTACTAGTTAAACATTTACTCCAAAATTAGCAAATAATGCTTCAGAGCACGCTCTGAACCCTTCAACATTCAGTCTGTGTCTGAATTGTTCAGTAGTTCATTGTTCAATATTTAGGTCTCTTCCTTTGTTGTTTGTTGTTTTTCTTTTCTCCAAGAGTAAGATCTAAAGCATCTTCCTTTTTCAAAGGTAAAAATCTTTGAACAACACACTGAAGACATGGAAACTGAAGTCCTTTGCTCGATTGTTAAATATGTAGAATTAATAAAAGATGAAGTATTTCCTTGCCTGAGCCTCATATAGTTGCTGCCTGTGTTGTTTCCCCCCTTATGACAGCTCCATAGGGGATTAAAATTTGGGTTTATTAGAAATTGTGGCATTAGCTATCAATTATATCAAATGTCAGAGTCTTATGTCAAATGTCAGAGTCTCGGGTTGGAGTTCAGGCTTTGGATGGAGCTGCAATGTAATTTTAATTCATTATACACATCTGAGTTTCTGGTTGGCTGTCACATAGCATAAATGTAATGTTAAGCACTAAAACCAACATGGACACTGGAGCTTCTCCTAAGCCTCAGTTGCCATGTTGCCGAAATCTCTTTCAGACCAAGGAGCATGTTTTTCTTACAGATGACCTGTGATGATTTGTGCAAGACATAAGAGGACATTTACATTAGGACTGTCTCAACTCCACATTCCTAAAATAACCTTTATAAACAACCTGCAAGTGTCTCTTCTATGTTGATATAAATTAAAGGACATGATATCAAAATGGGTGAAATAAGAATCTGGCCCTTGGCATGGTGTAAAATGTTATGGCTTTCTCATGAGATGTGCAAGTTTGTTACAGAGACTGTCCTTCAGAGCATAACTTGACCTTTTCCTTGAGAAATGTTTATGCAACATATGACTTATATATTAAATTATAGCTACAGCTAAATTGTGCACAGAGATATTAATTTGGTTGAATGTCTCGTTGGCAACAATAAATCTAGTTGACATTATGAGACCCTGATAATAGTCCTCGTTGATGGGTTGCAACAAAAAGGTTTATGAGCTTCTTCATTAGTAGAAAGTCAGTTAACAAATGAAGCTAAGTAAACTTGATACTTGACTCTGTTCAGCTCAGGTAGTTTCTTGTGTTGTGTGCTGCCCACTGTGAGTCTATTCATTAGAAAGGGGAAGAAGACATGGTTCAAAATGTATTTTACAAGCCAGTGCTTTTTGCTGTGGAAGTGTCCAGACGTCTGTGTGCAAAACAACTTTCTCTGAAGGGGGTCTGTAGATTCACTTCTTTCATCAGTGAAAACAGTAACTATGTTTTGGTGCTGGGATTTGCTTATGCAATTGTATGTTGTTCACATACTTCATTTGCAGAAGAAGTTTCACGTTTTAAGACTGCTGAAAACATCTCATTATACTTCCCTGTAGCCTGGATCTGGATGTTGGTTGTGTCTGTTGTCTTGGGGAGTGAAGTTATTTTCCAGGATGGGGATAAACTTGGTGTATGAATTTGCACAGGCCCAATACATTATGGAGGACTATTTGTCTAATAATTTCCACAGCTGGGACTTCCTATATTTGCTTTGGTTTTTAATTGCAGTTCTCTGTTTTTCTCAGCCAATGCTGTGAAGCAGATGGGGTGTTGGAGATATTACAGAAATTAATTTTTTCTTTTTTCCATGTTATCTTTTCTCCAGTCCTCTCCCCCCCCCCCCCCCCCCCTTTTTATATCAGTGCTTATGCAATGTTTTCACTTAGTGAGATGCTGTGGCCTGTTTAATAGGATAAATATCATGCTATTTCCCAACTTAGGGGGGCAGGGAAGCGAACCTGAGCATACCTACCCTTTAAATCACTCATGTACCTGTTTCCCAAATATAGGATACAGTAAATGACTAAGAGCACTTCCCCTACTAGTCCCAATGGCTCAGCATGGTAAACTTGTTGCTTCATCCTAGATTAAAGCAATAAAGTAACTTGGATAGCCAGGCAATGCATGCTTCCTCACAGAGAATGCATGCCCACCATATCAGCTTCTGCCTTGAAGTTGTGGGCTCCAAGAGAGGGAGCCAAAGAGGGGAAGTTCTTGGAATTTCTCTACCACCTGCTTCTAACTTATGTCAAGGTCTGATCCAGTGACAGGAAAATCCCAGGACTTCATCTTTGCTCTCCCAAATTCTATCTCTTGCTCTTTTTCCCTCTAAATCTCTCTCTTCCTGGTCTGCCATAAATTTGCAGGTGTCTTAGACAAACATCACAAACAACTGTATTTTTCTATCTTTCTCCTGACACCACAGCTGCCCAGGTTCCCTTGTACAGTGACCCTGAAGGATTTCACTATATGATTCAAGAAAGAGCAGAAAAGATTTCCACTTTGGTGTGTCCCTTTTGGAATGCTCCAAATACTCCATGACAACTTTAACCAGTGGTCTTTTCCCAACCTTTACATAACCTGCAGAGAGGCAACTGCTACTTTCATCAAGTAAAGCTCCATAGTACTCGGGTTTGTGAAAGCATTTGAGTGCCGTCATTTGATACCAGAACTTAGCACTTTCTGTTGGGGAGCTATGAGGAAGCAAACATTCTCATGTCTAGGAGTGCAAAAATAATCAGAATTGCTGGACCAAATGGTTGTGGAGTCTGCATCCTTGCATAGAATCCGAAGTCGTCTGGACACTGTCCTGAGAAACTGGCATTATATGGTCCTGCTTGAGCAGGGGGATTGGACCAGATGACCCCCAGAGGTCTGTTCCAACCTTAACCACCCTGTGATTTTGTGATAACCTACTTTTGTGTCAGTGTGGAGAAGGTCTGAGGATCACTGTAAGAATTACAGTGCTTGGAGACAGAAAAAAATTTGGATGTTTATGTAAAATACCTATTTATATACACAGCCTTAGCTAAAGCTATATATACTTCTTTTCTTCTCTTGTTATTGGTAGAATCATGGAATCAACAATATACAGCATTGAGATGAATGAGTAAAATAGTTTAGCTGAATATTTTAGCATGCTCCTGGGTTTAAATATCTGAATGGTTACTTTGTCAGGGCTCTCAAATCAACTTAGTGATTTTAGATGCCCAAGTGCAGCTTTGGAAGTCTGACCTAAAGTGTTTTGGGGTTTATTTTTAGGGTGTAAGTTCTAGACTTTTTGAAATGTTGCTTCTTCAAATACACTTCCTTCCTTTAACTGACAAATAAAAAGTTTTTATCTAGCCATTAATACAAAGACTACTAAAAACATTACTGGAAAAAAACCCAACAAACAATATTCTTTTCTGTTCCTCATGGACTATTAAGAAAATAGGGTGCTAAACTCTCATTCCAGCATCTCTTTTCTTGTTGGTAACACTGCATACACAACTGACTGGGAAATGAGTACTGTAGGAGTCAAAATAGATGACATAACTGCAGAATTGTCGGTGTTTTGAAGTTTTGTTACATTTGGCTTTTTTTTTTCCTTCAGAAAAAAAATTGACTAGTGGTCAGAAAAGTAGTGTTGTGAGCTGCCAACTGAATTTGTGGATAATAAGTGTTGGGCATTAGTTCTGTCAGTTTTTAGTATTCTGTCTAGAAGAACACATTTAAAAGTATTCACTACTGTGGGGAAAGAAATTTATCTAGTTGATCCTTGTTGCAGTTTTTTTACATTTCTGTGCAATTAAGACAAAGTATTCACTGTAAACCACAGATTGCAGTGTTACTTTGATGTCTTTGAGTCTTCATTAAGAGTAGATACAGAACCAAATAACAAGTCTAGCCTTGATTGACACAATATGCTGACTGGCAATGTCATAGAGTCTCATTGCATTTGTTGGATTTGCTCTAGTGGAAGTGAAGATACCTGAGACTAAAAATAAAAACTCTGTCATAGCCCCCAGCCTTCTCAGTTCACTTCAGTGAGACATAGAATGTGAAGGTTTTAGTTCTAAAAGGTCAGACCAGGTCCCATTCTGTTACTCTCTTTGGTAGCCTGATAACATGTCATGGCATGTTGCCACAACATGCACTGAGATGCCTGCCTCTTTCTGTCATAAGCTTTATAAATGCCTTATGAAGAAAATTTTCCATACTGTGCTTCTGCATCTTCTATTCTTTGGAAACATTGCCTCCTTCAGCAAAACAGTGAATTTTAGATGAAAAAATCTGATAGGACTGTGATTGTACAAGAATATACATATATATATGTGTGTGTGTGAATGTATGAGTACAGACGTGAATATGTATACAGTCATTTAAAGTAGCTTGATGTTTTCTGTTGTTTTTTCCTCTGGTCAGTGCTGCAGACTGCTAAAGACTGTAGATTAATGCATGTGTAAAGGTGACCAAGCTGTTCCTGTCCCCTTTTTACCTCTTAGCATGAATTCTTCAGAGAAGCCTTGAAATTGAAGGAGATCTCTTGTCAGTGGATTATTTTGTCCTTAGCTGAGGCCCAGACAGCTCTGTTAAGGATTGAAGGGAAAGTGTTATGAAAATAAGACAAGGAAAAGAAAGCTTCACTGAATTGGCTTGCTTGGTTGAGATTTTAAAGAGATCTGGAGCTACTGGGAATTACTTAGGTACTGCTATTGATGGATGTAGGGACACAGTACCTGTTCCATCCCTCCCAATCTCTGCATGCACACTCCCTCTCTACCTTGTGACAGTCGAGTATAGTAGTGCTCAAACCTGTCAAGGGGCTTTGCTTCTCCTGCCCTTTAAGGAAGCTGTATATTTAACTCAACGCTTCTACTGAGCCTGACTACCAGACCTGTGTTTAGGCAGGACGCCTTTTTAATCAATCTGGTTTTCTTAGTGAGAAGCATACCCTATTAAATTTACAAGATGACAAGAAAAACAGATTTATTACTAAAGTTAATGTCATAATTTATATGGAGTAAAAGCACTATAGTTAATGCTATGATGAGGTATCACTAATAGCATTACTAATTATAACTGCTGCAAATTTATAAATAGCTATAGAATATCATTAAGTATGAGAATCATGAAGAGCTAGCTTAATTGTGTCTTGTCTTGTTATCAGCTACATCAAAATTAGTCCTAGATTTGCAGTGGTTTGTAGACATCTTAATCTTCTGCTTTTTGAATTTTCCATAAGACCTTACAGTCTTAAGAGGAACAGACTTCTTTTTTTACATTAACATCATCCCTCAAAATATTTGTTATGGAAGCCGTGCAGCTTCAAATATACAATGGGGAATGTATTAAAATATGTATGTGTGTTTTACAATACATCTCCACCATATATCATCTGTGAGGCACTAAAGTTCAGTAATAACAATTAAAAGTCAATTGAGTCAAAATAAGACAGTTCTTTGACTTACATTTAAAAAATCTTATCCATAAAAACACCAGAATTTCATTACTTTACACAAATATTTCAATTCTTATGCAGTATAGACATTGTTTCTCTTCTCCTTACTCTGTTCTACAAATGTGGAGCTTCTTTTTATACACTGGTGTACAGATCAGCTTCTGTCTTATACAGATTCCCTGAAATCTTTCATACCTCAACCCCTAGAAGTACCCTTTCCCCTTATTTGTTTCATTCACATGAGAAGGTGTGAATGTGGTTTGAAAACACCCTTCAAATGTGTTTCTTGATAGCACTGGGAATTCAAAAAGAAGTACAGATACAAATGTGTTACCAAGATTGTAATTTGCTAGACCGCTGCTAGAGGTTAATTTAAAATTTGCCCATGGGCTTTAGGATTTATTCAGTGTCACTATATACCCTGCATCGTTCTTAAGCTACTCAGAGCCAGCAAGTAAGTAGATTGCATGATCATTTACACTGCAAGTACAGAATTAAGATCCTTTTTGTGTACAGCAGGAGTTAGTTGCTGATAAGAGGGTGCAATAAAGAGTTTGGATTTAAGGTTGCACATTACAATCTGAATTTCGTATGATCCCTTCCCTTCCTTTCCCTTCCCTTTCTTTTTATGCTTTTCTTTTTTTTACTTTTTTTTCCCTTTTCAATTCTCTATCATCTTTAAGTACACTTTCCTAAGGCTTATAATCCTTGAATATCTTTTCAGAGAATAGGATGTGTCCTTACTATAATTATTCTTCATTAAGCAAAGAAAAAGATATACAAAGGACAAGTTTGGGCTGCAGTTGCACACTCTGAAGTTATGTGGATACCGTTTCAGAGTTACAATTTATTTCTTGAAACACATTTGCCTCAAAGTTCATGTCAACCAAGGCATAGCCAGCAAGACTCTGATTAACTCCAGTCACAGTCCAAAATCTCGGTCAAGACATTTCAGAATTACAAAGCAAAAACTGCAAAAACTGGTTAAGCAGTCTTTTTAGATGGGACCCTTTGGTGAAGTGACTTTTCCCATCTAACCTTGAGAAAATCAGTGTGAAGATTCATGGTGATTTAAATAAGAGCCATGCAGGGTCTCTCCTACAAATCAACTCTACAGCTCTCAGTTTATGAACTTCCAACTATGTGTTGTCCTTGTAGTAAATGGAGTCTTAAAAGAATCTGATGTTGACAAATAAACTACATAAAGTTAATATCTGTCAGAAGATTCCAAACTCTTCTTTAAGCCTGAAAGCACTACAATCATCTTTATTTGAAAACTTCAGAATGTTCTAAGTTTCATTGTCTTCTACCTAAGTAATGGTGTTTATGTGAAGTACTATAAAAGCAGATATTTCAGAGCTAATTAGAGGGTCAGAGGGAAGAATCTCATCAACCCAAACCAATGTGCACATACAATGGGCAGCATTGACTAACAATATATCTCAGTGCAAAAAAAAAAAAAAAATCAGTATGTCCTGGGAGAAGTGTTGCATGAGCTAGATTCTACAGCTACAAAAAGGATCAAACTTCCTGTGATGCTCAGCCAAGTCTGGTCAGAAGCATAAAGGTCTGGAGTTATATCACAGACTCAATTTACTAAATGTGCAGAAGTGGGTCAATATAAAGTGCCATTGCAGTTTTGTATTTGTTCCATGGAGGCTTAACAAAGCTCCACACACCAGTGTCTGCAGTCATTGACACTCACATGATTTTTCGGCATTTCCTTACACAACAACTCTTTGAACTATCTTTTAAAAAGTCCAGTAGGTTTCTTCCATGTTTGATGAAAGAATGGGAGTTGAATAGCCATGTTGCTACCTGTCCAAATTAGTCCAAGCTTATTACAATCCCTGAATGAGAAAGTAAAAGATAAGGTGGTGTTTTACAGCTGTAGTTTGCTCAGCCTTTTAATTTCTTCAAGTTCAGGCCTATTCAGACATGAAAAAATTTTGGATACTAATTAATGATGATGCCTCCCATGATGTCACTGTCATGAATAGAAGCAGGGAAAAAAGAAGAAATTTGAACATGTTTCCCTTATAGACATTGTAGTCCAGGCACTGAAAGCTTTGAATAAGATGTGCCCTGTGGTCCGGGAAGAGAGAAAGGCTTCACACAACTAAATATTATTTGTGTACTTGCACTAATGGCTGTAAAGCTGTAATCACAGAATCATAGAATAAGCCAGGTTAGAAAGGACATCCAAGATCATCAAGTCCAACCCTTGATCCACTACCATCATGGTCACTAGACCATGACACTAAGTGCCACATCCAGTCTCATCTTAAAAAACCTCCTGAAACGGAGAATCCACCACTTCCTAGGCAGCCCATTCCCATGCCTGACTACCCTCTCTGTAAAGAATTTCTTCCTAATATTTAACCTAAACCTCCCTTGGTAGAACTTAAGACCATGCCCTCTTGTCTTACTGATAGCTGCCTGGGAGAAGAGACCAATCCTCATCTGGCTACAACCTCCTTTCAGGTAGTTGTAGAGAGTGAGGAGGTCTCCCCTGAGCCTCCTCTTCTCCATAACTGGTGTGAGGTTGTAAAACATATTCTGTCACTACACAGACAGGAAACTCCTTTAAATTCAAAGCAGATATGCATGCTTGTTTCCCATGCAGAACTTAATCCCTTAAATATAGAATTATTGTTTGGTTTTAATTAAGATAATATGCAATGTAATTTGTTAATGTGCTTTATATTGCAAGACATTTTAGAAAACATACTATTTGAGTGCTGCATCCAGCTCTGGGGTCCCCAACACAGGAAGGAGACCAACCTGTTGGAACAAGTCCAAAGGAGGGTCACCAAGTTAACTAGAGGGGTGGAGAACCTCTCCTATGAGGAAAGGCTGAGAGAATTGGAGTTGGTCAACCAAGAAAAGAGAAGGGATGACCTCATTGTGGCCTGAAGGGAAACAACAAAAAAGTTGGAGACTTATCATTTACAAGAGTGTGCAGTGATAGAACAGAGGTCAATGGGTTCACACTGAAAGAGAATAGGTTTAGATTAGGTATTAAAAAGAAATTCTTTTTAATGGGTGTGTCGAAGCACTGGAACAGGTTGCCCAGAGCAGTTGTGGATGCCCCATCCATGGACGTGTTCAAGGTCAGTCTGGATGGGGCTTTGAACAACCTGGTCCAGGGGAAGGTGTCCCTGCCCATGACAGAGAGGTTGGAATCGGATGATCTTTAAGGTCCTTTTCAACACAGGTCATTCTATGGTTCTGTGATTCTATGATATAAGTGCAAGACTGTTATATATCATACTTAAATACAGAATTGTGTTATGGTGTATTTCCACCTTTCATGATATCTTGAAGTTATGGAGTTATGAAATCATGGAGTTGACATTATTATACAAGAAAATAAATGAGTTCCACATCGTGGCTAGACATCGATGAAGAAGATGAAATAGTTCATCTATTCAGCTAACAATTTCTCTCTTCTAATTTGACTCCTGTCACTAAAGGATACAGGCCTCCTTGAACCAAACTGTATGAATAACACTGCAATAGGTTCTGAATTAATGAAAGAATACTTCATTATCTCAGTATTGCTGGAGCAATATTTGTCCTACTTCATCCATATCAGCCAGTCCAAAAGAGGGTCATTAACAGATGCTGCTTCTCTGTTTGAAGTCATTGATGTCCATACTTGTTTTGCCTGATATCATTCCTTAATTTTGTATTTTATCATAAAGCATGAAGAAATGGAAGTCAAGTAAAGTCTCAAACACCCTGCTCTAAATGATCAGTTAGTATTTTCTCTCGAAGACTGAGATTTTAACTATGGTTTCAAAGAAATGTGAATGACTATGTAATGTACAGATTCAGAGCACAGTAACTTAATTAGTAAACACCTTTCTTCTATATTGTACCTGGTAACAAGTGCTGACAGATTTTTTGTTTTATCTATTCCAATACAGTTGTAATTTGACTATATTTATATATATATATTTAAATTTTGACAAAATTTAAAAGAAAAACAAACCTTTAATTAGTATTTTTAAAAAAATTTTCTATGGGAAAAAAAGAGAAGTGATCTGGGACAAGCTTGGTGTTTGGTATCAGTATGTAATCCAGGCAGACTTTGTCTGTAATCTGAAAATTTTGATGTGATTCATAATGAAGCTATTAGTGCTGTTGATTTTAATAGTGGAACTTCCCCTCCACCTTCTCTTCCCACAAGCCTGATTGTTTTTCATGTAAGCACAGTATGGTCTGAAAAACCTCAAGCCTAAACAATACACTTGAGTTTCCACACACCCCAACCCCTGTGGGATGGAAAAGATTTCATGGACTTGGGAGTCTTTATGCCTATTTTGAGAAACCACCTGTGCTTGCCAGATACTTGCTTGGATTTTGCTATGGATGTTCTTTGAAAGTAAAAAACTGGGAAAAGCATGCTTAAAAAAACCCCCAGGTATCACATCAGAACATTTACAAGAATATAAAGCTTGGAGCTCTGAGGTCATTGTGTATAGTAAAACAAATGTAAGTGGTTAACTGTAAGCACTATTTTTTAGATATTGACATAGTAGTCTAAGCAGGCATGATGCTTAAACACATGCAAGGTTATTTTTTTAAGAAAAAATCTTTGAAGCAATTTGCACATTAAATTTTCTAGTGTGAGTCTTCAATTTTTCTGTTTAAAAATATTGCACTCACACTGCTTGTGATCTGATCCAGAATATAGAGTGTAAGCCTCAAAGAGTGCTATGTTTTCAAAGAAACTTAGAATCTAAAATTTCCACATCCTACATCTAAGGGTCAAGCTATTGCTATTCTCAAAATTACTGTCTGAAACAACTGTATCCTTTCTTTTTTCACATATGTGTTCTCAGTGATGACACAGAAGAATTGAAAGGCCTCACAAGAAATTGCGTGTGTGGGTTGTTACATTCCGTTTCCAGGCTGATGGATCTCATTCTTAGACTGTTCCCATTTCTAAAACCTTTGGTCATCTTCTCACTGTCCTCTGACCCCTTTTTGCATTGCTCTTGTGTGTTTTCAGGAAAGATTAGTACTCTGTACAGTGCTGTAGATGTCGATGCTGTACACATTTAATGCCATAATCTACTCTACTCCTTTCCTAATAGTTCTGAACTTTTTCCTTGCTTGTTGGCCATTGCTGAGCACTGAACTTATATTTTCATTCAATTAAATGTTATTACTTTATGACTCCTTCTTGAGTGGTAATGGTCAGCTCAGAACCTGCCTTTATACATTATATTGTCATTGTTTCTTCTTGTTTCACTTTACAGTGAATTTTGCCTGCCACTTAGTGTCGTTCCCCCACTCGTTCTTTCCGCAATATATAATTAGACTTGCAGGTTACTGGCTGTACTTAGTCTTCCATAGAAATGGATGTTGATTGCAGCGCAGATTCCTTAAATATAAGCTATGTACCTCTACATGGAGTCAGGAGCTTTCATCTGTGTCAGGCTGACAAGTGCAGCTGAGTTGTTTTGCTTCTCATAAATTGTGTATATTGTCTACCTCAACTTCAGCAAGGCTTTTGACACTGTCTCCCACGACATCCTCATAGGCAAGCTCGGGAAGTGTGGGCTGGACAAGTGGACAGTAAGGTTGATTGAGAACTGGCTGAATACCCAGCCTCAGAGGATCATCATCCCTGGCACAGGGTCTAGTTGGAGGCCTGTCACTAGTGGTGTCTCCTCAGGGCTCAGTACTGGGCCCAGAATTGTTTAACTTATTCATCATGACTTGGATGAAGGGGTAGATGTCTCCTCAGCAAGTTCACTGATGACACAAAGCTGGGGGGAGTGGCTGATACCCCAGAGGGCTGTGCAGCCCTTCAGAAGGACCTTGACAGGTTGGAGAGATGGGCAGAGAAGAACTGTCTAAAATTCAACAAAGGCAAATGCAGGGTCCTGCACCTGGGGAGGAATAACCCCACACACCTGTACAGGTTGGGGGCTGACCTGCTGGAAAGCAGCTCTGAAGAGAAGGACCTGAGGGTCCGGGTGGGCAACAAACTGTCCATTAGCCAGCTGTGTGTCCTTGTAGCCAGGAAGGCCAATGGTATCCTGGGGTGCATTAGGAATAGCACTGAGGGAGGTGATCCTGCCCCTCAGCCCTGGTGAGGCCTCCCCTGGAGTTCTGAGTCCAGTTCTGGGCTCCTCAAGATAAGAGAGACGTGGAGCTCCTGGATTTAGTCCTGGAGAGCTGCAAGGATGGTTTAGGGGACTGGAGCATCTCACTTATGAGGAAAGGCTAGGCTGGGCCTGCTTATCCTGTCAGTGTACACAAGTGTGTGGGAAGGGAGTGTGTCAAGAGGATGGAACCAGGTTTCTCTTGGTGATACCAAGCAATAGGAAGGTAGGCAATAGGCATAAACTGATGCATAGAAAGTTCCACCTGAACATGAGGAAGAAATTCTTTACTGTGCAGGAGGCTGAGCACTGGAACAGGTTGTCTGGAGAGGTGGTAGAGTCTGCTCCTCTGGAGACATTCAAAATCTGTCTGGATACAGTCCCTAGTAATGTACTCTAGAGTACCCTGCTAGAGCAGGGAGGTTGGACTAGATGACCTCCAGCAGTCCCTTCCAACTTTACCCAGTCTGTGATCCTGTGATCTTTATCTTTTTTTTTAATATATATGTATATAAGACTGAGCTTATGTTATTTATTATATTATCATTGATTTGATACCATGTATACATATCTATCTGTATATATCTATAAAATTTTAAAACTGTGCTTCTCTCCTTTCTTTTATTATATTCCATCTCTTAAGATGTCCAGCCAAATCAGTAAGACAGCTTTGAGTCTACTTCATGTGTTTTGCAGCTGGACAGTCTCCATGCAGTGAAAGATCCAGAGCTCTTTCTATTGCCAGGTCCTCTCGTCTCATTCACTGTTTCTTATTGTTATTGCCTGTCTCTAAGTTGTCTGAAAAATGATGGAAGCTTTTGCAAGACTTTTCATAATTTGCTGAATTTCCACAACAATACAATAATATTTTGTTGTATTCCCTGTGCTGGTTCAAGCAACAGGATCTGGATACAGTTATGATCATTTCCCCCACTACTATAGGCATCCTCAGAAGATGTGGATTGAATATATTTATTTATTGCTGTCAATAAAATAATTTCTGGCAGTGAAAAAAGTAGCCCACATTCATCTGTGTTCATCTTTCCCATTTCAGTCTATGTATTCTTTCCTCAGTCCTGTGTTGTAGGGTACCTGTCAGAGGCCTTGGTCTGTGGGGGAAGAAAGACACATGACACACACTAGGATGATGAGACAGAGAGATGTCTGCCTGCCCAGCGTAGCAGGTAGCTTTATTGAGTTCCCTCTTCTATTTTCCCACACATATAACATAAACATATTCTTACAAAAACACCCAGGAATGCAACACCTGCACTCAGCCAAACAGCTTTAACCTTGTACTCTTTATAACTCAAGGCTGTGCCCATGGGAACTATCTAATTAGCTCCACTGCTCTCATGGAAAACGGCCCAACACTTTGTAATATTCCAAACCCCTCAAGCTTCAGTTGTGGGGCTGTGACTTCACCCCACAGTCCTGCTTCTCTACAGAGAAGAAAAGTTGTTAAATGAACACCGTCCTTTCATAACCAATTACTGTAGCAATACACAACTAAATTAAAGACTTTATACTTTAGGAAAGAGCTCTAAAGAGTACTAATTCAAGGAATGAATCTAAAAATACTAATGAAGTTGCCTATCTATGCAACCCTCTGATAGGAAGACTTGCAGTTTCTGATCTGTATGTACAGTAGTAACTTGGAGTACTTAAGTTGTCACAAATATGTTTGCAGTTTTATACTGGGCCAAGAGTAAAGGCAGAAGTGAGATGGTCTACCTGAGTAAGACTCTTGATCCAAGGTATGCTGGCTGGCACACAAGAAATGGAAACTGGGGAGTCATTCCTCTTCAGGGAATTCCTTCTAGCCAACTTTTTGTCTTGTTTTACTATTACTGTGCATTTTTTTACATTCTCATTTGATTAAAATTCATTAAAAATATCTTCTATACATATAAGTGTGTATACAGGCAGAAAACAAAGAGAGGGACTGGTGAAATACTTGATATTTTTCTCCTTATTGCTCTACTTTTTCCTCTCTTCCAAGATCCCCATTTTACAGCTCTGCTTTCACATCTCATCTTCTACCTGGTATGTGAGTGGGAGAAATGAGGTCCCTGGCAGGTTTTCCAGTTTCTCAGTGTTCTGATATGACTTCTGTACATTTCCAATATGAGGAAGACTTTAACTAACTAACTAAATCAATCAATAAATAGATATGAGTATGTAAACATCATATGTATTTCTTTAATTAACTCACACTGGAATTCTGTCATGGAGAATCTCAATTGCAGACAAAAGCCTATATACATCACTCAAGCAATCATAACAGCAGTGTTCAGTGGATTTTGCAACTTTGAAAATTGTTTTACCATAATTGTGACTTACTTTTGTTTTCTCTTTGCTATTAAATGGCAAATTCCTAGAAGAAAAACATTCACAGATAAATTAATTAAAGTATTTTATGCAAAATGGCGGTCAAATGAATTTATAAATCAATAACAGGGTGACATCAAAAGTAACCATATCCAAATCCTGGGAATGGAGCTATTGATGGGATTTAGGTGCCCAGGTCAAGTTTACTTGGCGAGCACTTTGCACTTTTTGAACTCCCCAGAATATGCTGGCAGCTCCACTTAACAAGTCTGAGTCTCTCTTGTCTTCCTCTCATTTCCATCTGATTAGTTACCAGAGTACCTAAGCATCCAAAGGTTATTTGCCAGAGGTGGCATTAATTTCCTTTGTCAGCAATGATTCCTTCTTTTCCTTTTTCCTCCAAAGGGAATTTCTATTTTTTGCTACTTCAAATTCCTAAATAACTTCTCTGTACAGGTATTGGCATATGTTGTCATCTTAGTAATTCCACTCAGATTTTCCCAGTATTTAATTTTTACCCCTTAAAACTCGTATTCAAAGTTGATTATATTTTAGAGCTAGTAAAAATAGCAGCATTCTTCCCAATCTCCAACTACATTTTTCAATTTTAATGACATAATATATTTGAGTAGTGAATGGCTTTTAAAGCTGTTGCCCCCAGGTATATTACTGTTTCCAGGAAATTTCAGCTAAAGGCTTTAGAAGGATTCAGAGTGCAAAATAGACAGATTTCAGTTAAATTAATCAGCACCAGAAAAACATAAATAAATCAGTCTGATTTTTTTTTATTACTTCATTTTTGATGCTTTCATTTTTGATTACTTCATTTTCATGATAGAACAGGAGACAACTCTTGACTTCTGCATAGAAATTAGGATTTAATAGAGGCAGGGAGCCCAGGATCTCCACTGAGGAATTGTGATCACTGTTCTGCTAGATTTGCCATCAAAAGGGCAGGTGAATTCCTTAGGGAAATTGTAGAGGTAGTGAACTTTGAAAGAATATTTTTATAAGCTATCAGAACAAAGAGAAGTTTTAAGAGCAAAATGAAGAGTAAAGTGACTACAGAAAAGGAAAGAAGGCTGGATATTTTAAGACCATCCTAGTGGAAGGTATATTAAAACAAGCAGAGATGCATCAACATGGCTAGACTCCTCCCCATAATTAATGGGTTTATTTAAGACAAAAGAAACCAGATTTTTTAAAAATAGAATAGAACAAAACAGAGCAGAACTGAACAGAACCAGATTATTTCTGTTGGAAGGGACTTACAACAATCATCTAGTTCAACTGCCTGACCAATTCAGGGCTAACCAAATTAAAGTATGTTATTCAGGGCATTGTCCAAATATCAGGCTTGGGGCATTGACTACCTCTCTAGTAAGACTTTCCAGTGTTTGACCACCCACTCAATAAAGAAATGCTTCCTGATGTCCAAGTCTAATCCTCCCCTGGCACAGCTTCCAACTATTCTAATGCATCCTATCATTGGATCCCAGAGAGAAAAGCTCAGCACCTTCCTCTCCACTTCCCCTCCTCGGGAAGCTGGAGAGAGAGCAATTAGGTAACTCTTCAGCCCCCTTTCCTCCAAACTAAACAAACCCAACATCCTTAGCTGCTCCTTACAGGACATGCCTTCCAGCCCTCTCACCAGTTTTGTTGTTCTCCTGCCAGAGATCATCCAGGGACCTTCATATCCTTCTTAATTTTGTGGGGCCCATAAATGCACTCAGGGTGAGGCTAACTCAACATTGAATGCAGTGGGATGATCACCTCTTTTGACCATCTGGTTATACTGCGTTTGATGCACCCTGGGATGAAGTTTGCCCTCTTGGCTGTCAGGGCACACACTGGCCTCACAATGAGCTGCTGCTGACCAGTACTCCCAGATCCCTTTCTGCAGGGTTGCTCTCCAGCCACTCCTCTCCCCATTTATACTTGTGCCTGGTCTTACTCTGTCCTAAATGCAGAATCTGGCACTTGTTAAATTTCATCCCACTAATCATGCCAGTACAAGAAGGCTAAATTTTATTCTAGGTGCTCAGTAGGTCAAATGAGTGTTAAGGTTTGGTTGGTTGGTTGTGTTTTGAATCAGCACATTGTTCCAGGTTCTTGTACCAGCCCAAATATTTCAGTGAATGCCTTAGGTAAAAAGCTGTCGGCTAGCACATAGGCAGCACATAGTATCCACCAGCCGCTGTAAACAGCGTGAAATTGCTTATTCCAAGCCAGGCACACCACGAACAGCAGGTGGCATGAGAGAGGAGCAGAAAGCAGCCAGGCATCATTTGGCAATTGGAGGTCAGCTCTGGCCGCCTTGGAGACATGAGCAGGGCTGGTTTTTTGCATATTCTTACTGCCTGCCTCCTGCTGAAGGCAGATGTCTGCCAAGCCATTGAGAACAACAGCAGCCAGGAGCTCATCCCACTTCTCCTTTCCCTGTGGAGATGATGCAGGCAGGCTGAGAGGTTGGTGCTGCGACGTGGTGACTCCTGTAACACTGTAGATATATCAAAGAATATCATCATCTTAGTGGTGTCTTACCTGAGTCCAGGCCCAGTGTCTAGAATTTGGAAGTCCAAGACATGCAGAGCATCATAGAAGTTCTTCTGTGAGGTTGGAGGAAAGGGCAGAATGGGATTTTCTAGTCCAAAAACATTCCCTTGGAAACCAGACAAAGCGTGCATAAGTAAAAAAATGAGAACAATGAATATCTACAGACTAATAAACAAAGGCTTCCCATATCATGAGCACACTAGAAAAAGAAATATAGGTTCCTTAACAATAATCTATAAAGAAAATACAAATTAATTGTTGGATTAGCAAACAGAGGAAAAGTGTTATATAGCAAGACTACTGAAGACTTATTAGTGACCTGGAACAGAAACATGGAAGAATTTAGTGAAGTTAATGAAGTTTGAGAATGATGAAAAATTACTTCAGAACCTCCATTCTTCTGAAGATGCCATTAGCCCAGGAGGATGGCAGTCAGCTCTAGAGGCTAGCATCTCCACAGATCCCTAGGCTTTGGTTACTGAGATGCTCAGCTAATGAATCAACACTCGATGCTTCGTATGTGAGAGGAATAGTGTGGGAACCACTATTCTCCTGCACAAGACCTTATTCACACATTCTTACTCAGTGGCACTGAACTGAGAAAGGTCACTACTCCTATTTGCAAGAGCACAGTTTATGAACTTTATTAACATCTGGTGTTGCTGTTGGTCCCCAAAGTGTTTTGGCATAGAGCAGTATTTGCACTCTTTAAAATACTAGGTCTTTGCTAACCTAGTTGCTTTCAGGTAGAATTGATTGGGGAGCTCTTTTCCTGTTGCACTGGATGCCTTGGGCTGGTTGTGTCTGTTGAGCTGTGCCTGTGGGAGAGCCTTCAGCTGATACATCAGCAACTAAATGGGAATATGTGCAACAAAAATAGGTGGTTTCTACCACATGGGGTGAAAAACTACAAGTGATACTGAGAAATGCTTAGTTCTGGGCAGTCTGAAAACATACTAGACTTCATGGCTGCAAAGTCTGTCTCACTTCTTGAGCTGTTTAGTCCCTACAATCATTAGTCCACCGATATTTGTTCTGTGTTATCAAGATTATTACTATAAATAATAAAGTATGCAGTAGGGTTTGTTCTTAGTTTTTGTATGTGTGTTTTGGGTTTTGTTTCCTTCAAACAGAAATTAAAATTTATAGTGCTACACATGGTCTTTGTAGGAAGGTCTCTTACTGTGGTTTTCCACCTCTTGAACTCACGCCTGCATCTCTCTCCATACGTATGATTGCTGAGATCTATATAACAAACCTTTCACATATATCCCTTCTTTGACTTCAGTAGCAGTTACTAGTTCTTCTTAATTTTGAGCAGTTTTGTAAGTCTTCATGTTTACAACAGTGAAAATTGTATTTCTTCCTACTGGTACATATATTTAGTCAGATTTTTCTTCCTGCAATATATTTTATATAAAAAAATGACAGTTCATCAAAAATAAAGTATTTTCTTAAATTATTTCTTGGAATGAAAATTGAAAAAACTGTTTAGAGAGGTAACAACATTTTATTTTAGTCTTTGTGGAACAAAATATTTTAATCTTCTACTTTGAAAGAACTCATTTCAGTATTTTCTTTACTTCATATTTATAAAACATTATAAAGAAAAGCCTAAAGAATTAAATTAAATATATTGATTTTTCAACACTGAATACATTACTTGGGGGACTTTTCAGTTAACAGAATATTTGCATGAAAAGCTTTTGTTCTGCTACAGAAGAAAAGGCATTTCAAAATTAGGAAACTTAGCTAATGACGTGGTTCCCACATGGTTTTAACTGATACAGAAAAATACGTGTTGTAGCTGTAGGATATTTCATCAAGTGCTTTGCCATTCTTAAGCTAAAAACTGATGACTATTAATAATGAATTTACCAATGCAAAACAGGTCCTTCCATGTCTCACAGTTAGTTGTCCATCTTCTCTATCTTTTCCAAGAACTAGAGAGTTTTAAGCACTTAAGTGTGACTGTTTCTGTGAACTGAGAAACAGCCTTTGACCAACAGCTGTTTTCAGAATGGCTGTCACACAGCAATGCAATCACAGTTTCTTCAGACTTTAACAAAACAGGAAAAATTCCAGTAGATATTTACATACTCAAACATATTAGAGTTATTCTGTAAAATGTTCATCTTCCTCTACATTTTGTGAAGTGACTGTTACTCCAGTCTCATACAAACTATGAGGAGAAATGCACATGGATAAGCTTCTCTTAGATCCATGAATAAGATACCACCTATGCCAAAATTTGACACACAGGTTGACAGACTTGAAAAACTTAACACAGCATGAAGAATATCAGCTTGCTATTCTAGCTAGAAACAAAACTTAGAAAATTAAGCATCCTGGTTTTTAAAACACATAACTGACTATCCCTCCAGATACAAAAATCTGAGCACATGCATGATCCTGTGAGACAGGATGTAACATTCTCTACCTTCATCTTGAATGCTGGGAATCAGATATTTGTGTGTAAGTCCTATTTGAGAAGGGTGTGGTACAGAGGGTTACAAACCTAAAGATCAAAGAATTACAAAACAAGTTAGTAAAAAAACTAGTAACTTAGTGTATTCAAAGATGTCTTATATGTAGAGGTGTAGAAAACAGGTATTGAGAAAGAACAACCTCTTTTAAAGATTCTGAAACTGAGAATTAGGAAATCACTGCAAAATTGTTATTCTCTGCAGAAGTGGTATGAAAATTTGCTCATATTTCAAAGATCAACATAATATTTAATTACTGAGGAAGAAGAATTCTTGGGGGGAAAAAAAAAGCCAAACCTAAAGCAGAAAGAAGGACCCTTGGACTGCTGGAATACCAAATGCAAGCAACAACTGCCTATATTCAGATGAAATATTGGTGTGTCCTACTTTCTGTATCCACATCACTGGTCCTTCACAATGTTTTCACTGCAATGGAATACTCCTTTTATTTTTTTTAATCAAGTAGAAAGCACCAGAAAACTAGGAAAAAAGCATAGGAACAAAAAACTGTTTCACATTGTTACAGTAACTGAAATTTAACCGTAACCATATTTGCTAAAAATTTGTGAAACATTGCTCTAG
Organism: Manacus candei; assembly: GCF_025592945.1. Classification (NCBI taxonomy): domain Eukaryota; kingdom Metazoa; phylum Chordata; class Aves; order Passeriformes; family Pipridae; genus Manacus; species Manacus candei. The sequence continues at coordinate 39,980,084 of NW_026138076.1, read as the reverse complement.
GCAAATTTACATTAAACAAATTTCTAATTTGTTGTATAATTATAATCAGTTAAATAATGCCATTCAAATATCATGAATAATGCAACTCTCATTCATATTCACCAAGGACTTTACTTCTAATAAATCTCATCAGTCTGGATAGTTTGCTTTTTGGGGCAGAAAAGTAGGGATTTATCTGATATTTTTCTGAAGTATTTTACCTTCTGTATTCAGGGAAAAGAAAAATGCTGAGTGTTTGTGTTGTCATGAAGTGAGTAGCAGAAGCCTAGACAATGGAGTTCATAATTCATAACCACAGTCTATTATTTAGGAGAAAATTTTCCTCTCTAAAACAAATACAACAACAAATGTGCTTAGCCATGAAAAAGACAGGCTGCATAAAGAGACCTCTTGGTCCAATTTCCCGGTATCAAAAGAAGCAGCATAAAATTCTGGTCCAAACAAATCCAGTGACTACTGTGTTAAATAGGATTAAGATTAGTCCCCATAACCTCAATTTCTGTTTGCAACATGGAAAGCCAGTTCTGACCAAGAGAGGGATATCTAGCTATTCCAATCCCGCTGTTTACTGCCATGCTATCACTCCCCTATCAAATCAGCTTTTTTTCACCTTTATGTGCTTCTGCCTGTAGTGAGATCATTTCATTTCCTCCTGCTAGCTGAATCCTAAATTCCAGATAGCAATCTGTGTATGACAGACAAAGCTGTAAGATAGTATTTTGCTAAATAGAGGCACATCAAGTAATTTTGTGCACATTTTCTGGGTGCATTGCCTGGGTATAAGAAAACTCAAACACTTTCTTCCTGATAGATAAGAAAGCTGAGCTTTTTTGGGTAAAAGAAAAGGAGAAAGAGAAGTAAGGGAGGCTCTAACTTAGCCAGATGCATGATCTGTCATCAGAGTACTTATGGAAAGGCATGGCCACTTTCTTTCCACCCACCTATTAGGCATAAACTGAGATTGCAAAGAGCTGAATTTGTGATCTTAAGATCACCTTGCACTCTGTGGTACAGAGATCATGTACATACCCTTCAAATCTCATTGCTTTATGTATATATAGAGATATATATTAGACATATATAGAATATACAGAGAAATATATATATATAAAAAATATACAGAGATGTATATTCTGTCCTTGCTGGTCCACATCATGACTAAGTTTTGAAAGAGAGAAATGAAGAATACCTTCTTCCAGTAGGTCCCTCTAGAAAAAATTAAAGGCATGCAAAAAGGTCCTCAAAGTTTTTTACTTTAGTTAACCCTCTGTAGACATCAAAGACATTACCGATAATTCAGTCATCATAATTAACAACCAGTTCTTAATGAATGCTTTGTACCCACTACATCAGGAAAAGCTGGGTATCAAGCATTTTAAAGAAATCTCTGGATCTACTTAAAGACTTCAAAAAGTATTTTTGTTTGTTTCTTGTTTATAGCTTATATTAATTTTCCTTGTCTTCATTTCATTTATAGAAAATCAATGGCACTCAGCACATTATGAACATTGTAGCAATTTCCCTTTCAGCTTGCAATATATTTCTTCATCATCCTTTCTATTAATAATCTTTGTACACATGCAGTTATTCAGTATTTAAAACTAAAACTGTAAATGCAGTATAGTGCCTTATTTCAGCTTACAACTTGTACAAAACCAAAGCTGATTTTTTTAAAAAAAAAAAAATTCAGCTCTTTCAGGATCCATTAAAAAGTAGTATTACCAGAAAACATTCATTTTAAGCCTTCACGGTGTAATATCATCTTTCTTTACATTAAACTTTGGAAGGGCAAACCTGTAAAATAAAACTGCCTTTTGTTTTCCTCTTCTGTTCTTCAACACTTACAAAAGGAAGAAGAACACCCCCCTTGTGGTAACTTCTTGAAAAGTAAAACTTAATAAGCATTTTTGTTAAACACATCTATTCTATGTGTTTTAAGTACATGATCAAAAGAAAGACAATTTCTTATCTTTAGGAAGTAGAGAGGACCAAAAAGTTAGTTAGTTCTTCCCTTATCTTCAGGAGATTGTTCTTTTTATACAACAGCTATCCAAGTTTTGCCTTTGCAAGACAGATGCCTATGAATCTGTACTTAAAAATTTCCCATTTCACACTCTGTGAAACATATTATTTGCATTGCTTCCTATCTTTTTATTCTAAACAAAAACACTAAGGGCTTCTAAAATTTCTACTTCCCAAAATATCTTCTTAATTTCATTATACTATCTAGTGAAAGTACAGAGAAATGTGATAAACAGAGGCCCAGTCATGGGACAGATCTGTTGCATTCAGTGCTGGTGAGGCCTTATCTAAAATACTGCCCCACCTTTTAGTATGATACTTTGGTAAAGGTATGAAAAGACTGCAGAGAACAAAGTACAAACCTACATAATTGTGCTGAGAGGTTGAAGGAGATGAAGCTCAGAATCACATTACCCCTCATGAATGTTATTGGCTAAGCATAAGACTCAACATTACACATCAGCCAGGTCTACAGAGCACACTAAGTTACCAGGGGGCAGCAGGTCTAATGGTCTGGATTTCAGTTTCAGGTGAGGTGGAACACAGGAGGAGTGGTGTTTTCAAATGCATGGAGAGTCTGTGTCCTTCAAGTTGGGTGCTCACTTCTAGTCTTCGAGGTTACATTTCATTCCTGCTAAACTGTGACTCAGAATCTCGAGTCACTTCACAATTGGATGCTTGGGGAAAGCAGGGCTAAAGAACCGCAAAGAACTTAACCAACCTCATGGGCAGGTGAACAACCCCAAGGGAACTTTTGCAGGAAGACCTGTCTCACCAAAGGATAAAACTACATGCCAGAAAGTCAACCCATCAAATACCTGGGAAGCAAGTAACGATCAAATTAAGCCTCCCTTTGTGAACTGGTTTTCTTCCATTAACTTGATACCTTCACCTCCCTCCATCAAGAGGTTTCTGCTTTGGATATGAATCATTTTAGGCTCTGACCTTTGAAGCTTTTGAAACAAATCATCACCCAGTGTCTAAAAGGGATACTTTAAGAGAAGAGCTCCTTACCTTATCCAGCAGGGTACATCTAATTTTCCCTTTTATCTTAGCAACCCACTCCCTGTCCCCATCCCTGACATTTAATTGCAGTGAAAGCAGATGGGGAAGGGCTGGGTGTGGGGAGGCAGGAGGTGTTTCCAGTGCAATAAATACTATGCTCCTCTTTCTACACTTAGTACTTTGAAAAACAAGGAAGCCTAATTGCCTCTGAAAGTAGTGCTTAAAGTTATTTTTAAACTACATTTAAATATATTTGTTGAAATGTGTCACTCTGATCTGAGTGACATAGGTAAGAATGATTATTTTTTCATGCTCTGCTACAACTTTAAAGGGGAAAAAAGTATCTTTCAGCATTTTTTTATTTCTGCAGCATTTGAAGAATAGATTTTTGTGGCAGGTGTATATAGCCTGTGCCTCAGCCCTTACAGAACATAGCCTTTCAAAATTCAGAATTGGCTAAAATTACATTAGATCTTTTCACATGTGTGAATCACACTACAAATGGGTTAAATTGTAACAGGTTGACACCCCTAAAATATAACGTGTCAGTGGCCTTGTGAGGTCTGTTTCAATAAGTACCGAGCAACACTCTTATTCTACCATCTCAGACTCTCGTCCACTGATGTTGGGTTGTTACTGCTTCAAGAGAAGGAATCGACAAGTGGTGAAATATACAGGGAGGGAAACATAATAGTCACAGAATCACAGAATGATTGAGATTGGAAGGGACATCTCGTCCAACCCCTTGCTCAGGCAGGGCCAGTTGCCCAGGACTGTGTCCAGGCAGTTTTTGAATATCAAGGAGTATGGAGATTTCACAGCCTCTCTGGTCAACCTGTGCCAATGCTTCATCACCCTTACTGTGAAAAAAGTGTTCCCTGATGCTGAGGAGAAACCTCCTGTGCTTCATTTTGTGCCTGTTGCTTCTGGTCATCACTGAAAAAAGCCTGACTTTGCAGTCTTTACATCCTCTCATCATGTATTTGTACACATTGACAAAATCCCCTCAAAAACACTCCTTTCTCCAGGATGAACAGTCCCAGGTCTCTCAGGCTTTCCTCATGTGACAGATACTTCAGTCCCTTCACTGTCTTTGCAAAGTTTAACTGGACTGTCTCCAGGGTGTCCCTGTCTCTGTTGTACTGGGGAGCCCAGAACTGGTCACAGTACTTTTGGTGTGGCCTTAACAGTGGTGAAAGTAAAGATCATATTGTACAGGGGAAGGAAAACAGTTTCTGAGCTTTTTAATGCCTAAATGAGATTAAAATAAGGACTCTTCATCAAAATCTTCTCAAGTTTCCATTTAAAACCAAGAAACTCTTTGTTTTTCATTTGTTTATCTTTTAACAATTACAAGAGAGATGCTGCTTCATTTCCAGTAAAAAGAAGAACTTTTTTCATCAAACACTCTTCCAAGGTCCTTCTTTTCATCAAACAGTCATTTCTAAGCTCCATGTTTAAAAATAACCTTTTGAGAAGCTGAAACACATGCTTTTTCCAAGACATTCACTTGAGGTACCAACAACTTCTGCAAGTCAGCCTCTGTGCTCCTACAAATCGGCTTTGTGCTGTTGATGTCAAGAGAATGAAGCTGGCTCACACCAGATTTTTTGCTGGCATCTGCATGACTGATGTCCGAATTCACTTGAAAAGAGAGCATAGCAGCAAGTGAGGATATTTAGCTCTGCTGGCTTGGTATGTCCATGCTGACAACCTCAGTCATCAGAACACCGGAACTTGTGCTGACACATGAGAATACACTTCCATCTTGTCATTACACAAGCTAATGGTGATGATTGACTCAAACTCACTGGCATTTCAGAGCTGCCATTTCTGGTTTGACAGGTGCAGTTGAAGGAAACAAGACTTACTCACTTTTGGTATTAATATAAAATTTTCAAACACAGAGCACAATGATTTAGCCACCAAATTTCTGTGCAATGATGAGATTTGTGGCACCTCATCTCTTTATCAGAATAAATACTCCAAAATGTGCTCCTTGCATATGTATATTCCCAACTATCATATTCCCTCCCTCTCTTTGGGGTCATTCAGTAAATTTTCAGACATTTGGTTCTGACTCCAAATCTATACTTCAGTCAATGGGTCATGTAACACCTGCAAGCATGTTCTATTCCATCGAGAGTACAGTCAACCAGGTGCCAAATTGAAATTCTTGTTTTCCAGCTTAACCTGACCCATGATAGCAAATTGCAGAAGCAAGCACTTCTAGGAGGGTTGCTTTTGTTTGTTTTGCAGCTAAGCCACAGAAAAAGTAAATCATATCCAGAAGATACCATGTGCTTGTGAGTATGAATATGTTGGCCTATTTTCCCCTGTCCATTCTTCCTGAGCTAATGTCATTTGTTGAGATGAATCTAACATACAACATGCTCCATGAAAAAGAAGATGAAAATATTTGCAAGCAGAGAAACCTTATTCAGGCATGTTTCTATAAGAGTTTGTATTAGGTCACAGTGTTCACAGTGAAGTTATGGTAGAACTAGCCTGACTTTACTAATCATTGCTTCACAGTGGATTGCAGCATCAAAATGAGGTATGGATAAACGATCCAAAGTGTAATTCCATATCATCCCCACCTATTTATTCCTCTTCTAATGAACATCCATAACAAAAAAAAGCTCTTCTATTCTCCACTTCCTGACTTCCCAGAATCAACACACTCTCCAAAATAAAAATTTAGCAAATCACCCATTTGTCTTCATAAATTATGTCTAAAAAAGAAGTTTTTCTCTATAATTTCTTTCAGAATTTTGTGCCTTGAGTGGGCACTTTGACTAAGCTCTAATAGATTTTCTTCAAAACAAAATTAGAAATCTGCATGATTTAAAAATCGAATAGAAATAAATATTATTTTCAAGAACTCACGCCATACCAAATTCTGGACTTTAAGGTGGTAGGGTGTAAGAACCTTTTAGCTTGAGACACATCCAAATTGCCAAAACCTCTTCAGAAGCATCACTAGGTCAGGAAAGGAAGAGTTTCTCTCATAGGCAAGAGCCTACTGACAAACAGGCAAAATTAAACCACCAAATACACAAACTGGATCCAGTCCATGATTGTTAAGGTGGATTTTGCTCACTGATCTGTCCCTGGGCTCTCTGAAGCAGTCAGGATTTTCTCAGGACAAGACAGGAAGCGGTACAGAAGCCTCGTGTTATTGTGGGCAGGGGAATGGCATTGTTCAGTCTCACAGAGGTTTCTATCAGCATCAGGTGGGGAGAGAGATGAACACAGGGTGAATGAGATGGACATGGCTCTCCCAGGGGTGTTTTTGTGGCACCCAAAAGATTTGGGACTTTACAATACCACTGATGGAAAAACTGCTAGCAGCCAGGAAAGAGCATTACATGAATGTTCTAAAACTGGGTGATTTCCTCTTCTAATTTGGGCTTAGTTCAGGAACTGATGGATGCTGTTTCACTTTGGCACTAGATATATTTTTGAGACTTGATTTAAAAGCATACCTTTCTCATTATAAAGCTCCTTTTTATTTTCATCATTTGTTGTTGTTGTTTTTTTAAAGAGGTGTTAAAAATCTTTTGGTTGGGTCAAACAGAACTTTTCAGATCCATAAACACTTACTTTCATCATTACTTTCTTACTTCAGTCCAAGTCCCCCAAACCCAGTTACTTCAGTCCAAGTAAAACTAATTACTCTCTCCCAGATTTGTTTGTTTGTTTGTTATTCATTTATGTGGTCACCAAACCAGAAAGAAAAGAAACAGAAAAAAACCCCACTGTTCACTGAGCTTGTCTATGCATTTCTAAACTTGCACCTTCACTTCATGGCCCCAAGATATTTACCACATCATCCTGTCTCCTGCATGGGCTGTGGGTCAGCTGTAGTATGTGAATGGTATACATGTTTATTTTTCCCCAAGGTCAAGAATAAGAGGTAGTTTCAAAGGCAGGTTTACAATGTTATTTAGTTAAATGTTTTTTGTGAAAAACAAAGCCATTTAATCTCCCTAATAGTGTCCCTAATTAAGGATGCAAATATTCAATTAATTTGTAAAACGCAGTGGGCTTCACAATTGAGTGAAATAATATGAATGAAGTAATTGGCTTGGGACCACAATTTATCTTTATACTCTTACCATTTCACAAAGGCATTACTTTGCTAAGAGTTATGTTTTATTCACACACTTGAGTACCAAAGCCCTGGGGATCTAAGATATTTAATTACATCACAGCAGCATGCACAATGGTTACAACTCACAGGATACATTTTCTATACTCCCAACATTGTTAGCACACTACTGCCTGCTTTGCTGTCCTGGGAAAGAGGTCCATGGAAGGAAATGTCTTTGATGAATGTGTATTTATGAAGTGCTTAGAAGTTTGTATCTCAAAACAATCTTTTTCCCTGAGTAAGACCGACAGATTATTATTACTCTACCAATCTTTTGTAGTAAAGAAATTATACAATAATGGAGAGAAGCAAATCAAGGAGCAACCTTTTAATGGTGGGAAGATGCATAGTAGCATGCAACAGGTCCAGACCTACTGGCTAGGAGTGAAATTTAGATTTGTGCTCCATTTCTGCCCAGATGTGGTATTAGCTGTTGGATTAATCTCCTATATATCTTGCAACTCTGTAGTCCCTCAGTGATTATTAGAGCATTTCCCTTTCTCTCTCTAGCTCCTTGATGATAATGACAAGCTTTCTGGGTATTGCTCAGGGGTCACAGTGGAGAAACTCATTCCAAGTGTAACACAAAAAGCACCTGGCAACCAGAACAGCTCCTTCAACTCACCTCTGTCCTGGCCAATACCATGGGGAAAGGCCTTGTAAAATATTCTCTCTCATGGGAAAGGATTTTTATATGGGTCTAGTATTTTAGGAGCATTTTTCCAACAAAACAGACAGGCATCTTCAACCGGAATAAGAGGTTAAACTTTCAAAATACCCTATCTCACTGGTTATTGATACAAGTTAAATGGAAGGTCTTGTCTCACAGCTGCTGCTCAGGTGAGGCAATACCTTTTTCCAAACAAATGAAGGAAATGTCTGGAGAGTTCTCAGTCACAGATATGTTCTGTTTGCCTGCAGTATAAAATAAAAAATCTGGTTATGATGTGCAGGAACAAGCACATTCAAATGATTGGCAATCCCTAAATATCAAGTGCCAGGGCACCTATCACTGCTCTCTCCAGTGAACTGTGGAGCCCTTATATTTATAAATGACAATGTTGCACAAAAGCAGTCAGGTGATGAGTGCCCTCATTTTCTCTTAACAACAAGGCACAGATTCAGTATGCATCAGAAATCTGGAACCTGGACATGACCCAGCAATGTGTGCTTACAGCCCAGAAAGCCAATCGTGTCCTTCACTAGAGATGTATGCAGTCAAAAGTACTCATTACTGGAACGTAACCACTGCCTTAGCTGTATCTGTAGATCCCCTGCATTTCTAGTGCATGACCATACCTCAGCTTTGGTACCTTCCACCAAGCTTACCTTACATGTGGAATTCCAAGAGTAGAGCATTCTCCAAACTGGAAAGGAGGCTGTGCCATGAAAGTCTTGGTGGTTGTGATCAATCATACCTCACTATCTTCTAAGCTGCAGGAGAAAGGAAGGTCAGTCCACACAGGTTTTTATTTTAAATGTTCTGAATAGGGTTGGAGAGGCAATTCCACTTGTTTAATAATTTCTGTCTCTAACATATCTTTTCTCCTCTATAATTTCTTGTTTATTTTTAGTATCAATAATTCTATAGCAACAAGCAGTCTACTCTACATACAAATCAGGAATACTTTAAAATGCAAACATCAGCACTTTAACAATCTAAACAAGGGACAGCTTGCTAATTCTGTATAGGATTTCCAAGTGAGCTATTCTCAAAGGACTATATAATCATTAAACAAAGGCTTGAAAATTGAAATTAATATTGCTTTTCAGCATGTCAGAGAAAATTCTATCTTGGATTCTATATTTCTTCTAGCTCAAATATTCTTGCTCACTTTCCTATGAGTGTAACAACTTGGCTTTAACTTATTATTTGTGTGGATGTCAGGTGCTTTGATAATCGCTCGAGGATTTTGCTTCTACGTTTTGAAGAAAAGGGGAGCTCCAGGTACAGTATAATAGGTGTCAGGAAGACCAAATGAAAAAAAAAAAGAGACAAGAATAGAATAGTAACACTGGCAAAATTTTAAATATAATCTCTGGTGTCAAGAACACCACCTTTTGTACCTGAAAGGTTAGTGGGTTTTGCAATTTCATTTATCATGAATACGAGATGTATTTGGGTGGGACAATGAAAAACATCTGGGGAAATTAGATTCTGAAATCTCATTTAAAAAAATCAGGTGCTTTTGAAAATCCTAATTCAAGCTTAAAAAGAAATGTTTCCATTTGACTTTCCTCCTGCTAGGTCCTGCAAAATATTGTGTACACGACATCATAACTAAATCGTACAAAGGAAAAAAACTGACTAGAGATCATTTATATCTTCTGAGAAGGCAAAAAGGGGCCAATTTCCCATCCTCCTTTTGCAGTGAACTGTAGTCACCAAAATGCAGCTAATTCAGTGAAATTTCTACCTTTTGTGTTCCAGAATTTCTGGATTTTTCAGCAGCCCTTTGAAGCTAGAAAGTCCAAACAATTCAGCCTCCATAGTATATTGGTAACTCAGTACAAATGTTTCATTTGGAAAGCAAGGGTATTCTTAGCACTATTTTGATAAGTATTGCCTGAGAGACAAATTTTAAATGTTGAATTTTTCAAAATTGCTGCACATGGGAAATTATTTCATACAAAGATTTTTTGGAAAGCCACTCTCAAAAATTTATTAGCCAAGGCAGGGTCTGAGATTGAGAAGCATGTGGACTATGCTCTCAGGCACATGGTGAGATTCTTGGTGTGTCCTGTGTAGAGACAGGAGTTGGACTTGATGATCCTGATGGGTCCCTTCCAATTCAGCATATTCTATGATTTTATGACAACACCTGACTGCAAATGGCCTGGACACACTACTCCAAGTAGGGTCTCATGAGTGCAGATTAGAGGTCAAGAATCATCTCCCTCAGCCTGGTGTCCGCACCTTTCTTGATGTAGCCCAGGATACAGTTCTGGACTGCGAGCACATGCTGCTGGCTCATGTCCAGCCTTTTATTCAACAGAACCAGATCACCTCTCCATCTTGCTTGTGCCTGAATATTGCGTCCACGACGATGTGCTCCATGGTCTTCTCAGGCACAGAGGTGAGGATAGCTGGTCTGTAGTTTTCTGGATCATTGTTTCTCTCCTTTTTAAAAATAGGAGCAATGTTTCCCTTCTTCCAGTCACTGGGGACTTCACATGACTGCCATGACTTTTCAAATATAAGGGGGACTGGCGTGGCAACTGCATCAGCCATTTCCCTCAGGACCCTGTGATGAATCTCATCAGGCCCTGTAGATCTGTGGCTATTCAGTTTAATCAGGTGGTCTCAAACCTGTTCTTTGCTTACAGTGGGAGAAACTTCTTTCTTCCAGCCTCCACCTAAAGGTTCAGGGACCTGAGAGATGTGGGAAGTCTGACTGGTCAGTAACATCTTCCAGACGCATGTTGACAAATTTCTGTGATCAGACATATAACAAAGGAATAGGATAGCTGTTGGATAGTTCCTTAGATGGCATTCTCAGTAATCTTTTGTAAACATTTCATGAACTGTCACCATTATGAAATCAAAGAAGATGCATGGGGATATTTGTGGAAAGCCAAATGTTCAGCTGTAAATCTGCAAATGTTCAGCTGCAAATCAGGTGATGACTATGCATGCAAAGAAGGTTAAGGTCTGAGTAATTGAGTTCATCTGTTCCTAAGTCATGGCTTGAGAAAAGTTCACTGATATGTTTAAATTTTGAGCAAGAACAACCTTCAGCACAACCATAGACCCTTTACCAAAGGAAAGAATATTAGACTTAAATGTGCCATATTATGCATCATTCGCCCAGCTGAGTTTCATTAAGAAACTGACATCCATTGAAAAGGAATCCTGAAAAGGGCAGTCATATCTCAAAACTTTTAATTTAATATTACTCAGTTTGCTACCAATATCTTTGGCAATGAGGGAAATGAGGTTATTTATTTTTAAATCCTCTAAAATAAATTGCCACCTCTCACAGAATCTACAGATGCTATAAGTTTGCTGCTTGACTGAAAAGAAACTTTTACTCTCCTTGTCTTCCTTAATATATACATATTTTTGGGACAACGTGGCAGGATAAAGAACCAGCAAATTTTCATTACACACTCAGGTTTTGACCATCTCAGTCCAGCTACATTTTACTCTGCTATCTAAACTTATTATTCCCTGAAACTTCAATATCTGTACTGCTCCCTTTTCTCCAGCTATTTTCATCATTTTTCTCTTGACTTTCTTCCTACAATATGAACCATAAGTTCTCTAATTGTCCTAGACCAAAACTACATATTGCACTCCTTTTCTAACATGCATCTTCAAGTAACCTTCATAAATACCACCTAGTCACAACAGTGATGACTCATTACATACCTTTTAATATACAGCCCTTTCAATTTGCCACTTAAATTACATAGGTATAATTCTACTCAAAATGAAGTGGTTTCACTCCATTTGTGGGAAGAAAACTCTGTCTACATATGGGAAAGAGGTGCTTCCTTTCTCTTATCGTACAGTCATCTTAACTTGCTCTCATAAGACATGTAAGTACTGCACCACTTACCTCTTCTTTTCATATTTTTAGCCTCCTTTTTTTTTTCTCCTTTTCTTCTCAGAGTTCTTCTCCCTTTACCATCTCCTACTCCTTGTATTCTTCTCTTTTTACCTTATGTAATGTATCTATCTCCCTGCTGCACTTCTTTTTTGCCAACCTTTCTTCTGTCTTTGCTGACCTTCCACCCTGAATGCCTACTAATACAACCTAAGAGAACAGAGGACCCTTTTTCAAGGGGGGAAAGTTTTTAGCTTGTCAGGACCAGCACGAGAGAGAAGCTTTCCTTTTTTAGGGGACACATTGAAATCAGTGGTGACCTGACCACATGGTGTTGTGGGAACCGTGAGCAAAGTGACTAATGTGAGGTGAAGTGGAATAAAATCAGCTTAGAAGAGGGAAGATGAAGCAGACTTGTCTTCAATTTATTTGCAGCATGTCTTCTGCTTGCACACCTCTGGATGAACTAACGGTTTGCCTCCTCAGCTGAAAGCACATCTATTTCTATACATTTTTATTACAGCTGGCAGCTTGTTGTTCCAGTACATCGTTCTGTTGCAGTGTATTACATGGCACAACATAGTAGTGTGATGAAATGAAATGTCAGACTCACATCAGATATATTTAGAATTATATGTGTCTGTGTCCAGCAGGGGAAATATGCTATTAGATCACAGAGCCATTTTGCAAGGTGATATGTGTGGTTATGAGTCACTTAGTTGCCAAGGCCAGCTAGTCTTATCATAATAGGAAGCTCATCTATGCTGTTTACAGCTTCAGTACCATGAAATCAACATAAAACAATTAGACAATTTTAAATATAATCTTGAAGCTGTGACAAATAGAAATTACAGAAGAACTGACCAAATAGCACAAACCCAGGTTTCCCTCTGCAGTTTCTGAAGCTGAGAATACAACAGCATAGTCACTCCTTTTAGCATTAAGATAAGAAAATTTCCTATTTAAAACTATTTTCCATAGAATCTCTCTGATCCTCACATATATGCTCTGAGGCATCATATAGAAGTGTATTTATGTATAGGTTCTATCCCAAACTGGGTTGAGTGCTTTGAAGATGATAAATTTGTGAAGCTGACCAGGGACATAGTTGCATAGAGTTCTATATAAAAAGTGTTATGGAACTTCATACAGAAGACAGAAAAAAAGTGACTCACTTGATTCTGTCTTCTCACAGACACACACTGTTTGCCTTTGCATGATTTTATCTTGAAGAGAAAACATAGTCATGACAATATTTAATTTGTCATTTCTGCAGAGTCCTTCCAGCAGAAAAACAGGCAAGGATGTCATATAATAGCAGGTACATTTGTCCACAAGTGCCTAACTAGACTCCTTTTGAAAAGTCTTTTTGATGATCCTATTCTATAAATATGCTAGTGTGGAATTTTACTGACTTAAATATGGTATTTGTATATAGCAAATATTGATGTTGCTATGCTTTAATATTCACCAACAAAAGTTTCCTTTGAAGTCAGATTTGTGAAATTTTCACTTATGTCATGCTCATTACTCACATAAGCCACATAATCAAGGAATTTCATACGAAATCACGTAACAGAAGTGATTTACCGACTGACTACATGGAAGTGATTACACATCTGAATAATTTAAAAAACTGGTTTGCCTTCCAAACTTCAAAGATATTCAAACAGCTGTGGTGATATGGGTAAAATAACTGAAAACAAAATTTATCAAAAAATGTATTTATTGGTAACTTTTGTTTTTCTCAATTAAATGGAATTTATTTACCACTCTGAAATATGTGTTTACTTGCTTTCATTCAAATCCCATGTTCTTTTCAGTGCAATGTTTCTCTGTTAATACTTTCAAAGAAGCATAAGGAAGTTAGTTGCAATTCCATTAAGTAAGACCAAGCATATAAAAAAATTAGATATTAAATTCTCAGGTTTTGGTGGCTTAAGTCAGTTTTGTAACTTCCCATTAAAAAGAAACAGAAATTGTTTTTAAAGGAGCATGTCATCCTGAGTGCCACTGCACAGCTCATAAATCCGGTCCTTGTTTTAATTTAGTGTGTCAGAAAATGACTCGTTTGTTCATTACAACATTAATTCATTCAGAGCAGAACTTTGTCTGGGAAGCACAACTACTATAAAAACTAATCATATCAGACTATCTATTCTGGAAAGACAAGTATACCTCCTTCTTGTGATGAGTGGAAGCATACCTGAGCTAGAAAAATGGGTTATGCTTCAAATTGTATCGAGCTTAGTAACAACTGTTCTTAGAAACTAATTAACAAACATCAGTGACAAGTATTCTTAGAATGATCTCTTCTTACCCAAATTCATTAGGGTAGATTAGTTTAAAAATAGTCCTACCAGAGTATTTCCAAAATCACAGAATGGGTAAGGTTGGAAGGGACCGCAATGGGTGATCTGGTCCAACCTTCCACTCAAGCAGAGCACACTGCACAGGATTGCATCCAGACAGTTCTTGAGTATCTACAGTGAAGGAGACTCCACAGTTTCTCTGGGCAATTGGTTCCAGTGCTTGATCACCCACACAGTTCAGGTGGAACTTCCTGTGCATTGGTTTCAGCCTATTGCCTCTTGTCCTATTGCTTGGCTTCATTGAGAAGAGCCTGGCTCCATCCTCTTGGTACTCTCCCTTCAGATACTTATAGACATTGATGAGGTCCCCTCTCAGTCTTCTCTTCTCAAGGCTGAACAGGCCCAGCTCTCTCAACCTTTCCTTGTATGAGAAATGCTCCAGGCCCTTAATCATCTTTTTTTGCCCTCTGCTGAACCCACTCCAGGAGCTCCATGTCTCTCTTGTCCTGAGGAGCCCAGAACTGGACACAGCACTCCACATGAGGCCTCACCAGGGCTGAGTAGAGGGGCAGGGTCACCTTGTCACATGTGATCATCTTTCAAGCTTTTCTCCATCTTCCTAAAGAGTAAAAGTACAAGGAATTTTTGTGCTTTGAAAAACAAAAAGCTGCATGGCTTAAAACAAAAAACCTGCAAGAGTTAGGGTGACGAAAAAAATACGTCTTGTCACTACACAAAATTAAAAGTTGCTACAAAGTAAAGTAAATCCAGAGATACGTAGTTCAGATGCTGACAAAGTTTCATCAGGTGTGTTTTCTGTTAAAGAGATAAGTGCTCCAACTGAGCTTTTATACTAACAGTCCTGAGGCTAATTTTCTACCTCATTTTAAATTCAACCACAATATAGGTTGTAGTTTACATTGACAAAAGCTGAAATTAAGAGCAGTTACAGTAGCATATCTTCTGTTCTAGGAGTTTTCAGGGTTTGCTTTCCAGTGCGATAAGGTAACCTGCAGAGACAGAAAAGAGAGATGAAATTCATTTTAAAAAACACGGCATTTCTAAGGCTGTTCTAACTTCTACATTTAAAAGATTTGGGTTTTTTGTTTGAGTTCTGGTGGTTTTTTTGTTAGTTTGTTTGGTTTAGGTTTTCCATCTTTCATTTTTGTCCTTGTGCCCTTTGGAATGTATTTTCCAAGACTGCTTGCTTTTATTGGAGGCCAGTTATTTTTCTACTTTCTCAGAGCAACGGCTTTCTAACTAGAGGCAGACTCGAAGTCAAATACCAGATTCAGCCACTTCCTCAATGCTGTGAGATTATAGTATTTGAATATTCTTCTTGTAGATGAGCCTTCCATTTTTCAGTGAACTGAATACATTGACCTCAAAGGGGATTTTGAATGAAAAACATATAAATTTGCCATCTGGTTGAAGTCTGTTCTTCGGAGAATTAACATCTTCATTTGAGCGTTAAATGACCCAATACAATTTGTTAGCATGATGTTTATTCTGCAGTAGTACCAATTCTTCTGAAGTCACAGCAGAAGGGAATTTGCAAAGAGGGGTTAGCTTTCTATGATTCTCTGGGTTGATGGGATGCCAGATTTCAGTGGTATTAGGTGGACTGCAGTGGAAAACATGTTTTCGTACTAGAAGAACTATTTTCTGTAGCTGTAGGAGACAGCAAAATGGTGGTCTTTCAATACCTCTTGCTACAGATAAATCCATGGTGTGTATTCATTGGAGTTTTTTAATATTGATTTTTCATTTTACAAATCACTTTACCATTGCAGCTCCTTGACAAGTTTACATGTTAAAGCACAATACATTAATATTTACTTGCTGCCTAAAAACCACACACAGACTTCCCTTACTGTCTAATGATATTCAAGCATGAATGAAAAACAGTTGAGAAAGGTGATCTTTGCAATGGGAATGTATATGATTTATACCCCCCAAATGGGAAATTATTATAGTTGTAGCAATATACTTTCACATAAGCTTTCACAAGTAGAGAAAAGCTTGGCCAGTAAAGAACCGTTTTCTAAAATGGAAGAAGTCAAATGATTGGTCTTTCAGCCGAAAGGTAGTTATCAAAGTTTGGAAAAATTTCCTCAAAACATCAGAAAGGAGGAAGGGAAGCTGCCTAAAGAGTGCAGTGTTTGTTGTGCACCTATGGGGGGGGAGTAGGGAAAGATCTTATTCCCTGATGTTTGCATTAGATATAAGCTGTCTAAAATAACAGAGAGAAGATTTGTTTCCCTAGAGTTTGTACTTTGCTGTTTAAGACAAAATTGCGCATCAGCAGACAACATAGATGCAGAGAAATCAGATGCAGCCTCACTCTCAAGGAGTGAGGCTGGAGACGCTGTATTCTGAGGAATTATCTGTTCCTCTCTTTTTTTGGGGGCTGCAGGAGGTTGCCCTGATTTTGCTTGCTGCTTGGTAGAAAGGATAGTGGATTCCTTTCACCAGATGTTTATGGCCTGGTGAATGAAGCATTCTGGTTTCTTCCTTTCCCCCCCAAGGAGGGAAAGTCTGGTGAAAATGCTGCTTTTTGCATTAGGGCATAAGGTGAAGTTGTCAACTGGGCCCAGAGGCATCTGTAGAACTTTCCAGAAGAATATTTGAACATACATTCAAACTATTTCCCTCACCTCATCACACACACATTTATATTTTAAAATTACTTGTGGATGTGTAAGGTTTATTTTGAGTCTGTGTTAATGTTTCTGTGAAGTGAGTGATTTACTCTCAGCTTAGAATAATGTGTATGCTCTGGGGGAGTTTACTTTTTCAAGTATGTAAGGGTTGCAAATGAGATGCTACTTTTATTGATGACTTTTAGCTGTTTATAAATTTGCAAATATTTCTGCTTCTCTGTTGATATTTTTGGGTTTTGGGTTTTTTTTTGTTTGGTTGGGTTTTTTTAATTGGTATTTTTCCGTCCCTTGTCTTCCTTTGTGAAAATGAATGAAAATGTGGTTTTAGTCAAATGGTGTAAATAGTGCTATGGTTGAGAGGACTGTAAAAGGCTTTGGTTGAAGTAATGATAACAGTGGGTCAGGTCTTTGTAAGCCCATGGGCTACTGTTAAAAATGGGATAAGGTGGCTGACTGGAGTGTAAGCTAAGTGAGAAAGAGAGATGGGACTCTTTCTACCCTTAACTGAGATTAACTCTACCTAAAGTTTAACTGTCTTGGACTCCCTCTGTAGCTGATGAATTAGAACAAGTTCTGTCCAGAGTGGAATTCCTCTTAACCATGTCAAGAAACCTACTTTCAGTAAGTGAAGGAAATCTGAAAACTGAAGTTCAGGGAGAGGAAGCCTATGCCACTAACTTGGAGAGCACTATTGCAAAGCAGGAGACTGAATGAAAAATACACTTAGGAGCATGCTTTTCACTTAAAAGTTCCTTTCTCATTTATAAAGCTAAAAGCACTTTGAAAAATCTGTGCTTTTTATTTTTTTTTTAACAGTCTGCATATGCACAATGACTAGAAGCAATTTGTACAAAAGCTGTGTTATAGTGAATAAAATCTTTCTATTAAATTGGAGATCAAGATCTTTTTACCAGTTCTGTCACAAATTTTTGGCATTGTCTTTGATGGGGTATTTGGTGCCACGCTCCCTGGAAAGTATACTTCCCACCAAAGCATTTAAATGAAGTCATTAGGGGTTTCTGCTCACTCTCTGCACCCAGCAAGGATTTCTTTAGAAATCTACTCATGCTAGTCTGCTTCCCAAAATGTAATAAAATGCTTGGTGTTCTACAACCTTTCAACTGTCTATTATGCTATTACACTCTTGGGAAAAAAATTTTCCTAGATGGGGACAGGGAGTTTTCAGGCTCTGATTCCTCCATGAATAGCTGGGTCTGCAGGGCTCTTTTATTTAATAAATATTTTTTTAAAAAAATCACTACAATTACAAGAATTTTGCTGTGGGTGCTGTCAGAACTTTTTATCCCTTCGATATGCTACAAAAACTTTGAATTTTTGTCACAAGTGTTGTGATCCTGGTGTTTTTCCTTCTGAGAAAGAGATCTTGTGGTCTGGATGCTGTTTGCCTGTATTATATGTAGTTACCTCTTTGACCGCTAGAGGTTGTTGTGTACATGCAGGCTTAGAAGCTGCCTGCTCTTCGGAGATGCTACGGAAGAGAGCTGAGGAATTCAGGGGTTAAGGGAGGAGAGGAAAGTGATTTTTTTCATATGGACTAGGGAGTCTTGGCCCTTGGTTGAATGGTCAATAATAGATTCTGAGTTTTGTGGTTTTATCCTACAAGATTGAAAATTCAAGCTCCCTGCCTCTTTGTGCACATGTAACAGTACCAGAGCATAAAGGCACAAGTTACCAACTCAAAACTAGCATTATTTACTCTAAAAGTCTTTAGATTTGTAATAACTTTGTGGGTTTGAAGATAATTTTTTTTCTAGACTAAACTGTGAAATGTGGTGTTTCTTTTCAAAAGACAGAAAATATTGTTCAGTAGTCACAATTTCTTGTTCTTGTACCAGCCTCTTGTGGCTTTCCCTGGAGGAGAGATTCACAGGATGGAATACTGTCATTTCTGAGAAAAACAGTCATTTTTTTCTTTAATGTCCAACTTGTTGAACTATAAAAGCCAATTAGTAGACAAACAAATAATAAAACAAACCCCCACTCAACCCTGCGTTCTCTTCTCTCCACATCCTCCACCCCACCCTTGATGCTCCTAGGCAGAATATAGATCTATGATGTGCCATTCTGTAATGGAAACCCAAAGGTCAAGACTTGACAGAGGAGAGGTTTTTATCCATAAACACAGACCAAAGACAGATATTTTTGTTGTGAACTGGCACAGGAACAAGTCATTTGTTGTGATATGACAGATTTAATCCATCCAACAGACAGACAGATCCAGGAGACAGGTGCATTATTATTGCCTCTTTATTTCAGCAGGGTCAAATGTCAAATTTGGCTGTTTATGTCTTGGATAGGTGCACTGTTCACTGGGTAAAAAACTGACTGGATATCCAGACCCAGAGAATAGTGCTGAATGGAGCTACATCCAGCTAGCATCAAGTGGTGTTCTCCAGGGCTCAGTTTTTGGGCCAGATCTTTTTAATGTCTTTATCAATGATCTAGACAAGGGGATTGAATGCACCCTCAGTCAATTTGCAGATGACACCAGGTTGGATGGGAGTGTTGATCTGCTGGAAGACGGGAAGGCTTTTCAGAGGGATCTGGAGAGGCTGGATCCCCGGGCCAAGGCCTATTGTATGAGGTTCAACAAAGTTAAGTGTCAACTTCTGCAGGAAGAGTGACTGGAAAGCTGCCCAGCAGAGGGGGATGGGGGGATGTTAATCAACAGTCAGGTGAATATGAACCATCAATGTGCCCAGATGGCTGAGAAGGCCAAAGACATCCTGGTTTGTATCAGCAACAGTGTGGCCAGCAGGACCAGGGCAGTGACCAACCCACCCTGTACCCGGTGAGGCCACACCTTGAATACTGTGTCCAGTTCTGGGCCCCTCACTACAGGAAAGACATTGAGGTGCTGGAGTGAGTCCAGAGAAGGGCAACAGAGCTGGTGAAGGGTCTAGAGTACATGTCCTGTGAGGAGGGTCTGAGGGAGCTGCTCTCTGCAATTACCTGAAAGAAAGTTGTATCAAGGTGGGGGTCAGTCTTTTTTCCCAGGTAGACAGAGTAAGAAGAAATAACATGAAGTTGCACCAAGGAAGGCTTATAGTGGATATTATGAAAAATCTTCACCAAAAGGGTGGTCAGGCATTGGAACAGGCTGCCCAGGGGAGCAGTTGATTCACCATCCCTGGAGGGAATTAAAATATGTGTAAAGGAGGCACTTAGGGATATGGTTTAGTGGTGGACTTTGCAGTGCTGGGTTAACAGTTGGACTCCATGATCTTAGAGGTCTTTTCCAACCTAAATAATTCAATGATTCTATGATTCTGTACTTACCACAGGTACTGAACTATACTGCCTATGGTATTGGTTAGGCAAAAAAAAAAGGTACTTAATCATCCCTGATGTTATCTAATCTGTTTCTTTGTTAAATGAGGGAGAAATGTCCCTCTTTTTCTTCAAATTAATGGTTTTTTTTTAGTTCTGAGAGTTTTACTATAATGTCTCTCAGATCTAGGATGCTAATCACTTGAGGGAAATCTGACGATAGTATTGGTGTGGACTGTGTTTTGCATCCACTATGACATTAAATTTTTATGTATCTGCAAATATTTTGTGCTTGGGCTAGTTTAAATCTAGCAAACCTGTGCTAAAATCAAGGGAAAAACATATCCTACAACAAGCATAATCTTCCTGTTTGTTCTTACCCTGCTTTGTTTGAGGAGTCCTGAGGCTAAATTTGTTTCCCATCCATTGTATCTGTTTTAAAACATACACCTGAAACTAACTGGGAGACCATCCAGATGATTCTTGGGCTTGTGCATAGGCATCTGGGATCTGTTTGATAGAGTGTTTTAAAGTATACACATAGCATCTCTTGCCTGCAATGTTGCTGAACTTCAGCAAAATCTTTTTATGTTTTCTCCCACCTTGAGATGGTGGTTATTACCCAAGGGTAGGAAGAGTTTAGGAGCTGCTGAGGAAGCCTGAGTTAGAATGAGTGAAGTGGTACCTGGCCACCAGAGGAAGGTGAGTAAGAGATGTGGGACCCTCCCTGAGCCTTTTACCATACCAGAACTGGTTTGGGTAAGCAGGAGAGGACCATGAACCCATGGATGCACATGGTAGTCTCTGTGGTGTCCCACTAGCTATGAAAGGTGGCAGAGTTATCATCCTGCCTCAGTTGGAAGCTCCCATTATGGCTATCAAAGTGGGTGTCCCTCATCTAATATTGAGAATGTTTTCATTTCTGAGACCTCAGCTGCAGTGTCTCTGAAAGATTTTTATTAGGTAATGGTTCTGATTTATGATTTAATTTAACTAATTTGGATCAATATCTAAAAGGGTTCCTCCAATTTTTCCCTTGCAAGTACAGCTGGGACCCACTCTGTAGCCTGTCCTATCCCTCCTAAGATGTCCACTTTACAGTGCCAGCTAGTGAATTTCTATGTTGCGATGTCAAAAAAAACTGCAAACAAACAACAAAAACAACAAAAATTTTTAAAATATAAAGTAATGAGTAGTCCTTGCTTGTAAAGTGAATGACTTCTCATGAAAAGACCTTTTATATTTCAGAAGAGCTGTGCCTGATCTCTACATATGCCATTCTGTCTTACTTAGGAAATAGATTAAATTTTTAAACCAAATTTGAGACTATCTTGATTTCTAATTTTTTTATATCTCTTTTTTTATATATCGAAAAAAAAATAAAGTCCCCCCAACACCCTGCTGCTAAGAATGCTATCAGAATTGAAGGTTCCTACAGAATTTTTCTGCTTTTACTCCCTTTATGGTAAGAGTGTAAATTAAATTATTTTGTGCAAACAGAAGTGGCCACTTATTTGTCTGACTAACTGCTAGGAAGATATTTTTGGAGTGATCTTCAGGCTGAAGACATATTGCAGCTTCTGTGTAACTTCTTTGGCCAGTTTGGAATAAGCAATCTCTGAGTAGCTTGCTTCCTGTAGTACCTGGGAATTAGATTAAAAAAGAAAAAATTGTGAGAACCAAGCATGTGAATTTTGAAAGGCTGTCTGTGGCAACGTTGATGGGAAGAGCAGGATTTCTCCAGAAAGAACCTCTGCATGAGGAGGTTCTCTCACACCTCTGCACACCCTTGGCTGTTCATAGAGTGCTCTGGGAGATAGATCTGTTAACCTTCAAATTCAAAGTGGATGCTTCCAAAACCTCTTGGTCTGCTCTGAGATGAAAATATATCATTCTGTACCCACTGGCTATTTGTGGCTTAAGGGGAAAATAAAAAAGCAGCATGGCACCTTTTCTACTCCCTCTCCAATCTTTCTCTGTCCTCCTCCACCTGACTAAGATGTGCAACATGGAATAACAGTCCTTTCTTTGTAAAGCCCATCTTTGGTTCATGCAAGACAACAAGGAAATGTGTTAAAGATGAGAGTGACATATGTAGTCATCTTTTCCTATCTAAAACTACAGGTCTTGGGTAATAAAAAGAAAAGTGGAGTAATCCTGAAGTGAACGGTGACTGAAGAATGGGCACAAAATAAAATAAATGTTGGAGTGAAACAGAGGCATAACTCACATTACCTCTTTCTACCTGCCTTTGGTGAAGTTAGGAGATAAAAAAGGAGAGATCTGATTGTTTGTTCAGCAAACCAACAGGCTACCACATGTTATTATGTTACTTTGACCTTGCTCTGGCCGTTGGAAAAGGACCACTGTGTAATGAATATCAGATGCCTGTATTTTAAAGCAGTTTGCACACTTTTCCATCACTTTGGTTTTCCTTATAAAATCCTGCTGGTAGAGGAAGGTATATAAAAGCATAACAAAACTTAATGAAAATGCAGAATAGTCTTCTTGGAGAAGTGCTCTGTCTCTCAATCTGAATGGTAAGTCACCCTTCTAAATCAACTGAATTTATAGAAGACCTAAAATGATGTAAAGAATTTTGCATTCTATTTTGTGTTCATTTTTATTAATACTCTGCATAGCAGATCCCTCCTTTCAATCTTTTTTCTGCTGTTAGCTTCTACCCGTTTACCATTTTAAACTCCTCAATTTTTTGTGAGGTTTGCTCCTTTAAGTGTAAAGTGGTCAGGGTTTTATGCAATTATGAAACCCTGTGTTTCCTTAGAAAACTAGGACACAGATTTCCTGGGAGGAATTAGCAAATAATTAAAATAGTGAGGAAAGGAAAACAGCAATGAAGCGTCAGCCAACAGGGTTACAGATCTCTGATATTTGACAGCATTTTTATTTGGCTTGTTATTAAGTTTTTCAAATAATGGATGTCCTGTGCTTGATTCTTGTGCTGCTCTGTTGGGCTGAAGGAAAGTAGATGTAAGAAGAACTGGACTCAGTGAGTTCTGCCCTGACACATCTGCTTTATGGTTGATCCTATTCCATGTTGTTCTTTTGTCTTGCTTTTGTCCTCCTTTCTTTGTCCTCCCTTTTCCTTCACTTTAGGTAATTAGTATTTGCACCACTGTTTGATACCTCCTGCGCCTCTGCCAGAGGCAGAATGACATATTTTGTCAGCTTTGGCTTTCCTTGTGCTCTTCTCTGTCTGTAACTCCACAAAATAAAGTTTAAGGTGACCTTTCTTACTCTTTCTTCTTCCCTGGATGGCACAAAAATTCTGTTTTCACTAATCTCTACTGTAGAATCTAAATTCTGGGAAATTTTCATTTGGTGTCTCTTGGAAATATTTTTAGTTAAGATGCCATGTGGAGGTTACATTGCAAGGTTTTCATAGAAGGAGTGGGGAGGAGGGATGGCTTCTGTGAGAATACACCAGTAGTTGCCAGTTCCAGATGGCTCTAAGACAGACTTTCTTGACAAAGCTGAGTCAATCAGGAACATTGGTAGCACAACTGTGATAACCTATTTAAGAAGTGGTAAAAACCACTGTGCAACAGCAGCTGGGAGAGAGGAATGAGAAAATGTGAGAAAAAATATCTCTGTGGACACCAAAGTCACTGGAAAAGGAGAAGGAGGAGGTTCTCCAGGTGCCAGAGCAGAGATTCTTCTGTAGCCTGTGGTGCAGACCATGGTGATGCAGATCATCCACCTGCAGTCTGTGGAGGTTTCCCCCACCAGAGCATTTAGATATGCCCTAAAGGAAGCTGTGAGACTATGGAGAGCTTGTGCTGGAGCTGCAGCCCATGGAGATGAGCCTAGGCTGGATCAGGGTTTACTGGAAGGACTTGTCAACTTGTGGAGAGAGGAGCCCACAGTAGAGCAAGTTTGTTGGTAGGACCTGTGACCCTGTGGGGAACTCACACTTGGAGCAGTCCATTCTTGAAGGACTGCACTGTTTGGAAAGGATCAACGCTGGGCTAATTCCTGAAGAACTGCAGTCCGTGGGAAGGACCCACGTTGGAGAAGCTCACGAAGGACTGTATCACATGGGAGGGACACTGTCCCTCCCTGGAGGGGAAGCCAAGGAAGAGGAAGGAGCAGCATAGACAAGGCATGATGAACTGATGAACAACTACCATTCCCTGTTCCCCAGGGCTACTCAGGGGTAGAAGCTGGGGAAGTTAGGAGCGAAGTTGAGCCTGGGAAGAAGGGAGGAATGGAGGGCAGGTGTTTTTGGACTCATTCTTATTTTTTATTATTGTTTTGTCTTTGAATGACAACGAATTAAATTATTTTTCTCAAGTCAGTTCTGTTTTGGGTTTTTTTACCTATGGTGGTAACTGATAATCAATCTGCTTGTCCTCATCTCAACCTGTGAGTCTTTTTTTTACTTTTCATCCTTTGTCTTGTTGATGGAGTGGGAGTGATAGAGCAGTTTGGTGGTCAACCAAAGTCAACCCACCACAAATATCGTGTTCCACTTCTCCTCAGGAGTCTGAGCTCTGAGATCAACCTCATGCCTCATGATGCACATATCTCTCTGCAAGCTGGGCTTTCTTTTTGGAATTATTCCAAAGAGAGAAGAGGGAGTAAAGACTGGAGATATAAAGCCTCTGAACTGCAGTGTCCCTATGCATAGACAAAAATTTGATTTCTTAAAAGTTCAAATTTCATACAAAACTTGTTGTGATTTGTGTATTTTTGTAGGTTTTCTTATTTTGTTTTTGTTTTGTTTTGTTTTTTTGAGGAATGGAAGCTCATTGATTTAATCTTTTTTTACTTATGTTATGCTGTCTACTTGGTAGTGCTTAATTTCTGTAGAAGCAGGCACAGTGGAGATCAATATTACAACACTTACACTTTGCTGGAGAGTACTCACTGACTGCCTTTGCACCTAATTACCTGTGACCATCTAGTCTTAATTATCAAAAGAAAAGAAAAAGGGAGTTTGTAATCCCATCTGGAGATGGCAAGAGGCTATCTGTGCATGCTTTGCAACAGGCTGCATATTACATGTTAAACCACTGCATATCTGTGATGACAAATGATTTCAAAGCCAATTAAAGCTAAGGTGTCTGTGTGTGTGTATGTGCATATTATGTATACATCTCTGAAGTTGGCTTTTGTGCCAGAAGTACCTTTCTGCTCTAAGAAATCATCATTTCAGTGATCACAGCCTGTCGTGTTGAAGGATTCATGTAGAAAAGCCAGATAAATTGCAACATTAGAAAGCTAAGAAGCAACTAACTATTGAAGAGTAGGTTCAATTATTGACCTTAATTTCTAAACTGAAGTGTCTGCTTAGGAGCATATGAGTGAATTATGCTCAGATTTAATTTGGAACTCGATATACTCTATTAGCAATTTTTAGAACCCAAGCTGTCAAACATCAGTTATGTGTTTTAATTACAGGCTTTGATAGAATTCAGTAGCAATTTTATTTTAACAGATGAATTTATTGTTCCCGTTATGGCAAAAGGGATTGTCCATATCTGTGGCATTCAGGTAAGAATGATGCTGGTTTTCTGCTTCAGCTGTGAAAATTTTTACTTGAAACTGTATTACCTTTTAGTGGTCACTGTTTCTTATACACTAATGAAGCTTTCTTGTTTTAAAGGTTTTTATAATACCCCAAGTAACCATTGTTACAAGGTTGAATTAAATTTTTCCTGTACCTTAGTAATCTTAGAGATTCCACCTGCACTAAATAAAATCCAGTTCATCTTCATTCCACCCTGAATTACTAATCAAACTGGTGAAAGAGGAAATGGCTCCAACTTGCATGGAAACCTGTAGGGATTTTGATATGCTGTAAGCAGAGTAGAGAGAAATCTGCTCCAGGGGCCTGATGAAATGAATGCTGATTCACAGTTAACTTTGATCTCTGGCTGGTAAGGTTGGCTTATTCCTTACAAATATTCTTTTTCATCTCCTTTACAACTTCTTTCCTGAAAGTGTGGGTATGAGTTCTCAACTGAACATAATTGAGTTATGGTGACTTAAAAAGTGCTTTCTGTGGCTAAACCTTGGTAACCAGCTGTGTGATTATTCTGACTTAACTTCAATTCCAGAGTAAAATATTGATAGCCCTAAAGACATCACTTGTTTTTGAGGTAAATGTAGACTGAATGTAGACTTCCTTCCTTCCTTTTGTGAGTACAGATATCTACATGTATCCTGAGGAATTTTTTTAATACAGCAGTAATTGAGAGACTGTGCAGACCACTATTGAAAGAAAGGCCTTCTGAACCATGAGGTAAGAACACCATTGAGGATACTTATGGGATGCTAAGTCACATTCTGCATGAACCCCCACCTTTTGATTGCACAAAACTTATAGCACTCTTCACCCCACCTGACTGTCTTTCCTTGACATCTGATTTCCCTACACGCCCAAGATATGAGACGTTTGCCACCACAGACCTGTTTTCTTCCTATGTATGTTCTTCTTTATAAAATGCCATGAACTGTCATTCAGTTACTGGTGACCTCTGTATATTAACCATCTCCTGATGTGTTAGACAAGTCCTGCCAGCAGTGGTAAGAGGGTTTGGTCAATCCGGGGTTGAACCTTTTCTTTTGTTATTGTCTTGTCTGATCTACCACTACAAGATTGTCCCATGCTTCATGGAGAATACGTGATCTTGAAATAACTCTTGAAATAACTTCTGAAGTTGTGTGCAACTAAGAACTAGCAGAATAACTGAATAACTAAAAAAATACCACTACCACCACCTCACCCTCCAAAGCAAATGTCAGAAAAAACAAAATGTCTTAACTTACACTCTTGCAACAAAACATCAAATACAGGTTATTTGCTTGTGAGGTTTGCTTGTAGGGTTACTGGTTTCTGGAGAAGGAGTTTTGGTAGAAAACTTGTAGCTGTTGCCAACAAATATGGAAGCACCTACGAGATGTTGATGGGATGCTGCACAGCTGTTGCTCCAGTGCACTATTTGGAGTCATCTACATTGAAAGATTTCCAAGTAATTTTGGTAATGTAAGCCATTTAATGGAGTCTTCTACTTGTGCCTTCCAGGGTAAGAATTTGAATGCCAGCAAGAGATAGAAATATCTTTCTTTATTAGAAAACTGGTAAGTAATGTGAGAGGGATATTTCAGGGTAATTATTGTTTTCAAAGGCATCAGTAGGTTTGTCTGTCCTGGATGAGGATACTTTTTAGACAATAGTATTCATTTTTTTTAAAGAAATGCATTAGTGGAGACAAAAACAAGGCCCCAAATGTGAAAGTCTTCCATCTGAAAGAGATGAACTTGTTCAGGTATTGTGCAGAGGAGTATTAATTTTGAGGTCATTGCAATCCATAAGCTGGCAGTGAAACATACCACCACCCTGGTCTGTGACATTCAAAAAGGTAATGAATCAGGAAAAGTTGTAGCAGTTTCTTTTCCTATTTCTTCTTGAAGACAGCAAGATAAATCTCATCTCAGCAATCCCCTCACTCTCCAGAAGTTAAGTTAGTGTTCAGTTTGCATTGATGCTGCCTGGTGTAGAAAGTAGACACATAAGAAGGGTGGACCTGAGCAAAATACCTCTGTGGCCCGAGTAGTAGAGCTTTTGTAAAAAATTAATATTAATTTTAAAAAAAACGTTGAAAAGGAAAAAATAAATCATCCATGTTCTTTTCAGAAACAGTTGATACTTACTTTAATGCCCGGTGTTTTATCTTCCTGTTCTTACCTTGTCCTGTGGTGAAGACCTCACAGTGTGTCTAATGTAATAATACTTCAGAATGGAAGCAGAAAGGGCAAAGAAAAATATGAAGAGCAAGTCACCAAATTGTATTAAATTTCCTTAAATGTGTTAGGAACAAGAACACAGTCAGGAGATTTTTACATCACTTCAGAGGCAGTTGGAGAAGCACATACAGAAGAGGGGGGATGGCTGCTCTCAGTACCCTTTGAATTGAAGATCCAGTGGCTTGCCTTGAAGACAGGAAAGTTTCAAGCTTTTACTGTATTGGCTTCAGTTCTCTCTCTGAACACATACTTTAGCATTACTTTATTTTCAGCAGTACAGATTAAGAGTCTAATTACAAACAATAATGACCAGTGTAAGAAAAGTGTGTGATTAAGCTCTGGGCATTGGAAAAGGCACCACAGTGATGACCTTTTGTTACAACCATGTGGAGTTTCAGGATAATGGCATTTTGGAAAGTTTAGTTTCAAAGCCAGGCTTTCCACTTCATCTGAAAATCAATCTCTGGTCCTGCTGAAGTCCAACAAAGGCATTCTGAATCCATCCAGCAGGAAATTGTGGTGCCTGCAGGGGCATTGACACATCATGAAGGTAAGTCAAATATGGTAACTAGAGAGTTTGGGTAATCCTCCAAGGTGTATGAACTGGACAATTTCTGATCTATCTGCTCCAATTGGAACTGTTTTCTTCAGGAGGTTGACTGGATGACATACTGAAGTCTCTTCCAACCAATGTGGCTGTATGGCCATCTCCATGTATTTATATTTTGGGGTGGGAGGCAAAGCATAGGAACAAAGGATTAGATAAATGGGGCTAAAAGCACAAGTAAGATATGTCTCCATGGCAGACAGGGTTTAGGAGTGCTATCTCTGATGTGTGTACGGAACTGAGACCTGCAGACATTATTGTCCAAGTAGGAGCTGGTAAATCTCTTAGTAGTTTTGAATATGTTGTGATGTCTAGCTGAAATAAAGATGAATTTGGGGCACTTCAGAAAGTTTATTTCTCATCATCCGGGTTAAATATAACAGTTTTGCATTCCATCACATTGTTCTCTAGATCACTCCATCAATATAAAGGGGCCAAGAAGAATTTGGTTTTGAACTGAAGTACACTTTACAAAGTGGCATAGAAAACCAGGCAAGGGATGTTTTTCCTGCTATGAACGCAGATGTTTGTTACCTGCGTGGTCTTAAATTCCTTGTTGTGGTAGGCCATATACTTCATAATCTCCTAAAAGAAAGGGGTCCTCCTTTAGACTCCATTAGTTCTGTTCTGAAAGGAGCTTAAATTGTTCAGGAGTGCTAAATGCCACACTTGCATATTTATAGATCAAGTTAGAACCAGTGTTTGCTGTGGAACTCCTTACCTTGAATTTGTCTTCTCCCTTCTTCCCCTTAAGTAAATAAATGGCAATGGGAATGATAACACAATGCAAATGAGTTTCCTTATTTCTTCGCCAGAACTGGAAGGGGAGATCATAATAGAAATTGGTTGTCATGTTTCAAATACTTTGTGCAACCAAACTACTACTGGCCTTGCTGTCCAGTGGGTATCTTTCCAACAGGTGCAGATTTACACTTGTTTAGAGTTTAAAAATACTGTGAGCATTTTCTTTAATATGTAATTCAGGGACCATAAATAAACCATCAAGCCATCCAAATTCAGCTGCCATGCTCCTCATGTTCTCAAGCTGCCTTCTGCTTCTGTGATTCCATTCTCCTCGCATCCTGAGTCCAGTTATGTTACATTTTGACCTTTTAAGTGGTTTTTTTTCAAAAAAAATATATGCAGCTGTCTACCCAACCTTGTACTAAACTCCTGTTTTACCTTGAGGCAGATACTAATATGCATGTGTAATGCATTCCAGGGCTGAGGTTCCTACATAGTTTATACTCACAGCTCAACAGTATTATAGAGCTCTATTTTACAGGGTGACAACAACTTTATGAGTTTGCTTTAGTTTGTATTCCAAAGTAGTTCCTTAAACTGTGAATTTTCCTTGTTTGCTTACAAGTAAACAATTTATTTTTTAAATGAACTCTTTTTGGCATTTACTGCTACTCCCTCAATATGAGGTGTTTTAACATCTGTCTCCCTCAATATGGGGCGTTTAACATCTGTCATGAGTTCGTCTTGCTATCAGGAAATATAAGAAATTGCATTAAAATGACAGACAGACAGATACCAAGATTGCTATTTTCCCACTGCACATTGCAGCCCCAGGTTCCCAGCACACTTCTCCTTACTTACATACGTAATGTAATTTCAAGGGGACTATGCATTAAAAAAATGATAGTGCACATCTGAGTGTTGGCGTGATTCAGAATATGATTAGATATCTCTGTAGCCAGTGTTATTTTGTCCAGCTGCAGGTAATATGAGCCATTTAAAATCCAAGTAGAGTGGTAGGTACACAAAAGTTGCAGGTTTGTTATGAAACAACATTCTTTACTGGATACACTTGCTGTGCACTCACCACATTCAAGAGTTATGGAGTTTGACAAAGGCTAGTTATTCTAGTTATACTATCAATAAAATTCTGCCCCTAAAACAGGGGAAATAGTCCTCTGCTTTGTGCCTGATGGACTGCATTTCATCAAGTTGGGCTTGAATGGTCAATTGAGCTTTGATTCAGATATTAGTCTCATTGAACATGAGAACTCCCCAAGTACCTTTGGTGTTACATTTATTACTGTGGGTGCTACAACTCCTTATCAGAATGAATAATAGAGTCAGGTCCTTGGTGTTTCTTCTAAAAAAAACCCAAAACCAAAACCAAAACCAACCAACCAACCAACCAACCAAACAAAACAAACCCAAACAAGAACGAACAAACAAAACTCAAACAAAACAAATCCACAAACAAACCAAAAACTAAAACCAAAACAACCAGCTTGGATCTTCAAGTGTTCTTCCATAGTAGTTCATGAAAATGAAGGATTAGGAGTATTAAAGTTAAGAAGACTAAACAATATATTGTGAGTTATCCTATGGCCACTTAATTGCCAATGAGACAGATAGTTGTAGAACTGACTTTCATAGAATATACCCCATATATCCATATATATATGAAAGGATTCAATTATTAAACAAGTGAAATCCGTGATAAAAAGAAATAGATGTTTGGTGCTTTCCTTAAATGTAACACACACTCTGACATCATGTTTTCCTGGCAATACAGGAAAAAATCTTAAGGTGCATGGGTATGTTTTCTTTCAATAACATCCTAAATGGGATTATAGAAATCGGTTGTAATCTTTTGAAAAAATGCTTCCCCTGTATCAGGCACATTATGATTGGTATAAGAGTTATGCTGAAACAGTGATTGTTTTTCTCTCTATTTATTTCCTTATCGATACTAAAGATTGAGGTTGAGGCGAGCAAATAGCCCTTAACAAAATCACCATTCTAGGTAAAACTGGGGTCATGCTGAATCTGAGTTAGGGTTCTCAGAACTCTGACAAAAACACCCATCACTGACCTTTGATAAACTTACTGTTCTGAAAATGGTAAAAGGTTAATGTGCTGTTGCTATATTAAATCAAACACAATATTACCTTTCCATGCTACCTTTCTTATCCTGAATTGGATTCTGCCTTATCTTTCAGCTAGTGTAAGCTTTGCATAAACTCTGTATTATTGTTTTGGCTAGCTAATGTCACACTTGTGTTTCTGAATATATCCGAACTAAATCACAAGCATATTGGAAATGCACCTATTGTATAGTCACAATTACAAAGGGACAGCCTAGGAATGTAAAGGATAAAATTGTTTGTTGGTAATATTAATCCTTTTCTGAATCAAATAAGCAGGTGATGAAATGACTCAGAGATGTCTGATAATGGGCTTATGCCAGGTCCTGAGGGAGTTACTAAATGCACACCTTTGAAGTCCTTGAATTATTCCCATTGTGTCAAGGGACTGCCTCAGGGTGGGTGAAGTAGTTTTGTTTCATAACATTTCTGGAGTACTAAGCTCCAGAACTTGCTGATCTGCAAGTTGGTGAAGGAAATCAGAATAAACATACACAGTTGCCTGCGCACTCCTGAAGCCAGGAGATCTTCTGGTCTTTCCCAGCCCTTTCACACTTTATCCTGTGTTTTCTTGGTTTTACCAACACGGCTCTTCATGCACCTCTATGAAAAACTGGGTTCAGGAAATTGATCTCAGTGAAGTGGTGTGAGCAAAGCATGTGAGTAGGTGTGGTTTGTGTTTTGTTTGTGTTTTTTTTTTTCTTTTTTTAAACTGACCCTGCTTCAAGAAACTTCAGCAGAGTCTCTGCAAAATGCACGAGTGTCTGAGCTGACAAAACGAAAACCTAGAGGGTCCTAGATGTTGATTGATCAACTGAAAGTTGAAAATTACTTATATTCTTTCTGGTTTTTAAATGCATTTTGCCTCTAAAGCATTGAGGATTATTATTATTATTAGTGGCCTAAAAACAGATGAGTGACCAGATATATTTGAATGACAATAAAAAATACGAAGCCGTTTACAGTAAGTGTAGAGGGGGCTCTTTTAACTTCATTCTGTCTCTCGTTATCAGGAGGTAATGGCAACTCAAACAGCAGTTAGGAAATGAAAGGCCATTTAAAGGCAAGCTAAGTAACCTGCAGCTACCAGGAACACTACAAAGAAAGCACTCTTTTACTTTCTCACTACTGTTAAAAGCTCAGTTTTAACTTGAGGGGGGAAGAGGTAATTTTGAAATTTTGAAAGCCTGTTTAGCTTGATTTATTTATGGCTTGAGAGTTCAGATACAAAGGCATATTTGTCATTTAATTTTTGCTGCAAGTCTTGCCAAATACCCTGTGACTAATGAACCTGGAGGGAGACTTCTTTACTTATGAACGTGCTTTAAATTAAAAGTACCAACTGGCAACAGAATTTTGAAGGTTGAGCGCACAACAGGAGGAAAGAGCAAATGGTAGAGGACTGCTTATATCCACAATTGAGGACATTTTTCCCCTGGAAAGGTATGCCCTTATGGAGACTTTGAACAGAGTTTTCTCCACCATGCTGCTCCTTGTCCTTTTTCCTGAATGCCAGAGTTAAAAACCTGCTTTATTGTTTCTCCATTTTGATGTATGCTGAGTATCAGAGTCAGAGCACCTCAGGCAGTATGCACTTGGCTGCCAATACAGTGAAAAGCAGAATGAACTTTGAAAAAAGTTGAAAAATAAAATTCAGCTCTGAAAATTATCTACCACATAACTTCTATTGATCTGTTGAAAAACAGAGCAAAACAGAATCTAATCCTAGCAAAGACATAGGCAGGATTCTCCTGGTAGGCAAATCTGGTCAGGGTTTTTTCATCAAGGATAAGCATAGAAACTACTTTTCTCCTAAGGTTGAAAATAATAATGTTTTCTCTCTGGGAGGAAGACTTAACTCTTCTTTTCTTCCCCTCCCCTTTTTGGAGCTCCATTTTAGTGGATGCTTTCAAGCGTCTTCTCCATGCCTCTTGCCTCTGGCATGCCTTGATTTAGCTTTTGACAAGGAATTGCCACAGCATCAGTAGCAGTCAGTAGGATTTGGAGGTAGCAAGTCCTGTGCCCCACCTGCTGCACTAAGGCTTTCTTCTTTTTGGACTCTGGCTGGTCCTTTGGGTTGGTGTGAATCACAGTGTGGATCACAGTGTACGTGCAAGCCCTGCAAATGTACTTCAACTTCTTCTGCCTCCCAAGCAGGTTCATGAATTTCTCTCAACATAGCAATCCTCCACACTCCCAGGGGGTTCAAATGAGCTTTCTGTGCTTCTTGAAAGGAAACAGGAAAATATTTAATTTCTCCCATTGTAGTTAAACAAAGGACTCCATAAAAAAAAATTTATGATGAAGAAAAAAAAAATCTAAGACTTGTTTGGACAATTCATAAAGAAAGAATATCTTGACCTTTGTAGCAGTTTACTCCATGGTTTCAAGAGGGTTTTTTAGGTGTGTTTCTATGCAAGTGTGACTTTGCTTATTGGTTTTATTCCTTTACTGAAATAATGTTTGTAGGTTTAAATCATAATTTAGGCTAATATGTAAGTTCTTTCACTTTGTTACAAAGAACTATGAATGAGAACTAAGTAACTGGCAAGCTGGTATGATAAATGAAGTTAGAAATCTCAAACACTCTATGTTTCCCAGCTGGAAATAGAAGGGACTGAAATGACAAGGGAAGCTTGTATATGGTTTTTGTGATGGAGAGAATTCAACACAACAAAAAGACGAGCTCTTGGAACAGACAACAAAGGAAAATGGGATTAAGGTGCAGACACTTTGCCAGACTGGTGTGCTTGTGGTTTAAATGGGGCTTTCATTCATATACGGATACAATAACATCTTTATATGTGCATTTCTCAGAAAAATATTTTGGCTTTAAATTGAATAAATGCTGTAAGTTTGAAAGGTACAGTGGATGATGCAGAATACATTTTCATATAAACTAGCATAAGGTAAGTCCTAAGATCTCTAGGTGTTAGCATGTTGAGACAGATAAAAAGTGTGTACCTGAGTGTGATAGTATCAATCCTTTATTAAATCTCTCTAATTTTTTTATTTAAGGCACAAGTAAACAAGTGAAGACATTGGGGAGAAATCTTTTTTTTTTTTTTTGAGGGATGTGTTGTTTCTCAGAAATAGGGTAGGATTAATTCTTAGTCTACTTGAAGTCAGGCATTCTAATGTCCTTTAAATTTAAGGACATTTACCTTCATCCTGCTGCTAACCGCATTCATATTGCATTTGGATTACAGGTTGAGCAAGCAGTGGGATGTGGCAAAGCAGCAAGAATGAAGAGCTGCACCTCTATGAAAATGCAGATGAAAACCATATCGTCTTTGTATCTTTCACCATTTAGATGAGGGGAGGGGAACTAGTAATTCCCTCATGTGTGTGAGGCTGAAGATGATTAGTGGACTTTTCTAACTTGTCTTTTCAATCTAGGTATCCTTGAAACAGAGAAAAAATATGTTTGATCCCTGACAGATAGGATTGTCCAAGTGAAGACAGGTTTAGTGATCTGAATTTGGAATTTGATTGCTAATTTGCTCTTCTAAGAAGGAAGTAAATTGGATGATATTTGTTCATTAGCATGAGAGCTCTGAGGTCAAGAGCTGCCTGGAATTTGAAAAAGGGACTGGGTCTTTCTGTACATGTCATGAGTTGTTGCAGAAACAACAAAGCGGTCTGGAAGAGACGCCAAGCCTGAAGTTTGAGTCTCTGTTTATTAAAGATTAGCAAACAGAGGCAGATGTATGTGACACGTAAATCCTTCTGCACAATAATCTGATTCTATCTCCAGGAGGAAACTGTACACCAAAAAAAAGCCTAGGCCAAGCACATGCTTTAAGTTTGGTGACTCCAACTTGGTGGATATACCTGTCTGGGAGGAAATCCTTGAAGTGATCTTGAAAACTGAGTAATGTTGAATGCTAGGTGGATGCTTCTGTCCCTCCTCATCTGATTGTTTCAATTCTTACTTACAGAGACTGTTTGTGGTATTTGACTTCATCTGTACTGTGCTGTTGGTAGTCTTTTGATAGAAGAAAGTTCTTTAGGCAAACAGATCAGCATTAACAGTGTTTACCAATTGCTAATAACAGACACTTTCTTGTAATCACCATTTCCAAGTTCAGTTAAACTATCAAGGAAAAATGTACCACTTCGGAGTTGCTCAGGAGGGTGATGTTACTTTTTAATCCAAAACTGCACACCAATTAAGAATTTTTGTCCTTTATATCATGAAGCAAGTCCCTTATGTAACTATTTTTTCTTTTCTTTGCAGAAAATAATGTTACAAAGAAAGTATTGAATAATATTGTACCTGGATATCACTATATACATCATGAAAATATTGATAGTGGTAAAGCCCTAATTCTAAAGTAGTCATCTGGGGTTTTTTCCTGCATTATTTTCATTAATAGACTACTTGGAAAATGTATGCAAACAACTTTATATGTAAATTTTTCAATAATCTTTATAGAGGAAGAATAGAAAGTTCATGAATGGTTTTCTCCCAGAAATGTTGTTGTTTCACTTTTTTTAAAATAAAAAGTGGATAAACAGGTTTCCTCTGCTTTCTGTTCAAAAAACCCCAAACAAACAAAGAAAAAAACAAACCAAAACCAAAATGAAACCAAACAAAACCCAACCAAACAGAAAACCAAATGAACAGAAAAAAAGCAAACCCAAAATACAATAACCTATTTTATCCCTCAGTAGTCTGGACCACATTTAACATTGCTCTTAATTCAAATATAAACTTCAGAAGCACTGTCTCATGCATATTCCCCAGGACATTTTTAGCATGTTGCTGAATGGGCCAGAGTTCTGCTAGCTTTCCAATAGTTTTACTAACACGAATCATTACTCCCTTCATAGTGACAGATTTTTGGACAGTGTCGTGTCCTTCTCTGCAGAAGGTTCAGCCTTAGGTCCTGCAGTGCACCCTGGGTAACAATCAATTTGGACTTTTGCTTAATGGCTGTTTCACTGTGCATGTGCTGCTCTCCAGGTTTATTCAGTCACTACAGGATGGCTTAGGGATGCCAGTGTGCTAGACAGTCAGCTATCTCCTTTTCATTTGCTCTTCCCTCCCATGCAATAGTGTAGTATTTATTATTTTAATTGACTATGAGCAAATTCATTGCTTGTCCAACCTGTAAAAGCATAGTTAAAATGGTGCAGATGGGTACACAGACAAGACCTTGGGTTTTTCAGAAGGCAGAGGAGTGTTCATTGTAAATGTTATAGGAGCTATTCATATACCTGTCTGGCTACCACCTTGCTAGGTGGGTTTGCTCTAGAACCTGAGGTTTCTATGTGGTATAATTGGCAAGACATCAAGTCTGTGGCCATGCCTGATGCCTTGGTGTGGACAAACTTAGGATACTCTCCTTTAACATAAAAGCTTCCTGTTCACATGGCAGATTTTTTCAAAACTTCATGTCCACTTGGTCATCTGTCTGTTATAAGTCCTCTTATTAACTACTTTAATTAACTGATTTCTATGGAAAGGCAGCACAAGTGCACGGATTGTGGACTGGATGAGAAGCGCTGAATCACCAGCTGGGTGTCAGCAGAGACAGCAGTGACAGCAGCAGCAGCAGCTATGGTAAGTTCTGGGGGCTGAGTACTAGAACGAGCTGGACAGGGGTTTCTCAGTGCTGTTATCTGCATATCAAGCCTTATGGATTGGATGTCAAATGCTGCTGGTATTTGAGGCCTTAGCTGATCTCAATAAATGAACAGCAGTTCAGTAGATTTCAGTAGGAACTGTGCATCTGTATATACCTGGGAAACTTTTGTTTCTTAGTCCATCAGAATCCATTGTATCTTCTGCCCTCTCTTAAAACCAAAATGAATAAGTGCATCAGGGACAGTATATATGATACTGTAATACAAAGAACAAAACTGAATACGTGCTTTTGTGCTTGTTTGCTAAAGTATGGGCTTCAGAAAGAAATTAGAATCGATTTCTTTAAATGCCTTTGTCAAGAGAGATATGGGGTTTACATACAGAGGTTTTGGATTTCTTTTTCTTATAGCTCTTTTTCTCATCACAAACAAGTACTGAAGTTTCTCCCAAATAACTTTGATAACTATGTTAAAGGCAATTTAGTAGGATCTATATTATTAAGGTGTAATTTTTCCCAGCAGTGTCATTTTAGCTTCATCTAAAGCACACAACTGCTCCCTTGGGCCTGCTAAAAGCAAATATTGCTATAGTTTTCACTGTTAAAAGACCAAGAAAAAGAAAAAAAAAAAGGAAGGTAAAAGAAAAAGAAAAAACCCACACCAAAAGAATTTGAGTTACTTTTCAATTTTGTGTCAGATCTTTGTGGAAGTCTTTTATGTGTCTTTTCACCTGTAAAGTCTGCTTTATTGCAAACCACTAAAGACAGTGGTCACTCATTTATAATAAAAATAACACAAATTATAACCCCCCTTCTCCAAATTTTGTGTGACATATTTAAATGACAGCTGCTCCTTTCATTATGCCTTGGTGTTTAATCTCTCACTTTAAAACAAGTTTGACACCAAGATACTCCAAACTCTGCTTGCCACAAGACCCTCTCCCATTGACTTGTTTGCATGTGTTTGTTCCTGACAGGTGTCTAAGCTTGAAGATATCGAGTATTCTCTCTATTGGATAAACTGACTTGCAACAGCATCACAAGCATCATCCTGTCACTGATGGTGCATTTAGCATGTGCTGCTACTGTACCTGTGTGGCAGACAGCACAGAAAGGGCAGTTGAACAGGATAAGCATCATGAAACACCAGCTGAGGGTGTTGACCAAGTGAAAGTGTTCTTAGGGCTCCTGTTAGGTCACTCCATCACAAGTCTTGTTGCAAGTCTGTCATTTAATGCATACCAAGCAACAGACAGGCATTCTTTTCTGAAGCAGTTTTTCTTAG
This sequence comes from Manacus candei, assembly GCF_025592945.1. NCBI lineage: Eukaryota > Metazoa > Chordata > Aves > Passeriformes > Pipridae > Manacus > Manacus candei. Next base: position 39,941,941 of record NW_026138076.1, on the reverse strand, counting down.
TGAGCAGCGATTTACTTAACTCTTTAATATTAAAGTTGTGTTGCAGATCTGGGGTGAATGAGAAACCTCTGACGTTCTTAGCCCTGACATTTGTCTTGGTCCTCCATTATGAATATATTTATGTGATTGCTTCCTTCAGTGCAGAGTAGCTGGATACTGCCGTCTACAAGTTTGTTTCTTTCAAATGCCAAGAATGAGCAGCTGAGAGGCTGAAGGTGACAGATCAACCATCAGGGCTCCTGTCCACAATCCTTAATTCTGAAGGAAAATTATAGGATGCTGTTAATGGATACCTGTTGGTGGGAATCCCCACCAACTGTTCTTTCCCCTAAATTAGCCTTTGGGGTTTACCAAAAAGAATACTTCAGTCCTCTCTGGCATGTCACAAAGCTTATTTTGGTCAATATGAAATGTATATTGGAAGGGGATGGACGGGAACACCCAGGAGCAATAGGGTTGTACAGCAGTGCAAGATTAAATTTTTGCTTGCTGCTGACTCTGGTAAAGCTGTTTTTCTAATCACTGTAAGAAACTTAACCCCTGCTTGTGGAACATTTGCCAAGGCAAATAGGGTGAATAAGTTTTATTGGGAGTAGCTGCACAAGAAAGTGGTAGAAGGATAAGTGGAAGGACTGTGTGAGAAAGATGGTAAAGTAATACTCTTTTATCTTGTGTAACAGTTGTTGGGTTTGCATGACAATTTAGAGAGGAAGGAAGTGTCTAATGGAAAGGTGGGAGGCTGGGAAATGGCAGCCTGGATCACAATAATGAATAGAACATGTGGGGACACTGAAATGCAGTGGCTGCAGAGAGTAAACAAGGAAGGATACGCTGTGTTCCAGCCCTATAAACAAGGGCCATTTGTAAATTATGTTATACAAAATTATGATCGTCACTATTACACATGTGTTGATGTGCAGGTGAAGCTTTCATTAAGTTACATTATTATTTGAGTGTGATTTTTTTTCCAGTGATAATGCCATTTCTGCAGGGATTTTAACAATATGCATGTTTGGATTTTATTATGGTGAAGGTAGGCATTTGCATGAGCCATTCAGAAAGCTAAGCCATGAATAAAATGCATTTGGAATATAGCAACATATCACCTACGTAAATGCTTTGAGTTGTCCCAGTTATTAAAGAGTCATATTCCTGTCAGTGAGATGAGAACTTACTGCAATCAGTGGATTTAACCACAGTCTGTCATATACAATGGTTGGCAAGGATGCTTTAGCACATATTACCATCTAGAGGTTAAAGCACAAACCAGCTTGCAACTATAGCAGCGAATATGCCTTCCATTAGATATGGTAGTAGCAGCGAAATTAGCATCTTGGAAGAGCCTCACAAGCATGTATGATTGCTTTAGAACTGACACAGTCATACAGTCCAGAACAAGTTCTTACCTCATCCTTTCTGAGGGAAATTCCAAAATAAGTAAGTCACTAACTTTTAGACCTAATCTGAGGTCAGGTGTGAAGGGTATTTAATTTAGAAATGAAGGAGCAAGATCCCCAAAGTGAGAACTGCCTCACTGAAACATTATCAGTCAGACCTTGCTCATGTGAGCCTGAGGGCTGTTGGCTTAAATGCATCAGCAACTGCTAATTGCTGTAGTACAGCAGGAGGAGAGAGTCTCCAGAGCACTGTAGTAAAATAAATAGTAATGCTGACTGCAGTGTGTGAAATAGCTGGATGCCAAATCTGCATTAGGATTTACCTGCTTTACAGGTTTCAAGAGTGTGGTGATTGATGGTATTTTTTTTATTATTTGATTCTAGCCTTTACTAGCAAAGAAAAAAATTCACTGTTTTTAACCAAGAGTCTCTCAGCATATATAGATTTACATAGAATTATTTGGAAAGTGGTGCTTGCAAAGAGCCTTAATTCTGGAATTTGCTGTTTTATTTCCCCTAAGAAATACCTTTAGTTGGCTCACCTCTATTTTATTCTTCATTCAGATAGCAAGGTTAAGTCCTTTGCCTGTCTGCAACTCCAAAATGAGCTTGGACTGATTTTCATGCAAAAATCTGCTGTATTCTCAGAGTTAGTTAACTGCAGCTGGAGTTAGTGGTTACTGTAGGGTTTATAAATGATAACACTTTTTTGAACTCTCAATATTAGGCAAAGAATCATGGATTCATTTGAATAAAGATAGTGTTGTCTCTCTCCAGAAGGAACCAGGACACCTGGTTACCCATGACATAGAGAAGTTTGAGGTACTAAATTACTTTTTTGCCTCAGTCTTCACCAGCAATTTCTCCAGTCATGCTGCCCAAGTGATAGAAGGCAAAGGCAGGGACTTAGAGAATCATGAACCGCCTGCTAGAAGAAGACCACATTTGAGAACACCTAAGGAACCTGAAGGTGCACAAGTCTGTGAGTCCTGATGAAATACATCTGCAGGAGAGAGGTGGGCCTGTGCAAACTTCAAGAAGATCAACAAGGCCAAGTGCAAGGTCCTGCATATGGGTCAGGGCAATTCCATTCACAAGTGCAGGCTGTGTGGAAAATGGGTTGAGATCAGCCCTGGGGAGAAGGACTTGAGGGTGTTGATAACTATGTTAAAGGTAATTTAGTAGGATCTATATTACTAAGGTGTAATTTTTCCCAGCAGTGTCATTTTAACTTCATCTGAAGCACAAGACTGCTCTCATGATGAGAATCAACATGACCCATCAATGTGCACTTGCAGCCCAGAAAGTTGGTCATATCCTGGGCTGTATCAAAAGCAGCGTGACCAGCAAATTGAAGGATGTGACTCTGCCCAGCTACTCTCCCCTCATGAGACCTTACCTGGAGTACTGCATCCAGCTCTGGATCCTCAACATGAGAAGGATGTGAACCTGTTTGAGAGAGTCCAGAGTAGGGCATGAAGGTGATCAGAGGGCTAGAGAACTGTCCTGTGAAGACAGGCTGAGAGAGCTTGGGCTGTTGAGCCTGGAGAGAAGGCAACTGTGGGGAGACTTTACAGTAGCCTTCCAGTACCTAAAGGTACCCTGCAAGAAAACTGGAGAGGGACTTTGTACAAGGGTATACGGTGACAGGTGGCTTTAAAGAGAAAATGGAAATTTAGTTTAGTTACTAGGAAGAAATTCTTTACCATGAGAGTGGTGTGGCACTGAAACAGGTTGCCCTGAGAAGCTGTGATGCTGTATCCCTGGAAGTGTTCAAGGCCAGGTTGGATGTGCCTTATTTTTGACAAAAAACCTTTGAAGTTTTTAGATTTAAAAGCCTGACTTCACTCTGCTGTGTTTTACAATCTTGAGTTATATTGTTTCTGAACTGTCTGGATATCCCATGATAAATATTTCTCATTACTGTATGCAAGCATAGTCCAGAAGGATTTGTTTGGTCATTGAGTTGTTTTTAGGAATGTTGCTAACTGAATTGTATCATGTTAGATTGATACCATGGCTTTATACGACCAAAAACTGTCTTGCTGAATAACTTGGGGTGAGAGTAAAAACATGCAAAAAATTGTAGATTTAGTCTGGTTTTTGCTTTGTCACTATGTTGTGTTTGAATGAATCCTGAAGCTCAGACTGAAGTGTTTGGCAGATTGCTTCTAAACCAATAACTGGAATAAAATCAACCCAGGCTTCTCTGAGTCGAAATGAGCCCTGGCCACTGGGGAAAATTCTTCCAGTAGGCTGGATAATGTCATCTCACACTGTTCATGGCAGAAATTAGGGAAGGAAGTTAGATATTTTTCTATATCAAACAGTTTTCTAATGGGCATTAGAACCTGCTTTAGTAGTTACTGTTATCTCTTTAGAAAACACTGTTTGATATCTGCAACTTTTATCACTGGAATCTCTTTTAAGGGCTTGATTCTCAGCTCTGCCTATCTGCACAGCTGAATGAGCCATACAGACAGTCTGGGAATACTCTTGTGTTTGGGGTTAAATCCCATGCTTGCTCCATTCATTGCTGCTGTAAGGGATCAATTAAAGAAGCATACGTTTTACTTTAATCTACACCTGACTCCAGCCCTTAGGACTGCATGCATTTGGATATTCTTGGGTACATACAGGCTGCTAACTTAGCGTATAAGAGAGTGGAATATGAAGTAAAATGAATTTGAATTTCCAAATTTGTGGTCTTTGCTAATTAGTATAGCTGCAGGCAGATTCAGACAGAACTTTAAGGAAACCTAGAGAAAGTCTCAGAAGGTATAACCATTAGAGAGGCTGTGTCATTCCAACTAATCAGGGTTTAATTTCCCTCCTCTCCACTTCCTAATCTATTAACTGAACTGTACTTGTGAATAACGGTTTTAGAAGCAGACTTATAGTCAAGTATACCCATGAGGAGGAGATCCCAAAACCACTGATACATGTGACTGCGCTTCAGATGCTTAGCAGGTCTGCAGTACTAATGATCAGACATTTCTGTTTTTGATCTTATTTCAAGCAACTCCTGCAAACTGCATCCAGTGGCTCCGTCCCTGATGGAGGAGTCTGGGAAAGCAGCCTAACTTTCTAGGTTTGACCTAAACTTCCTCTGTGGCCTCAGACATGTTTTGAGATCCAGATACTCAAAGTATCTGAGGACTGACAGGCTTGGGACCATCTGAAGTCAGTCTTTATCCACTCTACATCCAACATGCACAAGAGCAAAATCAGCTATTGTTTCCCTCTCCCTCTCTTGGCACAGGTATTGTAATGCTTGCTGTTTCCAGTGCAAAATGGAAGCTTTTCACAGAGGACTCACATTTGCCTTTCTCTTCTGCTTGCCAACAGACTAACTAATGCTTCTGGAGACTGATTTTTTCCTATTGCCTTTGATATCTACCCTACCTGCACTCCTGCAGCCTCCCCAAGGAAGACAACACACAAATGCATGTGGATTTAGCTCTGACTGTTGTATGACAGGCTCAAGTAAATGTTCAGACCGCTTGACTAGTTCCAGATGCAGTGACTGTCTCCTGTTAAAATATATAATCTGCAAATGATCAGAGTGGTATGGAACTGACTGGTCTGTCTCACTGGGCTGCAATTAGACAATAGAACAATACCTGCAGAAAGAGAAAAAAAAATGGAGTTGTTTTGGGGTTCTCTGCTGTTGTTCTTCCTGTGATCTGCTCCTTCCCACACTCAACTCATTTTTCCTGAGGTGACTGTGCAAACTATGACCATCTATTTCTCTAAGGAGATTTTGATAGAGAACTGCAAGAAAAGGAAGTGCAAAAGGTACATGACATTCCTTTCTGAGTGTTAACTCCAGGAATGAAAAAAACCCCAGAACCTTTCCAATACATCTTCAGCTGATGGAAATTGGAATAAAAATCCCCCAATTCTTTTTGCTATGTCTGGTAATCTGGAAGGGGAAACAAGCACTATTTCATCCCAGCTACCCTGGTTACATATTCATTCCATGCTGAGAATGAATATGGCCTCTTTTCTTTCGCTGGAACGACTGCATGGATATCCCAATTCTTGCAGAAGCAGTGGACAGTTCTTAAATGTCTGTAGCTGTGATTGATGATTATGAGGATAATCTTGTTCTCCACAATTTGCTTGCCAGTCATGTCCCTGTTGGGATCAAAGAAAAGCACAAGTGTTTTGTGCTTTCTCACAAACATTTTTGTGCAAAATCAGTATCCATGTATTGATGCAGCTTTCACTGCTCTCCTTCTCTATAACCATCAGACCAGGCTGTATATGGTTTTGTAATATTGTAATATTAAATTATGCCAGTTCATTAGACTACTTAAGTGATCTCACTTGTTTGCTTGAAAAGGAATATTTCATTTCTGTGGTCGTCTGCTCAGATCCATGACAAAACCTATAGCTCAGCAAGAAATAGCCTCTCTAGTACTCAGCAACAGGAAATGTTTTGCTTACCATGTCAGCAGCCCTCCAAAGAACTTCCAGCACAGCTGGAGCAATTGACAAGCTTGGTGGTTTGTGCTCACTCCTGGCACTTCTTGATAAGCAAAAATTGCAACACAGAAACCCTGTGTTATGACTGGCCAGGTGCTCATGTAGAGTGATTGGTAAAAAATGTATAAAATGTATAAAGAGTACAAGTGTAGTTTCATTCAAACTTAATCCTTTCCCTAAATGTAGGATAGCTTTGGATTTTGTACTATAGGTACAACATACCTATACAAATGTGTTTTGGTTTAAAATAACTTAATTGTGACTGTATTTCTAAAAAATATCTCTCAACTTCATGGATTAAAAAAAACAACCAAACAACTGCCCCCCCCAACAAAAAAAAACCCAAACAAACTAAAATAAAACAAAACCCCATTATTTTTCCTTGTAACTTTTTCTAAATTACTTGAGGAACAAGTTGTAGATAATCAGCTAAATTGTTAACATCATATGAATGTACTGTGGTCACATTTCTCTGCATCAGACTGCATTGTGACAGGACAGACAAAATGATGCAGTAGATTACTAGCAGACCTGATAACATGTTCTTATTAGATTTCTTAGATCTGAGTCGACATTTCAGTCACCTTGGCTGAAGGATGACACAGCAGCACTAATTCGATGGAACTTACATAGGTGTAAAATGTGAACAAAACAATGGTGAATCAGAGCTATTATTCCACCTAGTAAAAGTTGGGCATTATAGTGAACTTGGGGGGGGGAAGAGTTGAGATTTTTGGGGTATTTTTGAAGGAACACAAGAAATGAGCTCTACCACTTACTCAGGGAACAAACAAAAACATCGCATCAGACTGTTCTATATAACTGATCTGGAAAGGGTAAAGGGTCACATCTGAATGCATATTTGTTCTAAGACAGTTTTATTAGGTTAGAAAGAGATGTCACTGGAGTGATGCAACTCTGCATCACTGTGAGTGGTCTGAAATCAGTTTTGAAAGTTATCTTGGGAATTTTAGTTTTGAAAAAAATGTTTCCAAGCTGAATCTCACTGTAGCAGCAGTCATTCCCCTCAAAGGGAACTGTCCATCATTTCTATAGCATTGAAGGAAGCAGTCAGTGGCTGTTAGACCAATGAATCATTTTGAAAATTTGCTGCTCTTGAGTCTCCCATAGGAAAGCCAAATCCCTATCCTGGCACGTGGAGGAAGTGAGAAAGTAGCTTTGCGGTGTTTAGCTGCCTTCAGGGTCTACACCATGACAAGGAGGTTTTAAGATGTGGAATGCTTTAGGAAGTTCTCACTTCCTTTATGTTTCTCCCACTATCAGGAGTTACTTCTTGTACAGCACTGATATTGATCTAAGTCTGAGCAGCCACAGACCTGCATCCAAATCCTCAGACAGTTCTGCCTGAGGGCTGAGCGACCTTTTCAATATATGGGATTTTTTTGTAGGCTTGTTTCAGGAATGAATTCACCCACCTTTGTGCATGTTGTGTGGAATCAACTGAGTCTGACTGGAGGCAGATAAAGAGACTATTCTTCCCCTCAATAATAACCCTATCTAAATTTCAACTAAACACCCAAAGGTGAAAGCCTTCACAGTCTATTACAATTCACAGATCTATCTAGTCCACACTTTCAATTTTTCTTTATTGTTCATACTTACAGTCAGAATATCTGACACTTGAATATTTTTTAGGGTAAATTTACTGTGTATTGAAAAATGAAGTCCAACATAGTAATGCTGAAACCATGTTTGAATAGGGAGTCCTTTTGTAGTGTTACTGGAAATTCTCACTGTCTCTGTTGCTGTTTGATTGGTTTTTAAAGTAGGTTCACATAAGGTAATTTCTGCTGGTGTCCTTTGAACTGGATTAGACTTTGTATCTGAGGTACAGCTCAGTAAGCTTGATGCTGCACTTTACAGAGTGTATATACCATTCCATGTGTTACCATGTTGCTTTGCATATTCATAGTTTTTAACATTTTTGCGGTAGAGACAGGTTTTTCTATGGAATTGGTGGTATCAGGGCTGTCCCAGGACTTGACATAGTTGCTGGTTTGAGGTAGTTCCGCAGTATCACCAGTACCTGTAAATAATTCAAATTAAAATACTTTCCTGTATATGTACCATTGGAAAGGGCACTTCATTTACTTTCTTTCAATGGTTTCAAACTGTGTTGCTCTCACCGTGCGTTATCCATGTGCAACCTTGTAAATTGCTTCTAGTTCTTACAGCACTGATATAAATCATAGGGCCATTTTCTCTGGAGAACTTCAGCCTTAAGCTCTGCAGCTTGTTTTCAAATGAAAACCATGTTCAATTAAGGTGATTTGTTTGCTGCACAAAGATTAAAGTACCTCATGTTGCCATTTATAGAGAGGGAGAACTAGGAGGACATAAACACATCATGAATATTTCTTGGGTTTTCTGCCTTCCACTTCCACCTATCTCTTTTCCAGATATTTCCAGCTGAGATACAGTCTGCTAGAAGCGGGGTGCGACGACAGTGCTACAAACAGTGTAGGCTATGAGATGATCTGCTGTTGCAGATTACTATAACATACCACCATACATGGTTGCTTGTCTTATTCTATTCACAGAAGGGGAGAAAAGACTAGGATAGATTTCACACACACACTGGTTTGAAGTTAAGTTCATAAATAAATAACCTTGTTTTTAAGACTTCTGGTTAGACACAAACTAAATAAAAAGTGGAGCAGGAAAAAATGGTCCTTAATTAATATTTTTTACCTTAAGGGAGGACAAAATAAATAAAATTGCCTGGGTTTTGGGGAGGGGTTGGGGGTTTTGGTTTGGTTTGGTTTTGATTGGTTGTTTTGGTTGGTTTGTTTTTGTTTTTTTACTTTGGTGTTTGGTTGGAGGGTTTTTTGTGTGTCTTTCACAGGAGGATTTGGAAGGATATTTGGTTGTTGGTTCCTAAGGCCTCAGCAGGGACTGTCAGTGGCTTAGCTCTGCTTTGGTCATCTCAGCCTCTTGCACTGGCCTTGGTGTACATGCCTCTGGTAACTTCTGATTCCTATTCCTGTAAAACTGATTGGGCTGTGACTGCTTTACTTTCAGACATAGCCCCCATAAAAAAGCTTGTTTTGTTGAAAAAGTTTGAATTTCTCTTTCTTTGAAGAGGAGGAAAGAAATGTTCCTCCTGCCACAGGGTATATCTGGCCTGTGACATACTGTGGGACTGGGAGACATATCTGACTTGTATCCCTAACATTTTTTCCTTGCTGCATGGGTGACTTTCAGACAGTACTATGAAGATTATCAGATCTTCACTTAGATTACACATCTTCACTCAGAACTTTTGTCTTTCAGTAACCCCATTCTTGGCTCTCTGGGTTCAAGCTTTTTGCTTCTCATGCTGCAGTAGGGCTTGGTTCTCTGTTGTCCTCTCCTCTATTCTTTTTGCACCACAGGGAATGGCTGCTCTGGGGTAGGGAACAGGGAGTTGTGGCCAGGGTATATTCCTGGGCAAACTTGTCATAGATGTGATCCCAGAGACAGCTTCTCATGAACTGAAGCAAAAAAGCCCCATTACATATACCCTGTGGGATTTACTTCTGGTTACATTTTGTCTGGTCCCAGAGTCTTAACTCAACATATCTTCTTTAGAGCTCTCTCAAGGAAAACCATTCAATGAGACTTTGCTTACTCTACCCACAGGACACAGTTCAAGGCATTCTCTAAAGTGCCACATGACTCTTGCAGGTAGATGAGAATATCATTCGAGTGCACACATCCATATCCCTGCTGTCAGTCCCCACGCTGAGTTTGGACAGAATTTGTTGTTATGTGTCATGAAGGGAGAGGAAGTTAATCTAGAAGTTGTATCAGCTCATACAGAAGAACAGGCAAGGAATAATAAGGGGAAAAAGAGCTGAGAGGGCACAGAGGGAGCCTAGTAACAATAGAAGGGAGAGAAAATCAGATCAGGACCCTGTGATGGAAAGGTGTGACAGGGCCTGAAGACCAAATTCAAGGAGGGAATTATGCAAGAGGAGTCTGTGAAAGGTCTGTATAGCAAATTACTCTTTCAGCAACATGGTGTAGAGAGCTCATGGTGTAAGAGAGATGAAGGCTGAGCAGATACAAAGTGAGGGAAAGAGGTAAAGGCTAGAAAACCCCCCAGTTGCAAATTTCTGAAAGTGAGGGGTATACCTTGAGAAAGTATTACTACAGACTTTCCTTGTTCTTAAGCTTTTCCAGTAGTCTGCTGTTGACCCCACCAAAGATGGGACAGTGGGTCTTGTCTGACATGTTTCAAGCTTAGGATGAAAATGTATTTGTTTTTCCATCACTTGAGGTGAGGAAGTGGTTATGACATGGGATACACAGGGGTGGCATTTGGATATGCCCTCATGAGATGAGCAAGCAGATGACTGGATCATGCATCAGCAAAGAAACAAGGAGCATTAAGGTGTGAAGATGTTATTTGAGGTGGCAAGTAGAGAAGTGTACTGTTAGATACAGAAGAGAAGCATACATGATGGTCAAATGTATGGCCTGAGACCTGCTTCTGTCTGTATGCTGGGAGCAGTGTAACTGTAATGTTCAGGTCACTGTTGCAGTCCTGTTTTTGCTCTCTCCACTGCCTTCATTTGCTATATGCCTTTGAATTTTGTCTTTCACAAAAGCAGCTAACTTGCATCTGGGAAAAATGGAAAGAGCAGCAAACTGACCTTTACAGCCAGGGCTAATCCTGGATGCTTCTTTTACTTTTATCCAATTGTGCAGCAGTCTTTAGCTAACAGCAAAACCAAATCATAGCAAAGTTAATTGCTGATGTTGAGTAAGGGAACACATTACTTACACATGCAATTTAAACACTGCAGCTTTTTGTAGAGGAGGGAGAAAAGCAGTGGTGTGCACAGCTCTGTGGGTAGAGAGCTGTTCCAGAACTGTGGCAGTCTGAGTTGCTCTAAATCCTTTGGGTAAATTTTCAGCTTTAACACAGTTGTGTGCACACTTGATTACTGTGTTTGTGCAAATCTCCTGTTGACAGGCAGTCAGTGAATTATGGCAAGGCATGACAAACCTTGTAAACTGTGGTATTCTTGATAAGGCCATTTGTCGTCATAGTCTCAGGAGGATGATCATGGTCTAAGTCTAAAAGGGCACAGAGGGAGGGAGCGGGGGTAGAGAAGGAAGATGTGAAAAAGTTTATTGTGGAAATGCACTGATGGATGAGAAGCTGGCATATAACTAACCTATAGAATTAGTAGCTATTCTGTGTAAAAAGAAAGATAATTAGGATCATGCAATTAAACTTAAATATGTGTTAAATATATGGAACTGCTATTTTATCTTTCTGATGAATGATGTGGTAGATATGAGTTTAATCTAAATGCTTCTGTGAAATTTTCCTTTCTAGACGACTCATTGTTTTTAAATACATATATGTATACTATCTCTTTGTGTGCCGATGATCACTTTATATTAACATGACCGATGCTGCCAAGCTCCAGTCAGAGACTGGAGGGAAAATCTGTAGGGAGTTTGAAGAGAGCTGAAGGGAGTTTCCATGCAGCTAATTGATATAATCTATTTATGGGGAAATAACAAAACAGAGACCATTAATATTTAATGTGCAGTAAAATGTGTGTTTTATCATTTAAATTAAAAAAAAAAAGTTTTCTGGAAAATATGTATTTTCCACTAAACATTTTCATAGAAGGCTTGTGAGATCCCTGTTGAAGACACAACAGTCAGTATTCCTGAGGGATGTGTATATGTGGTTGTTTGGCTTGTTTTATGTAGTCTTAGTCTTTACAGAGCCTGTACAGTATTCACTTGGAATAGTTTGTGACCTGACTTGACACAATACTTACCTGCAAGTGAGATTTGGCTCTGGAGCATAACGTACAGCAGTAAACATATTATGTGATAGTAGTACTTGTATATTCATGTGTATTCTTCCTTCAAAAATACCTACAACTTCAGCTTTCGACAATTGCCTCTGAAATCTGAAATGCTTGAGCAGGCACTTCTAATTGAAGGAAAATCCAGTGTCTATCTTCAAGTTTTCTATACAATTTTGCTTATTGTCAAGATTTCTACAAAGGACAATGACAGAAAACAAGGGATTTTCATTAGATATTTGCCCCTAGAATTGAACTTTGGTCTGTGTTGTACTTCTCTTATCCTGCTGGTTGCACTGGAATGGCAACTGTAAGTCCAGAGCAGAATTTGGCATACCTCTCTGAAGAGCGACTAACTTAAAAACCAGAGATTCATAGCATATCTTTGCATTAATACATAGTACATCTTCTGTGTGTCTGTGGATACACATACACATACCCCTAGATACACACAATATGCTTGTTTATATATATGTAGTCTAGTAAATGTTCTTGCTCTTACTCCAGAGGGGTCTGGGCTTGCTGAATATGAGTGCCCTGACATACCACAAGACCATGTGATCAGGCTGCTGTTGTGTCTCCTGTCAAATAACTACCACAGTGTCTCTGCCAGGACTTTGGCAGCTGGTCCCAACAAGGGTTCTGCAGCATTCAGTGGCACTGCCCAGAAAAGCTGCCCCCATGGACCTTGGCAGGTCCCTCAGCACAATTCCAGTCCTACTGGTGTGACCCTGGACTACCCTCAAGATGCTCACAACATATGACAACCACATGTTGTGAACGTCCATTTCTCCAAAGTGCCTGCAAAGTGCCTTTCAGGAGATGCAATCCCCCTTGCTATCAACTCTCCTCCAAATGGAAGCTCTTGTCAGCTGTTCTGTAGCAGGTGTCAGAGCATTCACTGGCATCCATTACAAAAGGGGAGTGAATTCTGAGTCTGGCCAAGGCAAGCCAAAGACTGTACGAGAAGGCCAGCACTGAGCAGCACAGGTAGTTGGCAGTGCTACCCTGACAGCCTGAAACAGCTGATGTGAATAGCTTTGAAAGAACTTGCTCTGGTCCAAAGGAGGCATAAACGCCCCTGCACACAAATGCTTCTGGAATGTTTAATGCCATTATTCTACATGATCCTTCTAAGAAAAAAGTAACCAGTCTAGGAGGGCTGCCAGAAAATTAACATAACATTTCTGCTTCCTTTATACAATAGTAATCAAGGGGATACCAGGAGCTTCTATAAGGCAATGTTGCCATTTGATTCAAGTCCCATAGTTATGTGCTACAGATTATCACACACTCTGATTCCAAGGCTGCCATAATTTAGAGGGGGATAGTCCATTTCTGTACTACAGATGTCTTAGCATCCTGCCAGTTACTTTGTCTTTGGATTTTGCTTTTTTTGTGAGAGATGATGATAGACAGCAGGATGGGGACTGGGGAAGCAAATTGATTCCTATCCTAAGCAAAGATCAGGTTTATGACCACCCAAGGAACCTGAACATATATAAGTCTATGGGACCCAATGACATGCATCCTAGAGTCCTGAGGGAATTGGCTGATGTAGTTGCCAAGCCATCCTCTATGATGTTTGAAAAGTCATGGCATTCAGGTGACTGGAGAAAGGGAAATATTGTACTCACCTTTGAAAAGGGTAGAAAGTTCCTCTGGGAACTATGACCTGTCAGTCTCACCTCTGTGCCCGGGAAGATCATGGAACAGGCCATCCTAGGAGCTATTCTAAGGCACATGGAGGACAGGGAGGTGATTTTGGACAGCCATCACGGCTTCACCAAGGAAAAGAGAGGCTGGACATGACCCAGAAATATGCACTTGCAGCCAGAAAGCCAACTGTATCCTGGGCTGCATCAAAAGCTGCGTGGCCAGCAGGACAAGGGAAGTGATGCTGCCATAAACACTTGTGAAAAGGTGCTTTACTTTTTTCACAATGATTTTTCTTCCACTGAGATTCCACCAGGAAAGGTCGCTGGTGTGAGCAAGAGTTTATGTGATGGTTGTCTAAGGACATTGTTCTTCTTCTGTTCTTTCTTGCTGCAAACTGGAAGTTTTTTCTGAAACTATGAAAACCAATAATCTTCCCTTTATTATATTATAAGACAAACTCTACTAAACACATATTTCCTTTAAAATAAAAGGTACTGTTCTTTATTGCATTTTCCTGGTAAAACTGACTTCATTAGTTTTATTGCACCATTTTTACTCATTAAAATTTAATAACATTTGTTGATGAAACAAGGGAAGCTAAATAAATTTTAAAATAACTCAGTACTAAGTTACTCCCTCTAATATATGAAGATGCTACATCACTTTTTGGAATCTTTTGAGCTTAATTCCTAAAGTCATTTCAAGATTTTAGTGCGTTCTCTTGAATTTGTTTAACTAGGAGATTTTATCCTTCGTTTAATCCTCATTTTGTGTCTGGAATTCTTCTGAGGGAAAGAAAAATGGAAAACTGTATTTTTCTGTTCCTGGTATTACCCAGACTCCAAATGCAATTGTGAATCTTTCCATATTGGCTAAGTGGGGAAAAGGAGTCATGTTACCTTTCTATGTATTAATTGAGAAGATGCTTGGTGTTTTGTGATCTACATATCAAAATATTTACAGTGGAATTTTCAGAGAAGGAGAACACCAGTATACCTGGAATAAAAGGAAAGGGTCTGATATCACCAAAAGCCTCCTCCTTTCCTGCAGTATGTAGAAAGAAAATGAGGTTTTTGAAAGGAACAATGTTCTTGTCCAGTCAGAATGTTTGAAAATACTTTTGGCCTCCTTGATCTTTTGAGTTAGTTTTTTAAAAAAGTCTTTATAGGCAGTCAGAAAATTGTAGGATAAGAAATATGTACATATTCTCACATGCTTAGGGAAACTAGAATTTTATAGATAACTGGGACTGCAGATGTGTAGCAGGTGCTTCTATTCCAACTCAATTCACTTTGCAGCAGAAAGAGTCAACACTAAAAATGTTGTTTCTGTAAACCAATTTGGTCAGTTGTATTAATGTTTTCACTAAGAAAACTTGTCATGCATGCTTTATTTGAAACAGACCTATGGTCTGTTAATTAGGTTAATAACATTGTGACTTGTGGAGAATAAATAATAACACAGTTCATTTTACTCCTAGATGTCAAATAATGCAAATATAGCTTGGCATTGTGCAATGATTTTTTAGGAAACATTTTGTCTGTCTACCAACTTGATTAGCTATAGCATCCAAAGTTACACTATCTCTCAGTCCAGTTGGTTATTTCAGATGATGCTTGTATTTTATTGTATTTGAAAGGATTCTTTTAAATTAAACAAAGAGCTGTTTGGGGATTTATGTTTATCTTCTATCTCTTTGAAAGGATTCATTAAAATATGTGGGAGAAGTAAGAGTAGTCTCTCTACTAAGCATCTTCAAATGAGAGATTGCACACAAATATACTATATTGGTTATAAAAGGTCAACAAAAGATGTTTTCAAAAAGACTTACTTATCAATTAGCTGACTTATGCTGTTAGCTGCACTGTAATCAGTTTTGTTGGTTGTTTACAGAACTTGGGTTCCAGTATGGCAGGATTTACATAGTTCGTGTAGAGCAGATAGGGATGAAAATCAAGGTAACAACATGAGGTTGTTACATTAACCGGCAAAATTGAATCTATTTGCTGGGCCTGAATTTGATTCCTTGGAGCCTGAGAAACACTTTTAAATTAAAGAATATGAAATGTAAAATTGTAAGAATTTAGAAGGACTCCAAGTCATTATGCTTATATTACTTAAAGCCAGTGGTAAATTAACAATTGCCCTTCTGGCACATGGGCCAAGTGTTGCATTATTATAAGTGTTGTATTCTAGAATATAAATAACTCAGTAATTTTAACAAGTAGTTAATTTCCACTCAAGGTTAGTGCTTTCAAGTATGCTCTTTATCTTCTATTTGTTTAGACAAATCCAAAATCTTGTGCACCAGAGCTCCAACTATCCTTTATGGGTGTTGAAGCGACATTTTCATTTCTGTGAATGCAAGACGTGGCAAAGAGTCTATAGGTGGCAGCCACTTGCAGCCTAGAATGGTCCTCTACAGTAATTCCTCAATGAAACATAAAGTATTAACACAGTTGTGATGTTGACATGGCTGTGACACCATAAAAACTGAAGAATTAAGTCATAAAATCTATGGTCCTCACCTCAGGCTTTTCATTTTCATTATGAGGAGACCTTTTGAATTAAAATAGTTTGAAATGAACCACTTCTATGTCCAGAAGAGTAGATCATCTGGAACTAATGACTACTAGTCTACTGGATATTGTTACTGCCAAACCTTTCAGATTGAACTCTGGGTCTCTTCAAAATGTATTTTACAGCTGACTGCTAATACAGTCATTGCTTTGTCAAGGGTCCAAATCCAGGGCTTTCTACTGGAATGTCCAAACAACCTCATAAAGGGCCTGAAAATGCATTCTTCCAAGCACAGCAGCAACTTTATTTATTGCCTTGATAGTGCAGAAAGGTCTTTTTTTGGCATTACTAATAAAAACAGGTATTTTGGCTGATTTTTCTCTGTTTTCCTTTTGGTTAAAAAAGAAAATTCTTATACTTTTGAATCAAAAATTAAAGACCTCATCTGCAAAGACTCATACCTCTTCCAAAGGGTTGAAACCTGGCACAACAAAATCAAAGCCTAAAACTAATTTTTTTTTCACCCCCTAGCACACCATGGTAGACATTTATCACACAACTGAAGGAAACCCTTCTACAAAGTGATATTGTCTTAGCACTGCTAATCCAATAATATAATTACACAGGGGCCCGTTTCAGAGGAAAAGATAAATTGCAGCTTATGTGTCTGAAAACTTTGACAACTAATCTAACATTTAATTAAAGCTGTGTATTAATATTTTAAAGCCAGATGTTTAAGTGTATGGTGATAAAAAAACTGGGTACCTGGGTACCAAGAAGATCTAAAATAGGTTTTGTTTTTCAGGGATCTTAACAAGTATTGAGTGCTGCTAGAAACGTGGCTCCATTGGGGATAGTAAAAGACATTTACCATCTGGCCCATGAAGATATACAGAGTGCCCTGGGAGGCTGGAAAGATCAGGTTTTCTTCCTGTGTTGGGCTTTGGGCAAGTACCTGTATTGCTTACTAATATACTTCCCAACTGCAGAGACAGGGCAGGAAGAAGGAAATGACCATTCATTCTCCGAGGGATGCTCAGGAGGTGGCAGTGGTCTTGACCACCTGGTTTGTTGGTACTATGCATAAGATGACCTGGGATGCAAGACAGCAGAACTGTATTTTTCATCTGGATTGGTTTATGAGTGTTTTCTTCAGAGGTGATGTCCCACCAGGGCGGATATGTACAGGTTTGAAGTGTGCTGAACAGTGACTTCAGGTGTCCTGTACACATCACACAGGTTTTACTGGTGCACTAGAGACGGACAGCAAAGCAACTATGGCATTTAAACTCATCTGAGGTGGGAATTTATTTAAAAAAAAACAATCAAAAATAGTGAGACAATGTAGCATCTACAGCTTGTCTGTCAGAAAGGAGCTCTGTTAGAAAAGAAGCACATCTGTCAGTGCTTCAAACTGTACAATAATGAACAAGGTGTAAGGGGTGGATGTGGATGGAGAGATTTTGCTGTACCATAAACTGTGCCAGTGTTGATGTAGAAATCACTGAGGGCCAAGGCACTGTTGCACAGGGGTATATGAAAGGTAATTGAATAAAGCAGGCCCACTATTGGCAGATGTTATGCTCTGCAGTGATTTACATCTTCACTGGAAAAAGCCTATATGAACTGCAAAAGGTTGAAGATCACATCTGCAGTAGGCACAAGTCAGGCTTACCTGTCTCTGCCAGGGTTTGACATGTGACTGACTCTGTATTTCCACTTCAGGTTTCTTACCTGAAAGGCCTTATACAGAAGGTAGCACCCATGTTTTGATAACCAGCTCTGTGGTCCTTACCACCTCAAGCGTCTTCCTGTTCAGAGTATTCATGGGATTAATTTTCCCACACTACCCTGCTCCACAGCTCCTCCACAAGGTCTACTGCACTTTTAGCTCACTCACTGCCCATCTGTGATGAAAAGTTCCTTGCATGATGATAGGATATGTCAGCAAAAATAGCCTGAAAACACTGCAAATAGATCAAGACAAAACAATTTGCTCAAGGATTATTTAAATTACTCCCAACAGCTCAGGCTGCAGTTAGATACCTTTACATCTTTTTCTAGTATTTATTTAGACTTTTGTCCAGTGTAGATTCCTATGATGTCCAGCTGCCTTTGCATCTCAGCATCCCTGGAAAATCCAACACAGAGGAAGGGAGACACAGCTTAGTGGGAAATGCTTTATGGGAACAGAAGACACACATAGAAAGGGGACAAACAATTGATACCAAATCCGTGTCCTTTAATTTGGTCAAGGCACAGAATAAAGTTTGGCTGAAAAGTTTCCACATTTTGCAAACCAGTTTTCACTTGAAATGCTAATTTTTGTTTAAGTTAATGCAAAATTGTTTACACTTGATAGAATTATTTCTGAGATGAGTTGCAGTTTTTTGGGAGTTTTCGTGTGTGTTTTACAGTATACTTACATTAGTTTTTCAAGAAAGTAAATATGTCACTCAAGAGTACTATGTTTCCTGGGAGTTATAGTTCTATGTTCCTCATCTCTTTTCCTGATTCAGACTTCCCCGTCGGATTACTTTTTCTGTGTCTGTCTTTGATGTAAATGTCCTATTGCTATGACTGGGATTCTGCCTGCAAAACAGAATGGCAAAAGACATTCATGCCGTCTTGGTTCATCAGATGCCGTGTGCTTCATCAGATGTCAGCTTTCTGAAATGACTGCTTCAATTTTCAGACTAATTGGGGGTTCAAAATTGTCACTGTAAAGAAGAAATTTCATTTCCGTATGTGGTGAAGCAATTATTATTTTTTCCAAACGGTTTTAGTTGCATGAAAGCTGTACAAGTTATTTAGATTGTGAAGGCTGTAATTCTTAGAGAGCCTGTTATCTTTTATTGCGAAACCCTTTTCTTTTTTTCCCCTCCTTTCAGAAGATGTTCCTAACAGTTTGTACCAGTCTGGCTGAACCAGGCTCATCTCCAAGGGAGAGTGTTAGCAGGTATTTTAAAAAGGTTTTTTTTTTTTTTTTTCCTGAGAATGTAACCTTTAACACAGGCTCATCGTTAACTGCAGTCATTTAACATGAAATGCCAGTAGCAGGGTATTTTTTCCAGTTACCGTAGCAACATCCTAGGACATCAGATGGTGCCAATAAACAAAAATCCACTGAAACATTATTATTATTATTTTTGTACCACTTCTATTAGGACAGTTTAGTTTATCTAGGATCAGGTGGTGATGAGTTCAGCCTGTATTTTTGTACCTTCATGTGACATCTGGTATTTTTGTGCATGTGTGGCCCTTGGTGTATATTGCTTGCCTACACACCCTCCTACTCCCCCCAGGGACTGCTGTACTAAAGTAAGTTTGCAAAAACTCATCTCTCCCCCTGCCTTTTGGCTGTCTGCAATCTCTGCAGTTCTCCTGCCCAATGACAGGGAATGTCATTGTAAAGAGAAAAGGGATACATTTAATTAACCAATTATTTCCCTCTGCTACTTATTATTTTATAACTTCTTTTAACATGATGAAGAAGTAGCTGTTTGTGCAGTCCTCCAGTCTTCATTTCTCATTAGGTGTCCAGGATTCCAAAAACTTGCTTTTCCTTCTGGCACATGGAAGAACAAGGATGAAAATACCTGTATAGTTCTCCATATAGTTCTCAATATAATTTTTTCCCTCCAGCCCCAACAAACTACCATCTGGAGGAAGTGAATAGAAGAGGGTTTTACCTTATTTCTTGGGAGGGTTTGAGATAAAATATCTTCAGTATAGACCATCTGACAGTGTCAGTTCCTGCACTGGAAAAACTGTGCAAACATTTACAGAGGCGACCTCACTTGTTTTATGAATATTGTCTTTGCTCATTAACTGCATCTCATGGTACTTAGAGTCCCATGGAAACAGAAGTAATTAAAGCAACACTCACAAAAGCCAGTGTAAATCTCACATTTCCATGAAAGCATCCAGTATATGGATACAAAACCACATGTAGAATTTAGACTACTACAAAGAAAAAGGCCGATTTGATTTTATTTTTCTGATATACATGATGCTTGGGGGAAAAAAATCACCAAATAACTAAAAATTATATGTGAGTTCTTTATAGACACTAGATGTTTTCAGAAGAAAGTATTTTCCTCCCACTGTCATAAGGCAATACCAATGCTCAGAAATCCTAATTAGTGATGGGCCATGAGGTAATCTCAATATAGTTCTGTGTCCACCTACTCCCAGATATCAACTAACTCAGTTGCAAAATAATGATTGAGAGATCACTTCTACAGGCTTTTCAACAGTAGTGCAAAACATTAAAAAAACTGTATACAGTTGCACCTTTTTCCCCATTTTTCTCTCAGTTTTCCACTTGATACACTTCATTTTCTCTATTCTGGATGTCAGATTTTCAGCTCAGGGGAAAGGTATAGCTTCTTTTTCCATTATTATGCATGTGCCTCTTGAATATATGAGACAGTATCACCTCTGAGACAGAGTTTATTTAACAGGTTTTGTTTCCTTACAATATAAAATTCCCGCTTAAGAGTTTTAGGAAGTCCCCTGAAGTACTACCTGAATGGGAAAGGTTTGTCCATCTTTAAAAATAAAATGCTTCAGTTTTGTATGCTAGAAGCTAGTCTCACCAAAATAAACAGGGAAGAACTTAAATTGTGATCTCTTCAGAAGTCTGCATAACTGTAATACAGTGGGACACAGTACACAGCAACTGGAAGGAAAATCCCACACCACAGCTGGAAAGAAATCCTAGTAGGTATTGTTACTAGGACTCGGGGTTAGAAATAAAATAAAAAAAAAAACACAAACATTTTCCAGGTTATTCTCTGGATCCCCCATGTACCCTTCTTGACGACAGATACAGATAAACAAGCATCAATAACTAGCAAATTGCCATACTGGTAAGGTAAAGTCAAAACACTTTCTTGTCATATAATTCAATCCAGAGAAACGTTTAGAATTCAATTCAAGTGTTCATAATTTGTTTGTGTTTCTGCAGAGAAGTACAATTTTATGACTTCAGAAAGTCTCACTACTGAAAGGCTTAATAAATTCTTAGTCTGAACTCAAACTGGATAAAATACTAAAAAAATTGTTCTTTCCACAGACAAACTAGAATTTCTAGCCTGTTCTTGTGTAAGTAAAATTGCAAAAGCAACCTTATTTTATTTAATATCTGCTAAACTGAACAAGAAATAAGTTTCATTTGAGAATTTAGATAGTGCCATCCAGGACAGGAATCAAAATTGAGCTTTAATTGAGTTGACTGAGTTAATTGAGACTGTCATTTACTGAATAAAGTGATTTGGAATCAGGGGTCCACGAAATATCACAAAATACTTGAGCAATTTGTCAGTATCAGCCTTACACAAATGCAGTAATATTTTTGCCAGAATTAGTTCTCCCAGGAGTGGTTAGTGTTTGGTAGGGGTGGCTTTTTCTTGGCACATAGAAAGACTTATAGCAGCAATCACTAATGCATTGATGGTGGTTTTGTGGATTTGTAATATATAGGTTTTGAAGAAATACAAGAAATTCCTTAATTACACTGTTTGTTACATTTCTACTTCACTGAATATGTCTTTGTTTTAACATTAATAAAGGGCTAGGAGGAATACAATTCACCTTCTCTAAAACATTTCTATGCTTCTACCTCTCGTCTCTTGTTACTTTATTTCTTCCATGTGAAAGAGTCCTCATATCACCTTCTTTGGTAGTCCTCCAGCTGATTTAATCCCTCTTTTCAGAACCTCTTCCAACTTCTTCTTTTTTTTTCTCCCAGTAGATAGTCAAAATTGAATGGGATTCCCACTGAGAATGCAATCCTCATATTATTTCATTGCATTTAAATAGTTTCAGTATATTCCTTCTGGTTTCTTCTCCCTTCAAAAAACCTTTATTGAGCTGCTCTGCCCATTCATCCCACCTTCCCCTAATTTTATCAGCTGCTTCTGAAATTCATTACAATTTTTTCTGGTGAGTAATCTGAACATACTGATCCCATCTGTTTCTGTGATATGACATGACTATGATAAGTGGTAGCATTTCTATACAGTCCTTTTGTGTTAATTTTCCTTTTGGAGGAGGTGATCTAATGCTAGTGTATGACATGACAGATGATGTGTGGCCACAAGATCTGTGGCCAGCAGGTTGAGGGAGGCAATTCTCCCCCTTTCATTCTACCCTTGTGAGATCCCACCTGGAGTACTGCATCCAGCTCTGGAGCCTCCAGCATAAGAAAGACGTGGACCTCGTAGAGTGGGTCCAGAGAAGGGCCACAGACATGATCACAGGGCTGTAGCACCTCTCCTATGAGAACAGGCTGAGAGAACTGGGGTTGTTCAGCCTGGAGAATAGAAGGCTCTGGGGGTCCTCTTTGTGGCCCTCCAGTACTTAAGGGGAACTTATGAAAAACAGGGAGAGTGACACAGGCATAGGACAAGGGGGAACTGTTTTAAACTAAAAGAGGAAAGATTGAGATTAGATGTTAGGAACAAATTCTTTACTCAAAGATTAATGAGGCACTGGCACAGGTTGCCCAGAGAAGCTATGGATGCCCCACCCCTGCACCTGTTCACAGCCAGGTTGGGTGGGTTCTGGGCAGCTTGATGTAGTGTGTGGTATCACTGTCCATGGCAGAGCAGATTGGACCTAGAGGGTATTAAAGGTCCCTTCCAACCCAAACTATTACATGATTCTATGATGGGAGGAAAGAAGACTGGGAGAAGTTATTAATTCTTTCTAAAAAAAAAATGATGGGCTAAGAGTCTTCTAAGAAATTGTTACATATAGTTTAAGTTTAAGGTGAAGGAGAGGGAACAACTTTTTCTGCACAATATATAGTTAACCTGTATAACTCCTTAAAGAACATCTTAAGAATAAATTGGTTCAGACATATAGGACATATCCAGGGTCCATGAGCATGCTGATCTGAGTATTTATCTCAGGATGATAATATAAGCCCTTTTTTAGGAGATGAGATTGCACAGGTGAGGATCATGCTATGCTTACCTTAAAGACATCACACTGGGTTGAACTAACTTTTGATTTGAATGATTTGGGCTGCTCTTGTGTTTTCCCATATGGGACATTTCTATTATTCTTCTGTTCTTTAGCCACTGTCTTTAAAACAGAGGAATGATGTAATGAAAATTCCCTTAAAATCTTACAGTCAAGATGTGAGCACAAAGGCAGTGTAGACAACTATCTACTGCTGCATAAAACAAAGAAACCCCAAGCCATTGGAATTAGAGATATAAGGCAACAACTTATTTTCTGCTTTACGCATAATGTTGTTGAGAATCATCTGAGTCATAAAGAGGTATGCCACCAAATTTGCAACTTTACAGATTACTCAGGATGTGCCGCCTGTTGTCATATCTGTAAACGTGATTCTGACTATGGAGGAGCTTTGTATTAGCATAAAGGTAACAGCAAAAATTTTTACATGATGCAGGACTTTTTTGTGTTGCTATAAGGATTGCACATTCAAATATGAACATCCAATGAAGGAGACAGGCAGTATGCAGTTTACAGTTTTCATATAGGAAGCGCTTTCATCTATTTTGCTAGCCTATAGACAATATCCAACTGACAGTATCACCTTATGCCAAGGAAAGTGTTAGCACACACACTTCTCTTACTATCTTCTTTCCCCAAAAAAATCAATTTAGATGAATGCTGAAATGAATAATTTCAGTGGGGAAATCATTGTAACTGCTAGAAATTAATCTAGGTAGACCCATAATTTAATTCTTAGTGTGACAGTGAATCTAGTTGTATTATTTAATGTAAACTAATAGTTTACTGTAATCACAGGGATAGAATGGGATAACAATGAATATCATACCAGTAACTATTACAGGTTGTGTGCTTAAATCAATGTAACTTACTCTTAGCATAGCTAAAACTATAAAATTACAGAATACCAGAGATACAAGGCAGAGAGGAGTCAGGGATTTTCAGGTGCAAAATGTGGAAAGGAACACTAGGAGTGCTCTCTAGGCAATAAGTGTAATCAACAGAAAAATAAATTATTAGATTCCATTTTCTTTTCTAGACACCCTTTTATTGGTGAAAGTAATAAAAGAGGGGTCTGGCACAGGTGCTGTCAAATGCTGTTGATTACTCCCTCTGATAGGACACTTTGTTCTGAATACTTCTGTTTCTTCTGTGACTTTGAATCCAGACATCTTGCATTCACTAAATTGTTTTATCTTGTTACTATTTATGAGGCTGGGCTGTGATAATTCCTTGTTGTACAGTTGGGAAGAAACAGGCTGAGTAATTTGCCTAAGATCAAAGTAGGCTGATGGTTGGGAAAAAGGGCAAAGATTAAACCCCACATCTCAAACACTAAGCTAAAGTTTAAAGCTCACATACTTTTCTGTTTCCCTATTAAGAGATATCACTTGCCTCCCTCCCTTGAGGAAAGTCTGAGTTTTATTGTACATTTAACATTAAGGTTCACTTTTCACATTACACTGGAAAAACATGATTCCTTCTCAATTTATAGCACTTATCTTCTCAGGGCAAAATGAACTTTTTTAGAATTTGCAGGTAAGGCATTAATTAGTTTAGGACTGAAAATAAGTTTTAAGTTATGTCTTTTAAGAAATTTAGCATCTGTGATACTATTTTTTTGTCTCGAAGGTTCTTAATTCTTTTCGTCAGAGAGTAATAGAACCTCTTCAAACTATTCACACCATTAAAAATAATTGAAAGTGTATGTGTAAGTTATATTTGAGAAGGAAATTAGTTTGTAATTAAATGAAATTATTGATGATAATTTCTTGACTGTATAATTATGGGGTTTAGGAAATATGTAATGTCTCAGTAATGTGGTTTCTTTTAGCCTTAAGTTAGTCTCAGCCTTAAATTTGTCTTAGCTTTTTTTATCTGGTAATTGGCACTAAGGGGAGAACTTGGAGTGCATTAGTTAGTTGGATTTTCTCCAGGTCATTCTCTCTCTCCCAGAAATGATTGTAGTACTTATTTCAGGGTTTGGAGTAAAGGTGGACTCATCTGCATAATACTCCCTCTGGTCCTTTCTTCCACTAAGAAGCCCTGAGATGCAAAGCCAGAGGTTCTGCAAGAAGTTGCTGTGGAGGAAAGGGAAACATGAGCTGGATTTATTTCAAGTACGTTAACAACAAAATATCCTGCTCCTTTGTGAGCAAAGGGTCCACACACAGGGTGACAACAGTTCTTGCTTGTCCTGCCATACATCCTTGGATTTGCTGCATAAAAGGCTCAGAACGCTAAGCTGAGCTTGCACTGGTGCACTAAAGTTCTATGCCTTTGAGCATTTGATCGGCACACAACCAAAGCCATTAGGAGGCTGGGTCCATTTGGCCTTCTTGCATTCAGTGCAAGCCAGGTCTTTCCAGCCTGCCGTGCTGAAGTGAAGGTGATCTTGTATGTGTATCCATGGAGAACCTGCTACAGACAAAACAGAGCATGTCTGCTGTTGTGAGCTTCACAAGTCATCCTTTGGATAACATGAGAGACAGAGGAATAGGCTGCTCCCAGTCAAGAGCTACAAGGAGAAAGGAGTCTTCTACCATCTTGGAGGTATGGATTGAGGGAAAGCTCACATGTTTCCTCCAAAAGTGGAAAAACATTTTCTCAGGGCATGGGGGCTGTTAAGGGCACAAACTTTGAGATTAAGGGATTCAATTGGTTGGCATCGTTGATGCACAGTAGTTTCTGCACACAATTGTAAGTACTGACAACTATTTCCAAAATTACATCAGAACCTTTTCCTCCTTACCTAAAAGACTGGTTTCGATTGGATCAAGAGGAAGTGGCCTCTAATGGAAGTTTGAAATTGATTTTTTTCCATTTCACATACTTGAAATGCTCCAGTGTCATGGTTCACCTCCCTGTTAAAGGCCAATAAAAAGCAAGACCCATATTGTTCTCAGCACAGACACGTTTTACAAGACCCCCATCACCTTGAAACTATGCTGTGTGTCACAAAACGCCAAATACAGACTCTCTGACTTTTAGCTGCATTATGTTTATTGCAGTAGAGTACTTAAAGAGACACTGCGCAAAGCATCTCCAAAACTTTCATTGATCAGTGTGTCCATGTGCTCTCTATGCACGTTTGGAAGAGATCTGAAAATCGAGATAATTTATAACTTTACTCCAAAATGCTGTGCCAGTGAAAATAACACAACTGGGAGCTGAACCTGTCTCTGAGGGAACACAGCTTTACATCAGAAGGCTTTGGGCTAAGGGAACACTTAAGTAAGAAAACACTCTTCTTTCCAGTACAATGTAACAATAGTAACAAGTAGAGTGGCTATACTGTGAGAGCAGGACAAAGATCAAGGGTAGTTTAATCATACCATGCAGACAGAGCCATTTTGCCTCAGCTCTCTTTAAAGACAGTAATGGAAGGTCATTATGGGAGAAAAGAAGAGAATATGAAGGGCAGGGAAGCAGAAATTTCTGTATTCCTAAGGTATAGAAAGCATTAAGGTTTCAATGAATTTACGGGGTGTTCAAATGTCCACCATCTCACACACTACTCTTTCACTGCTAATACCTACACCTCCCGAGAGCTAAAGGTTCCCCATGGAGGACCCTGAGGCATATTATGACAACATCAGTAAAACACAACCCAATTCTGACTCTAATTTTGCTATTTCCTCATCACCCTTTGGAGCTGGCTACCCCATAGTGTGAATTCAGGTAAAGGAAGCATGCATTCTCTTACTTTTTTATATGTATTTCTGAAATATCTGCTTGTGGCTAACACTGCAGTGGCATTGTACAGGGGAAGAACTCTAATTCTCCCTTAAACTGAGGTGTGCTGTGACTTGTGGCTTTCAATGGGACTATATAAAGCAAAATAATCTATCTCCAGACAAAAGGTAACAGATTCTGAATTTCAGGAGCTAATCTCTGGTGTATTGACATGAGATATACAGAATAATAGCATAATAGTGAAGAAACTCATTTGAGACTAAATGTAGAATAGATGATTTCATCAAGTAGATCATACACTGTCCTATCTAGAGTCCTGTCACACCTATAAGCACAGAATTTGAACAAGGCTGTAATTAATAGCTTAAGAAACATAACTATGCTGTCAACTTGGAGCGTCCTTATTCATAGGACATGCTGGGAGGGAATTCTCCAGAGTTTTAATTTATTTCAAACCAGCAAAATAATTTTGTTTAAAAAATAAATGCCCAAGCCAAAACAGTGAAGAAAGAAGCCATCTGAAAGTGATGTATAAAATACATTCCAAAATTAGGACTTCAGCTTTAGTTAAATGTTGACAAAATGCTCTGAAATTGATCCTAGTTGATGCACTCTTATTTGCCTGAAATCTGAAGGACTTTTCAGTGAGTAAAAGCAGTTTCAAATTAATCCAGTGAAAAACTTATGACAGTCTATTTCCCTACAACCATGTAATTTCATGGTATATTCTTGATCCAACAACAGTGGCACGTTTGAAATTATGACATTGAGTGGAAAGCACTACATCTAGTCAATGAAGGAACTTTTTGTGTCGTGTTGTATTCTTACAAACCTTTTGTATTTGCACTTAGGATTCCTATTTTCAAGAAGGTTTAAAGTGTACACTTTCTTACAAAGAAAGAAATCTGACAAGTTATTTGAAAGCCTTTTAGAGCATTCAGAAAACCTATAAACATTACTAGGCCTGCAACTAAGCTGCAGTAGTTAGCGACACTGGTTTGGCTTTTTTGCCTTTGGTGGTATTGTATCTGATGTCCTTAGCACCTATTCCATCTGACACATGCATTTTTTTGCCACAGAAAGACCAAGTTAAAAAAGGCCACCATGGTAACTCTTCAATGTGAACCAGTTCAGAGTTTAGAGCTAGATGTCAAGATCTAAATCTACCTCAGGAAGATGGTACAAACAATATTGGTTTAGAAGAACAAAGTAACAACCAGAAAGCTGTTGGTACAGCTCAACTCACATTTTACTTACCCTGAAACCTCATAGCTTGGTACAAAACTGAAGTAGATTCAGTTCAGGTTTTACACAGCTAAATCTGATGAAAAGCCAGAAGGCAATAACCATTCTTCATTATTAATATTGCAAAAAAACATGAAGAAAAATAAATTCTGGTATTAGAAACAGCCAACCATTTGTTCATTTTTCTATATGTTCTAACCCATATAGGATGTTCTTCATAAAAACACTAGAGGTATCTTTCTTAGTTGTGTGTAGGGATTTAGATGTGCACCATGATCTTTTCTCATCTGGAATAGATCAGGCTGGTTGCCCTAACTTCAGTACTACGTACAGAGGCAGAAAAGAGTCTTGTGATTCTTTATAGCAGGATATAAAACTTTTTGTGTATGCTCAAGTGTAAACATTTAACTAGACGGAAATGGTGGAGTATATGCTCCAAAAGCAAATGTACTATATGCTAGCAGCAGGAATCACAGTCAGTGTCAGTAACAGTTGATTCTGAATTTGGTGTACTTAGGTGATCTAGGCATGTGCATAACTGGGCCCTAGGGGTGCTTCCCCCTTAAAAACACCTGCGATCATTGCCTTGGATAGGAGAGGTAGAAGATTGCTTAAATATTGCTCAGAAAACTCAACAGAAACTAATAACTTGCAGAAAACAGGTGGATGGAGACTTCTTTTTCCAAGTATTGCAGAATGAAACAAAATCTCTTTCAGTTGGCTGGATCTGAAGTTTTCTTTCTTTCTAGGTTCAACCTGCGTGTCAGGACCTGTAGATGGCAAAAGAAACAGCAATACGCAGTGAGGGAAAATTTTCTAGATAGATATTTAACTGTATGTAAGCACTATGAAAAAGTTGGTTCTGGTAGGGTGTTTCTACTACCAGATGGCTCCACAGTAGGGCAAACTGTAATAAGTTCATGCAAAAGTATAAATCTAAACCATTGGGCTGATGGTGAAAGAAATAAAATTCAATACTTGAAGTAAATAATTTTCCTGTTTGAACTGTGAGAAGCAAGTTTTAGATTTAACTGATAAATAATGCCAGTAGGAATGTTACTATTTTTTGTAGATGCTAAGTTTGGTTCAAGGCTCTGAGTGCAAGAGCTGTGTAAGTAACTGATGCATGTAGAAAATGTTCATCCTGTAAATATTTCAGTGATAATAATGAGGAATAGTAGTTTGTACTCAC
The DNA here is from genome assembly GCF_025592945.1 of Manacus candei. Taxonomy (NCBI): domain Eukaryota; kingdom Metazoa; phylum Chordata; class Aves; order Passeriformes; family Pipridae; genus Manacus; species Manacus candei. Next base: position 39,912,911 of record NW_026138076.1, on the reverse strand, counting down.
CATGAGACTTCCCTAGGAAGGTCTCAAGGATCCTTACCAATCAATAATTAAGACTAGTAGCAGCTTCTGTGCTGCTTAAGAATTTTACTAGTTTGGAGAGAAGAAAACTGAGATAAAGCTACCATTTTTCTCTTGTCCTTATTTCTTCAGTTCGCAAAGAAGGAGATGTTTTCAGAAGAGATGGGGACACTGTCAATTGCTTTGTTGTCCTCTTAGTTTGCAGGAAGGATTAATCTGGAAGACTGCAATATTTACTAACATAGGGCTTAGTTGGATACTTTTGAACAATTTTGCGTTGTTCCTACATGAATAAATTTTCATGGATGGTGTCCCTGCTATGCTGTGGCACCGTTCTGTGGAGATAACAGAGATATGGCTACCTTCACAGAGACTGCATTCGTGTCCACCACGAATAAGCCTTCCTGGGCAGTTAACAAAACTCTTGGTATGGGCCTTTGGTAGTAATTGTCCTGTGATATTAGACTCACCAAAGGCCAAACACGCACACAGGAAAACACAGAAGAGATCTTTGCTGGAATTGGACAGCACAACTTTCTTCCCAAATATCTCCTTTCCATCCCATCTCTCCTACCATGAAGTAAGGATGCTAGAGAAAGGCATATTGTCAGAAGGTTACATTAATTTGAAGGAGTAGCATTCTCTGAGGGGATAGAGACTTGGGCTGATTTGGCCAGGTGGAGGTCTGTGTATACGAGCTGATAGTTTAGACTTTGTACTGGAGAAAGGTGCTTCTAGCACTACTCTGGTTTTGGCTGGAATATAAAGTTCTTCCTAGTAGCTGATATAATATTGTGGTTTGGATTAAGTATGAGAATAATGCTGATGAAACACTGATGTTTTTCATTGTTGCTAAGTTGTGTTTCTACTAAGTAAGAAGCTGGGAGGGGGCGCAGCCAGGACAGCTGACCCAAACTGGTCAAAGGGATATTCCTTTCCATATGACACCACTCTCAGTATATAAACAGGGTGAGAAAGCTGGTTGGGGTCCACTACTTGGGAACTGGTTGGACATTGGTTGGTGAGTGGTGAGCCATTGCTTTGTTCATCACTTGGTTTGTATATTCTGATTCTTTTATCATTATTAGCAATATTATTATTTTCTTCCTTTTCAGTCTCATTAAACTGTCTTTCTCTCTTTTTTCACTCTTACTCTTTCTGTTCTCTCCCCTATTCTGCTGTGGGGGGAAGTGAGGGAGAGGCTCCGGGGCTTAGTTGCCAGCTGGTGTTAAAGTGCATGGTATAAACTCAACTGAAACCAGGTATTTGAAATAGGTCAGATGAATGAAAGGCTAAAAGTGAATGTTCTTCTTCACTGATAACAAAAATATCTAGATCAAAAACATATGTATCTACCTTTTACAAATATCACATGAAGTAAGACAACTTCCACGTACTAAACTCCTTTTGTCTTGAAAGTTATGGTTGCCAGTAGACCTTAGCCGACCTCCAACTAACCCTATTTTACCTTACCAGAGAAGAAGAAGAAGAAAAAATACTGAAACATGGACTAGAGTTTTCTAAAAAATGAATTGCTGGGAACTTATTCTTGTCCCCACTGACACCAGAGGAAGTTCTGACACTGACCTTGCTGGGGGCATTAATTCTCAGTGTCTCTGGAGACAGAGTGGGTGCCTGGCCCTTTTTAATCAATATGTGTCTAATCTAGCATAGTTTAGTGCAGCATATTGCCATCCATCCATTGCCAAAGGGAAGTTCCATTATACATAGAAAAGATATGCACATTTTATTTTTTGCTTGAAAAATCATAGACAGAAATATCTTACTCCAAGACCAGTCCAGCTCCCCTTCCAATTCTGACATTGCTTGTTATTATCAGTGCTTTTGATATTTTCTAACACTCAGTGTACCTGCCCCTGCTGAGCTGTAATTAGCTTAGAAGAAAAATGGTACTTTTACATAATAAAGTAACCTTTTCATCTCTAATAAAGGACATAAAGCTTATAGGGGATTTGATGCACAAAAATACATCAAGGCCAGCCAAACCCTTTGCTTGATTCAAGGGACTGTCAGTGGGGTTTTCAGGGGCCACCTCCTGTGTCCAAAAAGTCTAGTATTTTGGCATGGCCAGTCATTAATGTTTCATTATAGTCTCTCAAAGATGGAAAAGGGCTTATCTTCTCATTCATGACAGCTTTAAGGTCTTGTATGTTGGGGTTTTTTTTCTAACATTTGACCTCACCTTCACCATTTTTTTCCCTTCTGGTTCACATTATACACAGTAATAGCAGATCAGGGAGTTGTTGTCATCCTTGTTTTGCAAGTGGAAACTTTGAAATGCAGTTACATAGAAGAGAGCAGCAGTATTGAAATAGGCATTGCAAGAGTCCTCAACAACTTTCGTCCAAATAAATCCAATAGTCCAATAAAATGTGTAGGGAGGACTTAAACTACATTTACGAAACTTAGGCACCTCATAAAAAGGAAGGTACCTAAATGACATGGAAGGAGTTACAGAAAAAATTGTTAGCAACAGATAGCAGAGAGGGGCTGTAAAATACTTATATCTTGCACCTGACTTTTCCTTTCATTCATTTACATCTCTGATTCTGATTTGAATAAATATTATTTTTAAAATGGAAGCAACCTTAAGAAAAGAAAAGCAAAAAAACACCAGCATTGTCAGAAGAAATAATGTTGCTTTCTAATTTTAGTCTTGAGCAGGAAGAAGTAGCAACAGAAAGACGTCATTGCATGTATCAGGAGAGGGAGTAAAGGTAATGCTCAGACCTCTCACCTGTGATGTCAAAACCAAGAAGAGAATTAAGACAGCAAATGGCAAGTCATGTATGGCTATCCTTTCAATGAATGAGGAAGGGGAGGAAGAAATAAGCTATCTGCAAAGTGTTAATTCCCTCGAATGAGGAGGAAAAGAAAGAAGTGTTTTGTGAAGGCTGATGAATGTGATAAGGTATCTGCAAAGTATTAATTTCCCAGGTGTTGAGTGGGTGGAGAGGAGAGACCTCTCTTACCTGGGCAGAGTTGTCAGATTTCTCATGCCACAGTACTTAATGAATTTTCAGCCGAAGGTGATGCTGTTTTTTTCAGTTCTTTTGACCTGAATGACAGTGTTGCCAGTCCAGAAAAAACTGTATGGAAAGAATGGCTCTGGTTTCTTATAATTTAGTAAGTCTGTGAGTTTTTAGAAGGAGTCATCTTCTTTTGAACATAACAAGCAGCAAGGGAAGGAAGAAGTGATGGGAGAAGGAGAGAAGAAAGAGAGGGAAGAATAAAGGTAAGAAGAAGAATAAAAAGAGAACATCAAGAAGGAGGATGGGTATCTGCGAGTGTTTTTAGGAGCTTGGGAGACAGGTTGTTCTGAAATAAAGCATGGGAATTTACCCATTTTGATACTATTTTCTTTCTTATTGATGGTATGAGTGAAAACATGCTGGAAAGTCTGCGGGTAAGCAAGCTGTAGCAAGAGAAGAATGGAGTTATGATAGGCAAGGTATAGATTGCCATTGTCTGAGAGATCATTGCAAATCCTTCAGTGGGGAAATATCTGCCAAATTTAAAAGCTCTCCTCTTTATTTCTTCTTAGAGGCTGTGGTCAAGATCTGCAGCTGAGGTAGCTCATCCAATCCTTGTCTCAGAGCACAAGAAATTCTGAATGCTTCAGAGGGTTAAGAATCCCAGTACAATGGTACTGGGTGCTCTTCATCTCCCTGGGACATCTTGGAGCTAAGACCTACCAGCATCAGCAACCAGGAGGGTTGAAATCCATTTGAAATAAACCTGCCTGAAAACTTTCTCCTGAGACACTGAGGGATTCTCGTCTGGGAAAAACAGCTTTTGCAAAAAGTTCAAGGTTCTTCTGTATGCTTCTGCAAACCATCTCTTTATGGGGGGACAGGAAGAGAAATGTTGAATGTAGGCATGTTTTGTCACCAAAACAGAAGCAATTTTTCAAAGCTGGTAGCTGTCTTTGGCCAAAAAAGTTTTTATGGGTGTTTACCTTCTTGGCAGTTGGTAAACATGGTGAATGTTATGAGAAATTAAATTCTAAATGTCTACATGTTTAGTATTTCAGTTGCTTTTATCAAACTGTGATTTTTGGTAAACTTAATGGAAACTTGATGTGATAAGAGTTTTGTACTTGTAAAATACTACTGTTATACTGTTGGGGGGAGGGAGTTTGTTTGTTTTTTCAGGCTGCTATTCAGCCAGGAAAATAGTGTTGAGTGAATTTAAATTAAGAGGAAACGTACTTGCACAAGGATTAACACAGGGTGAAAAGAAAAGGTGGGGAGAAAAAGAGTTACTAACTGCATCTCTATTAGTGTTTGTGACTGGGCTCTGAAGTTACACTACTCAGTTCCAAAAAAAAAAAAAAAGAGAGAAGGGAATATGGACAATGAGGCAATGACAGAGCAAGAAAGCCAGATAAACACAATGAGGTACAAGCAAGTCCCTTCTAGTACAATTCCCTTAAAGGACACTACTGATTTAGATAATTTACAGGCATCTAGGCATTGTGACTATCAACACAAATATCTTAATTGCTTTCCCACAGGTCTTACACACTATTGCTTCTTTATCTGTTTTTTCTTGAAGTCATCTTGTTGAACCTTTCCTAACCAATTTTCTTTCTACCAGTTTGGAATTTTTTTTCACTTTTAAAAGTTACTCAGCTTCCTATAATCACTTAATCCAGTAATTTTTTTGTTCTCGGTTCTGTTATTACTGGTGGGGGAGAAGCTCGTGTTTGTGTGGTTCATCCATTAGTCTGAATAAATGAGAATGAAATTTCTACAGGTAATGTGCTTGCAATTATTATTTTCTGTACTTGAAGTTGGAAAGAAATCACAGAAAGAATCAGCACATTGATCATGCAACCTTATTTCTTCTGCTGAATAGAGAGCTGAACAGAGAAAAAATTGTCAATTGTAACAAACGCCTATAGAGGAGAAATAACTCTCCAGTGGAGAAGTGCATACATGGAACATGACTGACACCTGTTCTGTTTGCTTAGGTGCTCTTTGGGTTTTGGTTGTTGGCTACCATGTGCTGAGTCTGTCTGAAAAATCTGATTACTAAGATGAATGGAGAAGGAAAAATTTCAAAGGGACCTTGGAAGTTTTGTTCTGTTTTCAAAAAACACCAAGTTTATTTCTTTGTGTAACTGTGCAGTGGAATACTCAAATTTGTGTGTTCAGTAGTGCTGGTTCAATAAGATGATAACTATTTATTACTTTTGTATATTCCTACGAATAATATGTTGTTTATACTTGAAAAAGGTGTGCCAAATGAAATCCTTTTTTCTTAAGTATCTTTGTCTGCTGGATTTTTTCGAGAAAAAGCTAGAATGCGAACACAGAGCAATAAAAATTGCCTCATCCTCTAAGAATAAAAGAAATTAATCAAAATTGATAGTAGAAACATTGCTCCCGGTCTCTACACTATTAGAAACATTTGTTAAGATTAAACCTTCCTGCCTTAGTCCAACACAATGGAAAAAGTATAATTAAACTGTTGAGAAATGCCACCTCATTGCTATCTGTATGTTAGTACAGACAGGGAAACACAAGAAGCTTTTAAAGGGTTCTTGCACATAAATGATGAATCAGAAAATATGTGTCCTTACAGTGAAACCATCAGAAAAGGCAGACGCAGGGGTTGCCTGGAATAATAGGATTTCTGTTCTGTAAACAAGTGCCTCAGTGCTTGTTAAGAGACAGAGATGGCAGATGTTAGAATATTGAAAATTGTGTTTTGGAAATGACAGTGTTAGGTTTCATGCTGGTTGGTACTAATCTAGAAAGAACAGTTTTGCTTCAGCATTTCAAGTAAGCTAAATTGCTAATACTGCCACCCTCTTCTCTGAACCACACTTACTGACCATGCTCTCTCATAGGAGTATTGCATGTACAATGTGATCCCATGAAAAACAAGTAAACAGAATTTGTCTGTTCATATTTGTCTGTTACTGCTTCTTGATACTTTTTGTTGATTCATTTTTTTTTTTTAAATTTCTGTTTAGATATGAAAAAAATCATTTAATTGAAGAAAATGATAGAATCATAGAATCAGCCAGAAAAGGAAAGGGTGATTTTTAAGTGATTTTTAAGTGAAAAAAATGTGATTTTTAAGTGAACATAATAGGTTTTTTTCAATGATTGAGAAGACCATAATAGAAAGCCTGATCTTCTTGCCAAGAATTTAACTGTGGGTACAAAACGGTGTTTGCAGGGGAGTGATGGCATGTAATACAGTGGAGTGCTTCTTGTCCAAGGGGATGATATAATAACAAAAGACTGTTTTCATTGAGTGATGCATAAAACTCAGTGCTATACTAATGAGCACCATCTCACAATAAAAAGTTATAGGTGTATAAAGTACTTAAAACACATTTTGATTTTGAAATGGGTCATGAACAAATATAAATAGGATGGTATGTTCAGCTTTGCAACAGTTCTGTAACATGAAATGGGATTAATTTAATGGCACATAAAGTCATGTCACCAGGATATGAAGTGAGGAACATCATGTGCATCTGAAGCTTAGGTCCCTAACTGGGGTCTCCTGCCATTCCCAGCTTACCTTGGGTGGTGTTTTCAGCATAAGTCAGCTCTCTAAAGCTTTGCAGCTTTTCCTCAGCCAGGTGGATGCGAATTCCTTCTTTGTTGTCTCACATCATGTTGTCCTTGATCTGGAGGGCTTGAGCTGGATACCTCAGACCTCCCTTTCTTCCCATAGCATCTGGCCAGCTTAGGGGTGTGCATTGCAAGCCTAGAGCATCAGGATCTGACCCAGGAGTTTCCACCTGAAAATAGGCTTGTGAGGTATGCAGCAATACACAAACAAATGGAGTAAAAATGGCACTTCTGCTTTGGAAACAGGATCCTAAAGAATAATGTTTATTGTACAAAGAAAGTATCAGAAAAATAAGATTACTGGCAGTGTCAGTTATTATTTGATTACTTAATATCAAACTTCTGGACTTGCAATGCTTCACTCAGTGTGCTTCTAAACAGTTTTTGCTACTTTGAAGCAACTCATAGTCTTATTGAAATGTTGCTTAAAAGTTTCCAAGAATTAACACTACAAAGTTCAAAAATTTTTTGAACCATTTTATGGTAAAGAGAATTTCTTTTCAATCCCAAACCATGGCAGAGGTTAGATGTGTTCCCTTGAGAAATAGTTTTGCCCAACTGTAACCAAACAAACCAATCCTTCAAAATCCAAGAGTTTCCAGTGTTGAATGACAGTCATTTTACTTTGTCTCACTTAAAGAAGGCCTATGGTTTCTGGGTAAGTCCCAGCTTTGTTGAGTTACTCTGTACTTGGCACATCCAGTCCTGCAAAACATTTTCCTGCTTTCAAACCACTTAGATGTGTACTACACATCTCCTCGAATGCACTCAGCTAATGTACCATTAGCTACTGGCATAACTACTGCAGATGAGAAGTGCTTTGAGAACATTATATCCTACAATATTTACTCTGCCAAGGCTTTTGCAGATTCTGTTTGTGGCTTTCAAGCCACTCAGCAAAGGGAAAGAAACAACCCCCTGTTGTTGCAGAACTTTTTGGGTCTCAGAGAGCAGAAGTGACTGGTTCTTGAGGGACTCATTCTGTCAAATACACACACACACAGAGGCACCATCATTACCATTTTAATATCACTACTATGGTGTTGATTAGAGATTTTAAGCAACTCTGGTGGTTTCAGCATCTGTGCAGGGACTTTAATTGGTGCAGCAGTGCTGTGTTAAGCAGCTGAAGTGTCCACAAGGGACTGCCTGGCTCTCAACTCTCTGTGAAGACAGTTGGAGATCCTCAACAGCTTGTCCGCAGTAGCTGATGATCTTATCCCTTATGTTCATGTTTTACTAAAGCGTATGGCTGTGGGCAAACATAATCTTTCAGCTTCAGCTGTGCCATGTGAGCAGGGTACTTCACTGAGCTCCTCATGTCTGAAGGAAAGCCTTTGCAAGGTTTAGCTAAGGACTAAAGCACAGGCAGTCTTCCTCCTCAGACCAGAAATACAGCAGTCACATGACAAAAAAGCACTAATCCAGTTCAAATAGTTTGGCTCTGAAAGCACAAGTGTAACATCAGATCAGGTCCCCTCAGCTGAGAGGAAGCAGTGTGGTGCTGCATGACCTAGCAAGATCCTGTCCTGATTCTGAGGACTTTGTGCCAGGAATAAGGCCATGATTACAAATCCACTGCTGGCTACCTGGTTCAAACACTATGTTAAATGCAAAATAAGTACAGAAATCCCTTAAAAAAAAAAAAGTCCTTCTTTGAGGTCAGCTGGAGAATGTTTCTGCTCATATTTAACCCATTCTGATTTTTCTGAACCATTCAAAAGTAATTCTTGCCAGCCATGAAACTATTTTGTTTTAGATCAGCTGCTTGTTTCACATCCCTGGCTTTACCAGATCATCAGGCCTAGAGAGCATTGCCCTGTGAGAAACCCTGAGCGGAAACGTGAGCTCATATGTACAATAGAAAGCTCAAGGCCCATACCCAGGTAAATAACAGTTGTTGACAATTTCCCATGAATAGGCTTTTTCACTGAAGGGGTTTTGAGTGTATTTTTCTAACTGTGTGGTCAAGTAAAACTTGCAGTCCTGAGCTTGGGTTAGAGAGATTGACTCTTTGGCACATCACATAGATAAGTAAATTTTGCAGTGGTGTAAAGTTCATGTTCCAGGATAATACTATCCCCTATGAAAGTATATGTCATCTACTTCTTAAGCAATTGCTGTTCAGTTGATGAACTCAAGATAAATTACAGCTTTCTGTATCTTATCATTTTTGTTCAAATTTTGTTTCCACAAAAAATAAAAAGGTTGAATAGTCTTTTCAGTCCTAGCTCAATTTCCATTGCTTTTTTCTCCAACCAAGTATTTTAGTAAATACTGTAATCAAGAAAATAGAGGTGGTTTGCACACTGCAGCCTCTTATATTATCACATCTCCTTTATGGATAATCAATGCTGACAGGGCCTACAGGCTGTTAGACCCCCAGCTATTTTCTGTGCTCTGCCTTCTTAAATCCTCTTGGGGATGATTGCATGCCCTTTCCTGACATGAAATGAATTCTCTTTTCCAGTGAAGTGTGAACCACGTACAGGAAAGACTGTCTCCTGATGTTGCTTTTCATTTCATCTTTCTTTACTGTTTTACTATAGTAAAACATATGCAGCAAAGCGGGTGTCTCAAAGATAGCAAGGAATTCAAATGAGAAACTTCTTCAGAATGAAAAATCAGTGTTGCAATGACCACTTTTTCAGAATTTTTCCTCTCATCAAAGAGAAAATTTTTTTACTTTGTGGTTTTTTTTCAGTAGTGTGATGCTCACAGCCTCTTTGTCTTATGTTTGAACCGCTGGATAGATGGCAATTTGGAAAGTTGTAATATTTAGTTATGATTATGAATAACTTGACAACCTGAACTTCTAAAGGCATGAAATAAAGCAAGATCCTGGGGGGGTTCCTTTTTTTTCTTTTAATTTTTTTTCCTAATCCAAAGTGGCCTAATTTCTCAGCAATCTCAGGATTTGTTATAGTTTGGCTTTTGATTTCTCTCTCCTCCATCTAGTAATTTTCTTTATGCCACAATTATTCTTGTGTGGAACTACTACTTTAGTATGTGATGAACACATAAGCTTCATTACTAATCACTAAGTCCTGAAATGTTTCATGCCATATCATTCCTGCTCTCTTTGCCAGCAATGAAGATATACAGTCTTTTTGTATCTCTTGCTAAAGTAGAGAGATTGCAATTTAGATGATGGTGCTCAGCTCATTCTGGTTCAGGAGCGGAACAACAAGGCTTCAGCCAAGGAACTCTCCAAATCATCCTGCAGCAGCAAAGTTCTGGTAGTTCCAGTCGTGTAACTGAAATCTAATCACCACACTCTGGGGTCTTTGAGAGATTGGCTGTGGTTCCCCCTTTCCCCATGGCATGTCTTGTCCTCCTGCCTGGGAGTAGTCAGGGGAGGCCTCATCACTTTCTACAACTACCTGAAAGGAGGTTGCAGCCAGGTGGGAGTTGGTCTCTTCTCCCAGGCAACTAGTGACAGGACTAGAGGAAATGGCCTCAAGCTGCACCAGTGAAGTTCACCTTAGAACTCAGGAAGAATTTCTTCACTGAAAAGGTTGCCAAGTACTGGAATGGGCTGTCCAGGGAGATGGTGGAAAAGTCAGCCCTGGAATTGTTCAAGAAACAACTCAACATGGCACTTACAACTCTGATTTAGTTGATATGGTGGTGTTCAGTCAAAGTTTGCTCAAGGATCTTGGAGGTCTTTTCCAGCATTAATAATTTTATGACACTTGCCTTTGTGCCGTGCTTCCCACCCTACTGTTCCCACTTGGTAGGACAGGGTACAGTTTTTGGCCCCTACAGGGGGGCAACATAATAAATCTGTTGGATCAGGGAGCATCAATGTGTAGGCAAATTTGCCTGCCTTTACCTGCATTAGTTCTGTCCACCTCTGTCTGAAGTATCTAGCGATGGCTGTCCTTAAAAAGAAGGAACTAACCGAGACAAATGCAGTTTGGCATATCCTGTGTTCCCAGACAAAGCTGTTTGTTAATGAACAAAGGTGGATCTGCTGTTTGGTCACTTTTCACAGTGATTTATCATTCAGGCATGCATTTTTTTCATGGAGGAAAACAAATACTGAAAGTACCTACAGCATTTATACAGGCTCAAAACTCCAAAGAAGCCTTTTTACTTAGATGTGCTGCTGGCTGAATCAAATAGAGTGATAGGGATAATAGATATTAATTCATACCACAGGGTGTCCACGCCAGGTTGCCTCCAGGTATTTGAGGAAAAACACAAAATTCAGTTAGATCCAAACTCATTTGTGCAGAGGCAATCCATATACCAGAATTCTACAGACTACCAATTAAAAGTAAAAGGAAACACCTGATGGTAGTTAAAGATGGGGTGTTTCGCTGTGTACATCCAGTGTGCTTCAGGGTGTTGTGATGGGAGTGTCACAAATCCTCAGAAATGAAATTCATGTTTTTCTGACTTTATGTGAGAATTTAGCACAATTTACACCCCTCTGAATCAGCTGCCTACTGTATGGACCTGGTATATGCTTATATCAGTGCTCCTTCTGCAAAAATAGGGGTGATACCTCTTCTGAAGGATGCACTAATGCCTGGATAAGGTGGTCATGCATTATGGAGGAGGATGGCTGCTTTTAATTGCAGGGATAGTGTACATGTATTAATCCCACCAGCAGTCCTCTGCCCCAAAATCCTCTGTTGTATTTCACTGTGATTTATCCTAAGCTTACCTTTGTCCCCACGTCAGGCAATTAAGAGTCTGTAGCCCAGGTTGCACCCCGAATGTGGTAAGCTGAACTTGGCAAAGTCATAATCACACTAAAATTCATTCTGCAAACTGGATTTGTCCTTAGTTTCTTTTGTATCCTGGAAGTTCAGGTCAAAATCACTGGGGTTCCAGAGCGCTTTAAGGAACCCCTGGTTTAAACTGTCTTGGTTTGGAAACTGAACAGGATTCACATCCTTTTGTAGGCTCAGTCTGATGTTAGGTTAAAGAGCTTGCTTTAAGTTTTACTGTTCCAAGAGGGTTTGGGAACTGTCAAGACGGTTTGTAGCACAGGCCAGATCAAGCTGCTTTATTGTATGTGCACTGTGAGAGCTACCTTCTCCAAGATTTAAACAGGGGGGAAAAAATAATTTTTTTTTCGGTGAAATCACTTGTGATTTATCTCTAGGTCCTAGGTCTGCACCTTTACCTGTCAAAAAGAGTGGTAGACAGCCTTCAGTTCTCTGTGGATTTGACTATCTGGCAAGAAGTCATGGTCTTATTTCTGCTCTCTGTAAAGGAGAAGTCACTGTAAAGGAAGTTCTGACATCAGCAGTAAGCACTGGTTTCTGGAGTCCTACTTTCTTGGATCAGCATGTGGAGAGAAGATTATGCTTTTTGGGAGATAGGTTCTTCTGTTCTATACTCTCACCAAACAAGAAAAGGCTCCAAGCATACAATTCAGAGAGGACAAGTCTGGTTGAACAATTCTCCAAACAGGTTGAGGTGACTGGTGTTCACTGGAGTCAATTTGGGAACAAAGAGGAAAGAGAGATGAAAATGGAAGACCATCTCAGGAACTATACAGAGAAGGGGATTATTTTAATCTAATTTTTTTTCAATTTGGTTTTATTATATCAGGTTTTATGGTTCTGCTGGCTTCCTCATTGTCTGTATGAACATGTGGGAGTTTTGAGCAAATGTCAGCATGTCTGTACAAGAAGAAAAGATGGTTTTTTACTGCATGTAATTTCTTCCAGCAGTAGGATACTGGAGATGCAGATATAAGCAGTGTTGTATTTTGGAGATGACTGCATGAGGAAAAGGGAGAGCAAGAACATAAAAGAGCAAAATTTTAGGACTGAAGCATTTTTCTAGTAGAGACTGAAAGATTCAGCAGTGTAGTACTGCATGTATATCATAGAATCATTGAATAGTTTGGGTTGGACAGGACCTTCAAAGATCTACTTCCAACCCCCTGCCATGGTCAGGGACACCTTCTACTAGATTAGGTTGCTCAAAGTCTCATCCGACCTGGCCTTTAACACTTCCAAGGGTGGGCCATCCACAACTTCTCCAGGCAACTTGTGCCAGTGCCTAACCACTGTCATAATAAAGAATTTTTTCCTAATATCTAATCTAAACCTGCCCTCTTTCAGTTTAAAGCCGTTACCCCTTGTCCTGTGGCTACACTCCCTCAAAAAGAGGCCCTCCCCATCCTCGAGGCCCCATTTAGGGACTAGAAGGCTGCTATAAGGTCTCCCTGAAGCCACCTCTTCTCCAGGGTAAAAAAATCCCAGTTCTCAACCTGTCCTCACAGAGGAGGTGCTCCAACCCTCTTATCACCTTTATGGATCTCCTGTAGACTCCATCCAGACACTCCCAGGTCTGCTGAGATGGAATTCATTTTCCCATAACAGCCTTCACAGTGCTGTGTTTTGCTTTGGTAGCTAGAAAGGTGTTGATAACACACCAGCGTTTTGGCTACTGCTGAGCAGTGCTGGCACAGCATCAGGGCTGTCTCTCCAGCATTCTACCCCTCCATCAACAGGCTGGGGGCAGTCAAACCTTCAGAAGGGGACACAATGAGGACAGCTGACCCCAAGCTGAAAACAGGGATATTCCATACCATATGATGTCGGCTCAGATATAAAAGCTAAGATAAGGAGGAGGAAGAGGGGGGGGGAATTTGTTATTTATATTTGCCTTCCTGAACAATTGTTATGTGTGATGGAGCCCTGCTTCACAGTAAGTGTCCGGACATTGCTTGCTGGTGGAAAGTAGAGAATAAAATATTTGGGTTTTTTTCCTTTGCTTGTGTGCATGCAACATTTTGCTTTTCCTTTAGTAAACTGCCTTATCTCAACCTACTAGTTGTTTTCCACCTTGTTTTCTCTCCCTGTCCAGCTGAGAATGAGGGTGATGGAGCAGTTTGGTAGGTGCCTGGCATTCAACCAAGTTTAATCTACCACACTTTCTAGTGCTGGGGACCCCAGAGCTGGATGCAGTACTCCAGGTGGAGTCCCATCAGAGCGGAGTGGAACGGTCATACTACTTTTGATGCAGCCCAGGATACAGCTGGCTTTCTCATCAGCAAGTACGCATTGCCTTAACATGCTGAGCTTCTCATCCACCAGCACCCTCAAGTCCTTCTCCTCAGGCCTGATCTCAGTCCATTCTCAGCGCAACCTACATTTGTGCTTGGGATTGCTCTGACCCCTATGCAGGACATTGTGCTTGGCCTTGTTGAACTTCATGAGGTTTGCACAGGCCCACCTCTGAAGCCTGTTGAGGTCCCTCTGGATTGCATCCCTTCCCTCCAGTGTGTTGACCACACCACTGTGTTTGGTATTGTCAACAAACTTGCTGAGGGTGCACTTAATCTTAACGTCCATGTCATCAACTAAGACATTAAACAGTGCTGGTCCCAATACCAAACTCTGAGGAACACCACTTGTCACTGGCCTCCACTTGGACATTGAACCATTGACTGCAGCAATTCTGAGTGCAGCCACCTAGCCAATTCCTTATCCATTGAGGGGTCTATCCATTAAATCTATGTCTCTCCAGTTTAGAGACAAGAATGTTATGCAGGACAGTGTCAAATGCTTCACACAAGTCCAGGTAGATGACTTATATCTAACAGCCTGGGACACAAAAGAATTTGAAAAATCAAAATGTTAGGTCAACATGGTCTTAAGTGCAACTTTTTTAGTCATAAGTCATTTCATCACAGTGATGCATAAAAAAATAATAACCAAATCAGTTAAACCAGTGGCACATAATCATTCACATGAAAATGGAAACCCAAGTGCTGATTTGACTTAATCATGACTCTTTAAAGAATTTGAGAAGACATGGGTGCTGTATAAAGGAGTCCAGGAGGGCTATGAAAAGAGTTATGCATGGAGAGACAAACAGTGTAAGAAAAACATGCCTGGTTTCAAAATCATTTGGGTCATCTTTAGACCATCAGCAGAAGAATTTTGACTCCCTAGAGAATTATGAGAAAGTGTAAGGAAAAGGGACTGACTGATCCTGGGAGAAACTGAATGCACACTTACCCTTTTCAGGAAGGACTGTCTTTCTCCTTCTTTACTTTTACTAGCTAGGTAATAATTAAAATATATCTATGCAGAAGAAAATTTCTATCTTCCTGAGTAAGAGAAGCCTTGAAGTCCTGGGAATTTTTGAAAGTATTGAAAAACCTTACATGTGACACAAAGTAGCTTTTAACTTGACAGTGTCTATAGAAGGAGTAAAGGTCCAGCTTTTATTTTGGATTTCCTCAAAATTAGTGTCTTCTTGAAGTTATTCAGGACTCCCAGAAGGATGAGAACTACAGCTCAGGATGATCAGAAGTTCAGGGTGTCATGAAGGGATAAATAGGGATGCTAGAAAGATGGTTCGGGATGATGGTTGATTGACAATGATTTTAATCATAGGGATGAGTTAGCTGGCATGTAGGAACAGTGTTTTTCTGTGACAAAAGCTTGTGGGGCCAGCTTCAACTGGCATATAGCAGCTGTCACTCTGCCTGTCTGGCTGACTCGCTTTCTCAAGACTGAATTGAACAGCCCTTGGCCTGTGCTTCCATTTCTAAGCAGCAAGAATATTCATGTGGCAGCTTTCAGACTCATCTCCTGCAGCAGGGATAGCCTGTAGGCAGGCTCCCTGTTATGGGGGATTGCTCTTCGTTCCAGCAGCAGCTCCTACACCAGAGGAAGAACAGCCCCCACGCCCAGGACACTACACTGAGGCAAAGTGAAATGCAAAGCTTTCAGTCTTGCCAGTTGTGATAACCCCTCAGCATGTTTGTGCCTACTGATCTGCCGGTGTATTCCAACAGAAGTATTTCCTAAGCCAGATGCTTAACTCGGGATTTCAGGCAGGTGAACTGAAGGTCAGATGTGTGTGTTTTTCAGGAGTATCTTGTGTATGCTTGTGTTTGTTAGGCTGACAGACTGTCTTTTATTACTAAAAATTACTTTTGCGGTGTTTTGTTTCTGCTGTTCTGTCGTACCAAGGAGTTTTTCTCACCTGGCTCAGAAGAGACAGGAATTCTGTCTGAAACAGTCTGTGAGAAACATGCAAATAGCCTGATACCTTTTCTCCAAAAGGCAATCTTCTTTCAAAATGGGGCTTTTGCTCTGTCCTTGAAAGAGACAGGAGCTAGTTGCAGAACGCAGATCTGTAGGAAAGTTTTCAACATCCTGCTGTGTGATGGCCTATACCTTGGATTTAATTTCAGGTCACTTTCTAGCACTGGGTATTTAATTTCTCATCTGTCCTATGAGTCCTACTTTACTTTACAATTGTTGATGCCTCTGAAAGCTCCTGCCAACAGTTTGCCATCTGTTTTAAACTAAAACCATTTAGTTTCTCTTGATGTGAGACAAAACCATCTGATGCAAAAATATGAACAGTAGGCGGCCAACTTATCACTTTTTAATGTACATGAAAACTCACAAACAGTATGCAGGGGCTTTGGTAATGTTCATCAGCCATAGACCCTTCCAGAGAGCCTCATTTAAAGCTAAGTGCAGCCAGCTCCTAGATGTGCAGGACTACAACTCCTCTCCAACTCAAGAGACTGTTCTTTCATTATCACACTGTTCATTTGAAGTATGTGTGAAACTGTGAGAAAACTTTGTTTTCTTGTTTTAAAGGATTCTCAGTTTTCTTAATTTATGAATTTTTAAAATATTTGTCCTTATGCTCCTGGACATTCCTTAAGTGCCCCTGATGTAAGTGGAGAGGAAAATGACTACTCACTATGTCTCAGGAGAGAAATGAGGACTGTAAGGCAAAAATAGCAGGAGATAGATTAAAAACAAGAGGCAGTTCTTGTGTGTGGCATTCCTGGTCAAAGCTTGGCTGCAAATCTTTTAGGGAATTTTTCCTGGAGACAGGAAAAGTTAATGAAGAGAACTACACTGTGAGGCTTTCTTAGACATAAAAACAACATCCAGCTCAGGAAGCTGGAGTTTGGGAAGTATATGACAGAAATGTTGCTGTATGTTTGATTTCTTCTGATATTCCTTCATACAATATCTCTTTTGGGTCCTCTCAGGATCTGGAGGTCTTTGGTCAGTGCTAGCACAGATTAGAGATGCAGAGTGGGATGAAGGGTGGGGCTGTGCTTGTGGGTGGGCTGTGATCATCTGTGATGGGCGCAGCATGGAGGGTAGGCATTGATCCTGCTGCTGTAGACATAGACTGTGGTATACCTTTGCTATCATCTGAGGAAAGAAAGTTTTCCTGCTGATGAACTGACAGTGACAGCCATGAGACAAAGAAATCCTCTCCAAGCCTTCTTAGACTGAAAGTGGCCTTGGCTTTCAAAAGTGCCTTTCATTACTTCAAGCCATTTTCTCAAATTATGGATCTAAAACAGAGGCAACAGTGAATTATTTTATATCAAAAATACACATTTCAGTTGAAATGAATCAACACGAAGCAGCAGAGAAATCAATAATGATGCATCATAAGAGCCAAAATCTGTAGGAACACTGTTTTCTAGTGGCACTCTTTTTTGGCTGAAATAGTGACTCACCATTTGAAACACTCTAGCACTGGAGGAAAAGACCTGAAAGTAGGTCCCAAATGAATTAATTTTGCTGGGTCTCTTATGTTGGACCTCCTGCTGGAACAAGAGGCAGGAGTAAAGCAGAATGTGAGGTGGGTACTAAGGCAGCTGTGGAGGGACCAGGGCAAATTGGGAGGCAGTGGCCGGACCTGGGATGGAAGACAAGGAAGCAAGAGGATCAGCTGCAACAGAGAAACAGAAATGTCTCCAGAAACTATGCCAGTTCAGAAAAAGAATATGTCCTGGAAAAGTAGCTGTATAAGTGAAGGGGCAGGTATGTCTGTAGCATGTTGCATCATACTAAAATAAAAAGGCAACAGTTTGCAAGCCCCGGTCACTTAGGAATCAGGTCGGACTTACGGCTTAGCAAGATACTGCACTCTGTGTTTCTACTGTACTTTCTAAAGTACAGATCTAATGACTTAAGGGAATATTTTTCTAGAGCTATCACAGGGGGATTTAGGAGCACAGAGTTCAGTTCCTCTCAAAGACTCTTGTGTTCCCAAATTAAACTCTCTTGAAATCTCCCTAGTAACCATTATTTATAATATAGCCTAATTCTAACAGTTGTATCTTAATTTTTCCCTTTCATTTATGAAATATTAGTGATCATTTTAGCTGCTTGAAAGATAAAGGACAATGGTATAAATTGTATTTCTTCCAACTTGCATTTTTATAATTAGTTCCCAGCCAGCCTTATTCATCATTCCTGAAATGTAACTGAACCAGTGATAGAGAGAAGAAGGGAACAAAGGAAAATCAAAGCTGTGTTTGATCAGTATTGGAATATGTATCAATTTTAAACCAAATGCATCTGGCAGCTTCCAAAAAAAAGGATACAAAGAAAGAAATTGTATAAAAGGAGAGTCATCTGCAGATCATTGTTAACAATAATTAACAGCACAAAACAAGGGTTTCTCATGGGAATATGCATCTTCCAAAGATAAGGTAGTGGTGTTGTAGGCTCTAAGTGATTACAAGACTTGATGCCTTGATCACAGCACTTCAGAGAAGGCACTAACAAATCAGTGCTGCCACTGGCATCTAGCAGATAGAGAAGTAATTGGTGCAGCTCCTAGAATCATTCATAATGAAGAGATCCTGCACAAATGTGATGTCAATATGAAGTTTTCCATTCCAACCCAAAACACTCTAGGGAAAATGAGAGCACCTATGCCAGACAGGGAACTTGTCTTGGTTTGTTGGAGTTTCCGCTAGCAAAACCTGAGAGTCAAAGTGTGGCTGTATTCACTAGTTTTTAGTTTCAGAACAGTATATAGAGTCTAAAGGAAGAGATAGGCAATTTCCAAAGGAGTCTGGGTAACGTTAGAGATCAGTATCGAAAACGTTTTGACTTTAAACTTTGAATACCAACCCACTAGGTCTAAAACAAAGGGAAACTTTGTTTCAAAGGGAAAATTTTTAGTGTGTTTGGGGCTCCAAATTGCTCTTAGTTTTCCAAGACATAATATTTTAATCAACCTGGTGGTTACAGCTTACTTTGCTGGGTTTCCCTTTTGGGGGGAGGATATATCTTTCCTTACTTCTAAGCAGAAAAGGCCAGACTTCCAATTGTCTGCAAATCACGTGTCCTTCAGTCTGGTTAGCTCAGTTCATTCCAGATGAGGATCAGATCTAGTTAAACCCTATACAAACCCTACAGAAACTCATATATGAAATTATGTATGTGTGACTACAGTGTGTATGTGTGACTATAAATATGGTCCATAAAATTCATATTCATAACCACTTCAGTGTGAGTTAAGCTCTTTTCTCTACATGTAAAATGGAAGAGCCAGTTCCGCAGTATCTTTTCATTCACTCTCCTACAGTGGATGAAAAATAATTTGTTCTGATGATTGCAGTGTGAAAGACTCTTTATCCAGTAGGTTTTACACATAAACTTTCCAGTTAGCCACTCTGTGAGCAAAGTGAGACAAAGTAGGAGCCCACCCAGGATATGAAGTCCAACTATTTGCCAGTTGGATTTTCAAAGGCACAGGCTGATCGCAAGATCACCCACATTTGCCTTGACACACTTTGTACTGCGCCTCTAAAGCTTGTCATTCACAGCTGTCATACCTGATCTCACTGTACACTCAGTACAGAAAGACCTTCCTGGAAAACTCAAGTAGTAAAAAAACAAAAACACCAAACAAACAAGCAAACAAAAAAACAAGCCCAAAACTCAATTTTCTCTTCATAGGCACATTTCAAATGAACAGTTTTGCTGAGGGGATTTGATGAAAACTTCACTCTTAAGCTTGTTCAACTATTCCTCCCTTCCCAACTTTAAGGTCATACTGAAGGCTGCATGATTTTAAACATTAGGAAGCAAAAAACATGCAAAAATGAAGTGTAAGGCCACAAGCCTTAGCTGTACTTTCTTGCTGATACACACTCGTAACACAAGACACATTTTTCAGAAAAGCATAGTGGCAGGGTATGGTTCAGGATATTCCACCTTAGCAAAATCAGGTCACTTCTTAAAGATTTCCATTAGGTATTTATGAACTGAATTGCAAGAAGTAATTAGCAGAAAAAAATAAATCAAAATTTAGGAAGCTGCTTCTGGTCAGATAAAAGTTAAACACGTGCTTAGATTTAATAAGATACCTTGAAAAACCCACTTGTGTCAGCATGAATGCTTATCTTATGCACATATTTATATTAAGGAATATTTTTACTGTGAAGCAGAAAACTTCAAGAATTCTTTTAAGTGAATTGTGATTCCATGAAGAAATAAAAGTTCTTTATGGGATAAAAGTTGTAAAAAACCTCTGTCCTTAGATTTGCTGTTAAGAGAGAAGACTGTCTTTCTGCAGTGTCATTACTACACTGAATGTTAATAATACCATGTAATCACCTCAGTTTTCAAAATGTCTGTCAAGACACGTGGTAGGGAAGGAGATTCTGATTAGATGAACACTCAGTTTTCACTTTATACAGAAAATGAAGCCAAACTCTTCTTGGAGGTATGCAGCATAAGAAGCAATGCTTTACACATTGCAGCACAGGCTAATAATTAATAGATATAACAGAAAGGTCCTTGCAGTGAGAGCAGCTGAGCACTGGAGCAGGCTGTAAAGTCTCCATTGTTGGAAAGTTTTGAAACTAATCTCTGCAAGAGAAGAAAAGACTGGAAAATCTCTGGAAAAGCCATGCTTTAAGCAAGTTGAACT
Organism: Manacus candei; assembly: GCF_025592945.1. Classification (NCBI taxonomy): domain Eukaryota; kingdom Metazoa; phylum Chordata; class Aves; order Passeriformes; family Pipridae; genus Manacus; species Manacus candei. The sequence goes on along the minus strand of NW_026138076.1, from coordinate 39,892,575 downwards.
CAAGACCTCCAGAGTCCTTCCAACCTGGGTTATTTGGTGGTCGAGATGTTAGTATCAAGCAAGCAAGGGAGAACTAAGCGCAGAAATGTAAGATAATGCAATAGGAGTAACTATAATTGAGGATGAATTGCTGTGAAGGTCGTGGATTCATGGACACAGACTTCATTATTGAAGAGAACATAAGATACTTGAAATTATTCACTTTGTGAAGACTTTGGGCTCCTGAAACTGCGCAGTATGTACCAGGTGGCATTTTCTGAAGTACTTAGATGTATGTTGCTGGAATTCATACCAAGAGGCCCCTCCGCATTTGGAGATCTTTTGAATTTCTTTAAATATGTGTGGGACTCATTGTTCATGTGGGGACTGTTGGAGTCCAGTGACTCTTAGACTCATGTACTGATAAAGCATAACTTACGGTGCAGAAGTAAATTGAAGATGACTAACTTTGGTTCTCTAAGATGAAATGATATCACACACAACTAAAAGTAGTCTTCAGGATGAGTCTAGAGCAAACTTTCACCACTGTCTACAGAGGTATTTCCCGGGGTCATTCTGAAATGCTTTTAGGAATATCCCAAATATTATTGAAGTAAGAAAAAAAAAAAAAAAGTTTTACAACAATGTAAGATGCTGAGTAATGGTAGGAAATTATTTTGAGAATCTCACTTGAGGTTTCTATCTTGGGATGAACTGGTGAATTAATGAAGAAAAATTTGGTGATATTTTCAAAAATTGAGAATAAAATTTTGCTTTGACCTTATTCACATGCCTTTTCATCTACTTCTTAGTCATAGATAAAATCTATACAAGTGTCCATGAAAAGTAACTTTTTAAATAAATCCATTAAATAAACCAACCCAACATGAGCATAATTAATCAGTATTGCATCATCCAATTGGGGAAACAGAAGCTGAACTGTGTTACCGTGACAACCATTCTCACTGTTTGACTACACACTTGGTAATATCACGTTTTGAGAATGACTGTTTGCCTCATTTGTGGTCCAAAGAATCCTCTTTTTCCTGTTTAAAAAAGGAAAGCCCTTAAATTTAATGTAAATATGTCAAGAGAAAAGCCGATGCTACCCTGCAAAAGTGTACTCCTCGTCACATCTGGTAGGCTTGGACATAATTAACTGCAAGTGGAATATAAAGGAATGGCATGCCAAAAATCTTTATCATAATTTCTAATCATGCCTTATGACAATCTCTCACTCCCTGCCAGTATGAGCTAGCTGATGATCCTAGGGATGGGATTTGATGTACTCTGGCATCTGAAAGAAACTGTCAGTAGTTTTTGGAAATAAAAAGGGGAAAATTCCTAATAGAATTTACCAGCTCCAGGATAACACTTGCTAAGGGCTGTTTGACAAAAAAAATCAGTGTGTGTTCAGGAGAGAAAGGTAGCCTTATCCAGAGAGGAGACAAAAATTCAACTCCCAGGCATCTCTCTGCTCTTGTTTTTCTGTGAACAAACATTCCTCCTCTTTTTTTTTATCCCTTACAGCAGTCCATCCTCCTGCTTACTTGACCTGCTGTTCTGTGACCCTGACACTTGTCCTTTTCATCCAGCAGTGCTGAGAAGGACTGTGCTGAAGTCTGTGGAGATCCTATTGATTCCTCCCAAAACCATGTGACTAGACGAAGTAGTGATGACCTGAACCATGCAGGTAGATTACTGAGCCTGAAAATCTACTCATTCAAGTGGACATGCCAAGTAGCAGAGAGCAACAGAGCTGCTTGAAGTCAGAATCAGAGTCTGGATCAGAACTAACTTCTCTGGACACCTAACCCCTGTACTGCACAGTCCTGAGAGACAGCTACCAGTTGCATCCTAGGGAGCCCTTGCTATGTGCTCAATACTGCTCTGGTCACTTATACCCCTAAGCTTTGAAGCAGGAATTTCTGATAAGAACTCATGGTAAACACTGACAAAGGAGAATGGGTGCTAGTTCTTGCCTCCATTTCCTTGCTGTGGGCAACCTTGCTGCCTTCTGGCTCTTCCTTCTTCCCATCTTGATGATTGCTGTGTCCAGGCTTTCTGTACAACTGAAATGTAGCCTGACTGTCCCTCTCTCTGCAAAGGCACTTGACAAAAGAGTGTGTTTTAGGGAAGTCCATGCATTCAGACAATGAGAATGTGTCTGGTTCCTTACTCAGCTATAGTATTACCCCTTCGTATGTGACCTTCAGCATGATACCTTCTTGGCTTCAACCCAAGAGAGCACTTAAACACTAGATCTGGGCTCAGTTTTTCAATTCAAGCTTTTTTTTACTTTTTTTTTTTAATCTTTTTTTTCAATATTGAAAAGTTTCCAAAATTTGTCTCAGGTTTGCTAAATTGTTCCTGTAATAAAAAAGTAGAAACAACTTTTTAATTGAAGCTTATTTTGGCATTTTTAAGTTTAATGTGCTTATTTCTCGATTCAAAAAGTTGTGTCTGATAGACTAAGAGGAAAAAGTCTAGTTGAAGGTCCTGTATGGAGAATCTGGAAGTAGGTCTGCCCCAAACAAGAAAGGAGGAAAGAAAAAACTAACTCTGAGACTGATCCAAAATGACACTTTTGTAGGATATTTTTCATGATGATTTAAATATACAAAACCATCTCACTCTGTCATCTGGTAGTATGTTCAAAAGTACTGAAAAATACCACAAGTCAATTTTTTCCAAAGCAGTTTCTGACACGTGTATCTGACAAAAACTTTTTTGTATCTGACTGCTTTTTAAGGCACACATAAAAGTATTCTTTTGAAAATCTCTCCTTCAGCCCTAAAAAAATGGAGCCACTCAGCCAGTAGCAAAGCTACCTTTACACAGCAAACCAACATTAAATTAACCATTTGCTAATTCAAACCCATGAGTAACAGAGTATACCGTGTCTTCTTGGTATTAGTAAAAAATTATTTTCAATTTGAATTCTGTCTCTGCTCATTATCTCATTCCTCCTTGTTGTCACTGTACAACCAATATTTTGGCTGTTGAGGCAAATCCATCATTTTCTGGTGCTGCTCATGTTCACCCTCATTCACCACACTCACGATGAGTCACTGCTGAATTGTCCTGAATGTAAACAATGCATCTTCGATCTTGTGTGTTGATGAGTTGGGTTGATATGCTGATGATTTGTTATCTTTCTAGTCACTGTGTCAAGGTTTGTGATTTTATATGCTGTGTCTATGATACCAGCCTGTTCCCACAAGAATTGGTGACAGCCAGAAACAGGAAATATGTTTGCATTAAATCAGGACTGTGCTGAAGTTGAAGTCTGTCACTTCAAGCAGCCGTGGCTCTTGGTGCTCTCTTCTTCATTGAGTATCTGTTTGAAAAATGATTGGTCTTGACACACATTGATACAGCAGGTGTTACACCATGATACTTCAAAGAAGGGATTCCAGTTCTGCTCGTTTTAGCACAAGAAAATTTTCTCCGTCACAAAAAGCTTTTGGAGTGAGGTTCTTTGCCTTCCAAACAGCTATTAACAACAATGGCCTAAATCCAATTTTAATCTTTGAGAAACATTTGCCTCACACAGCTATAATTTTGACAAACAAACAAGCAAAGAGCAAGCAAGCAGGAATACACAAGGTGAGGACATTAACCTGGTCCTTTTTCCAGGAAAATTTTTTGCAAATTGAGTGAAAGATGCTGAATCCAATGCAGAACAGGAAGTATCCTACTCTCTTCAGCTTCAGGGTCTCTGTTCTTTCAGTGTGGCTCAGGTTCTGGTCCAGATCATTGCCTCAAATGCAGCATCACCCTATGAGAGGCTTCATTTCTGCATGCAGGAAGAATCCAACAGCATCGAGCATCAGATGGATGAGGGGAGAGCTACTGACAGCTACACAGAGGTTTGGGATCTGTTGTTGGTCACTAGATGACAATTGTAGGGACTTCAGGGAGTAGGTGAGTATGTGAGTCAAATAAATCAGTTAAGTAGTAATAGAAATGTTGTTCCTGTTTTTTAAAATCTTGACATTGTTAGTATCTTCCAATTATCTTATTTTTCCCTGGGGTATGATATTTTTGGGCATCTCAGTGGCATTGTAGAAAGTTTGCTCTATGCTGTTGCAAGCAGTTAGATTATGTTGTGAGATGGCTTCCTGCATGCTCTGAAGCTATTAGTTGTAATGCTGAACCCGAGGTTTGTAGACTCAGTATCAGATTGCCTTTATAGATACTAGATGTGGTACAGGAATGAACTAAAGACAGGGAAAATGATATTTTACATTCTAACAGGCTGCAAAATCCAAATCTAGCATGACAGAAAACCATGAAGACTGAAAGCATGCAAAAATGTGGTTCCTTGAAACATCTCATAACTTCATCTTTAAAAAAATATTCTACACTGCTTCAGAAGAAATTATCATCTGAGCTCATGTGGATCTGATCTGTGATAGCAGATTAACTTCTGCTGACTTCAGTTACAAAACAATGTGTTCCCCTGAGCTCAGTCTTTCTTGCTTTCTTGGCTTCCCTCAGATCTGTAGGAATATGTCGAGACAAATGCAGTTGGCTGACTGTTCCTAGTCAGACCATGGGAGTGTTCATTAACACAGGATTTCGTGTTAATCTTTATGTAGTTTTTCCTCAGCTAGTGATAGCTCCAAATCAGATTATTGTATAAAAATGTAGTGCTTTGAAATGGGTCTCTAGAGGGTTTATGCTGATTCCATTATAAAGGACCACAATCATGCAATTGTGATGGTAACATTTTTCGCTGCTGTCGAAGATAGCTTGGCATGTGCCCAGAAGAAAATCCTTCTCTAAACACAAACTGACATCAGCTCTTACTTCCTTGATAACAGTGAACATTCCACACCCTTCCATAAAAATGTAACTGTGTAAGGTTATGAGGTGCTCATTTGAAATGGTTGTAGGTCTGAGGGTGGGGATGTTTGGTTGTCTTTTTTTACACATGCGACGTGACAACGATATGTTGAGTAAGGATTGCTTTGAAAAGGATGTGAAGGGAAGAAGCCCAGACAGTGAAAGAAAATTCTCTTTATCCTGGCAGAGCATTAGAAGACTGAAATAACTCATAAGGTATCTATTAAGGTTGAAAAAATGTCAAGGGACTGTAAAGAGTCTTCAATATCATCTTAGCAAGGGACAGAATCCAATATATTGCTTAGGTACACAGAGCTTCCATGAGACAGTGAATTAATACTATGTACAGAAAATAACAGTGTAGAAAATAATATTTGAAGCACAGGCTCTGACATATCCTTGGTCAAAATTCCTACTGATTTTGAATCAGTTAATACCCTTAGGTGCAATTCTCACAGGAGCACTAGTGGGAACTCACATTTGTGCTCATGCCACCGAACATCTAGAGACTGTGTGGCTACCTACTGCATCCGTGTGCCTGCCCAGCCATGCAGAACATCTGCCTTATTTCACAACCATATGTCCTGCCAACAGAACGATGCGTATCTGTGAGAAGACACCAAAAGCAACCAGTGTTGGACAGAGCAAACACCAGCTGGCTCCAGGATGGATCTGCCACTGGTCAAAGCTGAGCTTATCAGCGACAGTGCTAGTGCCTCTGTGAAAAATATATTTAAGAAAGGGTTCTTTTTCTTAAGAAGGAAAAACTGCTGTGCGACAGCAGCTGGGAAAGACGAGTGAGAGAAAAAATTATGCAGACACCAAGAACTGTGAAGAGGGAGGAGGAGAAGGTGCTCCATGTGCTGGAGCAGTCCATGGTGAAGATCATGGTGAGGCAGGCTGCACCCCATAGATGACCCCACACTGGAGCAGGTTGAAGTGTCCTGAAGGAAAGTGTAACCCCATGGACTAACACAGAAGCAACTAAGGTTATCCATATTAAAGTCTATGGCTACACATCTGCTGTCTGGCGTGTGTGAAAGCCAAAAATGCTAAGCACACTCTCTCTGCAAAACTTCTGCAGGTAGAGTTTGATATCAGATTAGGCTAGGACAGTCAGAATTCAATTACCTGCACATTCCATCAGCTCCTGCTGGAGGGAATAAGAAGCCCTGCTTCCCATAACTTTTCAGCCACACAACTTTACTGTGAGTATTCAGGAGATATGTGGAAGTGTGGTGATATTTGTCCTGGGTATGGCAAACTCACCATGTCTACTGCACAGATGAATGTGCTTGAGTCTGTGCAAAGGGGTAGCAGATTTCTACTTACCTTTTCTATGTTATGAAGTTTTTACCTCACCTTCACTGCTGCATAGTCAAGGTTAGGGATGAGCAATGTTACTGGAAGAGATGTTATCTTAACCTCTTTGCCCTTCAGTCTTCCTAAAAATGCAGGCCTGGAGGAGTAGGAGAAGGAGAAAAGTGTGATTTGATCCAAAAGATGATGTAAGACATGCATACAGCTCCTTTAGGCTGACAGATGACAGTTTTTTCGGACTATATACATTACAACTGAAATGGAGAGAAGCAATGATGAAAAAAAAAAGTGAATATTTTCCTGACTGTGCTGTAATTTCATAGTATTTTGCCTGAAACACTGGGTTTTGTGTTACTGTGATCAGGAACAACAGTTATACAAAAAAATTTTCGTCAGTTGCTAGTGGCATCCATAGGAAAAGAGTTAAGAACCTGTTTTCAGGGCTTTTTTTATTTTTTTGTGTTCTTTATTCTGGTGATCAGAGGGGAAAACTAGGCCAGTCTTTCTGCTTGGTTAAACTGGGAATTCTCTTAGTATCTTGCAAATGAAAATAGCCACTCATCTGCACATTGATAGTCATCGTCTGGAATCTGTAAGCAAATGTGTGTTTCTAACCTTAATAGAAACAGAGAATAGATGCAGTCTGTATCTGAAACACCAGTGGGAGCCTGGGCCAGTGCTTAAGGATGTGGACAAGACAACGGATCTATTACCTGGCAGTAGCTGGGAGAGTGGCGAGGGAGGAAGAAACTATGGCTGCTTTCCCTATTATATCAGTCCAAGCAGGTTGGAGATGTTTCTCCTTGGGGCAGAACTTGGCTACAGTAAAAGGCAGACACCTGTCAGGGAAGTCATTGCTGGAAACAGTCATCTCCTCTATGATATTTTTCCTCAAACCTTTATTTCCTTGCTCTCTGAGAACAAGCACCTCGTGAAGCTGTTAAGACATGGAGGCAGAAGAAAACCCCAGCTCAGAGCAAAATTTTGGGCTGACAAAATTAAATTGTTGAAGTGAGGTTGCAGCAGACTGAAGGCAGTCTGAAGTGGTGTAGCAGACAGACCCAGCCTGGAGAAAGACTGTGTAAGGGACAAAATTTAATTGCTAGAACTGAGCTCTGAAGAGAGAAAAAGATCATCTGGGATACACACCCTAGTGGTGGGTTTGAATACTTCCCCCACCAGACTGCCATAGGGCCTGCATACATTTATCTTTTGCTGACAGTTTGCATTTTAAGGTTTACCTACACGAAAACAAAGACCATGTAGATACAGAACATCTTACTGGAAAAGGATTATGTGAAATAAAAGGAAAATAGTCATGGTCATTAACCTTTTTTGAAACTGGAGTTAACACTAGTTCCAGCAGCACAATAGTGAGTAAAACTTTGACTATAATTACTTGAGGAAATCAAGACTGTAAGAAAAAGTAGACATGTATAATTCAGCAATTCAGTAATTTTTCAAAAATTTAAGAATATGGCTTCTTTAATAAGTTCAGAGGACCAAACACTTCTTCCAATCATTGTAATTATAGAGTAAGGATTTAATGTTACTATATTTTTAAATGGCTATTGCTTTGCAGGGTACAAAATTAAAATCAAAAAACATGGAGAATCAGGTCTTCTGTGTAGCAGAACCATCCTTACTTCTACAATGGGGTAATAGAAATTTAGAAAGTTCAAATATTCTGACAAGTCAATTTGCGAATCCTTTGTAATTAAGTCTTCTCAGAATTAATCTCTAAATTTGATCTCAAATTGAAATGAAAATTCCATATTTTTTAGTGAAAAAAGGAATCTGAAAAAATGTTGCTTCAGGAATTTCAAAAACTATCAAATGATTATTTTTTTTTCTCTCCGAAGATTGAAACACTTCACCAATATAAGATATGTGAGGAGTGTCGGCGTTTTTCACCTTACTTTTTTTCTAGTAAAAAGTGCCTTTAAAAAAGTTATATTTATGTCTCTACTCATATTTAAAAGTCTTAGTGGCTTTTGAATGTAATCACCCATTGTTAAAATTACACTTTAGTGAGCACTGGTTTGCAGCCCAGCTCTGTGTAAAATAATCCCTTTCTCCAAAACACCACTCACTCCCGTCTTCAATCTTTCACAGTCTAATGCTGACATAAGGGATGAAGAGGAAAACTTAATCTCATAGGTTTAGGTAACAATGAAATTTTAAGTTTTATCTGAGAGAGAGTTGGATCAGGAGTAGTTAAGCAGTTCAGAAAAACAAAACAAAACTTAACTAAAGAAAAGAAAACAAAACCCAACAGATACTAAATCATGATTCCCCTTCCTCTTCTGGTGAGCTGGGGAGTTCTTCTGGTTGGTCACTTTAATGTATTTTGCAGATCTCTGTCTTCCTATGTAGAGAGAATTTATCATGCATTAGTATGCTAGTAAGGGATTTTATTTTAAATTATGCAGATTTTAATCACCATAATTTTCAATTAATTTCTGAAATTCTTTTTTATGAGTTCTCTTTTTACAACCAGAGAAAGAATGGAAGAATTAATCCAGTTCGAATCCAAACCTAAAGAATCGTTCATTTAACTTCTGAATTGCAAAGAATGTGAGATCTGATTCACAGCTAGAATAGATCAGAAAAACAACACCAGACCGTTTGTGGTAGATTTTACCAGTGTACTCACAGAGTATTCCTGGTGAAATCCGGAGAAGGATTTAATGACGGAGAATCTGACCCCAAAAACAAAAAGTAAAGATCAACTCAAGCAATTCTTACAAGAAAGGATGTCTCTTTGCATTTCCTAGAGGTTCTTCAGATGTCACGGCAGATTCAATTGTAATGTATGTTCCCATAGTAACTTCATTTTTCTTAGTCAGTTTTGTTCCTGAATACATTTATTACCTTTGTGAGCTTAAAAGCAATAATAATGAAATATATCACATCATTCAAACCTAACTGAGGGAGAAGCTAAAAGCAATAGTTTAAAAAAAATGTTAAAAAGACAGACTGAAAAGAAGGATCACAACAAGGTAGTTTTAGGAGTGGGCAGTTTAGACAAGACGGGTTAAACATATAAGCATATGTCATAAAGCTTTGTGGACCTCGACTAAGCATTTTTGATGTGTAAAATTGTGAAAGGTTATTGTGGGAACAGGACAAATCATGGTTTTAGGAATGGTGGGATTTCTTACTCTACATTGTGTGTGCAAACAGTAGTTGATAGAAAGTAGCATAGCATATATAGCTTTACTTTTGAACTTCGTAGACCTAGTAAAATTGCTTGTGTTTTTCTGCAAATAGTTTCCCACGCACTGCCTTCCTACACCAAGCTAGCCAGCCACAGCAGTTGTACTAGCATCTACTTGAGGCAGAGCTCTACATCTCTGCTTGAGAGTCCTTTCTACCCCTGGTTTGCACAAGAAAGAACCAGATGTCCCTTGAGATCCTCTTCTGGTGGAAATAGAAACATAAGGGAGAGGACCCTTTTCTGACTGTTGTCAGCTGTAGCAGAAGGAATATGTGTACTTGCTTCATGTGGTATTATTGTGGTACACAGTACAGTGGATAAAATAGGATAAGACAGATTACATGAGTATGCAGTTTCTCCTTCTTAGAGAGTTTAGAATCTGAGACAATGAAAGCTGAGAGTATAACTTGGTTGCTTCATATGCCTTTATGTGAAGACAGTGCAAAAAACTTAATGCAGTAATAGACACATGTATGGCAAGTAGAATGCCATTTTCACAGTTATTCCAAGCTGGAAGATAAAACTGTGTGTGAAAGTTTAACAAGAAGTATCATAGTCTGCAGCATCTCATGTAAATCATACATCTGGAGAAGTTTTTGCCATGTGGTAAGGTCCCATCAAAAATAACTTGCCACGTCCTAGCAGCAAACCAAAACCACACCAAAAAAACCCCAAAACCAAAACAGACCAACCAACTAAATCCGCCCAAAACCACAAAAAAACCCCAAAACAAAACCAAAATTCTTAACTTACCTTTAACTTAACCAAAGATGGGATAACAAGCATTTTCAATCGCTCCCATCTGTGGTTGCAGAAAAAATGATGCAAACATTTCAAGAAGAAGAGTTGGACCTGATGATCCTTATGATTCTATGAAAAGTTTACAAACTAATGTGGAGGATAGAAAAGGAATTCATTCATTATAATTCTGAGGAAAAAGTAATGCATTGCTTTTGCATCCTTCTTTTGATATCTGTAGAGCACAGTGTCATTTTCAGTCATTCCTAGAATCTAACAGCTCAAATATCAGAGGCAAAGACAAATCCCCTCTGCTCACTATCCCTCATGTAACATTGCAAGTCCCTACTATAAAGCTGTATTTCAGTTATTTCCCTTTCCTGAACCTGTGGGATTTAATAGTGCTGGAAAATTGTTTAAATAACTGACTATTAAAAACACATGGGATTTGTTTAGTTTTTTATTTTCCCTTTGCACTCTGGGTTTCTAAAGAGCAAGTGATTTACAGATATTAATAAAATGGTACTCTGTGTCCTCAGGCTAGCAAACAACACAAATTTCTCTAAAATTCATGTGTAAAGCAGAAAAAAAATATACTTTTACCTGATGCAATCTATTAAATTAATCAGGTGCAGAATCCTTCATGCGGGTGACTGTCCCCTTCACTCCAGAGAATCTAAAAGTAAACATAAGAGGCATCTTAAATCCCTGGTATTTGCTAATGGAGTGTTGCTCTATGATGTTTTACTACAATAAGGCACATGCATTAGAGATCAATTACACATTGCCCCAAGTGGTATCCCCCATTTGCCTTGGTTTTCTTTCTTCTCTGTGTTCATAACACATTCCAACACCGTGTGAGTGAGCTGAGGACACGACCTAAAACCGTTCCACCTAAACCTCACATTTCTGACTTTTTTCATAGATACAGGGTGCAGCACCACTGGCAGCTTCCCACACAGTTGCCCACTAATTAGCAAATAGGGCTTAGGAGTAGGGAGATTAGGAAATGGGTAGGGTCACAGGGAATTGTCCCCCCTTGTCCCAGCTGGCAGATTGGCCTTGTGTGACATGCTGACACAAAATATACCCAACACCACTGTAAATGGGGAGTTCTAGGCTCTCAAGAAGCAGCTCTGAGCTCCTCTGGGGCAGATCAAATTCCTGCTACCTGGTACTGTGTAACTTCAGTTACTTAAGTAAGTTAAATATCTGTGGATGGTATTCCAAATTTTTGCGTTCTGTCATACCTGTGTCTCTCTCTCTCTCTCTCTCTCTATATATATATATATGTGTGTGTGTATGTATCTATATGCACAGTTGCTCAGCCCTTCTGTGTTTACTTATGTCACAGAGGAAATTACTGCTACAGAATGCTGTAATATAAACCAGTACAGAAACATTATAAATATGTGAATATACATCAGGGAAAAAATTAAGCTTGAAATATTCTCATTTGTATTTAAGGTTTAAGAATTAAAGCTGAGAAACTCATGTTCTCCCCTGATATTTCAAAGCACCACATCTAGATTTACTGGAGCTTAGGCTTTTATTCACATTGATTTTCAATCTCTATTAGTAACATACAGGCAAGTGGTGTTGTCACATTTCTCACAGTACTAAAAAATGAGTCATTTTATGTCAGTGGTTTTGTTCTAAACAAGCACCTGTTTCCAGACAAGAAACAAATCAGCTTACCTACACAATCTGGTGTGCCGAGCTCCTTCAATTAGACAGAGTTAAGTATGCATGGCCAGGCCTCCAGACTTTTCCAAAAGCTCACATCATCCGCTCAGCTTCCTGTGAGTTGAAAGGCACTTTACAAAAGCACTTCCACCCCTTGGGACTGACATTGAATCAAAAGGCCAGAGAGTTGGCACACAGCTTGAAAGGTATTAGGCAGGATGCACTACAGAGCAGAAAGTCAAGGCAGAAAAAAACCTGCCTTCAGCCAAAGAAAAAACCTCCTAGAAACTCATTCTCTTCTGTACTCTTTAGGACACTCACTTTTTACCAGGTAAATCACTACACTACTCCAGAGCCCCTGAGATAGTAGCTTCACTCCTGGGGCTAATGGTTTATTACTGTGACTAGGGGGTCAGGCACTTTATCACCACTTTTTATAGCTGTAGCATGATATGTAGGTAGAGGAAAAAATGAGATTTCTTCTTCCTGCTTAGCATATGTAAACACTAAGGTATTTTTACAAATATTTTTCTGATTTTTTTTTAATTTTTCAAATTTCATTTCTAAGAGAATGCAAAAAAAAAGAAAGTTGTTTCCCTGCCCATGGCAGTGGGGTTGGAATTAGATTATTTTTGTGGTCCCTTCAAGCCATAACCATGCTGTTGGTTCTATGTCAAGGTAGATTTTTTGGAGATGAGTTCTGAATAAGAAATGCTCTTTTGAAAGGAAGTCTCACTTGAAGGGGTGCTGGAGGGAATCATTCCAAGTCAGTAGAGGTTTCTTAAGGCTCTCTTCTGCCATCTTCATAATAGTTTTGCATGGCTGCCTCTTGTTATTGAAGCCAACTTCAAAGAATCACCGAATTGTAGAATTGTAGAGGTTGGGTGGGATCACAATGGGTCATCTGATCTGACCTTCCTACTTAAGCAGAGTCATCTTAGAACACATTGCACAGGATAGCATCCAGACTGCCCTTGAATATCTCCAGTGAGGAAAACTCCATAACCTCTCCGGACAATTTATTCCAGTGTATGGTCACCTATATAGGAAAAAAATTCTTTCTCATGTTCAGGTGGAACTTCCTGTGCATCAGTTTCTGCCTATTGTCTCTTGTCCTATTGCTTGGCACCACTGAGAAGAGCCTGACTCCATCCTCTTGACACCCTCCCTTCAGATACTTATAGACATACATTGGTAAGGTCCCCTCTTAGTGGTCTCAGAGGCTGAACCATGCTATTGAGTCCAAGTTGTCTAAAACTGCCTCTTTGCTGGCAAAAACTAGCATTGACCATCATAGTGGAAATATTTTAAACATGTTTTCCTGTCAGCTGAAGTGAGACTTTTGTACTTTGTGCTTCTTGTACTTACAGCAACTATCCTCTGTAACTAGTCAACACTGGGAAAGCAATTTTGATATCGTCATCCCGGTCACTCACCCAGTCTGATTTGTTCAGTAGTCCTTCTTGTGCCTTAGTTAATATTCATTAGCAGATAATTGTTTCCCTACCAAAGGTGTTTATGCTGTAATTAAAATCTTTCTGTCAATGACAGTTTCATATCCTCTAATGAGTAGATAGATATGTATGCTGTTATGCTCCCTGCATAAGTATAAGCATTCCTGTCCTGCCACAAAATAGACCAATTAACTGTTGTTTTTTCTCTGTGTATGTGTCAGTTTTAGTAATGAAGTACTCTTCAGGAAATCCCTCATTTTCTTCATGATTTTATTTATTGAATGCATTTTGGGTATTGTTTGGCTGTAAAACTCAAACTTTATCCTGCTGTTGATGTGTGTTTCTTATTACATACTCTGATAGTTCCTATCATGGTAATGCCATGGGTCACGACTGTGCAGTGTGTGCTGCCTTAGCAAGTGACCAGTGTTTTGTGTCACAGTACAACAGTGGGAAGGTATCTTAATCTTATCACTTAGCTTCTTCCTGGCTGATCTGCAGCAGGACTGTATAACCCAGGGATTTTTTGCACGTAAGACAAACGTGTTGTAACACATACCTGTTTTATGGCAACAACAGAACTGCAATATATCAGCATTTATGCCTCAGCACTCATTAATTTCATTTGCCTCCACTAAGCTCTATGTGGGAAAGACGTGAAACTCATTGTCAAAGCAGATGAAGGCTGTACTGCAAAGTGCCCTTCTAAGGCCCACAGGAACCTGGCCAACTGTATCAGTCCATTTTGCTGGGATACAGGTACCTGAGCACAGTCTAAGGACAGTATTTTTGCCTTTATTTGGACGATAGTAAATAGCACAGCTCAAATGATGGTTTTAGGTGGAGTTAGAGCAGAGGAGAGCTGCTTCTTGGGGAGTTCTTTATCATCTGTCTTGTGGTAACCAAAAATATGCCATCCGTGATCTGGTCCTGATTAGCCACACTAGTAGTGCCCTCTCAAAAGAGCATCCAGTCTAAGTGGGAAAGGCAGCTAGGTATGGTGGATGGGGCATGGATCTTGGGCCTTCAGTTCAGAGGCACTTATTCAATGCTGGGTGAAGAAGGGGGTTTATATAGCCAGCCAATAATTTGGTAGGAGGTTTTACATGAGACTGACCCTAATTGATTTGCACAAAGGCTTTCTAAAAGAATCCTCCAAAGAAATTGGCCTAAGCAGTCCCATGAGTACACAATCACCTGGGCAATAAAGCCCTAATATTACAAAATATGAGAGAACAAGCAGCACTGCAGACAATATTTTCTTCTCCCTTCACAAAAAGACTGTGACTAAAGCTGAGTAAATAATTTATGATTAATTTATAAATGTTGGTTCTTTTTCATTACTGAAGTGTTCACCACATGAAGAAAATTTTCACTGAAGTACTCAAAATTACTCACTAAATAGTGTCTGTATATAATCCTTAGTCTCTAAACTATTCATAAACATTTTCTTGCAAATCAAAAATTTCAGAAAATAGACCAATTTTGACTGTACACCCCTCTCATATGGCATATTTCTGTATGTGGATAAAATCTGTGGGATACTGTGGATTTTTTAAGCATACCCTTTCTATGAGATATTCTGTCTCCATCTTTGGCAAATATTCTAGCGCATTCACAATTCTGAAACAACAAATCTTATTGTAAATAAACTCATTTGCAAGTCAAAATAGTGAGACCACTGAGACCACTGGAAGTCCTACTTATTTTGAGTGTCTTCTCTGAGATGATTCCTAATTTCCAGTTGATTACCATCTGTACCTGCTAGCTATGATGGGTTTGGAGCTAGCTAGATCTTCTATCGTGGTTGGTAGTGAGGAGAATCCACTGATTTGTCCTCTGCCTTTATATAAACCAAAACTTCTTTAGACTTCTAAGAAACCTAAATACCTCTAAGTGCTACTTCATTGATTCCACGTAATTTTCCTCCCTTCTCCTTGTTAATGCCCTTTCTCACTGAGCTTCATGCATTTCTGGCTCTTTATATTGTGCCAATGCTCTGTCTTTTTGTGCTTGTGTTTTACAGTGGAGCAGATGACCTATATGCTTTACAAGCTGACTACTTCATTTAACACACAGTCTCTGCGCCCTAATACCTACCTCAGCTGAGAGTTGAAACTGCAGGGGTATCTCACAGAAGGATGATGCCAAAAACCTCCTGTTGTAGGACTCACTTGGAATGGATGGAATTTCTGAGGCATTTGTCAACTGAACCACACCAGGCATCTATCTTAGGCAAGATAAATCCGACCTTGATGACAGAAGGAAGAAGAAATGCCACCTCTCACCTGCCCCAGTGCCTGCATCTCTCTGGTTCTCTGACAGCTCTTGCAACTGAAATGGTCCCTCTGCTCTGCTCAGAAATTTCACTGCACATCAGGAATGCTGCTGCATATTAAGCTGTCTGTAAACACCAGAATAATTAATTTCTTCTAGTCATGGTTATTATCTTTAGCATTGCTCTTCTTTCCCCTGGGCTTTTTCACAGTATCACAGTAGAACAGTATGAGTAAGGTTGGAACTGACCACAGGGGGTCATCTGGTCCAGCCTCCCTGCTCGAGCAGGGTCATCCTGGGGCACATTGCGCAGGATTACATCCAGACAGTTCTTGAATATCTCCAGTGGGTGAGACTCCACAACCTCTCTGGGCAATTTGTTCCAGTGCTTAGTCACCCACACAGTAAAGTTCTTCCTCTTATTCCAGTGGAACTTCCTGTGCACCGGTTTCTGCCCATTGCCTCTTGTCCTATTGCTTGGCACCGTCGAGAAGAGCCTGGCTCCACCCTCTAGACATGGTCCCTTCAGATACTTATATACATTGATAAGATCCCCTCTCAGTCTTCTCTACTGCAGGCTAAACAGGCACTTTTTAATACATTTGGCCCAGAATGAACTGATCTGGCTAGCTATTAAAGGGTGTGGGTTCCCTGATGCCTTCAGAGAGAGACAAAGAAAGCAGTTAACTATGAGAAAGACAGCTGTAGTTAAAGGTGGCTGTATTTTTGAGAGGGAAGAGAGCCATGCTTGTACAGTAACACTAGTCAGGCAGAGCAGAAAATTATGATTGCTTTTTGAATTCTAAGGGTTCTTGGTTTAGAAGGCAAAAGCATTCTGGCTCCTTCCCACAGCAGGGAACAGAAAATGTTTCCAAGTAAAATCTTGACTGTCCCTTTCACACCAGCACAGAGCTCTGCAGATAAGATGCCCCTACTGACCTAATTATCTGTTTGTTTTGAACCACATCTGGCTTTCTGCAGCACAAAAGGCAAACAACCAAAGGTGGATGATCCCTCAGGAAAAGAAACAGGAGATCTCCTGGAAAGGTGAGACCAGACCTGTAGCATCCTTTAATCTTACAACTCACCTAATCATGTCTGTCCATGCTTTACAATACTCCTGCTTAGTGACTCTTCCCAAGTTTACACTGACTTAGTGAAAGTTCCTTTCATAGCCTCACTGGACGTACTTCTGGATCTTTGCAGAATTTATAAACCTATTTTACTTTCATTGCTTTTCTCTGCTAATTTATGTTCTTTGCAAGTGTTCAAGCATTGGATTGGAAGTTTAAGCAGCTTAACTGTTAGGAATGATGCCCCATTTCTTCACAGAGAATTGTATCAAAGCTTGGCATAGCCAGTGAAAAATCTGCTTTTGGCTGAGGTTCTTAATAATGGAGTTTAGCCTTTTCCAGTGTGGTGTGGTGGTTGCCAGGGAATCATGTAAACTAATCATTTGGGTCACAAAGAGAGTAAGCTGATGGATAAAACTGTATCCATCTTACTCTGAAGCTATGACAAGCCACTGACCCTTATGAAGTTTAAAAATATCTTAGTAGAACAGGTGGAAATTTGTGTGGTTTATTTGTTTGGGAATTTTGAGCAAAAAGAACCCTGTAGAAATGATATTTCTTTCAATTCCTTTTCCACAAAAGAACTAATGTTCCTTTGAATGGCACTGTTTTGCCACAGCATTCAAAATTAAATTATTTCACCAACCATCTCTTGCACCTTTTGAATGCTTTTGCTTAAAATACAAACAGGAATAACTCATTTTATCTCAGCTCTTCATTCCTTTTTCTGGAGAAAGTCTAACAAACAAAAGACAGTAAACAAAAAAGTAGCAGGTCTTTCCCATCAAAACAAAGTGAGCCTTATTTAAAGAACCCTGTATAAATTAAAACAATCTGTGAAAAGCTTAGAGAATAGAAAATCATCATTGAAATATTAATTTTCCCTATAAAACTTAATTGTCCTTTTTGACAATCCTTTTTTTTTGCAGTCAGTGAACACACATCAGTATCTTCCTTCTTTCTTTTAAGCTAAATAAAGAAAAAACATGTTTTCAGAATTTACTTGGCTTAGAAATAGATTTTTCAAAAAGTTTTACTGTCCTACATTTTTTTATGTGTAGCTGTCAACAGAGGAAATTATTTGCAATTTGCATGGAGTTGTTGACCTAAAGTTACTAAGTAGAAATACAAATGGTTTCTTCTTAATATTTTTACATATATAAATATGTTCTGTTTATTTCATGGACAGCCTTGTTGTTTTTTTTTCTGTCCACCATGGAATCCAATCCCTAAATGGATGTTTTCAAGTAGACCAGTGGTATCTCCCAGGGATATAAGCAACAAGGGAAGCTTTGGTGACTGCCTTAAGTGGTAAATTGTGTCTCCCTCCTGTGCAGATCAGCAAAACTGCAGCGAAGTGAATTTCTCTGTAATGTAAAGAAATAGTTTGCCATTTCTTCTTCTCTTTAAGAAGCAGAGGTACAATGCTCCATCTCTTACAGTCTGCAAACACTAAAAAATGGCTCACTGTATAAGGAGCTGAAACTACCAGTTCGTCTTCCAGCAATATTCTTTGTAAAGAAAGAGTTGATAAGGACCCTCAAGAAACTAGACAAGCTTGTCTTTTAAAAGACAGCCAACTCTCTCTTCCAATTTTCAGGCCAAATATTTTCTACAGATGAATTTTTGTGTGGGTATCACAACTATTTATGAGGTGAAGGTCTCATGAAAAGGGTATTTAATTTATTGTGCTCTTTGATGAATGTTTAGGAAAGAAATAAAGGAGGTGGAAAGAGCCCTCCTCCTATACAGCAGGAGACAATAAAAAAGTCCTTGACTTAGGAAAACGCGACTTAGCAAAAACCCAAAACATCACTGTTATCAACACCATTTTCATTCTGAATCCAAAACACAGCTCTGTAACAGCTACTGAGAAGAAATTAATTCTACCCTAGCTGAAACCAGGACAATATGGCAATGCTGGGTTAACAGTTGGACTCGATGACCTTGGAGGTCTTTTTCAACCGTAATGATTCTACGACTCTGCTGTCCCTATTTGTGTGCTTTCATGGGTACAATCAGTTTGCAATAGCCCTGCCAGAAAGCAAATATGGCCCAAGTTCTGGACCCGTGTTAGCTCAGCAAGGGATGCAAAACTAATCCTCTATATCTCACTGTCTGGTTTCCTGGGATTGGGCTATTTGTCAGTGCTAATTACAAAGATGGCAATGCTAAAATCATTGGGAGATAAGAGAGGCAGATGGTATATTCATTTATTAAAAACCAACTGACTCTTATTTTCTGTAGCTCTTTGTGCCTTCATTAGGATTTACATTTTAAATTACACAGAGTCTAATAAGCCAGCATGGCACCTCATTATCAAGCATGTATCTTCAAGTCTCCACCTGAAGGGACAGTTGAGGACTTTTTCTACTTCATATCTCTTGGTTTAAGAACATGCTCGTTTGCTTCATCTCAGTTTACTTCAAAGTTTCCAGTTGTGTCAATGCAAACTTGGTAACTTTGCAATATGCAAACTCAAAACTTTCAGCTCATTCCATATAGTATGCATGGAGAAAGATGTGGATTTAAAAAGCTCTGGCTTACTCAACGGAAGGGTTTAATTAGCCATTAACTAAATATCTCCTTTTGATGCCTTGGGCCAGAAATGAGGGAAGGCAAACAAGCTTTGTAGGCTTGCAGCTTATTCTGGAAATCAGTGGAAACACATTTAGTTCTGTTCTTAGACAGATGCAAAAACATTAGTTATGACTCAGATATGAGATGTTGAGAGCAACAGGGGAGGGTGGGACTATACATGCTCTCTGTGAAGATCAGGTGCAGGGCAATAATTAAGGCATAATCAGAGTATCTTCCTGCTGCTTTCCAATCACCATTCAGCTAATAATGATTTTATAGATTAAATAGCAAGTTGCAGGTAAGTTAGGCAAGTGCAACATAAAAACAATACTAATGTTTAAAGACATTAGGTAAACAGTCAATGAAGCATAGCATCTCATTCATATTAATCTCCAGCAGAGACCTGGTTGTTCCAGTCACTGACTCAATCATTTACTTGCCTAAGTATTTTACTTCCCTCTGTGCATTCTCCATTACATTCTTCCCTTCAGTATTCACCTCCTTCCTTTCAGGTGTTCCCAAGGTTAAACACCCAGCTCTCAGTCCCTGTTCTTCATGGTAATTTCTGGGGGAAAAGGGTTAAAGAAAAAAAAAAGACCAGCAGCTAGAAAACTGCCAGAGAATATGTACATACACATATACACACACACATATACACACATTTATATTAAAAATTATTTGCAATTAGCCATTAACCTCCATTATCTCTGTGTGGCAGAGCTACACCCACTGGTAGAGTTTGGCAGCATAGTAAAATGCTTCTGTGTTTAAAGACTGTTTGATAGCTATGCCTGCTGCAGAGCCCCACAGTAAACTGGGCTGCACTGCCAGGAAAGCAGCTGGAAAATACAGCATGGTCAAAGCTGGGCAGACATAGGTTGACAAAAAAAGACTAGTGCCCCCACCAATATCCAACTTGTCCTTGCACTGGCTATGTAGGACAATGGGGAGCAGCTCAGAATGCAGGGCAAGTCTGCATTTGCACACCTCATATGCACAAGCCCCTTGCTAAATGCTGCCCTAATCTAACAGAATGAAAATAGCAAGTACCAAGATTGGGTTGATGATTGGCATGTTTCTCACTTCTCTTGTCAATGTCTTTGCTTGTGTTCTTAGTGGCCTGAGTAATGTAAATTTGGGCAGGATGTGTTCTTCTCAGACAATAAGACTGAGAGAAACAACACAAGTCTTTTAAAAAGCTCTCAATCCTCTGGGTAACTAACAGAGACCAAACCATGGCTGTGGAGACTCAGTTCTGGTGCAGCACCCATTAAGGAGCACATCACAATCAGTCAGTCTGTGCTGCCAACAAGGCTCTGTAATTACAACTTCACACTCTGACAGAGCAGTGGAAACATAAGAATAATTAACTAGTCATAGCTGTGAACCCCTTTCCTTTGCTGGTTTAGATACTTTGTTTATGTCTTTGAACTCTTGGCCGTATGAGGATTTTAATTAAGTCAGAGGGTTAGGAAGATTGATAATACTGGGAATAGATGTTATTGAAATGTGATTGATTTGAGAAGAATCAGGAATTATAAGAAAAAATTCTCTCCTTTTGCCATCCACCTTTTCAATACCAACCTTCTTGTATGTGAATTGTACCAGTGAGGATTTATTATAATTATTTTTTTTGCCAAGAGCAAAGAAATTACACATAAGCAGAAGAAAGAATGGCATTAAATTAGCAAAGATAAAATATTAATTATGTGAAAATGTAAAACAGGGAGAGAAATCAACTGTGAGGAAACAGCATAAGAAAAGAACCTCTTAGCCTCATCAGATGCTTTGTGGGACAAAGCCTTCAATCAGAAATGTGCTGATACTAAATTATCCCTGGATCTGATCTAGCTCTAATAATTGAAAACTCCCACTACTGGAACAGAACCAGCTTGCTGAATGAACACTAATTTCTCAGACTGGATATTAAGTAGACAAAGCTGTTGCATGTATCTAATCAGATTTGTATTTTTATTCTGTGACACACTACATCCTACGCTGTGCTGTGATTTAAAATTATCACAGCCTGCCTTGTGACACGTGTCAATGAGAGGTACATTTCCTTTAGCACTGAAGCATTCTCTTCTGTCTTCACAGCTGTGATTATAAGTTCTGAAAGCAGATTTTCAGAAAGATATGTTAGAAAAAGTGTCCAGATGAAGTAATTTGGTTTTTTAATACCTTATTAACACCTCTAGCCTCTAGATGTTGTAGTTCTATGTCTGTCAGATAGCTCAGCGTGATTTTACAAGTAAAGCTTGCCTGTGAAGAGGAACATTCTTTACTCTTTCTCTCCTCCTGTTATTTGTGTGTGTGGTTCCTCCCATCTCTGAAAAAAACCCAATTGCATTCTAATAACTTTGGTCTCAAGACATCTGACTTGTCTTTTTCTCTTTTTTTTCCCCTAAAAGGAGAAATCTACTCAATTTGAAAGATAAACTGTGAGTTTTGCTTTGAAACAATATATAGGAAAATTAGCAGAAATAAGGAGTACATGTCAAATTAAAATATTGTTCAGTTTAAAATACATTTAAAATTCTTTAAATATTTTACCTACAGTGACTCTAATAATATATTAAAAATTTGGTAAAAAGTTATTACTTATTGTTTATTCCTTTTGAACAATTACCAACAGATCTTGTTGGCCATTTGTGGTCTTTGAAAACTGTCCAGCATCACCATTTAGAGTTGGATTTGTCCTTTGTGTCCTTATTCAGGGCAATATACATGCACACATATCAGTACAGATCAGCTGTAAGGCGAGTACGTAACTTTAGGCGGGTAGTTATGTGCACATCTGGGTTGCCTTGTTGGATTACAGCTTGAGGAGTGTATATCCAATGATATTCTCTATTCAATCTACACTGGAAAGCAGTCAGGGAAATGTGGCATCAAGAATTACTGCAGCTGAGCAGAAGTTTAGTGCTGTATCTCAACATGAACTTGTCAAGACTCCTCCATCAGGAGAATTTCTTCAGTGTTGTTTTGCTGATTAGCTGGTCCTTTGAGGGAGTTTTATACTTATTACTAATCCTGCTAACATGAGTAGTTAAAAATGGGACTTCATCTCACAGCATAGCAAGAAGCTCTCATGTGATCAACCTTTAGAAATAAAGTTATTGGCTTCTAAGAAATTTTACACAATACCTCAATGTACCAAAAAGAAGGAACCCCTCTCCCCATGAACAAAAAAGATCTGCTCTGCACATTGCACCATGGAAAAATCCATCCAGGGTCTGCCTAATGATGTACAAAAGGATAGAAATTTTTCTTGCTATATATGCTCATCTATCTATCTATCCATCTATCTTGCTACAACAGCTATTTCTATTAACAGTTGTTGCTAGGTCTTTCTTACTGAGATCCAGGAGGAATCATCATCATCATTGTCATCATTATCATCATTGAATCATCACAGAGAGTGGTTTGTGTTGGAAGGGACCTTCAAAGATATCTAGTTCATACACCTGTGGCCATGGGTAGAGATGCTAGACTGGGTTTCTAAAAGCCCCATCCAACAAGGAGTGGGGTTTCCACAACTTTTCTGTTCCAGTATCTCACCACTCTCATAGCGAAGAATTTCTTCCTTATGTCTAATCTAAACCTACTCTCTTTCTGTTTAAAGCTGTTACATCTCATCCTATTGCTACAATCCCTGATAAAGAAGTCCTCCCCATCTTTCTTGTAGGCCCCTTTTAGATACTGAAAGGCTGCTATAAGGCTCCATAGAGCCTTTTGTTCTTCAGGCTAAATAATCCAACTCTCAGTTTGTGCTCACAGGGGAGATGTTCCAGCCCCTGATCATCATTGTGGCCCTCCTCTGGACCTGCTCTAACAAATCTGTGTCTTTCCTGTGCTGGGAACCCCAGAGCTGCTCACAGTACTCCAGCTGGGGTGTCAAAAGGGCAGAGTTGAGGGAGAGAATCACCTCTCTCGACCTGATGGCCACAGGAAGGAATTGGCTTTCAGGCCTCTGAGTGCACATTGCCAGCTCATCTTAATATTTTTTTTGTCCATCAATACCCCTAAGTCTTTCTCCACGGGGCTACTCTCAATCACCCTTCACTAAGCCTGTTTGGGATCACACTGTTCGTCTCTCTCTCACCCTCACCCCCACCAGCACAATACTCCTGCTTCCAGTAGAACCAAAATAAAATTTAATTATAAAATTTACTTTTAAAGTTAAATGTTATTTGCTACTAAACTTTTATTCCAACTTTGATAAGCACAGCTTTCATTATATACTCAAAGGAACAATTTATGACTACAAAGACAGCTTTCTGAACTGGTACTTTTTTACCTGCTCTGCAAAAGAAGGTAGTCTAAAATAAATAAGGGGCATAAAAATGATAAAAACCACTAGCTTTTCTGCTTAAGAAGCATGACCCTGTGGATGGTAAAAGGAAAGTTCAAGGAAGAGAGGATTGTCAGCATCTTCTTGGCACATGGCTGTTGTGAAGGAGACTTTAACTGTAGTGTGTTTCTGGTGTGGCTGACAGGTGCAAGAAGCCCTGTCCACTTGACGTTCTCCCAGCCCATGCATGGAGGCCTCTCTGGGCCTGATTAGTGCTAAACCAAGGTACCAAACACAAAATGTATTTCCAATACCACCTACCACCTGCACCTGGAGGACTACAGTTTGCACAGAGACTAAGTCCGGTCTTAATAACACACTTAAAATTCCCCGCAGGTTGTAAATCGGTTATGCCTGAACGTCAGTTGCTCACGGAACTGGAAACCCTTTCTCACTGAAGGGTGATGCACAAATAAGGTAGCACACAAAAGGCAGAATATGCATATTTCAAGTGCTGACACTGTAGAGGAAAACACAGCAATGACAGTTATGAACCTGTGCCTAAAATCTAGGTTCAAATTATGCCTTTGTTGTATTCTTGAGTGTAATGACAATTGTGCTAATGAGGGTCAGCACTTGTGAAGTCATATAACAAACATTATGCCATGCCCTACATCAGCTGTAGGATCTTAGGAAAGAATAGCCTTGGACACCTTAGCTCCAGGCTACTGAGTAGCCCAGTAAGGGCTCAGCTTGTAGCAAAAGCCACAGGGCTATTTATATTGGGATACTGAGGTTTGAATTGAACTGAGATGGAGGAACAGCAGCAGGGTATCACACAAAATTGAGCTATTACATTTCATCGTTTTCCCTTTTCTGCTCAATAGACCAAATCTGCTCCATTTGTATTTCTGCTAAAGCCTCATTGCTGGATGAAATGCAGATAATTACCTCTGCTATGAAAGTAACTTGGCCATTTCATTCCATACCTTGGGGGACATGTTGAGTAAAGGGATAGTGCTGCATAACAAGCTTCTCCTGTGGTGCCAGGGGAGAAGAAGTATTCAGAGCTTGAGATGGTACTGGATGGCTCAGGATGAGAACAGATGCATGCCTCCAGGGCTTGCCAAGCTGGAAACTATCCTCCTCCTTTATCATGGTTCAATCTCCCACATATGTAACACGCCAAGGCTACTCAGTTTTATGCTTGCCAGTTGGGAGAGGTGAAGCCACAATTCTCTTTCAGTCTGTGAAGCCAGATAAAAGGTGTTTTACTTTGACTGACAGGATGCTAATAGTACTATCTCCCAGGACAACTGCCATTCCAATTTGGTCCATCAAAAATGCAGTTGCTCTTGTAATTCTGAGCAAATACCGTCTTGTTTACTGCCCTGTTAAGTGTAGAACTTCATGTCACCAGACAGTAGGAATCTTTGCTAACTCTGGCTACTGTAGAGCTAGCTAAAACAAAGGGCTAGTGAAATGGGTCCATCCAGGTTGCAAGTTTTGAGAGATGTCCAGCTTCTGATGTTATGGTGTGTCTTCAGAAATGCGTGATCACTGCTTCAGCTTTACCCTGACCTCCATTGAACCATCATGCTATTCTGCCTGCTCCATGAGGAAATTCAGAGAATAAATGGCAGGTGGAAATTTGCACAATGTTAACTTGTATGAAAGTGACCCAGGCAGATCTTATTCTGGTTAATTCAAGCTGAACTTGCTGGGATTTGTTAGGTAAGAGTTTGTTCCACGGCAGCATATGGAAGGTAGCCATGATATGGAGCGAAGTGGCAGTACCAGCTGAGCTGCAACAGCCAATGTAGCAGAGTTACTGTCACAGTCCTGGGCCTCTCTGTAACATGGGGGTGGTACCATCTGCAAGACAGAGCTTACAGCTGGGAATGTTGGGTGACATTCCTTGTGAATGAGCAGCTAAGCAGGAGACTAGATGGCTTGCTCCCTAGCAAGATCCACATGCTCCACAACCTGTAGCTCCAAGATAACCCTTTCTGACTCTCTCATTCTAGAAATTTCCACGTTCTCAGGGTTTTCAGAGACAACCCTGCTGCAAGGTATCCCTGTCAACAAACCTCTGTTCCTCATTACAAAATGTCTCATCAGAGTCACAAGTGTTGACCTTCAGCTAAAAATAAGCAATTTTCAAATCAAAAAGTCATTGCAAGAAAATATTGTCTTCAAGCAATGTCTGTAAAGATTTTAAGAGAAAATATTTCAGTGATTTTTTTTCTCTCTGATAAGCTGGAATTTGAGCAAGTTAAGTTTAATAAAATTTTGAAAAATTCATACTCCTTCTCACTTTGACTTTTGTGAAGACAAGGTTCTTCAATTTACATGCAGCATTCATTGTCAGCATTCATTTTTCCTCCTAAAAATTTGAACTATTATTGCCCATCTATTTCTAGACACAATTTCTCTAACGTGACCTTTAATGTCATGAAACCCAATTACAGGAAAATAGGGATTCGAATCTCTGCCCCACAGCAATAAAATGAAACCCAACTATCATTTTTTAACTGTTCATTTTTATGTTTCCAACAAACTATACTGTTCATATCTCAGGATCTGTTAGGCTGGAAGAAGACCAGAAGAACATAGGGTAAAATATTTCAGGACAAAATGGTTCTTAACATTTTTTTAAATTTTGAATAAAGTACCAATATAGGTAATTGAGAATTATTTTTTATAAATTCAGAAAATATTAGATTTAGAGAAACAGCTAAACTTTAGTGTACTTTCATATGTAGACTACTCAGAATTACTGAGGTTCTGACATTAATTAGCTTATCTGAAGAGTAGAGGCCTCGGGACAATAACCAACATTCTTAATGGTAATAGTCCAGTATTTAGTACAACAGGATCCCATGTATTACTGCAGTACAAATGCATTAATCAATTTATTACTGGTATAATTTTTATCATTATTTATATTATTACATATATAGTATAAATCTATCTCAAGTGTCAAAAAATAATAAAACTTAAATCCTCCATAATTCCACTGTGGAAACCAGTGAAAGCTACAAAATGTTACTTTCTAATGGTTTAGAAAATTTCAGATCATATTCAAAAAAGAAAGCTTGAATGCCCAGAGTTCCAAAATCCTTTTTAATTTGAAACTTTCTTCTACATTGTGATAATAATACGTTGATCCTTAAGTATCTAGGACCCCAAACTTGAGGAAAAGGCTACTAGTCCTTCAGAGTGCCATGGGATGGTAATAAAAGAACAATAATGTGTGATGAACTGAAAGGTTTGTTTTCTGTCAGGACACAGCCCCATATTTCTTTTTTCTTCTACTGCTAGAAATGAAGAAATTTTTTTTTTGTTAGTTTCAGAAAATTACTTCCAGTGACAAAGGGGAAAAGAGACCAAACAGGAACTACAACATACCCATTGTAAAATTATCAATATGAAAATACCAGAAATCTGTACATGGCATTATCATTCGCAACCTGGCCAATATGATAACACTGATATCAAGCAATTGACAGTCATGGTTTGGTTCCAAACCAGGGAAGCTTTTTAGATGATCTACGATTATTATTCATGTCTCTGACCATGATAATGGGCTGGAACTAGATGATCTTTAAGGCCCCTTCCAACCCAAACCATTCTATGATTATATAAGATTGCACATCTCAGTGGATTCTTTAGTAGTGGGGTAAGCATTGTCCTGCAGGTGTTTACCACTCCTAAAGGCATTTAAACACTCCTAAAGTGCTTGCTTTGAGAAAAGAAAACCATGAACCCCCCATCCACTCACCCCTGTCCCCTCCCCTAAAACTTGTCAGAAGGGCAAACTCAAGTGACCTGCATCTAAAAGCTGACCTTGTTTACAGTCCCTGAGAGTAGGCTTTGTAGCCACAGACAGTGGAGCTGACAGTGGAACCTTTGATCCCAAGGTAATCCACCTGGAATCCCCTCCAAGTTCAATTTAACTGAAGGAGGCCACCTCAGCAATGCTTGTCTCACTGGACAAGGAAGCCAAAGTAGACATCTCTGTAAATATTTTCTTGTGTGCCTCTGTTGTCATTGAGCCTGCTTAAAGCTTGCTTGGGCAACAGGTGACAAAGCTCCCCAACAGATCTATGAAAACTAGACTAATTGTATATCAGGATGTAGATCGTTTGTTGCTTATCTGATACACTCTAGAGTTTTTCCTTCAGAAAAGAGTTTCCCAGTGAGGAGCTGAATACTGTAATCACTGTCATAATTCATGAAAATCACTTGCTTTGTAAATAACAAAAATGTTATCATAATTGTCAAAATGATGGCTCAGTAATCTAGGAATACTTGTTATCTTGCCGGCTGTAAGTTGTGGATCTAGTCCAAAACCCGGGAGCCTCAACGAGAGGCTTTTCATTGGCCTCAGCAAGTCTTGGATCAAGATTAAGGAAGAAAACAACCATTTCTGTAGGGCTGAGAGGGTGTGCATGAATAAAGTACAAGTGCTAAGATTAATGAAGTGGTTCCTGGATGTAACATGTGAACCACAATAGCATCCAAAATGGTCCATCAACACAAGGCAAAGTTATTATTCCAGCTATTAGTAACTGGGTTTCACAGACATCTCTACCATTCATTGGATGTACATTCTGCTTTCTACCAGCATTTTAAAGTTCATTAAGTAGAATATTAAAATAATCATGATAAATTATAAGCCAGATTTCATTACATTCTGGATAATTTCAAAATCATATCTACCTAGTCCTTTAAAAAGCAAATTAGTTGAAGTGCAATGTGTCTTCACTGAATAACCATGTCAGGAAAAAGCTAAAGAGGAAAGGTAGGAGGTAATTCACCTAGACAGTACAAAGGGATTTAGATTCACCCTTCTTGCCGTGCCCCATAATAAAAATGCCCTCCCCTCAAATATCAGATGAATGTATCATTTAAAAGTCTGAAATGACCACTTGTTTTTATACTGGGATTTGGTTTTATGACTGTATCTTAATCCAAGCCCTTTCTGCACTGCTGTATTACTGATTTATGACTGAACTTCTGTTTATTTAGTGTAAAGGCATCCTGTTAGGAAATGATTGTGTCCTACTTCTAAGGCAACTGCCGACAAACCACACCAAAACCTTTTTTTGCCATTACTCTGTAACACTTATTAGTGAAATTAAAATTCATGAGAAAAGATTTTGATAACTGCTGAAGCAGTGGCTCACATTTCCAGATGGTCTGCACAAAAGTGACATTCTACACCCCTTGCGATAATACGATGTGTTGGCAAGTGATTGTGGACGTTTGCTTATTTAATTAACAGAGGGTTGCACATCATTCAGCAATAAAGTCTGTGAGCTCAGCTCCACTGAAAGTCATATGTGCCTCGAGTAGGGATTATGGAGGATTTAGGCTCTACTGTCAAAACCTGCATTCTTCAAAACCGTATCAGCTGCCATCTCCCACAGCAAAATCCACAGTTTTCAACAAAGGGAGCAAGGAGACTTTTCTGGCGTCATCAGTGGAGGAGGGAAAATAGTGGCAGACACTGCTACCTTTTAAAGTACAGCAGAGGATGAACCCCATTAAAAAGAAACAAGGAAAATGAACAAAAAAAACCAAAAAAACCCCACCAGCTCAGATGTTGGAACATGCATACTGCTGGGAAGAGCGATCTGCTACACAAGTTTTTGTGCTTTGATGAAGTCCAGTTGCCTAGCCACTCTCTTCCAGAACAGTTGTTTCCTTAGCCTCTTACAAAACCAGCTTTTTTGCCAGTATTTCCACAATCAATGGAGTAGTTAGCAAGCTGCCCATCGACACACACTCCTAGTGATTGGAACAGACTTACAGGCAACTCAGAAGAAAGAAGAAAATATAATAAATTCTTTTGCAATGGGAGCAATACCTATATTATGAGATAGTGAAGAAAAACTCAAATGCATGTGCAACTTCCACCATAGCTGTATCAACAGCATGTACTTCCACACCTATTTCTGTCTAATAGATATCTTCTGTTCTTTGTTCTTTTCTTGGCTCCCCTACTTCACTCACATTTACTGCAGAGTTTGCTTTTAGTGAGTTTTATGTGCTGGGATTTTCAAAGTGCCTTGAGGCTATTGACTTTCAATAGGATTTGGGTAGCTAATTGCCTTTTCCTTTGTACTTTACAAATTCCAGACATAGCTCTTCTGTGAGTTCATTTTAGTCTTTTATGACTGAATTTCCTGAAATATTATATCCCTTTTGAAAGGAGAAAAAAAAAAGGTGCCCCTTTTTAATGTAAACCAAAGGAAATAGTTGTCCTCTTTCTTTTAAAGGTCCAAAGCTCATGGTCTCTTATCTATTTAAGTTAAACTGTACAGACATCAAATGCATTAATTCAAGTCTTGTTGAGATCTTGATTACAGCCTGGCAGTTCATCTGGGTGATACAGGCTTTCTCTGTGGACCCTTGTCAGTGTGTGCCATGTAGTGGTGGTTTAGAGCCTGTTAAAGGGACAAAAATGCTGAAAACATAACAAATAGTCTTTGGGCTGCCCTTTCAGCCTATGAACTTCTGACTAGAAACTTTTATTTAATTCTTTCACACCCAACCTGCATAGTCTATTATTGTCTGTCAGATTTGACATGCAGCTTTGATCTCTAGTTGTCCAGAGTATCTCATCTTTTCTTTCACTATTGTGGTTAGCTATGTGTTAAAAGTTCCTTACTGCCAATCTCAGAAAGGAGAAAGCAAGAGATGGTCAGTGAAAAACAGAAGTAAACCATTCATCTAACACACTAGATAGCTCCATTAACTATAAAGGTAAAACAAATAGATATTTTGTAATGGTAGCAGAAGTCTTCCAAAGACACTCAGAAAACCAGAACGAGAAAGAATGCATGAGAGAAGCAAACTGCAGCATAAGCTTTTGTGAACTGCTACCTCAGCAGGAGTGAATTGGTCAGATGCACAACTGAGAGAACTACATGTAGAAAAGAAAATAGGAGAAACCAGAGCTGATAGGTAATGGATAAAATGCAGGAGAGGGGGTTTAGAGAAACATTAGTCACTGGTTACAGCTTGTCCTTTTTTCTATTTCTCTGTCTTTACTGAGCGCATGGCCTGTGCTCTGGCTTCAGGCAACTCAGTGCCCTGCTCTCAGCAAGGGATGAGAATAACTCTACAGACCAGGTGTGCTGCAAGCTGTTTTGAAAGTAATTTACACACAAGGAGACTTCACTGGAAATGGAAAAGAAGTAGGACTAGAAAAGTAAATAGAATATCCTGTAGCAGCCTTTTTTACCCTTGTGCTGCATGACTGTCAGAAGAAACATTAGGAAAATGGCACATCTGTTAGAGAAAAAGAATTATTTAAACTCCTCCAAAAAGGTGCTAAATGGAATTAGGAGTTTATTAAGGTCACACACACATGAGCCTAATAGAAGAAGATATAGAACCTCCAAGATTATTTTTGTAAGCATACCTTGTGTCAGTTATAAGTTTCCCATTGTTTTACCTTCAAAATCATCTCCAGACACAGGAGTCTGCAGAAAAGCTGGTGTATCTTAACCTATGCATAGACAAGGGTGTTACCTATTCTATAACCCAGCTAGAGTGTTAATACCACCAAAGATGGGTATGAGCTGCTTCTAGATAAGTAAATATTGATGCCAATACTGGCCCCATTTCCCTTCCAAGATTCCCTGAGAAATGTGTCTCAGCATTACTTAGAATAAAATTTGCAGTCATGGTTGCTGCTTCTCAGCTTCCCTAGGCACAAAATGTAATTCTTGCTGATTGAACTATCAAAGGAACCGTTTTAGAGTCTCATGCTTTCAAACTACTCTGGTCATGGTCAGGAAATCATCTTTATTCAGCAAAGTACAGTAGCCCTTTCTGACCATGTACTTATTTCTTGCGAAGGTTTAAGTGCATGTATTTCCAGCAGAACTCTACAATCTGAAATTAACAGCCAGATTTTGTAGGCCAGTCCTGTGACTTAAGCCAAGAGAATAAGTTAAACACTCTTAAAGACTGAATTCCTCAGGGAAATAATAGCCCTTCTAGAAAAGAAAACAGGAAAAAAAAACAACCTCCAACAACCACCCCCTCAACATACCAGTTAAAAGTCCACTTATCATCTAACCTTGACACAGTACTCCAAGTGGGGTCTCACAAAGGCAAAGTGGAGGGGGAGAATTACCTCTCTTGACCTGCTGACCACACCTGCTGATGCAGCCTAGGATGCAACTGACCCTTGGGCTCATGTCCAGCTTTTCATCCACTAGAACCCCTAAGTCCTTCTCCACAGGGCTGCTTTCAATGAGCTCATCTCCCAGTCTGTACTCAAGTCTGGGATTGCCCTAGCCCAGGTGCTGCACCTTGCACTTGGACTCGTTGAAGCTCATTAGGTCCTTCTGGGCCCACTTAAGTTTTGTCCATTGGGCTCCACAGACTTGTGGCTATTCAGTTTCATCAAGTCATCTCAAACCTGCTCTTTGCTTGCAGTGGGAGGGACTTCTCCCCCCTCAACAGCCTCCTAGAGGTTTAGGGACTTGAGAGATGTGGGAAACCAGACTACCAGTGAAGGCTGAGGTAAGGAATTCATTGAGTACCTCAGCCTTCTTCATATCTGCTGTCACGAGTTCTACCTTCTCATTTACCAGGGGCAGAGGGTGGTACACTCTCCTTAGCACAATGTGGAACATGGATAACTGCTAGGCTAACCCCATTCTTGAATCAGAGTCTGTTTAATACAGAGGAAGGGACCTGTAGTTTCTGCTAAGCAAACTGCAGAGGAATTGATTGTAAAAAGATCAAAATCAGGTACATGAGGTATGGTAGATTTCACCTTGATATCATTCACATTGGGAAGAAATGGTATAAGATAAGAGAAATAACAGCAAAATAGTTTTCTACGAGCAAATATCCCCAGGTTATAAAGCTCATCTTGTTCAATTTAGTTACATTAGTAAGGAATTTCTGGTAAGTCGCTGTATAATTAGGCAAATTTGAGTAGTTAAGTTAGCAATTACCAGCACAACTGCATTCATAAGTTGCAACTTAATTGTTTGATTGTCATTGCTCTATATTTGTGAAACTATCGCATTTCAGGTAATTGTAATGTACCAGCATGACAGGAAGCTAATAACACATAAAAGCACATTCCTTGTTTTCTGCAATATTGTGATGAGTTTTGAGACTAGAAATAGCGGATCAGCATTCCTTGATTTGTGCTCCTGTATTACCACTCCATACAATGCCACTAAAAGTAATTCACTTTGCTGAGGATAAGCCCAAGAAACTCAGACAGAAGAAACTTCCATCCTTCATCTCCATTTCATCTGTTTCAGTAGCTCAGAGCATCTCTTCCTGGAGTTCCATACATCTCCTTATCCCCATGACAGCTTGGGGCAGAAAAAACACCCTCACTAGCACCCTCACTGGGTCCGGTGAGTCCAGGCCAGTCCATAACTATGTGCTGGACTACACCACTGCAGAGCAAATCTTGTCCTAGAAGCTGTCAGAGCATGAAAGCCAAGGTTATGAGACAGTCCATTGTCAGCTCTGGAGTCAGCAAAGCCTTCTTCCTTGGACAGCTGTGCCAGAGGCACTGGAGGAAAGGAGTCTTAACAAACCCACCTCCTGTGCAAAACCACATTGTATTGCTTCCCAATCATTTAAATGTTTAAATGTCTGGCCTCTCGGATGAAGAGCTATGTTTTTGTAGGATCCCTAACCTAAGGAAGAGGGTAAACTCTTCTTCCTCATGAGCAAATGATGGGATAGGTTTCTGAGGAGGGCACTTATGCTCTTCTGGAATAGGGGAAATTTTTCTCAAAGTCCTTGAGCAAGTTTCAGGTTCTGAGAACAGCAGAGGATATTGGAACGTTTTTGTGCTTTGAAAGTGTAAAGGCTGGCAGGAAGGACACTTGAATTTACAGTCACTGTTACAGATGACCCAACAACAATTCTCATCTGAGGACACCAAGCCTTATGTGAAGGTATGTGAAGGTAAGAAATTGCTTCTACAGAAGGAAAAATTGAGCTTCAAAGGCATAACTTGTGTAGGGCCAGTTAAAGGTTGAGGGCAGGGCCAGGGCCAGGCCCAAGCCTTCAGTCGCAAATCACAGTCCCATCGGTTTTTTACAACATTGCTCCATCAAAATAAAATAAGTAGTGATTTCTATTCAGTTCAAAAATGTTTCATGGGAACAATTCCTTCCCCTTGCCAACAGAACCATTCAGATGTAAGCCTGCTTTGACCAAAAGTCAAACCATCATAATAATGTGAATTGCTTTAGGTCAGTTGTTTTTCTCCTTTTCTCTGCTTTACCTCTTGATAGAAGTCTCCTTGACCTCTTTCAAACTCTGATTTCAAATAGAAATTCTAGGAGTGCCCCATAGAGGCCATTTTGATTTGAAGATTGCAGGAGACAGAGAGGATAAAGTTAATAAAATTGGCAGACTGCAAATAGCCACTTGGTGTTATTTAATGTTTTTTCTGCTCAAAAGGGTCACAAGGGTCATCTTCCAGTTCTCTTATGGGGAAAATCAAGCACTAAGGAAAGGACCATTTTTGTCAAATTCACTTCACTGCTGAAGTGCTGAAA
Source organism: Manacus candei (assembly GCF_025592945.1). Taxonomy (NCBI): domain Eukaryota; kingdom Metazoa; phylum Chordata; class Aves; order Passeriformes; family Pipridae; genus Manacus; species Manacus candei. Next base: position 39,858,538 of record NW_026138076.1, on the reverse strand, counting down.
AATACAGAAAATTCTTATCACTGGCTAATAACTACATCATACTTTGCTGAGCCACGGTTAAAAATAAATAGATTAGTAAATACCCCTAATAAGAATTGAAACTTAAAGAAAAGTCTGACTCCTTTCCCTCTCCAAAAAGATAAGGAATAAGAAGGTGTCATCTGGCAACTAATTATCACACAGCTGCTTCTTCATTCCCTACCGTGTGGGATGGGGGAAAGGATCAAAAAGGTAAAATAAAGATCATTTGTGGATTGAAAGATAGTTTAATAGGTAAAGCAAAAGCTGTGTATGCAAACAATATAAAAAAAATTCCTTCAATATTTCCCAAATGCTCAGCCATCCCTGGGAGATCATGTCTCCATCACATGTAACAGATACTTGGAAAGACAAATGCTGAATGTCCCCCCTTTCTTCTTCTTGTCCAGCTTTATATGCTGAGCATGATGTCATATGGTATGGAATATCCCTTTGGTCCACTGGGGAGAGCTGTTCCAGATGTGTCCTCTCCCAGCTTCTCAAGCACCCCTTGACTCCTCACTGATGGGGCATTGTGACAAACAGAAAACATCTTGACTCTGTGTAAGCACTCTACAGCAATAACAGAAACATCTCTGCCCTAACAATACTGTTTTCAACACAAATCCCAAACACAGCCCCACACAAGGTACTCTGAAGAAAGTTAGCTGCTTACTCTAAAGGCAGTACTTCTACTTACAAAAAAATAAGAAGAAACAAACTTCAATTCCATATCTACTTTTTCATTTGGGGGCTTCCATTTTTTAAATATCTTCAACCATATAATGAGTTTCTTCATGTCAACGAATTGTGATTGCATCTGTCAACCCAAGGGCAAGTCAAAGTCTAAAAGTGTTTCATCCTCAAGAGACTTTGTTTGTAAGTAATCTGATTGAATTCTAAGTTAGGAAAAATTACAGTACACATATATGCCTTGTGAATTTCTGACCCCTCCTAAAATTTCTGATCTTTATATGTCTGCTACTTATCCAAAATCACACATAGTCTTTATGTCAAAAAGAATTTTCATTAAAAATCTGGAACCTTTATTATAGACATACCACCTTTGCATCTGCAGGCTGAAATTAAAAGTGGCTGAAAAATATGTCTGGAGATTTTACAAGCAATCAGAGGTCGGTAGGAGGTGTAAATTAGAAAGATTAGTGACACAGATCACTGTAAATACTTGTACTAACCAATTACAAGCATACAAGGTGCAATCTTTTTTCCGTGCTTCTTTCTGCAGAACAGTATCAGTGACCTGGCAAAAATTTATGCTCTAGGGAAAGGTGGATTGGAAAGATAATTGAGAGACAGAGAGAAATATTAACAGCATACAAAATCCTCTGCTGTTAGGATACTGATACAAATTAGGTTCATGATCAGCTGCCACTAAAAGATATTGTCAGGCTAGTAATATTCATGGACATTGTAGTCTCCAGTTTAGTTCCTAGAGGTCATTAACACATCTGCTTTGGAAATTTGAAGAAACAGGATGAAAAATGGAACTGGAAATCAGGGACTGCCTGACTACTCCAAACAGGTTCAAACCATACAGATACTAAAGAAATACTCTGAGAGCGAGTTATGTAGCACTTTAAGTCTATCACCAGACCCATTTGACATCCATCATTGCCACTTTAAGATGAGAACTGGATATTTGTGTTTGTCTGATGAAGTATTATGCAACTTTGAGAACCAAAAAATCACCTTCACATGAAGACTGTGCTTTGCTATGCAACAGCATCTAAAATGGACTCTCTTCTTCAAGGGCATTTATAGTCTCATTTTTCATTGCCATCAGTACACATCTCTCAGACTTCGTCCAAGGATGGAGCTTTGGTTGTAACATTCATCTAGCTGGGTAATAATAGACACAGTGCCAGACATCTGATGTTCTTTGAGTAGCAGATGGGCATTTGTTCTGAATTGAAAATTCTGATAATTTTCAGTAATACTTAAATTATGAGAATCCTGTAACAATTAAGTGTTTACCGAACCAGGAAAGATAGCTATGTCACCATATGTATCCACAGTTTTCACACACTTTTAATAAAACTTGAGAATTGGACAAAGTCTAAGAAAGGTAGCAAGGAATATTGAAACTCTGGAGCAGCTCTCAACTACAGAATGACTGACTAAATAGACTAAATTTTTACACCCTAGACAAGAGACAACTGAAGGCAGATCAGCGGGTGAATACAAAACTGTGAATAACATGCAGAGGGTGGAGAGGGATTGACTATTCACTCTTTTCCATTACAAGCATCAAGAGTATCAAAGGAGGAGAGCAAGAGCACAGATTAAAGGAGGTGGTTCTTCAGGAAGCAGGTAGTAGAACCTGTTCAGCACCCTTCCAAAGCACCTAGTGTCTGAAAAACTTTGTTATTAGTTCAAGGGGAGATTGGATGAAAGACTTGGAAGAAAGAGCCATGAAGGCATTTCTAAACAGACAGGTAAGCTACGTCAGGAAAATCCCTGCTCTGCATGTGGTCCAAGAGCAGGGAAGTATCATATATGCTTTGCTGGAGACAGAAAATGGGATTGGATTGAATCTGTGAGCAGAACTAGTACAGCTTATCAATGCTTTACATGTTTCCCTTCTCTGTATGTATTTCTTTCCATACAGTTTTAGAGAGTTCAAAGAGCACCTCCCTCAAAAAAAAGCTACAGGCAATAATCTTTCCCAGGTTTCAAATTAAGCTGTTTTGCCACAATGTTCTTGCTTGCTCCTCTCAGAAAGAGTGCCACAGCAAGGAGATTCCTCTGCCCTAAAACCACTTGAACACATGCTAACTCCCTAATTCCCTGTATAGAATAAATACATTATTTTTATTTATGATGTTGATCCCCTAAGCACTTTGTTCTTGGGGATGATTCCCTTCCCCTGAGGCAGAATGGAAAAAGGACCCTATTTTAGGAGATGTAAGGCAATAAAATATTTTTTTCTCACCAGAGGATGGGATAAATAAAAGTTACATAATATCAGTTAGTTATTACTATTACTGTTATCAAATGAGCTCAGATTTTACCTCAGGCATTTTCAGAGACTTACTTCTGTCACATTTTGCAAGGCTAACAAAACACACTCAGTAGAACTCTACAATGGTATGGCTTTTCCAGATCTAGAAGCTTGAGTTAGTTTAAGCTTGAGCTAGGAGAATCTGTTGTTGATGTAAAAGTGAGGGAAAATAGAGTAGATCGGTGCCATTAGCTCCTAAATTTCAATATTCTTGCAGAACATGCCCAGCTCCCAGTTCCTAATGAGATACGCAATATTTAATCCGAGTTCTAAACACGGTGTCGAGAAGGCAACCAGACATGTAAGAACAAATGTTGTGATGGAAGATTGTCTTGTCAATCATAAATATCTTCACATATCTTTTGATCATGACCCTCTGCTAACATGTTTTGATCTGCTGTAAAGGCTAATTAACCTCTACATGTTATGAAGAATAAAAGGAGTTTAAAATAGTACCTGTGCCAGTACTGTCGGACACAGGTCCCTTGCTCAAAACTAAGTGACTAATGTCAAAGTAGAAGAAAACAGGAAAAGAAACATGAACAAAAAGATCATCTGGGTCACCACCTGCGTAGAAGAAAGGTCACACCACAGAATATAAGAAATCTTGCTGGGACGATGCACACAAGCCAAAAAAGAAATTTCTACAGGAAATGCAGAACTCTCATACACCTTAGTAAACCACATAGAGAACTCTGCTAGTCCAAACACTGACAGAGACAGGAAGACAGAGCTGTCCAGAGAGCCTTCATTGCACTGGGATACTTGTTAAGTGGGAGAATGGGCACGATGCCATACGGAGCTTGACAAGACTTTTCTGATACTTGAAGCCTGCCCCAGCTTCTACAGTAAAATCCATTGCTACCCTTGCCCTTGTTCTCCCCAACAGTGTGCATAAGGTTGCTTCATGAAGCCATGCAATAATTAAAAATCACCATTATATTTGAGCTTCACAGGCAGCTAAATTCTAACCTATGTGTTGGACAGAAAATGCCCTCTCTCCCAGAATGTAGTAGGGGCTACAAAGGTTAATGGTAATGGGAGCTAATAAATATGTGCTCTCTTGTTCATCATCTGCTGGATTTCAGATGAAGTAGGGGGATCTTGGTTTTCCTGGGAAGTTTGGATGATCTGTGAAATCACTTGTGGAAACAGAAAGCATATGTGGAACACAGGATGAGGTTTACATTACGACAGATGTGATTAAACTGCTGTATGATACAAACTTCTGCTGACATAAAAGTCAATGGTGTTAAGCTCTACTGACAAATGTGTGGAATCTTTTAATGTGTTGCTTTATAATTTTCTTTGTTATTTCTCCATTTACCACTCACAGTTTCAGAATTCATTCTGGGCAAAAAAATAGCAGCCATGATAACTCCTGATTTTATCAAGATGTGCATCCTTGACTACTTACCCTGAGCTCCTGGATCAATGTGATTAGCTGAATATCTTTTGTTTTATCAGTAGAGTTTGTTTTGTATTCTGGTGACAGGATTAAAAACCAGCAAACCTACTGCCTCCAAAAAAAGCCCCACTCCACTCTGAAAACCTGAATAGAGAGACAACAGAGTTCCTGGGCACTACTATCCAAAAAGCTGACAGGAAGCATGGGAGTAATTTTCTGTAAAATGTACCACAAATTTACTTATTCTTACATATTGAAGTACTTAATCTATTGTTTCCTGAAAATTTCACGTGAATAAAGTTGCATTTAAGTTTTTTAGAAGAACAGTCACAGAGATTTTTTTTTCTGAAACCTACACACAGTATTTGCAATGAGGATTGCTTTCTGTGAAAAAAAAATTTAGAATAAGACCCATGTGCCACCAGTTGTCATGGTGCCAGGACTTGACAACTACAGCTGATACAGCATAGTATCACTTTCAAGCCAAAGTTTTTGTAGAGATGGAAGAGTCTTCAATCAAGAAACCTGATGAATTGATTATATTGTGATACATGGACAGAGAGTGAAAGCAGCACACTAGCCATTACTGAAATGAGATTGTGGAGTTAGAGGAGAGGAGGTGGAAGGGAAGAGCAATAAAATCAGGGAAGTTAAAAAAAGGAAGTGGTGAGTGGAAAAAGAGAAGAAGGACAGATAATGTTCATTCAAAAACATACGAGAAAAGACTAGGGAGGAAAAAAATAAAAACAAACAAAGAGAAGGAAAAGGGAATGAGGATAAGGCAAACAGAAAAACAGAAGAGGAATTTACATACAGATTATTTTATAATTTACAATCTGTCAGAGTTGACTGAATTATCAGTTATTTACAATGGGAGATCAAGGTGTGGGAAAGATATTTTCTATTACTTCATGTAAAGCTGAATGCACCTGCAAAAGGGAAGGAAGGGAAGCTACATTGGAAAACACCTGGACAAAATCATTGTCCAAACCCGAAGCCTTCTATTTCTCACAGTTTGGAGCTTTCTAATTTTGTTTTGAGGAAGGCAGAGGATCTTGGGTTTTTTTGGGGGTTTTTTTTGCCTGTGAGGGAGTAGGAGTATTTTTTAAAGTAGGACCATACAAGTTAGATAATCACAGCTATTTCATAAACAAGCTTGGTCTTTTTCAGAGAAAAAAAGGTAAAGATACATTAATTATCTTGAATTACAAACATGCAAAACAAATCCAAGGCAAATTCAATGGGGCTCTAAATTAGTGTTGTACCCATCCAGGTGTTTCCATCTTTCAAACAACACAACACAGCTCTGGCATCTAAAGTTGTAATGTGCACAGTGAAATTAAATTACCCATTGATAAATGTGGATTCAGTTACTCATTTGATGAAGCACTATCAGAATTGTCAACTGGGAAATAAAGAATGTGTTACTTTGTGTCCTCTCTATGGCAAGTCAGCATTGGCTCATGAAGTACCACTGGCAAGTGCAGCTGCTGGGTCTCGCCCTGTGTTTCAGGCCAGTGGCCACAGAAATGTACTGAAATTCACTGCAAGTGAGGGTATGCTTCCCGAGTGAGGGTATGCTTCCCTGGGAAATGTGTAGATTCAGGGGAAATCAATGTCCATTCAGCCAAGATGGGATACACTGAGGGGTAGTGATCAATAACATTCTCAGCAGACAGCCAAACTCCATGATTTCCAGTGGGTCATCTGGAGTGCAGAAGAGTTTGTGAAGCACATGGACTTGACTCCCAAAAGAGCATGAAAGGTAATAAAAAGAGTCACAAGGGGTTGAAAATTTTATTGCAGTCTAAGCTGAGAGAGTCTCCCTGCATAAATTAGAATAAAGGTCAGACTTTCTTTACCAAACTTTTGAAACATGTGCAAATCAACTAGACAGCATTTATCTCTGTTAAAATTTCTATTCTGATAGTAAAAGTAAGAAGGCTGAAAAAAAAAATAAAATAAAACCAAAAAAGCCACCCTAAACCCAAACAAAGAAAAAACCCAACAAAACACAAAGAAAGAACTTCCAAAAAGAAAATTTGAGAAAGGTTTGCCCAGGAAATATCTCACCATGGAAAAAACTGATTCAATAAATTAACTTAACGCACATGCTTTGTATTAAAGCATATATTTATTCCATATTCATCAGAGAACTTAAATCTGTACCACACAGTGATTCAGTAGAACCAAGTAGAATCAATGCAAGATTAAACATAGGTTCAAATACTTTGCTGAATCAGGGCACAGTTTAGGTATCAAGGAAACGTAGTTCTTCTCTCACTCAGTAAATCTGATAGTGGTTTGCAGGTTATATCTCTTCCATGCCTCTCAATTATCATCTGTGGGAGTAGCATAGTGTTACTCTGACATACAGAGAACTAATGAATACTTCATGAGACTCTCAGTTATTATTTAATCACAGTTACTTTATGAGTTGATGGAATTTGTGTTGATATGAAAGGAAAAATAGCACAACACTTTCTGAAATGTAACAGTGAAAACAAAACTAAAAATTAACTAAGTTAGTATTAAAAATACAAAAAGTAAATAAGAGAAATATAAAATAATGGTTGAAAACTAAACAGACACAAAAGATTTTATCAGAAAGACCTTTGTAAAAGCATAGACAAAGTGTTCATTTCTATGGTATGACACTATGATTCATACTTACGTAGAGGATCAACTTTTTCAATGAATGTCCCATGAAAACTGCTGATTAATCTGAGAGTCAGAGCTAAAATGATTTGCAAGTAGAATGCATAAGAAAAAACATTTTAAAACCTGGCCTAAACTGTCATTTGTTTTTCTAAACTTGTTTTCCCCCCAAGAATATGAGCAGCAGATTGGAAAATATAAGTAGTTAAAAATGAAATCTTTTCTTTGCCTACTAAACTCCTTCCAAGTTAACAGCCCATTCAAGATTATTAACTCTAAGGTTAACAAATCTAATAATTCAGTTATCTAAATTAATTGGATCTGAGATTTCTTCTTCCAAACCATTGTTATTATGACCATTGATATGTAGAACTAGTCAATACTCCAGATTTCATAACATCCATGTGCCAAGTCCCAATTCACTGTGCTCATTCACTGCATTATTTATACTGTTGTAATAAGGCCTGATCTAAAGCCCTTTGAAGTAAATGAAAAGACTCTCACTGACTTCAAAGGACTTTCTATTAGGCCCAGAGTATTTTCTTTACAAGGTTCTTGTACTTGATAATATCTAATATGGTAAAATTTGTGGGCCCTCTTTCTCCCCCACCCCCACCCTGGGTGATATTTTTTGTAATTTTGGGTTACTTAATTATCTGGATTTTTTGTTTTATACAAAGGTAATTTTTAACGAAGAACAATGCTTTAAAAACAAAAATTTGAAAAATCTCATTTCAAGAGTGTCAAATTCAAATATTTTGGAAATAAAAAATTCATTTTGAAAAGGCTGAGACATTTTAGGTATTCAATAAAATATTTACTCAACATTTCAGCCTCTTTTTTTCTGCAGGTGTTACTTGGATTTGTGAATAGGTTTATCTTCCCCAAAATGTATTTCTATTAATGAGTTTTTAATGGATGCCAAATACAATGCTTAGCCATAAAAATCTAACTGCTGATAATTTCAGTGGAAATCAAACTCTTGCAATTCACAGAAACACTTGCCCCTATTAATCTTACTGTTGTGACAAAGATTTTTAAACCAGGCCTGCTCAAACTCCTCTGTATCTTGATTGAGTTTTATAACTTTTATATTTCCCAGTGAGTCTACCTTTGTTTGAGGATGTTTGGGGATGTATTGCTCCCTGTATTTTCCTTCTCTTCTTCTAAATTTAAGTATAGAATTCACATACAGCATATGCTGAAGTATTTAGCAGGTTGTAGCATGGGTTGGTAATCTTCCACCTCATCTCTCTTTTATCTTATGTGTAGTAAGATGTGGGTGATAGCAAGAACAAACAATATTTTACTTCCCCTTTTTATGCAGTTAGACCCTCCAAAATAATTTGGAAGAGGTTGTTTACTGAGCAGCATACATGCAATCTCCATAACATTTTCATTATTTTTCATTCATTATAGGACATCATTTTTCATTAGCATTTTTCAGGCCAGCAGCTTCTGGGGGATGTATTTTCTCTCTTACATAAAAAATCCTGAGCAAATGCAGATCAGTTCTTTTAAGATCAGCAAAAAGTAACAATGTGATGTATAATGAAACAGTATGGTTTGTTTGTTTTTACTTCCAATAGATAAATGCCTGAATGCCTTGGTGTTCAGATTAATGTGCTACAATTTAAAGGGTGTGAACCAAAGTGTACTGAAATCAATAGAAATCTTTCGGTTGATCAAAATGGACTTTTGGTCTGAATTTAACACATCCAACAAACTAATTTCACTTACTGTCAATCTGATATTATAGATTAATTTCTCTAATGGGGAAACTGTGAGCTAACAATTTCAGGTTTTAGTTGTTAAAAGATTTATGTATAATTTATAATGAAACCATGAGTACAAGGCATTTATAACAGAAAGACCAGTAGGAATGTAAGTCATGAAAGAGACGTAAGTACTTCCTAGACCTAGAAAAATAGTTTGGATGTGTGCCCCTCTTTCAAAGGTAGTTTTCTTTGATAGTAGGCACTGTCACACAGATCAAATGGCACAATGACCTCAGTTTACCTCCTCTCCCACAGTAAAGGCAATGTCAGATAAAAGGCACCTTTTACAGCACTTGCAAAATACTGCTGAGTCCAGTCAATTCCTTAAATAGAGCAAAGCAGGGGAGTGGAAAATGTGGTTATTCAAGGACTCAACAACCCCACATGCTGCAGTTCCATCCTGGAATTAACTAATGCCCTCCTTTCTCATGTGCTTAGAACCTCACAAGTGTACTGGCTTCCAGCCAGCACAGCAACCCCTCAACTTGATCACGGACAACCAGAAAACCCCGTTTTCAAACTGTTCCTGTAGCACCAGCTGAAGCTGACAGTCTGCTGGAAACTGCCTCTGATAAACAGACATGCCATTCTGATCATCTGGCTGGACTGACACTAACTGATTCAACTACTTTGGATTTGAAGACGACAAAAGTTTCAGTTCTTTCATGTATTGATGTTGTGCTCTGTCCTAAAGGCTGTCAGCTGGAGGGAAGTTATCACAAGTAGCCAACCTGGAATTGCATTTGAGACTGTGGAGGCTGATATTTGCTCCCGCTGAGCACCAGGACAGTGCACACTGATTCATGGAAGAGAGAAATGTCATTACTCACAAAGAGCTTCCTCCAGCTGCATATGCCATTTATCACTTTCAATCACTATTACTCACAAAGAGAGGACAAGCTCAGGGCATGGCCACCATGTTCATTCTTTTAACAATTTCTAATTTACCAAACTCAAGATATTTTTGTTTCTGCTTTTCAATGGCCTTGTGATGAAACAAACAACTAAAATCACTCATTTCACATTATATTTTCCAGGACCTCAAACGACTGTATCGTAGTCACAATAGACCTTCAAAAGTAACTTGTGAGTACAAAGCATTGGAAAATTCACCAGAATAAATATATTTACCTACTATACCTGGATGGCCACAAAAATCTAATAAATACAAAAATACATACAGGAAAGGCAGGGAGAATTAAGATGCCCCTAACACCTGCATTTGAAAAAAACAGTGCCCAAAACATTTCACAGAATCAAAGGATAATTGAGGTGGAAAGGGACCTCTGGAGGTCATGCAGTCAACCTTCCATACACAAAGCAGGGTCAGCTAAAGCACTTTGCCCAAGGCTCCATTCACTACCTTTTTTAAGATCTGCAAAGGTGGAGACACCACTATCTACACAGCTTGTCCCTGTGTTCAATAAGCTTTAAGGTAAATAGTTCTTTTCTTTACACAGAATTTTCTATAATTCAATTTGTTCCCATTGCCTGCCATCCAGTCACTGGATACCTCTAAGAAGTGTCTTGCTCCATCTTCCTTAGCCTTCCCTATCAGGTATTTATACACATTATTTTTGTACTGCAGCCCTATCCTCAGACTACAGTACCTGAAGGTCTAATGAGCAAGACTACATCTTCCATTTACAGCTTTGAGAATCATGTCGTGCAGTTCATTCCAACTCCATGTTCTTTACTTTCCTTTTCTGCAATTTGGGGATGAACTGCTTTGGAATCTTTGGCTGAAAAGTGCTGAGCAACAGTACGGTATTTGCTCCATGTCTGCCTTGTTCTGAATAACATCTAGGATGTTTACCCAAGACCAGCTGTCATGGAAGTTCTGGGAAACCAATGAATGTCAAAACATCAAGTCCTTGAGGGGAAGCCTCAGAGGTGGGTAGATTAATCCTCTTCCAGACTGCATGAAAAATTGCACAAAGAAGTCCACAAAAGTAAGGTTGAAGAACTCCCTGGTATCTCTGGAACCATCCCTCCCAATAGGTATATGTCTACTATCAACTTAAAAGCCATCAATGCCTCTTCCCTCCTATATCCTGTAGTTTATCACTTGTGTCAGTATTCCTGGAACTAAAGGTTTTGTTAATATTCAAGTGAAATTTTTGTTACTGTGATTGTAGCCTGCAAATAATTCTCCCATCCCTCATGAGGAAAGCACAATCTATTCTCTCACTCTTTTACATATTTTATATATGTAATATATATATTTACATATTTATCATTACTCCTTTTTCTACAGAATTTAGACTTTATCACCTCAGTTCTTCTCCTGGGATGTTTTGGAATATCACCTGTCATCCTATATCACAGCCTGTCCCTTTTTTGAAGAGCAAAACGCAAAACTAAACTGGGACCTTGCTGTTACCAAGAAGAATGGAAGTTTTAATGAGAATGCTTTCCATATGACAGCCCTTCCTGGAAATATCATATGTGTCCTGCTAATAGGAGAACAGAGACAGAGAGCCTTCAAACAGGATGAATAATTGCCTGCTGCTCTGGCTCATGAAGGAACTATGATAACAGCACCCATATTTTCACACGTCTACATCATGAGGATGGCATTCTCCTGAAAACACATGGAAGTTTGAGTAGAAGTTGCTTCTAAAGCATCATGAATCACTTCTTTTTAAGATGAGTAGTCTCTCATCCCTCAGTATGTTATAATGAGACACATCTCAGTCAGTGCAGAAATACAGGTTACCCATCACAGACAACTTCATTCTTCCTGAAGGAAGAAATACACTCATTATAAGCCCTGGGCATCACTCCCTAGGTAGGCTAGGCAGATCAACATCAGAGTGCCCAGTAACATAAACTATGTCATAGAGACTTTAGGGCTCCAAGTACGTGCAAAAAATCATTATGGGTACCACTGGTTAAAATAGATCAGAAAAGGAGTGGGCACTGACTTGTTTGCTTGGTTATTTTGATGCCAAGTCTCAATGAAGCTTCACTCCCCCCTGCAAGAAGGGCCCTTCAGAAGAAGGGCGTGAAGTCTCATTGCAACTTGGCATCATCAACATGTAGATGAGACCCCACAAAAACAACCTTGTCCGTGGGTGGGTACTTACATACATGGAGAATATAGTGAGTTTTTTGTGCTGATGCAGTTTTATATGGTAATGCTTTTACTTCATCATCCACCAGGCACTAGAATACGAGCTGAGAGATAAACAAGAACAGAGTTAAGGAAGCAACAGTGAGCTGGGCCTGGCTCTGTCAAATTGTAACACACCAAAAAGTGATATCTAGTCCTTGAACTTGATCATTTCCTTGAAAACAGAGAACTCCACAAACACAGGTTTTTTAGTACTTTTTTTTATTATTATTCTTTATCTTCAAAGCTCTCTAACTTGATGGTGTTTTCTAGCCTGGTTTTAAATAGATGGAGAAACAGTAGCTTTAACACAAGTGATCCTCTCAGTTGGCATGAAAGGGACCTTGAATCAAACTGTAAACCACATCTGTATGCCTCATTAGTCTCTACCTTTGATGTATAGGTAGCAGACAAAATACTTGTTATCTCCAACACCCCCATAGCTCCTTTAATGAGAAGACTGCAGCTGAGAGAAACAGGTACAATGTCATGGGTGCAAATGGCTTTATCCAAAGTCCAATGCAGACTATACAGATTTTGTACATCAAAACCATGCAGGGAACTTTTGGTATTTTTCTCTTTTTTTCAGAAGAGTGTCTGTTTTTTTCAATCCCAGGTATCTATAAGTACCAGTCTCTCAGCATAACAAAATACATAAAAATAAACAAATTTCCTTGGTAACTCCTAAAATGCTATGTTTGGCATTATCATTACAAGCCTTTTAAAAGGGTTAAATTCAAGCCTTTGGTGTGCACTCTGAGGAGTACTATGACTACCACTGTAAGTTTGATGACAGATGTGTCCTGAGACATAATACTTGTTTCATGCACACATAGTAAGCCTGGCTCATGGGATCCACACTACATATGAACAACTGAACATAACCCTCTGTCTGCACAGGTCCCTTCCTCCTCCCAACATCAGAGCCAAAATGCAGTAATCCCCTCTCTATCCTACGTATAATAAATCCATAACCCTTCCAAAAGTATTGTTCCCAATAAGAAAATAAGGAAGATATTAGATTTCTGTATAGACTGACTATTACAATTTACCCAGTTAGCTAATACAGTATTATAGAACAGCAGTGATGTATCATTGATTATGTAACATCAAAGACCATATCCCTAACCCTGCCCAAATATTAAGCAAGTACTTTTCAGTTAGTGTTGTTTAGAGGAATCTTCTGTGTCCCACTGAAAATAACTTCGTCTTTCTCATCTCAGCCCACAACCTTGCCTCTTCAGGTCCTTTTCAATGCCATCATGATTGTGTCTTCATATCATCACACACTGCAGTTTTTACTGTATAACCTTGCAAGACACACAGAAAACGTGTCTCTCAGGAATATGGTTAAGGAAGGGATGTTCTGCATTTGCATGAAATGAGCAGAAAAAGACCTTGCAGAGAGTGTCAGAATGAAGTACTGCTTGTCCAAGCAATATAGTTTTTCTCTTTCACTCTGGTTGTGATGATGAGACGTTGATTCCATCATCTCATAGGAGAATATCAGTTTTGAGACCACCTGAGGGAACTGAAGTCCATGAGATCCTGGGTGCCAGGGTCCTGAGGGAATTGTATTATGTAGTTCCCAAGACATCTCCCTCATATTTTAAAAGCCACAGCACTCAGGCAAATACCCTGGTGATTGGAGAAATCGGAAACCTCACACTTGTTTTAAAAAAGGGTAAAAAGGAACTATCAACCAGTCAGCGTCACGTCTGTGCTTGATAAGATCATGGAATGGATCCTCCTGGAAGATGAGTTGAAATATTTGGAAGACAGAAAAGTGATTAGAAACAGTCAACAGGGCTTCACAAAGGGCAAATCGTGCCTGACAGTGGCTGTATCAGCGGGCAAAGGAAGAGCTATCGATGTCATCTACCTGAACTTCTGTAAGGCCTTTGAAATGGTGTTACATGACAATCTTAACTCTAAATTAGAAAGATATGGTTCGATGGATACACTGTTAGATGTATAAGGACTTGGTTGGATGGTTGCCTCCAAAGAGTTACAGTTGTTCAATGTACAAGTGTAAATCAGTAACAAGTAGCATTTCTTTAAGGGTCTGTACTGGGACAAGTACCATTTGATATGTTCATCAACATATAAATGAACAATATAAATAATGAGACTGAAGACATTCCCTGTTGGTTTGTGAATGCCAGAAGCTGTGTGGTGCACTTGATTCAACAGAGAGAAGGGCCATTGAAAGGGGCATTGACAGGCCCATGTAAACCTCATGAAGTTCAATGAGGCCAAATGCAAGGTCAGGTTGTACGGAGTTATGAGCAAGCTGGTCTAGTGGAACACCCCCCATGGCAGGGGGGTTGGAACTAGACGATCTTTGAATGTCACTTCCATCCCAAACCATTCTATGATTCCATATGCACAAGTTTGATCTAGCCCAAGTTCTAATTTACCTCCTTCGGGAAAACTCCTGCCTTCTGCTTCACCCACATGTATTCTAAAAAACAAGATTTTTAATGAGAAGAATGAAACTGACACATCTGTGTTTGCACTAACCACTCCTCCTCCACAGTTGAAATGGGGACAGCATTTAAATTACTTTTCTGCACCAATAATTTGGATTCCTGTAGCAGAAAATTAATTTGTCTCTTCTCTGCTGAAAAGAACTCAATGCGGATTCCTGTATTCCATCTGGACTAGTAACAGAGGAGAAAGAAGCAACAGCACATCTAGATGAAAAAATAGGATACAGAGCTCTTACAAAAGACAATAATATTTTTATCAGATCCTGATGGCAAATATTTCCCTGTTGTGTTAAGCACAATACAAGCAAAACTTGGGAGACAAAATGTCAAAAAGTAGTGAGCAGAAATATGTTTTAATGAACCCATTCAGAGCAGTGCTGTTAAACACCAGAAGCAGTGTAGCTTTTTCTCTGCTCCTAGCGAGAATATCTCCTTTCTTCTCACTTTTCATATTCTTACGTAAATATCTGCTACTGATCAGCAGCAACCCAGGATGAAAATGAAATTGCTGGGCTAGAGGGACCTTCTACTGTGAGCCACTCTCAAATGTTAGTTAGACAGTATGTTTATACTTAGGTGCAGAGCCATGGCCAACTTCTGTTAAAAAAAAAAAAAAAAAAAAAAGAAGAAGAAATCACACCTCTACCGGCAAAACTTGCACCTGAGCCTTTTTACCTGAGCATTGAATTGCATTTTTGAAGCAGAACCTGTACTTGGAGATGTCTATCTTGTGATTACAGTTAGAATATAAGCTTAAAAGCACACTGCTTTGCATTTCTTATTCAAAGCCTGGATACAAAGCTACAGGTGCTGATGCCAGTGGCACGTAATTTGCTCCTGCAGTGATATTGCCTGATTAACAATCTGCTAAAGCATCAAGAATTTTGTTACCTTCAGTTTAACCATGTCATGTTTTCAGCTGATCTGCGTTTTGGCCTATGAAGAAACTCGTGGCAAAAGTGCTAGTGGTTTATAAAGATAGTCAAACCCAGTGATGATTGTAGCAGGAAATGAAAAATGCAAGTGAAAATATTTTCCTGTTCTCTGCTCTCTGAAAATAACAACAACACCTTGGAAGGGAAACACTTCTTAAATTCTTTATTTATATATATCATTATTTGGAAAGGGAAGCTTAAAGCAGAGTTATTGAGGTTTATGTAAAAATTAAGCAAGTTCAGATACTGAGTAAGGAATTCATTTACTTCTGATAGAATTCAAAAAGGAGGGCAGGATTCAAACTAGCACACGAGCAGAGGCCTTGTGGCATGGAGGTGTAGCACAGCCACAAGGAACCTAAAGAGATCGAAAAAACCGTCCTGTCCAAACAAATAGAAATATTAATGCCCACACCAGAGTGGTCAACCACTTTCTTTGGTAGTTTCAGCCATTCACACAGCCCTTGCTTTCCTGTAAATTTATATATATTATTGAACTGATTTGTTTCAAACCATCTGCTTAAGAGCAGCGGCTAACGGAAAATAGAAACGGCCTTGGGACAATTAATGGAAGGCATGTGGCATGGAATGAGAAAGGACTGAGGAGCCAGATGGCTGGTGTCAACTCTGACTTACAGCTACAGAAACTTGCCTGACTTTCCCTGCAGAGAGAAGTGATTAACTATGGTGAAACTAGATTGTCAACTGTTCTCTCATAGCCTGTGTGTGTGTCCAAGGGGAGAGAGAAGACATGCACAGTTCTCCTTAGACTTAAAGTCTGTCGTGTACTTTCAGAGCTTAACAGAGAGTCAAGGCTCATCTTTACAAGGTGGATAATCAGCATACTGAGCAGACCATACAGTTTCCAGAATAAAACCTAGCATCCTCACAATCTGGTCATATTTACTCCATACTCTCCTTAAGATAAAGGCATCGAGTAGTGGTACAGAAGTTGGCTGTTCTTGGTCCATACCAGCTGACAATTCAGACTTTATGTTGGACCAGATCCTTATGTGGACACCAATTGAAGCCTCTTGTTAGAATTTGGGGTTGTGTTTGCCTTCAAGGGAAGATCCACTGATATTTTAGTCCTTTTGGTACAGCAAGTCCAGAACTACAACAAAGAAGCCAATCACATAAAATACTATTTTTTTCTTCAAGTTAGAATTTCATTTCACTTTTCCTTTTTTTTCATATCCAATTCCCAAATGCCCTTCCTCAGCTCAAAACCAAGGAAAACAGATCCATAACAGAAAGAGCTCAGACAACAGAATTTGTCTCCCAGCATGAGTGTAGAGGTACTACAAATCCAGCTGTTGCTGCTACACACTCAAGGAGATCCTGTTTGCCCATATGTTTAAATATGAGTATTTATTCTTCCACCTGTAATATTCTACCTGAATCTTAAATACTATTTATCATTCTGCAGAGTCCATTTCTGAAAGGCAGAATGCAGCCTACAGATCAAATAAATCTTTTGGAAAAAAAATTTAACTGCATATGAAATTTAATACAAATACATAAGAATATATTTTTCATATATATATAAAATGAAATTAAGAATTCACTAAAAGAAATTCAGTTACCTGGCAAGTATAATCTAAGCTATTAATATGTCACAGAATGGACTGAAATAAAAGTTTAGGATTCCTATGAAAGGAGCTTGAATTTTACACATTTTTATTCATCGGTTTTAAAGTGATATCAGAATCAACTTGTCAACTTGTTAGTCTATGACAGAGTTTATTGCTGAATTTCAAGTGCATCCATTTCTAAAATGAAAAATACATTCTTGAAATATACCATGGAGAGAGATATAAGGGACAAAACAAAAAGAAATTCGATTTTTTTATTTCCTGCAGAGAAGAAAGACCAGAAGTAAGGGTTTATAGTTATTAGTTGCTGCAGGAGCAAAATTAACATTTCTTCTGTCATTCCTGTAAGAGAAGAGAGCACTGGGATAAAGGTAAAGGCACCTTGATGACCTTTGCATTTTTCTATTCACGATAGTCTCTCAGGATTGGATATTGCCTTCTTTTCCTGCTTCCCAAAAAAATTTAGTGACTTTGGACACTCCCGTACTAAGGCTTTGATCCAAAACTGTCCCTCAACAGCTTTCATCAGGTTCTGGTTTGCAAGAGCTGCTTTAGAAAGTCCAAAAAAGTTAATCTTTCTGTCATTTTCTATCTCTATCATCAAGGTGTATGTTGCTTGCCTCCATTTTACCCACCAACATCACACGCAGACATACAGGCACAACACAGGCACACTCCTTTCTTTGACACCAGCCCTTTTAAAAGTGAGCAACTGAATCTGCTGTAACTCAGATTTGTCACAAGCAGTACAGGAAATGTGACTGATTTGAAAAGAATCATAGTGTCATAGAATCATTTGGGTTGGAAAACACCTTTAAGATCATAAAGTCCAACCTAACACTGCCAAGTTCACCACTAAATCATGTCCCTAAGTGCCACACCTACACGTCTTTTAAACATCTCTAGGGATGACAACTCAACCACTTTGCTGGGTAGCCTGTTCCAATCCTTGATAACGTTTTTGGCAAAGAAATTGTTCCTAATATTCCACCTGAAACTCCCCTGGTGCAACTTGAGGTCATTTCCTATTGTCCTATTGCTTGTTACCTGGGACAAGAGACCAACCCCAATCAACCTCACTGCAACCTTTTTTCAGGTAGTTGTAGAGTGATAAAGTCTCCCCTGAACATTCTTTCTTCCAGGCTAAACAATACCAGTTCCCTTATCTGCTCTTATGAGCTCATAAGACTATTCTCTAGATCCTTCACCAGGTTTGTTGCCCTTCTTTGGACACTTTATTTCTCTTTTTAAAACTTGATATTGAAGTGTTGAAGCTCAGCCAAAGAAGTTCATTGCAAGGGTGGAAAAGTGTGGAGGATGCACAAGGGAAGGAAGAAAGCTGACTTTGGTGGTACATGTTAAAGATTTCAAAATGGACAGGATCAAACAACACTATTTGATATGGTCAGTGCTATCTAAACCAGCAGTACTTGAAAATTCACTTTGACACAAGGAACTCAATGTACTGAAAAAGCTTTGTTCTCGGAAAGAAAAGAAAACCCATTAACTGTGTGTGCACAGGTTTGTGCATACACACACACACAGGTTTGAGGCACCTTTGTCCCACACATTTCAAACACAGGTTGTCTGACCAGCTAGCATTCACTGTGCATATTTAAATACCTCTATTTGTATGGGAGATTTTTCTATTGTGGTTGTTACAGGACCTATCAATGGAAAGCATTAAAAAACATTTCTTTATTCCAATTCTTAACATGCAGTCAAGTTTGCTTTTTCAGCAGACTTGCTACATTACATTTCTGAGCTCAGACAAAATTTTTATAAGAAAGGGACAACACTATCAGTGGATTTTTCTCTGAGCTCGGACTAGTTAATACTCAAAGTTGAATTATACCTGAGAAGCTGCTGTTAGCATAGAGCTAAATTTCATGGAGGAAAAGATTACCCTGTGTGTCTAAAAATATATTTGAAGCTTGTGAAAGATAAAAAGGGATATTTTTGAAGGGTTTTATTAGAAACAATTTATCAGTTTGCAGCCACTGAAATTAAAAATTTAGCAAATGCTTATTAACACATGAGGAAAATTCAGTAGAATATCCATTAACCACAAATAAAATATTAATAAAATGTTCATAAACATCACAAAAGTGTAGAGCATTACCACTGTCCCCTGAGTCACACATAC
This sequence comes from Manacus candei, assembly GCF_025592945.1. NCBI lineage: Eukaryota > Metazoa > Chordata > Aves > Passeriformes > Pipridae > Manacus > Manacus candei. The sequence continues at coordinate 39,839,371 of NW_026138076.1, read as the reverse complement.
AGCATAGATAAAGATGTCCTCCTCTGCAGCAGGATTTTGGGGAACTGCTCAGATTTCAACTCCATAAACATTTTAAAGATCACCACTGTACTATTCTGTGGAGCAGATCATCTTTGAAAACACACAAACTCTTCCATAAAACACATATATATACCAGTTTTGGAGGGTTTGAATCACTGTTCTTTGTGTTTATTTACTTTTTCTACTATTTTCTACTAGACCAGAACTCATTTTTCGAGAAAACCTTCTTCTGTTCAGTTTGACCAGCCAATTTAATTTGATCCAACTTTTTATTTGTAATATTTGTCTTTCAAGTTATGTGCAAACAGATAAAAGTGAAGATTGTATTTTTATATATATTATATACTGGATTTCCAGTAATACTACTTTCTGTCACAATCTCCATTTACTTCATGAGCATGAATATCTGTCTGGTAGGTAAGACTTCCAGATTTTATACGAAGGAACAAAATAGTTAAGTTTTCTCAGGTAAACTGAGTAGAGAAATCATTAAGTACCTAGGAATGTAGGAAATCCACATTGAGATTCCTGTAATGAATCAGGTAGAGGAGAAAGTTGACATTGTCCTTCACCCCAGATGAATACACCAGGCACTATAATCACCGTGTCTCTTCTTGTCTAAATTATTATTAATTACTTATGAAATAGGGCACAGCTGCAACAGGGAGGGAAAAAAAAAAAGTCATCCTAAAGCAGTCAGTACTTCAGCACTTCAACACTTCCAGGCAGTTTTCAGGTGGGCCTGTCACTTCCTCCCTCACCTTACTCCACAGCCAGTCGCATCATCCTGAGGAACATGACATGAAGAAAGTCCCCACAGAAATTTTTGGTTTGGTATCATCTAATGAGGTCTCTCAGATCTCTGTTTCCTGTCATCTAAATACTTAGGATTTGGAGCGACAAAAGTCCAGGTTACAGAAACATCCCAAACTGCTAATCTGCTTTTGCTTACAAGACATTATTAATTTACAGCCACTGAGCCTTGCCTCCACTAATATTTGTCAACACAGTGGAGGATGAATCTAGTCACTCCTGCCTCCTCCCTGATGTGACGAGGAGAAGGTTATACCTGACAATTTCCTTAGTCTCACAACTTGCGTTTATGATATGTGCTCATGCAAAGCCCTTAGTAAGTACTACTAAGGAAAAATGACATGTATTTAAACAAAAATGCCAGTCATGAGGAACCTGAGACAACACGGGATGGCAGTTCTATGAAATGATAAGCCACAGATAATGTGTCTTCTGTTCCACGGCATGACATGCAAAGACAGACTGGTCACATCAGGCCTTAAAGGGATGTACACATGTCTGTCAGTGCAAAGACTGTCTCTGCCTAGCCTAATCACTGGACTCTAAAGCACACTAAGAAAAGAAAATGTGGGTCTAAACTCTGTGGAGGCAAAATCCCAAAAGTCTGCCAAGTAGGTAAGTGGATCCTTCTGCTGCTGAGGTTTTCCCCAGATTCATCTGAATTATGCTACACCTTTCCAGGTTTAGTGAAAAATATTGACTATAGATTGGACATTTGCAGCAGGAGTAAATTTCATATTATTATTGCAGATGCATTTCTATACTGAGAGGTAATTTACTGAATTCATGAGCTATAGCTGTCTGGATTTGGGGAAGCAAATCTTCTGTGAAGTGAAATTCCTATTTTACTCACTGTCCTCCTTTTATTTTTCTCCCACAAAACATAAAGCTGAACAGTTTGAAGGATGCTGGTGTCCATCAGATAATGCAGCTGGAAGCCTACTTTCTCTGTGACAAAAATGCTGCGGAGAGGTTATTTTAAGCTTTCTGAATTCACTGAAAAATTGTAAGAATAATGGGGCAGGGGAAATAGTTTGCTAAAAACACCAAACTGTGTTCCGGTTTTATTTGGCCCTTTCCTCCTTTTCCAATAATTCTTGATAAATGTTGTGGGGGCTGAAAATTTAGATTTTTTTCATTGAATGGCGTTGCTAAAACAAGAAAAGAGGAAGTGGTTTCAGGCTTGAAATATTACTTTTTTTTGATCTACAAGCTGGAATATAGTTGAAAGCAATTATTTGATTTTATCCTTTTAAAATTTTCATTGAAAGCAGTTGTCATAATTCTGACTAGCTCTGCAAAGTACCAGTTTCCATTCCTGCATATGGAGTACAGTGAAGGCATGCACTTGTCACAGAAACATCTGTACCATCTGCTGCAAGACTCAAGATCTGCCAGCTGAGAGAGGGTATGAGGCTGGGAAAAAAGCAAGCTTCTTAGACATCAAAAAAGAAAGACCAAAACTCCTAAGAAAACATATTTCCTATCTCGTTAGATTAGTGACTTAAACTGTTCCCTTTGGGAGACAACCTTTCATCAACATGAATTCCTTCTACAAACAATCCCTCTTTTGTCCTATCCACTATGTACACTTAATCATTAATTTTCAGTTCTGTGCTCTGATCAATTCTCCCTCCTTTTTTTGCATTTTCCCCCATCTGCCCCCCTCCAGTTATCAAATACATCTTTTTAAAACTATCACTGAGGTAAGCATTTACTGAGTAGAAACTTCCTATTGCAGTGGAACAGAATAATGAGTGACCAAGAAGTTGTTTGTTTGAACATATATAGAAGTCTCTCCATATGTCGTGCATGTGGGTGATTCCTATTAGTATTAATGAGCATATTGTGAGTGCAAGACCCCCATGGCCACTGAACTGCTAAGTCTGCCCACCACAAAAACAAGAATAATGCAAAAACCTGTTTAACCCTGTGTTCCAAGTAAGTGGATTTCTGGAACAGCAAGTCAGCCCTTAAAAAGTGCTGCTTAACTGCATGTGGCAGGTTGGAAAGCACTGATCCCATCTTCTGGGCATTTCAAGATCTACTCTTTGACATTATTTAAAATGGCAAATGGAAAGGAAAAAAATTAAATAAAAATTAAGAAGACCCTCCACACGTTGTTCTTCTCTGTAGACAAAACGGTCATTGGTTTTCTGAACTGTCTCTTCAGATGTCATTTTCTCAAAGGCATCTTTATCAAGGAACTCAAGGAATTATCAAGAAAAGCTCTCTATTCACTCTGGAAAGTGAGACATAAGTACTGCTTTATTCATTATTTAAAGTTACAACAGCTATCTAGGACAATAGACAAACTGCTTCATATGTTTCTTAAATGGATTACTTAGAAACACTGGTTTCTCTGGTATTTTTTATTCTTTTTGCAACTCAAAGATTTTTTCACTCTTGCTTTGCTAAAATACTCAGAGTATCAGCAGAAATGAACAGAACATTGAATAATTTCCCCTTGAGGAACAGAAACTCTTGTGAAAATAACACGACAAACTGTCTAAGATGCAAAGTACAAATCCATTAAAGGTGTGCTGCTCTACTGAGGATGCTGCCAAAAAATTAGAGCAGTAAAGTATAATAATGCTGGGGGAATCTTGGGTTTGAGGCACTTAGCCCACTAGCATCCTACATGCTTGGCTTACCCCTATTGACAGTAAGAGCTATTCTCTGCATTTATCTTCAAGCCAGTTTCTGCTAAAGATGGGAAAGCATATTTGTCTTAAGGAATGTACAGTTTGCTAATTACTCAGTCAAACAGAACAGAGGTGAACACATTAACACTGCCAAAAAGATAAATACGGTAAAAATAGCATGAAGAGGAAGTTGATTTTGTTATTTTGGAGCAGTCCAGTTAAAAATATTTTGATCCAGTAGTTTCTAACTGTGCCCTGGTACCACACTGTTAAATTTACCATTATAAGCATTGTGTGCCTTAAGGATAAACAATCACCTTGATATAATATTTACCTCAAATCATATTAGTATAAAAGAAATAAAAGTATTAATTGACAAAATTACAGAATATAGTTATAAGAGTTTATGAAGTCACAGGAAGATAAACCACAGACTTACTGATCAACTTAGTAGATTTGTTGTAGGAGTCTCCTTGAACTGTTAGATACTCACAGCTTTATGTTTTCTAGTCATGTTCAGAACAATGAACCAACATTTGAGTCACTCAAGCAAGCTTTGGGTCAACAGAATCTGGTTCCTATGGGTGACTTTAACTACCTAGACATTTGCTGGAAAAAAATACAGCAACTCAGATGTCATCCATCACGTTCCTGGAACATGCGGTGGTCTGCTTCCGTATACAAATGTTACATGTCCCAACCAGGAATGAGGCACTGCTGGACTTGCCGCTCACAAACCAAGAAAACCTACTTTGTAATATCTTAGTTAATGATAGCTTTGGCTGCAGTGATCACAGTATTGGGGAATTTGGGATCCTGCTGAGTATGCCGAAGGTTAGTACTAAGTTTTTAGATTTTAGAAGAGAAAATTTCAGGTCACTCAAACCTCAGCTGGGAGGGATTCCATAGAAAGCTTCCATTAAGGACAAAGGAGCAAGCAAGTGCTGGAAATTTTTCAAGAATGCTCCCTTTTTTTTTTTCTCTCTCTCCAGATACCTACAGAAAGGAAGAGGTTGTAAATACATCAGAAAAGCAGCAGTTGTCATAGCAGATGAGAAGTCATTTGGAAACATACTAACTATTGCTTGAAGCAGAAAGTTGGAGACCAGAGAAGAACCACCAAATCTCACAGCCAAATTCATAGTGCATGACAACATCAGATGCATTGTCATAAGAAACTCAAACAACAAAACTTAAAGTATAAGATAGAATCTGGTTCCTGCTAAAACCGTACCAACACACCTCTATGAATTATTGATTAACAAGTCTGGTCCAAAGAATAAATGGTGTTACGAAGATATTTGCAGAGCCCAAGGAATGTGCCTGGTCATTGACACTACATGTAAATATAGAAAATCATACAACTGATGATTGTTTCAATGTTTGGAGGAAGGTACCAGTAAAGCTTCTAGGAGATAAACCTGAGGGCCTAATGAATGCATTCATTCCAAGAATATAATGACAGGTCACAAGAGAAAATTTTCAGCTGGGCCCGACAATAAACCAACTTCCACAAATTCACATTTGAACATCAGAAAAAGAAATGGGAGAAGTTGCATGGCAGATTTCTAAATGCCACATGCAATTTACCTTACTAACATTTCATCAAGGCCACTGAGAGGAAAGTTATCTTCCTAAATTATCTCATGAAAAGGTCATGTTACTGGTTTTGCCTTCCATGCTTCCCTAATGGCCACAGAAAAGTAAGTCTTAATCACTGCAGAAGGTACAACTACCCTTGTCTCTGTTATGGCTCCAGCTGGCGTGTATTTGCCCAACACAACCATAGCACCCGGTTAAGACTGAATAAAATTCATTAATAGCTTCTTTCTTTGGGATAAATGTATAGAACATACATGCTAGATGACTGACATAACCTTTTGAGGTACAAAATGACAACTTTGAAGACAAGAGAAAGTGGCACCTCCAGAACTCGTAAAAGGAAGTAACGCTTACCAGATCCTGTCCAAACTGGGAAAAGAATGGGAGTTCTTACAGGAACTCTTTCCTACCTTGCAGGAAATCACTTGCAATCTGTAATCCCATACAAGAACACCAGCTGGTGTCACTGAATGACATTATCAATTCTGAAGCAAGGTTCAGGATTTGGGTCTGAACAGCTTCCCCCTTGCAAAGGCTTCATATTCTAGCACATACCACACATGTTGCATGCAAGTCATTCAGCAAGGATGTTCTGTCTAACAAGCTGTAGCTGGGTGATTGTTGCCAAAAAGACTCTGAATCCTGAGCAGACTGAGACCGCTAGCACCAACAGCATCCCAAAGTTTAACAGATGCAATTCCTGTTGAAGCAATGAATGTACATGTGGTGTTGGGAAAGATCTCCTGGATGGACTGTGAAAGTTACAAAAGAGTGCTCACCAAAAAGATGAGGTTAACTTTTTACCATAGTGTGCAAGGTCATTTCAATTAATGTTTTGAGGAAAAGAGAATTATTATATAATTTAAAATAATACATATAGGCTGGGATTTACCTCCTTCAACTTTAACTTTAGACTTTCTTTACAGAAAGAGTAAGACATTAACCCTCCAGATGGTAATTCATTCCACCCCTGTTAGGAGAGAATGAATCAACCACCGGTTTTAGTGCTTTCTCTGTTGATTACAAAGAGGGCCTAGACAATTAGCTTGTACTTACCAGTCTTTTGGACACAGATGAATCCTCCCCATTCCATGTTCCAGATGCCGTATGGTTAATCCAACATTTTTTCATAATGAAAAAAATACTCTTAATCCTTATCAATGTATTATCTGTGTAGCACTGTACAGAACCCTTTAGGACAATAAACATACACCTTAAGCAGAAATAATGAGACTACAAAAACGGGTAACTAAACATTGTCTCTGCTCATCTGTCGTACTACAAAGTTTAGTCTGGCTAACAGAAGTCAGGATATACAAAGCCTTTGAAGGCATCTTGATGACTTCATCTCAGGTGGTACAAATAGTTAAAACTTCTGGCCTGGGATCAGTGACTGCAGAAGTACATCAATTCAATAGTGTTTCATTCCCACAGTGAATTTGGGAATCATGAAATGTGCTTCATTAATAGCCATGTCTTTCTGGAGTCCATTTCCCTTTTCTACTTCTTTCAAATTAAGAATTCAAATAGAAGTTCAGTAGAAATATTTCCTGTAGGAAGTTGGCTAGCACAATCCTAGCAAATAGTCTGCATTGCTCAATGAAATTAGAAGGAAATTCATGGCTTTGAGAAAAGCAAACTTTTTTACCTAAGCAACAACCATTGGAAAATGCTTTTCCAATTTTTGTCTATTCTTCTGCCATGAATCGTTCCAATCTCAATATTTTCCATATTTATTCAATCAAGTGTTATTTTATCCAGATTTATGGTAGGTAATCTAGTTATACTGAGCAGAGCATGATTGTTTTCTCATGGTTTAAAGCATTGCTGATTTTTATCATACACTCCATATAAAAAAATCATCTTTCTATTGTGAACATACGCAAGTATTATCTTCTAGTTATTTCCATTTTTCTCCTGGAGTTTAAGATCCTCAAAATGGATGACATTTATTGTCTCCTCTTCTAACTTAGTTTTCTACTTCAGCTGCACCTACTGCATTTGAAACAGCACAGTGAGAAAATGAAACACAATATCTTCAGTTTCCTGCGACCTCACCTTTTGGCTCCCTCTCTAATTTCTTTACAAAAGGCATCTCTTCTGCTCCATTATTTAGTGGTTTGTACAGAGTAGATTCATCATCTCAGAAACTGGTTCCACAAAAGAGGCATTCCTTTTTTTTAGAAAGTCCTTCATTAAAATGTCTTATATATTTTTTATTCTGAGAAACTCCTTGACATGCAGCTACTCAAAGAAAAACCTTGTCACCTGTTCCAAAGGTAAAGTAACACGCTGCTGAAGCTGCATCTTCCTAAATTTACATGGCCTGAAAGAGGGCAGGATTAGATGGTCACAAAATAGCCAGCTGTTGCTATTAAGCAATACTGTGAGAGTCTGAATGCTTACAAGCAGTTCCCTCTCTTTCCCCCTGCTCTTACCTCCACTTCTATTCTTCTACTTGAACAATTTTGAACTTGCAATAAGATATGGTGCCTTCTACATGTGGAATGTGGTGGCAAGAATGTGGGAAGAGCACTTAGGAAAGTAAAATTCTCTTTAGTACTTGGGATTTGGGTCTTTTGCTTGGGGTGTTTCAGGGGTTTTTTGGTGTGAGTTTTTTTTCTTTTTTGTTTTGGGTTGGTTTGGGTTTCTTTAGTTTCCCTGGTTGTTGAGGATAAGGATTACAGTCCCTCTGATGTTTCTGTTCATGTGCAGTTCCCATCTAAAAAGCCTAAATATTTTGACTGAAAAGCTGCAGTTGTGCTAGACAAAGTTGTTTTGTTGGTTTTTTTTTCCAAGGAAAATTGGAAACTGGCAGGTTGCTATCTGCAAGCTTGTTTCTATTTTCTTATCTGTAGACAGACTCCTGGAAAGTCAGTGCATGTATTCTCTAACTTCCTTGGTTGTAGTTTCCAGGACAAGGCGGAAAAAGGCACACAAAGGCATGAAAGTCTCCTGGAATTTGCCCAGGGTTTTTTATTTTCACACTGTTGAAGTGTGAAAAGGCAGAAAATTGAAGACAGAAATCTTAACTATTTTGAAAACTTTCTCCAGTTTAAACGTGTGTGTGCATATGTTTTTCATGGAAATTTGGGATGCCTTTTGTAATGCAAATTTCCCCTGAAAGTAATTTTCACCTTCTGGACACCTCAGATGCTTAAAGGGGAAAGCAACTTAATGCCCTGTTAGTCAACAAAAGCTTTACCTTCCTTCATACACAACTTTTTCAATTAGCTATATTTAGCTGAATGGGGAAAAGTCCACTCTGGATTTTATGCAGTATTGAATTTGGCCCCTAGGAATTCATGATTCATTTGGATAGATTGCTGCAGTTTAGGAATGACGCCATTAATGTGGCCTAGAGAGTATGATCTATGTAGTTTGGTAGGCCATCTCCCTTTAAACCCAAAAGAATCGAAAACTAGACAAGTCCTTACAAGCAGTGAGTATTTACAGAATTACATGCGGTTATGTTGTTCACTATATTCAGCCTAAACTGCTCGATAGACTCTGTAGTTATGTCAGAGGCAAAGCAATGCTAATGAAATTGCCTGATGATCTCAGAATAGTTGCTCAAAACTGTACTAACCCATGAGGATGTAAAATGGAAAAGCATTCCCATTTTCTTGCTGTCTCTGACTACACCCCAACTTGTCCACCTTTAAAAGGTCTTGAAAGTTTTTTTCCATTTGCTTATTCACTCCGTACTGTTTTTTGCAAAACTTGAAGTTGTGACAGTCTGATCTTAGAGTTGATTAAGATGTGCTGCTGGCATTGCTAGCTCAAAAGGACAGGAATCTCTCTACAGTCATCTAGTTCATTTGAGGTAAAGCAAGTGAATTTTTGATTGGATGGTTTCCTCTGAATCAGAAACTGTTAGTTTTTATTTTGAAGTTTCTCAATTATTTTTTTTTACTTGAATTGAGGCTCCACCCCTCATTCATGGAGGAGTTTCTCTTTCAGTTATAAACCACTTTTAAAAATTTTATTTAGTCATGAGGAGAAATGTTTCAGTGGTATCTTTCCAGTCCTGATATTCATACATTCTCTAAGTGATTTTATTATACAGCTGCAACACAGGAAGGCCTGAGATAAATTTAATACAAGATAAGTTCTTTCCCCCAACCCAATGCCTCCCTCTTCTGAAGAAAATTCCTATAAACTGGATAGCTTCTACAGCAGAATATATGTATCTTTAAGAAAGAAAACTGAAAGCAAACTCCTTATAGTATAATCTATTACTACTTTCTGGGGAAGTGATTATGGTGAGACAGATAGGTGCTTTCACTTTTCTCTCTTTATATTTTCTGCCAAGAAAAACTTCTCTCTGTTATGATACTTATCTGGTGGGTAGAATAAGTTGTTTAATGAAAATGTCTTTCCAGAGGAAAATAGTTTCTTAAAGATCTTCATTACATTAAGTCTCTTGCATCACATATCAAAAACACTGGTGGTGTTTTTGGTTTTACTGGTGGTGGTGCAGGTGAACCTGCACCTCCAATACCTCCCATCACAGCGTAACTTCTGATTCTGTCTCTGCTTCCCTCTTGGCCCTATTCTCTCAGAGCCATAAAGAATTCATATTATTGCATTGTCTTATATTTCAGAATCTCTCATTCTTTGTTTCATGGGTATAGGGAGAGAGTGATGACTTCTCAGGGTGTGAACATGGCAGCCGAGGCAACCGTGGAGGAGAGAAATCCTAAAGTGGTTGCACCCCCCTTTGTGGGGGAGGTAATTACTTAATCAAGCCCTGTCAGTGTGTCTCCTGGATGTGATCCATGAGGAGCCTAGACATGCACGGACACAGCTGGTGATTGCAGTAGGACTCTGATCACCATGTAATGTCCCCCATGTTGTCGGCACAGCTGAACCTATTGCGGACACAGAACAAACAGGCATAAGAGAGAGCATAAAAAAGGGAAGGAACTCTCCTGACCAGTGTGATAGACAGGCAGTCCATAACAAAACTGTTGACCACTGCCTTTGGAAGGGTCCCATTCACAAGGATTACAGTTCTTAAATGTTTCTGACTAGTCCTATTAAAACTATTATTGAAATCATAGGGCTACACAAACAGGTTAAAGAGGTAAAATGGGTGTCCTTTATTACTAGGATCAAAGACCCACTTTCACAAAGCTAGTCTAATAGCTTGTTATCTCTTTTTTATTCATAACATCCTGTCTTTGGCAGAGAGGATATGCAGATTTTAAAGGTATCACTTTTGAAAATGGTTATATCCCCTCAGATAAGCTCTCTGGCACCTTTTGAGCTTTATGCTAAATTAAAACATTATATTATCATAAGTATACCACTATACAACAGAAGTATTTATTGCACTGGTGAAATATTATGTATTATTTGTTCATCTTGCTTCCACACTAATACTGGTAATAATTTCACAAAGGCTTTATAAAAATATCAAGGATCTTCAGCATCAGAACAAGAACAATCCAAATCCAATTCAAACCATAGGTGGTTCAAGAAGATGCCTTCACTGTGCAGTTTTAAGCCACTTCCAATAATTCTACACAACTCAAAGTAGTCTTGCCTTATGGTCCCATCAACCAAAAAGAAGCGTTGCTTTCCAGATCAATGACAAAACATTACATGTCAACTTACATAAGTTCCTTTTTGTAGTCTAGGAAATCTCCCAAACAGCTAGGCCTCCTGAGGATCCAATTCCTCTTTAAATGCATTAGGTGCATTTGCTTTAGGTGCCAAATTTAGTAATCATAGAATGGTTTGTTTTGGAAGGCACTGGACAGTTTAGTTGGCAGGTGCAATACTACTGGTGCTAAAATATGAGTTTGTATGAATTCCCATATTGTCCTTATAATTCAGTGCTAAAAAAACAAACAAACACAAACCAACCAACAAACAAACAAAATCCCTGTACAAAATTAAACAAAAAACAACAAAACCCATCCTCAAAGGGAATTGATCATGTCTGCTATTTTGCTTTTTGCTGGAAGAGGCATAATTCTCAGAATTTTGATTCATTTCAGTGAATAAAGCAGTGCTATAGAAGTTCCTCACTAGAATCAGCTTTCTGCCATAATCTAAGAACAATAAACCCTGAAAGACATTTTCCATAACTGTAATGCACGCTTTCATGTAAGCCTGGATTCACTATACATCATGTAAGAGGAGTAGTCATCAAAGTAGTTGCAAGAAATGGTCAATTATCCCTAAATTTGGACAAGAAAACAAATTTTACAAGGGGACAGTCACTTTTTCAAAAATTTTCATGTCATAAAATCTTAGTACTTCTGGACAAGTGGAAGGCATTAAAAGGGAGAGAGCTTAAAGAAAACTGTATGATGTAATAAATTTAGGTACAACATATAGATAAATAGATAGACAGACAGATAGACAGAGATATATATAATTTTGAGCAACAGTGAAGGACCAGAGGTTTCCTCTCCAGATTTTTTGTAGGCCCCTTTTAGGTACTGAAAGACTGCTATAAGGTCTACCTGGAGCCTTCTATCCTCTGGGCTGAACAATCCCAACTGTCTCAGCCTTTCCTCAAGGGAGAGGTTCTCCATCCCTCTATTCATCGTCCTCTAGACTCACTCCAACAGGTTGATATCCTTCCTGTGCTGGGGACCCCAGAGCTGGATGCAGTACTCTGGGCGGGATTGTGGAGTCTGTGGTTCCTTCTCAAGAAGGAACCTAAAGAAATTACCAGCATGGGCTCAAACATTGACCTTGCTATACGGGAAAGATCGTGGGCAATTCACACGTAGCAAGCCACAGCCTAATGGTCTTCAACAGTTTCTGGTGAAAACTTGAACTTATTTTCCTGGGGTAATTCAAGACCTAAGTTATTGTTATGCATTTTCTCCCTGTAATGGTAAAGTTATCCAGGAGGCAGCACATTTCAACACAAGAAAGAGGTCCAATTTTAGTTGCTTGCTGTAGTGTGGATAAAATTGACCCTATGGGACAATAAAGGTATAAGGCTTGTTCAATAGAAAGACCTTTTTACATACAGAATAGCAATTTAAGTATTCGTTGAGAAACTGTAGAACACCTCAATAGTACAATTACAGAGATAAACGATTAATAAATAGCCAGGAGGAAAGAAAATTAGAAATATGTGAAAATGAGCAAAAACATATTTTCATATTAAATTTAATGCAGGCAGATAAACAGCAATATACAGACACAAAGACTGTTAGAGGTGGTCAGTGAAAAAAAGGAGAGTGCCCCAGTCAAAAGTATCCATAGCTTTTTCCTTTTACTTCAGACCCCAGAATATTTTTTTCAAAGGCAAAAGTATCATCACTGCCACTTTTTAGACGGGCAAACTAAGGCAGAGCAATGTTAGGTGACTTGTCAAGAATCAATAAGCAGCTGAGTGAGACATAGGTTCCTCTGCCTGATCCTTCTGCTGTCTGGGAGGAAGAGTATAGGGAGAGCTGGAAGCCCTCTTCATGACTAGCAGTGAGAGGAATATGCATGACATATGACTTCACACTATCATCTGATTTTATATCTTAATGTTCTCTTCCTTAATATTTCTCATTACTTCCAGAAAATACAAGAAATAGATGAACGGTTGATCTTACCCAACTTCTCTTGGTCTGTGCTCCTAGGCATACCCTCTTTAAGATTTTAAGAAAACAATGTTTGATTACTTTATATTTTAATGACTGAAAATCTCAGAATCTTGAGACCCATTTGTGCTGATTTTTGGAAAAATACTAGTAATCACCCTGAGGGAATGAAATCAAAACAAATTCCTCACTGCAAATAGAAGACAGACTTACAAAAATCAGTTCCAACAATGTGACATTTCTATCTGTGCCTGGTTATATCCTGTATAAAAGAAACAGCAATTTTATTTTTTTTACTCATCCCAAAAGAATAAAAAAAGGCTGATTGTGAAAACATTGGTTAAATCTGAAGAGTAAGTGACACACTGATCAGCTTGGTCTTTGGTGAAGACAGGACCCTAGAAATCCATCTCATGGTTTTACTAGCTCACAGTTTTCGGGTGACAAGCCAAGGAGTCACCAGATTTAGAGGAATTTTAACTGATGTGTTAGGACAAACAATGAACTCACAGGACTGAGTGCAATGCAAGCCGTTCCTGGCAGACAATTTACTAAGATGGAGAACTCAACTTCTGTTCGGGGATTGGATATGATATTATGTTTATGTTAGCTATACAGCACTTCCTAAATAGTTACAGCAGAGTGCTCTCTTTATTGGGAATCTCAGATGATAATCTGCCCTCTTGCCACTTGCTGTTTCCAGATAGGAGCAAACACAGGGTTCTTACTAATTTTTTCACTTATAGTAAGTGGGTATCTGTGCTGGTTTTCACTCACAGTACCCATTGCTATTTTTCCTGCAATGATGCTGTTTTGCCCTGATTCTGCACTGCAGGACAAGAACAAAGGGCTCTGGCCTCTTTTATTTTGGCTCCAAAATTTTGAAAGCTATTCAAGCATTCAATGCTTCTTCACTCCCTATTCTTCTGCCTTTTTAAGTCCCCCTCCAGCCTGGCTTCTGAGCGGCTGCAAGTACGCCTCCCACCCTAATGGTGGCAGAAAAACCCTACACTTCACTCCATTGACTGCAGATAAAGGAAACTGCAGGGAGGGGGAAAGAAAGGGGGATATCCTGCCACAGTTTAAAAAAAAAAAAATTAAAAAAAAAACAACTAGAAAACCATTGACAAAGTGAGAGAAACTCAATAGATCATTGTGAGGGAAAAGACTGCAACTGTTTAATTTAGAGATGAACTTGGAAGTTACATAAAAGACCGAGCCAAATCTATAAATGATAAAATCAAGAGGCCTTTACTGCTTGCATCCCCCAAACTAGAGGAAATGCCATAAAATTCTTTCCTAACCCTTGGAATTCACTGTCAGAAGACTTGGTTTTTTTAGCATTATATAACAACAAAACAGAGCTGGTATCTCGTGGATGTTTCCTAAAAAATGATGGTAGATAAGGAATGAAATGAATGTGTTCACATAACTGACTTACAGGTAAAATGCAAATACAGGTGTTTCCTTAAGGTCTGAGTTACAATTTGGGTAATATTTTTGAAAGTTCACTTTGGCAGACAATTATAAAATTTCCTTGGCACAGTCAGCTTCTGAGTCAGCCAAAGTTAGTCATGCATCTCCTACACTCATCCTGCATTATAAAATCTGACAAGTAAAACTAAACTGGAATCAAATCAGTCACCTGATCCTAACACAGAATATTATTTAAAAAATGAAACCAAAACAAAACAATGTTTCTGATTACAAGTAGCAGTTACAAACTTAAGGGCTTGCATCACCCCGCATGATGATGATTTGATGATCAAATGCATCATCCTGCATTTCATAACTTTTATTTTTTTTAAGGAAAAAATAAAAAATAACTTTTTTTTTTTAAGGAAAAAAAAGACAGTCCAGAATAAGCCACGTGGGAATCTGTTTGGTTTAGAGCCACCTGTGGTGAAATGCAGTCATCACTAACTAATGTTAGCAAAATTTGCATTCCTCCTACTTTATGAGTGTGTACATCTGTCAGATCAATTGATGTCTTGCAGCAGTGACAGGAGCAACACTGAATTTTCTCATTATGATCAAAATATGCTGAGTGATTATAACTTACCAAATGTGATACCAAGCCTGAGCTCTTAAAAATGTATTGACAAAATTTATTTTCAGAAATGTTGAAAATAGGGTAAGGGACAAACTCTGCAAAACTAGAATTCATTCATGTCAGCAACAGTAGTATGATACTGATGATGTAATCCTGGGAAGACTCACAGAATTCATGAAAAGGGTAAAGTTGAAGATAAATTTGAAATGTGTTAAATTGGGTGAAGTGTAAAGACAGTGTGCAAAAGAAACCCCTGTCCTCTTTGTCTGGGTAGTAACCATACTGCCATAATGCCCATGCAACAACTACATTATGTGATGAAACACAGTATCATCTAAAGAGTTAGTTTGGAAGGGACCTTTGGAAGTTACACAGTCTGACATGCTATAAATACTGGGGGATGTTGTACAGATTAAGAGTCATATTTTTTATTTGTTTCACTTACTTTTCACCCAGATAATGCTTTCATAAACATTATGTTTTCCCCCATTTTTTCCTCCATCTTAGTTTTGACTGAGTGTCTACCTCCTTTTCCATATCCCTCTTGTTCAAGGCAATAAAAAACTAAAAATTCCATTGAAAATGTCACAATTTTAATATGCATTTGTGAAGTGGACAGAATGGTTACCAAAGACAGAAACGGTGGCACGAGAACAGTCAAAAAGCAACAAACACTGTGGAAAATAACCTAACTAAAACATACCTGCCACGACACCTTGTCTTAGGATCACTGAGGAGGAAATAGATGTTTGTCTCCTACCATGGCCATGGGCAGTGAGAGCCCCTGTGCAATGCTGAGTAGGATCCTGTAAAGGCAACATCAAAGAGTGCTTCACCCGTGTCTGAAAGGTGAAGACAGGGGTCAGTTCTGTTACTGCCAGTGGTGATTTAATACACATGTGTAATTGAAAACACAATGGGAGCTTGCATTGTTTGGCTTTAACATGGACGTTCTGAGAATGGCACCATGCGACTGGACAAAAAACAAAAACACCGATTAACTCTGCAGAGAAAGACCTGCAGAATGGGACAGGGGAGTTTTCCACTGACAGGCTGTAGAAACTCAAGAGCTTCCTAGCAGATCCAAAACATTCAGCTCAAACTTCTGTTCCTGTCATCTTACATGTAAGAATCCACAAACAAGAGATACAATTTGAACCTTAATAATGTTTATCCTCGTCTGTTAGGTAGATGTTAAACACCTCAAAGGTCTGAGTGTTTGGAATAGTCTTGAAGTCTTTACAAGCTTGATGTTACTTTAGAAGTGCCACTGTAACTCAGGATCTTTGCCTGTTAATAAGGAGGTCATTCTTCTTCTAGGCCCTGAATAGGTTGCTAGCCTTTAAGCTTCTGATGGTCATGAGAAGCATAATCTAATTGTGCATGTCATGCAGAAACATTCATTTTGTCAGAGGGTTTAAGCTTACTTGCTACTATCTGGGGTTCCTGGTTACTCCTCTGCAGAGCAGTTGTGGGTTCTTCTTCACGATACTCTTTTTTTTATTTTCTGTGTTTTTATTGTGTCACATATGATTGGTTTGGTCATTAATGTTGTTCAATTAAGATCAATGGCAGTTTCAGCATTACTTTGAATTGCAGCAGTCCCACACCTAATCTGTAAGCCTCAATTTATTCAACCCCCCCTTTTAACTGGCATTTTTCCATACCCTTTTCATTCTTGTTGAACCTCCATTAATTCTGCATTATCCTTTTTATGATCAAGTACCTGGAAATTGAACATAGCTTTCTGAAGTAAGGTAGAGTTACTAATATGAATAATGGCATTTTAATTTCTTCTACATTATTATTTATCCTCCAGCATCCTCCTATTTTTGTTGCCTTGTCTTACCAGAGCTGCAGATCCAGTAAAAGACGGCATTGATCTGCCAAAAAGTCTTTTGTTAAATTGTTTCAAGATCTTATTCTTCTAAGTTTACCTCATAGCCTAAGGTAAAATCTTCGAGATTGTGAATTCTTAAAACCCCCCCTAGACAGCAGCCATATGTAATATTGCTGCAAAATTCATTCAGAAGATGGACAAAAGAGTTGTACAAGCTAACCACAACATTTTGAAATACCATCCCTTGTTCCATATGACTAGTGTAGAGGCTGCCAAACAAGAACAGAGTGTAGGAAGAAGATCTTCAAAAGCTGTTAGCTTTTGACTGAAATCCATAAAATCCAGCGGGCAGCTCTTACAAATGGAAGGTTCTCTATGTCTACTGCAGGCTTCCAAAAGACTAGTTGAACTAACACGCTGCTGAATAGAGTTTTGCTCCTTGGATTCTCTGCTTTTTTTAGAATATGGTTGTGTTAAGGTCAGGTAATTTTCAAAATTTGAGACTAACTAGTGCTTTCAAGAGACAATATGCAAAAATACTGGTTTTTGAAAAGAAAAGAAAGTCCTCTTTGCCAAGAACTTGAAAGATTACTGTACTGTGTCTGTGTTTTAACATCAAGGGTTTTCTCCCATCTCACAGTTTTCCATGAATGTGAATGCTTGTCTCATGTCATTAGAGTACTTTGGAGAGGGAAAATGTACAGACTGAGTGTTCAGTTTGTTAGCTTTCTCCAGGCATGGAAATTCTTCAAGTATAACTTCCAGCACTGTTTTGCTTTCTCTTGGTTCATTTGATCTGAATAAATCAAAGTGATGTACACATTTTTGTACCCATGGTTAGCTTTAGAGAAGCCCATTGCTTTGCCCAGCCCTGCTGGGATTTAGTTTTGTATGCACACTTGATTTTCCTAGAAATTTGAATTTCCTTTTGTCTGATACAAACGGCACGGCTGTGGCAAACCCACACAGTTCAGCATGAGGTTGGAAACTGTTGCTATCATAGTGCCAAGAGATAATTAACTCAGTAATGTTAACACACATGCTTGGCATTCATTATCAGAACAGGGTGGGAACAGAATGCAACAAGATTTCCACCACAGTTGTCTACTGACCCTGCTGTCTGCTCTGTCCCAGCTGCCCACACATCCGCTCTGCAGCCACGACATCAATTTGTTCAGGTACCAGTGAGCAAAACCTCAGGTGCCAAGAAGCACTATGAGAAACACGTGCAACTGTGCTTTCTAGGAAGAGCAAATGAAGCTCAGAAGGATGCACATGAAAATCTCTATCCTTAAAATGAAAGCTCACTGAAGAGGTCAGAAGTACCTGTGGTCCAAAAGCTCTATGCTGGAAAGCCACTGTTTTCCATGTTTGGTGCATTTGGCCAAGGAAGACTTAAGTGAGTTGTCTAAATCAGAAGACAGCTTTGCACAGAGTGGGTCTAAATGGCTTGAAAATACTTCATTATTGACAATGTAAAATGATGTAAAATGCTCTGTGCCTCAGAAGTGGCTGAAATCAACCTTCTTGGGAGCAATACCTGTGGGATTTGTGGGCTCCAGCCACAAATCTTTCCTTCCAAGCAGTTCCTTTCGACCCTTGATCATGATGTTAAAAATTTGAAGAGGGGGCTGCCACTGTCATTGTTATTAATTATCATTCATTCATCTGTTTATTATCTTTTTTTCCTGAGAAAATGATTGCCCATTACTTGGTGAAAATTTTCAATGACAGTGCAATTTCCTAGACAGCCTGGATGATGCAACATTTATCCAAAAGAATAATTTATGCACCATTCTGCCTATCTGGAGGATGTTTTATACAGTAGAAAGGAAAAAGCCAATTCCTTAAAACAAAAAAATAAACAAAACAAAGCAAAAAACAAATAAACAGATAAAAAACCCTCCCACAATCAAACAAGAGCATCCTATCCCCACTATTAAAAAACAAGAAAAAAAGAGAGAGATTAAGAATAGTGTAACATATGCCCTGAAATTGAAGATATTTGATATTATAACTACTGAGACTGTAGTAGGTTTGGTTAATTCTTGTGAATATTTCATAATATGTAAACCGCCGTTATTTTTACACAATACATTTTCTAATGCATCCCAATTACACAATCTCCCAAGGGAATAAAAGGAACTCTTTCTTACTTGGAAGTAGAATCAGCAAACCAGATTGGAAGTCATATTATAAATCTCAAAGCAACAATATTTTTTAAAAACTGCATGTAACAAACCTTCCTCGACTTGGGAGCAACAGCAAATATGTTAATATATGAAAACAAGTATGTTACTATCTATGGGAGAAAAAAAAAAAGGAGAATAAACCTAATGTTTCTGAAGAAGTTATGTGAAAGGTAGATTTTAAAAAACACTCAGCAGCCCCAGCAATTCCAATGCTAGCTTATTAAGCGAATCTAAAATGGCATTGAAACCTTTCGAAAATTCAGTTCTAAATGTTTGTGTCTGAGATGTTGGACAGTAAGTCCATTTGGAAAGCCATTGGCAAATCCTAATTTTTGAAGTTGGTATGCACTTACAGTGCTTACCCACGTTATCTTGGATAAAGAAATGATGCTCGCAATTTAACTCTTCCACATCTTTATCTACAAAAGCAATGACTTCTAGTAAACTTTGAGCCTAATTTTATCAGTATTTTTGAACAAAATGAACAGAACTCTCAGAAATTCATAATATCTCAAAGAAACCAACCCATTCCCATGCATGTGTGTTTGACTCTCTTAACCCTCCTGTGCATATGTGTTTGACTCTTTTAACACTATAGAACTAGTATTTTGTTCTCATAGAAGGAAGAGAGAGAATTTCAAAGTGAAAAGAGAAGAATTAAAATGCAGAAATGGAAATCACTCTGACTTGCATGATGAAAAACATGTTCATTGCGTATCAAGATCAGTCTAGTTAGCATCAATATGTGCAAGATTTGGAATAACTACAAATCTAGTACCACTAACTACAGGGCTGAGGCAAAACAGAAGTGAAAAAGACCCCTCTAATACTACCACCTTCTTTATATTTCAAGCAGATACAAACTCCATATTAGTTCCCTCTGTAGGAATATTTGTTTTGCAGTGGGTTCAGCAGTATTCCCTAATCCCCGCTTTTATTAGCAGTCCACAGAAAAATTTCAAAGTGACAGTTATAAAATACTGAACCCCACTACATCAGCAGAAAGCACATCAACACACCAAGCAACAATTCTTCCCATAAAGCCGCACTGCTTTATGCAGGAGACATTTCCTATTCAGGCAGCCCCTTAGAGAACTGGACAGCACTTGGGATAATTCCCAAATATCAAAGACTACAAAGTAGGCAGAAGTTAAAGAAGACAGTCAGCCAAAATATTTCTCTTTCTTTAACCCTGAGAAAGAATCCTTTGAAAAGCGCCAGGGCAGAATCTGTCCATGCTGATTATTTTGAATAATCCTTTGTTCCATCGAGTTTACCCATTGAAATGAAACTGGAAATACTAAGAATCTCCATTAACGCTGTTGGACCGAGGGGAATAAATATGAGAGGAAAGAATGAAAATTGTGTTATAAATTTAGAAAAACAAAACAAACAAACAAACAAGAAATGAATGGACCCAATATAAATAAGTTACAGGGTAAAATAAAAAGGAAAACCTTCTTTCTTTTTATTTTTCTTTTCTCCACTTCCTGTATTAACAGCGGAGGGCTGTTTTTCCACTCAGAAACACCTCTTTACAATAAGCATGTCCAGACCTGATTAGAAAACTGTTTTTCCCAGCATCATTTGGCTTTAGTTGAATTGCTATGGTTTCCCACCCTTCCTATGAATCAGCACTCCTTTTCCATCACCCATCACTTTCCACACAGTATGCACTGTTCTGTCTACCCTGGACCTGAACAAAATTACCCAAGTAGCACTGGCTACACATCTGCCTTCTCTGAGGTCCTTCACACCCAGTAGACAGTGTACATATGACAAAATAAGAAGATGTAATTTTCCAAGTTTGGGGAAATTAGGACAGTTGAATATCAAAATATTTTCTCAGATCTATGCAAAATATTTTTAAGTTTGAATATTTACATATAATAATGGAACTCACAGGTTCCAAACAAGTATCAGAGATCCTTAGATTGGGGTCCTATGTAATACAGCCAAAACACAAACTGAAACAACCTAGAATGATAACAAGCAACAGATGGATGAAATGAGAAAAGTAGAAAAAGAACAAAAAGGAAATAAAAACTTATGGAAGAACAATTAGAAGGCTAGTGCACCATGAATCTTATTCTTACTATTTTGCAGTACTTTGTCCCTGCCAAAGCAGCACAGATATAGAAATAAAGATATGGAGTGAATTTGTGACATTTGTGATTCTGCCCCACAAATTTAGTTAAATGGGGGAAACAATTCAGAAGACAAGACAAACAGAAGCAGAGGTGTCAGATACAAGGACAAAAAAGATTAAACACTTTAATGGAAAGGAGATGAAGTAGAAATAGCAGAACAGGTGAATTTTCCTTGTAAAATTCATCTCTGGTACTGCCAGGGTGAAACTCTTTCACCCTGTACAGTCTCAGCCAACCATAACAAGAACACAAGCTCAGTCTGTGAAGAGACCACCAGCAGAAATGTGTAGCATGGACTGATTCTCTGAGAAGCTGAAAGAAAATCTAGAACAAGCTTTGGTGTTGTTTTAGCTGAGTGCTGACTGCTGCTCTGTGAGAAGCTCAGACAGAAGCCCCAGATTATATCCTACAAACATCAGTGGGCAAGAAAATCAGGAGTGTTGTGAGAAACACAGCCAAGCTTAGACAAAATGATTAGACCAAAATGAGAATAATAGGGGAGCGGTACTAAAGGTAATGGTTTCAGAAGAAAAGAGCATCCAATATGCTGCCAGGCATCTGTAATGCTGAGGGCACAAAGAGACAAAAAAGCTGTAGGAAGTCAGTTTCTACAGAGGTAACAAATAGCAGTAGCTAGAATGAAAGGAAACAGGAGGCATAAAGAGAGAAAGAAACTCTTTAAAATAATTATTTCAGTCTTGGCATTTAGATGTCATTGATGAAGGTCATGTTACTAACAAAGGCCACTGATAGGCATCTTTTTGAATTTATTCATTTTTGTCAGGTTGAAATTGCCATTTAAAAGCCAAAACACTGTATTTTCCTTCCCCTGTTCTACATGATCCTTACCCTGGCACTGGTGAGGCCACACCTGGGTACTTAATCCAGTTCTGGGCTCTCCAGCACAAGAGAAACATGGAGCTACTGAAGACTGTCCAACAAAGGGACACAAATATGATTGAAGGACTGGACCACTTGTCATGAGGAAAGCCTCAGAGAACTGAAACTGTTCCACCTGGAGAAGGGAATTTTCAGGGGAAACTGATCAACATCAGTATGTACAAATATCTGAAGGAATGATGCAAATAAGATGGAGCCAGGCTTTCTTCAGTGGCACCCAGCGACAGGACCAGAGGCAGTAGCCACAAACTGAAACAGGGATTTTTGCACCCTGTGAACATAAGAAAATGCCTCTCACTATGGTTGTGACAGCTCTGGCACAGGTAGCTCAGAGAGACTGTGGAGTCTACATCTTTGGAGATATTCATGTCTGGAAAAGGTCCTGGGCAGACCCTCAGGTTGGGAGGGCTAAACCAAGATGACCTTCAGTGGTTCCTTTCAGCCATAACCATCCTGTGATTCTGTTTACTATAATGAATCAGTTAGTAACTTTTCATTTAAAAAAACCCACAGGAATGTTCTCAGAAACTGTTCTCCTTTGTGTCTTTAAGCATGATGATATAGGTTGCTTTAAAACTCATTAGTCCTGAAAATAGAGACAAAAGAACATGTTCAAAACAGATGAAAGAGCTTACACTAATGCCTATCCCCATAGTTCTCTGCAATTTTTGGTTTGTATACATTTTCACATGCCAACTACGCTCTCTTTGTTTTCCCTATGAGTTGCAAAGAAAGCCATACAGGTTTTTGAAGGGTTAATAGTTGATAAGCAGATATTTTAGAGTATGTTGCCAGCATGAGCAGCATGCGTAATAGACATTTATGAAAATGTCAGTGGAAAATGATATACACAATTATAAGCAACCTATTGACTTCTTAGAACTTAAAACAATGTATTAAACGCCTATGAGTAATTTTAAAAAAAATATTTCTATATACATCCTTAACATTGTTCATGACTACCTTCTCATACCAATACGTGAAAGAATAGCAAAATATTTAGAAAAGGAGGAAAGCTTGGGCAGGTTTGAGAATGTCATGCTAGATATGTTACAGAGCGACTCAGAAAGCCAAAGATACTATGACATCAAAAGGTACAGATGCTGACCAGGATTTCCAGAACAGCCTAGAGGCTACAGTCTGTTCCATTACAAGCCCTGAAGTTAGAAGTTAGGTCTCACAATCAACTGGAAGGGTGAGCCAGGGCTCAAAATACCCATGGACATTAACTGCTGGAATCAATTACTGCATTGGAGTGGAGTCCTAGGTACCTAAATCTTTAACTTCCCTTAGGTTCCTGTGTGTCTGGATTTTTCTGAAAATATAGGTAAAATTTTTGAACATACACACAAGCTACTTGGTTCCCAGGTCAGTAGTGAATGCAGCTTTCCTAAGTGTTGTCAGTAGAGGCATGTCACAGTTGGCTTCCTGTGCCTTTTAAACTCCTGCAACAGCAAAAGGATTACTTCCTAACATTGCCCTTTTGAACTATTCTGGCTTGCAGATCTATCTAAAATTGAAACTTTATCCAACATAATCAACAATACAATTCACCTCAGGAGATAAATATTGTAGGAATTTTCATAGTTTACCGGTAGACCAGGCATAGCAGGAATTTAAACTTTTCTTTCTTTTGATATAATCTACTTATTTCATGCCAGAGAATTAAAAGAAGTGTTTCTAACTGGAAAGGTGAATTCCTAAACTGAAAGGTTTTTCACTTATTTTCTTCTCCAGACCTGGTAACATTATACTTTCAGTGCATCCCCAAACCAAACACAACATGCCTGAAAAATGAAACATTGTCAGGAAGTAGCAACTGTCTCTTACACTTAAGGACAAAAGTTAAATATTGTTAGATCTAACTCAAAAATTTTCTGCTTGTTCTTAAAAACATATGTTAATTTAGCATGGCAGCATTGAGGACTACTAGGATTTTAATGATGCTTCACTGTGTTTGAAAAGAATAGTAAGATGGAAAAGTGTTTAACCTTTCTCTTTGGTGAACGTACATCTTACTGTCAGCTTTGGAAGCAATACAGCTATGATTTATTCAGTGAGTATGATCAGTAGTGACAGAATACAGGAATCATTAGGATTGGACTCATAGGTATAGTGTGAGGTTTAAGAGGAAATGATTTCTAAATTAAACTAGCCAAGGTACCAAATGGTTAACTAGTCATCAGTTAACTGATGTCCAGGAAACTAAGGAAGAGGGGTGATGTGGACAGATTTTACAAACAGAATCTAAATAGAATAAAGAATTGTCTTGTAAATTATCATTTTATGTTCTCCCAATAAGCAGAATAGCTAAGAGAACTCCCTCAAAACTTGGAAAAATATGAGTGCTTCTTTTCTTCAGATGTTCAGTGCAGATAGAGATACATGGGGAGAGATACAGATGCATAAATGCACTCACACATATAAACTCACAGAAAAAATATGTGATGAAGTGGTGTGATAGAAAAACTTGAATTCATATGCTACTCCCACGTGGCAGACACCAGTAAAGTGGCCATAACATTCCAAACACATGTACACAAATTCCTTATTTCACACAAGTCTCATTATGAGTTCTGCATATGCCATCTATTTATATTTCACATATTTTAAAGAATTTCAAGCAATTATAGCTATTAGGTGTCCCTCTGCCTAATGATCAAGTGTCTTTGATACTATCACCTCAGATATATTCACTGCAGTCAGACAAAAATATGTGTCCAATACGTTTTAGATATCTCCGACTTCTTGACATCTTGATAACAGGTAATGGTGTGAACATACCAAAAGCAATATCTTTGATGCTGACAGGACCTAAATCATATGCAGTGGACTGGTGTGTGGTATAAATTTCCACCACCTGCCAGAAATTCCTGTGTTTAGGATTTTGGACTTTTGCTCTGTTACTAGGCAAGGAGCAGATTTTGCCTATCCTGGGCCTCGGTGAACTTTGGTGGGAAAGAGAAGAGGAAAAATTGGATCTCTTAGAAAGAAACTACAGTTGAAGTTGCTGGGAGGGAGTTGGATAGAGTTCAATGAGAAATGTTAAATGCAATACTTTGCCTATCCTTGCAGTTCATCATTGCAGCCATTAAAAGAGAGGGATACAACTTATTTCTCTATTTCTGCATCTCACAGTTGTCCCTCCCCACAATCAAATCAGAAAGGTGGGGATGAAACTCTTTCTGTTTTCCATGTCTATTGCCACAGCATCCCCTGGCACCTGTGTGGAGGAGTAACCATGAAAGCTTTGTTCGACCCTGCATGTCAAAATGCCTGCTTTGGGCCACTTGGAGGGAACTCTCACCCCTCCTTTAGCTGTTACTGAAGCACTGCCCCTGTGAGTGCCCAGCAGGTGCTCAGAACAGTGAGAGTCCTCAGGGGATTTCAGTGCAGCACACAAAGAAAACCTCTCTTAAGCTCACTCAAAGGAAGATTTATCAGAGACCAAATTTGGACACAACTTAAAATTTGCCTAGGGATGCTGGAACACATCTCTCTGAGACCAGACAACCAT
Source organism: Manacus candei (assembly GCF_025592945.1). Lineage (NCBI taxonomy): Eukaryota > Metazoa > Chordata > Aves > Passeriformes > Pipridae > Manacus > Manacus candei. The sequence goes on along the minus strand of NW_026138076.1, from coordinate 39,814,073 downwards.
GCTACAAGTTCTCTCTGGAGATAAAAGAAGCAGTTTTTTCTAGGAATAGCTAAGAAGTTCAGTAAAAAAAGCCAAAGAATGAATTCTTCCCTAATTTAATTAATCATTTTAACTGTGACCTAAATATAAGGAAAATGTAATAAAAATATCAGGCTGAGACAAAGTGCTCTCAGAAGTGTTGGCTGGAAGTATTGAAATGTGGCAAAGTTGCGTGCAGCTGAGTAGAGGCTGCTGTACTCACTGTGTCTGTTTATGGCACCACTGCCACACAATGTTCCGTGCATTGCAGGCATTTTAAATAGCTGTTTACTCTGTGCTGTCACCCACCACAGTCTCAGTTTCTGGAGGCCTCCCAGAGAGGCTCTGTTTTTGTAAGAGCTGTGCAATGACCATGTGGGCACTTGCAGCCTTTCCAGCCCTGAAATCTCTTAACAACAGTTCCCATGGAGGAAATATGTTATTGAAAGTGAAAGGCTGTTTAAAAATTTCCAGAGTGACAATCCTGCCTATACTAGCATTGCAACAATCTGAAAACACATGGATTCCCATCGAAGTAGAGATCTGATCCCCAAAAATGTATTTTTAACAGCTAAAAATCCCCAACTAAACAACTAGAAATCAACAACTGCTGCTGCTCCTGCCCCAGTGGCAGAATTCATCCCAGCTGCTGCCCCTTCTCCAGCTGCTGCCACTGGCCGCTCCAGCTGTGCCATCCCTGCCCTCAGCCATCCCCAGTGCCACCAAAGTGCCCTGCCCAGCATCCTAGCTCAGGGTAAAGGCCAGATACATCTTAAAAGTGACTGTGCAGGAGTCAGGAGGAGAGGTCTTTGCAGCAAAGCAGGTCCTGGGTGCTCTTTCCCCTGTCAAAGCTGAGCTGCACTTCAGGTTAGTCGTGCCGGGTTCCTGCTGTGCTCATGGTCATCCCATCAGTGCTTATGGGTTGGACAACACGGTTGTAGGGAGCTGGGCATGAGATATGAAGCAAAGGGTAGGAATAAATGGTCTCCTTGGGGTGGACAGCCAACAGAGGAGAATGCTGAGGTGCTGTGCCAGGGTCACCCAAACTTAGTGCATTTGATAATTTTCTAACAGAAATTGCGCTAAAGTGACAGGAAGGTTAAAAGCAGACTGGAGCAATTTAAGAAAGAGATCAACCAAACACCAGAGAGCTGCCGTAATTATTTAAACTTAGACAGCATAAATCCAGGAAATTCATAAGTAAGTTTTAATTTAAAATATGTAAGCTGAGTTGTGGAAATGTCTTACACGAACAGCATAGAAACTGACTGCTTTTACTGAAGCTATGCCATAGTAATGCAGTGATGATTAATGCATAATAGATACTGTGACTTGAGATCAGAATACAATTACTGTAAATGATACATTAGATTTTTTAAAAATCATAATTTTACCTCATTTTGACTCTAGATCTTTCAATCAAGTTGAATATGTACAAGATTTGGAGAAGCTGCATAATAATTTTTTTGCCTAAAAAAGTACTGATTCTTAATACTATATCTAGAGGAGAATACAATTTTAAATTGGTTTCATCTCTTAAACATGTTCATGTATTTGTTTAGAATTTCATGTAAAATTTACTGTCAATGCTGTAATTCCAAAGAAGCAAGATATAGTCTTCTTCTTTAGTGAAGAGAGCAGATTATTGCTTAACATGCAAACTCATCTAACCTAAAGAAGAACCAGGACTTTTATAAAATTTGATAAAGGGAGTAAACTGTTGCATGAAAAAATTTCACCTTTCTTTATCTGCATCAGACCTTATCAGCAGTTTCAAAGAAACATAAGCAAACTCAGAGAATGGGAACTGCAATGGGAAAGGAAATTCAATGTTGACAAAGTAACATATGCACTAGGAATAATTTATATTTCTACTAAGCTTTAAATTTGCTATTTAAACCTAAAAAAAAAAGTTAGACTGTTCCTCCCATCCAAGACAAGCACAGCTACAAAAATTTTAAGATACTCAAGAAAACCTACTCTAAAAAATCTAAAGAAAATCTACTCTGTAAAAACTACTTCGGTGGTGGTTCTACTGCATAGGGATCACAGAACACTCTTTGCCAAGGATAAGAACTGCTCCTGGGAGTTAAGTAAGTGTAAAGAAATGTCTTTTAAGGAGACACAAACATTTTTGTTATTAATTTAAAAAATAAAAAAGCCATGAAAAAGTTACCCACAGTATCCAAATGTGCTGTAAAGGGAAGCAAATCTTTTTTACCAACAAGTTTTGAAACCTAAATATGGAAAATTGAAAGCTGATTGTGAGAAAAAAATTCCCATCTTAGAAATTTCCTTGTGAAACTAATTTCTACAAATGGTTGTTAGAATCAGGAACTCAAAGGTATTTAAGGTAAGATGTGGATATGGAAACTACTTGGAGTTTTATAGTATAGCAACAACAAAGTGTTTTAGAAGGCATATAGGCCTGACCATCTAGTCATTAGCCTCATCTCCCATCGAAATGCAAACTAAAAACTACTGCTGAGGGGAAATAGAGGCCTGAATGGACCAGTCATCAGATTCAGCAAAACAGGATGGTGCTCACACTGCCACTGCTTCCCTGCTGTGGCATAGCCACCAGTGGCCTTTTTTAAAAAACATTTTCTTTAAAGCATGGTAACCTTTCACATATCCAAATATACCTTACAAATGAGACTAATTTCCCATTGTTGATATCTTCAGTTTGGGACATGAAGGTACCAAATCTGTAATCATCTGCCACCTAAGGCATGACTGTAATGGTGTGAAGCTATGCTTTTCTTAAACTGCAATCTAATCACAGATCTGTTTCTTAAAGCAAGAAGAGATCATTAGATGTTGTAATGTTACCTGACTTATTACACAGGTCGATAGCATCAGATGGAGCCTGTTTTGCAGTCCAATTCCCTTTTTACTTTTCATCGATCCAGACAACTGTTTCACATGTTCATATCGGAGATTAACATATTTGGATGTTGGCTTGTATTAGTTACAAGCATGTTTGGACAGTTCCTTTTCCTTTGATATGTGTTGACAAAGGTGACTCTGAAAGTAATAACATTGCTTAACAAAATGTATTTCAAACTAAAAGAGGGAAAATTTAGGTTAGATTTATAGAAAAAATTCTTTACTGTGAGGGTGGTGAGGCACTGGAACAGCTTGCTCAGAGAAGTTGTGAATGCCCCATCCTTGGCAGTGTTCTAGGGGCAGGTGTCCCTGCCCATGGCAGGAGGATTAGAATTAGAGGATCTTTAACATCCCTTTCAACCCAAATGATTCCATGATGATCACATTTGGAGATTGCTTGTGATGAGGATTTTAATAGAGCTTTCAATGCTGCGTGTGAAAGAAACTTAAATGACAAAAATGTGTCTCCTTACAGAGACATTTCTTTACACTTACTTAATTCCGAGGGGCAGTTCCTGTAAAGGGAAACTTAGGTTCAGTTCCTTCCTTTAAGTGAAATAAGATTTCTTTGCTTAAGCTCAGAGTTATGCTAATATGTACAACTAATCCTCAAGAAATCAGCCTCCAAACATGGATTCCCTGAAATTTTTAGACTTAACTCCAAGGCAAATAACCAGCCTCTCAGTGATGGCCTTCTACCAGTCTCCTAGCTGGATGCCAATACATGCACAAAACTGTAAAAGTGGGACTTCTGGGGGAAGGCAATTCAGGGATCACAACTGTGGTGTCTGGGAGAAAAGACATTGCAGGTTGCTTGCCACAACCCTGTTGACACAGTACCTCCCTCTGAACGTGAGTTGGTGCACCCAGGGTTAGAATGATTCAGCACTGCGGCATCAACACCATATGACTCTCCCTATTAGGAACACCTGTTGATAATTTAACAGCCTGAAGAACAGCTGAAAAATGAGACTGGGTGCTGGCAGCCAGCACATCTATTCAGCAGTAAATCTTTCCTCCTCAGTAGAAATGCCTCTTCAAGGCATTTGCTACTACACTCTTGTTTACAATGGCTTAGATCTGTCGGTATTTGTGTGTGAAAAGCACACAAGAAAAGAAGAAAAGGAGGCAGTGTATTATCATCCAAGGTAAGAGAAGGCTGCCTCCATGGCACATCAAAACTAGGATTAATCATACATATGTAAAAACAAACAAAAAAAAAAACAAAAAAGCTAAAAACAAAATAAACTTAACAACAAAAGGAAATTTTTCTATTTTTTTAAAAAAAAAGTCCCCCAAGGATATTTTAAATGGAGGACAGAACTGAGGCAAAACAGATACTTCCCACAAGAAGAAATAATACAGGGCTGATCTAATCTTCTTCTAGTCCCCGAGGAGAGAGATGTGGACATCTCTTTTACTGGGGCCTTTGATGGAAAGTGTTGAAAGACTTCACTTCAATTCAAATGTAGAATAAGCACATATATGAAATAGTCTCAGTTCCTTAGCACTGTGGACATCCTGTTTACTAGTTTTCTAACCCTCCACTGGCTGGTGAGCAGGGGGCTGAAAGGTACCTGCACGACTCAACCTTGCTCAAAGTTGTAGCACTCCACCAAGATGCTTGCAGCCATGTCCAAGAGTAATAAAAATATAGTCCAGATATGACATTTATGTTGAGGTTGTTGTTGTGAATGTAACCGTATTAAGTTAAATCTAACCGGGTTTAATCTCTGACAATTCTAAATAAATGTCCAGCTGTGAGATTTCACCAGAGCATATTTTTGAGAGCTAAAGGACAGAAATGTATTATTCAGATAGCACTGGCATGGAGGGAGAGGACACTGATGTAAATAGTCAGCAATAATGGCTGTACATCACAGCACTATTTATTTGTGGTTTCTTATGTCAGTAGGGAATAATTGCTTCTCTTTTGGAAGCCATCATATTTCAAAGGATGTAGCCACAAACTTCATCATGGCAATTACAGTCAACATTAACAAGGTCTGAACAGCCTCTGACACAGAGCTGAGTTTAGAAACAGAGCACTGAAATTTTATCATGCCCATATGACTTTTTGACAGTGCTAGACAACATTGTCTATTCTATTTGAAATTAAAAATAAACAAAAATATCCATAAAAGAATATTTGAACCATTTTACAAAGCTTTATAAAAGTCACAGTTCCAATTTCCCCATATAAATCTCAATGATTTGGAGAAAAATGCTAAGAAGATAATGCTTCATGGAAATTTTTGCTCAGACTGTTGTGGTAGCCTCAGAAATAGCCCTCTTCTTAATTTCTCTTTTTGATAGGAAGTTTTACATCCTATATTCAGAGTATGGGCGTTTACTTGCACTTTGAGTGTAGACAGAGGTTTTTTCTGAAATTCCTCATTCCCATACACCTTTGGAGTCTCTCTTTGACACATTTCATAGAATCATGGAATGGGTGGGCTTGGAAGCAACCTTAAAGATCACCTAGTTCCAACCTGCTTGGCATGGGCAGAGATGCCTGTCAGGAGATGAGGTTGCTCAGAGACCCATCCAACCTTGTCTTGAACACTTCCAGGGATGGGACATCCACAACTTTTCTGGGCAACCTGTTCCTATGCCTCACCACCCTCATAGTAAAGAATTTCTTCCTAATATCTAATCTAAACCTACTCACTTTCAGTTTAAAGCCATTCCTCCTTGTCCTGTCCCTACATACCCTTGGAAAGTTTCTCTCCATCTTTCTTTTAGGTTCCCTCCAGGTACTGGAAGGCCATAATTAGATCACCCCAAAGTCTTCTCCAGGCTGAACAATCCAAATTCTTCTTAGGCTTTCCTCATAGGAGAGGTGCTCCATCCCTCAGAAACAGATACAGTATTCCAGGTTGACTCTCACCAGAGCAGAGCAGAGGGGTAGAATCCCCCCCCTCACCCTGCTGGCCATGCTGCTTTTGATGCAGCTCAGGATACAACTGGCTTTCTGTGCTGCAAGTGCACATTGCTGGGTCATGTCCAGCCTCTCATTCACTAGCTCTCCCAAGTCCTTCTCCTCAGGGCTGCTCTCGACCTGTTCATCCCACAGCCTGATTGATACTGGGGGTCACCCTGACCAGGTGCTGCAGCTTGCGCTGGAAGCCTCCAATACTGCCAAAAAAAAAAAAAGCAGTTCTCCTTCTCTGGCCAGAACTTACTGCAAAACAAATTCAATTTAAAATTAGGTCCAAGAAAGAATAGGATTTGTCTCAAAGGTACTGATAGCACACACACTGGCTAAAGACACTTACAAGTGCACTTATAAAGCCACAGTTTTCAAACAGTCATTTTCAAAGTTTTGGATTAGACCTCTGAATATTTATTCTGTGGAAGAAACAACTCACAGTTCTCACTGTAATGGGGAAATAGAGAGTTTAGGGAAAGAATAAAGTTAGTCAAGAGACCCAGCTATACAAGAGTCATAGAAAGGCAGTGTAAGGAAGCAGCAGTTTCTTATCAAGCCTCTACTTGTTAGTTTTTAGAGGTCGCAAGAGGTCTGCTTGGATGACAAGCAGAGGTCATTAGGTTTTCGACATCATTATTAGTGATAGGTTCAAAAACTGAAACCCCTTAATAAGATCACTGGAGATTCAAAAATAAAAAAAAAAAAAAAGAGAGAGGGAGGCAAAGAAGGAGAGAGTGAAAAATTAAAGCATTAAAACATGCAGGCTTGCCAATTGACATTTATAATCATATTTTGAAACTCGTGCCAGAGTAATATGTCTACTCATCTGTAGCAAGATCTGAACATTCAGCTTGGTAACGTTTAGGGATTTTATTTTGAATGTTTTGCTATGTCACTAATTGGGTTTTATTTAATAATCCTTTTCTCATATGGCTAATCTTAGAGGAGGAAGTGTGAGTTTTTTAAATCTTTTAACTTATTTTATATTGTGCCACCTAATGTTCTAATTGGATGTGTTTCACTGAATAATATGGAACAGAGTTAGGAATAGTTTAGTCATCTTGAATATGCTGTTGTAGTCCAGGAAGAGGATAAAACAGTGAGAGTTCAATTTTAATATACTTATTAATATTTTAGAATAAAAGTATTCTAAAAGTACATTAAAAACTGGTGTCCATCCTCAAGTTAGTCATTGTGTATAAGGATAAATCTTATCTCTGCTCATTTAAATAAGTTCTGGAATCACTGCTAGCAGGAGTATATTTTTTTTAAGAATGTATGAAATGAACTGTGACCCATTTGAATAAAATGGAGATGGGCCAGTTTTAATAAGAGGATTTTGTTCTCTTTTTTCATTTCCATGAAGACCATGAAAAATTGGGCCAAAATAATTGGCTGCCTCTTTTGGCTGGATTTCTATGCATGGAATGGATAAATAACACTTATGCCTGGTACCAGCACATGGCTTGAAGCTACAAAATGAGCTCCTATATGTTTCCATTGGAGGCCAAAAACAATTTAAACATCAATGACCTCAATGGATTTTTGGATCAGACTACTTGGAAATAAAGCATAGAATTAGGTTGGACTATCTCTGTCCAAATTAGAGTGAGCACATTTTTCACCACTATTTGAATAGCAGCAAAGGGAGAATTAGGAATGCAAACAAGAGCTTTTTCAAAGACCCTACCAGCTTTAGAAAAATACCTAATATGATTGAAAATTCCCTTCATATAAATTCAGATTTTTATAAAACATTGTCAAGTAATTGGTCTGTTTTCTTCACAAAAGTAAATAATACATTTAATGATAAGAGTTTAATACTTTAGAAGATTCTTAATGTAATTTTTGTTCCTTTAGGATAGGATTCATGTCATCTAAGTTTCATCATCTGAAAACTGGTCTTTTGTCTCAGCTAGACACTCTTTGGACACTTTTTGAAGGAATTTTGAAAATCTTAAAGGCAATTCAGCCCCCTGAGGAAGGTGGATTATTTTGTACACATATCATAAAAGGGAGAGCAGAGAGAAATAGTTCGGATAAGTTGTCAAACATTTTAAACTAATCGTGTTAAGCAAAAAGAACCCAGTTCTCCATAGAGATGGAAAGGCCTGCTTTAAGCTGCCAAACAGTTACAATTGAACTCCTGTCTTAGAGTTATACCATTATAGATGAAATGGAATAATTAAATAATAATACAGGAACTTATAAAAGTTCTTGGAAATCATTTTTCAGCCTGTTCTTGTTACAGGAAAGTCTGTTATCTGAAGCCATTTCAAGGCTTTTAGTAATGTACGATTTATGGATTGCCTTGGGTCATGAGGATACACACCTTAAAAATAACTAGTGAGAGACAGAATTGAAGGTTACAACCATAGGGGAAAGTGTTTTCTTCTGATCTCATTACATAATCGAGCCCTGCCTCAATTTTGAGACTGCTCTCATTTGTAGAAACAAAGACAAAAGCTTTTCTTGGGAAAGGAGAAAAATTTGAACGTGGGGAGAGTCCTGCTAAGAATAAACTTCTCTTTCTATTCAGACCAGCATACAAGGAAGGACAGTAATCTCCAACAATGGAACTTGTGGCTGTTTTCAAGAAATATGAATCTCTTCAACCCTTGCAGTCTGTTCTAGAAGACAAGTGCTAAACACAGGATGAAGGAATTAATGGGTAGCATGCAGCAGAAAGTAAATATTTGTGTTCAGTGGAACAGATCACATGATTTTTACCTTCTTAGATGGGACTTGTATGAGTATGTATGAGTAGTTGTTTACGGGAGAGAGAAATTATATCACAAAATAGCATAGTTGATATTATTTACCCTTTCACTTATTATTTCTTCATAATAGACGAGTATCATAGTGACAAAACAGAAAAAATATCCTAATGGTTCATAATAAGTCCCAGACCTTGGAAAAACCAGAGTGACAACATAAATCTAGTGAAAATATGATATAATTAAATGGTCTAGTGAAAGGTGTCCCTGCCTACAGCAGGGTAGTTGGAACTAGACGATCTTTAAGGTCCCTTCCAACCCAAGCCACTCTATGATTCTATGATATAACACCTTCCTTCACATTAAGAGCTCTTTAGTAAGTTATTATTATCAGACCTAGAAAAGAGAGAAAAGAAAATTCTAAAAAAGAAAGAACAGATAAAAATGAGAAAGTCCAGGCCAATACTACCATCAGCTTTTCTGGTATTATATACAGAGATTTCTCTAGTAAATTGAAATTAATTGCATGAGTTCTTATTCAGTAGGATCTCTGGTACAGTATTTACAAGCCAGAGGTTTCCCACACTGTGTAACTTCCAGTCTTCAGTGGCAATTGGGCACTATAGCCAGATCAGACCACATTAGCCACCCCACTGTATGTTTATCTGGTCAGCCACAGAAATACTTTGAAACTAATGGGCAAGGACTGCTGTGTCAAAGGTTTCTGCAGAATCATGATCCAGGTATGACATCGGGATGGCTTATTTGCATAGAAATGTTGGTAGTTGGCAAGTAAGGAGAGAACAAAACCAATCCTATTTTAGTTAAGCTGGTATAATGTCAACATCAGAGAGAACTGTTTGGGAGAAAAAGTCGCTCTGTTCAGCAGTAACAACACTTTACCTCACCTCAGTAAAAACAGGCGGACATGTGTTTTTCCCAAATTAGAGGGTGAAGGGATTTTCTTGCCACTTTCTTTTTTTTTTTTCTTCTCTTTTTGAAAAAAGAAACAAAACAAAAATGGTTCTGCAAGTTTCACCAGGGGAAATAAAAGAAGAGGAGAAAAATCAACTTACTTTGGGTTCTTGCCCTTGCACCCACACACTAAATAAAGGAATACTGAGGACAGAGTTCTAAATCACAGGGGGAAAGCATCAAAGCCAAAATAAAATCTTCTGACTGAATTGCAATGTTGCCACTTTCCATGCCCTTTCTGGAACACTTTAGAATGAAAATGTTTCGTTCACTTGATCTGGGTTTTGTGGGGCTTTCTTTTAGGGAACAAAAATGGCAGGAATCTGTAGGGAACATTCTTACCTTCGTGGTCCCAGGCCAATTGGAGTCATGGGGCAACCACAGGTAGAGAGGAGAGTGTGTCCTGAGTTTAGCATGTGCCATCACACATGTTAATAACATCCATGGTTATACATAGGCAGTGCCTCTTGGATGTGCAGTCAGTGAGGAGGAAGAAAAGGTAGAATAGCATGGAAACCCATCTGATGTCTGTTGACTATCCCCTGCTGGTTTATCACCCAACAAGCCAGCAGTCTGACAGAACCTAACTTTCAAAGGAGCTGCATAGTGAAAGGATTTGCTGTGGTACTGAAGTTAGGGACATTCACTTGATAAGGGTGTCAGTTTAAGGATGGTAAGTCTCCCTGATGACAGTGCAGTTCTGTGGGAAGCTAGAAAAGCACAAAGCTGCTGATAAGAGTAGCTCTGGCAGGAATAGGTAACTGTGGGTTGAAACAATCACGATTCATGATTAAATTATGAAAGCTAATAAAAAATCCCATGGGCAATCTCTGGACCTCTATGGTCTTCAAAATCTCTCGCAGAAGTCTCTCATTATGAAAAAGGGTATCATATAAAGATAGAGAATGATTTTTAAAGGGATCTGAGTGGGAATTTGGTGGAGTGGTCTCCTGTGAAATTCCGTGATTGGCACAGAATTCCGTGGTCTTTCCCATGACATATGCCTGTGAGGTTGGCTTGTTTGGTAAGTCTGCTCAAGCAGGTTAGGATATGCTTTCAGATCTGAATAACAAATCAGAGTGATTAGGACTCATCAAAAAATCTTGCTTTGACACGCCCAAGAGCAGAGAGATGCTGGGTGTCCTGCCCTTCTCCCATTTCCCTTCTTCCCTGCTGCAGCCAGATGCATTTGAAGAGTAGACGTGGTCAGACAGAGAGGCTCCACGTGGGTCACAGTGGGAGATGCTCTTGGACTGGGCAATATTAAGGTGGTACAGCAGGAAGCAGGAACAGTAGCTTTAATGTAATCATAATCCATATATTTTCCCTGAAGCATGAGAATCTGATAATACTCAGTGCTTGCTGAGCTTCCCAGTTTGGCCATAGAACACGCAAGGTTTATGTGAATCACTGTCAGAGGGCAAATTTAAATTGTGATAAGTTGCCTATATGTAAAAGCAGTATTTCTGCATCAAGTAATAATGCTATGTTTCTCAGGAAAGGAGTGGTTGAAATCTATCCCTTGTCACACAGTAACACGCACAATAAATGTAATTTTGAATCCATTACAATGCTGCCAAATACATTAAAAAAAATATACAGAGGATTTATTCACCAGAAGATTTACAGATTTCCTGAGTAGTACATCATTATCAGAACTGTCAATTTGAAAATAAAAATTGTCAAACCATCACTGAAACACCATAAAATCTGTGACAAACATACACAATAACTACCAAGTTTTTAAAAATAAAACCTCAGCAAACCCTCTCCACACAATTATCACCTCTGTAGACTATCAGGGAAATGGTGTAGGGTACCAAAGAGAAGTCCAGTATCCAACACAGTTAGTACTAGCACCAATCCAATTATTAAGTGCAGTGTTGAAAAGCAGACTGTTGTGCATTTAATGATGGGATCCAGAGGGGCTAACATCCAAAAGAGATAAAATCCCAGCTAAAAGATGATCACTTGTTCTCACATTGACGTGGTTTGGATTTGGATCCCTCACTGGGCTCCTATGTGGTGAGTCACACTTGTTAGCCTGCTTGGTTAAGCTGAGAGAAAGGCAAAAAGTTGTTTTATCATAGTCTACAGGTAATTATGAAATAGGAAATTCTGACACATAGCTTCAGGTAACCCTTTCCTACCTAAAAGCTTACCAGGCTGATGTGTTCAAATTCCGGGAAGCCAGTCCCATACCTTCCTTTGACTGGAGAACACTGCAGTGCCATCTTTCCCTTCCACATCCTTTATGACCACTCCACCCCATTATTTCCTGGTAGCCACAGGATTATACTGCAATATTGACTCACAAGCCAAGTCTAGGGCTATTGCTTGATCATTTTGTAGTAGTTTAAGCACATCCTTCTCACTTCCCAAATCTTGCAGGTTCTCCTGATTTATGACTTGACCCTCAAAGGACACCTGACAGTTAAAAACAAACAGGCACAAAGCCCACATAAGTGATTCTGTACACGGCTGATCTGAAATCTGATAGTATAACATATGCACTGTGCTGCCCTATTTCCCTAATGCGGTCTTTTCATCCTACCTGTCCACTCTTTGAAGATAGGTGAGGCTTTTAGAAGGAGCCCAGGATCATTCACTTTGATATAGCTCCCTCTTTGCACCATGTGAGCTCTCTTTCCCAAGAAACCTGTTTCCTGTCTTGTTCACTAGCTGAGCCAGATCCACTTGCAGCAAAAGCATGCCCCACTTTCATTCCCACAAGTCTGGTACCCCTTATCACATCTTTGCCATTACATTTTTAAGATGCTACACCAAACACCTGTTCACAAGGAAATTCTTGTGCTGTAGGCCTGGTCTCTTGTAGGAAAGGTCTGTGCTGTTAGCATCTCCCTGGGCTTCTGCTTGGATGAAAGTAATTTATTCCACTCTTCTTCATGTTAATTACATGTCCACTCTTGATAAGATTTGATTGACTGAAGAAGTAAAAGATGACAGAGAAACCAGCCAGTGTCTATTAAAAAAGAATTTGTAGTTACACACGTGGAAGCATGAAGAGATCTGAATAGGTTGTTTATGAATAGATGAGGAGGAGTCATAATGAACTCCTACGGCTGAGAGTTGAAGCAAGACTACCCCAGATTAAAAGGAACTCTTTATACAGGGAGGGAATTTAACTATTTAAATGATTTGGTAGGGGCTATGATTTCTGTGCCATCTGAAATTGTCATAATAAACTTGCAAGTTTATTGTGTTGGGTCCTCTTCTTAGGTTTGTGCCCAGAGGTAGGAGGGATTTATTATCAGAATACTCCTGGTTTAAAAACAGTGGCTTTATTTTATGGAGGGATATGGTGGCAGTTTCACTGCAAAACTATTTCAGAGGAACTTGGTGCCTGCACATCATGTTACATCTTGAAGAAGGTCAACAGTAAAATAGAGAGGACTTTTCTTTTAAATGACTGACTGGATTAAAAGAAAATAAAGGGACTCATGTTTGGTCAGTATTTCTTCAGGAGTTTGGAGATTTGGATGTGAGGGTCTTTATTCTGGAATCTAATGAAGGCAACGCTAAATTGAGTGTCTCCTCTGAAACCCCTGTGTTGGGGATCTGGAGTTTTGAAGTGAGTGACTAAATCTGCATTGGCTTAAATAAAACCTAGTGAAAAGTTTGAAGTGTTGTGACACAAAATTGAATGGAATTACTGCAGCATAGCAAGTTCACTGTGGTTTAGATTAACGCATTAGTTTAATGCATTTTAGATAACATTTGCTAGTGGCAAAGGCCACTGCTATAGTCAGTTCCTGTAGCTCTGCTGATGTCATTAAGCTGCAGTAATTCATTTGTCTATCATCATGCTAAGCTTTTCCCGGCTGATGGTGTATCCCAGATTATGATCAGTTTGGTGATATTAGACTGCAACAACTGACCTTCTGTTTGGTTGCAAGTTTATTCAGCTTTGTAAAATGCTATTTGGTCACTTAATGCCATGTCTTGTTAATACCATCCTTAAACTCTGGTACTCTGTAAACTGATTTGAGCTGATGCCCTGAATGTCCTTAGCTGGCCTGATTATTTATTCTTGCTGAATCTGTATCCCAGACATGCATTCCTTTGTATGTCTCCCTGTTACACTAGCAATATCATTATTTATTGACCCCATTTGATGGTGAAGAAGTGAAAGTGAAGAAGCGATAAAGAGCGAGACTTTGAAGAAACCAGCAAACTTGGTCCTGCTTTAAAAAGGAAAATGCAGTGGATAGGGTAACAGAGTCAAACTCTCTCAAGCACAAACACCACTTGTTTATGTTATTACTCCCTTTTGCGCAGGAAAATTCCAAAAGCTGAATCAATTTTTGCAGTACAAACATAATTTGGCTTGATTTGCACGTTGTTGTCCTTTTGAAATCCTGGCAGCCAGAGATAGGTGTCCTGCTTTGGCTGTGGACATCTGGTCACCCTCAAATGGAGCCAGTAATGCTAATTAATTCTAGCAGTACACAATGCCTTGTTCTGTACTGTCATAATTCACTGAAGGCAGTGAAAGCTATACCCCTCTCTGTGAGGTTTCAAGCGGGCACGTGACTGGAATATTTCACGTTCTTCATTAGCCCTCATTTACCTCAAAGGAAAGTTCAATTGCTCATACTTGGGATAAACAGCAGGTTAATTTATCTTGCTGAATAGACCTTTAACCAGTAGGAAAGCTTAATATTTTCTGAAAACACTGCCAATTTTTTTTTTATTGCATATTAACAGAAAAATAGTTTAAATAAACAATTACCTTATCTTCACTTCCTGGGCACCCACCTCTGCTCCAAAATCTTACAAACAAAAATCAAAGCCAATACCTTTCAGTTCCAGTAAGGTTTAGCTGTCTAATAGTCTTAAGTGTCTTTGAAAATACCTGATTTAATGGAAGAAGTGTTCTAATATGAAGGGTAACAAATACTTTACATCAGCAGAAAAAGATAGTAATTTAAGACTCTCAATTGCTTTATTTTAAGAATCTGGGGGTAAAGTGACATTTTCAGTACAGGTACCAATTATTTATGTATTCAGCTTCTTCCATCACTGGATTTATCTCCATTCCAGAGTGTTGCATAACATGCTTTTAAGAGAAAATTTCAGCTAGTGAAACCCAAAGCTGGATGGCAAGGCATGGCTAAATGAAAATATTATTTCAGTGACAAGTGTGATATACCAGATTTGGGGGGGAGGGATGGGTGATGACAACAGAGGGGCTCAGTAAACACACCCACAGACTTAATTCATACGCACACCAGACCATACTTTTAAAGCAAATTTACTGACTTTCTAAATTTTCCTGTTGGATATCACCAGGTATTGTGAAGGCAGCAGCAAGGGAAGGGTGAGTGATAACTCAACAGTAATTTCCCTAGTGCCTGTAAATAACAAACATTGTTAGTAAATGAGTGATGGAGGTCAATGGGCCATACAGTCATTAGATGGTTTAATGATATGCTGCAGGTTATCTCAGGGCACAGTGCACTAATGACATTCTCAGCCTTCCCTGCAGCAAATAACCTCTGCAACCCAAGATAAGCAGTAGCATAGCACAACACAGTACAATACCAAATGACGCCAACAAGAAAATTTCTCTTCTATTTGACATTTAATGTGCTAGTATCAGTCAAAATCTGTCCTGAGAAGAGCGCTGTCCTACTAAAATATGTTTTTACTAACTGAGAAGTTATTAAAGGGCAGAAACCAAAAGTCCTTAGACTTTTGGCCTACGGGTAGAAAGGTAATGGTTGGAGAAGAATACCTAGCATGAAGTATCTTGCTTTGTTTTCCTGACTGTTGGTTGGTTCTTGCAAAAGTATAGTCCAATGAGTAAAAGTATGAACCACATGGTCTGTTTTGTGCCAGAAGCTATAGTAAACGGTCATAGTAGACCAAACAATCTGAGTCTTTGAATTTATGAAAACTTCTGGGTTACTTGTCAATGGGAGATTTAGGAGTAGGATGGTAACTCAAGTTATCTTGACTTGCCATGAGTGTGTTAGGTGGGTATACAAAGGTAAAGTAACTTTAGTGCTACCCCAGAATGTAAAGGAACACCTGGGTCTGACTAGTCAGTGGAAAACCCTGATTTCTGTCAGCCTGACTATAGCATCAGTAACACCATACTGTGTGCATACACCCCAATTTGCTTGAACCAGCAGATCATATTTAGCATTTTCTCTTTGTTACTCCTTCTGTGTCAGTACAGAGAGAAGACTGTTCAGCCCCTCAATGACTGTGGATGGTATAAAGTAAAACAAGAGATGTAAGACCATGAAAAACAAAGGCACAAACGACACTGTGGTAAAGAAAGGACAAGGCATCACAGACTTGGGGTTTCTCAGAAAAGACACGGTAAATGAAACAGAAAGAACTCACTTAAATTCTTCTATGACAAGGACGTTTAAATATAGCTGGTATATCTATTATTTAATTGATTTAAAGTTCAATATTTAATTCTCTCATAAAACAATGTTTATTCAGCATTAACAAGGTTCCAATTTAAAAGCAAAAAATGCAGTAGAAAAATAATCTGAGACCACAAAGAAAATGGGGAGTAGAGGCTGTAGAACCACTGCAAAAGTTACAGGAATCCCCTTTCTCTTGCAATGGGAAGGCTAGTCAGCAAGGTCATGGGCTGAAAGCCACTTAATTCATCTGACTTGTTATGCTGGTCAAACCTGTTAATCTGATGGATTTTAATCCGGTGATCACTTGATATATAGTTGTAGTCGTGTTTGTCCCTACTTTTATCACTGCCTCACCACCCAAAAGTAGGAGATACACAGAGCAATGACACTTAATAAGCTTCAGTTGTTATCACCCTAAATTTAAAACCTCTCAGTATAAGACTAGAATTGTAAACTTAAATATAATTGTTTCAAAGTCTTAAAATGAAAAGGCAATATTCTGGTGATGAAATACAGTCTTTGTTTCCTATTCAGAGCACATAGCTATTATGAAATTTCCTTAGCTCAAAGTACTAGGAAAGCCAAACAGTGGGTGTTTTCTACAGTAGTACCCTCTGTTCCATCATGGCAATGAACAACTATATGAGAAATAATGGACAAAGTGTAACACAGGTCACCTATTTTTCACAAATGTTATGAACATTACTGGGAACATCCATGTGCAATTTTCCTGACTTTCTGGGAGGAGGAATGGACAAAGGAATGTGCACACCCAATATTTTGGTGAGACAAATATAAAGAGGACAAAACCTGAAGTGAGATTTAGCATACACTGTGGAGCAGATTTGCCCATGTATCAGGCTTCTTAATGGGCAGGACTTCCAAAAGGCTCAACAGCTCCCATTTAGAATAAATGGGCCATTTCCCTTTGGTGTCAGATATTGTGATTCAGTTCTTGAAGATCTCACTTGATTCATTTGATCTCAGTACTTTAAAAATTCCCTGAAGACCTCAAGTAAAGCTTAGCATGCTTTTTTCTAATGGTACCAAAGACTGACAGGCCAGCCCATCCTGGGTGCCACTGTGCAAATGTGTCGCTACAGCCTTGAAGTCCTGCCTGGGCCATGGCTTTGGCAAAAGTAGTGACCATCACAGCAACAAGATGATATATCCACTTGTTGATCACTAGATTCATTTCTATTGCCTTCAGTTAAAAAAAAAAAAAAAAAAAAAACCAACAACAAAAAAAAAAAAGCAGTATGTGTGCCATAACTGACTCATTTGGGTGAAATAAGCACAACCCCTTACTGAGACCTTTCTCACACCTACAGTACACTTCTCTTCTACTTAGGTTCTCCAGGAGGGGTTCAGCTAACACCATAGTCATATATAGTCTGTCTCCTTCACCGAGCATCTACTTCCAGAGAAGTCATTGGAACACCACTCTACTGGAGACTTTGGCTTCCTCTATCACATTTTGTTGACATCAACCAAAGTGTACAAAAGCTATCAGAGGACAATATACAAATAGACATGGACTGACAGCCTGATCACCAAGTCTTATTTCCATAAGCTGACAGACTACAGAGTTGAAGTTAGGCATCTGAAAGCTAGAAAGTCATATAACCTCCTAACTGAGCAAAAGAAGGTCTTGAGAACTGTAGTTGACAAATATAACTAGATTTTTCTACTTTTTTTCTTAGCTATTCTGAAATTTTAGAATGCAGTACACGGGGGTACTCAATTCACCACCAAAAATCAGAGGCTTCCAAGCCACAGAGCATATTTTTAGGCTTCATTTTATAAACACACTGATCGAGGATATCACTATTGAGGATATCGTACCATATTTTTTAAATCAGTTGTGTGTATCATGAAATTCATGGGGTCTTGGGTCTTGTAGGATTAATCAATAATTTGAAAAACAGCTGGGAGCAGACAAGAATGTAACTTCCAAAATAAAGTATGCAATGTTTGTAGGTATGCACTGTCTATCTCTCTCAAGTGGGATTTCATTCCTTCACAGTGCTTATTCCCACTAAAACTAATGACAGACAGCAGACTCAGTGTCAACAAAAAAACCATACTGCAAGTGGTTGCCAGCACATAAAATAAGGGTTTAAGGCAAGATAGTCTGCAAGGATTAGACCACTTGGCATGGGAAGGGGAGCTTCCATGTCAGAGCATTAGCAGGGAAGACACCTAGACATGCCAGTCAAAATACCTAGACCTGTTGCAGCAATCTTTTTTCCCACTGTGATATGCACATAGACACCGCCACCTCTCCCCTCATACACCTTTACTCTGATTTGTTTTTCTGTGTAGATAATATAAATCTTTCAGAGGCTTCCAGAACCACGCCAGAGCTCCCCAAAGTAGGAGTGTGCCCCTGACAGTGCTGCTCATTTAACATCCCTGAGGAGTCAGGGGAGGCCTAACCTACAGCTAGCAAACGCTGCAGCAGAACAGAGGGGAGCAGAACCCTTGGGGTCCAAATGGATGTTTCTTACTTTACAGCCCTAATTATGTGGAACAATCTTAGTTTTAACGAAGTCCAAATCCTCGACTTCACCCAGCTATCCATCTCCTATGACTGAAAGGCAAAGAAAAGCTTGACAGAAGGTAGAGGCTCAGTGAAACCCCACAGAAGGTAGAGGCTCAAGCTTATCCTTATCATGTTGCCTCCCTAGAAAGCTGAGATCTGCTGTATCTACAGGCCTCCAGTTTATTTCATTTTATTACCTCTAAGAACCTGGTTTTAAGTGCTGGAAGTTCTCTCTTTTCTTCCTCCCGCAAATCTCATTAGCTAAAGATTAGGCACCAACTGCAATATTTGTTTCAGAAAGGCAGATTCACATGGTGTACTCTAGGTTTTGACACTTTAAAGGACACAAAGTGAAATCTATTGAAACAGCCACAGCTTAGTAAAAACAGACACAAGTGGGTTTTGTACGATGGTAGCTGTCACTGTGAATGGAAAGGACAATCCAATACAGACGAAACATGTATGAAACAGTAAACAGGGTAGTGCCAACCACAGATGATTCTTCTAATTTGGATGGGATTGGCTACAATAATTTACTGTCCTGCTCTGGAATATACTACTTTTTTTTATTGAAACTTTCTTATCTGCAGGGCTTAATTAACCAGGATTTTATTTGGGGTGGGGAGGAAGGCGTGATGGAGGAGGAGTAGGAGAAGTTGTCTTAAACAGGAGTAATTCCCTTTAAAACCTTTCTTACTCTGCGGCAATCACTCACATAATTATGTATGATACATTCTGGTGCAAGTCAACCTTTGGTCTGCTCTACACGGGGGAAATTAACCAGCAGAGCTATTCTGTAATAACTTCCATTATTGCTATTTTGGTATAATTTAACTATTCTGGAATAACTCCCCAGTGAAGACATTCAGTTCCAGAATAAAAGCAATTTTATTCCAGAATAATTAGTCTGCTTCCAAGGGGGAATAATCTTTCCAGAATAAAGTAATTTTTATTTCAGAATCAAATATGCAGGGAGTTACTTGGGCATAGCTCCCCAACAAACTTATTGTAGTGCCAGTTAATTTTCTCATGTATGCAGAAATGTTAGTAGCCTCCAGCAATGATGTGTCTTGTTATATTTATCTGTGTTTACATTCTAATCTGCATAAAATTAAGCACTAAGATCTAGCGTTGAATGTGCTAAGCTGTGTGAATTTTCTTTTTTACCTTGTCTCGCACATAGACAGTTCAAGATTTTGTAATAAACACATATCTGATCCGAAGAAAAGAAAGAATGTTTGAATATTTCCTCTGCATAAATTGTATGATATGTCAGTGCAATCTGAAGTTTATTTTCTACAGTTTACAAAAATAGTCAAACAAAAAAACACGTATACATGTGCACACAAAACTATCTTGAATTTGGGAATTGACTTGGTAAACTTGTAAAATGGTTGCAAACACAACTTTAAAGCAATTATACAGAACAGATCCTCCTAGAAGCTATGCTGAGGAATATAGAGGATGGAGAGGTGGTTCGAGACAGCCAGTACAGCTTCACCAAGGGAAAATATTCCCTGACCTACCTAGTGGCCTTCTATGAAGTGACTACATCAGCGGACAACAGAAGAGCTACAGGTATCATCTCTCTGGACTTATGCAAGGACTTTTATATTGTCCTGTATGACATCCTCCTCTCTAAATTGGAGAGGTTTAGATTTGATGGGTGGACTCTATGTGCATAAAGAATGGGGTAGATGTTTGCATCCAGAGAATGGTCAGCACCTCTATGTCGAAATGGAGATCAGTAATGAGTTCTGTCCTCAGGGGTCTGTTTTGGTATCAGCACTGTTTAATGTCACAGAATGAGTTGGACGGGACCCACACAGATCATCCAGTAAAACTGTTAATAGCCTGTACTGGGCTCAAACCCATGACTGTGGTGTTATTAGCACCAGGCTCTAACCAGCTGAGCTAATTTCAGGGCCATCTTCATCAATGACACAGACAGTGGGACTGAGTGCACTCTCAGCAAATTTGCTGATGACACCAAGCTGAGTGGGGCTGTTGGCACCCCTGAAGGATGGGATGGCATCCATGGATGGACAAGCTCGAGGAACAGGCCTATGGGAACATCATGAGCTTTAACAAATCCAAGTGCAAGGTTGGGGCAACCCCAGGTTGGGGCAACACCTGGGTGGGGCAATCCCCTGTATCAATACAGACCGGGGGATGAAGGCATTGAGAGCAACCCTGTAGAGAAAGACTTGGGAGTTTTGATGGATGAAAAGCTGAACATAAGCCAGCAACATGTGCTTGCAGCCCAGAAAGCCAATTATATCTAGGCTGCACCAAAAGCAGCACGACCAGCAGGTCGAGGGAGGTAAGTCTTCCTCTCTATTCCACTCTCATGAGCCCCCACCTGGAGCACCGTGCCTGATGAAAACATACCTTGGAATAAGTTCAGATGAAAACATACCTTGGTATAAGTTCACTGCTTGTGGCCTAAGGCTTTAACAAATCCAGCTACTCAAGCAAGTAATGCTGAGGAAACAACACACTGAATCACATAGTATTATAACGTTACGTAATTCATTCAACTTAAAACTTATTTAAGCTGAACAGCAGTATCTCTCAACAACGGATTTAAACGAAAGGAGGGTACATTCAGACTCTATAAAAGGAAGAGCTTTTTTACAATGAAGGCAGTGAAAAACTGGATTTGATTACCCAGACAGGAGGTAGATGGTTCAAACACAGAAACTTTTAAGATCATGTTGGAAGAGGTTTGAGCAACCTGGTCCCCAGTTGAAGATGTCCCTGCTCATTGCAGAGGGGGTTGGACATCTTTAAATGTCTCTTCCAAACCAAACTATTCTATGACTCTATGGTTTTATATTTCAGTCATAGTAAGACTGCAGTCTGAATAAGCCAGTACAAAAGCTGAAACTTTGGGACAACCATAATTAATGGATTTTCATAATTGTAGAGAGCAATAATTTTGTTTTATGACTGAACGAATTTTTCAGCAGTATTCACTAGCATTTTAGCATTGTTTTAACCAGTGATATGGCAAAAGTTGAAGTTCTCAGATTTAGCATCAGATTACAGTTCAGACTACAAAGAGCTAGCAGAAGTTTGGAGACGCTTCCCTACCTGGTTAGACAGAGACTTCCTCTGAACTGCTTTGATATCAAAAGAAACGTTCCCATTGCATATGAGTCAAATCCTAACTCTGGGACATGATGAAAATTAGTAAGTACTTCATAAGAATTTTTCAGTTCCCCTAGTTTCAGTTATGGGAAACAAGACATAAAAGCAAACAAACAGACAACAATCTTACTTAACCTTAAATAAATTGTTGTCTGTAAATTCAAAGATTAAACAAAGAAAAATTAAAAACTAAATGACATCTCTTACATACAAACAATGTTTTGTTTCAATTCAGATCAGAGAGTGAAGTTGGTAAGCCAGTATTTATTTGAGGTTAGAAATGTTCTTTCACAGTTATTCTGCTGTCTGTGAAAATCATCTATTTTGAGTAGGATCCTGACAGTTGCTGAGCTTCTTCTGTCAGGCACTCAGCACCTGTCAGAAGCAAACCCTTAGGTAATTTCTTTTTTATTACACAAATTTATATATACTCTATGTTAAGGGAATTGTCAGGTAGACAGACTGGTATGTATTTTGAAGAAACAGCAGATTGTTCTTCCACAGCATAGTTATAGACTGCTTTCATCATCATTAAAACCTGTTTTAACTTTATCCAATAATTTTCTTCCATTTCTATTGGAATATCTTAGACTGATAATTGTACCAATCATGCTTAAAATGAATAAGGACATTTCTGCAAAGTTTGAGAAATGATAATTAGAATTATTCTGGATTTATAAAAAATTTTGCTTGGGTTTTAATCATCTGTTCTTCAGTTACTTCACATTTTCACTGCTCTCACCTTGGGATGAGGTGTCTGTATTCAGCATGCAGAGCTTATATCTAAATTAATTAAGGAGTTGAATTGGATTAGCTGGGGATCTTTTAGGGGGGCTGCCAATGATTTCAGGGGTAAAATCTCCAGCTGTATGGATGATGCCTACCTTGGTTTTATGTTTGTCAAGATACAGAGTACACTATTGTCAGGTGACAATGTAAGTTGATGCAAAACAAAACCCAGTCTTGCTCTCCAGATTTAATCTAGAGTATGTCTTCTGCACATCTCTCCATTCTGTAATTAATTAAAAGTCTGTCTAAAAAGTCTCACCTGGGAAACATGAGATATAAGGCTGATAAAAAACCAACACTTTACAACACAAGGAGATTTCCTTTGGATAAACAGCATAGTTATAGGAGTAGAGAAGAATGTATGCATATGCATATGCATATTTAAAATGATTTACATTCTGATACATTTCATTCAGAGTTGTTTTCATTTAACAGATGGAGAGAGTTTTGCAAACAGTGTTTGCACCTGCAGTGTGAAGTAGCTCTTTCTGGCTATACATTTTGGTGAGAGTAGACCCACAAAGTGATCAGTGTGACATTACTATGCTCTCTCAGAAGTAGCTTTCTGAATGTTAAAAATGAAATCTGACTTTTTTAATGGAAAAAAAAAAAAACAAAACCAACTAATAAAGCAATATGATGAGCCACTCCCTTGTCAAATTGTATATTCTATTTCTGACAATGATGACTGAAACTGGTACACTTACTCTGGCTTTAGCTACATCATTCAAAAATAGCCCATTTCTTTTGACTTTCGATTATTTTAATTTTGCCTGGGAATTTTGCATGCCTAATTTCAAACCAGAATGGGTTTTTCTAGCCCATATTTAAGAGCCAGCTTGACAAAATATCATTCTTATTACAATAGTTTTACTTTAAAGCTGAACTAGCATTCATTGAACTTCATAAATCATTATTTTTAAAAGGTTGATACCAGTTCACTATACTGGTAAGTAAAGGCAAGAAAATTGCATTTATTGAGTATGTGTGGTTCACAAAGAGAAAACACAAAATTTAGGGCAAAATTAGTGAATAATCTAAGGCCTGTTAAAGAAATTTAGGATTCTTTTTAGATATGTGGTTGGTAACAGCCCATTCTGAACAGCCCAGTGCTCCTGCCATCTGCAAACACAGTCCTGCACTCAGGCCTTCAGCACGCAGAGTGATTGCTCAGCAGACAAACATTGTAAACAACAAATGCACCCCCCCTTCCTCCTCCTTCCTTTAGCTTTTATATCTGAGCTGATGTCATATGATATGGAATGTCCCTTTGGTTAGTTTGGGTCAGCTGGCCTGGTCATGTCCCCCCCCAGGATCTTGCCCTCGATGTGGTGGGGAGGAATGCTGAGAGGCAGAGCTGATGCTGTGCCAGCGCTGCTCAGCAGTAGCCAAAACACGGGTGTGTTATCAACACCTTTCTAATGCAAAACACAGCACTGTAAGGGCTGCTATGGGAAAATGAACTCCATCCCAGCCAGATCCAATACATGCAGTTACCATTTGACTGGCATTTATGCATATCCAGAGTCAACCAAGAGTCAAGAGCTCTGCTGATCTGACAGATTGATGGGATGCCAGCAATCCCAGCCATATGCCTACGTTTCTATTTCCAAATGGACAAAAATTTCAGCTGAAAAAAAAAAAGTCATTTAGAAAAATCTAAATGTTCCATATCCAAAATTATTTGTATTATTCAACAACTCTTTTTCTAAGTCACCATCATTCTTGAAAGCTTTGAGGCAAGTCATGAAAATATGCACAGTAAAATGAGGAAAAACAAAATAGATGTAAGTAGATGAAGAAAAGGGGGAAAAATTTACAAAATTACCCATAGACCAGAAAGATAAATCAAACTCCATTCAGACTCTGTAAGAGTGCTCTCTTTCATTTCAATCACATACAGATCTCAAGCTTAAACCACTCAGTTGTAGTTCATAGTCATATGTTCGTAGTGCCTATGAATATCCATGGCCAAAGTGTGGGAATAAAAGTACTTAGGCAGTAAGTAACTGGTTGATTTCTTCATAAGTTTGCCCCAAAACTCTGGCAAGGGATATGAGGTACACTGCTGATTGACATGGCAGGGCTTATCTAAATGCTCTCTCTAAAAAGAGGCAGTGCCACCCTTGCTCCAATCAATACCTGCCCCTCAGAGCTCTTGGAAACATAAAGGCAATATAAGTCTCTATAAGTGGCTGACATGGGAATAATAAACTTTGGATAAATTGCAGGTTTTTTCAGTCTCACCTCCAAAGCCCAGCTGGATACACTACAGGTTGAAGAACGGAAGAGAGTGGTCTGGTTTGGACTCTGCCTGCTGTGGATTTTTTCCTTTGCACTTTGAAAGGGTTTTACAGGAAGAAAATTTAGCAGCTGGCTGGAGCTACGTTATCACAGCACTTAGTATCATCAGATTTTTGGAAACTAATGTCAGGCTTCCTGAACTGCTGCTTTATTTGTGCCCTGTGGGAATGCAGCCAATATTGTCATGGTATGGCTGAAGCAAATCACAGAACAAAACCTGCTGATGATTTCCTCTTTCATACTTCCTATCTGCCACCCTGTTGCCACTGATTTCATGAAAAGGATATCACAGCCCATCCAGGTGCACTGCACTACTGATTTATACTTCATTACGAGGCACCCCCATTGCTAATTTACTTGCCTTGCCTGAGTATGCATACATGATTTTGATTTTAAAAAAAAAGAAAAAAAGAAAAAAGAAAAAAAGATGTTCCAGCTGTTCAAAGGTACTCAGCATGTCTGCATTTTCAGGGAGATTTTGGCTCTTAACAATTTCCACTAATCTGCACTAAGCAGCCCTAAGATGTTGGGACCTTACTGTGGAGAATAATCATTTTAGAAATTCTGGTCCTGTACAGTTAAAACGCGGATATCCCAGACTGTGGAGAAACCACCCCCAGATTGTCCATTTTCCTGTCTAGTACAAGGACTTTATTTTGCAGACTATCACACATACAATGCACCTGCCCTTGCTTCACATCCTGAAATTCAAATGAATATTTCCTTTCCTGTATTTCCTCTTGATGTCTCTCCCCCTGTGACAATTTGTCGTACTGGTTAAAGAAGCAGTCTCTGTTACAAAGGGTAACACAGAGTAAAGTGTCATGTCAAATATATTAAGCATTTTAAGGCATCACAGACCTGGAGGATTTCAGATAAAAAGAAACAATTGTTTGAGTCCTAAAAAAAAGTTATAAAAATCCACAGAGAATCTGATATTTATACCTAAGTTTTAATAGTGCCTCTGATTTCTCTCTGATGAGGCATGTGCACAGTTATGGCTGTAATGTTAAGGCTGTAATTGCCATCAGCTTTTTAATAGCGTTGTTTTGAAAGGTTGGTCTTAACGTTGTGTGCTTTGGGGATTTCTCATTCTTTTCTCTTTTTTTCCTATGGGGAGTTTGATGGCAGCAGGGTTGAGCCAAAAGTTACCAGTAACTTCTGGTAGTCAATTCTGCCAAGTGACAGTTAAGTAGGATTTTCTTTGCTTTAGCTTTATGGGTTCCCTGATTTTGTTGTTTGCGATGCTGTGCAGCAGCTGAACACACCCAGTACTGAGGGATGGTGTACGATGGGGCCCTAGAAAGCTACAGTGAATAACCTGGAGGTTTTAACCCAAATTCATGTAGAGAGATGAAGAAGGCCAAAGCCCATATGGTGTGCTATTGAGTTACACAAATAGGCCAGAAACCTCCCACATTACCTTCCTCTTTTTTGCCAGGAAATTTACTCCCAAAATTCACTAACAACAGTAGAGATGTTAATTAGACTAACTAGGAGACAGAACCACATTCTTACCCTTTACTTTTTTTTCTGGTTTTTATATTATTGAATCTGTTACTCTGATGAAGACTCATTTTTATAGTGTGCTGAAACATAAAGGTCACCACAAAAGACCACTGCATAATAATAAGAAAGAGAATCACCAGGAAGTAGGTAGTGAGGAGAAGCTCTAGCATAGCTGTAGAAATCCAGTGGCTCTTAAAGAATGAAAATTAAGCGACATTTGAGAGAAAAGAAGATTTGTTAAATTTAGCATCATCAAGGCAGTGCAACTAGATTTGTTTAACAGCCTAGCTTAGGTAAGAAAGAGCAATTCTTTTTATCATATGGGGGTCCCAAGACTTCCTACATGACCAGAAAGAACACCAGCTTTGAGAGATAAGTTTTGCACATGAAACCAAAGGAAGCAATACTTCAAGCCTTTGTAAAAGTTCTGGGACTTTTGATTCACACAAGCCATGTTTTTACAGGGAGGTAGAGTTTGCAGCATAACTTATTGTTAGTTTCTCTTCTTCTGAGAAGTCATATAGAAAAGATTAATAGATGTTCTTGACTGAAGCTTAGAAGAAAAAAAGTAAAGTGGTATCAGTCTGCAGAATAGAGATAGGTCAGTCTCAACATATTGGAGAGAAAGGTCAGCGTTCAGTGGGCTAGATTACCAGATCACAAATCACAGAGTCAAAGCAAAACTGAGAGGGTATAAGGAGCCTTAAAAATTCAGTCAATACTGGACTAGAGTAAGGAACATGAGAGATTTCTTGTTTCCTGCATTGACCAAAAACAAAAGTAACATCCAATCTCGAGACAGAGCTAAAAACATGTCTCGAAAAAAGCAAAGGTTGTTGTTTTTGTAGAAAATGGAGGGAGGGTGAAAATCAGGCTTCATAGAGATAAAATATACTGTAGAAGGACAAGAGCCTGCATTTAAAAAAAAGTCAGACAAAAACTAAACTAAGTGTAAATCTGAAAATAATAAAGAAAGGGCAATTTTCCAGTATATATAAAAATTCCATAGGGAAAAGTTCTAAAACAAATGTTTTCAGCATAAATAAGTTTTGGTAACAGTAGAAAAGGTAGAATAAAGAACAGAATAAGATTTTGTACATATAACTGTGCTCAAGAGAACATAGGATCCATGACCGTGTATTGTCAGATGTGTGTATGTTGCATAAGGATCCTGCAATGTTATACTAGATATCCAGAAACAATGGTGTCAGGGTTCTAATGCACAAAAAGGATATCTTCTAGATAATGCATGTACCTTATGATAGTCAGCTAAGGGGTTACAATCTATCTTTTCTGAATCTAAGTATTTTGCAAGGATTATTATTTTAAATGCATTATATCAAGTCAAAGATAGCTACAATCTAATAGTCTGCTAGGAAAACAATGTTTGAACTGTTTAAGGTGCTTTTCCTAAAAAGTTTGAAAACCAAGTTTCCAATCTAGTTAGTACTGTATGTGATCCTACCAAGTGACTGGGCAGCACCTTTGAAATGCACCCTATCTCTTCCTGAATTGTTGACAGAGTTGAGAACTCAGCTACCAGGTAATATGATCACTTCTGTGACTATAAAGACTATTGTAAAGCTTTATAAACACAAAGGAGAAAACTCAAGTTGAAAATGTATTTCGATGAAATGAACATATGAGGCTGCCATTGTACCAGCAGCTGGCATGAAACCTAAGTGTGAATACAGGCGCTTCTCAGGAGATTTGCTTTCTTTGTAGAAGCAGCACCGTGAAGAAGGGAAAGACTTCAGGCAGACTGACAAATACCTTCAGCTTCTTCCACTACAGTACACAAGGGAGATGGACAGCAAGAGTGTGTTTCCCCTGGCCTAGTCTCTGACAGCTCAAAAGTACATTGTCTAGCCTAAACCAAAAGAGAGGCACCTACCAAACTTCCTTGACAACAAAGGAGCCTGGAGGACATCTCAGATTATATGTCCAGTATGAAGATGAGTAAAATTAGCTGGGATGGATCCCATAAAGATTCAAATCTCATTAAGGGAGACAAAATATCAAACAGCATTGGCAGAGGTTGCTGAGTAGTGTTGGGACTGAACTCCACGAGTTTCCTCAGGTATCTATGTGATGAAAGAGACCTATAGAGATGTACCCGAAGAGTTGTTATTACATTAACTATATTTCCTCTACTAGCTTTCACTGCAAGGGGTAAGTATAAAATAATTTCCCCATTAAAGGCATGAAAGATTTTTATTTGAGCCAGTAGCTGTTAGAGCTCCAACTTTGTTTATAGGTTCCAGAATAAGCAAATCAACACATGATGTTGCTTAGTTATCATGCACAATGAAAAAACTCAGCAAATTCAGTGTTAAACATGAGAAAGCTCAAGCACACTAAGACTTGGAAGTGCATACTCTTGGCACAAATGAAATTTTAACTTGTCCCTTTGGAATATCTCGCAATAGTAATGTCATTTCAACAAAAGCACTTGAAAACCTTTGACCCAGATGAAACTAAACCATTTTGTTAAAGACACCATGGTTTATTTCCCTGCCTTCCACTGGCATCAGCAAAGAGAAATTATCCTGCATGGCTGCTCTAATTATGCATGCCCACACCATGAAACTTCCCTGTGTTTTAAGTAGTCCAGTTTAATTCATTGGAACGTGTAAACTAATCATTTACTTGTAATGCCTTGAAAAATTCATCCTGTGCTTTGAGAATAAGTCTTGTCAGCTTGCAGAGGTTACACTGTGGTTTTATAACCCCAGCCCTTTGTTAAGAACAAAACTCAACTGTACAATGCAATGAGTAAGAGCCTCCAAAGTCTAGAGCAAGGTTTCTGCGGTCAGAGTCCATGGTTATGTCCCCTCCCCAAGACTAATATGAAAGAGTTTATTTTCTACAAGTCTTTTACTGTTGTTGACTGCCCGTGTCATGTCTCCATTTAATAGCTGTGGCTTCCGTTAAGTTTATTTACTTGCCCCTGAAACTTTGAATGAAGGACCGCTTACATTTAATTACTTTCTAATGCCGCTTGACTAGTAAATGGGTGTCTGCTAATTGATAGCTCCTTCTCAATGAGGCTTTGTATCTCACCCTTGTCTGTCCCCTCGGGTGCTCTGGGTAACCTCATTGTTAGGACTGCTGATTCAAATGGAAAGGGTACAGGAAATTCAGATTAGATACTGTACAGAGTAGCCTGGCAAATGTGATCTGCTTCTGACTCCCAGGAACGTAAGTTCAAAGGAGAATAAGCAACCGTGCTGAGGACAGGAGCACATGGATTGCATGTCTGAGGCTAGGTTGCCACTGCCTACCCATCCTTTACAGCATAACCCTTGCTTAAAATAGGTAGGGGTGAATTAATCAGAAGGTCAACAGAAGACTGAAGCAGACACAGTCAGAAGTTCAGCACTCCAGAAGCATTCTGAAGGGACAACTGTCCAGCATGAAAAACATCAGCACAAACTTTGTCACTAAGCTGAGAAACAATGAGGCCAAATGTTTTAAACAAAACTCTGAAATGTCTTTTTCTTCTGAAAAATTCTCAACCACATATTGCTTTGTTCAATAAACGTAAGCATCATGCCCCTACCCAGGAAACTAATGATCGGTGTTTTCTACTCCCACCCGAGATGGGGCCCTCTAAGACGTGTGTTCTACTTCCTAAAGGAGTGTCAAGTCTACACTGGACCTTGGGCTGTTCAGGTGCAGACAACCATCTCCCCAATAGTTCTGGAGAAAGGAAGAACAGTACAACTCAGACAGAAAGTAATTAATAATTTAGGACCCATACATGCGACCATTTTTTTTTCAAAAGTGAAATGATCTTGACAAAACAGAAATAACCATTGTACATTGTTTCAATGGAAATTCAATATCTGAATATAAAGCCTTTGCTGCAACATGTTTGGGGAATTGCTCAGGCAGAAGCAATGGCTACTGAGTGATGTTGCAGCACTCAGAGATTTGGATGAAACTTTTCATATGAAGTGCTAAGGAGATGGGCTGTGCAGTAGCAGAGGCAGACTACCTAGGATGTCTTTGACTGTTAAAGCACTCAACAGGTTTTTCCTTTGAAAAAAGAGGGGGGAAAAGGGGCATATAGAGGTTTCTGTATCTGTCACACTTACAGAGAAGCAAGAGTTCATGGATTATTTTTGTACTCTCAAGTTTTACACTGAATGCTTGATAGGAACACTCTAGAAAAATACTGTAGGAAAATCAGAAGTGCAAATAAAAGCCTTACAACAATTTCCAGATTACTGAAGCTATTATTTTACTATTTCTGTGATCACAAGCTACAAATCCATGGCAGTGTATCCATGCAGTTTCAGAATCTACTTCCTGTACTCTGGAATTACATAGAGATTTTTGTAGCATTCTTGCTTGTACTGAGTATAACATGAATTATTTCTTTATTCTGATATGCTGGAGCAACTGATAACACCAAGCTTCCATTTTCAGTCTTCTATGCTCATGTGCAGAGTATTATTACTGTATAAGGGTTTATGCAGACAATATTTTCAAGGAAAAACAAACAGGCATACATTTTTGCCAGAGATCATGATTGGTCAAAAATGCATTCACAGTTTATTTTACCATAGTTTCTAAACTTTCTGCAAGTCAGATGAATTGCCAAGCAGGTTTTTGTTGTTCTTTTTTTTAAAAAGCTGTTCTTCAAAAGCTCTCTCTTTACTTTGTAGTTTCAGTGGAGATAAAACAACTGTGCACATCTGTGCTTTTCTAGTTACTGTATTTATTTGGTTTGTTCTTCCATTTCTTCCTTTTTCTTTGCATATCTCCCTGAAATGTGATAGAAATTGCTGTGCTCAAACAAATTTTCCTGTCTCCTTGTCTTTCTCTGTTTATCCTTTTCATATGACCTTGGCATATTTTCTTCTCTATTGTCAGTCCTAAATACTGTTTTCTCTTTCAGGTTCAAGTTTTTTGACTTCTTTGCTCCCATCATCGCTTTTATGATTCTTATTTTAAAACCCGTCGTAAAAATCTTTGTTTTCTGTTTTATGTCTTTGTCTTTCATTTCCTTCTTGTAAAAACACTGCCTGTTTTCTTGGGAAGCTATTAGATGTCATTTATTGTTTTAATGGTTTTTCACTTTGCTTCCTTTACACTACAGCTGTAGATAACAGAGGATATGTAAAAAAATATACACAGTTTTGATACAACTACATACATTAAAATTAAAACTGCAACACAAAAATTAGGAAAAATAGACTCTAGTGAAATATTTTAGCACTGATGCTTACTGATATCCAACTTTGCTCCACACAACAACCTTGATAATGCAGTGAATACCTATGCCTGTGTTCTTGTAGCTGTATGCATGCTGTCTATGCTCTGTGTATATAACTCCTTGTGATTGTAGGAGGGAGGTAGAATGAGAAACTATGAGAAACTGCTTACATCTTACTACAACACTTTACTTAAAAATATAAATTCAATATGCAGCCATATAGACAGGAGTCTTTGCAGCATTCAGTCCTTAGAGGTTAGGATTTAGAGGTCCTGATGATTTTCACTCTCTGGTTTCTGAGCTGCAGTTATCACTCAGCCTTTCATTTTGCACTGAATATGACAATAAAAGGATTTCGGACAACAATAAATCATGGCCACAATAAATCACAGACATTGTCACTTTGGTCAGAAAACACCAGAATTTTTTGAATTTGTTCATTCCAGTGACAAATACCTTATCATAATGCATCATCAGCCCCAGAATATATCTTTATCAGAAAGTTAAGTTCTAAGATGACACCATTTCTTTTGTTATTAATGATCAGGTCTGGGTAAATGCAACAGAATATTTCAGGTGAATATTCGGCATTTGCAAGGATTTCCTCTGATTATTTTCCACCACGAATTTATTGGATACTAATCATCATAAATGGTGAAAAATGGATAGTGAGATTGTAGGAGAAAACCATGTTATGTGAGGTGGCTCTTTGGGTTTGGTGGGTTTTTTAATTGTTATTCTCAACTACTAGGTTAACTTAAATAAGGTCTAGAGCTCAAACTGTCTCTTGTCATCCATTAAGACCCTGTTCTCCAAGTGTACCCACTGGAGTGGATAAAGAAATGCAATTAATTTAATGACAGAACCTAAAGTAAGTCTAAAGTTCAGCCTTTTAAAACATTCAAATCAAAGCATCACTGAAGACTAAACATTAAAGTACAGATTTTTAAAAGAGCATTAATTCATTAATATTTTCTGGAATTTAGCTGAATACTTTTCTAGTAATCAACAGATTAAACATTATATTTTACAAACTTCTCTACTGCCTGATAAGTCATTACATGAGATCATGCATGTTAGTGTACTTCATAAGCTGTTTAACTTTCATAATATTATCCAGTGATTATTTAATGTAAAGAATAGAACATCCTTACCTAGAAAGCCTGTGCCCACTCCCCTACTGTTGTATATTACTCAGCAGTAGGTAACCAGGGTGACTGCCCAAACCACTAAGAGAGAAGGTCTCATCTGTTTTCAGTTTCTTTTTCTGGTCAAAAGTATCTTACAGGTTCTGTTGCATCAAGTGAAAAAAAAAAAAGAGAAATTGAATGGAAATTGTCCTTTAATGCAGACCACTTTTAATGTCTTCTGAAAAGCAGAGAATCTGATGGCTATGCATCTCTGTTGGGCAATAAAGCACATGGCAATGAACTCCAATAGGCAGAGTATTAGTTCACAGGTATCTGATCCTCTCATGTGGTAGGGGGGCTTCCAGGTATACTTCCCCATGTGAATCTTTGGGGAACACACACAGATGAGTACCTGATTTCATGATCAGGTTTAGCTGTGAGAAGATAGGTGGCCTACTCAAACAGATCCCTTTTTACTTTCCACCTATTATTATTATTCTCTTCTGATTTAGTCCTAAATCAGCTCTCTAGAGTCCTGGATTTCTTCCTTTCATTCCATGGTGATTCGTATTTTCTGGTACAGGAATTTTAATTGCTGTATTCTCCATTGTCCTGAAGGCCTTCCTTGAGGACTTACAGTTCACTCTGTATACATTGGAAGACTCGTTTACCTCAGTTGAGCTGTACTGCTTTCTGCCAATTGAGGACCTGACCTACCTTTAAGAAGTATAAGTTGACAGCAGGCACTCTTTAAGCAAAAAAAAATATAAAATTGTTTGATACCTATCTGTACACTGATAAGTCCTTTCATTTCTGCAACTGACACCTCAAAGTGTGAATTCAACACCCAGAGATAACGGAGGCTGTGATACTAAAAGACTTTATGTACTCCAAGTAGTCCCTTGGCATAAATCTTTCAAGGCTCGGAGCTCTAACAAATACATCTGATGTACATGTATTGGTTCATAAATTCTGTTTATTACATCTTTGGCTGCCCTCTGTTTGTTTTCCATACTCTCCTCTGCGTGCTGAAAAAGATATTTCCCTACAGCTTGTGCATACTTTGGTCCATTTTTTTCTATAGTGAACTAAAATCTTGTAATAGGTTTGGTAGCAGCAATTCTTTTAGTTTTGTCTTTACAGTGACAACAAACACAGATTAATGAATAGTCAAGTAAGCAGATATAAATAATTAACAGATTTTCTTATTATTTTTAGAACATGCTAATTCTGGCTGGATCCTGGCATACAGAACAAGAGAATGCTTTATAAAATCCCCTGTTGTATTACAGAAATGTTACCCTTTTTTTTCTTCTCACTCAACTTTTGAATTCTTATTCCCTCTTGAAGGGCAAGAAAACAAAGTCAACCTACCACAGCAGAATCTTAACTAATGACTAATTAACCATTCAACTTCAATTTAAAACTAAATTACTTCCCTAAATATTTTTTTAAATTTCCTGGGTGAATTTGTCCTAAAAAAAAAAAAAAAAAAAAAAAATAGTTATTTAATCAAAGAACACAGGTTTTGCTTTCTAGGTTTTTATCTTTTTTTTCTTTTGGATGTGATCTTACTTACTGTGGTAACTGGCAAGCAATCCTGCTTCAATAAATCAAAAAGTACAGCTGAATGCCAAAAGAAAACACTTCCAATGAGTCTCTCCTATTGTAGCCTCATGATTTTAACCGATATTGACAAGCAGTACATTATACCTTGGGTGAGAAAATTTAGTTGATATTGAATCACACACAAAAAAATGAAAATCCAAAAAAATTAATTTTAGACATCCCAAGGCTTTGGAGGTGACAGTTTTTCTACCTTCACACATTTTATCAGTAACCCAAAGGGATGCATTTGATATTTCTTTCAAGAGGGTAGCGTGAGCAAGGCACATAATATTTAATAATGCTGGGCTTTAATTCTGACCGGCTGTTGTGATTTTCTTTTAAACCACTGCAGGTCCTTCATTCATGAGTGCTTTATACACTTTGGAAAATAAGAGATGGTTGAATATATGACATCATTGCTGCTAACACCGGGAAACAAAAGAGGGACATTTACATGAGAAAGATGGCTTTTCTGTAGCAGTGAAGAGAGGGAGGGTCATAGGTTCATTCCTCTGTTTGCCGGCCCTGGGTAGTGCTGTAGGCTTACCATGCCTTATACTCTGTGGCTCACAGTCAGCAAATACAGCACTGAGCCCATTGCTGACTACAAAAAGACCATTATCCCTTGATAACAGTTGTGCTGGCTGTGACTTTTCCATGGCACTAGGAGTTCGTTTCATGTTCAATGGCTCTCTGAGAGAAGAACAAACCAGTCTGCCTCTTCTTTGTATGAGTTTGTTCTGTGAGGGTAAGGGACCCAGAACAGGGGAAGTTGGTTTCGTGACTGCTGTTGTCAGCAAGTCTCTCCCCCACAGTTACTGACTTACTTTGACCTCTTTATGGTAGCAAATGCCACGCACATGCTGTGCAGAAATGAAAAGTTGAGGCTTTAGATCACAGGAGCTTCTCAAAATGCCCCAAGGACCCCAAATTAATTCCAACAAAAAGCTTCCTGCAGCTCAAGAGGTCCATAGTATACATGAGCCTACATTAACAGGGGACATTTCAGCAATTAAAACATAACAGAAATCTTCAGTTTCCTTTGAGTACACTTCTTCTAATACTGAAGTTTTGGCCCATACAACAGCCTTGTGAAACAAACAAACAATCAACCAAAACTAAGATTTTGCTTTTGGTTTGAGAAAAGAAGTAATGATCTACAATTAAAAAGTTATGGATGTCTGTAAATATTTTTGGATAATCACACAACATATTCTTTGTTTCAGGGAGAAAGTGGGAAGTGTGCTGTTCCTTGTCATGACTTGTATGCAACTAGCAGGAAGAGGAGTGCTTTTAGGGATGGTCTGCAGGCTCAGGGAGCGTGTTCCCTGACTGCAGAAATTAGCAAAATTTCTGCCACCTCACTCCCTTTCAGCAATATCAATGTGACTCAGTGTTGTACAAGGTGTACTGAAAGGACTCAGTGACATTGCAAAGAGGTACATCTAGGCTTTTTCCATAAAGTGACATCGTTAATAAGAAGGACTATAGCTCCTCATGAGATTATAGATAACAACAGTGCTATTTTGTTAAATGGATGTTGAATGGACAGGACTCTTCTAAAGTTCAAATCAGGCACCAAAGGAATAAGGCTAATCTCTTCTTCCTGCTTACTCTTACGAGCTGGAAATGTCTGTCTCTTGTTTGCCGTCAAAATGTCAAAGGCTTTACCTAGCATTTTTACTAGCTAGCTGACCACAGAACAGCCCAGAAATTGCTGTGTCAGTAAAGTACTCTGAAAGGGACACTGTAATCTTAAACCAACAAAGGCTGTGTCTAAATTAAGAGGCATAGTAATATTCTATTCTAGTGTCTCCATGAAATAACATCAGCGATTCCTCCCTATGCACAAAAATCCCAAATAAGCCACAAAATCCACTTGATTTACCACTGCACCTGAGGTGACCCTACAACAACAAACCAACACATGTTATTGTTGCTAGAATCAAAAGCACAAGACAGACAACTTTGATGAGCAGCATATTTATACATCCAATGTGTTCAACCGGCTGCTCAAAAGAGCAGATGAATAGAGCATTTGAAAAACACTGGGTGTGTTTGTATGATATGCCTGTGCATGTAGCCAACTCAAAACACTGTTCCTCTCTTGAACTCAGGCAGTTTCCAATAGTAATTTATCTATTATTTATTTATTTTAGTGAATATTTGACATCCCTTCTTAAGCTTAGAAAATTAAGCCTCCTGCTTCAACATTCAGCTCTCTCCCTGACATATGGTTGCTCTGAATCATCACAGCCATCAGCTGGTGAAGTGCACAGTTCAGGGATGTTTTAAATTTTACCATATTTAAGGGCAGGAGGATTTATATGTTGCTCATCTTTTTGATGTTCTGGACTTGGATGTGCCAACTAACAATACTTATTACTGCCTGAATTAATGGTATTCTTTTTTTCTCAGAAGAGTAGTAAATGCAGGAGATATGGAGGGGAAAAAGTATTTCAATTCCAATTCTCCTATGCCCAAGGCTGTGAAACTTGTAAATGTAATGCAACGTACTTTCTCTGTTGAAAATTTAACCCAATTCCCTCACAGCAAGTGCAGATAAATTAAGAAAGAATAGACCACATTGTATACAAGTGATTTAAACTGCAACTGCTGGGCTTTGGTGTTATATTTATTCCCTGAAAATTTTATCCAAATGTGTTTGAAATGTAGAAAATTGATGACATTAGACAACATTATACACTGGCCTGCTCCTTAAGTACCAACAAATCATTCAGACAAATAGCTCTACAGTGGCAAATGCAGACAGGAAAAGCATTTTTATAAAGGCACAAGACAGAGCATTTCCACCATGGAGCCTTGGGCTTTTTCTACTCCCCAGAGACAGGAAAACACTTCTCTGTCAAGCCTCAAATCTCGAAACCTGCAACCAATGCTATCAACAAGGCCAACACCAATATCCCCATATAAACAGTAACTAACAGATAGACCTGCCTTTGCATCAACACCTGCTTCAGACAAATGTTGTGAACATCTGCCAGCCACAGGAGACACAGAGAATCAAAATATAGTTTACCCAACCCATTACAACAACATCAAGTCAACCATATTGGACTATTTTCCAGTCACTAAACAAACCACAGAGAAGAAAGGCTAAGATGGAACAGAAACAAGTAAATAAGTGCAACCACTGGAAAAACAATATGAATTTTCATTCTATTTAAAAGCATAGGCCACAGAGTACTTTATCCATTTTAACAAATTACTTTTCTATTCAGAAATATTTGCAAAGGGAAGAAATGTATTTTCTGATTACTAGAAGCTCTTTGAATGTTTTGACTGATTAACACTGTGTTATATTTATACAATACTTTTTGCATATATTTGAGTTTTTAAAAGTTTGGGGGTTGGATCAGCTGATCTCCAGGGGTGCCTTCCAACCCTGAATATACTGTGATCCTTTGATTTGCATATGTTAAATTGCATCATTCAAATATGGTCTCTCCTGATTTATAAAATCCACATAAGAAAACAAGAGGTAAAAATCAGAGAAGTTAATCTCCCTTAGCCTTTTGGAGAGTAGTATAAACATCAACTTGATAACTATATTTGAGCCCTGTTTCAACTAGTGGAGTAAGATGTAAATGTCCCTACTTCAAAGGATAGAATTTTTTTCCTTTTTTGTTCTGCATCCAAGCAGATTAAAAATCTCCAGTCTTTTAGAGTGTAGGATTTACCTTATAAAATTGACTCTGAAATAGTATGTGTGTTTCCTAAGCCAGGCAAGATTTGAAAGAGAAGGAGGTTGGTTTTTCAGTGGGTTTTTTAATTACTATGGTCAAAACAGACAAACTTTCAAGCATAGAAGTTCTTCAGGGTTGAAAGAAAAGCAGAGGTCTTAGGAGTTACATACAAGCTGAGAAAAAAACACTTTGAATTTGTTAATCAGCTAGATCATTTGAGAGAAAATGCAGCAGGTACCTCAGGAACAGAGGAATTACACCTGCAACAGAACAGATGACAAGATATCTACGTCCTGTGAGAAAAGGAAGGGGGAAATCTGTTCGATTTATAAACAATTGGACTTGCAAGAATTAATGGTCATGGAAACAAAAAGTCATAATGTGCTATAAAACTAGTATATCTCTACTCAATTCATTATTACCAATGGCATTATGAACTTTAGTTCCCAGGTACTTATTTTGAAAGTATTTCACAGGTGTCCCTTGAGGATAAGAACTGAAAAGGCAAAAATGAAATGAAAGTTTTTGTGAGAAATATTCTTTCTCAGATCTTTGAGTGTGCCTGTTTTTCATCAATTATTTGCTCATTCTGGTTTTTATTGGCTGTTTGGTTTCACACATGTGATTTCCTTGTGGATGTTTGATGTGCTTTTTAAAGTATGTTACACATGGGATACGTAAGCTCCAGGTCTTATAATGGTCCAGCGGAGAACAAAGTATTGTAACAGTTAAAAAGATGTGCTGGCAGTTCTTACATTTGATGTTCTTCTGTTATGGGTCTGTTTATATGTATTGGTCCATAAGAGTGCTGTTTAGGGATAAGTTTAGAAAAGATCCACACTGAAGGTTGGAGGGCTGTTTAAGGAGATGCCTGTAGGCAGGGGGACACGTGTTGCGTTTGTAGTGGACTGCAAAGAAAGACCTTAGAAGATAAAGGTGTCATTTATATAGTTCAAGGTACAACCTAAGTATAAGCAGAAGCACAGTGGAATAGACATTTAAAATATCTTTTTCAGAGTGGGCCATTACAAAAGTGACCTACTGCAAAATCCTCCGTGTGATGCAGCTGTGCCTACACTGTCAGATACAAAAAGTGAAGTTATGTGTGAGAACGAAAAGGAGTTGACTGATTTGACTTTCTGAGGATTAGTCTCCATGCTGTACATACTCAGGGTAGTCTTGGAGGCTTCCATGATGTGGAGTGTTGGTGTGTGAACTGGTAAAATCTGTCAAAATTAGGCTGGTCCTGGTGAAGTTGGGATTAGGTTGTGCGGTTTATGAAGGAAGTCTGCTCTGCCCTGCAGCAAGTAAGCCCCTTTGTGAGCACACACTGGGGGAGGGCAGTAAGTGCAGTGAGTGGGAATGGAAGGCTTCCCTTGATGGATTCCTGTGGAAAGTATAGGAACTCTTAGTTGCAGGAGGAGATGCTACATAAGATGCCAGGAGGCGTACCATCTTCTTCAAGTTCCATCAGCCTGATCAATGTAGACTTTGTGGATCAAGACATTATAGATCTTTCTTTGTTGGCTTAATCACTATTTAAGGACTGTGTTTTAAGCACTGCTAAGGATTGTTTTCAGAAAAATACTTTTTTACGTTGAATATTTCAATGGTCATTCTTATCCTAAAGTGGTTACTCTAGCAACCCAAAGTGGTATTTCAGCTAGGCTTGTCAATCAGGCTCCTTCTATAGACTATGGAGAGAGTCATCTACCTGCAGAGGCAGAACCATGCCATTCTGTGTAAAGCAGGTGGGAAGCATCATTTGAAGATATCCATGGTACTTCCTTAGGTGCCTATAGTTAATATAAGGACTCAGTTTTCTTATCAGACATTCCCTTTCCAGTGAGCTTCTTCACAAAAAAATGAACTGTTACTCCTTCACAGTGTGAGATTTACAGGTTTCCTTTTCCAATTCATTGGCATGAAAATGTTTAATTGTGGTATTTCTCCAAAATCCAAAAGAAAGGGCAATTCCTCCATAATTTCTGACTAAAAAAGCTCTCAACTCTCAAAAGTCCACCAGAAGGAGGACTGAAGAAAAACACGTTCACAATATATGGAAGTAAATTCCCTAGGCTCAGCAATTCCTATAGTTCCAGGAAAGTGAATGTTTCCAATAGAACTCTTGGATGAGCTGAGCAATCCATCCACAAATATTTACTAAAGATGTGTGAGTTGGCACTGGTGTTTGGGAGTCAGTCTCTATCCAGATGGTCTTGCTTCAATTACTGGAACAGGACTGTTGAATTTCTCTTGCTTTACAGAGGCTAGAGTCAAACTAGGACAATATAAGTTTCCTGCTCATTCTTACATCCAGGCTATGAATCCCTGTTCTTTCAGCCTTGGCTCAACTATTACTATTTCAGCAGCTTCCCAGCCAAGAGCTTCCTCTTCTAATGGTCTCGCAGGACAGAGTGAAATGAATGGGCATCTAAGCACAAGCAGCTCAATCACCATGCCATTATACATGACAGATTATGGCAGCCTGATTCCTACAAAATACTGCCCTACATGCTGTCTAGCTCTGCCCTGTTATCTTGTCTGTACAGTTTGACTGACTGAAGCGTTGCCCAGCAGCCCTTTTTGCCCATTTCAGGCCTACTGCAGATTAAGACAGTACCCCATATACCTAAACTATATATTTTTAGATTTTCCTTATTAAAAAAGACAAAAACCCCTGACTGTTTTGCTTTCAATGGAAGATGAGCTGAAGAAAAACATGTAAACCTAGGAACTGGGAGGCTTTTGAAGGTCATATAGTCTACCTTAACCCATCTCAGCAGATCATGATTTTTCCCAATCACCATTTCTCTAAAAACCTGAGATGCTCTGAAGGTAACAACATCAAAGTAACCTCACTCAACCTAATCTGCACCAAGTGCTTACTAAATACCAGTAATATTCGAAGCGGAAAAATTATACTGTTCCACATTCAATGTTTTATAGAAAAACAGTGTATTACTTACATACACCAACAGAAAACATGGAAGTAGCTGATAAACTGTTGATTGTCCCAGTATACTTGTCAATTAGACAAGTATAGAGATCTTCATGGTGATGAAAAATGAAAGATCATCACACTGCTAACTACGAACAAATTTTGCTAGTTTATGTCTCTATCAATGATCAAACTGCTAACACAACAAGGCACTTCAGTTCATTAACAGTGAATATGACACTATTTGTACCTCAGGCAATTAACTGAGTACTACATTGCATTAGGTTACTTGCTGCACTTTGAACAACCTGGTGAGCATATATTTCATGCAGTTCATGCAGTAGTGGCAATAACCTCAGAATGAAAACTGGCTACATCTTTGGTGCTTCTCTTATTGTTGACTACAAAATCCTGTCAGGTCTGTGTAAAAATCTGCAGAACACAAGCAACAAAAGGTAGGTGGGTGCTAGTAGGAATGACTAGAAAGCCTGTTAATATAAAATTCAGAAGTTTCTTATCAAAGAATTTAGAATTATTCTCAAAGGTAGTACCAGCTGCAGGTGTTGCTACATCATTAATGTTTAGATGTTATGGTAACAGCCAATGTGAGAAACACTGAGACAGGTGCTTTTACAACACTTTTATTCATCTGACCATTACATTCACTTTTGATTCATATGCACCTACCAGCTGATATTTTAAATTCAAGCTCCAATGAATTCAAATTCTGAAAAAAACTTAGTTAAAAAATCCATGCTTTACCTGGTTAATACAGAAATGAAGCATACACTCCTAGTCCATGCAT
The DNA here is from genome assembly GCF_025592945.1 of Manacus candei. Taxonomy (NCBI): domain Eukaryota; kingdom Metazoa; phylum Chordata; class Aves; order Passeriformes; family Pipridae; genus Manacus; species Manacus candei. The sequence continues at coordinate 39,772,420 of NW_026138076.1, read as the reverse complement.
TACCTCTCACCAGCTATCAGCCCTTTTTTCCTCTAACCCAAACACAACTTTTTTTATAGCTTCAAAGAATCCTTGTGAAAATTTTTGATAAAGAAGTGCAAAAGAAGACCTGATTCCACGACTAAGCCAAAGAGGTCTTGGAGACCTACAAACTATCCTGTCATGGTTCTATTAGCAAAAATTAATAAAATAAATAAATTGGAAATGTTAAAACAAACAAACAAACAAACACCCAGCAACTTTGCAGGTTCTTCCCTAGGTACACTGATTATAACAAATTTATCTTGTGTGACAAGTAAGGGTTACATATATCTTGGATGTGTTATGTGAGGCAAACTGTAGGTCAAATATGTATCTAACACCCTGGCTTTTAGGATCTGAAACTAACTATATCATCACTTTAGCTCTACGTCTAGGAAGGGAATAGAGGCACTGTTAATTCAGTGTTAACAAAACTAGAGCAACTGGGATAGCTGGTATCTGAGCTCAAACAGGACTGAGCAAACCTATCAGCATCGCAGTGAGGTGGAAGCTACAATTTAAATTAGATAAATGTGAAGTGATATGGAGTGGGAGAAAAAGCCTAATTATTTTTCACACTCTGGTGGGATCCAAATTACCTAGAGATCTAAATTACCTAGAGTATTTCAGGAACAGATCTAGCACTTGTCATGAGCAGGCTGGCATGCTGCTGAGATTTTAGAACAAGGAAGTGATTGGGAAAAATAATAAAAATTGCAAGGATTGCTAAAAGAAATATTGGAACAGACTAGGACTTTATAATTTGGTGATACCTTTTTTTCCCCTTTATACTGTACATAGGGTAGTCTGTCTCAACTCCAAGCTCCAGTGTGCCATAGACAGTAAAGCTTTGCATGGACAGGGTATAAAAAAAGTGAAAGAGAGATTAAAGATTGAAAGCAATTAAAATAAACAAGTTTATTTAGTCTATAAGAACAACCACTCAAAATAATAAAAAGTTAGGGGAAAGAGGTCTTATACTCCCCCACAGCCAGTCCCAGACCCATAACACAATTACAAGAGGAAACTTGATTAAATTGACAGGCAGAAAATGTGAAATGAACAGAAGGGAAAGTGTCTTAAAGCATCATATTATCAGTCCATGGATTTCAATGCCACAGGAAATTGTTGAGGAAAAGCATTTAACAGGATTTTAAGAGGGTTGAGTTATTTATATTGACAAGTAAAACTTTTTGTGCCTACAGGTAGTTAAGTCAAGAATGTAAGGGACTTTAACCCTTCAGGGGGAAGAAAGCTGTGGGTAGAGGAGTGCAGAGAGGCATCAGGATGCCTGAAACCATGTGGACCTCTGCCTTCCTTTGAACTTCAGAGATGGCAGATACAAGACTGCCTGTTAGGGTAACCTTCACATTTATAGTAGCTGGTGAAGAAGGAAGGAAAGAAGAGGGTACTATGGCCTTCTGTTCACATTTTGATTGCAATCAGGATAATATGTATGATCCATGTGAGACACCAAATTTCCAGAGATTTAATACAGATGTACCAAAACTCACTGGGCTCTGAGTGCTTGCCTGTAAAAGCTAGATACCTGCTAACTGCAGTGCTGCCCCTTCCTGCTGTTTCCTCAAGGTATGATCACGTATGCTCAGCTAAAGCACTGCTGCAGTGCTCTACTACAGACCATGAAGACTAGACATGCAGATGTTATTTTTTTTAAATGATCTGCAATTTTGTCAGATCACGCAACAAAGAGAAGAGGCTAATCAAAGTATTGCAGTGTCTCACATTCCATTAATCCAAATGAAGCTACAATGAACAGATGTGCAACATGTTATTAATACAAATCATACGATAGTTACTTGAATTGGACACTTTCAATACAAAAGCATTCATAATGTGACAACATTATTGTTGCTAGAAAGAATGTGACTCGTTGAATTGCAATGTTTGGGTTTTTTTTAAACCAGTTGAAACTATGTACATTACCAAGCGTAAAAATCCTAATAGGCAATGTGGAGTACACCATTAGCTACCTAAATACCTTATCACTGTGTTGTTCTGGTTCTCAAGAGATATTTAAATGTCTAATTCCCGGTGATTTTGTTAGGATCAAAGGTTCCTACATACCTGTGAAAGTTCAGGTTTCCTGTAGTTCAAGGATAATATTTTCGAGCCCAATAGGCGTACTTACTTCATATACCCTCTTCCATATCTCAAAATGGTATTTGTATTTCTCATGGTTGCTGTAAACTTAAGTGTGGATTTAACTCCCAGTGAAATCAGCAAGGCCTAAACTCAGACTTAAGGTTAAACACACACTAATCGATTCTGAATGAGAAAAGAGTATTGAGTTATGGCATTATGGAGGGATAACTATCTCGGCAGTAAGAACCAACTGCTTTGTGGGTTTTCTTTTGGGTTTCTAAATTGCTTGGTGCATTGTCAAAATATCCCTTTTAAGAGCTCTGGAGAAACATATTTCCCTCGTTTTTCAAGAGATTGCTTTCATCAGTTCCTGTAGAGTTTCTCTAACTAAATCAGTGCCTCATTTTAATACATTTGACACAATAATGCTCTGCAGCTGCACACAAAAGGCATGGATGAACAGAGCAGTGAATTAACAGGCCTCTGAAAACTTTCCAACTAAAATTCTTGTCAGATTTTCTCAGTTACACAAAAAAAAGGTTAAAAAATCTCCCAAACCCTAATAGAATATCTGTCAGTGCTTCATCATGCATTTAAAATTCAGATACAAACAGGTTTTGTTTTTTTAACCATTCTGACTCTCTCAAAGTTATTTAATTGATATTTAACCCTTCTGGTACCCATTTAAAGGGACAAATTTATAAGATTTTGCACATTTCTGAATGACAGGGGAACAGCCCTATTGATGCTCATCTTCACATCTACTTGCTGACTATTAGAAAAAAAGGATTTTGTCATGTTAAACAATTAGAATTCACCTTCAGTTAAGGTGTAAGCCTGTGCCCACGTTGAGGTTTCAACTGAAGCAATATTCCTATACTGAAATATCCTCTTTTATATCATTTGAAAGATTATATTTCTAACCTGAACTCATCTGCCTTTTGTATACTGTTGGATATTTCCCAAGCTACTTCCGAGTAATGCCTGATTTCTAAGTCTGAAGTCCTTCAGGGTGAAAAATACTGTGGTACATCTGTATTATAGTAAGAAACTAAATTTTTTTCAATTTCGGTAAGGAATCGTGTGAGGAACTTTTTTTTCCCTATAAAAATTATTTTTTAAATTAAATGGAAACTTGCACTCATCATATTTTTAATCAAAGTACATCAGGTTTATGGCAAAAAACTCATGTATTTCAATTGCAATTGGCTATGAAAGCAACATAAATTGCTTTTGGTTAAGACTTGTAGAGAAAAAACATTACTTCCTAGCTATTTCCAAATTTGCTCTTGATCTAATAAGGGAAATAAAAAAGAAATAAAAACCAAGAGAATATAAAATTTATCCATTAATTATGCACATGTGGTTGCCTCACTGGAAGGAGGAATAATCTGAGAGATGCATGTCAGATTATGCACAAACTTGCCAGATATCATGATGGGTGTAACACACAAGCCTCTGTAAGAAACTTTGCCACTCTTGCAGAAAGCTGCAGCACTTTAATGCAACGTGCTAAATGAAATTTTATACCCAGAAGATTCAGTTAACATCTGAGCAATGTACTCTCAGCAATATTTAAAACTCAATCTGAAAGTCTGCAGCTGGCAGCTGTTTTCCACTCACCAAATGTATTTCCCTTTTCCACATTTTAGGTGAATTTTTGCTAGACTCTCTACTGTGGTAGGTCACAGCATATGAATCTCTTGCCTTTCCCAAATTTTTCCTCCACTCCTCCTCTGATTTTAGACAAACACCTGCAGCTATCCACTGACAACCTTCTCTCGTTTATCTGGCAGATAACTCTTGCTTTGGCAGTCTTTTTTTCCCAGGTATTGCTTGAATCCAGGAGCCTATGCAATGTAAATGTAAAACAGAAACAGGGCAATATCTGTTGCATATAATATGGAGGTATCACATGGTTTTACACAGTTAGTATTACTGTTATTCTTGCTCCTTTAATGTGTAGTTTTATTCCTATCTACTTTGGTCATTTGTCTTCTGCTACAGAATAAAAGGTTATGAGGGCATATATTCTCTCTACTTCCATGTATATAAAATCTCAGTTTTCTTCCAATGTTCAGAGAGGAAAATTTGTGACCTACAAGGTCTGGGGTCGAGTGCTTACCAGTCCCTAAAATCTGTGTCTACCTACCCTGGCAGGGTTAATTTAGGCCTTTATTTTGCAAAAGTATGTAAACAGTGATTTGGGATGTGCCAGATAAGAGTTCACAAAGTGACATCCTAGCTTCTTTGAATGGATATTAAAATACTCATGAGATAATAGCTAAGAATGGGGGTTCATCTTGATGTTCTGCTCAACTGCAGAAACTGTCCAGCAACTTAGCAACTCAGCAACTGATGTATGCCAGAGTTGCCAACACATTTTCTGCCAAGCAGAATTCACTGATGCATTCATTTGTTAATGAGGATTTCCAAGTGCTCCATGTATAGCCTGAGCATATTTATACTCTTTGGGTTGGGAGATATTTGCTAAGTGTGCAAGATTTGTGATGACAGTAGCATTATGCCTCTAAAATTCCTGTTTAGTTTTCCATTTTCAAAGGAAATGGATTCATTCAAATAAATGGATTATAAGGCAGGGATTTTCAGAAGCACTTAGCGCTGGCCTGTATCAGCTATCTGAATTCCGGGGGGAGTCTCCTATTGACATCAGCACCAGTACATTCATGGCAAAGATGAGCGGTTTGAAAGATCCCATGTAAACACACATTTATTTAAATTTATTGTGTAATTTTAAACTGAAGGTGCACATAGCAGAAGTACTCAGCACCCACAACTGGGACCAGTTTCTTTACAGAATGTAGTCCTTGTTTAGAGAAATCAATTATCTTTAATAATAATTGTTAGTGCTGCTAGAGTACCCAGACCTCCTTCTGACACAAAGTCCTACAGACACTGCCTGAGCCCCTGTTAAAGATAAAACTCCCAGCTTCAGGGGTTCAGAATTGGACCAAGAAAAAAGACAGTGTGTAATTCCAATATAGACAAAACCTGAATGAAAACAAATCTGCCAGACTTGCAGAGAAACTCAACACCTGTTGGCTTGTGTTCATTGAGCCAAGCTAAAACAAGGCTGTGGTGCAACTACCTGAGAAACTGAATAGAGATGTAAGCACATGGCAGTGTATTTATATGAAACCTTTGTTACTGGTTTTGTGTGCAGAGTTACAGAATTATTGCATCTCTTTGTCACAAGAATATGAGGAAACAATTCTGCACCATCACAAGTCATTAAAAATAATATGCTGCATAGTCTCAAGATATCATTGAGTGCTTTAATTAGAATGCATTTATTTCTTAATTAATTCTTCTTTTATTTTATCTAAGCAAATTTTCCTCATCAAAGTCTGCATACAGAACATGCAACATTTGAATTTCTAAAGGAAACTAGTCTGGCTGATGAAAGTCCACCTGAACAAGAGTGTCACAGCAAGCAAATATCTGCAAATTCTCCCCTATACACAGGGATGTTCAGTCCTTTCAAACCTTAGTATAAAAACTCTCTTTAATCTTTCACCTCTTCCGCTCCTAGAATTAAAAAAAAATATATTCTGAGTAAAGAAAGTTACCAAAATAAAAGTCTGATTGTGAAAGAAAAGAAAAGAAAAGAAAAGAAAAGAAAAGAAAAGAAAAGAAAAGAAAAGAAAAGAAAAGAAAAGAAAAGAAAAGAAAAGAAAAGAAAAGAAAAGAAAAGAAAAGAAAAGAAAAGAAAAGAAAAGAAAAGAAAAGAAAAGAAAAGAAAAGAAAAGAAAAGAAAAGAAAAGAAAAGAAAAGAAAAGAAAAGAAAAGAAAAGAAAAGAAAAGAAAAGAAAAAAGAAAAGAAAAGAAAAAAAAAAAGAAAAGAAAAGCTAAAAGACAAAATATGACAATGGGGAATTACTCAGAGGAAAGATTTGTTATAAAAATCTGAACCTAGAGAAATCAGTTTCTGGCTATATCCCCATCTGAAGGATAATACACTTGAACTTTCATGTTCCTCCTTGGGCTCTGGTGGAACAGTTTGCCCAACTCCAGAAATGTGCTGAATATCCCCATTTTCACTTTCATTCAGTAGCAGGATGAGTGGTAGCAGGGGAAGAGAGCATTGGCAAAAAGTGCAGGGATCTCAATAATCCCTGCAAGAGGTCTCCAGTCAAGGCCTACAGGTGTCCTGGCCTGGCTGAATCACTGGTGCAGTGTTCATGTGCTACATTCTTAGTGCAGTCTTTACATCCTACATCATCATCTGTTACCAGATGCCTCTGTGGCACATCCCACATTACTGATGGAATACAGCCAATGCAAGGTAACTACAGCAGATAATGGCACTGCACTCTTTCCAGCCCATACATTGTTCCAGACCAAATCAAACTCTTCTTTGACAGAAACAGTCCTTATTAGTTTGATGACGCGTACATAAAAGTTCTGGATTTCTAAACAACTGCCCTGTAAGCTGAATAATAACCATCTGGTGCAGCAATTTTTAAAAAGTACAATTATGCCAGAATTTTTCTTGGCAAGGTTTTAGTCAAATTGAAGACGGCAAACTCACAAGCAACAGTCTCCTTCACTCTACCAGTCTGATCCATGCACAGAAATCATCCCTCCTGTTCTTTGCGGGAATCAGGTGTCCTGTGTGGAAAAAACACCACAGCATATAATTATCTTGTTAAAAATCATACTTACTGGGGAGTAGAAAAAATTTCACAGATATTTGTGTTTCTAGCATTTCTTAGCTCCCATTTTGTGACTCTGTAAACTTCTCAATGTTCTATATGTTTTGTGTGTGCGTGTGTGTAACTGTAATTGCCAAGGACTCTCCAAGTTTTATTTCAGTTTTGATTTTCTGTAGCGTACTTGTTTTTCAAATTTTTATCCAATGAGTTTCTAGGTGAATATCAACTATTTAGATTTGGAATTGGGATGTTTACATATAAAGTTTTTCTTTGACAGGGTTTCTTTCACAGTCCCATGAGGAAAAGCATCTTTGTGATGCAGCTTGGATCATGCTCTAACAGTTGGAAAAGATGCAGCGACTCTACAAAATGTGCACTGACATCTAGGCCTTGTGCTTTAAAAATAGTCTTTGGACAGCTCACATGTAGATTGTTCTGACTCCTTTACCAGGACAAAGTCTTTTATAGGGAATATTATATAGTCACAGTTGCAAAGATGTTCGTATGCTCACAGACCAACTTTGAGAGCAAATTTATAGCATACTTTGGAGCTACTAAGCCCCCCCAGAGTTGTTCCTACACCTACACAGGTGAATCTCTGGGGTTTTTTCTGCTATTACTTGCTACTGAGCTAGAATTGGAATGCCGTGTTCCTTTACCTGAATGGACAATGCATGTTTTCATACTGTGACGTCAGTGCCAGTAGACTCCTGCCTGAAAATTGGATCCATGCAGGAACTGGAACTGTGCTGCATTCCTTCCACACCATGAACAGGACTCTTCTAGAATGGACTGAGGATTAGAATGATCAGCCATCTTTAGTTCAGCTCCTCCCTTTCCAGCCAGTGTTTACACTACCACTGCTGAATGATGGGAAGACAGTTAGATGAAAGCAATAATCAATCTTCTGTAAATGGTAACATTCAACAAATACAACTGTTAGAAAAGATGTTGTGCTTGGCTGAAAGGTCAAGCCCTTGCTATCTCTTTTTCTCGATTATCAAATTGCCAGAGTTTGCATTTTGAGGATTTTAATCTCTTCCTTACACAAGGGAAACAATATTTCGTTTAAGATAGAGGCCCTTCTTCAACACCTCTTCCACAGCAGGGTGTTGATTTCAATACTGCATGTCAGAAATAATCAATCTGCTTTTATTTCAAGGTTAGCTAAAGGAATTTTATTGCCTTTGAGTAGAGAATTACTGTTACAGAGCAGAAATAGCATATCCACTCAAAGCAAAAGTGCTTTGGCCTCTGGAGTTAATGGAGAGTCCTCAGCAATCTGAGACAGATATCACTAATCTTTTACCTAACATTAAAAGGACGTAGAAATAATTTGACACCTAAATCAGGGTTGGCCTCTTTCCCCTTTTTTGCTCAGTTTTGGGAGATGTCTGCTCTGAGCAACTGGATTCAAAGTTTCTCTTAGCATTTGAGTTATATTAAAAATTTGCAAGTAATTATTAAGTGTTTTCAGCAAGTCCAATGAATTGTGTCCTGACCTTATTTTCCTCACGAAGAAGCTTAAGAAAGCTCTATTCAAACAGCCAGGAGCACAACCCATTGAATTCGTACACCTGGAAATCAGTCTGAATTTCTGCTCAACCCCATCCATCTTGTTCTTGCCTAGGTACAGTGACTATTTCTGAGAGTGAAAGCAGAGAAACTTTTGTTTCAATGCTTTATCTGAATCCAGACAATAAAACCACCCTCAATTTGTATTTTGTAAGTGCCACTACTTCCCAATTCTGCCTCCACAACCCCATCAGCATGGTGTCAGAAGGGAAGATTTTTCCCAGTAATGGGACATCTGACAGACTTATCAGGAAACTCCAAGCACATCGTTAACATTTTCTACCAGAGAAGCCTTGACAGTGTCTGTGCTCATTCATCTTTTTCCTTCACCCCATACCCAGTTTATCACACTGAATACTCATTCCACTGGGCTGCTAGTTCCTGATGAAAAACAGGGACAGCCCAGGTTGCTTCAGGAATATGTCTCAAATCCATTTCTTACTCGAATGAAGAAAAGGATGTTTTGTTTGAAGAACTAACAAGTGAGGGAACATTCCAGACATTCTAAAAGAAGTTACCAGTCTTTGGTTATGCAAGCAAGAGCATCCCAGTGAAATCAAAAGAGATCATCGTTGCCATTTATCGTTGACATCCCTGGTGGAGTGATACCTGTATTTTTACAAATATCTAATGTGACAGAGATTTTTAGACAGAGATTTACTGGGACTGATTGCAGAAGAGGGTAGGAACATTGTAATACTACAATCTTTCTTACTCCTTCTCCATAATACAGCTGTATTTTCAATGTTAAGTGGAGGCAAGTGCTACTAACAGAGCACCTGCCTTGCTAAATATAAAAGCCCCAAGTGGTTGATGGCCTTTTGCATTATATTGTTCACTTCTATGTTTGCCTACTGTAAGTCATAAGGGTAAAAACTTACTAAAAATTAAGCAACTAAGGTGAAATTAGAATGGGGGAAAAAAAAGTGTTTCATTAAAAGATTTTCATTTTTCTTTAAATATGTTGGGAGGAAGTGCTGAAACACTAGATCTCCGTGTGACAAGATGATTTGGGACTTGGTTTGAGTGATGAATTTATTAATGCAATAAAGTAATGAATATTTATGAAAAGGATTTAGCTTAATTTTTTTTTTGCTAATAGTAGTAGTCATGGTAGTAACAGTATTTCACTGTTTTGGTTTGTTCTTGTTCTGCTTTGGCTTGAAGTCAGTTGCATTCCTTTCTTAATCTAATACCAAATCAGACATTCTCTGTGTAAGTAGTGCTGTCTACTTTCCCTCCTGCATTGATATCTTTCTCCTCTTCACATGCATATCAGTTATTCTATAGACAGAAAAAAACTTGTGTCCCAGAAAAAATTGAAGAATTGTATATGTGTCATAATATTAATCATTCTTCTAATATTATAATAGTATTTGGAGAAACTCCCATAACACTGGATGACTTCTAAATGAATATGTTATTTTTCTTAATAAGAGCTTTCATAAACCATTGTTCGGTCATTATCAAAAACTGATTTTCTGTGCATGCCGTGAATTTGGTCTGCAATAAAAATGTTAGCTTTTATTGACTGATGGACTACATGATGGAAAAATGTAATTCTTTGCATAAGAAAACTTATTCTGCAAAATTCAACAATTAAGTTATGACACTTCTCCACAGCTTTGGTTTTGGCAACTCACTCAGCAGAAAAAGCTCTGAGATAGGAGCTTGAAAACTGTTGTTCAGTTTGGTATACTGCTTCTATAGAACTTGTATCACATAGTTTGCTTAGCATCAGTAGCTAAATTTGCTGGAGCTTTAAGCTGCAAGCTGTGAACTTACACCTAGATTTGCTGAACTTTTATGTAGTTAGGTAAAAGAAGGCCCCAGAGCCAGTTCAGTATGGCAACAGTTGTGTGAAGAAACACATAAGATGCCAGAAGATAAGGAAGCTGCAATCATCAGCAGAAGCCCGAAACCTTAGAGATAAGAAAAGAAACAGCCCACCGAGAGGCAATGAAAGGACCAAAGGAAGAAAGGGAAGACCCCAAACACTAATATTACTGTTGGTTCAAACTCTCATGTGAAAGGTGGGGAACTTTAGTTATAAGGACGTAAATTCCCAGGGATTTCTTTTTCAGGGTGCTATTTGGAAGCATCCAGCTTGAGCTGTAGTGATAATAAAAGACAACTTTGTAGAAAATTTTCCTTTTTGGATTATGTAATCAGCAGAAACCAAGAGTCAAACCCTGTTATGGTGACTGGCATAATTTCCACAACAAAACAAAGTTTCAAACGCTCCTTCAAAAGTTGACTGAACCACTGAGCTTCATTAGAGAAGTAATTGCTCTCTGGTTCAAATGGAAGAATTGCGATATGGTAGAAATGCAGCATGGTAGAGATGATGTTTAAATCAGGTTTCTTAAATATGCACATTTAATGTACTTAATTGACTGTAAAATAATTGTTCAGTTGTGTATAATTATGCTGTGGCAGGGAGCAAGACTTCTAAACATTTCAAAGCCAAATGTTTACAGGTCCAGAATCAAGACATTATTCTCTCCTCAAATATACAGTAAACCACCAAAAGTGTTTTATCTCCACAGTGAGGTCTTGGAATCAGACTTGAGGATATATTTAAAAAGATGCTCTTATTGTTTTCTTCCTCTTGTTTTCTACCCTTCCTCATGTTATTCTAATTTAGCAATACAGATGAAAACATACTTCAAATCATGGGTAGGAATGAGGATTAAATCCCCATATGGCATCAGTGACTTCAGCTAGATCGGAATATCCAAAGCTAGTCAAGTGAGAATTTCAGTTGGTCAAAGAAGCATCTCCTTGAGCTGGATGGCGACGGTGGATGATGCGGCCGTGTGCCTTTGAATACTGATGCATGAACTGACCAGAGTTAAAGATTGCTTGCAATGAAGATAGAAGAGAAATCTGCTTTCCTTTTATCCAAGAATTTTAGCCTAACACCAGGGTGGAGTGGGGGAAAGGTTGCAGTGTGAGGGTGTGCTTCTCCCCTGAGGGGGAAAAGCCAGCTGGGAGCACCAAGCACAGTTATATTTCAAAAGTAATCTGATTTTCACATCTCCCCATCTAACATTGCTGGTTTATTTTCAAAAGTATCATCAACACATAGCAGAGTTTCTTCACCGATAGGTGTTGCCATATTGACCTCTATAAAAGGTTCAGCAGGTCTTGTTTCCTTGACCCAGATGCTTAGGGAGGAGCACAGGGTGTTGAACAACAGTCATATTTTCAACTTGCTTTCAAGAAACAACAGGCCTATGTCTTTCCAGCTGGAAATCTTTCATTGCCTCCAACAGTGTTTCCCAGCAGTTTCCCACATAATTCTTACTCCTGAAAGCTTTTTTGGTGTGATTTGCAAGACCCACCTTGTAACTAACTAGATTCATATTCTACCCATTGGCAGAAAGTGAATTCATGGAATTAAGACTGCCTCTGCTTATGATGGGCACACAGGAATCTGCAAGCTATCATTGTGTTAAGAAGAGAAAATTGACAGAAGGGGCAGTGAGAACTGCAGATGGGGCTGTATTCTAGGTTACTGTTATGATGAAGATCTAGTACCTCTTCCTTTCCACTCCTGAAAAGCTTGGGAAACATCAGTTTATTAGAGTCAGTGTTTCTCTGGGATACTCTGCAAAAGAGTGTGCTCGTGATGGGAGCAACTGTCTATCACCAGCATCGGAACCAGAATTTTTGCTAAGTCCCATGTGTGGATCTGCACTCAACTACCACAGTGTGCTTCTAGGTGGTTCATTGCTACATGAAAGACTGTGTCTTGCCTGGACAAAATGTTTTGGGGTTTTTTTACAGGAATACGTTCTCACAAAATGCAATATTGACAATTAATCCAAATATTATTATCAAAATGGAGTGTTGAGCCCTGAACCAGAGAAAGCATCTGTCCCTTGCCCAGGGAGCTAGATGTAGAATTGGTGAAAACTCTCTAATACCCAGCAGGAACAGAAACATCTGGAACTCCACTAACAATAAGATAACTGCAATATTAACAAGCCTTTTAAACAGACAAGAATTGTCATAGGAGAGGAAAAAACTGATTTATTCTTTTGATTAATAATAGATCATGTTGCCCTTTCAGTAGACATCTTTTATGCTTAATATTTGTCACATATCTTAGATAATGGAATACCCCAAATATAGTCCATTAGCTTTAAGCACTGGAGGACATTAGCAGAACAGGTTTTTGCATGTGAAGAAAAAATGGGAGAAAGATTTGACAAATTATTGGTCATGGAGAACTTGAGCAGCCCGTCTTCTCCATTCTTAAATGCAATAAATTTTTTAAGATCAGAGCGTATGTCAAATGGAGTTCGTAAAGTGGAAAATGACACTATTTTCTTTCATCAAATAAAATGCTGTCAAAATTTATGGCTCTGCACCTCAGACATCTGTCTGAATGCTACTGTTATTTTGTGTAACACTTTAGCAACCCAAACTAATAGGGCAATAATCCAAGTTAGGCCAGCAGAAGATTTTTAAAAAATAAATTTGAAAATCATAAATTCATAAATTGGAGCAGTTCTCCAAGTTTTTGACTTCTGTGTAAGGGAAAATGATGTGACCTTACCTAACTAAAGTCAGCTGAGAAACCTGACCTGTGTCATAATCATCATACACCTTGGAATGAGGTATGATGACTTTAACCATCTTAACATGTAAACACCCTCATGCAATGGTAATAAAAATGATCCTGTTTCCGTTTTGCCAACATGATCTTTCATCACACAGTATCAGCTGGATTTCTTTAGCATTGAGCCACAAGACACTAGAAAAGGAACATGTACTGCATCCCTGCTTCCACTATGTTGAGGCAAATTTGGCCTGAGTCCCCAGTCTCATCTTTCCAAATAAAACAACCATTAATATTGTGATAATACAGTGACTCACCTTGATCCACCACAAAACTTTTCTTTTTTTTTTCTTTTTTTCTTTTTATTTTTTCTTTTTTTGAGTGTTTTTTCCCCTCTGCCCAGCAACAACCTAGTCTGTTTGGCATTTACCATGATTTTCCGTTAGTCTTTCAACTTCTGTTATATTTGTCCATGACCATACCATTCATTAAAAAAAGATCATTTTTAACAGGGTAACATCCACAAATACTCCTGCCTACTCAACAAAGCATCCAAGTTCATCAGATGTAGTATCCAGCGTCATCATCAGTCCTCCAGGCCTTAGAGACTACCATTGGAAAGTGCTCACAGCAAAGCATATTTGTAGGTATGGATTATTGTCCTCTAACTTCTTTTTAAGGATGTCACAAACTTTTATTCTTTTATCTCTGAGGCCTGGAAATGGATATGCCTACTGCAGGTATGCTTCGAAATGAAGCTTGGATGCTCTTGGTAATAGTAGAAACTATGAAATAACTCTTTTGTAAATGGACCAATGCACAGTGGTGGCTTTTATATTTTGCATCTGTCCACGGATCCCCTTGTTACAAACAGTTTGACTGGAAGAATTCAGCACAAATACAAGTTCAATCCTAGGTGTAAGATTAATGCCATTGTGGGCAATATTCTGATTTGCCTTGATAGATGCAATAGCTTGGTAAAACATCAGTAGAAGTCTCAGTTAAAAATCTGTGCCCTATATCAGAGAGACAACTTAAAAATATAGTCATCCATACTTGTAAGTTCAGCTACAAAGACAGTCAATGCTCTTTGATGTTTCCTCTACAAAGTAACGCTCTGAGCAGCTGGAAATCCTAAAAGGGCTAAATGGTGACTTGGCTGTTGTTTTTCCTTCCTGACTCTCTGACTGTAGCTCCCATTTCTTTCCTCCAGTCTGTAGTCAGAGCATCCACACATTATGTGAGCAAAAAGCACCAGGCTGAGTTCTGTGACCTGGCTTCCCCTCCGGTAACGTATATTGAACTTCTACAAGCCCAGAAATGAACTACCACTTGGCCAAGAGACAACAGAAGGGACAAAGAGCAACTTGCACAAATACAATAACTTTCAGTATAGAGCCTCCAGCAGCAATAGCTTCCCTTGATGTTAAACAAGAACCAAAGCCAAGTTAGGAAAAACCTATATTTTTTTCCTTCCTCTTAAAACAGTTTGGACTGAGGCCCACTTTCTTTTTCCATTCTCTAGCTAGGAATTCTCAGTTACCATTCTAGCTAGAGGAAATACAGTACCTGTGCTTCCTACTGCTGAAGAGTCTGGGCAGAGATGAGCTACCAGCTCCACCCACACATAAACACACAAATTCATCTTTAAACTCCCTCTTTAATTTGAGTGGTAATCAGCGTGGGTAGTTACCGTCTGATAATTATATGGCATTGAGATGTTGTTAGCCAGATTTCTCCCATTTTAAGACACTTTATAGAGTTACATGATGACAGGGAGAAGGGTTGCATGCAATCATGTGCCAGAGAGTGCATAACATACTCTCTAAAAGGAGTCTGACACTTATCGGCAACGCAACAGGGTGCAGAATCTCAAGTGCGAGCAAATAAGGTTGGTTCCAGAAAATATGGGCCTGTGTGATCAAACAGCTTACACATTACACCAAACAGAATGCTGCCATTAATATTTATACACCGAAACTTGAGATCTGTGACTCAAGGAAGGACAGCAATAGTCTATAATAAATAACTGAGAAGTGCTGTTTATAGTTCTACTAAAGAACAGTAAATGAAATGTCTTCTTTCCACGCATGCTCTTTGAAAATAAATAACTGTACTTAAGAATGCATATCCTACAAACCTGTAAATGCTTTGTAAATGCTACATGCAATAAGGATTTTCTTTTTTCTCTTGGGACCAAAATTCATCTCTTTGTTGGTGAACCTCCTCAGCAGCACTAGAGACTGAGACAGGGAAAGACTCAAAGCTTAATTATCAGATTATAACCATGAGAAGAAATTCAAGACACAGGGAGCTATTAGCTTGGCCTGTCCATACGCTATCACAATGTGCTTCATGCCTTTACTTCAGTAACTGACAGGAGTGTTTAATGCAAGCTCTCATTTCTCAAAACAAAAGCCATCCATGCTGAAATCAGTATGGCTTTTGCCTTGTGAAAGCACTTGTACAGTACAGGAAGATGAGAATGCTGTCACGGGTGTGTACAACACCAGTTGCTCAACTGATGCTTGTCCTCATCCACAAAGCTCATCAAAAGGCTATTGGCTATGGTTCAAAACTTTCCTTCTCCTTGTAAGTCCAGTGTGTTTCCATCTGTAAATCACAAAATGTGAAACTGAACTTTTTTATCTTATTAGTAGACTTGCAGGAAATTATTTTTGCAATTATTAGATGTTTCAGATTCGCTCTGACATTTAATCAACTACAAACACAGCTTATTGCTTGATGCGTTCAAGTGCCATGAACATTATCCCTTAAATAGCACGTCTTGTTTTATGGTTTAATTAGTTACTGTTAAAAGACATTATCTTATTGTATTCATGCTTGTCTAGATTTTCTATTTGCTGTAATTAGCAGATAAAATACAGGTATAGAGTATTAGCAGAAATCAAGTGTATATAATTTCATCCATTCTAACAATTTACAAATAAAGACATTTTTCTAGTATAATTAAAGGGTAAGAACAGGTTTTGAAAAAATTAGCTCTGATGTTATCTTAGAGCACAAAGGTGGAGGCAAAGCAAAGAACATTCTATTTTTTTTAAAAAGCACAGCACAGCAACTGTTCAGAAGTGCAGTGTGTTGGCACCCACTACATTTATCAAATTCCTAGGAATTTGTGCAAAATGGAGATACCCTGCTCTTGTTTCAATGACGGAACACAGTCAGTGGGATACTTTGCAGTGCTTTATCTGGTTCTAACTGAATCTACTCCAGCCAGCTTCAGGAGAGGGGTCAGGTTTCAACAGTCTTGTCCATCAAGGTGGCCTTGTGTTTGCTGCTACCTCAACAGTCTGTACAGCTTTCAATAACATGGTCACAGTCACCATACCTAGTGAAGTTCTGAAAGCAAATATTGATTTTCTTTCTTTATCCTAAAGTTGGTATAATACACATTGGAAGAGACAGATTATATCTCCTTTACAATAGTTCCTACATGTTGTACTTAAATATAACTGCAACTTACCCCATCTGGTCAAAGTGGAGCACAGACTTCTTGTTCTGCTTAGCACAATGGTCCTTCATACTGCAGCCACTGGGGAATCTATAGTCTACTTGTAGACCTTGCAGAAGGCAATTTTAAATAAGCTGGTTTTCAATAAACTAAAATCATGTAACAGTGACCCACATCTCCACTGGAAAATCTAGAGGTAATGAAACTCAGAGATGGATGAAAACCAATTCAGAATGGGCCTCTTCCAGAACTGGTATCCCTAGAAATTCATAAAACCAGAAGTGTTTTCTGGATTATAACGGTGTGGAGGATGCCTCAAACTTGCTGCTAGTGCAATGCATTAATAATGTTCAAGATATCAATTAAGCAAACCTACATTGAGGTTTGAAGGATGTAGATGTATTCTTCAGCACCAAAGTCTGAAAATACAGCTGGGTAAATTCTTTTCAGAAGATAATAAGCTCAAAAATGTGATTTCATGAATTTTTGGGCTGAAGTTGACAAAATGTTTTGAGTAAAAAATTGTAGGCTGGAACATCAAAGCATTTCAATGTTTTCTAAAGTAGAGTTTTCCACTTTTTATTTGCTGTTCATAATTCAAAATGGAGAAAAAAATCAACAATCTGAAGCCCTGAGAGAACTCATTTACTTTAAGGCTTGCCAACATGTTGCAAATACATTCCACTCTTTCCCGCTGGATTTTTGGTTTAATAAAAGTTTGTTTTCTATCTGCCCAAACCAACGCTTTCTTTTTTATTTCATCACTGCCACCATCACCACATTTTTCCACTCTCTGTTCTTTTTTTTTCATTCATTTCCACCATCTTCATGTTGCAACCAGGATACAACAGAGTTTCAAAATCTATCAAGTCACAAATGGAAGTCAAATATGCTAATGCTAATGTTAATAATTTTAAGATGTTTGCAGGCAGGATTAAAATACAGCAACTCCTTTGATGAAAGAAAAAAAGGCTGATCAATCCCACAGCCAAGCTTATTCACCATCAGCTTTTTTGTAGGGGAAGTGATTTTTTGTTCAGCAATATTCTTTTGCACAGGCAGGCTGAAGACATTCATTGCACTGATTTCCTCTCTGTCCCTTTCCTCCCTCGGCTTCCTCCCAGCTGATATCACAGTTCATGGCTGGCTACAGTGGCTGCATTCTCATAAGTTTACATTTTTCACTCTGCCCACCTATTGGAGTTGCTTCTGCAGTCACAACTGAGTTATTAAGTAGACTCATCTGGGGAGGCACAAGTCATTGCTGCTCCCTGTTCTGGGAATTCACTGCAGAATAATGTCCGTAACCAGATCTTCCAGAACATACACACATGGAAATGCCTTGAATGGTACTTTTTGCATATATTTTTCTCTCCCATGGGTATGCTGTTGACCTTCAAGATCTAGAAGGTCAGACTAGTTCACTTCAGACTAGTTCTGCATGCTATTTGTTTTACTATGTAGGAGAATGCAGTTTGAGCCGTCATTGTAGTTCTGATGTAGGAAATACCTTTTTTTTCCTTCCAAACAGGGAAAAAATCCTGTTTGAGAGATTAATGAAATACATTAAAATAATTTGAGATATTAATGAAATATATTAAAATAATCTTTAAATAAACACATTTAAAGACTTTGTAAAAAGAAAAAAAATGGAGAATACATTAATCAAAATATTCTAATTTCAAATTTAGTACTTTTGCAGATGTTGATAATCTGTATAGTAACAAAATTAGTCAATTTATTAACCACATTATAATTATCAAGGATCACAAGGTTAAAAGTACAAAATCCCTTACAGTCTCTGTTGCATTTCAGACTATAACTATTTTAATTTTTTAAATTTGAGAACTAACATGTACTGAGTTTATTAAATCTTATCAACTAAACTGCATATGGATAAAGGGAAGATATGTCAGACAACATAAAGATCTAGATCATTCTAAAGATATTAGTATCTCTTCTCTGGTCTTTCAGGCAATTGTTTTAATTTTTGGTTTACAAGAGTGTCAAGATCCTGTATAAAAAGCAATGCCATGGAAAGTACTGATGTGCCTGATGCAAATGCATCTCTTTCTCATATAGTTTTTTTCTGTAATGAATTGATACTTATGTTGTGCTACTTACCTGCTGGCATATATTTTCCATGCTTTCATTGTCTGACATTATTCAGATTTCCTGGAGTGTCCATTGGAGCTGGACAACCAGATCATAGAAACAGGTTTGAGCAAGGCACTGTGCAGAAGATTCTCAGAGATTCTACCACAACTGTAAGTGATTCCAAAAACGTCTAACTCCCACACTGGCTACAGCTTCTCTACTTGACTACGCAGGTCTCTGGAGTCACAGCAGAGTTATTCTTCATGCATCTTGTTTTGGAAAACAGTTTTATAAGCAAATACTTGCTTGTGCAGGTGTTCAGAGAAATCAGGTATTAGAAAACTGTAAATATCACTGCAACTAATGGCCCATGAATACATAGGGAATAACTTTCTGCCTTCTTGCTCTAGATTTCCTTTGACACTATACAGAGTAAATCTTATCAATACCCTCGGAAGCTCCAATGGCAAAGCCACAGGCTTCAAACGAGAAAATATTTCCAGACTGGTGTCATTTATACAACTTCACCAAAGCCTTCTTCTGCTGATTAACTAGTTTATTACTCAGACTAGTCATTTAATAGTCCACAAAAGTCTGTGATAAAATGCTCTGCTCACAATTATTGTAATTAGGCATACCTGTCATTTTAAATCTGATTACGCATGCATCTCCAGAGATTTAATCATTCAAGGTAGATCACCAAGTAGCTGGCTGAGTTAATTATTTGAATAATCTACAGTTCAGACACTTAATATTATACCTACATATTCCCATGTGCGCCTGCATTTTCTGCTCAGGTCTGCAGGAGTTTGACAATGCTAAAGGGAGGCTTTGCTGTCAGTTGTAACAGTACAAGATACAGGCACTGTTAGTCCATTGCTGCTGTGGATTCTTCTGTCCCCAGATAAAATGGGTTGGCAGGAAGATTGCAGATGTGGGCAGTCAGATCAAGTTATGCAATCGAGATGAGAAGGTGAGGCTACATTAAGTTGAACAATTAAGTTTACTCTCAACTTGTCACTTTTAGAACTGTGTGGCTCTGGCTGGATATCAGGTGCCCACCAAAGCCACTCTTTCATTCTCCCTCTTCAACTAGACGGGGGAGAGAAAAGTAACAAAGGGCTTGTGGATCAAGATAAGGACATCTGTTGGACACAGGGAAAAGCTGCTGGCAGCTTCTCACAGAACCCACCCCTATAGCTGCCCCCTGCTACAAAAACCTTGCCATGGAAGCCCAATAAATGCTGAAAATAGAAGGACTCTGCATCTTAGTTGCAGATCCTATGAACTCTTCAGGTCCAATATCCCTTCAGGTTTCAAGTGGGAATTTTTCAGTGTAGTGGTAGAATATGGAATTACAATGTACTCAGAAGCCTATAAAAGCAAACACCTGAAGCATTTCTTGGAGCTCAGAGAGACTATCACAGTAACTCTCTTATTTAATGGTCTCTACTCTAACACCTCCTTTTAGGGAGGAGCACTAATGATCTAAACCAGTTAACCTAATAAACATATGAACCACTCAGTCTGCTGAAAGAAGAAACTATTCAAATGCCCACAAAGTATATTTTTTTTTCTGAAAAAAACATAAACAGGAGAATAGCACTCAGAGACAAAAGACACAGAGGTTTTTGGATATTGCAAACCAGCAACATGTTGCCCTGGCAGCCCTCACGCAGGCTCTGCTACTTCTAGAGTTGAGAAATGTCAAAACCAGTGAAAGAGCTGCTGGTAGTGTCACTTGAAAATTTCAGTGTCCTTACTCTTCCTCACTCTTCTTCCTCCTCTTACTTTTAGGAGAATCAGCCCTTCCTTTCCCTCTAGATGGGGATCACTGAGATCAGGAAGAGGCAAGGTAGCTCCTGTACTGTACTGAAAAGCTTTGTGCAGATGGTTCAAGATAGCAGTGGAAGAATTAAACCCTTGAAATGGACAAATAAGATTGCAGCATCTATTCAAGAAATTAAAAAAGTCCTCGTGATCTCC
Organism: Manacus candei; assembly: GCF_025592945.1. Lineage (NCBI taxonomy): Eukaryota > Metazoa > Chordata > Aves > Passeriformes > Pipridae > Manacus > Manacus candei. The sequence continues at coordinate 39,751,914 of NW_026138076.1, read as the reverse complement.
GCTGGGGAGGAAGAAGACAGCTGACCTGTGATCCGTAATGTCTAGAGGTTGCTGCTTATACTTTATCTTCCTTTAAGAAGAATTTTGTCTTTCAAAATACAATATAAAAGAATATTCCAGCTTTCTCCCACATAAAAAAGGTAGTAAAACATGATGTTCATAAAGGTCACTATGCCTTAGCAGAGGAGGAGGGATGGATTTCTATTGCTGGCTTTCTCTCCTCTGCCTGCTTTTGAATGAATCACGTGCTGACGTAATTTGAACTTAAAGGACACTTGATAAAAGGATAAAGCATTTGTTTACCCCACTGTGCTTGCAGACTACACTGACAGAGGCATGGCTATTTACAGAGGTGGGTGATGCAATCCTCCCCTGTAGATTTTAGCAAGTGCTCAGGAATGTGTAAGGAGCACCATGAGACTTTACTCCTCTGTATATATTTTAGGACTGGAAGCAAAGAATATGCCACAACCTTGTGTGCCCTTTTCCTGATCTGCATCAACAGAGAGGGCAAGGGCTAACCCAGGAAACTGCAGAGGGTTCATCCCATCCTCAGACTGTCTACGTGTCCTTTGCAATTGTAGCTAATCCTCAAGAAAGCAAGTGCCTGTAATAACCCAGCCCTTCCTCACTACAGGGCAAAAAGACCATCTTTTAAGTTTCCACGTGTGAAACTGTATTTTTAAACAAGTATTTAGCATACAATTTTTCCAAGTGGTGTTGTGCAGCAGGCAGTTCATTAAGATGTACATTCATCTAATTGAGTGTTTTCCACTTACAGTATCATTTGGCCAAAAGCCAAACGTGAACTTATGAGGTAAGGTAAATGTCACGTTCAGTGCATCCCTAGTCTTGCAATACACCCACAGAACTATGGATTGCAAAGGCTGATGTGAGCTTGGAAGACAGATTCAAATTGAATAGTTATGGTCTGCATTTTCACTGCCATCTCAGGTACTCTTGAGGCTGTTGTCACATGACTGTAGTTAAAGGAAGTCTTTGCTAGGGTAAATTTATTTTGTGTCAATAGTAGTAGATAAAAATAATACACATATCACTCTATTGAAACCATATGTTAAATCAGGTGCATACATTTATAAAAATGCACATCTCTAAAGAGAAATATGATTAGTAAAGGTATTGTTTAGCACAAAAAAAAAGGTGGGAAAAATTAGGGATGCCACCTGATAAATAGTAGTTCAGGGAAGTTCAATGAGCCTGAAATTTTGCTGCACTCTTAAGTTTAACCCCTGACCCTTGAAAGGTACATTCTTTACAGTTACTATATGTCAATGAAAAATTGTGTTTTTCTATAGAAAGCGTGACTGGCTTTTTGTTGCATCTTTATGTTTTCTTTCCTGTAGAGAAAAAGAAATAGAGACTCCCAGGCTAAGATTTTAAAAACAGCCAGCAAGGGTCTATGTCTAAACCTGCCGAGGTAAATAGACTTCTTACATCAGATTTGGAAAGGAGCAGAGTTGCATCTGCAGTGGACAGTTTAGAGAACACTGTCCTGCTGTTTTCAATTATCCCTTTACAAAATAATTACCTATATTTTACGTTCTTCATATTGTTAAGCAGTCTTTGTAAAATGATCAGGAATTGACCATTAGGAAACCTGACTTGCATTTTCCAACATAGGAAAGAAACCCACCTAATATACTATGTCTAAATTTGATAATATTTCAAATTTCTATTTGCCTGGGTAGTCAAGTGGTAGTTGGTCAGGTTCACAAACTCAAACACTCATTTGCATCTGTCTCCAAGGCTAAATCCCATCAAGCCAGCTTTTCAGGGTCCTTGCTCAAGGAGCTCAAGTCTTTTTCCTGATTCCAGCAAAGGTGACTCTCAAATGGAGCCCAATGCACTCCTATTTTCCATAACTAATGATTTCAAAGACAACCTACTGTCTTTGAAAAAAAAGATTCCACCATTTTTCTCACAGCACTTGCCGATGTAGTTCTAGTCTCCCTGTAAAGTATATAATGTGCAATAACATTTATTTCAGTATAAATTTAGAGGTACAGAAAAGCTTGTAAGGAGTAAAATCTGTTTCTTTGCTTGTCAAGCACAAAATACCTATTATGAATTTCCACTTTCTGTGTGTGCCAGACTATTCTTTTTTGCCATCTTTGCCTTCAAAATTATGTGTGCAATTCCCAAGTAATGTGGTGGAGAACTGTTGGCTCAATGGGAATCAATGAGCAAAGAAAAATCATCAGTCTCAATAGGAGCAAAAGGTCTGATGGGAAAAAATGATGGCTCTGTTTCTCAAAAAGGCCAAAAGGGAAATCACTGGCATGGTTAAGAGAACACTGTGCAGAAGAACTAGACAGACTTTGATACATTTTATTTTCTTCCATCTTATCCCCCACCCCCCTAAAAAATTGTAGTACATTTTCAGTGTTCTTTGGACAGATAAATATTCCAGTCTTCTCAAATGAGGGATATGATCATCTAAAGCATTTCTGTTGCTAAGAAACTTGCTAACATTAAAGCCAGGACAATGTATTAATCAGCCTCCTGCGTTGGTTAAGTTACACTCCTAGTGTCCTCTGCCTTCTGCATTCTTGTGAATTGGTTGGAGGTTGAAGCTAATAAACTGGTTCCATTTTCTGAAGTGCTTGCAAACAGCAAACTAACCATTTCACCTATTTGCAAGCTCCCAAGAAAAGGTCTGGCTGGGTAAGTGAAGTAAAGCTTTGGCTCTTATATTAGGGAGTTTCACCCAAAGTGAACAGTATTGAAAAACACTAAGTAGTTATTTCAGGGTTCCTACACTAAACAGTCCTGTGGAACTTCCATGTTCTGTGCTCATCTGTAGCTGGACAGAGCTCCATTCAATCACCTATTCTTAATAGACAGTGTAAAAATGCACATCATAGGCTATATAGAAGGTTTACTTAAAGAAAATATGATGTCCTTATATAATACTGATCACTGTGGCATAGGTTCAATGAGTTAAATGATGCATGCTTGAAGAAGTGGCAGCTGATTTTTCCAGAGAATAAATAGGATACTAGACTTTTAAGACTGGAGAGTTCACTTGTATAAGTCTATAATTGGAGAAAAGCACCAGGGGTTAGTAACCTGAGCACAGGACTGGTCCCCGTCCCCCCACCACCCCCGCACAGCTTTGCACAAATTTTACTTTTTTTTCCCTTGGTTGGAGTTGGGGGATAATCAAGGCATTGTGAACAAAAAAGCATTGAGAGTAATGCATTTCAGTCTACACAGACTTTTCCAAGAGATCAGTGATGTTCTTGAAATGGCTGAAATTTGGACTCATTTCCAACTATTTCCTGCTAGTAAAGGTATTGTATTTCTCTGAGACGGGTACACACTGACCTGTACTCCTGTCTCCACAGATGTGTGTCATTTTTCCAGAGAAACTCAATAGCAGCAGAACACCTTGTGATTGATCTCCTTTGAATGTTAACAAGCAAAGAACATGCCATTAATAAAATCCAAAGTATGAAAATCTATCTGTCATCAGCATGATGAATCTAGTCCATAATTCGACAAATCAAATCCCTCTGTGAAAGCAATGGCTGTTCACAGATCAATTTGTGAATTCAGAGTAAATCAAAAATGAACAGCCCAGAAGCTAAACACTGAGTCCATCTAATTCAAAAAACATTCCAGTTGCTAGGTTGGATTATTCACACGAAGTATATGGTTTGCTTATGCCTACAGTTACAGGTTGGAGTCAGCATTTTAAACACTCTTTCCAGCAAAATGTGGGTACTTGGCACAGTTTCAGAAATAAGCCATCACAAAAGGAGTGAGTTTGAGGTGGGCATTTGCTGTACACCCCAACAAAGACTCTGTGGGCCTGCCATGGCTCACTTCTTCAGGGAGTGTTTTTCTTCTGAGCTGGGGAGACAACCTTGCAGTGGTGGGGCCAATCAAGAGAAATAAAATGGTCTCCTGAAGCTTATTCTGACCCACACAACAAAAGCTCCCCTATTTCTACAGAGCCAAGGGGCTTAGACTTAGTGTGTAGCTTGTAATTAAGAAACCATCAATGAGAGAGAATTTAAGATCAGAGGGTGTCTTGAGCTACAATTTATTATTGTTGATTTTTTTCTTGTCATTTTTCCAGTCAAAAAGAAGATATTAGGAATATTGCCTAACTTCTTTGTCAAAAAGAAAAAAAAAGGCAATCTGCTATAAAGGGTCCTTTAGCCTCAAAATGAATTATAAGTATTCCATCATCTTTCACCATTCTTGTGCAATAGCTTTCTTTATGTGTGAACATGAAGAATAAAATCCAGTAGATGCACAGGTGATGATCTTGTTTTCCTATGGCTTTCCCCCTCCGTTCCAGAAAGAATTTGGGTTTCCAGGCAGCCAAATTTATGCCACTTAACTAGTGCAGGAAGAAAGATGTAAAACTGAAAGCAGAAAAAAATCCTTTTAAAACTTTGCTGTTAAGACTTAGCTTTTGTCCAAATGGTGTCCTGTGCTTGTTTCAGAAACTGTTTCATATAAAACTTTGAAATAGTTAACTGAGGACAGACAGGACTAACACCTTTGCCACCTTAGTGCTCTGCCTGCTATGCCACCCTTTCTGCTTCCTCTTCTGTTACTGCCAGACTTGAGACTTGAATTCCCCTCTGTGAGACTTGAATTCCCCTCTCCTAGACAAAAATTTTCAGCAGTTCAGCTACTCCAGCTCAAATAGCCTCTTGTCCAGTGATTAGAGAACTTCCCACAGGGACAGTCCTCCTCCACCACCCTCTGCTGCATACTTTTATTGACAATTCTAACCTCTACACCATTACAGAAATTATGAACTGTATGTTCAGCTTTTGAAGGAAAAGTCTGAGCCCAGTATCTTATCCTAAGTACAAGATAGCTTTTCAGTCTTTATTTTTAGCTTTTCAGATGCATCAGATGAAAAAAGTGTTTTCTGTCAACACTCTCTCTTCAGTATTTGGTATTAGATGGTATAAGCATGTCATCTATGTTTTCTGTTGAAAATCCTGTACTGAGACATGCAGAGGCCTTGTCTCTGTTCCTGATCTCAGCACTGTGGCCATGTACTCCTAGGGGCTGGCTATTAAACTCTTAAGATGTTATAAAAATGATGAATGCAAAATTGAAACTACTTTTTTTGTTCTCTCATTCTCCAGCATCATCCTTCTTTAAACTCTCAGAGGGAGTTTGGTGTTATCTTCATGCCACGCAAGCTCGTGCAAAGCCTTATATTGTCCTCGGTACAGTGGTGAGTGAGTATGGACGAGCATCTTCCAGGGAGTGTGAAGATACCAGATGATACCTGCCTGGGCCAGCTGAGGATGCAGCCCATGAGCCCCAAAAACTCACACACAACCCAACCTGGGGCCTATATAGTCCCAGCCAACCCATGGCTCTTCCTCAGTACGTGTGCAGCAGCCAGGGTACCCTGTAGATCATCTCATATTTTTCAAGCTGAACTATAGCAACCCACACAGGGGAAGTCCGGTCCACACACTATGGGATCTAACCCCAAATGTTTTCTGGACGTTGCGAAGCCTCTGGCACTTTTGAGCATGAGGTGCCATTGGCTGAGAGGAAAGAGCTGGCAGGAGGATGGGAAACAGCACTCCACTGTCTCTATTTAATCGTCACCATATTTTGTTCATTTCTGCCTGCAGAAACCACTTAATTCAATATGGATACACAGCTAAAAGCAATAGGGAATCGGAATCATATTTTACAGATTAGGCACCAGGGGAATTGAACACTTACCTAACTTTGTAAGGATTTCACATGTCAGCCTGTGCTTGCCAGAAACAAAGAACAGGAGAATCTCCAAAATAAAAAGCCAGTGTCTGGTTCAACCATTAAAATCTGGCAGAAAAGCAGAAAAGTTTGTACTGGTAAAAGTCAGCTGCTAGAGGAAAGAGGAATAAGGCAGAGGAAAGGAGACCTGAGCCCTCAGAAGCAGCTTTCCGAGAGCACACTGCAACAAAAACAAATTAAGGAATAAACTTTTACTATGAGGAGTAAACAACAAACAGGGGTGATCAGGGAAATGCAGGGATTGATAAAGAAAATAAGTGTGTATGAAGACAATAACCTTGTAGATTAAACACTAACCTTGTGTCAATCAGGGAACATGAGATACAGCCTTAGAAAACCACTACTGAAAATGAAACCAGGCTTGCACAAGCTGTGAAGACAAATAAAAGCTTTTGCAGCCATATAAAGCAGTAATCTTTCTGAGGGAACACTGTAGGCTTTGAAAGACAGGGCAAGCATACAGAACCAGGAATCTCAATTACTTCCTCACATCTATGCTCACCAGGGAGATTGGAGGAAGCAGGAATAATTTTGCTGCATGCAAACAGGGAAGGAGAAAAATAACTAACAAGTCAGGAAGGTACCGGAAGAATCAGAAAGGAATTAGATTAGTCAAAAAAACTTCAGACAGCTTAAGGACTTGACAAAATAGGATCTCCAAATAAATTAGAAGAGAAACAATTTGCAGACATTTTCAGTATTTTCATTGATGCTAGATAGGGACTAGAGAGAAATTAATCTGACCTCCCCTATTTTAGGATGTTAACAAGGAAGGAACCATGAAAAGACAGCCCTTTACAAAAAATGTTAGTAAATGTTTTGCAGTGAAATCATCAGCTGATTTTCTATCTCTTGATTAATGAAATATTAATGAACTATTTTGTTTCTTTAATAAGTAAATACTTAAATCCCACCACAAAAAGCCTCAAAAGAATAGAGGTTTTAGGTCCAAAGGAAGTTCAGGGTTTTTTCCCTCAACTGTTTGGCTGCTGTTATTTCAGAAATCTGGCCTTTAATAAATGTCCTCATGGACCAGCCCTGCTTTCAGCTGGTGACTGTAGTGAAATCACAAATCCATAATGATGACATCAAATTGGTGCTACGGAAACAATAGCCATGTCATAGAGTCAATGTCAGCATCTTTCCAAGATTCAGAAGAGGGTAAGAAAGTCTGTGGATGTGCCAAATCTTACTTGGAAGGATGTCCTTCATAAACAAGTATATGCAACAATAGAAGATAACACTGTCACTGTTAATTGGATATTTTTAATCTGGAGACCTCTCTACAATGTAGTAGCTGCTACGAAACATGACAGAGCCCTGGTTTGTCTCTTTGCTGGAGAACATGAATATCATTGGACTTGTACTTGAGTGCTACAAAGGGAATGTGCTTTGCACATTGGATCTAAGGTCAGGTATTGTCTCTGATGCATTGATGCCAGTTTTTTTGCACTTACATTACAATATGTAAGATTTTACATTAAAATATAGTTCCTGCCAACATATGGATTTATATTAATATCATGGCTTTTGCTTAAAATGTGTCTATGAGGGCAAATTTGAAAATATGAAATAAGAATGCCCTGAGGGAAAACAAGGAGAGACACAAACTTTTTTTAACCAGAAGTGACAAAACAGCCAGACTCTGAAACCTGGAGAGTATCACTCCGTTATGACTGTGCTGAAAGGATCATATAAGAACAAGCGTCAGATCAATGGGAGATGCAAAATCAAACCAGTAGATATATGGAGAGAATACAGCACATGGAAATGTGGTGAAAGACTGTAACTATTAAATAAAAGGCATGTGCAATTTATTTTAACAATTAATCTGTAGAAGGCATATTCAGATGTACTAATTTCTCCTAAAGCTTTGCATTTAAGAGTATGTGTTTAACATTAAGTTAGATTTTCCAATGCCAAAAGTAAAAAGTGACATGGTTTCCAGACGTAGATTTTAGTAGATCATGTCTCGGATAATTAAGAGCTGTCAGATCTGAGTGGGTTAGTAATTGAAACTGTATAGAACACAATTTACTGCCAAACAATACCAGACCTTCAGTGAAAAGCAGAAATCACATCTCTCTAATATAGGCTTTTCATTCTGGGAATAAACTTGGAGGTATGGATTGAAAACATCAGATTTCCCTTCCAAACGGAAAAGTTAAAACAAACAAAAAGCAGTTCCCTGGAACATTCGTTATATATACTGTGTTTTGTTTCCCTACATTCCTGTGTTTGCTTGTTATTTTCTTTTGGAAAACATGTACAAATTACGCAGTTTCCCTAACCTACTCTACTTAGTCAGAGGAGACAGACCTGAGTATCGACTGTTTGTATTCAGCGCAGTGCTGCTCAAAATAGTTTATAGTTGAGTATAAACTGAACCATCAGAAATAGGATCTCAATCCTTTGAAATGTCAGCAGATCAAGTTCACTGCGCAAGCAGGAGCTGGATTTTCAATCCAGAAGGCTGCATCATTCTCAAAAGCTCAAGATTATTTAGGTGAGCTGATTTACTAACACAGCAACTAACGAGATTTGTGCTCCAAAGTTTGATTTATACTTTGGATTCATCTTGTCAGACCAGCTGTAAATAATATCTGCTAAGAGCAACATTTTACATGGTCCATTTTCAGTTTGCTCGGATTGCTCAGAAGCCTGCAGTAAGGTAAGTCATCTCAAATATCAGACTCAAATTCTTCTTTGTCCTGGACCACCATGTAGGAAAGGATAATGGCAAATGGGATGTTGGTGGCTGGCAAGCTCCTGGCCCGGAATCTGCAAAGGCTAAGCAGGTATCCCAGTTCAGGATATCCCTGTTGACCAGGTTCACAAGCTGGACAGGTCCATGATGGAGGGAAAAGACCAAACCAGTGGCCAGTCTCCCCCTCTTCTCTTTACTGATATCTAGCATCAGGATTATCTAATGCTGACAGAAGAATTAATTCTTTGAAACCAAGTGCAAAATGGTCTTCAACTACAACAGATCTTTGGTTTTGCCCTAGGGGACAGAATAAAATGCACACGCCCTTCTCTAGATCTGCCCTAAAAAAAAGGGTGACTTGGGCAGCTTTGACACATCAGTGCTGAAGATAAATCAGAGAGCAGAGAAAGGCAAAAAAGGGCTCTTTCTTTCCAAATCCTGTCAGGCAGTTTCACAAAGTTTCTTTCACAGGTTCATGCCTTTAATCTTCTATTGTTGACTAAATCTGAATATCACAATGAAAAAAACAAAGTGTTGAGATGAAGAATCTTTTGATTCTTTTTCCTTTCATATTCTAACTTTAAAAGTTGTTGGGAATGTTAATGAATGAATAAAATAGAAACACATTTTAGAGAGAAGGCAATGTGTTTTCAGTAAGGCTTGGAAGTACAAGATGCAGTTCAGGTACATAACATGAACTTAAACTAATGATCTGCAGACAGCTTCCCACAGGGAAATTGGTGCTATATATAACAAAGCCAGTTTGCTACGTATTTTTCTGTCTTCAACATGCTTGAAGTTCATCATAACACAAACAGAAAATGTAGCAAGGGCAGATGAAGTTCTGCAAATGGTGGCATTAAAAGGTTGTATGTCTCAGAAAAGTGCGTCTCATTTCCTTTTGGATTCAGTGGCTGACTGGTTTAAGCACAGAGTATGTCTATGCTACATTTTCATACCTGCTCTGGACTCAAGTTCCCATAAAGAGATGTCACATTTCTTCAGATGGGTGGCTTCATTTCAGCAGCGGGTAAGGACAGGTCCTGTTTGTAGCTGCTGGCTGCTGCCAAGTTGCAGCAACCCAAGGCAGGAGGAGCTGTGTCACCTCTAAAATCACTCCCTGTGTAATAAAAAGCAGAGCTGAGGCTCAGCATCCCAGCATCTGCTCTGTAGCAACCCCACACCCCACAAGAGTTTCCCTAGCAAAGCTCAAATCCTTAGTACAAAGGAGTCATTGAAAAGCAAACCATTTTAATCTGTGGGATAGAAAGACGTTCTGCAGCTGAGCTGAAATTCTTAACTCATAGTATTGATTGAATGGTCATTTGTTATAATGATGGCTAAAACAGTCAAGCAGATGCTACAGATATTGCTCTTTTGATTTATAAATGTAGAAAACTCTTTCTCTGCTTTCCACAGAACGCAAAAATTCACAGCCTATGTTCTCCAAACATAGTTGTCCAGGTAGATTTGACGGGGGCTATTTTTCCTTTTGCTTTTTTGTGTTATACAAACAGATTATTTCACGGGCTGATGGCAAATCTGTGAAGGCTAATGATGTGGTGCCAAATGTCTATCCCAGATCTCCACATCCAGAGCTAGGGAAGATAATAGCCTGTAACCCAGGATACCTCAGCAGGCTTGCTAACTTACCATGTCAACAGGGAATGTTTATCCTGCACATGTAGGATCAGTTTTATCTCAAGAGGTTTGGCACAGAAGAGCTGATACATTCACAGCATGTATTCAAACGCTGCTTTCAGAAAAACATTTCCACTTTTATTCTGTCAATGCTCAGACGTGGCTGAAGAAAAGTCCACTAAGTGAAAGAGGCGGGGCTATGAAGTACAGATCAAAGAGAATCATGGATCATGGATGATTTTCCAGCTGCATCAGATATCGAGGGCTTGCTCATTGCACAGTGGAAGGAGGGGAATGAATGGCTGTAACATGGACAATGTCTGGTCAATAGTAATGATAAGGACTATAGCTAATAAAAGGGGCAGTACAAATACAAGTAAGTAAATTAACATGATGTTGCTCAGAGCAGCTTCAAAATAGCCCAAGAAACGCGAAAATATCAATGTAGCATAATAAAAATAATAAGAAGAATCAGGTAAAAGCACCATTTCGTCATGCCACACTGACAAAATTACCCTCGAAAATTGAATGTACAGCTCTAATTGATGCAATTGAGAGAGACAGAAGATAATCTGAGTACTTAATGACTATGATGGGAGCATCACAATGTAATTGCAATGTACTTTTTTTTGCCACAATGTATCATCACACCACCTCTGTTCCTCTGGAACAAATGTATTTATTGGAATGGAAGTACATAGATTCCCAAATCCCTTGTTTCATATCAAAACCTGCATGCCATCTCCTGTCATTGTGTCAAGAAGATGCAATTCTGGATAGCTGTGACTATAGCACAGTGTTGATTTTGAGATCCACATCATATCTGCACTGCCAAAATTGGGAATTTGCTCAGTTTGTTAAGTTAACTGGTCCAGAGAGAACTATGGGGGGTATCCTGCAAGGACATAATATTTCTTCCCCATTGCAGGCCCCTTGTGTATCACAAGATACCCTTAGTTGAGACGCTTGATGCCAAATGTCCTCAGTGAAGAGGGAAACTGATTTTTCCCTTTCCATCATTTAAACACTTTATCTATCATTTTCATCATGTGTAAAATGAAAAAAACACTAGTCTTCTTCCCAAAGGCATCATTAGACCCAACTCACTACTTTCATCTAAGAGATTCCCCAGATTAAAGTAGAAAATTTTTTCTTATTTTTGCTGTTGTTGTTATTATTATTATTACTATTACCATTAGTATTATTATTACTTTGCAACTGTCAAGACATTACATGCAGTCATAAGACAGAAAACAAAAAAAAAGGTAAGGAAGAGGCAAAATATTTTTCTTTTTTCTTTGGTATCTTTTTTTTCTTCTTTCATATAGCTGGTCTGTCTCTGCGTAGCAACATGCCTGCTGCTACTGTCCAATGATACGTTACATTAAGAGTGAAGAGACATGGTTGTACTCAGACTGAGATGTAGCACACTCACAGAATCAGACTATACTGAGTGGAAGGGACCCACAAGGATCATCAACTCGTAAGTGAATGGCCTGTATGGGAATCAAACCAATGATCCTGGCCTTATTGGCACCATGCTCTAACCAACTGGTTAGCCAGCTAATCTGGCTGCCTCACTCCTTTGCTACTGCTAACTTTTCTAGGCATTCCTCTTCCAATTGCATAATCCTGTACAGTCCACAACAGAAGCTGTCCTTGATTTAGGGACTATATTTCTTCATCCCGCTAAAACTACTGCTTCACCTATGGTAATTCCCTGCTGCACCTCCCTAGTAATCTTTTTGGGCTAGATTCCTCACTGCTGCAAACCGGTGGAGCCACATTGATTTCAACAGACCTCTGCTGGTTTTGTCAACTGAAGACATATTTCCTCTGGCTACACATTGCTCAGGCTTTCCTCTTTTATACCTTGTGTCTTGCAATATTTTCAAATGAAATTTCTTCCTCCTCTCTTATAGTAACTTCCTAAAATTGCAATTTTTTCTCTTGGGGAGAATAATAAAGAAAAAGGAAAAGGTCAATCTCTCCTTTATTTTTTTTTTCCAAGATAAATGATTAGCTTTTTGATAGGTAAAACATTCCTGAATTCTTTCTGCCAAAGTGCTTTTTTCCTATTAAGTTGCTATTTTTTTCTTAAAAAGGATTTTCTGAAGGGGACTTTTAAAATAAATAAATAAATGAATAAATAAATCAGACAAAATATTTAACCTGCTTTACTGACCACATATGTGCTACTATTAAAATCAACAGCATGTGTTTGTAATGCTGTGTACCATTTTTCATTAAATCCATAAATGCATTGTAAATAATTTCTGTGGATCAGTGGTAGATCTTTCAAAACTTTTTGTATATGAAATTATGGGGAAAAGTAAAAGATAAGTACCAGGATGCCTCAAGATACCTACTTCAGCCATTCCCAGCAAGAAATGATGTTAAAATAAGGATTTCCAGCAGAATACAGGCATGAATAAACAGAAACAACCTATTTCCATGGAAACAGCTCATCTAAAACCTGGACAAAGGAAGCATGTGAGTTCTTCCCTGACTGTATGTCATATTTAACATTAAGTCAGTGAGGTGAAGCACCCAGTGATGGGTTATGACTGACTCCCCAGAACACAAGAACTGCAGTCCCCAGCTGAGGGCAAGCTACAGGCCACAGAGCAAGTTTGGAGCGTGGGACAGATATCTGCATCCCAGTGTCCTAGGCCCTTGGAGGGTGGGAAATAATTTGCTGTTGTAAAAGGTATACAGCATCAGCAGTATTCCCTTACATATTTTTCTTGTGATTCAAGACGGGGAATCATGCTTGAAAGATGTATTAATAACTGCAAATCGGCTGCGTGATTTGTCTTAACAATTTCATATAATGGATAGGGAAACTGTATTTATCAGAGCTTAAATGCTACTGACACTCAGAGTGAAAATCATTAGAGTATTTGAATTATATATTTCCTTTTAGACTTTTTGTTATTTCTCTCTGAATTGAATCTTTCTGGAAAGCTAGAGCAAACACAGAGCAGATAAAATTCATACTGCACAGTGAATGCATGCTGTGTTAGAGGGAAAAGAACGAACTTCTCCTGGTCCTTAAAATAATATTAAATTTTTAAGAGGTTTTATAGAAAGCTTGTAAGAGCAGGATGCCAGCAGAACCAGCCTGGCAAGGGAGGCCGGCCTCCCTGAGAAAACCCTGTGAGTGGCATGATGAAAATGAGCTCAGATTTGGCTAAGTCATGAGTCTTTGAGAATAGCATTTTGCATACATGTAGCAAGTTTCTTTTATTATTATATAACAAAAGCATTCAGAGTGAATATAAGCTGTTCTCTGCATGCATGAGCAGCTAACTGATAGGCAGGCTGTGTTCACATCTTCTCAGGTGCATACATGTTCTTCCTTTATTCACTGCTTAATAATGAGCACATGAAGAGCCATATTGCTCCACTTGGACTCCTGCAATGATTGAAAAATGTGGTTAAGAAAGCTTGGGGGTAGCACTGTGATGATTTAGAGGTTGCTACAGGCCGAGAAATCTCAGAAGGTGCTGCCGTTACCTCTATGGATCTGCTAAATGCAAGCCTGCAGTCACCCCACACAAACGCGGCAGGAGGTGACAATCCTCATCCCCTTTAAAAGCAGAAAATATTGAGAATGCCTAACATGTGACCCCAAGATCATGGACTGCAGGATTCAAGCATGAACTCAGTCATTATCTGAATTCTCCTTGTGGATTACTGAGATTGCCAAGTGTAGGGGACTAGTTTGCTATAGCCTTTGTGCTAAAAAGACTTTCTTTTTCTCCCACTTCAGTGCTGGATGTACTAGAATATGACTTAATCTTTGTGAGATTAATTCTGGATCACTGTGCTCTTGATTATGTAATTTGTCAAGATGTACTACTTAAGGAAAACAGGTGCTCAGTACAGCTTCTTACATCAGAGTTTAGCAGACAGGTTCCCAGTGCAAACACAGATTTTGTATCAGCTGAAGGTGACAAAAAAGTGATACTTGATTTTCGTGCCCAGTTTGAAGCATCCAAGACAGTTGCTTTGCAGCTGATTGGTTTTCAGTGGTCAAGATGCAGATGACATCTACATGGGGGAATAGGAGGGGAGGGATGCTTCCCATGGGAGGTGCTCCAGGAAGGAGGTCTTGTAGGTAGGTGCTGGACTTCTCTGTGTGTGACCACTTAAGGCTGTCAGGATTTTGTTGTTCCTAATGACCCTCCAGTCACCCACAAACCTGATTAGGTATATTTACATTTTTAAGTGCTACATCCTTTTCTCATAGCAGGGAAGGCCGGAAAGACATATGAACTGATCCCATCTGTTTCCAACATGTTGCAAGACCTGGTGGTGCTAGGGCTCAGAAAAGGATGGAGAATCAGTATATATTTGGAGTTCATTTCCCTAGCTTACCACAGGCTTTCACACACATCCTGACCAAGCAAGCTGCAATGGACATTAAACATACTTTCATAGATTTCCCAGAGCTCTCCATAGAGGCATAAGCATTATCTCCATTTGGCCGAGAATGTGGCTTTGGGGTACTCAGAGACTAAGTGTGCAATCCAAAGCATTAGTTGCTATTATTACTATTTGTTTTCATATTGTATTACCTTCAATGAAGACTCATTCTTAGGTCAGTTCCCTAGTCACTGCACAGTTACAAAACTAAATGACAGTTCACACACAAATGAGCTCAAAACCCAAGTAACGGCATATTTTAACAGCAAATGTATTTGGAAAAGCCTTCTGTCTTTTCTGGTTAGCCAGGAAATGAGGCTTTTTTTGCCTCTGTCAAAGGCCTGGCAGGAGTCATCCTTCATTTGGACACATCCGTAACAAACAGCTCTCCCTAAGACTGGCCACAGACAGTACAGCAAAAAAAAGTGAACCTGGCTGCCACATTTAGAGCTACTTTGGGGTGCAGGGAAGCATCAGCCTGCGATGCTCCTCACTGCTGGGGTTGCCAGCGATGGTCTTTTGAGCTCTAAGCCTAAGCTGTCTCAGGCTTACCTCTGCTTTCACCTGTCCAGCCATGATGAGGACAGGGCAGAGAAAGGCAAACGGAAATTTACCTACAGTGTCTGCAAACAGCACTGTATTGTTTTTCTAGAAAATAGCAGTAAAATTCTTAATGTAAATAGATATGCATAGAAGTACCAGCAGGATGATATCTCAACATATGTGTGCATTGTGCCAAAAAAAGAGACAAAAAAGAAATCCCAGGTGGCCTTGAAATTACAGAGTGTCTGCTGCAGGAGTTTTTAAATTCCCGTGCAAAATACTTCACATCCTGAACAAACCCATGTCTAAAAATAGGCCCATAGAAGACATGTGATGGTACTGCTCTATGTGAGTTCCTGTGCATTTGACAAACATGAGAATCACCAAGCAAACTGTAGGTTTCAAGCAAGATGCTCACAGTCATTTGCTTTTTGTGACTGATCCAAATTCCATTCTTACCCTGAAAGAGAAAATATTGATAGATCCCAGAGCAAAGCAATTGTTTCAATATAGTAAATTGAATCCAAACATGAAAATAAGATGGAAGACCTATGTTCCAGAGCTGTAGGCACACCTAATTAGAGCTCTCAGCTGCAGACTCTAGAGAATCTAAATGAATGGGGAATGACATATTACCAGAAGAAGTAAAATAATATGAGCAGGAAGACAAGGCATAATTTAGTTCTAACAGATTACTTAAAGCTGTGTAAAGATTATACCCATAGTTAAGTGATCTAAAAATCTACTAGTGCAATCAGAAATGTTTAAGCACACTGCTGACCTCTTAAGCACACTGCTGTCCTTTCAGGCACTATAAAATCACAGTGCTGCTAAATAGTATTGTAACTTCCCATATGTAAGCCAGCTGGTCTGCACAAATGTTTCAAACTGCTTGTGACCAAAACTTTGCTCTGGTATGACAAGCTTGCAGTATCTGACAGAGAGCTGCAGACTTGCATGCAACCAAAAAGTGCCAAAAAATGTTTTTAGGTTTTGAATGGACAAATTTTTTCCCCACATTTTATTGAGAGCACTATAAAATATGAGGACCTATCAACAGTAACACTGTGCTTATGGTTGTTACATGAGCACTCTTGCAGGTGACTTTGGTACAGGACCAAGACCCGGTTCTTGTGAATGCAGACAGAGGCTGTACATATCGAAGTGTACACTGGGCAAAGGAGACAAAGAAAATATCAACACCCTTTTGACATACAGAGAAGAGAATAGAGAGACTAAGAATATCCTTACAGAACCACATTAGGGATATCCCCACTAATGGCAAATAAGTTCACACGCTTACACAGCAAAGTTGAGCATTGGCCAAAGGTACTCTGTGTGGGCACCAGGAGCAGGATGGCCATGTCAGTACAGCACTTTAACTGGGCTCCACTGGGCCGTGCTAACAGGCTGATACTGGCTGGGTCAAAGGCCTCTTTGTGATGGTAGACTGGGCAGTGCAGACACCTCCTAAATAATTTGCTCAATGGCAATGAAGCCCAGAGCACAGAAGCTTCAATGTCTTTAAAACAAGAGAAGCCTTTTCACGATAACCTGCTTATTCTGATGAGCATCTTGCTCATCTTTATCCTGCTGTCCTTTTTCTCTGCCATCTCCAGCCTTGCTGCAGTAACTTGTAAACATGTGCGCTCTTTTCAACCAAATATGGCAGAAGTGCAAGAGAGATAGGAAAATGCCTTTTTTTTTTCCATATAGACAGAAGAGCAACCTCCTATGTGCCCTCTGCTGAGGGCCACAACATGCACTCAGCCCCCTGATTAGGCACTGTAAGAACCAGGGCTTTATGTTTCAATAAACACAGAATGACTTATGTGTTTCTCTGACAAAATTCACAGACTGCTATAGGAGAGATACCTGCAATGGCTGCCTTGTGACACTTCTCCATGCTACCTACCCTAACTTTCTAGATATTCAGTAAAGGCAACATACAACTATCTGCCAGGATGACGTTGATCATGTTACAAGGTGCAGGTAACTGCAAACAAAGAATGTCTAGCCTGAAGTCAATCTGAAATAAATGTCCAACAAGAAAAGCATGGGACAGCCACTTATTTCTCCTGACAAATAGCTAATACTCAAAGTCGATGGAGTGCTGTCACACAGATAATTAAGATAAAAGATATTTGCAATATAAGGAAGAGGAAAGAAAGTAGATGTAGCTTCAGTCCATTTTAGAGGTACGACCTAAATAGAAAGAAAAAAGGAAGGTAAATTAAGCTGAAGCTAAAGTCTAAGGGAAAAATGCTGACGCTGATCTATAATTAACAGACTAATACCTTTTAAAGCCAAGAGAGACCAAATAATCACCTAATGTGATGGAACGCACTAGTGCTGTGAGGGTGACAGGATTCTGAGATTTTTGACATTAATGTTTTTTTAGTTAAGACCTAAAGCTGACTATTTGAAAATTCCCCATGACAGAAATTGCTGAAAAAGTTTGTCTGAGCTCAGGAAAATGGATGGGAAAAAAAAGAAAGAATATAATAAAATGGTGGAAATTTTGTCTGCTACACCAGTTTTACTAAAAAATAAAAATGGAATCATACAAGGTAGTATGAAATGCTTTTCAGAGTGAAAACTGACATTTGGCTTTGAAAACATTAAAATTATAAAATTTAGAATTATGAGATATTTCTTCCCTCTCAGAGAACATGTGTGAAATGAGCTTAATTGCACAGCATTTGTTTTTTTTGAGAATAAATTTTCCCATGAAGAAAGGTGTTACTCAGATTCTTCTAGGCTTACCTTTATCCCATAAGTCAGACTAGTCAATTCTGCCCAGACTTTTTAAAAAGATATCTGGTCAGGGCAGAAGAGCATTGAAGGATAAAAAATTCAGCATATTTTCATCATGACACTGAAAGATTATCAATCAAATGCTTAAAAAGCACTCCAGGGTACCAAATGAATCAAAAAAAGACTGAACAAAAAAAGGAACAAAATTGTATCTGACTTCTGCAGGCTTTTCAAGAAGAATGGTACTAATCATAGGGCAGTGAGGCACTGGACTGGATTGCCCAGAGAAGCTGTGTATGCTCCATCGCTGGAAGTCTTCAAGGCCAGGTTGAACCCCATGGCAAGGGGATTAGACCTAGAGAATCTTTAGTGTCCCTTCCAACCCAAGCCATTCTATGATCTGTGAAAAAAGACCTTGTAGAGGAGATCTCATGCAGAAGAGGACAGGCCTTGTTGCAAGAATAGCACAATGTGATTTCTCCCAAGTGGTGAAGGTGGTAGATCACAATAAGAACTTCCAGCAGAAATGTTTTTGCTCATGGCTGAGGTTGTGCACTGTATTGGTTCCAAGATTATGCCATGATGAGTCAAGGAATTCCAGCCTTAGAATTCCTGGAGGGTGTGGGTTTGTGATTAGGGGTTTTTTTCTCCTCTGTCAAAGACTGGCATCAACAACCCATCCACAAAGTTGTGGAGGTGACTGATGGAAGAGACTGCTGTTGAATCCCCAGAGAAAGCTGGTGCATCAGGTGATGGCAAGCAGGGTCAAGAGTTACAACACTGAAAGTCAGGTCATCTAAGGATCCGTTGTGTAAACAGGGCACCTCAGGAAGAGGCATTCACAACAGTAAAGCTAAAAAAAGCTAACCTGTTTTACTTTGCACATAAACAAATGAGGAGCGCCCACACTGATACTTACTGCACTTTTACAGGAGAGTAAATGAGGAGTTTTTAACTCCTAATCCTCTTGACTGAGATTACTGTTACATACCCACCTCACCTGTGCACCTCACCTGTACAGGGTTTTCTGTAGATCTGGGAAGAGTATATTCTCTTTAGAAGCTTTTTTTGCATTCAGCCATTATTCTGAGTTGCTGAATGCAATAACAGAGTAAACAAACAAAATAAACCAACCAAACAAACAAAAAGTGAAATACAAAAAGTGAAATGCAAAAAATTAAATTTGCCTAGAGGAGAATTTGGAGGAACCATGCTTCTCTAGAGTTTCTCAGGTTTTTACCCATGTTGTCTTTAACTGCAGTATAAAATGTGTTCCAAAATAATTGCAATCAGGTTAGAAAATGTCAGTTGCTCACCTCTGCATCCTAAAGAGGTGTCTGGGTTGTGCTTTTAAAGCTACATGAAAACAAACTCAGCTAGAAACTTTTGCAATTCAAAATATTTAGCTGAATGACAAGAAAACTAATCCTTGTTTTATTAATAGACATGATAAAAGATTTCTGAACATCCTGGATGTTCATATTTTTCTTTTGCTTTTTTAATGCAGTGCTACACTGAAAAATGACTTTGTCAAAAAATGTAGCTGAATCTTTTAAAAGTGAGAAGTGGTTGTTGAAACACAACACAAAATGCATTGAAGAGATCTAATGTTTGGGGAAGCATGCTCTGCTCTTTCTCTTTTTCACACCCTTTGCAGACGGCATCAAGTCTGATGTCCAAAAATTGAGGTGCTCAGAATCATTAGTTTCCTTGAAATTACTTGGTGTATCTGTCCTTGGTGCATAATCAGTCAAAATTAGAGGCTTATTTTAGACCTTGACGTAAATTTAACTGTTTCTATTAGCTGCAAAGAATTAACAAAGCAGTGGGAGAGTGCAGTGGATGCACTGGCTTCTGGTGTATGCATTATTGATTGAGCACACTGCAAAATAGCTGAAGTACTTCTGATTTTGACTGTGGAGACTCCTGGTCCTGTCCTGTCAACCAAGACACCAGGTATCACGCATCACCAGCAGAATTGTTAAATTTCTAGCTGATACCTTAGAAAAAATTTGCTGACAATGACATTAATTTTCCAAAGGCCATGCTTAAACCACGAGACCAGCTGCTCCCACCCCTAGAGAGATGTGGGTGGCAGTAGCCTCCCTTCCTAACCCTGAAAGTCGGGTCAAGGAAGTTGAAAGTATGATTGCTGAGGAAAGCAGAGGGTATCCCTGACCTCAGGTGGAGGGAACCAGCATCCTAGAACATTCCACTGATTGCATTCACCGGGCAATTAGAAGCAGTCTGTGAGACCTGTTGGAAATTCATTACTCACAATGATGTGTGAAAAGGAACAAACAAATTATTCACCGGGACCAGACCGCTAGCAAGGCAAGCAGCTAAGGAAAAGGAATCCTTTTACTTGTAAAAGGAGCACTTGTGATGCAGGATTACTAAGATACAATAAACATAGCGCTTCAGAATGCTATTTTGACAGATCCAATTTTTGGAATGAAATCACATGCTAAGTCGCATGCTTAAGCAGATGCTGGGTGAAATGAAATTAGGGCTGGATTTAAATGATACTTTTAAATTATTTTAGTGGTTCTTATTGATTAGGAAATGCAATTTTACAGGACAATATTACGCATAATCAAAATGCAGTCATAAAGAAAAAGGTCAGGATATTACTGAGCAATAGTCTTTTATCTTTACAGTAGTTAGCGAAGAAGACTAAAAAGAGTAAAACTAAACATTTTTTCCCAAGCATGGGCTACTACTTTTCTTTAATTTCAAGTTAACAAAGTTTAGAGAATTTGTTCAAACTACCAAACTTCCCGCTCTGTTTGTATTTCTGTTGATATAGCTGTGGAATTTCACACTACTCTCTTAAATATTTTCCTGATTTCATTTTAGTAGAGAGGTGATAAATTCTGCTTCATCACATCTTGTACTGAACAGCCATGTGATGAATATATTTGTCACCATTTTATTAATTTTGAATAATTAACGTCCCAAACCCGGATGATTTCCCATGTTAAAAATTCACCTAGTAGGTACCTCAGTGAAGGCAGCTCTAATTTTCAGGGACACAATAGGAACAGCATCACACAGGAGAGGTCCCTGTCCAACCCCTTTCTGTACCTGTGGTCACGTAGGCAAAACTTCAGCTGGGAGTGCCAGGAACTAATCCATAATGAGAAAAACACAGGCAGTGGTACATGTTATTGGATTTAAACAAGGGCAAAAGAATGGTTCAAAATGGGCTGAGAAAGATGGTCCACCTTCCATCAGCAGAAACAGGGCTTTTTACAGATTCCTAGCGAAAGAAAGGTCCCAGAACAAAAATGTTGGTAAAAATGAATTCTAAACTTTCAGAAATTGTTCATCTAGATGGATTCTACTCTGTTTGTTCAAGTAGTATGAAAACATCTCATTCAGTAAGATAAAAATATTTCATTTTGATAATAGCTGAACTCTATCATTTATTATCAAAATGATGTGCTGGATACATGTAACAAAGGAGGTGTGTAAATTCAGTATTATCATGCATATTTTATTATGCCATACAAGCTGAAATGAACAGAACTGGAAAAGTAGAAACAAAACACATTCACATTATTAAAATGAAACATTCGTGTCTTTTCAAAACAAAAACAAGAAAATAGAAATGCTTCATTTAAACATTTTCCTGTTTAAAAAAAAAAGGCTGAAATTGACATCATCCCATGAAATATTTTGATTTTTTTAAACAGGTCTTCTGGGGGGGGGGAAGTGTTCTGCAAAAAAAGTCTGCCTGCTCTCACTGCTAGATACAGGCAAAATAGCATTGGATACATTATTTTTTAAAATGGAGATCAGTCCTGAAGGCAATAGCTTCTTCCAACCCTCTCTAGGCTGAGTTGGTAGCAATGTCCTTGTGAGAGGTGATTCTTAAAATGGTACATCTGGACTGGTCAGGCTGTTCACCCAGCAGGTCCTTTGCAAATAGCACCAGAAAGGACCTGAGCATAATGCAAAAGTAAATTAAAAGGACTGCAGGTGATAGCATTTTAACTGCTCTGAAACTGCCTGACAATAGTGAGCAGAATCACATCCACTCCAAAAAACATTGCTTTCAAGTTTTGGAAAGGTCATTTTCCATTTCCTGACTTGAAAGAACTTTGCACCCTAAGAAAATATGATAAAGACATGTATGCTTTCACATGATGCTTGTTCAGCCTGTTGCTCCCTTGCAGGGAACTAGTCTTCCCCAGTCATGTCCCACCAGCCTGGTTTCCCCCTCCCCTTGGATAATAAACACCAGGTGATATCTATACCTGCTCAAACATCCAGGACGAATGTCTGAGAGAAAAAGTTACTTTGTTGAGGGTAAATTTATCCCAAAATCATCCAAAGAAACAAAGTCAACTGAACAAAAATAAGTAGAAGTGCATTTGACAGCTATTTGTAAGAGCTCCATAAATTCATTTATTTCCCATCATTTACCGCACTTCAAGAATGGAAAAGATGAATGTGCTTTCCTATCCATCTGAGGGGGTTGTAGCTATAATTAAGAGGGTATTATTGCTGAAGTCTAATTACATTCTTTAAAGTATGCTGATAAATGCACATGAAGAACTGTTTTATAACTTGATTCCACCACTGGCTCTTCTATCCATGCTAAAACCAGCCACCAAACAAACAAAATCCGGTGATAACAAATCTCACATGATAGCGTTTTTACCATTCTTCTCAGCAGGAAATGTGATGAGAGGGAGGAACAGAGAAGTGGGTAGAACTTTAAGTCTATTTTTTGTGCAATTAAACTTTTCCTTTTGATGGCTTTTTTCCAGTTAAAGAGCTTTTTCTCATTTTAGTAACAGTGGTTTACATTTGTTCAGCTCTCTCAGTAGGGGCTAGCTGGGTTCATTTCTTGTTAATCCTCATCTGATTACTACCACTGAAGTCTTGTTGACCCCTCTTTTGTGTCCACAAGCAGTTTGAGACCAGGGCAGCACGCCTCCCTGCTGTCCTATAGCACATAGCATGTGAGGACACTACCCTCCAACCAAGGTTTCCAGATATTATCAGAGTACAATAAGTCATTTACACAGCATTTGCCATCCAGATGGATGGTATTCTGCTTGTTCATTTGCTTGAACACTGATTCTTTGCATGCATTGTTCTCAGACATACCCAGAGAGTATAGAGCAGTTTACCTATATTTTTCCTTCCTTTTTTTTTTTCTAATGAAATGTTTCCTTGACCTTTAAACACTGGTGAAGACAGATGACAATGTGCACAAAATGTTTGTCTTAATTGTTCTGGGTGATGTGACTTCACTATGAAACTTCTTTCAGAGGCTTAATTACTCCCAGTGCTGCATTTACAGCAAAGGGAAGGTATCAAATGAGACAATGAAGGGAGCTCAGTGGTTTTGATCTTATTTTCTGAAATCGGGTAATCTCCCGCTTTCACCATTTATTAATACAGATCATTTCCTCCCATTTCTCACTATTGAATTGAGTTGCTGTTTGCATTCTGATGGGGCAAATAAGTGGGGAGCTGCGTTCGTCACTGCCTGATAATGGATGAGAGCTGTTTGTTCGGAGACAGGCGGTTCCTCTGGAGGCCCTGCGATTTGCCAGAATATATTACATTTTTCCAAGATTATTGCACAGCAGATGATTAATATTGCATGCTCAAATGGCCTTTTCAAGGACTGAGCAGGGAGCTGGGGGGGGGACTAAGGGAAAGCCTCAGAAGACTAATTTCCTATCTGCACATTGTGATAGAAACGCGTAATTGCAAGCAGTGCTTTGTAAGTTGCTGGTATAAAAGAGGAAAGCCTGAGCAATGTGTAGCCAGAGGAAATATGTCTTCAGTTGACAAAACCAGCAGAGCTCTGTTGAAATCAATGTGGCTCCACCGGTTTGCAGCAGTGAGGAATCTAGCCCAAAAAGATTACTAGGGAGGTGCAGCAGGGAATTACCATAGGTGAAGCAGTAGTTTTAGCGGGATGAAGAAATATAGTCCCTAAATCAAGGACAGCTTCTGGTGTGGACTGTACAGGATTATGCAATTGGAAGAGGAATGCCTAGAAAAGTTAGCAGTAGCAAAGGAGTGAGGCAGCCAGATTAGCTGGCTAACCAGTTGGTTAGAGCATGGTGCCAATAAGGCCAGGATCATTGGTTTGATTCCCATACAGGCCATTCACTTACAAGTTGGAGTTGATGATCCTTGTGGGTCCCTTCCACTCAGTATAGTCTGATTCTGTGAGTGTGCTACATCTCAGTCTGAGTGGGAGGATGAGGGAGAGCAGGTAGCTCTCTGCCATGGGATGCATGGAGTGGAGAAAGGGCATCGGTTCAGGATGGTTGTGAAATGTGTTAAAGATGTGCCTAAGACTACATTGGCCTTTATAGTCAGCAAAGAACTCTGCAAAACCCATAGTGGGGGAATGTAATACTACTGGAAATGCTTTAGCGGAATTGAGTGGTGTAGCTGTAAGAGAGGGTTGTTTAAATCATTTCTCAGGTCTTGACTCTCTGATGTGCCTTGGGTCATATTTTGGCAGCTTTGGAAAGCAAGCTGTGTGTAAATTCCCCTACATGTCTGAGCTGGATTTCTATGGACTTTGGGTGGACTCCATGCTCTTCATGGCTATAGCAGCAACATTTCTGTAGTGTCTTCTACCTTTCAGGCACAAGAACTTGAACAAAATTCAGATGCTTAAATAACATGAGAAAATGTCTAAAATGATTCACCTCCCGCCTCTTTAGCCTTTGCAGGAGCACTTTTGGCTAGCTGCATGCATCATGACTCAAAATCCTGGGAGCACATCCAAACTGGAAATACTTCCCTCTCCTTCCACTTGCGTGTCCTCCCAGCTGCGTTAGCTGCAGGCAGGTTGTGCTATACCTACGTCCTATGCACAAGTTGTTGATGCCACCTTGTTTTGGCCTCTGCTTTCTATGTGTATTTGGGTTTTATTTCTTCCACTCCCTTAAATATATGTACTGCTCCAGTAGAGGTTCTCTCTAGGGAATGTTTCCCTAACTGTCAGAGCGAGAAAGAGGGTGTGTGGGGGGGTGTGCTGTGCTGATGGACATTTGGGTCTCTTACAAATACAAAGGTGTTTGCTATCCCTAAGAGATCAGCCAAAATCACACTTAATATATAGAACTGTACAAATGTACCAGGACAAATACCAACTCCCTCCTATCTAGGTAGCATCTGGCAGTATCTAAGCATCTGAGCATCATAATTTATATGCTGCCAGCTCTGATATGAATGTAACTCCACAGAAAGTAGTTCAGCTCTCACACTTCTTGGTCCTGGATTCTCAGGTATGAGTTTAAGAAAGGCTGAATTCACTCTTGGCTGTGCAAGCATATTCTTTTTGAAACTTTTATTTGTCCAATTTTGCATCCATGCTAAGTTTGCCTAAATATGATTTAGGGGTTTGCCTAAATATGATTCATATGTCCTCAGATTTCATCATGTTGCCTAATGCAAAAAAAGTTGCTAGAATTTTTTTGTCAAAAAAAGCGTTGAGGTCACTATACTTGTAAGGAGACTTTCACAAAGAGTTGGTTTTGGTTGATATTTTTTTCCTTAATTAAACCTTCATTTTTTATTCTTATGGGTCCAATTTTGTCACAGAACTATTGGTGTGGAAATCTAATTTTTTGTATTAGGTGCTTAGATTACTTATTTATTTATTGTCCCAGGAAGGATGCTGTAACTTAAGAAACTACCAAAAAGATCTAGATAAAAAAAACAGTTGTAGCATATGATGAGTGAAGAGCAAAAGTTAATGAAGAAATCTACGTAGTTTGGGACCCTTGGCCTCTTGATGGTGTTTTGGTATAGCTAAGCTTAGAAAGAATATTTTGTTCATCTTTCAAAAATCCATATGCATAAATTGAGCACTCTGAGACTGTTGGGTTACATCAGGGATAGGACTGTAATCTGGGAGCAGTGTTGGCTTATGTCCTTGCCATCAATTATCTAGCAAATATTTGGGAACAGCGAACATTTTCAATAGAAGTTGGGTGAATGGGGGTGGAAAAGGTCATGGCCCAGGTGATTTATCTGCAGGAAATAATTCAGCTACTTTATAAAACCACTTCTGCATCTGGTCCTTTGATTGCCAAACTATTCATTCTTTCTAATGCATCAGATAAATGCTTATGTGAAGAAACAAAATACAGTAGAGCAGAAGGCAGATAATTTAAACACGGAAAAGCTGCGATGTCATGGGAGATGCACATAAGCATTCCTTTGTTCCTTTGTCCTTCTCCTGGCTGTGGGAAGAAGCCAAGTCTTAATAGCAAATGTGTTAATTCAGTTTCTAAGTTAACTATTTGGGAAGAGGTTTTGCACTGTTGTGTGGCTGACACAAAATCAGGATTAAGTCAAAGAGATCCTTCAATAAAGGAAAAGGAGGCCATAACACAACTTCCACGGTGGGTCTGTTCTGTGCAGATCAATCAAGAGGCTTCATTGGTGTCAGACCACTACCGGTATGGCACAAGGGAGAAGTGTAGGTCTTTTTCCAACTGATGCTAGCAAACTGTTTGTGAACAGTACACATTCTTTGGTACTGTATTTACATAGCTTAATAGAGTTTTAAAAGGTCAAAATCCAGGCAGTACACACTTTGGAGCATTAACTACATACTCTCATGTTGCTGCATTCTTAATTGCGTCTTCAGAATAGTGGAGTTTTTTGGGTTGTTCTTTTTTTTTTTTTTAAATATGGGACTTTCTGAGAGGAGAACTGCCCCTTTCAAAATTTATGAGTTGCAACAGGGACAACAGACCGCAAAACTCATCTGACAGGAATGCTTTTAAACCTCTGTCTTCCTTTGTTTGTAGAGGAGGTAGGTGTAAATGCAGTAAATGTTTATCATTCCACTATTAATGAAGTTGGTTAGCATTTGCTTCAGTGCTACAGGAAAAGAGGGGAAGGAATGGTGCTGATGGATAATTAAAGACTAAGGTTCAATTTTTGGTGCCCTAAAGTAACCTCTATTTTATGTCGGTTATGTCGATAGCTGGCTGAAACATATTTAGCCTTGTTTTGAACCTCATCTTGGGACCATAAGACCTATAACAAGCCCTCAGGTTGTTTACCTCTGAAGGGGAAGTCTCAGGCTGGTCAGTCACCAGAGGACAGAGCCACACATACAGTATAAAGGCATCAAATACTTTAAATAGTAGGTGTGCAGTGTCCAGTGTTTGCTCTGTCTGATCAGGCCATCCTAGAGTTGAGTACGCATTGTATGTTAAACCCTAATTATGGGATGTGTTATCCTTTCCAAATGACCATGTCCAGCACGGAGGGCACTGCATGTAGCAAAATCCCACTCGGCTCTATTAAGATGTTCCAATCAATCTTTTCCCTGGGCCTAAAACATTTGGTGTATGAGCTAGTAATGAATCAGCAGGTCACGTAGATAAGACATTAGCTCATATTCGTTCTTGCCAATAATCATTAGCCCTGTAATTGATTTACTTCAGCATAGTCTATGTGTAGACTACACTGTCAGCTCAGAGAAGTCTGCCATGAAGCCTCTCCAGAAAGTCAGACAAACCCCTGAGTTACCCCAGCAGGTCTGATAAGGAGACACAGTGGTGGAGAGGACCCGCTGTGCCATTTATTTCTTTTCCAATCATCCTCCATCCCCATTGTTTTCTACTGTGGTCAGAGTACAGGTGTCACATAGGCAGTTATCTTTCTCTGCTGAGCTGGTTTCCCAGCAGAAATGAAAATGTGTGCCTTTATTACCAGTTTCTCATCACTTGTTGCTTGCTGTTAGATAATCAATTATCAGTGGGATTTCAGTTGTTTATATCTGATCACTTAAGTCACTGACAAATAAAGGTTCATTTCAGCTGTAGGGTTTTGATTGTGTTATTTTGGCAACTGTGGGAGCAAAAGGCTTCAAGAAATAGAGGCTGGCTCCCCAGTTCAGGCTTTTGACAAAATATCCACCATTTTTAAGGAGTGTCTTCTGCATCTCTTGCAACTTTGTAATGGCTCTGGTGCAGAAAATGGGTTCCTTAAGCACTTTTCCTTAGGGAGAAACTGTCTGGGGAATAGCCATGGAAAATAAACCAGTTTTGGAACAAGTCTCAAGTGGCTACATGGGACTAACCATTGTGCTTAATCTCACCACGCTCTTGGAGAGGTAGGTGGCTTCCCAGTAAAGCTCACTGAGTGTTTGTTATGTCAGGGCTCAGCCACACAATTCGGATAACGCAGCTCATGAAGATACCACGAGTCACCTGAGGTGTAGTAGCTGCATATGCAACACCCACAGAACCTGCCTAATGCAACCTGAATTAATTCTCATTCTTTGCAGACTAAATGAAATCATTTTCCTGCATCAGTCATTGGTTAAAAACCTGCACGTGTGGTTTTCTCTGCAGCTCTGTCTGTACACAGTGTCCTGTTAAGGGGTAGTAAATTGAACTCTAGATTAGATTCTCCCAGTCTTTTCAGCATATTTTGCAGCAGCCTTCACAAGGAATGTTGTTCTGCGACATGCAAGATTTCTTGGTCTAATGCATTATTATGTAACCTCCTGCCCCAACTAAACAAAATGTGCATTTTATTTTATGCGAAATAGTGGACAGACATTTCATGTGAGCTTGCAGAGTGATCCAGGTGTTAAATCTTATCAGTGTGGTTAAATATGTTGCTAGTTAATTTTTTTCTTTTTTTTTTTTACAGTGGGGCAGAACAGCTAGCAAAAAAACAAACGAGCAAAAAAAAAAAAAAAGAAAACAAAAAGGTGGGAGAGAGGAGTACAATGATTCAAGTTTGGTTTTATGGACTTTTTTTAAGCCCAGAGGAAATGGAAAGGATGCAAGGCAAAACAAAGGAGCATAAGAGGAGGCAAGAGGTTTGCGGGCTCCTCATTAACCCACTTTTCATTCCTTCCCACCGCTGTACTCCCACCATCATGACTGCACTGGGGGTCCTAGGGATGTGAGAAGAGGTGCTCAGCCTCTGTCCTACTCCTTCTTTCTTATAGGACCACAGGAGGACTCCTCCTGCAGCTCCTCTGCTTCCCCTTTTTGTCTCCTGTTGATAAGGTGATATATTGCCAAACACAGAGAAGAACTGGTGTGCAGGGAAACAGGCAGGTCACGCTTCCACTGGAAAAACTAAGCTGACTTTTCAACTAAGACTGGAAGGCACCTACTCCTGCTGTGTGTAGCTGTATTCTAATTCTTCTTTTCCCAAATCAGGATGAAACTCCTCATCTCAGTAAGACACAGGTGGTGCTAATGCCAAGAACTCTTCAATGCCTCTCCTCTGCAGGCCATACCAGGGAACAGGGATGTCACTTCAAAATTTTTTTTCTGCTGTCAAGCTGCTGGAGCTTCAAAGCAGTTTCTTGCTGTCTGTGCTTTCATGCAGTTTGATGCCTGTGTTTGTGGGGTTTATGCATTAATGTCTCTTTCAGGCAGTCTGCAATAGCTCATTCCTCGTAGGGTAAAACCCTCTGAGAAATATAAGACCTTTAGTTACTCTGGCTTAATTCTGTTCAAAAGACTATCTCACAAGAGGAGATTAGAGAGATCATTAGTTCTTTAGGTTCAAGAGATGGCAGGAATTAAGAGAAGTTGCTCTGCTACCCTGTGAAGTAGTGTACACGCAGCACTAGAGAGGGGCAGGGGTAAGAAACGGTCTTTCTGAGCTTTTCTCAGGGAAGAATTATTTTCCATGCAAAAAATAGAAAATATTTTTCTATTGGTACTTCTGAGAGTGACTAGTGGCAGTCTTGAATTAATGCAATGTAATGAAGGGCAACAGTGAAGTGAAACACATGTTCTCAAATCCTCTTTCATCAACTTCTTAGAAATCCCAAAATGCTGAAGCTGCAGAGCCTCTTAACGCCAACTTCAGCTTCAAAACCACCCCAATTTCGACACTTAAAATGTCAGGTTCCTGCTGTCATCTTGCTGTGTTTGTGCCATACCATCATGTCTGAGGAGGCACTCTTTCTTCTAAAGACTGCATTTAATCTATTTACCAAAGGTATGTTTTTTCAGCCATTAAGCTTTGCTGCTATCAGAGCTCTTCAGAAGGAGTCTTATTTTTCAGTCAATTTTTTTTCTCCAAGGACAGAAGGAGTTTAAATAAGTGAATTTCTACTGTTCCTAGTTGTCTCCATGCCATCTCCTCCAAAACTAAGGCAGTAGGTCTGAATCATCCTTGTCGTATTCCAGTTTTATGCTGAAATCAATAGGTATACCCAGGATAAAAATCAAGTAGAACAACAGTGAATTATCTGAGCAAAAACTTGTGGTCTACAGCATTCACCTTTGCAATGCTCCATGGAGTACATTGCTGATTAAAAACTCTGGGTGCCATTGCTGCCTCAAATAATTTTTCAAAACTGCATAAGGGATAACTTTCTCCTGGTTTTCTTGAGATAGCAAGAAAGCAGAAGAATAAAGGTGCAATATTGTCCTTATTTATTTTTAATATTTTTTCCTGTGATTTATTATCTGAGACACTGGATTTTTCCCTGAGAGCTATGATTCTTTGACAGGTCTATCCAATATTGTCATTTATTTGTTTAGGCTGAGACATTTGAGCTTACAATATCCAATGTTGCAGTGAAGTTCTTGCAGGCTCAGGGAGTTTGTGAAGTGGAAATTCCTCTCCTGTTAAAAGAATTCTGCTTTCCTAGGAGAAAATGTCAGAAACATCTTAATATCTCTCTTTTTTTTTTTTTGTAAGCACCTTATTTTCATCAATACCTGTTGAAAACTGTGTAATGGTTTCATAATATGACTATTGTTTTTTCCAGTCTGCAGAGGTTGAGGGAGAGATCAGGAGTTACCACATTACCAGAAGGTATTAAAAATATAGAAGGTGATGAGGAGGGGTCAGTGTAACTACTAGCAGCATATAAAAATGAATAATGTTCAGCTTAACAGTTTTGATGCTGCTTCTATTAGCCTTGCCTATGAAAGCTACAGCAATTGCCTGCCTTGACAGTTAGTCTTCTCATCTACCCCAACTCACTGCTATTTGTCCTTTTGGTTTGTTCTGGCTTCAGCCTCAATCCCCAGCCTTCCCCACAGTATTCTGACTTCCAGTAAAATGGGGAGAGGCAAAAAGAATAAAAAAAAAAAAAAAGGCGAAATCATCCTAAAATAACCCAAAAGTGTGAGGAAACCGATGAGTTTCTCTGCCATGCTCCCATCGTGCAGAGAAAGGAGGTTGCTTACGACCTTATGTACAGGCTGAGCTTGTTCAAAGATGTTCACCTGTCCAGTCCAGGAAACACACTGGTCTAAGTCTCTGCCTCCGAAAAACAAAGATGATAGAAATTTCAAAGCAAAATGGCTGGCAAATGCAGACAAATACCACTTGGTGAATCACCAGTGCAATCCACCAGTATCACAAACCAATAGCAAAAGTGACTGGTGGTAGTTTGCTCCTAACGGCACGAAAATTAGGAATGTGGTATTAATAATATCTCCACATAAGTCCTCTTGAGATTGGTCTATATTGAAAAATATGAGCAGTTTGTGGTTAAATCTCTGCACTAAGTATTTAGACATCAGATTACAATGTATATGCCTAATAAAATGGATCACAAGGTGTGCGTAGGTGGCAGAGACCATACTGTCCTTGCTGTTCAACTTGAGAGAGACACAGGAAGGTTACTTTGGTTAGAAAACAGATCAAGCAGTCAGCCAAGGAGCTGGGAACAACAGCATTATGTGCTGTCGGACCAAATCTAACCTGCTAAAAATACAAGCAGGGTGAGCAGTGATCTTTGCTGTTAGTTCCATGCCTCTGCTGCTCTGAGACCCTACTGAAACCCTTTATCTCATCAAAAATGTATTTTTTGCAAAAATACAAACAGAGCCCAATCCTGTAAATAAGAACAAGTTCTAAAGAAAATTCAGGTATTATACCAGGAAATATTAACAAACCTTAGTTGAGATAGCAAAGATATTTAGAGTGAAGATTTCTATACCCAGATAGAGACAGCAACAGTGACAATAGTCAGTGTGATACCTAAAGCCTTATACTGTATATTAGCATGCTTTTTCTTTTCAGTAGAAAATGTACAAATATGTTCTTTCGCTCTGAGTAACAGAAACAAATTATTCTAAGCATGGGATTGAAGTTTTGGGTTTATAGGTTTTTGAGATTTTTTTCTTTGAGGAGGCCTATATAAATAAAGCATTACTGTTAACACTCATGATGGGGTTTTGTTTTAATACAAAGACTTGACTCTTTTGACCTGGGAATTCCTCTGAAGTCTTCAGTTACAACTTGGCCATTTTCATGTCTGTGTTGAAGAAGGAACATAATGGTGAAAACAGGCTTTGCAAAACCTCTCAGTCTTGATTTTCTGCCCAATGACACACTAGAGGGCTTGGTTACATGAATGTGTATGTTATTGAAACATCAGAGATGAAGAGAAATGGAAATCAGCTCTGCATTTTTCCTTCCCTTCGAAAACACTGCTGAAATATGTTCTTCATTTGCTAGCATGCCAGTCAGTATGTATAGGCTGTGTCTAGTCTACATCAGCTGGCAGGCCTGAAGAAGGCATCATACACAGGAGCTATCAAGGTTCAGCTCCTCGGATTTGCAGTGAATTGAATTTGATGGATCAATAATCTCATCTGCTTTTCCAAACCCATTTGCTTTTGCAAGTAGTAACACTGAGGTCGCACTAGAAGCATCTTTGAGTTAACATGTATCTGACCTGTCAGCTGCGGGGTCACCTCTGTAGGTGGCATGGATGGACTAGATGGCATAGATGGAGGCTGCTGGGGCAGTCTTTTGGTGTTTTCCTACTGTCTAAATAAAGGGTTTGGAAAATATCATAATTTTCCACAGAACCTTTCCAACAGAAGACTGCTATTTTCACATGAATTTATCCAAGGGATCCAGTGGCAATATTAACATAAAGTGTTCATTCTATGTGTGTGTGGATGCTAGGGGACACTGCTTTGAAGATTAGAATAAAAAGCAGTGGATGGACAGAGAGAGGTCTAAGACTTTTTTTCCCTACAGGAAAGAAATAATATTTATTTTGCTTATATTTTCTTTAAGTTTTTTTCTTTAAAAACACACTTTTTAAACTTGAAATGTTCCTTTCTATCATTTTTTGGCCTCCTTAAGGAGGTCTACACATACCTTTTTAAGTTTACCAACATATTTAAGGATGGAGGCTTTCAAGTATTTGAAGACAGAGACTACTTCATTGAAGTCACTAGGAGTTTCATGACTAATTTTAGTAGGGAGGGGGAAGGTGAGCAATTCTTGCCAGCTGACATCAGACAGGAAGCTGAGTACCTCCACAATTCCTCATCTGCTGACAATTTAAGAGTATTTTGCTATCTTTAAATAGATAGCATAAAAGGTCGCCTCTAGACATGCCTGAAAACAGCAGAAAGCTTGCAAAAAGTTTCCATGGCTGCTCTGGGCTTTTTTTGTTTGCTTGGAAAAACTATCCACCTATTTGTTCTCCATCCTGTACCGCTTCTGTCATCATCCTTCACTCACATACCTGCATATGACTAAAGGCCTTTGGTCCTTTGTGATCCAGCTCTTTAAACCACAGAAATGCAGAGCGGAAAGGACCTCTAATCTCTCTAATCTCTCTCATCTCTCTCTCACTCTCTCCTTAAACAACATTTGTGCAAGAATCTTAGGAGCATCAATCTTCTTCACCAAGTGACAGCATCTAATGAAAAATTCAGGATATCTGCAGCTCTGTGGCCCCTCCAATTTAAAGCCTGTTCCTCTTCCTTTTCTCCTCTACTTACCTGTAGCTATAGTAGGTTGCCAAGCCTTTCAGCAGGACACTTCTACATTTTGTTCTCTCCTCCCTCTCTCCCTTCCTATTTTGTTGTCCAACTTCTCGTAAATTTGAAGACTTAACATCTTATGCCTTCTTTACAGTTAATATGGCCTTGTTGGGCACACTTAGGAGAAGACATCATTCAAGTTCCATGGAAGATGAAAGTGCTTTGTTTGTCTTAATGCTGGATCACTCTACAATAAAAAAAATCACTATCCTCTGAGCCATTCAATACATGTTCTTCCAGCAACATACACCAAAATAACAACTGCACTGCCCAGTGATTATTGTCATAAAAATAGGGTAAGAAAACTTGCTTTTTCTTTTGACCCATGTCAGATTAGAGGACAGCCATACCATCAGTTTTCCTTGGCTTGAAATGGCTGCCTCTTCCCTCTGCTGAGGAAGACAGAACCATGGAGAACATACTGGGGTATGTGGGAGGCAGAAGACCATAAGAATAAATGTCCTTGCTGCAGACAATGCTGCTGCTGAGTTATTGATGCCCGACAAACGCTTTTGAAGCATGGGCTCTGAGGTAGAACAGACATGGTGAAAGGTGAAAAGGGGAAAGGTGTGCTGAGAATGTAGGCCTGGGGGAAAAGACCAAAACAAAAGAAGCTGTGGTGTCTCCTCTGCTGAGGAGCTACTGGGCTTCCAGACAGAGTATGATGGCTTAAACAGTAGCAGAAACATTAATTAAAACGACTGTTTTAGGGTTTTGGACAATTAGTCCGATAATTACGCCACTTATTTATTATAATAGCCTGCATTATAATGGATGCTACACAAGGGAATTAATGTCTCTAAACTATTTAGAATTACCCTGAATATGCCACCTTTTTAAATAATAATACAGACTGTCTCCATAAGATGTTTAAATAAGTTGCAGATTGCTGTGTCAGGGCACCCTGCTATCCAGGTATGCTGACCACTGTTCAAAAGCCATACTTGCTTCTCATGAATGTCAAACATACATTTAGGAAAAATATCTCTTGCTATGGGGCTGGGAGCAGGACCCTGAGGCTGCTGTGTGCACTACCAGAGCAGGGATGCTTTTCAGCTCTGTAGCAAGTTTTGTACATCTGTTAAGGCCCTGTAGTGCTTTGCTTCCACCAACAGCAGGGTAATACACTGCCTGCCTCAGCTTTGGCTTGGTTTGTATCCTGACTCTTTGTCAGATAGAGACGGTGCCTTTGCCTACAGGCTGTGGCAGGCCTATTTATGATCTGCTCAGCACAGCCTGTCAGAGGCAGTTAAGATACCTTCACCTAAGCAAATGCTACTTGCTATTTCCTTGTTATAAAACAAAGGTCGTTTGAACTGAAAATACCTCTGTTCCTAGCAGAAGTGGGGGAGAGCTCTATACAATTGTCTGCCAAAGCAGCATAGGAGCCATGGAAGAAGCTAATACAGCTATCACTGAAACACAGATGATGTTGACTGAGTTTGCACGGATAAAACAAGCAGTGTACCTATCCAACCCTCAGTCCAGGTTTCAGCTGGCTGCTCCAAGGCTCCATGTGAAGCAGTGCAGCTGTGTGACCTTGCCCAGTTTCAGTTATTGTCATTAAGATGTGGTAAAGTCCATGAGGTAAATGACATGCAAGATGAGAGAAAAAGATATTCAGCAGGTCCAAGGACTCAAAAGGAGAAATATAGCCTCGACAAAGGTATAAAACTCTAAGGAAAAAAGCAGGGAAGAAGAGGGCAATTTGGCAGTGTCAAGCATTAGCCTGTTCTTATGAAGCAACACAAACGATTTCCCTGCCCACTGTGCTAGAAGGGATGCAGCAGTTTCCTTAGAGGGGTGGTGAATGTGCCCATGTTAGCCCATGCTAGACAGTCAGCAGCAGGGCTGCTTCAGCAATTGCTTCCTTCTCCTACCCTACTGCCCTGAATGCACTGGTTGCATTTTGCAATCTAATTAATTCCAATCTCCAGGTCCTTCTTCATGCTAACATAGCAGAAAGAAAGGAGTGGTCCAGCAGTGGTTGCTGCACTGTTCTTTTCAGATACCTGCAGCTTGCATTCAGGGTGGGAATGCCGTGCGAACTCTCAGTAGCTTTATAGAGCTGAGGCTGCTTTCTGTGGGGATTCAGTTTCATCACGGTGAATGTAAAACCTCTGTGCCCCAGCAGAGACTAGAGCCAGGGTCTGTGAATCCTAACTCCAACAGCTATACTAGTAGTCAGGCTATGCTTCCTAGATAGCACTGAGTGATTTGCACTGATTTGCATGGAGCAACCTGGCTCCTGGACAGCCTTACACCTAAAGCTGAGATATGTAATACCTCCATTAACTACCTTTATATCGGGGGCAGGATGGAGTGTACCCTTATGCATGCCTTTTGTGACACTGTGCTGTATTTTTAAAGCACAAGATGTTCTGTTCTACAAAGCAGCACCTACTGAAAAACATGAACTAGCCAGGCACTTGAAATTATAATGGTGGCTAACCTCTAATGGACTGAAAACTGTGTAAACCTGACAAATCCCATAAAATAAAAATAATTATGCCTTCTATATCAAGCATTTTTAGAACATGAACAATGTGTTTTCAGGAAGAATAAAGCTTCCCTGAAACTACAGGGGAAATAATGACACCTAGTATTCATGGGACTGTAACAAAATATTGTTTACAGATCTCCACTGGTTGTGAAATTATCTGTACTGAAGAAACTGGATGTACTCTAAAGCAAAGATTGAAGGAGCATAAAACATGTAATATTGTAGTTACAAGGCACATAAAATCTTATTGGATCTGTGATAAATATTTGTGCCTGAGCAATTTTGCTATTTTACAAACTACTTTCCCTGGAGGATGGTTAAAGAATACAAGGACATCCTATTTATCAGATTTAAAGTCTAGCAGCTCCCAATGCCTATGATGAGGGTGTAATATACCTGTTCTCAAAAGTGTCCAATTAATTGTTTAGTTTTAAATTCAAAATATTCTTTCTCTTTTTTTTCTATTAAAGCTGCTTTCAATAGATGTATCATCTCCTGGGCTGCATAAATAAAGGCAGAAGATGTCCCTAAAGGAATGCTGTTTTGGAATTGAAACCATATATTAAACTCCCCATGGGGGATGAGGAGCCCACAGTGCAGAGTTTAATAGAAGTACTGCATTCAGCTGCTGTACAATGCTTAGAATTTGTCTGTGGGACTTGGAAGAGGCTGAGCTGCACATCTAAAAAAAAAAAAAAATGCAAATGCAGGCATGTACTTTGTAAGAATTGTGGATGGGGAAGGAGGGCACTTGAAGATGAAGATAAGACTCCCTGGGTGGCAATGAAATATTTTCTCCAAACTTGTATTTTAAACCCCATAAGGATCAATATTTTTTTTTCTTTTAACTTGGCCTTTTATACATTTACACCAGTAATTTCTTAGGTATTCGTATCCCTTATGGACTGTTCCTGGGTGTAACCTTTTTCCCCTTCAGAAGAAGTCCCCACCTTTCTTCATGTATGGAAGGAATTTAAAATATTAAAACTAAAACAAATCCTCTCTGTAGATTACCTTCTCTTTTCCTACATCACTTTTTGTTCAAATCTCAAGCTTGCTCCTAGCTCAAGTCTTCAAAGGAAGAGTTTATCTTCACCTTTTCCTAACAGCATCTTATCTGTCAACTTCCTTTTTATTCACTAACCAGTGTGGACGTTTATCCCTTGCTCTTGAAAACAAGTTATTTCGATCATTCCTCACAGAGGTACTTGCTAATTACCAGGTCAAATAGCCACAGGATGTGGTTTGGTGTTCGCACTGAGTCAGGAGTGTGTTTTCTGAAGAATTGATTTCAAGGAGAAAGCTGAAGAGGCTGCCAAGTCACTACATCTGATCTACCACAATTATACTGGGGAGAGCTAAAACCTCTGAGCCTGGTGCAAACCTCTGTGCTGCTGAATGGCTAGCTGACAGTACGTAAGAAAACAGAAAAATTGTTTTAAATGGTGTCCATCACTGTGCAGCAGCAGTGCAGATTTGGTGTAGGGCCTGTGCTGTGTCATACAATGAGATGTTAGTATTGCCTCACTGAACAAAAGAAATTTTCTATCCACCATTTGGGGAGTGAGGGGTGATATTTTAAGGAACTGACATATCTGCATGGTTTCATGTTTGATCATGACTAGAACAGCACCATTTGAGGGAAGGTGTTTTTGTCTCAGAAGCAAAGTCTCAATGTAATGGTCAGCATCAAATATCTACAAAAATGGGGGCAATGGGAAGAGGCAGGCTGTTATGGATGACTTGCAGAGCAGTTCCATATGATGTATTTGTATGTGTGTCTGTTGCCACCTGTACGCTATTGCTTGCACTCCTGGAGCTGTTTTGAGGGTTATAGAAGCGTATTTTTTATAATGGAATAAGTGCCACCACATGTATGTTCTGCCTCTCATAATTCTGAAACTAGACAATGTAGCAAGCAGAGTTAAGTAATCTGGCCCTAACCAAAATGATCAAAAGCAGACAGTTTTGATTAGGTTGCTTTTCAGAGTCACTGATGGGCACGGTCCTACTGAGGCAGTTTTACCCATCTGCTGCAGTCAGATGATTTGGACAGTGAACGTTTAGAGAGTTAAATGCCAGGGCAGAAAGCTCAGTGCCACATAGCTGTAAATAACTTCATGGTAGTCCACATGCTTAAACATCTTTAACTGGCTGATCACTTTCTATTAGTTATCTGGCTGGAACTGAGATTAAATTAAAGTCTTGCAACCTACTGGGACAGCTCTCACAAATACATGAGTTTACAAGCAATTTGGCCATTGGGCCACTCTAGGCAGCTCACAGAGGCAGAGAGACAAAGTCAATTATCAGCCCTCTCACCCATTTAATTTCTGGAATGGTGACTTAAATAGACAAACAAAGGTGTCTTTAGGTAAAACTGAAAGTCTGGGTTGAATGATCACATCGAATGATTGGTATATGGCGTGGTTTTTATTTTTGTTTTGTGCATCATAGTCCTGAGCCAAAATTGGATATTTATTATTTCTTTGCTTGTATTGACACACTACTGGGGAAAGCCCTTGCCTCTAGCTGCTCCAGACAGACATTTAAACCAACAATTTTGCTGCTATGTTCATAATGAAAAAAAAAAAAAGTAGCTAGAAAGATAAACAGGAGATGTCTAAACAC
The DNA here is from genome assembly GCF_025592945.1 of Manacus candei. NCBI lineage: Eukaryota > Metazoa > Chordata > Aves > Passeriformes > Pipridae > Manacus > Manacus candei. Next base: position 39,713,120 of record NW_026138076.1, on the reverse strand, counting down.
ATCCAACAACAGTCATCAATCTATCTTTCCTATTCTCTAGTAGCCTGAGGAAAGAGCAATGGCATTTTACATCATGTCCTGAAAGTCATCAGTCCATAACCACTAAGAAGTGATGCAAAATGCTGGTAATCCCTGCCCAGCAAGCAATCCGAGTCCATGCGGAAAGCTCCTGAAAAACATCATCTGTGTAAGGAAGAATTCCTTCCTACATCTCGGTTATCAGGAGCAGGAAGCAGGTTGGTATCACTTCTCCAACGTTTAACTTGTGCTTATATCTGTGTTTTCTCATATGTCTGTATTTCTTGCAGAAAAAAGTATCAAAATCTGAATTCCCTATATTGCAAAGTTTATTAATTCCATTCTTTTTTTTTAAAGGTGGGAAATATTAAGGTGTAAGTTCAAAGGAAAAAGTAATTTTTCAGTTTAAATGCATGCTTTGAGTCAAAATCAGACTGCTAGACCCAACTTTCATCTGAACAAAATGGTTTTTTTGTCAGCCTAACTGATTCCTTAATGTATTTGATGCAAGGTTTTCTGTGCATTGACTTCAGCAAGACCAGACTGTGTTTTTATAGTTTGCTTTTTTAATCTGTAGTGGGCAGATGGACATGTATCAATCCATTCTTCAGCTATTGAAGTCAACATTCTGAATAAGTTGATACAGTAACAGAAAAACAAAGGCTAGACCCTTGGTCTGCACCTGAGCTTCAATGCAGTCAGTAAAGCAATGGAGATTGCTGCTGGGTGGTGGGCTGATGCCTACCCTTTAAGCTGTGCAAAACCTAAAGTTTAAATGAAGCAGGGAAGGGCAAGGCTTCTTAGTCTTCTTGGCTTTTTGGCTCCTCTTGCTCAACTAGCATCTCTAGGACATCACTGGGGACTAGTCCTACCAGGTATCTGAACACTTGGAGAGTGGGCTGTTTACCATCTTTCCAATACTGTCTGCAAAGCAGGGGAGGTGTCTGCCAAAAATGGGGAGAAACATGGGTTCCGTCTGAAGATGGCCAACTGCTGGGACAATGCTCTTGCTCACTGTGTGTGCAACTCCTGCAAGTATTGCCCTCCTGTGTGTTTGAGTACAGGACTCCTCCTGTAGCCAGGATGTCACCCATGCAAGCATTCTTCAGGACACCCGGGCAAGCCAGAGTGAAAGCATGGGGTCCAGCATGCCAAGAGGGGCACATTTGTTCAATACAGAAGGTCATCAAGATGCCATGGAGTTGGGAAAAGCTGCTGTTCAGCAGGGCATTACTGAAGACACAACATAACTGTTTCCCTCTTGCAGGCTTTCAGGCAAAATGCCCCCTAGGGTACCAACTTCTTGCTGAGATGGTCACAGAGGCTCATCAGAGTTATACAGCCTTTTTGATGCTAAACTAAACCAAACTAAACTAAACTTAACTTAGTTCGGCTAAACTTTCATTGCTTTTTCTGTTTATGATGTTTCCTAAAGCTTTTATTGAAGGGAAGAGCAAACATGAAAACGTTCATGTACAGTAAACTATCTGACTGTGACTATTGCTATCATGATCCCACATGTAGGTCATCATTTTGTTTTGTTAGCACTTTTCTGGGAAATTGCTTTAATGAGTTTAACTGTTAAAGAAAAGCTGATGGGAGATCTTGTCCTGAGCATTGGTCTTTCCTGAACAGAGGAAAAGAGTTATAGGGGAACATAGCAAGAAAACATGCTGGAAGCAAAGGACTGAGATTTGTTCCCTGTAGGATACTATATGATCTTTCCATCTGTAAGCATTAAGCAGAATATGAGTGTTTTCTTTAGTGCCTTGCAAAATAAAAGAGGGATGTTTTCATCCATGTTACCAATAAGAATAAGGGAAGGGATGATTAGAGACACCAGTTTTTGAGAACACCTACAACAAGCATGCTGGGAAGACAGAAAACCTGTCACAAAGTCTCATGTAAGAGAGACAAGCCATGCTTAATCAAAGCTGACACAAAATCAAGACTTTTCAAGGCCATACCTGCAGTAAAAGATAAGTATTCAGACACTGTCAGTCTCTGCAAACATCTCCTGGTGCCACTAGGTAAAAAAAAATCCCCGTCAGTAATACATGATTTTTATTTCACTGTATATGTCACCGAAAAAACCTTTCTCAAAACCCGGCTGCAGAAATTTCTGAGGTAGTGCTTTGATTCCACAATACCATCTCCAAGGAAAAACCACATGGAGGTGGGTAGCCAGGGAGAAACAAGGTTAAGAAGTGGAGTCACAGAAAAAGACTGGGATACCAAAGCACAATTTAGTAAGACAGACAAGGTCAAATTTCATCCTTTTTTCTAAAACAGATGTTCACCCCAATAGATTTCCACAGCACTGCAAAAAAAGTAACCAAGAAAATAGTTTGTCCACAGTCCTGAATTATTTTGAGGATGAAGGCAGGTCTTCAGAGAGGAAACAGGCAACTCATCTGGAGACTAAGTACAGTAAATATAAGCAGTGGTAGGCTGTTCAGGGCAGAGGTAAAATGACCTCTAGAAATCTTTATTCTTTTTGGTCAAGTTGCTTCCAAAGACACATCCTGAGTGCTTTGGTACTCCCCTTTGCTATGTTAAAATCAACACATTGCCGAAATGCCAGTTTTGGCATAATAAAGTACACATATTGTTCAAAATGCTTATTTTTAAATACTCTATTCAGTGTTCGTTTCACATGGCACATGCGGGGTAACAGGAGAGGGTCCCATTGTTTTTAAAAACAAATAAATAGACCAAAAGAATCCCTTTTGGCTATGAGTTATGAAAAGAACAGTTTGTGAGACAGCTATAAATGCAACTAAGTTTTAGCTCCAAGCTCCCAGACTCATTACTTAGTGCTTTCTCCAAACTTTTGTTTGGCCAGTGCTACTTTAGCCAAACTGTCTGTAGGCCACCACATCTTTCATGACATGATGAGGTCAGTGTCTGCAGTGGTGACTTCACATGTCTGTAGGATTATCCAGTTAAAGTACATGACCACAATTGCTAGTTTTCAAACCTGCTGGATATCATATGCCTCAAGGGGGGGCATGTGTGTTTGTACTTACCCTTTTTCCCTGGAAGTTTCAAGGAAATGCTTCCACCCAACTAAGGGGCAGTGTGTATTACAAGTACAGTGGTTGCCTCCTAAAACAGTGTCCTGGCTCAGTGTCAACCTCGACACCTTACCTGTTAACTGAAGACTTGGGTTGTTGATCCTTCCATCAGCTGCCCACTGCTTCTTCTGTCTTTACTACCTGGCAACCTTGTCCTGACAGTTTCACCTTGGATGGTCATGTATGCTGCTTTTCACAGCTGGCACACCTTGTCACAGTGCCCCACAGCAGTGATTGCTGTTGTCTTGTCTTTCCCTAATATTTCCTAATATTTCACCAGCCATTACTATCTGGAGGCATTTCTCTGAGTTTTCATCTGCCTTTCCCAACAGTTCCTTTTGTAATATTAGAGCTTTCCTGCTCACAAACAATTCCCTCTCTCATTAGGGAATTGTTAAATTTTTGAAAGCTATGTGCAAAAGACAGATTTCTCAGCAATATAACAGAAGAAATTAGTTTCTGTTTCTTCTCTTGCTTGTTTACTGTCTTATTTTCCAGAGAAACTGTCTGCTGTCTTCTTCTGCCTTGGGTCTCAGTTACAGAATGGCCTGTTGGCAACATATTTTGGCAACTGCTAAAAAAAAAAAAAAAAGTTAAAACCTGTTTTGGATTTTGTCTCTGAAAAAAAAAAATAAAAAAGGAGTTCTTTTCCAGTCCTTACGTGCACTGTTAATTCTGCAGAATTGGACGGTACAGTGAAGGTGTCAGAATCTGGTTGAATATTGGCCACATGTACCCGAGAGTGATAACACCTCAGTCACTGTGCTTCTAAAAGTCTCTTTGGTTTTAATAGCTCTCTGACCAGATTCTCAAAGTGATCTTGTTTTTTGAAAACTAGAGTTGATAGGTTTTGATTCTGGAAGCAGCACACTTAAGTGCAAAAGTACCTGATGCTTTTTATACTCCTTCAGAAGCATTACTTCCTTTCTTTCAAAGTATTTGTTTCTCAAAAGGAAATTAAAGATTGTGTAATGTGTAATTTGTGTGATTCACAAACATTTCCAATTATTTCTACAAAAGCCTGAGATGCTGGATACATGGATGTGTTGAGGAACATTTGGTTAGCTTCTTTTCTAATATTCAGGTGTTAGGTCTCTCATATCATATGTTGCTTGTAAAAAGAGGCATTTTGGTGGCCTCAGACCACCCTTTGAGAAAACAGATCTCTTTCCAGTTTATGAGCTGGAATGGGAAAGCTGGTCATTTATCTGCACACACAGCCCAATTGACCCGGGATTCTGCCATGCACAGTGTCTGCTTATGGTTTAATTTTAGAGCCAGCATTTCAGGAAGATTTAACATTCGGTTGTTTGGGTTTTTTTAACATCAATAATTGGAAATAGTTATACTTCAAAAAGTTGTTTGTGCCATTTTACTCCCCCAGGTCAGATGTCTATCTGTCTTCATGTTCTGAAAACAATATATGATCAAAGCAATTTCAAAAATAATGCAGAAATTTATTACATACTTGCTTTTTAACAATGATTTCTAAATACAATTTAGAAATATAATATAGAATAAACATTTATAAATAGCAATGCCTCTGCTAATGGGAGGTATTGTTCCATTACTGCCTGCCCAAGAGGAGATCTATAGACTCATAAAAAAAGTCTAGTTGTGGGCTAGATGTTCTTTCTGCCTTACCCACCTTTTTCTACAGAAAAAGTTGTGCCCGCATGCTGCCACAGCAATAGGGTGGGGAAATATTATTTCCATTCCTCTGGTAAGGAAAATTTTACAATGTGAAGCATGTATTGGTGATTTCTGCCATACAGCAGTTCTTGGCATGGAAGTCTTCATTGCTAGATTATATCCTTTACTAGTCTTTAACTTGACCTAACACTGTTCATACACGGCTTTCTAAGCTGTGATTGAGTTATTAAATAACTCTGAGTCCCACTTTTAGTTGTCTCTGTTCATAAACTTGCACCTATATCCCACGCCGTGTGCAGTAGCATGAACTTGTCTGTAGACTCGCAGTAAAATGCAGTAGGGTCTTCCCCGGAGCCTCCTAAGCTGATTGTTGCCTTTGTTTTTGTAATGTACCTTTCAAACAGGAGTGCAAGGTCTGCGATCCACAATCTAGCCCTCAGCTGGCTTCTAGACTTCCCCCCCACCCCCAACAGAGAGCTTGTTGAAGCCACAGGCTGTCAGACTCAATTATTTGCACGGCATCTTAATAGGACTTGCAGTTTTCCTAAAAAAAAAAAAGAGCACACCACCAACAAAAAATGCCACTAGGGTCAATTGTCCTTTCTTTACAATTGGTTTTATGGAATTCATCTCTCCCTGAGAGATTTGAGGCACTCCTGGAATTACTACATAATCAACTCATGTCTTCTCTGGGGACTACACTATTATGAAATCAAATAATGTTGTAATCTCGATGTGAAAACCAACTTCAGTCAGCACCTTTGATCTCAAAGGTTTGAGAGTGTCACTGAAAGAATTACTTTGAGCCTGATAGTCTTCCAATCAAATTGCAGCAAGTATTGACTATGATCTCTCCCAAACCTGCAAACCAAGCAAGAAGGAGCCTGGGCAGGTCTTAATGAGAGGCTGCCAAAAAAAGACTCTCATCACATGAGAGAGATATTTTAGGAACTATTGCTTTCCTCAAGGGTTTTCCATAGTTGTAGCACTGTAGTGTGGTTTAGTAAGTGAAGATCTAAAGGGATTACCATTTGTACTGCTGAATGTAACTATGGTCCAGATCCTTTGTGCCCTACAGCTGTCCTGTGGCCTTATTTAGAGAAGTTAAGTGGTAACTTTTCACCCAAGAGAAGATCGTGTGAAATGGGCTTTCATTAGAAAGGCCTCATTCTTGTTTCCCTATTTTTTGGTAACAAATTTTACAGCAAAACAAGATAGGGGGAAATGCACTTTTTTATTGCTTTGGTCAGTCTTTTCTGTTTTCGCTTTCATTTTTCATTGGTAACAAAGAAGGCTGTTTTCACTGGTATTTTTAAAGAAGAAAACAATTCCTATGAAAATAATTGGTGTTTTTCAACTGTCTACATATGAGCGTCCTATAAACTCTAATCCTGCAGCTGAGGCTATGAGCAAAGCTGTGTTGAAATCAATGGAGTATAGCACGATTGGCAGCAAGAATGATTATAAGATCAGCGGCCAATTAGGCAAAAAGACAGCTCAAGACTCTTATGATAGTGAGAACTAAAGCATTGTCTGCTTAGGTAAGAGAGATAAATCCCCGAAAAGGAATCCACATGGCTTTGTAGAAAGGCACCAAATACTGGTTCTAAAATATTGTAGCAGATCTGCTGGAAAAACAAAAATGTTTTTTTGACAACATTTTTCAGCAGTTTCTTAAATTAATATATCTAGAGAATAGAAAGACATCACAGCTTTTTGTATTCAAGTTAATATTGGGGTGAGAAAAATATTTGGTTTTCATCTCCACCAGTTTTACTGCATGCTGTAATTGCATCTTGGGCTGTACCAAGGGACACATTCAGCCTGCCTTGCCAACTCGCTTCCACTGAAGTTACGAGAAGCTTTATCTGATTATTATACTAGACATAGGACAACATTTTCATACAATGCCTGTGTTTCAGCCACTTCCTTTTAAGTATTCCTTTGCAAGTGGTTAATGATAATTATAATTTGATAATTTCTTTATGATTATATTTTCCTGTGAAAAGAAAGGCTAGGCAGTCACGCAACTCATCTATGCTCCCTTGCTCTCCAAAATTTCTGAACCTTTTTGACCCCTCTTAAGCATTTTTCACACATGGCAGAATTCTCCAAGCTTTTAATTTTCTACAGTGTCTGTGGAAGGAGGCAATTGGTCTCACTGGGAATGGCTAAATGAAGGTGATTTGAGGATGAGTCGACACTTCATCAGTCATCAGGGTCACAGCACAGGAGAAAGCCATTAGAAACAACCTGGATATAAGAAAAGCCCCAGTTGCAGCTTTTTGATACTTTCTTGAGTACCAAACCAGACTGCTCTCAGATGCAGAAGCATTAGACCAGGCTTCAGCAACTTCCTGCCCACGGACATTACAGTAAATGCTTACAGTATGGAATCCACAGGAAACTGTTGCAGTGGGTTTTGGGGCTCTCTTGGGCTACAAGAGAAAGAGCAAATACTTTCCATCCGCAGAAGAAAAGAAGAAAAAAAAAGACATCAAGTTCTGAAGCTTAGAAAGTTATCAGTAATTCATTAAAGGAGCTCTAAGTGTTATTAGCTCTGAAGAAGTCATGATCTACTCACAGAAAGTCTGCAAGTACAAAGAGATGAAATGCACCAGAGAGTTTATCTGTTGTATGGGAATCACTTTGTTGTAGTCATTATTTTTTCTATATAATTTCTTTCTCTATAATTCACTTTGCCTTTCATATTGTTTCTTTCTTTTTAAGATCATTTCATATTTGCCTTTTATTTTCTCATTTAATTATGTGCATAAAAATATAATACTGAAATGTTTAAACAACTCGTTAAGACCTGTTTCTAATCCTCTGTCTGGGACAAAAATTGCTGCTGGTGTTCAACAGCTCAGCATACTGTAGCTTTATCAATCTTCTAAAAATCTTGTAAATCACTTCTGTGGGCTGTTTCCAGTTTCTTGTAAACCAAATGAATCACAAACTGGATCTCTCAAGAGACTGTCCAGGTACTTTAACTGTCTGTACAGCTTCTGTCTTCAACCACTCCAGTGGTACAAGCCTTTACTCCATAATCACTGCTACACATACAGCCTGGAGTTTCACTAAATTATCGGAAGGTGAGAGTAAGGCTTTCAAAGACAGCATTTTCATGCCTATAAATTTTATTGGTGTCATCTTGCTTGCGAGATATATGCAGGTCTCCTACAATATCTGTGACATCCATATCCTGCCTTATAATCATACTGTGCCACAACCATCACAATGATTAAAGAGATTACTTTTTTTTTCCTCGTATGGTGAGATTAGAGAAGTTCAGTTAAATGGGAGAAGAATGATGAAGAAGCACAGTTATACATCATGATCAGTTTCAGAAGGAGGTCTTTAGGGGAGCCCTCCCTGTGCCTCTGAGGTCTCAAGGAGCAGCATTTTCAAGTTTTAAGGGAGAGTGGGCACCTGCCTCCCGCCCTCCTTCTAGGAGAGCTTAGGACTGGGTCCTCCTTTTAAAGCAGATCTTGTCCTGAAAAAAAGCCTACAGCAAGACTGCAAACCCCACCAGACAGACCAGACACAGCCACGAGGTGACAAGGGATGAATTTGATGGTGGCACTGGGAGGGGCAGTGGCTGCACACCAAAGTGGGATGGGGAATTCGGCCCAGTGGGAGGCTCCAGGATAACATACCTTTCTCCATTCCCTTGCACCTATCAGCCACTTGGGCCCCTCCCACCTAAGTGATGCTGTAGCTTTGCTGCTGAGTCACAGCATTGTTTTTGCTGTTCCTGTTTCTACCCACCCTCCTGCTCCTACATTGATTCTCCTCTTCAGTGAGCCCATTTGACTTTAAACAGTGGTTTTGATTGCATCATTTGATTATAACAAGTCTCCATTGTTGTAGTGAAGACAATAATAGCCTCTGTGTATCTTCTACCTATAATTATTAAAACAGGATCTGGGACTGACTCCGACTCCATAAAGAGAGCAGGGTGGGTGTGAAGGGGCACAACTGCAGGGACAGAACTGGGTCTTCTGGAAGTCCCAGTTACCTCCAGTGAGCCCATGGTTCTGCTGTGTCCCTTCCTCTGAAATTGAGGCTTGAATACACAAGTGATTACTGTGAGTCTCCTGGTCTGCTGCCCCACTGAAACTGCTCATGAGGATAAGCTTTTGACTCAAAAATCACTCAGTTTAAGTTTTGTACATACCATAGCTTACAGATCCAAAATGGATCACTACAGTATTTGTGGTTTACTTGGAGAAGAAAATGGGGAGAGTATTTGTGATAGCACCTGTCTAACTTCAAGGTTACCAGAGCACCAAAGATATGTCTTGAAACTCAGAGAGGAAATTCTGAATCAGAGATGTCAACTTGTCCTTAATGTGTCCTGGTTTTCCCAGGCACAGTATGTCTCCCATTAATGTGTGGTTGATGGAACAGATGGGCTGCAATGCTTGAGCAGGGACATGGGTTACAGGGAGCCTACAAGATTTTGTCTTTCACTTAAAACTGTTAGCATTGTTTTAAAGGGCAGTGAGTCTTTGTAATAGTGCCATGTCCTAAACCGCTGGGCAAAGGGCACCCACTACTATGCAGTCTTACCACTTTGGAAAACACTGTAGCTCTCATAAATAGAGACACAATGAGCCATTATCTCTTTTTTTTCTAAAGGCTGCAGCCGATGAGGATAGCTGAAATCACAAATCAGAGCGCCTACTTCTTGATACTCCTGCCTCAGTTTTGTCTTCTGTGGACCTGGACTGGTAACAGCTTCCTGCCTACCGGGGATGCTGCAAACATTATTGCACACTTAGCAGATTATGAGGTAATTTTAAGCATTATTTTTATTCTAAGTATCACTTTTTAAACCATAATGCCCCTGGGAAGAATTTAAGTAGCTCCCTACCTACCGTCTTATGCTTACATTCACTTTTAAGGTAGATCATCTTTACCATCTCATCCTTGTCCCTAATGTTACCAGGCAGATTACATCCGTGGTTTTCAAAAGCAACTTTCTGAGTCCTGTTGTCAACTACAGCAGAGGGAAGAAATTTAGAAGGGAAGAGGGAGACCCTTCTCCACTTCCCCCATCCATCCTTTTTTTCCCAGTTTCCCAGGTAGTTTTTCTGCCTAAACTCTATTACATCCCCCGCGCATAAAGAGTAGGCTGTGTTGTGCATACTTCTGCTAATGAGGATAGCAGAAATACTTAAAGCTATCCCCAGAGCCGTGGAAACAGGATCTGAGCAGCAGCTGTTCTTGAAGGCTCAGCGCTCTCCCTTTCCTGCTAGTTAAAAACTCGAGAGCAGTTTCCTCTGCCCATGTGCCTGCTGGTAGCGGGCGAGTTTCTCTCTCATCACCAGAAATGTTTCAGCAAACTTCCCTTTGAATTTAAAAGAAGGTGGTTTAATGTGTGCTTTTAATCTTGGCGGTGAGGCCAAGTTTGGACTCTGTGATGATTTTCAGACGCTCAAATGGATTGCCCAGTAGAGGGAGCAAAGGGAGCACTGTGGACACTGTACACTTTCAGAAGCTCGCTGAAAGTCTTCACCCGTGCAAGCCATCCTTAAGTGCTTCTCCCCAGTCCCGGGGGTGGGTCAGCGTGGGTTAGTGTGCTACTGAGCCAAGCAGAAACAACGACCAGGAGAAAAACGGCCTTTGGACAGCCAGGTCTTGAGTGGATGCTGCCAGTGCAGCCAGACAGAGAGAGCATAAACTGCTGGTGTTCAGGGTTTAAAAATATTTTCTTAATACTTATTTAAATCCCATACAATAATTTCTTTAAATAATATATAAAAATTTTGATCCATTATTTCAATGAATTATAATGTAATCAATATGTGTAAGATAATACCATGTCTTTATTAATATAATAATTAATATAAATAGAATTTAATAATAACAATTACCCTTTGACAAATTTGGGGTTGATTCCCACAGATGGCACACAGTTTTCCCTTAAGAGTGGCTAAGGCTTCATGAACAGCTAGAGCATGCTTAATTCTAATCCTAAGGACAATTTCCACCCTGTTGTATTTAGTTCTGCAAATTGGCCTAGGGAGATGCTGTACCAAGGCCTCAGTGGGGTGGCAACTGAAAGCTTTTTTGCTTGGAGGTTGGGCTTGCTCGCTAGAGGTGGGATCGGCACCAACAGCCTGCACTGCTCACGCTACAATAGACAAGCAGAAAGTTGCAACAGAAATAAAAATCTCGGTGTTGGAAGACAACACGTCGATTTTCTGGTTACAATTGGTTGCACACCTGCCTTTCACCAGCTTAGTGATGACTGTCTAAATCCATGTAGTGTTTATTCTCTGATTAGTTTGTGAAATGTTATAAAAGCCATTAGGTACATATTCAGAATATTACTTCATGTGTTTACTAAATGGGAAAACTAAAGATAGGACGAGATTTTCCTTTAAAGTAGTCTGGCCAACACAAATACCCTCCTTTTACAGGAATGCCAAAATCATTAGTGCTATTGTATTTAGGTAAATTAGTGCTATTGTATTGCATTAGTGCTATTGTATTCGGGCTATTGTATTTGGTGATCTGACTTCAACATGATTTTCTTTGCTCTTATTGAAACTTCAGGCAATTGGCTAAACAAAGGCCACGCTTCTCCCTAAAAGTGTATGCCACAGTGAACTGAAACTTTATAGCATATCTTATTAAAACATATTGATGAGCCAAATATTTTTTTCCTCTGTATCATTTTCATGGTTTTAATTTAAAGAAATAATTTTTACTGGAAAGAAAATTCAGGACAAAATTTTAGACTTTCATTTATTTGAAGTAGCAAGGAAGGAATGATTTTTAAAAGAAGTTTTTCAAGGAATCTCCTTTTCTCTGAGTGACAGAAAAAAAAGAAAATGTACAATTAAGAATCTCACCAATAACAAATATGGAACAAAAATTTAAAACTTACCATTAGGTTGAAGTATCTGTGGTTTAGTTTCCAGAGAACAGGTTCTGCTCTGCCTTGCTCCTCTCTAATTTCAGATTGATTTGTTTGTTACTAATTTGTTTTATTTCAGCCTAAATACATATACAAGGTGCAAAGCGGTGGACCAGAATAATTAATGGAAGAGCATATAGGGAAGCTAGCCTGTGTTTCTATTTGTGTCCAACAACAATAGTCCAGGAGCATTTCATACCAGAGGCATGCTTCTAAGCGAGTTACACAGGCTGAATCAACTTTCGAAATCAATAGGAACAGAGCACAGAAAAAAAATCCATGCTATTTCAATTCCAACAATTACTGGAGAGTTAACCAGCCTCTCAAAAAAACGTTATCAGGACTGACACATTTCCAAAGTGTATTCTGATTTTAGCTGAGCTTTATCTTCTGACAGAGAAATGTTTTGTTGGATATATTCCAGCTTCTTCTTCACGTTATTAGTTTTTTTTAATTCTTGCCTTTTCTTTTTAATACAACAATTTTTTTTTTTGCGCACTGTGGTAATTGGAACAGAAGTAAGAGTGTCTTATTCTTCCGGCAGTCATATTCCCTTCAGTGGCTTTCTTTTAAGTAACAAGCCATCGCAGCAGTGAGAACTAAAAGGCTACACAGAGGCACATCAGGTGGCTCTGATGATTGAGTGGCGGTTAACAACGGGTAGCTTATTGTGACGGCTCGACTGCCACCATTACACCGAGACTGAAAGAGAATACACGCGTGCATTTAGAATTCCTTAAAGGTGTATTTTATTTGATCCGTAAGGGATCACTCCAGCTCTTACAAAAGTATCTGGCGGAAAATACCTTTGTTCCCATGAATGGGAGAGGGTTTGCTTTTTGGTTTTCCGTCTCTCCTGGTGCTTTTATTTGCAGCCATTTCAAGTCGGAGTTGTTGCAAGTCTGGTATTGAGTGAGACACTTGTGTGAACACCCTTGTCTTCTTCAGTGATGGTGTTTTACATGTTTAAAAGCTCCATGGATCTACCACGTAGAAAATGAACAGTTATTAATAACAGTCTGAGATATAAACAAAAAAAAAACCAAAAAATTATGCTAGTATTCAGAGCACCAGCCATTAGCTCAGCCCAGAGTCTGAAGATGTGTGATGATCTTTCAGAAACTTTTCTTTCTTTGTGACATATGCACAGGGCATGTCATGTTACATGCACAGTGGAGGCCCCTATCCTTACCATTTACAGGAGCTGGCTATTTTTCTTGTGCTGCACGTGTTTTGCTGCCATGGAATCTAAGTTGTGTCTGGTGCCCCAGATGCAGCAGATGAAAGCCATGGAGTTTTGCTCCATGCAAAACACAAGCTAGACAGCTAATCAAGCATCATCAGGCTCCCCGCTCACTTCAGATGTTTGGCCTTTAGCAGAAATCAGCACTGTTGCACGGAGTGTAATGGCAGATATTTGCTATCTGTACAATTAGAAAACCCTTGGGACCATGAAAATAGCTTTGTGAAAATGCAATTGCAAGCCTTGTTCTTTGCCATGCAACTGCTGGGTGCTTCCTACGGTACTATAACACACAGTACAAATGTGTATGCTGAAATGAACTGAAGGTCACAAATGACGTGGAGTTCCTTAGTGATGAGAACTGGCTCACGGAACCTGCACACTAAGCACTGGAAACAGCTTGAATCTTCAAAGTCCAAAACAAACAAATAAACAAACAAGAACCAAAACAACAACAACAACAACAACAAACATAAAAGAAGCCACTGAGGGTAGGAAAAAAATTGCGTGGTTTAATCTTAGGCTGACACTGAGGTGTTTGCACACAAATTCTTTGCATAAGGCCAGAAAAAAAGTAAGGAAATTACAGGGAGCAGGGAGAAAGCAATGCAGCCAAGGGGAAAAGATGTAAAAACTCAGTTTCCTTATATATTCCTTTTGGAATCATGGGAGCAAGCTGTCTCATACACATGTGTATGCATACATACTCTTCGCAGTGGCAGAAGTAGAGGAGCTCCTGGGAAGCGAGCACTGCCATGGCTCCTCTGCATACTCATCTCTCCCAGGGAAAACCCCTTGGTCCTGGTGCCCCATGAGAGAAACAGCCCCTGAGGCACTGCTGGGACCAAAGTTCATGGTTCCTCTCTCTGTGAGCTGATACACTTCTTTCTCGTTAAGCACAAAAAGGTTCAAAGCCATGGTTTCAAGCTTGACCGTGACCCCCTATGAAAACAGGTCAGGCAACTAATTCACCGTGTAAAACACTCTTTTTTCCCCCCCTCTCTTATCTCATTCTAAATCTATTTTAACTTTATGGGGAGATTAGATACCAACACGCATGTGTGTGATGCCTTGTGTCATGGACTCAATGAATCCCTCATTTTACCCCTTTCCATTTCATCCAAGCTCCATAAAATGCCCAGGAAGCATTACTTTAACAGTGTGATGACAGTTGAATCAGATCAAGATTGCAGCAGAAGGGGGAGTATTGGAATTGGAGGCAGTTGTGGGTTAGAGTCAGGATGTTTGCAGCTCAGCCTTCTTCCAGTCTACCTAAGTAAGGGCAGCTTGGGGGCAGCTGCTGATACTTGCATCTGGTTTTCCCCACAGGTATGATGTCCCATTCAAGGTCTAGTGGCTGATCTATATGATAGGGTTACAGTAACTGTAATTTCTTTCTTTGATTTCCATTTCTGAAGCTTATGACACTAAGGTTTGTGCTCAGCATTATCTGAGTGAGCAGTGAAGGATAATAATGCAGGTAACATCACAGCCATAATCCTAGTCTCAGTAAAATCCATAGCAAAACTCTCACTGACTCAAAGAAAGGTAAGCTTCCACTGTCAGGTTCCCAGGAAAAAAAATAGGAAGCCTTAAACAGGGAAGGCTCTAAAAGATTTATTTTGGTATGAACAAAGTGCCTTTCCCCATAAAGTCCATGGCTATTAAACTTGGACTTGCATCCTTTCTTGTGAGAGACATACGCTGTAGCTGTTTTACAGCTCTATAGAGTATAATGGACAGAAATTAAACTGGTTGCTATAAGTAATATCAGGGAGTAAAGTTTAGGCTCCTTGACTCCCACATTTCCACACATCTCAGATTTTAATACTTGTTTTCCAACACTGTTTTATGTATGAAAGTGCACTGGTTCCCAGTGTGCACAATCAGAATTCCCAGGTGGGTGACATTTTATAGACCTTTTCACAATATCTTATTAACAAAGGCTAGTTTTCAGCTGGAGATCTATTTTAATAAAACATGCACATGATTATTCTACGCTTTATTTACTATTTGCTATTATTTGGTTAATGTATTTGTTTTGCAGTATTCTCCATTCTTTTGTATTTTTTTCCTAGCATTCTGATATATGCATATATCAAGTTTTTTTGGAATCTGAAGAAAAATCACTGAGATAATAACACCTTTTTGTCTCATGTCACCATCTGCCGCATCATCTCTGCAACACAAATCATCATTATTGCCATGTACTATCTTCTAGAACAGATCTTGGATAAAATCTTGCTCTACTCTTGCATTACCGAGGAAATATGATATAGAGAAACTCTTTCATCAGTATTTCTGGTCTTCTGCATTTAGGTTCCCTTTTATCTTAGTGTCGGCATGCCTGACCTTTGATGCAAATATTCTCAGTGCATCAGCATCAGGCAGAGAAGTGTTATGCATCCTATATTCCAGATGGAGAGCTAAGACTTGCCTAAGGTCACACTCGACTGCTTGTGGAAGATTAAGGACTTAACTCCAAGTCTTTCACACACCAGCAAACTACCTCCTGCACCAGACCCATCAGACACTGCCATCCAAGCCCTGCCTGACTCTTACACAGCCTCTTTCCAGGAGATCTCCTGTAAAAAGCCTTGATGCCTGGGGTCCAACTACCCCCACACTCCAAAAAAAAATATGTTAGTTATTTTAAAAATCAGGTAGCATAAGAAATCGAGGTAATTTGTGATGCAAGTCAGAGGGTTTTTTTGCTGGGATCTGCTGGATTTTCATGTATTTATTGGGTTTATATGACACGATTTTGGTAGCAGGGGAGCTACAGGAGTGATTCCTGTAAGAAGACATCAGAAACAGTCCCCAGAGCCAGTTCCAGTGACCTCAAAAAAGGACCCAATTCTGGCCAAAGCTGAGTCCACCAGTGTGCTTGGGGAAATCAGTTTTGCCAGGTCAAACCTGTTGTGCCCATGACAGTAATTGCCAAGTGGTCCCCCGTTCTTAACTCAACTCACAAGCTTTTTGTCATATTTTCCAGAAGCCAGCAAAGCTCAACCCACCACTATATAATTATCATTGTAACGTGCTTTGGTGAGACCATTGTCATTACTCTGTAGAGTTGCTATTGGTATCTAAGCCAACACATCATCTTCTCTTTGCAAAGATGAAGAAGTTAATTGAATTAACTCTTGTATGCCACATTAATACTGCTAGAACTGAAGGGAAGATACGGCTTGTTGAGCTTGTGTGATTGCTGTTTTTTGTCTTAAAGTGGAGCTCTTGTTTTTATGATATTTCCTAGCAAAAGAAACAAGTGTCATTTTATCTTTAGCAGCACCTACTTTTCAAAAATCCAATAAACATGGCATAAAGTAGAGAATTAAAGTGTGTTACATATATGAGTGCTCTGAAGACACTGAACATCAAGTAGTTTGCCTTTGTCACCTCTCTGTCACTGCAAGTCACCCAAATAAGGTTTACTGTAACTGAGCTAATGATAAATCTGCAACTCTGTAAGAACAGCTTTCTATCTTTAGGCTTCAGCTATGCTTTTCTTTTGTGTGTATAGCCTATTTATGGAATGCTGCTGTTGAAGTTGAATGAAACCCAGAAAAGCGCTCCTGCCTAAATTGTCTATAAATACCTTGTGGAGGAGCTTGAGGGGTTTTACTGTCCGTGTTTCTGTGAAGCCCTCAGTGTGCTGCTCTGCTCAAGTATTTGTTTATTCCTCATTCAACATTCATTGTCTGTCTTCAAAAAGTGACCTCCTGAAATGTATACCCCACCTCTGTATGAGACTGCTATTTTTATATAACCCTGAGAACATTGTTGCTGTATGGCCTTCATGAGGGAAGAAAATGCAGAAACATGTGCATGAAAATTACCTTCTTGGATATAGCAAGGCACAGATAAGCATACAGATTTTTTTAGGAAACTAACAAAGGAAAGGATTTTAGCTGAAATAATGCTGTAATCTATTAGACTAGATCAGACTACTGTTTACTTGTCCCATATTCCCATCTTGAACAGTGGTCAGAATGGGATACAAAGGAGGATAACAGAAGAAAATGCAGAGCAAAAGTATTAGAGGGTAATCTGTACCTAGGAAAATTTTGCTCATTAATTAGGCACAGATTCATGACCTCGAGCAGAAAGCTTTCAAGTATTTTTCAAATCCTGAGCTTTGGGTTTGTCTCAGGGTTTTGTTTTGGTTTTTTGTTTGTTTGTTTGTTTGACATCCTACATAACAATCTCAGCCTCTTCTTGCTGGGATATCACGTGTCAACAAGTTGTATAGGCTGATCACTCAACAAACACATGGTTTCTTTGAAGAGTTTTGATTTACCTGTTTTTCTGACTCTCTGAATCATTTTGGAGTTTAAGCTGGAAGCAGCAGGGAGTGTAGCCCTCTAGAAATTTAGGCACTTTGACTTCCTAGTGCATCCTTCCATATGGCTTGAAGCAGAGAGGGACAAGGATGGTAACGACACCCGGCACAACTCAATCCAAGTTGCATAGGGCATTCCAATTGCTCTTTTCTCCTTCTTGTGATGAGGTTTTACGATGTTAGTGAACACTCCTGTATCTTGTGATGGGGTTGTGGCCGGTTTTTGGGTCACTGCCCTCAACAGCCTCCAGCAACACTAAGGGTGTCACATCCTTTACAGCTCCCTCTAGGACACCCAGGACTGGAAGGGCTGTCCAGAGCAGTCATCACAGTTTAGCAACCAAGTTACAGAGCATATCATCCCAGTCATGGGACAAATACACAGATACTGGCTTTAGAAAAGCACATGTGGAGAAGTAAAATTGTGTTTACACCCATGCAAATGTATGTGCTTTTCCAAAAAGTTCTGAAATAGTAAAAAACAAACTCTAAATAGGCCAAGAGCAAAGCAAATTTGCTTTTAAATTTAAAAAAAAACATTCAAGAGATGAAAACTGCAACCTACACTGAGCCTCATTTGACACTGGAAATATGAACATTGGCCACAGTTTTGATAACAGTAGTGCAGCATAGTTAAATTTTCTTCAGTAACCAAACAGAAAATTTCTAAACTTCAGTAGAAAATTCTAAGTTAAATATATTAAATTTAACTTTAACTTATCAACTAGCAGCCTTATTCACACGATTCATTGTTTTTATCTATTGTAAGTCAGTCAGTTGAAAACCATAGAGTTAATACACCTCCTTTCTGCAGGAATTTATGGCATTTTGACATTGGGGGAGGGATTACACCTAAAAATAAGAAATACTTTGCAAAATAAAATTGAGAGGCACCTGACTGTATAATAATTTGAGATTTTGCTTTAGTGATGTGTATCAATTATTACATTTACATTTGCTTACTGTTTCATGATGTAAAATAACTTTCAAGAAAGGTTTCATTTCAGTGAAGTTGAAGCAAAATAGGAATTTGTCAAACAAGAACAGTACTTGGATTTATGCAGCTTAAAGTAAAGCCTGAACAATCAGAAATCAGGCCCTAAAATGAAATGCTGGCTTTATAATAAACAAATGGGGAATACGTTATCCAGAAAACAATTCACCCAGTTTTACAAGGACAAAAATGTTCACTAATAAAATTGTTCAAGAAGCTAAAAAGGCTGACATCACCATCTCTTGGGTAATATTACACCACAGGTTTGTCTGGTTTGTTTTTTTTTCTTCTCATCCTGTATAGCTCAAGTCCTTGGAGTACTAAATGCTTTGTGAATTCTGTTGTTGATGTGGCACTCAAGTCTTTGAGGCTGTAAGAGGAGGGAGTGCCAGAGTTGGGAAAGGGTGAGGGTGTGATGGGGGGGTGAGGGGGGGAGGTGAGGAGGGATGTTTGTTACCCCCTCCAGGATGCCCAGAACAAAGAACAACACAAAGGCCTGGGGAAAGGTGACAGTAAAAGTCAGGTTTTACAGAGTATAACCCATTGTGTTGGGTTTCATGGGATGCTCGTGAAGTCAGGCCAGTTTTTTCCTGCTCATGCCTCATCACCAGAAATAGTGGGTTCACGAGACAAATCTTTGCCTTCCTTACAATAGCAGGATTATGCAGGTATAAATGAGAGCATAAATAGGCCCACTAATAAATTCTCAGTGCAAATCAAAAGCATAGTAGACCTTTGCATTGCATTTAAGCAAAAGACAGTGTTCTATTTGGCCGTGGAAGTTGACTGAAGCTTTATTTATCCTCTCACCAGAAGTGCCAATTTCTGGTAATGAAATAAACTATCGTATTTTTTCTTGTTTATATCCAGAACTCATTGTGTTTGAATTTCAGAGTAGGCTCCAAGACCAGAGACCAAAGAAAGCAGTAGTAATAAATAGACATGAAAGGGTGGGATAAAATTGGGGTACTCAAAATAGCATTACCCCCAGATGATGTCAGAGCCTTAACTCTTTAGCTTCTTTCTGTTGTGATATGAATTAGCAGCAGAAGTAAGTCTGTCATTAGATTCAAGGAGCATGGCTAGTGCTCTCAGGCTCTGGTACAGGTCGGGTATTGAAATGCTTGGACAGACTCAGGCTGCTGGCTCAAGACCAAGGAAATAAAATTCCTGTCTTAAAATGCATCTGTCAGGCATTTCGTTGAAACAAACTTGTTTGTTTGTTTGTCTGAATTGCTTTGTGTCTAAACAGGAGGGAGGACATGACCTTTCAGCAAAAGTGTGGAGAAATGTACCAGGAACATTTCTTTGTGTTTTCAGGGCAGATAGAAAACAAAAGTCAGATGTGACCCCTTGCCCCATGTGCCTGTGCATTCTTCTCCCCCATGTCTCTTCCCCTTGGACGAGATTCACTTGTCAAAGAGTTAGGGATGGTTCATTCAGCTGCTAACAGTCTGTGCTGAAGTTAAGCTGGCCATGGTGTGCAGATGTTAATTCAATGGCTTGGTGTGTGCAATTCAATATATAATTTAATGTGCATAATCTGAGCAGTACGATTGATTTAACATCAGTGTGGGAACTTTAGCTTTCAGTTTTCATGAGTTATGTGTGTTTGAATTCTGAACTTTAATGTTGTACTAATGTAGACATTTGCATTTAATGACACAGTTAAGCTGAACAGGCCTGCCACCCTTCTAAACTCTTAAAAGTTTCTCTGTGAAAACCTCTTGCTGAAAATATGAACAGCTGGTAGATTTCCTGACTGAAATGCTGTAGGCTTGATCATGAAAAGAGAAGAAACACAGCATCAAGATCTCATGAATCTTTTTATGATTATTATCTTAATATATTATGCTCCTTATATCTACTTAAATAAAGCAAAATCATTTAATTTTCATACTGAAACACAACTATAGAAGGATGCATGACAGTACCACCAAAGAGACGACAGGAACATAATATTTATCCCAGATTCTTTAAATGTTTGTAATTTTTAAAATAAATCAACCAAATTATGTAGACAGATCTGAAGGAAGATGTCAGAAATAATCAAAACGTTTTTGTTCTGACATTGGTGTACAGTTGAAGCTATGTCTGACTTTGAGAGGCAGACCCTAATGCCCTTCCTGCTGCTGAGGTGTCCCTTACTCCATCAGCAGGACCAATGATTTCATCAGAGCTGCTGCAAAGTGTGAAGTTTTGTTGCTTGAGGTTTTGCTGCATTCAAGGAGAGGGTTTGCTAAGCAGAGGATCACACCATGTCATTCAGGCCTTGTAATGCCACCGTACTTACTGCTCCAAGTAAGCACAGGGGAATGCTCATGCCATTGATATAGGAACTGGTCTCCTGGGGTGGGAAGAGGACCACCTCCAGGGATGGATGCAGAGATCATCATTTACTAGGAGTTACTCATAACTGCATGCTTGAGATCGCTCTTCGGAGATAGGTCTCTCTCACAAATACCTGCAGAAGAAATCAAGGAAACCTAGTCTCCAGCAAGGCACAATAGTTACCTTCCTGGTGCTGCTTGACATGAACACTGTGTTCATGGACTAAGGACCACCTTTGCCAAGGTACTTTGGTAACCAGCTCCCAGTGCCTTCAGCAGGAACGTCCAAGTTGGTTGAGTTGTGGGAATAAGTTCCTGTAACCATCACTATGGGCATATAGACTGACCCATACTGAGGCAATAAAACAATGGAATAGTTTATAGCATGTTTTAAATCTGGCATTCATAAATTTCAAGACGTTTAAAAATATTTCCTGACTGAAACACTGAAAGAAAAAATGGTCATTTTAATAACATATGAGCATGTTTTGCTAACTTGTTGTAATTATCTCTGAAAAAAAAATTAGATCAGCACAGTGATAGGAATTCTGCTTCTTAATTTTTTGATCTAAATGTTTCTGGCTTTATCTTGAACTGCTCTAGTCTTGTCTTTAGAAAGTCAATATCAACAATTTCTTCTTTTTAGAAAAAAGAATTAGTAGAGTTTCCCACCTTTAAAACTGATTGGGGTTTTTTAAAATTACTTGGCATTTAGCTAAAATGTAAAAACTCTTTTCTGCATGAAAGTAGCTTGCAAAGTTCAAAAAATACATTGACTCTTGTTCTCTGTTTTTGACAAGCTTTTATAGTAAGTTACCTTATTTCATGCAAAGATTAGTTGATTTTTAGCCTCATAACCACCATCTAAGTCTTTCACAAGAGAGACAGACATATAAAGGTGTAATATGGAAAAAGAAAAATGCAGCTCTCAAAGGAATATCTTGAGGACAGCTTGAGGGTTAAATACAGGCATTAAAAAGAATCCAATTAAACTGAAAACAAGGATGTACTAAATTGCCCAACTGTAATAAATTCATTATGTATGGATAAAGGAAAATATAACAATTCATAATAAAGATGTGCTTCTTAAGTACCACTGTTTGTAAAAATAATTAAAGTAGATTACTCTTTGTCCCAGGCACTTGTTCTCAGTAGTCTAGATTTAGCAGTGCAGAGGTACCAGTACTGTTTGGGGAGATGGGAGGTGTGCACTAACAGTAATGGGTAATAGGAAAACAACTTCATATAAAATTTAAGTCTTCTGTAAAAAAACCAGAAAATAAAAGTAGGAATCAGATGTTTTTCATTGTTAAACTTCAAAGGCTATACCTTGAATTTCTGCGCTTTTATAGCTGATTTAAATGTTAATTTAATGCTACCTTTAAGCTCCCCTCTTGTACCAGTATTATGCAATAACTGGGGTTAGATTTTCCAAACGTAATCTCCAACCAAATTTTCAAAGCAGCTTCACCCTGGAAGTTCCCCTGACAGGAAAGAAAGGAAGAAGGAGTCCTTTTGTTCCAGATACTCTTCCAAAGTCAGGGTCACCTTTGTATTTCAGCTACATAGTCCAAACTCTAGAAAGAGCCATGGTAAACCATAAGGTTCATAAGGTTGGTAAGGGTCAGACCTGCCTGTGGAATTGTATATGTTAATGTAAATTAATGTTTTTAAAGTACAAAACAGAAGACTGTTTGAATGACCATTGCCATGTTTCCTGACTTCTCCTGCATTTTCTCCAGACTGGGAGGAACATAGTTGATGTTAGTTGAGTAAGAAGAATATGGTATCCGAAAGACAAAAACCCAGCATCATTAGCAAAAATAAACCAAATAAAAAAAACTCAACCAAAACGGCAGTGATCTCACAGGCCAGGAGAGCTACTGAAAATGGCAGGTACCTGCAGTCTTCTCACCAAAATAATTTAGTTTGCTAAGAATAGTGCATGGACTATTTGCATGCAGGGAGTGTCAGAGGGCAGACTGACACAGTGATTGGGATTGCAGGGAGAAGCTGATTCATTAGGGTCCGATGCATTCTTAAGGAGGAAATCTAGAACGAATGCCATTATTTCGGAGTACATTTCTCACTCACTGAGTCAAGATTCCCAGGAGCTATGAAAGGCAATCATGCAGTTCTCAAGTGATTGGAAATGTCATTATAATGTAAAATGCAGAAAACTTAATCCCCATCACTTTTTCCACAGCTTTTTTTCCTGCCTGGACAGATGTTCCTTGTCAGCCTCTTAAAAAATACATGGACCATAATACAGGCTCACCATGGTCACTGCTAACTGGTGGTGTTAGTCTAAGTATTAGCTGATGGCAAGAGCCGGAACAGGAAAACTTTTACTCTAAATAAAACATCTGTCTTTCTGGCCAAGTTGAGCAGAGAGGTATTATAAAAAACAGGAAATGAGGCAAAGCCCCATATTCTCTGCATAGTAGCTGGTGTAGATGGTAAATAGCGGTATTCAGAGATTATGATAGCCTTTGAAAGAAAGGGTTAAGACACAGTATGGGGCTCTGAATCCCAGGGAAAGGACCTCCAAAATCCTTCGATGGTCATTGCGAGGAATAGTCTGAAGAGCAAGGAAGATAACAGGTTCCAGATAGATTGGAAATCACATAGCATCATGGAATGGTTAGATTTGGAGGGAACCTTGAAGATCATCTAGTTCTAATCCCTCTGCCATTTACTAGATTAGGTTGCACAGCCATCCAACCTGGCCTTGAAACACTTCTGAGGGTGGGGTATCCACAAGCTCTCTGGGCAACCTGTTTGAGTACTTCACTTGAGTAAAGAATTCTTTAGTAAAACTTGAGTTTTACTCAAGTAAACTTGAGTAAAGAATTTCTTCCTAACATCTAATCTAAACCTACTCTCTTTCAGTTCAAAACCATTGCCTCTTGTCCTGTCACTCTCTGCCCATTTAAAAAGTCCTTCTCCCTCCTTCTTATAAGTCCCCTTAAGGTACTGGAAAGCCACAATGAGGTCTCCACAAAGTCTTCTTTTCTCCACCTCTCTCCGTCTTTCTTCATAGGAGAAGTGCTCCATCCTTCTGATCATCTTTGTGGCCCTCCTCTGGACCCGCTCTAACAGGTTCACGTCTTTCTTCTGCTGAGGACCCCAGGTCTGGATACAGCACTTCAGGTGGGGCCTCAGGATGGCAGAGTAGAGGGGCAGAATCACCTCCTTTGACCTGCTGGCTGCTCTTCTTTTGATGTGGCCCAGGATGCAGTTGGTTTTCTGGGTTGTGAGCGCATACTGTTGGTTCACATTCAGCTTTTCATCCATGAGAACCTCCAAGTTTTTCTCTCCAGGGCTGCTCTAAATGACTCCTTCTCCCGGTCTGTACTCATGTCTGGGATTGCCCTGAACATAAATCTCACTAATCCCCTGTATTCTTGGGGTTTTAATCTGCTGGGTACAACCACCTTCCAAAGGCTGGCTGAAAAGCAGAGAGTGGCATGCATTGTTTTAGTTATAGAGCTGGTACTGTGAAACTGTGCTTGTGTGTATTGTTCTTCAGATTTTTGAAAAATATTTGATCTTGTAATTTCTCAATTCCCATTTAAGCCAGCTCAGCCTGCCTTCAGAAAAGAAAACAGGTCAAAAGTCGGTGTGACACAGGTGCTGCCTTATAATTCTTACATATCTGAGGTCATAATGATCATCTCTCATTAATTTTTCTATTTAGAATTTTTATAGTCCACTACATGTCAATCTGATCACCCTTACCAGGCAAGTGTTTGCTTTATTTTGAAGAGAAAAATCTAAACATGATTTGACCCCAACTTGGCCACAGGTTTTTTTGTCATCATTCCTGTTTTATGACCCTCATGTCTTGTTTCCCAGGCTAGTTCATCACAATGCAAAGAAATAGGTTTGTATAATTAGGACTGTGCATTATGAAATGGGATGTGTATTTTATCTGTGGTAACCAAATATCTTTACCACTGGTAGGCTAAGTCAAATAACTTGGACTCCCTCTAATTCTTAAACAGCAGAAAACAACCCTACTTTCATAGCACTAGTCACCACATTTCTTCTCAGAAAGCTCAGGAACGGGTGGCATGGAGAATTAATTTCCCTGTCTGAGAAATTGTGTCTCCTTCTAGATGCTGTGCCACTTTTGGGCAAGTGTAGAGGAGTGGGAAAATTTGCGGGATTACTTGAGGTTAAAAAGTTTGCACCAAGGAAAAAAGTTGTAATGCCTATAAGTAGAATTCATGCTACATAAAAACAAGCCAGAGAGACTCCAAATCTTTGAGGTTGAACCAGAACTTGTCAAAATCTCTGCTACCACCTAAGCAATGGCTTCACATATCGGGTGAGGTTCTGCTCTGTGATCTTTGGGGACATCTGGTAACCATCAGCAAGATGAGATCTTCTAATTCTTGTTAGATTATGTAAGTATATAATAAATTTATATAGGATAGGATAAAATAGTAATATATATAAATATATAAAAAAATATAAATCCTCCAAGGTATAATTCCTATACTAACCCAAGCCCGCTTTTCCCCTTGCCATCATGACAGAGCTTATTTCTCCCTTCCAGAATTAATCACTTCTGTTGCAAGCCTGTGGCAACAAGAAGACCTCTCCAAAGGGGAAAAAAAAGGGAAAAAAAAAAAAAAGAAAAAAGAATCCTTCAAACAGTAAAACAAGTTGAAACCTGAATTCACAACTTAGGGTATAATCAGACATTGATTTTTTGACTGCCATGGGAATGGAGCATGAATAAGGACTACATACAGAGTTCAACCTGAATAAACCATATAGATAGGGAATGACAGGTTTTAAAAAGTGATTGATTGAAAAATGGTAAAACAAGCAGGTATTATCACAGATTTTTCACAAGGGAAACATACTTCCTTACATTAGCCTCCCACAGGAATATATTGTCTCAAGTTTGCTAATATAGGTATGCTTATGGATGCTTTTACAGTGTCTCATTCCCTTAGACGTGTTTATTTTGATGAATTAATCTTTTGCTGTTGGGCTAACTCCTGACATATTTTTCTTTCTATTTATTTTTAAAAAGCCCTAGTCCTCAATTTAGAACAGTCTGAAGGGATTTCCCCCCAACCTCACATATATTTATTCACAGAAAATTGAAGCTTCCATCAAGCCAAGTCTTCTCATGAGTTTGTGTAAATTCCATGAACAGAAACAACTAAATGAAGAGCCAAATCTCAAGTGCAAGCTAAAGAACTAGAAGATGGTGACAATATCCCTTGTAGTTCAGTTCTCAAAGAGAATACAGCGCTTTTGTTCAACCACCATGCAAACAATTTACCAATATGCAACAATCTAAGAGTCATACTGTAGAACTATCATATAGGACAACTAGAGTATAAGAAAATGCTCTAGTGGATCTGCAGATCACTCCAGTATCCTCCCCAAGGACATATGTGTGGGGCAAGCATGGTGCTTCACCAGAGTGCTCCCACAGATGCTGCAGGATGCATTGCTAGACTGGTGTGGGTAACTTGGCACTTGACAACTCTTAAAGCAGTTCTTTTCTTTGAATGTACCCTATTGTTTTTTCACATGCACATAATGCAGATCATCCTAAGTGCAGATCATCCCAAGTGCAATCGCAGGGCACCTACAGGATGGACAAGGGATCAGACCCAGCCAGCACGGGTTTAGGAAGGGCAGGTCCTGTCTGACCAACCTGATCTCCTTTTATGATCAGGTGACCCACCTGGTGGATGAGGGGAAGGCTGTGGATGTAATCTATCTGGACTTCAGCAAAGCCTTGGACACCGTCTCCCAAAGCATCCTCCTGAAAAAGCTGCAGCCCATGGCTTGGACAGGGGTCCTCTGTGCTGGGTTAGGAAATGGTTGGAGGGCCGGGTTCAGACAGTGGTGGTGAACGGTGCTGAATCCAGTTGTGATCCAGTCACTAGTGGTGTCCCCCAGGGATCAGTGTTGGGTCCAGTTCTGTTTAATATCTTTACCGATGATTTAGATGAGGGGATTGAGTCCACCATCAGCAAATTTGCAGATGACACTAAACTGGGGGGGAGTGTCGATCAGCTGGAAGGCAGGAGGGCTCTGCGGAGGAACCTGGACAGACTGGAGAGTTGGGCTGATTCCAGCGGGATGAGGTTCAACAAGGTCAAGTGCTGGGTCCTGCACTTTGGCCACAGCAACCCCCAGCAGCGCTACAGGCTGGGGACAGAGTGGCTGGAGAGTAGCCAGGCAGAAAGGGACCTGGGAGTTTGGATTGACAAGAAGCTGAACATGAGCCAGCAGTGTGCCCAGGTGGCCACGAAGGCCAATGGCATCCTGGCCTGGATCAGAAACAGTGTGGCCAGCAGGAGCAGGGAAGTGATTCTTCCCCTGGACTCAGTACTGGTGAGGCCACACCTGGAGTGCTGTGTCCAGTTCTGGGCCCCTCAGTTCAGGAAGGATATTGAGGTGCTGGAGCAGGTCCAGGGAAGAGCAACAAGGCTGGTGAAGGGACTTGACCACAAGTCCTGTGAGAAGAGGCTGAGGGAGCTGGGGTTGTTTAGCCTGGAGAAGAGGAGGCTCAGGGGAGACCTCATCACTCCCTACAACTCCCTGAAAGGAGGTTGTAGCCGGGTGGGGGTCTCTTCTCCTAGGTAGCTCTCAGTAAGCCAAGAGGGCATGGTCTGCCAGGGGAGGTTTAGGTTGGATATTAGGAAGAAATTCTTTAGAGAGGGTAATCAGGCATTGGAATGGGCTGCCCAGGGAAGTGGTGGATTCTCCATCCCTGGAGGTTTTTAAGATGAGACTGGACGTGGCACTTAGTGCCATGGTCTAGTAACCACAGTGGTAGTGGATCAAGGGTTGGACTTGATGATCTCGGAGGTCCTTTCCAACCCGGCTGATTCTATGATATAAACTGATACAATGCACAGAGGGAAAAATAAATCTCAGTTTGCACTGTATTGCACTCAGTCCATTTGGATTCACCCTGTACTTTCAGGTTGATATAGTATTTTTATTTTATTGCCTTAGTGTCACAAGGTCCTAAGCAGTGGGTCTGCCATGGCCCAGAAAGAGCTGCCTCTCACAGGTGGGTGGAACAATTCCTGCACACCAGCCAGTAAGTAAAAGCCAGCCTTCTGCTGAGAAAAGGACATTTTATTTCAAGTACCTAAGAGGCAGCAATGTTAGTAATAAAGGTTGCTATACAGTGACAGATACTTCACCACCAGATCATTCAAAAAGGGTGAAAAATAGCAGGGGAAAAAAAACCAAAACCAACACAAAAAATCCTAACAAAAAAAATACCCAAACAAAACC
The DNA here is from genome assembly GCF_025592945.1 of Manacus candei. NCBI lineage: Eukaryota > Metazoa > Chordata > Aves > Passeriformes > Pipridae > Manacus > Manacus candei. Next base: position 39,685,242 of record NW_026138076.1, on the reverse strand, counting down.
CAGACTTGAAGCACAATGTTGCACTACTTCAGCGTATGTACTATTTTCAGAAGACACTAAAGAAGCTGAAACACAATAGGCAATGATTTTTACATTATTCACAATAGAAAGTATTTGTAGAATAATGCAAATACACAGTGGCAGCCTGTGGGCTGTTGTTGAAGGGAAATGTTTACAGGGATGCTGGGTGTGAGTCACTGAGGTTATATTGGGTTTGCAAGGCATCTTTAAGAAGCTGCTAGAAGCTTCCTCCATGTCTGACAGAGCAAATGCCAGCCGGCTCCAATATGGACCCACCACTGAGCCCATCAGCAATGGTAATTGCTGACTTGTGGAGTAACTGCAGACTTGTGGAGAGAGGAACCTACAGGAACTGGAGCAGGTTTACTGGCAGGACTTGTGGCCCTGTGGGGGACCCACACTGGAGCAGTTCTTGAAGAATTGTAGCTCATGGAAAGGACTCACATTGGAAAAGTTCATGGAGGACTGCCTCCTGTGGGACAAATACTGTGCTGGAACAGGGGAAGGACTCCCCTCTCTGAGGAGGAAGAAGCAGCAGAAACAACCTGTCCCCTCTCTGAGGAGGAAGCAGGGCAGAAATAACGTGATGAACTGACCGTAACCCCTATTCCCTCAGACCCTGCACCGTTGGGTTGGAAGAAGTAGAATAGGGAATAAAGTTAGGCCCAGGAAGGAGGGGAGGTGGGAGGAGGGTGTTTTTAAGGTTTCACAGTGGTGCTTAACTGGGCATGTGGAAGATCATAACCAACCTTATCCTTCCCCTTGCAGCTGCATGAGGACTTTTCTTCACATTGTTCTCTTTTCTTACTTGCACCTCTGTGAGTCTATAAAGCCCACCTAGGCTCTTCATGGACATAGTGAATGTCAAATTCTTGGTATTTGATCATGCACCTGAAGAAACTGGAAGGCAGCTGTGCTTTGAGAAACATGGGAGGTAGGAACAGAAAATCCAGGACAACCCAATTTTTCATGACTAGGGAAAGATTTCCAAGACATTCCTATTTTCCATTGATAATTCACTTGCTTAAACCTAGAATTTAAACCTGACACTTGGAAAAACCAGTTAAAGCAGCTGTCCTGGTGGAAAAAAAGACAAAAAATAAGCACCTTCCTAGGTAAGAGGTCCTACTCCATTGGGGAAACACCAGTCACCCACACAAGAGCCTTATGACCCTACTGGAAAGGGACACATGCTAATGGTGCATAAACTTGTTTTTAACCTCACTGCCAAACCCAATTGATAACAAATTGTCAGAGCACTAATCTATCGCTCCAATATTTAAAATATTTTATTATTTATTGAAATAAATAATTAAAATTATCTATTACAGTTTAAACTATGTTTAAACTACATATATTTTAAGCTATCCATATATTTAAAATATAATAAATTTACAAATAAAATAAAAAAAGAAGTGAGATGATTCTGTTTCCTTGATAGTGTTTTAACTGCCAAACTCTTCCTGTCCACCCAACAGCAGCATGGGATAGGCAAGGGCCACTTACTGAAATAAGTGATTTATTTTCCTGGAGTTTTTTACAAGCCACAGCAAAGCTGCTTTCCCTGGCAAGACATAGAGGTCCAGGAAGAGAGATGCTTCCTCACATTTGCTTTAAGGCTCTTGGAGAACTTATAAATACTTTGCTACTGCTCTTAAAAAAATATGAATTTAGAAACCACCTTATTTGGGGATGAATCTTTGGCTTGTGCAAACTGTCAGAGCTGAGTTGAAATCAGTCATGCAGTGTGGCATTTTGCTTCAGCTCCTTGCTAGAAGTTATTAAATCCCAAACTGCGATTGGTTGTGTCAAAACCCTTGAACTGCTTTTCCCTTGCTCAGCTAGAAAAGTAGAAAAGTCTAAGGATTTAGGTATCTCAGATGCACACATGAAGATAATGCTGAGAAATTAAAATTCTGGAGGTGAGACTTGGGCGAATTTGTGCATCTTGATTCTGAGAGGAATTTATACTAAAAAAAAGCATATAAATGATTTAGGTGTACGAGTGTGCTAGACCCATTGCCTTTCAGTTCAGCCAGGCTCACCACATATCATCTTTAGTCATGAAAATCCTTCCCAGTTGCCATAAACCCCTCTCTGCTTACAGACCTTATAGAGTAGCTGTAAGTAACAAAAAGCATCCTAGCAAGGGGCGTATTTTTATGGTTCTAGTTTGCCTTAGGACTATAAAATCACAGAAGGCATGGAGAATAGGAACAGGGATCGATGTTCCTTGTCTCTTCCAATTTGAGAACTAGAAGACATCAAATGAAACCAGGCAAGGCTAGTTTCGAAACAAAGAAAGGAAATGCTCCTTCATGGCACTTCTTATTAGAATGGGAGACTCATGGTCACAGAACAGTGTAGCTGCTGATGACTTATCATAGATCATAGAATCAGCCAGGTTGGAAGGCACCTCTGAGATCATCAAGTCCAATCCTTGATCCAACACCCCCTCGACTACTAGACCATGGCACTAAGTGCCACATCCAGTCTCGTGCAATAACAGCAGCAGAAGCAACAGCTTTTGCTTTTTTGAAAACCATTGTCGGATTTAGTTGAGTTGCAGGGAAAAAAAAAAAAAAAGCTCACCCGAGAGAGCTGGGAGGTGGCTGTGCCCCTCCTGCTTGCCCCGCCTGCGTGAACTGCACGTCAAAAAGGGCCAACCCCAAAAAGTGCCCGCTTGCCTGCTCCAGTTCGCCGGTGCTCCCAGCAGGTATTTAAATCCCACATGGATGAGTGGGCTCCACCCCCTAGTCAGCTGATTCTCCTCCCAGGAGAGCTCCAGCTTTCTAACAAGAACAAAACGATTAATGACTGGATAGATATTTCCTTTTTAAATAAAAAAAAAAAAATTAAAAAATCAATTTCTCAATGAGGATTTTTTTCAAGAAAAAAATCAGCCTGATTTTCCACTAGAGCACCACAATTACTACTGAAAACTGAAAAACACCCAGGAACCAATCAATATATTAGTGAAAGGTGAATATAGTACTGATCTTCAGAAGGCAAACAAAAGTGAGAGATGGAAATGCTTCTTAGAGAATTAAATCCTTAAAAAAAAATAAAAATTGAAGAACCAGTTTCAACACAGTTATCACCGAACACATACAGGTAAAAGAAACATAGCTTCTCTGGAACACCTCATAAAGAATAAATCTCCATGGACACACATATTTATATGTTTGTGTATATATATAAAGAGAAACGCAACACATAAAGTATTAGTCTAGATCGTATTAATGATATTTGTCAGTAACCCACATACCAAAACATGTTTATATTAAGTGTTTCTTGAAAATTTTCAAGTAAGAAACAAATCAGGAACAATCGGACTGTACGTATTTGTAAGACATTTGCTCCATCTCTGACTCGCTTCTTTCTTTTTACATTGACCGGTTTAATGAACAATTGGTAATGGGTCGCTCTGCCGAGGCGTGAGAGGTGCTATTGGGGCAATTTAACGCCTTGGGCAAGGCTTCTTCGAAGCCCTTTAAAGTCTCACAAGCGGCATTCAACCACTTCACACTAAGGAAGCTATTTCCATCGGCTGAGGTACGTGCCAAGGGTAACTTTTGCAGGCTACCAGGGGTCTCCCCCGGAGAACAAAATGGGGGACATCGACTTTAGCTTTTAGCAGGGCTGTCTTCATCGACCTAGGGGGGGCATTTTGGACTGCTCGCTGGTCTCCAGGAGAGTCTACAACAGAAAGTTGCTACATTTTCCCGCCTTGGCAGAGCCAGCCCGCCTGGATACCAGCAGCTTCACCGATCGACATCGTGAAAAGATCTGCCCCGAGCCAAGCTGGCCACTGAGCGCCCACCGGGGGGTATTTAAGGCAGTGCCCAGGGTTGTTGACAGGTCCGGTCTGGTTGGTGTTGTCCAGGGTCCCGTACCGGCTGCTGGCCCCACTCCTCGTTCCGTCCTACTTGCCTCCGTCTTGCCTGCCTCCATCCTGCTCGTGTCCCACCTGCCTGGGTCTCCTGCTCGTCTTGGATCCAGTCTGCTCACCACCTGCTTCTCCCCAGCGGTCCTTCCCTGACTGCCTGAAGGTGACTACACCCGGTTCTCTCGCTGGTGGCGGTAACCTTTTTGCACTTTCCTTTTGTAGCCTTTCCTTTTCCTTATCTCTCCCTCTTATTCTCCCCCGCTTTTACCGTTACTTATTGTTACAAATAAAGTTGATTGTCTGTTTTGAGACCTAACATTTGGAGTTTTGTGCCTTAATCTCGCCTTCAAAGTAATCATCTAAAAGAACCTCGTTATAGCCTCTGAACGGTCTGTAATAGTACTTCATGAAGGAAAATAAGATTCAAATTCATTAATAAATTATTCACCAGTTTTGCTCTCAAGTGTACTGAGAGCTGGCAAATAGTCCATGGCTAAGGGTAATGCCAAATAACAGCACATAAAACAGAGAGGCACTGTCAGGTAGCATAACACAGTGATTAGTGGCAGGTCTTGACTTAGTCAACATCCTCATTAATGATCTTAAAGCATAAGTAAACAGAAACATAATGAAATCTCTTGGTGGATGGAAGGAACTGTGCACACCACTGTCAGAGAAAGGGGAATAGAACAGAAGAAATGAATTGTATGGGTGTCAAATAAAAAAAAAAAAAAACAAAAACACTACATCAACTGAATAAAAATATTCCATACATACTCAGGAAGAACCACTGTCATGTCTCAGATTAATTTTTTATCAATTGCCAGTAGCCAAACAATCAGAGCAGTTCCACAAAAGTCGGTGGAAACACCAGTGAAGAATGAAGGAAGCATGGACCTGTTTTCCCCAACTGAATGGCATCTTCATGTTCAAGAGACTGTCAGAGAGAGTAAAAAGTGTTTTTCGGTGCTGCATGAAGTGCATTGTTCGCATTGCAGAGAGGCAGTACCTCTTCTGACATAACCTACAGCAACTCATCACCCTTTGTAAGGCCCCCCATTGATTATACTATCAGTACCTCTAAAAATCTGTAAAAATGCTACTCAAAATCTTTAGAGGTGAGGAGGGTGAATAATACCAAAGGTGTTTTCATAAATCCGTGGGCTTGAAATTATGTACCTTAAGGTGGTAAACCAGTAAATTACTCAACCTTATTTGCTCTGGCTGTCCCACATACCTCACTGAGAAAAGCGTTGTTGCTGAGGCCTCAAACTGCTGTTTTGCCTGCTGTTTTCATTAGAAGCCATTCATGTTTTATTTAGATAGCTTCAATCAATGTGTATCTCTGTTTTATTTTTCAGTTAAACCCTGCCAGTGCAATCAACCTCATCTGCAAATTGTTCTGCATTGTCAGTATGCAACTGCCTTCCAGTACTATAAACTTTATGTAGTTAATTGTTCCTAGAGAATAGGGAAATATTTCTCAGCAGCAGAGCAATCATTTATGTGACAATACAATGTTGCTATGTTTATTTTGAATACAAAATTCATATTACACTGTTGGGTTTGGTATTTTCTGTCATTTGGTGCCCTACAGGTTGATCTATTGGAGCAAACACAGTGGGAGAGACACCTGTTCTGATTCTTTAAAGTAGATGGGGGACAAATGGGAATGATGGATCAATTTAGCCAGAAAACCTTGCTCTACTAAGAGGAGTTGCCTGGATATGTTACTAGTCCAAGATAGAAAGCAAACAGTAGGAGTTAATGGCTGTTCTTCATGTGGGTGGAGTTCACTGATGGAGTTCCTAAAAACTCTGTATTAGGACCTACGCTGTTCAACATGTTTATAAACAGTCTGAAAAAGACACAGTTCTTAAAATGAAAAGGTTTGATTATAACAAAAAAAGTTGGTCAGGCCAGTGAAAGCAAGGGCTGACCAAAGACCTACCAAATTATTTGTGAAGGTGGAGAGGCTGGGTAATAAAACGACAGGTAAAACCCGGTGAAAACAGATGTAAGGTGATGCACCTTGAAAAAGCAATCTGAGGCTCAAGTGAACAACATGAGCTCTGAGCTGGCTGTAACTGTCAGGACCAAGACCATGAAAACAACATGAATTTGAAAATGCTGAATAAAATTGTAGATGGTTTTAGGGAGTAGATAAACAGAAAATACTGTTAAACCCCAGTACCAAACCATAGTTAATTCCCATTTTGAACACTGTGTGCTACTCTGGTCTCTTCACCTGCAAACAAAATACAAAGAAAAAATCATAGGAGAGGGACAAAGATGATAAAAGCTGTGGAGCAGTTTCCCCGTGAGCAAGCTGGCTATGACTCCTGCTAGGGGTCAGACTTGACTGAGAGGAGACGGTAGTTTCTGGGAGTCACAATGCTAGAAGGAGCCAGATGCAGAAGAAACTCCCAGGGGTGGTGAGCTGCAGCCTCACTGAGGCTTTGCCAGGGCTGCTTTTATGGGTGCTCAACATCTGCATAGCCTCCAGGGAGAAACACCATCAGATTGTGCAGCAGAAATCCAGAAGGCATTACTAAACGTGAAAAAAAAATAAAATGACATGTAATTGAGAAAGTCCCTGAAATTAAAACGGGTGGGAGAGTACTTGAGGAAAAATACCATGAGTGCTTGTGCAGTTCTTGCTCCTTCCTAGATGTGGGCTTAGGGGGACAGCTGGAACACATGTGTGGTAATAGGGGGTGTGTATGTAAGCTGTTTATATCCAGAACATGAACCATATGCTGCTTTTAAATCTTCTGAAACTAAGCAGCCATGTCTCCCTGATCAGACCTTATCTTTAAAATGATGACCGACTTCTGGGACTTTCTTCTGTGCTCACTTCCTGCTTCTGTGAACCTGAACGTGGCTCTTGGGAAGCATTGTGGATTGACAGCTTCAGCAGCTAAAAAAAATAGACGTGATAATCGCTGTCAAAGAAGGACTGGAAAGAGAAACTGAGAGCTTAATTATGGCTGCAAAGGAATGGGCTCTTTGCACAGGCGATGATAAAATGAAGACAGAGGGAAGAAAGTACAGAGCATAGGAATTTCAGTCAACTTTTGGAGACTATTAGTAGTTCTGTTTATGATCATAACAATTCAGCTAGAAATTTTTAAAAGGCGCAGCCTAAAAGGCTGCCAAATTATGCATCATGCATTCTGCAAAAGCCACACAATACGAGTGGCTTCAACACAACAGCATAGTAATAGAGGATATGTTTCAATCTTAGTCCAAGTGAGAAAATGCACAAAAATCTCTTTGAGGTTTTTTTTTTTTTGGCTGTTAATGGCCCTAAGGTATGTGCTAGCAGATCCAGCATGGTGGCCTTAGAAAGGAAGGAAGGAGACTATATCATCATGGATACTGCTTTTCCACTTCATAAGAATGCCAGACGGAGAGTGCAGGAGAAGATAAATATGTGATCAGCAATGACACAGAAAGGATATTACAATTCCTTAAAAATTTATTGGGAAAACCAATACAGTATTGTGCACATTAGAAACATAAACAATGCACTTTGCAAAAACAAGTATAAAATGTGATAACAACATTCAAAACTCATTGGTAGCTGGATTTGAATTGGACCTCCTGAAAACCTGTATGTCAGAGCAGAAAAACAAAGACAACAACAGCAGTAACAGTGCTCTGTAGTTATTGCTAACACGTCTATACGAATATATACCTGTGATTAGCATTTATATACTGCAGATAAAAACCTGGCTGGTTTTGATGAACATTGAGATTTAGCTGTCTGCTAAGGACACAAAGAGATACACCTGGATGAAGCAGGTGGCCTTTTCTTGCCCAATATTCTTTGTACAGGAAAGCTGTGTGTGAAGGTCAGCTACATACAGATATGGCCTGAAGAGCTGAAATGCATGTTTCTGCCTCGCCCACTCCATTCATTCCAGCTTCTACATGCAGGATCAGCTCTGCAGCCTGAGCAGACTATTCTGATCCAGCCTCTGCTTAGCCTCGAGGCTGGGATAGACGGGCCTGGGCTGCCAAAGGGGCAAATGAGGTTCCCACTGGGAGGGTAATATGTTACTGCCCTCCCTGAATAAAATGATAATTTTATTTCTTTAGGGAAGACCCTTCCCTTTCAATTCATGTGTTAAAGTAAATACGCTTTTCTTCAAAGGTGTAAATGAGACCCAGGGATTTGTAAGAGGGGGATGCACAAGGGCAAAAAAAGAAAAGCCAGCAGTCTGCAGGTGTTTGGTCACAGAGCCAACCAACAGCATATCCACCTGTATGTCGGTCCTTGGAAGGATATCAAGGAGCAAGCAACACTAGCGCTTTGAACCCTCCAAGCTAGAGGACAGCCACTTTCCAGATTAAAAGAAAAAAAATAACACCTCAACGAGCTCACCAATAAGGTCAGCAGTCATAGCAGGAATTCTTAGTCCAAGACCTTTAATACTGAAAAGCATGACTGTGAACAGCTAGTATTTAATAGAGACAACAAGGCAATTAGTAGAATTAATTAAAAACAAATAAATATAAATAAAAGAAAAAAACCCAGGGAAAACCCAAACTAAATCACACCACCCCTCCTACAAAATAAAATAATAAAAACTAACAAAAAAAATCCACCATCAACAACAACAACAAAATCCAAAACAAACAAACAAAAACCATTCTATGTCAGGATTGCAAAAAGCAGAAGGCAAGTAACTTACAACCTACATTTAAATTTATGATGGGCATCCTGGATCAACCATCACAAAGCAGGTCTTCTGCTGTTTGCATCATATTTGATGATGCTCTCCACTGCCACATCCAGGCCATCTAGTGCCCAGAAACTGTCACAAACAAGCATGTGGCACCAGGTAAACAAAACTGGAAAAACAGCTGTACTGCAATTCCCTCCCTGCACAGATCATTTGAGCAAGTTGAAAGTGAGCAAGACGTACCCAAGGAAAAGGATGTACTGGATAACACAAGCAGCTGGATGATCAGTGTATATTGGTGTTCCAGGCTCAAACCACTGCAGATACATCAGCTGAAGTTAGCTGAGGATTGAGCTCGATGGCACATTATTTTCTAAAGAAAGCCCATCTTTGTGGTTGTTCTCAGTTTGCAGAAGCAACAGTGCTCTTAAGAGGTAAGAACCTGCTGGTAACCATCTGGTTTTGCTTTGAAGACAGAACTGACACCATCTCCAACTCATTTGTAACTCAGTGGTTGAGTGCTGAAACAGGACGTTGCTACTTCTTTTTGTTCCTCCTCTGGTTGTCTTCATCGACTGCAATGCTCCACAGTGTGGAGTACTGAAGAGCACAAAAGGTGAATGAAAGGCAAAATTCCCATAGCAGTTTGTTTGGAAAATCAGACTTAAATTCCATCATTGTTAATGACATTTAGGGGTTTAACTATGTCCCATGAAAGAGCCTGATGATACGGGACACATCAATTTGCCACTCAGTTTACAGGGGCCTGGCATTGGATACAAATCTCTGAAATATATTGAGAGTCGCATGTGAAAAGCAATTCCTATGCTTGAACCTTATTCCCTACCTACTACTCTAAGTGTCTCTTCAGTATAATGATATTCATATTCTCCAAATCACTATGCTGCTCTCATCTTGGCTCACTGAGAAGCTGTTGTGTATACTAATTGGTGTAGTATGTCCTATACATTAGGGTGTCGGGCTTAATTTGGAAGTCTTCTTAAAATGCATACTTGAATTATTGATTGTACAGCTCAGAAGATGAAATGAGATGGGGTAGATTTTAGAGTTATGAATAATAAACTCCTGCTCAGCCAAAGTTACCAAGAGATGAGTTCAAGCTTCAGGAGATGCCACCACTACACATTTTATACGTGCTAATGTCAGGCTACCTACAGTCCTTGCCACATGTTTGTTATTTATCTTAGTCATGCAAAACTATGGATTAGTGTGTAATTCCCACTGGCCTCTGGTGAGATTATACACCCAAAAACCTCTTTTGAAATCTGCTCCAGGTATCGACTGCTGTCAGATTTCCATTTGGCTGAATAGGTGAGGTCTCTGACCCCCTTTTCTTTTGTGCTGGTTGATAACATTTTATAGTCCATCCTGTTATCCTTCATGAAAGACATTAGGTACATCTTGCTTGCTCCTCTTTCCCTTTCAGAATTTGTTTCAGCAAGCCTTTCTTAGTCCCTTTCTTCTACAGCCCTCATAAGCACAGAACTAATTGGGTACATCTATAACCATACTTAAGAACATTCAAGACTACCCAGCACTGTTGCCCTTTTTGCACTGTTACCGCATCAGTACCTTGGTAATGGGCCACTGAGTGTTTCACACAGCCCTCAGATGTGTCCACTGGCCCTTTTTGCATTTCAATCATCTCTTCAGAGTCGTTAGGAGCTTCTGCTGGTACATTTTGGTGTTTTGTTTGCTTTCTCTTCAGCTGCCAGACACTGGGCTATCTGAAGATTAGATCTCCCATTTGTCTCGGATCATTTTCCTGTGACCCAATCAGAGGAAGCATTAAAAGATTTATAAAACGAATGTGTGAAACAAGGATGTGCCAATCAACTGTACAGTAGGGGGTAAAAAAGCCATTATTTCTGTGACTGCTGATATGAGTTAAAAGAAAACTGAACTTAATGAAAAATCATTCTACTGATTTCTGAAACAGAGCTCAGGAGGCAGAAAGGTCATGTAGAAGACCAAAAAGATCAGTTGCATGTCTCTGCACAACAACCTATTTCTTAAAGCCCTGACTTTTGGTATAATCCCTTTGTCTGTGTTTTGACCCAGTCTTATTTGACTTATGTTTTTTACTCATTAAATTGTATGCATGAGGTATCCGCTCAAGACTTAACCTTATGCATGTTTCACTGAAGGGATTTTCTGTTGTATTTGATACAAACCACTCTACCTGATTTTATTAATTGAAATCTTCAAAATCTGTCTTTGTATTATTGATTTCTTTTTGGAACTGGATTTACCCCTAACAATAGTATTTAGTCTTAAAAATAATTAGGATCACTTTACCACTGCAGTATAACCTCAAAAAAGAAATTAAATTTCCTACTCAGTTTAGAATTTCTCCATTAATATCACAAATACTAAATTTATACCATGGCAGTCAAAGCCCTTGGAGAGCACCTTTAAAACACAAATTTCTTAGCTATGATAATTTTCTACTTTTGTTTCACAAATGGCTTTAAATCCTCCCACAGTGTTGCAACAAGAGTGGTATTTTCCCTTGTTTTTTTCCTCTCAATCCTGCCTGCCAGGAGATAGGTGAGATAAGTGGTTACAGATAATATGAGCATTACAGGATAGCTGGTTAAGAGTATTGCAAAAGCACTGTGCGCCGAGCAGTCCCCGAGGGGCAATACAATATTTCTCAAGCCCAACAAGCAATGTGAGCTGGAACCTTACCTTCTGGACATCAGCATAATTCATTCTTCACGGTAATGCTGCGAGGGATGCCAGTGGTGGATTTGCCACTCTTCCTCATGGGAGATGATGGTTTCTTGTAGTGCGTAAACGCTCTGTCATCCTGGCTGATGTAGTCATGCATGCAACGTACGGCTTCAAGTGTTCTAAAGATTAAGGTCAATATTTTGGCTTCCTAAGGAGTACAGGCACCAAGTATCTGTGTGGTGGTGTGCTGTTTGTTGCAAAGAACATCTTATTTTCCTGAATACTACGAGAGTAAATCAACAAGCAGCCCAGAAATTACTGTCTACATCTTTGGTCCTAAAAGTCGTTCTGTTTCTTCTCCTCCTCAACCAAGCCATTGCTTTTGCTGTTTATTTGGTTTCTCCTGGTTTCCTTGGACTTTTTGGACCTTTACCAGCAGCTGCAACTAACAAACCCCTTTGCTTCCAAACTTGCTGTCAGTCCCAGGGAAACCTCTCTGACAGCATGGCTTATTTTACTCTGCTGTTTCTGCTTCCTGTTGTTTCATCAGTAACTATGTGGAGGGGCACTTCATTGCTTGTCCCATTTAGCCTGGTTGAAGCATGCTCAGCACACTCATCTGCTTTAAGGTGGCTTCTAGATCAAAGACCCCCCCTGCTTTACAACAGTTAGTTACATCTTCCAGCCTAATTTAACCACACACAAAAAGAGACTTCAGCCTATTTGAAAATATAACCATAGCCAGCGCTCAGAATTCACAAGTTGAAATTAATGAGAAAAAAAAGCAACACAAACTCTTTTAAAGTGAAATTCTAGTGACAATTTTTATTTTCTCCTCCATTACAAAAGTACTGCATCAACAGAGACAGGTCATGCTTTCCAAACAGTTGAAATAACTTGAAATCGTACAGGAAGTCTGTATTGTTAGGTTTCAATTAAACTAAATTATTAATGATTTTTGTGTCTAATTGCCTTATTACCTCAAGTACAGACAGATTCAAGTCAACAGTTCAGATAGCTCTTATGCAGGCCCATTTTACAATCCATGTCTAAGCCATCAGTCAACCAGTCACCACCAGTCTTCCCCAGTGGTTTTGCACAGCCTTCCTGGTTGGACTAAATGCAATTTTCAGGGTAACACCCTATCTTGAGCATCTGTGCCAGGGAGTCTTCCCATGTCCCTACTGCCTACACTTCAGGAAGCATTGTTACAGCACCGATGCCTACCAAAAGAGCAGTAGTACCAAAAGAGAATCAGGCGTATTTGTCGTGGTTTAACCCCAGCCAGCAACCAAGCCCCACACAGACTTGTGCTCACTCCCCACCAGTAGGATCAGGGAGAGAATTGGAACAGTAAAAGCTGAAAAACTCATGGGTTGAGATAAAGACAGTTTAACAGGAAAAGCAAAAGCAGCGCACTCAAGGAAAGGAAAACAAGGAAGTAATTCACTGCTTCTCATGAGCAGGCAGATGTTCAGCCATCTCCAGGAGAGCAGGGCCCCATCACCTGTAACAGTTACTTGGGAAGACAAATGCCATCACTCCAAACATCACTCTCATCCTCCTTCTTCCCCTCATTTTCTATACTGAGCATGATGTTATATGGTCTGGAATATCCCTTTGGTTGTTTTTGGGCACCTGTCATGGCTGTGTCTCCTCCCAGTTTCCCATGCACTCTCAGCCACTGTGACAGTACAAAAAGCAGAAAAGGCCTTGGCTCTGTGTAAGCCCTGCTCAACAATACCAAAAACATCTCTAGATTATCATCACTGTGTTCAGCACAAATCCAAAACACAGCCCCACTCCAACCACTGTGAAGAAAATTACCTCCACCCCAGCCAAAAGCAGCACACTGTTAGTGAGACACTGAGAATCCATCTTCTGCTGCACAAGGCACTGGGCATAAACAGGCTGCAAGGAAATATGTCATCTGCATGTTAGGGACCAGTTGCCCCATGGCACTTTCTCTCCTTCGTGCTACTCTGGTGGTGCCAAGCTACTGCAAACCTACTGTAATTGGTCAGTGTGCCGTGGTTAACATTATGCCTTAAGTGGAAAGTATTTTTTTACATGTGTTTTCAAAATTAAATTATTATTTGTTGCATTTCCTATGTAATATGGGAGGAGGTCTTTTGTTAGTTTTTTTGAGGTTACTCTCACACCTAGAAAAATGGTATCAAAACGAAGATGAAGGTAGGTATTAGAAGGAAGAGACTACAAAAGTCAGACTATGTGTGAGCCTTGGCACTGATTTCTGCTTGTGAGCTACTCCTTATTTTGTAATTTTGCTTTAGCCAAGTGCAGCGATCTCAACGAGGTTCGTGCCTAAAAATAAGTGTGGGAAAATTCAGTATGCAAAATCATGAGGTGCTTCCCTAGTAGGGAGGGATCTTGGAGTGCTTTCCTAAATCAGGACTGCAGAGAAGATGATGATAAGGAAGAAGAAAACACAGAATGTGCAGTCTGTCGGGGTCTAATTCAGTGTAAATATCTAGCTATCATTAGCTGTTGAAGAAATTGGTGAGCCTGATTTGTGGGCATTTTATGATGGAAATTTGAGTTTAGTAGAGATGAGTTTTGCTAGATCTATAGCAGGAAACATGTGATGTTTATTTGTATCACTCCATGACATTTGTTTTTTACAGTTCACGTGTTTTTGTCATGACAATATTTCACATTGGGAGAAAAAGGTGAAAACCAAACAAGCCATATAATATTTGATCATGAAGTAAAGAAAACACTGTATATTTTGTGCAGAACTGGTAACAAGCCTGAAAAGCATGAAAATGTACCAATGAACTGGTCCAGATGACATGCATCTCTGAGAATAAGGTAATTCATTACAGAATGTAATGGCTCAGTGACAGTTGTTTATGGAAGTTCATGGAAATCTGAGAGAAAGATAGAAAGCAAATAGGACACAGATCTTCAGAAAAAGAAGGCAACAGAAAAAAGATAAAAGACTCAGAATCACAGTCAATTACAATTCACTAAACCTAATTTTAAACCATCATAAAATAATAAAATTATCATTAAAGATCCACATCTACCTGGGGGATAGTGGAATAATGAGCAACTAACGAAGCAAACACCACAGTGCCAAGGTGGTATGTGTGACAAATCCTCCTGAAGAAAATTAATTGAGAGCCCAAAATCCTGGGTGAACATATTCAAATAATACAACTTAAAATTGTGATTTTTTTTCATGGGAGGAAGTGTTCTGGAAACCTACAAGGTTGCAATTTGGTTCTGTTACAGGTTTTCTGGTGTAAAACACCACACTGAATTTCAAGGCCTAAGGGCTGTCTGCCTCTTCAAGCAAAAATACCTGAATGCCCAGAGTGATGGATATGGAAAAGAATAGAAGTAGATTATAGAGTCTTACAAAATGATAGAGCGCCACAACAAATCAATGCACTTTGGGGTTGCTGGTGAAGGTAAGTTATATCCTCTGACTGCACAGAATAACTGCTCTTTATGTAATCACACCTGGCATATGGCATTAAATTGCAATACCTCATTATCCATCCTTACAAAACACGAAAGAATTCGAGGGAATTCAGATCCGAACAAGAAAAATTATCGGACTCTTGGAAAGACTGATACACAAAGAGAGATTAAGTAGCTTAAATATATAGCTTATCTAATCAATAATTAAGCAAGGGAAGGATAATGGCTTAAAAATATGTAAGAGAAGGATAATTATTTTGCATGATGCATAGTCCCAATTCAGCACAGTGCTAAAACACGTGTGCAGATCCATCAGCCCTGCGAAACACCAACGTACGTGATTTCAACGGAGCTTAAGCACATACCTAAATTTAAGCATGCATTGAAATACTTTGATTAATTTGGGCCATAACCACAAGTAATGGTATGAAATTAAGAAATGCAAAAATGTAGGCTGAACAGCAGGAAAATCTTCCAAACGGTGAGATATATGAGGCTGGGGAGTAATCACTCAGGGGAATTGGTGGAAACCTTATCCCTGGACAGCTTTCAAGTTTTGCTGGACAAAGTACTGGGAAACTATCCTTTGGGGAATAATCTTCCTGTTGCCTCTGGAGACAACTCCACGACCTATTGTAACTATTCTGTGTCTAAGTTTTTGTGGGCTGACTCAGAGCATTACACCTGAGACACAATTTTAAAGAGCATCAATAGTGCAACATCTGAAGCTCTTCCTTGCCTCCCCCCACAATTTATCATTTTTTTCTCCCCATCTTCATTATATGTAATGTTATGAGAGGAAAAAACCCACCCCCACCACACTTTTAGCCTAGTAGTTTTTTGTCTTCTACTCACTAAGCATTGATTTTATTCTCACCTCTGCATTAAAAGAAAGCTTAAAGATATATAGGAAATCTAATTTCAACTTGTAGGGCTTTGCTTCATTCCCAGAGCATATGTGGTGAATATTATCAGAGAGGTAATCGTATCTTGGAGAATCTCATATCTCTGAGCAATCCAATGGAAGCAGTATTAAAGATTTGGGGGTTTTGGTGGTTTCTTTTGTTGGTTTGTGGTTTTTTGGTTGCCATTTTTTGTTTTGTTTTTTTCCTCTATGCGGACCCTTGAAGAAGGGGTGTTCCAAAAAGGACTTTCCCAAGGATGGAGCCCTCTGAGGGCTTTTCCCACAGGGGATAACAATTTTGGTGAGCCAAATACGATGGCCTAAGGACAAAGGTTTTTTAATTACTTTAAAATCTACTTTTTCTTAAAGTAAACATCTGTAGAAGAATGTGTATTGTTCATTTGGACTTTTGGAGGTATTTTGCAGCCATGTGGGAAAGGACAGGTGTTCTCTCACATGACTTCGCAGAGATCTATTGGAAATGGAAACAGTTGAGATAGATCTGTTAAAACTTTTGGATTTCCCTTCCCTGACCACAGTTGACATTCTTCCTTTATTTTTGTAGAGTCAGTGAGATAAGCCCTGAATTTATTATTGGGAAAACAGCATTTATATTTATTGGTATTAATTTTCCACAGCACATCAATGCTGAATAGCAGTTCTTAACCTCAAAGGCACATTTCTGTGCCTGTCTAATTAGAAATTCAGCTAGGAACATATGTGAGCATCTTCCTGACTCATGGTTTGAGTTAACAAACAAGATTAATTAATTTCTTTATCCCATTGAAAAGGATGGTCTAGCAGGTCTCCATCACGGAGGATCCTTAAGAGTTTGTTAAGGAAAAAGCTGGGCAGGATAAAAGTTGGGCAGGATAACAAACCGAGTGGATCTTCCATTGGGCTTCACTCAGGCAATTAGAAAACTGCATTTCCCTTCCCTTCCCTTCCCTTCCCTTCCCTTCCCTTCCCTTCCCTTCCCTTCCCTTCCCTTCCCTTCCCTTCCCTTCCCTTCCCTTCCCTTCCCTTCCCTTCCCTTCCCTTCCCTTCCCTTCCCTTCCCTTCCCTTCCCTTCCCTTCCCTTCCCTTCCCTTTTTCTTTTATTGTTTTGTTGTTAGAAGAGTTTGATTTGTTTAAGTCCTTCTCTCAAAAACTAAAAGCAAACAAACAATGTGGTTTATGAGAAAAGTTTTTATCATCTTCTAGCCAAGCACCATTATTTCCAGAGGTTCCTTGTAAGCATTTAAGATAACAAATGTTAAAGCAGAGGCAGAGTTCTTGTCCTCTTTCTTGGAGGTCCTTGGCTCTCTGGAGATGAAGAGGTTCATGCTTCCCACCTCCTAGAGGTCCCAGGGCAGGGATGGAGTGTGTCCCCCTGGCCCCAGGCTGATGCTGGGCTGCCCTGCACCCCATCCCTGTGCTGGGCAGCAGGGAGAGCCTCTGCAACCAGTAGGCAGGCTCTGATGAGCTGCTTGGCTGGGGGCAAAAAGGGGCCAATCGTGAGGTGAGAAATCTAGTGGGGAATGGGTCCGTGCTGGAAATACAACCTGCAGTTAGCTTTCTGGAAGGGGAGAAGTAGGCAGAGCAGACGGTCAGGAGGTGAGTAAACCAAGCAGGTGATGGGTCTGCGCCGCAAAGGCAGGCTGCAATTGGCTGCTCGGATGGGGACCAAAAGTCCAAGCGGCCAATCGGGAGGGACGGGATCCAGTGTGGAGCGGTTCCGTGCCCGGTAGGCAGGCTGGGATTGGCCACCTGGGCAGGAGATCCGCGGGCAGAGCGGCCAATCGGGCGGTGCGGGATCCTTTCGGGAGGGGGCGGCGGGGCAGGTGGTGCCGGGGATGGGGGGGGGGTTGCCGGGGGCGCGGGGTGGCTGCGGGGCAGTGCGGGCGCGGCGCGGTGCCGGCCGGCTGCTAGGTGGAGCCCGCGTCCGCGCAACCCAGATCCGGGCCCTCGCCGCTCCCCCGCCCCTCGGCTCGCCGCCCGCCCGGCTCCGTGCGGCCGCCGCCGGGCAGGGCAGCAGCGCCGCGCCGCCCGCCGCCTCCTCCTCGGGCCCCCGTTCCCCGCTCCCGGCCCGGCCCTGCGGGGGACACGGGTGCTGCGGGTCCCGGAGCCCCCTCCCTCCCTCCCTCCCCGTGTGCGCTGTGCCGAGCCGTGCCCAGCCGTGCCGGGCCATGGGGCCCCCCCGCGCCCGCTGAGCACCGCGCGGGGCGCGCCCGCCCAGCCGCCCCCTCCGCGCCCGCGGAGCCGCCCCCTCCGCCCGCCCGCCCGCCCGCGCCGAGCCGGGGCTGGCGGTCTCCGCAGCGGGAGGAGGAGGAGGAAGGATCCGGGGTGTCGGCGGAGCGCGGGGGGCTGAGGACCACCCGCCTCCCTCCGCGCGGGCGCCTTTGTGTCCCCCAGCCCCGGCGGAGCGAGGGGCCGCGGGCAGGGGAGCGGATGCGAAGAGCGGCTGGTGCTGGAGGGGAGAGAGAGAAAGGGGGATGGTGGAAGATTTCTCTCCTTTTTTATTTTTTTTTTTTTGGTGGTCTCTTCGGCAGCGGCTGTTCTTCCCCAGCAGCAGCAGCAGCAGCAGAGGCGGCAGCAGCAGCAGCAGCAGCACAGGCAATGACTCTGCCGCATCCGAATCGCCTCGCCGGTGGTGCCGGCTCCGGAGACATCACCTTGCTCTGAAGTTGCCCACCTGGAGGAGGTAAATCGGAGCGGGGCTTTCGTCCAGAGGGGTCGGCGACGGCGGGGAAGAGGAGGAAGCGATCGCCTCCCCCATCCCCACACACCCTTGTCCTCCGGGAGGAAGCTTGTGTAGCAGAAGAACACGGCAGAAAAGGAGAGACTTCTACTTCTATTTTTTCCTTCCTTTTTTTTTTTTTTTTTTTTTTTTTTTTTTTTTACATTTTTCCTTCCTTGAGGGACGTTCCGTGCTTCTCGTCCTCCCCTTTACCTTCTGGCTGGGGGCTTTGGTACTGTGGCCAGGTCTGCTTCCTACTCCCACCCCTGGTTTTAATGGCTGGATTGTGGCAGCAGCTCTCTGCTGCAGGTTGTTGAGGATCTGATGGGGACTCGCATCTCAGGAGCCGGAGGTGAATAAAGGTAACTAACCACCCAGCGGATGGATGCTCACCAGCCCTTGCCTGGCCCTCAGTTGCACCCTTGCTCGGTTGCGTTGGGCTGAAGGGTGCCGGCCGCCCTGAGCGCTCGCTTGGATTGAATTATTCCATAATAACGGTAGTTTGCCTTCAGGGGGGCTGGATCCTTCAGGTAACGGGAGAGCATCTCTCTGGGTCTGCATGGTGCGGGGGGGGACGATAGTGGAGAGGAGGGGTGCGCATCTTGTTGGGAAATGCCTTGTAGGCTCTAGCCTGGTTGGCCGTGGACGACTAGGGTGGCAAAGGCAGTGAGGAGATGGAGGGGACCCGGTAGGGTTTGTTCCTACTCTCTCTTCTGTTTTTCTGTGAAAGGCACCGCGTTGGACCGGTGGGTTTGCTGGTGTTACACTGAGAAATTCCTGAGTTTCATTATGTCCCTCCACCCCGTTCTCATGCCCACCCTTTCGCGGATCTACGTTGCTATTTAACTGCTGAAGGGTGCCTCGAGAAGCAGTCGCTTTCCTGGATAACAGGGGGCATGGGTGCGGGGATGTTGCCGAACTGGGGGTGTGCGCTAGGGGGATCGCCTGTTCGTTGGTATGAAGTGGAGGGGTCGAGGTCTGCATCCAGCCGGGGGCCCCGGGTTACAGGTAGGCGCGGGCTTCGCCTTCCCGTGCAGCCGGGGAGCGGAACGGACGGCGTAGGTAGGGATGTGCAGGGCTTCCCACCTCCTGCCTGCGAGGTTGCGTTTGCCGGCTCTAACAGTATAGGATTGGCGTTCGCCAGAGGGATTTTTGAGCAAGGGCCGATATGTATGGCTGGAGGAAGAAAACCGCGTTTTTAATGCCTTTTTTTTTTTTTAAACGCTTTGTTTATTTGCTCGCTTCATTATTTATTTGTGTTCTCCTTGCAATTATCTTTTGACTGCATAAGTTGGAAAATACGGTTATAAGGCTGATGGTTGCTCCCTGCCATCAACCAGAAAGTAACCCGTTCCTGTTTCCCAGTCTGCGGAGCTTACATCGAGCTGGTGCCCATTATTGCTAATGAAGATGTAGGTATAGTGCAGTGCCCCAGAGATGTTCCCTGGGTATTTGGGGATTGCCTTCAAGGATGAGTTTCATCAGCAGCCTTGTGTCCAGAGTTGTTCCCCCCAGCAGCGTTGACCCCCCCAGTACATTTAGTTGGGTTTTTTACCCCCACCCTTTCCCTGTGGATAGGCAGATGTTTAGTTTTGCTTGAGGGATGGCGAGGTAAGAAAGGAGCTTCTCTTTCTCTTTCTTCCTTTCCTGATAGGCATGAGATTCTTCTCTGCGGTAGTTAAAACAACTCGTATTATGGCCAAAAGCAATGTATTGTCTGCTTGTCAACTGTAGCGATCATTATTGCTTTAGCCAAAACAACCCGTGTCTATTGTATTTACTTTCCTGTTTAGATCACTCATTAGGAGTTATTGCTATTTCCACTCTCACAGTTCTGGTTCCAGGCAGCCAGCTGCTTAGACGGAGGCTGAGATGCAAGAAAAAGGGTGAAAATGCCATCTGTTTCTTGATACAAGGCAGATAGGTAGTCTGCTGGTTGCAATTGCTTTCTGAATTACAGCCTTGATTATTCCAGAGTGTAGGATCAAAATTTTCAAGGGTGACCAAAAAAAATACCTTCCCTGGAGTTAAAAAGAAATAAATTCCATTTTCATTGTGGAATGCTGTCTCTTAAGAGCACAGCCAATGCTGCCTGCTTGATATTGAGTAGTAGCATGTGCTTTGTAGAGCTCATTTATCATCATTTCCAAGGGTTCTCAATATGAACAGGCTTCTACTGTGTATTCATTAGGAAAAATTCTTTCATGGAGTTTTTTTATGGGGGTAAACCAGGTGTTGTAGGTTAAAATGGGCTGCTGTCAAAAAGTCAGCAGTTGTCACTTGAGAATACCAGATCAGGAAGGGAGAAAATCTGTGCACCCATACTGATGGTGGGAGATAAAGTTCAGGTTAGGGCTCCACCATAAAGCTGTGGTTTTTTCCCTAAAAAAGCTGTATTTTTTACTTAAAGGTAAAACAACTGCTCTGAGGGAACAGGAATCAGTCACCCTTGTTATGGTTGAGGCTGCTTCTGTTCCTGCTCCATAAGATTACTTTTTCCTTATTTAGGCTTGGTTTACTATAAAGTGACTGTTGTCTTGTTACCTGCTAGCAAAAAATAAAGTCGATACAAATCTCTGGTATGATAATTTCCAGAAGGACTGAAGTTTTTATAAAGCTAGTCTTGACCTGTGAGTTCCGTATAATTTCTGTTATTAAATAAATATGTATTTTCCCTTTTCTTCCTGGGGTGGTTAGGAGAGGGTATGTTTAATTTAACATTTATTCCAGAGCAAGATAAATGGCAGTGTAGATTGATGACAGTGAAAATGCCGAGTCCTGCTTTATGGGGCAATGAGATTTTAATGGTATTTATTAAGTTTAAGACTACAGACCTCACTCAGATGTTTTTTGTGACAACAGTGGGACCTAGGGGTTTGGTTTCTCGGTGCCCTCTGGAGATGAAGTAGTTTATGTCTCAGTCTAGGAAATTTAAATTCGTGCCTGAGCACCTGCCGGTCCATCCCCTCCTTTGTTTGCTCGGCCGTGCATCCCACAGGTTGGGATGATGCCATGGGGACCACGTCTCTCCCGGTCGGGGTTGATGTGGCAGAGGTGCTCGGCTTGCCTGTCCAAGCATTAATTGCTTTTGCTCCTGAAAGAGAAAATGAATTGCCCAGCGTGCTGTTGCGAAAAATGAAGCTGGTGCTCTTTGCTGGGTGGGAGGGAAATGCAAGCAGGTTTGTAGGTGAAGATGCAGGCACACGGATCCAGCCGGCTGCCTGATGAGCTGGGTGTCTGCCTGTTCCCCGGCGTTGCAGGGCTGTTACAAAAATAAATAAATAAATAAATAAATAAATAAATATTTAGAGGCAGGTAAACCAGGACTGAAGAGGAATATGCATGACCTTTAGCTTTAGACAACACTCAGTTGGAGGGCCTGATGGTGCTGTCAGGGTTTTCACATTCAGAGCATGAGTGTATGCATCATCAATACGAATAAATGAGATGCACACAGGAGAGTGAAGTCTTTGTAAATGGAGAAGTCCTAGGAACAGATGATTTATTATTACAGATTTTAATACTAATAGTGTTGGGACTGGTGTAGATTGACTAGGAAGCTATTTAGTGCGTGACACAGTATAAAGGATGGGTTAATGATTGATGAAAGTGATGGCATTCAGGGAGCAGGAATGGATCATGGAAAAGCTAAAACACGCAGGACGGGCACGAGGATTTCTATGCTTTAAATAAGTTCACTATTTTTTTTTTTCTGTTGTAATTATGTTATTTGGTGGTTGCGGAAACAATCCAATGCTGTGATTGGAGTGATTTTGATAAAATTTCTTACTCTTTAGAGCATTCTTGCACGTCACAAGAGGTTTGGAAGAACACCTCAAAAATTAATTTTTTTTGGAGCAGTGATCATCTGAAAGCTAGACATCACAATAATGATGTACTACTTGGGACAGTACTGAGACATCAGGACAACCCTGCAAAATAAAAATGCTTTTTCCTACCTCTTTTGATGATGGACTGCTTATTGGGGTGGGATGCACTTGGTGAGCATTGATGTTTTGGAGAGATGTTTATTGTAGTTCATTTGGACTCCCAGTTCTTCCCTGCTGGTCCTTTTCTCATCCGATAGATGCCTTCCTGCTGGGATGTGAATATGAAAAGTTCACCACGTTGCCAAATTTAGAGTGTACATACACACTTGAGTCCCTGCTATGTCTGAAGCCAGTGCTTTCAGTTGTCTGTAGGATGGAGAGCTAGAAATTGTGTCATTTGCACCAGTTCACTGTGCTCTGGTGTATTTGTAGGAACATACCTGTCCCAGCAAGGCAGTCTGACATGCTGGCCTCTGACTACATCATCTCCTGGGGTCATGTCTGCCTTGCCAAATGTTTGTCACGATCCTCACCAGCACTGAATATCAGGCTCTTTAATCCCTACTTGAGACGCCGGTGAATATGTCCTTGTTTCTGTAGGTGCTGAGATGCTCTAGCACTCCCTGATTTCATTCTGGTGCCTACTGGCATGGAAGCTCCAAGAGAAGGCTGATGAAATAGAAGGAGAACTTTGCTTTTAAGCATCTACTTTTAATTCTTGGCTACTTTAATGGCAAGGAAGCCACCTCCTACTCAAATCTGTGATGTGATTCTATCTAAGACGTTATCTCATTGCCTGTTTTTGGCCTCCAGGTTTGCAGTGTAATGCTTGTATTATGTTCCTCACTAGATAATCTCTACAGTGCAGTCTGAAATGCATGTGTCTCCTGGCTGTAAGCTAAGTGTTCATTTTTGAGACAACTTCTCTAAGGACACCTTGACACTACAGCTTTTTCTTCAGCACTCTTTTCTGAGAGCCTTCTGGTTTTACCTGTAAGGCAGATATTTTTATCAGTCATTGCACCAAGCATCTGTAGCTATAGCAAGGTAGCTACTCTTTTCAGGCAATGAAAACTTTGTTTTAATTGTGTTATGGACCACTGTTTTACTTACTAAGCAGTGCTCAGTGTGGGATTTTTTTCAGCCTGCCTGAAACCTCTGTGTTTTTCTCTGGCTGAGACATGAGCACTACACTGTTTTTTAAATGGCCTTGGTCTTTCTGTCTTTTTTTTTCTTTTTTTTTTTTTTTCCTCTCTTTTTCAACTTTTCATCTCTACTTCTTCAGGCCCACTCTCATTCAAGGGAGGTACTGCTGCATCTGTGATGGAGTTCCCAGTGTAGTCAGTGGAGCAGTACTTTTGGCTTCCCTGTGAGGGGAAGATGCTCAAGAATCTCAGATATGTTATCTTCTCAAAAGAAGCTCCAGAAACTCAGATGTGGTATCTTTTCAAAAACATTCCCTGGCTTCATCATCAAGTTTCTACTTATTGTGTTGTAATGTCTTTGCCAGAGGTGGCATTTCAGGCTGAACAAAGCAGTTGTTGAAGATGAAAAGTTGAAAGAAGTGTACACTTCTAAAATGTGTTCCCGAAAACAGTAAAAAATTAAAATCAAGACACTTTTGTTTGAGACTTGACAGCTTTCAGTTTCAAGGGTCACGAAATAGATACCATTCTGAAGGAAGCAAAGAAGAGTTTGGCAGCTGTCCTAGTTAAGCAATATGAAGCTATAGATTTCATTTAAATGCCTAAGAGCAATATACTTTTACAGACCATCCATTAGTGTATGGCCTCACACTGCCAGGATTTTTTAAAATTATTTTTTTAAAACACGTTTGTCAACATGTGAGTAATTACACAGGAATGATTTCAGTGGCTACAGACCTAATGATTCAGAGGTCTGTAGCACAACTCCAATTCATTGCAGTGGGTACCTGTCAGAGAACAGCTTTGAAGTATTATTCGTAGTGTTTTGAGTAGGTCGTGTTATAGCTTTGCTACTATTAATTGTAAGAGCTTTACTGATTTGATTGCAGTTGCATTGATTTGTATCAGGTAAAGTCATTGATTTTGAACTTCGGAATGGAGCTATGTATTTCTAGAACTTAAAACAAAATGTCATAAATACAAAGGACCAACATGAATGTTTTCTTACAGCGATGCAAAGTTAAAATGAAGTGAAAGAGGACTCCCTGGGCTTTTGTAGAAGTGGTGCTTAAAATTTAACCATGAATTGCCCTACTGTGAAGTTCTGCACAAAGGTGCCAGCATTGCACAGCGCTGTTCTGGGAAGAGGTCTAGTCTAAACCTGGCACCTTTGGATAAGACTCTTTGTTGTTTTATACCAACAGCAAGTAGGTAGCTTGTAAGAGTCATTGCCACACGTATTTGAGTTTTACAGTAGGTCCCTTTCCCACTCCACAGGAACCAAGAAGCTAGTTCCAGAGGTGAGGACACTGCAAGAATAGACGCTGTTTAAATTTTGTGGAACAGGAACATCCTGACTAATGCAGTCTTAGCACATCCATTTATTATATGCAGACACGTAAATAGACACATAAATAACATGATTTGGGGAACAGACACTGTTGTGATTTTTTTGTCAAACTCAAGGAAGTGAAAAAGAATTTTGAGTATAGGTGCAATTCTCAGATTGTACCTGCAGACATATGTACCTGCAGCTGTTTGTATGTGTGTGTGCATACATAGGTTTTGTTTGTGAAATGGTGGTGCTGATGCATAGAGGGATTTTTTTTTTTTTTTTAATTTTGTTCCTGGAAAAACTTTCCCTATTTATTTTCTCATTGTTTTTTGGTAGGTGCAGTGATGGACAATAACTAAATACTTGTGCATGGGCTTGCAGTTTTAAAATTTTAACTGAGTTGCTTGGCTAGTAGTCCAATACCAAACTAAAACAACCACATTTTCAGATGTGCTGAGCAACCACATGTTTTATCAGAGTCAGTGCTGGTCCTTGCTTATTTGTTGTAGCAGCCTGTTCCCATTCTGAAGTTGCTGATCCCAAGCCTGCCTTAATGAGATTTTTTTCACTGCCCTCAGAGCGAAGAAGAGAAGTATCACTGTGTTGCAGAAGTGCTGTTTGCAGCTTTCTTGGGAATGTCAACATTTTCCTTCAAGCAATGAGTTGGGGGCATGTTAGCTATGTATGCTACCTAACTTTGGGCAGATCTAGGTTAGATGGGGAATTTAAGCTCAAAGGAGCCCAGCTCTGGGAGCAGCTGAGCTGTTGACTGTTTTTTTTAAGGAACCCGATGTGTTGTGTTGGAGGACACCAGGACATAATGAATCCTTAAGCAGAAGCAGCGCCCCTGTTTGATCGGTCTGGATGTTTACAAGCCCTGCAGAGGCACTGCCCTGCCTTGCTATTAGCGCCCTGTTGCAAACCAAGCCGTGGCTTAAGCCCGTGAGAATAGGGGAGGGACCCAAGCCCAGTTTTTGATGTTCTGCATGGGTGGGTACCCTGAATACTCAAATGCATTCCAGTGACAGCTGACCCTGTAAGGAGATTTTCAATAGCTCTCTATTTTTTTTCTCTTTCTTTTTTCCCCCCTCCTTTTTCCCCTTTAAAAAAATTTTTTTTTGTTTTATTTAAATTTAATTTAATTTATTTTTACTTTGTCCTGATCCAAAGACTGCTGGGGAACAGAAAAAAAAAGCACCCATTGTAGCTGTCTCTTTGAATAGGCTTCACTGATGGAGACAGTTGAGGAGAATTTCAGGGATCATGTTAACCTCTTTTCTTTCACACTGCCGTTGCGTGTGTGTGTTACTGACTGAAACATTGTGATTTTGAAATGGTGCAAATTCCCACCACTCCCTTCAAAGGGGGCAGGTTTTCATATTTCGGGTGTTTTTGTTTCAGCAAGATGTATGCTGCAGTTTTCTTACCCATATATCTGTCATGTAATGTCAATTCTTATTCGCCGGTTTTGTTTGTGTGTTCTTTTGCATTTTTGGTTTGTTTTTTTTTTACCCTCCTCCTTTTTTTTCCCACAGTAACAAAACACTTTGGGATTGAATCCTGAATGATTTTTTTTATGTTAAGGCTATCTAGAGGTGCACAAAACTGGTTTATAATCCTGTAGTAGATGGCTTATCCAGAGTATCCAGAGAACAACCATTCTTGTTTCCAACACACCACAGATTTGTATGTTGGACATTGTGCTTCAGCTCAACCTTGTTGGAACTGTGTGTGTAATCTAAAATGTCATTCCTTGGATTTTGGATATTGCAATCACAGGCTTTAATAGTTTGAAAGTTTGGTGTATATATTGCACTTCCTTCTGAGGGAAATTATGATGTAACTACTGCACTTGCAATTCCCACAGCACAGACTTCTGCAAGAAAACGTCATTTTGGATTATCTTTAATGGATGCAGGTGTGTGGAATGGCTGTGTGTCTTTTTCCCCCCTCTTCTTAAATTTTTTTTTAAAGGACAGTAATGTTATAATCACTGCTTTATTTAGTACGACTCCAAAATGATACATATCATGTGTAAAATTCATCCTGATAGGTATTTGAAATATAGCAATTGCACTGCATAGAGTGATAACTTGTGACTTTTTGACAAGGGATCCACAACTGCAATTGTAATACACTTTATAGATCTCCTTAAGTAGGTCACCAATTTGCAATGAGTCTTTCTAAAGCCTGTGCGAGGCATTTTGATTGCAGGAGTGGGGAGCCCTTTTCTCTACAACGTCTCCAGTTTCCCAAAGGGAGGCTAAAATTACAGAATTGTAGAGGTTGGAAGGGACCACAGTGGGTCATATGGTCAAGCAGCGTCATCCTAGAGCACATTGCACAGGGTTGCATCCAGACAGTTCTTGAATATCTCCCATGAGGGAGACTCCACAATCTCTCTGGGCAATTTGTTCCAATGCTCAGTCACCTGCACAGTAAAGAAATTCTTCCTCATGTTCAGATGGAACTTCCTGTGCACCAGTTTCTGCCCGTTGCCTGTTGTCCTTTTACTTGGCACTACCAAGAAGAGCCTGGCTCCATCCTCTTGACACCCTCCCTTCAGGTAATCATATACATTGATGAGGTACCTTCTCAGTTGTCTCTTTTCAAGGCTGAACTCTCTTAGCCTGTTGTATCTCAGTAAGAGAAATAGAATCATGGAATCATGGAATAGTTTCGGTTGGAAGGGACTTTAAAGATAATCTAGTTCCAACCCCTCTACTATGGGCAGGGACACCTCCCACCAGACCAGGTTGCTCAGTTCCCCACCCAAGCTGGCCTTGAACACTCACTGCCTGGGCATCCACACCTTCTCTGGGCAACCTGTTACAGTGCCTCACCACCCTCACAGTAAAGAATTTTTTCTGTAAATGCTCCAGTCCCTTAATCATCTTTGTAACCCTCTGCTGGACCCGTTCCAGGAGCTCCAAGTCTC
Source organism: Manacus candei (assembly GCF_025592945.1). Lineage (NCBI taxonomy): Eukaryota > Metazoa > Chordata > Aves > Passeriformes > Pipridae > Manacus > Manacus candei. The sequence continues at coordinate 39,657,622 of NW_026138076.1, read as the reverse complement.
CCTTGTCCTGAGGAACCCAGAACTGGACACAGCACTGCAAGTGAGACCTCACCAGGGCTGAGTAGAGGGGCAGGATCACCTCACTCAACCTGCTGGCAATGCTCTTCCTAGTACACCCCGGGATACCATTGGCCTTCTTGCCTACCAGGGCACACAGCTGGCTCATGGACAGCTGCTTGTCTGCCAGGACCCCCAGGTCCTTCTCCACAGAGCTTCTTTCCAGAAGGTCAGTCCCCAGCCTGTACAGGTGTGTGGGGTTATTCCTCCCCAGGTGCAGGACCCTGCATTTGCCTTTGTTGAATTTCAGACAGTTCTTCTCTGCCCATCTCTTCAACCTGCCGAGGTCCCTCTGAAGGGCTGCACAGCCCTCTGGGGTATCAGCCACTCCTCCCAGCTTTGTGTCATCAGTGAACTTGCTGAGGAGGCATCTGTCCCTTCATCCAAGTCATTGATGGTAAGTTAAATGATGCTGAGCTCAGTATTGTACCTTGGGGGACACCACTAGTGACAGGCTGCCACCTGGACCCTGGGCCACTGATTCCAACCCTCTGGGGTCTGCTGGTCAGCCAGTTCTCCATCCATCTCACTGTCCACTTGTTCAGCGCACACTTCCTGAGCTTTCCTATGAGGATGTTGTGAGAGAGGATGTCCAAAGCCTTTCTGAAGTCAAGGTAGACAACATTTCACTGCGACAAGGGAATTATACCTGTGCAAGTATCTTTGTTTTGATGAGAAATACAGGCTCACATCACAAAGTGCATGTGGATATTCCCACCTGAGCAGCTCTGTTTGCAGGGGGGCTGAGATCTTGGGTAAAACTCGAGATGTTTGAAAGATGTAGAAAGATGTTTGCCAGTAGACTTAAGTGGTTGTTTATGCCAGCCTAAACTACTTTGCAATTTCCCCATTCGAGGGGAGGATCTGGACCTCCACTGTGTCTGCAGGGATGTTTGTGGATGGGAGAATGGGATACGATGGGGAATATCTCTGAGAGCTGCCTTGCTGTTTGTCTTCTTCAGATTTGGGAGCGGCAGATGGGGGGTTGTCTTCTCCGATGCCTTTATGCTTGATTGCTCCCTCATCCCATGCAAGTGAAGGGCAGAGCAGCATAACCCGTGAGCCAGGCTGTAACGGTGAGGATGCCAGCTTTTGTTTGACCCTTTTCAAGCTGCAGGCTTGAGCACAGTGAGGGTCCAGGGTTCTCCCAAGTTCATGTAATTCGGGAGCAAAGCCTATTTCAGCAGTCGTCATTGTGGTAAAGCTGATTACTTAAATGAGTAAATAAATAAATATTAATAGCCAGAGTAACAGGCAAGTTAGTGAAGAATACCATGAAAGTCTAGTCTGTAATAATATAGATGTATTTTGCTGTAGTAGTAATGTAATGCCGTTTCTTTAAGCTGGTTCCTCTTACTACTACAATAAAATAAATGGCAAAATGTATTTTGACCTAAGGGTGCCAAGTCCACTTCTAATTTCTAACTCAAATAGGTCTCTGCTGGGTTGCAGTAGGAGCTGTAATCAAACACCAAACAGATAATCACATTTTGGTTTTTTTTCCTGTAAATTGCTTTTCCTTTTATACCATAGACATTTGTGGGAGTGATTCCTTGTTGACCACAAAGATGTGGTTTTTGTTGTCTTTCATTTACGTTCTCTATTGAATTAGCAGTGTTGTGCAGTTTTGTGTGTCAAACTTGGGTGGGATGCTGCAATGATTTAATTTAAAATGAAAGAGAGATGTCTTCATTTTAGAGAAAACCATGGCTAAGTGGTGAGTGTAAGCAAGTCTAACCATTACCAGAAGCCCTAATTAGAAGAAATCCCATGTACGGTTGACCTTGACTATTGAGACAACCCTCAAAGAAGAAAGAGCTCTAAAAATTAGTATGCTGCCAACGCTGCACTTTTATTATTTGGCGTTATTAAGCAAACTTGGTGTGTATTTCTTTTTTGAAGCGTTTGATTAAATGTGTGATCTTATCTTAGTGAAATGGCCTGCTGGGCTGCAGACAGTGGTGTTCAGAAATGAAATTTGTTTAGAGCCTCTGAACAGACATTTATTCAATGAGACCTTTCTTGAATAATAGATGTGACAGTGAGACAGCTGTGCAACGTGTTTTGGGGTTTGGGCTTTTTTTTTTTTTTTTGGTGTAGGGAGTTACGATAGGTTTGGGGGGAGAAGATAACACAAGTGCACAGGTGTGAGAATAGGATATATATGTAGGGAAATTATCATATGTTGCAGAATCAGGCCCCCGTTCTGCCAAGAATTATTTTTGGATCAAGCTTTACATGCTTCAGGACCTCCCTGCTGGCATATGGTTTGGCATATCAAGTGATGCACATATATATATATCTAGCTCTGTATCAGTAGTCTTATGCTTTTGCTAGAGCTTTTAAGATGCTTAGATTTTGCAGGTATAAAAAAACCACCCAAACCCACAAACAAATATCCACAAACAACAAACCACAAAATCTTGGTAGTTGATTGTTGGGATCAGTGCTGATGCCCTTAAGCAGTCCTATGGTTTATAATAGTTCCATCAAAACAGTGAGACTAAGGGAAAGGGGCTAATCCATGAATAAGGAAGGCAGGCTTCACCAGAGGTATTAAACCTTTTGTGTTGTGTCCAACAATGAGAAAATGTGAAATGTAGGTAAATATTCTCATCTTCCTTGTTTTTATCCTTGGTGTGCTGGTTTTGCTTGGGGTAGAGTTAATTTTCTTCATAGTAGCTGGTATGGTGCTGTGTTTGGGATTTGTGCTGGAACCAGGGTCAATAATTCAGGGATATTTGAGTCACTGCTGAGCAGGGCTTGCTCAGCATCAAGGCATTTTCTGCCTCTCACCCACCCCTCCAGTGAGGAGGTTGGGGGTGCACAAATAGTTATGAGGGGACACAGCCAGGACAGCTGACCCCAGCTGACCCAAGGGATATTCCAGACCATATGGCATCATGCTCAGCATGCTCTATAGCTGGGGGAAGACGAGGGAAGTGGGGGATGTTCGGAGTGATGGCTTTTTGTCTTCCCAAGAAACCATTATGTGTGATGGAGCCCTTCTTTCCTGTGTATGGCTGAACACCTACCTGCCCATGGGACGTGGTGAATGAATTCCTTGTTTTGCTTTGCTTGCCTGCACAGCTTTTGCTTTACCTATCAAACTGTCTTTATCTCAACCCATGAGTTTTCTCACTTTCTCTCTTCTGATTGATTCTCTCCTCTGTCCTGTTGGGGGGAGCAAGCAAGTGGCTATGTGGGGCTTGGTTGCCAGGTGGGGTTAAACCATGATGATTGAAAGCACAGTGCTTTCTTATTAGGCACAGCTGTCATGGGACCCTTCATCAGGGAAAAAGTACCCTTAATGGGGCTTCCAGTTTTGAAACATAGTCAGACATGTACTGGTATATATCTGTTTCCCAGCAAAACAGTCAACTTCATTATAGTTTTCCATGCAGTGCAGGGGTAAAATTTCATGGAGCGTATGAACTGCATAGGATTTCAGCTGTTGACACACAATTACACACCTTGCTTTTCCCAATATGAAACTGAGAAGGAACATGAATACCTGGAAATTTTAAATTTTCTTTTTCAGTAGTGGACTGTGGTGATCTTTTAGGGCGAGATGTGTGAGTTTTCTGAGTGGCTTAGTCCTCCCCTGTAAAAGGGCCTTTTTTGTCGAGAAAGTTCACTTTTGAAGGAAAAGTGTCCCAGAGTGCTTCTCCTGTTAAAACTATGTTTTGATCAATCTCCCTCTGCCCCGCTGCTTCCCCGCATTGTACAGCAGCTGTCTTTACATCAGGTTAGATGGTGATTAAGTGATTTCTCCTTCTAGAGGTAAAACCAAAACCTCTCCTTACAGGAGTTGGGAGACATTGTGAGCTCCATGCCTTAATGATATCCTGAGGTGCCAACTAAGTGGTCCTCCAGTGTTTGATGCTCCAGCTGCTCACCTTCCCTGCTCTTTGGTTAAAATGTGATTGTTTTTCTTAAAAGCTGGACAGCTCTCAGGACCTTTTGATAACTTTTAAGTATGGGTATATTTTTCTACCCTAGTGCACAGCTAATCCCACCAGATGCCAAATGCACATCTGTGAGGCTGGTTATAAAGTACAGGAATTCATGTGTCTGTGAGCCCTGCATATTTTGCCATGATGCTTGATTGAGTTTGAGGGATAATTTCTGCTTGCAAGGTGATTTGAGGAATACTTTCCATCATTACTATCATTTAAGGGACTCTTCCATAGATCTGCAGCTGGATATGAGTTGTTTTTGTAGAAGAGACAGCAAGTCCAGAGCCATGGGTCAAAGACCTGCAAACACAATCCTCTTGAGCATCCTAGATGGTGTCCCCAGGGCTGGTTCATGTTGAGGACAGTGAAACTGCCTGCCATGAAATCATTCCCTTGGGATGGGTGGTGGGCAGAGAGGAAGGGTAAGGGTGTGGAGAGCTGGGTTTATAACCATTTTGCTGGTTGCACAAGATGACAGGTGTTCTTGGCTCTGACATGAGCTCTGTGAGGTGCTCAGACAGGCCTTGTCTCATCTGGGTACCTACATGGAAGCTAGGTTATAATCTAGCCTTAAAAAACCCAAACATTTAAAAATGGTTCTCTATGGAGATGGAATTTGAGTATGAAAGCACAGCCTGCTAGAAGTAGTAATGATCCCATTATGATCTGCTTAAACTAGAAGTCAGTCAGGAAAAGGAAGATGGAAAATTCACTGGACTAAAGTCTACTTGGCATTTGCTCTTCTGCAGAAGTAACTCTCTCTGAGTAACTCCATAGTTACTTGTTATAATAATTTTTTACCTTTTTTTTATGTAAATGTTGCCAAGCTATAGCATTTCACCTAATTTTGAACTTTCAGTGGGGCTCAAAAATGAGAATAAAAATCCATCATGGAAAAATTTCTAGGGTGGCTGTTTAAAAAAGGAGGTAGCATTTTTTACTAGCATTCTGTTGCTCCTAAAGCTAACCTAATTTTTTAAAATAAAAAAAATTACTTGCCACACATGCTGGGGGTGTGCTGGTTCAGTTGGTGCACACTGTGAAAGCACCACTGATGTTTCCCATCCTGTGAGATGTGGTGGCCCTTGGCAAAGGTGCACGGGAGCAGTGCTGCTCCTGTACCAGGAGGTATTTTATGATCCCGTTTCCTTGTCTGGAATTCATCTGTGCAGAATTTGAGGACTTCGTACACTTGCGTGGACCTTGAGGCTGCATTTCTTGCTGAAGGTCCCAGATGTGCCAGCATTCTAAGTAACAAAAACTAATGCTATGGAAAATGCCACAAGGAAGAGAAAGTTCCTCCTTACAGCATCAGCCTAGGACTCAAGGGAACCTACCTGGCCAGGCATTACACAAAACCTAGGGAAGAGGATATTGCCCATGCTGGAGGCAGCACAAGGTGTTGCAGTGCATTCTAATTATTCCGGTTGGCAACATTGCTTGCTTTCTACTCCAGTTGAATTTTTTTGCTTAATTTTGCCTAACACACCTACTTCGTGTTAGGGAGTAAGGGTCTAATGACAGCCAATGAGTTAAACCTGTGTGTGTATGCAGTAATAAGGTTCAAAGGTCATTGTGTAATTATGTTAACTTTACAGCCTCCTTGCTAATTTTCTGTTGATTGAGAGAGAAAGGAGGACCCTTTTGTGCCCTGACTAGTGTCTTCCCTTCCAGCAGAGCAGGGGCTGATTCCTGGCTACTCCAGCCTTTTCCCAGTTGGATGTCTACTCTTGTTTTCTTTGCAGTTTCTTCACTTCCATTTCCAGACTCATTACGTCAGACATCCAGGGTATGTAAAGATGATCAATGTGTATCTACTGATGCTATTTTAACACGGAGCAATTATTTAAATTAATCAAGAGGACATCGTTCATCAACAGGGTGGGACAAACTAACAGCAGGAGCAACGCTTTGTTTAGTGCAGATCTGTGGTCTTGGTATTGAGCTTTCAGCAGCTGGCAAGGCACTTCATCAGCTGGGAAGACCTGCTGGGAGGCACATATAAATCACGTGAAATCTTGATGTTTCCTTGCAATGTTTACACTGTGGTGTTCAGCTCTAGGTGCTGGTGTTACATCTTGGCAAAAACAATACTGGCATGTGCTGATGGAGGAGAATGAGCAGATAACCTTGTGGTTGCCTCCATTTTCTGGATGCAGTGAGAGATTATAAGGGACTTTCTGTTTTTTCCTTCCCTTTTGAGTTTTCTCACCACCGTGCTGATCTGTTGTCATCTTATTTACTCTTTAGGGTATCAGACCAGTTAAAAATGTATTTCCTACTTTTTCATATTAATATGATTTTGTTGTCTCTGTACTACTCGTCAGGTAAGTGTATAGTAAAGAGTCTGTTTCCGTTTTTAGGCTGTCTTTCCCTAATTAATTTGGCTTTGACCAATCCTCTGAAATCTTCGAAGTAAAATAGAAATGTCCCTTAGTTTACTTGCTTGGACGAAGGCCAGCAGAGGTTTTCTTGTGTGGGCTTGCTTTGTTTGTTTTCCTCAAAAGCTGTGTGTTGATTCAGGCCGGTTGCTGCTGATATACCCTTTGGATATAGTGTTTGTAGCTAATTAAAAATAGCCTCTAATTGAGAGCTGAATGTTGTGGAGTTGAATTTTCCTGCACATTAGTCATATAAGCAGTTGCCTAGAAAAGTAAAGGGTGAATCTACTTGAAGAGGCTTGCAAATATCTGCTTCGTTCAATTTGGAGACACGTTTGAGAAGTGATTTAGTGGTGACTCATAATATTGCTAAAATATGTGGGAAATTGAAGTTTCTTTAAAAAGGGCAATTTCTTATCACTTCATTTTACCTATACCTAATAACTTACAGGTTATTATGTACCTCTTATGTATTATGTATGTTATAATGTTATGATTAACAGGACCATTGCTTGCAGATACAAGCAGCAGAAGTATTGACTTGACTTGTACGTGTGGCACAGTGTAATCCCCTTGTGCCTCATGATTCATCTGCAGAACTTCCTTCAGTCCCAGTGCTGACCTTTATAATTTTGTGTCTTTTCTCTTTAGATAGTTCTAAGTATGTCACTGATTGAAAATGATGTTTGAACATACGAGTGGAAAGTTGCATGTGTACAGTGACTTCACCAAAATCATTATGTACCAAAGCCTGTGAATTTTGGAGATACCTTAGAAATTGGTGTTCCAGAAATAATACCTGTAATACCTTGGATATGAAAGAAACAAAGATACAAAACTTTTTTTAAAAATTTATTACTTTATGCAGAAATAGTGGTTGATGCTTGGATCCTACTTGTGTATATTTTTATCCTGACAAATGCTTAGCTTTTCCTTACAACTAACCTTGGCTCCAAATTGCTTGAGCTTCTGCTGGCTACTTTTTGATGACTATGGTGTTCTTGTGACTTTACCTTTTTCTCTTCTTCCTGAAATAACTAAACAAAATTATTCAAGCCAGTTGAGTATCTAGAAAAGCATCCCAGTTAGCAGCCTGTATGCTTTCCTGGTATCTTTCCTGGTAACTGCACAGAGAGAGATGCTGCTGCATCTGGGGGGCATCCACTGGGATGCGTTGGATGGTCTGTTGGCTGGTCTCTGCTGTAGGCTGCTGGTGAATAAGCCTGGTGCAGTTAACAGGCTCATTAGCAAGCTTTTATTGCAATGCTGAAGTGTGGTGCACAGGAAACAGGCATTGTTCTGGCCTGTTTGTTTAGCTAATTGGTATTTTTATAATTTTATTCTTTTATTCTGCACCTCGCTTTTGCTGGGGAATTAGTGTGTGTGGCTTTTGTGGTCTTTTGTTTTGATTTTGTGGGGGGTTTTTTGGGTGGGTTTTTCTGTTTGGTTTTGTTGGGTGTTATTTTCTTTTTGGTTTGCTTTTTAAAGAAGGATGAGGTAGGTTCTGTTTATCTGGTTGAACAGAGATGTCTGTGTGCAAGCTAATAATTTGAACTGGCCCTCTGTCTAATGGAAAGAGGAAGGCACTTTTGAGGCATGATTCCTTTCCTTCTCATGTTAAGACCTTTAAAATATATCAGATGAATTGCACCCTAAAAAGTTTATTTCTCTTCACTGACTGTAAAGGAAGCCTAAGGTGCCAAACTCAGATAGAGACATTTACATTGCAGATACCTTAAGATGGAGGAGCTGAATCCCACCCCAGGAAATTACTCTCCTTGGCTTATAATGTATTTCCAATTTAAATGTGAATCTGCATGATAAGCTGGTACATGGCACAGCAAAGCTGATCTATCAGGAAGTGCATGGGGAAGAATGGAAATTGCCTCTGATCTTCACAGAGCTCGTGCCCTGGAGGAGCTCTCATTTCAGTTGGTGTAAGATGTACCTTAAATATCACAAAAAGAAATGCAAGCATGGTGGCGTATGAGCGATCCTTCCTGTTAGATTTCATGTAGTTCTGTATTCTGAGTGGGACTCCCATCATAGACTTTTGTACCTCCGTGTCATTTTTTCCCTCAAGAACATGGAGTAATCTGCAAACCTGAGCGATTTCACTTCTGCTCTCCCTTTTTCTTTCAAGGACTGAAACATTAAAGTTGCGAAGATGCTAAAAAGGCAGATACTGGGAGATGTGTCTACCTTGACTCAGGTGAGGAGGCACTCCTTGAGTAGGTGCACTGGGATGCTGAGCCAGCTAGGGGAAGATTGCAGCCCTAAGCTCCCGGTTCCAGACAAATTAATGGTTTATCAAACAAAGCTATGTCCTATCAGTATGGTATGCGTAGATCCTGCTAGTCTCTTCAAAACTCCAAAAAAAAAAAGTTTGTTTTTTTTTTTTTCTACCTCCTTTTTTGAGTCCCTGAGAACTGCAGTTTGGACAGATGTTCCAGTGCAAGTTTTGACTGCTTACCTTCTATCCCCAAATCAACCCTCTTCATTTTGCCATCCGTTTCTGTGGCTGCATGGGGAACCAAGCTGGGAAATGAAGCTCTAATTTTAAAGTCTGTATTGGGTTTGTAGCTCTTGCTAGACTGTTTTCACCTGGGATCAGTTTCCTGTGTGGTTTACAGCTGATTTTTGTGTAGCTGCATGGTAGTAGCACAAGCAGCGGGATAGAGCAGAGCTGCTCAAAATGTGTATGAGGTTTCCTCTGGGGTGTTGGAGGCTCTCCCAACCTTTCTGTTTCCAACCATAGGTGCTCTGAAGGTCAGTCCCCAATGTGTTGTCTAAGTCTCTTGCTGTAGGGGACACTGAACATTGCATATATATATTACATGAGTATGTGTGAGTAGGAAGGTGAGCGTATATACACATGCATATGTACTTAATGCCTTCTTTGCTCCAGTCTTCGATATCGAGGCCAGTTGTCCTCAGGATACTCAGCTCCCTGAGCTGGAAGTTGATAATGGAGAGATGAGTGAAGCCCCCATACTCCAGGAAGAGATGGTTAGTGACCTGCTGTGCCAATTAGACATGTACATGTCTATGGGCCCTGGTGGGATCCACCCCCGGGTATTAAGGGAACTGGCAAAAGAACTTTCCAAACCACTTTCAATGATCTACCAGCAGTCCTGGTTAACTGGAGAAGTTCCAACTTACTGGAAATTAGTAAATGTAGTGCCTATCTACAAGAAGAATCAGAATGATGATGCAGGGAAGTACAGGCCTGACAGCCATATCTCTGTTTGGGGCAAGGTTATAGAAGAGAGCATCCTGAGTGCCATTACAAGACAACCAGGGGATCAAGCCCAGACAACATGGATTTGTGAAATGTGGGTCCTGTTTGACCAGCCTCATCTCCTTCTGTGATAAGGTGACCTGTTTGGTGGATGAGGGGAGGGCTGTAGATGTGCTCTATCTGGACTTCAGTAAAGTGTTTGACACCGTTTCCCACAGCATCCTCCTAGAAAAAATGGCTGCTTGTGGCTTGGATGAGTGGACTCTTCACTCTCTACAACTACCTAAAAAGGTTGTAGTGAGGTGGGGGCCATTCTCTTCTGCTGTACCTGCAGTGAGAGGACCAGAGGGAATGGCCTTAAGCTGAGACTGTGGAGATTCAGATTGAATATTGGAAACAGATTTTTCACTGGGGTGGTCTGGCATTGGGATAGGTTGCCCAGGGAGGTGGTGGATTCACCATCTCTGGAGGTGTTTAAGAGGTGTCTGGATCTGGTGCTGGGTGATGTCGTTTAGTGCTTTAGGGGTTACGGTGGCAGTGCTGGGTGGATGGTTGGACTTGATGATCTTAATGGTCTCTTCCAACCTATGTATGGTACCTTGCTAAGCAAAGTGCATTCTGTTCTCTTTCTTCAAGCTGTTTCTAATATATTCCAGTAAAACTAAGAATCAAACCTCAGCACTGTGCAAATATCTTTTACAATTTGTTACAGAACTTTGGAGAAAGCAAGACGTGAGAGTGAACTGCATCTTACCTCTTGGAAGTAGAGCTATATATGCATAGCACATGCCCAAATCCATCAATATTGCAGATACATAGCACTAAATTCACTCACCCTTTTCCTGATTTCTTCTCCACACTGTTGATTTTAATTTTTTTTTAAGCAAGTGACTGAATCCTTGAACAGCCATGACTTTTGAATTGGTTGGTGATAGGGATTTTCAGTAGCAGTCCCACACTGGTGGCTGAGGTGGTTTTTTTTAGTGGTTTTTTTTAACAGCTGGTGTAATATCTGTGATGCCATTGGATGATTTTGCCCTCATTAGAGGACTAAAGGAAGATTTCTTTGTTCTTTAGTATTGATGTAAAATGGCATATGTTCCTTTCTCTAAATAAGAGTAGAGATGATCAAAGTGTTTAAATACAGAAAAACAGCTAATGATTAAGGAACATTTAAACAAATAAGTTTTAAATAAACAATGAAAACAAAGCAGATGTTGTTCAGTGTCTACTTCAGTGTGGCTTAAAAATTATTTGTGCTTTATGGTAATAGTTATCAGACCTAATAATTGGACAGGGGAAGCGTGTTAGACCCAATGATGGATTTTGTAAGACTCGTTACCTTGAAAAAAGGGATAATATTACTTGAAAGTTTTAGCTGCCTTTGCTGGAGATGAACAATTCTGATTCAGGGGTTTGAGAATGTTCTGTTGAGGGTTACTTGTTAGCCCTTGATCTTGATCCCTTTATTTCAAGTCATTGATTATGAAGCATATTCATGCCTTCTGTAGTCTTCTGAAACTATGCAGGTGTTTCATTATGGTTCTTTTACGATGTGTTTGTGTCTGTTTATAGCACAGTCCTCTTGATTTGCTCCAGTTGCTGGGGATTTGTGAGTGCATCAAACATCTTTACTTACTTTCAGGTCAGCGTTATACCCTAACTACAGTGGCCAAGCAAAGTGCTTTTGCTCAGATGTCTTCCTGAAAATTTCTTGAGGTCACGGAGACATGTGCGTTCATTTTGAATAAAATTAATTTGCATTTAAAAAATCTTTGAGCTGTTTTAAGGCTATAACTCTGTAAAGCTTTTAAGAGTGAGTTCAAAAATCTGTCTCTGTGCCTCTCACAGGCAACACTTGCCGACAGTGTCAGAGTTCAGGGGATTTAAACATGATATTTAATGGTGTCTTAGTTGAATCTTATTTTCAGTGATTTTTCTGATATTTACAAATTTGTAATCTGAACAAATTTCCTTTTACTGGAGAAAACTAGATTTGTGGTTGAAGCTTGTCATACACTAGGGACTCTGGTCAGTACAATTTAGCATCTGCCTCTGTAAGAAAGAACCAACCGAGCCTGAATGGCATTGAGGCATTGCATTACCACCAGCCTTTCCTACTGAAGGACACACTTGAATAGACGAGTCCAAGCTCAGGCTCCTTTCTGAATATCATTCTGTATTTCTGCAAATCTGCCAGTCTCTTCTTGTGAAAGCCTTAAATATTATTTTAATGTAGGCTTGTGTTCCCTCTGGTTTTACAGTAGCTGTTAATATAAACTGTTCATGGAGCTGCTCAGACTTCTGTAGTGTTAGGTGGGGTTTTTTATTATTGTTTCTTTGAAGAGTGGGGTTTGTTTGTTTATTTTTGTTTTAAGGCATTTTGAAGCTCTGTTAGTAAAAATGGATTATAGGGATTGGTTGGTATATGTATATGAAAGGAAAACTTCTTTACGGAGCAGTGAAAAGTTAGAGGATGCACTTCAATAGTTGCATCTTGGCAAGACATCAGTTTGATTTATAGATTGATCTATAGATCAGTACAGTAGCATTTTAATACCTTTTCCTACAGTGCTTTTATTTAAAGCTGAAATTCTGAGAATGTGCAGTCTCTAATATTCATACTGCTAGAATACCTTGAGTGTTTTTAATATTTACCCTTTATAGCCAAAACTACTATTCCTGTGAATAGTGTTTAACACTGTTCAGGAATGCTTGCTCTTTTCTTGCAGTAATTTGTTTTTCATATTTTCACTCATTTTTTTAGAATCAAAATCTTAAAAGGGGTATGATAATTACCAGTTATTAACCTTCTTTTGCCATTAGTTCTGTTGAAAGCTGGCATGAAAAGTGCTGTGAGTGTTAAGAAATGTTTTAATTAGGTCATTAGATCCTATGTGATTTAGCGATAGCCCAGGGAAAAATGATAACAGGAAGAGGTGTAAATGGGCAGAGTCTTAATTCAACAAAGTGTTTATACAGATGCTGTAATAGGGCTTAAATCCTCCCTTTCAGTTACGCATGGTCTTTCCTGGGTCTGAGCCTAAAACAGATTTTCACCTCAAATGGGGAGGGCTCAGCGTCTTGGCAGAAGTCACTAGTGCAGCACAGCTGGTGCACTTGGTGAGTTTTGGCTCCATGGGTACCATTTCTGCATTAGCTGGAAGTGGTGCTGCACATTGGATACATCTGCCTTGGGACTTCACCTTTGCTGTGATTTCTTCATTGGGAGTGCTGTTAATCTGTTGGGAAAAAAAAAGGAAAAAAAAGGAAAAAAAAAAGAAGTAGGTATTAAATTAGTAAATTCTACCTCAAACTGGAAAATGACATCTTATTTCTCACTTACTGCCTTGAGCTTCAATAGATGCTTTCACTCTGGCAATATAAGTGTGTATTTTTATCAATATAATTCTCTGTGCTGGGGGCAAAAAAAGTTTCCTAAATGGCTCATTGACTGCTTGGATTTTCATGTCTTCCCAGTGAATGGCTTATATAGCAGGAAATAGTGTTAGATTTCAGAAGTCAAAAAAAATTGGCATTTGATTGGGGGAATGTTTTTTTTAGCTGGCTTTGCTGAAAAGGGGAAAAACATCAACATAATAATTTTCAAGAGATGTTTAGTAACCACAAAATGTCATATCCTCTGCAATCGAATTCTAACACTTTTCTTAGAGCACAATCAATAAAATTAATATTTTATCACCTATTCCCTTCCTACCTTTAAAAAGTGATTTGCCAGGAGAGAAAGCTTATTTAATGGTTGTACAGGTCAGTGTGCCCTGTGCCATGCTCTGGTAACTTTTGAACCTCCTGTTGAATTTGATTACCAGAGGAGAAGAGGTCTCAAATTATTTTCTTTGCACTCTGTGAAAGCTGGTGCCCAGTTTTTCATGACCTCAGATTTTTTATTTTATTTTTTTTTAACAAGTGGAGACTACTGAGACCTGATCCTCAAATGATGTATTGAGATGGTGCTTATAACACGTTCAGTGGGGCTACAGTCTATTTATGCTATCTGAAACCTGCCTTTAACTGATGGGATTTTGTACCTTTTTAGGTGAACATAAATTATATGAACACTTTACAGTCCAAAGCAATAAAAAATCTGAATTGTCACCATTTCTTTCTAATCGTATCACAAGGCAGATTCCCAAGTAAAGTATGCACATAAACTTTTAGCCCATTGAAATATGCATATATAATTTAATTTGCATACATTAAATTCTTAGTTTCATTAATGATTTAAGATTCTTTTGCAGTCAGAAGTCTCTGTCACATCTTGTTCTTGATTGAATTGCCTATTCTATTCAAATAAGACTTGGCAATATTGCTTGGGTGTTATAGGATGATACTGGTAACTTTGTTAGACCTTTTATCAACATGATTAATTTATAACTGGCTGCAGTGTATTATTAGCCAGAGATATATTACAGTGTAAGACTTTACCAGAGTGGAAATTTTGAAGTGTAGATAAGATGGCAATTGCAGAGGATGTAGCTGAGAAGGTGAAAAGAAAGAAACCTTGGTATCTTACATCAAAGGAGCATTTTTGTATTAACATTGTTAAAAAGGCAATAAACTCGATTTGTAGTTTCCTTGTAAACAAAAATGTTAACTGGCATAACAAATTCAAGGAGCTCTTTTTTTTTCCTATTGAGCTACAGCAAAATAAGTGCAGGCTATTTTAAACAACTTTCGAACAGTAGCATGTTAAATGAGGGAAAAACCTTATTTTGCTACTTTCCCAGTTGATGCCTTGGAAGCTGCTCATAGGCTTTTCCTTTTACTGGAATTGTTTCTTTCTTTTGGAGGGTTGCAGGAGTATTGCCCCACTAAGACAAGGTAATTTTTTTTTTTGAGGTGACTTCTCATGCCTGTTCCTATTTACCCATAGGCATCCTTCTGGTACTTTGTAAACATGAATTTTACAAGGTTGCTCCTTAGGAGACTGTTGCTGTTGGAACGCCATTGGGCTGCACCTTCTCTTCATCTGTTCAAAATCTCCAGTTACTACCATTTTCTTCTCATTTTCTTGGACACTGGAGTAGTCTACCTGATTCTCTGATAACCCCATAATCCTATCTCTGACCAGAAAGAGTCAAAAAAATGCAATGTACGGGGCATATGCTGACTCTCTAGATGTGTTGTGGTGGGGCTTGGCCTTCTTCAGAGTTAGCTTTCTCACAGCAGTGTCTGAGTTTGGTGCTTTTGGAACTGACCCATCTTCACAACATCTCTGGAGCAAAGGCTGGGTAAAGACAGAGGTACTTCAGTGACTCCATCTCCTCCTTCATCCAGAAATGCAAATGTGTTTCTCCAGAATGGAACAACAGCTCACAGAGTCCCTATACAAAATCTAACAGGAACCATTGAAAACCTAACTGAAGATACCAATATATGGTGGCCAAAAATAACCAGGGAGATAGGCAAAGCTTCAGAACAAACACCTCCTTGTGCAGCATGTGCCTTCCAGAAAGAGGTGGAGAAGACTCTGAAATTCAAGAGGCTTGTTGTCTATTCAGAGCTACTTTATCTGTGGAGCACCTGTACCATGGTTTCTAAGCACTAAAGAAACTAATTGAAGAAGCAAGCAGCAAGAGGGAGCTGGGAAGTAGCAGCTCCATTCCTGGAGAGAGTGGAGCTGCCATGCAGGAAGGCTCTTGCAGGGTGAATAGACAGAAGTGCTGGACAGTGGGAAATCCCTCCTAGGGAAAGGAAGAACTGGGGACAAAGTGGGAAGCAAAAGATATTGAGGTAGGAATGGGTAAATCAAGGAGCCCTGTGTGTTAGGTCCATGTATAGACTGGTTGGTGGGGTTTTGTGATCTCAGTATTTATTTCGTGGGATGGATGCATCCTGCTTTTTAACCTTTTCCCCTGACTACTGTGTGTGTTGAAATGGGAAGCAAATATGAACTGTCCTCTCCTAGAGGTTGTAAAGCACGTTGATGGGTTGCAGTTGCCCATGACAACCCTGATCCTGTTGGTCCAGGTGTTAGCTGTAGAAGAGAGTGGTTCCATGAAACTTGAGTGGGACTTCTTAGGTATTTGAATGTACACACGTAGATAATTGTGCTTACCTTGGTTTAAGTATGAGATGTTGGTAAGTACTGGTCTTGAGTTTCAGAGGTGCTGTGATTATAGAGAAGGGAAGATTAAATAAGGTGTAAGAGAGAAAGTGGACAGTTACTGAGAAAAGAGAAATCACACAGTGCTGAAAATTTCCCTTTTCACTGAACATTAGATATTCTCGAAGAATGTACTGATGCTTGCTCTAGAGTACTCCCAGTTTGCACTTTGATATTAATTGAACCAAGGACTAAAATTCCTGCTTTGTTGATTGATTTTTTTTTTTTTAATTTTAAACTGATTAATGTTTTCATTTGAATAGCACTGCTGACACTGCAGAAGATGTGATCTTTTAATTAGCAGATGTCAGGATTAGCATTAGTGTTGAGCTGTAATTAGCATTTGTACGCATAGTAAAAGACCCAGGCTCAGCTTGGCAGCAAGGAGAATGAAATTATAGGTAGTGGTGTAACTTGGCACTTGCCTGCATATCTGTAATGGGGTTTTTCTGAAAAGTGAAACCCACAAGTATCATGATAAAGGCATGAAGTCTAGTGGATTAATCACTGATAGAAAAATTACATATAAATTATTGGTATTGTTCTGTTAGTTAAATCATAAGTTTTGTTGGCCTAACAGAATTTAATATATCTAATTGTCACACACTAATGCTCTTAAATTGAAGGCTCCAAAGTGCTAATAGTTTCTTAGCTACATTGCAGCAGCAGCGTGTGTGGACATGAATGTCTCTGGGAGTGATATTTTGTGAGTAGAAGAGACCTAACTGAAGCAGGTGACATTTGGGGCTCTTAGAGTCCCGCTTCAGCTTAATTTAAAGAACAAATGTGCATTGACTTCATGCTCCTGTTTGCAGAAGTGAGGGTTTGTGTGAAGGGGCTGTATGTGAACGTAGGAGGAAGCAAGAGGCCGTGCGTTTATCACAGGTCAGGGATATACAGAGGAACCCAGGTACAGAAAGTAATGAAATCTGGATGTCTCCAAGGAAGGAGACCTTTCCTTTCCTGCTGATGAAAAATCAGCATGATTCCAAGTCAGTGGAAGGAGAACATCACTGACTAATGTGGGACTTAAAAGTTGATCGTTGATTACTTTGGGGAAATCTATTCAGTAGCATTTTATCCATGTAAAGGAAAACATAATCATTTTTAGTGCTGCCAAGGTAATTGAAGACAATGGTGATTTCTATGACCATTAATCAAACAATTAGACAAAACTCAGCGGTTCTGCTTTTTGTTGCACCAAAGGAAAATAAAAGCTACCTGATTGTAGGTAGGGCAAGAATGGAGGTTTAAAGTTCGGAGGTCAATGGTGCTTAGAAGAAAAAAGGAGCCTTTTGTACAGCACATCTACGATAATAGTCATAATGTTATAATATAAACGAGTTTGCAGTGCTCCCATGGCTAGGTAGGAGAGCAGGATTCTATTCCTGCCTTGTCTGCGCACATCTTTCTTTCTGTTTTTGGTCTCCTCGTTGCATCTAAACTCCAGTGAAATGGGGTTAATGATTCTCGCCACGTTTGTCAAGTGCTCTGAAATTCACCTCTGACAAGTGCTGTATTAGGGTGATGAGTTATTTCTGCTTGTGACTTCTTTGTGGTTTTAAACTCTATTGAAGATAAACAGGACAAAGAAAAAGACAAATGTTATGTAAGTGAAGCTTTGAAATGATGCTTTAAAAATTAAAATATTTTGAGAGGAAACATAGAGTTGAGCCTCAAATACATATTAGTTTTTTTCTCTCCTACTTTAAAGCTGAATGTTTACAGGTAACAAAAATTTCAAATGCTTATAGCAGATGACAGGCTGCTCCCCTCTTGCATTTCCACCAGGGAGAAGTGAGAAAGATTTAGCTGTCATCTTGCATATATAAATGATGCTTACAAGCATAACCACTCCCTGAAAAACAACCTTCTCTTGCATCCAAACCCCTGCTTGGATCTCTGGAAACAGCCATGAGTGATCCTAGGCACTTAACATATGCTGTTTTATGTAGGTTTGTATGATTGCATTTGAACTTCTCTCCAGTGCTTTATTTCTGAAAGGAAAAAGAAATGCTATCAAAGATGAAGGTTTTTCAAGGTGTTGACCTTTTGAGGGAAGAGCGTGGTGCATGTGTAGCAGTGTAAACCTTCAGTGATCATTCAATAAAATAACATTAAAAGTGTCTGATTTGTCAAATGAAGAAGTAGTACATCTCACCTTCCAGCTGAATAAATACAGCTCATAGCAGAGGGTAATACTGTCATCATAACATAATTGAAATTATATTATTCCAATGTATAATTCAATAAAACTAACCATAGTAGTGGACTTATCGATTTAAACTCAGTTAAAAGCAGTTCACATATTCAGTTCAAAATATTTCTGACGAATATCAGCTCTGGTAATATGATTTCCTTCATTCAGTAGCAGAAAAGTTTTTATCAGCCTGAAAGATCAGATAAAATGTTAAGAAGGAATTTGATTTTTACACTGTTGACCTAGACAGACTGACTCCTTAGCAGTGAAAGCTGTTAATTTTTTTCCGTCTCCACATTTCTGGTGCATCCCCAGATTTTAGTGTGTTTAGAAAAAAAAAAAAAAATTACCTAATGGCACTTGTTCAAAGGCGAGGGGTCCATTTTTGCTCGATGCAGCCGCCTCTAGTTGTAGGCGTGATTATTTGTCATGTAAATGTACGGCTCCGACCTCTTATGAACCAGAGGAAAGAGTCTGCAGTAATTACTTGGGTTTTTCCTAGTGTAATTAGCAAGTAATCTGCTGTGACATCTAAGTACAACATATGTAGTCAGCCTGTGAGTAAATATGTTGTTTAGTGAATTGTAAAGCAATGTCGCCCTTTCTTAAGTGGTATTGCAGGAAAGATTTTTGCATACACTGGCTCCCAAGGCTATTTGTTCTGGGCTAGTTTTGCTGGTGAAGGGTCTGGAGCACAAGCCTTGAGGAGCGGCTGAGGGAGCGGGAGTTGTTTAGCCTGGAAGAAAAGGAAGCTCAGAGGGGACCTTTTTGCTTTCTAGAACTACTTGAAAGGAGGTTGTAGTGAGGTGGGAGTCCGTCTCTTCTCCCCAGTAACAAGTGATGGGATGAGAGGAAATGGCCTCAAGTTGCAGCAGTGGAGGTTTACATTGGATATTAGAAATTCTTCACCAAAAGGGTTATCAAGCACTGGAACAGGCTGCCCAGAGAAGTAGTGCAGTCACCTTTCCTGGAGGTATTTACAGATGTGTAGTTATGCTTAGGAACATGGTTCAGTGCTGGACTTGGCAGTGCTGGGTTAACCTAAATGATTCTGTTATTCTAAGAGAATCATGAAACATGCATAGGAGGGGAGGTGAAAATATATAGGATTGGCATTTATTTCTTCCTTGTGACAGGATCAGTACTGCAGTCCTAAGACCAACGTTGCCCTTCTTTTTCTTTCCTGTCCTCTTCTTCCGTTCCTGTTTTAAATCCACTTTCAAGAGGGCAGCATGACCGTTAATACTTTGAGAATTTAGATCTTGCAGTAAGTGTACTAGTTCATTAGTTCTTTCTTAGGCTTTGCTGTCAGAATAGCTATCAACTGATTGTATACTATCAGTGCTTTTTCTATAGGAGCGAGTCTTACAAAAAATTCATTCCTTAAAGAGGATCCAGTGAGTGGTTTTTTTCTTCTTCCCCTCCCAGCCCCACTTTCAAGAGCTGTACTCAACTCCTTCCATTTTATATATGGCTTTTACCAAAAAGTGTTTCCCTCACCGCCTCGTGTACTCTTCTGTCGTGCATACTTGCTCAAACTACCATACCTATTCTGTGCTTACATGCTTTGTGGGAAGTGTTTTTTTACCAAAGCCTCCTGTGGTAGGAGCAAGACAGCTGTATGCAACCAGCTGAGCCAACCTGAGATCCTTGCTTTGTCTGAGATTGCTTTGTCACTCTGAACCTGAGATGTAACAAGTGTTCCATGTTGCTTCTAAATGTGGTGACAAGGAAGTAATTGATAGCCGAAAGCATGTGACAAAGACTTTACATTGAAGTTAAAGTCCTTGCATTTGACTCAAATTTAATTTTTCCTCTTTGGCTCGTTCATAGAGATGCAAACCAGTTTCTTGTATCAACAGCACGTCTAATTGATTTCGGAGTGAGGAGGAAAATAAAGCTGGAGCTCACGGTGAATGTTATTCCTCCTTGAAACGTTCTGAATACTTCAATTTATTACACCATTCCAATTAAAATGAGGGTTGTGTGTGTAAACAAAGAAATGAACAGTGTCTGCACCTGCTCATGTTGTTCATTAGTCTACACCTCATTTTCTTATATCTGTCATTGCATAAACAGGCTGCGTGGTTCCATACCTGTGCCCAGTATAGCTGCTGCCCTACCTCCTTTTCTCTGCGTAGGTCAGGTAGTGCTATAAATGGTTTGGGGAAGGAGAACTCCAACAATGAGATAAGGGTTTGATCCTGGAAATGGATCTTCACTGGTGATTTGAAGGGGTTCATGCCCAGAGTTGATATTGATAACTCAGCTGGCTATAAATGTAAGTAACCTGTACTTAGGAGGGTAACCTTGAGTTTGCTGTTTAATGGTACCTTTGGTAAGTTTCCAATTTGATACATGGTATCAGGGGTTGTTGTATTTTTTTTTTTTCACTAGGGAACAATGCAAAAAATAATTGGGAGATTTTTATGGTACCCATTGGGGCAAATTAAGCATACATTTGTGCTTTAATATATGGGCAGAGTCCTACTGCAGTATGGGGTTCCACAGGGAGTCTGCAAAGGTGCACCACAAGCAAATTCCTTATACACAATGGCTCCAGCACCAGTCCTAAGAGTAGTCGTGTGGGGCATCTCATCCCAACCAGAGGTCCATCCCCCAGCCCAGCCTTGCTGCCTGAGGCAGAGTCCTTGAGTCCCTGAGCTCGCCCCTGAGGCTTCAGTTCCACCATGGCTACAAAACAATTCTGAGACTGTTTCTTATCTCATCAGCCAGGGAAACTTCACTCCCTTGCAAGAAGTTCTTCTGTCCCTGTCATTCCTGCTTCCAGATAGTTTAACCCCTTCTTGTAGATGGACTTCTTGCCCTCTGTGCCAGATCATTCTTCATTCACAAATTACCTCTTCGGAGCTGTCAAAATTAGAATTTCCCACTATGTGACTTCCCCTGATTTAGGATTTGTTACAAACTCAGGAAGAACGTTTTGAACAGGCTGTAGCAATGCTGATGGTGGTACTTCACCTCTGCAGCATCCTAATATAATCTCTGGCAAAGGTTTAATTGATTAAAATGTACATTCAGGGCTGTACTCCAGTGTTGCACAGTTGTTGAATTTTGGGAAGCACAGTACAGTTGCTACTACGTTGTTCAGAGTTTTCAGAAAGATTTTGGTTTGAAATTTTAAAAAGTGCAGCTGACGTGCACGCATCTACTGAGCTCTGACAACTGTGGAATTTGAGACACAAATGCCTGCATAGCAGCATCCTTGTGAACCTCTATGCACGGTTGTGCCATGATCCTGCTCAGTAAAAGTGTCAAAAGCTGGGATTCATTGAAACAGTAATGATAGAAATCAAAGTGGAGTGTTTGAGGTTGCACTGAGGAGAAACACTGCTGCAGAAGCAGTATCACACTCAGAAACTTAGGGGTTAATTCAGTGTCCCATTGGTCTTGTTTATTGATGCAGGTGTGTAGAAATCAACTTTCTTTGAGTGAATGAGGATAGAGAAGCTGCTGGATCTCTCTTGGTTTGGAGATGTGACCTGTCAGGAGTAGAGAGCCTAGCAGGTACTGGAGGAGTGGTATCTGCCATATCTTCTGTCCTCCTTCAAGCCCAGGGATAAAACAATAATGAGCCCTGCAAAAAGGAAGCCTGTGTAGTGGTGTGAGAGTAGTTTACTTGAGAGGTGATCAGCATGCAGAGGAATTAGTGTATCTGACTAGATGAGCTAAGGTTCAGCTCTTGAGTGGAAATAGAGGCTGCACTGATAAAAACTGCATGTGTATAAGCTGTGATGATTTGGCCGTTTGCACCTCCTGGGGCTCAGCTATTTGAGCAGGTGGTGAGAAGAAGCTCTGCTTGTGGTGTGGGTGCATGTGCAAATTCATTAGCTTGAGAAAATATCCCCACCCTAGTGATATCAGCTCAGTTATTTGGGGAGGAATGCTGACCTTTCCTGCACTTCAGTGTGCTGGGCCCTCACAGGAGCAGTCCTATGAAGGGGTGCTGCTCTGCCCTGCCAGGCAAGGCTGGAGGGCTCTTATCTTCTTCCTTCCGCCTCGATAATAACACTTGTCATCTTGCCGCGCATGTGGATTTTACACAGCTCAGCGTGCTTTCCAGCAGACACCAAAATATTAATTATAATGCTGTAAAAATTAATTGAAACACAGCATAATCTCTGCTAAGTAAGGTCACTGAAATTGTCTTAAAATAGACTGCTCAAGAAATAAGATAAAATCTCTCTACAGAGAAGCTTAGCAGATTTCCTGTGCCAGTGCTCTTGAGATGCTTCTTATTGTCATTAAAGCGCATTCAGTATTTCTGTATTTTCCCTTGGAGCTCCTGCCATTCTGAGCAGCTTTCCTATCCTGATCATCTCTGTTAACCTGTTAATAGTATTTTGGCCTCCCTTGCCCAAATGGTGGTGATGATGGCCAAGCACTATCTGGTGATATCTTCTTCAGGGAGTTGACTCCTTGGGAGAAGATGCAGACCTATGGACGATGTGAATGGAGATCCAGTCTGATGGTTCTTTGATTCCCATCACAGATCTAATACTTGCATTTCCTGTGATGATCTTGAAAGGTTTTAGAGCAGAACTGGCACAAAATATTTGGTTGTTAGTGTGTACCCAATGCTTACAAAACTGGTCTGGTAAAGGAAGTAGAGGAAGTAGAAGGATGAGAGCCCACCGGCTTCCCAGTGACTCCAGTCCAACTGTTGTACGATTTTTAGGAGTGGCAGCTGCATCCTTTTCATCCCATTTTAAGCCAGCTAGTACTAAATCTGGTCACATTTGGAAGCAGAATGCATGTTTACTCTAGAGATTGTTCCTATTTCATTGAATTGGCTATTGGAAATAGATGGTCCATAACTTCAGTATCACAGTGGGATGCAAGCTAGCATTTTAGGGATGCTGCCAGTGATGCGCTTACTTTAAGAAATTCAGGCACCCATGTGGTGAGAAAAGCCTTTATTTTCAGAGTCTGTGTGAATGGGATCTCTGACAGTTTGCAATTTTGGGTGACATCTGATGCATTTTATTTTATTTTAAGATAAACTACTGTCTGGAAAGGTAAAATCGCCACCTGCTGTCAGAGAAGGTCTAACTGGACCAAACAAGCTTCCCGACATGTAATAGTGTGACCTTTTTCCAGCTCTGCTTTTCTCTTTCTATGTTGTAAAGTCCTTTTCTCTGGCTGGACATCAATGACCTGCAGAAATAGTAACCTTCAAGTGGAGGGAAAAAGAAATAAAAGAAATCAGAGCTTCAGGTGAGCAGGATGAGAGCACAGGGTGGAGGAGCTGCTGTGTTGTCTAGATGCTGTGATGCTCTGTGCCTTTCAGCCCTATGATCCAAAGACCAGTGCTTCTGCAACTGCTTTGTTTGGGTTTTTTTTTTCTTACCTGTTGACAAAATCTTTGGGGAGGAAATAGGTATGTGTGAACTGTCCTAAAGCTAATAGAAAGAGGTTGCTTGGACATCACAGCTGGGTGAAAAGGGAGGCTATGAGACTTCGATGGGGAGAGGAGGGAACCCAGACCAGAGGCAGCCTGCAGTGCCTTTCGTTCACTTGTTTTTGTTTTCAATAGAAGTCACATTGTTTTGGAAGGAGCCTCCTGAGAGAGAGAGGATAGCAGCACTGTGTGTGAATTTTTAATTCTCTCATATGATAGAGCTTTGAGGGGAAAAACCTAGGTGGTTTTAGGGATTAATGACTTTCTGTGATTTTGGATGATATAAAAATAACTTCATGTACTGTGAACTTGAGGCTGTCTTGGTCTCTGGACCCATGCAGCACTGAGGAAGGGAGTATGTTTCAAACTGCAACGATTAATCCCAGCAGTTTGTTAGGCTTCGTGGAGGCCTGCTTTGCCATGTAGAAGTTGAAATAACTCATTGCAGTGGAAATCTGACAATCAGACAGCAACCTTCTCTTAGATTTGACTTCACACAAGGCATCTGAACTGCACTATACTCATCTTTTTAAATTCGTGGCTAAACGTTGCAAGAAAAGAGCAATCAGACTTCCTGTCGTGATGACAAAGGGTGGATTCACTGTCAGAGTGATTAGAGGCTGGGGTTATCCCCAGCAATTGCCAGCTGTAAATATTCAGTCCTCCTCACCTTGAAGCCAGCAGCCTATAGCCCTTTTAGAGAAGAAATGCAGTGAGGTTTCGAGCCAGCAGACCCATTTGGAAATGTATTCTTCCTCTGCTGTTGGGTGTTACAGCACTAAAAATAAATTAAAAGGCACCATCATAGGATATTATTACTAGCTTATGATACAACTTAGCTGCTGATAGACAGTCTATTATAACAATTCCTTCTGGCTGCTGACAGCTCACCAGGTGCTTGGAAATGTCAGCCCCTGCCCCAGGATATATGGAGAGGTTATGGTCTAATTTTCAGCTCTTCCATGCTCTCTGTGGGTGGAGAGGAGCAGGGAATTGTCCTCAGGAGTTTTGCATCCAGCTTGTGTTTTTCAGTGTTGTTTAGCCTACCTTAACTTGCAGGGCTCTTCATGTCAGACTTGTGGGTTTTGGTGCATGATTGTCTCTTGTTCTGGTAGTCACTTTTTTGGCTTTATTGAAACCATCTCAATTAGTTCATATGGTGCCACCTTCCCTTCCCCCCCCCACACACACACTTAAGGAGGGGCCCACTCAGCCTTACTGGTGTGTTTGGTAACTGTATAATTAGAAAGCTAAAAATAATGTACCGAAAGCAGCAGTTTCACAGGAGGTGTCCCAGTTTGGCAACATTGGGCTCTGACTCACATTTGCTTCATTAAGAGCTGAGCTGGATTAAGACATCTGTGGGTATTGGGCATTGCCTTTCTGAGCAGCCAGCGTTTGCCTTGTGTGTGGTGCAGCATAGCTGAGATCTGGCCATCCAGCCCCAGTGCTGATAGTGCCAATGTGCTGTGGTTGGTGATTTACTGCACTCTGTTTATTTAGAATTTATTACAATGCTTACCAAAACCCTGCCCAGCACCAAAGTATCTTGGTGCAGCAAAGATACAAATCAAAGAGTGAATGTCCCCATCTTTGTCTGACAGCCATCAGATCTCAGCTCTATCAGCAATAATGTTTTTACTCTTAAAGATAGTACCGCAAGCAGTATTCAATATTTTTTTTAAATAATTTTTTTTCTTCCTTCCATGCAGTGACAGGCCTTAGATTTCTCTTTCTCTTGTACTGATTTTTATTATTTATTGGTAATGGGCTAATTACCAGAATCTGAAACCCAGTCGGGACCGCATTAATGCTGATTCTTTACAGACCCACCATAAGAAAGGAGGTCTCTAAAATACCAAGGAAGCCTGTTTTACAGCCTATTTTGAATACGTGCTGTTCTGGAACAAGGTTTGAATGAAGGAAATTGCAAATTATGAAATACATTTCATAGTATGCTGTTGCTCCAGGTGAAAACCCCCTTGTTGCCAATTTATCACCGTTTTTATTGTGTGCCTTCCAGTGTGCACTCTTTTTCATCAGGCCCTATCACTTAGATTTGTGTGGTCCTTGGGGAGTTTCAACACATTGGCTGCTTCACCTTGTAACTGCCTGGAAAACTTTTAATTATGGATCTTAAAAATGATGGCACCCAAATAAAAGCAGAAAGACTCTCAAAGTTCTTGTCTTTAACCATCTGTTAATCTGTGAATTGCTCACTTGGTCTTCTGGGGGCTGCTTTGTGACCTTCAAGGACTGAACACCTGAGATGCCATCAGGGTGGAAGGAAGTGAGGACTGGCTGCCCAGAAAGCTCATAGGGATTAACTTACTTCATTATTTATCCCCTTTGTTGTCAACCTAATTCAGTGAACTGCAGAACTGCTTAAAAGTCTACCTAGTTCTGAGCAATTTCTTTCAAACTTTATTTTATTTTTTAAGCGAAGTAGGGATTAAATTTACAGCTATGGTTTGTGAACCATGCTTAGCACAAATGATAGTAAATCATTAAATGTGCTACCATTGGCTTTAGAGGGGAAGCAAATGCAGCCCAGGGCAGGGATTGTTGAACTTACAGCAAATAGCAAATACCAAAATAAATTAAAGTGCATGAGAAACAGGTTTCAGCTGAATTATTGTAACCTTCATTACAAGTGCTTTTTAAAACCTCTCCGACTGGTTTGCTTTAGATAGCTACTTTTGGACATCCTTGTTTCCCGGTGGATTGGCTGATCCAATGCACAGATGATTGGATGTCATGCCATAAGAACAGCAGAGCTGCATCTGCTGACTGGACTGAACATGGAGATACATCGGTATGTGTACCTGCAGAAGGAGGTGGATGTGGACCTAAGCAAGCCTTAAACTGAACTGTATTGTGAATGCATCTGCACTGGGCTGTTGGTCCTGCATGTAGCTTGGTTTCTCCTAGCAGGAGGTCCTCAGGAGCACTGGTTCCAGGATAACCCAGTTGTATGAGCGGGTGCCTGTGTCACAAATGTGCTCTTACATCCCTGCAGGTGTGGTTCCTAGTGAGTTTTTGATGACACGTTTTGGCTTTGCATACTGACTCGCCGGTTACCCAGGGGCTGACCTACAGTGCTGCCTGACTCCGCTGATCACTCAGCTGATGAAGGTGGTGGTGGATGTCACCACAGGCTTAACAGTGCAAGATCACATAGTGATGTAAGGAAGGACAGGATCCAAACTGGGGTGGATGTACCCTGAAACCTGGCAGCTGCCTGGTTTGGCTGAGGATGTGGCAACCAGTCTGTGTCTGTGGACAGGAGCTGTGTGTGCGGAAGAGAGTTTCTTTGTCAGGGTGGTGGTAAAGTTGTGTTTTTCCCTGTGTTTGAGGCTGAGCTCATACAGTTGCTTTAGAAGGGACATGACTGTGTCTTGTCTTGGCTAAGCTTTGGGGAAGAAAAGGAGGGCTGTGGTGTTGGGTGGAGGTACCCTGGTGGGCAGGGTTGGGCGCTCTGGGTCATGATACACAGACGAAAACTGGCATTTCTGGCCCTGTGATGGTTTACCTTCAGTAAGAGGTAGGAGTTTGAATTTAAGTCAGCGAAAGAGGTATAATAACTGTCTTGAGGAGAGAGGAAGAGATGTGCGTGTAAATTTATTTGTCTGGGTTGCTATGGGTCACTTATTCATTGCTGAAGCGCGGTGTGGCTCTTTCACATATTTATTTGTTTGCTAATGAAAAAGCTACAAAATTTTAGAGAAGGGGCTGGGAACACTGCTTTGGTATCTGAATGCCTTCCATATTCATGCTGTGGCAGGCAGATATTTCTTTACATCCCATTTTAAAATTCTAATCTGTGATGCTGTAGATGAGTTGTGGGATAATGGCTGACATTTCAGCTCACTTCTTACCATATTATTTTTAATAAGAAGGTAATGCTCACATTTAAATAAACACCAGTGAGTCAACTTCACTGGTCTCATCAAGTGGTAATGAACCTTGTGATTTTATTCTTTGCAGCGTAACTAATTGCAATGTTTAGAAGTGACATTTTGACCATTAAATTTCTACACAGTAAAGTAATTTCTCATGAAATCTTAACAAAAATTATATGGAGAAACATTTCTATGTATCCAGGGTCATGTTTGCAATTGACAGGGGGCAGATATTTTGCTACCCAGGTTACAGGTGAGTTACTGACCTCACAGAATTCAGTGGGATTTTTATGAGTGACTTTGCAGTCTCTGGCCATTACTGTCCTCCAGTGTGAGGAAGCTCCTCAGAAAAGAGGAGAACTTCAAAAGGAGGACTGTGTTGTATCAGAGCTCTAATTAAATTACGAAAACTTGTCCTTCCTACCCTGAGTTCCAGATTGATTTGTAACTAACCTTTTAACAGGACATAAAATCTGCAGGCCACCTGCGAGAAGTGGTGCTATTTCCATTTCATAATATTTTCTCAGCAGAGATACAAAAGAAATTCCCTGCGGAGTTGATCACAAATATCCATTGAGAATAAACATGCAAAATGTTACATCAACAGTGTTCCTACGTATGCAGCACTCCAAGCTCTGCTGCTATTAATAATATGTTCAGAAGGCATGGGTGTGCAAAGGAATGAAGATGTTATATGTATTTATATATACCCACCAACTATGTAACCTACATGGTAGACTTTACATAGCACCGTATCAGTTTCAACCTACTGCAGCCTGCAGGAGTTCCTTGGACTTAATTACATTCTGGAAGATCTTCCCAGCATCAAATGCAAGATACATTATTAAAAAGAAGCGCTTGGCAATGGCACAAGCTACATTCAGGAGCGCTAACAACAAAATGCTGAATGGTGGCTTGTGTCAAGCTCATTTGTGACATGTGCACCCCAAACTGTCCTGGCTGCAGGTAGGAAATATAGTTAGATCATCTAAGAGACAATGAATGTGTAGCCACCTGAAATTTATTTAGATAGTAAACAGTTCCAGTACAAAAAATAATCCTTAAAAGCTGAGTCCTGGGGATTTCTTCATAAGAGAACCTACTTTTGCCCTCAGGAGCAAACCAATTTGCTTGCCAGAGCTGGTGAGCAAGCTGCCTGCTGCTGACTGCAAAAGGAGCAGCGCTGTGAATCACTGCAAAGAGCTGAACCCTGAAAAAAATCACATTTTTCCATGTCAAAGCTGGATTACTTGCATTACCTGCCTTACTTTTGGCACTGTACAGCTTTTTTTGCCCCTTACTCTCTCTCACCATTCTATTTTGTATAAAACAAGATCCTATCTATGGAGGAGAGAAAATTCTCAGTGATGAAAGCACACCTCTTGGATCACACCTGTTCTGTTGGTCTTTTTTTTTTCCCAAACATCCATGCAGGAGGTCAGCTTTAGGTGTATTCTATATAGAACTCTGGGGGTGTCTGCTTTGCAGACAGGTGCAGCTCTGGCAGTCTCATGAGACTGCAACCATTCCTAATGCATTTTTGGGTGCTTTTATCGGTGAGAGGAATTCCCTGTGTTCGACTCCTCTGATGAAGGGAAAATTTTATGATTAGCACCTTCTAATGCTTTGCTGCACTGCTAGAATGGAGAGTCAGCTCAGATCTCACTGTGGGGCATTGCAACCGGTGTTTGGCTTCGGGGCAGGAGAGAGGAGCAGTCCGGATCATCCCTGCTGCCTGCTCTGTACTCCTGGCTGGCCACATTTTCCCACTGTTGTTCAGCATTCATCAAAACACAGCCCTTGGAGAACGGATTTGCTGTGCTCTGCAGGAGCCTCCTGTGGTGCTCACTTCAACTGGGAAGAGCAGCAGCATCCCAGCTCGGCACAGCACTTGGAGTATGTTTGGGGATGTGAGGGTGGCCCTTTACTTGACACCTTAGTGCCTATACTCGATGCAGAGAATATGTGAGTATTATATACTCATATGTGTACTTCTATACTCACATGTACACATACATATATACAAGCCTTCTCTTGCATACACATATACTCAAGAGTGTGTGTACTTTCCATTTGACCAGCTTGCAGTGATCAATATACTGTTTACATCCCTAGGTTTGTACATTGCACGTATGTGTTTGCAAAATATGGGTGCGAGCAAAACCCACAAGAACAAGACACAATTCTCTCTTCCCGGGACATTGTCTTCCCTGTAAAAACCCCAAATTTGCCTATTTGCTCTGGAGGTCCCAGGGCGATAACTTCAGATGGTATCACTTTCTGGGCAATTTGAAATGCTAATGTTAGTCAGAAATTTTAAGTGTCTGCTTCTGGAGGGGAGACAGGATGCCAAAACCAACATTTATCCATTAAAGTCAATCTTAATTACAACAAAGCTAAGTACTGTCTGTTCTGACCACAAGCTTTGCATTGAGTTTCCTTTTTATTATTTATTTTTTTGCCAGGTCATGTCTTTATGGTGAACCACATTCATACTTATTTTTTTTAAAAAATGTGATTTTTTTTTCAGGGGGAGGGATTTAATTTTGCTCAGAATGGAAATCCAGAATCAAGAATTTTTTTCTCAATCCTCCTCCTCCTTTTAGTCCAGAAATAATAGCTTTTTTTCGGAGCTCTCTGTGTGCTTGAAAGACTGTATCTACCAGCTTGACCAGATTCCTCTTCCTTGTAATCAGCACAGATGTCATACACCACCTTTCTCCTCTCTGGGTCTGAGGCTATGGTGATTTTAATGGGTTTAAAGACAACTTCAGCATTAATAACAGCAATGTTCATTTATTTCTATTGCTTCTGACAGGTTATGCAGATGTTGCAGTTATTGTAGCATTGTGCGCTTCAGATATCAGATGTCCTTTGATAATTTTACAAGATCTGTTTTGCCTAATTATTTCATCCCTATTTAATTCAGGTTGTCCTTGACGTCAGGGCAGCAGCGCACGGTGCACAAGCTGTGGATTCCCAGGAAGGGATTAAAATTCCTGGGCTTGCTGGGGCTTGCAGAACTAGCTCCTTCTTGCCTCAAATATAAACCAGCAGCATCTCTGCTGTACGTGCCCCGACCAGGCCAGGGGTCCTTGGCTCCTGCTCCCTCTTAGCTCTTCCTGGCTTTGGTTGGAAGGTGGCTCTGACTCTCCCTGCAGGCCATGGGTGACCCCAGGCAATGCCACTCTCTAGCCCCATCCCTACGCTCCTGAGGTAAATCCTCAGCTTGTAATGCTTTAGGATTTTTCTTGAAAGGGCTTGAGAAGGGGAGAATGTTGTCAACAGACCAAAAAAGTGGCCCTTCTTAGAGATGTAATGCGTTAACTGCAGTCAGCAATCGGACAGTATTGCTCTTACTGCATTAGTTGGGTTGTTCTTATTTGATGCTAGCAAACCCTAGAGGGATTAAAATTAAATTCCTTAATTTCCCTTCCCTTACATTCCTGTAGGTTTGTTGTTGTTTTTTATTTATTCATTTATTTGTATCTGAGACTACAGATTTATTTAAAAATGGCTGCAGAAATAAGCAAAGAGTAGAAAATGAAATTAAAATGTGATGGAGGCAGAGGCCTTTTTGGTGAAAATAATAAATTTAAATGTAGGAAAAATGGTGGGGTTATATATATTATTTTTTTTAATTTTAAGGGCATCACCTTTTAGTATTGGAAGTGGAAATAAGGACAAAGTATTAAAAAAAGTAAAAGCCTCTCTTTTTTGCCACTGGTGCTATGTGCACCCAGTTGTGCTCACAGCAGGATTTTCTACAGGAGTAAAGTCTATGTGGAAAGTCTCAGCACAGGGCAGCGCAATTTTTGTAGGTCCCTGGCACAGCACATGCATACAAACAAGTCTTTGTGGTAATTTCAGGGCTGGGGACCTCAGTAATTGCAGCCAGGGAACTGGTATTGCACCAAATTATTTTCTAATTGTACTGTACTGGACTTGCAGAGTAGACATTACATCCAGGGCAGTTACTCCTACTAGCTTTCTGTGAGCCCCTGTTTGTGTGTTTGGCAGTAAACTGCACTTCTCACTTTGCTGTATGGGAAACACACCTTTTGGAGGAGCATTGGCTCCGCAGGGAAGATGACCCTTTCCAAAGCTCGATCCTGGCATTACTGACAAGGTTCTTTTGCAGAAGAGCTCTGAAAATCACTTACACTACTGACTGCTGATGTTGGTATTTTTGCACCATGTCATCTGAAAAAGGGGCTGGTGCACGCCTCTGATGCCAAGCAGGCAAGTAATTACTTGTGGGGATTGAAAGCTTTGGAAATTTAGATACCTTGCTCACTCTGGATAGAAACTATTAATAAGGAGGTGAGGCAGACCTAGGCTGGTACCCAGTGAATCTTAACAAGATCTTAGGGTGAATTTTGAGTTTGGTGAGAACCTTTGCAGCCTTTTGGGCAGACAGCTCATTTTCTGGAGTGAGGCAGAGTGGCTTTTAGGTATCCCAGATTACAAGGGGATGCAGCTGATGCTGTAGCCAAGCTTCGCTGCTGTTTTTAACTGACAATGCAAAACTGATTTTTCTCAAGTTAGAGAAAAGTTATGCCAGTTCTTTCTTGCTGGTTAGTTGGATTATGCTTTATAGTAGCATTTTACACATCACATAGTGTAGATGTCAGGTAGCACCCCGAGTCATATCCCAGTAGCACTCTGCTTGGTGCTCTGCTGGGGGGCTGAGGACATGGCACTCAATTGCAGCATGGAAAAAGGTTAATTCTCTTTCTTGCTTCTCAGTTTCCTGGGTTTTTTCTTCCATCTGGAGACTCTGAGATAGGCAAAGCTTGTGACTTGGCTGCAAATGTGTTCTGTTGTCTGGTTGGTAGGCTGTGCTCCTCAAGTTGCTCTTGAATTGAAGGAGATGAAGGTGGTTATGTACAGAAACATTATTTTACAAGGAAGGAAAATTGTCCCAATCATACTTATCAAGTTTGTTGCTTTTTTGGTCAACCTGAAGCACCATGTATCTTTTTAAAAGGCTGAAATTACTCAAAATAACTGGATTTGTATTTTGGAAAGTCAGTTGTAAAGTAATTTTGTGATCATTTTGCTGACTGAGACAGCAGCGTGCTATATTTCCACTCCTCTTGTCCCTTTAGACCTTCATAAAATGAGATCTTCTACCTCATGAACCTGTCAAAATGACTGCATTTTAAAGTAAATATGAAGGCATCAGTGAACATAATTTTCTTTGAGTTCAGCCCTGGCCTAATGGCTTTGACAGAACATCCAGTTAATTTTGCTCTAGGCTTCTGCTGCAATCTATCCTAAGGACATTACTGAGGATGATCAGATTTCTTTGTTTGTGAGAGGTGAATGCTGCTGAGTTGCCTGCTTTCTCCTTGCTGGTGTGGCCACGAGCTGGGGTTGCCTTTCCAGAGAGCGTGCACAGGTGTGGGGATGCACAGATGTAGAGGTCCTCCATAGGGAGGAATACCTGCCTTGGTGTCCTCCAGGCTGGCATTGTGGGTGACTTTAGTAAGGCATTGGTTCTCTGTTGTAGGGGCAGTGCCTCAGAGACCTCCTTGAGTAGTTTTGAGGCTGATCCTTCCTTGCTCTACCGAAAAGCCTTTTCTTCATCCTTGCTGTTCTTAGCTGACAAGCACAGCACAATGCTTTCCCTGCATTTAAATACCCATTGGGTGAAAGTAAGGCATTAACCATTAAGCCACCAGGCTAGCAATATTTACTGGCCCAGAGGCTCATGTGTTGCATGGTGGAAAGTCATTGCATTTTGCACACCATGCAGAGTGCTTTGCATGGGCCAGCAGAGAAGCTGATGTGGAACTCTTGCCCCAGAAATTTTGTTCACCTCACAATTAGGTATTTTGCTTATAACTGTTGGCAAATGAATGGCTCACTTGCCATGTTGTAATTAACCCACATGGCGTTGCACTGACTAGCATTTGCATGTTCTTGGGTGGTGGTCCAGCTCTTTGAAGTTTATTGTTTTCTTCAGAAAAATGTCTTAAAGCGGAGAATAAATAGGGAGAAAACTGCTAGTCATTATAAAGAAAAAATTGTACCAAAAATGTGTGCACAGAAGAAGCAAGAAAAGTAGGATGTCACAGAATCATAAAATGGTTTGGTTTAGAAGGGCCATTAAAGATCATCTAGTTCCACTCCCCCTACCATGGGCAGGGAGATCTTCCCCTAGACCAGGTTACTCAGAGCCCCATCCAACCTGGCCTTGAACAATTCCGGGGATGGGGCATCTACCACTTCTCTGGGCAGCCTGTTCCAGTGCCTCACCACCCTCACAGTAAAGAATTTCTTCCTAATATATAATCTAAATCTCCTTTCTTTCAACTTAAAGCCATCCCTCCTTATCCTATCACTGTATGCCCTTGTAAAAAAATCCCTCACCAGCTTTTATGTACTGGAAGGGAAAGAAGGAATATAGCAATAACCCTTGCTAACTGGGAGCAGGGTTCTTGCAGCAAATCCTGACTGAGGTAAATTCTCTTCCTCTTTTTCACTTTAACACAGCAAAACATGCTGTCTTCCTCTCTTCCCAAATTGGTCCTCCTGCGTGAGCCATGATCTTTCTAAGTACAGAACGTAAATACATAAAAATATTCTGTTGGTAATTTTTAAAACAGTGTGTTTAGAGTAAAAAAAATATAGTCTGAACAAATTGGTACAGGGACTGTGATCTGAAACTACTGTACTATTGCATTCTAAAAGCAGTAATTTTGGACTTCGAGTCTCAATTTACTCTTAAAACAAAAAGGTTTAACCTTAAAAGGAATAAAATGGAGCACAAGTTTACTACCTAGCTTTTAATATCTTTGCAGAAGACATATGTTTTGCAATAATGTCAGCGTTTTTAAGTTTTGTTTTATCATAAACTATGCTTTTTGAGTAAATTGTTTAATCAGAAATGTTGGCAGTAAAACACAGTTTTCATTTTCTCCAAAATAGCTTTGGTTGTTGTTTTTTTTTAACCCAGAATATTTATGGAAAATCTTCCTATTTTATGTTTTCTATGGAGAGAGGTTTATAACTGGTTCAGTAAACTATTTATTTCATGCTTTCACTGCAGATATCACTTCATTTTAAAATGTTAGATTTTTCTCAGAGGAGGTTCCTTTCCATCTTATCCAGGCCGGCACTTCACTGCACTAAGCCTAGGGAGGCTGTGCCATTCCCAAGTTTACTCAAGGGTGATACTCCTGGGTGCTGGTTTGAGCTTTTCTGGGCTGTTGACTTTATTCATCTCCTTGCATTCATCTCCCTGCATATCCACAGGGCAAGCATTTAGCCAGGAATGCATCCCATTTTAGAGACAGACAAAACCCTCCTGGCCTATGCCTTCCCTGCTGTATTTACTGCTGCAGTTGGTGATGGTTTGCATCACAATCACCGAACCAGTTTTCCACTATTTGAAAGACTTTATCTTAGTACTTATTGAGGTATTCATTTGTTGCTGCAGTCGGTTGTTAGGCAGCATTTGCAAACAGTCCTGAAAGTTGGGAAAGACTCGGTAGATGACATAGGCTGATTTTCAGCCCTCTCTGTAGAATCACAGACTTAGCCATGTTAAGTTATGCTACCCAGCCAGGTGTTTAAATCCTTTTAGTCAAAGACAATATCCCCATTTAAACACTACAGGTTATGGCGAAATCTTGCATATATATCTGTCTTTTTATCTCAAAGAAAAAAGACAACCCAACCTCTTCTGAAATTAATGTTTCCTTTCTTCCTTTAGTGGTTATGAAAAAAGATGTTTCAATGGGAGTACTTGCATTGTGGGTTTTCTTTGTTCATGAGATCGAGTGAGGAAATCCTGGAATATGCAAGAGAAAAAGTTAGCTGAAATTATAAATTTAGATATTTTGCTAAGTGTCTTAGTGAGCTTTTTCAACCTTTCCACAGCTTTATCTTTACTTTCTGCTTCCGAGTTATTTTCATTATCATTCTGATAATCAGTAATGCAAAGAAAAGCATTGCTAGAAAAAGACAAAATGAGGTTTTTTTCTGAATTTTTTAAAATTATTTTTCCTTTTCTCTTTTTTTTTCCTCATCCATTAAATGATAGGAACTGAAATAACCGGTAATTTATGAATTTTAAAAAAACCTCCTTTAAATAACATCAAATTAATTCTGCGTTGCCTTTGGGGAATAGTTTTGAAGGTCTGTCGTTAATTCTTGTTGATTTCAGTACAAAATAGGAGCCTAAAAACCTTTTAAAATTCTTTCTGGTGGCACTTAGGGCACTTTACAATTTATTCAATGGGATTTGTGTGCTTACATCATTGAAAGACTCCTGAAAATCATATTTAACAGCTTTGGAGACTGAAAGCTGTAGGAATTTGTTTTACTAAGTTGCTTAAGCACTGCTGATAATCTGAAATGATTGCAGGTTTCCTATTTAAAACAACTTAAATTCCACTTCCTTTGGCCCAGAATAATTTTTCACTGCCTTTTCTGTTTCATGGTAGAAACCATGTTTTCTTCATGTTTCTGAAAGTAAAGCAGTACGTAAGAAGGCACTTTTCCCTAAAGTGATACACAAATCTTAATTACAAAGACTGAGGAGAAGAAATGCATTTTACTGTTAATACAGCATGTATTGTCACTCCTTAGGCAAGCGGGCAGATCAGTTCTTATCTGACTTTCATAATAAATTCGCACTCAAATTGATCCAAGGCTCTTCTGCAGGGCTGGTCGCAGCCTGCTGGCTGTGAAAGGCTGATCCCGCCTCTGGCTTGGCTACTCCTGACTGTCTGGGTCAAGGTATGTGGCTGCAAAGCCTCTCATACAGAAAAATCTCTGATTTCAGTTTCAGATGAAGCTGCAATCTTGACATGCATTTTTTCCATCTTTTTTCTTTCTGTTTTTTGTTTTGGTGTTTTTGTGTGTTTTTTTTTTTTTTAATTTTTATTTGCATGAACCCATACATTTGGGGAAGGAACAGCAATAAATCTCATATCAGTGTGTTTGAGAAGGGTTTCCTTAGAAGGCAGAATGGTGTGTGGTATCTGGAATGTTTTCTCCTTAAGAGTTATGTTGGGTGAAAATGATTCTTTCTTAAAACAATCTTCATTTATCCTCTCCTGTCTGCTTTCTGCATACAGCTAGCTTCCCTGGCTGCTGACAGGGTCCAGCAAATCATTGAAGATAGACTGGATGGGAGATGGGTCTTTTGAAAATCTGCCTCTAATGTTAGAGCATTTAAAGAAATATGGTTGAGTACTAGCTGTAAGTAAGTAGGGGTACAGAGCATGACTATTATTTTCCACCTCCATTAATCTTCCATCGGAGTTCATTGGGATAGCTTAAGGCAGGGTTATAGCTAGGCACGTTCCAACTCTGGATTGCACCATCTCTTTGCATCACATCCTCAGTGTGACAACAATTTTAAAGTGACTAGAAGGTTCTGAGTGCCTGTAAAAATATTTCTAAAGCATTGCTTTTGTGGTACAGAGGTGTATAGATGAAATACTGCCATTTGCTTCATGTGGTGCATCCACTGGGGATCTGAAATTTCCTGGTGGTTTGCAATTAAAAGAAATTTATAATAATACATTCTGGAAGAAGCTGAAAAGAAAGTGAAAAAATTTCAACCTAGAGAGCCTGCTTTACTTCTAGGAGTATTTAAATAATCATTACACCTTAAATTTTGGAATTAAGGGTTTGTTTTCTCAATACTGCTGCCAGCTAGCCTGCTTGGGGATGCTGTAGGAAAGCTTAGGGACTCACCTGCTAAATCTAGCTCTTCTCCACTCAAAACCTTTTCTTTGCTTCTTTCTGAAAGCATTTCTGAGAATTTTTTCCTGCCTTAAAATACATGGTGATGTAGAAGAGATAACATAACCCTCCTAAACAAATATACACACTTATTCCCCCTCTCACTGGTCCCACAGAGATCCTCCAGACCTCTCCAGCCTCTGCACGAAGTTTCTTCAAAGGGGAGAACATTCAGAGACTTAAATACTTTCTTTGAAATGGTTGTAAAGATTGCAGCTTCTGGAGCAAAGCCCAGTTTTTGCAGGAGTCTGTTGGCCAGGTGTGAGAATCCATGGGCTGCTGGCCAGTATCAACCCAATACATTAGGTCTGCTGGCCAGTGTAAACCCAATAGAATATCTCTGAGGTCTTGCAGCTTTGAAGTTTGGGGAAGGAGTCCTGCCAGCCCCGAAGAAGGGGCTCTGAAGTTGGAAACAATCATGAT
This sequence comes from Manacus candei, assembly GCF_025592945.1. Lineage (NCBI taxonomy): Eukaryota > Metazoa > Chordata > Aves > Passeriformes > Pipridae > Manacus > Manacus candei. Next base: position 39,620,145 of record NW_026138076.1, on the reverse strand, counting down.
TAGTTTAGGAAGGATTTGCTGGCTTGATACTTCACTGTGGGATGCTGCCGACATCTCTTCAGAGAGGCTGTTTGCTGCTGCACTGAGGGTCCTGATTTCTCTCTTAACTATTTTTAAGTCTCAAGTAGTTGTTCAATGAGCAATTTTTTAGCACTTCTGGTTTATCTTCCAGACTGTCTGGTGGCATCAGTCTTGATTTCTATGAATTCTTAATTGATAGTGTAAGTGTGTTTTAAAGTAGCAAAATGCCATTGAATTTAATATGAAAATAAAGCCATATTGGCAAAGGCTAAATTAATATGCTGGATTTAGAAAACAGAGTGGATGCCTGTTCTGGCATGAACTGATCCCAAGCTGGTGTAAATTGTCAAGGGTGTTTATTGCATTTGTTGCTAAGTTGGATGATGAATTCACATCATCTGTCTTACCCTGGGAGCTAAGGACAATGTGTCCCTTGGGGGCTGGCTTCAATTCTCCCTTCCCTACTGTAAAGCTCTCAATCTGAGCATGGACCCAAGATCTTTCCTGAGTTGGGATGGGTATGGTTTTAGTTGAATCAGACTCTTGTCTCAAAAAGTGTCACTGGCCATTCCTCCAGCTTTCTACAGCAGGGAGAATTTTGAATCAATCTCTTAATTTTGATGTACTAGTACCTTGCCTGTAGCAACATGAGCTTTATTGAGTGAGATTGCTTTTGACCTTTCCAATGATTCTTCTGGTTGTCATTAGTCTATGTGGGTGAATGGAGGAGTTGGCAGCCTTGGAAAATCACCAGCTGTGCTTCCTGCTCCATTTGGAGACAAGAGATGCTTTCACCAAAGTGGCTTTTCATTTTTACTGTTCAACTTGCATGGCACTCTGCTCCTCAAGTGCTGATACAATAAATCTTTGCTTAGGTTCTGTAGTTTTCTAAACTTATGTGTGATACATCATCAGAATGGTCCTAGAGCAATCTGTAAAAACATGCTTGCTGTGCAGGTAAGCATTTCTTATTTGTCTCCACTACCAAATGAAGTGCAGTATTTTCATATATTTTGCATTTACACTAGCCATCTTGGTGGATAAATGATGCAATTCAACTTATAGTTTTCCCTGCTAAGAAGTAATACAACTCTTTGATTTAAATACAGTCCTCTTTTGTGAGACATTTGAGTATCAGTCGATACTATTCTTATTACTGTGTAGTTTAATGTGAAGAAAGCTGGACACCTGGATTTTGGCAGGTATCAGACTTGAAGCTGCTTCGCTTTCAGATAGTAGATGGTGATGTTTCTGTCAGGCAAACCCTATTAAAACTTGTTCATTGCTCAGAATGGAAACATGGACAGCTGCTCATTGCTTGTCCATATCTTGTCCAATTTTTAGGGAGATGGGTTTGTTCTTATTTAGTAGCAGTTGTATGATTGCTGTCAAGTTGTCTAATTATTTATAATTTATTATAATAATTATTATTAATTTTAGTTCAGTGTTTAATTCATGCTTCTGAATAGCCTGACATCACTCATGAAGTGTCAACAGAAAATTTAACTTAGAAGTGATGAGGAAGTACTATTACTATGAAATAGAAATTCGAGCATCCCTGGATATAGGAGGAACCATTTATTGTCTGCTTGCATGTTTTGACCCTCTTTGCTGTCACAGCTGAGCACCTCACAAACTTTTGACATGGAAATCTTCCCTTTATGTTGTCTTAAAGGTGTGGAGCTGGGGCAAGGTGATATGCCGAGTCATGCAGGTGCCCTGGCTCCCTTCCCACTTGGCTGTGCACTCCCTGGACCATGGAAATTGTGTCTATCATTGTAACATTAAAGTCATGTGGTGCTGGTGGTGGAAAGTGCGATTGATAAGTGTTACAAGAGCCCTGCTCAGTTTATAGAATAATTGCTAGAGCTGGTTGAGCGGAAATTGAGGGCTCACCCCCCTCCCAAGGCTTGGGGAACAAGGAGAAAAAACATGAAGGAAAAAGAGTCTCTTGATATGTGCTTCCTCAAGGGCTAATAAAATGTTTAAGAATGCTACCACCTTCATCTCACTGGTTTTCAATCCCCTTAGCTTTCTAGTAAGCTTTTTGCTGGTGCGCAGGTTAGAAAGTGATACTCAGATCCCCGAGCCTCCCCCCCCCATTAAGGCACCTAGTCATCCTTGTCTGTGTGTGAAGTTTTCTGAGGATTTTATTTCCCAGTTAAACGTTATACCTGCTGGATCTTGTGATTTCACTTTTTAAAAATTCCTTTCTTTTACTAGTGTCAAAAGAAAATGTTGTAAGACAGGCGTTTCTTAGTACCACGATGGTTTTTTGTTTACGTGACTCACGAAAGTAAATGGAAAGCCCCTTAAGCCGGACTCAAGTCTCCTTGTGCAATAGAAGTCCCATTTGGATCTCTTCACACAACCTTGCAATAAAATAATTTTTTGTTTTCCTTTAGATATTTTTGTTCCTACATGTGGACAAGGTAAATAAGTCATTAAGATTTCAGCAGCCCTCACGGTCCCTGAGAAAAAGAGGAGATTATGGAGGCATAGGTGGGAAACGCTCTGATCTGAAGCACATTGAACTGTTGGGCAGATCCTCCCAGTGAAGCTTGTGGATAACCTTCCTCTGCTGGGAAAGCAGACCTGATACTTAGGGTGTTCACAAAACTGTACCATGAGCCAGGAGGATGGGGAGGATGTGAGGGGCAGAGCAGACTTTTCCCCCTGACCAGTCATTGTAATTGCTGGCTAATGATGCTGTGTGGGTGAGCAATCTTGGTAAAGGAAGATTAAAGAAACAAGATTTTAAGGTCATTGCTGCTGTTCCAGGTCCAAGCAAAAACCTTGGCACTGAGCAAGGATTTCTGTTTTCAGGGCCACCTGGGAAGTAAGGCTGTATTTTTTTCCCCTCCTGATGGTGGCAGAGCTAGTGAGTACTGGTGGAAGCTTGAATAAACTCCCCCCTGCTTTGGAGATCTGAAAGGTTGGAGCATTTCTCATTTAAACTCTGCTATTCAAGCCTGTGGTTTTAAGGGAGTTTTTGTGTGTTGAACAAAATTGTAATTCCCCGAATTTTAAGCTCAGATGACTAACACTGAGTTATAGATGTCTGCTTTTAATGTGTTAAGAAGGAATAATTTGTATCCAGAGAGAAAATAGTTAAGAAATGCAGGTATTTAGGTCAACTGCAAGTACTGATTGTACTGTGCTGGGCAATTTACCTAAATGCTTTATACCTTGGAGCTGTGCATGGACTGACACCACTGTGGGCTCCAGGGTGACCTTTTTGGTGGTTGCTTGAGATGACATGCAGGAAAGGAATGTTCACTTGATCATTCCGAAGTTTTAAAGTTCCAAGTGCACATATCTTAACCATCATTAGGATAAGAATCTTGAAAATTTAAGAAGCACTAAGGATGTATTTGTAGAAGATGAGTGACTTTAAACATTCATGTTTTAAGGCAAAAAATATTTCCAGAATTTGTCTTCTTGACCTGCTGTGTAAATATAACATGTAGGTCTAAATATAACGTTTTTATAAATGATCATTCTTGCTGCCAATAATAGGTCTTATGCAGCACATTGCCATGACACCTGACTTGCTAGAAGTACAAGTTTTTATTAATGTTCAGATAAAGTTGCTGTTGCATTGCATCTTGTGGTCATTGCCTCCTGGAGTATAAATACACATAATGATGTTGTTTAATGTGACACATACTGTTTCACCATATTGACATTTCCATTTTAATGCACTATACCTGTCTGGTAAGGCTACCTTTAATGTGCACCATGAGCATAAAAATCATCAGCAGAAAAGAAAAACAACCCACTTGAAGAAATGATAGCTAATTTAGCATCGTATTACTTCTGGGAAAGTTTTATGTGTGAACAAATGTTGCAGTTTTTCAGAGCGTGCACCAAACCTCAAAATGTGTTGTGCAGCCAGTGTAATAAAGTGGTGATTGGGCCATAGAAAAGGTGCTACTTCTTCCCGAGGGAAGATTGCTTCTGCTTATTCATTTAGCTTATGGCTGTTTAAAGGAGATGCAGTCACAGAGTGGTGAGGTTAGATTATGCAAGGCCACCACTTAGCTGAATTTCGATCTTTATTAAATTGTGTGGAATATCTTCAGCATGAAGTATGGAGGGATGGAAGGGAAAGTGTCTGGATCTGATAGGGGAATAGACCTAGGAAGGACCAGGGGGCTTGGGAAACAGGGCTTCCGACACAAGGAAGTAAAGTAGAGTCTACTATTTTCATCAGGGAGCGGAGCTCATAATGTTGCTATTTTTTCTTTTGCTGTAAAATTTGAGATGAAAGATGGGAAAACCAGTGAGATTTTCCTTTTTTTAGCACTCCTGAAGACTACTGTGAGAGTTCGAACTTGCAGCACAGAATTTAGTATACTCCTGTTGCATAAAGTAAAATTACCATCCTCGGATGTCGCGGAGAAATAAAATCATATGCCAGGGTATTCCTTCATGCTGAGCATCTGTTTCGCCCTCTGCCCCACGGGCACTGTGCTTATGTGCTGCAGTACATAGATCAACTGGAGCTTCGTGTTACCCCAACTTTTCGCATCGTCCTATGGAGCCCCGACAAAGTAAATTCATACATTTTTGGTTGGGTGGTGTTTTTTTTTTTTTTTTTTTTTTTTTTTTTGTCTCCAGAGAAGTGGCCATTGTGCTTTGGCAAGTGTAAATAAGAAGTGACATGGTCGGCAGGAGCGGCTCTGAATCGGCTCTTGTCTCCCATTGTGTCCTTTGCCAATTAAAGGTCATTTGCAGGGCACAGCAGTGGGGACATAAGGGCTAAGCTTATTGTCCACACATTAATGATCACTGAGATCAGAGGCAGCTGAAAAATTCGGGGGCTAAACCCAGTTTTTGTGTGCTGGCAGGATGAGGGCAGGGTGATGCTGGGAAAGGCACATGAGCATTCCTGCCTAATGATGCAGTGCAGTCACCAGTGCCCAACTCTTCTTCATTTTCCCTAAGTTGCCACTGGCTCTATTACCTTCCTCTGTGTTGTCTCATCGGTGGGATGCTGTTTGGGACAGACACTCCATCTTCCTGTTTTTATCACTGTGCAGATGGGATTCTGAAGGTGGTGAAATGATAAGAGCAGACCCACTTTCCAATAGTGTGTAACCTCAGTGCTTTCTTCACACTCAGCATTTCTTTGGAGAATGTCAGAGGGCTTTTAAGGCAGTCATGGTTTGAAGGTTGTGACGCTCTTGTTGGATGAGCTGTTAAGGTCTTTGTTTTATATCTGGCAGAACCAAGAGAAGAGATATTTGTGCTTCAGCACGTTGAAGTCTCTGCTAAATTTTGGTAGGTCACAAGAGCCTAAAATGGTAGTGTGGACGAAGTAATGCCCAGTGCCAAGCTGTGACAGTGCAGAAATCCCTAATAAATGCAGAATTTTTTGCTTGGAGGAGCGGTTCTATCTGGGAGCATTTGCTCCCATGTTTTAGTGGTTTACTTTCTGTCAGGTTCTTGTATATTCAGTATTTCTAGTGTTGTCATTTACCATTCTGGCAATATTAGAAAGTGAACAGTGAAAAATTTGTTTCTCCCTTGGGGAACCTACATATATTTGTGGAGGCTCAATACATAAAAGCTATGGAAATCAGCAGCTAGAATACAGTCACTGCCGTGCCATATATATTTATTCATAAATTACCATTGGTGAAGACAAAAGGCTAAAATGTGTCTGATGTGGAGGAACAATAGGTCTGGGACTGGGATTAGGAGTTTTCATGAACAGAACACAGAGCTGGGTAGCAGGCTTCCTTTTGAGGGTGCAGGATGGATGAACTCTGACTCTGGTGTTTCCATGGGTTAATGCCAGGCCCAGGCTTGATCTTCTGAATTTGTAGCTGAGATGGAAGAAGTAATGGTGTAAATGTGCCAGGCAGGAGGATTAATAACAGGTGTTAAACCATATTTCAAGAGATGCCACTGCTCGGAAATCATACCTCTCCTACCTCTTCAACCCTGCATTGTTTTGTAAGGGCTTTATTTCATATTGGGCATGACAATTTGATAGCAGATTTCTTTACCTTATGTTCTCTAGGCAACTTCTCAATGTTGCTGTCATATCTTACTATTTTTTTTTATCATGAATCACATGGTTTAATTTTTTTTAAAATTCTGGCACAACTCCTGGAATTGGAATATTTAGTGCTAATTTTAGCATTCATTAAAAAAAAATAAATTTCAGCAATAATACCTAGCACCCAATGTCAGCATAGGTGCACTGAAGTCTTTGTAAGGATATGCTGATGAATCCCTCTTGTTCTCCAAGTCATACTACTGCTTCAGGGGACTGGAGGAGGCCAGGAACTGAATATGCTCTTTAGCCATAGGTTTCTGCTGCATTTTTAGTGTGGTCTAATCGGTGTTTCCTCAAAGAGACAGGATGAGCTGATGAGGCACCTGTAAAAATTAATGTCAGGGTGACTTATTCTTCCAGGTCTGAGTAGCATCCCAAGGTGAAAGCCTGGTTTGTTTAAGGATTGCCAAATTTGCACTGACTGGAGGCAGTCAGGGTAGCACAGCAGGTTTTATTGCACTGCTTGCAGCTACAGCATTATAGCAATTGGCAAAAGAGACACCACAGGTAGCATTGACTTTGGCTGCTGCAGTAGGAAATGCATGGTTTACTAAAATGAATGCCTAAATGCAAGGAAAGATAACCACCATAACCATCCTGCACAGAATGACCAGGGCATTGGAATAGCTCTTCCAGTGGGCAGTGGAGCCTACAGGATGTTAAACCCTTGCCAACACCTCAGCTGAGGGTCCCAAACAAAGGGAGGAGGGAGCAAAGCCAGATCTGTCCCTCCCCTTGCCCAGGAGTGCCATCCTGATTTATGGTGCCTGCCTTTGGGTACAGCATCAGCATTGCTCGTGTCTGCCGTCTAATTTCTCATGCCTGACAACCTTCATGGGTGAGCTGGCTTTCCACTCCTTGATCCAGCACACTTCTCAGTTTATTGCTCACACAACAGAGTCTTTTAATTGAATTTATATTTGTTTGGATAGCACTTGTCAGTGTGGCATGAATCTTCATCAGGTTCAGTCGTCTTTCGCTGAGTTCATATGTAATTCCCACAGTAAGTGCTCCAAAACTGGAAGGCTTGTTTCACCTCTAGGGGAAAGGCAGCCACTTTGGGGCACGGCTGTCTTTTTCCCATGCTCATCCAGTGCCTTGCGTCATCAAGCTCTTGTCCCATACTGGAAACCAGCAATAGAGTTGTGATTATTTTTTTTTTAATGGAAACTGAATATTTATTTAAGATAATCGTAACTGTGGTTATTTTTAATACTGGTGAAGAAGTGAGATGTGCTAAGGCATCATGATGGAAACCCTGAGATGAAGTGGGGGTTGTATGGTCAGATCCTTCCCCTTTGCACATTGGAAGACCAGCGTCTCCTGTGGAACAAGCAACTCCCCTTTTGCAGAGTCTGGGCTGAAAGGCCTTAAGACCTTGAGAATTACTGACACAGGAAACATGGTAACAGTACTGGAAAAGGGATAAAAGAAACAGTAACGTAGTAATTCAGTTAACAATATGTTCGACAGAACACATTCATAACTCTTCCTACTTGGGGACACAATTTGCTTGCTGTATTATGCCAGTAGAGATAACCCTTAATTCCTTTCGTATCCTGTTTTTGAATCATTTTGTTAAACAAAGGCCTTTGAGTCCTCCTTTGTTGCTGAGAACAAATGGTGAGATTTTGGGGACTGTAGCTACTTTTGTTATTCACAAATTCCAGAGCCTTTCAAAATTCTTCATCATTCACATTCTGGGCTTCACCACACAATCATTCATTATGTCAGCAGCTGCCCGGGGAGTCTCACTTCAGCTCATTCAGCCAAATAATAAGCACTGGGACAACTGCTTCTGCATTAAAATAATAATAAAATAATAAATAGAGGTTCTTGCATGTGCAGAACAATGCTGCTATCTTCTGCTTTTTGACATATCCCTGTGTCAAAGTCAGTGATCATTTTTGCTCAGCATCTGTGTTGGAATAAACCTGGGCATTTGGTAAATGATGTTTTTCTGAAGGATGTTTCGATATGGCCAAACACTTAAATTCTGCCCAATTTGAGGTGGGGGGGCTTTTTAGACAGGTTTTATTTCTCAGACATCTCTTTTATGTTTGGTTCGTCTGACAGGAGGATTTGGGATGCTCACCTGCAAATATGTATATTAGCATATATGTATAGAGCTGTAGAGATAACACAGCCCAGCAAGCAAAGTGGTTATTTGTGATGTGGAAGTGGGATTGCAAAGGAGTGACCAGCACAGTGAATTTTTATTTCTTGGTGCAACCATTTTATTTTTCCAAGTGAGATCTAATAATAGTGTTAGTGTGATGCTTCATTCTTCCTCTTTCATTAGGATAAGGAATGCAATTTATAAAGTAAAGCAGGATTATTCCTTCCATCTCCTGTGCAAACAGTTTACACTAGCTGGCTTCCTGCACAGTATGCAAATACAAACGTCCCATCGAGCAAGGTATCACTGCTGCAATGTGCCCAGTAGCAGACTAATCCAAGATGGCTTTATCCAGATGTCATTCTGTCCCACAATCTGAAGTGATATACCCTGCCTGTGCCATTGCCTCATTCATCTGAGTGAAATTTACATGCTGATTCAGCTGAGCCAAAGGAAAGCTGCCTCATGGCTTCTCAGGGATGTAGCTTTCCATGCAGCGGGCAGGCTGTGCGCGACATTGCCACCTTTTGCTGAACTCTTCCCGCCTATGCTGATAGTACCACGTGCAACTGAAAACCACTATTGATTGTGTGGAAGCAACTCTCTCTTTTAGAGGAAGTAACTTGGATGTTTATGGGAGATGGGCAGAAAAAATATACTGTTCATTTTTATGATTTTTTTTTTTTTTAAAGTGAGCATGAGGACTCTACAGAAGTCCCAAAGGCTGACATCAGCCAGTTGTAAGACTAGGTCTGGAAAGGTTTGGTAAAGATTTTCTCTGTGAGCACAAATACAGTGTCTGGACAAGGGTTTCTTTTTGTCCCACCCAGCTGGCCTCAGTCCTTCTCCTTCATATACTGGGATAACAAAATACAGAAAGGGAGAAGAAAAGCATTTAAGTTTTATTTGTAGCTGTTGTTCTTTTTTGTGAAGTGCAAAGATTGTATTTTTAAATGACATAATTTGTTTTCAAGTATTAGGCCAACAACATGAGCCCCTTGTAACTTGCCATCTCCTGTGTGCCTTACAGATGAGGGCATTGCTTTTCCAACCTGATGCTGAGCTTTGATCTGCACAGTCTCCACGGTTTCTTACTACAGCCATGCTGTGGCCCTTTCATATTTATGGTCAAGCACTTTCTTAGCATATTTCTTTTTTCTGTTTTGTTTGTTTGGTTGGTTTGGTTTGTTTGTTTTGTTGTATGGTTTTTGTTTTTGTTTTGGGTTTTTTTTAAGTCATGGGAAATGTCCTCAATTGTTGTACCTTAGGAGAAGAGACTGTTTTCCTTTCTCCTTGAAGAGCTCCTAGCCCAAGGGAACCTCCTCTTAACTGGGCATTCTGTGGCAACATAACTGCTAGTTATTTACATATTCCATGTTTTGTTGGGGTTTTTTTTTGGAGATGGTGGTGGGGAGATCTGAGCTTCGTAACCTCTTGTGCGACTCTAAACCCAAATAACAGGCCTTGTGAACCACATTCCTAAATTGTCACGTTAGCAAAGTGCCTTATCCTCCCTCCTTCCACACCCTCTGTACCCCAGTTTGGCTCCCAGCCTTATTGCTTCTATTTCTACACCTGCCTACTTAAATCTCTGCAGAAGATGCTCTGTAGAAGATGCTCTCAGTCTATGCTTTTGCATAGCTGAAGCATCTCAAAAGGGTACAGTTTTGATGACTTTCAGGTGGCCTGGGCCTCAGCCTCCATGTCCAGCAACTTCAGCCTGAGTATTTGTAAAGTAGTTCTTAGTCACTCCCTGGCTGCTTCAGCTCTTACTCATTTGCCTGATCTTTTATGAGTGTTTTTTTACTCTCTTTGTATTTGTGCCTGTATTGTGGTCCTTGTGGATGAGGTGGGAAAAGCCCCCTGGCACTAGCTGGGAGGAGAGTGCACAGGTTAGATTCACCAGTGAAGAGAGGCAAAGGGCTCTTCCAGCAAGTCTTTCAGGCAGTATTTGTGGATCTGCCATAAAAATTCCCTCTTATCTTCTCCAGAATACCCAAGGCAAATTGCAAAGTGAGATGGCCTGCAGTCTTCATGGCCAAATCTGAGTTTCCATATCTTGCACTACATCTAGATATGCTCAATAAAGAAAGAAAGGAAAAAATAAAAGTGATAGATTCTGATGGGGAAAATTAATTTGCAAAATTTGAGTGGCTGGAAAGATGCCCAGCAGAAAAGGAACTGGGGGTTCTGGTCAACAGCTGCTGAACATGAGCCATCAGTGTGCCCAGGTGGCCAAGAAGACCAATGACACCGTGGCCTGTATCAGCAACAGTATCCTGGTCCAGCAGGACCAGGGCAGTGATTCTTCCCCTGTGCTCAGCACTGGTGAGGCCACACCTCAAGTGCTGTGTCCAGTTCTGGGCCCCTCACTACAGAAAAAGACATTGAGGTTCTGGAGAGATTCCAGAGAAGGGCAGCGAAGCTGTTGAAAGGGCTGGGGCACAAGTCTTATGGGGAGCAGCTGAGGGAGCTGGAGATGTTTAGCCTGGAGAAAGGGAGGCTGAGGGGGGATCTTACTGCTCTTTACAACAACCTGAAAGGAGGTTGTATAAAGGTGGGGTTCTGTCTCTTCTCCCAGGTGACATGTGACAGGACAGGAGGAAATGGCCAGGGAGGTTTAGATTGGATATTAGGAAAAATTTCTTCCTTGCAGAAGAACAGGTCAGGCATTGGAACAAACAGCCCTGTGAAGCAGTGGAATCTACATCCCTGTAAGAATTCAAAAACTGTGTCTGTGTGGCACTTGGGGACATGGTTTAGTGGTGGTCATGGTGGTTCTGGGTTAATGATTGGACTCTACGCATCTTAAGAGAGCTTTTCCAACCTTAAGGATTCTATGATTTCCCACTCAATTTTTTTCTCAGGTTATGAACTTGCTAAAAAACTAAAGTGTGTGCCATAGCTTACTAAAGTGTGTGCCATAGCTTACTGTGTGTGTGCCATAGCTTACTAGACCCTACCCAGCACCCTGGTGCAGTTTCAGTGCTCTTTCAGTGTGGCAGAACCTTGTGTGTACGCTGTCTGAAGGGGCAGAGGGATGTCCATATGCTGAGGTGTGTTCAATTTACATTTTCAAAGCTGGGAATGCAGCCTGGACAAGAAAATGTCTGATCCCCTTTGTCTGTGTTACTCAATTTAGCTGCCGGGGCCCTCTTTGCAAAATTAAACAGAAGTCTGAGAAGAAACATAATTACATCTTTATGCAATAGCTATACAAGTTATGTGGAGGCTGTGAGGACAAGCATCATTTCTGCTGGCCTGCCCTCTTGGCAAACAGTTTGCTTTTTGTATATGCTGGTGGACACTCCTGTCTGGGTCAAGATGAATCACTCCCTGAATTCCCCTGACTACATTTTCTCTATCTCTGCTGGCTATAAAAGGAGCCTGGTGTGTATTTAAGCTGCTGAGGGCTCTGTTTTAGCCACCAGTCCTTGGGCAGCTGAATCCTTTGTCTAACACTCATTAGGCCAGAAGCTGCTGGGAAATGATGATCTGAATGCCAGGAATGGGGGGACTGCTCCATCAGCCTGCAGCTGTGCCACCCCAGGAGGTGGAGAGGCAGGTAGGCACGGGGGTTGCAGTCCCTACCATCACTCCTTAAGGGGCTACATGGAGCCAAGCTTTAGTCCTCCAGCATTTAATGTGCCCAATGGGAAGCTCATCCTGAAATCTGTACCCCAGAATTTGGTTTCCCTAGGCAAACCTACCTGTCAGTCAGGGCTGTGCCCACAGGTCACCTAAGTATGGTTATCCATTTACCTACCCTGTGGGGCCCCGTCCTGGATTCGGGGCAGCTCTTGCTCCTTGAGAGGATCTGGGATTACAAAATATAAGGCTGGCAAAGTATTGGGTTGCAGCAACTTTCCCATGAATTAAACTTATTATATGAGTGCAGGAGCAAATAACTTATCTTCCAGTCTCATTACTAGAACAGACATGCCATAAGCGCGCAAGAAATACACTCTTTAAAGATATATAAAGAAGACTGTGTAAGAATCCATATCTGTTTGGTCAGAACGTGGTACCTGAACTATGCTTTGAATTTCAACAAGCTGAGAGCTGCTGGAGAAGTGGTTGAGCACAGGGCAGGGTGGCAAGGAGCTGTTGGTAGCACATCCTCTGGTTTTCCTGCTCTCCAGCATCCCCTTTCCCTGACTAAGGCAGCAGCTGTTGCTGCTGTACACAGATGTGGCAAAGTCCTCCAGGTAGAGAAGAGCTGCCACTCTGTCTGTGGAGCAGCTGCTCTTAAATTGTTATTTTCCTCTGCTATTTCCCCCAGCTCTGAGTCTCACTGATACATCCTCATATGGTGTCTGCCTCTTCCAGCTCTATCAATGTACTTCTTGCGTGTCAGAGAGGCATTTCTACTTGCTTCTCTTGTACTTGCTTACTCTTTTTTAAAGGGGTAAGAACTGAAGGCCTTGCTTTTATTTTTAGAAGCCTCTCTGCAGTGTTTGTGTCCAGTTTAACTTGTCCTTAGTGTGCTGGGTGATCCATGAGACCAGGTGTCATCCTTTCCTCCCTTGGATAGACCCTCCGTATACACAAACTCAGATCTCCAGATCTCCTGTATCTGATGCATTTTGATTATTTCAGGACATGAGTTTTCATGTTATTGGGGGAAAGTTCCTTTTAATCCTGTATTTTACAATTTACTAGCCAAATCGATACTTTTTTCCTGTTACCTGTCTTGGATCTAGATACCAGCTGAGTTAAAAGGTTCCAATTTGATTTTCTGACTTTTGCAGTTTGGTCATATGGACTTCTGTCCTCTTTTTTAGTTTCCTACATATTCTTTTACTCTGGGTTTATATACACCTTTTGTGCCTCAGCCGTGGCCAAGAAACTTCACCATGGAGTAGGTGTGGATTTAGTTTTCCTGTATTTCTGCTTCTTAGCTCTTAGGATATCCCTTTTCTTAGCACAACCAGTGGTCTTTGCTAACTTGTTTCTTCCATCCAGGGAGGAAAGGCATACCTGCACTAGTGTCTTCGTTAAACAAGCGTCTTGTCCGTAATTCTGTTTTGACAGAGAGTGTTGTCTTGAGATATCACCTGCTCTATCATGACCTAGAAACTACCTGGGAGGGGTTGTACTTTCACGTGGCAACCTCCTACTTTTCTGGGGTCTTCACCTGTTCTGTGTTCGCATTCAAGTACCTGAGCTCACCCATTATCACTGTTTTTACAGGTACTAGTCCTCGCTCCAATACCCCTTCACACATCCTTCTGCTGACCATAAAGAGATGTTTACAAGTGGCAGAATATTTGTTTCAGAGAAAGGAAGTAATTTTCCTGAGAAAAAAAATCCTTGTTTTTTAAATGGGAAGTTTGAGGGAAAGAGAATTGTTTCACATTCTCTAAAATATCATCATATCTTTTATTGTTGCAAAATACTTTCATGTTTGATGCAGTCATCTTTCAGTAATTAAGGAGAAAATGAGTTATTATCTGGGTTAATATATTTTAAACGCTAAAAAACCAAGTTTACCTTTTTGCATCCTTTAGCACTGTTAGACCTCTGTGCAATTTTGAGAGCCTGAAGAGATCAATCCTCTGCTTTCAGTGTCAGCTATAAAAATAGCTTTTTTTGTTTTAAACAAAGGACAAAACTGAGCTAAAACCTTGCTCAGACTGGTTTTTTTCTCTGACCAGAGTGGACCAGCTTTGGCCATAAATGACCCAGAAGGCATTTTGGTTTAACTCTCTGTCTCAGTTTCCCTTATCAGAACACAGTAATGGAGATTTTAATTTTGTCAGTACTCCTGGCTTGACCACATTCCTACTGCATTGTTGTCCATCACCAGGGATCTCAGGATGTCCTCAGAGTCAATGCTGGACCACCCTTTGCTGAGACCTGTTTCCTTAGACTTCTCATAACCTGTTGGTTTGAGTTGTTTCCAAAACTGTATGTGATCTCTGTGAGCTGCAGGTAGCATGAGAAAATTCTGTATGTCTGTTCTGAAGGACAAAAACCATTTCTGTAATGGTCCACATGCATTTGGCCAAATGAGAAAATACTGCTGCAGTGGTGGTCTCAAATCAGGATAATGAGAGAGGAAGTAAAAATTAAACATATAGATTTCAAAGGAGCAAAACTACCCCATGCTTGCAGTCTAGGGCTCTTAACATCTTTCCATTTAACCTACAGACCTCTAAATAAATGGCTACATTTATTTAATCTACTTCCATCTAGGGACAGATGTACCAAGAGGGACTCTGTGATCTTAAGCAATTAGCCCTTAACATTTATTTCCCTTACCCTGAAGAGTTGCTGGTGGTACATCACCCCTCCTGGTGGCTGCTTGAGTTGGGGGGCTTTCTGGTGTCTCTCTTGGAGGAGAAGCTGCCATGTGTTGCCATGTCTGTGCCATCCCCTGCCTCCTGCCATGTTGTCTGCCATGATAACATAGGTGTGATTTTTCTCCCATGACCTCAGTGCAATCAATTCAATGCAAGTGGAAGGCTCAGTCAGAGCTTCATCAGCCCCTCTGTTAATCATCCATAGTACTTAGGGTAATATGACAGCAAGGACGAGGAGGAGAGTGCTGAGAGAGCCACCAAAACCAAGTGGGCGGCTAGGTCAGGGTGTGCCCCCGACTGTGCACAGCAGTATGCAGGACACACACCCTGGCTGCCAATTACCAAACTTGTTTTGAGTCCTAACTTTAGTGATACTTCTCTGTAAGAGGGAATGCTCCCTGTTGGCCCACATTCCTAATGAAGGCTATGTCTGGAATCACCTCCCACGCCCCCAAGCCACTGATGGTACTTTTACTGCTGCTTTCTGCATTAAGCTGGAATGAAATAATTTTGCAAGTCCTGTGCATTGCCACTAACACGTCCTTAGTGTTACTAGGCAGGGTGTGTTTTTAGTTGTGATAAGCTTTTCTAAATGTGAACAAAGCAAGCAACAGCTGTAAAAGTATTTTTATTTGGGTGACTTTGTGTATGTCAGGAGAAAAAAAAGTTCCCTTTTGTTTACACCACTTAGAGTGGAAAAGATGGGAATACATAGGCTACTTTAATGCAGTTGTCAAAAGCTACTATGAGGAGAAAACTGGTCACAAAGGGACGATATATGAGGTCTTTGGAAAAGGAGAGCCGAAGCAGCAGTATGTTTGAAAGGAAACCTCCTTCTGCATAGGATAAAATTCCTCAGTATAAATCCTTTGTAAGTTACTATTCTTGCAGTTTGTGGCTTTGTTTAGTATCAGATTGCCTTCATCTTGTGGGCTCCTGCAACTGGAGTTTATCAGGATTGAGTGACATGAAAGTGTTTGCATATTCATAAATTAGTCTTTTTAAGACTTCCCAGTGGGACTTTTAACTATGCTTAGTCTGTTTATCCATTCAAATCCACCGCTACAGTGTTTTAAAACTTGAAATCATAACTGCATCTGAATTTCACCATGAAATAAAATATTCTAAGTGAGGACACATGTTAGCAATCAACACGAGGTCTTTCAAATGAACCCTTGTGCTGCAGGATGGGAGGCTGTTTCCAGGGAAGTATTGACAGACTCTTGATCAGTTGAAGCCTGGGGCACTGAAATCCGTCAGTAGGTGCGGAGGTTAACGCAGAACAGGTTTTAGAGGTGCTCAGTGCTTCTCAACGATGGACTAGATTATTTTTGTGTCTTAACCATAGCCGGCTGAGCTTCATCAGGCTAGCTGTAAATCACGTCATGGGGAAGGTGCAGAGACACAGGTAAAAGCAAGAAGAATCTGCTTAAGTTGTGCCTCTGGAACAATCACAACTTTTTCACAATCTCGACGTGCCCCTGAGTGCTGACATTTTGACTGGGACTAAATTTTTCATGTAGAAACAGTAGTTGTGTTGAATTGTTCATCTTATCTCAGCTCTTTTCATTTTAATACAAGCTTTGGCTAGTCTGTAGGATTGCTGATTGAATTTGTTCGATTAACAGAGACTTTCATGTTACAGAAATGAAAATTCATAATTTTAAAATTTATTGCTGGATAGCTGAACTGGCCAACTGGGGATGAACTTTTCAGAAGATGAGCAACAATGGATTAAATTTAAGAGTCATGGACATGATTTTACAGCAGACTGGAGATCTTGTGGGTCACACTTATTAGAAGTCCAACTTGGGGGGGGTTTATTATTTTTAAAGGGCAAGTATGCAACATTTAAAAAAATGTTCTGATGACACATTGGTTTGCACACTGAAAGTACTTGTTTTTGAAAGCAACTAGATGACTAAAGATGCTTTTTATGGTAAAGGGAAGTAGAAAAAAATCCAAATATTTGGTGCATTACAAGACAAGGGGGCAGTCCTGGGAAAAGTGCTACACCGTAACACAAAGCTCTGCAGAGTGGAGGAGCTGGAAATAAAAGCACAGAAATATCTTCAGAAAAAATGTGGTTGGCTGAGTTTAGAAAAGGAGGAACACCTCATTTGTTCTTCTTGAGGGCAGAAGGCAACTTGTAAAACTAGGAGGTAAATTTCTCATTTAATATTTTAAATACTTGATAGAAATTCTGTGGTTTGTAAAGCTTCAGGCCATGTCTTTTTATATATATATGGATGTTTTTATTAAATTGAAATTATTTCTGCTGCTGAATTTCTATGAAGTTGCTTAATTCATTTGGCATGCCTTGGCCACTACAATAGTGGAATAATAAGAGAGACCTCTGATCCTGGTATGTGCACGTTATACTCTACTGTAGAGTAGCCTGCATATCCTAGCATTACTCTTATCTTATTCTCCTTTAAAGCAATACAATTTAACTTTGCAGGCCCTGTCATCCAGCTGTAATTTTGTGTCACTGCAGGATACCAATCCCCTGTTTGCAGCTCAGATGCATTTTAGCACTTTACTCTGTTAGCACACATCACTGTTTGAGAGCTTATGTAGATGAGGGATCCCTAAGCTGAGGCTCTTAAAACTGACTTAACTCTGTTGTTTCAAACATTCAGCACTATTTTTACCTTTTCTTATATTTGCATTTTGACAGATTGAAAAATAGGCAGAAGGAAAAAAAAAAACCAACACAAAATCATCTTCTGACATCTCCCTGTTTTTAAATACTGTTGGTCGTTCCTGTCTTATAGCTAGGTTTGCATGGGATCATTTAATATAGTTTTCCCTAGACCACAGAGTTATATTTCTTTGCCCATTCATGGCCAAATTCGATTTGATTTTATGTTTAGCTTACTAAGAGGAAGAAGGTTGGAGAGAACACAAAAAGGACTTGAGAACAGTTAAAGTCGGAAAAAAAAGTGCGCAAGTAAGAGGACTTAAATAGCTTAAAGAAAACAAGAAGAAAACATTAAATGAGAGACTGAAGAGAAACAGTAGGATCTTATGCAGAACATTGATATGCTCCACGTGCATAAGCTCCTGCTTTTTGTTTGTGGATGTGGGAAGTCAACTCAGTACAGCTACTGATTTGTGATTTCACCTGCTCCAGCTGGGAGTTTCTCTTGTTTTATTATTTTCTGTGTTAGGCTCAGGTATAGACTGGATCTCTTGGTGGGCAGGCTGATGTTAGGAAATTTGTTCCTCCTTGCTACACTACAACTTGCAGTGTTATTCAATGACTTTACAACATTCATTGTTGCTGAATTTACTTTTCCTGTGATTTGATGTGGTATTTATATTAACCATTTTCAAGTTTGTCTTCCTTTTTAAAAGATGTTGTTGTATTACTGGCTTTGAGCCCTGTGGAAATTATAAAATAGGTTCTGTAAATAATAGATGAGAAAAAAAAATCTGCCAAGAAAAGTAAAAAAATTCTTCTACAAGGTTAAGCTCTCTACCCTTGCTCACATGAAAAAAACCTCAAGCTAAGTAGTCACCATAACTTTTCAGTGCAGACAGACTGAGGTCTACATGGGTACCTGACTCTCAGTTTCTCCCCCTGCAAGTAAAGCATGTTTTTTCCAGGTAGAAGCCCCATGGTCCCAAACTGGCTTGTCAAGTCATGCGTTTCCACAGCCATTTTATCTGCAGCAAGTTGTCCCATCCAGAAGGTGAAGACTTGGGAGCATCTGTGCAAGGCTCCCCATGTATCTTTCCACATCCACTCCCTCCCTCCACAGGATCCCAGCATCCTCTTGTGTGCTGAAGAGCAAAACTAGGCATTAGGGGCCAGAGAAGCGAAGGAGATTACTTATGGTGCAGCTTTCCCTGAGTGAAAGCTCTTTTCCTGGGAGCTGGTATTTGATAGAGGCCTAATGGACCTTGACCTTCTCTTCTTTGCCACAGAGCTGAATCAAGCCCTGGTTCCTCTTTGAATCCTCTAAAGAACTGGAGATCCTGTAGTATACATGACAGTGAGCATACCTGGGAAAGGAATCCCTTCTCAAGCAAATTTTTTTTTTTTACTATTTTTAGGATGTGCTGTATTTCTTGCCTTAAACCTAGGTTGTTTTATTTTTTTTTTTCTTGGAAGTGTGAAGGGCTAGAAGTTTGCAGCAATGCTTGACAGTATGGGGTCTTCAAGGAGCATAGCTGTTCCCCTTTTACAGAGATAGTGGTGGTGTGGGGTCAGAGCTGAAAGTTCTGATGCTTGGCATGGGTAGAGGTGAAAAACAATGTACTGCTGGGAGATGAGGCACCTGCAGTAGGAAGGGCAGTCATTACCTGGCTCAGAGAATTTTAATTAAGGAAAGATGGGATCAAAGGAAGAGCTGTTTGAGCAACTTGCCGTTTTCTTTTAATGCGAAACACATTGACTATTGAAATAAATTTGGGGTGGAGAAACCAAATGGTAATTTTAATGATGCAGCAAAATGTAATGATGAAATATAGTTCCTCGGGCTCCCTTTCATCGCAGAGTATACCTTTAAAAACATGGGCTTCAGGGGGTAGAAATTGTAGCATCTATCTGTTCAGGCTTTTATTTGACATGGTTGGGTAGGCTATTGAATTCCTACTCCCCGCCTTTAGCTTAGCTGTGTACTATATGTTTTCCACAATACCTCAAGCTGAAAATTGATCTCTGGTCAATACTGTGTGATGATTCGAACCACTCCCGTAATCAGCACTGCTCGTTGAATGAAATTCGTCGTGGGAGGCCTGATTATTGTCTCTGCCAGGACTAACCCTACTGAAAGGGCTATCAGACTGTCTGGATTTGGACACTTTGGACAACTGCCATCAGGAATTATCTATGCTCCCAGAAAGGGCTAAATTGAGCAGAGATGAAGTGCTGGTGTTTATTGATTTTCTTAAAAAAAAAAACAAAAAACAAACAAACCAAAAAACCCAACTCTCTTTCTTTTTTTCCTCCACTCCTCCTGTCTAGGTAGAGCAGAGGCAGCTGTAGCTACATGTTCTGGGGGTTGAGATAGCATTGCTGCAGTGTTGATGAATCTCTTCTGACCCTGTGTCAAATTGTCTACAGCACTAGAAGATTTCAGGGATGCTTTTTAAGGAAAGACCATTTGTCAAAATTGTTACAGCTTGTAAAACAGCCTCATGGTCTTCTTGGCTATGTGCTGTGAACAAAGTAGAACAGAAGAGTGCCATAGATGAGGCTGAGCACTTGTCAGCTTGTGTATCAGCCTCAATACTCTACTGGAACAGGGAAGAGAAACTGAAGCCTTCAAGAGCCTGGTTAGAGAGGGATTTGCCATGCAAATGCAGTTGCCGTTAGGTCATCTGTTGGGATACCCTTGTCTTACATTATGAAGCTTTCTGGAGCTGTATAAGCAAAAGGGACATACATATTACACCAGCACAATGAAGGGCTTATTAGCAGATAATAATATTTATACACTTGACACTTGCTTAGGTAATGCCCTTTATTTCTCTTAATCTGTGCTCAGGAGTACAGAAGATACAGAAGGTGGGTCATATTTTTTTTTCTTGCCTTACCAGTGTATAAAATTTCAGTTATGTTGATACCACCTGTATTGGGAGACCCTGTTCCATTCTACAGGAGCACATGTCACTGATCTTTATTACAACTGTATTTAAAATACCAATAACAAATGAAGTGCAAGTATCATGACTGTATTTACTTCACAGAGAATTGTTAAAGTTAGTGTGGATCAGGGGATGACAAGCTTTAATCATTGGAAACCAAAAGGGGGCTCATTGGTAAAACTACACCACCGTGCAGTTGCCTACCTACCCGAAGAGCTTTGTGCAGTAACAGTGCGTGGTCGAGGCTTGCTGATGGAACATTTTGTCTTCCCGGTGGCAACTCATCTGCCTCTGACTCAAGGACCTGGACTGAAATCTTAATCTCACTGCAAAGCTCTCATTGACGTGTATGGACTTTGCTTCAGCTCCATTTGATGGAGTGCAGTGGAAGCTTTAAAGCCATTCAGGCCAAAGTCTCTTCACCAAGGGTGTTGTGCCTGTTTGTCACCAGATAACCTCTAGTCTTTTAATAGAGTTAAAGTTTTAAGGGCAGGCACTGCCCTTGTTTAATGCCATGGCATTGTTCCCATTGCCTTCAAAAGGAGGAGGCACTGGGACTCTCAAAGGCCCTTAGGACCCTAAGTCCCATTCATTTCCTGATTTCAGTGGGACTTAGAGTTCTAAATCCCTTTGTGAATCCAAGCCATAATGCTCTACTGTCTAGGCACAAGTATTAACAAGAGTTCTCTTTTTATCCTCTTAGCATGGTAAGCCTGGAAAGTGGAGCTTCGTGTTATCTTCCCTGTGCTCCTGAAATAGGCTGAAAATATGTGTAGCTGTTTAAATATGGAAGTTATCTTCTTACTTGAGTCTCGAGTCTGGATTATCGTCTCTTCTCCAGAACTATAAAAACAAATAAGTCTGGATGACCAAGCTCCTTTCTGAGATGAAACTCTGAAGGATGGGTGTCAGGGTGGAGAATGGGTAACCTGAGTGAAAAGGGAGGAGTATATCATCGCTTTAACCGCTTTCTGTCCTTCTCACAGCCAGCTTGTTCCTTTGGGATGTGCTTGAAAATCTTCTGTGTGACAAACCCTTTCTACTCTTGCTTTGGAAGAGCCCTGTGCTGTAGTATCCACAAGCACTTGATCCACACACCATGTGGAAGCTAGGTACTCACTAGTGTGGCCATAAAAATCAAACCCTCAGAAAGACACCTTCATAAGAGCCTCTTACTGCCATTCTTTCAGTGCCAAATGAGTTTTTTGCATCTGCTTGGTCATTTCCAAATCTACTGATAATGGGTCCGCTGCTCAGCTGATGCAAATTAGCTTAGTGCCACTGAAATCAGGTCAGTGGCTGTGTTGATTTATCTTGTCTGAGGAACTGATACAGGCTCTGTGGTTCTTCTGGTGTTATAACAATTTTCCCTCTGTAGCCATCTTCATCCGCTAGCACTGTGAGTCTAGGAATGATTTTGAGTAAAAGAAAAATCAGTACAATGTGTTATGTCAAAAGTAAATAATGTATAGGCTTACAGAGGATCTAATGATTAGTTGTTGGCATATATTCTTGATAGATTAGGAATCCTTATCCCATTAATGGGTCAACTCTTAGCCTCTGTGATAAATAGCTTTGATTGACAGAAAAGGAAAATGATGAGATGTATTCTATTTGCTGTGATGATCCTAAGAAACGAGGGTTGTCTAGCTCTGAAAAATCCTCTCACCAAAGTGTATAAAGCACTCAATTGATCTACAGTTAGTGCAGGGAACTGCTACAGAGGTGCCACTCAAATCTTACCATTTATAGCAAAGTGCGTTTGCAATAGGGAAGGCTTTAACTTAACTGATTTTGTGTTGATTTTCAAATCCCTAAAATATAGGGACTTCTACTTTTTCAGAGGGGAGTGGGATAGTAATAGTTGTGAAGTTAATGGGAGTAGAGAACATACAGTGGTCTTGCATTTGGGGGCCAAGGGTAATGCTGCTGGGTTTAATTCTGGTCCTCCCCTAGTAAGCCATCCTACTGAACCAGGATGAGCTTTTCCAGGGAGAACTGCAATGCTGAGTTTCTTTTTCCTTCTGTTGTGGATCACTGGTTTTAATGGCTTGTGCCACAGTTTTCTCTGCAAACAGTGCCCTTCCTGCGTTTATGTAATTTTGCTAAAAATGAGGGGGTCCTGTATGTTGCATGAACTTTTGTAACTGGAGAGGTATTGATTAGGGAGGTTATCAGAAGGTTTTGCGTTCCTCAAGGGGCACGTATTCTCCGCACTTGGTGTCTAACTACCTCATGTATCAGTTGGGTCCTAAAACCCTGAGAGAGGCTCAGACAGAGTACAACTCTGAAACAATTGGGTTTTTGCAGGGCATTCAGAAGGACGCTGTTGTTTTCCTTCCTGAATTAACAACTTGTGGTAGCAAAAAGTGGTATTCCAGGAAGATGCACGAAGTACCTAAGCACGGTCTGTAGCAGCGCTGGCCCATACATCAGAGTGGGGAGGGCCGGCCTTGCAGTGGACTCCAGACTGCAATTCAGATGACCTGTGTTCGCCTGCCATTGATTTTTCATCTGACCTTGCACGAGGTGCGTAACCTCCTCCTGCCCTGGTTGGCCATCTGCACCGCAGGGACAGCGCCACTGCCTCTTTCATGGTCTTTGTCCTCAGAAGTATTGGATATATATTGTTCAGGGCAGAAGGGGCTTTACTGTATGTGTGTGCAGTACTTAGCGGGCTGGAGCTTAGGACTCCACTGGGATTTTTGGGTACTATGGTAGTAGTAAAATAATGAATTATAGCTTGCATGCTGCTTTCCTCCCACTATATTACCATTGCCATCCTGACCCTTTTTCTGCCTATAAAGTTACCATGTTGGCTTCGAAATGGTCTCCCATGACTGTTAGTCTGTGTAATGATTGATGGGTGATATGTAGCTTAATGCCACCGATGGGCATTGTGCATTTTTGCTTCGTTTTCAGTTGCAGGTACCTTGATTTGGGAACAGTCCCAGTCTGTAAATTCATTATTTGCTGAAGCTATATTAAAAATTTAACAGAGTAGCAAAAAGTCTGAAAGAACACTGACCTGGCATGCCCTTGAGAAGTTTAAGGTGTTATTCCACTGTCAAGAACCATTGTTCAAACTTCCACTAACTTTGTCACAGCCTGGCTTGAAGAGATATACTGGAACAAAATGTTAAAAAGTTTGCTTGAAAATCTGAAATTAGACTTGCTGGGGAATGGTTGTAGAAACATATTAGGCAGAGTAGCTCTTAAATAACCATTTTTAAAAGCAAATTCAGCTGGTTCTCAGAATTGCTTTCTTTAAAATTGCCATTTGCCATGACCAACAGGGCACTCAGGGATGTATAATTTTAAAAGGATTGGAAATTAATTAAACAGAGCTTCATCATCTGATGGAATAGCTAAAATAGACATTTGCTCTGTGGTAAGTTGGCAATAGAAAGGATGTACGTGTTTTCGGTGGCCGAAGGTGCTGCCATGTATTGTGGAGGCAGCGTGCTGCCCACTGGCACTTTGGCAACTTCTTCAGCTTTTCTCTTTGTGACTTTGGTGGTGAGGCAAGAGCATGCCATGGCTGAGTATTGGCCAGGGCATCAGGGACCTTTCACTCAGGACAGGGGGAAGGGTCATGGTCTCTTTCTGAGAGAAAGCCAAAAATTTTAGCTTTATCTTTTTGTGGTTTCCCTGGGTAGCAGCTTATCTGATAACAAGGGGCTCAGTGCTGTCTATTTAATCCCAGGGTCTAAAAGGTGGAGCTTTTCTTTTCTGAATTAACATAAAAGAAAAAAAGAAAATAAGATGCCTTCTGCATGTCAATGTTTGACTTTCACTGGCAACTTCTGCTTCTCCAACTGTTCGCTGCTAAAACGTGTGCTTGTTGTGGGTGGAAAGCAGGGTAGTAAACACATGATCTTCTCCAAACATCAAACAAATTTGATGTCTCCCCCCACTTCCTATTTTGAATCACAACTGATTTTTCTTTAACTTCTTAGAAAAATTCGAAAATCCACATTGTAGGCCTGTGAAGTACAGATGCAACCATAAGATCCTGTGAGCTTACTTAAAGTCTTTGTTTCATACTCTGAATGGTGCTTTAACACACACCTTCCTTAATTTTTTAAATAATGTTCCTATTCCACCTTCTCCTAGAATCAACAAAATCTTTGTCACTAATGAACAAGGCAATTCCAGTAACAAAAAGTCACATGAATTTTTAAAATTATTCCAATTCATGCTTGCATTCTTCTTTTTTTCACCCTCCCCTGTGGAAATGATTATATATGTGTGAGAAAATGTATGGTTATGCAGGTCAAATTATCCTTCAGCAGTGATTTTAATGTTTTGAATCTTGCTCTGATATCCATGTCAGAATTGTGGAGGCTCAGATTTACTGATCCTAATGTCACTTCATTTTTTGGCTGCCGGATGCAATTGTAGCCTTCAAAGGACAGGAGCAGGGAGGGTTTTGTAAGCACAGCAAAATACAGCCAGGATGCTGTATGTGTGTTTGGTTTGCAGCGTGTGCTGTGACAGGCAAAGGCATTGGGTGTAGCTCCACACCAAAAAGCAACATTGTTGGTGCCTCCTTGCTGATGCCCATCACCTTGGCTCACTTGTTATTCCTGGGACGTGAAGAACTGTGTGTGTACCATGTTGTACCATCTTCAGCAATGCTGCTGCTCCTTTGTGGCAGTGCATGCCACCGTCTGCATCCAGGAGGCTTCTTTAGCAGGGTGCTGCTTGTTTTGTAGTGTCTCCTTTCTTGGACAAGGATGTGAGATAGGTGGACTTCCTCCAGGTCTGTTGGAAATCCTGTAGGAAGAAAGGCAGAGAACTTTCCACTTGGTGGAAAGTTGGTTGGGATCTCCTGCTGTAGCAGATGAGCATCATTGTGCTGATCTCAGTTCTTACTGTAACTTCTATTTATTTAGATCTGAATATGAAAACTGACTTAGATGGTTGTAAGATGTTACTGTGCAGTTTATTTCTCCTAACCTACTGAAGTGTATCCTTGCCCAAGGCAATACAACATGCTGTCAGATTGTTGGAGTGGAGTTGTAGCAAACACAAAAAAGAAGGAAAAAAACCCCTTCGTTTTGCTCTGGCCTTAAATGTAGCAAGATGGCAAGGAAATCCAGTGTAAACCTTTAGGCACTCTATGCCTTTATTGCAGCCCTTGAAAATAATCCAGTAAACAAGCAAACAAGCATAATTTGCAGTGAATGGTGAAATGCTGTGTTTCTCTCTAGTCAGCTCTCGGCAGCCCTCAAAGACAGGTTAAATGTCTGGTGGAAGGATGATTTGCGTGTAGTAAAAGGGCCACTCTTTATCCTAAAATTGACCTGATTGCCTAATTATTATTTTTTCCCCCAACTAGCTGTTGTTGTAAATACCAGCTAAATATGGAGTGGAAGGCTTGAATCTGTTTTTACATTGCTTGCTTTCTGTTTCCTCTCTGCTTCAGAGATTTGCTGTTTGTGGCTTTGTGTTTTGCCTCTCCCTTTTGTCCTCTAAAGCAAAGAAAAACCCCTAAACCATTTTGTCAGGATTATGAAAGTCTCAGGGTCAAGTTGCAGAGTTAGCAGTAGAATATCCAAAACTTTTTATGATTTAATCTTGTAGGATGATACCTCTCAAGTCAACCATGCCTCTTTTTAAAGCAAGCATTATGTTTCCTAGTTGTAGGCACATTGCATGTCAGTTGTTCTGTATGTATATGTATGCTTATATGTATATGCATACGTGTGTGTGTGTGAATGTGTGTATATATATCCAGTAGAAATTTAAGTAAATTACTTACAACAAGGTCCTTAGCTCGCAATGATATCATGTAGATAACTTTCACTGCACTTTCCTTGGCAACTTAACAAGAGAAAAAAAATGAGCAGACACCTCTGTGGCAGTGTTTGAACTTTGTAAGGTGATGTACCGGCTCCGCCAGTAGCTGCATTTTGCAAACTCACTTTGAGGCACACCACATGCCCTTGCTAGTGCTCATGATGGTGCAGGAGTGGGCACCCAGGGCCCAGATCTGGGCGGGGGGGAGGGACCTGACCTGGGAAGGAGGGAAATTTCATGTTTGCTTTCTGTTTTTCATGGGATGGGTCACCTGTAGCTTCCATCCTTTGTGGAAGATACTGGTTTAAAGACATTAGGGTTTTGGGTTGTACATCAGTACTGCGCTTCAATTTTGGTTGCAGTATTTCCAAATAGCATAAGGGGTTAAATGCTACACTGTGTCTTCATGTAACATGCAAGGAGAGGACCGAAGGGGATTCCCACCTGTCCCAAACACCTGTCTGCAGAAAGGAGGCACCAGGTCTCCCCTCCTCTGAAACCATTCCCTCTCGGTGAGGTTAACCGGCTTGGGTAGTAGAGGGTAAATCCTTTCTGAAATGCTTCCTGAAAGCTAAGTGCTGAAGAACATTCAAAAATGCTGGACTCAGGGAGATTTGGGCACCTTAGCCCTGTCCCTTAATACTTCTGCACTGCCATATAACCTCAGATCCTGAACCCGGTCTGACTGGTGTAAGGAGGGACAATGAATGTTCAGTGAGCAACTTCACAGTATTTTGTATTCCCTCATCTGTTGGCCTCATATTTTATTACCTGCAAAGCACTGAAATGCTGAAGACATAATTATTAACTTAATTTTAACTCCTTTGTGCTGTTTGTTGCAGATGTATTGCTGTGCTCCAGAAGAAGTGACAAATTTATTTTCTCTGACTCTTGAAAAATGTCTATCCCTCTATCTGTTTACTTGGGTGACTCTGCAGGTGGAGAAGTCAAGGTTGGAGAACTCTAGGTTGGAGAACTCTACCCGCTGGCTGCTGGTTTGGGGTCAGACTTTCCCTGCATAGTGAGTGTGTGTTGTGCTCTGTTTATTTGAAGCCCAAGCTCCTCTGACTTCAGTTGTGGTTTTATGTGCACTAAACTTTTGCAGTGGAAATCCTCGGTTCTTGCTTCAACTTTTCTTTATCTTTCTGGAAGTTCAACTCCCACTTGAGCTTTCAGATTCACTCCTGTTTGATGAAGGGACCCATACCAGAATAGGATGCTGTTGGTGACTGGGAAGGCATGAATGCTGTAAACATCTTCTGTCTCAAGACAATTCAGGCCTTCACAGGAAGCTCTTGGAAATGTGTGCACTGAGCAGAAGGGAGCAATGCAGAGGGCCTTTCAGGGGGAAGGAGAAAAGGCATCTGGCAGCTTGAGAAATAGCATCATTCTTACGGGAGCATCCAATTTGGGAAAGCCAGAGACATGAATCGGTTCCCGTTTCCAAAGGCTGGAGCAGAGAAATTGGTGGGTCTCCAGTGAAGTGGTCCTGTCATGGTCTTGGGGTGGTCTTGTGCAGGGCCAGGAGTTGGACGTCGATGATCGTTGTGGATCCCTTCCAACTCAGGAGATTCTGTGACTCTGTGAAGTATTGCTGAGTGCCCAGTGCCTCCCAGCACTTTCCTGCTGTCATCTCGCTGGGTGCTGCCAGCTCTGCCTGCCTGGCTCTCTGTGCCTCCCAACCCTGCTGTATTCTGCTGAATATGCTTTTTCCTTGCACAGCTGAGTTCATTTTCCTGCAGTGGAGTCCCTCGTGAGGCTCCCTGCCTCAGGAATTCGGCTGTCAGCCTGCAGGAGATGCTGCCTGCAGGATTCAAAAATAGCATCCAACCTTCTGCAGGGACTCCCTGGCTGGAGTAAGTGGAGCGGCCCTGTGCCATGACTCCACACACTCCAGTGGCCAAGCATCACCTCTAGGCACTTTGCTCTTATTTACCTGTGTAAAAAAATTAACTGGCACTTGGGGTTCTTCATTTCTCCAAAGTCTTAAGCTGTCTCTGGCTGACTTCCAGTCACAGCACAGGAAGGGAAGCCTGGCCGAGCAGTGCCTGCTGACCCTGCCACGGTGACTCTCTTGGGGGAGGAAGGTGTGTTTCATTCCAGATGCAAACTGGCTCCACACCGCTTGCCGGGGCTGTGTTACTGCCTCCCAGTAGAGCGCAGAAATTATGCAGGTCCAGTCTCCCCCACTCCAGCAGCACAGTGCTGCTGCCACTCCATGCCAGGAATTTCTTCCTCCCTGGGAAATGAAGTGGCTAAAAGGTATAAAAAGTTCATGTGGACTTTGGAAACAAGCCTCTGGTTTGGGGTCCCATTGCTTTCTCTCTTTTCTGCCTTACTGGTATTTATGAAGATGTTTGCATTGTGGAGTAATTGAAAACGGGAAGAGCTCCTAAAGCGCTCAGTCGTCCCTCTTATATATGTGTTCCCCGTGTTGTCTCATTTCCAGGCTTAGGCATAATGTAGCTATCAAAGCCTCCTCCTTGGCCTCATCATGCAGTGTAGCATATTTTTGCCCTTAAGCAAGGGAAACAGATGATAAGCTGAAGCTAGTTGTCCTTGTATTGAAAGTGCCAGAGTGGGGCCAGCAATCCCTGCTGCTGCCTGTACGTACCTGCTACGGGTGCCTCACTTTCCATTATTCTGTGCCGTATGCCAGCTGCTTCTTTTCAAGGAGATGCAACGTCCTAGGAAGTTAATGGTGCTGTGGAAATCGTCGGTGCACTCTTAGTCCTTCCTCCACAGTCTGGTAATGAGAAGTGAGGAGCAACTTGTGGACTAAAGAACAAACAAGTGGGTGCCTCAGCTTGAGAAATACTAACCAAAAGAAAACCCTCTAAAAACCCTCTCTTCTTCAGTCTAGGAGTCTAAAAGGTATCTTGGAGGGCTGATGGCCCCGGCTGGAAGGTGACTTGTTGTGGCCATAGCACCCACTACCAAGCATCCTATCTCTGCCAGCCTCTCCTGTGGCACAGGGGTGCAAAAGGACATTATTGTCCTCTCTTAAGGAATGTTTTATCAGCTTAATTTGCAGGTAGGTGTTGTGTTTTAAACCTTTAGTAGAAGACGACTTTGGCTATACTTGTGCCTCACCTTGCAGGCATCCTACCATCATGTCCTTGTGAAGCAAAGTGTTATTCACCATTCCTTGTAGAGGTGAGAGATGGCATTTTTCTCCCCAGTGCTTGGGTTTCTGGGTTTTCTTTACTTTGACAGCAGGAAAGGTGCTGACTGATAGATACAGATCCCCATCATAGACTTTGCTTTCATGTGAGGACCTCTATTCTTGACTTCAGAGGGTCCTAAGCAATCTTGCCAGGTGAGACTGCACAGGTATGGTGCAGGTCTGGAGAGGAAATAGGAGAAAAAGGAGCTTTGCTATATAATATCTGCAAATAAATTCTGAGAGTTTTGTATTCCCTTTTGAGCATTCAGCCGAGTTGCCTACCTTCAGCTTCTGTTCCCTAGAAAATATGAAGATTAAACCATTGTGTTAGCCAGAAGGAAGGAGCACGAAGCGCACCTAGCAGCTGTTAGTCCTTTGTACCTCACAATGGCCAGTTTGACATTTGGAGTTCCTGGAAAGCTGTCCATGCTACTACTCCTTGCTGAGGGTTGATATTTGCAGGAAGCATGTGAAATCCTGCTGTGATGACTTTAATGAACACAGTGTTACTCAGAAGGCTTCCTGCCTGCTACCAGAAATGCCAGACCTCTTGGTTGCCCTCAAAGATCTGGAAGCCTTGCAGCACTTTCAGACTTTTCCACTGTTAAAGTAACCTGCTAAACAAAAATCCCAGAGACAACTTCAGAGCAGTATGACTCTAATTGCAGTAAAAGACTATCAAATGGTTTCTCTGACCCTTTGATTATTTTTTCTTTTGCCCCTTTTCTTAGAACAGGAGCATGTGCCCTGCCTGCCCTCCACACCAGTCCCTGATTCAAGTCCCATAGGAAACACCAACAGCATTACAGTTTTCGGAAAAGCAGAAGTCTCCTTTGGCTTGTCAGAGTTCATGCGAGAATACAGTTGTCTTTTTCTAGGGTCATAAGAGGTTGATTCTGTGATCCAACCTCCTATCTTAACTCACTGGTTTGGGTACCCAGTTGGACATAGGTTTATATGCTACATACATAGGAAAGACAAATATTTGCCCAGATGTCAGAAACTATGTTTCTTATGTTGCAGTGGTACTAAATTCTTTCTCTCTCTATTTTTTTTTTAATGTAGCCTCTGTTTTATTCATTGCTGATCATTTAAGATGTACCAGCTCCTTTCTGGGCCATATCCCTTGGTATATTCCTGTTGGTGTAGTCAGCAACGTACAAGACAATTAAAATTATTTACTGTCCGAAGTGCTGTGATTAAAAGAGAAAGCTGACTTGTAAGCATCTTTGAGGATAAGCATAAATCCTCTGTTATTTGGGAAAAAAGAGGAGATGCAAAAATGCTCCAGAAGATCGTATCTGTAAGACGTTTATTTATTTGCCTTTTTTACCCTTGCTTTTCTTTGCTATTTAGATGGATGGAATAGTGTTTTATGAGCTGTGTTTACTAAATCTTAGAATTGACTCTGAAGTAGGAACTGCTGTGAAACACAGAGATGAACCACACTGGGGTTTTACTGCATAGTGTCCAGAGCTGCCATTGATCTGAAATATTTGCAGCTTGCCAGTGCTTGGGTGGTGGGTGGCTCTTGGCTTACCAGAGTGCAGGGCTCAAGTCAGGCTGAACCATGTAGATACTCGGAAATTAGAGAACCACAGATGTGCTGAGCAGGACCACAAATCATGCATTAGCTTGCATTTGCACAGTGCTCTGAAGATGATAAATGCTGCCTAAATGTTCACTTGAACTTCAGCATGAATTAAATCCAAGAGAAATATGGTTTGTGTTTTATTTTCAAAACATTGCAACTGGACAAAGAGATTTGTAGTGTCTTTCTGGTTTTGTTCATTTAAATATTTATGAAAAATATGGGGAAAAGATTTCATTAAGGAAGAAATCTTGCATTATTCAACTGACATGTCTTCATATGCAGTTCCGTGGTGTAACTGCAGCACCAAATCCTGCAGATCCCTTTGCTTTTGTGGCTGCAGTAGAACATGCATGATGACACTGAGAAGGATAATCAGAGTTACATATAGTTCTCCCCTAACCTTAAAAATGTTGCAACAGGACTAACTGCTAATTTCCCGCTTTCTGGAGTGGGGCACAGACTGACCAGCAGTGACTGCACTCACTATGGTTGGACCAGTGAGCTGAAATCCTCTGATTAGTGTTATGCAGAAATCCAGAGCAGCTGAGCCATCAGTCCCTTCCAGCCTGGAAATCAGAGAATCTGGGCCAGGATTCGGGGGAATGCTGCCCAAAGCTAGGTTTTAAAACACTGCCTTGGAAATCTCAGTTGTGCTAAGACCCCAGTGGCTTCTGTGGATGTTGAAAGCTGGTTTGGGAGCCTTGGCCATTTCATCCAGGTGACTGAAGGCTTTAGGAGGGATTTTGGGAACCTCAACCTATGTTTCTGGGGATTTATCTTCTCACAGCCCTGACCTGTGTTTGCAGCAGCGAGGATGCTGCCTGCCTGATCGGGGTCTGACACACAAGGACCTATAAGGTTCTACAAATGATAAAAATATTTAAGGAGGTTTGTTGGGTTTTTTCCCCCCACTTCCAGTAAGCCTTGCTGGGTAAGACAGGCCCTCTCAGTTTAATTTCTTTGTGCTCTCCATCCTCCTACTGTGCTGTGCAGAATCTCAGCCTTTAACATTTTTCGCCTTGTTGAATTCACTGTGTCTATTAGTACAGTGGATGACTCATCCAGCGTATTTAAGCACAAGCCTTAGGAGAAGATAGCTCTAAAATTGCCTTTTCTACTGGAAGCTGATAAGTTCATTACATATGCAAAAAAGGATACGTATATCAGGCAAAGCCAATATATGACTTGGTAACGAAGACCAGTCGGAAGTGCGAAATATATGTAACGATGAATTTAAACACCGTACTAAATCACAGCTGTGCCATTTTATTAGACATTCTTGCCTAAACTATGAAAGCTTTAGCTATCGTATAAATCTGTCTCTTAATAGGTAGCAGTTACAGTTCTTTATAATTTATTTATCTGATACTGCTCAGCAAAAATGAATCTTCCTGGCAACTTCGTTTATATACTACATTTTGTTTATCGCTGCAAGCTTAAATTTTTTGCCGTGCTCTCTCTGCTGATGCCATGTGAATGATAGAAGTACAATCTAGAGATCTGAAGATAGGTGTTAACAAAGAAGTGCTTGTGTTGGTGGCACTGAGCAAGGGCTTGAAATAGGCTTCTGCAAGCAGCTTCTCACGTTTCTCATCTGGGACCACCCACTGCTTGGGGTTTGCTTAGCGCTGTGGGCAGCGGTTCCTCTTACAGCCGTTCAAAATAAACATGGTAAGTGTACATCAGCCATCAGGGATTTCTGGTATCCCAGTTCAGACCAGTCACTATCACTTTTATTGCCCTGATGTGGTGCTTACTGGAATCACTTGTTCCAGAGGTGGGAATAGGTGTTAGTCTTCGATAAGTGTTCTAGGGGATCCAAGCAAGCAGATACCTAATAAATTACCATTTGAGGATGTTGAACATTACTTGTGATGCTGGTCAGGTAAGCATACATACTGCCTTTCAGGGTGGTTCTCACTTCAGCTGTCGTGGCCCCCCCCAGCCATCTGGTGTGAAGCAGCGATTGACATCTGGGAGCAGTGATGGGTTTGTCCATCCTTCTGTCATTTTGGTTATTAGTGACTCGCCACCAATTCCAGTCAATCAAGAAAGTCAATCCGACGTCTACCAAATGGTTTTTACTGAAAAATCTAATACTGGATTAAAACCTACTGCCTCTCAACGTTCTGCTAAGTGGTCAGCAACTTTTTTTTTTTTTTTTTTTTTTTCTTGGTACTGTTTAAACAATTATAGTCTCCCTTCGTCATTCATTTCAACCAAAAAAACATGCTCTGGAAAAATGTTTTGGATACTGTATCTCTGTTTATACTTCTGTATATCAATGAAGAAGCACCAGCAGGAAAGGGGTTTCTCCGTGGTGTTCAGCAGAAAACAGATTTAGAAGACAGATTTCTCTGTGGCTTTCAGCAGCTGATGCTTTTAGGCCAAGTAACCTCTGTAATGGTTTATGCAAAAAGAAGGGAAATTTAAAGCATTTTTTTGTTCTGATTACTAAAGGTCTGCCTTCTTTATTTCAGGTCAAACCATTAGTAAGATCTCCTTTTCCGTGTTAAGGAAAACCTGAGCAGTGCTTATCATACTAAGAGTCAAAGATTCCTCTCATATATTTAAACCCAAGCTAACTGTGAATAAAACTGTAGTATCCATTGAGACTTCCATGTGCAGAACTTCCTAAATGAGCACCCAAGAAAAGTGCACTTTTTCTTAATGCCTTTATTTTTTATTTTTAATTCAGTAAGGATTAATAATTTATGTGACTTGTGGAAAACATATTAGCCAAAAGCAGCATAACCAGCATGCCTAGAAGATAGTCAGGTTCTTACTATTACCTCCAGCTGAGTGCATTTTCTAGAAGTAGAAAGGATCTGTAATGAGGGCTTAGAGTGGGTAAAAAAAGATCACCCTGTGGGTTGGTGCTTTTGTTATCAAGGACCACCACACAAAAGCTCTGATGTACCCAAACCCAGTGCCTCTGCCAGTTCCTGCAATAGGCTTTTCTCACAGCCATCCCATTTGGTATGTCTCTGTAATTTAAATAAGTAAATTAGCTTCTTAAAAAAAAAAAAGCATATGATTACCTGGAATACTTTCCTGCATTTTTAATTTGCTTTTACTTGTGTCAGACTACTGATGACATTGCAAAATGAAATGAATATTTGATTGCAGAGTTTATAGCAAATGCAGGTCTAATTGCTTCAGCCAGTCGTATTTATATATCTGATGCCATCAAACCTCTTTTGGAAAAGTACAGCAAGACCCTGGTCTGACAGGGGCCCTTAACCACATTCTTAATTTTCACTCACATTAGTTTTATGAATGCTGCTGAGACTTCCCAGTTGTATTTGAAGTTGAGAAGGGGGACGGCTTGTTTTCCTTGTGCAGCAGAAATGCTAAGGTTTACACCCTGTATTAAGGGTGATGTGGCAGCGTGTGCTGGTGAATCCTGATATCTCAGAGCATGTGTAGAGTTAAGCACATGCTTAAACTGTGCAGTTGGTTGCTTTGCTTAGTAAATGTACCCATCAGCTGAAGGAAAGAGAAGTGCTATTAGGAGCATCTATCTTGCTTGGGATTCAAGAAGATGCCAAGAAAGCAGGAGTTTTGCTGTTTGGTCAGGTGTGTCAAATGCAAGTGGCAGCTTGGCAACAGGAAGACTCTTCTGTCACGGATATTTAAGCCAGTTATTAAAAAACTTATTCTTGTCCTTTCTGTGAAAAATTGTGGTGAGTAGTTGAGAGATGATTTGTTTATGCTGGCTAACTGCAAACAAAACTTTATCATTTACCTTATAAAAAACTGGGATGAAACCAAGCAAGGAAATTTAGAAATTAAAAAAAAAAAATAAAAATTAAGCTGTTGAAAAGCAGTGAACTTCTCAAACATACAGAGAAAACATACGTTAGTGAGAGCTGGTTCTATGCTACCTCTGGAAAACTAACATCTACAACAATTAAAATACATTCATCTGTTCCAAAGGAAAAACTAGAATTGATTTGATTATTAGTTATCCTTTTTGTATCACAGTACACAAGTTGAGGCATTTATTCTTAAGTCCAGAAATTTTCCTGAAAAGGAGGAGTATCCAAATTGCTTTCCTGGAGTTGAGCAGGTAGCAGCACAGCACCTGTTTTAACTGAGTGCCCTCTATGGTAGGGTAATGTTTCACCTGCATGACATGGGATGACGTATTTGAGGGCCAGGCTTGAGTGTCTAAACATTCATTAAAACTGTTACAGGGTGATGGAGGAGGATAGCTCCTGAGGATTTTAATGGGATTGCAGGTGTGTGGCAAGTATTACTGGGGACACTATTAAAGGTGCAAGCACCCCACATCAGAAAAGTTTCCTGTACACCTAGACCAGCTCTTGATCCCCTTTTGGCTCGGGATGTGTCTGACACTTGATCCTGGAGCTGTTGAGAGATGGGGTCTTTCTGCTTGTAATCTGTTCCACTTTCTGGTGCAAAGAAGAAAATACTTTTAATGTGAAATCCACTTGAAAACACACACACACACACCAAAAAAGCCCCTACAGCTGTTTGAAAGCTGTTCAGAAGTATGGCATATTAGAAATAGTCCCAGCTGAAATGGATTAGCAGGCAGAGTTCAAGTGAGGAGGTCAAATTTGTAAACTGAATGCAATTTATCTTGTGACAGTGCAGTTTATCACATGGTTGCAGAAATAAAGAAATACCACACACATGCACATATTCACACCTAATAATTTAAGAATAACTGGAAAAGGTCTTAAAAGACATTAAAAGGCTTCTGATGACATCATGCTGAGGTAATAAAACAAAGATGGTTAAAGTCAGTTCCAAAATAACTGTAGCCAGAGATGTCTTTATATGCCAGTTTTATATATATTTCATGTCTCAGGAAAAAGAATCCTAGTATTGTATACTAACTGTGTGGGGAGACACTGATAAGATTTTTTCCTCCTGTGCATTTCTTTTATTTATTTTAGATTTATATTTACAGAGATTCTTTAATGTATGGTTTAGCTGCATTTAGAGTACTTCCAAAATGTGTGAAATACTTTGCCCCTTAGAAAACCAAAAGATAACTTCAGGGTGTGACTGTGTAGTTTCCTTGGAGCCTGTTCTTTTGGGAAAGTTATTATTCTCTGAAGGATCAGGAGGCTTCTTTACCTCCTTTTTAAAATCTTCATCATTACCTAGAGGGTTTCTCATTAAATTTGGATAGCGGATTGTTGGATTTCATGAGGGTATCTGCATTCCCTGCTTCCCTGGTGGCTTCAGATCCTGGTAGCTCAGGATTTACAAAGCCCATGGTTTGCCAGTGCTACAGTGTTGGTGATTTTCAATGTGTTGGGACTGCATGTGGTATTTTCCTTGACAGGATGCAAAGCTCATAGAATGAGCTTGTAGAAGCTCATTTGAAGGTCATGGAAGATGCTCTTGAAAATCTGGTTATCCTGGGACTTGTAGATTGGACCATGTTGTCTTGAGACAATGCAGCCTATTAATAACCTTTAGTCTTGGATATGAATATCATCTAAGGTTGTGCATGTGTGTTCATCAGGCTCTGATGTGGGAATATATTCGTCTGTCCTTTGAAAGATGTTTGCTAATGTCACCAAAACAGAAAAGGAGATGGGCCTCCTTACAAAGGAGGACTGTGACTGGTGAGCCACTTGGAATTAAAAGATCAGGATAATTTTGCATTTTAGTCACATTTGATGCTAAGTTTAATGACAAGGACATTATTTGAAAGACACTTGAGGTGGTGTAAACTCCAGCAAAAGATGTTAGTGTCACATTAATAATAATTATTTAGAAGTGTGACAAACTCATCTTTAGCACCCTCTATTAGGCACAATTTCGGAATGAAATTTAAAGTAGAATGTAATTTCTAGATGCAATTAAAAACTTGTCAGAGTGGAGTAGCAGCCACTTTCTGTCTTATTATGATGGTAAGCACTGTAACGAAGTGGCTGAGCCTGGCACTTTCCTGCCTGCAGCTTAAACATGGGTAATCCTAGTGCAGTATGTGATGCAGCTGCATTTCTAATGCATTAAGCTCTAATGGTTTTGGGGTTTGTTTGTTTGTTTGTTTGTTTGTTTGTTTGTTTTGGTTGGTTTGGTTTGGTTTGGTTTTTTTGGTTTTTTTTAAGGACTTTTCCTTAAACAAGTCCAGATATATCAGTGCCCCTTATTTCAACCATAATAATTTCAAGACGTGATCCCTGCAGAAAACTATGGAGTTGGTATGTTTGCAACATTTCCTTATCGTCTCAAACCAGTTGCTTGAGGGATAGTAACTGGAGATGTAGCCCTCCTTCCAGCATGCTCTCCCAGGCTGCATATTTCTGAACTCCACCTTTGCTTTTGCCTGCTTATCTTTTATATTATGAAGGAATTTGATGCATGTGAGTAAAGCTTCAACAACAACATCGTCGCTTCTTTGGTTTTAGACCAAACTCATTATACTTTGCTGTTTATGCATCCCTATCCACCACTTCCAGTTACCCCAGTATACATGTAGCCCAGGCAGCCCCTGTAATTAGGCCACGGATGGACTTTTTAATTGTGACCATCTAACAACAAAGATGAATTTCTGTGTTCCCTAGTCTGGTTCTACCACCTTCATTTCTTAGAAAGAAATTTTGCCTCATTTCACATTAACAAACTTTGGGTGGTGGCATTAAGGGGAGAC
This sequence comes from Manacus candei, assembly GCF_025592945.1. Taxonomy (NCBI): domain Eukaryota; kingdom Metazoa; phylum Chordata; class Aves; order Passeriformes; family Pipridae; genus Manacus; species Manacus candei. Next base: position 39,582,827 of record NW_026138076.1, on the reverse strand, counting down.
CATGATGGGGCTAAGATAACCATTGTGTGCTAGTCTCCATGTTTTAATCTTGTTATTTCCCACAAGCAGGACATTTAATAGTCAATCTGTGAGTGTTTTGTCTTGATTTCTCGGAAGGCTGGCCTTTTCAAAGTATCTGGTGGTGACTAAGCAGAGAAAGCTCATTTTAAATCAGAATTATTGGACGTAATGTCCCTCAGACCCTCAGCACCAGTGACCATGCTGAGATCATGTCTTAGCTCACATATAGTCTGTGACTAGCAGTGAGATCCCCATAAGATCATCCCTTTGCTGGTGTATTTCCATGGTTCAGGATGCCCTTGGGCTGCAAATTGTGATGGATCTTCAGGAGTGCCTCCCCAGCTGAGGTTGACAGCAGTATCAAGCTGGGATAGGCACCTTGGAGCTCCTGTTTTTGGTTGCAAGTGTCAGGATAGGGCTTTGTGATGGCCTGTGGTTCAGCTTGAGGGTTGGGCTTGTCCTGTCACCCATCATGAAGCCAGTTATTTAGATTTTAAAGCAAAATGTTCTGGGAGAGGACAAAAATCTATAAACCAAAATGAAAACTAACTGTGGGTTGAATGTATGCACAGGAGAAAGGTCGCATTAACCCCTTTTTATAAGAACATTTTAAAAGTCCCTCAAAACTTTGGCTTAGCATGGAAAAAATGAAGTCAGTATGTCCCAAGTTTCGATGCTGGTAGCTGGTGGGATTTTTTTTTTTTTTGGGTGTGTGCAGTTTTGGTAAAGACTGGAAGAGTTCTAGGTTTGTGCAGTGCTATGCATTTTATGGCACATTTAAATACCTATAACATAATTCGCTTTACCATCAGAAGGCATAAATGTCAGCCTATTGACACATTATAAAGACACAAATGGAATGTAGCCTGGCAGACTGGTGCTGGTTTTGAGGTTTAATAGTACATCTGTATCATTTATCCCAGTGGGAAATAACACAGGATGTTGCCTTGTAATTTTTTACTACTGTATAATAAAATGTAACCACAATAAATGGTGTCTAAGCAAGTAATGCAGCAGATTCTGGATTTTGTCCAGTGTGTCTTTAGCACTTATTTTAGGTTAGCCTTGCCCCCCCACAAGTTTAGACAACGTGCAGTTTTCAATGGATACAAATTGAATGTGAATCTCTTTAATGTGTTACGTTCATATCTATAGAGAAAGAGACCCTCCTATGCATTCCACCTCATAATTGGCTGGTGTTAGCAGTGTACTGATTCATTCCTCTTTAAATTACTCATATCCAAAGTTGAACTGTCCTTGAAAGGGTCTATTCTGCATTTTTGCACTTAAAGAGTGTCTTTGCTGGTTGATTGCTTTCCCAAATGTCCTCACTGTGATACGGTGTTATGTGCAAGCAGGCTTTTGATAAAAACTCGAACAACGATATTTCAGGGAAGTGTTATCAGACCCGTGCAAATCGAGAGCAGAGATTCAGTCTGTTTATGTTGGTTGAATTTAACTTACGGTATATTCCCTAGTGAATGCTAATGGGGCATCTTACATACCTTTGAGCATGCTTGGAAGGTGCTGTGTCCTGCCGGGTGCTGGTCCTTCCCTGCCTTCAGTGTCTGGGCTGTCGCATCGCTGCGGGATCTGATTTTCTTATTAAAGCCACGAGAATTCTGAGAAAGGAGTCGGCACCCAGTTAGGCACTTCTGCAGGGGCCTGATAATGCAGAAGGGCTCTCTGGTTGCTTTCTAACATCTGTCCTGCAATGTTCCAAGTGAAGAAAAATATGAAAACATTATTCTGTGTGTATGAGAGTGCTGCACATTTGTAAAAAGACAATTAACATAGAAATGAGGGAGGCTTTTGATTCATCAAGTAGATTCAACAGACTGTGTCATTTCCTTGATTTTCATTTTTATTAGGATTAATCAGTTTTATCTCCTAAGGTCTTTGCAGAGAATTTACACGAAACAGAAGACTTTGGTCAGCAGTGTGCCAGTGTAATAGCCCCTACTTGAAGAAATCCAGCTGTGGCACATATAGCCGGGATTAGATTTGGCAGGACTCCAGGCTCCCCTCTCCTCTCTCATTAAATGCCTTGCTGTTGCAGGGAACTCTCTGGATCTTCCAATACCAGATCCTGGGCTTCACATAGCTACCTGGTGGTTGCTTCAGAAACCACTTGGAACCAGTATATTGCTCGGGAAAAAAACAAACCCTGGGATGCCAGCTCGAAATAATGGCTGCTTTCTGCTTCAAAGACAGGCGCAAAAAATCTTGCTTAACCCCAGCACCCGTTGGTCCCGACAGCTGGGAACTAGAGCTGGTTGAGACAAAATGATGCTGACCTTTTTCTCCTCAAACTCAATATATTTAACAGAAGCATATGGGTTTGGATGGAGTTTCAGATATGTCAGAAGTGGAGGGTGAGGGAAAGGAGCCAGGTAGTTATGCAGGAAGGAGAGCAGCATGCCAGTGGCCTCGTAGGGGAAAAGTGGCAAGGTTTAAGTGTGTGTTCTGCATCATGCACAGCAGGAGCATGCCTTAGGTGAGTGTTGCTGTTTTAGCACTGGGCTATGTTCTCTGTCTTCTTTTTCTTTCTTATTTTTTTGCATATTTTTAGAAGTTTCTTATCCCACTGAGAAAAAAAAAAAAATCTTTGAAAACTGTTGCAAAACCAAATGCATCTTTCTCGTTTAGTTATTTAGACGTATTTCTGAGTGGATAAATTTCATCATGGAAATTAAAGTAATTTGCAAACATGATGAGCATTTTATTACGATTGTTTTTCAGTACCTAAAATAGATGTCTTGCTATGAAAACTTCCATATAATGTGTATAATGTGTAAGTGAAAATTTAGCTTGCAGTTTGTTTCCTTAGTGGAGAAGACTTAATTGTTCCAGAATATTTGAAGTGTAAATGTCTTTCCTATTAATTGTAGGTGAACAATACTTCGTCCATGTGGGTCCTACAACAGTAAATATCAAGTGTAGGCTTTAAGCATCTTGTATGCTCAACAGATTTGAAAGCCATTAAGCATAGGAACAAGAATAAAATGGAGACAGAAGGCAAAAAATGCTGAAGGGAAAATCCTACTGAAAACTCACAAAGCATTTTCAAGCTTACAGAAATGACCTGCTCTGTTCCTGTTACACAGAAGTGTTAAAATGAGAGCAGGCGACCCCTCTCCCCCAAATCATTCATCTGTTATGTCTGCAATGTATTTAGACTGAATCCTTTCCCAGATGCTGCGGATCTGTCGGTTCCAGGGGAAATTAATGGGATTTTACCATTTGCTTTGAGGAAAAGAGGACTGGACTTTCTCCTGCTGTCTTTGGCAGGAAGGAGTGAGGAGCTTTTCTGTCTGCTCTCTTTAAATATTGCGTCTTTTTAATCTTTTTTTGCCAGATAGCCTAATTTCTGTTACTGCAATACACCATGTTGGAAGATTGCAGAGGTTAATGTATAGCACTGTGATACACAACCATAATGGTAGACTCTAATGTTTTTTAAATGGTAAACCAAAGGCATTCGTAATATGAGTTGTAGTGAATTGCTTGCAGTTCTTGCCAGAGATTAATTTAGCAATGCTTTTAATATTTTATGCACTGAAGTTGTTTGCAAAGACTAAAAGCTTCACTCTCTTTGCACACTCATGCTTTGTGCTGTCGCTGTACAAAGCGCAACAGAACCACTCTCTTCCTGATGAATTGTCTGTCAAGAAATTTTATCAAATTACAGTTATACTGCCTTGGAAAGATTTTTCTAGTAATCAGTGAAAATTAAATCAGATTTATGGTGTCATAACTGGGCCAGGGAGTTAGAAATCTAACCTTTTGTAATATCACAGGTTGCATATTAATGTTTTAAATATCTAAAACACATATGAATGACGTAGGAGATTTTTACTTTAAATGTTACTGTAGAGATTTGATGATACATAATCCCATTAAAACAGAAGAGTACAAGATAAAACGATCCATTTGCAATTATAATTAAGCATATTGAGATTGACCATTCTTTAAAAAATTGGAAGTGCAAGGTTGAGAAGGGTGCTTGAGCAATCACTCTTTGTTGAAAGCATTGATGGAAGAATAAAAAAATTAAAGGGGATTGATTTGTCAGTAATCTGCACGGAAAAGTATGGGAAGCATTTCTTCGGAAGGTGAAGGGAAAGTACCTCTTTTGCTGTCATGGTTAGCTTTGCTTGGAGAGTCACCACAAGAAGACATGATCAAAAACGGAACAGCAAGTAACGCTGTGAACTGTTTCACCTGCTCTTGACACTTGGTAAATAAAGTATATTAATTGAACAGCTTAGTATTGGAGAGTCATCACAGTCTCAGGAGTGCTCTAGAGAAGTAGGGTTTTCTTCTAGCTCTGTCAGAGACCTGCTGTTTGACCTTGAGCAATAATTTTTTTGTGTCCGTGTCTTCCTGCTATTCCTTGATTTCCTTGTCTTTTTGGAGAACGAGCTCTTCAGGAGAGAGATTTCTTTGCATTGTGTTCTGTGAACAATGAAGTCTGAGCCTTGCTGAAGCCTCTAGGGACATCTCTAACAGAAATTATAATTGTTAGCTTTAATCACTTTCATCAAAAGAGCGTGGCAATGGAGGATGGCAGTGTGGAGGATTTAGAGAAATCTGTAGAGTGCATGTTAATTAAGTCGCTGTAGGTGAAAGTTGCTGATTTGGTTTCATCAGGCTGATGCAGAGATGCTAATATCTGGGAGCAATGCAGTGCTGCTCCACATGGATATTCATCTCCAAAAGCATGAGGCTGGGTGCTCACTCCTCTGCTTGGTACATTTTAACAAACAAGGCTTTTTCAGAAAGTTGTCTAAAACTTCATGTGCTTTTTTGTGGGTCCCTTTGTTGTGAGTGTTTACAACTGAAATTGTATTGCTTGGCTTTTTGTAGTGAAGACAGCTGCTTGAGGGTGAGCCATCCCATCTTGATGGATTCTCCTCCCAGCCTTTGCTGTTGCCAAACAGAAAGTGTTTATTGTTGCTCTCCTTATTAGTAGCTTCTCGTTTGGGATGAAGGTGCAGATTAATTGCCCTTCTTGTGGCATCTAGTGGTGCAGAACAATATGCCCTTGTCCTACTTGGGTGGACACATTACTCACCATAGCAGAGGATTTAGAAATATTTAGCCACATGAACACCAGAAGCCATGTTAGTAAGAGTGGGCTATGTTGAAGTACCTGCATTACTCACTGAGCAGTAATTTTGGCAGGTAGAGCTCCAGGGTAATACAGGATGAAGCAAGGGAGAGAAGCCACTTAACCAAATTGTCCAGGCAAAGTATGACCGGGGAAGAACTTGGGAAGAAACAAATGCTTTCTGAGAAGTACTGTAGATTCGCGGGGGGAACAGGTTAGTTGAGTGGTGTGGAAAGTAGTAAAACAAGATCAAAACAAGATTCCCTTGCTCACAGGGCAGGTGTTGTACTGCTGTGAGTGTTAGTAGGTGTCAAAGGTAAAGCAATGTCTCCTTCTTTAGTGTGTTTATTCTCTCTTTTGGGGCTAATGCCAAATCCCTGCAGTTCCTGCAGTGCACCTGCTGACACTGAGCACCGACTCTCTAGCAAGTATTTTGCAAGATCTTTGCTCTGCAGGAATCCCTGTATAGTTCCCTTCTTATTTTAATAAGAACAAGAATTGCCCAATCTGCACTTGAAATCTGCATAGCAATAGCACATGGCAGAGGCCAACTCAAGGTTATACATTTGGCATTTGGGAACGGAAGGCAAGAAAAATTTACTAGTCAGTACACTCACATTATGATAAAATAAAGTTGAGCTGGGAGGAGAGCATGTGCTGAATCCTAAAATGACACAGAAGATCCATAAACCACTGTATGTTGTGCTATCTCTAGCCCTTTATGCTCCAAGCAGAAGTTAAATGTAAGGTATCATAAATGAAACAAAGATCTTGTTTTAATTTCATTTAAAAAAACATTGTAAGGTAATGGGGTAACAAACATTAACTTCTTCAGACTAGGCAAACTGCAATTTCTCTGCTCTGTACTGCTTCGATTGCATGAGAATTATTCTCCAAAAGCTTCTTGGAACCAAGTGAAGGTTTTGCTATAAAACACAAGTGGCGTAGTCTAAACAAGTGGCATTTTTCCTAGAATTAAAGTATATGGATGCCCTTATGAGGTGTTGCCTGGTCTGCTCTACACTTGTAAAAGTGTTTCTTTCCTACTGAAACTGTATATATATATATATGATCAAAATCCAAGGCTGAAAATGGGTATAGTCTTTACATATAGAGACTTTTTCACTTATATGGGGAGAAGTAATAGCTGGTCTTACCCTGAGTTTGCCTGTAAATTTCTTAGATGATCTGAAATCTGTTTATTACTTGCAGCAGCAATTTTGCTGACAGGCAACCTGGAATAGGTCTCCTTTTCCTCCAGAATATCCATACTTGCCTATTACAGAGAAATCACTTGAAAAGCAGCATGGATGCTGGACTCTCAAGCCTTATTTTAAGTTTTAATTTACTTGTCTGACTTCCAAGGTTACTGAATGCAAACAATTGCTTCTTTAGTACGGAAATAATATGAATTATGTGTTAGAGACCAATACCTCTATGTCCTTCTCATACTCTCAGGGAAGTACCTGCCAAGGAGTGCTTAGAGATGGGGTGCAACTTCCCTTTTTTGCCATTGAAAATTAAAGTAAGACCATTCTGGATAAGCTAAGATGTGAAAATGGAGCCCTAGGACCATTTCTTAGTCTGCAACTTTTTTAAGGTGTAGGATGGTCCAGTGTGTGAGACCATGGCAGCAGGGTGAAAGCTGTGCTACAGCCCTGGTTGGGAAAGGCTTGGGGACCCACTGCTGCAATTGGAATAACTGGCCCCAGTTTAACACTGGGTCCTATTTTAGTCAATCTTTAAAGTTTTTTTCATTTTAATACACTACTTAAAAATCAAATGACGTGTGTCGTCCCGTACAGGTTGCAGAAAATGAGCTGGGCTTATAGTTAATGTAGGAAGCAAAATTTTAGTCAGGAGGAGTCATTACCGTTTGCCTTGCATGGGTTTTTAATTTTGTTTTCTAATAGTTTCATTGGGATGGGATAAGGTCCTGGAGTCCTATACCACCCAACCTGACTCTGACAAGGCTGATTCTCACTGAAGTTTCCTCTGTAGCAATCTCAACTGTGAGGAGCAATTTTTCGTGTGTAATTAATCCTAATAAAACCAACATTTCCAGGAGGCTGACCTGGATCCATCCATTTCATGGTTTTGTCAATTAATGTTACATTTAGCATCTAACACTATAATTAGAAGAAAATACTGAAGATGTAAAGGGACAGAGGAATTTTAAGTTGTAAACTGCTGAGGAACAGGAATTATTATCCTTGCAATCATAATTTATTTTACCTTCTCTTCTTTCAAACTAGATATTTCTTTATTATTCTGATGCAGCAACTTCTAAAAATCACTGATAAATCCTCTAGCATAACAATAGTTTATCTAAATCACATTGGAGTCTGTTATGGTGAAGAGATACTCATATACCTGCGTGTGTGTTTGATAGCTAGTTGTATCTTTAGGTTTTTCTTTTATTATTGGTAGTGATACTGTCCACTGGTTTTTCATCCAGGCATTGTTGGTTATGTGTTAGTACTGTCTTCCCATCCAGAAATATGTTTCATAGAGATTAAAGATTCTTACAGGCTTTTCAAAATCAGCTCTGTTGACCAAAACCAGTTGTTCATTGATGAATCCTGTGGTGAATGTATAGGAGAAAGTTCATGAGTGCCTAATAAGTCCTCAGAGGCAAATATAAACATTTTAAATTTGTTTCTTTTTCTCTTTTTTTCCAGCAATGTCAAATACGGTACTCTGCAAAAAATAGTGTGTGGATTTCTAGCACCTGAAGAACAAGAAAAGGTAATTACTGGACCATATAGTCTAGCCTCATTGCCTCATTTGTTTGCTGTGCTAAAATATTTAGACTTGGTCATGTTCCATGAGCCCACAGCACTGTCTCTGCATATTGAGTTTTGTGTATATTCAGTTATGCAGGTGCAGTTGTTTCTTGAGAATATTCCTTTATGTAAAGGGAACGGGGGAACAAAAGCAGCAGAGCATGAAAATGCTGAAGTGAATGTTAGGGAAGAGCGCACTGTGGATTTTTTTGGTGCATGTAGAAGTGAAAAGGGTAAAAGAGGGCTGTGGACTTCTGAGTATTTGCAAGACTGCCTAGTGCAGCCTTGCAGCGTGCTGGGCAAGTATTGAAGGAGGCTCAGTGTTCATCAGTGTTGCAGCAGCCTCCTCATGTTTCAGTAACCGAGTAACTTGTGGGGCAGTGCCCCCTGCTCCAGAGGTTGTGAGCTCCTGTGCTGCCTGTAAGCCTGCCTCTTGCAATTGAGTTTCTTGATCCTCTTGGGTTGTGACATTTTGTTTGGGCAATGCAGCTCGACAGGGCTGTAGCTCAGTTGCTGGTGTTAAACAAAATGCTGTTCATCAAACTTTCATGAGACACTTTGCCAGGGGCTGCGTCTTGAAAGACTAGGCTCCAAAAAGCAGTGAGGAAACCTGTGCTGCTCCATACTGCTGCTGTGTCCTGTACCTTCTTCTACCTTCTTTCCAAGGCTGAAAGGGGAGCACCCCTATAGGACCCCATGTGGTTTTACACTTTGCTCTTTGCTGGAGACAAGTGATGTAAAAGCTGGACAAGAAGGGCATGGCCACGTTGAGTAGTGGCAGTCTTGCTTCAGCTGGTGCATCCTTTCATCTGTATGGTAATCCAGAAGAGGAATCAGGAACCCACCTCTGCTTTAAAGCCTGTGTAGGGCTTCATTGTTACTATGGTTAAGCTAGAGGAGTTGACATGAGCTGAGCCTTTCAGTAAATTTTTATATTAATTAATGTAATAACTTCAGAGTGAGATGTATGTACATACCACAGTATGAAGAGCAAAAGATTATATATAATGTGAAGGTCTGTACATTTGAGTATAGCAAAGCAAGCATAGTGAGATTTAAAAACATGGATTTGAAGAGGCAGAGAGATAGCAGATGTTGCCAGGGTCAGGAAAGTTTCTGTACGAACAGGTGACATGTTCTTACGAGATACTTTATTTCATTGCTTGGGTTTGAAAAATGCATGTGAGTGACATCTTGTGTTCACTACATCTGCAGTGCCATTCTGCCAATAATTAGCATGTGCGTTTTAGAGGCAGTATGAAACCAAGATGACAAATGCACACAAATCATAGGATGGAACAATTCTGCCTTCTTCATGTATGAGTGTTACAATTTACTGAAAGTCCGTCTTCCCACCCTACAAATGGAAGTGTCATCTCAAGAAGCCTCTTGAAAAACACTGAAAGGGCCTAAACTTGCAACTTGTGTGGAACCTTCTGTATTTTTTTCATGGTGGTCTCTGCACGCATCAGTTTAATGCAAAGTTATGGCAGGAGAGGAAAAATAGCAGACAGAGGAAGAAAAGCTCTCTGAGCAAGTAAATGCTTGATCAAAGTGCATTAAAGTTTTAGATAACCACGTTCTCCTGTAGTTTCAGCTCACGGTGTTGTGAACTACCTTTCATGTGCTAACAAATGGGATTCATTTTGTTGGATACTTCTATTTGGATTTACAGTGCCATTTAAAACTCCGTAAAGCTTTCTGTCGCCATCACCAGCTGTGGTGATTGCCATCACTGCTGTGGGGCTGTCATGTTTGGGCACTTAACGTGTACGGGAGATGTGAAATAACTTTAGTGGGGAGTCAGACAGTTCAGTGCTCTGAGTATGTCAGTTTATCCTTGTCAAAAGTAAAGATTGGAAAATCATATTTCTTTAAAATAATGAATTTCTGAAGAGGAATAATGGAAAGGTGGTGGTTTATACCTTTCTCTATCTCAAGATCTTGCAGATTACAGTATGACATAATGCGTTGGCAGAGAGGAAGACTGTGCCACACTGTTGAGTTTCACAGGTATTTCACTGGTTTTTTATAAGAAGATGAAATATTAGTCTGTTATCTGTTATCTGTGCAATTTAAAATTATCTTTACACATTCAGTAATTTCTGTGTATTTATGCTTTTGGTACTGTTGTAAAGAGATTTAAAAAACCCCAGTATTTCTTTTTTCAAGGTGGTTAAAAACATCCCAAGATTCTTCATGACTAAGTGCTTTAAAAGGCCTTGAAGCACAACTACCTGTGCTTTTTCAATGTGGCTCAAACATGAGAATTATTCCCACTGGGTCTCTTGATAGCTATAGATATTGTTTTAAAGTTTAAGCATAACCAATATTGTAAGCAGATAAAGGTATATATATAGCAAAAACATGGCCACTCATTTTGTATTTGATCTCCTGTTCTCTGAGGTCAGGTTGCACACATTTTTTTTTCATCCCATGAACAGGATCTCACAGAGTCATTTCACTCTGTCAGCTGTATGAACAGAGCAACCATGAGCTCTTTCACTGCTCCAGACTGCAGTGCCATCCTTTTCTTTGGTGCTGCATAGGACTGGGTTGCAGTGGCCGGGCTAGGGACGTCGTGTCAGATGTTTTTCACTGTGTTGAGAGACTGTAGCTGCTCTGCGCATGAGTCAGCCCATAGGAAAGGCTTTGCCCCAACTTATGGGAGCAGTGACCTTGATGGGGGTGTTCAGCCCCATGCAGTGGGGGCTTTTTGCAGATTGAGTGGGTTTCATGCTGTGCTGCTGTTGGCATCAGTGTGCGGGGTCCAGTGCTTCAGAAATTGAGACTGCGCTTTTATTCCCTGCGTGGCCAGACTGAAGGAAGAGATCCCAAGGCTCAAGGGCATGAGAAGCACTCTCTTCTTTTGTTCTCAGTGTCTTTTTTTTTTTAACTGGCTGGCCATGACATTAAGATTTCTAATTAATTTAGAAACCACAGGCAGTTGAAGGGAGTGAGCAATGTAATAACTGGGCCATGGGGCAGAGTAAAAGCACATCAATTATTCAGGCAGTTGCTGCTGCTTATTCCCTTCCCGGAGCTGGGCTGGCTGTCAGTGTGTGTCAGTGATGCCGCTAATGCCCTTCAGAATTTACATGCATAAATAGTGGCCTTTTAAAATCTGCATGAGGATAACTCTAGTGTTTCTGACGATAGCTGCCAGCAGCATGCTGTGCCTCACAAGCATTGGGGGCTTCAACCAGTGTTTTGGGTGCCTAGTTCAAAACTGAGACCCTGTCAGGCACATATACCAAGAGCCTCTGCTGTGGAAAAGTTTCTCCTCAAAGAGGTTGAGGGGCAGACTGAACCATGGGAGGAGAGAAACAAATAGTCCTGCTTTAAAATTCACATGGTTTCTGAAAAGGTTTCACTTCTCTGGGCAAGTGAAGTTCAGGTGAATGCATCATCCCCTCCTGCTATTTCTGTGATGTCCCCAAAGCACAGACTGCGAGGCTACTATGGATGCCACTGGGGCTGGGCCCACTCCAGTCACTCTACAGGGATGAGGGGCAGGAAGCATCCTCCTCCTCCTCACTGTTCTGAGTATTGCATGTCCTGCACTTTGACTTTGCAGTTGGAAAGTTATAAATTGAGGAAGTTTTTCTGACTGCCAAGGTCTAGATTCATGGGACTATGGTGATTGCCTTACATGGGTGCACCACAGGATCTCATGTTTGGGATGCCACAGGGAGCAACACTAATTTCTGCACTGAACCAGCAAGGGGACTGAAAACTGGGGGATCTGTTGGATTTTTCTGCCGTGGACTGCAAGCAGATGACAAAGCCTTATTTTTCTCTCTGGTTGGCATAGTTATCCCTACTGCTGGAGGCAGCTACCTTGCTTTTTACAAAGTGAACTAATCTGTGAAGGCAACAGAATAAAATGAGCCTTGCTTAATTATGTGTTGTGCCGGCGAAATGACCAGCTTGGGTTTGGAAAATGCTGGCTGTAATTAATGGTGAAAGGCTTTTTCTCTCATCTGTGTAGCCATTATGAATCACTTCTCCCCACGGAAATTTTTAAATCTGTCTCAGTGGGGAACCAGTGAAGGAACAGGTAAAATGGATGTGGTTTAATAGCTGCAGTTGTAACTTAAACACTTGAAATGATATTAAGCATCTTTCTCCATTAGCATTTCATGTTGATCCTGATGATATACCAGCAGAGGCTAAGACAGGATCAACGTTCATTAAATGGAAGAAACTAAACTCTGTAGACAAATGCTTTGGCTAAATGGGACCTTCATTGCACTGAGAACAAGAATGCAATTAGCTGAAATGTTTGTTTACAAAATCTAATTCCTGGGGAGTATCTTCTCAGATTGCCACTTACATCTCTTGGGCTGGTTTTGTTGCCAAGGCTTGCAGGTTGACGGGTTTTGCAAAGCTTGATTGCAGCACATATGTAACAGATGGGTCAAACTTTGCATGATAAAACTGAACCCAAGTGAAGAGCCAGGGCTAAGCTGCAGGTGTGCCAGAGTTTTATTTGTGCATTCATCACATCTATTTTACAGTTTGCAGTTAAGTGCAATTAATAATAATTATTAGATGTTCCAGATGCTAAACAGTGTAGGCTGAAGAGAAGCTGGAAATTGTGCGACACCGATTGCTGTTACTGCTATCCTCCTGTCCCTCACCTGGAACCTAGGCCATGGGAATCACAAATGGGTTCCTGCTGGGTGAGGATGCATGTCTTTCAGGGTACCTGCATGAAGAGCCTTGTTGTCCTGGTTGGTTGAGAAACATGGACACCCTCAGAAGGTGATTTTGCCCATCCACAATGTGAGTTGTGCTCTGGAAATGCTGCTTCTCTTCAGGTTACAGAAACAGCCAATGGGAGATGTAACTGCTGCCACCTAGATATTAGAGTCGATTTTGTCACTGCATAGGATTTGTGGAGTGTGAAGGATCAGGCATTTCAAGCCTGTGTTGACACCAACAAAACAGCATGTACTAATTTTAAATGTGTAATAAAACATTGTGTTTCATTCTTGGATATAGTGTGGCAGTATTTGTTAGATCAATTTTTTTCGGTCTGTATGGTGGCTTTGCTTTCCTTGCAGTTATTTCTTGTGGCTTCCTTGCAAATGAATAGTGTCTGCACTCACCCATTGGGTGACACTGGGCCAGTAAGCATTTCCTGGACACATTTGCCTCATGTATCTGGTGGCAAACATGAATCAGTTACCAGAATAATACATTGTCTTCCCTATTTGCTGAATGCAGCATGTGAATAAAGTAGTCAGTGTAATTTGTTTGGTGATGGCCTATAGTCATGTTAAATGATGGGGAACAGACTAATGAAGACCATCCTGTTGATGGATAAGGGCTACAATTTACCAACCCTGAAGTGATTGAAATAAAGCAAAGTTGCTTTTGTGTAATCTGCAGAGTGGTAGCCAATGCACAGGTCTGTCCACGTGTGTTGTACCAAGCAGAGCAACAAAACCAGGGAGTGAGGTCTGGACCTCTGTGGGAGTTCAGGATGGGATGAGACTGCTGCAGAGGTTCCTTACGTGGTTGCAAGAGGTAAAGTCTCAAAGTCTTTCAGATACCTTAGCTTTGACTTGTTACTGGGCTTGTTGCAGTGTTGTGGGTCTTGCTGCCTCCTCCCCTGTAAATGATGCTCCCCAGCAGTGCTTCTCCTTCAGGCAGCGAAAAGGGAATTGCAGGAGTCGGTGCAGGGGCTTGCTCCTTGAGAGGCACTGCTCACGAGATCCCTTGGGATTCTATGCTAATAGAGCATTTAAACACTTCTTTTTCAATGTCAGCATTGGAAATGACAAATGCTTTCCTTAATTTGAGAGAAGTGTGCCTGATATTACATGCTTATATATGCCTGAGAGTCTATTCTCAAGACAGTACATGGGCCTATCTTATGAAAGCTAATTGCACTATTAGGAGGAGATCCTGCTAACTTAATAAGTTACATTTATTTGTGTCTTAAAGGATTTTTTTGCTGAGGTGAAAGAAATCCTGAATGATGCCAAGTTTTATTGGAAGCGTATTGTTCTTCACTGTCCCTTCCTCTCTCCCCATGTCAAAACTGTTCTGGAAATTGAAAATATTTCATAAGATCAAGGCACACCAGTGTAATTGAAGGCATTAAGAGAGCTATAGGGGAATTCATCCTGCAGATGACCTGAGTTTTTTTCCTGTGGGATAGTCAGTAGGAAGCAGCATTGCTGACAGGGCCATATACATTAAAGATATAGAAAATGAGGTGAGTGGAAAGAACTGTGGCCAACATATCTCCCTTTGACCCTGTTTTGACCTGACTTTAGCACCACCCCAGGTGCTGTCAAGATTTTGGGGCAGATCAAGGGATTTATTGCCTGGACCTGCCTTGGGATGGAGGACCGGACTTGGGGCCAGGTATCTACCCCTTCCCCAACAATCCCCTCCCCTTGGCATCCCACAGTGCAGATCCTCTTTGTCTCCTCTGCACTTCCACAGGCAGTTACACCATTAGGAACTGGGCCTTGAGATTTTGTACCAGCATGATCTGAATGAAGTCTAATTTAGACAAAAGTTTTAAGAGCTCTCTTCCCTCCATCTCATACAAAATAAATTGGGAGAGTCTAAATGCACTGTATGTGGCTTGGAGGCATTTCCCTGTGGTTTATTGCTTTGCTTTTATTGATGGACTGTGTTTACTTTCACACAAACTGATTCATTTGATTTGTTTTGCAGAAGTTGTTTGCTTAAGAATGAAGGCCGAATTAAGGGATTTTTATGGGGTAGAAACTTTATTTCCACAGACTTCGTCAGATCTCTTTTGCACTCCCTGCAAAGACTCAGATAAAGTGACCCTTGGCCAAACTGGGAAGATGGAACCTGCCAAGTAGCTGTAGGGAGAGCAAGAGGGTACGTTGAATTACAGAGAGCTTTTGGAAATTTCAGAATGACCTACAGAAGCAAAATGGTGGACCTTGTAAAAAATGTAAGATGATCTGATTCTGCTTCTTAATTTCCAAAAATAAGAGCAAAACTGGAACAATCAATCCAGTTTTGTTAAAATATGAAGATATGCTAAGTACAGCATTAGATATGTATTTCTTCACTATAAATACACCCCCAAGGAATCATTCTATTTTTAAGATGAACTTGGTATTATGATAATGTAAAAGAAGTCTATAATTTATAATTCCAATTGGAGGTGAAGAAATTTAACATGTCAACTTTTCTATTCATTACTCCAGCAGTCAAGACTAACAGGCTGTTCCTTCACCTTCACTGTCAATCATTTAGATAGACCAATTATGGATCCAGTTAAAAAATATATATATCAAAAGAGAAAATGCAGCAGAAGAAGGTTAAACATACTAAATTTCTTTTTTTAAAAAAGCTTGTTTGTAAGAGTACATTTAGTCCTACGCTGTATGAGCTTCATGGCCAAAACACGCCAACTATTACTCTGGTCTTTCTGGAGGTACCATAAGGACTAAGTTGGAGAAGTAGTTCTCCAGTTTGTGTTTTGGAAAAGAGCTGGTGACATCTGACTGTCACTTTTTGTACCATTTAGAAACACTCACTGCCTGGCAATTCTTCGGGGGAAAAAAAAAAGGAGGAGGTGAAAGATAAAGTCCTATATTAGTATTTAGGTCTTCATTGTGCAGAGCTGTTCACATTCTGGCTGGGTTGAGATCTCTATTAATTTTAAGCATTAGTTTTTTGAGTTTTGAGCCTTAAGGTCTCCAGTGCAGTACTTCTTTAGCACTCAATTTAGAGGGGACTGCTTCCTTTTAAGATGGAGGACATAATTGCATTGACCTCTGTTCTGCCAGTACTAAATATTCAGTGTGCTCCAAAATAATTCCACAGACCTGGAACTGCAAAATCAGATTCCTTATTGAGATGCATAAATATAGTCACAGATCTAGTAATCTTGTTTTAAAGCAGCAGCATTCCTTTGGGGTAAGTTTATTATGACAAAATATACATGGCCAAACTTAAATATAGTTAACCTAATATGATCAGACTGATTTGGAGCAGAGGTAGGTCAACACTAAGTGCTTTTGAAAATCTCATCCTAGCTCTCCAGAGATTAGGGCTATGAGTGCAGAGCATCAGCCTAAGTCATGCTGAAGAGGCAGAAGGGATGTTTCTCAATGGAGAGAGGCTTCAGTTGGAAAGCAGGAGCATGAAGCAGACTGGGGTAAGAGACATCTGCAGCCAGATGGAAAAAATATCCAGCTTTGCCCAAGGCACAAGGCTTGGAAGTTAACCCACTTGGTTGCATCTGTAACTGTCTACTACTGGCAAAGTGTGTACATGGGCAACCTCTGTTTGTGGGTGGGTAGGAGCATCCTCTCCTGTTTTGATCAGTACTGCTGCACTAAGGGAATACAGATTAAAAACTTAAGATTGTTGGCCTGGGTTTTTTCTTTGGTTTTACCTTTTTTTAAAAAACCTCCAGCATTCTTGCAAAGACAGTGTTGTTGAGATTTGTGGCACTCGCTGGAATTTCACAGCGTGGAAACATATTTTTGGTGCAATACTTTCATTTTAATACTTGAAAATCCAGTGCTATTTTAGGCATTTGAGTGAGTAGAGTCTTGCTGTTGCATGTGGGAAGAAGCTTGAGGGCTCTCCTCCTGTATCTCTGTGAATAGTGCATGTGACTAATTTAGCTAACAAGTTGAAAACATAAGGTCTACTGAGGCAGTGAAAGGAGTATCTACACCCTTTGCATGCATGGCTTCCTACTGAAATAAATGGAGTTGTGTTTTTTTGAAGTGAGCATGGGTTTGGCTCCTAGATCACGTGGATGTGGTAAGAGATTTGACCAGATCCAAGTCACGCAGTATTGGTCCCTTTGCAGTCAATGAAGTGACTCATTCTAATACCTCATGCTCAGATATTACTCATTGCTAGTGCTTCATCCTGCACATGTCCAACTGATGGAGGTGCTTCTCCCATCAGCCATGGTGTCCTGACATGAGATGCATGCAGTCTGCTGGTGCCTCCTCTCCTCTGAGCACCAGCTGTGTTACTGCAAGCCCCCAGAGGAAGGCTTTCTTGCTAGTCTCTGTAATATTTAGTCACTTTCTCTCCTGTTGTAACTATTGCAGTTTATTCTGAAGTGACAGGCTGATTTGATAATGAAACTTTCTCTTGGACCTCATGTTTACAATTTTAAGAGCAGTTCCTGTTATTTAAAAAAAAATATATACATATATATATATATATATACATAAATATATATATAATAAGAGTAAGTTTCACCTTTAAACACCACCAACACAGTGCCTTTTGTAAAAGCACACATCTGCTTTATGCATAGCACGTGCATGACTTTAACCTCATGGGTTCTTTTCCATGATGAACCGTTTTACACAGGAACACACACATGCAAGGAAGTGGACCTAAACATACTGAGGCTCGTCCATGTAAGTGCATCTAAAACTATTGAGGCTAACCCTTTGCGACTGACTTTTGTGTGTCCATATTATATGGGTCCTGCAAAGGACTGGAAAGATATTATGTCGGTGTCAGTGTACCCCCGATACCTACATGTAAGAAAAAAAAAGCCTGCAAATGCTCAAGGCAGAGGGTAGGAAAGAAGCAGCACGTTGAGTAAACAGATGGGGCGGGCCAGCATTAAGAGCTGAATCGTTATGGTAAGTGTAATGTGCAGAAGTCACAGTACATCAGCTGGCTAATCAGTGCTGAATGATTTGTAGGCATCTCAGCAGAGGTGAGTTTTAAGGAGGTTTGAAGGAGAATGGTGTCGTGGCTCTGCAGATTTGTACTCTTCACCTACAGAAAGAGGGACTCTGTGAAAAGAATGAGGGTTATTACTTCAGTGCTGCTTTTCTGCATATATTATTCTTTTTCTATATTGTTTTTCTTACGTACTTTTTCTTTCTTTTTTTTTTTTAATTCTTTTTCTTCTCCACATTCGCTACAGAGTTTCTCTAATGAGACAGGGTGATTGTTGGCCCAGATGCTGCACTGCAAATGCCATTTTTTAAAGCAGCTGAGAATCTGGCTTGATATTTAGCAGTCACTTAGTACTTTCATCTTCAAAGTACTGTGCAAACATTAATTAATTCTGCTGGGGAGCACACAAGAAGGGGTTGCTGGAATAGTTATGCAAACTGCAAAGCCATGAGAGATGGCAAGGACAGTATTGCTGGGCTTGGGAGGTCTATACTTACATACATAATTCAGCAAAGGACCCCACAACTAGTGGTTTCATAGGAAAGATATTTTTCGGGTACCTGTTTTTTCCACTGAGTGGGTGCTTGGTGTTTTCAGTGGACGAATGCTGCTGCTACCCTACTTGGGTAGATGGGCAACCTGGGATTTCTGTTTCCACGTGCACCCCTGCAGATGGGTTCAAGCTTGCAGAGACAGTAATCTCAGGCAAATGCTCTGTGGATGCTCAGTGCTGAGGCAGAGAGAGGCCGCGCAGAAGTCAGGGCTGCAGCTGCGTGCTTTTCGCTTGGAAAATGAAATGTGGCACATGCAGATTTGGAGGTGCACATTGCTCCACTCCATGCTTGCAGCTCTTCACATGAGCAAAGCCATCTTGCCCATGCAGACGTTGGCTTTGGTAGGAGTGACAAAGATCAGCAGAGCTCCAAAAAGGGCTGCGAGAAAGCCTTTTATCTTCTCTTAAAGTCAGCATCAACAGCCTGTGGCGTGGGCTGCAGTAACCTGCACTGGAGAGGATGAGGAATGGTCATACATCCCCTGGCTCTGCCCAGGCAGGACAGCAGCAGCTAAGGAGCAGCAACAGTGTTTAAAGCTGGAATGGTCACCAGTGTCTCTGAGCTGCCCAACTAACATGCTCTGGCAATCAGCACCACCTGTGTTCTGAGACTCATGTGGGGCACTGCTTTTGCGTGAAGACACAACTCCAGACACTGAATTCACTCAACCAGTCATTGTATTAAAAGGAACTTTTACAAGATCATGCCCAGTGATGCCAAATTATTAGCAGTGAACCATGTGAGCCTTATATCACTTGACTAATGATGTATCAATTAATTCCAGGTTGAAATAGGCATCTAAGAGCAAGGAGATGTGCAGTTTTTGGGTATGATGAGACTTAGTTGGATTAAGAGGATTGATGGAACAGAAAGGGAAACAGAAAAGGGGAACAGAAAGGGAAAGCTCGATGCCAGAAGATAACATGACTGTCAACAGATTATGCTTGTTGGATGTCTCTCAGGGATTGGATGTGAGTCTGTGATTTGGTCTGAAAGCTGGAGATGAGAGGTGTCTTCATATTGAGTGGAATCAGGTCTGAACAAAAGACAGATTCAGGATGGGAGCTGGGTTTTGGCTTGACTTTGCTGACCTTGCTCAGATGGAGGGGGAGGTGAAGCTTTTTAAACTTCTCGCACAACTCATAGCACTTAAAGCAATGGCAGTTTTTAGAAGTTCTGCAAATATATTTAGAAAAACTATATTTATTTTAGCTTTGGCAAAATAGGTAGATAAAATGTTCCTGATAGCAGGTTTGAGTTCATTGAGATCCATAGATACCTACTCATAGTTTTCTGAATTTATTGTTCAAGTTGGTGAGTTAAGGAGCCAGTGAAAGAGAGACCACCACTGAGACAGTTACTTTTCCAATGTACAGTCTCTGCATTTAAGATAGTCAAATTTTATCTAGAACTGCACAGTTTTAATTTCCCGCTCTTCCCATGACTTGAATAGATTAGCATGCTCAGAAATATTTCTTTTTAATCTCAAGATATTACCATGCCTAGGTTTGCATGAAAGGCCACGCTGGATCTCTTGAGGCTTGAAAGCTGTAATCAGAGATGTTTATATGAAATTTTAGTGTTCCATCATATCTTACCGTCTCGGGAGTGAAAAAAATAAACTTAATGAACCTAGATCAGACAGATTTGTGATGGAGTCCCAAAGAAGAGAGAAGATTTGCAAGTAGCTGTGATTTTGCTGTGTGATTTTAATTTTATGGGCCCCTGTTGTTCAACATTTTCTTCAGAGTAACTAAGAGTTGCATTAAATATTAAACAAACGGTGTGATGATTCATAAAGAGGGTCATGAGCTCCATATGTGAGTTAGAAATTTAATCTCCAGCTGGTTTCACTATAATCCATGTCATATGTCCAGGATCAGAGAACTCCAGTGTCTTCGAATAATTAGTCAGTGATCAAAACAGAAAAAAAAATTCCATTGAAACAATTTTCTTTTAGAAAAGTCTGTTTCTTCAAAACAAAATTGCTTGTTAAACCTCATTAATTTTAATGGCATTTTCTTTTGAGTGGAAGTAAGACAAAAATGATTTGGAAAATGTCAAAATGTCTTCTTGATAGTTGCAGGATTGATAATATTTTCTTTGTGTTAAATGTCTTGCATTTAGAGTTGTAACTCTTACTCTGTTTTAATAGTAAAAGACGAAAGTGAGACTTTTTTTTGTCATCAAATGTAACTTATTTTAATTAACCTAAAATACTTTTCTTTCTAGAATGCTGTTTCACCAAAAAGGAAAACTTGATTAGCTTTTTTTTCTGATATCTGTGTGTAATTCTAATACTATTTTGGGTTAGTGAAAAAGAATTAAAATCTCTAAGTCTTTTATTTGGATTAGGAAATTAATTTTTTCCCTACTTCCCCCTGGAGCCCTGGAAAAATACCTGTCAACCTTTCATCGCTGAAACAAATATGCTGAGGTTTTTCCCAGGCCTTGCAGAGGTTGCATTCTCTTTTGCATGACAATTATGAGGTGATGCTGGGAGATACTATGTGAGTGAAAAACTTGCCCATCCATTGTAGCAACTGCATGCACACATACACACAGACACATAGACACAGCTACACACACACACACAAAAGACCAGTGCTCATCCACAGTTTCCCAAGAGGTTTTTTCTGTGCTGCAGGTGACTTTCAGCCTGCACATGGATGCGTGTGTGGAGTTTACATGTTGTCTCAGTTGCATCTTCACTTTGAGCTATAAAAGGTGTTATTTTGGGGCATTTGGAGGTTGAATGTTGAATCTACACTCAAGAAATACCATGGAGGCAGTGGAAGCGCATGTCTTGTTCTGGTGAGGCAGGTTACTTCATGCATGGCTCTAAGGAGTGTTGCTGTTGCATTTAGTTGGTCAGCTCATAAAGTCAGTTATAGCACAGGCTTGAATTTAAGAAGTGGGCATAGAGGTTCACACAAAATTCAAGTTTTAATGGCCTATGGTGGCTACAGACCTCTGACAATACAACTATACTTAGTCTGTTATGGAGGAGGACTTTCTTTCTTGGTGTGTGGCTTGGGTCTTACCTCTTTGTTTAGAAAGAAGTAGGGTATGATGTTTCCTTCCCTGTGCCAGGATGGTAGGATCTGGGAGATATAAGAGAGCTGATGGGATGGGATCTTTGGTGTTACTGGTCCAGTCTCTCACCCAGGGCAGGACAGTTGTCTGCATGAGACCAGCTTGATGATGACTTTGTATAGCTGTTATCTTAAAAACCTCCAAGGATGGAGGTAGCACTCTCTCTCTTATGACCTCTCAATACCCAGGGCATTGAATGCTTATTTTCTAATCTGTCTCTTATTTTAATGAGAGAAATGTGTAGACATGAAAAAATTTAAGGCAAGAAAAAAAAAAAAGATAGATTTAAAAAAATAGAAAAATAACAACTACTTAACTGTGTTAAAAATATGCAATAGGAGAGCATGCAAATGGTTATGCAAGCAGAAGTTTGGTATCTAATTGTAAATTAGATAGACAGCTGCAGAGTATCGATAGACATATGGCAGGAATGTAAATAGTTTGCTCGCACTGTAGTGACATCCTGGAAAGCTGTGTGTAAACTTTCTGAAGTGAAGAGAGAAAAGATAATTTCCTGGAAAAGAGGGTTTTCGAGAGAAATAATTGCTAATAAATAATCTGTGTCCCTCTGGAAGGCGAAAGTTTTATTTTGGCACTTGCTGAAAAAGCAGCCTCTAATCAGGCTGCATTTTCTTGCTTGGCTGATGAGCACCAAGGAAGCTGGAGAAGGCGCCAGTTGCATTGTGTAGTTGGAGCCATCGCGCATCAGAGCTAGCTCCTCCGTGGGACCTGCCTGCTGGTTTCAGCATAACCTCCTGGCAGATGCTTTGTGTCTACCAGGATTTAGGGAAGATGACAAAGAGGAGGGTAAACAGTTGAGTAATTCAAGACGGGGTGTCAGATTCCAGATTGTAAATTCGTATGTCAGTGGCCAAAACTCCCGCGTCTTCCACCAAACCGAATGCAAGTCTTGCCTGCATACCAGCTGTAGGGGTTGCTGCTGCTTATAGCGACCTTTAAAATAATATCCTAGTGGAATGCAATACTGTGAGGCACTAATTTTGGCTTATTTTGTGAGCTAGCAAAGCTGTCTAAATATTTAATACTCTTTCATTAATAACTGGCCATCATATGTTTTGCTTTGCATTAGGTGATACTATTGAGGCTGTAAAAATTCCCAGTCTAATGATAGCTAATGTTGGTTCTCATATTATCTAAAAGATATAGCAAGAGTAAACCTTGAACAGCATACTTGGTTTCTGGATAGGTATCTTGTGAGTTACTTCTTAAATAATTCTTGTAAAGTTTGCAGTGGACCAAATTCTGGCCCTTTTGAGGTCAACAGTAGCTATTCCAGTTTACTTTGTTGGGTTTGTGCAGTTGCCTTGGGGACAGATTTCAGTCCCATAGCTTGTTAATTGTAATTTTAGTCAAAGGGCCAGACTTACTTAGCAGCTTTTTAAAATTTTTTTTTAGAAGACAATTTCTGAAGGATGCAAAGAAGCTTTTATGGAGTGGGAGCAGTGAAAGGAGAGCGAGGAAAATCAAAGAAATTCAGACATCAGTAATGTTTCAAAAGTACATTTCACAAGGGAGTTTTCCTTAACTATCCTTCAAAGATGACATGATGGAAAATTCAGTTATTAATCAATGGTGCTATCTCTCTGCTGGGTTCAAGAACACTTTTTAAAAGTGAAGATTAACATCTGGTTCAGTCTACAAAGAATTTTTAGAATTGTAAAACTTTAAGTAACCACAAATTACTTAAAGTGCATGGAGGATTAATATGAAAAGAAAAACACTTCCAAGCATTGTTCTTTAAGAGGTGAGCTTAGCTTGTGTAGTCGTAAGAGTTATGTCATTGGTATATCCTTACCAAATAATTGCAAACATATAGCACAAATCAGTCCCCTGGAATCAGTGGACACACAAACATACTATAGGGAGTTTTATTACAGCAGAGCTTGAGAATTGAAAAACCAATTTTCCACAGAAAAATTACTTTCATATGATCTGAGTGCCATGGTTTGGTTTGTTTGAAACATTGTAAGTCAAGCTGTTTGCTGATGTTCCTAGCAGGCCTCTGTAATTCTACATTTATTTGTAGAAGTGTACTTTAGAATAGAAATTATTCCCAGTGTTTGTAAATAAGAAACTGGAATATTTCTTGTGTGCGTGTGTGTGTATTTAACTGGAAAATTTTCCACTCATGATGCCAGAAGGAGTGGCTCTTAGCAAAGACAACTGCTTTCCAAAAGTTACTTGGAAAGATGAGATGAGAGCTCTAGTTTTCTCCTTTATTGCAGCACATTTCTGATTTGGTTTGAAGCAAGCAGAGGACCTTGCAGTCAGCCCACAGCCATAACACGGTGGATGTTTTCTTCTTATGACTGGACTTTGGTATTTCAGTAGTCCCCAGTTGCTTTCTCATAACACTTCTGTACTGGTGTTTCACTTAAAGTAACAGTAAGTTATGCCCTTGTTAGCTGTGGTGGTATTTTGGCATTTTAATGGCAGCTCATTGGCATTTTAATGACTCTGCAAGCTCAGTTCTGCTCCAAATGAGTCTGGAGAACAACATGGTGAACACTTTATCATATCCATGTTTGAAATAATTTGCTATGAAGAGGTACCTGGTAGCACTAGGTGTTGACTGTCAAAACCTTGGTGTATTTTAGTGTTGGATGCTGGGAGCTAAATAGGTCAAGATTGTTTGTGGATAAGTCTTTTTTTGTTTTGGAAAGACTGGTCAATATTTACATCGGTGGGTTTCTCTGGGAAGGATAGGTTAAACTTCCTGTAGGTAAGAAGGAATGGGCTGCCCAGGGAAGTGGTGGATTCACCATCCCTGGTGGTTTTTCAGATGAGACTGGATGTGGCACTGAGTGCCATGGTCTAGTAACCATGGCAGTGTTGGATCAAGGGTTGGACTTGGTGATCTCAGAGGTCTTTTCCAACCTGGTTGATTCTATGATTCTATAATAAAAGAAGCCTGATGCTTTCTTTCAGTCTTATGAAGACATAAGTAACTGTTATTTTCTACTGTGTTATTTTGCACTTGAATGGCTGAATTGAGTGCAGAAAGTGCTACATCAAGCCTTCAAAGAATGCTTAGGAACAAATTCCTAAAATACTAAAACTTATTTTTCATCTGCTGCAGATGAACAGAACATTAATTCTTTGTATCCTCCGTGGGCTTTCCTGTGGTGAAACTTTCCCGTCTCTTGTTTTCAGTCAGCGTGGATATTTGGGTCACTGCCTCCTCTCTTCTCCCCTCCCATTCTTAACTTCCTTCTCTTCAAATCTGTCTCCCTTTTGAGTCCCAGGTGTGACTGATAGAGAACTTTGTGAAAAAATGAAGGTTCTGTTTGAGCAAAAGTGTTGTTAATTATTACTTGCCTGCTTCAAAGCCCTCATAGGTGTTTTTCAGTGCTTCAGCAAATGCATGGCCATTATATTCTTCTGGTTTTCTCTTTCCCTGTCTTTCTAGTCTGAGCCTTTTAAGCCGTGCCTGATGGCACTGTGCCACCCTAGAAGCCTGTAGGTCCTGTGTTCCATGGGGAGGGTTTCCTGGCCCCCAGTATGGAAGATGACGGGGTGAGATCTCTCTGCTAGGATATGCTTATTTCTGCCACAACTTTAGCCATGTTCTGTTGGGGCTGTTGTAAGGTTTGTGAGCAGAAACTTTTTTCCAGTAGTGGAAATGTAGAAAGGGAAGGGTATTTGGCTGTTGCAGAAAATGTCAACTTTTTCTGGGGGGGAGTGGGAAAAATTGTAAGACTGTGTCTAGTATAAACCATGTAGAAGAGTTTAACATTGTTCCTGAAAGTTTGGCTCACTCATCCTGAGGTGGGTGGTCCTTCCCAAGTACTGCATGACTTTTCCACAGCTGGGTGAGCTCCCTGACTGACTGCTCTCTCTGGATGCTTTATAGCTGTGTGACTTCCATGCTACCCAGTGGTAGATGAGCAAAGAGATGTTTTATCAAGGGAGCATGTGCTGGGGGAGAAAACTGAACATTTCAAATGCTGGCAGAAGGACCATAGTGGACAAACTGATGGAAAACTGTTTCCAAGATAGTTTGAACTTGTTTTCAGTCTCTTTGAAATAATTCATCTAGGTTTCCTGGTGGGAATTTTGTTTTTGCATAATACTTTTTCTTCTTGGAGTTGATGAAATGTCAAAATATGTGGAACTTTTCCAGCTAGCTCAGTTTTGCCCTTCTGGAAAAAACGAGGTAGAGAGAAAAACAAAGTCAGAAAGTTTGTCTTTCCTTTGTGAAGACTGGAAGCATCATTTCTGTCCAGAAGATATAAGGATGTAAAGCCTTTTCGTGAGAGCTTAGCATTCAGAAGCTCCTGTTATTCCTGCTGTGAGTGACACTTTTTGAAAAACTGACCCTGACTAGAGAAGCTGAGTACTTGTTCTGGGGTAACACACTAACCTGCAGAGAGAGAGGGAGGGAAAAGAACCCCAAAACAATTAGAAAATATCTCCATCCACATTCCAATAAATAGCTCTCTGCAGTGCCAGTTCCTGCTCGCTGGTTGTCTTGATTAACATATTCTGGATTGGTATAACTGAAGTTTGCATATAAATTACATGTTTATTAATGTATATTTTTATTTTCCATTGTCTTGGCTTGACAGAGCTTTAAGCCTCTGGGCTTGCCATGTCTCACTGTCTTATGTACTGAGGAAAGCTCAAAAGTATTTCCCGTACTTGTTCTCCATTTTAAAATGAAAATGTTACACACCGAAGTTGAGCAGCTCAGTCTTCTTTAATGCAATATGCAGTTTGCCCTCAGATCACTTGCTCCTGCTATAATTTATACATGAATCATGAATTATGTTTGGATTCTCAGGAAGCAAAAATAAATGGGTAGAGCCACATCCAATTATGTAATGAATTCCTCACGGTAAAATTTACGGTTAGGGTGTTGCAAAGTGGAACACTGATAAAAGATTTCCAAAAGATTTGTTGCAGTATCTCCTGATAAAAACAAACCTCTGTCCATTTTAGGCATAGAAGAGCCATTTTGATTCAAACAATAAAATATTTAAAGGTGCATGGGATTGTTTTTCATTGTAGCTTAAGTACCAGTGAATAGATCAAGGAGGAAAAGAAGTATTTGATACAGTCTCACTGAACAAAAGCTCTTTCCCAACATGTTGTAA
The DNA here is from genome assembly GCF_025592945.1 of Manacus candei. Classification (NCBI taxonomy): domain Eukaryota; kingdom Metazoa; phylum Chordata; class Aves; order Passeriformes; family Pipridae; genus Manacus; species Manacus candei. The sequence goes on along the minus strand of NW_026138076.1, from coordinate 39,556,468 downwards.
AGAACCTACATCATAACTCTTTTTTATGGCTCTAGAAGCACTTCGTAGGCTGCATCTAACAGTTTAAATTTTGAGGAGCTATTTCCTGACCCTCGATTTGACTTTTTTAAACTCACTGCTCAACCCTGCCTTACCGGGCAAAATATGGCTCATGAGCTTTTGAAAGGTGAGCAAACAACCAGTAGCACTGTGAGAAGCATTGGTAATTTCACCTCTGTTTGTGGCATTGATTTCTTTTAGTGGCTTTTCTGTTTGCATTTCCTTCCACGTGTTTCTCACTGTGCCTTGACCTGTTGCTTTTGATTCATTTTTCAGTCAATACTCAAGTAGCCTAGGCTTGGGCTGTGTTGTGCAGGTGTCTTCCTGAGCAGGACATCTGCATTCTTCCCAGTGAGATGTTCTTCAAAGCTCATACCGTAGCTCCTAAAAGCTGCGTATCTGTTGCAGCTGAAGGGTGAACAGGTGGATACATCCATGGAGTTTGTATTAAATAAACTTCCTTCTGATGCTGCAGCAAAATTTCAAGTCAGTGACCAATTAGCTGCACCATATAGACATCAATAGCTATTAAGGGAACCTTTTCCTTTATTTGCTTTGAATTTCCTGCTACAGCAAATCTTCATGTTACTTTGCACTAAAAAAAAAGATGTATTTGTATGGTGGGGAGCCAGCTCCAGTGTGGAAAGCAGGATAGTTGCATCCCAAGAGCTTTCTGAGTAGAACATCTTAGCAACTCCCATGGCTTAATACCATTTCATTGATAAATCTGTCTGTTAGATTGGCTGTGTGAAATGTTGAAGCATGCCTATGCAAAGGAAGAGCCTGGGACTTGCACTTCTGATTCCTGCTGGTTTTCAGAGTTCCCTGTGGTGGTTTGAATTTTCCAGAAGTTTTAAGGGTACAGTCTTGGCCCACTCTCTAGCTGATGATGGGAGATTTGCCATCATCAGTAGGCTGAGGATTTCCCTGAATATGATTAAGGGGGATGTGTACCCTGTTAGAGTTCAAGGTCAGAGTGCAAAAGAAAATGTCCTCTCTTTACACAAAAGCAACTGTAAATTCTCTCTGGCCAAGAGCTCCTGCATGGCCTGATGTCACCTGTCCTGACAATGCACACATGGTCCTCTGAAAGAGGGTGCTGGCTTTCAGGGATCAGCTGTTCCCACTGCCTGGGTCCCCACATGGCTCTATGGAAAGGTGTGGGAGGCGTGGTTGGGGCAGCCTCAGGGGAGGTTTCTAACCAGAGGGCATGGTCTGAGCAGTTCATTTAGGCGACCATAATCTGTGGTTTGCATCAAGTGCTTTAGAATGGGAACATTGCCAAGCCAAAAGGCATGTCTTCTGGTGGGCTCTTCCAAAACTCAAACTGAATTATTCCATTCCTTTGCATTTCTGTTGGTGAAGGCTTGGTGAAGGCCTCCTGAGTGAATGCTTTTGGGCATCAAAAGCCATAACAAAGTCAAGATGAACTATAGAGTTCCTGAGAGTTTACAACTTTCCCCATAGTCTTAGATAAGCAAAACTTGATTTTTTTTTTCCAAGTGCAAATTCAAGCTGAGACAATAATTAGCATCTTGTTTGTTTGTTTGTCACCTTGAAGGAAGAAAGGTCAAATATAGTCAGCCTGAGAACTACTTTGCCTTCCCCCCTTGAAGCATTTAATTAGATTTCTCATGTAATGTAAAAAAGAGAGAGTAGAGAGCTTGCTGAAATGGCTTATCCATTTAAGACTTCTTTTTTTTTCCTCTTTTTATTTCTTGCTGGCTTCATAGCCCAATTTATAACTTCTCTGAAAAAGTGATGAAAAGGTTTAAACACTTAACCCTTCCTGCACAGAGTAGGCAGGACTTTTTTTTTTTCTTTTTTAGAAGGGAAGGCTGTAAATCAGCATAATGTACAAATAGGAGTACTGCTGTATAAGACAGTAAGAGGCAGTTTAGAAAATGCACAGAATTAAAGTCTTACAGCTTGTGCCTCTTTCTCTCCTCCTCAGGAATACATACATAAATGCTGGATGCATAACTATTTGAAAACAGTCTAATTATTTCTTGGGTTTTTTTTTTTTCAGTATTTTTTCACCTGTCTCTCCTGATTTTATTTTGGTTTTTCTTTTTTTTTTTCCCCCTCCCAGAGGACAGTATTGCTAGATAACTGGAACTGTACATGTTAGGCTGTGAACTTGGTTCAGTGATTTTCATGATGGGATGCAGTTGTGAGGAGGAGAGAGGCTGTATGGATTGCTGGGTTACCGACCAGGCTTGATGTGTGTCACAACAGCTGAAAAACTCTGAACAATTTTTTTTCCCCCTTCAGTCATGTCCTGGCTCGTTGGAGTTACAGCTGGGAGGATGCTTCCCTTATTCTCTCTCCTGCAGTGCAGTGGTCCCTCATGCCTGCATAGGGACGGCCACTGATTTTCTCCGAAGTCCCAATACAACTCCTTTCTGTGCCCACTATACTGAGCTGCCCTGTGGGTATATTTTACCTGTGCATATACTCCTGCACTGTTTCAGGTGTGCATTAAAGCGCACATGTAACCCCCCCCCCCTCCAAGAAGGAGTTGAAACAGCAGAGTAGATTTGCAGTATTACCTGTGTCATGGTAGTAAAACTGGAATTTTTCTGAAATTTCTTTCCCCTGTGTGCTGTCCCATCCATTTTATCTCCCAGAAAGCTGAAGTTTGTAACCACTTCTAATCCAGGTCTTTCTGCTGTCGTAACTTTTACTAGTAATGCAAAGCCCTGGAGGGGATTAGCCAACCTGAACATTTCAAATTTTAAACTTCAGTAAGTCTTGAGTTATAAGTAGGGAGAAAAAGCCTTTCTCAGTCATTTTCAAATCAACTTACTATCTCTCCCACCATACCCTCCTCTCCCCCTCCTACAGTAAAACTGCATGTTCTTGGTGGATGTAGAATGAAAACCTTTGATGGCAAAAATCATGCTTTTCCTTTCTCAGCATGGAAAGATGGCAAAGCCTAGAAAATGCTGTAACAAAAGGACGATTTTTCAGTCCCTCCTTCGTGGAGAAATGCTCCTGTGGATCCTGCCCCTAAACAATGTTGTCTTGTAGTCACTAATGGCACCTTACTTTTAGACTGAACACCTAAACCTGCTGGGTATAAAGAGGGGAGAGTTGAGGGTCTGGAGTTTTAAATCATAGAAGCCACTTTCCAAAGTGGATACCTTTTTACAAAGGTATCAAGAGACAGCCGATCTCCCCATTTGTAGCCAAAGCTGCTTGGTGGGAAGTCACTAAAATGAAAATAGGAATTTTTATAATGTTTTCCTTTAGATTTGAATACCAGCGTCGCATCTGTGAGGATGCAGAGACATGCAGAACCGATTGGCTCTGTCCCAAAACCTTCTTCAGAAATGCAGCAGTACTTGGTGTCAGAAATTAAGACACATACCTTAGCAAATGCCCATAGGCTGGAGTCTGTAAAAATGAAGAGAGGAAAACAGATTTACTGTCACACCTGAAAGGAAAAAAAAAATAATTCTTAGAAAGTGGAGAAGACAATTATGGGATTACTGCATTAAAAATAGTGCCATTGGGTGTTTTTTGTTTTTTTTTTTTTTATTTTCCAGCAGTAGAAATATATAAATTTATTTCTGCATAACACATTTGTATTCACACAGCTTAGACACACCATTAAAATATCAATTCAGAAGTCAATATTATATTTAAATGATTGAGATTTCAGTTATTTCTTAGCAAAAGGGCTCCAACTGAGAACATGCTGGCCCATAGTCTCATAGGTGGAAATAGTCCGTAATGCGCAATTATGAACCAAATAGGCAGAGCTATGTGGTGTTTATTTTATTTGTTTATTCAGAATTATTCCACACTTCAAAAACAACAAAAAAAGCCATTAATCGGTAACTGATTTCTGTAAACATTTTGTGTTTGCTATATTAATTAGTTGCAGTTTTATAAGATGATGTATGTTGAAGTTCATTTTCTTATTCTGTCAGTGTTTGCCTGAGACTTTGCATTTCATTTCTCTGAATAGTTAAGTTTAAAGTCACTACAAACACTTTGCCAAGGAAATTGAAGTAAGGTATTTGGAGTCACAAAAATGGTCTGCTAAAACCATGAAATGATTTGGTAGAAGTGGTTGACATCAAAGGTGACTCTGTTTGGCTGGTTTTGCCTTTATTTTCAACAATTTTCAGTAACTCATGAGGTTAATGATGAAGAAAAGTCTGTCTTGGTAGGGTAAAAAGTAGGTAGATGAAGATCTGGGTGATGAGAATTCATTGACTTGGTTGTGGAATAAAGCATGTGTGTTTGTTACAGCAGCCCTTCATGTGGCTTTAATGCAGGCTTGTTTCTACTACATCTTGTTCCATATGAGAGAATTAAGGAGTCCCACTCAAGTAGGAGTAAAATATTTTAGTAAGTAGGTCTCTATATCTTTAAAGGGAGTTTTGCATGTTCAGGATAAATTTTATTTATTCTAGAGCAGAACATGGTGTTGAGGAATTTCTTGCCTATACGTTAAAAAAAGGGAGCAAGGAGAATGAGAAACAGTCTTATGCCATCCTTGGTTATTAGTTCCAGTCAGGTTAAAATGTGCAAATTAATAGTGCAAACTAAGAGCCAGATTCAGATGTGGTGTATCGTTAGAGGCGCAGCCGTAATTCGCTTATGATATATTAAAAAACAGAAACACCTCAAGTTGAATTAGGTAGCGTTGATTGCCAGTTCCCTCCTGCATAAATGCTATTAGATGCCTAAAGTTACAAATTGCTTTAATAACTTTCACAACTGATTGGTAATCACCCTGCAGTTAATGAAATAGGGAAAACACCTCTCGCTAAATGCATTGTCTTCATTTCCTCCTGCATAATTTCCAAGGTGTAGAGATCATTTGCAACAAATCCCAAGCCAGAAAGGTCATCTGTTAAGTTTTACTTCTATTCATGTTTGTGTTTTCCTTTTTCAGTGCACAGAAATACATATCCAAGCCAGCTTTCCCATGCCCTGTTGTCCAGTGTGGCTTTATGCATAGACTCCAGCATTTGACTGCTGGTTACTCCCAAGGAGATCTTTGCAGCTCAATGGAAGTGTTGCTGAAGGCAAGTCTGCCTCAGCTGAGGTTGTTCTTGCTGTGTTGGTCTTGCTGTGTGTCCATCCAGACAGAATCACACTGTAAAGTCCCATAGCAGCACACTTAAAGCATTATAAAACCACGTGAGCTGAAGAATTGCAATTCAGGACAGACTTGTTCATATGGGGTTGATTTTTAATTTTTTTTTTTTTTTTTGTCCTCCCAAAGTGGTAAGAACTACAAGAATTAGTCTCTGGAAAAGTCTCATAAAATTGTGTTGTCGTTTAAGGATAAAATTAGTGGCCACTAGTTAATGATGCAGGAATTAAATACATGGCACTGAGCTGAGTGCAACACTTTACCTCTTGCTGTTGCTAGATTTCAGAGGCATTAATGTCCCTTAACAAACATCTGAAGGTAATTTCAAAAGGTGGGGGTGGTTAGAGAAAAGAGCACAGCAGTGTTTTATAGTTGAGATTGCCTATGTATTAGACAGCTCTGACAGAGCGTGTAATTAATTTTTTAAGTGTTTATATTAAAGAATAAATAACTAGTAATACATATGGCACATTATAAAAGTTTCAAATGCACTATAGTTGGGCTAGATGTTAAGTTACGGCTGTGTTGTGGTTTTGTGCAGTCAGCATAGGTAAAATTGGCCATTTAGAGTCAGGTTTTTTAAACTGCATTTAGCACACACTTGAGAGTCTACAGTGGCCTAGTTTTGGAAAGGTCTTCACATCTAGGCTGTGTATCATCAAAATTCAAGAGCATGGTGGTGGCTTTTGCCATTCTTGCTGTCCTCAAATAAAGTCAGCTGATTTCTCTAGCAGTCTGCTGACATTGAGTATCTAAACATGTGCTGAGTGCTTTTGAAACTCTGGTCCTTAGCTTTTTATGTGATCTATAATTTTATATGCAGTGCATGTAAAGAAGAATATGTATGAGTCATATACACATACAGGAACCAACACAGAGGGATAATTTTAATATAAATCCCAGTGCTGTTTGTTATGTTCTGAAATGTTGCATAGAATAATTCAAATATTTATAGATGGTAGTTCAGCTTGTGCTTTGCTTGCAGCATTTGCCTTTTTTCATGTCTCAGTTGAACTGTCCTTCCTTCCTTCCTTCCTTCCTTTGCAATGTAAACATTGCCCATGCCCAGCACTGTCCTTCTGCTCCTTCCTCTGGAAACTCAAGCTGTGAAAAACACACCTCAGGATCTGAGGTCCCATTTTCTGCCCTGGTGACTGAAGCCATACCAAGGAGCAAGGTTGCATTTCTTTGCCACATGCTCCATAAGGAATGAAGGAGTTTGGTCTGCTTTCTGTGGACTGTGTGCTTTTGGGGCTTCCAAGGCAGAGGAGTTTGTTTAAGAGCTCCTTGTATATAGAGTAAGTTATGACTATGCTAGATATGAAGTGATGATTAGAAGGGTGTTAACATCTGCATTTTCATGCCGACCACACACAGTGTCTTGGCCTGGCAATCCCACCCTGGGGTTTTCTTCTAAGCAGCTTCTTTGCGCTCTTAAAAAAAGGGCTCTTTTTCTTACTAGGGAAGCCCCAAGGTGCCCCAAGAACCTCTTAGGTTTGAGATATTCGTGGAAGGAAAGGCTGATATAATTACCCACAGAGATTTGCATCTGTCATCAGCACTGAGGGGGAATTAATCTACATATATAAAGTTGCCCGTTTAGGAAGTTGCACATTTTGTGTGTTTTTCTTTTTGCTTGTGCTTTAATTCTTCACTGCCTGACTGGGAGACAGAGAAGCAGTAAACTGTCAGCATTGAGAAGTGTGGCGTAATATTAAAATGCTCTAGTTTCCATTGAACAGATGATGGTGAGAAGTTATTTTAATGGGTTTGTTGAGAATAGTGCTTTCAAAGACTCTTAAATTATTGCAGACGGTGCTGCTGGGATATGTATGGGAAACAGCCATTTTAATTAGGAAGATACACTTGGAAATGAAAAGTCATTTTTTAAATGTAATTTCCTTTGTGAGTGTTTTACTGACCACTTGGATTTATTTACCACACAAACCTAGTGATAAAATAGGTATTTATGGGTTAGTTTTTAATTAGAAATAATGGCTGGTAGAATTGAAGTGATTAATCATCTTATCCATATAGGCTGTGGGAGTCCTAGTGAAAGACAGTTGTATTGACAGTTTACAGAGTGATCACGGCACGTTTTGTCCTTAAACACCACCACCACCAATGCAGTCATGTTTTGGCTTGGAAGAGGAGAAATGAACTCCGCCCGCTGATGACTAAAGAAACACTCAGCAAAGTTGGGTTTTTGGCGTTCTGGATGTCACTGAAATCCAAATAAGAGTAATTAAAAGAGTAATCCAGTGATGTGGCTTCATCTCTAGTTGGAAATGGCATTTGGAGGGAGTTGACCAGTAATGACAGTGTTCATGCAAGTGAGTATTGTTTTGGGAAGGATCAGAGATTTTTAATAAGCCTTTTCTTTCTCGGTTGAGAAGCATGGGGACAGAAATTACAAGAAACCCAAGTGAACAGCTTTAATGACCTCAGCAGAAGGAGTTTGGGGAGCATAGCACAATGAAAATTTTGCATGTAATGCCAGTTAGTTTTATTGAGTCATACATTTCCTTCGCCCTTTCTGCCCAAGGAGGTTTTTACTCCAGATTTCAGAGCCAGCGTGCGGTGTGCTATATATTTTAGCATGTAAAGAAACAAGAGCCACTGCATTCCATTTTCTGGAAAGTAATGAAATGTCATGGCAAGTGCATGAAATAAATGTGGTTTTATGTACTCATTTTAGAAATCAAGTTAAGGATAAGGTTCACCTTTTTATTAAAGGATCTTTGCAGAAGTCTGCGTCCATGTATGAGGTGTTTGACTGCTGCTAATGGCTCTACCTATTTTTCACTCTGAAGTTATGCTAATTATCTTTGCCAGAATCAAGGCACTTTCTCCCTTTTCAGTATCCATAGGAACCCCTTGGGGATGAAAAAGCCTGACATTTTGATTCCCAGCTTTTGTTTCCCTAATCAAAAATAAAGGTATAATGGACAAGAAGAAGCAATTTCATTTAGTCTTCTCATCACGGCAGGTTTTATTATTAGCCTGATTCCCGCTGCATTTTATTAAATTATGCTTCTGCTTGAGTTTCCAGCATCGCTTTTTCAAGCCCACTGCAGCCCATCTTGTAATAATCTGTGTTTTCTTATAAGCTCAATGTTCACCAAGTGAGCAAGAAATTTCTCACTGGCCTGACTAATTTCTGAGTTTGGTGTGGAAACCAAATCAATGCCTGCCTGTAAGTTACCCCCTGCTCCATCCTGCAGATATGAGCTGGTCCTTGCTAATGTAGGCAAAAGAGAGGCAGAACTACATCACACTGCTGGCTGATTTTCTTAACAAAACAGGCTTTGCAAAGCTGCTTAAATTCAATTTGCATTTGTAAAATAAAAACACAGTGCAGTGCAGTCCACTGGGAGATTTTCCATGCTACGCAGGTATATTTTCAGAAGTGGTAATCAAATATTCTGGTGTCGTACACACATGGTTTCTGGTTTAGCTGTGGTCCTTTGTTTTGTTTGGGATGAAAGTGAATGACTGTTGTTGCTTGCCCATTGAAGAAATCCATTCACAGGACAACAGAAGTGGTAAGCTGTTATGAAAGTGCTGTTTATAGACTTGAAAACCAGTTGAAAGGCAGTTTTGTCATCCTCTAAAACTTCACATGGTGGTTCATATGTATGGTCAAAGCCCCTTCATCTCCGAGGGAGACCTGTGGTAGCTGATGCTGAGGCCAAGTATTTGTGAGAGAGCTGCACCATGACTGGTGGCATGAAAAGACATTTACCATGTATTTCTCATTTTACTGCCTGCTCATCAGAAAAGACCTGCTTTGTGAATAGCAAAAGTTCCAGGCAGCACACAAAAACTGGTGGGATAATTCAGAAGACATGTTAAAAAAAAAAAAAGTCTCTGAGTCCATCTAGGGTACAACATGCCCACAATGCTGGAAAGGTATTATGGTCATATTTACTTATTTATTTTTGTTTTACCTAATGTGGTCTTTACCTGCCTGTAATGTTTTTCTATTGATTGTAGGCTGAGAACTTTAATTTACCCTCGTAGAAACCTTCCCAGGATGAATTTTCTGGCACTTCTTTTCTGCAAAGAAACTTCTTTTAAATAAGATACCTTGAATAGTCACTTTGACTAAGAGACCTCTTATTTCCAGATGTGCAAGGTTTCCCCTCTCTTTCCCCACAGCACCCTGAATCTAACACAGAGGTAGCCATTGATTTTCATGGGGTAAAGGGCAGCTTTTGGTGGCTCCTAACTGCTTGTGTGCCCATGTAGGAGTGAGTGGCCTCACAAGCCATTTTCTTTTCAGAGGTCTTTAAAAAAAAACTGCGAGCAAGCCTTAATTTATTCATTCAACAGAGATCCTGTTTGATAGTTTACAGCCATTATGTATGAAGTAAGTATGGCTTTCATTAAAGAGGAGACATGTATTCTATCTCAGCTGAGGAATGGGGAAACGTGGGCCATAAAGCCAATATTGTGATAGAGTCTCCCTTTTTAATACCACACTGTGTGCTGTGCTTCTGAAAAGCCTGGAGTTCTGGGGGCTGAGCTGATCAGAGCTCAGCATGCTTTTTTTCCCTTGCCTTATAGCCCTTGTTAACTTTTCAACTTGTCAAGTACATGGTGGTTTATGAAATTTTAAAGCTAACAGTATGCTGTGCGGGGATGTCAGCGATATGCTAGACTTTTGAGTGCATCCTGAGATGAATAAATCATGAAGTCACAGAAAGTTGCAATTAAAGAACCCAAACCTGGATGCTTGAAATATTAGACCTGGGTTCGTGTGACTTTAAACAAGAATCAGGGCTGGAAGCGATCCACGCTTGAATTGTAGATCAGCAGTAGGAAGAAAAAAAAAAAAAGGTATCTGTGGAATATGTGTCTTTTCCAAGGCATCAGACTGATATTTACTGACCGTAAGTGGAATTATTATTTAAAGAGTCAATTTCCTTCAGCTCAGACAGGCAGATATGATCCCACCCCACTGGAGATGGAAATTGTCTGGCTCTCCTGGTACTGCTTCCTAATAAATTAAGATAATCCTTCGTTTGATGCTTACTTGCTTGGTGACCTTCCTGTATTTTGCTGAGTCTCTGTAAAGATGCTGCAGGTTATATTCATTCTTGCTAGAATCCACTATGGCTTTAGCAGTTACATTGTGACTGTGGGTCAGGCAAGGGTTGCATTAACATTTCATCCCATGCCCTGCTCCCCAGTCGCCTTTGAAATATTTCTGATTTTCTGCAGACTTGAGATGAGTGGCCGATGTGTCTCATGCTTGCATCGCTTCTTATTTTAACTTTCCTCTTGAAAAACTGTGGAAAAAACCCCCACCATTATGGCTCTGTGTTTCAAGAGGGTCTCCGTGGGAATTGTGCCTCGTCCGTCAGTAGGGACACCCGGTGAGTCACATCTTTGACTTCAGGTCCATGAGTAAATCTCCCTGACTTCAACAGGATTACCCAGGTGTTTAAAATAAAACTGTGCTGTAGAGGTCTGTGGGATTATAAGACCAGAAAGATTGGTTGTGTGACTAGTCACCGAGATTTTCTTTTATTTTCTCATTTTATGAGTTTGAAAAGTCAATAAAAAATAATGCAAAACACATGCATGATTAAGGCAGGGGCTTAGCTGCAACTATGCCGGGAAGTTCACAGTTAGGGTTTCTGGAGGAACCCTCTCATAGTTTTTCTTTCTTATGTGTTTGCGCTATAGAAAATGTGTATTATGTATCCACATATATGGACTGATAGTACTCAGGTCATTCTTTAACTAAAAGCAAATCCGTTTGATCAATCTAACTGGGTCAGGTGGACACACCACTTCGCCTTGGTTTCGTGTGGTTTTGTTTTTCTCTCCTCAGTCATTTCTTGATATCACCCTTAGTGCTGCAGTTTCCAAATAGCTTCCAGTGGTGCACATCTGTACATGCTCTTTCATCTGCTCCCCAGGGAAAGAAGGATGTGGAGTCGAGTGTTTTGGTTGTGAAGGTTTATATAATCAGGCACATGCCTATGTGGGTAATGCATATGTATGTGCTATACTAGAAAAGGGAAGTACGTGCAAAATTACCCTTACACCCTGAGCCAGAGGTTTGTCCGCCCTGAGCAGCTGCCAACAAACGCCCACCTCCTCTGCAAGCCAAGATGACCTAAGTGCAAATTTACATACCCCCATCACTCTGTCCTGGGTGATCCTTATGACCAGAAGGGCCATTGAGGACCTTTGCAGTAACAGCAAACTACACGAGCTTGGCTGGAATGCTTTTAATTTTCTGCGGGCTAAAAGGGGTTAAAAATCACTATGTCACCTGCATGTGTATAGAGTCCCAAATTTATTCATGCTGCAATCCTCTGGACCCTTCTTCCAGGTTGTCCCCTGGCTCTGATTGCCTTGTTGCTGGTGTGAATGTCCTGCCTGTGACAGGACATTCCTGTCCTCCCTTTCAGAGGCTTAAGGGGGTCCATTTGTAAGAGTTTGTATGGGAAACATTAATACTGGGAAAAGGTAATTGGAAACAAAATAAAACTACCATGTATGTGTATTTCATCTTAATTTCTGAAAATTGATTTGAGATTTCTCTCCTGTGAAAAAATTTTAAAAGTATAGCAATATTAACCTGCTAACACAGCTTCTTTACTTCAGTAAAAACAGTATTTTTCTTGGGGATGGAGGCTTACATAGCTGCAAGATAATGTAGAATGTGCCTATATCTGATTTCTGATTTAAAAAGGAAAACCTGTGGAAACCAATTGTTAAGATTTGAGGATGTTGGTGAGAGGAGATATATGTATGTCTTAAATAGACATCAGCTGGAAAGAAAGAAGAAACATTTTGTTTTTATTGGTTCCCATCAACAGTGCAGTGGCAGACACGAAATCCTCAGCAGGGATGTAGGAATAGTTTTCTTCCACACATTTCTTCCCAAAGGAAAGGGAATGGGGTGGTCTAGTTTCACATCTCTCCTTCCATGGTGTTTTTTGTCTCACTTTACTTCAATTAATAGTATGCCTGAGCTGGTTTTACTGAGATGTTCCTTAAAGTGAAATAATTTGAGCATTCTGCCCTTGTCTCCCCCTTCCCTCCCTGACTCTTCAGTAATTGCGTCCTGGTTCATATTCATTTGGCATGTTAATTGTTAAGAGTTAAGAAAAAAGAGACTTGCCAAGATGCAAAAGAATTAAAGTGATTGCCCTTTTGTCTGCAGAAACAATGGAAGCTAATAATTATTACTCTTATATTTTTGTTGTTAAAACTTCTCTCTCCCTCTCTCAGTTTCTGAGACCTCTGTTTTTCCTTTTACAAAAAGCGATCTGATTTGACATACATAGGCAGTACTTCAGAATCCATCACTCACAGCCACAAGCCTTCCCAGCCTACTATATATTAACAAGCAGATGTGTCATCCTGCAGACTGCTCAATCATAGATCATTTTTTAAGAATTACTTTTCCTGTGTGTAGTTCAGGTACTCCAGAACTAGAATTTAAGCACTGCTTTCATTTTATATAGAGATATCAGGAGATCCTCAGCTTAATGTAGAGTTGTATATTTGCATTTGCAGAACATTTTGTCTTCCTTTATTCTCTTTGCAGGCACAAGGTTTGGAATGCCAAATAGCTCATCAAGATATACAGTGTGCAGAGAGAAAATAATGTCTGTCTGGTTCTTTAGTTTTTTTTTTTCAAAATTACTTCCTTACGTTACTTTTAAAGGAGCCTAAGGAGCTCAGGAGTACACAGAACCAGTTTTCCCCTCATTGGGATGCTTGCTCCCTGTGAGAATGCAGGGATGCTGCCCTTGCTGAAGCAGCACTTCAGTCTCATGGGCTCACTCCTGCAAGCATCCCTGTGATTTTGCTTTGCTGTCCTGCAAACCCCTTGTCAGGGTGTTTCTCCTGGCCATGCTGGTCAGAACCCTGTGGATTTTGATGAAAACCAGAAACCTACCCGTTTTCTATTAATTTGGGCTTCTCCTGCCTTCTGAAAATAAACAGGGCAGGAGGTGAGCCAGCTGGAAGAGACTGAGGATATAGAACTGTGTTGGAGGAGAGGGAGAGCTGCTAGGAATGCCGACAGTCTCTTACCTCAAGTCTTTCCTTGGATCCTCAATAATTTTAAGGGAAATCAGGCTTTCTAGGACTCTTGCAAAAATGCTATGTAGTGATAGCAAGGGGCAAATTGAAGTAACACGTAAGGCATGCTGGGGACCACAAAGGTGCTATAAAGCAAACAACAGAGCATGTTATTGTTATTATTCAAATGTTATCCGGTTCCTGTAACATCTGGGAACCCCGGACATGGATCGGAACCAGATGTGCTTTGTGCTTTATGACTGCAGAGAGGGACACCTGCCCCAGAGCCCCCTCATTGTAAGGTGTTATAGACAGGGCATAGGTAGGCTGTGGGGCTGTGATCTGCATCTGTTGTCAGCCTCAGCATGTCAAAAAGCAAGATCTGTTTAAAAATGCACAAAATAAATGCGCTATAGCTGAAAGTAGGGATGCATGTGTTGATTTCAGTGGCAGTTACAAGGCCAGGGGTGGATTTTTAGACCCTCAAAAACAAATGCGTGGTCTGTCTTGGGCACTGCAGCAGGGGGGAGGTTTAGGGAAGGACTAGAGAGAGCTTTCCAAACAGTGAGTGGCTCTTCTCTGCATGCCAGTGTAAGAGAAAACATTTGGTTTTTGAATATAGAAATTTGGGGGAAAAGGAGCCATTAGTGCCAGAGTAGAAGTGCATCTTGGTAGCAGAAGAGGTGATGTTCACGTTGGAAGTCAGCCATGAAAAAAACTTAGATTTAAAAGCACAGCGTTTATTCTGGATGTGTGAAATAGAGGTAACCACAAAAGAAAAACATGGAAGTGGAATGTGGTCAAAGCAACAAGGTGCAGAAAGGATCTTCATGGCAGAGTTTTGAAAGAAAACAAATGTGTCAAGATGATTTTCTGCAGGGCTGCAGGAGAGGATGTTGCAGTAACTAAAATGTGAGTCCTTGGACTCAGGTTTGGACTCAAATTTTTTACAGCACTGTGAGCTCCATAAGAAAAAAACCACAATTGTGAGCACCTTCTTGGGTACAGCAAGGAAAATGTGTCCATGTAGAGCACAGTCTTAGTAATCCAGGTGCACCCTGTCTTTTGGTGAGCTTAAACAACCTGGGGCCATGCTTAAAGCAGAACAATAGCAGAGTGTAAGCACCACCACAGTGAGGAGGCCAGCAGTGTCCCTGGGGTGTGGAAGGGAAAGACAAAATGGGAGCGGGAGGAAGTAGGGAGGGGAAGAAAATGTCCCCCTGGCTGCTTCTCACATACTGGTTAATATTTCTGTGATAAAACGTTCCTGAAAGGAGGGAGGGCTGCATAACAGGGCTCCCCAACGCAGAACGGCATCACTTAGAGCTGCAGGGAGCCTGGTTTTTCTGAGTTGCGTTCTGGCACTCAAGCTGATTTTATCATGAGACCTTGTGTGCAGCATGGTACAGTTCCTGTTTTGTTTAACCCTGTTGTTTTCATTTTCAAATGAAACATTAACTTTTAATTTTTTTTTTAACTTTCTTCTGCTGATTAGTCACCCATTCACTTTCAAGTTACATCTAACAGCTGTATTTTACCTGCCTTTCCCTAGGCAGCTGGCTGATTGGCATATCTTCCTCTGTCCAGCTGCCAGTGTTCACAAATCATGAAAAAAATCAATTTATCTTCCTACCCTTCTTTCAAATATGATTGAAAGCAACTAGTGGGTTTAGAGCTACGGGGCAGGGAGTGAAGACAATTAAAAGAGACCCCAAAAAGGGCAGTTGCATTAAACAAACTGGGCTGACTTTTGTGGTTTTTTTGGAGGGGGGGTGTTGGTCCCCGCTCCCCCCATTCCCCCTCCTAATTTGATTTAAATGTAATGGAACTTCTGCTGAACCTTCAAAGTAATTAATTTTCTTATGCAGTCATTATGTTTGTAATTTGATGGGTTTGAAAGCCAAAGGAGCGCTGCCTGCCTTCTGCAACTCAAAGGAAGCACCTGGCTTGGTGCAGAGCTTTGGTGGTGGAAAGACTTCTTATAAATTCCTAATTGATTCTAAAAATTAAGCCATTATGTAAATGTTTGTAATTCTGGGCTGCTCTGAGAAGCTTCATTAGTAGGAATACAAGAGTAGGAATTAATTTTACTTATGTGTAATGAAGAGCGGATGGGTCCTGAAGAAAGGCTGCAAAGAGAAGCTGGGAAAGAGGTGCTTGTTTCCCCTTTACCAGCTCTGTTCATGAAATGCCATTTCACAGGGATTTGCTTCCTATTTGCTTTTATTTTATGGGGGCATATCTGTGAAAATATGGCATGAGATTACACTTTTATTGTCTGCCATGAATCCCTCATAAGGGTAGGGAAATGTGGAGATGTGCAGCCAATGTTGTGTTATAGGGAAGCTTTAGGGGGCTCTGTCTCCACCAGTAATGACCACTGAGATGAGCAAATGACAAGTCAGGGCTACTTAGAGCTTTAACTCATTATTTCCTGACCACCCACAGACAAAGAGGCCATTATTGCCATAGTTTTATTTAATGAGTATTTCAGATGAGTATAGGGCTTGCTTCATGCCCTGGGAGGGGCTGCCTGAACATTTTGATTTCAGCCTGTGTGATACCTGTGTGAAATCATGTAACTGGAAGAAAATCCGAGATGTCTCTGGTGGCTGGAAGAAGTTTGTTCAGTTGCTGCTCAGCTGGGATGGGCTGGTAGTATTTCTGAGAGGACTTGGCCCAAGGTTTGATGTTGATGCATTTCAGCTCAACGCAAGTGAAATTTCTGTTGTACTTCTTGTGCCAAAATTGCTCTGCAAAATGGAGCACCAAACATGCCATCTTCACTACCACAGAGTGGAGTTCACCACTGAAAACCCCTATGGGTTTTGCTGAGCCAATTCAGTGAGAAAAACAAAGAAATAGAAAAGGTGGTGACAGAAGAGGTGTACTGTCATGCCTGTTAAACATCAGATTTTCAAACCTATAGTGAAATAAGAAATTCTCATTTATTTCAGTTATTAAGTCTGAAAAGCAGGGACTTAAGGTAAAATCCTGGCTCCACTTGGAGATGTAGGTAATGTGTGTAATTATCATTTTATGTCCCTAAGACATACATTGTACTCCCTATATTGAATTTTATTGATTTCAGTGGGTACCTGCTCTTGTCTCAGAGCTGGATGTAATAAAAGGTATTGACCAATCAGGATGGCAGAGGAGAGGGTTTGGAATAAGAAAAGGAGGCAGAAAAATCTCAGAAGAGTGAAGACAACTGGATGAGACAGGACAGGTGATGCTGTTAGCAATGATTGCAGGTGAGTGGACAGCTCCACATATGATGCCACTAAAGCCAGTTGCCTTGTTCAATAACAATAATGCCCCACCAGCAGTTGTGGGTGGGACCTTCAGTAGCAAAGTCACAAGTGAGGGGGAATATGTGGCACCTGAGAATGCCCTTACAGATGGTGGGACTGGACTGCCGGCACCCCAGATACATAACTTGTGCTAACAGGCATATTTCTCCACCTGCTGCTCTTTTACCTCTGTTGACAGCAGTGGTTGCTGCTACTGGGAGCCATGAGCATACTCAAGCAGAATGTGTCCTTTGTTTTGAAAAAAATCAAATTCCTGCTTTTATTGCTTCCTCCTGCACAGACTCGCACAATGTGACAGGGTGATCCCTCCAGGTTTTATAGTACAGGCCTCCTTCGTTTGGGCTTGAGGGGGAGTTGCAGGATTAATAAGCTCTTCTGTGTGACTGCTGAGCAGAGTGGTAGGAAAGGATAGGTGGCTGCCTTTTTGTATTACCCAGGCATCAAATACTAATGCTTTGTAATAACAGAAAGGAACAGACAGGGGAGCCCTTGTAAATACATTTAGAAGAGGCTGTGGAGGTGATACAGAATCGGCTTTGGGAGAGAAGGACAATTAGGTGTTTCCATATGTGCCCTGTATTACTGCTTCTGTTCCTGCATCCTGGGAGCCTTGCTGGGTCTCCATGCACCCTTTGAACCCACAGACATACAAAGGCCATAGTCCCCCACCAATAAAAGAAAAGAGACAAGGACCAAGTGGTTTTTCTTTGATACCGCAGCTTCAGGGAGAGAGTGAGGAGGTTTCACTGCCTCCACGTGCTGAATTTGGGCCCCCAGCCCTACCTTGTTACTCGGGAACGAGGCATTACAGCTCCCAGCTGTGGCCTCAGCTGTGCATGGGAGGGAGGTATTTAGCTGCTCTCCTGCCTTATGATTGCTGGGCTGGTTGTTGGAGGGGGTCTTGCTTTGCAGCAGCTTGTTGGGGTACTCCTGATCACTGACAGTGAGCAGGGGCTGCTGGAGTTGATGGTATCTGAGACAGTGGCTTAGTGACTGATAATCCTTGTCAGCAGAAAGAGGTATGTGATTTTTTGGGTCTGGTTTTGTGAGGTCTTTCAGGCTTTCTCTCTCAACAGAAATGGGGTTTGAGTCCAATGAAATTGATGAGTTTGCACCATGGCACTGAGTCCATGCTCCTTGGCTACATCTCTGACTGGTGTGCAGTGCTCCTCCCTGATCCTCTGCACTCCTTGATGCTGTTACTGCTCCTACTTTTGCCTAAAACACAGATAATGCCTTCAGTGTTGTTTCAGGTATTCAACCCAAAACTAGGCTGTGCTCAAACTTAAAATGCTCTTACATGTGAATTAATGCCTCTTAAAATGAGTGTTCCTGGTGGTTGTAATATTTCTCAGCCAGAGGTGGAACAGAGAAATGGGAGATGAAAACTGCATTATTTGATACCTCATATTATTGCACTTTGAAAGGGTTTGTGGTGTTTGGTTGCTCAGGGAAAAGCAGAGGCAGGACACAAACAGACTGCAGAGAGCTTCGTTGTCTCTGAAGCCCTGTCTTCATTATTATGCAGTGCAAGTGGTTGTTGGCACAAGAACAAATTCCACTGTAAATTATGTGTGATTTACATGAGAAGCTCATTAATTCTCTAACACCGGATTTAGATGGTTTCATTTGTAAAGGGTGTCATTTTAAACACCGCTCAAACATATTTCCTTCTATCTGCTGACTCAGAGTGTGTGCTGAAAGATGATAAACAATAAAGTGTGTATGTGTTCATAAATACATGCACACAGACACACATTAAAAAATGGAATCAATTAGAAGGTATGCTCTGTGTTTAGCAGTGGTGCCTGTGATACACAGATGGGCTGGTTGTTAAATAATTTTGCCTTCCTTGACATTTGTGTATTAAAGACCTTGCAGGTTTTTTTGTGTTGCACTTACTGATGCGGAGGTAACCTCTTTTCATTTTGATTTTTAGTACTGAACTTGTATATTAATACTTATTATTTTCTGCTATGGACCTTGTTTTAAGGGCTTCCCCTTCCTGGGCAAACCTTTCCACTGGTTTCAGGAGCAGCAAGGCTCAGCTTGAACGAGCAGTACAGTTCTGTGCAATAAGCAGAGTGTCTTTTATTCTTTTTCATTGTATGTTCCTTGTTTTTCCCAAATCTGCTGTAATTCAGAAGTTTGACAAAAATAATAGGGGGTAAAAAATAAATCCCTCAGTGGAATTACTTTTTTATTGGCAACTCTGCCTCTTGCTCCAGGATAGATAGAGCCAATAGGCATTCCAGAAGTGGCTGTTGTTGCAGCTCATATGTTGAGGTAATATAGTCCATACTTTCATTTAATGTTGCTTTTGCATTAAGCAGCATGATCCTTCTGCATTAGCTGAAAGAATTATATGCTCATTTTCATCTTGTAGTGATTGTTTTAATCCAGCATCTGGAGCTATGTGTTCTCTGATATAGGGCTGATGCTGAAATTTGGACGCTGGTGTAAGCGTTTTATCATACGTTCATGTGCTGTTCGGGTTTAAGTTGCAGCTTATAATTATTTTAAATGGGCAGTTGCTCTTTAGAAAATCTTAAGTTTGATGCAAACAATAAATGCAGGACAAGCTGCCAGACTCACCTTTGAAGTCTCTGGCCTAAGGAAACTGTTCCTTGACATCTCATTACTTTCCTTCTCTTATTGGAAACAAATGTGGACTTCCTACACGTAGATTAAATATGGCATGAATTAAGAAAGCTGAGTTAGACAGCAGTGAAAGAGGAGAAATTATGCTGTACTCTGCTGTGGTTTTGTTTATCAGGACATAAGTCTGAATTTATTATTTTTTATGACTTGTAAGTTAGTGCAAGGAAAGAAAAAGGAACAGTAATTTTTTTCCTATGACAATCAATCTACTGTTTCATACACATTTAAAAAATTTTGCCATAGGGAAAAGAAAAACGTGCCTGTCTTAAGTAACTCAAACATTCGCAGTGGTGGTTCTTCTGCATGTAGCAGGGCTTTCATTGCTTTGGGTGAATTGTTTTCTGTTACCTGGAGAAAGTGGTTTTGACTCACAAGGTATGGAAAAATGTAGGCAGGGTTTCGATGGAGGAGGAGGGAAATCCTGTAGTGCTTATGCTTGTGAACAGCACATATCAGACCTTCCTTGACCTTTTTTTTTTGGCCCTCAGGCTGAAGTTTTATGTCATGACCTGTCTGCACCACTTGCTAAGAGTGGATAAACGTGTTTTTAAAAATAAGAATGCTGAAAAACTTTTTTTTTTTTTTTTTTTTTTTTTTTTTTTTTTGGCAGCAAAACTGCTTGCGTAGAAACTCCTTGTTGAATTTATTTGAGGAAAAATTCTGGGGGGAAAAAATCCAAACCAAGAAACATCATGCTATGTTCATTTTCTTCCACTTTCTATAGAAGAGCGTTGGAACATTTTGTTTAATGTAACTAGAGTTGCAAAGGTGGTGACTGTGCCTCTCCCCGTCCCCACACTCACTCTGTCTTGAACTGGAGGTGTGTTGAGAAGGAGATAGGATGGGATACTCATGGTTATGGATTGCAAACAGACAGAAATACTATACCTAGAGCCAGTGCTTGGCGGAACAGGTCACTCTTCAGGTGGTGGCATCCTGCATACTCTGTATAAAAGCCATTGACTGTAAACCCTGTGTTGGCTTGATTGTTTTTTTTCTAGTGCTTCTCTTCTGAAGACCCAGGGCTCTTGCAGATGTAATATAGGTTCTTCTTATGATGTTGTTGGTTTAGCTTAGCTAAACTTTAGGTCTGGAAAAGCATTTTGAAAGTGTTTAATGTCTTTTTTTGGGAGGGGGAAATATATATGGGTCAATTTTGTTTGAACTGTCCGAAAATATTTTGCCCTTAGAGGGCACTTGTGATTTGAGCCAGCTGCTCCCTTATAGACTTAGAAGGAGGCCTTGCAAATCTGTGCAAGTATTGTGGAAAAAAATTAGAGGAGCAGTGCCAGATGACACTAGCTGTTAATGGCTCTCGTTAAACATCGTATTCTAGCACAATGTTATTTTCCAGTGTAGACAAGCCTTCAATGAAACTTCCCTCTCCTTTTCCCAGACTTATCATGCAATATATTGCCTTTAGTGGAATATTTTAATTCTTTCTAAATTGTTATTGAAGTTGTATCCATAGTTCAAAATGCAAGCAGAGCAGTTAGTGTTTAATTATTTGGAAGGCTGAAGGTGAGAAGCCTCATTGGTCTTGGTTATAAACACTATTTCCATCCTGAAAAATATACAGCTCTAGATGTACAAAATGGAAAAAAGATGGGAGAAAAGGGTTATCCTTATTTGACAGGTCTACTGAGGTAGAAAGGAAAAACAAAAGACCCCTAGTTTTGTAGACTTACAAGTCTATAGTGTAATCCCATTTGGAGAAACAGTAGAATACAGGAGTGGAATTTCCTCTTATTTTCTCTAAGGGGAAACTCCAAAAACATTTTTTAACTTGTGTTCCTGGTACATGAGAGGCCATGCCAAGTAGTTCCAAAAATAAAATAAAACACTGTGCCAGCGAACTACTCTGTATGTGTGTGTATATTCATACTTATGTATATTAAAATAAGAAAAGTCTTATCCCATTTTTTCTATATGAGGATGTTTGGATTTGGTTTCTGCATGGTACTGTACATTACCAAACATGTATGTAGGTCATTTTGTTTCCAATCAAAGCACTGAATTAAAACAGCAGTTAATGCTATGCAAAGTGAAATGAGGCAAGTGTGTCACCTTTAATATGACAAGGTATTAACTTCTTAAGTCAGAGAAATTTAGCTGGACAGGCTGGAGTTTTAATCTGACTCCTGACTGTTGTGTCAAACAAATTTCAGCTAAGTGAGGCAAATGTTTATAATTAATTTCAGAGTGGCTTAGCTTTTACACATTAAGCAAATTGGTATCTTGTTTTAGGCTCTGAAACAGAGAGGCAACTCGGCACGAGTCTGTGTGTGATTTATTTAAGAAGAGGCTTGCTTAGGGACTCTGAAGTTGTGCATGGAATTGAGCTACTGCTCAGCATTCATGCACTGTGGCATTATCTCCCTCAAACAACAGCTTCATGGTGAGGCAAAGTCTGAAACTCAGAAATTTGCTGGTGAAACACAAAGTTCACGAGCCTGTCTATTTTCTTTTTGTAGTTTGATGCTGGCATAACTCTAATGACATCAGGCACTTACAGAGTGACACTGTTGTAATAAAGACCTGGAGACTAATGGTGTTTGCAATACCATTTCTTGTCCAGTCTTTGTCTGCTGCTAAAAGCTCACTCTCTGACCTTGCCCACCCTTTCCACAGTTGAACAAACATCAGCTGACAAACAACAGTTTGTGCATTTGGTGCTCAGGATCCCAGTTTATTCATCTAAGCAAGCAGTAGCCAAACTTAGGTCAGCTCAGTTTCAAAGGTCGGATGAAGTCTGGTTTGTGGCCATAGGCAGGAGCTCTAATGAGTGGTGATAATTCACAAAATGAATGATCAGTTGTTTTAAAAGGCCAGGGGAGACTTAGTGCAGCACCTTCAGTGATGCTGTGTGCAGTTCTGTATGGCTTACAATGTTCCGTGCCTTGTCTTCACTGAACTGTGGACACTGAAGGTGGCTGTTGTGCCATCTTCTTGCTGGACCCTCTCCTGCTTCTGGTCTGTCCATGCAGAGAAAGTTAATGTTTTATTTCTGAGTTAATGTGTATTTTTAATATTGTTTCTACTAGGGCCTTTCCCAGTGAAATATAAGTACCCTGTGTTTTGTCTTTAGAATCTGGTCCCTCTGAAGTCGAGAGAGGCCTGAAAATTATTATGGAGGAAACCCACTAGTTCTTAAAGTGCTACAAATAGTGTTTTATCCCATCCCTCCCCTGCTCCCAGCTTTTAATTCTTTAAGGATCTCTAAATAGGTACTTTTTAAATCAAAGCATTAAGGAGCAAAAGCGTGGTGCAGAATTATGAGCCAGATGTTGGTCATGATAACTCAGGTGTGCCATTCCCTAACACCCACTCAGCTTTCCTCGTGGCATTTCCCCAGAGAGGACTAAGGGGCTGGACGCAAGCTGAGATCAATCCCCAGCCTCTGGCATCTGTTTGCTGAGAGTTAAAGCTGTGTATTGAGTTGAAGTTGTGTGAACTGAGAAACGGAGACAACGTGATGCTGGGAGCAAGCCTGGATCTTGGGAACATGTTGCTTAAGTGACCAGAAACTAAGCTGCTGTCTTTGTGCCAAACCAAAGTTAAAAGCCATGTGGGTTTCAGAACTTTTTTTTTTTAAGAAAACACTTGTTAAAGAGTAAGCTGCATTCAGTGAATGATTACTTGTTGCTCTTGCCCTGCTATTTGTACACTCAGCTTTGACTTATGTTGTATCCCTGAGGTCTTGCATTATAGGGAGGGCAGTATGCACAGCAGAGAGCTGAAAATTTGACCAAAATATTGATGTCTTGAAATGCTGAATTTAGGGTTACTTCTGGAAGAAGTAGTGGTGCTGTCCTTTGTTGGATCAGACTGAAAAAGAGGGAGGAGGGATTTTTCTCATAAGAGTTTTCCCCCTGACTGTTTCAGAGTTTTTTTGGGGACTCTGGCTGGGATAGCTTTGAATGTTGCATTAAGCATTTTAGTTTGAAACTGCAGGTAGGTGCTTTTCCATATCTGTAGGTTGGTAGAGACTAAAATTAGGAAATGAAGGAAAAATTGTTTTGAACTTTCTTGATTTTTTTTTTTGTTTTGTTTTGTTTTTGACCTGATTATCTGGTCTCTACCAGATAATGTGGATGTGTAAGAAGGCTGTGCTTTTAGTTTTATGCTCCCAAGACCTAACTTACTTTCTATGCAAAGAAAGAGAGAGGATGGTGGGGCTAGGCATAATTCTGGGACATCTGCCCCCCGTGAAGCGTCTTGCTGGTGATTAGGTCCATCTTGAAATCAGCCTTTCTAGCTAACACGTAATTATGCAGGGTTTGTACCTGCTTTGAATGGTTAACATATGATGTGTCTATACATTGTTTTTCTTGGTGCTCATTTTTCCCTCTAGTGTGACTGTGCAGGATTTACACACTTGGTTTGTGTTGATGGTGTCTTGTCTGACAGTGTTTTGTATAGAAAGGTTAAGGCTGCTTGCAGGCTCATGAAGACAGAAGAATTATGCTTGAGCCCAGAGTTAGTCATGCTTAACTGCTTGCATACTAATTTGGCATTAAATCATGGCTTCCTTTGTTAACTAGATGCCACCATTTTAGGCAACTCTATTTGTGCGACTTGCAATCAAATCAGGCTGATGAACCAGTCAAAAATGATGTGCTGTATGGCTTCTCCCTTCCAGATATGCCCATCCTGCAAAAATGGTAGGAGGACTGGAAAATACAGCAGAGTGAACAGAAAATGCAAACTGGCTTCATGCTGTTACTGGAACAAATACTTTTCTATAGGAGAAAATCTGAAAGCTGTAGAATATGCTACTAAAGCTTGCATGAGAAATTCTGTGTCTCTTTGCAAGAGGTGAAGTAGTGCTGTTCTGGCAGAGGCGATTGTGAAGAATTATGTTGCAGTTGGATTTCTGTTGCTACTGAAGCTGGATTAAAAAGGTAATAAATGTTACCAGACCTGCTTTCTCCTTTTATCTTTGAAAGGTGATCAGGCACTGCAGAGAACAGCCTCAAAACTAAAGGAGGTTTTAGCTGTCTCTTGAGCTCAAGCCCTCTTCAGGGAGAGGGTTGTTCCTCATTGTACAGAGGTGGGATCATTGGCTTCCTCAGCTGCAGCTGTCTAGGTACTGTCTCGTACCTAATTAATGGGAGTCGCTAGATTGTTTTTTTTCTCGTAGTTGTATTATTTTGTCATGAGTGTGGGCTCGCTCTGAGTTTGGTGGAGCTGAAAACCACTGACATGGCAAACAGTGTGCAAACATTCAGGGCATCTCATGGTCGACAGTCTGATGAAAGAAGTAGGCAGGACTGTATTTATGAGCCATTACCCCTTAGCTATTTTCATGAGCCTAATAAAAGGTTTCTTTGATTTTTTTTTTCTATTGCCTTTGCTGCTTGTTATGCTAAGGAGCCATATCAACTATAAGAAAAAATTACTTATCAAAAGCTGCTACTACAGTTGTGAATTTGCTGTGTTTTTTTTTTCCCCAGTTTTTCTTTTTTTTACCCTCTCCATAGCTCAACCTTATATTCATATGACTAAGATGCTCGTAGTCAGTTTATGGTATCAGGAAGAACAGCATGTTAATTAATTTCTTTTTTTTATATAAGATTAGTTAAAAATATGACTACAGCAAGTAAAACAGCGTGTTTTATGACCATCTTGGGATATCCCCTCCCCTCCTTAGTTTTTCTGCAATGACATATGATAGAAGAAAATATCTTTCCAATTTTAAGAGTTAGCTTTAAGAAATGAGCATTTGCATTGGCTGTGCACAAGGACAGATGCACCATGGACCTCGGTAGGAAGTGCTTTTGATTTCTTAAATGTAGATCATGCTCAGTCAGTGTCAGAAGAGACCCCCTGATTAATATTTTTAATGAGCTAGGGGAGAGTATTAAAACTGCCTGCCTATCTACCTACAGGCCCTCAGGGTAGACAGCTAAATCACTGTGAAGCATTAGAAGTAGAAGAGGTTATCTAAGTAGGCATTTTCTCTGGTGTATATGGTATTCATGCATGTACATATCACTTTTTATTTCTCTATTTTCTTTTAAAGCAGCATGAATGACTATGCTCCTATCAACAGCCTTGATTAACTCTTGTCTATCTGACAGCCTGAAAACAGTATAGCATGCACAATTTCCTTGTGGGTTTGAGCCACTGAAACAAATTCAGTCTCCTTTATATGCTTTCTACCATAAGGTTATTGAAAGGGGAGCATATGTGGAGGAATGGGTGTTTGTGTGTATGGGGATATGGTTGTGTATGTGTATATTTGTTGTAAGGGCTGGTAAATGTCTGGGATAACCTGGAGGATTACCTATGACTATGCTACTTCATAATAAAAATAAACAGAAAGCCTTTGGTAGTGGAACTTAATGAAATTAAGGAAAATATTGGATTCTGGGTGCTATTTCAAAGTAATTTTCATCAGAATGGAAGTGGCATAATCAATATGTAGCTCTTTGGCTGTTAACTCTTCAGATTTAGCTGAAATCACATTAAATGGAATAGATTTTATTTGTGGCTCAGGCAGAGAGGGTTATATTTAACTGAACTCTCTGGAAGTCAGCTATTTGAGAGCTGCCAGCTCTTCACAAAATGATGATGCCTGTAGCTGTAACCAAACAAATCATGATATAATTTCTTTGTCATTAGTGGTGGGGGCCCTGCTTTATAATGAACTGAACACAAGTTCTGGTGGTGAGTGTCCTGTTTTCTCTTCCTAATTCGCCCACTGATTTCTTTGCCCACCTAGTCTTGTGAGCCTTGTCATGGCTTTCCTATTCTAAGGCAAGTTTGCAAGAAATGATCTTCCTGTCATTGAGTTGAAAACCTCTGCTGTAAGCAAAATTACGGGCCAGAATTTTGGGAGGTAAGGATCTGGGCCGAGTTTGCAGCTGTGTGGAGCATCTGTAACCATGAGAGATATCAGTAGGAGCAGTTGTATTTACTGCTGCTGAAAATGACACCTGAGGGTTTTAAGTTCAATACTCACACAATCTTTAATGGAAATCTGCAGGTAGGAAGACAACAATAATTATTTCTAGTAGCTACCAAAAAAACTACTAATAGATGTATTTGGAAAGCCATAGAAACCAATATTTCCAATTACAAAACACTTTTTAAAAATAATTCTTGTTTCTTGCAAAGAAACCACCCCACCACACAAACAGAATCCAAATGAAAAACTGTCTTGCATTCTGGAGATGCTGTCATGAGAGAGGCCTCCTATGTAGCATCTGTTCACACTTCCCACATATTGTGTAAATATATCTACTTCAAGTATTTAATCTTCCCAGAAGTCATGCTTTCCATTCTTCTCCAAACAAGAAAGCTGGAATCCTCTCCCTCCTTAGAAAACCCACCTGTAGCTTGGCAAACTACCAGATTAGGGTTGTTTGGGTTGGGTTAGATTTTTTTTTTTTAAATTTTTTTTGATAATGCTCCAATTTTAAATTTTGCATAAAAGCTATAAATGTTTCTGGAGTTATGAATGATCTCATTTCCCCCTTTTCCCCATTTCCTAGGAACATTCCTAATAAGTTACTCAGTCGCTCTCTCTTCTGAACAGGGAGAGTTTTGGCCATAAATAAAGCAACACTTGAAACCGTAAATAATGTTTGGACAGCTTGTGCTGAGGGTCTCCCAAAGGGAAGAAATTATTTAGTCGTGGCTGTGTATCGTGGGGCTGTCCGGTGTCACGCTTGGAAGCCGATGGTGTTGGTTCGGAGCGTGCTGTTTCTTGTGCAGAGTGCCTCCAAGTGTCTGGAAGTTGGGTCATGACTCCTGAAAAACTGGCTTGTGGGATAGCAAAGTAAATCACATTGATTAGAGGAGGGAAAGGGGAAAAAAGGAAGGGGGAGAATTAAAGTCACGAAATACTAACTGGTGCTAAGAAATTCAATGCTAAGGCTGAAACTGCAGCTTTATCTTAGGACTTGGTGGGGGAAAAAAAAGGCAGGAACATATGTCAATGACAGATTGCCAACCTTAGCATTTAATTCCTGGCATTTTGTGGGTTTATAGGATTTGCTGACAAAAAGATGAGGGGGAAGGGTTGGATGGGATGTAATTTCCTGAGTGTTCTTCTTGAAGGGAAAAAAATTTCAACTTATCTTCTTTTATTTGAATATATTGGAAACAGCCTGAACAATTGTAGTTTTTCATTAGAGTAAATACCTTTCAATTATGACACTTTCTCTCCTTTAAAAGCAGTGTCCAAAGCATTGGAGAAGTATGCATAATTAAATGCTTTCCTGATTTGAACTTCATTGGGAGGCAGTTTATTTCTTTCTTCATTTGACACCTCTGTGCTGTGTAGACTTGTGGTCTGTTAAATTGTTTGTGTTCACAAAGATGTGAAGAACCCCAGTCTTCCTGCTCCACAAAGATGTATAGTAAGCAATGTGTTGAAAACTTCTGAGAAGAAAGACGGTGAGGATATTAAAAACTAAGCCCCATATTGCACCCAAGTGTTTTTATAATAGACACTGACTAGCCACAGTATATAAAAATTCTGTGTGCTTCCTTGCTTTGGCTTTTTCTATCTAAATCTCTGTCTACCCATTGAAAGGTCCTCGATCTGTAACCTGCTTTGGCATGGGCCCTCGACAGGGAACCATTTTAAGCAATGCAATTAGAAGTCCTACTGAACTTTGGGAAATTTCATTTGGATGGCTCTGAATATGATACACTGAGTGGACAAGCAGAAGAAAGTTACTAAAATTTTGCAGAAAAATAACCATGAAGCAATCTGAGTATAAATTCTTTCTTTTTCTTTCTTCCCGCCCCCCTCCCCGACCAATTCCTGAAGGAATTAGGTGGAGATCAGAGGGCTCTTTTTTTCCTTTGCAGGTATGACCTGTTTCTTGACCAAGGAAATAGCCTGGGAGAAGGAGAGCACTGCACTGGTGGAGTGTTTGAAACATTTCAGAAAATGTTCTTGGCTATATAAAAGGTCTTTTAATATTCACAAAAGCCCTGGTCTATTTAAGTGTGCATCAGTCTACTGCGGTTTTTCTCACTGAGCAGGAGTACATAGAGACTCTTTCAGGGGTTGGGTGCCAGAGTTTGCAGAGTGCTGGGTTGTGATTTTCCCATTTTGCAGCAGCATCTAAGGAGAAGGCAAAGGCCTTGTGTTTTGGCTGTGTATCATCTCAGTGTGTACTTTAGCGAGTTTGAGGTTCCCTAGCATTACAGAAGGAATATACAAACTTAATAGTTTTCTTTTTTTTCTTTATTTCTTTTTTTTTTCTTTTCTTTTGTGCTGCTTATGTAAGTTTTGCAGACTGTAACCTCTGTGCTGGTTATGGTGCAGTCCTCCTAACCTTTGTGAATCTGATTCTACAAGGTCTGTCTAGGTCTGACTTGGTGGTTGAATGTTTTAAACTCCACAGGAACCACTTCTGATGGAAATTAAAATTCACCATGAACTCTTCGTGTTTCAAGGTTTGTTTTTTTTTTTTTTTTGAGCTGACAAACTGCTCTTACAAAATGATGTATTTTATAATCTCTATGAGTTGGGTGTTCATTTCAAGGCTCATGAAATTTAACAGGTAGACAGGCCAGTTGGCAGTACTTGTAAAGCCCAAGAGTTTGTTTTTGCAGGTTGAGAGACTTGAAAATCCCCAACAAGGTGTGGATGTCCATTATAATCTTCATTGATCTGCCATGAAAGGGTTGGGGCAGTTCACAAAATTCTCTGGTAAACCAGAAGATCATATAACCACACATGGCATGCTGTTTCTTTTGGTATTCTGTTAGGGTCTTAACTTGCTGAAATCCATCCTTCTCAGGCTCATGAGGACTACAAAACCTGTAGGGAAGGCAAGTGGTGTTTTTAATCCTGCTCTGAGGCTCTGTGGATTTATATCCTTCTCTGCTTCATTTTGTTTGGTTTTGCCAGCAAAGAGTGTTTTATTCTCAGTGGTCTTTCCTCCTGTGGACTTAAACTTGGGCTTTGACAAAATACATCTCTCTGAGCAGGTAGAAACCCTGAAGTAAAGAGATGAAGGAGCGTGTCTCTTCTCTATGAAATATGTTTGAACATCACATATGTAAGCACAGACTATGGCGTGGGTATATCCAGCCTCATGGCATAGGCATGAGCAGAGGAGAGAGAAAAGTGTGGCTTAGTGTTGTCTGTTGGACTTTAAGAAAGAAATATTTGCTTGCTTAACCCTGTGGCAAACCCATGGTAGAAACTTAAGAGAGCTTTTTGGCACGTGTAGGTAGAGGAGTTTGTAGGGTGATTACTGCCTGAATGATATAAATATCACAAGGTAAACTATCTTATGCTGATTTTTTGAATGGTACTTGTTTTTAAGGACCTGAAGTGCTAAAGACCAGGGCCAGAATCCCTTGCTTCCCCCATTTGGGGCAATGGCAAGGTAGAATTGGTACACAGAGGGGCTCTAGTCTGTATGCTGGAGCTACCTGGGATTCCAGGACAGGGAAATCAAAGCACTTCCAGACTCGATTCTCTTCTGGAATACAGGGGTTGCTGTGTTCTTTCTGGAGAAACTTCTGCCTGAATATAATCTTTTACCTGAGACTTTTGTTAGCAAATGGTTGATTTTGACTGTCAAGGATTGAGCCCAGACTCTTGCAGGGGGATTCTTTCCCCTAAAAGAAGCATACTGACTTCTCTGGCTTGTGTGCGTGCACGGGCACATATGTATGTGCATACTTTCTACACAGTAATTTGTTGTAAATTGTTGCCAGCTTTTGAACTTAAGGGAAAGATGGCAGGGCCAAGAAAACCAAAACGGGAGAGGGAAGCCCACCCTACCTTTTAAGTATCTCGGGTTCTCTTAACAAAACCTGTGTGCTTGCAGGGCCCATTTGGCATTAATGAAGCTTCGACAAATATTTTTGCAGCTGGATTGGTGCTAATGAAGACGGTTAGTTTTGGAAGGCCCTGCATGCAAAATTCTCTGTTGCTTAATTTCAAATCCCTGGATTACTTGAGTCTGGAAGAGTGTGTGGAGAGCTATGGCAAACTCCCATCCAAGTGCTCTGGGCTAGGCTTCCACTGTAGGTGGTGTTTGAAGATAACATGTCAAGCCTAGGATGGCTGAATCAAGAGATAATAGAGGTTTAAAAGTAGCTTGTTGTTTCCCTTGATGCTATTGTGGCTGAAGCATGTGGTGTTCTCAGTTAAATCAAAGGATGAGAACATGCCCAGGAGTGTGAGGGAAGTCCAGGAGAGCAAGTAATTTTTTCAACATTGAGAACTGATAGATAAACCCTGACCATCCTGCTGTAATCATTAAGGGTTTCACAGCAGCAGAACCTGTGTGTTAGATATCCTGGGAAGCAGGAGTGGGGCAGCTTGCAATGCAGGAGTGTAACAGTGCCTCCTGAACACTGTTCAGCTGCTTAGTGTGCAGCTGATAATTCAGCCTTGATCTAAGTGTTCATGTTTACCCATAAAACTAATTTCTTGGTGAAAACAACAAGCCAGGTACTTTTCCAGCATTTGTTCCCTGTTGTATCTGCAGTGACACTAGTTCATACCAGGTGGTAGTAGGGTGTTTATTTGTAGAAAGAAACAAGCAGGTTGGCAAAGGAGGGTTGTTTGGATTGATCTCTGTCTCTTATGTACCCCGACTTTGGGTTTGTTATATGTTATATTGCATAGAGGGTTGTGACTTCAAGTTTGCTCCTGTACCCTGGGAGTGCTGTGTACTCCACTTGAACTGCCTGCTTTAAAGGTATTGCCTCTTAGGGTTATTGCCTGCCTTTATTTTGGGGTTTGTTTCCTTTAAACTCATCTAAGAGGATTGCACAGATAGTGTTTCATGGAATATTTCTTTTTTCATTTGAGGGAATAATGTAAATGTGTGCTAGAAGGATGCTATTGTGCAAGAGTCATGATGTGTGGTGGGAGGGCTTGATTTATGATGCTGAATAGTTAATGGGAATAAATCTGGGTGTTTGATATCCCTGCTTCTTTGTGTGGGTTGGTGGATAGAAGGGTGGCAGGTCTGTTTTTTTCTGTATGGACCTTGCGGACTTTCATATATTGGTGGTTTACATAGTTACGTCAATTCAGTGAGACAGAAGGAAACAGTTAAATTTGGTCTTTGAAAGCATGGGGAGTAGGGGAATTTCTTTCCCTCATTATCTGTCCTTAGGTTCTTGCCCTTTATTCCTGAAAGCAGCCCTGGCCCCTGTGCCTGCAGAGCACTGCACTGGAGTTCCAGCTCCAGGACATTGCTCACTGATGGCAGCAGTACACATACAAGGTGAGGAGGTAGCTGGAATAGCCAGTAGGATAGCCTGCAATTTTTTTTTTTTTCCTCTTAGATGAGAACTTACTATGCAGGTATCTGTAGGCTTCTTGTAGCTGTAGGGATCTGCAATGAGATCCACTGAAAAATGTGGAGAGTAGCTGTAAGCTATGCATGGGAAGACTGATATTTATTTATTCCCTTTAAGTCTGAAGCTGTGCCTGCAAAATCAACATGCTTCTGATCTACAAAAAATACCCACTGTTCCCAAAGCCAGGTAGGGAATGTGAGGGAACACTCAGGTACCCAGCAGAGGGGAACTGCTCAGGCAGTATGAGACAGGCTTTTTTTTCCTGCTCTATTCCTGATGTTGGCATCTGGGGGATGAAAGGCAAATGCATCTTTGAAGTGTTATTTTGGGGGCAGGAAAATAATGCCACAAGGAAGAGTTGGAAATTTCTGGTTTATGAAAAATTGAATTAATTGCCTGTGATTCTGCTCCCCTGAATTGAATTCAAGACCAGGTAAATCAGTAAAATGTTGTTAATGTGTAAATTACTGCTTTTGAAAGTAGAAAAAAAATATTATAGTAGGCATAGTTAGTGATGAAAGACCACATGGTGATTGGTAAGCCTTTGAACATTAGAGTAATGTGTGCTATCTAACTAGATAAATGCTTTGCCTTGGCTAATTTTTCCAAAGATGAATTGATGACATGCAATCAGGAGATGTCAGAAAAGAATGCATCCACCCTTGAATGGCAAAGCTCAATTGTTTTAGACAGAATTGATAGCGGCCAGTATTGGACTCACGTTAATGGTTTCTCAAACTGTTAGATTGGCTTTTTTTGTCAGATCTCAGATTTGGCCTGACAGCAGCAAACGTCTTCTATCAAAGTGTTAGTTTCTCTTCCCTCCACCCCCCCTTTCCTGTTCTTTTTTAGTCATTTGACAATAATTTACTACCTTGCTTAGCTTTTTAGTCAGTTGTCTCCCACTCCGGAAAGCCAGGTTTCTTAAGTGCTTCTATGATGCCAAGTTAATTGCCCGAAAATAAGTGCTTGAAGATGGATCAAGTATTGTCTCATCAGCATTCGGCATCCCTGCCAGAGCATGGCAGGGGGAAGGGAGGCAACACCAGGAAGGTTTGAAGAAAAGAGATGGGGAACAAAGGAAAGCAGGACTGTCCTGCAAATGGCCCTGGCTGGGGCCAGCCAGCAAAGCTCTCCTTGGATGTGACAGAATCCCTGCTTTACTTGCAGGTTGTCCTGTGGAATGTCACAAGTGCTGCAGTGTGGACACAGGTGTGATTGATCTCCCCTCCATCCAAATGAGAGGGGAGACTATGCTTTTGGGTGGCCCTGGTCTTGACTCTTACTAAGGCAAAGTTGAGTCATGTACCCGCCTATTCTGGCAATGTTTGTGTTACCACTGCTTTGTTTTCTCTGCCTCTCTATAGAACAGGGGGGGAGTTGGTGTTCCTGACTTGTCATTGTGGTGGGCATGATTTCTAGATAAATGAGCAGTCTCAGAGTGGTATGTCTAAAATGCAAAGATACATGAGAGTGGTCATATGAGTTAGAAGTGTGGAGAGCAGAGGAGAAATCACAGCTGGTGCCTGCAAGTCCGCCTCGCTGCTGGTATGTAATGTAGTCAGCACAAGACTGCATATAGCGCAGCACCTTTTCGTTTCCATGAATGGTATGAAAAAAAGAACAAGAGACATAGCTACTCCAATGAAATGATGCTTGTTTGAGGCAGGACAGGAATGATTTTATGGGATAAAGCACCCAACATCCCTATTTAGTCTTGCAGTGGACTTTAAAGGAGCTGTGGAGGTGAGGAGTGAAGACAAATACATGACAAACATCAGAAACAGACACTTTGTGCAGGTACTGAAGTGCAAGTTAATCATGCTGAAACCCCCTGTGCCTCAACTGTGGGGAGGCCAGTGGCTCCTTGTGAGAGCACAAAAATGTTGGGGTACCTGGCCACTCAGCCCTGCTTGTCACCTCCAGTTATCCTCCCCAGATCTGGGGAGGGGAAGGGAAGTACCACCCCCTCCTTGCCAGCGCTACCACGGCTTTGCTTTATCCTCCTTTGCCGAATAGAGCCAGGGCTGCTCCCTGGGATTTAACAAATCCTCTACTATTTCAGGGCCGGAGGGTATTGGCAGTGCTCTTGATCCCTCCTGCCCTATTCATTCTTCCTCTGATTGCTTGTGCTCAAGTGCATTGGACTCTGCATCCCGAGAGATTTCTTGCAGTCCTCTCTTTCTGGGACGCACTGAGCAGATTTGTCCTAATGTTATGCATATTTGTACCAGCCCCTTTACCTGACCTCAGTGAGTTTCAACACCTTTTCTGACTCGCCTGTAATCTGAGAGAACCACCCTGCTCTGGAGAGGGAGCAGGCTTTTATTCTGGCTTGTGCATCGTCAGCGGTTTTGTTAACTAAGCTTTATATGTAAAACATTTAATAAATGCCATGTCAGCGCTTTAGAGAACCTGCCTGACTTTCACATCCCACTGGCAGGACCTGCAGTCAGAAATACTTGTTCTTGCACTAGAAAATTTGATACAGGTATGTGAATATATGTGTGGTCTATATTAGTCACTTTGAAGAGAATACATATTATTTTAAAGCCTTTTCTACCTTTCAACACTCACCTTGAGATCAGAAATGTTTCAGTCCTTTACTTGATTAGGCAAGATCGAAAGTAAATAATTATGGTTGAAACACACACTGAAAATTATTTAATATTGCTTTAATAAGGCTCTCCATCTGCATTTGTGCCGTTTGTCAGACGTGCAACCCTCGACTAACGTGTCAGTGTTTTCTTACCGTTCATCTGTGAATGTTATCCCATTTATTGCCTGTGTTTTTGAAGGACCTTTCACTGTCGCATCTCTTCCGTATCTCATTGGCCGAACAGGTTGGGGCTGGCAATAACCAGAGAGGAGTTTAATGAGCCAGAGAGAGCCCAGCATGCCTGGTCCGTATATTCAGCTGCATCCTAGGTGATAAATCCTCACATATACCTTTGTCTGTGCTCACACAGTAATGTCGGTTCAATAACATCCCTTCAGGATGGTAAGGTGGATTTTACGTTTATAATGAATGAGATAATTTTATTATTGTTGCTAGCAGCAAAGAAGTTTAGAGGTAGTCCAGTTCTGAGCCTCATGAGAAGCAGAAATGATGAAAGAAACATTGCGGCATTCCTCAGCACATATTTGATCCATCAATCACCCAGACAAAGTGTGCACTCCTAAACCATTAAAGTGTGACATCTTCTCAGACTTTTGAGTTTACTGACTTTAAAGCAGCAAGTCAATTAGGAAGCCAAACCTAGGCTGGGAGGAGAAGAAAAAACACTATTAAAATACTAACTTGACATGCTTAGGTTTGTTTGATAGGCTAACAGGCTGCTAATATTTAATTTAAAAAACCTGGATGCTGTCCAAAGCAAACTTATGAATCGCATAAGTCATATTAAAGCAAACTTTCATTAGGCAACAGCCTTCTCATAATTAGTTTCATCAGAATGGTACGGTTTCAGAGAAACTATGGCATTTCTTTATT
The DNA here is from genome assembly GCF_025592945.1 of Manacus candei. NCBI lineage: Eukaryota > Metazoa > Chordata > Aves > Passeriformes > Pipridae > Manacus > Manacus candei. Next base: position 39,521,496 of record NW_026138076.1, on the reverse strand, counting down.
TTAGTAACAGGGTTTTCTGCTAAAGGTTATTTCCAGAGGGTTACTTATTGTGTGGTGTCATGAATTAAACGGGGGACAGGTAAATCCAGAAGAAAACCTGGACCAGGAGTCCAGCTCCTGTCCGCTTCCTGACAGTCCCTTGGATGCGAGCAGTCACTGGGGGTACTGCAGTGGGTGAAGTGTGTTGGTTACAGTTCTCTGTTGGAAATGCCACTGTTAGTTACCCACTAAATGACTGGGTAGGAAGAAGAATACAATGAAGTACAGCGTTGAGTGGTTCTGAAATGAAATTGCCTGCTTAAATGGCAGGCCAAGGTAGTCAAATGGGTATAATGGAGATAGAAGGATTTGACCGAGGTGTGAGATGCTCACAGCCCTTGCATGTTTGCACCCTGTGCAGTTATGCGGTGGCACGTGCTGTGGCTGAAGTGGATTGTATGTGTCCCTGCAGCTGGCTATGAAGTTCTGTTTCCAGAGGTTTTGGACTGGTGTAGGATTTATGCTTTTACCTTTCCTTTCATAAACTGCATTAAGTTAAATTGCTGATGAGGGGAGGAACATGCAGAGAGAGATCCAAAGGGGGTTAGGAGCCCAGATTCTCTTCCCCAAACTGTCCTTGACTCCTTAAATAGAAACGCACACATGCAAAAATACAAAATGTATCCCAGAACAATTTAATAGTTATTATGATGTGTAATTAGTGACTTTTTTCTTTTATTATTATTATTATTCTAAAGCTTTGCTACTTTCACAGTAGGACTAGCATTTGACTTAGTAAAGCCTCTGCAATGATAAGGAGCAAGGGAGGTTTTATTACTCTTTGGCTTTACTCTTTAGTGTTTGTTTCTGCTGTCCGTGCCTTAGAAGCCATAATATGCATGTGTGACAACTGTTTGTGTTTCCTGGGTGAGAGGAATGAGTTGTGGGAGATAAAGGCATCAGCAAGAAGTGCTGAAGGTGGCCCTCGACACGAGTCCTGCAGCTGCTCCTCAGAGGCATGGGAGTTCATGTTCTTGACAGCTTCCCCTCCAAGGTCTTCAGATTGGCTCTTAATTGGCAAGCTCATTAGCAGACTTGCTAACAGGAGGGAGAGCGAGCCAAATTTGTATTCTGTCAGCACTTACTGTGAGGAGTCAGTAATCAAATAGCTTTTTTACAGTGTCTTTTTTGGTGCCTACTTCTAATGGCTAAGGTTTGTAGGCCTGCTATAAACCCCAATAAATATAACAGCCATTAATAACTGATTGACCAAAGGGATTTATGTAATCATGGGATTACAGATGCTAATTCCTTCCTGCAGTCGTTTTTCTGTATTTCATTGATCAGAGAACTGGCTGTAACACTGATTGAAACTAATGGCATGACAACACAAGGGTGGGTTTAATGCCAGTTGGATGCCAAAAGGTTGCTTGGGTTGAGTGATGCTTGGGCTGGTTTCACAACACTGGAAGAGGGAGGTGGGAAGTGGTGGTGTGTCATGAGGACAGCTTCTCCAGGAATTGCAGCCAACTCAGTTAGTAGTCATCTTGGAGGGGGCGGCCATACCAGACTGGAGCAAGCCTACCTCCTACCTCTCACCAGCTATGAGAGGTGTGCTCTGCTGTAGATACCTGTTCTTTGAATGCTGATATCCAGGACCCTGTTTCATCTCATAAGGCACTTAGGCTGTTTCACTGTTCCAAACGGGAATTAAAGGGTTTTTCAGCTGTGGGGTAGGTCCAAGGAAAAGGAAGAAGTGCCACTCTCCTAAAAGGCAGATAGTGGCTGGGCTGTGGAGGCTGGAGCTGCTGGGTGCTAAAGCTATGAATACCATAGAGGAGGACTGAGGCTGAGTGATAATGGGCCAAAATGGCTCCTGAGTGGGTGTGGATTTCATAGAATGGTTTGGATTGAAAGGGACCTTAAAGATCGTTTAGTTCCAACCCTACTGGCGCAGGGTGACACCTCACAGGCTGGCTAAACCTTGGGCCTGGGCATGAGGGGTCTGTCACATATGGAACTGTGAGACACTTCTTGCAGAAAAGGGCACACTCATTCACAACCATCCCTGCTCCCAAGCTTCTCTCATGGCTATCATGTGTGTTTCCTCACTGCACGTCACCAGCTGGAGTTACCCCATTAGGCTGGGTCTCTGTGCCCTTCCCCTGGTTGGTGTGGTGTGATGGGACTGACTGACACTAACTATGGGCTCATCCGCATATTTGAAACTTACGTTCCTAAAACCCCTTCATGTGTCTTCCAGAAATTACTGAGAAGTGTTTCCTCTGATATATTACCTGAGTGTCTTTCCTAACTCAGGTCTTTCATCTGAAATTTGACCTGAATTTTCACTTGAAAAGCAAATTTTTTTTTTTTTCCAAGGTGTAACTGAAATGAATGCCACTGGCCAGAAGGTTTGGTTTGCTGAGCACAGGATCCTCCTACACTAGGATGGTGAAATACTCCAGGTTGCAGAAGTGCTGTGAATAGGGACCCAGATGGCACTGTAAGGCAGCTCTTACCGGGCTTGCTTGTTGTTGTCTGCCAAAGACCTGAAACTTGAGGTAAAGCAATGAGGCCTGGATCTATGAAAATGTGTGTCAGCTCATCACTGTTTTAAGTAGGCTGTGGGAAGTACCTCTAATGAACCATCTTTTTCCATCTTAAAGTAAATGAAATTAGGCTGAAAAAGTGCTGAATAGAAAGCATCAGATGGCAGTAGTAGACAGCCAGTGTTTGTAATGTGAAACGTGCTCTTGATTCCCAAGGCATAAGATGCAGGTGGTGCCACGTGTATGATGCCTTTGAACACCAAATGCGCCAGCTACATCTGAAAGGTATCAAACCCAAAATCTGAGCAGCGGTGAGTGCCTATCAGCTCTGTCAGGCAAAATCCTCTGTGAAAAGGAGCTGCTGGTAGAAAAACAGACAATATGCAGAGATGAAATGCTTTTCATCTGTGTTTCTGAACTAGACGTTTTTCCCCAAGCTTAAATTATTTTTTCTCCTTTTTTTTTTTTTGTCTCTCTCTCAGAAAAGCAGCACTGACAGCTGCATAGTTACTGTGGATATGAAGAAAACAAATAAAAAGTAGAAGTGAACTTGCTGGGTTGATGCCCTTGACTCTTGTGTTGTGGTGCCCAGAGCAGAGCTTTTTGTAAAAGCTGTGGATGCCGTTTGTTTGTTGCTGTGCCCTTCCATCCAACAGCAGAAATGACTCCCAAGGGTAGCAGAAGTCTTTGCCATCTGAGTCTGGGAACAATAGCCCTGTTGTGCTATTTTGGTAGGCTTCAAGAAGTTAGACCTTTCTGAGAACAAGGGTTTCTGGACAACCTGTTACCATTTCTGCTTCCACCCTCTTCCTGACCATACTGTATCTTATCTGCTGGGGCTTGGTGCATGGGTGGGCACAGCTGAGGGAAAACTACCCTTCCCCAAAGGGAACCTCACTTTGTTTCCTTAACAACTCCATGTTTTACAGCCATCTTAAGGCTTAGTTGGTATGAAAAGTACTATCACAACTTTGTGTGTCTGTTAATTACCATCTTCTAAGAAGATGATTTTATTTGCCAGCAGCTCAGAACTGAGTGTTATGATTTAAATGTTGTATCTGGGCTCTCTTTCAGGGGACAGCATGAATGAGCAGTAGATGCTGGATTAATGTCTTGTCCTAATCTCCTTTTATTTGCAAATATCCAGTTCCTTGCACGTGGCTCTGAACAACAAAAAGCATACACTGCCTGCCTCTGGGGAAAATTAGGTTGTTTGTGGCTACTGCTGTCTGCGATATAATCCCTGCACTGTAATTTTCTTCTTTTGTCACCAGAGCAAGGGTTCAGTGGCACTTTGAAGGTGCAGCACAGCAAGGTGGTATTGGAAGCAGCATCACTTTAGGCTCTGAATTAGGGAGGTGGAAAGAGAAAGAAGAGAACTTCCTCTTTTTAGAGAGCGGGAAGTTGTATTTGTTTCTTCTCATCATCCATTCACTAGTGCCATGACAAGGGGTACAGGACATTCAGCTAATATGAACATCTCTCCTTGTAGCAAGAGATGTCTTCCTGTGGCAGTGGGCTGACTCTGGAACTAATTTCAAGGCAGACTGTCAGTTCTCCATCTCAGCTGCTGTCCCTAAGCTTAGCTGATGGGCAGCAAGGCAGAGCTCACTTGTGACTTTACCCTCAACCTGTCAAAGTTTGATAAAAGAGATCAAATTTGATGTGATAAATTAAGGACAGGGCTGGGCAATAACTACTATTGCAGAAGGTTGGGAAAAGCTGCTTATCAGGAGATAATTAATCATGAAAATCAAATTATCAGATTAATCTTTGTGACCTGGCTGTGCCTCAAAGACTGTCAACAGAAATATGCAAGAAGTTTCCAATAAAAAAATAGATGGTGCTGCGGGAGAGATGAGCCTGAAGTACTGTGTGTGAGCAGAGGTACTGGTGATACTGTAAAATTTGTCACCACTAACTACACAGCAAGGAGATTGTACTGTATATGTCAGTGTCGTGCTCTTAGCCCAAAGTGGAGTGCTTTTGAAGACTAAGAAGGCAGGAAACTGCAGAAGATAATTAGCTACCAATGATGTATCACTGGGGTATGGGAAGCAGCGTTCTGGATGCTGCCTAGGTAATCTTGAAACCAGCCTGGGATTTTTTTACTTCTTTTTTTTTTTTTTTTTTTTTAAATGTGGGATTTTATGGGTTTATGTTTTATGGATTATAAAGATGATCTCCTCTTTTATCCCTCTGATGGCACTGCTGGGGTACCAGTTCTGTCTGCAAGCCGGCCCCAGGGGCATTGTAGCTCTTAGACCAGCACATGAAGGTGAGCTCTGAGCAAAAAATGGCAGTGGCTGCAGGCAGTTCAGGAGAGGATCTGATGTCTCTGTGTTCAGAGCAGACAAAGTCCCTCACGCCTTCAGTTTGCGACTGCATGCCTGCCAGGACTGGTGGCTCCACTAAAAAGAATTGAAAATTAGGCTTCTCCATCACTTACACATCTTTAAAGGTGGGATTAATTTGGAAAATTGTTCCTGTAGCACCTTTAAGCATATTGAAAGTCTGTGAAATACAAACATTGTAAATTGTCATTATAACTGTAGCATGAGACCTACTTTTGATAAGTCTATTATGGTAACAGTAACAGTAAATCTGTGACAGGACAAGGCTCCCTTGTCACTCTTTCTGGTGCTTGAATCAGGTTGATTAAGCATCCTGCAGGTATGCCGACATGTATTAGTTGCACCTTAGACAGAAATATGTCTGTGCCTTGAGGCTCCTGCATTTTTGGAAGTATGTAGTTTATCTTATTTAAAGCCTAGAAATTGAAACAAGTTGTAGGCATCTTTTTTCCACTTTAAAAGCTGACAAAATCACTCCAAAATACAGGCCCTATCCTAGATTCTCTGCCATCACTGGATGCTCTGCCAGGTACAAGCAGTGATGGGACAGGCCTGACTCTGGAGAGAAAAAAACCTGTTTTCTGAAGTAGTGTTTTCTATGTAGTCTTTGCTCCATTTTTCCCTTTTCTCTTTGTTAGAAATTTTTGTTCTGTAATTACATTGAGATTTGCAATTTTCTTTTGGCTGCAATGCCTAAGAAAGAAGCTCAGCCAGATGTGCTCTCATATGTGTGTACCCCTCTAGTTAGTTGGTGAGTCATCTGAGTGCCCAGGCATGTCTTTCTATGCTGGGCCCTCTGACTTCTAGGACAGGAAGACTGTTTTGTTAAATAAAAGAAATAAATTTAATTTTTTGTTTCCAGATAGTAATTAAGACATGTCCAGGGTTTGCACCATGACATTTTGTTCTGTCATAACTGCTTCCTTATGCTGTTGATTTCTGATCCTCTCATCTTTTTATGGCAGACTGCTGCAGGTGGTTCGGCCCAGGTGTAGCATCTTAGGCAGCTGACTTGAGGATGCTCTTGAAAAAAATGTGTTTTTTTGCAGTGTTAAACAGACTGTACTTACCTCAAATTCACTTAACCCAGTTTTAAAAATACTGTGTTTCTGTCCCTTTTGTGTTGTATCTCCAACACTTACTCTGTGTCTCTGAATTCAGGATGTTGAAGGCGGCTTTGTGGGTGAATGTCCTCCTTGGAAGGAGATTGCTTTATTGTTGTTTGGTTATGGGGCATTTTGTATATTTGGACAGTGGTAGTGAATCCCCAGGAAAAAAGAACTACAGTATAGTTTTGAATGGGCAGTAATATTTTGCTCTTAACTCCTGTTGGTTTTGAGTGTTGAGATGCATCCCTAGGTAGCAAAACTATCACAAACCATGTGACATATTGTCTGAGCTGAGGGAATAAATTAGACTTTAAAAATCTGCATGTGCTTTTGCTGCAGGATGGGATCCAGCCCCTTACTGATATCCATCTGGTGGCCTTCAAGTGGGTTTTGAGTGGTTTGGGGAGTAGAAAAGGCTTCCCTTCTCCCCAAGCCAGCTAGGGTGATGGCAGAACGGGGCTTGTCCCTGGATGAGCAGTGGCAGTTTGCTGCAGGACTGATCATGGGCTGCAGATGTGTGAGCACTGTTGCTCTGGTACCCCTTGCGTTTGTTTCTGTCTGTGGGAGTGTGTCTGGAAGGGATGGCTGCAGTCCAGCCCTTGCCACTTGGGTGTAATCCCAGCTCTGCTGGTCCCAGGGCTCTCCTGGCATTCCTGCTGAGGGGTGCATGCTCATACTGACCAATGCTTAGAAAGAGTGCTTTGACACTCTTTTGTTGTGGGGCTTTTGATTTTGTGGTGTGGGGGTTTTTTCTTTTTCTTTTCCTTTTTCCTTTTTTTTTTTTTTTCCCCTTTGGAGCAAACTGCCAGTGTCTAATAATACAAAGGCTGATACATCTGTAGTTTGGTACAACAGATCAAGACAGTGCTGCCAGCTCTAAGAATAATGCTGTCTCCAAAGCACATGGAGGAGGATTAAACGGTTTTCCAGCAACCTGCTGCCATCTGTGCAAACCGTTTCCTTAAATACTCTGGTAAATGCCCGTGGGAAGAGCTGCAAGTCTGGTGGTGTTTGCAAACGGGTAGATTAGTCATTGGTCCTGTCGGTAAGGTTAGACAACAGCAGCCCAGGGGGAAAGACAGCAATAGGAGCAGGGCAGGTACAGAGCAGCTGTGTGGAGTGATGCCGACTCCTTGGAGGTGGTGGGGAAGGGAGAGATGGTGAGCACCAGAGAACTGGGAGGTTTTGAATCCTTGCACAGCAGAATGTCTCCCAGAGCATCGGTGTTATTAAGCAGGGATCGGGCATCTTCGGGCAGGACGCCGGTGGTTGTGATGTTATTACCTAATGATGCGTGTGGAGATGAGAGGCTGTTATTTCTGCACATTCACTTTCAACCAGATTCTGCAGTCTTTGCTTGCATTCAACAACTTGATTTTCTGAATCGCATGGGTTTTGGTGAGAGCTACTGAGTGCTAAACCCAGGTCAGCTTGAATATTGGTGGAATAATCTGGTCTTATTACCCCAAATGGATATATTAAAACTCTGTAATTCAAAGGGGGAGAGGGATCTTCAAAGCATTCTCCTTTTCATATCACTGTCTTGCTTAAGAAATATATCTTTCCGAGAGAAGCTTTCCCACTGAAGTATGCCTCTCTGCAGAGGGAAAAACAAATACCAACTCTGACATAAGCTCTGTTCTTCCTTGAGGCCTGTGAGATAGCAGCATAAAATGTGACATTTAACATCAGCCTTTTCTAAAGGCTTCTAGATAATTGTGAAGGATTCCTTTGTTCAGACCAGTCATTTTTCACAGCTCTTCTGAAAAAACTCTGGAGGAGAATATCAAAAGCAGAAACCTTCCTCTCTGATCTGGAAAACACTGCATTAAGAGGTCTGTTTTTAGCATTTGTCATACCTAAAAATTGATAAGGCTTCAGCCGTCTTGCTTGTGCTAGAAAGTGGTGGGTTCAAGGCCATGAAGTCAGAACTGATATCCTGATGCTTGTCATACTTGAAATGAGTCACGACTGTGAGGAGTCCAGTCATGAAAATGCTCCATTATTCTGATGAGTTCTACTTTTGTGAAGGCAGGAATAGTCACTGGAGTTTATTTGATGTCCTGCCATCAGCTGTTTTATATAGAAATTTTGAGCTCTTTGAGGTAGAAGATTCTGGCTACTTGATGTTATACCACCTATGGCAGGGGGCTCAGAGCCAGGGTTTGAAATCTCCATTCAGCTGAAATAATTCCAGGGAAAACATTTTGATTTGCAGCTGGAAGATGCGCGCACACACGCACACAGAGAATGTTTCACTCATAGTAAACGAGGTCTATTTTGATGGTCCCAAGTCCTTTTCTGAAAGATCAGGAAATCAGTTTGAGGGTTATGAATAAACTAGAATGTACTCTCCATCAGAAAAGTCACATTAAGCCAAACATACAGGCTTTAGCACAAGCATGTTAGGGAGGCTGAACAAGGCCATATCACAGATGAGTTGCAGAGGCATAAACAGAACACAGGCTCCCAAATCTCAGTTCCTTGCCTTGCCCCCCCACCATTCCATGCACTTTCTCATCACCAAGCAGGGTAAGAAAAAAAACTTTATTTCTGTTGGGATTCGTCAAGAACAAGTGAAGTTCCACTTGGAGAAAGAGAGCTTGAAGGTTGCACATGTGTATGAGTTTGGGATTGTATATCCTCTCTCTTCCCTTGGAGAACTCTGATTTACTACTCTGAATGCTTTCTGTGGACATCAGGACTTTGGTTAAGACTGTACAAAATCATTTATTTACATCTGGTTTCAAATTGAAGTTGTAAATACTCCTCTGGCACCGTGAGAGAAAAGCAAGGGGGTTATCCCAAGTCACAGCTGTCACTGGGATGGTGCTGACACTTCCCTGAACTTGTCTTGGGGGCCTGAGCTGAATTTCAGATTCATGGTGAAACCTGAATGCAGGTCAGCACAGCGCTGCCTCAGAGATGGTAACAAAAACCCCTGCTTGGTGCTATTTATAATCTTTTAATTTGTATTCTGGCCTGCTGAGCTCTCTCGGGACTGAAATAATGGTGACCGTAACTCAGCTCCCAAGAATGAACAGATTCCTGCAGGGTTGCTCTCTTCTGTAGCTATTGAGTCCAAATTAAACGATCCCGTTGACCTGTCTTTCCCCCTCTCAGAGGGGCCTTATAACATGGTACAAACACAGGCAGTGCTTTTAACAACCTGACTGGCACAAGCAGGAAGAAATTTGGTATAATTGTGCTTCCCTCTGGAAGGTTTCCAAAACTGAGGCTCTGGCAGCACTGACCTTCCCCCTCTTACTCCACATACCATTTTGTTGAAATTGATAGGATCTTGGCAGTGTGTGTGTTGTGAGAGGCTTAAAAATGGAGCAGACATACTGGAAGGTAATCTGAACAAGGAATAAACTCAAAGCAAGATGTCTGTGGAGGAAGAGGAGCTGTAATCTAGGGGATTAGTTGAGAGCCAGTGATTTCCTCTGTTGTCTGCCACAAGTCCCTTAACTTTTCCTGTGTTTCTGTCTTCAGAACCATTGTGTGCCTTGCTGCCTTGTTTTAGAATATGTAATTGATGGAGAATTACTTGCCTGGCACTTTAGATATGGTTATTATTGGGTTTTACAGCTAGGAAAGACTGTACCTTATCCATCTTAACCTCCACCGTGTCACAATTCTTTTATTTTCCAAGCTGCTTCTCTCTGGATTCCTGTAGCCTGCATTTTAGGTGGTCACAAGCATTGTTGTTATTCCTAACCTTGCTTGCACTCAAGCATGTGTTGCTATAGCTCTTCATCTCTTGGAACAAAACCATGTCAAAGCATCCTTTGCCTCTTCTCCCCTTAGCGTGGCCTCCAACAATCCTTGTGCAAGCAGCATGTCTGAGGGTGGGCAGTGCAGGAGTCTCGCTTCTCTGGCTATTATCCCTGTGCTTCCTACAAGTAATCTTAACTGTATCTTCTATTGATTTTGTTTGTTTGTTTTGTTTTGCTGTTCGGTTTCTGCTCCCCTCATCTTTGGTGCTGAAACTTCAGTGCTTTAATTAAGGTGCTTTGTCCACTGATTGCTCAGGGCTGCTTTTGGTCCTGTAGTTATTTGCAGCAAAATGCAAACTTTTTGGATGCATAGGATGTAGGGCAGTAGTGTGTGCCTGCTTTGAGTACTCATCTTCTATCCCAAATGACTTCTAAATGTGATATTATGCTGTATTTTTGATTTGTGGGGTTTTTTTTAAACAAAGAATAAGGTGTATGGCTGCTGTTTAGATCTGTGGGAGTTTTCATGTTTGTGAATCTATAATGTTTTTATAAAGCACTTTTATTAGTAGTAATACACAGATGCTGCAGCTGACTGATAGCCATATACACAAGAGCTGTCTGTTTCTCTTCCAGGTAACCAAAATAAACTAGTGGAGGACATAGAGTTGCAGAGAAGGAGACCAGTTTAGGATATTGCACCACCCTGGCTGATTGCAGTTCTTGATTCAGAAATTTAAGGTGTGCTTTCTCTTAGAGGCTGTACCTGCAGCTAGATACAGGAATTTGCCCATGAATTGGGTGAGAACCTGTCCTGGTACACCTTGGTCTATGGACACACATTTGCTGTGTTCCTGCAGGAACAGTTTCAGATAACTTTTTCCCCTGTGAGAACTATGTCTTCCTTGGTGTAGAATTAAGTGTCTGTGCAGATTTGCTAGGGAACACGATATAAGATAGCTTGTTTCAGAACAGAGTATTTGGGACAGTGAAGTGCTAATGCTGGGTTTATGAGCAAGTTGCTGTCAAGGGCAGAGCTGCCTTTCTGCTTCCAGGCCATTTCTAGTGTTGTTTTGGCCTGATTTCTGCATTCTTCAATCACAGTAGAAGCAAGTTGGTCTCCACAAATAGGGCTTTTTATGTTAAAAATTATTATTCTAATTCAGAAACCCCATGATGTCCAAGATAATGTTTTGTGTTTGCAGCTAGGTGTCAATTCCCCATTTATTAATATCCATCAATACTTCTCTAGTGTGATGGTGTGGAGTTTGGATGAGACCATAACACAGCACTTGAAAATGATGAAAGAATGTCTGTAAGGCTAAATCCTTGCCTGTCTAAGGTAGTTTTGTGGTATGTGGGGGTATTGACTGTTTTGGCCTTGAGCAGAGTTTAATGAGCTGCTTCTTAAGTATGAGGAGAGGGTTTTTCCACCTTTGTTGCAGGAGTTTAGAGGTTTTCTTCATAATATGCTTGTGAGAGGACAGCAACTGGGGTAAAGTTGTTGTACCTTTTCAAGTGGGAGTGGTGTCTGCTAGTAGCACAAGCTGCTGAAAACCACTGTTCAGAATTGCCTCTTCCAACAATTTAATTGTGAGAGTCTCTGTATTTTGTATATTTTTTGAAATCTCAGTTCCTTCAGTTCCATTACTGCATGAGAATTGCAGCTTCAGATTTTGTCTCTGAGCTATAGAGTGAATTAAAAAAAAAAAATCAACATTCTGGTAAGGGGAGTCATCTACCCTTCTCCACACTAAGAAAGCCTAAAATACAAAAAATAATCGAGCCGATACTTAAGGGGGTATGTGTGTGTATTTTTTCTCCTTAAAAAAAAATGCCTTTGCCTCAATTTTTGAGGCAAAGAACAATAATATTAGAGAGCAATGGTCTGCAAATCAGAAACAATTCAAGTGCATTAGAGGATAGCACTGTGGAGAAAGCATAGAGAATGAGGGTTAACATAGACTGCATTCACCATTCACCCCGCCATTTTTCCTTTTTTTTTTTTTTTTGTGTGTTGTTTTTTTTTGTGTGTGTTGGGTTTTTTTTTGTTTGTTTGTTTTTTTGTTTTGTTTTGTTTTTTTGGTGTTTTTTGTTGTTGTTGTTGTTGTTGTTGTTTTTTGTTTTGTTCCAGTCCCGTGTTCATGCTTCTATGTCCATATATTATAAGTAGGTGAGTGGAAGCATTGCAGCAGGCAAGAAAAGTCATGAAGTTGCCTCTTGTTACTCTGTCGTTGCTGTGTTAGGTGCAAATCTGTGTTGGGTTTCTTTAAACCTGTGTTGAAGTAATAGGAGCTTAAAAAAAAAATGATGCAGGCATACCTGCATGCTGTTTACTGTTGGTCAGCAAACCCCGGGGAGAAGTGTTTCATCATCTACTGGCTGAGAGTTTAAAACTAACAAATCCCTCCCCTGCGGAGATAAAGCCCTTGTGAACAGTTCATTATCATAGTCTCTGTTTTGCTCCCAAGTTCTTTCCTTTAGAGAATCACCTGTTTTAACATCCCTCTTGTGTGAAGGGCCTTGGGAAGATCACGGGGTGTTTATGGGCTATGTGAGGTGGCAGCTGGGAGGGTTGAGCAGGGTCTGTGTGTGAGCATTGTCCCTCAGCGTGTTGCTGACCATCCTTTCCGCCTGTTGGAGTGAACTGCAATGGGAGGTGATGTGTTGCTTCCCACCTCCGTGCTGAGAGCAGCCCTTCATGAGGTGATGGGATGGCAGCTTTTGGTTTCCTGCTCTATCTGCTTCCTCACGTGTGGCTGGGATTTGCGTTCAGGGGGGAATAAGCATGGCCTTTTACACAGGCAAAAAAGAAAAATGTTTGTGTGCTTGACCTGCGTTGCAGTGGTGTCTGGCAGCTCACTTTTTCAGGTAGCACTTTGATGTGTATTTTCAGAGCAGCTGTGACACTGTGAATGAGAGACAGTGACTGACCTAAATTTTGGTAAAAGAAAGAAAAAATCCAGGCAGGCAATTTCATCAAGTGCCAGAAGAAATAGATGATAGACTAGCAAATGATGGGTTTTTCGTCTTTAAAACTGTACAGCTCTCATTTCCCTGAACATGGTTTCAAGTTGTTTCCCTCCTCCATTGTAAATGATAAACGTTTCCAAGGAGGGGGGCAATCATTTCTACATTGCAGAAAATGCCAAGACACATTGGTACTTACATAAAAAAATGACTGTTTCATCTGTTTTTTTTTTTTTTCTTTTTCTCTGTCTTCCTACCTGTCTGACTTAATGAAGGCTGTTTCTACAGAGGCAGCCTTTTTATTGCACTGTCTTCTACAGCCATAAATTGGGTAAAAGTTTATAACCCTTCAACAGCAGTTGGGTGACAGTGGATAGGTGTCCGATGCTGAAGAGAAGCCTCTTTGCATAGAGTCTTAGAATCATTTAGGTTGGAAAAGGAGTATAAGATTGAGTTCAACCATAAACCTAGCACTTCCAAGTCCACCACTAAACCAGGTCCCTAAGAGCCATGTCTACACATTTTTTTAAATTCCTCAAGGGATGGTGGCTCCTCCACTTCCCTGGGCAGCCTGTTCTAGTGCTTGACAACCCTTTTGGTGAAGAAATTTTTCCAAATATCCAATCTAAACCTCAACTGGTGCAACTTGAGGCCATTTCCTATCATCCTATCACTTCTTACCTGGGAGAAAAGACCAACCCCCACCTCACTACAGCCTCCTTTCACGCAGTTGTATAGAGCAGTAAGGTCTCCCCTGAACTTCCTTTTCTCCAGGCTAAACAACCCAAATTTTCTTAGCTACCCCTCATAGGACTTAGTTTCTAGCCCCTTTGCCAGCTTTGTTGCCCTTCTCGGTCCATCACCTCAATGTCTTGTAGTGCGAAGCCCAGAACTGGACACCTCACTTGAGGTGTGGCCTCACCTGTGCCAAGTAGAGGAGGCTGAGCTCTGTATTGGTCCTGCTGCTGGCCACACTGTTCCTGAAACAGGCCATGATGCCATTTGCCTTCTTGGCCACCTGGACTCACTGCTGGCTTATGTTCAGCAGCTGTCAACCTGCACTCCAGTGGGCAGCTTTGCAGCCAGTCTTCCCCAGCCTGTAGCATTGCATGGGATTGTTGTGAGTCAAGTGGAGTTTCTGGCACTTTTGTTGAACCTCATACAACTGGCCTTGTTCCATCAATCCAGCTCGTCCAAATTGTAGGTATGTTGGTAGCAAATCTGAGGGAAATGCTACCGGCTCCTTCCCCTTTTTCCAGCTTACTCTATCATCTGTTTTCTGAGAATTCTGTGTTAAGTAGCATTACAGACTCCCGTCTGGAACCTGCCTTCCCAGGGAAAAGCAGTAGTTGACTTCTCCCTGACCAAATGTCTATGATCCATCCAATGCTCAGGTAAAGGTCATGCCAGAGTAGCTTCCCCTCAGCTTTATATGGGTCGAAGTTGGGTGAAGGTGACTTCATTTTTTGTATCTCTTATATGCCTCCAAACTGTGTGACAAGTTTTGGGCTTCATGCCCATCTGTGAGCTGAATTCTCACTTCCATCTTCAGCTTGTGAGAATGCAGATTTGTACTGCCAATGGCTACTCCTTCACAGGAAGTGATGCTTATAGGATGCAAACTCTAAAAGCAGATTTAATATTGAAAGATATTTTCTAAATTATTTTGTTCACTTAATTGCACGAACCACATGGCCATTTAATGTTCATTGTAGTCCACAGGAAATGAACTCCAGGTTGAATCCGAGGACATCTCACAGGAACTCTGTCTCAGTGAAATGCTGGTGGAAAGTGAATGGTCTCTGTGGTGTGGTTTTGTTTGTTTGTTTTTTTTTTTTCTAATAGCATGCGCATCCAAGTCCCTGTTTTAAAAAGCAGGAATGCTTTTGTTATGCCTCTTTAAGTGCTCCAAACTTCCTTTTTGTCTGAATGCAGAACAAGAAGCTTCTCTTGAGTGTAACAGCACTTTTTTTACTGTGCATCCCTGTGACATCCAGCCTGGTCCAGTGTGGTACATGAGTGTGCAACCATGTACAGAGCCTGCATGGCTGCTAAGCAGGATTCCATTTATCTACTTTTCTGCTGCTGTCAACTCTTAGTTCTTCTTCCTTTGTAGGTTTTGCTTAATGTTTGGTATTTCAGGTCAGGAACCAAGCTTTTTAATCAGGCTGCAAATCACTTGGTACTTTTTGAGAACTGTGTAATAGTGATTTGCTGTCAACCTCTCAAAGCAGCAAAGAAAGTTAAATTCTTACTAGAACAAAGGGTGATCACCTTTTGATGAATAAACTCACAGGCAGTTAACATAGTAACTATAATGTCTCCAGACATCTGTCCTCTCCCTTTTGCCAGCTCTCCATATGGCACAGAGTTTATAGGCAGAGAGTAAAAAGGAAATCCCCCATGAAATGCGTTGCTGTGTTTCATGGGACCATTCCCTACCCAGCCACTGCCGTGATCCAGCCCTGAAATTGGCCCCCGTTCCTCTGGAATAAGATAGTACTTCTCCATAATCAAAGCTCTTCAGAGTCCTGAAGGCACCTGCTGCCACAGCAGCACCCAATGATCTGTGGAAGATAAAACCAGTCATGAACACAACTGTGTTGTAAAGAAGATTGCTTACGCTCATGGAGGGAGGATGTGTTGTGCAGGACAGTTAGGGTCTTCTGGATATGTGTGCTGGTTTCGACTGGGGTAGAGTTAAATTTGTTCACAGTAGCTGGGGCGATGTTTGGGGTTTGTGCTGGAAACAGTGTTGATAATTCAGGGGTATTTTGGTCACAGTGCTTGCACAGCGTCAAGGTCTTTTCTGCTTCTCATTCCACCCCACCAGTGAGGGTACTGGGGACGCACAAGGAATTGTGAGGGGACATAGCTGGGACAGCTGACCCCACCTGACTCAAGGGATATTCTGTACCCTGTGGTGTCATGCTCAGCATACAGAGCTGGGGGAAGAAAAAAGAAGGGAGAGATTCA
The DNA here is from genome assembly GCF_025592945.1 of Manacus candei. Lineage (NCBI taxonomy): Eukaryota > Metazoa > Chordata > Aves > Passeriformes > Pipridae > Manacus > Manacus candei. The sequence continues at coordinate 39,505,837 of NW_026138076.1, read as the reverse complement.
TTCAGAGTGATGGTGTTTGTCTTCCCAAGTAACTGTTGTGCATGATGGAGCCCTGCTCTCCTGGAGATGGCCCGCCCATGGGAAGGAGTGAATGAATTCCTTGTTTTGCTTTGTTTGTGTGCGCAGCTTTTGTTTTGCCTATTCAAGTGTTTTTATTTCAACCCAAGAGTTTTCTCACTTGTACCCTTCTGATTTTCTCCCCCATCCCACTGGGGGGAAGTGAATGAGTGGCTGTGTGGGGCTTGGTTGCCATCTGGGGTTAAACCATGACACTATGAAGATAACTGTTCTCATGCAGGGAGGGCACTGTGGATATTTATCAAGGAATTTTCCTTTAAGCTTTTGAGCCTAGCGAGATAGTGCAAAGACTGATATGGGATGTGCTGTGCCTCAAACCCACTACATCTGCACAAAGAAAAAAAGTTTTGAAAGTGGCTTTTGCTTTATATTCCCATATTCTTGGTACACAGCAGGAAGGATGTTTAAAAAAAATCTAGGAAGAAAGCATATAGGTAGTTGATTGGATGGAAATGGAGGGAGAAGAGAAATAAAAGCTTGATTATTTGTTTATTTTTAGTCATTAGCATAGAAGAGAAGTTGTCTCTGTACTCTTGCTTGGGTGATTTTTGTCTAAGTTTCTCAGGATATGATGGCAAAAACTATTCAGAATCCATTTGCTTCCATGTTACTGACTCGCAACAAATGCAAGAGTTCTTGTGTGACTTTCTTCTCCTATTTCCTTAGATCCTGAGCAGCAAAGAGATTGCCAGCTTGTCTGATAAATGGTTCCAGGAGAACTTGGTCAGAAGGATTTTGTGAGCTCTCGAGGATTAGGAAGTGGGATATAAACATCTGCTGCTTCTTTGAATTGGCTTCATCACCATCTTGTGGCAGCAAGTCCCCTGACTTAGCACAGGGGAAACTTCAAGATGCTTTGATTTAATGCTTTTTAACACTGCTGGATGACCCTTGGTCTCATCTGGAGGAACACAGGCTACCTAGATCTCTTTGGGTGCTCTGACCGAACCCCTTCGCTGTTGCATGGGAAGAGTTGTCTAAGTGACATATTTCCATCACACACAGGATGTACAGGTGTAGAGTATCTCTAATTGGTCCTGCTTTGTCAAGACATGTTTTGTAGAAGTGGGGAGGCTTCTCGCTGGCATGGACTGTGTTCCCCCTTTTGAGATTGTAAAGCTGCTGTTAAATTAGTGCCAACTACTAACTCAAGGGGTAGTGAGACTTAGGAGGCAACTCTGGATTTGTGGCCCTAAACAATGTGTTGGTTTTATACTGACTTTTATACCATGAAAAGAAAGTATTGACATGCTGGTAAGGAAATTAAAGCTCTGAGAGTGAGATGGAGGAAAAATAAGGGAACATAGGAGTAGAATTAGGGGCAAGAAAAGGGAAACAAATGACTGCTGACTGCATTGTCACTGTACTTTGACCCAGAGTTTCTCTAGGTCCAAACCTCTGGAGGCCTTTCATATGTCTTTGAATAGGTCAGCAGTATTATAGGTCAAAATCCAGAAGATTGCTTTATTCAACTGGAAGGGGGAAGTATTTGATCATGAGACTTTGAGCACAGGTCATTAGTGCAGAGAGGGGATAAAATAAATCAGGGAAGCCATTAACACAACAGTGATTAAAATCTATCATAGTGGTGCCATAATTGGTACCTCGGCGGAGTGAGAAGTGAAATACTCCAAGCTAGTTGTATTAAGTGTTCATTTCTGAGAGGCTGACAAAGATTTATGGCTTCTTTTCTGTAAGTCCCATTTAGTCTCTGTAGCACTACATCTTTTACTGATGCACATGAGAAACAGTTACTGTTAATGACTGGACCATTTCTCTGAAGGGTATGTTTAAAATCTGATTATTCTGGAGGAGAGCGTTGTAGACCTTGTAGTACCTTTTGCAGAGGCCGTGTTGTTTTCAGAGTACTTCTGTAGGTGCTGTTTGGCTATTTAAATGCAGTCTACCCTCTTCACCTGGTGAAGGACAGCAACCATGTTCTCACCACACTTTTTGGTGGGGCATATTGGGGCTCTTGGATGGGTTCGAGGCATTCAATCTCAGATAAAGAATCTTCTGCAAACCATTATTCCTGTCTACCTGGCCTAAAAACTGTGTTAGCCATTTAATGGCTGGTAAAGCTATGAGGTCATTGATCGGGGTCTGAAAGCAGCATTAGGGACCCATGTCTCTTCTCTTGGGTGGCTGGGAGCCTCAACACTGGGGTCACCATGGGGTCTGAGTTGCAAGGTGTGGAGAGAGGGGAATGGTTCCTTGAGGGCCATCAGAGGGAGGTCTTGGGGTCAGGGGTGGCCACAGGGACAAGGGACCCCTGTGGTGGAGGCTGTGGGATAGGACTCACACCACCTAGGAGTGGTGGGCCCTAAAGAGAAGGTCTCAGTACCCAGAGGTGGTGATACCCCCCCACCATGAAGGGAGGAAGCAGGACCAGAGGCAATGACCAGGCAGGGCTTCCCCTGAAATGCTACTGAGAAGCTGGGAGGGACCCATGCCACCCCTTGCTACCCCTGCTGCTTCTTCCAAACCCTCTGAATCTGGAACTTGTTAAAAAAAATCCATTTCGAGGCCTCTGACACAAGCTCTCCTCTCCAACACTCTGTAGGGATGCAGTCTGCCACAGGAAAGCACTAGTAAGGTGATTCGATGTTCCAGGCCTTTTAAAAAAGAATAATTTAAAATAATTTAAAAAGATTAAATAATTTAAAAACCATTAAAATTTTCATGAAAAACTGTCTAAATGCAACATATACATGTGCAACTTGCATATACTTTTCAGAAGAAGTATGCTTTATCTGTCAGTACTTGCTGCTACTGTGGTCTTTGAACTTGTAATCTTCCTAAACATCTCCTGACCCTCCGAGCTGTCTAGCTGGTATTTATTGTTTTACCGATGTGTTTATCCCTCAGCTCTTTTCTAATCCTGCCCTGGTTTTCACCCTGAGACCAGGGGAACAGGGGGGAGGGATAGGAAGGTGTGTCCCTTGAAGCCTTTCACCTGGCTGGAAAGGAAGGGTGGGACATGCGAGTCTCCACTGATTGAAAGGCTTATCTATCTCTGGATGCACATTAAAATAAGCCCAGGCATTAATTCTGCCTGATTTTGTCCCCGGTTAGCAATGTGCTTTGTCTGCACTCCTGTGTGCTCAGCAGAAGCAGCTTTCAGTCAGGCAGTGTATGTCGTGAACCTATCCAGGTAGTCTTGCTGAGTTGCCTGAAGTTGTCATAACTAGATGTTCAGCCTGATATATTCACAGCAGGATAATTTAAAAACCAGCTTTTATTCTTAAAGTATTCCAACAAACATTTAATGCAGAACATGCAAGGGTTTTTGTAATTATTCTGACTTTGGGTTTTTAGAAAGTATTAATTAGGAGTTTCAGTCTCCAGTTTTACATTTTGCAAGGTGATAGAAATGTTTCAGAAGGTGAAGAAAAGAGCGTGGAAGTATAGCTCTACAAAATCAATTGGCTCACGTTGCTGCTCTTTTGGTTAGTGGCTTACCAATATTGCCCCTGAACAGTATTGATTTAGTTTTCTCACTGTTCTTACAGCATAGCTTTGCTTTACACCATAGAGATACAAGTTGCATGTTTTCAGTTCACAGTGATGGCTCATGAAGGCTGCCTTTGAAATTTCTAACCTTATAGACGCAGTTATTGGCTTTGTGAAGATGAGCTCTAGCTTTGCTGGTTATCCCTCTGTATTTGTTTCTGTCCTGCCTGTGTTAACCATGTGGTGGTGTTCCTGAGCATTTCTCTTTGTCCCTTTTCTTAGCATGGGAAAAACCCTTCCAGATACTGTTGGTCAAGAAGATAGAGGAACATGTTTTAAGGATTGGGGCTTTCTGCATTTCTTAAGAACTTTGCCAGTTTAAATTACAGTGAGTAGATATAGAGATGCTGAAGGGCTATGAAGAAGGCTTAGTCCTGGTTTAGCCTTAATTGTGGACTACAAGGGTATTCCCTGATATTGTGTACATGACAATAGCTTAATTAGAGTGAACCAGTCTGACTGACATTTTCACTTTAACTGGATAAAATCCTGCTGCTGTCTAGAAGATTAGTATTCAGAAACGAATCAGAAGTGCTGGCTGTTTTTACAAGGGAAGGTAGTGTAAAGCTGCAGAGAGGAAGGCACAAGGAAGTCCAATGTATCAAAAGTGCTATATCAACCATTTCAGGATTCACTCTTTTTTCTTTTTTCTTTTTTTTTTTTTTTTCCCTCTTTTGAAAGACAGCTCTGAGCTTTACTTCCAATTATTCCTGACACGAGCTTTTTGTGTCTATAGTGTTTTCTTGGCCAATGCTGCCGTGCATGGTGGGGAAGACTGACGCTGCCTCTCCAGTACCAGTCATTTGTAGGTGAGAATAGCAAGGCCCAGATTAGGTCAGAGAAAGATCAGTGAAAGAACACTTCAGTCTCGAACCTCGCTTCTTTGAAAGCTAAACACTAGTGAATGTGTTTCAAGGCAGGTAGGAAACTAAAGTGTGTAGAGGGAGCTGAAATGCAAGAGAATCTTGCAGAGGAAAGTGCTTGAACTGATTGTGGGGCACTCGAGGATGGCAATGCTGGAACATACTTCATTCTCTCACTTTTCTTCCCTACTGCCCACCTTTCTGCAGGAGCAATGCTGAAGTTGGTAACTTGGACAAAAGAGCGTATTGCATTCATCCTTACTGCTGGTACTGGTGAGCTTGCCACTAGGGAACAGACCTACTGTTTGACAAGCTGTTTTGTTTTAATTGTGGCTGACTTCTAATTACCTATAAAGAGAATTCTAGGGAGGTCTGTGTCCTCAACTACTCTCAACTTATTAGCTCCCACCAGTCTTGTCTTTACTTGCAGTAATGAAAGGCTTTTACTCAAGGCAGTGGGGGACTCTGGGGGAAAAGGTGGTGGGTTCTGGACTGAACCCAGTGGGGTAGAGGTTATGGGTGTTTAATAGGTGGAGCATATACAAGCTGAAGTATATTGAGTAGCAGGAAAATGCTGACCTGAAAATATATGTGGATTTTGCACTGGAGGAGGATGAGGGAGAGAGGACTTGCCCTTTTGCTGAGGGAAGCGTAACAGAAATTGTGGAAAATCAGAAATCAGGGTCATAGAGAGCTTTCCTGCAGCAGCCTTCATTTTTCAGCAGAATGGTGTTTTCCTCCTGGTTCTCCTCTCAGCTCATAGTGCCCAGCTGCCCAGTGGTATGACCATTTCATAGAACAGTGATCTGAGTCATCATATTGCACATATCTTCTCCACTGAGTTAGGGAGAAAATTGCTCTAAGTTATTGGCAGTTTTGAGGAGGAGAAAAAAAATCCAGGGATACTATTTTCTCCAGCAAATCGAATGTTTTTAAATCAAAATCATGTATCAGCCAGAATGTTCCAATACAACTGAAATCTTCTGTTAAGAGCACCTTAGTTTCTTAAAATGAAGTGCCATGGATTGCAACATTATCAGAAAAACTAATTTCTAAGTGGGTAATAGGAAATGCTTATTTAAAAAAATATTAAAATTGATAATTATTTTCAGGAAAATGTGTAAAATTCAGAAAAATGTCATTTCGATCTGAAATGCTGGCGTAAGAGCAAATCTGTATCTTCTGTTGTCCTGAAGGAGAGCTTACATAATTCTAATTCTCAAGGAAGAGATAAAGGCAACTTTTCCAGGATTTCCCTGATATGTGCAGGCTGTTTGAGAAGTTCCTGATATATCTCAGTCATGTGAACCAAGGACCTCAGGTGGCTCAGAGTGACATTCAGCTCTGCTGCTGGGTAACCCAGGATGATTTCCTTGTCATTGGGATGATTAACTCCTTCTTTAGGCAATGTGGCTTTTCAGGCTTGTAAAACCCCCTGATTTTCTTGCATTTTCATTTTGGAGCAATTGCTCCAAATGCATTTTCTTGCATTTGGAGAAATTGCTACAATTTCTTGTGCATTTGTTGTAAGACCAACACATTTGGACTGTCTCAAAATGGTGTTGCCGGTGTATTTTGGTTCTGAAAAAACCTCCGGAGCAGTTAATTAGGGGTGAGATAAGAAAGGGTTTATTTGCCAAGGTAATAGGTGATATAGACGCGCGCACCGGCCGTGCCCGAGAGGTTACATTTTATAGCATTATCCATCCAATCCCAGATGTGTCCACCCTTTGGCCCTTCCTCTGGACCGCCCCGGGCCCTCCCCCTGAGAATTGGGTCTGGGGTCTTTTTGGGACCACCTACTTCATCATCTTCAGCTTCATCAGAGTACAAAGGGTATACTGTCACCTAGTTTTTGACCGTACTCTGTGGTTTAGGCCCTGATACGCTGTTCTCCAAACAGTCTAGGCCTTTACCTTGACAAAAGACTAAACACTGCTACTGGATTCAGGGGTAGGTTGATATAGAAGGCATAGAATGGGGTAAGAGGGTTAGGGAATGTGTAAACAAGGGAAAGGAACAAGGGACAGAGGGGTTTCTGCTTTTAAAACCCACCTATAAAATTTACAAGTCTTATAACTATTAGAAAAATAAAAAAAAACCATTAGGGGCTTAAGGCATCAATGGGAAGTCTTTTAAAAAGAAGGGCAGTTTTAAAAAGGAAGGAAATTCCTAGAGTTTCCCAACCCGATTGCCATGAAAAGGCATTTTTGTTTCCTGCTATCAATATGGAACTGTGGCACCCAACAAGACCGTCATGGGTGAAGACTCAACCTCTGACATTAGTGGAGTTCTTTGCCAGGTGTTGCTCTCTCTCTAGCTGTGACTGAAGCTGTGAGAAGGTGCTTGTTTGGGTCATCTCTCCCCCCCTTCACTCTACCAATCTGAGCCCCACATCAGTGGTTTTAATTCCTAATGTGGGAGGAAGGAATCATGCATTAACTCTTTGATAAATTTCTGATAGCAAACTGCCCCACTTGGGCTCTCCCTGGTCTCTCACCCTAAGGCTAAAATCTACTGGCATTTAGTGCTTTGGCTTTTTACAGTAGATTCTGAAGCATTTGATGCTAAACTGTTCCTGGTGATCGCATCCAATTTAGGAAAGCTATTTCTGTTTTCTTCCATAATGAGGCAGCCCTGGCTGGGATCTCAGTCTCTGGGCATGTGTATGATGTGCTGCTGAACTGTACTGGCTGCATTTGGACTGAATGTGAGCTTTGGGTAAAGACAGTGTTGAATTATGCGGTCTGAAGGGACACTGATGCCAGGAAGCAACCTACCCTTTCTTGCTCTCAGAAAACACATTCAAGTCTTCCCTCCATATTTCTGTAACAGTCTAGGCAAAGCTTGAATGGAAAAATTTTAGTTTGGAGAAAATTACTTTAGGTAATGTACTTTTTCTTGATGGTAAGTTTGGATCAACAGACGGTCTTGATCTTCCTCTTAGCAGAAATACAGTTCTCTTTCAATTCAGACACTGCCTCTTTGGGGTCTCTTTGCTTTGGAAGTGAAGCTCATGTAAATGTAAGGTAAACAGGGAATGAAAGGATCTTAATGTTAGATTTTTAACCATCAGTTGGCTCTGTTACATTTGATAGATTTTCCCATCACAGGCAATCTGTGTTCTTGCTTGCTCAGATCCACGCTGGTGCCAAGTACTAAACAATGACACTATCTATCTTTCTGCACGATTTGCCAATTTTGGTTACTTTTGAAGCCTAGTGTTTCTGCTTTACCCTTGTGAATCATCCTTATAGGGAGAAGAAAATGAACAAAAGAGTGATTGCTTTAGCAAAATGTTTAGGGTTGATATCTCGCATTTATTCCCTTGTTTTATAAACTAGAGTGCTTACTTCTCTTATGGTAAAATAAGTCAAAGTAAAGATGTAGTAAAGAGTTGTTGTTTGTTGTTTACAGTGAATTGCCTTTCAGATAATCAAATGAAATACTTTAGTGCAGTCCCACTTCTAACCATGACCTTAAATAACAGAGGTTTTACTTGCTGCTTACAAGGCTTAGGGTGATGATTTCCAAAGCTCTCTCTTGGTTGTACATCTTCCTACAGACATCAGCGGGATTTTGCCACTGACCTCAGATGAGCTAGCATTATAGCAGTGTTTTTGAAACCCTCTCCTGTAGAGGAATGAAAAATGAGGTCTTTCTTTCACAGGGAACATTTCAAGAGATAGCAAAATTCTTCTCCCTCCTCCCCCCCCCCAAATTCATATTGCACATCAAACATAGCTACATTTTGGTATTTACAGAGTCCCTTGCAAAATATCATGAGAGACAGGCCCATACATCAGATTAATTATCTTGCCTTATACTTGCCAGAGGTGCTTAATTTCTTCTTTGGAATTGAATATGACTTCTGCAATTAAATGTTGCTCCTTGACTACTGAGGCATCTCACTTTTTGTCTAGGTGGAAAACACTGCATTAAGAGCAAGATCAGAAGCAGACTTGCATACTTCATATGTACCATCACAAATAAAGGTGTTACTGCACATTTTACAGCTATTGTACTTAAGGTATATGGAAATGAGATTGTTTATTGTTTCCTTAGAAATAATGGAAACTGAGTAATTAAGTTCATTGCACAATCTCTAGTGGTACAGCCATCCCATTTCAGTTGGGCTGTATTTGATGGGATTTGATTTTGCTAGATACCAGTGAGTGAGTTACATGTTTACAATGTTCTGTTGATTATTTTAAATTCAATGTGAACCTGAAAATGTAAAATGTTACAGAAGTTCATTGCTTCAGTTGGATAAACTACAAATGAGAGAACAGTTATTGATAAATTACAATCCCGTAATTTCAGGAAGAGTCAAGTAGGAGTAGGTTTATTTGGGAGGAAAAAGGCACTGAAGAAGTTGCAGGGTTTGATTTGGTGTTTCCCCCTTCCCATTCTCTACATTACACTGCGTCATTTTCTAGGACTTCAGCTAACATTCTGTGGCAAGGTTGTTACTATGGAATAGGCCATTATTTACCTTGAGGCTTACAGAGGCAGGCACATCTTATATTGGCAAATTTTACAACAGGTGTGTTTTCTCTGGTTGCTACTGATCCTCAGCTATGAGGCATGAAAAGAGAGCGTCTTGCATTCCTTACTCAGCTGCCCAAGACAGTTCTCTTAAAAAGCACTCATTGTCTTCAAAGTTAATTTCTGCAAGAAAGCACTCAGTCAATTAATTTTAGCCTTTCACCCACCCAAGAATTTTACTGTTTACAACTTGATAGGACCCTTTGAAGAGCACAAGTGCTTACTACTGAAGTAAGCTTTTCTTTTGTGGAACTTGCTTTGCTTTTACAAAAAGCAAGTATTTTGCCTTTAAAAATACCTTTTGCAAGAGTTAGGGTGCCAGTCACTTTGGAGAAGACCTTGTTACCATGTATATCTTGATGATGCCAGGTTGTGATATGAGAGCTGAGACTTCAGCTGGGAGCTCTTGGTGAAATTCCAGCCAGGTTTAAACGTTCTGTTTAGTTAAGATCCCTCTTGTAGTTTCAGCTGGAAATATCTGGCCTTTGTTTCACTTCAGAAGGGAAGAGAGAAGTATGTGCGATCTGTATTATATAAATATTTTATCCGTCCAGAGTTCCTGGTATAAAATGTTTCCTTTGTAGTACCAAGAGAATTGTTGGCTTTCAGCTGTACCGCAGCAGCCCTTTCAGATTTCAAGTCGCTGTTGTGTGTAGTGGTATGATGCTCCTCATTAGGAAGGAGATCAAAGAAGTTGCCAGTCTGTCAGCTTGTATTTGAGGGGGGACTGGTGGCTTGGTGTGACATCAGAGCACCTTTGTACATAGCCGAGCCCTCACGTTTTCACTGGACAGGGGCTTAGCAGCATTTTCTTACAAGGTTGGCTGTTGTTCTGCCCTCGCAGTTTGTGAAGGCAGTGAGGTGATGAGGATATTACCTCTTTTCCGTAAGGTTTGATGGGAGATTTGGTATCTGGCTTACTAATTGAGCTTTGGTGCTGAAGTAGTAGCTTGGGAAGAGACTGGGTTCACTAAAGATCTCCAAAGTAGTCTTTTTGACCCAAAAGATCTCCAGAGTATTCCTTTGGAGAGGAACAAAGCTAAGGCAACTGCAAATTTTGGGGTGGGGGCATGGAGAGGGGGAGGGTGTTCTCGCTAGAGATTGGACTGGGTGCAGTTGCTCTGAAGGGATGCTTCTGCAGGGGTTAAGGAAATGTTGAGTGTTTACCACTTGTTATCAAAGTCAGCTGGAAATAGTCCACTTACTGGCTGAAGCTTGATTTCAGAGTTGAAGGGCACCCATAGAAATTCCTAGCCTCTATCTCTCTACATCTGTTCCCTGCAAAAGAATGTTTTCCTCCCATTCTTTGTTGATTGGATAATATGAGGAGGAAGGGGGAGGGATGAAAAAAGCTGTGTTTTACTGTGAGAATTCTCAGGATCTTTCATAAGTAGGCTTTGGGTGAGATGGTGACTTCTGTTAGCAGGCTACAAATAATAACAAAAGTATCTGTGCAGAAAATGAGTGTAATAATCTTTCTTTTTTTTTTCCCCTTCAAAGATCAAAGAGGTTCGACTCTTGATTAATGTGCAACAGAAGCCATTAACATGGTAAAATGTGGAAAAACAGACTCTTCATTATTACTACACAGACATTTGCTTTAGGGAACTGCAAATACTTTCTGTTAGGTAATTTGGTCTATTGCTTTTTCTGTTGTTTCTGTGTATGTATCTCACTGGAGAATACCACACCTACAAATTTAGATGCACCCTTTATTCTTCTCTCTGCATATCCCTTACTATTTTCATGATACAGAATGCAGCTTCTGTGTTACTGTCTTGCTTTCCCAGTCAGTGTATGCATGGGCTTTGCCTCGCTTGCCTGCTCTTTTTATACTACATCAAGTTCTGTTTGTTTTTCTCCTAGCAACCCACTGGGCTGCTCTTTGTCTGTAGGCCTAGGAAGATTTTTTTTCGTTTTTTTTAACTTGTAAGTATGAATGCTTAAGGTTCCCTGCTTGTGTTAAAAAACGAGATGCAGTTTCTCACCTGCTAATACTCATCTTTGAGTTACTCCCAAAAGAACAAATTCTAGCTAAGATTTTTTTTCCAACACAGCAAGGTCAGGAGTGTTTCATAAATTTTACTTCAATCTAGAGTCTTTCTTAATTTGCATAATTTGGTTGAATAATATAACCCTCCTAATATTTTCCAAGCCACTTACACTTAGCTAATCACTTACACTTATCTTCAGCATAAACCTCATTGATTTTATTTCTCATTGAAAACATCAGTAGTAGCAAATACAATCCTATTGGCTCACAGTCTGTTAGAAATAAAATTATATTAAATGTCTTGTGGGGTGTGAAGAGGTTAAGTCAAGGAGAGTCATCTGAGAAAGTAAAGTCATCCTGGTGTGTAAAACATAAATCTGGTTTATATTTAAACTACATGTCACCCACCAGCTAAAAATAGCAATGATCATTAAAAGCCAATTTGCTGCTAAACATTAGTAGACATTTATTACATCATAACAGATCTGAAAGACAATTAAATTTATCTTTTTCCTAGATAACTTTCTTTTAAAAATGTGTTACATGGCTTTTACCATTAATCTCATTTGCCAACTATTTTTGTTCCATTTAATAGTGTGCGTGTGTGCATAGAGTTGCATGTTTAGGTGGTCTCTTATTGTTACTCTTAAGTCTTTCAAAAGCAGTACATCTTAAATGGTAAAAGGATGGATCCTTGCTTACACTACCTATTAATTTCCTAATCAGCACAGAAAGTGAAGGAAGCTACAGCTTTAGTGCAAAAGAAGCAATATCTGTTACCATCCATTTGAGAAGGGAATAGTAAGCAAGAGCAGAATAAAAATGCACTGGATACAGATTTTACACATAGGAAATAGATTACAGCTTTGCTACTGTTTTTACTGTAATTCCTCAGTCAAGTGGTACCCTTTGCCTGTTTTATTACTGCATATAGCTGTATTTGTGAGTATTTACTGTAGCTGGAGTAAGTCAAAGGCCGAGGAAGTCCAGCATTGTCAGAAGTACTGCTTCCTATGACAAATGCAGTTGTGATCCTGGTATTTTGGTTCATGCGGTGCTGTCTGTCAGGTCTCACAAAACAAGCCATCAAGGAGGGCAGGCTCTCTACTTCAGCTCAGCAGTGCTCAATTCTCTGTAGCTGTTGATGGCTTTAACTCCACTATTTAGCCTTCATAGCCAAGGAACTATGGGGCCAACTGAGCTGTGAAAGAGTGTGCCGTGAGGTGGACACAGGGCAGCCCTTTTCCCCTTTTCTGAATTGCAGGACCCACAAAAACAGTGGTCCGCTATCATCTTTGCAAGTAAGAAACCTCTCTGACGTATGTCACTTCTGGGGCACGAACAGCTTCAAAAGGCTGTGTACCATCCTCCTGTTCCTGGATGATGCACGGAGAAAAGGAGCCCACTCATATGGGCTTTGGGCTGCCTCCTGATGAGTGGCAGTCAAAGGAGAAATGGCCCCTGCCTGCATTCCCCTGCACTCCCCTGGAAGGAATCCCATCCTCAAAACCCAATCCTGCTGTGATGGCGGAATGGCACTAAACTCTTTCCTCTCACTCTCTATCTGCAGCTGCTGCTTGGTTTGGGGCACTATAAGTTAAATAGGTCCTTCCCTGCCAGGAAGAGGAAAGGAAGAAAATCAAAGGTGGTATGAAGGGAGACAGAGCAGGAAGGGAGAGATAGGAGGGATAAATGAATATTGAAAACTATTTTAAAAGCTACACCCAGAGGTATTTAGCAGTATTTCTCCTTTGGTCCCAATATCACACTTTACTTCCCCTATTTGAACTCTCTTGGAATTTTCTGTTACTTCTTTTGGCTTATTTTCTCCCTGGAGGCTGTCACTTCCTCAGGTTAAAGCAAGATCCAGTGTAGGATCTGTGCCATCACAGTTACAGCCATGGTAAGACATTTGAATAAATAGGGCTGGTATGTGTAGGAGAGGTGATACCTTAAAATACAAGCTCAGCTTATGGTAGCGAAGGGAAGTTAAAATAATGCTGACCCTGGTGATAAGCTTGTCTGCATTTTCAATGCATGCACCACATGTGTTTTATTTGTCACAGAAGAATTGCCAAAGGCTCTGTGGAATGCAAATAAGCATTACAAGAGTATTGTCAAAACCAGACTTTCAACATTGTGAATCATTCACAGAAAAAAATATTCAAGATTTGATTAAAAGTCATGCGAATTTCAAATCAAATAAATATTGTCGAGTTGTGTTTATTTGCCACCGGTTTACTAAGCCTCTGAGCTGTATTTGGGTCCTATTTTTCAGCTTCTCTCCATAAGGAGAAATTTACTTGAAAAGTAAGCTGAAATTTTCATTATTGCAAGGAGTTGCCACATACCGAGTTTTGCGATGAAATCATAACTGTTGGCAATACTGTGAAGAGGGCTTGCCTATGCATTATTTTCCTTCTTTGTAAAGATGTGCTGCAAACTAAAACATTTGAGAAAGATGGTGTATTATGTAGGTATAATAAATTTTTTGAGAAGGATCTTAACACCTCCCCAAAGGTTTGCAGAGTATTGTTGTAATAACTGCTGTATATGATGATGAAATAGGCTTGTTTCAGGTGGTCAGAAGTTTATGGCACTATGTAGCTTGTGTGAAGAGCTGCATAGTTGTTCCCAAGACTTGTAGGGTTTTTTTTCCCTGATGGGTTTGGAGTGGTGGAGGGACTGACTTGCTTCTTGCCAGTTGTGAGCTGCTTTAGCAGGTGGTGCTTAACAGGGAGAGTACCAAGTTTTTTGTAATCAGTTTTCAGAAAGCACACTGATCTGGGGTGGTAATGCAATACAAACATTAGCATATTTTACCACATCTTCATATGATACTCTGCACCTTTTGAAATTTTGCATGTGTTATCATATATTTGCACACATCCAGGGACCTTGTGAATGGTGTACTTTCCTCTTAAATCTGGAATGAAGCATATTGCCAAGGATAACCAGCAGGCACTTAAGGAAAGTCTGGAACATTCAGTAGCTGTGATACTCAGATGTGCAATTCATTACAATATTCCTAAGCTTCTGGACCATATTTCAAAAACTCTTAACTTTTCTCTGTTCCTTCCTCCATTCTCACTTGTGAAGTAACAAGATACGTGAATAGCTTCACTATTAGTCTGATTATCATGTTCTGCTGAAATTGCTTTGATTCTGGATTGAATGGGAAAACCAACAAGCTGATATCTTAAGTTCCCCTTTTGACCTTTGGAACATCACAAAAACCTCCATTTCACCTACACAAGAAAAAAAAAGCTACTATATTTGGCTGGTCTGTATTTGTGTGTGCTCTTATCAAAGGCTTGATTAATCTGAAATGAAGTAACTCAGTTAACACTTGAGTTATTTTGCAGCAAATCCCACAGAACATCTAAAGAGCTCTTTGTCACTTTGAATTATAGCTTAAACAGGTGGTTGATGTGGCTTGGTTTGAGCTGATAGTGATTCCTTACTGCCTTGGCCACTCCCCTCAGGGAGGCGTAAGTAGCACTGCAGTGATACTGGAGAATGTAGGGTAAACACAAACTTATTAGACTTTGCTGTCATTGTTGCTGGCTTTTAAGGTTTTAAAAATTACTTCTCAGAGTGCTGCATCAGCTATAAAGGAGGAGTAAAGGGCAGAATGGTTTTAGGCTTTCGAACAGTATGGATGAAATGAATGTTAATATACAGGAATGACAATTAGGTGAAATACGGATTAAAGTGCTTGGAAGTAGGGACTTAGAAATATTATGTCATTTTATACATATGGGGTGAGTGTGTTGAGGAGCTTCCTTCTGAGTTCACTGCCCCAACAGAGACATGAAAAAGAGCAGGAACAGGATCTGCAGTACAGGAAGACATAGATGTGAGCTTGTTGAAACACAGTTTGGTGAATCCTGTCTGTGAGAGAGCTCACTGAGTCTCTCACAAAGCCTCCTTACATCTGGTAAACTTAAAACCTGAAATAAAGAACCAAAAGTTGTGGCTGCTGCTTCATGTTTTGAGGGAAAAAAGCTTGTTTTTCTGAACTTGCTGAGAACTCTGAGTTTATAAGTACTTGTGGTATAGTATGAATATTCTCCTGGGCTAAATGCAGACACGAATGAAAGTCTACAGACAATTCAGTTTGTGTCTCAGAAACACATTCTGGGCTTCTTGAAAATGCTTACAGAAAAAATCTGTCCATAAATAACCATGTCCCTGTAGCAGTAACTTCAGTGAGTGGCTATGAGTGCAAGTGCATGTGGTTCCATTGAAATGCCAGGATTGCAGCCTCCTCCTGCCCTGCTCCCCTTGTATTATACAGTCAGTAATGTCTGTGTGACCTTTTAAGTGGCAGGTTGTGTTGCTGCCATCGCAAAGTGACCAGGGAGCCAAACCCTGAGTACCTGATAGAGTAAAGGTGGAAGGAGGTTGGAGGAGCAAAACTTACTTTTTTTAATGATGTCTTTTTTTAAGTACAAATAAACAATTAAAATGTGTTTTGCAAACAGCTTATGGCCAAATGTATTGCAGTAATTCTTTTGTTTAGACATTCATAATGAGAGTGGAAATACAGTTCATTCTCTTAGTTAAAGAAGTTTTCTAACACTAAATTGCAGTTAGTTTAATTTTACAGAGATTGAATGTTATAGTTTTTCTTACTGGGGTTATTTTTCTTCCCTCTCTTGGTTAAATTCTGAAAATGTTGGCTGGAATAAATTGTCTCAAGTGGCAGATGCTGAGAATGGGGGATTACATCCATGATTCCAGCTTGGTCCGTCAGCTTCAAAGAGTTTAATTACTTCCAAACTTTTCCTGTTGCGAATAGTGAACTTAATCAGTATTTGTTTGAAACATCACATCTATTTGGTAGGTGACTTCTGCCAAAGGAGAAGATAAGTGCAGGAATCTTTTGTATTAAGAAATATAAAGTAGTTCTTGCATCACTGATTTGTTGAAGCTAGTTTTACTATGCGTGTTTTCAGGGGTAGGAAGAAAATGACTGCAAGTAAAACTGGATAAGAAAAACAGGGCATTTCTATCAGGCTTTTGCTAATGAGCCCCCTTGTAAAACACTCTCGGCCCTCCTGTACCCCAACTGCCTAGAAAATGCTGGTTAGCTGAGGAAGGCTGGTAGCTTTTGCCATGTGAGGAGGGTTGTGTCCAGCTTTGTGCAGGTGTAAATGCTCGTGTTTGGAAGAAGACAGCAATTGAATGGATTTCTGACCTGCTTGGCTTGCGCTGTACTGAATTCTACTTTGAATTCAGCCTATCTGTTCACTCACCACATGAACTGGTTTAATTTTCTTTTTCACCCTCCCTGTAGACTCTCGACAGATGAGCTCAGAAAATGCTCCATGTGCTGCTTGACATCAGCTGCTGAAGAACAGACTTGGGTAGATGTTGAGTTTGTCAGTGTATCTATAATGCTCTTTTATGAGCAACGCCTTGATGAATACTTCACTGCTCATCTCTTCACCACGAGGCCTTAGTTTCCTTTGGCTTTCTCCTGTTCTGTCAGTAACACTTTGAGTAGGATTTTTGGGAACTGCCAACATGCAATTCTGGTTTGGGTGATGCAAGAGATCAGACTGCAAAGGTGTCAGGGGCAGCCTTATGGGTATAAAGGTCAGTGAGCAGAAGAACTTTCTTTTAAATCAATGCAGGCTGCATCGTCTTTGTGGTTAAACTCCAAACCCCTTAGGTCAAGTGTAGCCCTTAAATTTTTCACTGTGATAGTGTATGCCTTTCTTGCATCAATAAATGTAACACTCTGCACTGAACAGTTCACAGATATGTGCTCTAGTTTCTCTCTTTGGCTGCACTTTACCTGGAGGTAATCCAAAGATGAAGTGAATTTTGTTTTGTGAGCCTCTTTCTGCATCTTATACTGCTGCTTGAGAGGGGCTGAGTGACCACTAAGGAAAAGGGTTGTTTCACTCATTTCCTATCTAGCTGTTCCCCTGCAGATATCCGTTTCACAAACACACTATGATTATTTGATTACATGAGATACAAACCCACCCAGAATTTTGTAGCGTTACAATGTATTTGGTTAATATAGTGGTGCCCTGTGTTGTTAAACACAATTGGCATGTCTCCAGACACATTGTGTATTTGTTAATATATGTGCATGAGCTTAAACCTAAGGGATTGAACTCTTTGTAGAAGCAGGCTTAAGGGCAAGGTTGTGCCAGCCAGGGTGTGCAGATACCACCTGGCAGGCCACATCTCTGGCGTATTCTCCTCTGGCAGGAAGGATGGTAGGACAGAGAATACTGGACCAGATTTATGACTGGAGTAAATGGTGCATAATGCTGAGCAAGTCCTTTTGTCTCTTTTGCACAGGAGCTTTGTGACTCAATAATGTACTTTCCAGTAGGATAAAATGTTTATTTGTAGTTCCGGTGGTTCCAAGACATTAGTTTCCAAAAATTAGACTTTGTTTGGACTTTGCAGAGGGCAAGTGAATCCGCTTTCTCATTCAGCCCCAGCCCATGAGATGATAGAAACAAAAAATCCATGAATCCTATTATGAAGGTATATAGAGACAGATAAAAACAATTTTAAAGGCCACTGTGTAAATATTTTGTTGACAATTATCCCTTCTCTGGGATAGGGAGCCTAATTAATTTGTGACTTTGTCAGTTTACACCCAAACCCCTTTTACTGCACCATAATGTTATCTCTTTCTAACAGACTTAGATTATTCAGAACTGATTCAGCTTAAACAAATTAAAATCAGAAAACAAACCTTTACTCCATCACTACCTGACTGAGCTTTTGCTCTAGGGAAGTGTACCTGAGCTTGGATAGCTTTTGCTCATCTCTGTATGCCTTTTCAAATTTTGTAGCACAAAAAGCTTCTTACTCTTAAAACTTTTCAGAGGATACTGTAGAAAAAGTATGCATAAATAATGGTCAGTGGTGTAGCTTGTGTGCTGGTAGCCTACTAAAATATAAATGGAAAACTTGATCACTGTTTAAAATGCACAGTTTAAAATATTCATGAGGCTTGTCCCCGTTTGAATAACAGACTTTAAATATTATCAGTGACCATTTTGATTAGTCCCAGCTCCAGCAAAGTCTTAATTTCAAGGATGTCTATAAAGAAGCCACTTGACTGCAGATTGACCTTGGGCTTTTTAGTCACCCCGGTTACAGAGATGAGAAAAAGCTACAGAAACTAAATGATACATTTGAGTGAACAAATTGCAGGGACCGACTGGGGAGGAGAGTAGTGGGAGCATAAAATCTTGGCACTGAAAGATATATTTATTAAAAAAACCCTCAAAACAGCTTCTTTATAGACTTTAGTTCTAAACAATGTGGGGTTTGATTTAGTTGATCAGTAAAGATAGGAAGCAAAACAAAGGCCACTTTGTCATGCCAGACTTCCAGAAATATACCCACATCACAATGGCATGCAGCACAGTTTTTTCATACTGTTTTTGGCTCAGACTGGGTTTTGGGCAAGAACAGAAGTTGGCAAAAACAGCTTCTTTGCTCAGAGAAGAATAACTTCTGTTGATCAGAGATTTTTTGAGAGACTTTTAATTAGACCAGTGCTGTGAAGACTGCAGTCTAAGGAGTTCAAAACAGATACGTAAAGTACTTTTCAATTCCTCATACTTCCTCATCATTTCAAAGTCAGTGGGGAGCTAAGTCTCAAGCTGATGCCGTAGTTTAAGTCTGTATAGTTGTTTTTTTCCTGCCAAGTTTGAGTCACTGTGGCCATCTAGACCCTTCTTGAGAGATTAAAATGATGGAAAGCTGGAATACGTTTTCTAGTTAAATGAGTGAATGTTTTTATTCAAGCATGGATTCAGATTTCCCTGTGCTTTCCTGTAAGCATGTGGGATGGACGAGATCATTATTTTTAATTCCACAATAAATAACTGCAGAGCTTGACTAGGAGCGAGTCACTGCCAGTGACTAGAAAGTGGCTTGTTAGAGAATAAGGGTGACTTTAGGCTCTGTTCGGGTTTAAAGCCTGGTCCAGATTCAGAGATTAAAAGCCACACAGGATGCTTCAAATGAAAAGAGCCATATCAGTGGAAATGCTCCCAAACCGTATTACTAGTCCCACTGCCTGGTATCTTGTTGTCAGCCTCTGCAGCAGAGGCATGAGAGAAATTCAAAAAAGAGTGAAAGGTCTTAGCAGAATAGTGCAGTGCCCAGGTACCTGGGGAGGTGCTGGGCTCAGCTTCTGCCTGACTCGTTCAGTATATATAGCAGATGTTTGCATAGATAATTCTTGGCCAGCGTGTCCACCTGCATTACATACTGTGTGGGAGGTTAAAGAGAAAGCCAAAGCCTAAGATTGTTGTTTGGGTGTCTTACTCCCTCCATTGGGACTAGCTGAGTTAATGTGCCTGTGTTTCATATATTGAAAAAAGGTTTCTGTTTCGAGGGAAAGGGGAGGCAGGCCAGGGACTGCAGCTCTGTCACAGCTCTGAGTTGGATTCTCTTCTAAAGCACTGTGCTTCCCATGTGTGCTCACAGGAATGGCCTAGACTGAGTGACGAAGCAACCTGTCTTGTTGGCAGTTTGGTGACTTTGTGCTCTTCCAGGAGCTCGCATTTATTCTTTGCTCCCCCCTCCCCTGTATTAAAAGTCCCATGTATGTGTATGGAATTGTTTTTTCTAGTCAGCTTTCAAAGCCTGTGGACTGTCTAGATCTGTGGGCATTGTTGTTCAAAACTGTTTGAGAGAGGAAGCAGATGCATAAACTGTCTCTCTGCACAGGGATAAGTTTTAATTCGTATTTTATGTAGGAATGTGCGTGTATCTGAAGGGCCAGGAAGGGGGGAAGACACATTTGCCTTTACAGCTGCTGGCAGCAAAGAAACACAGCAAGACTTGATTGAAAACACCTATCTTGTTATTTTACTAACTGCATTTTTTTCCTTTCTCATTTGTAGGTCTCAGACTCTGGATACTGGCTGTGGGATTTTTTTATTACTATTATTTTTGATTGTTTTTTTCCCATTTTTGGATGTGAATTGAAGGCCAACAGTTGAAGTGTTGGAAGCAAGTACAGGAGGACTCTCACCTTTTTGTTTGAACCCTTGTTTGCTGGGATACTTTCAAGCTCTCCTTCACAGTCATGTGGTCATCACAGCTGCTCTTCTTCACAATGCTCTTAACACCGATAGCCCATGGTGAGTGAGAGGTGGTGTAAATTTGCCTGTGGGAAGGGAAGAGAGAAGAGAAAATAGCAAGGATTTTGTCTGTCTTTTCCTAATCGTGTGGGTTTTTTCCAGGATGTTGATTTCTCTCTCCCTGCTTCCACCTCAGGTCTTTGAATTCCCAGGCTACATTATGACTAGTTAAGTACTGAAACAAAGAACTCTGACACATAAAGATTTCTGTTACTGGGTTTAGCTGCTACGTTAAGGCAGATTGTCTTCCTCCATGCCTAAGTCTGCTCTATTGGCTGTGTGTCACTGGGATTGTCTCTCCTGGCTTCTGCATGGAAATGAATTTCCTTTCTGTGAATACTGCTCAGTGAAGGGGCTGCATGTCCTGCTTTAGACACAACTCCAGGGTGGGATTTTACTCACCGTCATGTTGGGCTGTGATTTCATGCACTGCAGTGGATATGTCTGTGCTCTGCTGAAAGACTGAGGCTCCCATAGGCTCAGTGACTCTGCACCAAAAGGAACCACAACCAAGAGTGTTGCTTTAGCCTGCCACACTGTGTAACCCACCCAGCAGTGTAGAGCACCACGCTGCACAGCCAGGCTGCAGCTGGGAACTGCGGGAATAGCATCAGGCACAGCTGCTCTGCTGTGGGGATGGATGAGCTTGTGGTGGGCTGACCCTGGCTGAATGCCAGGTGACCACTAAAGCTGCTCTATCACTCCGCTCCTCAAGTTGGACAGGGGAGAAAATACAATGAAAGGCTTGTTGGTCGGGATAAGGACAGGGAGAGATCCCTCAGCAATTACCATCAAAAGTAAAACAGACTCAACTTGGGGAAGAACTAATTTATTACCAATCAAATCGGAGTAGGTTAATGAGAAATAATAACAAATCTTAAAAATACCTCCCACCCCTCCCTTCTTCCTGAACTGAACTTACTCCCAGTTGTGTCTACCTCCTCCCCATAAGCAGTGCAGGGGGACAGGGAAATGGAAGTTGTGTTCAGTCGATCACGCCTTGTTTCTACTGCTCCTTCTTCCTCAGTGAGGACCCCTCATGCTTTTCCCTTGCTCCAGCATGGGGTTCCTCCCCAGGGTCACAAGTCCTGCCAGCACACCTGCTCCAGAGTGGGTTCCTTTCTCCTCGGGGCCACAGCATGGCCCAGTGTGGGCTCTCCATAGGGTCACAGACTCCTCCACTGGTTGCAGGTGGGTCTCTGCTCCACTGTGGACCTTCTTGAGCTGCGGGGGGCAGGCTGCTTCACTGTTGTCTTCACCATGGGCTGCAGGGGAATCTGAACCTCTGCTCTGGTGCCTGGACCACCTCCTACCCCTCCTTTGCTGACCTCTGTGTCTGCAGAGCTGTTTCTCTCACGTAGCAGCAACTTTTTCCCCATCTTAAATATGTTATCCCAGGGGTGCTACCACAGTTGTTGATGGACTTGGCCTTGGCCAGTGGCAGGTTCATCCTGGAGCCAGCTGGCATTGCCTGTGTCAGACATAGGGAAGCTTCAAGCAACTTCTCAAAGAAGCAAACCATGTAACTCTCACCCAGCCCCCTGAAATTTGACTATACAAACCCAATACAGACCTCTAGGAGGAAAAAAATCAGTCTTTTTATTAGCCAGAAAACTGTTAAGTGAAATCTGACACATGTAATTCTTTGAAGTAAGATTTTGAGGTCTGGGGTTGGGTTCTTTTCGTATGAGAAACCCAAATGTAAGCCCCAGAAGTAAGCTGCCAGGTTTCACAAGTGCTTGAAAGGTTCAGGAACTCCTGTTAGTGGTGATGGTTACTAAATGCTCAGAGCAGAGCTTTAGAAAATCTGGCTGCCTGATTTTCCGAATGCCTAAATGGAAAGTGAACTCCACCAAGGATCTCATTTTAATTACAGGTCAGTGGAAGTGTGTTTGTAAATAACATGACTCCCTGCTTTTAAAATACGCATCAGACTTCTTGTGCTTTACAAACTGATCCTTTGTGTATGTGGTAAGACAAAGAGTACAATTTTACAGCAGAGAAGGGGATTAAAAAATGAAATATGTGTAATTGGCAGAACATATCTATAGAGCACAGCATGTCTGCTTATATAACACCTTTGGGCACAAAGGTTATCTGTACTATCATTCTGCAAGGAAAACTCTTCACTGACTTGAAAATTAGAATGAATATTTAAACTGAGTTGACCAATTGGGGTGGAATAAAAGAGCCATTAGGTAAGGTGCTCTCCATTCCTCTCCAGGAAAGTTAAATGGTAAATGTTTTGTAAATCTTTATAATTAAGCAGTATTAACAGTTAAAGCAATTAACAATTTAAAATATGCCTCTGGCAGTTCTGTTTTAAATTCTCAGTGCCACTGTAGGTGGAAAGTCCTGCCTGATAGTCACAGTAAATGAAAATGTCAGAAGTATCCTGGGAGCCATATTATGCTACAGATGAGCAAATGCCAGAGATGCAGAAACTAGGTGCCTGGAAATATTTCTATCCATTATGTTCTTCTACAGACTAAAGGTACGGGGTGTTTGCTGTGGTTGTTGTAGCAGTCAGTGGTGGTAAATCTGACCATCCACATCTACCCAACACACACGTTATCTGATCCCTATAAATTGCCAGTGAAAGTGCAGTAGAGGCTCACAGCTGCCTTTGAACAGTGGAGAATGAAGACCTTTGGTCTGAGCTGAAGAACTTGTTTTGATTCTCCCTGTTTTGATTTCTAAGAGTGGCCAGCATGCAGCTTCCACCTCAGAACTTTGGCATGTTGCTTTCTTGGGGGAAGCAGATACTGAGCACGTGTCTGGTTGTTTGAGAGTGATGCATTCCTGTACCTAAACGAGGGGAGAAGGTTTAACTGTGTGATGTTCGATGAGTACGTTTGCTATCAGCTAGCACTAGGCAGTCAAACCCCTCCAGTCCCCTGCGTGGAAGGACGTGCACGTAAAACTCAAAGTTCCATTTAAGGTCGTACTGAACAATCCAATGGGGCTTCCAAGGCTTTGAAATCAGAGACTGAATATCTGATGCTTTCAGGTGCTTTCCCTTGTTGTCTCTCTCCCTGCAAGTGCCTGCAAGAGGCTGTCTAAGGCGAATGACAAACTGGTATCAATGCAGAGTTTTTTTGCTAGCCTGAAGACAGTATATTTGTGTTTAAACAGATGCCACAACCTCACCTTCCTTATAAAAATAGTCCGGTTAAGCCCTGCTTTTTTTTTTTGTTGTTTTTATTTTCCCTTTTAGTAATCCCTTTTCACTGCATGCAGAAAGCATTCATAATTTATGTTTAACAGGACACAAAGCATTTGAGTTCCTGTTTCATGATCTGGAATGATTCCTGTCCTGTAGTGATTGCTGGAATTGATACAGACTACTTTTTCAAACTGACCTTGCTGCATCTCATTCTCTTTTTGAGTTTCCTGACATGGCCTCTTCATCTGTAGTGGTAGTTGCATTATAGACAGATTTCTTAGACCAGTGATCTCATAAATTGGAGAGGTGGTGGTGTTGTTTTGGTGGTTTCTTTTTTTTGAGGGGGCTTTTTTTTTTTTATTTTAGCTATCTCATTTCTTGGAGTATATTGTGTGTGTGATGTGGCCATGATGACAGGTGTAGAGTCAAAGAGTGCATACTTCAGTGATCTGCAAGATGAAAAGTAATCTTCCAGAATACTGCCCTGGTACAATGTCATCTTGTTGATAAGCTGTAGAAATCATAAAAGGGGAAAAAGTCATGAGCCCTTGCAGTTCCTCAGTGATGATGTTAATCTGCTGTATCCTAACTGCACAGGCACGGTACTGTCTAGTGTTTTGCTCAGACTGCTTTGGATCACAAAAATTTTAAACCATGTGAAATACTTGAGATGATAGCAGATTTGAATAGTGGATGCTTTCTTTACTGTTGCCTTTGACTTGAATGGAAAATAGCGTACAATTTGCATATATGACACAACCTGGAGGAGTGTGGAAGCCCCCCAAAAGCTATCCTCTCTTCTAAGCTACAGCAAAGCCTGTAAATCCATCTGTTCCATAAAACTGAACATGTTACACAAAATCAGAGAATTAGCCAAGATAGAAAGCAACAGTACCAGGTAATAAAATAAAACCATCAGCAACAACAGCAAAAGCAAAGTCTTTTTCATCCCTTGCAAGGCCTCTGCTATGGACAGGGCTTTTGTTCCCCTGCCTTCTTTTTGACCCTTTTGGAAGCTTTTCCCAAAGCATCTGAAGGTCTGGACCTTCAGAGTGCTCCTTGGCTTGTGTTACCCCCACGTACACCTGAGCAAACTGATCCTCTTCCCTGTAGCAGGTGGATTTCCCGGAGGCGTTTTCTAGAATGAGCAGCTGTTCTCATCCTCCTCAGCCTTCCTCCCCTTGACCCCAAACAAAGCAGATTTCTCTTTACCCACAAATGAACGCTGTCAAAGTTCACTTGAAATGGGATGGACATGACAGGCAGCAGCTCAGTTTGCAAGGCTGGAGAGATGTACACCTGCTCTGTCACATTGCTGTCATGCTTATGTGTGACTGAGAGTTGAGATTTAAGACTTCCAGACTGCTGGACAAAAGTAATAATAGAAATAAAAGGATTCAGTGCTGCATGCTGTTAAGGGCAGGATAGGAAGGATACCACAGTGATCGCTGTGGGCTGAAATTTTGCACGTCTCCAAAGAAGTAACTTATTTTAGGCTCTGGAAAAGAGCTGAAGGCCTGTTGTATGCAAAGGTCTTTATCATCCTATCAGATTGCTTTATTATTATTCATGTGAAAATTATTTTTTAAGGATTGTGTCGTGTGCATAATCTCACAATAGGCAATGAAGAATGAGTTTTTTGTTGTTATCCTACTTCTTTTAATAGTATAATCAAAAAATGAACAACCACCTATTATTACTCCGACTATAAAGCAATAATCTAAATTGCCCAGTTTCTGTTGGAGATTGTTACAAATACAATAAAATCAACAGGCATTGCAATCTGCTTGTTTCCTCTGCTGCTAAGCTCTTGACTTGTAGTTGTATCATGAGAGTGAGCTTTCTGCATCTTGGTTCCTTCTTGAGCAAAGTGTGGTGTCAGTTGTTGATCTTGGTTCTTCCTGGTCTTGAAGCTGCTTGGGGTTATTTTTTAAGTTTTAACTTAAAAAACCCCATTTGTTAATGGCTTGCACACTGTTCACCCCTGATAATCCATGGGGTTAGTTAGTCAATGTTGTGACTACTTAGATTTCCTAATCTTTTTCTTGATATACAGTATGATTTTTGGGTTAGAAGCACACACTTGGCCAAAACTAAGCAAAACTGAAGCCAGAACAAGTTAAGCACTAATGTAAGCAAAACCTGGCTGAAATGACAGGACAAACAATAGGTATCCTGATTTAAGCCTGGATGGTAACTAAGCACCATACAGACATTTGCTTACTTCCCTTCAGCCTTGTGTGTGAGTATGATTCTGTATTTTCATACTGAATCCGCAACACAGCACAGCACTGTACCAACTATTAGGAAAAAATTAGCTCTATTCCAGCCAAAATCAGCACAATCTGACATTAAAGAAGTTTTGCTATTGCAGCTGGGATAGGCTAGGCAAAAGTTGTCTGATCCTAGGAAAAGTTGCAGGTTCTGCAAGAGTTTTTAAATAACTTTTGGAGATAGAGCTAAGTTTAAGCCAAAATAGATTTTAGTTCAGACAAAGCCTATAAAGTCCTGGAGCCTGGTATTGTTATGAAGCTTAAGGCCTAGTGCTGATACTTGACAGCACCAAACTGGCAGTACTACAGATGCTGCTGGCCCAATTCTAAACTTCCAAAAAAGATTCTTTGTCTCTGAGAATTTATTTATGGAGACTTGTGACATAGCTGTAAAGTGACCTTCCTGCATTTAGGGACAGATGCCATCTTGTCTCTCTATATGAGAATTAGTTTGAGATGGGGCTGAACTAATTTATCACTTGCAGAGTAGGAAATTAAATTTGAAGTCCTTTCAAGTCATTGTAGCTGCAAGGAAGGAGAGCCTCGTGTGCTGTCCTGTTCTCGCCCTCTGAGCTTGTGCACCATCCTTGCAATGCTTCTGGGAGACAACTGTGGTGAGGGGCTGCATCTTTGTGAAAAGATGGTACTCCAAGGTCAAACTGAGCTCTCTAGGCATTAGCAGGTCCAGATGCCGAGCTAGTTTCTGTGGGAACATTGGAAATATTTATTACTGAACAGCACTGGTAGTTGCCTGGTGACAATGATTCTGTTAAAGCAAGCAGCATTATCTATCTTGGGGGAATATATGATGCTAGCAAGCTGGTCCTCGGTGACAGAGTGCTGTTTAATGTGAGCTGAACATTTGCCTCACTACTATTTTAATACAGTGGAAATACTGTCACTGCTTAAAATACATACTGTGTTTCTTTTATACTTGTACAAGTGTTATGTTAGCTAGTGAATGGTGGATAATTGCCTTTTACTACAATACTCTTTATATAGTCACAATGAAATACAAGATACATGTTTTATTAGTTGTGAAATAGCCAAGTTGACTTCCAGGCTTCTGCCTAACTTCAATGTTTTAAAGATTAATCATCCTTGAAATATTTATAATGTTTGCTATTCTTGGCAATTTGTATTACCTGCAGCCATGCCACCTTTTCTGTAGTGGAACAAGTGATCGAGGAAGGCTTTTCCTGATAAAAGGGGATGGCTGCTCTGTGTATGTACTGTAGTGCTTTCATTAGCAGCGATATACTAAAATTTGCAGTATTAAGTTCCCCATCTGATGACAGACCAATCTATAAGCTGATAGAAGGTGAAATTCAACCTTGCTAAGACTATACGCAATTTAATTCTTGCTTAAGCCATTGTGCAGTGCAGAGAACTGTGTGTGGACCCACTTCTTTCACATCTAAATTTCACACTAAATAAGGAGGGAGATTTTAAGGCGATTTTCTGGTAATGTTGGTTGGTTGGTTTTTGTTTTTTTTTTTTAACTTTGGTTTTTAGCAAGTGCGTCTGCTCATAGCACCTTCCTGCTACAGAGGGGAAACAAGATCTTTTACCCTCAGTGGTCCATACTGGGACTAGTGCTATTTAATGTCTTCGTTAGTGGCATAGACAAAGGGATCAAGTGCAGTCTCAACAAGTTTCTTGGTGACACCAAACTGTATGATGCATTGATGTGCCTAAAGGATGGAATGCCATCCAGAGGGACCTTTACAAGCACGAGAAAAGGGGCCATGGGAACATCATGAGGTTCCACAAAGTCAAATGCAAGATGCTCCTGGGCTGGGACAATCGCAAGCACAAATACTGGCTTTGTGGAGAATGGATTGAGAGCAGCCCTGTTGGGTTGGTGGATTAGAGGCTGGGTGTTATCCGGCAACGTGGGCTTGCAGGCCAGGAAGGCAATTGTTTCCTGGACTGCATCAAAGCAGTGTGGGCAGCAGGTCAAGGGAAGTGATTCTGGCTCTCTACTCTGCTGAGACCACACCTGGAGTATTGCATCCATCCCCATTTGGGGCCCCCAACACAAGAAGGACATGGACCTGTCTGAGTGAGTCCAGAGAATGGCCATGGACATGTTCAGAGGGCTGGAGCACCTCTCCTACAAAGACAGGCTGAGAGAGCTGGAGTTGCTTAGTGTGGAGAAGGCTTCAGAGAGTTCTTCTAACAGCCTTCTAGTACCTAAAGGAGGCCTTCAAGAAAGCTGCAGAGGGACTTTGGTCAAAGGCATGGAGTGATGAGACAAGGGATAATGGCTTTAAATTGGAAGAGGGTAGGGTTAGGTTAGATATTAGGAAGAAACTCTTCATTGTGATGGTGGTGAGGCACAGGAACAGGTTGCCCAGAGAAGCTGTGGATGCCCCATCCCTGAAAGTGCTCAAGGCCAGGTTGGATGGGGCTTTGAGCAGCCTGGTCTAGTGGAAGGTGTTCCTGCCCCTGGCAGGGGGGTTGGAGCTAGATAATCTTTTAGGTCCCTTCCAACCCTAACCATTTGATAATTCTTAATATGTACATTGTACAGCAGCAGGGCATGTCGGTCTCCTTCTGAACTACAGCAGTAGAAAATGTGCTTGCTCTCACAGCAGTAGGGGGAAGTTGTTACCTTTCAGACCTGTGACCTCTGATGCTTCTTCCATTCGTGACCATTTCCTGACAAAACTGATTTCTGATCTCTAGTGACTAACTCTGATTTTAAGTGTTAATTAAGCCATAAGATGTGACAGCATGTGAATTATAGTGTAGTAATTCCCACCCAGCACATTCAGACACAAAGATGAAGGCCAAATGGCCTCTGTGCAGTCAGGTGTGAATTATTGTACTATAATTTAATTCCCATTATATTTTACTGTGATTATAAAAATGTTTTTATTAGTGAATTTCTTTAAGAAAAGTTACTCTCTTAAAAAACAGAATTGAAAAGTGCAACTCAGAGCTTGTCACAAAGAGGGGTAAGTAGTTTTAGGCAATGAGGAGTTTTGTTGAATCATGAAAAGTTATATTTGTGTAGTTATTAACTGTAAGTAATGAATGGGTGTTGTGGTGCAGACATCTGCTGTCTAAAAAGCTGACCTAACTCTAACTATTTATTTTGTATCAGCTGCCAAGCAGTTGCTAAGTCAGATGACTAGGTTTCTTTGTTTCTGACCTAGTCTTGATTTGATCTGGAAACCTTAGCTTGTAACCAGTGTCTTGAACCTTCCAATCTTCTTCCAGTTCAAACTATAAAAATGCACACGTCAAATACTCTTATTATGGCCAGTGCATTTGGTTTTGGTCCTAGTGAGTGCTGAGCAAATAGACAAGACAGTTTGTTGGCAGTAGTTTGGAAGAGCATCAGAGGGACCAAGCTGGTATGCCTGCTCTGCTGCGTGTTGGGGAAAAATAAGCCAACCTGGAAACAGTTCGAGTGGTACTGGAGAGGAAAAACAAGAGGGCCATAAATGCCTTAAAAATCTTTTGCAATATTTCTTTCTCTCTGTCTTTCTACAAAGCTTTAATATTCTTCTTTTTTGTTGAAGACAAAAGTCAAAGCTCATGAAGGCACAACCCTTTTCCCAATGAATTGTTTTTAAAGATATGAATGAAAAGCAACCAGCCATGTGTTTGGGACACCCTTTGTTGTGATGACAGGCTCTCTGAGGCAGTGCCTGGCTTTCAGTTGGGATTCAGGAGGATGTTGAGTTTATTCATTGACACTGATCCATTTGTGTTTCTTCTGTAGTAGTCCCTGGTTAGTAAGAGCTGTTAGATAGCCCTGTTCCTGACTAGTCCTTGTCATAGATAAGCACGGAATAAGTAAGGACTAGCAATTAAAAGCAGGTTCTTTCAAGGAAAGAACCTACTGAATAAGTTTTACTTGTGTTCTCAACAAGTTCTATCTCATCAGGATATTGATGACGCCAGGGCTCCATTTCACCTCTGGTGGATATATTGGTCTTAAAAATATTATAGCATCCCAATGAAAAACCCGGATGATTTTCCATGTAAGCAGGAAGTGTTTGTGATGCAATTACTATGGTTTGGCATTAGATGTAAATACTTAACAAAAAATAAAATTAAAAAGATTGCCTGACTTTTCCAAATAAACATATCAGAATAATCTTTTTTTTATACATCCTTTTGGAGTTTATAATCCCAAGCAACTAGGACTGAAAATTGTAGTGGATCAAAGCTGACTGATATGGATACAGTCATCCCTTATCCAATACCCAGATGTACCACGAAGCACCAGGAATATTTTCACATCTGCAGCTGTCTACATGTGAGAAGACACCTTGTCCTGTGTCTTCCTGGACATGCAAGATACTCCAAAGTGACTGGTCTGGGGGAAGACGAGGTTGAACAAGGCTGGTGCAGTAAAGAAAGAGGAGCAGAAGTGAGCAGCTTCACTTTCCTTATCCTGATGAATAGGGGAGATAACTGCCCACCCATTCCTTCTGTTTTCACCTATTGCGTAATTACCTCAGTGGAAAAATGAAGACTTATTTGACTAATTGCTAATTGCACCTACTTTGTTGATGCTAAACTTCCAGATAAAGCTATTATGTGGTGAAGATGACAGTAAACTACCAGGGGTTGGAGAGATCCTGCTGTTCTGGGTTGAGTAAAGGGGTTTGGTGGATAGGGTCATGCATCTATTCCCCAATACCTGGAGAAGCGCAGTACCTGAAGACAGCTTCACAGACAAAGTAACTGCATAATGCTAGGGCAGAGCCATCCTTTTCAGCAGTGGCCAGGGTTTTTTTTAAGTGCAAAAGCTTGATATGCCTATCCTTCCCATGCAGCTGTAGCACCTCTCTTCTGGATGTGAACATGCCCACAAGTGGATTGTCATTTCTGTTTCTTTTCCTAGTAACTTCAGCTAAGCTTAAACCATTGGAGTTGCATAAAAAAATAATTACTTTTGAGGGTTTTCTGGCCCTAGTTCCCTCATACATTTAAGATGGGCATTTTGAAGTAATTTAAGCTAAAATGAGAAAAAAGTGACAGTGAGGGGATGAATTATGGCCACCTTCATTCTTGCACCTCTCCCTCAGTTGCTGCTAACCTACTCCCACAAGATCTGGGCAGACCTGATGTTTTCCTGTAAGGAAGAGCATCCTTTGCCCAGTGAAAACAGCAAGAAGGTCTTTATTGCAAACAAAACTGCTGATTCCCTACAAGAAATCTGTAATATCCATTTTATCAACGCCACAGTCATGTTAAATGAATGCTAGAGCTGTCTGATGTTTATTACCCCATGGTATATTCACTATTGTTCAGTCATTTCCTTTACTGATTGTGATTTCTTGAATTGGGTATGTTTGGTAATGTGGTTTTATTTGAATTTGGAAGGCATTTCCTTCTGCTCAGTGAGCAGCTCATCATCTGGGAAAGATGCTCTGGTAAGGGAAGAAATTAAAAGCATGTCAGAGAGTTCAGAAGATTTTCCTTACTTTGAATTTCCCTGATTTCATGAAATGGTTTTGTGCCGGGCAGCCTCCCCTGAATATCCCTCCCAGTGCCTGGCAGGACCATCCGTGTTCTGTCATGATTCTGCTCCAAGCTGTGGGATGTGCAGTGGGTTTTTAGCCAACACCACACAGATGCTGCAATCTGCCCATTGTAGAGAGTGTAGGCCTAGGCTGGTTTTAGTTTTTAGTTACAGTGCAATATGGAATGCACCCCATGAACTCAAGGAATTGTAACCAGAGCAAGATCTACTTTTATGTATTTCCTCGTACTTTGCTGTGTTGGGCTGCTTTCTGCAGTGCCTGATAGTGTTGGCTGCCTTGCTATACATCCTGAGGTGTAAATTGGTTTTATGTAAGATTCATGGACACTAAACATCCTTCTCAAGACAGTCTGTGTGTTAGAGTGGGCAGAGGAAGAGATGAGGACTAGAAATAGGTAATTTGGTTATTGTTACTCCCTCCTGTACCATAATATGTAGAAAGTGAGATGCCTGCCTGATTTTAGAAGCTCAGTCTAATTTGTCACCTGTTCTTAAATCTCCAGAATGTTGAATCATAAATTGCATTTTAATACTGAGGAGTTGGGGTCTGATCCAAATCCCATGGCAAGTTGGCGATTCCATGTGGTTTGCTTAGGCCAGTGGGGAAAAGCTGGGCTGTACCCTGGGCTAATCTCTCAAATATTAGTGCTTGCAGTGAGCTCACTAGATTGTGGGCAGCTACCCTACCCTAAGAGCTAGTGTTGCACGTGGTCCTTATTGTCTTGGGAGACTGATACCCTGCAAGCTCTTCTAGGAGCAATTAGAAGTTCATCTGTGCTGCTGATTTAAATGAGAATTTTTTTTCAATTTTTTCTCCACTGTGGAGGCCTTGTTGCTGAAGATTTGTCTCGAATTTTTAATTCAGTGTTTTGTTTCTATTGCTGAGATGCTGGAGGCTACGGTAAGGGCTGATTTAGTATCAGGAGAGCAGATGACAAAAGGAAGCTGGCTTTGGTACGTCTGTCTTGTGCAGCACTTCTCTCTGTAGCGGAGTGGAAGGGGAAATGGAAGGGGAAATGCGTGTGTTGGTTTATAAGCAAGGCAGTTTGGCTGCGCTGGTTGTGTCAGGTTGGAGTGGAGCTGGGAACTTAGCGCCTTTCCAGTTCAAGATGTGGATGAACAAACCCGTGTGGCACTGTCTCTGCAGGCAGGGAAAGCCAGGGTGGTCCTCCACAAAGCCAGGGGCTGGTGGTAACCCTGCCAACTGTTGCTTGCTGTGTGTTTCTCAGAAGACATCATCTCCCTCTCTCTACCATCTCTGCTCCTCTGCTGGAGCGGGGCATCTGGCACTGGGGCTGACAGGTGTTCTTGCAAGTAGGTGTCCCCTTTGTTCCTCCAGTGGAGGCACAGCTCTACTCTGAAAGACAGATTCGATTCATGGTCAGGTTCTGTTTATCACCTCAAGCATTGCTGCTCAATCCTATGTGTATGTAATTTGTAGTATGTTTTTAAGGAAGAATGCCTACTTTTAATAGTTGTAGGAAAATCCAGGCCACTTGATTTTATTTTTGACTGCGTGTATTTATATACAAGAATGTGTGTATGTGCTTAAAATATAATTTTCATACTGTATATATTTTCATACTGTATATATAAATAAGCTTATAGAGAGATGATCTATCTAAACTTGGAATAATGCAAGGAACATTTGACATGCCTTCATGTCTTTGTCATGACATGAAATCCAACCTGTAATTGCAATTGGTAATCTTATAGGCATGTGCAATTAAAAATCTTACTATTAGATATAACCCGGTGGGAATTCTGAGGACTAGAAAATCTAATAATGTTTAGTTGTTTTCCTTAATTTGATTGGAAACAAAACAAAAAAAAATTGGCCTCTTGGCCCCATACCAAATACATAATGAATTTGTATCATCAGCAGACACCTTAGAGTTTCTGAGCCCTGATGACAAAAGTGCATGAAAGTCATGTATTACAATATCAGACAGTTATAAAAAATACTTGCTTACCTTTATGCTTTTGTATGACAAAACAGGCCTGGACATAAATTTTGGGAGCTGATGAGCTCTTATTCGTGAGAAGTTGTTTTGGTGCTTCTTTAGCACTTCTACCTCTCCAGACACAGAGCAGTTGTCATGAGGCACTGCAAGCACGTCCTTGCATCCTGACAGCTACAATCCTTGTTTCATATTGCATACCTGATTTCACAGGAGCTTTTGATTAAAGACGTGAAGGACAATAAAATGAAGGAGATGAGGCACAAAATGGATGAGCCTATAGTCTCTGTTTAGTGTCCTTGGAGAACTTAATTAAAAACGAGGTTGGGAATGCTGTTTAGTAGAAACCCAAATGGTTTAGACTATTTACTGTGTGCTGTGATTTGTGACACTGGTGCCAAAAATCTTCCTAGCAGGCCCCAGAAGGTGGGACTGCTCTATTTTGATGTCTGGCTTGATGTGGATTCCCCTTTTGTCCTGTACATTCTTTGCCCTGGTAATTTTGGCTGTCCCCCATTCACCTATATAATATCTGAGCTCTTTCTGCCTTTCTCTCACTGGGGTGTTGAATTGTGGTCTTTCTCCTCTAACCAGCCAGCAGTTCCTGCAAAGCACAGTAACTTAATTACTTAGGGCCTGCACTGATTAGCCTCACTTCTTGAGGCTACACAGACTCTCAGCTGTGGAACATCTGGTGACAGCCCTGTTTCTCAGAGCCCTGGTGCTTGCACAAATACAGTGCCTTTCTTTTTGGATAGTAAATATATGACAGATGTGAAATTCTCCAGCTCTTGGGGGAATGCTTACATGTTGAATTTCATTATCCCTTGTTGGCCAGTTGGCAAAATGCAATCAAGAATAACTTTTGAGGAGGGCTGGTGTATCCAATATCACTCTGGAACGCTATTATGGTGAGAAGCTTAGGGCACAGAAAAATTGGTATAAGGAGATGAGATCAGTCTTTCTAGCATTCATGAAAATGCATTGAATTAAAAAGGATAAACTTACAAGTCAATGGAATCTGTGTATTACAAACCTCTGTGAGAGTTAGTCTCACAACCACTTTAAGGTGCCATGACCATTTTAGTATGCTTCGCTACAGTGTCTGATTTTTTTTTTCCCCTCCTTGTTTACACTGGGATATGGCAATCTGAATATCTTATGGATGTGGTAACTGTCAAACGTTCCTTACTTTTTATAAATATATTTAGTGGCGGTTATATAGTGATAATGCTTGCACCTCTACAGCATTATATGTAAAGCTAAATACACAAATAAGATGGATAGTAGCCAGATATACTACCTGGAAAGCAACAGAAATACTAGTTAAAGCTGTGGGGAAAGACCTAATTAGAGCTGAAAAGTAATAGTAATGAAAGGTATTTTTAATGGACAAGTCTGAGTGAATGTTTGTTTATAAAGCTGAATACCTGGCTTTGATAACATTAAAAAAAAAATCTATCTTGACTCAGAGTTTGCTGTGATGCCTCAGGTGAGTTGCATATCCCATGACTGTGTGTGTTGTGTTCTCTCCTGGTTGGGCTCCTTGTCTGAAATGCGTTTCCTGGAGCAGCTCACCTTCCCTCAGCAGGCAAGGAGAGGAGGTGCTGGACTTGACCTGGCAAGTTAAGCTGTGTAAAATGGAGACCATGGGTACAGACACTTCAAGTTCCTCAGTTCTTGAGCAGAGAGGTTGATCAAGTTCCACTTTTGTTAGATTTTAGAGCTCAAAGCAATGTTTAGGAGAAAATCATTCCAAGAATGGCAACGAACTGTGAAAACCGTGTATTTCCTGACAGTAAAATAATACTATTGTGTAGGAGAGGGAGTGACAGACTTTTCTCATCGTAAACATTCTTAAATAACTTACTAACATTATTTTTCCCTCTCTCACCTTCATTCCCTTCGTGCTTAACGAACAAGGAGCGGGGAAACTCAACACCCATCCCACTACTTAAAATACCAACCCAACAGATCATCTTGTCTATGGAGGATTGTCACTGTTCCTCAGAGGCTGTCTCCAGGGTAACTCTGTTTGTGACATCCTCGAGGGGATGCTGCCCTTCAGATTTTGTTCTGGGAAACAAAGCTTTTGCCTCATGCCCTCAAATACATTGCATTATGATCCTTTGAATATATCTGAGCACTCACTTGAACCCTGCAGAACGCAAAAGGCTGTCATGCCAAAGTAGGGCAGGATTGAATAGGTGTCAACAGGATGTCTTGCTAGTAAATGTAACTGTTTATGTATTAAAATAGATGTTCAGTGAAGCACGATACTGGCTTGAATACAGAGGTATCCAGTTTAAAAGCACTCTTTGTTTCAAGATCTGTGCTGTCCAGAACAGTTCCTCTCTTTGTATTGTTCCTTGCTGAGTATTAATTGATGGCCAGTTAACTAGTTACCTCCTTTTCAAAGGAACTGTAGTAAATAATTTATTACTTGAGTAGGACCTTATGAGATGGCTAGGATTGTTGACGTGGCACTTGCAATCTATCCCTTTAGCAGGAGGAAAGGAACATAAGAAGGCATCTTAACTCTTCTCTTGCAACTTAAGTACACATCATACATTGACATCAGGAAACTCTTTGCCTGGTATACCTGTGTCCAATGCAGAATGACCTGATAAGTCAGAAAATTTGTCAGTCCCTGTACTTCCAAAAAATAGTAGGAAGAAATTTCTGTGGCGGTCCTTGGGTGAGTTACTAGTTAAACAAACTTTATCACTCCTAAAGGACAGCTTGTTTCATGGGCAAAGGAAATAATAGAGACTGATTTCTATTTTAGGTTCTTGGCTTCATTGTAGAAGCTAGTATGGAGTGTCTCCACCGCTAGGCTCCTTACTTTCATAAAACTTGGAGAAGTTGTATTATTTATGCTCTGTCCTTTTTACCAGACAGGTTTCCGAAAGGACAACAGGCTAAAAGTGGTTAGGGGGACATTGTGCAGCAGACATGATCTGCAAGCTTATTATTAGCTTCAATATCCTTGGAGAGCAAGACAGAACAGGCAAAATCATCCCTTCTGGTATGCAGTTGGTTTGTGGCTGCCTGCGGCTTCCTTGTGTGGATGGCATCTGCTGGCCCAACATCTTCCCCTTCTCTGTAGTAGCAAGGTTGAGGAGAACTGTAGGGATTGTAGTCCTCTTTGGCTTTCAATGTCAGAAGTCAGCACTAAGGGAAGTGTGGGCTATTAATGTAACCAGGCAGGTTCTGTCTAGAGAACTTGTACAGCCACGTGCTTCACATGGCCATTACAGCATGAGTTGTGTTTTGTAGTATAAGCTGGTAACTGCGTGTAATCTGTCAACAGCATTTGTGGCTGAAGGGAATAAGGATGCTGTGGAAGTCTTTTCATAGAGATGGGGGTCTGTGAAGCAAATGCTATGGCTCCGTTAGAATTATGTAAAAATGCTGTTGAACTAAAACCCTATAAGGATGCTATTACAGATAGGACTTCATTTTCACAAAGTTTCTGCACTTGACAGCACTTTCCTTAATTTGACACCTTTTTCCAAACAGAATATCAAAATGGACCTTAAATTACGCTGTGAGTGAAGAGCTTAATAATAACCATGCAGTGTATTGTGTTTAAATTAAAAGCACAGTGTTGTTTCAGTCTGGGGTTTCAGATTTACTTTTCAAATGCTTTTAATGTCTATATTGAAAATTTGACAGATGCCTTGTATTGGTAGAATGCTTTTCATTTACCTGACCTAAAGGACACAGCATTTATTTGCATTTAGGTGGGAGTTTGCAGCACAGTGAATTAGCGGTAAACTGATACTTTAGTTCTTGTCTTTTTAAAAAATAAACCCTCTCAGGTTTTGGTGTGGTTTTTTTTTTTTTTTTTTTAAATACCAGAATGTATTTATATGCAGCATTTGGTTTTTTTTTTCAGACAAATTCCATTTTCTGTTCAGTTGATCATATGGAAATTTTCCCAGACTAATTGGCAACACTCAAAAAAAATCATAGAGTAGAAAAAGAATAATGTTCTTTGAGACTGCTTTTGTATTCCCTCTGGATCATAACTTGAATGCCTTAAATGTCATGTATGTAGAACATATCAATGCTGATTTGCAATGCAGACACCTGATCTGCTATGTACCTTCTGGATATGCTTGGTACTGTTAGTATGTGTATCTTGTGCTATTTTTATTTTATTCTGCTTTTAATTCTGTTGCTAGTACAAGCTTAGATCTGTAAAGGCAATAATGAAAAAATGAGAAATGTTAAAATCCAAATGTCCTTGGGTCCTTGGCATGGTGAATCTGACTATATAACCCCCACTGCTGAGGTGATCTAACTTTATCACTCTTGTACTCTAAAGAGCCAAAGACTGCTCCTGGATAATTGTGGAGTATCTAGCACAACATCTTGGCAGATTAGGTAGTTTCTAGCATGTTTCATTTTTCATTTAGTTTGATCTTCCTAGTGCCAGTGTCTATTCCTCTTCGTCATTTGTTGCTATTTCCATTTGCTCTGTGGTGGTGGAATGATCAACTGTTTTATCTTCCCTGCAAAAGTCTCTCCACTAGATTTTTATGGATGCAGTGGTTTCCACTTGACAACTTCACATGGGGGTTCTGAGCAAATGCATCTGAAATGTAGGCAGCTCTCCTTTTTTGGTAACAGTGTAGTGTTCTTACGTGATATGTACTGAAACTTTAGAGTTGGCACTTCTAGATGTGACCAGTATTTTAGTAAGTGAAAAGCAGAAGTTACAGTAAAGAATTTGAGGAGGGAATGTCTTAACTTTCCTAAGAAAGTAATTTTTCACAATTGTGGTTAAAGCTGCAGTCTCTCCCAAAGGTCATTTAGCTGTGAGAGGGAAGCAAGGAATTGCAACAGTACTGCTGTAAATCTACCTTTGGGAATGCTGCACAGCAATCAGCATGAATGGGCACTGCACCGTGCACTGGATGGGGATTGATTTCTGAAAACACCAGGGTGTGCTTCATGTGGGACCCTTCTTGGTCACCAGGTGCTTTCTCGTTGGATGATCTCCAGGTAGGAGAGAAGGCAAAGAACAGCTCTAAAATTCTAGTGCCCTGGCAATCCTTTCTCCCTTTTCACCTGAACTCAGAGGGTTTATTTTTTCATTGATTAATCCATTTATTTTCAAAAAGGACTTCCTGTTTGTTCTGACTGATTTTGGATGATGATAAATTGAGGAGGCAGTCCTTCTCAGAATAACACTCTTTTGGTGTCATTCCTTGCTCTAGGTGATACTTTTTTGCTTGGTGACTAGAGTGGTATCTAAATAGGAGCAACAGCTTGTCTCTGTGTGCATCACTAGAGATGGGAGAGGCATCTGGTACCAGGGATACCCTTACCCAAGGAACTGAGATAAAAACAGCTAAACCTGACCTTGTTCACTGTATTCTAGCACTTGCTAAAGTCTAAGCTATCCCTTACTCTCTTTCTGCCTCTATGGACAATGATATTTAGGTGTATCCAAGAAAATCACCTGGGAAAAATATTTATTTTTAGTAAATTCTGCCATTAATGGCTTTTATGAAGTATTTCCCTTGTTTTGGATCGGCTAGTTCAATAGCAAGCAGGGTCTCTGTCAGAAACAGTGTATGCACATAGATCCCTGTGAAGATGCAAGTAGTTTCTGCAATTCTTGACGTTAAAGACACTATAAAAATGCTGAAAACTTTCAAGGATGGAATAATTCACTTTACTCATGATTTAAAAAAAAATATAATAAAAACCCTTCTATTTTGAGGTGTGACATTCTTTCTACTCCAGCGTGATTTTTCTCATCAGAGCCAGCTGTTGTCTGAGGTTTGGTGGAGACACTCAATATGTGCTTATTAAGAAAACTGTTATTGTGAATGTTACTGTGAATTGTCTCTCACAGTAGGTGTTGTTTTGCTTTCCTGTTTGCTTCTTGTGCAATTCATGCTACTCTTTAACTAAATAACAGCTAAGTTTGTGTGTGGGTTGGGGTCAGTGGAGTGAGTCGACTTTGGTGGGACTGCCTGTATCTTTTTTTAACCCTGGTTACATGAGTAATGGTTTCATCTGTAAAGATGAAGTTGATAGTGAATGCAGTTAAGAAATAGGAAAATCTTCCTTACAGAGCTGGTAGGACTGGATTCTTTAATGCACAAATCCTAAGTCTGCAGTTGCTTTTCAAGCTCCTTCTCTTTTCCTGACTCGCCGCCTTCCTTCTCTTCGTCGGTGTGCCCCTTACTCTCTTGCTTATTGCTCTTGCTGCTCCTTGAGGGGCTGTGCTGGTACGTGTGGCAGAAACCTGAGCAGGGTCAGGGGGCTGGAACAGCTAGGAAAAGTGATGAGCTTTGAGAGAGATTACAGGATTTTAAAATAAATTAAAATGAAATGAAATTGCCTGTCTTAGGAGGGTGAGGCAAATGCTTTTAAATTTAGACCTGAGCTGATGTGGGCAACACTTGAACACATTCAGTTGATTTGACATCATGGGGTAGTTTAGTAAATGAACACTGCCACCTACTAGTGTTTGCCATTTGCTGATGTCAGCGTATAGCAGGTTTTGGGGGAGCTAGAGCGAAGGCAGGCCGAACATATAAATAACAAATGGAGATTGGAAGGCAACTCTTTCTTCAGCTCAGAGCGTGCTACGTGGTGGAAGACAATAAATAGATTATAACTGGGCAGTAGCTAGAATCAAATACATCTGAGGAGCAAAAGTAAATTTTTTTTTTTTTTTTTTTTTGCTTGCTAGGCAGATTATTTTTCAGTCTTGGCTGCTGAGACTGCTGTGTGCAGGAAGACAGGTTTTACAAGCACAAGAACAGCATGTCCTGTCATACTCATGGCAAAGAGACAGCAAGCATGCACATACCTCATCTTTGGTGGGTTTCATATTTTATGAGGTTATTTGCCCTTCACTTTTTAGGATTCTTCTAGACCCGTTGTAAGACAAAGTTGGCCAGAGTGACTTTTAGCCAGAAGAATGGATGGGGGAGCAGGAGAGGGTCCCAAAGCTCTCATGACATGCAGTGTATGAGCAATGATCTCTAGTGTCTATGGGTACCAAAGGCACACATGTATTCTTCCATGGTACACTAGATAGCTTTGACTGACTTGGACTGTTTTGTCAACTGACAGCTGCTAGCATGTAAGCAATCCATTTAAGCTGTAGACTTTAGAGATGGAAAAATTCAAACCTGAGTAATAATATACTTTATATATATATATATATATATATATATATATATATATATATATAAATGTATTATTTCCTCCAAATTCTATGGTACAACGGGCTGCAAAGTACATTTATTTCAGTATGTATCCAAATATAGAATTGTATTGTTGTTACTGACTTTCTCAGTCTTGAAATATTGGTATCTAATGTAGACTCAAAAACAGTGGTGTGGAATCTAAGGACTTATGGAAAAATCCAGGCTTTAAATACTAACATACTTATAGGAGGAAAAAAAAAGGTATGAAAGCACCTTGTACATCAGCACTGAGGAGAGATGTCAGAAAGGTAAAGGAGTGCAGGATGTGTGTATTTGGCAACATAGATGTCTCTAGAAGTCTATTATTAATTAGAGAAGTGTTCTACTACAGATTATGAAAATTAGCAGGAGACTGATTTCAGTTACTCTTGTTTACTCTCAGTAACTCTCTAGTACAATGTGCACTTCAGTCAAATAAAGAATGGAACATTTTTGTGCCTTTTTTTAGAATGCCTCAAAAAAGGCCTTGATTTATAGTCTACTTTTTAGCCTAATTAAAATGTGCAAGTCCCTTAAGATGACTGTGCTAAACTGATTTTTTTTTTTTTATAAGCTGAATAATGTTTAATGTTCAGGGTAAAACTGTCTGAAAATGGAATTACAGCATCTCATGATGTTTTGTATCTAAACTTAAGTAATGAACACAAACACCACCACCGATTGTGGATATTATGGTGGAAGGTTATACACAGTTACTAAAATCACATGTGAATGACTTTTCAGAAACACACAGCCTTGGGGTCTTGCATCTCCCAGAGTGGGAGCCCTTGTCTCACCTGTCTCCTGTCTTTTCCAGGAACTCATCAGACCTGTGTGCCTGCATTTTGGAGAGGCACAGTCCATATGTGTGTACAAGTGCCCACCTAAGCTTTATCATTGGGTCAGCTAGCGATGAGAATGAAGGAGCTGTAACAGCAGACATCTGATGTGACATCTTGTGATTTTGGTGGCTGGATATTGTGCTATTTCAACCTAATTGCTAAAGACTTAAGCTGCCCTTATATGCTGATTTGGGCCTCGATGTGTTCTTGATGAGCATTTTCTTCCGCCTCTTATTTCAGAAATCTCAAATTTGCTATTGCTGTTTGAAAATGCAACCTTGTGTATGTCTACATTTATTGGTTTTGCTGCTTCCACTCTCAGTACTGAAGGGTTTACCCTGCATAAGCAGGGTCACCCCCTCATCTGCACACTCATGAGGGCTTTGATTTGTAGCCAAACTACTCAGAAGAGCACAGACCAGGCAGGAGAAGCTGCTATCTCGGGATGAGGGGATCTGACCACGTGCTGATCTTTCATTTCTTTGACAGCATTTTTTCCAGCACTTCTTGGGGCTGTGGAGGGGGCTTTCCACGTGTGTGGCATCCATGGAGATAGGTGCTTAAGGTGGCAAGAAGCAGGCAGACCATCATACACATTTTCCTCCATGTTGGTACCACAGTGTGCTGCAGAAATGTGCAGGAATGAACCCTTAGCAATGCATTCCCAACCTGTGGCTTTTGTACAGTGCACAAATATATTTTAAAATGCTGCACTAGCACTCCAGCTTTTTATGCACTGCTGTTGTATTATTTGAGATGAAGGACTCTGTTTGGCTGTTAGCACTCACAATGCATGATTTGATCTGATTTGATTTTGCTTAGTTTTTAAGCCAAGACAGATCACATGACTAATGGATACAAGAGACCTAGCACATCTCAGACCTGTGAGGTGCTATAAGGCATCCTTTGCCAGAAATAGAGTAGTCTCGTTGCTGGATTACTTATATGGGAACTCTGGGCAGCTTGAGTCTCAGAGTCGTCCTAAAACTCTGAGGATTACATCCATTATTCCAGATTTTCAGGGCATTGCTACATACGATGAGAGAAGTTGGTATAGTTTGTGCTTGGGGAAGCAGAGACAAATATTAGCTCCACTACCATTTTGTAAAAGCTGTTGCAAACCATCACTTGCAAGAAACACACACGAAGGGACATAATGCCAGAACTTGTGGTGGACTGTTAAAGAGCTTGGTGTCCACAGCATCTCCAGTGATGTGACAGGGTCTGTACTTAACCTGATGAACAAGAACAGTGCTTTACTGTTGTCAAATTACATTGAGAATTCACTGGGGGAATGAAACCTTAACCTTTCTCGCTGCATTGCATGGGGCTGTTTGAAGGATTTTAAATGAGTCCTGCTGAAAGCAATTCCCTTGTACAAGCAGAATATAAATGCTGTAAGTGCATAGGTAGTATAATCTTGAGGCTTCTTTAGCTTGTCTGCCTGCTTGACTGGGAACTGTCTTCAACTGGACACTCCATAGCATATCTCTGATATCTTTGCTTCCAGAAATTGCTTACTTGTTCATTCTTAGGCAGGAGTGGTCAGATCTAATTATCTCCCAGGATATGGTCCTTGGTCTGTCTTAAGCCCTTTTCCTTGCCTAGGTGTTGGCAAAAAGTTGTTGCTGAAACTCATGGCAGGAGCGGTGATAACAGTTTGATTTCTTTTTGTTTGTTTGCTCTGCCTTGCATTGTACTCTCACACTGCCATGTATTCATATGTCAGAAGAGCGTGTCTTGGTCTCCACAGCCTGTAGTAGTTTGCTCAGATAGAAAATTGTGTGTTTGGTTTGGAGGAAGTTTCACTGCTGCACACACAGCACTTGGAGATACTTGGGTCTTACTCCAAACCTCCTGCATGACCAGTGGTATCTGGAGGCAGCTCTGCCTTGCTGTGCTCTGCCTGGCTGAGCTGAGCCCTGCAGCTGTTGATTGACAGCTGTTCTGAGACCTCGGTGTGACAGTTGATGCTACATCGAGTGGCACTGAACCAAAATCCCCAAAGGGAGATGAGGAAAGATGATCTGGAGAGCAACTGGTTGCCTGGGTCGTATCTCCTATGAGGTACAAATGCCATGGAGGTAGGGCCCTGCATTGTGCCTCTGGGCCCAGTTGGCATCCCTCCAACCAAGGGACACTCTGAGGGGGGGGGGGGGGGGGCCTTGTCACCCTTCGGGTTTGCCAGCCAAACCCTCTCTGTGGCACAGCTCCTGCTGTCTCCCATGTTGGCACACCTGAGTTGAGGTGCATGGATGATTATGCTAACAGGGTCTTAGAAGGCTTTGGGTCATTGTTTAATTCGCTGATGCTGTTCTGTGATGCGGATGGGGAGGAAGACAGAGTAGGTGATACAACAAAAGGAATGAAAACACTACTGTGAGAGTATTTTTTTCTTTTTTTTTTTCAGGAGATGTAACCTGCATGTTTTCACGCTTCACTTTCTTGAAAAATATAAAAGGTTTTAGCCTCCTATGCTTAATAGGTTGCAATGAAATGCAGATGTGGGTGTCAAATGAAACAGAATATCTAAATTTGCTTATTGGAATTATTGTCCTTGAAACAAATAATGTTTTTGCTTTGTTTTATATCTAAAAGAAAATCATAATCCCTTATACATTTATCTAAAGTGTAATAGCCTTTTGTTTCTGCTACTCAGTCTTCCTTCAGGGGGAAAATAGGTATTTATTCTGCTTAGGTTTTTGACTTACTTATAGTTTAGTACTCCTTTGTACAACAAGTGTTAGATTACCTCAAAGCACTTGGCTTCAGTGTTTGGCACTTTGGGACATGGAGACACTCTGAATAGGTGTAAGAAGCACTTTATATACATGGTA
This sequence comes from Manacus candei, assembly GCF_025592945.1. Lineage (NCBI taxonomy): Eukaryota > Metazoa > Chordata > Aves > Passeriformes > Pipridae > Manacus > Manacus candei. The sequence goes on along the minus strand of NW_026138076.1, from coordinate 39,461,894 downwards.
AATGTTGGGAAGCCTGTATTACTGGAAAGCAGCTTCAGAAACGTGCAGTTTATTTTAGCTTTTTAGTAGAGAGCCCATGTTGATGGTGATCTGTCAGGTGCATCCATGTTGGCTGCTCCTCTCTTGGCTTCGACAAGGAATGAAGGGCGATAAAGGAAGGAGAGATAAAATACATCTCTTCTGTACTCTCTGGCTTAGTTTCCTTCACATGCTGTGTGGATCTTTTGACTTCAATATCTGGGTCAGATCCCTGGAGACGGCTCACTGGTACCTTAGCTTTGACATCATCCCCTAGGACTAGGGATTGTGGCAATTTGATGCCCCCTAAGAACTGGGGAGATAATAGTTGTTGGGAGGTCTTGGGCAACATAGGAAGACCTGGGAGACAGGCAAGTTCCATTTTCAAAGTGCCAGAAAATGCTTCCCATTCTCCTAAAAATCTTACTGTGTGCTTCAGACTATAATTAGAGCAACATTCATAGCTGAAGACGTGAGTATCGGATGAGAGATTGCTTTCTTTTCCTGTTTTGAAGAAAGCTAATGATTTAATTTTCTTTTCACTGTTCTTATACGTGGCAGATAAATAATTCAGTTGTTTTGCTTCCTTAGTGGTGGAAGTCTCTGCTTTAGAAAAATTAGATCTGTTTTTACATTTAATTCTCACAGTAAAAGGAATGTGAAAGGAATTTCACTGAGTCAATGAAAAATAGGTCTATTACAATAGCTACTAAAGTTGAATCTTAAAATTTATTTTTTAATGAAGTCATGAAAGGCATTGGCAATATTAACAGTGTACTTAGGTCTCTTTCTCTTTTTTTTTGTTTTAATTAAAAATAAATCTTCTGGTTCCATTTATGTTAATACACTTGGTAAATAATTTGGTAAAGAATAAGCTTAGAGTTAACAACCGGAAGGGGAATGCAGTGGACTTTGGTTACATTGTTTCCAAAAGGCTTTCCTAAATGTTAGGATGTCTCAGTCCTTTAAACAGATCTCCCCACTCAAGGTCACCATAAACCCCTTGTGCCAGGAGTTAAATGTGCCGTGGATGCACTGAGGTCGTCTTGACATTTTGAGCAAGACACATGAGGATGCTCTCCACGTTCACAACAGTTGTTTCTTCTCATCAGTCTCTTCTCTGGCTTTCTCTTTCTTCCTGCATTTTGGTAGAGATTCTTATTTCCTCCTGCTTTATATGTCACTGAATCATTTCTTTTTTCTTCCTTACCTACTCCCCTCCTCTTTTGAACTGCCTTTTGTGCAAAAAAAACCTGGATAGCTTCTTTTTTTCTCTTTACTTTTGCTGTCAGTTTCTTCCCTTGTCTCCAGGGTGACCCCTTGGCCTCTCGTGCTTGAACTGTGGCTCTTTGTCTCAAATGTGTCAGAAATTAAGTTCTCTGGGATGTACATCTGTGTCACCTTTATTTGCTTGGGAAGGTCCTGTGGATGTTTATGGCAATGCAGCTGTAGTGATAGTAATGTGAAAAGAACAGCTCTGCCTTTGCTGAAACTTTGTTGTTTTTATAGTTTTGATGAAACAGCCTGGACTGGGGGGGATACTGAAGGTCATTAAAAAAATTCATGAAACAGTGTTCCTTGCATCCCTGCCTAACAAGATCTGATCCTATTGGCATTATATCACTGGCAGGATGCTGGAGTGCCATATTAATGTCAAAAGCATTGAGATAAATGACAGCTCCATTAATTGGGTAGGCATTTGGGCTCAACTTGAGGACGTAACCTATTTTATAGGTGTGCTTGGGGCAACAGAAGGGTGGTGTGTTGAAAAGCTACTGGGCTCTGATATTTACTGCTAGGTATGTTAATGTGAATGCATGCATTGCTCTATCTGTAGGGCTTGCATTGCTGGAAAGGGAGTTTAGGGATGCTGTGTGCGTAGCCTGGAAGGAGATAGACTCTCTGCATATATCAGGTTTTTTTCAGCTGCAGTCCCTTAGCACAAGGGGAGCTGTACACTGGCAATATGAGCTGCCTACTGATCAGGCACACAACTCCTGCTTTTAGGGAGGTTTAAGGGAGCTATAGCTAGATCCAGAAAAGTAATTAAGCACTTGAAATCTGTGGGAAGGTAGGAAGCAAGATGTTAAAACTTCAGTAGTTTTGTGGATATCTATGTTCAGCGTTCAACAGAGCGTAAACTTTAAAAAATACCAGCTCTAAACCATGCATGGATTTGGGTTTTCCTGTAATATGTCAGTGTTGTAGCAAAGGTATATGCGGATGTTTCCTTCAAGCTCAGTAGTCTGTCAGTGACAGACATAGTGGCCTCTGCCTCCAGAGGTAGCAAGGAAGAAAATGCATGCCTTGCATTGGCTGCCCAGCTTTAAAGAGACTGCAGGATTTGGTTGCTCCTGAATCTATTGAGCAGAAATGCTCTTTTTGATAGTAAAGAGTTTACCTGCTGTAACATCACCTTCCTGGTGACAACAGTATTGCTATATTTATACTTTAAAAAATTCCTGCTAACAAATTATAATGAAGAAAGGTGGTTATTCTTCCTCTGCTGTGTTGGAGAACACATGGCTTACGAATTTTTTTCTACGTGGATAATTAGTTACACTTGTGCAGCTCAAATAAATGCTGTCAAATTGCACAGCAACCACTGTGGTTTAATTTACCTGAAGAACTTCTATTACTTACAATGATGTGCAAAAAATAGATGTATCCTGGTCTGATTTTCATATTCCAGGCTCATTTTCTGAGGAACTGGCAGTGAGGCATTGTTGTTTTCTGTTTTCATTTTATGAAAAAAACCTTAAAACCTGCAGTCTTTGTATGTATATGCCATGCACATTTAGTAAGAAAATAAGAAATACAATAAGATTGGAGCCCTGAGATGCCTTTTCTTTTTCTATACTACTTTTTTTTTTTTTAAACAAAAAACCCCAAGCTGCTTGTCAGAGTTGAATCGCACTTGCAGGCTTCTGCTGCAGCTGTGGAGTGAAACTGGTAAAGAATTGCAATTGCAGCTGGCTCTGGAGACATACAGACTTTTGGAGATAATGACGTTAAGGGGACATTTATAGCTTATCTGAGTTTCCAAAAGTGACAGCCAGGATTTACTCATTTTAACTAACTTTTGCTCTTCACATGATTTTACATGTCAAGTAGGTCTTGAATAAAGTTTGAAATCCGTTTGCTTTTTGTTTTATGGTGTTGGTTAGTTAACAGGTTGCTATTAATAAAAACAGTTTTCGGTTGTTCTGCCCTGTGCTCCGCTGGGAGAAAGTGTTTGGACTTAGCCCCTGGCAAAGTGCAAAGGAGTGAGGGCATTGCGAAAGTATGAGGCAAATCTTGAAGTAGTGGGTGATCTCATTTCCCTGATGAGATGGAATCTTTGTCTTTTCTCCCCACAGAAAGCAGGAGACTTGCCTCTAGAGAAGAGTTAACTCAAACTGAATGCTTTTGCACAGCTGGTATTGTAGATTCACAGTAGTCTCGGAGCTGGAGGGGACATTGCTGAGCCAAAAAGGAGGTAACCAGCAGGAATATCAAGCCATGCATTTTTTAGAAACAACTTTAATGTGATGCTCATTGCATAAATAGCACTGACTGTGTCTTCGAAAGCAATAACGGCTGTGGGGGGAGTTTATCAGCAGGAACAGTAACAACCCTGGACTCAGGTTTTCAGGTTGCGATTAGGTGCTCAGCAGCTGTGACCTGCTGGAGTTGCCCGTTGCTGTCAATCTCCCCTGCCACATCTCACTGTGACCCCAAAGAAAGCCACAGGAAGTGGTTTTTGGATGCTCACCATCAACTCTTGCTTATGCCATGTCACACTTAAGTTAAAAAGGTGGTAAGTTGTTAACCTATCATAAATCCAACTGTTCAGTCAGGCTTTAATGGGTGTGATGATCACTATGGTTCTGATAACTTGTGCTCCCCACATTGGGAGACTTTTGAATGGTAGTGTTACGGTGTGCCCTATTTCTCAACTTCTCAAGTAGGTGAGGTCCCAACTCAAGAAAAAGAATTGTTAAACTATTAACTTTCAGGTAAAAAACTTTCAGGTAAGAGAATAAAGTTCTCCAAGAACCTCCTGGGAGCACTGTCTTTTCTCCATATGGTTCTGATGGAGAACAACCAGGTAGGTGCTTGCATTTCAGATTTTCCCTATTGAGTCAGAGTTTGATAGAAGCTAGAAAGGAAGGTTTTTTTCAGATGTCTGTAATGTCAGAAGCATGGGGTAAAAATGGCAGTGGTAATTTTAGCTTGGAGGAAAAAGGTTTTGATGGTTTTGCAGCTGTAACAGCTTCACCTGAGACCAGATTTCTGTTGTGTTGAAGTTGTCAGAGAGGTTACTTTCACCAGAAACAAGAATTGGAGATCTGTCTTCCTATACCTCAGTGGTTTCCTAAAATGTGTGATTTGTGGCAAGATTTTACCACGGGCAGTGGGATTTTTTTTTTTTCCTGGTGTTCTCTAAGAAGTTCAAATTTATGACAAGGATGGCTGTTTTTCATATACCATCTTCTGTTTCTCATCTTTAACATTCATTAGAGATGTTTTGTTCCATAAAATCCTGATCGCGAAGGAACTCAGTAGAGTGTGGCTGTGTGCATGACTGTGACAGTGGAGGCTCCCTATCTGCTAAGAAAAGCCAGAGGCTTTTTTGATCATGCCAAAATAATTTTGAGGGGAAAAGAAAGGAAAATTTTCTCTTCCTGACTGGAATGTTAGTGTCTCAGATTTAATCAGTGTATAATTTGGGAGTGAGGGAAAAGGCATGAGAACTCATCAGTGAAAGTATTGGATTTACAGTACTTGGAAGCACTGCTTTTTAATTTTAACTTTTTTCAAAGTTGATAGAAAAAAAAAGATTAATAAGCACTTGGAAATGAAAAAGCATTCAAGATTAGTTTAATATCTTCATTTACAAGATTTTTAAATTGGACATTTTGACAATTTGTAAGTTTTTGTTTTACATGCATTTTTCTTTTCCCATAAAGGTTTCTCAGAATTTCCCTTCTCATGAACAGATTTAGTTTTGACAGATCACCATTTTCTGAGGAAAGAACACATTTTGTCAGAATATTCTCAGCCAGTGCTTCTGGGGTACTGAACAACACTAACCTGACAAGCATAATTTCTTAATCCATGTGTGTGAAGTAAAGAATAAAAACAGGTGCATATTATGCTAGAATAAAATTGTGGATTCTGTGGGGGTGTTAGAACTTTTTGGTATTACCAAGTAACAGTGTGACTTAAACCACAGAACTTTGGTTTTAAACAGATTATAAAAACGGGTAGTTTTTTGTGCTTTTTAAGGAGTGAAAAAAATTACAAAATCTGGTTAAATAGTAGCACACTTTCTTTTGTTAGTATATTGTGTGGTCTGGCATGGAAGACACATGCTATATTGCATAACTAACGAGTTATTATCTTGTGGGGAAAGCATTTGTACACATGGCAGACCTTGTAGGATGCATGCTCATGCTTCTTTAAGAAAAGCTGCCTTTCCCCCCCCCATCCAGAGATAGGTATAACACATTACAAAGAAGACACTACCTGTAAGGTGGGTCTATAGGCAGATTTCCTCTATCCCTTGGTTGCTGGGGCATCTTCTGGATAGGGACCTGAGAGCCAGGCAGAAGCTGCTATCCCAAAAAGTGCTGTTTCTGCAGCTGGTGGTGCTTTCTGCTCATGCTGGGCTGTCCAGCTGTTCAAGGTGGTCCCTGACGGCTGCCTGCAGCAACTTAGCCTTGGGGCTACCCCTCTGTGCCAACGGGCAGGGGAGGCAGCAAAATGCAGATACAGATGTTCAGTTTTCACTTTAGTAGAAATGTGACAGGTTTTTATCATCGTTCCTTCATCTTTTAAACCTCACTGTAAAATGGTGAATATTCAGTAACAGAAGGAAGAAAGCTTTTTTTTTTTAAACACACCTGTTGCTTCTCTTCATCTCAGCACACAGTAACCCTGCACAATTTTGTTCCACAAGGTCCTGTGCACTCTCCAGATCTTGTTGGTCTTGTGGATCATCAGTTCACTGGCCTGTAGGATAGCTGCTAAAGCTTCAATTGACTTCTTGCAGACTAGGATTTTAGCCCCTAAGTCGTTTTGTTTCCCTTCACACAGTGGAAGCAGCTCCTGACCACTTGTCCTGCAGACAGCAGGCAGGTGAGTGCCATTCACCTAACCTTCACTGCCTGAAGGGAGATATAGGCAGAAATGGTTTGATAATGTAGGGTGCCTGGAACTAGGAAATGCTGTCCTGGACTAGACTGGAAGGTAGTGGTTCTCTGACTTTGGGGTTTTTCTTTTGAATTTTCAAAATATTTTTATTTCCACCTCCCACACTAACTTTCAGAGATAATATTTGTTAATTTTTTTAGAAAGCAGATGTCTTTCAGTGCCCTACAATACAATGATATGGAAAGTTCAATTGACCTGAAAGCTGCAATTCCTGTGTTCCTTATGATAGGAGAAAGAGTAATGCATCAACCAGTTATTCAGGCCTAGATACTACTTTCAGCTGGATGCTGATGAACATCACTTGATTTCAGCAACTTCTGCTAAGCAAAGTGACTCTTCTGAGGTTTCTTTGGCTTTATTTGCTTGTTGCAGCGAAACCTTTGGAGTCCAATAATTTATTGTTTCTTCCTCTGATGATTCTTAATTGGCTTTGTTATTTGATGACTTCAGTAGCTAGTTTCTGAAATTGCCCCATGATTGTGACTGTCCAGGCTGACACTGTATTATACTATAGCTCTATATTTATATATATATATATATATATATATACACATACTTGAAACACTTATAAAATAGCATTTTAAATCTGTGCCACTTTATAAGCTTTTTTCCTCTTTTAGTGGACACATATTGAGTGGCAGTGTACTGTGTAAAGTAATACCTTGTTAGTTTTAGGCAACTACAGATTTGATTAAAATATGGTAGAAAAATGCCTTTGGTACGTGTGAGGGAGCGAGGGCAAACCTTTCCTGAATCACTGTGTTGATCTCACATGAGGATTGCTGGGAGATGCTGTAAAAGCTAAGTGTCTGTATTAATAGAACCATGCTAAAGATCACGGGAAAGTGTTTTATTATATTCCAGAAATATTGTATCATGTTTTTAATTATAATTTAAAATGGCAAGAAGAAAATGAAGTCTGGAAATTAATTTGACTGTTAAAATGTAACTTTGCTGTGAGCTTATGGTACGACCGGTAGCACGATTAATTCCTCTTATGCACTGACAGAGCTGTTTGACAGCTGCACCATCTGGCTGGGTGTGGGATAGACTGGATTTTATCAATATTTATCTTATTATTAACCCATCAGATGCTGGTCCACATACAGGAAAAAGCAATTTAGATGTTGTTGGTTCCTGCAGGGTTGGAAACAGGAGGTGGACTGGGAAAGATTTTTTTTCTTTTTTTTTTTTTTTTTTTTTTTACTGGAAAGCAGAGTAAGGTCCCACTCTCAGAGGGACTGACTCTTCTTCTGTTATGGTGAGATATCTTGAGACTGGAACACATTTTGGATTAACTGGGCATTGTTCGTTGCAATATGTGCCCACCTGTGGGAGCTAGAAGATGGTAGCTTAGCAAAGTACTGAGTAGACTGAATTCCTGTGGTGTCTAGTGTGAGCTGAGCTGAAACTACAGCTTCTTTTGTGCTAGTAGGGTTTCTCTCTTTGCTTTGTTAGTATTCTTACCAAACAGATAGGAAGTTCATCAGCAAAATCTTTTCCCTGAGTTGAATGTCAGTGACTTGGTGGGATGCAGAAATATAGACCTGTACATAATAATATTATAAAAGTCATGTTCCTGTATGTAACAAAGACTAACTGTGCTAAAGCAGAGTATAAGGATATGGTGGAGCTGAGGTCTTCAGCCTGCCCCCATTTCCACTGACTTTGTGTGAATGATGAACCAGGCCATGGTCCTGCGATTGCACGTGGTTTCGGCGTGTTGGTATTGAAGAGCTGTTTGTTCTGTTTGAATCCTTACATATTAGTGATAGAGACAGGTAATGTGTGTAGGGTTCCTGTTGAGTGTTTCCCTAATGATTTTTAGCTTTAGTTGGAGGATTGGCATGTGTCCTCTGCTGTCATTGCTGCCTCCCTTCAGTGCTCTCACTGAACTCAACAGGTGTCTTAACATAGAGTTCAGGGAAAGTGGTGTTAGGCCAGTGGAAGCTTTGCAAATCTATTTCTTTTTAGGCTGGTGTAATTATGTCTTACTTATTAGAGCAATAGGGTCCAGGGGAGAAGACAACAGCACATGTACTCCAGGGTTTTTTTTTTCTGCACAATAGGTGGGTATAAGTCCGCTTAGGTTAAATAGCTCTAATTTCCCCTTCTTCCTCACAATCACTCATTTTTGAGATACTAGAAGACACCTTACTCTCTTCTCTTTCAAGCAGTGAGGACATCCCTAAGGAAAGCATTACTGGGCCAGGCTGAAGACTTGATGACCCAGTGTCCTGTCCTCAGCATTAATTAGCAACAGATGTGGTGAAGGGAGAAGTAGTATGACAATAATGGCACACCTGCAATCGTTCTCCTGGCATGCATTCTCTGTTTCTGATGTCAAGACTTTCTAATCTGGAGATAACATCTGTACTGTCAGGTTAAAGCTACTGATAGACCTTGTGCTATAGGAATTTGTCTTATTCTTTTTGAATGTCTCTTTGGCTTCTACATCATCCTGCTGCAGTGAGTTCCCAAGGTCATTATATGTTATGTGCAAAAATACATCGCTAAGCTTGTTTTTGAACCTTGTCGCTGCGAGAAGTTTATTGGCTTCTCTCATTTGTGGTATTATGAGTAATACTGAACAATCATTTCCTTTTTACCTTCCTCATACCATTACCAATGCTAGACACCTCAAGCATCTCTCTCTCTCTCAGTTGTCTTTTCCAAGTTGAAGAAGCTGTTTCAGTTTACTTGTATCATGCCTGTAAGGAGGATATTTAGCTTTTGTTTGGGTGGAAGCCATCCCACCAAGGGCTGTACTGTAGTAACTAGGCTCTGAGCAAAAACTAAATCGAGATGCTTCTGTGATGGGTCAGTTGTCACTGAAGAGAACGTATGACGTGCTGCTGTGCCTTCATCTCAAGCTGTAGTGCTTTTTTTCAGGCAAGGATACAAGCCTTGCAGCTGCTCTGCAGACCTGAACTGCCTCACCTCCTCTTACCTGTCAAATCAATACCTGAACTTTTAGTGACCCTGCTGAAAGCTAGAAGATTTATTGGGAACTCCCTTGGTGTGGGAATGCCTGTGAGGAGTAATGCTTAATAAGAGAGCTTTGTGCCTTTGGCATACATGTGCAGGCTCCTTTACCTGCCTGCATTGCAGCAGAATGCTGCCTGTATGCACTCTGACCTGTTCTGAGGGCTGTTGTGGAGGCAAGGGCAGAGGCAGGGCAGTCACTTTTTTCCCCCCCAAGCTTTTCCAGCGCTCTCAACTGGCAAAACCAGCTAAGCTGGGGACCCCATCTTGGCATCCACTTGCCTTATGACCACTGATGAGATGCCTGGCATCACTTTCATGTGTCAGGAAGCTCCCTGAGATGGCAGTGAGTGGGAACAAGATGCTTGTGTCTTGCTGTAGCAAGTGAAGCAACCAGAGATGCTGACAGCACTGCCAAGCTGAGGCTTATGCTGCACCAGAACGAGCATTAGGTTTTGACTGAAGTCCCATGTCAGTCCTTGAACCAAAGATCATGCCAGTTCTTCTGACCACTCCTTGTGGACCTGACCCATAATCCCTTCAGACCTTTGCTTATAGAATGAGGGCAGGAGTACCACTCTGTCTCTCATTGCATGCCAGGCAGAGATATCTGAAATGCACTCCAACTCTATGGGAACTGAGCTTACATAAGCGTGTAAAATAGCCCTGACTGGGGACTGGATTTTTCTTCAGATTTTAGTTAAGGTCCTTATGTAGCCCTATCAGCATGTATGACAGAAATAAGTCACGATAACAAGGTCAATATCCGGAGGAGTTGAAAACACCAAAAAACAACTGGGTTTTGGCATTTCTTTTGTGGAACTAAAATAAGGCATAATCTGGAAAAATGAAGCAATCTGTGTAGTTACAAGTATCTATTTTCTAACCTCTTTTAGACCATGCTTCTCTCCATCCTGTTAGTGTGTTGGTGATAACTAACTGTGGGATCGCTGAAAAGCCCTGAGTAGTGCTGTGAATGGAGCTGCTGTAATTTGCCACTGTATTTTCTGAGTTTTTTTTTCTGTATTATTTCTTCTATTTCTTTGCTTTGTCTGCTTCCCTCTGTCTTGTCTACCATTTCCTGTGGTTTGAGAGCCATGTGGGCATCTCAGAAAAATTATTGAAAACCCATACTGATCACTTAGAACATTCTCAAAAACTCTAAGAGAGAGGGGAAAAATCTTAGGGCTTTTTCTGATTTGTTTTTGTGAACTCTCAGTGCTCCCAGTCCTGGAGGCAGGTTTATACTCACCCAGAGGCATAAACCAACTAGCACATACATGTGAAAGATGTATTGCAAGCTCTCTGGACAGGCTTGCAGGAGATATTTTAATGGAAGCCCCTGTAAATACGTGGGAGAACTTGCACCAGGAGGAAGTAGTTAGTGACTGCTGACACTGTTGGGGATGGATGTGATTTACCCAAGGTTCTGAGGGAGATGCTGGAAGAGCTCACCAAGCTACTCTCAATCATTTATCATAAGATCTGGCTAACCGAGGAGTTCGCTGACAACTAGAGGTTGGCCAGCGTGGTGCCCATGTACAGGAAAGGTCAGAAGGAGGTTCTGGGGAGCTACAGGCCTATCAGCCTGACCTCAGTTCTAGGGAAGATTATAGAAGAGATCATCCTGAGTACCATTATGCAGCATGTGGGGATCAGACCAGCCATCGTGGGTTTAGGAAAGGCAGGTCTTCTGTCAGTTTACAGGGGACAAGTGGGAGTGTTGATCTGTTGGAGAGTAGGAAGTCTCTGCAGAAGCATCTAAACAATCTGGATGAATGGGCCAAGGCCAATGGTATGAAATTCAATAAGGTGAAGTTCTGAGTCCTGCACTTGTGTTGCAACAACCCCATGCAGTGCTACAGCCTTGGGGAAGAGTGTCTGGAAAGCTGCCTGGTGAAAAAGGACTTGTGCTGTTTGACAGCTGGCTGAACATGAGCCAGCAGTGTGCCCAGGTGGCCAAGAAGGCCAATGGCATCCTGACCTGTATCAAAAGTAGCGTGGCCAGCAGGATTTGAGAAATTACTGTCCCTCTGTAATTGGCACTGGTGAGGCCTCACCTCAAATGCTGTGTCAGTTCTGGGCCCCTCACTACAAGAAGGACATTGAGGTACTGGAGTGAGACCAGAGGAGGGTGGTGAAGCTGGTGAAAGGGTTTAGAGAGTGAGTCCTATGAGGAGTGTCTCAGGGGACTGGGAGGGTTTAGCCTGGGCAAAAGGAGGCTCAGGGAAGACCTTATTGTTCTCCACAACTACCTGAAAGGAGGTTGTAGCAAGGTGGGGGTTGGTCTCTTCTCCCAGGTGACAAGTGACACAAGAAAGGGGAGGTTCAGGTTGGACATCAGGAAGAATTTTTTCACTGAAAGGGTGGCTGAGCGTTGGAACAGGCTGCTCAGAGAGGTCACCATCCCTGGAGGTGTTCAAGAAACAACTGGATGTGGCACTTAGTACTGTGGTTTAGTTGATATGGTTATGTTTGGCCAAAGGTTGGACTCAATCATGGACATCTTTTCCAACCTTGATGAGTCTATGGTTCTAGCATGATTGCACTTTTTCTGATGTGTAGGAAAAGCTGTAAGACCAGGGCAGGCGTATATGGTGCTTTTCACTGTTTTTTATGAGTTCCCTCAGTCTGATGTGACCTTATGGAATGTAGTGGTCCACATTACACAGTGTGGAGCTCAGCTGTGTTAGTGTTCACGTGCTGCAAAGTCCCCATGCCATGTGATGGGGAACGTGCCTGCAGAGCAGGAGTGTTTGAGGGTCTATTCTCTTCATGAGTGGCTTTCTAGGTGAGGATCTGAGGAAAATGGATTTATTAACAAGAAAGATACATTTGTTTTCTCTTCCGTGCCCTTCTGGATGCTTTGTATTTCTTGAATCCCTGTTTCTCTTTGTTTCTGAAGAAATCTCCATAGCAACCGCCCTGGTACTAGAAGGAAAGAATCCAGCTTAGGAGAAGCAAGACAGAGGCAGCCTGTGAAATTGGCCAGGGTGTGTGCTGTAGTTGCAGCTCTGTCTTCTAATTCTGTTCCAGAAGTAACTGTTCAGTTTGGGGTATTACATAGAATAAGAAGCATAAGGTATGGTGGTGTCAGTGACACCTACAAGGGGCAAGAATTACAGCTATGCTGGTCTGAAGGGACCTCTGGAGATCTCTAGTCCAACTTCCTGCCTAAAGCAGGACTATGGTACATCAAGTGAGAGTGTGATTAAAAGGAGAGGAAAAAGAACACCACCCTCACCATCAAACTAAATGGAAGAGCTATATGCAAGATCTCAAAAGCACAAAAAAAGTTTTCATTTTGAACAAAATACCTTTGCAGGAGTAGGGTGTTAGAGAAAGGGAGACATGACTTTGTGCACAGACCAACCTGGAGGATAAAGATAAGGAAACAACAGTAAAATTTGCTTCTCAACTTGTGGGAGAACAGTGACCCCAAAGGTATAACTGAGAAGCTGGAACAGTGGGAACAGTGCCCAAGGCTGCCTCAGGTTTGTGAGTGTCCTTGCCCAAGGCAGGGCAGTACTGCTTCTGTTTCCCAGAACCAAGGGAGAAGGCTGCATTGACTCTGTTAGATTGCTGACAACTCTGACTCCAGCAATAATTTCTGGGGACATTAAAGGCTCCCTAGTGGTTAATCTATATGATGCAGGTTAACAGGAGGGAAGGTGGAGAGAATTTTCTGAAAGACCCAGTGAAGGTCTGCAAACCTAATGCAGAAGCAGACCTGGGCTGCAGGAACCCTTCTCCATGTGTGCAGTGCTAGAGGAGGTTGTTAGACATTTGGGTATCATATTTACAACTATGCTGTGAGTCAACAGCCTGTTCAGTTTGCTCTGGATTGCCAAACCAGCTGCTGTATAATCCCAACCACACTGATAAGTGGAAAATATAAGCCTAGGGAAATCTGACCAAACCTTGGTGAGATACAGTGCAATCATTCTGTGGCTAGCAGGCAAATGCAAGCATGTTGTGATAACAAGCCCATGCAAGAGGAGAGGTTTTTGCCTGGAGGTTCGTGCAGCTGACATACAGCAATACCACTTGTGGCAGGGCATGGGTGTAATCCTAGGACAACCCTGGGGCAGGGGGGCAGAGCATATATCTGGACCCTGTCCCAGTATTTGAATGTAATGTGAGAATGCAGCTGAAGGATATGAATGTCTACAGAGCGAGGTAAGGATAAAAATAAAAAGAAGCCTCTTCTTTCAGCCTTGTCTCCTACTCCCTCTGTCTGTGCAATGCCTGTGAGGTTCTGAAGCACAAAGTACTGTTAACTCTAGTGGAGAAAGCGTCACATCCCTTGAAACTACCCCATCCTTGATGGGTGGCTGACAGCATCAAGAGAGCTTTTTAGCAGACTGAGGAGTTGGTCCAGTTCAAGACCATTAAGGAGGATGCAGAAAAGAAGCTGTTATCATTGCTAAGAAGAAAATACACATCTATTTAACTCGTGACAAAAATGACCATGGCTCTGGGTTATGCCAAGCTGACCTGGATGAGTTCCTCAGCTTCCTGACTTGAGGAAGTATTGTGGTGTATCTGATGCTGCAGAAAATGATCGCTGGGAAGTGCAATACCAAAGTCTGTGAATTCCTAAAGCTGGGATGATGCAGAGTATGGGCAGGCTTACTCAACAGAGCCAAGGTCTCCACCACTGACAGCCTCCAGCCTTCTCATTTCCTGCCCATCATCTCTCTGCTCTGGTACTATTCCTGAAACAATTATGGGGGGGAAAGAAAACAAAAAACAAAAACCCCCCAAACACTGTATGGGATTCAACTAAGGTTTTTTTGTTGAGCTGAAAGGAAGGGTTTCCTGTGGGTTCTGTTTATTTATTTTGCATAGCTGTTTTAAATTGCGTTTAAAGAAATACAAAAATATCTTTGTAAGGAATTTGTTTTGTTTGGAAGATATTTCAGTGGAGCAGTGTTGACTGTGTGTTTAAAAATAGGAGAGAGAGATATTGTTTGAATATTACTTTCCAGGTCTGGTTCTGTCTTACAGATTGCTTTGTTCAGTGTGAGTCTGGGCAAACAACACATTTGATTGAAACAACTGCCACGAACTTCTGGATGTGGCTTTGAAGTTAAGTAAAATTGTGGCACCTCGTTATTTAATTTTGCTAATAAATAAAGTTTAATTTTAGAAACATGGTGTTTTGTCATGGCCTTGCCTGGCACAAGATATATGGAAATAAACTCTCAGTATTTACTAGTTTCACTATTCTCTGTGTGCATGTAATAAACAGGGATGGTGATGCAGTAAACATTCACAAAAATGGGAATTGCTCTATAACTTGTGGGTCCTGGAGACAAGCCATATTAAAGTGGGTGGAGCAAGGATAACTTCTAGGACTGTCTCCGTTCTTGTTGCCACTGGTGAATAAGGATGGAAGCAGAAATGACTGCTTACAAAATGCCTCATGTACGTCTGCTGAGCCTTTGGAAGCTTTTTCCTGTAAGGCTTAAAGATGAGAGTTTTTTTGCTAAACTTTTGGGCTGTCAAGAGCCCTACCGTTGCCTGGAAGAGCATCAGTGGGGTGTGTTCTGAATCTGTCAGGCTCTGTATCTGTTGGGGTGGCCTCTTGCGTTGTGGTGTGGCTGGTCCTCAAAGTTATCGCTGCCAAGACAGATACTGAGTGGTGACAAGGCAGGGAAGACTGACGTGATGTTTTCCCCTCATGGTTGTGTTGTGTTCAGGGATGTCTCAACACACAGTTGAACCTTTCCTGTCTCCTTTGGTGTTGGAGCAAAGACCAGAACCGAGCGGGCTTCTAAATTTGGCTCATGTTGTACATCGCATCCCCTGCAAGGCATGTGCTAGGAGCAATCCCTGTGCGGGAAAGAAATGAGGGAGGAGGGGGTTGAGCACCTTGCCTTTAGGTAAGAAATGGGACAATGGAGGAAAAAAGAGTCAGTTTAAAGTTGGTGTGACAGTGTGCATTAACAGACAGGTTTTTAGGAGCTTATCTTCCAGTTTTCAGATGGCTTATCTGTTTAATTCTAGTCAGTTCAGTGAATTAAACTTTTTCGCTTCACCTCACTTAACTTCTGTGTGCAGAAGGGCCTAAGCAATTGATATGACTTTTGCTTTTTGCGGCTGTTATTTTCTCAGGCGTGTTTTTGATTACTGCTGTCTCTGTTGCAGTTGTTTGTTCTTCTGCAAAAAGGGTGCAAAGCGCTCCTACTCTGTATGTGTGTTATTCTTTTGTCCTTATGTGCATCAGTTTGAAAAAAACAAAAGTGAAGTGGAAACAGAGGAGCAGGGATCTCTTCTCGCAGACCATTCTCCCCAAGGGACTGGGTTCTCATCCATCTCTTATCAGATATTAAAAACAGCAAAGCAATATATTACTTTGGATTTACCCTGGAAGTAGCTGATTTAGAGATTATAGGACAGTCATCTCCTTGAGCAGCTGAAGAACCAGTGATGCTTGTGATGCTGCATCTCTGGGATTTCTGTGCTTGGTTTTTGACGTAAAGCCTGACTTGCCCAAGGCATGATAATATCCTGGCAAGATGCATGTGTCCTGTTGCACCTGTATGGCATAAATCTGTAAGCTAACAATGTAGCATTGTTTCATCAAAGTAACCGTAGCCCTAAACCCTTTTTTCCTCCTCATTTGTCTGGAGCAGGAAATAAACACTTTGGATTTGATTTGTGTAACAATATTATGACGTACCTGTCTCACTGTAGGCTTCTCCTGAAGCCTCACGGAGTAGCAGTTGACATGTTATCTGCAACCTGTTTATAGGAGTGGTGGGGGGGGGCTGATTGGCATGCTGTCTTTTCCCTGTCTGCTGGTATTATTATTCATATCAAAGAAAGCTGTTTGGTTCCCTTTCTCCTGGGCAACTGCAGGAGTCAATCACTGCTCCCTGATGTGAATGGCAACAAAGAGAAACTGTTCATTGATTCAGAGCAAAAGAGCCCAAGTGGGTGCTTTGATTTCAGAGAAACTCTGCCCTGCAAGGGATCTGCAAGGTTAGACTGCCAGTGTTCTTCCAAATTGTGACTCCCAAAGCATTTTGGCAGTAGAGTGAAAGGCAAGCAGACAGGCCTCATGGATAATTCTAAATTAATAACTATGACTTATATGTGCCACTGTAAGACAAGTGATTCCACTGTGAGAGTCAGACCATAATTAAATATCTAACTCTGTGGTGGGGCTATGCTGGTGGTAAATGGGGTATTGACTTTTGGCTCCTATTTTGACTAGAACTACATACACAGTGTAAGGACTCCAGCAAATCCCAGTGCCTAAGGTGGTAATGTATTCTGTAAATCAATAATATATTAGTAATAAAAATGACCAAAGCATGCATCCATTAAGAATTCATAATAGAAATTTGTTTAGGTTATATAGTATGTGTATTGATTGCTGCTATTTAAAAAAGAAGTATGTCTTTCAAGCAGAGTGCTTATATATGTAGCTGCCTACATTTTAAATTCATTTATTTTTAATATGAAGATGAACTTAATAACATGGGGAAATACGTATGAATAGAAGTCAGTATTTTGTATTGCAAAACGTTATGGGAATATAAGTATGCTGAAAAGCCACAAATAAATGTCTGATGTTTCTGAAACCCAAATCTTGGACTTCAGCAAAATAATAAGCGATATATGTGGCAGTCACTGTTTGCAGCTCCAGGCTTCCAGGTGGCTCAAGTTTTTCTTGGCTTTGTGCCTTAACATGGAATCGCTTACCTGTCCATGTTGTGGCATAGTGTGTAAGTAACGTGATGTAATCTAGAGCCCTGCATTGGCTGACTGGCAGGGACAGATCTGTGGTACAGAGCTGCCAGCAGATCAGAGCCCTTGCTCCCATGCAGGGCTGCTGACTCTGTGCAACTCCCCATGCCTGGCGCCAGTGGCTGCACATCCAAAGAAGACTTATGGGACCATGACAGGGGTGGGAACACTTGCAGTACCATGACTGGAATGTAGCACTGGGAGAATAATGCTCCTAACCCATCCTAGTAACGTCATACCAGGACCCTAAATGTCTCTGCTGTGGATTTGATATTGTAGGCTGTACGCTGCTAAAACTTCATGTAGTTAATAATGCCTAGAGACCCATTAATAGGCTTTGCAGAATTATGGTAATTTATTACATAAACATGTTGGAAGGCTGAATTAAAAACAAAACAAAACAAAAAAACCCCAAGGCAGACAAACCTACTAAATATGTAGTGCCATAGCTATGCTTTCATCCATCCTTCTAAACTTACTCTGGCTGACTGGTCCAGGGTCCAGTGTGTCTGCAGCAATGAAGAGGTACCTTCTATAATGATGAATGATGGAAAAAACAATTCACATGCCATAGCTGCATTCTTTGTCTCGCTGCAGCAAATAAAAACTGTTTTAGATTACACAGATTATGGTTCATTATGAAAACAAAGCAAGCCTCTGACTGAAATCCCATCTGTTGGTTTGCATTAAGCAATTCCCTTCCTCCTCTTTGCCATCTTTTATTCCTGGGAATTCAAAGAAGCTGTCCTGGAACATTTTTTTTTTCTATTCACAGCCACTAAAGGCAAGATACAAACCTTCTCTGCATGGATAAGCGCAGCAGGTATCTGCATAAAACTGTCTGAGGGTTTTGTGGTTTGTTTGTTGGTTTTTTTTTTTGGTTGTTGTTGTTGGTGATTTTTTAGGTTTTGTTTTTTTTTTTTTTTTTTTAGTTTAAGATAATAAATTCAGTGGGTTCCATGCAGCTAAATGCTCCCCCTCTTTTCCTGTTTTCTTTCTCCTAAATCTTCATAGATCTTTAAAATACAAAGAAACTTGTATGATCAACAAGCCAAACTGTTTGTACAAAAGCGATCTTGGCCAGTAATTTATGAATCAAATTCCAGTACCTTCTGTTTGATCTGTAACATTTCTTCTAGAAAAATAGTCATTTTTTAGGGACTTCAGCTGATAAGGAATGCATCGTATATTTATATGTGTAAACTGTTCCATGGTAAATTGCTCTCACTGATAAAAATATGTACCTTATTTCTACCTCCATTTATCTGACTTCAACTTCCAGATCTTGCTTCTTGCTTGCCTTTTTCTACTAGAATAAAGAGAAATTATCTTCCCTTGGTAGATACCTGCAGACTACAATGGTCTCTTAGACTAATTAAACAGACTAAGTGACTTTGGTGGCTCACTTGTAAAACTGGCTTTCCAGGCTCTACATGATTTTTTTTTTATTTTAATTTTCTTAAGTTGTTTTGCAAACCCTTTCAAAGCTTCTGACAACCTTTCTGAAGCATAGACACCACAATGTACGTATTCCAGTAATGGACTCATTAATACCATATGCAGGGCAATTTTGTCTTCCCACTTCTGCTTATTATTCACCACCTCATACTTGCAGAGATCGTGTTTGCCCTTTGAGCTACTGTGTATCGTTCAAATTCTTATCAGTTATGAAAACAGTCTTGTTTCAGAGCAAGGCTGTGGTCTCACATAATGAGCACTCTTTGTATTCCTACATGGACTCGTATTTGTCTGTGTTAAAGCACGGTCTGCTCAGGCAGTGTATAGATCAATCTGCAAAACCGACAAGGTCCATGTCATTACTTAACATTTCATCAATTTTTTGCACTGACTGCAAATTTGGCAAGCTTTGAGTTTATTTTCTTTCAGATCATCAAGAAGTGTGTAGAATGATTTTGGACTGATGAGGTTCTTACTGAACTTCCAGAAATGCTTCAGCAGGGATGACAGTTCCACATTTACATTACTTTTTAAGAAGCAACAGCTAATGCATTTTTCCTGTGTGCAGTTGGTCTTATGTTCTAATAGCTTGTTAGTAGCAATGTGCCAGTTTCCAAAATCAAGTTAAAAAACAGCAAGGGGTTCCTAAGAGGGATGTGGGTTTCTTCCAAGCTCCCATTCTTCAGAATGAAAAATATTGGTCTGTTTGCTATTATATCTTTCCAGATATGTGCTAGAACAAAAAGCATCTCTTTATCATTGTGAATTATGAATACATCTGTTTGCTTCTTTCCAAATACAGATTGGAGTGAGTTACTGAATATTTATAGGAAGTTCATTTTGTGTTTGATAGCTGGTTGTCTTCTACCCACAAACCTCACTATTTTAAAAATACTGCTGCTGCTTTAAAAATTTTGCCAGCATAATTTTTCTGAGTTTGATGGTCTACAGTTATTTCATTTGTATTTTGAGCTTTTAGCACTACAAATGTTTGTATTTCCAAACTGTAATTTGTACTTGTTAACTACATTGCTGCCTTTGTCTTCTTTTTTGTTAAATGAGGGTAGACTATTTAACAAAAGAAGCTTTTTCTCATGATTACAGAGTTGGGGATTTTGTCATCTGGAACAGACTTCTCAATTTACTGTCTGTGTTTTTAATCTTAAATCTTTGTTTCTGTTTAATTTTATGTGAAATATTTTAATCTATGAGGAGCTATCCTGGGTAAAACTCTCAAGTATATGTGTTACTAGTCAGGACAGTGAATTACTTTGATTACCAAGTTACATTGGTTCAGGGTTATTTGCTCATAGACATCTGTGGGGGTTTTTGTTTGTTTGTTGTGTGTTTCTGTTTTGGTTTGGGGTTTTGCCGTTGTTTGTTTATTTTTGTCTGTTTTGTTTTTCTGTGATCAAATTATTTGTTAGAACGGGATCCTATATGAAATTACACAGAGACAGTCTCACTAAAATTGCCTTAACTTTTAATGATCAGAAGTAGGCTTCAATACTGTAATGGTTTTGCAAGTCATGGTTTGAGATTTCCAGATCTATACTTCCCTGATATTAATGCGGGGGAAAAAGTTGCAGAGAGATATTCGGGAGTTTCTCTCCCTCATTCCTTATTGGAATTAGGTCCTTAGTGCAAACCTCCACCAGTACAGAGTCCTGTGTGTTAGCATCTCCACCTGAAAGCAATAAGGGCAAATATTACTGTGCATCAAAAAATACTTTATTTTTTCTAGAGAGGACTGGTTTAACAACCAACTTGCTCAGTGACCCTTTGTATTTTGCCCAGGTAATTACCCTCAGCCCCTCAAAGCTGTTTTTTTACCCTACATAGTTTAAGGAGCTTTATTACAGAATAATAGGGGGCATAGAAGAACTATAAGTAGAAAAATCTGATTTCTTTTATGAGTTTTTTTTGTTGTACTCAAAAAATGTCCTTGGAGAGCAGTGACAGCAGAATGCTTTCCACAAATATGAAGAGGAAACACAAGGTGATGGAAGTATGGAACAATTTTATTCCTAGAAAACACAGAAAATTCTGTATGTGCAGCATAAATAACTCTAGAAGAACAATGCTTGAAACAGGTAGAAAAGGAAATGAATATTATAGATAGAGGAAAAGCGCTTGAAATGGATCCTTTGTTAGATAAAAGTCAGTTCCTATTTATAAAGTGCACTTAAATGTACTGCAACATAATTACATTCGAAATTTAATTAATAATCTCCCAGAAACCGTTCTCTGGAAACCTTTCCCTGGTGCTTTTTTTCTAACTTTGAAGAGTCCTTCAAAACCCTTTAGGGAGAAACAGCACAGAGCATTTAGCAAGTGCCTCAGTCAGTGCTGGGTGGGGGTCTGTGTGCCTGCAGGCTGCCTGCCTCCCAGTCTTGTTGGAGGGTATCCCTAGCCCTGGATGTAGCAGCACCCCAACCCTCACCCATGTGCCACTCTCAGTCAATCTTGAGTGAAGCTGCCTAGACTGTCTTCTGTCCTGAGGGGTCAAAACCAGGACTCTGTAAGCCTAAGGTCAGTGTTATTCTGGTCTCCCAAATCTCTCCTGGCTGGTAGGGACTGCTCAGTTGAAGGTGCTGGATTCTGTGTCTCTTCCCACTGATGAGGGAAACTGCACTGGATGCTGTTGCTTGGCCGAGCTGTAGTGCCCAGGCGTGCCTGAATTAGCTTTGGCCTGCTGATTTTCCAAGAGCCCTTTCTGTACCCTTCTGTCTGAGCATTCTCCTGTGTCCTGGAAGCACTGTCTTGTCTGGGGTTTGAAAAAAGTCATGCTCTCTCTGACCCTATATCTGTAGGGGAAGAGGAATGGCCTCTTTCATCAGGTTATTTTATTAAAAACATTTTTGCCTTTAGGCCACCTATCTCTCTCTGGTTTTGTTGGGCGATTAGATCCTGGTTTTTGCTGCCAGAGAGATCAGGAAAAGATTTACTTCTTTCATCTACCTCTTGGAGAAGGACAATTTAAAACAAGTTTAGTGATTGCGTTTAAAAAAAAAAAAGGATAAAAAAGTCTTCCATTCATCATAGTTGTTTTCAGTGGTTTTCTCCTGAAGCAAGTTAGATAATTTTTTTTTTCCAACAGTATTTTTGTTGAGCTGGTGAATATTGTACCCTCAAGTATAGTATCTGCACCTCTTTGTAACCCATGCTACATGACTATCCTTTTCTGTACCACTGTAGCTCTTGCTCCTAATCTTCACACATTTCCTCTTCTCTTTAAAGTGTCCTTTGGGGCACAGACCCTCTTTTTGTTCAGTCGTACACACTGGTGTCTGTGAACGACCCCCACAGTCTCCCACAGAACAAGTAATGAATCATGATATCCAGTGCTGCAGGGACTTTAATAAAATAGGATTTCCTTTTAACCAGTACCGGGTTGGATTTTTTTCCTGAGCACAATGTCTGTGTGACTATTCATACTTATTATTGCTGATTTTTTAAATGCTTTTTGGTCACTTGGTAACCACTTTGAAGGCTGGACTGGAAAATGAGTGGTAACATGTCTCCTGGGACAACACCTCAGCTGGGGGGTGTGTTAGGTCAGGATTCAGAGCATGTACTGAAGATACAAATGTTGTGAGTTTGACCACACTGCTGTGCCCTGGCAGTCCTGGTGGTGCCATGGGATGTGCATTTCCTCCCTACTACAAAGACCAGAAGCTCTCAGCTATGGTGCAGCGTTGTTCACCTGACTCTTCTGGAAACAGTTAATCTGTTCAGAGCATTTCTGGGAACCTACAGCTGAGCATTATTTCAGATTTTTTTTTTTTTTTTTTGTGATTCACCTTGAGATGGGCAGTGTGATGTGTATATGTATATATATCTGTATATGTACACAATATATATGTGTATATGTATATATGCATGCATATTTAGGTATATAGTGTTTCTAGAGCAATATTTGCACAGGCTGCATTGGGTGGGAAAATAATTAAGCACAGTGTTTGTTGTGAGCAGTTGGGTACAATAGCAAACTTCATCACTCAAGATCTTAGTTGTGTTTCCTAGTAAGTGAACCATTTTGTGGACTTAATTCATTAGTTTTAATGTTTTGCTCTTTTCTTCTGAGGAGAAGGGGTATCTGCAGGCAAAAATACGTGATTTCCCTGAAAATCTGCTTTTACTTGGAATATATTTTTACCTGGAGCAAGTGTGCATGTTTCAACTTATTCCCCAAATTTAATTCTCCTATTGTTCTTTTTTGTTAAGATTGAGGGGAAGTAAATAAAGTTGATCACTCTTCAGATAAGTGTGTATGCTTCTTCAAAGCAGCTCTTTGAAACTGCTAGCAACTCTTAATGAAATCCTTGATCTTTTGAGGTCAAAGGAGGGGGGGAGTTAACATCAGAATCTGGGGAGTAATGGTTCAGAGGACTGCAAAGAATGGCTTACCACAGCCTACTTGTACTTCTTGTTAGTGTATTGGCAAAAAGGATCTTAGATCCATCCCATGGCTCCGTACCTGAGGCGGAGCTCATATATGTCATGGAAAACCTCATCCAGCAGCAGGGGACTGGCTTGTCTTTGTAGATTACTCACGGGTCTTCCTAAGAAGCACTCACTGGTATCTAAAAATCAGTGGCTTTTATGGTGTGCTGAGTAGGGTACCCCAAATGCCATCTTGCCGTGTAGAAAACTACACTTTCCATTTTACCTGTTACACAGGATATCATGCCTTTATAGAAGCTCGTGCATATATATATAAAAATAAATATATAATGGCATGCAATTCTGAGAAGTCAAGGTCTTAGAGCAGTCTCAGACTTCTTTATAAAACTTTCATACTTATGGCTATTGGAAAGAACAAATTCTCTGTTTTGTATTTATGTCAGAAACTCAAAGGAGCTGTGGTATCTAAAACACCAAGAAAAATCAGTTATTTATTTAATGATCTACAGTTTAGCCATATTACTTCTTAAAGATGTCTAGTCACAAAGGTCTGGGTAACTTCTTATAAAATGAACTCTGAAGGAGTCATTCTTGACCTTTGGTGATGTAAAGCAATTGGTTTAAATGATAAATATTTGAGATCTCAGCCTTTTCTACAGACAGTTGAATGACAGGCTCTAGTACTTTGGTAAAAACTCTTTCTTTTTGCCTGCCTGTCTTTTTCTCTGGACAGTTCTTCAGATTTCACATACTTCTCCTTTCTGGGCAATACAAAGTTAAAAATAGATTTACTACTCTGGTAAACAAGTCTGTGAACAGCATAAAGTAATCTTCACTCTGCCGTTCATCATTTCTGTAATAATGCAGATACTTCTACAAGAGCTTTAATGTTTCCCTTCAGAGGCTTTTCAGGGAACTGTAAATCAAAATTAAACTTTAACTTTGAGGAGGTGTTACTTGGTAGGAATCTATTATTTGCAACTCTTCAACAAAGCTCTGAATATATCTAACCTGTCTGATTTTCAACAGCCTTAAAATGATTTCTGAACCTGGTGAGTTCACTGAGTCTCTTACTGACATTTGTGTTTTGGGGTTGGTTAGTTGGTTTGGTGTGGTTTTGTCTTTGGGGTTCCCTGTTCTTCCCCCCCCTTTTTTTTCCCTCCCTCCTCTGATGAGATAAAAGTCAAATTTGGCCTCTGTATCATCCTCCATGGCAGACCATCTCTGATTTTGTGGATGCATTTGGGTCTTGGCCTTCTCCAGCTTATCCTTATCTTGCTTCCTGTGGCCCAGGGCTGCCACCTCCCAGTTCACAGTGGTACAAATGATGTGGAAGAGCATGTCCTCAGCACTTGAGCAGTATCCATCTGGGGACACAACTAAACCCTACTGAAGCCCATTCTGATGACACACCTAAAAAAGCTCTGCTGGTAACAGGAAAATTATTCCATCTTTGCATTATATTAAAAAAGGTAGGAATTTAAGCTAGTGTTTTAAATGGAAACAATAACAAAGTATAATTTTAAATGAGCTTATGATTTAATATGAAATCTGAAAATTATAAACAGATTCTTTTTCCTTAATGTTCTTAGGCTAAACCCTTGATAATCATTTATCTAACTGCCTCTATGATTATACCTACTATGGTGGTTTATAAAAGTTTTTATCTGAGATTAAAAAAAATTAACCTTATTAATGGCTACAGTAAAAAGCTACAGTAGAGTAATTTGAAATGGGGCAAATTTTTTTATTACTCAGATCCTACTTGCTTCACCACATTAATTTGTGCTGCATTAAATTTGAGACATCAAGGTTGTTCAGCAGTGCCAAAGTCAAAGCTTCTCTGATTTGTTTTTGGTTTGGTGTTTGTTTTTGTTTGTTTGTTTGTTTGTTTTTTGGTTTGGTTTGGTTTGGGTTGGGGTTTTTTTGAGATAGTGAAGGGCCTATTATAGCAACAGTAACTTTGAGTTGGGTAAGAAATAAATGACATGTTTACCTTACTAAAGATGCCAGTGAAATTTGTGGTGTATGGATTTGTAAGAAGGACTGGTCCCTATGGCTCAGAACCTAATGCTTCCTTTGTGGAGAATACAAATGTCTCAATGTTATGGACCACGATCTGAAAGCCACATATTTTAAGTAAAGTCACTGCTAGGCTGGAGGGCAAGTTTAGCATAAGGGTTGGTTATAGATCTTATGCACTGGTGCAGAGCTTTAAGCACTGACACTTGCCCTGTCTGTCCACTGTTTTCTTACACTTGAAAACTAATTCACATAAAGGAAGCCTATGAATTTAAAGAACATTTGTATCCAAGTATCTTCTCATGTGTGGCTTTCATTACAAATTAGATGATCCACTGCAAAGGAAAAGGTACTTGGGAATAGCTTTTTTCTTGTGATGAGGCCTAAATATTAATGAACTTGCATTCAACCTTTCCCTTGGAGAACATGTTCTATTTGTCTGTTGTTCTTAACTTGTTGCTTCTGCTTTAATTAAATTCATTAGTGACATTTAGCTCAGGCTGGGACTGTGCTTCTGACCTCTAATTTGAAGATAGGTTGTCATGTATTTTTGAAAAGCACTCTAAATTCAGCGTCCCTTCCTTCTAAAAATCCTTTGCTTTCTTTCTCTGACCTTAGCTAACCTTTTCTGAGCTGATTCAACTCTACCAGTCCAGCAGAAACTGCTCCCTCCCCACCTCCTCTCCCTGCTGGTTTAGTTTCTTGGTGAATTATTGAGTTGCCCAGTCTTGAGAAAGAGTCCAGCAAGCACCAGAACTGGATGCACAACCAGCAGCTGAAACATTGGCTTGTTTTGGGGAGGAAGCAGGATCCACTCTCCCTTCAACAACACTATCCTGATAGGCTGACTTACCCTAGACCACTGTCTGTTGAGCAGCATGGAGGGTGACCCTTGGTGATGCCTTGTTCCAGTGTAAGTTTTAGCTTCAGAGCTACTCACCTCTCTCTAAGTGGGAAATTTGTGAAGATGAGTCCTTGTCAAAGGAAATGTTTGTTGCAGTTCTCAGTTTCCCATCACTCACTAATGAGACAGCAGCCCGTGAGTCCCAGAAGATGGGAATGGAGGATCACAAAGAAAGCACAGTACTGCTGTTGCACTGCTTTCTCTCGCAGGCCTGATTTGAGTCTCTCTGGGTTAGTCTGCCTTTACATGTTCTCAGCTACTTCCTACTGCTCCATTCATGGCTACAGTCTGGATTCTGGGGTTTTGTTCTTTTATCACTTCTTTTTCTTTCCTCATAGGGCATTGCTATGACCAACTTCACTTGTGAACACTCATCCTTAGGTGCAAATGCATCCACTTCACTGTTCTTTCCTCTTTCTGGTGATCATTCACCAGTCCTCTTTGCCTATTTTCTGTGAATTTCTTTTCTCTTTATCCCTCTAGGAAGAGCTACTCTAACATTAAGAGAGTCTAAGAGAATCTAATGCTTCTTACTGATGAGGAAAGCTTCTCCATATTTTAAGCTAGGGTTTGGGAGAGTGAGAGTAGAGAAGAAGGATATTTACCTGCTGAACATGGCAAGGAGATGAGGAATATCAGTGGCATGAAGTGTGAATAGTAGAAGTACCCCAGGATGTAGCTGTCTGGTGCTTAATCCTCTGGCTGCTGTCCCTGGGCTTTCTGGGCATCCAAAGTGTGGTTGTGCATCATCCTTTTGAGATCTGACCTCTAGGGTGTCTAGAAATGAGAAAGGAGATCTGCCATGGAAGTAAAAGGTACTTCCCATGAGGCTGGTGTGTGTGGGCAGAGTATTGCTTCAGAGATGTGGAGTTTGGGACTTGCCTAGGCTTCTTTTTGGTGCTCCTGTTTGTATCCTTGGCTGTGTCACCTTAGAAAATTCACTGCCTGTGTGTGAGTTTTAGCAGTCCCTATAGAAAACTCCTTCTATGTTTACTGCAACCTTCTCCTGTGTATCCTTTTAATTGTGGAGGAGGGCATCAGATATAAACGTGCAGATGAATATCTATTGTATTTTCACTCATACAGCCTAGGAGCAAATACCTAGCAGGGGCCACTTGAATGTTATAATGGAGGTAGATTAAGCAATTTATGGATAGTTAATCTCAATTTCCACATAAAATGCGCAGGGAAGGGTGTGAGGATTTTGTGGTTTTTTTAGCTTTTCTTTAGTTGCTATGACTGGGGTGTTGCACAGTCTTGTGTTTGTCTCCTGTCTTTTTTTTTTTTGTATACACCATCCCACCATATAAGAAATTGCTCTTGCAGTTTGTGAAGTCTGTTCATAGCTGGCTCTTTGCTGGGTAAGGGAATCACTACATCTGGTGATGGTGCCCAAAGGAAAGTTACAAATTGGTTTTGATATCTTCTATAAAGTAAGAAAGGCCAGGATAGTCTAGGAGGATGTGGGTGTTTGCTTGACGGGGGGAATCTCAGGAAGAAGCCAGATTCTTCACTTTCTGAGGATATATCTAGTTCTCATCTTCCTTTTTGTAGGAGGTTAGAGTGCTTAATGGAGGAGATAAGATAATTTTCCCATTTTTATAGATGAGACAGCAATCAACTGAGGCACAGAGGTGAGAGATAGGAGTGGAGACCAGGACTGTCCAGCTTCAGCATGGCACTGCTGATGGCTTCAGCTGTTTGGCCACGCTGGCTGCACTCAGCCTTCATTTCTTCCCCAGGGGAGCTGGATATGGATGTTGCAAGCATTTGCTGCAATGTCTTGGCACCAGCCATTGTCTGTAGGATGGACCTTTAACCCCGCTGCAGGCTGAGAGTAGAAGAAAGGCTTTTCTACCCTATCCCTCTAGAAAAGACAGAGGTCTTTGCTCTTTTATTTGTTGTCAGTATCTGTAGAGAAAGTGGGGGAAAGAGAATGGTATTTCCATATTAATCATAAGATTTCAGAGAACTTTGGACTAAACATTTTTTAAACTTGTCAGAACTAGATTGACATTTGTGAGCAATGAAGATAATGGGGAATGGGAGTATTGTACATTGGAGAAATGTTTTTTGTCACTGTCTTTAACCTGAGCTTTTGTTTACTACTAATATTATTCTTGAGATCAGAGACCAGGTATAATTTGGATTAAGGAAGAGGAGGAACGGAGAAGAAATACTGAGCAATGTTTACATACTGTAAATATGCACTGAGGAGACTTTATATCTTAATAGAGAAAAGTAGGGCCCTGACTTAGAAAATCACTTAAGTGTGTGCTTTTTGTCTGGGAGTGACAGTCCTACAAAGCCTCTTGACTCATTGACTGAAAGGGGTTTCTGCTCCTACCTACCCCTGAGTGGACTAGAGAATAAGGGGAGGGTTGATTTTTTTTTTTTTTTTTTTTAATTATTATTACTTTCTGATTTTTTTAACACCCGCAGAGTCAAGGTGAACGGTGGGAATATTAAGTCCTGCAAAATTACAAACAGAGAAGCATTCCTCCAAATTAGTAGGAAACCTCTTCCCTCGGCATGCTATGTTTGTGCCTGGGAACAGGAAGTCAGGTATTTAGCTGGGCAGACCAAATCATATACAGAGCTTGTGAAAATAATTATCTCTGCATTTCCAGCTTTTGTTTCACTGCCCTTAAATATGCACTGAAATTTCAGTCTGAAAATTCTGAACCAGAACATGATTTTGCTGGGGAAATTGCGTATAAAACCTAATTAAAAGCATCAACCCACACTTCTCTTTTAAAAGTACATCTACTACCATCATGCCTCTAAATGTAACAGAGCTCAACGAGTCTCTAGCAGCCAAGAAGACACATAATTTAAAGACTATTTTGGCATTTGATTAAGCACACAGTGATAACTACAAGCCCATGCCCTGCAGGCATGACAAGAGGCAATTATGTTCTGAGGTCAAAAGCGAGGGGGAGAAAAAGCACAAGATTTTGATGACTTACTTAATTTTCCAGCTCCTGAAATTAGCAGAGACAAAGAAGTTCTAAATCGCCCAGATAAAATCCTGTCATTATCTGTTGCCTTTTCACCCTCTGCTCTCACTTTGCTCTGCAGAAGCTCAGGAGGATTATTTTCCACCAAATGGCTGCACTTATAAAACTCAAGTTGGCACACATTTAAATGTTAAAGAATTTGAAAAACACTCTTTTTAAGTTCTGTATTTAGATGGCTGTCTGCACATAGGATCCTGGAAAAAGACACCTGTTTTCCAAAGTAGTGAGCAGCCATCGGCTCCTCTTGACTTCAAGCCAACAATTAGGTCACTTATTTAGGAGATTAAATAAGAAGCTCAGTGAGAGACTGCAAAGATAGGGAGCTGCTCAAAGAAGAGAGAAGTGTATTAATGAATTAATACAATCGTGCTGTGTATTTCACAGATGGGCTTTGATGTATCTTGTTTCATGGCAAAAAGCAAAACATCACTGCTCCTTATAGGAAAACCAGTAAAAATGATTAAGTAAGATTATCATATAGGGACACAACATCAAGAAATGTGTTTACAAGAAGATAAACAGCCAGGCTCTAATCTCACTTTGGAGTATTTGCTGCAGATATCAGGGTAGAAGAAAAAGCCATCCAGAGCGAGTGATTTGGTGGACAATGTCAGGATGGAAAACACGTGCCTATTGCTTTAGTAGAAAGCATGATAGGAGATCATGTTGTATTACACTATTCAGCTACTTCTACAGTTTTTCCAGGGTGTCAAATTGCTCTTATGCTTTATATCCAGAAAATAAATTTAAATGTTGACTCTGATACCATAGGGAGGTGTCTGTAAGTGAAAGCTGTCCTTCTAATGGCAAGCAGGCAAGTGATAAAGAGAGAAGCAAAAAGGTGAATTCCAGGAAACTGAAAACCAAATCTGGAAATGTTTTCACCTGTCCAGAGATTCTTTAGCAGAAACATGAGCTATTACTTTGGGGAAGGGGCGTTCAGTTTTGGTTTGGATTTTTTAGGGTTGGGGGGTACTTTAAACTGACATACATGCAATTTTAGTAGATCAGTGCTGGAGAGTCTCTTGTACAGGAGACATGCCCAAGATGCAAGAAGTGTGCTCTCAGTGTACCATAGAAACATGTTTAACAGCTTTGTCATTTGCTGGTAGCAGTTCCTAACATCTTATTTCCAACAAAATGGAAGCATTAAAGTTAGCTACATATGTACAGTATTGCTTTTTGACAAATACACCAGGTTTGTATGAGTGTATTCTCAGGCAGTTAATTATTGTGATTTTAAGTAGGGTTTTCCTCAGCCATCATGTGTTTAATGTCTTTCTTTGATGATATAGAATAGTTACTGAAAAAAAAAAAAAACCAACATAGGAATTAAGAGCAAAAATATATTTTCTGAATTGTGTGGGTCAGAAGTTTGAGTTTTGTATTCTGTAGTGGGAACTGTAAAAAGTAAAGTAGTATTGGCAACTGTCTTTGCCCTTTGTATAGCATACATTAACTGTCCAGAGAAAAGGATCCAAATTGACCCCGGGCTGGGCCAAACCATAGCTCCCCACAGTTAATATTGCCTGTAAATCTCATTTTGTCATTTCTTTGACAGTTAATAGGAGTCATCCAAGCACATGGCAGGAGGAGGGAGGGCCCTTGGCCTCAGTGTTCTGCCAAAAGCTGCTAGAAACCTTCTGCCTCCCATGTCACCAATCTGCTCAGATTTAGTACAGAACAGGCTTGAAAAGAGAGCTCACCATAGCTCTTTTCCAAAATGAGAAGCCTGGCATCAGAAGTTTTTTGGTCAGCACTGGCCTGTTGCCATAGCGTATCACAGAGCAGAGCCTGCTGCAGGCTTCTGTGGACAGATCCCTGTAAGTGGACTTAATACCTCTTGATATTGTTTGTAGGGCTGGCTAAAATTGCTGGACTCTGCTGACTCTGTCTTTCTGGCTGGCTTATCTCTTTGATCAAATGTTGTCTCTTAACTTTGTCCCATCCTTCCTCCACTTACCTTGATGTTGATTAGTGACATAAAGACAAGGGTAAGAATGAAGTATTGCATCTTAGAGGTTTGAGGTATTGCATCTCAGAGGTTCATGCTTGTCCTCATTTCCCTCCTTTTATAACAGGAGAAGTTGGTTGCAGTAAGAATTTACTGCATTACACAAGTGTATGGTGCAATATGAGCCCAGGGTAAAACTATTTCTCCAATGTCAGGGAAACCAGGGCATCTTACGTGATGCAAACCCTAAAACTATGCCAATTGTAGAAGCTATTATTCAAGAATAAGCTCATGTCTGTCTTGGGAGTTTGGCAATTAGTCCTTAACTGTGGTGCATCAGTAAGGATCTGATATTTGACTAATCCCTGTAAATTTACAGAAATGGGAATGTTTATCTGTCCAGTAATACGTAAATGAGACAACTGACAAGAATAGAAGGCTTTGTGGAAATTAATATGTTGGATTGCTGCCGCCAGACAGATAGAACAGCCTTGATATGGTTAAGGGATGTTCCGAGAAACATCAATATGCTCCTGTTTTCCATAAGCAAACTTGGCATGCATGTACCACATGGAAGTTTTCTGGGAGAAGACAGCAGAACACTGGATGGCATTTTTGGTTTTGGGGGGAGGGTATTTTGGTGTATTTGTAATGGAGCCCAGGGAAAGTGAGTTGCTGAAAGATTTTTTGGTGTCAGATGGGCCATGGATCTGCTAGAGGGTTAAAGCTTCACTGATTGCTGTGTGACCATCACACAGATACAGGCTTGATTTGTATGTTGAGTTTTGTGGTTGGAGGTAGTACGATGTGTAGCTAGGAGGGCACATCATCCCTGCAGCTGGAAGCCTTTTTGCTGTGGGTGAGTTTTCATTCTTGTGGAATAAGTAAGGAAAAGAGTTGACTTTTGTTTCAGTTTGCGGCTGGTGTGCTGGGCTGGGAAGCAATTGTTTGGTTCCCAGCTTCACCATGGATTTCCCATGAGATCTTCTGGAAGCCTCATAACCCTTCTGCTACTGAGATAAGAAAGACTACTTCATATGGATATTTGGGGATTAATATATTCACTTTCATCAAGCTGTTTAAGATCTTTGGATCAAAGATGCTGTAAAGATGAGAAATACAATTGCTTGTTGTCTAGTGAGTTTATTTACTAATACTTTTAGGGCTTTGTTTTCAAGGCATCTCAAAGTGTGTTTCTTTTTTCTTTTGCAAACTGTAGCCTGGATTTCTTTTAAAACAGGTAAGATTTCTGAGAGCTCTCTAATTTTACAAGTATTTGCCAAGTATTTGACCATCTAGGCAAATCCAACACAAAACTAAGACTGAACTTAAATCACGCAGTGTCCCATAAATTGTCCTTTCCATGGAAAATATCACTGCAGGGCCCAAACTTTGGGAAGATTGCCAGAACCCACAGGCCATCCCCCGGCATGCTGCAGGCTACAACAAAAGCCATCAGCCTCTCATTTTCTAAGGACCAAGAAAAGGACCAGGAGCAATACAGATGTTATTACATCTGCTGTAGGACAGGTGCAGTCTTACTGAGCAGGTGGGATCCTGGTGGTTGGATTGCTCATTGTCATAAAATTTCCTTTGCCTGATCAAGTACAACACAGGGCTGTAATTTTATATATCGAAACCAACTAGCGTTTCACCTGGTAAGTAGAAGTAATAACAGTGCCATAGTTGCTATTTACCTCTTTCAATAGGCGATTTCTAAAGCCCTATATAAAAGGGATCTCTTCAGGGTTTTTTTGAGATGAGAAAATCAAGTCACTGAGTGGAGAAGTAATTTCTCTGGAGAGGCAGCAAGCCAGCGATCGGACCCCGTTTCTACAGACTGTATCTCAGTGGTACAGAAACTATCTCAGTGCAGCACATGGATAAAACCTGCTGCTAAACGTCATTCCACTTTTAATCTTAGCCTCAGCATGGAAAGTAAATGTTGACTGTGTTCCTGTGTTAATCCTTGCAGCTTTCAGCCGAGCCCCGGTCCCCATGGCTGTGGTCCGAAGGGAGCTGTCCTGTGAGAGTTACCCCATCGAGCTGCGCTGCCCGGGAACAGATGTTATCATGATCGAAAGTGCCAACTACGGGAGGACTGACGATAAAATCTGTGACTCTGATCCTGCTCAGATGGAGAATATCCGCTGTTATCTGCCAGATGCCTATAAGATTATGACTCAAAGGTATAGTATTTAATATTCTTTGTTTGCTGATTGTTGGTTTTTTAATCCGGAATGTACACACCAGTTTGTGTGTGTGTGTTTGCATGAGAAAATGCAGGTACTTTGTATGTATGTGCACAGAATTACAGCTATCGTTGCTAAACTGTGGGTTTAACGGAGTTGGTTTAGCATCATGCAATATAAATGACATTTGCTGTATGTACTACTGATCAGTCAACTTGATTCTCCAGTTTTACCTCTGAAATACCTAAATATCAAGGCTCTTAATGAGAATAGAAGTGCAGTCTTTCTCAAATTAATATTCACTGGTTTTTGTGCTATGTTCAAACAGAAGGCCAGTAATCTCCTTCAAACAATTAACATTTTGTGTTCAGAATAACATTTACAGTTTTGAAAACACAAAGTGTCTGCTTCATTCCTTGTGTTGCCAGACTTAGTTTTAGGGAGGATCTGAATTTCCAGTCAAGGATTGGTATTCACTCTCGCAGAAGACTTGCTAAATTTCTGTATAATAACTATAGCTTTTGAGTGTGGCTGCTCCATCTGGAAATGGTAACTGAGATACAAGCCATGTAGACAGGCTCCTGTATTGCAGAGTGTCATGGTTTGGGAGCTTCAAAAATCTAATTCCCTAGTCAAAGCCCCCTCCCACATCTCAACCTTGTATAAGATGTGTTTTCCAGACAACCACATGAGACTTAGAATGGGGGAAAGGGGATATATTACAATGGCTGTACACATAAATATTATAATAAATTACACACACGATCTCAACTATCTCTACTATGATAGATCAGTATTTACAATGGATCAGATCCCTTCTCACCTCCAAATAAAAGTCCAGGAGGGAAGAAGGACAGATCCCTTCTTCAGAGCAGCAATGTCTCTAAGGCAGCAGGTCTCTCTGTCTCAATGCAGCTGCTGTAACATGACTGTTGTAGCTGGATCTCTTCTCAATACACACAAGGGGGTCTCCAAACCCCTTGGCCCGTCGTCTCCAAACGAGGGTCTTCAAGACACAAGGGGGTCTCCTGTCACCCCTCTCGGCTCTCCTTCGACTCCAAGCGAAGGTCTCACCTGTGGACTGCCAGCAGGGACAGAACTCGCTTCACCACAGGCATATCACGAAATGCAGGGGCATCTTTGTGAAAGTCCCTTCCCCAGGGGTTCACCCCTGAGTCAGAACATCTTGGGCACCATTCAATTGAAAGCCTTTGCCTCAAGAGTTCTACTAGAGCTCCTGTGCTCTGTCTCAGGCTGCTAGGCTTGTCAGCAGCAGCGAGGGGGGCCAAGGTCAACCCCCCCGCGTTCCTTCTCCGTCCCGGTCCAGCTTCAGGATGTCTTTGAGCTTCTCAGCTCCTCTCTCTCTGGTGCTGCAGCACTCCAAGACTCCTCTCCTTAATAGGAGTCCACCTCCCTCCTTTCTCGGAGGTCTCAGAGGGGTGTGGGGTTTTATTCCAATTCTTACCCCAACTTCCTCTCTCCCTGCTGCTCTCTCGGCTTTTCTGAGACAACTCGGTGTCTTCCTTACTCAGCTGCATGCTGTTTCTGCTGCTTCAGTTATCTCTTGGCTCTTAGCCACAGTCTCTGGACGCTGCTCTGTCTCTGCTCACTCACAGTGGAGAAAACCTTTTTTAGCTTTCTAGCTGCAGATACTTAGCCCAGCCTCACGCTGTTCCAAGTCCCCGCAGCACCCCCCCAGCCAGGGTCTGGGGTGCCCAGAGGCCCCAGGTGACTCCGAGCCACTTTCCTTGTGGCCTTAGAACATGGCTACCACTTCTACCACCAAACTACAACTAACCTTCTCTTCCGTTTGCTTGTGGTATGTTTATATTTCGCAGAAGCGCTCATTGGATAAAACTTCAAAACTTCCAGGGTCACCACCCCCTGGGGTTTTACCATTTTATAACTGCAGGGGGAAAACTGTTTCCCCCCCCACCACACAGAGCCAGGGCCTATCAGTTTTTTCCAACCTAGAGGTATCCTGGTTGTGGAAAGCCTGTAACTGTTGCTGAATTTTTAAGGATATTTTCTGGCACAAGTGGTGTTGTGGGAAGGATTCATAAGTTACAACTCTTGACATGTAATTGCATTCAGTAAATTTTTCCTAATACATGAATAATTATTCACCACATTTGACTGTTAATTAGCAATAGAGATGAGTATTTCAAGATATTAATAATGGTATTGACATAGGCAAAGTGTTGCTAATTGACGTCACGACAGCAGTGTTTGTGTAGTGACCTAACGGCTTAAAGCAGTGCAAGGTTTTAATGGAGTATCTCACGATTGTTTGCTGTGAGATGCTTTGCACTAAAAATGGTCTGGGGTGAGCAAAAGAAAAGAAAACTTGAGTTTCATCTGTGTTTCACATGCTAACTGCTGTTTTTGACCTCCCCGTAGAATTGCTCCATGTCAAGTATTTAGGTCTCAGAATCCTGACCTGTCTCACGTCCCTTTTGCTGAAGGTGGCTCCTATTAGACCATTTGAATTGGACCTCCTTGCATAGCTGGTTGAAGTCTTGTTTATAGATTATGCCAGCTATGTTTTCAAGAGAAGTGGAAAGGGTAACAACGTGCCATCAGCCAGTCCCCTGGATTTGGTGTGGTTTTAGTGGAATTACTGTAATTCTCATGTTCAGGTTGTTAGTGGCTTCAAGCAGAAACCCTTAATCCTCTGCATATTGGCAGAATAAAACCATGTCATCCCTTTGTGGGCCGTTACAAAGTATTAATATTTTTATATATATGTATTATTGTCCTCCAGGCACCAGCTTCCGAGCCAAATGCAGAACTCTGCAATCTTCCAGTCAGTCCCCACGCGTAGCAAGTGTGCAATAGACGTTAGCTCTTTGGTCAGGGAGGACACATTATCGTGTTGTGTGCCCAAGGCACTGGGATGAAAACTTATGTTGAGTCCTTTTCTCCAGGTATAATCAGTGCAGACTCAAATGGCTTAGCAGAGAGTTTGACAGGGAAGCACATCTCTGGAGCAAAGCATCTCTGTGTTTCCAAGTGGGCAGAAAGTAGTGTCATAGAAGCTGACCACTGAGGGGAAAACTTCTCAAGCAAATCTTTATTGGACTTAATATCTGTGGGGCCTTGCCTGCTGCCATTTATCAGTAGGGAGGCTCAGGAAAGGGTGATGGCTCTTTCCATTTAAGCCATTTGATGATCAATTTTTATGAATAAGTGTGCAATCCTTTTATTGGGTACTATTGAGTTTCTTGAAAATAAATATAACCTGGTTCTAGTTAAAAGACAAGCTAAAAAGGGGAAAAATACTCTACTTTGCATTTTTATGTTAGTCTCATTTTTTTTTAATCTCCATTAATTTAAAGAGTTGAAACAATTTAAAAATAAAACCATTAAAATGAAATATGTTCTTAAGATGCAAACCAGTCTGTCAGCTCACAGCTCCAAGTAGACTTCATAGCTGAGCCTCTGAAAAAAGTAGTTTAAAAGGAAAATTGTGACAGCCTAGTAGTTGTGGCACTAACTATGCCATTTTCTTCTGAAAGCCTCTACCTGCAAAAATTAATCAGTTTAGCAGTATTTGGGTGGGTTTGCAGATTAATGCAGGCTTTAATACAGTGAGCTTGTCTTTGCCAACACTGTGGGATGGGGAAGCAGCTGTGGGAACTGAAGATTGTCATGGCAGTGTAAACCTGCATGGTACCTGAAACTGTGTATGAAAAGAGAAACGATACGTGCAGTGCATGCTTATTACTCATTGATTAATTATTGCATTCGTAAATACACAGTCTCCTCGTAGGTTGTATAATAAGTTGCATAACAACTGGCAGTTTTTAATCAGCAACACTATACAGCCGACTCAGACACATTACAGTGTGGCTGTGGGGAGGCAGAGAGGGAAAGATGGGGGAAAAAAGTATGTATGAGACAGAGGTGGTGTTAGTTTGTGAGCTGACGCTGAAGGAGAGCAGATTTATGGTAGACATTAGTGATTGCACTCTCAGCCCACCCTTCTTCCCCCTGCAAAAAAAAAAAAAAAAAAAAACACACAAAAAAACCCAACACCCTGAGCTAGCCTGTTCTTTACTTCTGTGTGCTTATTTAAATTAATTTTTGCAGACGACTACATGAGGTTATTTTGAAAGGGAAAGGCATAAATCTTACGGTGTGTTTGTGGAGCCCCCTGAGCAGAGGGAACACAAGGAGTTCTTACTGCAAGCATTGCCCTGAAAATCTCTAAAATCTTTGGAGTATTGCTTAAAGTAAAAGACATTTAAACAGCTTGTAGGGAGCTATTTTATAGAAAATTAAATTGCTGTGGCCTATTTTGTTTTTTTTTTTTTTTTTTTAACTTGCCAGCTTCTCCTTCAAGCATCCAAGTAACTGCTGCCCGTAACAGCTCAGAAAGTGTGCTTTATGAACTGAAGTTTTTCTGATTTAATTAGAGAAAAATATATTTTGTAGCATGTTTGCTTTGGAGAAGTGTCTTTTTGAGGGCTGTAACAATTAAATTCTAACCATTCCCATTGCAAACTGTGTACATGGTACCATGGGAGTCTTTGCTATGTCCTCCCTTGAGCAACTGTGCCAGAAAATTATCATATCATCCATTCAAACAACCAAGGTTCTCTGTCAACAATGGGGAAAAGCAGCCTCCTATTCCCGTAAGAGTTACCTTTGTTTTTATAGCATTAACACTGCAGTTTAGTATATTAAAAATGCCCTAAAGAAAAAGGAAAAAAAAATAGCTTTTGGTGCGCTCTCTTGAATTTCTTGTATATGCTTTCCACTAAAGAAATGCCCAGCTCAGAAAGGCAAAATCTGTGTATTACTTTTTGCATCTTAGTAGTTTCACTACAAGTCAGTGGAGCCAATTGCCTCGTAACAGCACCACACAAATTTAAACCTGCAGTGTGGGCACAGGAGTTAAACATTTAGTTGCCTCCTCCTTAATGCACACAAATACACCAGCACATTCTTCTTTTTAAGGCATGGGCTTAAGAGTTCCGTATTTGTACTTTCCTGGGTTGGAGCCACTAGGAGGAAGAAGATGGGTGGATCAGGTTTTGCATGTCTGTTCACAGAGCTGTGGTGCTGCCGATACCACCTTTGCATTTAACTTTTCTGTAGGCTTTAATGTTAAATTTTAAAAGGGGCAGGGGAAAAGGGGAAATCCAGGTAGGAATAGTAGGAAGTATGTGACACGTAGGTTCACACACACAAAACAATTGCATTTTTTGCCTTAAAGGCAAGAGCAAGGCTTTCCTTTTGCTTTTCCAATCCTTGTCTACCCCAACCATTGTATGCTACTCTTAACTCTGGAGAAAGGAAAGGAGAGATGGAATAATATGACAGAATGACAAAACCAGCAGGGATAACAGAAGAGACGGGAAAAATATTCACAGGTCTCAGCAGCTATTCTCAAGATCAAAGCAAAATTCTTTCTGCCTTTTCAAAATTTGGAATGTAGAAGATGTTCCCCAGCAAGAGCCTTCCACTCTTGTATCTCTCAGCAAATCAGAGAGCTCAGTTTGCAAATCAAGCAGTGTTTGCCTTTCACCATAGTACAACCTTGCAGAGCTCTTGTGTGCTGCTGTTGCCACTTCTGTCTTGGGGATGAGGGCTGAAAGCTGCTCAGCTCTCTCCTCTCTTCTCCTCTGAAGGGAGTACCGGACCCATTTTGTGTCCCACAGGCCAGATACCTCCTGCCCAGAGCTTCCCACTGCTTCCAGGACAGAGAAACTGCGTCTCCTTGGTCAGAGGATGTGTAGCCTGCGCAGCGCAGCGGGATGTGTACCCTCTGCTTCACTGCAGCTCATCCCAGTGCCATCTGCCCCCAGCACAGCTCTCTGGTGAGGGGGAAGGCAGGGCCAGTCAGGTGGGTGCTGCAGCTCTTGTCCCCTCCTCTGCTGGCTAAGCAGCCAAGGAATTTCTGGTAGCTCCCTAGGAGCACAGCTGGAGAAGGTACTACATGCCCTGCCAGTTCTGCAGTTGCTTAGCTGAGCTAATTTCCTTTAGGTTTGAGTCTGATTTTGCATGGTTTGTCTCTGTGGTTTCAGTGTTGACATCATTGATGATGCCTCCAGGTCAAGACTTGGAGTTAAAAAAAAAAACAACCAACCACAACCCAAAACAAAAAGTACAATTAAGGGTGTAGGACTGCTCTCAGATTTCCATTTAGTTTCATCAGAGGGCCTAGTCCTTTTACATGAGGAGAGGCACTCACAACTCTCTCAGTAGTTGGAAGGATGGTAGCAGACACTTTGCACAGGGTTAGGTGAGAATAAAGAAATTGAATGAACCAGTTTGCATTACACTGCAAAGATTTTTCATCTCCTGAAGGGCTGTGTTTTGTTAATGTTTTTGGTTGATGACCTGAGAAATGCAGGAGTCTGAAATGAGTGCCATTATTATTGTAATAATATTGCATCTCATGGTGTGCTGTTATTGATGCTATCAGTTCCTGTGATTTTCAAGACACTTTTCAAATGTCAATGATCTGCACTTGCATTTGGAAATAAAGAGGCAGGATTATCTGTATTTTACAGATAGGATAATTCACGTTAATCATTCATAGAGTGGCCACTGGTTTTGAACATACTAATTTCGGGATGTTCTTGTAGAGTCTTTTATATTAATTATCTTCTCACAGTGTGTGTGGGGAGGTGCAGAGGACAAGGAGAGCTGCAGACCTGGAGGCTCTGTAGTAAGAAGGCCCATAAGTAGGACTGAATGAGAAGACTTCAGATGAATTGCAGCAGAGTCATGTTAGGCTGTACAAAATTAATGGCATATTTCTTAGAAAACAGCCCCCTGCTTATATGCTGTCATCACCTCTGACTCAGATACTGAATGCCCTATTTGGTAGGAACCCCACCACACTCCTCTGCATCCTGAGTATGTTTTGCAAAGATTGCCAAGATACTACTCATTTTTCTAAATTTGTTACCACACAGATGGCATGAGAAGTGCATTTCTGAAGGACTGAGATGCTGCAATGGGAAGCTAGGCTTTCTGGGAAGCATAAGTCTGACGCTTTGAGATCTCCACGTGAAAAGCGTCAATATGGAAAAATACTAATGTTTCAGTTAAACAGTTTTTGTAACCAGTAGAAATTAACAGGGAATACTGAAGCTCACATTCCCTGGATTCTCATTTTAAAGGTTAGTAAACAAGCTGCACCACTTGGTTAAACAATCTATTTTCTCACCATGTGGAAAGATATTTTAAAATGAAGTCTGTTAATCTTACCTGAACCTTGGCCCTGAGACAAGGGCACATATACTATTACTAAGAGGGGGTAAAAATCAAAAATATCCGAACAAGAACTGTAAGTGCTAGTGAGGTTGTAAGCACTGAGCTGTTGAATCACTCTAAAATAGGTTGCTACTTCCCAACCTATACAGTCTTAATTTATCCTACCTCTTCCTTTCCTGAAAGTGCTGTTGGAGTAAATTCTTAAAGTGACAGCCTTCTGGAATTGCCATGGTACCCCAGTAAATCAGGGTTTGTCAGCCCAAACATCTCAGCTGATTGCAGCTGCCATGGTAACAGATGAGGAGGAGGCACTCACTTCTGGAGGTAATTAGGTTCCAAACTGTGGAAGGCTCTGTAGATGAAAAACAGTGCTTTAGGCTTCCCTGGGTACCAATTGGTAGCCATGACCAGCTATAAAACACCACACTTTAAATAAATAAATAAAAAAATAGAGGATTGTATTGTGCCGTGCCTGCTGGGTTTTGGTTGCTGTTAGCATGCAACTCCAATGCATTGCCATTTGAGAAAATTCAGACTTGAGCTGAGAAAGCAATGTGCCCCTGTGGCCAAAGGGAAAGGACTCCTTGAAGTGTGCAGACCAGGGGAAGCTGGAGGAATTAATCTTTGCTGTTTTCTAAGACCGTTTCATTTTTCCAGCTGTTTTGTTATGTTTCTTTTCATTTCTTTTTCCCCCTCACTGGCCTTAACTGACAAAGAGAAGACATGGGGTAATCTCTTAGATAAATCATGTCTTGAAGTGGCCTTAGAATCGCTGAACGCATGATGTGCTGAAAACTGTGCAGGGAAAATCCAGGTTGATTACTCCATCCATTACTTTACAAGTGTGAAAGTGGCCAGCTCCACCTTGTCAGGGGGAAGCAACTGGACAGCCTTTGGCAGCCTTTTGCTTGTAGCTTTTCCAGTGGGAGAAGGCCTATGTGCAATATACTGCTGTCGTCTGATTTTTTTTTTCTGAAATTTTGAGGCTTGTTGAGAACAGTAGCTACTAGTTTGTACCCTGGGAGGAAGTGTTGAGCAAAGATGGATATGTTGCTGACAGTGGTGTCCACTGGTTGACATGCATGCTACATTTATTACCATGCTGCAGGAAGGGGGTGCAGGCCCATAGAAAGCTGTCCTGGAACAGCAAGAAGGGTGATCAGTGAAGGTGCAGCTTTAGGCCCTTGGGTACTGTCCCCTGCTTTTGATGAAACAGGTTTTGGACCATGAAAAGCGTTTTCTGAGGTGCCCGAAGAGCAAAGTTTAAAGCCAGGCATCTGCATGCTCCTCATGGCACCTCCTGCCCATTACCTAAATTTCTGAAGTGATAAACATCAGAGGTGCTTTTGCTTAGTTGTCCTGCATCTTCAGTCCACCTGAATATGGCAGTCTTATGAGGCCATCACAGGGACTGGCTGTCAGATGCTTGGTCTTCTTAAATGAGGCTTAAATCTATGTAGAGCATAGCAAATAAGGTTTATTCAGGCTAAACAGACTTACACTATCTTAAGATAAATAACAAAGCAAAACTTTGTTTTGAGTAGAACGATACATTCATCCTCCTTCTGTTAGTTTTGTGGATAGAAATAATGTCTGGAGAGCTGTGAGGTAAGATGACTTTGAAGTAATGCATCTATATCACTTTCTTTTGCTTCTTTCTTTCTTCATGTTACAAAAGAGCTCAGTCTGTGCCTGAGGTCAAAATTGGGTTTTTACACAGGGGATTGTCTATTCTTTAGGACATTTCAAAGCTTTCATTCAGCACATTTTTGACTGCATCATTTGTGGAATCTTTGGAGCTTAAACTCCATATTCTGTTCCAAGACTTGTAAAACCAGCACTGGCTTACACCACACCCTGGGGTTTCTGTGTTTCTTTGCAGGGCTGGAAGGACTCTGCAGACCCCACTCACCTTTGCATGCTTGCAGTTTGGCATCCATAGCTTGGCTTTCCATTTCGTGTGATCCCTCTGTGATACCAAATGCAAATAGGCAAAAGGTGTGCCTTGGACACAAGTCATTTCCTTGTCAGCATAAAAAATACAGACTGATGCAGACAATGTTCCTGGATGATCAGTTCAATGTGGTCCTTAAATTTAAGAATGAGTTTGGTTACTGGAATAACCTGAAGTTTATTTCAACCTCTTTGGGGAAAAGAGGGAAGGAATGGCAGTTCTCGGAAGCAGTGACCCAAGAAAAGGTTTTGCTGCCCATTATGATTCAGGAGAAGGATTTTCTGTATCAGTAAGCCGAGTGCATAAGAAATGCCAGGCCACATCTGTGATGTAAAGAAAGGGCAGGATATGGAATTTGATTAGAGCCATCTTCTATGCATTATGTATAAGATAATACATTGGTGTCAGTTATATACAGTAGAAGCCTTAATTCAACTGGAGTCCTGCAGACATCGTAAACTGGGAGACAGGGAGTAGTTTATGGGCAGTAGTAGTCTCCAGACTGAATTATAGCCTCAGCATTCAGTCTGTTACCGAGAGTTGCAGTTGGTAGTAGACAGTATATTACCGTGCTTTTACCGAGAGTAGGACTGGTGACAAAGAAGGGGAAAACTTTATCACAGAGACACTGTGAGAAATGGAGGGTTGAGTTATGGGCAAGGCAACCATAGAAAACTATAAAACTAATGCAAGGGAAGAAGGGAGGATTTGGAGCTTGCCGGAAGAGGAGATGGAAGAATGGGAATAGAGTTTCCCCATGCGATCGCTGGTCTGCCCCTGTGCCCTGTCCTCCCTGCCTTGGGGCAGGATGTGGCATCCCATAGTGGGCAGGGACTGTCTCTGCCACTCCCATGCCTTTTTATGTTCTGATCTCTCATAGTGAGGAAATGGGCTTTCACCCCAATGCCTAAGATTTTTAATGTTCTTTCTAGATTGTTAGCCATAATTGCAATTGCTGAATATTCTTGCTGACCATATAAATAGTCAAATCCTTTCTGAATCTCATTAAGTCCATGGTCATGATGACTTCTAGGATCTTGAAGTCCAGCAGAATAATAGCTTATTGTATGAAAAATGATTGTCAGGTTTTAATTTCATTACTATCCTTTCTCACTGTGAAGACAAAGACATCCAAGCTACCTTTGCCATTACTGTTCCTTAGCTTGTGTGTATTTGTCATTGCTTCTAACTTATCTGCTCACCTAGTTATGATCTTTCAAATATTTCCTTTCATGGGAGTTGGTCTGGAGTTTTGTTATGAGTATGTGAGAAGGTTCTCCTTTTTCCCTGAATACCCGTAATTCTGCATTGCCACATTTGAGGCAAGATGAGCTATACAGAGTTCTAGTTCAGGCTGCATCTACCTATATAAAGGCAAGATCATTTATTTATTTTATTTTTATTATTTGCCTTTTTTTTTCCTCCCCCCTGTCAAGTCTACTCAAATGCTGAAGGGTTGTTTGAGGTTTTTTCTTTTTGCTTTCTTTTTATTTTATTTTTTATATTTAAATTTTATTTTAAGCCAAACAAAAGAACACATGGGGGGAAAAAATTGTTTGTGATAAATTTGGGAGTTTGAGGCCATTTCTCCTTAGAAAGCCTCCTTCCTCTCTTCCTTTCCTGGAGTGGCTTTGAATTATGCAGAATGTCCCATTTGACTCAAGTATTACACCCACACAAATATAATTATGTCCTGCCCCAAAACACCTGCTCTGCTTCTGATAAATCATTAGTTCTCTTGGTCACTTGGAACAGATTGTTCTAATTAAATGGTTACAGTGGGGCCCAGCTAGTACTGATGGAAAGTAAAGTTTGGTCCTCAATACTAGCAAATATGTGGAGTAAAATATAAAAGCATCCGTTAGGTTGGAGGGAGCAAACTTAGTTCTCGAAAAAATATAGTGCTAGTTGCAGTTATCCAGGATTTGAGTCACACACATGTGAGAGCATTATGTTCTTGATGTTGGTGGACTGGAGGTGTGCTCAAGTTGGTATCTTGGGTGATTTTCCGATGAGTAATGGAGAATTTAATGTACAAATGCAGATGAGTAATCTTCACCATTGGTGTTTTGGGGAGCAGGGGAGACATCTTTAGAACAGAAATTCCTGCCAGTGACAGAAGTGCACCCTGACACTCTTTTGAATTAGTGGCAAGGTTGCTGACAGCTGAACACAGGCATCTAATATCCAATACACCTTAAAAAACCCCCAAACCCCTTAACTATACGTACACACAAAGAATATAAGTCACCTTCAATGTAGTGGATTAATCTGAGCTCTGGAAAATCAATTTCAGTTGATTGGTTGCACTTGTAGCTAGGTGTAAAGAGTTAAAGCCAAGCACCAAGCAATGCAGACTAATGCCTGTCATGTTGGGCTGCAATCCAGAAAACACTTTGGTGCCTGTGTAAGGCTGTGCATGTGACAAGAGCTGTGTGAAGTTGGCATGGAG
The DNA here is from genome assembly GCF_025592945.1 of Manacus candei. Lineage (NCBI taxonomy): Eukaryota > Metazoa > Chordata > Aves > Passeriformes > Pipridae > Manacus > Manacus candei. The sequence goes on along the minus strand of NW_026138076.1, from coordinate 39,417,339 downwards.
GTAGAAATCTTCCAAGAGATATCTGCAAATTTCATTTTCGTGGCCTGGATGGTGTCCAGGTGGCAAAAGGACCCAGTAGTTCATCTCACCAAATCACTGGAAGTCAAGGGGACCTAAGAGGGCAGCTAAGCCGCCACCTGCTTTGCTGCAAACCACATGGGTTGGTGAGCCAAGGGTGGATTGCATCCTAATCACCCCTCCCACCATGTCTACTGACTGCAGTCTTGTGTGCCCAGAGGTGGCTGAGGTGAAACTGAAGTTGTAAACACTTAGTAATTATTTAAAAACCGAAAGTACTCTATAAAGGGTAAAGGCAGAGGAAGAGGATGGAGGGTTTTTTTTTATAGTGCTTAAAAGGAGCTTTGTTGCATCATCTTACAGATTCAGTGCCAATTGACACAGCATACTGCAGAGCTGTTTCTTTGTCAGGAAACTTTGGGTTGGAGTAGAAACCTCCTATACCTAGTGTATCCTTCAGAAGGACCCATGTATTTGTGCTAGTATTGAAAACAGGTGAAATAAATGCCTGTAGCTTAAATTTTAAGGGTTTAAACACTTAAAAGTAGCCATTACAGCCAGGAGCCTGACTCCTGCTGAACTGGCATGAGTCCTGTGGTCTCGATGTCCAGAAATTTCTTTTGGAAATGGAAGTTCACTCTTAAGTGGCTCTAGTGCCTTTTAATATTTTGCTCATGATCTAATTTGGATCTTAAGTATACCAATTTGGAAACAGCCTGCCTGACATCAAGCTATGAGTTTTTTAAACTCGTATGGTTTAATAAGATTAACTTGCTGCAGTTCTGATACAGTCTTCAGTGAAAGCTTATTCAAATTAAGAATCAGTCAGAGGGGAAGTAGCCTCAAGCATAAAGTAGGAGTGAGGTGGTGCCAAAAATCAGGGCTCCGAGAGGCTTTGTTGTCTCAGCCTTCAGTGAGAGCAGAAACCTTTAGCTGCCAAATTAATGCACTAAAGGGGGAGGGGGGAAAAGCATAATTAAGAGATGAAAAACCAATATTCCCTTTTTCAGCTGTCTTCTTTGGAGATGTACACAGATATGCACACATAGAAATGGATACATAGTTCAAAAACTTTCATTTTTGAGACTCTAGAATATGTATTAAAATATGTGGGAAGTCTGCTTGAATTATGAAGAATAATTCACAAAGTATAGCAGGGTCACTAAAATGAATGAATAAATAAGTGAGTTTGAGGAGTATACCTGCCAAATCTGTGTTTTGGGGCTGTTCTGCATAAAAGAATTAATTCATGTTTTTTAATCATGTTAGTTTCTTCCAGTATTTCCTTGCATTTCAGCAGTATCTCCACCATGAATTTAATTCCCTCAGTGTTGGTATGGGAAAATCCTGATTGTGTAACCTCTTTTAACCCAAGGTTATGTATTAATCCCCTTTCTCCCAAGGGGACACCCTCAAGTTTGACAAGTACCCTGCGATTTTCAAATGTGTACCATATTGATAACATGTATTTGGAATCAGGACCTTTCTGGTTCTGATTTGAATTCTGAGCACGTTGGGCATTTTTTCTTCTTCCATGAAGAGGAAAATTCTCGGCAGAGTTTCCATGCATAATTTCATTCCACTGTTTCAGCAGGAATAATGCAGCTGTGAAAGAGGAATGTGAAATCAAGAGCATATCATTTTTTGAATATCACAGATTTTATTAAGGGTCTTACAGGAAGGGGGAAATCTATAGGACAGATTGGTCACAGTCCAGTGTTGCTCAGCGAGAAGAGAAACAAAGCGGCAGCGGCTGCGGTGCTAATTTAAAGACGTGCTTAGCATTGGCCACAGGAATAGCTGGAGGGCTTAGATGTGAGCATGAGACCCTGGAGTAAACATTGGGTAATTTTGAAATCCTGATGCTGCTACAGGGGTCATCATCAGCTGTTGGTTTTGTACCAAAACGGTACAAAAATACTGTCAGCACACCGGAAAATAAAAGATTTTGATTCACTGAGATTTGCAGGGTTCTGTCTTGTGTAATGGTGATAAAAATATGCCTGTCCTGTCTCCTGTGGCATTTAAAAAAAGCAAAATGGTGGTGTGCTGAAGTTGGTTGCTAAACGGTGTAGCCTGGTTGTCTTTATATGGGTAAAGCTATTGCAGTAATGGTTAATTTGCTTGAAAAAAAACAAAGAGTAGCTGGAACATTTTCTTTCTGTAGAAGTGTACAAAATCTAGTTTGGTGACATGAAGTATTTCTTCTATGCTTTTTTTTTCATCTCCCAGATGGCTATTGGCAAAATAGACAGTATACAGTATGATGTTTTAAGTATATGCATTTCTTTTATGTGCAACATTTGGCATGTTTGTATATACATCTAGATTGACTGCATATATGTAGAGAGGGATGTACATATAAGAAAGTACAGCAACATGTGCACAGAAAAATAGCAAATGACAGCCTTTTTTAAAGAGAAAACTGCACATTTCTTGCCTTACATATTTACAAAGAGAAGAACTGATTTCATATCAAGGAGGAAGAAGAAGCAACACAGAGTCTTTTCAGATTTAATACCAGCATCAACATCCAGAAGACCCCAAAGGTATTGCAGCATACTAGCAAATCCAGATTTTATTATGATACAGATGTTGGTCATTTGGTTTTCTTCAAAACCACGAAGAAAGCAAGAAAGTTGTTCTGCCCTGGATGTCTGTTAAAGCTCTTGCTTCTGCACCACACATAATGCTGAAAAATTGCTGTCTTAATATCCCACACAGGTGTCATGACTGTCAGTGTGGCACCTCTAGACTTTTATGGCTGCTAATCAATGAACTCACACTGCGACAGTATATCCCACTTTTGCCCACTGTATTTAAGACCACAGTAGGCAAATGGGGTCCAAGGGAGCTGGCTTCATAATATGCCAAGAGTTTGGCCTTTGACTTAAATTTTTCCATCTTACCCAAGCTTTTCTTTTTATTATCATCTTATTATCATCTCATTATTAGGCACCAGAGAAAGCTGTAACTCTTGCTTTAACACTTCCTATTTTCTCCTGGCTTTAAATCTGCTGGACTTTTTCTTTCTTCCTAGGAGCTTCTCAGTGTCCTTCTGCTCCCAGGTGATCTCTGTGTTTTCTTTGTCACTGTGAGACCTGTGCTGTTGTTGCTTATTTCTAAGTATTCTTTGTCTTTTTTTTTTTAAATGTGGTTACGGGGACTTTCATTAGACTGTGTGGTGGTCTGGGTCCTGTACTGCTCTAGGTGAGCCTCACTTTCCTGACCGAAGTTGGAGTGCCCTGATTTGCAGGTGCTCAGGATCTGTTGTGTTCCATGCAGCCTTTGTATGGCTGCACCAGCAAATGCCTTCCATGGGGATAGCACCCTCAGGGAGGGCAGTTCCTACTTTCAGTGACTCCCTACAGCTAGCACTGAAGAGGCAATCTTGTATTTTGTGGGGAATGTCACATAACTGGTAAGAGGGGGATTTCTTCAGTAGTCAACCGGTATGGAATTTAGTTAATATTTTACAATGCTTTTGCTGTGTGACTCTGTTCAACCTCTTTGATCTTCCCAGCTCCTAATGAGGTGAGTCCCCTGACTTTTGCTGGTCTGTGCATGTGGCTCTGCCAGTGGTAGCAGGTCAATCCATGTTCGTATTACTGGCCTTAGGCTGTTTTCTGAGACGGCAACAGCCCTGAGTGTGGAGGCTCTTCATGCTGTTTCAGCTCGGCTTTGAGTAAGAGATCATGCTTTGCTGAGGCTCTGAGTAACTTGAGATGGTGTTCAAAGCAATGTGAGCAGCAGAGCAGGGTGAAAAATACAGGACTGTATGCACAGGAAGCAAAACCAGATTTGTTTATAGCCTGGGTGCGATCAATGATGTTTCTAACAGTGTTTTGGAATACGAAGAATCTGATTCTGGAGGGTCTGGGGTAATGTGAAGCACCGTTGAGCTTTAGTAGCTCAGTTCAACCAAGAACATTTCCTAAATCGTGGTGGTTATCCTTGTGAGTAAATGTTAGCAGGCTCCAGCCTATCACTTCTCCAAGTCCTTTGCTGCAGCTTTCAGGAGGCCCCAGAAAGGGCAGAGAAGGAAGAGAAATGTGTGCTGGGCAATAGGGAGAGTGAGGAACGTATTGTAGTGAAACGTTAATTTGAGGAATTGGCTTTCTCCATCATCTAGTAAATTCATTAGTCATGTAGAGTAAGGAAGTTGATTTATGGCTATTAACTATATTGAATTGACATACGTAGCTTCTTGAAATTTAGTGGCCAAAATTAAGCCCTCTCTAGGCATTAATAGATTAGACTGCTTAAAACAATTTAATTATTTATCCTATACAAATGGGATAGGATATTTCTAGAGTGATGCCTATACTGCTTTGGACATATTTTAGTGTACTTGTGACTAAAGCTATGTTTGTAAAGCCTACTAATTGACTGTTGGCACAGAGTGGTGGAGGAGGGGAAGGACCTTAGCTGAGGATTAAGAATTTTTAATTTTGGGGATTTAGGAGAAAAAAAGAAAAAAGAGGAAAAAGGATCTCAGTCTGGTTTGAGCTTACGCTCTCTTCTTCTGTCTTACTCTGCTTCCCATAAACTCTGTCAGTGTCTGTTTATACAGGAGATAAAGAAGCAAAAAGGGAGACTATTAATAGCACAGTATGTCTGTGTTAAAACACAGTATTATGCATATATACCGCTATTTTTATTGCTGTAGTATGCAGATCAAGTGATGTCCCATCATGATAGGCTCTGCATATACATAATTCCCCACCTGGAGACCTCAAAACATCAATGTACTTTTTTGCGAGTGATCATGTCACGCAGTTGTATCATCTCCAAAGGAAATGACTGTGCTGTAAGTGGCTCATCCTTAAGTGTTATCCTACACAGAAAGAGAAGGAAATAATTAAGATGACATGAATTATGTAGAACAGACTTGAATAAAGAGTGACAGAATGGCTGGCTTTGACAGCTGGATGTTAAATGAAATTTGTTTCTGTTGTTATAGATGCATAGCCTGTTTTTAAATGTATAATTTATTTAGATTTATTTAAGGAGTAGAGGAAAGAAACAAGAAATCCCTGATGCGGAGAATTGAAATAATAAGTTGTTATACACACATAAATAGTCATTACAAAATATTTTATTGGTCTATTTTTGCTGTATTTATAAGGGCATTTTAAGACTCCTTGAGTCTGCATTTTACATGTGTGCCAATACATGCTGCATTTTACCCAGCAGTCCTTGTTGCATGCTTAATTGAGTTGATAGCAAAAAGGTATGAATACTCCTGACTGCTTCAGCTTGGCTCTGGGGAGAGAATAAATTTTTCATCTTTTCCAAAAGAGAATTTATCGTGAATGGCTTCTCCGTATCTGGTATATATATCTGGTATCTCAGATTGTATTTTATTACTTATACCTTGAAGAAGGTATAATTCTTGCCTTCTCTCCTCTCTGATTCTTGCTGTCCCTGACTTAGTAGGTTCACCATATATAATATGCATGTTGTTCTCTATTCTAAGTTTTTTTGGGGCATCCTAATATTGTGTTAGAGCTCTTGGGCACCCTTGGGGGAAGTGGCAGAGGTTTCTCTTCTCCAGACCAGCAGCCTTGCCACCTCTGTGCTTTGACTTTTCTCAGTGTTAACACCTCCTGGGGTTTTGAAGGTTTATAAATCGGTTCAGTGTAGAAAGAGATCCCTTTCTGCCATGTCCATTTGCTTTCCTGTAAGTTCTTTGAAACAAATTGATGTCACTGATCCTTTTGCTTCTGCTTCTCCTGTTTGTTGCAGATGTTTTTGATGCCTTTGATTGCTGCTGACAGCAGGATTCTCTAATAGTCTGTATCTCTGGATGATTGCTTAATTGCCTCTATGACACCTGCAGTAATATGGTCAGGAATTTGTGACTTCAGTCTTGAAAATCATAAAGTGTGTGGTTTGCTCACAGGTATTTTGTGGCAGTTACAGAGAACTCAAAACTGAGCCTCTTTCTTTTCTACTTTTTCTACAGAGTTGCAAAGTTGCCTCTGAAGTTGCTCTTCCACAGTAAAGTGGAGCTAGTTTGCAGTCTGGGAGGTGCACAGGCAGAAGTGCTGAGGGACAGTGGCATGGTTGCAAGCTCTGATCCCTTCTCCCACATAGTCACACTGTTAGCAAATTCAACAAAGGAGAAAGGGCAGCTTCCCACACCCTCCACTCCTCATCCCAATTCCACCCAGAAACATGCAATGTGTGGGTTGTTGGGTAATTCTTGTTCTCTGTTGTCCTAAAATGGAAACCACATACCTACTCAGGTCAAAAATTAAGTTGTAGTAAGGGTCATTCATTGTTGTGTACCTCTGTTGCCTGCATTGGTGACAGACAAATGAGAATTTCAGCAGGGCAGTGGGAGTCGAGTTGTATGGTCAAAGCCTCTGGCATTTCACATGTTCCTACAATTTTTTCTTGTGTGCTTTCTCAGAAACAACCTGAAGAAAACAGACTTTCCCTCAGCTGAGGTGTGCAGTAGGTTCTGTTTTCTGAAACAAGAGGCAGTGCCATTCAAAAAGTCATTCCTGTGATGAAAAAGTTGATTACCTCTTTGTGCATCTAGATCTATACCTTGATTTAGAGGATTGATTGACATGTGAATACAGCATAAGAATTATTCTTTAATCATTGTTTTCCTGATTATGTTATTCTTTGATGAAAAGTGTTCTTTCAGCTTGTCAGCAGATAAATGCCACCTTGAGATCACAGCCCTGTGGGCAATTCCCACAGGGCTCAAGGGAAGCCTGTGTTTCTAGTCATGAAATGCAGAGACTGTTAGCAGTGATTTTGTGCCCTCTCTCCACATATAAAGGAGTGCATTTGGGAGAAGCATGGATTCTTCCCATGTCAGAGATGATGACTTGGTACTAAAGTGATCACGAAGTGAGGCATCAGTGGTGTTAACAACAGCTGCTATCAAGTGGCAAAGCGCAAGGGAAACCTCTCCCAGATCCTTGATTGGGACCTGTGGCTTCATCAAGGCAGCAGGAGAGTTTGGGCTTCTTCATGAAAGGAAGGTGACTGAGACCAAACTGGATAGGAAGGAACCATGAGTGTGACAGGAGCCTGCTACACTGTATGTGAAGCTGGAAGCTGTCCCTTTTCTCTGTAATTTAAAGGCTCCCGGTTCTTGCTTTTAGGGAAAGGCAAGTATTGAATAAAGTAAGGACAGAGCAATTCCTCCTCTGCAAGCCATTTTAATGTATGCTTTTAGATCAATAGAAGGAATGAAATGCTTGTCAATGCAGAAATTCTGGGAAGAATATGTTGGGGAGACTGACACCATAGATACTAGAGTAAAAAAATTGTCTCTTGGCTCTTCAGAAGCCAAAAGACAGTGTGATTCAGCTAACATAATAAAAAAAAAATGTACTAGCATGTCCCATTCAGATTAATGAAGATGCCTTTTGTGTGGTGAATCAGTGTTTAGGTAAGTGTTGTGAGCAGGGAGAAGTCCCCTGAATAGCTGTTTGCAACTATTACTGTCAATAGCCTTCCCTTTTTGTTCAATTTTCTACTTACAGGTTGCTTTATGTGGAAATGGGGGCTATAAAATAATGTTAACATTAATTTATATGGGAGAGGTTACTTGTGAACATTAAGTAAAATTGTATTTCTGAGAAATATTAGAAAATTGGATGTTTGTGACATTCTTGTGTATTAAAAGGCATGGGTATATCAATAGATGTGAAAACCACATATTGGATAATCTGTAAAGTTCACTTGCTATCCTTTCTACCACCTTTTAAAAGGTAATGGTAAAGAATGGAAGTGTCTCTATTAGCAGAGTCTTAAGTTTATTAAATGTTGTGATCTTTCTGCACATGAAGGTTTGCATCTGTGTTAGATAGTTCTTTGGTTTGAAAAGTACTTTTGCCTCTTAGAGAAATTTGATTGAAAGAAGCCTCCAAGCTATTTTAAGCACCTTTGAGGGTGAAGAAATGTGTATGGAAGCCTAGTGAATGACTTGGTCATCTTGTAGTGATGCATGGTTTGTTTTGGAGTTTATTTTGGAGATAGGTGAGAGAGTTGCTGATACTACCTGCTACATACTGTGTACTAGCAAACTGAGTTTAGGGAATGACAAGAGAGCAATGCAAGCAGCAGGCACAGCCTGGAGGCAGACAAATTTGATCAGTATTAAATTGGAGGAGATAGCAAGGATGGAAATCTGCATCATGGTTGAGAGAGATTTCTAGGAAAGTATGTTGGAAAGGAGACTGAAGAGGGGGTCGGAGGAAGAAGAGGGGGAAATCTTCTGTGTGAAAGTGTAAGAGCTCACTGATAAGGATGCAAAACTTGATGTGGATCATCAGGCGTCTAACTCAGTGATACTCTGTGTCCTCTAGGGCATGGAAGAAAATGGAGGCCATCCCTTACTTCCGTCACGTCCCAAATTAGATTGTGCCCATGAGGGAGATGTAATTTAATTAACTCAGAGAACCTCAGCATCACCGAGACACTGGAGTGGCTTCACAAGCATCCCTATGACTTCACTGTGCATTCGTTATCCCAGCCTGCTCTCCTGTCACGCTTCCCGCTTTCCAGTTGATAAGAGCCTCTGCCTTTCCATTTGGTCGATTAAATGCTGTAAATTCTGCAACGAGGGGCAAAGCATTAAATTTCTCAAGCGTGTCTGTGTGTCTTATCAGGGAGCCGCTTCCATGTTTTTAACAGTATTTGATTCATACTGAAGGAAAATTGATGACCTGAATCCTCCTCACATAAGAGCTTCATTGTTAACATCTCTTGTTCTCAGCCACCTCCCCTCCCCCCTTTTTTTTTTTTAACACCTTCCTATTCAATTTATCAAGCATGATTTCGACAATCAAAGGCTACATAATCGGTTTCATTCTTAAGCAACATATTCTGTGTCTTTTTATCAAGATGCGGAGCTTCTAATTCTCTGAAGAAAAGCTAAAGGAGTGGGAGCTTATCACTGTCTCCCAAGTCACGGTAATGGAGGATTGCAGGCAAGGTGACAACAGACCTCACCCGGTAAAAGAAAGCTCCCTCACATGCTCAAGGAGCTGTGGGTAAAATAACCTTTCTCATTGCATCAGTGTTCACTGACAAAATGCACAGACTCAGCTCTGGCATGTGGTAAACTGCTCAGGGAGGAGGCTTTGAAATACCTAACCTGGGAGATGTAGAAGGACTGTGTGTGGATTTAAAAGAATAAGGAATATCAAGGGAGTTGATAGATGAAAGAAAACAGGCAATTAAAACTGGTCAGATAGCATCAACACAAGTTCGAATAACCTCCTGCTTTACAGAGGGCAGAATTTCAGGTGGGTTTTGTAGCCTGAGTTGTCTGGCTCTGTGTGGTCAGGCTGCTCTTACCATCAGTATGAACTACATTTTCTTAATGCTTTTAAGATTAATTCTAACTCTTTTCTATTGTATAATACAACTGGTGCTGGTCTCCCGTTTATGTAGACCCAGTAATGTGTTGAACAGATTCAGGAAAACGCAGGAGTAATTAAGGATGCAGTTAGCTGTGGATTGGACCTATGTGTAATTTTAGTGTGTGCTCAAGAAGTGTCTGTAAGACAGACTTTTTTTGATGTTTTGTTTTTTTAAATAAGGCTGAATAGGTGAATAATCCAACTAAACACATTTTTTTTTTCTGTGTGCTTCTAGTGTTTCTCTAGTGACTCTCTAGTGTTTTGAGGGATTTGGCAATTACAGTTTGTATGACCTCCACACTAGACAGAGAGTGGTAGCATTGGTTTCAGCTCTGTTTTGACAACTGAAAAGGAGAAGGCATGTTATTTTCAAAAGTAGTTTTGTTGGGGAATAGCTGTGAGATTTCATTTCTTTTCCAAACCCTTTAAAGATGGGCCAGTTCACCTAACAGCTCTGAACAGGAGTTGAGTCTTATGGAGAGTTTGGTCCAGGAAATGCAACAGTCATTATATATAACCTGGTGCTGGATATTTCAGATTTACACAAGCAATATGCACACAATTGCTGTTTATTGGGAAGAGGACTGGAAAAAAATCATATAAAGTTAATTGAAAACATCTGTCTGGTGGTCACCATTTCAATTTCAGTAGAATTGGTAGGTCTGGCTGTTGTATGGCCACTGTAGTGCACAATGGGAGGGGGTAAGATGATTACTGATGTCAATGCAGTTATGCTAGTAAAAGGGGGCAAAAGGAGGAAAAAAAAATAAGTGCTTTGCTCTCTAATTTAAATACTTTCCATTATCCCTTGCTTGGCTGTTGTAACCCGGCATCTTTCGCTCCGTGGAACTTGTTATCTTTGTAACCCCTGTAGCAGTCAAGATTTGTCTCTCAAGTTATTTTTCTCATCCTTGGCACTTGTCACTGCAGCCCTCCCAGGAAAGAATGAGAAACCCTTTATAATAAATTATCCACCACCTTATATGATTGACTCCATTTTTGTCCTACTCTTCTTTTTTTTTTTTTTCTCTCTTAAATGCCCTGGGTAGTTCGGTCCCTGAAGAGGAATTTGTCTGACACTAATCACTTCCCATCCATCCAGAGCTTCCATCTGATAGGTAATACAGTTGAATAGCTTGAAGGTGTATGGCATGAAAATTATTGGGAAATGGTTAGAAATTGCATTTGGTAGTTTGTCAGCTGGGATTTTTTGCTGTGGTCCATTTGGGTTTGCCATGGTGATTTTGGAACATTTACTTTCCCTCCTGTTAACCAGTTTTGGTTTATTCAAAAGTCTTTCTGAAATTGCTTTGAGACACTAATTGCATTCAAACTGAGGGCAGGGAAGCCTAGATATCCTGAATAGTCTTCCAGATGACTTAATATGACAGCAATTTTAAACTAGCAATCTTTTCATTTCTGTAATGTTTTAAATTACAATAAACAGATACTGAAGCTTTTTCAGTTAGTGCTTTCACCCTATTTTGTTTTCTGATGGTCATAACAGGCAGCATGTGCATTCTTAATTCAGGTTTCTTGGTTCAGCAGGGTTTTTAGGTATTTTTCTCTAATTGTTTTTTAAGCCGCAGTGGTGCTCTCTGAAGAATATCCTGGGATCCAGACTCTGATACAGCCCATGGTGCTGGCTTGATTTAAGCCCTCCACACAGCTAATTTATCTCTTTCTTACTGTTTTCAAGATATCAGAGCTAATTACCCAGAATACTGGAGAAAGGGATGGTTTTGGTGTGCATTAGAGAGCGCTTAAGATAGAAATGAAATAAATTCTTCCCTGTTTCATTGTCCGTGTGCAATATCTCCCCTATCATAGGTCACTTAATTTGAAGTATTCTCGCAAACTTCCAGTCAGAGCCCAACTATTCCCCATTTTCTGTGTGTGTTTACCATGTGTTGTATATACGTATGTCTTTTCCTCCAATGGGGGTCATGAAGCTGAACTGTCAGGTGCGTTTTGTTATGAGAGAGTCACTTATTGTAGCAACGAATTGTCTTCGCTGAATTAATTTTCACTCCAACAGGGTTTTCAATGAAAGTTTACAGACACTATAGTTCAGGCAGGCAGCCAACACAGAAGGGATTTCTGTTTGTATTTCTTTATTTCAGTGCCAAAGGAGGATTAGCTTGTGTTGAAAGGGCTAGAGAGGTGAGCTAGAAATGCTTGACCTAGTCTTTACTAGACACTTGCTCATTATTTTCTTTTGAGTGTTCTGCAAGTCGTCCTTAACATCTGTGGGCAAGAACAGGTTAAAAACCATGTCAAAGCTTTACAAATCTCTTTACTACCTTTATTAAACCAAGCTAAAAGAAAACCTATGTATCTTTTTTCCCGGTTTATTCCCTGAATGCACACACCCACACCCCCTACTACCAATCCCTCTCCTTCCCCCCTCCTTCCCCCATAGGATTTTGAGTTTTCTTTCCAGCCCACAAATCTGTAAGTGCCTCCTAGGTACAGGAGACACATTTTCATAGTTTGTTAGCTTGGCTTTCCAGCCCTGGCTTGTCAGTGCTCCTGACTCTGAAGTGTGTTGAGAGTTTGTTGGGTTGCTTGTGACTGTGTTTGGATGAGTGCTGCAAATTTTCTGTAATATATCTGGTAATTTACTTGAATGTAGCACGAGCTGAAAGATGGGAACAGGCTTTTGATCTCTGACATTGTCATATCAGCAGGGGAGAAAATAAAAAACACCTTAGAGTCAAGATGTGTTAAATTAGTTGGAAAGTAAATTGACAGAAAGTTGGCAACAAATACATGCTATAAAATCACTAACCCTTTGAGAAAAGCAGCGGAAAGTAGTTTCTCTAAACCTTTTGTCTAAGAAAACTGGCTAGTAATAGCAAGAGCAAAGGCTTAGCACTTCTTTATCCAAGAACTTCCAGGGAGATATCACAGCATAGTCTTAAGAAAACAAAAGTTATTAGTACAGTAAGAAGCTCATCACATCTTATTTGGAATTCTTAACTATTTATTTAAAGCTCTGTCTTCAACCGATGTCCTGTCAGGTTGCCATTTGTGCAAAATATTCTCTGTGTCCCTCTTTTGTGAGTTAGTTTGTTTTCCTATTTCTCTTCCCTGACCTGCAGAGTAAATGTAATGTAGTTCATTTAACAACCACAATACTGCCAACACTGTCAAATGGACTAGCACAGTAAGCCTTTAAAATCTCCGTGGTATTTTGATGATAATATACAAAGTATAACCAACAAGCTACACTGATACAAAAAAATCCACTGCCCCCAAAATCTTCCTCCAAAAAATGCAACTGTTTCCATCATCACCTACTAGTGTGATGGGAATCCCGCTACTTCACACTTCGGAGGAATTTCTGCACTGCTGAGATGGTAAATGTGGCCTGTGGTATAAGTTAGAAAGTTAATTTCCAGAGCCAATGGCTTTTGTTGAAGATTCTGAAGTAGGTATTTAGCAAGTGTGCATTGAAATACTTTTGAATCACTTTTTAGAAGCCTTCCTAGAATCCCTTTCCAGAAATCCAGTCTTAGGGCAGAGATGACGTGTGGTCTAAATAATTCATGTGTGGATTTCCTCTGCATGAAATCTGACAGTGTCTTTTTTGGGAGCAGTGGTGGGATGCTAAATCCTGAATACATTGCGACAAGGAAATGTGGAACAAAATGGTATCATTTAAATTTACGCCAGGAAGCCAGAGCACATCAAGGAACAGCTCTGAATTAAGGCAGATGCACTGGGCACAGAGGAGAGCAGACAGGGATGGGAGGCAGAAGGAAGATCAGCAGTTAAACCACTTAGTCAAGTTGTTGCTGCAGAGAGCAGTATGTAGGGTATGGCCATTCCCTGTAAGTGCACGTGAGGTAGCATTTGTATGCTTGGTTGCTCCTGAGACTGCACATGTTTATGTTTTCTTCCCAAGGATTCCCCTCTTTTTAATAAGATCAAACTCAATTATTGAACTATAGACTTCCTTCCTTAAAATCCCATGTGCCCAGATTTCCCAGTAGTCTGTCTGGAACACAAGTACCTGAGTAATCTAAACAGGTGGCCATTTGCAGCATAATTACTGCAGTTGTTAATGATAAATAACAAGCTCAGCTTGCAAACCCCAAGAACATCTAATTTGTTTGTCTGCCTGAAATGAATTGTCTTCTGTGCAGAATATAGATGATGCTGCAGTCACAAACTAGAAAAAAGTAAATTATTTCAATTCATTCACCCTTGTCCTGGAAGCACTTCCAAGCTATTTGCAAGATCAGGGGCATCATTTGCTTCTATGAAGGCACCTGGTCTTTACCAGCTTAATTGATATCCCAGTTTTGCAGAGAGGAGAGAAATCCTAGAGCAGCTTTCTGAAGTTTCCAGAACTGGTGATTTTGTTTTTGCTTTTATCAAACTGGCCCTTTTTTTTTCTCCTTAATCTCTAGATTAGGAAGGCATGTAATGTTTGACCATTTTGATTTTTACAACAATATTTTTATACTGGCTATTTAGAAATACTTTTATTTGAGAGAGGTTTGTTCTCAAAAATGTCAGGAAAATGTCCATTCTTCTTATGTTTGTTTGGGTTTTTTTTTTAATTCCTTAAATCAATGCCATGTTATTAAGGGGATTAATGCATGATGTTTAAGTTCCTGTCTTTGGCAGTACTAGTCATTTAGCAATCAACATAGATTCTTTGTAAGGAAAACATGATTCAGATGAATCTTGTTCCCTTTTCAGGCATTTCATTAAAAAACTTATGTCAGAATACTGAAATAATCATGCACCATCCAGTTTTAGGCCCCTCACTACAAGGAAAACGTTGAGGTGCTGGAGCATGTCCAGAGAAGGACAACAGAGCTGGTGAAGGTGTTCAAGGAGCGACTGGACATGGCACTTAGTGCTCTGGTTTAGTTGATATGGTGGTGATTGGTCAGAGGCTGGACTCGATGATCTTGGAGGTCTTTTTCAACATAAATGATTCTGTGGTGAAGAAATAAAGAATTTTTATTGTAATGAAGAAATAGCCCAGCAAAAATAATTTATAAACGTCGCCACCTTACTGTTAATTTGGAGTTAGGACATGCATCTTTTCCCACTTATAAATTCCATATTTGTGGTTGGTTTGCATGGTTTTCTACCCACAAAAATTATGCAGAATTAAGTGGGAAATGCATTTATATAAAACTGTCTCATCTCTCCGTGGAGTTTGGATTTTAATGCAGAGTTTGGTGTTTTTGTAAAACCCTCCTATAAGGTATGACAGATATTGGGGAAAAAATATTACTAATTTTCACTGATAATTAATCTGAGTTTCTTTATCATCGTAGTACTAATCTTAGTAGTCATATGTTTTTATATACAAGACCAATACTTAAAATATCTTTGCAGTTTGCCTCTGTGTTTATTAAACTATTTTAACTTTTAATCACAAAAATACTTTTTATTTTTCTTCTTTTTTTTTTTTGAGATTAAATGGTTTGGGTTGGAAAGGACCTTAAAAATCATCTAGTTCTAACCCCCCTGCCAGGGGAGGGACATATTTCCACTAGACCAGGTTGCTCAGAGCCCCATCCAGCCTGGCCCTGAACACTTTCAGGGATCAAGAATCCACAACTTCTCTGGGAAATCTGTTCCAGTGCCTCACCACCATCACAGTAAAGAATTTCTTCCTAATATCTAATGTCAATCTAATAATTTTCACCTTAAAGCCATTCCCCCTTGTCCTATCCATGCATGCTCTTGTAAAAATGCTCTCCAGCTCTCTTGCAGACCCCTTCAGGTACTGGAAGGCTGCTGCATGATCTTCCTGGAGCCTTCTCTTCTCCAGGATGAACAATCCCAACTCCATTAGCCTGTCAAACAACTACATCTGAACGGTTGGTCAATAAATACTGTGCCTTACTTTATATCCTTTACACCATGACAGTTTATTATATCATTGCTACAATAAACTTGCTTTTGGCATTACAGAGCTTTGGTTCTGGAGGACAAGTTGACAGAGGGAGAAAGGAATTTGGTTACAACTGCAATTTTTAAGTATACCAGACAAAAAAAGAGATAGAATTCAGTTGACCATTAATATTTTTCTTTTTTTCACTATAGGATGTTTTTTTTTTCTTTGATCTTTGAAAGCTTATCTCTCGATGGGTACTTTCAGCTCCCTTCTGGGGAGCTTGGAGTTGTAAACCTTTTGTCTGCCTAGAGACATCTTAAAATAAATCATAAAGCAAATAACCAGAAAAAATGTGACATAGCTTAGCATGCAAAAACTGAGCATTCATGTTAAACCTGCATATATATCACAGGAAATGAGCCTTGCAGGAAATTTAATGTAAAAATTTTTAGACAGTTAAATCACAAGTATTTGTTGATAGCACATTTGATATATTGCCCATACCAGCATTAAACTTTGTTTTGAAGCCTTCCTGCTATTTGGTGATAACAATAATTCATATTTGTTAGAAAACTTCTTTAGGTAGTTTGAGCTTCTGAACACTGAGGACTTGTCAATAAAATTGGTAATCAGACCTTGAGTAACTCAAATTGTCGATACAGTGCAAGACAACAGTGTTCAGATGCCTTTGTGTAGAGTTATACTTCGTTAAATATTTCTGATGTATTTTGTGTTTCTTGACTAAACTCCCATTGGGCAAGAACTGCATATTTAAATTCACCTTGCGATTTGAGCCTGATCTTTTTCTGTTTCTTGTTGCTCCGCTCACAGCTTCCAGTTTTCTCCTCACCATCCAAGTCTGAGTCAAGAATACTAATGATCTGGCATCTGTTGTAGTTGGAAAGCTTTGTAGTTAGTTACACTGTTATTAATTCTAGCTCTTAGGTTTTTTTTTCCACCTGAAGAACGTGATATTCTCCACTTTCTTTTGTGACAGTGATGCCACTGTCCCACACAGCTCCACTGTTTAACAGTGTCTGTTTCAATGTCTTTTACATATTACTGGCCATACACCCATTTTTAATAGTTCACATGTTCTGTATCTTTTGGATGAAGCTGCTTTTGGTTGTATCCAAGCAAGCTGCCATTACAAGCTGCCAGAACTTGGACTACTTTTTTTTTGTTGGACATGTTTTGTAATGGCATAAGAGTTTTGGCACGCTGTGTTGTAGAGGCTGATGTCAGTCATTGCTGTCTAAACACACTAGATTTCCCATCAATTACACTACTAAATCTTTGACAGACTCTGCCAATCTTTGGGTAAATGCTTCCCAGTTCTTCATTTTGACAGCTAAAGAGGAAAAGGAAATGAGAGCTACTTTGCAAAAAACATACAGTGGGGAGAGTGCGTCGAAGTTTTCTTAGCTGACTTTTTTCGCAGTTAAGAGATCTATGGTAGGGTTTGGTTGTGGTACAGTCTCTTCAGATGCTTAGGATCAGAAATGTCCTGGTCTTGTGCTTGATTCTAATTTAACTTAGCATAGCTGTTGTTTCTTTTAATTTTTTTTAATGGATGGTGTTGAGTTCTGTTTTCACTGTTTAATCAAAGAGCTATTTTTCTGATTGAATGAAAATGAAGACAAATGTCCGTATAGTAGCACTGAGGATTTCCTTGCCTTGAATCTAAAGGTGTTTCTGACTAAGGCATCTTGGAAGTAGCACTTCAATGATACAGTGTAGGAGGCTTCTAGCTTTATGTCCATGACTTTCTGCTCAATTATTTCCTGCTCAGAAAATCAGCTGGATGCTCTGTCGAAGCATTTGTTTAAAGGTACACAAGCAGCCTTGTTGCCTGCACCTTAAACCCAACATTTTTGTAAATTACTGGATCCTTTGTACCTGTGCTGTTTCACCAGTGCCTGTACAGTATGCACAGCAAAGATTTATGGACATACACTAATTTCAGCTGGACTACCAGATATCCAGACTCCCCTGCATTCAACATAGTAGATGTACTAGCAGTCCTCAGTCATCCACAGAAATTCCTAGGAAACCTGTGCAAAGAGCAAGTGTAATAATGTGCTATTTCCCTATTTTTCAGTCACTCTCAGAATTCCTCTCCATTTTTTGGATATATGCTATACCTGTACATTAAATCTGTGTGTTTGTGTATTATATGTGTGTATTTTTAAGTGTATTTTAAAAAAGATGTGTGCATTTATATATGTATGCCTATGTGATAAGTAAATTTATTCTTGAAACTAGGAACTTAATATTAGCATATCCCTGTACATATTGGTCAGTAAAATTAAATTCTGTTATTGGGAATGTGATTTTATATAGATGAGAGTAACATTTGAACATAGTAGTTGAAACCTTTTTCCTATTAAAATCATTACCTGTCTAACTGTAGGTACTTGGGAATGGTATTTCAATAATCCACAAGTAAGTCATTCAAGCAAACAGGAAAAATAATTAGGAAGAATAAACCTGATTTATTTTATCAAGGCTATTCTTTATGAGTCCTTAAAATAAACATATTTTAATTGGGTCACTGCAGAGTTGAGTGACCACTAAAGAGAGTTATTTAACATACTAGTTTGTTGTGGCTTCCAGTGCTGCTGTTACTTGCTTTTATGTGAACACAACAGTTAAACATAAGTAAATCTATGGAACTGGAGTTGTTTTGAAATGGTTATGCCAAGTGGAAAGAAGTGGTTTCTTCTTTGAGCTAGCCTGAACAACAGTTTTTCTCTTTTTATGTGGAAACCTAGGCCTAGTGAAGTGCACCTTAATGTGGGGTTGTGGTTCTGGACGTTTCCGATCACATTGCAGCTTCCTGTGACCAGCTGCAAAAGGCAGAGTGCTGAAGTGCCAGCTTGTGAAAAAGGAAAGGTTAAGACAGTCTTCGTACCTCTCTCCTAGCTATTTGCACCAGCCTTTGGGACCCTCCTCACAGTAATTTTGCTGAATGTTTCTCTTTTGAGGTTTTTGGAGAGACCAAGATGGGCAGCCTGACCAAGACCCTTCATTGCTGTGGAATCATCTCTCCAGGCCATGCCATCAGGACTCCCAAGTCCCTCTGTAGTTTGAGAGGATGTCCTCTCCCGTAAATTAATAAGCTGGTATTACTTTGTTTCCAGCAACTGGGTGGCTTTAACATTCCTTTTCGAAATAGATTTTCAGTGTTTCCCCCTCCCACCCATCCTTTCTTTTTAAAGAAATGTTTTCTTTGGGTTTAATTCAGGTTAAGGAATTTATATTGTATGTGACTGTTGCTTACAGGAGGGGAATTCTGTTTTAATCCCTTAACTATCACTGAACAGGGAAGGAGCTTGTTCTTTCAAGTTGATGCAGGAAAGCATTAGTGATGATAAAAGGATATATTGTTTAAAAACAGCTGAGACAAGCTGCTGTCTGTATTGCGCTTTCCACCTTTTCTTATCCATGATGGACATAGAAGGAGTTTTCACTCCGTCTTTGACCATGGGGGTCTTCATTGTGGGTGCTTTGTGTGGGGGGCAAGGAAAAAGAGAGAAAAGAGGGAAGAGAACTGCTAGGATCCTTTTTGGAGCCTCATTAATGGTTCAGTTGAAGGGCAGAATCTTATGATGTACAAAGAGATTAATTAATGATCTGCACACTTAAGAGCTGCAGCATTAAAATGGGATTTTCTGCTCTTGATTGTCCACAGTCTTTTTTTTTTTTTCTGTTATTAGAAGGATGGCAGTTCTCACTCTCTTCCTGCAAACTTCAGTCATACTATTAATTCAGTTTTCTAAAGCCACAGTCAGTAATTTAACCATGCAAGTGCACACTCATGACTATATGGAGCAGCACTGAAAGCATGATTTATATTGGTAAAGGGCTAGGGAATGAACCCAAACATGCAGTGCATCTTCAAATCTCAGCTTTCAGCTTTTGAATCAGACTTAACCTTAGCAGATCCTCCATACCTTTGGATAAGTTTTGGGAAGAGAGGTTTTCACAAATATGACTGAAGTCTGGGGCCCAATTCTCTGTTTTATCTATGTGTGGATACTAAGGGAAACTGATTTTGAGAGTGGTCTCAAAGTGGAGTAAAGGCATTTAGAGGGATGTTAGTTACCTCTGACAATATAGCACCAAGCCATCGATGGCTAGAAATGTGTTCTCATGCCCTGTGGGTTGCCGATGGGCAGAGGAATAAAAGATTAAATGGAAATTACAATCCATCTGGAAAGGATTTGTTATCACTCAGGATGGACTGGTGTCAACAAGGGATTTTATTAATTGAATTAATAAAATCTTTTCTCTCTTCCTGCTGAAAAAAACCCACCCAAACAGATAAGGTAGCTGAAAAATAAGGTGTCAGTGATGGGATTAGAGAGGTTCCTGCAATTTTTCAGTCATTCACTTTGAATTAAACAGCATTTGAGCTTTTCTTTGGGCACTAATGCTTTCCCCTCCTCCTTAGTTTCAGGCTATATTTATAGGCTTTTTTTTTTTTTTCCTAATCAGGCCTGGCCTGTTCCCTTAATTGTGTGACCATGTAGAGGCCACTTTTTGTAGATTCTATTTCTGGTACTGTGTTTGGGTGTTTGCCTCCATGTTCCCTTGCCAGCTGCTTCCCTGGAATAAGAGCTTTGTTCCTCCCAGGGTCTGATCTGCCTCTCCATCCTGCTAAACACCCATGGCTTGGTCCTGGCTTGGCTGTAGTCTCAGGAATCTTACCAGCACGATAAGATGGTCATATTGTTGTTTTTAAGTACTCAGAGATTTGTGCTTTCCTTTTATTTTGAACTAGCTCCTTATCAGCAGGCACACCCCAAACTGTCTGGGAGATGCATTAAGAAGTAAATTTTAGGTTCATTTCATCTGTGTAATTAAGTGATTTGTTTCAAACTCATAAATCTCTCCTTGCTCTTTCTTTTGCCACTGACTAGCTCATCTTCCAGCTTCATGTCAGGCACTCCACTCCCTTTCTAGATCAGGTTTCTTTCATTGCTTCCTTTTTTTCTTACACCTTTTGCCTGTGGATTGGATTTTTTTTTAACCTGCTTGTTGTGTTCCTTCTAACAGCCTCCATTTCCACAGTCTTTTTGGGAAGAAACTGCGTTGTCTTTGTGTCTTTGCCGAGCATCTTCCTGTCAAGTCAAAGCTCCTAATTTTTGTCTGGCTCCTGACCCTAGCATGATTTTGGCTGTGTTAGTTGCTTGTGGTTAAATTAGCTGATTCTTCCTCCTCCTCACAGTTCTTTCCTTTATACATCTCGCATGTCCCCCATCAATCACCTTGTGCCAGCCTCAGCGTCTGGCAGGAGCAGTTGGCACCTCCTGCTTCCCTCCCTTCCTGCCACTTTTGGTCCATTCCTTTGTCCCTGGCGGAAGGACTCATGGCTTCTTTTTGTGTGCTTTGTACTCCACAGAGCTGGCCCACTCCCTCGCACACCTTATTCTGCCCTTGGTGCGTTGTCATGCCCAGCAGCTGAGATGTTCCTTCCCTGCAAACTGCATTGAGCTGTGCTTAGGTGGTCTTCAGCCTCTCTGCTTCTCGGTGCCTGTCACCTTTTATTACCCAACTCTTATTATTTCCTGCTTGAGTTCTCCATTAAATCTCTCCTATGCCCTCACTTCTTATAAATGTTGTTCTAATTCAGATATGGTTGTCAAAATACACTTAAGCTTAAGGGGGAAATTTGGACCCCCCAAAAGAGAAGACTTCCATTATAAAAAGTATTCAGAGGGGAGAGGGTGGTAGTGCTGGCATAAACAGGGCAGTTAAAATTATTGTGGAAATATAAGCTGTCTCTCTGAGATCAGACACAACAGTGACACTCCTGAAGATCTCTGTTGCCCTTTTGATCATCAAAAATATTTAACTCTCATACTATCAGCCCAGGATTGTGGAAGAGCTCCATCCATTGAAGAGTCCTGGCATTGCCACTGACTTCCCCATACATTTATCTCCAAACCTTAGCCAAGCGTGATTTATGCTTAGTGATATTATCCAAACAGAGCTGAGGTTCAGGTAAGCTCTCATTACCTTGTATGCTATTTTTGAACACTGTTGTTTTGAGATAAATGAAGGAAAGATGATTAGGCTCATATAGGCATTAAGACATAAAAGACTTAATTCTTAGGAAGCGCTGGAGATATGCTGCAAGCCCACATTTCATAAGCCAGTGTTAATGTGCTCTTTTACCCTGTTATCCGTGAGTCACTGTAGTAAGTAATGGCCAGGTTTGTTTGCTTTTTACTCAGTCAGGGCCTGCACCCTGTGTGGGGCCAATAGAATCAGCCTTGACTCTTAAGCAGCCTACCGGCACTATCAGTAGCTAATTAGAAACCTGCTCTTGTGGTCAGACTTTCCTTTCAGAATGTTAATTAATTTTTGAAACCTCTGTTACTTCGACATAAGGGACCACCATGGCAAAATAAAGAAGACCTGGCTTCTTTTCCTGCTCTGTTACACTTCTGAATTCCCACCCTCCTGTGTGCCAATCAGCTCTGTGATAGCTGGAGTGGGGACGTGAGCCAGCTCTAGGAAAAAATGCTCCTGCCTTTCCCCTCTTCATTTGGTATTCTGTGTGTCTCACCCACTTTTATTTTGCATTCTTTTGCAATATCTAATTGATTCTTTATGAGACCTCTGAGCTCCATCTCTTCTCTGTGTAAAAATGTCAGTGCTGTTCAGCATTGTTGCTTTGTGGCACAAGTCTTTGGGGTCAGGAGACTGCTTCTGGGTTCATGTCCTCTCTCTCAGTGCCTAAACTCCCCCAGGGCAGTCTGTGACCCCTTCTTCTCACGCAACTGGGCTGCTCTGTGGGGTTTTGGGGCACTTAGAGCCATGAGTTGGAGAAGGAAATGGCTGTAGCCTCTAAATTCTGCAGCATGTCATGTTGTTTCTCTCCTTCCGGCTGCAAAACAGAGATAACTACTCTTAACCCACCTGTATCAGAACACTGTTGAGAGATTTAATTAGCTGCTGTCCACAGGGCTTTGAAGGTGTAAGATATATCTGAAATATTTTTAGAGCTCTTACTAAGATTAGTCTTGCTGAGTTCTACTTTCCTTCCCATACAATTACCATGCAGATCTACATAGTGCATGTACAGATATGAAATAGTTAAGAGGTTTTGTGTGTCCTTAGAAAAGTCATCCCATTAAAACAAAACAACACATCAAAGTGAACCAAGTCCTTTTGAAATAATCTTTCTTACTGTATGTGGTTTAGGACCAGCTGAACCCTCTGAAAAGCCAAAGCAGGGAGTGAGAGAGGGAGAGGGGGAGAGAGAAAGACACTTATTTATGTGAAGCCTGTACCTCTGTTCGACTTTGTACAGCCAGAAACTGAAAGAAAGGCTTCCCTAGTGTGTCCAAGTTTCTGGTGAATGGCTCCTTTGGGTGCGGAAGTGAGTGCTGAGGATCCTTTCAGCCAAAAGGAACAGTTAATGAGTGTTTCTCTGTTCTGTGCTGCTGGAATGAGACACATCCCTCTTTCTAGGTCACTAAGTTAATCAAGTCAAGGATTTCTATCCATTGTCCTTCTTATCAGTCACAGCTGCATTTGCATTAGGAAGCTTTCTGTTTCTTTAAGCCTCATTCATGTACTGATTAAATTCCTTCCCAAGTCTGCAAAAGCAAATGTCTAATGTATTATATAGCCATCTCTCGATCCAAATAAAAACAACATACAGTAGAATATGTTTAAAAGTAGAAAAAAGGAAAAAAAATAATTTCTTTGATTTATCTGATCCTCAGTGATAAAACACAGGGGCAAACCAGGTGGAAGCTTATGTTTCTAATGTGTGATTTTTAACTTGATGCTGGATAGCAACAATATCAGTGTGTACCTGAAGAAACAATCTAAGGTAAGAAGTGAAATTGCTCTTCTTGAATGTTTGAGTAAACATTGCTGCAGCATCTCATAATAAACAGCGGTAGCTGTTAGAATGTATTAGATAATAAATTGGTCCTGGCAGCACATTTCCATTTCACAAGGATGACTGAAGGATAAATTTGAGACAGAAATGCAAAATGACTACCTTTGTAAGCAAAGAGTTGTAGCCCTCATTCTTAAAAAGTTAACAGTCTACCTATGGTTGCACTTTGGTTTCACCACTGATTCATAGTTTTGATGTTTGGAGGCATAAGCTGAAATGTCCATCTGATTGATTATGAGTACAGCTTTAGACAAAATAATAAAGATTTCCTTGTCTTCTTGTGACTGCTGCAGTCCTCTGACATCCCGAAGAGGGAACCTCATTGTTTGGGGTTTTTTAATTTTTTTTTTCCTGTTTTTCCTCTGAATCTTTTGAGTTACTGGGAGATGTAGACTTTAATCTTCTGCCAGTACAGTTCTTGCTTTTAACAGTGTAGGAAAAATGACCTTGGTAATTTTCTCACCTTTCCAGTGACCACTTCTCCATTTTCCAAATCTTCTTTGACAGTCTCAGGAAATACCTTTTGGAGAGCAACACTTAGACTTTTATTTTGTTTGTAATAACATCGTCTGGGATTCCCTGCTCAACAACTGTACTTCAACCTTCCTCATAGATTTTCCTGTGAGTTCCTTCACAGAGAGCCTCTTATACAGTAAGCAATGCCCCGAAGCTTGAACCTCTCCATCCTCCCTCAGCCTGTTAAGCATGTATGAGTTCAGGTTCTTTGCAGCATAGGAAGGAGCTCCTTTTGCTCCCATTTTTTTTCACTGCTCTCAGACAAATACTCAATTCTCCTCAGCCCTGTGGAATTCAAGTGCTGTGTCCTGCTGACCGGGCCTTCCTCAAAAAGCAGCCAAAGGGTGGTCAGCAATGCTGACAGGCAGCAGCAGGAGTGAGGTAAAGCTCGGAAGTGGCCGTCGCTATACCATCACAAACAAGGTCTGAACAGCACAGTTGTCGCAGTGGCTGCTGGATGCCCTGGTACTTCTGCAGCTGAGGAATGCAGGGTCCTCCTGGGGAAGAGAAAACCATCCTGTAAAGCTGCTCGTTTCAAAACAGGGCTGCTTATACAAGAGCTAAATGCACTGTGGTATACAAACTGCTCATTTTAAAAGGCAGTATGATGCAGTTGGACCAATATGGAATCATGAATCCTTTCCCATGAACCTCCTTCCTGCAAAAGGCGTGGATTGTCTCTGGCTGAGTAGTTCATCCGAGGCTGCAGTGCAATCAATGTCTCTTGTGCACTTGTTTTTGCCTTTTAATGCCTGCAAATCTACTCAGCCAGTCTTTTGAAATTTTGTAAGTGTCTAGAATTTAGGACCAAGAAAGAGATTTGGCTGGCCAGTGAGTTGAAGATCAGTGGCTGTGCAGTAACTCTCAAATTATATAGACACGTGTTCTGAGGAACCGTATAGTAATCTCACATCTATTTGAGGTAGCTCGTAAGCTGGTGAAAGAGACCTGCATTACTTGACATTTGCTGAGAGCGCTCTGAACTGCTGGAGAGCAACGATATATTAGAAGATATGAAGAAGCAGAGGCAACTCTGGGAGTTACCTGGAGACTGACTGCTCTGTGGTACAGGATTCTGCCATTGTGTTGGCAATGTAAAAGAATTCTGAATCAACGCAAGATCAAACATTTGTAAATTTTCTGGAAAACTGACTTTCTGTTGAAAGAATGTTTGTGTTGAATCAGAATGTTTTGCTTTACAAAGCTACATAATTAATTCCATTAGGAACACAGAAAATATATTTTAAACTAGAAAGGTTTTTTTCCTAAACGACAATGTGAATCAACATGTTCCCACACAACATTTTGATTCAACAGTTCATTGTTTTCCAAGGGAAAACAGCGCCTCAAAAATATTTGGCTGTGACAACTATTTCTATTTAACTGCATTGATAAGAAACAATATAGTGGCTGTTCTGTGGATGCATGTGAGTGTCTGAAGAAATGTGGAGACTGGAGCAGCTCAGCATTTGGAGGTAATAGCTCTGCATTCATCAGGGATCAGTAGTAGCCCCATGGGATCTTTTTTGACTTGAGACCTGCTAAGGATCCAGCTCACTAAATATGCAAGATAAAATAATCTCAAACCTCCAGCATACATAGGAGCTGATGACAGATGAGGTACAGATTATTTGAGTGGTTTAATTATTCTTATAATTTGTCCACGTTAGCCTGTGGTTTCTAGAACTGCAGTTTGATTAAAATTCTTTGATTAAACAGATTGGTTGACAAGACAAATGTTCCTTGCAGTCTTCTGGATTGTGGTGCAAAATTAAGAACCTTTTCCTGCTTCAATTTTCATTCATGTTTTCTCTTCCACCCACAGCGAGGTGGATTTAGGATGATTCAATAGGGACCTAAACATATTTTTGAGCAGAATCTCTTATGCAAGAAAGTGTAGCAGCAATATTTGTAAGAGGGAGACAACAGAGTTGTTTAGTATCTTGTGTGGAAGGCCACTGTAATTTTTTTTAATTGGTGAAACAGTTACAAAATTTTTAGTTCCTTGTTTAACATCAAAAGAACAAAAAAAAAATCAAGCAGAGGCCTTGACAAATACAAATGCTCAGTCTATATTTTATTGATGATGTTCAGGCTGCATCTGAACAAAGCAACACAATTCCTTTTGTGTTGCTGTAATCAGGATTTGCCTGAAATGGAGGGAAATGTGGAAAGAGGCAGGCAGTGTGAGAGAGGATTTGGAGTGGATGGTGAGGGATGCTCCAGCTTTGTGCCTTTGTAATTATGCTGTGAAGTAATGCGGAGGGATAGTCCTAAGAGCAGATGTTTAAGGGTACATTGGCACCACAGGAATCAAAGTCTGAGTAGGATTTTCCTACTCAGGGGAGGAGGAAGCCTTTGAAAACACCAGTGGACACTGCTGTAGGCCGGTCTGCATTGGACATTTTGCCAATGCAGCTGGTTAACAGCATGGGAAGAAGTTTTGCCATACCAGCAGGACTCATAATTTCAGCACAGACCTGTTAGTAAATAATTTGTTTTGCCAGGGTAGCTGGCTTTACAGAAAGGAGGAGAAAAGCTCTACCAGCAACAAGCCCTCTCCTATCAGCCTCATTTACTTCATGAGATTGTTGAGTCAGTTTAGTTTGGATATGGCAATGCCAAAAATATTTTGATGAAGCAAGCATTGTTTTTATTAAACACAAATACTAAACAAGATTCATCATCATTTGTGATACTTTTAACAGAGATAGTTAAAGTGACATGCTGACTTTGCTCCCTGTGCAGACCTTGGACAGTGGCTAGCTTCTTCAGACAAGGTCCTCTCTCTCACATGGCACTAGGATCCTGTATGCTTCCCTCATTTCAGAGCATCACTTTGAGCATCAAAGTCTGCAGAGTAGACTGTGAGCTCTTTAGGTCAGGGATTGTGTTTCAAAACCAAGGGGGGGAATTTTGTCCCCTGGTGAGGGTCTTATTGGACTGATTCAGTAAAAATAATCATGCTTGTTGGAAAGGGTTATGTAATGAGAAATCTGATCAGATTTGATCAGTGTACAGCTATATTTAGGTGACATAGTGATGTCAGACCACCAGTACTGCTGAGCAAATGTGTCATGTGGCCCATAATTTACTTTTTCCTCCTAAAATTTATAGGTGAAGGTTCACCAAACGGGAGCAAAGAGCTTTCATTTTACTGTGAGTGCTTGTCTGCTATTTCGCTTGATGTAACAAGTTCCAGGTGAACAGGCAAAATGACTTTCACTCCCATGTTTTTCTTAGATGCAACCATGTTTTAACACATCATCACAAGAAAGTGCTGACCATCTATCACATCCAAGAGGAATGGGAATAAAAATCTAAAGCAGCCTGTGGCCCAGTTTCTTAGCACTGGGCATCCCAATACTCCTTAACACAAAGGTGATCAAAGGGGCAAAACCACAGTGGGTTTTATTCACTTCAGTGTTCCTGCATGGGGGGACTGCAATAACAGCTGAAATCAATATTGCTATTCCGCTGTACAAACAGAACCTTGCTGGGATGAATTTCTGTCCTTGGAAACAAAGTGAATGTGGATTTACTCACCTAGTCTGTAGCCCTCTTAATTTTACTCATGCGAGTAACTGTTCTTGGCAGGGGCGTAATAGAGTCTACACTTGTGGCCTGTACAAATTATTACACTTTTTCTGTAGAGCTATCTGCCTTTACCTGCCCCCAATTTCCAGTGGAAACTGCCTTGTTTGTCACAGGTCATCCCACATCCCTGTGGCTCACCGGGGAAATGACAGTAGTTCAACTACTTAGGTATGGATGTTGAGCTTTTTTCTCCCTGTTGTTTTGTGGCACGACTGATGTTACTTGGCTTTGCTGGAAGGCAGTGGTTAAGAGGGCAGGATGAGTAAAGCTATGATTGTGTGAGATGTAAATATACCTTGGCTATTTAAGTGTTAATAACATTCCAGGAATGGTGTGAGAGTGCTTCAAAGTAGAGCAAAGGGAAAGCAGGGATGAAGGAGGAGCAGGGAAGGCAGAAGAGAGCAAGGTCAAAACACCAGTAGCTGCCCCTGGCAGTGTTTGACAGCCTCATCAAAAGCAAAGGACTGAACTGATCTTGAAAATACTATCCCTAGATAGTAGAAGATGCTGAAAGTTGCTGGAGCAACAGCAGGATGTTTGCTTCATTGTTGTCATTTCCATTTCATTTTTGCTGATGAAGAGGAGACATCTATTGTCTCTTCTATAAGTAGGAGTTACTCATATGCTGTACTGGAGCTGTGGGAGTCTCTGAGCTGTCTTTCCAAAGCCTTTACTGGCACTAAATCGTCTCTGCAAATATATACATTCAAGAAGAAGAGAAAGGGATGAGGATGGATATGGTTTGTTAGAAGCACCAAGGAAAATGTCTCAAGATGCGATCTTCTGCATTATAGAGTTAAGAACAGGTAGCACTGAAGTTAACGCAAGTGAGTGGTATAATGTTGAAAGAGGAGAAAAAAACAGGGTTTTGCTTTGGTCCTGTAAAGACAGGTCCTGTAAATACGTGGTGATGTATTTACAGGATGCTCCAGCTGAGTTAGAAATGACTTGTTTAAGCCCCAAGGGCCATTCCATCAAGCTCTCTGTGTACCAGGTGGGACAAATGCAGACTGCAGATTGAGGGGAGGGAATAAAAATGGTAACATCCTATGGTGAAAAGGGTTGCACTGGACTGTTTTATCCCACTTCCTTTTTTCTTTTTCTCTTCCATCCCTAGTATAATTTGGAGTTAACTAAACTTGAGGGTTTAAATTTCTCTAATTTACTCTTGCTTGGAGGTACATGTTGGTGTTTTAATGTACCTTACTCAGTTTCATCATAAGTCAATTAGGAGCAAGTAGAAACTAAACTGATTCTGTTGCTCTTAACCACGGTTTGTATCAGCCTAACTAAATAAGTTTAATTAAATCAAACACTACTGCATTCCTCAGTGCCCAAAAATGGTGCCTGTGCTTGCGCATATGAATGCACAGGAGGTGCACGTGTGCTGAATACGTGTGGCATCACGTGCAAGCAAGTGAATTTCTAAATCACAACCTGCATATCTGTCTGGGCATTTATAGGTTGTCAATTAGTGCGATATCGTGTCTAATGGGAAGACGAAAATCCCCCTATAAATTCAGCTCACTGAAAAAGCTTTGGCGGCTTTGCTGACAGACTAGTAAACAATTTCTATGCAGAGTGCGATTTTCTAGTTTAGGAATGGAGCCACTTAGATTAGAACTCAGTGTTTTAGTGAGAAATGTCTAAAACGTTTACATAACCTATTTACATATGAATACAAACATTACAGGCTTTATATTAACAGCCCTTGTTGTTGCTCATTACTATGCATAGAAAAAGACATCAGCATTTCTAGTAGCATCTACAAAATTATAAATATGTGATAGAGTAATTACTGATTTGGAAATCCAAATTATATTAAAATGATTGTAGCATCTGTGTCTCCAAAAACCTCTCCATTTGTCAATTCTAATCTTTTATTGCTTAGGCAATAAACATGAGTCTGATGTCTATTTACACAGTTTTGTATGAATCCCACCCGCCCTCTTGAAATTTAAAAAGAAAGTGGGGGAAGGAATGGTTTGATATCAAGGTATCTGAAGTCTGTCCACAGCTGTTTCTCTCACTTTTTCTTTACCCCACAGCTTCCAATAATATGAGAGTTGATGGTAGATCTTGCAGATTTGTCTGAAGCAACCAGGAACTGCCAGGAAGATCATGCTAGAGCTGAGATTTTGCCCTCATGGTAAAACTGCCGAGAAAGTTCCTTCCAAGAAACAAAGGGATCAGTTCTGACTCAAGCCTTACTGTGGTGACTGTGGTGCGAACTAGAAACAAAGGAGATGTTCTGATACCCTTCATTTTAACAGTGATTTACTTCCAGAAGAGGCCCTGTAGATCTCGGCAGGTTTGGGTAGCAGATTTCCCATGCAAGAAAACAGTTATAAAAGTGGTATTATTTTTTTCATCTGTGGCTCTCAAAAGACCTTTCAGGGAGGTCAGTGTAATGCTTCCAGTTTTGCAGAAGAGCAGAGATGTGTCTCACAAGGTCGCTGTGCCTCACAGGAGAAATCACAGTGGAGGCTCCTTCACCACTCCCTGTCTGGGCTTCTGGCCACTGGAAGACACTACCCAAGGGAATTTATTCATGGCTCACTCAACTGTGGTTATTTGTAGTAGCGTCTGCTTCCAGGTTTTTTTGTCCTAGACTGAAATTCTGATGGGGGGAGTCAATGGGAGATGATTTGCCTGGAAATAATATGCTCCCTAGGCAGAGCAGTTGCTGATGTTCTGGATTCTCTGATAAGCTGCGTGGGGATTGACAGGGTCATGCTGACCTTTAAGAAGGACTTTGGGAACCGGTACATGTTTTTCCCTTTGCCTGATGATGGGGAGTGAATGTTTTATCTGAAGTGGTATGTCTTCCCTGGCACGCACGTCCCAGTTTTAGCTGAGCCATCCATGATTCCCCCTGTGGCTTTAATTATGGTGCTGCCTCTAGTTTTCATCTCTCTTTATACCTTCTGCTTATACCACACAGAGAGACTTAAAGACCTGTATATGCATAGTAACAGTTCCACGAGACGAAATGCTGCTGTATAAATAAAGCATTCATCACACCTGCAAGGGAGGTTTGAATAAAATCCCACATAGTTTTACTGCATGAGCAATGGAAGATCAGAAATGACAAATGGGTTGACAAATGGTGTGCAGTGCATAAATAGCGTTATTTATTTGCTCAGTTGTGTCAGAGTAAGTGAGATGAGGCATTCTGGTCTTTTTAAGGGAGTTGTCAGAGTATTTGTAAAGGCAGAGGCTGCAGGATCAAGCCCCTGGCACTAGCAGGTGGGTAGCCTTTAGCTGGAAAACTGAAGCATCTTTTTCTCAGGCTGTGTGGTTGCAGGGAGTGACAGATGGGACACGAGACTGGTTGGGACAGAGGAAATTTCCTCGTTGATCAATATTTTAGGGTTTGTCTGTCAGTCTGTTTGCACTAAACTTTCTCAGCCTTGTCCATATGTCTGTACTAGCTAATATAGTACAATGAGGGTTATGGGCTATTTATAGACAACACTTCAAAAAGCCTGGAGTAAGATAAAGGCTGTGAAAAGCACAGATGAGGAAAAGCCTTATCTTCTCAACCTTTGGAAAATAACTTAATTTTGATAGGTGCGCTGAGAAAAACAAGGAAGCATTTGGATGCCACCTGTGTCTTAACAAACCATTCTTTTTTACACCAACAAAGAAAATAAAGTGCTGTCACTCACCTATTATTTTATTGTGTTCAGGGTTATTAGCAGTGAGTTTATGGAGAGTTTTGTTAACCCTGAAGGTGAGTTGTCTTCAACCCTGCTTACTTTCTAGCACCTGAGATACTGTTCACCACTGTTCCTTGTTACAGCCAGGCTACAATATGGACTGCCAAAGTACTGCAGGATTTTGTCACCACAATTTTAATAGAATTACATGGGACTGAGTGTATCATTTTTTCCATTGCTGCTATTGCCTATACATTAATTGGTCAAATGCTCACCAAGCCAGGTAGCAAGAGTACTTACCTGATACTTTATTCTAGTTGTCCAAAATACACTAGAAAGCTAGGATGCCATTTCCAGCCCCTACCAAAATGTTTCCTGTCAGTTATTCAGAAGAAGTGGTCCCCTTGCAAAGCGAGGAGGTTGGAGTTCATCATGGGATGGTCTGCTAGAGGATGGGGAACGAAGTCTTTATAGCCATAGGTGGAATTAAATCCAATTCGTTCAGATCAAGAGAACAAAATCTGTGTTGCTGAACTGCTGCGGAGAGAAGGAACGAAATAGCTGCAAGGAACAAGGCATCATCAGACCAGTATGTGTGGCATTAATGGTCCTAATGGTGTGCAGACTTCAGAGCTTCTTGTGATTTTGAAGTCTGGGAGGTGTCATGTCATTATTAACAGCTACTTTCCGTGAGTTTCTGAGCTGATGCAAGGGCTCCTGTGTCACGTGGCTGGGGGAATTGCTTCCTGGCTGGTGTGTGGCTGTCATCTCTGTACCCCTGTCTTTGTCTTCTTGAGCGAATAGAGAGATTTCAGAATATAAATGTTAACAGGGTACATGTGGAATTGGATGTGACAAAACATCCATTAGCAGCTTCAGGATCACAAACATCCAGCACGAAGTTCAGTAGGACCAAAGGCCAGTTGACAAGTTACCCTTGGCTGGGGAACACACTGGGAGTCAGTGTGTTCAGAAGTCATTTTCTGGTCATGGTGCCAGTGCTGAAGAGCTGCCCGGGCCACGGCCTCTGCTCAGCCAAGGACACTTTTGGGGTTTTCTCCCTCAAGAGGAAGAAATTTTCCCATGGCCTCACCAGAGTTTGCCTTAGCATCTGTGGTCAGTTCAGTGAAAGTCCAGAGAGTCTGGGCAGCTGCTCAGTGTTTTTGTCTGGCTAGATCTTGTAGTAAGTCAGAGAAGATGAGCTCTTTGTGGGAGGGCAGGAGGAGGGCATGATGAACATTTCAAGGAGGAAGGTGGTGAAGGATGTAGCATGTGGCTGATAGTCCTGTGGGGAAGTTGGACACAGTTACAGTGCATCAGTGTAGCTGAATGCAGGCCCCATGTATGGCGTGGCCCTTTTTATCATTATGTAACAATCTTAATATCTTAAGATCTTAATATTCAAGGCAGGCTTTGAGTGGATGGTTTGGGGAGTCTCTTTGGTGACATTAACTAGTGAAGTTCTGTGTATTTTCTTAATACAGGAGTATCCTTGACTGTACGCTCCCACTACCCAGCTCAGCCCCTGTTAATGGTCAGTGGTGCCTCTAAATGACTGTTCACCCACTGAATTCACTAGGATGTAGATTGTGCTGGTGGAGAAGAGCAACTATAAGACCAGCAGTGTGTTGGTTTTTTTCCAGGAACAGGTTGCTTTTTTTGCTTCTTGTGGTGAAGCAAACAGTTGATGCCTTCCTTCTGGCAGCACTGAAGTACTCATGAACTAGCCCATGATGTGGTTGGGAGTAGACCACCACATTGCACAGGTACAGTAGGTCTCATAAGATAACTGGGCAGGTATCAGAGGCTGTGGTCTTCTCCACCTTGGTGGTAACTAGCAGAGCAAGGTAGTGCATCTTAGGGAGCATTAATGCATGGAAATATCCTGCATCTTTTTATCCCTCAAATGCAGTGAGGATGAATATGTTAGTGGGAGCTATGCTCTCTTGGGAAACCCCACTGCCAAATTTGAAAGCTTCACATGGCAGTAACAGTGCAGCTCCCTGTCATAAAATGGAGAATTTTATTTGCTTTTATTAAGTAACAGAAGCTTAATTAAGTTTCTCCTGAATGTAATAAAACAGTACAGCTGAATGTAGGTCAGTCCCAAGTAATTGTTTCACTACTTTAGCAGCTGTTTAATGCTTAAGTGTTAAATACGAATGCTGATTTTTTTTTTTGATTTTTTTTTTTTGCCTTTTTGAGAAGGGGCTAAGTAGTCTCTTTCTCAGGGGACTGTTAGGTTAGCCTTGGCCCTTTGAACCTAATTAATCAATGATGAGGCTCTTCCAGGGCTGGCTGCAGAATGCTCTTTAATTGCTCACTTGTGCAGTCATTTGTTTTGTTTAACCTGCAATGGATTAAACTCTGTTATAAAGGTCCTTGCTTCTGTTGTAGAACAATTCCAACCATGCAACAGCAGGCTTGATTCCTTACCCCCCTGGGGACATGGCAGGGAGAATGGGAAGGACGGCTCTCCCTGCTCCCCCTCTCCCCACTGGTGTTTTTGCGGGTCCCCCCATCGCTGCCTGTGACCTTCCCAGGGTGTGCTCTTGGCAAAGGGAATATCATTAGCTGTTAATATAATCCAAGAATTCTCCAGATATCTCCCTTGCTTTCTTTCATTAAATGTGAAACTTTAGAGACAGAAACTTTAATGATTTTCTGTGCGTGTGCATGTGTGTAATACTGTATGCTCTGCTGGGACCCCTCTGGCATCCCATGTCTCCGAACAGCTGTCAGGCAGCTCAGATTCTTTTCCAAACTGCCAATCTCCAAAAATATTTCCTTCTCTTCTCAAGTATGGAATTTTGCCCCTGAGTCAGGGAGTCTGTGCAAAGCATTGGCAGGGTTTGGTGACAAAGCTAAGGCTGCAGAAGCATTAGGGCCAGAAATAAGATCTTTTATACTAGTTGGGGTGGTGACCAGGACTATGAATTTCCGGGCTACAGTGGGACTCTGCTTTCCCTTTGAGCCCTAGTGAATTGTTTTGAGACGTTGTGTTTCTTGTAATGCTTGCCATTAACATTCAAAAGAAAGCTAGATCATTTTAAGATGTTTCAAAAAGAGATGTTAAAATTTATCTTCCTTTTTATTAGTTCCACTGCAGCAAGGCACCCAGTGGCTTTAGAAATGTAAGTAATGAAAAGCAGAGAACAAATGTTAACTATAGAAATGATTTATGGAGACATCTGATGAATTTATCCTGCATCTTTACCCTTTCATCCATCTCCCTGGACTTCAGCTAGTATGTCTGAGCAGCATCAGTCACATATTTTAAAGCTGACTTGCCAGAGACATGCTCCATGCTCTGGAATGTGGATTTCCCAGTTTTTGCCCCACCTAAGGCTCCCATGCAATTCTGTGCAGGCCTTTTTTCTTTTCTTTCCCCCCTCAGAACTATCTGGGTTGCATTACCGAAGTGGTTAGGCACTCCGTGACACAGCCTGCTGCCTGAAAAATGCTTAATAGCCATCAGCTTCAACTGCTCTCCATGAGAATCGAGGAGTCCCAGGCCATGCTTGAACAGCTGGGCCTTTTTGTGGCTCCTCTAAGAAGAATCAAGCTCTTTGGAAAAATTCAGCCCTGGTAGGAGGCAGAGACTTTCTGGAAAACTTGGCCTTTGAGTTTAGCTTTTTCAAAGGAAACTGTCTTACGTACAGAGAGTTTAATTCTCTGAGTACAGCATCAAACGGGCTCTGTAGCATGAAACAGACGATCCTCTGCTAATGAATTATTTTCCACATCTTCACAAAGAAGACTTGAGATTTTGCAGAAGCCCTGTTGCTCTGTTCATACCAGTTGTTGTCCCAAAGATGTTCACAGGTCCTTTTCCTATCAGACTTTTTCTGAGAGTAGCCTTTTTAGCCAAATCTGCGTGGTTTTTAACTGTATATTTTAAAGGGAGATAAGGTATATAATTAGCAAGTAGTGTCCTTTTCAGGATGCTGACCAGATAGGGCAAGTCAGGAGAAGAGCTGGTAGGCATATGAAGCTGATAACAGATAGGTAGGTAAATAGATATGGTGAAAACTGCCCCAGGAAGGACAAGTGAGGAGGGAATGAGGGGGTGGGGGGTAGAAGTATGTGATCACTGACTTTCCCCAGTTTAGTGCTGAGCACAGTGTGAGAAACCCTCTCTGGAGCTGCTGGACAGATGTTCTCAAAAATGCTTCCCCTCTCATGTTGCAGCATGCAGCCACAAAAAGTTTGGTGCTATCTTTAGACATTTTGAAGAACTTCACAATGGTGATTCCAAGTGATAAATTTAACATTAAGCACATTTTTTCCCTTACTGTTTACTTCTGAATATGCTTTGGTTGGGCAGTGCTGAGCTGGGAAGGTTTTGTGATGCTTTGCTTTCTCTGGAGCTTAGAATCAAAGTGCAGACTGCCTTTATTCAAGCTTTGGGCTGAAGATCAAAGAGAGGCAGCATTGGTTATGTTGGAATAATTTTTTTTTTAAAAAAACGACTTTTTAATATCAAAAACATATTTAGTTCATTTCAGAATTACTCTTTGAGAAACTTTTGTTTGTTTCTGATTATTATTTGTATTGCTTTAATGCCTGAGACACAGATAGGGGCCAAGTCTCCTTTGCATGAGGTACTGTACAAAATCAAGCGCCATTAACAGATGCTGTATTAATAGCATATGATCATGACAGGCTGTTTGTTTACTCACTAATATTATCTTTTTGTCTGAACTGCTTTAGCCTTGATGCTAAAGGTACAACCTGTCACACGTTTCTGATCCTGCATTTCTCTTGGTCAGGAAACTTACTGCCCTCCTCCTCCCTGCCTCTCCCCCCAAGAGGCTGAGGGATGAGTGCCATCTTAACTAAAATCTATGGACTTTTACTTCAAAATCACCTCAGTATCATGCCATTGGCAAGAGTGATGAAGAGAGAGGTTGCTCTGGGTTACAGAAATGGTACTGCCTGGGTGCCTTTGGTTCACTCTTGAGTTCATCAGGGAGTTGCCCAGCCTTGACCTCCCGTGCTGTTTGGACGTATCCATTTTTGTTTCATTCAGTTATTATGTCAAATTTGAGATGGAGTGCAGTACAAATTATTTTGGCCCCAAACCTTTCTTTAACCCTATTTGCAGAGGTGAAAGGCTAATATGCTAAACCTACCAGCCTATGCATACAGATTACTTTAGCCCGTTTAGAGACAATATTCTCTAATTTCAGTTTTATCTTCTGTAGGAATCGTTGAGAGGCTGAGATGGGGGTATTGGGTGATGATAGTAAATGACAGCAGCATTGCAGGTGTTATTATGGGCTGCATATTTCCTTGTACTTGGAGAAAACGTCAATTAGTAAAGGGGAATGCATTGGAAGTAATACCAGATTTTCTTTTAAAAACGGGGTGGGATTTTTTTTTTGTTAACATATTTAAAATGTTTCTAAATGTTCATGTTTTAGTTTGCTTTCTGCTCAGCCAGCAGATTCTTGCCTCACTGTACTACAGGGCTGCAGCACCTGGGTGTCTGGCAGAGCATCAGCTCCTTGTGCTGCCGACTCAGTGGATAGGTAGGTAATTGTAGACTGAGGGTCTGAACACTCTTCAGAGCTGTTGTAGAGAAAATAATCCATTGCAACTTGTTCTGGCTATCTCAGCTCTGGGTAGCTGCGCTAAAGAAGAAAAAAATGGGCTTTAACTCACATTGACTTGTGTTAAAATGGCAATGAAGACAAAGTAATGTAGAGCGCCAGCTGAAATTCAGCCCAGACCTCCTCTAGCCTTTAATTTGACCTCCTAGCCCAAATTAAAAGCCAGAATGTTTTCTGTTCACAGTTATTTTAACTAGTGTTAAGTCTGGCTAAACTGATGAGCCTTTTATTGGTTGGTGTGCTTTAGGTGTTTACTCTCCTTTCCAGATACCCTGTCAGTGTTTTGTAAAGTGTCTTTTTATTAGGCTGCTACAGAAGTTTATGGAGTTGGAAGAAGTAGAGTACCTGTAAAAGGGCAGATGTAGTTCTTTAAAAGATGAGCTTTACAGACTTAAGGCTTTCCTGGTTTGCTGTTTAACCCTAAGGACCATCCAATAATGTTAGCCTACATTGCAAACCTGGCCTTGCTTGTGTCCTCAGCTCCTCGCAGCTGGAGCAGCACAATGACTGCTTGAGATGTGCTCAGTGTAGATCTGTTTTCCATCCTGACCCAAACCTTTTGTCCAAACATACCCAGTGGTTTGGGCATATTGTTTTGTTGTTCTTGCTCTAACAATGAGTATTTCTTTCACCAGGCCTGCGTTCAGGTTTCCTGTTGCTGCAGGGATGCTGTACCCAGGCACACTAGCACAGGCCACTTGGCAGGTTCTCCTGTTGCAGTACACATTCGTTGCCTCTGGGGATTTCAACTCCTGTCCTCACTGTGCTAATTGCAAAGGGATGGGGCAAAAGAAATCCAAGGAAACTATAAAATGTAAGAGGCATTACATGACGAAGCACAGAGGAAAAAGTTTTCATTGCTTGGGGAGACCCTTGTCTGGAGATGGTTGACAAGTCACATCATCCCTGCTGGCAGGTCCTGCCCTAGACCTCAGATTACTGACCTGGGGAGTTCCCTGTAGCTGAGCAGATACACCGTGTTCAGGGGTGCCCCAAATTTCCAGTAAAACTCTTAAATCTTGTGAATTTGCTGTTAAATGCCTCTTGTTAAATTTTAAGGACTTTATCAATGAGTTGAAACAGTGCAATTACTTTTTCTTTTTTCTTTCATAAAACTGGTGTATAAATTATTTCCAGGACCTGTTTCCCATCTTGCTCCCAGGCTCTCCATAATATATCAAGGTAGTCCCTTTGGTGACCTTTATGGTTCAGATTTGGTTTGGCTGTGCAGGATTTTTCTGCTGTTTGACTGGCTGGGGTTCTGGTGTGGTTTTGGTGGTTTGGTTTTTTTTGTTTTTTTTTTTTCTTTTTTCAATTTTGCTTTGTTCAATATAAAATAACAATCAGGGGAATGAAATAGCTTGGGGCTTTAGAAAGAGGACTGCTTTTCTTCCCATCAAACTTTGTAAGATTTTACAATAACCATAGCAGTTTGAGTGTATCTCGTTGGCACATCTCCACAGAGGCACTTGGTGAGGCTGCAATTAGAGTGCTCTGCCTCTCCTTGTATTAGTTTGATCACGTAAGAAGCAGCCTATCTGACAATTTTAGCACCTGGATAATTAAAACCCGTCAATAAAACAACAAAATGCAGTGTGTAGTGGGACTTGTCTGTGCTAGCATTAAACACCACAGATAATTATATCGCAGCAGAGGTTGGAAAGCCAGCCTCTCAGTGCTCTGAAAGATCAATAAAAAGGCCCATTCATAATGAAAAAAATGCTAGAGAAACTGGATTTTCATCTCCCTGTCATTAGATCCTTTGCTTTTAAGGTTTTGCAGAGGCAGAAAAAGATTCTGTTGAGGAATTCTTTTTTTCTGGAAGCTAAACAGGTGGAGGATTTAGCTTTGCTTTTATGCAGCATGTTATTGAAAGCAAATGTGGTGAACCAAAGTCTTTTCTCAGGGTTTGTGATTCTGTTCTCCCCTTTCCGCCATTCACTGCCTCTCTTGTCTGCTTGTGGTTTGTTTGGTTTTTTTTTTTTTTAATTTTCCCCCCTTATTTGCAACCCATCACGTGAGCTGCACTTTTGAGTGAAATTTCTCTTTGCTTCCTGTTTGCTTTCTCCAGGGCATTATTTTTATTTTTTTTCCTTCTCTTGGCCCTTCCTAAAGGGTTGATTTGGAAATATCACATATTGACAGGGGAGAACATACTCCTGGCTGAGTTATTTGCTGTGACAACCTCTTTCTTAAAGCACTCATCCAGAGAGGAGATTTTTGTGTTCCAGAGAAGCAAAAGGATGTCTTGCAGCGTTGCCATGAAGGATAATGAATTAAGTCTGTCTCTTACTGTAAAACCATTAGAAAAGCATAATAGACCTTGAGAAAGAGGCTTAGATATTGATGTCTTGGCTATATTAGCATGTCTAGGCACATGATGGCTGCCTTGTCTTTGCAGAAAAAAAACAAAGTCTGTGTGAAGTAGGTGTTTTGGTTCAAGGAAGGGGGAAAGAGTATCCTTAGTTTTTGGCATGGTTTTTGAGAATACCTTGTTAGAAGTTGGTGTAGGTGGGGGGTAGCACCAGCTAAGAGTAGGGCGTGTCAGCAGCAGCATGGGATGGATATGGCAGCTCAGTACATTCCATAGAAATTCAAGTTTGTGGATATGAAATTTTCTGATCTTCAGGGTATTTAAGAGCCTGGTCTTGGGCTCTGACAGTCTGTTTACAGATTCAGTGGAGGCAGGTGGCTTCCCCATTTGTAGTAGTTTCTACTATGCCCTGTTCACAGGAGCTTCTGGCCATGGCATCACAGTAATTGCTTCTTCACTTCTGAAGGGCTTGTCTCGAGGATGAGGACCAGGAGAAAGAGGGTGTGTTGGGACAAAATGGATGTTTGAACCTTTAGGCTTGCTGTGGACCTGTGCGTGGATTCTGGTAGCTCTTCTCCTGATGTCCCTTGCACGACAGGTACCTACCTCTGTGGTTTGGGCACCTGTTTTTATTGTCTGGGGCAAATGGTCCCCACCTCTACGGGGAGCTGGAGAACTTGCTGGTATTGCACCTGCTATGATTACTGCTGAAAAGCTTTTGTTCGGGATTGATCTTTTATTTTGTGCTGCCTTTGCATTTTTGTTCTGTCAAACATATTGACCCAGACATGTCTAGCCTGATGTTGTTGACATGCCTGTGCTATTAAGGTTTCTGGAAAGGCCTAAAATAAACTGCCAAACTATTATTTCTTTTTTCCTTTTTTCCTTTCTTTGTCTCTTGCTAAATGTATTAACAATGTCAGCATTGAAAAAAAAATTAAAGATATCAGAGCAGGAATAAGCAGCTGTTTATGTCTTGAAATGTTTTTGCTTCTCTATCACAAGATGACCTTGTTGCTTAAAAATCATAAAAATGTTGCCAGGGAGAAGAAATGGAAGTTTGCTGAAGGGAAATGAAGTTTTGGTGGTGTTTTTTGTTTAAGTCTGAACAGAGTTGCAAGCAGAGTTGAGCCCTGCAGCTGGTCCTGAACTCAAATGTTTCCTTCAGTCCCACTGCTATAGATGCAAAACAAATGCCATATGAAATATTATTCCTGCTTCACATTAAAGCTCTTGAAAGTCGTTTTCCACTGGAACTGGGAGAAGTTCTGCAAAAATAATCCATGTTTTGTGTTACAGTGTATGTGTTACACTGGATTGACACCTCTCTTCTAGATTATTTTTCCACATCTGAAAGACAAAACAGGGACCTTAACAAGTAGAAATGAATGTAGCTGGAAAGAATGAATAAAACCTCCCCCCCTTTTTTTTTTCTCCTCTAGTGACTGGGATAATTTACACTTTTCCCTCTCCAAAACATATATATGAATAGCATGAACTTCTCTTTATGAGATGATGGAAGATTAAAGGCTGCCAAGTACCTTGGAATGATTTTTTAGAAGGGTTTGGAGTATCATCTTTTCCTGAACACACAGGAATATATGTTGCCATCAGTGTTTCAGGTTGGGGTGAAAATGCAGATCTTGGGTTATGCTTCTGTTTGTGGTCTCTTGATTGCTCTTGGTGAGCTGTGTGGACACTCTTGATTCAAGCAAAGTGTCCACAAATCCCAGCAGCAATTATGGAGGTGACCTGAGACAAGCAGGGTCTTTACTCGGGTGCCTACCTTGCACTTCAGGGAGCAACAAGGAGAGGAATGGTGGCAGGTGGAAATAAAGACTGCAAAATAAAACACACACATTTAAAAAAAAAAAAAGGATAGCTATGAATTTCTTGTCAGATTTCATGATAGATGGCAACAAGGGAACTCAAACCGACCGCTTGAGCGGCTACTTTAATTCTTCCATGTTTCCAGAACATTTCCCATTAAAATGCTGGATAAACTAATAAAATGAAAGCCGTTTCTATAATAGGCATAAAGTTGTCTATCTGGTCCCCTGAATTCCCAGATTCCTCCCACAGTTCTCTTGTTTGCTTGGCATCACAGCATATGGAAAGTGAGAAAATATCCCAAAAGGCCAGGGATAGCTTAGGAAAGTTGCAGCATGAGGGCAATGCAGGGGAAAGAAAAGTAGTTTTCTTTGAAGGAACTGATGAATCAGTCTAGAAATAAGAGTTGCTTGTGTAAAGGCAGTCATCAGAGGTGTAGATGAGTGTAAAAAAAAAAAAAGAAGTGACTATAGTTTTCTGTAGTACAGTTATTCTAGAGCCATCAATGCAAACTGTTCCTGCCCTGTTGGAGGAGGATCCAACGTGGTGGAGAGCTGCAGTTTCTGGGGTATAGCTAAGAGACCTGGATGGTGTTTCTGTGATTGCCCAGCAGAGGAGATGGATTTATACTCAAACTGGTGCAGTGCTGGTTCTTGCTGCAAATTTTAGCTCCAGTAGTCAGTAAAGATCTTCCTTCAAGAAGGGAGTTAAGAATTAAAAGGAAAAAAAAAAAGGGGTGAGGGGTGGGGGACAAGACAGGAATAGCAGATGGGACATGACCGAAAACAAAACCAAAACTAAAAAAAAAAAAAAGAACAAGGGATCCTTGTTGCATTGACTTGAAAGGTCACAGCTTCCAGGAGTTTGGAATGAGTATTACCAAGACCCAAGTGCCATGAAATCCCAATATTCCGTGTGTAATCCTATGATTTTAAAAAGAAGAACTCGTGGTCTGGTTTGCTGGGAATGGAGTAAGCATGAATATGTTACAGTTTTATTAGCCTTCATTTTCAAGACTACAGATTCATCTTCTTGTACACATCTCCTTTTCTATGTCATGTCTTGCATGTCACTTACTGTCACCTGGGCCTTTAATCTGTCTGGAAAGAAATATGACAAAATTGAAGGAACCAAGAAGCTCTTGTGAAAGTGCTAAAATATATGAGCAAAAGCAGAGAAACCAGGGCTTTAATGATGAGTAGTTTTTACCTCTTTGTCCCCTTAAAATTTCTGTAGCCTGATGTCTGACAGTAATAGTTGGTTGAACAGGTATTAGCTTTTTTCTTAAGGGTTTTAGTCTAAATTGTCCTCATCCCTTAAGAATGAGAAACCTGCATGGTTTCACCCTGGGGTGATAAGAGACAGTTTTGTGCCAGACACAGTTTTGCTGCCCATATGAAATGAGTGTGAAAAAAAAAGCAGGTTGAGTTCTCCTGGTTTTGATTTTTTTTTTTCTGTATTAGCTCTTTTTCTGTTAATTTTGTGAGGTACTGACAGAACACAGTATTTGAGATTTTATTTAGGAGTTTTTCATTTGGTTTTCTGTGTTTCTTCCCCAAGGTGCCACTGACAATTTGATCTCACCTTCTTTTCAAGTTTCTTTGCTTGGTAGGCATAGAACCCCATTCTAGGGTTATGTAAGGGAGCTTCAGGATATTCTAGAGTTGGGGGGGAAAGCCTATAGCAGTACCCTGCATTCCCTACTCTACCCTTTGTATCCTTATG
The DNA here is from genome assembly GCF_025592945.1 of Manacus candei. Lineage (NCBI taxonomy): Eukaryota > Metazoa > Chordata > Aves > Passeriformes > Pipridae > Manacus > Manacus candei. Next base: position 39,374,874 of record NW_026138076.1, on the reverse strand, counting down.
GTTTTAGTCTCTCTGGTGATATTGCAGAAGGTAGCATGTATTTGGGGAGGTTAAAACTGATGTTCACAGCCTTCAACTTCCAAGCCGAGTTTTGAAACTCTGGTTATGAATCTAGAGCTTTCTAGGTTGCACATTTTCACTTCTGTTTTTTCTATCTAAGTTCTTGCATTAAAAAAAAGTGGATGCAAGGAAATGGTTGACTATTCAAAGCAAATACTTCCTTGCAGACAGAAAGAAAACATGCACAGATGAACCCTAGATGTGTTTGTTTCCCTCCAACTTCCAATCCCTCATAACTGTGCTTTCTTACTTGTGATTTTGAAAGGTATCTTTGATCCATTACCATTATTCTATGTAACGTGGCCAGGGCTGTCTCTTCAGCCAGAAAGGCTATTGATTAGGCCACTGCAATTGCTTTTTGAAAGGCACATTGAGCCCAGTAAAGGATTTTTGTTGAAAGTGAAATTTTGGATGATGTTCAAAGTCTCTCCTGGAAGACTGCCCACTTGCACAGTCCAAGCTACCTGTGATGTCCCAGCCAGGCCTTTTGTCTGTGAGTAGCATAGGCGAGGACAACAAAGTTACTTTTTTTGTTAAGAAAATTATTTTTCTGTGTGTATGATAACAGTAGCCACTTGCTGTGATAAGTGCTGTCTTTCAACTAGAAAACACGAGAATGTCCCAGCCCTCTGGATTATCTGCTATCCAGCAAAACAGCCTGATGAACAAGCGTATCAGCTCTTATTAATCTTTCCATAAAATTAAAGAAATTATGGAGCTTAAGGCAGTCACTAATGAATCAATTTTAATTTATGGGCTCAAATAAAATCCGCATTAAGGCTGACAAACTGTAGCCTCAGGTAAACATGAAGCATTTCCACTGCAACTCTAAATGAATTCTGTGCTGGATGTCACAGCTTCTGCTAGAAGAGCAGGAGGGTCAGGGGTCCCATATCACGTCAGAGGAGGCAAAATCTTAAAGGAAGTAAAGGCAGTGGTCTAGCCCTTGGGAAGTCTCTCTCTGGCACGCAAAAGCATAAAAATCAAAGACTAATTATATTTTTCTCTTTTCTTTAAATGAACAGAGAGGCAGAGGATTTTTGTCTATAGAATCACTGTTTGCTAAATGCTTTTGCATACCCAAATTACACTAAAATTGTACATAGAGGTGCTTGTACCACAAAAGCAGAGGCAAATGTGGGTTTCTATACATGCACAAATCAGTCACCCATGGACATGTATATGTGCCTCAGTAAAAGCATCTTGCAGGATCCAACCTCTGTATTTGTGCTCTTAACCTGAAAGATGCTCACTGCAGCAGCCAAGGTCACCTCCTTCTGTGTGTCTCCTTCATGGAGATCAGTGCTTGCTTTTTGGAAAAAGTACGTCATCTCAGGAGATGCAGGCATGCTGGGCAGAATGATTGAATAAAACTTAGCCATTTGTAGTGAATGCAAGTATGTTGTCTTGTGAATGGTCAGACTGGGAGGTTTCCTTAGCAGGCTGTGTACGAAAAACATTATTTTGGATTTTAGACAGCTTTTATTTGGTGATTTTTTTTTTCCCAGTCAAGTGTTGCTGTTTCTAGTCTTTGCTTTGCATTAAACAGTATTATACAAGATAACTGTTTTTGTAGGAACGCTTTATAAACATGTTGTAAAACATATTGTTATGTCTGCTGTAAAATATACAATGATTATTTTTTGCCACCGTTGTTGTTGGTTTAGTCTTTGCGTTTTGTTTGGTGCAGATGCTGGTATTTAAGGTTAATTGAGGTCACTGTAATGGAGTTTGGGATTCAAGAATTAGAGGATTATGTACCTGTAGACATGTTTTTGACTCATCCTCTCAGTTTGGTTTTAAAGAAATAGCTCCTGGTGCTGTAAGAACTGCTTGGAGGGGAAGGGTTGTACCACCATGCCTCTTCTCTTTTGGCAATAAGCTGATGAAGACATTGGTATTTGCCACCAGCCTTTCCATGCTCACTGATGAGCTTCCCCAGCTGATGCTGAAGTCCTGGCTTCTGCATCTTCACCCTTGTTAACACTGGAGGGGCCACTCAGCTTCTCAATCTGTCCCTCTGTATGGTCTGTTTTCTGACTCTCATTTTTGTTGCTTTTCAGGTGCAGTAATCGGACCCAGTGTGCAGTTGTTGCTGGCCCTGATGTGTTTCCAGACCCATGCCCTGGGACATACAAGTACCTGGAAGTGCAGTACGAATGTGTACCTTACAGTATGTATCTTGATATATTTGCATTTCTTTCTTTAAAAGAGATTTATTATGGAGACTGGGCCAACCTTGAGCTTGTCTCTTGTTGCCCAAGGGCGAGTAAACCAAACCACGTGCATCAAGTAAGACTGAGCTGATAAGATATGAAAAATTGTTCTCTGTGCAAGGTTTGCGCTTAGATTAAAAATATTCTAATAATGCCCCATATTTTCTGTGCTGTGCAGTTTAACAGTAACATATCATCTTTTGGAAAACACTTGGGAAACCCTATTAGAGAAAGCAGACCAGAGGACTACTGCTAGCTTCCAGCTGCTCTTCACAGAGGTTTATGATTGTGATCATACAGCAGTGCGCTTCAGCTTTCCTATGTCCGTGTAATTGGTGACATTTGATAAGTGCCTTACATACAGTATTGTATCACCAGGGAGGTAGAAAGCTAACGTTTTGGGAAATTTGATGTTTGATGGTAGAATATACTAATTTATAAGCTTCCATGGTTATGAAGGCAAATTACAGGCAATCCGGTTTTGAGGCAGTCATCTGAGATTACAGCAGTGTGTGCCAAACAGGAAATTCAGAGATGCGAAAAGTTAAGTGTACCTCAGAATTTGCTTTCTGTAGAAACCGAATTTGTTAAACGCAGTTACAGTCCTACTGTCAAAAAGGTCTTACCTCAGAAAAGAAATAACGACAATACTAGGAGTGCACTTTTTGTTAGCAGTTGTAAAGAGCTGAGCAGTGAATAACAACACCATTTCTAGGTTTTCTGTTGGAGCGGGCCAGAGCTTATAGCACACCTCTCAAAATAAAAAAGCAGGTATGGAAATGGATGCTTTTGACCCACAGTGTTGTACTGAGAAAGCAGCAGGAAATTTCAGTTTGCTGAAACCCAGGATTTGGCTCAAGGACTAAGACCATCTTCTTCGCTGCCTCGAGCATGGGCTGCAGGAAAGCAAACGTGTCTGAGCAGTGACAGGCACACTGTCCAGAGGGAAAGCAGGATCTCACAGCCCTTTGGGTGGTCCCCATCCCTCATGCAGGAGGTGGCCACCTGCCTACTTCTGCCATCTGGGAAGGCTGCATAGTGTTTGACTTCTGAGAAACTGCAAGGCCAGGGATGCAGCTTAAGCCACCTCTCTGAGCAAAGGGGACCTCTTGGCTGAGGGACTTGGATTCTCTGCTGACGGGAGGCTCAGCATGTCCACATTTGTTTTTTTCTAAACAAAAATGTGAGGCTTCTAATTTCAATGATGGAATACTTTTTATGGAGTGAGCTATTAAACCATGGAAAGAGTGACATCAGGGGCTTATGGTCTGCCCTAGTGAGCAGAATATTCTCCAAATTACAGTTTGGAGTTATTCCACTCTAAATGAGGTCTTTCATTTTAGAATTGACACTGTTCATTGAGAGGGTGAGGGGAGATTGCTTTCAGTTTATCATAGCATGTTGTATTTCCTTGTGATTTGTGATTTGCATGAGATATGCCATTCCTTCTGGAGACTAGACTGGTAAAGCAGTAGTTGTTACCTAGTACCCCTCTGTAGCCTTTGTTGCATATAAAACAAAGAGGAATTTTGAAATGCCTTGTGAGAAAGGTAATATGTCAGTATTATGCTCCATGGCGTTAATCGACCCTGTGTACAAGATGTAAAATAACTCAGTACTGAGGTTGCTCAGTACCAAATGTACAGTAGGGGATTGTGTATTTTTTAATGATCTGAATGTGGGTAGGAAAATGTCAACAACTGCCACAATACCTTTGCAATTAAATTAATAGCTTTGATGGCTCTATCCTCCATTTCTTTATGAATCAAATATAATACCTCTGCAAGTAGAGTTATGGAGGGGGAAGACAAGGCGTGAGCACATGGTGAAATAGGATCCAATCTCCTGAGCTTGTTGTTCTGCATTGCCTAGGAAATTTTGGATCAATTTTCATGTGTTGTTATTCAATGTAGCACCAGAGAAGTTGGCTGTGTTGAGGCAAACTGTCCCCATTTGTCTGCAGATATAGAGTCAAAAACCTAGGGCTCTTCTCCTACCTGAAGTGGTGGATTTGTTACTGCCTCCATTTCTTCTCTCAGAATGATCAGTTTAATTTTGTAGATGTTCCCTACCTCAGCCCCACGAGTGCCCCACAAGTGAAAGCTGTCCAAGTGATGGGGAAGGTATCAGCTCTGGGCAAGTAGATCAGAAAAGGTATGGTTGGACCAAAGCTACGCCTGGTGGATGAAATCTATTTCTCCCTTGATGCCCTGAGTGATGCCTCTACTGTTTGAAAGGTCAGTTCTTAACACTGAACCCAGGTGCTTCAACTCCTCTAGCCATATTTGGGCTGTTGTCCAAGTCCTTTCAGGTCCAGCTTCCTTAGCTTCACTCCCCACACCCATCCACCGTGTGTGATGTTTTGCTTGGAGGAAGGGAGTGGACTCTATGGGTTCTCCAGCGCTGGGGAAAACTTTTCCTCAGCCACTGACATTTCATTGGTGGCTCAGTGCACCGAGCCCTTGGTGAATGGTGGTGTCTGCCATATGACCATCTCCTAAAAGAACACATCAGTTGCATAATAAAGGAACTAATAATTTAGTCAGGCACTTGTGTGCAATTCCAGCCTACCTCTGTCTGGTTGGATGGGTTACTCCTTACAGTTTCAAATTCTTCTTTGTGGACAGAGAGAGGGTTTACCCAAGTGCTGGCTCAGCAGCAGAAGGGACTATGTGTGCATCTCAAGAGAAGAGAGTTTAGGAATCATCTTTAACAGATGTTATTAGGACTGACCTTGGGCACTTATGCTCAATATAGTGCTAGTGTATACGCTGCCTCAGAGAAAAATTACTTAAGATTTAAAACTCCATTGGGTAGCCTGCTTCTCTTGAGATTTTATTTATTAACTCTTCCACCACTAGCTCATATCATTTTCAAGAGGAAAGCATGCCCTTTCCTCTCACATGGGGGAGAACCAAACCTCCTCAAACTTCAGTAGCTCATATATTGTGAAATGTTCTTTATATCACCCCATACACCACATTCCTGTGTGTTTACTAGAGATACCCCTTGCAAAGAGAGTTTCACGAGGCTGCAGTTACTTTCAACACATGGAGAAGGGGACAGATGATTATGCAGATAGCCCAGTCCTTTCCTTATTTTCCTGATCCTGTAGTCACTGTGTGTGGTAGAAGCTGCCTTCTACAAAAATGGACAGTCATTCAAAAAATGTCTGGACTTTTTTGGTTGCCCTCTGACAGGGAAAAGCAAGTGAAAAGCTGGTGATTTCAGTAGGTAAAAGATACCAGCCCTAATTTGACAGGCTTCAGTGGCATCAGGTGTCCTGTATTGTTGGTATCAGAAGAAGTCATAAAATTAATTTTGTCTTTATCAAAGCAGACCTTAGCTTATAATGTGTATTTCTCTGACACCTGCTTTAAATATTGCCCTTTTTCTTCTGAAATTACTACTCCAATTTTCTTAAATTGAATTTTCTTTTAGTAATTACCAAACAAGAGAGTTTTTTGATGTTTTTTTAATTTAATTTGTACTACTGCAGATCTGCAGTCTGCCATTGCCAGAGCTGTGGACACATCTTATGGTGGAGAGATGTCTCAAGCTGCATTTAAGCTGTGTTATGCTGTGTGTGATTATGAGAAACCTGACATGGTGAGGGTCCCTTCGATCCAGTACTCTGTTGTTTCCTAGTGCATCCCCTCCCTCTCCCCTTCTCTCTTTACCAAGCAGAGTTAAATGGGTAATTGGAACAGCAGTGGTGGAGGTGGTTTTGTGAAGCTAGGTCAACACTCATTGCAGAAACGCTTCACTGTCATCTTCTGGTGCTTGTACAATCCTGTTGTCATGGTGCCAGTACATCTAGGAGTGTAATTTTTCTTATTTCACCTTTGTAATGTGCTAAGGGCCTTCCAATTTTACTTAGGAGCCAGCACAGAAAGCAGATGAGTGATTTATCCAAAGCTCTATGTGAGGCTGGTGGCAAGCAAGAGAGTGCAGTTTTGCAGGACCAGTGGTGGTGGGAGAGGGGCTGGGCTAGCTGTCATTGTAAGCAGCCAGATTTTCAATTGGTAATCTGATAAACCTGAACGAACGTGTTGGTTTTCCCAATGCAAATACCACCTTTGTGAGTATGTAACACTTTACAGCTCAAACCATCCGTGTTTTAGTAGTTCTGCACGTATCTCTGAGAAGGATGAATGAACTTGCATGACTTCAGCATGACGAGCCTCCTTCCCTTCACTTTCTTGAGCACACGTGGTCCGTGGGCCACGGCACTGGCACTGCCCTTCGTGGATGACACTATCACCCAATGGCTTTGACTGAAATTTAGGGATTGTCTGCATTTAGTTTTTATTCAGGTTTTGAAAATGGCACGAGTTGAAAGCACCAGAGATATTTTGCAGTGTTTTTTCTGTTCATTTTCCCCTAGAGACAACTGTACAGGCTTCCAGGGAACCCAGCATAGTGTGGAAAAGAGGATTTAGCTAGATGAGTATGATTTACCTTCAGTTTTTCCTGAGCTCCCAATTCCCTTAGGTTCTGGATTTTGGAGTTCACAGAATAACTTGTACACTGATATCCTTCAGAAACAGTCTTTTTTAATAGGGAATTGGAAAATTTAAGCTATAGGGTAGGGCAAAGTGGAAAAAAGGTGTAGAGTCAATGAGGACAAGCCTATTGCTGCGTTGATAGAAAATATGGCATCTGCAAGAGGGAGTGAGACAGGTGCCTCAGGCATGGCGTACTTCACTGTGATGACAACTTACCTCACATCCAGGCAACAAGTCTTCCATCAGTTTTTAATAGTGAGAAGATCTGTTCAAAGGGCTGATTCCTGCAAGGGAAAAATGTTCATGGCTTCCAAGGAAGGATGAATTGTCCTTCCTTTCCATTCTCGCTAAACAGGCTAATAAATGTTTTGAAGGCACCAAATATCTTTGGTGCTTACAGAAAATTTCCTGCTTCTGCAACACTAACAAGAGGAAGGAAAAAATGCTTGAGTTCATCACTTCTTTTCTTAGGACTTTTTTTCCTTTTAAACACGGAACCTGAAATCACATTTCCCAGTTGCTGTAGTGATGGAAGGAAAGGTCATAGCCTTGCTAGAAATATTCCTTTTATTGCTGATAGAAGAGTAGATGGGCTCACATATCAATAAAAGTGAGGGATGGTAAGCGTGATGTGGGAACAGAATTCAATAAAGTTTTATTGTATCACAAGTGGACTGAAGTGCATTTAAAAACATTAAATGAAGGCGCACAATATCTGCTCTGCTGGACCTTAGGGCCAGTGAATAGACAGATAATTGAATAATGACATTTTTAAGAGAATACAAGCACTAGAAAGCAAACTGATATTTTCATTGCTCTAAGATTGCTAGTGGAAAGGGAAAGAGGAGGGAGAAGATAGGACAAAATTGCAATCTGAAAACAATTTAATGAGACCACTTTTCCGAAGAATACAGTTCTTAATTATTTCTGGAGTGCTGTAAGACCATTATGTGGCCTCCAGGCTTTCCCTCTGTGCGTTTTCTTGCCGCCTTCTCTGTCGGTTGAGACACAGTGTTTGTCCGCTGAGAGCAGTGCTGTGCTTCTGTTAAACAAATGGACTTGCAGCTTCTCTGCTTTTCTTTTGCCCTGGGTTTTTATGTTTGTTTTGTTTTGTTTTTGTTTTTCCCAAGAGAACTTGGTCTCCTGAGGCCCAGTAGTGAAAATGGCAAATGTTCCCAAGGGATTAAGCCCGACTGTTGGCGTTTTGGTCAGTAATGAGCAAATTCCCTCCTGAAGCCTGGCCTCCTTTGTTTTATTTAGTTAAATGAATTATTTGTGTGCAAGGGCTAGGAACGGTAATTAAAAACAAACAAAAAACCCAAACCAAAAACCCAGCACCAGACCTAACTATCCATTATGATTATTTCTGAGCAAAGAATCTTTACTTTGTCTCCAGCTGACAAATTACCTTTCTTCCAAGGCACACAGTTTAAGGGGCATTGTGGCCAAAAACCTCTCTTTCTTTTGTATTCACTGAAACTCACAGCTTTGCTTGCTGGTTTTGTTTTTAATCCCCAGAGGCAGAAATGAAGGATGTGTTACTTCCCGTATCAGTTGTCTTTTACTGTGTGTTTGTGGGGAAAGTGCACCTACACAACAGCCCATTGGAAAGCACCCTTGGTTAAAATAAACCTGATATTATGGGGCTTCGCAAACCTGGAGGCCGAGCTCTCTGCGTAATGTTCGGGAAGGGCAGAAAAACTAAGTGCCAAGAGCTAGGGAAATAAAGGTGTTTGAAAACTCAAAAGTAGCCTGGGATGAAAGGAAAAAGAACATTTTTGTGAGACATAGTGAAATAAGTGGTAATGTGGTTAATTTTTGAATTTGAAATGAGGTTGGCTTAAAATAAAGGTACATGGTGATTTCCAGTGTGTGTTTCTGTAATGCATACTGGTTTTAAGGTCTGCTGTCAGCAGGAAATCTATGGATTTTCTTGTGAGAAGAAATTAGAGAAATGTTAGGCAATCTCCATAGTAGGAAGACCATCACTACCTGCTGCATCTATAATTTCCAGTATGCTTCTGTGAAAAGCCAACTCTTGCTGGCTCCTGTCATTTCAATCCTTTCCTCTAGGTTGTGGAACACCTCATGTCTTCTACTCATTCTAATATGAGCCTTTGTGCAAAAAGTAATTTTTTCTCTGTTGCTTTCTTCTTAGTGTCTAGCTGATCATCTGCTGAACCAGCTCACCACTCCCTAGTCCCAGGCTTAAAGTATTGCCTCTATTCACTGATGCATTCTGTCTTTGTACTGTGTTTGGTTCTGAAAATCATATCTCAATGAACAGCAGGTTTTGCTCCCGTGTGTCTTTGAGTTGCACATGCTGTCTGTATCACCACAGAGAGGGCACCACAGTACTGTGCTTAATTGTTTTAGGTCTGAAATGCTGCAGTGGATAAGAGTTGAAGTCAGTTATAGCCTGGGCACCTATGTACTTGTCAGCTGATCATGGGATGTTTAATTGCACATTTGTTGATACTTTTGTTATATTTTTAAGGAACTACAGTGGCAAGAAGTTTTTTTTTTTCTAAGAGTGTATAAAAAGGTTTCTGTAGTAGAGTACAAGAGGCAAAATTCACATCCCTATTTCCACAATCACTTCACTCTCACAGAACTTTGCAGTGTGGAGATCCAGACTTTAAATAAGTCAAAGAATTGTGCCTAGATCTGTTACATGTTTCTCACATATGCTGTTTTTCTTGATATAGAACCTTGTCAGTTTTCCCAAGGACCTCTATAACGGGTTTATTATGGAAGTGGAAGGTGGAAAACTGTGATGAGTAGTGTAACTTTTTTTATGAAGATTATGAATATAAGGGAGTAACTCAATTCCTGTGTGACTTCTATATACTATTTATTCCTTTACAATCTTTACCCACAGCAACTGATTTTTTTTTTTTTTTTTGAGTGAGAAAGTGTATATTTGTGGTTTGGGTCTAGTCAATAATTTAAACTAGAAGTTTCTTAAAATCTTTCAAGATTTTAATCTTGAATGCCTTTGACCTTTGAGTCTGAATCAAAGGCCATTAAATTGCAGGGAAACTTTTCTTTTAGTGTCAGCAAACTTAGGTTCAGGTTCCTGTTAACCTGAGGCTGTTTGAAGTCATTAGCTTTTTTCAAGAAATTATTCTTTGTCACACCCATTTCTACCATAGTAAATGACAGACATTGTCTCAGGAAAAATGGAAATTGTAACCAATACTGGGCAGAAAGAAGAATGAAAATCTGGTGCTGCAGTCCTCCCACCTTGGCAGCTGGTGGTTGCACATCCAAATAGCAAGGCATCTTTACAGTGTCTGAAATGAATTTGTGTTGCCTTAATAAAGATACTAACAAGATGTAGCAGCCTGACCCCTGCAAACATGCTTTTCGGGAGTTCCAATGGGAAGAAACCACTGGCTTTAGGTCATTTGTACCAAGCCATATTTTTCGTCTTTCTCTGACAGGGCACCAGCAGATATTTGCTGCCAATTTGCTGTCTAAACATGTCCCCATACTTCCCAGTTGTCTCTGAACAATTCTGTCATCATTAAGAGGAATATATTTCTTTCCATCTTTAATAACCTATTGTCTAAATTGGGCTATTATACCAAGCACCCTCTGGGGACTTTGATATGGATTTAATACATTTTATAGAAGATCTTCATGGAAATAATATTTATATTTCCAGATTTTATTCCTATTTTCCTTTAGTTTCTCTCACAAGAAGTACTGCAAAGGTTCCTTTCATTGGTGTAAGCAGTATAAGGAGATTAAGACCATCCTTGCCAGGTGCTATTATAAATCCACAAAAGAAATTAAATACATTTATTGAGTTTTATTCTGGCCAATAGGGAGAACAGAATATGTGTATCCAGTGGCTAAGTTGAGGATTCAAGTTCATTTCTTCTAGCACATGAGGGAGGAGAAAGGAGGGGGGAAATTTGAGTATATTAAGGCAAATCCCTTTAGTGTGTGAAATACGAAAGCACATCTTTCCAGATCTAAAAATACAACTTTGTTGAGTTTCTTTATATTAAAAGGGCTCCCAGGAAGAGAGCCAAATGCATCTGAATGTATTACTTTTTCCTCATTTCCTCCACTTCCCTTGCTAACAACATTTCCAGTTGACTTTTAACAACAATATAGGCCTGCATGAAACCACAGTAGTTATATGTACCTCTGGCAAAGGAGGCAGAAACGCAGACGGCATATCATTTGATTTTGGTTAGCTTCTGCCTCTGTTTCTAAGAGGAGTTAAATGGGAGGAGGAATTGTGGAAGACTAGGGCAAAGGAGCCATCCCCAGGGTATCCATTTGAAAAACAAACAAAAAAAACCAAAACCCCAAGCAAAATCGTGCAACTTATTTCTACAGTTTTCTTATCCAAAAATAGTCATGATGTGTCACTTACCTGGCCTGATTGCCAGGTTATGCAGAGATGTTCTTAAGGGTTTTTTGAGGTGTGTCTGACTTTTTTTTTTTCTGGGGTGGGGAGGGGGCCTAAGGGGGTTGATAACCATGTCAGATTAGAAAAGATTATTCCAATTGATTTCCCAGGTGAATGTATTGCTGAGGGTCTAAACTAATCTTCTCCTCTAAAGTCCTTTTCCTCTCCATGAGTAACTTAAATATGTCTAATGTAGTTTAAAAAAAAATGCCTTAATCTCATTTATCTTTAATTTCTCTGTTCCGCTCTACAGGCCCACATAAAAAGATTTATAGTGAGTATTTATCCTGTCCAATATCAAAAGCAAATTCCCTTCCAGATCTCAATTTTCACTGATAATCCTCAGAGATGTATAATTTTAATTTACCTTGCAGATGACGTCTACCTGGTTTCCCCCCTCTGCTTTTATGAAGGTATTATTCCGCTGCACCTCATTAACTCTTTTCTTTTTTCCTCTCGTGTGTGTGTTTGAATAGTGTCTGTGAGTGAAACTATTGTCTTGTCCTTTGCTGAAGAGCACACGCTAGTGCAGCACTCTGGGGTTGGCGCATCACTGTGTAATCCAGCTGAGTCCTTTCTTTTTATCCCAGGAGAGGCAGCATTGGGCCTTTGTTCTTTTTGCTTTAAAAATTAATAATATCACATTTTTCCATTTCATCTCTTGCAAAGGCTTGCAGGACCACACAGATGCACACTCATGCACCTGAAAGTTTCCCAAACCTCCGATGTTCAGATTTACAAAATTATGGTTCTACTAAAAAGAACAGGAACTATTGCTCTTGAGATTTTGAAAATGAGTCCATTATATTTAGGTACCCTAATGAAAACTGAGCTCCCCTGAAAATCTGCCTTTAATGTCTGTACAGGAAACACTCTGGCGTTATTCCACCTATGTTACTATTTAAAGCAGAAAATTCTGCATTTAAGTGCTATTCTGAATGCAACCTTAAAAAGATGGTTCTGCGTTTCTGCAGCAAAACTGAAGGGGAGGAGTGTAAAGTCTGTGGAGAAAATGCAGACTCGGGTTTGAATATTTGACCTTAAGGAGAAATAAAACCAGGAAACAATGTATAGATGGTGTTGGAGATATTTTTTATTAATAAGACATGGCTCTAAACGTGGAAATTGTAAGATAAATGATTTTGATAGTCTAGCCTCGTATGGGAGAGCAGAAAGGAGTGGCTAGTGGCTCTCGTTGGTATGAAATTACACTTTATTATTACTGATGGTCTTCTCCTTATCATAGGCTGCAATTAGTCCTACCTCAATATAATCACATGCGTGTCCTGTTGCTGCTTTAGGTATTTATACTCAGTTTTGCAGTGCCTGAAACAGGAAAGACTGTTAGTCAATACTCAGTATGGAGCAGAAGATGTGGAGGCATCAGCTATTAAAATGTAGCAGGGAAATAGGATCGTATCTGAGTACTGCCACAGGTTTGGCATGGGCAGGGTGCGTGTGCAGGGAGTGCCTGCAGCACCTACAGGCACGTCTGAGACAGCTTTGGTGAGGACTAGGACATGAGGTGCAGAGGCGCAAGATGTAATACAGAAATAAATTTGCCAGATGAGTATTTCTACAAGGCACAGTTGTACCCCTGGTTTCTCTAGGGCTTTCCCCGTTGACACCACTGGGACACTTAGACCAAGGCATGTGCTTAAATGTTTGATGGATGTCAGCTTGCATGTTTGCATCTTATACATGGTATGCGCAAATAACAGAAGCCTAATTTGAGGGTCACTTTATGTGCTGAGGCTGAGTTTTCGAAGAAGGAACAAATAGGCCTTTGTCCATTTTAAGACTCACTCAGAAGAGTGAGCATGTGCCATATACATTTTCAATGAAGTCAGTAATTAAATATGTTCCAGATGACTCTGGTGGGGGAGGATGTTAATTACCATAAAGTGACAAATCGACATTCTGCGGTTGGTACTTTGAAAACAAAAAGTCAGTGTTTCAAATAGAATCCACTAAAAATATAACCTGTTCAATTGTCATGTTTAAGTTAATGTCTTAAGTTTTGAAGGTTTTTTATTTCCCCCTGAGTTTTTTTTTTTCTTTTTTGTAAACAATCTTAATAAAGGCATAGTAGTTGTCTTTCAGCACATGCTTTTGATGAAAGCCCACTGAAACACTTGGGAATTTTCTTATTGACATGGAGGGAATTTGAATGCACAGAGTGAAAATGGGCAGTATTAAAATCAGTGCAGCCTTGATTATGAAACAACGTGATTTTGGGCCTTCCCATTTGAGAGACATTTGTGATGCAGTGCAAAGGAAAGGTGTTTCTTTCTCAAAGAGGACTGGTCTGTTCTGTCATTTCCTCTTAGAGACAAAATTAAATGGCTGTTAAATTCTCAAACCAGTTCTAGAGTGCACAAAAGCAATCATTCACATTTTGCCTTGGTAAAAAAGGAAGATTACGGAGCTGTGGTTTGTATATGCAGGGAGAAGACAGGAAAGGCCAAATCTTAATTAGAGTTGAAGCTGGCCAGTGTTGTTTCAGATAACATGAAGAGCTTTTTTAAAGTATGTTAATAGCAAGAGGAGGTTTAAAGAAAACATTGGGAGTGATACTTGTTGAAGGTGGTCACCTGACTAATGGAGATGAAGAGAAAGCGGAGACATTAAATGCTTTTCTTTGCTGAAGTCCTTAATAATGCTGATAGACCTTGGCCTAGTTGGTCCTCTGAGCAGGAGGACTGCAAGTGTGTGGGAGCAGTAACTTTCCTATTGTGAACACTGAAATTGTAACAGACCAACTGTATCAGCTGAATGCTGGCAAGTCCATGGGTCCTGATGAGATTCATTTCAGAGTACTGAAGGAACTAGCAGTAGCAGGATCACTCTTGATTATCTACCAAATGTTTTGGGAGTCTGGGGAGGTCCCTGCTGACTTGAAGTTAGGTAGTGTAATTCCAATTCATAAGAACAAGTGGAAAGACCCAGAGAACTACAGACTATTCATCTAGTCTCAGTTCCTGGAAAAATTATGGAGAAGATCATAGTGGGTACTATTGTCAGGCATTTAAAGCATAGTGCAGTCATCAGGCCCAGACAAAGCCTTGTTGAAATAGTTTGGGATCCTTCTGTGATAAGATCAGTCACCTAGTGGATGAAGAGAAGGTGGTGGTTATAGTTTTTCTGAATTTTAGGAAGGCTTTTGATGCTTTTGGTACAGCATCCTTCTGGACAAGTTGTCCAGCTGTGGGATGGGCAGGTTAATAACGTGCTGGGTGAAGAACTGGCTGGAAGGCAGGACTCAAAGGCTTGTAGTGAATGTGACCACTTCTGGCTAATGACTGTTTACCAGTGATGTTCCTCAAGATTCAATTCTAGGGCCAGTTCTGTTCAATATATTTATCAAATATCTGGATACAGGATTTTAATGCATTATTAGCAAGTGTGCCGATGATTCCAAACTGGGAGGTGCCTTTAACTCTCTTAAGGGACAAGAGGCATTGCAGAGGAAGCACAGATAGATTGGAGTGTTGGGCAATCATTAATGGGACAAAATTTAACAAGAACAACTGTTGGATTCTTTACCTGGTACAGAGGAGTAGCTGGAAAGCAACTCTGCAGAAAGGGATTTGGGGATGCTGGTTGACAGCCAGCAGTGTGTGCTCTGGCAGCCCAGAGGGCAAAACCCTATCCTGGGGTGCATCAAAGTATAACTAGACCATCAAAAAAAGGTGATTATCCCACTGTACTAGGTGTGGGTGCAACCTCTATCTTGAGTACTGTGTGCAGTTCTGGACCCCACAGATGGATGTTAAGGTGCATCCAGAGGAGGGCAGCAAAGCCAGTAAAAGGGCTGGAAGACATGTCCTTTGAGGAGCAGTGGAGAACTCTGGATTTGTCAAGTTTGGAGAAAAAGAGGCCAAGGAACAGCCTCATTGCACTCTACAATTTCCTGAGGGGAGACGATGTGTGGACGGAGGTGCTGAGTTCTTCTCACTGGTGTCCAGCGATAGGACAAATGGTAATTGTTCAAAGCTGCATCAAGGGAGGTTTATACTGGGCACTAGGAAGCATTTCTTTACTGAGAAGGAGAAGCACTGGAGGAGGCTTCCTGGAGGGTTGTTTAATGCCCCAAGCCTGTCAGTCTCTAAGAAGCATTTGGACAATGCCTTTAGTATTTTGCTTTGGTTTTTGGTTAGCCCCAAAATGGTTGAGTGGTTGGACTCAGATGGTCATTCCAACTGAAAATAAACTTTTTTTTGCCATGGGAAGATGCTGACGCTTTGCAGTGCCTTGATAACTGGGGCTTCCAGAGCCCCATGTCTGTGCCTGGAGACATTTGGCCATTGTTGGCTCTAATGTACGGTAAGAAAGCTCCGACAAATTGCTTTGCAACACTTCTTCATCTGAATGTCGATACTCATGTTGAAATGGGTTTTCACAGTCAAATGCAGCCCAAATCTTATCAATTATGAATGGCTGCAACAGATGGTATGTATTATTGTTTTTAAGAATGAGTGATACGTTTCAAACGAGAAACACATGTTGCTCAGCAGCTCTAGCTGCCACTTCTGAGACGAGAACCAATTCCCTGACCTTGTCTTCCCCTCCACTTGTTGGATAACATCCTATTTTAATAACCAAAAAAATGAAGACCATGAAATATTGCACGATGGAAAACTGTGAGCAAACATCAATTCCGGTGTAAGAGGATCCTACTCTTTCTCAGCCTGTTGTGAGCTGCACCTGTCTGGGCAAGGGTAAAATTTGTGTTTGCAGCAAAGCTATCGATCAGCCTTTCCTAAGGGTCCTTGGGACAGGGAAATTCTGCAAAACTTCTTACCTGAAGTTTCTAGAAGTTTGTACAAAGTTACTACAAGAGGCTGGCTGGTAACCTAAGATCATGGTGATGTTGGTGGGTGATTTGTCAGATGCCCAGCTTTGCAGAAAATACTGCGTATTCCTTCAGTTTTCCTTTCAGTCTCCATCTGTTGTGTTGCTTTCTTTTAAAAATAAAATATCTGCTGTAAATACAGCAGGGGAAAGGTTTCTGTGAATAAAAGCCTGGCTCTTGAAGAGCAATCCAGATGACTGTAGCCCAGCACTCCTCAGAAGATAGACCAACAGTCTTGGAGACTACATTCCCTTAAGACTGTGCCTATTTTTGCTACAGATATAAAAGTCTACGTACATGCCGTATCTGGAAACAAATAAACTGTGTAAGTGTACGCAGGATTGGTGCCTAATTTGGTGGAGAGAAGTCTGTTAAAAATCCTCATCACTTTAGCAAAATCCGCTGCAGAAACATTTGCCGGTTATAATGCAGAATACATCATTAAGACATATATTGCCAGAACAAATGAACCAAAGGTATTTTGTGATAGTAGCCATTCAAAAATAAAATCACAATCATTTGTTTACTTTCTGATTTATAAAATTGCTACAGCGTCTTGGCTGAAACTGGGAGTAGAAAGCTTGTATGTTCTTCCTCCGGCTTTTTAAAATTCTCATAACACAGCAAAATACTCATTTCTGTGTCTTTAAAACCAATCATATTAGCTATTCCCCTGCTGAATTTAATGCTTATTCAAATGCACTCTCTGCTTCCTTGAAAAGGAATTTTGGCTCAATTTCTTCAGTGCAAAGCCCTTCCTCAGTGCATTGATAACACTGTGTTATCTTATTCTGTAATACTTCACAATACAAAGCAATCTAAAACTCAAGGAAGCATGCCAAGAGACACTGGGCAAAAAGCCCTTATGTAAAGTTTGAACTTCTTTCCCTTAACAGTGCAGCATTTACACAGCCCTCTCTTCAGGCAAAGAAAATAAATAAATCAAAACAAAGCTCTAAAGTTAACCAAGAAGTTTCTTAAGCGCTACTTTTGATATTTATTTTAATAGGAAGAAATCAATTTTATGTCACTTTTATCAGACTTAATTAGAGGAATTCTGCAGTGCTCTTTGCTGACAGTGGGAGAAACTCCTTGTATTGTGCCATTGGTCAGATCTGGATGTAGAGATTTTCCAATGTAAAAGCTTTTTTTTTTTTTTTATGGTAGGATTTGATGCTTTATGGGTCCTTTCTGATCCTGTGTGGGAGTGTGGTGACTGTTCACGCAAGGCCTAAAGGATCTTTTTGCTCTAGAGCTCAGGAAAAGAAGAAGCAGACTTCTTGTGGCCACCTTGGCAAGAGGTGCACCTCCTGCTGCTCAAATCGTGCTGCTTGAGGATGCACAAGAGGTGCATCTTCCTCTTTCTTCACTCCCGCTTGCGATCATCCTTCTTGTGATCCTTTTGACCCAACTCTGAGCTACTGCATTAATTTGATGTGGTTTCTCTTTGCCATGTAGTTTGTGGGCTGCATAAATCTGAACAGGTTGGCAGTCTCATTGCGAATCAGGATGTGTGGAAAAGAGCCCCAGGTACCCAAGGTTTGCAGTCTTTCTCATGATATCAGAGTCCATGGAAATTAGGTGTATGGATACCAGTCAGTAGTGTCAAAATGAGGGCTATCTGCAGAAAGATTATTTATCACTTTGTCTCTGCTGGAATTCAGGGAGGTTTTATTGAAAATTCATCTTTCATCTCCCCTTTTATTCTTTCCACTTCATTTCTCGCATTCCCGCTTACTCTATCATAAATATACCCTCACAGCTGTGACTGTGACTTTACAAGCTTCAGCCTCTTAAATCCAATGCTGTTCTTTGCAATCGACCTCACCTTTCAGGAGCAGAGGCTCTCCTGGAATACGCAGGAGGATATTGGCTTGTAGAACATCAGATTTACTGTAAATCAGTTAACTTGGACTTTTTTTTTTTTTTGGTACCTTTTTCACATCACGGCAGTAGAGAGTCCCAGAATCTGTTCACTCTCAGAAATGCAGAATTACACTTAGAGCTCACATGCCTTCTGTGGTACCAACAGTGTGTTTTACTTTGGTTAATCAATAGGGTCAAGAGGTGAGAGTTTGTCTGGTTTATATCACTGTTTGCCTGAAGTCAAATAGGTAGCCAATTAAATTTTCCAATATTGAATGGGAATAGAGTTGGTAGTGTCAGCTCTTCTACAAATGGATATTAAATTACGTGATGCAAAAGTGGCTAAAGATGATTCACAGCAATAATATGACCCAGTTATGTGTTTATTGCATTTAAAAGACGATTGGGGGGTTGATTTCATTGCCAGCTGTGTGGTAGTTAATGATCAGTAAGAAAGCACCAAACTGAGAACAACTTCTGTTTCTAAGTACAGCCCATCGTGCTGAATTTCAGACATTCCCAGATTGAATTGTGTGTGTGTGTAATGGATCTAAAAATAAGGAGAAATACTCTTATTGGAGACTAGCAGTATTATACTCACTGTAAAACTGTTCATAATCTACAATGAAAAATCACATGCAGAAATGATGGACTTGCTTTTAAATGCATATAATTGCTCTGACCTACAGCTATATGACTCCTGATTAACGCTGGCCATAAATGAATGTCCTAATACAATTTTGAAACCTATGCAATTAGCAGTAGAAGACAAAATTGTTACTTCCTCTTCGGACTGACATTTTTACTGCAACCATTAGTTTTAAAAACATCAGGCTAGCTCTCTGCCTGAGTGTTCTGTCCAGTATCATTGTTTTAAAAATTCATTTCTGGAAACAATTGCACATATGATAAACATCAGTTTGAAAATTTAATTTACTACATAAAGAATTTGGGGACATAGTTTTTCATAAAACAAAATAAGTCAATTAGAGCCTTCTTTTCACAGCCTGCAGGTTTTCTTTCAAGCAAAATAGCAGTGATTGGTTTTGGTCTATAAAAGTGTAGGCATTAAAGCTCCAAAGAACGATGTGCTACAATAATGTTGAATTGAAGGTACCTAAGAGAAAATGAATGTTACAGGGCTTTTTCCTTTGATTTTACAGGTTTTTTTATTGTATGTGGCTTGTTAGTTCCATTTAAAGAAATGAAAATGCAAATATCTCTTGTTCTAAAACACACTTTATTTGAAAAAACATGAATTCTTTCATGCAATAATTGAAGTGTAGCAGCATCTCAGTGTCTCTCTTCACCCAATGCTGCAGTGGAGATGATTCTGTGGTGATATGCGGCGTCTCTAAAAGCGCATGGCAAAAAACTGGTGATGCTCTGGACAATGTGCAGAGAAAAGTCCAGCTTCACTAATTTGTTTTTCTGACTGGGGAAAGAATCTAATCTGTGGGCCTGAATTTTGGACTAGTGGATACTCCCATTGGGCCATTTGGGCAGGTTTTTGAAGTTGGGATGGAGCGAAAAACAGAATTTCAGCACTGCTTTGTAGCCATACTTTTAGCTTAAATCCAAATTTGGTTTAGTTTCTCAGAGAGTTACCCGATCTATCCTGATTGTTCAGAGACAAAGTTTTCTTAGTAGTCCAGTACCTAATGGAAGAGCTTTTCCGACATCATGGTCTGCCAGATCCCTTGACCTGGACTTAAAAAACATTTATACCAAGGAATTGCTGAAAGTATAAATACTCTGTTCTATGTTCCTGCAGTATTCAGTTGAGCTAAAAGCTCCAAAAGTTTTGTGCTAGGCACACAGAAGGAGTTAAGTGTTTTTGAAAACCTAGTTGTGTTTCTGTAAGATTTAGTCTGCAAGAGTTGATTAACGTGGCCATGTTTGATGGTTATCCTGCTGAAGGTGCTTTTGCAGTGGACATTGCTTCCTGCCTGCACTATTCCTGGCTGCTCAGGCAACTGAGCAATTGCAGAAAGATGGGTAAGAAAAATAGCAAGCTTGGCAGGTGAACCTCACAAGTGAAGTAATAGATAAAAAAAAAAATCTTCAATTTAGTGTGAAGTTGTAATTATTTTGAATTTTTGAACACACTTTCTCTTTTTATCCAGAAGAGCTAATCCCTGATCCTAATCTGCCCTCCAAAAAGTTAAACTCATTGATACTGATGTGGAATACTTCCAGGGATGTTGTGGCTTGCCATATAGCATTCTAGGGAAAGGCAAGTCTCCATGATTATGGAGGTCGTATGGACCAGTTACATGTAGATGTTTTATCCTTTGGTTGGGAATGTTGCAATATAAGGTGTAGGGGGGACAAGACATACCGGGTTTTTCATCAGTCCTGTTTTGCTCTTGCTAATGCCCTGACTCCTTTGTGCTGGGTTTTTGTCATCTACAAGGAAAACCAGTCTTGGCTTTACAGTGCTACAGACTGCATTTCTATTCCACAGGTATGAGATCTCGCTCTACATTGCTCTGTCTGCTGGATGCTACTTTTGGGAAAGTTAATAAATGTACTCACTGTTCTTCCTGTTTAAATTAGTGTGGTCATAATGCGTCTCTTTCTTCTTTTCTTCCCCCTGCTGTCTTTAAAATGTCCAGTACAGGACTTTGACATGAACTAATTATTTTTTTTTGCAGACTGTTGGATATCCCACCCATCTTTCCCATCTCCAATTCTAGTATGTGGAGTTAATCTCGGACAAACTGAAAGCTCTCTACTCCTTCTTGTTTACCCTAAAACTGCAGGACAGTAGCCTGTGATGGTGCTATAGATAATTTTAATTTTGGCTTACAGTTTCTGAATGTATGTGGTGCTAGGAGATATTTTTTACTCTTAAAAAAAGCTTCATTTGTACATGTGGTTGCTTAAATGCACACGTGAAAAAAGGAAAGGCTTTGTTTTTAAAGAGATTTCAAGCACTTTAATTTTATTTTCTTTTATAAATAATATTTATCTCTTTCTATTTTACTTCAAAATCAGCACTGAAAATTGCTGAATGGCGATTCTCACATTTTCTGTGTGGAGACTGTTCTGTACAAGAGACCTCATGTGTAACAGTGTTGAAAATCTAATCAGGAATGCTTCATGGAGCTGCAAAATCATTGTTGGATAAAACATTTTAACAGGGAAGCAAAGCTGTAATTGCCAGAGAAGGTCATGATTGCAAACGCTGTGTTGACTGGGTGTGATTTGGATGAATCCTGATGGTGCAGAAGGAAGCCCAGTTATGCCCTCACCTGTTGGCTGCTGTTTTCTGTCCCAGTTTTCCTTTCGTGAAACATAGTTGTTATGTGGCTAAAGGTTGGAAAACAAAGCAGAAATTCTGATTACAGTCAACAAGTTCAGCATTCTGCACACTCAGGTCCCAGGCGTGATGATATTGTGTGCAGCAGTGCCATTTTCCACTATCGACTTTGTGAGCAGGAGCTTTCTCTGACCCACTCTATAAAGCCTATGTTGCATACAAAGCCCCAAGTCCCCTTTAGATTTATTAACAAAGAGAGCAACAAAAAATAGCGTGCTGAGCTACTCCAAGGGCTCCTCCCCAAGGACTGCACTGCTAAGAGCTGAAGTCTTCTCTGCACACCAAGTGCAAACAGGGGAGGCAAGATGTGCTTTGCAGAGCTGCTTAACCCTTTCCTGAAAGGAGCGACATCTCACTGTCTCTCGGGAATGGGAGCAGGGTGGGATGGGGAGGCAGTTTGGTGTTTATTTTTATCTCAGTCCTCACACCATGCATACACTGCATGAGTTTTTGTATAATCTGATAGGTAGATTCCTGCTGTTATAATTCGGAAAATTCACAGTTGAAGGTCTTGTGACTCCCAAGCCATTGTGTGCGTGTCACATGTGTCGCTGCTGTAGACTACCCTTGCAGTTGTGGTTGGGCAGAGATGAGAACTATACAAAGGGCCAGTGGTGCATGTCCATCTTAGCATTTATTTTCCTGAAGCACGTAGATGTCTCATTTTGCTCTTCCCTGCTGTGAATGCCACCCCAATGTGGTCTCTCAGTGATTCTGAACTCCAGCTCTTGCTGTTGTGTTTTCCACTTTCTTGTGGTTCTGGTCTGTGTTTTGTGGTTTTTTTATAGGTGGCAACTTTGAGATCCTTGGCCTCCTCTGGCATTGCTAGGAAAGAATACAGTAAGACCTTTAATCAGAGCCACTCTGCAAACTGGTGCAGCTCTTGTGGTGGATATTAGGCAGGTACACTTTCCCATGACCAGTTTGGCATCCTTCACTCTAGTGTAGCTCTATGGCATGTGTGTACATGCAAAGCTGCTTCCAGTTTGATTTTACCTTGCAACCTGAGACACGTGGCAGACATCAGGAATGGGGGAGAAGGATCATCAGTGAAAACACCGAATGCCCTGGTGCTCTGTTATTTGAGACAGGAAGGGTGGTGGCAGCCTTGGAGACAGGAGGGGCTGTGGCTCCAACCCCATGCTGTTTCCCTCTGTTCGGTGCCAATTGAACAGCATCCCTGTTCCCATCCCCAGCTGCCTCAGACCTCATGCACAGTGGTTCACCAGTGGTGTCAAGGCTGGTGGCATCCCAGCAGCTTTGGCTGCTGGAGATGATAGCTGTCACCTCCTTCACCTCCTTGGCCATCCCCGCTCCAGCAGGTTCACGCACAGACAGCTGCCCTGACAACAGGGTGCTGGGGTGAGCTGCTGCTGAGCCTTTGCCAGCATCTTGGTGGGTTGAAGTGCATCTAGAATGCAATTGGCACTTAGGCTATGGTCTTTGCTCTGGACATTTCTCTTGGGACCTGACTTGTATAAAAGAGCAGCAGCTGTGTTTTGCACCAGCTTTAATCTGATGGCTTTCCGAAGTGCAACCTATTCTGGGAGCTTAACCTTGTAATGGCTGAGGCCAGGCACACCTCTCAAAGGAAGAGAAACTGGCTTTTGATGTTGCTTCCTCTGAGGAAGAGAGAGGAGCATTTCTTACAGCCTTTTTTCCCTCCTGCTGCTCAATGAATCCAGCCGCGGAGTTGGATCTATGGGGAGGCTGTCACTAGGAAGTGCTTGGCTGCTTTTCAAGCTAACACCTGAAAACAATGCTGTAAGGTAGCAAAACTTCTCAGTTCCTCAGAGCAGATCTCCCCATGACCAGACATTCCCCATCAGACTTTGCTGATGGCAGCTGACAGGCATCCAGGTGGTTAGCAAGACTGAGAGAAGACAGCTCATAGTTCATTGAAAAAAACATCAATGACCAAAGCCTGCATCCTCTCTCCTGAGCAAATGTGATTCACAGGAGTTCACGACATTGAACTTGTGAGGCTAAAGGAATAGAAAAATTATCTCTCATACCTGCTTGGTGTCTTGCTAAAGAAAGGCCACCATGCTGTGTTCTCCCAATCATGTTTAAAAAACCATCCTGGGCAAGGTAACCTTGCCAGGCTGCACACAGCACATTGGACAGATGCTGACAGCTGCATTTGCAGTGATCATTCCTCAAAGATGATCATACGGTTTGCTCCTTATGCTTGCAGGTTTTCATATTTGATTTTAGACTATGGTTAAAGCACTGGAATCCAGATTTGGCACCATTTCCCAGCTCTGCTACGCTTCCTTGGGTGAAACAGGTAATATTTTCCTGCTGCTATTCCCAAATGGAAATCTTAATCAATCTTTAATTAACCTTGACTATTTTCTTTGTTTAGCTTGCAAGCTATTGGGAGAACAAGCTTTTCTCATTTTAGCAGTGGGCTGCTGCCTATTTCTGCTCTGGCCCTGGCATATTTCTATAGAATAAGTACCATCAAAAATAACAGGACATTTCCTCAGTTGTTATCTTTACCATCATGGCAGTCACACCCATAGTGGAAATGCTGTCATTGGCTTGTCGATCTACAATTTTGGCTAAATTTTGAATCATAACATGCACAACAGGAGCGTTCAGATAAGCAGTTTTGCAACATCTGTGTTGCTTGTGTTTAAAATAGGATTAAGAGGAATAAAACAAGGTACATCCATGAAAAAAAACCTGCATCTCTGATGCAGTCAGAGATGACTAGGATTGTAAGCAATGAGGTGGATTTGGATGGAAATCATGAATAATTTTAAGACACCAATTTAGGTAGTCTTTGTGGTTTTGTTCTTTTTTTTTAACTTAGTTTTAACATAGTTCTCTTACAGCCCCCACTCCCACTCAATAAAGTATACAGAGAGAATAAGGGGATAATTTAATGTGCTCTTGCTGTTCATACTGTGGATGCTTTCTTCTGTCTCCACTTGTGCTTCAGGAAGAAATGAGACATGTTTAGCAAATGGAGGTTTATTGTAGGACTTCCAGATCTCTGAAGAGCTCTGACGTACTAGACTTGTCATCTTAGTTTTTCACTGAACATATTTCTCCTGTCCTTGTGTTCCTGCACAGCTGTGCATATGTCAAACACAGTTTCCTTTCGCTTAATTCACTACAAATTGTGCCACGAGCACCTGGTCCAGTTTTCCTCTGATTTTGTTGCATGACTTAGAGCAAAATGTAAAAATCCCTCTTTTTTCGCCAGAGTACTGGTATTCCTAGAGAGTTTGTGAGCTAAAAATTGCTGTAAGCTAATGGACAGTGAATTAAACTCCTGGCCAGCTGTCCCAGGCCACTGATCCTTGCTCTGTCAGAGTTTCAAGGTGTTGGCTTCCTTATCTGTAAAACAGAAATATTACTTGCTCAAGTGTGGTTTGGAGGGAGGAGCTGTGTAATACCTACTCTTTGCATTGAACAGGGAGTCCAGAAGCCATCAGTTGAAAGTGTATTTTTCAAACTGTTGGGTCCATGAAAAGATCTGGAGGCTAGCAAAACAGGCTGCTTTCAGCTTACATTTCTTGCCCGTTGGCCATGACAAAACCAATGCCATAGCTTTGCCCAGAAGGTTCCCCATGGCTTGAAAACAGAGGCATCTGCTGGATTTATGGACTTTGCTGCTCAGCTCAGCAGCGGTGCTTCCTGTAAATTGATCAGACCTGTCTTTACCTCTAGATTTTGCAGCTATCATGAGGAATGCTGTCTTTATGACACAGCTGTGGGAGTGAGGGCAGCAGAAACTCTGTCTGGAAGAGATGGATATGTGGTCACATAAGGAGAAGACAAGAAAGCATAGGTCTTCTGGATGTGCCTTTGCACAAGAGGGATTTGGGGATTTTTGCAGTGATGAAAATGGCTTTTCTTGATTCCAGTGCACCCTGAAAAGCAATGTGAAGTAGCGTTTCTGAGCCCATTTTCTATTCCTTTCCAGTGGCAAGTTTCAAGGATATATGTTCTGCTGGTTGAAATCATGAATCATCAAAAAGGTGCTGGTTTGTGAGCTGGACCAGCCTGGATTCTGCAGCCTGATGGTGGGCTCCTTTGCTGGGAGCGTGGCCCAGCATCATCAAAACTTCGGTGCTCCCCAAAGGGCAGGATGGACCTGCTGCTGCTTCCACCTCTGCCCCCCAGCCCCATGTCAGCTGTGTCCTTCTGCTGCCCGTGATTATGCAGCACCAGAGACATCCCATCCACCCTTTTTTTTTTCCTTTCCCCGTTTGAGTGAGACACCAGAACAGGCAGCACCAGCTACCAAGAGGCCCCATCACCCCTCCCCTTAGCTTTTGGAGAAGGGCAGTCTCTCAAACAAAGTAATATGTACACTTCCATCCTTTCTCCGTGACTTGGGTCACACACACAGTCTGCTTTTATAAAGAACATCGGTGTTGCACCAAGATATGGGCTGTCATTTTTGTGAAACTGCTGAGTACCTGCTCTCTTTAAATCAGAACCCTTTTAAAAATATGAGTTGGTCTTCTGCTAATTTAAACTAACATCTGTAGAGCTGAAGATCAGGCCTTCCACCTCAGAGCCATCATGGGGACTTTCTTCTCATTTCTTCTATTTTGTGCATTAGCTCAATGAGAACATAGTAATGCACTGAAAGTTGTTTAAATTTTTATAGAAGTATGCGTTTTTTAAATATGCCATGCAAGCTCCTAGCAGTTGAGTAGGCTACCCAGAGCCCCTCACTGAAGGCACTGCTCTTCCCTTCAAGTTGTAAGAGAGATGCACAACATCCTAGGCTTTCACAAGCCTGCTCAGGCCTCAACGTTGATTAACCCTTTGCAGGGTCATGTCTGAGTGTGATCTGAATTTATAATGTGCTGTCACTTCCAGAAACACGTGTTATTATCATGCTGGTGTCCTCTCTCTGAGAGGTGCATGTGGAGAAAGCAGACCAGGTTAGCAATCAACTGTGGTGGATAATGGTTGAGATGTGTGTTGGTAGGTGATCTCTAGGTTGTGTTTCCATACTGGTCTTAATATGATGCTTCTTTAATTGTTTCACTTCAGATTTTAGCCTGATGCAGCCTCTTCTCACCAACCTTACTGTATTTACTTTGGTCCTACTCTTCTCAAAAGCCCTTCCCTCCCACCCCCAAGGTTAATTAGTAATTTGGTAGGAAGCTGAATCTCCTCCCCCGAAGATGCTGTAAATCATGCCTGTGCTGTTCATGGGTTCAGGCCATGGCACACTGCCATCAGATCTGTTGGATGAGGCCTCCTGAATGCAGAAGAGAACAGGATGCAATAAAAGGAAAGGGCAAAGTCCTCTGTGACACCATATCAGCATGGCCCCATCGATGTCACTCTGTGAACCTCTGGCAATGTGATCATTTGATTCTTGAGGTTTTGCATCATCCAAATTATCCAAAAGAGATTGAGAGAGAGACAGAGCATTTTTATGTCTAGCAGGCATAGCCTTGGCATCTGGCTCTGTCCCCTAGATCTCCCAGGGTCCCTTTTAGCCCTATTTCCTATTTTTCATATTACTAAAAGCTGGACTGAAAACTGAACCTCGCCCTTAATTCTTTTTCCATTTTGAATTTAGCAAGATAAAAAAGTGTTGTTTTACATAAAAACTAAGCCTCAGCAAAGTAGACAGATTTATTGAATTACCTCATAGCAAAATGAGTGTGTTTCATTGTCACTTTTTTTTTTTGTCCAACAGGATTTTTTTTTTTTAATCTACTGATGCCATGGGGAAATAGCTGCATTGGCTATGAAATAGAGAGAGGGCACCACACACTGACCACTCCAATAATGTGCACCAGTAAATAATGTGCAAGAGCTCAAGGATCCTAATTTCTGAATATATAATATATTAGAAGTTAAGCTGTTGCAAAAGCACACAAAAGACTTCCCTGAACCTTCATAAATTCTTATGCTTTAAATTAGAAATAAAGTAGTCTCTTTTTCATTAAATGATAGGTCTTAGCAGTGCCTAATATTCAGTTCATTGCAAATAGTACCAAATTTTTACGTATTCACCGCATATATTTTATTGCCGTAATTTGTGGTTCTCCCAAGCAGAATAATATTTTTACTTCACTGAATATACCTGTGCAAGTTAAAGGTCTCAGATGTATTCCTTTAAAGTGACAGTTCATTCCAGCTAGGTTCCTGCTTTATATCAGTACTTATTCATTAAAAGTAAGTATAAAATACAATGTCATCCTTCTTAGTCCCAGATTCAAGCAGTGGGGAGCCAAATCCCGAAACTCATGAAGTGTTCTCTGTTCACACTTGGGCTCAGAGCACACATTTTGCTGCAGGCTGCTCCCTTAATGCGTTTACCTGCGTGCTTTGTTAAGTAAATACACCCCAGCGCCAGCCTGCCCAGGGTCTGCCTGTGTGGCAGCCTCAGCTGGTGGCAGCCTGGCTTGCTGCAGCCTTGCGGAGAGCACTGCAGGGACTCCCGGCTTCATTCCTGCTCCTCTGTCAGCTCTGCAAATAGGGGAGTGTTTTCTGTGCTGTTTTTGGTAGGCAGTGATTAATGACTGCTTGGTGTGGCAGGGAGATGAGGGAAACAGGTGAGGAGGATGCTTGCGCACAGCAGAGAGGGATTTACTCAGCTGGGCTTTGAGGGGCGACACCCCAGCGTTCAGATGAACCAGCACATTTAATGCTACCTTCTGGTCCATACCTCTCCAGGAGGCAGCTATGCCCGTCTGTCTTGCACTGCACAGGCATGCACACAATCTCTCCCTTTCCCCCCAGCACATCTGGAGCATGAACTGGGGAAAAGGCATGGGAGCCTTTCACAGTTCGTCAGGGCATGATCTCCTCTGAAACATCTGCCTCTCAGCTGAGATTTTGTTGACTCTAAGTACTGAGACCTGAAGCAGAGGAGAAGATGAAATGAAGACTCCTAAGCAGTTTTCTGCAGTACTTGCCATAGCAGTTTGTAGATGGGGTGTGAGTGTCAGAACAATTTCTTTAGAGTGTTTTAGGAATGAGCCTCAAAGTGTGAGCTGTGCCAGTACCTCTGCGTTACACACACGAGCGTATGTGCGTATGACACGCACTTGGGTTAATTATTTAAATCTTAAAAAGTTGGAAGTCGCTTCTCTGCATATGAGTGCGCATATGTGCACACACACACACACACACACACACATACAGCACACATGCGTTAATTACTTAAACCTAAAAATGCTGGAAGGCACGCCTTGATTCTTTTTTTTTTTTGTCTTCTCTTTTTAAATAGCAGATGTTGTTAAAATTTACACCAGATTGTAAAATCTGTTCCAAAGGACCAGTTTGAAGTCTAACATCTCCTTCCCCTGCTCTTTGCTTGCTCTCCAAAGTGGTTGCAGTAAAATCCCACCTCTCCAGTTACTTTGTGGGTGTTCTCCCAGTTCAGAGAGGAGAAAAACAAACGTGTCCCTTTGTTGTTTGGCTTTGTGGAAATCTTTTTTTCTGATTTTGATGGGCATTTTACTACAGCATCCAGTTGGAGACAATTACGAATAAGTACTATTGACAGAGGCAATTGATGCAAAATCCTTCCTGACCGTTCTCTCATCAGCTAAAGAGAAGCGGTGTTTCACCTACCAAAGCGTTATTAAAGGAAACTCAGCTATAGCAGCTGGTGTCAGCAATATGCCTTGCAATCAAATGAGAAATATGGTAGATACTCCAA
The DNA here is from genome assembly GCF_025592945.1 of Manacus candei. Classification (NCBI taxonomy): domain Eukaryota; kingdom Metazoa; phylum Chordata; class Aves; order Passeriformes; family Pipridae; genus Manacus; species Manacus candei. Next base: position 39,345,958 of record NW_026138076.1, on the reverse strand, counting down.
GACATGAGATAACTGCCAAGGCTTATTGCAGAGCAAAGAGCTTTTCAATAAATGTTTTCTCTGAAGAGCATCAGATTTCACTCACTTCTCACAGCTCAGACATGCCTTGGCAATCATGATTAGCCTCATTTGGGCCTGTGGAATCTATTATTTTATAGCTAGTCTCATAGCTGGCAGGATGACAAACAGTTTATTCCTCTTTGGAGAGAAATCGGACCAAAAGACACAGAGCTTTAATTCAGTGCTCCCCCACCTAAGATATTTTTCCCTTTCCACCTATTGCTTAAGACAAGACATCTAATATTTGCCTTGATGGCTCTGTCAGACTCTTGACATCCCAGATTTATCTCTTGCCTGGATGAGGACAAATCTTTAATGAACTTCAGGATTTTGTTCTTTTTAAAGTCAGGTAAGGAGGGTTTACAATTCATCCAGTAAGAAAGATATAAAGATCTATGGAAATAATAATTATTCTTAATTAGCTATGTTCCCCTAGTTGCCCTGTGATCTTTCTGTGCATTTGACATCCCAGAAGGAGGAACAAGTAGGCTGGTTATCCAGGACTATTTACGTGACCCAGTTACACATGGGCTGAATGAGCAAGGGGAGTAAGACTTAGACTTAAACTTGCTTACCAGAGCTCTTTGGGGTTAGATTTTACCAGGCAAAGTTATTTATTTCCCAAACAGCTGTTTTGTTGTGGGGTTTTTAACCATTCTGTCAGTTTGTCTTTCTGTACCCTGTCTCTGAGCACTCCTGGGCTGAGCTGGCAGCACTGGGAATTAGGTGTATGTTCCTGCCCTGAAAAACCACACTCAGCAACCCTAGAGGATCAAATCCTGCTTCCAGCACCTTTTGGTCCACCTCTACATACACAGATGCCTTTCTTGATGGAGGGGAGTAGCATCTTGGTACTCAGTTTGTGCCCAGACCTTGTTCTTGGAGAAAGCTCAGCTATTGCTATTTTTTTTCTTTTTTTTCTTTTTAGACTTGGAGCTGCAAGTAATGCACAGTAATGCCTTTTCCCAATTTATAAAGAAGCCCACAGCCTGGATGAGGTTTAATTCATGTCTCTATTGGGGAGACTGGATCTCCACATCTTGCTCATCCTAGCTACAGGGCCGTGTTGAAAAAGGCTGATGGGTGCTCAGCATCAGGCTCTTCAGCAGCAGGAACCAGCTACAGAACAAATACTGCAGAGGGTCAGCCCCACAGTGCTTACCTCCCTTTCTGGATCTCTGATTTCACATTTTTTGCTTTTCTTTTCCTTCCCCCTCCCCCCCCCCCCCCTTTTTTTTTTTTTGGTTATGGGAGAATGATGTCCAGGTGGCTGATTCTGCTGTAATTTAATGGCAGCTCACTCATCTGCTGTTGTAGTGGAAACAATAAAAGGCCAACTGCCAAGGAAAGTTTGGCTGAACGACCTGTAGCCATAATTGAATTTTGCACAGTTCTTGCATGGTCCCTTTTTCCCCTCTCATGCTCACTCATCTTGCTGCTTATTTTTAATTGACAAATTTAAAAGGAAAACTCTGTTGCACAACAAGTTGAGAGTTGCAATGATTTAAGAAGTTACTGCTGTTTTTTGTATAAACTGGTGTCAACAGAGGGATGTGCTTCTTGCTGTAGGGTCACAACTGAAGTCTGCCTGGCTCATTTTTCTACTTTTGAGGATGGTGAGTAGTGGCCAGTGCTCTGACAAACACTTTGAGTAGCATAAACAAGTTTTTTCCTTCCCAAATTCAAGGATGAATTAGTTTTTCAGGTCGTTTTATCTTTGGAATGGTGCTCTAAACATAAAATCTCATCTACAGAAGAGATTTATACGCATTAAAAAATCAGATATTTCTTCTGAAGATGAACTTTGAAGATAACAATTCTTGCTGCTTCTTGTCTTTCCAGTGCAGTATATTTCAGGACTCATTATATCTTAAGTGAATTATCTTTACTTGAGAAAAAAATATTTATCTCTTGGAATAATACATTTAGAAGTGCAGTGCAATCACATTCAGTATCTGCTGAAGCTGATTAAGTGTCTGCTTCTTCAGAGAAGCCAGTCACTGTGACTGCCACCTGGAATAATAATGAGAAGAGAGAGGCAAAGAAGGAATAGAAATTATTCACTGAGTTTCGGGAAATCCGAATGTTTACAAAATCGTTGAGAAACCAGCTTGCTGTTTGCTGCTCTTGCAGGGCTAGGCACGCAGCAGGGATCTGTTTAACCCTAAAACCCAGAATCCCTGAGTTTCATTTGCTTTCTGCAGGAGTGATTTTTGGTTTTCCCTTAAAAAACATTTAAAGGCATAATTTTTTGTGTGGTTTGGTACCTAAAATTAGGAAATGAGGTAATAACATTTAAGCTCCTAAAATTTACCTCAAGGGGACAGTGCCATGGAAAAGCATTTGTTATTGCTTGGGTTTGAGGGAGAGTCCATATGAGGGCTCTGACCTTTGATGCCTGTCATCCGTTATGTGAATGTGTTAACAAAAAGATGGCATTCTCCCAAAATAACCTGAAGTCTGATGTATAATCCACAAGGCAATTTTGCAGGAAACCGTAACTTTTTTCGTCTTACAGAAACCTCTAGTGGACAAGACTCAAAGTATATAAGTGATTTCCTGGGTCCTCATGACTTTAAGTTACGCTGACAGGTGTTTTAACATTAATAATCCTTAGTTTTATTTTAGTGAACATCTATTAAATTTAGTTATTATGTATTAAAAAGCAGACTGAAAGCACTGACATTTTAAGGAAGCTCAAATTAATGGTTTGAAAGGTTTCACAAATTTATCAAATGAATGGAAATCTAAGGAGAAAAAAAATCCACTTACGAAAAATGACAGCTTTGATTTCTGCAGATCTATAGATACCATATTTAAGGATCTAATTTAAGTTGTGGTTCATGAAAGTGCAGATTATTGACATTTCCAATCTCTGCTTCACAGCAAAATTAATTAGGAGGTGATAATTTTGAGAATGTGTTACACGAAGCCATTGTAACGCAAAGTACTTGTAGAGTGCCTTTGTTTGCTGATGCTTGGGTATTATATGAAAAACGTAATATGGAAGCTGAGCAAGTGAGATTATTCCTCCCTTTTATTAAATAAAGGATTAGCACTTCATTTGCAGTAAAAGACAAGCATTTCTCCTGTGCAATAAATCAAGACAATTTTTTCCCAGTCTTATAGGAGGGAGTATAATGTGCACACACAGGTACATACAGTCAAGAAGAGGAAAGTACTCTATTTACTGAAACCTTAAATTTTCTTGGAAAGATAAATAATGTTACAAACTGACTCCCAACATTTTAATAATTTAAACCTAAACAAACTTTAAAGCTTAGCTTGCAGAATAGTTTTGCATCAGTGGAGAACTCCAACAGGGAGGCTTGAGATTGAATGTTCTTTCATAACAGAAATTGTCAACCACAAGAAAGATAATTTGTGGTGATATAATTGCTAAGAATAATGTCTTATTCCTCTGGCTGGAGAATGAAAGTCTGAATGCTTTACATTCAAGTGTCAAGTTGCCCTTGGACTGCAAAGCCAGGTAATGTTAATGGGGTCTGTTCCCCATTTAAATGCATTCTAGAAAACCTGTCATGTTGAGGGAAAAAAGAAAAGAAAAGAAAAATTGTAATAAAGGAGGATTTGGTGGCAAAAAAATGGAAAGAGAACAATAGTATGTATTTGCAAAGTAGTCTCAGAAAACCGAATTCTTCCATTTTCTGTGCTTGCTCCTGAACCAAGACCCAAGAGGTCTTTTCCTGTTGCAAGTTCAAACTTTTCACATTAAAAGCTCAGAAAATAAGTGTTTCACTGGGACTAACAGAACTGGAGTTAAATTGTGATTTGGGGACAGCTTGGTGTGGAGGATGGTCTCTACAGCTCTTCTGTAGAAACAACAGGTGCAATGAAGGGACTGAAACCAAAGACCATTGTATTGCTGTTTGCTTTCCTTTACTTAGAGGCAAAATATCATCTGACCTTCTACTGACACTACAGTCTGCTGCAGTGGATGTGACTGTGTTCCCGTTATTAAGGCATTTGGGGTCTGGTGGGCCACCCACCTGCACTACAGGGGGACCCCAGGCTTTACTAGAAGGAGAGGGTGGATGAGAGAAATGGTGACATGTATTTTGTTTTGTGTCTGTGCTCCATAGAGTGAATGCTGAATTTGGCTATGTGGTCTCTTTTGTCATTTTAATTATGTGTGGGGAGAAGAAAAAGAAGCAGAGACAGATACTTCTGCAGCATTTTGAACTTTAGGTTGCCAGAACATGTCATATAAATGCCGAGCTAACTCTCTTAGCTTTTCTTGTGGTAAACTGTGTGTGAGGGTTTGAGTGTGTTTGGAATTAATTTTTGAAATTAATTTTTTAAAAACAAGTATTTTCATATTTTAATGAGGCTGTGAGCAACCTGATCTATTGGAAGGTGTCCCTGCCCATGGCTGGGTGGTTAGAACTGGATGATCTTTAAGGTCCCTTCCAACTGAAACCATTGCACGATTCTAAGATTTTCATTCCCTGGGTTCAGATATATTTATTTTAGATCTGCTGCTGCAGAGTCCAGCTTTCCTCCAACTGTGTTTCCCCACTGAGATTTGCCTATGTACCACTTGTGCTTCCCAACAGTAGAGCACAACGGGTTTGAAATGCGTACAGGTGTGGTCCTCTTCAGCCTCGCTGACTGGATGCTGGTATGAGAAACTAGAGGGATGAGTGAGAAGCTGATGACCCTCCTGCAGTATCTGTTCCTTACTCTCATGTTGCCTCTGATCTGTCAACTGCTGCATTTCCTCAGGAACCTCAACCACTTTGGTAAATTTTGGATGTTAAGAAGAGAAACTGCTCAGGACTGTGTTTTACTGGACCCTGTTACTATCAGTGTCACTGGAAACACATCCTACCCAACAGCAGATTTTCCTACAACCTAGAGGGCAGAGTTTCTCTGTCACTGACTTATAGGATCCTGTGGTCAGTGATCTGCCATGCTGGATGTGCTGTGAATCTGATGTTGCCTAGTTGTCTAGACTACTGCCTTGCTATTTTGATAGGTAAAAGGAAGTCTGTTATCAATGCATGCCTTGATGTCCTGAATTTTGAGCATGTCTCTTGTTTACTTTAACCTTTTAGTAGGGGAACACTGTGACTCCAAGACCCAGCTATGTCTTTGAAAAAGAAGAGAGCCTTCATATGTGAGCAGGCTCTACATGGGCATGCTTTGGGGTGCCTTGCTAGATTTGCAGCTTCTCAAAAGTGTTCCTGTTCAACCTAATACCCACAGATAGGGCTGTGTGTTAGGAAGAAACATGTAAATTGGGAAATCCTTCTGTGGGTGCTGTAGGGAAGCCCTCATGTCAAAGGTTGAAAGAATTGTGGATGCTTGAGGTGTTGAGAATTAGAGAAAGAAAGAAGAGGCTGTAGATCGCAGACCACCCTGGGAAGCCCTGGTGCAAGGCACCTTCGAGACTTGATTTTGATAGTTAGAGAGAGCTGCAGTGCTCAAGTCCAGCACAACAGGGCTCAGGGCCAAGTGGTGAGTCATCTGTGTGATAGTTACCATCTTGCACCATGGGTCATGTGTCGGGATCAGGCCTTCTGTGGATGTTTCTCCCTAATTTGTTTCCTAGTGTGATGACTGCTTTTCAGCTTCACATGCCTACACATCAGGTCAAGTTGGTTGGTGGGTGCGAGATGCAGCAGTCAGCCACGTCTGGCATGAAGCACCCTGGACATGGCTGAGATGCTGCATCTTGTGCTACTAAGGTCAGCCTCAAAAACCCGAGTTTTTTACTCCTATTTTGTCATTAACTATGTGTTTAACACTAAATCTATTAATTATTAATCTGAGTGTATTAAATCAGGCTGATATGTAAAGGACAGGAACAAGGAGTGGATGTCACTTATTCTGCTATTAAACATCTGCCCTGAAAAAAAAACAAAACTAAAACCAACAGCTACCAAAGTACGGGGCACAACTTTTTGCTCATTTTTATAATTGCCTTTTAACATCCCCCTACTCACATAATTTTTTTTCCAGGAGTTTTGTGCTACTTTTGTGTGGGTTTGAAGCAGTGCCAGGGAGACAACTCTCTATACGGCTCTGCCACTGTGTGCTTGTGCCTTAAATGTTTGAGTGCAATTCAATGTGGTGGTAAGAAAATGAGCAGTTAATGTTGTTCAAGTGTTAATTGTGCCACAGTGTGTTTTCAGAATCTCAACCCAGCAGTGCTAAGAACATTTAATTAATGTTTTTGTGCAATTTCTCTGAATGGGTGGCAGGAGTTTGCCTGATAGCTTGGGGACAGGCTGTGGTGGCCTGTGATTGCACATTGTCCTCGGTTTTACTTCCATCTGAAGAAACATGAGAAAATCATTGTACATGGAAAGTCTTGTTTGTAACTTCCCTGAGACCTGGCAAGTGGTTCTTTGATTTCCTTCAGGCCTCTGGCACTGTTGAAGCCAATGGCACTGGTCTGCAACCAGCATATGAATTAGAGGAGAAATACCCTTGTTCTCCTCCAATGCAGAGATAGCAGGAATGGAAGATCTCAATGTAAGAGTAAAAGCTGTGTATGCCTGCTTTTTCTGTAGATCCCTGTAGGAAGGTAAGGTGGCCCCTGTGCTATAAGCAGTACTTAAATTCTGCGGACTGGCACAGGCATTACAGAGATGTAAAAAATGTCTAATTAGGTGAAATTAAAAAAATTCTACTAGTATTTTATGAAGACAGTTTTGCAGTGGTATGTTGTGTAAGTGAAGGGATAATCAGATTCTAATTAGACCCTTCTTTTTAGTATTGCTTGATGAAGTAAATCCTTCGAGCCTCTCATGCAACCTCTTTAAAGAATACGGCCCCCCAATATAAGCTGAGTAATTACTGACATTCAAAAGCATTAAGTCTTAAATCAGCAGATGGAAAATATGTATTTGGGATACATACAATGGAAACAGCATGCAGAAGGTCAGCAAAACACATCTGTGTTTGGAATTATAAGAGAACTGGATATGGCACTGACCACTAATAACACATATGAGCTATTCAGGATAAGGGTAATCAACACTTCAGGTCACCCAGAGCGGCTGGTTGCAAATATATTATCTCCTCTAGAAGCCTCTCTCTCCCTGCTTTACAATATCACACTGTTGTTCAAGTGTATTACAAAAGCTTTTGCTCATTTGGAAATGTAAATTACTACTTTCTATGCTGCCAGAGGTACTGTATGCCATCATCCAGAAGAATCAGCATGAAGCCATGCATTTGAGGATATGTCATGTTGCCTTCTTGCTTTTGCCAGAGACATTTAATGTTTTTCTGAATACCTTACTTAACTGTGACCAGCCACAGCCTGGGATGGGGAGTACAATTGCTGTGCAGGTTTCTCCAATTGCTAAGTCTGGAGGCTTTTAATCTTGCTGGCTCTTTCCTTTGCAAAATCAGGTGCTTGCACTCAAATGCATTGTTTCTGTTCCCCAGAGCCCTGACAGCCACATGCTGAAAACATTTGCCTTTAACCCTAACCTGTTATGAAGTAGAAAGGAGCCTGAATCAAAGCCCCAGTAATAAAGGCTGTTGAAGTTTGGAAATACTCGTTATGGGAGCTGCATTTGGCTCCAGCTGTATGCCTCCCTGCATGGGGAAGTGTAGATCCACATGTCTGGCCAGTGCATTTGTAGCCCTACCCTGGAATCGTTCTTCCATTGAGCCTGCAGTTTCCCATCCAAATAAATGAGACTTTTGAATGCAAAGGGCTTTGCAATCCCAGCACCAGAGGACAGTCCGGAGGGGGCTGGAGTGAACTCTGAGGAAGCAAAACCAAAGCACATGTGCATACCTTTGCATTCTTGTCTCGCTTCTGTGAACAGAGATCTCTCAGCTGTCAAAAACATACTGGTTTGCTGGCAAGTTCTCACTTCTCCCTCTGATATTTTGGGGCTTGTCTTCTGCTACCCTTTCAGGGAAGAGGCCCTGAGGAACCAGCAAACGCCAGGTCTGGGGTTGCAGGAGCTGTTTGGGTCCCCACCACGCTGTAAAAGACAGGGCCTGTGCCACAGCTGCAGGAAGCTTTTGGATAAGGCCCCCCAAAAGCTTCTCACAGGAGGTTGCTTGGTACAGAAACTAGTACTGAGCGTTTAGCAATTAATAAGTGCACTGCATTTATTTATTCTGCCTGCAAGGGGCTTTGTCCAAAGGGACACAGCCTCTTCAGCAGCATTATGAAGCATGGTGAATAATTCACAAAAAAAATATCCAACAAGTTCTGGGGTTGGGCTTTTTAAATAGTGCTTAGATATTTTTAACTTATCAACACTTTAAATCTTTGAGATCTTATAAATCATATAAATATTACAATATTTCAAGTGGTTGTTTTTTTTTTTTTTCCAAGTCTTACTAAAGTTTGTTTCTCCAAGGATATAGGTCAGGACTACGAATATCCACCGACGTGCTTCATTTGACTTTCCTAAGTTCTCTTTTTATGTCACAAGCAAATATTCTCCTGCTTTATGTAGGGATCTCTGTTTTACAGGACTTTGGTGAAATATATGAAGATATATATTCTATAAAGTTTCTCCCTGGAATTTTTATTCTATACATAAATCTGTTTCAGTCATATTTCAGTTTATGGGTATTTCATTTTGCTCTATGAAACTAGTCCAAGGTTGCTGCTGACAAGATATCTCAAATAGTTCAGGGGGCTCATTATGTCCCAAGTGTTGAGCTTTTTTTTTTCTTCTTAAAGATTTTTCTAAAGTTAAAATTAATCTGTATTTTGTTCACCTTGTCTGCATATTATCCAGTGTATATCAGAGGAAAGGTTTATATATATATATATATAAAAAATGTTCACATACTAAAGTAAATTAATGAAGCTTCCTTTTCATATGAAAGAGGTAAAGAAAAATACCTGGCCAATACAGTACCATTAATCTATTCTCTTTTCTCCTTTCTCTCTTTACCTCTCTCTCTACAATAGAAGTGGAACAAAAAGGTAATTAAATACCTTTCAAATTATATATATATATTACTTATGTATAGGCTAAGTTATTTAACAGTTTAACGTTTTAGTTGAAATACTTTGTCATTAATTCTCACTACCTTTTTGTTAAAGTTTATTTAGTATCTCTGCTGCTCAACTTCACCGGATAACTCATTTTTGCTGAAAGGTTTTTTACCACTGCCACTTTTTTTTCATTAAATTTCTATTCAAAGGCTTAGATAACTCACTCTTCTCCTGCCCCAAAGAATTTGGAAAGTGTGCATATGTGCGTATGTGCATAAGTATATCTAATTATGGCATAAAAGCCTCTTGGAAATGGCACCTCTTTAACAGCAACTCTCTGTGGTTACTTAGACTCCAATGGCTCTATACAATTTTATACCAGTTACTAAATCTGATTTTCCTCCCATCTTTTTCTCCAGACAACATCCCAATTTCTGCATTTACAAAAATAATTAATTACACTCCGAGCAGGAAGTGTGAATGTGGGATCCCATCTTGCCATCCCCATGCTAGCAGAAGTACGTGGTGGGATACCTCTTCATGCTTCCCTGCTGCCCATCCTATCGTCATGGTTATGGTACCATTCACACTCACGGAGATCAGCATTACAAATAACCAACATATATTCTCCCCCCAAAGCTGCACACACACCTCCGAGTCAGGAGGCTGCTAACGGGGATGACAAGGGCCAAATGAGCTGGTTTTGCTCTGCAGCATCCCTCCTTTTGCCTCCCCATCCAGCCGGCTGGCCTCTTGGTGTTGGCGTTCCTGTGGTGCCGAGGTCAGCCAGGCACCGGCTGAGCCTCCTCCCAGGTGTTGGGCATGCCCTGGCCCCTCTCAGCCCCCCCGAAGTCTGAGCAGCAAAGCATCCCAGTTAGTCAAACTGCTCCTCTGTGCTCCTCTCATGTAACAATAGAAGGTATATGTTTTTAAGTTTGAATTACTACTATATTTAACAGGACATTTTTTAACTGATTAAAATCTAGACCTTGGGTTCCTCTCCAGCGAACTTTATTCTTTTCCTTCCTTCTTTCCTTTCTTCCTTCCTTCCTTGTCTTTTCCTTTCAGCATCCATATGTCATTCGTTTTTAATTGTGTGGACTGCATGTTTCATGTGTCCTGTAGCAGCTTTGAAAGTCTCATTTCTAGTTATACTACAGATGGTTGTTCCCCCCTCCCAACTCCCTTTGCTTTAAATGCTCCTCTGAGTAGCCTAGGGATTCGCCTCTGCTTTGCTATTGGTACCCTTTAAATATTTAATCTCACTTGGGCTGTAAGGATGGGAATTTCTTTCTCTTATTTCCATTTCTAGGCCACTCTTCTGTGGGCTGTTCAAATAAATATGTGGATCAATTCCCTCGGAGTTTAGCCCTTCACCCAGTAGGTACAGATTCACTGCAGAATATAATTTGGAAATGCAAACCCAGAAATCCTTTGGGGGCACATATTCATTTCAGAGTTTACAAAGGCGAGTGGTCCGAGTAAGTACACCTGTAAAAATAGATTTGAAAAGCAATGAGAAAACAAGCCACAGTTAATAGAAAAAGCAGGGGCGGAAATCAGTTTGATGGAGCAAATCTTGTTCTAGAGACATGGAGGGCAGGAAGGCTAGTCTCCACGTGCAAGGCATTGCTCTTGGGTTTCCACTGATCTCAAGTGTCCTCTACTCCAGGACTAGAAGCTTTTGAGATGCTTGGGCCAACCACCCCTGAACTGTCGTTAACTTTGTTTTTCTTTTAAATTCTTTTCCCCTATAACAGTTTTTCTTTGCCCCGGACTGCTGAAAGGAGTGTACCAGAGTGAACACTTATTTGAATCCGACCACCAGTCTGGTGCCTGGTGCAAGGACCCTCTGCAGGCATCTGACAAGATCTACTACATGCCCTGGACACCTTACCGGACAGACACACTGACGGAGTACTCCTCCAAGGACGACTTCATCGCCGGGAGGCCAACCACGACCTACAAACTCCCGCACCGGGTGGACGGCACGGGGTTCGTGGTGTACGACGGGGCTTTGTTCTTCAACAAGGAGCGAACCAGGAACATTGTCAAGTTTGACTTGCGGACAAGGATAAAGAGCGGGGAGGCCATCATAGCTAATGCAAACTACCATGACACCTCTCCCTACCGCTGGGGAGGCAAGTCTGACATAGACCTGGCTGTGGATGAGAACGGGCTGTGGGTAATCTATGCAACAGAACAAAATAATGGCAAAATAGTCATTAGCCAGTTAAACCCTTACACGTTAAGGATCGAAGGAACGTGGGATACTGCCTATGACAAGAGGTCAGCTTCTAATGCCTTCATGATCTGTGGGATTTTATATGTGGTGAAGTCTGTGTATGAAGATGATGACAATGAAGCCACAGGGAATAAAATAGACTACATATATAACACTGACCAAAGCAAGGATAGCATGGTGGATGTGCCCTTTCCAAACTCCTACCAGTACATTGCTGCTGTGGATTATAATCCCCGGGACAACCTCCTTTATGTATGGAACAACTACCATGTTGTAAAATACTCCTTGGATTTTGGCCCGCTTGACAGCAGAGCAGGTAAGGGTTTTAACACCAAAACAAATTCTAAATCGGGCTTTCTGGTTTTTTTTGCAAATAGGGTGTAAAACTGAAGTACATTCCTGTCTTACTGATCTGCCTGAGTTTCTGTGAATTAACCCGCACCACAGAACCTATGATGGTTATTAAGACGTGCGGAATATTTTTGTTGATCTTAGTTGAAATCAAGTGGACAAAGGCATATGCTACACATAACTTACCTGAAACAGTTTCCAAATGCCCATGCTTTTATTCGCATGACAGGGGTAGCAATCTTTTCTCCTGACTTGAATTTTCTTTCCTACATCATCAAATTGTTTTCCCTTCTGCAGGAACTTCAGCCAAAAAAAAAAGGGTAAAAGATGCTGTCACTGCAAACAGCTGGAGGAAAACTGCCTGCCAGTTTAAATTACTTTGTTTCATTAAGCTGGGAGAGTTCTGTCTGTTTAGAGAAGCTGAGCCTAATTGCATTTGTGAGCATGCACTCACAAGTGTATGTCTAGAGTCAGGAGGGGAATCAGCACTAAAATCCTACAAGTTCTTAGTTTATTTTCTGTAAAGTTGCTCTGCATTTTTTTAAAGCATTTCATTATTTACTATGACTTACTGTACTTTCTCTCAGAGAAACATCTGGCCCCCAGAGGTTTCCCAGCTTTTCCACCTTTTTTCCGCTCTTATACATTGTGCTGGTAATTACTTACTTATATTCCCTTAACTTTATTAACTTCTTAAGCATTTTGCAAGTATAAAGTTGCCACTTCATTAGTAACATGACTTAGCCTTAGATTGTGATCTAACAAACAGCGTTTGCTCAGTCATTTTCAAATGGTTGCTTCTGTATGTGATTTAGTCATTGTTCTCAGGTAGTTCCTGTGGTGGACTGTGTATTTTGAAAGGCTGAAAAAGTAAGAAGAAAGACATAATTAATATAATTTGGACAGTAAAGTATTTGATTCATAACATGGCTATTTCTAAAACATTTCTTTTTGTAAGTAAGAAACTTCAAAGTGGGTAAGTGGATTCAGGGCTTCAGATTGCAAAAGAGAAGTCAAAAGGTTTCTGTTGCTGAGCATTTCCTTTTTTTTTTTTTTACTGTGCGCAGCCATGTAATAAAAATGGATCAAGAAATGCTGACAGAAATTGTGGATATGAAAATCTGGGAAGGGTTGGAATAAAAGTCTTAAAATGGCAATGAAATTCTCATTTTTATACAAAAATGAAAGGAAGGGGAGAAGAAAATCTTGAAGAGGCAGATGAACAAAAACTGAATGACTGTTAAGCCAGGAGTAGAGATATTTTTGATGATGTTAACCTCTGCAAAATCTCAGATGAGCAAAAAATGAAGTAATACTTCTCATTCTCCCAACCTAATGATCAGCATGTACTTTCTGAGTGTTAGAGTGAAGCAGAGTAATTTGTGAGCTATTGGTTATCCCCGAGGAGTGAAAATCAATTGTATCCCTTCTATTTCACAGGCTTTCCTTTTCAGTGAATTATTTCCAGGTATTATAAAGGACTCTCTGCTGCCGCTTTTTCATTTGGTGACTGTTGTCAGTAATAGTATCTTTAATAAAAAAAAAAAGCTGTAATCAGTGAAAAACCTAAATTTTGTACTTTCCTAAAATAAAAAGGAAATTGTTCTCCTTTTTTTCACAGTCTAAGCTGGTGAGATGAGACAGCAAGTGAAACCTTGCAGGGAACTGAAAGTCTGTGAGGTGCAAGGGTTTGATTTGTCCTTGTTTCACTCTTGTTTGGATGAGAAATTAAAATCTTGCAGTGCTTTAGATAGCTGAAGCAGTTTTTAGGTTTGGCCGGTGGGCATGAGAGGGTTAATCTGGTGTCAGGGAATCTTTTTGATAGTTTTGTAATGTGGACACGAAGCTGAATTTTACATGCGTTTCTCTTCTCTGAAAATTGTCGGGATTTCCTTTTTGGCAGATATCCATAAGGATCCCATTACCTCACTATTTTATGGGTTTAGAAGACTTTTGAGTGAACTGCTCTGAAAGCAACTGAATTTTTCGATGAGACAATTTGAATGGGCCAAGGCATTTCAAAGCGAAGAAAAATAACTTTGTAAAGGGAGTTTAGTGCTCCATTACCCACATAGCCTGATTAGTGAGAGCATTATTTTATGAGTCAGTCAAGCAGAAGCACTGATTTTTGAACTGAACAGGTGAGCAAACACTTACTTGACACCAGGTTTTTTTCTGCAGAGAGGAGCCAGGAGACCAGGTCTGCATGATGCTTTCTCTTCCAAATTCAATGCAACCCATTTTCTGTCTAGCACCAAATTTCATGCTGCATCGCTTTACATGTAACACTAAATATATAATTGGCTTGAGCCCAGCTCCTCCACCAAAGAGCAGAACAGGAGCCAATAGGACACTGGGAAAGCAGTGAAAACTGAGGATATTTGTATTTGTTTTTTAGATATTAATTTTTTTACAGGGTGAATTGTGGATATGTGTTTCCCTTCTTCTTGTTGAAAATCATCAGTGTTTCTCCATATTAGAGCAGTGTTCAATGCAACCATTTTCCATAGGGTTACAGTTTGAGTAGCAAAATATGTAAACAATATCTGCTTAATTAGAAAATAAAAAAAAGGATTGTAAAATTGATGGGTTGAACATATGGGTTGTTAAAAAACAATTAAGACTGAAGTTTTAGAAGAGCTCTTAAACCCAAAAATTGGTCGTAACAAGAAAAGGGATATATTTAACTACTTAAATAGTCAGTAACATATTGGAAACGTATTTGAAATCACTGGTATCCTACATTTCAGAGATATCTAAAATAAAAAACAGGTTCTGGGGACTCCACTTTTCAGTCTTTTACCAAATTCTCCAGAGAAAATGAGAATAGGCAGGAGTTGAATAGTTTATAGGAAAAGCAGGGATCACATCCCTGTCTAAACATTTTCTGTGATTTTTAATTAAAGAGCTGTGCATATAGGTTTGGAACATATTTGAGATCTTTAGTGTTGTAGAGCATCTCTCACCCACTGTTTAAAAAAATGGGCTTTTACTTCTCAGAGTAAATGAGTATCAAACCCTAGAGTTTCTGTGCTCATCTTCTGTAGCAGTTGATGTTATCAGGGAAGACAAAAGATTTTGAAGTGTTAAAAGTTGAGTTTAACTGACCTAGAAGCAATTCAAGGCACTTAATGGAATTAAACCTAGTTGTTTGTTATTCTCAGAAACGGGAAAAGCTGCATTTTAAGGATTTATCCCACTATGGTTTTTTTCCGTTTGTCTGGGGTTGTTTTTTCTTTTATCCCAAATGTGTTTTTGAAAGCAAACACTGCTCAGTGCCTTCAAGTCCCGAGAAACAGATCATTAATGTCTACCCTCAAGAACTGAACTTAAAGATACCAAAAGCCTTTGAAGTGTATTTTCTTTGAGCTGTTTGGCCTTAAAATGAGCTTTTTGGAGGATGCTTCTTCATAACTCCTCCTGAGTTTTTGGGTTATTCCTTTGTAGCTGGTATTGAGTTTGCTAATTTGAAGTGATAGTAAAAATATCTCTGCATCTCATCGCGTTCTTCAAGAAGTTAAACCCAGAATAGTGTTCAGGTTATTTTTTTTTATGTGTCCTACTAGACATATGCAGAGAGGGAAACAGAAGACTGTATTGACAATATGAAAATTTTCTGCAATCTAATCAATCTTAATATGCACCAGTGTTACCTGTTTTAATCATCACCCACTTGTGATACATTCTGTGCAAATAAATTCAAGAAAATATCAACATACCCTCCTCTCCAAAAAGGGAAAGTGCTTCCCAGTGCTGTGCTGCATACAAATGCACATCTCACAGTTGTATGTCTCTGCACCTCCCTGAGCTGTTCTGGCTCCTACCTGGGCACCATGTAGGGGTTTCTGGGCAGCAGAGAGACCAGAAGTTTTGTCTTTAAATGACTGGGGTACCCTGTGCCAGTGTTGGCAGTGCTCTTACTGGAGCTTGGGATGTGCTGGCTGACAGTTTAGGTGCTTAGGTGGGAACTGGAGCCTGTCCCATAGCTCGGCAGTGAGGAAGCCCAGAGAAGAACTTGAACCAGGTTGAGAATCCCTCTGTGCGTATCTGGGACTTGAATGTCCTGACAGCTGTTCCAAGTGATGTGGGAAATACAGACCTCCTATTTATGAGAACATATTTTAAATTATGTCCAGGAGACCCAAACATTACCATATGGGGTGTTTCATAGGTGTATGAAGTTAATAAATAAATATGCCTAATACATAAGTGGTATGATATGTAGGACTTCTAATACAGCCTCATTCCTCTTAAGTGGTTTCCATAGGTTGCATATTAACACTGTGGACTGCCATTCTGATAACCAAATGTGATACAAAGATTCTGTCGATATCTGTGATAATTTACAAACCTCAGAGGGTGTATGTCAAAATTTTATCTTCCACATTTTGTCAAGTATTGTGGGATGCTCTCTTGACGTGTGATTGCAACCATTTTATTCGATAAGAATGTTTGGGCTGTTTTGTGTTTTTTTCTTCCTGGAGCAGTTTTATAATGCAGATAAGGTGAACCCTCTGTCCTCATAATATGCTAATTAAGTGCATTTGTGTCTTGGGTAAAAGATGTGGCAGTATGGTGATGAATAAGAACTTTAAACACATATGACACCTCGTTAAAATGTAATTTTCACATCATAAATCTGAGGCCTTTCCTTTGACAGCTGAGTAATGTGGATAGTGGGCAGAGGATCTTGAATGTTTCAAAGCTGTCACGTGTTAATAGGTAGCTGAAAGCTGCTTCCTGCACTGCTCGCCTCTAACGCCCTGCATCCTTGCCCAGGAATGCATCGAAAGGACTGCGGAATCTTAAATCCCACTTGTGCACAGGATATGAATTGCCATCACTTCAAGATCCCACTGTGATAAGCCACACTTACCATCTCTGAAGTTGAATCTGAGCTGCTTTTTAAAAGGCCAGCTGAGCCTTTCTGATGAGCAGCTTCTCCTGGTGGACAAGGGCCATTTTTAGGGAACTGCTGACTGTTTAGTTCCTGCTTCTCCTGTGTTTTTATTTTCCAGTTGCTTTCCTCCCATCTAGGAGCATCCCTGACTCACTGCTGTTCCTCTTCATTGCTTACAGTGACAGCTGCTGGTTGCACAGTGTTGCTGGAGGTTTTCAGAGAGATCAGTGCTTCATTTCAGGAGCTTCTGCTAAACACGTAGCATGACTTGGGCCCTGGCTTTTATCCTCTAATATTTGCCTACATATTCATGTTCCATCTATAAATATTTTAGTCCCTTTTTGCTATCTCAAAGACAGAGAGACATGCCTAAGTTTGGCAGTGAAAAAAGCAGTAAATCTTTAATAACAGAGCAGGCATCTCAGCCTACATTTGTTCGGCAGACGGTACCTTAAGTTCAAAAGGACAGGAGGAGATTCCATCTAACTGGGGTATGCTGGGATCCAGAATTGCATTTGTACCCCATTTTGAGGCCTGGTCATTTTTATCCTGTTTAAAATTTGCCTTCTTTGTAAAGCAGTGTTAGAGAAAGAAATAGTAAAAAAGCATCATACCGCTGGAGACTTTTCCAAAACTAGGGATTTCTGCTTTTTGTCCAGAAAGCTGGAGCTTGAGCTCTTTTGTCTACCTTCTCACAAAAAATACTTCAAAAGTGCAGGATCCCTCAGCTTCAAAATGCTCCCTTTGCAGAGCACTTCATAAATATTAATACTGTTTGGTTAGCACAGCAGGAGTATCTTCAGTGTCTCTCCAGTACGAATAAATATGCGGTTGCTCCCTTTTCCCAAATAAAACTGTGCTCCTCTCAGTAGGATCATGGAACAGCATATAACCTTACCAAAGGGACTTGGAGCAACCCTTCTCTTCCTCAGTTCACTGCTCCTGCTATGAGGCACCTATTTGAGCCAGCCTGAGAAAATGGTACAGCAGACCTAACCCATCCATGAGCTAAACCAGGATACTGTGGAGATCAGTTGTTACCATTGCAAACCAAATGGGAATGAAGACCTGCATGCCATGAAGTAACAGACAATATCCATGGGCCGGGAGTGCTTGAGGACTGGGGTGGTGGGCAGCCAGGATGGTCGAAGTAGGGAAGGGGCAGGAAGAAACAAAATGATTAAGCTAAACTTCACTTTCAAGCTTCAAAACAAAAGGAGACCAGAGACTTCAGCACTTCATAATCCTGTCAAACGCTGTGAGGGAGAAAACACCTTGCCAAGAACGTGTCTGAAAAACTGAGACGGCTGTTTCTGGCAGCAAACATGGCATGCAGATAGTGGGGTAATTGCATAGGGAAAAAAAGCATTAACTGCTGGTGAAGGATAGTGGCTTTTCCTCTTCAATGTAAGGATTCAGCCTGGAGTTGTGATTAATTGTTGTTTCATTAAGTTCAAGACCACCGGGTCACACTGACATCAACCATGGCTTATCAGTTCGATGGAAATACTTTACACCAAACCAAGCCATGAATGTGCCAGCACTTCGGGTTGGAACTGTTCGCCAGTGGCAGGGAGTGAGGGGTGACATGTAGCAACTGTCCAAGTCCACCTTTTGCAGGAGAAAGGAACTGCATCATGTGCTAGAGCCCATGAGCACTGGGATTTTAAACATGGGGTTTTAGTGATCAGTGCATCATTTATCCCTTGGCCAGCAGATGTAGCTGGCTTATGTGCAGCAGTGGGGGTCTGTACAGGGTTAGGGGTTTAGCCCAGCAAGACACTCTGGAATGTTCTCTTTTTGAACTGCTGCCTCTGCCAGCTCCTCTCCTCCCATCCCAAAACAGGATTATAAGCTACCAGGCTTTTTCTCAAGGCATTACCCTCTCAGCTTAGGTTATATTTGTGTACCTCAAGGCTGGCCCTGTGTGGTGAAAACACCTTCTGCTCCTTGCAGTTCTGCAGTGGCCTGGCTGCAGAGCCACTAGCCTGGCTTGGGATGTGGGATCCCAGATTTGGTTTTTTGTTACTGAATTTTTGAAATGAGCAGCCTTTATTCCTGCTCCCTACTGAAAATACCTCCATCATGGTAGCTCATGGGTCTGGATCACTCTCCTCCCTCGTCTGCCACTGATTGTGTTTGTTCTGGAAATTACTACTGTAATATTTTTAGCAGCACTTATTAAGACTTGTCTCCTAAAGTCTAATTCAGTGTTGTTAATTAACTTCTTCGATGCCACCAGCACTCTGCACTGCTGCTATGCCAGTTTATCTTTCTTCTTTTTTTTTTTTTTTTAATCCAAGAAAACAGACATGGATGCACTGCCATATTCTGCTTTAGAGTCAAAGCAAGCAGAGGATTCACTGGATGCCCTTCTTTCTGCCTTGATACTCAGGTTAAAAAGGGGTAAGAAGCTCTTCAGGAGTAAGCTCCAAAATTATTGAACCTTTACGGGGAGGTTTTACAGAGCCTTCCCTTGACTTCAGGAAGTTGTGGTGGTGTCCTTAGCAGCTCCCCATCCTTCAGATATGACAGTAAGTCAACTTTCTAGAGTTGCTGGAAAGCATAATGTAATGGTGCTGTTTAAAAAATGCCCAAGATATACGTGAAGAATGGAATGGTCAGTGTTATCCTCAGAAAGCCAGCTGAACTCTTATGGTAGGGTTGGATTTGTTGGGTTGATGATAGGAAGGGAATTTAGGTTGAAGGAACAAAAATAATCCTAGTAGCTGCTTTGAAGATCTCCACATTCAAAGAGAAATGGGACCAGCCATGAGGGGCTGTGAAATACTAGTTGGTGATGCTGTCAAAGACCTGAAAGGCGAATATAGGTAGATTACAGAAAAAAAGGAGTCAATAGGCACTCTGAAGGACACCTCCTCAAAGTGTATTTTGGCATTAGTAGCTATGCTAAATCAAGAGAGCAGAGTTGAGGGGGGCGAGGGGGAAGAAGTATCTTTTTCTTTCAGGTGAGTCTACCAGGTGTGCACAAGTAAATGTTGATATAATGAAAAAGTTTCTAGGACAAAATCTCAAAGTTCCTGGAGAGTTTCAGCTTAACCTTTATTCAGATAAATCCTCTGAAGCTGCTGGGAGCTTGGGCTGGAGGCTTCAGGAGCAAGTCCTCAGTGAATTTTGGTTTGCCCTGGATGGAATTGCATTTTTGCCAGTGAGAGGCTTTTTGACCTCCTGGTTTGTGTCTAAAGAATCCAAAGAAAATATATAAATTGTAAGCTGGAACAGTTAGTGAATATCCATATGAATTTGAGTCGCAATATCTGCCCTACATTTTTACGTTGAAAAGGCTCCTTTTTAAGGGTGTGCCTCATGATAGGAAGGCGAAGCAGATGATGAAAGCTTAGGTGAAAGAGATGTGTCCAAGAAAACAATGTAGTGATTGTTTGCTCTAATGGGATTTCTTCACTGTAAATAGGATTTTTGCTTGATTAAAATGTGCTGAGAGGAAACAGGGCTTAAGGCAAGTTTCACTGAAATATGGGATTCAATTTAAAAAGACTGGCACTGAATAGGCAAATCGGGTGCTTCATGTTACGTAGTTCCTCAGTTCTGTGTTTTCACAAAGTACCACCTGCTTGAGACTCAAAAGGGAGGGGGGAAAAAAGCAAAGAAACATCAGAACCAAAAACTATAGAAGTTATACGCTGGTCATGACAGAAGATAGGAAAATCAACTGCCTTTGTACCAGTCTGAGCTGCCTTACGGGGGTGCCATTCATGCTGCCCTCAAATAGCTGGAATAAATTAACGCAACCACTGGAGAGATGAGGCATTAGGCAGCTCTGCAGTTCTTTTTCATCTGTTGATGTTTAGGACAGAGACAAGGAAAGGGCTGTCTATGCTGCAGGCAAAGAGAAAAAATAAAGGTGACATCAAGTATAGATATGCCAGCAGAGATGAAGTCCTTAGTCCACTCGTAAGATCTTTCCAACATACCATGTGAGGAAAAGCTTTTGTGAGCCCCCATGTACTGGCCCCTCTGTGTTAAATTATTCCCTCTATCCAAAGCATGCATGAAGGATGCTGTGGCTCACTAAGGTTGATCAACCTGGATTCATGTGATGCTTTGCACTCTTTTACAGCTGAATTAAGCAAATGAGTGGTAATGTTAACGTGAACAGAGGCTTCAGGAGAATGGAAATGCTGAGGGAAGGCTGCATGGAGAAGAAAAAGAGGGGATTTTTTTTCTTCTTTTTTTTTAGAAGGAGAGGTAATAAAATATATTTGCTTGATAGGAGCATATTGTGTACACTGGAGGGATTAACAGCTGTGAATATTTCTGGCCTTCTCCTCATAAGTGCTTGGTTTTCTCACTGGACAGTGAGTGCCAAGTATTTTCTTGGTGCAATATTGAGTGTGTTACAAATTATTCACAAGAAATATCCTTAGAGTGATGAACAGATTTTATTGATAGAAGTGTTGTGCTCTTCACCACGGCAAGTATCAGGCTGAGTGAAGAACGCCAGCACCCAAAAAACCAAGCCAAGGTGGAAAGTGCTCTGGCAAGTTTCTGGTTGATTTGTGTAGTTTAAGGTGAACATTCATCCAGAATTTTGCTGGGAGAGGTGCCTGTGCCTGGTGCCTTGCTTGTAAATATAAGCTGTCTTTATGGGTAAACATGAGCTCAGTGGGAAGTAAATGAAGCTTTTGGGTAGCCTAAAACTGCATGGTCAGAACATGGTGTGTTGTGTAAGGCTGCTGTAATGTGTTCTTTTCATATAAATGAGTTTAAATTGACTCTGGTATGAAGAGTAGAACAGAGAATTAAATTAGATTAATAGATTTTTTTAGGACCAGAAGGGACCATTAGCTCATTTAGTCTGACCTCTGTAATGCATTCTATTGGATTTCATCCGCTTCCTCTTCTACTGAGCCTAATGATTTGACTCTAACTGAAGTGTACCTTCCAGAAAGGCACCCAGACAATCAGTGCATTACTTCATGGAGTGCTTTTCTTGGTTGGACATTCTCTTCCAGAGTTAGAGGTAAAATAATATTCGCATTATAAATGTTTTGATTGTACCACCTGGTTAATGAATCTTTTTTGTGCCTATTTGCATCATATATAAAAAGGCAGAAATGCGCTACTTGAGTTGTACTCTTTGGACCTTGCTCAGATAGTGCTCTGGAGGTTGCCTTTTGTGGGAGTTACTGAGATTTTTTATTTTATTTAAGATATTAGGAACTTGTTACATGCCATGGGAAATTCCCGAATAGACCAAGAGAGCAAATAATTCACTAGCAATGAGAAAATAGCTTTCTGGGTACTAAAATCAAGGAAGCCTTCTACTTTCAGATGTATACTTTATGAAGAGTGCCACTAAATGTGTGTGTAAACTCTACTTTTTAATTAAAATAAATTACCAGTCTGCAGAGCTTGTATACTGCTCTCTTAATGCCACTTCCTTTTTTATTTGAATCAGGGTGGTAGGGAGTGACATTTAAACCT
Source organism: Manacus candei (assembly GCF_025592945.1). Lineage (NCBI taxonomy): Eukaryota > Metazoa > Chordata > Aves > Passeriformes > Pipridae > Manacus > Manacus candei. Next base: position 39,323,989 of record NW_026138076.1, on the reverse strand, counting down.
CGGAGTTTGTCATCAAGTTCTAATTTTCTCGTTGACGAGAACATCTGTCCATTGGAAAGGGCATAAACTTGTTCCAGCAATTTTTGCATAAGATACTGAAAGATTTAATTCCAAATGAGTGTTCTGATTGTTGGCCTGTCTTTTTCTTTTCCTTTCGTTTCCCACTCTCTTTTTAAAGGAGCCTGTATTTACACTGAGTAAAAAAAGATGATGATGCAAGGACAAGAACTGTAAAGGATACAAGATGTATTTTGGTAAATAACCATTAATTGTATCAAGAATGTTGTTGTGCTAGGTTTTTTGTGTCAAAATGTACTGGCAAAGTCTGTTTATTTACAAGAGGTTGTAATTTTCTTAATATGCAAATGTAAATTTGCTGCACTAAAAATGGTTTAATTCAAATTGAATTTTTTTTTCCCTTCAAACACCATTTTTTGTGATATTTTAGATAAACTTCACCTTCAGGCATTTCTTTATGGTTATCAGTCACTTGAAAGAGGCTTTATCAAGGCTATGGCTTTGTTAGATTGAGCATTGTGAGAATAGGCATGTTAACCCCTCTTTTCATTAGAGAGAGGAAACCTTAAAATGGACACGTATTAAGTAACGTTAGGGAAGTCCTCTCTTCCCTTTACGGTGTAATTAGTGACCAAAATGATCCTGCACAAGTTTGGAAGTAATTTCCACAATGTAGTTGACAGCGTATGCATCAGCTAAAACCAGATTAAAAAGACTGGAATTAGCCAAAATGGTTCTCAAATGTCTTTAGGGCTAGCTGGTATAGGGTAGTACCAATGGGAGTTTTGTGCTGCAGATTTCTGTGCAACCTGATTTGCACATCCAAAGTGGTAAGCACTGCCTTCCTGAACCACGACCCTTATGTGTTTCATTAAATTTTCTCCTTATGATGTCTATGAGGGTGGGGGGAAATGATGTGAAGAGTTTCTTTCCACAGTTGGTTAACATTGAGCAGTGGCAAATGTCGTTTCTTTAGTGAATAGATCCAGAGCTGTAAAAGCAGGTCCTCTCCAGATAAAGGTTTTGTTACAGTGACCTGACTGTCCTTTTCCTACTCTGATTTGAAAGCTGATTTTAATATGCCAAAGGAATAATCATCCTTGGTCTGTTCAGCCTGGAGAAGAGGATACTGAGGGGAGACCTCACCACAGTCTACAACTTCCTCATAAGGGGAAGAGGAGGGGCAGGCACTGATCTCTTCTCTCTGGGGAACGGTAACAGGACGTGAGGGAGTGGCCTGAAGCTGTTTCAGGGGAGGTTTAGGTTGGATATCAGGAAAAGGTTTTTTCACCTAGGGAGTAATTGGGCACTAGAACAGGCTCCCCAGAGAAGTGGTCCCAGCACCAAGCCTAACAGAGTTCAAAAGGCATTTGGATGGTAGTCTGAGGCCCAGGGTGTGATCCTTGCAGATGGTCCTCTTTGGACCAGGAGTTGGATTTAGTGATCCTTGTGGGTCTCTTCCAACTCAGCATATTCTGTGATTCTTGGAAAAATATAACTTGTATCAGTGCATTTCTTTAATTCATCTTCCCTGGAAACCTTGTGGACACAGAAGCAGTGGACACAGGCTTGTGCATACTTGAAGTTTATCCACAATGTGCTGACATGATGGTTAAATGTGATTCTTGCTTCTGTGAGTGGACTGCAGAGACCTGTTTAGCATCATGATGCTAACCTGATTCCTCCAAAGTCACTTCATGATGTTTCCTTCCGTGATAAGTTCAGGGGAGACTCTTGCACCTTCTTTTCCATGGAGAGTGAGGATCCTTTGAGGGAGCAGAGGCACTTGTGGTTTAGGGGGTTGTCTATTACCTTGTAGCCTGGGGCTGGCCAAGAATGCCCACACACCTCTGGGGTGTGTGGGTGCATCCTGCCACAGAGGTTGCCTGCCACTGTGGGTCATGTGGAAGAATGTCTGAGGCTGTGATATCAAACAGGGAGCTGGAGAAAATGCAAGGCTTGTGACTGGCTCCAGGTGAGGTCTTTAGTCAGTAGTGGTTTGAAGATGGACCTAGCAAAGGACCACAGAGCTGCCAGTAGTAGTATGTCTCCAGAAGATCCTTGATTTGTCTCTCTGCCCCTTTCCAAGTATTTCTTTTATGAAGCCAAACCCTTTTCTGATGGACATGGGTAAGGACAGATGACATCAAGGGGAGAGGAGGGCTATGGCAGCCTTTCTTTCCACTTGGAATCCACAGAAAACAAACAAATATTTTTGCCTGAAATTAGAAAAAAAAGAGGCGTTGACAAGTTTTATGAAATCCCATAACTTACATGGCAAAGGCTGTGGCCAGTCACTAGAAGTGGCACTTCCCATAGCTGTCATGACTCAATGAAGAGACATCTTTGAACCATTTAGTAAAAGTATTAATTTGTTTGTTTGTTTGTTTGTTTAGAAACCTGTAACAAAGTCCTTTGGATGTTTTCTAACATGATGTTGATGTTATCTTGTCCCCTCAGTATTTTCATAAGCTTCAGTTGTTGATTCTAGAAATCAGTTTTACCTATCCTGGGCTTGTCACTCTTCTACTGCAAGAGATTCATGATTGATTTTTAAATTTTTTTTTATTATTATTGCATGTTTAATAATAAAACTGAGTAATGTTCTATTCCCAGATGAGTCTCCAAGGAATGCAACTGTTTCTCATTTTAAAGGGGGAAAAAAAGTAATTAAATTTTGATTATTTTTCCCTTTTGCCCAAATATCTTCACACAGTGCAAATTAAATAAAATTATTTAACCATGGAAAGCACTTCTGCCAATTAATCCCTGAGAAGTGAAGATAGAAAATGTATGCCACACACAAGCAGGCAGTCACACACGGATGCCTGGAAAAAAGAAACCCAAAGGAGTCAAAGACAAGCATGAGTTAACCAGCCCAACAGAGCCGTGAATGAGAGTTTAAGCAATAGTGATGTCCCTAAGAAAGCTGATATGAGCTCTGCAGCTTTTTCTTTTTTTTCTCATACTCTGAAGAATCTTTTTCTCTTCTGGCTTAATTGCTAAAGATTAATTGAAGTTCAAGAACTCAGTATTTCTAGTAGCCTTTATACTGAAATTTAAGATGGGTAATTTAACTTTGAATTGATTTTTTTCCTTCAGTTTGAGCTTTTAGTATGTGCATATTTTTATCTTGGCTACACTTGGGTTTCCTGAATTACAGGCAAGCTTACCAAGAGATATTCATTAGGCAAATGTGTTTATTAACAACATAAAGATTGTTGCACTGAATGCCTGAAAACTGGTTCCCATTACTAAAAAGAAAATATTTCAGGCAATTTCAAAGCATTAAAGAAAAAATTTGTCTCGTCTATCTGGATTTTAATATCCCCTGTTTCATTATCTATTGAAAAACACTAGTGCTTTTTGTATGGGCAGTGTTCAAGGTCAAAGTTAGCCCTGTTTCTGAGTTTTAGCAGATTAAAAAGCTTACTTGAAGTCAATGGCTATGTCCCCGGGAAACAACTCTTCTCCGGAAAAATCTTGCCTCACTTCTATAGGGAGGTTCTCAGGTGCAGGCATCTGGAGGGCCCGTGAGGTGTTTGCTGGCTTGGTAAAAGCCATGCCTGCATCTCTGAGGTGTTTGTTTGAGCCTATTTAGTGTAGAGACTTCATCTTCTAGTATCTGAAATCAGACACTGAGTTTAGACATGTCTAAAGCTACTGCTGCAGGCAGTACTCTTGACAGCAAGTTGTGTGCACTTCAGATGTGTATATATGTGTGTGTGTGTGTCTGTGTGTATATATAGACACAAACATATTTGCATTTTGGTTAGAAATATTTGAAAAGAAGAAATTGCAAGCTAAATATACATTTATTCTCTTGGAAGACAGGGACATACTCAGTAGCATTACAGAGGAGGGTTTTTTCTCCTTAGATGAAGCTGTCCCAAACAGTACATGTGATCTGATAGAGACAAGCATTTGATAGGCTTCCCTGATTCTACTCAGACATCAAGATGTTGTGCAGACCTAATTAATTTGATTTTGCACATCGCTACAAATGCAATATAGGGAATTGATATATTTCAATTCCTTTTCCCTCCCATAGGATCCTCCCCTCCAGGCAAGACTACTTGGGCTTTGGCAGAGCAGTGAAGGTCCTTGGCTCTGTTGGACAACATCAGCTGGCCAATACTAAGCTTAATGGGAGAGGAAAGAGACCTAGACCAAACCAAAGTGGGGCAGCAAGACTGTGAGGGAATGGATAGGTTCCTGAATTAGGCAAATTTCCTATAATTTGCAGTGAAGCAAAGACTTGGTTCTGTCTTTGACACCATTAGACTGTCTTGATTTGTTAGGCAGTGTTTTCCAGCCTCTGATGTTTCCAAGTATACACACTGCTTTGAAGAGGAGAGAGCACCAGCCTGATGGAAATTCAGAGACAGATTTTTGCAGGCTGGAGAGGAGTCATGCGGGTGGCAAATATTTGGAACGCCGCTGCTCTCAGCCTCCTTCTCTATTAAGGTTGAAGGCTTTTTATACCACCCTGGGGCTGAGATGTAGAAAATTGTACATTTAAACATGCAACATTTTAGTATTACCCAAGGAAAAAAAAAGTTCTCTGGAACTGAAAGATTTGATAACCCTTGATTCAATGTTGTTTGAAAGTCATAATCCTTTATAAATTTCAGCCTTTTGTTCCAGGTCATAATAAAAATAGATCCTTGCACATCATAATTTCCTTCAGTGAGCAGGTTTTTCTGACCAGGTTTTTTTCTATGTTATGGCCCCTCAGTCCAGTGCAATGTAAAGCTTGTGTTGATTTGAGCCCTGCACCCTAGACTCATTACATTTTTAGACCAAGCAAAGAAACTGTGGTTTATCTACCTAGAGGGGATGTAACAAGGAATATTCCCTACCTTTCTAGCTAACCCTGTAACTATTTTATGTCTGTTTCATACTCCACCATTTTCCATAGCTCATGACTTTCATCTGTGGGTGGTGAAATGTTGGAAAGTCTTGGCAGTGATTGCTCAACTGACCAGGGAGAGTCTTAAGTTTGCTGTTCACTCCATAGGAAGATCAGTCGCACATCTTGCATTTTGCTTTGGGGAAGAAGGAGCAAGCGTGCCAAGCAAATTACTTATTTGCAATTCTGGGATGGAATCTTTTATCTTCATAAATCTCATATTAGGATACATATTGTAACTGTGCCCAGTGGTGATATATTTGTCTATATAAAAATCAACACCTTAACTGTGCATAGGGAGCAGACCTCTGTGTTTCACCCTAGCTACATTTGATATCCAGAGTTAACTAGGATTGTCCAGTGTTTATTTATCTGTTAAGGTGAAGCTCTGTGCTTCATCTGTATTACGAGATGCAAGGGCTGAGATTCAGTTTCAGGCTTACATGGAGGGATTGGCATTTAGCAGGGAGTGCATCATGTGCCAGGTTTTCTGATGGTTGGGTGCATTGCACTAACAACAAACCAGCAAGAGGAGCTGAAACATGCATGGAAATGTCAAATGCCAGGAGTAAAGGAATGACAGAAAGGTGGCCAGCAGAGTTAACTGTCAATATGGTCTTTTTTATGAGGCCATTGTTTGTTGCAGAGCTAAGCACAGAGGACTTTGGTTAAAAATTAGCCTTGGTGCCTTTCCAGGGTATGTCTCTGAATGAGAGACAGGGATAAATCCAGGCCCTGCATCTTCTTGAGCTGGGCTGAATTTCTTTCTGAATTTCCTACCATCCTAGGAGCACAGGCTTGCTTTTCCACTTGATGTTATAGGGTCCTTCTTCTCCAACTGTAGTCTCACCTGAGTGCTTGGATGCTCACTGTTTTCTAGCTAAGTCATAGTTATCTAAGTAATTTTCAGACGGTCGTGATATTTTCTCGTTTCATTGCACCCCACAGTAAAGTTATTGCCTGTTTTTTTCTGTGCATGTTAGTGCTGCATTCACAGTATTTTTAAATTGAATTCCTTTGGTCTGAAACTGGGAGGTGTGGAGCAGATCAAAAAGGATTTGCTGACATCAAAGTTTATCTACACAATCACTGTCAGCAGCCTATCCTTTGGTTATACATACTAATCAGTTCTGATGTTTCCAATGCATTAATTTGTCTGTGACAATTTTCTTAGTTAAAATTTGAGCAGCAGGACTGCTGACCTCAAATGACCCTAATTTCTTCATCTTAGAGACCTCCTACTCAGTAGGAGGTTGTAGAAATTTTGGTAGATGCTCATCCACTTGGGGAGATCATGATAGAATTGTGAAGTTCTACTTTGTCCTGTGCCCATGGAAAATGTAAGATGCATCAGTTCACTGGAAAGTATTATTTTAGTTCAGAAAAGCTTCTGAATTGGCTGATCTTTATAAACAGGGTTGAAGACCCTTGCCAGCTTCTGGTGGTCAGAGGGTAATGCCAGATATCTGCTTGACCTCTCATTGCTCCCTTTTTGTCCAGCTGCCCCTAGTAAAAAAGTCCACTGACAAGTTGAGGGAGGAAGCCTACATGGAAGATGGGTGCTGCTGCCGGCAACCCATCGCTGTGTTGCAAATACCTGTGTTGTGTTAGAAATTGCTGTAAAGTGTCAGTTTTTCCCTTCCTGCACAATGGTTTCTTCCCAGATGAATGCAGTTCATTGCTAATGATATCACTGGTCCTGTCTAAGGCTAGAGAGGGCTGGGTCCACAGCTCACATGGAAAGGTGCAGCCCAGCTGAAGGCAGCAAAGTTGCAGCCATTTGCACCAAGAAAAGAAATGGTCTTTTGTCTTGTCGCCTCTGCAACCCCAGGGCATGTTGCTCCTTGCTTGCTTAATTGCCAGTTTAATCAAAACCTGACATGCTGTTTCAAATACTGTTTCTCCCACTGAACACCTCAAGCTGTTGCAGCGTTTCAGTGAGTGTGTCCTGTGTACACCCTGAATAGCTTAAGTGTGTGGTTCTGATTCAGGGTGCCATATATCTGAGCAGATTTCAGCTGCCTAGGCACTGTGGCTGTATGATGATATTCCTGTTCCCAGCTTATCATTGACCTTGAGAGAGGTTATCCCCAGCAGAGCTGGTAGGACAGAATACATGAGCACTCATCTGCTCCAGTGAAAAGTCCAGCAGCCTGACTTTGTTACCAGATCACCAAGGGGTTGACCTTCTGGGACTATCTTTTGCTTTCTTCATTTTCTAAATGCCCCCAAAATATACAGATTTTCACAGACGGCCCTACAGTTTGCCCTCTGAACTTAAACTTCAGGGCTGTCAGTGCTAGTGACTGTTGTTGAACTCAGTGATGGCTTTTCCAGAGCCTCAGCCTCTGTGATCACAGGATTTTCAGTTCTGTTTAAAAGTATAAAAGTCATCTTGCATTTCTAAGTGGAAAGAGGCTTTACAGTACCGGTCCTGAAGACAGAGGCACAGCAAAGAAAGGCCTAAACACAGAATATTTATTATTTCTTATGGATTTTATTTGCTTTTGGTTAAAAAGTCCTAGGATGTAATCTCAGAATTTGGGTGTGTCTCTCCTGATTTGTACATGCTTGAGCCTGAAAGTGAAATGTCTTCCCAGTGCTGACTTCGAAGCAATGCCATTTCAAGCACCTGACAAACTGAGGCTTTTTCACAGGTTGTTTTTTTCTTAGTTGTCCTGGGTGCTCTAAGCTTGTTCCGGTCATTTGTAACCTTTGTAATCAGCTTGACTGAAGTACCTGGGGACAACCTGCAGCCGTGCTCATCCATCTTGTGAAGCAGAAAGCATAGGAGTTTGCCCTCAATCCACAGCACAGACACTTTGTTGCCCTCCACTTTTCCCTGCAGTCACTCACTTCTTTTGTTCTCACACCTTAATAAAATCTTCTAGTGTTTTCTAAACCTCTGCTTATCCTGAGCAGAAAGCCGCCTTTGTGTCAAGTAACAGGCAGTTTGCAATCTGGCCTCTCATCTGTATGAAACTAATTGGAGATTTTTGTCTGGCATCTGGCAAAGGAAAAGCTTTCAGAGGACTTGCTCCCTGATCATAGCGATACAGAGTTGGATGCCAAGGTCTCCAACCTGCTGTGAAGGTGCTTTTTGTGCTTTTGTCCTTTTTGTAGGTGCATCAGGGTTATCTTTTTCTAAGTCCTCTTTTTTTTGGTGTTCCCCCCCCCCCCCCCAGGACTTTACCCCCCCTCTATTTACTGTCCCTCTTTGCTCCTGTTTGATTTGCTTGGAAATAACAACAGCATGATTCCTCAAATCCAGTAACTTGAGAAGGAAACCCAGTCTCTAATTAAGTCACCCCTGAAGGCAAGGACAATGAAAGCTTGAACTCTCTCACAAAGAAGTCACCTGTGCCAAGGAGCTTAAACACACTTTGAAATGGCAGACTGGCACAGAGAGCAGTGCAGCCACCTTCCTCAGGGGCTGGAGAAGGGAGGCAGGCTTTTGGCTGAGGCTTGCCCAGGGTTCAGCTGGTTTGCTTAGGGACTGATGGCTGGATTTAGAAAAGTGAATTTATACTGCTATGAAGGTGTCACTGCCATGGTGGGGTTACAAGTACTTTCACACTGGAAATTCTTTTTTTTGATTTCTCTTCTTTCTGTTTTTTAAGCAGATTGTGCTGCCTAAGAATCCCTCTGCAGCAAGAGGGCTTGTTTGTAACACAAGTTACTGAAAGCAAAACACTCTTCTATCAGATGCTTGTGTGCACACAATTCTTGCTGCAGTGATAAGTGAGCCATTCAACCAATGTTACTTGAAACTATCATGTCAATCAGAGCTGGAATGGCTGATAGTATTGAGACTGTGTATTCAATCCCAAGATGCCAAGCCAGAATGGCACCCCTTTGAATGGCACCAAAGCCACTAAATGGCATTAGATACAACCCTACACAAGAAGGATTAAACAGGGTTGCCCTCTCCTTTCCCTGATCCAGGCAAGACAAGCATGTATCCATCCTAGGCTCCTCGTGGTTGTTACTGCAGTTCAGTGTGAAGCTAATGCTGTAGAAGTTGTGAATCCCACATAGGTCAGATACCTAGTCAGAAATACTGGTGTTTTTTCTTCCTTGCTTGGGTCATAAGGGGGTGAAGGAAGAAATTCCTGTCCCTGACAGAGGACAAGTTGGCCAGAGAATTGAAGCTTGAGTTTGCCAGTTCTTCAATCAAAAGATCATTAAAGAAACCTAAGTGCAAGGTTAAGGGTTAGCCTGTTAGAGGATGTTTACCTTGAAATGGTGGTCAGGGCTAGCATGTATGAATATGTAAATCTCTACATTCATTAAGGCAACTAAAGGGGAAAAAAAGTATTTTTATTGGGTGATTGTGTTTCAGAGGTGATGGAATATATGGCTCAGAACAATTTGAATATTTTCTGTTGCAAAGGAAAATACTCTGAACTAAAGCTATCTATTAAGTTCATAGTAGCATATTTTACTGCAAAGAGCAGGAGCCTGAAGCAGAAGGAGCTGAAAGAATTCTCAACTGGGCTGAAACACACCACCTTTTGGGTGTACTTTTCAGATCCCTTTTCAATCATGCTGTATGTCTCCTGTAATCTTTTTGAGGGCCAGACTCACACATCAGAAGTGATGTAGTGTAACAATGCCTCTTCCCCTGCACGCATGCAGCTAGATCATTGGGATCAGGCAGTGCCTCGGGACCCTTGCCCCAGTGCTGTCAGACAGAGCAGTGCCCTGGCAGACCTGTGTGCTGCCCTTGCAGAGGGCAGACATCCAGCATGATTCATACAGTGCGAAGGAGGCTCAGGCAAGAATTAATTTGTATTGTTCAAGAAATACCAATCAGGATCTTATTGTTCTAGGCAGTGTGCAGACTTATAATCAAAACTGTCATCCAAAGGCCTACAGTAACATCATGGGAGCTAAGATAAGAATAATTCTGAGACATGCTTGAAGGGCCTTAAGGAATGTAGGTTCCAACTACAGAATATCTGATACTAAAAAATTATATTTGACCTTGTATGAAACATCTGGTCTGTAGATGTTTAATGTATGAACCTGTATTATGCTCACAGTTATTGTAAAGTCTGTGAGCTTGTGCAGTTTCTGACCCATTGCAAACTTCTCATTTCCTGACCATGTAGAAAGAAATAAATGTAGGACGACAGCATCAAGAGAACAGGTAGTAAAGCCTCCTGTGTCATTCCTGACTCTGTGAAGCAGTGAAAAGGGACATGGTGAAGTGTATAACAAAGTCCATAGCTGACTTCACCAAAACTAAAATTGATAAGCTGTAGCTTATCAATTGTAGTCTGTAGACTTCAAATCTCTTTGAATCTATAAACCAGCAATTCTGCCGCATGGGTCTTTAAAAAAAAAAAATCAAAATTGGCCACGTTGAGCATGAGTTTCTTCAGCTGACTTTACAGGAGATAGGTAAAGAGAAAAAAATAAACAAACATTACAATGTTTTGACACTTAGCTAGAAAAACTGTGGAGAAAGACCCAACAAGCAAGACAGTGGTCATGGAGTTAAAAAGCTGTGTTACATGAAAAGGTGAAAAGAGTGCAAAACCAGCAGAGCCCTAAACTGTCTTTGCAAAGCACTTTTGGGCTGCTTGGTGTTGCTTTATTGTAAAGACCTGGGGATTTCTGGAGTTCCTGACTGAGGCAATAGAAAGAGGTGCTCCTTTACTGACTGTGACAGGAGCATGCCTAATTTTTGCTATAAAGTGTTAAAAGTGCTCCCAGGATTTGACCATCAAAAATTGTGTTCAAAATTGTCACTAATGCAGAAAGGTTACAGATATATTCACAGCTAGGGACAAGGTTTAAAAATGCTTTGGTTTCATTTTCCTTAGGCTGAGGAAGGAGGAGATGATTTCTAATGATTATTTTAAAAAATTCCAGTGGGGCTTTCTTTGGATGGCTGATCCGGCAACTTACCTTATATTGGCATTGGAGATGAACTCAGGCCTATAGACTCTGCTTCCTATGCTCTTAGTGTCTGCACACAAAATATATTGACTCTGCCCTTGCTGGCAGTCAGAAAGTCCATATGTAGTTGCTATATGTGAATTAGAGAAATTGTTATATTCAGATCTGTATCTGTGTGCAATGGAAGATGCAAGAGACTTTTGAGACCTTCCCCTTCCTTCTCATCCAGCTAGGTTAATGATGAACAGTGCAGGAAAAGTAGGCAATCTCCCCTCTTCTCCCCCTTCTCTGACACTGAATTGAAAAGATGGATTCTTTAGGAAGCTTTTGATTGAGAGAGAAAACACGAAAACAGAGAGGAAGTCTGTCAGAGTTAGATCAATTTGCCCAAACAGCTCAGTTTTTCAGCTGACAGCATTTTAGCACTCAGAGGGGAGTTGTCAAAATCTCTCTACAGGCAGTCATGTCCTTCATGCTGAGACATACCTTATATTATCTTGCAAAGAATGAAGAAAAGAAAAAAAAAAGATGAAGTGGCTTAGATTACTTTCTTTTAGGCCATGAAGAAAATACCCACCCTTGTTTCATTTCTTCATCAAATAATGTAGTGTTAATCTTGTTTGCTGCTTGATCACTTGCTTTGAGATGGAGTCTGTCCCCTCTTGCAGCATCCCGCTGCTGCACCACAGCTGAAGCTTGGCAGCAGGCAGGAAGCAGAGCCAGGCAGGCTGTACTGCCTGTCTCAAGGCTCCTGTGGCAGATCAAAAGAAGTGATTAATGCAGTTAGGGTGCACTGACCCACTCGGAAAACAAATTACTCATCTCTTTGCACTTTTCTAATGAGAGCAGTTGGTAAAAATACCTGTAATGAAGAAGATTGCTCCGGTGCTTTATTGTTTGGCAGTCTTTTTGGGGCTGCAGTCAGAGTGAGGAATAGTCACAGAAACACATGGAATATAGCAGTTAAGGTTTGAATAGTATGTTGGCCACGTGGCGATGGAAGATAGAGTTGATTAAGCTGGACAAGAAGATGCATGTCAGGAGCCAAAGAGGCAGACCTGTGTGATGAAATTGTTTCTTGGAGTCTTGCAATCATCAGTGCCTGGAGAGAGGATGTAGAAGGTGAGAGAAGTTGGGGTCTCACCTGCTCTGGAGGTGGTGGAGGAGAAAAAGAGAGGATCCCAGCAGAGGCATAGGCAATAATGGAGAGGTACAATGTGGGGATGGAGGCTATGCTACACATGCAGAGATGTAAAGGTTGGAAAATAAAGACACAATTGGAAGGGACATCTGCTATAGGCTATCACAAATTGAGGAAAGCGAGAGTGACAAATTCTTGGACCACATCACACAATGTTTGAAACCATGAGACACTTCAATTACTGTCTCCAGGCTGGTGACTCACAGACCTACCTGTCTACTTCGGACATGTCTCCTACCTCGCAATCCACCATCTCAGCTGATTTCTCTGACAACCCCTCTAGATTCTTTGCCACTGAAATTTAGGCTCAGCATGGTAAGAGTGACTGCCTGATTCCTCCTTCTCCCCCACTGCTCCCCTTTCTGCTTGAACAGGAGTGGCATAAGTAACAGAATGACAGGACTGTGTCCTAAGCTCTGCCTGCAAAGAGCAAGTGTGCTGTAACACGTTTGGCTTTCATTAGAACCCTTGACCTGGAGTTGTGAGACATAGCTCTCTAAATTATACTGGCAGGTGGATTAAAAGCTGTCTGAAAGGCATTGAAGGAAGGTTGCAATTGGTGGGAGTCTCCCTGGGGCAAGGGGAGAGTCTCGTATGGGGATGGAGGGGACGTCCAGATACAATGCCACTACTGTTCCCGGGTGCAGTTTTATGTTACAGTTAAACTGATAGCTGTCACCATCCCACCCCTGGCTCTTTTATTCTTGACCTTTCTTTTGCATCAGATCTGGCACTGTTGCCACAGCAGCCTGAATTGGTTCTGCTCATTGAGCCAGTGGAAAACTAGTAATTATTGTTTTCAGTGACTTGTTTTCCATCAGATCATCTCTAGCTGGCTCTGTTCTTGCGTTAATTGCCAGATTTGCTGCGAGAGAGGGGATAGGAATGCCTGGCCATGTCACAGGGGAGAGAAGACTGCTGTGAAATGGGTTAGCTGTAACACAAGGCTGCATCTAAGAGGGATGGAGGAGACAAGAAACATGGGTGATAGTGAGAGCACAGCAGCAAAAAGCAAGTCCTAAGGGAGCTCAGGTGGGGAAAAAAGAGCAAGCAACAGGGAAAAAAATAAGGCATAATCATCTCAGGCGGGGAGGCAGCAGGATTCCTTCCCCTCAAAGAGAAAACTGAAACAAAATCTCCTGACAATGAGACCTGTTGCTCAGTGTCTGATAATGAGAGGAGGTGGACAGCCCCAGGGAGACACCTTTCAGAACAGTGTAAGGAACAATCTTGCCTCTGCAGAAGATAGACTGGATGGCTTTGGCTAGGCTTCCCCCGAAAAGCTCTTTCTAACTTTTCTATCCCAATTCTTTTCAGCCACACCTGAGGCAGAACAGGCTGGGCTTGACCCACTAAGGAGGTTGGAAACATCCTGTTTGACTTTTGGGACAAGAGCAGAGTAAGGACAGCAGAAGCTGGCACAATGCACTTCATATTAGATTAGAGGTGGCCAAGGAAACCTCCCTGGGTTCACCGTACCTAAACCCACTTTGGGTGGTTTGTGGTTACCAATATTTGTCTGCTTTAGGGCTCTGAGGACTGCATTGGTCCAAATCCCTGTGTTTCCTCTCCACCAAAATCCTTCTCCTCCTGCCCCATGTTTTTTGGTGAAGGTGACTGGACAGCGAGCACGTCTGGGAGAAAAAGAAAAATACAACATGTTGTGTTTCTTTAGCCTGCTGGGCAAGGTGCTGGGGAGAAAAGTTCAAAAAATGTGCAGCCCTGGAGGTCAGCTCCCTGCCTTGGGCACTGGGGAAAGCCAAATTTGGATACAACCTTCTTTTATGTGTTGCCGTTTGTGGGTAAGATAAGAGGTCTTTAACACTGTTTAATTATAATGGCGTGGATGAAATATTTCCTGTGTATTTTAGTTCTTCTTCCTTCCCGGCCCTTACACCAAACTCTCATACCACAGGAGAGATTCTGGGATGTGCATTGGAGGATGCAGAGCATCACGGGAGCCAAAGTGCTTCTAAATTTAATGTTTTAAGTCCTTAACAAAAGGATGAGGTCCATCTAAACACCAAACACAAATTACAATGTTTCCTCATCAAAATGAGGAATCTTGGTGTGCCTTAAAGAAGCTTATTCACCCCTGACTTTAGCTGGGACAGGAGTCCTAAATGCTCCTTGGAAAATACTCATCTGCCACTGTGAAAAGCCTGCAATTGCTTCAGCTGCTGTAATACTCAGACAGTTTTTAATCCATTCCTTTGGCATTATTTTTGTCCTCATTTTAGCCCATAGCTCAAACCTAACCTAGTCATCCCAGGTAATGGCTGTCACAAGAGGGACAGTTTGGTTATCAAAAAGGTTTGATTTCCTCCTTCTTATGGTTAGGGCTGTTGTTTGTTGTGACAAACTAAAAACAGAAGTGGTACTTCCTCAGAAAAGTCTAGTCCATTTGATCACGCTTTCTGTTCGCGCAAGCACACTGCCAGGCACTGCTTTTGGATTTGCATTTAATCCAAAACATGAGATGCGAGTGTGACAGGGTATTAGCCAAACATCTCCCCAGTTCGCCCCTTTCCCTGCATCCTTTATTGAGCTTTGTTCCTTGACTCCGAGGTTTTCTGTGTATGTGGCAACCCTCTTGACTGAGGATGAAGTTTTCTTTGGTCAGTACTGGGGAACTCAGCCACAAACTTGGGACAGGCAGGTGAGAACACACCTCTTGCTTCTCTTCTGCAAATTGGTTCCTTTTGAGTTTTCCTGTTGACCCCTCTCTTTGAAAGGTGGAGAAACAAAATGCATGCACCAAAGCAGGGCTTTTTCCAGAAAAAAGCACAGTCCTTCATCCCCTAAACATGAGGACATAATGCTGGCATTTGAAAAAGCTACTATTATGTGCTTTTTCAGACAGCTTCATAAGAAATGTGTAAGTAAACAACATAAAATGTTACAATATTATAACTTCTGTCAAGAACAGTATGGGAGAGGAAACATTTGCTTGTTGTGGTGTCTTTGCACAGGAGCCCTCTCCTCGGTGTGGATGGAAGGCTCTCTGTCAGCACCCATTGAGGCTGCCGGTGTTGGTAGCCTTCATTTTCAGCAGGCAGACGTGACCATGAGCTGTCCCCGTGTGGCAGCCACACTTGCATGTACCCTACTTTTCCTGCTGCAGTTGCTTTAAGCTTGCCATGCTTACCATTATGAAATACGGGAGGCAAAATGGCAAGAGAGCAGAGATAATGTAGTCAGAGAGTTCCTGTTGGAAAAGAGGGTTTTCTTGTATTCAGAAGCATCCACAGCTTCGAGGGAAGGACAGGGAAATGACCCTGGGAGGGAGGGAAGAAGCGGGAGTGGGTGGGTTGCTGCTACCCTAAGGAGTTAAAAGATCATTGAAAGATGAAAGGGAGATGTACAGATGAAAGAGATACTCCATAAAAGGCCATGAGTAAATGAAGCGGTGGACAGAATCAGCTCTAACTCTGACACATCTGAGGTAGAGAATGGCTTTATAGAAGCTTTATTTAAAAAGAAAGCTCTTAATGCAAAATGGAAGAGGGTGGGCAGTGAGGAAATGATGTTTTGTAAAGATAGTCATTGATGGAAGGCAGAAAAAAAGGCTGCTGGGAGAAGTCTGAATATATGTCGAGTAATAGGCCTGAATGAAATTTGTTTAATGGCATGTCAAAGGAGCATGTTTGCAAACCTACCAGTTTTTTAATTTCTCTTTCCATATGTTTTTACGTGTGCCTACATACTATGGGATTCAAAAAGACTCATGAGAGGAGAAAAAAGGTCAAGAAAAAAATGTACTGATTTTGGAAATTAAAGACTATGAGAGAGATGATCCTAGAAATTGCAATCCAACTAAGTGAAATAGTCTTCTGTTAGATAATAAATAAATTTTTGAAAAGATCCTGTTAACATTTAGAGAATTACAGAAATGTGGCCAAAAATAATGTTGTATCACAGACAAACTGGACTGCTTTTAAAAATTAATATTTTCAGTTACATGGAAAAAAGGGCCACAGCATGCAAAGAATACTTTATCTGTAAAGATACTAGTAAAATTGTCAGTATGTTTTTCAAGACTTTTCCTTAGAATATGTATTTAGCATATCTAGTGTGTACCTACCCCATTCTTATTAGAAAAGGGGGAATTATGTGAAGAACTGAAATCAAAGTCTGAGGAATTGATGTTTACTTTTATGGGTATTAACTCATTAGTGATCCAAGCAAGTGGACTAACATACGAGGGATTAAATCCATGGAGGTGTCTGCATTCGGAGGTGCAGATGACAAAGGTTGTAGGAGAGGCAGTACCTGGGAACATGGGTCATCAGAGATACCAGCATGAAATTAAATTAAATCCTCTGCATGAAATGCTAGCTAGATTGTCTAAGAAGGATCTTGAGAACTGGTGAACCTGTGGAAGACAAAGCATGATAAAAGAGGCTGGAAAATGGGTAGAAATCTCAGTAATCCGACATGACAGCAAAAAAATGTGTTGCAGTGATCGCCTCTGGATAAGGACAGCAAAGAAAGGGGACTCTCACCCCTTGAGAACAAAGAGTTTGAAGCATGTTTGTTTAAAAAAATATATCTCCCGATGGCTACTCGTTGCTGCTGCTGGAACTGGGTCAGGCATGGGGCAGAACTGCAGTTTAGGTGCACAACTGTCCATACCCACCATGGTACCATAGGCACTGAGCAAAGGAGCAGTAGGGAAAAGTGAGAACCATCCGTTCTGGTGATTTTAGTTATCTTCATAGCATTGCCAGCTTTAGGAGACAAGTAATCAGATGTTTAGGACGTCTCTCATCGTATGTTTTTAAAAGTCTTATTTTTAGTCGAGTAAATGTTGGTGTTCTTTTTCTTTGCTTTTGGGAGTTTGAATCATTCAGTTTTCTATTCAGGTTTTCTCTTTGACAGTGCACAGGAAAATCTCAGGTAAAAAATGACCAAGGGCCGGGCAGAAAGGTTTCCCATGTGCATACATGACAACAGGAGTTGCGCTCTAGAAAAATCAAATGTCACAGGCACTGGAAACTTGGCATAGGATCAGGAAGGAGGCCTACCCTGTTAGATGCTACAAACAGTGGGTATGTTTCTAAAAAGGATCAGGGGAAATGGTTTTAATAGATACACAGGTGAGACTGCTTTGTTGCAACTTTTCTTGGTTAGTCCATGCATTTGCAGATTTTTTTCTGTATCATTGCATCTGTAGATGACTAAATCACTTAGGGGCAGATTTTTGAAGATATGTGGATGTTTACTTTCTGTCTGTGAGCATCCAGATCCCTTTTAAAAAAATAGTAAGAAGAAAAATCCCTTAGGCCAAGCTATTATATTTCTTTCAGTCTTCACAAAACATTATCTTTGTTCTTCCAACTTATGGGCTTTTTAAAATGTATTGTATCTCTCATGTGTCAGACCTGAAAATAATGGCCAGTCAAGCACTTTTTCTAATTCAGAAACACCTTTCTTGTTCCCTCTACCCAAGGGAGGCCATGTCACCAGATGGATTTTCAAGGTCATATCCATATTTTGCTCCCAGAATTGTTACTACCAAATATGGGGGTTTTTGACATTGTCACAGCACATGCACATGGCTGCTATGAAGACAGGCTGTTTGTGGCTACTTGTGTCACACTTACTGTTTACCCTGTCTCACCTGAGATGGTTTTGATATTTAGGCAGTGTTGGCCAAACCTGAATCCTTGTATTATGATACAAGAAAAGCAGACCAGGGCTGATCCACAGTTGTCTTCCAGTATTACCCCTTGTTGCCTGTTGCTCCCCCTGCCCAGCATCTGCCACTGACAGGGAGCCATGACCATTGGCCATGTCAGTGCCTGGATGTTTCCAACAAGAGGAGTAAGGGAAATGGAGCACAACCTTAGCTAGTACATAAAAAATTGGCAACTTCATCAAATGTTACTTTGATGATTATGTTTGATTGCTGTTTACTTTCTTACCTGGGAGCCGGCTGCGGAAACAGCAGATGGTTATAGGCAGGGTGGGATCTGGAGAAGGCCATGCAAGCTGTTATAATATGAGGCATGGTGAACTTCCCATCAGCAACAGAGACATCTTGACCTCTGGTATTTTATCAGAAGTCTACTTTTTTTTTTTTTTTCATAACTAAAAGACAAGGTGCAGTTTTCTTTAGAGAATCCTTCAAAATTCAAAAAGGAACTGACACCAGGCATTTCCACTCCAATAAGCACAGGTACCAGGCCAGCATTGGTCAGCATATGGGCAGCTCTTCAGATCGAAGAGCAGTCAAACAAATAGGCTAATGGGTTTATAGGTGTGTGTGTAGATATGAAACTATGGCAGCTGGAGAGATGGTAAGGGAGGCCAGGTCCCACCTCTTGGTCCTGCACCTTTGTCAGCTCAGACCCAGTGCGCACTAAAAACAGCTGAAGGATTGGAGAGACTGGTGTTGAGTGTTTCTGCCTTCTTTTTTTTTTTTTTTTTTCTATTAAGGGTCTCACATCCCCCTTTTCAAGTGCTTTACTGCAGCAGCTGGAACTAAAGAGGGGGAGATAGGAGTCATTCATTCCTAGAGCCAGGGCTTGCAGTAGGCATCTGAAAGTGCAAAACTCACTCAAAAGGGACTGGGAGTTGGCCTCACTTGGCAAAACTTGTTCTGTCAGTCTTTGTTATCAACTTGAGCTGCATCAGTATTATCAGTCTCAAAATCTTCATAGGTCCATTAGGTAAAATATTGGTTTTTAATAGAATCAGTGACAGAACTTGTAATACTGTTAAAACCAGGAGTACTGTGTTCTTGTGTACCAGTCCCATTGCCAAGCCTTGATTCAAACACCTCCCCTTGCCTCCCTTCCCTCAATTCTCTGAGGTCACCACTGCTAATAATAGCAAAACCAAAGCAAAAATGTGATTCTGTTGATTAATAAGAAGATTTGTAAGGTATCCTGATTCTGAATGTATCGCTAGGGACTCAGCAGTGGAGCCTTTGTTCCTCAAATGGGAAGACTCTTATGAGTCTGAAGAACACCTGAACTGGCATTTGGGCCCAGAATATAAATCACAACAATTGTTCACATTGCTTTATTATAGAGGGAATATTAAAACCCAAAATTTGATTTATTAGCATTGTTGGAAGTGTACAGTCTAACTGAAGTCAAGTTTGGGCTGTTTTTTTTTTTGGAAGTAACTGTGTTTTGCATCAACAGCAAGTAGATAAAAGCTTTCTGTAACTTGTTTCATTTATCACTAGAGAGCATTTGATACTTCCTCCATATAAGGTAAAAGCTTTTATAAAACATTAATAAGCTTCCATGGTTATTACTGATTTGTAGTGAATGTCTAAACAAACTCTTGTAGTCTTTTATATACTGTACATGTATCTTCTTTACTCTTTCTTTACTTTAAGCTTACAGAATCATTCTTTTTTGGTTTTGAGATTACTCGGTCCCAAGAAGACCAGGTGATTAAAAAAAAACACAAAAGAAGTAAAAAAAACCCAAACAAACCAACCAAAAACAAACCAAACCAAACCCCACATGTTTAACAGTGTGTCCATAGGGCAGAAAAGACCACCAGGCTCCTGGGTTGCACTAGACAGAGCATTGCCAGCAGATCAAGGGAGGTGATCCTGCCCCTCTACTCAGTTCTGGTGAGACATATCAGAATGTTGGGTACTGTGCCGGGCTACCCAGTGCAAGAGAAACAGGAACTTACTGGAGCCAGTCCAGCAAAGGGCCACAATGATGATTAAGGGATTGAAGCATCTCTGTGTGGGGAGAGGCTGAGAGAGCTGTGACTGTCCTGAACCAGATCATCCAGGCGATCTTACTGGCAAGTATAAATATGTGATGAGGGGAAATAAAGAAGATGGAGCCATGCTTCTTAGAGGCAGATAGTGGAAAAGTTTTTCTTTTTTTTTTTTGATGTGAGGGTGGCCAAGCACTGGTACAGATTGAGCAGAGAGACTGTGGAGTCTCCATCCTTAGAGATACTAAAAATGAGATTGGACACTTGCTATGGGCTCTTGTAGCCCTTGGAATGGATTAGGTGATTTCCAGAGTTCCCTGCCAACCTCAGCTCTTTAACATTTCTGTGGTATCTTTGATGCAGCAAATGCTGAGACTCTTCTACGGTTATAAGGGCACTATCCTGCACATTGAGCAGCTTGGAGTGAGAGCAGATCGTCTGCCTGTTTCTACTGCAGAACCAAGCAGCTATTAAATGATGACTTGTGCACACTAATGACACCAAATGGATTTTTAACATGTAAACGAGAAGAGGAAAGCAGAGTAACTCGTTATTAGCTATGGGTTTGCCTGAAGCAGATTTCCCATGTTAAAGCACTTAAAAGCAAATACAGAATTTATGATGTGTCAGTAGATTTTAAACCTGAATTACGTCCAGTTGCTGTAATGGCTAATAATGCAAATTATCTGAGTCACCCTCAGTGTAAAGCAGTAAATATAATTTGCCCATTCAGACACACTTCTTTTTTTTTGTTTTTCCTCTCCCCTTTCCCATTAATATTTTATCTCCCTGAAGAGATGTTTTCCACATATTATGTGCACCAGCATACCGTGCTTGTGGTATTCATGGATGTCATTACAAAGAAGCCTGAAGACTGTATCGCTGCTCCACTGCCTGTGATGCTAGCTTGGAAATTGCTTGGAGCAACAACAGCAAGTGTCAACAGGGAGCTGTATTAATTATTTGGAATGTGTCTCATAAGAGGAATCAACTGCTTTTATTGCAGAGCGAATATTACTTGAAACGGGAAGGTTACCCTAACTGTTATCATAATCTATGTGTCATTAACTTTCCATGTTTAGAAAAAGAGATTAACAACCCTGTAAATTGTTACAGTAAATAGATGAATTATAACAAAATGGTTTTATTATAAATAGAAGTTTCTTGATATAGTTACCTTCAAATTGCTGGAGAAGAATTGGGTCTGAGCAACTCTGAAACCGCATGGTGGTGTAGGGAACCAAAAAGGTTCCACTGAGGTGAAAGCAATGCTGAGTTCCAAAAAATGATGTTTGCATCTTCTGCAGGTGGGACAAACTGGTGGAATTGTGCTGCATCCCATGCTTCCTTCAAAAATTGCTGTGACATAGAAATGCTTGCTTCTCTCTTGGAGTAAGATGAACAGATTGAATGGGCTTGTGTGAAATCAGTGGTCTTCTGTAGCATATGGCCTTTCAAGAGAACATGGTGCAACACGTATGTGGTAGTGGTAAAGCAGGTATAACTAAAGTTCAGCAGAGTACCCATGTCTGCAAGGAAAAAGCAGAAGAGATGGGAGCGTTTTCAACTTTTCATCAGATGTCTGCACAACATGGAAGTTCCTTGGGAAAAATGCACAATAGAACAAAATGCTTCAAAACCTGTTTTTAAGCCAGTACCATAAAAATGCTGTGCATTTGATTGTAGCCCTGATAGATCTCTGTAGGAAACAGTGGAACTAAACCACTTATTTGTCCACAGGGCAGGCTCACCATGGGCAGGTTTCCTACATTGCCCCACCGATCCACCTCGATTCGGATCTGGAGAGACCGCCATCCAAGGGTGAGTCAGTGAGACAGCCTCCATTCATGGCATTGTGAACCAGCCATAGGCGTGGGTACATGTCACTCACTTGTTCATAGAGCCTCCATTGTAAAGTTATCACCCTCCATCCAAGGACACTCTCAGGGGCAAATTAATTCCTACAAGAGAGATGTATGACAGGCAGCCATGTCCCATATGTCCCATTACATAGCTTTGAACATACCATCACTTCACAAGCTATTTTGCTCTCCCCACTAGTTTACTCTTGCAGGGACAGCATACCTTAGATCCTACCCTATGTCCTGCACCTCTCCCTCCTAATGGCAGTACAAAGGCACAGGGAGCTGATGGCAGAATGCAGAAGGGGAGATTTCAGCTGCCCCTTGGATGAGTAAAGGGTGCAGAAGGGGTTGTGCAGTGGTTCCAGCCTGGATTCAGTCCTCATCGCTGTTGCTTGAGGTTTTTTCTAGACTCAGTAGAGGATGACTGTAGAGAATGACTCAAATTTTAGGGGAGCTCATTGCCCTTGGGAGTGACGCTAGTAACCAGTATGTATGGAGTAAGTCCAGAATAGCCCTGCTAAGATAGGTGCCTCTCTTGAATGGCACAAGTAAAGCAATATGAATGTAAGCCCTTGATTTCTCTGCCTCATTTGGAGGATCATCCCCTGGCTGTGCTGTGCTGAGCCCCCGGTGTTTGCCTTTGTGGCCTGGGGAAGTGAGTTTATCCCCAGAGCAAGCATATGTGCTGGTGCAGACTTCTTACACCTCCTTTTGCTCCTTTTAGTTAGGTTGTCAGTATTCATGTAGGATATCAAAATTACCAGCTTGTTCTTGGAATAGATAATAGCAAAGCTAAAATCAAACAGGAATATGAAGGGATTTCTTGGTCAGCTCCGTAAGTGTATATGACTATCAAACACAGGGAATGTTGCAGAAGAAGAGAAAGGGAGGAAGAGGACAACCAAAACGTGATAGCATAGAGATGCACTGTAGCTTAGGTTTGGGTTTTTTTTTCCTTTCTCCCACTCTCCAAAGGGTGCTACAGTGGCAGAAAGGGTACCAAGTTGACCTTTGTAGTGATTGTCATCATTCTGCCACAACACTGTAAGGCTATTGGTGTGTGTCTGTGTCCACACTTGTTTCTCTAACTGCTCTTAACTGAAAAATACAACGTGTTAATGCAAGATTAATCTGGATAGACACACTTGCATTATGGAATATGAAGAAAGCTGTCTTCTCAATCTCACTTTGTTATCCATCTCTAATAATCTGGGAGACAGAAAAACCTTTCTGTTGGTGAATTGCAGCTACAACTGCAAACCCTGTTCCTCCAAATGGCCCGAGGGCTTTGTGGGCTAAAGAAAAGCATAGTGTTAGTGCTCTTGGCATGAAAGTCTCCTTCAGTTTTGACTGAGCTTTTCCACCAGCATCCACGTAGCTAGGTTCTGTAACTTGATCTTAAATGAACTTGAACTTAAATGTTTGCTGAGTTTTTTCCCTTTGTATGTGTGAATGTGTGTTTGCTTAGATGATGCAATAACAAAAACTAAGGAGTTGAGTCTTACTGCACAGCAACCTCAGCATTATCATTCCACAGCAGTTCCTCTTGCATCTCTGCAAGGTGAAACCCCGTGGTGGTGGAACTTGGATGTGAGGATGCCAGATTCGCAGTCTTCTCTCCCAGTCTAGTCTTGCCGTGAATCAGGCTGGTTGAGTGTAATCTCCTGACAGTCCCCAACCTCCATACAGCTTTGAGTGAACTACCCTGAGATTTGACACATGCATCTGAGATCATCAGCTTCTAAGTCACTTGAAAACCTCCAGTTCTATGGTAAAATTTACTACCTTGCTTTTATAGCAGAGCACTCCAGCAAGGCAGAGACAGTTATGACTTCCAGGACCTTCTGGCTCTAGCTTGTCATTGATTTGATGAATCAGAGCTTACTTAGAATAGGTCAGTGTAAATCCTTGCCTTGGGGTCTGGAGCAGCCTATGGAAGACTCAAGGATGCTGGAACAGCAGCAGACAAAAAGCTGTGCCTTGCCTTCTCCAAGAGAAAAGAGCTATCGACTAACAAAAACCTTCAGTGATCTGGTGTTCATGAGGGCATAGCTACCTCAGCAAGATAAATGGCAGTGCCACCAGGAGCGGGGCAAAGTGGGTCAGGCAGAACAGTTGCAGTGCTTGCAGAGAAGGTAAAATGGAGCTTTTCCAACACAAACTGCTACGTTAACTACTTTCACCAGGTAGTTAACGTCCACTCCCCTGGTTGACAAATCTTAAAGAAGGAGCTGCTTAGTGTGGAAGGACTCATATTACTGCTGCTGTGCATTGGTAAAAGGGCTTGAATACCCTTGTGTCACTTAATAGGAGAGGGCCAGGGAGGAAGGGATGCCTCTGGAGGCATCAATCTATTAGCTGGTGACTAGGGGCTGTTAAAAATGTGGTAGTTGGTACTGTTTCCTGGGGGAAGAGCAAGGCTTTTCTCTGGCCCTGGCATGTGGGACATGTAGCTTTACTTATTTACCTGCTGCCTCATTTCTAGGCTCAGAATCCAAAATCCATTCGAGTAGTGTAATAATATTTTATATTTTAATACTTTTTCTGAGTATGTTAGGCCTACATTTTTTTTGTTTGTTTGGCTGCATTTTCTGACACCTTAGGACATTCTGAGGTCATGTTCCAAGCTTCATCCCATAACCACAGGAGCTGTTTTAAACAAAGAAGTTAAAAATACCTGTCCTGAAGGTCTTGTTGTTCCTTCACAATTCCTGTAGCTGGAACTCTAAAAACAGAGCAGCATTATGACAGCTGGCATAAACTACTAATGCTTTTGTCTGCTCCTTTGATGCTCTTCATTTCCCCTCTGCATTCCCCCTCACAGTAAGCTGAACACCAGGAGCAGGTCAATGTTGCACTCAGAGTGGCAAATAGAAGAAGCCACCATACAGTTTTAATTGTAATTAATGGAAATAGAGCCTGGGTAGAGATATAGAAGCATCTTTCCATCCTGTATTATCAAAAAAAATACAGCTTTAGTGCTCCTGTGGGTCTACGCAGTTACGATTCTCAGCTGACAGATTTATTTGTAACTGCATCTTCCTTCTCCTTTTTAAAAATTTTATCACTGGTGACATTTACACACATTGTTTATGCATGCAAGGAGTTTCTACCTGCCTTTCAGAGTCCTGATGCTAGCAGTGAATAGAGTATGAACTCCAGTAGTTTACTAGCACATCAATGTCACCATGCATTACTGGGTAATTGCTCTGAGCCACTGCTCTGTACAGCCACACAGTGATGACACTGTACATCACTTAATAGAAATGAAGCTCTGAATCAGCATTTTTCATGAAGATACTTCTTATTCCCCACTCCCTTTTTAATTTGAGGCTGTTTTAGAATTAGTTCCATATATGAAACACTGTTAGCCATTATTTTTACACCTCCTTGCAGTCCAGGAGTCTGGATTACATGATTTTTATGCAAGTGTTTACACCTTCTGTGTACAGAATAATTCCAGGGATAGCTGAGACCTTAGGTTGTGATCTCACAGACTGAAGATTAAGCCTGTGTTTCAGAATGGATCACTGGTTACTGACAATAGCAAGGAGTTTCATAGATGAGAGTGACACTGATACTCTGGCTTAGGAAGGGATTTTATGGAATTATCATATATAGTAATAAATTAAATTTAGCATTTGTACTCAAATTCTGCCAGGTACTTAAAAAAACAGTAAAGAAGTGAATTAAACTCACAGAGTATGCACACTAAAACTATTTATAAAGCTGTGTAGAAACAGATTTTAGCATATATGTGGAATCATATTAAACATGAAAGGTATGCCTGGCGTTCAAAGCTGGACAGACTGAGAAACTCTCCTCCCATGTTGAGGTGATGTTTTGCAAAGGTGTCCTTTAAAATTGCTATCTTGGAGATTGATGTGCTCGAAGACAGTACATTTCCAAAATATTAACTGATAAGCAAAACTGTGTATTGGTCCCCAGTTCCCAAAATAAATAACAAATGAAGGAGGCACAGAAAGTTCTACCCCTTCTGTGTAAATTTCACTAGCCAGGGAGGTTATTTTGGCCCCATTTAAGGCACTGTGGGAGGTTTTCCTGTAAACCTCAGTTATTAGGTTCATCTTCCATAAACACAGAATCTGGCCCTACTCCTTAGACAGCATGTCAGGGAGGCAGAGAGGTTTTGCTGGCCCTTGATTCTCCGTCTTAGTGACATGTTCCTTTGTGCTTTCTTTCTTCAAAACTGGATCCATTCTGCTATTTTTCTCCCCCTTTGCATTTACAGAGTCTGAGGGAGAATCATTCCTGAACATTAGCAGCACTGTTAAATCTTATTACCAAAAATAGAGTAGGTTTTTGTAAGTATGCGTTCTGGATCTTTTTTTTTTCCCCTCCCAGAGGTCCCAGAGAGGGTCGATGGCTTTGCAGATGATATAGGAGATCTGACAGCTGGGCTTATTGCACAGCCCCAGTCCTCCTTCCCAGGTCCAGAGAAAGGGGAGTGCTGGGCAGCGAGGCCCAGTGGCACTCCTTGCCTTAATTCAAGCTGACACACAGGGTCACGTATCCCGTGCTCGACAGGCCCTGAGACACTAGCTTGCCTGCCTCTCCCTCCCCAGATTCAGTGCTATGAGAGAGGTGCTGCACAGGAGTTTCTGCTCCAAGTTCATGTTGGACAGGATCATCCTTATTTCCGGGCTGGGGAAGCCATTTTTCAGCTCAAGAGTCCTTTACACTGCCCCTCTGCTGCTCTCTGAGATCCAGCTTTTACTCACCCTGTTCCTTCCCTTTAGAGTTAGTTACAGCTTTGTGTTTCCAGCTCCTTAAGGCAATATTATTTTCCTGATGTCCTTCATGTGGAAGAGTCCAGGGGAGAGACTAATTCAATACCTTTAAGTAAAAAGGATCATGCACTGGATGCTATTTGTGGTCTCCTGTGGTCAGGACCCTTTTCCGTTTTTCCCTGGGAAAAATACAATTCTGGGGTGCTATATAGTGTCCTACTCTTCCTTGGTCACATGCAGGGTTTTCTTCTTTGCTTTTGCTCAGCCTTTTCTTCAAGGATAACATCTCTCAACGCTTCTTTTTGGCTGCCCTGAGCCCACCAGAGGATCTCACTCACTCCAACATGGGGTGTACATGCTCATTGCAGCAAGCCAGCAACATGCTGTCATCTCATGTGACTTTTCTGGCAAGGAGGGTATAAGAGGCATGCAGGTAACTGGTATTGAATGGGATACCAGTTGGATGGGAGATGACTGTTCACCATACCTACATGGTCAGTGTAAAGGTTTTGCAATGACTACAAGCTTCACATATACAGTGAATTTGAAGCTACCTTGCTTTGAAGAGGTCCATACAGATTTGTTTGCTGGGTTCCTTTACTGTTTGTCTACTTCTTATTTGAGTTCTGTATTTTTTTGTGATGAGTCTTCATGAGTTCTGTATTTTTTTGTGATGAGTCTTCAAACGGCTCAGCGTTGCGGCAGGTTGGGGTTTTGGGTGGTGTGGTAGATGCAGATACAGGAATGTATTGCCAGGTGTGGAGTTTGTTTGAGTCGTGAAGCTGGTGGAGGTGTGGGTGAGCTCTAATGTGAGGATGCAATGCTATTCTCAGTTTTATCCAGAGCTCTCTGAAAATCTCTCATTGTGACTCAGATATGTACCAAAATGTCCACCCTTCTGGACTACACTGATTCCCTGAAGCAGGCAGCTGCTTTGAACATGGGCCATGCTCTGCATTTATTAATTCCTCATTAGGCATTGTGGGTGGTGATAACCAGTATCATGACCAGAGTAGCCAGAGCTCCTTGAAATCTTGCAGCCAACTCATAGTCCTCCTGTTTGCTTGTTACTATCAGCGAGGTCCCACTTTATGTCCTGTAGGTATTCTCAGTCAGAAAGAGTTAATTGCGTGCCATTCGCAGTTTTTGTTTTTACTGTGGTGTTGAACTGTTGCTCTTATTTCTTTGGAATGTGTGTTTTCACTGCAGAGGAGCACCTCGGGGCATTGCTGTTTATTTATAAGATAACAGCGTTTGCTCTAGCAGAAAGCTGGAGCTAACGAAGTCTCTCAAGGAGGAGTGCTAAATCCTGTATGCTGGTGGAAACTGTTCAAAGTATTTACACTTGAAAATATTTAAGAATTGGGGAGGGGAGGGGGGGAAGGGGAGGAACAGTCTGAGTGATATTTAACACCTTTTCCATTATTCCTAGCCAACTGAAAAAAAGAAGGAAAAGGCACTTTTTAAGTAGCTTTTTTCACCAGCTAGCTGCTGCCTTGTAAAGGAGTTTTGCTATGGAGATCAGCATGAACAGTGATTTAAAGATGCCTTGAAATGTTATTCTTTGTAGGCTGTTTGAAGCTACCATATGACCTGATAAGCTCAAAATGGACAAAGACATGCACCCAGGAGATTCTTTTGACAGTGGGTTTCATTTTCCGCTGTACTGAGTTTTGCCACTCGCCATCAGTGGAGGAAGTTTTCACCCACCTGACAGTGGCAACAGCTGGAAAGTAGAGTCAGCTATGGTGGTGCACCCTCAAGCATCACTAATCTAAAGTGAATGTCCTATTACCAGCTTGAAAAAAAGCCGTTGAACCAGTTCAATGTGGAAAAAAGAGCGCAGTGCTGCATACAGCATGAGACCCTTCTCGAACTTTTCTTTTTTTCCCCTTTTCTGCCAGACTAATTTTTGGCTACACTTCCCTTTTTGAAATATTTATAGGGCAAATAACTGTTTTAAATGAGCAGATGGGGGAGACATAAGACAAGCTGTTAAATTAATAAACATGTGTGGTGCTTTATCAGTAAGGGAGCCCATTTTGGCA
This sequence comes from Manacus candei, assembly GCF_025592945.1. Classification (NCBI taxonomy): domain Eukaryota; kingdom Metazoa; phylum Chordata; class Aves; order Passeriformes; family Pipridae; genus Manacus; species Manacus candei. The sequence continues at coordinate 39,295,592 of NW_026138076.1, read as the reverse complement.
TTTCTTCTGGATGATTTGTACGGCCTATCACCATTGCACCTGGTGCAGGGACAAGAAATGGGCACTTAATAACTAAACAATGTGCAAACTCCTTCCATTATAACTTCATTATGTCAGATATAATCATCTATAACTAGATGTCAAATACATAATTTATGTCCAGCTCCCCTGTGGAATAGTGGGCATATGAATGAATGGCCCCATTAATGGGAAGGAGCTTTTACTGTAACTTTTCCCCTCCTGGTACATAGTCCATTTTGTCATCTGGTATTAATTCTGAATAATTTCAGGGCTACAGAAAAATGCCTGTTATATTTATATTTGTGTAATGGGAGAAGATGGCAAATAAATCATATGAGAGATCAAATTTCAGGTTCAGTGATTTCCTAAGCCATACGCCCGTGTAAAAGAGATTGGTCTGCAATGCTTTGATTGAGAGGCATAACAGACCTTCATTTTACCCATCCAGAGATGTTAAAAAGGTGCATGATGTGGGGTGACACTTCCTATGGGAACCCTCTGCCACAAGCAGCTTAGCGCCTGGAAAGCCTTGGTCTGCCACTGCAGTTGTCTGCTTGCATCCTTTGCTGGATGTTGTGTCTTCTGTCACATTGTGTCGTATGGAGCCTGTTTATAGAAGTGCTCCATGACATAAGTGAAATGTGTCATCATCACCTGGCAGGATAAGACAACCATGTTTTTCTAGAGGAGTCGTCTGGGTGTGTTGAAGTTCGACAGCAGTTGTCTAGTGGAGGGCTTGTGTATATTCACAAATAGGTACAAATTTGAGGGATCAGGTTGGCGTAGGATCCTTTATGAAATGCCTTTTATACATTTTTTTAGTATATGGCCTTGTTTGGGGGGGTTAAAACCCTGGTGGGGAGCAACTCTACTGTAAATCTGGGAAGACAGTTTGTTAGCGCTACAGGTAGGAAGCCATCTCTGATATAGCACTACTGGTATATTATCAGTATTTTGTTACTTTGTGAGAAAACATGTTTTATTCTACTGCAACTAGAGGGGGTAGTATTTGTGTTATTCTCCCTCAGTTATAAACCTGGATGAAAAATTATCCAGTTAACACCATTTATAATAGTAGATAACTTCTTAGTGTCTGATAGAGTTTCCTGTTGCTGGTACACAGTGATTTTAACACTAGATTATGAATGATATATTTACCTAACAGAATATTAACCTTTCCTTGTCTTATGATGTGGATTTCCAAGTGGCATGCGTGCTAAAATATTTGCGGTGCTAGAATGTCCTGGTTACATCTATACCATCTTCTTCTGGGAAATGTTAATTCTTTTCATTCTTTTTATGATAGTTTTTTCAGTTAGTTCTTTTCATCAGTCCTCCTAATTAGAGGGGGAGGGCGTTTGAAAGGGCCAGTTTAATCTGGCAAGTTGAATCTGGCAAATAACAAACGTTTATGAGGACTGGTACCACAGCCAGGGGTTTGGCTACTCAGACCATGGGATTCACTTTGAGAACCATGAGTCAATGAGCAAGGTTACCGTGCTCTCGTTGATGCTCGTCAGCAGTGCATGTCTCGAAAGGCAGGCAGATGATCTCCCATACAAGCAAATCATGTTAGGCTCAAACACGCTACTGTTGACAGCACTGAGTCGAAGAGTTTTGTGTTCATTTGACGGCTCTTCAGTTGTGCACTGAGATTTTCTGTAGGTAAGCAGGTTTTTTTACAGCACTTGGCTCTTGGAATAATTTTTGGTTTGATCGGAAATTGTTGGAAATGGGAGATTTCCACCAGAGACAGTGATCTGATATGATGCTTTCTAAAATGTCTGGATTTGGAGCCTGTTTTGGCCCCTGAATTCCCTTAAAATGGATTGTTGAATTTTGATTCTTTCCTTTGTGTATTGTTTGTTGCAAGGAATTCTAGTGATATAATATAATCCATTCAGACAGAATTTTATACCTGTGAATTGTGTACCTCACTCCTGAAAAATGTGTTTGGAAATCCCAGCCTTAATAAATGCATACTAAATTCTGATTTGCTGATAAACATTATGGAACCCCTTGCTAACATTATAACTTGGCTCCCTCATAAGAGGGCCTCATGCTTTAAGACTTTCATCCAAGTAAATTTGGCTTGGTAAAACTGCAGTGTTTGCTCAGAAGACAAGGACTGCTATCCTCTGGCTCCAAATGGTTTGTTACTGCCTTTGAATTGGCTTGATGTAGTTCATTCTCCCTGAAAACTCGCAAGAAGCAGTATTTGAAAGATCTTATTGCCTTTAAGAAGATATATTAAGGTTGATTAAGTGTAATTATAAGGGTTAGAGGGCCAGTATACATGAATGTGCAGCAGCCATGGGGCTGTTGCCCAAGGAACTTTCAGAGATGGAGAGAAACAGCTGGACTTGAGGCAAGGAGGAGGCTTTGCCCTTACCCAGCCAGGGATGCTGGGTTCTTTGCAGATAGGTACAAGGGAAGTCTTATAGAGGGCTCTGGATTAAGCATACTAATTTGTAACTATGTTTCCCTGCAACTGGGTTTTTTTGAGAAAATTACTTGAGCTTTCTTTATTAAAAACTGACCACAGCTGTAGATGCTCTCATGGCAGTCTCCCCTTTAGATTTTCTGTAAGTCCTGGTTTCATCTTTATCTCATTATGAGCATTGCTTTCCACAGATATGTGTGTGTGTGTGTGTCTCTATTATGCCCACAAATGTAGTAGTAGATGTGCAGCAAAATAATACTGTTACTGAGTAAACAATTACATTTCATTTTCTGGAATAAAAGAGAATGTGCACCCATAAATCTTTTTCTAAATAATCTGTACTGGAGAGTAAAAAGAAGATGAGATTTCTAAATTCATGAAGGCCCTTCACAGTGGAATCCTGCGTGCCACTGAAGTGTAACAAGCTTGCACTTATTTTATTGTGCTTCTAGATCAAGCTGCATTATTATGGGCTGCATTCCCCTGACACTATAGCTGTTGCTAAGGAAGAGGTACATTATGTTAATAGTTCGTGATCATAACTGTGCAAGCTGGGTTATGTGTGTTGAAGAAGTTGGGTGGGGGGGAAATGAAGTTTAATGCACCATTTTGATTGGAGCCTCCTCAGATTGTTGCTCACATTTAGAAGCAAAAAGTAAGCTTGGATTTGAGAAGAATTCACACAGAAAATGGGAGAAAATCAAACAATAGAAAGAATTTGTTCACTGAACTTTAAAATTGCTCAGCAATAAGAATCTGGAACCATTGCTGCTAAGGAGGAATCTGGGAGAAGCAAACTGAATGCTTTTACCAGACACATTCACTGAAGAATTTCTCAGCTTTCTCATGCCTTTATGTGTCTCGATCATGTAAACAGAACATTCATCCTTAATTGCTATTTCCTGACCATTTCCAGTGCTGGTGTCTATTATGTGATTTTAGTACCTTCTCATTCATTTAGGTTGATTCACTAAGAGCGTACAATCAAGTAGTGGCCAGCACCATACACAGAGTAAAATGGCAAATGATGCATTAGATTCAGGGTATAGAGTCAAAGAAAAGGCCAGGATCACGAGCAAGATACTGATGTTCGTGCTGCTTATTTTAAAAAATACACTCTACAGACTGTATTGATGAGCATTATAAAAATGTTTACACAACAAATAAAATAAACAAGGAAGGATCTTGGCATTCCTCCTAAAGGAATGTTCTGAACTGAGTTTCCCCTTTCAAAACTGTTTTCTCATTAATACTACTGCCAAGGCATGAAGCAATCAGGACTGGATGGGTAGGAGCTCATCTCATTTCTGCTCTGCCTTGCGCCTAACTGATTCAGCCAGGACAGTGTCCCAGGAATATCCAGGATTATCATAGTCATAGCACCCCAGAATAGATAATTTTTGCCTTGTAGTACTGCCTCTCGCAGTTTCAAACATGCAGTGCACCGGAGCTGGGTTTGCACCTGGATCAGGTATGGTGAGGCTTATCCTCTCTTAATCTCATGTCCTAAATCATGGCATGGTGAGCAAGCAGTCCACCCAGTTGAGGTCAGTCGTGTTTGCCAGAGCCTCAGCAAGCAACAGTCCTTAAGTAGGGCTGGGAAACCCATTGGAGGCTTGGCAACATCCTAATCCCATTAGTAATTTTTAACATCAACTTCAGACTCTGACCCTGCCATGGTGAGCAGAGCTACTTTTCCTCCTCCTTCTCTACCTTCCCTCCTCACTGTTCTTTTTTCTCAAACCTTGTACAGTGGGTTCTGTGACCCTTAACAAGGCTTTAGGGAAGTTAATATTACATTTTCCCAGTCAAGGCTGTAATAATTTATGTTATACCTTGTTGCATGCACCTGACCATAAAATCTTCCTAGAAGCTGAGCTGCCTGGCCTGGGAAGTGTCACTTGCTTGGGCAAATTAAATATAGTGTGAAACAAGAGCAGGATGGAGGGGTGGGAGGAAAGGAGTAGTCCCCTGGGAGGCAGTGGGTACTTCATACTGGAGGTATGCGTTGCAAAGAAGGAAATGGGAAGAATAAAGAACTAGAACAGGGATTGGAGATGAGGTCAGTGGGAGAGAAGTACCAGAGGGTAAAAACAGATGGCATGGTTTGGGCAGAGAGGATGGGCAGAGAGGCCATGTTGGACAAGCCACACAGCTTAGAGTAGAGAAAGGCAAGACAAGATGGAAAGGATGGAATGGAAAAAATGGGTTTTTTAAAGGATGTTTTTATGTAATGTATAGAGAGATTTAAAATCCTTTAGCTTTGGACAATTGAGACTTTCACTGCCTCCAGCAACTATGCACAGACTAATCACGTAACATTTATATTCCTGGTTTCCCACCCCAGGCACCTATTTCTATCTGCTTGCTTCTCTCCAGCTTTTGCTCTGAGCTGCTGCAATTTAACAGCAAAAATCCAGATATTTCCTTCATCATCATTAACCACTCCTACACTTGTCCTCTGGGCAGTAATAGAGCTCAACCTAAATGTCAGGAGCAGCTCAGTGTGCTCATCCATTTTTGGAATCTGTTGAAGTCTCCTTCTCAGCCTGGCCACCCAGATCTTCAGCTCCTGTCCCTTTCAGATTGGCATAGCTCTGCCTGCTGGCTCCCAAGACCATGGGCAGGGATATTCAAAGTCCTTGGCCTCTCCATAATTCGCCCATGGTTTTAAAAAGTGTGTGCCCCCATATGGCCTAAGGTTTGTGCTTATCTTCAGAGCACATTGCTTCTCCACATTGTGTTTGGTAAAATAAACATGGCTTGGTGTAGATATTTCGCATATAAGCTGACAGGGTTGACATTGTGAGTATTTTGCAATCATTTGTTTAATTAGCTGAAGCTCTCTAGGGAGAAGTATATGAAATGGCATACTCCCAAAGTCTAATTTAAATCTGTTTTGCTTTTTTTTTGATTATTTTTTGATGGAGGGCTTGTAATGCAAAGCATTAAAAAAGGTAGTAGTGAATGGAAAGCAACAAAAAGCCTTTGTTAATGGGCAGTACCTCAGTAACAAATTTGTGCAAATACAGAAAGGAAATTACATTGAGTAAAATGACCTACAAGAGGAAAAAATGGAATTAAATCTGTGCAGCTGTTTTGTCTTTCTTCTTCCTTTTTTTTTTTTTTTTAAACATGTACTTCCCTTCTGTTTTCTTTTAGTGCAATGCTTAATTAGTCTTCTCCTTTGTTTGGAGGTTAATTCCTTTTCTAATCTACAGCTATTTTTACAAAGGTGTTCATTACGGGAGCGAACAAAGGCTGGAGACAAGAGAGTGGCAAGTGTTGAGCCTCGTTTAGTGGAAAGGAATTTTTTGCTCACAGCGAAATCTCGAGGCCCTGCTTTCAGATGCAGTGCTTCTCTGTCAACTCTCCTCTGCTTCCTGCTTTAAGTGAAAGGGTTCCTGGGAGAGAGCTGAAGTTTGCTGTAGCACCAGGGCTGCGGTGTGCTTTTCTCCTCACTTAATGCTCTTAATGCCCTTTGTGCTCAGCAGACCCTTAAAATCCTACCTGACTATACATAGAGACCACTGGTTTCTGTTTTGATGCTTACTTGCTCATTGAAATAACTGAGAAATTAAAATCCTAAATATTTAAAGAGATCTGATTTAAAGTGATATTTTCGAATCCCTATGGAGCAGTGAGCTCCTGCGCTCGTGTGCCCCCATCACTCAAGGTAGGCTCTCCTGCTTGCTGGCATCACAGTGGCCGGAGTACCTGAAGTCTCTGGTTTAGCTGTAGTGTTTGTAGAACATGCAGACCACACATTAATCATATAAAAGTATTTATATTGCAAGAAACTAGTGTAGCAACACTGAAATTTGCTGTTGAGCTGCAGCTCTGGGGAGCTGGTAGCAATGGTGGAGTAGGGGCCAGCTCAGCACAGGGTCAGTCTGTCTCTCTTTGTCATGATTGTCCTGGCAAATGAAAGCGAACATAGGAGCAAGACCCAAAACAGCTTTTAGAGCAATAACGCCTGTGATTCCCAAAGGAATGACAGAATGCCCCAATTGTTAAAAGCAGGACCCCTCTTACTCAGCATAGTCCTGTTAGGATCAATGTGGCCGGCCATATCTCCAGCCGTTGCTCTGCCCGCACAGTCCTTCACCTTCCTGTGGTATTAATAAAGGCTTGCTCCTTCCCATCAATGGTGAAAGCTGGGCATGACCTGGGAGCCATTGCTTGTCATTAGAAGACCAGATTTTATCATTACGTTTCCTCATGCTGGTTATGATTAGTAACTTCATGCACTCACACATGCATCTAGTTTCTGTAGAAAGAGATTTTTTAACTGTGGCATCCACTAACTTTGTGACTGTTTATTTCACATACTATTCTGAGAAATGGAAAATGGTCTTTTTGTTTCTGTAGAAGCTCTAGGAAAGAGGGTAAAGAGGAAAGGCAATTGTAGAGCTGGTCGATTATTGCTGCCACAGTATAATTAATGTGCAAATATTTCCAGAATCAGCAGCCAATGACAGAAATACATGTCCTCTCCTTTTCACACAGAAGAGAAATGTAATTATACTTTAAAATACTTTTTGTTTGTTGTGCTTTCTAGGAACCATTGTTGATAACCTGCACACATGGGTAAAACACTTTGCACTTTTTGACATTTTTTTTTTTTCTGGAAGAATTGTCAAGATTAGAAATGGCACAAATGGCTGAAGAAGTATTGACTTTTGTAATCAGTAGCTAGCAAAATTAACATCTTCCTTCTGTTCTCTTTGCACAGGCAATTACAAATTAGATCCAGAAAACATGCTCCCAGAGGTGTGGTTTTGGTTTTCAAAAGAATGCTGACACGGGAAGGAACGAAAACATGTTAGTACGGAGTATTTTACCCCTATTTGTAGAGGGCTCAAAGCTACAAGTTTTACAAAAATTTAACAATTTGGAGAAAAAAAGAAGAAAAATGTGGGAGGAAAGGCAACACAGGAGAAAGCAAAAAGCTGTGTGAACAGCTAATTAGTACAGATTGCATTCACTTGTGCAAGAGGTGCTGGGAAAATACCAAGCATGTTACATGAGTAGGGAGGATGGAGGAACGGAGGTGCGTGCCGAGCAAGGTAGGTTCTGCCATCCACAAGAACTGTGTCTTTGAGCATTTCCAAACACAAAGGTTGCTTTTCTGAGGTGACTTTCCCATCCAAAGTGCTTTCTCAGCTGCTTTAAGAGATAGCAGTGCCTGTCCCTCCTGCCTTGACAGGTCGGCATGGCAGCATCCCTCTCTGGTAGCTTGCACTACAAGAGTAGGAGTAGTTCATCAAAATGCTTTGTGTTGGTGTAGGCACGGCTGTTTGGGACTCCCAGTGGGCTTTGGACAGATGTAGAGAGTCACATCCAACATGCTCGGAAAGGGCTGTCCTTCAAGCAGGTCGTGCCAGGTCAAAAACACTTGTCATAGACTGGTCTCCTGACTGTCCTGGGGCCTAGGTGTCCAGGTTGCATCTTGCGTTTCAACTCTGGGCACTTGGCCAGTGCATCTTGTGAAGGGGCTGAGCTTTAGTTTCTGTCTACCTTGCAGCCTTTGAAGTGGATCTACCACCTGGCACCTCCCTCTTTTGAGGATGTCAGATGGGGGTAAACCCAAGCATCCTTCCGTAGCTTGCTAGAAAAAGCCAAGCAGAAGGGGATCCTGGTGAAGAACCCGAGCTACATTTACAGTTCTGGGGTTTTTCTCTAGCCAGCTCCCATCAGGGATGTGGTGATATTTCTGGGATGTTTTTCTGATCCATGCTTGAAGCCTAATCTCCACCATATGGTCCATGTAGAGCCTCATCCCAGAGGCACTAACTATCATTGGAGTGGTGCAGCATCAGGGAGAGAGTGGTCTGTGATCATCTCAGACACCAAGTTATTTTTTGGATCTGTAACAAAACCAATTTCTGCCCCAAAATCCTCACCTACCCCACCCCAGAGTGCCTCAGTATATGAACCTGCATCTCTTGGACTCCAACACCAAAGAGATGTAAGTAATGAACAACTTTTATTGACTGTAATTGCACTTGCATTAACTAGCTGACTGTGTAGTTGATGGCTCCTGCAGCCTGACATCCCTCCTGCAGCACTGGAAACCTCGTTGCTTTGCCTCGCAACACTTTCTATGCCAGGAAGCTTCAGAGGGCACAGCTCTCTTGGCATCACTCTAAAATAACTTGGCAAGTAAGCTCTGGAGGCTTAAACTCTTGTCCCAGCTGGGATACATAATGATTTAGCTACCTGCTTCTTTGATCTTCTCTTTGTTCTCTGATTTTCACAGAGTTATTCATTTGTTCGCGCACACCTCTCAAAAAGGGAGGGAGGGAGAAATAGAGGGGAAAAACAAAAAAGGAATAGGATTGGAAACGCTCCCTGCAATCTGCAGACAGGACTGAGATGCAGTCTTGGCTCTGCCCTTTCTGTCCTCAGGGTGGTAGTGCAGCTACTGCTTCCCCATTCCTTTCCTTGTCCGGCTGATAGGGAGGAGGAAGCACATATTGACATTTAATTTGCTGTTTAGAGGTTTGTTGTACCTGCATCCCTGTATTTAAATGACGTGGATGCATCTGCTCGTGTGCTTTGTTTCTTGAAGCTCTGTCAGTGCTGCCGGGATGAGTAGCAAAGGGGGCATTTTTATGATACTGTGCTAGATGAGAGGGTACAGAGTCAGGGACTGCAAGTCACTGTCAGATCAGTAAGGAATTAGTAAAAATTTCTTCTGCCTCTCTATTGCAATGTGAGGAGACAGGGCAGGACTTTTGTGGGCAGCTACATGGGTGAAATATAAAGAAAAAAAAATATGGGCAACTTTTGCTAGGTCCAAAGATATTGAGATTTTTTTCTGTGTCAAATTAAAGACCAATGCAGATCATCAGAAATCTTTAAAGAAGCTGCTATTACTGACTGGGTAGCTGGGAGTTTTTCATACAGCAGTTTTCAAGAGGCAAAGGTACTTCACACAGTTACAACAGCCGTAAGCAAGGATGAAACATAGCGTAGTGATGAGGGTGTATCCCTCAATGCTTCTTTTGTCCTTAAGTTCCTTTTTTGGATTCTGTTCACAGTGCTGGTGTGCTACTATTTTGGAAAGTGTGGTATTACAGGAAAAGATAATCTTGTAGTGGGATTTAAGCTGTTGCAGAAGAGAGTGTAGAGTACATGATCCACTTAAAATGAAAGAGTATAACTAAAAAGCCACAGAATTTTACAGTGCACAGACCATAATATACTCCAGGACATCAGTCTTTAGCAGGAGGGGTTCAAATCAGTGGGGCTTTTCAGCCTTCATCTATGAAATCACTTTAGTGTTTAGGTTTTTCATTTGGCTTTCTACTCTATTTGATTGTGGCCATGTTTAAATAATGTCAGAGCGGAAATTGGTTTTATTTGACTTAATTTTGTCCACAGCAAGATGTACGTTGCCTTGAAATATGATGTAATTCCCAAGCAGAGAGAGATGGGCTTCTCTTCAAGTCAGACCTTGGCTCTGGTGTCTTGGTTTTTAATACACCAGGCTGCAAAGTAGCAGGAAATGGGGGAAATTGCAAGTGGAAGTGGGCTTAAATGGCAGTAATCTCTACCCTTGCTTCAGGCAGAGAGCTGTAAATTGCTATTCTCTCTTGGCTCTTGCCCTATTGCAGGTTGTTGCTCGGCTTTTGTTTGATGATATTTCACCTTTTCTTTAAGAGGACAGAGATAAAAAATTATCAGGAAAAGAAATTTATATAGCACCAGGAAAAAATGAAAAAAAAAAAAAAAAAGGGGTTCTGTCCAAACACCTCATATTGCTGGATGTGACTACTTCTCAGGTAGAAAAAATTGCCAAGGGTGAATGCACACAGATGGAGATACTGGCTGTGAGTGAGGGATAGCTGAAGACTTTGATTAAATGCAGTTGAGTGAAAAAAAAACAAAGAAATGTGGTGCGAAATCTCCCAGAGCCCTGAAATAATTCATGGCTCATCCAGCAGCTACGTTCCAGTTTGGAGCCTCCGAGGCACCACACTGTTATCTTAAAAAACAAAGCAGGAATCTCAGCCAGGTAAAGAACTATTTAAGAAAGAAAGAAAAAAAAAAAAAAAGGTGTTGCTCACATTTTCAGGTTACCATGGTTTTTGGAGACTGTGGTATTCACTGCATTTTAGATATCAGATGTAGACATAGCTAATTTCACCTGGAAGAGTGGTGGGATTTTTCTCTTCTTTTTAAAGTGAAGATTTCGTCTGTTTGCTCTTGACCTACAGTTTCTAGGGGGCTGCTTGTTTGTTTATGGGGTTTGTGTGTGTGTGTGCATGCAGAAGTGACACTGAGTAAGATCTGTAGTGAGTCTGTTGGGTTCTGCTTAGTAATGCTGAGGTTTAGCTGGCGAAGGTGTGTAGTAACTCAGTGCAGTGAGTGCCCATATCTAAGATAAAGGGTGGCAAGCCAATTTTTGGCTGAGAGTCACTTTCTCAGCAGGCGGATTCAGCAGTTACACAGCAAGACCAATCTGACAGTGATGCCAACCCCAGAGCCCAAGTTTTTGGCACTGGGGTTGAAACAGTACCAGCTGGTTCCCACAGAGGTCAGAGCAGATTATTCACAATACCTTTTTGCTTTAAGTCTGTGAACCAGTGAAAGGAGTCTCTGAGTATATTTTTGCAGAGGGATGGTTTATTCAATGTGCATACCGTAATGGCATTGTGCTGGGTTGCATTATCCTTGCTGATTTGGAGGGAAATGAAATTTCCCCTTTCCTTCTCCTAGCAGTACTTGGGATTTGGAGCATTTTTGAGCTCTGTATATATTCAGCTTCAAAGGGATTTTGCATTTGCACATGGGAATAGCTGTCTTGTCACAATAGCCGTGACCCTAAAATTTGCCATTAACTAAAAAAAGAGGACTGTCTCATAGCTGCACATTCATTTTATGAAGATGTTTCTCTTACCCTACACTGTTTTTTGGTTAAAAAATTTATAACTAGAATCCAGGAGAGGTTGTGCAAGTCAGAACATGGTTTGCTCACTTTGTGTTCAATCTCCTCTTGAGCCCAGTGCAGTTCATCACTAATCCAGCTGGATTTCAGCTGCAATCTGTAATGTACCAAGAGAAATACATAGTGAGGTACATGTCTTACTAGGTAAGAAATGTGAAAGAGGCTGTTCCAACACAGAATTACAACTGAGACTGATGCTTCTCCTGCCTTTCTCTAAAGAGGTCGCACACCACTTTATATAGGAATAATGTGAGACAGGGGTGGAGGTGGAAGTATGGTTTGCTGCAGACAAAGTATTACATATCCATGCATGTTATCTGAACTGGAGATAGCAGTGGGGATAGCAAATTCATTTAATTTTTCTTTCTGTTGAATATTCCTTTTCTCTGCTAAAAGACACATTTTCTTTTGCCTTTGACACCTGTAACCATTATCTGTACCAGTGGAAATGGAGGGTAAAAATATCCCTGTAATAATTTGGTAGTACTTTACACCAACTGTGCCATCACTTTACACAGGCACAAAAATGACTAGATGAGGTACAGAAAATCAGTCTGTAAATCCATAAAAATTGTGGGGTTTTTGCATCTACTGATTTTCCATTGTCTGTATTCATTAACAGAGAGCAAAATGGATGAATTAGTGCTCAGTTCCAGGCAGCTGTTCATCTAACTTCCCCAGGCTGCACATGCTGAGGGTGTTTAGGATATTTTCACTTACAAAGAAGTAAAAAAAAAAATCCCCAGCTTCTGTTATCTCTTCCACTTTCTATGTAGGCTTCTGAGGCTGGGAGCCCACTGCTGTGTTTTGCGCTTCCCTGAAGCCCGGCTCTGATTGTGTGGCCACCTTCTAGCAAAGATTTCATACCAAAGAGCAGTTTTTGCAGGGATCCTTCTACTTCTCTGAATGGTTCCCAGACCTCAGCCACCAACCTCTGTTTTGGGGCATAGGTTTTCTATTAAGAACAGCCTGGGAGGTGCTGAACTCCACTTGCTATGTTGGTCTTGCTAGGATGCATAAAGAAATAGTCTCTAGGTTGGCAAGGGGGAATTTTTGAACTCGGAAGAGCAGTAGGAAAGCTTTGAGCCCACTGTGGGAGAATACTAAAAGGATGTAAGTTGCATCTGTCACCAAGAGCTAGAAAGGCTTGATTTGTTTTATGAGAAACCATCGTGCTGTCTTGCATGTTTACAAGGATGGGGAAGGCTGTGGATTAGGCAGACTTTGGCAGGAGATCTGTAAATTCATAGCCTATGGGGAGGAGGGATTTGGAGCAGTGTTGAGGATGTCCCACTGCTCAAGGCACAGCTGGAGGAAGAAACCAAGAAACCAGGCAAAAACCAGCTCACAATCAAGGACTTGGTGCATGCAGGAAGGAGGGTGAAAGGAAGCTGTACAGATTTCAAAAGGAAGCATTAGCCTTGCTCCTTTGGCCCAACACACACTGGAGAGCAGCGAGACCAGCAGCCCTGCTAGCAGAGCTGGGCACAAGGGGCTGTCTTGGGCAGGAGACTGAGGAGAGGCAGCCAGGAGAAGGGCAGATGCTTGGACCTGCCTGGAAAGCACAACTGAGTAATTAGGGATACAGATGGCATGTCAGAGAGAAAGACTGCATAGGTTATTAATACAGAGAGTGGCTTTCTTGGGAAAGGGACTTCTTAAGCTGTTACTTTCCTCCCTTTCTGTGTCTTGATACTGCTGATTACAAGAGGAGAAGAGTATTATTACAGATATTAGCTATTTAGACACCAGAGATAACTCACAATGCTGAAAACTGAACTTACCTCTGATTAAAATTTAATTGCTCCCAAGCCTCCACTAGTTACTTGCATTAAGTTTCACACCATTGGAAAGCGCTCATCAAGCAGTGTTGGATTTAACAGGAATTTGGCAGATGTTAGTGAAGTGCTGGAGGAAGTCCAAACCACAAGATCTGTGGCATATCATATGTTTGAAAATTTGTTGGCAGCTGAAAGAAAAATCACAAACCTGGAAATAGCAGGGACTGGACACGGATCTCTTCTCATCAAACAGCCAAAAAGTTGGATCATCACCTCCAGCACCTGGAAGACCAGCATAGGTCATGAAATGCTGTGTGCCAGGTGTCTCAGTGAGGTGTAAAAGCAGCAGATATTATATTATTGGCTTTTGGAGTGCTGTGTGTGAGGAACATTGGTATCACCATGGAAATCTTCAGAAAAAAAACCTAGTCTGTTCTGAGGCAATTTAACAAATTAGCTATGTTTTATAAAACTTACGTGTAAATTGCAGATTTTCCTTCCTCTTGAGGGCATTTATTCAGAAACAGAGTTCGTGTTCACTAAGAGACTAATTTATTTCTGTTATGTATTTCCTTCCTATTGTTCTTTGTCAGTGGCATTGTAGCCTTCAGCACTGCTTAGCTTTTTTGTCACCAGGATGTGCTCCTGATGCAAGGAGAGGACAAACATGAGGAACTAACAAGGCTTGAGAAAGCTTGATCCATTTTTCGTTAAGTATATAAAAATATCAACTTATCTTTGTGTAGTATTATGAAAGCCTCCAGAGCTACAGCACAGTGAGACTGCAGAGGAACAAGATACCTGTTTTAGACAAACAGCTGAATTAAAATTTAGGATAAGTCCTTTTCAAACACATGGCTAGTTGCATTTTAAAAGAAATATAACATACTTCATGATTTAGTATCTGTCATGTTTTAGTACATGCGTCTTGACAGTGGTTGTGGCAGGAACTTGTATGAAAAAAGTCAATCTCATCTTAAGCCTTTTTCAATTGAAACAGTGTTTGGTGAAGTTTGTGTGAAAGATTAAGTCTGATTCAACCCCTGTTGAGGCTGAGCTGATGGGCACAGAGATAGACCAGGACCTGTCGTGCTATTTTACAGCATTTAATCCGTTATATATTATTTCATTTGTTCTCTGGTATAGAGCAAAATGCATTTTATGTACTCTCATCCTCTGCAATGTGACCTGGGGTCAGCAGATCTCTGTTGCTTGGTACACACTGCTTGGGAGAGATACTGGATCCCTGTGTTAATCCTGCCTCATCTTTTGGTGCTGATCTGGCTTCTCTTCATCTCCTCAGGATTTTATGAGCAAATGAGGGTTTAAAAATTGGGGTCTCTGACTGTGAAATGAGTTCAGCCCATGCTAGGCTCTTAAGCATAAGTCCAGGTATAAAAGCTGTACTGAACTGGGGGCTGTATACTGCCATACTCTGCATCACTGGCTTAACAGGTTTAGTATATGGTAGTCCATGTTATGTATTGTATTACTACTAGTAATTAATACTGGTTTTATTTGAAAAAGGCAAATCAAAATCCTTCAGAGTATCAATCTCTTTTGGTTCAGATGTAAAACCCATTAGTGCTCCATTTCACATACTATTTTTTTGAAGATTTATAGCGTATATTCTCTGTATTCAGAAATACGTGGATAGAGATTCTGTTTCCAGCAGTGAAACTTGTTCAAATACTGATAAGAAAAGGCTTTTTTTTTTTTTTTTTTTTTTTTTTGGAGCACCAAAGGCAGTCAGTTTGGAACTTGAACAGTGACGTGGGAGGCATAAGGCAAACGTAGGCTGGCACAGGGCTCTTTGCTACAGAGTGGGGAGAAATAGGGCAGCACAGGCTCTCTTCGGGTGTTTCAGAGCAAATCTGAAGCAGATGTTGCTTAGCCCTGGGACACTGTTCTAACCATGAGCACTAATCTAACCTGACCGTAATAAAGGCTATCCCTGCTTCTAATGCTGTCCAGCAAATGCAAAGAGACATATACAGAGGTAGAAAACCAGGAGAGGGATTTAAGCCATCTTGAGCTATTTAAAGTTTGATGGGCTAAACCATCCATTGGGTTCCCTCAGCCACCAAGGAAGAGGAGCACCTCCAGACTGAGATTTGGAAAAGAGTGCTACAAAATTGAACATTCCTGTAGATGCATGAAGAGGATGTTTGTGGTTTACTGGAAACTATAGGTGTTTGAGCTGTGAAATATAACAGTCAGTGCTTGCCAAGGTGCACTCAGGTTTTCCCAATTGGCTTGAGTGCACTGGGAGCCTTATTCTTTTAAGGGTTTCTCTTAGATCTGGCCTCGCATGTGCAGCTTCATTAGATTGGACTCTTGAGCCAGTACTGAGCCTGTGATATGAGAAGAAGAAACTTGGAGTGAAAGTAAGGCTGAGACCCCTAAATAACCTGATGCTCTAAAGGCCAGTGTTTGTTTAAGGCAGTAGGAGATACTTTCTTAGTGTTTTTTTTTAAATCAAGTCACTTTTTCAGAGACTAACATTAGGTCTTGATCTAAATGTCTTACTCAATGTGTTTGCATTGTTTTTTCCTATGAGAAAAATAATGAAGTACAAAAATTAAGGGAAAGGGAAGTCTGCAAAGACCTGCTTGACCCACTCATAAGGTCACAGGCTGCACAGGACTCAGTCCCTACTGAGCACCTCTTGCATCCCTGCCATTTTGCTCTCAGTGGGAAAATGGTTTTCTAAATATTCAGTGCCCAAGGAATTTTCTTTATTTGGTTTGGATGGTAACATTTCGAAGGGACTAATTGCAAACAACAAAAGAGCCTAAACTTGTACCTGCTTCACAAACTTCTTCACTGACCTATGAGAGCAGGAGCTCCACAGGGAGCACACACTTGAATTCCTCTCCCTTGGCATATCTCTGTCACAATTTGTTGATGTTCTCAGGACAGCATTTGTCCCACTTTTCAAAGGTGAAATACTTTTCAAGCTCTCCATAGCTCTTTCCATCCGTGGCCTACCAGCCTGGGAATAAAATGGGCGTCTCTTTACCTGAGAGCTGCTGGAGGATGCTGTGATATATCAGGTGTGTGATGGTGTATTCTTCCCCAACACCTTGTGCTACCTCCAACATTGTAAACCTGGAACAAATATCCAACTGCTTCTCTTGCATCCTAAAGCTTCTGTGCATAAATGCACTAAGACAAATCCTTATCTGTGTGTCTGACTGATTGCCCAAATGATGGGTCCTGTACACCAAATCATTACCTATCATCATTCGTGCCATTGCCTCGTGCCAGCTGCACACCTGCTGCAGATAGCCTAACCTTGGGCACCAAGGACAGTGGGGAGTGAATGCGTATTTCACAGAGAAAACTGAGGATGCCCTGGAACAAGGAAGGTTTAAACAGGGCTTTGTTGTGCTCCCATCTTGCTGCATGGCAGAGTGGCAGGGAGAGACAGGCAGTGTGGGAAGTTTTGCTGACACAGCTGTTGTATTGTCAGTGATTAATTGGAAAGTTTTGTTCAATAAAATGTATTCTGGCCTATGAAGGATGCCCTTGGCTTCAAGTTGGTTTATTAGAGGACTGTCTCATAATTTACTTTTTTTTTTTCCTAGTGTGCTCGGTTATTGTTGGGAAAACCAGGTCTTTGCCTGCAGTTCTGATAGAGCACACCTAACTTACAGAAGGTCAAATCACAAATGCTTTTATGGGTATCAGTTTTGGTTTCATTTTTTTCTTTTTTAAAAAAATCCCTTTTAAAGAATACCAGTCATAATGAGACAAGTGTTTTGAGTGCAAATCTACTATCACATCCTTTATCATGTGCTTTTGTATTAGATGCAGGTAACTCTAATTGTAATTTGTTTTGTGGAAGAGGAAGAAGAGTATATATAAATATATACACACAAACACAGCTAGTTCATCTAGCAGTTCTGGATGTGGGAAAACGAATGTATTTTCCTCCCTGCAGTCAGACTTTAGCACTACCCTGCTGGTTATGGTTCTCCAAAGATGGAGAAAGCGGTAATTCAGCAAATGTTACCACTGGGATGTAGCTCATCAGCCAGAAAGAAGGCTTTTTTTCTCTCCTCTCCCTGTACCCTGCTGCGCTGGGTTCTGCAGAAGAAAAGATGTTGATAAATGTTAGAAAATGCCTGGGATGTTATGAGCTTAATTTACGCTCAGTGCTTAGAAGGGCTTCCTTAGGTCCATTAGACCTCTCCCTGGAACACGAAGAGATTTTTCAGGAGAATCTGAGACTTGTACTGGGGACCCACAGCCCTGGACAGAAGGGTGCTATAGGTTCCCCCTTCTGCATAGGTGCACCTAAGAGAAGCAATTTATTAAACTGCATGGCTCTAACAAAGCAGCTGAGCCTCAGCATTCCTGGGGAGTCTGTGAGCAGGTGAGGTGTGAGACCTGGCTCAAACAGAAATTAGCACTGAAGCTAATCTGGGGCTTTTTTGGGTATCCTCAGTTTCCAGGGCTGCCCTGCAGCCGTGGCAGCATGGGAACAAGTTGGTGGGTGAGTGACAGTAGGAGTGAGCTACATGGCGGTGAAGCCATGGAGCTGCTGCAGGGCTGTTCCATCACCGTGGTGTCCCCTGGGCATACTCACTGCAGGCTTAGCAGGGAGTGATTTCCCACTCCTCTCAGCTCTAATTTTTCCTTTCTCTGATAGGCTAACCCTAAGTGGTAATACCCTGCATCTCCAAGGCACCTTTCATCCTGAGATAATCCTTAAAATAAATTTTAGGTGAGACTTGAAGATGCCATCCCACACTGTAAGTTATGGCCACTGGATTTTGAGGGGAATGGGTGGGGCAGTGTCAGATGTCAATTCAAGGAGGAATCCAAAATTGTTGGCATTGAGAGTATCCTTGGTGTTAAGGGAACAGAGAGACGAGAACTAGGCATGAGGCTGAGGAAAGCTCCGGGTGGGGATGTGTTTGCTCTTCTGGGAAAAAGGAAAGTAAGTGGAAAACAATGGAGATATAAAACTGGAAGGACCAGCTTGTTATCCCAGGGGCAGATGTAGAAGTGGTTTGTAGGCAATGACAAGTGAGACAGGCAGGGGTTAGTTTTGGAACTGACCCGGGATGAGGAAAAGAGCTAAAAATAGTGATTTAAGACCTCTTTTAGTGGAGGTGAGCCAGCACTGTGCCCAGAGAGCTGTAATACAGGTTCCACATGAATGAGATTTTATTCAATGTTCAGGGAGAGAAATCTGGGTAAGAGGGAGATTGGGGTTTTCTGAATGTTAGGCTGAAATTCCAGCAGGGATCCTATCACCTGCGAGGACTTGGCCTCACTAGTGCAATGTTTCTGTTGGCTGATGAAGGAAATATAACACTGCATTCACCACTTGGAGGATCCCTGCAGAGAAATTGTCTCCAAAAGAAAAATATTCAGGAACACTGGCTTAACTTGTACTACTTTCATCCACTCGGGCCGGGTTTTAAGATTTAGATACTATCAAGAATGAAAAGGCAACCTAGAAAGGCCCAACAATTAATATTAATTGTAGGAGGAAAAATTTATAAGTCAGATTGGTCCTTGCGTTTGGCTTCATTCTCATTTTACACCCTTTGCATCTGCTTTCCCTTTTACCTCATCTCTGTCCCATCTCATTCAACATACTCTCAGGCTGGCTTGAGTCAGTTCTGCTGTGGTTTTGTTTTTCATTTAGGCAGACACCACAGTGTGGACTTGCCTGAGCTTGACAGAAAGGGACAGATAATTTTATGTTATATTGCTATTGGAGTCCTGCACGCTTCAGCTGGCAAACAGATTGTTGAACATCCTTGAACAATACTTGTTCAAAGTGCAGGAGAGAAAAG
This sequence comes from Manacus candei, assembly GCF_025592945.1. Taxonomy (NCBI): domain Eukaryota; kingdom Metazoa; phylum Chordata; class Aves; order Passeriformes; family Pipridae; genus Manacus; species Manacus candei. Next base: position 39,276,575 of record NW_026138076.1, on the reverse strand, counting down.
AAATCTAATATCTGCTTTTAGATTCAGTTCCTTCCTTATGTGTTTTATTTTGTTTTCTTTACACGCACCTAAAATTTCCTTTCTCTTAAAACATATTCAGCCTAAGTTGCTTGCTGAGATTTGATATCCAGTGAGCTCATGTTTAAAACTTGGCTGGATCTAGAGATGATTTTTCTCCTTATTTCCACCCCCTTCCCTCTCTGGTGGTAAGTGGCAGTGAACAGGACATGCTCTTGGGGGTAAACATCCCTATCCCCACACAAAACAGCAGCTGGCAGTGGCTGAAAACCATCTGTGGGAAGTAAGTGTTGGGACACCATGCCCTGGTAAATACCACTGTTTTATAGGCTGCTCTTGGAGATGCTCTTGAGTTTTCAGTACAGGATGCACATTGCTATTACTGAAGACAAAATCTCAGCCAGGAAGCACAATTCATGTTGCTGTCCCCAGACCTGAAATGATTCATGTTGCTAAAATCATCTCCCTTAGTTACAACCTGTTGCCTCATTGGAGTCTGTTTGACCAGGCATTTTGGCCTCTATGAGATTTCTGTGTGCTCTGCTCTGAACAAGAACTGCAGACAGTGAGGGTTTAACTGGATCAGTGATGCTGTTTTAGCTCAAATGTGAACTTTAATAAGGGAAAATAACAGCTTAATTTTGAAAGGCATCTTGTAGGCCAAGGGTACTGACCTTGTACGAGTGGCTGCTGCCAAGAGGATTAGGGAGCTGTATGTTGCACTCAGAAATGTACTGTGGACATGCTGAGCTTGGTGCAAAAGATGTGAAGAGTGGTCCCTCCAGTCCAATACCTTGTCTGAGCTTCAGACTTTGCAGAAAGAGATTCCTCATGGAATAACACGGATCGAAAGAAGGGCTCATTCTTTTGCATTAGCAAGTAATTTTCTCATACAATAACACGGGAGGATCAAAGCCTTCCCTGTCCACCTCTTGTTTTACTGTAATCCTTGGCACGTCTCAGCACTTCCCAGGAGTGTGTTGTGGACTGTGATGAATGATGTCCTCTGCAGGAGGAGAAGGAAATAAGGACATCAGGTTGGCTGCTTGGGGTGGAGTTTTCCCCTGCCTCTCCCCACAAGTCTGTTCTTAGCATCCGTTCTGTAATTCTGGATTTTCTGGTTATCCATGAAAAGGCTTACGACTTTCCCAGCACCAACTAAACACCTCAAGGACAGGTGAGCAAATAGTTGAGATGTTTGCAGTTTCTTTTGTACCCCAGAGATTTTCTGTAACAGACACCGTGTTTTTTCAGGAGACAAAGTCAGAAGTTGCTTGCTGCTGCATTACACAATTTTCAGTTGAGGCTCAGGCATGGAGATGTTGATGCAGTGAAGGCAATGGCATTGCATGAACCTGCAGGCTCCTGCGGTCATCAGTGTTGTGATGCACCTCCAAGGAGCACCTGCAATCTTGGACAAGTTGAATGGCTTTTGATGCTACCTTTTGCTGTCTATAGACTGACTGACTCAGATTCCTAAATCAAATCTCTTTTTCTTCAAGCAAAGACACATTTCTTTCTGCCTTGGAACAATCTCTGCAGCAGCTGATCAGAGAGGGCAAGCTGCTTGCCACTGCAGTGCTTACACTTTGTAATTTCTGTTTAGCTGAGCCGCTCCAGGTTGTCGTGTCAGTGAACTCCATGTCCCTGATATATGGTCAGTCAGACTCTGACCCCTTAAATAAAATTGTCTAATATTTATTTGAAGGTTTAAACGTTTCTTGACCTGCTTATTGCTGACCACAAAGGTCTATCACAGATGACCTTCTTCCTCCCTTCCCATCTCGACTCTTGACCACCATACTAGAAAGTCTCTTATTTCCTTCAATTCCACATGAGTTCAGTGTTATGCTCTGTTTTTTTTAGTATTCCTGGCATGACAGATCTCCTCTCATTATAAATTATTCTGTCTGCTTCAGCTGCATGCTTTTTCTCATTTATATTTAAGTTAATGGAAGAAGAGTTGCTTTTGATGACATAAGTGAGCTAGATTTTGGGCTAGCATTATTATAAAATAAGAGTTCTGACTGGATAATGTAAAATATTAGAGATTTTGAGTTTTTTAGTACCTGTAAAGCACTGCAATGTCTAGAAAAACTAATATACTTCATCCCTGCAAATTGATGAAACTTCTTGATGCATGTATGGAATATGAAAGGCTCAAGGCTAATAACATTACAGGTCTCAACACATGTACTGAGTGGTCTACTGTAAAAAATTTTCAAAACAAAAACATTTGAACATGTTTGACGCTGGGGAGAGGGAAAATGAATAATCACTGTAGACTGGTGCATTTATTTTATGTTACCTGCGAGAGCTGTAAAATGAGGTTTAGGCTGTGTGCTAGAAGCATATGGCAGCTCTTTAGCCATGTATTGTAGCATTAGTTTTATCCTATACTGAAAGTGTAATATCTGGATACATACTACTTGACTACATTTTTTTTCCTTCTGTTTTTCTGTTATGTTTTTGAATCTTGCAGTCATATGAAGATACATTCACATCTAACTGTGTTTATATGTCTCTGTTAATCTATAAAACAAATGTAGCTATTTAGCAGCTATATTTTTTTAAGATATGTGCATTGGACCAGGTCAGATTTTCTCTCGTCACTCCGCTCTCTCCCTTCTTTTTTCTCATGCTGTATATGTGTATCTTTTTCTTTTCCTTATAAGAGACGTGATTTTTTTTGTTCAAAATATCAAATTTATGCTTTGCAGTGAAATCAGGTACTTCATTTTATGGGTGTATATGTTATACAAAGGCAAGGAGATTACACAGTTTAAAAATCTCTGAAGGATACAATTTACTTTTTTCATTTCTGTGTCATCTATTTGCTTTTCTTTATCAATTTCCAACTTCCTCAGATTCTTTTGATGCTCATGAGGATCCACAGTACCTTTTTTGGTAGCCCAAATGGATCAGGTGCAGTTTAGGCTTCCAGGACAAGAGTACATTATGGAAAGTCACTATTCTGGCACAGCAGCACTTGGACATTCCTCTCTGCATTTGATACCTCTGGTTTGGACCAGGGTAATTCTCTTGGGCATGTAAACTTTAGCACCTGACAGCATGTAAAACCACATGCCAAACCTGGGGAGGCAAGCATACAGCTTTGACCTAAAATAATTGCTTTTCAGCACTACTATTCACTTTCTTGTAGGTTTTTTATACCTTTCTCTTCTGTGAGCCGAATTCTAAGTCTTAAAAGGTCAGTAAGCATATTCCTCTGCTTCACATGAAAAAACATGCTTACCTTGCAATGTGATGGTCTGAACAATTCATTAACAAGAATAATCTGAAATCTGACAGATATAAAGCTACAAATGAGTGTTGTAAGTTTTTCCACCCTGGGATTATGTATTGTCATCAACCCCTTGGGGGGTTGAGCTACATCTCGGCTGAAGCTGGTAGCCTTTAGTGGTGCAGAGCCAAACAGGTTAGTTAAAACTTTCCTTTCTGATTTTTGGAGGTGGTTTGTTCCTGCTTCTTAGGTTTCTACTGTGACTTTTCAGCTGAGATGACTGGCCATGGCAATGCCTTCAACCCTGGAACCTTCAGACTGGAGACCTTTGAGGTGCTGAGGCATATGAATGAATATTCAACATTGCTACCAGCAGCCCAGGGCCTCCCTCAAAAAAAAATAGCCTCTGGGCCATGGGTGAGGGCTTCTTGCATGCCAGGCTCGTTAGGACATCAGTGTGGATTTGACAGTGGACTGAGTTGCCTGTGTCCATAAATACTGAAGTCTGTTATGAAAATGGAACATCCTTGAAAGTGCTACCCAGTTCATTTCACCTTAAAACACCCTGTATTTGTTTATTTTTTGTAAATCTGCTTTGCTGAAGTAAATGTGTTATTCACAATATTAATGGCACTCTCATTGTTAAAGCCCTCTGCAGAATGCCAGATATCTATAAAACAGATTTAGATGCCAGTCCTGTAGTTAAAGCATTGTTTAGGCAGATCCCTGAGCCAACATGAACACAGCTATTAGAATTGAGCTTTACAAAATATTGACGTTTCTACATAAGTAATAAAGAGTTTTGAAAGGGAGCTGAGCAGCATTTTATGTTTTTTTCAGGGAAACTGCTTTATTTCTGAAAGTAGCTGAATATTGATATTCTTACAGCGGAGTTTTGTCAGCTTCCCAGGATTGGTTTACATGAAATATTTTTTTTATTTGGCATAGGGTTGTTTCTTCCCTCCCTCCCTTCCATCTGCAGAAAGCAAACCATTGCTGGCAAGTTTGGAGAGAGGGTTGAGCTAATCTCTGAGCTTCAAAATAAGATGTGGCCAAGAGGCCGAAGCTGTGCCTGCCCTCTGATTTTCAGGAGGGATCTTGACAGCACATTCACACCGAGGTGCACTAGAGCGTGCTCAAAGGGTGAGAAGAGACAGCCTTTCTCAGCATTTCTGTATTTCTGGTGGTTTCAGTGGTCAGTTCTTTTCATAGTTCAGGCTGGTTTTCTTGTAGGAACAAGAATAAATAGAATAAATAAGTAACGTGGAAGCCAGTGCAGTCAGAGACTGAGTGGAACAAGTGCTCTGTAGAGAGAAAGCCCTTTGGTGGCTTTGCAGAACGATTTGTGATTTCGAAACAGGTTTGAAATAACTAATGTGTATCAAGAGGCAAAAATAAATGGGTTTGGTGAAAGACAAAAGGTGAGTTTTTGCTGGCAGGTTTATAATTTGTGTTGCTCCAGAGTATGGATGTAACATCTACTGTACAGACAGCAGGCCCTGCTGTCCGGTCTCCAGTTCATGTCTGAGAATGCAGTAGGACCTGCTTGCTAATGAAGTCAGTCCTAACATGGGCTAGAGAAAGAAGTGTATAAGCAACCCTAACTCCACCTTCCATATTTTATGGTTTACTGTTTTTCCTATCTTTGATTTCAGCTGACCAGACCAACCTACAGCATGTGTTAGCACTTAAAACACTGGGCATTGGAGCCAGTTTGGAAGCCCAGTACATGAATGGGGAAGGCACCTCAAATCCTGAGCCTCGGAGCAGCTGGGATTAAGGGACAGTGCACGTGGTGGAAAAGGAGATGAATTGTAAATGCAAAAAGCAGCCTCTATGATTTCAGTCTGCCAAACCTGACAGGAGGAAGTAGGGCCAGGCAGCTTTCCAGCCACCTCTCCCCCAACACCTTTTGCACACACACACATGCTGCAGGGCCAGGGAAATGATTTCTTGTAGTTCCAGTGGATTGTCTCCTTGAGTTTGATTGTACTATGCCCTCTTCCTTAAAATAAGAGCATGACACAATCAGGTTTTAAATATTAATATGGAGATCACAGGAGTGTAGCTTGGAAGCACCGAATTACTGAGAATTGAAAAGTCTAATCTGTCCTTTTGAAAGCTGTCCAATTTCTTTTTTATTTACAGCATTTGAACCATTTCACAAATTGGAAAGCAACTATCCAGCCATTTCACAGGCAGATTATGATATGTTTAAGAGGGTCCAAGGCATTTATCTGAATGCAATTGGCCATCTTGTGGACTAACATCTAGACTGGAGGTATTACACACACAAATGAACAGAGACTATTTGAGGATGATAGTTTTCTCTTATTAAAGTTGTGTTTGTAGCTTGCAACTGAAGAAATGTTTCAGACAGTGGTATAAGCTGACTGCCTTTGGCTCTCGAAAGGACTCGTCATGTTGATTGGGTGGATGAGAAAATGCTAGGGCGTGAATAGTTACTTTATGACTCCTGCACTTGGTTCCATTTTTCGCAAATGCAGAGGTGGAGAACTGCTGGAGAGAGACTGGCTCCATCTGGCACTGCCTCTGCAGAGTGCATGCAAGTTGTTCGATTAAAGATGCAGAAGTACAGGCAAAAGGCAGGAAACATACTAGATGAATCTACATCCAATGCCAAACAGACGGGAAAAATTTGTTTTACTTCTTATCAGCTGCACGTGTGCTTGTTCTGCATAGAAACTAAAAGGTATGTTTCAGCTTGCATGGATAGAACGTATATAGTTTCATTAATTAAAAAAAAGATTAAAAAAAAAAAAAACACAAAAAACTGGCAATCTCATCCTCCAGTAAATCTCTTGAGGCCATAAGTGTAGTGCTCACGTGTCTCTGCTCTATTATGGTCTGAATGAAAAACTGACAGCACCTGTTACTGAAATCAAAAGTGATTTCTCTAACAATGGGATACTGGGGAATTCCTTCCAGGCTTCTCTTTAATAGAGTTTGAAGGATTCAGGTTGGAAGACAGTGCATAAGATCTGCACCACTGGCTCTGATGGATGTGAATCATACCAGGGGACAGAGATTGTTTAGGAGGTTAGAAGTTCACTCCATACATTCAGTAATAATATACAGCTGGTATGTCCTTAAAAAGAGATAGTATGTTTTTTTTCCCCCTGTGTGAAACCACATGTGGACTGAAAAAAAAAATAATCAGATTTTATACATTCAAGTCCAGAAATTCAAAATAACTGCAACCACATCTGACAGTATTTTTGAGAACTAGAGTGAATTGAAGCTAGATTGCCTAAAAATAGCTCTTGAACTGAACTCTAAAAACTATTAGATTATTCTATTTATAATAAATCCTGATCTGCTGTCTATTAGATCAGGTCTTCTGTAATCTTTTCCTGTTTACCAGGCCTCCTATGGGCATAGTTCATCTGCATTTCTAAAAGCATTATAGCATGATGTTTTAAAAAATGCTCAATTTTTGTGTCTTGTGCACAGTGGTCTGGTTAAGTTTCTACCTGAACATTCAGAATCATTTGCAAAGTCTGGAACAAGCAATATGGCATCAAGGCCCTCAGTGGATGGTTGCCAAAGGTTACAAGAGATTCACAAAGGTGTATTTGGCAGAGGTCCTGGGTAGGAAGCCAGAGCTATGACTGTAGGAACTCTCCCCTGATAGAAGAGGACCATGGTGAAGACAACAGGTGATGCTCCCGTGCTGTACCCGTTCATTCCTTGGTATTGCTAGATATGCTGATGTGCTGTAAAATAACAGTTAAAACATTGTCTGATGTCTCTGAAGTTGCATATTTTAAACAGGATCCAGTAATTTCTTGGAGAAGAATGGGTTCAGAGAGAAAAAAAAAAAAAAGAAAATAAAGAAGTATTTTCTTTTATTCTAATGACAACTAAATTGGGGACCTGACATTAAGAGCTGTTTGGAGCCAGAAAAATTATTAAGCGCTGACACACGCACACCCCCACAAAAGTCCCACGGAAGCATAAAAGTTGATATTTCACAAAAATACAGTCAGGTTGCTGTTTGGGTTCTTATTTTTCAGGCAAAACTTAAAAGTTTGCAATAATAGCTAGAATATTTTTGACAGAACAACCTTTCTATAGCAATCCAGCACATGTGATGAACATTGGTCATGGTCAGAAATGTAGAGTTTTGAGTCAAAAGGGCTTTGGTAGGCATATTTTTTGCCTGTTGAAAATTGGTGCATGTGGTGGCTGCTTTGAATGTATTGTCTTGCTGAGCGTGGTGGTGCAGTGAAAAAGGGCAAGCTGGGGCAGACTGAGTGAACTTAAGCCTGTTGCAATGATTTTGCACACTTCAGCTGTCATTCTTTGTTGTTTATGTTAAATGCTCCAACTGATATTCAGACGAAAGTCCCAGTGTGTTAAGTGATTCCAGCTTGAAGTGCGTTGAAACAGCTGAGTTTGCACCATGTCTTGGACCACAGCTGTAGGTTTCCCCCTAGTACAGGCGCTCAACATATGGTCCATATCAATTGCAGCATCTGCCCAAGCCCAGTGAAAAGTCATATGTGGGCAGAGTAGCCTTGGGCACAAAAACTGATTCCCTACTAGAAGAGATAGGAAAATAAAAATCCAGAAATTGTTTCTCCGTTTGTCAGCAGTCCACAAGGGAATGGATCTTTCTTGTCTCAGTTGCAGCATCCTCCACCTCTGCTTTTCCTTCTTAACTTGTCTTAGGTAAGAGGGAGGAAAAAGGAGATCTATGTATCCATGTATCGTACTTCATGTGACTTTTTCAGGGTGCAAGGCTGTGTGCAGTTGCTTTCTTGAAGATGATGTGCCATGTTGAATATTCTGGGGCCATCACATATCTAAACTTCCCATCGGTGGGTTTTGTAACCATTTGTCAGTCTCAGTCAATTAAGCTCTGACAACAAAAACCAAAACCCCAGTCCCTCCAAAAGCAGTGTGTGAACTTATGTTCATGCATGATTTTGGCTCAGCTTCCCCATATAATGGCATGTGTGAGCACAGGGGAGAACTGTTCAGATGTTTGATGTGAGGCCGACTTGGCCTTCGCCTGCAGTAAAAATAAATCATAGTATCTCTCAAACACGTGGAAGGAGCTGTACGTAATTTAGGGGCTAATCTCACCTTGTCAATTCTCTGGCCCCCAGCTCCTGGATTTCTTCATTTGTCAGCAGTCCACAAGGGAATGGATCTTTCTTGTCTCAGATGCAGCATCCTCCACCTCTGCTTTCCCTTCTTACCCTGTGTTAAGAGGGAGGAAAAAGAAGATTCATGTATCATACTTCATGTGACTTTTTCAGGGTGCAGGGCTGTGTGCAGTTGCATTCTTGAAGATAACATGTCGTGTTGAATACTCAGTTCCTGGGTGGCACCAGCATGGAGCTTTTGGTATTCCAGCAGACTTTAAGCATGAGATGGTTTTGCAGGTTGATGTCTTTTGTGGCATGGACTCAGTATAACTTTGCAAGCCACTGGTGTGTCAGTGACTGGGTTGATGGTGTCTAAGGCTCACCCTGGGTACCTCTTGTGTTCAGTCATTCTTTTCTGTCGCCTTACATGGAGTTCTTTGAAAAAACATCCAAGAAGGCAAAAGAAAATGGGAATATATTTACTTTCAAATAGTATTTTTTTTTCTAGTGAGTTTCAGAAAATGTTCTGAAATGCATTTGAAAATGCCTGTAGAAAATTAATTCCCATGAGATGCATTTATGTGACAGGGAAGAGAAAAACAGCTGTGATATAATCCTCCAATTGTATTAGGTTTGTGGGTTTTTGTGCTGCTTCTTTCAAGGCATGCCTAAACCTTCTTATTTGCTATGTAAATACAGCTTGCACCATCTTTCAGTAGAAGAACAAATGATAAAAGGGATGCTGCAAGCAAAGGATGTGGTTGCCAAATATGAAAAGGGCGAAATGAGCAGTGAGGGAGGGACCTTCAGGTTTTGTGCTTCTCGCAGCCTTTCAGAATCCTGCAATGCTCTGTCTTAGCACGGCAGCAGCAGGTGTAAATAACTGTGCACACAGCCTGGACGTGCTCAAGGGTGCGCTTGGATTGCTACTGGACTGCTTGGATTAGCTGGTCCAGTGTTGCAGAGGTGCAGCACAGCGCAGGCAGGGGCTCTTGGCTGCCCGCACCCCACCACGTCTGCTGGGAGCGTCAGGCTCGGGAACGCAAAACTTGCTGGAGAGTGAAGTCATCGTGGTTTGCTTGGACCTTGAGCGTGAGACTTGGAGTGCAGCCTCTTCTCCCAGTTAGTGAGCAAGTGCTGGCTCGTACCACGCAGCAGTCAGGCCAAACCTTGGGATTGCAACCCCAGGGGCAGAGCTTGACGGATGTCTTCTGTCATCTGTTACCTAGCAAAAACCAGTGAGCCTCACCCAGGAAATCTTGTCTGCAATTTCTGCTCGAGGGGCCCCCAGTTATCTTCATTCATGGGACAGAAAGTGCATGACATCTCTTAAAAAGTATTTTCAGTTATTGAGTACACCAGGTCATGCACTGGATACTTGGGTGCCAAAATTAAAAAAATTATAGAAAAAATAGCAAATAGCCTTTCTTGCAATCAAAGCTGCTTTTGTTATAGGAAAAGACTAGTCAGAGTCATTTGGGAATGCAATCCCACGTGTCTGGGAGCACCAGGAAGAGGTGAGCAGAGCAGAAGATAAGATGACACGTGTGCTGGATTTTCCTGATGGCAAATACATAGTACTGGTCTCAGGCCAGTAGTGCACTTGTCATGTCACTTCTCCAGGAAAGGGGAACCAACAGAAATGGAGGAAAAAGAAAGAAAAAGAAAAAAGACAATCCATTATTTATTTAACGTTATTCCCCATGAGCAAATTCTTACCGTGATTTTCCTTTCACCAAGCAAAATTCTGCCTCCAGAAGCATGAACTCTATGTAAAGGTTGGGAAATAAAAGAAAGAAGGAAAAAAAAACACCAAAATTTCTATTTTCTTGCTAGTCAGTGTACCCTAAGTATAGAGAGGCTCCTCTGGGAGTTGCAATTACTCCCTTGTGGACACTGGACATGTTTTGGGTTTGGTTTTTTTTATGGCTGCAGCTCTAATCTGAGTGGTTACAAAATTTAGTCTTCCACTGTTAGTGCCAGCTTTCTAAGGAAGGCAGGGAAGAAAAAAGTGAAGTATCACTTTGGGGTGTTTCTGGGGAAGAAATGTTTCCACAGCTCTAATTCGCTTTCTTGGGAACACTGAAAATTCCTGTCCCAGTGCTGTGCTTTGTGGAATCGAAGTCTGCAAAGTCTTGGATTTGAAAGGAGTAGAAACTGAATCTTACCCAGAAGCTGCCTTTAAAGTCTTGATATAGTGAGGTGTGGTAAAAACAAGCAGTAAAAGTAAAATAATCAACATTTCTGGTTATAGTAGTGTTGATGATTTTTAAAGGTGCCTGTCTTGGAGTAAGAATTATATTGTGAAGCATTATCTGAAGAACCTTTCTCTCAAAGCAGTGCTGCAATGCTGCTTTCCCCCGAGTTAAAGATTCACGGTTTATTGGCAGCCTGAGTTAATCTGGAAGCTTGATCTCTGTTCTGTGATGTAGGATTTAGGTAATTTTGCACAGGTTGCAGTCTCTTCGTGGTTATGCTTGGATTTGAGAATCATTTGTATGTAAATGATCCTGATCTCCTGTTCTTTTGCTTCTTACCAATTAACTTCATATGGAAGCACACGGTTCTGTGAGCAAAACTGGCAAGCGGTGCTGCCTGGGGCCAGTGAAACTAGGTGGTGTTAGCATGGTGATCATGATTGCTGGAGCTCATTACCAAATTGACTTATTGGATAATCAAACCTTTGAACTCAGTTCAGTGATATCCCATCCGTCTCACTCCATGAGGCCACTTTGAGGCAGCTTTTTTATAACGTGTCCTATGTAGATGGTAGATGTGTTTATTTTTAAAAACAGTAAGAAAGCCCAGTGGAACAAGAAAAAAGTTGGAAGAACAAGCCCTCAAAGAGATTTTGACACTGGTGCTAAGGGTTTTATGGAAGATAAAACAGCTCAATTTTTTATGGATGGAGGAAAATGCCATTAAATCCCTTGTGCCTAACTGCTACAGTAAACTTGCCAGAGTTATTCCAATAACAGCACACTGTGGGACATTCAATGATTTTCAATGAAAACTAGGCTCAAAAATGCAGCTCTCCTGTGTGTGGATCAAGGCGAGCTCCTGGGTGCTTAGTATGTGTTTCTATATGCTCACAAATGACTGTAGAATTATTTTAAATGAGATTTGCTAGTTTTGGCTTTGAAACTGCATCCACTATATCTGCTCACTGCCTCTGTGCCTGTAGTGCATGACGTAGTTAATTTTGCAAAAGGAAAATAACTTCTTATTGCACGAGTAAATGGGAAAAATTCTTCAGGTTGCTATCTACCAGGCTGGTCTATATTATGAAGAAATAAAACACGTACTCGTGGCAAGACCTGCTGTAGTAAGAGCAGAAATTTGCTGAAGTTCTCTACAAATTTTGATCCTTCCAGTAATGTCAGATGGAAATCATCATTTTGTGATCTAGCACAGCTTTGAGCAAAATTTAGATGAAATCTGTCAAGGTCTGCAGGATTGTACATTGTATTTCTCGGAGTTTGTTTAAAATCAGGGCTCATTGTGAAAGGGAGGTGGCAGGAGAAAGCTGGAAAATCTCATCACTGGGGTTGGGAGACCCGTTTTCAGATCAGTGTCCTGATGCTCAGGTGATTTAGTGCCTGTTTTGCTGCTTCTTGCCTTTTTCAAGGCTGGGGGAGAAGATAATCCTGTTTTCCAAGGCATGGTAGAGCTGGGATTTTAAAGCTGAACATTGTCTTGGAAAATACTTATCCCTCAGAAAATTATGTTTATGATGATGCTGAGTTTTAGCGTTTAAGGAGAGGGTGTCTCAGTCTTGGATTAAAATTACGTAAAACCGGAGCAAGTGTGTGCTTCAACTATCATATTATCGAGTATTCTGCGGCAGGAGAGTTGCTCAGAGCACCATGGGCTTAAATTACTTAAATAACAGAAAAAAACTTTCAGAATGGAAAATCTCCTATTTTACAGCAAATGCAGACCTCTCTATGCTTGAAATGCACCCCATTATGCATTATTATCTAATATTGCACAAGTAGTGAGCATGGGACTTTCAAGGGACCTAGAAAAAGGATGGCCTTTCAGGAACTTGCAGGCTGAACCTTCTCACAGAGCAGGATAGTTAAGAGGGTGCTCCTTGGGGCGACAGGACAATCGTTACATTTAATATTAATTTTTGGCTAAGCTGGACTTTACACATGGGTGTCTTTAGTGTAGAAACTCAGATTCCCATTGCTGGACATGGAGCAACAGTGACTGAAGGCTTTTTGGATGTTGGAGGAGGTGGGATGGTAGTGAGATGTTATGACCTGGGAATTAAAGTGAGAATGGTATCAGACAAGCCTATTCATATGGCTTCCTTACCTGCATTTCCCAGTTAGCCCCAGTGTTTCCCTAGGCAGGGACTGAGGGGGCGTGTGAATATCTGGTGTTTAACTGGAGTAAAAGTGTTAGGTTGAGAGAAGCAGAAGGGTGCTTAGAGAGAGGCAAAGGAGATGGGAGAAGCAGGCTTCTTCACAAGCTGTATGTGGCATGGCATGACAGGGGTGATGGGATAGCACTTGGAGGCCAGCTGCTTCAGTTTCCCCACCTGATGTTTCAGTTCAAGCCATAAAGAAATCCATATGAAGCTCCAGTCTGTGCAAGCACCTTGGTCTAAATAGGAGACTAAATAAGGTAATTATAAGGTGGGAATCCCTCAATATTCCCCACACACGGTACTTGGCGTGGCTATTGCAGGATGTACAATGGGTTAATGCACTTCTAAAGCAGGCTCACCACTTCTTGCTGCTTGACTGCTCATTGCAGGTTTTCAATGAATTAGCCCATTGAGCATTACACTCTCGAGGATTTGGCTGGGCTGATGTGCACCTTTGCATGTGTCACATGGCCTGCAGCTCAAGGGGCCAGATGCTGCTCTTGGGATGAAGCAGCAAGGCATGAACCTCAGAGACAATTAATGACTTGCTCCAGAGAACAGTCTTGTGTTCATCCCTCTGTTCACAGCTGGTTTTGGGGATAGATTTGTGGTGTGGTTTGTTTATTGGGTTTTTTTTTTTATTACACCATGGAAAATGTTTTTCTGTCCAAACCAGCTGGGTCTTCAGCAACACTAAAAAATTAAAAGCACTTCTGTGCTAGGTGTTCCCTAAAAGATGGAAAATAAGATTTTTACATTAAAATGCCAGGAAGAAAAATGGTGAGGGCATAAAGCGCTGCTTTATTTTCATCAGAGGCTAGTGCTTTTGGAAAATCAGTTGTGCTCCAGCGGTCATTACCCTCCTATGTGCTTCTCTCGCTGTTTGTTCCAGCTTCTCTGTGAAAGGTGGCTGTACAGCAAGCCTTGCCTTGGCTGTAGCTCCAACTACAACTCTGCAGGCCACCGGAGTCATTGGAGGGGATGTCCTCAGGACGTAGGCTTGAGTCCTTTTTCCTTCCTCTCTTTAACCAGCTCTGCCTTTGTTTCAGGAGTATCGACTTCGGGGGCTCTGGGCCCGGGGAGCACCACTGCTAGCACCACACCACGGATGGCCACCAGCACCACCAGCCGCCCTACCACCACCTCAGCTTCTGGCAGGAGGAACAGGAGCACCAGCACGCCATCGCCCATGGCCGACGTCCCCGACGAGATGACCACGCACCTCCCGCCCGCCTCCTCCCAGCTGCCGCCCGCCGGTGCGGAGAGCTGCGACCCCGTGGAAGCCCGCGATATCATGTGGTCTCGGACTCGGCAGGGCCAGGTGGCCAAGCAGCCGTGTCCCATGGGCTCAATAGGTGAGTCGAGGGGTGGGAGGGCACAGCAAGCTGTCTCCACTTGCCCATGGCACGTTGTGAGTGGGCAGCTTTCACCACTGGAGCACGCTGATGCCTTCTGTCAGGTCTGCCTTGCCTTGGTCAGGTTTGGCAAGCAGCTGGCTGGGGATGAAACCTCAAGATGCTGAGCACCTTGTGCAGGATCTTTAGCATCTGGCCAATGAGAGTACAAGTACTAAAGACCCTGTGGGGTTGCACTTGATGTGCTGTAAAATGCTCTGTTATGTATGATGCACCTGTTATCCTGGTTTTGCCTGTATTTGTAGCCCCTGGACTCACTGACTGATGATGGCTAATATTTTGTTTGTTTTGGGGCAGAGAGGGGATGGGGGAGGAGGTCAACAAAACTTGTGTTTTGAAGCTTCTGAACCAGTGCAAGTGATTTTTCAAACTGCAGCCAGCATCCAGTGTGATCAGCTGGGAAAGCAGCAGAGAAACAAAGCCAAATCTTTCAAAAGAAAGATTTTGCCCCTTTTCTTCTACTCTTCTCCCAATTGTTTTCTTGAAAAACGTTGCTTTTGGAAATTTTCTGTTCAATTTAAAATACAATCAAATGAAGAATGGGTTTTGGCATATGGTTCAGTTCTCTGTGTTTTAACAAATGCAGTTTTCTAAAAATATTTATTTTTCACACTAGTCTTGGTGTCCAGTCCCAAAAATTGCTTGCAAAGGAGAAATCTTAAAGTGGAGGAAGTTGCCTGAAAATAAGGACTGAGGGGATCTGGCTTGCAGAGAAGAATCTCTGTTAATTCTCCATTCCTAGATAGCCATTCACACCTGTGTATATGAATACTGACTTACTCTTGAATTTGGTGAGGACAGACTGATAAAATACCTGTTAAAGTATGAGGGGCATGGAAAGGCATCAGTGGTGAGAATAGGTAAAGAACATTTTTGCTGTCTTTCCCAGCCCTACTTGGTAAAATTAATGCAAAAAGTATCATGTGGTTCCCAGAGAGGGGAAAGGATATTCTGAACCAAAACTGTGAAGATGAAGGCTGGATGCAGGATGCCCTTTCCTAGGCACAGGAGCTAAGGATTGGATGAAAATAGCTAAGGAAAATAAAATAATCCAATTTATTGATAGGGGATGGCCATAAACCTTTCCCATCTCTAATTTCTGTGCTTCATGCAACTTGTTAAAAGCTGTGGAATATTAGCAATGGGTCTCTTCCAACTCTCTTTGAAGGCATGAGCAAACTCTCACTGGTTTTAATTGGAGCTACTGTCAGACCAGCCTGTATTTCATGCTGAAGAGTTCAGTTCTCTGGGGGCAGAAAGTTTTTCTTGCTTTTTAACGATCTTTAACTGCACCATTTCAGATGCATTTCTCTTTGTCTGAAAGGGCCTGAGGCAGTTTGCTGTCTTTTGCAGCAGGGATTGGGCAGCTCTTTCCAAACAGCTCTTTCCTCTAAAGTCCCTCTTGACACTTGGGGGTTGACTGTAAAGCTCAACATTACATCTTGGCATTCACGACTTTCAAACTTGTGTGTGTATCCACCCAAATGGTGTAATGATGATTCAGAGCCATAAAATCTTCAGAAAGCAGAAAGGAAGTGGAGGCACAGGGTCTGATCCCGATTCACCAGTGGTGGGGCAGAGCACTCAAGGTGCTGGCTCAGTGTTTGAGATCTAGTTTTGATTTCTTAGTACCGGGCAGCTTTCCTACCTGGCCTAAGGCAAAGTCCTTTCTCTGTAGTTTCTGCTTGGCAAATTGGAAATAGTGTTCCTGCATTACCTCGTGGGTCTTTTACGTCTTAGGGCCCCTAAGCATCAAGATGATGGGAGACTTGGACACTGAGATGACTCAGAAGTGTCCTACTGAGGACCTGAGCACTAATAAGCTCCCAGGTTTTGCATGAGGTATATGTCACTGTGAAACGAAGCCTATGACATGGTGTGCTGGGGACAAAATGTAACCAATAACATTGAACGCAATGGCTTTCCTATTGCAGGGGTCGCGACTTTCCGATGTCTTGCGCCAGATGGTATCTGGGAACCCCAAGGACCTGATCTTAGCAACTGCTCTTCACCCTGGATCAACCACATTACTCAAAAGGTAAAACCCTTCCCATGTGTTGACAATTCTGAGTCTAGAGTGACCTTCCTCAGTTCCCTTTTTTTTTTCACACAAGGAACCTAAAGGGATTGACAGTCACACATAAAGCATGAGCTATGCATAGTAGCCAGGAATTGCAAGGAGAAAGCAAGACTATGATTGTCTTACGGAAATTAAGGCAAAGAGGGTAAGGGAAGGCAAAGGAGAGGAGCTGGAGAGTGGAATTAAACTAGAGTGAATGGCATTTCTTGTTTGTGGCAAGAAAAGGAGAAAAAGGGAGGAGGAGGTGGGTGGACATATGGAAAAAACTGACTTGTTGCAAAAGGAAACTCCCTTTCACGCATCCTCTAGGAATTTTTCATGTCACGCAAGCACAGGATAAACCCTCTAGTTAAGAAATCCTTACCAAAGAAAGGCAAGCTCAATGTGAAATGTTTGCATTGTGCCTCTGACTTTCTGTTTTTAACTTCTGCCCAAATTATAACAGAACTGATGGAATAGAAAACAATGCCAGAGTAATGCATAGCTCTTGACTCTTAAGTCCCTTGATGAATGTTTTCTAGCACTTCATCATTTATCAGTGTTAAAAGTGCATTAACATGTGACAATGGAAGTTCAAGACAAGCAGAGCTTATTTGGTAGCAATATGTTGAGCGTTTTTGTTATTAATGCACAGTGGTGCTTTCAGCTGATTTCATTACAAACAGAGACCAGATGTGTGTTTACGCTGTAGAGTTTGTGGGCTGAATCTTTATTATAGCAATTTGTGGGGATTTATTCACTCCTTTAGCCAGAGCAAGCAAGTCCCGGCGTTGCAAGTTAGCTGTGCTGCTGCACGATAGCAACAGAATCACAGAATATGCCGAGCTGGAAGGGATCACAAGGATCATCAAGTCCAACTCCTGGCCCTGCACAGGAGCATCCCTAAGAATCACACCATGTGCCCAAGAGTATTGTCCAAATGCTTCTTGAACTCTGTCAACATTGGTACTGTGACACTTTCCTGGGGAGCCTGTTCCAGTGCCCAGCCACCCCCTGTGTGAAGAACCTTTTCCTGATATCCAACCTAAACCTCCCCTGACACAACTTCAGGCTATTCCCTTGGGTTCTGTCACTGGTCACCTCAGAGAAAAGATAAGTGCCTACCGCTCCCCTTTCTCTTATGAGGAAGTTGCAAACTGCAGTGAGGTCTCCCCTCAGTCTCCTCCAGGCTAAACAGACCTGGAGCTGCTCCTCATACAGCTTTCCCTCAAGGCCCTTCACCATCTTTGTTGCCCTCCTTTGGACACTCTCCAACAGCTTATTGTCTTTCCTATATTGCAGTGCCCAAAACTGCACACAATATTCAAGGTGATGCCGCACCAGTGCAGAGCAGAGCAGGACAATTCCCTCCCTCAACTGGCTGGTGATACTGTGCCTGATGCCCCCCAGGACACAGTTGGCCCTCCTGGCTACCAGGGCACTGCTGACTCATTCAACTTGCCATCGACCAGGACCCCCAGGTCTCTTTCTGTGGCACTGCTTTCCAGCATCTCATTCCCCAGTCTGTATGTACATCCAGGGTTACCCCATCCCAGGTGCAGAATCCAGCACTTCCTCTTGTTGAACTTCATGTGGTTGGTTATTGCCCAGTCTTCTGATTTGTTGAGGTCTCTCTGCAGGGCCTTCCTGCCTTCGAGGGAGTCAACAGCTCCTCTTGAGTTTTGTGTCATCTGCAAACTTGCTTAGGATCCCTTCCAGTCCTGTGTTCCAGTTGTATATGAAGGTGTTGAAGAGGGCCTCAGATGGAGCCTTGGGGAACCCCACTAGTGATAACACTGCACTCCCAAAGAACCTGCTCCCTGTCCTTCATCTTAACTGAGGCTCAGCAGCCTGTGAATTGCACGTATGCCCCTGATCATCACTGTCTCGCTTCGTCTGTGTTTATACCCGTCCCTCCCCAAAGGCAGGGAAGACATCGGACTGCTGTGATATGGTGCAGCCCTTCCAAAGCCCATAGTTCTTCTGTCCCACAGAGGAGGGTGGGCATCTCTACTGCCATATGCCCAGTGAGCTGATTAATAAAGACTGCCTTTGCTGGCATTAGCAGCTGTGCAGCTCTTGTTTTATGACCTATGTACTGATCCTGGAGGGGTTAATATTACTTACTCCAGCCATAATTCACCCAGGCAGCTGGGAGACCTCTTGCTGCTCGGTGAAGATGACTAGGCCGTAAGCCATTAGCAGAGGGAAATAATAGCCTGCACTGATGAAATCTTCATCAGGGTTAGGCTTATTTTATTTGAAACTCTAGCTATCATTTGCGTAACAAATGAGCCCCATTTCATTTGTTACACGCTTTCATAGCAGGCTAAAATTGAACAACCAGGTTTTCAGAAATGCCCACCAGGTTAGAACTGGGACTTGATTTTGTTTTTTCTTTCCTGAAGGAACTTAGTTATGTTCAGCTTTGGAAACCTTCCACCAGTTGATATTTGGGAATCTACCAAATTACCCTGGATCTCATTTTGCCTGAGTGGAAATTCACTGGGATCTTGGGTTATGTGACCCATTGTCTATGGAGAGTTGTTACAAAAAATCAAGACTTTCCAGGAGTGACTTTTGAGGGGAAAGCCCTGTCTGGCTTGCCTAGGGGTTTGTGTTGGGATTTGCATTCATTGAATCATTTTGGTTGGAAAAGACCTCTAAGATCATTGAGTCCAACCATTCACCCAAAGCTGCCATGTCCACCATAAATCCATGTCCCTAAGTGCCACATCTGCATGTCTTTTAAATCCCTTCAGGGCTGGTGACTCAACTACTTCCCTGGTCACTATGTTTGCCCTCATATCCAATAAAGGATGGAGATTCTCCTTAGCCCTCCTTTTGTTGTAAGTGTATTTAGAGAAACATTTTTATTGTCCTTTGTGGCAGTAGACATACAAAGTTCTAGTTGAGCTTTGACCCTGCTAATTTTCTCCCTGTACAACCTCACGATGTCCTTGTAGTCCTCCTTAGTTACCTGCCCCTTTTTCCAGAAGTCATAAGCTCTCCATTTTTCCTTTCATTCCAACCAGAGCTCTCTGTTCAGCCAGGCCAATCTTATTCCCCACCAGTTCATCTTTCGGCTCATGGGGATGTCCTGCCTTTAAGATTCAGTAGGATCCTTAGAGTAAACACAATTTTAAATTAATTCCGAAATAACCAATAGCTGCTTGGTTTCCCTGCCCAAGCAAGAGGCTAGAAAATCATTGCTGCACTTAAGAGATGGAGACTGATTTATCCATAAATCAAGAACTTGTTTCTCACATCCCTGCTGTGGATGGGATACTTCCCTTCTGCGGGCTTGCAGATTTGCTCCAGCACCTCTCTAAAGATGAAAAAGGAGCCTTCCTCCTCTAAGCCAAGCCAGCTTTTCTTCTTGCTGCTGTGGGGGCAGATAGAGGAAGCAGTAAGCCAGCTGTGCCATGAGGACAGAGGTGCTCACACCCTGCAGCTCAGCTCCCCTGCGTCTCTAGCTCTCCTGGGTCCTCACTGGGCCACCCATCCCACAGCGTCTGCAGCTGCAGCACAGCTGACAAAATGGGTAGAAATACTTTTTTGGCAACCAGGGTTCATACCTGCTCAGTGTCTTCATTCCTAATCTGCTTTGTCTCCCAATAATCTCCGCTTCTGTCACCTGCTGGGTCCAAACTTCCACCCCGCTCAGGAAGAAGGGTGGTGGGTCCCCTGGAGGGATTTCAGGCAGAAAAGATGGTAGGGAAATGCTGTGTTTGCTTTCATATCTCTGTAGTGAAGGAAGGATTATTATTTACTTCTTTCTTTCTCCTGCTGAACTCAGACTGGTGTTTGCCTGCTTGCATCACGGTATTAGGTTTTACGGCCATTTCTTAGCTTCCATTAGAGTTATTGTGCTTGATGGAAGATCAGAACAAATGTTCGCTTCAGCAATTCATTGGCCTCCTGACATTTACTTTAACTTTATTGTTGGTGCCTACCGTGCCCTCGTAACATAGCAGGAGAATAAACTTGCCAGTGCAATTGAATTATGCACTGCTACCTGGGTTATTTCTGGAGTCATACAGTAACAGGAAGCAAAAAGGTCAGCTTTGGATACATTGCATCGTCCTGATCATGGGGTCATACATTCAGTCTCAGCCTGTTTGTTTTACCTCTTGCTTTCATCAGCACCATCCTTAGTACAGTGTGTGACTTGCCTGAAAATATCGCTTCCGTGCTGCAGCTTTCAGTTTTGGGTACTGCCTGGGAGGTACAGGCACCACTGTGCTCAGCTTCAAGCCACTGAAAGGGAGGAGGCCTCTTTTGTAGCAGAACAGAAAGCTTTTGTGTCCTTCAGGAATGTACACAAAGATACAATCTGTAAATCTAAAACACATGCTTTAGATTTACATGTCCTCCTGAGCGGCCTAGATCATGTCCTCACAAAGAGCAGATGAACCTCAGGGTTCATTGTACCTTCCTCAGGTATTGTAGATCTGCTTGGGCATGCATTGCAGAGGAAGTTAGGTTTTGTGTAGGACATCACCACGTCATAGTGTCCAGGCCTGAGGGTGAAGTTGCAGTCCTGATGACACCATGATGAAATCATTCATCCAAGTTGCTTTTGACAGTCTGTTTTCAGAGTGCTGTCATGAACAGGATGGACCAGATGCCATGGCTGATGTATTATTAAAGGGTCGTAAAATGCAGTTTAAGTTGTTTGAATACTGTAATTTCAAAACCACTTTTTCAGTGTTCTCTAGCTCTGCTGTATTATATGGAGAGCAGTGATCCAACTCTCTGTTGGATAACCTGTGTTTAATTAGTTAGTTATATCCTTGGGTATCATCCAATAAAAGAAAAAAGGAAAGTTGAATGGAATGGGTTGTTCATGTGGTGGGAGTGCTCATTCTCTGCTGGAGAATAGGAAGGCTCTGCAGAGGGTGTAGACAGGCTAGATGGATGGGCTGAGACCAGTGGTATGAGGTTCAACAAGACCAAGTGCCAGGTCCTTCACTTCAGCTACAATAACTCTATGTAGGGCTACAGGCTGGGGGCAGAGTGGTTGGAAGGCAGCTCAGTGGAAAAGGACCTGGAGGTGCTGGTTGACAGCGGCTGAACATGAGCCAACAGCGTGTCCAGGTGGCTAAGAAGGCCAATGGCATCCTGGCCTGCAGGACCAGAGCAGTGATTGTCCCTCTGTACTCAGAAAGAAATACATTGAGGTGCTGGAGCAAGTCCAGAGAACAGCAATGAAGCTGGTGAAGGGTCTGGAGCACAAATCTTATGAGGAGCAACTGAGGGAGCTGGAGTTTAGCCTGGAGAAAAGGAGGCTTGAAGAGAGCCTTATCACTCTCTACAACTCTCTACAACTACCTGAAAGGAGGTTGTAGCCAGGTGGGGGTCAGCCTCTTCTCCCAGGCAACCATCAACAGGATAGACAAGAGGACAGAGTCTCAGGCTGTGCCAGGGGAGGTTTACGTTGGACATTAGGAGAAAATTCTTCACGGAAAGGGAGATTAGACATTGGAATGGACTGCCCAGGAGGACGGTCCAGGACCGTCCCTGGAGGTATTTATGAAGAGACTGGATGTGGCACTTGGTGCTATGGTCTAGTTGACATGGTGGTGTTTGCTCATAGGTGGGACTTGATAATCTCAGAGGTATTTTTCAACCTAATCAATTCTGTGATTAAAAAAAAAAAGAAAAGGATGACATATATGCTCTGACTCTCTTCTATGAACGCACACATGTATGTTGAAATTTCTGCTAGGGAAAGAAAAAGGCCGTGAAGTCTTCGCAGTGTCAAAAGTTAGCTCACAGCCCATGTTATGGCCTTGCTATCTGACTAATGTTGCCTGATGAAACCTGTCAGCTGTTTGTCCCTCCAGAAAACAGCATCAACTTAGTGGTCTTTCCAGCTGACCAGTCCATCTCTATGTCACTGTTCTTAAAAATCCTAGTTCAGTCTTTCTTATCGTCTTTTTCTTTTTTTGATATCAGTCAGCCTCGGGCTGCAGGAAAATATTTTTGCTTTTATGACTACTGGTGCTTTAACACATTCATTCCCTTCCCAGTATCTTTCTTATTTCTTCCAAGTTTTCTTCCCTAAATAACTATTTTTTTGCAATTTCTCTCATTTTTATTCTACTGTCCTCTTCTGCAGTCAGTTCCCTCTGAGAAAGGTGGGGCTGAAATGGTGAGCACTGCTGCATGAGTGTCTTTGTTGGTCTTTCCAGGCAAAACTCCTTGTTCATTGACATATATGAAACAGGCAGGAATGTATGTCCTCTCTGACAACTATTATTTCACAGTCTTTTCAGTCATAAGAAGGTGCAAGATAATGATACAAACTTGGAAATATTAGCATAGTGTTGCACAGAGGGATTTCAGGTGTGCCAATGATCATTTGTAAATCTAGCCTGAATCCTGCCATTATGTCCAAATAGAAGAGGGGAACAATTTTTTTGGCAAAGCTATAAAACTATGTTTTGTGTGTTGACATTATTGAGAAACATTATTATTCTTCATTAAATATTATTCATTATTGAGAAACATTTTTTCTCACCTTAAAATAGCACTCTAAGACTAGATTTAATCAGTTTGTAAAAGGAAAAATATCAGCCAAAAAAAACCAGAAACCCAGTTTGCTTTGAACAGAATGTTTTCTTTTATCCCAGAATCCTTTTTGGTTTTTAAGTTTGCTTTTTTTTCATAATCAAGATATAAAGTTTTAAAAAGTTGTCTCAAATCATAAAAAGATACATTATTTTTAATTCCCTTTTTTTTTTTCTTGAGCCTCCCAGTAAAAAGGTCAGTTACTTGCACATTTTTTCTGTACTTCTTGCTTACCTCTTGGTTACAACCTGACCACTGAAGAACCTCTTAAGGGTTGTTCCCGTGTTCCTATATAACTATGTTAGTTTGGGTTAAAGAGTGTTACATGTTTTGGAAGAAGTAAGTTGTGAAGAGCTTGTTTTCCATGCAGCAATAATGAAGAGGAAGATGTGGAGAAGTGCTTTATAGAAGGGAAGTAAGTTAGCAATGCATCCTCTTGGGCAGCAGTAAGCTTTGCTGAGCATTACGTAAAATTAACCAAAAAAAAGGTCTCAATCCTGTTATAAGGGACCATATATATATCTTAGCCCTGGAATATTCAGCCAACATTTGGGACTGATAGTAGAAGTTGGGTCTGACAGGATTGCACTTCAGTTTCAGTGGAAAGTGCTCTAAAAGAATTGCAGACATTAGCATTAGCACGTCACACAGCCATCATTTTGGACGCCCCCTCATGCGCGCAGCCAGAATGGACGAGTGTCTCAGCACTGCTGTAGTGACTTGTACCTGCATTTTCTGTATGACAGTGTATAGGTTTGGAACTGTCAGTGCTAAGAAGTAGCTTCATTACCTGTCAACCAAAAACGTTGTCCCAAGGGAATGGCACATCTCTGTGTTTTCAGGACACCTGGGCATGTGAAAAAGTTTGAGTAAATACTTCTATGTCCTAGGAGTTCACAGATTTTGAGCTTTAGTCTGCCTTTTTCTGGGGCATTTCTTCAATTGTTACCTATTTTTTGTGTTGTTTATTTGGCCACACTAGAATTCCTCAGCTTTGCAGTTTTTAGGGTCAGTACAAGAGAAGAGGGAAAGGGTTTATTAGTGACCAGCCCACACTACTTTAGCAGACAGATAGGAACAACAGCAACCTGCAGGGAAAGAAAACTCTTGTCTTTGTCTTTGTGGCACCTGAGCAATTTTCTCTGAGCGTGCCAGTTTGCATAGGTTTGTGGTCCAAGTGAAAATGTGGGCATCACATATTGGGTAGCAGGGATTTTCTTTTCTAATATATCTAAAAAAAAGTCTTGAATTCCTGCAGTTTTCTGTAAAGCTTACAGAAACACAATGTGTCATGATACATGCTAAGCTCCAGCGATGAACTGCAGGAAAATGTTGAAATTGATTTCTTTATGTAAAGGGATTTGATGCAGTCATTCTTTAAAGTTCTGAGAGCCAACAGAAGAGGTCAAAATTCAGCCTCTCTGCTGATGCGTGGCTTTCTTCAGCTGCTTAGGAGAGCAGGCAGCTGTAAGAATAGGATCTGGTTTCTATGGCATTAGCCTTCTGTGCAACGAGGAAGAAATAATTTAGTTTTTGAATATATGTTATCACTACTCTAATGAGAAGAACAACATATTATCTCCTTTATTTATCTTCTCTATATCATCATATGCTTTAATTCTCTGAGGACGAGCATATGAACATATTCAGTTAGATTTCATTAAATCAGATGGGCTGTTGCTGTCAAATTGATAAAAGTAAGTTATTCATTTATAACTCAGCTAATTGATTTACAGAGAGGTAGAAGCTCAGCCTGTAATCTTTCCCTAGAATCTTGCTTTTATAATAAGCACCAGAAATTGAGGGAACAAGAGAAATATCTGATTTTTAGCTCTTGGAAGATAAAACAATTGGAAATTCATATGAAGAGCCCAGCAGAGTTGATCATTGAGCCTGACAGAGAAGTGGGAGCTTTGTTAAAGTGTCATCCTGTGTAATTTCTCCTTATCCCTGGCATATATATGCTACTTGTAATAGTGTTTTTGTAGTGGGCTTCTCATAAAAAGGAGATGGGACCAACTGCCCTGTCCCAAATCCCCATGGCATAGAAAAGGGTTACCAGATAGGGAGAGCAAAACACAGCAAGAAAGAGGAAAAAGCCACAGGGGACAAAGTTAGAGTTTTGCAAATAATTACACAGTGAATTTCACTGCAGGTGATTTGTGAGTTTTGTGACTCAACTACATGATAAAAGTCTTTCAATAGAAGATTCAACCGAACAGTCTGCTGGGTTTTCCCTTCCAGTGGGCCTCTGCTTGAAACCTTAAGCCTTTTTGTCCTGAGTTAGTATGCTTTTATACGTGCTGAGAGTCACTAGCCCCATTATAGATGATGTGGCCTGTGTGATAAGGAGCCTGCGTGCAAATGCTGTGATAAATTAGCACCTGATTATTAAATCCATAAGATGGGAACTGTGAACTTTATTCTCTGGTTGATCTGGGTTATGTCACCTATTTTTGTTCCTTTCACATGGAACATTTTTGTGCAGTTGTAACAAAAGTCATCACTTATCATCAGGTAACCTTCTGGAATCAGAAACTGCTCTTCCTTGACAGGAGAGACTGTTTATATGGTTTGTTTTTTTTCAAGTGGCATAGGTAAGGCTAATTAAAGTCTTCATTAGCATGGGCATCCCATGGAAAACAGTGCCCCATGAGAAGAAATTGTTGAAGCCAACATGGGTGACTATAGCTGGAAAAAACACATTTATAACCATACTCAAAACACTGTTCATGGTAAAAAGATGGTAAAACCCTTGATGTGGTTTACTTCTTGGGAAATTCTTCTATTCTCCTTTTCTTCTCCTCTTCTTCATTTCTTTTCTTTTTCTTCTTCTTGCGAGGAGTTAACTTGCTTAAAACTGTGGGATTGGAAGGGACTGGAGTAACATCACGTTAGCAGCTGGGTACAACCTTTCCCTCTGTTTTCTCGACTGCAGATGAAGTCGGGGGAGATGGCTGCCAACATTGCCCGGGAGCTCGCGGAGCACACCAAAAACCACCTGTACGCCGGTGACATCGCGTACTCCGTGTCCGCCATGGTCCAGCTGGTGAACTTGCTTGACGTGCAGCTCCGGAACCTGACTCCAGGCGGGAAGGACAGTGCTGCACGCAGCTTAAATAAGGTAAAAACAAAGGGGCTCAGGAGGGGACAGGAGGCTGATGCGAAGGTTAAATGAACACTTGTATGCACGAATATAAACAGAGGCAGAGAGAAACATTCATTTACACTGGAGATACATTTACAAAAGGGACATAAGATATCATCATATTTATACATTGGGTTTCAGGGTGCTTTAATATTAGAGGGCATTTTTAGTGATAACCCATGACTGAACCCAGAAACACCTTACTGCGTGACAACAGTGTGGTTTCTGTGCCCCAGTTTAAGAAGAATTATTAGTCCTTTTGTCATTTCCAGAAGTAAGTGGAATTGCTACACAGCAGTTAAGGTGCTAGGAGTTACCAGTTGTGGCGGACATATGAGCTGTGGAGTATGTAAGAATACATTTAAAGCTGAGGGTTTCCTTAGTCAAAGGCCCTCTTTATCACTGAGTCTCATGTAAACACGTGGGATAGGACTTACCGAGGATTCTGACAGGGAACTGTGCAGGCCTGGCTCTTAGAACAAAGAGCAGCTGAACCTGTGACTATGAGCATATGTGGTTATATTGGCCACTCAGTTAAAATAAGACACAGAATTTTGTTCCCAGCTGCCTGTCAGGATCTGACAGTTCTGACATTCATGTAAGCATGAACAGAACTTAGTCCCAAGATTATAGAGGGAATAAATGATCCTAGCTAAACCTGAAATTTATTCGGTGTCTTATGAAGATAAATGCTTTTCAGAGAAGTAACATAGTCTTTTTTCTTGTAAGGTATTATCATAGACTGATGCTATTTTAAATGCAAAGGGCTTCAGGATTGTTTAACATTTCAGTCACATGGGAACTGAAGTCATGCATCTCATGTGCTTTGCATGTGCTGTGAATTGGGTTATCCCAATGCTTTTAATTAGTGCTGCTTCCAGCTATTTTTAACAATGTGGGTAATAATTTTATTAACTGTTACATCAACATAACATTATTTGTTATAATCATACCATGGGTCTTTGTTTAAATGATGGTGATGACTGACAACATCAGGTAAAACTAGCAATTAATGTCACCTACTAACAGGTTTCATGGTTGTAGTCTGCTTGCTCTTCTGGATGTGTCCCAGCCACACCCAACATTTTGTCACTTCAGCTTTGCAAGCACATATTTTTCATCTTTTTATATGTCACTTCACAGTATTTGTTTCAATTACATGAAATGGGGTTGTGTCCTGGGGGCAGGTGTGAGTTACTGAGGGGAGGGGAAGACTGGACAAGGCAGAGCTTCTTGGCTCAGCTGTCATTCCTAGGGTCCCCATTGCAGGTTTCTTCCCCTTGCCATCAGCTTTGCACAAGCAACTCATACAAATCAGTTGCACTCCACATTAAAATTCCACACCACGTGGAGTCCTGCAAAACAGCGATGCGAGTCAGTGATCCAAATGACAGGCTCAGTAATTTACTTGCTCTCATTCCCCACTTAATTCTTTAGAAGAGCAACTGCTTGTGTTCATTTAAGAATGCATGAATTCAACTTGGAAGTAGTATTGGGCAAACAAAAGGCAGCAGAGTTACTGCTCCATTTTCCTCTTCGGTGATCAAGAGTATTTAAAAAAAAAAAAAAAAGGAAAAAAAGTAATTTGCAAAGAGTTTTGTTTAGTGCTGTTTAGTCAGAAAGAAGAAATAAAGTAAGCACCAGCCATTAAATATTCTTTTAATCATTAAAGGAAATGTGCTGAGGATCCAAAAGTAATCACCTGTGCTGCTTTTTACTGTTTTGTTTTTTTTTTTTAACAAGCTGGTGTACAGTGAATTGAAATTAACTGTCATAATCAGAGTTTTTAAAAGCCATCATCTTTCAGGAGTCACTTTCCTGTCACTAAAAGCTTTATGCTTTCCACTGGATCAGGCTTAATTAAGGTAATAATTGCTCCATTGCAGACTGGGCAGACCCCTGAGTGGATAGCTCTGTAATTTTCAGCAAGGCTTTCTTTGATCTCCATTTGTTTCTGTAAAGTCTTCATACTGGCCAGATTTACCCAGAGGAAGTTTTCTGCTGTTACAAATTGATGAATTAGAGATTGAAATTAGGCATTGCATGATACCTGGGTGTATTTTGTTTATTTCAGAGCCTCAAAACTCTTGGGGACAAATTTGACTCTCAACTGTACTAATGGGATTTCACTGCTGTGTGTTGAGAGTACAAGTTGTCCTGAATCTCTATTGATGTGCAGTTTCCAACCAGGGACATCAGCAAAAGCAAACCCAGTCAGGCCAGTGGCTCTGAGCAGCCTGATTTTGCGAGGTTTCATTGCAGTGATGTAGAGCTCACCAATTCTTGTGCACTGCTGCAGAATGCCTGCAAGGTCCCATGGAGGTAAAGAGGTGCCTGTTTGAATTTCATGATACACAAAAGTGCAGTTATCAGGCATGAGGAATGAATATCAAAGTACAGTCCTAAATGTGTCTCCTATGGAAAAGGTGGGATTCTTTGTGGAAAAGCTATTCAGAATATAAAGCATTTAGGTCTAAGAATTACAAAGGAAAGCACAACTTGACGTGAAAGGAATGGATAGTGTATCCCTGGAGAATTAGTTTAATACAAAAGGGAGAGAATGGCCTTAATTGGAAATACTAAATTGAATTCCCATTTCATTGATATATCTTCTTCAGTGACCCTTACACTATCAGGAGCCCTGGGCAGTGCTCTCTCCTTCAATACAAGGTGTTATCACACTAGACGTACCTGAACTGGCTTTACACAAGCCCACAGCAGTGAAGCCTAAACATAACAGGTTTTGTCTTGACAGAGACCTGAACAGGTCTGTCAGGATGGGTCCATACAGGTCCATTCTGTATCAGAATGCAGTCCTGCACACATCTTGCTCCCTGGAATCTTCTGAAGCTTTCACTGTGCCATCAGCACTGTCTGACTGTAGAGCCCACGCTCCTCTTATGTAAATAACCACTCAGCCTCATCCTTTTCAGCCTTGTTTGACGTGGAAATGTCATGTGTGATCTCCAAACTGCAAGGAAAACATCATCTCTTGAGTATCTCTACTAGACTTCAGTATCTCCCACCATCTAACAGCTGCTCTTGCAAAGTTGCCAGTCTGTGCTTTACTTCACCGAAAAAGGACTAACCCATATTTCTGGAGCAAGTCCTTCCAGTCTTCCACTGCTGCTTAACACACTATCACTCCTTTGGTTTGGTTGCTTTTCAGAACTTGTTTAAGAGAGAAATGAGGTGGTTTTTTTCATAGGCATTTTCTTCAATTTTTTTCCCTTGTTCTGTCACTAACTTGTTTTTTCTATTCCGTCTTTAATCTGCTCTCTTTATGGACTCAGCTTCAGAAAAGGGAGCGCTCTTGCAGGGCCTATGTCCAGGTATTTCTTGTATTTTTAATACACGTGTCCAGTTGTTTGACTGAATGACTGTGAAGTGAGTCTTGTCTCTGTGAATAATCTGATTACTACCACCTTTGTGGCAGCAAGTTCTAAGGTTAAGGTTACAGGATAATAATGTCATTTTTCACATCACCCCACCTGCCCCATTGCTCTCAGACTTGACGAAAATTCAGGCAAAATCTCTGAATCAGAAAATGGAAAAAAAACACAGAAGAGATCTGACAAGGCTTATCTGGCCATCTGAATAAGCAGGACAGTATAGATGTATGCAAGTAAAGAATGCAAAGTTGCTGCTCACGGAGGTGTCTCCAGACCAGCTGGATTTTGCTTACAGCATGTCACTCACGTAACTGCCACCTGCATTTCCTTAGTTTTCTTTCTTCCTCCCTTACCCTTTCAAATTTAGAAACAATTCAAAATGGCAACACTTGGCATGAGGGAGGAGGTAGGATCATAATGAAATGCAGAGTCTCACAGAGGGATATAGGAAGGAGGAGAGTGCTGCAAATTAAGTATAGAGTTAGGAACATAACATCCCATGAAATTCATCCAGCTCTGGCCCAACTTTCATAGGCTTACCTCATATTTTATATGAACAAAGTCAAGACCCAAACATTCTGGAAAGACCTTCTTGTAGGCTTTTCAAGGTGGGACCTTGGGTTATTTTTTTAATCCTGTCACCTTGCCTTATAACGTTGCTCCAGTGACTTTTATATAAACCTGTTTGTATACTGTGGGTGAGTTAATGCTGCTTTAAGAAATGTGAATGTTTTACCTTCTAATTTCTGTCTTGTGCTTGTGAACATTGATGTTGTATTTATGGGTGGTTGAGTATTATTTATATGTGTATGTGTAACACACAGAGATGTAAAAATGAACCCTATGTTTCTGGAGGCGACTGTTTATAACTGAACTTTCCTACAAAATTCAACTTCCTACAATCAGTACTGACTTTATTTTGTGAGTGCGTATTTTATTTAGCATGTGGGATTAGATGGTCTTGATTTCTAGAACATTAGAAATAAAATAACACCTCTCTGAGCTGGTAAGCTGCTTGTCTTCCCTTCGGAAAATGTCATGAGAGAGTCACCTTTTCCCTTCCATATACATTAAGGGATGAAGATGAGTTATGGAGTTACACATCCCTTGTCTGGTATCCCAGAGAAAGCAGCTAGTTTTCTGGTTTGAAGGAATTTAGGAAAGTTTGCAGTGCAATGCTCACTCCCAAACTGGCTGTCTTGTCTGCTGTTACCACTGGAAACGTGGTGAGGCTGATTTGACTGTGGACTACACGATCTTGTTGGGGGCCTTGGTGCTACCTGATCCATAGTTGTCCTTTCCACTAGCTGCACAGGCATACAGAGTTGATGCATATGCCTGGTCTTTTTGTCATTTTTCAAACAACAGGGATTGGTGAGTTTAATAGACTCTGCAGAAAGCTTGGCCTTCATAGAATAAAGCCTGAATATTCTACACAAACTCCAGTTTACCCTTAATTTCAAGGACTCCTTCCCTTTCACTTGGAAAGGCAGATTGTGTGTTTAAACATTAATCATGCACCTACTTTTTTAGTAGACAAAAACTGATGAAAGCTCGTTGCTTAAATCGTTTAGTATAAATATGGACAAATGTGGTACATATATTGAAGAGGACAGTCCTGTAACAGAGGGCTTGAAGAATGAATTAGATGACCTAATTGAACCTTTCCAACTCTGCTTTGTACTATGTGGAGGTAAAATAATGTGTCTGGACATATTTTCATACAGTTTTCCATTTGGAAAATTGTGTATCTAAAATCATCAAAAAATCTTGTGAAGGCGAGGTTATCTGTAATAGCAATTAAATGTGACTGCAGATACTCCTGTTACTTATCCTTTACCAGGTGGTGAAATGTCTGAGCTGACTAAGGAAATTTAGCAGAGATTTTTCAACAAATCTTAAATGGTGAAACCATGGACTTTGTAAAGTCAATGGGAGATGGGAAATCACACCATTCTCTGAGGGCAGAGAAATAGTGTTCAACTTTGCTAACATGATCTCCTTATGCTAATCCCATTATTTTAAAAAGCCTTCATGGCTGAATTAGGCTTACAGGGCTGGAAGTGTACCTTCTGTTCTGTGCTCCCTAGACAAAGCAAAGTGCAGTATAAAGTTTATGTGAGAGATGTCCAGAAATTACAAATATCAAAAAAGTGGACTTTTGGGAGGGCAAGGGTGACTTGAGAAGATAATAATTGCTAAAATCAGTCTTACTGTTTTCTTTGGCTGAAAATTTAGGTAGCCATGACAGAGCCCCTGAAGCAATTGGGGTGTGAAGTCCTCTTAAGGCCAAAATAAATGACTATAAATAAATATGCCAAACAGATTGAGAAATTTTGTGACTTATTCAAATATGAGACTGGGAATACATTATCAGATGGTCATCTCATCTCTTTGGGTACCTTTATATTTATAACAAATACTGATTTAATTTGTTCAGTTTCACGGTATTGGTTGATTTAAAAGCTCAGAGATTTTGTTTACTGGAGGTTAAAAATGCTGCTTCTTTAGTTTCAAGTGCAGTAAATGATCTTTTTTTGTCTCAAAAATCCAACAAGAACCAACCTGAGAGGTGACATGATAAAGACATGACCGTGCAATTGCTGGAAGAGTTTTCAATCTTAAAGCCACATGGGCTTTAATTTGTGATACTAATTAATAGTCAGCTTAGGCTGAGCTGACCAAGATGGCAGAGTGGCCTCGAAAAGGTGCTCCATTTGCTAAGACTGTGGTTTTTTGGAGAGCAGAGATCTACATCTCTCATGCCCACCTTTCTGCAGTGCACTGTTCTTGCGCTCTGTTTTGGGAGAATGAGTCACAATGGGTGATGCATTTGATTAACATAGCTTAGTTTGGTGACTGGTGTGTGATGTAAGCTGGTATGAATTTTTTGTATTTTTTTTTAGAATTTATATTTGTTCATTTTCCCAAGGTGTTTCTCCTTTAACTGAAGCACTGGGGTTGTATAAAACAAAAATTTTTGTATTTCGGAGGTTGTGAAACTGGGTTTTGTGTCACAGATTTCTTCCATGTCCCTCAGCAAGTGTCATGTGCTCACTGTTTGTCAGGTAGTGAAGGAAAAAAGTAGGGCTGAGTACTCACATAATGTCATAAGTGAGGCCATATTAACACAGAAAACTTAAACATGGAGGAAAAATTGGAGAATTTTGCTGTAATATTTAGTATCTGGAAACACAAGCTTTAATGAAGACTCATACTACACGTGTGCTTGCAGTCTTCATCTGATTGCAAAATCTGAGCTCATCTCCTTGCTTCACTTGGATTTGTGGGCTGCAGCTCTGGGGCATCATGAGGCCAATGATTTTTCCTGTGATGTCAACCAGTGGCCTCTTCCCATGTGAAATTGCATGCTGCATTTGGGATGAGGGTCTTGGAAGACTAAAACTTCACAGGGTTCCCATTCTTTTAGTTATTTTTTTTTAAATTTTATTTTACAAAGTCAGTCTCAGTGTTTTCAAAGCTGGAAGCTGGTGAATACAACAATGTGAGTGGCAACTTTGTGAAAGGAGGCAGCATTTTCTTTGTCTAAAGATGTTTGCTGCTCTGGTTCCTGCCATCCTGAGTTGTTCTGTAAATCAGTCGCCCCTGTTGGTAATGCTGCGCTGGTCTGTATAGCAAATGGCAAAGATTATGGAGGTGCCACCTGCTCTGTGACAATCACAAGAGCTTCTGAGTGCACGTGTCATTAGAGCCCCTCATGAAGCTGGTGCTGACGTGCTGGCAGGCTCCAGGTATAGGACAGTGGCGGGTGGTTGCAGTCGGAGTTGTCCTTCTGGTTCTCCTGGAAGTTTTCTGAACACTTCACACTTGAAGCATGGGCTGTTTAAATGGCTGTACTAAGCAAAAAATGAAAGGCTTTCCTCAGAGGATTCAAGGCATTAAGTTTAGAGCTGAGTAGAAGAGACTTTTTTTTTTTTTTTTTTTTTTTGCTAACCCAGTAGTTCTCAGCAGATAAAAGGTGCATCTGGGACTTAGCCAGTACTATTTAAAGTGGATTAATTCTGTTTGTCCCACTTCTCTCTTGCTTGCATGACTGGTCCCAACTTCCATGAAGACTAAACGAAAGAAACTTGCAGCTCTGAGAGGGAGCACAAATTGAATTATGCTCGTTTTGCCTGTGTTTTTGTTGTGCCTGTGATAAGAAAGACTCTAACCTCCATTTATATAAAAAGGGGCAAATTAATGAACGTTTTCAAGTTCCTTGTTTGGTCACTTAATTGGCTGTATGACAAAGAACTCTGCAGTGTATGTCAAACAACTTTCAGAACCCTCTAATGATTTGTGCATTGCTTGACTCTTGATGCTATTCTGCACAGCCTGTCAGGCGAGGTATCATTGTTAAAGTGGCTGGAATAAATTGGCCAGCAGTGTGCATACAATGTTGTATATTAACTATAGCTACAGGGAGTACTTTCAGCAGCTTTTTCAAGAGATCGAGATGTTTGCCCATCAGCATCAAAGTGCCTAAAACTTTCATTTAATATAATTAAAAGAACATCTGAAAGAAGTGTGACTCGCAGCGTGGTTCTGCGGTTTGGTAGTCCTTTGTTAAAACTCTCTGAACTTAATATACTTCACAGCTTGAGAAACCTGCACTTGATTTGTGTCAGCAAGAGTGAAACTAGAAATCCTTGCCCTGCGTGTTTCTGCTGTGGTGAGCCCATTGTTAGGGGAGCAGAGGATCAAAGCAGCAGCCTTGGGTTTGTCACCAGACTCCAAAATTCTTCGCATAAATGTTAAAAAGGAAGGTGACCCCATGGTCCTCCACCTACCAACTGACCTATACCTATGGTTAGTCATGCAGTGTAGAAAAACTGAGAAAAAAAAATCTAGTGTTTTCTTTGTTGCTTTGTGCTTACTCTCTGCTTTAGGCTGAGTCACTCCTGGTATCCGGTGGCACTGGTAAAAAGTCTCAGTATAACTTGTCATAGGGTTCAGTGGGAGATATCCCTTTGATTTCAACTGTTGTAGGAAAGGATAAATCTCACAGACTCCCTAGGAGTTTCCTTGAAGGCTGTGGATATTCTGTCAAAGAGGCATTTCTTGTTTGTGGCCCATTTCCCTCTCTTGCTACAGCTTTGTTCACTTCCCTGGTGTAATTTCTCTAGCCGTTGCTTGTATAGTTTCAAATCCCAAACAGTAGGGCAGCAAATACAGATGATTCATAAATGCAGTTCTCGGTTCATTCTGTGGGGAAGATCTCATTAGGTGAAATAGATCGTATGTTATTTCCTTCTTCCCAATCAATTCCTTTTATTTCAGTTCTACAGATGCCTTCTGACCTTAAAGTATTCTTCCTCATATATTAAGGAAAGCAAAACCATAACCTGTAATTTGTAACCTTGTTCTATTTCTCAGATTTCCTATTCTTTTTGTGTGTTCCCATTAGGAGATTATTGGTAGTTCAGGGCCAAG
This sequence comes from Manacus candei, assembly GCF_025592945.1. Taxonomy (NCBI): domain Eukaryota; kingdom Metazoa; phylum Chordata; class Aves; order Passeriformes; family Pipridae; genus Manacus; species Manacus candei. The sequence goes on along the minus strand of NW_026138076.1, from coordinate 39,241,792 downwards.
ATTGGAAACCTTGGATGCCTAGTGAATGACCATTATTTTCATGGTTAAGCATTTTGTAGATGGCCTAATTTTAATAAAGGTCAGTGCCTTTCTTCTCACTACAGTGGGTTCTCAGCACTGGTAAAATTCAGGCCATTTCTGAGTCCATACAGTTCCTGTAACCACAGCATAAACATTTGCTGTATCATTGAAGAGAGAAGGTTGCACTACCTTTCTTGAGAGCCTGTGCTCTCAATGTGTGGAGCAGTTTTAGAAATTCCTCTGAAAAGTCATGTGAAGTCCTCTTCTTGCCTTTGCCATGAGGAGTAGGTTTTGTCTCAGTTTACCAAAACTGATACCATCAGTTCCCAATCATCGCTCTGGTGATCACCACTAGATGTGGGCCAGTGCTTCTGGCTTATTTTTGAAGGCAAAAGTGGAGATTAGCAGTAGATATTTGAATTATTTGTTTATTTTAAACACTCACCGTGGTTCAACTAGTTTCAGTTTAAATATGAGTTTGCTCATTTCGCTGAATACTACTATAACCATTTTGTGATGACCTTATTGCTTTTTAAAAAGCCTTAGACGGTGGCTGGGCTTCCCTGTAAGAAAATATCTCCAGTGTGCTTACTGGTGCTTTGACCAGTGAAAAATTTTGATTTTGAATTAAAAGAATAAATGACAAGGCAAAAAAACTTAGAAGAGTGAAGAACCTTAGCAGACAGATTTTAAGGCATTTCTGAGCCAGGAAGTAGGATTTAATGCCATCCTTTAGCCAAAATGACATTTTCCTGGCTTAGGAAGCTGAAGAAGTGATATGTGCATCTCTTTTTGTCCTGTAGTCCAAGACAGTAGACGACTGTTTCCCTTTGATTGATGACCCCTGTGTAGTGGGATTGGGGTGCTGTTCATTTGCCACTCTAATAAGACATGTAATTTCCTGAGCTGATCCCTTCCAATGCAATAACCTTGCCAAAAGTGGCCACTTACCTGCTCAGATCCATACTTTCATGCTGGCCCTCTCCTCCAAAGGGCCCTTTCTGACTAGACCATGTATATTCAGAGTTAATGGGAATTTCTCCTGTACTGGTACTTTTTCTGGCCAGAGGCAAGAATTGAACAACTTCCAACAGAACTTGCCAGCAGAACTTGCCGTCAATGGCATTGATTGTGCCTTTAACTCAATTAGTTTGGAGGCTTGCAAATATTGGTAGCTTAAGGAAAGGGTTTGTTTTAGCACTGGGCATTTAATATGAATACAGAGAAAAACCACCCTATTCTTGAGCAAGGAGGCAGATAAGCTTTTTTTAAAGTACCACTGCTTTTCAGTAGGAAAAAGGGAAAAAAAGAGCATAACACTGTGATCAGTGTACCATATCAACATTTCAGCGCATCTACTCTCTGACAGGTTTTTCACTTGGACTGTGCACTGTGGACCTGAAGGAGTTCTGTGGGTTTTTTTCTCTGCTCATTTATCATAAAACCTCAAGCTATTAGAAAGTGGGCTAGTAATGGTTTTGCATTCTTTAAATAAAGGCAATGATGCACTTGTTTAGGAGCAGTATGGGGAGACCTCAGGCGTGACCAGAAGCTCAGACCATAAGCACAACCTGAGGCTGTGCCTGTGTGATTGCACTCTACAGCCTGAGCGTTTCTGTTCTCAGAAAGGGTGAGCAAACCATTTCTGATGAGACAGTGTTGACAAACACCTTTGGTACAGGGTGTAGCTGTACAAGCACTGCTCACTTCATGCGCTAGCTGTGATTTTAGTCTACCTATGCAAAACTGTAGCTCCTTCTATCCTAATTTTTGAAAGTGCACTGCATGAGATATTCCTGTGAGATCAAGGAAGTGTTAGCAGTATGAGATAGGGCTTTAAAAGTTATAAAATGCAGATATTTTAATTAGGGATATCATTACAAAAGTAGTGCTTTAATGCCTTATGCCACTGTCCTCATTCTCCCAAACCTGCTGCAGGAGGTAAGACCTTGATGTAGATTCCATGAAAAATGACATGTATAGTGTATTCAGTCTCCTTTTAAGGAGGTACTCCTTTGTAAGGAAGGACAAACTGCATATTTGAAAATAACTCTGAAGAAGGATTCAACCTGTATCTGCTGTAGGACCTGCTGGTATTTACTTGCCATGAAGCAGTATTTTCTCCATTTGTAAGTTTGTTGAGGTTTTTGTTCTTCTATCAGCTGCTCAGCAAGAGGCCAAAATGAACAATAAACATTTAAAGAGGTCCTAACTCTAGGAGAGCTGCTGGTTTTCTAAGGTTAGAGTTGCTTGCTTAAGCACCATACCACAATGCAATCTGGTCCCAAATTTGACAATGAGCTTAGTACATCTAAAATCCCCTAGTGATTTTCAGTGTTGTCTCCCAATTTTTTACATTGCAGAATCTGCTTTTGTTAAAGAGAAGTGTCTTGGACGTTGGTACAATGAGAGAGGAATTAATGGATGTGGTATCACTGGATATATAGTCACCTCCTGGGTTTAAACAGTGTGCCACATAGCCAGACAGTCTCACCAGGCATTTCTGGGGTGGGAGAAGGGAAAAATAAATGAAAAAGCAAAATTTAGTTTTACAAAATGAAGCAGCTGTCATAAAGGAAATGAATAGAGTATGTACAGTTGGCCTTTTAGTAATGTATAATTACTGTAAGGCTCCTAATTAGTTGCTGTTTTACAATACATCTTTTAATACCAATTTGTAAGTGTCTGAGAAGGAAGGTTTACATTTTGTTTCCGTTTTGTAACCTCGGGACAGAATCAAGAAACCGTGAGCATATGCCCTTATTTGGGAAAAAATCTCCCTCTGCAATTTATTAACATTTATTTGCATTGAACATACAATCTGTGGTGCTATATAACCACATAATGACGGGGATCACCATCATGGGATTTGTCTTCTGTGCTTGGCAGGTTCTTGTTATTCTGTCTATGTCCAATTGTAGTCACTACTGGAGACATGAAGGGTCCACTGTGTCTCATATTCTCCGACCCACCCAGGATGGTTGCTCTTTAGAGGCTTGTAATTAGAGGGTTTGGCTTTGCATGTGTAGATACCCTGACATCACACACCGAATGCAGCTACACCCACGTATCTCAGGATAGAAAGTTGGATGCTTTGTTCTTGGCTCCTTTCTGACATGCCCTTCTTCCCTCATTTGATCTTAGGCTACAAACAAGCAAGTTATGCCTTGTGATAGCTTTCTCTTCATGTCGTTTGAGTTACTTGTGTCTTTCTCCTGGGGCACGCGTGTGCTTGTGTTGCCTATTCGTTAAGCCCAAGCAACCACAGCATTGGTTTGTTGCCATGCTGTGCATGATGTTGAGGTATGTTTGGTCTCCAAGCCCCACATTTTTATTTTGCATGAGGCTCACAGTTGAGCTGCATTTGGAAGAATGATCAGGCAGGGTGAGAGAAGAAAACCACAGCAGAGGAAATGTAGCTTGGGAAGCAAAGAGAGGGTCTTCAGTGAAGCAGTCATGCAGCATCTTTTAATAGATATTGGGTTCTCCATAGATAGGTATAATCTCATGTGACTTTGGGCACCAAAATGAGGGTAATAGTTGCCCTAGTTTCTTCTGCTTTCAGTGGGGGGAGAAACTAGAGTATCTGGGCTCTCTTCTTGGCTGGATGTTGAATACTTGAAATAAGGTGGAGTGAAACTAGGTCAGAACTTTCCTATCTTCCTCTGGAAGTCCCCACCTTTATCAGAATCACCAGGGATCTCAGGCAATAGGATCTCAAAACCTATCAAGCCATCAGCTCCTAAGCACACTTATCTCATGCCTTCTGCATTTTAAAGGTCTTCTGTCAGGGTAACTCTTCTACAGCTGGTCACTGAGAGGCAGTCCTGTGAGTTTGGTACAGCTTTTTCTTTTATGTTGGAGCTTCATCAGTCCACAAAGTCTTTGGACCAGGTGCCAAACCCACCTAAACAACGAGGGTTCAGCTTAGAGACACAGGCTTATCCTTTTCATGCATGCCTGCCTTCCCACAGTTCCCACTCCCCTGCCCAACTTTTCGCCTTTGGCGTCTCTGTCTCACAAGACACTGTTGCTTTAACAGCTGTTTTGTTTCATTTAAACACCTACCTCAGCTCCTGTCCAGAATGCAAACATTTCATTAGCACCTCATCTCCTTGGCTTCAGCTCGCAGCACTCGGCCATAATGAAGTGCTGCACTCAGAAATATAATGTGGGGAACACTTGATTAATGCACTGAGACAGGTGACGGGAGTGACCCTCTGGGAAAAGCTCAGGACTAAATTAATCTCGGATGTAATGCCAACAAAGACAGTCTACCAGCTTTGCTCAGATACATGCTAAGGTCCTGATCCAAAGTCCTTAGACATCTTTCTGGAGCTTTTGTGTTAGGTCCCAGACCCAAAGTGATGGGAAGTGGCTGGTCTCAGGTTAGCCCAAGAGGATGGATCCATTGGGTGGGAAGTGCACATTGTGCAGGAAGTGGCACATTAGGCTTAATGGGCATTCTCTCTCAAACTTTGCATGCACACATGCATACACATTTAAAACAAAATAAAAAATGCATTGGTTAGAATAATTTTTTCTGATGAAAAATCTTTGTAGCAGATGTTTCACTGTAACACAAATATTTCAGCATCTGTTTCATGTTTTGATGAATAGGCATTACCTTTCCATCCAGAGCCAAGAGCTGGATCTGCTGCAAAGACTCTTTCCTCTTTTTGGATATTGATAAAAGTATCTGGGACGTCGTTTTAGCAGAGATTAAAGACACCTTTAGTAGCCAAACTACATGGAAGTAAGGCAAATTGCAGTCTGTGATAACATTGAAAGGGGAGAAAATCCCTCATTTTCTGCTTTCCATACATAAAAGGTCTTAAACAAAAATACCATATTGTATAGAACCTGCATCACAAAATAGCCAAGTTTTTTGGTCACTGGAAAAGAATGCTACCTTCTTTTTGCCTGTGACAAGATAAGCTACCAAAGTATACTATAGAACTTTCTTAAGAGCTACAGAGATCAGGCTTCCAGATTTTAAAACACTGAAAAAACCCACACTTAAATGCTATGGATTTTTACTATTTCTTCTTGGCTATTAATGTCAACCAGCTTATTGTGTATACACAGTAAATGTGTTAAGATGATTTCTAGAGTATTTAGGAAAATCAGTTTAATAATCAGTTTAAAAAATTGATTTATTATTATTAAATTCCACTTAAGAACAAAGGAATAAGGGATTCCAGTCCTGGATTGTAAAGGCTTGACAGCAGTAGCACTAGAAGACAAGGTTTTCAACCATTTCAGTGGTTGAAGCATGGGTTACTGCATATTTTGGGAAACCAGTCTCTGAGGCTCAGGAAAAATGTTATCTATTAATCAAGGGACAAGGGCAGTAGATGCCAAGGGAAGGAAATATCTGTGTAAGGTGCAGGAGAGGTTTGATGCAAGAACAAATGAGTTAGTTGATCATGAATAAATAAATGTAGCTTGGCGAGTAGGAGCTTTATGCTGTCAGAGGAGCACAGTATGGTGCAGTTTCCCAGTAGGAAACGTGATGGCATGAGAAACCTTCCAAACTCAAGCACCAGCAGTGGCAGTTCTAGCTGTCTCTGCTTCTCCTTGAACCTTGCTGCAATTGAAATGTTATTTTAAGGTCATCTGGATGTAGCAATAAAATCAAATTCTAGTTTGATGTGATCGTATTCTCCCATTGCTCGTTTTTATCTGACTTATGACTGGTGGCTGAGTCAGGATGCTGCGCATTCCCCGTGCCACATGTTGCTGTTGTAACACTCCTTCTGAGGGCTCTGCTGGAGAGTGTGCTATGCTGTAACTTCTTTTCACTGGTGGGTTTAGAAACAGTATCAGGAGTAAATACCGAAGTATTTCCGTGAAAGTGAGCCCCTAGGGTACACTTTAGGCTTGCAAAATGTTGAAATCCCATGGGACTGTCATTGGCTTGCTGAACAGAGGTGTAGGTTTGGTGCCTACATGTTCAGAATACAGAAAAAGAACAGCAGCTTCCTCTCAGAAGGAAGGTTGATTTCTACAGTCAGCATTAGCTGGCAGTGGAGCTGTTTCTTTGTGGGGCAGGCCTGCCTGGTGGGTAGGCACTAACCAGCTGAAGAAAGCATGATCAAAGTAACTTTTTTTTTCCTTTTCCTCTGCACAGTCAGTTCTACCAACTGGTACAGCTGGTCTCATTAAAAAATGTTAGATGGAAAGTGGTTGAGTCAGCTCTGGTTAGTAACAAAGCGGGGGTTTTAGGTTGAGAAAAACCTTCAGGTTGGGTAGGCTCTACTGCTGTAATTTTGCAGTTATGAGGCCAGTATTGTTTCATGTGATCCTGGGTGTGCATCCAGATTAACCTGTGGGAAGTTATCTATGGGAGAACTCTTTGTGTGTGGCAGCCCTGGGGCAGAAGGTGCACTGTAGGAGGGACTGAAGCTCTTACCCAGGGCTGACTCCCTTCTGAATTGAGTGATTTGAAATGTAATGTCTTATCTAAATCTGTGGGCACCTGCTGCTTCTCTGGATGAAGTGGCATAACTAAACTATCTCTGTGTCTTCATGATTGCCTGCCAGAGGTTATGTGGTGGGAAACATTCTAAGGAGTGTAGCCTGTGCAGATACTAAATACCTTCCTTGAGTGCCCCAGACCTACTCTTGAATTCTGGTGCTGCAGGTAACAGTAACCTGCTTCACGATGGGTTTTGAAATCTCTTTTCCTGCATGTCTCCTTAATCCTCATCTTTCTCCTGCCCCTCCTGCCCCACCCCACCCTAATTCCTTCTTTTTCTAAACCCAGAGCTGCTGATTACGGAAGCAGAAAAGCACTATTCCAGCGTGCATTTAGAATAAAGTCAATATTTCCTCACTGTCCCATCTGATGGGATAAATGTTGCCAAGCTCCACTGCAGGCTGCCCCAGTGGGTGGGGGAAAGGAGATGCTGTCGTCACCCTATAAATTGATGTGTGTGGAGGATGGGACTGAGCATATGTCAGAAGTCTCAATGGTGCTTTAGGTTTGCTAGAGCCTTTTCTCACTCCATTCCTCTCCCCTGCAGGCCATGGTGGAGACGGTGAACAACCTCCTGCAGCCACAGGCTCTGAATGCGTGGAGGGACCTGAATGCAAGCGAACAGCAGCGCGCAGCCACCAAGTTGCTCGACACCGTGGAGGACAGTGCCTTTGTGCTGGCTGATAACCTGCTGAAGACAGACATTGTCCGGGAGAACACTGACAACATCCGTAAGAGACAGATCCCATAAATATCAAGAGCAGCAAGCGGAAGAGTAAAGGCTGTGAAACCTGGCTTTGGCCCTGGCCCCTAGATTAATTGGAGCGCAATTTGTTAGCTATGTCTTGTCCCTTTCTGTGGGACTTCAAAGTCTTTCTGAAAGAGCCTAAAGGAATAAGGCAGCTCTCTACCCTTGAAATCCCATGGAAAATGAGCACCTGACCTGCCTTTATTACTCTTGGCTTTGAGGGTATAATCTGTGCTAGAGCAACGAGAGCATTGCTTCACAGGGAGATTGTTCATCATAATGCAATTGTGTTTCATTTCATACAAATTTGTGTCTTTATTCAGCTGATTGTTGATTTTAATTAAAAAACAAGCATGATGGAAAGTACCAGCACTCCCACTGTGCATATGTAAAATGAGAACAACTCTTCTTTCTATTTCTATGAATACAGATCCTGAGCATTGATAACATTTACACAAAGTAGCAATCGCCAGTGGCAAAGAACTAGTATTTTCAGATTTTCATTTTAACCATTGTCCTTAATATCCTGAGGTTCTTGTTTACAAGAACTGGTTGTCTTTTGTCTTCCACAGAGAGTAGAATTTATTTGCCTTTTTTTTTTTTAATTAAATTTAAAACTTCTTCAGGGCAAAGGTTTGAAAAGAAATAGGAGCCCAAACACATTCTAGTATGAAGCATTGTAAGTTGATTCCTCTGCTCTCAGATGGTCTGGAACACCATTTCATAGCTTTGAAATACCGTGTTGAAGATTATTTCAGTATAGATTTTTCTTAGTGTCGGTCTCTCTTGCAAACAGAGCTGGAAGTTGCGAGACTAAGCACAGATGGGAATCTGGAAGATCTGAAATTTCCCCAGAACATGGGCCACGGGAGCGCCATTCAGCTGTCAGCAAATACCTTGAAGCAAAATGGTCGAAATGGTAGGTCTAGCACCTCAGGCCACGCCAGCCTTATGAGTCAGTCATGCCTTAGGCACTCTTTTGTGTTTAACCATTGCAAGTATAGTATTAATCTCTCTGTTAATATTTAAATTATTGATAGCGTCGGTTGCTCATGCCCTTGACTGCAAGCTCATTTAGCTGACTGGGAATGCATTTTATTGCTAAGTGATTCACAGCCTTCAAAAGTATTCTGTGATGGTAAAAATGCATCAGATCTTTAAATTATAAGTGGCTTGTTTGCGTAAACTGCTTCACAGCAGGGCACTATCTGAAAAAGTAGAGGGAAGAAACAATAGTAGCAAATATTAATAATGAGCCGACATGGCAGAAAAAGTTGATTAACTGTTATGAGTCTAAATCTTTAGTGCCTTTCTTTCTGTATGTTATGAACCTCCTGATACAGCATAAAGTAGAGATGATGTTATACGTGAGTGGTCTTCATCTTACCAAACCATTTATTTTCAGATCAGGAGTTTGAGCAGACACCTTTGTTGATCTCTACAGCCCCACTGCAGATCAACTTCAAACTCATAAGCTTCTACTGATTTGCCTAATATGCTCCTATTTCTGAATTCCTTTAAAATTTAATCCATGTGCAGGGGACCACAATCTAGTACAGGCTTTGATCACTGCTTGGGTTGGAAGGGACTTTTAAGATCACCTAGTTCCAACCCCTCTGCCATGGGCAGAGATGCTGCTCACTAGATCAGGTTATTCAAAGCCCCGTCCAACCTGGTCTTGAACACTTCCATGGATGGGACATCCACAACTTCTCTGGGGAATCTGTTCCAGTACCTTGCCCTTCTCTGAGCAAAGAATAAAGAAAGTGGAGTGATAGGGCAGTATTACAGCCAGATCAGATGTGTTAAAACTTCCAAAAATTTCAGGCAACTAGTGAAAGTAAAGTTTGGTCTGGTGGTTCAGAAATAGTTTTGCCATTGGCTCCCTTGATGGCATTTGGCACCTTTGGATATAGGATTTGCAGAGAAGTATTTCTTTTAGAGACAGTCTAAACTCAAGATGTGTAGCAAAACTCCATCAGGACAGGAGTTTCACTCTGCTATCAAGCTTTGGAGATCTGTAGGGAAAGAGAAACTCTGTAGGGAAAGAGAAAGTGAAGGGGAAGTCTGTGTTTCTAAGCATAGTAACACTGGAGTTCTGATCAAATCAGAAGAACCCCATCAATTTGCACCAGCTTGGCACATGCCTGGAGGTAACCAAAGAGCTAGAAATAAATTATAGTAGAAGGATTTAGGTTGAGAGGGACCTTTGGAGTCATCAGTGCTTCACCTTCCTTAGAAGCTGTGGTGATTCCTATAGAATCAAAAACATACCTCTCTCTACAACTAATACAAATAGAGGCAAACAAATCACATTCCATTCTTATTTATAGCCTGTGAAATAATGTGCAAAACAGAAGGCAAACTGGATGGTTTCAGTTAAAAACAGTTGGCTGGTAGCCCAGGTTTTCTGCAGGCTTCCTAAGGGTGTTTTTCTGGTTATCTGATTGGCAAATTAGGAAAATAAATATATTTTTAAATTAAATTTCTTGATTTTTGTTTTACCCATCATGTGAGATTGGAACTGTGTTGGAAAGGTTTTGATTTCTTCTCTCAGATTTGTCCCCACACTTTTCTGAAAAAGTCTTAATTTATTAACAGACTAAATTATAGTTTTATACTGCATCTGTGTGACAGGCCAGCACGAAACATGTTTCCCAAGCATAGCCTGAAGAATAGTGATGTTAGGTGAGAAACTGACCACCTGGCCTCCTTTTTCCTGGAGCCAGTTACACCTACTGGTGTCAAAAATAAGCCCACCTTCTCTGTCTGTCTTCCGCTGATTTGTTTGCTTATAAAAGTTTGTTTTGGAAGAAGGAGGTCTGCCTTTCTTATCGTGGAATATTTGTTGCACCTCTTGGTGATCACTGGGATTGGCAGGAGGTGAGTTTTCATAAGCCACATCTTGATCTGTTCACATTTTCTCAGAGAAGTTTTGAAATTGGTTCAGAGAAGAGATTTGTCATCTAGAAAAACATCACCCCAGTGAGTTGATTTGGGTATCTAACCTCTTACTACTCTTCTAGGTGAAATCAGGGTGGCTTTTGTACTGTACAACAACCTGGGCACCTATCTCTCCACGGAGAATGCCAGCATGAAGTTGGGAACAGAGGCAATGTCAACTAATCACTCCGTCATTGTCAACTCCCCTGTCATCACTGCAGCAATAAACAAAGAGTTCAGCAATAAAGTTTACCTGGCTGATCCTGTGGTGTTTACTGTCAAACACATCAAGGTGTGTGAGTTCGAAAAGCACTTCTCTTTTTTTCAGTTTCTGAAATAAAGTGATGGAAAAGTTGGCTGCTGTGAGGCCCCCAACAGTGCTTGATTAGATTTTGAATTATACTTTTGTTCCTTTGCACTTTGTGTTATTTATGGAGGTGGTCTCTTTTACATTGCATTAATAGAAGTAAAGAAAATGTCTCCTTTGAGCTGATGCCCATTGCTCAGTTGCTGACATGCGTCATTCTGTAATTAAAAACTACCAATATATTAGAATAGACCATAATATTATTTTATCATGGTGGCAGGGGATGTTAGAGGAAGGTGGAATTACAGTGAAAGAGGACAGCTAGTCCTCCTGTTAGCCAAGCACAGTCATTGCAAAAGTTGATTGCTTAAAGCAATTAATTTCTCTCCTCTGCAATGCAAATGAAGCAGTCTGGTTTGGAAGAGCTGGATTTAGTCAATGCCTGAAATTAATCAAGAACAAAGAACTAAGTTTGCATTAGGAAAGAGAGCAGCAACAATCTAACTTTCTCTGGTATTGGCAAGTATTATGTGACGTATAAACCACTGCTGATTATTTATCTAAAATTAGAGTGTGAGAGTTACGAAGTGCCTCAGTAGTGCATTTAGAAATCTCTGAGAGCCTATCATTTTTATTACATTTATTAATTTCTTCCCTGCAGCAGTCAGAAGAAAATTTCAACCCGAATTGTTCGTTCTGGAGCTATACAAAACGTACAATGACAGGGTACTGGTCCACCCAGGGCTGCCGCCTCCTGACAACTAACAAGACACACACCACGTGCTCCTGCAATCACCTAACCAACTTTGCAGTCCTGATGGCACATGTGGAAGTTAAGGTAGGCATTGCACATTCACAGGCTGCCAGTGCACTGGGTGTGGGCAGGAGAAGTGGTCAGTGTGTAATACAGTTTTCCTACTGCAAATGGAGCTGAGCAGGGAAGTTGCTGTGTGACAGGAACTCTAAAAGTAGAAACCATCTGGTGTAAATCTTCCTTCTGCTGCATGATGAAACAGGAGATAGTCACACCAATGCAAATCCTGTCTTAAGCTCCTAGCTTGGGCAGTTCTGAGCTGAGGATAATGAGTGAGCAGGCTTGCTGTTGCCATATCATTTGGTAACTGGTGCAGAACGTCTCCTGGCTGGGTTCTTGCTCGTGGGTTCCTCAGTGTAGGTGTACTGAGCACCCTGGCTGCAGTCTGCCTCGTGGGTGCAAGTTGTGCGTCCTGCTTGCAGCAGCTGCAGATACACTGCCACACATGTTTGTGTGAGGTACATGTGGGGACTCAAAAGTGTTTTCCCACTTCCTGTTAGGGGGAAAACGTTACCTTCTCTGCATCTCATTGCGTGACAGGGAGCTACACATAAAAGGGAAGCTTCTTATACCATCCTGTATAGACTGTACATCTACCTGAGGCCAGTACATGATCAACTAGTTCCCTCACCTGCATTTAGGTCTGTAGCATAATTGTGGCTTTCCATATGACTACCACTGGAGCTAAATAGTTACTCCTGAAAGTAGATGTTCTTTGTTGTTGCAATGGTTTGGAGAGTTAAGTGCACATTTGGGATTTTATTCAAGAACAGGAGAATGGTTGAGATGGTCCTCCATTTCCTAAGCTGCCTTGGCTGTCTTTGATTGAGAACTGTCTCAGCTGCTACAGAAAGAAGAGGAGAAGGCTCTGAAGCCCAAAAGATTTTGGCCTAGTCGTTTTCTGTGTTGCAGTGTCTTCATTTCATGTGCCTGGCACTGCAGCAGAATCTACAGCTCTGAGCTAGATATGGACCTGGCATCTTCCATGCAGGCAGAACATTTCAGAACCACTTCTATGACCATATAACGACAAAAACTATTATGGTTTTAAAAGACCTTTTCTCAAATAGCCTTCCAGTGTCACTGCTTTGTATATTTTTGTTCTGCTTCATAATCTGAAGAGGAATATGAAGAGCTACAATAAAATATATATTAAACAACCATCATGCATGACCAAAACTCTTAAAAAAAAAAGAAATGAGAGCATGGGAGCACATTTGCCACAACAGCTGGAACCAGCTGAGGGGGGCAGGGATAGATCTATTGCTGCTGCAGGTTCACATATCCTTTTTATTCTGCAGGAGTCAGTTCTAGTCCAGAAAGCATGCCATAAAATGACTGAGGCATTGTCCTGGGAGATGTCTAAAGAAATGGCCTATTCAGAGCACATATTTACAGGTTAATGGCATTCTGCAGTCCAGGTCTGGTTTTGCCAGTTTCCTACAGCTGCTTGAATTTTCATAAGAAATGTGTGCTTGGCTTGTTATCACCTGTCTGGAATTAACAGATATACCTGAGTCACTGAAGTCAGAGATTGCACCTGGGAAATGCAGATAACTTTCCACTCCATTGGTGTGAATGAGGGTGATCCCTACTGCATGTGCAGGATACAGGCTGGTGCTGAACAAGCCTCTTCTCAAACTGCAAGTAGGTCAGCCTTGTCTGCACATTTCATCCAAACCTCATTAGACAAGTAGTGCTCGTGTTATCTCATCTTGCAGGAAAAGGATGTTAGACCCTTCCTCGCCAACAGGTTGGAAAGAGATACAGCTGGAAGCTTCCTGAGTGCCAAGCCAGTGTGCTATTAGCTGGTGGCTGTTTCTGGGTTAACAAGTACCCTCAAGACTTTCAAGTCATGTTTTATCATTTATCTGCAGCCAAAGTATCACTGCTGTAAGAGCCAAATTGGCTGCACTTTATTGACTCTGATGTAACCATACAGCTTCCTGGCATGCCCACTTTAATGATCATCCTGGTCTGAGGGCAAAGGCAGGTATGTCACCTGCAAACCTTTGCAGCTCGTCCCTCCAGCTGCTTCTCACCTGACTCTTCCTGGTGACACCGTCTCGCTCTGGTCTGCTGGTGGAGCTGACCATGTGACTCTTGGCAAATCTGGGATGTGGCTTCTATGACATTCCTTATGTTATTGCACTGAGTTGATTTTAAAGTCTTGGCAGCAGAATACCTGCTGTTTTGGAAAAGTGGAGGCTTAAAAATAAATGGGGGTTGCTGTCGTTCCTTGACTCTCACTCACTGCTCATAGACATGCTTTTGAGCCATTTTGTTATTTTGTGTCTTGTACAAAGAGGCATTCCATGCCTCAAAGACCTGTTAGTCTTCTTGGAGGTGGAATGATCTTTGGGGCAATGATGTTGCGTGCAGGACCTCTTAGAGCAGCGTTCTGGCCAGTGACTAGGATCCCTAAAGAGGACTTTCATATGCACAATAGTGAATAATATTCTAGGAGTTTTGCAGCAGAAACAATTTTCTCCAGTAATTGAGATTTGTAGTTTACTGTCCTTAATTGTTTGAATTTTTGGATCCACAGGGAGCGTCCTTTGGTGTAATTAGTGAATATAGCACCCTACCTAATGAGACTGAACATTGGGCCTCATGGGGAGCAGACATCCAAGTCCTGCTCCTTAATCAAAAAAACAGCACCCATTTGACAAGTGTCTCATCTGGTCATGAATGATGTCTCTCCCTGGTAACATGGCAAAAGAGTGTGTTCTCCAGAGGAGACCTCAGTGGCTGCTCTGCAAGTTACAGGCTACAATTTAATTATTAGCAGAGAGTATGTGGCAAGGTGGAGCTGGAAGGCAGCGCCGCTGAGGGAGTTGATTGATGGCCTTCTGGCTCTCTAGCATGAAAAAGCAATATGTCTTTGTCCAAAGGGGCAGAAAATGACACTGGCTGACCATGGCAACAGGGATTTATTGGTGTGCTTCAGGAGTAGAAGTTGCTGGGATCAATTCTGGTCTTAATACGACAGTACCTGATTAAGAGGAGAATTTAATTTGAAGATGCTTTCTGCCTGTTAAAATTGGTTGGGCCCAGAGTTTCTTATTCACCCACATACTTCAGTGGGGTAAAACAACAGTGCCCAAGACCAAAAGCTGGCTGTGCTCACAAGCAGGATGCATAGCTGCTGGGAACAGTGATGGACCCTCATCTGCAGGTACCCCTCTAGCCCCTGTCAGAGCCCCAGCTAGCATGAGGAGGGAACAGTAGGACTGTATAACAAGTTGTGAGCTGGATCTCACTGATGAATCCTCCTGGGAAGGGATGACCTTACAGACATGCAGTGCTCATTGCCCTGCCAGACAGTTTACCAGGAAAAATGAGAACCTCCTTTTGCAGAGAGGTTTTAAGACTTGGAAACAAATCACTGTTTTTACCATCTAGGAGGCTCATTTGACCTGTGTTATGAGAAAATTATTACAGTCTCATAGATGTTTTGTTAAATTGTGATATAAGTTTAACATAGACGAGATCTATGTTAATATCTATCTATTGCTTGAATTGGTAGGATATCATCACCCTTAAATTCTATAAAAATGTGGTGGCTCTCATGCTGTGGAACAAAGCCTATAGTTAAATAAGCCATTCTACCTATGTAATTGCTGCAGAATTAGTCAAAATTTACAAGCTGTTTTTCATATAAGCTTTTGCTTTTCATCATATGAATTATAGCAGATGCATCTTAAATGTATCATGGGAAAATTATGCAGCCAGAAAACAAGTTTAGAGCTGGTGGGAAAATGCAATTAAAAAACCCACCCAACACAGAGTAAGCAAAGGTACCCCAGGGTAGATAAACATTGCTTATCAGTATGTAGTGAATGCCAGATCTTACTCTTCTTTTAAAAAAAAAAAAAGAGAAAGAGGGGAAAAAAGAAAGCTGTTTTAACTGTTGCAATTAATAGGAAGCTTTCAGGTGTTATTCTATACCAAAAACACGTTACACTGTGCTAATTATTTGGGGAATGGAAGCATAAGGCAAATGAAGGAGAGAAAGGAATAAAAATATGTGACATCTGAATGGAATGCAGTGGTCCCTTGCCTAAAGCGGTACAACCATTTCAGATATAAAGAGCAAGCTGAAGTTATTGCAAGCTGGTTTATCCATATATTAGCACTTGTGGGATTGAGCAGAAATGAATGAAAGCAGAAGTGGGTGCAGGATTACAAAAACACTCTAACTGCAGAATTAAATTACTGAAACCTCCATGTAATGAATTTTGCAAGACAAATCATTTAGTACCATCAAAGGTGCTAATTCTAAAAAAACCCAAACTTATATATTACACGTTGCAAAAAGTAACTTGTTCTAATATGTTATTAAATAAGAACTATTTTAATTAAGTGGAAAAATCATTAAATGTGTTTGTCTTTAGTGAGATTGTAAAATTCAAAATACAGCAGTATTTGAATCTGTGTTAGGGACAGAAATCTGTCACCTCAGTGAACCCCAAGAACAAGGAGCTATAAACAGCATGTTGGTTATGCCTTAATTAAAATATACCTATTAGGTCAAGTAATCTATGCCTATGGGGTCTATTTAGAGTTGTAACTGGTAGCAGCGTCCTTCAGCTTTTTGTCTAGGTTAGACAGCAGCAAGTCACTCCAGGGAGTTCATTGAGTTCCTTACCCTCAGTTTGACACACATTGTTTTGCGTTGAGCTCTAATTGTGTCTTACTGTTTCTAGTTCTCATGTGTTTTGTTGGACATCTCACTGGTCCTTGTCTGTGCATTCCCCAAAGCACTGACCCAGATCTTCTCAGGTTTCCACTTTTGGGTGTCCAACCTGGAAACAACTAGAGAAACAACTGTTCCTGGCTTCAGATGAAAATACCCTTCAGCCCCTGAATTTGCAGTTTCTTAGCTTGGTGCTTACAGGTGTCAGAAATTGGAGCTCACTGCAGTTTATTAGCCATGGCTTCCTTTCCCTTCAGTCCAACAGGTACATATTTGCTTAGTATTGCTCTTCTTGACTCTCCAAGCTGCCAGACAGCGCTAGTTTCATAGTAAGGAGCTGTGCCACAGAGCATGGAAACATCATCACCCTGCAGGGTTTCCTGATCCTCTGTTCTAAAATTCATGCAAAATTCCTGCAGCTCCTATTGGCAAGCCTTGCACTCTGTCTTGCTACACCCTTCCTTTCTGGCTGAGAGCATGTTGGATGTGAGGACCAAAGCAGAGGTAGTGGCCGTGGTGTGGTGGAAACATGTCCCAGCTGTCTCTCGGCACCAGGCTGCGTAAGACCAATACTGTGACAGCAGAAGCTGATGATGCTGTGACCAGACTTTTTCCAGAAAGTCAAGTTAACAAGCTGGCAGCTTGGCTGGGTAGATGCGTACAGTGAGTTTGGCACAACCACCACAGCTCATTTCTTGGGATGGAGATGCCATATGAGTAAGCAGAACTGCCTGAATCCAGCCAGCAGAGGAGGGCAGGATGATGGATGCAATTGTTTTTCCAAGCCTCACCTCTTCTTGACAGCTGAATCTCACCTCAGCTGCATCCCAATGGCAGCGGTGTTGGTGAGTGCAATGGAAACACTGGGCTCTTGCCACATGCTGTATCTTCAGTAGTGTTTGTAACACGCAATGAGGTGAGGTCTGTACCCATTTCTCTGTGCTCACCTGCCCCCATATAGCTTTATTCTGGTCATGGAGGTTTCTGTGACTTGTGCTGGCTGCTGCTTCTGGCAGTTGCTGGAAGGCTGTTGCATTTTGGGGAGAAGTTTGTGGGAAAGAGTTCTGCTAGGAGGCCTTAATCTTGCTGAGGAAGGCAGAAGAGGGAAAATGATCTGTGTTGCCCATGCAGAATATGAAGGTAGCTTTGTGGACTAAGGCAAGAAGAGGAAAGGCAACTAAAGCACCTTGCAGGAGTGCTTGGGGATCTGAGCCTTATTATGAACAGCTATAGTCTGAAGACAGTGATGTTGCACAGGGGCTTCAGGTGAGAATTATGCTCTCTTTATTCCTGGGTTACAACCTGATGGTGCCCTGACAGCATCATCTTTGCAGAGTAAAGAGAGGATATGTACCAGGCCCATGGGTGCTGTGTTTGCTGTGGAGCAGAGCTGCCTACCTCCCTCTGTACATCCTTGGGGAAGATGGAGAGGATGGGTGCTAAAGCAAAGGGATGCCTCCAGCACATACTCGTCTTGGCCACAGAGAGGGAAAAGCTCCCCCAAAAGCTCTCATACCTGCATAGCTGTGGCAGGTGATGCCTGTAGCCATCCCAGACACACTGCATGAGTCCTTTGGGGTTTCCTCCCAGTCTATATACCCCAGCTGATGCTTTTGGCACATTTACAAACGCATCTGCTTCTTAAGTAGCCCTTTGCACTTAGCCACAAAGCATTACAGCCAGGTCATAGCAGTAATCCTTTCTCACCACCAGTGATGGGGGAAAAAGGGCAGAGGGACCCTGCACGGCCCCAAATAGCTACAAATCCAGGAAGCAGTATCAGCAATGCACAGAAGTTCAAACCTGTCCCACTTGGGTCTCTGCCCAGCCCAGTACACTGCCAGCTCCCACCAGGCGCCGAGCGGTCATATCTGAGTTAGTTTATGACATCGTGTTTTTATTTACTGCTTGCTTATTCCTCTGCCCCCAAAGATATTACTTCTTCCATTCCTGGAGGGACAGATTAGGCAAAGGAATGTGTCCTTTGCTGCTGGCAGCTCAGTTTGGCTGCTGTTTTCTTCTGCTGATGTTTTTAATAAGGGAGGAAATGGCTGTTCATCTCAGGGAGAGCTATTCTGTCATAAGCTGACATTCCCTGGGATTTGTTTTTATTAGCTCAGCTCTGGTGTACAGGCACTGCCAGAGCTCCTCATTGATTTTCCCAGCCTGGATAATATCTGGGCTGCCTGCTCACCGTGCTGTGGTTGCTACTAGTTCTCCTGTAACTCCTCCTGCACAAGTCTCCATCAACACTCTCCTCCTACTGCTCTTGGCCCCACTGGAGCAAAAACAGAGCTTTATTCCAAAGCCAGAGACATTTTCTTTCACTGGGATTTGGGTCAGGCTCATACCTAAATCATAAATGTAAAACATACTTAATATAGAAACCCTTTAACTGAAGTT
Source organism: Manacus candei (assembly GCF_025592945.1). Lineage (NCBI taxonomy): Eukaryota > Metazoa > Chordata > Aves > Passeriformes > Pipridae > Manacus > Manacus candei. Next base: position 39,223,376 of record NW_026138076.1, on the reverse strand, counting down.
TATCTCTTTCAATTATTCAATAAGTTGTTCCTGTGCTGAAAGTAATCTGCATGTCAGTTTACCTGTAAAGCTTATGTAGCTTAGTGGTAACAAAACTCAGTGTCTTGCATGCTCTGCCATGTAGCACCAGTCTTGTCAGCCATGGTACATTTGGGCAAGGAGCTGTTTGATTGATGCTGTAAGGAAATTCTCTCTTGGACTGACATCTGGTATCTCTCATGAGCTCTTCTGGTTGCCCAGGTATTTGGGAGATCATTGAGAAGCAAGAGTTGACTATTACCAATACACTGGTGGTTTCAGAAGTATTTTGCATGCTTTAGAGACCCTAGGGCTTGCATTGTTCCGGAAGGATGTCATTAGGGATCTTTAGGGAATAAAAAATCCCTTAGGGTCATGATCAGCAGCACAGAATCTAGTTGGACCTGAGCAGGGAGCTTGGACCAAATGACCCCACTGGTGGTCCCTTCCAACCTTATCCAATCTGTGATTCAGTGATCAGCATGCAAATCAAAGCTATTTTATCCTTAGTCAAGGAGCGTTTTAACAGTGCTTGACAGGGTAAAGAGAAGATTTACTCCTTTTGCATTTTTCTGTGGCTAAGGGGCCAGGCTTGGAGACTAAGACCCAAATACAAAATCTTGGTGTGTTGTGTATCATATTTAACCTCGGAACTGCATATACCAACTGTGTAAACCAGGTACATTGCTCCCTTATTCATCACACAGTGATTTGGGTGATGGCAAGGATAAGCTCATGGCATTGGGAGTGATTACCACTATTCCTCCTTTTCCCATATTATTCTGCTTTGTGACCCGTGACACTGCAGTAATTTACAAGTTTCAATCTCCAGCAAAAGGCAAACTTCATTTTGTTGTACTTGCTGGTGTAAAAACTCTGGATATGCCTGCCCTGAGGGTAGTTGGCGCTGCCCTGGGGAGGATGCCAGTCTTCCCTGACCCATTGGCTCTGCAGTAGCACCTGAAATTGGGCGTCCCAAACAGGATGGAGTGTATCCAGCCTTTAAAATTCAACCCACTTCCTCTCTTGGACTTTACTAGAAAAGCTATGAATTCATATTTTTTCCCCTGAGGTGTTTTTAAATTGCTCTTGTTCCCAGTTTATTGTTATTACTCCTTTTTGTTTGTTCTTTTGTGAATTTGTTGAGTTTGGGGAGGGAGTTTGTAATTATGGAGAAGCTGGTTTTATGGTTGTTTCCCAGCACTCCAGGGATGAGTGTTATATACATAAAGTCAGTATTATCTTTACGATTAATATTAAAAAGAAGAGTAGTGTGATAATAATAACAATAATAATACAACAATGAAGCATGTTTATTGTTAAGCATGGTAAGCTTCTTGGGCAAGCAGCCCTTCCCTGAGGAAGACCATGAACCCAGATGGTAGGATCCCACTCCAGGAGCAAAAAACACCTGTAATTCCTGCATCATATCTTAAAGTCAGCAGAGTTGAGGTTTTGTGATAAGCAGTGCAGAAACTGAGACCTTTGAGATTCATCCCTCCATCTAGGGTAAGAAGCCCTCAGAGAATTTTCCCTGCACCAAGCTAAATTTGCCTTGGGATAGATGAATCTGTGCTGTTGGCTGCATCTGGGTGGGGTGGGTGCATCTGGCCAAAGTCTGTGTGGTTGCTTTTTCATTGTAACCACCTCCATTAGCTGCCTTGTCCTGCTCTCCCAGCCCGAGAACTCTTGGTCCATTCAGTCTGGCAGGGCAATCTAATCAGATGAAGGCTTGTTCAGGGAGATGTTCTCCTGCCATTCTCCAGCAGCCTCAGACAAAAGAAAGAATGATTTGCAAGGTGCAAGGTTTGCATTAACATTTTTTCTCAGAGTTAAGAGGGATGGATGAACCGGAATGACACTGAGATAAAGCAATGCACAGCAGCCAGGAAAATGATGTGCTTCATCTTGTCAGTGTTCTGGGCGCTGCTGGATGAGCTGGCTGGAATAGACATTTCTGTCATGATCTACAGAAAGCACACAATGATTTCTTGTCTCCTTGTTGGACTTGTGACCTCTAGTTCCTTAGATACAGGAAATACTCAGGAGGAGCTTCAAGAGTGTTTGGGCAAGGAAGCTCTCCGTCTTTCTACGTCCAAGTCTCTCTGAAGAGAAAGCTTCCAGCATGGAAGAGGTGGAACAGAGAGTCACTCCCCATCTTTCATTATCATTTGATGCCTATCACTCATGCTGATAAAGCCAAAGAGCTGAAAGGTTTGAGTTGTTTCTTGTGGGTGCTAACATAGCAGAGTGTATATTGGGAAAGGCCTGACATTTGATGTGGCTTTATCATTGGCAGGCAGGCAAAGAAAATGGATAAATTAATCACCTTTTCTCTCCATCTGTCATAAGCTTTTATCCCATGGAGAGAAAAATGTTTCCAGTTTGCCCTGGCTTTTTGAAGTGTGACACTATTGTATTTGCCAGCCTAAGTCATTGAAATGCCAGAAGTGGTGGGGAATTTGATTACCATTTATAACACAATCTGGTGGACCACAAAGCTGGGTTTCAAGCCCCTTTGGTGTTCCTGGAAAGCCCCCAGAGATTTCCAGCCATTCTTTTCCTCAGCTGATGGACTCTAAGCACTAAGCCCTAAGCAGCCATCTCCTGACTCACCGTGTATTTCTCACTTCTTATTTACATTTTACCCTCTAATTTCACTGCATCTCATGGAAACTTGGGGAGCTACGGGTGAGTTTTACAGCCAGAATAAGGAATAAGATGCTAGGATACTCTTACCAAGAGGGTCCCATCATTCCCTTCCTCTTTCTGTGAGGGATACATAGTTGTAAGCTCAGGAGCAATGCAGCACTGTTTTATGAGCAGAGCCAAGGCACACCTATGTTGCCCCTCACAAAACTTTGCTACCTTAGTTTGCCACCACAAATGGCCTTGTTTGCATGGCTTTGGAGTAAAACCATGTTATGAGTTCATCACAGGGAATCACTAGCTTTCCAGGCTGTCTTAAAATCACTGTTCTGTCACAGTTTAAAAGCAAATTCATGTTAAAAGATCTGTCCTTTTTTTTCTAGGTAACATTTTAGGGATCAATCTGACTTCCTAGGATTTTTAAAATATGACTCTAGGGTTGAAAAAGAAAAATCAAACTTCTTTTCTCCTTCCTCTGTGGAAAAAAAAATTAATTTATGCCATCTCTTTCTGTCCAAAGCCTCCAAGCCTTCAAGCTCATACATCTCTGTGAACATTTAAAGAGATTCTTTTTTTACTGTTGGTAAATGGTTGTAATGGACTTGGGATTGTTGGACGCGATGTTGTCAGCATGACACACTTTTTTTTACACCTGACTCATGGCATTTGATGGTTCTTTGCTGTGTGTCCAGATGCTCCTTTACCACATTTGCGTAAGATGGAGCTGCACGCAAGAGCTGCACGCAAGACTAGCTATGACCTCTCAGTATTATCAACAACAACATCATTGTTTCTGGGATGTGTTTGGATCTGAGTCTGTTTAGGGCACCTGCAGCTTGCAAGATTTTTTGGAGCCAGTGTTTCAGGTTGCAGCTTTCTTGCTGCAGGATTCAAGTCCATTTAATCTTTTTGGTAGTGGTACTTTGTGCCACAGCTTGGTGAGTTGGTACAAACATTTGGGGAAGGGTCTCAGGCAACCTCACTGTGTGTCTGGGATGAATTAAAAGTCATGCATCATGCAGCAATGAGATATTTTTGTTTTATCTTCAGCACAGCGATGCAGTCCATGACCTACTCCTGGACTTCATCACATGGGTTGGCATCCTTCTCTCACTGGTCTGCCTCCTGATCTGCATCTTCACCTTCTGCTTCTTCCGTGGGCTGCAGAGCGATCGCAACACGATTCACAAGAATTTGTGCATCAGCCTCTTCGTGGCAGAACTCCTCTTCCTCATCGGCATCAACCGGACTGACCAGCCGGTAAGAGACAAAGGGTTTTCTGCTTCTGTCACAGGCACTTCTCTCAGTGCATGTGCAGTGTTTGACTGTGCAGAGAGATACATTCTAGCACTGTCTGAATTCTATCCCTGAGTCTTCACAGGGTTGGGCCCCTGGTTGTTAACTGTGAGTCACATGCTGATGCCTGCTGTGGTTTCAGAGGCTGTATATGTGTTGCTTGTAAATGATGTGTGTGTGTGTTTAATAAGCAGGTTGTAAAAATACACTTATACTTTGTGCATCTCTATATGTTTACTTATCAGACTGTATACATACCTACCGTTGTATCTTTTAATGTAATTTATGTATGTGAAGATGTGTCTATTTTAAAATAATTCACACACATCTTCCAAGTGAAAAAAAGTTCTTCCTTGGGGGAGGGAAGATAAGAACTCCCTCATTTTTATTAAACCTTCCAGTAAGAGTAGTCTAGACTGTTGCATTAATTCAGCATGGTACAAACACCTTCCCTTGCTCTTTTCAATCTTCATGCAGATTGCCTGCGCCGTCTTTGCTGCCCTCCTGCACTTCTTCTTCCTGGCAGCTTTCACCTGGATGTTCCTGGAGGGAGTGCAGCTCTACATCATGCTGGTGGAGGTTTTTGAGAGCGAACACTCCCGGAGGAAGTACTTCTATCTGGTGGGCTATGGCATGCCTGCGCTGATTGTGGCTGTGTCAGCAGCGGTGGACTACCGGAGCTATGGCACGGACAAAGTGTGAGTGAGCTTGATGTTGCTTGGACCTGGGCAGGAGAGATGGGAGTGGGGATGATGAAGGGATGTGAGGAGCCCACAGGACTTGTGCAGGCAGAGCTCAGCCAGGAGGCATTCCTTGCCTCATTTCTTTGTCTCCAGTGCGGAGTGTGATGATACAGGACAAATTCCCCACTATGAAATTATTTGCAAAGGTATTTTCCAGGGAAGTCAGTTGAGGAAAATTTTATCACATGATTGCATGACATCAGCAGAGGTGACTGTCCCAAATCTCAGCAAGGTCATCCTTCTCTAATCAAAGAGTATTTCTTATTTGGATGAATAAATACCGCTTTCTTCCTCTTTTTTTTAAGTGTTCTATCAAATTAATAGAGCCTGCAGGCAAAATAGGTGATGATTGTGGAGTGCATTAGACTCTGCGCAAATTGGAACAACTATATCGTTCATCATTATAAATATTCTTAAAAGAGTTTTCAACATTGCTGAAGCTGGTATCAAAGCACAATTTAGATTATTGTGCACCACTGTCTAATGGAAAACAAAGGGAAAAATGAGCCTTTGATTCTCTTTGCCATCTTTGCTACAGTAGTGTTTTTATTGCTTCCTTTGTCAGGCTGCCTTTCCATGTCATTTTAACTGAGTTAAGGACTCAATATGAAGGTGTACATAGCAATGAGCTGGTGGTGTTTATAAAGCTCTTTTTTAGCATAAGTTGTGTCAGGCCATAGCAGCAGTTGATATTCTGTTAAGTTCAACTACAAATTTTTTGCCAGAAATCTTATTAGTATATATGAGCCGGATTTCTTGCAAAAGCAGATTTGTAGAGCAGTGGAGCTGCTCACGATCCATTACTGTGCCAGCAGATAGGTTTGGATCCCAGATGGATATTTGTGTTATGTTCTTCCCATGAGTAGGAGAATAGCAACCTGAATTTGTATAAATGTCATGCTTGGTGGAAATGAAATGGCCCACACAGATAAAGGTAGGAGTGTGTAAGTTTTCAAGGATCTCTACCAATTTATCCAAAGTAGTTTGACCGACTTTGACAGGCCTAGAAGGCAAAGAATAAGTGACACAACAGCTGATCACCATTTTTGGAGAAGATTTTCCATGAGCTGCCACCTGCTTTCTGCCCCAACCAGCTCTTCTATTCACATCCCCTCTTGAGCGATATATAAGCACCTATTGAATCAGGTATGGAAACATTTTGCCTTGTCTCTTTGGACAAATTTATTCTTACTGTGGTGTTTCTACAGAGGACTTGTCTCTTCACAGAAGCCTACATTTGGCACGTGGAGCCTCAAACATGTTACAGCCAAAGGGCCATGAGTCCAACTGTCTGGAAAGGCAATTCCCACACATTTGCCATTGCTGGAGCTGTGTCCTCACCGGTCCACATTGCAGTCTGGTATTTAGTGGCTACTTTCCACGCTGCTCACCCTGTGACTTCTGCAGCGTTACCATCACAGGGTTTGGAGCATCAGTGTGATCCTTTCGAGTTCTCTCTCAATTTTGAGCTGCCTACCAAGAAAACCCAGCACTGCAGCTAGTTTGAAGCTAGCACCGACTGCGTTCCCTTACAGTGCTCTGTAACTGTTGGGTGCTGAAAATGTCTTACTTTGTTCCCTTGTAGTGAAAGGACATTCCCAAGCCCGGGGCATGGCTTTGGATGTGACACAGCAGTTGACTTGCATCCACCTTCATCTTTGCGGAGTCCTTCATGATGTTCTGTAGGGATGACTAGAGTAGCAGTGTAGCTTGTGGGAGTTAGTGGCATGCAACAGGCTGGCTGTAGAGCCTGGGAATACACAGTCTTTAACCACAGCTCCCACAAAGCACCACAGCAGCTTTGCGTTGCTGAAATGTTTCTGTTCCTGTTAAATTAATATGGACCTTTCTGAAGCAAAGCAAAATAAACATATTCCATGGGATACCCTGCCTTTTCCCAACAGGCCTTGGGTGCCCAAATGTTTCCATGGCATGGAAGGTACAGGCAGAAAGTTTGGCTGAAGTTCCCTGAAGGCGAACAACAAAACTTCACTGTTTTGGCATTGAGGAGGCAGCAGTCCTATGTGTGTGCCAGTAAAATATGTCTCCCTCTCCACAGCATAAAGTAGTATTTTTAATAATTAAACATGTATATATAATATTTTGCAAATAAGTATTTACAGATATTTGCAAAGCCTAAAATATTTATTTATAATTTTTAATTCCACAATGCACATTTTTATCACATTTTCTTAGAGGAAAATAAAAAACACACAATATGTTTTGTATAACTATCATGCTCCATCTGGTTGATGGATGATGATGTATTTTTCAGTGTAATGTTATTAGAAGGGTAGAACTGATTAGAATTTGCAGTGAACTATATGCCAGGCATACATAATTTGATTGCAAGAAGTTGCTTGGTTTTACCAGGTTTTGTAAAACATCCTCTGGAATATATTACTTGCCTCCCTCCATTATTTACTGCATTTGTTTAAGCAGGACTTATGGAGCTGTTAGTGTTATTTGTTTTTTGCCTGGCATTTGGTGCCACCATTCATACATCTCAGAATGATTTGCTTAGACACCCAGTGTAGGTTTTTTTGATTTCATTTGCCTTTCTAAATCCAACCCTCCTGTAACACATGCCCAGATTACATAGCCAGGAACAGGTAGTTGTTCCTCTCCTTCTTGCTTTGCTTATCACTTGGTGCTTGTGATTTTCTAAAGTGTCCCCTGCCCTACTATTCATATTGACATTTTAGAGTGGCTACCCTGTAAAGATACTCTTTTACACTTAATTATTTCAAGAATGGAGATCAATTCTTTTCCTTTTACTATTTTTTTATTTAAGAGTAGTTCAAACCACTTATATTAGAAGATTAGTTTGCTTTTATAACCAAGCAGCAGCATAGTGATTCCATTAAAAGATCATCCCATTCAGGCTAGAAGGGACTGTTCATGTGAAGAAGCTGAGCTGTGTTTGGTCCTTTCAGAAATGTTGCATCTCACCTTATTCTGACTGTAATTTCTAAAGTAAAGATGAAAAGCGCGGAACTCCACTGCAGACAGTGGGGTTCCCCCACATTGCCAAAGTGATTCTGGCAATGCTCACGTGAACTTCCAAGTGACCATTTCTTACAGACCAGGTCTTCAACTGCTGAGTCTTAAATGGCCACAGCTCAAGTTTTGCTGCAGAAAAAAGAAAATACTGGTATTGCGATTTAAAAAAGTCACATTGTGTACCTTGTCCCGTGTGTTAACCAAATCCATCCATCTCCTGGCCAGATTTATGTCAAGGATCGTGGTGGGCAATGCTGCAAAATGCAGAGGGAAAATAGCATTTGCAGTTTTTGTTAGTGTTTGAAAACAACTTGTGTCTAGAATTAAATGCTCAATTAAGACTTTAGAAGACTCGTTGTAGAAGCAGGCCATCCAAAATCGACAACATGAAGCTATTCCATATTCCCATACCTTCCTGGATTTAATATCAAAGTCTCTTACAAATTGCAGAGGAAAGCAGCTACGCTTTGAATGGTTCAATATATTTTAGAAAACGTACTTGTAGATATATTCATCCACTGGTGATCAAATTCATCATGGCAGGAATCTCTCTATTGTTTCTTCCCCCTTCTCCCCCCATTCAGAATGCTATAAAGCAGGATATACATGGTAAGCAATCCAGCTGTCAGAAAGCAAAATGAAAGCCCTGTGTATGTACACAGCCTCCAAGTCCATCAACCAGCCGCCGACATTTCGTGCATGTAAATGTAGCTCAGAAAATAGCTTCTAACAGTGCGGTCTGTCTTGGGTGGCTCCACTGAACTCGTTTTATTTGCGGCGTTGTTGCCAGTATTTGGAGGAAGAAGCATGAGCAATGTGGATGCTGAACTCCATTAAGCAGAACCTATATTGCACCCTTGAAAGGCATGTCTGGTGCATACATATCCCATTACTGCACCCTGACAAGGAGGCTGTATAGCCACGTGAAACAAACCGCTGAGCTCCCATGAACAACATGATATGTTTAGGGCTCTTCAAATTTTATGGTCCAATGGCAGCTAATGATTGTTTATTGGTTATATTTAATGCACACCAGGGATAGGTTAGTATTTGATTTCTCTTCATGCAGAAAATAGAGTAAACTCTTTGTAGTCTTTATTACTTGGGAAAAGCTTTAGGTGAATATTGCGAGTTGTCACTGTGGAAAAGGAGAAAATTAAAAAGTAAAGGAAAGCAGTGCCATGGAGCTCGTTACGAGGACTGAATACGTTGGTGTGAGTCTTGGAAGAAGCAGTGGAGTTTTGAACAGCGTTCCCTGCATCTGCACATTTTCTGATAATCCACTCTGCCTTGTTCTGAGCCCTGAAGCAGCTCGTTTGCTTAATGGCAGCAAAGTCTAAACTCGTAATGTGGCAAGTCTGTGCTCACAGTGCAGCTGCATGTGGAGGGTCAGAAGTAACTCGGCAGCCCAAGATTAGCAACTTTGGGAAGTGAGTTGCCTGATTGCTTCCTTGTTTTGAGGAGCTCATTTATGCAGCTCATTGTGCATGTGGATTTTTGTGTTTTAAGGGAATAAAAAAGCTCAGTGTGGTACTTGTCTGATTAGCAATTTACAGCTCCGCAACGCAATTGGCGGGATGCCTGTGTTTCGATGTTTTGGTCTTAATTTGCATTTTTAATAAGGTATGACTAAAACAGGTTCAAAGTTGCATCTCTTTCTGATGACCACCAAGCTCCCCAGCTTTTTTAAGTCCCTCTGCAGATCAGTCCTTCAGCTTTCCATTTAGTCACCCAAGACTAAATATCATACATAGAAAGGAGATTTTTCTGTTCAAACAAATAAAAAATTACATCATACTTTTTAAAGTGTGCAGAGAGGTGGAAAAAAGCTTTCTGTGTTTTTCACAAGCTGTACTCTGGCTTAGGTGAAGCCATCTCTCATTGGAATGGCCTTCTTTTGCTCTGTGTCTGGCCCCTGCCTATCCTGAGGGCAGGACCTGGCTCCTTTCCTCTTTCCCATCCACAGTATCCATCTCTTGTCACTCAGTTGTTCTCCACAACTGAAGAGACAGATTTTTTAGGGGAACGGGGTGGAAAATCTCATCCATTTAGCTGTCTGGAAAAGAAACCAGTTGCTTTTCGCTTCTTTCCTTAACCTGGCACGACTTTTCACTTATTCTGTATTTCAGCTTTCACTGATTTTCCCTGTGTCCCAATCTATATGCATTAAAAACCAGCTGCACCAGATGTGACCATAGGGCTAGCCATCACGCATTAAGAAGTAAAGAGGGGGGTTATGTGTTTCCTCTTCCCTGGGCTTTCCAAGAGCCAGCTCGCTCTTTATGCTGAAGGAAAACAACGTTGATGGCAACGAAAATACATTGCATTCCCAACTCCTGGGCAGCAGAGGCTGGGAATTGTTTCGAATATTAAACTGGAAAAAAAAAAGTTCAAAATATTTTCATTAAAAAACCAAAACAAATGAAAACCCCCAAAATCACAACCCTTTGAGTCCTCTCCCACGCACCAGCACTCATTATCAGTAGAAAAAAAGTGATGGGGCTGCATATTCCCTGATTTATATAGAGCAGCTGAGGCATAAACACTAGTTACACTTTTTTCCTATGGGGGATGGGGTCTGAAATGCCATGTAATATGTGAGCTGCTGCTATGCGGACATCTTTATTCAGGGATGGGGGGAGGGCTTTTTACAGGGACTTCATTATCCTTGAAACCTCTATTCCTTTGTCAAATCTAGTTGCAATTGGGTGACAGTTCAGATGTTATTATAGGTGATACACAGATGTCATGATCGCATAAACCCTTTCCTACAGGGAATCAGACTCAAGTAGTTTCAAGTCACTCATGTTGTTCCATTACCAGCTGCATCTAAATCACCTTGAACTTCAACAGCCACGGAGGAAACAAGATTTCCCTGCAATCGCTCTGAAAGCCTCTGTTTGCCTCTTGCATTAAGATTTTGATGCTATCACATGAAGATTCTGGATGAGAAGCTGCAGAAGCAGTTCAGGAATGACAGTCACTGAAGTGACGGTATTTTAATTTGTAACAAAATTGGTATGACTATATACATCGATACATCTTCAACACTGATGACACTTGAAATTTATATGGTCAGGGAGAGAAGTGTGAAGCTTTCTCTGCATTTTTGAATTTATTCATATCTTGGCTTTTCCCAGTCGTAGAGAGCCAGGGCATGTTATATTATTCTCTCCGCAGGCATCTCCTGCTGATCATGTCGTGCAGGGCTGCTGGCACAGACCTTTATGCCTGTTGCAAAGTCCATTGGAAGGGAAAAAACATGAAGCACATAGACTAGAGCTGTCATTTGTGGGAACTGCTATCTCTTCCACTGCAATAAGTTCCTGTCACTTGCCTAATTATGAAATTCCATTGGATGTTTAGTGTAAGAGTGGTTTTATGCTTTCTCAGGTCCTTTGTGTATAAACAGGGCTGTGATTTGCAGCGTTGCAAACATGACAAGATATTATTATTTTAAACATCATGTGAAACTTTCTTGGAATTTACATTCGTCTGTCTTGTAACCAGTCACTTCCATTTTATCTTCCTGTCACCTGGAATGAACTAGGAATGGAAATGTAATTTCCCAAGGGCCTTAAAAAATGTGGGGAGTATTAAATGCGGTTGAAATTAAGCGATTAATAATTTAGTTTTAGGCCATGAATCAACTTCTTGTGATAGCACAGACCATATGCAACCCTGGAAACATTAGTGGAAACAAAACACTCTGGAGGTTCAGGGAAATAAAACACTTGAAAAGGGAAGTTGCTGAACCTAATTAAACCTCAGCCTCCTGTTATCCAATTCAGGCTTCCTATTTGCACCAAATTTACTCTGATATGATTGCTGGAGAAATGTCATCTCACTTGACAGCTGACAGACAGCTTGGATTGCATCAGAGTTGGAGAGCACTGAGGAGCATAACGCAAAGAAGCAGGTCTATGGATGTTCATCAGACCCCTTCCTTAAAATACCCCCTCAGTTTAAGGATTTTTTCCGACAGAAAACCTTAGCAAATAAGCCTTGTGCCATTTTCTCCCTGCTTCCTCTAGAGGTAATTATCTTACTCCATCAATAGCGCTGTCAGAAATTGGGCACATAATTCAGCATTTAAATGAACAAGCAATGTAATATTTCCTGTCTCCCACCGGCGTGTTTTGCAGCTCACATTCTTCTCTGTCACTTGCTCAGTCTTGATGTATGTCCTGAGTGCAGTCCTTGAATGCCTTCTTTCCCCTGTGTTTCATTACAGATGTTGGCTCCGACTTGACACCTACTTCATTTGGAGCTTTATAGGACCAGCGACCTTGATAATTATGGTAAGAACTCCTAATTAACTACTCCATCTCTCAGGTCAAGAAATAAAACTTTTGCTGTCCCTTTACTCTTTATCTTTAATTTACACAGATTAATTTGAGAAAGGCATGTTCTTCCTTGACCCTGCCTGGCACAAGCAATTAGACCCTCATTATGAGAAGCTCTTGGCATTGCAAAATACTTGATCAAAACGGGCTGGGGAGCTTTGGAGCAGGCACTTGCAGAGTTTGGTTACTACCACTGGGCATTTTGAAGTGCCAAACTCTATTTTGATGCCACTCACTGCTCACCCAATTTTTGAATTCCAGATCAAAGCTTTGCATTGATAATGCAAAAAAAAAAAAAAAAAAAAAAAAAAAGAGGAAATATGGGATAGGGACATGAAATAAAGTCCAAACTGGACGAGTAGTTTGATGAGGGTTTTTTCCTTCCCAGCAGAAGCTGAAGCTTGTATAGCTTCGTGTTTAGCACATTGCCAGCATATCAGCTAACACAGCAACAAGGTAGAGAGCCCAACTTCAGAGACAGCTGGAGTTTTCTTATACTTAATTGCTACAATATGGCTTAAATAAACCATCCTTTGTTTTGACTAACTACAGTTTGGCTAGCACGGAAAACCAGGCACTCCCGCTTCAATGCAGACATTGTCTCTGCTTCTCCTGTAACTGGGGGCCATTTCAGCAGCCTTCCATATCAAGAAGGGGGCCACACCACCAGCTACAACTGTTGGGTTTTCTTTTCCCCTAAGCAATTAATTCATAAAAAGGTATCTTCCCTTTTTGATTATGTCTCAAACTCCAGACTGAGATTTTGAAGGAACTCCTTTCTAGGAATTGGCAGCCTTTTTAACACTGAGGCACTGAAACATCATCACATCTTTTACAGAAGAAATCAAATTCCTTTTCTTTTTTTTTTTCAACTTTGCACTGTGCTAAGCATCTTCAGCAGTTGGGATTTCCCCAACCCTCTGCCCCATTACACCATGTCTAAAAGGTGTATTCACAGAAAAGGATGCCTTTATGCTTTGTTACAATGGGATTGGCTAAGCAAGATGCTTGGAGTGACTTTTCACGCCTGTACACCTCTCAGACACAAAAAAGCCATTGCAGCAAGTATTTTTAATTTTCCATAACATCAGTGAAGCACTAAAGTTGAGGTTAGAACCAGCCTGATATCAGTAACATACACAGTGCCACAGCTTTGGTAAGGCTGTAGCATCACCAGTCCTGCAGTCCACAGGCCAGCTCACCTTATAAAATGCTTGGAAATTTTCTGTGATTCAGTTGCTATAAAATTGTAGTGAGAGCTAATTTCCTACAGTAACGCATCAATTACAAAGAAGCTAACTTTCTCCCCGTCATGTTGTACTGTGTCACATAATCCTTTTTTTTTTCCTCCCCCCCCATTGCAGCTTAATGTCATCTTCCTTGGGATTGCTCTCTATAAAATGTTTCATCATACTGCCATACTGAAACCTGAATCTGGATGTCTTGACAATATCAAGTAAGTGGCTGGGGTTTTTTCTTGCTCTCTGCCTGTTTTGGTCTTTTGCTGTTTATTCTCCCCATTCTACTCTGAAGAGCATAACAGGGGAACCAGCTCTGCTGGCAGCAGTGATAACTAGGGATAGTACACTGGGTTGTGGCACTGCAGAGTGGTTTCTAATAGGTACCAACAAGTGGCTGATGATGAAGCACTATCTTTATTGGGATTGGGCTGCCAGTGGTGGCATTTTCCATTTGATTTTGCATGAAGGAGGCAAAGCTACATTTTCAGTCCTTGGAGAGGGTAACCCCCTAGTCACTCTATGTAAAGAGTGCCCAATAATTACCAGCTAATTATTGCAGTCTCTACAGGGAAGGTGTTGAACTGTTGATTATTACTATTACTCTGTGCTCTGAAGGCGGCAGCCTTACTTCTTTTCTGTTTGTTCTGGCCCCTGACAGATTTCATGACCCAAATTCTCCCCAGAATCTGATTGCTTTCAGCAGTGTTACTGAGGATTTACCTGGGAGTGCCCACATCCTCAGATGTGCTTTCCAGCCAAGGCATGTTTCGCCCTTGGACTGGGTTAACGTCTGAACGCCCAGTAAATCTGGGCATTTTACTGTCTAGCAAGCTGCTTCATTATATTGATAGAATATTAGTCTCTGTCAATGCCTGTTTATTCAAGTACCTCTGGCTTTAATTACTCTCTTCAAAAATACAAGCGGGATTTCAGGTGCAGCGCATGATAAGAATGGGAGCCTGCTAATTAACAAAACCATCTAATGAGCTTCAGGAGGAGGAAATTGTTGGGAGTCAGTGCTTTACTGCCCACCCAGGAAAGGAGAGTGTTATGCAACGCGGCTGGAAGTGGGTTCTTCTCTGTCTTTCTTGGTAGGAGTGGGAGAAGAGGTGTGAGGGGAGCTCGTTAGGAGATGACTGAATTGCACAGTTGCAAGGCAGTTCTCAGCAAGTTTATTGCTTTTACTGCTGAGCAGCTCATGCAGTTGCAGCTTTAATTTAAACCAGGTCAGTCCCCCCTTGAAAACTGCCTCAGCAGGCAAAGCTTGCAATGCCGTTGGCATGCCACAACCTGGCATGGTCCGTCGGGTGAAGTTTTAGTTTCTAAGGCAAAGCTTCTTCCACGAAGGGTTGTGAGGAAAGAGAACTGGAGTCTGCAAATGCAGGAGACCCCACTGAACCCGAAAACCCACAGGGCGCTCGTTTGCCCAGGTTGTGGGCAGGCTGCTCTGTGGTGTGCCTCTGTTTCTCCTGACATCACTCAGTACAGAATGAAATTGGGAGAGCAATCCCCCCTGGATGTCCAAGATTGATCCCAGTAAGATAGTCTTTCATTTGGTCTTGGATGAGGTATTAAAGGAACGGTACATTTAATAACATTTATTAATATGGCTACTTGTCATGCATTAATGCTATGGGATTGCTTGCTGAGAACACTCTCTCTAAGGTTACCCACACAAAATCTGTCTAGAAAGCCTTGCAGTGTGACATTTAAATTAAAAAATGGAGAGAAAAAACCCCCAACACCCTTATAATTAAAGCAGAACAAATAATTGCCTACTGAATAATCTTCTTGTGCTAATCTCTAGTATCTTTGTTTAAAATGCCAAGAATTTATACAACCAGTTGCATCAATTATAATGTAATTGTAAAATATTTTATAGGTTCTTTGGTGGATGAGTGTCTATTCCTGATTTGACTTCATTAAAACATTTTGAAAACACAAGCAATTAAAATACTTTTAAGTATGTTGCTGATACACTTCCAAATGTTCTGCTTCATTACAAATTACTTTTTATGCTTGAGAAAAAAAGAGAAACATAATATAAACTTGGGTAAACAGCCTCAACCTAGGAAGTTTATCAAAGCAAGAATTCCAGAATGGACTTGATTGTAATTTCTGAATGCCTAAGCAAGACAATTTTAGGTCTCTAAAGTCAAGATGTGTTGTGTCTGTGAATGTACTTGACTTAGGAGGAGGTGCAGATTTGTAACAGAGAAGGGAATTCACCTTTGATGGAGGTTTCTTAGGGAAGCAAGGGGTTTGCAGTCTCTAGAAAACTTTTCAGTAAGATCATAGTTTTCTTCTAGATGAAATTGTAGTCTCGTTGCAGGGAAGATTGTTGTCTTCTTCCAAAGTCATTGGCTCTAACTCAGTTGCAAAATGTCGATGTGTTACAGCAGCTCTGGGAGAAAAAGCCACAGATCACGTTATTTCACAGGAGACCATGAAGATCCTTTTTGAGCTTCCCTCTGTGGGTCTATAGGGTTGGTAAAAAGACCCCCAGGTCCCAGAGCTTTGCATCTTGTTGTATTGGTTTATATTTAAAAAAGCAAAGCAAACCAAGGGCCTGCATTGGAGGGCCCCTTGCTGCCATCTGCATATGACAGCTTTACAGCACATGGAGAGCTGAAAGAGAGTTTGTTCTCCCAGTTCATTTCCTAGCAGTACTGTGTGTTAGGCTGTGGTGAAGCTCTCGCAACATAAATCCTGAGCCTGTTTAACAACAGCAAAATACTTGATTCCCTATGGCAACGTAAAAATAAAGGCCATAAAATATTTTAATAGGCTGTTAATAAGCGCCCCTGCAATCTGGTCCTTGCCTATGTCACTTTAAAGGTTAGAAATACATTATGAAGTATAGAAAATAGAGAGCCAAATAACTCCACTTAAATTAATGAACTTGATAAGGGATCAGGTGTCACCTGGGATACCTTTAATTACTGCACCAACAGAAAAGCCATTCAAAGGGCAGTGCCTGAACCAGATGCTGTGTGGCTGATAGATTTGTAGGCACTGTGCAGAGTTGTAAAAATAAACTTCCCTAACCTTCAAGAACAGTCCCTGGATTATTGTGCCAGCATGGGAGATTCTGACATTCCTGTGGTGGGGCACTAGTTTCCCAGGGGTTACCCAGCAAGAGATTTGATGAGTATGGGGCTGGTTTAATTTTTACCCTTGTTAACTTTTCTGGCTTAGCCTGGCACTTTCAAGAGGGAAGTAGGGTAATCATATATGTGGGTTCTTCTCCCTGTGCCAATAGCATCCTCCCAGTGTGGCAGGTTGGTACTGAGCTGGTTCAGTGGGTCTGCCCACTGAGACAGCAAGGTTCGTGCTCTAGTTCTGCTTTTGAGGCACATAGCCAGGAAAATATGTGAGTCTGTGTATGTGGGATATGTTGTTCAGAGCCACAAGAGTTTCTGTGCCTGCCACTGATACCTGTAGGACACTAGCTCCCATTTTGCAAGAGGTACCAGCGCCAGGAGTAGCATGCTTTTATCTAAGCCCTTTTGAAAAAGTTGTGTTTGATGTCTTCTTCAGGATATTTACACAGAAATTTTAATAGTTCATCCAGAGTGGGGGGTCTCTTCTGCCTTTTGAAGATCTTTAGTATGAAGTGACACAGCCAAGGATGCCCAACCAGCTGCCTCTTGTGTGGTGTGTGTAACTTCTGGCCCGTGCCTCCCCAAACACAGGGTGGGAGGGGATTTTCCTTCCCAGCCTTTTACAATGGCTGTTTCTGGGACCTCATAGTCCACTGTGGCCACTCGTCTCTGTGGCTCTTCCCTCTCTTTGTGGCTTGTTGGCAAACATAGGTGAGCAGAGATGGGCAGTGACAAGCATTGTTTAGTCCTTGGTAGCTATGCCAACATCACACATTATCTCAGTCATGACCCATCTGAGAGCATAAGTGGGATGCAAAGGGTGCACAAAAGGGCTCATGAGCACAAACTGATTTTCTGTCAACAGATGTACCTGGGGAAGACATAGTTTTGGAAGATTGAGTCCCCCAGCCCTTACAAACTTGAAGGGAATATAGATCTTTCAAGCCAGGGACTACGTAAACTTTTTGGATGGCAAAAGCCTGCTGTGCTGTTTGCACCCAGTCGTTTCTAGCCTCATAGCCTGTGAGGTGGAGACTGTGGGCGTATCAGTGCAGTATTGATGCACTCTTGCTAGCAGATGGCTCCTCATGAGGATGTGTTACCAGCTGGAATTCTTTAGAGCAGCTGTGAGGCTGTTTCACTGGAGGTTGCTGCCATGTGGAGTGTTTTCTGGAGTTGAGCGGCTCAAAGTCTCTCCTTCATGCTTTTCCACTGTGCCAGGTAGATGTTAGATTTGCAAAATGTCTCAGACTGTCACAGACAGGACTACACTGAATATTTTTTATATTCACATTCTTGTAGGAAACCTTATGTGACAAAGGAAAATACCTTATACGTGAATAGTCCAGCATGGTTCTTCCGTTTTCCATCCATCAACTGCTTTCCAGGTGGTCAGGCATGTACTTTGGCAGCTTGTGGTCTTTGCACACCAGGTTTTCATCCAACCTATGCCAGACGCTGCAGCACAACAAACCATCCACATATTTCCAGATGCTTAACCCCCATTCTCTGTGCAAAATAGGGTTTCAGATGAACCCTCTCCTCCAGTGCCTTTGCGTTGTGTGGCAGTGCAGTGCTTGTTCTGCAGCCATTTAAACACTGCTCATTTGAGTCATCGTGGTATTAATAAAGGGAAATAAAGAGGAGCTACACTGGTGGTTGTCCAGATGTACTCTTCACCCTATCTAGTCAAATCTGAGATCCTGTCTTTACCGTATGCTCTCATTGTGCACAGTATGGGGCTTGTTAGTTACTGACATGGAAAACTGGTAGAAAATTGGGTGAGGAGAGCATTTAGCTAACAAAAGGCAAGTCCTACAAGTGGATTGAGGGGATTCATCAATGGGACTAAGCAGTTGCTGCACCTGAAGTTATACTGGGCGTCTCCAAATGGCTGGAGGGGAGAGGGTGAAACCTCCTCTCTTCTAGCAGAGACCAGAAGGCATCCTTTTCCTTACAGATGTAACCTTTCCTTTGAAGTTCCCACAGGCACCCTAGTACCCTCTCCCCTAGTGCTGCTTGAATGCAGCTGAGTTTGTTAGCATTTCTCCCAGCCAGACCAGGCTTCCTGACATTCTTCTGTACCATAGTATGTGGCAACAAGATTTTATTTTGTTTACTTTGGAAGAGCAACATGTCGGCCGTAGCTGCCAAATGCAGTTGCAGACCCACTAGAAAGAAGGCAAGAGGCAAAGGGCTTTTTCAGCTCGTTTCTCTTTTTGTCCCATTTTATTTTGTTATTGTTTTAGCCAGGGTATAGCTTGGCTTGTGCCATAGGCCATCTAGATGCTCTTTAGAAAGCACAACTTGGGGGGGCCTCTTCAAAGAGGAGCATGTCAGGCTGTAGTCCTGGGTTTGTTTGAAAAGCTCGTTGCAATAGTAACTCACTTGAAAGTCATCCTGGAAATTTAATTTTCTTTCTTTCAGACAGGGAGACCGAGGATCTTAGCTCGAAGCATTTTTTGTTGCTAAAGAAGCACTATTAATTAGGGGCCTTGAGATAGTTTAATCCTGGCATTAATCACTGTAGTTCTGTTGCAGTTTCTTTCCTCTTGTGGAAACCTGCTCCCATCCCATCTTCTGCAACAAAAGAATGAACACTATATCAAAACCATGAAATTCCCTGGAAAAACATGTATTTATTCCAAGCATGCAGGAGATAATGTTTTTAGGCATTGTGACCACATTTGCAAGAACACACACTCAAATACCATTAATGGGGATGAAATGGAAATGTCCTGCACTGCAGCCTTCAGAAATCAATCCTCAAATGACTAAAATGAGCCCTCCTCTGCTTACTGGCTGCCATGGAAGCTTCAGGTGGTCCACAGCTAAAGGCACACAGCCCTGATTTAATGGGTAAATAAAAAAGTGTATGTTCTCCCATATGATTGGAAACAAACTTCACAACGTATGCCTTTATTTTGTATTTTTTTTTCCATAGGAGTCGGTTGCTCAAAAGCTTACAGAAATAAATCTAAGAATGTGCAACCTAACAACCAAAAGTAGGAGCCAATGCCAAACCTTGATTATTATTTTATAAAAGTTTGCAAAGCTCAGTCTGGACTCTTTCAGGGAGTCTATCCCAGGCTGGGGGAGGTGAGGGACGAGGAGGATCAGGCACAAAACTCAGAAGCCCCTTTTGAAGATATGTCTCTCTTAAAACCGTTGCCATAGCCCGCTCTCCCCATATGTTGTATGGGTGTAAATGATTATCTGCTCATTTTCATGCTTCAACATATGTATTTTATTTAAAGAGACATGACTAATCCCAGCCCCCAGATTAGCCTGTTGTTTCAGTCCTGTGGGTTTGCTGTTTGTTTGCATTAAAAAAAAAAATAAAAATCTTGAGTTAGGTAGAAAATTGAAAACAAAGGTTAAATAGAACTTCCAGAAATCATCTGCAGAAATGTTTGAATTAAATTCTTGATTTAACACAGCAGTATTGTGCTGGCGGGAACAGAGGTTTACCATTCTAGTTTTATTTACTCAGCTGATTGAAATGCAGAAAAAGTAAACATCCTGGGTTTGGTGCAGTGAGGAATGAGTTAGACTTTTGAAAATGCAAGATTTTTTTCTCCTTTGATATGAAGAGCTTACATTACCAATGCCGAACAATAATTTGTAGCAGATATACTATTACTAAAGGAAGATTAATTTGTGCTTTATTCTAGCCATTTTAGGAACAAAACTAAGTAAGGAGACAGTAAGAATTATTTCAATTTTTTTATGGAGATTTAAGCTCATCTGTTGGTTTCCAGATCTTTTCTATTTAATTATAAAATACTGCAACATGGGAATAGTTTGTGATGCTGAAGGGTCTGGAATTGAATATTGCATTGTGTTCACCTAGGGGACTGGACTTGCAGAACAGCAGCACTTTAATCCTTCATTACCTCTGAGTTTGTGGTTGCTTGGGAGTGCACAGGGAGGACACGGTACAGTGAAGGGGTCCACCTCTTGCGAGCTTGACCAGCACTGCATCTGGGTGCAAAAGGTCCAATGTTTTATCTTCAGAGTTCTTGGTTTCCAGTGAAGAAAGGGCCAAGGGTCTGGTAACATGGAGACACCCTCTGTGGAGCAGCAAGCAGGGGGAGGAAGTTTCATGTGCCCATGCAGCTTTGAGGAGGTGTGTGGGGTGGTGTGAGATGTGGAATGGAGGTGCAAAGGGTTTGAAATGCAAGCTAGTGAATGCAAATGCTTACAGGAGCCACAGTGAACCTGTTAAACGTGACCCAAAATCCTGACTAGACGTTACCTATAACTTATAATGTTAAATAAAACCGCAACGCCTGTACAGAGTGAGGTCTTTTTAAAGGTTTTCCTACAGCTCTACTATCAAAATAGAAAGATGAACTGAGTGGGTTGTTCAGGAATAGGGTGTTGAAAATCTCTCCTTTCAACCAGCTGTGCTATGTGCAGCACTTTTGAATTCCTCTGACTTCTGAGGACAGCAGGCTTAGAGCAGAGCAGCTCCAGGGATGCCTTTTGGAGAGGAATCATCCATGGATTCCTGTTCCAGGAAAGGATAATCTGATTTTAGGGAACAAAAAGAGCCCCTGAGCCTGCATTTAGGTCTGGATAAACTTGGATGAGAAATGAAATGTGTTTTAAGAGTGCTTGGGATGTGCAGAGATGACATTCTCTGTCACCAGAAATCTTAACCAGAGTGTTTTGCAAGGATGAACAAATGATCTAGGCACTTTGGAAAATGAGCAATAGCTTTTTCTTTCCCTTGGAAAACCTCCCTCTCTGAAAATTTTAGATGTTAGCCGTGGAGTACTGAGCTGGGCATTAGAAACTGCCTCCCTCACTTTCATCATACCAGAGCTCAGGCTATGATCAGTGTGTTTCATATGGCCTTGAGAGAGAGTACTATGTCTTCACAATCCTGATGGTCATAGAATCATAGATTTATAGAATATTCTGAGGATCATCGAAGTCCTGCACCTGACCCTACCCCAAGAATCACATCATGTGGCTGAGAACATTGTCCAAATGCTTCTTGAACTCTGTCACACTTGGTGCTGTGGCCACTCTCCTGGGGAGCCTGTTCCAGTGCCCAACCACCCTCAGAGGGAAGAACCTTTTTCTGATATCCAGCCTAAACCTCCTCTGGCACAACCTCAGGCCAGGTCCTGTCACTGAGTCATCACAGAGAAGAGATCAGTGCCTGCCCCTCCTCTTCCCCCATGAGGAAGTTGTAGACTGCCATGAGGTCTGCTCTCAATCTCCTTTTCTTCAGGCTGAACAAGCGAAGTCTCGTCTTGCATTTCCCTGGATCCTGTGTAAGAAAGCACCATGCTTCCTAAGTGCCTTGGTTAACCCATTGCAGCTCCATATAGCCTTCATCTGCACCTCTGCTTGAGCAAACTTACAGGCAGCCTAAAGCAAACCCAGAAAAATCACTCAGAGTTGGCTCAAAATGAATTATTTACAAGCTTCCTACCAAGAAAAGATACGGCACATTTTTATTTTGCCAGAGTGCAGAGTTTGGGAGCATATCAGTGGCAAAAACCCTACTGGAAAAACATCTGAGACTGTGCTTTTGTCTGGGTGCCTTTTTCCCCCAGTGATGTTGATGGCAGCATCTGATTTTGTTTGTTGCAATCTGCTGCTGCCTGAGTTTTCCACAGAAGGGTTTGGTTAATATCAGATTGATTTGGTTTGGGGTCTTGCTTGTTTCCCTATGGTTTTGTGATGGCTGTGTTCATGCTGAATGGTGATTGTAAAGCACTAATCTTCCCACTGACAGGTATCGTCCTTTCTGAATTTTAAAAAAAAAAATCAATCAGCGGTTATTGATTTGAGAGAGTGTCCTGGAAGATATTAAATACCTACAGTCTTTCTGTGAACCCATAAATCATGATTATTGTTTTAAAAGGCCATACATTTTAAGCACTTTGTCAGCAAGCCCTGCTGGTGCTATTTGGATAATACAAATGTGTCTAAAGGCTTTGCTGAATCCATATAGTGTGGAAACAATTAGATATGTGGTTACACATCAGCGTGGCTTGAATAATCGTACCATGCCTTTGCAAAGTTAGGAGGAAGGAAATAAACAGGGTAAGCAATTCTGAGGGTAATTAATTACTTACAGAAAATGAGATGAGCTTAACAGAATTGCTCTTTCCAATTGCAATAATTAAGAACAAATCTCAGAAAGCAGACTGTGACTTCCCTGGGTGAGTTGAGGGGAAAGGGATGATGCTTTTCCTTTGGCAGAAAAACACAGCCATTGGTTGTCCCAAATCCTAGGCTCAGGCATCACATGGGGCCAAGGAAGGTTTGACCTCATTCATCTGAATAAAATATTAGATCTACTGGTAGAAGTTAGAAGTGGCTTTAAATATATATAAAATTACACTTATGCCATGTAAAGCCAAGGTTTTCTCCTGCAAATGAAGCTGACAGGCCCATTGACCCCTGAGCTGGTTACAGATGTCTTCAGGGGATGGGCCACCTACTGTCAAAGACAGTGTGGGAGCCAGAAGATGAGACTGGGAAATGATGACTGTGTGATGAACACTAGCAGCCTAAGGAAGGAGATTAGGAAGCCATTTGGCTTCATGCCATCAAGGTGGTAACTTTGTCATGAAACTCGAAGGCAGAATCCTTTAAGCACTCTTTTATTGCTAGCTATTGATTTTTCTCAGCATGAAGATGCTCCTTCACTAATTAATGATGAACCCGTTTGCTTTATGAGGGGAGTGCTGGACTTTCCAGCTCCTTCCTGTAGATTTTCATCAGTTCAATAAATCAATCTTTTCTAATCCTTGAAATTTAAAAAAAAAAAAAAAAAAAGAAAAAGAAAAAGAAAGCAAAACATCCCTAGTACCTTATACGAGCAGGCAGCGGGGAGACACAATAGCACACTTTATTTTGTGTTTCCCTCCTGCATGCCTGCAGGAAACGTCTGTCTCTCTGCTTTATTTGCACCATATTAAAATGAATTCCGTGGGTCTTTCAGAATGCTTGTGAGGGGGCACATCATCCATCTATTTTTATTTGGGTTTCATCACCCTTAACAGCTACTAAAGGTCCTGTGTACTCACTTTGGCATTTTTGCTTGCTAGCCAGACAGTTATTTTGGGGCCCAAGCTCTTGAGTCCATGTGCTTACTGAGCCTTTTCCTGCTGTCTTAGAGATGGGAAAATACTTTGAATTGGCAAATTTTAGCAACTTTTAAAAAAAGTATTGGTCTGGAAATATCACGGGAATATGGAAGGTAATATGAACAATTCTTTCTCATCATTGAAGGAGAAGTTACTCTGGGAAATTGAAAGACATCTAACTTAAATAAGATTTTGAAAGAGTTTTACATGATGTGTAATTAACCTTAAGAAGTCTTTGCCCCGAGGTAAAGTTAGGGCTTTTTTAAGATTAGAAAATGAATTAGGTATTTATACGGATTGGTAGACCATCCGCTATCCATCATCTGGGCTGCAGAGAAACACAAGGGAGGTGAGGTAAGATTTTGCAGGTTAAATGAATAATGCAATCACTAAAGATCAGCTTTTTACCTTCAGGTATTTGAAAGTGAAGCCCCCACCTAAGCCATCATTCAGATTTCCTCTGCAGTCAGTAGAGAAATGCATTTCATCAGGGAATAGCAAAACCTCATCCACCTTAAATACCTGTTCTTCTAGGGGATAAATTCCTTTTGTGGGATACCAGTCTCCCATTAACTATGGAGGAATCAGAGTCACATAGCTTAAATCCAGGTATTGGACAAATTTATCCAAATCTGGAGAAGCACTTTAGATGTAGCAACTCAAACTGTGCTAGGCTAGGTTTTCCAGTTATTTCTGCTTCAAATTTTATTTACTTTTACAACTAATGAATATAATCTCAGTTTTCCAGTTAGCAACTCCATTTTTCTGGGAACTAAGGCTTTTCCAAGGCTTTTCTCTTGTCCAAGTGATGGTTTTTATGTATTGCAGATAATGACACAGTATTACTGAAGCACTGATAGGTTTCACAGACTTTACCAACTCGAGTGTTGTAAGAAGCTTAACTCTTGTGTTAGCAACAATTTCTGACAAAAATTACTCTAGAATGTTTTTGGTTTTTTACCCCTGGTAAAGTGAAAAGGGTTGTATTTCATGAGGATGTAAGGGACTAAGTTCTGTGGGCCCTATGTGTACAGAGTTAAACCATTTGGAAGTTAGGCATCTTTGAAAATCTCACTTCTTTAGCCACCTGTTGGCTTTGGGCAGTGGATCCTAGACACATCTACGTTGGAAATGGGGTGAAAACTGCAAAGGTCTTTTTGATGGTTTTCTTCTGAGCTGCTTTGAAGTGTTAGCCTCAAGCTTAAAGTGAATCTGAGTTTACCGATTTCGCATTTTGTCTGTACAAAGATGAAATGGAGCCTTCAGCTGCCTTGAAAAAAGGCTATTATGAATCACTGAAAAACTTTGTGAGGCTTGGGACAGCAACAACAGCATAAAAAAATTCCCTGACTTTCTATTTTTGTAATCTATTGCTGGTGACTTTTCAATATAAAGTCTTTACCATAAAACCTGAGTGCTTGTGAACCCAGTAATAGAAATCCAGGCCCTGCTCCTACCCACATGGCTGAGCTGACAGCTCCAGATTACCTTATGTCTTCCCTTCATCTAATTGCATTGTAGGAGAGCTGCAGGTTGCCAGTATTGACTGAAGGAGATCCCACCAGGATGGACTGGCCCTGGCTTTGTTACCAGGGGTAATGAGATGACCATATTGAATAATCCTCCATCTCTGGCACCCATGGTGGTTTCTGCAAGGGATCTCAGGTTCAAGAGTTCCATGTCAGTGGGGAGAGGAGGCCTGGGAGTTGGCCTGCATTCCCCACATGTTGCACATCACCTGCCACACAGGCAGAATTAAGCACACAGCCTGTCCCAGAAGGTCAGGGAGACTTCTCTAGGAAAAATAGCTGCAACTAATCTTGTGTCCTCACAGTGATAGAAGCTCATTTTGAGTGATCCATCTTGGCTTCTTCATCACTGCAGCGGGCTGCTTTGCACGTTTGCCCGGCAGAAAAAGACCTTTCTTTGTCCTTCCCCATGAAATGGGAGTAAACATGCTTTCTGTCACCCAGGACTTTAGAAGATCCTGATGCCATTACCTGAAGAATGCTGCAGTCTGACTCATAATGTGGCAGCTTGGGATTTCCACTTTGAAAAAGTAAAGAGCAATAAAGACATCCCTGTAATACACTACAGCCCCACAGGCAGAGAGTGCTGGAGATGTGGTGAAGTTTTGCCACTTGAAATGTGAAAGCCCTCTGTGGTGGCTATGCTGGGGTTTCAAAACTTGTATTCTCCGGAAACAGCCGTGATTTTTAAAAGAAATTTCAGAGTCAATTGACAGCTGCATGATGGAAGCCAGGAGGGGCAGCTGCAGCTCACAGCTAGCAATGCCTGCTTCTATACATGAAGCCAGTGACCTTGGTCATGTTTCAATTCCCTGGGGAAGCAAGCCAGGCTGGCTGGTGTGTTCCAGGCTGATGCTGGTCCACCTTTGTTTTTGGTGATGACTTGTGGGAGAAGGGAGGGGAACTAGCAGTAAACTATATTCTCTATGTCATTATATTTCTAATGTTTGTGTTCTTGTCTTTATGTCTACGCATTCTTTAGCTATGAGGATAACAGACCCTTCATCAAGTAAGAATGACCTGAATGGCTGATAAATTTCATTTATCAGTGTGGTCTCATGAGCCAGCTGTCAGATCAATATTGAAAAATCATTAAAGCTTCTGTCATTCGCTTTTGAGGCAGAAGAGCAAACTGTGCAGGAAAATGGTCAGGCATACAGCTAAGGTGCAGAGTAAATGTGCTGCAAATGTATTGCCAACCAGTTGTCACCCTATTTGCTTTCTATTCTTTAATTGGACATACTTGAATTTAAGGTGAAAGTTCCCAAGTTAATTCTGTATAGTACAGACTTGTTATCCCAATAGCAGCCCTCTGATGCACTGTGCTCTGTCACTGGGAGTGCTTTATGGTAATATAAATACAGAAGCAAATTTTCAGAAAGGTGCATGGGTGCTATTCCCCATGATTCCCTTTCTAGTTACTGGGAATAGCGCAAGCAAATCTGTGTGCATTGGTGCATTGGAGGCTCCTTACTCTTTGGAGCACCTAATTGTCTCTAATTGTAAATCGCTGATTTTCAATTACACCAAAACATGGTTGTTTTTCTTTCTTTATTGCAATAAAATCCCACTATGGAAAAGAAAAACTATGAAAAAGCAACAGCAAGTCTGTACAAAGAGCAAGACAAAAAACCTCAAGCTGCACCAAAAAAAAAAACAACCATCCCTGTAAAGAAAGCCAAAAATGCCTAGAAATTACATACCTTAGGGCACCCATGCTCTTTCTCCTGAAACCAGAAAATAATGTGCAGTAGCACAAAATAAAAGCAAATCAACTTTGCAGTAGACTTTCAGTTTGTTCTTCTGGTGAAGAGTCCTTTGTGTTCATTCTTTCAGCACCATTCCCATGTTCTCTTTCATTGCTTGGTTCATTTTTTTTCTGCGGATATGGGATGGAGCTATTCATAGTAATCCTCACGCCCTTTTTATCTCCAGGTCTTGTTTTCTGACATACAACGCTATAATGCGTGCAGTTTGCACTGTTGGGGGTCTTCTAACCCACAGATTCCTTTCCATCACTGAAGGTAGCATATTTTCACTAAATAACTGTTTCATTCCTGCACACCTCTGCAGCCAAAGACTCTTTAATCAGGTTCAAGAATTGGCTGTGCTTCAGAGCAGAATATATTTCTGATATCCAGGAAATAATTTTTAGAAGACTCTGTAAGTGCAGTAAGCTTTTAATCGGGGATGAGAAGAGGGAGGAAAAAAAAAGTCTTTTCCATTTAATTTGGATTTTTTTAAAGAAAAAAAAGTACTTGTATTTTTTTAATTACCGTGTGGTTAGGATGATAGTTCTCTCACTGGTGGTGGAATCTCAGGAAGAAAATAACCCTAACAACTAATGGTATAAACTTTATCTAGTGGCTACTTTTCTGAGGGATTGTTGAGAGTGCGTTTTCAATTTGCATCATGCTAAATATTTATTAGTGGGATTGACTGGAAATGCTTCAGAGGAGCTGTTCTGGTCTACTAGATATATAATAGTGATTTTTAAAGAACTGTCTTAATAAGCAATTACCTTAGGGAGCTCTTCTGGTTGTGTGGTTAAATAATACATATTTTATAAACTTCAGTGGAAGACTTAATGCTACATTTTCATTCTCATACCTAAAGAAAAAAAAAAACAAAACAAAAACCAGAAAAACCCGGAAGACATGAATACATTAGTATGCTTCTGTTTGTGACAAGCCCTGCTAAAAGGAAAAGCATTCAAGGTTGTAGCTGCCATGGCATCTCCATAGCAGAGATTGTCTCCCTGACCTCTGCAGGACTGATTTTCCCCCCGAGTTACTGCTCCTTCATCTTTCTCCCCCTCGCCCCATGCTCTGATGAGCAGATGGAAGCCTAAATATGCCTAAACCCAGGCCACGTTTCTGCAAACTTGAATTGTCCTGGAAACATAAGATAGGTCTTTGTCCCTGTGAGCCCTTCTGCAGCACCTCAGACTGCTTTGGGGTAGACAAGGAAGCAGATGTGCTGGCTGACTGCAGTCCTGTCTGCTTTGGGGAACAGAAGGGTTAAATGGTAAGGAAGGGGTGCAAAGACTGGGTATCATGCATTCATTTTTATGATGCTGCACCTAATAGCGGGGGACAACAGAGGAAAATCAAAGCCTTGAGGTAAAGGGCAAACGGATGCTCACAGTGCTGCTTGTTTCCCAGCTAAAAGTTGACTGCCCTCCCCTGTGCAGCAGCAATTCCTTTAAAGTTGTAGGTAATATAGCATGTGGAAACTAGAGAGGTGGCTAGTAGCAGGACTGAGTTCCTATACTGCTTATCACACTTACTCTCTTGTTCTGGTATTGGAAGATCAGTCTCTGAGAAGCTAATTTAGCAGACGACTAAACGTTATTTAGCAGCGTAACATGGAATACTTCTCCTGACATCCCAGCAAAGCCTCTAGCTTTCCTGAAAGCACACAGAAAAACTAACACGCAGCAGTCATCTCATGTCCCCAAGTTCTTTCTCTCCAAGCAGAAAGTTAGTGAGAGAAAGCAAACAAAGTGCCCACTACTCATATTTGATTGAAAACCATTTGGTACCAAGCAATGGCTGCACCTTTACTCCCGCTCCCCTCCTGAGATAGAGCAAAAGATAATTTTAGTTTTGCAGCCGATGTGAAGAAGGATTGCCCCTCCTTTCTCCAAGCAGAAGTGTGGCAGCAGCTACCATTTTAGCAAATGCAGCGTGTGAGTGCCTGTGCGCGTATGCGCAGTTCCCCTCATCGCGGGGTGCAAGAAGCGTGAAGCAGCATCGCAAAGAACATCCTTGTGTGGAGCCGATCTGGCAAGCAGTGAGGGCTTGCACACCTGCCTGTAGTAGTTTATCTGGCTTACAGGCATACGGGAGACTAGCTAAAATACAGCAATACATGTATCTTGGTGTTAAGTGTAAGGAAACTAATCCAACTGACAGTCCTATGAAGCCAGTGGACGCTAAAAATGTGGCAATTAGAGTTGTTTCGTTTGGTTTATTTTCGTTTCCTCCATTTGCAGAAATAACATCTACATGTCATTTACATGCACACTGCTTTTACGTGTTAAAAAAAGAAAAGAGACATTGTGCTTTGGTTGTGATGAATTTCTATGCTCATAACACTTCCATCTCCTTGTATTTCCTCAAGCTTGAAGATTTGTAAACTGCATCCAGCTTGAAGACAAAGCTCCTTGTGATTTATTTTGATATGCTGGGTTTTTTTGCTAAAAACAGGGGCAAAGTCTTCCTGCCTGTAGACATGTGCCTTCTTTTGTGTAGATGAAAGACCAATCCCTTTCTTTTTTTTTGTTTTTTGTTTCTCCTAACAGGTCCTGGGTTATAGGTGCAATAGCCCTACTCTGCTTATTAGGACTGACCTGGGCATTCGGACTCATGTATATTAATGAAAGCACAGTCATCATGGCGTATCTCTTCACCATATTCAATTCTCTGCAGGGAATGTTTATATTCATTTTCCATTGTGTCCTTCAGAAAAAGGTAAGACAGATGGTTCCCAGTGGCAAGAGAACTGGTAACGGGGTGTTTTGTTGCCTAACAACCACAGCATAGCATCATCTGCGTCCCTGAATTCGTCTCACGCAGTTTTATCTCTATGCACCTAATAAGGGTGGTGTTTAAAATGGAAACCAGCAAGATACAGGGGGATGATGTGATAACAAAGATATGTGGCAATGGCATTTCAGCAGCCAGGGCGCTGGCAACACATGTATCAGAGGCAAGGGAAAGGCAGGGCTTTACAATAGCAAACCTGGACCAGGACTTGCCTGCTGTCAACCAGATTCTCCTTTACTGTATGCCAGTGTGAGACGGGAGCAAATCCATGAATATTGGGAAAGTGCTCCTGTGGCTGAGTGCTCACAGCAAAATGGAGCTTTACATGCTTATTTGCAGTTCCTACAGGAAATTACCCCTTTCTATAGCAGAATATGTGGGTTGATGGTATGTAATAGGGGTTGCTTCCCCCACTTTTTTGAGGACTGAAGGATGTGTGCTCTACCTTTATATTGCTTGGGCCTGATGTGGGCTTTTGGAAATCTTCCTCAAAGCAAGCACAGCAAGTGCTTCTTGCTGGAACTTGAAGTATGCCCCAATTAACATTTGCAAGATAGCAGTGGAATAGCTTAGGTAAACTCTGGGGGAAAAAAACATAATAAAAATCTCTGTGTGTATATGTAGATCAGACTTACAGCCTCTGACAATCAGTAATAAATATTTTTAAGAACCTTTTTGTTCTCTACTGAAATATAGTAGTACAGAGCTCTCCAATTCTGTGCATTTCTGCTGATAATTTTTTATGTACATCTTAGTTTCAAAGTGCAGTTTCTTTAACCAGTATAAATATAGGGAAGAGTTTATATATGGATACACTGGTCCCAGCTTCTCAGTGTAACTAGTGTCTTTTGGTGAAATGGCTTACTGAGTAAAGTCAGGGCCATGTTTAGATCTGTTCTCCATCTGAGAGCCCCAGTCTTGCTCCTGTGTTATTCACATATTCCTATACAGGGAAGGGAGATCTGACCTAGGAAAACATAGGGGCAGAGCAACTGACATCATCCACCTGGACTTATGCGAAGTGTTTAACACTGTCCCACATGACATCCTTGTCTCCAAATTGGAGAGGCATGGATTTGATGGATGGACCATTTGGTGAATGAAGAATTGACTGGATGGCTGCACGTAGAGTTGTGGTCAATGTCTCATTGTCCATGTGGAAACCAGTGATGAGTGGTGTCCCTCAGGGGTTGCTGCTGGGGCTGATACTGTTCAACAGTATGGTGACATAGCGGCATCGAGTGCACCCTCAGCAAGTTTGCCAGTGGAATCCTGGGCTACATCAAAAGAGTGTGGCCAGCAGGTTGAAGGAGGTGATTCTACCCCTTTACTCTCCTCTGGTGATACCCCACTAATACTGCATTCTGTTCTGGTGTGCCCAGCATAAGAGGGACACGGAACTGTTGGAGGAAGTCCAGAGGAGGCCACGAAGTTGATAAGAGGGCTGGGGCACCTCTCCTACAAAGACAGGCTGAGAAAGTTGAGGCTGTTTAGCCTGGAGAAGAGAATATTGTGTGGAGACCTCATAGCAACCTTCCAGTATCTGAAGGGGGCCTACAGGGAAGCTGGAGAGGGACTCTTCATCAGGAACTGTAGTGACAGGACAAGGACTAATAGGTACCAATTGAAAGAGGGGAAATTTAGGTTAGATATTAGGAAAAAATTTTTTCCTTTGAGGGTGGTTAGACACTGGAACAGGTTGCTCAGGGAAGTTGTGGATGCCCTAACCCTGACGGTGTTCAAAGCCAGGTTGGATAAGGCCTTTAGCAACCTGATCTAGTGGGAGGTCTCCCTGCATATGGCAGTGGGATTGGGACTAGATGATCTTTAAGGTCCATTCCAACCCCTTAACATTCTATGATTTTATGATTCTGTGATAATCAAATTTCATCATAATAAGTGAGCTCTGTGAGCGATGCCTCTGGAAGGATCTGCAGAGCTGTGTGAAAATGTCTTTCTTGAAACCAAAAGAAAACTTTGGGAGTTCAGAGTTTTGTCTTTGTCATTGCATCTCAAATTTTTACATCTTAAGAATCTTAAAAGCCTTATCTAGATGCAGCTGCCTGCTGATGATCCCAAAACTCTCAGCAAGAAAGTTTCAAGGCAAGATGATAGCAAGAAAGTAGGAAGCATCACCATCACCAATTAAACCTGCAGATGCCTCTCTGATGAGGAGTTTGAATTTCTGCACCATTCTCGCTAGTCCATTCTCTGGCCTACAATGCACCTCACAAAGAGTCTGTACCTAGCCCAGCCTAGCATGGCACCACAGCCTCCTTGACTAGTGCAGTTCTCACTCGGCATGGAAGAACCATTTCTTTTCTGTCTTAAGACAATCTGCATCCTTAAACCATCACTGATGACTGTGGAGTCACTCATGATTTATGGCAGCATAGAGAGGAGAATGCAGCTGGTGCCTTGCTGTGGGGTGAATGCATCTCTCTGACCTATGAGCTGAGGGAGGTATTATTTAAGAAGAGAAAAAAGAATCCTTTCCTATGTATCATGGACTAGAAAATCAGCAAAATGCTGCAGAGAGGCAAGCAGTGGGTGGCTAATTAAAGCAATTGAATTATTTTCTCTCAGCAAAGGATTGATTAGGCACTCGAGCATATTGGGCACTTGTGGTATTGTGTTTGTCTCAAGCGCTTAAGGAAAAACCTAATGAAAAAGCTGTAATTTGCTATTTAAACAGTTGTTTCATGGAGTTGTGAAATGCTCATAGACAGTTTGGCAAAATTTTATGGCTAACCATGTGCTCCAAGAATTCTCAACTGGTGTTTTGGACATGCATGCATTTTTTTGGGCTCTTTTGTGTCAATGGGTAACATGACCCTCTTTTGGTTCTTCAGTATAGTCTGCTCATTTTCACTCCTGTCCCATCTGGTTTCTGGGTATTGATGTCTGTAAAAAGTCACACCTGAAACTCAGTCAAGACTTAGATCCTGCCCTGGCACAAGTTAGTGTAGGTCCCCTGAAGCAGAGAAGGTGACATAGGTTTGACAGCAATGCCCATTTAAAACATAAGTGGCTTGCACAGTGCTGTGGAAAAGCCGACTCCAGCCACACCTGAGCACTGGGAATATAATCTCTAGGGCTGCTGGCTCTACAGTTTCCTCGAATTTCAATTTGACGGCAAGAAACATTTTTTTTTAAAAAAATCGATATCTCTGATATGTTTCTCTTGGAATTTTTTTTTCTTAATCCCCTGCCAGAAGCAATAACTTTTAGTACCTTGATGAGCCAATATGCTATTTTATATCAAATCTATGAGGACATTAATTTTAAGTCATAAATAGTGTATCTGTAGTTTCTCCCATGCTCTTTTGATGTGCCTCAAAGGACGCTACAAGGGGCTGGTGTCAACAAGCAGCTTTGCTGCATGGAAGCAGTCGCTTATGCCATCGTAAACCATGAGCTCACGCCTCCAGAACATTCAGCTGCAAGGTGTAATAGACTCCTTCCCCACGCACTGCAGCAGCTATTGCTTTAATGAACCACTGAGGAAACATCAGGGGCTGTGCTCAAAATCAGAAGGCAGTGGGTTGGAGGAGGAGCTGCCTGCTAACCACCATTGCGCTTTCCTTGGCTAGGTACGTAAAGAGTATGGAAAATGCCTGCGCACGCATTGCTGTAGTGGGAAAAGTACAGAGAGTTCTATCGGCTCAGGAAAAACCTCGGGGTCAAGGACACCTGGAAGATACTCCACAGGCTCACAGGTAACCCACACTTCTTGTTAGTGCCCCAATGATTTGCACCGTCACATCAATACCCTTGTCAGCTGTTCTTGGAGGAAAGCGCCTTTCAGCACCAAAGGAGCTGCCTTAGGGCTCTCCCCAGTGCACCTGCAGAGATTGCCCTCCCTTCTGGACCCGAGTTCAACACAGTGGCTTCCCTTGAGATGTGATGGTAATTAGTGCTTCTCCAAGAACCTTCTACATAATTGTAGAAGGTTCAAACTTGCCTTCCAGGGACAGGTGGGTGGTCAGGGGATCAGGAGCTGTGAGAGCATTTTGTCAGCTGTGCTACATTCCAATGCATCTTTTAATCACGAGATTAAGGTTGTCACCACTATTAACATGTCCAGGAATGATGCTATAATGACCAGGTATTTTTCTTGATAAGAAAAACAATCTTGCAATAGGCTTCACTGTGAAAGGATTTACTTTCTGGCATTCAGTAGTTTGATCAATTTGCCTTAGTTCATAGACCTCTTAGGAGAATCCATTGGGGTCAGATTATCTGACTGAGTTGCTGGATTTGTTACGCTTTGGTCACCTGAAAATTCAGGCTTTGTGTAGTTTGTGCACTTAGCATTTTTGAAACCAACTTCTGTTTAGAGATTTATGGATGAGCAGTTCATATAAAATGAAGAAGCTTACTTCTTAATCAATAGAAACCAAACACAAATTTATTCAGTATTAGTAATGGAAGTAATTATACATGACAGTTTCACTATTAAATTATGAAAGACATGCAGCAAGTAACAGTTTATAACTTCCTGGGAAAACCTAATTTGTGATTTATGTCTTGGAGCAAATTATTATTTATTTTTGGCAGTTTCCAAGATGTCATCTGAGAGCTCCACTTTGGCATTTTCGTAGGTCTAGAAGTTATGCAGAGCAAATAAAAGCAATAGAACATAGAGCCTCCCTCCAGTAGGCCATCAAAACCCACAGAAATCAGTAATGTCCAAAACTCACTCTAGCAACATTTAGGTGGCTGATTTGAAAGTTTTACATAAGTTAGCTATTGCACTGGTGCCCTCCTCTCCAGGAAGCGTTTACTTTAATGGATCCTCCCTCTTGTCAGTCCCAGCACAAGAAAACAAGCCTTTTCTTGGGTGAACTGAGTCTCGTGGCAGCAGTACCTTCATGGCAGATGAGGTTTGAGGTACAAAAGCAGAAGCTTGTCTTTGGAAGGAGCAAAGTACCTGAGACCTCTTATGGGCAGGAGAAACCTCACGCACGTGATGGAGAGT
Source organism: Manacus candei (assembly GCF_025592945.1). Lineage (NCBI taxonomy): Eukaryota > Metazoa > Chordata > Aves > Passeriformes > Pipridae > Manacus > Manacus candei. Next base: position 39,188,801 of record NW_026138076.1, on the reverse strand, counting down.
GGATGGAGATCACTCTGAGTTGTTGAAAGCATCTGACTCTGAATTTTAAATAGAGAAGAACATGAGGAAGAAAACTCTTAAGATCCCTTTTTACTCTGAGAAGCACATAACAAACAGAATAATTAATCCACAGTGGCTCATGTCAGAGAAATACAATAGATTAAATGTCCAGGTGAAAAATAATTACTGTAAAAGTGCATGGACCTCATGTCACATTGTGCTCCCATTTATAAAGGGCTAATGCATGATTAGGAGATGCTGTTACTACATAGTTAATGAGTAGACTAGGACTTTTCAGCTTGTACCACATGATTAAGCCCTGAAAAATCTCTCATGGCTAAGCTCTCACTATGGAAAATGCACTTTGGAAAAACATGATGTGTCACAGTGGGAACTAGGTTTCCCAATCCCCCAGACCACCTAAGCACCAATTTCATGCAGCCATGGGATGTGTCCATCATACTCTGAAATGTGAAGTGAGGGAGAGTTTCCCTTGGATGCCTGGGTTCTCCAGTCGTCTTCACACAGGGATTGTCAAACCGCTCACAAGATGCATTTTGGCTGATTTTTTGATCTTTTGCAAGGTCTAGTTGGGGAGGAGTGAGACAATGATATAAAAGCCACAGTGGCAGATAGAGCATATTTGATAAACAAAACAGAAGGCCGGCATGTTCAGGACACTTTCCCCAGTAGCAGAAGCCATACCATAGATGGCAAAACCATCAGTAGGGGAACAGAAGTCATTCGTTCCTGGGGAATTGTTTTCCTCCCCGTATCCCCAAGATGCGAAATAGCTATATAAAACCTCTGTTCATTCAGGGACACCAAGACACAGAACAAGTCTTGTTCTTGTTCTTGCACTTCAAAAAAATAAGAATCAAGGTGTCTGAGTTAGTACGGGAAGCACGTGTGCTTCTGTGTGTAAGTTATTTTTCCATTATTTGGTGCTTTATTGGTAAACCTGTAGCCCACAGGGGTCTGGGTTTCTCTCATGCATGATTTTTTTAAATTAAGATGTAAGCAATTCAATTATGCACTTCTTCTTTGGGCTATGCGTTTGTCTTATGAAGTTAGGCAGGCAGGGTCTGACGTGCACAAGGCAGGTTATAGCAAAACAGCAACTGCTTGCTTACAGCTGGCTAGAAACAAGTCTCATCCTGAACTAGACATGCCAATAGCCATCTTTAGTGAGGCAGAAAGAAACCTCTCTGCAGCTGCTAAAAATTCATTACCTGCTGTGGTTCAATCCCTCTTCAGAGCCGGATTCGTAGGATGTGGAATGACACAGTTCGAAAGCAGTCCGAGTCTTCCTTTATTACTGGAGATATAAACAGTTCAGCTTCACTCAACAGAGGTAATTATAAACTATTTTTCATATCTCTAACTCTTGTGATGGCTTAAAGGAGTCTGAAATGTGTGGCCCCTTCCCCCCCTACCTTTTCCTCCTCACCTCAGATGTCACTGGACCCTATTTTCCCACCTAAGAAATGTTACAGTGATAACTGGGTGGACGTTTTATGGTGGCTGTTGCCTTTTTTTTCTTTTCCTTTTTTTATTTCTACATGTGCATTTTCAAGAATTGTCATTTCTGGAAAGAAGTTAGGAAAAGCAAAAAAGATAAATGAAATGAAGTTGAAATCTCCCCTTTCCCTCAGCAAACTGCTAGTGCCAGAAGCTGCTGATGTGTCAGGCCTCATTGCTGACCGTGAAAATGGGCCATTACAGCATTGTACAGTCTGTGTTAAGCATCACAAGAGTCCTGATTGTCCTGGATATGTAGCAATACTGTCATCTTTACAGAAGCAAAAATGAGCAGCAGAACATAGACGTAAGAAGAAACTGAGCTTGGAACAAAATTGTCTGTGTTGGTGTTAATATATCTAGTTTGAAGAACTGACTGATGTGAACTTTATAGACATCTGCGGTGGAAAGGCTATCAGAAATGTATATGCCAAAGAAAATGTGGTGTCTGGCACTGGAGGAAATCTGAACAGCTTTTTTAAACCAAGTCTTTTTCAGGGAGTTGCAGGAAAGCCATGGTAAAGGAATACCAGAAAAAGAGCCTCAGAAATTGCTTTCTTTCTTCTCCAGTACAATTACTTTATAGTTTAACCTTGAGCAACCAGATTCCAAACTCTGTTTTGTGTATCTGCCCAGTTGATGCTGGAATTAAGAGGGGGTAGAATTGGGATTACTGCGCCCAGCTGTTCTGTTTTGTGAGAAATAGAAACCCAGTCGGGCAATTTCCAATCAGAATTTATTATATGATAAAAGCAAATTGGGCACTGGGTGATCAGGGAAGGGGTTCAACAACTCCCAACGCCTGTCACACCCATAGAAGACATTTGTTCTACATTTATTTCCAGCTACTACATGAATATTCATTATACATAAGTATAAACATTACACATTGTTAGGTACATGAGTATAAACATTACACATTGTTAGGTCAGACATTCCACAGATATTTCTTAACAAGAATGTTATCTATAAGCATCCATAATATATTGTTAAATCAGACTTTCAGCAGATGTTCGCTTGTTATCTATACAAAGTTATAAATTTTAAGAAAGGTGCTGTTATCTAGCTAACTAAACAAAATTTTCTCATTATAAATCCTATACAAGGTAAAAGGGAGGTAACTTGTTTTATCTCTTTATAGGGGCCCAATTAAGTTTTACAACTTGTTTTTCTTTTCTCTCCAGGTCATATTGAACTTACACTGTTTTCTCTTAATTAGCTCGAATCATTTTCTCAGTTTATCACATCTTATGATGATAAAAATCAAACATATTTCTAGTCCTGATGGTTGATCTGCAAATCTCAACTGAGAATTGAGTTGGGACTTTGGTTCTTATTCAGTCTTTATTCACCACAAAATTTCCACTGATTTTAGGGTGAGTTTTGCCTGAGGATAAACTTGAAAGATTTTGACTGTGCTGTTAATAATATTGGCTACTGAGTACTGGGGAACTAGAGGCATATGATTCCATTCTCTGAACATTATATGTATTGCCCAAATCAGTGCAAAGGGAAAGGTAGTGTAGTTAACATGGAAATGTACTGTACTTCAACTTGCTGGTGTTTTTGTCCTGGGATAATTTCACTTTGCACTGAAGATTCGTTAATAAAGTTGACTAAAAGATACAATTACTGCAAATGCCTGATTTATCCGCATTTATTGTCCTCATGTCTCTCTGTCTTTGTATTAAAGACTGGAGAGCACCAGCCAGGCTTCTCTGAGTTTAATACAGAGGGGAATCAGTTGTCACACAAAGATTACAGCGAGCGCCAGTTTCCCTTGGCCATCCATTGCTCCGTCTCAGTGGCAAACCAAAATGTGTTATGCATAAAATGTTTGCTCCTTTAGTTAGCACAGAATTTGACTTGCTCTGTGATGCAACTGAGGCTACCAAGGGATATGCTTTAGCAAAAAGGATCTTCTGGGCTCGTCAGCAAAAGAAAAGTATCTCTTCTTTTTCAGTTTTACATTTTTTTCTGTGCAAAGCAGGAAGTATGACCATAAATTGGGAAAACTGTGAAGAGGTTTCAAGTGGGCAATCTTCATCCCAGTGTGGTGAGAGCCTGTTACTAGATGTGCCTGTTATTTAAAGGTCAGTTGGGAAATGAACTGCCAGGGGAGGCATCTTCAAAGCAGATTTCATCCAGCTATTTTCCTTGTGTAACATTGGATGAGATGAATCATCCGGAGGGCCTGGATCTCTCTACTGACTGCAGAAGCAGCCTGATAACTATCTCGGAAGGGAAGCCTTTTAGGTGGAACACTGAAGTGACTTGAATAAGTTGTACTACTATACAGGGTCATCCTCCCTCTTTTTCACGCAGGCAGACACAATATTTATTGTTGTTGGGTTTTTTTTTTTCTTTTCTGGTAGAAGTATTTGCAAAGTGGAGGTTAAAAGCATTTATTTGGGAAATAGCATCTCCAAAGCAGCAGGTGGTCAGATCCATATGGAAAATGCACCTGACATCAACAGTAATCCCAGCTGCACAGGGCTCCAGGTATTTCTCTCTTTATCCTGTTTATTTCAACTGAAAAGAAACATTTGTGGTCTTAGGGCTTTGCTCAGACAAAACTCTCCAGAGAGCTGCAGTGTGAGCAGGGCAGCGGGGCACTACAGTTTTCACAGTTGTCTTCCTCTTAATATTTAAATATATATCCATCTTTAAAGGAGCTGTTTCATTAATGTTTTATTTACAAGCATGCAATAAAAGCTCAGGGGGTTGAAGTGTGAGCCTTGAGTTGTATGGTCAGAATCTTTCCCTGCCCGAGGTTGATACAACAAGCTTGCATACCTGTTCAAAAATCCCTTTCCAGCCTTCCCAGCCTAGACACCTTTTGCATGAAAGTATCTGTATTATCCCAAGTAAAACATTCTGTCTGTGCTGGCATTTTTCCCAGAGCCTTCAGACAGCATCCTCTGTTCTAAAACAGGGAGAAAATGATCTTTTCTCCCCAGAACCACCCTATTATCCAGTTACTGACCTGACTCCACTTTTCCATGTCCTGGGCCAGCGCTGAGTTTTCATGTTTCTATTGTGAGAGCAGAAAGCAGTGAGACATCTTCCAGCTGGATGTGTCTTTAAATTTCTCACTTAAATCTGTTTTGTCCCTGATATTATTCACCATATTTGCAGCCTCCTGCTACGTGATAACATCCCTACGTGATAGCATAGCTAGGCAAGACTGCTCTAGCTATCCATATTCCTGTATGATGGCCAGCATCTCTGTGTGACATCACATCCCCTCTTCTTCCTTCATGAAGCTCCTGGGCGTCAGTCTGGAAGATGGTGTCTGTGTTAGTGCATCCCTCCTTTAGACATACACCTATGTCTTTTTCTGATTTAGCAGATATGACACTGTTTATGGCTCTTTTCAGCTTCATATCCTCTTTTATCTACTATTCCCACCCCCCCCCCCAAGTAATTAATCATAATGTTATTTTTCATATTCTCATTTATCATACCAGGAATTTCAGTTATAACCCCAAACTTGCTTGATGTAATGTGTTCTGTAATGAAAACTATACTCACTTTATCCTAAGGCATACAAGACTATTTCAGATATTTCCTGAAGGTAGCATCTAATTATGGATTAGTAAAAAATATATCTGGCTTTGTTTCCCATTGTTGCTCATTATGGCTTAGTAGTGGTGTGGATTTGGAGTTGTTATACCACTGAAATCAGGAGGAAGGGAACAGAAACTGGCCATGGGTTTCCTCTTCTACTGGTGAATGAAGAGCATGCCTGTCCACCCCATGGTCATGGTCTCAGTTTCAGGATCCAGGTAGATTTCTGCTCCTTGCACTCCCACTCTGCAACCTTGCCCAATTTTTCATAGAATGGGTGTGGCTGGATATTTTTACCATCTATTTCACATCCAGCCAGTGCTCTGCATTTCTTTTCCCAGTGCTGAAAACTTCAGGGGTGTAAAAGCTGAACCAAGCTGATTACCTCATGAGTAGAAAAATGAAGTTTCCCTTTGCCTGTAGGGTATTTAGCATGTGGTCCTAGTACAGGCACTTGGGTGCAATGCTGTAAAACTAGAGCAAAAGAGATGCATTAGAACAAAAGGGATGCGTGCAGGATGGACTGTTTGCTAAAGCTTATTACTTTGAAGGCTGAAAAGTAGAATGTATGAAGGAAAACAACAGGCAGTTTTCCTTTGTGTTAAGTTCATGAGGAGAAAGTGGAGCAGATGACTGCTTGGTTGTAACAGCAGATTTTTTGATTCTTGGGCTAAGGACAGTTTCTAAAAAGAGCTAGAGATTAAAAGCAATTAACAGCATCACTGTTGTTCCAATTCTGCTGTACTTGTGTTTTGTTAATCTAATCATGGACGTGTGCTGGACCCACAGACGGAGCCAGCGAGAGAAATTGGGGTATCTGTCATCATGGCACAGATGGCAAGAGGAGCAGGGGACAGCTGCGAGCATAAGCATTGCTGAGCCCTGATAGTGCAGCACGGGCCCAAGCTTTGGGTACATCCAGTTGGCCACCTCAGGATCTTGAGGAATGGGTCTGTTTGCACCTTTGAAGTATTGCTGTCAAAAAGTACTTGGATAGCTCAGCCAGCCTTGCAAACAAGCAGTCTGTCATGGTTTGAGATAGCCCCAAAATCCAATTCCCTAGCTCCATTCCCCCCTCCCACATCTCAACCTAATGTGAGATGGGTTTTTCCAGACAAAACACACACCAGACTCAAAGTGGGGGAAAGGGAATATATTACAATGACTGTACAAATAAATACCATATCACATTATACACATGATCACAAACTATCTCTACCATGACATATAGTATTTACAGTGGATCAGATCTCTTCTCCCCTCCAAATAAAAGTCCAGGTGGGAAAGAAGGACAGATCCCTTCCAGTCCTGAACAGCAGCATCTTCTGAGGCAGCAGTCTGTCTGTCTTCTCCACATGCAGCAGCTGATAGCTGGCTTTCTGCCAGCACTCACGAGGGAGGTATTCAAGCCTCTCTCGGCCCCATCGCCTCCAACCGAGGGGTCTTCCGTGGGCTTCGTAACCCCAGACAAGGTCGTATCACCACGTCATATCACGAAGACACAGGGGGGTCTTCGTGACGGTCTGGTATCTCCAGGAGACTCAGCTCCTAGCAGGGCCTCTGTGCCCTGTCTCTCAGGCTGCCACCGTGGCAGCAGTGCAAGGGGGGGGGGAGCCAAGGTCAACTCCCCCCGCATTCCTCTGGCCGTCCCGGTCCAGCTACGGGACGCTCTGAGCTTCTTAGCTCCTCTCTCTCTCCAGTGCTGCATGTCTAAAACTCTTCTCCTCAATAGGAGTCCATGTCCCTCTTCTCCAAGAGGGGTCTCAAAGGAGTTTTAGGGGATCTGGTACAGTCTTACCCCAAACTCTGTCTCTCAGGCTGCTGACTCTCTTTCTCCTCGGCTCTCTTTCCAGGAGTCTTCTCTGCGGTGTTGCATGTTGCTTCTGCTGCTCCTCCAGTTCAGGTGTTATCTGCTCTGGCTCTCTGCCACCGTTTCTCTGGTCAGTGCCGGCTGCTGCTCTGTGCCCATGGAGAAAACATCTCCCGGCATAACTACAGGCACCTAGCCCAGCTTTATGCTGTTCCAGGTCCCTGTAGCCCCCGCTGGGGGCTGGGGGCCAAAGCCCCCCTGTAGGGCTCAGAGCCCCTTCCTCGTGGCTCTACAACATGGCCACCTCTCCAACAACAACCAAACTACAACTCTTCTCTTCCGGTGAGCTTGTGATATGTTTACATTTCTGCAGGAGCGCCCATTGGGCAGAACTTCAAAACTTCCAGGGGTTTCCACCCCTTGGGGTCTACCACTTAATTTAGCCTCTAGGGGAAAACAAGATTCAAACCACGACACAGTCATAGCATGAAACAACCATGTGACACCAGCTTATTTTTTATCCATGTCTTAGGTGAGAGGCATTACAGTAATTACTGTTTCTCTTTGGATATGAGGAAAGTGAAAGAGAAAAAAAATCATCATTAACTATATGGTACTCTGTTACCCTTTGAGTTTTCAAATTAAGGGCAGAGGGAGGTATGTGCTTTTTTTTTTCCAGAGGGAAAATAGAAGTTGTCCTTTAAAGAAAGGAATGTTCCTTGTTTTGGTGAGGCTCAAGAGCAGCAGAGACCAAGGACTTTGTCACTGGTCCAAGGCAGTGCTTTGTTATAGGAAAATGCACGGTTGGAGTTATGTATATTCATTCAGGTTTGCAGATAAGGGCAATTATGACTTCATTCATAGCAAACACTTACTGTATCTTAATAGTTTTTCCCTCTTCAGGGAAATAAATGGGCTAGGGGTAAAACCATCAGATTTCATGGAAAACAGAAACTACTCCAGGAGTCTGTGTTGGGTCAAGTGCCGTACTCCCGTTGTAACGCTCTGAGTCTTGGCTTACACACTAGACAGCAAGTTTAGTAGTTTATTCCAATAGAAGTCTTGCTATACAAACAGGAATATGTGCACCTCTTTTCTTTTGGCTATATGCATATATGCTTTACGTCTGCTCATCCCCAAAGCACTGCTCACCATCCCCACCACTCTCATCCGTGGAGGTCTCCTGGAGGAACTTCTTGGTGGTTTACATTGTTGCTCCACTCGTCTGAAAGACAGGAAACATCAGGGAGCTGTAAGAGCAGAACTGTTTCGTGATGGAGAAGAGTTGAGAGCTGGGAGATGTCAAGCACCAGCCAAACCCTCTCTGATGGGTCATGGTGCCACGGGGGCTTAAGCCAGAAGGCAGAGCTGACAGCCCTGGGCAAGATGAGGGATGAACCAGGTCAAGGCTCCAGCCCAGACCAGCAGAAGATTGTGGCAGAGACAGGGCTGGAAACTGAGCTACAGTACAGGTCCAAGGAGACAGATACTAGGCAAGGACTGAGTGCCCAGGGCCGAGCAGGGGTGTGGGTCCTTGATGGGTCTCATTGAGACCACTAAGGCCTATGGGGGTCATAAGAACGCCAACAGCTCTTGTAGATTGGAGCCTAGGACCTCTGGCAGCTCTTACTGAAGGATGGTAGGTCTTAAATACAAATTCATCCTTGTGGCCCTAAGGGTCTGTTCCTGAGAGAGCATGCCAGTAAAACCCATCAAAGACTCATCACAAATCCCTAAGATCCCCACTATTGGCACACCAGATATTATTCCTGGCTAGGAAAGCCGTATTCATCCCCTGTTTATTCCCATGAAAATGGGCTGAAGTGGGAAATGGAAATGAGGGTACTGTTTGTCCCTACCCCTTGCTTTTCTTCCCAAATGCATAAGTGTCATTGCATGTTTCCTCTTCTAAGTATCCTTCCAGAATAAATACTTGATTTCCTTTTGCTTTATTATTTCTCCCCTGCGTTTTTATATCAACCACAAAGACTTAATCTGAAACACACACAGGAAAAAGGGAAATTATTGCTACTGTTTTCAGAGGTAATCAGTTTAATGTCAAATTCATGTGGATTTCTTCATAATGAACAGAACAAATTGAGCTCAAATTCAAACAGTGGGAATCTGAGTCAGAGAGGAAAATTAAAATGAAGACCATTAATATCCTGATTTCTAACCCAACCGAGACCTGACTGTTTCCTAAATGAAATCTCCCATCAAATTCCTTCCACCCACCCAAAAATATAATTAAGCTGTGATTTCCAGGCTGAAATCGTATCTGCGCTGTGAACTCAGCAGGGACAACTGTGTGTGTTGCAGGGAGTGTGGGTGAAGTTTTAAATTATCTTCAGGTGGCTGTATTATCCTGCATTTTTAGGAAGCACGTATTTAGAAAACACAGTAGGTTAAATTCTTGCTTGGGTAGGAGACTGTCACTCCAGAAGATGAAAGCTGCGGTTTAGCAATGAGTCAGGTTTGGGTCACTCTCCCCAGATCTGCCCTCTCTGCTGAGAGGTGTGGACCACTGGATATATCTCAGTGTTGTAAGATGAAGATGCTTCAGTTTAGCTGTCTGCAGGGGTGGTGGGTGTCATGGTTTGGACATAACTTGGCAATACAGCAGTAAAAAAAGGCTAGACGTTGGTGTAATTAAAAGCACAGACAAGCAGGTGAGAAGGAAAAAAAAGAAAGAAGAGGAAGGAGCAGAAATTGATTCCTCCAGGGATCTCAAACCCCATCCCTGGTACACTTCAAAGAGCAATTGCAGCTCGTTATAACCTGTTTGCCATGCTGACCCTTTGCTGCTAGTGCCTAGATAAAGTGGAGAGAGGATGGAAATTTGGACCGTGGAAGCACTGCTGTTGTCATGCATCAGTCTTTCTCAAGATGCTTGTTCACTCCTTGATGGATTGATAGGACCGGTATGATAGATTTGTGTTGAATCTATGTTGCATATAAAACAAATAGCAAGCAGTGAAGCTCTGGGAGAGGTGGAAATGCCTTTACTCAGCTTGATAGGATATTCAGAGAGCACCATCAACTGATCTATCACAGTCTGTCTAAACACTCCTTACTTGCTCTGAGTAACACCTATGGCTCTTCTTATGGCTTAAAGATATTAGAGAATGAATACTTTCTTTGTTGTCTTTGCATTTGTTTTCCTTTTAAAGTTAGCAGTAAACGATGCCCCCATTCCTCCTGTGAAGTCAGTCAGTTTTCATGACATGTCTTTCAGAGAGATCATTTTAGGGTGTGGGGACTCCTTCATTTTAAATTAGTGAGTTGTGGTTATATGAACATGCATGTTGGCAGGCAAAGTTAGTGATGACTTTTTTTTCCCATTTATTCTTGTTCCCTTTGCGATACCAGGATAGGCAGGTTCAGTGCAGAGGACTCACAGGATGTCCAACTTACCTGTGGTTGCTTGCCTTGTTCATGAATACATCTGCAGATGCCTAGAGGGAACTCACCGAAATATTCATGGATATAAAAATACTTTGCATTATTTTTATTTTCTGAGCGCTAAACTGTTCAAAAACAACTGGACTAAAGAAAGGTGTTTGTCTTCTGCAGACACTTTGGTCTTGTCAGTACCATCACTGCAGAGCTGGGGATGTGGTGTAGAGCAAGAGATGTGTCTGTTTGAACTCCCCCTCGAGATGCTTTAGATGCTTTGTGCTCTGTTTTCAGTGATGCTCAGGGTTCGATGGACATAAATGTAGAGGACTTCTCAAAGTCGAACCTGGGATGGCCCTCGGCAGGGACAGCAGCCTCAGTGACCATTCAGAGACCATCATCTTCCAATGTGCCAATCTCATTTCTTCATCATCATTGCTTTAAAACTAAGACAGAACACTTTTGCCAAGAACTTGTCCCTTTGTGCAGAGCACTGAGAGATGTCACTGCCTAACACTGTCCTTGCTCACCATTGCTGAGTTGGCAGGGGCAAGGTGCTTCATGAACCTGAGGGATGCAGCAATCCTTGCCCTTGAGCATCTCCCTGCTCACTGCAAAGCCCACAGTCCTGGGAAATTTATTCTTTGTTTCAAATGATTCATCAGTCCTGGAACCTGGAGGTCCCTGGTTTAGCCACAAACAAGCAACAGCAAGGCCACTTGCTTCCCCCCTTTAGAATATGACTACAAGTTCATTTTTGTTTCTTTTCAGTCTAGGCTACCACTTGAGAAGGGGATTTTCAGAGGTGTGTAAGTGTCCCCTGGCTGTTTGGTGGAAATCAATGGCTAAGAAGCAGGGGAGAGTCCCTGGTGTCACTTCTTTGCTAATCCAGAGCAAGCCTACAGGCTGTTTTCTAGCATCTCATCCTGCCATAGTAGCTTGAATCCTGCAATTTCTGCTCTTTGCTGGACAGATTTGTGTTCAAGAGTTCTTGCTCTCCCAGAGCCATGGATGCTTGTATTAGTGCTCACAACACCAGGGAGAGACTGCAAAAGAAGTAGCATAGTCGATTTATATCAGGACTTTAAAACTTCAGTTTACCCAGTGTAGAGGCTGTTCCTTTACCCCCCCGTCGCACCACCACTGGCATTTTCCTAATGAAGCTCTTTGTTTTCATCCCCCATGCCCCTCTACTTCTTCTGTTCCCTCATGTAACTCTTACAGACATGCTCATCTTCCCCTGACCCCATGGATACCCCTTCCTGGGGCCCATTGCCCAGATGGAGGGCGTATTTGGTGGGAATAGTCCATATGCCGAATCAGTCATGAGGGATTGCTATTTTTAAGACATAAATCTCTGCAACCCTGTTAAGCGACTGTTGGTTTGGCTAAATGTCAGCAAAATGGCGTCAAAATGACCCATCTTGAAAATCACATATCAAGTAGAGAGAGATTCCAGGTAGATGACAGCAGAGGAGTACTTTCTGTTTGTTGAAACTCATCAGCCTTTCGGACTAGCAAATTACTTCTGCTGTTTTTTTCATTTTCTTTTTTTCCTAATCAACTGTACATTTCATGCTAGGAAAATTATGATTTTCTGCATCAAGGATCAAAACTTAGGGAATTTAATTCCTATTTCTGCCTACGTGCAAAAGTAATTCCATTGTTGATATTCTCTGGCTTATTTTGCCTCTCCGCTGCCTGGGACTGAGTTAACTGAGATTTGTTGCAGTGATTTCAGTGAGTGACATGACATTCTTCCTTTGGGAGATATTATGAACCGGCTTTGATTTTAGGATTGACAGCCATATAATTGGAAGTTCAGTCATTAGGTGGATCAGTTTTAAAGAGGAAAAGTAAGGGCAAGGCAATTTCTGAAATCAGAGCAGGCTTTGGGGAGTATTAGATCTGGCAGAGTATTGCTGCAGAGCAGTCTTAATATGATGACTGTGAAGGAGGAAGGAAGAAAGCATAGCTGCTTATATAGATTCCTGTAACCATGATCCAATTTCCACCATAGGCAGGGCTCTCTGCACATCTTGGATAAGAGCTCAGGTTTAGTGATAAATAATCATAAACAGGAACAATTAGGGATAATACATGGTTGTATAGTCAAGGTAGAGTCGAGCTGTAAACCCTTGAAGGGGTAGTGGTGGTATAAAGAGATGCCTTATCCTGGGTCAATGTTTCTACTCCAGGCAGTTGAGAAGGAATCTATCTGTAAGGGAGCAAATATTTATAAATCGATTTAGACTAAGTGTGTGTTTTGAACATGGCCTGCAGATTATAATCCAGCAGAGGTTTGTCATCTGAAATCGTTGGAGAAGAAAGGAATGGAAAAAGGGGCAAAGAAATACTTTCGCTCCCGTCTCTGCATAAAAGCACGGGATGTTTCATTTGGCAGAAGATGGCCCAGAGCTTAACAACCTAATTTGCTGAAACTCCATTTCACTGCAGTCAGTATTAATAGCTTCACAATGAATAGATTAGATGCTGCGAGTGACAACAAACCTATTTGAGAGAAATTTAATAGGGAAGTTTATTGAAGTTTATTAACTGAATCCTGTTGGCTATTATAAGAACACAGCTCGATAAATCTAAATGTCAGAGTGTTTGTTGAAGAGAACTAGTAAAAATGCTGAAAATACCTGTTGTCTTCCAGCAAATATGTGTGATTTCACTTTTCATAATTGCATTCATTGTTGGAATAAACACATGGAAGACCAGGATTCTTTAAATACTTGAAAACTGTACCTGTAACTAAGAAAAGGATGCTATGGAATGCTAGGAAGAAAAGCTATAAAAGAAACTAGGACTTTGACTTCTACAAGCCTACTTTGAATGTATTTTGTTTCGCTGGGAGTAAAATGGAGTAAGTTGATGCTAAGTGATGTACAGAACCAGCCAGAATGTACAAACTGAAATCAGTGCAGAGAGACTATTAACAGGATTAAGGTTGACCAAAAATAGTACATATGTTTTCTTCTGAAACAAACAAAGATGCCCAAGAAAATCTACATTTTGAGATATGCTGTGTCAGAGGCAATGAAACATTTTGTTACTACTCAGCTGTGCTTTTTCTAAACTATTTTTGTTTCTACTCTAATAAAAATAACATAATACAAAAAGTCAAAGTAAGCTTTCATAGAAGCCACACTTTTGGAACAAAAAGGGAAAACATTTCATTTGGAAAATACTGATTTTGTATGGACATTTTTTAAGCATTCATAGTTTGTGCAATTAAATTTGTAAACTAACCTGGTCTTCCTTCTCAGCAAAACTGCACTTCTGCCACATCTCCTGGGCAGTGGGGAAAATCTCTCCATCCCGTGCTAAAATGCACATAGCTGATTTTGGTGTGCAGTTGAAAGGACCAAAAGTCAAAGAAGATACATGATGGTGGTGTTAGCTGTGCAGACAGATGATCTCAGCTAAAGCAGTGTTCCTCAAGCCCTTTTCAGCCAGGCAGAGCCATGCAGAATGACAGTATTTTTCAGAAAGTCAGGAGGGGCAGTTGGATCCATTTCCTTTCCAGTTAGGTAGACCATGCAGATGATTCAAGGTAAATAACCTAAATGTCTTTGTGGGGCTTTGTCAGCCAGCAGCCTACAAGAAATTATTTGAATTTTGTTCCTGAATGATGCAGTCTAGAGTCTGGCAACATGTGCTTGTCATCATAATTTTCATCCTTTGCTTTCAGCGAGTGGATAAACCATACTTGTGTTTAACAAGGTGCAGTTTTCCCATTGCAGTCATTACAGCAATCTCTTCCAAAAAATTATTGCTACATTCAGTGTTGTGTCCCACATGAAGGAAGTCAATTTCTACTTTAGAAAGGAAAGAAAATGATACCATTTGGTTGCATACTGTCATTAAAATAATACCTACTTTCGTAGGCATAGAAAGCAGCTAACTGTAGCTATCTGAATCCTTTGTGTGTGGTTACAGTGATGATAAAAATTGTGGGATTTTCATTTTCTTTGTCCTGATTGGTTTTCTAAACAGTTTTTCTCAGTTTACCAGTCAAAAATGCAGCCCTCCAGATCTCCCACTGTACCCTGAGCACAGCCCATTCCTTCTCATAGCTTTTTAAATCCAGTAAGGTTGGATCTGCAGGACTTGAATCATGAGGACTGCTGAATGCTGTGAGAGGGACAGGAGTGTCTGCGTGTTATCCAGCTAATAGTTGCCTTCTGAAAGAATATCCTTCCTTTTTCCTTGTGATCAAAGCCTGTAGATCCTTCACTTGATGAGATCCAGCATCAGGAAATCTTGAATTGAGCACTGGCATTTCCAGAAACCTTAATTTGAGTGTAATTTTGGATATCAGAGTAGCTGTGTTGTGCGCTGAGTTTTCATGGAATATCAGTGGAAACAAGGAGGCTTAGGACTGTAGTTGTGCTGGTGTGGTTGTAGGGAATATTTTGTAGAGGTGTGAGTTCTGCTGTTAAATGTTTGCTGGTTGTGATGATCTGATCTTACTGAAAAAGGAGATGGATGCCCAGGTGAACCCGAGGGTTTGAAGCTCTTTTTTCAACCCCAGATTTATGCTTCCACGCATATACAGCATGATAGGGGTTTGGAAACAGAAGGCATTTGCTTTCAGTATGGTACCTTTGACTAGCAGAACCAAGGGTGTTCCAGCACAGCTGATTTAAGGCAGTTACCCTAACTAAGGCAAATAAAGAGTGGTAGCTATGTGCTGGGCTCAGATGCTTCAGGAGACAGCAGAACAGGGATTTGTATAGAGACTATTATTGGTGAAATGTAGGAAAGCAAGGTTGACACAAGGCTGTGGGATTTTTTGGGAAAGATCTGTGTTGCACCACAGATTCTGAGAGCTGAGGATCCAGCCATAAGTGAATAAATAAAAATAAACAATGATAACTGCTGCCTGCTGAGGATATTAGGCTCATTGCCAACACCGAGCCAGACAGCTGCCAAGGGTCACATCCCAAGAGCATTTGGCCAAGGAGAAGACTCAAGGTGGTCAACAGGCACTCACAGCCCTGATCTTTCTGATTTTTGGGTCCCTGGGAATGCACTGACCTTTACAATCACAGTCCCAGCACCCGGCCTTTGCTGCACACCCACATACAGGACTGCAGAATAAGCCTCTTTGCTTTCTCTCATGTTGTTTTGGGAGAGCATGCCACTAGGATCTCATGCTTACTTTATTGGGTTTTTGTTGGCTTTCTATTACCAAGGCCATTCTTGTGCAAATGAGGTCATAGTTTGGTAGTCTACTTGCTCCTTCTGTTTGCGCCTCATCTGCAGACCTAATCCACTCTTCCTAATAGTCATTTTGGTTGCTATAGCAATGATAAAGTGTTATGAAAAAGTCAGGATGATACTTAAATGTATGGCTGGTATTACCTTTTTCTTTCTCCCTCCTGGGAAAGAGAAACTAAATAACAAGGATTTTTTTTGTATATTATTGTTTTATCTAAAGCTATAACTGTAGGCTTCTTGGAGCCTAGATGCAGTCCTTCTCTCTTAGCACCCTTTTAGGCTGGGAATGTTGCTGCTCAAAAGCAATTAGGGAGAAATGAGCCCAAATTTATGGATACAGGGTACATATCATGTTGTTTTTAAGATGCCAAAGTTACAGTTATTGTGACATGCAGAGAGTATGAAGTTTGCCAACCCACCATGATGGAAACCTACTACAGAGTGCTTGGGGCCCAGCTGGGTTTCTGAAAGTATTGAAAGGTAGCTGAACATGTTAGCAGTGAGTTTGCTTTGGATTTGCACCAGCTGAATTACAAGAGAATTACTCAGCACTGCCATTGAAGGTGGCTTCTTGATCACTAAATAAAAAATCTAACGTAGTCAAGGGAGAGAAAGGCAGAAGATGCATAACTTTTGCTCAGTAGCTGCATACAGGAATGGGTGGCTGTTGTACCAGGCCGTGTCTTTCACATACGTGAGAGAGCAAAAATGACCTGCTTATTCTGGATTTTCAACCTTTTTTGCCAAGTTTGTCCTCAGAATCATGTATCTGTATCAAAAATTACCAGAAACTATCTAGTTTTTGACAGCCAGAAAGAGCAGTATTTGTGTGAATTCACTCACTTCAGAGTCCACCACACTGACAAACGCAGGCGAGCAAAGCGTTAAGTGCTGACACAGATTGATCCCTTCTGTCTTGTCACAGGCCATTCCTCATGCAAAACAGCTTGACCTGCCCAGCCATGGTGGGATCAGCTCAGCTTGTTCCTGCCTGCTTGGCTTCACTAGACCAGATCAGGCCGCAGATATATTGAGTGAGATGCTCTTTCTGGCAGTTGGCATTTAAAAGCGCCTCAAGCTAAAGTGCTCAAAACCCCACTGTGGGTATATTCTTCATATCAAATCTCATCGAGACTGAGCTGGAGATTGGGTTAAATCTCAGATGGGAGGATTATATCACTTCTGAGTTTATGGCTGGCATTAACTCTGGACATTCTCATTACCTATATAAAAGTGAGCCCCTTTTTGAATCTTTTATGGCCCAGCTTGATTAAAAGTGGGATGAAAGCAGAAACAATTTTAATGGACTTAGAACTCACTGGTATAAAACTAGTGGGAAAAAAGAAATGGTTCCTACAGTCCCTCATTCCAGATGTATGTGAGATTGATAGAAAACACATTACCATAAAGAAAGAATTGACTCGTTTACCTGTTAGTTACATTCAAGGTTCCTTAGTTAAGCATTCATATAATGTTTTCTTACAGGAGACAGCTTTGTTTCCTTATTTCCAAACACAGCAGCTCATCTTGCTTTCCATCAGCATAGACAAAAATATCAGGTGAGAGAAAACAAGTCTTTTTTTTCCAGCTGCATGTGTTGAGGAGCCTCCCTGGCATGCAGCCCCCATACAGCACCGCCTTCTACTTTGTCCTGTGCTCAAAAGACCGATTAAGTGATCTGCTAATGCCATATGCCAGGGGCTAGGAAGGGCTGGGGGTGATGAGGGAGAGGTAAGACTCCTCTACCTCTGCAGACACAGAAAAGTGCCATCCCAGGCCTACATACAAGCACTTCAGGAGGCAGCTCTGGAGGCCTCCACTTAGCCTTAGGTTTGGCCAGTTTTTGCCTTTCTGTAAATAATTATAAGGTTTGAGCTTTCAGAGAACTCCCCGCTAAGGGAGCCTTGAGGCTTACATATCCTCAGCAACTCCATCCAAAAAAAAAAAAAAAAAGAATGCAAAGGAAAGAAAAATCAGGTAATGAGTTGCAGAGAAGAAGAGATTGTACCCAGTGCCCCACATGCCTTGCAAAGACAGCCTTCGCCACAGCACAGGGCCACCTCCTCTACACCTAAAAGCGGCAGATGGGGTCTCCATGCCCCAGATATTGGCAAAGGCATTTATGCCAGGGTTACTGGGCTTGAGGATTGGCTTTTCAGTTTCTTGTTTGGGTTGAGGATATCAGATGTTAGTGACAGCCAGGTCACCTGAACCCTCTGACAGTCCTGTCCTAGCTAGCTCTAGTTGCCCCACCAATTACTTACTTTCCTGGTGTTTTGTCTTAACAGTTTATTCCTGGAGGTTAAAAACCATGGTTGCCCTTGAGTATTCCTGTTCTAGATCTCTACTGATGGCAGTGAGAATGGCCCTGAGGGCAAGCTTTTGAATTCAGTCATATCTTTGGATACTAGAAGAGATTCAAAGCAAGGGCTTAAGGCTTTTTTTCATCCTGTAGGTATCTAAAAGGTGGTTGGGCAGACTTTGTTTCATAGGTTGATGCCTGTGATAGGAATCAAGGTAGGTCTTGGCAGCTGCCTGCCAAGCTGTGATGATCCTGAAAAACTCAAGTCCAGAGGCCTGCATCTCCTAGAGATAAACCAAAGAGCCAAAGACAACTGCTGTCTGAGAGCTTGGAAGCGGCAACAAAGAGATCCAAGAATGGGGAAACAAGGTGTTTGTGGGGCACACAGAGAGCCTTGAAACATTTATCTCTGTGGCCACTCTCATTCCTGATAGAAATGCCTGATGGAGCTGCAGTGCTCTCGCCTTCAAGGATGGATTTGGGTGGTTGTGGATGTTCTTGATGGTGGTGTCAGAGAAGCTGCTGAAGTGAAACTTGCCCTCTTAGACTTGAGGAACAGCTGCTCTGATAAATGCTGAGAGCCTTCGGAGAGGCTGCATTCTCCATCCTTTCTCTTTAATTCTGCTTTTTTGATTTTAGATGTGTTGCGAAGGACTGGTAAAAGAGATTCTAGCACATAGTGGGAGTTGAATGTGCTGTTGTCTGTTAGTCATTATATATATTTTTTTTATTCATTTGGCACCTTCCGGAGAGTTTTTCCCCCCCACATTGTGTAGGCTGCCATCTTTCTTTCTTTCTTTGTAGCAAGCATGTGGGCGCAGCCTTGCTTACACTCCGAGCGACTGGGAATCCACCATAAATGTAGCTTATCCGCTTTCTGATACATTTTCTTTTGCATTGGTTTGGATTTGTGCATCGTCAGTAACATCTGTTCTGCTTTAGTGGCATACAGTTTTCCAAGTCTAATTAGCTGGCTGCTTGTAATCAGGACTATTTCAACTGTTGTCATTCTAAATGTTCTTTTTCCCTTTTTTTTAATACCACATTTGCCTGATTGACCTTTTTTGTTGTTTTTTTCTCTGTCTTTCTATCGGGCTGCTCCAGGAGCCATGGCTAATCATCTTATAACCAATGCTCTGCTTCGTCCTCATGGCACTAACAACCCTTATAATACATTGCTCGGGGAATCGGCGGTCTATAACAACCCTTCTGTCAGCATGTACAACGCACAAGGTGTGCTGGAGTTTCTCTCTAATTTTTCTAGTGAGAATTCCATTTTCTGTGGCTTATTTTGGCCCATTTCTTTCTTTTTTTTCTTCCTTTTTTCTTTTTCTCTCCCCACGCACACACACTTTTTTTTTTTGAACTGGGCACAAAAAAAGATCCCCTCCCCTTCCTTTCATTTCAATGCATCTCTCCATCTTCCAGATGCTATTTTTCCATGAGCGATCAAATCCACTTTGAAAGACTCTCGTCAGTTTTACTCAAAGCATTCACAGTGGTTTGATTTTTATTTTTTTTCCAGTCTCCTTGCTTTTTTATTGTTTTGGTCTTGTGCGTGTGTGTTTTGTTGAATGCATCCATTCCTCTCTTTGTTGTCAGCACATTTTCTTGTCAAACCATTCATTTCAGAAACAGGAACACCTTTGAAGGTAAGTGAAGCTAAAATGGCCTTTGCCACCAAAGCTGCTCTTGTTTGAAATGGCATAGAGAAATGTGGTCAGCGGTGCACTGGCTTGTGCAGGGAGAAAAACGCAAAATAAAACAAAACTGCCCTTGATCTCTAAGAAAAATGACAGCTGAAGCAAGGAGTGTAGGTCAGCTCCAAAGAGCAGAGCTGAGATATTATAAGAAATGTTTTGCCGTTTGCAGTAATACGTTTTATATGTACTATTAGGAAAAAAAAATAATAGAAAAAAGGTGTAGGGAAACTAGATGCTCTTTGATATCCTCCTTTTGGCAACAGAAAATAAACAGGCAGAGTCAGTTGTACCTAACATAGGTTTCTGCTATAGAAATCACTCTCTTGTCACCTACATGTTTGTCTCTGCTCTGTCTGTGGGAAGGGACAGTGTTTGTAAGCTGATGTCCTGATGCTTCTGTGAGGGAGAGGCAGAAGCGTTTAAGCAGGACCTGAGGAGGAGCTGGGGAGCGTGGAGCTCTGACAGCTCCTGTCTGTCAGTGGCTGCATCCTGCTCTACCACTTCCATGGGATTTCTATTTTTTTTTGTCTTACTTGTAAGGTGGCTGAATCACTGCAGAGTAACACTGCGTTCAAGCGCAAGTGTGTCAGCACTCTGTCAGCTCTCTGTTCCCAATGAAGGAATCACAATCCAGTAAAGAATCTCCAAGGAAGGGAAAACAATGATGGTTGTAATGCAAGCAGGAAAATCCCTTTTGTACTATATGGCAGCATATTGTTATGACAGTAATAGATGTTGAACTGTATCACTAGAGTATTTGCATTCAAAGCACAAGAAAAGCACACGTGTTCGACCTTTTTGCTGTTCATCAATTTCCTTAACTATGCTAAGTTTGTGCCATAAATTTGCTTCCAAGAATGCTTTTTTTAAAAAAAGAGCTACTGTTAAGCATGAAATGCTCTAGATTTTAAGAACTTAAGTGTACCGCAAATGTCAAAATGAGCTTTGATGTTCTGACTAGTTTCTTACATGATAACTTTGAGGTGTGGGAGACTTTTAAATCAAATGGCAGCAGGTAATGTGGGGTCTTTAGCATGTGGCTTAAGAAAAGTCCTGATGTTCAGGTCTGGGTGTCTCAGCTGAATCCAAGTGATTTGGGCAGAAAAGTGACAGAAAGGTTTTATGTGTATTTTAATAATCATGTGTTCTTCTAATTTTTAATACTAGCTTCTGATACAGTTACCTAAGCTAACAGCATTTTATTCCACAAAAATAGGGTCATTGTTTTACAAGTGCTATTCTGTTCAACACAGCTATATGAGTAACAGAGAAACCTATCCAGGCTTCATTCATGGGAAGTGAAGAGAGTGGACCGATACTGGTCCCATTTAAGCCTTTGGAACTCTGCCATTGACTTCAGAGGGAGCAGAACTGGTGTAGCTATTGCATTTCAAACTGGTTACTGTCCCCGGACAATTAAAAACTGTGAATATTAGGAGCTCTTACAGCAGAAATGAAGGTTAGCAACATCAACCAGGCCTAATGGCCTTGGGGGTCCTTTGGGATTTCCAGATGCTGCACCAGCAGGCATGCTAAAGTGGTGATAGTGCATTGTAAAAGTAGATGCTGTCATCATCTCTGGGTGTACCTTGGCTGTGGTTGGCATGCGGTGATTATCAGTAAATTAATTTATTAATCGTTAGCTAACATCATCCAGCTAACTCATTCCACATTACTAAGGCTATGATTTGTTCTGCACCTTCATATACCACTTCTGGTGCTGCCCATGGACAAGGCAGGGCACTGTCAAGAAATGGGATTGAACTGCTCCACCCATTTCTTTCCCCCTCCCCAGATATGTTTTAAAATCTGATCTTTGCGTAAGCTGAAGCTGCCACCTCTGTGGTAAAGAATCACTAGGAGCAGGAAGTTCTAAAAAAAATACCCTTGGAAAGAGGTGGAGAATCAGACCCTAAAAGGCCAAAGTCCTATTTCCCAGTGGCATAAGCGATTGCTTGATAGGACACACAGCACAGAGGAAAGAGGAGGTGGTAGGTATGGGGCTGAGTGCTCACTGCCATTGGAAGCTGATGGACACACACTGGCAGGGTCTCTCCAACACAGGAGTTTCTATAAATGGCCCAACAGCTTTTGTGAGAACTAATTTTGAGATAAGGCATTAACAAGTATTAATGAGCATTAACGAGCTCTAGTTAAAACCCAGTGTACCACAGACCACTGCAAAGTGGGAAGCTGAGCATTATCACTGTCTCTTCATCTTAATCTCTTGCTCTTCTTGTTTTAAGCCTTTCTTTTCAATAGCTTCATTTAGCAATGCCATTATTCAAACTACTATTCCTCTTACTTTTTTTTTTTTTTGCAAAGTCCATGTAGTTTGCCATGTGTTTGGTTAAAATAAAATCCAGACTTACCAAAGTCTGTACAATGCCAGCAGCCCTATGATGAACAAAGTCATACTCTAACAAACCACTCTTACAAAGGATGGACGGCAAAACATTTTTAGCAAGGAAACAGATTTCAGTTTCAACTGCCAGGGGTTATTATAACTAACAGTAAGTAAAGCCATTCATTTTAAGACTTTGGAAGTGACTATGACAGTGCCTGTCTTTTCAAGCATGACCGTTACGAGCTTTAGGCTTTTCTTAAATTTCCAGGCATTATTTCTTCATTTGTGTTGCACGCTGAACATTTTATAATGGCATTGGAAAACGGTTTAAATGTGATAATTTTTAAAATAAAAAATGTAGTCTATTGAATATTGCGCGTAAAATATTTTTTTCTGTCTAAAATGTCAATATTTTTAACCTGAAATAAACCTTGTAACAAATTCATGTATTCTGGGCAGTGGAAATTATTTCTGTTAACTCTCTTTTCTGCATATCATCAATTTGCTTTTTACTCATGTTTCTCCTACTGTCGCTGTAAGCTTACTTGTTGTTTTTTCTTTCCTTTTCTTCATGCTGTCGTTTAGAGCCCTACAGAGAGACAAGTATGGGAGTAAAGCTAAACATTGCATATCAAATGTAATTTTTTTTAGTTCACTTTTATTGCATCACATATAGATGATGTAGTTAATAAAGGAAATTAATCTCACAGTTTTGAAATCAAAAGAATATGAATATACATATGTATATATGTGTATGCGTGTGTATGTACGTATGTGTATATATATATGTATGCGTACATATATATATAGATGAGATTAGATGATGCTTTCTTTGTTTATTTTTCATTTTTGTGATATCATTTACCCAGTGTAGTTTCTCATATAGTTGTGTGTATGATATTTTTTTAAACTTCACATTTTTATTTGCGAGGTCATGGCATTTTTATACGGCGTGTTTTACTGCAAACCCCACTCTGTTCTCACCTGCAATGCCTCCATTTTATTTCTGCACCAAACCCCAGACCTATGCATTGGCAGCAGAAGCGCAGTGCTCAGTGCCTCAATGCATATGTTACTCAACGTAACCATCAAACAGATGCTGTTGTACCTGTCACCCATTACATACGGTCCTCCCCCCAAAATGCTCACTTTTCATTTTTCCCCAAGCATCGTGACTCAGTTGGAGAGCTTTCACCGTGAAAATCAACGGCTTTGCTCTATATCTGTGGTGGCTAGTTGATTTTTTGGCATAACTCCCTCATTTGCTGGGGAACACAGGATACAGCAGCACCCTCTAAACTTCAGAAACCTAAATGGCGACCAACACATTTGGGGCATTTCACTCAAAAGCAAGAAGCCTTCAGTAGTGCTTTCCAGCCCTTGACATAGAGCAACTACTCCATCACAGATATAGACCGAGTCCTGTATTTTCAGAAGGTACACATGCCATGTACTCAGCATGGTATGAGCAACTGTTCATCTGAAATTGTCAGTTTAATGGCTTTTCTGATCTACCATGGCTTGCTGGGAGTTGCTTGCCTGTTTTGGGCGATGCCCAAAGCCCTTAGTGGAAAGGTCGATAAGTTATTTCATGCCCCCCCACTCCTTTACTCCTTCCAAGGAGGCCAGTAGTCCCAAAAAAGAAAACGTGGTAGCTTAACTGCTGGGCCTGATTTTCTTCTCCCTTGCCCACTCATGCTGGCATTGCTCTCAAAGCACTTCTCCATCTCCTGTAGTGCTTTGGGAAAGAGCCGAGCTCCAGCCTTACATTGTCGGTGTTGAGACACCTTTGGAGATGTGATGGGCAGTTAGATTGAGGGCACCCTGATACCCTGTTACTCCTCGCAGGTTCCCCTGAGCCCGCCATAACATGTCAGTGATGGTACTTGCTGTACCCTCCACTGAACCCTCTGCTTTAACTTTGCAAGTGGAATAAGAGCTATTTTTAAAGGCTTCACAGGACCCCAGAACAGCTGCCTCCAACATCAATTATATTAGAAAATCCCCACCTGGCCAGTGTGGAGTAAATAATTTTGGTTGTGGCAGAATACGTAGGGCATTTAGCCTTCTTCCAAAAAAGCCTGGGACAGGAAGCATTTTGTGCCTCCGCCTTTCTGATCCCTGAATCCCTTCATTCAGGCCTTATGTCTTTACTCTGACAGCTTCCTCAGCAAAAGGGGAGAACGGATTTTTTTCCTCTAGGAAGGATACACTCCCAAACAAAGTTTGGGCAGTGATAAGGTTGGGCTGCAAATAATTCCTCCCTCAGCTGGGAGGAATTACCCTCTTCCTCCAAAGCGCCTGGAACCAGTGCAGTTTGGACCAGCTGAGGGTCATCTGTTTTTTCAGCTCCCCAGGAATATATAGAGTAAAGCACAAGAGTTGTAGGAGATATAGGCCAGGAGAGGTTATCCTTCCGGCTGTCTGTTGCCACATGAAGTCACATACTTGACAGTGCTTTCCTTTTTTTTTTTGGTGGGAAGACCTTGACCACCAGCGGGTTAGCCGGAGCTGTGACCTCCTGTTTTGGCCGCGACACTCTCCTTTGCTGCGTAGCCCCAGCAGCCGCGGCAGCCTAGGAAGGGGGTTTGAGTGTGCACGTCCCGCATGAGTGTCCTGTTTGTACAAGTCACCCTCTCTTGTGTAATGTTTTTCAGAGGGGCTTCTGAACAATGCCAGGGATACAAGTGTCACGGATACTCTACCACTGAATGGTAATCACGGCAACAGCTACAGCATCGCCAGCGGCGAGTACCTCAGCAACTGCGTGCAAATCCTTGACCGTGGGTACAACCACACGGAGAACGCCCTCGAGAAAAAGATCCTGAAGGAACTCACCTCCAACTACATCCCTTCCTACCTGAACAACCATGAGCGCTCCAGTGAGCAGAGCCGCAACTTGATGAACAAACTCGTCAACAGTGTGGGCGGTGGGAGCGAGGACGACGCCATCGTGCTGGATGACGCCACCTCCTTCACCCACGAGGAGAGCCTGGGCCTGGAGCTCATCCATGAGGAGTCAGACGCCCCGCTGCTGCCTCCCCGGGTGTACTCGGCGGACAACCACCAGCCCAACCTCTACAGTCGGCGGCGCATCCCGCAAGACAACAGTGAGAGCTTTTTCCCTTTGCTGACCAACGAGCACACGGACGACCTCCAGTCGCCCAACAGGGATTCTCTCTACACTAGTATGCCCGCGCTGGCTGGCATGCCCATTACAGAAAGCGTCACTGCCAGCACCCAGACCGATCCTCCGCCAGCCAAAAGTGGCGGTGGCGATGCCGACGATGTTTACTACAAAAGCATGCCCAACCTTGGCTCCAGGAATCACGTCCATCAGCTACACACTTACTACCAGCTAGGTCGAGGCAGCAGCGATGGTTTTATAGTCCCGCCAAACAAAGAGGGAACACCCCCGGACGGCAACGCAAAAGGACCCGCTCACTTGGTCACTAGTCTATAGAAGATTCAGCAAAAAATTCAGCAAAGAGACAACTAAAAGCCTCTCCATAATGCTCGGTTTACTGTTCTGAGTTAATCCAAACAGTGGTAATATTGTGTGTACTCCTAAATCTTCATGCTGTTCAAAAGGAAATTCTCAGACTTTTTTTACTGGAATTTTTAGGCCGGCCCGGAGAGGACAGTAACTGCTGCCCACGCCCCCCCCTTATCTTCCCATCCTTCTTCCCTCCAGACAGACTTCATTATGTTAATGAAAGAGATAGATAACGGCACACTTCGTGGCCTTCTCAAGTTATGCCGTGTTTGTTTAAACAATCCTTGATGCTGTGTTGCTCTTAATACCGAGGACCTGATTTAAGAGGGAAAAAAAATTATAAAAGGCCAAAAATGTGCATTTGAAACTAGTAGCGATGGCGCATCTAGGTGGGAGCGCTGCATAAAACAAGCTAGCAAAACTCTTTCTTACCAATCCAGATCACATCATGGGTTATGGTCACTCACAACTTGGTTTCACTGCAGCGCCCTTTGCTGTGGGAGCAAACAAAACATAAACAAATTTAATGAGATGGAAGGGAATCCTAGAATCCTGTGCTAAAGGCATATTTTACATTTTGCTGTATTAACGGATGATAAAAACTAATGGCAGAAAAAGAGAAGCGAACAATTTCTATGTAATGTACAGATACTAGCATTGCACATATAGTCTGCTTTCTGTTCCTCCAGAACTTGCGTCCCTGTTAATGTAGTGGAAAAAAAATAAGAACTTTTTTCTGTTGTGCTGGTCTTGTAAGTTTGTCTACCAGTAGGAGCAAGGTTTTTCATAACTCCTCTTTTTTTTTTAATTTTGTTTTGTCTCTCCCACTGCCCCTCCCCTTTCTCCCCTCCCCATCCCAGTAAAAAAAAAAAATCTCACTGGGCAAAAAAAACCCCCAAACATCACTTTGTAAGGACCATTTTTAGTCACCATCACCATTTCTTTTCAGCCAAGGCAATCTTTTTATTTCCTTGCTGTATAACTTTTCTTTTAGCTGGCATATTGCCAGCAGACCTTTTGGCAGACTAGAGCAGGGCAAACTTCCTCTTTGTCGGTGCACAACCAATCATGATGATAATCCTGTGAAGCAAGTAGCCCCTCAGCCAGGCCATCAGGTCACATCCAGGGACTGAGAGGGTTTTTTTATAGTCGTAGTGGGGGTTCTACAGGAGACGGCCATATCCCTGGAGGAGCAAAGGGCTTCTCGGCTCAGTCTGGTCCCGGTTTAGGCACTTGTACTGCAGTGGTTAAGAAGAAAATAGATTGACACGTAGTGAGCTAAAAAGTACTTTGCAGTGATTTTTAATAAAAAGTCTTCTGTTCATTATTTTTCCTAACAGGAAATTTATTTATTTGACAGGATTTTTAAGTAACATAGGCTTTCTGGAGGTAAATTAGCAGCACGGAGTATGAATTCTTCTGCTTTTTTTTTTCCTTTTTTTTTTTTTTTTTTTTTTTAATTTATGATCCATTTTGTATGGTCTCAACAGTTGAATGACCTCATTACTAATATTTGTTGTAAAAGTGAAGCTTGTTTGCCAACCAATAAACAACTGATCACGATTTAGAAGATACTGTATGTATGTACTGTACAATTAATCTCTCTTTTTTTTGTTGTTGTTGTTCCTCTCTCCATTACTGTCTTCAGTATGAGTCTCCACTCCTTTATGGCATGGGTGAGCAATGCCAAAGAAAGGAGGCCTAAGCTGAGCAATTTAAGCACAAAGGTTATGCAGCTATGGCTGACTAGAAATATCAGGCTGGTGGTATCTGTTTAGGGGCGAACAACATTGGTTGACATTTGTTGCAGGTGATTCTAGGTCTGTTTTGTGCCTACTGTATAAAGTAGCCAACGACACGCGGATGATTTGAGTATAGTGTTTCATGTGTCGTATCTTTTAATCATTGTAATGAGGGTTTTGGGGGTTTTTTGGTTTTGTTTTTTTTTTTTTATTTGGGTTCTTCAGAGATTTAAAAACTGCTGGTAGCATGTCAAAGAGTAAAACAAGTCCCCGTTAGGCCTTCTCGGTCATTGTTTGCTGTCTCGTTATTTTCTTGCTCCGGGCATATGCCAAGCACCATCACCATCCTCGGCCACGTCACCCTTCCTGTCCCACCACTGCCAGTGGCCCACTGGCGCTTTCCTGCTCTCCTCCAGCCTCCCCGTTCAAATCCCTCAAGAGCAATCAGGAAAACAGAAAGCCACAAAATAGACTAGGAAGGTTGACAGGGAAAATAACCACCTCTGGACACAACTGGTAACGATTTTTCAGTACGTGATTTTTCACAAAGCCCTCCCATGCCCCAGGCTTTGGGGCTTGGGGCTCCCTCTGTCCAAACTGTGTCTATCGAAGTGCCATCATGTTGGGTAAAAGCCAAAAGACTTGGAGCAGGTGGGTGAGGCCTGTGTTAGACAAGACATTCCCAGTATTGGAGGATAAATGCAGCAGCAGAGCAGCTCTGCTCCATCACAGGGCTGTCCTCGCGTTAGGACTATGCTGCTTGGTGCTGCTCAGCAGAGTCCTGTTGGGGGTGAGGACCAGTGGTGGTGGTATTTGGTGGTATTCATGGCCTACAAAAGAGTCTGGTTTAAGTCACCTGCATCCTTCCTGTGACCAGCCACTCTGGCCAAAACATCTTGGGGGGGAAACTTCATTTCTGACCAAGCACTGATCACAACAGCGGCTCTTGCCAGGTCTCGGTTTTGGCAAGGGCGCATTTCCTGTTGGAATATTGGGAATCACCTCACTTCATAGCAGAACAGCCACTGGCCAGTCAGGTCACACTCTTGCACTTGATGCTGCCTCCCTGTTTCATTTTATTTTCCATGCCAGCAGCGATGGAAGACAGTGCAGTAGACCTATACGTGCAGGCAAAGCAGGTGTTTCAGACTCACGTGGTCATAGCAATCCATGTAGCAGCCCAGTAGAGGCTGCTGAGGCCTTAAATAATTGAAGTACTTCCTACTTTGGAGAATGTAAAAACTCTTTTACTGAATTAGACTCAAAAAATAGTTTTCCAGTAATATGGATGGATTGAATTCATGCAGAGGGTGAGATATGCCTTAACAAATATCATCGTGATAAAGTGGAGGTAGGTGATCAGCACAGCATTTACCAGTGTCCCTGAAACTATGCAAGAACGAAGCAGTGGTGGATTTGCTATGGGATGATTTTGTCCTACTGAAAAATCTTTGACTTCCTTTACTACAAACGGTCATTCTTCCCCAGCCTTTCTGTGTATTTCAGATTTATCAGTGTGCAGGCTGTTCTTCTCACTCACACTTCCCTCTGCCAGCCTACCATGCCCATTAGCACTTTGATTGCAAAAAATTTTGCTTATTTTCAAGCTGATTATTTCTGTCCCCGGGCCGTTCTGACACCATAGGATTCACTATTGGTGCTTCTCATAGCTTTGGAAACAGCTAAATCACAAAATAGAGGGAAAATAGATATTATGCATTTTAATTTTATTAAGCCAAAAATGGGGAGCAGGATGCAGATTATTTTTGGCTGTTTTTTTTTCCCTTGAGAACAGACTTTGTTGTGTCAGATAGTTGATTATGGGCATGGTGAAGGTTTCTACTTGTTGATAAATAGCTCACTAGATATAATTATTACATGACTGGCAATATAGTGGTGTGTTCTATGCAGACTGCAGCATGTGAAAATCAAGTCACTGTTAAGTCCTCGGTGCCTACAATGCTCCTGGGGTAGGAGGGAGAGCTAAAAAACTTCTAAGGCATTTCTTAATGCTGAGCCAAGGCAGGGATGTGAGAAAACAGCTTGATGAAGAGGCAGTGGTGATTATGGTATTAAATCCATTCTCATGCTTGGGGCACAGAACTTTGCAAGCTGGGTTGATGGGGATAATCAACCCAGTACTGGATGGTTCTTCCTTTGTCGAGCTTCATTTAACAAAACAAAAACAACCAGATTTGCCTTACAGGGAGGGGATTAAATCTTTATCATTCAACTGCAATAAGCATCCCACTTTCAGTGAAACAAACAGAATAGAAGCAAACAGGTAGTGCTTGATGAAAACATCAAACAATATACAGACCGCTTTCTGAAACACAGGACCACCTTTGGGAAGCATAGGTTGCCAGGCATGTTTGGAGGGAGGATTGTCAATCCCTTGCTTGAGTTGTCTCTTCAGAAAGCCTTTTTTGCAGTGGGGAGAGGAGAGTGGAGAAGTGCAAGGCTCCATACCTTGCATTTTCCTGAAAATCATCTTGGGATTCTTTGCAAGTTGTGAATCCCTTTTTTCACTTGGTCCTTCTAATTTGCACAGGACTGGGTTATTTTTCCTTTGTAATCCCATTGCAGACTACCCCATAATGAGCTGATGCATCAGTTTACTGCTTAAGGACACTTTGACTCTAGCAGGCAATTCCTACCCATTTTCTTCAAGAGCCATAAGAGACTGTAAAAATCTCCCTGAAACATGTGAAGGAGAAACACAAGGTGAAAGACATGCTAGTAAAGACTATGTGTACTGGAGGGTTGCTGGGAAGGGAGAGTGTTCATCACAGCTTTGGAGGCATTTTGTAGACAATATTACTTACCATGATGCTGCTAATTTCTGCCTTTTGATTGCTTTTAATTCTTTGAAATCTGAAGTTGTTAACCTATCTTTTTCTTTCCTCCCTGCCCCCAGGTAATAAGCAGTGAGATGCTTCACAGGGCCAGGGGAAACCTTGGTCGTGGTGGGAGGCAGAGAGCTCTTGGGGGTCCTTCTGTGTCTCCATATGTGTCCCTGTTACCTGCATCCCCCTCCCTCTTCTCTGGCCAGCTGGCCTTTCTCTCACACATCCCCATATGCTCTTGATCTCACTAGTTTATAAAGAATATAATAACCTGTAGAATTGTCTAGTCAACAGGGATAAAAAGATAGCTCATCTTATTAAAAACCTTTCTCAGGAAAGCTTAAGAGCACCGGCTTGGTCATCTGTCACACCCTGATCTCCTCCTTACCTTTAGAAAGAAAAGTACTTTATTTTTAGCTATCTGCTGCATTCAGCTAGACTCTATGCAAATTTTATTTAATGAATATTTTAGGGTTTAAATAGTCTGTGCTCATGAACATTATATAAATGTCATGTTGTCGCAGGCTCTCTGGTAACAGCATGGAGAACATCCTGCAGCGCAAAGCTGAAGCCAGAAAAAATCTGTGATTAGTGCTCCCAGGAAAGGCAGTGATGGCTGTGTGAGTGGTGGCTGTCCTCAGCAGGGGCACTACCAATGCAGTCAGGGGAGAGCACTGGGGTACCCCTGAAAAACCAGCAGCACTCACCATTCTGGACTGAGAGACATTTCGTTCAGCACAGGTAGCTGGCGTAGGACCAGTTTTGCTCTTCCACAGGCTTTGGCAAGCCCTAGGGATGCATGGATCATACACCAGATCATTTGTCATCCCAGTGCAGAAGAGATAGTCTGTTTAAAGCTGAAATATTGAGACTAGCCAGGATAGCTTGGAAATCTTCCTTTTTCACATCAAAATAGTTTTTTACAGGTGCTTACTGTTTATTGTATTTGGTATGCCAGACAGATGGTGATAGCCTTCTTCAGCAAAATGCAAAGAACAAAAAAACCCCAAAAAAATCATCCAAAGTATTTGCTGCCTTTTTATTTCTTCATCCTCCACGTATTTCCTTTTCTTATATTTCTACTCCTTAAATACACTGTACACATGTAAAAACCCAAGCTAAAACCTCAATAAATAAACAAAACATACTGGTATACAGAGCAATTATTATGTGTTGGAAGCAAATGCTTGGTATTTTGACAGCGTTGCTTAAAACCCTGAACAGCAACTTAGAATATAAAACAAACATAGCTGCTGCACAACCTCCTCAGAAAGGTGTGCATGGGAGTACTTGTACAGATGACCCAGTATCTCCGACTGCCACTTAAAATCCACTGCATCTTAAATTACAACTTTGGAAAGGTTATTTCCAGCAGCAGGATGCTCGATGGATAAATTGTGGCTGTAATAAAACTGTTTTCAGCCTGTCTTTTCCTACTTCTCTTGGAAGCATCTCAGGCAGAGTTTAAGTTGGGTCACTGTGGCAGCAAAGTTCAATGCAGGCATAAGCCCTGTAGCCTTTGTGTCCCACCAGCAGCAGAGGCTTCACCTTTCAGTGGGCATGAGCCTGTGGTAGCATCCACTGATGGACTGAGGTGGGGGGGGGGGAATGAATGTGGAAAACTAAGCGGTCAACGAACTGGGTGGAAGATGTTTGGTTATGCCCCTTGGGAAGCAGCAGCACTGCACCCAAAACATGTCATAGGACTTGGTTGCACGAAAGCTGCAGAGGGGGTGTGGGTAAATGGACTTTGCGTGGGGGGAATTAAAAGAAAAAGCCTCTGATTTCTGGCAAGGCTTTGTCCTTTGGCTGAAATGTGCCAGAAGTAGTTTCTCAGGTGGTTTCTGTGGGCATCTGGAGAGAAGTGCAAGTTTGTATGAGATTAGCCCATGTGCGACAGGAGGCTAATTTGAGGCAGGCTACAGCCTGGCTGTGGCTGTTGGGTGCCTGCTCTGGCCAGCCTCTCGTTTCCTCACCTAAAAAAATACGTTTTGCCACCTGCCAAGCAGGCCTTTTTTTTGAGAGGGTCCCTCCCTGATAAATGGAAGAGTTGCTTTCTGTGCAAGCACCTCAGCTCTGCCCTTTGGTCACCTTCCCCTCACCCACCTCCTTGCTTGTGTTGCTGCCATTCTTACTTAGAGATAAAAGGCCTCATTGCTTAAGCTGCTGTTGATATCAGCCAGGAGGAGTGCTTCATATTAAATAGGTGGAATATTTGATTTTTTTTTTTCCCCAAGATACACCGTGCACCCAGGCATTTTCAGCTGTTGACAGTTTGAGCTGCAATGCAAAGCAGCCCACCAAGCTAGCAGCAGCAGTGGAAATGAAAGGAGAAAATGCATCCCACTACTTGGGAAAAAAAAAAAAAAAAGAAAACAAAAGAGATGAGCAAAGATTAAAAAGATCAGTCAAAATAGCCAAGCTGGGAGATGCCTGAAAAGTTGCCGGTTCTGCCCGCACCACTTTCCCTGTAATATTCTCTATTATGCCATACAGAACAACATAGATTTGGGTGGTTGGGAAATGGAGTGAAATCATTTATGCTTAGAAAATGACTCCAAGATACCTCTTGATTTTTCTTCAATGTGTCTAGCCTATCTTAACCTTTCCCTGAAATATTATTTATGAAGAAGCCTGCATATGTTCACCCCAAAATGCATGCGTCTGTGTCTTTCCAACCTGCACTTGTGAAAGGAGGTGTTTTCCTCCCTGGGGCTTCAGTGATTATAGAGGCAGCTGTAAAGCAGAGCACTCAGGATGTAAAGTGCCCTTCAGATAGTGTCTGATAGCAAAACAAATCTGTTTATTCTGCAGTCATTTATACTGACTGTTTATCATTAAGGGGGGGCTGGAGGTGAACACACTACAAAAAATGCAGATTGCTAAAACAAGCCTATTGGGTTGGTACAAGCTGGTGGCTGCTGCTCAGCTCTGTGCTCTCCTTGCTTGAGCTGGGCTAAACCCAGAGGAACAAAAAGGCACCTTGGCATCACCCTTCTTCTGCAGAGCGATGGGCAGCAGTGGTTGATGCTGTCAGTCCTTACACCATTCAACAAATAACTGGCTCATGTGGGGCTAAAGCTAAGCAAAACTGTAGCACCAAATTCAGCAAAAAGGATGGGAGGAGATTCCCGATGGGATGCTGACCCATAAATACATTCACCTGTTCTGAGCAAGCCTTCCTTTTCAAGGCAAGCCCAGGCATTCTTTACTTTGTCTGGGGGTGGAAATGGTCTTGAAAATAGCTGGTGGTTGCTTGAGGGTCCTGTTCTGGGGCTTTACCTGCTCTCCCCTTGTCTTTCGCAGAAAGTGGAAGGACGCCCAAGCAGGAGCCAGTCTTCAGGCGAGTCACCATGGAAGACAGTGTCATCTAGCACCTGGGGCACCCAACAAGCCTGCCTCAGCAAGCCCATGCCAGCGTACCACCTCAGCCCCTCTGTGCCTCAGTTTACCCATCCCTCACTTGGGATCGCGCAACAGGAG
Source organism: Manacus candei (assembly GCF_025592945.1). Lineage (NCBI taxonomy): Eukaryota > Metazoa > Chordata > Aves > Passeriformes > Pipridae > Manacus > Manacus candei. The sequence goes on along the minus strand of NW_026138076.1, from coordinate 39,155,353 downwards.
AGGCAGGAGAAACTAGCCTCAACAAAACCCTCAGCAAACCCTTGCATCCCCAAGGAGAAAACAGCCCAGCTGAGATTCCTGCTGCCCTGTGCGTGGCAGTGCCCTGGAAAGTGCCCTCACCGTTTGGTCGCTCGCCTGTTTTTTAAGATGAGCAGAACGGGTGAAAATTGTCTTTTGTAATAAGAAATTAGTTTCATCTGCTCCAAACGTTGACTTTGCAACTTGATAGCACTTAAAGATGGCTGAGCGTGCTCACTCCACCATCCTGAGCCCCTCACCATGCTTGCAAGCTGGGCTGTATAAAGTGAACCCACTGGATCCAGGTTACTGTTGTAAATACAGACCTGTCTGTGCAAAGAGCTAACAAGGAAAGGAAAAGAGGGACAAAGAAATAGTCCTTGCACCAGAAGAAGCTGAACTTGCCAACAGGGTACTGTCAAGCAAAGCTGTTGTGTGTAAATAGGGACTGGCACATGTGTCCAGCAGCAGCTCTGCTTGGCAAAAGCTTCTCGGGGGAAAGCTGCTCAGATTTTATTGTCTTGTGTAAATAGAGATATTTTTTTGAAAAAATAAGCCTTAGTATCTTGAAGATAGCGTTTCTCAATCAGCTCAGCTGGGGATGGATATGTGGGAAACCATGGAGTCTGCCTGTGGAGGCTGGTGTGGGGTCTTGCAGCCAAGCTGTGCAGTCACGGTGGGTGCAGGAGGCACCTGAAGGATGACAGACCCATCCATCAGAGGACTCGGCAGACAGTTAATCCTTCATCCCTGTAAACAGGGTGGACTCACTGGGCCCATGGTCTCCACTGGTGTAAATACTCAGCTACAGCCCACAGAGGACTTGGGCTGCTTGGTGCAGTTGTAGGGGGGGTGGGGGTGGGATGGGCAGAAATCACCAGAAGGATTCAAACCCCATCAGTGTGGTTATTCCCAGAGTTTTAGCATTAGTTTAAAAAAAAGAAAAAAAAGAAAAGGAAAAAAAAGAACCCTTGAAGGCTTATTAATGGTGTTGGGCCAATAGTTCAGCTGGCTAAATGGAGGCATGCATAGACATCTGTGTCCATGTCAGCCAGTGCCTGTATGTGCAGTTCTCCTCAGCATGTTCGCAAATGCGTGTGCAAGACTGTGCCTGGTGCGGGTGGGTGCCAGCCAGTGCAGGTCCCCATGTCTGTGTAGCTGTGTCTGTGAGAGAAGAGAGAATATGGATGTGTATGTTGTACTCGACTTTATATGCCCAAGCAAGCTTGAGAAGTCATAAGTAGTGCTGCCAGGTCCAGCTTTATTAGCATTAGCTCAGAGTAGTGTCCGCACCTCTCCATGGAATGAGGCGTGGCGGGGGTGGCATTAGGTGAGTAAAAGCTGATAAATCTCTGCTCCCCATTGAGTTGTCATCCACTGTCCCCTGCCACAGCACAACAGTGGCCATCTGCAAACACTGCCAGCAGAACAGGGCTGCACTCAGGCACGGGCGCTTGCAGAATGTGAGCTGCTGCAGAATGGTACCTGATGGAAGCTGGAGAGGAGCTTCGGGTGTTCCCCTTCATCCTTCACAACTACTTATGCCTTATTTACTCAGAGTCCAACCATGTGGATTCAGCCAGTGCAGGGAAATTGGAAAAAAAGAATTGAAATTAAAAACTGAAATCGGGGAAAAAAAACACACTTGAGAAAAAAAAAGATATTTTTGAAAATTACACAGAATAACTTTCTCTAGACCTAGAAGACTCTCTTCAGCCTAGCATTTTCTAGAAAGCAGGGCCAGCATGAAGTGTCCTTCCCCATTAAAAAGCCAGATAGTATCAACCAACATATTTAGAATAGTGTTGGGGGCAAAGCCCCTATACCTTTGCTAGGAATGGCCAGTGGGCAATAAACAGAAATTGGAAGCTGCTTTAAATGACTGAGGAGTGCGGGTATCTAGAGAGGTAATTTGCTTGCAGTGGTTCAAGGTGAGCTGCAAGGGTTGGTCTTTTCCTCTTGAGTACTTGAATACCTCCTCTGTCATCCAGCTCTCTCTGGCTGCTGTTGCCATTAACACCTAACAACTGCTAGTGCCAAGTTATTTACATATTTATCACATTTATTTATTTATCAAACCAGTGCACAGAGGACACTGTGCTTTCATTTGCCACATGTGGATGCCTCTTCCCTTGCCTGCTTCTCCAGCCTTGTGTAGTGTCCCTAGGCAAGGTGACCATTGTCTTGGCGAGGGCTGCAACTGCAGGAAAGAAGACATTACCTGTTTTTCCACTAGGTTGCAGGAAAGCAGAAATCCGCTGGGTTGTGTTGATTGGTGGATTTTTTTTTCATTAGAGCCCTCACTATTAGTTTCTCTCCCCAGACAATCCCATCATCCTGCACCTTAAACCCTTGCCATTATGTCTAGAAGAGTTATTCTTGGAGGCGTTTACAACAACCTGTAATGTTTCTCTCTTTTTCCAACCCTGAAGAGGCTGACACCCAGTAACTGACAGTTGTAATGATGAGCCAGACCAACCCCAAGTCCTAATAAAAATGATGAATCCCATCCACTGCATCCGTATTGATGGCACACAGGTTATGTGCGGAGGTGAGCCAGTGAGGAGAGGGAGGCAGATATTCACTGAAGATTGTGTCTGGGAGGTGCTGTTACCAAACCCACCCAGCCGCTGGGTTCCCCAGGGCAGACTTTTGATTTAATCCAGCCCTGAGTCAGTAGTGATTGACATTTCACTTGCTTTCCATATCTTAACTGGACTTCCTTACTCCTCAGGCATGGAATGAATCTTAATACATTGTAATTACTGTACTCCTGGTGGTGAACCAGTATGAAAAGCTATCATGGAGAGCATTAATAAAATGTACATTATGAAAAAGAACTCGGCATTGTCTGAAATTAATAACGCACCAGATTTTTCTCATCCATGCCTGCTCATCACAGGCATGCCCTTGAGTTTTCTATTAAAATGACTTATTCAAACTACCTGTATAGCTGTGTTCAGCGTGAAGTTATCTGCTGTAAGTTTGGATCCCAGTTAGATGTACCGCATGAGGACTTATTAATCTTTTATGTCTTTCAGTCATTGATTTTAGTGACATTTATGTAACGCCAGTATGACTAAAATGAACTGATTGATTCATGCGTATGGATTAGTTTGCCTAAGACTTTGAGACTAGGTAGCTTTATCATGCACTGTAACGCCAGAATTCATCACTGTATTATTTACGAGAGACTGAACTGGCTGCATCTCAATAACTGAAGAGATCTTCACTGTTTTATTTATGTATAAATGTTTACTTAATCAGCCGCCAATTTTGTTTAGCAGAATTTGTTAGCAAACGGAAATTGTAAATGATAACGTGGTTTCTATTTTAAAATTTATAGGCTTTCATCTATAGCAAAATCCAAGATTTCCAAAGTATCTTTGTCTACTGGCAATCAACAAGCTCTCTTGTATATGCTTTCTGGTAATTGCAATTAGCTGCTGCAACATTTCACATAAAAAATAATACAACCCTAATACGGGAGATCTGACTGGTAGTGTGTCAAAGTCGACATAAATATCCCAGCACTTAGAAACATCGCTGCAAGTTTAACAAAGCAACAAGGAGCCACTGGACAGTGCAAAGGCAGGAACCCTGCAGCTTGAGTTGTGGTGGGTGTCACTGCTGGCCAGCTGTGGCTTTTTGCTGGATCAAGGGGCAGGAGGATGCCACCAGCCAGTGCCTGGGGACCAAACAATGCCAATCTGCAAGGCAGAGCCCATGGACATGCCAGTGTGTTGAGTTCTGCTGCCTTCCCTTATGAGAAAATCCCAATTCCAGATAAAATGATGTGAAGCTGTGTCTCAATTGCATGGGCCACACCCCCTGCAACAGCTTGAAGAAAGCCTGGTCAAAGGGGCAAGGAAAGCATCTGCTCACTGTGCGTTTCAGCAGGGAAAGTAGTCAGGCTACAATGTGGGTTTAAGAGTATAGCATCTCAAGGAGTCTTAATCCCAGGTTCCCAATCAATGGCACATGTTTTCTTTGGACCACTCTGCTTCTCCTGAGGACCAAGGAATAAGGAGACTAAATGGATTTATTAAATGAAAGTGGAGACTTTCCTGTTAGGAGCCATTTAGAAATATTTTTAGTGCAGAAACACGGAAGAAGTGACATGTTAGAGGCCTATAAAATAATAAGTAGTGTCCACAGAAGGTGAATTGAGTGCTGCAGTTCACCATAGGTAATACAGCAAGTGGTACTCTGCAGGGAAATGAAAAAGCAAAGTCTTAAATGTAGTTATAAGTAAAGCTTCATTACCCATCACGGGATTAACCCACAGACTCCCTGACCCAATACACCAGTAAGGTGATGTACAATGAGCTTCAGTAAGACATTATATCGTTTTACAGTTTAAAGAAAGAAAAAAAAAAGTAAAAAACAAAAAGCCTGTCACCTACAGTCTCTTATTACAGGGTCAGAAGTAACTGATAGCTCCCTGAGGAAATGAAGAAACACCCCTGCTGAGTCTTCAGCCATATTTCACACTGTTGTGATTTTTTTTTAACCGTATTTTTCTTACATAAAAAATTAAAATAGTTTTAGGTATACCTGGAAAATGACTTACTGGCTGGGAGTGCTAAAAGAGGAGTAAACTTTGCACGTCAGCACCCTGGGCTTCAAGAGCATGGCCTCACAGGAGAGGGATGCTGAGGGGTACGTGCGCCTCACAATCATTGAACCAGTCGCTGCAGCACTGTTAAGAGTTGGCTCACAGCACATGGGTAACATCACTGATGCTTTATTTCTGTGGACTGTGCATGGCTAGTAAGGGCAAACCCCATGTCCCTCCCTTGAGCAAACCGAGAAAGACCACCACCATTCTGCCTTGAATCCACTTTGCACTCCAGCGGGTCAATATTTAAAGCCAAACACATCCCCCTTACTGCAAATTCACACACCTAAAGAAATGAGATTTATGGATTGGGGCTTGTGTTGTGAGATTCTTTTCAACAGGAAACTTCTGAGGTAGAGGTGTGAGGCCAAATGATACTGTCTTGGTCAGTGAAGTGGAAATGTGAGGGTGGTACCTGAGCCTCAGCAACCTCATTTCACCTAGGACTACCGCTCATCCCTTCTTGGGGAACAGAGCAATGTTATTAGTTTTGTTGAACAGCTTGTGATGTGATCTGATACAAGGGGCCCTAAATTGGGAGCTGCAGGTTTGGTTTTGGTTTCTTTACACACTGACACAAAAATTGAAAACATAAGTACTAGCTAAAAAGGCATGGATGCTTTATGAGCCATTTATATAAGAGGCAGCTCATATATCCACCAGTTTGGTGGCTTTCAGGCTTTAGAACAGATGTTGAAACCTGCCATCCTCAAGTACGCCATGGGCTGATTTTGACATCAGGCCAAGGTGATATACCAAACCACAGCCCTGGAGCTGAGAGGTTTATGTCCTCTGAGGTCTATTGCTGTTGGATTAGACTTGCCTCTGGAGTGCTCTCAACTGGGTTCCTACCATTTCTTCTCATCTAGCTTCTGTTTCAGCTGTGAGCTCCATAATCATGGAATCATAGAATTGCTTGGGTTGGAAGGGACCTTAAAGATCATCTCGTTCCAACCCCTCTGCCATGGACAGGGGCAGCTTTCAACTAGACCAGGTTGCTCAGAGCTCCATCCAGCCTGGTCTTGAACACCTACAGGGACTGGGCATCCACAACTTCTCTGGGCAACCTACATGCTCTTGTAAAATGTCCCTCTCCATTCTTGTAGGCTCCCTTTAGATGCTGTAAGGCTGCAGGTATGTCACCCCTAAGCCTTCTCTTCTCCAGGCTGAAAAAACCCAATTGTCTCAGTCTGCAGGTTTGTTCATTATTCATTTAGGGCAATTAGGAGAAGCACCTGACAAAGGCTTCAAAAAAAAAAAAAAAAGAAAAAACAGAAAAGGTAAAACCCAGCAAAAGTAAGTTAAAGTCTAGGAGCTGCTTTAATCAGCTTTGTGCCCACCTGGATATTAACTCTGGATATTAATTGGAGAAGTAACAGCAGCATGTCTGTGTGTTTCTTGGAGGCCCCTTAGCAAGCCCAGGGTGATTCTGATGATGGTTTCCTTTATGTAGACCAAAGTGATGAAGCTGATAGTGTTGGAGCAAAGTTATTACTCCTGGCTGAACTGAAGACTAAACTTTAGGAAGATGTTTCAAGACTGACTGGAGTTTTGAAGAATGAGGACCCCTCGGTAAGACACTTAACATGCTAACTGTTTCTCCTGATGTGCAAGTACTGCAGTTTGACTTGTGCCTCAGCAATTAGATTTTATTTCCTGTCTTATGCCCTGTTTATCCATGCTAATAGCTCTCCTAGATCTTTTTGGATAACACCTGCTGTGTAGGAAGGTATAAAATTGTAAGGAAAGGCTAAAAATTTGTCACCATAATGTCGTCAAAATGGTCTCGATTAAAGGTGTTGCTGCAGGAGTCTGATTTTTTTTTTTCTCAGGCTCCTCTCCATGCATATGAGCTTTTAGTTAGTCATGTTTCAAAATAAAATGAATACATGTATTTTTTTTTTCAATCTGTAAAGCTAAAAATGAAGCTGTTATGTGCATGCTTCCTTCTGCTTGGATGCACTTGCCGGCATCTTCTGCTGTGGGAAGCTGAAGTCACTGATGGCAAGGTTAAATTCAACCTCTCCTTTGTATGTGTTGAGGGGGGATAAACCAACATGTGCAAGGTGGGATGTGGGGTAAGGGTGGCTGACCCTCAGGCTGATGTGCTTTGCTGTCCCACAGATGCAGAAGCTGCACAAAAATGTCTTAGAAAACCTAGCTTGCTTTGCAAAGTCTTCTACCCCTACCTCTGTGTTGTTGTATGGATTCAGCAGGGTTATCGTGCACTCCAGCTAAGCACCACCCAAGAGGACCAGTGGCTGCCTGCTGCTCTATACCTATGCTGAATATTATCCTAAATGGGATGAGGCTGTTATGGCTGAACAACTTCACCATGTGCAGGCTGAGCAGATATCCAGCAAAGAAATCAAAGGCATGATGTCACCAGTATTTCTTATCTAAAATTAAATATCTGTCTTAAGTCCCCAGACACACAGAGACCTTGTATAAGAAACATATACTGAGAGTTCAAACTCTGAGTCATCTCATATATATTTCACTCAAGCCAAGGGAATAGCAGCGAGAATAGACCTGCAAAAGAGCAATTCTCTATTCCAGCAAGAGGAGGAGAAAAAATGTTCAGGGAAAAATTAATGGGTTCACAAGCAAAAAAATCTTACCAATGAAATTGTGGCTCTAATATTCTGTACCTTTGCAGTAAAGCCATGATTTGCTGTGGAAAATGCAGCAGAGAATAAATGTGTCAACTCATGCTCATTAATGGTAGAGACAGAGCAAGTGGCATTTAAAACAAGCCTGCTCAGAGGGAAAGAGAAAGTTATTTATTCTGAAGTCATAAAATGTTTGTTGACACAATTAAATTTCAAGAGCAAGTCACAGTGCTGTGGGGTGCCATCGGCCGGGCAGGGCTAAGCCAAGCTTTGGACTTGCTGAAGCCAAGGGCTGCTTTTCTGCTGCTGCTCTCGGATGCATCACTGGGGGTGACATGGCTACTGCTGTGCCCTTTCTGAGCAATAGTGCCACAGTTGTTTCAGTCCAGCCATTGGGGGCTAAAATGGGAGACATGATGCTGGAAATTATTTGTCCCCATCTGTGCTAAGTGGTGAATTGTACCAGTCAGCCAACTCGAGCCTCAGCAGCTGCACTCTGAATAGCACAGCCAATAGCTCTGGATCAAGAGCACTTTTAAGATCCCTCTACCTTTTGTCTCCTTAGTATCCCCTTAATGGCCCCTATTTAGTCACCAGTCCCATGGAGGTTCATCTTCTCTCACTGATCTCATGCTGTGCATTTTCTTCCCTCCTGAGCATGATTGTGTGTTGTGGGTACATGCTAGCTCCTAAATAGTTTTCTCCAAGGGAGGTAAAAATGTTCCCCACCCTACAAAATGGTTTTTTCTCCTACCGGCTTTGCAGTCATGAATGAGCTGTGCACTGGGTTCTCTTGGAATCTGGTGGTCCTGCCCATACAGGAAAGCATGGGAAGCACAGGGACATCTCTGGAGCTACAGTGAAAAAATCCCTGCCCTAGGCTATTCTGCAGCTCTTACTGGATTATAGCCCAGACCTGAGACCCAACAGATGCACTGTCAGGTATGAAGTATTGGCCCAAGATTTGTGCTGGCTCTGTAATGGGAACCAATTCCCTTCTCTAATGCACAGTTGTTGCATTGCATAAAAATCATTATTACACATTGTGAAATCTAATTACATTATTGCACACTGTGTATACACTCTAATAAAGTCAGTAGAAGCAATAACACTGCTAGTAATACACCATTCCACTGAAATTACTATTGCCGTCAATTTTACTTTCATTTTTTCTTGATTTACCCTGGAAAACAAGGCTTTCAGCTTGCTTGCTTTGGCAGGTGATGAAGTGGCAAGACCTTACAAGGGCTGCAGAACCTCACAGCTCCCATTGTGGTAGGGAGCATGCGAGGGGACTACCATGTCCTAGCTGTAATACCCAGTGGTGAGATAAGCCCCTCCTGAGGGTTTCAATGCGGTCCTGAGATGGGTTCAAAACCAGCTGGGCTCATTTGCCCTTGAAAGTGCCCCTTCTCTCCACTGATTATAGATCCTTTGGCACCTGTGCTCTTAGGTGTCTGAAATCAGATCAGCTCAAATGCCTCCACCCCTCTGGTGGTGTGGTGGGCAGGAGGAAGATAGATGATCCTTTGTCTTACTCCACAGATATATGTTTACTAGTGTTGAACTAAGAGGAATTTAGCTCTCAAAGAGTATTTTCAGTTCTCTGCTTCCCCACCGTTAACTTTTCACTGTAAAGCTTGTGATGAATATGAACTGCTGGTGCTAACCTGCTGGTTTCTTGCCCTCTGCTCTCCTTGCAAGCTGTCACTCAAGTATTTTTTAGTAGTGGAAGAGATAAAGAGAGGCTCCTTAAACACCTCAGCATCTCCAAGGAGGTAGGTGCAGAGTTACCAGCCATTGCAATGCTGTTTGCAACGTGCCCTGAATCCATCAGCTGAAGAAATCACATTGGGAGCTGAGGAGAGACAGTTGTAGGGGTTGTGATGATCTTTTGAAGATCCCATCTTTTCAAGTATGGCAAATGAGCCCGGGGATCAGCCACTGAAGAAAAAGAAATGCAAAGGGATTATGTCAAACTATGGACTGAGAAAAAGTATGACTTTGTATTTCCTTTCCTAGGCAGTCTAGACACTGGAAGATGCTTTTTTTGCAGTCCCCATCACAACCTCTCCAGAAGAAGAGAGTGTGAGCCTGCAGTGTTTCAGTATGTCTTTACTTCTAAACGAAATCGGATGCCAGAAGTTACCCTCCAGACAACAACTAAGCACTAACAGGACAAAGCCTGGTACTGCTTGAGTCTCCTGTAATGCCTGTTTGCTGAGCCAAGGGTTGTCTAGGGTCCTGCTACTGGAAGCCAAGCACATCTGGTTCATCACTTTTCCTAGTGAGCCAAGGCGGCTCCATACAAGGTTGGTACTTGGTGTGAGGTAGACAGAGTTTTGGCTTTTTCACAATGTAGATCTTTCTTACATTTGGTAGTACAGCCTTTCAGAAACCCATAGGATCATCTCTTTCCTAGTCCAGCACACAAAGCATCAAATGCACCATGTCAAGACCCAGTCACTTTGCTGACCCTCCTCCATCCATCCATGTTTACCACTGAAGCATCTTGTAAAACAAAAGTGATTCATTTACTCTGCCTAAAGACTGCCTGGAAGTGGCCACATATTAGCTTTTTGTCTGTCTGTCTTTTTCCAAGAAAATCTGCATGGAGACACGTCTGTGGAGCACCTTTGGATCCAAATGTGTAATTCCCATCACAATGTTCAAACTGTAGAGGACCTTCCTCTCTTTAATACTGCAAACTGTGTCTACAGATGTGTTGGAAAAACATTCTTTGCAGTAGCCAGCAGGGTATGAAGTGCATTCTGGCTATAGATACTACTTTTCTAGGCTGTCTGTGCTGCCACAGGCTCCTCATGGAGAAAGCTTTGAGGGAGCAGAGGCAGGCAGAGACAAGGTGCTGGGATGAAGGAAATGATGGGGGACTATCAAGAGAGAGGAGAGTATTTGTCTCTACTGTAGGTATCTCACCAGTTATCAGACTGCATCAGGTAAAAGAGATGTGTGCAGGTAAGCTTTAATTTTTCCAGCCACTGAATATTTTTTTAGTCACCCTGAGCTTGTAATAAGTTAATTAAAAATCTCAGTTTAGTATTCAGCAGTCCTCCACTGGGAAGGTATGCACGAACTTAACTGTGTCCTCTTGGCCCCCCTGAATTCCTGTTCTGTGCACACATTTCACATAAAGGATATCACCACTCCTTTTTCTGTCTTGTGCCAGTCTCAGAAATCAGAGATCTCTATCTCTGGTAGCTGTTTGGCAATCCTTCCTTAAGGAGGTGTTTGTCCTCTAGGGTTTTTTCCTTCCTTCTCTTGGACAAAAGTCTGGAGAAGAGAGAAGTGGTAAAAGCTATATATGTAAAATCAAAGAGAAATTGGGAGGCAATGAGGAGGCTGGTGACAGGTGAGGAATAGGAGGAAAATACCATAAGCAACCATATCTTTCTTTCCTGTGGGGTAAGAAGGTCAAGCTTCCTCAGCATACAGCTGAGTGCTAGTTATAACTGTCAAGTTTGTATCGAACCTACTACCTGATTTTTCCCTGTAGTAAATTACTGTGGAAGTCAACAGTATTTCTGCCTTTATTGCAGAATCATGGCTATCGGATACAGAAGAGACAAAAGGGTTGCCTTGATAAAGGCCTCACCCCTGATGCAGTGATTTATGAGCAGTGCTGGCTTTCCAGGTCCTGCTGTAAAAGATATTGCTGGAAGGAGTACGGTCTCAGTCTCCCCTGCCCTGAAACAGAGGTGTGAATATTGCTTGTGGACAAACAAGGGCTTCCTGAGCCAGTTGAACTTCATAAATCATCTGCACTGGGATGCAGCAGCCAACACCACTCAGTTGAAGCTGACCAAGTCCAAACGCAGAGCAGTCCAAGCTTGCATTCCAAGCACAGAGGATGCTGACCTCCTGGAGACTGAGAAGGGTCAGGAGACACGGGATCACTGCTTTGGTGTATGGCTGGTGTGCATTGGTAATACCTTACAGACAGGTATCTTTATTTTTTTCTTTTCTGATCACTTGTTGATTAATCTTGCTCCTCACTAATGGATAATAATGCACTGTAAATGGAGATAAAGTGTCTTACTAATGAACTCTACTGAACAGTTTGTACAGACCATAACCTTGCTGTATGCCTTATGCCCTTTCCCTACTTCACTACCATGTCCTTTAGAGATCCTAACCTTTTCATATTGGTTTCTAGGCTTTTCCTTTCTTTTTTTCTTTTTCTTTTTTATTTTTTATGGATAATTCCAATTAGTCTTATCTTGCAGATGCAATTCAACACTCATAGAAAATTTAATATCTTACCAGTCCCAAAATTCACTGGCATCCTTAACTGAGGTTCTGATGCTAAGGAGCAGTGATGCACTAAAACTTTGCAAAATGTCCTAGGTACCAAAAAATGCTGTGGTGAGGTATGAGTGACAATCCTCCTCCATTTATATCTGTTGCAATGTTTGAAAGAAAACAAGAAAAATCTGTGCCCCCCCCAGAAGCACAAAGCTATTGAGGAATTAGTGAAATCACACCATTTGGAGACTCAGATGCTGTTCTGTTGGGAGAGTTCTGAGGCTGCCATAAAATCCCTTTGGATAAGACTCAGTAAACATCTGGTAGCTTTTTTAAAAAATAAAAACTATAATTGTTTTAGGCCTTGTTGTCTGCCCATGCTGGTAATGTGCCTGTGAGGCCTAATTAGTTGACAAGTGACAAAAGAGGCTACTGTAGCGAAGGGGAGGCTGGGTGCCAGGATCGTTAGATAAGTTGGGCAAGAGCCACAAGAGCCAGCAGGTGATGGATGCAGGAAAGGTGTATTATCCCCTGCTTTGTTACAGATGCAGGGACATGAGGAAACGAGGCAAATTGATAAGCCAAAGGCTCAGTGTTTTGCTATTCATCTTATGTAAAATTGGATCTGCAGTCTCCTGTGAGCATGGTGGTTAAGTTCTGTAATAGCCGGTCAGTGCTAAAAAAGCCCTGACCTTCAGCCTCTATTGAGTACCTTTCAATGCTCATGGAAATAAGATGGAGAGGACTTGCACCTGAGTCTAGCATGAGTAAGATTAGTAAAAACTCTGGTGTACACTGATGTAGCTACATTTTTGTTTGCTATCAGTGATAAAATCCCCATTCACTGTGAGCAAAAGCTGAACTGGTTCGAGGCAGAAGAGAATCCCCTCTGGTTTTATAAGTGAGTCTGTGGGACAGGATCATTACTTGTGGACTGCAAAAGCTTTGCTTGGGTCTTCCCCTTGAATTGATGCTTATTCCTAAATTGATACACTTTTATTTATGTAGATAAAATATTTTAAAAATGTTGCCTTTCAGGCAAAGAGATCTGGGAACCTCAGAAAGCTTTCCAGATCTGGGGGGACTGGTTCATCTGGTATCTACCTCTATATCAATGTAAGGACTACAATCTGACCATCTACACCAGGGTAGAGCTGGCCTTGTCAGCAAAACAGGGATGCCCAAAATGTGTGAAGGTGTGGGTTCAGGTGCCGTATGCCATTGCTTTTGAGTGTGCCAGTCCTGATGCTTGGGTTTTTTTCACTACTATGACCTGGCTGAGCTCTGCTTTTCCTTAGCTTAGCATGGATGGATTTGAAAAGGTATTTTCAAGTGTTTAAGTACTGCTTAGCGCAGTACTCTGGTTTTGTTTCAAGGAATTAGATCCTCTTCATTTGTCTTGGCTCCTCTTGAACAATTACCATCCAAGGGGTAACAAGATGAGTTGTGGGGACAGAGTAATGGTGGGGTACATCAATATCTCTTGTCTACCTTTCTCAGCACTCATGCTGAGATTGCAATACTTTTTCCAGGTGTTCCTGGGCAAATTCACTGGTAGATTTGGAAATCTCACAGCTGTTGGTGTCATACCTACACCAACATCTGGCTCATCACTGCTAGACTCCCCAGGCCATCCTGCTGGAAGTGAATTTGTGTTGAAGTCACATTGAATCACAATTACCAATGGGAAGGAGTGGATGCATAAGAGCAGTCACAAATAAAGTTGTGTAAAGGAGATCACCAAAAGTAAAGATGAGATCATCGTGATATCTGCCGGCAAATTCGAAGTCAGTACCTGCATTTGTTTCCCCATATCATAGTTCTCTTCCACCTCCACATTGCTCCATCAGGATGATGCATTGTGGACAGTAAGGAAAATCTCACCAGGGACACGCACCTTGGACATCCCCCCACCTTCCTCTCCTACTATAAATTAGGAATAACCTCACTAAAATAAAAAGAATTCTCCAGGGTAACATTTTCTAAAGAAAAGAAGGAAATGTTTCACTCTTACTTTCTTCTGTCCAGGGCACCATGAAATTAACATTTTTGAGTTTAAATTGCTGCTAACCTTAAAACTCTGTTCAGTATTAAAGAATAAAATTATATATCTATTATATATTATAGTATATGATAGATATAATATATAAATATATGTAATTATATTCATTATAATTATTAATTATAAGAATTCATTAATATATAATACTATAAATAAAAATTATATATATAAAGACTTCCAAGTTCATGTTTTGGCAGCCAGTTAAGTGGCCTGATTTGGTTTTGGTCTGATAAATGAGGGCAAAAGAAGCGATTGAATCTCCACACCCAGAAACCCCATGCATTGCTCCAGCTCTTGGTTTAGTTTGTCCACTCTGAACGATATCTAGTGAAGTTCTCTCTGCCTAAGATATTGCTCTGAAATTTTAGGGAAGGCAGAGGAGCAGAGTGGGAGATGGATGGAAGCAGGTAAAACACATTAAAATCTCTTAGAAGAATGGCTTTGTTCTCTTGAGAACCACAGCAGTAATACACACTACCTAACAGCTTTTAACACTTCTGTCCCTTTATTCCTTTGGAAGCAGGGGAACTCCAAAAGCCAAACAAGGCAACAACGCTATGCTCTTTCTTCTTCTTATGACACGATACAGTTCAAGGGCAGAATACTTAAAATTTTTATTTTAAGATCAGAGAAAATGAGGTACCATCATCTTTACATTCCTGGCATGATCTGCTTCTTAAATGAAAATTTGGGATAATGATTATTATTTAAAAACAAGGATGACAAAGGCAAAGTAGGAAATGCACTGTAAATGCAGAAAAAATTATCCTGGCACCATTTGCTTGTTTGTGCATGTATATGTGTACATAAAAAAAGAAAAACTTACTGAGTTTTTGAATACAAATGAGACTGGCAAGGAGTGTTTTTCCCCAAGCCGTTGCATATTCCACAATCCTGTCACGAAAATGTCTTTCCTCCCACCTCTGACATTCTATTGTTGCTTTTCAACCAAAACAAAGTGAAAGGAGATGAAAAGATTGAAGAGGAAATGGAAAGTTGTTTTCAAAGGTAATTTCTGTCGGTTTTTTTTTAATCGTGTGCTGGCATGGTGACAAAATTTACCAGTGTGTGTTCAGAATGATATTTGGTGATTTGTTTTACTATTTTCTTTTTTTAGCTAAATAACAGCAATGTTTGTAACACTGGAATGCCTTTTTCCCATTTTCAGGAGCTCACAGACTGAAAAGCGAATTAAAAATAAAAGAAGAAAGAATAAAATGTCCATTTTGGATGTCCTAGCTGTTACAAAGTGACCTGCATCCTTGAGCAGCCCTTCACGCCTCAGAAACGAGGATTAGCAGCAGAATCAATGGATAATGTTGGTACAGGCACAAGATGAGCAACCCCAGAATTGGTGTTCAGCCTAGCTGTGCTTATGAATGCATGTGAGACACCCAGCTAAAAGCCTGATCAGTGCAGGATTAATCCCTGTAACAGTACTTTCCAGTTTTTTTCCAGTGACTTCTTCAAGCAGCACCTAAAAAAGCTAGCTGCGGGCACGCACATCATTAGCAAGCACACTGGTTTCATTTCCTTTTGTTTCAGTGCATATTTTAGAAGATTATCTTATTTTGGAAAAGTTTGCCCTAAGTGGTGCTTTTTGTTTCCACACATGTGGCAGCTGCAAATGCAGGCAGGGTGTGCTGCAGAGGAAATGTTTTGCACAATTTTTTTTTTTATTTTTGTACACGAGGAAGTACTTTCTCCCAGCTTTTTAATCTTTTCCACACCACTTCTAGGCAAATGCTGGCTAACCAAGAACTAGCAGAGCCTGATACTTACATAGGCAGTTGTGACACAGAGAAATGCAACTGTCCTTTCTTCTGCTTTTGCGAAAATGGACCTTGCAGGTTTGGAGCTGAGCTGTGAGTAAGGCTTGCTTTAAAGACCAGGCAACAATAAATCACTTGAATCTGAACTCAAATGCAGATCTTCTGTAATGGTAGGGATGAGCCCACCTTTATAATGGGAAGCCACCTCACTTTCTGTTGGATTTGATCAGGGAAACCTTTCTTTCCTACAGCTTTTCTCAAAGAAATACAGCACATTCAATTAACAGCTTCAGTCCATCTGAGTATTACACATGTTCATGCCTTAAAGAAAGTGTAACATCATCTTATAACAATATCTAATAGAGATTAGGCCTAGAAAAGAACTCAGTGTAATCCTGTTATGTAAGAGCAAGGATATTTTGCAGGCTATAAATCAAATGCTTCCCACAATAGAAAGCTCCTTCATCACCTTTTAAGCCAGATAAACACTCCAAAAAAAGCTTAACTATAAGGTATATGTTGTGATAAATAATACACAAATCAAAATCTCATTACTAGTAGGCTGCCCATTTGCTTGCAGTCATGCAGCCTCCTTTTCTTCCAAAACAAAGCATGTGCAAAGCCTTTAGAAACTCCATGCATTAAAAGTACAATTATGGAAACGATTTCTAATCAATATGTGGTTATTAGGGTAACCTGCATGTATGGGATATTTCATAGCAATTATAATCCTGATGGTCCTTTCTGAGAGCAAAATTTACATTTTTGTTTTTCTCTTTCAGGTTTCAGTCCCAGCAGTGCCATCTACTGCTGAGATAACTTTGAAAGCTGAATTTATTATTTCTTTGGGGAAAAATTTTGAGACCATTATCTGCAGGTCGAACACAGGCTTATAGGGAAAAAATAAATGGTTGTAAAAGCCCAGCAAACTCTGACTAAAATTTTCATACCCATATATGGCTGAGACCAAAAGGAAAAAAAAAAAAAGAACAAAAACCAAATCAGAATCTCTCATTTGCAATCTCACATGGCTGAAACCAAATGTTACCCTGATCACTCCTCATTCACTCATAACAATTCATTACTCAGCCGGTGGGAATTGTCCCAGCTCCAGTGAATACCATGGACTTATACCAGCTGCTATCAGCTGAATTTCTGGCTCAGAATTGTTAAGAAAAATGCGTGCAGATTTACCTTTTTATTTTGGAAACAAAAATAAATTACTTCTGTCAACCAAACCTACAGCCTTGCTTATTTCTAAGTGATGAGAGGTCAGGCCACTCTTCTAAGGATAATTATTAAGTAATTTGGTTAGTGAAGTAAAACTGTGGTAGGATCTTGGCATTGCTGGTATAAGTGCAAAGGATGTCAATGTTCTGTCATGACTTTACCAGATCACTCCTTGCAAGGGAACAGGTACCAAGAGTAGGCTTTAAGATCCTGAAAAGAAGGAAAAACTACGAAAATCATGTTTTTTGGAAATGTTATGAGATTTTTTTTTCAGGTTAGAATGTATCTTTCTCAGGTGGTACCTTGGAGGTGTTTGTGTTTCATTCTTCTCCAATTCCATATCTCCTTCCCATAAAAATAGCCTGTGGACTGGAGTACCGCCTCCAGGATGCCTGTTTTCAAGCCAAAAAGGACATTTGTCTCTGCTCCAAGAAGTTCAGTCTGACCAAGGAACTTCAGCTGTGAGGGAAAAGGGTACATAATTCTGTGCTGTACCTGAAGGCTGAGGGTTGCTTCCAGCAGGGCATTTATTATAGTGTAAGAGTGGAAGGGAATGACAATTTTGCAAGCTGTTTCACTATTAAAATAAACTTTGAAATAGCACCACTCTGGAATATATTTATATATTTATTGAAGAGAGATGTTTCTCCAGAGTTATCTTCACAGTATGCAACAGGTGAGGTGAAGTTCCATCAAACCTGTCAAACACTTGTTTTTCAGGTGGGAGGAGTCAAGTTGTATTTAGCAATAAGAGGGCTGTAATAACAAGATCGTGACCCAAAACAGCATCACCAGAAAGGCTGGAGAAACAGTGATTTGGGTGAAGAGATTTAGCTGGGAGCTGACAGCAAATGCTGTGGAGGGGTTAGTATTTGGCAGCACTGCATTATTTACAAGCAGACAGAGACTGAGAAGAGAACAAACAAAACTGTGGAAGCTGTGAGAAAATCTCAGCCTGACTGCAAGATGAAGTCCAGAGAGAGGATGCTGTAGGGTGAAGGGCTCAGTGAAGAACACCTTTCCTCCCTGTTGTATCCTTATTGCCTGTCAGAGCAAGAAAAACACAAGAAGGAATGGGGACAACCAAGCACCATCAGTGAAGTCCTTGCCCTTCAGAGAGGGTGCTGCGGGGAGGCAGGAGGCACAAGTGAGCAGGGCTGGAGGAGATTGCTCAGGGAGTGTGCATGTCGAAGAGGCTGGCGTCTGCTTTGAGGTGAGGGCTGTGAAAAGGAGAGGCACTGCTGTTTCTTTAAGACTAGTGGAAACCTTGGGATGGGGACAGGAGTTATTACTGACGTTGGATACAGCTAAACACTGCCAGGGCATGCTACCTGCCTTAGTCAACCAAGCCATGACACGGAAGGCTGAGCCCTGCCTTCCTGCACAGAGGTGATGCTGGGAAGGTCCAGCACAGAGCCATTTGCCTGCTCTCTTCCCATTTGCTGGTGACCTGTTTATGGGTGTTTCTTCTACAACCCCGTGGATCATCACCATGGGATCTCCCTTGACTGGCACATCACCTGGTGACTTTCTTAGTGAAGCCTTTTCTAGCAGAAGATGTATGACCAGTAGGGTTGCAGGTCATTGCAAGTCACCACGGTCGTTACCACTACCTCTGACTGGTTTTGTTTTGTTTTGTTTTGTTTTGTTTTATGTGACACAGCAGTACAATTTACACTAGATCACCTCTTCACATGAGGGGGCTGCAATGTTTACAGTCTGCTACAAACTGCCCTATAGCTGTCTGTGTTGTCTCCTGGAAATGAACCTGAACCAGTCTATACTCTCATCTGACTTTGCCTACATTTGAATTGTACTGGATGTAAAGAGTCTTAACACTCTCTTCCACTTTTATTCAGCACTTTAATTTCCCAAATCCCAGCAACCTGGTCATGACAGGGTTTATATATTTGTCTTTTTAGGTTACCTGTCCTTAACTCTAAGTACTCAATGCTTTCCTACACCCAGCTCTCCAATTCAACATCTGGGACTTGTTTACTACCTATTGCATGCAGATTTTATGATTTTAATTTTTTTTTCCACAAAGTGACAGGGCAAAATCAATAAGATAGGAGCAGGGATAACATCTGTCCTATTTTGGCAATACATTTGTATATTTGTATATTGGGCTTTCTGTGAATCTCTATGAGTAATTCAGCATAACTACATATTTCTTCCCACCTTAGCAAGCACCCTTCATCACAAATCAGAAACAATTTTATGAAGAATGGTTAATGATTGTTTGTCATTTTGAATTACATTGGTGTCAGTATGCCTTTATTTTTTATTTTTTTTTTTGTAGATGGGCAGAGAAGGATGAGGTGGAACAGGAGACATGGTGGGTTCCCACCATCACTGGAAGCATTCAGCTTAGGAGCCTGGGACAACAATGGGTGCATTGACCACCTTCAGGAGATGCTCGCCTCCCAGTAGGCACCATGAAGCCTGGGACAGTGAGTCCTTTTTGTTGCATTTCTCAAATGCACATCTAAGACTTTGCATTTGCAAATGAAAAAAAAAAAAAGAAAGAAAGAAACAAAAAGTTTTGATAAGGGAACTCTTTTCTGGGCTTCTTAGAAGACTGATTCTGGCACCAAGTGAAAAGTAAACTTTAAAGCATAATTCGCTACTGGTCTATCAAATCTGTTCATTTGGCCCTGGCTAAATATTTCAACCCAGAACAACTCCAGCTGCTCACTTGCCTGTGAAAGAACTTAAATTTCAAAATACCCCCTTCATACACCCTGTGTCTCTGCTGGAAGCCCATCTCTGGTCTGTGGGATTAAATCTGGACGTTATTAAATTCTGCTGATTGGTGACAGAAGTGCCTTCAGAAAGCAGTGCTGAGCAGCTTCTTAATATTGTTTTTGTGGTGATAGGGAGGCAAATGTCGCTTGCATTGGCTAGAAAAAGCAGTTTGTCTCATTCCTAGAAGCACTTTATTGTGGAAACACAGCTCAGAGTCATTCTTTACAGGCTGGTTGCCAAAGCTGCAGCAGAAACAGAGGAGCTTCAAATAATTAGCTAGAATGTGCCTAGCAGGTGTCACTTTGGAATTCTTCAGTGAAGATAATCCTCAAAGATTGCAGAGAAATGATTTGACTGGAGAAAACAGGTCCATTATTCACATATTCCTTTGCAAGCAACCACTCTCCTTGCTAATATACCAGTTCTGATAGAAAGCAGTTTGACAAAAATATCTGCAATTTGAACGACAGTGTAAAGAAAGAATAAATTGCTCTTTTAATCCAGGGGGGGAGGGGAGAAGGGAGAAAATCCCTCCTACCCCCAAACAAATCAATATAATATCTTGAACTGGGAAAGGATGCTGTGTAATTGGAATACAGATCCTGCATGAAAACCCGATTCTAATCTGAGGTATTTAATACTTTCTGTCACAATAAAAGAAGAGGATTAATGGACTCAGTGGGAAATCTAGATGATATTTAGCTCTGAATCAGACTATTATTTTACACTTGGCATTGATAGGAGTCAAAATGAGGCCACAAGCCCAAGACTTTCTCAGCAAGTTGTGAGTGCCAATTCCCTTTTTATTCCCATGATCCCTGCTTGGAGGCTTCCCTTTCTCTAGCTCTCAATCACAGCAGCAGCAAACTGAAGTAATAAATAATGAAGGCTAAATGTGGGTAAAAAATGCATGCAATTTCTGTCTTTTTAAATATGTGGATACTGCACATACATGTGAGATGTAGCTGATGGATTATAAAATGTATGGTAAAAAGGCAGACATTTATTACAGAAAATTTATGCTATGAATGCATGTTTTATCAAAATATGCTTCTTGACCTACAAAAAAGGGATTTTTTTCACACTGCTCTGATCTTTATGGCATGCATGTGTATTTGGGGTAAGTTAAAGAGATACAAGATCTCAAAAAATGTTTGCACCTTCTAGGGACAAAAAAAAATTGTAATTTTTTGCATTTTTTCCCCCCAATATTAACAGAGCCTGTGAGAAATGGGGCAGAGGAAGGAATGTCATGAATTGAAAACAAAAACATGGGAAACTCTCCAAATCCACCCTAGAGTTTCTTTCCAAAGGGAGGATTTATTTGGAAGGTCCCTTGAAGATCAGCCATCTCAGAATCCATCTCTGCAGTGGTTCTCAGGATTCCTTGGATGTATTAAAAGGGCAGTGTTGCCCTTTCCAAGCCTAGTGTTATGCTGACTGCAAACTGCATATTACTGCATGTAGAAGCCATTATTTATAAACATGTATCTGATAAGCCCTCATGATACCTTCAAAAGTGGATGTATAAGGTTATGAATATCTCACTCCAGGCCAAATGGCAAGCAAGGAGCAGAAATGAGGCTGAGATTCAAGAGCTCCCAGTTCCCATGCCTTTCTTAGAAATCCTTTCACACAGAGATGAGGTGTGAGAACAACAGCGCAACAAGGAAAATGCTGATGATGATCACCAGGTGCTGTGCACTCATTCTGATAGTACTCTGGATGCCTCCCTTCAAGCAATTTGGTTTCCCTGTTGTCTGAAACACGTAAGGGTTGACCTTAGGTATTTGCAAACCAAGCTGCAGAGCAAATCAATAGCAATGCTCTTGCCACGGAGCAAGGATGGTTGGCTTAGTACGGGGGAGGGGGGGCAGTGAGGTAGCCTCCAGCAAAACCAGAGGATGGACAGTAGGAAAACAAGTAGGAACTCTACTCCTATAGGTCTTGTCGAAGAAAGGGCTGTAGGTCTGCACTGGGGAACACAGTACCACATGAGCAGCTTGTTGGCTTTGGCCTCACTGGCCAACTTCATTGCAGCCACATCTTACCCTTTTACTACCTGGAAAACAGATGCCAAGAAAGAAAGATGAAAAAAAATAGTTTGAGAAGGACATAAGAGGGGTTTCTCTCTCATTCCTCAGACCAAATGCTCATAAGAGGAGGTTGCTTTGTGATATAGCTGGAGCCATTGAAACATTTCCAGGCTGGGGAAACCCCATCTGAGTACGAACACCAAGGGCTCAGCTGTAGGGCTCAGGTAACTTGTGGCTGACTGGCTCCTTTCAGACCTGCGGTGTTTTATTTCACAAGCCAATCACTCTCTGCAGAGGCTTGAGCTTAGCTTGGCAGAAGAACAGTGTTTTTGTCCTCTCTATCTTTATAATCTGATGGGCTCAAATGTTTGATAATCTCAGATCTGTTGGTTGTGGATATCATGTGTTGGCAACCCCCAAATTGTGCAGCCACATTTTAAAAATAATTGTGCTGAAGCAAAGATAAACTATTGTTTCCAACTACAGGGCTTTAATAAAGCCTGTGTATGAGAGGGCAGGGATCCAAGACCATTATAACCTAATTGACCCTCCTAAGCCTTCTTTCTTATCTAAAAGCTCATTCTTTGCCAGTTAGGCTTGTGATATCTGTGTCTTGAAAAGTGTAATTTTTAATAACCCATTATCTACAGCATTCCTGATCCAGATAAATAAATGCAGGCATCCACCTCTAGATGGATGACTGATTTAGTTACAGTGGTCATATTCAGTCATTTGGGAAGAAGCAGTCTGCTAAAGCCAGTAAAATGAAGCTGAGATGGAAGGAGGCTGAGTGCAGGATTTACCTTGACAGAGGAAGCAATTTCAACTAAGGGAATCTAGTGTTGCCTATTTAATATTCCATGGAGTATGGAGTATTTCTATATTTATACTGTTGTAACAAGGAAAAATTTATTCACTGGCAAACTGAATTCACCATTTTCCTGTAAGTTTTGATGATTCATTTGTTATTACATTTTGGAAGCCCGAGAGTAGAGAAGGAAGGAGCACGTGGTGCTAATCAGGTCAGGGCTGGGTGGCCTATGAGCACACTGCCAGCAAATCTAGCTGGCTAAATCAGGAAAGAGGCATCCAGCACCAGCACAGCAACTTGTTTTTGTTGTCTTGTGTCCAGCACTCCAATGAACGGGTTCAGACAAGAGAAGAGACGGAACATGGCTCCTGTGGCTTGATGTACCATATAGCAGCTCAGGCAAAGAAGAAATTGGGGAGTGATGCTAGGAGCAAGTAGATTAGTCCATGTAAAGGGCACACAGTGGTTTGGCTGGATACATGATTTGGATTCAGAAGAACAGATCTGCTTCTTGCTTGTGAGTGGCAATACAAAAGAGAAAATCAACTCCTAACACTTCCCCCTCTTAAAAACTGAAGCAGGACCCAGTGCACTGTGGTGTTCCACCAAGAGCTGGGCAGAGCCAGCACAGCAAGAAGTCTTGCTGGGAGCTTCAGGAAGTCTACTCATTAGACTTTTGCTGTTCTCTCATTGTGAAGGTTTGTTCTGGTTTTGCTCTTCTTGCTCCCATGGGTGCAGTGGGCAGCTGTTTTGAATCCCTGACCCCAGCTGGCTGGAGCAAACATCTGCCTTTCATCCAGACATAGCTGCTTCTGGGGTCAGGACTGCCCTCAGTCAAGCCTTATGTGGTTGCATTTAGGGAGAGGAGTAGAAAAGGAGCTTTAGCCTGTATTTAGTTAATGTATTCCCTGTTTCTGCTTGAAGCCTTTCTGTGGAAGGGTCTCCCTTTTGCTCTTGACTGGAGAGGGCAGCTTAGAGATGGACTTTTACAGAGGTTAAGTTAGGCATATAGGCATATATAACCATGTCAGTTTGCCGTCAGCAAAGGAATCACCTTGCACTGCACACCAATAGGCAACAGTCATAGCCATGAATTCGGTCCTACGCTTTTGCAGGGAGATCTGTCCTCTCAAGTGTTTAAGCAATGGCAGCAAGTATGTACAGACCTCTGTACCTGCCCCAACTGATTGTGTCCCCAGACATGGATGCCCCTTGGTGATGGTGCAACAGGCTGCTGATCGGCACATGGCAGTGATGGCACATCAGCTGGGCAACATCAGTCCTCTAGAAAAAGTCTGGGTGCTCGTGATCCCACACAATGCACAACAGGTCTGTGGCAAAGCCAGATCCTGTTCACACTAATACAAGAGGGATCATGTGTGCATATGCTCACATATGTGCACGCACACATTGTACCTCGAGAAAAACCTGTAGGCTTTCTTCTATCAGCTTTTGGGAGGCATCCTGAGGGACTGTGTCAGGTGGAACTTTCTCTTTTAGTTGTTGGCTTGGGAACCATAACCTTTTCCATTCCTGCCTTTCCAGGTTTCAATATCTGCATTTCCAAATGAGCCCTATGCTGTTTCATGCCCAGAGTTATTTGGGCCAGGCAAGCTATCACATTGGGGTCACAGTATGGGAGACTATTTGGGACTATTGCCTGCAATATGTAACAGAACTCAGCTGCAACTTGCAATAAAACACATCTCTCTCTCCCATCTTTCTCCCCTCAAAACACACTATTTCTGTAAATCATATGGAGGAACTCCACTGTGAGCAAACTAGAAGGGGGTGTCAGGACTCACAGCTTTGTATCATTGAAAATGTCATGGCATTACTTTTTTGTCTCTTTACCATATGTATTCCATGTATTACTCTAATTTCTCTAATTGCTGTTGCTCATCCTTACATTCTCTCTGTGTCTGGAGGAAGGATATGGGCTACGCCTCTCTGGCCATCAGCAAAATCAGAAGCAATTATTTTATTAAATGGAAAAAATATGGTTTTGACAGGAAAAGCCACACGCATCACCATAGCTGCCAGGCTGCAGCAAGTCTTGTGCTTTGGGACAATGGCAGAACTCACCCACCACTACAGCAAAGGTGGACTCTTAGATCTCAGCATCTATTTTTCTGCTCCAGCCTGAAACTTTGGCTTCTGCAGCATCTCCTGCAATATTGAGGCTTCAAAATGAAATGTCCAAGATGTACCAAGCCTCTGCAGCATGTGCAGAAAATTGTCAGGGCCCCATGGCATTAATAACCCTTAATTGCCCATTCCAGTCTCACCTGGGTCTCCACCTGCCCTGACCACTCCCAGCACCCAATTAAGCCCTGACCCTGTGCCCAGGCGTGGCTGAGGGTGCTGGGAAGCAGCATGTGCTGAGGAGTAGTTTACGGTGCAAGATGAATTTGTGGAGGTGAGTATTTGATTCCTCCAGGCATTATGCAGGCTAAAAGGGCCCTGAAGTCAGTGAGTGGAGTTAAAGAGCAGCTGCATTTACCCCTGCTTGTGGTGGGGTCAGTGTGTGCAAGTCATTGCTGATAATCCAGTGCCTGTGCCTGGACAGGCAGGTCTGCTGCCTGCAAAATAAGTAGAGATTAAGAGACGAACATCTTTGTCCTGGGTTTGTAGTGAGCAGTTGCTCTGTTTATGAGCATGATGTGATGTATTGTGGTGTTTGTGACCCAAGAATCATTTGCAACTGTTTGCTCGTTCTCTGGTATGCTTGCTGGGGGAAATCTGAGGCCCTTGGGGAAGCTACATTTTCTCTCTTAACTCTCTCCTGGGCCCCTAGTTTGTCTCTGCTCCTTAAACCCCTTGGAGGGAGACATCTCTGACAGTTCCCACAGCAAGGGAGCAAGGAGCTGGAGTGGGTCATTGCCCAGCTTGCATCTGCATTGCATTCCTCTACAAAGTTAAAAATGTGTGCCCTCAGCTTTCAAGCCCAGTCCCTGCCTTGCATGTGTTACTCTTAATGTTGCTGTACACGATTTCCATCCTCCTGAAACAATGCTCTGTGTTTCCAAACAGGGTAACTGGCTGCTGGGCTCCCTTGGGATAATTGTTCCCTGAATTGCTCAAGTCTGAAATGCAATCTCAAGGGAGGGTGAGACATTTTTTACCATGCAGGGTTCGAGATAGGAGGAATTAACTGTCTGTTGGGTGGTGGTGTGATATTTGGTGCTGTGATGAGAAACCAAGTTAGGAGGTAGAGCAAGGTGTTGCTGCCTAAAATATGATATTTGAGTTTTTACCCGTATAATGAACGGTCTAACTGAATCAGATTCCAGCTCTGTCCATCCCATGCTTATCTCACTAACTACCACGAGCTCAAGATGCTTGAAAGAAACATGCAATCAGCAGCTGGTGTTAGTCAAAAGTAATCCTACCCTACAGGAAAATGGTGGGGAAAAAAATCTACTTGACAGTGAGTGAAATAAAACAACCTCTGCAGGAGGTAGTTCTAGACCAGGTTCAGCAGAGAGGGAAAAGTAGAAAAGCAGCACAGAAATCAAAGTTCATGGAGGAGAGTAAATGCCAATATGTGTGTGAGGAGAGACTTGATGCTTCAAAAATGTACAGTGAACTAATGTAGATTTGCCCTGCATATATGTATTTATTTAGCTACAAAGATAGAAAAGGTGACGTTCCCTTTTTTCACAGTGTGGCCCACTGATGAAATTCAATAATGTAATATTAGAGGAAAGCCATTAGTATGGTTTCTAATAAAATACTCAGACCTGATGGGTAGGTTATTGGCTATTATAAAGTTGTTAGGTGTAATATGAATCTTCTTGGCAAACCCTAGCATTCATCACGTTTTCATGAGTAGCGAACGTTTGTAGATATTGCCAGATGTGGTCTCAGAGTGGAAAGCAACGGAGATAAAAATTTCAAAAGCAGCTAAATGATGCATGGGCTGAAACCCCACTTCCAATCAAACCCAGGGCATGCTGTGAAAAGATACAGTGAGCTACCTCCCAGCAATTTGAAAGCCTCCTGGACACTTTACCCACTGTTGCCTTGGGAGAAAGAGGAGTGGGCAGAAATGGGATAATCTAAACTTTATATTAATTTTATCATAGAGATTACTTTAAATCCTGAAGCAGGAGATTATATAACCTTGTTGCAGCTTTGACACGCAGCATAACCATCCGATCTCTGATTTTGTTTTGACTTTTTTAACATCTTGCTGTGGGAAACATCCTAGCTCTTTTCACTTAGTGACATGCTGCCTTTTCTTTTTTTTTGCACTGTCTTCGGGTTTACAATTTCCTAATATTATCCTGTGCAATTTTGGAAAAAAAGTCTCACTTCTAACTTCCCTGGCACACAGGTTGGTCAGTCCTAATTGATCTCCAGTGAAGGAGAGGGAAGGGCTGCAGTGAACTTCCCTGTTCTCTTTTCTGTAACTCCACAGCTTCCATCTTCAGTGCTTAAATTTATTTTGAAGCCATGCCCAAGATGTCCCCTGTGAAAGTCTTAGTGTTTTCCCTCTAGATATTTTAGAAAAATGAATAATAAATCCCATGTCTATGGGAACAGGAGCTGTGGAGTTCCTAAACAGAAGGGGTAGATTTTCAAGAGAGGGGCTTTGCTAAAACTGATCCAGCTGCTGCCTATGGGAGATTCTTGCAAATTGCAAAGTAAATATACATTCCCCTATGCCAGGATCCTCTTTGTTTGTATGGTTTTTTGTTTGTTTGTTTTTAATAGAAGATACTATTGCACAGCCTCCCTGCTGAGTATTCCTGTTGTCCAGGCTTGTGCTATTGAGTTCTGCCTTTGCCAGTTGGCTCCTGCACCCTATGTTTCCATAAGTCTAGTGCAAGCTGTGAATGCTGTTGTTGCCGCTTCCCAGGCTTCTGAATCAGATCAAAGGGTTATTTGAGCATTGAGGGAAATGAGCACATTTGGCACGAGAGATGATAGATAAATGGTGACTAAAAGAGACAAGGTGTTTTTTGGTAAATTGAAGGCATTGGCCGAAAAACTTTGGTAACTAAGTTTTTGAAGATGAAGCCACTCTCTGACAAATGTTTTAAAGAAAGAACCTAAATACTCTGTGCAGACAACATTAGGCCAACTTGAAAGAGTTAACATCTAATCACAGATTTGGTTTCCCTGATTGACAGACAATTTTCAAAAAGAGTGCAGTTTGTCAAGCAGTCATTCCCTTCTTCTTCCTGAAATCTCTCTTTGAAACCAGGGCAGGCAATTTCCTTCCTGTGATGGCATTCAAGACATGAGATACCCTTGTCTTTGACAGCAAAGGACACTGGTTTCATTTGAGCTTTTTCCTTTATCACTGACAACAATAAAATTGTCAAGTGTGTGATTTGAAACATCAAATTCAGTATGAACTTTTGTGTAAGCAAGGGACATTGGACATAATAACATTTTTCTCTCATCTGTACTGATATATGGGACATCCAGTTTGACAAATGGTAAAGATTGGCTGATGTATGTGTATGGTAACTTATGTATAAACTATCAACAGACCAACAAGGTTATAATGAAGTCATCTTTTGGATTTAATTTTCTCAGCATTGGTCCAAGGTAATGGAGTGATGCTTCTTACCAGTGAAGACAAAGGAAGACTTTGTACCTGAGGAAATGCCCATTTTGATTGCAGGCTTGGAAATACTGTCTGTTGAATCATGGTAGCATTATTTTATTTTTATGGAGAAGCTGGATGCATTTGAACTTGACCCAAAACACCAAAGCTCTCACTCTCTATCCAGAACATATCAATCATGTTGATCAACTGATGATTTTGATTATTTTAGTTTTCAAGTGCCTAAACAGTAGGACTTGAAAGTCACTGACATTTACTGGTTTTTAGATTTAACTATAAAGTCTGTGTGTTATGTAGAAACAAATGGGATCTTTAGATATCCTTTCAAATACTGGCCTTGAACTTCACTTTGTTAGAGTGTAAGTGCTACAAGGTGCGGGTGAGCTGGTTCGTTGAGAGGAGAGCAGATTTTGCCTTGTGAGCCATGACTTCAGTGTGCAATGTCAAACTCTGGCCTTTGTGTGATGCCTATCACTATATTACAGTTGTGGCCAGGTGAACTGTATATTAGGTTTTAACCCTGTTGTTGAGTCCTTAGAACGTTTTACCTTGTCTTGCATATGACATGATTTTCAAAGTTTTTTGTTTTTTTTTTCCTTTTAAAAGTAAATAGGCATTGCCATGTGACTGTACCTCAATACCTTTTAAAGTGAGTCTTTATTATAGGAATTATCTCTAACTCCAAGTGTTGTTCTATAAACTGAGAGCAGCCAAATTGTTAAGGCAAAATTCCCGGTCAGAAACAGGGACACAGCTAAAAGCTAATAAGGAGCAGAGCTTATGTAAGCTATGTGAGATCCTAAAAAAACTGAGGAAGACTAAATGGACACGTGATAAACTCATGGCAGTGATAGTAGTCACTCACCATGCTTATGCTTTTACCCCTGCCCAGGTACAGTACCCTGCATTTTTCCTTTACTGTTGGGGTTAAGTGCAGATCTGTGCATGGTTGGCTATAGAGGAGAAATTTGGCTGACTGTAACATGGTGTATTGCCATAACACAATTGCATTCAACAGTGAGACTACACCCAAAATTTGACCAAAAGAAACCAGCAGCACTAGGAGGTGACTGGGTGGCACTGCCTGCCTATGCTGAACTGACCTAAAACCTGTGGGGTCCTATAGAGGTGATCCAGAAGCATTGCTCATTTTTATGTTAATAGACGATGGTCCCCAGCTCAGAATAGGGTATTGGTTTTATCTCCCAGCCCTTTTCCCACTCTTAACTTACTGCTACCTCCAGCCCCCAAAGAGCAAAAATACATGACGCTACAACTTCTTCACAAGAGCAATTTAGCTTTTGGTGCTGAATTATGAGAAAACCCCTGAATCGAACAGGGTATTTATTTTACTTAACAAAAATTATCCAACAGTAAAAGCATAGTTGCTGTCATTGGAAATATAACTGTTTGAATAAAAGTTATGGCAGCAGTAAGATTCAGCTATGGTATGTTAATTTGAATGTGCAGTAAATCTGTCGGGATTGCAAGTCAGTTTAAGAGCTAAAATATAATTGTTGTAAAACACTGAACTGCAATTTATTAATATTTTTCCCTACTGCTTGTGGGTTAGCAATATTTCAGTCCTATAATCAAAATTTGAACCTTTTAAAAGGGTTTGGTGTAGGTTTGTTTTTTTGTTTTGTTTTGTTACTTTTATAAGTCAGCAGAAGTAGTATTTTATTACTTTTCTTTTTTGTGAAGTTCTTTGAGTGCAATACACTTTTGAGGAGGAAAATGATCTGGGGATAAAAGTCAGCAGTGGCTACCTTATTCTTGCTTCTTTTTTCTGAAAGATAGACGTCTGAGTGTGCAATGAACAATTTGTCAATCAACTTGGAGATGGATGAAAATGCCTGTCAAAGTGGGCTTTTGTTACATTTCAAATGCCATTTGACCCTGCAGTCATGCTTTCTGTAATGATATTCTGTGATAACAGGTAGATACTTTTTTTTTTTAATAAAAATCTATTAGTGACCTAATATATTAATTAAAAATTAGTTTGCTGTATAATTGAGTGGGGAAAAAAATCCTGGAAACTGGAAACTTTCAGCTTGATAAAATAAATAAATGTGTGCTTTAGACTGTCAGCTTTCAGTCACAAGCATGTTCAGGTATGGTTTTTCATGTTGACTGTTGGTTACTCAGAATCTGCTACCCATCTTCTCTGAGAATGCAGAGAGGAGACACGAACCCCCTCTCAAAGCGTCATGCTTTGAACACCTGGTTAATATTACAGTTAAGAGGTGATCCTTATATTCTCATTTGAGAGCAGCAACACATCTGAACACTGTATGTGAGCATCAACCCCCAGTAGAAACTCCCGGGGTGATAGAGGAGAGGCTTTAAAGGCAGTTCACCCTTCAACAGGCAAAGGGCTTCTGGGGTGCATTCCCATTAAAGTCATTTTTAGCTGGGTTTCCAAGAGAGATGTATTTATATATTTTCTGTTACCCTCAAAGGGCTGGGGGGGGGGGGGGGGTCGGGGAAGCCCAGATGGTACCTTTTAAGTCCTAACTGTTGGTTAATATACCTTAATTAAGGAGATTTTCTGACAGCTTTTAGAACAAAAGCATCAGCAGTGGGCAAAGAGATAAACAATTGAATGTTGTCTATTCACGGACAAGAGTTTCTGCAGAGAAGTCCCCAGGGGCCAAGTGCACTTTGTAGGACACAAAGTCGTGAGGCAAGGTTTATGGGGGCTGATGATTTTGGGTGCTTATGGGTTAGGGATGAGATCTAAGGCCTTGGGGTCTCTGATGACAGGCTGTGTCAGGCTCCTGAGAGGGGTTATTGCAGAGGGTATGGTGTTGTCTTGAGTTCAGACCTAAAGAAGCTCCTCTGCAGATACCCTGGGAGCCAGCTAAGGAAAAAGAGAAGGCAGCCTGTTCATTTGTCCTTATTAGGAACTACTTTTGAAAAGCTTTTAAAACTTCACTGCTCCAGAGGAAAGTTATGTCTGCTGATTGAGGAGAGGAGGAGAAACAATAGTACAGCTTAAGCTAATGTAGCCTTTTGAGTTTCACAGTCAGATGACCTTGAGAGATAAAAAGGAGAGAGAAAAGGATGGTTCATGTACTTAAAAAAAAAAAGGATAAATACTCCTTTGTACACATTATTTGCTATGTTTTTGCATCTTACTTTTCAAATTTTTGGGTTTTTTAAAGCATTAAGGGAAAGAGGACTTCAGAAATCTTTACTAGATATTAGACAAGGCTGAATTAGTGTGGTGAGACCATTGGTCATCTGCACAGTCTGGGCTGCTGTGACTTTCAAAACTAATACACTTCACATTAGTAGGTTTTGATGGTCAGAATCTGCACAAAAAATGAGAACCAAGGATAAATTCTTTTAATTTTCTTGTTAATTGTGTTGAAGCATGGCATTTCCTGCTTCCTGCCAGGAAGGGGCTGGAGGCTGCTTGAGATAAGATGGCTCTCTGTCAACATCTCTGTGCAAAGAGGTTACAGAGAATAGCCTGTCCGAGCATTTGCAATCTACCTCAGAGCCAGTAGAAATATGGAAGAAGAGGCAGAATGTGGGGAATAGGGTCCTAGTAGAAGTCACTATTGGCCCTATTATCCAAATAAGGGAGTTTTGTGGATCCCAAGCAGGGATAATCCTCATCATGCCTTTAATATCACGTTGCTCTTCCTCAGGTAATGAAACTCCCCTTGTTTCAAGTCTAGCACCCATAAACTAGCAATTCACTCTCTGCAGGCACACATAAGGTCCTGGCAGAGTACCAAGGGTGTGCCATGGTCATGCCCTGGATGTCCCCACCAGGAAGGGCAGGTGCCTGCAAGGACATGGGCCACTGACTAATTCAGCACATGAACTGGTGCTTGCTGGCACCTTTCTCTCTGATTGCATATGTTTTTCAAAGTAAAGAGCTTGCTGCATGTAATGGGAGAAAAGTCTTTCAGATGCTGTTTGTGGTCTTTGGGTTTCAAAATCAAGACATCATCCATCTATCAGCAAAGACAGTGTACAAAACTTGCAGGAGAATCCTCTCCAGTTGCTATTTCCCTCTAACAAGAAGAAAACAAGAAAGGAGAAAAGGAATTTTATTGTGAAGTCTCTCAGTTTTGCAAATGCACTCCACTATCTATATACTTTCTTTTGTTTACATTGTGCTTGGTTTGGCAGGAGCTTCCTCTGTTATCCTTCCCCAACCATCCTACTCCAAAGCAACACTACAACCCCTGTTAAAAGTGCAAGGAGTACAGGTGTACAGATCCTTGGATGGGAAGGAAAGTAGGCTGAGAGGCTGCAGGTATGTGTATTCATACTGTATAAGTTAAGAGCGAGATGGAGAGAGATGGGGCTCAAGAGCAGGAATTGAGGGAAGGGGAAAACTCTCACAAGGTAGAGGGTGTTGTGTAATGAAACCATGAGACACAGTCTCAGTGGGTAGCTACTGTCAAGAGACTTTGAATATGTGGAGCTGCAGAGAGCAGGTGGCATGGTCTGCTTGTTAAACTGCAGTTAGACTAAGGGCTCCAATAAGAGGTTGATCAGATGCCTCTTCCCCTGAGCACTCTGGAAAAGCACACAGTAGCCTCTGCCTTTTCTTGCCATTTTTTTCTCATTTTTTATTACAGTTTGTTTTTACATCAGGTGCCACACTGTTTTCCATCTCACAACTGACAGGTGAGGCATTGGCAAGGCTGGAGGTCAGAGATGGAGCATGTCCAGTGTTAGGGTCAGCTCTGCTGTCCCTATCCTGTTGTGCAGGAGCAATGTGTCCAGAAACCCTTTTCCTGCCTGCCTGGCTGGGCAGGGCTGAAGTAATTTCCCTCTAAATATAACTCAGTGAAATGGTGGAGCTGAGCTCTGCTGGCATAGCAAAGCACAAGGAAGGGGAAGGCCAGATGGCTAATTCATGCTGAAAAGCAGCATGAGGGAATGGAGAAGACAGGCAATAACTTGGCAGAGTTACCAATTTCTTGGATCCCTTGGAGAGGGAGTTTTACCTCTCTGTGCCACTTACCCTTGGCTTCTTAAGTTTTTTTCAGATTAAGACACCTATTTGTCAGGGACCATAGCTCCAGAAAGGGGATAATCATGGCATGCAAACTTTATGCGTGTAATTTAATATATGACATATTTAATTAAAGAAGGGAAACAGGTTCATCCTCCTGGAAATCCAAATCATTCATTTCTCTGACTACAGCAAGCCGTGGCAGGTGAGTGTGGTGGTGACTTCACTCATTTGTACCAAACCTGTGTGCTGTAGGAACTCCTTGCCATATATGACATTACAGTTCCCTTAAATCATCTGGAGAACACGATGCCAGTTTTATGTTCATTTTAGGAGGACAGACGGCACCTGATCCAGCCAATGGTCACTGAGGTCAGAAGTACCCCTCTGTTTTTTGGGGGGAAGGTGGTTTGAGTATTTTTGGGGGAAGGTGGTTTTGGTTTTGTGAGCATGGACCAGCAGGTAGGCAGTTAATGACTCTGGGCTTAGTGCCATTTTTGACTGAGTAGTAAATAAAGGTTTTCCTTCTTGTTGAGCCACAGGTCTGACACAGGTATTTCCCGGAGCAGGTGCTGATA
This sequence comes from Manacus candei, assembly GCF_025592945.1. NCBI lineage: Eukaryota > Metazoa > Chordata > Aves > Passeriformes > Pipridae > Manacus > Manacus candei. The sequence goes on along the minus strand of NW_026138076.1, from coordinate 39,122,037 downwards.
CAGATTTTCTGCTCCTAAACAGAGTAAGTGGGTGGACTGGATCTCTGTTTGTTTAAGACTCGAAAATTGTATATTTATACATGACTTTCCTATGACCTCACTTGAGACCTCAGGCACTTCCCAGTCATTCCTCTTTCCACCCACTCTGCCTGGATGCAAGCTTCCAGAGTCCTTCAGTCTGCCTGCCAGAAGCAGCAGTGGCTTTCTGCCACTGGTCCCCAAGCCAGGGACTCTTTTTAGGATGCAGATAATCTGTCCTGCCTATAGATACAGCTTCATTTCTAGAGCTGAAGCTTCTAGGTTTACAGCCTAATAATGTAGCTCTAATTACTCATTTCTTGTACAGTAAGCTAGGCTGCTGGTCTGTCCATGGCTGTCTTAGATGTGTCGGGAATGGGGGACAAGAGAGTTGGAGGGGTGCAGTGACTCCTCACTAGATGCTTATATGATGGAAAGAGGGAGAGATGGCATTCAAACAAACTTTCTGTCTCAGCACTTGATATTTGCCTGGGCTATTGTGTTGTTTGGGCCAAAGTCCTCTCATCTGCCTTGGCACATGTTAGCTTTGTATGTGCTACAACAAAAGGTTAAGGATCACCTACCTACTACTCAGAGTGCACTTAAGAAAGTACACTGTGGCACCAAACTGTAGCAAATGCATGAATTCCAGAAGTAGAGGGTAGCCTCAAAAAATATGGAAGCTCTTTTTTTAGGTGTTTTTTTTTTAATAACAGCGGTGAGTTTATTGAGAGAATCATTGAGAAAGCATAGAGTAACAAAGGGCTGAGATACTATTTCTGCTAAAACACACACAGACATTCCAGTGCATATGTGGTTCATAATTGCCAAGAGGGGAGAAACTTAGGCCATGCTGTGGCACAGGCTTCAGGTGACATAAACAGTTACAGGTGATGAATTAAGTGCAAGCATTTCAAATTATCACCTTTTTTGTTTGCAGTACAGAAGTCACAAGTCAGTTGACAGAAGAATCAAGTGGCACTGTGGTGCTAAATGCCTGAAACCAAAGCAAGACAAAAGGTATGTCTAAAACCTCTGCTAATAACTCATGATAAACTAAAGCTGGGATTTCTCCTAGGCTGGGGAAAATGAATGCAGTTAGTTATTGGCTACTTGCTGAAGAGCCACTGGTACCATAGGTGGGATATCAAAGCAGTTCCAGATTCATGGCTGCAAGGTGTGCTGGGTTGCTACTGAATCACAGCAGATCAGATGAACCCCCCCCAAAATTGGGTATAGATTAAAGGAAATAGAACTTCAAGGCCTTTTAAGCATCTATACAGAAGCTGACATTATGATCTGGAAACCTGATTTAGTAATGAGAGGAGTTATAGAGAAAAGTGTCACAAACCTGAAGCTTGCAACAGTCCCAGTGTTACAGGTACTTCATCTGTGTTGCTACAAGATTGTGTCAAGGTGTTTGGGCCATTCCTAATTAGATCCTTGTGGCCCCTCAGATCTTTCCCCATGCCTTTGAGATGGTACAAGCAGCAGACAGGGATGGCTTTGCCAGCCTATGAAGGTTCACATCTGGCTCACAAAAATATTGTGTTGGAAGGCTAGCATGGCAATGAGTATGTGTTTGCTTCTTAGCTGTTCATTAAAGAAGACAGGGAGGGAGAAACAAGGAGATACTGCAATGAAACCTCAGAAAAAGAAACCCAAAGACAACCAGGGCACAGAGGCAGTTGTGTAGATCTGCTCTGTACTGTGAGTAAAGGCAGAAAAACTGTCAAGTGCTCTGGAGTAGGGAGAAATGTTGCTGGCTCAGTAGCTGATTGAATAAAACATTGTCTTTCTGCAAGAAAATGGAGTCTTTGAGCAGTTCCTTTGCTAGCTACTGTAGCTTATTAGATGATATTGAAGCAGAGTCCAGAAGTACAGTTTGCTGGCTTGTCTGGCTGTTAGGGCTAGCTTTTCTAATGATCTCTGGGCATCTTGGACCAGCCTGTCAATGCCCTTCTCCTAGCAGTGGGAAGTTGATTGTGCCATGGAGTATCTGCCATTCTCCTTGGAGTTCAAAGGGAATGTAAAAAATGTCAAAATCTCCTCTGAAGCTTGCATTCCCCTGCCACTGGGCACACAAACATTAGTGGGACTGCTAGATCCTAGAGAGTTTGAAACTTTGCTTCCCTGTGCAAAAGATTGACTTGGTTATTTGAAGACAGTCAGACTGCCAACCTTTTGCAATCTCTGCAGAAGGAAATAGCTTCAATATTGCTTGCTTTATTCATCTGTTGTGCTGAGTTAGGAATGGCTGAGCAGAGGGCTTGCAAAGCAGGATCCAGGCTGTGCTCACAAAACCTGCTCCAGCTGCAGATTTATGGATGAAGCCATTCACTCCTCCATCCTGGGCTTCCTCCCCTCTCTTCACCTCTTGCTGCCAGGAATCGTTCTTTTCACAGAGACAACACAACCAGGGTGTAATTGCACCCAGTCAGGTTTAGTGAAACAAACAGATCAAGATAAACCTGTTAACCTGATTAGTCTCTGTTGGCCCAGCCCTGATCTGCTTTGGGGAATGATGATTTGAGACTGCTGAAAAAAAAACAAAGGGGTTGAGGCCAAGTTGCCTGTGAGGGTAACACAATGTCAGCCAGGTCTGGACATGAGCAAAGTCTCCCTTTGCTCTGAGCTGTCAAAGAGAAGTTTCAAATAGGGAGTAATTGTTGATTCACATGCTCCAGCAATTTAGCATAGGGAAGACACATGAGGGCTATGAAACATGAGATATGCACGTTGTGTGTCATAGTGCTATTGTCTCGCTGAGCAGAGCACAGAAAGTGGGCATATCTGGAATGTGTGGGAGCTGTGGAAACTAATTACAGGTGTATGGCACACTGGGTTATTGTGCTGGCTGCTAAGCTGCTGGAGCTGTTTGAGCCTGGGCTAAGTTTGATGTGATTCATGGTGCTAATGATGCACTTCCTTTGCAGTGAAGGAAGAAGCCTTTTGTCCTTTCTTCTTTGTTTCAGTATAGTTTTGCTTTACATCTGTCAAATATCATTATTTTGTCTCCAGTTGGTATTAATTTTTGCAAATTAGTCCCCACAGTGAGAGTCTGTATAAAGGTTTCGTGCTGCATCTTCTAAGCCTGCCTTAATGTCAGTGTGTTTATCTTTTGAAGCTAATAATTAAAAGGGGAAAAATACTGTCTGTGGATTTCTGTCATGATGCCAATTGAGTCCATTTTCTCTTGTTGGTAACTATCAGATCTGACTTGCACCCACGACAGACTGTGTTTGGGGGAGAAAAGTGTCATTGCTTTTATTTCATGTCTGGCCTGACAAGAATAGCAATGAGAGCAGCAAAGCAATTGCATCCCCAGTTAGCCAGCTACAAAACAGGCAGGCTGAGTCCTCGATGTACTGTCAATTCCATGCGTTGTGTAGGCAATTAACATTGATGCTGAATTAATTAATGATGAGAAAACATCAAAGGATTTGGGTGCTTCAGTTCAGATGAGCACCAGAAGCTCAGATTGTTATCCAGACTTGTCTAGGAGTTATCTAAGTGGATCTTATAACCAATGTTTTGATGCTGCAAACCACAAGGGGGCTGGGGCTTCCACCCCATATGTCATGTGTTCAAACCTCTATAAAGTTCTAGATGTTTTTATGTAGAATGAGCATTTCACTTGTATCTAAAATGACCTGTTTTGTAAGTATCTCATCAAAAGACTTACAGTTCTTCTGTTTCAGAGATACACTGCGTGGGTTTACTTACAACAGGTTATTAGTCACGACTTTTGCATTTTTAAGGTAATATTTGAATTCTGTTAATGGTGATCTCTACAACAGGCAAAAAAATTAAGGGGAGGAGGTTGGCAGTGATGCCACAAGCAGAATCTGCCATCAAAGGCAGCATTTCAATTCCTGTTTCATAGTTTGAAGAAAGAATTAGTTTATGTATTTTCTGAAACCGTGGTTATTGAACCTGCCTTGGTAGTAGCTGTTTCTTTGGATTGGTCAGAGAAGCATAATGGATTGGGTTTGCATGGCAAGGTTTTGGTAGCAGGGGGCCTAGAGGAGTAGCTTCTGTGAGAAGCTGCTAGAAGCTTTATCTATATCTGACAGACCTAATAACAAAGCTTCATCTATATCTAGCAGAGCTAGTAACAGCCAGCTCCAAAACAGACCTGCTGCTGACCAAGGCAGAGCCGATCAGTGATGGTTGTAACACATCTGCAACTAAGATGTCCAGAGAAAACAAGCCCATAACACTTAAAAAAACCCCAACCAAACAAAAAACAACAAAAAAAAACCTCTCTCTCCAAACCCCATCTTTGGTTACAGCTCTGGTCTGGCTGGATCCCACCAACTATTAGATCCTTTTAGAGTCAGATATGAAATGGCCATGGGCAGTGCTGGAACTAGATGCATTGATTGTTACTTTGCTACCTCCAGCTGCTGGGCTTAGAGAACCGCTGGCCCTTGTAAAATCCCATCTGCTAGAGGCTCACATGGCTTGCAGGACTTGCGTTGAAAAGGACTCTGATATTACTAAAACTGGAGAGCAAAATTGTGGGCATCTACTTGTATTTAGCCTGGTAAATGTGTTTTGTTGCTTCAATTAGTATAAATACTTTTTTACATCTTCACAGAATCACAGAATATTCTGAGTTGGAAGGGACCCACAAGGATCATAGGGACCCACAAGGATCATAGAGACCCACACGTAGCCATGCACAGGACCATCCCCAAGAGTTACAGCATGGGCCCAAGAGTATCATCCAAATACTTTCTGAACTCTGCCAGGCTTGGTGCTGTCATGGCTTTTCTGGGGAGCCTGTTCCAGCACCCAACCACCCTCTGGGTGAAGAACCTCTTTCTAATCTCCAACCTAAATCTCCTCTGACACAACTTCAGGCTGCTCCCTCAGATCCTGTCACTAGTCACCACAGAGGGGAGATCAGTGCCTGTCCCTCTGCATTCCACCACAAGGAAGTTGTAACTGCAATGAGGTCTCCCCTCAGTCTCCTCTAGGCTGAACAGACCAAGTGACCTAAGCCACTCCTCATACGGCTTCCCCTCAAGGCCCTTCACCATCTTTGTTGCCTTCCTTTGGACATTCTCTAGTAGTTTTACATCTTATTTTGCGGTGACCAAAACTGTGCACAATATTCAAGGTGAGGCTGCACCAGTGCAGAGTACAGACCAGATCTGAACAATCTGGTCAAGTAAATGGTCCTTGCCCATGGTATGTGTGTGTGCATATATGAAACTAGATGATCTTTAAGGTCCCTTTCAACTCAAACCATTTTGTGATTGTTTGATATGTACAGCAGTCACTTTGGTCCTGTCCTACTATAATAAATATATATTCTTCCTATAGAGGAATGCAAGTCACTGTGTTAATGACTGAACTGTCAGCTGTAGAAAGGGGTGAAAAACAGAACTGAGCAGCATGAGAGTCATTGAAAGGAAATCACACCACAGTGTATGGAGTGTGGGATAGAAATGCTTCTGGTGGGTCACAATGCAGAATTTCTTCCTGCAAGTCAGAGTATAATTAGGTGTATGATACCATATGTGTGCTTGAAAAAGTTTCTTACTTACAAGAATAGGAAAGTCTTAAAATTAAAAAAATATGAACCAAAGGGAATGAAAGTAGTCAATGTTTTATTATCCAAAGACAACTTTGATGTAGAAAAGTTGCACACAACTCCAACCATCAATTAAATTCACCTCATCTGTGGCCTGCTTGATTTCAAAGGTCTTTGAGAAGACTTTTACAAAGAAAATTTTAAAAGTTCTTGCATTGTAGTTAGTATTTAAAAAATCATGGCTTTTTTTTTTTATGACTACACAGACCCCTTGCCTCTTCCTAAGGTAGCAAACCAAACATCTGTTTTTTAGGCTCAATGATGCTTGGATTACGATCAAAGGGAAAGGCTGCCAATTAACCCCCATGGTCTCCCTACCATGTGTGTTTGATGCCATATTTTTCCCATTTGATTTATTTCATCTGAGCTTGATATTAAATCCCTTACCAAATTCAGATTAGCTGTGGCTTTCCCATTGCCCTGACAACACATCAAAGCTCCAGAGGACCCAGAAGGTTGAATTAGCCACTGTCTGAGTCTGCATTGAGCTGCTCTTAGAGATACATATCTGTGTAAGGAATAAAGGGAATAAATGATATCTCTGCTCGAAACTTTTCAGAGAAGTTAAACGGGTATAAGGTAAGACTGAGCTAAATTTAAATGAGAAGTACTATGCAGAATAAGCTATATACAATAAAGAGAAGTTGTATCCTTCATAGAAAAAATGTTAGAAAATAAGCAGCAACAAAGATCTAGAATAACTTGGAATAGTTTTAGTATATATTTTGTCAAAATGGGATGTATTGTGCTACTAAAAGAAATATATTTGCTATTTGAATTAAAATAACTTTAGAGAAGTTAGGAGGAGCCACAAGGCACTGTAAAAATTACACTCTACTGTCATTGCTTACTACAATCATTAGTTACCTTTTTAGGGCAAAGGGACAAAGACTTTAAGTCTGTCGCAGGGAACTAGGCTACTGCCAAGAGCACCCAGGAGTGTGGAAAACATGTAGCTAATATTTGGCAGAAAGAGGGTAACAGTTTGTTTAGAGAAGAGGAAAAGATAAAGATGAATGTGAATTTAGCCTTTAGGGGCTCAAAGTTAAAAGACTTTGTGTACAAGACTGGCTGGACCTCATTGGCCCGACAGGAGAACTGTACCTCTGTGGTGTCCCTTCAGGTAACCCTATCATCAAGGATGAGTTATTTGTTTTACAAGCCTACATGTGCTCCTCACACCTCAGTGAGCAGTCTAAATCAGAGGTAAATGAGATGGATTTGATCCCATGCCATTTGCAATACAATTGTGACAATAACCAATAGGTTGGGCAGGGCTTTGCTGTCACTGTCTGGGGCAACTCTCCATGTGTCCTCTGAGAAATGTCAGATGCTGTGATGTCTGTATAATTTCATCTAGTCTATTTTGTATGATAAGGTGCAAAATCTTAGGTCTAGCAGCTGAAATTAGGATCATCTCTCAAGGGATTTTCAGAAGTCAAGGAAGACTGGTACCAGTCTTTGGACCTGTGCCAGGTGTGGTTAGGTGCTTTTTCAGTTTCTCCTTCGAGTACAACTGCCAGTTCCTGGTGAGCCAATTCATAATTTTTCTGCTGGGGAGACTGGGGAGACTGGAGCACAGTCTCGACATAAGAAGAAAAGAGTAAAGGAGGGATCTGTGGTTTGCTGAAAGGATGAGTCAAGTTGTGGGGGTGAGGAAATCCTTTGGGACCTAGAGTAGGAGCTATGCAAAATGGGAAGAATTATCGGTAACAGCAGCGAGGTTTTTATTGACAGTTCCTTACAAAGGCAATTGTGTAAAACAGTAAAGCATGATACAGTGGCATGGGAAAGACATTTCTTAAAAAGAAAGAAGGTCTTGTGTTTGAAAAGAAAGGAGAAGGTCAGAAGAGAATAATATAAAATATAGAGCCAAATGTGATCACTCTCACAGCAATGGTATAATGGAGAAAGACTCTCCACTGTAAGAAATATTGCTTGTGTTAGGTGATAGTTGTACTGCTTAAGGAGGTGACTGAGATCAGTTTGGACCCATGTTTTGTGTTTGAGATGTGCTGTGTGGCCAGGTATGAAGGCTGTTGTGAAGAGGGAGAAGATGAGATGCCTCTGTATCCTGCATGGAACAAGGAGAGGCAGTTTTGCAACCAGAGGAAACATCTCCAACAGCTGGCTAGTAGTGCCCTGGGCTTGAGCCATCTGCAGAGATCTTGGAATCTGAAATCTGAGTTCTTGCTCCACTCAGGTATGTTTAAGTGTGTGTATAAAACTAAGTATGTAAATTTACCCATTTGTTTTCAGTGTGTAATGAATCTAAGAATGTTTATTATATACAGCCTTTGAAGTCTGGGCATACACTGACACAGTTGCTATTAAACTTAGTCTTATGTGTGTGGGTAGAAGGGCAAATGCTGAGATAGAAAAGTACTATTTTTCAGCTGCTGATTAGTATTGTGGGCCACAACTATACAACTTCAAAAGCATGCTTATGGTACTCATCAACATCCAAAACACAAGTCTAATGTAGGAATGTGAAAAGATGCACAGGAATTTATGAACTCTCATCTCTGGCACTTGGAGTTTAGTTTTCTCCAAATATGCCTATTCAATGCAGCAAAACTGTTTTGGTTCCTTTCCTTGAAAAAGATATTAAAAGGAAAAAAAAAACCTTTTTCTCTGTACCCTGAGATCATGTTCAGCAGTACAGATGGTTTTGGTTTTATTGTAGCACACTCTTACCTACATCACTATCATCCTCTCTAACAACTTCCTTCCTTTCCCCTGCTTTATTTATATTGGTTCTTGGGTCACATGAATAAATATGTCTCTCAAAACTTTCTGTTAACAATAAGGGTCTCCAGACAGTTTATCTTTGGACAAACCAACTTCCATAGGCAGGTCATAAAGCTTTGTTCCAGAGACGTGTTGGCAATCTTGTGCTATTTAATGGTGAAATGGGCTTTGTTAGTTTTAAAATACTTTTGGGGTGGATTAATTTTTTCTTTGCAGTGGAGTGCTAAATTGAGCCAGAATAGAGCTGGTATCATCCACTCAGCCCTTTTCAAAACATAAAGCAGAAAATATCCTGCTATTCTTGTCAGTGAACATGGCAAACTTTCTTTACCTAAAACATAATTTCCCATGGAGATCAATAGTCCTGAATATATGAATTTAAAAGGAGAAGAGTCACAGTGTTTCTGGCATGTCTACTGCTTACTGCTCTTGCCATTGAAAATCTTGTACTTTACTCTTAGCTGACCTCCTCCAGCTTTGATTTTAACCATGAGTACCCTTACTGCTTTGTCTTTGAAATAAGGAACAAAAATGGTTGCTCAAATGCCATTTCCAGTCTTTCAAGAAAGAGAAGCCTTTCAGAGCAGGTAAAAAGCAACCCTGAAATGGTAACAGGGGTGTGAACCCCAGTTCTACCTGCAGTACCTCCAGTAGATGTCCCCAGCTTTTCACACAGGCTGGGAAGAACAAGAACCCATGGGAAGGCTTTTAAAACCAGAAGTGATGAGTGTGGAGGTCGACGCTTGAATAAACACCTCCACAACTTTTCGGGGTGCAACTGGTAAGGTGACTTTATTATAAAAGTGGAGTACAACTGAATGGCTTAAAGGGAGGAACAAAAAGAGCACTGCACAAAATGGCTCCAGCCTTAAATAACATGGGCAGGGAAGGCACTGGAACAGAAGGTGGGGTTCAGGCGTGCAAATTATGACCATATAAGGAAAAAACATAAATATGCATAATACTGCAGCAAAATTCAACCAATCAGAACACAAGAATCACAAAGACAAAACCATACAATGACAATAAACCAAATACAGAATTTATAATTTTCAGTCCCTCAACAGATGAGAGTTTTAAGTTGCTTTTGGTTATTCCCTTTGCCATTTTCACCTCTGGATCTGAGCAGGCAGAAAGGGGCAGGCACCTGAGAAAAATGGGATGGGAGAGCCACAACAATAGGGCTGAGTGCTTACAAAGTGTGAGAACTGTCCTGCATAACCAGACTATTTTCCCATGGCAAATGTCTGAAGTCAGTATTAAAATTGGTTAGAGAAATACAGATACTTAGAGCTCAATTTTCAAAATCAGATTTTTAATTCAGCAATTAAACACCTGCACACTGATTAGTTATTCAGAAAGCCTGTCAGCACTTACCTCTTTCAGTGGGTGTCAAGTGCCAATTTTAGGTCTAAGTGCAGATGTAGGAGCATGAACAGAGGGTTTCAAGATTGGAAACCAGGCTCTTAACAACAACAGGTTCATCTGCCTGTGACTCCTCTGCACTGAACAGCAAAATCAACCAAGCATAAATGGGGAGAAGGCTAAGAATAAAGAGCACAAACCAGCTAATAGCTGCTGTTACGAAACTGTCGGAAGATGACTTGCTGCCTGACAAGGAAAATACTGTTCTGCTGAACAGGACAGCAGGTACTTCACTTCCAAATGTATGCTGTTTCCTTTATTTGCTTCCTTTTAGTTTCTGAAGTATTTTTCAGTGCCTTCACCTGCAGACTGAGCATATGATTTAATGGAGTACAGCACCTTCTGAACCCACGGAGACTAACTACTGTTTGACACCCTTTTCCCATGGGGTAGAGGTAGTGTGCTAAGAAGCACCAATGTATTCTACCTAAGGAGTGAACAAAGAGCCTGAATGCTGAATTCTGAAGGAATGGAGGAAAAGAGTGTAATAAAAGACAGGGTGCAAAATGAGACATTGAAGGCAGTAGGGCAAAGACAGCTCCTGTCATCAGGTTTCTCCCTGATCTGGGGACAGATGGTCTATCATTCCTAGTCTGTGCATCAAGATCCCCTGGGAGCTGTGATCAAGTATTTTCTTTAAATCCAGGCTAACACTGATAGTGTGAGCCACATAAATCACAGATTTGAGGTATGGATTTCTGCCTTATCAAATGTAAACCCAAAAAGAAAGGCAGCCTTGTCAGCCTCATGCTAATGTCTGCTGGAACTTTTCTTGTGTGGAGGAAAGAAATCAGTATTAGGTTGTGAAAGTGGGGACTCTTTTTCTACACATACCCAACCAGGTGCTGACTGAGAAAAAGCAGCAACATTTCCAGTATGTAAGGCTCAGGGCAGGGACAAAATGCTATAAACATATTTGTGTAGATCCTTCTAGAGAAGGCAAAAAAACCCTCACCAAACAAGAGAGCTCAAGCTGGTATAAAGAGCATTGCAAAAGCCAGTAAATGGTGATAGTGCCTTGCCTTAAAAGATTTAGCTCTTTGCAAATGAAATCCCATTCTCAACTAGAGCAGGACTCCTCACTGGGATGAAAAAAAAAGCTGAGGTTTGTGCCTGAAAACACAAATTTACTGAGGTCTTGAAGGGGGTGGAGGACGTGCTCTATCAGTGCACTCCCAAAAGAGTGATGAGACCCCAGACTCTTGCTCCCTGTGGGTGGGAGAAGGATGGCAAGAGCTACTGTTCTTCCCTCTATTGAAGGAAGTGATGCTGTCTCCCCAATAAGTGTTGCAGGCTGAAGTGGCATTTTAGAAAGCTACCTGAGTTAACTTTGGCCTCAAGAGAGCCAGCAGTGCTGTGCTAGGAAGACAGGAGCATCATGAAGAAAATGCTGCTTGGGTGTTATGGGTGGCTGCAGCTTCTGCAGCATGGAGGCTTGCCACCTCTTCTAAGGATGGCAAAGGTGAAGGGTCTCCTGTAGGGTCAAGATTTAGAGTGTTAATAGCTGATATTCATCAGTCTGTCATCAGTGTTTATCAAAACAATGTCAAGCATGCAGAACCAGTCTATGCCAGAGTCAGCAGACTTTTTTTTGTTTAGCAATTCTTTTCTCTTGCAGTATAGGGAATTAAACAGGAGGGCCTCTTCTATGAGTCTCTTTTGCTGTTCATTTTCTTACCTTTTCCTACTTTCTTGTCTGTCCCTTACCTCTGCTTCCAATCTTGGCACCAGCTGCTTGGAAGAGGAGTATGTGACATGGACAGCAAGATGCCCAAAGCTGATGGGGTCTCAAATCCTGTTCTCAACAAATATATGGCGAGCAACCACAGCCAGCTGGATTGGTGGAAAGAGGTCTATGATTTTTATCAGTATCTTGGCGATGTTAAAAATGGTGTTGCCAACAATAGAGTCCCAATGAGCCTGATGCTGCTCTATTCAGAGAGTTTTGGCTCAAAGCAGGAAAAAGTGGGCGAGGAGATGAATTACAGTAAACCAGTGCAGGATTAGAACCTTTGTTGCTATTTACACTCTTGTCTCCTTTCCCCAGATCGCATAATTTATTCTAGAAAAAGCAGCAGCTCCTTGTCCTGTGTCAGGATGGTGTTGTTGAACCTTGAGTAGATGCCCTCTCATTTGGGGTTGTTGGTACAACAAAGCTTTAATGATTATTTGCTGGGAATTTAAAAAAAAAAAAAGGCCCTCAGTTCTTAGACTGCTTTTTAAATCCCATCGTAGCTAAATAACATCTGGCCTTCTATAAATACAACAAGCCAGTCATTAACAGTGGGACTATTCACTGTTTACAGAGCTGCATTTGAAAAGAACCACAATGCAAAGTATTTGCTGAAAACTGCACAGCATCTGCCTGCAATAGGCTTTTGATAAACCGTATCTTACGTTCCAGTCATCTTCATATTCCAGTATTTGAATATCTTGTGTATGACTAGCTGTCTTATTTTCTATTGTCATGGACATGCTACTGCTGCAGGCAACATGAGTTTCTAATGTGCACAGAAACTTCTTGTGTTCAGAATCTTGGACCCTTGGTTCTATTTAGGTATGCAAAGAGAGTTCATCTGACCAATCAGCCTTTTATTCAGGTAAAGCCTTTTGCTGGATCAGGCAAAATAAGCACAAGTTGTGCATTACGTTAGAGATTTCTTAGAAATATCTTAGTTGTCATCACACTGCAAATCCCAGACTCATAGATCTTGAAAGCCAGTATGAGATCCACATGCAGAAGCAAGGATCTCCATCCACTGAGGCTGAGCATCTTTATAATCCACAGGAGCTCTGGTGTACAATCCACTGACGTCATGGCCCCTCCAGGATTGGTCTGCCCAGCCAGACCATTGCAAATGGGTATTTTAAACCAGAATTTTTTTCACATGCTGGAAGTTACAAAGTCTGGTTTCCACTGCCTTTTTCCTGTGCAGATATGCTGATGCTTAGTAAAACTCATTAGCCATTTCCCCAGGGGCTAAGGAGAGGAATTTTTCCCTACCTACATCCCAACTCTGTCAAACCTGTGTAGGATCTAAGTGCATGTGAGAGATCCATCTGTTGTGTTTAGCTAAAAATTGCCTGAGAGGCTAAAAAGCGACCTTTGAGTGGAAAGGCAAGGGTACACAGAGCGAGATCCCATAACGATTCCTTCCAGAGAAAAATCAGACTGGAATGGTGTGTTTGCAGTCAATGGTAGAAGAGCCTGGCACTGAGACAGTGTTCCTGTGTGGTGAATCACCATTGGTTTCTCTCTCAGCAGGGCTGCTGCATTAATGATATTTCCCAGTAGGATGCTACAAAGAACGTGGCACAGGAGGGCTGGAGCAATTGCTTTTTACTGTGAGGAAGGCCAGAGAGCTGGTGAGACTCCTGGCTGCTCTTGCAAAGGTACATTCACTCATGACAAGATCGGCAGCCTCCAGCACCCATTGTAATTATGTTCAGAAAAAGCTGTTTCCTCTTCATTGTGAATAGACACAGGGATGGATTCTTGCATCCATTTCTACCTGCTTCATCTTACTCCCACCAGTCTGACCATGTCTGCTATCGTATTGGTGGCAGGAGTGAGGGAGGGAGCCTTTCTGAAGGAGAATGAATTGCCTTGCAATGCATCAGAGAGAGGATGGGTGTGAGCTCTGCTGCACCCACTTTAGGTTTTAATTTTTTTTCTTTTTATTATTTTTTTAGTTTATACTGCCATCCATGGGTTCTGAGTATCTTTCATATGACAATAATTAGCATTTCTAATTAGTAGTTGTATGGAGTCTGTTAGAAAAATATCCTTCAGGATCGTGCTGTCTCAGGGCCATGGTTTTCAGAGTCACAATGGTAGTGCATGGCAGAAGAATGCCTGTCTTGTGGAAGTTATTGGTGATACATTTTGTCATGTTTTGGGCTGGACATGTGGGGAAACTGGGAAGAATATGATCATGAAATATGTTTCCCAGGTGGTAGTGTGGCAGCATTTCCAATCTACACACACACAGAGTCTAATACACATAGGCTGAAAACTTTTCATGCTTTTAAGAAAAAGATGCCTAGTGAATCTCCTCAGCAGAAATACAAACAAACAAAAATTCCAAAGAACAAATAACATAGATTATAGCCATTCACAAGATCTGCACAACAGATCTCTTGGATGCAGTATGTTTATGGGGGGAGAACTGTAGAGATGACACTTTTTGAATTGTTGCTTTTGGTACTTTTCCTTAATCAGTGCTTCTCTTCTGCATTGTAGCTTGATAGAAACATTGTCGAAGATCATGAGAAACATCCTATTAACTTAAGTCATCTATGGATCAGCTCAGCAGCCTTCAAAGTGCCTACAGGTTGGATGTCCCATTTTGGGTAAGTCTGAAAGGCTTTACTGCCACCATGGCTGTGTAGCAGGAAGATCCCACACGTTTCTTTCTCCCCGGAAGACCCAGTGCAGTGGCATAAAGAGAGTACATCCTCCCGCTTTGTGTCAGCCCAACAAAAAGTTGAACAACTCTGAGCGACCCTGATCAGAGATAGGTTGACTTATTTTTTAACCTGTGTTTACCCATGGCTGTGTCATGAACCATGAACCTGATGAGAGCTATGGTGGAAAATGTGGCCACAAAACAAGATTGTTGTGCTCTCCTCTCTCACTCTGCTCAAGCAGGAAAATGTGGTGGCGGCTGAATGCTTTGAATCTCAGCTTAGCAGCAGCAAATGCTATAAAATATGCACTACTTAAATATTGTCAGTAAATCAAGGAAAGCTGTCAGAAATTGGTATAACTTTTGATGTTTAAAACAGTAATGGTAGAAGTTATTGCAGTTTTATGCAATATGCAAGGAAGATACATTTTAAATTAAACAGGAAATTGGCATATAGTGATAACAAACAGTAACTGAGGGTGTTTATTATGAGCTACCTTCAACCTGAGGGGTTGTGTACATGCAACATGAGAGCAAAACTTCTTGTTGAAACCTTCATGTTATATATCTAGCCCAGAGAGCAAGAGACATAAAATCACCAAATTAGGAAGGCGGCAGGTTGCTTCCTCAAATTAGGAGAAGGAAGAACAATCTGAATTTGAGATCTACGTACTGTTATCTTTAAGGAAGGGAAGGATATAAGCACAAGAGGAGTATTTAGGGCTGGAAGAGACCCTTACACCCCATGCATAGTTTGATCTTCAACCTGAGGCAGACTGGGGAGACTTTGGTGTTGAATATGTCTTATGATTTTTAGAAGTAATTGAAGGATTTAAGGAGTACAGGTCCCACCTGAAGAGAATGGTAGCCTAAGGCTGAGATGTAAAAGTGCACAGAAAGCCACAGCCCCAGGGCCATCATCTCCACCAGCAAAAGCACACTTTTAAAATCAAAGCAGCAGTGCTACTCACTCTTCTCCCTGGACCAATGCTCCTTGCCAGACAAAATATGCTCCTCAAAGCACCTGTGTGCTAAGGTCCCTGAAAGCACAGCTGTGTTATTGCTTTCACAGAGATTGGTGGGACACTCCCAGCCCCAGCTGATTTAAATCTTTGTCTGAGGTATTAATACCTCAGACCAGGAGAGGAAGGAAATAAAGTGTGCAGGGGAGAGAAATGCACACTGGGTCCCTCTTCTTTTCTGAGAGTTCTCTCCCTTCCATGAAGCATGATACTGCTATGTCACCCTGCAAAGGGACTTAGCCACTCCATGGGGATGTGCATTTGCAAGTCCTTCTGAACATCATTATCTATATGTAGCTGATCTGGGATAAAACTAACTAAAAGCTGGACATCTTCCCGATCTTAATAAATCTCTTTAAACAGGGAAGCCCAAAAATATAAATGGTAGAGTAATATATTGCAGGAATTACACTTGAGTTTTAATTTAAAATATTTTACTGCTGGCATAAGCTCCAGAATTACTTTAAAGTGCATTTTATCTGATCTTTATATGATATAAACTTTTAATTAGTCATAATCAATGTAAGTGGAAGAAGTGTGCACCACCATGTAAAACGAGAGTTGCATCCCTGACCTATGCCAGCCTTAGGGAGGAGATGACAGTGGCTGGTAAATCCAGGTCTTGTAAGATGAAATAGCAAGTTAAGTGATTAGTAATTATTGTTGCTAATAAAATGCACCCTGAAATTGGTGCTTTATTGTGTTAATAAATTTTTGAGTAGCTTTAGTCTGTAAATATTACAGCCTTACCATGCTGAGAGGCTTTTCCAGTCATAAAAAAGCAGGCTGAACATGACAGTGGTCCCACCCTAGAAGGAGGAGAGCTCCTTTGCCCTCACAATCAGTTCTCCTATTAAAGCTCATCTCCATTGCTTCGTTCCTCACATAAATACTTGCTGCAATGCCAGTTGATACTAAACTGATGAGACTGTGCTACGTTACTGGTATGCGAGCCCAAACTGCCAGAGAAAAGTCTCCATTTCACTTAAGGAGTCCTTGGACCTGGCCAAAACAGTAGCAGCCCTCTACCCTGATATCAGCCATCTAATAATACTCTAGCCCATGGGCATTTAGGCTCCCTACACAGTTAATGCAAAATTCAAGGCACCTCTACAGAGCAACTGATGTGCAGCCAAAGGTATGTTATGTATCACCAGGGGCACAATTTGGACTTGGAAATAGATGTATTTGTTTGAGTTGTAACACCACCCAACTGTATTACCCACAGTATTACTGTGACCGGCCCATTCAAGTCTCTCTTTCCTTGTTTGCTGATATGTTTTTTATTTGCAGCAGGATTCAGGGGTGATCTATCCATATCAATTTTCATACAATGGACAAGTACTGAGAGAAAATGCTCAAATCAGAATGAGAAGGTGTTTCCATTTTTTTTCTACAAATTTATGCCTCATCAAACCCTTCAGATCCTCCTTCAGAAAACCAGGATCCTGCTGAGATATACACTGGACTGAACCATAAGCCTCTAGAGTGTGGGAATGCATACTTAAAACAAATATTTGGAGGAAAATGAGCCATTATTCCATTTGCAGTTCTTGTTACCATTGCAAAGAAAAAGTGGACTGTGTTATGCACTGCACAAAGAAGAGATGGAGGGCATAGACTGAAATAAGGTGTGAAAGCACTTGCCCAGCACCATGGAACAAGGCACAGCAGAGGTGCAGGGAAAATTCAGTGGAGGTGGAAAGGAGGAAAAAAACTTGAAGGAAACTCAATGAAAAAAATATACCCCCACCCATTTTCTTTTTCTTTTTTCCCCCCTAAACCTAAATCTACCTGGCATAGTGTTAGGTACTTTTCCAAATGAGTGTTGTTATAAATAGTGCTCTGCAATGCAGCCTTCACATATGACTGACTCTGCCTGCAGACAGCAAAGTGTGTCTCCATTTATAAACCTCACTTTCTTACCTTGGTTCATCACCTTAATTTGCCACTGTTACCTGGGAGCTGACAGCTTCCAATTACAGTCGCATTTGCAATTCCAATAGAAAACATCAGGGCCTGGTTTTCAAAGGTTTGGTCTATTCTTTCCTGAGCAAGTGTTCTCCCTGCAGTCCACTCAGCAGCTTGTTTCTGAGATTGTGATCTTTTTCCCAGAGGTGATTTGAACTAGAGTTTAGTGTGGAACCAGTGCAGTTCTCACTAGAAATGTTACATACAATTACTGGAGATTCCAGGTGCTACTTTGAATGTTTTCTGCCTTTATACAAATAAAACAACCTTTAAATTTGGATCAAAGTTTTCTTTAGAGATTTTTGCAGGTAAAAGATAATGAAAGCCTCAGTGAGTACCACACTGATACGAAGGCAAATTTGGAAAGAAGTCATGGAGAAATCAAGGCTGGTGGTGAGTGAGGTAGATCAGAGAAGAGTGTATGGGAGCTGCTGTTGCTCAGGAGGGCAAGTACAAACCTTTTCAGACAGGGGCTGCCCTTCTTCCACTTGTCATTTCCTTTGCTGTCCAGACACTGCAGGACTTGAGACCAGGAAGCTGGA
The DNA here is from genome assembly GCF_025592945.1 of Manacus candei. NCBI lineage: Eukaryota > Metazoa > Chordata > Aves > Passeriformes > Pipridae > Manacus > Manacus candei. The sequence goes on along the minus strand of NW_026138076.1, from coordinate 39,104,294 downwards.
TCTTCCAGTTCCTTGTTCCAAATGCAGTCTTTCTTCCCCTTCAACAGGTTTCTAATTAGGAATGAATGAGGGAAGAGGGATGTCATTGATGGAGAGCAGCTCACCAAAGGGGCTCAGCATTGTAGGCTGGAGGGAAGCTGACAAAGCATCTTGGAGGTGTTCTGGAAAACAAAGATGCCTCTGGGCAGAGCATTTGAGGGACCTCGAAGGTGATTTGTATGGCTGTAGTTTGATTTCAGACTTGATCCTCAGCTTTCCTGTTGTACAACCACTGTGTCACCCTTTCTGGCCCCAGAACATCAACCAAGTAGGGTAGCTCCAAAATAGGAACTTCTGCATCTGAATGATTGTTTTTTTCTTTTTCAAAGAGCTAAGTAGAAGATGAAGACGAAGCTAAAGGAGAGACCAAGGGACACCCAGATGCTGGCATGGAACATTTCAAACAAGCTGTCTGAAATCTGCAGCCAGCTCACCAGAAATCCTGCTGGTAATGGAGATGAGAGAAACAGACCCAATTTTCCTTTCAAATATATGACAGTGGGTAGAAATGAAGTCACTTCCATGTTACTTCTCCTCTCAGCTGCTGATGCTGCCTGCTGACAACAGATGCCACAGTTAGAAGGACACAGCCCAGGAAAGGAGGCTGGTGCATCTGCCACCTCCTGCTTTGTGTCATTTATTCAAGCTGCAGCCAATCCCTCCTTTTTGTAAATAGTGGGCTCTAACAGAGCACTGCCTCTCTACTCTGTGCAGGTAGGAGACAAAAGCAGCTATGAAATGAATGCCTTCTCCTGGGAACAGGGTTACTAGAGAGCACTGGTCTCATCCTGGAGTGAGAATCTTTAAACTGGGAAAAGTTGCACTGGCCATGTCAGGGACAGTCTAGAATTGCTGCTGGGTCTTACTTCTTGTACCTTCATTTCCCCTATTAGCAGCAGGTTTGAAAAGGGACCTCAGTTTACATCCCTGTATCAGAGGCCACGACCCATTACTTAGTGCTTCTTTACAAGATTAAATAGAATTTTTTGGGGTACTTAAACAGGGACAAGGCACAGGAAACTGTATAGCTTTCTATCCTGCAGGGATCTGAATGCAGATAGGATCTGCTTTTTAATCACAGGATCACCTTTAAAACACAGTATAAAGGACAATTCTGTCCTCTTTTCAAAGGAATTAACTTTGTGGTGTAGGAATTTGAGAAAAAAAGCAGGAAAGGACTGATGGGACTGTGTGGTCCAGAAGTCAAATACTGCAAGCAGCTTCCTAGTGTAGTTAATATAGTTTGATTAAAACTAATTTGGTTTTTTGCTCCACTAGTTTTCCTCAGGAATTGCTTCCAGCTCTGAGAACCCATCCCTCTGGCTGAAGCAGGAACTACAGTAGTGTTTTTTGAGTCCTGTGAACACAATGACCAGTTGTTACCAAGACAGGTGGGCCAAGGCAGCACTCACAGTGCAACTGCAGGATGGATTTTGGCATGGGCATGTAAGCATACCACAGGTCCATTGCTCAAGTGCAGTACTGCCATCCCTGAAGTTTCATGGGCAGATGCTAGAAAGGACCCAAGATACTGTTTTTCAATGTGCAGAAAAGACTAGTCTGGTCTGGTTCGTCTCCATTGTGAAATGCAAAGAGAGAAGTGGAGGTGCCTTCCCCAGGGCATTGGATCCTTAAGACAGAAGAAAAGATTCTGCATGGGATGGGAACCCAACCTACCTCTGTGTGTTGTTTTTGATAAGAATATTTTCCTCTGTGGTGACGTTGGGGCTGTTGCGGGCTGCACCACACACGCATTTGCTGTTTCCCATCTAAATATCATGCAGCATGGATGAATAACAAGCAGAGACACCTGTGCCTGCACTTCAGTTGATAATTTTCCTAATTATGTCACATTTTTTGGTGGGTCAAAACATACTAAAACAACCACTTAATGGAAAGCTGGTTAGACGTGTGTGACTGACTTACTAATAAAATCTTGCACTTAGTACCTCTTGCAAGCCCCCAAGGCACCTACTAGATTTTGAGCCTGATCCTCTTTTCTCTTACACTGATACAAATCAGGAATGACCCCATCAGCCATTGCCCATGTACAGGCACACACATAAAGGTTATGAGGAGGTATGTCATTAATCATGGATAAGGAATTAATTGTATGTGAAGTGTCCTAGACAACTTGTGTCACCCTATTGCAGTTGCACAGCTTCCAAAAATATGGCTTCCAAAAATATGGAATAGGGAGTGTACATCCTAGTACTTCCTAGGGCATTGCCACCCAGTACTTGAATCTGACTACATGTATGAGCTGGAAACTGGTTTACCAGTTTGACCATGGGATGGAGGGTGCAACACAAGGAAAGAGTAAAAGTTTTAAAGCAAAATGTCTTAAAAAAAAAAAAATGTTTCTGCTTAACTGGCAGGATGAGGTACTTTGCCTTTCTTTACGAGCCAACAGAAACAAGGTAAACTGAATACAGCCCTCTGAAAGAGTTGGAAACTGCAAAATGCAAACAAACATGCAGAACTGGGAGAAACAAAACATTGCAAGTGTGTGTGAAAGAACAGTTTCCTAAGGCACCTTTGGTCTTGCCCACACACCGTGAATCGCTGTCCTTTCCAAGAGTTGCAGTAGGGGAGAGAGTGCACAAAAGAGACCATTACAAAGACTGCAAACGGGGAGGGAGGAACATAGATCCTGCAGAAGGGATTTATTATACCTACCAGCAATTTGGAGGTGGGGACACACGCAGTTCTGGGAAGATTTCAGTATGTGCTTTTGTCATGATTTCTACATATGCTTCTAACCATGTTGCTGAGGATATGGTTGTGCCAAGGTGTTTGAACTGTCTTACAGCCCTTTATGAATCACGTCTGTGCTACGCAGATTTTATGTTTTGAAAAGCCGTGAGATCTAATGAGAGCTTTTCCTGTCTCTGGCAAGTGCAGATGCTTATGGGAAGAGAAGCAGTCAGGTATGAAATGAATAAATTCCATAAGCAACTTTTTTTTTTTAACATGCTTTTTCTGTTCTTCCCTTGAAATTTCCAACCATCCCATACCTGCTTTCCCCACTTGATCCATTGTAAAAGGATTGACTTCCAAAGAGAAAATACCATTTTGAAAGACTTTTCTGAAATCATAAATGACTGGCAGGGAGAAAATGTAATAGTGGGAGATGAAACTGGGACACTGGAGATAAGTTAATAGGAGAGTTAGTCATATACACAAAACAACTCTAGATAGGTAGAGGTAAAACAGCTCTTTGATTTCCTGCAGAGCTTGCTGTAGTGAATAACACCTTTTCTGAACGTCAATAAGAATACCTCTGTGACCAAAGCTTACAGATGACCATCTCAAATGTAAGTTGCCACTGTCTTGCAGGTTATATGATCTAGCTGGTTGGAGATGGAGAGAAATGGAATTTGTATATTCATGCCACTCAATCGTAGAGAACCCCAGTATGTTGAAGTGTACAAGATTAGTGTCAGAGGAAGATAAAAGAAATAAAATGTGTAACTATTTCACAGCAGAATTCCAGAATTGTTACTCTGCTTTCTCCTGTTTAAAGTACTGCAGGAACTAAACTTTTAGATGAGGTCTTTGAGGGCACCATTGGTTTTACTGCAAGGGCCTGCAAGCACAACATGAGTGTGCATATTTTAAGCACAATGTTGAGTGTTTTAAACAACAGCATCAAGGAAGCAAAATGTCTGCAGAATTCAAAAGTGAAATAGAGCACCTCTGAATCACTCGCATTTGCACAGGGAAAAAAGTCTAGCATTTCCCTGATCTGCAGAAATTTATTGTGTTTCTTCTCCTGGAATGCTTGGAAATGGTATGAGCTATTGCAGGATGGTCCCAGACAATTGCTCCAGGAGTTCAACATCGTTAAAACGTGGCAGTGCACTCTTTGTAGGCTCACTGCTGCAAACAGCAGCTGGAAGTGGGGTTGTTGGCTGAAGGACCCGTAATATGGCTCCTAGAACACAAGACACAAACCAAATCCAGGTTTGCAAGATACAGAAAAAGAAAAAAGATAAAACAAGGGGGGAGATAGACCTTCAAAGCTGTATATTAGAAATGAAGCACAGCAGTAGAAATTACTGCCTGACACCAGATGACTCTTCAATGTCCAAATTCACCCAGTTATTTAGATGTCTAACTCCCATTAATTCAAAAATAGTTGACAGGCTACCCTTTTATCTTTTTTTTTTTTTTTTGAAATAATTTCTCACCTGTACAAAGAATGAATAATAGCTTTCCTTTACTTTACAGGGGTGGCATGAGGATAAACATGTCAAAGGCTGTGAGGCTCCATTAGGGCGCAGAGGAAAGGACAGAGCAAGCTCATTGCTCATCAACAAGTGTGTGAATTGTCAAGTTGGCTTTAGGGCAAAACTGTAAGGAACTAATCTTAAGTGCAAGATGGAAAAAATAATTTGGATCAAGTTACTGTTCATCTGCTGTTCACAATGCAATCTGATTTTTAAATTTTACTACTCAAATACTAACAGGTAGATGCTGTTAATTTTTTTTTTTTTTTTTTTATTTAGAGGTTAATATTTCTCATATGGTTTCCCTTCATAGAACTGACCCTACTGGCTCAGTGCCATAACATGCCAGTTTATAGGTACCCTCTAAATGTAAAGCTCATGAAAATGTATATAGCAGCTGTTTTTCATCTCTGAGAGCCAAACGAAGCACAAAATCAGTCCAGACTTGCCCCATATGTGTCACTGAAGTCCTTCTCCAGGTGTCATCACCAATCTAATTAGAAACATCTTCCAATTTTCCTTTGCCTCCCTCATGGCCATACAGAGAAAAGGTACCAGCAGAGGCCTTCAACTGTCATAAGCACTACTTTGGCAGCTCCAGCTGTTTTCAATACCCATTGATTAGATATTCCCTTCTGCTGAGGCCACCACACCCATTTCTTCACACTGCACCCAGGCCTGGGGTCTGCAATAGCCCTCAGAGAACTTGGGTGAGTCAGTGCTCAGCACAGTGAACGTGGGACAGGCTGTGATGAGATGCAGAAACTTTCCTACGTTATGATACACTTTTGCAGATTTGTTCTTCTTATGAGGATTTACAGGTTGGTGGTTTTTCTGAGTACTTTCACAGTTTCTGGGTGTTTCTGTCTTCTTTCAAAGTATGAGGTGCTGGATTCTGTTAAAGGCAGTTTATTGGCATCACTGGACCTTTGAATCAGGTATGACAAATTCTCCATGATGTAAAAGCAAATTGCACTGGGGTAGGGAGTAAGATTATATTTGCTACTTTAGGCTTTGCATGTCTTTCTGCACCAGTTTTATTTCGTTGACCTCTGTACAGCTGCTCTCCATGCCTTCCCCTGTAGGAAGGGAATTACTCTCTCCTTTGAGCTTTGCAATTCCTAAGAGATTCAGAAGCTAAACTGGAAATTTTCAATATCAATTACACCTTTACTGGTGAAATACAGCTGCCTGTGAATACTCATGTGTTTTTTACTGCTAATAGGAAAAGAATCTCTTGCAGTTGTTAATTAACAGTGCTCCAGATTTATCATCATTTCAACAGGATAGCCTCGGGATGGATTTGCTCTTCTGGAAGCAGTTTAAATGACAGCCTCGTTCAAATGTGTAGGATGAATTATTGGCTGGGACGTTTCAAAAGATAGGCTTGTTGGTGGAGGCTGCTGCCCCAGTGCCACTGAAATCCAATAGGATTTTGGTATGGCTCGTCCCTGAGGTCAGACTGATTATTGCAGTAATGGGCAGCAATTACCAGGCTCACAGTAAGTTGCAGAGGTCTATCATCTGAGAGTCTTGATTGCCCAGAGCAAGAATGAATTGCATTTTTTGACCTGTTAGTGATCTCCAATTTTATGCGAAGTATTGCTGCTTAATTCGCTTATTGAGGTTAATATTGAAAAGCTTTGCTTACTTTGAATACTCTTCCTCTTATCATTTGCAATTAACAATGGTGCAGTAGGGAGAACTGAGAGATCAATAAAGCCTCTTATCTTTTAGTATCCACCTTGTCAGGTGAATTTCTATTCTCTTAGAAGGCCACAGTGTTGGGTTCATTCTGGAGATGGATTTTTTGTGAAACTGCTTGGCAACTTTCCACCACTTGTATGTCAGACTTGATCACTAATTCCTACCTCTGTCAAAGGTTAATAGAGGACTGTTATGTGTGTAATCACGCCTCACTGAGGAAAGAGGTCAAATAGGTTTACAGGGATGAATCTCTATTGATTGCCAGGAGTATTTAAAATAATTGGACTCAAGCAATCAGATTAGCCAATTAGGATTATGAGATGGGGCTGTAAGAGGTAACATACATGCTTGGCATAGATTGCATCTAATCCAGCTTCCTTTTGTCTTAACATGCTGAATTTTTACTCTTTCCTTGTTAAAGCTGAGACTAATTAGAACAACTTTTAGGCATCAGTATATAACTTTGAATAGAAATTAATAAAATAACATGCATCTTCCAGTGAATGCATAAGGAAGTGGGCCTCCACTTATGAATGAGGGAATAAATTGGGTGTTATGAGCTGGACATTAATGAGGTTAGTCTATCACAAAAAGAATGCAAGTATCTCTCGGAGATACAAAGACAGGAGCATGACTCATGTTCTGTGGATAACTATTTGCTAGAGGATCAAAGAAACCCCCAAAACCCCCAGACAAACAAATAAAAACAAGCCATTGGAATTATAAACCTAAGTCTAGGTCACAGCAAAACAGGGCAGAAATAGCTTTACCACTTGGAGGGTGCAGACCTGCAGTAATATTCACCACAGGTATCTTTTAGAAATCTACCCATAAGGACTCTCACATGTTTCTACATGCCTTCAAAATGCTACAAGTGCAGTCAGGAGGTAGGAAGACCCAAAGCTTTGGAGTCTTTCTAGCCAGGAGGCTGCTTTTATGCTGTAGGGAGAAAAACTCAAATATATGACTCCAAACTGTTGATATCAAAGACCAATAATGCAGAGAACCGAAAATGCATTATTTTTGAAACCATGCCATTCTTGCCCTGTTTTCCTAATTCTAGGAGGACCAACTTGCTGTTTCAAACATGAGCCACTCACAACTTCAAATTTCAGTTTTAAATGTGCTGATGCTGCTGGGAGACATTTAGGGCTACTGTTCTGGGGAAGCAAGCACAACCGTCTTGTTCTGTGTTAGCAAACAACAGATAAATTCATCTTGCTAAGGCTTTCAAGCAAGCAGTCATGTTGTTTATTAAAAAATATGTTTCTTTTTTAATTGTTCTTAAGGATCTCAAGTTCATCCTACTTTGCAGGTTACACTTGCATTTCCATTTGTACCCTTCTGATGAGCTGGTGCCATTACCATGTAGTAAAAAGTGAACATGTGCATGTGCCATAACCCAAGACATCACAAACTGGAAAATCTTCTCAGTTAAACTATGGGGAAAATAACACTTTGAAGCATTTTGAAAAATGCTTTAAGTCAAATCAACAGTCCAGTGATTTTTATGTATGCCTTGAAGAGTGGAATAATGGTCCTACAGGGTCAGATACCTAACCCACCATCCCAATTTCAAAGAAAATGGGATAAGATGAAGAACCAGGCTTGCATACAGTGGTGTCTTCCCAGCTAGTGCTTTAACAGTTAAGACCAAATGCCAGAAATTTTCTCAAGATCTCCAGGCTTAATAACCATAACTTGATGGTAGTTAGTACCATGTGAAAAAAGCTGGGTTGTTGTCCAACAACCCAGGATCTACTTTCATTACTGAGTGACGTTTTCTTAAAAAAAAAACCAAAAAAACCCCACAAGGTAGAAAAAGCTCACAAACCTGACTGTGAGCCAGACTCCAAGTTCATTGCTATCAAAATGAAGACAGTGTGAAGCAAAATTGGCTTTTGAGTCAGGAAAGGGGAAGAACAAGCTTGCTGTTGTATTTTTAAATTGGCGTTATCATAATCAGTCCAGCTAGTATAATTGAGAGGTGAGTAGTTCACTTATTCCTGCCATCCAAGCACTTTTTTCATAGTCCAGACCCATATAGTTAATTGTAGCATGCCATCCTCTCAAATGCACGGCTCATCAAAGGCAACTGTGGCAACCACAGGCTGCAAGCAAGGGGTGTGATAATCTGCTTCAGGTACTGAAAAGGTTAAGGTTGTTAACACTTTAATGTTATTAATTAGGTTTTAAAAACCTTATTGTGCTGGAAAGCAGCGGTAGAACGTTCCTATATCTATTAGTGTGGTTGTTTCAGCTCTGCTGTGGATTCAGAAAGTTAGCAATTTACCCTGAGTTATGTTCAGAGGCAGAAACACTATGTTTAAGTGAAAGTTTGGATGCTGCAACAGCTGGGATATCTGTGAAGAGATCTCGACAATGTCCAGAATCCCTACATGCCCAACCCCCAATAATCACAAGCCCAGTGCTCCCCCTTAAAACAATTATAAAAACTACAATGGGATAGGGAAAATTGCACTTTTTAAAATTTGCTTTTCTCTCCCTTCTGTGGCTTAAAAAATGTTTTACCAACATTTGCAAACTACCTTGTTCATATAGTAAAGCTTTAAGTGCTAGTTTTACAGGTGGATGAATAAAGGAAAGTGGGAAGGAGGGACTCTGCCCATCCTCTTGCAGATCCTCTTTACGCTTTTCAACCCTGCTGGTCAGGTACTGCTGGGGAAAGTTGAAAGTCCTTGCTGGTAGTTTCTCAGTAAAAGCAGTTTTCTTGCACAATATCTCAGGTTTTTGTCTGGGAAATGATTGAGGTTGTGCCCACACTGGCAATTAGAAATTGATTTTCAAATCATCCACAAGCAGGGACTTGCCAACCCTTGTTAAAGTGGCCTTTCACACTGGGTTTCAGGGTGGCTTTTTTTCCCCCATGCTCTGCCACCATCCACTTGTGTTGTCTTTGGAGCTAATGAGGGAGAGAGGCTTGAGGATTACAGGGCTCAAGTCCACCAACTCAGCTGACAGGCACCTTGCAATGCCCTTTTCCTCCTGTAATGCCTATGCATAAAGGCAGACCTGGGGGAGATGTGCTATGCGCCAACTGGTTCTCTGAGGACCCTTACAAAAGAGCCTGGGATGTGACCCAGTGCTGTGCTGAAGGGAAGACCTTACTGTGAGGCAAGATGAGCTGAAGCTTTGCTCTAGTGCTCTGGTTTTCTCTGAGCTTGCAAAGATGCCTCTGGTGTGCACCTGTGGTTTGGGTTGGCAAGTCAGTAAGTATTTTTTGAGTAAGCAAGACCCCTTTACTCCTTTCATAGAATGGCTCATCAAGGAAGGATAGTGCTAAATGGCTATTGAACTGAATGAGGACCATGAGATGCTTTCCTATGCTTTGTATTAAGAAATTAGTGATTTAAAATCATACCATGGCCATTTGTTTTATTTTTTCATGGCTGGTTGAAGATATCTTCTCCAGAAGCCAGTTTTCCTAGGAAAAGCTACTTTTGCTAAGGACAATCTTAAGAGAAGCTACTGTGTCACACATTTGAGGGAATTTTAAACAAAAGAGTATGGAAAGCAGGGGAAGAGGGGGAACCTCATGACTTCTTTTAAAAAGAAAAATGTATGTCTTCTTTTCCCCTTTGAAATAATGAAGGTTTAAAAAAGAAAAAAATTGAAATTTATTCTGAAAGTTATCCCATCAAAAGGCCTCAGTTCCTCTGAAACACCCACAGAGCTTTCATATGGGTGTGTGTTACCCCTCATCCCTAGTGCCGACACTTGTAGCACCTGTTGTAGGGCAGGACCTCTGCCTGCTCACTGCTGTTCAAAGGCAGAATAAAAGGACAGTCTCTGCTGCAATGAGTTTAAATCCTACACTCTTAGTCTTAATCCTGCTTGGTATTTTGAGTCCTGCGGCAGATATCATGACGTGGGTGCTGTCAACTTGCTGCTGTTGAGAGGTGTCTGCAGCTTTCCTTCACAAGGCTGTATTAATTGCTATTATGTTTTGCTTTCTGGTTGCGGCATGTCAGTAATCTGCTACTTACAAATGTCTACTCCCTAGGGAGAAAATAAATCACATGTATTTTTTGGAACCGGTGCTGCTTCAATACCTAGGAAATGCATTTGGTAATAATATTGGCTGTAATCCTCCTGAGAGAAATTAATTATAAACCTGTAGCAAGGTAATCAGGAAGCTGCTCTTGCTGTGACATTGAGCAAAGAACACCAAGGCAAGCGGAAAGGTTGGATTGAATTAAAACCAAAGCATATCATGTTTCCAGGGGCCAGATGGTATACAATGTTGTGCTTAGGAACTCTCGATGCAGAGGTGGGGAAAGAAGGGCTGGTTTGGATAAGATAAGGAATTACAGCATCATATTGTTGTAGCATGACCGCTGATGTGTCAGTCCAAAGATAGAGACTGCTTCTGAGAAGGTAGTGGATGCTGCTCTTGAGTCAGGATGTACATGTGTGCCTAAATGACTGTGCCTGCTTGTGAGGAAAAATTCTCCTGTGTTAATGAGTGAGAGCAAAACACCTCAAGGGTTAAAATAGTGTCATGATCAAAAGTAATGTGTTATTGCACTGCTCCCTTTGTGTGAGGCCTCCTTGTTGTCATCTTTCCATTCACCTCTGGAACCTCACAAATCTCCATTCACTCCTACTGTCTTCTCTTTGCATCTTCAAGCTTTCTCTCCCAGATAGTTGAAGGATCAAGTTTTGTTTTACTTTCTCTTTGACCTTCCTTACTCAACATTTCCTAGCACCATAATACTAATTTATTCACCAATAAAACACAAATGAATGTGATTTTGTTGAGGCAGTTTCACATGTGAGCAAAGGAAAAGAAAAATCTGCTTTTATCCCTGTTTCTTTATTTTGTTTGGGTTTTTTATTGGCAGCAGAACCTGTTCAGGTGCCTGGAATATTAGAAGTATGTCCATACATACTGGATTAATGGGCTAAGCATGAGGGAGGTGGTTAAAAATATAGGAGAAATGCAGCTTATCCCATGACACATATTTGCCCTACCCCCAGCCACCCAAGCCCAAGGTACAGATCTTAGCGTTAAACAGCACCACTGTTTAAATTATTATAGGGACACATTATAGCCTGAGAAAGCAAGAGATACAAGAGCCATTTAAAAGTATAGGGGGAAATCAGAGCAGCAGCTCTGTGTTACAGTGGTTTATTCACCCTGGAAAACCCCTGCTTCCCTGTGGGGCAAGGTTGGGGGGATGGCGGCTGCAGCCAGCTTTGGCTCAGTCCCCACATAGCTGTAAATATTCTCTGAGCTCACCAAACCTCTTTCAAATGGCCGTAATGTTCACCTTCAGGTAGTTACTGCAACTGACCTCAGTTGCTTTCTACAACATTTGAGCCCTCAAAGTTTCCAATTCTGTTTTTATAGATATTGTCCAGCTATTTTCCCCTCAGTCTTTATACAACCTTTCTTTTGCCTCTTTCTTTTCTGTCTTGCCTCTGGGCAATTACATCTGTTATTTTAAAATAACTATTTTGAGATATGAAGTATATAGGAGAGAGAAAAACAGTTCAAAGAGAAGCACAGAATACCAAAATCAAGATACTGCCACTGTCTTTTAAGCAATGACAACATTGCCATTTTTTCCCTTTATTTCTAAGAGATTAAAGCCAAAAGCACTGATGATGCAAAGACTTGCGTGCATTTAGCTTTCTCAAGTAGTCACATCAACATAATTTGGATCATTTCCACTCAGCTATTTGTGTTGCTTTTAAATAGATCATTGTCCTTTGGAAAAATCATCCTATCTTGCATAGTTCATTCTTCTAGCTATCTTTATAGGAGGTTCCATTTTTTTTTTTTTAAATATATCGTGGAATGAAAATTCAAGGCTGAAATCCTTCAAGAAATATATTTTACTACGGTTGAATGGCTGGCTTCTAATAAGACGACTCCTTTCATGTCTGAGGTCAGTAACTTGGTAACATATGCCATCCCTGATCTCCAGAAAGTACCAAATGACCACGTTCCTCAGAGGCTGGAAAAAACCCAAGGTCTATGTTCAAGGTACAAGAGTAAAAAAAATTGTCCACTCTTCTATATTTAAAAAGGCCTGGATATGAAGAAATTCCCTATGCTGTTTCACCCTCCCTCTTTGCTTTAGCTCCAAATATTAGCAAAGGGCTGAAGCCCACCAGGCATCTGGCATGCAAATGGGGAGGCAATGCTGTTGGAAGGCAGAACCAGAACATGCCAGGATGCTGGTGGGTTCATTATTATTAGCTTTGTATCCCCATGAGCCTGCTTCCCATGAATACTTGATAAAGCCTGAGAAGGTCACTACAGCTTGTTTACTCTCCATATGGCATTTCTGCATGTCCCTGCTCTCTCTGTGTGTATGTGATTTTTATCCTTTAGCCCATGGCACTCATCCAAAACCCCCTTTTTCCCTGCCTGATTAATTCATGGGCAGGGGAATAAAAGGAAGAGTTCTTTATTATTCATCATAGGTGAAAAGCTATATGTACTCTGAGCAAACCTGAGGGGAAGCTTTCCTATGTTTTGTGTTTGTGTGTGTATGAGTCATTATGGAAGCCAATTACCCAGGAATGGGTCTCTGAACACCCTAGATGGCCTGTTTACACTTCAGTGGGTTTCGCCAGTTTAGGCACATGAGTTGAGTTAGACTGGCAATCCCCTCAAGGAGAAGTAAGCTTATTCAGCAGGGAGTCACTAGCCAGTACAGATTTAAAGAGGTTGCCTGGATGGAGCGTGTTAAGCTTGCAAAGTGAGTTTTGCGGGGATAATTGCCTCTGTGTTTGCTTTTGGCTGAAAAAAACTGGCTGTGCTCAACTTTCCTATTTCTCTGTGCCATGCAAACCAAGCTGAGATAACTCTAATAAAGTGTGCCAGAGGCGAAACAGCTCTGGGCTGCGACCGGTCGTGGACAAAAGCTGGTGACCTGGGACATGGCAGCCCACAGAGGTTCCTGGCCTTGGTGCAAAGTGGGCAGAAAACTCCATGCCCCTGCAGTGCCCGTGCTTCAGCCAATGGTCTGGTGAAGCAGCTGATGTCGCTGTGAGGTGGATTTGTGTTGCCAGCGTGACTGATGGGATAGCACAGCTCCTCCTCTGACATTGCGTGCGGGTTTGACAGGCTGAAGCAAAGAGTCCCTGGCTTGAATTTTGCAGTCTTGCTCAGTCTTTGGCCATGGCGTGACAGCCCTTTATACACATTAAGTAATTTCCATTACTAATAAGAAAAAATATTTTGGTATTCCTTATATAAGTTAGGAGGCACAGTCAGAGTGTGATGATTCACACCAGACAAATGAGTCATTCTTCTGTCATTAAAAATTCCCTGTCTTTTGATGCAACTGGAGAACACAAAACAAACTTAATGGAAACCATATCAGTATTTCCTTGTCCTGTTAGAGATGAACATCTTGAAAACTTCTGGAATACAAAGTTCTGCCATCTATCAAGTGCTCTCTGTCTAGTTGTGGTGCCAGCCTTGTTTTTTTGCTTCCCTCTGGTTATCTGAACAGGGTATTGAAGGCAAAAAAAATCTTTTTAGCTGTCTTGGGAGATGTGGTCCAAAGTTGATCAAGTGGCTGATGCCTACCTAGGCTGCCTGGTTAAAAATTGAGAACAGGCTTATGTTAGCTAATAGGAGAGCAGGCAAGAGCTTTCCTCCTTAAACAAGATGTAACCACATCTGCATCTCTTATGAATGTTTTGACACAAGCTTTTTTGAGAAACATGATGTGCTGGTACAGTGCTTGCCACACTGCAGTGGACATGCATGAAATGTCATTGCAACATCAGCACCTACTACTGCCGTGAATAACACTGGGAAGTGTAGAGATGAGAGAAATGATTTTGTGGTTACAGCTGTTTTTCTCTCCCCATCATCAGGTTTGTAAGGCAGAAGTATGGACTCTTAATAAACTGTGATAGTTTTAATAAATTTAAACATGCTCAGTAGATTTCCCATAAGGGAATTACTCACAAGGAATAAAGATGATTAATGTGAGAATTTAGCTGGACAAAACAGATGGTGCAGCGAAGTGTTTCATGTGTTTCAAAACTGCTCTTATTTGGTGCTAATGAAGAGACTGTGATCTCCTTGTGTGTTACCTCTCCACTGATTCTGCAGCATCCTTTTGATCCCTATTCTCTCCCTTACTCCCTCTCGCTAGGAAGACTGTTATCCCCTGAGCATTTTAGCTACTGTATGATAACCAGATGAGAAAAACAGGATAGTCTATAGTTTTTAATCAACGCATTGATCTGCTGGTGCACAGGAACTGTGACCTTCCTTGTCTTTGCTAACTTGGTTTTAGCACTTGGCCAAAACTTCTGTCAATGTGCCTTTCTCCTAAGAGCACATTGGTAGAGGCATGTACTGTCAGAGTTTTTTCTAATTAATATGGTCTCACACATGTGGGTTGCCTTCAATCACCCTTGCTTGCAGGACATCACTGATGCAGGAACAGGGATGGGGACCAGCATCCCTGTGCCACATCTGTGTAAGACAGTTCCAAGAGGAGGGTGGGAATAGCAGCTGCTCTCCAAAATCAAGCTTTCCTGGATGCCTAAGATGGTCTTTGTCCTTTATCCCTTGTATTAAGTCTTCTGTTCCTGGTGTCAATACAAGTCTTGTTATCACTTTACAACAGGTCTGGCTCGTGCCCATGCCTGCTATCTAAAAGAAATGCAGTGATGACCCCATGGGCCAGCTCCCAAATTCCCTGCCAACTCCTGCAACTGACTCCCACTTTGGACCCAGTATCTCTGCCAAGCCCCTGGCATGGAGGTTGCTGTTGCCCTATACACTGTGACAGGCCAAAGTAATCCCACCACTCCCTTCTCCTGCCCTGGGGAATCCTGGTTGTCTTCTTCCGTAGCTGTCTAAATTGGAGCAAAGCTGAAAGGAGAAGGCAGGACCAGTAGGCTCTCCTCTGCTTCCTGAGCAAATTGCACCATGAGAAGAGCTGTGCTGTGGGCTAAAGAGGCAACTTGAAGGGAGGAGTACCCCCAGTGGATTTGGCTGGTCAAAATGACCTTTGAGTCTCCACATCATTGACCTGACACCACCTAGATGATACAAACAAGCATTTATTGATTTTTACGTATGGGGGGTGCTTAGATGTGCTTGGCATGCCGTTGTCTCTGGGAAGGGAGAGAAGAATTTTACCAGTGGTTTCAATGGGAATCGAGAGAGCAGTTAGAAGTAAGTGCCTTTGAAAAATCCTACCTTCAGTTTGCTTTTTAATGCTAACATAGAAAGGATGTACCTCCCCTGTCAGCTAGAGTTTTGTAAAGGATGAGAGATGATACCAAGATCAGATGTTGGGCTTTATAAAGACTCAGCATTGTTTTCTTTCTTTCCACACAATCATTCATTGCAAGCTGTCCATACTGGAGAGCAATGAATTAATTTTTCTTCAAAGTTCATGCTTTAATGCTGAACTAAATAAAAAACCAATTAAGTACTAGATGACTGTGACAAGACAAGATTTTTTTTTCTGACCAATATTTGAACATTAGAAAAAATTGTTGGAGAGAAGAATTATTTAATTCCAAAGTGTCCTCATTTCTAGTATTTAATTAAGTGATGTTCTAAACGATAGCATATCTTTACAGCAGAATAGGGCAGGGGAAAAAAAGCTTTCCTCCACTCACTGCCATGAATATCTCTGCTAATTAGAAGAACAGTACTTTCATGCAGCAAGCCTTATCTTGTTTTGTAGAAAGCCTTCCCTTTCTTATGTCTGGTGAGAGGAGAAAGAAATATCTGAATAAACAGGCAGGAATGCCTGCTGACGATCTACTTTTTATTTTGGTTCACAAGGCATTGGTCCATCCTCAACTCAACCCAGATGCTCTCTCTCTGAATATTTCATTTTAGGGACCAGGATTTCCTAATGCAATGACGTCTGAACAGTGTTCCTGTGTGAGAATTTTTTGGTGTTGTTTTTATTTGCTGTTTGTTTGTTTGTTTTTAAGATCTATTGGATGGCAATAACACCAGGGAGACATGTTGAATGGGAGCTCAGAGTCACTTGTGACAGATTGCTTGTAATAGGATCACCTCTTAGACCTAAACTTGGACCTGGAGGCAATTCAGGAAGTTGCTGGAAAAGCTGACAGAGGTTCATCTACCTGCTGTTTCGTTTAATCACTTGTGCAAAACTCCCCAATGTTATCATGCAATTTTGCATGACTTGATTACATTAATGAATAACTCTTGCCTGCAGCTGTTAGTCATCAAGAGGACACTCAGCCTCATGTCACCTCCTTATGTGCTCTTGATATCTTTTCCACAGATCCTACATGTTTCCTTTAATCAGCAAGACAATTTCCTCTAAATGTCACTTGGTCAGATCAGATTCCTCCTTGCGAATAACCAGTGAGAGCAGAGGTTGCTGTGCAGGCGGGGAGGCAAAGGGGCGTGGGGATGCTCTCCCCAGCTCCCTCCCTGCAAGGAAGGAAGGGGCCACAGACTCTGAGAGCCCAGCAGCTGCTGGTCAAGGGAGAAAGAAAGAGAGGAGAGTTTTGGCAAGGAGAGGGGGTTGATGGAGGTGACAGTGGTGTTGCATTTGCCGTGAACGCTGCACAAACGTGCCCAGCTGAGCTTTCTGCAGAGGTTTTGCAGCCGGGTTACATATAGCCAGGTTCATCCTGACTTAAGATTTTTGGCTGGCAGGGAAGACCATATGTTTTTGCAGGCTATCCCCATCTCAAGACTGGTTTTAAAATGACTTGCAGAGGGAGGGAAAGATAATAGTCTTGTTTCCTTGATTTTCAGGGAGGGCTGATTCTCTTAGGTATTTTCTTAGGTGGTCATCCCTACCTTTTCCCCAAAATATGTTTGTCAAGGTCATCCAGAATTGTTGTCAAACTGAAGTTTAAACAAATAGTAATAACAAAGGGGATTATGCAGACAATAATCATTCTTCACTCATAGTTTATGAAAACTTTCTTCTCCATGGTATAAGATTATTTTTGATTGATTTTTTTAAGTGCTAAGCAGATGCTCCACTGTAATGAGAGGAAACAGAAGTGGAAAACATCGAGGCTTGTACTTAAACAAATGAACAGATGCAAGGAGTGGAAAACAACAGGGTAAACAAATGAATACTTTGAGTAAACAACGTAAAACAAATAGAAAAAAACCACAAACAGTCAGCCTGCACCACTCTGAAGCTGGTATTAATCGCCTTCCCAAACTTTTCACAGACTTTTTTAAATGCAAATTGAAAATGAACTTTTCTAGCAATTTTGCAGTATACCTTTGTATGGAAATCCCTGCCACTGCCCCCGTGCTGGTGCTCATCTCAGAGTCCAGACAAGGTTGCAGTAATGCTCACTGCTGCCTTCGCACCCCCAAAGCAAACTGAGGGCTGGGAAAGGCAGAAGACATGCTCAAGGTGTAACCCAGACTCTGTAGGAGAGTCAAAACAGGGGCTCAGGATGTTTTGGATGCTCTGCCGGTTCCTCCAAAATTGCAGCTGTGCTGCTAAGCTCCTGAACATGGAAACCCTCTGTACACTATCTCACTTTTTATCCTGGGAGATATACATCATATACTCATTATAGACCATAGTAAATAACTCCCACACCTGTACAGTTCTCCTAGTGTGTACTAGATAGAAGGACTTACGCTACACTCTGCACAGATGCAGATGTAGATATCAGTGCTCTTCCTGGGGTGTGCAGAGGAACAGGAGAGTGCAGGTGAGATCAGAAAGTTGAAGGTGAGTCTGAGCAATGCAATATGGCAATGGGACCATCCCTGGGTCAAGCCTCGCCGCATGAAGGAGAGAGGGAGAGAGAGAAGTGCCATTTCAAATTGGACAGGAAAGTCTAGATGGAGCTCTAAAGGAAGGGCAGCCTGACTGCCTCTTGCTAGATGTTAAAAGTCCTTCTTGGTCCAAAACACGAAGCTTGGGACTGGCACTGGAAATTTGTGGTTGCCTTTCTCCCCACTCCCTATGTCAGCTAGTGAAAATTGTTTCCTTTCATCTCCAGCCTCTGCTTGGTGTTTCCTTTTGTTTCTACTTAATTGTGCATCTGCACAGAAAGGAGCTAGACACAAGGGATTTTTGGATCTGCTTTTCTGCAGAGCTACCCTTTTGGCTAACAGACTCTGTTCTCTATTAAGGGGCTTTGCATAACACACAGGCAGCATTTAGGGAAAACAAGCCCCAAACACAGCTGCTGGTGCATCTGAAAAGGGAATCAGTGTTGAGCATCACCCACCAACTCCACCTTTTTCTTCCTCACTGCTGAGGCACCTGGCATCTTCCTGTGCAAAGTCGGGGGCCAGCCCAGTGTGGGCAGGCTGAGCCTGGCAATGGTGTGGCCTCTTGCCTTGCTGGTAGCTGTGGTACTGGCAAGTGGAGAGAAAGGGAATGATGAGCCCCAGTTCACACTGTGGCAGGAGGTTAAGCTGTTGCTTAACCTAGGGATGCATGGCCTTTTCTGCTAGGAAAACCTTGAATAGAGAGCACATGTTGTAAGTAGGTGATGAATTTCGTTCCCTGACATTTCTGCGATAAGGAAAAGATGAGCAGCACCTGATTTCTGAAACACATTTAGATGTTTTTGCAAGCGCTTACATATTTTTAACCCAGTATCTCATTACCTGCTTTTGAACAAGGTTATTATTCATTCTTTATAAGATCTCCTCCTCTCTCCCTGTCATCATTTAGCCTTCTTAATTAACAAATGGAATCAATTAAAATGTCAAATGTACTCTGCACAGAACATGCCAAAGCCACGCTCCGTTGTATGTTGAAATGAGAACGTCCCCATATGGCTCAGCAGAGATGAGGATAGAAAATCTTGTCTGAAATGCAATTACTTGCAAGCCCTGCCCGTAACTAAGGATGGCACTTGTCTTGCACGGAGGAGCAGATCTGATGGCTGCAAACCTTTCTTCTGAAGATCTACCCAATTTGGACAGTTGACTACTTAGGGTGGGGAAAAAGCTTATTGCTTTGGATTTATCTTAAATTATTTTAGTCTGGCCCCAGGGCTGGTCAGTGCTGAATATCTGGGCTCCCTTGAGAGTCATCAGGAGCTGAGGAGGAAAGAAGAGCATTACTGGAGTGTGATGCAAATCCCTGGTTTACATACCTATTTTAGGATAGGATGAATCACCCCCTCCTGCAGAGAGGCAGGTAGCTCTGAGGGAAATGAAGTCTACCTGAGCCTTGAATCCCTCCTGAGTGCAGCATACCCTAGTGACTGCTGTGTCTAGGTAGTTAATTTTTTGACAGCTGAAATTAGCTGAGCTGTTCTACAGTGTTTAGTGTGGCATGAGGGCAGGCTGGCTCGTCATCGGGGGACTCTTCAGGATGCTTAATCAAAATGTATCAAAGTAAAGGGCATTTAGAGGACATGACCATCATTTTCTAGGAACAAATACTACTTATCCACTAGGGCCTAATGGTACAAGCCCTTCACTATGAACACTCTGCTTATTTCAGGTCCATTGTATGAGGCAACCTGTAATTTCAGCTCATGCAGATGAAGCAGAAATGCAATTTGTATAGCCCAGAATAGGCAGGTAATGTTCTTCCCTCAGATATTAATTCATGATGTGACTTTAAGCAAGTTCCTTACTCCTGCTTACCTGTGCCACTGCTTTCCCAGGCAGTCTGCAGAAAAGCATTACTAGTTTGACAGGGACCTGTAGGTTACCCCTTAGGTCTTTGAATCATGATTTTTACCTAAGAGCTGAGGTCAGGGGCTCAAACCCTGTTGTACTGGAGGCTATAAAAATACACAGTAAAAAAGGAGTTTGGAGAGGATTTTGTAAATAACAACACTGTGCAAAACTGGTAAGACAGATCGATACTTGTTCAGGTATACACATGTGTAACCCAATGCAGGCTTCCAGCTGCCAGTCACAGCAACACCTTCCCCTTTGGTAAGATTTTTGTGTTCTCTGTGCCTGCTGCCGCTGTACTGTGGTGCCAGCACTCAGAAAACCTGCAGGAAGATCCTCTCCCTGCTCCAAACTGCAGCAGGTCCCAAAGCAGAGTGCAGTTTTCCATGTCCTGGGCAGTACAGTAAGACTAGGAGGAAATACTCCCCTAGTAAAACACAGTCAGATAAAGAGACTCTTGCTTCTCCTAACCAAAGAGCAGGCAGAACTGCAAGGCAGCATTCAGACTTTAATACTGACTTATCAGAGGAAACCTAAAGCTCAATAATTACATTTTTTTAAAAACCATAACTGTGATTCATCAGATGTGCATGCACCTCAAGGGACTCCCATGGCATTAAGCCAAGGTCAGAGAGGCTTTTTCAAGAGGCATGCCGATGTTTTATCTTGACTCAGATTTGGTAATTGCAATGTGTGTGCCTGGTGGCCCGCTGCTGCCGGCTTTCTCTTCAAGATCTCCCCTTGATCTGCATCTCTTGTTCCATGAAGTTTGACTCAGGTGAGGCACAAAGAATACAATTCAAATGTAGGACAAATATGGCAGAGTTTGTGTTTGCTGGCATAAAATAATTCTGATGGGCAACTTCAGCTTCTGTTTATTTCTTAAGCCATGCACACGCTCAACCAATTTCCCATAGGTGAAAACCTAGGATTTAGGAAATCTGTGTTTGTTTGTTTAATTCATTCAATAAAACCTTTGTTCAAGAAGGCATCTCCACTCAACAAAATACCAAAGTTTACACTTAAATTCAAGCAAATGCAGAAATCCCACTGAATATAAAAGGATTTGTTAGGTGTGCAATGGTAACTTTGCCCTTAATTATTTAGCTAACAAGAGTGGTATTAAAGAGATACTTATGTGACTTATTTGAATGGAAGCGTGAGAGTGTATTGCAATAGAAAAATATCCCAAAGCCAGATTGATAAGATGTCTGGAGAAATGGCTGGTTGCAGCTGCCTGTGAATGGCTTCTGGTATGTATCAATGAGGGACGTATATGCTGCAGATGACAATTTGCCAATCGAGGTGACTGAAAGCCTCTTTTTTCTGCAGGATGTGGAAAACACATGGGAATCAACAGCCCTGCATAGGTTAAAAAAACCCTTCAAATCTTTACACTTGCAGTTATGTGTTCTGAAGTGACTGCTGCCAGTAAGAAAAGGGGTCTTAGAGCTTCAACATCTGCTCGGTCCTTGTTAGTAGTTATGCTAAAAATTAATAGGAAAAGTGAGCAGAAAATACCCTCAGGCTGCTGTTTAAATGCATGGTGTTTTTACATCTTGAGCGCTGCGTGCAATTCGTTTGTCTAGCTCAAAAATGATCTAACAGAACTGGGCAACCTCCAAAGCCAGGCAATAAGGATTATCAGTAGTATGGAACAGCTTTCTCTAAGGGGTGATTAAATGGCCTAAGGCTTTTTGGTGGGTGGGGAAAAAAAAAGGGGCCTGGGGGGGAAGATATGTGGAAAAACTATAGAAATACAAGTTTGGTGGAGAGGGGGAAGTGCATTGGTCTTATAACTCTGGGGTCAGGAACATCAAATGAAATTATTGAGCAGCAGATTCAGTACAAACAAAGGAAGGCTTTGGGTTTTTTTCTTACAGTGGCAATTTATGCTACCAAAGTCATTGCCAAAATGGAATCAGATCTTGAATTGCCTTTCAAGCTGGGGAGCAAGAACAAAAGATTTTCAGAGGGGAGGATCCTCTAGCAGAAAAGGACACAAAAACATCCTGTACTACCTACGAAAGATCTTTCGCAGTAAACAAATTGAGTCCTTGCTCTCACAGAAAGATGATCTTTCCCACAGATTTAGGGATCTGTCTATTAAAACTAGTTAACCGTTTCCTAACCTATTCTGCTGGTTGGAAATCTATCACTGACAGATCCATCTTCTAATTGCCAGTCTTAATTTATTTGTGATTTAGTTAAATGCATTTGTTCTTGTACCAGCCTTAACCCTCAGCATGAGAGGCTTTTCTTTCTCCCTGGTGTTTATTTCCCTCATATATTTTGTAAAATCGTAGAAATACAGCATTACAGGGAACCATTCATGATTAAGTATTCCTTACCCTCACTTCAAAGCCCACCCAGTCATCTTGATAAAATTCCTGATTTGTATTTGTGTAACCCATTTGTGAAGACATTGAGCAGTGGAAACATCTACACTACATTTGGCAGATGCATGATGGTGTTTTACTTCCCCAGCTTCGCATTCAGGAACAGAAAACGTGCTGCTTCATTTTTAACTTCAAAGGGGAGAATTAAAAAATGTGTAAGAATGAAAAAGCTTACTCTCTAGCCATCTAGGTAAACTAGAAAGGAACAAATACATAAAAAGAGCAGTCAAAGGGGTCAAATTCTTGGATTATAGCATAAATGCTTTTTAAGTAGAAGCTCACAGTAAATGTGTTACCCATGAGAAAAAAAAATCAAGGAATTACAGTCAAACATTGTAATACAGGAATACACTAAGGAAAGCTATAAATGATGTTTCAACACTCATGTACACACTGGAATAGGCATACCTAAATTCTGGAAAGTTAAATGCTAAATCCTAAAAAGATCCTGGGAATAAAAAAGGAGGTGTGTGTGGGGGGGTGGAGCTGATCTTGCTAAACACACTTTCCACCTCCTACATATATTGGTAATAGGGATGTTGCTGTCTCTTCTGTAGGGATAATAAATGACTGAGACACAGTCAGGGGCACCCAGAGAAAATCAGATTATGCAATAAAAAGGCATTAAAAGAATTCATTTTGATGAAACTGAGGGAGCTTTCCCATGTTGCAACCTCTCTTTCTGGGATGTTTTTCTGACAATCTAAATCTAATTAAGTTAGTGATAGAAAAGGTTTCCAAATAAATTACCAGGAAGAATAGGAACCAATTGCAAAAGCTAACTAATATTCACACAAGAGGTGCCAAGGAATGTAAGTATGAAAGTACTGACATACCAGCTGTGTTGCTTTCATGTACTCCTTAAATAGTTGTTGGTACCAGGAGAATGGAAAGTGGTAAATATAACAAATATTTTTGAAGTAAAGTCTGGATGCATCTGGTGCAAACTATAATTAAGAATAGAATGAGTAGACATTTGGATAAATATGATCCAGTGGGGAAAATAACCAACTATGTAGTTTTTATAAAAGTCATTACCATACAAATATATTGAAGCTGTCTGTAGCAACATATGTATTAATAAGTAGAACCAATCAATACAAAATACTGAATTTTTTAAATCTTTTGACAAAGACTCTTTGTCAAAAAACCTTTTAAAGCTATCATGAGATAAGGGAATGTAATGAGATGTAATTAATTTGTATACCTTGTTCCTATGTATTAAGTATTTGTAGTTAATTTTTTCTCAATACAGTTTTTTTTTCTCTGTTGAAAGACAAGTAATGAGTGAAGAATAAAGGGCAGTCCATACAATGGACATATAGTAGTGATGAACCTGGTATGCTCTGCATGATCACAGGTGATTGAAAAAGGAGTGATTGGGAAACAATAAAATTTCCTGGTATTTTCATGCTAGTCCAGAAACACAAATCTAAAATTGCCTTTGAAGAGTTGAAGACATCAAGTGACTGGCTGAAAAAATAGCACACAGAACTCAGTGTCAATAAATGCAAAGTAATACACTGGAGAATGGTGCTAAGTATGTGTACCTAATAAAGGGCCTTTATTCACCTCTCTTCTTCGATTAAAAGAAATGTTATAAGATCTTTTTAAGAAGGCTAGAGATCCTGCTAGGTCTCAGGCCCCTTCCTCCAACATCTCTTCCTTCATAAGAGTGTGGACCTGGGGTATTATAATGCCTTTGTGTCATGGACAACTTTCCATTTTCCTAATTCAGAATGTTGAGCTCTTCCATTTAGTTGACTTCCACAACTATTTTCCTTAGTTTATCAAAATTTGCTGATCCAGATCTGGAAATAGAAAACTGTAGATGTCAAAGTGAAACACTTCATCTGGGCACTGGAAGTAATTAACCATGGGAAGAGATTGCCTGTAGGTGACAGTGAATCATCCTTCACATCAAGTTTTTTGAGTGAGATTGAACCTCTCTGCTGTGGGGTCACTGTTGGTTCAGAATCAGGATGCTGGGCTTGACACTGGCTGAACTCCTCTGTTCCACACTACCCACCTCAGTCCTCCTGCTGCCTCCTTCCTTACCATCATCTCTACTGTACATGTCCTTCTCCCCAACAAAACACTGCATGAAAAGTATTGCATTTACTAATTAGGATAGCAGTTACTAATTAAGTTTAAACTCCAATGTACCAATCAAATTTTATTTCCTAATTGTGCTACATTATCACTAATTAGAATAGCAGTTTTTACTTAATGGATTATATTTAAATTAAGATGTCTCCATCCAATGTTTTTTCCTACTTACATTTTAACTAATTGGTACTGCAATTATTAAGTTACGTTGAAATTGAAATATATCAGGCTGGTAGGGAATCATATGATAGTTTGCTTACGTCTGTATGATACTAGTAGGAATGATTAAGATACAGTCCAGTTAATTAGTTCTAGAATCAAAATAATTTCATAAGTCTTTGAATAAGAAGTGGGTGTATGCTAGTCCCTTGCCACAGTATTAAGGAGGAGCTTATTATGGGCTCAGTAGAAATCTAACGTGGTTGTTGGTACTAATCAGCTCAGATGCAATCTACAAATATTTAGATGCAGTTTCAGGAGGTCATTTAAATATATACCTATATTTAAGTGTGTTCTTAATGCTTGCCCCACGTTTCTGAATCAAAGTCTTTTGATTCCTGCTTGTCAACACTTTAAATCACAGAGTCACAGAATGAGTAAGGTTTGAAGGGACTGCTGGAGGTCACCTAGTCCAACCTCCCTGCCCAAGCAGGTTTTCTTAGGGCACTGGATTGTGTCCAGACTGTTCTTGAATATCTCCACTGAGGGAGACTCTACAACCTCTCTGGGCAGCCTACTCCAGTGCTCTGTCACTCACACAGTAAAGAAGTTCTTCCCCATGTTCAGGCGAAACTTCTTGTGCATCAGTTTCTGCCCCTTGCCTCTTGCGCTATTGCTTGGCAACACCAAGAGCCTGGATCTATCCTCTTGACACCCTCCTTTCAGATAATCATATGCATTGATAAGATCCCTCATTTTTTTCTGCTCTGGGCTGAACAGGCCCAGCTCTCTCAGGTTTCCCTTTTAAGAGAGGTGCTCCAGTCCCCTTATCATTTTTGTAGCCCTCCACTGGACCAGCTCCAGGAGCTTTGTGTCTCTCTTGTCATGAGGAGCCCAGAACTGGACACAGCACTACCGGTGAGGCCTCACCAGGGCCGAGGGGCAGGATCACCTCCCTTGACCTGCTGGCAATGCTCTTCCTAATACACCCCAGGATACCACTGGCCTTCTTGCTGACCAGGGCACACTGATGGCTCATGGACAGCTTGTTGTCCACCAGGACCCCCAGATCATTCTCTTCAGAGCTGCTTTCCAGCAGGTCAGCCCCCAGCCTGTACAGGTGTGTGGAGTTATTCCTCCCCAGGTGCAGGACCTTGCATTTGCCTTTATTGAATTTCAGATGGTTCTTCTCTGCCCATGTCTCCAAACTGTCGAGGTCCCTCGGAAGGGCTGCACAGCCCTCCGGAGTATCAGCCACTCCTCCCAGCTTTGTGTCATCAGTGAATTTGCTGAGGAGACATCTGCCCCTTCATCCAAGTCATTGATGGTAAGTTAAATGAAACTGAACTCAGTATTGAACCTTGGGGGACACCACCAGTGACAAGGCTCCAACTAGACTCTGCCACCAATCACAACTCTCTGAGGTCTGCAATTCAGGCAGTTCTCAATCCACCAGATTTTTTGTGGTGACTAATAGGAAAAGGGCTTTGAAGTGTTACTGACCATGCTGTACCCTTTTCTGTAACACAATCCAAAGAGATGTTGGTAATGCTACACAAACTTAGCAAAGAAGTAGATAGCAGCTTTAGATCAAAATTCATCAAAATCCAGCACAGAGATTTACTACCAAACTAACTAGAGCACAAAGAGGGAATCATGACTGGCTAATGGAGTTGTGGTTCTTGCTTTCTGTTGATAGTGACCTTAGAGCAGAGTGCGTGGGACAGCATTTCAGATTGGAGCAAATGCCATGACCTGGGGGTGTTGAGCTGCAGCCCTTCAGAGGAACACAGCACGCAAGCTGCACTTGTCCTTCCCAAGTGCCAAGTGACCCTCGCTACTAACACCACCTCTGCTCACCAAGAGTGCAGGACTCTGCACTTGTGAACAGTATGCATGGGGATGAAGAACTACAGCCTTGGAAAATCCCTGTGTATTTTAATTTCAGCACAATTATGAAATTAAAGAGGAATGGGTTGACTTCTGATAGATACCCATACACATACCTGTATGTGCCAGATCCCGTGCCCGTTCACACGCTGTGAATGAGTAAGCATGCTATAGTGTCGTGCAAACAAGAGGAGCATGAGCAGATGAGTCTGCTGGTTTTGACAAAATCAGTTTTAGTGGGGAGACATTGTCTTCTGTATCCTTCAGCCTAGGCTTGGTCACATTTAGAAGCTGCAGGACATTCTTGCCGAAACTCTGCCTTTTGTTTATCTGATCCAACATATAAATCTTGACTGCTTGAAAGCTGCCAGGTAGTTTTGTGACAGCATCATGACAGAAGAAAGTGTCTGGGAAAAAAGTCTGTAATGACTTACTACCAATTTCAGAGTTGCAATATTACTAAGAGCAGGTGGGGGTGGATGTAGTGATCCAATTTATCTGTAAGAGCTTAACAACCTTCCTCATAATAGATGATGTTAAAGAAAAAACAGATAGATATAATAAATAAATAAATAAATAAGGTAAAATGGGGGTTAATTTAGGAGGACAGGTTACTAGTGATTCACAGACACTAAGTCCCTTTAAAAAATGTCATTAAATGCAAGGTTTTGAATCCCTGAGATTTTAAAAATATTTCAGCACTGTCAGCTTACCTCACTTCTTCACCACGAGAGGGTAAATTTCAGAAATGGCTCATATTCAGCAATATCTTCCTCTTCCTCCCAGTCTCTGCTTTCTGGGCTTTACAGGATCAGACTGGAACTCCAGAGAAATCCATTAAGGGGCTTCAGTCCTTTCAAGAAGCCTGTGCCGTTTAAGGACAAATGCAAAAGGCAAGATACCAGAAAGTCAGATTGTCCTCATATTAAACAAGATCGAGTTTTGAAAGTCCTATAACAGTCAATGTCATCAAAAGCTCCTAGAGTATTGAAAAAGAACGGAAAATGTCAATGGAAAACTACTTAACAGTGGCAGAAGGATCAGTTTGAGAGGTAAGAAATGATAAGCCATGCCAGCAATATATGTTTGAGAGACTGATTGTGTCCTTCATTGTAATGCAGCTATAGACATGAAGGCAGATGCCGTATGATTATTCTTTAACAGTGAACTATGAGGGGATTTTATCCATTTTCTTTCTAATTTACTCTGGCTTTGTAAAACTATGCTACTCCAAGCTCTGTTCCAGCATGCTAAGGACTCCTGTCTGTACAATGTGAACAAATGATGAAAGACCTGGGCTGTATTTTTCCATCTGTGTAACTTATTTTAAGGCAGAATGTGTAGTCTTTTCCCCAAAAAACTTTGACACTTTTAGAATGTAGCTGCTGAACCCAGCTGAGAGTCATGGCCAGGCAAATTTCTGAAAGTTGGGTCGACTCCAAGTGGACACTACAAATCTGCCTTTAGGTGAATACATAAGGTACACAAGCAAGCATTTGTGGGCTACTCATACTTAATATAGGGTGTGTATCCATCCTCAAAATATCTGCATTTCATCCTCTGGCTTAATAAGCAATAGAAACAGAGGGACACATTGCATTAGATAAACAATCTGCATGGAGATATCCTGATTTACAGCAATTCAATGACCACCTTTGACGTTTACAGAAGGTGCCTTCAGCTAAACCATATAGGGACCAGTAGGAACATTTCTGAGTTAGTCACTGTGAGAATATAATGTCATGTCACATCATGACTTTTTTGAACTATGTATTGCTTTTCATGATGTTTCTACATATTTCTGTTTTCTTAAGCTCATAGGGTTTAGCACACCAGCCTCAGATGGGAAAAAAAAAAAAAAAGACCCTTGCCTTCTGAGTTGCAGTCATGCAGAGTGAAAAATTGCCCTGATTCAGACTAAAGAATAGAAAGGAGACATTGTACAACTTAGATGAATGCTGTAGCCATAAGGCTGCATGAAGGAAAAGCTTAAATTCTGTTTGGGAGGAATGGGGCGGGGAACCCGAAACTATGGGATTCCATTTTTGCAAAAATTTTCCTGTGGGGTTTGGTCATGCTCCACACTGTGGCTCAAGATTTTCAGACCTACCATGAAATGTGCACAGGCTTGTTGTCTGGTCAGTTTTATATTCAAAGAGTTATCTAAATCTAATGAACAATAGTGCTCATACATTCTTTTATAAAACCATGGAACGTACAAATGAGTGTAAATGGTATTAAATCAGCAGGGAAGCGTTACTGTTAGAGGCTCTGAAAAATCTGAACTTTAATGTACTATTTCTGTTCTCAGCAATTTAAAATGTTTAAAAAATATACAAAGCACCGTGTGTGTATACACCTGCGTGTATGTTTAACTATGATAACTGTGATAAACTAGTTGAGGAGATGGTATTTGTTAAGTTAGACAGACTGAGTTTGCACCAAATTTTATCTAGCTATATTCCAGTGGAGAAATACCTTCTTATCCATCTGTGAAATTCCTCCAGCACAGCCCTCACCCCCCACGGATGGGAATTCATTTGCTAAAAGGACAGTTGGCACCAAAGACCATCCTGAGCTTTGTGGGCCATGTCTCTTCAGGAGACAGGATTATTGCAAACACTCCCTCTGCACTATGATATTCAAACAGTCTTCCTGGCAATGTTAAAAAAGTAAGTGTGCGTGATTATGAAATACAACTATTCACTTACTTTCACATTTAAAAAGCAACAGAATGTTTTCCAGCTGTGGCCAGCACGGTGTCAGAGTATGATATCCCTCTCAGCATTCATCTCTGAAGGCAAAACTATTCCTGCCTCCGTCACTCCCTCTCTGAAACCTTCTTCTCCACACCTTATGGTCTTTGTTGAGGCAAGTACCTTTCATCACTCATTAGCTTCTCAAATCGACTGAGAACTCCAGACCCAAAAAGGAGACTAGCACCAGTGAAAATTCTCCCTTTTCCTTCACAGGGACAATAATTTCATAGGTGCAATCCAAACAAAAATCCCCAGGGCAGTTTTGCTGAAGATAAGAGAAATATTCCTCATATAAATGCAGCAAACACCTGCCAACTTTTTGACTGAGCAGCAGGTCATAAAGCAAGTATAGCTCAGAAAAGCAGAGGCATATATAAGCATCAGCATGAGAGGTGAGAGTTAAAAACAGCTTTTGTACATATGAGAGCGGAAAACAGCTGAATAAAACAAACTCAGCATGAGTGCCAGCATGGTTTTCTGCCCATCAAAATGCAAAGCCATATGTGTGGAGCAAAAGAAAATGGCCGCACCGATTTCCAGAGCTGGAAGATAAGCCAACAGGAAAAGGAAAGGAAGGTGAGTTGGGAGCAACAACTACTGGATGCCGTCAAGGTCTTTGAGACTGGAAAGGCTGTGAGAAGATGTGGTACAAGTGCACTGTGATGCGTTTGCCTTCAGTGAAAACTCAGAGGAACAGCAACGTAATTCTGTGGGTTGAAATTCAACCAGTGACCCAGCCTGACCCTGATGGGTCAATCCTTTTGCTGTCATGAATAATACTCTGAAGTGGCCAGAAGCCTTCTGGTTATTCCCGGATCTACATAGCTCAAGACTTAAGAGAACAAAGAACTTGGGAGCCTAAAATGTGGTCTCTCTTGTCTGTTGAAAGTCTGACATAACTTCCCCTGTCAAGAGCCAAGAGCGATTTCTCTTAGCTGCTCAACCCACTACTTGGTTGTAGGTGCATTTCTGTAGATTCCTTTTTATTCTTGCCTTCTGCTGCTGAAGGCTTGTTCTGCCTCATGACTTGTTTACCTTTTATTTTGGACTCAGTTATATTGTAATCTCCATAGTTGCTTTTCACCAAGACTTGCTTCTGAGTGTGTGCTTGCCTTGCTCCTTGCTTAATGATTTTCGAATGTCCCTGACCACTGGGTTACCTCAGACCATCCTTGCTGCTCAGATTTCTGGCCTCAACTGTGTCAAGGTATAGGGTTCTCTTCAGGGTTAGAAAGTCCTGACTCAGCTGTGATCACTGGACTTTTCTCACTACATCTACCTGACAGTGATCCTTACTGTGAAACTCCAGAAGCCATGTCAACTAAAATGGGTCAAAACAAGAGAGCAGAAATATGAGGGGCACCTGCAGTAGTTAGGAATTAGATAAAAGGCCCACATGATCCAAGAAGATGAATCCCATCTTCTTTCTAGCTGTCAGTTCTGGCAAATAGTTTGTGTAACTCAGTCTCAGCAGCCAAAAAACTGAGCATCTTTTTTTGTGTGTGTGTGTCATCCTGTCCTTGTTAATGTAATCCGTGTGCTTTGAATGCTATGATTATTTATTATTAAACTAAGGAAAACATCGTGTGAGTTTGTCAGACTTTCAGGAATAGCTTGCACTCTTGCACATGCCTTTCCCTTATGTACAGTTTGGCACCTTCTAAGGCATTGTTTTTGTCGGTGTTTATTTTAAACTGAGAAGCTTAAAGAAATGCAGTAACAGTCACGGGGGAAAAGAAAACCAGTTATTTATAGTATCAAGCAGTTAAGCTTTCAGGATGGTTATAAACATGTTTGTAGCAAGCAGTGTCCTAATTCTGTAAGCACTTAAGGACATCCTGCACTTGACACATTAGGCAAGGAGTGTTCTTGGCCCAGACTCCAGCATGTCATCAGGGTTGTCTTTGAAAGGACACTTGTGCTCAGAGCAGATATGTGAGCTACGAGTCTGAGCTCAGGCATCGAGCTGGATGTACCTCAGGATCCCCTAAGACCCATCTGGGTGCCTCAGCACAGCTGGCGACTTAATATGTTGTCAGGATGGTGAGCCTGCAGGGAGGAGAGCACCTTCTACACAATCTGGATGGACAAGATGGTCTGTGGACCACAGAAGGACTTGCCTAAAGGTGTCTGTGTGGGGACATTTGCAGAGATGAGATTTAGCTGAGAAGGTACAGGGCTACATTATGCTGCCGAAAAGTGGAACATTACAGGTAACTTCCAAGTTTTAAAAAGAGGATATTTGTCATAAGAAAGAATCTGCAGAGACTTCATAGCAAGTGCTCATTAATTCTCTCAAGTTACTTAGGTTCTAGCCATCAATGATTTTTTTCCTATTTTGGTTTCACCTTCCAGCAC
Organism: Manacus candei; assembly: GCF_025592945.1. Lineage (NCBI taxonomy): Eukaryota > Metazoa > Chordata > Aves > Passeriformes > Pipridae > Manacus > Manacus candei. The sequence continues at coordinate 39,073,015 of NW_026138076.1, read as the reverse complement.
AAATTTGTCTTTTTTTTTTTTTTTTTTAAATGAGAAATGTTTTGCTAGGATGCTCTACACATGTGTGCTGAAGGGCAGTTACTGTTCGACTGATCCTGTTAGCACAATGAAGAAATGCTGATCCTGACAGACACTTTGATGTGCTAAACTAAATCCCAGCAGGCACAGGTACCACAGGAGCCCTGGAAAAACACAACAGGCAGATAGTCATAATTGGCCAGGTTTTTTTATTGTAATATATCAATATTTGATTAGCAATAAACATTCCCTCTGATCCTGCTGTTGCTTCATAAGACTGAAAACGAAGGTAGGATGGGATTTGTGGAAGCTCACTGTGCTAGTCTCAATCTCTTTTTTGGACTCAATGATAAAGTGCCCTGTAGCACCAGTGGGAGGTGAATTAGGCCAACAGCAAACACTTTTTACAGCCTATTGGTTATAGGTACTAGGAAAATGTAGGACTTGGAGCTCTGTTTTACCAGAAGGTATCAGCTATGGCTTAATTTCACAGTGGCAGGAGCGGTGAGTTGATAAAATATTTTAGAGGAATGCCAAATCAGCATCGGAAAACACTTTTAATAGGATGGTAGAATGAAAGTTGGTTTTGGCTTTTCACAATAATTATTTACACATTTATCACACATTATGGTCCGTGCTAAGATCTACAGATGTTCGTCATTGCATGAGGCAGCTGTAAAATGTTTCATACTTTCCATGCAAAGGTATCATGGGTCTGTGTTCAGTTCCACAATATTCTCATCTCTAAGATGGGTCTTCCTGAACCACAGGTTTAAAAAAGCAGATTCCAGACACATCTTAGGGCTTTTATTCTCAGCATCCAGGCTTTGTTGGATGTGGAGCTGCAACTGTGACATTTTAAAGGAGAACAATAAACAAGATTTATAAAAATATTTCTGCCCTGTATAGGGTGTTCTTGCATAGGGTTTCCTTTCTGGCCAGCAGCTTTTTGTTGTTTTCTGCTTGCAAAAAGAACCACAGAGTCCCTTTCTGTGTCTTCAAATATTTTTTTTTCTTTCTGTCACTTCTGGACTCTCCCTGCCACCCTGGACTCAGCCTGCCAATACCTCTTTGCCCTGTAGTAGCAACCCCTTGTCAGGCACAGCCTTTTTCAGTGAAGGGAAGGCTCAGAGAACAGCAACTGTGTCTCAGCAAAAGGGTATGTCCCTCTCTGATTCCCATATCAGACTTTGGAAGATTGAGGATAATGAAAATGATTCTAGCCAATAATATTGTCCATTGCAGACCTACTCATGCTGAGAAACAGGTTTAATTGCCTTAGCTGCTGTTTGTTTTTTCATCATCTAGGAGAGATTATGTCTGCTCAAGAACTAATAGTTTTCAGATATATTACATGTATTTCATTCTAACTTCTGCCTTATAACTAATGGTTCAAATATCCAATATACAGCTAGTTGTTTTGCAGTTTGTGATCAGTTTTATGATGCCTGTTTTTTTCCCACTCTACAGATGCAATTTTTTGAGTTAGGAAAAGGATGTAAATAAATCCCAAGTAATCACACAATGATTCAACCACAAATATGCATGGTTGCAAAAATGTTCACAGCATTTTTATTTCTTCTTGTGTCCTGCTGAAAAACTTACCCTTGCATTAGTATACACTGGACACAAAAGTTTGGGAAGCAAATTCAGAGATTTATTCCAGCAAATATTAGCCCATTCTTGCTTTTTCTTTTTTTATCTCTCCCTCTGTCAAGTCCTAACCACAGCTCCCCAAGATGAAGCAGACCATTTTAAAATAATTAAAAGTTTCTTCTTTTGCATGGCTTCCACTGACACCACATCTACTTGAGCATGGTAGGAAGCAGCTTCAAGCCAATTAAATGGAGATGGGTGAATCGTACAGCTCCCTTCTCTTAGTGAACTTTTGACCAAGAGGGCACTGTATTGATGAATTTCATTTCTTCCTAATCTGCTTGTACTCTGCTTGATAGCTTGGAGCTTTGCTCTCTTCTGGTTCAGTACAATGACCCTGCTCTTGAAAAAGCTGTGAGTTCGAAGCAAAGATTTCAAGTTATTACAAGATGTAGAGCACACAGATCTCTTCTTGGCTTTCTGCAAGATGTTGTCTGAAAGTGGAGAAGGGCTCTCACCTCACAGAAGAAGAAACAGTGAGGCAGTATTTCACAACTTTTAAGGCAGTAACAAAAAAAGAGTTTCACTCAGCACTATGTAGTTGAATAGACTCAGTCCTTCAGGGTGAGTGTGTGGTAGGAAAAAACCAACTACTCCTGCAGGCTGCATAAGTGAAAAATACACATGTTGTGTGGCCTTTAAGAGCACCTTCAGGCAGGTGCTCGCATGCTAGTCAGGCAAGTCAGAGGTCCCTTTACGAGTAACTCTATGCATGTGATGACTAAAGGATGTTTCTGTAGGATTCTGTCTCTGGGATGGTGCTGTAGGTATTTTTGCAGAGATCTGCCATTATGCCAGCCTTAATGCCTGTTCTGTAATGGCTTGTCTTGAGCACAGTCTAGCGAATAGGGCCAAGGGTGCAGTGTTGTAGGATCCCCACTCCAGCCTGCTCACTATTACGCTATCCAGACAAGATTTGTTTGTTTTTTGGCCTTGAGTGCTAGTCAGCAAAGTGTTGGCCTCAAATAGTTCTTTGGATAATCAGGAAATGTTTCTTGCTTATTTTTACTAGTACTTGGGTATTAGATGTTAATTAAGATACACACCAACAGAACAGGGCCAGAGATCACTTCCTGTGAGCAGAGGATGATGCTGAGAGGAAAGCAGTTTATATATCCTTCAGGAGAAAACCAGAGCAACAAAAAAATGGATCTTCTTATACATAGCCACAAGGAAAATCCTGACGCCTACATCTTCATATTGGAAAAGTCCTTTGCTGTTCAGAGACCATACGTTCAGGATCTAAGTGACAGGTGGAAGTAACATTCCGAAACTAGTACACCATGAATTTCTATTTCCTTAGGAATTTAATATTTATAAAGTAGCTTAGCTTTGAATTGCTATGACACTATCACAGCATTAAAGACTTGCCTGTCCTGATAATATAAATGTAACTGCTTTCCCCAAGAGCATCTTTGACTAGTACCTGTTCCAGACTATTTTATTTTTTCTTCCGTTATGACACTTTCCACACATACAGAATGTGTCTTTTTTGCATGGAAAGGAAGTAAGCATGACCTTTATCAAATAAAAAATATTCATTGCTTCTGCAACAAAAAGTAAGTGTAGATGAAATAGAGAGACTTGTGTTTACACAATACCTGGAAGGCAAATACTGACCAAATCTTTTTATCACCACTACACCACTCCAAGTTAATTGGAAAGACAGAATGACACCACAAAATCTCATCAAAGGAATTTAGAGATGTCAGTCTCAGTTTCTAAATTTACAGTGAATTTGGCATCTAATTTTTTTACCTAGTCTTTTGGACTTTCGAGATAATAGAAAAGAAATAATGGAATGGATAGGATAATTTAGGAAGAGATTGTCTTTGAAACCGTATTATCCAATAAATCACCCTCTGTGGGAGAAAACAATAGAGTGGAACCTTGACTTTACCAGTTGGATAAAGATAAGTATTCAGATGGAGACAACTAAAGCTTAGGAAGATAATAGCTTGTCCATCGGGGCGATGTTGCCAATTAATGCTAATAGCAGCATATAGATCTCCTCAGTATTGCCACAGGACATGCTGGGAATATTGTTAACACCTGTGTGGCCATCTGTTATAAAGGAATTGGAAGGGCAAAAGGAAATAAGAGCGAATACAAGAGAGAGAGGATCAGCTTCTCACTGGAGATGAAAGGGTTTCCTCTTTTTAATTAAGCAGCATTTTTTCAGGCCCAAAACAGAGCAAGTGTGTCTGCATTAATTTACTCTGTGCCTCCTTCACAATCACACCACATTTTGAAACCCAAGATGAGAAGAGATACTTTGCCAAGAAAAAAGCATCGTTTGGGCTCCTTACTACACATTGCTTGAATAGTTTGTTAATGTTACTACTTCTTCCTTGTAACTCCATTAGTGTTATAGATAAAGACAATCGCCTATTCCTCACCTGGACAACTCCATAGAAGGAAAAAAATGGTTAACATCTTGGAGGCTGTGATTTGAAGAAAACTTACCTTTATCTTAACTCAGCTCAGCTTATCTGTTTGAAACTAAAGAGAAAAGACCTTCCATAATATCATTCATTCTAAGTAAAGGAAGATTGTGCCCAGAGCTAGTTATTAGAACTGACTGTAAAAGTGTTTTCATTTTTTTCAGCACGGATTTTTTCCCCCGTCACTGTGGAAAACTGTGTATTAGAATGTTTTAGTGGAAAACAAAAATATTTTGCCTTAAATCCATAAAGAAATTAATTTATAAATACTTTTGCCTTTTGGAAATTGCAATTCTGGGCTAAACAGGAAAGTTCAGACACACAAATTACCTGGCTCAAACTATGTAGCCGCCCTTGATGGCTCCTGGGTGTTGGGGAGAGGTCAGTGGCATCATGAACATCCTGACCTTGGTGCATCATAAAAACTAGCTTAGAGTTTTTTTGGCAGAAAAGAATGACAAACCACAGCATTTGAACCATGGGGTGTCAAAATCATTGCCAAATACACACTTTTTCTGGTTTGATTAGAACACATAGTTTTCTCTGACTGGTTTCCTCATGGGAAAAAAAAAAAAACAAAAGAAAAATTCAGGGGAACTAGGTGCTGTTTGTGATCAATAATACCTACTTTGGTTTCTCAAGTGATACACACAGGTGTTTTTGCATTTATTATTGTCTGATTGAAGTAGGAATACCAGGAAAGAACTAACAGAACATGCCTTGTATCAGTACAGTAGGAGCTGCAACAGAATTGCAAAAGCAGAGGAGAGTTTTAGAGTGCTGCCAATAAAGACTTTTCATCTCAGGTCTGGGCTCACAGAACCTTCTGATTTGTACAACAATTTTTTCAAAAGGCACCTCTGAAATAAGACTCATGATTCATGTTTTCTGGAGGAATTCGTGTGACTTCTAGTTTCAGTCCATTCCCAAAATTAAGGTTAGCAATTGAAAAGGATTCCAGCTAAGACATTTTAAGCACTCTCAATGGTCTCATGAAGAAAAAAAAAAACAAGCAGAGAAATAACAGTATAAATTCCAAGTAACAAAGGTAAATGCATTGGCCTGACTGACAGACTGGTGGTGAGAGATGCACTCACTTCGACTGTGTTTCAGTGTTTGCTCCTGACCTTAAGCATCCAAAAGTAAATCAAGACTACCTGCGGGACAGCTGGGATGTTCGTTCTCTCAAAAAACCCTGTCTTTCCTTCTACCCTGTGTGTGTCCATGAGCAGTTGGAGGCTTTGACTGCAAGTGGAGGGTTTTGCAGAGATGGCAGTGCATGTGTGTTTGTAAAGCTCCATGGCCTCAGCCTTCCACTGCTAGATCTAGTGATGGGCAGATTTGGCCAATCATTAGCAAAAGGCAGGGTCTGCCAAAACACTACTAGGGAGCTCTTATTGATATATGTCCTATTTACTAAGTCTTATAAAGAAATGAATTTTGCAGGGTGCTGACCAGAAGCTTGAGAAGACTGGACATGTCCACTCACACCACTAACGTAAGCAGCAACAATCAACACCATGACTAATTGGCTTCCCAACCCACTGCTTAGCCCTCCTGGCAGGTAAGTTGCTCCTCCATTCTGCTACTATTACCCTGTTCTGAATTTCACTTCTGGGCTCTGGTTTGTGAACAAAGATTGCATCATTCCATCATAACAACAGTTAATTAGGAATGAAAACCCAACCAAATCAATTACAACAAATCAAATTACTCTTAGGATAAAAATGCAGCAATGACTATTGCAGTGAAATATATGAGAAAGCTGTCGTGCTGGTTCAGTATTTATAGTGGCCAGCAGCCACTGTAAATTCCCCAGTATAACAGGAAACAAACGGCACGTGTGAAATGATCTCATCTCATCAGGGTGCTGCTTTTATGAGTGGTTCTGTTGGTGCTTATCTTCAGACATGGAGATAGATCTACTGAGCATAGTGGGCTTTGGTTCCTGAGACAGTAGGAAGAGAAGAACCCTGCATAAAGGCAGAGGGACAAAAAAACCTCCCAAAAATAAGGAAAAAAAAAAAAGGGCAGGAAATTGTCAGGGGGGGGGGGAAAAGAAAAAGAATTAAGGGGCAAAAAGATCCCTTCATTTTGTGTTTTTTTTTTTTTTTTTTTTTTTTTTTTTTTTTTTTTTTTGTTTTGTTTTGTTTTTTTTTTGTTGTTGTTGTTTGTTTCAGTTTGTTTCATGTTTCTTCCCCCCTGTGAATGACATGTACTGGCCCATACTAGCACCACTTTTGCAAGCAAGCTCTGTCCTTGGTGTTGTCCCACTTGCTTGAGAATCATCCAGAATGCCAAAGCAGCCCATCAGCATGGAACTGCAGAGGTATGCCCCTGTATGCTGCTGTAAGACTACACATGTGACTGATAGAGCCCAGAGGTCACACGTAGTCTGAGAGTGTGGGAGGCCCCAGCAAGGCTTGTGATGTGAGAGCAAGGGGCAAGCTCAGGCGTCTGAGACAGAAATGAACACTTTGGAGAACCATGATCTATGATGAAGGAGACAGAGCCTGGAGGTGATAGAGAAAATGGGAATTCACCACTGCTTTGAGCCATGGGTATTGACTGGAACGGATAATAGGCTATAGCGTGTAGTGTAAGGCTTCAGAGTTAGGTCTATGCTCAAAGCAATGCATGGTATGATGTATGGGTGGTACAGATGCCCACTATTTAGGTCCCCTGTAGGCTTTAATTCATGTAGAAATACAAGCATCAGGAGATAAATTAAAACCCCAAATATTTAAAGTACTTTACAGATCTTTGAGGGTGAAAAATTCCAATTGTCAATTAACCATTGTCAAGTCTATCTGATTGCTGACTTCCCAACTGCCCCTCCTCTTAAGGAAGAAAAAGCAAAGAAAGACAGAGAAGAGATGATCAGGTCTCCCTGCAAGAAACAGCTGAGTTCGAGCCATGGTGGGGGTACAGGGAGAAAGGAACAGAAGAAAGAAAGTAGGCTCTTGCAAAGGGACTGAGGTGATGCTGGAATGCCAGGAATGGCTGTGGGGTGCTGGTGCAGAAACACTGGGACTTATACCTGCAGATATGATAGCTGAATGAAAAAGGGTTGTGTTACCACAGGGAATTTCTGAAGCTTTTTATCAGGAGTGTGTTCTTAGCAGCACTGAAAATATGGCTAGACTGGAGCAGGCGACAGCAAGCATAAATCAACGGAGGGCAACTAATTAACAACAGTGAGGGACACAGACCAGCATTTCAGCTGTTGTAAGGTGCTGTGGTTGTTCTAGTCAGGGGGTTGAGATGTGGTGATGAATTGATATTATTTCTAAAGTTTCCTTGCTTTTCTTCATATGCCTGCTAATTTGGGCTGGTCTGACCTCTCTGACAGACCCTCTGAAAAGTAAATGGCTTTGGGGGACTCTGCCTATGTGGAGGGGAAAATAATCTATCCCTCTAGAGAAAGACTCTGAAAAAGACCTTTTTTTTAAGCCTGTGTGTTGAGGATATGAGGCAGCTATGAAATTGTTTTCTATGATTGACTCCCTCCTGTCCCTCCCTGATCTAAACTGGTCAGATTCAGACACACTTAAGTGAGGTGGCAGATGCCTTAGGATAGTGGTTTCACAAGACATGGGGCCCAAGTAGAGTCAGGGGACCAGTGCTGAGCTTTCTTTGGAGCAAGTGCCTTGTTAAATACTGGAGAATCAAGTCTTTCCTTCCCAGACAGGAGCAGAGGAAGGTCTGCTTTTCTGAGGGAAAAAAATCAGGATAAAAAAGAGAATGCTGGAAAAAGTGTGGGTCTTCTTCCCATATCTAAGGGAGGGTGAGAAAGGATGCATGACTTTCCTTGAACAGTAATGCCTGGGAGCCTCAGAAAAAGCTCTCATTTAATTTTTTGTTTATACTTCAGGTGGCCGCAGCTTTCAGGCGAGTTTGAGCATCCCTTAAAGAAATGTGTTTATTGAGGACAGGTTGTTTTGCAAGGTTGGTGGTTTGGGGTTTTTTGTGAGATAGGGAGGAGCAGTGTCCAGAGGATGAGATATGCTGGGAATTTTACAGAACAGTTGAACTGAATGCCAGAAATGATCAGAAGTGCAGTTCCTAAATGCACATAAATGTTTGTAGGAGAACTTCAGACTAATAAACACAAAGTGCTTGTTTGTTTCTTTTTTCATAAACAAAGAACACTGAAGGAAAATTAGCATGATTGGAGAAAATAAGGAGATGAACAGCTTGCTGCAGTAAATGGATTTTGTCAGTTTTAATGTATGTGCCAGTGACACTTCAGGTATAAATGAGGACTTGAGAAGCTCTTAAATTTGAAGATGGAAACTGATGAAACGTGATATTCTTCCTGTGTTTAAATTAGGCTTAGCAACTCCTAGATGATCACTTAAATCCTATCTGATCCATCATTTCCATGCCTTAATAGTCCTTAATTTCTCCAGCTATTTTGAAGGAATTGATTGCTATTGTCACCTTCACTGAATTTTTTTTGCGTTAACGTAGTTAGCTTTGGATCCAGGTACAAATCAAGATCTCCATGTGAAGATAAAAAATGACCATGTTTTGCGAACATCAAATAAATAGAGAGAAACCTCATCTTTAGTGTAAACATTTCAAAGTAATTTGATAATAACTCTCTTTGCTAAAACAAACAAACAAGCCAGCTCAAATATTGTATTACGTGCATGTTGCCTCTGCATGATACTTTTATGGAGAACTGGTTACTGGAGATTTTCCAGGCTTGCTCTATTAAGTTCAGCTCAGTTTGGGTTTCACTGATTGTGAGATCTTTCGTTTTTCACAGATATTTTCTTTGCATTCATAACACTATTCATGACTCTGAGGAGAGACAGGGAGGGGGTAAATATCTGGTACAACCTAAATGACTTCACTGTTTGTTGGTACAGAATAAAAGCCTGAAGATTTTCAGCATGCAGTGAATAGATCAATGTGCATTAGAAGCAGAAAGAGCCTCCCTCGTTATCCAGGCTCATCCCTGCAGGCTGTAAGTTGTGAGTGATTCAGATACCTGTCCTTCTGGTTGGAGTTATTTTTCCCCTCTTGCAATTAAGTCAGGATACAGGACTATTTGAAAGCACAACATATTTTCACTGATTTATGGAGGCAAATGCACGCAGGCTGATTGAGAGTGTTTTTGGGTAGGCTCCTTGGGCTGCACGTGCTGTACAGAGATCACAGCCTGCCCTGTTTAATGTCTTCTCCCACCTGGACATCACTATATCTTCTGCCCTGCTTCAGCCAGGAGCAATATGGTTAGCAATTGCTATGGTTAGTGGTTAGTGGTTAGTGGTTAGTGGTTACTCAAACTGTGCCTAGCTGCAGTATTGTCTTTTCTGAGACTGGCCAGGGAATACTCATCTCATCTGAGTGGCTCAGTTGGCAGGTCTGGAAGTGGGTAATCCACAGCAGGGAGCAGCAGTGGCTGTCCCAATGGGGAGAAGGAGTGTAGGTGAAGGGCTGTAACCTTTCCAGACAGCAGAGCTTCTGCTAAGAACTGATGTGCAAATAGGTCCCAGTGCTATGTCCATGCCCACCCTTCCTTTGAGGCAAACAACAGTGTGTGCCCAGCACGAGGCAATTTTTCATATAAGCATATACAAATCTACTAGCCAAGAGGACAAAGGGAAACTTTCCCTATCAAATCCTTACCATAGGCAGAATCTGTCTAAGGCACTGGCCTACTGTTTCTAGAGAAGCTTTCCTCCTGTTCAGCTAAATAAAACACAGGTGTAATTCCAGTGCAGATCTTGGGCCACTGTTTAGATCTGAAGTACTTGTAATTAGGCCCTTTAATTTGGATCTGAAAACGTGGCCGCCCATTTAGAAACTACAGACTCCTTGGCTTGTTCCACCTCTTAGGAAAGACAATTTCTTTTCCGCACCCACTAGCTTTCTTATCCCTGAGTATCACTGTCTTCCAGGAGAACTGGTTGAAATTTTAAGTTGCTGAAAAGGAAGGATGGGATACTTCTACTGCTTAGTCACAGTCACAGTCTGTGGCTTTCTGCCCAGCTTATGCTTCATGCTCCCGAGGGAAGTTGCAGCAGGTATCCTTTGACTGTGTGACAGGGGGATGGGAGAGCTGAAATGCTCTTTGGCCTTATGAATCCCACTGGAGCGCCAAAGTTAACTGAGGATTTTCACCTTGCACTCTCTGTACACAACTCTTCTAGTGCTGTAGAGAGAGCTTAAACCTGGGCTAGATGAACTGAGTTTATGGAGGGTCAAGATTTAATCTGAGCCCAGTACAGGGCACACGAGCCACATTCTTTGCTCTGTAGCCAATTTCTAATTACTAGAGTGATTCACTCCTCCTAAGCTACTTATTAAAATTATTATCTTAGAGCTCCTTTGTTACAGACTAGTCCTAGGAGAAGTCTTTTATTTGCAGTTGCTTAACATTAACAAACAAATTACCTCTCCCTGCTCTTTGCAATGATAATCTAAGAGCAAGGACCGCATTTGCCAGAAACTAGTTCTGTGCTGGTTGCTTTCAGTAAGACTTCTATCAGATTAAAAGATGAAATGAGGTTTTGCTCTGTCAGCAGGAGGTAAAAGAAACTGGCTTGTAAACAATGAACAATTATGCTTGGAATTAACTTCCAAGGAGAGGACAAACTCTTTCGGAATATAACCAGATGGAAATTAGTGCCAGGCAAATGTATAAGGTTTCTCACGACCACATCCAAGTCAGCCTGAATGCTTGATTTCCCTTGTCCATTTTGCAGTTGAAGTAGAAGTTTGTACTTCTTTTCCAGCTAAATTTTAACGTGTCAAGTGCCTGCTCTGTATAAGCACATGGATTTTATGGCCTTCACGGTATTGCAATTCCTTCTTTTTTTTTCTGTTTTAAGAGTGAAGGAAAAAGGAAAATTGTGAAGAAGGAGGCTAATTAGAGAAAATGGGCTTAATTTGGAAGCCACAGGTACCTCTTTTATAAGCTTTTGTTGAGCTTGTGCCCACAGTAAATTTATACAAGCTTTGGATAGATGGTAAATCTCTGTTTTCTATGGCCTGCTTTAAATGGGGAGCTTTCAGCACTACTGTGCTGACAGCTAAGGGCACAGATGAGGTAATAAAACCAATAAGTCCTGGGAAATGCCCACTCAGCTGGGAGAAACATTTCCTTGGATCCCTTGTTTTTTTGGATCCGTATAAAATAGCTTTTATTGTTTCAATAAGATGCATGGTAGCTACATCACTGTTGGTTTAAGAAGGGCTGTTACGAGGCTTGATTCCTCAGCTCTCTGCTGCCTTCTGTCTTATCAGTCCAGCATTTCAGACCTTTTTCAAAAACGCTGTCTTTTGTTATCACAATTTCATCTTGCCCGTTCTGGCCAGCCTAATTCTGGAAGGTTTCCTCGAAGAGAATTGAGTGCTGATCGAACTGAACCGCCCCAATTGAATGAAGCGTGACCTGTATACACCTCTCAATTGAATGCAAGTCACTTAGGTGAATTACTATTAAAACAGTAAAAATCAAAGTAATGCAATCACATTTACAAATTGTAGTTGTGTTTGATGGAGGTATCTAATTAGATGACCGGAATGTAGTGTTGTGGCTTGCACAGTACTGAGGCTGAGCACGAGCAAACCCCAACACCCTCACTTTTCAGCAAGATCAGTTTACATTAAATGTGAGATGGGTATATGGGTTCCACTCTGGCACAGGCTTACCAAAGAGGGCTGCTGGGAGCAGGTCAAATTGTGATATCCCAGTACTGCTTGCTAGCAGCAGCATGCGTTCTTCTACCCCGGTTAGCAACAGGAATAATCTGTCATGATCTGAAACCTCAAACCAAGGCTGCCTCTTCACCCACCCCGTCCAAACTACACAGCAAGCTTGATCTAGAGAGATGAGAAATACCTCTCACTTTTGGGAGCTTCAGCTGGATGGCGAATGGCCCAGGATGGTGGATGGCCCAGCATATGTTTCTGCCTAGACCTCAATTGCTTAGGAAGAAGGCCTGCTAAGGCTCTTAGCTGATACCATCACAGTCTAGCAGCTCTGGAATTAACATTTAGAGAGCCTCAGTCAGGCCTCTAGTGTTATCCTAATAACTAACACATTAGCAGCTCTGCAAATCCATGTGCAAAGCAATTGCCTGCCTAAAAAGCACTGTGAAAATCCAGTGACATATGTCTTGTGGTAGGTGTGCAAGAGCTAAGACACAATTAGTGAATCTTTAGTGTCTTTTCATCTCCATACCACCACTGAAAAATGGAGTAAACTACACCTGCTGGGTAAGAATGCATGGCTTGGTTGAAAAGGGTAAGAGATCTCTGTGTAGTTTGTGTTAAATTTGTTATACCTCTTAGCAAATGTGCAGGAGTTGCAAGGGAAAAAATCTTGGCATAGGATGGAGATGGACCAGTTATTATCCCACTCCCCACCATCATGTGCCAATGAAGGACTGGAAAGTTGTTTCTGTCTGGAGAAGAAAAAACCAAACCAAAACAATTCAAAATCCATATCCCTGCTAAATATTGAAATTGACCCTCATCATTAGGTTGGCAGTAGTACCAGCCCTCAGGTAAATCTGAATGCTGAAGAAAACCTCTGCCACTGAATTCAACTCTCCACTGGTATGAAGGACTGAATTTCCTTTACAAATTAGAATGGCTGTGCTTCCCTGAGACAGCAGAGGTGGCAGTCTTCCCCATGAAGAAAGATTTTCGCATGGCACTGATTTTATTAAAATACTGGGCTCTTTCAAAAGAAGTCTACAGGTCAGGCTTGAGCCCGAAAAGCAGATGTGTTAGACATAAATGAAATAAGATAGTGAAGAGCTCAAGAGTAACAGATGGGCTGAGCCCAGGGTCCAGAGGCAATTCAAGAGAAATAATCATATTGGAAAGTTGAATGAATTAAGACCTCTTGGACATGCAGAAAGAAATGGAGTCAATCAACATATATATATTTCTTTTTTTAAAATAAAAATTGAAATAAAAATTAACATTTCCATACCTTTAAAAAAACCCAACAGCTTCTCTGGCAATTTTTTTTTTTTTACTAAAACCTCTTCATCTGAGCACAGCACTGTAACTTCTGTAATTCTGAAAAAAACTCTTGAGGAAATGTTTGTAAGGTCTCGGCAGACTCTGGGCGAGATTGATTTGGGGAAGTGACAAATGGCCATTAATCCAGGAAACTCTGGCCCTTTAATGAAATGACTTAAAGAGCAGCACAGGAAAAGATGATCAAAGGTGGATCCTTTGTTAGTAACTACAAATGTGGAGAAGAGATAAGAAGAGTGAACAAGTGTCTGATTGCCTTTTACAATGAGATTATTACTGTATGTGATCATTAGATATGAATGAGGTCTTTTAATCACTGCAGCTAGGTCTGGTCATTGCCCATCGGCTGAATTCTAACAGAGGTGTTACTGTAATTTATTTAATATTAATAGTGATATTCCCTCCCTCACCAAATAACTCACTATCTGTTTTGACTTGCAGAACTAGCAGAGCAATAGGATGATGCTGTTTGTCAGCTTTTGGCCATGGCTTTTAGCTAGTGAATGAATGATGACACCCTTACCACTTTGAAATTTCTGCAGAGCAGCAATTTACAATTTCCTCATTGAGCTACCTCTGTGCAGATCTCATCCGTTATCCCTCACTGTCTTTAATTGTGCATTTGCTGTAAGACACTTTTTGAAAACTTGAATCCTGAGCCACGCTTATATCCCAGGGGTGAGGCTCAAGTTTGATGTATATAGCCCCAGCTTGTGGAGTCATGGGATTACACTGCTATTTCAGTTCAACTTTGAGGAGCTATAGCTCTCGTGTCTGTACTGGAAGCCTTAAAAAAATCAGCATATAAATAAGCAAATTATTTCTTCCCAAGATTCCAGACAACCTGAAACAAACTCTGAAAGTGGAAATAGCCCTCTGCAATTTTAATAATATCTCAAAACAAAAGGGATATATTGAAGGAGGAGAAGGAGGAGATGAGGCAGTTTCTGATCTTTGGTACCTGAGATGAAAATAGTAATCTAGGCTAGTAAGAGAACATACTTAAGGCAGTGGAAATAAAGCTGGATACCAGCCATGCTGTAAGCTGACACCAAAGTGGCAGCTGGATTTCCAAGCCCCCAGCAGTGTGGTCCTATGTGAAATGCAGATATAGGAACTTTATGTAATCCTTGCTGATTCAGCTGTACCCCTAAATGGCTAAATTGTCTCACGGTTTAATTTACCATCATAGGCTGCTGTCCACAGATGGGCTCTGTCACATTGGTAACTACTGTTGTCTCAGGGACTGCTGGATTTCTAGGTGCTATGGGACCCTGCCCCATTCTCAGCTTTCCACTTTGCTGCTGCTCAGATATTCCCTACAACTGGTTACTCCAGCATCCTATGTCAGTGTGTATTTCCATATCTGGACATTTCTGATGCATATGACAACATAAATGTCTTGTGCAGCCGTCTCTTGGGCCTTTGATAGATGACAGACATGATGTTTATTAGTCTTTTATCCAACTGCTGTTCAATTTCATTCTCAAATGCCTCATTACATCATTTGCACAGCCACACTAATTAGACAGGATATTTCTCGTGGTTTTCAAGCATCACTTCAGCCTGTTCCACTTCACTGCAAAACATCTCTCTCATCATGCCAATCTCACTGCTGCCTTTCATGCAACTACCTTCAGTATTTCCTGCACTTCCCAGTCCTGACTGAGCACTAAACTTGTTGGATTTTCCACTGTCCTGCAGTGGAAGTGAGAGAGATAATGGACATTGTCTCTGCATTATTGACATTTGACATTTTGTGATAACAGCTCCCTCTATCAGCTACCAGAAGGCGCTGAATAATAATAATAATACTGGGAAAAGAGCCATCCCCTTTAAAAACCTGCAAAATTATCCTAATAAAATCAGTAATGAGATCTAGTTTTGAAATAACACACATCCTAGATACAAATAAAATACAGACCATCCCTTGACATCCAGGGGATGCTAAATTCATTCCACACTGTAGCTTCAAGATTGACTTTAAAACATGATCTGTTGCTTTTCTTAGGGTAGTGCTCATCATGTATGGATTCTTTTGAAGCACCAGCCTGAAAAGTTAACATGCTGTGAAAGAAACACAATATATAAGTGTTCATTTGATTTAAGGTGTGGAACAAAGAAATTATGGGATTCTGGATACTATTAATTAAAAGGATTACTGGCAGCAATGGTTTCCAAGGAGGAATTTCCAATCTGAATTGAATAATCAAATATATTGGTTAAGTGCTTTTTTTTATCATAAAAATTAATAGCAGCTTCCTTGCTTCCCTTGCTTTACCTGACAGTTTGCTTTTGCCTCCAAAGATAATTGTGTTATTTTGCATGGATGTACAAAAGTAGTTGAACTGCTGAGCACAAAGTTGCCATAAAGGTATGCTAAGTACTCACAATATAAAATAGCATATATGCTAGAACCCTCTTTATCTTGTGCCATAAATCAATTACTTTTCCCTCCAGATGAGAGCAGAAAGTAATTATTGTGGGAAGGGCCATTGTGACCTCAGAAATCTTAGTCATATTGCAACATTTGAAAGCAGATTTTTTATTATGGCTGTATTTTTCTCTCTGAAGTCAAAACCATTCAATCTTAATATATAAGTAATACTTATTTCCCCATTGATGATGTTTTAACACCTCATCTCTGAGCTACGTACACTGAAGTAGAACTGGCAAATGCATTGAGGTGTGGCATGCCTCTTCAGTGTTGAAAATTACAATCAACCAGACAAAAAAAGTTGCTTTAAATGTTTGCCCTCACATAAAGTAGACTGCATTAAAATTGGACTTCAGTCTCTGTATGGCTATTATGGAAGCCATTCAGGAAAGTTAGAGATCTCAATCCATCAGAGAGTTTTGGAAACTCCAAAGAATTTCAAAAGTGTGAGACTTAGTTCAGACCCAGCTCAGGGCTTTATGTTGTTCATCCACTCGTGGAGCAACTCAAGTTTAGATGAAATGAGATGGCTCTGTTGTACATTGACATCGGGAGCTGAAACAGGGAGGGCTTAGCGTGGGAGTTCCTGTGCATTAACCCACAGGGTGTTGTGCTGATCGGTGCAGCAATGCCACGCACTGAGTCCACAGAAGACAGCACTTCAATGCAGACCCTGTAACAAGAGGGCAGGGAAAAACTTTTATGCTGTGATCTCTGTATGTCGCAGTGTTCAAAGTGAGGAAGGCAATGGGACGTGTGTTTCTAATCTTGAGTTTCTGTTGTAGTCATTTTTGTGTGTATTATTGGGACAGCTTGAAGGAAAAAAGCGGGTGATGTACTGTATGTGAATGTCACCTGCTACTAGGATGCTGGTTTTGTCCTCCCTTTCATCTCATGGTCATTTTCCTTTTACTTTCTTCAACATGGTTTTACACGTGCTTTTCACATTCTGCAACTTAGGTCCAGCTCAAGTATCACAAACAATTTAAGTTCTAGTTCTTGATCAAGAATTTTAGTCATGTCCAGCTCTCAGGAACTGATATTATTCCTAGTCGTACTTATTTCTTCTGTTTCCTTGTAAAACCCCTAAGACGTGTAGCTTGAGTCTCTGTAAAATAGAGGAAATGAGAAAATAGTTAATCTCTGGATACACCAGTCAACATAGTGTGAAATTAACTCTGTGATGGCAGTGATGTAATTCCATAATTTATTGCTCTTTATACAGATAAGATTTTTACCTATAGTTCTGTTCTAGTAATGCCAAAATCATGTTCTAATTTCTCCTAATGGAATGGCTAACTTTTGGATTAAGCTGTGTTTTTATTAATAAAAATACTGATGCTTGATTTTGAGCAGTAGGATCTGGGAAATGCTGCAATAGCAGACAAAATTTCCCCTTCCCGAAAAAATACTGATAACACTTAACTTTTGGAAGAAATTCACCCAACAAGGAGTAGCAGGAATGAAATGAATAAACATGAAACAAAATTAGTCAAATGAAACAAAATTAGTCAAATGAAATGAATCCATTAAAAGTAGAAAGTGGGAGTAAACCACTTCTTTTATGAGTTTTTGAGCAGGTCTGAAGCTTCCCCATGGAGCTGTGAGCAAAAGTACGTGCAGATGGACCTGGAGGCTGGGAATGCTGCTTTTACACATGCTCAGTTCCCAAAGGCTGAGCTCCCAACAGTTCATCCTGTTGTTATGCCTGGAAGATGCAGTCTCTTTCCCAAACTGGCAATATTTCCTCTTGGAATATAGAATGAAGTTTTTCAAGAATGTAAAAAGGAAATTAATTTCAGGTCATTTCAACTCAAAACCAAACAAATGGAGCCCTTAAGGATCTGGGTACTTCTAGCAGAGCCCTTTTGCCTAGAGGTTATCCAGATAGCATTTCATCAGACCTTCACTGAAATTCTTATTTGTGGATGTGTAAATTGTAAGAAGTAGAATTGATGAAATCTTATTTCCTGTGATTTTTTCTTTTTACCTCCTCTCAGGTGGTCCTGCATTATAAATAAGTTAAATTAGGTTCCTTCCAGACCTTTCAAAGGCCATGATTCAGCTAAGGCTTTGCCCCAGTTGATTGCTTCACCTGAACCTACTAATGATCAGCTGGTGATCCCAGTGGCAGAAGGAATTGTGTGATTAGCTCTCACACAAGTACCTAACACAATATAAGGTCTGTACTAATGCTGAGAACAACGGTCTCATAAGGAAAAAGCTCCTTGGTCTCTAAAACATGTGACTGCTTCCTAACCAGCTCTGTGTCTCCTGTGGATTTCCAGATGATTGGACTAATCTAAGATCTTCCTTCTTTCTCTGACACCACCAAGTAAGTGAAATACACTTATAGGATCCTATTTGATACAAAGGAGGTCATGTCTGAATTAACTCAGTGAATATGAATCTAGCATATGAATCAAGTCTGCTCTAAAAGAAAGTTAGATATAAGTGCTCTTAGCTGCTAGCTTTGGTTGCTGATAGTAGCATTTTGGATTTTAATGTAATTTCTGCATCTTGCAGTGTGACTTTTTTTTTTTAGGTCTCTTCTATAGTTTCTTGCTCTTTGGTGTTTCTTAAGCCCAACCCTTTGTCCTACACAAATGAAGATCTCTGATTAGTGTATGTGAGCCACAGTACTACTGTAGCTGTACGCCTTTGCAAAGAGCTCCTGAAAGTTTGGTTTAACTCTGAGTTCTTCAATGTTAACCCTTTTGCTATTTGCTGTTAAAGTGATTGTTGCTGCCTTCAAGGCAGAGGCAGTTTCTCACTGGGTCTGGAAATTGGAAAAGATAAGAGACATGTTTTCTGTTTGTTTTCTTTGTCCCTAGACCTCTGTCTCCCCCGAAGTTATTCTTGATGTCTTTGCTTATTTTTCACTGTACTTTGACTTCCCCATCATTTTTCTTGAAAGCTGCAGGTATTGTGTGTATGTTCTCCTAGAATTTCAGCTTTCTTCACTCCAGCTACCAGGAGCTTATTGGAAGTCCTCTTTGACATTTAAAACTATTTCTTTTTCTTGGCCTTGGTCATGTCTGTGACTGATTGTCTCATTCCTCTTCATAAGATGTATGAGCTACTGATTAAGTGAAGGTAACTGCCATAGGCTTTAGCTCTGTCTGGTTTATGGAGAGAGAGAAAGGGGATGTTGGGTTCAAAAGGAGGATAAATGTATCTATAGCCTGAGATTAACTTCATCCAGAACATGTTTTTCGTGATCTGTTATTGTGATAATTCAGTCTGTAAGCCCTATCTGAACTGCCCATGCTGTCTGAAGTAGAGGAAAGCGCTCCTGATCTCTGCCCTTTCAGAATCCCACCTTTCCAGCATATCATACTGGGAAAATCCTGAAGACCAGGACAATGCTCACCCACTTCTGGGGCAGAGCCTTAACAATGAGGTGCACAAAATTAGACACACACGATTGTGTCTAATCAGTAAACCCCTACAACAGAAGAAGGCTCAGTGGAGCTGGTCAAGGCCAACATGTCTATGAAGCTCACGGACCACAGGTCAGCTAGGTGTGACTGACCACAACTGTTGCTAAGAAAGCTGGCTTCATGTCAACACAAAAGTTACCATAAGGTGGCCTTTGGTTTAGTTAAATAACTATCAACAGCTGAGTGGATGAATAGGTGGTGTGTATGTTTCTCCCTAACCTCCTTGAAAGGGACTGTTTCCCTGTAGGGGACCAGCACAGTCAGAGGTGAGGGGAAGGGCCAGGGGGGAATGGGGAGGAGTGAATCTGTGGCTTAGCCCAACATACAGTAAAAAAATTAAACAACTAGAAAAACAATTCAGAAGAGTTGAACAGGACTGAGCTGGCTTCAACCCATGTATCGCTTCCTGGTTATTGGGAATGCCTGGTGTCATGACAGTTGGCATATTACAGAGACCAGTGGTGGGGATCACGTTGGTATTGTGACTGGGCTGTGTATTACAAATGCAATATTTTACTAAGCGTAATGTACACTTTTATTATTTCTTCAGTATATTTTGTATCACTCCACTAAATCAGAAATCCCATGCAACATCAACTATATTCAAACAAGTACCTTTGAAATGAAACATCACATCTTCCATATGTGGACCATTTAAAAGAATCTAGTCTGACAGGAAAAAAAAATTAAAAAATGGAGGTATTGGACTCTGCCAGTGATGGGTAGACAGTCATGAAACTTGAGAATTCAAGCTTATTCTTGCTTCTGTCACTGAAATACTCAATAACATCTGGCATGTCACTTTGCTTCTCTTTCATCTTGTGTTTTTAGCTCTTGGTTTGTCACAGGAAAATTTTGACAACATCCCAGGTATTGCCTAAACTGACCTAGCTAATTTAACTGTATTTCTAACCTGTTTTTCCATAGGGAAACACAAATGTAGCAATACGAAAGTGTCTGTATCAGCACAGATGAACCCATAGGAGGACTTATGCTAGCTTGGCTATCTAGGCTAAAGTCGTATTTCTGAGTGACATATTTCATAAAGCCAGTCTTTACTGTGTAGCAGCAATGTTTAGGATAGTAACACTGAGTACATGCTGTTTGCCACCTGGTAGATCATATGCTTTTTGTTCAGAGGGCTGTTTAGGTAGCAAAAAGCAATCATACCTTTCCCACCTGATCCCCTTGAACTGCAGGTCCTGCTGCTGTCATGCTTGGCAGCTTCTAAGTCCTTGTCCACAGTCACCTTCTCTAAGTATATGGACTTTCATCTTCCCACCAGAGTATATATGCAAAGTTGAAGTTGTGGTATTTCCAGTCAGACCTGTTGCTGAGAGCTACCAAAGCAAAGGTCACTCCATTTGCTGTTTTCTTTTTGCCCATATGCCCTGCAAGGCAAGATCAAGATTTAGTCTTAATGAATTCACACTGATTTCATTCTGGAATGGTCTTGATTTCATAATGGTAATGAATCAAAGCAAAAATTTAGTCTCTAACCCCATGCAACATGAGGTACAGTAGACTTCTTTTACTTCCAGTTGAGGACAAGCTAAAAGAATCCCATATCACATGGATAGGATACCTATTTAATTTAATGGGGAAAGCTAAGCAGGGCTGTGCTTAGGGTGAGAACAAGAGGCTTGCACAGACAATAGTGGGAATGCACACAACTCAAGGTTAAATATAAAGGATTCCTTCAAGGGCAGACATACAATGTTAATTTAAGCACTTAAAGTGATTTTGTATGAAGAGGACAAAGGGGCACCAAGTTCTCTTACTTTGTGTTTGGGTGATACAGTATAGTAACTGGATGCCTACTAGAAACTTATAATTAAAGGTCTCAGCAGTATATATGAAGGTTCTGCTGAGCTTCCTGCATAATTCTCAGTGAAAGGAGAGGAATAATTCCTTTGAAAATACAGGAGGCAGTGCATCTGTCCTCTCTGTGTGCTAGAGCTCCAGCAGAGCTGCTGAGGTCCAATGTCATTGAAGGGATGTCATATTTGAAGTACAGCATGATCAAATGAAATATTCAGAAACCAAGCACAGCCTTAGGCTCATTTCATTTTAAGCAAACCAATAAGAAACTGTAAGGGTTGATCAGGTGGTTGGACATGGCACAGGGAAAACAGCACAGAGAAGAAAGCAAAACTTTCATTCGGGAATTCGAGGTACCCAGAAGTTACTATGTGGCAACAAGAGAGCACGAATATTATTTGACCCAAGCTTATGGACCACCCTCTGTGGTGGCTTCCATGTTTCTGATGGTGCAGAGTATATTATCTAGAGCTGTCTGCTCTTTCAAATTTATTGGTATGGGTGGACCTTGGGTGCCTGTAAAGAATCTCTGTTGCATCTGTTAGGGCTCTTCATGGGTGCCTATGTTCATCTATTCTGAAGAAGGAGGGCATACATAAAGCTCCACAGAGTCATTTGCATCTGCCAGTACATCCTTAATTGTAACTGTGGACTGATCTCCCATCACTGATACTGAACCAGCAGATGCAGTCTCTCTGGCATTTTTGAGGTCAGAGGGAAGCCTCTGCATCTGGTGGACTCCTTGGAGGGCCTCTGTAATGCCTTGCCATCTTCCTGTGTTTCTCCTTCCTATGTGCTTGCCATCCAGAGAGCAAATGCAGAAGGTACAGCTAGGCCTGTGGTAGAGAGCAAAAAGTGTGCCTTGGCCTGGTGCAAATTGATCTTAGCATTTGGTCTGCTGCCCCACTACACTACCCAATTTTGCAATTTAAAAGAATTGTTTCTGTCTTATAGTTCCTGTGCTCTGGTGAGCTTTCTTGTCCACTAGTCTTTCTGCACCAGAATTTTGTCTTTGATCTTCAACAGAAACTGGATAGAATAATTAACATATCAAAACAAATAAGCTTCTTTTATTATCTTTCCCCCCCAAGTCAGTTAACTTGGAGCTTTTCCAGGAGCAGAAACTCTTCCAATTATTACATCTTTTTATGCTGGTCGAGGTCTCCCATCTTTTGTAATAGGATGCAGAGCTGGGAATAGAAAAATATTGTTCCTACCAATTTCTGTTTGATCTTCTCTTCACCACACTGCAACTGAAAGACTTCCACCACCCCTGCAGTTGGCTACAGTATAAAATCACTTGCTGCTCACAGTGCTCTGCTGTTCTTTCTCAGTTTTTCTGCATCTCTTTTCCTAGATGCTCAGCAATGGGTAGAGTTGGTTGAGCCCAGGAAGTTGCTGGGCTGGAAAACGAGAGGCAAAACTTTGTCACATAAGGACACAGAGGATAAGGACATTTTTTTTCCAATCTTTTCATTTAGTTTGTCTCTACCCAAGAAGAATATAAGGGACAAAACATAATGTCATACTCTGTTATCATACAGAGGTGTTTTCTCCTGAAGCATAGCAATAGGAATCAGCCTAGAGAAGACTGATAAAAAAAGAGGACAAGCTGCTGTGAACTGCCACAGTCCCCTGTTAGAGTTGCTGGCTCTCAGGATTTTATGATGTCTCAGTAGTTGAAGGGCAACTCGGTGTTCCATCTTCTTAAGGTAGGTGTTTCAGTGAGGCTACGAGCTTTCATGTTTAAAACAAGGCAGCTCTCCCAAATCCAGATTTCCCAACCTGCTGGCTGTGTAAGAAGTGGTAAAACATGTTTTCCTGGTACCAGAGACTTCAAAACTGCTGGGCATTTTTAAATCGCGTGCTGCCGACCCTCTTTCTCCAAGTGAAATAGGAGCACTTCCCACTTTGTAGACAATGGGAGTCTTATCACCGCTGTGTTAAAAGCAGAGTTGTGCCAAAGCTGAGCTGTTTTGAAAATCCTTCCTTGAGTTCCTGAGCTTTAATCTCCTGGTCTTGCAAGTAAAGCCTATACATTCTTTAAGCTCCTCTCTTGCTTTAAAAGGAGTGAACCTTTTTAGCAAGCTTGTACCTCAAATGTGAAGTGATATGGGGATAAACAAGAAAGGCTTATATGGACTTGGAAGTCCATGTAAGTCATCCTTTAGTTTTTTCACTGCATTGTTATAGGAACAACAATCTGCCCTTTGTGTAGTCACAAATGATCACTATATGCTAGCTAAACTTTAAAGAAGAGGATGTCACATTGCTTATCTGGAAGGATGACAAGGCTTGAGAAATAATCAGTGGCTTAAAAACCCAAAAGTGCAATTTTGTGCATGGTGCCATTTCTAATTTGTATTTCACTGTGTACCAATGGCAGGAAAAAAGACATAATTAGTTCCATAAAGTATGGACTTCCTAACCCCTTGAGAAACACAGCAACCCCTTGTAGAGTTTTAGTTGACATGGTGATATTTAAAAGCAGCAATATAGGATCCTGGAAGCTGTGGTAACTCTTACTGTACAGAGATACTATAATGTAAAGCACCCTGTGTTGGCTTCTTGACAACAGGGCTCGAATCTAGAGTGTTTGGCTATAAAAGCTACATGTTCAACAGCTAAAAGAATTGTTCTCTTATGCAAGCAGGTGTATTGGCCTCTACATGTTGCCTATGACTCCACTTTGAATGGGGACAATGACCTCTAAAGCAACCACCCCAGGACGGGAGAAGCAGTAGGCTTTGGTTAGTCTCTCACTGTTAACCTGCAGCTGATGGCCTGCAAATTGCATCAGTTTCTGAGCTCCCAGGGCCTTTAGTCAAGGCTTTTGAATGGAATGTTAGCTCTGTCAGCTTTCAGAGAATCTGAGATAATGGAGAATGTGTGGTGGTATCAGAGCTGCCCCAGCGGGAACCACCTCTGATGTGAAAGGCTGTCAGGGGCAGATGGTATTTGATTCCTGACTTCATGTTTCTGTGCACATGAGAATTTCCTGTATTGCCCACTGCTGCCCTTCTGCAAGACTGCTATCAGAGGGTCAGCATGCTGATGTACTAGGTAGGTCTTGTGGAGAAAGGTAGTCTGCCAGGCACTGCATCAGGGTGCAAATCTGGAGTCCTGCACTCTTTGTTAGGCTCCCCTAGAGGCTTACAGTGTTGTGTGGCTTTCTGCTGTCTGCTTGGGTCAGGATTGTATCTTGACTCTGCTGAAATGTGCCAGGCTTTCAGCCAGTGATGTTTGCAACAGGGATTCCATTTGAGAGTGCTGTGCAAAAATTTACTGGGGCCCTGATCTCGCTCAGAGTTTCTAGACTGCTAAACCAGTATAAAGGTTAGTAAGAATAACTCAGACAGAGTAGCAAAGCTATTCCCACAAAGAGCCATAGAAGGGATTCTCTCTGAGATACATTTGACTGGCTCTACATACCTCTGCCTAATGCAGAGTTGTGCTTTCACACCAGTTTCTGGCAGACTTGAGCAATCAGTAAATCATTTTGGGCCCTTAAAACCAAGACTGCCAGATGTCCTTCTGTAGCCAGAGGGAAAACTGCACTGTCTGAGTTGTGGTGTTTCCCACTCTGGGAAAGGTGGTTTTTGTTTTTCCAACAGTATTCAAACAAAGCTGAGTGCCATTAGTGTATATTTTGTAATTTTTTTCTGGCAGCAGGTGATGGTGAATGGATAAATGCAGTCATTCCAGATGTTAACACCTATGCCAGTCTGAAGCTACAGTGACAATTTTAAAAAGGTCAGATTTGCAGGTTTAGAGAGAAATGATAGCTTAGTATTACTGCATGTTTTTTCTGTTTTCTTGTTTCCTTTAGACATAGCAAAAATGGTCAGCTGTTCCCAAAAAAATTGAATGAAGCTTTGAAATGTTTCCAAACATACAGGGGTGGTCAGCTTCATACTGGTGATCCAGTGACTGAAGAGACTTATTCCGTAAACCTTGTAGGGCAATTTTTTGCTTTCATTGGTCTCTTAAGGTACATATTTTACTGTGCAGATAATTGTATTTGAGTGCTGTTGTCATGGTTGCATAGGTATGGACTTTCCCATTCTGGAAGACAGAGAGGAAACTTAACAGCATGTCACTGAGCAGGTAGAATCACACAGGGACACATGCCTGTTGAAGCAGCAGGTTTTTGTTCTTCCTCTTATTTTTTCTCTTCTGCAGCCCCTCTTCCTCCAGTTCTTCACTCTCATTTTAATCTGTGTTGCATATTCCCTCTGGGGAACACCTAAACTCTGCACCACTGACCTAAGGGTTGATTTTGGTAAGTGATTTTGTTATCACTTAGATAAGCAGAAGAGCTAGACCAGTGCACAGACCTTTCAACAGTCTACCTTGCATCTCCCAGCTCCATTCCAGTATAAAACTGTACATGGCTTTCCCATTTTTTTCCTCCTTGCACCATTTCTTTCCAATCTCCTTTTCTTCTGCAGTGTTTATCTCTATGAATCTCTAGCCCTTCGACTTTCTTTTCTCTTCTGCTTCCCAAGGCTTTTTACTGATTTTTTTTTTTTTTCCTTTCACTATGTTCATGTATACTTTTATAGAAGACAGGTCAGGAAGCACAGGCTATGCCAGAAGAAGAAGAGGAAGGATTAGAGAAATTATGAAGTCCTACGCCAAACCTAGACTTCTAGAGCTGTAGATATCACTTCTGTCCTCATGATCCTAGATAGTCTTGAGCAAGCAACTGGAGGTCATTGAATGAGCAGACTTCTGTCACCATCTGTCATCGTGTAATGAAGCACTTGGTGTGTGCTAGGGTTGCCAATGATTTTGGATCCTTTAGGCAATTTTGTTTTGGCTCTTTGTAACAAAATAAGTGTGACTACAGCAAGACCAAGCAAACTAGTAATGTACTGCATTGACATAGGTGAGGTAGTCAGTGAGGGTGCACCGGCAGATATGCTATCAGCCAAGGTGCAAATGCTTTCAGTGAGCTGGATATCTATCTAAGGTGGCTGGCCTAGTGTGAGTAGCCAGCAAGGCACTTACTGATGTCTGAGATAACAAACTGATTCTGCTCTGGAAGCAAAGGAGGAAGAGGTGGAGATTTAAAGCAAGTGCTGAAATCCTTTCTCTCGTAAATTCATACTCAGCTAATGTGCCAAAGCCTACTTTGCTGCCATTGTGTCCCTGCTGTATCTCTCAAGGCAGCACAAAGATGTTGGCATTTACTGTAAAGATGCCTCTGCTTTGCTGTGTAAACACATTCCTAATGTCTTTTGGGATGTATCACTTTAAGAGCTCAGTTTTCTTTGGGTTAGCAAAGCAAGTAATGGGAGTAGCTGTGTCCTGCTGACACTTTGAGGGGAATGGAAGGAGACAGAAAGCAATTATTCAAGTTAGAATGCGTGCAGAGCATTTTTATTATTGTTATTTATTGTTTTATGGTCACGCAAGTAGTGCTGTACTTCGGAGGAGGCAAAGCAAGCCATTGGCACAGCATGTGTAAATCACCACGACTCCATGACACTTCAGGATTTACACCAGCTTGCTTTCACTACATTCTGGCCCTTGGTTTCAGCCTCAAAATATTGCCATGTGCATTTTAAACATGAAAAATTGGGACAGCAGGCATAATGAGCAACAGAGAGGGGATGGGGAGGAAGCAATTTAGCTCACTGACTGATGCAAGAAGAGATGCTGGGTGTATGGGCAGAGCAAAGAGATAATCTCTCCTCTCCCTCTCCCTCTCCTCTCCGATTTTACATCTGAAAAGCTTTGATAAACATTTTTATAGTATTCTGACTAATAGTTACACTGTGAGAAGGAAGCATATTTGGGAGGCAGGGCAGGTTTTAAATCTCTGAGGTGAAAATAGCAAAACCAGCTAAATTCCTGTTTGTGTAAAAATATTTTGGTTTGTCTGCTTCTCTGGTTGTTTAGTTGGCAGAAGGTTTTTGATTTTTTGGGTTTTTTTGTTTTGTTTTTTTTTTTTTTAAACATGTAGATAAGTATCCCCTTGTGCTGCTTTACACACATGGAAGCCACTGCAATGCCTGAAGGTTCAGTGTAAGACAACTACGCAGCTGTTTTAGATTCAGATATGCTTTGGAACCTTTTTTGATGATGATAGTTTTCCCCATCATCATCTCAGTGCTTAAGATTTCCCAGGGTAAGGAAGTGCAACTATGAGAAATCATGGACATGGTTGTACAGA
The DNA here is from genome assembly GCF_025592945.1 of Manacus candei. NCBI lineage: Eukaryota > Metazoa > Chordata > Aves > Passeriformes > Pipridae > Manacus > Manacus candei. The sequence goes on along the minus strand of NW_026138076.1, from coordinate 39,046,006 downwards.
GATGGTGAGAAGTTGTGTAAAAACAGTGATTTTAGGGGGGGATGTGTGTGAGGATTTAACTATTTAATTTATTTTTTCTGTGGGGGGTTTTCTGGGGGGTGGGGGATGGGAAATGAGGCTTTCTGACTCCTGTTGCTTCAGGACACTTCCCGAGGATCCTACTGCCACTCTGGTCTGTGCACCCACCACCTTGTGGGAGCCCAGCTGATTGGGTCAGCAGCTGCCACTGTTCCTGCTCAGGGCTGGGCACAGAGCAAGGAGAGACCTTTTCTTGGGCAAGGGGTAGTTGCCAGGTGGATTTAACCTGCTTCCTGCAAGCAGGGATCTCTGGAGGTGTTGCAGGAAAACCATGGAAGAAGTGAGTTTTGTGGGCGGGCTTCCTGTGGGGTTGTAGGCTGGCTGAAACTGGGGCATTGGGATGGTCATGCTTGGGATTGTTTTTTTCCCCCTGAAGAAGCCCAAGCAGCCCTATCAAGATGTATATAATAACAAAGCAGTTTACAAAATCTAATCCATATTAATTTTCACGGGTTTAAAATTAGGTTAACCTTTATAATTAGCAAAATAAGGCTTTTAATAATCATCCCCAGAGAAAAAGAGACTTCTGAAAAAAAAAAACCAAACCACAAACCTCAACTCTAATTTTGCTTCTTTATCTATTCTATGCTAACCTCTTCAGTATATTTGTCTTGCTGCTGTCTTTGCAAACAGCCCAGGTGAGGTGCCCTGCTCCACCATCAGGCAGTGCTCTCCCAGGAGGCTGTTGTAAAAAACATCCCTCTGACATCAGCAGCATTGCTGTGGCCGTCTGGCTGTAATTCACCTTGTGGGTGCTTATCAGTGTGTTCACTGCCAAAACAACTTTGGCAAGCTTTCTAACTAACCCAGTTTAACAAGCTGTGATGTCTGTATTTTCCACTCTAGCTGTTAACATAACATTGTAAGTTTTTCATTTAGCTCAGTTATTGTAAGTCATGCATTTAGGCTGTGTCCTTGCAGTCTCAATACTGGCAATGAGCTAAGTCTAGTAAATGATGCTAAGCTGAGGCTTCTGACCTAAAAATGCCCTACTTGCATTTTCACAAAGCAAAAGTCGTAACTCTTCCAAGCCTAATTTGCAGTTTAACTATGCAAAGTTGTGAAGAGCTGTATGGAAGAAACAGAAACTCTCACAGAATTGCAGATTTCTGTTCTCCTAAAAAAGCCCAAACAAATCATTGATCTAAACGGAGAATTTTTATTCTTGCTCTTTTTTTTTTTTTTTTTTTTTTTTGTAAAGAAGAAGGTTCAGCCTTTCACTCTGTCAAAATCTGGAGAAAATATTAGATGAAACTGTTTCAGTCAGTGGAAGGGGAGAGAAAATTATTCGCTTTGCCAAAACCAAAAAGCAAATACTTCTCAGAGGAGAGAAAAACGTTTTGAAAAGGAACATCAAAATGCTCAATTTTTAAAGTGGTTCTTTTGACCACTTTCATTTCTACCTTTACCTGACCATACCTGTTAGCTAAATTTAATTTGATCTTGCAGATACTCCCAGACAAACCAGAACTACATTTTAGACTTGTTTTTCTTGGTAGTTGATTTTATATTCACATGAAGACTGTTATGTAGCAATTATTAGCAGAACAGAGCTGAGATATGACCTCCAGAAATATGCTGTAAAACTGAGATTTTCTGTGCATTTGTTCCATCTGCATCACTGAAAGAAAAGGAGTCTCTCTCTAGTTCTGGGTTTTTCCTCAGCCTCTTTATGGTGAGTGTTTCTATGCTGGCGTGAGCTGTGTATGTGTGGCATTGGGTATTGATGCAATGAACAGACCCTTTCTTTTAGAAGCACAGTATTATAGAACAGCCCAAGTTGGAAGGGATCTTGAAATATCATCTGGTACAACCCTTTGTGGGAAGGGAAGCCTAGATGAGACTGTCTAGCACGCTGTCCAATTGCACCTTGAAAACCTCCAGTGATGGACACACTACGACATCCCTGAGGAGGTTATTCCAGTGATTGATTGTTTCACTGTAAAAAATTTCTTGCATCAAGATGGAACCTGTCCCGCTGTAAACTCTACCTGTTGCCTCATGTTTTATTCATGTGGCTCCTTGTGATCCTTGTGCTGGATCATTCTCCTGTTATATGCATCCTAGCAGGAAACATGGTGCTTACATCAACATGCTTCAGAGACAAGAGCAAGTTGTTGAGAAGGGAGGACACCTCTGGCACCTTTGCTTTAGTGGCACTGCTTCATCATGTGGGCTTGCTGTCTGATATTTCCTGCAAGGTGGTAGAGGCCAAAGGCCACTGGGTGTGAGAAGCCTTGCATTTGGGATGCTGTGATGTTGCTGGCATGGTACTCTTCACTCCCTGTCCATTGCTCTCCACGTTGCATACAAGTGTTTTGCCAGGCAGACAGAATATTGATAAACATTGCAGGCTGAGTTTGTGGTGAGCACCATGGAGCTTGGATGAAGCTATAGGAAGCCTAGAAAAAATGGAATAGCTCATAGAGAAGCAGCGCTAATGAACCCTCATTTCCTATGTGTTTGCCTTTTGAGGAGCATCTCTTGTGTAGGTTTGCTGGGGCCTGATCAGGGGGAGCATTCATGGTACAGTCTTCTCCCAGCCAGGGTCATAAACAGCTGCTTCACTCGCTCTGCTGCTGATTCCTGCAAAAAACATGAATGTTTCTGGGGGCTCTTCCTCCCTGCCAAAGGCAAAGGAAATTGGCTAATGAGCTCAGAGTCAGCAGAGGGAGGCAAAAAGGCACATACAGAGCTTTTAACTGGTTTGGAAACTAAACCACAAACCTAATCCGTGGAGAACACAGTCATGTGACGTGAGGAGTTGGATTGCCAGCGGGTGTGGGAGTGAGGTGAGGAGGTTATTATCCTAGCGTGCATGGGGATGCCTCAGTGGGTGGGAAACTCCTAAAATTCAGCTTTGATTGGGAAGTTAAATCAGTTATTAGAAAAAGATTGCTATTCTAAAACTACCTTGCTCCCTCTTGTGTCCCATGGTATGACTAAGGGGCCTTGCCAATCGAGAGGAAAACAGAGAGTTGGACTCGGATAGTAAAAGCTCCCTGAGGCTGTCAGCGCTTCAGGGCCCTGATGCTAGCAGGGTTTCCAAATTGATTTAGAATGAAATGAAATGGGGGGGGGGGGGGGGAGAGGAGGAGGCATAAATATTTTCCCTTGTTAATTTATTTTCCCCTTTTGTGTATGAGCAAATGCAATGGAAAATGATGCAGCTAAAATGAGTGCATTTGTTGGGAGCTGTGTGCTGTGCTTCTCAGAGTTACGGCTGGAATTTGCTCACTGGCCTGTTAAACCAGTCCATTCCTTTCCTGCACTGTATCACCATGTGCTCTCAGCAGTGCTGGAGGCAGGCAGCCCTTGGGAAGTCTAATGAACACAGTAGAGTAATGAATGCAAATCTAGTCAGTGCACAGAGGGCCAAGCTGTGCACCTGCTTTTGCCATCATGACTGTAGTTCAGAGCCTGCACCTGTAAAAGGGAGGGATGTCTCCAGTACTGGGGGAAGGAATAGTAAAATGACAGACTTCCAGCAGGACATGTTGTGGCAGGTTGACTCTGGCTGGATGCCGAGTGCCCACCAAACCGCTCTACCACTCCCCTTCCCAGCTAGACAGGGAAGAGAGAATAAGATGGAATACAACTCGTAGGTTGAGATAAGGCAGTTAACAAAAGCAAAAGCGAAAGTTTGCACCTGCACGAGCAAAGAGATAAAAAAAAAAAGGTTTATTCTCGACTTCCCATTAGCGAGTGATATCTGGCCGCTTCCCAGAAAGCAGGGCTTCAGTACATGGAGTGATTGCTCCAAAAGGCAAACATTGTAAATGGTGAATACCTGCCCCCTACTCCTCCTTTCCTTAGCTTTTGTATCTGAGCTGATGTCATATGGTATGGAATATCCCTTTGGCTAGGTTGGTTCAGCTGGCCTGACTGTGTCCTCTCCCAGGATCTTGCACACCCACATCCCCTTGGTAGTGGGGAGAGGATGTTGAGAGACAGTACTGATGCTGTGCCAGCACTGCTCAGCAGTAGCCAAAACAGTGGTGTGTTATCAACACCTTTCTAGCTACCAAAGCACAGCACTGTGAGGGCTGCTATGGAAAAATGAAGTTCATCTCAGCCAGACACAATATATGTCATGAGATTTGCTGCTTCCTTCAGGAAGCAAGAAGTCTACTCAGGGTATGTGCACCCTTGAGAAAGGTCTCGCTTCCGACTCCTCCTTTCACCGCCTATTTGAGAGAGCCTCTCTGTTGCACCTTTACCTGATCTCCAGTATGTTACCACATGTTTCTTTTTAAGTTAAAACAAATACCGTAAGACAGTTCTAGCTGTGAAGTGCCTCATGTTTTCCCATGGTGCAACTCTCCTGCAGAGACTTCTCCCTGGCCTGCATGTTCTAAATGAAACTCTCATTTTGATGCATCTTCCATCTGCTTAAGTGTTGGCCATAAATAACAACATATTACAAAATTGCCTTCTTGTCAACACACAGATTGTTTATGTGTCATTTCCTCTATCCTTTGTGATTCTGTAACTTCCTAGGGAAGGAGGATTTATTGGTATAGCAACATTTGGGAAAGGAACCAAATCCTATGGAGTACGAAATAAATATAATCAATTTTTGGTACTATATTTTTATTTATTTTTTACAAGACATCTTCTTTCCTTGACGGCTTTGTATCTCACCATGTGGCATTCACTAGCTTTGCCATATCATCTGTTATTTAGGGTCTTATATTTCCAGAGTATGTTTGCAAGCTGAGTGTAGAACTGTGAACCACAGTCCCACAGTATTTTTGACTGAAAGCTAATCTTGAATTTCCACTTACTGTAAGATAATCTTAAATTACCACAGCCTCATTTTGGTGTCAAATTGAAAGAAGAGCTGTATGGATTTAAAATGCACTTGGGAGATTGGTCAAAGGTCATGTTAGGAAAGAAACAGAAGTTTCATTGTCTATTATTTTGAAATCAGGTAGGCTATAAATAAGTACCCTTGACTTAAGTACTGCATTTCTTGCACCAGTAAACTGTTAAAGCCCTTCTATTCAGCAGGTAGTGCCCTTTGTTGTGTGAATGCTCTCCTCCCTAGTGGCTGACTGGGCCTGGCCATTTGGGGATCAGCTCATATGGCCATTGCTCAGAATCTGAACACAGATTTTTACAAGAGCTCACAGTTCTCATACTGAGCACTGTTGGAATGGTGCTCTGCCATTTGAAATGTTGAAATATCGTTACTAAAGCTGTTGAGGGCCTGTATGACCGCAGTGATGAGTGCTCTTTTCCCAGTGAGGTTTACTACAGAGGCAGTGGGTACAATATGGGTGCAGATTTAGGCAATTGGGATGGTAAAAGTGTAGAGCTGGGGCTTCGTCCCTTGTGGCTCTAGGCTAGCAGTAGCAGAGCTGTCCTTGATGCTAGATTGTGCTATTCCACATTTGTTCTGTAAAAGCAAGCTTCTTGAATTCTTACTTTTTGAAGATAATTATATATCTGCTATATGTGTAGCTCATCCTACACATGCAAATGCATTTCCAAGTAGAGCAATTTCAAGATGGAAATGCTTGTCTTTCCATATCTTTCTCCCTTTTGTGCAAGGGGAAAGGAATCCTGCTAAACAAACCAGGCATATACTTCTGGAGAAAGGACCCTATCTAAGCAATGAATGATCCTGGCTCCAGAACACTGAGTTGGACCTGGAGAATTCTGGCGATGATTCAAGAGCAAAAGTTCTGCTTGACAAGGCCTGTTGCCATTTGTTTGTTGATATAAGTCAACTCTGAGACATATTGCTAACCTTTTTACAAAATTGGTGACAAAATTCCCACAATCTCATGCTCTAAGTTTTCCTGAAGGGCGGGATTTGGACTGCTTGTTTGCCTCCAGGTTTATTAGATCCTTTGGAAAACTGACAACAAGGATATCTTTTTTTAAAAGTTGTTTTCTTTAATCTTCATTGAGCTCTCTTGGCTTTAGCGGTGCTGCATTTTACAATTAACACTGGTGAATTTTGTGATGTAGAGATGACTGGCTTAACTCTGTTTCTGTTCAGATCTGCAGTAAGCCTCCCAGAAAATCCCACTCCTTGTTTCCTTTACCTTGAGTCAGAGCTTGCTTATACAAATGTATACAGAAATGTACTTTTTCTTGCATGCATGAATTAGTCCCTTAAAAAGAGTTGACACTCGTCTTCCTTTGAGAGAAGGCGAGAAACCTTCGGGCTGCTGAGAAGAGGGAAGGTCACCAACAGGGTCTGCAGAGCGCAGGGAGGGAATATACAATTTGGCTCTGCTGTGATAGGTGGACACATCGTAGGGACCCCAAGGCTCATATAGAATTTGCAGAGAGCCCTGGAGGTGTGGTTGAAACCCTATGTGGAAGACACGCAGTGAAGGCAAAGCAAGCAGGGGGATTTTTTTTCATCTGCTTCCCTTTGGGTTTTTTCAGGGTTTTTTATTCCTTCAAATGAAGAAGTTGACTGGTCCTCCTTGTTTTTGAGATTTAAAGATCTGTTGAAATAGCTAAAGATGTTTATCTCTTGGGGGCATTTATTGCTAAAAGCAGAACATAAGCTTCTGGTTACATTATGTTTGTAACATAAAATGGCTGTGTTTTATTCCTAGTATAAATTTATCTTTGTCTTATGGAAACAGATTTTGTAACTGATCTTATGCTGACCAGTAAATAAAAGTGGCATTAATCATAAGAGGCAAAACCCTGATGTGCAAATTTCTTTGTTAACCATAGTGAATATATTGTAGTTGTAAATAGAGTTGACTTTCACCTAAAATTATTATTTCAGTGCCTGCTTAATCTTACACTGGGATTCTGGGGAGATATATTATCATTGCTAGGGATACTTCTCCATTTTAAGCGTAGTGGTGATTATCAAAATATCAACATATTTGAAATAATCTTCCTTTTAAAGAGAGGAGGAAATCCACCCACTATACTCCACATTTGTAGTTGATAACATGGGAATTTGTAGGCTTATATTTCTGGAAGAAAAATTTCAGAAAAAGCATTCCAATAGAAAAGACAGTGGATTAGACTTGCTGCTCAGGATCTGAAGTCTCTGTGGCTCGTCTGCAATTGCCGGTCAGATAAACACTGATCAGGAATGACACAGGCAAAACTGAACTGGTCTTGAGGTGGGAGTTTGCCCTGTAACTTCTTGAAGTCCCTTCCATTCCTGTGGATGCATGATAGTTACATGCACTATGAACTTATCTTCCTGCCAGCTGTAGCTCTGAAATGCAGCTCAAAGGGAAAGAGTAGTACCACTGTGTGCCATTTCTTGGGTGGATATTTATAGCCAACACATTAAGGTAAATTTTAAGACTGCAGCAAAGTATGCTGCAGAAGAATACATCTGTGTTGCTATTTTTCAGTAGAACTAATATAAGACTTGCTAAGAAATTTCTGTCCAGGATTCACTGTGTGGGTTTTTTTCACTTTTAGCTACCCTCTGTTAGGTGTTGAATGCTATATGAAACAGCAGTATTAGCTCTGAGCCTTGTCCTGTGTAACTCATGAAAGAGTGCCCTCTCTGATGTAAGACTGCAGATTCTCTTACTGCCATAACTAGGTTCTATTCAGCTGTCTCCTTGAGCAGAGCTTTTTTTCCTGTGCTTCATTTCCTGTGTTCTGTTTATTGAGACTTCCCTGTATTTTCATGGGTAGTCAGGGTTTAGCCCTCCTACTTCTGCAGTTACAGTTCCTGCATTATAATGAAAAACAATAGCACTTCTACTGCCTTGGGATGGAGGCAGAGATGCTGTTCTGAGGTCCATTTTGAGCATGTTTTATGAATAGCTATGAAACCCAGGCTGCTAAGAACACTGGAGCCATTCCCAGTGTGCAGCTAACAATTTTGATTCAGTAATTTCTGTAAAACAGCAGGTTACCAGAGATTTTCACATGGGTTTTTTTGAGTTTTTTTTAGTTGTTTCTATCTTTGAGAGGTATATATAAATGGACCATCTCTTTTAGATTTGTATGCAGAGACAGCTCTTAACATGATGCAGATCATGCTGTTTCACAGTGCAAAATACATAGCATTCATAGATCAGTATATTCAATAAAGCTGTTGCTTTATAGGAGTCTATTTAGACCTTTGCAGTCCACTGCTATTCTGCTTATGTGTTATTGCCTGAACCTGATACTTGCTAGCAGGTTCTTTAGCATGTCTTGCTGTCTTCCCACTAAATGAAGTTATATTTCTGTACGATACAGTGATGAGAATGCGTCAGGCATGGTGCTTTTCATCAGTGTGTGTGTGGTGGGCTGCTTTACAACAGAAGTCTTGAGTCCTTGTTCCCTCCTTGTTCCCCTCTGTTGTATGGAAACTTGAATTGCAGGGCTGTGAAATGCTCAGCACAAGGTCTGTCATGCTCTGGCAAAACTTGAGCTTTAACAAGCTGCTTGCCAGACAATGTGTCTGTGGAGTATTTTGCATGGAGTTCCTGGCCTTTTAACAGTCTTGGTATGCAAAGTACAAAAAAATTCCCTGGTCTTCTTAATATCAGGCAACTAAGGAATTTTAATGCTTTATTGCTGCTTTCTCCAAATATTCTGTGTCAGATGGAAAGTTGCATCTTCAAGGAATGCTACTTTGATCTAAGAAATAAAGCAGATGGTAGAGGACCTGTAGCCAAGGCTGGGTACATTGAGTACGAAGTGTGATGGGAGAAAAAATAGGTTTCCCTGTTACATTGATTTCCAGATAGCCAAACAATTAGCTTCAGGACTTCAGAAAACTATTGCTGTTGTCTTTTGACACTTCAGAAGTGGCTTCACAAGAGACATTATCATTCGAGCATTTGATAGAAGTATGATCTTCACTCATGGACTACTGATGCGTACAATATGAAAGATGAATTTTCTGCTCAGACACTCCCCAGTTTATTGTAGTAGAAAATTGTACTTGGCACTGCGTTGTTTCTTTTGCTGTACATTATGTGTTAGATTTCCAGTACTTGAATTAGGGTTACAAATTTCCAGAGTTATGCGATGACAGCATAACCTTGGAACTATTTTAAGATGGTGTGGCAGGTAATAGAGGCCCCAAATTTATATTTGGTAATAAAAAAATAGCCTCTATAAAATTTAATATGGACATAGAAATATTATTATGACTTTGCAAATCATTGCAATGGAAAAATTCCCCTACAAGGCTTTCTGTCCAAAGGCAACACTTGGTAGTGGTGGTGTCCTCATTTAGGTTAAATGTGCCGTTGTAGTTTTCTGTCTTACAGGCTGATGGTAACAGAAGGAAGTGGTAGCAAAAATAAATTTGATTTTTATTGTTGGCTTAGTTTCATAATCGAGGAAGTTATTAATAACTGCAGCTAGTTGAATATTTTATAAGATGCATCTCAAGGGTTTTTTTTTCACATTAATTATTTGATCATTTTCCCTGATTATCGTTGTTTTGTAATTACAGTGGTGCCTAGAGGATCAAATAAAGTTGAGGGTCTCTTCCTCTATCTGTCTGCTAAGATGCAGTTTTTTCCTAAAGAAGCTGCACTCTAAGTTGCTGTGATAAAGAGAGTTGAAGGAAGATAAAGACTTTGCTCAGGGTTACAGCAAAGTCTCTGGCAGAGCTGAGTTGTCACCTTTTTTGAGTCCTTAATGCTGAAATAACAGACTGGAGGTTTGTCTTTAATACCCAAGATGGTGGTAGTTAATGCTGAGAAGTCTAGAAGGAGAAAGAAAACCCAGTTTCTGCCAATAGGAATGAATCTGTAAAGGGTAGGATGTGAGGGCTATTTTAACAGCTTCTCCTGAAGCACTTGTTGTATGCCATAACTTGACCCCAAATCCTGGACCAGAGGTCTCTGACTGTCATTTGAGGTGGTTCTTAGGGTGAATTCAACAAAATTCAGTGTAAGTTTCAGATTTGTCTGTGTGCTTTCCACTGCCAGGACAAGAACAACTGTTGAAACTGTATAATTACATTTCTGTGGTTTTCTATTGCTTACTGTAATTTGTTATCTTGATTTAACTTTTGTACAGTGTTTGCAGTTGGAGTTTGTGAATTCAATAAATTATGAGATTGACTTATTCCCATTAAAAAAGTAATTTTGAAATAAGATTGCTCCTCTGTCATGCTGTAATTGAAGACTGAAACATAATGAGAGGAGATGATTGTTCTTCTGTGGATTTCAACATGCCATTAAAAACAAAGGAAAAAGAAAATCTTGATGAAAACAAAAAACTCTCTGTTGTAGTTTAACAGCAAATTCAGAAATGCAACTGTTCACTGAAATGGAGATGAGTGACTTCATTGTGTTTAGGACCAAAGAAATAGAATGGAGTAAAAATATTTTATAAATATGGTAATTTGCTTGAAGACGTATTGTATTGTTCTCTGCCTTTTAACATTACAAACTGTTGCCATTTGCCTGTTGACTCAGTCAGACCAACAGAAAGATTCTTTGTGCTTACAGTTAGATTTTGGTTTAAGCCAGTGAACCAGACTCTGCCAGCAGTCTTTGGGCAGAGATCAGTGCCAGAGGCTGATTCAACCTCCATGTTTTAGAAGGCCATGAATGAACCAAACTTTGGAGTAGCTTTTCTTTTTCTATTAGACTACCGAAGAGTAGAGTTGATGCCCAGGATGCAAAACCTTAAGACTGAAATGTCTCATGTTTGAGTTTTAGGAAAGCAAAGAATAATTTTTGGGAAAATACTTATTGTACATCTAGGTATTTTTTGTTTTTCTGGAAATGACATGAAATCACAGAAAAATTTTTAAAGGATGAATCTCCATGGCCAGGTACTCCTTTCCTCTTATCTGATAAAGGATGTGTTTGTGGGGGTTTTTTTGGAGCACATTTGTTTGGAAAGTTCTTAAAAACCCACCACTAGCCAAGATTCCATATACCATGGAGTAATCCGTTTTCCTGTATCAGTGGTCTCTGACTCCTTGAAGTTCCAGTTGCAATTAGGAAGATGGTCTTGAAACTAAAAAGCTAACTTGTCCTTTTTTTGTGTGCACATGTGCCAAGTTTTATAATCTGTAGAAGAACCACCAAGCACCTATGCTGTAAGAGATTACTGGAAGTGTTTTGCAGCATGAAGAGATTTACTGTATGTACCAAGAAAGAAGACTGTCTCGTTCTTCTGCATAGATCTCAGTGTTTGGAGGATTAAAGTTATGGTGTGTTCCATGTTGTCTTTTGTATGTGTGTGCTGTTTAGTTTTGGTTTTGTTTTAAACACATTATTTTGGCATTTGCCCACTCCTTGGCACATGACCAAGGTTTCTTTGCTGCCTGTGGAGAAAGAAAGATTTGGATATGGAAGCATCAGTGCTTTTGAGGGGAATAGTTGCCTTATATTAGGTAGTAGTGGAGTCTCACATGCCTCTGTCCAGAATGGTTTGGCAGAAGTTGGCCTGTGATTAGTAGGTATGCAAGAGGTGCCTTGAATCCTTTAAAACGTATAATTTTAAAGCTGTGCCAGAATAAATACCAGTTTCCTGCTGCAGACCTCGAATTTGATCATCTGCCCTTACTACGAAACCACTCCAGTGAGCCTAAACCTTTATGGCACCTGGGTTCTATCCCATTAGGTTTCACTGATTTGTCGGTCACACCTTTTCAGTCTGCTTAGCCAGGCAGGTATGCTTTCTATCACCCAGAGGAAAGCCAGCTGGCCAGGGATATGTTAATGAGTGACGTAATTACAGAGGTCACTAGGCAGCTTGGCTGTATATCAGGACACGTGTGACTTCTTGATTATTCCCAGGTTACCAATGTTTTAGGTCTGTTTATTTTCAGTAAAACATTATTGGTGCATGAAATTACTGCTAAGATCTCAAGAGGTTCCAGAGGAGAATGTTAATATTGTTAGGATCTAGCACTTTGAAAAGGAAGCTGGGGAAAGGTACATAAAGGTAGGGAGACAGGGTCTAATTATAAGCCCAATTAAAGTATTTAAAGGAATACAAGCCATGGTCTAAGAGGTAACATAGACACAACAGAAAACAAATCCATCTCTGGACCCTGACTTCTGTGACAGAAACCAGATTGTGCTCTGGTTTTACAAGGGCATTGAGATTCCTTAACAAGAAAACTTAGGAAAAGAGAAGGATATAAAGTAAACCCATTACAGAAGGTTTTTTGTGTGGTAATCGGCTGGGTGCTGGTGGAATTGTGTGCACATAGCAATAGGAGAAAGGTTGGTTTCTAGGACCCCAGATCTGACCCCAGCTCCAATCCCTAGGTCAACAGGTCTTTCCTGTGCTTACTCTTTCTTAGCAGAAATGGTTATGTATGTGTAGGACCCTGAACATTGGCTCAGCCACTGGAGCTAAGTGATGTAACTGAAGATCAGAGTTAACAGCATTGAAGGTGTCAGACATGTTTTAAATGGATTAAACAGAGCAGAAGCTGTCTGTTTATACATCTCAGCAGGTCAGGCTGAAGTTGAACAAAATGTTTAATGCATGTGCTTAAATCCAGTCCTCTTCCACAGAGCAATGGTAGTCCATCTGTAATTATAAGAACATTCAGTGTGTTGAGGCTTCAGTGTAGGTGCTGTGTAGTTTGATGACTTGCAGGCCTTAGGCTCACATGCTATGTTTAGAGCATGTGATTCAACTTACCTGCTGGCATCAACCAAAATATCGGGATGTTGCCTGAGACTGAAATTTGCTGCCTCTGACAGTTCATAGATACAGATAGGCGTTTCACAGCTGAACCTGAGTAGTAACTGAATCCCTTTCTGTTTGGAAAGGTTGTTCAGCTACGATGTGCCCTGAAGCTAGATCTGGAGATTTGTTCTACTTATTTCTGTGGATGTCATAGAGGATCACTTATTCACAAAGATCCTTGCATTTTCTCGACCTCTCAGGAGGATTGCTTTTTAAACATTTATCTCAGTATTACTTTTAAGGATAGCATTGCATTCACCCGTGTTTTCATTCATTCCAGTGCATAGCATAATGCAATATAAATTGTGATTATTTTTTTCAGCTCTGTAGAGGATGAGACATCTCTACTAGAATGGAAGTTATTCTCTACATTTCTTTCACTGAGATATTTTTCCCCCAGAGCTTTTATTTGTTGTCCTCCTCCCTAGGCTTAGCTATTTTGTAGCATATTCCACAGAGGAAAATAAGTTTGGAAGCACGAATTCTTTGCATAGAAAGTAAGATTACAGAATGGGTGGGTTAATTTCTTCAAGGGGGAGGAAATAAAGGAAAGGGAAAAAGAGGGCTGGACTGTAGAAAGAGATGAAAGAGGGGTTTCCTCAGAAAAGGAAGGTAGTAAATGAGGCTGTTCTCCTGGATCAGCAGTCCGTAACCATCTCTCATCTTCTAGAATTGCCAACTGCATTTGGGAAGCAGTATGTTTCACTTAAGGGTCTTGGTGAACATGCATTTTTTTGAAGTATCCTGGTATTCTTTGGTCTTCGCCAGGTACAAGAGCTGAACATTCAGTTGCCCTGAGATTCACAGGGTACATTTAACATATATACATCATACATTTAACTCTATATCATAATCTCATTTCAAACATCCCTGCGAGGAAAACTTCTCCACCTACATTAAATGGATCTCAAGGTTTGTATGGTTAAGTAGAGATTACATCTATTGGTCTCTTGGAGTTGTGTGATTGCAAGAGCATCATTCATAATAATTAGTGGCTCTTCAGCAACAGGTGCCACATGTTCCTGTACTTGTGTGTGAAGTACAGCTCCTCTGTTGGAGATCTCTGGGAAATAGAAGTGAATGTGCTCAAAGCTGTTGTTTGATATGTGAAAATCAAAGAGGCTCTTCCTAAGTTCAATAAATCAGTATATTTCAGATAATGCATAATTCCCTTGTCCAGCCAACCAAGAACCATTTTTCTGAAGCTGTTCAAATGCCCATGTAACCTGATGATAAGAGTAAATGGCAGGTCTAGCCTGTTTGATTGTGAATAGGAGTCTTTTACAGCTCCAGCTAAAAGATGACTTTAACATTTTTCATCGGAGTCCTGAGCAGACCCCTAGTCTTGACTGGTCAATGTAGCAGTGACTCCATGTATCCAAAGTTTGGCTGTTCAGTGCTTTGCTGAGGTGTGGTCAGCACAGCCATGTCTTAAGCTGTGTGACTTGGCAAACTGGAATGGAAAAGCCAAGCACTGGTGCTGTTTATAGGATTGTGTGAGGACATTCAAAATAGAGAAACAGAATGAGAATCCTACTACAGGGTAATGGAACACAGCATGACTTACCAAAAGCTTTTGTTGAATCTCTGATCCTGGACAATTTTTAATCCCTACTGGATGTTTTTCTACAAGGTGTCCTCATTCAAAGGGATTTTAATTTAGGAGAGCCATTTTCCAGAGGTCAGGTACAGTAATTGATGAGGTGTTTCATGGCTCTGTTACCCTTTCTATGGGCACGTAAATAAACGGTTTCAGGGTATGTCAAACACAAGAAGGATGTAGAGACAAGATGATTTGTACTGAATGAAGTCCAGACTGAAAGCTACTTTTGCACCGTTCTCAATATAATAATAGTTCTCAATATAATAATAGTTGTGTGTACCTGACACCATAAAGTGTCTATGTGTCAACCATATTGCCTTAGTTTTTCAGCTGTGAAAGAAAATGTAGATTTTTCAAGAGTTTGCAAATCAATAGTCAAGAGACATTTCCATTCATAAACTCCAATAAAATATCCTAACATCTACATTGTGTGCAAACTGATGACCTTGGCATAAAGCCTATAACATAATAAACTCTGAAATAGGTGGGAGGAAAGTAATTCAGGAATTACAAGCCATTTGGAAATTATGTGAGAATGCATTTGTACTTTTCCAGGAAAATCAAAAGCTTCATGGTAACTATTTAACATGTGTAACAACTCACTATAAAAACAAAATCCGGGGTAATTTTTTGATTTAGAAGATTTTTTTTCAGAAGCAAAACAAACTCGAACAAGCCTGAACAAAAACTTGGGAATTGGTTTGTATTTTTAACTGTGAAGTGACCACAGGAGGGCTAGGGCTAAATTTAACGTCTTACTCTTTCCAGTCCTTCATATGCTGAGCTCTTGCAGCAATTGTTGCTGGTAGGGTACCCAGAAATGAAGGCTCCAACTCAGGAAATGTGCATCCTTCAATTTTTTCTGAAAATGGGAACAACCATGCAGTGCTCCAGATAGCAGCCTGGCTCCTGTTGAATGAGAAAATCACACCACAATGCTTTCTAATTAAATGTATCTATATCTGACCTCCTATCTTAATATGGCCAATCTGATCTGGCCACTAGTGCTTTTCTGAGTGCATTTCCTTGGTTTTAAACTAGTATCTAAGTGTGATGTTTGCTTGATGGAGCTACTGAATAGAGCAGCAGGCAACTGGTTAATACTGTTGTCCCCTAAAGCTGGGTTCTTTCACCAGGGTGTGAAAGAGCCAATCTACACACTGAATTGAGATATTTAATTTTATTACCATTCAACAGAATAGAATACCAGGCATCAAACCCAACCAGCACACTTTCTGGGAAACAAGCACAGTCTTTTATACAAAAAGTAAATAAAGAATGAGTGATACAGAAACAGGTGATTGGTCAGTTGTGCTTATATAACAAAATTCTTAAAGCATGTGGTGGTCTTGATCCAGTTAATCATGCTATCATTTGCATACACAAATTTTCTCGGATGTGTATTTTTTAGAATTATAATAATCTATGGTAACTTGCAGTTATATTTTCATCCATCAACTAACACCAAGTTATTACTTAATCATATACTCTATTACAGTTTCTGCTTGAGTATATTTGAACAATTAATTGTCAGTGAAATAAGGATTTATAATGTTCTGTTCCTGGGGATTCTTCACTCTTCCTTTGCTTTAGTACGCTGTTGTCATGGTTTCAAGACCAATCCATAGTTACTGTGAATTTCTTTGTGAGTTTTTAATCTCATCTGACATCAGATTCTCCCCTTTGAGACTTATGGACATATCCACAGTAGATTTCTCAGAAGTTCCACCCTGTATTTAAAAAAAAACATAGTTAATTCTATACATTGAAAGAAGGCAATAAACATATTATTTTTGATTTTGTGATACAGTGGTATGTCAATATAGTCTGTAAGGGCCTTGTTAATTTGACTGTCTGTTCAACCTTAGCTTCTGCTGGAGGAGCTGGTGTATAATGAATCCAGGAACTGATTCCTTCCCCCTTTATAGTTTTATAAGTAGCTAACAGAACAATGTAGCTTTTCTTTCAGTAGCTCATCTTTACAAGTGTGAATATATAGTTTCCATGTTGAAGGTTGTGTACTGGCATGTCCAGGGGCAAAGAGGTTTGCTAATTGAGGTACCTATGGAAAGATGATAAAATGCACAAAAGAGACAACAGATAATCTTTTATCATTCCTTCTCCTTTAACATACATTTGATTGCTGCAATACCCACCCTTTTAGCTGGATATGGCTTCCCCCACAATATTTCAAAAGGATTCACTCTTTCCCCAACTCATGGAGTGATTCTAACTCTCATCGAGGCAATCCATAAAATATCTACCAACTTGAGCTGAGTTTCCTGGCACAACTTTGAAAACTTTGTTGTTGTTGTTGTCTTTGTTTTTGCTTTTCACCTTTTTGCTAAATTTGATATCTTGAGGGTATGTAAATCCCATTTAAGCTGGAGAAACTTTGATACTTTTTGGACTACTTTTGAAATAAAATAGGACCCAGTATCTGAGTACAATCCCTCAGGAATTCCAAACCTAAGGATTATTTCCTTTGACAGTACTTTGATGACTTCCCTAGCTTAGTTGTTATGGCAAGGGAAGGCTTCTGACCATCCTGAAAAGATATCCTCTATAACAAAAAGATATTTATATTGTTTACATAAATGGCAACTTGAATAAATCTATCTACTAGTGTGCTCTGGGAGTTAGGCCTCTTTTCACATCACCTGTGGGTATTTCTTTATATTTAAGGATTATTTACATACATGTTGGGCATCTTTTTACTATTACATCTGCATTCAGTTGCATTTTTGGTCCCACATCACATCTCTTAACACTGCTTACCTTGGCATCTGCTCCCGCGTGAGTTTCTTCATGTAACTTCTTGAGAAGGACTCCTCGTTTGAACGGTTCTGAGAATGTGTTGATTTGGAGTTATGCACCATTCTTCTAATTTATTTTTTTTAACATTTTGGTGTTTCTGCCAATTGATCTTCACTCATCAGCATATTCCAGCAGAATTACATTGTTATTGTTACCTTACAATTTGATCCAGTGGGAATATGTTTTTGCCAATATGTTACCAGACAGAGTAGAGCTGTTTTTGAATCCATGAGGGAGCACAGTTGAGCAGAGCTGCACATTTCTTCCCATTGTGGGATTCTCTGATTTGAAGGAAAAAAATTGCTTGTCTTGGTCTACTGGGATTAAAAAGAAAATAAAAAATAAAAGGCATTTTAAAATCCAAAACAAATAAAATGAGCATTTGTTTCTGAAACTGAGGCTGTCAAGGTGTAAGGAATTGGTATGATGGTGTATACATATATATTCATGGTTATTTGGTTTATTGCTCTTAAATTCTGTACCAGTCTGTATTCATGAGAACAAGGTAAAATAGGAGTATTAAATTCAGACTGGTATTCTCTAAGCAGTCCATACTGCGTGACACTATTTATCAAGGGCTCCAATCCTTTACATGCTTCCACTCTAATAGGGTATTGATTTAGCCTCACTGGTTGTGCTCCTGGCTTGAGTTCTACTTTAAGTGGAGTTCACATCCTTTGCTTTGCCTGGTTTCTCTGAAGCCCATACCGGAGGGATTTCCACATTCAATACTGGATCTGGGATGTCATTCTCAGGTTCTTCCAAGGTCTGGTCTATTAGTAAACAGATTTGAGCCTTCCATGGACTGTTTCCTGTGGGCTGTATAGCTAGTAGAGAGGTTTTCAAAAAAGTTTTTTGAGCATTTAACTTGTATCCTGGACATGGAAGGGGACATATATATTCACGAGTCAGTTTAATATCTCCAATTGTACATGCCATAGGTTGTCAAAATGGCTGCAAAGTTCTTTTACCCATTGTCCCAATAATAAGTATTGTGACTTTGGTTAGCAGGCCCTGACAGCAAGTTATTACTGAATGTGTGGCTCTGCTATCTATTAAAAAATCTATGTCTTTGTTCCCTGGCTTTATTGGAAGTAGAGGGTCTGCTGGGTATGCACTGATACTTTTCCCCTGGTCTCCTTTACTCCTCAGAATTCTCCAGCATGTTAATGTTAATATCCTCTAACTGACCCTTACTGTCTACAAAGAGCACATTGATTCAGGCCCAAGATTTGGGAGGCCTTTTGGATCCCAGAACCTCTGCTTCTCCTTTTGCTTTCTTTGATGCCATTCTCTTTTATTATGCAGTAGAAAGGTATTCAATACAGTTTGCATACCTCCTCCCTCCATTAGTGTTATGAACAAGCATAATAGTTTCTAGAAGTTGATACACTTCTGGGCTTTCTGCATTCTCTGAGTGTTAGCAGACAGACTGTACTTGTCCATTTAATACTTTGGACTTGCTGATTTGGAAACAAAGAGCAGGCAGACCCTTTGCCCCCACTGCTTGTCTTGAAGGCACCTCTGTCACTGGCTGGGGATGTCTTCCAGTCCAGCCTGCAATAGGACTAAAATTTTCATTTCCCACAGTTCAGTGGCATTCTCTTGCATCACCCAGAGGACGATTTGTTCTGAGGAACAAAAGCAGGATTTCCAAGGCAGTGGAACTGGAATGAAAAGCATGTGGGTTTTTTGCCCTTGTCCAGTTCTTGAGACCAAATGCTGGACATTCCAATACCAGGTGTGGGAATGACAGGCTTGTTTTGTTTCTTCACTCTCATCTCTTCTTTTTTTTTCATTTGATATACATGTACCCTTTGGGAATTCATGCTACTCCATCCATGCATCAGGCACAGAGCCATTAGAATCAAACAATATATTTTCAATAGCCATGTAAGTTTTTCACCATAAAATTTTAATGTTTTGTTATTGCAGTGTGTGCTTTTTATTGTTTGGTTTTTTTAAGCTGAGCTAGGTGAATGCCAGAATTTTTTCAGAGCCTGTCAAAACTTGGGCAAGGAGGCTTCATTTTTAAGGAACCAAATTTTCCAGAGTAAATGTACTGTACACTGATGTAGAGACATCTTTCTTCTGGCAAGGAAATGAAGGGGATAATTTGTTATCAAGCGTGCTGTATGCCATGTAACTTAGGGGCAATCAGTGATCGGGAATGATGGGTTATAAATGACTCTGCTTGAGGACTTGTTGATGTTCAAGATTGCATTCTCACTGGTAGGATGTTCCCTTCCTCTCTGTGTCTCTCACCTGCACATACCTCAGCATCCCTTCTCCGAGAACTGGAAAATGCTGGTTCTTTTTGCTATCACACTTCTGGAAACTTAGAACTTGAAGAAAGCATACTAATGCTTTCTAAGAATTAGCCCATGCTAACAAGAAAGCATAGGCTGAAATACCTTGGATACAGATTCAAACTCCTGTGTCCTACACTCCTTCCTGTGAAACTGCTTCATGTATTAACAAGCAATAATCAAAGCCCTTCTGTTTGGGAAGGCTTATGGTAAAAATGAGAAGACTTATGGTAAAAGTAATGATAGACATTCTGCAACTGTTTTGAACTGAATAATTCAAACATGTTATGATGAAGCAATGTTGAAATGTCTAAACTCCTCCATGTAATCGTGTCCTGTCAGTAACAATGACCTGCGACTGATGGTGCTGGTTAGATGAAGGCATGCTTTTATTTTGGGGTTCTGCGTCAGCTGTAATTGTCACTGTTGGTGATTATAACCTTATTTCCCTGTGGTAATGCCTCAGGAAATCCTCTGTAGGATTTGTTGTGATGATAATTATCCTTTTGCTGGATAAGTTTCTCTTCTGCTTGGCAATGGCATTGGGCAGTGAATTTCTGTATCTGAAATACTTTCCATTCAGTCTTAATTTAGGTGAAACCAAACCAGAGCTGAAGTGATTTTTAGCTAGATGCTATTCAGTGGTGTAAAGACTCTAAAATGAACTAGACTCCTGTTCCCATGTCTGCTGATCTGAGTCATCACTTAAAATACTACCTTGCCTCCCTTTAGATCCCACAGTGGAAATGAGATCTGCTCCATATGGAGATGGATCTCATGTTTAGGCACTGCCTGACACAAAGCGTGAGCACATAAATGGATTAGTAACAGAAACAGACCCCTCTTGTGTCTGGTCCTTCAGATCCAGTTCTTTAAGCCTTGCTAGCAGTCCTAGTCATTAGCAAGGTATAGACTATGGAGCCCATGTGTTAAACATTGATCATCATTGGCTCATCCCATGTGTCTAATCCACACAGAAATAGTCTTCCATCTACTTGGTGTACTATGAGCAGGCTGAAGTCTACAGTAAAATTTCCCTAAGTACAGTCTTTTGGATACTGTGGGTGTGTTCCCTGTTCTGTTCCTTGGGACAGATCAGATAGATGCTTCACGCCTCAGTGGCCCCTTCTGTGTTGATGATGGGGTCTTTGTGGTACTTTGAGAAAAATTAGCCTTTAAATACTCTGCATTATAATGAGGAGTCAAAGTGCATTATAGTGTTTCTTGCCTATTTTATTATATCAGTAGTGGTTAGGAGGCCAGATTGAAATTCTGAATTTAATGATGCGCTGCTTAACTTTTGACATGAACATTTTTCAGTTTAAGAGGAGAAATGTGTCCAAATCTGCTCTACAGCTAGCACTTCAAATTTAATCCTCAATTTACCTTTCCCTTTTGAGGAGTTTTCACAACACCTGCAGCCTGATTTTTCTAGTGTCATTAGTATAAATCAAGCCTCGTAAATCAAGCTATAACTACAAGCCTTTTACCTGTGAATTTTATTTGCAGTGGAAATAAGAGGCTTTGGGACACAAAATCTGCTGTCACTTGAGCTATATTCACCTACCTGGAGCAGCACAGAGAATATCTTGGTCAAGAGGCAGCATTGCTCTTGGAATTGATTTACAAATAGACTTCCAGACTGCAAACCTTCCTTATACTGTTGGCATACACTTGAGCTGCACTGAAAGATAACATAGTAGTTATGGCCTTTCTTTGGGATATTGGCATTTGTCCTTGCTTTGCCACAGATTTCTTATGGCTTGCAGGTGCATTGCTTGGACTTTGTATGGGAAATTGTCAGTGAGTGATGCACGAGTAGCTGAGTGAAGAACTGTGTTAATTATCTTGCAGAAAAGATACAGCATATGAAAACATTTGCTTTTTATGTCACCTGCCTTTCCACATAGGCTTTTAAAGGTATTGGTCATGCTATTAAGTTTCCATACCTGCTTGACCCTACCATGTGGACAAGTACTTTGTTTTTTTTTGTCTCATTACCCCCATGTAAACAAGGGCTAGTAGTTCTCAGTTGTTTCACAGGAGTGTCACAAGGACAGATGCTCTGAAAGCTATTGCCTGTGGGGATTGAATGGGAGTATATACCTTCCCTGGTATAGCAAATGAGAGTGGGTTTGGACAGGGGATGTTGCTCAGCCTCTCAGAATCCTAGCCAAGGCTTGCTGTAGAGTTGGACTTCAGCTTTCTGCAGTGTTTCTGCTGTTAAGGTGGGGAACTTTTAAAGGTTATGACTGGAAAAAGGTCATCTCTTTGTCTGTAACAGCCCCTGCTTCAAGAACATCCTGCCTTTTGAATTGCAGTGAAAATCAGAGTACTGTGGTCTCTGCTCTTAGGAGGCGCCAGTCACTAAATTTTGAGTAGAATAGTGCAAGGTTGGACTGGAATTAGGGTAGGGCTGTTTTCCAGCATTTCACCTAGCTCTAAAGGGCGACAGGGCAGAGACTTCCTGATTACTGAATCTAGTTTGTCATTGAAAGCTGGTTATTTTTTGTTCAAATACTTGGATTATATGTCTTGTGTCTAAATAAAGAATGTGTATATTGCTGATATTTTGAAAAATCTCATTGGTTTAAAAAAACCTAGATCAAATGAGTAATGCATTCTGCAAAATAAGGAGAAACTGTTGTGAATAGTTTTTCAACATTAGACACTTTCCCAGCCAATTTACCTGTTCACAGCAGAATAAATGGAACTAGCCTGCCTCTAGCTTGACTGCTGGCTGTTTCACACAGCTACCTCCACTGCTCTCTAAATTGAGCCCACAGAGAATCACTGCAACATGGAAGAAGGGACTGAAGGTACATGCAGCTAACTAATTTGTAAGCATAGGGGTTGTGAAGCCCTATTTTCGTCTCAGACAGGTAAGTAAACTGTGTTTAGAGAACCAATTTACTTATTAGAGAACATGTTTCCTGACATCTGCTCACATGCACTCTGTAGACATATGATAGATGAAGAAATGGTCAAGTGAACTTGTCTGGTAGCTCTGGATCCTGTCTGACTGAGACTGAAGCTGACAAGTAGTAAGGAGTGGTCAGCTATGAGTGACACTGCAGTAATTATTACAGGACTCCTTGCTAAAAGTTGCCTCCAACCACGCCATTAATTTTTGCCATGAATTTTTCTAGTTCTCTTTGGGGTGCCCTTGTTTTGTTTTTTGCCTTTGAAAATTGGTGAGTGGTACAAAACAATTACCTGAGGCCCCAGAGAGGGTCTGAACGAACCTAAAGGCATTTAACCATTTGGTTTCTATTCAGACTCATGTGATCCCTTGAAATCTCAGGCACCTTCAAAACTGTTTGGGATACAGAGTGAGAACAATCTCTTCGGTGTATTTGAATACGTACCAAAGGCAACAAGATGATGCCACTGCAGGAAATGCAGTTGCTAATAGCCTGGGATGTGTTAATAGAAGTGAATTCTATTAGGCAGGAGAGGTAGTCATAGTTATTTTACTCTATTTGACAAAACTGTGAACCTGGATTATTGGTTTAGACATTCCTGAGAGCACTGCAGGAAGATATAAATTAATCTTTAGAGTCCCATGTTGACTTCTTATCATTTTTACCAAGAATTGTAAGCTATAAATGTTACTGAATGTTACCTTTAAAAAAAGAAACTACTTGTTCACCCTAAAAAAGAGATCTTTTCTGGTGTATAAAGTACTCACAAGAGAAGTGCAATGAACAATGAACAACAAACCTCTCTTTGAGGCTAAGCCAAGAAGTAATTAATATAATTGAAAACAATAGAGATCTTAGCTTAATACTAGGAAAAACTTAAACTCTGAAACTGTGTTGACCACAGTAGTGGAATGCTGGTTGAAGAGTTGAGTATGCTACAAAAAAATAGGGACAGAACCTACCCTATTTTATCACATCTCTGGGTTGGTCAGACCTTGCACTTCTCTGCTTGATTGCTTTCTTAGAAAGGGCAATACTAAGTGAAGACTTCTGGTCATTTTGACTTTGTTTTAGCATTCCAATTTAAAGGGTGTTTCACTCAGCAGATTTAAGTATTTCTTCTTTAGCAGTTTACCTTATCTCAGTGTGCTGCTCTGTCCTTCTAGCACAGCAAACTCCCACACCATTCAGTGAGTTTCTTTCCATACTGCTTTAATTTAACAGATTTCAGTTGCTCCAGGGTGCACACAATCCAAACAGTCCCCTCTGTATCTCTTATAAAATCATTTTGCTTTTCATCATTTCCAGGACTTGCATTAAATTGTACTGCATACAACAGTCAAGCTTTCTCTCCACTTGATTTTTTGGCCACTCATCATTCTCTCTCTGCAGAGCATTCTTAGTCACCCTCATGGAAAGAACAATCCCGTCTTTTCTAAAATGGTAGATTAAACACAGCAGACAGTTCTGAAAAAAGGCATAAAGTCTTAATCGTATTAAGCACTTGTACTGTTTGCCATGTAGGAGGTGGGAGCAGTAAATTGCTGGGTTCCCTTCCAGCTCTGTGATTCCCCTTATGGATGAGGTATGAGTTGGATGAGATGTGAGTTGGAGTGGTATACATCCTGTTTGGACACGCAGGCAATCCCACTAGTCACTCATACTGTGTTCATCAAAACGATCCTATCTCAGAAAACAGAGCATTACACTGCAGCCTGTAGACTGGCTGATAGATGTGTGAAGCTGCACACTCCATAGTTCTGGATAAATGGAGTGCTTACTTGAAAGACAAAGTGCAGGGCTCATGAACATGTTCCTGTACAGTGTAAGGAGGATGCAGTTTCTAGTCTCTGTGAGACACCAGCTCAAAATTTTTCTGTGGTGTCAATGGATAAATTCCTGCATTCGAGTGTTTAAGTGCTCCTAGGGAGAAGAAAGAGCAATTCACGTTTCCTCCCTAGGTGAAAAAAAAAAGTCAGACCTTCTTATGTGGTTTTCTCAGGTATGGGTTGGAGTAGCTAATATTTGTATCCTGTGCTGGTGGCCTAGGTTCCTGAGAAGTCAACTGCAGATAACAGTAGTTTTCTAATAAAGAGATCATAAATTACATAGGTTAGGCAACTTGCACTTATTCATGCTCTGATTTATCTTTCTGGTTCTAACCTGACCTGTATGTGCTTACCCATTACTTGACTTCAGTTTTGCTATGCAAGGAAAAGGCACAACAGTTGTACTCTCGAGTGGATCTGAGTCCACGTGTACACTGCCTTGTCTGTGCAGAAACACAGCTCTAGAACAAGATTTAGCGGGAGCAATCCTTGCTCAAGTCATCAAAATCACATTTGTCCCAAAATGATAAGCCCGAGGTACTTTACCCTAGTAAAACTATGTATGGGAAGGGTTAATGGGGAGAAAGATTATCAATGATCACTAGGAATTGTACAGTGTCTTCCACAGTTGAAGACTATTCTTTTTTTCACAGTGTACAATTTTGTCCTTCAATAAATGATATGATTACTAGAAGAACCATGAGAGTAAGGGATGGTGTGGGAAATGTGTGCACCTATACTATTCTGGTCTCTTTATCAAGGAAAGTGTATTCCAGAATAATGGCAGAGACTGGAAAGAAGTTCTGTCTCATTATAGGAAAGTAGAAAAGGTGACTTTCTAACCAACAATATTGTGATATGGAGACAAAATAGATCTAAATAGATGGAGTTAAACTTTGGGGAAAGAAATGAACTAATTGAGTCCCATGGCAGCACCAGGTAGCAGGGGAAAAGGCCACTACTGCCAACAAATTTAGCTTGGACTGGAAAATGATAGAAATTTTGGTATAGCAGAGGGTGGGGAGTGAGCTTCTGGAACAGATTCCCAGTGAGTATGTGTATGTGTGACTGGGACAATGGGTTTGCTAAACCACTTTTAAACGGAGCTAAATCAGTTAATATCTCTGTGTTTACAGTGGTAGAAGACTGGACTTGATGAGCCAAGAGAGAAAGTCCGTGCAAACACTCTTCTCCCTCCACACTAACATATAAACATTATCTGATTTAATTATTAGATTTCTTCAGGAGGCAGGAACATCTTAAGTGCATTTTGCAAGCCCGTGCTGCTGTTTAGGGCCTAATACCACTGAAGCTCTGCTGCAGTTAACATAAATCATACAGTGTGTGAATGTCACCCAGCAGTCATGACTGTGAACTAGTCTGTCCCGTATTGAGATTGTTTCCATTTAATATGGCTTGCCATTGCCCAGTTTATAAACCTGACTGGTGAACTGGGAATTGGAATGGCTTCTCAGGCAGACTAATATCCCAGAGACTAAACAGCAACTACCAGCATTATCTGTCTCTTCTCATGAGCACAAAATCCATCACAAAAAAGCAAGCAATTTTTGATGCTTTTTTAATGAACTGTCTCAGAGAGAGAGTGAGAGAAAAAAATACGTTTGTTCCTAAGTTACATGGTGAAAACTTGGCTATAAAAAGCTCTGCATTTCTTTTGTGCTTGCTTCATAGTTTGTAATATCACTGGGATTGCACTCTGAGCCTTTCTAGCTAATACTACAGCCTCTTAAACACAAACATTGAATCTGGAAGCAGGCTTATTGCAAACACTCAGAGAGCAAAGAAGATAAACACAAGAAAATTGTTTCAGTATTTTGGCAATCAAGTTTGAGGGCTTTTACACATTGACTCTTGACAGTTCGAGACGTCAGAATACTGGAAGTGAAAGGTAGTGACAGGAAGAAGCAAACAAAATAGGAAACCAACCCCCACAGCAAAATAATAATTAAAAAGCAGAGCATAGGCGAAAGATGTGATTTTTCCAAGGTGCTGAAACAAGAATACAAGATTTAAGTTTGGTGTGGTCAGAGTGCTCAGGGGGCTTCATTAGGGCTTTTATGACTGCTGCTATTAACAAACCAATGATGTGTCCACTAAAACTCAACATCAGCTGTTGAGTATCAACATGGGAGCTATAAAAGCATAATGCTAATTTCTCTACATCTGTCTTTTCTTCTTTGCATATAATCCCTAATTGAAATCTCCGGTT
This sequence comes from Manacus candei, assembly GCF_025592945.1. Classification (NCBI taxonomy): domain Eukaryota; kingdom Metazoa; phylum Chordata; class Aves; order Passeriformes; family Pipridae; genus Manacus; species Manacus candei. Next base: position 39,019,598 of record NW_026138076.1, on the reverse strand, counting down.
TTGGGTGGGGTTTTTTGCATGGTGACCTTCAGTTAGATTAAGGTCGATTTGTTCACATGATTGACAAAGTGTATTAAAGTTTGACAAGTTGCAGTTCCTGAGAATTTCAATGGTAAACATCACCAAAGGAAATACTGGAGCAATAACAATCCTCTGTAGTTTTTCCATCTTTGATGCTGGTTTATTTTTTTTTCCCTCCAGAGGACACTTCCATGGCTCTTCCTCTGCAACCCCTTTATATAATAAGAAAATTATATTTTCTATTGCACAGTGTTCCGCTTATCAGTGTGTGATGCCTAATTATTCTGGTGGTAAAACATAAGGGATATTGGGAGGACACACCACTCGCCCAAAACACAGAAGTTAAACTGGGGTAAAATTCTTGAAAGACCTTGGTTCCTGTGTGTTCACTAACTGTGAGCAAGCATCTTTTCACAGTGGGTTCAGTTGCTAAGAAGCAGAAGTTATATCTTAGTATGAACTCTTTTGCATATCCATGTGGTCATCTCTTCGATGATATGTATATACATAGTGCTGCTTTTTGTTTCTGTGTTGTTTTGTTGCTTCTCTGATAGAAGACAAATGGGATTTTCTGGGTTCTTTTAATAGTTTGGGGCTGTACCTACATGTTTTTGTATATCTTACCTTGCTGTCCACGGGATTGAATCCAGTCCAGTAGAAAAACTGTTAACAGATGCTGAGTACTTCCTCAGTAGCTGCTTAGACCTGACAGCAATGAGTGTGACTTCCTGCCACAGGGACATAGGGAATCAGTGGAATTGCCTGTTGTTTTGAGATGCTTAGTGGTATGCCTTGGTCCTTGTGCATGCTCAGTTTTAGTCAGAAAGATAGTCTTGTATTCTCCCCTTTTGAAGATTCTTGGTATATTTGTAGAAACAGGAACTTATACTAAATGTGCAAACTTTAGATGCCTCGAATCAGGTGAGGGCTAAAGATATCTTTTTGAGCTTTCTAATTGATTTTCACATGCACTTTGCCCAATGCTAACACTGAAGATACTGCACTGAGTGTGAATCTGTACGTCTCACCTGTGGTTCTCAAACGTGTGCATGAACGCACATGTGAACATAAATGTACACACTCTTGTTTGTCAGATTCTCTGGTCTTAAAGCTCTGCATAACACAGACTCACACTTAAATTCAGGAAGAATTTCTTCATGTAAAGGTTGCCAAGCATTGGAATGGACTACCAGGGAGGTGGTAGAGTCACCATCCCTGGAGGTGTTCAAGAAACAACTGCATGTGGCACCTAGTGCCATGATCTAGCTGACAAGGAACCAGTCAAAGATTGGACTCAATGGTCTTGGACATCTTCTCCAACCTGTGTGATTCTGTGAGTTGGCAGGTCTTAGTTTTGGGCCTGACCGCAGACAATAGTGTTTACTCAGAGCTTCTGGTGGTATTATGTGAAATTTTGTGTCAGTTGAGGAAAATTGTTGAAGCCCAACTTAGAGTAAAGGTTGCAGAGTTGCTGCTGCCACTGCAGTTGTTTTCCTTTTTGAATAGTCAGGTTTTTGCTCTTACAAAATAAAAATGGAACATTAGGCACCTTCAGAAAACACCTTTGCCTGAATGCTGGATCAGAGCACACAGGTGCAATAGGACTGTAAAGGAATGGTTTGTCCTGCTGCCAAATCCAGATCGCTTCTTTAAAGTAGTCTTCTTTTGGGCATTTGGCATTAAGGAAGAACTTAAAAGTCAGCTCAGTAGTATTCTTTCCCATTAAATTTTACAGAATGTGGACATCTGTGTGGATGCTTTTTCTCTTGGTGATGTAGAACTGCTTTTTAAAGTGAGCTCTGTGTCTTTACAAGAGCTCAATACTGTTCATATGACAGTCATCTTCATAACAAGATTTCCTCTTCCACTTCTCACTGTGTGGGAAGGGGGTTCTGCGTGCTATACTGCTCATTAAATGAAGATTGTGAAGATGCTACTCAGAGTGCTGCTGCTATTATAAGCAGTGATGAAACTAGGCATCAAGTATGATGTCAAGAGTTTCAATTAGTCATAATGGTGAGTTACTTGCCAGATGATGCTGTTCAGTGGCCTTTGTAGAAGGAAGTGATCTTGGACCATATCCTCATAGGTGGGTGACTCATGCTCAATATGAAGTGCTGTTGCGTAGTGGGCTTGTATTTCAGGACTTGGAAATAGAGATAAATAAGGTAAGTTTAAATGACTGGTATGCCTGCTTGTACATGCGAGGCCTTCAGCCCACAAATCGCCTTGGAAACCACAGTACCTCAGACCCACCAGTGAGCATAACAGCAAGTTGTCTGGAAGACTGTAGTGGAGGCTTCCAATGTTCCTGAGCTAGAGAAGCTTAGCTCTAGAGAACAGACTTCTTATGGGGCCAGCATGATAAAACTCTTCAACTGTGCAATGATAACAGAGTACTGCTGTTTTTTGAGTCTTCTGAATCTAGTCTGACCAAGTTCTGGTCCTTCTTAAGGTTTCCCAGGATAGGTCAGAAGTACAGGACCAACCTACTTCTGCCTCCCTATTAGGCTGTTTTTGTCGTAGTAACAAGTGGTACATGATATTTATGTTGCTTTTGTCTGTCTCCAGGCAACTAGACAGAGATGATGATGATTCCTAGTCTGTGGGAAGGGGCATAATGCTCTTATCATCTAGCAATAAGTGAGACAAAAACCATGTTGCTGATGTGTACAAAGCATCAGTAAGGCTCTTCTATATGGCTGAAACTAAACTGTGCATTGGGGCATAGGCTTGAACAGTGCTGGGTATGTGAATCATATCACTTCTTGAGGTTGTGCTGAAATTTCACGTACTGCTGCTTCAGAGAACTGCAAGTTAAGATAGCTCTATTTGCCTTGTCTTCTTGGGTTAGGTACTGTGTTTTGTCACTAGATAGGAGCCCTTGGGAGGCAGCAGGGGGTAGCAAGAGCAGCTGCTGCTCAGAGAACAGAGCGATTCCTTGTTCAGCCATTATTCCTGGTATGGCTGAGAAAGGACAAGTGCACAAGGCGAGAATTCTGTAGAGTTTGCAAGGTGGCTAAGAGGAGGAGAAAACCTTCACACTTAGTATTGGAGAGGGTCACGGTGCTGCTAGTGTCGTCTTAATGGTGAGGAACCTCTGCCCATTGTTCTAATTGAGCAGGAAAATATCTGTGCCTGATATTTCAGATGGGAAGGTTGGAAGGTATGTGCTCACCCAGGAGCTATTTGGATCAAGGGATGCTGTGGTATGAGTCTCAACAGTCAACACGTGGTACTGTTGTCAGTAGTAGCTTAATGGGTGAATAAGACCATAACTTGAGGTCAGCAAGAAGTGTAACCCATAATGCCTGCTGTGTGTGGCTAAAGGCCTAATTGTATAAATGATCATCTAAGAATGCTAGAGAAGAAACCCAATAGCCTGGTGAAGGGAATTGTCATGGAATATTGCCCGAACATTTTTGTGTCCTGTCATCTGCACAGGGCAAAAATTATTTGGGATTCCCGAGGACGAGATATTAGCTGAAATGATGCCAAATGTTTCTTTGGTTCTACAGCACCTGTCACTTGAACCTTCAGAAAGATTTTACCTTTATTTTTAATTTTTTTTTTATGTTTCCATTATGAATCAAGCATTTAAACAGCTAAAAGTAAAATAATGTTGGTTAATATGCTGCAGCACTCTTCAGCTGGCTCCTACTCTACATTTTCTGGTTCATTCATTTATAGTAATAGTGGAGGACTTCTGTGCTTTTTATTTCAGCTAAAATCCATCAGGTTTGTTGTTTTGAAATACAGCTGGAAAATACTACCTTAAATACATAGTTATGTCCTTAGAATAGATTAAAAGTCCGATGTTTCTAATAATAATAAATTAGTGAGACAGTACATTTTCTGCTTGGTAACTGACTGGAAGGCAACAAGATTACTTTCAGTGTTTAGCTTCAAATATTAGTTTTCTCTTCCTTAAATTGCATTAGTTATATCTAATTATAGGTACAGTTTGTGGTAATCAATTTGAAGCATAACGATGTGAGTTACCTCTCTCTATAAAGAATATATTTTGACTTGGAACATTAGAGGTATTTTGAATGCTGTGTGATTTTCATTTATGATTTGATTACACAGGTAATTGAAATGTGTCAGACTCTGATAACATTTTGTTGGAACAAATTTGTGAGTTCAACTTGTTTCTCAGATATATTTTTTTACCTACATAAAAGCAAAAGAAATGAGAGATTTCAACTGCTTGCCATCCAGATATTTATGAAGCATTTAATCTTTTTGCAATGGATCTTAATTTTTCCACTGTGATGTCTAGTGGAAGAAAAAACCCAAACAAACCTTCCTTCCCCAAGCAAATAAACCCAGCAACAGAGCTGCCCAATGTCAGTAAACCAGAATTAAGCATACCTTGTCAATTTAGGTGTAGTTCATCACAATTAAGATATCTAGTAATTCTTGATTATGATGAATTGCAAACCTCTGCAGGCACCTAAAGACTCCAGAGTTGCTCAGTATTCAGTAAACATCTGTAAATGCTCTAACAGCTTTTTCTCTCTGATGAAACAGAATGATCAACCTTATGTGAAATGTTAGCTAAAATAAATCTTTTTACTTCCGTCTTATAATATGTCCAGGGACTGATTTGGATGCTGCACACAAGTCATCACACAAAACCTTAATTCAGAAATAAATTATTCAAAATACTTCAAATGCTGTATATGTAGAACCTATTACATGTGATTAGACTGTACATGGCCAAATTTTTGTCTTGAGTAACCTGATTTTAAACTCCAGTCATGCAAATGTACCCACTTAGATTTACTTATGAGTAGATTCATTAACTGCAGCAGCTTGTTACTTAAGAATGAACTGAAGTGTGTGTATAAACTCTCTCAGCATTGGGACTTAAATATGTTGTGATAAATTCGTTGGAATGGGTAAAAACAAACAGAAATAGGCTAACCAAAAACTGTTGTTTTCTTTTGGTGGTGAAACTGAGGAAGGATAGAGAGAGAGAGTAAAATGAGAACTGTTCTTTACCAACTGATAACAAAAGCTTGACTCTCAAACTTCCCACTGAATACAAATTTCCAGTAAGTGAATTCAGGACTACTTTCTTGATAGTATTGAAATGTTTCACTGGGAAAGTGTCTAAAATTTAATTTACATAATGTATTTATAGATTTTTTGCATAGGTATGTGTCTAAATACACTCTAAAAGCAGGGGTGCTCCGCCATATGTAGTATTACAGGTACTCTTTTAATACCATGATTTGCAATTTTTTTCTTTCTTCTGCTAATTGTAGGTTGCTAAAATTTCTCCATGGGAGATGCAGATCCCCATGTGTAGTAGATTTAAACTCACTAAAACAAGTCTGCTTTTCCTGGTGATCTTAGAAATTGTCACAGATTTGTAGAGAGGTGCCAGGTTAACAGCAGCTTTGAACTATGTTTGAATGTCTTGCTAGTGGCTTTATTCATTTAAATTCATTATCAGCAGTGTTCAAAAAATAGGAAAATAGTTTGGATAGTATTTTCTTAGGTGTGAATAATGTGACTGAACCTAACTTCTCTTAATGCTTTCTCGTGTTTCCTTGTATTCAAGGCTCTTCATTATTTGGTGTATGTGTGCGTACTGTTTTGTGCGAGTAGGTTTAGTGTGACGAAGTTGCAGAACTAGGTAGAAAGTCAGCCTTCAGTTACCTGTTGAAACCGATGAGCCATGAGCCCCTCCTGAGGTTTTGTGTGTGCAAGCTGATTCTCACCATCTTTTCCTGGAGCAGAAGTTTGCCCGGCTCCTTCCAAAGAGTGTCCTTCCAGTGCCACCTCTTGGTAGGTTCACATGCTGACTTAGCTGCACTGTTAATTTCCATGAATGAGGGGGTAAGCACACGGTTTAAACAAACAGCCTTCTGTCCCCTAAGGTGCCTGCTGTGAAAGCACTAACATCGTCTAGTTTCAGTGGATACATGGAAAACTGGAGTTCGCATTTATTAGTTGAAAATACTGTAGGTCTTATTCAATGGAGAGATTGGCTGATGCACCACTGCTGGGTTTAGCCATGTTACTACAAAGGTTTGCATGCATTTAGATTTAGCCCAGCAAATAAAAAGCTCTAACGTAACATTTTCCAGCAGATTTTTATCTCATAGCCTGGATTGTAGTGCTGAGTGGTCAGCAGTTTTTACGGCTGAATTGAAAGAAGGAGTGCTTTGGTTGTATCAAGGGTTGTATAACCTTATGTGCTCTGAGGAGTAAAATCAAAGAGTATGTCCTTTCAGAACTTCCTTCTTCCTGCTTCTCCCAAGATATCTACAGTGCTTCGGATTTTAGGGAGGAATACTTTCAGGCAGATAATAGCTGTACAGATTCAGCTTCCTGCAAAAGGATCCAAGAAGGGAAGTATAAAGTGAGGTGGGTACCTAGCAGCAATACTTCAGATGTTGTAGTGTATTCATTCTGTCTTCATTTGATCCCTTTCTCCTTTCTTAGGCTGTTTTTTAGGATTTTCTTTTAATTTCCATAGCAGAATAACCGGTAAATCTGCAAGTGAACACTATGTGCTCCATATATATCATGGGCATGCATAGGCATAGCAGAGTCAATCCTGTCCATTTTGACCTTTGTTCAGTTTGTTGAGTTAACATATCTTCTTTACGGAGATGGTATCAGTGGTTACAGTGCTATAATCAATAGCTCCCTTACCCTTTACTTTTTTATAGATTAGACTTGAAAGTGCTGAAAAAAGCTAGAGATGAAGAAATAGCTTCAGAGAACACTCCATAAAGATGCTCATCTAATCTAATACTATAGATTGAACAGAAGAAAAGGAACTGAAAAATGCTATTCAAATGTCAGACAATACGAAAAAATCATCCTGCAAAAGTGTTTTACAAGGATAATTAGGAAAGAAAACCACCTGTAACTGCACATACTTGCACAGAATAGGGAGGTAAAAAACTTTCATTATGTCAGTGGAGAAGCTGAAAAGCTTCATTTTTCTTTGAAGTTTACGCCTAATGAAGTTGTGGATTCCTGACTGACAACTGAGCCCAAAAGCTCTACGGCATATCTCAGTAAGGGCATTCTTACTCATTTTTAACAGGAAATACTTAATGATTAATTGCTTCAGCATTTACCATTGTTCTTCTTGCCACGTATTTTGAAAGCCCTTCATAATGCTTTTTGTATTGTGGCACGTACAAGCATCATCACTTTGTCTTAGCTCCACTGTCAGGGAAGATCCACTGGCAGGGCACAGGTCTCTAGGCACATAGAAAAGAATTAGTTTTCTCTGTAGTTTGTCTTAAAGATGTTCTCACTCATCTTGAAAATTAGTGTGTACAAGGTTATGCTGTGTGACTTTCTTGGCTGACTGTCCTATAAAAAAAAAAACAAAACCACTAAGCTTTGTTTAAATGTTACTAGGCCAGAGAGAGAGAGAAGTTGAAACAGTTGAGGTTCTAGGCTTACAATTTAGGACATTCACATGGGACACAAGAGACTGCACTACTTGGAATGTTGTGCTTTTATGAAATTGAATTTTTCTTGAGATCAAAATGGAATTATTTTTGTTGATGTGTGTGGATCAGTGAGAAGAAGATGTTTCTAACAGGATTTTGTATGATGGTTTTTGTTTGAGTAGTGCAAAATTTGGAGTTTTGTTGGCTCGCTTTATGGGTGAAGCAAGTAATGTTTTTTCACTGTAAAACAGTGGGCAGTAAACCGAGCTTCCTAAATTGTTGTTTAAGCACCATACCTGCTTTATGTTGCTGCACTATATGGAAGCTTTATAGTCATCCTTTACCTGTTGCTACTAATTTTAGGTATTCTGAGTAGAGTAGAGTGTTTTGGAAATACTCAAACCTGAGTAGTAGGTGTCTATGACAAGGCTTGAATTCTGAGGTTCAACCCATTCAATATTGGATTAAAATCTTGGTCCAGCTGAAGTTGATGTCTTTTCCCTTGAAACCAGCTTTTCCTGCCCTTCTACTCTGTCCAGACTGTCAGTGTATACTTCTGTGTACGGTAGTTAATGCTCTGCTGTAAGGATTATCCGCATTAAAACACCAAAGGGGAGACCAAAACCAGACTTTGATTCTGCTGTCACATTCAAAGTGAAGAGAGAACTGATTTGATGCAGAAAAAATTCTGATTAGGGTTTGAGGAGAATACTTTTGTGGCTCAGTTCTGTCTGTTTTGCCTTTACATATAAGACCAACATCTTTGATGTGAACAACTGACAGTGGCCATTGTAAAATCAACCTGACAAGTTTAGATTCTGTGATGCCCTTCTTTGTAATTACATGTCTGAAACACAGCACAGCTAATCTTGGTAGAATGTGGTGATGTCTCCCACAGCACATTTTAAAGGCAAGTGATTACAGTGCAAACAGTGTGTTACAACTTGAAATGGGCAATAATAATGAAAATCATTAATGTGTAGTAATAAATCACATATGTGAAAGCCTACCTGAATGGCTTCTATAATTCTATGTCATATATGCGTTTGCCCTTTATACATTTCTTCCCTATAAGCCACAGAAGTTTTGATTTGGCGTAGGGATCCCCCAAGACCTCATTCATCACAGGTATACTTACTGAAGAATGCTTCATTTTTCAGATCTTCTGCCAATATTCTCTTTTAGTTTGATTAGGGAATGGGAGAAGGGTGCATGGAGTGGTTAGAGGCATGCACCTCTGCTGCCTTGCAGAGATTCATCCTGGGCTCATGGCACATGGAAAAGCTACTAGGGAAGAGCTGAGTTTTCTGAAATGTACCATATTTTAGTGTTAGATTGCAAGTAAGATTGAGTACTTAGATTTGATGATGATATTCTGATGCACTGGAAACTTGGCAATGGGACTGTAACAAGACTTACTGAACTCATGTGATGTTGATGTGAGATGATTCTTCTACTGTGAAAGTACATGAAAATAACTTTATTAATGCAAGTGGTGCACTGATTTCAGATATAGTGAAAGCAGTGGGGAGTTAACCAACTTTCAGGATGACTGAAGCACTGCAGAGTCATTTTTTCACTGTGTACACTCCAGGCCCACATTAGGGTGTGTTGAAGAACAGCTGCAAAAGAGATGTAATATAGATGGAGAGATGCTTCTTTCTTCCTTGCTGTAGGAATTGACCCATCAGTTTTCTGCTATGGTCACAGCAGATGGTCCCAACTGATACTGTAGGAACCAGAGAGTGCTTTCAGTCACCAAGAGTCAAACTGATCTCTCCCAGTATTGGTCGCATCATCTAAGCTAATTGTCAGGGCTCTTTCCCTGGCAGATAGAGTTCTCTCTTAGTGCAAAGCACATCTAAAGTGGATGAACTTAGTCTCCTTTTACCTATACCTCTCTTAGTTCCTAGTGGGAAGCTTGTTTAGATGTCCTAGACTGGATAGTTAACTTCTATCTGACAGTAGACAGGTGTCCTCTGAAGGACAGGTGCATCGAAGTTAACTGTTGGTCCCAGCAGTTGCTGGGAAGAGGTGAGGAAAAGTAGTGGGTGAATTAAATAATAGATAACTGAATAACGCATTTGCTTAGTTTCATGAGAACTTGATCACCGTCTCCTTTTGCTTTTATATGCTACCTGTGAATTGAGCAGTATTTACAGCTTATTCCATGCTGAATTATTTCATCTGCTCATTATTCCAAATAAGAACTTTCTGTAAGTCTGTATCACAGGTGAAGAAATCTAAATAAATTAAGCACATCTGCAAACAGAGCTGCTGCTGTTTTTCTTATGAACAAATAGACAAATGTTAGGAAAAATATTCTCAACTCACTGCTGTGTCAATGTGTCAAACCTCATCAGGATTAACTTCAGCCCCTGGGTGTCTGCGTATCTTTCTTCGCAAACATTTATGATTTCCTGGCACTGGTTACCTAGTCCTTACCAACAGAGAGACTTTTATGCTGAGATGAGTTACACAGATTGAGCAGAAACATTAGCACAGCAATTTTAAATGATTGATATGTGCAGTGCTTTGTCTGCAAAGCTAGTTAGTTTGCTACTTTTGACAAGGCAATTTAACAATGGAAAATTGTTGATAGTGATCAAAACAGATTGCAGTGTGGAGATGGTGGGTTTTTCCAATGAAATCTAAGCTTTGTAAGCCTTCTAGTTCTACCAAGAGCTATTTACCTTAAGTTACCCAAGTTCTTAAATTACTTAAATGCTTTGGAAATACTGTCTCTAAAAAGGGGCTCCAGAGAGTCACAAGACCTAGACTTCATTTAATTGTCACAAGGTAAGATCTGAAAAATGACCCAAACAGGAATAAATTTTGCACATATCTTTGAAATCAGGCTCTAGAACTTCAAAGGCAGGCTGTGGAAGTGAACTCCAAAGATATGTATAAAGAGGTATGCTTTGGTATTTTATCTCAAGATTTACTGTTTCAATTCATGGATATGTTATAAAAATGGAATGTTGTGCTGTGTTCTAGATTGACAATTTCATTCTGAAGATTGCTGTGTATTCCATATGTTTAGTCCTGAGCCACATGCAACCTCTGGTTGACTTGTGTTATTCTGGTGATCTGTAACAGTGGAGCTCTTCACCTGACATGTATTTCCTTCCGCCGAGGTGTTCCTTGAAGCTTTCTGTACTCATGTTATTATTCCTTGTATCATAGTGGTGCTTGTACACTTCAGCCATGCTTAGACTGCTTTTTGAGCTTGATGCTGAATGAGTGGTCTAAAGGGATAAAATGTAACGGGACAGAGGCAAGAGCAACTGGAAGGGCTTGCCCAGGAGTGGATTTGCATTGCCTTTCATCTTCCTTATTTTAGTTTAACCACGGATGTGAAGGTCATGTTCATTGGCTTGGGTGGTTGCTTCTTTGGATAAGCTCCAGCTTTTGTCATCTGCTGTGGGAAATTTGTAATGGCACTAAAACAGTGGGAAAGGGGATAGCAGCCCCAGTGCTTGGCACTTCTACATTTTTCTCAGCTGTGCTGAGCTTCTGTCAACAAATGACTACACTTTTATCATTGTTGTTCAGCTTCAGGTCACTCCCATGATCTCATCTGGCATGAGAAAGAAAAAAAAAAATTAGTTTCTAAAAAAAATTGGATTGATGAAATCCAGTTTATGACGCTAGTCTGGTTTCCTTAGAGCAGCAGCTCTCTTATCAGGATCACAGCCGGAGGAGCTCTACAGTCCCTTTGTTTTTATGGTAATCAGATTCTTTCATCCCAGAATCCAAAATGCTGTTGGAGCATATTTAATAATCTAACCATTCCATGTGTCAAACAAACATTTGGGCTGTATCTAAGGTGGAAAATGAAATTACACAGTTTTTCCTCTTCCTCTCTATGGCGTCTGTCTTTACACGTGTTGGTGAAGGGGTTTCCTTGAGCCCAACTACTGTGGAGAAAGGTGAAGTTGTATCTCACCAGCCACAGAGAAGCCTCTGATGGCAGAGATATTGCAGAACAAGTAAGGAGAGCAGCAGACTCTTGTTGCCACTTTATGATTGAAGAATGGGTAGTGTTGGTGGAATTTTCCAAAGCATCCAGAATTGACTGTGAGCCTCTTGTCATAAATTACTCTGAAAGACCCCATTTGCAAAGTGATTTTAAAAACCAGGGTGGATATAGAAGAGGAGCTGTGAATGTCAAGCATGATTTCTTGCCCAAAGCAAGATTGTCTCATGCAATATGGTGCAATCTATGTACCTGTCTTTTACAGACCTGATTATGGGGGTAACGGATATCTTCTTTCTTTCTTTTTTTTTTTTTTTTTGAAAATTTACCTAAAAACTCTCTGTAAAATCATAGCCCTTCTTATTCACACAGCAAGATTAAAGACAATGTGCAGACAATATGCCATAGATTATTTTGCTGGGTGATAAGGAAAAACAAGATATTCAGAAGACATATTACTTAATTTTTAAAAAAGTTAGTTAAATATATAAATCTTTCCTCATAAATTCTACCTGAATAGTCCTAGTTCAAAATTTATCACATAGAAATATTTTAGTTTCACAATTCATTTTTTCCTGCCTTACATCTTTAAGTTGAAGATTGATGCCTGATTAAAACATCTCTCCTACACCAGAGAAATTTCCAATTAAAAAAAATCCTTCGCAAAAAAGGAACATGTCAAATTAGAAAAATCACAGCTACCTACTCTGTGGATTTTCCTCCAGATACTGACACCTGAGCTCTTTGTAGACTACAAGAATAATTACAGTGTATTTGCATAGGCTGGTGCTGAGTTTCTGCAAAAGAAATGCAGGAAAGGATTGTTCACAGACCTTAAATATTATACTCTGGATTCTTGAAATTATTGTCTCCTCTCCCACACCGCACAGACTGCCCTTCCCCCCCATTTTATTGTTGTACGTAATGTTGCTAGCTTGAAAATTTTAGATAGAAAACTACTTTCAAACTAACTATACTGGATTTTGTAAAGGGAACCAGGCAGAAACAAAGCCAGTTTACTAAGTAAATATTGGCTCTGATTTTTTTTTTTTTAAGTGCTCTGTATTAGTGGGACCTGCATGTATCACATGCACTATATAGTACTTTCAGCTGGTTGAGGACAGTCACAATTCTCCAGCTGGGATCAAACATCAACCTACAGTTTTGGGTTTTTTTTGCTAAAATGACAACTAGAAAAACTGTCTGAGATCAGGCTTGTGAATACTTGGTTCTGAATGCAAAGAGAGCACATTCAACACAAGAGCTACATGAACAAGATTCAAAAGCGAGAATGAAAGCAGTGCTCTGAGAATCCACTTGTTTGGTTGAACCCTTCTCCGTATGCTGACTAAGCCTTATGGGTTATTCAGCTCAGATGCCTTCCTTGAGGTGTCAAATTGTTCCCCATGCAACTTACTGCTTTGCAGTCTGACTCTGAATGTGCTCTGCCGTTTCATTTCATAGGCTCTTCTGTTTTGCTGTGAAGTAATATTCTGCCATTGGTAAAGGGAAAGGATTTTCCTACAAAGGGAAAAATCAAAGAGAGTTGTAACTGTCTGCAGGTTTATAAGAGGCTGCTACACTGATAGGACAAGCAGTGAAAAGTCTAAATTTCAGAAACAATGATTTAGGTAAGATATTTTGGGTGAAACTTTGTAGCAGTAAGACTAGAAAGAGCTTGCACTGCCTGGATATGATGCAGAATCTCAAGTAGCAGAGATACTGTAGGAAAAGCCTGGCCATGCTTTTGCAGAGGATGGAGATGACTAGGTCATCTTTTAAGGTGCTTTTCAGTCCTTTGTCTCTGCCTTTCTGGGCCTTCAAGGAGATGATGCCTTCTCAGAATTAACGTATCATTTCATTATTGGTTTATTAGTGGACAGAGTACTAATGGAAGCACAGAAGGGCCTGTATTTTCTTTCCAGTTTTACTGCTAGCCTGATGCATGACTTCTTGACCTTGCTGATGAGAGAGACTGCAAGAACCTTCTGGTGTGTCTTTGTTACAAGGGCAGGACACTTCACAGTTCCCTCAAATGTTAGAAATGCACCTGTATTTTTATGGTAATTACCATAAAATCACATTTCATTAAGAACTGCTATGCTTGAAGCAATTCTGAAAGCTTATGTACTGCATTGCAAAAAAAGGTTTTTAAAATATTTTTTTTTAGTTATTCCTTTTTATTATGGTGTGTACTCTATTACTTTTATTTATTGCAGTTTATTTCTGGGTACTAAAACTGCCTTATTACTTTGCTTAAGAGGTAACACTTAAAATAAATAAATGAATAAATTATTTCCTCAGCTTTGGTGCTAATTACACTCATTTTGACTGTAAACCAATGCCTTGCAAAAGTTATTTTTGATCCTGCAAATTGAAGGGGTTTTGAGATTATGGACTAGTCTTTTGGAAGTGTTTATAGCTGCTCTCCCTTGGAACAATGGAGAAGAACTCCCCTATTGAGAACAAAGGGAGCTGTGAGGTGCTGAGCACACTTGAAACTTCATCCATACAGCTTTAGACTTGTGCATTTTGTTAAGGATTCTCTCTGAAGGTTCTAGTAGAAGGACTTGGTTTTGGCAGGCAGTAACACCGAGGGATTTGAATTGATGCTTATTTTTCCTCAGTTGGGCAAACTAGGGCATAATGGAAAGTATGACTTCAGAAATCCAGACCCTGAAGAACAATTTTGTTTCCAGCCTGAAAATTTACCACTGTTGCTTAGTACAGGCCTGCTGCATTCACACTTGTTTTTAAGCCTCAGCCTTCCACCTATTTAGTATTTCTCCCTCAGTGTCTGCACTCTGACAAGACAAGGTCTTTGCCTGCTTTTTTACCAGTGAACCCTACCTTCAATTCTTGGTCTCTTTCATTCCAGGACTTTTTCTTCACAGAAATTGTTGAGGCTGACTTTTCCAAAATACCAATCTTTTTACTCTGCCTTCCCACCAATAAAGTCTTGTGTTAAAGCAGTAAATGCTTTTCAACATTTACTTTCCTGTGAGAAAATTGAATAGTTCTGGTTTAAAAGCAGATATCTGCATTTCTTTGTTGCCTGTTAATGTCACAGTATCAAAGTGCTTCAGTGTAGACTCTCATATCTCTGTGAAGCAGAAAAGTACTTCTATATCTAGTTTGCAGAAAAGATGTAGTACAGACATGGTATTGCATGACATTTTACTTAAGAAGTAGAAATAAGTTTTATCAATATGGTCTGTATTAAAAAACCTATAATGAAACTGTAAATCTAGGATTGCCTAGTAAGGACTTGGATGGGTTAGTCCTCGGCTCTGCCTGTATGAGATTTTCATCAAACAAAGCTAAAATCATTACTGATAAAAGCTACAGATGACATTAAGGCTAAAGCAATAGCAAATACTGAAAAGGTTGAAATCATTGCAGCCTGCATGCAGCTTATTCCAAATCTGCAAACAATGTGCATTCCAGTATGATCACCTGAAAATATGCAGAGTGCTCACTGTACTTGGGTGGGGGCTCTGTCCTAAGGATACCGCGTCTCCAGAAAGAGGTACGATGCTCCAGCTAGGTACTGTGGTGGCTGATGAATGGGATATTGAATGATGGATGTCCTACAGTGCTTATGAGTCAAGAGACTTACATGGATTGTAAATGTATAAAGAGCAATATACAATAAGAGTACAAAGATTATATTGTAATTTGTTGCTATTAGGACCACTACTGGAATGCATAGCTGATTTTCATGTTGATAGCTTAAGAAGTAGGGGAAAAATTAAGAGGAGAACTGTAAGGAAGACACCTGAGATCCTGAAAATTGAGCTGTTAGTTAAAAGTATACTGGTTATGTATTCTATTTCTTCAAAGAAAACGTAGATCAATTTGATCACAGTCTAGCAATGTCTGTTTGAATGCTTGAGAAATATGGTAACAGATGTCCACCTATCAAACGAAGGAACAGCAACATACAGTAACAACAAGTTGAAAGCTCAGCTTCATTTCAAATAATTAGTATAATTAATGACTGAGATATTCAAGCATCATTACAGATTCACTCCACAATGATGATTCAGTAAGAAACCTTTCCTAGTGTGTGTCATACCAGAGCTGAAACTAGAAGGTGAAATTGGTTCTAGATGGTTATAACATCTGAGTCTTGGGGCAGTACTTAACAAGCAGACCCCAAGACTGGGGCTACTTGATTTATTTATTTTCCTTCCCCTTTTTCTTAAGCTTTCTCTATGTAAAATGCAGCATGCTATTTCCAGCTCTACAAAACTGGACACACCTCAGTGTCCTCAAGACTAGAAACTCCAGTAGTCTGCCACATAGGAGAACAGTAGGAAATATGGGGAAGTCCTGTAGGAAACTAGGAGGCATCCCATTTCTGCGGTGTAACCAAATTTACCTGTATACTAGATTTATGTGATAGATTACTCCTTGAGTGCCTTGGTACCATCCTTTTTCCTATTCACTTGCATCTGCTTTTCTAAAAATTCATTCAAACCTGAAGAATAAAATATCATCTTTAATGCTTATTTCATTATATCTAACACTGAACCCTCCAATTTCAATAAAATATATCCAGAAGGGCACTATGTCATTTTTCTGAACATTGCAGGAGACATATTAAAATGTATATGCTAATTGAATGTAGGAAAGCAGGATTTGAATGTTATGAGCTCTCTCTTGCTTTTCCTAGCTATTATGTATTTCCCTTATTTTCATGTCAGTTCCCTGCCAACTTCTTTTCTGTATGAGGTAATCATATTCAGCATTAGATTGTAGGATAGCAATAATAATAATAAAAGACTTTTTGAATATTTTAAACAGCATGGCATGTATCCATGCTCAAAAAATTCATTGAATATGACCATGATCTCATTTCCTTCCTGTTCTTTCACCATCACACATGCACTGACGGGACAGACAGTCATTGCCAAGTCCTGAATCGCACGAGATCCGAGGGGTATTTTCACTTCTTTCATCAGCCACTCTGAAGTGTTCATTGCAACCACAGTAAAGTTCAATAATGTGCACATTGATGAGAAAACTGCAGAGCAAACAGAAGTACGGCAGCCTTTTGTGTTTGAGATTCAGCAGGCACACAAATCTGAAAGCGTCTCTTCTGCTTTGACATTATCTACAGGTTCAATCTACAATATGCTGATTCTATCATAATACAGAAAATTGGTTAATTCCCTCTGGAAATTTACAATAAAAATAATTCTCCCCTTGAACTGCTCTTGCTTCTTGCTTTGATTGGATGATGCTATCGCCTTTATTCTTAAGTGGGGGACAAATAGAGCATTTATACAGCCAAGTACGTGCATTTATATAAAATCTGCACACTTTGTGCACATACTTTATACTTTCTCTATAAATATTGGCAAGTGAAGTTAATCAAGCTTATTTCTGAGTCACTAGGATCTGTGCAAAAATCATATAGTTTGCAAGTTGTTACTCAATATTTTGAATTTTATTCCCCCTTTGTTAAAAATTTTCCCTCCCCACACCTTGGCTTCATTTCTTTGAGCGTTGTCCTTATCCAGGGTGTTCAGTTCAGTACTGAAAATACAGCTCACCATGCCAGCTGATACAAAGATTTTACTATCCCAATAGGGGATTTTACTAGTTAAGTAGTGGAAGACAAGAAAGCTTGACAATAGCAAAAAAAAACCCCAACACCTAATTTGAAGTTTACAGATGTTTCTGCAGAGCACAGGCTAGCCAGAAGCTAGGAGTAAGGCAGGTGTGTTTGACTAGTATGGGGTTGGTGTTTACTGGGTGCTCTAATGTAATGCTTTTCCTTGGTTGTTTGTCACTCCTGTAAAACCCTTTTGCCAAAATGCTTATTTTCTCACTAAATTAAAGAAATTCTCTTGGGGAAAAGTCTGTGGCTTTTTCTCAGTACATGAATTCAAGGTATCAAAGAACTAAGACTCTGCAAAAGTTTCACGTGGGTAAACTATTGGGAGTCTAAATAAAACTAAACTGCCTGGGCAAGCGTGTGGCTTAAACCCAGGGCTTTACAATGATGACCACCTTCTTCTGGCTTCCTAGTCTCAGACACTGTTCATTTACTGAATTTTAGTACGTTTATAGGTAATATGCCCTTGAAAGTCATGTGGCTCTGCTGTTAATGCATAGTGAAACAAGTTATATTCGATAGGATGCAATTTCTATTTTCCATGTATGTTATTGCGAAGCTTTAAAGCAACTCTGTGTTCTCCTTCTGAGTTGTGTTACAGGTAGAATCCACAGCTGATGAAAGAAGTCCTGAAAAGAATGCCTTATAACACAAGTTAGCACATACCAAATCTTTGACTAGGAATGAGCATAAATGGCTAGAAAAAAACCCTTTGGGAGGTGATTTAGTAGGGCTACCTTGCTAAGTGTGTGTTTGCCTGAAAATTATTCTTAAAAATGACAGGCTAGTTGTATAGTCCACAGAGGGAAATACACACCTTGATAAAAACCAAGTACAGAATTGTAGACTAATAGTAGACTGATGTTGACAGATAGTTTTTTCCCTATTAATAGTTCTCTTCTATTAATACTGCCTGTGGTAGAAAACATAGATATAAAGAACCACAATTTTGTAATGTACCTTTGCAGACTTTTGAGGCATGTTGGCAAGTGCTGGAATACCATGCACATGCTGCTTCCTTGGAAGGCTTTGTGAGAAACTCACTGCAGTAGAGAGTTTCTTGATAAGAAGTGTGATTTCTGCTTCCTATTGAGATTTAATGGCTTATTTTCCCATAAAACATAGAAAGAAGGAATCCATTCTGTAAAATATTTTTCTTTTCCCTCTTTTAAAAATGTATTTATTTATTTGCAAGAAGCCATTTTATGAGCAGTTAGGTTTTTTTTTTTGCTCCAGAGTAATATTTTTGTTTCTGATTTGGCATATCTTTATTAGGTTAAATAAAAAAGATCTGCTTAATTTACAGAAGACTACAGAAAAATAACATGCCTGCCAAAGACGTATCATGTTCATAGCCAGGCACTTAGGCTTGAGACTGGTTCAAGTTCAGCAAAAGTGCAGGGAGGAAGGGCTGGCTCTGCCAGAGACAGAGTAGGTAGAAGAATTGCCACAACCTTTGCATTGTCTTCCTTGCTTGGTCTATGTTTTGGGAAAATCATGCTAACGGCCCAATGCAATGCCAGGATGGAGTTGTAGCAAACTGCAACTAGTATTGAGGGGGAGAAGATAGCAGTAGGACTCTCAGAGAAGTTACTGCCTCTGCAAGCAATGTTCCTGATATCAGAAGCAGGAGTAACTGGTCTGGGCTTCCACTTCATCTTTCTCTCATAAGAATTGACCAATCTCCTCCTGTGGCTGGCAGGGGCAAGGTTTAGGACATTTCATGGTCTCCTGAGAAACTGTGTGATGAATCTGCAGTGAAAAACAGATAAAATACACAAGTTCTCGGTCCCCAGGGAAAGGGAAATAAGACCAAGAATCCTGATGGTCTTCAGGTCTTTTCTCTTAGGTCTTCTGCTTTTGAATATAACAGTTTAGTATTTCTACTTTCTCCAAAGGTAAGGAATATATTCTGAGCTGGTTAGACAGCTAAACCGATAGAAATAAAATGAAGAATTTAGAAATATCTTAGTTACTTGCATTAATCAGGATTTTTCTTTTAATTTAAAGTGATCAAGAGAGAATAGAGCTTTTAGAAGCAGTTAAAGAATATTAACAAAAGCAAGACTTAGTTTAGCATTGAGCTCTTTATATATATATGAATTAAAAATACTATTTTTTGGTCTTTCATAAATATTAAAAACTATTTTCTTGAAAATTATTTTCCTGCTCTATATTTGGATTATTTTTTTTTTTAAATAAAGCAACTGAATAACCTTTCATTCATAGGGAAAGCTATCTGGAAGAGCTGTGTAATACTTTTGCCTGTAAAGTGGCTTACTGGCATTTGGTATAACACATTCCAGACAGTGTGTTACCAGCTAAATGAGTTTATGATGAACAGTTGAGTAAAGTATCATTCTTGTTTTTTTAACTACATCTGTAATTCAATGGAGGAATAGTGAATGGGAACATTACCTGGTGTAAGGACACATTCCCTAAATAACCTCACCCTCAATCCTACATTTCTAAATTCTTAAAATTAGACAAGATAGAATAGGTCATGTGAAGCTCAGCTTACGTATGCCCTTTGAAATGGACATTTATTACATCACTCTATTAAAAAAAAAAAGGCAATATCATAATGGTCTTGATATAAACACTTTGGAAGTTCCAGGGTATGGAAGAAATTATGACTTATTTTGAGTTACCATTTTTTGTTATGACAGAGGAAAGGAAATTTTTTTTGAATGAAAGTGAACTTAAGATTCCTGATGGATGATCTCCACTGCAAAATATGATAGTAGCCTCTTGCTTTCTCAACAGTCCAAAACTTTGGTCTTGCTGAGACATTGCACACATGTTGTTTTCAGCAGCTGTAATTATTTTCTTTTGTCTCTCCTGATACGACATGTCTCTTGATCCTTTGATTAAGTCAGGTACGTCCATTCAGTAAGCAATTGCAGCTTTCACCAGTCAGTCAAAAAAAAAAAAGTGAATTGAAGATTGTACAGCTTTGACTACATTGTGTGTTGGGTTTTTTTGAGGAGAAAGCGCTGAAAAAAAGACAAAATAAGAATAATAGAGGATTTTATTAGTCATTGGGAATGAACTGGGAAAAGAATTCAGATACAATTTGAAAAGTTAAGGGAGAAGAGGGATGGTTTTATTGGTGGTTATCAGTGGTATTTCAGCAACAAGGAGCCAAAAATGGGGTTACTTCAGTGTCAGGTGGCCTGGTTCAGAGTATGAAATGAGACTACCGGTATGAGGCACTATGACTTTCTGGAGTCTTCTAGTCTGAAGACTCTCTTGCCATTATTTCCTACACCAGACTGATCAACTGTAGTAGAATTAGACTGAAGCATCCTGATGTGAGGACCATGAGGGACAGAAAATGCAGCCTGACTCTCTGCTAAGCAATCTTAATATTGTGGAGAATTTTAGAAGACTTGCCCAGCAAGTCTTCACTTCAGGCTGCAAACTGCAAGTTCTGTATTGGCTTGTCAGAATGAAGAAACACGAGTCAGTTTTGACTTTTCCCACTAAACATCTTTGTAAGTTAACTCTTTGGACTTGATTGAGTTTGAAGTCCTGAGACAAACTGTTTGTTTTGAGACTTGCTTGTGTCTTAGTGGTGTTTGCAGATTTTCCCCAATGAAATGAGAAAAACAGCCCTGCTTCATTATTTTTTTTTTTCTGTTGGTCCACAAAGCAATGGAAAGTGAAAAATGTAGAAAGAAACAGATGAAAAAATCCCATATGTCTGTGTGATGCTGATGAACCCTGAAGACACAGTTTTGGTAATGTGGTGCCAACGCCACCAGCAATAATGCAATAAGAGCCTCTCAGTGATTAAATATCCTTTTTAACATCAGTAATAATTACTGTGTACACTTAAGCAATAAACTAATGCCTGACTCCAATCCTTAATAATTAGGCTTCATGAACTGAATTATCTTTAGTGTCAGATAGGCCTAAACATTGCCTAAAACTACAAGGAAAAGAGATAGAACAAAAAGCTTTCACAGGGATAGTATGGGGATAATGTGCCATCCTGCTTTTCTAAAATAGAAATATCTGCAATTGAGCAAAACACATTTATTAAAAAAATATGCCAATGAAGTACCCTACTTGCATTTTAGCCTGTTGTCTCCCTCTATCCCCTGATTAAAGAGGCTTCTTGAAAATTTTCAGAATTCTAACAAATATTTTCGTTATTCCTTTGTAGTCTCTTTTTAGCTCACTTTCCCATAGTATTTCTGAAACTGTTGTAGTGGGAAAGTAGCTGGGTGATTCAATAGCCATTAGTGAGCTGGATTTCCAAAGCTCTCAGTAATGACTTAATTCTGTTCATCATTCAAAATGAGAAGAATTATTAGGGCCAGCAGAAAGCTCCAAGGTAAGGACTAAAAACCAATTCCTTCTCATTCAGTTATAGGCTCTCATAGCAAAAAAAGTTCTCTTACCTGAAGTTATTATTTCTATCAAAATTCCAGACACTCAGTGGTAAAAAAGGCACTTCATTCAATCCTGCCAGTTTCCTATACGCGTGTAGTATAAGCAATAGCTGAAAGTGGTTGAAGGATGCTCGATCCTGTAGGTTCTTCTTGTGCTATTTGTGCTGTAAGGAAGAAGATATACAAGGAGACTATGGTTCTGCCTCCATGGCTTTGATAGCTGATCTCAATGGAGAGTGATTTGGAATCACACCTGTGTCTGGAATTCATGGTCTTTGGCTCTGCTGTTCATACAAATGTGCAAAAGTACTGAGGCCTGCATAAAAATCACACTTGTGGTAAACTGATGTCAGTGGACTTTGGTGCAGACTGGTGTAGCCCCAGAAGACTGTCAAATCTGAAAAGGTGTGGAACTTCTGCAGATTTCATGTTCCTAGATGCACACTTTAATGGCTATTTAGTGTCTTTAAAATGTCTGGTATTGGCTAGTATTGACTTTTCTAGAAATTCCTTTAGATGGCACTTGGGCTGCCTTAAAAAAAAAAATCTAACCCAAGTCCCTTAAGCAATTCCCATTAAATGAGAATGTTCAGTCATTTCAGTCTCAATGGGAGATTTTTGTCTGAGACAGGATTTAATGTGGTGCTCATTTACATCTGAAGGAATATATTTAAAAAATCAGAATGACCCAATATACTGAAATGAAGCACATAAATCATATTATGTCATTAATCAGATTGCCATATGCAGTTGCCAGCCTCTGCTTAATTTGACTGGGATATATCAAAACATAATGCATCAAGTAAAAGGTATTTTTAAAGGGGCTGAAAGCAGCATATACTCCATTACCATTTCTATTTTTTTATTAATGATCAAATGGAAAAAGCTCATTTGCAGTGGTGATGACTTGAAAACCTGGCAGTCATGTTTTTGTGCCCTTCATGAAATAAAAAAAGCGAAAGAGTACGTGTACTTCAGAAATGGCAGAGGTTTGTGTCCATACATCAGTGTGTGTTCATATTCCCGTTAATTTACATAATCCTATTTAAGAGTTTTTTACAAATGGAGCAATGGAAAATGTCTTGAATGACACTTCTCTGGATATCCTCTGCACTTTCAGAGTAGTGAATTATGTAAAGGTCCAATGAATCAAGTACTATGCAAGGAAAAGTGCCTATGATTTTTCTATCCTTTATGCATGCGTGATTAAATGTGTAGTTTTCATGACTCAGACAGAAAGCAACTGGATTGCAACTGGCTGTATGATTTTAAAGGTCTTTTAATATGGCTTTCCCTTCTCCATTCTGCATAATACCTTCTCCAATCATGATTTGGCTGCTTTATCACCATTCTCATCAGGATTTCTGTCTTTTATTTTTAAAGAGTGTTTTCAAATGGAATCAACTCATTGTGGTTTTCAGTTTTTTCTGTGTTTGACATTCAGAATGAAAATCTAAAAATGTCAGTGTCACTACCGTGCTGGAAATTGATATAATGCATGCTAATGAAGACTTCAAAGGAGGAACTGTTTTTATTATTTTAATTTAAAAATGACAGATATGTTTTCTTGAGTTAAACCTAAAAAGCACGTTTGAGGTAGATCAGTTCACGGGAGAAGCAGAAGGAGATACTAATTCACAAGATGAGCAAAGATGTTTCTTGCCATCTTTCTTTCTGTGGGCATTCGAGCTCTGGCAAATTTTACCTTTTTTGAACAGCTTACATAGACTGATTGAAAGTTTCTGTATTGGTTGTACCCTATCTCTTTCTGTCTTTATATTTTGTGGAAATTGGATTGAAAGTGCCAGTGTTGTAAACAAATCACAAGCACCGAGTGAAATATAAATATGAACTTCTAAGTTTAGGTGACAATTGTAATAAAAGCTCTAACTGTGGGAGGAAAGATAAAACTGGTTACAGATACACTTTAGTTTCTGCCTCAGAATTGCTGATGTGATGTTTGAAGGGTTGAAATAAAAATGAGGTTTTTCTTTTCCTGAAATTCCTGTCATCATTGTCCTTGTTTAAGATAACATTTCATTTTACTGCAGTTCATTGCTGCCAATGCTTTTGATCTAAGTACTTCAGAGGCCCGTGTTCCTGATACTTCCAGACACCTACTTCAAGCCATTTGTTTGTATGATCTGCAAAGATTGCATGGTGGCCTGATGAATGGGTGTTAGAATGAACTGGGAAAGAAAAGGCACACTGCATTTGAGCTTTTCAGTACACCTCGGGCTTCAGCAGCATCCCATCAAAAGGCTGCTTCTGAAAGATGGGCAATTATGTGTGCAAACCAAGTAAACAGTTTCCCTGTTTTATAGGGAAGTCATCTCTCATTCTGGTTCAGCTGAAGCTGTACATGCAGAGCAGTAGGGCCAGATTTGGCTCAATTTCTGGCTGTGCTGTCCTTGCCCATCTGATCTCTGCAGCTTTCTTCCTGTGCTGCATTTTCTAAGCATTATTTTGCTCTGTAAGTAGGCTCATGATTAAAACCTGAGTCTCTCATATCTGAATTACTGTCTTTACAGCACAGAGTTAATTGCTCCATGCATTTTTCAGTGACAAAAGGGTAGGAGTTTATTCTTCTCATGTTCTATAGCTTTCTCCACATTGCATTTGCTTGGCTGCTGTTTTTCCGCTGTTTTTCCACTGTTTTCCTGTATTTTTCTAGTCCAAGGTACTCCTTTAGGGTGAGTTTTCTTCTCAATATTGCTTCATGCCCTTTTCAAGAGCTGTGCAGGGGGAGGTGATACACTCCAGTTCCAAGTGTAACCTCTGCTGCTCCAGCTTGAAATTCAGAACTAAAAAAACAGTCTTGCCTTGCTGATAAATTTATAGTTCTATTTCAGCAGCTGCAACTAACATGAGCACTTTGTTTTGGATTTTTTGTGTTACATATTGAAGAACCCTGTCACCCAGCCTCTAGAGACTATCGGAGAAAATGTAGGAAACAGCAATAGAAAATCTTTGTGGTGACTTGTTCAGGGCTACAGAAGTTTAATCTTGGAAATTGCTTTTCTTTTTCTCAGCAGAGCTGTGTACAGAGAGGGCTAAATTTCATTCCTGCCCTGTACAGCATCCTCTGTTTGTCAGTGGTACAGGTAGCTTTCAGCTTGTCATTTGCTTGATGTTGCTAGTGCTGCAACAAGCTTTCATGTGTGTGCATTCTTGCCAAGTAAATGTCCTTCATCTGGCTAAATCTACCTCTGTTTCTTCTAGTTTTTAATCGAATGTGCCACATTAAAAACATTGGTGGAATTATCTGCTGGGAGATGACACTCCAAGCTGAAAAAGTGAATGATAAGTAGTGAGGAAAGTGGGAAGTAATGTGTATATGCAGAAGTTTTATTATCTGAAAATTACTGTAACATTGAAGTCCCTAGATGAGTAAAAACATTGCACCAACATTTCATCACAGACTCTCATCAAAACTTCAAATAGAATTTTTACATCCATACACTATCATGAAGTATTTATAATTATTGTGCCAGGAAATCTACTTGGTGATTCTCAGAAATCAAAGGATGAAAAATAAAAGATACATAAATGAATAAATAATTATAGACTCTCTGTGCATTCTCTAAACCTAGAGTGTCAAAGTTTTTTTGTAGCAGGGGATGACTGACATTTTCAACTGAGCTCCCTAGGAGAGAAATACGAAATGTGCCAGTGGAGGAGGGAAGACTTTCCTGTACAGAGCTCCTAGTGAAATCAGTAGGAATGCTAGCTGTGTAGCTTAGTATCTGTGCCCTGACAGTTAGAAGTAGGTATCTTTTTTCAGATATTCAGGCACCAAGTAAATAGGCAACAGTTAGGTATCTAAACAATCCCTTATGCAAGTGGATTGCTATGTTTATCTGCAGCACATAAACATTGTGATACACGTAGAGCATTGCTGCATAAGGAATTTCTTAATTCTGAGCGAAGCTTTGCATCTTTTTCATTAGGATCATAGAATAACAGAATTGTTTATGTTGGAAGGGACCTTAAAAAACCATTTATTTCCACCACCCTCTGCCATGGGCAGGGACATCTTTCACTAGACCAGGTTTCTTAGAGCTCCACCCAACCTGGCCTTGAACACTTCCAGGGATGGGGCATCCACAACTTCTTAGGCAACCTGTTCCAGTGCCTCACCACCCTCACAGTAAAGAATTTTTTCTTAAGATGTTGTCTAAACCTACTTTCAGTTTGAAGCCATTCACCTGGTCCTGTCCCTACATTCTCTTGTGAAGTAGGGGCAAACAAAAGTGGTTTTTGGAAATCTTTGGGGCACTGAGCTCTTAATACAACCGGAATGGGAAGATGAAAGTATGAGTTGGAAGCTTCTAGCTGAGTAGCTGGGCTGATGCTTCTGTCTTCTTGGGATATGACATGGTAAGCAAGCCAAACTGTAGGGACTCACACTGGTTTGGAAGGCAGCAAAATCTTCTTGAGCAACAAGGCAGTGAAGTGAGATAGAAATCACTCAATCTGTCTGGTGCTCTCAGCCTATTCACTGGACCTGGGACATAACCATCCAGCAGTCTGGAAAGTAACCCAGGATTTGCCTGCTGATATGGCATGAGAAAGACATAATTGATTTCTGTTCAAGTTTACCTGGAGCTCAGTAGAACCTGTGTGACCACAGTTATTGTGTGCTGAGCAATAAGTAAAAAGTCATGCTGAGATACCCTGTGCCCCTACCTGGATGCCAGTCAGGTTGGAGCAGTATGCAGGGTGAGACTCTATCCAGTTGATACTCTTTCTGCACAGATGGGGCTTCCTGTTTGTGAAGTGCCATGTACTTCTTGTGCTGCTGGTCGAGAACAGACCTGGTGCCTAGTCTTTGCTGCCTCCAACTACACAAATGACATAGAGGTAGCTAAAGGCACTGGCATGACCTGTAGGAAGTGCCAAGTAACACAGAACTGACCTGTATTTATATATATATTTATTTTTTTTTAATTATATGCCAACAGTTACATGTACCTTACTTGAGATGTTGTCAGAAGAAGCTCAGTTTGTGGAAAATAAAAGGTATCTCAAAATGGACAGACTGGGGGAGAGGAGAAAAAAAGAAAACAGGAGCCCTTCAGAATCCTGACTATGCCTCAATATCTTGATCCAGCAAGTGGTTTTACCCTACTAATCTCATTTTTATAGGAAAAGATTCCATATTCTTTTAAGGTTTAGCGTGGCAGCATTATATCTTAACTTACACATTTATCAGCTCTTGTGTATATTCGGTTGTTCTACTCCCACTGCAAAGCTGAATCAATCTTCATGCCACAGTTAAATACTGGATGATTTAGTGTGCCATCAAAAACTGCATAAACTGCCTATTAGAAATGTATTAAACATTCAGTAGGAAATTGACTGTTCACATATCTCCTTCTAGTAAGAATACCTAAATAATACAGCAGTCATTACCCAAATTATCTAAACTTAGTTAATTGTACAACAATATGGTCATGATTTTGTGACTGATGATTTTGATTTAATAGAGTGCAAGAATAAAATATGACAAATATATTTGAAAAAATGGGGCCGTGTTTCCATGAGCAAATGACAGGGAAGTGTTTGC
Source organism: Manacus candei (assembly GCF_025592945.1). Lineage (NCBI taxonomy): Eukaryota > Metazoa > Chordata > Aves > Passeriformes > Pipridae > Manacus > Manacus candei. The sequence continues at coordinate 38,992,573 of NW_026138076.1, read as the reverse complement.
AGTGGTGTTCCTTAATCCCCATCAGGATCTAGACTTCAGACTTGTGACCTTTTCAATAGCAGGCATTTCTCTGTTCTAGTAATCACAATCACAGGGGTAACTTCAATGAAACAGATTCTGTGCACTTCAAGCTAATAGCATGAATTTACTTTGCCAGATTTATGCCAAGGAGGGAAACAACTTTTTGGATATGTTAAATTTTTGAATTGACCTGAAAGATCCTTTGAATCTCAAGATGTGTGTCCTGACAATGGTACAACTTTATTGATGGAATAGGTTAATTGGTTGATTATTATTCACCACAATAGCAGAAAAATCCCACATGTTAATCTGTATGTTATTCAGGTTTTGTTATGGAATGCTGGATAGGAAGTCAACTCTAATTGTTTAAGATGTGACACAGCTTGTCAGGGTGCCTGACAAATGTCTGACACCATTTTGAAATAGATATGGTCTTTCATATGGCTAAAATACTTGGAGAATATGTACTTATCATCTAGAATGAGTGGATCAGTCCAAAGAGATGATGGGGCAAAAAAAGTCTGTTGATTTACAGATACCACGAAAATACTCTTCACCATCACTCATACACTGGATGAGGCTACAGATATGAAGGCCAGAATGAACAATTCTCATCATATCTGGCATTTGCAGGAAATGATGTGGAGCACTGCCATGACTCATAGCTTCCATCTGAGCCTCATTACTTCCATCATTACTCCTCTAGAAGTCTGTCTGCATTTTCAGAGTATTTCTGTACTTTCACTTTGAAAACACAGAACAGCTGGAAAACAGAAGGAGTTGTTTGTAAGAGGAAGCATGCCTTGAGTTAAAAGAAATGCAGAGGATATTTGGAGGAGTTTCCAAAATCACGAGGGAATTAAGTATTTTCCCTGTATTACCAGTGTGTCTGTGGAGAAAGAGAATCATTAAAAAGAACAACAGTCCTCTCACTTTCATCCAGACTGATTTATGGTTTCACAGCCTCTAAGCAGGGACCTGACTGATTTGTCTCCAATGTGTTTCAAGGGACACATTTTCTTGTCCTGTCTTCCCTGGGGCTTAATATTATGCCTTACCCTCTTACTGTTCTGAGGATTTTCCTGAGGTGGAAAAGTAAGTCCTTCTCATTTGAGAGCTGCAGGTTCTGAAGGAACTAAATTTTTGTCCATGGTTGGGCCCAAGATCCAGAAGATATGAGAGCCTAGAGATGGGTTCTCTGTCCCCATTTGGGCTTCGTAAAATTGCTTCACTTTGCCTATACCCAAACTGCATTTTCAAGTCATGAGAATGAAAGGGAAAGAAACGTGTACCCATAAGGAAATGCATTGGAAATGGGTGCCAGTGATGTCTCCTCTGATGCTGGGCATCTTGTTGGAATGCAAGGATGTTTTTTGACAAGATTTCTGTGATAATCCTACATTGTATGCAAAAAAACTCGAAATGTCTCCTCCTTTTTCTGTCTCTGTACTGCTCAGGCTTTTGCACCATCAGAGGAATAAAAGTGTTTAACTTTTAAACATGTTGTTGAAATATTAAACAAAGTTTTTCCTGCTGATCGTTAATGCCAAATCAAAGCAGGTTTGAAACGGCTTCATAATCTCTTACATAATGCTGTCATGCTGTTCGTGTCACTGATGCTATTTCATCCTGATAGCTGCCACCGGTAGGAGGCTCAGAAATGTGATTGTAACCATTCTCAAATGCATTTTAAATAAATTTCAGAGATTTCTTGGGGAGATGTGCTTTCTTATGTTACAGTTTTTTTAGGTGGAAACCAAATAGAATGCTCCATTAACTCAGTCTCCTTGTCTATGCATTGCAACACAGATAATCCTCCTCTTATTCCCAAAAAAATGAAGTATTCTTAAAATAGTTGCCTTTTGCTGGATTAGGGTTAAGAAGCTAGAACACAGACTCTTCCCATGCATTGACTTCTTTCATATAGATGGTTCAAGGATTCAATCCCATGTGGTATCTTCCATTGCACCTAACTCTGGTGCAAAATAATCCCCTTGTACCAAGAGAAGAGTCTGCGATTGAAATCAAAGAGTGCCTCCTGTCCCCCTGCCCACAATTTCTCATAGCTGATGAAGGGATTGATTTATGTGGATTGGGAGATCCTGCTTCATCTGAGTTAGATCAATAACTTGAATAATGTCTTTCCACTTGAGTGGCCATATCAGTGTGCCTGGGTATAGGAAGTCTGTGCTTCTTTGGAGGAAAAAAGAAAGAATTCTTCAAAAAGAATCCAGCTCAACCTTATGTGGACTGGAATACATACTGAAATAGCAAATATCTTTTGCCAGTTAGGAAAATGACTTAGATATGGGCATGAGAATTTTTTCAAGATTATATCCTTCAAACCTCAGTGTAAGAAAACTACTGAAGCATATAATAATGTCTTTTGGAACAGGCACATGCTTGACTGCTTCCTCGAGGCACAACGCTTCCTGTATATAGCTTTCAGGTAAATATATCTTCTGACATATTAATTTCTACTTGTAGCCTTCAGGAGCAAACAGGTATTCATGGTCCTCACTTGGAGAATGGTATAGAATACTGTGTGTTATGTGAAGGAAGAGAAAGAAAGAGGAAGGAGCAATGGAATAGGCACCCTCCTTCTCCCCGTTTCCAAATTGACAGCGTATTTTAAATCCAAAAGAGATACTTGTGCTGCTGTTTAATCAAGAAGCTACAATGGCTATGCCTCAAAGCAGGGTCCACCTCTTTGAAAAAATGCTGTCATGTTTCTTAAAAATCAGACATCCTTAATCAAAATTTGTACAGATTGTTTTAAAGTAGTAGTGGGCATTGGAAAGAGAAATATTCCTCTTTCAGATGTCATAGGAAATTTTGATCTAAGAAAAAAATGAAAATTCTTTGGTCTGAAAGTATAACTGCCAGAAGTGAAATCAGAGGAAGTCCATAAACGCAGCAATCGCCAAGGAGGAGGACTGAGAGACTGAGAACCTGTGTGTGTAGCTGGACTAACCAGGAATTTCTCCCTAGTATCCTGATAAAGACATTTCTGTCAGAGTCCTAATGCTTTGGCATTCAGTCTGTTTTTTTCATCTCTATCAATACTTACTGGATTTGGCAGATTATTTTGATTCAGTGACTTGGTGTAGAAGGCGTCTCAGTGAGTATAGAATAATTAGTCAACTGTCAAGTCTGATCTGCTGTCCACTAAATTCAATGGGAGAACTTCCTTCTGGCTTTGTAAGATGCTGGAACAAGTTCCAACCAGTCTAGCCTTTGAAGGCTGTAGGTGTGCACACAGCCTGATGAGCAAAGATAGGAGCTGGTCTCAGACTCTTGCCTTGTTGCTTGAGTGTTTATCCTTAAAGCATTTGTTCTGTTTTCCTCTTTGAAACAGTGCTTTCTCTGCTGTGTTATTACTGCATTGACAAAAGTACACTCAGTTTTTGCGGCTCTAACTCCTACCTATCAGGATTTCACTCATCTGAGAAAGAGAGGAGTATATTTACCCTATAAGGATGTGTTGAAAATTGAATTACTGCTCTTTCTGTTGCATAGAGAAACACTCTTTGTAAACTTACCATTATGCATGTGAATACAACTTTATAGGATCAGGGCCTTAGGAACTGAAAAGTATTGTGGAAGATTTTTGGAAGGTACTCACCACAGCTGATTGTTAATGATAACAAAAGCAGATCTCATCTAGATTAATGACAGGAAGCTGAAAATGCACATTTTTTCTTAAGGAGAACAAAAAAAATTAAGATCTTTAAAAACAGCAGTGAATTTTAAAATATTTTAAATTGTGAACAGATTATTCTACACGTCACTATACTTCAGAGCCTGATATTTATTGTGATTTTTCCATCTTGATTTTTGCTTTTGCAGAGGAAATTCACATAAGAGTTTTATTTACTCAGTGTTGGGGTGGGGTTTCCAGCTCCATTAGAATAGTGTTTCACTGTTAGCCCACTGCTGATCGCCAATGCAAGTGCCAGCCTCCCAATTGACTTCTTTCTGTACACACCCAGGGAAAGCACAAAAAGTTCTCAGGCTTATTCCAGCTATGCCTATAAATCTGTCTGGAAAGGATTCTTCCCCTTCAGCAATCCTAGTGATTAATTAGCTAGCACAAGTCTCTGCAATAGCTCAATCACATTGAACAAGTGGTGTCACATTCTCTTCCTAAATGTGATTATTGCAAATGTCCGTGACATAGCAGCAGGTTCCTTCATTGAAATCTTTTACTGTTGCAGAGATTACAGAACATTTGCTGCTTTCATTTACTACTAGGCACCAGAATATCTCGAACAATTTCAGCTGTAAAGTCAGGAAATACATATTAAATTTTTGAATGTATTGGAGACTTATTTGCACTATTAAGAATCACAAAATCAAGCATGTACAGGATCAAACTGGACTTACAAGATAGACAATTTAGAGGTTATGTTTTATGACTGATAATTCAGTCTTCATGAAAATGTGATTGTACTGCTTATTCTTGCCTGCTACTGCTTGCTTGCAAACATTAACCTCTCCTCATGCAGCTGAATTGCTTGGCTTCAATTGCACAGTGCAGATATTCCCTGAAGATACTCCCCATGGCTCCTCCAATTTTTGGCACAGCTGACCCCTACCTCACTTCTAATTATCCAGATGGTTATATATGGGAAGAAAGACACCCTGTCCAAGAACCTATGAAATGAGAAAGCTGGGGTTAATTATTAAACAATACTATTATATGATTAGCTGAAAACAATGTCACTGGTATTTGTGCCTGAATTCTGAATTGGCTGTCATGTCCTCCTCACTGTAATTTCAGCATGTCTCAATAGGATCATACTAACATCAGCATTTACAAAAGAAGTTGCCTTTAAAACCTTGGTCGTAGTGCTTGTGAAAAAGATAAGCAGAAAGGCCATGGTAGAGAAACAAGAGACCGAGACAGTATACAACACCAAGGCAAGTGTTATGCTGGGACCAAAGCAGGGAAAGAACTAGGGTTCTGTGTGTCCTAACCCTATTATGTCCTGAGTAAACTGCATTACAAAAATGCAGCTCTTAGCTCAGGAATAAAGGACAGAGAAAGAAAAAAGAAAGTGTTTGCTTTCCTGTGTTATAGTAAAAATCTTCCTAGATATAACTGTTTCTTTCCAATGCATTTCCCTGTGGAAGATGGTGCAGGGTTTTTTACACTATGGGGTAGTAAAGAAGCTCAGAACAATAAACATCAGAAAAGGCTGAAAAGATTTTAAAACTTTTTGTTGTCTTCATAGAAAGTTTCAGATAAATTTTCTGGTAATGCTGTTTCCATTCTGGAATTGTTTGAATCTACCTTCTCTGGTGTCATTTTCATTAAATCTGTTTACATCCTGATCCACAAATGTCACATGCTGACAGTTATTAAAATTGGAGATAGGGTCTGAGCTGCCTAGAAAAGAAACCAGTAGGAGATTAGCCTCTGTGAGTGCAGTTCCAGACTGGAATGCATAATTCAAGTGGAGACAAGGGAGAAAAAATTAAAGGCAGATAAATTCAATTTCAGTTCAGAGGGAGTACTCCAGATGCCTCTAGGAGGGAATTTGTTGGTTAATCAAGAAAGGTGCATAGCAAGACAGCAACTGCTGTGAGCGTGGTAATGTGACATCTTGCCTAGACCAAGCTCAGTCAATGAGGGCAGACATCTCTGACATGTTTCTGTTTGGTAACCACAGACCTCCAGGATTTGGTTGGTGCTCGGACAGTGTGTATTTCCCTCACAAAACATTTAGGGGAAAAGAAGGGCTCATATGCCATGTAGGTGTTACCATTAGAATAAAAAGAAGTGCTGATCACTACAGGGCAAGACACTGGTAGAAGAGGGGAACACACAGTTTTTCCTGCTCTGCTGCTACAGATGTTTGAGGGGAGTGGTGTGCTGGTGGAGAGATCATCACCTGAGAATTACAGTCCCCTATTATACTGAATTGCTCTTTAAACTCCAGGATGACATCTTCCTTGCCTTCTTCTCCTTCAAATCTTGAATGCTGCACACAGCTGGGATTTGTTCCTGTTGCTAGGTGTGGAGTGGATGTGTTTCTTTTACCTGTTTGGTTTATGCACCACAGATGTGTTTAAAGTCAAGAGAAAGGGACAAGAACTTGTGGGAAAGAAAGGAATTCAGCATTCAGGCTATACATACCTCTTTGCATTGGCAATAGAGAGCCTGACCAACAGCAAACTCCTGTGGATAATCCAAACTCTGGGGGTCCAGGGCTGCCTGGCAAGGTGTCTTGCACTGCAAATGAAACAAAGAAATGTTTTTAGAGGCATGGGTGAACCCAGTCTCAAGGGTCAGGTGTGGTATTAAAGGTAAGCACAGGGACATGAATAGCATAACTGGTAGCCCTAGACAGTACTAAACAGCTAAAGAAACCATAACCTTTCAGATGACTACCTGTATCTTGAGTGATTTTAATCATCCTTACAGAAATATGGTCATTAGATGATTTTGTTTTCTAAAATGTTGTTCCAGAAGTGAGTTAGGTATCTATTCTTGTAAGAGCAGATGGAAAGCCAGGGGGATCATGGTATTTAAGTGCCTCCTCCTTCTGTAAATGCTACCAGTAAACCCTCGGCCTCAGTTTCCACAGTTGAAAAAAGACTGTGATGTACCAATGCCTACCTTCTTCCTGTGAGGACTTGGCTTTGACATGGCTAATTCATTCCTGTGTTCAAAGCACAGTGGGTTGCAAAATTATGGTTATTAAAGCCAGCTATTAGTGAGTGTTGTCTCCTTTGAGAATATTGATTTAATCACATGCCTCTGTGTATTTAAAGTCTGAAGTGATATGATCACTTTATTCTGTGCAAAGATCAATTTATTCCATGTATCTAATGAATAATTATGGAATCTTTTATGTTCTTTCTGTAATGAATAAAAATAAATGGGTTTAGTTGAAAAGACAAGAGAATATGCTTGACAAAGGAAGTCCACCAGACTATTCTGCACCAGCTTCTAACCTTTGCTTCTTTTTCCAGATGTACTTTTTTCCTTCTTTTTCCCCCATCTTTGTTTTAGTCAGTGCAGCAACTTTTTACTACCTACCTTTCCTTCATTAGAAAAGTGACTTTTAAAAAAAAAAACCAAACACAAACATGAGGATTATTGTTACTTTTATTGTTCCATGAAGGACAACTGTTGGAATTAAGGGTGTGTTCCCTAAGGAGAATACTAGTCCTTCTAAGTTAACTTTATGACTTAATTTAATACTGATACTGTTCTGGTGTGACAGAAGTGTAGAACCACACTTGTGAGTGGGACTACTGAAGGAACATCTACTGAGGGTCCTGTGCCTGCTTGCTTAAAGGCATCTGAGACCTTATGTGAATGGCCAGGGAGTTACTCCTAGAACTTATTCTGTTTAGGAAAAGAGTTTGTGTGGAGGATAAGGTATGCCAGTGAGGTGTCTTAAAATCTGAAGATCAGAATCCCTGAGCCAGGGGGTCAGAATCTCACCACATAGCTCAGAGACACCAACTCATTGGTGGAATGCCCTTTGGGTAGAGGGCTAGAAGTTTATTGGTTTAGTCTCTAGAATACTTAAGGCCATGCATGCATATATAAGACTATTGTGGCTGTTCCTTGTGTAACCTGAGTCCTCACTAAGGCTTTTTGCTTGTGTATTGATCAGAAAATTCCGTTTCTCTTATTCTTGTGGTGCTTGGACAAAGCTTTCATGTTTCTGGCCTTTATTCCAGGAAGGAGAGTAGATGCATTGCACTGTGTTGTGTTGGCCTTGTATCGGGTCTCCAGAGGAGCAGGGCAACTGAGAGTGCTGTACTCTGCCTTCTCTCTAAATATAGGTTTACTTAAGGCCAAATTATTGTCTTCCTCTCTGTCCTTGTTCTGTTTCTTGCTACAGAAACTAACAATAAACCATTGTTTCCATAGCTACATATCTATTATATCTTTCATGTCACTGCTTTTGAGACTATGTCCAAAAAGGAAAGAAATTTATAAAAGACGGGCATGTATCTAGTTGAGTACTCCCTTGTCTCTGGTAGTAAAAGCTCCAGCTGCAGTGAAAACTAGTCCCCATGAAAGTCTGGCTGTCCTTCTGGGACAAACGTTACCAAATGCATATGTATGCCCTCATTATCAGGGGTGCAAAACCACAATCACTAGGGGCTGGCCTTTTCCTACAAAGCCACTTCAAAACCCTCTGAGGCTGCAGACAAATATTCTTGTTTGTCATTGCTGCCCCTGCTGCCTTCTCTGTGTTGTATGGCTTAGTCTAAAAGTAGACGTAGAAGAGAAATAGAGCCTGCTTCTCTTGAGCTGTTTAGCTCTGTATCTAGGACTTCAGGGTTCCCTGGGTAGGTAGCTTTGAGAAACAACATCAGACCTTTGTAGAATTGATACATCTGGGACACAAATCCTCAGCCACACCTGTGCGCGTGCGTGCAAGTGGAGGTGATGTGAATATCTTGTTTTTCTGTGAGAGAGGTTTGCATTCAACTCAGGCTTAAACCAAATTTAAAAAGAAAGAGAAACCCACCAAATATCTCAGCCTCCCAACTCCAGCCCCTAACATTTCCTCAGCTGTCAGTACTGTTTTGGCCAGCTTTCCTAATAGCATTTTTGGTTCAGTCTTAAAGAGAAGAATTGAAGTGCTCCTTTGGGAAATGAAAAATATTTTCAGGTCTAGTGAGAGCTGATTTGCTTTTATTAGATTCACTTCTCTGTTGTAATAAACTGGGGCATGATGTTGCGAAATGCATGTTACAGTATTACCACCAATAATGTCAACACTATTAATATAATGTCTGTAATTCACTGCACTGTGCCTCATTATTTCATCTCTATAGATTCTTGTTGTTGCAAATGTAATAATTTTTATTTTGTATTATATTAACTGTCTAAGAGGTCCAGCACTCTGCTATATTCCCCAAAAATAGAAGATACTAAGATATATACTGCCTCAAAGGTGTTACATTTGCAAAGTGATAGACTGATATGAGAAAAATCTCCCCTTTAAAGTATTTCCTTGAGATCACAATGGCTCCCGCATCTGCTGCTTTACACAGACTCTTTTGGGCAGGATGCTGTAATTATGTTTTTGTCGAAGCAGTAGTTTCTTTGTATCTTACCGATTATCTGAAATCATTTTTATTTCTGCAGCCTGCTGGGTTTGTGTTAGCAAACTTCCTTGCTTTATGTACACACATGGATGTGACATGAAAGATAGTTTTGGCTCCAATTTTTGACACTGGAATTATTATCTTTTACCCACTTTATATTGTATGAATATGTCCAACCTTTATTTAATACTGATTTCTTACATTAGGGAGCTGAGGTGAGGGGAGTGTTGTGATTATATGTTAAACTTACTGTTAGGATGTTATACCTTAGCCAAATGCATTGCAGACTGCCGTTGGGATATAAGGCAGGTACTTTGGAAGCTTTGGAACTAGCTAGTCTGGAAGTAGCTAATGCTGATCTGTGGCACCTTTCTGAAAGTATTAACGTAGTCCATGTCTCAAAGTTTCTGGCCTACAGAACCCTTTAATTTTGAGGTAGAGTTAAGGCTGAAGTTCAGAACAAATTGTACTATTTTTTAGCATTTATTTAATTTGAAATATATTTGCATATATGTGATGATGTCTGTTTTCACCACTACCAAGGTGACTCAATTGGTGAGACATTTCGGTTTTAATACAGGTCAGGCCTATGGTTTTGAAAGTCCTCCTGTATCCTGGTTGAAATTATTCAAAAGGACATGCATTTTCAACCTTTGCTCCACACTCATTAGACCTACTCTCAACATTTTCCCAGGAAATTATTTTCTCATAGAAAATTTCTCGCCTACAAATTGTTTCTGAGAATCTGTACTGGAGCACAGATCCCATTTCTATACTTCCTTCTCTTGAGAGAAGGGCTACTTTGTTGGATGAGATCTGCTGCATGAACAACTGCAGAAAGGACAAAGGCTGCTTTAAGGGCTGCTTCCCAAGGAATTTTTCGAATCAGTGTCCTGAATAGGCCAAAGTCAGCCCTCTGGAAGTCCAGGGCAGAAGTTTTGTTGACACCTCTCCTTATTTCACTGAGTATTGAAAACTATCATATCATGGTTGCTCTGCTCATGGTGGCCTCCGACCACCACATCCCCCACTAGCCCTTCTCTGTTTGTAAACAGCAGGTCTAGCAGGGCCCCACCCTGGTAGGCTCAACAACCAACTACAACAGAAAGTTATCTTCCATGTGCTCCAGGAACCTCCTAGACTGCCTCCTTTCTGCTGTATTGAGTTTCCAGAACACATCAGGCAGGTTAAAGTCTCCCACAAGAACAAGGGCAGGGGATCGTGGAACATCAGCCAGCCGCTTGTAGAACACCTCATCTGCCTTTTCATCCTGGTTGGCTGGTCTATAACAGACTCCCACCAGAATATCCAGCTTACTAGCCTTCCCCCTGCTCTTTATCTGTAGGCACTCAACCTTATCGTCACTGTCCTCAAGCTCTACACAATCAAGACTCCCTAATGTACCACTTATCTTTCCTTTCCTGTCTCTTCTCGAGGGCATGTACCCATCAATTGCAGCACTCCAGTCATGTGAATCATCCCACCACATTTCTGTGATGGTGGCTACGTCAGAGCTTTCCTGCTGCACGATGGCCTCCTGTTCCTCCTATTTTTTGGCTTTTTTTCTTAGTATGCACCCTTTCCTATGACACAATGACTTTCACAAGAGCAATTTTTTTCTTTCTTCTTCCTTTTCCTATTAAATTGTTTGGGTTGCGCATAAAGTATTTGCCTTTGCATTTTTAACTTTAAAGCAGGTAATTTTCTGATTTCACTGCATCTTTTCCAAAGCAGGAAGAACTCCTGTTAGCTGTTATGGACCAAATGATACAGGATAATACATACGGGAATTGGCAAAGTACTATGAAAATAGAAACATAATATATACCCTATTGAAAAATAGGCATCTTGTAATACTGCATCTTAAACTGAGAATGGAGTTTGAACAGCACATGGCTTCCTAAGAGCTAGAGATGGCTTTGGTCTTTGACTTGTCTCTATAGGTTTGAAACGTAAGGAAGTCTATTCCCTTTAATACACATGAGGACAAAATTCATGAGCTTGTAAGATTTGAAGATTCTGATAAAGTGAAATGGAAAATGCACAACCCCTTAAAGTATGTGGAAGATTACCCAAAAGCCTGTATTTAATAGTAGGTTTCTGTACATTATATGTACTCCTCCTCAAGTGCAGGTTTTCTTTTAAAGATATAAAAGTCGCTGTGGAAACCTGCTGCAACAGCTTTTAAACCATCAGCAATGTATAAAAGTCTGTTCCGAGAAGGGCTAGTGACAAATGAGGTGAATTAATTTGAATCTTCTGAGAATGGCACAGCAGAGCTGGAAAGGAGAGAACAGCCTACAACAATTAGTGTCTGTAATAAGAGCTTTTGGGTTCAAAGGGGTCAGTGGGTCCATTTCTCTTCTACAGAAACTAGCAGCTGAAGTTTCATTTACCAACTTCATTTAATAATGAAACTTCCTGCAGTGTCTTTAACAAGCACCAAACTTGTGAGGTGGACTAGAGAGTTGTATTATTCAACCGGCTGAAATTACTTTTTCTATGAAGCCAGGAAGAAATTTTTATTTTCTACTCACTATTGTTTATGCATGCTGCATTTCTATATGTAAAACAAACAATCAATGTTTCTTAGTCTTTTTCATCACTGAATGCTTGCAGGGGAAAGAGAGTTTCACTTATTTTGCTTGAACAAATAGAATTACTGTGGAATGCATCCCAAATACCTGAAATTCATTTTTAATAGCAAGCACGACTGATCTTAAAAATAAATAGCAAGGTAACTGAAGAAGAGTTGTCAGTTAACTTCATCGCTTCTTCCCAAAGCCAGGTTTTTTCCTATTTCAGTTTGCGACTGAGGAAAGAACCAGAAATGCTAATTACTTGATGAGCAGTGGGAATATGGCAAGAAGTCCTCATTTGCAGGCACCAATGAGTCATAAAGGAAACACCGTGACACAAGGGATTTCTCATTCTTTTATTTATGGTTTGATTCTGTCACCATTATTTGATACTCACAGGCGTAGCAGGATGCTGCTCAGGCTTTAAAAACAAAGAGAAGTCAGCCTGAAGCAAATCACCTTGCACACTGGGGAAGTTCAGAACTGATTTCTCACCAGGCTTGATTCTCCTTTTGGATGTGATTGGAGAACAAAGTTTCCCTCACAGGAAAAGCTAAATGTTTTGAGACTTTCTTTCAGCATACATCAGGATGAAAGTGAATCCCTGGACTCTCCTTTTTCCTTCTCCTCACCAGCCATGCTGTTTCCTACATCCCTTCACTGCTTCTCTGCATCAGGCATTGTCTTTTCCCTTTGCTTTCAAACATGTTAATGTCTCTCTCATGCTACGTTATGAAACATCCCCTATATCCCATCTGCTTCCATCACTGTCACTCCTTCTCTTGTTCCTGCCTCCCTCTGTGTTTCAGCTCCATTAGCAAACTGTACCATGGCATACTTTCCTAGCAATTCATTTCCATGAGTAATTGCCTCTGTCCTCTCCTTGCTGTGTGGGCTTCTTGCTCAAAACTAAGCAAGTCCATCCTAGCTGCTCTGCATCCTGAGCCTAGATTGCCTGAAGCTCTAGGATAAAAGGGCATGTTTCACAGCTTGGTTCCTCGGGAGCTTCTTACTGAAAGGATGGAATTTCTGTTCATCAGAGATGAAGTTTACATATGAGAGTGAAAATTCTGTACCTATACCCTTCTCTCTGCTACACAGATCTAGGGATTAAGAAATGCCTCTAAAAGTCTTCACTTTTTTCCCCCATTGCAAGGCTTTTTCTCCCAGAAACAAACAAGGCATGGTAGACCCTAAATACACGTAATAAGACATTTATAGACTCATTTTCCAATTGCAAAGGAAAGGTGACACAGGCTATAAGTGCCACCCTGGACCTTCACTGTTCTGTTCTTTACGAATGCTGTCAATGCTGTGGCTTTTGGTGTTTTGTACTAAAGGTCTGTAAAAAGAATGCTGGGATGGTCATTGTTTTGGTGCTATCTAGTGTTCTGTGACTATTTAGTGGGGTTCTCAAGGACTTTTATGTGTTCCATGGTGGACAGTATTTACAAGAGAATGACATGGATGAGACAATGAAATTGTTCAATCCTCACTTCAATCCCTAGATTCACAAGTAGTGATTTCTAGTTGTGCTGTTGCCTGCTGTTTGGACATGAAGCTTTGATATTGTGTGGGAAAAAATACCAGTAGAACAGCCAGCTGAGGAGCTGTGTGGAGTCTCTTCCCCTGTGTGCTGCAGACACCTCTTCAAAGTTTTGATTCATTCCACTTCAGAGGCTGAGATGGAGGAGTTCTGCATCCAAAACCTCCTGGTCTTTTTCTGTTCTCATTCTCCCCAGCGTCTGTCTTGCCTTCCTCAGAAGGGACTTCAGTTTTCTCATGGAGTTGTTCTTGAGGACTCTGCCATCTCGTGGTGGTCTTCTCTGTTCACTGCTGCTTTACTGGGAATTACTCCTTTCGTGGGATAGATCCAAATTGTGTTGTATGTGAGTGTCCCATGCAGAGGGTAAGACCTAGCAAGGTAGAAGTTGGAGAAAGTTTGTATTCTCTCTGCATTGCAGCTGAGAAGCTGAACTGTGGCAAGTAAAATAACACCCCTATTTCTGCATAGTGAGAAGAGACTGGGAATGTGGCCACAACTGCCTCCTCTCAGCTCTAAGCTTTATCTTCTATGGCATTTTTCTCCCTCTCCCTCCCTCTAACAGCTCCACTTTTATTTTTTTTCTCTTCTCATAAAGAAGGAAATACTTTCTGCAGTGTTGCAACTATCCATATCTGAAATTTGAAGAAAATCCATACCCAGCTTTTCCTGCCCAATATTCTTGGCACTATGACATCATAACCCCCATGTGTCCTGTCACTTAAACAAATGTATGACACAGTTCCACTTTTCCTCTTTAATTGGAACTAGCTTGTTTCAAGGAACTGAAGAGGCAGACTACTCACAAAGGTTAGTGTGGAGAAATATATCATTGTCTTGCAGGATGTTCTAAGTGGGTCTCTTGAGTATCAAGGTCAGAGTTTATTTAGCAGCAAGTTCTACTGGTATGAATCATCAATAGTGTTTCTTACACAATTTATCAATGCCTGGCAATTATACTTTATTCTCTAAGGAAATTCTATACTTTTTCTCTGTAAACAATGCATGTTTTTAACTCTTCATTGTCCTTTCCAAGTATAAGTCTCAGTTCCTTTGACACAGAAGAATGGATATGATATAGCTCTATGTGCTTTTGAACAGCTTTTAGTTCAAAAGTCAGTACTGTATCAAAACCAGAACTTCTTGAAAAAGAAAGTTGATTCAGACAGAATAAATTTTCAGTAAAGTTCTAGTTTTCCTAATTTGTTCTGCTTTAAAAAACATAATCTTGGGGCAATAGATAAATAATATATATTTTTTAAATTTCTAATGGGGGGAAAACCACCATCTTTCACACTGGGAAATGAAATAATTTTTTTTCAGCAGCTTAATCCATGCTTCAGTGAAATTGAAGAACTAGGTATTTCTAAAATTCATGATGTTTTTTATCAGTTTGGTGAATGAACTCAGAAGAATGAATCTCTGTTAACTGCCAGACTCTATGTGGCTGGGCTGTCCTGGCTGAAATAGCTCTGAAATTCCAGCTGCTGGCACGTGCTGTCTCTAGAAATGAGCTGAAGCACTTGAACTAGGGATGGATCCAGTAAGTGCCGAACATGGGTAATAAATCATGAACTCCAGCTCTCTGAGTAGCCACAATGCTTTTCCGCAGCTGAAGGAGTACTGAAGCAGAGAAGGTAGTAAAATTGTAGGCAGCATTTTGCACAAGTGTAATTGCTTCTTGAACTGTGGTTTAACATCTCTTTTTAAAAAAAAAAAACAAACAACAAAAAACCAAAAAAAACCCTCCAAACCAAAAAAAACCACCTAACACCCCATCCCGAAACCCAAACTAATGACCCAAATAAACATACTCCACACCTGTGCCTTACTGGGTAGGCAAGAGATGCATATGTCAAAGAAGGCTGTTCTTTCTTTGTACAAATAATACCCAGTATCACCATCTTTGTCTTTTGGTAGATCTGGTACATAGCACTCATCTTTAACACACTGGGCCTATGAGACAATGCTCCCAGACAAGCTCCTGTGCTTTGGTGGAGTGCTATAACCTGTACAGAATGTGATGAGAACGCATGTGGCCTTATGTTGCATTTCTGTAGGCACTGTTTCTAATATACCTTTTCAATCAGAGCGTCCCGATGTTTAATGAAACACTGTATTTCTTGCTTCTCTGCTCTGACAGAATCCAAGAAGACAACTGACATGAAATACTAACCTGCTGCAAACTCCTTCCCCTCCAAACCATTTATTTATTTATCTAACATTTCTCTGACATTTCAAGTTTCAGAATGTGTCTTCAAGGTTTTCCCTGCTATTAGGCAGACTAGCTGTTTCCCCTTTGGGAAAAGCTCAGACTCCCATGTAACTGAATTCCAGGAGCTTGCTCTTCAGTGAAAATACTAAAGATCACAAGGTTCCCCATTTTTCTATGGAGTACCTTTCCCAAGCCGTGCCTTGAAGTGCAGTTTCCCCAAGTTATCTGTGGAGATGAGGAATGCTGCAGGTTAGATTGTATCTTTGCATGGTGGAGAGGCTCTTGGCCTCAAAAAGTGTGTATAGTTGAGGCAACCAACAAAGCAAATACAGGTATGAACTGTCATGTAATAACAGAGCTATGGGCCATCATTCCTGTTCTTTGTGGGAACTTGGAAACTGGCCCTGACTCAAGTAGCTGTTGTGATGGGTGTACAGTCAGCATTCAGACCTTTATTTCGGCATGCAGTTGAGAGTAGAGCTGAAATGAGAACAAAATATTCTGGCCTGCAATTAAGGAGTTTCTTTTTGTTCAGTAGTAGCAGGAGGCTATGCTGCCTTCTGATCTTTCCTCTGTTATTTGGGATTCACAGCAGTGTTGATAAACTTTAGTGTTAAGTACATCAAGTCATCCAGAGCTGCACTGTGAATTGGGCTACAGGGTGAGAAACTCACTTCCATATTTGTATTTTACCAGAGGAGGTTCAGATTAGATTTAAAAAAATAAAAAAATCACTGAAAGAGTCATTAGGCACTGGAATAAATTTCCCAGGGAGGTAGTGGAGTCACCAGCTCTGGAAGTGTTCAAGAGATGTCTGGATATGGCACTTGGGGATATAGTATAAGGGTGATTATGATGGTTCTAGGTTGATGGCTGGACTAGATGATTTTGAAGGTTTCTTCCAACCTTGTTGATTTTGTGATTCTGAATGAGCTGGGACTTTGCTGAGAAGTACATGGAGTGGGAAAGGGAGATTCATGTGGTCTGTGGCTGTATTTCTCTAGTTACTCAGTGGGGAGATTTGTTTATGTTATAAGCCAGCAGGAAATAATAACCTCACTGGAGCAAAAGGAAAGGAGGAGAGAGCTGAGATGCAGGAGTCCTGGGATCTACACATCTCTTTAATGTAGTCATGTCTCAGAGGAGTGTGTCTGCCCATATATTTTGGTCAAAATTGGCTTGTTTCAGTTTGGAAGACACTTACTTGAGCTGATTTGTGAACTGTGCTTCGACACACACTTTCTTTTTTGCACCCACTTGACTGAACAATGAAATGTTTCATCAGAAGTAAAATCAAACTGGTATGACTAAGAGTGTGTTGGCAGACACTGGACATACCTTCTCCGTGCACAAGTTGCAAAGCAGAAATAAGGAGTTAGATTTGACAGACCTATCACCAAGTCTGGAGGCACTATAACCGTTTCAGCATAGCACTAAACCTGGAAGCAGAGTTTATGTTCTTTGGCTCTGTGCCATGCTTTTAAGGCAGTTCTGAGCTAGCTAGTGAGTTAGCATCTCCTCAGGGACTGTGTTGTACAAGTGAACGTGTGCAAGATGAGAGTTCAGTGTGTGTGGGGGAGTTATTTTGTGGCTTTTTGAGTTGTCTTGCTGCTGCTGTTGTTTTGTGTTCATTTGTTTTTAAAATGTATTATGGTCAGTAGAGCAGTAGGAGGAGCCTTTTCAGTGCTTTTGGCTTCAGAAGTTGTTATGAACCTTGTTCTCTTCATCAGAACAGGCCATTGTGTTCAGGCTATGAGGAGACCTAAACTGCATTGAATTTTGTGGGAATGCTTTATGAGAAACCAGAAGCAATGCTTTTAACTTTCATACAAGTCAAGGAGGCTGTACATGCAAGAAAAAGCTTTTAAGAGGAAAAAGAAAGAGCTGCACCTTTTTTACATAAAAATGATAAAATTGGTTCTTCTTGGAATGCTCTCTTCATTGGAATGCTCCAGATACACTGTGTATCACCCCAGTCTCCAAGGTAGAAGATGTAGAGGTTTCATATAGTGAATGTCCCATCCCAGATCATCCTACAAGCTTTGGATACACAGGGGGGTCTACTAGGACACAACACAGTTTGATGAGAATTCATGAATTAAGAGGGGGTACATTTTGTTATCAAGCTCCACCCTCTCCCCCCACCCTTTCTTCTTTCCCAGGAAAAGCTATTATTAGAAGGGAAACTGTGTGGAAACTTGTTGGAACTATGTCCTTTTTTATTTTTCTTGCTTATGAGCTATTGAGCCTGCTGATTGCCTTTCACAGAGTTTATTAAAGCTGATTCTGATTTCATCAGAGCCCATGATAACAGGACTGTAGACTTACTTTTTGGTTACTTTTACAGGGCACTACTAGAAAATACATATGATGGTCAGATGTGTTAAAGTACTAGATGTGGCTTAAACACTATATTGAGCAAGTAGAAATAGCACTGCTGGGAAAGTAGAAGTGTAAAATGGTGGTGGATCAAGGTAAACAAGGAGAAGTGAAACAGACCAGAAGGAATCCTCCTAATCTCGTCTTCTTATTGATCAAGTTTTCTCCTAGTTCATACCTGCTTGAACATGTCCCTACTGCTTGTAAATCCTCCTCTCTCGACTCTACTTTGTCTTCATAAGAATTCGGTGAACTCTGAGTTATCATAATTTCCACAGTGTAAAGAAATTATCTGGAAAAATGTTTAATTGCAATGAAAAGTCACCTTAAAATGCAATTTATGGCCACCTGGAAGACCTTGTCTACATCTTTTGCACAAAATTTTATTTCTCTAAGATATTCTGAGGATAACCTGTTCCCATAAAAGTTTTCATAGAGATGATGGCTCTGGTGCATAGCTGTGATGCATATCATGCTCTCCATGGTAGGGAACACAGAACTTCTACCCTCTTTCACCGCTAAATCTCTGAGCTTGCTCATGTTGTTTCTTTCTACTTTCATATCCCTCTTCAACCAGGGAGATTTATAGACCTAGACATTACCGCTCTCCTTCAATACTGTTTTGTGAAATGCTGATAACACGAAATGTTTAGTCCGTCTGGACACACTCTGGGCCAGATTTTTATGTTCATAGTGCCCTTGGTCTGGAGTAGAGTTCAGCTTCAAGGGATGTCATCTCTCTACTAGGTATCTTAAAGAAGCTGGAAGATGCATATTTGAAGGTTCAACCAGATTGCTTAAATGATTCAAAGTCACAAACCTAATAATCATAGAACCATAGAATCGTTTAGGCTGAAAAAGACTTCTAAGATCATTGAGTCCACCCATGAACTCAGCGCTGCTCAGTTCACTGCTAAGTAGTGTCCCTAAGTGCCACATCTACATGTCTTTTTAAATACCTCAAGGGATGGTGAATCAACCACTTCCCTGGGCAGCCTGTTGCAATGCTTAGTAACTCTGTCAGTGAAGAAGGTTTTCCTAATATCCAATCTAAACATCCCCCCACTCAATTTGAGACCCTTTCCTCTCACCTTATCATTTGTTACTTTGGAAAAGTGACCAATCCTCACTTTGCTACAACCTCCTTTCAGGTAGTTACAGAGAGTGATAAGGTCTCCCCTGAGCCTCCTTCTCTTCAGGCTGAACACCCCTAACTCCCTCAGCCACTCCTCATAAGATTCATGCTGCAGCCCCTTTGCCAGCTTTGTTACCCTTTTCTGGACACATTCCAGCACCTCAATGTCTTTCTTGTAGTGAGGGGCCCAAAATGGGACACAGGACTCAGGGTGTGACCTCACCAGGGCCCAATACAGGGGGATGATCACTGCCCTTGTTCTGCTGGCCACACTATTGCTGATACAAGCCAGGATGCCACTGGTCTTCTTGGCCACCTGGGCACACTGCTGACTCATGTTCAGCCAGCTGTCAAAAAGCATCCCCAAGTCCTTGTCTACCAGGTAGCTTTCCAGCCACTCTGCCCCAGCCTGTAGCACTGTAGAGGACTGTGACCCAAGTGGAGGATCCATCACTTGGCCTATTGAACCTCACACAGCTGGCCTCAGCCCATTGACCCAGTCTGTGCAGATCCTTTTCCAGAGCCTTCCTACTTTCCAGCAGATCAAAAACATCTGTTTCTGAAACCTCAGTTAGATCTTGTTTAAAATGGGCTGAGAAGTTATTTAGGGTAGTAGGGCCAGTGTGATTGTATACTTTCCTACTCCTTAGGACACGGAACAAGAAAAGAATACATTATAATGAGCTCAATCAACTTCTTTGGCTCAGTGTGTATAAACAGAACATAGTGTCTTTGTAACAGTACCTTTATAAAAACATTTTTAAAGTATTTCTTTTATAAAACTGAAGAAGGAAAAAAGGCCTAATTTTGTTATTTGCCTGCTTCTTTTCTGACATGTTGGTACTAGTTTAATTCCCAAGACGTACACATTATATAATAATTTTTCTAATTATGCTGAAGGCCTAGGGTACATACATGGGAAACTATGACTGGCATTATAGGAACAAGAAGCAGACTGAGTGACAGAACTCTTGGGTGAATTGCACAGATGAAACCTAGATGACTTATTCTTGAACAGAAGGTCTAAGGAGGTGTAAGCATCTTTCAGTTGAGTCTGCCATGAGTTTCCTGATGGATTCAGCCATCTTACTGTTTTCGGGCATTAAATTCCACATTATAACTCTACAATCTCTGTTTGAGCAGATCAGTAATTTCAATTTTGCCATCTTCTGCAGAATACAATGATTTTGTTTAGTGTTGAGGCACTCTGAAATATCATTTCTCTAGGAAGTTAAATTGTGAGGCAATGGACTCTTTTGTTAAAAGTTTTTAAAAAAACTACTTTGACAAAAATGTAAATGTTTTTGGATTAATGGTTTGGATTCAGTCATCTGTTGTCTCTGCTCCTACTTTCTTGCTGTTGTTACTTTCTTTTCTTATGGAAAATAATCAAAGGGCAAAAATCAGGAAGAAACAGTCTTTGTTGTATTATATTCCAAAATCAGAAACCTCTCTCTCACTCTCTCTCTTTTCTTTCTGACTTATTTTCAAAGAAAGACTTTAAACAGTTTAAACTGGTCTAGTAATTAAATCCTCTCTGTCCCATGTGTTTTTATTATCTGCAAAGCAAGGCACAGCAGGCTGTGTCTCTGTTGTGTGCCTGCTTTCTGGGTGCCGGCACACAGGAGAGAAACCCTTTACTATCCCTTACCCAAGTGTAAAGCTCTCTGGAGGAGCCTTCCCTGGAGCACCATGTTGTGTGGATCAGCAGTGACTGCTCAGAGGGTTTTCCCAGGGGAGCTGCAACTGTTGTTGACTGTAACCAGATAGCACTGCTGAACCCGAGTGCTGTGAAGTCTCCATAGCAAGGGAAACAGCGAAGCCTGGCAGAGGGGGCTGCAAAAACTGGCCTATGGGGGTACCTTCATCTGTTCTGAGGTTTCCTAACTCCTTGAAACTTAGGAAAACCACTAGTGTTGTCTTAGTGCTCATCAGGAATCTGCCGACCTTTTTTAGTCTCCCTGTCTATTCAGGGGTGGTACCTGTCCCTGTTACCCAGGTTCATTTGGTCTGTTCTTTTGTGAGCTTGGTGTAAGAGCAGTGTGACTTGAAGGGAAAATGTATTCTCTTCAACTGTCTGACTGCAGACATTGTTTGCTAGCCTCCTGCCATGCTTATTCCAGAGATAGTTTATCTGGATCTGTTGTATTTCCATCTTGGCTGCTTCCTATCAGGCCTAGGATGAAGCTGTGAATGACAAGAATTAACTCTCTGTCATCACAGTACAAACACTTCAACTGACTCCCTCCCAGAGTCTGTAAACTGGTCCCACATCTCTGGTTCTATGTGCTGTTCTAGAACAGCAAATCCATATAAGCATAAATAATTAAAAGACCTGACTACTGCTGAGAGGGGACCCTGTCTTAGCAGCAAGCACAATTTAAGTCAGTCCCTCTTCCCCATCAACAGTTCCTGTTACCTCATCTGTCTAGTATCTGAAGTAAACATGGTGTGCTACTGAAGGTGATGTGGAGTTGTACTATCCTGTGAGATAACAGAGATCTCTGAGTTTTCAATAGAGGCTTTTGGTCAGTCAGTGAAGAGTGCTTCTCCTCTATGCAGTCTGGCCTGTCTGAAGTGAAAGGTCCTCTGGAAGGTCATCTTTTCCTGTTGTCTTTCAAGACCCTGAGAAGCCATGGCTTTCTGTAATGATGCCTAAGAGAGAATTTCTTGTATGCTAGTGCTATACATGTCCTTGGCATCCATATGCTGCAACCATGAAAAATCCTACTTCTCATGGAACTGTGCTATGAATAGCTGCTGTAACTTGGATATTTTCAATCTGAATTCCAGGCAGCTGACAATTGAGAAACATTAAACATCATGATTTCTCTAAAGATACAGCTTTAGTAGTTACATAGTACAAGTAAATTGCTCTGAAGGTAGTGAATGTATAAGTTAAGGCAGAGGATACTATTGTCATGTGCTAAGCTAGTGATATATTGCAGTTTGTTTTGTTGATTCCACCAAGATTCTGCAGCGGGTTTTTGCTCATCTGTATCAATGGTTGGTATCAGAGTCTCCTATTATGCAAAATAAATCAGTAATATCTCTCCCTTCCAGGGAAAAATGTGCAGCAGTTTATTGCCTTGTAGAAGGAAAAATAAATTAACAATGCCGACTGTAACTAGAGTGAAACACGAGGGAAATCAGTTTGCCATGAAAACATCTGTAAAGGAATTATCTGGCTGAGAATCAGGTATCAGAACTGCCGCTTTAGTATGGCTAGCTTAGATGAAAAGCTGAATTGCTGAGCATCATTTCTCATACTGTGAAGTAATATAACATAATTCTAATGCAAACATATGAGCTGAGGGCCAACTTTATGATACCTAGAGTCCAGATTCTTGGATGCTTGCCTAAGCAGAGCTGAGCTTACCACATGCAGCACAACTTCAAGCCTTGTGGTTATTAAGAAGACTTACACTCTTTGTTACACGACTAGAGTTAGAGGGAAGAGGGCCTTTGTACTGAAGGACCGCAGGAACTGTCTGACTTTTAGGAAGAACACAAAAGAGAATGAGTTACAACACAAAAAAACCCCAAGGGTTGGGCCTGATGAACAGGTTGTCCTTCCTTTAGGTTGAAAGGGAGGAATTTGGGGCTTCTGTGTGGGACTTGCAATCTCAGTGTTTCTGGTGTGGCATTACCCCGTGCTGGGGACCTCAGGTGACTGACCTGAGCTCCTGCTGAAAACCACCTGCAGCTCATCTAGATGTAAACAAGTAGCAAGGCATTTGGGGAAGGGGATCGAAGATGAGCTGTAATGCTGGCCAGATTTCTCCATTGCTATGGAAACAGATATTGAGCTTGCCAACCCAGTGGACCAAGTAAGTGTGAGTAGACCTCTATCCTCTCTTCATTTTATCTTTTTAAGCTACTGGAGGAACAGGAGAGAACAAAATGTGTGTGGGAGGAGGTAGTCAATATGATATTGTGCCCAGTGTTCAGGCCAGAATGAAAGGGTGAGAGTTTATTTGCAGATATGGATTGATTATTTTGAGCATGTTGCAGCCACATATATGAAGTATCATTAAAGTTCTGCAAGGTTCCCCCCACACCTACCTCATTCCTGGAAAGATTTGCATATTGGCATCACCTGGAAAAGGGGTGGGACTGGACTCCCTAGCAATCTTATGCATGCTCAGAAGACCACAGGGTGCTATAAGCTCAAACTGGTTGTAAGATTTCTCTGTTTTGTAAAATCTGGTTCATTTCTAGAATTATTTTAGTATTTTCATCTGACTAAGTATGGTATTCTAAGGATTTTAGTGATTCTTGAGCCTTCTTCATTCAGTGCCGTGTTCTTGGTGTGTTCCATACTGAAGGACTTAAAATTTTTTTATACACCATCTTGAGAGAAATTTTCTGGCTTGTGAAACTTGGATGGGAAGAAGAGGGAGTCTGGACTGGTTTCTACTCTGGGCCCTGCTCAGCCTGGTAAGTATTGTGCACATGCCTGTGAAGAATTGAGCTTGATGTCCTGGGTCTGATGACTTTATGCCTCTGTGAAAGTAATTCTGTTTGTGTATCATATGCACAAACATAAAATACAGAATACCATCTGTCCCTAGACTATCTACTTGTCTTTTTTCTATGATGTGGCTTTGCAGAGTGAGTCAGCCCAAACTCTTGGATTTAATAGGTAGAGCTGTGACTTTACATAAGGCTTTTAGATGGGAAATTATCTTTTAAATTCTCTCTGAAGTCATCAGTTGTTAAAATAATTTTAAGTAGTCATTAAGTGGTTCATTAGAGTGTTTTCTTCTTAAGATGCTTTAGTTAAATTAAAATTGAATTGTGGCTATTTCTTATTACTCATTTTTACCTTTCTTTTTCCTAAATGGACTTTGGCTCATGTATTTTTGAGGTTTAATATCAGTTCAACTGAATGCTCTTGAATTTCTGAATTAATTCAGTCATTTTGTCTTAATGACCATGAAGAGTTTTGTTAAGCTCGAGTGCCATTAAACTCAAAAGCTGTAGTGTTTAGAGCTAGTCATCACTAGGGGAAAGCTTGCAGATAGAAAATAAAATTGAAAGTTGAACAGAACATACGAGGGGTTCATTTGCTGTGAATCCAGCAATAATCACCTGGAGGGTATGTGGTACAAAGTGATCTAAAAACAGTGGTTTGCTGAAGGAGACTGTGCTAAACCTTTCAGGATAGATTTTGATCGGGAGCTCAGTTCTGTATTTTCTTCCTGAACTCTG
This sequence comes from Manacus candei, assembly GCF_025592945.1. Classification (NCBI taxonomy): domain Eukaryota; kingdom Metazoa; phylum Chordata; class Aves; order Passeriformes; family Pipridae; genus Manacus; species Manacus candei. The sequence goes on along the minus strand of NW_026138076.1, from coordinate 38,968,403 downwards.
ATTAATACTTGATTTTCTGTTGTAAATAAAAATATTATATGTTGGGACTATGTTTTACATAACTACTGTTTCACTAAGGAAAGCTCAGATGGCCTTGCCATACTTGACACATTCTCCTCCTAGATGCTAGAGAAAAAGCCCAGACAGTTTCCTTTATTGTTGTATCTGCATCCATTAAGAAAGAAATTTTGAATTGAAGGAAGGTATCATTTTCAAGGTAAACTATATTTTTTCTTAGGACGACCTAAAATTCAATTACTTCTTTGCTTTTATAAAATGAAACGAGGTTTGAAATGAAAAGCTGTTGAAAACATAAGTTATTTCTTTCAAATTCTTCTGAAATCTGTTTTTTTAATCTTTTGCTCAAACACATTTCTAAACATTTTAATACTACCCAACTGAAATTTTCACAATGAAAAATCCCCCATACGATTCACATGTTGACCTAATTCTGGTGTAATTATTCTAGCTCAGGCTGTACTCTGGATTATGTGAGCTGATGAGAAAACGTTCCCAGGTTGTACTGCAATTGTGACTGGTAGTGGGCACTCCTAGGTGTTAAGGGCAATATGAAAGGTGCTAGTTTATCCTAACTACAATGAACAATTTTGTATGTACTTGAACAAGGCAAGATTTTCAGAGGTGTGCAGCTTTGGGCTTCTTTTCTTCTCACTGAAGTTGTTGGGATTAGCAGCCCTGGCAGGCTGCTGATGAGCACTGTGAGAAGCCCTTTTGCACCGGCTCTCAAAGCAGAATGGCTTCTTTCCATTGCTAACAGGTGTGGGGGTGGAGATGGGCGGTGCTGTGGAGAAGAAATGATGTTCTTAATTCAAGCTAATGAACTTCACTTAAAGTCTTAATGATGCCAGAGCAATTTTTTATCTTGTGTGTTAGCAGGCTGAGTTAAAAATTAAAAGTTTGCCTTCACTTCTAGCACTTGTGAAAATTGAGGATTGCTTTGTTGTCCTTTTAAGAATAAGCTATTGTAGTAGAAAATTAACTGTTCCAGCCAGAACCAGCTCAGCCATCTGTCTGAAGTTTAGAGGACCTTTTGGGCTTTTGTTGGTTGGTTGTTTTGCTGTCTTGTTGTTTTTGTTTGGGTTCTGGGTTTTTTTTTTTTTTGGAGTGTGTGTTTTTTTGCTCTTACAGTGAAAGTATGGCTTTTGTTCTTTATGCTAGAAACAAGTTCATGATTTTAAAGTGTTATGTGCTTCCCTAGGACTCTTAATTTTTAGGTGTTCTATCTGATACCCCAGTTTCTTTTAGAGAGTTTTCCTGACTAAGGTGTCTCAGCAGAAGATGTTTCTTCTTTGAATATCTGCTGAGAAGGGTCACTGCACACAGAAGAAGGCGATTACCTTCACAGAACTTTTAGTTCAGGGCAAGTTAAAATCTAAAGAAAATGTGAGTATATTAATGAAATGCAAAAGAGACAAAGTCAATGCAAATTATGTTTATAGTGACAAAAGGAAAGAAAAGGAAAAGAAACAATATACTTACTTCACTTACTGCAAGATCACATTCGAAAGGTGTTTGTGGTAAGCTTCTGGCTCTCTCTTATTCACTTGGCAAACTGTAGCTCATGCCAGGCTATGCAGGGCAGGAAGCTTGCTTGTACTGCATGCTTTGTCTTCTCTTTTCAGCAAGGATGCTTGGCTAGAGCAGGAAAACATGCTCCAAGGGCTCAAGTAAGGGTTTGTTCAGTTTCTCATCCTTTGCTCCAGTTTATTGATCCTTTCTCAGCATGTACATTTGAGTTTTCCCTCCCTTTTCTGTTACTACATTTTCTTTTCCCTGGAAGGGTGGCCTGGTTGCCCTGATGTACATGCATCGAAGACATGACTGAACTATTAAAAGGTGTTTGCCTGCTCTCTTCTACTTGTAAAGCCATGTGTATGAAGTCTTTCCTTACCTTAAACTTTGAGATTTTCCTCAAAGTAAACAAACAATTTCATTTTAATGTAATATTTATGGTAGGTGGGGCACACTCATTGCTTCTGATTGTGACCAGACCCTATGATAGCTCTAGGGCTGGAGTGGGGAGCATTTGAGGGAGGGTGGAACTAGTCCAAAATTTGAGGCTACTGCTGTAGTCCATTGATCAATTTGCATGAGGGGCATGTTCACACCACCATTGTCAAAATTTTTCACTAATAAATTGATCCTATGCTTGGCTAGTAGAGATGTGGAACTTTCTGAGCTGTTGTTATTTAGCATATTTTCCTTGTGAGCTCTAAAAAAAGGCCTAGAGTCACCCTTCTTCCTTTTTGACTGACACTTACCTCTTCATAAAATGCTGGCAGAGAGCTGCTTCAGCAAAGATCGCCCATGCTTAACAAGCTGTTATGCACCTAACAGGTATACTGCAGCTTCCTTTGAGAGCTTTGAAGTAGACAAGGGTTACTTTAAGTTGGACAGCTCTACATCACTGCAGCATGTTAGTACAACATGAACACTATATATCTTGCATTAGAATAGATTCGAAACGTATCACGTAAAACTGGCAGTAACTAGGTATGTTTGTGTACTCGGAAAGAAAAACGAGGGCTCCAGCAAATGTTCCACTACCTGTAAAAGATACCAAGCCCTATGTTTTTGGGCTGCAACAGTGCTATTCGCTGGACAGCATAGCTTAGGAAAAGCTCCTCTTTTCTATAAAGCCCCCAGAAACTGTGCACTTTCTATTCTGCCTCAAACCATGTAGGAATGGGGAAAAATCTAGCAAGAAACAATACGTAAAAGCTGGAGTATCTTGAACTAGCAGTTGTGTTTTGCAATTCCAGTACATTCTGTGACGTAGCTAATTGGAACTGCTGGTGGAAAACTGTATACTTTTTCTCTGCAAGCCTTGTCTGTGTGTCTCAACTCTGCAAGTTGTTTGTGATGGAGACTGCCTATTGCTGTTTGTGAAGATGGCACTGGTAAATTAATTTCAATGGAATAAAAGGCTCAGTGGCATGGGCACTGTATAGATGACTGAACTTTTTTGGTGCATTGGCAACAGTACCTGTTAGAAACATTTGCTACCTTAAATTTGTAAATACACTAGGAAAAGCTAAAAAATCATGGCAGTGTTTGAAATGGAAAGGGTTAAAGAGAGCATAATCAGCCAATATTTCTTGTTTGCTTTTTTTTTCTTAGGAGTGTTTGAGGGAAACGTTTTTAAAGCCCCTGTTCAAATTAAAAATTGAAAAAGGGCTCAAAATAGGTGAGATAGGCTAAAACTGCTGGAGTTCTTGCTCCTGAAGTATGATGATGTTTCCTTGAAAGGAATGAGAAATAAATGCCTCTTAAGGGGTAAGAGCAAAATAAACAAATTGAGTTTCTGCACCTGGTGTTGGCTTCTAGCTGTTGATTTATAGAAGTGCTGCAAAAGATTGCACCTTGTTTGGACAGACCATACCCTTACTGTGCAAAGTAAAGAGGAGAGCGGTAAGGAAGAGATGTGAAAGGGGAGTGAAAGAACCTAGAAGAGAAGAATCTCTTCTTCTATTTTCTTATTCTTTTGTTATGGGATAAGAACCTTGGTGATGCATCTGTAACAGTGGAAAAGCATGAAAATTAAGGTCTAAGAGTGAGTAGTGTTCTTTCTCCCTTCCTCCCCTTTATTTCCTTTTGGCATCCTACTTGAATTGTACTCCTGACCTTTTCCACATGAAGAATGCTGGAAAGAGGTGATGGTAAACAGAACCTGTTTGTATGATTGTAGGGTCACCCATTAAGTGTAGGTCTGGCATACGTTTCTAGGTCATTTGATTTGAGAGTCCATGTTGTTCTCAGTCAATATCTGTGCTCTAACATCATCTAAAGGTGGATTATACAGCGTTTTGTTTCAGTTAATTGAGCACTTCTATCTTTGGGAACTATTTCATGAAAATGGGGTGTCGTGGGGTCTTATCCCTTGGACTGTTTAGAATATAGGCATTTACCTGATAACCTCTGCATACTTTTATTATGTAAGTAGTGAGTACTGTTATTTAATAATGAGCAATTTATCCAACAGTTGGCATAATAAGCGTGTAAGTTTGTGAGTGTTTCAAAAATGAAAAAAAAAATCCTGCAGCGATTGTGACTCCATTTTTAGGTAATGATTTTGCCATGGGGAAAGCTAGTGAGAGAGACAAAACTCCTCAAGATCTTGTAGCAGCTGGCAAGGTCTCCATGGTTACATTGGCAAGAGATCTGGGAAATCACCAAGAGTAGTTCATTGCTTGACAGTAAAATATCAGAGGGGAATACTTGATGCATCTGAAGATTATCTTAAAGAGAAGATTTAATTAAAAAGAGGGAGAGAGAAGAGGAGACAAGGTTTGTTTAGGGGAAAAATATTTAAAATTGAATGCAGCCAATGACAAAGATGTGTCTGGGAACACCTTTAATCACAGGTTCTGGCTGCAATATTTATGTGAGCTGTTGTCTCTGCTTATTTCATGTGTTTGTGTGGCCTGACAAGATCAGGGAAATAATCTTGTCTGAATGCAAGCAAATTGTCACAGAAATAGTAGCTATTCAGATAAGATTGTTCTGTCGTGCGTCATGGGACGTGAAATGTCCCCTGCTTCGTGCTTGTGGATGGGAAGGTTCTGTGAGATTTCAAGACATTGAGCTTCTCAAAATTTTATAGCCTGTTTTAAGAATGCCGAGCTTAAGCCAAGTATTTTTTAATAAAAAGGAATAGCAAGCTACAGCTGATTTTAGGTGGGATGTGGATCAAAATCTGTATATAACATTTTCTTTGTAAGGATGCTGAGAACAGAAGAAAAATGACCCCTTTTTAAAAAGGATTGTGATTTTTATCAGCATTGTGACCCATATTCAGTATGGTACAGTGAATTACCTCTTTTATTTTCTAATGCACGAGCTTATAAAAAGTAATTTTGAGCATCACCTGGCCGAGTCTGAGATTCAGGCAGTGCTTTGTGCATATGCCTATGCATCCATATTAAATACCTGTGTTTTCCAGCCCTGCTGCAGAGTTTCAAGGTCTAAGTCACAATCTGGTGCCTCGTGAGAAGAATACTAAAAGATCTCTTTCCAAAGGAGATATGAGCAGCATTTGAAGGCAATCTCACAGTTTGAGCAGTCTAGGATGGTTTTAGTGAAATAGAAAATATTGATTTGCCAAAAATGATTTTTTTTCATTAGTTTTTCTTCTTTTGTGGTGTTTTTGAGGGATAGAGGTTCCTGAAATTCAGGGCTGTTGAAATTAAGCCCTCTGCTGAATGTCAGACACGAGGATGGACTGGCCAGAGGTTAGGGAGACCCAAACTCTGAATCAGACATAACAAAAGACTGAGCCTGGGATATACCTATTCTACGCGTGTCCCAGCAGATTTAGGCAGCTGGCTATTTTAAATATGAGTATTTTGGTATCTCTTTTCACATGATTTATTTTGGACAATTGCAAATTGCTGGCTTATGGAACCTGTCTTTGTACTTAGTGGTAGAGCATCCAACCAACTGGGACAAAGGAGAATGGCAGTCCCCTCCCCATGATGGGAAGAGCCCTCTTAGCCACTTGGCTCCATCTCACATACAGCTGTCACAGAGATGGCCATGGAGCAGAGCTGGAAAAGCTCTCAGTTAAGCAAAGAGAATGTGTCTTGTTGCAGCTCTTGTGCCTAGCTCACCCTGGGGAATTTAGATCTTCAGGAAGATGATGATGTCACTCCATCAGCAGTGACTCTGCAGTGTTGCTCAGCCTGTTTCCTGCAAAAAAAATTCCAGATCACTAGATTTCTGCTCAAAGACAATGATACCTTTTTGTTAGGGATAAGCAGGTATAGGAAGAATGCTGTGCCTAGAAGAATCAAATATTGTTCTGTTAGCTAGTTAAAAATAAATGATGTTTTGCTTTCATCAGTGTTTCACCTTTACAAAAACACTTAGCCCTTAAGCAGGTTACTGTTTTTGACCTTTATAGCAAATGAAGCAATCCTATGTTGTCCGAGAGATTGAATATATGACCTGTTCCTTTGTTTCTGTCAACTCAGTCAAAAAAAATGAACTCTACATTGATGTATTGCGTCTTCAGATCGAATTGTGTGTGGCTGACTTGTGGAAAAGGCAGCCATTAGTGCACTGACCTTTCTTTGAGTGCTGCATGTGCCATACTCACTGTTTTCCTTTCCCCATCAGAGGGAATGGCAGGGGAGAGGAGGGAAATGAAATGGGAAGAGAGGGATGTTCTGATTTTCACCTTATCCCCAGTCTGCCATATCCTCCAATGTCTCTGATCTTTCAGAGCCTGAAAATAATGGTTCCAGGGATTCCTAGACTATGGGGAATGACTCAGGGGAATTAGAGTAAAAATAATCTGAATAATGCTTTGTGAAATGAAATAATGTTTGTCTGAATCTACTTGTTCATCTTTGGAGACCTCAGGTTCAAGCTGGCCCAAGTCCAAAAGATTCTTCTTGGTGTTGACTGGTGCTGTCTTCTACTAGCAGCTGAGGTTTTTCCTCACAGCAGTTAAGGGATTTAAGTTCATTTTTATGAATTCTTCACCCACCACTGATACTTATTCAACAGAGAGGACTGAAGCTAATTACTTGCCTGATCATATACTGTCTAGGAATGTGTGTGATAAGCGTTCATCCATCACTAAGCATTTTCTGACCTAGGTTTAGAACACATCAATAGTTATAATATGTATATTTAAAACCAGGAGTTAATATTTCTCTTACAATCAGGATTTAGGCTTGTTTTAGTAGTTTTGCAATGCCTGGGCAGTGTAAGGAAAATTTTGGTCTAGTTGTATCCTAATTGTATTGCTCTGAATGCACTTAAATACCATTGTCTTTCCCACTCTACTTATCTAGGGCTCTTAACAAAACACTTTAAAATGTTGTAAGTATTCCCCTTGGTGTGCTCAATCCACCAAATGTTTCTGACAAGTTTGTTCCCTTGGGTTTTGTTGCATGTTAATTGCCTACCTGACAGATTACACTTGGGGCAGGCCCCTTCCATCTCCAAGCTGATGATTTAGCTCACAGAGCTCCTCATCCAGGAATGGAGATTAGAGACAGTATCACAGATATCTAAACACTTATTTTTGCTTTCTGACTTTATCTTCAGAGCCTCATTCTGAAAATCATTAAAGTGAAATGAAACCTCATATTTATTCTTTCCATGACTCAGAGGGAATAGTAAAAATTCATACAGAAAATTATTAGTCCCATGCAATATTGGTAATGTCTCAGCTGAATGCCAGTCCAAACTTTCTTTCTTTTCTCTGTATAGTGGTATCTGAGTCTGCTTGCCAAGATTTCTCAAGCATTTTCATTTAATAACTCCCCTGCTACTTCTGAGTTCTTAACATGACTGGGTAATTTTGACCTCTTTTGCTCTTTTTCTGCTGTATGCTGTAGTTTTTGAGGCCTTGCTTGTATGTGTGGAAAGGCCACAATTTAGCTGGGTGATGCTGGGGACGATGACCATTGCTGCTTGTGTGGGCCTCCCTGGACTCAGTAATGCGTCTCATATTGATGACAGCTTTCTTAATGTTCTTTTTCCATTTCTGCTGTCCTGTGTTCCTTCCAGGTCCAGAAGCAAAAGTAGTGGAACCCTTTGAGTGAGGTGATGTGGCTGTGAGTATTACCAGTGCCCATGACAACTCTTCCCTCAGGAGGCCTTCAGGGCAGATCCATTAGCTCTTTGCAGGAGAAGCGGAACTTTCCATACTGCCTGTTTGTGTCTGATCATGCTAGTAGCGAAGTTTTCTCTGGAGCTGAAGTGACCTTTGCATTTGTTTTGGAGAGGGTTGATTCTTTTTTCATTTGGCAGCAGTGTCAAGGGCAATGGATGATCCCAAGAGGACTGTTTTGAAAGGACTGGGCACTTATGGATCTTGCTTCTTTTGGGGGCAAAGACCACTGTGCAGCTGTGTTCTGGCATGGAGATTCAGTGACATTTAAGTTACTTGCATCTAGTGAAAGCTAAAGACATCTTTTTTTCTCACTCCACAATTTTGCAGACAGTAAGAACTGCAGATGTTCTCTTAGCAGAATTCTTGTTCAGTGAGAAAAACAGTTCCCTATCGCTAGAGGATGCTTCTTTTTCTATAACAGCAGAAGTTATTTTGAATGTTCTTTATGGAAGTGATCAATACTGAGCAGATATGTCCTACTACCAATACTGGGTAAAGGAAATATTAAACAGGCATGGCTCAGTCTTAGTGTCCTTAAGGAAAAAAGCCAAAAGGGTTTACGGAAGGGAGAAAAGGAAAAAGCATCTTGGTGTGGAGTCTGGGAAACGTGACAGACTATACAACAGATTGTCCTTCAGTCATACCTTTCATGTTTTAATAATTCAGGTGGCTTTTCTATGTTTTGAACAAGGTGATAGATGCATTTGTTTTTTTTTTTTTTAAAAATCTAAATTTATTGATCATCATTTGTCTGCTTTTCTTGTGTGCTGAAAGTCACTAATGTGGCAATTACACAGGACAAACTAAACTGAGTTGGAAAGGCTAGAGTTGAACTCTCTAGCTCCAAACTAACAGTAGGGGCTCATGGAATACTGGTTCATTAAATGGCATTTTGCAAATGTTTGCTTTGATATTCCCAATTAGAATTAGCATATTATTGGCAGTCAACCTTGTGTAACGTTTGGAGTGCAATTGCATAACTTCCCTTTGGTGTTTTGTTGTGTGTCATGTATGGGAGTTCGTCAGGAGAAGAAGCAGCCTGAATTGAGAGCCAGTTTCTAATGTCTGCTTTTCATTAGCTCAACCTGATAATTTCTCTGAGTGTTATTTCTTTTTCTAATGTCATGTAGGCAAGTCTGTCTAGCAGAGGCATAAAGCCAACCTGTAATACTACCAGAAGTAGAGCTGGGTTGCTGAGCTGATGGGCAAGGAGTTAGTCTTAGCATGTAATAGAGAAATGTTGAGTGCTGCTTTAATAGTTCTCATGGGTTTAATTTCAAAATGTTGCCCTGCTTTATCAAAGCATCCTATCCCAGATTTGAGATAAGACAAGACCTTGAGGAACTCTACCAGTTTTTCAGCCCAATTTGAGATTGATGGACAATGAATCTTGGAATATCTACATAAAGGGTAGATACTGTGTAGTTTGGGTAGGCTGGGTCTACTGTCAATGTACATGCTGTTTTTTCTGCATAGGAAAGTGGTGGCAGTGGATCTTTGAACCTAAGTGTTTAAAGATCACTCTGAGAAACATGCAGAGACCAATTAAGAAGTTTCACTAAATACCACTAGCGAAGCTGGCTACCATTCCTTGAATGAGGATCTGTGAATATTTGCTATAGTCATTTAAATCGCTGTAGTTGAAACTCTCACATTACTCTAAATATTGATGTTGGATCTTTGTCACATAAATCAAGTGCATGCTTGTCATCTTGAGATTAACCCCTAGCATGTCGTCTGTGCTCATCTGTATGTAGGCAAGGTCAGTAAATGCTCACCTCTCTTGAGGAAATATTATCAGTCTTTGGACTCTCTGCCAGGTTCTGTGATGCTCACTATGTTCATAAACAACTTGGAAAAAGTGGTGAGCATTAAAGTGATAAAACTGGCTGTGTGTGACGATATTTGGGTTTGCAAGGACAAAGACTTCACTGAAGGTCTACAGAATGATCTTATAAAACTGACTGAATGGGTATCAAAATGGCAGATGAAATTCAGTGTAGACAAGAACAAAATAATGCACTGGGTGAATCTGGTGCCATATACGCAGCAGTGGCCTCTGAGTGAATTGTTACAGCCAAGCAGCAAGATGAAATATGAAAACATGAACTAAAAGCTGGGAAGTGGTGGGAGGTGGGAGCACTTGGGCACTATGAGGAAAGAAATTGAGAGCAACCCAGATAGCATCATGCTACACCCTGAGAAATGCATGTGGTTTTGTCCTCTTATCTCAGAAATTATTTTTGAAAGCTAGGAAAGTTGCAGAGAAAGATAAAAGAATTTAGAGACACGCACAGGATTTCGAATAAGGAACAGCTGGCTAACCTGTTTTGGAAAACAGATTTGGAAAACCAAAATTTCTTGAAGATGGACAAGAGCTACATAATCTAAAGGGTGGATACAGATGCACTTAATTGCTTCCGCCACTGTCAAGTGGAGGTGGTAGGGCCTAGATTCAGACAAAAAAACCCAAATTTAAGAGGACACTTTGTACAGTGCACAGAACTTTTTAATTTCTTGTCAAAGGATGTTGTGGATTCAAGAAGTTTTCAAGGGTTGGGGAGACTGGATGAGCATTTGAAAAAGAAAATGTTAAAGAAATTTTGATTCAGTTGCCAGAATGAGTCAGTCAGGAGGTACACCAAACCAAAACCAACCGAAGGCTGAGGAATTGTCTGGGAGAATGCATCTTTCCCCTGTTCCTTCTCTTCTGTAGCCATCCCTCTCCATCTGATGTAGGAGAAAACTTACTGTACTAGGAGAAATCTGGGCATTCTTATATTTAAACATCCCAGCTTTATTATGTTTAAAATATTTACACATGTAGTCTGGAATTTTTGAGAGGGGCTTGTTTAAAGAAAAAAAAGATGGCATTGGACATCCAGATGCAGTTGAACAACTAATTTTATTATCTTAATTCTGTTTTCATATCAGTCTTCTGCCAGGCATTACGTACCATGGACAAAACAGCCAAGTTACACTTGCTGTGGCACTCCCAGTTACCACTTATTTTCTTTCTTATTTCTCAGCAGAAAACGCAGGTTATTAAAGTATTTTTCTACTTGTGTACTTGGTGATTGATACAATTTTTTTTTTTAAATAAAATAATTTCATATTCAGGAAATGTGTATTTTGGGAAATATTCAGACCTTGGGTTTTGATGTTAGAAACTAGACTTTATAGTAGGGGGGATGGTTAATATTGCTGGCGCATGGATAGCTGCATAGTGAACCTCATCGCTGACTCTTGAGCACTCCAGAGTGATGTAGAAGGGTGTCCCATTAGCCTTTGCTGCTGGTTTAGTATCTGTTATTGAAATTGGTACTAAAACATTTTTATGTAGAGCAAGAAAATTGTGCAGTGTACCATTCAGGATAGACTTTGTTGTCTTGCCTGTTTGTTGAACTCATTATTTGGAGTGTCAGTGGATTAAGCCCCAAACCACAGTGGAAATAGATAGAGAAAGAAGAATTAAGACAAGCAATGCTTTCCAGACCTGGCCTAAGTGAACCGCTCCAATTATAACTTGGTAATGAGTGTATTAAAAAAGACAGATGAGAGCAGAAAGTGGTGAGATGACAATTGTTTTTCATAACTGACCTTAGCTAAATGGAATTTGAATAGACGTACATAATGTTAACTGGGAGGTTTTAATTTTGGCTGGGACAATCACAGTTTGAGCACCCCATGCTCTCTTAATTCAAGATACTAATGTATTCCATATTCTCTTAAGAGCCTTGGACATAATGTTTTCCTAACAGATGTGCAACAGATTGAATCGGGAACAATCTAAGAGTAGTCAAAAGAGCTGCTTTGATTGTAATTTATAATAGGCATAGAGTTTCAAATTTAAAAATGTGTAAGTCTGTGTGACTTCTAACACTTGTGATTCACAGACAGTTATCACCAGTTACCATTAATGGAAAATGATGATGATTAACATAATGCTAATATCTATTCATTATTTAAATCCTTAATTACGTGTGCAGCCGTGTGGTGCAGTAAAATAATAAAAGAATAAAAAATGCAGAAAGTACTCGTTCTCTCAAGCAACTTGGAAATCAAGTGGCCATTACATTAAAAGAAAGAAGATAAAAATTCATACTTGTGCCACCTCTTGATGGTTTTTGGAAAAGGGAGGTCTTCTGTTAATATTGTCTTAAGATTTGGGTCCTGGTTCTATTGCTGACTTTTGCAATATAGTTTCAGATCTCAATTTTTTTCCTCTTATTTGAAATGAAAACTTTTCCAATCCCATATGAAAACTAGTTGTTTCTCAGAAAATCAAATTCTAAATTGGTCTTCCCCTGGTAGAAATCCCTTCTTGGAGAGTTCAAAAGTTCATTTGTAGGTTTTCCTTGTCTATGGTTTTTTTCTGCTGCTTCAGATTTCTGAATGAACTTCACAAGCTACAGGGTGTTCACTGCTGGCCTGTTGTGACCTTTTCCATTAGTTTTATATAAGGCTGCTGTCATGAACACCTGCTCACAATTGATTGCTTTGCTATTTTCCTATTAACTGATTCTTCATTAATACAAATCTGTGGTACTGAATTTTAATCTCAGTTCATATCTATGCTGAATTTTTGTATAAGCTGGAGATTGAAAACTGAATTGTATTCATTCTAGGTGTATTTTGTGATAGCAGAGTTCAACTAACTATGGTTGGTTTGTTGTAGGTTATTCTGGTTTCTTTTTCTTCATTTGTTGGGTTTGGGTTTTTCTGGGGTGGAGGGTCAGTTGATAAGCAGAATTTCTGAGAATGAATGCTGTAATATTGATCTTGCACTAGATTAGTAGTGTAGGAGTAATGTTCTAGGATAAGAACCAGGAGACAACATATTAAGATTGGAGGGTGAAAAAGAGTTCCCTTAGGCAAAGAAAGAGATAGCTTAAGAGTTGCCCATTAATTTTCAACACTTCCATTTAACTCCAAAACATAATAATGGACAAGTCTGTGCTTGTCAAATATTAACGATTGAAGTCCTGTCCTCAAATATAAAGCTACTATTGCAATTAAGTAGATTAATAACTGCCAGGTTGTTAATGAGACACAAAAGGGTTCAGTAATTGGTACTGCCTTTAAAATTCAAGAGTCTGATATGTCCCTGATATGAAATGCATAACTGCTGTTGGTATTCCTCAAATGGGATCATTACCTTCTTATCTTACTGCACAGCTGAGAAAGGTTGGTAGGTGCCATTTTGTATTTTGAGCAGCCTGTTACTTCTACTGGGCTTGTCCAGACTGGTAGATGCTGCTGGGTCTGGTTACTCTCCAGTTTTGGTGGAAGGGGAGGGAGATCTATGCCATCCTTTTGGTACCAGTGCATGCTGGTTTTTTGTGCAGGCATTACTCACTCTAGGACTTTGCTGGACACTGGAATAGCACAATGCAAATTTAGCTTACATCAATGAAAGAGGCAGAAAGATATTTCTAGAAATCTATCCCACTTCAATGGCTTTATAGGTTGTGTTTTTAGTGTGGCTGCATGAATAACCCACAAATTGCCCCTAAAGCTGGTGGCAAGTACCGTATAAAGGACATACACGGCGGGTGTGCAATGCCTCTTTACAACAGATAATGCAGATGCACTGTAGTTGAGAGGTTGTTGAATGCTGCAGCAGAACTGCCTAAATTGTTGTGATGGATCTTTTAGTGCTGTGTTGGCTGTGTATTTATCTTTTTTGGGGCCCTCCCAGAGTCACTTGGAGAAATAGTGGATATAAGCAACTTCTGTTGGTTTGATCACATTTCGATAGGAAACTGAAAGCACTGGAAAATTCTCACTAGAAAATGGTCTAAGAGACTCTAAACTTTCCTGTTACAAATGGAGCTTTACAGTGAGAAAGGGAACAAAGGCCACCTTACTGCAATAATGTTCTGAAACTGTCCTCTGTAAGGTGAAAAAAACCCCTGAAGCCTTATTAGAGAAGACTGCTTAAAACTGGCTCCGCTCCAGCAAATTTCCAGTGTATTTTGACATAACCCTCATCTTTATTGTGGTTGAACAGACTGCAAGAAAGCCTGACAGCAGATTTGATGACTGATATTTCTGTTTTATTCAAACATTTTATTTCATGCTTGCTCCGATCATCCGTTGAGGAATGGATTAAGATTCAAACACCGTAGGATTGCTTGGATGGAAATAGGAGTTCAATAAATGTCATCTTCCGTGGCACTAAATTGACTGTTTATAGGACTAGGCCTTTGATTCAACCCTTCATTGAACCTTGGTTTATGCTGATTGAAACCTTTGCTGAGGACTTAGTATAGAGAACATATGTAATGGCTAAAGCTTTCTGATTGCCCAGGGCTATTTATAGAAGTCTCTGTCCTATTTTGAAAAGAGATCTCTGCACCAAGCACTCTGAAGTCCTGATGTCCTTCATGGAGCCTTGAGCTGCCTTGTGTCACAGAAATAGCATCCTAATGTGTTTAGGTGCTGAAGGCAAAACTTCACAGTAATTCAAGGATCAGAGCCCAAAAATGTCATTACAAAAAGCTGGCGGCTGAATGCAAGCACCAAAGATGTTGCCTCTCTAAATATTTGCTTTCTTTTCCCCTAAGGACTTGAGGGAAGTATAGCCGTGACTCTCATGCCCAGGACTGACCCAGTTGAAGTAACTGTCCTTGCTTCACACTTAGTCCTCTTAGATACTTTCTAACTTCCCTTAAGGTTTCATGCCCATAGCACTTGCTAGGCGACTGGGAAACTTCAGTCTGAGAGGGATTTAAAACTCTGGGTTTGCCACTCTGAAAAATGCCTTGATTAACAAATTATTCTATCAGAAGTTTCTTCACCTTCTGTGAAGGAATTTATATTCTCAACCCAAGTCAACTCAAAATATTTCCACCGTTATTTTTTGTACTGGAATGGGGAACCCATCTTGAACATCTGGCAAATCAGTTGATTTGTCTCAGCTTCCCTGCAAATTTTTGCATTCTTTTTTCCCCTCTATTCCCTTTACCCGGTTGAACTTTTAGAGGTTGAGCCAGAGGATTCTCAGCTTTGCCTTGGGGCATCATGTCTCTTTCCACTGCAGCATAAGATGATTTTAAAGGTGGTTTCACCATGATGCTGTGGCCTGCATTCTCCTCCAGGCTTAAAGATAAGGCATAAACAGTGAAGTCCATTTGCAATGCATTGAAAGATTGCAGGGCTCTTTATCTTGTGAATGAGAGAAAAAGGTGCTAACACTTCTGGCTGTAGATGTCAAGAGAAGCTTCCTTTTCATAAGGAGATATGAACTTCTACAGAGTAAAGCCCTGAAGAGGAACTTACCATTTGAGCTTAATTTTTTCACAGCCATTTATTGCAGCAGTGGAGAAAATGAGAAGGGATTGTCTAATGGAATCCTTTCTTGAGTCTCAGCTCCTGAGTTGTGGAAAAGAAAAATCCATTAAGCCTCCATCATATACTGAGGTTTGTCTAAGAATGTAAGTCTTTCCATGAATATCTTGATCCTTTATTTTTCCCCTGAGCTCTAAGGCTTATGCTTTTGAGCTATATAGACCCTGCTGTTTAAGTCCTCTGTGTCTATGTGGTAAAAATGATGTAGATGCCCTGAGGTAACCAGGCTGTAGCCTGTTTGTGGAGGATGGGGCAGTGGGCTGAGGCTTATCTTATCCATTACTGCATAGTTAACTGTGAGTGCTTAAGCTAGCAGTGGGAGCACTTCTGCATCGCTCCCCTTGTCCTTCTATTAACAGAGAGAAAGAAACAGGACAGGACATGCAGTTCAAATCTCTGTCCCTCCCAAAGGGTGATTTGGCATACTGGTTTTGTTCTTTGTCTGCGTTGATTGTCATTTAAGTGCTTTTAACTAAGCATCTGAAGTTATATGGAACAAGTCCAGGTTCAAGTGTCCTCCCTTTTCATGTGACCTCTGCATAGGCTTCTTACACAGTCCTTGCACCCTGATGGCCTTCTGCATACCATCCTGCAGATGCCTGTCTCCCTTTCAAGTCCTAGACCTTCTGCTGTTAGTCAGGCTTATATTTCTTGCTGAATATTTGTTCTACTGAGCACAGGGATCACCCAGAATTGCCTAAAACACATTTGGTACCCTAATGATGAAAATTTGTAGTATTATTGCTGCTTCTACAGACAAGCTGCTGTTAAATTACTTCCCAAGATCTTGCACAGTATTCACAGAACATAGTGAAGATAGGGCAGCCAACTAGAATAGCAGAACTGCCTGTATGAGTGTTCTGTTCTGTTGGTAAATTTGAAACTCCCACCAGGAGTGTAGAGCCTTTTATCAAAGCACTGAGAAAGGAAACGTATTGCTTGTAGTGGAGAAGCAGAAGTAGGAAACTAAAGCAATAAAAAATTTCAGGTAGTGTTTTTGCCAACCCTTATTTTTGCAAACATTTTTAGCAAGTGAAATGAGGTTACCTCCACAAGCTCATCTTACTGTTCTGGCTGGGATCTGGGGAGTAGAGCCAGTGGGATTGACTGTTGGGTTCTTTCAGATACTGGTAGCTCAATTTACTGCACAATATGATCAACAAAACCATATTCCACTCATTCCTTGTTGTTCATTATTTACTGATTTCTTGCATAGAAGAGTTTAGTTCTTGGAGACCTGGCTAGAGAATTGTACAAGTGCCACACTATGTAATACAGTTCATTATCGAGTTGTCTTGCCCCTTGATATCAGAAAATGTTTTATGAAGGAGACAGTAACATCATTCCTAGTTAAATTGCTCCCTTTTAAGAGAGGCTGAGATGTTGTAAAGCAATGCTGGATTTTTATGCTGTTGCATGTAATAAACAGATGATCCAAGGAGTTTGTCTGTTACACTAAGTATTGGAAAAGCATCATTGTTCCTGCTCCTGACCTGTTGCCCCCAGTCAGCAGGGGAACCTGTGCATCCAAAACTGTCTTTCCCTGTACTAGTTCACCTGGGAAAATGGCACTATTCATCAGCACTTTTATGTGAAGCCTTAAATATTTCATTATCCTGTTCATCCAGCTACTTGCAAACAGAATCCAACAAGTAGCAAAAGTGTGTCTTCTGGTCCTGATGTGAAAACTGGGCCTATGGAATAGACAGGCACTAGTTTAACAGACAAAACATAGTTTGTTCTTTGTCGTTGTTTCTGAAAAGCATTTAAAATTGAACTCCCAGTGTCTACTCTGAACACAAGTGTGAAGATAATGTTACCTCTGGAAAAAATAGAACATGACTTAAAAACCAAACACATTAAAATGTGGAGGAAGTGCATCCTCAGAATGTAAAGTATTCACATTACTCAAAGCTGTGTCTAAAAAAGATTGTCAAGAGCTCCTCTGCTAGCTAATAAAACATAGTGAGTAAATGTTGGAAAAAGTGGAGAGATGTATTTATAGAGTGAGAAATGCACTGCAGTGCAGTACATATTGGAAGGCTTAATTTGAGCTACACACAATGCAAGGTTTTTCATTAATTACAATCACCTAAGGATGGACCATGTTCAATTTTTATAATAAGAGATTCCTTTTAAGTTCTTTCACCATGAAAATTGGTGAAAAATTGGAGAAGATTTAGGAAACAACCACAGAAAAATGGCCTGAAGGCTGAAGAAAACTCTCAGTGGTTAGAATTTTAAAGAACTCCATCTGTTCAGCTTACAAAAATGATTTGGAGGTAACCTGATTGCAGTTGAAGGATCTTTATGGGGAAAAAGAAACTAGGCAGTAAGTGGACTCTTTAATCTTACATAATTGATCTCAGTAATGTCTACATCATGTCTTCTGGCACTGTTATTTGGTAGAATTACAATTGACTGGGAATTTTCCAATAAGATGATTTTGAATAGAAACCTAAAAGGTACCAGTTTCAAAACTACTTCTGATGGGAAAAGTTTCTCAAGTTCCAAATAGTGTTACAAGCCCAAACTAGTGAGCAGAAGCAACAGTAGAAGTAAGGTAATTGTATGGGATATGAAAGCAAAGTTACATGCTGTCATAGCATATAGTTCAAAGTAGTTTTCCAACTGCCTCAGGGAATGTGTCATCACCTAAACTACCTGCTGCTCTGGGAAATATCTCTTGACCCCTTTCTTTTTCCCTTTTGTTTTTAACCTCTCCTTTTCTATATTGGCCTTCCCCCTCTACTTTGCCACCAATGACACAAATTGTTATTGTTCTTGCAAAAAGAACTTTTCCCAAAGCAAACACCCTTTCAAAAATGGCCAGATACAGGACAGAAGATTCCTAAATTCAAGAGGGTCTCGAGGTAGGGAGACTGTTTCCTGCACAAATGTAAGGAAAATGCCAGGGCAGCTCTTCATGCTGGTTGTTGCCTGGTTGTAGTTAGAGTAGCTGGATTGCACTAGTTATGATACAGGCTGCTGTTTACAAGGCCTTTAAAGCAGATGATGTGATGTAATGCTCATCTAGTGAATTTGGTTAAATCACCAGTTGCTGTCTACACAGGACAGTGTCCTAGAGAGAAAAATTTCCAATTCAGGTGGCTTCTTCAGCAGTTTATTTATGCACCAATGCTTCAGCAAACATCTCACTCCTGCTGCATTCTAAATAGAGCATTTTCCTTGTAAATAAAATATTGATTGATCTAACAACAAAGATTTGGATATATGTTGCACAGCAGCTCTAATGGAGAAAAGAATGACTGTGAGAACAAAAATAAATAAAAATTACATGGTATTTATATAAAAATAAAGGTATGATATTCTGTGAAGAGCAAAGACCATCCTTGGGAGATGACTGGCAGCAAAACTAGTTATTTAATGTATAAAACAGTGCATGCAAAATAGGACAGATTTGGATCTAAATATCAACTCAATATCTCATTTCAGGAGGTTTTTAAGCAGTAAGACTTGTCATCTGTAAGCTAACAGTTATCATGAGATGATAATTTTTTATGAGAATTTATGAATTATGAATTTTCCCCTTTGACACTGTGAGTTAGAACACATTAATCCTGTTTCTTGCTACAGTAAACAAGAAATGTTTCTTTCTCAGTTTTACAGGATTTATTGATGTATTATAACTTTCTTCTTCCTGTGCAAAGACATTCTAAAAGGAAATTTTGTTCTCTTGTTAGGGTGCCCCAAAATAACGGCATTCTGTGCTGAGTTTTTAGTTTTTCTCTTGCAACTTTATCAGTTAAACCAGTAAATATCTAGGTTTTATCCACTCTAATCTGGTGAAGCTAAAGTAGCTGTGAAGGGTCCGGTTGTGTTGAATCAAAAAAGTAAGGATGAGAGTGCAGGATAAATCTGAGATAACCATACACAAATTCACTCTCTGCTCCCAGTAGGTTTTGTGCAATTTGTTGAAGAACTTTCAGTTCAGACAGTTTTGCTGCTAGCTGGGAGGAATTGCCAGTTTCTGCAGGTCTACACTTTGTTTTGCCCACCTACAATCATAGTGCTTCTTGCATTCTAAAGGAATAAAAGATCAGGATAAGGATTTCAGCAGAGCTACAATATTATTGTGAGATATGCTAATTGATCTGGCTCAAGCAATGTGTGCTGAAATTTTTCAAGGAGCCTAAGGGAATTAAGTGCCCAATGGACATTGGAAAGCAGTAAAAATAAGATACCTATGATCAAGCAGTTTAAAAAACTTTTCTCTGTGTTGATCATCCTGAGGTATTATTGTCCATAGTGTTGAGCTTGGACAACTCAGTCCAAAAGGGATTACTTTGCAAGACAGATGTGTTGGCACTGCAGATAAAATAAGCCCTAGTTTTGTGTCCAAAACTCTCCTTACTGAGCAGGGCATCACAAGAGGCTTTATTTGGCAGCACGGAACAGTGACCAGAGCTGTTTACAGTCAATCTGCTTTTTACCAAAAGATTCAGGGGAAAACTTTCCCCCATTTGCAGCCAATTGGCTCAACAATTCAAAATTCAAACTCCTCATTGGGCTGTGGCACTGCACATGCTTAGGCCACAGCAAAATGAAGCCTTCACCATCAAGAGGATGAAGCTGTGTTGTTTTATCTCACACTTGCTACAACCTACAGTCCTGATAGTTTTCCCAGTTCAGCTTGTACAAAGCAATTTGGTGGAACTGAATGCTCAGTTTTCTGTGTCTAGAAAAGGAATTATACCTGAAAAATATTTCTATTTGGTAGCATCTGTAACCTTTGGTGCTTTAAAACTCAACTTCCAAGTGCCCTGAGTTCCTTGATGCCTTGCAATGCTGGTGTTTCAGCAAAAGGGTTGGACTACTTTAGAAATGTTGTCTTGTATCCTCAGCATCATCTGGGAATCCTCAGTACCTCTTTTAAAGAATTGTTAATCAGGAATATTACTGCCTTGGACAGTCTAACTTTACCATAGAAATGTACTTCCTTCTTGGTGCCACTTTGAAGCGTGTACTTTCGGTTACACTTGTTAACGTGTATAAGGAACTGAGTTTCAGGCAATGTAAGTGTGTTCAGCTCCACTGCCTTGGTAAGTTTGTACCTGTTTATCTTAAATGAGAATCTAGTTCATGGATCGTAGCAAAATAATAGAATGGGTTTTTTTCTTGTTTGTTATTCATTTTCACTGCAAAACGGTTCTGGAAAATAGTCTGAGATGAATACCTTTGCATCATCATGAGTTCTGCATTTTGAATATGTGTTAAAATAAACTTACTGTCAGATCACAGGCCAGTCTAAAGAGAGTTTTGCAAAATTAATGAAATCTCTGGAGAGCATTTCTTTCTTGTTTTTTCTTATGTTTAATTAAACTCCATTTTCTTCACAACAAGAAGAAAGAGATATACCACAAAGAGGATGAGTACCTGGGGTTTAGTTGTAGTGGAATCACCCGTGGCATTTTTCCTTCCTTGATTAAGCTTTTTTTTGTTTTCTTATGTACACTTTAAAAGAATTTAAAGCAGATTTTTCTTGGGATTGTTTTTTGTTTTTTCCTTGGAAGTGTATCTTAAATATGTGGCAGTAAATTTTCTTTATGCCTTAGCAATACCCAGTTGCCTGTGGCTCTTTCTGTTATTCCTATCTTGCAGTGGAAAGTGGCTAGTTTGGTTTTGGTTGCTTGTAAGTGTCCTTCTGAATGTCCAAACTGATCTCCTATCTAAGCTGACATCTTGTCTTTAAAGAAATACTCTTTAGAATTTCAGTGTTATGTGAGTTAAAAAAAAAAAAAAGACGTTCTAATGAAATTATTTCAAAGAATTTTGAAAAACAGTGCAGTGGGGATCTGTGCTAGCAGTTTTCTTTCATCTTCTGTATCCGCCTCATTTCCAGAGCTGATGATAATTGATTATAGTCTCCGTTTCTTAAATGGCCTTAAGAAAACATACTGGCATCTCTGTGCCTCATTACAGGATTCACATCAAGGCCTGGGTGACCTTGTCAGTTTTATCTGTGTTACAGAGACACTTTAAACTGTAAGGAAGATTAAAGCTGCACAATAGAGAAGGATGACACCTGGAGGGAATGCTTCCATCTCCTGCCTTTGTATCTCTGATCAGGAGTGGCAACCTGGAAGGTCTCTGTAGCTGTACTTGGGGCTAGTACAGCTGACTATGTGATTTTGGACAAGTGATTCAGGGGAATATTTGCCACTGAATGCCTTGGTGTAGACTGAATGACTGACTGGGTTTGTTTCTTTCTGTGGGAGCTCAGGGTGTCTCTTAAGTGCGCATTCTTTGTTGTATCACTCCATAAATCAGGAGATATTCTACTGTCTTATCAGCCTTTTACACCAAATAGATTTAAAAGGGATTCTGAAGTACCACTGAGGTGGTCAACATGTAAAACAGGATTGCATTTCATTTTCATTTCAAACCCTTCTTGGAAAGCGGAAGGAGCCAGTACAAATCTGAAGCCAATAGGCCCTAATGCGTTGAGTGAGATCTGCATCTCTGGAAATGAGTCCTAGAGATCTACACAGGCTTGGGAATAGCAAAGCACAGATACTATTCATACTGTCAGCAAAGCAGCCTTTCTCTGAAGGTAATCTCAACTGAGGTGATGCCACACTAAGAGATACGATGTGATGATTACTCCAGAAGGATATTTAGGAGTCTCTGCTTTAAAATAACATTGGGACTATATCTGCTTTAGTGCTGTAGAGTACTCAGGTTCTCTGGTGATGAGGAGCATGTGGCTAGAAAAACTAAATAGTGCCTTAAAGCTCAGAGCACAAAAGTCTTGCACCATTAGAAATAGCTATACATCCTGAGTGAAAATGTCCTAAATGGTGACCAGATGTTTAAGTTCCTTCTCTGTTGTCTATAGTTATGTTCCTGATTGGAACAGGAAAAATGTTAAGACCAAACTCAGAAAGTGACGGTGCCCATATTGCAATGAGCAATTACTGAAATACTTAAAAGCAGGCTATGTGGCTTTCACAAAAGAGGATTTTTATCCTCTTAAATGTCACATTTTCCTGCCTTCTCTTCTAGAAGGGCTCTCCCTGGACTCACCTTTTGTAACCTCCAATAGCATCACAGCCCTAAGATGCACTGTCCCAAGCTAACCTGCATATGTTAAGGACTGTACATTGCTGAGTAACATCGTTCCTTAGTCTGGGGCACTGTTGAGGAATACACATAGTGCAGGAAGCTCGGTGTGCAGCTGGAGTGCAAGGTTCTGCCCTGGGTGTCAGGAAGTGGTTGGACACCCCAGCAAGGGGCCATGACCTGTCACTGACCCCTGTAACAAAGTAAGGAAACCTTGTGTGACTGTGGGGTTTGTAGGGAGTCAAGTGGGGGCACTCATTGGCTCACTGGAGCCAACCACTGCGAAGGGTTTTTGATCCCAGTATTTAAAGTCTTTGGTGGTGGGAGTGTGACTACCAGGGTGAATCCTGAATGGTCAGACAGGACACTTTCCTGAACAGTCAGACTGTGGTAAAATAGGTGTAGAAGCAGACTTTTTGTTTTAGACTGTGAGGAAATGTCTCTGAAATGACCATGGGATAGATATGCCTCCTTTAGTTGACACTGCTTTAATTCTGAGTTCAGAGTTCACAGGTTTTTAAAAACAAAAGCATCTTGAGTTTTCAAAGGTTAACACATTATTTGTTCATGACTTTCATCCAGTCCCACCTTCTCTCCTCCTCCGGCACCATCTTTGAACACAAAACTGAAATGCCAAGTTATATTCTGTTTTTTCATGGTGAGAAGAAGGGAAATCAACATTTATTTATTTACGGCTAGTGAATGCTGCCTGTATGTGTCTTATTTCTTCGCTGGTGGGCAATTAACTTTATTGCCCCAGACTTCTCTCCAACTGTGAGGCACAATCCAAGCAGGGACAAGGGAATATGATTCTTCATGGTGTATTAGCTGTTTGCTTCCTTTCCAGTAGCATGATGTTTTCTGCGAAGAACCGTGTATTCATACAACCTTGGTTCTAACCACACTAAAGCTGCGTAGTCTCAAAGCTCCTTTCTTAATTAGCAAATTTACTAAACTATTTTGATTGCTGGCAATTACACATTGTATATTTGGAACACATCTAACCCTTTAGAGTGGCAACATTGCTGAGGGATAGCTTGAGGGACTCTGAACAGCCTTTTTGTGTGATCTGATGGTTTTGGAATGCACTGTGAAGCTTTATGAATGAAGCATTTAAATATAATAAGAGTTTTAGTGTACATTTACTTATGTTATAGCTTCTCTAATTTCCAGGTGCTGATGATAATTCAAGGCAGAGATCCAGGTTTATAAAAGAACTTTCTTGGCATTTCAGAGATTCAGTGAGACCTGGATGGAAGGGTCTAGGAATCAGTCAGCTTAGGGACTGATGCATTCACTGTCCATTCATGTAACCCACATTTCCTGAGCCTACCCTATGAGGATGTTATGGGAGGCAGTGTCAAAACTCTTTCTGAAGTCGAGGTAGACAACATCCACTCGTTTCCCTTGTTGACCTATCCTGCCTATCATAGAAGGCTTATCATGTTGGTCAAGCATGATTTTCCCTTGGTGAATTCATGCTGCCTACTCCTGATGACCTTCTTTTCTTTTACGTATTCAGTGATGGAGTTCACAGTGATCTGTTCCATCACCTTTGCAGGGATGGAAGGGAGACTGGGAAGGTGATTAAATTGCTTTAAGTGTCTAGATGTCTGAGACTTTCCTATAGGAAACCTGGGGTCAAGCTGGTAAGGAAAACTTGTCTGATTGTATGAGTGGGTAGGGAGTCAGGCAAGGCACCTGTTGGCTCACTTGAGCTGCCCTTTGTGAAGGGGCTTCAGTCCCAACAGTTAAAATCTGGGGTGGTAAGTGTATGACTCCAGAGTGGCTTCTGGATGGCCTGACAGGAGTGTTCTGTCTCAAACTCTGAATATATGAACATTTGATCTATCCTGTGACTGTGCTACCAGTTGCTGAACACCAGTGTTGCTGTGTTTTTAGTGAACATAATGTCATACCTATAGATAAGTGATAATAATAAATAAAAAAGCCACATGGGTGGACAGATTTACTTTGGTTAACACCCAAAGTGGTCGACCTCTTGCTATTTGTGTGGGACACTGGGTTGGTATAGATACTTATTTTTGTTTCTTTATTCATGGAAGTACTTTTCCTGTCTTTCTGTAAAGTGTTGGTTTGGGTCTTTATCTTATAAAACACAAAGGCAAGGGATACCTATAGGAACAGAAGGAAAGTATCAAGAGTAGAGGGTGAGATGAACTGGATAAAAACTTGTTAGTGTGGAGAAAATGGTATTCTGGGAAAGGCTGGAAAAGAAGGCTGAGGAATCAAAGCTTCTTTCACATTATGTAATAACTTGAAAATATCTTTGAATTTCCTTTTAAAGGCTCATACAATCTTTCCAACCCAAGGCTTATAAATATGGCACAGTAAGTTCCTAAGTTAGAGCAGTTAGTCTAGACTTCTCACAACATGTTCAGACAAGAAATGGGATTGCTCTGAGGAAGAAAAGCATGCCTTCAATACTGGAATTCTAAAAACTTTGGTTATGTACTGGAAACATTAGATATGTGAAGTATGGGAAGTATAATGTATGTTTTGTATCTTGGAAATGTATATTGTTTAGGATGTAGAATGATTTGTTTTCAATAGCATTTTAATTTTTTACACTACATTTATTTATGTAATAAATCCAATGAAACATTGGATTTGAATGCACCCTTGTACTTGGTTCCCTCATCATGCCTCCCTCATCAGAAATGACTATTGCAGAACATCTTTGTGAGGCTCTTACAGAGAGTGTAGTATGACCAAGGCACTACCTTCCAACTTGTGCATTAGAGCTGGTTTAAAATGCCAGTGAATTCCAAAAGACTTATTTTTTAAACTCATGCATTTTGTTGGTGTCTTTCTCTAAACTTCAGGCATTTGAGGCAAGGCAATAACACTTTAACTTCCAGAAATATTTTGTGACACTTCTGATTTTAGCTAATAGGAAAAAAAGTAAATGTGGAACCAGAAAATGAAAAACCACTAGGCTGGGATCATTTTAATACCAAACTTGATCAGTTTTTTCTGCCCTGTAGTTTCATTAAGTACACAAGGCCCCTTTTCCAACTTATTATTGTCTAGTGAGGTAGAGGCTGTTCTGCAACGTAAAGGATGCAAAATCTTCACTGTGTAACACACTTATCATGTAGTAATTGTTAGGTAAACTGCAGATAGTTGCTGGATCTATGTAAGATCTGCATTTTAAGTGTAGGAAAGAGGAGACCAACCTGAGTTAGCAAACTTTGTGGCAGGGTGTTCTACCATTGCAGAAAATTAAATAATATAGTCCTACTCAAGTATTTCTGGTATGCGAAGAATATTATTAGGTCCTGTCATTCATTCAGAAGACTTTCTATAATGAGTTCTTTAACAAAGGTTACAGAAGTGGCTAAAGAAAAATAAAAGGATTCTTGGTTCCACTTAGGAAATTGCTAACAGTTATTTTTGAGATGTTTGTGAAACAATCATATTGTATTAGAAAAATAAGTGGATTTCAGGCTAGATGTTTAATTAAAATAAAAAAATCCAAAAACCAAACCAAATACAAAGGGGATGAACTGCAAGGGTAGTAACTTTCCAACTCTTCATCTTCTAAAGGGAATCTCTTTCTTGATGCAAGATAAAGCCTGTGTGTATGCTGCCCTTGTCGTGGTAGGCTGCATACTCCCTGCCCATCCAACAAGTCTGAAGACACTGTAGCAACAAGTTAGCTATCAGAAGATTATGGGGTGGGTCAATCTCTTACTAGGGCTTATGATCAGCATGACATTGACTCTGATATGAGTATCAGCCCTGCTCACAAATGCCCTGTCTTGACCACAACAAACAGCGACAAAGATGGCAGTAAGTGAAAACATGTCTTAGAAGCATCTGTTTTAGCTGTAGACCTTTTGTCTGCAGAATGACACTGAAATTTCAATGCCTTCAGCCCATTTATTGTAACTGGACAGGTGTTGTACATTGGTGAATTGGACTGTTTTTAGAACTGCTCAGCTGTCAAGTTTCTTGAGTGAAAGTTGTTATGTAGAGTGGCAGGGCACATCTGGACTTGTAATATACAGGTATTTCACTTGTCTTGCTGTCTCTGGCTATTATGCCTCTCACCTTGAGGCTGTTGTGCCACTGCAGAGAAGCTGCAGCTCTTGTGAAGTTACCTGGAAAAATTAGATTTTACCCTTTAGTGCATTATGGCAAATCAGCACTGATTTTGGTTTACTGTAATTGTTGACACAACAGAAGGAAGAGATGCCATTTAGAGGGACTGGAACAAACTCAAGAAGTGGGCCTACAAGAACCTCAAGGAGTTGAGGCAATCTGAGACATGACTACAGACTGGGAGAAGTTGTCATAGAGAGCAACCCTGCAGAGAAAGACTTGGGGGCTCTCTTGGTTGAGAGGCTGGACGTGAATCAACAGTGTGCGCTCACAGCCCAGAAAACCAACTGCATTCTGGGCCACAAAGAGAAGTGACTGGTAGGGAAAGGGAGGTGATTTTGCCCCTCTCCTCTGCCCTCATGAGACTCATCTGTAGCACTGTGTCCAGGTCTGGGATCCTCAATAAAAGAAAGATGTCAGCTTGTTAGAGTGGGCTCAGAGGAGGGCCTCAGAGATGATCAGAGGGATGGAACACCTCTCCTCATAAGACGGGCTGAGAGACCTGGGGTTGTTGTTATGCACAGAGAAGGCCTCAGGACAGTCTCATTGTGGTACATTAAGGGAGTGTATAAAAGGGAGAGGGGCTTTTTACATGAGCAAATAGTGACAGGGCGTGGGGCAATGGTTTTAAACTCAAAGAGAGTAGGTTTAGATTAGATATTAGGATGAAATTCTTTATCCAGAGGGCGGTGAAGCTCTGGGACAGGTTGCCCAGAGAAGTTGTGCACACCCCATGCCTGAAAGTGTTCAAGGCCAGGGTTGGCTTGAGCAAACTGATCTAATGAATGGCATCCTTTCTCATGGCAGGAGGCTTGGAACTGGATGATCTTTAAGGTCCCTTCTGATTCTAACCATTCTATGATTCTATAATACTCTGGACTGCAAACAAGTGTGGAGTGTCTCCATGGGCATCCCAGTAATTTTGGGGAGTAGCATTTTCTGAGAGGAGAGACAGTAACAGCTCCAGCCACAACTAACATGTAACAGTCTGTCACTCTTATTCATGCATAACCACAGCTAAATTTGCTGTGGTTATGCATTTTTTGTATATTGTCAAGGCAAGCTAAAAAGCTTGAAATACTTTTTGTGGTGAACTAAATTCTTTTTGAACTGGTGCTCTTTGTATGCATGAAAACAATGAGCACACTGTTGGGGAGTGTGTAACATACGACGTGTATTCATATTACACATGTGTAAGGGATATAGATATGTGGTCTTACTGGCTCAGGATTAACTTCTGTGGAAACAAAGTTCATTCATTACTGCATGTTTTGAAAATGCTGTCTAAATATGACAGTTAAGTGGCTGGACACCAAAGCTGAATGCATTTAGAAATTTTACAGGCAAAACTATTGAAAGAACTTAACTAGGAACGTGGTTAGTTTGCTATTACCCATATCATTTTATCAGAATAAGAGATGTTCTGAAAAACATGAAGTTCTCTAGAATCAAAAATGAAGGATTATTGAGTCAGCCAAAGTGTTCAAGAGTCCAAATGAAGTGACCATAAATGTGTTTTCTATTCTTGATTTGCTTATCTCTCTTACAAATGAGGTTCTGTGTCTTTGATTGGAGATTGAAATGGAAGACATAAAGAGAAACCTTTCTAACGGACAAATTACTGGGAGATTTGTTTTATTCACAAGGTCTATGTACTTCCAAATGCAAGATATACCCAGTAGATGTGACACTTTTCCAGAAGCTGGCAGGCAAAATGATCTAGGAGATCTGTACAGGACTGTACTGTTCTGGTTGTACTTAAACAGGCTTCCCTTCGTCCAAGCACTTGTCTCCGGCAGGCTGTGTGATATACTGCTGCTGTCTCTGCAGGAAAGGGCTTACAGTGACAGTGCTGTCATCTCCCCCATCCCAAGGCTTTGGCTCAGGTAGGTCATGGCAAGATCACAGAATATGCTGAGTTGGAAGGGATTCACAAGGATCATCGAGTCCAGCCCTTAACCCTGCACAACTGCATCCCCCAGAGTCACTCCATGTGCCTGAGAGTATCATCCAAGATGAACCAGGGAAGACCTCCAGAAACAAAGCACTTGAGAGACCTGTGTTGGACAGGGGGTCCCAGTTGTCCTTGTGCTGAATAGATGGCTGCAGGACAACTTCAGGTCTGTAACCCTTCTTGTTGGCTGGCTCAGACACTGCTGACAGCCTCCTGTTCTCTTCCAGACGGAGCTTTCCTGCATGCTGCTTTGTCTCCTGTTGAGTTCCTTTATTAGCTGAAGTTCAATTGTCAGGCACTGAGATGTGGCTGCTGATGCAGTGTGTTGTAGGAACCTCGCTGGCAGCATTTCTCTGCAACAGACAACCTCAGATATGTCTTTTTACATCAACTGTGGTTTTCCGAGATTTTTTTCTTTGAAGGAAACATTGAAAACTCCTACCAGCACTCAGCAAAATTACTGATCTCTGGTTTTGATCAGCAGAATGGTCATAAATCAGTGACAGTGTCTGCCCCCTGTTTCAGAGAGCTTTCTGATCCTGCCTTGTGAGACAGGACTATGTTTTTCATCTGGCTTTTGGGAGGGCAGGAGGGGTTTAACACAGACTTTTCCAGTGAAGTGATTTTACCCCCTCAAATAGACCTATCTTTAGCAATGTTTTTCTAAGAAGTGTAATGATGCTCTCTGCAGCACTTCAGTGTTTCTAGGTGATGTTTGGACTGTGCAATCAGACTGTGATTAGGCGGTTTACAGTTCAGATTTACTCTGACAGCTGCAATTTTGTGGTTGTAGGGGCAGCAGCAAAGGTAGTTTTCAGCAACACCTTTTCTGACAGTGTGATCTTACAACAACTATTTGGATTTGGCTAAAGGTCTTGAAGGAAGAATTTATGTATCTGACTGTATGCTTTGGTAGTCTATAGTGGCTGTGGTGTTTGTCAGACCTGCCTCTCTATAGTGGTGCTTGTTACTCTTGCTGTGTCACATGGCACTTGAGCCTTCTTTTCCTGCATATCCTTTTTATTAGCTGAAATAGGTGTCTTGGCCTGAGAGCAGAATGAGTAAAGCCCTGTCACACCCCCTGTGCTGAAAACACCAGCAGATTTCTACTAAGAAACACAGTTAGTAATTTCTTGCTTGGAAGAGTAGCACTTGGTAATTTAGTTCACTTTTGTCCTGTTATCAGCAGCATCAAGGGCTGTATAATAGCAGCCTGTCTGCTTTCTTTCCACTATGCTATGAAGGAATATACTCAAAATTTTAAGCTTGTAACATTAAAAAGCAAGTATATGATTTCCATTCAGGGACTTGAGAGACACCTGATTAACTACTCCTATTATCATTTTCACTTGATAATCATTTTTACTGTAGCTGGACAGTGGTGCTGACTCTTAAGGTTTCAACAATGATTTTCTTTTTCAATGGAATTTAGGCAGAGACTTTGAAAGGTTTTTCAGGAGACAGACTTCTGGGCCTAATCTTCCTTTTTGGAATGAAAATCTAGATTGTACCCTGTGTACTACATACTCTTGCTTTGGATTTTTGTTAGGTAGCAGTCAGGTGGGCTGAGGGAAGCACCCTAGACTTTCTGAGGCTTCTCAGGGTGGTATTTGCCAAACTTTTTGTGTTTCTGAAAATTTCTGATTTAACTGAAACTATTTCTGACACACAGAAATGTGTCAGAAAATGGAAAATTTTCTTCAATTTTCTGAATACTACCCCAAAATTCAGTGAAAAATGCAATGCTTTAAAGCCAGTTGTTACTGTAACATGACCTAAAAGAGTTCATAGAAGATTATCTGACAATTTTACCCAATGTACTCAACCCCAGTAGCCTTCATGGAAGAAACCTCTTAAACTAGGTAGACTCTTTACCCATGGTGGCTCTAATTCACAGCAATAAATGGATTGTTTTATTGCACAGACTATGGCAAAATGGAGTCAGTGGTCAGTTGTATTATTCCACTAAAGCAGAACTACTAAAGATGCAAAACAAGCGAAGCATGATTTAAGGCAGAGCCATTTATTAACACTCCACAATTTTCTGCTAAGGAAAAGATAAGAACATTCCGTTACATTTGCCAAGGTTTAAAAGTATCACAGTTGCATTCGATAATAAGAACCCATTTATAAATATTTTATTGTGGTTCAATAATTGATAAAGTGATTTACAACCAACTTTGTATTACATTAATGCTTGCAAAGTACATTATGCTAACCATATTAGCTGAAAATATGTTTTGTAATTGTAGTGGTTTGTCGGTGCGTCATCTGTTAAACTTTTATTGCCAAAGCCTCTTAATTGTTTCTTTGGTTTGTCATTTAAATGTATAGCTATTTATCTGAAGAATGCCTGGCTTTTCTGCCTCTTTTTATTAGTACATGTATGATAAAGGTGCTCGTAGTAAATGCGAAGTAGAAAGCTGTTACGATGTTCTCATGGCCCAGCATCGCACGGTTATTTATGCATGAAAACACCTTGCTTCCCCATCTTTGGAAAAATCTCCCTCAAAAAAGCCTGCTGAATTCAGAAACTGCTCAATCTCAGCTTCTTCCAAGGTCAAAATGCCCCCCAAATGAGTATCACAGACTGATTTCTTCTTGTCACAGACTTGTCATTGTGCCAGGAAGATATGTGCAGCCTGAGAGTTGAGTGCTGAAAAGCCTGCAGGATCTCCCCAGAGAGGATTTACCTACTCCAGGGAAGATTTTTGTTCTGTGTCATAAGGTTGTGGATAGGCCAGCAGAATTTTTGACAGGGAGCCATTATATCAAACATTGTAAAACCCTGTGTGAAGTAGTACACTCTTTTTTCTTCTGCATTTTGTTCAGTTACAAAACTCATTCCATCAAAAAGCTGCCTGGTGAAAATTTTAATGAAATTAAAGACAGACTGGAATACTGCAGGGATAAATAGATTGTACACTGCTAAGAGAAAAGAGCAAACAAAGGAGGCTTTTGGAAGAGGGAAAGAACTACAACAGGAATCGCTATCTGTCTATTCAAAATTGGGAGGATGCAATCCTGTACCTCTGTACAAAAATCTTCCTTGCATCTTGCTCTGAGGTACCTGGCATTAGCTGCTATCAGAGGTTGATATGGGACTCACTGCTCATGGTTTAACCCTCTACTGATATTTTTACTGAACCTTTGAGACATGTTTGCTATAGTAATACTCTGTCTTGTGTCCCTTTGTGTGCACAGCCACAAGGGCAATGACTGATGCATCTGAACAACCTGTTGAGAAGGTGCATCTTGGTAATCACCTTTGGTTTAAATCATAAAATAACAGGTATGCATATTCACAGAGATGGTTGTAATAGAAAAGATATTTGCAGTGATAATAATGCTTTCAGTGTAATTTAAATATCTAATTTATCATCATCATGTTCAGACTGAACAGGTTTTTGCAAAGTCAGCCTAAAACTATAGCAATTGTTTTTCTTCAGCACTCTCATTTTGATTCTTTCTAACCAGTCTTAGTCAATATCTTGACAGGAAAAAAGAAAAAGGGCCATCACACAGTTCAGTGAGGGTTTTGTTTCTCTTTTTAGTGGTAACACTGTCTGCAGAAGTGAGTCTTACGTGGGCTGGATAATTATGTTTGGGGCCAGTCCCCACTGAGAGTAGATAAATAGTGTCATAATTTTCAGACTTGGCTTTTGTGGCTTTCCAGGAGAACAGCTGGGAGCTCTTGGGTGCTGAGTTTGTTTGAGTAGCTGATCCTTTGTAAAGTTTGATGTGATCTAATTTTAGGTGTGCCAGTCAGGAAATAATTTCTTTTGTGAAATTATTGCATAGCATTTGTTTTCAACTGTGATATTAAGCTTACATTTTCACTCTTGTAGTATCACCCATTATTTGTAGTGAAGACCTTTATATTACACTAAACCCTTCCTTTAGATATGCAGTTTCCTATCATTGAAAGTGTGCTGTGGATTATCATTCCTCTCCTCCTCTTGTATTTTTTATCTCTCTTTTTTAAGCTGGAAGTGCTCAGTTCTACAAACATGTTAATTGGTGACTGTCTTTCCAGGCTGGTAACTCTTGGGGCTCTTCAGAGAGCTCCTTCAGCTTGCTTATTTTTTGGGGAATGGTTTGTTTCTTATCCATGCTTGAGTGAAGTTGCTTCTGATTCTTATAGAAGTAGTTTGAATCAAGTCAAAGGAGGTGAATACTCCTTGTGCTGAAATGTCCTCA
Source organism: Manacus candei (assembly GCF_025592945.1). NCBI lineage: Eukaryota > Metazoa > Chordata > Aves > Passeriformes > Pipridae > Manacus > Manacus candei. Next base: position 38,936,037 of record NW_026138076.1, on the reverse strand, counting down.
GGTTCATCTTAATTTCCATCCTGGTCACACCTCTCAGTGCAAAGCACAAGGCAGTCTTGTCATGCCTGTTTGTAAACAGTTCTGGAAATTCCTCTTCGATATATGAGGTACTTGGCATATGTTGTGAAGCTTGCAGTTGCTGATTTTTGTAAGATCAGTAAAGTTGCCTCTTATGCCCTTGTGTTTTCATTAAAATGTTTGTCATTTTATATGTTGATTTGAGAAATGTGTGTCATGAACCATTCCCTTAGGCCTCTACTGAGGAACCTTGGCTTTTGCCAATAGTCTTAGACTTGACAGTGAGCTAAAGGGGTCCTGTATTCACTCTGTATTGCCCAATGTTAACCTCTGCAGAGTTAACCTATGAGACAGATGAGTAGCTAGGGGCTTTCTGTATCACAGAATGTCTGAAAGGGTAGGGGAAATGAGCTTTTGGGAAAGGCTTCTAAAAAGTGAAGGGTAAAAACGTCACTTAAAAAAAACAACAACAACAAAACAACTGGGAAGTGTCTTAATGGGTTTCTTAGAGAGATTATATGAAAACATCCCCTGAGGTAGTGTGAGACAACATCTTCAGTGTTCAGTAAAGGTTGAGTGAAACAACCTAGAAACCTACAGAAAGAAGTACATTAACCTAAAATGTTCAGAACTGCCGGAGGACACTGGGACTCAACCTGTAGGAAATTTGGAAAGTGTAAGACTTGTGTCTTCTGCTAAGAAAAGTTCCTAGCATTGTACTGAAGTTTCAACTTCTTGTAACTTGAAAAATTAATATGATTAACCTTATGATTACTAAAGATTTTGAAGAAGCATTTGAGACGTAACAGAGTTTGTTCTATTTGAATAGGCTTTGTTATCCAGAAAAGTGCAGGTTGCCCAGAAGTTCTGTGTTATATTTGTCAGCAATATAGAATCCTTGGTATCTAGAATATGTTGTGATGGCAAATGCCTACCTTAAGGAAGCTGAGTCACCCCACCAAATGACACTAAGACTGAAGATAGAGCTCTGGGTGTAAAATTTTTAGATTAAAATTTTCAGTAGGTTTTTAAGATAGGGTGGTGAAGGAAACCAGAAGCCTGCTAAGGGTGTTAAAATGACATTAACATAGCACAGGAGTGTTCCATTTACAAATCTGAATCTCTGAAGGTGTAAATGAACATGTGTGCTGATGCTAACTGCAGTGATCTGAAGTAGGTGACTGTGATTTTGGGAAGGAGATATTAACAAGGCCCTGCAGTAGTGCTATTGATGTCTGAAAGGGGTAATTTTAGATATATTCCTCCTTGCATGCAAAGACTTTAGGTGTCTAATAACTTTTAAATTGGCCAGCTTACTTGCAGGCTATGCCTTCTCTCCTACTATTGATACAGCTTTAGTGTTTAAAATCTGCATTGCTAGAGGGACTATTGATTTTGAGTCCCTTTGCTTTTTTGGTTTTTTTCCCCATTGGCCAACCTGAGAAACCATAAAGGCAATGATCCCAAGTTTCTGAAAACAGAATACCCCTTTTAAGAAAATTAGTTCAATTGCATCTACCTGTCTGAAGGCTGTTCAAATACGGCCAATATAGTTCCTTTTTCTAGGCCCTTATGTTCTGATTCCATCTGCCACTTTAGCTAGTATCTTTAGTTTCATAATCATGTATGTATCTTTTTATACTCAATCTTCTGCAGAATAGTTAATTTCACTGTTTTAGTGCATAAGAAGGATAAGGTAGAAATTTCAACAAACATGTCTCTGGTGAAAACTAACATTTATCTGTCATAAGAAGTCCAACCCAAATCCCCCCTCCAAAGATAACTTTTTAATGATACCTGATTCGTTACATGATTTCTGATTTAATTTATAATCTTACTATATTTGCATGTTTGAAAATATTAGCAGAAATGAGCCAGACTTCAAAAGCTCTCTCTTCTTTCAAGAATCTTGACAGATTTACAGGGGGCTTGTATTACTGTGCATGTTATGCTTTACAGAAGAATTGCATTCATGCCTGAGAGACTAAGTAGAGCAATTAAACCAAAGAAGAGGCAAAACTGAAGGAGGTCTAGTTTTTGGTATCATCATTAGTAAGACGAATTATTTTGAAGAAAGAAGGTAAAGACACTATTGATTTCAAACTAAACAGATGTGTGGTGGGTGCTTCTACAGTCTTGTATTATTCAAGCAATATTTATGTCCTTTTGAAATACTGTAGGGGGTACAGATTTGATTACTCTGTTGCTGTGGAGACCACAAATGTATATAGCTCAGAAATTTTCACTTTGTTTTTAAGGCCATGTGACATCCCTTCTAAAGTGATGGTCTCAGAAAGGGTAGCAGCAGCCTTACAGGAACAAAATCCTGTGAGCAGGGAATAGGGCTGATGGCATATGGAGAAGTAACATCATCTCTGTTAGAAGATTAGAAGTAACATCTGACAAAGGCACCTTATGATAGATAAAGTGAACAAATTGTGTTTTTCTATCCACCTAGTTCTATTGAAGCTACTTTATAAAGAAATAGTTATGAATGTGGTTCATCCAGGGCACTGAGTGACTGCCACAATCCTGAATGGCACCTGCTTTGTTTGGTATTTGCATTAAGTCAGTGCTTAGCAGCTTATGGCCTTCAGAGTATTGTGGTGTATTACTGATTTAGCTGAGATGAACTAGAGAAACTAAGAGAAATGGAAAAACCCGCAGAGTTTTGAGGACATCATGGAGCAGTCCAGCCCTCACATTGTATGACTTTATGGTCCTGTACTGTTGCAATGAATAAACCCTCCAAAAAAGAAGGCAGCGAGGTGAAGAGGGAGAAAGGCTGCCTGAGTAGCCACAGTTGTCTCCTGCTATCTACTCTGGATGATGGTCTGATATCCCCGTGTAACTGGGACACACAACCAGGGACATATCTCAGCTGTAGGAATGAGATAAGTTAGTGAACTGGGAATCTGGCTGTAAGGGTTGCAGATACCAGGACGTTTAATGCCACTATGAGCTGCACCAGGACTAACTTGAAATGTGTGTGAATACAGCAGACACAGACTTCTTGTCATGTTGTAGTGGAGCTACCAGGTTGTGCTTTCTGCAGATGTTTACCCATTGTATGGACAGGAATGATGATGAATTATTGAATGCAACAGTATGATTTTGGGTAGCAGATTTGAGACATGAGTCTCTGACATACTGCCAGTGTCATGTGCAAGGACAGGTGGAGCAGGGGAATCTCAGGTCATGGCTCAAAAGAAAATAGTATAGGGGAAGGATATCATATCCATTAGAAAACTGGGGGAAAAACTGGAATGGATAGAGACCACATGGGGAGAGAGAACCAATGTAGAGCCAACCAGGCAGTGCTTGAAATGGAAATAACAAAAAATATCTAAGGGAGTTTTAAAACCAAAGGCAGGATAAAGCTAAGAAATGTAGATGTGTTGAGAGAAGAAACATCTTTTCAAGAAGTTAAGAAATTAATTCTAGACAAAACTAGGACAAAAGTTGGTAAGATAGAGAGGGAATAACAAAAAGAGTTTGAAAAGGTGAAGTCTCAATTTATCAGGACATGGAGGCACAAACACTGGGGCCTTCCTGCAAAGACTAGGAAGTAGTCAGGACAAATGGGAATATCTGTTATAATTGAAGACACTGATATAACAGCTATTTTGGAAACTTGATGAAATATTTAAAAAATGGGACACTGCTATCTTTAGGTATAAAGTCTGTAGAAATGATAGAGCAGGTAATTCTTTGTAAGTGAAGTTACATGTTAAGGAAAGCTTGTAGTGAAGGAAGCAAGCTATCAAAAAGTATCTTTATGGATTAAGTTTCTCTTGAGAGTGGAGAGAAATCCCTTTAAAGCCATTGTACCAGCTAGTCAGAGCAGCTGTGAGATACATAGATCAAAGAGTCTGTGGGGAAGAAATACTGTGATAATGGGAACCTACACAGGATACACAGAGAGTGATAGCAAGACAGCATTTTTAGTCTCAGTTAATAACTATTGGAAGCAGCTACTCTGAGTGTGAAGGGAGAAAACTCTTCATACAGCCCCATGTAAAGCACAGAATCTATTTCAAACTATAAACTTCTACTATTTAGAGGCAGCATTATAAAATGGCCATTTTTCCACAGGAAAAAAAACGCACACACAAATTAACACAGAAAGAAAAAATCACCAATTCAGTGTTTAGAGTTCAAATAGAAATGAGAAAGCTCATTAAAAAGATGTTTTTATTTAATGTCTCAAAAAAGGTGCTGTGTCTAGGTAGGGGACAAAGGAATACCACCAGATGTAAAGAATGAGGCTTTTCACTGCTTGTATTTTTGTACTGTATAAGGATTTTTGTACTGTGATTTAGCAGGTACTATATATAAATATATGACAAAAAGACAGTCTCCATCCTAAAACATTGGTGGTTCAAAGGGACAGTATTAGAGAAAGAAGGACATTTTTAAAGAAAACAATTTTTTAATGAAATGAACACATGGACTACTTGGTAAAATTGGAGCTTGTGCAGGGTTCAGTTAAGGTAGAATAAATCTATCACAGAAAATATATTCTTTAAAAATAGCAGAGTTGCTAGCCATGGTAATGCTTTTTCACCTTTGCTTTCTCAAGTATGAGTTCCAGAAAACTTTGTTAAATTGTATGCTTTATAAATTGCACTTGTATGAGAAAGGTCATGTTCAGAAGTGATGGTTGTGCTGCACTTGCTGCCTCATGATAGAGCTTATAATGCTCTATTTGGCATGAAACAAACCTGATAAATTGTCTCACAAAGAAAGGACAAAAGACTTGAGGAAAAGGAACCCATAAAATGAAAGGGACCGACTCTCATTTTGCAGCCGTTAGTTCTTTCTGTGTTAGTTGGAATGACAGAACTACTCTGATCAGGTCTGTCCATTTATGATTCTATACAACTGCCTGTCACCTAAATAACCCAGACGTGTAGCTCTGAGCTACAAGCTGTTATGTTCATTATAGATGCTTGGAGTTCTTCAGTCTAACTACTTTCTCAAAATATATTTAGCATGGTTAAGTACCTTTTTTTTCGAAGGATTTCTCTGTATATCCTTTTGCAGTCCCAAACGAGTTATTCATACATATAATTGAAATGAATGTTGCTGTGCAGGTGACTTGACCTCTTGTTTTCTTCTGTAAATCCACACCCCAGTGTGCTACCAGGTGAGAAAGGGTCATGGTGCTTTGAGGAATCTGTGGTGTTGGTGAGGATGGAGGCTTGATGATCTGAAGTTATAGTCAGGCACACACTATGCTTTCAATTGAAATTATTTGTGTATGGCTTTTAGGTTTGAGTTTGTGTGTGTATGTTTGCCAGAGGTCAACTTTCCTCTGAAAAAAGTGTTTTCAAAATGAAATTCAAGAGTTTAATGTGGAGGAAAGGTCAAGAATTGCTTTTTGGGCTGTGCTGAGGCAAAGTAACTCAGAGAAATATGCTGAAAGAGAATTAAAGAAAATGTCAAGTAAGATTTCCTAACAATGAGGTTCATTAGTCTCTTCAGGGAATGATAGGAACCTGTGTTAAACCCTTTAGGCTAAAAATGAGGAAGACATTCAGTCAGTGCTGCTTTCATATCATTTGGCCTGGAGTTAATTCAGTATGTAATGAAAAAGCCTCCTGCCTTCTCTTCATACCAAGGACCTTTTAGGGACCTTTTAGCTCCTATGCAGCTGGAGATAACAGGACATAATGTTACCCCATCCTCATGGAGTGTCATCTGTGTTCTGTCTATGGTCATCATTTTAAAGTATAATATATCTTTCCTATGTGGAGGAGCACACAGGAAGAGGCAAACTGCCACTGTTAGAGGCAGTAAAATGGCGAATTAGAATAAGATTACATATAGACAGTTTAGCATTGAAGACTATAAAAATTTTTACAGATTCTGCAAACACAGTTAACAGACCTAAAAAGTGAAAATAAGTATTTTTGGCATTGTCGGGCTGCCTGGATGTAGCAGAGCTGTATTCTTTGCTCGTTCCACAGGACTCTGAACCAGTAATTTTTGCCCTCTCAGCAGAATCTTAAGTTTTATAGTTGGTTGGGGAACCAGACTAAGGGTGTGCCTCAAAAAAAATGAAGCAGAAAATTCTACCAGTGTAATTAGTAGTGATTTTTTGCTTTCTTTGGTGATATATGCCTTGCATGTAGATTCTGAACTTGAAATCAAAAAAAAAAAATTCTCTGCTGTGCTCATCTCTCTGTTGGTTTTTCTTTTTTTGTTTGTTTGGGGTTTTATTCTTCCTTGTAAGTCTAATGTACTTATGTTGAAAGCTCAATTTTGTGCTGAGCATGTGAAGAAGACAACATAAAGATTATAGCAAGTCCAGTAATGAAGCTGCCATAGCTTCATCCAGGGTTTGTTTGTCAGGATTTGTATATGGAGTGATCACACAGAACAATATTCTGCTGAGATCCTCTGGCTAATAACAGGTAAATTCTGCTTGACCTCTAGTGGATCTGTCAAGAGAAGCATAAAAAAAGTAAAGGAGTTGCTTTTTTGTTTTGTTTGCATAGAGGATACTTAGATGGGTCAACATCATAGAGTGGACATATACAGACAACATTCGATACTCTTACTTGGCTCAGACATGGAGTGGATGTAAGTTGTTGCAACTCCCTTAAGTCAGTGAAAACAAGATGATTTGTCTACAGAGAGTGTAATACAAATGTGTGTCTGGATTCTATAGGTGGTTTTGTGAGAGGCAGGAAATGTTTCTGTATGATATTTCTACTTCTACATTCCTTACAATATGATTATGCCATTGTTCTATACTACTCCCTAATGTACAACACAGCCTGACTTGCTATGATTGAAAGAAATATTACAAATTCTGTCCCAAAGTGCCAAATGGGGGTTTACAAATCCACGGTAATTAAGCTTTCACCCCTCAGCAAAATAAATTAATTAACATCCTGTTATAGAAGAGCTTTAGCAGCCGAGGACTTACCCAGCTGTGATTTTTCTGAACATTATGATGTTGGAGTAGGTGATTAATACATTTTGCATGTAAAGGAATGACCCTTAAACAATAAATGTTACCATAATTCCAAGAAATCTCTTAATAAAAGTAACACCCCTATACGATGCAGTGATTGGACTGTTTCTTCAGGTATGCATTTGGGTAAGGAAAAAATAACAGCTGAAAGTAAAAACGCATGTTTTTTAATATATCTCTCACTAGGTAAAATGTGTTGCTATTGAAGAGAATACATCTGGCTACCACTGTGGTTCTTAATTCAGTGAGAGATGTATTTTAAGAGCAAGTAAAGAAATGAAACATTATCTTTAGATATCATTTTGGATGTTACATGAAGATTCTGAGTTTTCACTATATCCCTTTTTCTCATCGCCAGCTGCTAAAACTTGAAAGCTGGGGACCATATTTAGGTAATCTTATCACTTTTGCATTGTCAGTGAATCACAGAATTATTTGGGTTGGAAGGGACCTTAAAGATCATCTAGTTCCAGTATCCCTGCCACAGGCAGGAACACCTTCCACTAGACCAGATTTCTCAGGACCCTATTCAACCTGGCTTTGAACACTTTGAGGGATGGGACATCCACAACTTCTCTGGGCAACCTGTTCCACTGCCTCACCACCCTCATTTGTATTGGCATGGGGACAGTGCCATGTAAAAGAAGGGTTTTGTACATTTTTGTGGTTTCAGTTTTGAGTGGATTCACTTAGGCAATATCATTAAACTTCCTTGTTTGAGGTGTGCTTCTTTTTACACACAGTAAAACTTACAGAACAGGAGTCCGGGCCTGATTTGCTGGGTCATTGCACTGCTGGCTCAAGCCCTTTGGGTCTTTCTTGTTGCATGCATGCTTTCTCCTTTTTTCCCAGTCCCCTAAGTACTCTTTCTGCCATCGTGCACATGCCTGAACCACCCTTCTAAACTCCCCCAGTTGAAACTGGGTACTGAAGGGTTTTAATTTACTTGTTGAAGTTGTATTTGCCCTTGGTGTATCTATGCAGTGGTTTCTTGACCTTTGTGCCATGGTTGTGGTGAATAGGCTGTTCCCTTTGCAGCAATCTTTTGTATACTTAACAACTTTTCAGCAATGGCTTGGAAGTTTATATCCAGCCCTCTGCTTTTTCCTTACCTATTTTCATAGTTAATTTTTGTTGTCCTTCTGCGTTGTCTAAACTGTGCTAGGGGTTTCTGCTGTGGCCTTGATGCTGTTGAGACTCAGAGCACTGCACCTGTTTGGGTACTCTCTCTTTTACATGCCCTGCTTGGGATGTGGCAAACACTAGTTTGACTTATTTTGTTCCTATATTTTGACTTAAAAAGAGCTAGTTGGGAGTCACCATATATTACTGATAGTGATTTCGTGTTGAAATTTGCAGAATTTCAGAAGAGTAGTTTGTATCTTGTTGCTTAGGTTGTCAGCCATAGCACTGGGTAATGCTGGAGTAGGAAAGACTCTTATTGATAGTCTGCCAGTTTGGGTAGAGAATGACACTGATGGACTTAGAGTAGTTTTGTGTAGAGAAATGTGGAAACTGAACAGAGTTTTTTGAGTATTTCAGGGGTGTCTAAACATTTGTTTTAGGCTTGCAAAATCTTCTATATTTTAACTCCTTGTGTCTTTGAAAAAAAAAGTAAAAAAGAGCACTTTATTAGATGCTTACATTGTTGTGCTTAAATTTACCTTGAAAGGTCATTTGAAGTTATTCCTGAAAATAGAATTTACTTTCCCAAATAATTTGTGTGTCTTGTCAGGTTTTATGAAGGTAGCTTTACCATTAGTGCCAGGGCTGATCCAATATGCAATATTTCAAAACAAGAAAGGAGATGAATTTAAGGTGCAAACTTATTTACTGAATTTTGTTGAAATTCCTATAATACACTTTATTGCAATTAATGGACTCAATCATTAATCTGTTTAAATCTTCAGTGAAGAATGTGCTTATAAATAACCCAGTGTAAGAATTAGTCATTATGTGTCAGCAAGCGCTCTTTGTTGTGTCTGGTTTGGTCTGTTTATAAGGCAATTCACAGAAACCTAGCAATTTTTGGTGACATTAGATGCCAAAGAGTTAAAATTCCCTCCAGGGACAGCAGACCTCACAGTGAGCAGGGTTCAGAATACAGTCTTTATAGCCTCACCCATAATATGCTTATATGAATGTACAGAATAGTTATATTCCTAAACCTAAAAATTCTGGAGGACTTATATGAAGAAAATGAGTAACTGAAGGTCATATGCTTTTCTTGAAAGGTACATTTTTTTTTTCCCCAGTGTGCTAAGATACTATTCACAATTTCACCCATAAAGCAGAAAATCAGAAATCATTATGCAAAGACTTATCCAGGCTGAGAAGAAACTGAGATTTGAAATACTGTGTCTTTCTACATGATAGTGTTCTGCCTCAGAAACACTATGTAGAGCCCTGGTGCTTTAAGCCCATGATGCTCTTACAGGAAATTGCAGTTCTGTCCTAATTTGGAGAATTCAGTTCTCTTACCTGAGGCATGTGGAAAATATGTTGGCTGGGAATGGAACTATTGATTTGTTTCTCTGGAGCTCTGGGGTGTAGTATTTTCCCTGTTACTCAGATAGTCCACACCGAGAACTGCAAGTAACAAGAGGAATGTTTTATGGAAAATATTTATTTTTCACTGAACTGGGAAAACCCCAGAATTTATTTTTATGTAATTGTCTTTGTTCACATTAAACCGAAGTGATTTTCTGTTCTGTGGTCTGCTGAGTTTTTTTCAGTATCTCTCTCTCTCTCTATTTTTTTACAAGTTTGTTTAGAGAAGCTGAACACTTATAGAAAGAAGTGGCATCAAACTGAACTGCTACTATACAGTCCTTCTGATGCTAGAGTCTTCTACCAAAGTACAAAGGAAAGAATGTTTGACTGTGAATTTAGTATTGATATCCGGGCAGAAATAAGAAAAAACAGTCCTTTTAACAGGCTGTCTAATTTCACAAATTACCTTTCATGTTAGTAACTGACTTAAAAGGAAGGAACACTAATTATATGGAACTAAAAATCATGGATTAGTTTCAAAGTAGAGGAATCTCCATGGAATGTTAAGTCTTGGAACTTTTACTTACATGAAACTCTAAAAACGTTGAATACTGTTCATAAAATAATTTAATAATAAATCCTCTATGTAAGTCCTCTAAACACTGGGGAGAAAAGTAACTTGCTTCCATAAAAGAAAATAAGGACATTCATAGAATATAGCTCAAATTGGTCAGGAAATTTCCTTGTTGATTCTATTTTTCATATGCACCAGTGCTAAGGAGAGAAATCTTAACACTGTTTCCATGCTCTGGCAGAAAGACTTTTAAATGCACACTTTTATTAAAAATTGCCTTTCTTCAACCATGGTAGAAAAACTTAATGATGTTTTACAGTTATCCATGACTTTGTTATTAAAAATACCTGCTTTAAAAAAAAAAAAGTTTTTAAAAGGTTTTGAAATGTTGAGCTAATAGTGGAAAATTTCCAGCTATTGCCATCACAGATGAGAAGGAAGGAAGTTTCATCCATTTAATTAGGTTTCTGAAAGAGGGCAAGGGTCTGAGTGTAGTTCCTCTCTCCATAATCTCCTTAAAGGGCTTAATTTAAGAGCCTGGTACACTTGAGGCAGGATAATTTGGAAGTGTAGGAATAAGGAATAATACAGGAAAGCCCCTCAAATATCTTTGTGGGAGACCATACTGTTCCTCTGTGTAAAACAAGGCAGACCCAGCTGATTGGTCTCTTGCCATTGTCAACCAATGTCTAAATAAGTACTTTTTAAAATACAGTCAAAAAAAGCATCACATCAGAAGGGACCTCAGCAGCACCACAAGTCCCTGCCAGAGCCCCTGACCTTTCCAGGATATGCAGAAGTGAACGCGGTTTCTCCCAGTTCCAAATAAACTTTTGGGGTTTGAAGTCCATCTCTACCACCTACCATAAAATGAAAGGTGCTGGTTTTACCCCTCTGTAATGATGCAGCAGAGGTTTTTTGAGTACCAGTAACTCAGGCTTTATTACTTCCATCAAATCTCTTATTTCTTTTTGCCTGGAATGGTACCATTTAGCTTTTCATGTCTGTGTTGGCTAATTGTGGCTATTTTATAGACCTAACAAAGTTGTAGAAAGCACAGGGCATTGAAGCCTGATGTTTAAACATTCATGGAAAAGCTGCAGCTTTGCTGTTCATTAATCAAGCTGGGCTTGACCTATGTGGTTATCTTGTAGGGACTTGAGGGTTTTCGGATACACTGAGCCTACTTCGCACTGACTGTACAAGAGGCAGGTATCTGCCAACTGCATTTGCAGCTCTGACTCTTGCAGGATGTGTATTAACCTCTTCCAGCACCCTCATTCCCCTGAAGTATAGCATGTGTTTAATTTTAATCAGGAGGTGTGTAGTTTCTTTGCTGTATTTAGTTGAAGGGTAAGATTTTGAAGAATACTTAGATGTTAAAGATTCATCAGTTTATCTTAAGATCCCACAGTGGGAGGTGTTTGTCTCTTGATGCATGGCTCCCAAATCCCTTGGCTTATGGAATCAGACCTGTAGCCCTTGCCTGCAACCCATGGATAAAGATTATGCACCCCCTTTTTATGATGTTTCAGTGTTGTAAAGAGTGCTGTAGTTAAATGGACAAAGCACAATTCCTCCTATTTCATGCTGTAATATAGTAAGGCAGCCTTATGCAGTGATATTGCAATGGTTGGCCCTCCTGAACTAACAATTATCATCTTCAGAAAAGCTCCCATCTTTTCTGCTGTGTTAGTGATTTTCTCAGCTCTGAAACAATAAACAGTGTTTGTTCAGTGGGAAGATCTTTCTTCGGTACAAAAAGAAAAGAAAAGGGCAAAGGAAATTTATTTTTAAAGGTACCATCCTATTAATTAGATAACCATCTAAGGAAAACTGAAGATAAAGAAATTTAGGAGGAGGAGCTGGAAGTAACTTTCTGGGCCTTGAAGTCTGGATTTCTACTGCTCCCTGATACTTTCATCTCTGTTTAGAAACCACTGTTGTTGCTTGTTCTCATTACTCCTAATGTTGAAAAGCTTCCAGATTTAATGGTTAAAGATATCCTTATAATTTTTGTTCCATCATTCTCTTTCCTTTATTCAATATAACCCTTCTTCCTGAAAACTGGGCCACTGCTTGTTTAGTTTGTAGAGAGATGTTTAACTATTCTTCCCTCTTTTCCTTCTTTTCTACTGTTTGGTATACTTTCACTAATTTTTAAATATCTGTTCAAGATCTAGTGTGACTTCAGCCTTGGTAGTATTTCCATAAGTCCCCCATTTTGCTTATCAGTCCACTTTCCTCTTTTCATAGGCTCACTACTTAGTTTCAATACACTTAAATCTGCTCAGACCTGCACTCTAGTCCTACAACTTTTCTGCCTTGCATGGGAGGTGTCTCAATGGAGATAAATTCTTTCATATTTCAATCCTTCTGCTTGTCAATCCAGTTGACTTCACTGGTCTGTTTTGTTCATTTCTTGAAATTAACTCTTATGAAGTTGAAAACCTTCACTGTTTGGGTTTTTTTTTGTTTATTTTTCTATTGAATTTAAGTTAAATTATCTAGGTGCTTAACTGTACGTCACTATAAAATGCTACTTTTTCTTTTCTAAATCAAAACTATATATAAGGTAAAATATTGAAAGTAAGGATGGTAGAGCCCACAGAGGCTAGTTAGGCTATATTTAGCTCAAAACAACACTACCTTTAGCTTAGAAAAAATAATCTTCCTAAGTTATACTTGACTGAGATGTTTACAGAGATGCTCCAAAGCACCTTGGGATAGACTCTGAGTTTCTTACAGGATAAGCTAATCTTTGGTGATCTTCATGATTTTTTTACAGGATGAACTAGCTAACCAATCAGCCGAATATCTAACTATGAACAGTGTTAGTGTTGTTAGACAGCTGTCAAAGTAATGGAATGTGCAATCGTGAGGGCTCTGGGAAATACAGAAATAAAGATTGCTGATCTTTATTTCTGAGAGCTCTGTGTAGCTCTGTGTAGAGGGTGAGAGCTCTATGTAGCAGAGCTAGCTCTCCTCTCTAGCTGGAAAAGGGTTTCATCATGTATTTCCCACTGGAGTTTGGTTGGGGAAGAAAGCTCTGAATGGAGGGAACAGTTGAGTATCACTATTTTTTTGCCTTATTTTTTCCCCCCTTTCTCTAAAATTAAACATTCATCATGTGCATTGATATGTATAAGAATGCATTGTCAAACAGGACACAGCTCCCACTGAATTCTTTCCATCTATGTTTACTCATGCTGCTTTGGTTGAGTTGTTTTGGTTCTTATTTAAATATGGTATGCTTGTGACCATGACTGTTTCTAGGCTTTGCATGTTCATATCTTGCTGGTTTTCTTCACTTATTTTTATTATGAGAACTGGGAATAATTTCACCTCATTGGGAATTTAATAGCTTAAAAATCAAAGTGTAAAAATATCAAATATACCAAACACCAAAATTTAATTTCTCATTTATTTTATAGAGAAACTCATACTTCAGTAAAAGTGGACTTGTGCACCTTCGGGTTCCTTAGATGTTCTTAAACCTGATCCTCTCCTACAGCAGGCAGTTCCTCATTCTTCCAGTCCCTGCATTTGCCTTCTGCAACTGGGATGGTGTGACGGGAGTTCTTGCTGCTGAAGACAGAGACAAGAAGAGTCCCTGAGTTACTTCAGCCTTCCCCATGCCCTGGGTAACCAGGCCTCCCATTTCCTTCCAGAGAAGGTCCTCATTTTCCCTAGTCTTCCTTTTATCAACAATGTACTTATAGAAGCTCTTCTTTTTGCCCTTGATGTTCCTGGCCAGATTCAATTCTCTCAGGGATTTAGCTTTGCTAAACTGATCTGTGGCCGCTCAGTTTCTCTGTGTTCCTCCCAGACTACTCTCAGCTTCACATTCCCCACTAGCCCCTCCTTGTTGGTGAGAACAAGGTCCAGCATAGCACTTTTTTAGTTTCTCTGTCACTTGGAGAAGGAAGTTATCCTCAATGTATCCAGGAACCCACCCCATGGATTGCTTATGGCCTGCCGTATTGTCCCTCCTACAGACATCCTGGTGGTTAAGTCTGCCCTGAGGACCAGGGCTTGTGAACATGAAGCTGCTCCTATCTGTCTATAGAGGGCCTCATCAGCTTGGTCTTCATGGATGGGTGGCCTGTAGCAGACCCACCCTATAATGTCACCTGCCCCTGCCCTCCCTTTAATCTTGACCCACAAGCTCTCGGTTGGCTCTTCATCCACCCCTAGATGGAACGCCATGCACTCCAGAATGTCACTGACATAAAGGGCAACACCCCTTCCTCATCTCCCCTGCCTGTCCTTCCTGAAGAGCCTGCATCCTTCAATACCAACACTCTGGTCGTAGGAAGCATCCCACCATGTCTCCCCGGTGCCCATACAGCCTTGCAGCTGTGCACATATCTCTAACTCCCATTCTGTGTGTTTGCATAGAGCCATTTAAATTGGGCCTCAGATAAAGCTGGCTGGAGCTGCTGAAATTCCTTTGTGCTGTACTTCAAGTGTTCTTCTGCTGACCTGCAATCCTTTTCCAGGCTCTGGGCATCTCTTGCTGTCACTGGCATCACATTGGTAGGAGTGGGATGGATTGAGGTTCCCCCCCTCTGGCAACTTTATTTTAAAGCCCACCTCAACAGCTTAGCAAGCCTGTGAATGAAGATGCTCTTTCTCTGACAGATGGACCCTGTCAGACCCTAAAAGACCACATTTCCCAAAGGCAAATCTTATGGCTGAGACCTTGTGGCATCAGTCCCATATCCATTTGTTGATTCATCACATTCAACTTGCCCTTTTAAACCCCTTTGTTCTTACTGGGAGGACTAACTAAAAAAATCACCTGTGCCAAAGAGTACCTTATTGCTGCTCCCAGGGCTCTGTAATCCTTCCAGATTCTCCTCAGGCTGCTCCTGACTGTATCACTGGTGCCCATGTGAAACAGCAGTGGGTAATGGTAAATGGACTCTACGAAGTCTGGTAGTCTCTTGGTGACCTCCTTGATACGAGCCCTCAGTAAGCAGCATGGCAGCAGGGAGTTCATCGGGTCAGTAAAGGGGTGCTGTTATACCTCTCAGAAGAATACTTGCTGTATATGTACACAATACAGTTGTGTTTGTGAGACCTTTTCCAGTAGAATATACAAAGAGGCACTCTTTTACTATAGTCCTCTTCTCTGGATATGATTTGATGGAAGCATCTCTGACTTGAGAACCAAAAGCCCCAGTATGGTCACACTTCTGCCGCTTGCTGGTGCTCTGACCTCCAGCAAAGCACTTCTCCCTTCTATTGCAGATCAGTTTGGCTGCTCAACCTGCTGGAGAAGGGTTGTTCTCTCACTTACATGAATAACTTCTGGGAGATTTGTCTCCGTTTTTTTCCACACCTGTGCTTTTTTTCCAGGTTTGACTTTTCAGCCTTCTCAATTTGCAGATCTTTGAAATTTTTCCAGTGCAGGTGTGGAGCCCAGTTGAGTAAATTTCAACCTCCTGATAATGGGCTTTCTTCCCTTCATTACCTCTGCTGCCATAATTAAGTATTTTTGCTTGGTAGAAATTAAAATCCCTAAATGTTTGCTTAGTTCACAGCACTAGCAATGCTGGATTCAGCCTATTCCTTTATGTGCAGTGCTGAGAACTATTTTAGGAGTTTGTGCTGCCCTTTAAAACAGAAAATGTGTTTTGCTTCCAGTGACAACATGAACTTCCCCTTTTAGTCTGGAAAAATGTTTTCTCAGAGAGGCTGTGGGAACTGATGAACAGGATTTTGGTTGTATGTTTATTTCCTCCTGCAGCTCAAAAGCTGCTGCAGGAGATGCATGCCATTAGGCATAAAACATTTTGCAAACACTTCTAATCCTTTCCAGAAATTTTAACTAGCAATGTTAACAGAGCAGAGCATAGACAGGAAGCTCATTTGCAGCTGTGTCTGATTGCTGCTACTTATTTCGACACCCAGGTGTGCTCAGCCTGGGGAAAGTGCCTTTTGCTTCTCCAACTGTCCCAAATGGATGCAAGCTGGAGAAAACACAGCAGTGCTTTGAAGTTCTCCACACATTTCACCTGATTCAGCGCTTTAGGTGTTCCTTGAAGGTGTTACTCTGTCAGCCTGAGACGATCAGAGGATCAACTGGGTATTTTCATGTCAGAAGTCTGCTGCTGTTGCCCGGCCCTAGGAAATAGGTATTATATTTAGTTTCATTAGCTTTCCACAAAAAATGTTTTACAATTTCTGTGGATTACGATTAATTTTGTTGGACACCTCAAGTTAATATAGAGTGATGGTGGGGTATATTCACTAGCTGGTATAATTTGGATTTAAATAAAGAATATGTTTTGTATAAAGTGATAATGCCAATGTTGGCTGCAGTAACTGAGGCAATCCTTCTTGTCCTGTGCCTGCTTTGACAGACATGTTTCCCGAGCATTCCCCCTGTGGTCACTGGCCAGATCTAATCTGCATAATGCAGAAACGCTTCTCTGCTGCAGGACATACTTTTACCTTTAGACTCAGCACTTCAGTGCCTGGACAGTCATAATTATGTGCTTATTACTGCTGAGAATCAAAGTTATCTGCTGCTGAGACATAAATGTGCTGGTGAAAACTTCTTTTTAGGGGGTAATTTTATTTGGCGAAAAAACAAATGGAAAGAATGTGTTTTGGGTTAGTTTGAAAAGAGCATCTTTCTGGGCCTGAGTTATTGTGGTGCCATTGAGCTGTAGTGTTTAAAGTTCTTGTTGTTTCTTGAAGCCTGGTTTATGGGTTGACTGAAGTCTTCAGTGCTTTCCAGGTTGGCATATATTGCCTGTGGTGCTCTCAGAAGTCCTGCAGAACAGAAAGTAGCTGTAATAGTGCCTTGCACTGTAAAGGCAGTGTCACAAAAGGGCTTTGTCAAGATTTCCATATAAAAGCTTAAAGTTGTACTGCTTAGATTTTGAGTGCTTAACTCAAAGATATGTTTGTGTGTCATTTCTTCAGCTTTGTTTACTACGATTCTTTGTAGCAACATGAAATACTGAAATTCCACAGGGTGGTGATAGATGCTGGACGAACAGCACAGACCTTTGGCTGTCATAGCTGAGGAACAGAGAGATTCCAGAAAGGAAGACCCAGTTCTTGATTCAGATGTATGTTGGGATCCTTGTAACTAGTTTTCTCCCAATAATTCTTTCAACTGGGTGCATTTTGTCAAAATAGTTTTTCTTCCCCATCCCTTGATTTCTCCTCATTACCAAGATTGTTCAGTTAATCAGTTTTTCTGCATTTTTGAGTCATCCCTTTATTGCAGCAGTTTGCCTGGAGCTTCTCATCTGTCAATATAGGTTGGGAGATGAAGATCAAGAGCAGCCCTGCCGAGAAGGACTTGGAAGTGCTGGTGGATGAGAGGCTGGACATGGCCCAGCAATGTGCATTTGTGGCCCAGAAAACCAATTGTATCCTGGGCTGCACCAAAAGCAGTGAGGCCAGCAGGGCAAGGGAGTTGAGTTGATTCTGCCCCTCTACTCTGCTCTCACAAGACCCCACGTGCAGTGCTGCATCCAGCTCTGGGATCCCCAGCAGAGGAAGGATATAGACCTGTTGGAATAAATCCAGAGGAGAGCCACCAAGTTGATTAGAGGGATAGAGCACCTTTCCTATGAGGAAAGGATAAGGGAATTGGGTTTGTTCAGCTTGGAAAAGAGCAGGCTTAGGGGTGACATAATTTTGGCCTTCCAGTACCTGAAGGGAACCCGCAAGAAAAATAGAAAGGGACTTTTTACAGTGGTATGTAGTAACAAGACAAGGGGGAATGGCTTTAAACTGAGAGTAGATGAGATTAGATATTAGGAAGAATATGTGAAGGTGGTGAGGCACTGTTACAGGTTGCACAGAGAACTTATGGATGCCCTATCCCTGGATATGTTTAAGGCCAGATTGCATGGCACTGTGAGGAACCTGATCTAGTGGAAGGTGTCCCTGCCCATGGCAGAGGAGTTGGAACTCTAGGTGATCTTCAATGCTGTTCTAACCCAAACCATTCTATGATTCTATGATCTAGGGTTAAATCAAACTTCCTCTCTTCAGGTTCTCAGTCCCAGCCCTTTATTATAACCAGTCCTGGTTTCAGCTTTGCCTTCAGACAGCCTCCTTTCCCTCTCCTGAGTTAATCCCACTGCCAGTTCCTCTGTTGTACAAGATGCTGCTGTACAGTTGCTGAATTTCTGTAAGACTTATGTTGTATGTTATTTCACAGGATTTTTTTTCCTGTGACATCAATTAAGACTTCTTATTTTCAAAACTACCACTGCAAAATTCTGAGGACCAATTAGTTCTACAACATTACTACTGCTCAGTTATAAGGTTGTTCAAATCTGATTTGCTTATTTATTTCTAAAAGGGGGAAACAAATGTGGGTTTTGTAATGAAATGTTTCCAATGTTCAGAAACAATGAAACATTTTTTCTCTGAAGCCCCAACCCCAGGAAAAAGAAAACAAAACAAAAAGCCCAGCCTGAGAAAGTCACCTAGGAAAGGCAATTGCTGGGAAACCAGTTAATTTGACAAAGCTGTAAGTAGTTCAAAACAAGGTCTTACAATGAGGTATGTCAGGGCACTTTAAACATTGGTGTTACTGCCAGTTCCTTCTATATTATCCAGCATTCTGTTCATGCTGTTCTGACCTTACTTCTTTTTTAATGAATTCAGATTTTTCCCTTTCCTACTGGCAATGTCTTTGATTTTGGTGTCAAAGAGCGAAAGGTACTTTGAATAGCATTCACTTGCCCCTGACAAACCTCCCAACAAAAAAACAAATGTAAGGCTAAATCGTAATGTAAACAGAACCAGTTGGTACTGTGCTGTTTTGCTCTTGTTTAGATGTGATAAACATATGGAAATCATTATACAACCGGAGACCATTGCCAAAATGTGTGGATAAAAGCCCCACTCTGATTTCACAAACAGAACAAATGCTTTCCTGTGTCTTTGCAGGCAGAGACTTAGAGCTAGGTGTGGAGCAAATGTTTCCAAAGCCAGTTGCTCGGCTGTGCTTCAAGTTCCTTTTAGAATAAGCAATAAGAAAAAATATTTTTTCCCTTAAATGCTGTTTTCTCCTAATGAAGCTGTTTACCAGATTAGTGCCCCATTAATATTTTAATACTGTTTTATCATTTCATGCTCTTTCAAAGGGAATTGCATTTTTATGGGTAATATGAATATTTTGACTTATGTTCTGAAGATATTTTTCATATTCTTAAAGAGGATTTGGGGATTGTTCCTTTCCCTGCCTGTGTTGGAAGAAGACATGATATTTGGAGACATGCTCTCCCTAGATGGAGAAAGCAACTGACAGGGTGTGGTGCCAGGGAACTAATGCCTTTTCCTGCTTACAAACCATTTCTCTTTTCTTATATTTTGGTTTCCCTCATTGGTAGCAGGGGCTGGACTGAGTTTTGTTAACTGCTTCAAGTATTGCTAATAAGAGACAATATGCAAGAGTGAGTTTGCTGCATCTTCCTTTGAAGCATTTTTCCTTGGTATTTTTCAGATATAAGTAGACCTGATTTAGGGCAGAGCTTCATTTATGCCCTGGATAATAGGTTTGTATTGGACATAAGCCCTTCATTGTTGAAATTCATATTTCAACACTTCCAGATCGAGATGAAGAGTTTTCCTGAGCCTATATTGGCAGCTTGGGTTATTTAACAGTCACTTAATCAGATAATGCAGATATAAGCCCAGAGACTGAGATAGGAAATGTGCAATAAATGCAGTCTTTTCAATTTATCTTATCTTGTGTACAAAGTAGTAGTGTTGTTGCTTGTGAGAGTGGGTGTATCTGGCAGACTCTTCCGCTGAGTGTTTGTTAAAGGATATATCTGCTGTCACAGTGAGCAGTAGTACCATCCTTCTCACAGTAGTGCACAGGCAGTGTCTCAGAGGTCACTTGGTGTAATTTTGCATCCAACCTTTTTGGAGACCATTCTTGCGGGGAAGCTCTTGTAGCAGAGATCCAGTGTCCTGGTGTTGTGAGACACTTGCTGTCACAAGCCTCAGCAGACGTTTAGAGAAGATGATTCCTTAGTCAGAACAGAAGGTAGGTGGCATGCAGATACAGACTCAAGTTAGCCTTTATGAGCCTTAGGCTTTGTGACCCAGGGCAAGAGAGGTTGGGAACTTGTAGCCCAGCTAACGTGGTGCACCAGAGAGGAGCATGTGGAGAGAAACTGTGGCTGTGGTACATTTGTGATGGGCTGAGAGATTGCTTAAGAGTAGCAGGATCCAAGGGGAAGGGAAGCTGTCATTTTAGTATGGAGAAGACTGGGGGTGAAAGAATTAAGATCTGTTAGCTGGCTGAAGGTTGGAGAAGATCAATTTTACTATGATGTTTTAGCTAATATTTTGCATATAAGAGTCCTGAGCACAGACTGAGTTTTTCCAGTGCTGGTAGGAAAGCCTGGCCTTTGTGTCTGAGTGTGTTTGAAACGGTCTTTGTATTCCCACGATGTTCTGTACTCTCAGTGCAGAGTCTATATACAGCCTATGCTCTTCATTCCAGGAAAAAGGTTTTGAGGTGTTGCTATTCCTCTGCATCTCATGTTCAACCATGTTTAATGAGATATGTTTCAAAACATGAATATTCCCATGAATAGAGAGGAGCCATTTGCTTGCAAGGACTTCAATGTATCTGCAGGACTGGGGATGAATAAGCAGAAACAGCTGCACTTGCAGTTGTCAACTAACATCAATACTAGAGGATAAATATATTTTTCCCCAAGGAGTTTGAAATAATAAGTCTTTCCAAAGGCAGTTGGTTTAGTTGGCTCCCCCATTTGCTTTGGATCTGATTCCTGAGATACTCAAAGCAATGTACTTGTTTGCTGTTTAGGGCAGGGGCCAGGGGCTTTTTGTTTTTCAAATGATACTTCTCACATTGTCTACCATCGAGCAATGGGGTGCTCTGTGTGATTACATTTCTGCTACTGCCCTTGATTCCCAGTCCCTTGTAATCACGAGTAATCCCTGTGGATAGCAGTAGGTGTGGTTTGGGAAGCCTGGACCTAAAGTTTCTCTGTCATCCATGGTTCCCCTTCCATGAGTCTGTCACCAGTTTCTCTCTGTTTTTCACATATATCCTTCCACCTGTGTTTCCTTTACCAGCATGGGTAGAGACTTTTAGTGTTAGGACACATCACAAAGGAAAAACATTTCTGGGTAAGAACAGTTATGCCACAGCACATTAGACAGTGTGGATTTGAGAAACAAATCCAACCCTATCACAAACAGGGAACCTTTCTGAGCACCTACCAAGTTTTATCACCTTTGGTATGCATTCTATATTCCAGTAGAAAAAATTCTATCATTAAAGTGAAGGGAAAATTTTGTTCTGTTTGGGTTGCATTGGCTATAGATTTTACTGTTTTATACAATCAAAGTAGAAACTACATGAATGAGCAGGGTTTTGGAAGCTATTTATTGCCTTCAGCAAGCTTATAAACTCCTCTGAGCAGTGTGGTGACAAGCAGTGGCATCTAGAAATCCCCAGCCATGAATCATCTGAAGGTTTGCTCTCCACTGCAGGCAACATCTGCTCCAAGGTTGTTGAAATTTGGGGCGGAATACCTGGAAGAAGAGTGTCTCAGGAATGCAGCAGCAATCTTATTTCTTCCCTTGCATGTTACTCTGTGGGATATGCCTGCCTTTGCCCGTAACCAGATTAACTTCAAAAAAAAAGAAAAGAAAGTGCCTCTCTCTTCTCTAGGCTGCGGGAAGTATTTGGCAGGAAGAGAGTGTAACATCAAATGCCTGAAGTGAAAACAGATTTTGGTCATGGTAGCAGCATGTCCTCAGGTGTGAGGGTAATTGAGAATGACTACATGTGGCGTGCACAGCGGTCTCACACAGTTCTTCCCTTTGCAAAGGAAGACTACTCTGTCCCTGGAGTAGTCTGCAGTCTGTACTTATGTGAATAATCTCTTTGTTGCAACAGGGTTTATCCTGCCAGAAGGCCTTACTGCCTGCCTGGATCAGGCCCTTCACTTGATGTGTTTGCTCTTAGCTTGGTTCAGGAGCACATGTAACTCAGCAGAGTGGTGAGTGAGAGAACTCCCACTGATTTCTCTCAGTTGCTCCAGGCTGCTGTGGCAGGGACCTTTCAGGATAGCACAGCTCTGCTGCCTGTTCTGGGTGGAGAAAGGCACATAAAGGTTCTTTCTTTCTCTTCCTGGAGAGAAAACCAACAGAAACAGAGAAAAACAGGATATATAGTCTCCTCTATGCTGCCTTAAAAAGCAAGAGGGGGACACCAAGCAAAACCACCTGCCTGTGGGTGAGCGTGCTGCTGATGTGGTTGTCTAAGCTGCAATTATCCCTTGCTTCTCCCCTTAGGAAACACAGATGACCTCACGGAAAAGGAGACCCAGAGGAAGGGAAAGATGTTACACAAACACTGGCTGCAGTCCTTGATTTACTGGAGGGGTTCAAAAATGTCTATATGTAATGATGCTGAAGTATATTGAGAGCTAATTGAGAAGAGGGGAAGATTTTTTCCAGTTTCATGGGCTTTGAACTATTCTTCACTTGTCTGTTGAAAAGAGAAACTATCCTTCTGTAGGGTAAAAGTCAGAAGTGAGTATAAAGCTTGCAGAAGAGATTGTTTCTCAATGAGAATTTTTGGTTTTTTTTGTAGAAAAGGTATTTCAAATGTTATACCTGAAAGACTGAAGCCACCTCTCCAGCTAACAGTTATTTTTGCGGAGCCCCTCGTTTAGCATCCATGGGATTGAGCTTTTTGTATGCTAGATGTCTCTAATAGTGTTTTAGCCTCTAGTGGCATTTTTCTTGGAAATTCCTTCTTTGAATAATGAAACAAAATAGAATTGTCATTGTTGCCTTCATGCTGCATGTAGCAATGCCTCGATTTCAGGCTTTGATGTCACTTCAAACAGAACTGTTATGCATAAAACTGATTTCTGAGTGATACATCTAGTTGAAGTTACAAATGACCACTTAATTAGCTGGCAGGGGATAATGAATGCTTGCTTTATCAGTATATTTTATTTCAGCTGACGTACTTATCAAAATATGCATAAAGTCACGTAATTTGTAAAAAGAGCTCATTTTTCTTCACAGCCCTACCATAAGCACTCACAAATATATTCTCAGTTAAGGCCCATAAAGTATATGCTGCATCATACAGTGCTTGCAAAGTTAAATCATAGTGTTTTCATGCCAAGGTCCAGTACCTGAGTAGGAGAAAACATCAGTAATGGTGCTAGAAACGAGTGCTTAAATGAGATCTAAGGCTGAGAGCCACTTAAGAGATCTCATACTGAACATTTTGCATTGCCCTTACAGGGGTGTCATGTATTCCTGCTGTGAGGGGTAAGGCAAAGGAATCATACGTTATCTCTGCTTGAACAGCACTTGTTGGAGCGTGAAGAGTTTTTCAATAAGGTGCTGCTGGTAATAGTGCTCCAGAGTAAGGCTGGCAGTAGGAAGGTTTCCAACTGTCCTACCTTTTAGGTTTTTATCCCCTAAGTCTTTGCTGAGTGGCAGCAGATAGCATTCTGATGGTTGACCAAGTTTTATTGCATCTTCCTTGTACATAGCTGACCTAGGTTTGTGAAGTAAGAACATTGCATCCTCCATGTCCTGGCCTCTCTGTGCATGTGCATATAAAGTTTTCATGGACCATTGGACCAGCGTGTTTTGCTGAGGCACCTGCTTGTGTGTGCTTTGTCTGCACATGGGCATGTTGAGCAGCATGTATGGACTTCTGCAAAATAAGTAAGTAAGCCTATGTGATGAATGTATTGAGCCATGCGTAAAAAAGAATGTATGGAACTAATAAGTTTGGTTTACAATGTGGCTTTCTTCAGATGCCATTGTCTTAAAAGATTGTTTCAGTCCCTATCTCATCTTGAAGAAAAAAGGTAATAGATCAAAACCTGGGTGAGTTTCAAAACCTAAGGAGGATGTGCTTTTCAAAACAAGGTTTTGTTTGGTGATGTATGTTGGTGAGAATTAAAGAAATAGCTCCAGGTTAGGCTTCAGGAGCCCTAGGAGGTAAGAGACCTCCTACATAAAAGGAATGTAAATTAACCAGATTCTGAATTACAAACCTGCCACTAAAACCAGTGGAGTTGTGGATGCTCTCTGAAAAAAAGACTGCTCTCTGGGACCATTAATTCCAGACAGCCAAACCTGAAACACTCTATAGCCATGGTCAAAAACATGACAGTAACTGTAAGCTGTAGCCTTTATTAATTGTATGACAGCTTTAGGACTATTGTAGCACAAATAGAAGAGAACTAGAACCGAGAGACCTAATTAATGAGGTGCTTTGTTGCTTGGCAAAAATTAATTAATTACACCTATGTAAAGATAGATATAGCAGTTTGCCATTTGATCCAGAAAAGTAACCCTGCTGTTAATTAAGAAGTATAACAATGTAAGGATTTCTTAGGCTAAAATAAATGTAGTCTAAGTTTAAGGATTGTTGTAGTACTACATGCCTTTATAAGACATTTGCAAAGTTAGGTTATTGTAGTATCACTGTATGACATCACAGCACTGCCACAGAAGTAACATGTGTGGTTAGTCCCTAGAAAGGTGGATACAAAAATGTAGTTCCAAGTTATGTGTAATATGTGAGTTGGAAAAGGTAAAGTTATGAAAATGGCAAGGTGAAAGGAGAACCTACTGGCACTTGTCTCTCAAGCATAGGCATTGACCTGAGGCACAGAAGAGCAGGTGAAACCCTTGGCTGTGCTGGGTAGTATGTCAATGGGGATGAAGGCAGGAGCAGAGCCCTTCCAGGACCCGTGGTCATTTCTGTAGAGTTCTGCAGCACTTTAAAACCTCTCTGGGGTATGGGGACTCCCTCTTTGTGTATGTCATGCCTGCTTTTCTTACCTTTTCTTTTTTCCCTTTTAGATTATTTGTTTGTCTCTTACTCCTTCTCAGTGTCTTGCAAATGTTCTTGGCCCATGTGGTGTGTTTTCATATCTTGTTTTGAAACTCAGTGGGGCAAAAGGTGGTTGATGTTTTGTTTATACCAGTGCTAGTTTGTTACCTTTTTTTTTTGCTTGAGCCTCTTTTACAACCATCCAGATTTACTGCCTCCTCCTTGCTGCTATTTCCCTCTTTATTGACTTCCCTTCCCCCCGCAATCCTTCCCCTATGGCTCTCTATTTTCCATTGTCTTTGTTCTTTATCTTCCCCCTAAGATCCTGAAACAGCTCTGGGAAGATGAAGCATTCAATCTTATTTTCCATCTCCAACTAGCACTTTATTAATAACCCATATTTATTTAGCATCCAGAGTCTGCCAAACACACACATACATACACACGAAGCCAGTCACCAGTGTTTGCTGTCAGGATAATGTCTTCCCGGAGGCTTACCTCTCTCTGCCAAGCCTAGTTAAATGCCTCTGTGGAAACAAAAGAAAAGGCTACTGGTGCTGAATGATGTTTATACTCCAGCATCTTTCTGAAGAAAAATGAATGTGGGTCAGAAATGATCATGGGTCCTGCTATTTCTGCTTCAGAGTGTGCTAGTTGAGAGTATCTGTGAGATGAGGAGATGAGTTAGAGCTGGCTGCAGAGCTGCTATCTTAGCATTCAGGGACGTGGGCAGAGGCAGGAAAATGTATCACTGTGGTTCCTGGACCTTACAATTGCTTTAGAAAATGCCTGAGACCTTGGCTCTACAAGGATCGGAAGACTTCTGGGTTGCAGCTGGCTACTCCCTGTCATATGACAGCAAGGGCAGGACACAATTTCCTCCCAGATTGCTGCTGAATATGCATGAAAATCCAGTGTATGAAGAAGCTGGGTGATGTCAGTCTGCTCAGACTGCAGCAGATCATGGAGAAATGCCATTAAGCTCACTTATATGGCATCCACATTTGTGGATGGTTAGATCCAGCCTTGCCCCACCAAGGGCTGCTATTGGTGCAGAATTGTGAGCGGCAGCTCTAGTAGTGCTGACTTCAGACACATTACATGAAGTTTTGCTCAGACCTATAGGCCAAAACTTGCAACACCTGACTATACCGATTTTCTATCCCTGCTATTAAGTAAACCAGGCTAGGGCTTATTCCCTAGCCATAAAACTAAAGCAAAGAGGCATGGCTCAGTTCACAACCAGCTTGCTAAATCCTCCTCTCTCAATAGATTGGATGGTCTCATCAAATATACCAAGTGGTAAAAGGTCCTGATAATGCCCTAATTGTATCCTGATACTATTTGGGACAGTCCTAACTGGCCTGACCAAATTCATGCCCAGACATTCCAATAGCTGCATTGTTTAGATGGTTTGTTTTCTGTGCTAGGGCTCTTTTTGTTTCCTTTAGTGGCATAGATACTACCTCTGAGTCCTAGCTTCCAGTGCAGAGACAAATCCTGAATGGAAGAACCTCCCAGTAAACCTTAGGGGACTGGAACTGAGTTTCACAGAGCAAAGTCAAGCCGACATGATGTGCTGGTCATGCCTGTGGACATCATGATGAGCCATGTCATCCTAGGGGTGTTCCCCATCTGTGAAAACTGCCTTTGACTAGCAGAGCTCCTTCAGAAGATGTGTGAGCTGTGAAAGAACTTATTGAAAAATAGTGCAAAAGGGTTGTCAGGCAGTTAGCTCAGTCTGTTGCCCTAGGATCATTCAGGTACGAAAAGACCCTTACGACCACCGAGTTCAACTATAAACCTAACAGTGCTGAGTCCACCACTAAACCACATCCCTGAGCGTCATATCTACATGCCTTTTAAATACCTCCAGGGATGGTGACTGAAGAAATTTTTCCTGATATCCAATCTAAACCTCCCCTGGTGCAACCAGAGGCCATTTCCTGTCACTTGTTACTTGGGAAAAGAGATCAATACCCCCTTATAGGGCATGCCTGCTTCGTGTGTCAGGGAAGTTGCTGCCGGAGTGTTTATGGAACTGCAAAATAAGAAATCCTAATATCACATGAGGCTAGAACATCTTCCTGTAATCCAACTAGATCCCACTGCCTTCAACAGGCTTTAAATGTTAGGCTGCAAAGCTGGTTGGTTTGTGAAGCTGGATCTTGTTATTTTCCAAATGTCACTGAATACATGTTCTTAGCTGCCAGTCACTGTTGAGAAATTGGGGTTAGATTTTCAGTCTCACCAAAGACTTTGGATTCCTATTTCCTTTCTTCTTCCCTCTGTTTTTTTGAGTGAGACTAAAGTAATGGAGTTTTACTTGTTTATTGTTTCGATTGTAAGTAAATTTCAGAGGGAGACAAAAAGAGAAAAGGAGAGAGAGGAAAATCAAACCTTGATTTGCAGTGAGAAGTGCAAGGGAGCCTTCTTCCAAATAACCTTAATGATCCAACAATCAGGCTGATCCCATTTTTAAATGAGACCTGTATTTAGGCAGGAACCAACATGAACAGTTTAACTCAATTTGTTACAAAATTCACTGGACATATGATTCAGGTAGGTTTAAATTTTTTTTAAGGGACCTAGAAAACCCAGAGCTGCTGCTGCCTTTCTCCTTGAAGCTTATTTTCTCTTGGAAGTACTTTGGGTGCCCCCAGAGAGCAATAAGGGTCAAAACAGCAGAGGATAACAAATGAATAAATAAGATACATGAACTGAATATATGTTTTGTGAGCAACTTGTGCTGGAGTGGTAGGGCTTCCAGACAGAGCAGTCTTTGCTCTGAATTCAAAGATAGGCCTGGCCCTTTCTTGACTTGTGCTCAAGTCAGCGATGAAACTGAATGGAAAAACAAGAAGTTAGATTAGGATGAAACCAGCTCCTTTTTAAACCATGGCACACAGCAAAGGATTCTTCACAGCAAGGATACATGTATTTTTTATATGTTCCTGTCTGATATATAGTACATGAGTTCCAAGAAGTGATTCACCTTTTTCCTGATTCTCTTGGCAGTGGAAGATTCATCATAACAGCCTCTTTGGACATCATTCTGTTTCAGACGTGGGACTTTATTTTCCTCATAATAATCATCATATGATATTCCTAGTGGGAAGTGAGATACAGTAAAAACTATGGGGTAGTGTTCGTACTACCAACTGCCTAAAATGCTTTTATGCATCCACAAAGAGCTTTCAATTTCTATTCGTATTACCAGAGTTCTAATACTGTTTATAAATAGTTGTGCCCCACAGCCTTAGCCACTGTCCCTTTGGATTAAGAGCAAAGGCTTGCAATGACTTCAGATGATGCTTAAGAAGAAAACCATATGCATCCAGTGCATGTGAAAAGATCCAGGGCTTTCCAGGGCCCAAATTGTGAGTCTCTTCTCTGAAACACAAATGCTGATTTACTGTGTGCATGCTAGGCAGTTCCAGATCTGCCACTCAACAGCTGCAATAAGGGGATGCATAATTTTTGTTCTCTGTGCCTTTCAAGCCTTCAGCTTTTAAGGAAGTGCTTTTTAATGAACAGTGCTGGTTTTGTATATAAGAAAAATTAAGTTATTTTTCTGCATGGGTAAAACACATTAGTTTTCCATAGTACATTCAAATCTCTTTTGTGTTGGGCAAGTGTCTTGCTGCCAGTACTCCAAGAAAATGCAGTCACAGTGGAGTAACGATGTTCATGTAAGTTCTGCATTGTATTTTTTTTCTGCTTTTGTCTCTGTATGGTGTACTCTTACAGAAGGCAATTGTTAGAAAGTCAATGTAGGACTTTAAAATGAATCAAACTGCAAATGTTAAGCCAGGTTAGAAAATTCTATACAGACTTTACTGGAGTTACTGACTGAGTTTTGGGAGGATAGTTTCATTAGTATGACACTTGAATCCAAATTAGCCATGTCTCTAATGAACCTGGTATCACCTGCCAGTTTCTATTGTGTTGAGTGTCTTCCTCCAGACTGTGTTGTTTTTCTGCCTCCTGAGATCTGAAGCCTGTTGCTCTGTTAAGTATCTCAAGTAGATTGAGATACTTAATTGAGATTACTCAGAGGTTTTTTTGAGTTATTGTAGTTAGCTATGTCTGTTTTTCTTGTCAGTCACATGTATAATTTTACCAAGGTGACCTTGGTAAGATTTCCAGCTGTGGAATGGCAATTAAAAAAAGTAATAATCACTTCAAGGACTATTTAAATTCACAGTGTTGCTTTTGACTTGCAGAGAGTCTGCATAAGATTGATGTTAGGAATGTAAAGTGTTTTGTGAAAAAAAAAAAAATACTGAATTTTAACCAGTGGGACATTTCTGGTTTTCCGGGGATGAGCCTAGAACTCATCAGAGACTTAAAAAATGATTTCATTTCTTGACAAATCCTGACAAATTCAGGACTAAAGCATGGCAAATATGTTTAGAAAATGTACTTGTGACATCCATCATTTACCACATACACAGAATGATGATGGTTTCACCACTTTTTTCCTTTTGGGAAGGAATTTTTTTTATTCCTTTCACACAAAACCATCTAAAGTAGGAAACATTGAAAGTAAAGTAGGATCCCATTAAAGAAAGCCTATGGAGATCTTACAGCTCCCTCAACTTTTCGGTAAATGGGTAGCAACATTTAGTATTAGAATATGACTATTATGTTTCTAATATCCTGTCATATAAGTGTTCTGATGGAGAGCAAGACCCCTGAACACATACCCTATAATTCTTAAACCTTGGTTCCTATCGCAGGATTCATGCAACTATGACTTCCAGGCTGTTTTAACCTGAAATTGTTGGGTTTTTTTGATGGGAGGAGGATGGAATAGTATTTGGGTTTGGCTGGTGTCTACTTGTTTGGTTTTTTTTTTTTTCTTTTTCTTGTTTAACAAACATGTATTTAATTTTGAAGACAATTCAAACAGTATAACAGACAACAATGAAGGGAAATATCAGATAATAACAATTGACCATCCAAGGTTCATTGAACACTCAGCAATTGAGTTTTTCCTCAACAAATTATAATAAATCAAATTATGAACAAATTTACAGTCTGGCAAAAGGAATATTTAAGCTGTTCTGATCTAATTAATGTCTGCTATTTCTGTATGCTGGAATTCAGTGTATTTTGCATCAATCCAGCTTCTAGTCCATTACCAGCTTTTCCAGACAGAGGAGAAAACAGTGTCATGTTCAGCTGGCAGAGCTGTGATCGGGGCTAGTTGTTGCCCCTGAAACTTTGCCAGCTGGAATTGTACTGTAGAGAACAGTCTCTATGAGAAAACTTCAAGGCACAGGTCTGTCGGTATCCAGGGACAGACAAGGAGTTCATGTTAGAGAAATCCAGGTTTGGTAAAGGGAGTGAGTCTGAGGAGTGAGGGTATTCAGCAACAGAAGGACTTATGGAAAGATAAGAAACGATTCTTCATGGGAAAATCATCTCAAATCAAGCTGGTTTTTTTGTTTGTTTTGGTTTGGTTTTTTGTTTGTTTTTGTTTCTTTGTTTGTTTGTTTTTTCTTTTATTTTGTAGTAACATTTCTTCATTCAGTGAGTGAAATTCTGTTTTGTTACTTGGGATGGAAGATCTTGTGAGCTCATGATCTCTTCCTTGAAGCATGAAGGTATGTTTTTCTGCCAGCTTTCTAAGCAAATTGTTGCTTCACTCTTTTACGTAAGAGAGGTGTTAGCACTGCCTAATCACTCTTATATCAGCTGCTCCCTTACCGAAAGAGGAGAAAGTAGGACTGTAGCTCCATTGATTTACTCTTCTCTGTGGGAATTAGTAATATATACCATTCAATTCTTTTAAATTTCTTTAAGAAGCAATCAAGAAGTACTAGAAAAATTTTCTTCCTTGTCTCCCTGCACTTAAAACCTCTCAGAGGGAACCTTGGAGCTATAGCTTGGTGACGTATCCCAGAGCTTTCCCTAAATTAAGATAAATTAGAATTAGACAGGAGGTTGGTATGGCCTGGTAGAGACTGTTCGTTCAGAGAATGAGAGTGATTGAAATAATGAACCCTTGTGTATCATAAATTCATCAAGAACAGCATTTTTCCCCTTTATGGAATTTTTGCTGCTTTTTTTTCTCATCAGTGGCCAGAACTCAATGTGGAAAAATGACTGTGAGCATGAACAAAGCTGATAAAACTAATTTGCCTTAGTTTTGTGAAAAATCATAATAAACTCAGGTTGCATTTAATTGGCAGTTTGGATAAAGTTTCTTCACAAACCTATTTAGCTCTTCCTAATCAATGCATAATTTTTGGGCAAGCAGATTATCATTGAAGAAGAGCTGATTTCCTTTCTGCGATGGTACAACTGATACTTTTTCACTTCACCAAGTAGCTTTTTGGGAGGGCGAGGATGAGTTTGATCTTTTAGTAAAGGAGATGTGTCTGTTTCTTATCTGTTTAGATAAATAAAAGATGGTGTATCAGTGTGGCAGGCAAAGGAATGTGTCTTCTTTTATGAAATTATTTAGGGAGTAAGGGTAAAAGGAAGAAAAAGTCTTGCAAAAGAGCTGCAATAAGATTATATCTGTAAAAATAGATACCTGTCCCAACTGCAGATTTTTTCCTTCCAAACTTTTTGTAATGAATGCCTCTATGTGGAATGGCAGTGGAGTAGGACTGTTAACATTTTAAGCTCTAGAAGGGTGTGATTCAAGAAACAGCCTGCCTTAGTTCTGGCAAAACTTGCCCTTGTTTTGTGTATCAGAAAAAAAAAAAGCAGCAAACTCCTGTTTATTGAAACCCTTCTGTTTGTCAGACTCTCCTGGGAGTCTGCAGGCCTCATCCTATTTGCCTGCCTGCACCCACACAAGAAGAAGCAGATTCCTGAGAGCACTGTACAGGATTTTCTCTGAAAACTTTAGCTACAAAATGATGGTTTAGTTTGTTATCCAGAAATTGCAAAAGTAGGTTTTTATGTTTGGTTAGTACTATG
Organism: Manacus candei; assembly: GCF_025592945.1. Taxonomy (NCBI): domain Eukaryota; kingdom Metazoa; phylum Chordata; class Aves; order Passeriformes; family Pipridae; genus Manacus; species Manacus candei. The sequence goes on along the minus strand of NW_026138076.1, from coordinate 38,904,180 downwards.
GTTTGCACTAGAACTCGGGGCCCCAGAAAATGATTAAAGTGCGTATTTGGAGTTTGTTATATTTTTGCTCAGAAACTTCAAGTTAATACATGGAGTAAACCAATTATTAGTTTTGAGGCTCTTGTTTTACTGATGAGAATGCAAAACCCCTTGAAAAAACAGACTTATGTAGCTTTCAAATTGAGAAAGCTACTGCAGAGATTGGGATTTGCATCTAGTACTTAAGTGGTAGTTTGCTTCCAGAGTCCTGAGTCTGTTTTTACTAATACCTGGTTGCAGTTCTGCTAAAACCTCCTTAGCAGTATGAGTGAGTGTATTTGTTTCTGCTCCAGGATCTTAGAATACAAAGTGCTGAAATTTGTTTTTCTCCTTAAATTATTATTAAAATATGGTATCTTCTAAAACCAGGAAATTGTAGTTTTCCCTCACAGTCAGAGAGCTTTTTTGCCTTTGTTTTTTTTTGACAGTTTATTTTTCCTTTTACTTGCAATTCTTGCTACTTTCTATCAGCTGTATGGCCAGCTGAGAAAAAAGCTTTCCTGAGTAGCTTTGCTTTTGTTTTCTGGTGTGCTAACATCGGCTGATAGAAAACTCGGAACTCACCTGTGTTCTGTTTTATAATAATTTTGCATCACCATGCCTCTGTATAGTGAGAACTTTTTTTTTTTTCTCCTCTAGGAAGTGAGCTTTCTTTCCTCTTGCTCATATTTGAACTCTGATGATACTGTCTTAGAACGTCTTCTGCCCATTTACTTACCTTCTCTGTTTTCCCAATGCATCGAAGAAAATTGTATGTTTCCATATTACAAAGTTAACAGATTATTCAGAGGTGGTGGTGGCTGGTTTTATTTTTGTTTTGTTTTGGGTTTTTGTTTGTTTGTTTGTTTGTTTGTTTTGTTTGTGGATTTTTTGTGTTTTGTTTTTGGGTTTTTTGTGGTTTGTTTTTTTTTTTTTTTTTTTTTTTTTTTGTTTTTTTTTTTTTTTTGTGTAATCTGTGTCCAGTTTATAAAAAAACTAAAAACCCCAAGCCTGGGAAAGCACAGCGTACCTAACTCCTTAATGGTTCCTTGAATACTTCTTTGCTTACTGTTACTTTGTAACTGTTGACAGAAGAGGTTTTCATCTTTGTGCTCCTCTTCATGACACTGTGATCACATTCTGCTGTTTCTGTTTATGGTGCCGTACCTTGCTTTTCCATTTAGGGTGAAAAGGAGACATGATTTGGCAGTTAATGCAGCATACTAATACTTGACAAAAAAACGTTTCCTTAATCTACAGTAAATCCCCAACACAGAATCATAGAACACAATGTGTTTGAAGAGACCCACCAGGATCCTTGAGTCCAACTCCCGGCCCTGCGCAGGACACCCCAAGAATCACATGATGTGCCTGGGAGTATCATCCAAATGCCTCTTGAACTCTTTTAAGCTTGGTGCTGTGACCACTTCCCTGGGGAGCCTGTTCTAGCACCCAACTACTCTCCAGGTGAAAAACCTTTTCCTGATATCCAACCTAAACCTCACCTAACTCAGCTTCCTGCTGTTTCATCGAGTCCCTTCACTTGGCAAATCAAATATACTTTTTCTACATTTAGGAAGAATCTTGCGTAGATATTTTTATGACTTTGTGAGTTCCACCTCAGCATATTCCTTTGGACTCAATGATCTTATAAGTCTTTTCCAAACAAAACAATTCTATAATTTAAAAATGTACCCTTGGCAGCATACAGTGGTTGCACAAGTGGTACAGAACCATAGAAGTGAAAGCAATTAAAATGTAAATATGGCCTTTATTTTTTAGATTTCAGTTCAAAGTAAAACCTTTTGAATTATTAAGCAAATTCACGTTAGCTCCCTTTTATGTATGTTCTGTTCTCCACTGCTGGATAGAAAAACTGAGGTAGATGAATTTTTGGTGTGTTGTTATGAATGTTGCTTCTGCTTACAGTGATTTGAGGGCAGATTTTATTGGTCGTTGTTATTATCATCATTGGCATTTCTTTGTTTCAGTTGTCTGTGCATCCCTTGATGTTACTTCATAGAGTTACTTTATAGATGTTACTGCTTAGAGTGTGCTGAAACAGGAATTCCCATTGCATGGAAAATCTGTTAGTTTGATTTCAAGGGCATAGTTTCTTAGCAGAGTGAAAAATATCCTTTGAAAACAGGAAATCTGAAATGGTATTTAGAAAAAATTAAAGTAATTTGTTGCCTTTTTTTCCCAAGGATTGTAGAGCTGGTCAGAGCAGCCTGCAAGGGAGCAGGGCAGCCTAGAGAGACTGATCCTTTTAACTTCCCAAGAGAACACTAAGATGCACTGAGCTTCTTCCTATTGATTCTTCTTTTAATAATACAGGAAACCTGATTTAATCTTTTAAATATGGAAGACTTCACAATATCTGGCTCAGCCTGTCTTTTTGGAGGAGTCTGTCAAGTTGCAGTGCTAGCAGTAAGAGGACTGTCAGTTTTGAACAAATTGCGATTCTGAATATTTTCCCCACTGTGTGACTGTAGAAAATCATGCAACATAAGTCAGTGAGGTTGTTAGACTTGAAACCCTTGTCCGATGTGCAGTGAGAGAAAACAAAAGGGATGGTTATTTTTCAATCGCAGAGAGTAACTTTGCCTTCTACTTTTTGCTCACCCATCCTTTGCAACTTCTGGTGCCACATAGTTGGGGGATCTCAGAAGCTAGTTTAGGAGGCTGACACTACTTTCATCCAAACAGTAATTGCAAGAATATGCTAGGAGTATGAGGGATATCATCTGTTCATCAAGTACACTGCTTGCAGCACCTCGAGTTACAGAAAACGTTAGTGGAACAGTGTCTTTTCATGCATTTTTGTCTGCCTTCACATTTTTTTTAAAGGGTTGGGCCTTGGGCTGAACAAATTTGATTCCTTCTGTAGAAGGAAAGATTGCAGAAGTGAAAAGCCCCAACTGAAATGGGTAGTGTGTGACAATTTCATCCTTCTAGTCTATTGTTTTATGATGTGACTGTCTTTAATAACAGTTCTTCAGAGACTCATAACCCTTTGTGTGATTTACTGTGATTATCTTGCAAGGCACCTGTGCATGGTATTAATTAAGACCCGAGAAGACAATTTAATAACACTGAAAAATTCCGTTTGACAAAAGGTAGTGCAATGGAAACCAGCAAACCCCCATCTGAAAGTTCTTCCAGAACTGGATTATTACTTTTTTTCTCGAGGGTTTGAAGCAATATGGCATCTTAAAGATAAACTTACAGGTTCAATTGGCTGCTTAGATGTACAATCATTCATTTTTGTCCACTTGAATTAAATACACCTGAGGGACTGAGTTTATTTTCTGCATCTGTTCCAGCACACGATAGAAATAAACAGCATGGTCCTAGCAACATAGCATGCTAGCTATTAATCCACTAAGTACTCTATTAGTACCTGTCACTTTGGATTAGCAGTGAGTTTTTTATGTTCATCATGTATTTAAGTATACTGAGTTTTGGATGGATTAAATCTCTTTTATTCAACTAATTCCCCAAAAGCATCCATCTGGAGAACTTTATGCCTTAGAAGTCTGTTTCTCAGCAATAAGTCCAATAATATGGCTTTATCATCCCAGAGAGTCACTCAGAATGAGGTAATGGGAATAATAATTGGTTTATAGAGTTTTAAGTTTTTGCTGCTAGAAACCTGCTCATACATAAATCAAAGACAGATATTTCATTTCTATCAAGCATTTAAATTGTTTGGTGATTGATTAAATGTCAGGCAACCTAATAATTAGTGTACCTGAGTATCATTTAGAATGTAAACTCCCTGAGTGGGGATTTTTCTTCTTCCTTCTCTCTGTATAATCACCATCTCAAGTCTCACAGTGCATGATTTGGGCTCTTTAACTGCTGTCAAAAAAAGAAATAATAATGTCTGAAAAACTCCCCAACCTAATACCATATTCTCTAGTGATAATCTAATCACTACATCTCTGAGGCATGTCACTGTGCTATTTTGGAACGGTGCTTAAAAGGGGCAACTTGTGGTTTTATGCTGTTATTTTTTCTACCCCTTCAGACCATTGCACATACGAAGTACATCTTGCTAAGGCTGACTGTTTGTACCGTCTCCTCAGCCATGTTACTCTCAACAACTTATTTTAATTATCAAAGTCAGTAATTTTTTTAATTGAGAGGAGTGGAGTGTAGATGACAGACATAAAATTAATATACAGCTCAAAACTGTTAACTTTATAACACTGTCAATCAATTTTCTCTTCCCAGAAGAAACTAGAACAGACCTATAGGCTCAAGTCCTGCTTTTGTAAAAAAAAAAAAGGGTAAGAAGGACTGTACAAGTGAGGACAATGCAACTGCTGTGCTATGCAGCAATCTGTGAAAGAAAAATGGGGAAGTTCATGGGCTGTTTGTTTAGCTCTTGGTCTCTCTGCTGTGTCTGAAGCTGTTGGAATGGATTTTGATAGTATTTCCATTAGTGGTCTCAGTAAGAGATATCCACTGATCAATTTTCTTTGATCAGCATCAAAGAGCCATTTCGTAACATTTTCTCACAAAAATCTCTGTAATTCTGGGGAGCCAGAATCTCCACAGCAAAGTGAAGTTTTACTGCAAAATGTTGATTTCTTAAGTTTGAAATGGCTGGCAGTTACAGAAATGTTGGTGGAACAAAAGCAATTCATTGACGATCTTGGACCTTTGGCAAGGAACCTTTGTGTGGACAATAATCGATACCAGGAAGAATTTGTGGACACCTTCCTCCCTGTCCAATATTCTTTTAGTTGCAGTGGAAAGTCCTGGTGTTTGTTTTGTGATTGGAATTAGTGGGAACAGGAAAATCCATTCTGTTAATCAATTTCAAGTTCCTAGGGAGTTTCTATTTCGTTCAATTTTTTTTTGTTGTTGTTGAGTTTTAGGAGTTAACAAAATTGAAACAGTATTTTGTGGAAAATACAGTTTCCAGAGAATCAGCAGCCGTGATTTTGGACCAGTTGATATACTAGCAGATCCAGTGGTGGGATGAGAGCCTTGCATTGGAGATGTTTTCTGGGTCTGTCTTCTGCTCTGGTGTGCCAAAGTCTGAAACACAATCTCTGCTGTCACTTTGCAGACCCCATGTAATTGCAGCAAAGCAAGGTTCCTTGACTGTGAGCCTTCTGGCCAGCAATAAACCCCATGGTTGTGATAGACTAATATGATTGCAAATTAGTTGTAAAACCTGATCTAATTTAATTAAGTGATTAAATTTTGTCAATAACTTGAAGGCTTAAGGAGACTGAAGAAAAAAAACACCTGGCGTTTTCAGATTTCCTTCACAATATCTCCATGTATTGTTTTGTTGCTGTTTATGTGATTGGTATGTCTTCATCAATGACATGCTTTGGGTTACAAGTTTGAAGATGTTCAGAATTTCTATGTATTAAACAGGCCTTTTCTCTCCTACCTGATGTATGCAATTGTTTATCATTTACCCGTTCTAGTCAAGATAGTCTATAAACATGTAAATGCTGCAGTTTGGGGAATAACTTGGTACATATGTTTTCTCAACCTTCAGGAAAATAGGTTTTCAGTCAATCTGAAAGCTAATTGTCCCTCTAAAACGTGACAAATGCAATATATTCCTCTGTATGCAGCCTAAATTTCTGCCTTGTAGCTGCCTTTTTTGTTAGGGTAGTGACAATTTTACGATTGTTTAGCACAAATGCTCAATTTAAATTTTAGTTTTTACAGAGAAAAATAATATATTAGAACAGACCATCCTTTCTTAGACCTGTGTGCCATGTGCTTTTCATGTCCTGTCAGTGTTTATATTCTATTGTTCTTCCTATATGCCGTTCTTACAGGTTACTTGGAAGTTGTGAACTTTATATTAGAGACCGAGGCTGGGGCTTTTAAACTTGCTTAAAGGCAAAAATAGCCCAGTGAATGGTTCACTGCATCAGAGGTCCGGGATGTGTTTTCCTCTAATGCTTTCTCTACTCTATAGTTTGGAAGCTGCATATGGCTCTGCTTTCTAATGTGTTTATTAAATGCCTAGTACCACAGACAGTAGAATACATAGAAGTCATTGGAATGGGACATTGTTCGAGTTATCTTGAGGTTTCACAGCTTCTAGTCTGAGTATACAAATATCTAGGCTCACATCTGGGACAAGTTTCAGCTTGTATTTCAAGCTCAGTTCAAAGCATGCATCAGGAGAGATGTTCAATAGTGGTTCAATTTTAAGTGTCTTAAAAAGCTGCCTGACATTTGGAATGGATTTGAGAATGATGAGCAAGGTTCCTGGGTTGCCTGAAGAGAAATAACTCAGTGACACAGGTTTTTATTTGTTTTTATTTATATGACTCTTTGATACAGGAGCAGGGTACCTTGGGATGGTAAACATAATCTGTACCTCCCTATGCTGTCTGGGACTACCCTGGGAGTCTTCAACAGCACAGCTTCGACTGTCAGAGAAAGGTTTTGGGTGGAAGAGTTCAGCGGTGACTGATCCGAGGGACCCCCTGGACTAGGCCCCAGTCAAGTAGTTAATTTTATTTTAATCTAGTTTACAGAATTATGTAACTGTGCTGAGTCCTTCTTCGTGGTGCCAAAGTCCTTTCTTTGATGAAATTCCAGGTGAGGTCCCAACTCTCCCACTTCCTGTGTGTTGTGATCAGCTCTATTCTCTGAAGGACCACACCCTCACTGTTTCTACTTTCATGATCTGCTTCAGAACAGAATTTCATGAAGTTGGATTATTAAAGTTTCTTTCTATCACTCACCTTGTACTCAGACCTGTAGATCTAACTCTGTAGAAACCTGAAGAAATATTTTAATAGTTGTATGTGTCTGGTTGCAGAAGTGAGGATAAGAGGAATGTTCCCAGCATGTGAGCACAATTCATTTCTCCGCAGCAATCAGCTGTACAATCTGGACATAACCCAGTTAATCTTCCCTGATTTGGCACCTCCTATTTTGTTTTTCCATTAACTCTCTAAAACATAATTATCTATCTGATCCTTTATTTAGTCCCAAAACAGCTTGAAAAGGAGTTGTCTCGTGTTTTTTGTATGAGTTGCCATGGCTGGTTGTTTCAGAGCTTACACAGAATTCCACAGAGAAGAAATGGACTTAACTGGACTCCTGGCATCAGTGAGATTCTTGTGTCTTTCAAGGATTCATTTACAAATGCAGTGGGGACTGTTCTGGAAGCTGTTCTAATCAAGACAAGATTGTCAGGCATGAGACATGAGATGGTCTCTTTACACATCAGTTGCATTTACGATGCTTTCTGTCACACGGCTTGTTATTTGTTTCTCTTACTTCTGCCAGCATTGCATGTTTAAATTCCAGCAGGGCAAAGGGATTATGATTTCTGCAAGTATGGAGAGGAGTATCTGGACTGTGAGTAAAGTAATTTGATAAAGGAAGATGGCAGGTAGCTGGGGATGGTGAGTATCCTGTTGGATTTGGTCAGAGATCTCTGTCATTGCTGGAGCAAGGCAGACATCATGACATGAGTAGTGACAATACACAGGGAGATTAAGTTTTTGTTTTGTACAGATATTGGGTGTTTGAGTGGGGTTTTTTGTTTGTTTGTTTGTTTTCTCAGCTGCAAAGTGATTATCCTGGATTAAAATTACCCTGGAAAAGCGTTAACCTGTAAGAGAAGAAGTTTCACAGATCAAGAATTGAAAGATGCCTGTGCTGCCATTTCAAGTTCACATGCTGCATGCGTGTTTCATAGCATAGGTTACTGTTACTGAGTCAGACTGATGGTTCAGTGGCTTTTGGTCTGGTGTGGGTGGAATTGGCCCCCTATCACTGTAAGATGTGGACACTATAAAACTATTCCTTCAGCTCTCCCACTTGCCATAACTGTCTGGATCTCTTGTCCTTGTTCTGGCTGCTTTATGCTGTCTCTGTTAAAAGGCCAAAGGATCACCAAGGTTTTCTGATAGGTCGAGAAATCCACTGGGCAAGCCATATCCAAGGATTGTCCCTCAGTTCCTTGTGTCAAAGGAATAGCATTCTGTGTGCTGCAGAAACTCTGGGAAATCCCGGTGCTCATTGGGAAGTGCAGAGCATTGGCCACTCTCTCACCCTGAAGGCTGTTTGCTGACGTTGGAGGCCTCTCCTTCCTTTAGGACAGCATTGGAGGGAGGATAAAGCTACTTGAATTTCCTCCTGCTTGAGGTCATTATTTGCATTTTATGTACTACCAGAGGTATTGCTTTTCAGTGAGTTAATAGCTCATGTCATCTTAGAAGCAGGAGCTCGCAGCTCATAGAAGCAGCTTTAAAAACAGTTGTCATTATTTGTAGAGCAGCAATGTGCACCAGTTCCTGGCCTATTGCACTGGGGCTCTGTGGCACCAGGACATGCATCTCTGCTACCTGTTCTGTCCCTTTCTGTGTTCCTCTCTTTGGCCTGTTGGCTTTTTAGAACTGGATAACACTCTCAATGTGTGAGCAAAGCTCTGCCATAGTGACACGCTTATTAGTACTGGGATCTCTAGATACTATTACAATAAAAAATATTTCTGCATGTGCTCCTTTCAGCCAGGTCACTTAGAAAGCTCCAAGCCCATTTTTCCTCCTTTTTAATAAAAATCACTAAATAAAAATCACACTACACCAGTATTGTAGCAGCAGGAACAACAATCTCACTCCACCAAGACCTGATCTTTCGTTGCAGAAAAACAGTGAATTTGTTATCAGAACTGCAAATATTTGATGGCTGTAATAGCTACACTGAAGGAATTGACTATACTAATAATGTTTTGTTCTTTCTCCTCAGTTTTTCTAAAGAAAAAGAAAATGAGAATACCAGTCTTCATGCACACACATATCACCCTCTCCTCGCCCCACAAAATGAAGGGAAAAAAAATAGAAAAAAAAGAAGAAAAGAGAAAAGTCTAGGGCAGAGACAGGAAAGAAGATTTGTTAGGAAACTCTGAAAAACACCAAAGAAGAATGATGAAAGCTAATTGAAAGTTTCCCATACAGTATACTAAATAATATAGCATAGATCAGCAAGAAGGCAGCATAACCTTTCCTGTCCTCAGACTAACTCATCTTACATCAGCCAGAGAGGGATTACACCAGGCACTTTATACCAGAGGGTGATGGACAACCTGACAAGACAGCAATTTCCTCTGTTTGGAGTAACTGGAGTAGTTTTATACAAGGTACCTCTCAATCTTTCTGTAGATGCATGTTTGTGAAAATCTAGTCTAAATTTAAGCAATGCCTTTGTTATAAAGTTAAAAAATCTTTCAAGATCTGGAACACCCAGGTACTTGCTAGCTGCATCCAGCAGACAGAGAAGGGAAAGTGCTTTTCCTTTCATCCAAACGCATTCACTAATTGATTATAATGTCAGATTTTAAGAACAGAAACAGACTGTGGCAAGGAAGGACTAATTCATTAGCTGTTTTCACTGGTGCTCAAGATCCTGAAGTACCACCTTAATAAATAACAACTAAAGTGTACTTTAGTTGTGAGATTTCATATTATTTTGTTATGGTTTAACCCCAGCTGGCAACCAAACCCCACGCTGCTGCTTGTTCACTACCCCCTGCTCCAGTAGGATGAAGGAGAAAATCAGAAGAGTATAAGTGAGAAAACTTGTGGGTTGGGATAAAGACGGTTAAATAGGTAAAGCACACACAAAGCAATGAATTCATTCACTGCTTCCCATGGGCAGATAGGTGTTCAGCCATCTCCAGGAAGGCAGGGCTCCATCATGTGTAACAGTTACTTGGGAAGACAAATTCCATCACTCCAAATGTACCTTCTTTCTTCTGTCAGTTTGTACTGAGCAGACTCCATGCAGTGTGAAATATCCCTTGGGTCGGGTGGGGTCAGCTGTCCTGTTTGTGACCCCTCACTACTCCTTGTGCACCCTTGGCAGCCTCGCTGGTGGGGTGGGATGAGAAGTAGAGAAGACCTTGTTGCTGTGTAAGCCCTGCTCAGCAGTGACCGAAATACCCCTGAATTATCAACACCGTTTCCAGCACAAATCCTGAACATGGCCCCATACCAGCTACTGTGAAGAAATTAAGTCTATCCTAGCCAAAGCCAGAACCCATTTTCTTTAGATTCTTCAGAAAAAGGCTGCAAATCCCATTTAATGTTGTTTTAGGAAAAAATTGCAGTATAATGTAGTAGCCCGGGTACACAGGAAACAACTGCTGAATGGAGATACGTTTACTGCAGTTAAGTACTGAGTTAATTTACTTTTTTCCCCTTGGTTGTATAAACCTACGAAACCTTTGGACGTTGCAGTGCAGGAAAAAAGTAGCATTAAATCATCATAAAATCTGTACTCATATTATGTACAATTCTGTGTTTTAACACAATCTACTACACTATGGTCTGGTCCTGACTGGGAGTTTTGGGATGCTAACTCAATCTTAATGCATGATAATAGTAATACATGCCTTTCTGAGGCACCAGTGCCATTTTAATTTTCTGAATATAGATCAAATAACACTGGGTAAAATAACAGGTGCATTTTATTTCTTAGATATGTTTTCCAGCAGAATATGGAGTCATTGTATGCATCTGAAAAAACTAATGTTTATTTTAGAAGATTGTATTTTCTTTTTGAGATTTTTAAGGAAGAAAATTAGTGGTAATTCCAAATATTAACAAGTAATTTCTGTTAAATATAAGACATTTAAACTTCAGTGAACAAAATCATAACAATGAATTTAAACTTATTTTTTTGTTCTAAAACAATGTTTACAGTTTAGAATGCTCTGAATGAACACAAGTCTTAATCTCTAAATTTTTCACAGAATTTTTTTTCATGTACTGCTTTTTTCCCCTGTTCTATTTCAACATATTTAAAAGAAATATTTTAAATACTTAGCTTTATTTTAACCGGACATATTTTGATTAATAACAATTTCCATTGCAATAAACAGGAAAGTTCCCTGACAGACTGCACCTATGGATCAATGTTAGACAGTAGTGTGCCTACCCTTGAAGCTGTAAGCATCCTGGAAGTCCAACCCAGAAGGACATTTTTTGCCAGGTAGGCACATAGCAGGATCTTCACTGTTGAAAAATCAAATGCCCATAATTTTTTCTCACTTTAACTCATTTGTGTTTTGAATGGCAGCAAGTAGAATCTCAGTCCTCTGCAGAAAATTGAAACTATACAGCAATTAATGAAGTTTTAAGCTCCCAAATCAGAATGTTTATTTCTAGGAGGAGCAAGTACTGACCAAATAGCAACTCATACTTTTAGTGTAAAGGACCATGTGGAAAATGAGCCTTTCCAATCAGACTTGTCAGTGCCATAACTGTCATGAACAATAGAGGTGCTCCTATCTAATCTTCCAAGATCTATATTTGTCACATGCTTATTTCTGGTAGTATTTTGATAATTTTGTACTTTGTATGCTTATGCACATTATTGGTGTCTCTAGTGCTCATATGATTCCCATTTCGACACAGATTTCTGGGAATCTAAATCATGGTTCAGTTACCAAGACTACATCTGCTAGCCTTGAAATGACAGGAATGAAGATTTCACAGAACTCATTAAATGTTTGCATGGTTGAAAGAGTATGAACGAAACATGCTTTGCAAAGAGAATTGTTTGGTTTTTTCCCATTAAGGTTTTTAGGAACATTTTATTCTCTTCCAAGAATCTCCTTACTGATGAGGACAGGAAAAAAAAAATCATAGCTCAAAGTGACTCTATTCTGCTTCACTGAAGTCTGACAATCTTGTGCCTGATGTTTCCTTCTTGAATACTGTTTTCCCATTTTGCATTTACTCATCTCACTGAAAAGTTGCTTTTGAAATTTGAAGCAGGAGTCAGTGCACTAAAGCTGGCCATTTTTAACACTTCCCACTCACTGCTAGATGATATTTAACTATCCCAATGTGCCTCCCATCACTGCGAGTCATGAAGATACATATAGAGAATGACCTGGCTCAAGAAGGACCATGGAGAAGTCTATCATCATCACAGACAATAAGAAATCACTGTGGAGCTCCAAAACCAAGGGCTGCAGCGTGATTCTTTTGTAGCCAGATTTGGCTATATGGCTCTCACGGTCAAACACACTTGCATTACTTGAGGCATACTCCTTTCATTCTGTGGTGTGAGCAGCAAGGGAGTTCCTTGCTACCTTACCACCCAGGAATTCCTGACACTAGGGCTGTGTTCTTTTCTTTGCTCCTCTGGCCTGGAGAGAAAAAGGACAGGATCTAAAAATGCTACCATCTCCTGCCAATCTAAGGTACATAGGTAGGTAGGAAAAAAAAAAGTTGGTTTGTTCTGTGGGGATTTTTTGGGATTTTTTTTTTTGGTTGGTTGATTGTGGGTTTTTTGTTGGTTTTGTTTTTTGTTTGTTTTGTTTTGGGGGTTTTTGTTTGTTTGTTTTGGGGTTTTGTGGGTTTTTTTGTTGTTGTTTCGTTTGGTTTTTTGGGGTTTTTTATGTGCATCATATGGGTACTTGTTTGGTTTGGGTGGCATTTTCAAAGGCTTGTAGTGACATTTGGGCTTACACTTACCTTGATAGCCAGTGGGAACCAATTGAGCATATATTTGCTGCAGCTGTCTAAGAAAAAGATCTTTTATTATTTTGTCTTAATTAAACATGCTAAGCAATATGCACTAGGTATAACTCATATGTCCTTTACATTTCCCATCAGTGCTCTGCAGCAGAGACACTTTTCTCTGCACATTGGGGTAGGGAAGCTGAGGAAGAAGAGTGCAGGGGCTTCCTGTCCCCTGGAGCCTAGGGGAAGAGGTGTGACAGCACAATCTGCACATGTGCACCACAGCAACCCAGGACCTAGCTTGCTAAGTTGTGTATGCACTACAGCTTTGGCAGAAAATCGGAGCAGATGTCAGGATGATGATGAGCAAGATACTGGACTCCAATCTGTATGAGTCCAGGAAAATACTTCATCCCAATGACTTGGGGGGACTTGAATGCAGCCTTTGGCACCTGAGACTGGTATCCTCAGGCTGTATAGAGTGCAAAGAGGTTGCTTCCTACATGTGCCAAATTATGCATAACATATACAGGCCCCAAAGTCTTCTGTTGTGTCTGGTACCAGGGAGGCTCAATACTCAGAGCTTTTGGCTTCCTCTAACTCTTGTTCATGCTTGTTCATGTTAGGATTTTTAGGATATCAGTGTCACTGATGTAACAGGAATTAGCTGCAGGTTAAAAAGACCCTAACAACTCATATTTGATAAATTGCAGTTTTCTTATGATGCGGCATATCTTACCGTGCAATGAAGTACCTCCCTTATTGGTCTACTAGTCATTAAATAAGTCCTCCAACTCATTTTATGTCTTTCTGTTGCCAACTTGGAGACTTATAGTGCTTCCTCAGTTAAATCATCATCTCCTAATGATCCAGTCGAATTTTTATGTCCAACCTATCCCCCAGGAGACTTTTATATACACTGTAATGATACTGTTTGCTGGGCACTGGCAGTTAAGTGTTCTAGCACCTCATTTTACAGCCTTTGATACATTTCTGAGAAAGAAAGCACTTGGACTATTTATGAGAAATCAGAATGGCAGTTGTGTTAAGACTGCAAACACAAAGCACGTTCTTAGCTTTATTTAGATGCTCCAAGCTTTACGCAAAAATGAAAATTCATCCTTGTATTGGCTGGGCTTCATCTCCCTTGCCACTGCTATTGCTGCATTACTGATTCCATTATTGCAATCAGCATGACTGAAGGGACTGAAGGTTTGGTACTGGCAGCTGTATGGCACAACATGAGGGAGCCTGGAGGGTTTCTGACCATGTGCTTTAGCTTGCAGGCTCTTTGGGAGGTCTCCCACAACCTACCTGTTGTACTTTTTGTACTGCATTAAGTAAACTAAAACAACCAAATGAGTCATTTTAGGTAGTTTAATTTTTGAAAAACATGGTGTTTCTGTACTGTCAAAACAGAAATGTATATGGAAAAAATCCCCACACAGTTTGAATATTTTCGGAATAAAAGACTGTGCCATTACATTTCAAAATCTTTTTATTTCAGCTTAAATTTTCATTTATTTAGTTTTAAATTTAAAAAGTAAACAAATGAAGTTTGGGATGAAGCATAGTATTTTCATACTTTTTGCATTAACTGTTGAGGAGAAATATTTTTGGTGCAAAACTAATAGGTTTTTTAGGATCAGCGTCTTTCTACACATGCTTGCACAAACCAACATTTTCAGAGGTTTCCAGTCCAGTTACTCAACCAAAAAAATCAATTTCTAGCTGAACCCTAGGTAGGAGGCAAACTAGTTGAGGAGAGGGCAGCTTTCATAGCTTTGCTTGTTTCTTTCTCTTCTTGCTCAGATTCTGGCTTGCACCTCAGGGCCAGGTACCTGCTGTGGGAGGCACTGCTGGGTATCTCCTCTTTCTGGTAGGGGGGACATCCTTCTGTAGCTGCTGAATTGTTTATCAGACTTTCTTTTCCCCGTTGTTCCCCCTGACACAGGAGTTATGAATTCATCTCCTCTGCCACAAAGCACTCAAGGACAAGACACCTACATGACCTAGATGGGAGGTGTCATTGCAGCTGTTTCAGGGCAAGTGACCCAAGTACATCCTGTGTTTTTTGCATGTGGAGAGTTGGGTAGCAAAAAGCTAAGAATGGGAGGTTGAGGTGCAGTAGGTTGGATGTCTCTGTGTTGCTTGTTGGGGCAATAACATTTCTCTCTGCTGTGACAGTCCCTACCAGCCTGGTGCACAGACTGGCTTTTTTCCTCAGTTTTATACCAGGATTCCACGGCTCCTGTATTCGACTGGTAACATTTTTCTTGCAATTCCATGTTATAAACCTGTAAGCTGTAGTCCAAAACAGGGAGACAATATTGTGCCTCTTTTTGATTTCAAATGTCCCTCTTTCATTGGTGGGGGATGTGCTATGCAAAAAGATTTATTTTTTTTTCAACATTTTTATTTAAAATCATTGACATGACTCTCTTCTTCTGAATGTTTCTTCTTTCTGAGCACTAAGGTCATTGTACAAGCTAGATTTCTCTTTTGAAGGCTGAATTCCTGCACAGCAATGCAATTCAGTATGCCTATAATTTTTAAGATATACTGAGGTATTATGGAATAAGATGTTAACTGAGGAAGATGGCAGAGTTTGAGGGAGCCATGTTTTGTTTTTCTGGACAGGAAAGTGTGTGCTATGTGCATGTAAAACAGTAGTAATTGGTGTTCTCTGCAAGCAGCAGGATTAAGATTTCTGTGAATGATTTAAATTTCTTTTTAAAACTCATTATTTTCCCTTTCCTTGTGTTATATTTGCTGTCTTCATTTACTTGGTAGAGTTCCTTGGTGTTTTGAGAAATGCTGTGTAAATAATAAGCTAACGATTCCTATTCATCTATTCTTGTTCATGCTGTTTGAGATCATTAGGCGGACACTGGGCCCCCTCTTATCCGTGTCAAATTGCTGTGTGATTTCTAAATAATAATTTTGTGTCATATAACTTAACTGAAACTCCTGGACTGAAAACATAATACTGATACTTTGTATTTGGTACTGTAAACATGTGTAATAAAGGGCTGCCTTATGTAGTGCAGTCTCTCTCATACTGGATTTGCAGATCTTAGATGATTTGCAGTCACCATATTACAACCTCCAGGATGAGATTTATACAGCATCAATGTCATGCTAGTCCCTATTAAAATCAAAGGGAGTTTTCCACTGGCTGCAATTAAAGCAGCTAGGCAGCACTGAACCATAAGGATAGAGGCACATCTTTCCAATTACAGGTAACTCAATCAAACCCCTTTGTATTCTTGTTTATTTACTTAATGAACAGATATCACATGAGGGTATGTGGTATCCCCCCACTAAGGGAAAGAGCAAAGCAAGTCAAATTGATAATCTCCTGTCACTGCTTGCAATGGCACAGCAGTTTCTATTTATTGGCAGGAGAGGAATGTTTTGGGATGTGAAGTTATGCCGTTACAAAATACCCTTTTAACTATATCGAAACAATTCATTAAGTTGAGACCCTAAGTCATAATTTAATAACTCTAACCCAGAAACAGCCAGAGAAGCCTACTCTGAGCCTTGCATTTATGTTTCTCCAGCTGGACTGAAGTAAGCTTTCAAGTGGAGTGTGTGCAGTAGTCTTCACTCCTCTGATTATTCAGATACCTACAGGTAAACTTTCAGACTTAGTGCAGAAAACTTAGATTTGCCAGATAGGGAAAACTTGAAAAACAGTCTCTAGGCTCTCCTTTCTTGGGAATTGCAAACCTTTTACTTGTGGGCACAGAAACAGCATTTCTGTGAGAAGTCTGCTAAATTATTAACTTTTCAGTTTGAAAATGCCTTAAGTTGGCTTCTCCAC
This sequence comes from Manacus candei, assembly GCF_025592945.1. Lineage (NCBI taxonomy): Eukaryota > Metazoa > Chordata > Aves > Passeriformes > Pipridae > Manacus > Manacus candei. The sequence goes on along the minus strand of NW_026138076.1, from coordinate 38,887,854 downwards.
AGACATGCAGTTTCATGCAGGAAGCTGTTGGTCACAAATAAGGCTTATTCCCTTCCAAAAAGTATGAGCCACACTATTTCCCCAAAGCACCGATAATATTTTGTTGTCACTGTTAGATTCAGCCTTTAATGACTGCTCAGCTGTACTGTCATCCAGAAGGGGACATGGTAACACTGAACAGTGCTTCCAGCTCAGACTAAATGTACTAAAACACACTAGGTGGTTGAAAAAAACCACAAATGTTTCTTGGGGCAACCCATGATACCTTACCAACTGCTGACCAATATATCATGGCAACATATGTCCATCTGCTCCTGTAAGACCTGTACTCTATAACAACATCCTTGGTAAAGTGTTTCATTCAGACATGAGTGAGCCTGCCTGCTCCCTGCCTTTTCAGCCAGCAAAGAGAAATACTGAAAACACAGGAAGGCTACAGACTGCTGTGAAAGCAGGAGGTGACAAGTCTGTCAAAGGGTGTAAGCAGGCCAAGGGAAAGCAAGTCTCCCTACTGAAGGATGTCAGGTGCCTGAGCCATCCTTACACGCTCTTTCCCAGAGATGTAGGGCTCATGTGGCTGGACAGGCTGTTTGCCTCCCTGCTCCCTCAGCGGCATATGGATTTGCTTGCCACTTAGAACCAAAGTTAGCTGAAGGGCAGGGATTGCAGAATAAAATGTTCCTAAAACTTAACTGAGAGCTCATGATGTGGTGGAGGAGAAAGACATCCAAATTGATGTCTTCACAGTGGAGAAGAGGGCAGCAGGAGCCCAGCTACTTTAATTAGGCACTGGAGAATCTGAACGGGAGCGCGCTGCAGGAAAGCAGGCTGGATAGTTCACAGACTACTTGTTATTAGGAGGGCAGCCTGCGGGGGCTCAGAGCTTGCAGTAGAAGTTTGTTTATGATGCAGCACATTCTCCCAATCTGCTGTAAAGGAAGCCTGGATGGGGCTTAGAAATCAGATTTAACTCTTTACTGGGGCCAGTCCAAGCTCAAACACAAAGCAAAGCTGAGCCCCTTCTTCTCCTAACCTTGCCTGCTTGCTCTTGTAGCTTTTCCTCGTCTCTGACCTGAGAATTGTTTCCTGTGAGTTGTGTGGATCACATGCACTCCTGTGAATATGATTTGGATTTGTCAAGCTGTCTTGTCAAAACAAAAGAGCTATTTTTGCTCAGGAACTTTATGATCCCCAACCTAATGGGAAGAGATAGGGCAGCAAAATCTCTCTATCGGTAAAAGATCCTGAGGTTTTAGAGCAACTTATTTTATTTTTACATAAATATAAATATAAAAAGGATTTGAATGTGCAGAGGGTAATCTATCACACAGGCTTCTGTGATCCCTTTAGATGAAACAAAATTAATTTTAATCTCTCAGTGTTTGTACAAGAGGGAGCAGTGGTATTTATTTGGCACGTGTGTGGGCACGCTCTCTCTGAAGCACACAGTAAAACAAAGCATAACAAATCTGTATTTACAAATCTGAGGAAGCCTGCACTGCAGTCAACATATTAAAGTTCTTTCAGCAGCTTGAGAGATGATTTGCATTGAGCGCCTTAGCCCAGGTTTACTGAGACAGAGGAAGGTGTTGACACAATATGTGTTTGAAACATTGCTTACACTTTCTCACATGAAACTTCAGCTGTTTCTTCGAAGTTGGCCACATGCTGAGATGAAGCAAAAAATACTTTAAAAAATTCCTTGTCAGATGCTTTGCTAGATGAGAAAAAAGATATGAAAACAAGTACAAAAATGCAGAGGAATTATTTCCGCCCATTAAAATTGTGAGTTTGCAGTCTCTTATTCACAAATTTAACTAAAGGAAGATCGATATCAGAACTCTGGTAGCAGCATTAGTTGCTGTATGCCTGTGAGAAACCAGGAGCTGGACTTCAAAGCGCTCTTTATTCAGTGAAGGTTATACTGTTTAATACTAAGAGAATGCTGCTTAGAAGAAAGAGATAATTAGAAAGCAGAAGTAAATGCCACTGCTCCAGCAGTATGAAAGAATGTAAAATGCCATTGCCATGTGCAGTAGGCTGCAAAATGAGGAAACCCGTCTGGGAAATAATGGTTCAGAAAGTCACTGTGTTAAAGGATAATGGAAGGGAGGGCAGCTCCACCCTCTCATTTCCCTTGAGGAGGTCAATGGAAAGACAGATGAAAGGGGGGAAGCAGCTTAAAGATCCTGTATGTTTCGTTTTCAGGTAGGAGGAAACAGAAGGAAAGCATACATTCCCCCTGGGTGAGGGACAGCTTTTTCTCTTCTCCTTCTTAACTGCTTGCTGCTTGCTTTTCCCTGGGATCTCTTCATGTAATATTTGAATTGAGGTTGGCTGTTTTCCATAAGAAGTGTATCAGCTCCTGTAGAGCCAAGGGTTTGGTAAAGACATATATGTGTATTATTCACTTGGCCAGATATGATGTGCATGTTCCTTCCAAATATAATAGTTTCAGGTGAAAAAGTCTAGGAAAAAACTCCATAGATAAAAAAGTAGTGCAGATTGTGGCCCCTGCTCCTTTTAACCAGCACAGTCTGTTTCCTCAGACTTAGTAATTCTGACAACTCCAAATTTCTTCCAGTGGAGCAAGGCCCACTGAAATCACGATTCAGTTATTTGCAGGAAGGGTGGAGCTGACATCTACCAGGACTAATGGAAGACAACAGTGGTTTGTTGTCCCTTCCACATCCCAAGATCCTAAATAGACAGTTTGAAGAATTAAAATCAAGTGGGCTGGAGAGATGACGGTGTGAGGCTTCTCCAGCCTGAGAAAGCAGGTAGAAGGGATGTCAGCAAGATAGTTGCTTCCCTGGCTCTATTGGCTTCCTGTTGTGCTAATTTCCAAAGGAGCTAGGAGGCTGCAAAACAGGCTGAATCAGGCTCCCAGCAGCTCCTGTTGTCCAATAAATCAGTACTAATGGAACACAAGGACAGAAAGTTGTCTTAGGCATAGAGGGTTGCTCCTGGAGAGAATGAGGAGATTTACGGACAGGTACACAGCTAGAAAAGTTGTTGGCTTTTTGCCATCTTTCCATACATTTGCTGATGAAGCCAGAACAAAGTGAATGAAATTAAATCTCATCAGGATCCTGCTGCTTTTAACTAACACAGCCAATCTGCTGAGACCCAGTACTTATGTCAATTCTGTGTTTTTGTTTTGGTTTGTTTTTTTTTTCTCTGAAGTATACCAGCCCTAGCCAAGAAGGGCCAGAAAACCACCTGACCTCTGAGGCTGTGTTCAGATCCAGCTCTCTAAACTAGCCCTTTCTAGTAAGAACAACGTCAACTTTTGCAAGGCAAGTCTCTGCACTTGGTATAAGAACAGGAGGTCAGTGACGGCAGAGCTGATGGCAGCAGCACATGTGCTGTCCTGTGTTATTAACAGGTCATCAGAAGGGCTCTGCTCTCGATTTGTATCACTTTTAGATTAACCAGAGAAAACATGACGTGGAAAAGGCTTTGGGTGATTGTTTTACATCCTTGTGCTCATTCCCCACCATTTGTAATGCCTCTGTATTATACAAAAAAGGTAAGTAGTGTTCATATTTTCACCCCACACAGGGAAAAATTAGATTGCTGTAGTGTCCTTGAGGTTTCCCAGGTCTAACTAGACTTTTATGGGGAGGAAAGACTGCCAAGTTTAGTGACTTCTGAGAGTTCCTCCATCTAGACAGCCTTTTGAATAAGATCTTTGTATGTGTCAGAGTTTGCGTGACCTATCTTGTTCTTTGGATCCTTCAACTTTAAGTACCCTACAGGTAAAGTTACATGAAACCCATTGAGTACCATCTTGTATGTCTTAATTTGTTCGTTTTATTTTGGTCTAAGTTTAAATATTTCCAGGTGTTGAAGTAACTTAAACTTTGGTCCCATCTCTTGCTGTGAATCACATGCAAATGTTTCCTTGGTGGCAATATTTTATTTTTAGTGCTTTGGCTACACAGGTGAGAAAACAGATGCAAAATGTGATACTATCCATTGGTCCAGCTCAGTTCTACCTCATTTGGGTTTGCTAAACCTGGTCGCTGCTGCTGGTTGACTTGAAAAGGCTAAAGAGTGATTTTTCCCAGGTTCTTCTTGCTCCAGTGAGATTCATAGCTTTTGTGGTTCCTTTTGAGCACTGCATATTTATTGCGAGGTCCCTTTTATTTCCTTTTGCATTGCACAGCATTCCACAGCTTTAAATTGCACTATCATGGATGACAGCTGGGCCTGATTCAATTCTAGGAGAATGTAAATAAACCTCCATATTTCAACAGTATAAAAAGTATGTTACACTTTTTCACAAATAGACAAGAGGAAAAGCATACTTATTTATCACAGTGCAAAGATACCTATACAAGTTTATGGATGCTCTTCTGCAGCAAGGATGCTTCCGTCTACTTGCCTTAGTTCAGTCTTCAAGTCCTTCTGTGTCAAAGCAGAGTGGGCAAGTAACTGAACTGCCCCAGCAAGTGTGGCATCTATCCTAGGCTAGGTTTTTTGGCTTCCATGTTTGGCACAGATTATTGCACCTTATGGGACTGTTTCTACAGAGATCCTGGGCAGAAGGCTTAGAAGATGGGTCAGATTGGTCTCTGCCAGCACCAGCAGACAGAATGGGATCCATATCCCCAAATCTTTGGTTTACTGGCTGCATAAATGTAGACAAATGAGTTCAGGTTCAAGCAAATGAGTTCAGGTTTCTTACTGAAAAAATTGATATTCTGCTTTATGAAAGAGGTTGAGACTGTTTCATGACCTGTAATTGTAGACTTGAATACAAATATTCAAATATTCAGTTTTCCTGAAGACCTTGCAGGAACTGACTTTCAAAGAAAACTTTCTGTAAAATGTATAGGCTTGAGTGTTTGCTTTTTCGAGGATTTTTCTCCTCATTTCCTCAGTCAGAGGTAAGTGGGTTGTCCTGATGTGCCAGGAAACAACCTCTAAGAGGAACAGGAGCCTGAAAATACATATGCTCTCCCTGCACAGACAGAAATATAATCCAGAACTAATCACTAAAACAATAGCCCATTATGCTTTTGAATCTAATTGCAGCCCAAGCTGCAGGGGATGGTAGAAATCAGTTGATTTTGTTTGCAAGGATCCACTAAAGTGGAAGTAGTGTGTATGTGACAGAGCCAGGAACACGAAACTGTGGGACCTGAAACTTTAATTAGCCCTAAGGCTTTCTGTTCCCTATTTCTTGAAGATTCCAGTAGTGCTTACCACTTCAGGTACTGAGAAAAGCAGTATTCAGTGAGTCCAAGTGGTAGAAGCTGCCTGTTTACTCCTGTGTGCTGTTACTCTAGGATGGTTTTTGCTGGTAAACTTTTAGCACTGAATGTGATGCTCATGGTGTGTGCTCTCTAGCTAGACACACATCTCCTGTGCTTACAGGTCCCACAGCTGAAGGAGATGCTCTTTAAAGTCTTCCTAGACTGCCTCTTAGTACAGTGATCCTTTCCCTGGCATGGAATATGAGAGCAGGTGACAGCTCTTTGGAGAGCAGATAGTTAGATGGCAAATTCAGCCAACAGCCCCAACAAAACTGTAGAACAGCATAATTATAATAAAGTTTTAAAATATTCCAGTATCACTTGGATGAATTATTTTATCTTCCAGTCTGAGAATAACCTCTGATCTCCTGTGGAAATGCATCTAGCATTTAAATGGAGTCTACATGTTTCCCTTGGACATGCAATTTTGGCTAAAGGTTTCAAAACAAAAATAAAAGTCAGACAAAAGACACTTATCCCATGATAATGGTTCTGTTTCAGTTATGTTTTTTAATTATGCTAGCTGGCTGTGTAAACTTAATTGCATTAGAGGCTACTAATTATCTGATTAGGAAATGCTTGGCTGTAATAGCTTATTTTAATGAATGCATATAATTTTCAGTTGTTTAGTTGTTACCTCAAATTGTTAAATTTTGTCAGATGCATTCTCTCTTTTTTCTTAACTTTTAATTTTAAATCTGTGAAACATGAATACATCACTCACAATCTTGAATGGTTGCATATATTTTGCTGCTTGTGCCTACCTGTGAGTGATCCCATCTCTGTTATCATCCATTTGTTGTGGTGGGGTTTGGGTGTTTTTTTTTTTCTTTTTTCTTTTTTTGTCTCTTCTTTCCACCTCAGTGCATTCTACTAAATGACATGAGAGATTTTATTTAGAAGCTGAATTGTATTTAAGCTGTCTCAAGGACGAGACGGTGGGGTATTCTGCTTCTCCAAACTATCTAAAAAAAGATGGTGCAGAGTTAGTCTCTTCTGGCTAATGAATTTCAGAGGATCTGGTCCTTCAGGTCATCTGTAGGCCTGGATTGTTTGGCTGAATGTGGACTGTTACCTCCATCCTAGAGGTCATGGCCAAGTGATACCATTGGAATGAAAAGGAGAGATGTGAGCCTGACTAATCTCATTTCACCAGCTGCTTATGCTTGCTCTTGAGATTGTAATGAATTATAAATCTGCAAGTAGAGTTGTGGCCAGGAACATTTCTGAACAACTGTCCAAGCTAAAGCAAAGCGTTTGTTCACTTGATTTCAATCGATTTTCAAGGAGTGATGTCTTAAAACATTTCTTGCCCTTTTGAGCACTTTCTGAATGCCAGGTGGATTTTGGAGTCATTGCAGAAATGATGATAAAGGAGATGAGATGAGATGGAAGAAATTTGAGGTGTTTCAAGCTCCCCTATTCATTTAACCTTTCCAAAGTGGCATATGAGCTACCCATATGTTTTTGAAGCTATGGAAAACATAAAAATACTTTGGCATAGATTGAGAATTTTTCTCCATATTTTATTTAAGATAACTTTTACTCCTGATTTTTCAGTGCTGGCAGTGCTGAACAAAAATCTGTGCTCACAAAGTGAAATATAATTGCCTCGTGGCAGATTTTTTGCCGCTGATTAGGAGCTGGTTTAAAACCTGATTTATCCTGGTGCTGAGAGAAATGTCACTGGAGAGATACTGTTATATATGTATTTCAACCTACCCTGATGTTTGGGTACCTGAGGAGGCCCAACTTCTGCATCTGTTTGCAGGAAAATTTCCATTGGAACTTCCCAGTTGTGGTTTAATCTTGTTCCCATGCCCAACTCTTGCTCTGAGTTCTGTCTTTCTTTACTGTGCACTTCCCCTTGGATGCATTGGAAGCGAGTTTTGGAATATTACCAAAGAACAGCAGGCAGTCCTGCTCAATAAACAGGTGGAGAGGACACAGATGCTGTTGAATGAGACCTGTGTCATACCCTCTCTCCCCCCTCCCCCAGACTTCCCTTCTCAATAGAAATGCCCAGCACAGCTAGTCTCACTTCCTCATTTTGGGTTTGTTTACTCAAAAATAAACCATTTCATTTGCTTGTCCTCTGTAGTATGTAACTCTCAGGAGTTTGCAGATGACTAAATGAAACCTCAGACCCTTTTCATCTGCTTCAAGAATGAAGTGGAAACCTCTCCCTCTTCACATCACCAGTAGTGCAGAGCATTTAGCCCATTTAGCAGCAGTTAGTAGGAAGATTTTTCTGTGCCCAGTAGTGCTGGGAGCCTTGTAGTGTGTGGGGAGGTGGGAGAGGTGTTGTCTTGCTAGGTCTGAGTGAAATGCCGTGGAATCAGTTCACAGGATTTCTGGTTGAACCCTGCCTGGGTTCCTTTGGTTCTGACTTTACAGATGTGATTTTTCTTGGATGTTTTTGATCTTGGAGTCAAACACTCCCTTAAGCTCCTGTCCAGTCTGTCAGCATTGCATTTTATTGAAGCAAATGAATAGACAACAAACATTTAGCACCTTTACCTCCTTCGCCAGATTCACAGCTGGCTTTCAGTGACCTCAGACCTGGCTTGCTAGACAGGTTACTGGCTCAGGTGGAAGGCAGAAGCTGAAAGAGGGCTGTCAGAAGCAGGTGCAGACAGCATTAGAGATCCAGGCAGCTTCGGTGGGTGCTTCAGTGCTTTGGCCTTGTGGGACAGTCTGGGACCTGAATAAATGATAGCAACTCTCTCTTGTCAGGACCCAGGGGCCTCTGTCATGGATTAGGGGTCAACCTAGAGAGTTGTGTAATGGGCTTAGGTCAGCAGTCATCAGTCAGCATGCAAATTTGAGATCAGGTACAGAGAAGAGAATTCTGGAACTGCAGGAGGAATATATGAGGACAGGGAACGAGGCATGGCTGTGGTTTTGCCCTTCATTTAGTGACAGGTAGTGGTAATAAGGAATTTAAAGCTTACTGGGCAATTTTAAATGAGCTGCATATCCTGATGCTTGGGTGAAAGGTGTGCAAGATGTATCTCCCCTTGCTTGTTTAGCCTAGGACAGCAACAGCAGGTCTACAGAGAGGCTGTAGTGGTGAAGAATTATGGCAGAGGTCAGGGTGGTTTTTACCTTCAGCAGAAGGATCTCCAGGTTCCTGCTGAGGTTCCCTGAGCACGCCTGACCCCAGGTCTGAAGAAGGGCTGGTACAGCCCTGCACTCTTTGGAAGGGCAGCAGCATCTGTTCTAGCCTGGCTGCAGGAGACAGTGAGTTGCACAAGCAGGGAAAACTGCAGAGAGAAAAAAACAGAGAAGGAGAAAAGGAGGAGAAAGCCAAGAGGCAAATACAGCTAGAAAGAAGGGGTTAAGGTATCAGCTACTGTTCAGTCTTCTGTCACTCTCTAAAAAGCTTGTAGAGAGCAATTAGGAGCTGGAAAGGAAACCTCTGTCCTGCTGCAGTTTCAGCTTTTGCTGCCAGGTGCTGCAAGTAAAGGCAGGCACTGCCACTTCATGTTTAATTGCTGTTTGGTGAATAAGCCTTTGGGTTTTTTCTTTTTCCTTATTGCCACCTCCAGAGTCTGCAGGTGGAAAAGCCAGAAGAAATAGCTTCAGGAATTCTTAACATGACAGCCCTGCAGGTCTGGTGATAAGAATTAATCTCAGGCATATTTCTTTTTCTTCTGCTGTTTTTGGAGAGAGATGGGAAATAAGGGGAAAGGTGTGTGAAGATACTCTGCGACAGACTCTTCTCCTTTTTTTTTCCTAAGGGGCTAGTGTAGCTATTAGCTGTCTGATGAGAGCAGGAATATAAATGCAGATAGGAAGAATTACAGTGTAGTTATTTCCTTTAGGGGAAAAAAAAAAAAAAGAGATGGATCTTAGTGGTTTGCTCTTGGATGTTTTCAAGGGAGCGGTGCAATCTATAGTGCCAGATTATGTGGACTCTTTAAAGAGTATTTTTCTAACCAAAACAAAGCTTTCTTCAGTGTTTTACCAAGATTGCACAACATAAGCATGTAATGACAGCTAAATATAGGCATTTGCTGTGCTGAAGGTAGCCAGCAATCTTTAATTTGCTGTATGGATTTGCATGACTGTGTTGCATATTATTTCCATCTTCAGAGATGCAGTTATGACTGTTCCCCTTCCCAGTATCTGATAGCATTAATACCAAGATTAACTTTCTCTTTTCCTTCTTCACAAAAAAGAGATTGATGTAATAAAAAGCAAATTAATAGAGGCTGCTGAATGGAAATAGCCAGCTATAAATACCCAAAGCATTTCATGTTAATTATAGTTTTGAGGCCTGCCTTGAAATTTTCTGGTTTTCCCTCTAAAATATTAAAAATCTGACAGTGATGGGATGGAAAAGAACCATAAGAGAACTGCTGCTACTTTCTATTAATTTAATATATGTTTTTTTCAGTAGGAGTTTTTCCGAGTTTCAAGATTCAAGAACTTAGATTCCTTGGAGCCTGTGATATCTCACCTCCCACATTGATGAAGTGTAGGTGAAAAAACTGTCTAAAAAGTACTTATAAAAGGGTAGTAACAGCCAGTGCAATAATAGTAGTTTTGGAAGAAACAAATTATTTACAGATGTTAAAAACATGATTAATCATGTAGAAATAGATTGGAAATTTGCATGCCATGAAAATCGCAGATCTAATTTGTTCCCAGAGGATATATTTAAGTATAGCTCCATTTCATTTTGACTTTTTGATGAAAGGCAATAAAAAGGTAAAATGTTTTGTGTTGAAATTGGTATAATACAAGGTTTGTGTACTTCCCTACTGGCTGAAACTCGAAATGGTTCAGAATCCTTCAAGATGGGGTGTGGTTGGCTCAACCAGAAACACAGTGCAGCAGTGAAGTTATAATCCGGTGTCTGTAGCTAGTATGCACCTCAGGACAGAAGTTAGAGGGGAATTTGTGACCTTGTTCGTGAGTGCAGGATGATTCCTGGCATCCACCTTCCATAAAATCACCCTGATCATTCTCTGACTTCTCTCAGTGTTGCTGTAGGCTGCAACTGCACTGGACTAGAACTGCTGTCACCCAAGACATCCTACTGTAATTGCAGCCATCTACCCTTCTGGTGCTGCTGTTGCTTACAGCAGGGAGATTCTTCAGGAGTAGGGCTTCCTTCAAGTTTGATATTAAAGAGCTGCTTGTTATCATCTCATACAATCAAAGTGGTTAGGAATAGAAGGGAGCTTAAAGATCATCTACTGGAAGGCAGGGACACCCTCCAGTAGACCAAACTGCTTAAAGCCCCATCCGGCCCCAACCAATTTGAGTGCTATTGTTGCTGAAGCTGAGACCCTTTAGTTTGAGCTGGCTCCAGACACATGGAAGAGGAGGGATATGTCAGCCTTCTTACTCTGTTTAACTGTTTGGCTTCATGTAGAGATGAATGTTGTGATGTGAGCATAGAAGATTATGGGTTTTCTATGTGAACTAAACACAACAATTAGGCAGCAGGAGGAGGTTGAGCATCATGACTCTAAATCCTGGATTGTGAGAAAAAATCTCCATAACCCTAGATATTTAACACAGCTGGAGCTCTATACCACTCTAGTTCTGTTGGCATCGATCCTGATGTGGGAGAGTAGGAGGAGAATCATACTGATTACTGGTCTATTGTGTCTTGGTCAATGTATATTTCTGCTTCACTGAAATATTTTGATAACTGGAAATCATCTTTTAACTCCCCTTGAGATAAATGCTTCTATTTAGCCCGGGTTTTGTTTTATTGCACAACATACAATGCGATGCTGCACTTTGAAATATCTCGAAGCACAATGCAGTAAGCAAGGAACAGTTTTGTGCACATATGAAAAAATACAAGTCTTTGCTGAAGTTGCAGATGGCCTCAGCCTTCTTTTGGTTTATTTTCAAAAGTTTTGCACGTGTACTGTGATGTCAGTGCATGATTTTGTGAATTTCATTTATTTTTAAAAAACTTCTTGTAGAGGTTTAAGTCAAGTTTCTATTTGAGTTAGAACATCTTTTCTTAGATCTAATTGATTTGTTTCAGAAAAAAAACCTAAAAAGCCCCAAACCAGAAGCACAACTAAAGTAAAATTCATAGTTGAATTTCCCCTCACTTGAAGGTGGAGTGAAATGATGTTTGTAGTCCTTTTGACAAGATCTCAAACATGAAAGCTTTCAAGAAAACTTTGTTGTCACGTGAGGCTTGTGTACCTGACCATTAATTTAACAACACAAGGACAACTTTTAAAAGGTATAAAAAGGAAATAGGACTCTGTGATCTGTTTTCACAGTAGTAAAATAATTGTCAGTGGAATTCCAAAGGGTTTGGGCTGGCATCAGTGCTGATACTCATTCATATTCATCTATTCATTCTCAATATATTCACAAAAGAAATGGAAAAGGGGCAAACTGTTATTAAGGATGTGAATTAGTGCTATCAATAAACATTATTCACAACAGTAAAGATGAAGGCCTACTGAAAAATTATGGAAGGACTCTATGAGACTCAGTGGCTGGGCAATAGATGAGCAGATCAAATTAAACATAGATAAATGTTAAGTGATGCATGGGTGGGAAAAAATCTTAGTTTCACATGTTATGTGATGGCTTCTGGACTGGCCAGTAAATCCCTGAGAGGTAGATCTGGGCTTATGATAGAGTTCCCTGAGCACATCAGCTCAGAAGTCAAAGAGCAGAGCATCACCAGCAATATTAAAAGTAGAATAGAAAGGAAAATTAAATCATGGTATTGCATGAAGCTGTGGTTTGCATATTGAAAACTCTAGGTGGTTCTGCTCCCTTTGTCTCAAAAAGGATGTAGTACAACTTGAAAAAGTTTCAGGGAATAGTTAGGGCCTGACAGAGGTGCTGGGGAGGATTTTAAGGGTAACAATGAGTGGTATGGAAAGGGTGACAGAGCTCAGTTAAGTACAGTCTCTTTCACTACAAGAACCTATGGTCCAGGTTCTAAAGAAACAAATATAGTTTTTATGTAAGGTTTAATTATACTCCAGAAGTCTTTGTAACAGGATGTTATGAATACTAAAAATGTCATGGTTTGTGTGACTGGATGAATTCATGCAGGAGACAAATGGTTCTCCAGAGTCCTCAGGAGGTTTCTTGATGGGGGGAAGTACTAAATATATGTGATCTGTTCTTATCCTTTTTACCTAGGCATCTGCTTTTGGTAGTTGTCAGTGAGAGGATACTGGCTCAGACAGGCCTTTGGCCTGACCCACTGTGTTACTTTTATGTTCTGAACAGACGGACTGCATCATGGTCTGTCTGATATTTATAAATTCTTACAGACCCAGAAACTGAGGGCAAGAAATAGAATTTTATCAACTTTCTCTCTAAGTTGGAGAGATACTGATTTGATGTATGGACTATTCAGTGGATAATGAATCGTCAGAATGGTTACACCCAGAGAGTAGTGCTCTATGTCCAGCTGGAGTTCAGTGACGAGTGCTGTCTCTCAGGGATCCATATTGGGACCTGTATTGTTTAGTGTCTTCATCAATGACATAGATAATTGGATTGAGCACACCCTCAGCAAGTTTGCAGATGACACCAATCTGTGTGGTGTGTTGACACGCCTGAAAGAAGGGATACCATCCAGAAGGACCTTGGCAAGTTCAAGAAGTGGACCTGTGAGAATCTCATGAGGTTCAGCAAAGTCAAGTACAAGGTCTTGCACCTGTGCCAGGATATTCCCTGTTATCAATAGAGGCTGTGGGATGAACAGGTCGAGAGCAGCCCTGGCAAGAAGGACTTGGGGGTGCTGGTGGATGAGAGGCTGAACATGACCTGGCAATGTGCACTTGCAGCACAGAAAGCCAACTGTGTCCTGGGCTGCATCAGAAGCAGTGTGGCCAAGGGAGGTGCAGGTGAGGGAAGTCAAGGGAGATGATTCTATCCCTCTGCTTCATTCTTGTGAGATCCACCTGGACTGCTGCATCCAGCACTGGGGTTCTCAGTAAAAGAAAGACATGGACCTGATGGAGAAGATCCGAGAGGAGGATTACCAAAATGATCAGAGGGATGGAACACCTCTCCTATGCAGACAGGCTGAGAGTTGAGGTGTTCAGTTTGGAGAAGAGAAGGCTCCAGGAAGACCTTGCAGCAGCCTTCCAGTACTTAAAAGGGCAAAAAAGATGGGGACAAACTTTTTAGTAGGTCTGTTGCAATAAGATATGGGGTAATAGTTGTAACCTAAAAGAAGGTAGATTTAGATTAGATATAAGGAAGTAATTTTGTATTGTGTGTGGTGAATTACTGGAATAGGTTGCCCAAAGAAATTGTAGATATCCCACCCCTGGAAACATTGAAAGTCAGGCTGGATAGGTCTCTGAATAAACTTATCTGGTTGAATGTCCCTGCTTATTGCAGGTGGGTTGGACTAGGTGACCTTTAAATGTCCCTTTCAACCCAAACCATTTAATGAATCTATAAAATATAGTTTCCATCTTCTTGGTCCCTCTCCTGTCCTCCCTAAAAGATAATAGAATTGTTTAGAGGCTTCTAGAAAAATTTGAACTCTTCTATGTTGATGTAACTTGTAGAAAAACTGGCCAAGAACTCTCATTGACAGCACCACGCAGGCTGGAGTGCAAGCCAAGGGTGGACAGCTCAGTGGGGCTCTTCTTGCTTACCTGGGGTACTTCAGGTGTTTCTCCGGGACTATCTTCTGCCTGCCATAATGGGTATTGTTTGATGATCTCTTTGTGCAGGGGAGCTTGATAAAGCTTATGTCACACTGGAAAGCTGAAATCAGGTTAAAGCATGGGTAAAAATCATGCGGGAAGTTGTTTAGTGGGTGCACATCTTTTACACATCTTTATATGCATTTAGGTGTTTTATCCATGGGCCTTCAGTCCTAAACATTCCTCCTGTGGTGGAGCAAGATTATTAGGGGATGCAACACCACTAGCAACTGTCATTCTTTAAAATCCATCTATGTTTTGCCCCTGTGTTTTTGGGAAAATAATCCCATCCACGTCTGACCTTTTGCTTTCGAAAATAATCAGTAAGTCACTGTGGTGTTTTAGTCTCTCCTGGAAGGTCATGTTTAATTGTGTATATCATTTGTATGTAGCTGTGATCTTGTTGTCCCTGAGTCTGCAGAAGTCCCTAGAAAGAACTGAATAGATATTTTATACATTGATGTAGAGGAAAAAATGCCCAGGGATACTTCTTGTCTCCTCTGGTAGTGACTCTGTAGGAAGCCAGTTGGTAGTGGGAAGGACAAAAGGTAGCCTCATATTTTAATGAGATTTAACACAAGTGGTAGTGAATTGTTAGATTTTAATTTATATTCCTTTAATTAAAATCTTTAACCTCAGAATCCTGATGTTCATTCAGAGAATCTCATGGGAAAAACTAGAATGAAATTCTGTCTTTGAATTCTTTTTGTTTATGACAAAGCATCTAAAACACCAGAGTCTAGGTAAAATATTTCCTCCTGCTGTCGAGATTGGCTTTATCTGGGTAATAGGTCAAAGCAGAGTCTTCAGGGATAGCTTGAAATGTATTTTAGATGTGGCATGCACAGCAAAGAACCTCCCTTTATCTGTGTTGCCTCTGCATACTTTGATGCCATTATGACAGCCTTCCTATCTGATTTTTTTCTGTGATTACATAAAAATTCCCCTCCTGGTAAAGTGCACTATAAACTTTAATTGAATTCTGTTCAGTTTAGCACACTCTCACAGGTGGGAGAAGGCTGTAATGGCTTTTTGTATGCAATGTAGTTACTTCTGTTTTCTGAATGCATTCGAAAAGTTGGCAGATGTTAAGAGAAAAGACAGAGTAACAGGACCTGCCCACATGTGGATTCCTCTTAGGACACTTGCATATGAATCGTATCCTCAAATATGGTGCCTTCACAGATGACATTTGAAAAAGTTCATGTACCTTCTATCGATGCCAAAACCCATACACAACTATAAAACAATAAGAAAATCTGTGAGTGCTGCCAGAAACCTGTATCCATGTGGATCTTTCCTGGTTCAAAAAACACGTACACGATCCAGACAATGGAAAATGGCACAAGGTGCAAAAGAAGACAAGTCAAATAATAATCTTTGTTGTTCTGAACAGACAGCAAACACAAAATTTGCAACCTGGCTAGCCTTGAGTGTGCAAGCAAGGGTGTGCAGTGAAGGAAAACTAGCTGGTTTCTATGAAAACATAAGGACATGTTTTTGTCTGGCAGTAAAGCCAATGCTTGAGACTTGGTAATAGGTATTCCAGATCTCCCTAGGAGATTGCAATGGCTTTAGTGGCTTCTAGGCAAAGCAGGGCTAGTAAGTGATCATGAAGGAAAGAGAGGACCACACCCTAAAATACTGGCACATGAGTCAAAGGCCACAGGCTGCTGGTCACCCCCATGATGCTCAGAGCATCTTGTGGGTCCCTTTATAGGTATTGCTTAAAAGTGAGTGCTTTGGGTTTGGATGAATATCTTTTGAGAAGAGGAGTCATGAATGTCAAAAGATTGTTGGAAGAGGCACCCTGCAGGCATCAAGAAAGCAGTGAACAAAGATTCATCTGGGGAAAAAAGTCTTGGCAGCCACAGTACTGAATCACAGAGTAAAACTGCTGAACTTCCCCTGACTTCCTTAAAAATTGAGGTGTAGTTGGACCGCCACACTACCCTCTGGAGAAGTGCAATGTTTGAAGTTTAAGCGGTTACCAAAAATAAGGTAAATGTTGATTTCTTGCTTAAACTGGTAAACTGAAATTAGTACCTGATATTGTGAACAGCCTTTTAACTCCTGATATAGAGGCAAGATTTTCTCTCATATAAAGCAAAAATTTTTCATGGTAAACTTCTTTACAAAAGATAGTCTCATTTTTATTTATGATGTAGAATTGAAACAGGGTTTTTCAGATAATGTTGATCCTCATCAATCCTATACTCTGGTCAGGGATCTCATCTGTTGTAATTCCCCTCTTCAACTCATCAACAACACACAGGTAGTTCAGAATGTTCCTGATTTTTTTCTAAATTTCTTGTGTCAGTCTTCATCAATTTGTGCTATTTGTTTATGTTACTTTTTTTAAGCAGAAAAAAAGATGAACCAACAGCAGGAAGCATTTTTCTCTCCTTTGATTCTGAAATTTTCTTTTGATTCTTAAAACACTGCTGCTTAAGCTGCTGGGAGTTTGTTCTGCTTATATTCAGTTGAGTAAGAGTCCAGCTGATTCCAGAAACCTCCACAATCTGCGGTGTCTCATTTAATAGTGCAGAATAAATATGCTGATTTACATAATTTATGTTTCCCTTGTTTCCAGTGCAGTTTCCTGATTACGTTAACAAAATCATGCTTTTACTTTCTCACCTTTGAAGTTCTTACCTTGGAAGCTGAGTATATCTGCTTTATTAATTCAGCGTAGGTGACCTTAGGAATGGGCCATGGTCCATAGTGCACTAATTACAGGAAGATAAAACAGTTTCTCATTAATATGAATATGTAATCAGTTTCTTAAGAATAATGTCTGTTGTCTGCAAGGAAACAGGGCAACCTAGTGCAAATTGCTCTGTTTATTTAGAAAAAAAAAAGGCAGTCTTGGAGAGGAAATCAACTAATCAACTGAAGAAGACAAAAAACAGAAAGGGGGGATGGGGGAGAGATTACACATCAGGCATTAGTGAGTTTCTGATAATATCTGAGGTCTCCTCAGTGCAATGCACCTTTTCCAGGCCAATCTTCCATTTTTTTTGTTTGTTAAATCAAAGGCCTACCTAGTGTTTCTGTGTAATTCTGATCCCTGTATCGTGAAACTGGCTTTAAATTGGAACTGAGAGAGGTTTAGAGTAGCATTTTGAATTTTTACCTCTTAAGTTTTATTTCCCTTCATTTGGCTTGCTGACTTGGGGACTTTATATGCTCTGTTTGGATCCTATAAAACAGCTGATTGATGTGGTCAGGAACTTGATCTTCTGATTTGCTCTGCATCTTACACAGTGCTCCTCAGAGTGACTGCACTCTGGTGTGACTTGCTAAATGTTATTGTCTGTCTCTTTCCGGGAGTCCTATGGGAAATATAGGTTCAAATTTAACCTTTCTGTTTCAAAAACAATGTATTTTTAATTTATTTATATGCCTGAATGAACAAAGTCCCAACAAATTATAGCCTACTTTTTGAACTTGGAAACCATTTATGTTTTCATTTGGTCTATTAATTCTCCTTAAAATGAGGAGCTGACTGTCTCACTTGGGTACCGCTGTGTCCGTGTTTGGGAATTAAAGTCTCCACCGAGAGACAGTTGAGAGTGTGAGTTGAAAAGACAGTTGCAAGTGTGAGTTGACAAAATGTAACTGATACAACCAAGTGGAGTTAATGAGTATGTGTTGAAGATGGTTGAATCTTGATTCTGACAGGACACGAATGGAGTTGAACATAGTGATGACATGGTTTGCCTTTCCAAATCTGCAGTATTAAGGAAAGCTAAATATGCTGAAAGCACTGGGCAGTTGTCGTACAGGTCGCTTATTAAAAGTTGGACTCAACTATCCATATTTGAATTATTCTGTATTCAGAATGGGCAAGCTTGCAACAGAGAAGGCAAACATTTTCTCTGCAGTCATCTCTATCTTTGTTGCCATGCGTTAGAGGTAATCCTCGTAAATCTTAAAGGATGTGAAGGTATTTGCACCCTTTTTAGCTTTCTTGGAGTTACTATGGACTTACTCCTGGAAAAACAACTCTGGATAGGACTAAACAAAGTCTTTTGGGCATGTATGGTCCCAGTGGTCCCTGATGAGGTGGTTGGTTGCTTTGAGTTAAGCACACACTTTATTCAATAGGACCTAGGTTGGTTTGCATTTTGCAATGTTAAATACTGTACAGTTGCTGATTATGCTTTTATTGTGGAACTTCTCAAACCTGGTTGGATTTGATCCTTGAGAAACACCTCTGTGGGTAGAAAAGTACAGCTGCAAAAAAACATTTGAGATATGTGTTTTGTTCCTACCCAAGGGAGGAAGGCTGGCACAAGGAAGCCTGCAGGGCTTTGCTTAAGACAAAGAAATCTGGTCATCTGTGGCAGATGCAAGTAGGGAAATTTGAATAAAGAGAGGACAGAAAATAAGGATAAATAAACCATGCATGTTTAGGAAGTACAGTTGCTTTCCTGGTTATTTAACTCCAGCCTCTAAGCACAGGTAGTGTCTCTTTGCCTGAATGGTTTCTATGATTGTGAAGTAGCAATTACTTATGGTACTCTAGTCATTAGAGCTGGATGCTGATGCAGAGCATTAGAGTTAGAATAGAAGAGAATTAGGTGCTTCAGGCAGAGAAGAGCAAAACTGTACACTTCTGCCTTCTCTATCCCATCTAAAAAGGTAGAGAGAGGACACTACCCAGTGAAAAATCAGACCAATGTTGGAAGTCCTGGTATTGCTTTATTTTGATATGTCTACCTTGGACCATGTTCCGTATTACTTCTTGGAAACATTTGAGTTAATTTCTTGTCGTCCCAGATGTATGTGCTCAAACTCTTGTCTTGTGTGTTGTGCTGCAGAAGAATGTTCATAACTGCAGTTTAATGCAACTAGTTTGTTTTCTTGTTAGCAAATTAGGTAAATTTTTCTCCGTTGACTGTGAAGAAAACTTGGGAAACACTCTCTGTATTGTTTTTTGCAGAAATCTTTCTTTATTGATTGTGTAGGAAGCTCAGAGGGTCTGAATTTCTAAATATGCTCTTTTAGGTGTGGAATGCTTGGCATTGCTCATAGTGTTTCCCCCTTCCTCTTGGCATAAAATAATCTGTTATTGGGGGCTTCAGGTGAAGAAAACCACTATAACATATGCAGTGCTGAAGTACTCTTAAATTTTTGCTCAAGTATTGTCCTGAACAGTCCTGTGCTTCTCCTTGTATTCTGTACATCTTCCTTCCCAAGTCTTATACATTAACACCCTCCAGTACAGTATTAAGTAATGTATCTAATATCTCTCACTTACAGCTCATCCTTTCCTTGAAAGAAATTTCATGTACAGGGTGTTTATTTAGGATATTTTTGTTCTTTTTAAAAGAACAGAATGGATGAGAGTTTATAGAAGGATCACACTGTCTCCAGACAGCTGGATTCCCTTTGTGTGTGGCTTTTCCAAATAAACCAGCACTCTCAACTCCATTTTGAGGTTCTGTGCTGAGGGTGGTATTTATGGGTGGTGAATCTGCAGGAAAGCAAGGAATTAAAACTTCCAGCCTAGTGAAAGCTTTGCTACATTTCATCTGTCTCATTAACCAACACAATACCTGTGCTACCAATACTCCAAATGTAGCATTGCATTTCTTCTCTTAACTGAGGAAATACCTTTCCCTGTATCTCTTGTTGATACCCCTCTTGGGCTGAGTTTGCTTTACTGACTTGCACTTTTCGCTGTGAACTTACCATGGTGCTAATTTCCATTAGCTGTTCTGATGAGCCTGAAAAATTATAGAAAAACCCAACCAACCAACCAAAAACAACCAGAGAAAAGCTCATATGCCTCAAACTTGAGCAGCTGCTATGACAAGGCCCCAAGACTAAAATTGTCCTGACAGAGTACTTTTGTTCTCTTCAAAGTAAACCCCAAACCTAACCAAGCAATCATACAGCTGTCTCAGCTGTACCTGTACCTCATACCTTGCCACATGCATGTGTGCTGTCAGCTTAAGGTACATCCGAAGGTCACAGTCTGTCTTTTCTAATGGTCAGTCTTGAGTTTTCTTCAGTGGGAGAATTAAAAAAGATATCTGAGCACGAAGAATGCGTTCAAACTGTCTGTTGTTGGAAGGTCTGTGTCATAACATCAAGTTGCTCGGCTCCTAGATTTCCTGGCCCCTAGGAAATTCAGTTGTAAAAATGGTATAAAAGAAGCATAAAAATGCTGTGTGTTTTTCTTCTGGTTTTCTGTTTGCTTACACTCAATATGTAAGGAGGGGGAACCGTTTTGATGCCAAATGCGTGAAAATACCTAAATTTGTGTCATTGAAGTGCCGAGCAGGTTTTTTTTCACTTGTAAGGTCAGCTTTCTAGGCTAAAACAAAAAATGTTGTAAAAAGTATGTAGATGATTCATAGGAAAAAACATTACTGTGAAACATGGATTAGATCCTTTTTCCCAGCTCTTTCTTACAGAATTATGGACTGTGCTTCATGTTCAAGCCTCAGTAAGATCTCCAAAATAAGCTAAGGTTGAAGAAAATTCTGACAGCAGAAATATGATTCATTGGACTCTGATTTCTGTGTATCCTGTGGCTGTACATGGCTTTTGATGTACTTTCAGCTTTGGATTAGTTTCTCCATTCTTACTACCACATATCACAGGATATAAACCTGGATAAGCAGAGTTAAGGAGTAGTATTAGGAATAAAGGCTCTCTGTTTGCTATATACATGTTGGGTCATGCTAGAAGCTGGAAAATTAGAGTTAGGTGTAAAACTAAAAAAAAAAAATAAAATTAAAAAATCAACTAAACATAATATTTTACTGTAGAGGATATATGAGTTCTTTTAAAGCTAGTGAAATAACCTTTGTGGTAACATCTTCAAAGATTTATTTACGAGTGGAAGGCTACAAATAAAGTTGCATAAAAATAAAACTCCCTTCTCCTGCCATGGTTCTCATATACAGATTTTCTTATGTGGGTTCCCACAGAACTCTTGTGTCAACATAAATGCTGAAAGTTTACATGATTTTAAAAGAAATAACTGGAGAAATTTACGAGGCTGATACATGCACCTCTGACATAGGAAGTCACCTGTGAGACCTGAGATCAGTGAGACTGAAAGTGCATTCTGGGGAATGTGGCTTGGGAAGAATGTCCAAGTTAACCTTGAGGGGAAGCAATGCATCCAGAAATGACTATATCAATGTGGTGTTAGTGCAGTGTCTTTCTGAGCAGGACCAGCTGGCCTCCAATGGGTCATGCTGTCTGGGAAGCTGTTTCCTCTCTCCCTTATTTCCAAGGTGCTGAACAAATTTAAAACACATCTGTGTTTTCTGTTTTACTTTCAATTCTCAGTCTTTGGGTCTTGCATTCTGTGGAAAGTGTTTCCTGCTTCTCTGGGTAGCCCAGAGTAGTTCTAGTGCTCACTGAAGCATCTACCTTCTGATTACTTGGGAGCTTTTATCTCTGCTGCAGAACAGATATTAAACCATTTCTTACCCAGAAGAATGGATTGATGGCCAGACAGGGAAACTGTGATAGCCTAAGGTTTGTGTAAACACAGCAGCAATTCCCATTACCACAGCAGCCTAGTGACAAAGTTTTACACAAACATTTGTGCTACCAAGGAAGGAAGCTAGACAGCACTAGCAGGCTTGTCTGCAGTTTGGAGATGCAGGTTTAACTTCACACTCAGGCAGTGTTCTCATATGAATGTGAGCAAGTCAACCTGCCTGTGTTTTAATGCTTTTGGTGGTAGTGTGGGAATATGAGCATCAATCCTGCAAGAAAAAGGCTAAAGGCTAAGTATTAGGGTGCCCTAATACTGTGCAATGAATGTGTAAGTACCACAGGCAGTAATTAGCAATGGTACAAGGCTCTTCTGTTTCTAGAATGAAGAGTACAGTCTGCTTCTCTCTGTGTGTGTCTCTGTGTGTTCAATACATGTGAGGGTAGTATTCTTTATTGAACTGACAGTAATTTCACTTGGTAGGTTGGAGCAAATGTTACCAGTTGCGTGTAATTATGATAAATTAATATTGTTTTGTTATGGTGGACTGTTACACTAGTTAGCAGATTTCCCTGATAAACCAAAAATTAATGTTTTTAGGGCAGTTTGTAGCAATCAAAAGAAGGATTTTTTCAGTGTACTGACCAAATGTGAACTCAGACTCTAATTTCAGAAGATAGCTGTTATAATTTTTTCACTCAGCTGTTCTCTTCTTTTTATTTTGGGAACTTTTTATTCCTCAAAGATAGCTTTATATTTGGCATTCTTCCTGAATATACTACGCTGCCACACCACAAATGTGTCCGCGTGCTTTATTTTTACATAGAGCTTTGAAGACAGCTGCTGCTCTCACTGGTGTTTGCAGTGGAACATAGATGCCCAGGCCCTGCTGTGGTTGATGTAATAATGTGGGCACATCCTGTGACTACCCTGCCTTTCAGTTATCGTCTCAGCATCCACAGTAACTTTCCTCCATCAGCCTACAGGGACTTTGTGTGGTAGGAGGGTGTAATTCTTTGATCTGTGCTGCTTTTTCCTCAGAACCTCTGAATCCTACGCTCTATTAAAACCTCCTCACCTCAAATGTTAAGGCTGTATTCTGTGTTGTGATTTCAAAGTCAGAGATTCACAGAAATTAGGATTGGAAGGAACTGCAGGAATTCCTCTAATCTTTGCACTAATGCAGTGCAGGGCCAGCTAAATCTATTATCCTTCACAGCTAAAAAGTATAGGGAAGCTTTATTGGAAAGTGTAGACTTAGATCTTGAGATCTGTAATTGCAAACTTTGTCATGCTCCTGTATTCTTAGACCACTGCAGCTACAGCTACAGTATTGTGATGTTATTTGTGGTAGATGATCCTGAAGACCCCTTAGGTCTGGAGATGCCCAAAGCAATCTGTTCTGCTGCTTACTCAGAACACTCAGTGAAACTTAGCTCCTGGGGATATCATAACTGCTGCTGCAACATTGACCTTTGCCAGCAGATACACGAAGCTTATTTTGTGCAATTAAGGTGGGAAGGTGATACATTTTGGGTACCGCTCACTTTTACAGACAGTGATAAATACTTACAGTGGTAACTGTAGAAAGATATTTAATGCAAGGAGAGAAAACATCACTATAAATCATTGTGACTTTGCTGGTTTGAGTTAATCCTATTCTCTTAGGTCGACTAGGAATCTGGTCTTGTGTGCGTGACTGTCGGATGCATGAGAATCACAGTCCTCACAAATAAGGTGGTTTTTTCCCCCAAAGTGCGGATGCAGGGGTTTAATTTTATTAGAGGTCACCTTTGGTTTCAAAACCTTCTGTTTCCAGCAGAACTACTTCAGAAATAGGCAATGTTTTGTCAATGTTGTGCATGTAGAGAGGGCTCTGATGATGGAGGTCATACCAGTTCCCTCTGTTTTGCCATTCCCCAGATTAATACAGTGTACTCTGCACAGAACATGCAGGGACTGTGTATATCATGCTAATAGACAGTGTTTGCAAAAGTTATAATTCACATAGGCAGTTACAGCAATGAATTAGTGCTTTTGCCATTTGGGAAAGAAAGCCTATTTAAAATCCAGCTGCTTGCCAGCTGTGGCTATTCATAGCAATTATTACACTGGCCAATATTTTCACTCCATCTTTTCATTTAAAAGGTGTAATGAATGATTTTATTGCCATCTTAAAAGTCTATTTATAATCCATTCATCTTGTGATAAACGTGTGTATCTGATTCTCGACCTCTATTTAATACTGTACAAAGCAGTCTTGCTTAAAGTTTTCTTAGCACAAATGTAAGACAACCACATTTTTTATCAGCTTGAGTGACCTTAACTGTTTACTCCTGTACTTCTAAAGTACGAGTTTTAACGAGTATTTAATATATAATTTTTGTTAGGATTTTTTTCCTCTGTATTTTAGCCATCGCTACCTTTCACTTCTCTTTGGTAGCAGTATCTAGGTAATGACTGGGAATGCTTGAAGGCTTTGCAATACAGGCAGAATCTTGCAAATTCATTCTCTAAGGCCCCTACTGCAGTTTTTGATGCCTATGTGCGTAAAGTAAGGCATCAGATGGCCATATGGTCAAGATGCTGTTGCTTTAAACCTGCTCACTCTTGCAGCTGCTGTGGTAGTGACCACTTGACTTCAGCAACACTACGTTTTTCAGCTTGTATTCTTGTCTGTCCTGCTGCAGCACTGTTGTTAACAGTGCTTGAATTAGACCAGAGCTGGTGATGGAAACAGTCCCACAGTCATTGCCGTGCTGCTGGTAAGCCCAGAGCCTAATCAAAGGAGCAGCAGAGGCTTAAATGTCTTAGATGGACAAGTAGGACACGTGGTTGGGGCACTGGGCATTAAACTTTCAGGTATTTTATGTCTTATGTTCATGTATTGGCTATGATTGCCCTTCCTGGCTCCCCTGTCCCAGCTTCACCCTCAGAAATTGGGAAATTTGGCCATGTGACCTTGCTGTTCTAAGATGATAAAATTCTTGATGGGCTGTACCTGCATTTTTCACCCCATACTCTTCCATGCTGGCCCTACTGTCCTCAGATTTTCATAAAAATTGGTGTTCTGTCAAACCCCTCTAGGAAAAACAGTCAAGATACATTCCAAAAAAACCAAGCCAGAGACGTCCCTGTCCTGAGGCCTGGCAACCCTGGTACAAGCCCATGGTCTGTTAATGGGTACCATATTTCCTGAGCTACTGTGCAGCTCTGTGTGGGCACTGTGAGAAACATGCTGGATCAGGAGATCTATTTTTTTTCTGCAATTCCTCCTTTGGAAGGGCTGCCTATATCAGAAGTCCAGCCTCCAAGCCTGGGTGTCCGAAAGGAGGGCTAGAGCAATCCCCCTCCAGGCGTGGCTAAACTGCATTGGACATTGCCCTTGCTCCAACAAAAACAAGCTGAAGGTTGTAAGACCTGTCCAGTGGGAGATCATGTCTGAGAACACTAGCTCTTTTTAAAAGGAGCTCTTTTTAAAAACTCCATTTTCATAACTGCCTACCTAAGTAGGAAGAGAATCGCATCCATACACAAGCAGTAATTGAAGGGACAATAGAAAAATGAAACTAAACAATTTATGAAAGGGAAGGTTTGAGGTACAGGAAATGGATTTTAATCAGAAAGCTAAAAACATATCTGTGTAGGGGCACACATTTCTGAGGTCAGTGGATAAGACTGAAAGCTGATCTGACAACTTTAGCATTTGTATGCACTAGAAGATCTAGAAAAAAATGGGATATATCCATTTTTGCTTTCTTTACTCCCAGATTTCTTCAACAGACCATTCATTATATGGTCTGTTATGCTGGGGAAATTTTCCCTTCCTTTGTCTGTTTTATTTCTTTTGATAACAGTGTGAAGCACAAAGGACATCTTCTGAGGCACCAAAATTCAAAGAATATTGCTCTTACTTGCTGCTTAATATTTTCTTTGTCTGGAAATTATTCTACCACCAAGGAAAAGTACCAATCCAGGAATATCAAGTCTTAAGAAATGAGGAACATATATGCCTATGTCTCTGCAGTCTTGATGACTTCATTTCCCTGAGGAACTAAGGGCAAGCAGTGTATCAGCACTGACCCTCAAATCACCTCACTTTCCTGTGAAACTCCTAATAGGACCTGGACTTTCTAATCCAACTCTTTGCATATCTAACTCCCACCATATTGATCTTACCTTTAGCTTCTTTCTTCCCTTGCTTGCTGGATGTCACATTTACTGTTGTGATATATTTGGTAGAGTAAGTTTCAAGCTTTCCAAAATGTTGTCATAATTGTGCTCAATAGATTTATTTTATCTATTGCTAGATAGAAAGAGGAGAAATAGCCTGCTAAAGGTAGCTTTAGGGATAAAAAACTGAGAAAGTAAAAGAGAATTAATTGCATATGACTTAGCAAAGAACTAATGCATTGGAAAAAGAGGTGCAAATGCTTGTGTGTGTGAATATTACTAACACAAATAACAGATGCTTGAGTTCCTACAGGGTTGAAGTCATTAACTACATGGAGAGTTACTTGCACAGTTACTTATCACTCCTTCTGCAGTTCTTTTTTCAGTCCTTCTATGTCCTTGATGAGTTTAGACTCCATCCTGTAAAGGTTTATGTACCCACTTCATTGTGGTAATAAGTGTGGGAGTTGCTTGCTTTCAGCTGAGCATGCACACTAATCTGCAGAGCATCAAGAGTAGTGGGATATACACGTACTGTGCATTCTAGAGTTGGTTAAAATGCAGAAATAAACATTGATTAGTATGCCATTCAATAATTTTTCCTTCTCCTTATACTGTCTTTCAAAAATATACACATTACCCTCTGTTCAAAATTGGTTCCCAATATGAATGTTTTTTGTTGTCTTGAACTGAGATTGTCTAGCCTCATTTAACATCCTTTTCGAAAAACTTGATGTAAGTTTTTATTTATTAATTTTTCTGTATTTTCTAAAGAGTTTCAAAGCTGTTACCTGATTTTATGGATTTCCAGTTTAGGGACACTTACAGGGCTTGTTTTTTGCAGAAAATCTGGGTGTTGAGGGCTAGTTAACGTGGCTAAAATTCCAAATCCTCCAGACAGACAACTAAATACTTTAATGCAGATTTCATCTCTCTGTGATATTTTTGTCCCAAGGTCCTGTCCAGTACTTAGAAATCTGATCATAGGATCTAGGAATAATATAGTTTGGATGGACCTTTGCACCTTGGAAAGTTTTGCCAGTAATTGTAAAATGACTCTAAGAGTTAGGAATATGTTTTTACTCTCTGATATGTAAAACAGACCATGAAATTAATATTCAGACACAGTAGAGTAGTTCTTTTCATTACTTAAATGGGCTTAATTGGAGTTACAGCAAATTTAGAAGGCATACTAGCAGCACTATATAAATTAGATATGCATTCCTATGAATAATACAGCCATTATCCAATTCCCCTTCTTCCTAATTTCATTCTCCTCCTTAAAAGAAGTTAAAGTTTTTGTCACCTACTTAATACAAATTATATTTTTCTCTTAGGAGAGAAATAATAGAAGAATAAATGGCGCCAAACTATAAGACAACAGGAAAGTCACTAGGAACAGCAGTGAAAGCTTTTTTGTCTTTTGTGGTAAAATGTGCCTTGAATTTGACTGTGGTTTCAGCATGACAAGGAACTGTAATGTACTATGACCTGCTACATTTAGCAGACAATAGCAAAATTTGGAGTCAGCAATAAAACTTTTTTTTTTGATCTTTCTTCCATGCTTGCATCTACTTTGTGATTGAACAAGATACGTCCGAACATGCCTCTTATATGCATCCATTGGATAAATACTTTCTGAAGCAGTGACACAGCTCCCATAACACTACATTTACTAAAGTATTCCTCTCCGTCTGTCAATGGTGTATACGTGGTGGGTTGATCTCTGTTAGTAACTTTTGAGAGAAAGGGGATATGCCCTTAAGGTCAGCTAAACTTTTTGCAGTTGGATGCAAGTGAAGTGATTTCATAAGTTTTGCTCGATTAGCAAGAGCAGACGGAAAACCCAGGCAGCAGTCAAGGTGATGGGGTGACTTTTGGGTGGATATGCCTCTGAACTAAACAGTGGCATACTTCTAGCAGCTGTTTTCTTAGGTTGTGCTTTTAATAGATGATCCCTGAGCAGAGTGGTACTTATTTTCCATGAAAAAAGCCCCTATTTTTCAGACTTTAGAAGGCCCATCAAAATGTTCCATTTCCTCTTAGCCTTCATCAAAAGACTGAAACAATTCTATTAAAATAGGAATTTTCTCTTAAACTTTCATTATTTAAAAAACTCTTTTTGAAAAAGAGGTGTCTGGAGCAACAAGGCAATATAACTTTTAAGCTGTCTTTACTCTTTTATCCAGTTTCTCAAGAAGCAGGGGAAGATTTTTAGGACCCAAATGAGAATTAGGTTTGCAAAGCCTCTCAGCTTTTACTGGAACTTGAATGTTTCTGTCTTTGAACCTTTTAAATATCCTCTCATAACAAAGGTGCTGAGTAAGCATGTTCTTTCAGCTTGATTGAGGGCCAGATTTTAGGGTCAGAGTTAATTTTTAATACCTGTTTCAGTATTTTTGGTACTTTCCACTCTCACAGTTATTCAGAATTGTGCATGAAATGGAAATGTCTTTGAATATTTATCTTGCTTCCCTTTCTATTACTTGCCATGCTTTTTATAGGCTTAATTTTTCTTCAGTATTTATGATACATTCTGTCTAACTTCAATTCTGAGTAGCAGTTGTAACTGAGACTTAATGAAGTTTTTTGATGGTGAATATAGATGCATTCAAATAAAACCTTTTATTGTAACATATTCCCAAACTAGCCAGTGGTATTAATTGCGCTGTTAGCGATTCAAACAGCGAACTGAATTTTTAGTTTGTATAGCCTCACAATAAGACCTAAGTAAATCACTGATAGAAAAGAAATTAATAAATTACCTGAAGTATCACCTCGTGGCTTCTTTAGCAACAACTTTGTTTTCTTTCCTATATGCAATTGAACTTGTTTATACATATTCTTTCCTGTATACACTTGAAGTTGTTCACAAATATTTTTAATGAATATTTCTGAGTATTTTCTTGATCATAGAGTTTTTCTAAGCAGTTGATTGTAAGTAACTGGCAATCAAAATGCAAGCTGTGCTGATTCATTTTTATTAGACACATCACTTATAGCAAGGATTGTTTGTCTCCCCAGATGGAGGTTCCAGTTCAGGAAAATATTAAAGCAGAGATTTCAAAGGGACTTCATAAAATGCTTGAAGGTAAGTATGTTCCTCAGCACTTTACCGAGTCCAGAGTATAATGAGAGTAGTTCTTTAAAGAAAATTTCTGCTAGTTGTGTTTATGAGTTTACCATACACCTTCTGTCTATGTTCTCCGATGTTAAATTAAAACTTGCTGCTTCCATAACACCCTTGCCAGGAAATTCACTTACCAAAAGTATCCATAGAGAGGGAGCAGAAAATGAATGTGAATGCAACCACAGCAAATACTGGTTTTATTTGAGTGAATAGTCAGGGTAGTAGAAGGTGCAATTCCAGTTCTAGTTACAGTCTAAACAATATATGTCATCCATGAAACTACAGGATTTAAAATAAAGGCCTTTTTATGTACATTATCTAGCTACTCAAATATGGACAGCATTTGATAACTCTTTGGTTTTTTCTCCCCTATTTATAGTCATACAAGACAAGTAGATGTTTATACTTTGAGGTTTTTCTCCTTCCCATCATAACAAGAAATTTTAAAAAGCAATAGGATTTAAAAAGCAATTATACACATACATATTGACAGATATGACCATCTTCCTTCCATGCTGCCTGGTTTTGTCATGTAATTTAAGGAATGTAATCCACAGCTCTGACAATGACATCTATCATGTAACCTTGAAAGACAGTTTGTCATACAGAGGGGCTCAGACCTCATTAAAATCTCATTCCCAGCCAGCATCTGGTGATGGAGGACTTGGTACAGGTACAGAAAGTTCATTGTAGGGTCAGAGCTAGAGGATGGGGATGAAATTTCTTCTGACATCTGCCAGGGGATAGATCTTCTGTGTAGGGTGTTGTCAAAAGACAAGGGCATGTGGTAGACCTTCTTGATTGGACAGCAGAGGGTAGGATCTGCTGCTTTTAGATTCCTAGCCAGTGGATTGGCAGTTCAAGCTACCATCTCCAACTGAACGTGACAGTGACTTACTTCACTCCTATAAAGCAACTTCATTTAGAATATTTCTAAAATTACTCTAATTTCAAGGATTGCACATGCACACATTGTTTCAGTGAACTTTAATATAATTGATATCATGTATTTAACTATTAGTAAATCTAGTTTTATTTTGAACTGTGTTCAGAGTTATCACCTGACAGCTAATTTTTTGCTACAGAATGTCTGGTTATTACGTGTATAGTGTGTGAAAGATACATATTTTCATAATAGCAGGAGACATAGTTGCAGTAGTTTGAAGTTTCTCTTGAAATTGTAATCAACAAACTGTTCTTAATTTAGATGAAGCAAGCATATCAAACACAAATATTAACCATTATATCTTTCAGTGATATTTTAATGTAATAACAAGAGATTTGGAAATAAATCACCAAAGCAATAAAACTCATATATGCATGTCCCATGCTGATTGTAACACAACTTGCTTACGAAGAAAGAGGAAGTCTTGCTTACATGGCAGAAAGCAAGGGGAAAAGAGTTTCTCTTTGTCATTTACCAGGTATGTCTGTGTGGACTTTATAAGCACAAACACATTAAGTATATCAAAATACTAGGTTTGCTTTCCAGTCAGTGGTACCTGGTAGGAGTACGAGGGTGGATTTTGATTCATCATATAAAAAACTTCAGACATATGTTCTTCAGTGCAAAGCATTGTGGTTAGGTACACAATTGGTGTCATTGGCAAAGAATAGCTAAATACAGATGGATGTGAATCCATACAAGGACTTTATAACTCATTCTCTGCAAGAACAAGAAGAAGGAGGAAAAAACAGTGAGAGTGCCGGTAGTTTGCTGCTAGGAGAAGACTGGGAGGCAGTGGTCTGGGCTCTCAGTTCTGCTACTGATCTGCTGCACACAATTAGACACATCATTTTCTCTTTCATTTTGTTAACTCAGCCGCAGCACCTCAGGGTCACTATGAGGCAGTAAGCTCAGTTGGTCATGTGGGTGCCTTCCTGAATAGAAATTGAGGAAAGCAACCTTCTGCTGCAGTGTGGGGTCGGTGAAAGTTAATTTATGCTGGCACCCTCTGTTTTCTGCTTCATCCTCCTGTGAATAGTAGGAATAGAAACACCATTGATTCTTCATGGGTGTTCAGCTTCATTAATAAAGTGGTTCTGAACAACAGTTTTCAGTCCTGAGGGTAGGTAAGTTTTATTCATTTTTTTTTTCCCACAGCCTGTATTCTTATGTCCTGGCAATAGTTACAGCTGGCTATCCATCATAGTAGAGTAACCAGACCTTTATTCCTAAGTCAGTAAAATATGTGTACCTCTGGGGTGGCAACACTGTGTTGCCAGCCTACTGCAAGCCCACCTCCCCATCTGGCTGCCCTGCCTAGCTCTGTCTGCATCTATTTAGACCTCCTGGTGTGCTGTGTGTTTTAAACTATGATGTGTTTAAAAAATAGTCATATGTGTTAAGAAAATAAACTTTTAACGAGTTTTTTTTTTTTTTTGAGGGGTGAGGAGGACAGAGGGAAAGGGGAGGGTGGAGGAGGGTCACAGAGAGGAAGTGTTTGAAGGTACCTGCAAAGTTTAAGTTAAAAGCTTTGTGGGACTTCGTATGTACTGGGACAAGACTTCCCCTGAAAATAGCAGGGACTTAAGAAGCACAGTGTCTCTTGGATGTCCATCCCTTTAAACATGGTTTCAAAGGTTATTGGACACAAGCCAAGCAGTCTGTAGTCCTCGTTTGCTAATAGTTGGTGCTTCAGGGATTGTTAATCCTTCCTGTGGTTTTCACACATAGCAGTTTGTGACAGAAGGGCACAGATCCCCCAAATGGTGTCTTTTGGGATCTCAGTAGCTGTCATGTCACAGTAGTCCAGAGCTCAGTATGGGCTAATTTCTCCTGGGAGCATTTACAGACTGAATTTTTAAGCCTGTGTTCACTGTTGTTTCTGTGGTTCTGCTTTTTGTATCACAGTACAACGCTGACCCAGGAGTTCGTGGCATGATGACATGTGCTAAACCTTCAAACAACATAATACACTCAGCAACTCTAGACAGTGGTTGTTCAGCAGCAGCAAATGAAACTGGTTAGCTGGTGGCTCATTTACACACACAAATTGTCATTGCATAAATTGCCATTATCTCTGAAAACCTGTCAACTTGCCCAGCAAATGGCTCTTGCAGAGGGCTTGGAGGGCCATCAAATTTAGCCTGTCTTAGACAGCTTTTTTGACTCACCTCTCTTGGATCAACAGCAGGAGGGCTTTCAGGGCATTTGCGAGCTGTGAAAGGGCAAAGGTTATTCTGAAGGATAAACAGGGTAATAAGTGACTCAGTCAACCAGTAGAGGAGGAAGACCACATTTGCAATAGTGTGGCTACAATATAGAGAAGCTATACCAGGGCAAATCAGTGTGAGACCTTTTTCCCCTTCACACCATGCCCTGCTGCCTCAAACTTCTTCCTCAGCCATGAGGGAGCTGGCCCACAGCTCAAGGTCACCCCTCCACGTCACTCAGCCCTTTCACTCAGTGACAGTGAGACTGGTATTTAGGTGAGATTGGCTCTAACCTGTGAAATACGCACAAGTAATGTCTATTAGAGTATTAACCCAACTGACCAGGTGGTAAAAAGCTCCATATTACAGTGAATAGCCTGAGAAGAGACTAATTTGCTTGACTCTCTAGCTGGGGAGAGAAATGACAAGTAAAAGGAAGGCTTTCTCTACACCAGGTATAATTAAGCGGCATGCAGCTTGTTGCTTCAGGATGCTATGGAATTGTCATTAGAGAAATTTGTTGTCATGATGTGACCAGTAAACAGTGCAGTCCCCATATAACCTCTGACTGAGGAGATTTTTTAAACTGTGCATGGCCATTATTAAGAGAAATCTCTCCTAAACATGATCAGAAGCCCCATTTACATTCCTAATCATCAGTACTCTCTGTTGTCAGAGATGGTATCCTCGGTTAGAATGCTTGATCTAAATCTATATAGTTCCTTCCATACTTTTAACCATTTTTTTAATCCATCTGTGAATTAAGACACGGATTGTACAGCTTGGTGCTTTGAAGCTTAAACCTAACAGTACAGAACTCTCTAATGGGTCTAAATTCTCAGCCAGTAGATTGGCTGTAGGCTTATTGGTGAGGGGTGAATCAAGTGATTTAAAATAAATCATCCTAGAACTGTCTTCTCTGATCTCTAAAGCGTATATCCTGTTGCTATTGCAGCAGGATCTTCATGTGAAAACGAAAACAGAATTTCATCTAAAACTTTAGTTCTCCCAGAGTACTTTAAAGCAGATGTGATTTTATATTCACAACACAAAAACCTGAGCCATTCAGTATTTCGCTTGAGCATGTCATTTATTTTCAATCTCCCTCTGAGTAGCGAAAGGTACTATGATAATAAATGAAAACATAAATTCCCTTGAATTGCTGTCCTTTTGCTTTTTATATTGCTGCTGAGATTTTTGTTAGCCTTGGTTTCTTTTCCTGACCGCCTTTGAGTCTATTCAGTGATGTTCCTTAATGGTTCTAGTTGGTGTTCAGAAGAGGAGAAAATCCTCTCTCAAATCCAAGGTGTTGATGAGACTCTGAATCAGAATTTTTTTAAAACTAGGTTTACTTCAGATTCAGTATGATATTTCTGGCCAGAGCCAACAAGAGAAAGGAAGCCCTTCTACACAGCTAGTTAGTTGTCATTCTTGCCCACAGTTGCCAGGCATAAAGATCTGCTTACTGTAATTTGGAACAGGAACCTGAATGTTTTCTTTTTTTAAGCTTTATTACTGTCTGTCTCGCTGAGTTTCTTCTTCATGGATACGGTGGGTACTTAAGCATTGATGGGGGCAAAGTGACTGATTCAATGACTTGTGGGCATTCAGCAGGACTGCTTTCAGCTGCATTTCTAGTCCTATTTCCGAAGAAGCTTTTCTTCTTTGTCTTTTATATCCCAGGAAACTGCTTTGGCTATTCTGGAAAAGCATGTTCAGCTTGCATGCTGCTTCAGAATTTTTCCATGAAAGTTCTTGATATCCTCCTCTTTGTGGAACAGAACTAAATGTCAGAGTCTGAGTGTTTGTGATGAAATACAGTTTTTGTTTTCCAGACAGACCTGCCAGTGACAAATAAATGCTGGCAGCATGAAGCAACTGTTGTGACACAGCCTGTCAGGAAAGTAAATCTGGGCCTTGGGCTTTCACCACTTTGGGCTCCTGGTGACAGGTGTCCAAGTGGCTGCTGCCTGACTAGTCTGCTTGTATCCATAAAACCTCACACCACTAAGTCACAGCAAAGAGACTTGACATCCAGTGAGTACCTGTAACAAGACTAATACAGAGAAAAGGCCTTTCAGATATGATCAGATGCTGTTACGTCTCTCTTTGTTTTACCAGTGCTGTTCCAGTGAGCAGGGTTTTATTCTAGACAATGCAAATGGTGTATTGTTGTCATAGCTGTTAGTGCTACTATGAGAAGGAAGAGCCAACCTTAAATACTCAGTGCCTGACTCTTTCAGTGGGCAGTGTGCAGCTGACAATTTCCTTTTTAATGTCCTTTAATGCAATAACAGACCCCTATTTACTTGTAGGTACTGAATGAGCAAGCTTTACTACTGATAGAGAAGTGCTTCTAATAACTGCCAACAACTTTATGTTGCTGTAATCCACATCATGGCAAGCAAGGTAAAGAGGTTTGTGCGATTGCTCATGAGACAAGAAGGAAATAATGATTTTAATAGAGTGTTTTTTGGGGGGAAGCTGTGTTAATATATAATTTTTTGGCTAAATGACTGTTCTCTTGCCATTTGAACTGCACAAAGTGAATCAAATGACTGTGTGTTGTCCTTACCCTGCAAAGCCGAGTCAATCATGTTGAGTGCGAGCAGTGTGAGTCTTTGCAAGTCTTAGGAGATACATTAGAAGTGTTTAGGGCAAAAGGTCGTATTTTGAATTAAGGGATGGAACTGCTTGCTCTTTATTTCTTAGCTGAAGTTTCTGAAATGTTTTTCCTGGTACGTGATACTTTTCATATAACTAAGAAGCCCCTTGAGGAACAGCTCGCAGTTGTAAATTCTGCTTAGAAATTTTAATTAATCTTTTTTCAATAGATACTGATTTCTACTAGGTCAACATATATTTAGCGAAGAGGCCTCTATGCAGTCTGCTAGTACTTTTGCAGTACTTTTGATTAAGCATGTAATTTCAATTACTGTTGATATGGCTTTATCCAAAAGCTCTTTTTAGTGTTTATCTTTTTTTTCAGCTTACAGATGCCAGCAAAGTAGCATTGGTGTTTTCATACCACACAATATAAGCTACAGAAAAGTACAACCCTAAAAAAGCGGGGAAACAGCAATGTGTATACTGAGGGCTAGATTTAAGACAGGAAAGTATCTACATATCCTATAGCCATGTAAGTCCTGCTCAGTGTCTGAGCCAAACTCTCTAAGTCTTTTAAAAAGCCATTCGCTCCTTAAGGCCAGACTTCCAGTAGTATTTGTAAGAGAGTGTTGGTGGACTGCGAACTTTGGTCATTTCAGCACTAGGCATTTCAAGATACAGATATCTAGCTAGACAGATTTTCTGAGGATTTTCATAATATTAAGTACTTAGGCATTTTTCGAAATTCTGCTGCTGTCTGTATCTGCATCTTTAAGCCCTTAAATACTTCCATAAATCCAGACCTAACATCTTTAGACTGCATCTGAGTGCTAGACTTCAACATTAAAATTTTCCCAGTGAAATTAAACAAATGTCCTACTTCTCAGAAGTCTGCAGGAGTTATTCAGAACTTCTGAACGTCAGACTATGATTACTAATGTGTTTAACTCACTGAGGTTTGTTACTAAGTTTATCTGTGATAAAATTCACTTGCTCTGTGGTGCTGCTGTCTACTAAGACAGTAGGAGTAGTTCATAGAGTAGTCCTGGTTTCTCCTTGTGGGACAGTGCTACATGGCATTGTTCAGAGGCTGGACAATCATGGCTCTTTCCTCAGCACAGAGTAGGAAGGGTGGCCTAGATACCTGCCCTGAGCAAAAGGTTTGGAGTAGTGGGTTTTGGAGGAGAGGAAGCTTCTGCACATGTGCCCTAAGCATGATGGTGATGGGAAACAGATGAACACTGTGCTGCCAAGATCATGGATCGCTGTATGCAGCTTCTTCCTGAACTGTCTGTCACAGAAAGTATGCAGAGGCACCAAATCTGGGCTGACCAAGCAGCTTGGCTTCTGGTAATCACAAATCTGGGCTGACCAAGCAGCTTGGCTTCTGGTAATCACCTCTGTATTCTCCTGGTTTCACAGGTCAGGTCCTAGTTTCACTGCAGCTGAGCCAAGTTAACTAACCGCTGTCACGACCCTACTGCTGAATAAATGGCTTGTGAGTTTGATTATCTTTTTTTTTTTCCCCTCTTTTTGTCTTATCTGTTATTTGGTGCTCTGAGACAGTCCTGTCAGCACAAAGAAGCATACAAGGACATACTGCTATGGGGAGAGGACAAATATGAGGGAGTGACCGTGGCTGCCAATAATTAGGACAATTTGTGCTGCTTGGCTTCAGTTTGCATAGTTACAGCATGAGATTTAGCCCTGCATAGGTACCACAGGTTGCTGATGGCATGGAAGTGAAATGGGCCTGAATCACACATTCAGGAAGAGGGCAGGGAATGGGCCCATGTGTTCAGGATTCTTTAGTCTCTGCCCACTTCCCACTTTTCAGGCATCAGCTGAGGATGACTACGAGATTAGGATGTATTTATGTATTATGGTGATAAAGAGGAATGACACTTTGGGGTGTGTTAAACTTCTGGAAAAAAAATATGTGAATTTGCTTCTTCCTGATGATGTGAGTGTGTTGATAAGCCCCAAGGGATCATACCATTCTCTGATAGCAGCATCCAAGATCCTTCCTCTGCTCTAAAGGCATTTCATTTCAGGGATATAAGGACAGTAATGAAAGCTTCCTCTCCACCCTCCTCCCAAAGCAATTCCTCAGCTCACAGGTGTCTGTCCAAAGCTGCGTCAGTAATACTCCAGTATT
The DNA here is from genome assembly GCF_025592945.1 of Manacus candei. Taxonomy (NCBI): domain Eukaryota; kingdom Metazoa; phylum Chordata; class Aves; order Passeriformes; family Pipridae; genus Manacus; species Manacus candei. The sequence goes on along the minus strand of NW_026138076.1, from coordinate 38,851,223 downwards.
CAGCCCAATAAAAATTTTGTCAAGAAAGCATAAAGTTTCTGTCAGATCTTTTCCATTAAAAATCATTTTTATAGCAGCAGGCTGTAACAAGCACACAGCTATGGAGTGAAAGTGTGAAATGATGAGAAATCTGGACAGTGTTATCATCCAATGGGGACTCAGTGGCAGGCCACTTAGAATGCCTCCAGTGTATGAAGCGTGACAACCAGAATATTTTTCACTACAGATTATAATGTAAGAAATTTATTACAGATCTCAAAGGGGAATGGCCCACACCACCGATTCTGGTCCTTTCCCCAGATATATTACTCAGATAATATAAAGTCATAACTCCTTGTAAATTATTTATGAGCCTCTCCCACCTTAGATTAAAAAACATTTCTGCTGGATACTTGCAGGGTTAATACCTGTATCCTTGTGTTTGATTTGCTGAAAGGCACCGTTATTTCTGTAATCAATGGGAGGTGTTTAGCATTGGCTTTGTCTGGTAACTACACAGCTGGTTGTGATATGATCAGAAACAGGGCATGCAACCATGACCAGAACAAGTAGATCCAATCACAGAAAGCTACTGTAGCCCAGGTGGAGTCAATTTATTCAGTGAAAGAATTTGCAGCGTGATCACTGACCAAAATTAATCTCATTCATAGGAATAGCTCTCTTTAATTTTTCATGATGGTTCATGTCACCAAGAGCATCATGGCATGAACCAAATTTTACATTCATCAGATTAATTCCTCATTTTTTTATCCAGAAGTCAGGAATGTTGATAATTTGCAGCATATTTGTAGCAGACAGCAATGCCTGCATTACAGACAATATATGTCAACTAGCAGTTCTATATGTGATAATGCATTCATGAAACATCATATTATTCAAAAAGTGACTTAAGAATATAAGTAGTCTGAGATAGTGGCTTCCATTGTGAATGCAGAATTTTACCACAATTAATGGGTGAGTTACATTAAGAATAAGGAGTGCATTCTGATCTGCCAAACCTTAAGCTGTTATAGACTAGCAAAAAATACTGGAAAAATAGCAGAATTTTACAGTCCCAAAAATGAAAATTTTATAGGCAATGCAATATTAATCATGGAAGTCCTGACCATGTGCTTCAATGTTAAATACATTACTTGGGATAAGAAGGAGGATTTTAATGGAATATAAATTTAGCTAAACTTGTCTACAGCAGTATTCCTTTACTTTCCTCTGAGCATCTTGTGACTAGACATTATCAGACACAAGACGATGGTCTTGAGGGCACGCTGGTCTTACCCAATCTATTGTTTCTTCTGTAAACTACCTTCAAACAGGTTTGTACCTCATTTATTAATCATAGGTTATATGAGGAGGACCAGGATGACAAGGCAGACGAACATCCCATTCATCAACACGCTCTTCTAGGGTCCCTCTTACTTTCTTATCACAAGAAAATAGCTGCAAATGTCCATTCCATTAATTTCCATGTGAGGTTTCATGGATGTACTGACTTAGCAGCGCAAGTTGGTCCAAGGGGCAATGTGTACCCTTATCCAAGCAGTGGTGCAGTAGTATCAGTGCAGTGATATCAGAGCTGAGCAATGGTTACAAGACTTCTTGTTACCTCATCTGCAAAAGCAAGCAATGAAAATCATTGTCAGGTAAACGAAGAGTAAAATTGATAAATCGAAGCTTTCATCTCTAGCAAGGTTTTGCTTTAACTTCTGTGGCAAATCATAAGCTATAAAACCATTTGTTTGGAAAACTGAAAGAAAATGGTATATCAAAGATCTGTCCCAGGATGAAAGTTCACAGTGAGGAGTGTCACTACAGTTCAAACCATCACTGCATGTACCTTCTAGGTGGTCCAATAGCTGGTGGCTGACTGGACTCCCTTCACATCCTGTGGGTTCATTTTTGTGTGTCATCTGAACCTACCCCTTTCTGTATGCAACAACCTATAATTTGTTGTCTCATTCCTGGTTGCAGGGCCCTGAGCCCCACTGCTACTGAGATGCTGATGGAACAAAGCAATGCCTGAGTGAGGTGTGTGTTTCTGAGACTGGCACCTTGTACCAGCTCACTGGCTCAAATGGTGTCCTGTGACCTAATCAGTCACAGATTTTACTGGGTTAAAAAGCAGTGCTACCCAAAACTCTTCCTGTGCATGTCTTGAAATTCTTTGCTATTCTGTCAAAGAAGAAAATAAGTATCCTAAGTGATTTGCAGTGGCAGTGAAATTAAATGAGGAAGTGATAAAGTAAGTTGTGGGCAGCTGCACAGCACCTGAAACTAAACAGAATTACAGTCTCCAGGGAGGTTATCTGGTCAGAGGAGTTAGCTTGTGTTGCGGAATGCTTAGGAGAAAGTGGCCGACATTAGTCTCCTTGGCATGATTCATTTTAGAGGGATTGTGTTTGATATAGCTGTATATATTCTGTGTCAGTCTGTGCATCAGCAAACATACTTGATGCAAAATGCATGATATATGAACAATGTCCAGAGACAGAGATGTTTAATAGTGAAATAGACCAATGAATTACACAAAGTTACATTTTCCTGTGGACAAGTGGAATTGTTACTGTTTTGCTAGTGAACTATGGAAGATGGTGACAGCTTAACACAGAGGTACTTTTTACCTGAGGAAAGTTTGTTCATTTTTATTGGAAAGAATGGACAGTCTAACCCATGAATCAGAAGGGGGTAAAATGGATGCAGTCTGTATCCCTAAAACTATCTTCATCTCTTAGTGAAGAAGAGAGGAGAGATTGAGTAGGAGTGCTACAGAACTCCCAGCAAGAGGAGTCTATTTAAGAGAGCTCCTAGATATTATCTAAAGCCTAATGTAGTCATATGTGAGGACATGTCTCTAGCAGGTCAGCTGTCAGGGCAGGCCAACAAATCAGTTGTTAAGAAAGAGAGAAACAGCTCTGAGATAATCAAAGTACAAAAAGTTGGAGTACAATCATTCTTTTATCACTGATGTCCTTTACAACTGTCTAGGTGAGTTTAGTTGAACAAGACATTTCTCCTGGCTTTGCCAGGGTCCATCCACAAGGATACAGCATTCCAGCACACCCCCTGGAATCAGGTCAGGACATGGGAGGAGTCAGAAAAGTTTCTATACCATGGCGCTTACTTAAAGCTGTTTTGCATGGACATTAGACCAGAGCTAACATTCAAGTCATAAGCATAGGACATAAGCATCCATCTGTACTTTTGGCAGTCCACTTACTGCCAAAAGTGGGATTAGGCCTCAAACTAGAAAGAAATATTTTTTGTGCCCTCTTCCAGAGGAAGGTTTGAACAAAAAAGTTTACGTTTACTGTAATATATGTTGTTTGATTTTACTCTGATCTATTGATGATTTAATCACTTGAACTTCTTGATTTATTGATTTGATTTTACTCATGACCTTGATGTCTCACCACATTGTTCTATCTTTAATTGCCTTGGTGAAATTGCAGTATATTAGCTCACTGATGTGCTAATTTAAGTGCCTCTTTGCTTGCTCATCCTCTTCAAGAAAACTCATTTTAAAAAGTCAACATAAAAGGTTCATCTGACAAATTTTGCAGCATGGACATTGCATTCAGTGGGTACAAATAACCTTCAATGAAGAAGATTGCAAGTCAGTGGTTTCTGAGACCAACTTACTATCCAAGTGTTTTGGCCTGACCTACTAAGAGGGAAAAGCATATCTGTACCATACGTTGTACAGAAACTCTGCAGTGGGACAAGGTTCATTGTGTGTATACCTCCTATATGTTGCTTCCATTATGGGCAGAGTGTCAGAAGAGAATTTGTGGGAGACATTGCATGGAACTCTGTCCTGGTTTCAGCTGGAACAGAATTAATTTTCTTCCTAGTAGGTAGTACAGTACTCTATTTTGGATTTAGTATAAGAATGATGTTGGTAACACACTGATGTTTTAGTTTTTGTTGAGTAGCGCTTACCCTGAGTCAAGGACTTTTCAGTTTCCCATGCTCTGCCCATGAGTGGGTGCACAGGAACATGTGAGGGACCACTGCCAGGACAGCTGACCTGATCAAGCCAAAGGGATATTTCACACCATGGAATCTCAGGTTCAGCATATAAACTGGGGGAATGACCAGGGGACAGGCTGGGCATTGATCAGCTGGTAGTGAGAAACTGTATTGTGCATCACTTGTTTTACTCAGGTTCTTTTACTCTCCCTCTCTCTATCATTAAAATTATTATAATAATTTAGTATTATTAGTATAGTATGATCATGATGTTTAATATAACATTTTATTTCAATTATTAAATTGTTCTTAACCCACAAGATTTACCTTTTCTTTCCTATTCTCCTCCCTACTGGCAGTGTGTGCGGGGGAGAGTGAGTAGACAGCTGCATGGTACTTAGTTGCCAGCTGGTGTTAAACCATGACTAGCCCCAGATTTCTTCTCCTGGAGCTACTTGACTAAAGCTATACTGCTACTGCCACAGCAGGGTAGATGAGCCACCTGTGGGTGGCAGAACAGCCCCTCTCAGCTTGGTGCTGCTTGGAAAATGGAAGGAACGGGGGGAAAGTGGATACTGTTTGGCAGTGGAAGGCAGAAGGTGATGCTACTGAAAGGATAAAAGTACATTATGCTTTGGTGGTTGCTAAGGGGATCCCAAAAGCTGGATGCAATCAGCTTTACCAAGGTCCATTTTCTCAGTAACAGCTGTCTACTCCACCCATGTACTGTTAATCACTCTGACACTGCCCAGAGGTCTATACAACTTACTCTGCTTTCTAACATAGGTACCTGAACAGACAGTCCCAAAGAAGTTTTGAGACTGACATTATGAAGCCACAAAAAGCCATTTGGTTGAATGCACAAATCCACAAAAAAAAAGCGCACAGCCATGTATCTGTTTTACAGTTGTATAAGCCTGCTGATATCAGCCATTTCAAATGGATGTGGGATGAAAGGCATCATTGCTCTTTCACAAACGGACACTAAGGTCACTCAAAATCAATAGCAAGTAAGAGGTAAAAAGCAACTCTTAGAGAAAATAAAGTTGAAACTGCTCCAGAATGTGAGGTTCAACCAACCACTTCTGTAATGACTGAGTGTACAGCATTTCAGCTTGCACAGCTGCAAAAGCAGTTTTAAAAATACCTGTATTTTGTGCTCTCTTTTGTTTGCAAAGTCCCTGCCCTGTCATATGCCTCAAAGACAGAGCAACACAGCTACACAGGAGAAAGCAGTAGCTTATCCAGAAATGGGCATTGAAATCCAAAGTTCTTGTTTGAACACCAGAAGCAGTTCTCTTTGTATTTGCTAGTTCTTTGTATTTTCAACAGCAGCATGGACCACTACAAAGATTTATAGTGATGTTCTATTAATATTTGTCTTTTTCTGTATGCTCAAGCGCTTGTGTGCTTATGGGCAGCTGCTGAGGTTTTATATATATATATATTTATGAGCTCACATTTATATATAAAACATTGTCCAAATTTTTGGATTATGACTTTTAATGCTTATGGGAAAATGCACGTGAGAAAATAGCTTTTTACTAAAATACTTGTGGAGATTATATCTGTGGCATGTTATGCATATTTTTTGTGAAAGTTTTCCAAATCTTCTTGATTTTAATAACTTATTTTAGATTGCTTGATATTGGTGACTAGCTTTCTTGCATTATGGCACCTAAAAGTAGAAACAGTGCTACAAGTAGTGTGGAGCAGGGAAGCAGGATAAGGTTTTGCACCGTATAGACTTGCCTCCTTTTTCTGTCTTAGACATTTGCCTTTTCACAACAATTTTGTTGTTGACATGCTCAGCTTGTGATCTAATCTGTGCTCATTAGAGGGCATTTTACACATGCACAGAAGGCAGACTGAGGGAGGGGGGTGGGGAGAGCCTTTGCCAGTACTTAGAATTTGAAGTTACTTCCACAAAGAGGAATTTGTGTGCAGCAGTCACTCTCCAGGCCAGATTTTGAATCTGTCACTCCAACCATAAATCATATATTCACAGGAGTGGAAAATTCAAATAGACACCTGGTGTCTAATGGAAAAAGTTTTTCATTCCTGCTCTAAACAATAGTGAAAAAGTTCAAGCTTTATTAAAACCTTAGCAGAATTTCAGTAACTCCAAGTGGGTTAGATTTTTGTTAAACTTCATTTGAATGCTTATGCATTTTTTATGCTATATTAAGTAGACCATTTAATGGATTTTGATTGGTAATGCAGCCTGAAGCCTCATTACTTGAAAGCTTTATAGCTACCAGAAATATGTGTTTTCAGTCTCTGATGGAGAAAAATGGGCTTTCTGGTTGGAGGCTGGGTTTTTCCAAACTTGAGAAATCAATAAATTTTGTCATCTTTTTATGATGGACCTGGAATTTCAGCTCTCTGCCCCAAGTTGTGTTTTGTGGATAATATTCCTTAAAGGAGAATTTAGCTGTTGTAATTGATGGGATGTTGCTTGCAGTCTGTTATCGGGCATCTCAGCTTGGGCAGGACATCAAAGTGAGACTATTTATTGGGATAAACAGAAAAGCACGGGCATGTGGAAACTGTCACCCACTCTTGCCTCTGGGTGATTCTAGTGGAGGCACTCATGGTGTCCTATTTTCCAAGAGCATTTTTTCATTCTTCTTTTTTTATTTTTTTCTCCTGTTCTACATACTTAACACAAAACTCACTTAAAGCATGATAGTAAAGCGCTAGCAAAGAAGGATTGTTTGCTACTTTCTATACCAAAAGGAGAAAGGTGTTGTAAGCAAACAAATTAGATGTCTGCTATTCTGTGGCACAGGAATGCTACATTCAGAGGAGGTGTCTTCTGTTTGAAGGCATCCAATGGTGCCTATAGTCAAGGCTGCCTCTTGGGAGGGAAGAAGTGGTCTTAATTAGTATGATGCCAGCAAGAATATAATAATGTTTTAGGTACGGTGTCTCTGTGACTTAAAGCTGCTATGAATTTACCCTTCAATGGAGTGCTGAGTGAGAAAAGCTATGGTAGGACTGAAAATTGTATTGAAGAGAATGACTGCTGCAAAGCTAATTTTTTTTCTTTTACTGAAGAACTCTGGCTTTGTGTCATGTTTTCAAAAGCAACAGTTACCTGTTTTGTTCTGAATCTGTGTGACAGAACTGAAATCTTCTTGTAGTTCATGCTTGTGCATCAGTACAGGAACAAAGTACCTTGCCAAGATGTTGGATTGCTGGTGTGTAGGGCCTGGGTTCCTGCAGAGGAGAGATTGAATTCTTCAGGTTGTACTGGCATTGGCTGATGGCCATGTGTAATTCAAAACTTACTGGCTATTGCTTTGGTCTTAGAAGCAAGAGTTTCTTCAGATGTTTTGTGTCTAGGAGGGACCTATTCTGCATGTTACCACCTTCTCCTCTGAACAGTAATTGTGCAACTTTCCTCCCTCAAGTCCAACCTGACCAATTTTCTGTTTGTCTCCAAGGCAGTATGCTCCTGCGTCAGTTGTGTGCTGTAGATGAAGAGGTAATGAGATGGGTGGCTGGTAAGCAGTGTGTTATCCTCCTGCCTGTGCCTAGCAGTGGGTTGCAGATGGACAGAATGTGCATCAACCAGCATGACTTGGGTCAGTACAGAGAGGAGCTGAACTCTACTTTTGTGTGAAGCAAAGAGTCTAGGGATGGAGCTGGATATCTTCTGTCAACAAAAAGCTATTTCTTCCACAGAGCAAACAGAAAGAGCTGCAGGCTCTGTATTTACTGCAGAAATTGTGTAGAATACTGCAGAACTGGCTCTTAAGTGTGTGTAGGTCATTAACTGAGTGCCATCTACTGGCACAAAGGGTCTTTATTGTCTGCTTTTTTAATACGTGAAATGAATGCTTCAGCTCACATTGAATGGCTTCCAGGTGAGCCCTGAACACAAGGTGCCAGCCTAGTTGTAACTCTAGCCACAGCTTTGATTCCTTTTCCAACTTTTTCGAAGTCTGTGGAAATCCCCACATGCTCTGTATGGCAGAGCTCGTGGACTAGAACCACCTCTTGCTACTTGACTGGGCTGTGTGTACAGAACAGGTCAGTGGATACTGTTGTGTATGCTCCGTTTAAGTGGTGTGGTATCTCACAGAAGGATGTGCACATTCAGCTAGCCTCTACCAGAAGCATTGCATGTGCTACCACTCTTCCAAATGTCAGCTAGGCTCCCTTGGGTCTTTATAAACCTCAGGTGTAAAAGTCGGGATATGATTTGCAGCTCTAAAGGAATGCACGGCAGGGAAGTTTTATTATTGTCATTTAATTGACTTAATAAATGTATTTAATGAAGTAGGAGCCATATCGGTGTAATCATCACCAGGAGATACCTCATTCATTTATTTTTCATGCAGAGTATGTTTTCGTGCAGCACAGGTGCAGTTTCAAAGGATGGTGGAAACGAAGCCTGAGAAGGAGGCAAGTAGGTCTTCTAGCACTTGGGAAAGGCAGGATATGATTGGGCAATTTGTCACCCAGTGTTACAGTACAAAAGTGGCTGTATCTATTTTGTTCAGAACAGGAGAGGAGGTAACTTGCATTTGTTTTTGTGGAGGGTGGAACTGTGACCTTTTTAGTTGTTTGCATCAACAGATGAAAACTGAAGTCCTCTGACAGAGCTCTATAAGGAAAATTTGTCCTGCTGCTTCCCTTGATTAGGAAAAAGTGGTTTTTCTTCCTTGCAAAAATGTTTGACATTTAAAAGAATATATTTAAAAAATCCATTCTTGAGTAAAATAAAATGACAGCTTTGCAAAGTTTTTTCACCAAAAATGAGACACTGGGATAGACTGGGGTGGACCTGCTCCCATGATGGAAGCCCAAGGTTCAAGCCCTTGTTAGAACAAGGAACTCAAACTCAGACTTGGAAAGATGCCCATGTCACACAGTTATTCTTCAGTGGAGTCTTCCTCCCTCATGAGTTCATTGTCCATCTTCTCTACAGCAGACCCTTGAGAGTCATGTTGACAATAGCTCTCTTCACAGAAGAATTTGTCATTTTTATGCTGGGGAAATATAATTCCTAGAAGACTTCCATCTGTCTCAAGCACACTCTTTATTTAAACATCCAAAATATTGAATTAAGATGCTGTTCGCAGAACAATCACCTTATCATAAAACACACCCTGCAAAGAACATGATTTCTGTTTCCATTTAATGTGAGGCAGTGTTCCTCATTATTCTCTGCACACTGAGCTTCATCTAAATCAAATTGAACTGAAAAGGACAATAGTGCTATTGATTTCTAGTACTAAAAATAATGCATAATAACCTCACTGTACTGTCAAATCTGTTCAGTGAATGAAATTGCTATCACAGAAGATGTATCATTATTCATCAATTTTATTATCCTTGCCAAGTAGGCTGGTGTCTTCATTCAAGTCGTTTCTATGGAACTTGACTTGAGCAAGAAGTGACAACAAAATCTGTGCTTTTTGGTCACCCATGCATACCCAGAAGGTGTTCAGACATCTCTGTTCCTATGTGGAGAGCATGCAGGTGCCTTTCTGCTGATTGTGTTTCTGAGGCTGATAGGTGTGGAAAACTGCAGTTTAGTTGAAAACAAGATGAGTAGAGACAGCATGTGAAAGTGTTTGAATGTTTTAAATCTGTGCGCAACTGTGCCAGGAGCAAAGATTCCTGAATTAGAAAAGATATAACAAGAAGATTAAAAGCACAACTAATTTGTTATATGCTATCAACTAGGCTGTGAGCTTTTTTCTTCTGTTTTTAAATACTGTTTATAATGCGTACTGCAAAGGAAACTCTACAGTACAGGGTGCCAAGAGTCATGTTTTGGGACAGGGAGTTACAGTTGTGTTGGAGGTTGGCATACACTGGCCTGGGTTCTTCTCTGCAGTGTGCTATAACATGGCTCGATGCACAGGTGCATGCTGGTGATGATTGTTTTTAGGTGATAAATGCCCAGTTCTAGAGAGGCTTTTATCAGTCTTGGAACCAATAAGGGAACCATAGCATCAGCAATGTGAAAATTATGACAGTATGACATATGGGGAAAGTACTGGTAGGCTCAGGTGATGTTCTGGTCAGAGAGAACCACCAGCAAGTATTGACACTAACAGCAGGGGTTTTGGGATTTGTGGCTTTTTTGTTGACAAACAAACCACCAAAACCAACCACTCCTCTTTCAAATATTCTCTTCCCATACACATTTGGTTTTTATGAACTGTTGAGTTATTTGGGTTTGGATACACTTCTTTCTATTTGTGACGTTAGGTGTTCATTATGAGGAGTTCTTGGGTCTTGCATGACACCATAACCTGTGCTTTGTAACAGTTTCTGCTGCTGAAATCTAAAACTGCTCTTCTCCTGGTTGTGATTTGTTGTTTGCATCTGCCCTTCCAGGGGCTGGATGGAACCTACCGCGAAAGGGCAAAAGTGCTGAGCGGAGCATATTTCATTGGCTTCTTAGTCTGACTGCTGACAGAAAATACTGACACCCTTGCAAGAAGTTCATTCATGTGGCCATCTCAGTTTACCTTGTAAGGTCAGGCTGACTGCAAGGTTCAAGGAAAGAGGGTTTAACTGAATCCAGCCTTCAAATTTACTTTAAGCTGACTGGTGAGGAAGTTTACACAAGGTTGAAGGTCAATTGCTCTCTGTGTAGGTGTTTGAAAATTTAGAAAAAAAAATTTTTCCTTTTGTGTGAAGTGCCCAAGGACTTTCTCACTAAACTTCATATTTCTGCTCCCCACCTCTTAAATTCATGCAGATTATTGTTGGAAAATGGTTTATGTTTCTGATATAAGAGGCACTCATTTCTGTTACACTCTTCTTCCATGGCCCCTTTTTTTTTCATCCTACTTGGGGAGAAGGAGCATCTGAGTAAGAAAGAGTGGGAGGAACTGGCATAACCCAAATATTTGAACATGGTGTAGCTTAGCTGATGATGATGGTGAGATTGAGGACCAAAAGCTTCTGCCATTAGCAAGGCCTTTTGAAGAAGAGAACCTCTGTTGGGCGGCTTTGCAAAAGGATAGGGGCTCTTGGACAGGTTGCAGAGCGTCAACTAAATGGATGGTCTAGGTGGCACACAGCCCATTTAGAGGGCTGCTCTCAAGCAAGAAATTTCTTCAGCTGACCTTGTGGCACCGGCTAATTCAACATTGAGCTGACAGTTTGCTTTCCAGGACCTACATGACACCTGAGGTGGAAACATGATTCACACAGCAAGGCTATTAATAACTCTGATTTTGTGAGCTCTTGGCCACAGTCTGAGGTCATATTCTTCTAATAACCCTAAAATATGTTTTGTTTTCATGTACTTGTGGATATTAGGTTGAACCTTTCCTACTGTCAGGCATTTCTGAAACCTTAATTGCTTTTCCAACTTAATTGCCCCTGGAATGAGCTCAGGAATTAGCTTTTCGCTAATGGGGAAATATTTGAGCTGTTAAGGTTCTGAAACTATTATTTTTAGACCTAAATTAAGGAAGGGAAATGAAATGCTGTTAACAATCAAGGTTTCAATGCTATTACACTAGAATGCAATAGGAATTACAGGATTAAATACAGCCTAAAATGAGTCCAAGAACCTGTTCAAAATGAGTAGAGTAGTCTTGAGATGAAATGCCCAGGATATTCTCACAACTACATGCCATCTTCTTGTTATTTATCCTTGTTTTAATGTAAATGTCTTGTTGATGGGCCTCATTCCATTAATGTTACTGGTTTTATTTCCTAAAGGACTGACTACATTGGAATAATATGGGAAACATTTAAGGTTTGTATTTTTTCTCTCATCTTAAAGAAAAAATTGAGAAATTGAGTAATGACCTAATTGGTTTTAACAGATGCTCTGCCAGCATGTGGAGAAGTCATGTGGTATCACTTGTCATTGGGGGACCTTAACCATTTTTGAGCACTTTAAATCTCTCAGAAGCAGTATAGTAATACCTTGCAGTTCTTCTGAGGCATATGCAAAATACAGGTTTCAGCAAACACATCTCTTAAAGCACAGCAGTTGTGAGAGTGAAAACTTGAATGTAGCAAATTAGCAGTTTTAGTTTATACCAAGTCATTACTCAAAGATGGGAAATTATGCTAAAAAACCACAGCATGCAATAAAAACTAATGTTATTTTTATTCCCAGGAAGAAACTTTCATAGAATGGTTATTAGTTTTGCAATTCTTCTTATTTACTCGTTTATTTAAAGGACTCTTCTGATATGTGATGGTCCCTCTGACAAGGCATACCTCAAAAAAAAAACCCAAAACAACCCCAAACCAAACAGACTCGTCAGTCAAACAGTTTTGCAGGTAATCATTCAGCTTATGTAGGTCTTTCAATCAACTTTTTACCAAGACTTTTGAATTTGTGGGGCCTACATAAGTTAATATTTGAGACACAGTAGAAATGTAACACGTTTCTTTAATTAAAGGCTGTCAAAATGTGTATGTGCAACAGGACCTAAGATTGTATTGGGGAAAAAATATAATTTGTACTTGAATGGAAACATTTGGTGTATATTTTGGTGAACCAGATGGAAAATTCCATATAAATGAGACTCTAGATCTTCTCTTGCTATTTTTCCCCTCTTGTCTCTGCCTTCATGGTATGAATAGAGCTCCTCTCTGCTGGAGAAAACAGAAATTATTCAAATTTTCTGTGAGAATATAAAGAAACATTCATCTCAGGCAGAGGCAGGAGAGTTATCTGGACCATCCTGGTCCAAATAGATGAATACGGAGCCCTGCTCTTTTTTTGTGAAGAGGATGGGGGAAAAATGAAGGGCCAGGTACTAAGCTGTTTCTGTATCCAAGAGCTGCCAATACAGCTATGAACATAGTAAAAAGAGAGGGGAGACACTCCTAGTGTGGTTTATATACATGCTCAAGCATGCTTTGACTTTACTTGAAAGATAAATATTCCGTCAAATTGATCCTGCCACAGAGAAGAGGTGGTTTTAACCCATGTGTGGAGGTCTTCTCTAGGCCTAGATTTTTGAGAGACCATGGTTTGTGTTGCGGCCATCATGAGAATGTGCTTTGGTTCAGCTGATCCCTCTCCGGGAATTTTCCCCATTTAAGCAGATGGAGGTGTTCTGGGTTTATAAGAAGTTTTCTGGCCAAATTGGACCTTTCAGCACTCTCCACCCTCCCTGCCTTCCATGATTCCAAGCAGACCACTCATAGGTTCACTCCCCTATGTGTCAGGTGGCTATTACTGCCTCTTCTGCTGTTAGTGTGTTCCCAGAGGAATGCAGTGTTGTGCAAAATCATCATTAACTGCATCAGGCTCCATAATGAGATACTAGTTGTACTGGCAAACACCACTTCCATCTCTAAAGGATAAGCAGCATCATTTCTGGGAAGTCTGAGAGCTAAAGCATATCTGACTCTGACAGGGGCAATCAGATTTATGTAATTTTCTGACAGACAGTTAAGCTTAAAGCTTCACAAACTGGAAATATGCTGTCAAGTAAAGTTAATATTTTAGAAGCCCAAGGTTTTATGACGCAAGGAACAGACCTCTTCTTACGAAGATGCTGCTGCTTTCTCTTTTTTTCCCCCCTCTGCTTTCTTCTTTTTTGTAACTTTTGCAAGTTACAAGATGTGATGGTAGAATACCTTAGTCAAAGAGAAGTGGTGGTAGCAAACGAAAGTGGTGGTAGCAAACTCAGGTTTGTACTGTGGAAACCTGTCAACGATGTGGGTTGTCTTTCCACATCACCAAACCTTGCACTGTGTCTGGGAAGTCTGACTGCACCCTAGAAATACACACAACACCCCTGATGTGGACAGAGTACTGCAGAGTTTTGGGGGTGCAAACTGTGATGTTTTAACAGTGTATGACTATAAGTGATGATTTGACAATGCCAGCTTGTGCAATGCATTTTGTTGAGATCCTGCAAACTCAAAAGATCTGGAGATACCAAACAGTCTTAATACACCTGATGGGCTTGCTAAATTTTTTTTTTTGCTCCTGGGACTTTATAATTGGAAGAGAGTTTCTGAGGGTGAAGTGGGTTTGTCACTAAAGTATTACTGCAGGCTCAAACCCAGCAGGCTTTTGCAGCACATTCTGTGATGTTGATACCATGTTGTTCCAAGTTCAAGAGGCATTCATACTTTTCCTCCTATTTGAATGTTGTATAGGATGAGGACAAAAGATTGAAGGGTACAGAATCTGTCCAGGTGAAGAACACAAATAACTATATTTTTATTTAAAAGCTAAAGGAGCTAACCTGTTCTTTTGAGTAGCACAGCTTGTGCTGCAACTGTAATTCTGCAGAAAATTGTGCTACTTTAGGATATTTTTGCCAAAGGCAGGCCTTAAATCTAATTCTCCCTCTTCTTATTGTTATAAAATAATTGCACCTGCTTATTGTACATTCAGGTAACTCTTCAGTGTAAGGTTTTAACTAGAGCTGATGATTGCAAATCCTTGTTTAAAGATGACAGATATCTTTCCCCCTGCAAACACATTCTACTGCTTTTTAAATGAAGTACTTTTAAAACCTGAGTGTATCCTTGATGCTTTAACATCTCTTTCATTTGTATACCACACTTGAAGAAAAGAAACAAGTAGGTAGGAAACCAGAAAAGGAGATGGTAAAAGACGACAGGACTAGATTATCAAAAATACTTCAAAAATTTTTCTATCTTCGGATGCAGATATTCCCCATGCTTCAACCCTGTTTATCCATCTACTAGGAACTGACAAAAACTCATCATTTTGGAGATTTGTCCATTTGAGTTAAGTGCCTTCATGCACTGTCAGCTGCCCTTAGCACTTGATGCTGAAGTGGTGTTACATAGGTTCCTGTATAGAAAAAGGTACTTCCCAGAGTTGGGAGGCTCTTCTAGCAGAGAGTTTTAGGGAAGCAGCCAAAACCACCAAACCCGAACCCCAAACAGATTACAGGAGGAAGATGAGCAAATGAGAAAAATCAAAAGAAGCTGTTCAGGAATTTTACAGTACAGCAGAATTATGTCTCATTAAAATGAACTTCCTTTTATTATCTTTGCATTTAGTACAGTAGGGGGTTTGTTTGATGTTGCAGTGATTCATGACTACTTTTGAAAGGACAGAGAATTCTGGTGAAATGAGAGATGAATGATTGCCCTTAAAAGACCAAGGGATTCATAGCAATAGATTTGCTTGGCAATACTCTCCTAGTTTGTAGAGCACTAGTGTGTACAGTCTTTCAGTGGGATAAAAGTCTCTGATTATCTCTGTGCTAAACCTATATTTGCCATTGTAAATGTTTTGCTTAGGTTTCAGATATATTTTTGGTTGGGTTGGTTTTTTTTTACTTGGTGTAGTGGTGGTTTCAGTCATCACAGAAATTAGTGGCTCCTAGGTGATTTCAGCATGTAACATGGTGAAGATGAAATGTCATTAGGTCTGTATGCAGTCCACAGGACAGAAAGCTGTAGTGTTAGTGAAGCTATGTCAGCTTATATCAGGGGAAACTTACCCACTTGATCCAAGGGGAAACCTGTTGCCTTACACGAATTTTTGGTCAGACCTTTTTATCTGTAAATTTTCTGTTTACTATTGACTCTGTTATATATCTATCTGTTTATAATATGATTGCTTGGATTTTTTAAGGATATTTGAATAACTGCTTCTGATTTTGAATTTTATGCTGCTTTACAAATATTTTACAATTTCCTTTCCATCTCACAGTTATTAGGCATTTTTACCTCTAATGTACATATGTCAGAAATTTCAGGAGATCATGAAGTTGAAATTTAGAACTTTCTTACTGTTGAGAGATGGACCTGAGTGTTAGGAAGCTAGTGGACTCTGTTTGGAACTATTTTGTTCATAAAACTGACAAACCTGCTCACCTGTTATTACTATCCAGAAATTCCAAGCTCCCAAAGTCTGAATCCAGATGTTAACAATGTAGGCTGGTGTTTTCCTAAAACTGAGTGTGTATCACCCTGTAGTAGCGGAAGCTGTTCAGTTATTACTTGATGAGATTCCCTGCATGAACCTGACATGAGTATATTTAACATTTCCTATTTCTAATTACCAGTGTTCTGCAACATGTTAAAAATAACCCAAAAGCTTTGGCCCTGTGTGCCCCACAATATGTTAAGTCTTGTTTAGGCTTACTGCAACACTATAATCATGGATCTTGTTGCTGAGGGAATTTTCTCATGTTTCTTAGTTTAATTAAATATTTCCCATTAACTTTAATTATATGTTAAGATGGAGAATTCCTCCTAACCCTACAATAATAAGGGTTTACAAACCAAAGTACAGTTTTCACGAATTTTCTTCTGAGACATCTTCTCTGATACAGTGAATAATTTAACAGCGATTTTAACATTCTGAGTTTTTGTGAAGTCTATTTCTATTTATCTCTGTCCAACTCACTGGAAGCAAACGAGACAGGTCACCACAATGCACTCATTATTAGAAATGAGGACCACGTCCACACCCTCTGTACTTGTCCAGTAGTTGTAAGTTTGCACCAGTGCAGTGCCCACGTAGAAATCCTGACAACTAATCACTTGTTGGGAATTTCCCCAATTTTTCAGTTTTGAGGCCACATTAAGCAGAGTTCATGCCCCATCTTTCTGCACTGACAGCACTGGGCAATCTGACTGTCAGTTGGAAAGTTTAGGTACCATATAATGTAAATAGTTGTGTAGGTTAGCTACGCTTAATTAAAATGCTGAGATATCATTTGAAAGATCTGTTGCTGTATGGAGAGAATAAACTTGCAGTTATTTCACCAATAGTGGAGGTATTCCCATACTTATACTCAGTGGGATTACACTTTTCCCATTTTTATCTGAAGGTGACGGAAATTGCTCATTGATGCTTTGAGCAGAAACTATTTCATACTGCTCTTCAAGGCTCTGCATCTCTTGGGGCTTTTCTCTCTCTCTCTCTGTGTGTGTGTGTGTTACAAACACTTGCTATTTAAAGAAAAAAAAAGAAAGAAATGTGATACAAGAACTGTACATCCCACACTGTACATTCCCCAGCATGCTGAAGGAATTTAAGCTTGAAAGCTGTTTCTTTAGTCTCCCAGCTGACACAACGTGTAATTCTAGAATGAGCAGAGCCCCATCAACACCACATCTGTTCAAACTACTTGCTTTTTAGCTTCCATACTGAAGTTCACAAATATGAAAGAGAAGGAACTTACGGTTCTGTCTGATGTGCAGAACGTTTTATGGTGTAAAAATTTACTGTAACTATTTTAGTCAAATACATTATTCTGTCGTGACCTGGATATAAACATAGTGATTTTACCTTTTATATAAGCAGTTTTCCCATCAAAAAAGGTTTATTTTACAGTATTTCTGTGCACAGAAAAATCTGCTATGAAAGGTAAGCTCCTGGCTGTGTTGATTTCAATAGATCTTACTATAAGTTGCATTTATAAAGCAATGAGGCTTGAAGCCACCACACCTTGCTTTTTCTCCACAGGTCAACTGCTCGCAGAAGGTAGGGAGGTATTCAGAGGCCACTTGAAAGCCGGTTGACCCTGAGGAGATGCTGTTTCTTCTGTGTGTATAGTGCCTGGACTGCTGTTTTAGACATTAAATTTCAGTGGAAAGCTGAGCTCGGACCTGATTGCCTTTGCACTATCATTTAGGGGTGAAAATTTTGTAGGTGAGAAATATGAGACCAAGTCGTTTACCTTGAGAAGCTATCTTAGCTCGTTGATTTTCATAGGCCACATCACAGGAGCAGGTTTCCTTCAAAAATGTGTCTGTGCCTTGAAAGTTACTTGTTCAGTGCAGCACTTAAATATAGCTCCAGGATCAACAGATCAGGCCTCTTCGGGTATATACTGCTCTGAGCAGTGTTCTCTTCTCTCCCGAATTTATCATTGCTCTAGCAGTAATTTTTTTCCCTGTGATCTCGTTTTTCTGAATCAAGTCAACAAAGTCTGTAGCCCCAAAAGAGATGCTTGGAAATGTCCTTATACTGAAGATAAAAGAAAGGTAAGAAAGAAGGACTTCTTTCTTTTCATATCCGTTTGATTTTTTTTTTTTTTTTAAACAAGTTCCTTAATTTTACGGCCTAACTTATAATTTTGGAATAGTTATAGCTGGCAGCAAAGGATAGAAAAATACAAAGGATTCATGTGATTCCAGGAAAGAATAGATTGTTCATTCCTGGGGAGCTGTGCCAATAGTTGTTAGAGAATAGTGATAAAAAGTCAGTTTTTCATAAGAATACATGAAGTTAACCAATCTGTTGAATAAGATCCTGATTTTATGTGACCATTTTTCAGGGAAAATCCTTCTTTAAGGCTCTTGCATGGGTCATTTCTGGCTTTAGCTCCTGTGCTTTGGAAGGATAAACACTGAGTCATGTCTGTTGATGTTTGAAATTGTAGCTTAAGAAGAATTGATAATAAATATAACTGCTGCATTGATTTGCACACTACATAAGTCTTTTGACTGAAAATTAAGAAGGTAATTTTTTTATAAGGTAAATAATTTCAAGCTCCTAATAAGTATTAATAATTTTTGAGAAATAGTCTATGTTGGTTTAATATTTTGCTTTAAAAAGGAGAAAATCACTACTCCTAGTTCTGTTTCCTTCTAAAGAGCTCCAGACCATAAGCAGGGACCTAGCAGGGGTTAAGATGTTTAGCAGAGATATGCAACGTGCTGACTAGAGCAGAAACATCCTTTCACCATGCTTGGTTCAGTGGCGAGGCTGAAATCATTGAAAAGACATTTGGAGACTGAGTATGCAACCAGTCACATTGTCTGGGTTGCTTCCCCACTAAGACAAGCTTTTTTATTATTTCTAATTTTCCAAAGGATGCTAGAAGCCATTATTTCCCCATCTGTATAAGCAGAGAGTCAGATCCATATCTGAAAGAGCATGCAGTCAGTACCCACCCAGAGTGGTTGAAAACTGAGAAAGTGATTTGCTAAATGTTTCAGAGGAGTTGAGTCTTAATCTGCTTTGGCTTTTGCTTTCCACGAGCAGCATCCCTTCTCTCTGCTATTTCCTAAAGTTATTTTTGAGCTGGTTTTTTTTTTCAGTTGCAATATTAAACTCACAACACAGAACTTGTCTGAGAAGGGAGCCTTGGAAGCAGTTTGAAAATTAGTATCACAAACCTATAGGACCAATAATTTAAGTGGTTTCTTGAAAGTTGTGAAATCAAATTAGCAACTCAATTTGCTTAGGATTTTCAAGTGGGGGGAAAAAAAAGGGCATTCCTATTTTTGCCTGTGATCACTGCCTTGAAGATAAATGACTTTGCTCCTTGCTGTAGGCCAGTGTACATAGCCTTAGACACACACACAACATTTTTTTGGTTTGTAATTGATTTTTTTTATGAGAAATTTTCAGAACAATTTCAAACCCAAATATTTTCCCTCTGCCCTTTTATTTCTTACTTGCTCTCTGGCTGATTTGGCTGTCAGTGTAGTGCACTGACAAATAAATCATTGTCAGGTCTCTGTTCCCCAGTGCACAGGAGTCAGGAGTCCCACACTAACCCTGCAGTCGTGCAGAGGTCCTTACTTCACAGCTTTATCAACGCTTGCTGACTTTGCAGCATCTCATAGAGAAGATAAGCACGTGACATGAAAGACAGCATATTCTGTACTCAAAAAATAATAGACTAGAAGGAAAGGTGCCATACAAATAAAATGTTTGACACAGGCAATGCAACTCCTTTTGCAAGGCACATGACCTGATGGGTTAAACCCTGGAGAATGAGCTGGGTGAGCAATATGTGAGGATGTTCTCTGTGACCTTAAGCATACAGATTCCTGTAATCATAGCTCAGTTTCCATTCTTGTTTCATGACACAGTTGCTACATACTTGGAGTAAAGAGCAGGCCCTTAGTGTTAGGCTTTCCTACCTATCTGATTTCTTGCAAATAGTGCTAAAAAGCCATACCAGAAAAAACTCTTTTTCTGACAGTCTCGGGGCCAGTTTCTGTGTCTCGGTGCTTGCCCTTGAAGCACTGGAAGGATACAGTATGTATTGCATCTCATAACTCCACTGACAGTCTTTGAGGGTTTTGCTAGAACCTCAGAAGATACTAGTGTATTGCTAAATATTTTGCCTCTGCCTCTTTTCACAAACATTAAAATTTCAAACCTGGCACCCTGCAGAGGAAATCTTAAAAATACGAACAAGTTTGGTGAAAGTAGATGAAAACCAGAAAGGCTTAAACTTCAACTTTAACTGATCATGTGTTACACAGCAAATGAGTATGGGGGAAATTTGTGTGATGGTGTTTCAGCTTAAGCATGCTAGTATGGACTTTATGGGATCTGGGTGTTCCTGTGTGCTGTAATATTTTAATGTTTTTAACTTCTTGCTGTACTGCAGACATTTGTAGTGAGCAGAAGGCATCAGATGTAGGATAGTGAACTTTTGAACTACTGCTAAAGTAAAATGTGCTAAACTGTAGAGTGAAAGGTGATGCCACAAGCAACCATAGAAATTTCACTACATTTGGTTTTTTAAGGATAAGAAACAGATGAGAGAGAACCTTTTTTTTTTTTTTGCTGGTTACTTTCCTCACTGAGGAAAATAATAAATTCACCTTTCAAGACAAATTAGAAATCAGTCCTAGCCACCTGCTCCAGGTGGGCCCAAGAACAAACACACGAACATTTGAAGTGCAGAAAAGTATGCTAATATAGCCAAGTTTAGAGAAAGGTAATTGAAATAAAGCAAGAGGGGATAGAGAGACAGCAAAGATGGGAAAAGACAAGGAACCTTCAGAGATCCCCTCTAATAGATACCATGTTTACTTTGTTAAAAATGGGGAAAGCAATCTTTGTCTGCATGTTATCAGTAAATTAGAGTTTTAATAATAAATTATCTATGTGATTGGTGTTTTCTTTCTCTTTGCAAGGAGAGAGACTCTAAAAGGAAAATAAATATTTCTGTAACTAAAATGTTTTACTGGTAGAAAGCAAATAGAAATAAGTCTGGATTTATTATTGTTTTTAATTTATGAGGTGTTGGATTTTTGTTGCTGTTGTTGTGGTTTTTTGGAGGTTTTATTTGTTTGGCTGGGGTTTTTTGTGTTGTTGTTTTTTGGTTGTTTTTTTGTAAGAGTAGATAGGGAGAATTGGTGTCTCATGATGGAGTAGTCTACCTCTAACACCAGTCATGCATTGTCACAGTTACTGTGACATTAGCAGATCAGGTAACAGTGTGAGTTGGAGTAAAATTACAATCTTCTAATCCAAGTCAGTGGTTGGGCTGAAATCAGTGGGGTCACAATTGACAAAAAACTTGAGTATGATTGGCAAAAAGTTGGTGTGTGACATGATGGTATTTCTGTATCTTCTGTGACTACCCAGAATACTCCAAAAGGCAGATGGCCAATAGGTGGTTGCACTTCACCTTTCAATGCCCTTTTCCTGATCATCTGGACTTGGGAATATAAGCCTATCTTGACTCCCTTTTTGCCTGTAACCCAGGTCTCTCTTTGAGGATGGTCAGGACATATTTCTGAGAAGTAGAGCACACATGTAACCTCTGAAAATTACTAGGAGAACCATAGAAAGAATTGGGGGGGCATACCATGCCTGGAAGATGGCAACACGTGAGTCAAATGTAGTGAACAAAACATGCTGCAAATTCAAATAGAAGGATGTGTCTTAGGAGCACAAATACCATTTTCCTGGTAGTGCTACTTCTGTCCTAAATTTTGGAAGTTTTGCCTAGAGGTGTGTAATTAGATGCCTGAAAAGAGGTGTTAGGAGTCTGGTCTTAGATCCTGTAATTGACATTTTATGCTTATGGTCACCTAGGAAGAGTATGCCTTGGGATGCATTTCTTTTTAGGATGACCATTTGTGCCTTTAAGCCTTCTTCTGATTCTCATCGCATTCCAACATTGAGCCTGAGTCTCTTGCTTCCCTGTAGGGAGAGATAGATGAGCAGACATGTAAATGAACCTTCTGTAACTCTTGCACAGGATTTCATAGTCTGTCACAGAGGAGCAATCGTCTGTCACATTAATATGGTTCTTATTGCAGTATTTATGTCAAACCCCCTGTCTTTCATCATTTTCATTAGCATGAAAAGTAAGGTTTTAACAGCTATGGTAATAGGTAATAATGTAGCATTAGAACATAAATCTAGTGACGATACAGATACCCATGAAGTGACGGGGAGATGTTATATTTTGCTTCCAGCACTTATTTTGGGGACAGATTTGTGTTAGTGGCGTAATTTTTAGGAAATATTCACTATAATTATCAGAACTAACAGGAACACTTGGGGAAGAGGAAAAAGAAATCTTTGGATTGCAATTAAATTGAAGATGAGCACTAGCAGTCACAATAACAAATTACCAACTTTCTGATGGTGCCTGGCACATGTTCCCTTCCTAATTCTGACCAACACATGTCTAAATGTTACAGTTACAGGACGGCTCATTGCCAGAATCGATGACTTTGGTAAAGGAAGAACATTTAAAATGCAGTTTATATTCACGGACACAAGTGGGCTAAACTAAATTGAACCAGATCTTTGAGTTAAATAATTTAATGGTTAGAATATGCTTTATGCAGAATCAGAACTGCAATGTATTTTGCAAAAACAGTGAAACCCCTCTTAACCAGAGGAGAATTTGATCAGTCATGAAAATTTAGCTAAAGAGCTACGGTAAAGGCGACCATTATTTGACAGGATAGGACCATTCAGTGGAACTGTGTAAGACTGGGAAAATACAGAAAGGAACAATTTCCCTATAGAGAAAGAAAAGGAAAAGTACTTTAGTTATCCAAACTAGCACTTGAACACATTGTTACAGTTAATTTGGGATGTAATGGAGTGCTTAATGGCTTTCAGTGGTCAGGAAGTTGGTTTTAGAAAGATTATGGGTGAGAAAACTTCTACACATCCAAGGCATCCAAGTGATTTGCAGCATTTGTGGACTGCACAGTGTGTCGTGGTGCTGAGAAGCCCCAAGCCGGCATCGTCTGCTCTGTTGCCAGAGCTGAATGTAAAGCTGAGGTCTCTTGGCTGTGCTGCTGTAGATCTAGGGAGTCCCGAGCCCCTTCACCCTGTGCACATGTATTAGCAGGCTCAGAGCTACCTTGAGCACTGTAAGCTGCCTCACATCGCTTTCCACACAAACAGCCCATTTGCTTTGGGCATGGTGATGGTTTTCACCCTGTATCACTGTCTACCCTGAATGAGCTCTGGGATCAAACACCTACATATCTAGTCATACCACATCCCACCACATCCAACCAACTTGTGTGTGATCAGGTAATGTTTCTCTGTGGGACTCAAGTCCTAGTTTTTGGATCCATCTAGCATAGATGATGATGGGAGTTTGTTTTCACTGCCAACCTAATGCTCTCAGAGACCTGTCATGACTACTCACACTGTGGTTTCAGAGCAGGCTCTCTCACTGTTTTCAGCATCATTTAGATTTTCCCAGTCATGGTTTCCACATATTTAAATGTACTGTCCCTCCTTGGAAGGAGTGGAAGCAGAGGGGTAGGCACTGATCTCTTCTCTGTGGTGACCAGTGACAGAACCAGAGGGAATGGCCTGAAGTTGTGTCAGGACAGGTTTAGGTTGGATATCAGGAAAAGGTTCTTCACTCAGAGGGTGGTTGGGCACTGGAACAGGCTTCCCAGGGAAGTGGTCACAGCACCAAGACTGTGTGGATTCAAGAAGCATTTGGACAATACTCCCAGGCATATGGTGTTACTCTTGGGACTGTGCTGCACAGGGCCAGGAGCTGGACTTTAATGATCCTGGTGGGTCCCTTTCAACTCAAAATATTCTATGGTTCTATGAATCTATGATTCCTTTGGGTAAGAATGTCAGCATGAAGTCTGTCTGCACAAAGATAGATGATGAGGCTCCATCAAGTGGGGTGTGAATTTACCACATGTGAACTTGTGGACTCTCTTTCCCTGTGCAAATCCCTGGACCCAGCAGAATGAGAATGCCAGTCACCGCAAGTATCTGCCCAGTGGGTTCAACAGCTGTCCTGGGAGTTTAGGCTCTGCCTCAGTGCACTGAACTATTCAAGCAGACATCTGGTTAGTGACAAGGTGCATTTGTCAACTGCAGCCCTTTTTTTTCTGCTCGTGAGTTAATCAGTCCTTGTCACTTTTGTAACTGAGCTGACTGTTACCAGTGTTGATTTGTGATACAGAACTTTTTTGCCTGGTAGAGATCAGAGCAATTCACAGATGAAGGTGAGTGCTCTCATCCCCATTTAACTGATGGGGAAACAGCAATGAAAACCAATTTCTGAAAAGCAGCAGAGCTGATAGTTAGCCATTGGGAATAAGATCCTGTCTCTTACCATCCCTGTGGATGCTTCATAAATTTCAAGTGTGCCTAATGTGCAGTTTGAGACATGTTTTGATATATATCCTTTTGACAGGCAAATCACAGTCTATCTTTGTGTTTC
Organism: Manacus candei; assembly: GCF_025592945.1. Classification (NCBI taxonomy): domain Eukaryota; kingdom Metazoa; phylum Chordata; class Aves; order Passeriformes; family Pipridae; genus Manacus; species Manacus candei. The sequence continues at coordinate 38,826,885 of NW_026138076.1, read as the reverse complement.
CAGATAGGATGAGCTTGATTCTTCTTAAAATGTCATTTCCAGTGTGAATATTCGTGTTCACAAAATGAAATTCCACTTATTTAAGTATTCTGCAGTAGCCACAGTTTTAAGCACATACTCTTGCCTGGTAGCTCATTCACTAAAATATTCACAAAAAGAGTTGGCAACCTGGAATTCATGTAAAGTAGACAAATAATTGTCTGTGTAGGTGTTACCATCACTTTACCTAATTTTCAAAATCTGAGTTCAGGTCCACATAAATAATGAACTATCTTTTGTTATCTCTATTATCTTTGTTTCAATGCAGCAGATGAACAGGGAAGGCATGCAGAGTCCAGGCTGTCAGCTGGTCCCAGTTGCTTGTGCAGGGAGAACCTATCTCATAGCTGGTCTCTCCCCAGGGTCTCTCCCCTTTGAAGCTCACATGGAGCAAAAGGAATGGCTGCATTATGCAACTAGAGAGGCTAAGAAGATCACAGAATCACAGAATATGCTGAACTGAAAGGGATCCACAAGGATCATCAAGTCTGGCTCCCCACACAGGACCATCCCCAAGAGTCACACCATGTGCCTGAGAGTATCATCCAGACACCTCTTGAACTCTGTCATGCTTGGTGTTGTGACCACTTCTCTGGAAAGATGGCTGGTTACACTATCAAGCTTTAAAAATATTGTCATACAGAAAACAGCTTCTCCAAAGTCTGTTCTGAAATGAACAAGCAGTTTCAATTACTCTGACAGGCTGAAGTTAAATACCTTTAGCTTTGCAGTGGGTTGATGCAACCCCTACTGTGTAATTATGTTGGACCTTCCAACAATTGTGACTGAAGTTAGAAAACCTCTCCTTACATCCATTAACTCCTGCCCATCTCCACATTCGTGAGAGTCACACTTGGCAGGGTCACAGCAACCTCTGGGCAGTGTGTGCCTGCATATCCAGGTGTGCCAATCTGCTGATATTTATACTTCCATTCCTCAGATGCATCTGCAGGGTGACATCTGCATACTGTGAAAGACAAGCAGGAATAAATGCTGCAGGCTCTTTTATAAAAATGCTGGTGTCTCTACATTTATGTAGCAGTGTGGCCTGATTATTCAGGAGCTCTGAGGCTTATCCCAAGACGATGATTTTTACATCAAAAGTAGATTAATGGAAGTCGACAGCCTTGTGTCCATCCAAACTCAGTGTGAAGTGATAATAAGTATAGAATTGCTAGTCAGTAGGGTCTCATGTCACATACTCAGACTAGATAAATGAATATGTAATGAAATTACATAGAATTAAGACAGATGGCTCTAGCTTTTGATAAATGCATATATCTTCAGAATCAGATAATAATACCAATGTGTGGAAGATCAATTGGGATATAACAACTTTGAAAACGAAAGTAATTTCTCTGCTTTCACTTTAAGATGCGCATTTAAATAAGAATCAAGCTTAATTTAATTATAGTTTTTTATCATGAAATTAAAAAAGAAGAAGAAAAGAAGCCAGGGAAAAAATACAGGGACATTTTCATCTCATTTTGCTTTGAATTGTAGTTATTTATCCTACTGCATATAATGAAATACCATTGCCAAAAGGAAAAGACAATTATTTTCTCTCCAATAAACATTAAGATAGATTAATGGTCACCACTATAAAAAGGATTAAATGAAATTCTTAACACCTTTTCAGAAAGATGTCAATTTGTTCCTAAGAACTCCAGTTATGAGGAAGCTTATAATACGGTCCACCTGTTATTGATAGGGATGTTTAATATTTTACTGACTATTTAAGGTGCAAAGTCCTTGAGATAAATCAACCTCTCCTCCTCTCTCTGGGTTTTACTATTTTACTTGAGGTACATCTTTCAGAGAATTGACATGATTGACTAGGGACATGGTGAAAAAAATATCATTTGAAATAATGTCATTACCAAAAAGGAAGGAATTTTGAGAACAAAATAATTATGAAGCTCATTAAATTCACAGTTTCTGCATATTGTAGATTAGTGAAAGAGTAATGGCAGCAACTCTGCACATAATTTTGCACAGTGGTTGTGTATTATCTGAATTACTGTCACTTCCTTTGAATTTAAAGTCCTTGCTTGTGTAGATAAACAAATATATCTGTCCCTCATTTGCATGGGATTGATGATATCTTTAGGTGAAGTGAAAGTAGCTTGTGGTTTTATGCAGTCTGCCAGCCAAACTTTGAGTACTAGTTACAATGAAAAAATACCCGCTGAGATCTGAGGTGCCAATACACAAAAAGGGTATCACAGGTATGAAGAGTTTGTAATCTCTTGTCTTCACGTAAGATTTCTTGAATTGAGAGGGAGGAAATAGGTAAAAGCAGTACTAGCTGAGAGTATTAAGGGTAGTCCTCTGTGCTTCATGGCTTTCTGTGTTGCTCCTATGGGAAAAGCTTCAGCGAGATATTACCTTGTGTGACTGCAGAGATCTGAAACCAGCAGCTGGCACAAGAGAAGGTAAATCAAGTTTAGGCTGTACTTTGGGGCTCAGTGCATAAATTGCCTTGATGTCTTGCTCTTGAGAGTAAAAGATGATGCATGAGTTAGTGCAGTGGCCTTCCATGAGGAGTACGCAATTTACTCTGCATGGAGGACCAAATAAATGAGGCTCAGAGCAGTGGGAACAGAGATGTTTTGTGTATCCATTGGGGGGGGAGTATGAGATTCCTTTTTCTTTTAGCACTGTCTAGGCTCCAGAAACAGGTGTTTCCTCAACTTCGTGTATTTTTCCAAGCCTTCCAAATGTCATTTCAGTAGTCTTTGCAGGCAGTATGATGCTCACAGTGGAAGTAGAGCAAAAGTCTTGCCCCTCTCAAACTGGAGGCACTGGTGGCCTCAAGGGAAACCCTTCCTGGAGTAGCAAGAATTTCTGTCTTGCTGGCTTCTTCCATAGTTTACCACTTCTTCAGCGCTTCTAAAAATCACTTACAGCTTTTTCGAGTAAGTTCCTAAAGGATCCCTAATAACATTTAAGCACCTTAACACTCTCTAAGCAGAAATTCTTTGCATTTACCATTCAAATGGAAGGATCACTGACTGTCTAAAGCATTTCTAGAGGTATCAGTGTCTGCTTTCAGCATTCACAGGGAGTCATGGGGAATCTGGGATAAGATCTTAAAAGAGCCTATCACTTCGTGATATTGCCTCAAGAGAATTTTTTCCGTGAATCATAGCTGTGATAGTTTATTGATCAGATTAAACCAACTTTCAAAAGAAAAGATAATGCCATACATTTTACTTAAAATGTTTGTGCAGCTGCTAAACAACTGAACCTCAGCAAGCAAACTCCTTGACAGTGGCAGGTGGAGAGTGCTCTGTTCTCAAAGATGTCAAATCTTTCATTTTCTACTGATGCTTTTTAGAAGCAAACCAGCATTTTCCATTACAGCAAGTCCTCAACTGTCTTACAAACCAGCAAGGATGGAAAATTCCTGGCCTGTGGCCCAGGAGAAGCCAATTGTATGTGGCCTATAACCATTTCATTTTCTATGCTGTGGCAGACCTACACTATTATCAGGGGCATTAAAATGTGTTTGGCCAAAAGTGTTAGAAAGAACTCTTGACTCTCACTAAGGAAAAGATTTCTCTTTTCTGTGGTATAGCAAGAAGAAAAAATATAAGGGAAAATCCTTATTTCTAGACTTTCACTAGAGTATAGAAAAGCATGAAGAGAATTTGCTCTTTGGACAGTGGATTATGGGTGCTATTAAAGATAGGCTACCCTATAGGTGAAACTCCCAGTAAACAGATCTTAAAATTTCTGTCTGTGTAGCAAGAGAGAAGATCTGCAGGAATCAACAAAAGGTCTCAAAGCACATTGGTGTTTACCAGCTGTCTCTCAATGACACACATGCTATTTCTGGCATTTCTCATGTTTCAGCATGACTAAGACAGACCTTTTCTTCCCCTCCATCCCTAGTCATTGATGCTACAATCACTTAGAAGAGGCAACAGGTCATGGAGCTGGGCAGACTTCAGTGGAAGCTGCTGCTGTGGGTATCCCAGGGCTATGGGACTTTGGGAGACTGACTATCAAAACTCTAAAAAACATCAAAGATCTAACATGGCTCATTTGAAAGTTAGGAAGAAGAGGAAAGGGCAGAACTTGTTCAGGTCTGGAAAAGATAGATAAAATGAGTTCTCTATAGGAGAACCATTAATGTGGTGGTAAGTATCTGTTCGGGGCTTTGCTTTTGTTGGATACCATGAACATCTGTTAGCAAAGGCTGGCACTGGTAAATACTCATTAGCAGAAGGCAGAGTGTTGTCATTTTCTGGTTTTGTACCTGCTTTCTAATAGATTAATGCATCTTTGCTAGTGCATGTTGGTGTTAGTAAAGCTGAATGGTATTAGATGGGTTTTTGCGTCTCTCTTTGCAACAGAAAATGTGGTGTTTTCCTTTCCTCCCCTCGCTCCCTCCTTCCTTAGCTCCAGCTTTAAAGCTGTTTAAGTAAAACTCAAATAAAGGAATATGCTAGAATTGGAAAGATAATTATAGGGCCAAAATCCCTCACACACCACTGATTTCTTTCCCTCCCGATGTGGACTCTGGATTTGTCTGGGAAAGCAAGGAAAAAGCTTGTCATTAAAACATTGTCATTAAAACAGTTAGAATCTGCAAATCCTGCACATTCAAGACAACAGCAGGATTATGTTTGAATCATAAGAATGAGCAATGTGTTCTGCTTAATTACAGAAGTTACAGTGGAAAAGGATTTATTGACCACCCCATCCATCTCCTCTCTAATGTAGATTTGTTCTCTCCATGGTGCTTCTTAAGGCTTTTTCTTTGCAGTATTACATGCACCATGTGATGGATCATCCACAGCTTTACTGGAGGTTTTGCAGCAGTTAGAAGGCACAGTGCAGCCCCTTAGTTTTAAAATGGCATTGGTTGCTAGCAGACCACATTCTCAATGTGGACTGTGGGAAATATCCCTAATACATGGGCTCATCTGGGGCTATCAAAGCTGGAGAAAATGATGGGCAGTTGTCTTAGCTCACTATCAATATGTTTTCCCTGAAACTTAGTTTCCATCTTGGTTTTCTCAATTTCATTGGAAATCTTGTCCTCATTATTTCCTTTTGAGAGTTCAAAAATAGTTCCCCCTATCACTCATGTTCATAACCTCTGGTTTTGTAGTCTTTCCCAACTGTTTTGTTAATGTAGATTTTATCTGTAAAATGATTCTTATCTTCGATCACACTTCAGCTGGTAGGAAATTTCCTGTTAAAACCTGGTGTTTTGATAAACCCACAAACTGAAACCTTTTCTCCTTATTTAAACTTATGAGGTTTTATGGGTAGTATTTGGTGTTTACTTTTTTCCTGAATAAAAGGCTGAAGATTTTTTTATAGATAAGAAGACTTTCTCCCTGTCTGTAGCTAATTGCCTGAACAGATTTGTGGGCAGTTGAATGCCTTCTCCCAGGTGTCAGTAGCTTAGATATAAACCCTTATTAACACATTCTAACTCTGTCTCCTCCGAGATATGTCACTCAGAAGCATGTGAGAAATTCAGGCCAGTATTTTGACCTGCAAACCCTCTGTTATTTCTCTGTCTAAGCTCTTGCTATCATCCGTCCAAGGTCTGTTTCAGTATTGTTTCTTTCAAGTTTTTATTTTCACTAATTTCCCCAAATGTTCACCTCATGAGGTTGTTCAGCGTATTTCTGACAATGTTATTTTAGTGACTTCCCCACCCCCAACTAAAAATTTTAATGAAAGTATATTTTTAATGGAATTGTATTTCTTGCAAGCCTTTTGGCTTTCCAGTTTTGAAAAACTGCGCACTCTTTTAGATTTTGCATTATCTAGAATGAAGAAAACCCCTAGTTTGAGGAAAGCAAACCTAACTCCTCTCCTGGAAGCCACCAACCCCCACATGAGTAGGAAAACTCTACACGCTTAATATATCCCAAGAAAAATAGTTGACATTTTCTGAACAATATCTGCGTCATTCTGACTGACTCAGATTTTGATCTTGTGTCTCTCCACTTCCTTCTCTTGCTATAGAGATGAGTCTATTATATTTTTGCTCCCTGACATTCCGAATGTCCCTGACATTCACATTGAATACTGTCTGTAAAATGCTATTAGTAAGATGCTTATTCTACTTTAAAGTTGTTCTGACTGTAGGAATAGGAACATTTGCCATTTTTCTTCTTAAACCTAGCTACTTACAAACTGCAGAGGGTAGAAATTATGATCCCTATGTTACAGATGAAGCTGAAGTACTGAAGGCCAGTTACAGCTAACATACTGCTAGTATACCCCTCCAGAAAGAAGTCTACTGAAAGAAGAGCTTTTTGAAGTTCCATTGCTGTAGTGCCACACTGGCAACGCTGTTTGCATCTCCCACTGCTTCAGAGAGTGCCTCAGAGAGATCAGGGTTTGGCAACTAAGCAGATGCTTGTAGTCTGCCAGAGAAGTGAGCTTCTCAACCTCTAGGATGTCAGATAAGATTGACAGAGCTATTCAGTGTTTCAAAAGCAGACGTGCCTTACCAGGGATGAAGAAATGCATCTCCTGAAAGTTGTGTGTGTTTATTATCTTAATTCTGAAAAGGCTTCATGTACCTATGCTTTTTGAAACAGCCTTTTTATGAATACAAAAGACTGTTGCTGCTCTGGTTCATGCTGCTCACCTTTGCTTTCATTTCTTAGGAATGTTCTTTCTTGGCTAAGGCAATCATTGGCTCTACAATCTAGCTGGATTATAAAATGAAGATATATTTAATTTAAGACTAGCTCTGGGAGGTATGTGTTTTATCTAACCCCATGTGCCCTCTGTGAGCCAAAGAAGAAAAAAAAAATAAAAAGGAAAAGAAGAGAGAAAGACTCTTCCAGAAGGCAGTTCATCACAAGCTATGACTGGATGAGAGGCCTGTGTCTGTAGTCTCTACTGAAGAAGCCTAGAACAACTAATTTATATAAGAGCAAAATTTACCTCAGTTATTCTGTCCTGTGCCACAGCTTCTGAATTGATCCCCAGGACTTCTGTGTCCTCAGTTCCTGTGTTTTTGGCACACTGAAGTGATTTCAGGTAAGTATTGTGATGAAAACAAGAAAATATACAGACATCTTAAGTGAAATATGTTATTTTTCTGGAACCCTTAAATAAAATAAGTGCTGCATTGGTTACTCTGAAAGGTTGAACAGATGTCTAGCTTAGGGTATCTCTCTTTAAAGCAGTACCTTAAGCTATCTAGGAAGAGAGAAGATTTAATCATCCCTCCAGGTTATATTTTCACTTCCCCACAGAACAAAATCATGGGACAATTCTTTATGACAGCATTTGCTATGACAACGAGTGTCTTTAAAATGATTAGAGAGCCATTTGCTACAGTGATCAGTCAATGAGAAGGGGCAGTATCTAACTTTATCAGTAGCCTGATGTATAATTCCAGAGTTGCATTCTACCAAAGTGAAAGAAAATAAAAGGCTAGTGTAACAAATCCATGGAAGTAGTTGGGATCACAAAGCAACCATCTTTTCTATAACCTGGATTAGCCAGAGGCAAAATGCCTTGCTCAGTCACTGATTGCCAGACCTTAATTTATTTTTTTACTTTTTGTATTCAGAAAGCTTTAGAAATTGGATAAAGAGAAATTTACTGCTCCAAAGTGTATAAATATCAGTTCCTGCAGGCACTCTCTAGGGATTAGAGTATTGTTTAGCAACTCTCAGACTGGGGTATTTGGAAACCTGAACTGCAGGACTGCACTCATACTAGAAAATAGTTATTGTTATTGCCAAAGTAGCAGCAGTACTAGCTCTTGGACCAAGTTGCTTTGACTTTATGAGATCAAGGCACTGTTAGGGAACTAATATCTTGGACTGTAGACAGCATCAGGGCTAAAAGGTTTGTAGGATTTCATTTTCTTGCTGCTGCAAAGCAGTCTTTTCCCTGATCGTCTTATAAGCCTTTATGCTGCTCGCATGCTTTTATTTTAGTGGAAACTTCTACCATAGTGGCTGTGCCAAGACAGGAATTGTTCTCCCATGTGTGGTATGCAGAGTCCTGTGGCAAGGCAAAGTCACTGAGACCTTCCTTGACTTTTGTTTGAGTAATTTTCTCTGGAACCCTTATTCTCAATCAGTATGTCATCAAATAAAAGCTTGGAGAACTTGTTCCTTTGTGACACTCATCCAAACCCAGGCAGAACTTTGTGGCGCTTAGCCAAGCATTGCTTTGTTGTTAAGGCCATGGACCTACTTGTAGGAGTTACATTTTCAAGAAATTGACCTGGAAATCCTCAAGCTGTGCGGTCCTAAAGTGGTACCACACCACATTTGCCTCTGATTGGCTCCCATTGGTTCTGTGGGGGTGATAGAACTTTCTATGGGAGTCAGGTCAAGATGAAACATGGTTTATCTCATTAGCATTGATTCTGTATCTTCTACAGCCACTTGTACTTGATGCCATAGGAAGGACATTTATTAGAAGGTATATGCACATGTTCTATATCAGTATCCTCTTGAAGGGAATTCTTTTGCCAGTGCTTCTTTTGGCTCACCCAATATGCTAATCTTCAGACAGAAAACTATTTGTAGAATGGTGTTTTAATAGAAGTATAAAGCATTCCTCATGTGGCTGATGCTCTTGGTAAACCATCAACACTACTGTGTCCTGCAGGCATCAAGAATGTCTTTGGATACTGAAGACTGAGTTACTTAGTGTGATGGGAAGTGTTTTTAAATAAGTTTCTTTAATTAATATTAAAACTACACCTTTAAAGTAACCTGTATGTTGTGTCATAACACTCAGCAAAGTGCACATTCCCTTTTGGTAATCTGTCATGCGTTTTTATGGTTCCTGTCACTTGCTTGCAAGCTTGGAGACTGAAAAATAGGACAACAAATGTATTAGATGGGGCTTTCTTTCCTGAGAGCAACCCCTGCCTTCTGTCTCATTTCGAATGTGGGCACTTTCACTACTTTATGAATGGTAGCTGTTTATATGCACAGTAAGAGTGAGTGTTCTCTTTGATGTAAATTGATCCAGTGCCACTTCAGACCTTTAGTCCCATTGCAAGTAAATTACAAGTGCTATGGTCATTTTGAGTTGGAGACATTAATCCAACTCAGTGACAACTCACAACTTAAATTCCCTTATAATTCCAGTCTGACCCAAGGAGCTACTGACAGGTTTTAAAAGCTCATTCTAACATTTTATGTTTTTGGGTAACTTAAATTATTGTTTGTTTTGTTTTACTGATTTTGTTCTTTCTAGTTTAAATCCCTGTAAATAATGAACACCCATCAGCTTTGCAGAAAAGCATCTGTTTTCTACAATCAAAACTCACAATAATCAGAACCTTGTGTCTTATGTGAAAAGCCTATTTTTTTAATTCTTAGGTTGGATTCAGTGAGGGAGGTACAACAACTCTGTTCCTTAAAACAAAGAAAAAACCCCCCAAATTGATAAACTGTCATAAAATTTTGAGTCTGGTGTGTGACAGATCTACTGTTTCAGAAATGGGAGTTTTACACTTCTGGAAAACCATGATCCCGTAGTGGCAGCCTTCCCAGCATGAAGTATTCCTGTCTTGTCAAAGAATCTTTGAAAGGAACAAATGCTATTTCATCAGCATCTAAAAAAACTCTGTGTTAGTTGTGTTCCGTGTATGCTTCAAATAACATAGAGAAATTATGTTACATGATGGCCTAGCAATTAAAGGGCACAGTTGGCTGTCATCTTTGTAACATCGCCTTGCTGGTGTCTGTCTAGCCGCCAAAAGTATTTTGTGTGGCTGAGCACAGAATTTCCCCACAGGCAAAATCCCGTTCATCTTTCATTCCATTCCACACACAGGACAAAGAGTTTTTTCCAAGTTGTGTTGTCCCTTTTTTAGGCATCTTCCAAAAATTAGATCAGAAGAGATATTCCAGGCTCCTGCAGATGGTGCATGCGTTTATTCTGAAGGGCTGGCGGCCAGTTTGCTGCCATTCAGCAATCTATGCTGCGGTGACATGGATTTTTGCCACATGCAGATTTTTCTGGTGTTTTGCTATATTTCCAAAGAAAAATAGTTTAGGAAAAAAAACCCCAAGCTCAACACTGTTGCTGTTATGAGTTTCAAAGTATAGGCAGTGAGTATAAAAACTTTCTCCCTCTTTCATGGTTGTATTTTTGTTTAGAAGCTGTATGGCTGTTTCCCAACTAACAATTTCCTGGTGTCTTAAAATGTTCATGCAGATTGATCCTGTAAGGGGTAATTAATTCAATATGCCTTCCCCTTCTCTAAATTCAAATACGACACATGAAATTGCAGTCTTATATTCCTTATTTCTTAAAAAAAGCTGAAGAAACCTCTTTTATTTGATAAATAGTGTGTTGAAGTCCTATTGATTATTTGATGAAACTATGTACAGTTACCGTATGCCACTGATTCTCTATGCTGATATTTTCTGATATCTATTATTTTTGTGTGTACAGAGTTCACCAGAAAAGGCTGGCCTTCCCTACCTTGGATATATGTAACAAAGGATTTCAGTGACTATTCTTAGCCAGTCTCTTTCTTTCCTCCCTGTTAATGTTCAGCCCTTTTTGGGTAGTGATGTACTCTCTATATAGCTACAATTCATTGTGCACAAGAAATAACAAGAAAATATTGAAACGGTTCCTTCTTCACCATCAGGCAATCCTAGCCTTAGGAAAGCAATTAAGTACCATTTTTTAAGTCCTGATTAGAACCTAGTTATGAGGTTTTTCTCCTTTAAGAGGCCATGTACAGGGTATGAGCAGAAAGCGGGGGGGGTATACTCCTAATGCGCTATGAGAAGAGCCTTGATGGAACTTACAGGAACACTGCTGCCAGTGTGTGATGCCTGTAGCACTGGGGACTAGGAAGTCTAAATAAGTTTGACAGGGTGACTCCAGATCCCCTGGAATATGACATCACCAAGTAGATGTACCTGGTGATACAACTTGGAGAAATAGATGTTGGCTTTTCTAAACCTGCAAGATAGGACTTCACCTAGTGTTAATCTGAGATCACTAATCTGCTTCTTGCATGCAAAAATATCTCTGAGTGTCAATGACAGTCAGACTATAGCTGGATGATCTAGAGAGGTGTGGATAGACCTTTAGAGCTGCTCAATACCTTACCTTAAATGATAAAAGGTTTCAAATTCTCAAAGCTATCCACACCTTCCTTTCAAAACCCTATGTCCTTCAGACTTCTCTGCACCTCCCAGTGTTGATTTTCAATCATTAAGGAATTTGTACCTTTATGCAGGTGATTCATTCCTTCCCTATCACTTCTCTTCTGACATTTGAAATTGGATTTTGCAGAGGTACCACTTTCTTCTAACTGATAAGAAATGTTTGTTTCTGGTAAGATGGATTTTCTGTCTTACTCCTTTCCTCTTTCCCTTTATCTACCCCTTTTGCATTGTTCTTGCTGTTCTTTGTCTTCGTTTTTTTCTTCTTTCCCCACCCACTTTCTTCTCTACTTTTTCTCTGCTTTCTCCTCTGTTCTTCATGTGTCTCTTCAGACTCCTTTCACAGACATTTCTGATGCTTAGCCCTGTTGCCTGAATACCTCAGCCTGGAACTGATGCAGTGGCTATGCATATTGCAGAAAAGAAAGTCCAGCTTCCTCTTGCCAGCTCTGGCCTGTGTGTCACAGACAGATCAGGGTGGTTTTTACCAGAGGCACATTGGTTTCATTGTTTTTTTAAGTAGGAAGGTTTTTTTCACTCAGAAAAGTATGTCTGTTTGGGGACCAGCATGTGATTTAAAAGATCCTGGTTCAAGCTGTTGCCCTCTGATTTCCAGCCATGACTTATGCCCGGATCATTATTTCTTGTTAGAGTTTTAGTTTTTATAAATTACTAAAGGTTAGTTGAAGACATAAAAACTGTAGGCCAAACAAATTCTAGCTTAGGAATTCACCTGGAAGAAGGGCACCACAGGGGCATTAATGAATTAGCCACTGGGCTACCTGCTACTCTGTAGTGTTTAGTTCTTCTATTTTCCAAATGAAATATTTTTTATTTTGTGCCTTTTCTTTTCTTCCTGAAGTGCAGGATAAATAAATAACATATGTGAGAGCAGAGAGTTCCTTTCACCTATGCTCTGGGTATAGGCATGAGTTTCTTGGGACGGACCAGATATGGATTAGCCCAAGCTCTGGGGAGCACTGTGATCTTTTCTCTGTCCTGTGAGTCTAGGGGACTTAAGCTTTTCCAGTGAGAGTAGGAGGGTGTAGGAAAAGGATTTTTACTGAGAGTGAAATAAAGAAGAACTGGAGTCTGAAAACCTTGCATTGGTCACAACAGAAGAAGGAGCTAGAACAGCAGCTCAGATCATGAGGCTGGGTAGGGCAGAAATGAAGAAATGGAGCTGAAAGATGAGTGGTGAGGAAAAGAGGAGGAAGCGAAAGTAGCTGAGTACGCTGGGATAGTTGCAGTGACCAGCTGAGGAGACTCAGCAATGGAGAAGGAAAGACTCATTATCAGGGAGGATGGAAAGATGGAACTACTGACATGTGTAGGGGCTGGATCAGAGAACTGGAAATTGAAATACATTGCTGTGGCATGTGGGACAGCAAAGAAGTGGGCCTGGGAATGGCTGTAGCTTGAAGCTGCATGCAGAGGCTACTTGGCAATGCTTCAGGCTCTGTGTCAGTGTGACTTGGTGTGATTTTCTGTCACATGCATTTCAGGGCTTACAGGATGGGCTAAGGGAGAAGGAGAAAGGCAGCCTGCTGAGATCCCTCAACCCTTCTCACAGTGGGCTATGTTGCTGGCCAAGCATCCTTGGCAGCCTGCCATTGTCAGTTGAGCTTGTTAGGATCACACCAGCACCTTTCAGAGCTGAAAGAGATCTGAGCAGAGTGGCTCTTTTGTTTAGTGGGAATCACAAAGGCAAAAGCATGAGTAGCAATACTGAAAAGCAACACCTTGTTACCTTCCTCTTTAATATAATCTTTTCTTATGTACGTGTGCTTGACTGTGACTCTCAAACGATAATTCATTTAAAAAGTTTCATAGAAAATGTAGCCACATGAAGTGATTTACAATCTCACTTCTGTCACTGTACTTTTCATTGAAGATGGGTGACTTTTATCGAGTCTTTAATTTACCTCAAAGTTTTCTTCCATCATTGCTCTATTTTCAATTCCATTTTTATAATAACAGGACTTTCTTTTATTTACATTGGTGAAACCTTGAATTCATAAGCTGTCTGAGTGATTTTAATGTAGAACAAGGCTTTATCACTGCGTATAAATATATTTAGCCTGAGACTCATTCAGAGTAATCTTTTGTGGTCTCAGAATAAATGTAACACTTTTTATGTGTACATATCCCTAGATTTAAAATGAGATTTATGACATTCATTGCCATTGTTAGAGAATGGGGGGAAATATGGGGAATATTTTCCCACTGTTTAAGACTGTACTACTTTGAAATAATAAACCATTCTCTCCTGCTTCAAAGTAATTTTATAGATACGTTTAAAAAACACTGAGACTTTGTCTGCTGCATTTGTAATTTTTACACTCAGCCAGAAAAGGCACTTTGAAAAATGTTTTTTGTTCATTATTGTTTGTATTAAAATACAGTTAGTGGACCATAACCAGCATCAAAGCCTCAACATGTGTTCTGTGCTGCACATTGCTAGGCAAGGGATAGTTTGTGGTACAGTTGGATACTCTGGGCAGAAAACATTTTCTCATTCTTCTTCCCTGCTTTGCAAGCAAGATATTGTCACAACAGACAATTCAGCCTCCTATTTCAGTGTCTCATTACCAACTGAGAAGACAGCTTGCTGAGGGAGCTTAGCCAAGGTCACAAAGGAAGTTTACAGCAGAGCCAGGAACTAGACCCAGATTCCCACTAAGTCCATCATGCACATCAACTCTACTAAAGCTTCCTTAAGTGTCTTGCCTGCTGCTGGTTTTTTCCTTTGGCTTGTTCGAGTTTATTGGCAAACTTGCTTGGTCCTCTCCTCAAGCGGATAGTGCCAATGCTACACTTTCACTTGGAAAAGTTTGGAGAAGTTGTGTCTGGTGCTATTAACTCTGCAGGAAATGTTCCAATCGATTTATCAATTGTGCTGTAAAATGAACTGTGCAACTGTTGTATTTTTATTAGAGAAGTGACACAGATGAATTTTGTCACAAGATTTGCTCAATAGCTGCTTCACCAGGAGCTAGGAGAGCCTCTCAAGAGAGACCGCCTCTCAGTTATGGATATCCTGTCTTCTTTTTAGTTTTCTTATCACAAAAACTATATGGTAACTACCAGCTTATGTGAAATTGTGAATGGCTGAGACTTTCTGACCTGCATGGAAGAAGTACAGAAAGAGATGAGGAACAGTAGGTGGATTATTAAGCCTGAGCCTTCAGGTTGCTTTAGTACCTGTAAGGGAAAGGTGACTTCTGGTAGAAAGTAACACTGCTAGGATGATATTGGGGGTGCAGAGGTGGAAGTTGCTGATCCACATCCCTCTTCTCTATATGAAACACTAACAGTGTACAGCCTGTGGTGTCCGTCCCCCTGGGGAGCTGTACCCTGTCTAAAGATCTGCAAAAAGCAACAGAAAGAAGCAAGCATCACGTGGGTAGGCTTAAAGTGAAAGCACGGGGACTTGCAGCTGCTGTGGAAAATGCCTGTTGGTGCACACGTTGGAGAACACTGGAAACTGCTGCACACGTATGAGCTGTCATTTTTCACGCAGAATCCAAAGGTGTGAGTTGCATCCCCTGTATGTGTTACGGGCGCACAAGTGGATGTTCTGTGTTTAGCCCACCTTCATGAGCCAGTGCTTTCTGTGCACTCTGCATGGGGCTGATGGGGTTGGTGGTTTCCATGTGTCCCCTGTGTACTTGAACACATATTTTCTGTAGGCAATACCGGATCTTTTTCATTATTATGGAGTCAGGATTCCTGGGAAGACTATTACTGAGCTTTTCTGGGTCAGACCCCATCATGATAAATATCAGTGATGTTTCTCCAAAGTCAATGTACTGGCACTGATTTAAGTTTTGACCTGTTCTTACCTATATTCTTTTGTGAGTGTGTTTCTGTCACTTATGTACTCCACTAAGTGCCTGCTAGATATATTGGAATAGGTTACCAATGAACTTATTTCATGTCTTCTTTTAGAAAATGCATTTCTCAGACTATTTTTTATTATCTTTGTTCTCTCCTTCCCAGCAGATTGTGCTTTTGATGTGTTTGTAATTGTGTATTATTCCTTCAAGGTAATGTTTGGAATCTCCTTTCACTTCTAAGGCAAGCTGTCAGCTCTAGGGCTGTTACCAGTTTTGCACTCTAGCTTTGCATAGTTTTCACTTAAAGGGCAATTGCTTTTTTCTTTCTGTCTGTCTTTTTTTTTTTTTATTTTCCTGAGCTGTGGGATTTTTTTGTAGTTGTTTTTCCTTTTTTTGTGTTTCCTTCCTTCTTAGTAGCAGGCGCTTTGCTCTGTGATTAGTATCCTGACTGGTAGATAATGGAATTGAGCCACAGTCCCTTAAGTGCAAGAATTTGCTCATTACCCATTGCAACTGGCTGTATTTCATAGTATTATAAAGAGATTTTATTTTTGCCTGGGTAAAAAGAACCAGTAATTGAATTCATACTTAAATATTTATTTTCCTACTGATCCTATCCAACACCAGCAGATGGCTGATAGGCACATGGTGCTTAAAACTTTGAATGAGATTTGTAATGTTATAAAAAAAAATCTGGATGACTTTTGATTCAGCCTTCATCCAAAGTAGAAGATTTCTGTCTACAGTCTAGTTTGAATTTGAATTGAGAGTGTAACTGTGACAAACCCCAGAGGCAACAAAGAACTGGAAAGGTTTGCTCTTATATTCCTTTCTTTTTTTTTTTTTCTTTTTTTTTTTTTTGTCTTCCTGTATGTTGAAGATGATCTGGAATCTTATGGTAATCTTGTCAGATCACTTGAATATCACTGAATTTCATCCAGAGATTCCTTTCTTGCAGTATGTTTTGGGTTTGGTTTTGCATAGCTGTGACTTCAGCTATACTCTACCTGGACAGTTTCTTGACGCTTGGTCTCATATAGACAGTGTATTTCAGTGCAGTTTTGGCATCAATAACTAAATTAGCTTAGTTTAATCACTAAAAACACCAGTATGAGAATGGTTTGCACGGAAGTAAGGCCAGTTGTTTCCTTAGAGCAGATTCAGAAATACTTTTGCTATGGAAAGCACTTAAGGCATGTGTAAGGAGTTCAAATGCCTATCTCAGTTTATGCCCCAACCCCAGCAGACCACCGGGAGCACATTGAGAGCACAGCAAAACTTAAAAACTGAAGCAACTGCAGGGTCAGGGGCATACAATGACCCCTGCCTGCCAGCTCACTTGGAGACTAAACATCTTCCTCCTCTAGTGCCCACAGAGGAATATTTTACGTAGTGCTGCCTCTCCCATTGCAAAGCAGCATTTGGAAAGTCTTTCCCTAGATTATGCACAGTGAGAGCTGAGCAATCACTCTGGGGAGGTGCAAGCGGAGTGGGACACTCACCTCATCACTGTTACTCAGTGGGGCGTCCTGGTGCTACACAAAATACTGAAACTCCAAAAAATCCTGAATGAATCTCACCAGAGTCTAAGCATAGCCTCTTCCATGTGAATTTTGCTGAAGTATTCTATTAATTCTGCCGGGAGATTTATTTTTATGCCTTTGTTTTACTCTAAAGTACAGAGCTGGCACTTTTTCAACTTCTGACAGGCCCCAAAATGGTGGTAACTCTGAACAGTGGTGGAACCAGCTCTGAAGTAGAGTTTTTGCAGGCAGCTGAGGAATAGAGTGTGGCTGTGTCAAATTAGTGCAAAGGTCTTTCTCGTCCCATACTGTTCCCACAGCAAGGTCCCCTTGCAGATGCTCAGGGAGGGAGTTAACAAACATAACATGTCGTGAATGACCTGTCCCTTGGATAACTTCCCAACTTCTGGCAGTCTCTAGCTGAGGGTTTACCTAGATCAGTGGTTGCAACCAGGCCAATGTATTTACCTGAGAGACCTGAACTCTAGGAATTTGGCTAATCCATTTTTTAATCCGCTTATTTTTCAGCTTGTGTAGTATCCCATTGTGCTGTATGGAAGGAGTACCTCTTGTTTCTTTTGAACTTGCTGCCTTGTCGTTTCCCTGGATGCCTCCATCTCACTGACAGGAAAAGCAGCAAACAAAACCAGCTTCATACTCCTCTTCCTCCATTTTTGATCTTACAGACCTCTATTAAGATACATCTCTGCCATCTTCCCTCCAGGCTCAGCTATCTGTATATGTAAAGCCTCCTCTTAAATGAAGCTGTCTTGACTGTTTCTGATATTCCTATTTTCTAGTCTGTCTCCTTCTTTAGATGGGGTGGTGAGAACAGTTCTTAAAGCCTGGATTCTGGTGGGCTGGGAACATAGATTGATACATAATGAGAGTGCTACAAGTGAATGCATCCCTAAACATTGCTTCCATAGTTGTAGCACAGTCATCAGCAATAATAATCCCTGTTTTAAAAATAAATCCTTTCCCTGGCTACTTGCAGAGCTGATAGTTCACCTTGAGAGATTTACAGTGATGTGATTTTCCTGTACCGTAAGTAAAGAAATCTTAGATGTATGAAATGAAAGATTCTGAACTGCCTTTAAACTCTGCATACTCGGAATAAGAAGCCCAAAAAATATTGGCTACTTGGGTCACTTATTAGGGACAGCGTTTTTCGCTGCCATATCTTGATTTAAATTGAATGTGTCATTTGGCATTAAGCAAAATGTGAGTTGTATCTTGAAAGATAGTATAACTCATAAGTAGTGTAGCCATAAGCCAGCTGATGGCTTACTTATAAGCAGGCAAATCTAATATCCTGCTTTGCTGTAGGGTATGTGATTTTCTGTATATACTCCACACTCCTGTAATTGTTTGTTGTAGAGGATGGTGAATTTGCCACTTGCCATGAGATCATTTCTTGTCTTAATGCAGTTAATGTAGATGAATTTATTTTTCAGAATTCTTTGAAATGTCACTCATATTTTACAGTTTTCTCAATATAATCTTCAAGTGGCAAAGGGAATCTGCAAAAAAAATGACTACAGGCCAAAACATTTATTGAATTAAACTATCACTGAGTTTATTTAGAAAGATCCATATGAGGCTTCAGATTTTTTGGCCAGTCTCAAAAAGATATACAACTAAATATGAAATTTCTCCCAAAGCAAACTACCTCAAAGCAAATGGCTTTAATGAAATTTGCTCGGAAAGACTTAAAGGCGAATGCCAGGAAAATTTACAATGTAACCATATTCTGGCCTCTCTGTCAGGAGAGGAGACAAAAAATGCATTTCAGAAGCAGTTGCAAGGATTATTATGAAAAATAACGTTACATCCATGAGTGTGTATTTGAACTGAGTATGAAATGCTTGCTCAGTCAAGAAATAGAAAATTAATTGTGCACCTTTCAGTTGTTTGACACACGTACAAACATTGGCTATCATAGAAATAATTCCATGAAATAAAAGTAATATTAATATTATAGTTTCTAATACTGCTGAATAACAAAATAAAAATATATATTCATAGGCCTTTCATAAGTATTCATGGGCCATTTGCTGACATCAGAAACTACCTATTTTGTTGTTTACTACCACAGCAGGTGGTAATAAATAAATCACCAAAGCCATTTACTCATCTCCAAAGAAACAGAAGGAAACAATTGACAACAGAATAGGAAGGTGTACTTTAGACAGTGATATAAAGTAAGTCGCAGAGAATGCCTTTACCATTAAAACCCTTGGGAGTTTCAAAGTTGTGATATAAACCACCACTCTGTTTTTTTAGAAAACATATTTTAAAAAGAAAAGTGCTTGCAATTAAGTATAAAGTCACATGCAATGCACACACACAAATAGGAAGCATTCAAAAAATTGAAGAGAATTCTACCTTCCAGAGATTACTTTGCTTACAGCTTTGCTGTTGAATGAATCACAGTCTCTTATGTCAATAGGACTGTGTAAAAGGACCTTCCAGGTGAGTGTAAATCACTGTATGCCTGTACCCTTAATCAAATGTAATAGCTACCATTCAGTGACATATATTAGTGGTGGAAAAAGCACTACTGTATGCTTAATTTCTGTGCTAGAAAGAGAAAATTAGGAAAGCCTAGGGCTGAGGTTTAAAGGAGAACCCACTGTGAGTTTCTCCTTCCACTTGCCCTCTCTACGAAGAAGAACTACGAATAAAACAAGAGGCTTCTCTACCTGTGAATGGCCATTCTTCATGTACAACATCCTTGCTCCTTGATTAATAGCACGTTTCCCTGTGATTTATAACCATGCCTGCATTCAGGTGGCATCAGAATAGCAAGGGAAAAAAAAAAAGAGTCAGGTTTTTTAATAGGAAACCCATATAGCTACTTAATTGGTTTTGCTCAGAGTCCCATAATCACTGTCAGCATAAGAAGCAAAATTTGTACAAAATATAAGGGGCCAGATGAAGGTTCAGCACTGGCTGGTATGAGACACACTGCATGTTTGGCCCAAGTCTGAGCCCAAGGATTCCAGTCACCAGCACTCCAGCACTGTGCTTCCCATATACTGCTGGTACAGTCTGGGCTTTGCGTCTGGTCTGGTGAGACTTGTGTTTTATCCTTCTGCACAGGAAGTATTTTTAATTGAAATGTAAAGGGCCATAAATGAGAGCATGGCAAAGGAGGAGAAAATAATACTGGAAAGTACAGGAAAGAGGTAGACTTTGCTTTAGAAGGAAGGAATGGTTTTAAATAGTATTTTGATCCCAATTTGCCAAGGTTCATGGTAGAAGGGCAGTAGCTCTCAAACTGTCTGATGGTGGCTTCTATATTGAGGAGGCACACACATTTTTTTCTAAAGTCTGATCAATCTTTCATGTATTTACTTTTCATGTTAGTGTAATTAGTTACCTAGAACACATTTTAAAGCTGATAAAGTGACATAAGCAGTCAGCTTTATGCAGTTGTACTGACTGCCTTCCTAAAGGCATCACAGCAGAGGGCATGAAAAGCAGAGAAGGCTGACAGTGCAAACTGCAGCTGGAAATGTTGTCTATGTTGCTCTGCAGGCAAAAATGTTGCCTGTGTTGCTCTGCAGCCAGTTTTCAGTGGAGACTGATATTAGCAACTGCATGTGGACGTGACTGACAGTTGCAATGGCACCTTTGACTTTTTACATTGTTTGAAGTTAGCTGTGTCCCCTCCAGCTCTTCATCACTTAGCAGACCTGAAGAGGTGTTTTGGGGGTTTTCAGATGTGGCCAAAACAGGGCATTGATATTCCACTGGATGCTCAAACTGACACGTAGGCACAAGGAAGAGAAATTTTATCAAGTGCTTGGGTGACCTGAGTAACCTGCAGCCTCCATTGCTGCAGGGTTCCCAACTGCGTTGTCCCACATGCCTGATTGCCTGCTCTGCAGAGATCTGGCTTGCTTGGAAGAAGAAAAATTGGCATTGAACTTTCAATGGGGGACTGAAATTTTATTTTAATCCAGCGAGGTGCCAAATAACATTTGTAAGTGAATAGCCCTTTTTGAAATGTGCTCTGTTGTACCTGTGTTGACATTTCTAGACATCTGGCCTTAGTTTCATTCTTTCATGGGACCATATCCTCTGCAAGGCATCTTCTATTGTGTGCCAAAGCTCTGTACAGGTAGTGGTTTGCAGTATAAGGATGCTCTCAGGATACCCCTCAGAGGAGTTTTTGTGACATTGCCTTGCTTTGGGAAGCAGGATTTGTACTTGTCCCTGGTATCCTCATTATCTGTAGGAAAAAAAAGCTTGGAATAAAGGCATGGGGAGTCCCTGTGCTTTCACATCCACAGGCAGACTAAAAGGATTAGAATGTTCCTAATGTGGCATTAGGTTTGGTATTTCACCTGGGAAAGCTGTCTGCAAGGTGCTTATGGGACAGCTATTGTCACTGGCACTGGGGGTACACAGCTTTCCAGACATTTTTCAGGTGTAGAGTTAGGTGCCTACGTGTAATTTCAGATTTGAAAAATGTAGAACTAATATTTTTGGGACCGGTATTTTAATCAAATGGAACTGAGCTGCTTATAATTTTCTGGGCTGAAATAAGTGGAAGTAGGGCTGGAATGAAAAGAAGAGTAGGATTTTTTGTTTGCCATTGCTGTTGGTGTCATTACTTGCCTCAGTCATACTGGGCAACATTTTGATGCTGCAGAGGTAAGAGCAATACAGTAACCACTCTGACCTGTGTTTATTTCTGTCTGATTATTCAGACCCTCAAAATTATTTTAACAACAAAGTTTTCTTCATCTGTGAGTTCATTGTATGAAAGAAGTTTGTTTATAAACATTTTTCTGCTTTGTTTCTGATCTTTACATTTCAGTCTACTCTATTTATATTAATTTTCTTAAAAAGATACTTGAAATCTGCAAAGGAACAAAGAAGGACACATGCCAAAAATTTGCCTTCAACACTTTTTGGAGTTGGCGTTAATTTTTGAGCCATTATTCAAGCAGCTGTCCAGGTCAAGTGAGTTCAAGCATGCTTCTTCTGTGCCACTTGCACTCCAAGACTGCAGTGAAGGAAGAGAAGTCTGCAAATTATTAAGCATTTGGCAGTGCCTTCTAGTTGTATTAGGTTATAACTACATCAGTCATATGATTAAGAGGAAGTGACAGGTAAGCAAAATGAGAACAAAAGGCTCGTGCTGTTAGAAGCAAATGTCATACACACCGTACATGTATATCAATGCTCCCTCTAAAAATACATACAACAGAAGGAAAATACGAGAGGGAACATCTGGGTATTTGTTGATATCTGTTCATGTGTGTTTGTACTGTTTTTGTGTACCATACATTGACATTCACCTCATGTATATGTATCTGCTTCTGCTTGTGGAAATCAATATACCCGCGGAATTGTGGCACAGGTTGTAACAGCGTGCTGGAATTGGAGCATAGTGATTTCTTTGTACAGCCCACTGGTCTGTTTACCAGCTTGAAGTTTTTTGTACAGGCTTTTTTATTTTTCCTTTAATTAAGTGATTTTTTGAAAGGTATTCAGCAAACTTTTAAAGGTTTTACTTCTCAGGTTTCTTACAAGCTCTGAATGAATCCAAATAAAATATACAGGTTATTAGAAATTACTACATTTATGGCTTTACTTTTTAAATGACTCTTTATGTATGTTGTAACATTTTATAACAACATTTTTCAAGTTACAAGTTCTACAACTAAGTAAGGGAGTTTTCACAAACACACAATGATTGTGAAACTTACTTTGGTAGATGTTGGTCTGTCTCATGTGCTTGGGGGTGGAAATACCTCATGTTGGCACCTGAGTCAAGGTTTTGTCTGATTAAGCTCACAACCTGGAGTGAGTCAGAGGCAGAAGCCTGACAAGCCATTTTGGAGTGTGTGAAAGAAGGTGAGATTGTATGAGGCCCTGCCCAAAGTGTCTTTGCCTTGGCTGGGGAGAGCAGAGGGCTGCTTGTCTTGTTTCAGAATTAGTCGTGCCAAGCCTTCAGGCTGCTTTCAAAATATATTTTCTGGGCTGTCAGCCATGGGGTATATCACATTTTT
Source organism: Manacus candei (assembly GCF_025592945.1). NCBI lineage: Eukaryota > Metazoa > Chordata > Aves > Passeriformes > Pipridae > Manacus > Manacus candei. The sequence continues at coordinate 38,804,308 of NW_026138076.1, read as the reverse complement.
CACAGACAGTAGAGAGTCATACAGAGGCAGGAGAAGGTGTGGTTTCTTGAAGACCCTACCATTACATTGCCAGTTGACAATTGAGCTGAGTGTGCAATAGGGCAAACTGGTGCTGTTGTTTTCCTGCTTGCATCCTTCCTCCCATATCTTGGGATTTTAATTAACCAGGAGAAGATGAGGAGGACTGTTGTACTGACAGCCACTAAGCAGTGCCATGACACCTGACATTCTTGAGTATCCCCCGTGGGTTTGGCTAGTCCATGTTATTGTCATGGCCCATATGGCAGTCTATGTTCCAATCCTCCAGTTGCCCATATCAATGTCAGTGTTGTCCCACATAATGGCTTTCAGGGTTGAGAGGAGGGTTCAGTTTTTATTTTTAAAATATTGAAACTTATGCACACATATACACCATGTATGAATGAAAGTGAAAACATGAAAAAGCAAAGAATGTGAGTTGAACACTGAAAAGTGAAACAATGTTTAGGAGAAAACATTACCTGAATAACACTGATTCCCTTCTATGTTCCTAACCAGTAGTGTCATATAATGTTAATGGTTGCATTCACAGAGGAAAGAAGTGCAGTATTTAATACTGGTGATTCACATGAGGTGCTCTCAGAAATCCTAAAGATAAGTGGAATTTTTCTTCCTTGAGATGCCCAAGTTAAGTACATTTAGAAAATATGTAGACTAGCTTGAGCCTGTCCTGTCATGTTTCCACAGATATAAAATGAAAATGCCACTCGGCTTTTTTGTTACCACATATAAAGGTTAAATATATGTATATCATTCACTCACAAGCCATTTGGAAGGAAATTTCTTGTGGTGGTAACAACAGTTAAAAGTTTTATGCTGCTGCTAGATATGTATATTTATAGTAACAAAACCAAAAAAGACAGAGCCAACAACTCCCATTTTGAGTGCTTAACATGTGTGCAAATGTAAGAAAGAGCTATTCCTTTTATGTCTCTTCAGAATAATTATCTTTTTTTTTTTTAATTTTCTAATGATATGTCCAGAAAATCAAGACTGATGAAAAACTCAACCAGCTATAGAGAAAATTTTTCAGTAATTTCTTTTCTCTAAAAGGAGACTATGGGTATTTAGTATTGGCATACCTGCCTACAGGTGGTTTGAAGCTCCCTTGAGTGCCTGATGCTGAGGTACCAGAGCTGGTCAGCCAGGTTGTCAAGGATCTATTTCTGATTGCAGTTCAAGTTAGTAGCTGAGCTTCTCTTCATTTTGCACAGGTGTCTGACTCTGCAACTTCATATCTTGGGATGCTGTATTGATTAATATTGTACAAGAGATGTGTATCTTTTTTTTTCTAGCAAACATACCTGTACAAGTCAAATATTAATGCCTAGGGTATTCTGTAAATAGCATTCATAATTCTGCTCTGAAGTAACTTTCTGTGAAGCCATTTTCCACTCTGTTTCTTAGAGAAAAACAAATATATAACAGAACTCTGAGACACCTTCCCAATATTTCATTTGCTGGCTTTCAAATGTCATCCTGGGAGCAATGAGACAAGAAAAGACTCTTTTCTTCCTTCAAGGTCTGCAGTGAACAGTGTAAAGCCACGTACAATGGATTTGGAAGAAGCTTTATATATTATGACAAGTGAGTGTATCTCCAGGGTGCTCTGCTGTTGTGCAATGTAGTTCTAAGCCACATCATCTATTAAGTCACTGAATGTGGTGAAATTTCTGAGGTTCTTACAGATGAAAAGATCCCCATGACTCAGTTCTTATGAATGCAATGAAGTAAGATTATCAGCCTAAATTGTCCCTATTAATCAACAGTGTAATATTACAGTGATAGCCTCTGTGACTCTTCAGAGCTTTGGGACTGTGCTGGGTAGAAGGAGTCAACTGATAATTTTGGGGTCATGTACTCAATCTCAATCTCAAACTGTTCTAGCTGAAAAAAAGAAAAGAAAGCATATGTACTCCTTGCTCCTGGGAAGGCGTTCACATGGTTAGAAAATGCATAATTATAAAGCTCTTTCTACAAAGAGGGAGAATTACTGGGTTTGGCGAAGGTTGTTTTTTTTTTTTACTTTTTTTCCCTCCTCATCCTCTGCCCTCTCACTGTTTCTCATTTCTTATTAAGCCATGAAATTCAGCCTTTCAAAATTTGCCATGCCAACCAAAGGAGGGGATGACTCTGTAGCTATATTTTTTCTGTCCTGCTGAAAATGATTCAGTGTTGACATACCTACGCTGATGTACATCTCTACATTCATGCATTCATACCTTCACCCTGATTTTCAGTTTTTAAGGAGGAATAGTCTGATAAATACATTTAAAATGAGAATGATCTGCCTTCTCACACATAATCAGAGCCCAGTACTGCTGTCAGTACTTTAACTATAATACCTGGCATCCAAGGGATAATAAATACCTTCTTTAATCTTTTTTAATTTGCTGTCAGTGTGTGTGTACTTGTCTGGGTACTTTTCATACCTGTGATCTACTTCTTAGATTATGTCTAACTTCACAAGTTTTATTTTGTTAATCAGCTTTCATAGGAAAGTGACACATTTTAAAAAAAAAATAAAAATTACCAAATTAATTAAAGTTGAGAAACAAAATAAAAAGAAGGTGCAACAGTCTGACTAGAGACAGAAAGCACAGAACAAAACCAGTATCAAATACTGTGGGAATATCTTTTAAAAAAATGCACTGCACTGATCAGGAACTCTCATGATTAAAGCATGCCTATGAAAATTTTTAAAATAGCCAGTTTAAAATAAAGAAACACATTTTCTACTGGGGAAATCTACATAATAAGGAATTTTCTCCATGTCCATTTAGGTACAGTGCCTTCCAAGGAGGAGTCAGTAATTCCTGTCCTGGCAAAGTTTACTCTCTAGTTTTTGATAAAGAGAGATGAAAGATGAAAAGCAATCAAGTCTTTTGTGGACAGAAAAGGGGAGACTGCTAAACTCAGTGCCTGGACCTTAATCTTGGTAGAGAGGAAATACTTGGAGAAGTGAACCTCCAAAAGTGTCAAGGTCATACAGGCTTATGAATATACTAGAGTCTACACTAGAAGCTGTAGAAAGTGGGAACTGAAAAGCACAGGAGGTACAAACTGGGGCTAATTCCCAGTGTGTCTCATGTCACATTGCTGCAAGATGCAATCTCCAGTAGTAAAACGCCCTGCAGATGCCATAACTTGCTTCAGCACATGACATCCAATTTTGCGAGCTCTGATGACAGGCACAGAATTAACTTGGTCTGCTGCCGTAGGCATGCCTGGGAGCTGCTTACCAGTTCCAGCAGCATGTCAAGATATTTGTCCCGTCTTTTATGAAAGAAAAATAGCCATCAGCACTGGCATTTGAAAGAGTGCCAATAAATTCAGGTAGAAACTGAACAGCCATATCAGTTGTTTCCCTTGTGTCTGAAATTAAATGTTATGCTAGGTTTTTTTTGTTGAAACTCAAGTCTCTGAAGACAGAGAGGATATACGTAAGATTTTTATGATATTCATTAAGGTCCTCTTTAATACAAAGCCGACAGAGTTAATTAGGGTAAATAACTGAGTATGTTTCCACCATGTGTAAAATTTTATAGGTGGAATTTAATTGTCTTAAAGTCTGTGGTGAGTTTGAGAAGTCCTATGAAGTTATTTTGTTTTCCATTTTACAAGGCTGTTCTGAAAAGGGTTACACCTATGAGATAGATGCTTTGTAGAAAATTCTATCCTCAGGTATCTGTTCCTGTAAGTGCAATTACTTTTTTCCTGTATAGCACTCATATATAATTTGCTCTTATGAGCTGATTTTGTTTTATTTTTAAAAGTCAAGCCTCTTATCCTAAAGAATAGCATGAAGTACTCCAAAAGGAGACCTCACCCTAACGAACCCTGATTAGGAACCTGTGCCGTGATGTTATCCTGATCGGTGGAAAATTGGTGAAGGAAATAACCAATTTTCAATCAACATAATTGGTTGTTCAGGGGGTTTGAGATCTTGAGAAAAAGCGTTGCATCTTCTACAGCTGTGTTAAAAGACTTTTCTGGGATAGCAAATGAATTACTGGTAAGAATTGCATATTTCCAAAAATATTTACACATATGAGTAGTTGTTTGTAAAAAGCGTCACGTGACAGATACTTTTAATCTCTTCTGTTATAGTCTTTTCAGTCATTACTGAAGTCCAAATTTTATAAAAGATATTTTAAAAAAAACAAGTTCAACCCCCCACCCAAGAAAGAAATTTCTTGATTGATTTCTGTAGATTTCGAGTACATTTTTATTTGCTTGATGGGGATTCGGTTCCATAGTACAAATCCACAGTGGAGTGGTACCCAAAACATGGTTCACTCCATCTTCATTTCAGTGTTAATACATGCTGTTTAAATTACACCAGCATTACACTGTCCTATCTATGTTTGACAATGCTGATGAGTTCTAGAAGCAGAGCAAATGCAAAAGGGAAAATACTCCCTATAATCTCTGTGGAAATATGTCCTGGTCTTGAGCTGGCTATAAATCCATCAAAGTCCAAAAAGTTAAAGGGTCAGTGCCAATTTACCCAGCTGGGAACTTTGGCCCAACTTTGTAATTCATCATGCATTTTGTATGCATTGCTTGATGTTTTCCCACTCTAATCTGACTGCACTTGATGCATAAATAAATTAAGAAATAATAAACACATTCCCATACAAAGCCAGTCTTAACTGATTTTAGCTGTGCTTTAAAGAAATGGATCTCTTTACTAACCATGTCAGTTTGAACCTATTCTGCTGAAGTAGTTTTTGCTTAATATGTGCCTGTGAATTGAAGGTAGCCCAAAGCCACTGCCTTGAACAAGGTGGCTGCTTCACTGCAGTAAAGTTGGGCAGCACAGTGGGGCTTGTGGTGCCACGTCCATCTAAGACAAAGACGTACAATAATGGCACAGATTTGCCACCTCCCCACTGCTGAATTGTGATATTGCAATTAGTATGCATCTCCCATAGGAGAACAATGCTGGATATACATAGCTGTATTCATATATCCTCATGCATTCTTTCACTTCAGATTCTTCTCCCTTAAATCAGACAAGACATGGAATGGCCGCAGTGTAACTGGACATAAAACATTTTTGCTTGCTGTATTTCCCAAGCACTTCCCTTATCACCTTGAGCTGTCCACTCAAGTGTAAAGAGGTTTCACTACCCACCTTCTAAAATTATAGTTTCCATCTATTAAAAGAAAGCTGCTCAAAATCCTTTTGAGAGGATAAATAGCACAGAATGCTTTGATTCATATCTGTATGCTGGAAATTTCACACATCAAGTAAAACACCATGAATACATCATTATTTTGACAGCTTTGTGAAAAAGGAGGCAAGAGGATCGCATTACATGGATTTAATTTCTGAAGTTTCACAGCTTTGTGTTTTGCAAAAGAATTGAATCCTTCCATCAGAGCAGAGCAGGTGGTAAACTGAAGGGCAAAGGGGAGGTACTGTCAAATCTCGTACTTGGCGTGCAAACCCCCACCAAAGGCTTCCAAGTCAGCTCCTGTGTCTCTCAGCTTCTCAGAACAGTGTCTTTTGTCTTTTTTTCAGGCTCGGCACTTCTCCAGATACAAGGAGGGGGTTCACAGAAGAGGATTGGTTAAATTGCCAGAAGTGAGTTTCCCATCAAAACTGTTACAGGTGAAAGAAAAGAGCTTCACTTTTCCCCCCAGAGGATAGTTGGATGCCCAACACAACTATGGCCCCCAACAAAAGGAATTTCATGAGCCAGCCTTCAGGTAAGACAATAATCTGTCTGTAAATACCAGGGACAAATTTGAGTGAAAATCACAGTAGTGTCAGTGTGCCACAGACAAGGAGCAACATTCCGGCTGCATTGAAAGACTATTTATATTATGGTAGGTGAAGGGAGACTGGGAAGAGTGTCCTTTGTTTCTCTGAGCAGTAGCACCCTCCCATGTTCTCATGTCTCTGTGCCTGTTTGCAAAGCTTGCCCACCCAAACATTTATGCATCATGTTTGTAGAAAGCCATTTTAAAGCACAGAGGACATTGAACCATTTTATTTCCCTTTTAGTTATGGATTTGGGTCTCTCTTGGTAATTACGAAATGAGAAATATATTTGTAGAAAACAAAGGAGGTTTCCCTCTCCCATCTCATAACTCCAGGATCTGAGCCTTTTAAAAAAATAAAAAGTACATGCATGTATTTGGTTAGGATTTTTAACATACAGCCTTCTTCTTCACCTTTTGCTCTCAGCTGCCTTAATTACCAGTTCTCCTTGATCTGAGGCAGTTTAGGATTGTATCAAGCATGTCCTTTCTTGTGGAGTAGAAACCTTTTTTAAGCTTTGGCATTGACTTAAAAAACATCTGCTATGGTAATGGTGGTATTTCAGTACTTTTTCTTCTGTGGCCAGGAGAACACAGAAATTGCAAGGATAATGCAGAATCATAATTAAAACTAAAAGTGAACTGAGATTCAGTCAAAGCTCAGAAAACTTCTCAGTAAAGTTCACATTTTTATGGGCTTGTTATTTTGTACAAATCCATTTTCTTCTTTCCTGTCACATCTCCAAACCTTTTTGTAAGGAATCACCATCTCCTTTTTCCCCTAATTTAAATTCTGCTCTATCTGTTTGGGATATTAGGTATGCCTTAGCAGTAAAATTATTTTAATGATGTGGCTGAGTGCTCATATATATTCAGGCAAGCAAACATAAAATGGTCATTCTTTATATTAAGGGTCTATCTATAGTTTAGAAAAGGCAATAAATGATAGATTGAAAGCATAGGTGGCTCCACTAGTGGATGGTGTGTATTACAGAGGTTATTAGCTCATCAGTTGAAGGTGCCGTAGATGGCTGCAAGCCAAACTTGCAAGGCACCTGCACAATGGCTGGACTCCATAACAACTGATTTACTAAGTATTAACATGCAGATTAACTCTTTAGCAACTCTTTATGAAATGTATGTGTTTTGCACCCAAATGGCAAATAGCACTGTAAAAGGAGACACAAATTTTCCTTATGAATTGGCTCTTATTATTGTTTAAACATGGAATAGGATGTGCAAGGGTGCCTATGCCCAAGCAGAGCCAGATGTGCCTCAGCCTCTCCTTAGTTATCTGGTAGCTGCTCTGAAGCTGGGTAAAGAGACAACTCCTTCATCTTTTAGCGAAGTCCAGTGCTTTACTGCTAACAAGGTGTTGGTTTTTTTTCTTGTGAAATGCAAAAGATTCTCATTGTAACTTAAACCTGTTATTTTTATCTTGTCTACCCTGGAAGTGGAGAATAGATTGCTCCCTTCCTTTTTCCTGCAACCTTTTATGTACTTGATTACTGCTGTTATATCTCCTCTTAGTTTTCTGTCTACTTTTAGTAGTTGTCCTTGTTTCATGGCTTCATTTGTCCCAATCAGCAGGAAAATTCCCTTACATAAAGTGGCTTTGGATCAAGCCCTTTGCTAAATAAAACTCTGCATTGAAAATATCCTTTTAGTAGTTCAGAAGTTGTATATTGGGATGGCAAGGATGTGCTATTTAAAATCACGCTTAACGGGCAAAAGTCTCATTTGGAACAAAAAAAGTTACATTCAGGCTACTTAAAATCATTATTTCTATTTATCTTCCTAGCCCTATTTTTTCTACCAGTTCTACCACTCTTTACAGTTCTTCACAACCAACACTGTAATCTTTTTTAAATTATCATAAACTAACTCTCTATTGACCAGGGTCAGAAAAGCCACTATAAGAATACCACTGCAGAAAGCTACAGTGTTAAGACTTTGGGTCTTTTTTACTAACAGAGTTGTCTATCATTAGGTGTTTCCAATAATGGCTGTAGAAAGCATCGATTACTTTTCTGTCTTCAATTTATAAATTCAGTTTACGAGAGAGTGAGAAAATAAAAAACAAAGGCATGGAATGGTCTAAGTGTCCCTGGGTAGGTTTACTGTTTTGTTTTGCCTAGGGTTCTCTCTCCTCTTTCATGAAGGCTTAGATTTTTTTGGTGAAAAAAAGTCTGAATAAATGCAAAACCAGTACAATTTATTTTCTGCTGTTTATTTCTTCATAACACAGAGACAATTTTTCTAGTTGTGTGAACATTAACAAAGGACTGGGCTAGAAATTTTCAGACAAAAAGTTTAAGGATCCCTGTGACTCATGACCAGTCACCTCTCTCTTGGCACGGCTATGTAGAAGACAGAGGGTGCAGAGGGCTCTTTTACCCATGTGGTCTGTGAAGCAGCAGGGACTTTGTGATCTCTGGAGTGTGGGATGTGAAGGTAGCCTCGAATAGGGACACCTTGAGCAAAGGGCAAAGGATGGGAACTGGCTGTTTGAAGAGGACTGGGTGCACATGAAGGGGTTCTGCAACAGTCAAGGCTTGACCCATGTCTGGGGCAAACATAGAAAGCACTGTGGAAGGCTGTGCCAACACTACCTGTGTCCTGTTGTATCTCACCATCTGACATCACCTCTGCTCTCACCCACAACACAGACATGAAACTGTAGAGCCCACAGCTTGGTGCTTAGGCTGGTTGGCTATGCCCTGTTACTGGATAAGATCTATATTCCTACTATTGCTTCACACAGGTTTTGCTGTCAAAATAGATGTACATGTCTATCTTGTCCTGGTTGCTGTTGTCTGGCAGAGATGTGCCCACTGGGATGAGGAGGAGAAAGGAGACCTTGCCTAGGGCTTGGCTGGCTGGAAGAGGTTGCCAACAAGCAAAGAGAGCACAGGGCAACAGGTCATGCCTGCTGCCTGGGGCACACACTCAAACCAAAGGGGATGAGGAAAAAAATTACCTGTAAGGTGTTTTTCCATGATGAGATAGTGCTACAAGGAGTGATGCAGATCCTCATAGCTAAAATTCAAGAGACACAAGATCAGCTTTTCTTTTTGTACCGATGTTCTTTGTTTTAGTAGGTGATATCAGTAGCCTATATATTATTTTGAGTGAACATATATATAGCCATTTTCTGAACAGAATTTCTACCTTTATTCCCAAAGGGTGAAAAGGAAATTCTTCTTAGATGTCTGTCTATAGTCCTGAAGGGCTCAGGAGAACATGAGGCTGAGCAAATTTATAGATCCAATTCTGCATGGTTGCTTGTGGCAAAGGCAGAGGCAGATAAAGAAGACTCTGAATACTAGAGTAAAAGTTATAAAAAGTGGTTATTTAGGTTGTGGTCCACAGTCCTTCTGTGAGAAGATCTGCTGAGAACAGATTAATGTTTCCAGAATCAGGCTCAGGTTGCCTTGGGATAAGCAGATGGAGGAGAGTTTGCTAATTTCTTCTTGCCAGAGTTAATTTTTTGCCTCTGGTCTTTTAGAAATTCTCATAAGCATAGATCTCTGAGAAGAAACTCTAAGTGACACGGGTTGCCAAGCTGTGTCTATGAGGCAGAACCTCTTCAGAGCACCTTATGAACACAGAGTTGGATAGGCATTTTAGTAACGTCTCTGACTTTCTCCCTGCTGAGTCATTCTAGAGGAGGAGAATGGTTTGATTTCTGTCTGTAGCCAAGGTAGGTTGTACAAAATCTGTAATGCACAAATGATATTAAATGAGCAGAGATGATTCCGTGTGTGAATTGTTTGTCAGGTTACAGGCATTTTGCTGAAACTTCTCGTTTCTCTGTCTTCCCTCATCAACATTAAAAAAAAAAATCGTAGTAAAGTAATTCAGCAAGAACTGGAATTGAAGTTCAGTATCAAGCAGATGCCTGCCTCATGGCTAATTATGAGTGCCAACTGGGAACATTTATAAAGATACCTGATGCTGTCAAGCCTCTACAGTCCACTAGGACATCAGCTGGATGTATTGAATCCAATTTAATTTTATGTAACTTAGACTGAGATTTCTCCCACTTCACTGGATTTGGTTGCAGTTGATCAGAGGTTTAAAAAACTAAACCAGACTAAAAACATCAGGCTTGTCTTTTATACCTGGTTTGTCTCTACAGTGATCTAGCAGAGGAGTATGCACATGCCGATGGAAATGGGAATTAGTCCTATTATACATTAAAAACCTTAGAGATATGGGAGCACTTGGAAGGTTTTAGCTTAAGTTTGCCTTGTACATTCATCTTCCTCCAGCCAGATTGAACATGAAATGATTTGGCATGTGTTCCTGATCCTCTGTCATTGATGAATGCCACTTAGTAACATATTTGCATGATATTTTGAGCAGGATAAATGGATGCTTGAGTCTTTTTTAGAGGCCGTGGCTTTGGATTTTTTCCAGAAATGTAGTCTTGCTGTTGTTCTAAGCTCACATTGTGAATGTTATTTCCCACATGGTATGTAACGAGGTCCTGGTGCTATTTATTCAGGGTGCACTTTGCTGTGGTCTGCAACTTCTCCCTGCCTGCTACGCAAGCACTGAGAGAGGAGGGGATGTCAAACCTCCCAACTCTACCTCCTCTTTGCATGAATTTTTTACTAGGGCGTGAAAAACATGCTAAATGAGATCTTTAAAGATGCACACTCACATGTGAGAGAGCAGTATTGCCCTTTCTTAAACATGAAAGCTGTCAATAGATCCAACTGGAGAGAGTCCTGCTGTATCTGCTGCAGGCTTACCTTGCATGCACCAAGCAACATCTGTCCCCAAATGAACTGATCTCTATCTTACTGTTTATGACTCTTGTGCCATGCTCATTATTTATTTAATGCAACATCCCAGTGAAATAGAACAGTCATTCATAAGCCCCTGACAACAAACAATCATGAAAATTGCCTTTGAATTTCCCTAATTTACTTGTAAGAGTCAGAACAATAGGAAAGAATAATTGTAGTTATTAAAAGAAATTGCTGCAGGCGAAATATAACCCATTTTAAAACTCAAATCCAGGAAAACAAAACGGGGGCAAAAAGGAGAGCCCACCCAGTAAGATGCTTCATGCTCCCTGCCTCCTTTTGTCTGTGTAATGAGAGACTTCACCTTGCTTTTGCTTTTCCAAGCAGTGTTATTTAGGAAGAAAATCAAAGCATTTAGTATCAGCACAGTCAAACTGTGTGTGGCAGCGCCTCGCCTGGCACAGCCATTGAAGAGCTGTTTTCTTCTAATCTGCATCATGCCAACGCAAAAACATCCCTTTCTGGAAACTCAATGCATTGGAAACCAGTACGAGGAGAACTCACTCACTCTAACATTAACTACTGTACAGAGAGTAACTCCTTCCTGGGCACAAAATAGAATGACTGTGAAACCAAGAGGTATTTAGGATTTTCAAAAGAACACAACTGGCTTTTATTGTTATATCACCCCTAATGAGATTTGTTCTCTTTAGTCATTTAGAGCTAGATTTAAAAGAATTTGGGTTCCTAGAGATGCATCTATAGAGCCTTGAGGATTCCTGTTGGTCCAGACCCAGCTGACTTTGCACATGGAGAGAGGTGGTGAACTGCTGTCTGCCCTTGGCTGTACAGGAAACCTCTAAGCAATGGCAGAAATAAATAGGGCTGTGACTTCTGTGTGCCCAACTTCCCTGTAAGAGCTGAGCTCCTCAATTGGTTAAACAGTGCAGCACTAAGCAAAACGATGCTTAAGTTCCTGTAAGACTTGTGCCTTAGAAACCAAGTAGCATTGTAAGAAGAATCCATGCTTAATACAAACTGCCTGCTTTTGTCCTGGCCAATTCAATAGAGCTTTGTCCAGTATAACTGAGCATGAGGGTAACTCTCCTCTCTGAGTACAAATGAAATGTATTTGGTTCTCCCACTATTGTATAAGGAGATAACAGAACAAAGGATTGCTGCAATTTGAGGCTATGAACCCTCATTTTCTCTCCAGTCCACCTAAATAAAAAGAATTTCTTGTTGGTCTGTGATCTTCCCTTCTGCAAGTCAAAGCCCTTTCAGTTCCTACTGCAAGTAATGGCAGTTTACTCACAATTTTTCAGCTGCATGTGATATTCGAAATTGGCCACCTTGTTGTAATGAAAAGTGGCCTGCCAATACGGAGATCCTTCCAAAGAAGCCCGGCTATTGTCAGAGGAGAGCAAGCAACTGTGCTAATATTCTTGCATAGCTGTTTTACTTCATGCTTCACCGCAGGAGCAAAGCAAAGCAGCGGAGGCCACTGTCAAGTGTTTACAGAATGTGGCTCTTTGACAAAAATGATTGTCAGGCAGTGACTATAACAAAACATTAGCAGGAGATAGTGGGTTTTTTTTGCTTTTTTTACCCAGGCAGCTGGCAGTCTTAATTGCTCTGAAGGAATAGGAACAGAATTTCATTTTTTTCTCTTGTTATTTGGGGATGTAAATCATTCATCATTTTAACTCTTAGACTCCCTGCCTAATTTTCCCTTATCAAAGTAAAGGTGGATAAAACTTCCTTTTAGTTGCCTTTCTGTAGACATCGAGCATATCCACTAAATGTCTCTGTTTTGCACTGATTAAATGTGAATAAAATTTAAACTGTATTCAACATCCAGTAGCTGAAATAATTTTCGCCAACAAGCCCAGAATATTGAATAGTCATTTTGATCAGTGTTATTCAAGGGAAGTTGAGAATCCGTATCATAGCAATTCAATGCTCTCAGGCACGTGGTGTGAGTCTTGGGGTTGTCCTGTGCAGGGTCAGGAGTTGGACTTTGATGATCCTTGTAGGTCCCTTCCAACTCAGGATATTCTATGATTCCACAATTTTAAACAGCTTGTGTAAATCCAGACAAACTCGTTTATGAACACTGGGGAATGTTAGTTCAAGCCTATAGCAATCTAAGGCTGATTTAGGAATACTGCAATATTCCTAGTTCTTATTTCAGCTTGCTAAACTATTTTGTTGGCTTAGATGTTTTCACTGTGCTTTGGTCTCATGACTGCTTTTTATGGCATTTAATAATTTCCTTAAATGTGTTGGCACAGGTGATTTGACACAGTGAGTAGGCTCAACGAACCACCAACAAAATGTTCCTCTTTTCTGGATAATTCCTGTAGTTGTGCAGAGAGAAAGATAAGGAAGTATATTAGTCTGACCAACTGCATTTTAGTCGGTAACTTCTACCCTCTCTCCTCTGTAATCCGGAGTCGTATTTCTAAAGTTAATGGACAAAATCATGTTAAGAGTAAAGTGTATAATGGAAGAATAATATTGGAGGCAAAGATTCTTCTGTGATCTTTTCTATTTCTATAGGAACCTTTGCTGATTTACTTGTGAGGTGAAGGCAGACTTCCTGTTCTCTCTCGCCTTCTTTTTAATTCAATCAGACAGCTTCATTGTGGAGCCACATATGTGGGAAAGATAGACTGTAGACTCACACCTTTTTTACAGTGGTCTTCCTGAATACACTAGCTCCTAGGTGATCCAGAGCTATTATATGGAGCTTCAAGCCACAGGTAGATTTGCTATGAAGCTGTTCAGTGAATGACTTTCAGCAGAGTGTGAATGTTCCTGGGTATGTAAAGTGATAGGTGCCAAAGGGTTGTGTTAAAATCCACTTTCTGTTGTACAGGGGTAGAAGGCAAAGCAGTGACAGCTCAAACACAAGAGTAGGGTATTTTTGGCTTCAGGAAGAGCAGTTCACAGTGTGTGTAACCTGCTAAAGAAAAAGGATGGCAGTTTGAAATATGCAAAGGGATAGTTTATATAAATCTGTAGAAGGTACAGGGCATGAAGCAGGCAAAATATTTCCCAGAAACATTGTTGAACTTAGGGACTGCTTTGGGACACAAGAACAAACCTTGGACACCTTGGAAATTTTTATCTCATATTTCATAGAATAGGTCGTTTCTATAAAAGAATATAACATAGTTTACCACAAATAAAAACAGTTAGAAAGCCAGTGCAGCCTTCTGTATCTCCCCATACTAATGGATTCACCAGACTGTCTTCAAAACTGCAGTGTAACACAGGCTACTTCTTCCACTGCATCTCAACCACTAGAAGTTACGACTCTTGACCTTTAAATGTTAGGAATAATAAAATTCATTATTAATGAGTAGTCAATTAACAAATAAATGCCCCTCTGGTAAAACCAAAATGTAATGTTTTGAAATACTGCCACCTTCTGATCAGTCTGGGATGGAAAACTGAGTTACAAGGAACTTGACAAAATTTTTTTATCAACTCTAATAATTCAGTTCCTGATTTCATAATGTTAGAACCATGTTGCACCATTTGTTTTGCACAGCCAACTTTCACTACATGTGAGAATACATACAGAGTAACATGTAGATGAGATGAGAAAAATGCAGTATGATTTCTTAAAAGTGATGAGAGAGACAACAGCACACTTGTTTGAAGTGAGGAAAAGCACTTAGGTGTATTATATGTGAGTTTAAAGATTTACAAGCACAGAGCCTGCACTTTAAGTTACATAAGCATTAAATGGACTACAGAATTGCAACTAAATTGTTGGTATGACATGCGGGATGAGCTTGTCAGAGGAGAGGTATGTGTAGTGTGAGTCTTAGAGAAGCCAACTTCCCTGCTTTTCCATAACACTTGTCTCTGACATCAATGTGTCCATGAAAGGTTAATTTTTTTTTACCATTTTTATTTCATTAACATACAGTGATACTTGTCTGCATGCCACCTTTGTGTATATTTTAATTATACAGATGGTGTTTTATGTGTCCAGCCCTATATCATTGCTACATTACTTACACTTGGCAGTGATACATAGAAATAACTTTCCCCAAGCTGGCTTTTTCTTGCAAAGTTCATCCAATTTCAGTTTTGCAAATATCCTTTGTGCTGTGGCAATATATATTGTGTACCTAAATGGCTTGCATATAGTTTTAAATTCCCTTGATAGGGAAAAATCTGTTTGACAAAGGAAATGCTTAGAAGAAGCAGAAATTAACACAAAAACTAAACTAATGTGACAATCAAGTTATCATTTCAAATTCTCAAAATTTAGGCAATTTAGGTTCTCATATTTCCTTTGATTCACTTGAATTTACCCAGGTTCTTTGTTGGGATCAAGTGAGGTGGGGATGCCTGTGTCACACTCCCAGCTGTGGGATTGTTGTGGACCAGGCTGATGACAAAGGCCTGACTGCACTACCTTTTCCCAAAAGGGTACAAATAAGATGTGCTTATATTGTAGACACAGTGGGTTTTTTTCCCCAGTAGAAGGGATATTTTGAGATGGCTGAGAAAGAGGATCCCTTTTTAAGTGTTATTTGGTATGGTAACAGGATGGCAGCAAAAGGAGAGTGACTAATTTCAAAGACGCAGCATTGCTGTCTTGCGAATTCATCCCGTATTATAACTCTCCTCCTATCTGGAGCACCATGAGCAGAATCTGTTGGACTCATAGTAGGAACAGGCAGACTTGAACATGTGCATCACCCAGGCAGTGAGGCAGTACTGGGGCTTGGGCAGGGAAAGCACACTGGCTGTCCATGAATATAGAGGCCCTTCTCATGGTCACTATGAATATTTTATTTACTTTTTAATTTAATTTTTCTTTTTACTTTTTTATTTTACTTTTATTTACATTTTATTTTCTTTCTCATATCAATCAGCTTCTTGGATTTCCCACTCATTGCATGACATTTGTTTTGGCTTGATTTTTTTGACTTTCCACCTTGGTAATATTTGAACTTACTAGCTTATTTCAACCTGATTTTGGGGAAGAGGCGGTTTGAGCATGCTGAGTTTCTGCGTACTTTCTGAAAATAGGGGGTCAAGTAAAGGACTCAAACCTTATCAGTGCTCCACTAACGAGAAAGGCTGAAATATGAGCTCTACTGTATAATTGTACACCAGGGAATCCGCATGCAAGAGAGACATACTCAATGAAAGCACTCAGAAACCAAATTTCAAAAACTCTCCTGCCTGTGTAATTACTAGTACGTTGGCTTTGAGAACTCCAAAACAGGTAAAGGGGTTTGTGTTTAACCAAAGCAGCTGAGTCCTACAGCAGGACTTGCACTGCACTTTGGCTAGTAATGGCAGGCGAATGTTGAAATGTTATGCACAGAGGGGACTGCCCTGGAGATGTACCCTCTATGATCTGTAATGTGCCGTTTTTGTCATTATAAACTTAAAGTAAGAACCATTTTCTCATTAGAATGGTGAATAGTCTTGACTCCTGAACACTTACCAAAGCACGAGAAGCTGTGCTGTTATCCCAGGATGTGTATTTTCCTTGATAGTTTCTAAATGTGTTTCTTGTTTCAATTTGATACAGAACAGTCTCTTCTGCTGAACAATAGAAACTTCATCTCTTGAGTTTCAAATAAGGGACTATCCCATAGCAGAGTGTTAGAGCTTCATATAATCTGCTGAATGTAAGTGACAAGCCACACAGCAAGATTTGATAGCAATCTGCAAGTGTTTTTAAAACAGATCTTAACCATATGTACAGTGTACCACTTCTGCTGTTGTATATTGAGCTCAGGAGAAGGCAAGTAACATAATTGCCTTCAGCAAAATTGTCAAACAAGGAAATCTTTTAAAACTACATAGAAGGGGGAACATAATGAAAGCCTTGGAAGGAAGAGGCTAAGAGCAGAAAAATTGGCAGGGAACATTAACATATATTTTTCACCAGTCTTTTCACAGAGAGAGGAATGACCCAGAGGCTTGACTGTTATAGTTCTTTTTTCAGTGAAAAAATTTTGTATGTGCTGCTGTGTAGAAGAGAAATGCTTTTTTCCCCTGTGTTATTTTACATTTCAGTTTGGACAAGCAAGAGGAAGCTTTATTTAGCCTGTTGAGTCCAACCCCACAGTAATAAAGCATATAAAACTTCCAAGAAGTGAAAGGCATGCTGAATTCACATTTCAGATAGATTTCAGGATAACTCCTTGGCTGGTATAACCATATGTCATAAAAGACATAAATTATTAGAAATTATTTGCTACAGTCTGCAATCATATTACCTCCCAGGGACCTTTTAGGCTGGATTTATGAAGAGAGATGTTTCCTGAATGTTTTTCCTAAAGAAACAACAGATTGCAGGACAAATCAAATTTTGATGAAATAAGGACTCTGGATTTGAATTGCTAAGTGATACCTAAGAGTTAGTGACTATATCCTCCAGAGGCAGTTAGGGATAGCTATCCACAAGGATATAGGAGGATATTTTTTGCTTTATGACATATGCAGATGTTGCTGAATAGCAGCCACTTATCTGGTTCTTCTCCTGCAGAAGTATTGTGGAGAAATGGCACAGGAGTGAGAAAAGCTTTAAAGATCTTCCATCTGGGTGAGTGGAAAGCTGTGAATCGAAATTGTCTTTAGGTAAGGGCGAGAGATGATCTCTTGGGCCTAAATGGTTGAGTAGAAACCTGCAAAATATAAGCAAGTATCACATTGTGGTGGTTGTAGTTGTATACATCAAGGCTCTGTGCTGCACTGTGGTCATTTCCAGCTTTCATTTACTTGTTCTGGAAAGTGCTCTTCATCCCCTTTTTTGCTTCAACCCTTGTCTGCTTGTGCTGTAAGGCAGTGCAAGCACAGAACATCAGGCAGCTCACAGATCACATGCAAGAGAAAATCTTTGTCCGTGAGATGTAGGTAGCTTCCTCTTTCCTCTGAACATTGTAGATTTACTGTTGCTTTTCCTCTCTTTTCAAATTGTCCTTGCCCTTTGAGGAAAAGCCTTGCATGAATCCATAAATGCCATCCATCCTGTGTTTTCTTAACCAGATACTAAAATCTTATGCACCTGGGTATAGGTGAACGGTTCTGGCTTCATATACATCAAGACTGTGGGCAGTCTGAATACCAGATAATCCTGCAAATAAGGGAATAAGACAGCAATGAGCAGGGCTTGAGCCTTTACGTGGTCTCTGTTACTGGAGCCAGTGTGGATAAAGTGTAGCAGCCTGGCTTTTGGGAAGACACTACTGTTCATTGCTTTGTGCTTCTACAGGTATGATAATCATAGCAATCTGGTCCTGCTTGATGGAGGAAGGAGTCTAGTAGGAAAGCTTTTAGTATGGAGATGTGTGGATAGAGGAATTCCATAATTAACAATAATGATCACCACAGGTGACATTTCTTTGTAGTTAATAGCTGCTGGTATGAAATGCCCTGAGGCAGAGCCTCAAGCTTCTAAGCTAGCAAGTGAATTGCCAGACTATTTGACCTGCGGTTCATTCCTAATATATATGGTGTGACTATGAAAAACCTGAGCAAAATGTTCATGGACTCTGCTTCTTGGGCTGTGTGGGAGCGCCAGCAATTTTGTATTTGGGATTGAAGCAGATATCTCATCTCGGTAATAGTGTTTGCACCAGCTCTCTAGGAAGATGCAGAACTGTAGGCATCACTTCCATCTTCTAGAGGGAAAGCAAAGAAAGTCTTATACATCTGAGAAAGTGTAAAAAATTGTAGCCAAATTCTGCAGTAGAAACATTATGGAGATTTTCACCCTCAGGGCCATGGAAGTTAACCCCAATAAGTGGGTTGACCGAAAAAACAGTAGTGCTGAAAAAGGTGATGGCTCTTAGGCTATCCCTTTTTTCACCATCTCCATTTCTGAAGATTCCTTCTGCAACTCTTTTGACAAAGAAGGGATGGAAAAAGTTAGACGGTTCTGAATTATTCTGCAGGCAGGAGAAATGGGGCTTGTGACCAGGAATGGGAGATGGGGCAGCTGTTTGCCAGCTGAACACTTCAATGTTCCCTGGATGTTGCTTTTATTGGTGATTCAGAGATGGGTCATGCTCTGCACACCTGATCCTGCCAAAGCAGCCAAACTGCCTCTGTCAGTATGGGATGCAGCAGCCAAGTAAGGCTGGGGCTATGCCAGGGTGGCTCACGTGTCACTGTCTGAGCTGAGTAACCTTATTTGATACAAACTTGATTTAGACTGAGAACATGGCTTTTGCAAGTCCTGACCACTTCAAAAATGCAACTTTGGCCAGCTTATTTGGGGGAATAGTCTAGTGGCCCCTAAATGCTCAGACAAGCAAAAGCCAATTTTTTTTCAAAAGACTGATTAAAATACTCCAAGTAGAGGTTCTTCCCAAAGTAGAGTAGAGGTTCTTCCCAAAGCTTTTTTTCCACTTACCATCTCACCATAAAATCTATTATTGCCCACTTTTAAATGCAACTAGCCCTTTGTCTCCAGAGATTGCCCAGTGAATAGTACAGGTCTTGTTTATTGTTCTAAACACACTGAGACACATAAACAGATCTACTGTAACAAGAAGTAACCCATTACTGTAAGAGAAGACTGTGCACTGAAATATATCTTTAGGCTTCAGTCTGAAATACAACCTGCTGTCATGTTTTCTGCATGGCTGGCAATCTTACCGTATGACAAAACAGATCACAGTGCAAAATAGCTGTGTTTTATCTTCTGCTAAAAAATTGAACCTGCTTCAGTGAAGCATATGGGAATTGGACTAAAGAAGTGGACTCTTTCCTGCAGTTGGGTGTGCTGCTATTAGGAAGAAAAAAGCATCAAGAATCCGAACGAAAGGGAAGACAAGCGTAGTTGCTTTTTTTTTGCAGCAGCAGCAGCAGTTGCAAGTGTTATTTGTGTTAATAATATTTGGCCTCATCACAAAAGCATGCTGTCATCAGCTCTTGCATTCTCTCACTTCCTTCACCTATGTGGCTTGTGCTATGCCTCTATTCAGGGTTCTGTGTTTTAGAGAAACTTCAGCTATAAACCTCTCTAGTTGGAACCCCATGTGCTTAACAGTTGACATATCAGTTTGTTTCTATGGAGTGAATATTAAAATTAATGTAAAAGACTAAACCCCAAAGACTAAATTAAAATAACAAAAGAGATATTACTTACTGAAAGGAAATGAATGAACAACATTAGACCATGAATTAGATTTTTCATGAAGCTCAGCTCCTATTAAGCAGCTGTATAAATAGAGGCACTGAAGGGCTTAACCTCTCTCTGCTCCCATGTTTTTCTGTGGGAGCAATTGGCATAGCTGGTTTCTAGATCTGACCTTTTTGCACCTTTTTATGTGCACTTGATTTATTCATTTTAGTTCATCATTAATTGATGAGATGCAGACAGTGAGACCTAGCAGAGGTGGTGTTGTGTCTGACATATGATAGCTTTGCTGAGATGAGGTGAGATGACTGGAGTAGGTCCCCTCTAGGAACCAGCACTGATAATGAAACAGGTCCATTAGCATTGGTACAGTCTTAATCTAGAACAGCTTTATCCCTGGTTCTGACTCTGAAAGCTTTAGCAAGGGCTGTAGTCTACTTGCAAGGTATATATTTGAGTGTCTTCCTGAAAATGGATGGGTTTATAGTTCCTCTTTAAGTATATGTATCAACCAAGACCCTTGATAGTTTCCAGTGTAATCAATATTGTGTTAATGAGCAGCAGATACAGATATGGTCCACACTGCAAAAGCAAAACTATGTCCTAGTTGTACTGGGGACTGTGAATTAGTTCCCAGGTGTTACAACTTTGTTCCTTTGTACCTGGGGGGATGACAAGGAACAGTTCTCTCTCCTGCTTCTCACAAAACAGCCACAGCATGTGTGACTGTTTGTGCAAGGTGGGAGAGGCGGGTGGGCTAACAGTTTAGAAGGAGTTCTAGGTGGTTGCTTGAACCTCCAGGTGAAACAAAGTGAACCCAAGGTGAGAGGTATGTTAGAGACTAGGGAATATTTAAGCTTAGTAGGGTGAGTTACTATCAAACCTGCAAATGAGGGGGAAGTATTTTATTAGGGCAATCCTATGGAGAAGAAGGGCTGTCTGAAAGTGAAGATATTCCTACATTCAAGTTTGGCTACTTCTATTATTTTTTATGGCACTGAACAGGCCCTTTTTGCAAAATGACAACTCTGAAAAAGACAACTAATACCCGTATGCAGCCCTGTGGTTAGTCTCCTGCCTCATCTGTTTTTGTTTTTGGCCTTCACACAAATCTGATTTGTAATCCAGCACTGTTCCCTGTCCTGGAGGTTCAGTTCCTGGTGCCATGAGAAGGCAAGTGCACTGACGTTTGTCAGGTGGACATCACCTGGCAAGCACTGCCCTGAGGAGCTTGGATAAGTGTAATGTGTAAGTAAGTGCAAAGTCCCTGGTTTCCTGTTTACATGACAGTAATTGTTAATTTGAACTAGTGGCTTCAGAAGAAAAGAAAGCATGTTTTATTACCTGATCTATAGGAGGTGGGCATGGAAAAACAGCTGTTTGTAATGGTGCAAAACTGAGAAATGCAAGTGCTAGGCAGCCTATTCATCCCTTGTCTCTCCATTCTGCCTGCTTCCCAAAGTGTATTTGCATTGGCACTGTTGGAAATGGGTGCAAAAGTAGATGCGGATTAATATTAAATAATCCCCCTTATCTCACTCACAAAAGGCTAATATCAGCAGTAAGTAAACCCCAGGTCATCTCATGCAGTGGGTAAACTTGTGCTCCTTAACTAAAGTGCCATCTGAATTCTGATGCTGAGCTTTAAGAAAGTAGGTATTTAAAAACATGGATAAATAACTACCTTATCCTGTAGTATAGGCATCAGCAGTGATCAAGTATCTGAGCTCTGCTTGTCCTGGGGGGAATTTTTTGTTTGCCTGCTTGCTAAATTTTTCAGAAATGTCTCTGAAAGCTGATACAAAAGACTGATGCTGGGTCTCTTATGCTAGAGAGAGCACTTCTGTTCTGACAGTGCTTGTTCCAGTTACTTGAACATTTGGCTGGTGTCCCCTGTGTTCGAAGAGTAATAACAACTTTGCAAAAAAAAAAGCAAAAATACTGTTCTTACTGTAGACTGTAACATTTTCTGTCAGTGACTTCACCCAGTCACATGTTCAGTGTGTCCCCAGAAAGCCAAATTTTCGAAGGTGATATATTTTCCATTAATGGCTGTTGCACAGCAATGAGTTTGATTCCAGGCAGGCACATTATATGAAGCTTACCTTATTATAGATTGTGGTGGGAAAGGCACTCTGTAGATGCAGCTTACTAAATTATCTCTGTGAATCAGTAGGTGGTAACTTTGAGCATGCTGCATGTCTGACCCAGTTGTGAATACAGCCAGTTAAGGGCTGATGTGTTCAGTGTAATAGCTAATCTGTCTCATTTAGCAGGCAATGTGTCAGAGCTTGTATGTGATATATCTGACATGGTGAGTGGCATGTCTGTCTCGGCAGTTGAAAAGCATTACTCATTCTGGAATATATCTTCTTCAATAGAGAATATACACACAAGCACTTATTTATATTTTGTGTTAGCAGATGATTGAGCACACACCAAAATGAATCAATCCTACTTAGTATGCAGAGGGGTTTTCTTGCTCTGTACATCATTCCCCACTTGACCATTATTTTATTTATCAGTAACTGGGATATATTCAAATAATGCAGTCTACAATTGGACTTCTTCCACAGTCTGCTGTGACGTTTTGTTTTTCTGGTTTTTTTTTAATACATTAGCACTGGATAAAATAAAAATATGTGTGAGCATGTGACCAGCAAAAGCTGCTCGAAGGCTTTTTGTCTCTGAGTGCAGGGAAGATTCTCAGATTGTCAAAGAAGTAATTGTAACTTGTTTCTTACCACTGCATACTCTACCATGCCTGCTGTAACTTAGTCTTCTCTCTGTTCAGGGTTCAGAATGCAGTCTTTTGGCAGCCCACGCTCTGCAGGATCACATATTTTTTTCTTAAAAGGGCAAGATGGCTGGCAGCATTTGGAAGGCTGGCAGTGCAGTGCTGCAGGCTGGCTAGAGCTCAGTAACATGGGGTGGGGAGTGGGGATGGTGTCAGCATCTCCAGGACTGTGCTTGAGACCAAGGAATAATAAGAATATTGAAATGTATCTCAGAAGGGAAACAGGGCTACCTCCCAGGTTAAGCTGGCATTCTTAGAGGAACCACAGGAGAGTGAAGGCTTATCTGTTGAGTTAGCAGAATGCCTAATGGGAAGGGGAACTGATCATCTGATTAGCATTGGCACGTTGTCCTTCAGCAGCAGATTGCCTCAGGCAATGGGCACGGAGCTGCTGGTCCTGCACAAGTTTCATGTTGTTCTGCTCCGTTTAGCTTATGCTTTGATTTGCTCCACTTATTTCTCATTTGGTGGAAGATAGAATCAATAAATCTTGAATACAAGTTGCTCAACAGAGGGCTGCACTATTTTTATTCTTTGTGCCGCACACCTGTCTGTGCTATTAGCATGTTTGCTCTTCATGTTGAACTGCTTTCCATATCAATGAAAACATTCTCACTGCTGCTACCTGATTTTTTTTATTATTATTTTTTAAGAGATGAGTCCCCACTGTGCAAATCTCCAACTGTGTGTGCTGTTGATGAAGTCAGATGAGTAGCACCACAAGCAGAAGGCCTGCTGGTCTAAATGCTGTGGGTGGCAAAGCCATTAGTACAACACATAGAATTCCAAGCATTGGTCTATATTACTCAACCACTGTGCCCCAAGCTCCCTTTTTCTCATGTGATAAATCTAGTAGGCTTCTTACTGATGACCACATAAAAAGGAATATCTTGGAAAGATATCTGAAATGCTGCCTGAAACAGCGGTTTGCCTGTTTATTCTTGCAAATGTCTTTATTGCAGCTGGTAAGAAATGTATGCAATCATTCCCAAGTTAAAAATACCTGTTCTTTCTCTAATAGTTTTGCATTAAATTGGGAAGGGGAAACTCACCTTCACCTTTCTTGTGTGCTGGTCTAAATTCCACACTGTGGTGAGCAAATAACACAAATGAGATAATGCTGGCTGTGGGTCTTTTCTCTAAAACCTGTTCCTGAGTATTTGAATAAAATCAGAGCATTTCCTCACAGGGGAAAACACGTATCAGGAAGAGTAATGCACAGGCTGTTTATCTACCTGTCTTGGACTGTTCACTGTGTGATGGAGATGATTTGTGTTACTGTTGATTCTCCAACAGTTAAGGAAGTGGCAGAAGAGAGCCCTCTTGAGTTCAAAACCTTCCTAAAATTTGGACATGCTATAATTTAGAAATGGTCTCTGGATGTTTCTGCTTTATCTCTTCGTTCAAAGTAGGTCCTATAAAAGCAGGTTACTTGAGTCTTGTCCAGTTAAGTTTTAAGTTTTTCCAAGAATTAAAATCCCACAGTCCCTCTGGACACTTGTGCCAATGTTTGGTCATGCATAACTTCGGATAACTCCTCTGTGTTGCAGGACTAGTAGCAGAGGAAGCAAAAATAGTTATCAGATATTGGCAGCTCTCTGGTACTTATGCTGTCCGTGATGAAGTGGTCCAAGCTTCTTCAGGACCAAAGATAAATATCTATACTCATGTCTTCAGTGAGATCAGAGGTGCCAACATTGGCTATGTTGGAATACAATATCCCATATTCAGTCTGGTAGGCACTCAAATTAAATACATGCCAGCTTTTCAAATAATAGCAAAAGAGTATAATGGGGACAGAGCACCCAGAGAAAGCTTGCTGTGTCCTTGTAACTCCTCTGAACTACTATTGTTGGCGACTAAAAATTTGCATGTTTGCTCCAAGTTTTATTGGAACAACGGAAAAAATTAGATGAAAATAGTAGTAGGTACCTTTGACAGCTCAGTCAAATAGGAACTTGCCAGCATATGTTATGCAAAGACAGTAGCTAGCAATAGGGTTCTGTGTTATTTATTTTATAGTATCTACAAACAAACTGTGGATTGTTATCTAAAGGTAGAATTCAAAGAAACTTTGATAATATTTCCAAAGAATTTTTCAGTCATGATGAAGTCTGTCTTTCAGTGTTTCTGTATTACCCTTTCATTACAATAATCAGAGTAAAACTGTGTCCAGCTTAAGCCCCTCCTCCCACCCCAACAATAATTGACTTAAACCACAATTTTTAAGAGATTAGTGATGTGGATTGCTTGGTTTGAGAAATTTCAAGTGTGTCTATATAAGTTAAAATATTGATTTCTATAATTTTGATTTTCCTTTATACTGGCAAATATTTTAAATGGGGAAAGATTTATTTTTTTTAATCAACCAGATATTGTAATTCAGTTACAACTGTTGTCTGCAGGGGTAAACTGTAGTACTATAGACATTTGTCATGTGAGAGTTTTCTACAGCACAGAATTAGTGCTGAAAATTTTCATTCCCACCATCTCTTTTAGTGTTGATGTGAGTCAAGCTTACCATAATTAATTTACATGGAAAACCACTTCTCTACCAAGATATAAAGATGATGATTTTGAGTTGCCAAATTATGTTATAAAATGTATTTATCCAGAAACCTGCCTCTTCCAAAGTAGATGTCTTCATAGTGCATATTCAGTGCACGCCCCTTTTGTGATTTCCACACTGTAGCTGCAATAACTGAGAGCTGAAAACATCATTGCGAGGCTGTCAAATGTGCTGTCTGCATAACTGGTGATAATCTAACTATTCTTCAGCTTCACATATCAAACTGCTGGGAACTGAAACTTCAGCGCTTGTTATTGGCAGCAGTAGGTGGAATTGAGTAATGTGGTTTGAGTGTCAAAGGCCTGTGGTGCTGACAGGAATATTAACCATAAATCAAACACAGCGCAATGGTGGAGCCGGGCTGGAGCAAAAGGCAAGATCTTGCAGACCAGACTGCTTAGACCTTACTTGTGGGAATATTTCCATTGGCTAACAGAAGCAAGGATCGGTGGGCTGGAGCTCTAGTAAGGAGCCATTTAACTTAAAACTAGGAAGGAGTGATAGAGCAGAACAAGTGACATGTGAGATGGCTGTGTGCTCTGCTGAGTGTGTTCCCAGTTGCCTTGCAACCCTGTCACACTTCAGAGGCTGGTGAAGGGGGTATCTCATCCCTGGTTAGGCAATGTCACTGCTACTCCTATATGGCTTCTGCTGTAAAAATCTTTCACTGATGGCTGGCCTTGCACTTGCTGCATTTAAGTGAAGCTTGCAGGGCTGATGTTTAAAATGTCCTTGATTTAGAGCCAGCTTGTGAGATTCTTTCTTGCAGCAAATAGTTCCCCCATTTGCTAAAAGGACCCCACTGCCTGCATTTTGGCTACTCCTAGCACCTACAGTCAACTGAGCTGGGGAAGGTGTGTGACTTCAGCCTCCCTGTTAGCAAATGAATCAAAGCGTTGGGAATTGTTGGTGGGAGGATTGTGTGGAAATTGTCTGGGTACCTCATGGTGACTGCTAACTTTATTTAATGGCATATGGTCTTTCTAGATGCCACAATCATATATTCTATTGCCTTTAGTGACTATTCCAGCAAGTTGCTCTTATGACAAGCTTGACCAACTCTCTTTTTATAATTAGGACCTAGATTATTGCAAGTTTTACGTATTTTTTAAGGTCTGTGCATTTTGTTTATTTACTGTGTTAAACAGAGATGAGGCAAAAAGAGGAAACGGTGCTGAGTTGTAGGGCAGAAGTCTGATTCTAGCTAACTCTACCTGGAAAACCTCTGGGGAAGGGCACTGCAAAATTTTTTTCCAATTATGTGGAGTTTCTCAGTAGGGAGTCAGCTAACAATATCCAGAGCAACTCAGCAAGCAGGAAATGTAAAGCCAGAAGCTAAGCAAAATACAGAGATTTCATTATAAATTAGTGTTGGAAATTAGAGCCAAGCTGTGAAATAACCACAATTAAAATTCAGAGAGCAAAGAAGAAAAAGCTTACCTAGTGACCTCTGCTTGCTGCACAGGGTTAGAAAAGAAGCTGTGCTACTTTAGTATTCTAGCATAATTTGCACATTACTGAAATTGTTGGGAAATTAAAGGAAGACCAAGGGACTGAATCTTAACTGATGAAGAGAGCCTACAGGAAAGACAGAGAGGGACTTTTTACAAGAGCATGTAGTAACAAGACAAGAGGGGAATGGATTCAAACTAAAAGGGAGTAGGTTTAGATTGGATATTAGGAAAAAATTTTTACTTTGAGGGTGGTGAGGTACTGGAGCAGGTTGCCCAGAGAAGTTGTGGATGCCACATCCATGGAAGTGTTCAAGGCTAGGCTGGATGGAGCTCTGAGCAACCTGGTCTAGTTGAAGGTGTCCCTGCCCATGGCAGGGGGCTTGGAACTAGATGATCATTAAGGTCCCTTCCAACCCAAATCATTCTATGACTCTATGAAAAGCAGCCTAACCCAGCTGATATCAAGGCCCCTAAAGTGATGTACAGGAGCTAAAAATGTGCCTCTAAATCAATGGCTCCCCCACTCACTAAGCCAATGTAGATGGAGAGAGCAAAGCAGCTTTTTTTCTGGCAAGTCTATGCACAAGGTCCTAAACTGTATGCGTGTATTCAGTGGATGTGAGCTGTTTAGGAGTAAATAAACCAATCTCAAAGTTAACTCCAGAGGGAGAGAAATGAGTCCTTAATAAATCAGATCAGTATGAGGCAGGGGTTTTTTTGGTGATTCTTTGCTGAATTTCCTTCAGTCAATTAATTTTACTAATATGAAACCAAGTTATACCCAGTTCAAGTTTCTTATGAACATTGAAATTCTAAAATGCCAAACCAATAGCAAAAAAATAGTACCAAGATTCTAACATAAGAGCTCCCTGGAAACAAATTCAAAGGCAGCCAAATAAAACGAGATTAAAATATACAAAATAGTGCAATTTAAAAGAAAATCACTGAATTATTGAAACTCCATAGAAGAGATGTCACAGCAGTACTTCTGATCAGCCTGATTAAAAAAAGCACACTATCCTTTTTTTCTTCCCCTCCTTTGATGTCAAGAAGTGTATTGTAAACTTAAAATGATGTGTGTAGTTCAATCAGATTGATCTGGGAAGTTCAAAGATACTGTAATTTTTTGAGCATTTATACTTTATCCTATATAGTGGAAAGTATGTTGCATGTTTACACAGTGTAACCCTTTTAATACTGTGTTGTAGGACTGCAAACAGAAAACACTTTTATTTAGAGTAAAAAAATAAGCAGCCTCTATGGAAGAGCTCTGTGCTGACCTTCACTGTTCAGGGTCCCTACCTGATGCAGTCAATGCACCAAGTGTCTCACTCACTTGGGGAGAGCTTTGCTCTCCCCAGTTGATTATTTTGCTATAAATTTCCATACAGGCTTTGCAAACTGCCTGAAAATTGCAACATCAGCTGGCAGGTTGAGGAGCTCGAGGGCAGCCTCTGGATCCCTTGCTCTCTGAGCACAAGTGACATTCTCACTGCCGAAGAGGCGCACGGAGCTCGTGATGGCAATTTTGGTGCTGATGCAGCATCCGGGACCCGTCACTGTGCAAAGAATGTGTTTGGGCAGAGCTGCCTCCACAGGATTCTGATATCACTGTGGTGCTCCATACGAAGTGGCCCAAATGAGTGTGAGGGGCAGTGCAGTTCACCTGCTGCCAGAGGTACTGTCAGTATTGGTACTTGAAAGGAGAAGTTTGGGTTTCAGCAGGTGAAAGGGTTGTTATTTCCCTAATGGAACAGAGACTAGGGTTTCCATACGTTGCACGCTACTTAACATGGAAAGAGATGCTTTTTCCCCTTGTAGGGAATTCTGACCCATACTTCTGGCTAACCAACCTATTTTCACCGTCTCTGCCACTGGTAGTTGTTTCAGGTTGTGCTGGGGTCAAGTACCTTTTGAAATTACTTGCCTATTTTGAGTGTTAATTTGTAACCTCTGTCCTAAAAATTCTTCATATAAGTAAATGAGGTGGAAAAAATACTGTTATTGCCCTTTTGAAGGAGAAAAATGAAGCTGTAGACCAAAGCAGTGCTTTAAAAACCCAGTGAAGTAGATGGAAAGGCAGCATTAAGCTGTGGCAGGCTTAGGATTTTGTACCTTTGCAAAGGGCTGATCTAGGCATTGCCAAAAAGAGGTTCAGAGTTCTGCCTCCAGTACAGACAAAGCTGAATTTAAGAACTATTTTAAAGAATTTAAATCTTACAGATTTTCCTTTTAATTATTTATGATATTTTTAGGCAGAATCTATTTAGAGTTTTTCATTTCACCAGAAGTGCCATAGAAAGAAAAAGGAATTGTAATTCTGCATTTTTTTATGGAAACTTTCAATTTATTTTGGCATTTCTGTAGACCTGTTCAATAGACTGCAGAGTGGACCTTGCTTGCTCAAGGCCTGTTGCAGAGAATAAACCCAACTGGCATAATTGAAGCTACAGCTATTTATACTAGCAGAAAGATGTGACCCCTGCTCCTTGATTACTCTGGCAGAACAAAGTGCTACAAGGCAGGGATTTTTTAGTGGTCCTTTATCTACTTGAATTGCCTGGTCAGCTACAAGGTACAGAGCCTGTAAACAAGGGGAAATTGGGATGGCAAACCGATCAATTACAGAATATTGAAAAGATCAAGGAAATGGCAGCAATACTTCTAAAACCAATATGGAAAACCCTTTCTTGTCCAATAACCTCATTCTTGTGACAAAGGTTATAACAAGATGGAAAACGGCACAACATGAATGCATTCTGGTGGCAATGATTGCTGTGAGAATTGGGACTGGTTTGTACTTCACCCATTCTGTCTATCTTTTCTAGATGCTGTATCCCAGGCAACCCAGGCAGAAGGTGTTATATTTATTATGTCCCTGTCGTTTTTTATCTCTTGTAGTGAAAACTGGCATTAAATTGTCTCTCCAACTTCTATTCTTTTAAACAAGCAGGGAAATATGACTACATTACCTTCACTTAATCTCCTAATTATCCCAGTAGAATATATCTTTTTCTTCTCTGACTGATAAGGTGTGTGCCATGGATCTCTAAAGTGGCTGCTGCTAGCACATTTTCTGCCTCATCTTGTAGAAGGGGAGTTTTTGGAAATGGGCTTGGTCTCATTTCCACTACACATCAGGTTTAAGGCCTCAAAAGAGATGAGGTTTAGAGACTGTACACAGAGCTTGAGAGATGGCAAGATACCTGTCTGGAAAGGGTAATGCTTACCTTGTCTTTACAGGGTCTTCTAGATGACTAAAGGCCTTGTAGTTAAAAAATACATATAAATGAAAGACATCTCAGGACATTGCAAGATTTCTATGTTCAGCTTGACAAATCCTTTTTCTTTCTTTCCTGTACTGAAAAGGCTGCTTTGAGCCATTGAAAATGCTCTTTACATCCCAGAGGTTGTTAGCGGCAGGAGGTGTGGAAGGAAAATCCAGCTTTGGCAGTCACAGGATCAAACTTGCCAGGTCAGATCTGTATTATTTTTGATAGGTTAGTGAATGTTAAGGTCACCTGGGTAAGATCAGAACTGGTAAGGGACAATGAAGAGGTGACAGTTTCTTACAGCTGCCTTTGAATAGAGCTTGTGGTGCAGCTCTTCTCTCTCCCTGTGAAGTTTAACGTGTCAGCAAAACCACTGCTGGTGTGGTGGCAGTTTCACTTAAAAGGTATTTTTAAAGTTTGCCACCATGCAACTTTCTACTGCTGCTTCCCAGATGAGTTCATGTGCCAGCAGCACAAAACATGCAGTCAGCTAAGGAACGATGTAGCTTTCTTCTTCTCCTAATGGGTCCCCTTTCCCTACACTCAGCTCCAGTGTAAATCATGCATTCTGGCAAAGCTGGCCAGAGGACACAAGTCCTGGTAGGGCCACAGTCAAGGCTTCTTTCTCTTGCAGACTCTTTGTTGCCCCAATGTATGTTACACGTACTAAATTCAAGTTTCTTTTAGTTCAACCATCACTGCTGCCTACATGATGCTGTTGCCTGTAGCTGGGAAAGTCAAAAAGGAACAATGGAGTGTCAGCAGCTGTCTGAATCAACTCCATCTTCTCTGAGCTGGCAACACTGGTTACTATTCCAGGGCAGGACCATGAGATCCAGGTGAAGTCACAAACCTTAAGGGTTTCCACTAGTTTGTTAGCTGCTCACTGTCTTGAATCTCTCTTTGCTGCTCAGTTCTCGCATGATGGAGTAGGAAGAAAATGTCCGCAACCTGGGACTGCAGCCTGTGCTCCTGGACTGGAGGAGCTTATCTGCTGCTGACTTAGGATCACATACAAACAGATAAGCCAAAAGAGGATCCACACATTCACAAAGATAGAGAAATCCTACTCTAATCTATTGATGAATTCCCTTTTGTTTTGTTCGCTGTTCAACTTAGCTGAGTTACTTCATATTCCTTAGCAAACCAGGGGTCAAGACTTGGAGTTATAGGTGCTCCTTGGTCTTCATCTATGCCCAGATAGCTGCAGAGGGCTCTTGCTACAAAGCTAGGGAAGTCCTCATCTAGTAGCTAGGGAAGAAAGAAATTCCTGTCCTGGTGGTGAGGGAGAAATCCCTCCTTCTGAGTGACATTATGTTTTTCTTCAGCATTACCCACATCAGGTTGTTCTGTCCCCCTTGCTGTCCCCCTCATCCATTTGCAGAGGAGTAGTTCAAAAGTCACAGCTGTTGTTTCAGACTTCATCTATCCCTCTTCAGTTATTCTGCAGATAGGCCAAGACAACAGCTTGTTAGTATTTAAATGAGCCCATCCATATTTTTGCATGAAATTCTCAGTCATTTAAGCCTCATGTCTGGTCACTGAAATGATCTGCTCTCTAATTCAAGGCTTTGCTTTTAAGCCTAACTAGAGTGTAACGCTATTATGTGGTCATTGCCTCTCAAAGGAGGAATAATTCTGAACCTAATCTGCCATTTCAGGGCATTTTTTTTCAATGTTGCTACTACAGAGTGAGGTGCAGGAGGATTCTGCATCATTTGCATGAAAATGAGGGATATCAGAAGAAAATTAGGAGAGGTAGCAGTGGAGTATGCCGTTTTTTGATGCTTCCCTAAAAGAAATTGCAGAACAGCCTGTCAGATCCTGGAATTGCATACTGGCCAAGCCAGGGAAGGATATATGCTACTTAACTCTAAGTCCCTTGGAAATGTAGACTCTGATTGAAATGCTGTTGGCTCTGGCTGACTCAGCACAACCTGGTGCTATTGACTCCCCACCTACCAGCTAAAAATGACAACTCATAGTCTTCTTTGGCTTGAGTCTTTCTGTTACTGTGTTCAGATGGCACAGGGCTTTTGCATCTCTCCCTAGGGCAAGCAGACAGGTTGCCGAAACATGTGGTCGCGTTTCTTGCAGGCAAGGAGGACTCCACGTCCTCAATGCAGTGTGGCTTTGGGAAGCCAAAAGGTGTGTGTGATTCTGGGATTTTGGTTTTCCCCTTCTATGTTTTGGGGGGGCAGTGGAGGTTGTTTGCCACTCTTGTTTGCGTTAGAGCTTCCAGGTGCTTTATACCAACTAACAATATGTATATCATAAAAATGCCAGCTGATGTGCAAGCCAAACTGCTGTAGCTATCATTGGATTGTATTTTTGGAACTGACTTGGATCCAAGGTTTGCATATTTTAAACAAAACCACACTGGCAGAGATCCACACACAGACAAGTTCCTTCCACCATTCTGCTAAGTGACTGACTCTTCCCCCAACAGCTCTTTCTTGATCTCCTCAGAGTTAACTCAACTATGGCTTCAGGGCAGAAAATGACAGTCCAAAATTAACTGAAGAAAACTCTTAAGAATATCTCTCCTCCTCTCCATTACCTTAAAAAAATTAAACTTCTGTTTAGTCTGAAGTGCTTCTGTTGCTCTCAATCCATATCTCCTAATAGGTTTCTTAGAGAAGCATTTTTTTCTATGCAAGTAATTTAAGCTGTACATGCCCTCTGGCTATTTTTTAATTAAAAGAAAAATAAAAAAAATCTTGTCCCGAGTAGGGGGCTTATGCTGTTGATTGACTACAGCAAGGAATTTTGCAGGAATTTTGAATTCTGCACTGCCAGATATGAAGTCAGCCCTATAAGTATAACCCTGACCTGAGGCTGGAATTTTTAAAATGAGATTCTTAATAAGAAAGGGAAGAAATAAATTTGACTTTGAATAAGCATAATGCAATCTCCCTTCACACAAATTGCTCCTTTATTATAGCCCAGATATTCACATTTATCTGTCTAAATACTTAAGTCATATGCAGCTTCATTTTACTGGTCTCAGCTCGGTCCTACCTAAGAGGGAATTTGTTATTACAGTAGCTTCATTCATAGATACTTTTTGTTTATGCCCCCATAACCCAACCAAACACATGTGGCCATGAGCTCCTCTCCTCTTCCTGTGGCTGAGCAGGGACTGCCTCTGTAGTAGAATCATAGAATGGTTTGAGTTGGAAGGGACCTTTAAAGGTCATCTAGTCCAACCCCCATGAAATGAGCAGGGACATCTTCAACAAGATCTGGTTTCTCAGAGCCCCATCCAACCTGACCTTGAATGTTTACA
This sequence comes from Manacus candei, assembly GCF_025592945.1. Lineage (NCBI taxonomy): Eukaryota > Metazoa > Chordata > Aves > Passeriformes > Pipridae > Manacus > Manacus candei. The sequence continues at coordinate 38,771,229 of NW_026138076.1, read as the reverse complement.
GTGATGGGATATCACTGGGCAACCTGTGCCAGGGTTTCACCGCTCTCATTGTGAAAAATTTCTATCTTATATCTAATCTAAACCTACCCTTCTTCAGTTTGAAGCCATTGTCCCTTGTCCTGTAAAAAAGAGCCCTTGTAAAAAGTTTCGCTCCATCTTTCTTGTGGGCTCCCTTCATGTACTGGAAGGCTGCAATTAGATCACCCCAAAGCCAACTGTTTTCCAGGATGAACAACCCCATCTCTCTCAGCCTTGGTAGTCTTCCTCTGGGCTTACTCCAGCAGGTCAGTGTCCTTCCTCTGTTGGGGACCAGAGCTGAGCTAGATACAGCACTTCAGGAGGTGTCTCCCCAGACCGCAGTAGGGGAGCAGAATCACCTCCCGTGACCTGCTGGCCTCGCTTCTTTTGGTGCAGCCGAGGATACAATTGACTTTTTGGGCTGCAAATGCACACTGCCGGCTCATGTCCAGCCCTTCATCCACCAACACCTCCAAGTCTTCTCGGCAGGGCTACTCTCAATCCGTTCATCCCGAAACCTGTATTTATTCTGTGGATTTCCCTGACCCAGGTGCAGCACCTTGCATTTGTCTTTGTTAAACTTCATGAATTTTCCATGGGCCCACTTCTCAAGTTTGTCCAGATCCCTCTGGATGGCATCCCATCCTTCAGATGTGTCTACAGTACCACCTAGCTTGGTGTTGTCTACAAACTTGGTGAGGGCACACTTGATCCCCTTATGTCATTGATGAAGATATTGAAGAGCACTGGTCCATGTACAGCCCCCTGGTGGACACTACTTGCTGTGAATGTCCATTGGGTAGTTGACCACTACCCTATGGATGCCACCACCCAACGAATTCTTTATCCACCAAATCGTACATCCATCAAATCTCTCTCTCTCCAATTTAGAGAGAAGGATGGGGTGGGGGACCGTGTCAAAGGCCTTAGAGAAGTCCATATAGATGACATCAGCAGTTCTTACCTTGTCCCCCAAAGGAGTCACTTCATCGTAGAAGGCCACTCAGTTGGTCAAGCAGGACTTGCCCTTTGTGAAGCTACACTGACTGTCTCAAATCACCTCCCTCTCCTCCATGTGCCATAGTAGTAAGAATACCAAGCTGTTACAGTGCCATGCAGCTGTATTTTTCAAGATTGTGGAGTAGTTCTCATTTAGTTTTCCAGAGCATTAGCTTTTCTCAGACAGCACAGAAACCGAGGATAAAGGAAATAACCTAATTTATGTAATCAAAAGCAAATCTATCCTCTTGCTGAACCAAATGCAAGGCATTTGGTGCATGCAGTACCTCACAGGACACTTTCCTGCTGTACCATGTCTTCATCACAGAAATGAATATAAGGTCATAGAGTTAGGGATTCTGTGCTCAGAGCATTCCTGTACATGTGGCTCATGTTGTTGGTTTCCATGGGCATGGGGGACATTGTTTGTTAACCATTTCTACCCTTTTCATTTCAGCAACAGATGGTCAGGTTTCTGCCCTCTTCTAACAAAATACTCTCATTAGGTGTATTAGGGAAATTAGGGCAAATCTAAAGGGTTGCCCACAAGCAAGAAGGCACAGTTGGGTTGTGTGACTTTACCTCTTTATCCTTGCTACCAGCACGTGGATGCAGAGGTGACAACCCCCCAGACTAGTGTGAGACTGGCTGTTGTGGACAAGAGGCTGACCGCAGTAGAGAGTCTTGGTTAATACAGCAAAGCATGTCTGGTGGGCAGGGTAACTTTAAGTAAATAAACCAGTTAATGGCAGAGGTGTTTTCTCAGAATGGGTTGACCTTGTACCAGTGGCTGGGGTAGAAAAAGGCCTGAGATCAGCATTGTTTCACCTGTCTGTTTCACATACTTTCCCTTTCTTTTTTTTCTTGTAAAGTCTGATTTTCCTAGCTGAGAGCAGGCTAAGTATGTCCAAAGCAACTCAGCAACTGCTGAAGGTAAAGCCAGAACTGTCAGAAAATGCAGAGCAGAGGTATTTTTGCAGGTTGAAATAAAGGATGGGAGAGCCACATTTGGAATTAAAAAAAAAAAGAATTAACCTTGAACCTCTCTCTAAAGTCTGATTTAAACATGAATCTCATTTGAATGAAAAAAAAAAAAAAGAAAAAAGGCAAAAAGTATAATTCACTGAGCTCTTTTATGCAGTGTCTGCAGTTCCTGCTTTGGAGAAGCGATGAGAAAAGACAGCCAGAGTTCAAGACAGTGGTGCTGACTACAAACTTCACCTGCAAAGGAGGCAGATGCAGAGAGATCATTAACTTTTCCCCAGGTTTGTGCCTTGTCCCCTGACTGGTGTGCCAGATTGATCATTAGGTGGTTTATTATCGCCTTGAAAGCGCTGACAGAGATTATTCTTTGCAGTAGTACCAGAAACAGGCTCCTTACCTATAGGTTTAGGTGAGCCGACATCTTTTTTTTGATATTTTGTGAGGCCATGGTGAGGAATAATATTCCCTATTAATCCCTGGTTTAGGTAAGAGCATTGAAGAATAAATCTTCGTTGCACAAGAAAGTATTGCTTGGTGCAAGAAGTAGATGATGAGGGAATGGAGGACTGAGGAGGCGAAATGGGATATGGTTGTCTGAATAGATGGTCAAACAAAGAAAAGTGCAGTAAACTGATTGCAAGTCAGGAAAGAACACATAAATTAATCCAACTTCAAGGCAGGAATTTACAAAAATCTACCACTAGCCCTTTACATCTTCATCGGACCATTTTTCTGATGCTTGAAATACTTTTTTCTGCTACTACCTACTCCCACCACTTTCAAATACCTAGAGAAAGGGTGAGAGAGGAATCAGTTTTGCAGTGAGCTCAGAACATGTCTAGAATGATGCTAGTAAACATGACCTGAAGTATATTTTTGGCAGTCAGGGATTATCCCTTGGGGAGAAGTGGCAACTCCGCTCAAGTCTCTGCCCGTGATGTAAGATGGACAGATAGAAGACAGATCTACCCTTGGTCAGCAGGGTAGAGTGGGATCTCAGGGAGGAGAAGGAACTTAATTTTATTTTAAAGCACTGCAGTAGCAAAACCCTAGAGAAGTTTTCCATTTGGTGTGTTTGGGTTTGGTTCTTTTTTTCTGTGGAGAACTGTGTTTTTTCCTCTTTAATCAAAAGCCCAGTTTGCCTCATTGGTTTTGATGGAAAATTTTCACATAGGTCTTTGTTGTAAGATACCAACACATCAGAATTATCCCTTTATCTCAGCAGATGTGCTTTCCAGAAGGGGAACACCTCAGATGATAAAAAACACAGCAGCTCTGCTGCCTCGACTCAGAGAAGATTTTTATGGTAGCGAATTTGTCTAAACAGACTCTTTTCATTAAAACTGAAATGGACAGGTTTTGGATTTGTTCAAGTTTTAACTGCTAATTTTTTGCTACAGTTACATGCAGTGCTTCATTGTGCCTTCTGTAGAGACAGTACATATAGTGGTACAGGATCAAGTCTTTGCTTTGACCTTAAACTAGTCTGTCCTGAAATGATTCAGATGAAGACAAGTCATGATATGAAAGAGGCTGCCAATGTATTACATTGTTTGCATCTCACATCTGGAATTGGAAAGTAGTGTTTGACCTAGAAAAAGAAGTTTTTGCCCAATTCTGACTGAGAAAAATCTTTTGTGAGACTGGTTCTTCCCTCCTGAGGACTGCAGAAGTCCAGAAAGCCACCTCAGAACACCTGTGTAATTCTCCCACCAACCACAGTGGGAAAACCTTGCCAACACCAGAATGTTTTAAAAATACTGAGTCTTAAAATATAAAAGCAAAACTTTTCAGTGGTGTGAAAATGTGTAAGCTGGCATATTTAAGAAAAAAACCCAACAAAATACTAAAACCAACAATGTGCACCAACATTTGCCAATGTCCCATGCAGTGTGTGGTGTACAAGCTGGCTGCCAGGCCCGGGTTTCCTTAAGGGTGGCTCTGTGCCGTACCGTGGAGCCTGGTGCAGGGGCAGCTGTGGCAGTGCCGATCAAGGGAGATTAATGGTGTTGTGCTTCAGCCTGGCAAGATACGTTCCCTTGGATTGCCTGAGCAGCACAGTCACATCAATGGTGTGCCATACTGCACTTAATAAGCTTGGGCTCCCAGCAGAGCTAAGCAACATGGCCCAGCATGGTGCTGTCACATCTTTTCCTGCATTTGGTCCAAGCGTTGAGTCTGCATTCAGTATAGTGCTCCCTGGCATAGTTCTAGATGTGCCTTAAATTCCAGCCTAGTGATGTAGCCACTAGACCATGCAGTTTCTCCTCCTAATGGTGTTGAGATGAAATGCCCTTAAAATATATTTTACTTCCCCTCCTGTCTGCTAAAACTACCTGGCACTGCATTCAGGACCAGAGTTCAAACTGTTCCTAAAGGAAAAGAGAGTATTTTTAAAGAAAGTCTTTCAATCTACCTGCTGGCAGGATTTAAGGTCATTTAAAATGAGTCTTTGGTTTTCTAATCCGCTCGGTTGGGCTGGCTGAATGTATTGACTCTGCACCCTTCAAAATCTTCAGTTGCTACGGATGGAACATACTAGATTTTCAGCATAGAAGTTTTCTTTTTCTTTTGAGGTACTTATGACCATCTTAATTTTCATCCATGAAAGGATACATTTGGGTATGTCTGCAAGTGCATTAGCCCTCAGGCTCAGGGAAATATCTGCCTGGTCCTTGTAATCCTCAGTATTCAGTAGGTACTGGGAGTATTGGTAAGCAACAGATGTGTTTTGCAACATATTTGTTTATCACCTGTTGTCTTCTAGAGAACCTCAGATGCCACGAAAAGAAAATGTATACACAGCAATGCCTCTTCAGTAAGGATATCCGAGTATTTAGATCACATTCAGCAAGGACAAAATATTTGTGAGCAGTGAGACGGCCTTTTGCAATGGGATATGACATATTGGTAAAAACCAGCTTCCTGGGAGCCAGTGGAAACACAATTACTCTTCTTTTTCCCCAGCCATGTTCTCCTAGCTCTACTCTCTGCTGATGAACTACCATCTACGCAAAGGAGATTGAAAAGGGGATTTATTTTGATTAGACTGAAAATACTTTCCTAGTATTTTCAGTCATAAGTGTGGCAGCTTTAATAAGCAGGAAAAGAAGATAAATATGAGTCAGACTGACAAGAAACTCAATTGGAAAAGAGTAGAAACTTCCATTGGAAGCCATGCTCTAAATTCCATCTCTTTCTAGAAGAGTTTGATAATCTGCTCAGTCTGAGGAAGGTAGCTTTCTGCCAATCTCTGACAAATACCAACTGAAGGATTTCAAAGGGATAAAATTAAAGCTTTAATTGCTGGGATAGAGCTGAATTTATATTCCACCCAGTTAAGGCTGGGAGAATTTCCCATCAGATTTTCTCTTTCTGTGACATGTTGGTTAACAGGCTTCAATGATCTCCTGCCAATCCCAAACCGAAAGTAAGAGAGGTTTTGAGCTGCACTTTTTAGGATAGTCGCAGAGCCAAGAGGGAGTTGACCTGTACTGGAAAAGACTGGTGTCAAGGCTTTTTGTGATGGGAGTACGGGAAAGTCTGGTCTATTTCTAACAGGATTTTTACAGGATTTATGTTCTTAACCCCAGGAATCTATGCACCGCTTTATCTTTCTGATGAGTCTCCCTCAGGTTTGGATCATGTGTTCCACAGACAGCTTTTCTTCAGAGTTAAACCTCCTAAGTATTTAATCTTGAGACAAGATTGTTAGTTCAGTTTCAGTAAAGCTCAGTGCAGAATTGTCTTGTTGAATGATATTTCATTATCTGTAACAATAATAACTGAGAGAGGAAACCACTGTGGGGACTAGAATTTGGTGAAATTATCTCTGCAGCTGACCAAAGTATGACAAAAGACAGTGTTTTTAACAACATAATAGAAGTTGCATGTGCCTTTTTTCCTCCAAGTGAAGGAAGAGACACTGTGTGTTTGAGGACTTACCCTCCATCCTCTTTGAAAACTGGTGAGATATAAGAACTACTTACTTTCTACACCAGCTGCAGGCATCTTCTCTGACCATTTGACACTCTTGAACACTAGATAAGAGGTGCCATTTTGTGACCACAGAACTGCAGTTACAGCATGGAAATACAATAGTTTTTGGTTCTGTCAAAGAATAAAATTATAGTGGCAATGAATCCAGCAGGTGTGAAAACAACTCCCATATCCTCCTCTAGGAAAAGTAGAAGAAAATATATTTATTCTAAATCAGTGAGCTTGAGCATTTGGTCAGGTTTTAAGAGAAATGGTAAGACCAGACACTACTTCTCTTTTATCATTTTTTGCAAATAGCTAGTCCACTCCCCAATGATAGGTAGGCAGATGGATAGAAAGAAAATCATCGAGGCAAATATGTTCTGCCACAGTAACATATAATTACATGACAAAAATATATCAGTCTGTGCTTCAGGCAAGACATTGTGTCTCATTAGTGTTTGGTGGACTTGATCACAAATAACATGTTTCAAAACTGTGAACTCTCTAATTCTTTTTCTATATACTCACAGTCATGTTCAAAATTAGCAGATCCCTGGAAATAGACTTCATCTGGCCAACCCTGTTTCTAATAATTCACTTGTTTAATTAAAGGAATATGTCCTTCTGCAGCTGCACTTTGAGGGACTAAAAGCAGATAGCTTGTTCTCAGTGAGGGACCAACCATTTTTAACCAATTTAATGATACCAAGTTGTCCTCTGTGCAGTAAGTTATGATAACTGGCTTAGTGCAGTTTTCAAAGATCAGTTCTGGCCATACTAGGTACTCCTGAGATACATGGCCCAGAAAGCCAATCCAAGAGATCCCTTTCGAGAACCAATATTTTCCTCCACTGCTTGAAACTGAATGCAACAAAACCATTAACAACAGCAGATTCACTTAGGGCTGTGGATCTGTGCCTTCATGCTGATACACTGCAAAACATGCATGAAAAAGTTGATCAATCTGCAGCTGAGGGTGCAAACTCATTTTTTTCAGCAGTATTGCTGAAATACATGCAAGCTTCCATTGTTTAGTCCCTCTCCGAGTTCCCACCTGTTAGGGCAGTAGAGAGGAAACAAGAGTTTTTTTCTTGATATCTACAGATTTTTTGAGATACAATCTTTTTCAATCCTATTATTTTTAGTAGAGTCAATGCATGTTGATTGATTTCTTATTGTTTCTATTTTCTTGAAAGACCATATATGAATTTTGACATGCCATATACTCAGTGGCAGACAATAATAAAGCATACTACTTTGACCTTTTCAGTTGGCTGAACTTAAATTTACTGGCTATTTGCATTCCCTTTTTTTTATGGCCCCTCAGTATAACTGGCAAGGAGAAAATAGACTGGACAGCTAGTCCAGATGCAGATTATTTAAAAAGATAAAGACTGGCTTTACTATTCTGTTAAGACTTTATGGTGTTTTGTGTGTGTTATATGTCATTAAAGTGATGATAGCCTGTTCTGAGCTATAGAAACAGATTTGTAGCTGTTTATGGATCAGCATCCAGTTACAGCACTGTGGGTGCAATCTGGATTAAGTTTTGTAGGAATTAATAGATTTTCTCTGAGTTTTGTGGATGAGTCTGTGATTTGTTTAAAAGTGGCTGTGTGGGTGCTCTCCTGACCACCACTCTGACTCCAAACTGCTGGAAAACTACTGGAAAATCAGGGGAAAAATATTCCCATCACTGCTTTTCCCCCGACCATTTTGATTCACAAGAGCTAACTCTGGTGCAAGCTGTGGCAGATTTCCTCCACCACATGCTCATGAAGATAGTGACTTGTCTGACTAATGCAGAGAGGTGAAAAGAGGTAACAGCTGCCTGTGATCTTTCTCAATGCACTTGAGAAATACAAACCACAGTCGAAACTGCATCTTGAGACCCTCACTGCGTTTTGTTGTTATCTGCACACCACAAAAAATTCTGATCATCCTTCAGTTTGGCGAAAGCCTAGAGGAAGTTTTCGCAGTGAGAATGGTAAAATGAGGACAAAATGTTCTGTTGAAAGACTTGTTTGTGTAGGGATGTCTGAGAGTGGGAAATAGTGACAGCATAGCCTAGATTTTTGAGACAGAGCTTTGTGTATAATAGGAAAGTTTCAGTTTTCTGGTGGCTCTGAAAAGTTCTAGGTGGCAATCTATACATTAAAAAGAACAGGAGTGATGAAAAGGTAAAAAAAAAAATAGCAACAGCTTTCGTCATTTTGTTTGTTTCATTTGTTTTTCATCTAATCATTTTGATTTCAGGTTTGCTGTTTCTTATTTTTTATGTCTCTGGAGGGTTGCAATAAAAAATACAATTAGGAGAATAAAGAAGGGTAGCCAAAGCTTGATTACATTCTGTTGCTCATTGCACAGTTTTGCTGATCGCTAGTGCAGAATGGGCTGGTATAGTTTTCTAAACTGACCAGCATATATTAAATTTTACCCATGAGTCCTGCTCCAAGCATAATCACCTGTGGCTGAACTAACCCAAAGTTCTTAGAGTAATATTCAGTCTTGATTTTGAACACTTAAAGATTTATAAAAATCTATAAATCTTTAAAATTTAGGGAGATAGAGACCACCATCCTCCAGATGTTCTTAGAGAACATCCTCCAAGACCTCTGGATAGAATAATGAAAAAGAAAGAGGTGTGTTTCCGTTTGCTTTTTCTTCAATCTGAGTTTCTAACTGGCAGAAAACTGAGTTCAATTTACAGCCTGCAGAGGTAGGAATGATGTGTCTGATGGGCTGAAGAATCTTAGAAACACTAGAAACGCTCTTTCTGCTTGGATAAATTAAGGCAGTGGTGAACTACTAACCTTTTGCCTTTGGTTTTAGAAAGCAAAGAAGAAACCAAGAGGAAATCCTACCTCATGAATCCATAGAACCTAGCATCTCTTGCCTGTGCTCCCAGAGTGGTATGGCTCAGGCATCACTGCCTGGTGGGTGCTGACTGCAGAGACATCACTTAGCTCCAAGAAAATCAATGGGATTCACCGTGGATTAAAGCGTTACCAGCAAGGTAAAAATGTCAGAAAGAAAGGACGCAGTTTTTTGGTGGAGCTGGCTAATAATTTCCTATCCTAGTGTTTTTCTACTGAAAACTGTTTTTCATGAAAGCTTTTGTTTTCCTCAAGCCAAAGTTGTTGTGCAGAATTTGGATGTGTTGTTTTCATTTGGGCTTTGAAACATTTTGATTTTGTTTGGGGCAAGACAAAGTGAAGGAGTGAGTTAAAAGTCAAAGCTCAGCAAAAAAATTGAATAATTCAAGCACAAGACATATTTCTACAGAAAAAGATAAATCTGACTTGCAGTTATGTTTGTTTAACTTTATCAGCCAGTTCCAACTTCCTTAAAATATATCAGCATTCTGTGTGTATTCTCTAAAAAACTGGGCCAAAAAAAATAAAGAGAATTCAGACTAGGAGTTGTTTTTGAAATTTTGATACTATAGAAAAAGGGAGCTCAGACTATGGTTTTACAGGTATAGACATTTGTCCGAGTTTTCTCCAGCAACAAATTAGCACAATGTTTTTGCAGTCATGGGATCAAATTCAAATCAAAGTACCAGTAGAGTCATGAAATCAGGTGGACCACATCTGCAGGGGTGTACACTTCTATTCATGAAGTTACTGGATGCAGATCAGTGGTAGATTTGACCTATTTGAGGTTTTATTGAACAGTCTGAACCATTGTTGAGTTCTCAGCACAGAGTTCAGCAACTGAGAAACTTTGAGCAGGGTGGCTTGGTAAGACATTTCTAAAATTAGTCCTTGGAGGTGTTTGCTCTGTTAATGTTGTTCTGTGTAGAAGAGCTGAAAAGAGAAGAGGTTGGAACAGTGCTGGCTGATTATGCAAATTATAGTCTAAATTAGTATAAGGATACAGAAAATTACCTGAAATCTATACATTCTCTGCTGGCAATTTTTAATTTTCTATTCTATCCAATTTTTTTCTTGTGGATGACTTTTACTGTTGCACCAAGTGGTCCACAGACAATGTCATGTGTGTGGGATGGAGGGACAGAAAGTCACAAGTCTGACTTTGTGCCCTGATTTACAGAAATAGCTCAGAAGGGAAAGATGCTTTCTTCAGCTACGGTTTCTGCTTTGTGCCCAAGCAGTTGCCCTCTGTACCTCACAGGGGATTTTTCAGAGTGTGGACATATATCCCTTAATAACTGGTCTGAGGCTTTGCATTCATAATTTTTTTTGTAGCCACAAATCCTTAATGAAGATCAAAGAAATATTGGGAGAGGAGAAATTATTTTCCCACCCCAGCTCCTGACTCCCTCATTGTCCTGTTAAAAAAGAACTTCATAATTTTTACTGGCATAACAAATCCAGAGAGCCTCTCTTAAAAGAGATTTCTTAAGATAGTGCTGTAGCACCTGACTGGACACCCTTACATTCCCTTAACTCCTCTAATAGGACTATGCCAGATGTATTTAAGACAGAGTTTTAATTCTCTGCTGAGTCCTTCCACCCTCCCCTGCATACATAGATACTTGTGTATTTCAGGCAGTAGTGACTCACTGCTGCCTCTGAGGAAATAAGGTTGTATATAGTTTTCTTTCCACCTGTAGTAAATAACAGCAGATGCCATCGTAGCAGCAAGAGGCAGTCATGGAATGTCAGCAAGATTTTATTAGAGTCCTTCCACCCTCCCCTGTCAAAGAGGTATGGTTTTCTAGCTGTCAGAAACCGAGCAGAAAAACCTATGTTCAGAAAGCCCAATGAGAGCCTGAAGGACGGATGTTGGATACTTTTTGTTTGCCTGAGCTCGTGTTACTGACCACACAGTTGAGTTGTGGTGTGTTTAGAAAACTCACATTTCACTTTCCATCACATTGGCACAGTTTAATATATTCAAATAATTTTCTCCTGCATTTGAATGGGGTTTTTCAGCCCTTCCATTCTAGCACCAAGCTAAAATTATAGCTTTGTGATACAGCTGCCAGATAACTTGGACCTAAGAATAAAAGCACATATTCACTTCATGGTGTAGTTTTTCGAATGGGAACAAAATTAAGGATATTCTTAATGAAGGGTCAGCTTGGCTGCTTCTACCTCCTCTTTGGTTAAACTGAAATCTCTATTAATGAAGTTACAGCTTTATCACACACGATGACTACTGCTAAAATGAAATTGTGTTGCTACTTTTGGAGTGTATTTTTTTTTTATCTTCCTAATTGCATAGCTACATAAGGTGGGATTATAAGAAAGAATGCTAACTATCAAGACTTGCAATAAAATTAGAAGTGATGGTCAACTACACAATCCATGTTGCTTTTCAATAACTTCTTGCTGTAAAGTCACTGAGGTAGATAACTAGGGTGATGAGATAAAGTGTATGTTCTGCAATATTAATATAGTTTGCAATAAATCTTTTCTGATTCATGAGAAGTTTTTTAGTGTAAATGCAAAATAAAATTATTTTACCAGCAAAGTTCAAAAAATAATGATAAAGAATTACTTCTTCCCACTCAGCTGACATCAATAGATGTGTATGCCTCACCTAGAATGCTACATGGTATTCCAAATTTATTGTGACTGTAAGCAACAACTCTGCTTGCTTTATGGCTTTCCTGGGCTGCAACAGTAAAACACAATATCTCTATCTGGTTGAAATTATGTGTTATAACAGTTTTATGGGGGGGGTAAAGCTCTGATAAAGATAAAATAGAGTTTTGCCTTTTTGTGTGACCTTGTCATTTGAAAAAACATTGCACTCTAACGAGATATAATTTAAAAGACCTCTGGGAGCAAATTGAGTTTACTGAGATATTTCTAAGAGTAATTACTTACTGTGAGTTGTCAGTGCACTCTGTTGCAGTTCCTTCTCTAGCAAATGTAGATATCTGGGACTGTGTAGAATGGATTAAAGCTCCTACCATTAATGTTTGATGGGAGACAGTAGTGAAAAAGATGGATGCTTATATAACTGACATTTCCAGCATTTATGGCCATAGACTAAAATGCCAGGTGCATAATTTCAAGTAAAATGGCAGACCCAACTCAATAATATTTAATGATGTAGTAGACCTTGGCTAGAATAGCTAACGGAAGTCATTGAGCTGCATTTATTGAATTGCTAAAATGAGTTGAATAATAATTGTATTTTGCAGGAGTTTTGTTTTAGAAATTTATATCTGTGATCTGGTACTCCAAAAATAAATTATTTATCATTCCAGTCAACACAAAATATAGGAAAGACTTTGAACTAGTTAACTGATGGCAAGATTTTTACGCTGACTTTGTCCTGTGTTTATAGCACAGAAATATATTCAGTGGCTCAGGTTATAGTTTGGAGGATTGGGTAAGATTGATTTGGAAAGCTAGTGAAAGACAAAATTACCTTCCAGAAGAATCTCCTTTTAGAGTTTGATTCTTCGGAAAGTTGGGCCTTTTTGTCTATCATTATATGTCTAGGAATGTCGAGATTTAGATTCTGTGGAGCGTGTTACATAACAGATACCTATGCCAGGATTATGATATCACTGATGATGTCAACAAACAGAATACTAACTTCTTCATTACCATTCTGCTTTAGCCTTGAATAAGCACAAAGGACTTGAACTGACAGAGAACATCAAATTGATAGAGGTCTGTAGGTGTCTTGTTACCAGGTCTGCAGCCACAGAGTCTCCCAGGGCTCTCCCTCAGGTGGCATTTCTCCCTGTGGAAGGCACAAAACAAAGCCGACTGGAAGAGGAAGTGTGCGTGACCTACCATTTGTAGGCCTGTTGGATGTCCATTGGAAAGCAAATTCAGATGATTGTGCAGGCTTTCCAAAAGTTTACAAATTAAAAATGGCTAGTATATAGGCATTCAGGTTCAACAACAACAAAAAAACCTCAAATTTTTACTTTTTGAGTCATCATTTTTAAAGCATTTTATCTCCTAAAAAAATCCAAATATCTTGATCTGAGTATTCTGAGTGTTCTATCTATAAAAAAGGGAAAATTTGGGATTGGAAAGGAGAAAAAAAATATAGATTCATTTTTCAAATGCCAAGATAGAGTCTGACATTTTTCAAGTCAAACCAAAACCAGATATATTAGGTAAATAAACAGAACACTGACTTGGTGTATATACCTCTGTGATTATGGATGAGCTTCTTTTAGCTGTATATGGAAGAGTCGTCAGTTGCACATCTTTAGCCTTAGTACTTCAGGAGGCACAGCAGTTAAGGACATGAAGGAAGTGGAGGGGTAGGGATTCCCTAAACCTCCCTTTCCTTTGCCTGCATCCTTAAAACTTCCTGTTCAACCTGCCTTCTACCACAATGTCTTGCCCCCCCCTAAAGTTACCTTTTCAATGAATACAATTCCCTCAGACCTCAGCAGGGAGAGGGAGACAGAATATTTCACTTGATAGGGCTTCAGAATGGGCTTTAGTTTTTTTCTTTGTGGACTGGCACCTTGAAGAACCATTTTAATTCTTTTCATCACAGACCAGGGTTCCCCCCCTTCTTTCTTTTTTGCTGGAGACATATTACCTGAGGTAAATGTAGGAAATTTTACTTGTCATATCCCCAGTAGACCTCTTTGCTAGCTGTCTGAACTGCCTGAGTCCTGAGTATCCAAGCTGCTTTCTTTCAGTAAAAACACTTAATTTTGCTTTTCTTTCAAAATGCCACCAAGCCTAGCTGTCATGGCCTTGCACATAAATTTGTCAAAGCTGCATGACTGTCAATAGGCCATGACACAGCTCTTAGTAATACTTAGGAGGTCCCTCTGTTCTGTGCAAAGCAAAACTGAGCCAGGGAATAGCTACACTTCACATCCTGGAACTGTAGAACAGGTTAATGCAAAACTTATGGAGACTTTAGCTTAACTGCAGAATGTTTTAAAATAGTTCAAGTGTGGGAGGAAGGGAAAGGCTGATGTTAATAGATCTCATAGGTAGGATTGCTATAAACCCCCAAGAAATGGACTGGTGGAAAGTTTCCAGCTACTAGAGGGTTTTAGGGGGCATTTCAAGAGCAATGTTTAGGTACTTATTTTTGGCCTTGTTTGTTTGGTACCGAAAGAATCTGTTTGCCAATCTGAGCAGTTTACTGAGCCAGTAAAACTCCTGGGGTAGAGTGTACGGCAGTCATAAGTAAAAATTCCTATAAACTGCAAAATTTCCTCTCACTTCAACAGGATTTTCCTGTAGTATAAATTTCTGGAGATTTGAAATAAACCTCTCTTGTTTCAGAACTGCTTAAAAAAAACCAAAAACACCAAACCTAGAGGAGATGGAAATTCCCCCCTGGAGAGTGTCAGCAGACACCCGGAATACATCTCCAGGGTCACTTAATTCTCTGGATCCCACCCAACTTCTATTGAAGTTAATTGAAAAAAAACCCATTGACTTGAAGAGGTTTTGGATCTGACTCAAATGGCTCTTGTGGTGGCAGATTACAAGAAGGACCCCCACTGTGCAATTCCAACCATCTGCTTACGGGTAAGCATTTGATGATACAAATGTATTTGCTTGGAATATGTCATGAGGTACTTTTCTTCCAATTAGGCAGTATTTCAGACTAAAAGGAGATCTCTCCCTCTCATCTGAGGTCATTGTTATGAGCGATCTGTTCTGAGCTGGTGAGCTATAAAGTAGCAACACAAGCTTACACACGGCAATGTCACAAGTTCCTTCTACGTTCTGTGTACGTAAAAAGACCAGCTAGTGCTTAGTTGAGCTGGTGTTCAGTCTCTTGCATCTCTCCTGGCTGGATGTAACACTGCTTGTGTGAGACGACAAAATGTCATCCTTTCCACTTCAAACCCAGTGATACCATTGTCATTATCAATGTTTTACTATATCAGCTGTGGGGTTATATAGGGGAAGAGCTGAGAAACAAAGCAGAGAAATATGCTGAGTGCAACATATAAGAGCTTTCTCAATTAGCACACGCAGCTGTGTGTTGCCCTTTTCGTGTAAAACTGGCAAAGGAGGGGAATGATGTGCGTGGAAAGCGTATTTGAAGGATGATTGTCTTCAGCAGTATTGCAACATACCAGAGAATCAAATGAGTTTTGATGCAAAACACAGCCAGAAACTGCATAAATTGCCCCAGCTGATTAGGGAACAGCAAAGCTGTCAGCGTGCTGGAACGATGCGTGTAAGAAAATTGCTCAATGGTGTGAATTTGGAGGATAGCAACTGATCAGCCTTATTGCGTGCCAGGCCTCAGCGGTGTCCTGTACCTACTTTAATCATCAATTACTGTAATGCTGGGGCAACCCACTAACAACTTAATTATTGTCTGGAGCTCCAGGCCATAGGTAGCTCCTCTAGGCAATGTTACACAGTAAAGCAAGTCAGTCAGCGTCCAGGCTAAAAGGGACTGTGCTGTAGCCTCTGTCTCGGTGTGCAGGCACTACTTGAGCTCATGCTGAAAGTATCTCAAAGTCTTATTCTGTCTGACTCTGTGTGCATGAGGAAGAGGCATTCACTAGTCAGGAAGCCCATTGCACAAGGAGCAAAAGACAGGCAGCAATATATTTTATTGTCTTGGAGTAGCTGTGTAGTACCAGTGTGGGCAGATGTAGCAGAAAGCATTCTGGTTATGGAAGTAATTTTTTCCCCAGGACAAGTATGAGAGCAGCATAAATTTTGCACCATAATGAAAATCAGAGCAGGGAGCTCGCAATGGAGTTTAGGCCAAGCTCACAGAGTCTCCCAAGATTCTTTTATTTTATTTCAGTCAGTTTAGTCAAGCCCTTGGGCTCTTCTCCAACCAAGTATTTGTCTGCCTCCAGACATGAGAGTCTGCTACTAGTCTCCTTTCTGTACTGGGCTAGATTGTGTCCTTGATAGGAATTTCCAGTATGGATAATGAAGACCTTTTGTTGCTTGTGGGTTTTTGCTTATATTCTTCAGAAACATACTCAACACCCCTGGGTTTGTCCAACAGACATTTTAATAAACATGTGTATAAGCAAGAAAGAAATTCCTCTGCTGGAGAGAGCCATTTTAGTTCAGCTCTGAAAAATGCTCTGATCAAGAAACCAGCGATATGATAGTTTTAGTTTTACTCTGGACTGCAGTTGCCATACAGTGCCAGGGTTCATGGTATCAAAGAATGGCTTGGGTTGGAAGGGATCTTAAAGATCATTTAGTTCCAACCCCCCCACCATGGGCAGGGATACCACCCCCTATATCAGGTTGCTCAGGGCCCTGTCCAATCTGGCCTTGAACACTTCCAGGGGTAGAGCAGCCATAGCTTCTCTGGGCAGCCTCTTCCAGAGTCTCACTACTCTCTGAGTAAAGAATTTCCTTCTAATATCTAAACTAACTCTCTTCTTTTAATTTAAAGCCATTGCCTCTTGTTTTATCACTCTCTGCCCATGTAAAAAGTGTCTCTCTTTTTATAAACCCCCTTTAGGTACTGGAAGACTGCTTTAAGGTCTCCCCTAACCTTCTCTTCTCCAGGCAGAACAATGCCATTTCTCTCAGTCTGTCTTCGTGGAAGAGGTGCTGTACCCCTCTGACTTTCTCCATGGCCTCCTCTGGGCTTGCTCCAGCAGATTCCCGCCTTTCTTGTGCTGGGCGCCCCCAGATCTGGATGCATTACTCCAGGTGGAGTCTCACAATAGTGGAGTAGAGGGGCAGAATCACCTCCCTCAATGTGTTGGTATTGCCTTTTTTGATGCAATTGGCTTCCTGGGCTGCAAGCTTACCCTGCTGTCTCATGTCATTTTTCGTCCACCAAAATGCTAAGTCCTTCTCTGCAGGGCTACTTTCAATGAGGTCTTCTCAAGAAGGCCAAGAGGCCTTCTGAGTGCATAGAGATGGTGTCAACTGGAAAGAATGGGCTTAATTTGAGACTAATGAGACTGTGCTGCCCCCATAGTGTGCTGCTCTTAGCATCTGTATTAAACAGGGACATGCACTTCCTGAAATCTCATGATAGTCTCCGGATGTGGTATATAACAAGTTGTTTTGTAGAGAATTCTAGCAAACTGCAGAACACTAGGAGTTAATGTGCAGGCCAGCAAATCTGAGCTAGTAAATTTCCCTTCAGGATAATAGATTGAAGGATCTTGCCTATCGTGCTAAAATGCCCCGTTAATTTGAGAGCCAAACAGATGGAAAGTTTTGAGAAGGTAGGAGAGAAAAGGAGATAATAGAAGCTGCCATTACATACACAAGATCTGGTCTGAAATAACAGCTATAAATGGAAATTATTTGCAGGATATTGTCCATATGCTTCCCGAACCTGTGTCCAGGCTGCAGTGTTTTCAATTACTTCCCCAAATGCTGTCAAATCTTTTGTAGATCTGCATCTGAAAGGGGTTTTGAACATCAAGCTAGGCTAGCATTAAGATTAATTTCAATATTGAAAACTGATGATCTTTCACAAAGGTGTGCCGCAGCACCAGACCACTACAGCTGCTGATCTCCCCATGATCAGGCTGCAGGAACAGGTTGCCTGTCCATTGGTAGCTGGGTGGCTCACACTAGCCCGCAGCAGCCCTGGCAGGGACATTGGTAATGCACACATCTGCTCTCCTTGTGGTGGAAGAAACTTCCCCACTGTTGGAAGCAAAGGGAAATGGCTGCTTTAATGCGGACCTCCTCAGACACTGTGGGTATACAGGAACATCAAAGCAGCTTTAGAAGAATAGGTTTTTTCACATTGAGGAAAACTGAGGATATGGCAGACTCACTTTTCGCCCTCTGCTCTATTGAAATCCCTGTATAACCTTCATTCTTCTGTTTCTTATCTATGAATGGAGGGCAATGTCATTAACATCACAATTCTGCGTGGTTGGATAGTAAAAAGTCAAACTCAGTGTAGAAAAATAACCCAAACAAATTGGGGGATACTGGGGGAAAAAACACAACCCTAACCATATACTTAGCTACCAGCTAGCCTTTCAAGAAGAAAGTGGTGGGGTTAAAACAGGCAGTTCTGCCTCAACATTGGCTTAATGGTCAGTAGCAGTTATGAAAGTAGACATAAGCTTAGGAATTATTGTGAAGGAATAAGCAACAGGGTAGAAGTCATTATTACAGCACTACAGAAATTCATTACTCCCACCTCCCGAACGCTCTATATTTCTGGCAGCCTCACGTTTGAGTAACACTGCTGGAAAAGATACAAAAGACATATTGTGATGACCCACCCTTGAGGGGAAGGACAAGCAAAATATAGAAGAGCTCCAGCACAGAGAGTGTCAAGCAGCTTAGGACTTTTCAAGTCTACCATGAGTTCGTGGTAGAGAGCGATTGTTCAGTGCTTCTTCCAAGACTTCGAGGACTAGAGCATAGAGTAAGGAAAAACTATCGCACAAAGGGTTAAAGCAATGCAAAGTAGTATTTCTTTTTTTTACAAACCATACAGTTCAGCCATGGAAACTGTTGATGTAGAATATTGTAACCACCGAAAGTTTGCAAATATTAAAAAAACCCCTAATGAAACTCCAAAACTATCCACTGGAAAAATCCCCAAGAGAGATGTTAACAGCTAACTGTTCAAACAAAGGCAATGCTTCTTCATCCAGGGTCTCTGGAGCTTCAGGTACTTGTTGCAGGGAGGGAGTGTCATTAGAGACTGTAGTTTCTAGTTGAATTTCATGTGAGCCCTTTATTTTATCCTTACTCAGATCCATAAGACAGCTTTTTCTTCTCCCTTTCAGCATCACAGTTAAACTAGTCTTTTCCCTCTGGGAAGGTCTGTGTGAGGACTATCTTAGAGAGAATGACCGTGACCTTCTGTTTGCAGGGTGGATGGCAACTTCTTTGCTTTGTGAAGGACCTTCTCTCTTGAAACCTTGTCCTACGGTTCATAACATGTGAAATTGATCTTCTCTGAAGGAGTGGGGGTTTTTTCTCCTGTGGTTCTTTCTTCTTTGAAAGAAAAGCTGAGAAGAAAAATAGAAGAGATCACAAAACACTTATTTCTCACTGTGTGATTCAACAGGAAACAAGAAGGCAAGAGAAGAAAGTAAAATAGAGATCTCTGGAGAAGGAGCTGAGGAGAGGAAGCAGGAAAGAGACCTCCTGTCTTGCAGGGAGCCCAGACTCACTTCCTTGTTTAATGATTTTATTATAAGCTTACAAGGCAAACTGTGAAGTTGGAAGTAACAAATGCCCAAAGACTCTTCAACTTAACAAATCCAGCCCACCTCATGCAATTTGGCACCAAATGGAGGCTCTTTCAGATTAAAGGAATTACAGATTGATGATTGGCAATAGTGGCCAGTCTCCACCAAGTAGATTATTGCTTTATTCCTTCTTCTCTCTCAGATGAATTTTGCCACAATGTTTTATCATTAGGTTTCCTTCAGGCTAAACAGCCCCAGCTCCCTCAGCTGCTCCTCATAGCACTTGTGCTCTTGACCCTTCACCAGCTTTTTTGCCCTTCTTTGGACATACTCCAGCTCCCTGCATAACTATTTGTCTCTGTTGTTTTAGGGTCCAGACAAGGTGCTCCTGTGGGTCTGCTGGGAGTGCTGAAGTTGTATGACTATCTACTCCTTATCTTTCCTTCCTCATCTTTCCAGGAGGGATGCCTGTACTCACAGTCATGGCGTCTCCTAAACCTGTGCAAGACTTCTGATCTGCTTCACTGCTGCAAATTATTTAAATGCACTAAAACAAATTGGGAGTGCTTCTATGAGCCACTCAGGTATGTTAGCTCTGATCTGTTATAGCCAGTCAGGGCAGCGAGATCTTAAACTACTCCGTGAGGTCTGCCAGAGAA
This sequence comes from Manacus candei, assembly GCF_025592945.1. Classification (NCBI taxonomy): domain Eukaryota; kingdom Metazoa; phylum Chordata; class Aves; order Passeriformes; family Pipridae; genus Manacus; species Manacus candei. The sequence continues at coordinate 38,751,549 of NW_026138076.1, read as the reverse complement.
CATTTGCTCAGCCATTTTTCCAGTATTTCCATGCCATTAGTTGTATGACACACCTCTCAGCTGATGCTGGAACAGGTTTCAGCTTTCACAGCTTTAACCCTTTACACTCACCCATACATCTCCAATGACAGCCCTTGTAGAAGCCTCTAGCTAAATCTTTTTGAACTTGTTTGTGTTCCATCTGTGGCAAAATTCCTATTTGTCCTATATATTTGTCCTACTTCCTATTCGGAAGCAGGCTCTGGGGAGAAACAGTCAGGGAGCTGCTTAGCAGCATGAGAATCTTTGAGAAAAACCGTCTTATGTATCAGCTTAAAAACGGGGAGCTGACAAAGTACAAACCTGAAATCTGTTGATGCTTCCAAATTCATTCAAAAATTTGTTGAAGCTCAGAGCTGAGTTCTTTCAAAGTGAGAGTGCTGGGCCTGTGGTTCAACCTTGAGGTGCCGGAGCTGTCACAAAATGTTTTTGCCTGCAGAACTAGCAGCAAAGCAGCATTAGACCATTATCTGGGCTGCCTCTCCCTTCTTCAAGTCAGAGAAGTGGGGAAGGCTGAACTTCTTGGGTCTATTCATCAGTCATTTGGAGCTGCAAATTTCAGGGAGCAGCAGCAGGTGACTGGCAAGGCAGTGCTAGCACGTCTTCTTGGCTATGAAAATAGAACTGGATTTTGTGCTCCCTAGAAGAGCAGTGATGGCAGGGCTCACCTATTCCAGGCAATTTTCTCAGCAAGAACTCAAAGTCCTGTCCTGTATAATTGTTTGAGGAGAGCGGATTCATTATATGCCTGCAGCCTGTGCTCGAGGCAAATATCCCTGAAAGGCAGAGGGGATCCTTTCCGTAGCGTCCCTTGGTGCTTTCTCACTTTAAGGAGAAAAAAACAAAACAGGGGTAATTGTGTCATGTGAAGTCATCTACTGAAATCAGATATTAAAGCAAAGCTGAAATTTAGTGATGAGAGCAGAAGATTAGGATTGAGTTTCCAGATGCCTTTCTCAAGGTATTGGGGTTCGGTTACTGTTCAAACCTGAGAGAAGTCTTACACAAGTTGTCTATGTAGTCAAGCATGCATGTTATTTCTTCAAATATTTTATTCTCCGTGCCTGTGATATTTATTTTACTTCTTTATCCAGCATTCAAGCTTTCTTAATTTTTTTTCTATACAATTACCTTTGTACCTCCCTGTGTCACAGTTCCTCTTTTAGAGGGTAACTGAGACAGGGAGGCTAAGCAGCTTGCTATTATTCTGTGCAACACACAGCTTTCAAAGATACCCTTCTGAAGCCATACCCAGACAAACACCCACCAAGCTGTCTCCATCTTCCTCTGCGAAAGAAATTCCTGCTGAGAAGTGATGAGAAGAGATCCTTGCAAAGCAACAAGGCTGAGTAAAATGCAGCAGGGCATGGGAGTGTGCTCATTGCTTCTCATTAGTGGAGAAATCTGTACAGCACATCACAGCACATACAGGCTCATGTGACAGCCAGTGCACCTCCATGCTGTAATACAGTCAAGCTGGGAGGACACAAAAGCAAGAAATTTCACTTTATTCTCCTAATATTTTTTTCAGCAGGTTTTAACTTACGCAGTCTCTCAGAATATACCGACAACTGCTATCAAAGATGAAATTTTAAGTGAGATAAAATTGCTTTGTGAGGGAAGGGTTTGTGGTTACATTTTCAAGGCAGAATTTTAAAAATCTGAAGCCAAAAAGCATTTCTTTCTGTGTTATCTATTTTAATGTAAAAAAATAATCCTATGCACGAACAAACCCCAATCTGATCTCTATTTTCTACTGAAAGTAATAAGTACTTAGTTTGATCTAGCTTTGTGGTTTCTTTTTGTTTGGTTTTTTTTTTTCCTGGGATTTGGCAGTCATTCACTTACAGGAAAGTATAAAGCTGCTGTAATTTACAGAAAAATGGAAGAAATGTTTTTAGTAGAATCATAGATTTTTGGTTTTGGGAATGAGTCCAGTAAACACTATAAAGCATTGGTACATAAACCAAAGCAAGAAAGTAATACAGTCTTTAACAAACTGTATGGAATATATGTTAAAAAGGCTTGTAAAGGGTTCTGCATGGTATACATTTGACCTTAGTGAACGCATAAATAAAAATACAACAAAAAACCTAAGAAGAATAAAACATTTACATCTTGCCTCCTCTCTTACCATGGTCCTTTATCAGAGAAAAAACTTGCGTGTTTATCAGAGATTCCAATTTCAATTACTTTCTTGGTACAAAGGACCAGCAATACAATTCTTCAAAAGAGTTGTCATCTTCTCAGTGAAATCCATAGGGATTTTACCTTTGCAAGACACATAAGCCAATAACTTGTTCTACTAGAGTCTGCATAAGCTGTATATCATGCCTAGTGAAATGAGAGAAATGTAGTCTGCACTATATTTCTCTTAAAATTGGTAAAATTGACCACAAGTAGTAGATTTGTTCCTGTATTGCATGCTTTAAAAAGTAGAATTTCTTCATCTGAACTATGTACTTTTTTCAGGGGTAGCAACATAGATTTGTTATTTTTAAGTATTAACCCAGTAATATGATTTCTAATTCTATTTTCACAAAAAATACAGGTATAGTAGGATGTAAAGATGCAAAAGTCTTGGGCTAATCAGAAATTTTGTCAAAATTAGGGTATCATGGGTTTGTGTTTGTTATATTTAACCTGACTGTAGGTATCCTTTCTGTGAAACAGTTTTAAAAGGTCTCAGTCCACTGAAGTTAAGGAATTAGTTGCCACTGACTTTACTCTGACGGGTAAAGGATGCCCCACTGGTTCAAAGGGCTTCAGCCTGGAAATTACTACTCAATCAGACTCTTGCCTGGAGAAATGCACTAATCATAAAGCACTTGGGGTCTGTCTCACTAATGCCTCTCTGTGAGTACCAAGTCAGAAAGCACTACCGATTTTCATCATTAAAGCTTGCCTCAGATCAGGAGGTGATGGCTCCACTGTCAGAGAGCCAAGAAGCATTGATGCCATACACATTTATCTTCCTACAAATGGAAGAAACTATAGTGGAGTCATGTTTTCCCATTTATAGGTGGGTATCAAGGTTTACAAAGCACACCAGAGCGTAAATGTGCTGCATTTAAGTTACAGAGTTGAAGGTTAGTCAAAGCTAGTGAGACATGACTTGGGGAGAAATAGAAAAGCAAGCACATTCCCAAGTAGAAAAAGAACCCCAGCATCATGCCTTGTAAATAGGTTGTGAGTGACCTTTGAGTGTGCAAGTCTAAGGGACCATTAAATAGGACTCCAAGTCCATAAAATTAAACCAAAAGCAAACCCTTATGATATTTTCATGCTGTAACTCAAATATTTTCCTTCTCACTGTTTTTTATATTTTCATTTGAAGCACGAAACTGAAATCTTGTTTCTAACACCATACTGCAAATAAAAGAACCCCAACACAACAAAACTAGCAACTTAAACAGAAAACTCCCAAACAAAACAAAAAAAATCACACTTTGTCTCTCCCCCCAAAAACTATTTCACTTTGTTTTTTCTTGGTGCTAATGTTTGGGTTGGACATAATTCCATGCCCTGGATTTTAACACAGAAATGTCCTACCATTCATTTTGATAGTTTTGGATCAAGTTCCCAGATGAAGACTTTCACATTGTTTTCGCTCCTGCCACCTCAACCATTACACATTCAGGAACTCAACTGTGCTATTAGCTGTGAGACTAGCATCCCTGATCTATGGCTGCACAGCTATGGTGATAAACTAGCCAGTTGAGGTCTAGGTCTGAGAAAAAAAGGAAATTGGGGATTTGGCAGGGGGACCTGCCAGATACAGAAAAGGTGGGGGTGGGAAATGCTCATAGAAAGAAGCATTCAGATGTTTTTAATCAAAATTCTCCCTGACATATGTTTTGCCACAGCCCATGTTGAATTACGTTGTTCTGGATAAGATTTGAAATATTTGAAAAGAAGAAAATTTCAAGGATATTTCCAAATGAGTAACCATTTCAAAAGGAAAAATTTAGGTGTTTCGTCACAGATTCTTAGACAGATTTAGAGCAAGCAGTCTGGTTCAGGGTAAAGATTTGTGACATGCTTGCTGATACTGTGAAATCTGCAGTGTTGTAGTTGAAAAAAAACCCTTTCCTTGGCCTGTCTGGAAAGAGAAGCACTCTGATTTCTTGTCACTAGTCATAAGAACATTTTATTTTGTTCACAGTGTCATGTCTGATAATGATACATGCACAGAGCTCTCAGCAGGCTTATTCTTTGTAGAGTATTTCTGTTACTCCTACACAGAGTTCCATTCAGACACGAGCATCCTAAAATCTTACCAAATTTGTAGGTCAATGCCAGACTAATTTATTAATAGTTAACAATTAATGTTGGGTACTTTCCTGCCAGAAGTGTTTAGAACTATACACTGGTTTAAATGCAGTCTCACTATATCCCATGTTGGGATGTGGCCAGTCACAGTAGCGCATTTTTCAGTCCCCATTAATGCACAAAATCTGAAACTCCTGTTAATACATATGTTCCTTTAGGCATGAGATATTAATGTGCTTGAGGAGTATGGGTGTAGGGGTGTATCTTCTGCAAACAAGTAATTTTGTTAATTTTTTATTATTTGTTTAATTACATTTTTGCCTTAATCTTCAGTTCTGAAAATCAGCAGTGACCGATGTAGCCCTGGACATGAACAGTACATCAAGGTCTTGCCATTGCTTGAATTCCAAAGTTGTTTGGTTTATTGGCAGGAACAGCTAGAAGATAAAGTATTTGATAACTTTCCAGTGCTCTACTATGATGTTGAACCTGCTACAAGAAAATAGAGATTAGAAATGAGATTGTAATGACAGTATAGGTGCAGAAAATTGAGGAATTAATTTTTATTTGACTTATTAGATATGGGAGTATCCCTTGAAGATGACAATTATTTTTAGCTGAAGTATTTGGACTGGATTGGTTTATTTACAGGGTTTTCTACTTAATGAGTTTAGTCCTAACATCTGCCTTAGGCTTTGGCCCTTGAGTTAATTCCCCCCTAATTCTTGGCTCTGTCCCAGTACTGACATCTGGGGAGAAGCCTCTCCATAGTAGAGGCATAGAAAATGACACTGCTGGTATGAGTTTGAATTTGCCTTGTTCCATACTGGTACTAAACTATCCTCCATTAAAATGATTAAGTTTTTATCAAATTATTCAGCATGCTGAAAGGTTACCCAATGTAGCTACTTATTAGTCACTTCTGAAATCATTAACAAGCTATTTATGACACCTTCATGTACAGGTACAAAGCCTTCTGGAGGATTCCTTCGATTTAATTTCTCTAGCTTAAAGCCAAATAGAGAGAACAAAGGCAGAGCTCGCAGTCACTAATTAAGAGGATGAAGGAAGGCAGAGGGGATGCTGACAGGAGGTGACAGGCTCATTGAAAAGAAAAAGCTACATCCTGAGAATTGTGAGATATTGTAGACAATTCTATGAGGCTTGCTGAAGTGCAAAACTAATCCATGGGTATCTCACTACCTCTTTTTGTTAAAAAATGCTTTGTTCTTAACTATTTACTTAATACTGCACAAAAGCAGCTTATAATTCCACATCTGAAATAATACTGAGTACAAATTCTGTTTTCCTTTTCCAAAGGACTTTGGTAGGACATGTAGTCCCTTGATTACCAAATGCTTCATGAGTAGCTGTCAAAGGAGTCAGGCTGGAAGTAGGATTTCCCCAGTCCCACGGACATGCTGTCTGAGGTTGACATACCATGCATGTCAAAGTCTCAGCAAACCTTGCTGTCCAGGTGGCCTGAATGTCCTGGCCAAGTCCTCTAGCAGACAGAAATTTCACTGCAGCTGAGATAAAGATGGGCTTTTCTGACAGTGATCAGGGCCTCTCTAGTGTCAAGGGCAGCAAGATGTGAGGAATTTCCTAGCTTTTGGCAAAATTTCTAGCCAGTGTGTTGACAATTTCTCATGTAAAAAGCCAGGATAAAAAAACAAACAAACAAATAAAAAAAAAAACAACCCCAAAACAACCAAAAAACCAAACCAACCAACAACCAGGCAACACATTTTAAACCATCCCCTTAAAAAATAAAGGGAGAAACACTGATCATTCGCTTTGTCATAAACTCATTGCTGGCTTTTCTGCTGCCTTCACCTGCTGGTTTTTTTCCCTGCTGTTACTTGGTCTTTTCATTTCCCAGGTTTCCATCCTTCTTTTTTCTTCTCCCTTACTCCCTGGTGTTTTTAAATATTAAGATGCTGGGGTTTGTGCAGCTGTGATATTCGTCTAAATAATTTTCTCATCTGTAGACAAGAGAGCAATTCCCATCTCTGGAGCCTCATTTCTTCAGGGAATCACCAGGCTCTTTGCAGTCACAGTGCAAATGCATATTCTTCAATTTCATTTTTCCCTTGTTGTCTTTGCTGCCTCAGACCTGTTGCTGTGATGACTTTGGTGTCAACACCAATATAAATTGCTTGAAGCTTTCCAGTTCCTGCTTGGAAGACTGAAATGATCAGTACCTCACCAAGGGGGACTGCATCTCCAGCGCTGCTTGGATGGGCTCTGAGAGCCCCTGTGTGAGCTGACTGCACTGCATCCTGACATGGGGGACTCTGTTGTCAGCACTGCCATGCACAGGTGAGTCCCCATAAAGCATGGACTGTCAGTGTCAGAAGTGGGCATCCTTGTTAGGGGTCTGTGCAGCCCACGACTCAGTAGGCTCCATTCTCAGCTGGGGCTTGGCGTCTTCAGGTGACTTTATTATAGTAATAACCATAGGGCTGACTTGGTTGTTCTTGGTAAATTCCTGTAACATTTCTAATTGGTTTACGATCCTGGGGAGAAAGAAATGAACTGTTGAAGTAGTAAAGCTTAAGCACTGCTGAAGTGCTGTTTTGTGGCACTTGAGTTGAATGGGAGCTCTAGCTGAAGAGAAGGACTCATTTGTAAAGCTGCCTCTTTCTTTGCCAGTTTCTAAAAATTTTTATTAACAGAACAACTGTTTCATTAGCACACTGATTAGCTGCAGAATTTCTATGCTGTTGAAAATGTGTGAAGGGCAAGCTCTTAACACAAAAGGAGCAATCAAGGAGAAGCAACTGGTTGCAGCATGCAAAACTGACTACTAAATGTTCTTACGCTGTCTTATTGTATTTGCTCATACAGAGATCCTGGTACTCATCATACAGGGGACAAGAGACATGACAAAGTATACAAACAGATGAGCAGAAGTAGAGAGATCTCTGAAGCACACCTGCCTCTGAGTATTCCCTGACTGAGCTGGTAAATGCAACAGGGAGAATAGGGAATTATGTACACTGCAAGATCCTCAACATAGGATCCATGGAGGCAGATGGGAAAGGGACTGGAAGGGGATACAAAGTTTAGTTGTCCTTGTGTTTGCTAAGGAGGCAGACTACAACAAGTATTTTTTGCCTTTGGGGGAAAAGGATTCAGCCTCCAGCAGAGGAAACCCCAAGTCTGTCAACTTAGAACCACCCATTCTGAAACCACATACAATGCTACACATAATTGAGCTAGTTTTTACCTTGTGTGTTCAAGTGATGAGCATTGATGAGCAGTTTGGGGTGCTGGAGGACAAGCTGCACCCAGTGAGAACAGTAGGTGTAAGCCCCGGCTGGCACATCTCGGGGTATCCAGACTGTGTGTCCATGCCCAAGCTGCAGACAGTATAGGCAACTCAGGGGCTGGCACTACTTGTAGCTACCAACCACTTTAGCTTATGTATTTGACAAATGAAATAGGTGTGTTGTGGTTAGTGAGAAGCTGGCAATATCATAGAGACAATCTTTACTTTTCTCATCTACAGACATAGAAGGACTTCGTGTGCAAGGACTGTCCCAAAAGGTGTGACTTAATGCTCATTGACTTCAGTGGGATTTTTTTGTTTCATTATGAAGGTTTTTTTTACAGCTTCTGAAAAATCAAAAGGACATTTTCAATTTTTTATTTTTTTATAACAACAACTAATGCCTAATTCTCACATTATGAAGGTACTTCGGTTTTGGAAGTACTTTGATTTTTTTTCTCATGAAAATCAACTTTGAAAAGTTATTCATTTCAAATTAGTTTAATCTTTATTTTCTAAAACTGAAATTATGCAAAAAAATTGCCCAGAGGCTATATTGGACCAGTTTCAATTTTTCACTGTAAAATAACATTCTCTAAAATGACACCACTTGTTTCTGATACAGAATGAAGGTCAGATTCTCCATCCACCTATGTCTATGGTGTCTTGGCATCAGAGTTAATGTTCTTCCTGCTAAGTACCAGTTATGTTCATTATCTATCCAATCTTTTTATTTAATACAATAACTGACTTTTCTGGTTTGTTATTAACGTCCTCGAACAGGTACAGATATCAAGTGACACATATGTGCTAGAGGTATTACATGAATTATGCAGACAGCTGGATGAAGTTGGCATTTGAGTACAATTCCCTTTATAAAATTGATCTCTCGTTTTCTCCCCTAATCATTCATTTGCACTCTACTTATTTTTTTCACTCTGATCCTTCTTTTCTAATTAACTCTTTCATCATCCTCCAAGAGCTCTTGCAGCTTGACTAGGGGCATATCTGCTGAGAAAACCTCTCTACTACCGTCATCAGTAACAGCTCCAGTTTGTTTCAATTAATACTCACAAGGAATGGTACATTTTGTAGGCCATAGTTTTAGAAGAAACCATAAATACATAAAAGTACCATTCCAGGAAATTTTCACTGCCAGTTTACACAGTCCTCAGCTTTTGAGCAATGCAGAGTGAGCTGTGTAGGTATATACTATACTACACTATGTTCCAGCAAGCTTGCAGTCTTGCAGGACAAGAGGAGGTGGGGGTGACATGATTTTTGCTTTTAGTTGAACTAGGTGTTTGTATCCAGGGACAACTGGAAGTACATCATTTTTTAGCTGTTGATCCTAGTACCCCAAATTAAATAAGCTGTGCACTGTGAGTAGAAAGGCTGTCGTTTGGGGGTTAAAACCAAAGTGATCGCTCTACTCGCGGTGTAATTATGTTTTAGTTACAAGGTAACCACCTAATTATTCTTTTTCATATTTGTAATTATACGGTAATATAACCAAAGGTTTTCCTACACGATTTATAACAATTGTGGAGTAAATATACTTAGCTATTAGCAGCATATCTTCTAGTCTGTCAAAAGGGTAATATATACAATGTTATTACCTTCAGCTTCATGTATATCACCTTTAATTACATGATGAAAATCGAAACTTTACAATAGGACATGTTTGTAGTTACGTAAATCCAACTGGAAAATATGATTGTGTATCTATTAATATCCATAACTAAGCTTTACTTTCAGCAGATATAAATTCTGGCATATCTCTAGTGACTGCTTGGGAGTGTGGGTGTAAAGTAATAAGCTCCTTTGCACTAAGTGGTAATCACTATGAGGTCCTGCCCTAAATTGCCTCTCAGCACTAGCAGATTATGAAATGTTTAATAAATGCATATAATGGGAGGAGAACTAGACCCCGGGGTTTAAATGAGACATGCTTATAGCAAATGAATAGTTATGTTATGTTTAAAGCAGATTAAAATACATCTTAATGGATTTCATTCTTCTTATAACCTTCTCTGTGTAAAGTTGTATGTAGTTGTAAGTAGGGTATGCACAGCAAGCCTGTGGGCATACAGAAGTAGCCTTGTGGTCTTAATGCTGTGCCACCTTCTCTACCGATGGCTTTCCCTTTTCCTAAACCTGTTGTTCTTCCACCTGCTTCTATTTTTACAGGCACAAAAAGAGGTGAGGATCTGCTCTGGTATTTCATTTCTGTGTTCCTCAGCTCTAAATAGGGAATACTGACTTCATACTTTTTTTTTTTCCTGAAAGTAAACTTGTGGCTGTTTGTGAAGCTCTTATCTGCTATGATAGTGGAGGCTGTAGGGACACATCTCTAAGAAAGTTTATTGGATCATATAGAAGGTCTGATTAAAAGTTTTGGATGAAAGAATGCATTTCACCCTAATGGTATTCTGACCCTGCTAATATTAATGATGTATGTCTTTTAAAATCCCTACACAAGACAATTGAATATAATTAGAGTGGGCGGACTTCTCAAGTAAGTCAAGATTCTCTTTTCAAAACCAACCTAGCTCAGTAATCATTGCTATTCAGTGCTCTTAGAAATGAAATAGAAATGTGGTGCTATAAAACCACATTTTAGGGTGTTTTGCCCTAAAATCAGTAGAAGAGAAAATCTGTGGGCAGAATTTAATTGGTTGGTCAGATTTGGGATAGTTTTTGCATAGAAAAATTATAAAATCTAGCATCTCTGTGTAGACTTTTTCATTAGTCCTGCCTTAACTGGTCCCAGTTCTGTACATAGCAACCCCACTTGCATAACCTTGGAAGATTTACTGTGAAAAGGAATTGTGTAAGCCTGGATAATGCACTTTCTTATTTTGCAATTACAGCGAGGTTGCTTGAGCTTTTCTTTCTTTTTTTGACCCTGTGTGGGAGTGAAATGCCTTTGTTTACACTAGAATTGTGAAGTCAGTGATGACAGAGAGCAAGTGAGCTCTAGGTGCCTTTTTTAGTGGTTGAAGACCAAAGGTTCTTGTATCTACCCATCAAGTTTGGAAAACTTTCTCCTTTCTGAAGTTTGAGGGACACATCAATGTTACCCTGCATGTGTGTTCCCCAGACTGCCATTTGCCTTGCTCTGCAGACCTGCTCTTGTTATTCCTGGCTCAGTTTCATCTAGCTTACATCCTCACTGTAGTGACATGCTTCTTTCCTGCTTAACATGTATGTCATATATAAAGTATGGCACTTCAGCAGCAAGGTCTGTTTTGTAGAGAAATCAGGATATTTGTGGTCATTTGAGCATGAGAACGGGCAAATGTGTTTTACATACATATATAAGACATGGAAAAAGAATTGCAGCTTGTTAATGAAATGATTCTTTAAGTTTGTTGTAACTTTTTAAAGTCCAAATTTTCAGATGTGTCCAAGGTTTTAGGTGATTGAATTTTAGTTACCTAATATGTACTTACTCTGAGCTTTGATACTGGATTCCTTTACAAAAAACTCTCTTTGGAGGGCAAAAAGGATAGAGCTGAAATCACAAGTCAGTGCTGAACTGCCAGGCTATTTATTATGCTTAATTTTTAACAATGACACGTTATGCCATTTTGTAGAGGCAGGATGCTCTTGGTTCTCATGAAAACAGCAGTGCTTAGCTTTTGTTTGCTTGGGAATAATTATGCCAGGATTGGACGTATGTTTTCATTCCTCCCTTCAGAGTGCTGGATGATCATCAGATGCTGCTATCTGTCAGTAAGCCACTTCCTTTTGAAAACCACACAGTTAGTTTCCAAAGGTTTCTTTCATTGACATGGCATAAATGTGATTAAATATATTATAGTGAAGTTACAGAATCCCTGAGCTTTTAATCTTGGTAAACCTGAGAAGTTAAACACCTCTTATGGCTTTCAGAGCTTTATTCCATCCAGAAGAAACCATCTGCTTTCCACAAAATATCACTCTGTTTCCTTGATCTCTTCAAATTAATCCTACTGTGATTAACTTCAATCCAATTAATAAGAACATGTAGGCAGCTGCACAGGTCTGATTACATGTGGACATGATAGTAGGGCTCCTCATAGGGGAACCAGATTAAGGGCCAATATGTTAGGCTAGATGAGCCTGATAGCAACACTTCAAACTCTTGTATCCTGGCATGACATGCAGTGTATAATAGTACCACACTTGCAAGCTATAAACCTCCTTGCAGTCAAGGAACTCAGAGGTTTTCATGTGAATATATACCATTACACATCCTTCTAAAGATGCAGTGAGACTGAGCATTTATGTCTATAGCAGGATATTGAAATATGGCTTTATTTAGTGCAGAGGGCTAAGGTACACTAGAGAGGACAGGCATTTCCCACTGCATTTCCATGAACCTGTGGCAGATAGTGTCTTCCTTGTTTATTCTCAGTGAAAATGCTAAAACCAGGAGGATTTAGGAGCCTAATATTTGCTGGAGCTTTCTTTGTTTTCATAGAAAATCATGCAGAGAAGGGGCAGATTTTTAGGCACAATTTCAGAGAAATCATCCCGCAACTCAGCCTCTGGGCTCCTGATTCTCACGAGCTGCCTCAGGGTCTTGCTGCAAGAAACAATAAGGTATGGAGTTTGCCACAAAAATCTGTCTGAACCTGCATGTTCCTCTGCACCACGCGTAGCAGGCTCCCAGCATTGCAAAACCTTGTTCCACATCACGGAGGAATTACCATCAGCTTGTGCGGATAATTTAATGAGAAGCACTTCAAAAACGTTTATTGTTATGAATCATATTGCCATGAATAGCCCTGCAGTTGGTGGTGGGCCAGACTTGGAAATGGCTCAGCGCCCAGCACATCTGCTTTCAGATACCTAAGTGGGGAGTTTTGGTGGCTGGTATTTGATTGTTCCCAGGTGGGACTGCTGGAGACTATCCTGCCTTGAAAAAGAAACAAGAGCGAGCCCAGTTTGGGATTTTTTTAGCATACATAAAAAAAGGAAAGAAAATGCCATCCTCAATTTGATCTTTGAGACATCTTTTAAGGATCTGGCCATGGTGTGACCAAACCCAAAAGCTACCCCAGAAACACAATTATAAGACAATAGAAAGAGCACTTACAAGTAATGAGTCCAGCATTACAAATTAAGGCTGAAAGCTTTTATGATTGAATTGGTAGCACTGGGCATTGAACATTTTGCTGTGATTGGAATAGGGGTTTTTTTATTAGGGTTGTTTGTATATATATCCATAGCTTGTCATTAGTGGTTAGACACTGATTTGTAGCAGCATAAAATTATTCCACTAAATGTCACTGCAGCTTCTATTCTTTTTCAACTTCTCTCTTCTTTCCTTCCCTCCCTCTCCCATTTTTTAACTAAAAAAAAGGCGGAGAAGACCATTACTACACTGATTTATGTAAATACAACCCTAATTCAGATTGGTGTTCCAGCAGTCACATAAAAATGATTCATTGCCAAGATGTTTGTATCTTTAATAGCTTCTGGGATGAAAGGAATCCTCATCCTAGTAAGGCCGCCCCTGAAGGACTGGAAATGCGCAGATTTTTTATCTGAGTTGCACTGAATGTGCTAGAATGACGAATCAGTGACTGCAGGAGCTTCTAATTCAATTAAAGCTCTGCATCAAAGAACTGTGGTTGTCAACAGTAGCAACCAGGTAAGGATCCTGTTAACCTGAATATTTAAGACAATCTTTGGAGATTTTGAAAACAGATGGCAAATATCCATCTACTATCAATCCAGCCCTCTGCCAGAGACAAAATATAGAACTAACTAGTTGTTATCTGATTAAATCTGATGATTACTAAGAAAGCTAGAATGTGCTGTTTATTAGTCTAGCATAATTTTGTTTCTTTTCCACTATACTTTTATGTAGCTTTCTTACATGTGTCATAGCCGTTGTTCTCTGGGTTGGTCTGTGTTCAAACAGGACATGCATAAATGAAAAATGTAAGATATTACTTATAGGCTAGTACACCCAATAAAACAAGTCAGCTAATATTCTGAGAATTAACTCATTCACCATCTCAGTAAAACATTAAAAGTCTTTACTGGCCAGGTCAGAAGAATGGGGACATCGCTCCTTGGATTGGGGCTGATTCTTGATGTTGCAGTTTCCATCTCCTGAGTTTCCCCATCTTACCATCACCACCTCCACTTTTCCCTGTCAGTATTTTTCATGTTCACACTCTATACTGCTTACTGTCCCTAACTCAAAAGTTACACTCTATGCTTTCACTTTTCTGACCTTGAATGGCTTTATGTCCTCATGGACATCCTAACAACATACGGGCCAGCAAAACGCACCTGAAGCAAAACAAGTGCTGGTGCTGAAATACAGCCTTGTCATTAATATTCCATTCATCTCTTCTGGCTTTCCTCAAACAGCAACTGCACTTTGAGTCAAATTGTTTCTGGGTATTCATTAGAGAAAGAAATGGTTGGGCAACCCTCAGTTCCCTCACCTCATAATTTGCAAGTCCTCTACCTGGGCGCTGGGCTGCCAAAACAAAGGGAGCTCTGCTTCCCAGTTTCAAGTATAATTGTGCTGCCTTGTACATATTGCTAGCTTAGAGATAGCTCTGTTATCTCAGAATAAGGGATAATAATGTTTCTCTGTGGAAATCAGCCTTTTACTCCACCACCAGTGTCTTTACAGGGATATCTTTCAGGATGTTGCAGTTCCTATATATAGGCTTAAATAGCCAGATTTCCTAAACTACTGAGCAGAAACATCAACTGACACCAGCTGAGATCCCCGAAGTAAAAATGATAGAGAATGGAGAGAATGCAGTATTCCTGTGCTGCTTTTGGAGGGTTTTGGGGTGGTTTTTTTCGGTTTGGGTTTGTTTGGTTTTATTTTTTTGTGTTGGATTTCTGGTTTTGTCTTTTTTTTACCCTTATCTAGTTTAATTGGGATATACTGTTTGGTTAACATATGTAATAGGAACTTATCTCACTTCTGAGTCTTATTTATACTGTTAAAACTTGCCTGGTTGCAAATGCCAGCTTTTGCAGTATCTGACTTCAAAAGTCATTAGATGAGATTCCATGAAGGTGGATGCTGTTCAGACAGTGCATAAGTGTTATATATCTGGGACTATGTAATACACATTTGGAGAATGCTGAGAAAGGCGTATTATATATACAACGTAATATTTTAATACAATTATACAATTTTTTTTGCAAGAAGAATGTGCAGATCACAGTATAAGGCAGTTCAGTATCATTCACAATCACCCAAGGAGCAGGCTTGGAGACCTTTAAACCATGACTGTTATTAGCTTTTATTTTTTTAATGAACAGTCTGCATAAGTATTTGTCCTGCACAACTAGTCTAGTTGCTGCAGGCAGGGCAATTGAACAGATATTCTCTTGAGGTCCCTTCATTTTCTAAGGGAAAAAATTCTCCCTCTATTTTATAAGATTTTCTACTGGCCTTTTTAAAGGTAACAGCACCTGCAATCATGGAGAAAAAAGACCTAGTGGTCAGTTATCTCTATGAGAAATTAATAAACTGCAACATTAGGAAGCAATGCCCAAATATACAACGTGATCTGGCTCTCCTGTTCCACACATGTAAATAGACCAGCAGTAATGCCACAGAGGGCTAGAAAGTTACAGTGACTTAAAACTGGTGTTGAAAAGAATGTCTATGTGGATCAGTGTTTCCCCCTACACAGAAAATAAAGTGAACAAGGATCTTTAACCTCGCACAGGGACTTTGTCAAACAGGTCCAAGAAGTGCTTTGCCATTTTCCAGAGCTACAAGAGGCTGTCTTGCAAGTATCATGTATGAAACCCTTCCATCACTTGTCTGGCAAAACTGGTTTTAATATCTGTCTGAGTTATTAGGAGGTTACGAATGAGAAGGTCTTTCCCAGAGGGGTTCTTTTCAAGGGCTGAATGATCCCATGCAAGGGCGGATAAAATCAAGCCAAAATTAGTGTTTGTTAGCTAAGGAAAACATTATTTTTTGTAGCTGTCAATCACGCACTCAGAAAGAGAGATTCAATCATAGTGAAGGCATTGGACAGTCAAGTCAGCTTGATTCTTCAATTTTATAAACAGTAGGAGGCTGAGGAAGAAACAATGAGGAAAAACGAGGCTATAGAATTAGCAAATAGAGAGAACTTTTGATTCCTATGTCATTTAAATCCAAATTATAGTCATTTACTCAGCCCAGAGAGCCTGAATTTTCACCGTTTTCCAATTTAGGCGACTGTGATGGCAGACTCCACGGAAAACTTCAGCCTCAAATTTAATTGATAAATTCACACCTCCTTTGCTGTTTTTTTTGCCTCCTCATTCTGCTGTGGCAAATGTAATCCCATGTGGTTATCTGTGACAGAAACAACACATACTGCATAATAACATTTTCAGTTAGCAAGATAAAGGATGTGTCAGTAGTAAATTCATAGTCCCAGATTCCCATCTTGGTCAGCCTCAGATATCAACATTGTATAGACATAACCCTTACTTGGAGTCCTGATTCCTGCCTGACTCCTGAAGGAGCTGTATAGACACACGAGGTTCTGTCTTTCTTGATGAAGAATAATTTTTAATGACAATTGCTATATTAGTAATAATTATTTCTAGTCAGATATTTCAATCTCAAAAGCAATATTTGGGTTTTTTCCTCTACTTTAAAAACTCCCTACAAAAGGTGACATTTCCTGTGCATTAGAAACACTGTCTCATTTACCAAATGTTGAAGACCATAGATTTATTCCACTTAACATCCAACTAAAGCAATATGTTCAAAATTGGGGGGAAAAAAAGCAGTGAAAATTTTCTTGACAAAAATCCTTGAGCAGTTCAGTACTTTAGAGTATATTTTGTCCAAGGAAGTTAAGCACAAATTCAACTAACTCAGATTCCTCAAGATCTCCATTCTTGATGTTTTCTGTGGACTGACTGGAAACCTTCATAGTCGTTGCTGAAAGGACACATGGGCACTGGGATTTGGGTGACATTTTAACTCTTAATGCCTTAGTCTGGCAGGCAGAGTCCCACATTTTCAAAATCTTATCCAGTGGATTTCTCTGTATTTAAAAATGTTTTTTAAAGAGCTAGATTAAAATCCCTTTGAAAATTTTAAAATATGAATTAAGAAGTCCTCTGTTCTTCACTGTGGTTCTGGCAATTCCATGTCGGTGGCTGTGTACAAATATCCCTGTTGCCAGGGCATGATCAGTATATACAGGATCTTCTACTTATTGTTGAGCACCCTCTCCTGGCTCTCTGCTATTTGCACAGAAATTATGTCATGAATTGAGTGCTCTGGGATAAACTGCAGTGCCCAGTTGAGTTTAGGAGGATGTCGGCTCAAATACTGTGAGTTGCTGCTCTCCTTTAAGCATACCTGATTTTTAACAGCCTAGCTGGTTTACAGCCAAGAAATCTTTCTAGTGGTGAAATTCCTCAGTAAGGATTTTTTCTTTCCTCTTATGCTACTTCTAATTGATCCCAGAAAAGCACTTGCAGACTAGAGAATACAAAGCATAAGGCACAATCTGATAAGGAGATGATGCCCAGTTGGTAAAAGGCTGTTTACTGTGTGACTAAGCCAACACATCTCTCAGTGGATCTTATCTTTCTCTTAATACCTCAGGAGGCCTAAGGCTTAGTCTAGGAATGAATTGCTGTGTCATAAAGCAAGTTTTTTTTGCAGGGATTCTGGCAATAAACAGAGCCAGAATGAAAATAGGAGGTGAAGCTGGTGGGTTACTGCTCAGTTAAAAGTTACAATATGAGAAACAGTCATCTGATTTTTGGATCTTACAATAAATAGAGCTGGGGCACATAAAAGTGTCTGCAGTATGTAACTGACTGCTTACCATGGTTAATTCAGTCCAAAATTCTTTGCACAAGTCATAGCAAAAAGAGCAAAAATCTTCACTCTATTGCTCTCCTGTTATTCCACAGTCATGCAGCTAGGCAACATTAACACTAAATTTAACAGTTCCCATGCACCTGGTCTGGATCCATCTGGTTCAATCCAGTAGCTTCAGGTGTCTAATGAAAGCACCTACTAATGTAGCTCTTGTTCATCATCCTCTTTGTACTTAGAGGGCCAGGTTCATGCTTTGGAGAGTTCTCCCTCTGCTAAGTGGAGCAGGGGCCCAGGGAGATGAAATTCCTAATTTTGGTGGTGAGGGGCTCTGCTTTTCTTAGCAGCCCATGTCCCTGATGGCTTCAGAGAGGTATTTCTCTTTGGCCATACTATACCTTCAGGCAATCACCACTGCACCGTGTACAGAGACCAAGAACCAGGATCCTCCTAAAGGTGCTTAATAAGAGCTTCAAAACAGCTTCATTGCCAGTTTCCTAAGTGCTGGCAATTTTAGACACGCAATTTAAATGCTTACAAGCTGTTTTAACGTTGTAACATCATCCAAAGTCTCTGAAATATTTGTTCTAATTATCATGTTTAATAAAACGTTGATTTAGCAAGGAGTTTCTAGCATCAATCCCTCTTATCTTGTTCTCAGGCACTGTTCTTGCCCAACCTGAGGAATTCTCACAGCAAAAGGACATTTTTGAGCTCTAGGAACATCATCACAGAGCATACACCAAACTAGTAGAAAGCTAATTTGCAGTAGCCTAGGATTATACTACATTTTTTATTGCAGTGTGCTCTGGGGCTTTGTATTCCTATACAACAAGTATGACCCTGGCTTTTATGGAGGAAAGCCATCATTCTCTCCTAGATGCTATCATGGGACTGTTTGGTGTAAGTAAAGATATCCTATTCAGTTCTTTGATTTCAGCCTTGGAGCCAGTTTTCATTTTGGATTACCCTCAATTAGAAGGTGCTTTGAATTTTTTTGCAGTTTAATTGGAAAATGGGAATAAAGAAGCAGGTAGAAACAAAGAGAATACAGAAGTATTTTCAGGTCATTGCAAAATCAGAGCAGCAGTGTTACTGAATTTGAGTGGATGTGAGCAGGAGCTGTTTCAATTTGTGTGTGACTTTGATACAGGCAAAGAGACCAAAGTCTTATGGTTTCTAAGTCAAGAGGCTCAAAGAATAAATTGACTGCAGCCGAGATCAGAAGCAAAACACTTTGTTTATTTCCTTTGTATGCGTTAGAGTACACCTTTTAAACTGCCAGAGAAACTCCCTAATTTGCAATAATGAGATTAACTGCACGAGAAAGAACAGCACAAAAAGAGACATCATATCAGAGAGTGTTCTTATTTATTTATTCCACATTGGAAACAATCATCCCAGCTTTCTCTTGTCTGACTCCTAAATCACTGGGCTGTAGTTTCATCAGGAATAAATGCAAGTAATTCCACTGAGTTGTAAAGGACTGTGTTCACCAAACTATCCATGTTTCATTCCAGCTCAAGGAAGCAAAGAATTGATAATATTGAGCTTCCCTGTAGCTGAATCTTTGCTAGACAATTTTTATTGCTGTTGATTATCTTTTTTTGTCAAGTAATAGAAGCAAGGAGAGGCAGTAATAGGCATGGAGCAAAGGTGTAAGGCTTTTGGGCTGAAGATCAGGGTGGAAGCAGGTTGCCTGCCTGGCCGCATTGATGGTGTTTATGACTCTGCAATTCTTCTCTCCTTTGTCTGGGCTGCAGCCTTCCTGTCCAGGGCTCCCCGTGTACACACATGACATCCAACACAAGTGTCATAAATTGCCTATTGCTGTCAGACCTGGCCAGGTCCATGTTGCAAGGTATCTTCAGACCATTTCTAGCTCTGGCCTGAGTCAGTGGGGATGCAGGTGTTTTGCCCACACCAAGCTTTCAAGCAAGCATAGGAGCATTATTACTTGCACCAAATCTACCCCTCTCTGTCTTTCCTGTCCCTGTTAGCTGGCTGAATTAATACTAATGAAAAGGCTTATGTGGGCTGGAGTCCTATTTTCCCCTTTTACTGTAGGCCTGAAGGACTGCACCAGTACCCGCCATCGGCAGAGAGGAGTTGCAGAGTGAGAAGAGGGCATTGTACTTTCTGAAACACCTGGAATCATTTGCAGGAACATGCTGTGGAGCAAGGCTTTCCCAGCTTACTTAACGTCCACAAGCCTACCCCTCATTGGGAGTAACTTGGAAGTACTCCACAGAGCCAATAGAGCACAGCCAAACTGCAGCAGCAAGAGTGGGGCCCTGCATCTTGAAGTAAGTGAATTTGCTCGGCTAATTGCACGCAAGTGCTCCCTCTGAGCACCTGTAAATTGTGAAGTTTAATAGGGTGGCAGATGTTGCCAGCTGCCTGGGTTCTTGCTGCCTTGGAAGTAGTTGGGAGATGAGAGCAGCAGGAACTCGCAGTGTGATTATCCTTTTCTCTATTTCTCCTCAATTTCATTGTCATTTTCTTCTCTCTTAAGAGTGCTTAAAAGCATTTTTTGCTCCTTATAATACCCACGGGAGCTGTTGTGAAGTGCACTTTTTGTGTTTAAGGTTTCAAAACCTAAAATCTCTGACTTTAAGAGGTTTGGAGAGTGTCTAAGTTGGAAGCCTGCTGCTGTAAAGACACCTGCAAAACACTGAACTTAAGCTGGCACAGCTGGAGAGAGGGATGGCTCAGAATGATGGGTGGTTACATTGCTGTACTTTGGTGCCCTCCTTCTCCTGCAGGAATTAGAGTTTGTTGCTGAGTGAGAAGTAGATGTCTGAATATTTGGGTGGATCTGGCCTTTGAATTTGAGAGCTTGATGGCTATAGTGAAGCAATCACCTTTGTGATTCCACCATCACAGAAGGGACAGAGAGTCACTAGCAATGAATGAGGGAAGTTCTTTTAGTTGTGGAAAGAATGTAGCACATATAGCCATGGGATTTACTGGAATGGAATAACCTTCAGTCTGCAGATGGTAGAGGAAGCTGAAGCTCTCAGTGCAGGTACTTCCATCAGTTCTTGAAGTGTGTTGAAGGAAATTATCCTTGTGGTGCATTACAGGTAGCCAGGAAGGACTCTGGTAGGAGATGCATTGCTCTGAAGCCTAGCTGGGCTTATCAGAACCCCTTCACCACTCCTAAAGTAGCTAAGGGTTGTTGCCTCCACAATTACAGTGGTTGAGTGCAGGAAACTCAGCTACCTCAAATGAGATTTGGGATGCTATGGACTTTCCAGTATTTCTGTTTTTGCAGGATAGAAACCCGTGTGTGTGTGTGTAGTCCTCTAGCAAGCATTGCCTTCACATGTAGCTTTGCACCTCCATGTCTCTTCTGTCCAAGGTTGTAAGGCATGTGCCCAGGCATGATTCTTGTGTTGCAACTGCATCTGGGTGTTTGACCCATACATATAAATGAATGTTGAGATATATGAGAAGATTCCCTGGTATAGGAGCACTGTCTGCAGTCTTACTTCAGAAGACTGAGCTTTTGTGTTAACACACTGCTGGTAACAGAGAAATTCCTGACCCTGAGCAGTCAGAGCAATCCTCAGACAGAGAGGATTGTCTCCTCCCAGAATAACCAGACAGAGCAGGAACATACTCTGTCTAGTATCAAAGACATGCCATGGCACAGCAAAATTCTCAGGAGGCTTTGGGAGTGGAGGGGAGAGGAGAGGGAAGGAGAGGGCCACCTGACTTCATAATGTGGTGCATAGGATAATCTGCTGGCAGGATGTGGGGGAGCTTGGGCCCTGCTTCCTAGCACTGTCAGCATTTTAAATTCAGCAGATTAAACAAAGTACAATAGATCTCTTCCCCCAATCTGACCCAAAATTAGATGGCAAACAAAAGAAATATCCAGGCTAGTGACCTTTTGAAAACCTGTCCATGAGTTTTGGAATTGGATTCTCCTTCCTTTGTTTATTCCTCTACTTACTGAGCGGCCAGGGTCTCCTCTCTGTTCCTGACCATAGATTGCCTTTCTTTGGCTTCGCAGAGAAAATAAGTTAAACTAGTATGATAATAAAGGACAAAGCCTGTCATGATTAATAGTCACATGAAACCATGTGTGAAGAACATTTGATTATAGCTCTCCCCAAGAGAGAAGAGCGTTTCCCAAATATCTTAAGAGAAAGAAGGAAAAGGGACAATTTGTCTGTGATTCTATGAGACAAGTCACTTTGAACACCGAGAAAAAGTAAGTAATATTGCTGCCCATGGAGAGCATTTGGGAGAATTGGTAGTGGAAGGGAAAAAAGTTTGTGAAACCTTTAGAAAAAGTTTGATTTTTGCTAAAACTTGGTGGCACTCCACTGGGAGCTCTTCTAGCCCAGGGGTTGCTTGCTTTTTAAAATCATTAATAGCCAGCTAAATTTCCACCAGTGTGGTTGGCTAAGAAAATGTATTCCTATTAATTTAACTGAGCTCGAAGACAGAGAGGAAATATAAAAACCTCTTCAAGTTGCTGGTACCTTCTGGGATCTCAGGCATATAGAGGTCTTGAGAAATCTTGACAAATTCATACTTGGGGCTACATTTTCTAAATGGCTCACAGGGGTTTAGCTGCATGTTAATGGGCAGTGTTCCAGCAAAATATTGCAGAATGGTTTCAGCATAAACCCTATGGTGCCTACTCCTTGTTTTTAGGGGGAGTTATACTATCTCCAGGAATAATCTAGTCTTTTGTTTGGGCTTCCAAAGCTTGCTAATATTCTGCCCAATTTTTACAGGGTAAACAAAATTGGTTTGGTGGATGTCTATTGCCCAGATCAGCAACTGTTGTAAGTTACATAGCCCAAATAATAATAGCGGCATCTACTGAAATGCTACTGGGCTATAACTCGGTAGTAGCTGCTCCAGCCTGTTTCCTTCCCCTGTGTTTCATTGAGTGGTTAGGAGCACTTGTCCATTGACTGTGCTCTTTCCTCACTATAAAAAAAAGCATGCGAATTAACACAGTAGGAAGGTGAAAAATTACCCTTCTCTTTTTTGAGTCATTGTGAGGTTCGGTACCTGGGTTTTGCTGTTCCCTGGAGCCAAGTGAGGCTTTTGAACTGCTGTCTCTGGGTTTAACCTGGAATTCTGTCCTAGTCGAACTCCACAGTGATGTCCCTGTCCATTTCCACAGAGTCTTGAACATACCAGCTTAAAAGCAGTTTGTACCTACTGTTTATCCAGGTGCCTTTATGCTTGACTATGAAAGCGTAGAAATCCCCAAAGCACAGTTCCTGCCCAAGTTGCTGCTTTCCATGCCTAAGATACCAGGCAAGGAGTGGACTTGGGTATAGACCCATAAACTACTAAAAGAGCATTACTACTAGGAGGTATGTGACACAGCAACCTCAACGTGGGCTACTTTACTATTGCAAAGGGTGTCCTGAAATGATGTATGTGCAAGGAAACAGCCCGTCAGGATGGAAAACAGTTCAAGTGGGGATGATACAGCTTTTATACTGCATATAAAAGAGATGAGACGTAGAGGGTTTAGCTGCCTACTGTGAGAAACCAGCTCCAGAGAGGACAATGCTTCACTTGTAGAAGAAAGTAGTATAGTTTGCATGTGTGTGTGTGTGTTAATCAGCAAAGTGTGCAACAATTTGTCTTAATGCGAAACATGTACCTTGATCAGCAAATTATCTGCTTGCACATTAAATTATGCACTGTGATCTCTGAGGTGTATTAAATATTGAAATCAGAAATTTTATCATTAATGGAAACCTAATGAGCAACAACGACATTATGCGCCTCAGATGACTTTTGTGAGAAGCAACCCATTGTAGTTGGAAGGTGACTTTTCTGAGTCTCTGGTGGTAAAATGCCAATTATTTCAGTTATCAATGCCCCTGGAGGCTCCAAGTGTGTAACATGGCTGTTTTACCTCAGACTGTGTATGGAAGAGGGTTTCTCAGTATGTAGATAAAAGTCAATTTGAATGGACTGGAGGAAAGAGAGACCGGTTTTTACCATGCAGATTTATAGCTAAAGGCATTCTACCAGCTTCTGTCTTTCAGCTTCTTTCATCCTATGAGGTGACTTTTAGGATGTGCAGTTTCTTTGGACTTTGGGTAATAAAAGCAGAAGGTGATGCCTTCACCTACAGTTAACGTGTAGGTGCCTAAATTTGAATATATACATATGCAATGCATTAAAATGCCTCAGGATGACTCCAGGTAATTCTGTCTCTGAAATGTTTATTATTGGGATTATTGAGCCATCAGAAATCTCAGTCAAGATCAAGGTCCCGTTACAGCAGATTGCATCTCCTGTCCTTGCTCTGCAGTTTAAACAGAGGCTGGTAAAGTGGTGTGACTTTTTCAAGGACACTCAGCTTGTCAGTGACAGACTAGGAGCTAAATGGGAGTCTTCTGCTGTTTGGTTTACATTGCAGTACAGGTATTGGATTGAACATAATTTATATTTATGTCCAAGGTAGCTTTTAAGTAGCAGTATGGGCTTTACTTACGATAAAGGGTGTCTGGGTGGGCTTGCTGAAGCCCATGTCACTGCTATGCCTACTCATATTGTCCCTGCAAAGTGTCTCAATATGTCCACATCATTCCTGTTTGCACCATGAAGTCTTGCACAAATAAAGCTGAAGGCTTTACCAAATTCTTTCACTGATGAACTAATCTGCTCTTTTTTTGTCCAAGTGGATAAATTGAAGCCGTATTTGTATACAACTGTAATTATCCACGACATGGCAGATGTCACGGGCTCACAGCTTGATGGACAGCAAGTTCCAATTTCTGGTCTCTGTGCCTCAGCTGGTGTATTGGCTGCACAGCCATGTATTTCCCTCTTCACTGCTTGGACCTGTGG
This sequence comes from Manacus candei, assembly GCF_025592945.1. NCBI lineage: Eukaryota > Metazoa > Chordata > Aves > Passeriformes > Pipridae > Manacus > Manacus candei. Next base: position 38,727,301 of record NW_026138076.1, on the reverse strand, counting down.
AGCAGGAGTGAGGCCAAGACATTAAGACACAGTGTCAGCTGCCAGGTACCTTCTAAGCACGTGTATGCCTCTAGGGTGAAGTGGGGTATTGTCTTCCCTAGGAGGCTGACTCTGCCTCCAAACACAGAGCCAGATGACAGTCTTTGTAGGGCTTAGAGATGTCCTGCTTTTACACCCCTCTCCATTGCTGCACATTATTAGATGCCCTTGATTTTTATGATGGTCCTAAATTGCTACAGAAAACAGTGCTGTTTTCTGCTGGCTTAACTGTTGCGTTCCTTAAGGCTTGTTTTTCAATGTTACACTTTACTGCCTATTAAGTTAACTGGATTTTTATCTCCTCTGCCTCTGACTGCCTTCTGTAAAAGTCCAAAGCTAGCCACAGCTTGCCCAGAGGAATATTCCAGGAGAGAAAAGGAAGAATTCAGGAACAATAATAAGGTAACCCTGGCAATACTGTTGCAAAATAATAATACAGAAACATTTAGGCATGAAAGAGTGGTTCACCCCCATAGATACCCACTTAGAGTACAAAAGAAATAGCTCCACAGGGACCTTCTCTGCTTAGAAGAGATTGCAGGTCTAGTTTATCCTCTCTAGATGCAAGTGCAGCTTACAGGTATCTTTGAGGTGTGCATTAATGGAGGTGGTTTTTTTCTCTTCATTGTTCCTGATTCCTTTGTCCCTAGATATCAGAGGAAAAGGGATTATATTTCATTATACTCCCTTGGGTGTGATAATTTACCTTCCCTGTGTTCCTCTCAGTCCACAAACAACTCCTCTTTGATGTGGAGACAGGACAGAGATGCACAAAAGCGGTTGCCTCTGCAGCCCTGAGCAGCATGGGTTAGCAGGGGGCAAATTTTGTTCCCCACACCTTTTCCTGTAGAGGACAGGGCTGAAATGCAAAACAGACATTTGGTGCCCTAACCTAGTACTTTATCCCGCTCAATTCAAAGATACTGGGCTGTGCTCCTCCCTTGTTGGCTATAGTTTGCCTAAAGATTTTGCTAACTTTACCCTGAAATATGTTCCTACAGACTGTTTATGCTATTCTGAGCCAATTAAATAAAAGCACTGCTAAAATATTTGTGTTTCCTTGTACAGCAGCCACTGGGCTTATTATGTTACAGCACTAGCAAGGGCTGCTTTGGGAGGGGACTTACTGTGCCCACGCAGAGCTGATCCCACCAGAGCCCAGCCCAAGATACAGAAAAGACACAGAGACAGACTATCCTTTACAAGGCTTGTTGAACCAGAGGCAGTGCTTTTGAGAGAGACATCTATATAGATTGTCAGCGTCTTATGATAATTTGAATAGTTCCAAGTAGTGAGTGTTGAATGAAAGTATCTCAACACTGCTTTGAAAGCCAAAGTTTGCTGTGGTGAAGCTAAAGGTGGTAGAGAGTGTTTGTGTCATTTGTAGGGCTAAACATTGCAGTAGGTTTTAATTTTCTTTTATCAGAAACTACTTGTGATCTAATGCTGATCCAAGCTGCAGAGAGGTGATACGTAACTGCAGACACCTTGCAGAGAGGTGATACATAACTGTTGGTTGCTCTACAGCGTGTGTTTGGTCATCAGCTGGATGATTAATGTGAAGAGGAACAAAGGATGGGTTCTGGTAGTTTGTAATTTAGGGAACAGTCGGAAGTATTACTGAAGCTCTTGTCTTATTTTACAGAAGTGTGAAGGATTCATTACTTTGCAGAGCAAATAATATATTTTTGCACCTAACAAGTAATAAATGATGAGGAGAGAGAAAGATCTTTAAATATCAATGGACTGTGTTCACAGTCATATTGCATCTCATGGAAGAAAAGACAGAAATCAACGCAGGAGTTTCAAGAACAGTCAAGTAAACAAAAACTTGGTAAAGGGGTACAGCCAAGGATAGTCCTAAACCAAGACCAGATCTCAAATTAATGTTCCTAGAAATGTGGAGGGACTGTCATGATATTTTATTTTATTCTGCTTCTGATAGAGGAACAAGAATTACTGCAGGAAGGAAGGGGCAATTTCTGTTGCCAAACACACTGCCTCAACATCAGGAATGAGACCTAAATCCTAAGATTTCTTCTTTAGTTTTGTATATTTGATAGCTTTTAATCCTTTAACCGTGGCTTGTTTTGTGCATTTCAGTTCATAAACACATGTCTCTCTATTACTTACAAAAATGATTAAGAAAGAAAACTGAAATTATATGTTAAGAATGAATATTACGGTTCATAGAACAGATATTGTCTTTCAAAGAAATGGTAGTATTGTTAGCTGAGAGAGTACTGCTTCAGAGCAAATAGATAAAGAGGACACTGTGGCTGAGCGAACACTGTTGTAATCTTGTGTATAGACGACTTCCATGAGCTTGCTATACAAGGCCAGGAAAGTGCCTCTCCCCTGTGTAAAGAGGCTGTAATTGAATTTAAGCAAGTTAAAATATTAATTCAGCAGGTGTGATGTGCCTTGAGATATCAAACTGCTTTCTGGAAAGGAACAATCAATAGCTAATAATATCAAAATTTGTTATTTTCAAATACTTAAGAGCTAGTCAAGAGCCAGATGTGCTTTAGTTCAGCAATACCCTGACAGATCAGGGTGACTTTTTAACCACAGAATGTGGGTGGTAACAGATGGTGTTCACTTAAGCTGAGTTGTCCATTGCCATCTTGCTGTCTCCAGCTTTATAATTGTAGTAACTAGACATCTTCTAACTTTAAACAGTCTCAGACTTTGCATCTCATCATGTGTTTCCTGCCATTCAGCCTGCTCCTGAGTGAAGTATTCTGCACCTTTAATGCTGAAAAAATTTTACTCCTATTACATCCTGAAACTGTTAATAAAAAATATTGTGAGACTTTTCTACTTATTCTGGAAATTTCATTGTAAAGATGACTTCTTTCTTCAGTAAAAGAAAAAGCAGTAATAGGTGGTAAGCAAAATAGACAGATGACAGACCTGTATTTAATCCACTATTGTCATTTTTCTGCAAGGCTCTATGATTGTATGAATGCTGAGATTATGGGAATGCAATGATAGCCCAGGATACTTCAGGAAATAAATGCTGCTTTCTCTCTGTAGAGTAATTAATTCACCAGTTAGCTGGGAGAGGACACTCTACCCTTGGACTCCCTGCTATATGGAGGACATCAAGCTGGCCAGACTCCAGCTAGGACAAAAATTGTTACTTTGAGAGCTGTTTTCTGAAGCATCTTGTAAGATGTGGGATGTTACACCTTCCCCTGATACTGAGGCTTGCAAGTCACTTTGGTTCCTTGAAAATTGTGCTGATCCATCATAATACAGGTGTAGCAACAATTTGAGGATTTGGGATGCCCCTGTCTTGTTTCTTCAATGACTTTAGAAGGAGCCTAGTTGGATACCTGAGGCTCAGCACCTGATCTTTAGATAAAAGAGAAAACTAACCTGCATGTCCAGTTGTTCCACAGAAAGCCTGACATCAGGCAAACTGCTTCCTGCAGCTCAAGAAGGCTGCAAACTCTGAATGTGTTCTCTATACGAGTCAACTTGATCTCTTCACGTCTTGAAATTGAGGTAAACCTTTCCCAGCTGTTTTTTTGTATTGAAAATTTCTACTCTTAAAAATTGATGACAAGGGAGCAGAATACTCACCACCCATTAGAGTCCTATCCCCAACTATGCAGATGGCAAGTTACATGCTTTTAGTATTATGCTTCAGCTATTTCTGGCTTCTCCTCTCCATATCCTGTCTGTAACCATGTACCCTTTGCACAGTGGGCCCACCCTGTTCCTGTGGCCAGGCTTTTTCAGTGCAACTCAGAATTCGTGTTCCATTGACTCAATGTTAAACAGGTGTTATCATACTAAATGTGGTAGAACAGAAAATTCTTCTTCCTTACACTGTAAGAAGCACCACACGTGTGTGTTTTGCACCATATTGCAACTGGAAAGGTAGTTGAAATGACTGATTGAGCTTCTCTTGATGCTACTGTTGATCACTGTCGAAGTTTAGGACTGCTTCCTTTAAGCTTTTTAATAAGGGCTGCCACAGACTTGGCATGTTAGCTTTAATTTAGTCTTTACAGAGAAACAAAGAACATTCTTTACAGACTTCCAAAAAAACACTAGTTGGAGCTGACTCTGGTGTAAGTCCCTAGTAATTCTGCCTTGAGAGAGAAGAAATTATTAAAAACCTGTGCTCCTGAATCCCTTCCCTGCCCCTGTCGTATGATACAAAGGTATTACTGAAATCCCCAGAATTAGTGATTTGTTGCAAATTTCCTGACCAGGGCACACAGTTTGGATGGGTCTTCTTCCCTCTGAGTTGGTCATGCAACTGCCCCTCACAGGGATGTATGGAACAAGCAACCCATAGTGCAGTCTTTCTGGGAGGAGCTACAGCACTTATAAGACTGATGGAAGCCAGGATATTTTTTTTCTTCTAGACTATAGAATACACAGAAATAAATATTGAGGCTCTGTAGCTGCAAATAAGCCCAAGAGCAAGGTCAAATGTAAACATTCCTGTGACTTTTTTGTTAACCTGTAATGGCCTTTTCAGCCTTCCAGCATGTAAGAATCATCAGGGTTCTGGTCAGAGTACTGGGTTGTGCTTAGAGCTCATGTTATTTCTTCCCTTAGGCTAGATAGTGTGCTTTGTGGTTATTCTACTGTAAAGGTCAAGCTGCTGAGGCATTAAGTGCATCCCTCCTTTTCCTGTATTAGCTGTTTTCTTTTTTTGGTCTGCTTCCACATTTGGGCTTTATGCCTTCCTTGAGCAGTTATGATGTGTGTACTTCATATGCAGGCTAAACACCTTAATGTACTCTCATTCTGTCTATTTTCTTCCTCTGGTTTCACAAACTGTTTCCTATGTTGCATATTGATATCCCCAGGAAGACACTCTTTGTCAGGAAGCAAATTAAACTGAATGGCAATGCTTGACACCAGCTTTATGGGTAACTGGTGATTAAGTTACCTCTGAGAAGCATTTGCCTCCCAAAGACAGAATGAATATATTGTAAATATGCTCTAGTCTTCTTCAAGGATTTTTTTATGTGGAGGTAGAGTTATAGGATCATAAATAATATCTTATGATTAGCTCAAAGTTTGTCTTTCAAAGAACAGGATCTCAGCAAAAGAAGAGGCAATATGGCAGGAATTACAATTATTGAGCCAACTGGAGGGGTCGAGGTGGTGGTGGTTCAGTTTGGAATTTCTTTTTCTGTTTTGGTTTTTTTAGGGATGTAATGGATAGAAAACTACACTTAATGTCCCATGTGGGAAATGATGCTATCAGGATCTTGGAGTAACTTTGGGACCACCCAGCACAGCCAAGACGTAGTGAAGAACTGATAGTCATTATACAGTCATTAACCATGTACAGCCAACAAGTGGCTTTCTGAGCTTAATTTTCTCTAACATTCAAAATGAATCAGGCAATGAGAATTTTTTTAGGGGGGTTATACATTTTCCTCTGTTCTCTAAAAGCAATTAGTGGGAGGTCATCTTTGTCTTTTTCTGCAGTCTGGACAGGGTAAAAAGAAAACTATTAAACTACTTCCCATCCACCTTTTCTGACACTTCAAGGCAGAATCACATGTACAGTGCTGAGCTTCCAACCTGTAATCTTGTGATTAGACATAGCAAGACTGCTTTACTATTCAAAGGTTTACAATTTTAAGACTGAATAGCTGAATTTCTTTAGCCTTGAGTCCTGATTCTGCAAACAGTTCTTCTCAAAAGGGGATTTTCTGCAGGTCAGGAGTTTGATTTGCTTTTATGTCTTTTAGTATAAACCTGAAAACTACCTTGATTATTATGGTCTTGTGATACAGCACAGTGCACCAAGTGGGCTTTTCTTTTTTATGTTGGTTGTTGCTTTGGTTTTTAATTTGGCTCATTTTCTAGAAACTACTAGCTTAAATTGGTTTGGAAATTGCCAAAAGACTGCTTTAGAGGTCTAAGCACCAAAATCTCAGTCCAGAAAAACTCTGAGGTGTAGGTTTAACTTTGAACATGGGCTATAGATTCCATCATGCAAATTATACTTTTGGGAACACCTGAGGGTTTTATTCAACTCCAGCCAAATATTGGGGCCAGTAGTATAGCTGGAAATGGTGTATTTAGTGACACATGGCAATGCTTCTTTCCTGAAAATGGGCACTGGGACACGATTTTAGCTAGGAGGTGTGTTGTTCTTACAGGCTGTCTACAGTATTTAGAATTGAAGGGTGCTTTTCTCCCTAAGTGTGCTCTTATTGGCAGTGTGGCTAATGCAGCTGTCTCCAGCTCACCAGTGAATGAATTGAGAGAAGCTTGGAAGTGGTTTATGCTCACTCAGACAGCAGCTCTGAGACAAGAAAGAAAGAAATGAAACATACAGTTGCTTTGCACAGAAATTAAAAAGCTTCTGCAGACTGTTCCAGCCCGGATGGGACGTGGCAGTCTGAAAAAGAAGAAATAAAAGTAGTTTGGGACTTGTTTTCATTTCAACTGGTGCCCAAATCAGTATTTGTATGTGAATGAGTGGTAGCAAGTCTTATATTCCTGCAGAACACACTGAAATGAGAGATTTGAAAACATGTACTTTTGCTTTGCTTAATAAAAAAGAGTCAGGCCACAGCATCTCTCAGTGCCTCAGTTTCTCACAAAATAAAGGGGACTCAATATTATTTATTCCACCAATGTGGTCTTCAGGGTTGGAATTACCCCCGCTACAGGAGATAATCATGTGGCGGTCACACTGTAGGTGACAGAGACAGAAGAACCTCCAGAAAGCAAATGAGCCCAGCTGAGGTCTGAATTGCTCTCTGGAGTTTCATCTCTGTCCAGTGGCTAAAGGAAACAGTTAAGCAACTGCATGACCCTTTTAGATAGTGAAATGAAACAAGACCTGGAGAGCTACAGATGTTACTGAATTTACATGGCCTGAAGTATTTTCACTGGCTATGCAGGAATTTTGCAAGTGTAATACAGAAAAGACCCTTTCCTTGGAGGCACTAAGGAGTACCATCTGCATCGTTAATCTCTCCTATATCCTGTCACTTCTGGAGGCTTATGATAAAATTGTCATAAAGAAGAGAATTTTTTCTATTAACATGCACCCAGCATTGCATTTCTAAGTGCCAGGTGTCATTTGGGGTCATGAAACTGCTCTTCTGTTGCAAACTTGAGGAAATTAGTGACTGACTTCATGCAAAACCAGAGCTGGGATATAAGAAATCATAATTCACAATTAAGCAGTGCCCTAAGAACTGCAGTCAATTAAAAGGTGTTTTTATTGGAGGGGTGTTTGTTATTGTTTTAGCTTTTTGTTTAAAGAGTCTGAAGTCTATTTCTTTTGGGAAGGCTTGCCTAAGCAGTTTCTAACCATTATAATGTCATTATATATAGGATTCATTACATTAGAGACATTAGGGGAGATTAAAAAGGATCTATTGGAGGCATTGGCTGAAAAAGAAAGGATAAAGACTAGTTGCGGTTTGAGCTTTTATTACGTGACTTGAAACAAATGTTGAAATATTGTATTTAAGCTAAGTATTTGTTGGAGGGAACATTAGGAGGGAAAGCAAAGCAGCAAATACCACTCTCACCATTAAGGAAACAAAATGGCTGGGAACAGTGTGTTAATTAGCAAACTAATTTCCTTGTACTTTAAGTGCATAACAAGTTTTAAATGCCTTCCAAATGGATGATATCAATTGCATTTTGTTCCTTGAATGTAATTGTTTCCATGGCAATGCTGAGTTCTGCTGTACACGGATTATGTCTGTAAATCCTCCCAGTCATTTATGGGAAGTCTGTATTAGTTTAGCAGCTGACCTGTATTCAGGTTGTACTCCGCTTTTGTTGCAGTTGTTTTACAAGCCCATGAACAAAAAGAAAAGTCACTGGCAAAGGACCAGATCCTCATTCCGTCCCATTTGGCTTCATTTTATTGAATTTAGTGGAGCTGTGCTGCATTACCTCAGCTTCTGCCCTGGTCTTATGAATATCTTCTTTATACATGCAGGAAAAAGGGCCGCAAATATCATTTCCCTGCTACTATAGGCCATCGTTCAGGTCACTTTTAATTTGCTGCCTTATGAGATGCTATCAAGTAAGCTCTTATTCCCCAGGGAGAACAGGTAACACCAGGGCACTGCTGTAGAGTTGCTGGCCACTGCTGGGCATCTGGAAAGGGTCAAGAGGAGATCGTTGCCTTCATAGGGAAGTAGTCACTGATTGCAGGGTGACTTCAGAGTCCTCTCAGTGTGAGGAACATCATACAGGAAAAGGACTAACCCACCAACAACTTCTGGTCTCTTAAAGCAGCAGCACATCCCCTTTTCTCTGCCAGCTGTGCCTGTTCTCCTTGATTTTTACACAAGGTGATGTAGTTACACTTTGCTCAGAATCCCTTTACCTTTTCCCGTGTTAATTAAATTCTTATTTTACTTCTGGTATCAGAAAGAGTAGCCTGTGTTCAATAATTCACTCAAAGTCCATGCTTTTCAGGTTGGCATTTGTTGGATTTCCCTTCATCCCATTTTCTAATGGTCATGAAGTTCAGTGTTACAAAATATGCCACATACTTCAGGAGGAAGGTCCAAGTACATGCATTAAGATATTGAAGGGCTGAGTTCAAGTCCTAACTCTCTCATAAATTACTATTTTAGGCTTGGGTAGATTAGATAGTCTCATAACCTCAGTTCCTATTGCACAAACCACTAATTTTTCATTCCCATCACCATTTTATCAGTTCATTCTAGTCTATGTATGTAGTCTAATGGGACCAGTTGTTTACCACTTTGTAATGATGCAACATTTTGTGGAAAGAAGCTAGAGATTTTAAAACTGTGGTTCTTACCCAGAAAAAAATACTCTATATTTGCATTTAATTTACTCATTCCATAATTTACAAGCTCCATGTATGGTTTAGTCTACCAAAACTGGCACCACCTGAACATTATGGTGTCTACCACATTTTGACTTTCTTTTTTTCATTTAGAAATGTGAGAGGTAGTTGGATTCATTGGGGTGTTTATATAGTTATAAAAGATTAAATAGAGGAAATACATAGCCAACTTGGGGAGTAAATGGAAACATTTATACAGAAGACTCAGCAGTTTCTAGTTTAGTGCATGTTTTCTCTTTCCCATTTACCTTTGTACTCTTTTCTAGTGCAGTTTTCTCTTTCCCATTTACCTTTGTTTGCTCAAGACAAAGACATCAAACAAAATCCTGACATTGAACAAAGACTGATGTGTGTGACACAGCATTCAGGAGAAATACACCCTCTAAAAATGTCTTGCATAAATGTGTTGGAGAGGAATTAAACTCTGTTTGGGAATGAAGGAGAAAATAGAAACTCAATTTTAGCTGTGTATCCTGCAGCTCCAGTACCAGCATGCCTCCTTACATCAGTAGTACTTAATCTTTATTTACATTCATTTGTTCCTTTTGTAGTGTGTTGCTTTTGTCTTTTGTTTGGACCCAGGTGTTCATTTTTATGACTCAGTTCTGCATAAGGTGAAGCATAAAGAGACAGTGTAGGGATAGCCCTTGCCCACAAGAAACTACTAATAAAAAGACAGTAGTAAGTTATGTCTGTTTTACATGTAGGAAGCTAAACTATGGAGACATCATGTAATTTGCCCCAGGTCCCATAGGAAAGTCATCCAAAGTTGGGAAAACAGAGTTCATGTGCTGGGTGGACAGCATGACCACAATTTGTAGCTACCGGAATTTTAAGGTGGGCAGTCAGTGACGTCCAGGCACTAAACTTCTAGAAAGGTGCTTATGCTTCAGTGACACAAATGTGAGGTAGAGCCAGAGGGCCTTTTTCACCTTCTGCCAAGTACTGTTCAAGCATGGAGCTTGAAGCCATTCCCAAGAGCTTCTCCAGTGCCTAAACACACAGCACTCAGTAATAAAGCAGGTGAGTAATTTGCAGCAACCAAGAAATCTAGCAAAAAGCTCTTCTTTCATGCTTGGGTAAAATATTGATCATCTCTAAAATATGGGGGAGCATCCAGATATTCCCCAAAGGATGTATCCTTGAAGTATTTCAGGGCATTTCTCCCTCTCTCTGGAATTAAAAATGTGGAATTAAAGAGATCCACATTCTGGGGAGAGACCTGACTTTCATAATTTATGCTAGATGGCAGTATAAAAAGTATTATTAGCAGAGAAATTGAAGAAACCCTTGGTTTAAGAGTTGTTTATATTACCAGACTCCAGTTAAAAATGCTTACTGTAAAGAAAAATAAGAGGTAGCATTGTCTAATACCCTCACTCTCATCCCTCTAACTAAACTCTAGCCAGCTCTTGTAATACCTGGCCCTGGGCAGTGTTAATGGATTGTGAGCCAGGGAAGAACTGTTGGGAAAATCGATTTTTGGTTCAGCAGTCAACATGATTGTTCCAGGCATTTTGTTTAGTTCTTTCAGGAGAAGAGAGGGGGAAAAAAAAAAAAAGAAAAAAATTATATTGACCTAAACATTTCATTTGTTCTATTTTTTTATGCCTTTTCTTTTTAACTATTTCAATTTTAAAAAAGAAATTTTCCTCCAAAACAAGAAGTTGAACACCTGTATCTAAAAAAAAGGGAAAGACAGTATTTCACTTGTGGAATTAATACCTTCCCTCTCTTCCTCTCCATACTGTTTTTTGGGTATAAATCCCTACCCTGTTTGACCCAAACAATTTCAGTTGTGTAAAACTAGATTTTTGACATCATACTGCTAGGATAAACTCTTGCAGTATCATTTCTGGCTGCACTTTATCTTGGGAAAAGCCAAATGTTCTGTTTCCATGAGACTCTTCCTCTCTCATGCAGCCAAGGCAGGGCCCCCTGCTCCCCTAGAGCTGCCTTGGTCTGTCATGAGTACAGCGTGTGATTTTGGGCTCATTTAGCTGCTATCATGGCTGAGAATCAAGAGAGGAAGAGTAAAGACCCAGGATAAAAAACTTGAAGCACTGCACTTTCCTCAGTAGCTGATCCCACTGAGTCTGTGCCCTGTCTCAACTTGGTCTTACCCTTCAGCTAGGCCAGGTACCAGCCTTTTCATGCCTCCTTCTACCTTGGAAGTTAAGAGACTTCTTGGTGCTCCAGATATGTCCCTGAGGCTATAGCCCTATTGTGGAGTGAGTTAGTCTGCGTGGCATCTAATTTCATGTACTAACCTGTGGTGTTTCATTCACCGTGGTCTCCTTTCTCATCTTTCCTACAGGTACAAGCAAGAAATCCCAATGTTGGCTTCTCCATTGCTCCCTGTTGGATTCACCTGTTCAGTCTTTCTTTACTAATGACAATAAGGAGCTGTTGGGCAACAGCCATATGTAAGTCATCCCGACAACTGCATGTCACCTCCAGTAAGGTAAAGAAGGCTTAAAGTTTAAGATACCTTTCTCCTGGGTTAGTATATTAGCACTTTTGCCTGGTTATCAAAGTCCTCTGGCTCTCCAGCATCCCGCAGAACAAGCACTTTAGTCCAGGCACATGCTGGTACCCATTTTGAGTGCTTACACATAGGAAAAGTATAGAGAAATCAGTTTCTAAGTCTTTCAGCTCACTACACAGAAGTTTCCTTCCACTTCTTCATCCCCTTCAGTACATCTTGCTTGTCCAGAACAGCTACATTCTCTCACTGGACTGCGCTCCTACTTCTGCACACACTCCTGTGCACAGTCACGCACAGTCATGTCATACACAGCCGCCCTCACGTGTACTGTACATACACACACGCTTGCACACACATGCTGTCTCATGTACACACCTGGGTAAATTTCATGTTGGGGGTATTTTTCTGGACTTTGGGTTTATTCAGAGATTTATCTCTAGGTGTGAGTTGGAGCCCGTTAGGGTACTGAAGAAGTAACACATTGTCTTCACTAAGAGGGATGCTAACCACATCATCCAGTCCTGTGTTGCACCCATGCTCTTAACAAGCCTGGAGGAACCAAATACCTTACAGACTCCTTTACTGATGATCTGCTTGATGAATCCCAATCTCAAAGGACCTGGTTTCTTTCAGAAAACTTTGAGAGCTCTGTTCCCAATGGGATGATTCGCGCTCTGCATCTGAGAAATTTTAGATTTACAAGGAGAAACAGAGTTAATATATTTAGAAATTCAGGTGGAGAAGTTTTTAAGAGATTGAAGTTAAACTTGTGCTATGCAACATGGAACATTTCAAGCTCCTGATAGAGATGACCTGCGGTATTAATGTATGAGGGACTGTGATGATGAGTTGGGAGCATCTATTCTAAATTCCTTTGAGTTTTAATCTGGGACAGATGAGAAGTGGGGAGAAAAAAGCAGATTTAAAAATAGCTGTGTGCCTTCTACAGCCAATTCATTCTGCAGGAAATCTGAACAATATTCAGGAAATAGTATAACTCCCAGAAAAGCCTGTTGTTTCTAAGCAGAACCAATCTGGTTTCATCTGCACTGAGAAGCAAATGGGATTGACAAGCATGTAACAGAATTGAGACAGAAAGTGTGAAACTGTGTTTGAAAGCAGAGAGAAGCTTATAGATAATGTTAGTTTCAGTTGTGATTGAGAAGGAAGGGAGTTCCCTAAAGGAATTGGGTCTGCATTTGGAAAAAGTGGTGGGCACCTGAGAGGGTCTAAAGAAAACCAGCTCGAATTTTGTGCCAAATAACAAAAAGTTGCTGCATATCATTAAATAGAACATGTCTGGCTTGGTGGAGCTGAACAAAGCTACCGGTATGGCAGCAAGTGACATCCACTTTGCATTCCTTGCATGAGTGAGTACATGAGGACTGGGAGCCAGAGCATAGTCACACGAGCAGGGGGAGGAAGGTCGGCTGAACATAACCCTCATGAAACAACTGTCTGGTTGAACAGTAAAATTCATCACTGATTTGAGACAGGACGTCACTTAATTGAAAGCTAAAAGTTTAGTTTTCAAAACTGCTTTTCACAGCAGTGGTACCCTGTCCACGTGGGATCTTTTCACTGCAGAAGCACTGGCATTTATGATGTTGGTTTTTTTCTTTTAGGTTTGAACAGTCTTTTCTTTTTGTTTGCTTCTTTTTAAAAGCCAGAACAAAAAATTTGCATGTTTGCTTGTCCTGTAGGGTGAATTTTTGTCAGTCTGAGCAAAACTGTGCATACTTCTTAGGAGGTCTTTGTGATCTCTAGAAAAGGAGGAAGCCACCTCTTATGAAGCTCTCTCCTATTCTCTCATCAAAGTGGAAGGGATTTGGCTTTCAAGTAACTTTCAGACAGCTAAATACCACTCAAGAAAAAGTTCATAGAAAGAGATGGAAAAATTGGGGGGTTTTTGTGAGAAATGAGTAATATTGTACCTTTCAAACAGCTCTGCTGCACTGAAGGGTGTCTGTGTGGTAACACAAGGCTGTGCTCGAGGAGCTGATCATACCTGAGCTACGGCCAGAGCTGCAGCACCTCCTCAGGCCAAAAGCAACCTGTGAGGATTTTTATTAGGGCTGAAAGCCTAATCATCAAGGCTCTTTTGTTGCTTCTATTATCCGCAAGCCTAAAAAAACACCACCTGTTGCTTTGTACACTTGCTTAGTTCCCTCTGAGAAATGCCACCCATGGCCAGCACCCCTTTCTTCCTGCTGGGCATCTTTTTCTGTTCAGTATTCAACAGCTGCTATTGGGAAATAGGAAAAAACTTGGCTAAATAGAAAGGATTTGCATGCAGAGCAGCTGCTTTCATGAACAGGATGAGCACATGCAAAACTGCCTTGTCAGTGTGTAACCTACTCAGTGTTCACCAATATTTAAATAGTGGTGATTTTAAGTGTGTCATCAGTCTTTCTTTGGCTAAAAAAAGAAGAAAGGTTTTGTTATTTTTCAACTTGGTTATTCTCTTGATTTAACTACGCTCAGCCATCTGTTGAGGTCACAAAAAGACACAGGCAAGTAATTAAGTGGACCGGTTGCACTCAAATAACAAATAATTGAGATTAAGTGTTTAGAGACAGCTAATAGGCTAAAAGTACTTTCTCATAGATAGCTAGTGCTTGTGAAAATTTTATGCACTTGCGAGAGAAAGGGGTGGCTCCTGAATAAAAGGCAAGCTAGAAATAAGGTATTAAATCTGGAAAAAGATTTTTAGGGACTTTTCTCACCTTACCGTGATGGTCTAAAAGTTTCACTAGACCTGTAGGCACTCTTAAGGAGTCAGGAGAGATCTGTAGACTTATTAAATGAGTTGCCTCTCACTTTGGAGATGTTGTCCTTTCCCAGTATTCCTGGAAGGAGCACACAGCCCAAGGTTATTCAAGATGTATTACTTCAAAAACTCAAGTCAGGGGAAAAGTGCTACTCACAGAGTGAATTCCCAGCTCTGTTGCAATCCAAGACAATTTTGCCTTTGTTCAGTATTTTCTGAAGAAGAGTCTTTCCATTTAGGAAGCAACATCCACCACAAACTTACGGTAAATGTACAAAATTATAGTGTAGGTTGTGCTAAACCCTAAGTTTATAAACAAGCAAAAAGGGCAGGCAGATAGCTAATATTTCTGTGCCTTCCCAAAAGCCTTTTTTTTTTCCCCAATAGTAGGCATTTTATTGAAACTGGCACAACCCACAACATAGAACAGACATTTAACATGAAGTAGTGTATGGAAGGGGCATGGTGGCAGCTTGTGGAAGACTAAAGAACCAACACTGTGTTGGGAACTATCATAACCTGATTTAATTGTCTTTATTTGTGATGTGTTTGCACACCACTTTGGGAGTTGCTGGTGGGAGAAAGACACTCCTCACTCATGCTGCTGCTAAAGTCTCCAAGACTGAACACACCCTACCCTGCTTTGGGGTAATCTGGTCCAGCAGTTCTTGTGGAGCTATGTGTAATTTTGCAGTATATCAGACATTATCGGCTGACGAGCAAAATTACTTATCAACGTTATAGTGGCTGTACTTTGACAGGTATTCAAACTGAAAGATCAATTTACATTTTCTGAAGGGAAGGAACAAGCAGTAGATTAGTTTTCAAATGGTTTTTAGTACAAGAAATGAAACTACTTACATCAGTGATTTCTAAGGTTACATTTGTTTCTGCTGTGGTTTTTTTCTCCCATTCTAGGTGCAATTCCTATTTGCTAGGGACTCTGTGCATTATATTAGAATAAGGAAAACTTGGAGGGCAATTTTAGAAAAACAGATATCCAAATCACTACCATAATCCTTCTGGCTCTTTGAAAATGAAAAGTAGAGTGTTTCAGAGAGCCGTTTATTGGAAAGATTAGTTTTATCATGAAATTATTACTTCACCACATGGTTTGAGATTTTCCATTACCTTAGAAAACTCACAGATGAAAACAGAGTTGCCAATGAAAAAGTGCTAATGACTGAAAGAGTCTTTTCCTTATGCACTTTTTTCCCCCCTGTAGCTATATACTGGCTTCACTTGGGAGAAGTAAACAATCTATTAAAAAAGCCAAGGATGGAAAAAATAAGTTAAAGCTTTACTGTAAATTTTGTAAATCAACTCATTTTGAGTTGAAAAAACTCTATATGAAAGAGTGACTTTAAAAAATAAACTCTTTTGCTCTTTCTTCAAGAACAATCTGACTATAGGTATTTACATGGAAGCTTGTAAAAAAGCTCTTAGTGCTTTTGAATGAATATATGAACAGTATGCAATGATATAATCATTCCCTTACAAGAGAAGTCTTTGCAAAAGATAAAGACAACTCCTATGAGGGTTGTTAATGCATTGACAGGCTTAGCCTACCTTCTTTATTACAGGTAATCCCTTGGGAAAGACCTCATCAGCATCACCTAAAATCAGAAACTGTCTGCCCAATTGAATGCTCTAAATAGGAGAGGACCCTGTTTGTTTTCTTGCAGCACCACTTCACCACCTGCTTAGTTTAGTGGTCTTTCATTCCATAATGGGGATTTAGTTGCCGTTACTGAAGCTCTGAATTCCACATAAGGAAAACTTTGATGTCCATAGAGATGGACCTCAAAAAAATACATGAATGGGTATCTACTCATATTCATTCCTGATATGGAGACGTATATTTTGGAAGAAGACTTCTAGTCCTGTAGACTTTCATTGTGTTTTCTCATTTGCTCTTGTGCCATCTCCATTTGATTTTCACCAATGTAAGAATTTTCTTGAGTTAAGCCTAAATACCTCCAGCAGGAATCTGTTTCTCTGAGTTAAAAAGATGGAACTTAAAGGAAAGTGGGTTTTGAAGTTCAGTGTCATATAGCAAATTTCCGTACCAATAAAGTGGTTCTTGTCATGAGAGGAAAGGATATTCTTGAAACTTCAGCAGAGAGGGATGAAAGGAGAATGATGTCAGTGTCCCTTTAAATGTCTCACGAAGGTTTCATGAAAGCAGGATTATATCAGTCTAAGGATGCCAAGGTTTTATTTATAAAAATTAATTCTTCCAGAAAATATCCCAAACCAGCGTCATGTTGTTGAGTGCAAATGGCTGCATTAGCAGTTAGCGGCAGTTATACATATGTCCATCCATCTGCCTTATGACTTTATATTTGGGGAAGGGGCCGTGTGTTAGTTACTTTGTGTAAAAGTCTCTTTTTCATGTGTGTAAAGAAAAGGATTGCAGGCCATAGTGATACACTGGGATAAAAGCACTCATAGGTGGCCAGATTAAGTTCCTTGCTGTTGATACACTTGTCTCTGGGCAGAACGAGCCAGAGGAAAATCAGGTGACAAAATGGATTTAAAAGAATTATGGACATGTCCTTCTTCAATTTTTTTTCTCAGTCAGTCCTACAGTTTTAATTTACAATTAGAACGCCTTTCAAATTGGCAAAGGAACTCTTTTCTTTGAGTGGGTTGTTCTACTTGTCTCAGACAAGGTATTAAAGTATTCTCAGTGAAGGGGGTCCAATGCCGCAAAATGGCATTTACATGTGTACAAGCATTAGATCACAGTGCAGCCTGGAGGTGGGCGGGGGGGACACGATGCACCACCACATCTCACTGCAGTTCAATTGCAATTCCTTTTGCCTACACCTGAGGCTGCTTTTTACTTGCCACATGTAAAAATTTTCTTTTTGGCAGGCAGTCAAGTGTGAGATGATGCAGGTTCAAATCTTAGCGAGAATTTGTGTCACATCTTTGCATGAGGCTAGCATTTAGAATAGAAAACTACCATTGCAATGGGAAGACTAGAATTACCTCACTTAATAAGGAGGGGTTACTGTCATGAGAAAATGGTGTTTATTACTTTCTTACTATTTTTTTGTTTAGTAAGTTTAAGTCTTCCAGTTAGAGAGAAGAGATACAGACATGCAAGACAGATGCAACTTAGATGCAACACATTGTGAGTAGCCAATGACTATTTTGAAAAAGTCTCATATTCTACGCTGTGTGAAAAGTCTTCCTTACAGCGATCTGACAAGCATGCATGGAATTGGGCTTGGAAATATATTCCGATTTCCAGTGGTCACTGAGGGAAAGAAGATAAATTGACATCTAATACTATTTTCTGTTAATAATCCAAGCTTCCTATGCTGACAAGTGTTTGTTCCAGCAGCCTAAGAAGCCACAAACATGAGCCAATTTGCTGTATGTGGTGGCTCATTTCCACAAAGTTTCTGTATGTACATCTCTGATTGAGCTTCAGTTCTGCAGTCCTCTTCAGAACATCTGAGCTGGAGTACAAATTTTAGCCATTAAACAGTCATTATCAATCAAGATAAATTATGCTTTCTTCCAGATATTTCCCCTTATGCTCTGTGTTTTTTGCAAACACACAGTTTCCAAGGGCACGGTAAATATCTTCCGTTCTCTCTTTCAGCAGTTCCTGTTTGTTCAGTTGTAAACTGACAGTGCAGTGGTGGAGAAGAAAAACAACTCTGTGGAAAGTGTTGCTGCCAGCGATTATCTTTCATGCATCCTTCACTGTCTGGCATGGGCCTTTGTCTTAATTTCCCTTAATGGGATGGAGTTTGCCCTCATCTCCTTTGCCCAGCATTGCCAGATGGCAAACTTCTTTAGTTGTTTATAAAATCTGCTTCTTGTCTGGTCATATCTATCTGGCTGGCTGGCTCATCCAGGTGTTTGTAGGCTTCTCCATGAAGTGGAGTTTATCTTGTTTTAGGAAATAAAATAGATAAATTCTCCTTTTTTTTGCAGAAGGGCAGGTAACTAGCATGTATTCATGGCAACTTCACGCAACTCTTTCCATGCAGGAAGGTGGTTCCCTGTTGTTTATCATATTTTATCATCATGTGTGTGGTTTTCTCTCCGAAAAAAACAGCAACAACAAAACCAAACAAAAAACCCCGCAAAAGTTAACTCCAAATGATCTGCTTTTCCCCTCCTCCCTTATTCTTACTTAGTTGTTCCTCCCAACCTCTTGTCTCTCTCATGTAAAAAAAAAAAAAAAAAGAAGAAAATTTCATATGATGAAATGAACTTCACTAAATATAGTGTTAAATTTAGTATAGGTACTAAATATACTGATGCTTTCCAGTGAGTGTCTATAGCTCTCTGGATTTTCTTTCTGACTGGCCACAGTAAAACGTCTGCCACTTGTAACACTGCAGTCCTCTTCTCCATTAGATCCATTCAAAATCGATTATATGAAACTAAGGCAAATATGATGTAACAGACAAGCTGCAGATAAAATGTAAAATGAGCCTGCAAGATTGTCAGCTGTGGCACATAAATATCACAAATATGTCCACCTCTTCACCTGCTCATCGCCATGATAAAATATTTGGTTGGAATGGCAAAAGAATAGATGTTCTCCTCCCAGTCTTAAATGAACTGGTTTTTCTTTTCATTTACGAACAGTTAGAACCAGGCAAAGCTCTTCTAATTGCAGCGGTGATGCCTCAGGTCATCATTGATTTCTGTAAAGAAGGTGCTTTGGTTGGTCTGTGCTTCCCATGATTGACCACAGCATCACCTGGTTGTAAAGGAAAGGTTTGATGGAAAGCAGAGGGAGCTGGCCTGGGGCCACAACTTTGCTAACTGACAAAGTTAAAGGAGTCATGGTGTCCCCACAGACACCTAAACAGTCACATTTCTCCAGATTGGTTTTGCCCTGCCTGGGTAGCTGTGAACCTGAAGCGTGCCTCCAGGTGAGCACAGGAATCATTGATTGGGGCCCAGGGCAGCAATGTGGTTTTAATGAACCGTGAAGCAAGAACTAAACTTGTGGGCTTTCCTTTCTAAGAATGGTAGCGATTTTGGGGTTGATTTCTGCTCTTCTTGCTGATTTCCCAGGCAGCAGCTTTGAAAGTTGTCTCTCCTATTTTTCAGAGGGCCTTATTAAAAAGTGCTGAGTTTCACACAGTACAGAACAGAAAGAAAAAAAGAAGCCAGTGCAAAACCAGTCTAAAACCAAGACAATTGTATTCTGCTCAGCACTAATTTGGCTAAAAAAATAATAATAGTAATACTGGTAATTTCAAATTAATTTATGTGCATACTCATCTATTTAAGTTGGAATCTATTTTGTGCCAACGCTTCTGGTAAGATTTCAGAACTTGCATCTTTAGAGGGAAAAAACATGTCCAAAATGAATTTATTTAAGTGTTCAGAAGTACAATTGTAACAGCCTTTCTGCATTATTTGCTCTTAATGAGAACAAACTGTCATTGGCATCGTTTCCAGGCAACTACCAAGGAATGCTTAACCTTACATGGGGGTCTTGCAAACCACACATTATGCCAGGTAAAGCATGTCTTTGAAATGAAACTAGCTCAAGAGATCACATAGAAACCGTTCATTTAATCTTATTTTTAATTAGTTCTTTTCCTTATTTTCAGAGCTATTATTTTCCTGTCAAAAACTTGCTTTCCTTGACTATTAAAATCAAATAAAACATGTTTTTCACATTCTATTTTAATATTTAACAAGCCAAGAAGTACTCTAGGCTACAGTGATTACTGTGGGGTCATTTGAAAAGATTTTGACAGTTTGAGAGTGTTCCCTCTTGATAAAAATGGGAAGAGCCACTAAGCAAAATAAGATGGGCAGTTTTAGAGGCTTCCATAGAGACTGGAGACTCATTATGCATCATGCATCCTGCAAATACCCATCTCTCTTAACAGAGCATAGCCTGAATAAATAAGAAATTGATGGAGAAATGCGGGTACAGTAACAAGTGGCACAACTTGCAACAGGGGACTCTCCACCCAAGTGCCAAACAGCATCTCATGAGCTGAAGGAAGTGTCAAAAATTAATCTAGTCTGGAAGTGACAAAAATTACTTTTCACTTATTAAATGAAAATACATATAGATGGTATTGACTGTTACTGTGCTTCATGTTTGGCAGCATCTTAAATCAATTTTTGTGGTTATATTAGAATTTGATCATCAATATATTTTCTATCCACACTTCTAAATGGTGCTTGATGACTAAATTGGCAAATAGCTGGAACCTTTTTTGGCAATTCACTAAAGTTTACATTTTCTCATCACAACACTGTTCACTTGGAAAGCTCTTATTACTTAGTGCAAAGAACAGATAAACTTATAGAATAGAAGGCAATGAACAAACCCTACCTGCTTTTTACAGCCACAGTCTGAGGATGGCTCACCCATTCCTGCCCAGGGTGCTTTGAACCTTCACTGGGAAGTCAGGGGAGAGGAACACACACTGGCTTTCACAAGTGGCAGGTGTCGCTTCACTGGGCCAAGGAGGTGCTGTTTCTCTCCGTGGGTTCTTGGTGTAGAAACAGAGTACAAAGGAATGGGGAAGCTCTGTGGAGCGTTGCCGCAGCATCCCTGATTATGCCAGTGGATCCCAAAGTAAAAAATTCAGTGAAATACCTTTTGTTTTTCCATTCAGTGAGCCTGAACATTCCCCTTAATTTTTGTGTTGGTAGTGGGAAGGTGGATATCTTTCTCATGCAAAGTGGCACCCTTTCTGTCTGCTGTGGATCGTCTGGTCTCCACACGCCTGGCTAAAGTCAGCTGTCATGCCATTGTAGCTTGGACTAACACCTATTTATATGATATCACCACTGGGCTTGGCATTTTTTTCCCCACATGAGGGCTGGCAAGGCAAGCAGGGTAACTGGTATTTAATATTCCACACTGGAAATCACCAATAGCACAGGCAAAAGCTCCAGTATGTTTTCTTACCCAGTTCCCTCAGCCTTCAGGAGATGTAGAGGAAAAGTGGATAAAGGTTCACGAGAAGATAATCTCGTTGATAGTCATGGATAAGTTATAATAATTGGCATGCTTTTCTAGCAGGAGAAAATTTTCTAGTGGCAACAAATTCACCAAAACCTGAAGCCAGAGCAGCACTGCTCTCTTGGCCTCTGCAGAGACAGGTTTGTTGTCTTATCTGTGCCAATACATAGATGTGATATCTTTTTTCTTCTGCCAAAAGAAATTCATGTAAGGCCTGCACAGCGTAGCCTAAACTGAGAAAGAGATTTGTCACTTTTTTGACAATAATTCACACAGACTCCAAAACAAATGTACTTCTGAGCCGCAACTCTGTGAACAATAAAACAAACACTCTTGACTACCTACCAGCCCATCCATCTTTTTAAATCATGTCAGCAGGCTTCAAATTGTTCACTAAGCTTTTTTGTTTCATAGAGAAGGAAATAATTTGTGGTGAAATACACTGAGCCATTGAACTTTGCAATTGTTTATTACTTGGTCTTGATTTCTTTCACATTGCTGCTTCATCATTTACCTATCATTTGTTTTGGATGACATGGTTTGTCCTCTCTTCAAAACTATATGGATTGCATAGGCAAATTTGTAAACTGAACTACTTAGCCTTTCTGCTTGTTAATAGCATCTACTTACTCTTTGTAAAATCTGCAATAGTGCTGTGAATGGGATTTTGTTGTAGGCTAGATGTGAAATCTTTCTTCTATCAAGAGAAACAGCCTGATGTGAAGCTTACTGGCTTTTGTTTGGACTGGAAGGCCGATGAACAGACTTTTTAGGAAGAAAGAAGGTACGTACAACATAGCAGATGGATAAAAAGTGGTTGGCATGGCAAGTAACTAGGCTTTGTGCCATAAGTGACATCTTAGGGTATAAGAATTGTTCAGATATGGGTTATTTCTGTGGCATGAGAGAAACAGAGATGACTGCATCTGAGCTAAGTCTGCCGTTGTTTCTCCTGTGTTGTTATTGCTGTTATAAATGGGTGCCCTAATTAGAACTGAGGGAATTTATGGGCAGATATGAAAATGTGGTTACTATAGTTACCAGGTGCTCCAGCTCACTCAGGAAATGTGGCTAATATAATGATAGCCCAAGGGTAAACACATGAGGTAAATGATGAACACGGCCCCCTGCTTCAGGAGAAAATATTTTTCTTCACACTTTTTTTGGTGGCTTATTTGCCAAAGTAACATCTATCACTACAATTCCTTTTCTGTCCTTCCCTTTCTTTCAGCAGACTGGTTTTGGTGAGACTATAAGGAGCTCTGGGGAAAAGAAAGTGCAAAAATGAAGTAGCATTTAGAGGAAGGATAAAGATCTATTTCCCTGTGTTTCAAAGGTCTTTGCTAAAATTCTTCCCCATTCCTCTGTACATAGGCTAGACAGCAGGGTGAACTATTTGTATGTTCACAAGTTCAGAAAGAAAACTTTCCTTGTGTTTGTATTTTTTTACTTGTGACCCTAATTCCAGCACCAACCCTATTGTTTCATACCAGCCTGTGGACAGGGAAGGAGGAGAATGGACAAGGATCCCATTGGTTCTCTCCTTGCATCCCTTGGCTGAGATATGGGGGACATCTCAGTGCCTGTCTGCTTTAGTCCAACTGCTCAAATTAGCTGCCGGGTGTGGGAGGGTTCTGTGAGAAAAATGGCATTTTAGAGGCATCAAGCCCACAGTTGTGGTTGAAGTGGGATCTTGCTTGGTGCTGCCTACAGGCAGGATCTAGCTAGGTTATTTCATTTGTTACAGGGAAAGGAAGAATTGTGAAGTCAGATTAATTCCTGCTGCAATTTCTCTGAAGTCAACGAGATGCCACTACTGATTGCTTTGACACAGATTTTTCAGTTCTGAGTAATTGCCTGACCTTTTAGAAAAAACACATGAGGAGACAGAAAATCAGAACAGCTGCTGCTAAGGGAGCTGATCCCCACGACTTTAAACAGTGTTGACCATTAGCTGCTCTCTGTTTTTGGAGGAGGTATGCAAGAGGAGAAAGAAGCCTGAAGCATCTCTATCCTGCTCAACCAGAGATAAACTGCGACTATTCTTAGCAGTGTCTAGCATGTTGACTGACATTACTTATTGATAGAAACTACAAAATTATTGCTCTGTGATTCATATTGCTCTGTGTAACTGTAGGGCCAGACTCCAGTGACGTACACAAAAGTAGAGCCACAGTTGCAGCAATGAGGTCGGTGTAAGCACTGTCACTGGCCATACAATTTCCAGCTCCTTTTTGGCATCACTGCAGGCTGATGAACACGCATTCTGAAATCAGAGAGCATTGCCTATCCAGTTCAGTCTCAGATACCTCGCTTGAAGTGCCTTAATCAGATACCATGACCTGAGTCTCAAGCCTTAGAGAGAGACAGGAGCTCTGCCTCTCTCTTAGCAAAAAATGCAAAAAGGCTTTGAATGCAGTTGCCTCAGCTGTAGTCTTAGTCACAGTCATGGCTGTCTTAATGAACTTGACTATCCTGAATGGTTTAAATTACTTTGGATGATGGATTTTCTCCATTAGCAAGAAGGTGATATACCTTCTTGGGGCTCTGCCACAAGCCTTTCCATAGGAGGAGTTAGATATGCTGAGGTGCAATGTCTGGGCTTTAACATTAGTGTTACTTAATAAAATGAAGCAAAGTGCACATGAAGAGACATCCAATTAGGCAGTGTCTCATTGCTGCAAAGACTTTCCTTTCTACCCAGAGCTTTTCAGGGTGATGTGCTAGTGCCAAATAGAGCTGAATCAGGTTCTCAGTGGAAGTAACCAGGCAGAAATTACACATGGATCTATGCATGTACACGAGTTTCTGCTTTGCTGCAGGCTACAGACATCACTGTGGCTGCACAGAGCTCATCTGCTACAGCCTGCCCTCCTGCAGAGGAGGATACTGAGTTCATCCTCTTGGAAGATGGTCCTTCACTGAATGTCCTAGGATATGAGTGGAAATCTCATGGCCTTTTCTTATAGTCTAGCTGCTGTTCCCTGTCATCTGATGTTTGCAGTGAGGCACAGGTTGCCCACTGCAACTTGTCTTTCCTGCAGTGGGGTTTCTGCAGCCTTGCCTAAATGGAAGAAATAGAAAATATTTTAAAAAAAAAAGACTTTCAAAATTACTAGGAAAGGAGGGAAGGAGCAAACAGGTTACATATGCATTACTGTTGTGATTGAGGTTGCTTATCCTTTTCTTATGATACAAAAGACACCAGTGAAATTAAAAAACCTGAAAGATGTCTGCTGTTTTAGTATTACTTAGACTACTGCTCTGACCTAGCATAGCATATTTCTCTCTCTTTGACTTTAGAAGATGAAGAAAGCTACAGTGCCCTGGGAGTTTGGGTTTGTCAGCATGGCATTACTGGGCTCGGCAGTCCCTGGATGGGACATAGAGGAACAGAGACCATTAAATCAGGTGTTCTCCTGGTCACTGAAAGTGTTCCAAGTAGCAAACAAAACAGACTTTAGTGCTTCAGCTGACCTTCAGGATTTGTCTTCTCTGGACCTGTTTTTTGTTTGATCTCTGTATGGCTTGAGGAACAGCATGAGAATCCCATCCTACCCACTTCTCTGTCTGTCTCTTCTGTGTACCTCCCACATGCTATATTAGTCAAGTGCTTCATAGATAATATGTACGCTTGAATTTTTGGTCAGGTTTAAAAATGTTCCGTTTTCTCCCACACCCAGAGTAAAGAAAATTTGAGCCTACTTATTTATGTTGGGTTTCAATTCTACAAAATGTTAACATTGACTCTTTTAAACTTCTTAGGATCTTGAATGTAAATGAATTCAGCAGCACTGATACATGTATTCTTGCAGGAGGGATAGTGAGGGGACAAAAATCTTTAGAAATGTTCAAATAGAAAAATCGTTCTTGGCCACAGGAATCATCAATGATCCGTGCTGTTGTGACAGAGCTGGAGAAATCCCATCTTCTTCATGTCATTATGATCAAGAGCAACTGCTGTGTGCTGAATCTCTGAAAAAAATGCGAAACTTGGTGCTTCAGACCTGTCTTTCTTTCTAAAGGTGATGACGTAGAGTTCTTTCCTCCATAAATTAATACTGTTAGAGATACTCTGCTCACAATGCTGGTTTTCTTTTTGCTGGAAGAATACAGCACCCAGCCTTTGCCTGGAGATAAGCTTCTCTCTGATTGCCTAGGCTAGTTCCGCTCTTTGAATTTTGGATTGGGCAGGTGGCTTGAGCCAAGTTTTTATGCTTTGGCGTTTTACCGAGGCCCAGCTGCCAACCTGGGTGAGCTGTGAAAACACTCTTCTGTAGAACTTGGCTATTTATCTTAGCCACATCTTTAATGCCAAAACAGTTCAGGAGCATCTAGCTCTCCTGTGGTCTATCAGCCTTGAAATAGGGCCATGGCTCAGACTGAAGAGCCAACAGAAGCAATTTTCTTCTGTACAGTTTCTATACATTTGCTCTTGCAGAATTTTTTTGGAAGGGCAGTTTATGTGGTGACCTGAACAGCAGTCTCTCTGTCTATTTTTCCCTTTGTGAGACAAAATCCAAGAACCCTTCTGTCTTTTAGGACCCAGAGAATATTCTTTTTCTCTGATTGCTGAACTGGTATTATAATACTGTGGGCAAGGTTTACTATTAGAAATTGGTAAGACAGATTTGCAGCCTGCCAAGTTTACTGGGTTAGCATGGAGTACAGGCTGACAAGCCTGAGATTGGATAAGTACATATCTCATTTTCACACCTCATGTTAACACCAGGATAAACAAGACTAATTTTGAAAAACAATAAAGCTAGCTGGGAAATGATCTCTCAGCTCTAAAAATGCTCGATATGTCAACACTTTGTCACCTGACCTCAGCTGGAGATAACAACACTGCAAAGTCCTCCCTTACATCTCATAACATCTGCTTTTTCTCATGTTTTTTGGGCCACATGGATTCTTCAGCTAGAAGGTGGAGTTGTTATGAGTGATGTTTACAAAATCTAGCCAGTTCATGCTGTAGATGTACTTAAAAATCAGTGATTCTGAAAACCACTGTAAGTCTTGGATATGGTTGTTTGTACACACAGAGTGACCTTGACACAGCCAAGAGACCTGCAGGGCTCCTGCTGTCATGGTAAGGACCTTGTGCAATGCATAAACTGTTGTGAGATTAAAGAGTGACCATCCCCCGTTGCTTTCTGAAAATTTCTTGAAGAAATGAACCGAGGCACCTTCAGCTATCCTTTTCTGCAGTTTACCTCCTTGGATATATAATTATAGAATTCTTTTGCCAATTTTAACCAAATTTAACTCAAGAGTGCACAGAAGTAATTAGGCTCCTAGGAAGAAGGCAGTCAGATGTCAAGAGAGTGAGATCCAGTGTTGGTCTGACCAAAATGACACCCCTGATTGCAGTGAAGCAACATTGTACAGCAGCATCATGATAATAAGAAAATATACATTTTATTAGAGATCAGTGAATCCAGCCAACAGGGTGGAATTATGCAGGAGCGCAAATTTTCAATTACGTTACTTCTCATTGAAGTCAGAAGAGATTATAAAAAACAAGAGAAAACATCTTAAAATAATATTATATACCACCTACGACAATGTAATAACTATGAAGTAATACATTTGAGTGAACTATGAAATCAGGCATTCGCTTATGGGTGCATCATAGAATTTCTTCTGAAAGAACCTTTTTTTAAAAAAAGAAAAAAGCTAAATGCTATTTTATAAAAGACTTGAGAGGTTTGTGGGAATATCCTCAGCATGCATGTCATTCTGCTTAATTCATGTTCCTAAGAAATACCTGTAGTATCAGTAAAGGCTGGGGGATCAACAGATTGAGAGCAGCCCTGCAAAGAAGGACTTCAGGGTGCTGGTGGATGAGAGGTTGGACTTGACCCAGCAATGTACACTTGCAGCCCAGAAAGCCAGTCGTGTCCTGGGCTGCACCAAAAGCTGCATGGCCAGCAGGGCGAGGGAGGTGATTCTACCCTTCTTGTGAGATTGAGCCTAGAGAATTTCATCCAGCTCTGAAGTCCTCAGTACAGGAAGGACATTGATCTGTTGAAGTGGGTCCAGAGGAGGCACACAAAATAATCAGAGAGCTGGAGCACCACTCCTATGCAGACAGTCTGAGAGAGATGGGACTGTTCAGGTTGGAGAAGAGAAGGCTCTGGGGAGACCTTACAGCAGCTTTTCAGTACCTAAGGGGGGCTTTAAGAAAGATGGGGACAAACTTTTTAGGAGGGCATGTAGTAATAGGACAAAAGCTAAAAATTATACACCAGAAGAGAGTAGATTGGGAGTAAGGACAATATTTTTTATGATGGGGGCGGTGAACCACTGGTACAGGTTGCCCAGAGATGTGGTAGATGCCCCATCCCTGGAAAAATTCAAGGTCAGATTTGGACAGGGCTCTGAGCAACCTGGTCTATTTGAAGATATCCCTGCTTATTGAAGGGAGGTTGGACAAGATGCTTTTAAAGGTCTCTCTCTTCCAACCCAAATTATTTCATGATTCTCTGATAATAGTATGCTATTTTCCAGTGGAGCAAATAGTTCTACCCTTGTCCACTGACGGAGTCACTCCATCACAGAAGACTACTAGGTTGATCAGGAAGGACTTGCCCTTGGTGAAGCCACGATGGCTGCCCCAAATCACCTCCTTGACTTCCATGTATCTTAGCACAGCTTCTTGAGGACCTGTTCCATGATCTTCCCAGGCACAGAGGTGAGGTTGACAGGTCAGTAGTTCCCAGAACCCTCCTTTCTATCCTTTTTAAAGATGGGTACAATGTTTCCCTTTTTCCAGTCATCTGAGACTTGATCTGACTGTCATGACTTTTCAAATATCACAGAGAGTGGGTTGGTAACTACATCAGCCATTTCCCTCAGGACTCTGGGATGCATCTCATTGGGTTCCATAGACTTGTGTACATTCAGGTTCCTCAGGAGGTCATGAACCTGAATTTTATTTGCAGTGGGAATGGAGGTTAAACATACCAAAATATTTGACTTACTGTTCGTTATGATTACTGTCTGCTTAGAGTTCTCTGTAAGCAATAGTCAGTGGTGTCTACATCAGATTGTGCAATTACCCCTTTGGACCATGAACTAGTAAACCTTCCTCTGTGTGTGAAAAACAGATTAAAATACAGCAATATAGAGGCATCTAGAACACAATACCAGACAAAACATCATCATCTCTGTAAAATGTTTGCCACCTCCTTGGAAATGGAGGAATTCAGAAAAGATTGGTAACTACCATCTATGGAGATTAATTTTTCAGTTACAGTTGTGTTTCGGGGTGGCTTTATGTACATGTTATAAGGGTAGGACAGTATAGGATGGTGATCCTTAAAAAATGGGACAGCTTTTTAAGGTTTAAAGTTGGAGAAAGTAAATGGTGGATGGCATGAGAGGAAGTGAGCGCTGTCAGAGCTCCCATCATCCATGGGCAACATCTGTGCTAGTAGATTGAACAGTAGCAGAGAGCAGGTTTTGGTTCTCAGGCCAGCTGGCAGGACATGACCTTGTCCATACTGTTAAACTTCTTCAGCTGAGCTGCATGCCCACACGGAAACTGCCTATTAGACATAGTTCCTGGGTTGTGCTAATGGCAGAATTTGGGAAACGCTTTGTTGGCAGAGGCAGCAGCATGCTGGAGCTGATCAACAGATGTAACACAGCCGACTGTCAGGCTCCTGTGTGCAGGAGTGGTTTCTGGCACAGTATATTTGACTTGTCTAGCTTCAGCTCTTCAGTCTACCCCAGATTCTTGTATTTACAGTCTGTTATTTCAGAGGTCAGAATTATCATATGTGCAGAAATTTGGTGAGGTGCAAGAAGCACTTAGTGTTTGAAAGTGCCTTAAACTCTTCCCCGACTTTCTGAACCGACTTAGGCAAATGTTCATTAGCCTTATTAATGACATGAAATGCTAATGGAGGCAGGAAGTTGTTTTGCAATAGTGACAACTCCTGTTCTGCAAGTCAGACTTGTGTCACTAAGCTGTGACCCTTTGGAGCTGGCAGCTTCTCTGCCATTGGGAGATGGCAAGCACTTACAGGTAGTGTGGAACAGCATCATCAAGCAGACAGTTTCTGTTTGCCCCAGTCAAGCAGTTGTCTTTCAAGACATGTACTAGATTTTAACCTATTGAACAAGAACACAACAAATCAAATGAAAAACACATGGTTCACTGCTCTCAGTTTTGATAGCATCACGAAGGTCAATCAAAGATTAATGGGTGTAACTGTTTTCTAAGCCTATCTATAATGCTTTTAGCTTGGTTTCCAATGGAAATAGAGTGTATGTAGTAATCCTCTTCCAGATTTTTTCCTTACCAGTAATTCTTAATCTGAACAAATCTGACAAGTATGTCAATTCTTACAAGTTTTGTCTATCCAAGTGTAGGAGAGAGTCTCTGTCAGTAAGGAAAGATGGTCTTTAAGCTCAGTGAAAGACAAGAAGAGATTTCACAAGGAAGAGCAATTCTATGAACACCACAGCTGAAGGAAGAGCTGCATACTGAGTTTTCTCTCTCAGCAGAGAGCCATAATAAAGTAGGGCTCAAAAACTGCCTTTTAGTTACTCTCCATCACATCTTTTTTCAGAGAAAACTTTGCAAATGGGACAAGGTTAATAAAAGCTACTTGGGAAGGTGAGGACTGGTGTTTGGAACTCTGCCTTTGTAGATAAGAACAGTAGTTGCTTGAAAAGGAGGGTAGCATCATCAGACTCTGCTATCTGGAGGGAGCACTGCTCAACACAGCGAGGGGCAAAGAGATCCAGTTGTTTGGTTCTGCAAAATGCCACGTGCTCAGAAAACTGTGCATGCTGCACCTTGTTCTTAGTGGCAACAGACAAGAACAATGAGGCGTGTTTTGCCCTGAATGGGATATATTAATACACAATATTTTGAATGTGCCTTATCGCTTTTGTGACTTTTTGTGTTTAATTTAGAATAACAGCCTAAATGCAAGGCCATGGTAACAGAGCTGCATGCAAAACCTGAGATAGGTTTCAGGAAGGGAGAGAGCAGTAATCAGAGATATGGTTTCATGGTATGCATTTTTTTCTAAATTTTCTCTTTTGTTTCTTTTCACATATGTCTCAGCCTTTTCAGTGCTTCCCAACCTTCTTCCATTTCTTCCTTTTTCTTTGGACCCCATTGCAGCTTACTTTGTACTTCGTATTTTTTCTCCTCTCTCTTCCACCCCATTAACTTGTTACTCCTGATAAATTTCATTTATCTGTTTTGAGCCTTCTTGCTCCATTTAACTCTTGCCCCCTTCCTCCGTCCCCATATTTTATGTTTGTCTCTGCTGATACTATCTGAATTCAAGCACCATGACTCCAGTGGACAGCAGGCATCCCTTGGTACTGAAGAGACCCTTCATTTGATGGTGACTACAGACCAAGCTTGAGTAACTCTATTCTAGCTAAAACAATGCTGTATCTTTCCCTGATCATGGCCTGACTTTTCTGCAGCCCTAAGGCGGGTGGAGATTTGGGTGTCATTAGGACCAGTTGTCATTAACTGGAAATAACAGAACTGAACTCTGGAGCAGCACTATAGTTACCCAGTGTCATTTGACACATGCATGTGTATTTGCAGTGCTGAACCCAGGAATGCTAATGGTGCTCACATCACAGAGTGGCAATGAAAATGAGCACTTGCTCACAGCTATTTCAGTTTGCTATTATTTTGGACCATTGACTGTGAATGAAGTTCAAGCCAAATTGAACACCAATCACTTAGAACTGCATGTGAAAGGCCTCAGATAAATTAGCAGTACAGCCGCTAACCTCACACAGCTTAAGTGAGCCATCATTGCGTATCTGCCCCTAAATGTCAATACTGCTCCTCCTGCCTCCATGTTGCTGCACATTTGAGAGCACATAGCCTTGGCAATGCTGGATTCCCACCGTATGCTCAAACTCTGGCTGTATGGATTGCCTTCTTGTATGGCATTTTGTAAGCAAGCCAAGCAACTGCTGAGAACTAATAGGACTTTTGACAGTGGAGCTGATGGTTCTTCTGTCTCCAGTGGCATGCAGGTAGTGATGGGGAGACTCTTCTGCGTTGTCCTTCAGGTGACCTTTCTCCTTCCCAAGGGAGAAAGGCTCATTCCACTAGGTACTCATCAGCAATTGCAGGAGGGCTCTGAAATTACAGGCATCAGCCACAAGTACTCCACTTCAACCAATTATTCTAGTGGGGTGGAGGAGGGGACACACAGTAAAAAGTGCAGGAGCTTGTATGGGAAATCTTAGAGAACTACTTGGCTTCTGTTCCAGACTGTGGAGCTGCATGGCTTTGTGTGTCTGTCAGTAATCAGGAGCAGGAAAGAGCCACTTCTCACTAATTGTCCCTCTAATTTTCTTTAATTGAGGAAATGGCTCTTTTTGTGGACATTTCTCTCTGATGGGCAGGTTAGTGCTAGTAAAGGCTGCTTTGGGCATCCTGTGCAGTGCTTGAATGAATGGGAGGAGAAGTGCCTCTGGCTGCATGGCATTTATTCACTGCCTCCTCCTTGAGAGGGAGGTTAGTGTATCACAGCATGATTAAGGGCAAGAGAATCTTACCCTAAATCAGAAAAAGCTTGGGAAGAAATTAAAATTTACTTCCTCAGGCCACATATATTTTTTTTCTTACTGCTGTCTTTCCTCCATCACAAAGTTCTAACATTGTTGGCACGTACGATCTAATGGGTACACCAGGGCCAGCAGTGTGATGGATTTCAATGTCACAGAGAGAGTACTGAGTGAAGTACATAGGGGGAAAAAAAAAGAGAAAAGAAAAGATCCTTGGATTTCATTGCACAAATAAATGTCAGAATGAAACAGGTCTGGCAAGACTTCAGCTCTCTGCTACCCAAAGTCAATCACACTGAAATGCTCATATAAGCAAGAAATACTGTACTGCTCTGGCGCGGGTGAAATATAGGGTCTAGAGCAAACCTTTTTGACCACTTAAATGCTGCTTAAAACTTAAGAATAGACGTAGCAGGACTTCACTGGAGTCTGGGACTTTTCACTCAACCTTTTAGCAAGGGTTAACTGCAGGTTATCAAGCCTGGGTTGGAGGGCTGGGTCTGATGTTGTGCTGTGGGACCCCAACTGAAGCTTTCTTCACCCCCTTTAAGTCCAGTGAATTGAACACAAGGTGTGTGTGTCTTACACTGTGCCATCACCAGTTTCTCAGCCTACGCTTTTTGTGCAACACAGGTCCATATTTCCCACAGCGAGCCTGGGTGTCCCCAGCTCTTACAGCTACCCCCTTGGAG
Source organism: Manacus candei (assembly GCF_025592945.1). Classification (NCBI taxonomy): domain Eukaryota; kingdom Metazoa; phylum Chordata; class Aves; order Passeriformes; family Pipridae; genus Manacus; species Manacus candei. The sequence continues at coordinate 38,694,931 of NW_026138076.1, read as the reverse complement.
AAAAAGAGCAGGAGCACATCCCTCAAAGGAAAGGCAAAGGTGGCTTGTCACCTCTGTGTGTTGCTGGCTGAGATGGAGGTCAGGGTATGGTCATAGAAGTTAGCAATGTGTAGTGAATTCAGATCATATAGATGATATGGTATATATACAGGTCCACCTCCAGATGGGTTACTTACAGTGCTGCTGTGTAACAGAAGCTCCGGTCAGCTCCACTCAGTAAAGACTTAGCCTGAACTTACTTGGCTCATGAGACTAGCTATTGCTGTTTTATGGCTTTTACTGGAAAACCAGTAAGTAGAAAAAGGCTGAGTTTGCTTTGTTTCACCCCTTTTCCCCACCACTTTCCACAGGTAGGCTTTTTTCTCAATTGGAGCATAACACTACCTCTTTAAGGTAAAAGAAAAACAGCAAAGATTTAGAAGAACTAAAAGTCTTTCTTTGCAGAATAAATATCCTTTAAGACCCACCAAAACATTTTTGAGATTTTAATCACAGAATTGTAGAATATTTAAGTTGGAAGGGACCCATTAGGTTCATCAAAGTCCAACTCCTGGCCCCCCACAGGACACCCCCAACAGTTATACCATGTGCCTGAGAGCATTGTCCAAATGCTTCTTGAACTCTGTCAGGCTTGGTGCTGTGACCACTTTCCTGGGGAACCTGTTCCAGTGCCCAATGCACCCTCTGGGTGAAGAACCTTTTCCTGATATCCAAATTAAACTGCCCCTGACACAACTTCAGCTCATTCCCTTGAGTTCTGTCACATGGTCACCAGAGAGAAGAGATCAGTGTCTGCCCCTCCTATTCCCCTCACAAGGAAGTTGTAGACTGCAATGAGGTCTCCCCTCAGTCTCCTCTTCTCCAGGATGAACAGAACAAGTGCTGTCAGTGCTTCTCATATGGCTTCCCCTCAAGGCCCTTCACCATCTTTGTTGCTCTCCTTTGGACACCCTCCAATAGCTTTATATCTTTCCTATATCACAGTGCCTCAAACTGCACATAATATTCAAGATGAGGCTGCACCAGTGTAGAGCAGAGCAGGACAATCTCCTCCCTCGACCAGCTGGCAATGCTTTGCCTGATGCCCTCCAGGACACAGTTGGCCCTCCTGGCTGCCAAGGCACTGCTGACTCACATTCAACTTGCCATTGACCAGGACCCCCAGGTCCCTTTCCATGGCACTGCTTTTCAGCATCTCATTCCCCAGTCTGTACATAGATCCAGAGTTGCCCCATCCCAGGTGCAGAATCTGGCACTTGCCCTTGTTATTGATTGCCCAGCCCTGTAATTAATCTAGATCTGTCTGCAGGGACTCTGCCTTTTAGTTAAAATATTGCTTGTTACAGCACAATCCCTTGTGATTGTAAAGTCTTTCCAGAATCTGCAGTTGTTGGAGGGCAGGTATCAAGCAAAAAGCACAAAGCAGCAAAATATTCATAAAGAATCCTGGCAAGAGTACACTTGTGGCTAGGTCTAGATAACAAAGATATTTTTTTCCTTCATTAATTCCTCTATTTCTGCAGGCATTACAAGGTGGCTTAGTACATCCACTGTTGTCTGGAAATAGTCTAATCTTTATTTGCCAAAATGATAGTTTAAAACTAGAAACTAGCCTAAGAGGCATCATGTCAGTTGGACAAATAATCATAACAGTTTCTATGTCTCCTGCAAGGTTTTTCTTATTTAAAAAATAATAATAAAAAAGCTGAAAGCAAGCATTGAATCTTTGTGTAACCCAGTGAGTGCTCAGACAATAAAGTTGCTTTATATATGTCCCTCTCTTACCCTTATCTTTCTTCAAAGTATCAAAAGAACAAGGCAATAAAAACAAATACTTTATAGAGTGGTAACCTCTGAACTGCACTGTTTTAACTGAGACCATATAATGTAACACAACATGATGCTGCTGTTTCTCTCACTGATGCCAGGCTGAAATGTAACGAGAGGGTTGTGTCCTGAATGCAGCTTTTGAGATGCTACTTGAAAATTTTGTTTAGTTGATGTGGTACAGATGTCTGGAGTTACTTGTATGGTGATGCCCTTAGAAGTTGTTTCAATTAGAATACTACAATGTAAAATCAAATTATTTACCATTTGGGATGGAAATCTCAGCTTCTAAATAGTTCATTAGTACAAAACCTTAATATAGAACAAAACTGCATGAATAACATGGGGGCAGGGGTTATGTTTACAGGACAAAAAAGGGGAAAAAAAGAATTAAAACCTCTGATTGTTCTTATTGAAAGAAAAGATAATCCCAGGGTGTTAAAAACTTTCTTTGACACAAATCACTGAAATTTTGAGTTTTAAACATAGTATTTATCTTGAAATTGAAATTCTATTTACGGTGATAAGAAGGATTGAGTGGAAAACAACCTCCTGAATCTTCAAATATACCTGAAAAACTAGGCACTTGCAGTACTCACTCACTCCTCTTTTCCTCCCTCTGGTTCTAGTTTCAGTCAGCACTGTCATGAGTTTGCCATGTTGCCTGTATGGGGCACCTAAGAGGGCCTGGAACTTTTAGGAAAAGCATGGCATATCTCAGATGGCATCTGTTGAAAAGTGCTTGTGATCACCTGGTCATACTTCCAAAGAAATTATCTTCTCAGTTTCTTAAACTGTACACTTCTTGTTCTTTCCTTAGGAAGATAATTATCCATTAATAACTTGTACACACTGTATAGGGACATAGCAATAGTTTCCCATGAGGTCATGAAATCCTTCATAAAAGTGTTTGCCCTCAAGCCGTTTGATGTGTTTTGCTGGGATTGTTCTTTCCTGTCTGGGTGAGTTTCTGTAACATCATTGCTGCTGAATCCCTGAATGCCTCAAACACTGCTCTAGGACATGAGAGTGAGGGGATGTTTCATGTTCTTCTGGAAGCTGTTTTGGTGTGAAAAGAAATGGACCAGATATACCCATCTCCACTGTTTTATGATCCTGTCTATAGGAAAAGAGGTTGTTGGTAGCACAACTTAAGAGAAATACATGCATCCCTTCAACATTGGACAAGAGTAAGACTGAAGATATTTCCATGGACTTGATAACAAATTACCTTCAGGGGAGAGACATGTTATGTCTACGCTTCTGTTCTTCACCAGTGGAGAAACTTAAAGGCTTGTTTGTTGTGATTTTTGGTTTTTTGGTTGGTTGGTTGGTTGGGTTTTTTTAAATCAAAATTTGGACAGAAAGTACTCTGGTATAAACATCAAGCTGGAAGGAGTTTTTAGAGTGGTCCCTTATGTTTCTTATATTTCCAGCAGAATTTTTTAGCAGATATGTCAACTGCCTCTGGGGCAAAAAGCACAAAGTAAGGACATGACAGTACTTAGTTTGCAGCTGATCTTAGGTTTCTCCTGCTCTGATAATGAAAGTCAGTGACCATTCCCACATCTTTGGTTTCATTAGGTGATTCTCAGTGGCCTGGGAGGCAGGCTTAAAGCCAGTAATCTTCTAGAAATAGAGAGGTTCTATTTGTCACCCAGATGCAGCTCTAGCAGTAGCTTCTTTGCATTTGTTTTGTTGACAAGATGGTACCTTCACATGAGAACAACCACCTGGAAACTTTCCAGAATGGTAGTGCAGGAAAGAATCAAATTTGCAGTTGGTACTTAGGGACGAATGTCAGTACAGCAATCTCTGTTTCACTGATAGGAAATGAAAGGTAAATATTGTGAGTGATGGGTTTATTTGAAGGGCTGAAATTAAGCTTTGCTCTGACTCTCCAATATGCCTTAGTTTCCATGCAGAAGAAACCTTTGCCCATGGTGAGTGGTGCATCAAGAGCAACTTAGGAGACTACAACGAAGGTCAGCCTCAAAAGTGTGGGTTTGCCCTCATAGGTCCATTCCACAAAGAGGAACAGTAATCAGAAGGTGCTGCTGGTGTTTGATGGGGTGGCTTGTCTGTGAGCACCTTATTACTGCCATTGCTGGATCCAGTGCCAATTTGTTATAGTCTTGCCAAGTTCTTCCAGCAGCACCAGACCAGTCTGAGTGGCTTTTAAAGGAGATGTAATAGGACAATAGCGTCTTTGTTTGGCATGTGTCTGTGGAACAGCTTGCATCCACAACCAGACCATTTCATTTACTTGCTTTCAGTCCATGTTCTGATCTCTTTAAAATGGGCACCATAATGCTGTCTCATTATGCACAGACTTTATGGGAGAGGTTCAGTAATCATTATGAAAAGGTCAGATGGTTCTGTGAAGGGCACCTATAAATGAGTCTATAAATAAATAGTCTGGAAGCCTTTAGGAGAGGCTAACAACTTATTTATCTTTTATCCTGCTGTTTGCAGGGGATGTATAAAAGCAGTAGCATACTGCTAATTAGTTTAATGCTCAAATTTTGGTTTGGGGGCACTGAGACACTGCTGGGTGTAGCAATTGGCTTGATACGAGACCTGACCAGTGCTCAGCTTGTACTAATACAGAGTGTGGCTCCATGAGATCTGTACTAAGCCTCACTGGAGACCACATTTCTTAATGGGGAAATGGTTGTGGTTTTTTGAGATGATACTCACTGCAAAATGTATCATTGGCAAGCATGCTTTTTTTCACTTGGCTTAGAGGAGAAAAGAGACTGTCAGTAATATTTTTTTATGGACTAGTCTGAGTGCTTCTGGTTGTTTGGGTAAGGTTCAATAGCGTCAAGTCTTGCCTTGAAGCTGTCTAGCATGAAGCTGGTTTCATTCCACACTCTAGTGGTGTTTAAGATAGGTAGTAAGAGACACCTCGTTTGCTTTGAGGTCATTATACTTTTTATGAGAGGACACTCCTGATCTGCCTTTATACCAGTGGGATGGATACTTTTGTTTGCCAGCTGCCTGTGCAACAGGTTTTGACTGTAACAGAAAGGTCTGTGGCAGAGCACAAAGATAGTCCCAGTTCTGAGGGGTGGCAAGAGATGGGGAAAGTGAGGGCGACTGAGGGGATGAGCCTCTTTGAAAGGCTTCTCCCTTGGGCAGCCCATTTAATCACTTCAGTAATGCTTAGCTTTATGTCACATGAGATTCAACACTTCCAGCTTCAGAGAAGTTGACAGTCTCAATGTGGAGGTTTTCAGAGCCTCTGGCACCTGATCCTTAATATGCAGCTCCTTAGGAGATCCCATCCGCCTCCTTGATCCCTGGCTGCAGACTGAAGAACAGAAAAGCCACTTTAATTTAACTGCAGGACATAGAGTGTCCCCTTCCTTTTCTCTCTGACCAAGGAGGCTGGAGTTATAAAGGGAATTGAGCCCCAAAGCATCCTGGTGCTTCTGAATCCATTTTACTTCAAGTTGCAAATCTGCTTAGTCCTCTGACTGTTCCCTGTGTCAGATAGTTTAATGCCAAGTAAAGAGAGAAGAAGACAGTTATTCATTGTCCTCCCTTCATCTGTCTTCTGAAATAATTCAGACAGGCTGGGTGTTTATTTTAAATCTGGTTTAAATATCTGAGTTAAAAGACTGGCCTTTTTGTTTGACAGTCTTATCCCACCTGGGTTCACTTTTATCGGCAGTCTGAATGGAAGAGGGCTCAAACATTCAGTTGCTTCGTGACAGGCTCATTGCCACCTGCTAGGCTCTCACAGGATGGTACTGGGTGTTGCACTCTTTGCAGGTGGGATTTTAATGATTGCAATCTTTCTTCTGTTGCTGCCTTTCCTTTCAGAGAGGTGGGAAACACATGTGTGTGTCCATGAAGAGAAAGAGCAGAGACTACTTAAAAAGGGAAATGCCCTGATGCACTAGAGAAAGAAGAAATGAACCTGCAGATTTTATTCCTCACTGCAAGATGACCCATCTTAGGAAGGCAGATTTGGTAAGTGTCTTATTTTGTCTTCAGACCACTGTCTCTTCATAGTATCTCAACATACAAAATGTTCTTCTACTTCAGCATTTGCACTGTTTCAATTAGGCTGGAGAGACAATCAGCCTTTCTTTGATGGCACACTGAGCCACTTCAGCCCAAGAACCAGGAGAAAGAACACCCCCTAGAAAAACATAGAGACAATAGGAGCTACAGCAAAAGACACAGCTGAAGAGCACCTGCCTTCAGAAGGGTTCTCAGCTAGTGCTAGAGGAAAGAATTAACCGATGCATTAGCACATTGCAGGTTAGTCCACATCTGGCCAGCCTTCCTGAGCACTCAAGGCAAGCATGTGGTTGGGGTTCAGTTTCTACAGAGGGCAGTGCCTGAACTGAAGTATATATTAATCGAGCCATGTGGGAGCTAGCCCGCTGGCACATCCAGAAGGGCAGTGTTATTCAGTGTAACATCCAGCAGTATGCTGGACTTCTCACTTTGCTAGAAAAACATAGGTCTCAAAAGAGCCTAAGCTCAAACCCCAGCAAGCTGAGCACTGCCCCTGTGTGTTTCCTTTCAGTGAGATAAAGGACTCCATCTTGAGAATCACTTGGTCATTTGACCTCTGTCTTTTTCCCTAGAGGTCTTCCGTTCTCCCCTGATCCCCTGCACCCCCATCCAAACCCTTTTCGCAGAAGGGACCTCTACATTTTACTTCATGCTAGTCTTCTGAGAATTGTTCGGACCTGTATGAGGTTGGACAAGCTGAAGAAGAGCATGAATGGAGACTTTCTGGATGAATAAATCACCAGGTTCCTCGGAAGCTTACAGCAGTTCTCTCCTCTCTTTCTCACATGGGTGTAGCCTGTTCGTCCTGCAGCTTATTCTTAGCCCAGAGCAAGAAGGTAACTCCTCTTTGCAACTTTATTCATCACTGAGTATTGGATCTTCACTGTAAGGAAACAACATATTTTTGCAAGCAAAAGAAAAAAAAAGTGCTCTGATGATCACTAAAATGGACATTTAAGCAGAACAAAACATTTGTGTCAACCTGAGGCTGCTTTTCTTTGGAAATCTCTAATAATAGGGTTTATAATCTTTGCTGGGTGAAATCTTGTCAGTCCTTCAGGCTCCGTTTCAGGTATTAGGATGTGTGTAAATGAGAGTTTTCCAGACCAAACCTCACACCATATAAAAATGTATGGAGCCAGGGCTAGACAGGACATAGCATTAGCTAGACTTTCGTTTACAGTGTGTTATAGTTGTAAGGATCATTCATTCAAGCCCAAATTTTTGCTATTTTTCATTACTGCCTATGTACTCTACCGGAAAATTTTCAGCTAAAAATTTTCCCTAAAGAACTACTGAGTTGATATACATGTATCTAATTTTTCCCCCAGTAAGCTAGTGAAATGAGAGCAGTTTCCTCAACATCTTTCTTGTGTGAAGCTTTCTTCCTCCAATACTGGCAAGACACTTGATCAGTCTTGGTTTATGTTTCTCTCTTTTGAAATAGGCATTAAAATGTTAGCTCACTAGGCTGATTTGTAAGAAGGATAAATTCAGTTATACACATCAAGATGGCAGATACTGAATAATGAAATGCTGAGTTTCAGAAAAGTATCTCTCTGTCCAGGTTGTGGCTTGGCTATGGGAGATGCCAAGCAGTTCCCATCAACCAACGTATTCCCATAAAAATTATAATTTTTTTTTCTCAAGTTAGATGATGATCACCTTGGGGCTGGCTGACATTTATACTTGCAGTCTTGTAATTTTTTTAGGAAAAAGAGTTTTTTTACATCTGCTAATGGAGAAGAAATGAGGATATTTGTTCTACAAGTGCCTGTTCTAGACAGAGTATTTCATCTCTATTTTTATTCCTTCTTTCGACAATGATCACAGATATTTTTGTCTCATTATTCATAGACTTTGAAGGATTAAGTAAGCAATAATTGTGAACAGGACAGATTTCATATTTAAAGGTTCCATATCAACAAGGCAATGAATAAATAGGATAAATAGATTTAACCAAGGCTTACAGTGTATTAACTTCATCTCATTTCTCATTAGTTTGGTATCGAGCTTGTCTTATAGTCTGCTGGAGTTGCACTGTATATAAAAATCTGCTCTCAAAAGCAAGTTGATAGTTTCTGGGATTTATAAATATTGATGGCTGAATGTGGCTTCCAAGTGTGTCATGACATTTCACACTGGAAAAGAAGAAAGTTGCAGCAGGTGTGCAGCATCTCATGATCCCTTGTTACCAGCCTTTTTTCCTCCACTGTTCAGACTTTCTATTCCACCCTCCTGAGGACAGAGACATCTTTATTTTTTCATGGGTCTGAACCTACTTGGGAAATAAGCATTCTGTGAGCATAAAGGCTAATACACACCAACTGTTAACAAGCTAATTGTTAATTTTATGCTACTCTTGTTAAAAACCTCACCTCTTCCATGTCTTCTATGCTGTGCCCTCAGGCATGGTCGGAGGTTATACTCTTCCATGGTCTTGGATGGAAGTGTCAGACTGTAATGGTTTAATTCTGTAAATTAGCTTCTTGAATTCTTTCTCAGGCCTGGAAATGAGTAATAGATATGTCTTGTGTTTCTAAAATGTGAGGCACGCCCCTTTCTGTCTCTCTGCAAAGATCATCAGGTTTAAGAGAACAAAGCACAAGATATTTGCATGTATCTTGAATACTTATTAAGATGGAAGTGACATTATTCTTAAAAGCAAAGGTGTAGAGAGTAATCCAGGCTATTGATTTTTGAACCAAGTTCTTTTGTTCCAAGAGAGAAGGTAATTCATCCTTACATTAGACTGTTGTTACATTAGATATTGGAAATTTGTATAGCAAGGCAAAAAGGAATTGCTGCCCTAAAACTTATATGGCATCCCTTCTGGAAAAATCCCTGCTGTAGCTGCAGAATTGGTGGCATCTCATCAGCTCTGAGCAGGAATTGTCCCAAGAGGGGTTCTTGAGTGCTTCATCATGCAAGTTTGCAGTTTGGAGGAGGGCAGTTGAACCTTGGTCACTGTCTGACAACTGCCTATGCTACAGCTTTCTCCTGTAAGGAGCTAATCAGGAGTGTTTTGTATTTTTGTGTTTATGTGTAGCTCTGTCTCAACAGCTCTTGTAACACTGTATCACCATGGAAATTTGCTGTTATGGCAAATGCTGTACTAACCACAGAGATGAGATGTTTTAGGAAGGTGTTCTGCTTGTACTATGATAAATGAACAGAAGGGCTACTTCATAGTGCTTTTGTGGGAGACTAAAGTCCTGTTTCCCCTCATTGTCTCTATTTTTGAAAAAGGTTATCTTTAATTCTTCTTGGTTTGTTGTTTTGTTTTGGGCGATTTTTTCTGGCCACTAGACCACCAGGGCAGCACAGTATTTGGGAAATTTTCCCAGAATATGTTGATGCAAAGAGCTTGTTGTCTGTCAGTGTTCACAGCTGCTGTGCTAGGAAAGGAAAGGGATCTGTTTGTTATTCACTGATGGTTTGTTAAATGCTTAGAGGCAAGGATACCCGATTATACCTTCACCTAACTTCTTTCATTTACTCTTCTGAGGAGAAAGCAACCCTGTTTGGGAGATACAAATGGGATATAATAGGGTCAAGTCGGGATAATTCTTTTCTCAAGGTAATTCAACCCTACTGCAAGAGATATATCTTCACACGGATAAATGGGGAAGAGTTTTCTTTCCCAAGTGCTCTCAGCACTGTGGGGTGCACAAGCATAGTGCTTAGTATGTGTGACTGTCTGGCAAAATAGTGCTCTAGTTTTTTCTCCTCCTATAAAAAATACAGTAGGATCCCGAGAGAAAGTAACATTTGTTGCCCCATCTTGTCACATATTTGTGTGCATATATGCCTGTGTCTGCCCCCCCCCCCCTTAATTACAATTATACCCAATGCCTGGATGCAACCCAAAAGTCTCATGGGTGCTCCTGTAAATTTTATGAAAATAAATGTCCGAATGGAAAACAATTATCCTGCTGAGGGAAGGGCTTCCAAATTCATGCTGTACTAGACTTTGGGGAAGCCACATAGTGGAGCCTACTGTCATAGGATACATTAGCTCGGTTAACTCAAAAACCTGCTGTTGGGTATGTTTGGTTTTCAGACTGCCAACAAACCCCTAAAATCAATTAGTCGCGCAGCTCTACTTGCAGTACATGTTTTCCTGCTGTTCACAGGTAGAAGCTATTTTATGTTATCCCTAATTATTTTTGCATTCAGCTTTTCCTGCTGGCTAAGGCAGGCATTGCTTTTTGTGCAGGAATTAGATCCGAGGTAGCCTCCGATTTTTTTCAAATCTGCTGTAAACCACACTAAATATCTGCACTGGTATCAGACATTGTTTGTGTCACTGTCTAGCACACTTAATGGGGAAGGAGAAAGGCTTGCAACCATTTAGTTTCTCCCAAAACCCTTTAATGCTACACTTTAGGGTAAATAGAAGTCTTCTTCCTATGGCCAGAGCTCCATCTTTCCTAAATTCAACTGGGACTTCATAGTTCAGCTCAGAAAGCAGGAAAATGTGATTGTTTGGTTATACTGATTTTAATACATTGGTTTTTATACTTATTGGTACATACACTTGTATTGCAATCTGTTGTATACATGAACCTCAGTTGGATGGGCAATAGGCTGGGCACTTATAGGTGATTCCCTTTTTTTGGGTGCTCTCAAAGCTTTTTCTCTCTTTCTTTTGAACTAATTTTCAGCTGTCAAAGATGCTGGCTGTTAGGTCACAGCAGAAAAAGGTGACCCACTCTAAACAGCATTAGAATGAGTCTGCATTATTCCAGAAATAAAAGTGTGTATCTTGGTCTTACTGTACTACAAAGTACCACTGTAGAATTTCATTCAGTTCATTAATGGTTCATGTTTTAATCTTACCTTTAAATCAAAGAAGATGATCCTTTTTTACCACAACCCAAAGGGATCTGAAGGACGTGGAAATCATCACTTGGAAAGTTGGACTGGTACAGGGAGCCACATGCCTATTACATGTGCAAACACAATCCTGTTTTCTCCTGTGCATTTGCTTCATCATCCAATCATAACTTTTTTGGTCTTATTGGTTCTCACCACATTGAAGTACACATTGTAGAGATCTTCGGTGATGTGGGATGTGGTTGTTTCACAATGCAAAAGCAATGCAAGGTTGGATGATAATTTTCCAGCAGTTACCATGGCACTAAAGTTTGGATAACCTAAGCAAATTTGGCCATCCTGTAGCTGTCTCTTGCAGACTACTGTCCTGCTAAGGAAAATGACGTAGAGAAGAACATTTCCAGTTAATTTGATATGTTTTTCCCCAAACCCATCCCTTAGTTTCTTTATTTGCAAGTCTCTTATGGCTTCTCAGTGCTGAAGGGGGTCTTACTCATCACCTCTCACTCTCCTCCCCACACTTGTTCCAACTGTTCCTTATCTCCCTGCCTCCCTTTCTCCCTGTCCTCAGCTTTCTGTCTCTAATTCCATCTCTCTGCAAATGGTTGCCCAGGAAGGAGACGGCACATTTTGAGGTTCACACTGAGCTGCCCAGTGGGCACATGGCGTGGGAGATTGCTGAACTCTTCCACTTATCCCCAATTATTGCAGTTTGCTCTAATTCATCTGTGAGATTTCTATCCTCCCTTCCAACTCAGTTGAAACCAGTCAAGCAACTCAAATGCTGTTAAGAGGAACCTTTCGGACAGGCAAAGTGCAACCACGCAAACACAGACACTTAGAAAACCATGGCCAGAAACACACTGTTCCACCTAAAGAGTAAGAACATAATAGGATGTTCTCACCCCAGCAGAGTGTTTCAGGGTGATCAGTGAGAGCAAAACTGGAAACTGCCCTGTCCAGTAGGTATCCTAGAAGCAGCCTGGAACCTGAGGTAGTTTGATAATTTCATTGTTACAACTTCAGCTCCCCTAAATGAACTTTAAAATTTATTTGCAGCATCTACTTGGGGTTTTAAGAGATTATGCTTAAGTGCTTCACTGCATTTAATGTTTTGTTGTATTTTAACTTACTGTGTAATGACTGTCTATATTAAATAATAGCAGCAACATCTGAAATTATTAATCAACAAAAGATGACAGATAATGCATGTTAAGTTCTCTCTGTGTTTTGAATCGCTTATCTCCCAGGTAACATAAGAAGAATGTTAAATCATACTGGAACACATTTCTCAGCTGATGTAAATCAGCAAATGTGCAGCAGCTGAATTTCTGGCCCATTATGATTTTCTATAAAAGATGTTTTTTCCTTCGAAGTATTAATTATCTATGATTCTTTTACTCTTCTTGTTTTTTGCCTTTGCAGGTGCTGTAATTCTCCCAATTTCTTCCAGAAATGGGAAAATTTATCTATATTAGGAAATGTGTTCTTCCCTTCTTCAGTATGCTGCATTTTCATTTTTGGCATCCTTATTTAAATCCTAATGCACATAGAGATATGAATGATGTGGGTTTTACTGCCTACAGTTTTAAATCCTACCATGCATCAGCTGCATAGACAGCTTAACTCCTTGTTTTAACAGAAGACCATGTGTTTTGGTTTTTTTTAAAGATGACTATGGTATACACTGTGTCACACACTACACAGAGGTCTCTGTCAACAAACTGTCCCCATCTTTAAGTCCTACATCCCCAAATCAGTTAAATCAGATAATAGATGGCGCACCGAGTCTGGTTGCTATAGGGGGGATGAAGAGAAGACTCAGAGTTTCTTATCCCACAACCTGCTGGCACTAGCAGATGCACCAAAAGCTCCCATCCAGAGGGACACAGTTGAAGAGGTTCCTTTCCCCTTATCTCTGATTCCCCCTTCAGAATAGCTCAGAGTGAAGCTCACAATAACCGAGCTCTGGGATAACTTTCCATGTCCCACTGCTGTATGTGGGGGGCATTCTGATGGTTGTATGCCAGGGCAAGGAGTATCCCATACTGCTCCAGAGAAATTCATCATTGGTGACCTGTATCCAGCTGCCATGGGAGAGACACCCTCCCCATAAGCCTGTATGGGTGATTCACCACCCCCCAGTGTTTCCCCCAGGAGCTGCAGGGCACACAGCCTGAGCAGAACAGGGGAGAGGGTTAATCCTCCTGCCTCTACTAGAGTTTAATTGGAGGGGAAATTGTCTTTGACTTAATTTCCTCTCTTGTCGCAGCTCAAGTCTAGCGGATCAAAAGAAATGCAAATTGAAAGATAATATTTTGGATGTGCCTGATTTTAAAGTTGAACATGAATAATCTTTCATGCCTCTGACTTAATGTCTGTACCATTTTTGTTACAAAAATCTTGAAACAATGTGTATTTCCTTGTGTGGCAAAAAGAATTTACTTTTTATCAAGAATGGAAACCTGAATGATACTGTCACAGTATTAAAACACAGCTACTAATTACCTCAAGTTATCAAACCTGACATTATCCTTTACATTAAAATACTGTATGTTTTATTTTATAATGAGAGGGCAAAGACCCAGTTACTACAAAGTATCAAGCTTCTGCATGTGGGCTGCCATTATATAGCAGGGTTTTTTCACAAAGAATGCAGTTAGCTGATTATTAGATTATTGGTTAATGCAATTTAATGTAAAACCTTCTTTTTGTTTCCTTTTCCTTTCTTTCCTTGTTATTTTGAATTATAGTACTAGGAAAGTATTTTTCAAGTGGTTAACTTGAGTTTGCTTTCCAACATCTCTTTATTTGTGAAGAAATGATTTCAAAGGTTCTGTTTTCTTTTTAGTGCTTTTGAAAATGAAGGATAGTTGTGCCTGCACTACAAGAAGGGTGATTTAGGTAAAAGTCTCTGAAGCAGCTTGAGTCAATTTAGCTTAGACTTGCCCTGAAATTCTCTATTGCTTTGCTGCAAACTTTCCCAAGAGAAAAGATTTACTCTTGCTGAGCTGTATTGGAGTAGAATGTGGTTTTGTTGGTGTCCTACATTATGGCTGACAAAAAGGGTAGAGAAAAATGCTACATTGAACCACCTCAATGGGGAGGAGAAAAGATTTACTTACTTTTTCTCCACATATTCAGTCTGGGGGTGATGGATGTCAGTTGTGTCATCTCTAAAATTCACATCACACTCACCCAAGAAATCTATAAGGACTTTTTATTGATGGTTTTCCAAGAATACCTCATTTTCAAAGTGCACACAAGAGATTTTTCAGTGACTAGTTGACTGCAGATAGTAGAACCCTTCGTGTTGGCTGACGTGTTGGTAGAAAAAATGTCCAACCCTGTGTTCAGCCCCATTTTGGGAAGGCCCAAATATATAGATGGAAAAAAAGAACCCTACCTTACTTCTCTGCCATTGAGACCACATTGCCCTGAGAATGTGCCCCAGGTCTGCACCATGGAACATACAGGAAGGCAAAGTCCTGAGACAAAACAAAGTGAGAAGGTGCAAGGGTAAATGCTATTTTTTCATTACCCTGGCGCTTATTTATAGATTGGGAGAAATAACTCGTGCCTGCTCTTTGAACAGAGCCGTTCCTTCACTCATGCAGAGACATCTTGCAGGCCAGCTGTGCTGCCTCGGAGTTGCTTGTTATCAACTCTTACAAGTGTGGGGGAAAGCAACAAAATCATGACAATGATAAATATTGCTTCTTTACACGCTTACACGATGCCAGCCCAGTCTGTGGTCCAAAAGCCCCACTGTGGTCTGGCTCTGAGTAAACAGAGTTATTAGCAATCACAGGAGGCTGAGAGGTTGGAGGTTTGAGCTGACCAGTTGTTAGAGAAAAACAACAGATTCCTCCTCTTTTTTTTTTTTTCCTAGGCTCCTTTTATTGCTGAATCTTTCACACTCTGGAGAAGAGTACTGCTGTTGTCTGGTGGCTAAAAGCAAAATCACATAAAGAGGGAAGAGAAAGGAGAGTAAAACAAAGCTGTCTCTCACTCCCAGCTCGATAACAAATGCAGCAAGTGATCTCATAAGCGCACCAGGTAGTGCCTCTGGGCTGGCACGGTGCCCACCTGTGCCATCTGCTGAGCATCAAACCTTCCTCTGCTTCCCATCCTGCAGAACCTGCTGCAGCCGGGCTCTGCTTTTCTGCTGAAATCACTGCGGCACACAGCCAGCCCAGGTTAGCACTTTGATAGCTTTTACTACAAAAAAAGGGGAAAGGGGGGTGCACTACATCTTTGTATTTTTGCAGTTCTAATCCCTGTTATGGTATTTGTGAGTGTAATAGGACATTTCTCTAGCTATTTACAACAGGCCAGGGCAAGAACCCTGCTTCCCATATGCCCTCTCACTGAAATGGCTACTTTTGTTTGCTGAGTACCACTTTAGATGGAGACTAGTGAAACAGCCACACTGGAATTGCTCATATGATTATTGTGTTGAAGGAGAACAATAAATAAAAATATGTTGCATATATTATGAGATGCTGGACTCAAAATGACGGGCTGTCATATAAAAGTGGGAACGAAATAGGAAATTGAGACCCCAAAAAAGGTAGTAATAAAAAGCTCAGTATTTTATTCCATGTCAGATGGTTTCTCTTCTGTCTGAACTGGAATGTTTCCTAAAACAATATTGTTTAAGGAAACAGCTGGTCCATCAGAATGTTTTCCCTCTGCTGCGTATCATCTGCCCAGCATTTTGCTCTGATCAGAAAGGTAAAGAGTATGAGCACAGAATGAGAGTTGAAGAAAAAAAAATTCCATTCCCCTAAATAACAATGCAGCAACTCCAAGAAAAGCCATAGAAGTATAAGAGAAATTCACTGATAAATCAAGCATTAACATTTTCAGCAGGAGAAAATACGTCCCCACCGTCATGATTTCTTTCAGGTTTTACAAGACCAGTTCTTCAGTACTTCAAATGAATAAGAATGTTAAGACTACTGTCTGAGATTACAAGAAAACTGATTTTTGGTGCTGATTTTCACAGTAGAAAAAATTTCCAAGAAATTTTGTAAAATTCATAAAAGGCAAATCTAGAAGTCTTCCATGTGAAAAGAATCATGTTGCTTTAGTCTTAAAAATTGCAAATATAACCTCTGGTACAAAATGTTTTGAAGTATCATGTGACTGTGCCCTTGGATCAGATGCTGTTAGAAAAGCCTGTTGGGGTTGGAGAATTAGGCTTTAATTCAGCTTCTGGTGATCTGTGTTTAAGAAGATTTTTATTTAGGAGCCCTTCTGTCTAAAAAAACCCTACTAAATAATTTGAGGCAGTGCCCTATTTCTCCACAGAATAGTTTAATTTCCAGTCTCATAAGCCTGGGAACTCTCACCTGTGGCGTTTTACCTTTTGAGGTTTTTTTCCTCCTTGTAAAGTTTTGAATCTTGGAGATTTATTAAAATTAAAAAACAGGGTGAACCAAAGAGGTGTTTTGCCAAGAATTGTGCCAAGTTTTACATGATGGTACATTTAGATTGCTTTTATTTCAACCTGAATGGGCTGACTATACTTTAGAGCATTTGCAAGAATAGCACATACATGGATATGTGATGTTGACTTTGAAGGATTAGGCAGACACCCTAATAAATAGTGTGATATTTAGAGAGGATGAGTACTGAGTGACACCTAGTGAGTTATTAACCTTTACTTTGTTCATTTTATTATCTGTCCTTCTTGCTAAATTTCCCATGATCTCAAGTGCAGATTCTCTAGTTTAACTGATTTTGTTCTGCAGCAGCTCTGCTTGACCAAAACCAAAGTTTTCAAGGCAGATTTGCCAAATTCACCAGTGCTGATCTGGAATTCAAATACTCAGGTGTTTTGAAGAGTGAAAATGCTGGAAACTGAGTATTTCACTGATAGTTTTTAGTTCTTTTCAAAACCTGGTATCCATATTACCACGTCTCCTCAAAAGCCCTGAGATCTTTTGAAGTTCTAAATGTGTATGTTGAGCATTTAAAAATTAGGCTTTGGGTTCTTTTTGGAACATAAGTCTAAAACTCATTTGAATAGAGTTAAGGTAAGCACTGCATCTGCTAAACTTAACTGCTTTGGTGCAGATAGATGGGAAAAAATGTCAGGGGAAGCTTGAATTGAGACACTTAATTGCATTTGACTAAAGCACACATTTACTCAAACCATGTTGTCCAAAAACCATGCAGATGTAATCTTAAAAATGTTGAATTGAATTGGTTTGAGCTTTTGGGGTTTTTTTAGCTAAAATACAAGTCAATGCTTTTACATTTAAAAACCATCATTTCAGTTTCAAGCGATTTGTTTTAGGCTGTAACCAAAAACGCAGAACAGCTGTACCACACAGGCACAGGAAAGAAACTCCTGTCTTTTCCCTTAAAATACATGGGAAACCCATACTCTCTGGTCTTGCTACAGTTGATTTACTACAGATTTAACTTGCCAATGTAAAGTCGAAAGTCAGAGATCTACATTGTTTTAGTTTTATCAAAACTCTCTCCCTCATGTAACTTGTTATCAGCTAGAGTTGGGTTCACTATTTCTTCCAAAGCAGGACGACAGGGTGAGGAGACTCCGGGGCTCTGCTGGCTCTGCTGTGGCAACCACTGCTTGGGCTATATGCCTGGCTAAGGCAGCAGCCCTGGGAAAGGGTGCCTCCTGCAGCTGAAGATAGGCGCCTACACAAGCCCCAGGACTTGCCTGGGGGTCACCAAGCTTCTTTTGGAAGAGCTTTTTAAGGGGCTGTGGGCCTTCAAACTCAAAGGATTATACCATAGTGAAATTGGGTATTGCAGTGATCATGGGGTGGCACACCATTTGGTCTGGGCTAGCTAGAAATAGTTCATTTTTTCTTTTCCAAGGAAAATTTCATTTCAGCTGGACTTAAGACATTGTGTTCAATGACCACCAAGTGTTTTGGGTTGTTCATTTGGAGGCTGTTACCTTAGGTTGTACCCTTTTTGAGTGCCATCTCCAGACATTTCTTTTTGAACCCATTGACATGCAGTGCTCCAGAGTGTTTGATTTTTGCCTGTCTCTTTTCTAGGCAAAACTGCTCATCGGACAATCAGAATTTGCAGTTCCCATCTGCCACAAGCTGGGCCTTTGGCTGGAGAAGTAGCTGCAGGCTGTTTCTCTCCAAAGGAGCTCAGAAATTAGGGTCTGTCTGCATCACAGTGCCAGGAGTTCATTTATCTCTTTTTGGTAAGTAAATGTAATGTGGACACACCTGTAGTTTTTATGAAGCCCTCCTTTAGGTGAGCATCTAAGGTTCTTCTCCAGACACTCCCTTGAGACTCTGTGTTGGGTGAGAACAAACATCCTGTAAGTACAGTTCTCTCTTCTCTTCGTTTCCAGTTGACGAGTCCCATTCTGTCTTCCAGTCCCTCTAATAATTTCTATTTCAGTCCAGCTGGAAGTATTCAGATAGTAAAACCTACTCAGGGTTTCTAGTAATTGTGCTGGACCAGGTAGATGGTAGATGGTGATGTGGAGAGCTTGCAGCCTGAGCAATGTTGCATGGGGGCACTTGGGCTGACCTGTTCTAACTCCAGAGCTGTGCAAGGAATTAAATGCAGTAGAGAGAACTGCAGGGCTCCTTTTCCTCAATGTTAGAAGTCCCTCTTGACAGACAGGGAAGCTGGAATTACTGTCTGGCCCCCTGTGCTGACATGACAGCATTTCTAACATTTAAACAACAGTTTAATTTTTCTGGGGAGGAAATGTCTCTAAAATTTCTTGGGAGAAAGCAAAGCAAATCTTCAGAAAACTGCAGATGGAAAGCTTGCATTTATGTAAAATGGAAACATGCTGCGAATCATTGGAGAAAACCTATATTTTCTTGCCAATTATAACAATATTAGGTAGCAGTGAAGGTTTCCAAGGCAACCTGGCCACGGGTGCATTCATGTGGAGTGTGTGTGACTACCTGCTTTGTCAAGCCAATGGATGGAAGTCAGAAGGTGGTGTGGTGGGGGAGTACAGATCATTTCATCAATCTACACTAGGAACACTATTTAAAAGCAGAGGATTTTTTTTTTTCAATGTATGTCTGATTGTGACGAGCATTTCACTGCCTTTGTTTCTAGAATAGGCAAATGTGTGGGAGTCAGGCTGAAGACACCTGGCTGGTGAAGTGTCCACAGTTATAGGAGACGTTCTGGGCAAGACCATCTTGTCTTTGCCTGTCCCTCATTCCCCTCCACTGTGTCTGTTTGGTGTATTGAAGCTTTCTTGGCCTCTCCAGCTGTCCTGCAAAACACAGAAAGTGCAACATAAAGTGTGGTCTCCCATATGTTTTCTTCAGGCCATCACTCTTATTTCCTCTGAGGAGTCATTGCAGTTAGATGTTGTGTGAGGACCCCACTGTCAGTCTCCAGGGAATTCACTGCCTTGTCCTTGACCTTTTAAAAACCTCTGAGAATCACAGATAAGATTTGTTTGGAAAAAAAATCATCAGGGCTCCACAATGCCTGATACAGGTGTCAGGAAAAAAAAAACTAAACAACCCCCTAGGCACCCAAGGGAATTGAGAAAGGAATGTGGGTCATGTTCACCAGTCCTGACTGCCTTCCACATTATCAGATTGCTGTGACACAGCCATAATGTACAGCAGTCTGTCCCTCATCTTAGCAGGTTGGCTAAGCTGAGCTTGCAGGTCTGTGCTGACATCGGAGCAGGGCAGATCACTGGGGGATGCATTCTAAGATTTGGCTGAGCATTTCCACTGTTCTTCAATGGTAGCCCCCTTTCAAAATTTTTTGATTCAGAAAAAGGCAGAAGATTCCCAATTATCTTTCTCTAAACCAAAACTGTTGCAGTACTGAGTTCACTGTAACTTTGCAGCTTCCCCTGGGAATTAAACAGTCACAGGAGGAGTTCAATGCGCAGTTATTCAGGTATTGAAAAATGCCTGTGTGATCCCTTTTGGCTCTGGCGTGAGGGCTCCAACCACATTGAAACTCTGGTAATGTGCACACGTTCCTTACTCAGTGCTGCTTTCAGAGTAGCCACGGTGGCTGCTGTGTGCAGTGAATGACAATCACACCCTAAGTACCCAGAAGTAAGCTTGAGTGAAAAATTAAGATGCTGGGAATTTGTGCTTAAATTACTTTACCTAACTGTTGCTTTTTACTGTGGATTACAAAATGTCCTCTGTGCACGCAGATATGCTCACATCTAGCTCATGCTCAAACAGCTCTCACTTTTGTGCTTTCAGCTGTGGCTCAGATGTGCATCATGCCGTGTCCCTATCCCTGCGCCAATGTGTACACTGCCATCCAGAGGTGCAACAGTTGCATGTGCAGGTACACCCAAACTAGTGGTCAGCTCACTGTCACCATGCAAACAGCAACAAAACCACACTCGCCACAAGACTTGGCAGCTGGAATTCTGGGACTCCCAGCCCACACACGACTGATGGCCATGGTCCTCTTGCACCCGAAGTGGCTGAGCCATGACTGGTGCTGTTAGGTGTGTGCACAGCACCCCAGTCAGATTGTGAACATCAGGGAGAAGGTAAATGTGTTCCTCATCTCAAAGCACTTGTTCAAGCACTTGTCCAATGCCAAACTCCCAAAGAGGGAGGAAATAAAGAGAGGAGGATGCAGATCAGAAAAACCTACTTAGCTAATCAAGCCAGGAGAAGGTACTCATCTACTTTTACAGAGATTTTCCACTGTATTGGCTGTCCTCAAACTTTGGGCATAAGCCCATTTTTTCCTTGCTTGTGGGCAAGAAAAGAAAAACTTGGAAAGAGACAGCTGAGATTATATCCTTTCAGCATCTAAAAGGGGCCTGCAAGAAAGCTGGAGAGGGACTTTCTACAAGGGCCTATAGCGATAAGACCAGGTGAAATGGCTTTAAACTGACAGAGTATAGGGTTAGATTGGATATTAGGAAGAAATTAGTTACTGTGAGGGTCGTGAGGCACTGGAGCTGGTGTCTCAGAGAAGCAGAGGATGCCCTATCCCTGGACATTGATGGAAGGCATCTAAATGTGGTAGTAGCTCTTAAGCATTGAATATGCTATTGAATAGTTGGGCCCAATTGATTCAGACACTCCTGATACTTAAGTCTTGTGTTTAAGGCTCTCAGCCACCTTAGAACTCTGCATTATTTGGCATTTTGGGTTCCAAAGAAAGGGTGAATCAAGATCCTGTATCTGGAGACAAAATAAAACACAGGATTGAATTGCCTTTCCTTTTTACAATATGGGACACTTGACAGAGCTATAGAAATCCCATTTGAAAAATGATAGCTGTTGATTTTCTGCTTGCTGAGAATTATTAGTATTTTTCTATCCTGCAAAACCAGCCATTAAATCAGCAAAATGCTTTGGCATTAGAGCCATTTGGAATGTAAAAAATACTGCTTCTGTAATGTTCAGCTGCAAAGTTAAGAGAACATCTAAAAGAACGAATAATGATCTTAATTTGCAAGACATTTTACAAGTAAACATGTTACAGTTGTAGCTACAAATCAGATAATTGCTGAACATTTTAAAACCCAGGTGTATAAAATTAAAAACAAGAAAATCAAATTTAAGTGAAAACAAATAACAGGGGAATTCTAAGTAGAAGGCTCAGATTCTTTTTTTTTTTTTATGAACCATTTCTTTATCTCTACAACCTCAAATATCATATAGTGGTCTCTAATCATCTACTTTATAATATTTGAATGAGCATGTACTTTAACATAAAGTGGTTTACAGTCAGTTTTTCTATTTTTGTATAAGAAATGTATGCACAAATCATAAAAAGGTCAACCACTTCAATGAAACAACTTTTAAAAATAATGCAGTTTTACAGCCATACATAAAGATATGTATTTTATTATGTCAAAGAATATGAAATAATATAGCTCAGCGTTAAGCCCCAAGTCTTTCATGGAGGATACATTAGCTTTAAACTGGGATATATGATCATTGAAATACATTATTTCTGCTTTGGACTTTACATTTCAAAGTGAAAGGTTTTTCTTCTCCCTACTTCCCATCTTTGGCTGATCTTTTTTCCCTCTCATAATAGTTTATCTATCAAAGTACTAATATGTCTTGTCACCATGTATTTTAGTAATGTCTAATTGGGAACTGAGGGCTGTGCTGGCCCCCTGTGTGCTGTCCAATGCTGTGGCCCAGCTCTGCCATACCAGAACAGCCCATCTGTTCTGACCCATGCTCCTGGAGGGTGCTGGCAGCTGGCTCAGGGAGCAAACCTGAAGTGCATCCAATTATGGAGGTGGCACAGGGGTTCTGGAAGTATTCCCAGGTGGGATGGGACTTTGACTGGGAGGAAGAGGCAAAGAGACAGTGCTTATGTTGATGAAAGTGGAACATTCATCACAACTTCCTGAGAAGACAGAAGGAAAGGGACATGAGACCAGAAAATATACTGTGTATTTGGTCCTCCTGTCTACCCATGACAAAGTATGGCTTGATCTAAGCTGATCCTCAGAGAAGTTCCAAATCCTTGGGTAGGTTTTGTAGCTTCTGACAAGCCTATAGCAGCCCAGATATCTACATTGAGTTCCTACCATACAGCCTCCCAGCATGTCCCACTTGACTATGGGATCCCATGAATACAGATTCCCAAAGCATCTGCTGTTACACAGTTAACTAATATCTCTAGGCCATACCTGACCTAAATTTTATGCAAGTAATTAAAAGGGTAAGTTTATTTCTAAGAAGCAGCTGTTCACAGAGTTGGGAGATAGAAGTAAGGTAAAAAACATTCCCATTCCCTACACATCCTTCCTCTGAAGCACTCAATAAGTTTAATTAGAGTGGTTAGGAGTGAACTATGAAAGCAGCAAAGTTAGTATCAGATAAATTAGGGAAATATTGGGACAGAAGATATATGTGTGACATTTTTAACAAAAATCTGACGTACATAATTACCAGTGCTGCTTGTTATGAAGTGGAGGAGTGTGTGCATCAGGACCCGGCAGCAATAGAAGGAAAGTCTATTATAATCCATCCATTTCACATACTGTAACTGCAGCCTCAACAAGTAATTGGAGGGGAGAGTGGTATAATGGTCACACCACCCTGCTTCCCCCCTTGAAAATACTGGTGTTCTCTTGCTGATTAACCCCTGAAGTCAGTGGGTAAGTACAGGTTTGATATAATGCAATATGATATAATCCTCCTATGTGCAAGCTATTACACTCCACGAAAAGACTTTGCTTCTTTCTAGTATAGAAGGAAATCTTCTACAGTAGTCCTTCTTTGAGTACCAGTAAGGACAAACAAAAATCCCAAAAGATACCGACACCCCTAGATTCATCCTGCTATTTCCCAGATGCCTTGAGTTAGAAAGTCTAGTTGGCTTAGGAGAGTGAATGGTTCTTCCAATTGCCCACCTACAGTGCATTCCCTTTCGGAGATGCCTTGTCTTCTTCAGTGACCATGAAGGTCTTCCCAGAATAAGCACTATGAATCTATTTCTATCAAATTTCAGAGGCTATCCAGAGTAATTCAGCACAGCTGTAACCACTGGACTGTCAAGATAACCCTGTGTCCTTTCCAGCTTGTGTTAGCATTAACATCAACTCCACACATAGTTCAATGTAAGACACATCCCTTCCCTCTTGCTGGTTTGCTGGACAGTACTTCTTAAAAATGCTTAAAGGAAATCATCCCTCAAATGATGGACACAGTTTTAAGGCGTGAAGGTTCCACAATAGGGATCATTTATAACTGCAAGCATTGGCTTCTTGGACAAAGAATTTTAAGGAAACACTTTATTTCTAAGCTGGATTTTGTCTGTGGTGGGGCTGCTCACACTTTTGAAGTTAAGCATGTTCTTAAGAGCTTTATTCAGTTTGGGTCAAAGTGATAAGTGACAGAGCTGAGAGAACCTTTCATAGCAAACATCTTTGTGAAAAATGCTGTAGATCTGTTGATACCAGAGTGTTTTGTGGGCACATACTCTTAGTTCTTTCAGTGCAGTAAAAATACCTGAAATTTTATTTGAGGCACTGAAATTATCTGAGACACTGAATTTCAAAATTTTGTTGGCTGAAATATCTGAACTTTCAGTTTAAAATTGCTCCTCATGTCCATATTTTTTTATTTAATTGAGGCACTTAAAAACAAGACATTTTGCAAAATTTGGGATTTTTTTACTGTAAGGAAAGAACTTATTTAGGTTGGCAGAGAGAATAAATTGAATTATTTAGTGTAAAGAAGAGAACATGATGGAGGACATCTCTCCAAATAAATAAAAGGCTGCTGCAGTGAGGAAGGCAATAAATCTGCTTTCCTCGCTCAGGGTGGATATGAGAAAAAGCAATGGGACTCCAATTGTAGAGCAAAAAAAATCCAAAACTTCAAGCTAAGCGTTAGGAAAATATTCTACCAGTAAGGCTCCAATAGTTCTTCGAGAATTCTGCCTGACTGGAGATCTCCACCAAGCTACCTCAAGTCTTTTCTTGAGGTAAAGCACCCTCAGAATAACAGAAAGGACTTGTTTTGCCTATGGCTTGGATTATCTCTGGGGTCTCTCCAACACTTTGGATTCTCTGATGTTGAGGACCGTTCTCCTGAAAATAAAACACTGTTAATGTGGAAAGATTCTGGTAAGAGATTGTAGGTACAACAAACAGACTCTCAAGGATAGTTTCCCTTGGCTTTGGCAGGCTGGTATGACTGTCCCCAGGCTGTGTACATGCTTTGCCTGTATGTGGTCTGCATGTACACAGGCGCAGATGGGGCTGGCAGAGGCAAAACATTTCTTTTAATCCTTAAAGAAATGACAAATTAGGATGCGATTATAGAACTGTTAAAAAGGAATTACCACAGAGGAATTTCCAGATGGTCATGCAGAATATTGAAGAGTGAACAGTGAGGTTGAGCTACTTATCCAAGTACAGTTCTCTCTTCTCTTCGTTTCCAGTTGACGAGTCCCATTCTGTCTTCCAGTCCCTCTAATAATTTCTATTTCAGTCCAGTTACAACTACCTTTCTGCCTGATAGTTTTCTTGTCCAGTGCTGGTGATATTCTTTTAAACCTAATTCCTCAGGAAAATAAAATGTGTGGGATGATTTTTTCCCCCACTGTGGAAAATAACTTTGGGATTTTTTTTTTCTGGTGTTAAGTCTATTTGATAGTGCATAAGGGATGCTTTGGTACTGTTCTGTGGAGCAACATGCAATTCTGCATGATAGGGTATCAGAGCAAATCACTGCTGATAACCTCCTAGGTTAATTGCTGTGCAATGAGTGCCTTAAATCAACACATTATGTTTAATTTGAGAACACACTATGGCCACCTCTTTACAATGACTCCACAGGGCTTCCAATTGTTATTTATGCATGATAGGTGACACTTTTTCGGAGCCATCTAAGTGGTTCTGATACAACAGTTTAACCATTTTGCAGGAGCTCATCCCTGTAGATGACTCTGGCATAATGTACATTGCAAATGTTTCTACATATTCCAGCTAATGCCTAGATAATTCCCTACTCCCCTTTTTCATCAAAGCTTGTAGATCCTTATTTATTCTCTGCACAGTGGCTGGATTTTTTTAAAATTCTCTTAAGTGCTGAGCACTGCACATGAGTCTCAGAGATCACCACGAGATCTTGATGGAATTTCTCATCTGACTGGAGATTTCTATATTTTACAGTGCTGCAAAATGCTGTGTTTATTCTAGGTAGTCCTCTGGGAACTGATTCCAGGGCTGGAGAAAGATTTCAGTCAAATCAGCAGAAAGATTCTTGTTGTCATTCCTTTAGCTCAGGCCCAGAGAAACTGTCCAGAAATCAAAAGTATTGCAGAGCATGGGATTTGTGTTGCTGCTGAGGATTAGGCTGGATTGCATTTTTACTAAGGAGAATTTCCCAAGATGTTTTACAGGAACTAGACTCACATTCCTATTGAATTTTTTGACAAATTAGATTTTGCTACTTCTGAAAAAACATACCTTTATGATATAACTGGAGCAAGGCTGTTCTAGTCCTAAAAGGCACACTGCTAATGCAGCATCAAGTTTCCCTAGGTTAAAATAGCATACGGTAACAAAATCACATATTTAACAGTAGGGCTGAGCAGGTTCTTGTTCACAACTTCACTGACTGGTCACAAGACAAGAGGAACCCTATAACTCACTCAGTACTCCTTCACTAACCACATTGCTTCTGTTCAGTCTCCTTTTTCATTAGGTGTTGCACTTCCAAATCACAATATTGTTCACAGCTGACTAAGTATTCCTGCCATGGAAGACTGAAAAGGAAGGCAGCTTCTGTTCCTCTTTTAATCTCTTTCCAGAGAAATCGTGCCTCTGCAATGCCCTATCTTTCATTTATTACTGTATCACTCACACCTTCATTTTATATTGTCTCACACCTCCATGTTTGCAGTATTCCATCCACAGGAATGAAGGATGTGACTGAATTTACATCACCTTGTGATGTGGGGAGTGGGTTAAGAAAGGAAGGGAGACAATGCGACACACACCCTGTTCATCTAAATAAAATGAAGTCTGTGTATACAACATGCAGTTACTTCAACTGCAGCAAAGCCCAAAGAAAATACTATTTTCTTACGTCTCAGGCAGCTAGAAGCTATTACAAAAACTTCCACTATCAGCATCAAAATAAATCTTTGCTTCCAGATAGAGCAGTATAAA
Source organism: Manacus candei (assembly GCF_025592945.1). Classification (NCBI taxonomy): domain Eukaryota; kingdom Metazoa; phylum Chordata; class Aves; order Passeriformes; family Pipridae; genus Manacus; species Manacus candei. Next base: position 38,668,602 of record NW_026138076.1, on the reverse strand, counting down.
TTTTCTTCTCAGGTTCACGGAGTAGCTCTCAATTTACATCTTATATACAGAATCTGTGGAAGGAATGTGTATTAACTTTTTCATCAAAGTGTTGATCTTTGCTTTGTTGTCTATGGGGCTTTCCATTGCATCCTTACTGCTTTCAAGGCTGGTCATGTGCTGACGGTGAATACTGCTAGAAGTTATTTTTCCATCACGTGCTTGGACCTATAGTCTAAGCCTAGCTTATAGACTTTAAAGTTGACCTTAAGTATCCATGAAAGAAACTTACTGCAGATATAACAGTGGTCTCTGTAGCTTCTTTGTTTATAAGTTAAAATTTTAACTTTATTTTTTTTTAAACGGGGATTTAAAAAAAAATATCATTTGAACTCATAAAATCCACCTCTATGAAAGAAGGCATGTGGCTCAAAAAATAATGTAGACACAGGAGTAAAAAGCTCTGGCAATGAAATGCTCTCACGTAGAATGACGCACCTGCTAAAATCATACTTATCAGCTCATACGAAGAGCAGATAGGGTTCAGTAAAATGCAGGATTTTTCTGATAAATTGCCAGCATTTCCATGGAAATGATAAGGATTTTGCTATTTGGGCTATTTCTGTGTATACTTTATGTCATTTCTATATACTCTTCTTAAGCTGTACTTGTGTGAAAGATTTTACTGATTGAAATACTGAGAGAAATCGTGATTTCTTGTTTGAGGAAAGTTTCTGTAGAGAACATTTGCAGATTCTGATCACATCTTGGCATAATACCGCTCTGTTATGAAATTTAGATCTTAGACTTTCTTACACATTAGGCCAGAGTTGAAGATTATCCCATAAAGGACAGTTTCACAGTCTAATCTGATGAGGAAAAGATAGGAGGGTGGCATTCACTGGTAAATAAGGAGTATCCTTCATTTACAATGGAAGCTAACATTGCCTTTAAGTATATTATCAGTGGTTTTCTTCTTGTACCCTTCATATTTCTCCATACTTTCCACTATCCCTCAGTTTTTGTAGAACAGTTCTGCAAGAAAATTTCTATTGATTGACAGTCTGAGATCGGGCATTTAAAACTGTGGAATAGTATAATGTGTTAGATGTGCTGAGATTTTTATTTGGATGGATGTTTTCAAAGCAAACTTTCAACTGTAGTAAAAAGTTTTCAGTGTGTTAGGAGTCAGCAAACCGTCATTATTTGTAATAAGCAAAAAAGAGAAGCCACTGTTTTCACCAGAATTCAAAGTAGGTGAGAGCGACTGCACAAAAATTTTGCAAACTTTAAAAAACATGGAAGAACTGATCAGTGTTATGTGCTGGAAATGTCAGGGACACAGGAGTAATCAGCCACCTCAACAGAGTCAGATATGGCTGGAAAGGTTCCAAAGTACATTGCAGCTGAACTGTGGGTTCAGAGATGCTGCTGTGCCCAAAGCCTCCTCGATCACTGAGAGTGCTCTCCATTAGCTGAAATGATGGCCATGGTTTGCCCACCTCAGTGTCAAGTACATTTTCTATAAGTTTTGGGACACAGTGAGTTACAAGGAACAGGCAGGCGTTCTTTAAGAGCCACACAGCTCATGTCTACTCTAGTCCAGTTGTAGGCTGGACCGGCTAAAAGCCTGAGGCTACTCTGCTAATCTGTCTCAGAGCTGATGCATGACCCTGTGTAAAGGTACCTGAATTAAGTTCCTCAGGCTCCTTGTGTTGCCCGTGTTGCAGGTATTGCAGATTGCCTGTCAGACTGCTTTAGCTGCTGATAAACCACAGGACTTTGTTGTCCATGTTCTGGTTTAGAACAGTTTTGTGACTGCTCTGACTCTCCTGGGACCAGACTTAATACACAGAACCTTCTAGGGAGGAAAAAGATCATGCTCAGGTATCTGGGCTCCTTGTTACCTAATGGTTCTAAATCCAGCTTTACAGAGGCAGAAATGACCATAAATTAGTGCTAAATGAAACAAGGAAGAGAGAAAAGACAACAGTTTTTTTCCTGTATGGATATGTCTTCAGGGAAATGACCGACAGAGAAACTGTGCAATGGAAGGAGTATTTGATAATGGCTAACACTCAGTGAGCAGTCAAATCCAATGAAGAGATGCCTTAGAAATCAGCTGTGCTACATGAAAGAGAGGTGCAGAAAATTACCCATGCATTCCTCAATATAATAGATGCTTTCTAAGAGAATAGGCAGAAGATGATGCTTCAAAAGGACCTATCTTTCGTTGCTTTTGTCTTTTAATGAGACCAGAGCAACTACCTTTTGTCAGGAGCAAAAAGCGCTTTCTTTGAACATAAGTGCTGGTAGTTGCATAATATGAAACTTACTGATGCATGTAATGGTAGCAGTGGGCCGTCTGGGCACAATGTACGCTTTAAAATTAATCTGTGCACAGATCAGCAAGCACATGCAGATTGTCCCATGTTGACAAGAGCAGTGTACTTCTTTAGGAGAAGCCAAACTTTCAAAGCCTGGCAGCTGGAGTTTGCAAGCTTGTTGTTCCGTTATTAACTCTGCCGGCCTTAGGGAAGGGGTAATGGATGAGGTGATCCCATGAGGTGCCTCCCAGACCTACTTTGTTTGGTTTCATGGTTCCTAACCAAGCAGGCAATAAGCAAAAATGTTTTCTGAAATGAGCAGAGGGAAAGGGATGAGTATTATTTATGCAAGATGCTCCATTCAGTGCTGAACAATGTACTCCGTCCCAGTCAGAGCTCAGCAAAGAACAGGTGAAAGGAGCCACAGTGACAAGGAGGGTGTTTGCTAGGGACCCCTGTGACCTCCAGTGCTGCTGAATGTACCTTGAGGAGAACCACAAGACTGTAAAGAATGAGTTTTGAGGGAGTGAGTTTGGGCAGGACAAGACTGTTAGGGAAAACGTCTCCCAAGAGACCTGAAATGAACATACCTTGACAGCACAGTTCATCAAAATCTCATTTATTTTCTGCAAGAATAAGTGGTGTTTTACAGTGATGCCGAAATCACTCAGCCCATATTGTAAATATACCAGGTTTCTCTGTTGCTGACTTGTGTGCTGTGAGCCTTTAGAAAGCCTAAGGCTGGAGGGAGAGGTCGAGCTTCCACTCAGGGCAAGGCCAGCACTGCTTCCAGACATGTTTGCTTCAGGCTTTGTCCGCTTGGGACTTGAAAGCCCCTGAGGTCTGAGATTCTGCAGCCCCTCTGAGCCCTTGCTCCTGTGTTCGGCTGTCCTCCCAGTGAGCACAATTCAATACATTATCTACTCTCAGGACTGGAGTTGCCAGAGGTTACCAGAGCCTGGCAGGGTCAGACTGTAGCTGTATCTCAGCTCTTTGCAGACCTTGAGGTGCTCCACATCTTTACTCACCCCTTGCAGCTTGTCTTGAAGAGTCTTTTCTTGCATATTTGGTGGTTTCAAGTAATATCTCCACATTTTTTTTATTTCTTTTGAATAAAATCTGTCCCAGTCTTTTTTCAATCCTTTGAGTGCAACAAGGCATTTGTGTATCTCTCCCTTTACCTTCTTCTAACAAATCAAGCAAGCCTTCAGTTCACATTTTAAATGGAACTCAGATGATTTGTAGGCAATTTTGTGATGCATTGTAGAATATTTGTACATTTATGAGCTCAGGTCAGAATTTTCCTTGTGTCTAGAAGAATGACCTATCCTTCCCCATCAGCTTTCAGGGGCTTTCAGGCATACATGAAAAAGACCCTGAGTGATTTAGGCACCTATTGAAAGTCAGTTAGACTGAGGACTCTACTGCACTTTTAAAAATATGACTTTCTTCAGTGTGTTAAAAATCCCAGCTGCAATAGCTGTAGTAGTAAGGTGTTAAGTTGAACTCTGCCTTTTTGTAAGACAGGATAGTTTTTCTCTGTGTTCTGGCAGACATATAATCCAGAAAAACAAGTCATTAAAAGATTCATTTATAAGGATAAACAGAATTGACAAAGAAAGCTAGCTTTTGAAGCGAGGCTGAAAAAGTACTTTTTTCTCAAGAGGTGATGATAGATTTCAAAGCTCAGTCCCTGCTACCTCATGCCTACACCATAATTCCTCCCCCAATTAGCTGTTTATAAGGCAGTGCCATCTTCTACTTGTCACATTATAGGTTTTATTCAAATGAAATGCAAAGGGAAGAACGAGCTGATACCACTGTCACTACCTGAAAGAAAAACCTCCAACCTGTCCAGTACTACCAAGTAGAATTCTATTATGTAAATCTGCTTCCTTATTTTGGGAACAAATGATAGGCAGGACATAAAATGGAAAAATAAATTATACTCACATGAGTAAAAGATCAGTCAGGCAATGTACTGAGGTATCATTAGGGCTGATGAATCACTATTATCATTATAAAAATAACATATAATGCTTCAAATCCTGCATCGTGGTTGACTTCTTTGCTGATGAATATTTATGCAGTTTCTTTTGTTTCTTTGTGTGTCTAACAGATGCCAAGCTAAGTTCAATAGACAAATTGCATCTCTGTGAACTGTCACAGCCTTGTCCTTGTTTTTTTCTAGCAAACTGAAGTTAAATAGCAAAATGGAATAAATAAACAGAGGTCAGAACCTCTATCTCCCTACAAGATTCAATAATCTGTGAAAGAATTCAGTTCAGATCAAAGGAAGAATGAAAGTTAAATCTTCTTTATTTGAAAGGAACTGTTTGCATATCTGCACTGTGAGGATCTTAAATTACCTAACCAATGCCTATGTCATAATCTAATTAGCCACTTACCTCTGCTAAATTTCTCAGTATTCCTTGTTTCTATGCTCCTTAGCTGCAGTGCAGGATGGGAGAATTATTGTAAATGTATGGGGTTTATAAGCAAATAAGGCTTTTAAACAAATAAAAAATTACAAGAAGGAAAATAAAGACAGTTAGGTAGTGGTATTTGTGGACACAAAAGGCTTTTAAACAAATAAAAAATTACAAGAAGGAAAATAAAGATGGTTAGGTAGTGGTATTTGTGGACACAAAAGCTGAGGTCAACATAATTTATAACCTTTTTCAAGTGGCAATAAATCAGGTCAATTAATTCAATGTCTTAGCATAATCTTGTTCCAAAACAAACTGTTATCTTAGCATAGTAGTATTTATGGCAGGCGATTTTTTTTTTTTTCATCAGGGACCTCCAAATGTACAGTCCTATTGATTTGCTTTGCAAGCTTTCTGTAGAAGGTAGAATCAATGGTGCACTGTCACCCAAACAACTCTGAAGTAGAATTTATAGATTTGGGGAAACGACTTAATTGCTGGAACCATGCTTGCAGCTAAGCCTGCCCACTTACACGTGCAACTACTGTGCATTATCCAAGTATTAAGCATCAAACATATAACAGTACATAAAAGTAACCAGAAAAATGTAAGTATTTCTGGAATGTAACCACTCTTGTGATGTATTACACAGCATTTAACTGATGCTCACACAGGGATACCATCTCTGAAGTTTGTCCCATATGCCACCTAGAACAACCTTGAGTCTTTTGACATCCTCTAAGATACACAAGGCTTCCCACAACTAACTTAAACTATACAAAAGCAGAGTTTGCCATTTAAAAACCTTGCCAGGCAGTTAGGTTAAGGATTTTCTCCTGTCTCAGTACCAACCATTTCTCTCTATCTTCATGTGGAAAGTCTCTCCTTGCAAAGGCAGTACAAGGGGTTTGGTAATGATTAAATGGGCTAAAGAGGTAACATGCCACCTGAGAAGCAGATAGTTTGGCATCGCTTCACTAAGTGATACCTTTGTAAAGATCATGTCTCTGATAAGCAGAAACTCACACAAAAGTTGATTCTCCCTTGTCAGCTTGACTGTTCCAGTGCCAGTTTTTTCAATGTAGGCAGTGCCCATCAATACAAGTCCCACTGGTCATAGTGATTACTTACAGCCCAACCTCTTCTCTGAGGTCTTGTAGTCCCTCTGTTCCAACTTCTTCAGAAAGTTTTTTGTTTTTTTTTTTTTTTTCTGCTAATGCAACACTCTACATCTTTTGGGCAGCTTTGCCCAGGAAATTTTAATATCTTCACAGAAATCATCACCTGCCGTACCCAGCTATACAGAAGGTACTGAGCCTTACACTGAACACCTCCTAGGTTCTTCTGTGCTTGGCCACTGCCAGGGTGTTTCCTGCCAAGGGATCCAATAGTGTGTAACACCACACCGTTTGCTAGCACTACTGACTCTTGAAAAAAACATTAGGTATGGAATTAGAGGAGTGTTTTTATGGGGAAATCTTTTCACACACCTGCATGATTCTGTCTTTAGCCAGTATCTCTTCAAGTGGCATCATAAAGTCATTTGATTCACTTGCTTGACCAGTTTCTAATTGGATATAATGAAGCAAAGCAAAATATCTGTATACACTCCCTCTAGCTCTGCTCAATTATTCCTCACATCTCTGTGATGAGATCAGCAGGACCGTCTCATACATGCCGGGCTCTCCATGCAGCTGACAATCCCACCCTGCTAATGAGGCTTTACTGCTATTTCAGCGCCGTTGCATTTTTATTCACTCGTCCTTAGATTTACACTTCATATGAGCCTCTGCGAGTACTGCATGAGCAAATCAGCTTCTTAATGCAAAACAAACACACAATCTGTATGTATTACACATATATACCTTTTGCTAAAAGTCAGCTGTGCATTAAATGGATGGTATTTCTATTTAAAATAGTGAGCATGGTCTGAACAGATACACTGTGAGCAGGTTGCCTAGGCAACAAAATTCCTCAGCTTGGAGGAGTCTATAACAGAAGATGTTTAGCTGGCTTTAGTTTTGGGGCATGGTTTCTAAAAAATCTTAATTGACTCCTTTCAAATGTATTTTATGTAGTGATAATGCTATGTTTCAAGCAACAACTAGGACAGATACATCTATCTCTGCTACAAATTATAGCTATAAAGCATATAAAATAGAGACAAAGGTTAAAGGGTAACTTATTTCACAGTTTGGCAAGTATTTAGATGTTTGAGCCTTGCTTCTTAGCTACTACGTTTACTGAATATTTGTTTATTTTCTTCATACATGTAAAGCATCAAAAATTATTTTTGTGAATTTGACTGCAGTTGGGCTATCGGCTACCAAAATTCTTGACCTTGTTTTTATTAAGTTCTATATTTTCTGTAATGTTTTCTGTGAGTCTCCTTGAAGCATGCTGTTCTCTCCATATAACAGCACCATGGAGAGTGGTTATCCATAATCCTAGAAATGGTGTTGGACCCATTATCAAGGGAGATGTGTAGACATTTTTGTCTTGCCTCTGGGGCTGCACTTTGACTTGTGGGACTGCACCGGTTTTTTGATAAGTGGGATGGGCTTTTTCCTCTCAGTAGAGCATGACTTTGGTCTCCCTTAATAACCCCTGCCCCTCAGATGGATATGGTTATGTGTTAACATGGTTTTGCAGCAAGGCCTGAAGGCTCAGTGCGGGTCAAGCTCCCACTCTGGGGGTGGTGGATTTATAAAAGGGCGGCTGTATTGCTCCCAGAGCTTGAATCTGTCTGTTAGGGGCTGTATCAAGCTGTGCTGTTAAGGGTGACACTGCAGGGTACAATTGTACCATCAGTGTGAAGGTGAGGGTGGCTGTACATTTACCTGAGGGGATGCTGCAGCACAGTGTTGGGAAGAACCATTTCTGAGATATCCCAGCATCAGTTTCCCAAGAGTTCAGTGCTCACAACTAGAGAAAAAATGCCAAAAGGCTTATCTCCCATTAGTCATTTGTTAACTGATGAGATAATCTAAAATATTCAATATTAGGTAACTTCTGTTGTTCTTGCAGCACCAGAGGCCTCTCTGAAGCCAAGCTGGTCATGGCAGCATGGGTACATCTTGCACATCTGTGGCAGCTGACAAATCGCTTTCAGAGATGGCTGTGTGTGCAAAGTTGTCCCCACTCAGATGATCTCTTGGGAACCAGGTTTGCTGGCTTTCCAGAGATTTTGAAATGAATTAAAATTAATAGGAAGTGAGCCTTCAGATCTCTTAAGAAGAAGTTTCAAAAGCAAAGGCTTAATGTTTCTGTAGGTGATTTTTTCCAAAGTGCTCAGGAGATTTGAGAGCATGAGGCTCCCTGCAAGGCAGCGGGACTGCATTCCTCAATCCCTTTAGGGAGAGGATTGTGGGCTGCCTACCCAATGACAGGTAGGACATATCTCTCTGAACAAAAAGTTGAGAATTTTTCACCTTGTGCTTCCTTTCTACTCACCTGGATTATACTGATCTGCGTCTAAAGCAAATGTAGGGCTGGGAATCAATCACCCATAAGTAACTGCTGCTGTCTGGATTTAGGTATTTCTTAGTCTCTTTCTGCAGCTGCAGTTTAAGGGGAGGCATGTGCAATTTTGTGAATTTTAACTTTGGGACGAAAGGATTTGGTGTATATCTGTTGTGGACAGCAGAAATCTTACACAGATGATGGTGATATTAATTTTTCTTGCCTTCACCAAAATTACATCTATTGTCTTTCCCAAATTAATACTGATGTTTCCACCGTAGACTGAAATTTCTCAGCACTTTGTTTCTTGAGCAGATATTTTTGCTTTTCAGTCCTGTTTTCTACAGATGTTTTTAAAAACTTCTGTTAAGTGTATCTTGAAGGCAACACATGGAAACAGTCGTGTGCACTCATGCTTGTGTATTCACAAAAAAGAAATTAGAATAGTTTGACCCTTATTTGAGGAAAGCTGGTAAAAATGACCTGTCAAATATACTAAAGTTTCAGTGCCAAATGCAGGCAGTGAAATGTTTTCCACTCAACTGACACTGGCTCATCGTCTTCCTGCTCAACATCCATGTGCTCCCTCTCCTGTGTGCAAGATCTTTCTCACTTTCATTAGCTTTCCCTAAAAATTCAGAGGGTATTGTTTGTTTTTCTCTGCTGACAGATTTTTGCCTTTTAAAGCTCAGCCTTGCTGAGTGACTATGAAAGTACTACTGAAGCTTCTGATTCAGCATTTTTATTCTTCATTGTCCATCATTTTTTTGTCCTGAAAATCTCAGTTGTTTAGACAAGAGGGAGATGTCAGGTGCAGCTTAAAGGAACTGGCATGATAGCAGCCTGTTACTAGGACCTCTCAGTGATTCAAAACAAGATGCTTTGTTCATAAGCTCTCTTTTACATTTAGCTCTGGACATTTATTGTGGCAGGTTCAGCTTAGACAGATGTCTGTTGCAGGTCCTGTCTTGTTCTCACATTAAACAGGAAAGATGAAAAAATGTGCAACTAATTGCCAATGGGGTAATGAATCTCCTCATATTTTGACAGAGCCTGTTAATTCAGTTGTGATCCTGTGGGTCGTTTAATCAATTCTGCTTGGAAATGGGTAGACACACAACAGAAGGGTAGAGACACATCAGTCCCTATGTACTCAGGAATAAAAAGAAAAACTCTGTTTCAGGTTGATACCAAATAGACAGAGAATACCAAGTTTTAGTCAACTAAAATATTTTAGAGTAAACTTTTCCCTTTTTTTTTTTTTTCTAAATTGCTATTATTTTTTTGGTATTTGGCTGAAGTTTTAAGACATTTAAATGTATGATGTAAAGGAACTTTTGGAAAGGAACAGTCACTTGGAATTGAATGCAGAAGTATTTGTCTAAGGAAACAAAACAACAAAAAAAACCCCAGATCCAACCCACCATGCCAACCTGAGATGTCTAGATTGTTACCATCTTGCACCTTGTTCCCTCCCTAGACCCACTCTGGCATAAGAAAAAAAAAAATGAAGGCAAACAGAAAGGTTCTTTGTCCAAAAAAAATACTGTAGTATTACCAGATCACCATTTTTTCCCAAAAGCATTCTTTGATAGAAAATGCTTTACTTTGTGCTTATCTAGGAGCACAGGACATTTATCTGAATTACAGGTGAGCGTAAGGAGGACTACAGATCTTCTGCTATCAGCAAAAAACAGCTTTAGAGTTAGCTCTGCACTGGAATTGCTGAAATCCTCTTCAACTGAAGGCAGTGGCAGCGCAGTCCTTTAGGAGGAAAACAAACAAACTGAAACCAATCTGTGGGGCATTTATTAAATCACATGGCCAGAATTCATGCATACAGTACTTAAGTCAGTAAAATCTGCTTGTGAGAAATACATTTGGGAGCAAAAGTACTTAGGATTTCTCAGTGTCATTTTACTTTGCTTTAATTTTCAAGTTAAATTTGGAATAGCTTAATACTTTTTCTGAAATGTAGTAGGGCACAGAATCTAATAACTGGAGAGTGGCAAAAAAACTAGAAAGGGAGGTAAGGAGCATATACAAGTGACTGCTGAATCCTGCTCCTTCTATGGCTAACCTGAATGCTAGGCACCTAATGCTGCTATGATATATGCTTATTTGCTTCTAATAGCAGTGGAAGTGGAAAGTGCTAAGAGTGGTCCTTTTTTAATTTTACTTTTTTTATGCCAAGTGAGAGGACATTTATATTGATCCATCATTTTGGCCATACTAGATGGTTATGTTGAAATTGTAGCCTGGTTGGCCTGTCCCTGCAGTAGCAGATAGGCCAGTCTAGCTAATCATGTTACAATTTCATGTCTTCTGCTGGTATTCCCTGTCTCAGGACCCAGTGTCCACTGTTCAGTGGGCTAGTCCTCCTCTATCTCATCCCCCATGCTGCCTTAAGTGCAGACCCAGACATTTCTGCACACAAAAAGGCCCAAACCCAGTCACTTCTTCCAATTTCATTCCTACGATCTGTTGCCATTGGTTTGATGGAGTGTTTCTCCATTTTAATCTGACATTGAAAACACGAAGTCCTGCTGGTGTGCTAGGTACCCCTCACAGTTGTTGAGAAATGCTGTGATGAAACTCAGAGCTTCTGTAGACTGTTCCTGTTTGGCAATAAGCCTTCCACACTCCTTTTACCACAACTGAAATCATCTGTCAGGCCATATACCTGTCTACAAGTCATATTTACTCCCAGAAAACACCTTTTTTCTCTTCATATCTCTAGAAGACTAAGACATTCCTTGGGAGTTTTAAAGAAAGGTGGACTGCAGTGGTCCCAGCACAGCACAAAAAGGAAATTAGAGGTTTGTCCTGTGGATTTGATTACTTGAAGGAAGATGAAGTTCCCAGTGCCAAGAAGTTTTGTGAATGCAGGAATCAATTGAATCTTCTGCAAAAAGTCACCTGCAGAACAGCTTAGAAATAATTTCTGTGTTAAGTAATTAACCTGTAGTAATCACCTGGGGAGGAATGATTTCACAAACTTTATGATCAACATAAAGTTAGGCCTGGCTAACTAGAGAAGGAACTCTCCAATCTCCATGTGGAGAAATTTGGTCTGCTCACTTGAACAAGAAAAATGCGTTTGAAGCCCATTTATACCAAGGGAAATAGGTGTATTTCAGGCAGATAAATCACAGCTAATGTTCTTTGAGGGAACTGAATTCTGGACTGGGAAGCCTAACTCAAGGAAGATGGATCTGGGAATATTTGCAGTGTTGATCTGCTTGCTGAAGCTGGCAAACTCACTTATTGCATTTCAGGGATTTTCAGATGTTTATTCTGTATTTCTCTAAGTTGCCTCAGTCCTGTAGAGGCTTAGGTCACTTCATCCTGCTCAGCAGGATGGGGGACAGGGTTTTATGACCTCACATGCCCCAGTGTCATCTGTTATCTTTCTTTGTAATATTTTTTGCTTTCTTTCCCCATTTCTATGGCAACTTTTGACAACGTCCCTTCTATTATGCAGCTCAGCATAACTTGGAAGAAAAAAACTGTTAAATTTTCAACAGGGTCAGATGTCAGGCTTTTTAGAATAAGATTGAACATTTGGCTGGCTACACTTATGTTGGCAAAGTAGGGGGAAAAATTCCTTTGCAGGGAAACTTTTTCTAAAATGTGCAATACAGGCTGTGATTGTGGGTGATACGTCCCTGCCCTGTGTCCCCAGCATGAAGTAAAGGCAGGATGACAACAGGGGAATAGTTCAGCCACTGGTCTGGACTACCTGCATCCTTTTAGGCAATTGCACTTCTCTCAGTGTACTGCTTCATGGGTTTCTCTGCGGGAACAAGGCAGTCTAGTGTGCTTGTTCTCCTGCTGGCGTGACAAAGGGACAGGTTAAAGTGAGGCTTTGCTTCTTATCTTGCCTTATTTAATGAGAAGAATCCAGAGATATACAGCTGTCCTCACCCTTGCTTACTAACAACACCTCAATCCTGCACAGAAAAATACAATGGTAAAAGGCAATATCCACAGGGCACATGTTATGTTCATCTCTGTTCCTCAGCAATTATGATATCTGTAGTGATCCACCGAGGCAGGCACAGCTATGAATGACTATTTTAGCAAAGGTCTTGTAAAAGTTGCTGGCATGGTGGTTGGTTCTTCTACATCACCTTAAGAGAAGCTGCAGTTGCCAGACATTATTCAAGAGCTGGACTCCTCAGTGTAGGACCAAAGTATTGATGGGGGGGTCTTCCAAAATGCTGGCCTGACTAGTTTTGCCTCTCTGGAAATGAGATGGCTAGAAGAGTCTCTGACCTTGTATTTGCAGTCAGGAAAATTGAAAGAAACTCTTCCTGCACACCAAGCCTGTGAATGAGATCAAAGGGGGCTCAGAGATCAGAACTTAACAGGAGTCAGGGGAAGAGCAAATAGCAGTTGCTTTTAAAAATTCCGATATATAAAATGAAGATCAGCAGTTTCAAAAGATGTCATGTTTATTGCTGATACACTCAATTTATTTTTGTCTTCTGCTCTAGGAAATGACAGTGTCCTAAATGAACATACTGGAGAGCAAGGGCAGGCCAATGAACACACCTTAAAACAAGTGGCTTCCCTCAGATGAATGAAGGGACACACTGTTTGCAAGCCTCATAGTGCTGAGAGGTGAGTGATGGGGCAACATCTAGACCATGTCTCTCCAGGGGTGGGGTTGAGGTCTCTGGGGCATTCCTGGCAGGAGATGGCAACACGTGTCCCCAGCCTACCAACGTGAGCTGTGAGAAGCAGAGGGGTTGCACTGGGGTAGCTGTCACCTTTGCACCTCTGATGATGTTTGGAGGGAGACAGAAATGTAGCAGGTATGATTTTGAAGCAATTCCTCCCTCCACTGCTTTGAGGAAAGCAGAGCAGCTGTCAGGAGGAATATCTCTATTCCACGTGGCTGTTCCATGTAAATATAACATTGTAAACAAAGACTTGCCTGGGAATTAATCCCAGGGTGACTAAAAATACATGGACATGTTTTTACTGGCACTTAGCACAGCACTTTTTCCAGTCACAGCTGATAGATATTTCCATTAATGCATGTATAAGCAATTCAAAGAGTTGCTGCTAGCAGAGCAGGCTGGGACTTTCAAGTATCAAAAACCTGAAATGGAGAACAGAAGTCATGCCCAAATTCCAAGCCCAAATACCTGCATGTTGTAGTGCTGGTGAAGCACTCAAAGCAGGGAACATTAAATGGTACAGGAGGGCAATGCCACCCCACAGCCCCACACTAATACAGCCAGTTAGTGCCTGGCTGAGCTGTCTGACTCTCATGGGGAAGAGGGGTGTATCATAGATTTGGAAGCTGCAGGGATTTTTTTTCTCTGGGTCTGATGTGGGCAATAACATGCCATGGTCACACGCTGCCTGGTTTTGGAGGCATCCTGCCTCCTTGGCTACCCAGCCTTCAGGTACAATTCCTCCCTGCCTAGCTGTGTCAATCGTTACTTTCCCCCAAGAGTCCGTGGGAAGAGAAGTGATGAATAGAGACTAGTTTATCTATTTTAAAGAGATTAATTTATATTTTGCATGAAAGTTTTCATATTTTTGTAAAAAATAAACCTTATTGCCCTCCCCTTTTCAAATCACAACCATATTCTGCTGCTTGTAGAGAATATTTGTATTTGTTTTAGTGCTCTATATTCAAATAAACCCTTCCTTACTCAGGAACTCTTGAATTTTTGAAAACTATAGGGAACCCAAGGGTGTTGGCAAGTGCATTTCTTCAAAATGGTCCCAGTGGTGGAGATTTGAAAGCATATATGAGCTGTTTTGATAATCCCTCTACTGAGCTACTTTATAACTTTGGATTCTAAAATACTTCCCTGACTCTGGCCTAAATCACTTCAAAAAACAGAATTTAGACACTTAAATCATTAAGAGAAAAAATCCTATCAGTAATGCGTAAGTCCTTTTGAGAGTACAACTCAATGTCTTCAGCATCAAGTCCATAGAACCCACATGTCAGACAAGAAAGCAGGTTTTGCTAGCAAGAAAATCCCCTCAACTTTGAGAATTAAACTGCCATGACACCCTACAAATCATACGCTCTTTGTAGCAACCTGTCATCAAAGTTCAACATCTTGTTCAGGCCTCTCACATTGGAAAAAGTTGCCTTCATGAACTAGAAGACACACAGGCATCCCTCTAGAAAGGTCAAAGCATGACAGATTCCTTCTGTGTCATATCTCATACAGCAAAATCAAGAAAGAGTTTTAAAGTGGTGCACAAATGCAGAAGCAAAAATAATTGGGGTAGACAAGTTAGATGACCTACCTAATTGCACCTCAAACAGGTAATGCCTTCATAGATACACATGGGAGAGGAGTTAAATATACATCCTGATTTGTATTCTTCAACATGAGAGTGTGGTTGGCTATTTTTTGGTGGGAGAAAGGGAAACAACAGAGTTGGACTGCTGCAAACACGACGCCTTGTGATTCTGCATGTGCCTGGCACTAGGATAATAGCTAGAAATAGTTTAGACATTCATTTTGCCTGAACCTGGATGCCTATCGGCAAACAGGAAATACGACCTGTGCGAGACAACTATTTTTCTGGAGAGGTAACCCACTGCCTGTCTGAGTACAGAACAGGAGAGATATTTCTACTTGTTTGCAGTCTGCCTAAGGGGTTAGTTCATAGAAACATAGAATATACTGAGTTGGAAGGGACCCACCAGGATCATTGAGTCCAGCTCCCGGCCCTGCACAGGACACCCCAAGAATCACACCATGTGCCTGAAAGCATTGTCCAAACGCTTCTTGAACTCTGTCAGGCTTAGTGCTGTGACCGCTTCCCTGGGGAGCCTGTGCCAGCGTTCAACCACCCTCCAGGTGAAAAACCTTTTCCTGATATCCAAACTAAACCTCCCCTGACTCAGCTTCATGCTGTGTTCTTTAGTTCTGTCACTGGTCACGAGAGTGAAGAAATTGCTATTTGCCCCTCCACTTCCCCTCGTGAACATCTCACTGCATCACAGACTGCAACATTTACATAAAGCAACTCTTCATCAGCCTCTTGTCTCATGGCTACTTCTTAGAGTATTTTGGTGGGGCACAGTTTTGAAGGGATATTTACCTCCTTCAGCAGTGCTAGAGGCACCAAAGAGATATTCAGGTTTTCTAGGTTTTGAAGAATGACATCAGTAACTTTGGACATCTTTGCTGTGACAAAACAGCTACTGGGATAATTGGGGGGGGGGGGGGAAGGATAGCTAAGCCTAATAACAATAAAAATTTAAGAAATAAGGTTCTGACTAGCTCCTTGAGTTTTTCCTTTCGGGGTATTATTTTGAGGTTGTGAAAATAAGAAAAGAAATCTTGTGGTTAGTTTGGCCCACAAAGAGCTACTATGAAGACAGGGTGATGGATGTGTTTCATAGAATGGATATCGAACACATTCATGTGTTTGTTGGAGTGAATAGATAGCATTTCAGCTACTTCTTGAAGCTGAAATACTGATCCTAAATATGTTTGAAAGTGGGCGGAATCTGACTGACTACAGCCCAAGTGACAGGAGAACTGAGAAATCCATGTAATGAATAATACTTGGGAATTTCACCCAAAAAATGTTATTCTTACTACCCCATAATTTTTTCTCTGAACTCAAGTATTAGTTGCCTCAAAGCCAAATGCAGGGATAGCCCACCTTAAACTTCTCATCTGCAGTCTGACAGGCAGTGTCTATGTCCACCACTCCATCTGGCTTAAGCTTCCCAGGAAGCTGATGTTCATCTTTGCGCTTCAGTGAATGGTTTCCTTTTACTGAAAAGGAACCTAGCTCAGTAGCACTCAAGGGGCTGTCAAATGAAAATGGAATTAAAAAATGTTGGCAATTTCTCTAATAATCAACAGTCTTCTTTGAAATACTCTTGACACTTTCCTTTCAAATTAACTCAGGAAACATTTTTATATGCAAAAATCTTAAGGAGTTTTTCCTGACCCTGAGAGTTTGAAGATTGTCTGTTGTATGCAGAAAGTTGAAGAGAGGTCTTGGGAAAGAAATCTGTAGAAATTCTCATTTTTTAGTACTTTTATTATATCCAAAATAGACATTGTGCAGGCGAAGACTTTTTGTTTTGTTTTCACTGGTTTTGTTGCAGCTTCCTTGCAGTCCATCTGCATGCCAAAATGAAACTCCTTGAGACCCAGACAGGAGGAAGTCCCGCTTCATTTCATATTCGTCTGGTAATGCCAGGTAGTCCTGGCCCTGGTATGAGAAAACTTGAATTCTGTGGGATTTTTGGTCAGGTTTATCAGATCTTCCTATTTGAATTTCTGGGCTGCTGGTGATTTGGTGTATCAAATACTCTTTAGGTGGCAGGTTTTGATTCAGTGTTTTCTATCCTGTGCCAGCCATACTCAGGTTCCTCCGACTATATTATCCTGAGTTAAGGCTTCTTAGAAAAGAGGGGCATGCACACACAAAACAGACCTGAATACATGCTATAAAAGAGATCTTTGTAAGCTGAAAGTCAAGTGCTAAGGCTTTTGAAAAGCATCCTAGTTTCATCAGGTCCTACTCAATCTTGCAAATGGTTTCTCTCACCTACAAGGCTAATCTTGCTGACTGTGCTTTATCAGCACAGAAGTTGCAGCACTAATTGGCTGTTAAGGTCTGTGTAGGTGCATTGGTGGGAAGTACTTATTGGCTACCTATTAGCTACTAGTATATCTTCTGTATCTTGTAAACTCTGTTTGCTCCCTAGCACAAGTGTGTAAACTCGCAGGACCAGACCAGACCAGAAAGGACAATTCTTACCTTAATGACAACACCAGCATGTGCAGCCTTCAGTATCTGTCAGCACAAGGTGGTGAGACTCCAAGGGGAGACGCACAGCACATGGCACAGGTCAAAGACCTACACAGCTCATCAGCGGGAATGACCCTAGCACAGCACACT
Organism: Manacus candei; assembly: GCF_025592945.1. NCBI lineage: Eukaryota > Metazoa > Chordata > Aves > Passeriformes > Pipridae > Manacus > Manacus candei. The sequence goes on along the minus strand of NW_026138076.1, from coordinate 38,651,492 downwards.
CTGACAACACCCAGCCTTACTGCCCACCCACTGACCTGTTCTTGCTCACTGCTAGGATGAAAGCTCATACTGTGCACACACAGCAGCCAGGATGCAGTAATACAACCATCAACATACAGTTCACACTGTGGCAGATGTTACTGACAGTTTACAACAGGGTACAAGGCCAAATGCAACAGCTGTGCAGCTGAGAGGCCCGAACGAGTTGCACTTGGGAGGTTACCATGTCTTGTAGTTGGTAGACCAACATTTTAGCACAGTGGATAACCCAGAGTAACTTCCTAAAAACAGTTTTGTCCCTGAGGGCACAGTGCTGAGTGTTCCCCTTTTGTTCACAGATTCTCACAGGTTCAGTCACTGGTGGAGTCTCTTCTAACGTGGGTACACTGAGGGTGGCAACTTCAGACGGGTCATATTGCAAAGTTGACATACTACACATTTTACTATCTGGCTCAAAGGATGGGAAAGTAACGGCTGGCATGTAGAAAAGGAATAGAATAACTTTATATTTTTACAATTACCTGGTTAGTCATTTCATAACACTTTCTCATAAAGTTACATGCCCACATACTACAAATTTAGGATTTTTTGACATCTCTAATTGAGGAAGCTCTTCTCTCTGCCAAGTACTGCTTTTAATCTGTTATTACCTACTCCTTTTACCTATTTAAGGACCATTAATTTCTGTAACATTTTTCTGAAAGATATGAAAGTATAGTTCTCACTTCTGAAGTTGCAAAAATAGCTTAATGATAACAAATTATACTTTACCAGATTGCATGTGAGAAACATTTGGATTTAATTGAATCACTTGTTTCTTCCAACTCAAATATCATTTGCAAATACATAAATTATATCTACAGAGACTTATATACATATTTGACAATTTCTACACAAACATATTCACGATCAGGTCATTTTGATCATATTTAATAGTGGGCACAAACAGAGTTTCTCTTTTATGGACTCTGAGACACTTGAATTTACACCTTATTTTCTTCTTTCCATAACTTCAGTCATGGCCATAAACTAAGTGTTGCACCTTTTCCTCCTCATATAAATATGTAAAAATGGAAATCATTAAAGCAAAGTTAGGCAGTGAATACTTGTTAATATTTATGTGGTGGAATTAACTACTTGCTCTCCTGTAATACTTATTGAAGACATTTAAAAATAAGATAAAACTGGTGTTAATGACTATTTCAGTTCTTACTCCATAGGATTCAGATGTTAACAGCATGCTCAGAAGTGGGGTTTTTAATTCTTTTATTTAGTTTATTAGCTATTATTCTTAAACTGCTGTTCACGAGGTTGTTTATTTTTTTGTTCCATCTCTGGCCTATAACAACGAAAAGATAATGTTTAAAGTTGCAATTGCTACATTTAGGCTCAGATTTTTGCCGTCTTCCTTTCCCTCACAGGAAGCTTTTAACCTGAGACTTATAAGCATGTGCTGTAGTGTCAGCCTCGGGAAACATGAAATGCAACACTTAAGCCTCAGTTATAAATAGGTAAGATTATCTTCTACTATTTTATTAGTTTGGGCCAGGATAGAGTTAATTTTCTTCATAGTACCTTAGAAGGGTTATATTTTGTATTTGTTTTGAAAACAGTGTTGATAGCACAGGGACATTTTAGCTACTGCTGAGCAGTGCTTATAAACATCAAGGCCTTTTCTGCCTCTCACACTGCCCTGCTGCTGAGTAAGTTGGGGGTGCATGAGAAGTTGGGAGGGAATGCAGCTGACCCCAGCTGACCAAAGAGATATCCCATACCATGTCCTCATAGTCAGCAGTAAAAGCTGGGGGAAGAAGAAGGAAAGAGGTGACATGCAGCATTTGTCTTCCCAAGTATCACTCATGGTGGAGCTCCGCTCTGCTGGGTGTGACTGAACACCTGCCCACCTCTGAAAAGTAGTGAATGAATTCCCTGTTTTGCTTTCCTTCCATGGTGTTGCTTTAGCTATTAAATTGTCTTTATTTCAAGCCACAAGTTTTTTCACTTTTACTCTTCTGATTCTGAGCAAGCAGGTATGTGGGGCTAAGCTGCTGGCCAGAGTTTGCCCAAAACAACCATTTTCCTTCAACATTTCTTCTACTACAGAAGAATCAACATTTTACTATTAATTATTCTCCCCCCAGAGATTTCTCCAGTACTTACATAGACTTTCTTGAAAGAACATGACTAAAATCAATAGCTTGAGGACTAGGTTCAGCTGCTTCTTTTAAAATGTTGTCTTGTAGAGTGTAATCCTGCAGAGGTACAACAAACCAGAGAGCCTCGTACGCCATGAAAGTGCTTGGGTTTAGAGCATTTTCCTAGAAGTTGATGGAGACTTACAGAATCACTTTGTAAGGCTATCTGCTCCTGAAGTTTGAATACTTCATCAGTGTCTTCATTTGTTTCATTATTTGGGCATTTGTTTTGGATTGCTAGGGGCTTTTTCCAATTACAAACACTATTAGTTTTTTGAAGTTGCATTCTTCTTCATTATTAATTAGAATTTGCACAGGAGCTTTCATGTATTCTTCTTGCATATTCAGCTTCCCGCTCTTAGTTATACCTAAACAACTATGTAAAATGTAAAAATGTTGTGGCTTTATTGTGTAGTTGAGTAATGATTCAAATGGCATTTGTCATAGCCTGCACCTCCCTAAAATTTCTACACTGTGTTGATAGATGCAACAATATCTTACGCTACACAGTAGTCTTAGATTAAGTCAACTTTTAAGTTTGCTAGATATGAGACTGCAAACTGAAAAGCTGAGAAGTAACAGAGTTACCGCTATTCCTTGTTGCTTTGCTAATCAACATCTTATTAATTTTAATGATACTGGAAAGTCACACTGGTAAGGGCAACAGTACCTTCATAAAAATGAAACACACCACTCATATTCCTGCATATTTTGGATATGTGCCCAATGCAGAGGCAAAAGGCCTGTGCTGGGCAACTGCCCATGTGTTGCCTGATCCTGCCTGGCTCCTACCACCTTCATGGAGGTAGGAGTGCAACTCCTACTCGCTGTCATGCCAGAGGGAGCTCTTGACATGGTTGTAGATAAATTGTTGCCATCACTTGATTATAAGTAGCATAGTTTAATATTGAGTATGTATTGAATAATCAACTTACAAGTATATAAATAGTAATGAATTACTAGTTTATAAATATTGTCTGATTATTAAACACTCAATAATTAGTTAATAAGCACAGAAAGTATTGTATAAGTGTAACATATCAAATTGCAGATGCTGTTTGGCTGCTTTCTGGAAAAGTGCCTTCCTTCCCAGGGGTGGAGGAGCAGGTTCAGTCTTGCATTTGTCCTTGGTGAGTGTGGGCAACTGGGCCAGTGGCACTGCTCCCACAAGTTACCCAGCAGGAACCATGCATGTGCTGGGACACATCATTTCTGCCCTTGAAAGGAGACAAGGAGAGACCTGCCCAGGGTTCCCTGAATCTCTGAGGAAGAAGCCAGGCTGCTTGTGCAGAGGACAATGCTGCTGCCTGCTCTGCTTCTGTCTGGGGGTAGCCCTGCCCATCTTTAAGCTAATTAAAGCTTCTGCTCATTATAGCAGTGTGGGTTTGGCAAGGTCATAAATCAATCACCGTCTTAGAAATATGAGCTGTCATAATTGTGCATTGTCTAAATGTGAACTAATGAGTTAATGACTATTCCAGTTGTTGTACACACCTTGAATAAAGAGTTGGACATACAAAAACAGTATGAAAAGTGTCTTTTTCCCCAGAGACTCTTTCAGACATTGAGTTCAGCCTGTTGTAGGCTGGTGTCTCAAACTTTGGGGACCAATATGACCAAACCCCCACCCCTGGTAGAGGTCTATATACCCTGCTCACCTCCTGCCTGCCTGGAACACAACATCTTCCCAATCCCTCCCACCCTCCTGCTCAGAAACAGATGACTCAGTCTCAATTTCTGAGACCAAACATGCAGGACTTGGTCTCTGCTCCAACTCCACAGCCCAGCCCCAGGAACCCTTTTCCCAACCCCAAAGACACAGGACTTTGTTTCATTTTTAGAGCCCCCAAAACAGCTCCATGAACCTTTTTTCAAGTCTGGAAAACTCAGGACTTAATCTCCATTTTCAAGTACAGAAAACACAGGTCTTAGTCTCTGAGTTTGATGACTCTTGGTCTTAAGGCCCAAGGACACGTGTCTTCATTTGAGGCCCACAGCCCATGACTTGCTCTCCTTTCTTGAAGTCAGATGAGCTGGGGTTTTGCACCCTCAAAACTGCCCCCCTGAGCCCATATCTGGAAAAAGGGTTTAGAACAGGCTTCAGTGTCCTGGCTTGCACCAGTTACTCTAGTTCCAGCCTGCCTGTCACCTTCCCCATTCCAAGGGCCGCTCAGCTTATTGGGTGCCACATGCCTTCACATCTGGGAACTGATGTTTCTGAAAGCAAAGCCAGAGTAAAAAAACCAACCATAATGATCCATTTCCACATCTCAGGCAGAGCAGAAAGTTCCCTCAGGGTCACATATACTGACAGCAGCACTGGATCAGGCACTGAATGTGTCAGAGCTGCTGTGAGAGCACACAGACATGTTGGGAACTGCAATTTCACTGGAGAGCACATGGCTGGGTCCATAGGACTCTCACAAGTAAAATACTAAGCAAGGGGAAAGATAAGAACAAAGAGAAGCCCAGCGGTCTCTCTGACATCGCTTTAGTGCCTCTTTTCTACAATCAGATTTGTGCATAGGAGTGTGGATGTATGAAGGACACACACTGCTTCTTTCATTGTGCCTGAAGGACAGACACAAAGCCTCCTACAACTCTTCGCTGGAACAAGTGCCAGGAGAAAAGAGAAGTCTCACGCATGGAAGCCAAGCCTCCAGCCCTAGCCAATGACAGAGGACTTCAGAGGTTAGTGAAGGCTGGGGCCTTTCCAAACTGACAGGAAGTCACCCAGCCTGGCATTGTAGCTGGTAAATCCTATGCTGGACAGACCCTTCCTTTCCCTGGAGCTGTCTGGGGGGCTGCAGGCTGCAGGGCTTCAGGAGCCACCAGCTTCTGCTCCCAGTTACTGCCTCCCAGCTGCTTGCACATATTTCTAAGGGAAAGGCATAGTTCTTTTGTAATGCCACAGCGTCATGTTTGCCACCTTGTTGTGTTAGTACTTTGTTATGTTGTAGGCTAACTGGGCTGGGAATTAAACAACACCCTTCAAATTAAGATCAGAACCTTTCATTCTCATCCCTCCTCCCTGATTCTGGGCAGTGAACTAAGCCTCTTGACTTTGGAAGATCTCTTCACTGATTGTTTTGGGAAACGAAGATGTCTTGGGAGCTGGCTGTCTCTCCCAGAACTATACAAGGAACATGAGGGAAGATACACCAAAAAGCCAGGGATTTTTGTCCAAACTGACTGTCTGATTTTGCTCTATTTCTCCCAGAGAGATGACCTGCTCTCAGGTAGCGAAGGGCAGCAGCCCTGCGGGGCCCTTAATTAAGCCCCTGCTTAATTAATTAACCTTAATTAATTAATTAATTAACCTGAGCAGGGTCCTCCCACTGCCATTTAAGCTCCAGCTGAGGGGCCATTCCTCTTTTCCTTGCTGTGGGTAGGTCTTTGTACACCCCAGGTCCTTCCTAAACTTGGTGTCCTTCCCAAACTTGGTGTCCTTCCCTGGATGTCTCAGTTTCAGCACCTTGTATTTCCTTTCTGTGTGCAGGGCCTTTGGCAGAACCTACTGTTAATTCTCGCTCAGCTCTGCTTGGCTGCTGGGGGAGCTGGGCTTCACCTATGAGGCTGATGTATGTGGGGGGCTTATTTCTGGTTGGTTTCCTATCGTGGGATTGTTTAGGGCTGGCCTGTACCTTTAGGTTCAGTTGGAAGTGGTATAGGAGACTGTTGTTAGCTTGCAGCTGTGCACCCTAAAACTTATGACCCTTCCTTATCAGATGCTGCTCTGCTCAGATGTCTGGTGCTGGTTTCTGGGTCTTTGGGGATATAGGGTGATACCTCTCTCTACACTGATGTGCTGCCACAGCTTGGGGATCAGCACCTCTAAGAGCAGCTAAGTAGCTCCTGGAGCTGCCTGTGACCTTTCTTCTGTCTCTTGTACCCCCAGGGAGAAATTGCTTGTGAGCAATCCAGCTCCCCTGGTGGGACTGCTGGGGCCTCTGACCTGGGACTTGTTGGTCACATCCTGACAGGGGGCAGGTGGTTGTCTTGAATACAAAGTGGCCCTGACCAACCTGATTTCCAGGACTGCCCACAGGGGGGAAGTTGGAAGAGACAAAATGCTTGGCTGGTTCCATATACCTACCTTGTTAATTCTCTGTCTCCTCACTCACCTCAGGAGGGGTCCCTGGGAGCAGCCAGTCCTGGAACCTCTCTAGACCTCTCCCTGTAGTGGAGAGCAGCCAGTGGCTGAGGGCACCAGCAAGCCTTAGCTGCCCTGAGCAGTATTGCCTGGTACCTCACTGGGATTCCCCTCTGGAGTAGGGAAATGGGTCTAGACAGTGACAGGATTTGACAAGGGTTTGGGTGTGCTGTGCTGTGGAGAGCGTGGATGGCTGCCCTGGGCTCTGTGGAAGTAAGCCTTGGCTGTCTCAGCTCTGAGAGACTCAGTTCTAGTCTGTAATAGGCCTTAAGGGCTCTTTCCTACATTGAGTTAAGCAGCCAGTTTCAGGAGCTGACCTGTGTTGTATGAATTTATGAACCTGAAGTTTTTTTGGATTAACATATACTTGCTTGTGTATCCTGTCTGTGCAAGTCCTGTATAACAATCTCCACAGTGCTCTGAAATTGGGTGCTCCATCATCTCCACGTGCTTACAGGGCATCACTGGTATTCATGAACTCTCTCTGTGTTGTTGTCAGAGCGCAAGTTTTGCAAATAAGCAAACGCGAGGGGAAAAGCATCTAAATCCTTTAGCTGCACAAAATATAAAGTCCCTGGACACACAGTAAAGGGATTGTGCCTTCTGTGATTCTTGAACTGGCCAAACCAACAGTCGTTTTTTGTTTCTGATGACTTGGAGCAGGACTCATGTTGCCTCTCCTTCCTCTGATTTCTCTCCAGATAGTGAAGACTTCCACCAAGAACAGGTCACAAACTTCATGACCACTGTCCTGCACGCTGTTGTGTGCTAGACTAATGGGTGTATGAGGCCTGGACAAAGACCTTGCTGGTGGAACACAGAAGTGAAATACTGCAGGAGGTAAGAGGCCCTTTTTTTCCCTCTTTAACTTTGGATTTTTTCTTTCTTGCTGATGAAGAGCTTTTACTGACATAGCCTGGCCACTGTTGTCAAGGGACTCTGCCTGTCAGTTTGTGGGCAACTTGCTTTAGTGAAACTGTTCCTCTGATCTCAGGTGTGTTAAGCTGACAAGATAATGGAAATTAGCCTTATTTGGCAAGTGGCCCAGGAGGAAAATTCTTCTTTTGGGAACTACTACTGCAATTCCTAGCATGGCAAATCTTGTGGTGAGAGCAACTGGGACTTTTTGTAACAGCGGCCAAGTTTGGAGAGGTTTGCCTGGCCCCAATAGCCACTGAGGTGACAATTAGTTGTGTGACTCCAATTCATCAGCTGGGTATGGGCCTTTATAAGCATTCAGTGCTCACTTCTCTACCTGTTTTTTTCACTGTCCTAGCACCTTATCTGAGGAGAAGGTAAAACCATATTTTTCAAAAAAGTCCTGTGTGACCTGGATTTCCCCCTCCTTTTACTAAGGCTTTGGAATAGTGTAGTTTCTGAAGCTTTGGGGCAGTGAAACTTTGAAAGGTGCAATCTATCTGCAGTCCAAAAGCTGTGTCATTTATTTCAGAATTAAGACAGGACATATGTTTTAAATGGCACAAACACAGAAGTTTTGACATCAGCAAAGTTTATGTTTGACTATGAAGATGAAATAACTTCAACTTACAAATAACTGTCATATCTTATTGGACAATTTAATATCAAGCAAAGGCTCTTGCAAAACGTTTAAGATGTAATGAAAACCAAAATTGCAGTTCTATTGTTGAAAGTAACTTGATTGGTTAAGAGGTCTATTTCTTGCTTGACTGCCCACCTGCCACTTTGTCCTTAATTAAAACCTGAATGACAGTCCTCCTTCCGAGAAGAAGTCTCTCCACCTTTAAGACCAAAAGGTGCAAGTACTATTTAAGTATTTATGAAGGTAGTGCTTAGTGTGAGCTGTGTTTTTAGAGTTTTTGAAACAAGGATGGGAAATACATTGTCTTATTTGCTGGACATTAGTCTTGCAGGTTTGAAATCCAAAACAAGTTAGTACTTTTTGAAGCTGGAAAGGAACGTGGTTGGAAGAATCAACTACTGTGTATGCATTAAGGTACGACAGTTCTTGCTTTAAGTCAGGCCAGTTTTCTACCTGCATTGCTGAGAGTTGTTGTGTGAAACACAGCTTGGGTAGGCACTGGTCAGAGTGCTAAATCCTGCAAAGTTTCATGAGTGTTTCCGTTGTTTGCTTGTGCTGACAACTGATCTTGAACACAGGATGTGTTGCTGCCAAAGTCTGTAGAGGCGTTGGCTGCACTGTCCATCCTATGAGTGAGAAATAGTGTCATGCTGAAGATCTGGATAGACATGGCCAGTAGAATGGTAAAGGAACAGCTGTAGAGACGAAAGAAATGCTATTACTGATGCTTTTCAGCATTAATAACATCCCGATCCAGTGATCTCTCATACACACCTGGAAGTAAAGTGCTGAATTTCCACACTCTCCTGGGTATGTCAGAGTGGGGGGGGGGGTCAAGGATGCAGGTACAGAAGAGATGAACAGGCATTTGCTTGATGTTATGCTGGTCACAGGTTCCTGGCTGTCTGACCTGCCTGTGGAATACTTTCCTGTCTACAAAAGTGCAATATTAAGCTTAAAGTGGACAACTGATAATTTAGAGGGTAATTTATAGTGTTTTCACATCCCCTCATATAAAATGTCTTGTTTATTTTCCTGATTATTCATTTCAACTGTACATATGATTAAAAATAATGAATGTTATTAATTTTTATCATTAGTACTATCATTACGCCTACTCATATCCTTTGATATTATTGCAAAAATTATCTTTAATGGTTTTAATAGGAGCTATTCCCCATGCTAATGAGAATATAAATCAAAGTATTAAACATGGTAGAAAGTAAAGTTTTGGGCTATATTCTGAAACTGAATCCCCTCTGTGGAGTAGATATCTTGAGGTTTTGCTCAGAAGAGTATTTATGTATGTCTCGTCCATGTACTTGCACGAGGGGGTTTAACAACTTGGCTGACATCAATGAAACTGTCTGTGGCACTAGGGAGACAAATTCAAAGGCAGGAGAAAGAGCAGCTAGGATATTGGTGAATGCTATTCTTGCATAGGTCAGGAGGTTTTATTCCACCGGCTGCAACAAGGTGAGGTAGGCTGAGTACTCTGGGGAATCCCAACCAAAGGACTTCAGCATGAAGTATGGGCAAGAAGCCTGAGCTCTGGTATTGAGTAGATGTCAGTCACTGAATTCCATAGGAGCATGCAATAGGATTCCCTGTTTAATTACCAGGATTCCATCTGTTAAAGCTGAGACATAGCAAAAAGGAATAAATAATCTCTCTGGTAATCTTCCAAAGGGTGTCTTCTAAACATGGTTAACTATCTCTGCCCCCTTGTTGTCCTCTGTTGCTTTGCTGTTTGTAACACAGCAAAGCCTAGCAAGGATGTGGTGCTGGCAAGGGATCAGAAAGTCAGGCTGGCTTCCTGTGTTTTTTTGTTTTATTGGGTGTTTCACCCAATAGCAGTTAAAATGCCATTAATTTTTGCAAGGCTTTTTTTTTTATTATTTTTGCAGTAAATATTGAACTAAAGCTCACTTCATACAGCACAACGTTCTTGCCAATATGAGCAAAAGCAATATAGCAGAAAATACTTTGGCATGTTTTCTGTGTTCCTAAAATTTCCTGTTCACAGTTGAGTTCCCTGCTTTAAGAGGATTGCAGACTATTTGCTATGGAGTCTGCTAATGAAAGGTTTTCAGATACTCAGTTAAAACTAATTGTTGCTAGTCTTGTCACAATTTTTGAGGCCAAGGATGTTGCTGTGCTGCATGGGGGAATCTGTTAGTGCATTGAATGAAGCTGCTAGAAAGCAAAAGTCAAGAAGTGCAAAGAAAATGGCATTATGCAACTAACCTAAAGCTGTGGGCTTTACAACTGGATTCTGCTGGATGCATCTCTGAGGTTTTGGCTTTCTCCTCACTCGGTGGTGAAGCCCTATCCCATGAGAACAACAGTGATGTAGCTGATAACTCTGCAATGGTTTTGTTTCTGTAAATGGGGTGGAAAGTAAAACCTGTTGAGAAACTCCTCACATGAAGAAAATAGGGCAACAAATGAAGCTGTTGAGTGGAGAGTTTGAAAATATTTTTTCCTTGCAGAAATTAATTAACCTGTGGATCTCACTGCTAGAGAATGCTCTGGAGGGTAATAGTAAAACTTGAGAAAGTTTTAGTCAAGTTAATGAACATGTTTAATATCTATGAATGCAGTTAATGCTCTAGATAAAACCTCTCATGGGAAGACTCACCTCTTACCTGCCAAAGTGAAAAGATGTTGAGGGGTAAAAATTTGTATTTATCCTTCCTCTAAATAGTTGCTTGATAGAAGACATCAGCTAACTGGACTTCGGTCTGATCCAGAACACATCCTCATAGCTTCCTGTTCCTAGAGTTTGGGGACAACTGGTTCTTCAGCAATTTAGGTGCTAGCCTTTAGGGTCACTGAGAAAATAGCCTGAGCCTGGTGAACTGGAGCCGGATCCTGTCTAGAACTGGTATCAGCAGTGCTGGGAGGCAAAACACTCTTGCGGGGAGGGTGACCAGAGCTAAGTGATTTGGCCAAGGTCATTTTGCAAGCGTGCAGCAGTCAATTTGAACCATGGTCAGTGGTACCCTGAGGCAACATGGGAAATGCCCCTTGGTCCTTTCAGTCTGCAACGCCCTGTATTGGTCCATGCATGGTAAGTGCTCCCCTTACGGTGGTATAAGGCACATCGGAGGATAAATGCCTTCAAATCTACTTGGCTTCAATAATGGGCTGTAATGGAGGCAGGCTTGAAAAACTTATTTTTAATGTTAGACAACACTTCTGCATTATTAGTTCTTTTTTGAAAGAGGAGATGAAAACTATACAAAGAAATGGGGGAAATTACAGATGCGTTTTCTCTTTGCCCTCAGTAAATGAGGTCTTCGGTGTCAGTTGTCTTTCAAACTAGTTGATTGTATATAATCATGTGTCTGTCTGGGAGCATCTCCCGTTTGAATAGCAACAGCTCCCTCTGTCTGCCTCGAGTAAACGATGGGCTATTGCACATCAACAGATGATGCCATTTTCTTGTTTCGTGCCCAGTGAAATTCATGCTCTCTGGGTACGTTTGCAGCTTAAATGGATTAACTTTGAGAAGGTTTTAGATTTTCTTTGCATGTTTTTAGCAGTGGCTGTAAACTTTTTGCTATTACTTCGACTTCCAGTTTATGAATGGAACACTTGTTTAAAAAAAATGGGGGGGGGGGTGTGGCTAGCAGCTTGCATTAGTGCAAGAGACTATTTTCTGTTCAAAGGAAGCTTTGAACAACCCGTGAATTACTGTCACATTGAACGTGTCTCTGGAGATTTGAAAGTTTTATACCCACTTCCAAAGTGCCGCTATTGTCTGTGTAACAAATGTGAGCTGAACTGTTCTGTTAAAAGTAAGTCATGCACACTTAAGAACATAATAGTAGTTCAGCATTAACAATGCTGCGACATTCATTTCAGCAAACTGTTACTGTAGTACAACTGAAGCTCTAGCAAACCATTTACCTTGTGATGAAGAGCCAGCATGCGATTAAAGGCATACTATTAACATCTCCTAGCTCTCTTCTCACTCTGACATTTGTCCTGTATTAGGTTTTTTGATCATAATCTCAGCAGCAGACTTTACTACACATAGCAAGCACTTGAAGGTTTCACAAAGCTGCCTATAAAGAATACATCATATCTCATCTGCTATTTGCTGCAATAGGTAAAGGAGAAACAATAGCCTGGCTGAACTTTGTTTTGTATTAAAATATTTTGCCCAAGAACTTTCTGTCATTGTTAGGTTTTTTTCCAACATATGAAAATAGCTAGGGTTCCAGCTTCAAAGTACAACACAGATGATGACTTGATGCAGCTCTGCTACTAGGAAGGTGCAGTGCATTGGGATGCAGAGTTTATTCCGATGACAAGCCATAAATTCTTATTTTCTACCACAGGAAGAAAGTTTGGGAGAGTTTGTGGGAGATGTGGTCCAGCCAGAATGCACTGGATTTAGATGACACATACAGTCCCTTAAGCTGGCTATGGTTCCTGTGAGTTTTTGCTGGAGTCTTTCTGAATAAGTCTTTCAGTTCTAGAGTTTCAATCTGTGAGAGCTTTTCCTCTTAACACTGAGCACTCAAATGGATGGAGAAATACATTTTTCTGTTAGGTTACTGTTGCCTCTTCATTGAATAGGAACAAGGTACTTTCATGAGTTTTCCCCAAGCATCCAGATTAAAACAAACTAACAAACAAAACCCCCAGCAACAAAAACAAACAAAACCCAAACAAAACCACAAAAACCCCCCACCATACAAACAAAAAAGCAACCAAAACAAAACAATAATAAAAAAATAAACAATCCAGCAATGTCAGTTTGCTGCCATTGGTGAGTTGTGCTTTTGGAGTGAATTACTAAGGTTGTCTTGGCAGGTGTGGGCATAGTCAGTGGTGTAAGAAAAGTGGCAACGGATACGGAGTTGAGTTTTGTGATGTGTCTCAAACAAATGCGTATGCCCACACTTCAGAAAAGTCTTTTAAAAGGGCAGCCATTTGTACAGTCCTCTGGTCTTTCGTGCTTCATAACCAGGCCTGAGGAATGGGGTTTAGAGGCATGTAACTTGTAGAAGAAAAAATAAAGCTTTGGCAGAATTCGAATGTACTCACAAATTTTGGTAGTATGTATCATTAGCTACTGAAGCTGTTTTAGCACCCTAGTCTCTCCTTGGAGATGACAGTCCCACCATGGATGCTCTTGTTGGATGTCCCCTTCTGGATTTAACTTCTATACTTCAGACTCTGTAATTATGCATATAAAATAAAATCCCTTTACATTGAAAAGGCCACTTCAAATTAATTAATATTTCATGATTTTTCTTCTCCTTCAGTAAATGTTAGATTGAACAAACATTCTTGAATGAAAAACAGTAGCTACTGCGGGATGAGAAGGAACTTAAGCTGTACAGCTCCCTGACAGTCCATTCAGCCTCAGGGTACATGGTTAAATTATTAATTTGGTCACTGCTAACTATTCAGTCAATGGCTAATGCCTGACCCTTTAAGTACCTTGGCTCTTTTCATTTTTTTGAAGCCCTCTGCCCAACTGCTGCTTGCCAGCAGGATGATTGGAGCCTGGCAGGCTGGCTGGCTGTGATCATGTCACTCAGGTCACCCAAAAGTCACTGTGGAAGGCTGATAGTCTCTTCTCCCTGTGTGGCAGCTTGAGCTGAGTCTGAATCTGGTGCTGTACCCATCAGCCAAGTCTAGTGTGATACACAGTATGCTCCATGTAGTTCCCTAACAGGGACAAAGGTATCTCAAATTGTTTCCTATAGTCAAAATACTAATTTCCCTGGAAATCTTTCCTGGATTCTGTACAATTTCTTCCAGTGAAGCTATCCTTAACTCAAGCTCTGTCTGTAGAGAGCTTGTTTTGATAAAACAATGGGGAGTTTCTATACATACATATAGCGAAAATAATCCTAACAAAGCTTAATTAGAACGGGAAGCATTATGGTCCTAAAAGAATTCCGTTCCTATGAAACTTAGTCATGCTACACTCTTCTTGTAAGGTAAACTTGACCATAGAAAAGCAGCACATGGTGACTGCTTTTATGTAAGAAATCATCCTGCTCTCAGTGCTGTTGATAACAGACCTGTTGGTTAAAGCAGGGGGAAGTAGATGAACAGCCCCTTATTAATGACATAATGAGGGCTGTAGGATTTGGTGAACTGTTTTGTAGTTAGTTGCAGTTTTCAAAGCTATTTTGCATGTAACTAAGTCTATAGTGAGTTCTGTTCTTTTTCTCTTCACAAATAACCTCATCACCTCATTGATTGTGTGAGGCTTGGTGTTCTTTTGAGGGCAAAGAGCAGATGTCATAGGAAGACAGATACTTTGCTGGTGTGTACCAGTTAGGTGAATCTAGCTAGATAAATTGGAAATATGAGTCTAGGATACAGCAATGCTGTACTACTACACCAGATGTCTGGCATCTCCTTCTTGTTGTGTTGGCATTGCTTGCATGAGCACCCGCTTGTTTTCAAAGCCAGCTGGCTGCAGGGAATCCTCTGATCTGCCCGTTGGGATTATTGCTCCCAGATCACAGCCTTGATGCCTGCAAAACCTGGAGAGTCAGCCAAGAGGCATTGAAGTCTGTGTGCTTGGGCTGTGGGTGCCTGAGATAGTCTTTAAAGCCCGGGGGGAACATTTCCAAATTTAACTGGTACTTTGGATCTCTCATGAAATATTTGAGTAACTACAACTGTACTGTTTATGTTTGGTTGGAAAGAAGATTGGGTTTGTTTTTCAGGTCAGTGAAAACTATATTGCTGTTCCAAGGGGAAGTGAATGTAATTCCTAGCTAGTTTGGTACTCAGCATTTTGAGGGCCATTTCTGTTGGCTACAGTGAAAAAGGGTCATAAGGTCCTTCCCATGTGTCTTGAACTTGTGTTGTGGGAATTAAATCCTCCATGTATGCAGGCAATCCAGGAACAGAGGCGGCTTGGGCTGTGCATCTTCTGTCTGAAGAATGGAGGGGAGAAATGGTTCCCTCATGCTCATTTGATGGTGAGCATAAGGGAGCCAGGGTGAATCCATCTATCCCTTAGAAAAGACTTTTGCAATGAATGAGGACCAAGGGAACTAGAAGGAAAAGGAAATATGTCTAGGAACGATGTGTAAGGTGGCCTTTAAAAGCATCTCCTGGCTGGTGCCACTAGCACCCACCTTTGTGGCACAAAGGTGGCAAGCAGCTATCCAGGCTTGTCAGCTGCTGCAGCTAGCAGGGAGGAACTGGGCTAGAGCACAGCTTTGGGAAAAGCGATTTTTGACTTCCAGCCCTATATAACAGGGTTCCCCCCCAGAGCTGAGGCACCATGTGTAGCACAGACATCAAATAAAGTTTAAACTGAAGGAAAAGCTGGAGGCCTTGACCAGTCTCCATGAGTGCTGCTGTTGGCCCTGGCTTGCTGTCTACTCATCCGCACCTACAGGGTTGTAAGCTGTAAAGAAATCATGTTTAGTTTGAGCCAAAAAACACATCTAGGCTTTCTGTGTACAGAGGGCTTTATGAAGGCCATGAATTGAGCTCTTGTGCCAACCTTTTTGTGATTTACTTCTCGTTTCTCTTTCTCCAGGAATTCCTCCTCTGAATTGCCATCTGCCAGCTCTTTTAACAGGGAGCTCTGTGTTGCAGATTTTCTATTAGTACAAGTCTTGATGCTTTTGTGCAGGAAACCTGGACCACTGTGGAGGCCTGTCACTGCCTCTGTGTATTGCTATAGCTACTGGCATCATGCTGAAGGGTTACTACTTGGTTTTTGGAGGAGAAAGAATAACTTGGTCCAAATAGTCTGCAGCACTGGGTGTAACCTAATTTCTCAGACAGCAAGGATATTCAAGATGTGAGAGAGACTGTAAGACCAAGCACAAATTATTTGTTTTTACTATCAATTTTGCAGTTTAGGTCTGTAAGAGGTTCATTTATTCATAGGCCCTCTTTTACCAGTTCTCAGTATGTTTTTAACTGCTTTCACTTTAATGCTGTGAAAAAGGATTAGGCACTAAAAGCCAGCTGCAGAGATGTTTCTTCTGATCACTTGTTATAACTTGAGTTTACTGCTGTGGTCAGACCTGCAGAATGCTGATAGAATAGACTAACATAGTTTTGTGTCACTTTTCAGCACCAACACTATAAACTGCTCAGGATGATTTTGATTAGTAGTGATGGAGTTATGACACATGCAGCCTTCATGTGTATGTCTTTCAAAATAGTCAAGGTGACTATGTCACACTATCAGCATTAAAAATTCTTCATAATTCTACTCTTGAAAGCAACCAGCATCTCCTTCTGTACAGAAGAGTGAGGGAAGCTTCTTCTGTTGAAACTCAGCCAGGTACTGTTTCTGTTTTGGAGCTGTGATGCATTGATTGTAAATACAAGATAGCAGTTTCTACTGCTTGTGGGTTGAGCTATGGCAGAAAAGAAAAGACAGGGCTGTGCAAAGAAGGAATTCCAGGGAAGGATTAATTTGCCCATCCATGGAGCAAGTAATGGTTTAAGCTCCCTCTGATAGGAGTGGGTTATCTGTGAGAGACACTTGGTTTCTTTAAAATAGTTAGCTTAGCCTAGATGCCTGACTTTTAGCCATTTAGTGTTGGGTAAGATGATCCTCTTCTGCACATCTATATTAAGAAACAAGCTGTTGATTTTTTCCCATGTTTTCCATTCTTAATAATTACAGGATTTCAAAGGATATTCTAGCAAAAGTAGAAATTGGTGTGGGATGTTTCCACTCATCTATACCTTCCTAATTTCAAAACCTACTTTGCAGATAGAAGTCTGAGAATATTGGTGAGTTCTGGATTGTGCTACACCCCAAGAAAATACTGAATGTCCATATATTTGAATAGTGAAATGCAAGACAAACATTATTAAATAATACAGGTGCCTTCACAAGGTAAACCTCAGGGAAAATATATTGCATTCCCTGAATGTCAATAAACCTCACTTTATACATGATGGTTTGAGGAATCAGTAAAACCTTGCTTTTGTTCTGACAGGTGGTATCTCATTTAGTGCATGTCTACGAAGGGCCTTTTTTATCTCCTGAGGTCTCCACTTTGTCCCTGGTTTCCTTGTACACACCTGTTTTGAGTTAATGAGTTAGTATGATCCTGTCTAAATGTGAGTCTCTCAGATTCACTTCACAAAAGATAGACTGTTTCTTAGGAAGCTGTGTTCAGCTAGGAGAAAGAACTGCAATCTAGAGGTGGCATTTGCAGTTAGGCACCCTAGTACCATAGAAAAGTGGAGCACCAATCAATTGGCTGCATTTATCCCATCTTTAAAATTAAGAGCTTTTAGAAATATCTTTGGAAAGTAAGAAAGAATAGAAAAAATTCAGGCTGTCTCCATCTCTTGAAAAGGTTTGTTTATTCAAAGTCTATCCTAGAAATCCAACAAAAATAAAATGATTGTAAATAAGAAGGGGACCTATGAAGGCTTCTGCTGACATTGGTGAGCTTGATACTGTGTCCTTAAAATGAACATGAGGAGCTTGAGGTCTCCAGTTTTAAAATTAGTTTTAATAGGGCACAATAGATAGACTGGAAGCATTCAATGCTATGAATAGTAAAAGATTAGGTTGGCGGCTGAGACAGATTAAATTAAGCACTGTAGATAAATAAGGCCATACTAAAGGTGAGTTTCATTTCTTGGGTTTGAGGTGGGGTTTCTGTTTTTTTTTTCTTCTCCCAGTTAACACTGCTTCATTCTTGTGCAATAAAACTGAAGCTGAATCAGGACCTTGCTAGGTCTCCAAGATCAGCCAAGAACTGTAAGGGGTGGCTGGCTGTCCAGGGTTTTCCATACCAATTTCCACATTATTCTCCCTTTATCATCACAGTTAAAAAGCTTTTCATATTCTAAGGCAGAGGAAACTTTGTGGGGCTCAGGTTTTAATGCATAATTCAGTCTTCAAAGTCCAAAACAAGCATGCAGAAATCAAAGGCTTGACATGAAGTAAGTTATTTGATTCTGCAAATAGCAATGCAGTGGTTCTTCCACTGAAGAGGATGTAGTGCCTTTAGGATTTACAGCAATCAAGGCAGTCACTTGCTGGATATTGATAATTTAACTACTGCCTCTCTGGAAAAAGTAATTCACTAACTGCTGCATAACAGTCTTCTCAGGAGTTGCTCCCCAGCTGCCTACATGCTTTCCTTGGAGTTTTTTGCTTTCAGTTTTACATATGTTAGTATATATTATTTTTCTTTTGCATAAGATTTCCAACAGCAAGTGAAATTCTTGTGCTGGAAAGCAGCATTTCCACTTTAAATAGTCACAAATCCACTTTTTGTGAGGAGGCAAAGGCAGGAGCATGGCACTATACACATAGCTAGACCACTGAGCAGACATCTTCCTATTCTTGCTGAGTAAGACTGGATGGGAATGGAGAGGCAAAGTGGGGCTGACAGCTAGGCAGATCCCTGTAACTAGGGCCTGGGTTTTATACATTAAAGTCTGAGAATTTCCATCCTCAACAGAATTTTTATCTATATCTATCTATATTATTTATCTATCTATCTATATTTCTCTATATCTGTTATTATATCTATAATGTCATTCCACAGGTTCAGGTGTAAGTGGTGGCCCTGCAGCATACAAGTTTATAACTCAAATAGGAATTGAATTTTGTAACTTTGCTGTCGAGTCTGCAAGTCCAGCTGATACTGGCCCTAAAGGGCCAGTTTGACCATGCTTATCTTAAAGCATTTCTTGAACATATTCTACTGTCTCCAACAGTAACTGTTCTTCTAGGGGCACTGTGGGGCTTAAGTGAAACCGTGGCATTCTGTTTTCTTAGTGTTCTTCTCCTCCCACTGCCAGCAGGTCAAAGGGCCAGGGAGGGAGCAGGACGGGGGGTAGGCTCCTGAAAAAAAAATCCACTTATTGCAAAATATTCCATGGTGTGGAAACTATATTTGTTTAGCAATCATCTCTTACCCAGCATGTGTATGTTGATTGCCATAGGTGTCCCCAGCTGATAGGCAGGAGCTATTCCATGCCACATCTTCAGCCTTTGCATGATTTCTGGGAGGAATAGATACCTGGACCCAGTAGAAAATAGACAGGATCCAGGCACTGCAGCAGTAGGGAGCACTGGACTAAGTCTTGCAAAGAATAGGCAAGTTTTGCAGGTGTGAGGTACATCCAGTAAAGCAGGAAATACCTCCACAAAAGCCTAGTGGACTGGCTAAGGTGCCACGTTTAAAAGGGTACCATGCATAAAAGGGCCCCGTGTTCCTACCTGAGACTGACATGTACCTTTGGTGTCCTGCCTGGTCTGTGGAGAGATGGGAGAGATATGCTCATGCTGATAGTCAGAAGTTCCTCTCCTGTTTGAGGCAGGTGAATTCATAGCTGAATTCATAGAGAAACACGCTAAGGCGGAGTCCTCAGTCAGTTATAAATCATTTATGCTTTCTCAGTCCTGTGCTTCCCAGACCTCAATAATTTCATTGTTCCAGCTGAACAGGAGTTTTACCTTGTTAAATTCAGGGAGTGCCACTGGTGGCAGCAGTCTTTTATCCTGTCCTTCTCATTTTCTGACAGACCCATAATGAATGATTAATCTCAGTGTGTTGCAAAGGGCTCAACTACCTGTTTCTTTTGCCTGTGATAAAATATATGCCATTTGACTGATTGTGCAGCATCTGTATTGGGATATTTTTTTCCATTTAATCTGTTTTATATTGTGAACCTACTTAAAAAGCTCTTCTATAACTCTGGAAAATGTATTTTTCCCCTACTGTCCCTCTTTATTTCTAATGAACTGATTTCACTATTTTTAATGCATATCAGTGTGGGGGCCTTTACCACTCATTCATGCTAACACTCAAGTTTATTGATTCTAAATATACCTTTCACTAGTCTTCATGATTATTGTCAAAAATCAAACCACACAGATACACTTCTCATCTACAAGCACAGGTTTTTATGGAGATATCACATTACAAATCAAATCTCCCCTCAATTCATGGTCTAGAGCAGATCCACCATGGGTGTAAATTGCTGCAGCTCCATGGGGCTATTCAAATGGACACCAACAGGGGCTGTGTACTTCCAGAGTGGCACATTTTCTGATATGGCTGTATATTGGAATCATGTTAGTACATAAATAGTTCAAGAGCATGGAAACACTAAGTCCATTTCTTTTTTTTTTTTTTAAGTTATTTTAAAAAATTTTCTTTCAGTGTTCTTTTTTTGTTGAAATCCTGAAATCACAGTAAGATGGAAAATGAGTTGTACAGAGACATCTTCATAGGAGGCTCAGTTGCTGTTAGGCCAAGAGCTGGTATCTTGATTTACTAATTTATCAATCACTTCAAAATAACCTTGTAATTTTATGTTGTAAATTCAATACTTGCTGTTTAATATTGCATAAACTATATTGCTGGTTCTCAGGACTAAACATACCATACTAGTTGTATCCAATATATACTTGCTTGGATAGTTTGAAAGTCTAGCGGATTTCTTGCAGCAACTTAACAAAATCACTGCTGACTGACTTGCTGCAGTATGGTTTGTCACAGTTTAACTCTTTAGGTAACTAGGGCTTTACAAGTGGCCCTGAAAAGCCCAATGACTATATAAGCATAATTCTGCAACTTGCCTAAATCTCATGTCCTCAGGAAAGGAGGCAAAACCAAAAGAGATTTTCAACTTGCTGGCTTACCTCCCTGGTGCAGTGACTCACCAGTGTATTATTTTGCTTTTCTACCTTCTTGAAATGCTGCCTCATAAGCTGGTAGTATTTTAGGCCTGGGATCTGTTTAGTAATGGCGGTGTGAACTTTTGTTCATAGGAACTCACCTGCTGCCTGTGTAACTACCCTTGGCATTAGCGACGATTTTTAGAAACCTGCAGCTGATGAAATGCTGAGCTAATGTACATTTTTCCATCATTTATGTTCAGATAGTACAGATGACCTCAGAGGTATCTACTCATTTTATGGGCACCCTACCTTTGAAGTCATTAGTGCTTAATTTTCACTGCTGCTTGCACTCAACAACATTAGCAGTGGCTTCATGAATTACTAATGTGGTGCTTAAAGGTGAAAAGTAAAGACCTCATCAAAATCTGGATATTTGCATATACACTGCAGATAATTAAGTATCTGAGAGGCAATGCTTTTTTCTCCTCTCCCCCTTTGCTGTCAGGGTATTCAATAAGAGAGTCCATTTAATATCTTCTGCTACTAAGGATTAACCTTTGTTTAATGCTGTCCGGTCTTATATGGTATATCATATGCTGCATTAACCCTCATTCACACAGCAGCTTCTTGGGTTCCATTGTGTTTACACTGGCAAGTTCCAAGAGGTAATTACAGAGCTCCTTTGAAAGACATCAAGTGCAGCAGATGAAGTCCTTTCCTGTAAATCAGAAATCGCATATACAGTTCAGTTTAAGAACTCAGGGAGTTCATCTTTTTCTTTTCCCTCTGAAATTCTTCTCCATTAAATCAAAAGCAGTTCTTCAAAGCATTGAAGTGTATACTTAGCATTACACTCTTGAATTCAATAAGACACTTCTGCCTTTACTAAGCAAGCATGTATTTAAACAGAGCACTTAAACACATGCTTAATTATTATTGAGAGAAAAGGTATGGTGTATATATTCTGTTCACATTTAAAAAGAGGAATTTTTACTCTAGTATATATGACCTCTTTAAAACAAGAAACATGCTTCTAACTTTAGTAATGGGGTTTTTTTCTTTTTCAATTGCATTTCAATTCAGTGTAGATAAAAATGATCTTCTGAGTCAACAGTTTAAATGCCTATTTTGCCCAATGCCTTTTGAAATCCACTTCAGACATATAGCTTCTTCAAAAATAATAATTGTGCCAGAAGCTATGTTCATCAGGAAACTGGTTTTAGTATCACCTGCATAAACCAAATCACAGATGTTTCAATCAAGGATGATTTTATATTTTTTTTTAAGAAAGGCTTTGAATTGCCTGCTCTGCAGTATCGCGTGCTTGCTTGTAATTTAGTGCCTTATCCAGTGGAGTGCCACAGGGATTAGTATCTTCTGGAATATAGAAATGATTAGAAGATTAAAAATCCATATACAATTCCCTGATATTTACAGAATAGCAGAAACTTTGGGAAAAATGTTTAAATTGTTACAATTCTTATAATCATGTTCTAGACATTTTTTCCGAAGTCTATTTTACTCTGGGGTTTTTTGTTGGCTTTTTCGTCTCCCCAGAATAACGAATTACACTTTGGGTTATGTGGGTTTTTTGAAGTTTCTCAGTTTATTAAGAAGGACTGACATTCTGGTGTGCATGAGCACTACACAAAGCATTACTTACAAGAGGAACTAGCAGGGATTTTAACTCTTGCCCATCTGAGCTGATTGCTTTAGGGATAGAACTGTGATGTTCTCCATCTTCCCAGTGACAGGTAACATAACACACATGGCATGACACTTTCAAAAGTTCTAGTTGTAATGGTGAAACATAGCAATCAGTTGACTTGACTGGATTAGAGAGAGCAGTGTCAATGTAATTAAACCATTTCTTGTTTTAAATTGACCTCACACTGTCTGGTTTGGCAGGGCCAATGTACAACTCCGCTGCTTTTTCTATTGGTGCCTTGTGTCACAGACCAAGAAAAGCCTGTGCTCTCTGCTGCTGGAGCACAAACATGTGGTGAGGCAGAGGCCTTTTGTTCACCTGAAAGGGAGATGATGATGATCATCATCATCATCATAGCTGGGCTTCGTGAACAAAGATTTTGGGAGGGCTCTACCCACATTTTGTACAAGCGCACTGGTGACTAAAAAGGCCAGTACGAGACAGGTACGTCCGGTTGCAAAAGGCACAGCAGAAAGACTCCTTAGGTGGTACATTCTGCAGGGCACGATTCTTTCTGCATTGTCTTTTCTCCTCAAGAGTGATCCTGCGTGCGTTCTCAAAAGCATCAGCAGCATTATAGATGGTGTGTCTCCAGACATCCCAATTGGAGGCCAGAGTAGACCAGTTATGATGATCAATATGGCCAAGGCTGAGATGTTGTTTCAGGGAGTCCTTGAATCTTCTCTTCAGGGCTCCTCTCATGCGGCAGCCAATTGCAAGTTCACCATAAAGCAAGATCTTAAGGAGGTGGTGGTCCTTCATAGTTAAATGAATGTTTATCTATCAATTTTCCTCCTCCCAATCTGCATAGAGGTTTCTAAACTACCCTCTTGTTTGAAGCAGAAAGAATGAATTTGTCTTCTCTTAATATGGGGATGCAGGTCTGTGTTTGGCAAGACTTTCTTTTGTGATACATGAAAATATCAAGGCGATTCAATCTTATGAAAAGATTAAGTTTGGAAAATAGCAGTTAGCTATGCTTTCCTTTCACATTCTCATGTTCCCCAGGATATCTCTTAATTGCAGATGCAGACATGACCTATCACCTCTTTGAAGGAGGCTGAAAGATCTTCAATCACCACTGTATCTGTACCTCTTACAACATCTTTGGGAAGCAAAACAGTGCCATTATTCTGAATCATTTGTCCAGGATCACAGAAGAGGTGAGTGGTGAAGCAGGACTTGAACCCAAGCCAGCATTCTAATCTCTCATCACTGCCTCTGTTTAAGTGACTTTGGGGACTGATAGCAAAACCTTTGGAGTGCTGCTTTGCTGTTCAGGATCTTTCTGTTGTACAGTGTGCAAACCACCTACTTCTGTACAATATCCCAAAACCTAAGATGTTCTTGATTGTAATCTGTGGTTGTTGGAAGCACTGAAATCAATTCATTGTAAACACCTGTTCAACGGTAAGCAGGTGCTTAAATGCAGTGTTGCACAGGAGTGAGTGATGGCAAAAACTGCCAGGTTCTGGTGTTGTGTTTAGCAGCAAGAAATTTAAAAATCAGGAAGGATATACATTTTACTAGTTTGTATATGTGGCTGTGTTGCAGTACAAGGGAATGTGTTAAGTCATGCTCAACAAGCTGTTCAGCTCCTACCCATACTCTTTGCTCTAATAATGAACTCAAAAATTCAGTCTCAGGAACTTTAAGTTTGTAACTTTAACAGGAAATTCACTTAAACTGTTGTGTTGAGTGTTGGAGGAAACAGAAAGGAACATCTCAGCTCCAATGTTATTTTTCAAAGATACCCACCAGTACCTAATACATTTTTCTCTCATATTCAAGTAGATGATCATTATCCACCTTGTAGTAAACATCTGAATTTATCTAGGCAATTGTGAAATAACTTGATCCTTAACCAGTATGATGTAATGTACAGGCATTTAGACCTGACCTTTACAAAAGCAGTCTTAAAAGTCAAATGTCATCCTCTTTCTAGTTTCTATTCCTCTGCAAGGAGGCTACCCTTCACTTGGTCATTTACTTGTTTAATCTTCATTGAAATAGGTCATCAGAAATCGGAGTTGCTTTGCTGTTTTACACCAAATAAGGCTCTGGCTTTAAACTCTGAAGCTTGTAAAAAAAAATCTTACCAACTTACCTTTATTGCAAAGAAAACCCATCCAAAAGACATTAGGATTTCTGTGTCCCAGCTCCCATATTAGGGATACCACTTGCCAACTTGGATGAACCCTGAACGTGGATATTCATGGACTCATTGGGATTGGAGGCAAAAGGCCTCCTGCCTGTGGCCTTTTGAGAGATACTGACTTATCAGCAGAACTCTGCAGGGGAAGGGAGGGGTGAAGTAACTATCTCATCAAACA
Organism: Manacus candei; assembly: GCF_025592945.1. Classification (NCBI taxonomy): domain Eukaryota; kingdom Metazoa; phylum Chordata; class Aves; order Passeriformes; family Pipridae; genus Manacus; species Manacus candei. The sequence continues at coordinate 38,626,926 of NW_026138076.1, read as the reverse complement.
TTTTACTTTTTTTTTTTTTTGACCCTTATCTAAAATGGTTTCAGGCTACTCAAAATTTTATAACCTTTCAAAACCTTACAAGCCAGCTGTAAAGCAAGATCTCCTCTTTTTTAACAGCCAGCAAATCAAAGTGTGAAGCTAAGGACATGCAGTAGCAAGGTATATAAGAAATGTGCCTCTTCTGCTGCATTTATCTTTAATAAAAAGATGCCTAAAATCTTCAACTTTCTTCTATCTTTCACAAAGATTTATCAGAACAAGTGGTACTAAGCCTTTAATGCTGTTGCTTTACATATACAAAAACGTTAAATTTTGTTTCTATTTTCACTCATCCTGATTTGAAAAATTTCTGTGTTAAATAGCAGTCTCTTATTTTGGAATTTATTTTTTTGAGATGCCAAGCAGTACTGATTATATCAACGGAGCATTCTTTTTCACTATCATATTTGCCTTATATAGCTATGTAGCACCATATTTGACATAATTTTGTTTCCCCTTTCATCCTTTTGGAAATAATCAGAATTACATTGTAACCAGCATCATAACTTCACTGCAACAAATCTGCTGTGCTTGTTCACTGAAATGCAAAATGTACAATGTGGAATTTCAAGCCTTTGTCTGACTTCAGGGTCTGTTCATGCCAGTGCAAACTTGATACCTTTGGCCTGTGGTTTTATGGCAGGGGATGTTCTGCAAGTTCTGAGTCCTGGAGGTGAAGCATAGATCCTGCAACCAACTCGCCCTACCATAGACCTGTACCAGCACCAGAGGGTTAGACAAGGGCAATTAACTACAGGATGAGACTGGGGCACCCTGGTTTTCTGGTGTTTCTTTGACATGTACTGAGACCAGTCACTGTAGACATAAAGGGAAGAATTGTCTTATATATCCCCACTCTTCCTTATCTCAACTTTTATTACGGTCTGCTATGGTCTTGGTTGGTTTATATGGCCACAATCTATTGATTTTAATCAAGTGATGGTAACTTATGTTACCCAGATCCTGGCATGATGAAACTTCAGTCTTAAAGCCCATCCTTCATATCTGTCTGTTACACAGCTTGTGAGATCTCCTAGAATCCAGCAGTTTCCATTCCTGACCTCAACTGCTATTTCTGGCACAAGCGTCTCAGAATGCTTTTTATTCTATGACAGCATGCCCATCATCTTGCTTGTGAGGATTAACAAAACTGGTTTCAGCCATGCACAGTAGTTTGCGTGGGAAGTATCATCTCCTACCTAAAAGCCATAGCAGTACTTCCAACTACACGAGTTAGACACCTAGAAAGAACCAGATTTTAATTTTAATTTGCTTTTCTTTACTGGAGGGGAAAAAAAAAGACAGGAAAGAAAAAAAACCACACAACTCAAAAAACAAATTAATTGGTCTTGCATTTTACAGAGAGAATGATTAATCTCCTGCATTCAGGAGCATCTGTCTACTACTTCTGCTTGAATTCCTCAAAAGGCTAAGAGTGTTTCTAATGGTCATTTAAATAATAAATGCCATCACACTCATTAGAGGTGTATCAGTCGTTCTTTTTCTGCTCTGGTGCTTGTTGCATTCTATTAATATTTATTGAATTCCAGGAAATTCATCCTGAGCTAACCGTCCACATTTCTTTTCAAGGTCACCAAATATAAATATTTTATTTATCTAATTTAGAAAAATGACATTAGATGCAATGCAGCAAGCATGACAAGAGTATGAATTAGTGGAAAGCTTCTCTCAGGAAATGTATCCAGGTAGCAGTAATGGATAATTATAAGTCCAATTGCTTCTCTTCTAGCAGGTAATAAAGATACATAATGGCAATACAAACCCTCACCTGAAGGTGTGCATATGGCAGTAGCAGTTAGTAGCACAATAGACTATTTACTGTAAGGGTACTGGAAGCATCCAAATCTCTTTCTGGTATCTGGGCCCTGTGTAGCCTTACTAGAACTTCAGCTTCAAAATTTGACATGGATATGCATGTAGGCTATATGACAGATTTTCGGTAGTCCTTTGGGAATGAATATGCCTAAATCCATTAGATGCTTGATGTTGTGTCTTGTACTGGCTAAAAAAAAAGGTGCCATCACATGAGTGGCCAGAATACCTCATTCTGAGTATTGCGTGGGTTTTCTTACCCCTCACAGTCTGCTGTTCAGTCTTCAGACAGGGCTGCATTACCTACTTGCTGTGCAGGTGTAGTCCAGGAGTGTCCTGTTTCTTTCTCACCAGTTATGAGGTGAACAGACGATCCTGCTGAGATTTTGTATTCTGAATGGTCCCGTGGATTAAGACTTCCATACCCTTTTCTGCTGCATATTTAACTTCTGCACTCTTGGACTCTGTTGTGTTTGCTTTTCCTGGAGGTATAAAATGAAGACAATACAATGGGGAGGTACATTTTAGGAACTGATAATTGCATTCTTACAAATGTTGACTATAGGGAAAGAATGCTTCAAACAGAAAAAAGTCAGTAGAATGTGTTTACCGCCTCAAAATGTTTGCCAAAATACAGTTCCCCCAAATTGAGTATTGAGCTGTCAAGAACCAAAGAAAACAAATGAAGTGGCATTTAATTTAATTGAATATTATGCTTGTGGGTTTTTGTTTCTGCATTCAATCTTCAGCACATTGTGGTCTTTTGCTATTTCTAAGGTTAAAATTAAATGTTTACTGCTATTGTCTGGAAATATCACAGACAAAGCACAGGCTCTAAAGAAGTGGGTGTTAAATAACTGGTGGTTTTTAGCAGTATTGTTTTTTAAAATACACAGTATCTAAGGGAAGGTATTACAGGAGAATTGGATACAGAAAGGAAAGATGGTAACTCTGGAACTTTGACTTAAATGGTGTGTGAGACCTATGTTGCTTGCTGATTTTCCGCATAAGCATTCCTATGACCTTTTGTACTGGGTTTGCCTGGCAAGGTATGGTAGTGGGTGGGCTACAGGAGTGACTTCTGTGAAAAGCTGCTAGAAGCTTCCCCCATGTTTGACAGAGCCAATGCCAGCGGGTTCCAAGATGAGCCCATCAGCCACAGTGGTAGCATCTCTGGGATAATGTATTAAAGAAAGGGGAACAAAAAAACCCAAAACTGCACAACAGCAACTGCAGCCAGAGAGGAGTGAGAATATCAAAAGCTCTGCAGACACCAAGGTCAGTGAAGGTGGAGGAACAGGAGGCACTCCAGGATCCAGAGCAGAAATTCCTCTGCAGCCCCTGGTAAAGACCATGGTGAAGCAGGATGTGCCCCTGCAGCTCATGGAGGTCCATGGGAGAGCAGAAATCCACCTGGAGCCAGTGGAGGAACCCACGCTAAAGCAGGTGGATGCCCAAAGGAGGCTGTGACCCTGTGGGAAGCCTGCACAGGAGCAAGCTCCTGGCAGGATCTGTGGCACTATGGAGAGAGAAGCCAATGCTGGGGCTGGACTTGTGACCCTGTGGGGGACCCACACTGGAGCAGCTTCTTCCTGAAAGACTGCACCCTGTGGAAAGGGACCCACACTGGAGCAGTTCATGAAGAACTGCATCCTGTGAGAAGTACTCATGTTGGAGAAATGGTGGACTGTCTCCTGTGCAATGGACCCCACACTGGGGCAGGAAGAAGAGTGTGAGGAGTCTTCCTGCTGAGGAAGAAGGAGTAGCAGAGGCAACATGTCACAAACTGATCACAACCCCCATTCTCTGTCCCCCTGCACCACTGGGCAGGGAGGAGGTAGAGAAAATTTAGAGTAAAGTTGAGCCCAAGAAGAATGGAGGAGTGTAGGGAAACTGGGTTTAGATTTGTTGTTATTTCTCATTATGCTATTCTGATTTGAATTTGTAATAATTTTTTTTCCCCCAAGTTGAGTTTGTTTTACTCATGCTGTCAATTGTTGAGTGATCTCTCCCTGTCCTTATCTTAACCCATGAGCTTTCATTATATTTTTCTCTTCCTTGTCTAGCTGAGAAAAGGGAGTGATAAGAGCAGCTTTGGAGGGTGTCTGACATCCAGCCAAGGTCAACCCTACACACCTTTTCTGACCTATCAAATTGAGATTTATAGCTCTCTCTCACCGTTGACATTACTGGCATTGAGCTCTGACAATAGAGTACTAATTGGCAGCTCATTGATATTCTCAGGGGCAAGGCCTCAATGAGAACAGGTATGGAAACTAAATCACTCCAACTCCCTTCTTGCAAAGTTTGCTTCACTCTGTAGGGAGTAGGTCTGATCTGAATCCCATCAGAAACCGTTTCAGATGGGTTCATGGGATAACAAAGAGGAGAAATAATACCCTTGTCTAGTTGCAGGAACAAACAGAGCTCTCATAAATACTGAGCTGAGTTGCTAAAATAAGTGTTAAAAGCATTGAAGATCCTTATGACTCTTACCATGAGTAGTAGTTATGGACAGACAGCAGCAGGAGCACAAGAGGCCGAGAGAGGAGATTGAAAAAACTGGGTTAGCAGGAGAAATGGAACTAAATGGAAGAAGCAGATATCTCTGGAGCTGCAGATATAACCAAAGCAGTAGATCAGTGTCTGGAGGGCCTTTGTCATGAATAAAATAGATCCCTATGTAGAGGGACCCAGAGTGGAAAGCGTAGAGACATCTGAAAAAATAGCATACGGCTGACCAAATACCTCAGTAAGGTCCTAAAAAAGGTGGGGAAGTGTGACAAGAAGCTGAACAACCTGTATGACAGAGCAGGACCAGTGTACATACGGTAGGGGCACAGAACAAGGAGTATTTTGGGAATTATCAGTGAAGCAAGCCAGGAGGGCAGAGCAGCAGCAGGCTGTTGAGTGGGTCTGAGCTGGAACCACTTCTGGAGATGGGCCCATTATTGCAGGAGCTACTGAGCATTAGGCTGGACAGGGAGGAGAGTCATAATGGGTTTGGCAAACAGCTGTAACGAGGCTTGGAATTTGTTGTGTGCTTGAGCAGAGGAAAAATTATTGTGGCACCTCCATTGTTGCTCTTCTCTAGAATCATATTGGCAATTATGCCTGCTGCATAAATGTATACATCTTTGTGCAATGCACCACATCCTCCTCTTATTTCAAACCAACATGGAAAATATGCGTGGCAAAAATATCTTTGGCAGCAAGCTGAACAAGTTCTAGCATGACAAGCTACTAAGTAAATACCTAACAGTTGCTAATTAAAGTGAAGTGTAGTTGATTTTTCAATTAACACGCCCAGTATATAGTGATGGCTTAATTATTTTTGTGTCTAAATATACTCAAAAGTTATCTGTAAGTCTGGTGGTGAACTCTAGCAGGCAGGTGATTCTCTGTATTTTCAATGGTAGAGTGGTGGTAGATTTAACTGAAATGGAAGGGAAGCTCTCATTGAAATGTATGTCAGAAAAACTTTGAGACTAGATATCCTTGTCTCTTCCTGTTATCTTTCATTTATTTTACTTTAATCTCAGGTGAGCCATTCTAAAGCAATTACTTGCCCCTTAATCAGCCTTGTGGATAATTAGTCTGCAAGAAAGCACATTGGCCTTCATTAGATAGTTCTACCAACTGCCCACCCAGGGAGGGATCAGCATTCTCTGCTCTGAGCTGTGGAGTGCAATGGCATTTTGATCAAACCAGGCAGCTGCCCTCCTTCTGTAGTTGTTGCAGAGGAGGATGAATAGTCCAATCATGAGATCAGTGTTTGATAGATGAGATGAATTGTACGCTCTGGAGGTGCCTGCTCTCACTCGGGACAAACAAGGTAACTACCTTACACAGGTCACCAAACAATCAGGGCAGGAGGGAGCAGGGAGGTGCCCATGGCTTAGTTGTTGTCTGGACTTCCAAATCCGTAATGATAGCCTGCCTGTTCCCATGGCAGCACTCCTAATGACCATTCATGTAAAAACGGCTGCTTGGAAAAGTATACACCTATACAAATGAGGGATAATGGTTTAAATTGCTCAGTACTGGAATTTTTCAGACGTGCTTTGCATTAGAGCTTGTCAGGATTTTCTCAAATATTTTTAATCAGAAAATTCCAGCTAAATGAAACACGAAGTTTGGGCATGTTTTCAGAAGTGTCTACAAAATTAAAGAAAAAAAGGTCAGATTTAAGGTGTTTTCAGACCAACACGTGCTGACTGAAAAGTTTGTCTTCTAAACTGAAATAAATTTTAAAAGCATATGTAATTGGTGATTCTTATTTTGATTACTGATCAAATTTAGAACAAAACAATTCAAGTCATATGACTGACTTTAGCTGACACTGTGCTTTTAGTTTGGAGAATGGTTTTGTGTTTTTTGCAGTTTCATTATTAGCGTCAACTTGACACAGGGACTTTTTTTTATTTTATTTTATATTTTCTCCTGGACAGGTAAAATAATATCCTATTTATCTATCTCAATGGAGTGCCAGTTTAAATATGTTTCATTTTAGTAAAAGTGTGGTGGGGTGTTTTTTGTTTGTTTTTTTGTTTGTTTGTTTGTGGTTTTTTTATGCACAGTGGGAGAAAATATTAGGAAAATCCAGAATGCTTTTGAAAAACTTTTCCTATATTTTGCAATGGAAGTCCTACTACATTTTGAGGTTTAATGCCCAAAAGTGTATTTCCCTTTAGTGTGAGGGCTATGAAATTGTCTTCACCTTGGAGGGACTGGGGTAATGAGACACATGTCTTGGAGGATTGACATTGGTTTCTACTGGTAAGAAATGTAGGCTGCTGCTAAGCCATGAAGTTCAAACCACAAACCAAAGTAATTGGGCTGAGAGTTGCTCTAGCAGTTGGCTGCTAATTCTGAAAAATAATCTCCCACCTGTTGTTTAGTCTGTAGGATTAAAAAAGGTTTAATATTTGAGGCAAGAGAAATTTATTGTTCCAGATGGAGCACAATTTTTTTAAAAAAGCCCTATGAGTGAAGATCAACATTCAGTGCAGTAGCCTACTACTTTTAAAAAGGCAGCCTGGTACAAGCCACAGCACTCTTAATGGCAACCTGTGGACAGACTTGTTTTCCCCATTCAGAATATTTCTTCTCTGTTTGGAAGTCATCACAGATGAGTTTATAACAATTCTTTAACAGATATGCTGTGCAATTTTCACTTTTTTCCCCCCATATATATCATCAGATTTTAATAAGAGGCAATAATTTTATTGTCCCACTAAGAATGTAATCACAGATGTGTTTGATACATAGGATAAATAGTTGCTGGAGAGGCAAATAGGAAAACTCAAGGGTTATTTTATTTGTGTGCTATTTCCTGACCCTCTGGAAGAAGGAAATATTGTCAATGAGAGACTTTGAGAAATCAGAGGTATGAAGTAGATGAAAGGGTAAGGTAAATCTGTTGGACTAGAGCATATTGCCGGGAATATTTCTGCTCAACAAAAAGCAGACAACTTTCCTGATTAATGAATAATGTCTGTGACATAAGTGTTTTCAGGAAATATTTCCCAGTTTGCAGACAAGGGCATGGGGGGATACTTTCCAGTAGGACTAGAAGAGGGGACTTTATTCTGAAACAGTTCAGGGCCTGGGAAACTTACAGGGACAGGGAGATGTGGGTCCGATTCCTGGTCTGGCTCAGCCTGGGATATAAATTTGAGCTGACTGCATCCCACACTAATGCCCTAACAAGCTTGGGCACTAAACAGATTGGAAAGTTGACTTTTAATTGCCTGCTCTTGGTGGGAATTTGAGGGCATTTGGTGGGAATATGACCAACATCATACAGGGGTGTATGTTGCCAAACCAGGCATGTTGGTGTATGGTCGCGTTGCGGATGTAATGCCCTGGAGTTGATAACCAGAAAGTTCAGCAGGAGCCTCTCACACATGTGCACTGCCCCATCCTTGGGGCAGATTTGGGGGTATATTAAGTGGAAAGAGGAAGAGAAGACACCCTATACTGGAAAAGATTCATCAAGAATCTTGCTTCTGGTCAAGCTTAGTATTGAGTCTTTTTTTCCAGTCTTGTACTTTTAGCTGCTTCTTCCATTTCCCCTGCCTAATATTTTATTTTCCTTAGCCTCAGTCATCTCCTCCTTGCTTTTTCCCCTCTTTGGTCCTATAATTATCAGGACTCAGGACTGGATGAGGTAAATTAAATTCTGGAAAGTAAAGCTCTGATTTGCCCACAGAGCCTTTTCAGGGCAAGTCATTTATTCCAGTCCAGGAGTTTTCTGGGGCATCCTCTTGTTTTTAACAAAACTGCTATGTTCTGTGTCTTCTTTCAGTCATCCCTGAAGTTTAGCTATGCAAGTACTGGATATCAGCTGCTCCCTGTTCCCCTCACAGACTCTGTCTCCCTGTTTTGTCCAGCCAGATTCACCTAGCTGAGTATATTAAGGCTAGAAATCCATAGTAGTACACATCACTGTAATCATAGCAATCCTGTTCCTTCTGATGCTATTCCCTGGCCATATGGTCCTCGTACCTGTTCAGCTTGCTGAGCCAGCGGAAAACTGGGGGATTTTTTTGATTTGCCTTTGTGGGATTTTGCTTTTTCTTTCTTCAAGAAACTGAACAGGCTGGGCACAGGGTCAGATGTGGGACTTCACAGCGTGGAATGGCACTGTGGCCCTTAACAATTGGGTCCATTCAGTCTGCTTTAAAGCTGAGGTCGCAGGTCCTTTGGTCAAAGAACTGATTCCAACCTGTTGAATGGGTCCTGGGGCAGCCAGAACAAAGCAAAAAATGTGTTCCCTCTTGTTCAGCTACAGCTTCTGTAAGAAAACATAAGGTAATGCAAACTGAGAACAAATCAAAGAGCGCTGCCATCTGTAATAAGTGTACAGAGCGGCAACTGGTGGCTTTTGGAAAGCTTTGTAGATAGCAGCTTGACCAGTAGAACCTCAGAGTTCACATTATGTACTGTTTTAAAGCACTAAATTTAAAGCATCTCATTTTTCACCACTAGCATTTTGCATTTCAGTGGCAGTAAATATTCAAAGGCCCTAAGACGTAAAGAATCCCTAGGGATGCTGTAATTCTCCCTTGTTTTTCTACCACAGACATGAACATCAGTATAACTGGATAAGAAGCAATAGCTTTGTCTGAGTGAAATCATTAAACCAAAGTACTTCTGTTTACTAAAGTACTTTGGTTTTCTTGAAAATATCCAATAGAGAAGATTTGTTTCTTCCTTTCTGTGCTGCTTGGGTTGTTATTCCCACCTCCCCATGTGAACAAATTCAGACATGACTGATAGCACCCCTATGTCTGTTACGTTGTCCTACTATAAAGAGTGTTTGTCATCTTCTAATGCTTTAAGGAGTGTTGATGTTTTGAAGTGAGTTATGTCACCCAACAGAAGGTTTAGCAGATCAGCAATGATACTTGAGAAATTCAGTGGAAGAAGGAATCTTTTAAGCCATCTTTCTGTCTGGAGCACCTTCTGACAGGCTATAAATGTTTATCATTCTCAATGTCTGACCCATCTCAGGGTTATGGTCTGCTAGTGTATGCTGGGATGTCAGTGGGGAGTTACAATCACTGTGCTTTTGTTCTGGATAACTTGTGCACTTTGCAGAGCTGGGTCCTATTCTGGTATGCCCTATTTCTGACACCTTCTTTTGAAACGGCTGCACACTCTCTATTAGCGAGGCTGGTGGACACACTGATGTAGCAGCACCTCAGACTGGTGCAACTGCCCTGTAAGAAATACCCAAGCCATCTTTAGGGAACTTCTTCCTCAAGGAGTGCTTACAAGAATTTGAAGGAATGGAAAACTTTGAAAAGAAGATCTTAGGCAGTGACTAAGATACTAAGGGAATGGATAGTGTTGCATTATGCAGAATATTCACAAATACTTGCTTACAGTCACACTGATACCACTGTAAGAAAAGCCAGGTGAATTAAAGATGCAGTCCAGTACCATAATATATCTGCTGCCCCAAAGGGTAGAATGGCTCTTATGAGAAGTATTTGGCAGACTTCTCATTATCAATGCATTGCAAAAGATAAAGACCTAGCCTTTGAAGATCTTCAACCAAAAGATTCAACAATATAACAGCATCTAGCAATATTTTATTGGGTGCTAGTGTTCCACTGTTGGTGCTAGATCCTGTCCAGCTCTCTCAGTCAATGTCTGAGAATCAATCTGCTAAGAAAACACATCTCTAGCTATAGTGCTGCTTGTGGAAACTCTTGTATGTACATCATGTGATTTAATCTCAGAAATCATAAACAAATAAAAAAAATCCCTAAATATCCAGGTTCTCTCCCCAGTTCCAGTCTTTGTTTAATTCTTCATTTTTTGTAAGACCAGTGCAATTCTTCGTGGATATGAATTTATTTTTCTTAAATCACTGAAGTGATAAACATTTAACAGTATTTCAGGTGGAAGAAATACTTTGTCTTAGTAAATTGGTAAATGTTGATCTAGGCAAAGTGACAAATGTTGAGAATTTTCTCCATGAAGGATCTGAATGGAACACAGAAAACCTGAAACATAAATTTGAACCAGTAGTACACATAAGTGCTGTGCTGCTGCATTTAATCCCTCAAAGGTTATTCTATTATATGCAACACAATATTAGCATATTCCATATTTTCATCTTTATATTTAATTCACAGCTAATTTCACTTGGGAGACCAAAAACCCTCCTAAGGTCTTCAACTTAATATGAATACAAACACAAATATCGCTCAGGAAAATGCCAGCCATCTCCTAGAAGTTTTACTTCAATGGTGTATGTGGAGGATGTGTAGTGTATGTTGTATGCAGACACATTGGCGTTATTCAAGCTCCAAAGATTTGCCTGGAAGCTTGGAGGAAACACTGGCTTGGGTTTGAGAAGATGTAGTGTTTGAAGACTCTGGTATAATAGTATCCTTGGGAACTTGGAAATTCATTTTGTTCAAAATTACTAGCAGTTCAGTGCCTGAATATCCTAATCTGGCCCCAAAATCTTTGTGTCTGCATTCCTGACACATCACTGACACAACTGGTCAAGCTTTTTCTTCTGAATCTTATTGAGACTAGGAGGTCTTTGGGGCTGGGATTCTTTCACTCCTACAGTGAGAAGGTTTTGAGCGATGTAAATTAGGCTTATCAGTGCCTTTGATTTTCATATTTGGCATCTTTTAGCTTCTGTGGCTTTTTACGTATGTTTAAAATCTGGCCTCTCATTCATAGCACTCCTCATTCTGATATCTCAAAGTAGTGAATTTTCACCAGTCCCCTGGGATTGTTTAGGATTATTTTGTAGGCTGTTGAAGTCAGAAGGGATGGATACCAATCCTGCAATTTGTCTTGACATTGTGAGTCAAGTCCCTAGGTCCCTGCCAGACCTAGGGAATGGGTCAGTTGCTGGCCTCATCTAGAACATACAAAGTGTTAAAAAGTCAGGAAAAAGTAGATACAAAGGTTTTTTTCTTCTTTTTAGTCAAAATGGATGACTATCATTTTAGCCTTATTCATTCTGTTCTTAAGTTGAGGTGGATGTATGGAAGTGGAGCTGGCTACACTTCAGCTTCCACAGTAACAGATCTATTTTGGCATAAGAAAAAGATGCAAATTATTTTTATGTGGCAGATGTTTCAACCAAATATCCTGGGATCAAACCAACATTTATCAAGTACCTTTAATCACATCTTTATGTACTCGGTGGGCATTGCCCATGAGGAGGTAATGCATCAGAGGGCAGAGAAGCTTAGAACACAAAGAAGGGGAAGAACAAATCACAAATCAACAAACTCAATTGTATTAAACATGCTGCCCAGGGATTCTTTCCTCTGGGAAAAAAAAACTTGTTCAGATGCAAAGTTAGTCTTACGAGTTTAAAAATAAACCAACTGTAGGTAGATCATAGTTTGGTAACATGCAAACAGTCAGGACCCTGAGCTCCATTTCAGATATCTGCTTGTCATATCCTTGGTGCTGGAAGGGATCGTTATTGCTGTTTAATTAAATTGAATTGGGTATGACAGAATCTTACCAAATACTGGCCTCCGAGGGGGTTGTTCTTGCTAAAATTTGAGTAACATGCTATTATGAATGATGGTGTTTTAAATTAGTAAGGATACTAAAAGAAGTAAAAATAGACAGGATGCTGTGAGATTTCCCAGCAGTTGACGTGTTTGGCCTATTATTATATAGTTGAGTTAACTTGAAAAGACACATGAGTTTCAAGGAGTTTTAAATGCAGTGCCAAATAAATTACATACGTGGGTATGAGCTTTGTAATGTGTTTTGGTTAGTCAAAATCAGAAAACTTTCACATGTTCTTTTTAACTTATTAGTGTCCAGCAGGATGCTGAATTTAGATTCCCCATAACTACATTCTTCATGGCTTTCTAATCCCTTATGGCTTTGTGCTAGGATCAAAATCAACACAGCCAATTAAATACAAGGTGATATAGGGGTGGCTTCTAATTTTCCCATTATCAGATGGGGCAGCCAACCTGCTAAATGATGATTACTGCCTTGGTTGTTGCTATAGCTAGAAGGTCCACAGTGATTGGTAGAGAACTGCTGCAAGGGTGAGAGTATCCTGGGAGTTCTTGCATCTGGGAACTTAATAGTTCCCTGTCCTGGGCCCTTAAACACTTGGTTCCTGGCATCTTAGCCTGGCAGCTCCAAATTTCTGACATGGGATATAATGAGTGAATATTGTATCTCTGGCACTCGGGTAATGTAGCTGGTAACAGACATGGAGACCTCACTGAAACCAATGTAATGCTTCCCACAGAATAGTCCTCTGTGTTTTTCATGTGTTCTGTTTCTGGAGGAAAAGTAATGTGTTAGGGTCTCTTGGTGGCACTGCTCAGATGGGGTAGATTTGAGGCTGTTATGACATGAGAGATCTCCTATATTTTCTCCACCCTGTTTTCTAGTTGTCTTTGTCTTTACCTTAGCTTTTCCCCCTTATTTCTGAGGGTGAAGCTCTTGGACAGTTCTCACTCGGGGAGGCTACGAGGTGAGGCACTGTTGCTTATGCTCTATACCTCAGTTAAACCTCGGCATGGTAAATTAAAGTTAATAGTAAAACTGCTTGCCTGTGTTCTCTGCAAGTCCCCACTTTTTCATAAGACCTTCCCTACCAGTTAGATACCACAGTTTCTGTCAGTGATAGCTCACAACACAGCTTATATCAGAACGTTTCTTAATTAAGCATCCTTCAGCACTTTCTTTTTCATTTCTCAGCTCCTTTAATGCTTTCTTAATAGTAGTTTTCTCTGAAGACTTCTTTTCATGGCTTCTTTTAAAAAAAAATTGCTGTTGAAAAGATCATAACATAGCTTTTCTCCTTTTTTTTAACGCATAAAATTATCTCAATTGCCATTAAGTTCAGGGACTCCAAAGGCCAAATATACCTTCATAAATCCAAGATGACTTCACTGAAGTCTTTGAATTTACAGTCTCTTAACAGAAAGCTCAGGTTGACCCCAGAGTCCACAATATTAGCTCTAATGGGAAATTTAGAATTTTGTGGTGCCCTGAATTTAATGACACATTGGTAGGATTATCTGAGGATAGAAAACAAATGTTTTCTGTACCACAGTGTTTGCTTCTTTTCTCTATATGTCTGGTCTATTTGAATGGTGAATTACAGTGACTGAGATTCAGGGCAATCCATGTTTGAATTCAAAACAGCTCTTTTCCTGGGAGGATTTTTCTTTCTTCTTCAAAGTAGAGAAGTTGACCAGCGTTTGAGTTTATTTTGGTCTTTGTTCTTTCAGCCCTTAGTCTTCCTAAGGGCTTGTCTGTGGCTGCAGCACTGTCCAGTGGCTTCTCACACCACAGCCACTTCCCACAATGTTACCCTTGCGATTACTTGGGAGCAGCAGTAATTAATGGTAAGGCCCCAGGTCATTAATACAGGATGCACCAGGTGAGGAGTAGTGATGTGTGGAGTCCTTGAACTTGCACAATGATATTCAGGATGGCACTACCTCATCTTGCACTCAGATTTTTTTTCATTAGGTTTTTCTATCCAGAGTGCAATTTATTAACCGCTAATGACTGACTTTATGTGCCTTGGTCAGGGAGGTTTCCAGGTAAAAGTGCTTTCTTTTTACTTGTTAACTTCCTCAGAAATGGAATCCAGAGTTTGCAGTGCCTCATCTCCGATTTATTTGTTTACAATATCAATTAGACCTTTGTTTTACCTTGTCTGGGGTATTTGTGTTTGTTTGCCCTCTTCTATCAATGATAATCAAGGATCTGATCAAATCTGCATCTCTTTGTCTTGACTTTGAAGTGCTTGTTGATTAATGTGGGAGGGATAATAGAGAGAATGCATTAGAAAGGATGTTCACTTAGTGAGTTCTGTGCACAATATGATGTGTTGAACTCCACCCCAAATGCTTTACTTCCAATTCCTGATGTCCCCTGTTTATCCATTTGTGCCTGTGTTCAGATTAATGTTGGCCTTCTGGGCTGGACTGAGGAAGTCAAGACTGCAGACCTGCCTCTGCCAAGGTCCTGCTGAATCCCTTCTTCCTGCTATGTTGGCTTAAGTACTACAATGTTACTCCTTCCTGCCAGATTTATGTCACATTGTTTTATGTGATAAGACCACCGGGCCAGTGCAGCTGATCCAGGTGCCTGTGTTCTGCTGTGTCAGCAATCTGCTCCTCTTCTGACCAGGCTGTGGGCTGCCCCACAGAGCAGGACAACCACTGTTTCTGTAGACAGCTAATCTGCACCTGTAATGCCAGATGTCAAAGGGTCCAGGTAAGCCAGGAATACCATGAGCAGACCTGCCAAAGATAGCTGGTGGATAGGACATGTTACCACCTGGTGTATACTGGAAAACTATCCAAGCTATTATAAATCATTGCAGAACACATATGGGAAGTGAAGGCAGTCTAAGGTCAAGCTTTGGATTTTTTTAATGTCCTGAACAGAATTTGGCCACAGCCAAATGAAGTATAAAACTCCATTTTTACAAAGCAACCTCACACATACTTTGACCTGCTTGGTGGGAAAAATGCTTCCTGTGTTATAGAAATGTCAAACCACATCCCATAGCAATAGCATCTATGTCACCAATTTGGTGGTAACCATGTTGTAGTAATCTGCAAATATTTAAATTACACATGATTGGCTTGTCAGTTTTGTCACATATGTTTTTATGCAAACAGATCTTACGACTAGTGCTTCCAAAAGAAAGCAGGAATGTGTCAGTGCTGAACACTCATCAGGTTTTGTTGGTTGGGTCTGACCTGAGTGTTAATCATGCTTTTCCTTAGATGAGCATTAAATCTCTTCTGCTTCTTGAGATCAACATCAAATATTTAATTTGCTCATTGACATTTATTAAAATAGCTTTGTGCTTGAATATCAAGTTAAGGCAGTGGTAGCTAATTTCGTTAGTCTAGATGACGTTGGAAGTAAATTTAAATCTGATTGAGAAGCATTTAATACTCACTAAGAAAAGGAGGGGATGAAAGGTCAATGTATAAAATGTTGATCTCTTCAAACAGCAGAGCTTTAGGTTTGGCTTTTGAAGTAACTGAATGAAACCTCAAAACCAGTCGCAATGGGATATTTCAAAATGCAGGAGGGGGTCTTCTACTTCTTCCCAAAATAGGCCTCAGTGTCCTAACAAGACAGAGTTCCTGACTCCAGGAATCTCCAACCTAGCTCCTTTGACTGTTTTGCCCCAGAACTTACCGTAGTCACCACTGCTGTCACCATGTCCCTCACCAGCTGAGGAGAAAGTTGCTAATTTAAATGTTGCCATTTAAGTGGGAAAATATATACATATATACACACCTATATGGTAGAAAGGCCTTGGTTTGAATGATAGAATACATGAGGCCCTTTAACTTCTAAATTTTATGAGGAAAGGTATTTATAAGTATAGATGTGAAGGGAGGACTGCATTTTTCAGGTAAGCTGAAAATACAAGGAGGGATAAGAATACTTGCTGACCTCTTTAATCAAATTTTCAAGTAACTAGCTGGTCTATTAATAACTGGCTTGTTGGGTATAGTTCCAGTTTTACACCACTTGCTTATGTGATTGCTTGTATTTTGGCCTGGAAAACTGAATTGTGAATTTATTGTTAAATTCCTTTTCATTGTGAAACCATGTGTCTGTAACTGAGAGAAATGTGTTTAATCTCCTGGGGTGGGGATCAACTAGAGGCATGTAAGTACAAAGGATTATTTTTCTCTTTTTAAGAAAAGCTTCTGTGTATTTACAGATCAGTAGATTGGAACATGTTTATTCAGTAAACAAAGAAGAGCTAGTCCTTCAACAAATAGTGTGAGATTTGCTTTGAGGGTTTCTGTTTTGGTCCTGTTTCATTGCATTTGTCTAGAAACACTTCTTTTGGACATCTCTGAGGGGTTTTTGCTGTTTCTTTAATCTTGGCTGTCATGCTGAGCTAGCAATGACCTCCTGAAGGGAAGGTTAATGTTAAGTGAAACTTCCCTAAGTTAAAATACATCTGTCAGCCACTGTGCACAGGGGTCCAGTGACTAACATCAATTTGAATAAAGCTGGTTTTTTACCTAGGAGACACTGCTCTGGATTCTCAGTGGACTGTCCTACAGAAAGCCTGAAAAGTCATAAAACTTCTCAGGCTGAGAGTCAGTTTGAATTAACCCTAAGTGGGATTTCACACTGAAAAGATCTTCCTGGATGCTTTATTTCAGGAATGCATGAGAGGTAGCATACAGTCATATTGAAGAATGCGGATGAGGACGTTGCTGTTGACAATTAGTTTGTCAAATGCCTACCCTAGGAAAAAGGGGCCATCCTATTTTGCAAGCAGTGAAAGCAGACATAAATTCCAGAGTGCTATGTGAATGACATCTTTTGCTTGTTTTTGTCAGACATGTTTTTTCTCTGAAACTTGGAATTCTGTGTACAAAGCTTGGGGTCAGAAAGAACTTCTGTTGATAACATTACTTTGATAAAAATGCCTTGAATCTCTTTAAGCAACTTTATAGATAAATATGACTTTCCAGAGAGTAATTCTGTTCATTTATTTGTTTTGCAGCGTACGGAAAGTATGCTTTATTATCTGTCTCTTATTCTCAGTTTAGTTGAAGGAACATAGAGCAATTGATTAGGCATTTCAGGTCTCATATTTTTTAACTTAATATTGAAAGGAAATGATGGAGTATTAATGGTCTCATTCAAGAAGAGAAATTTGGAGCAACACCCAATTGCTCTCCAAGTAGTTTCCCTCTGCTCAGCTTCTCTGAGAAGTGATGCTTGGAGCTAATTTACAGAACACTTTCAGCAGCAGATGAGCAACTTTCCATCCACTGTTTGAAGAATATGCCTTTCTGCAATCTGGAAAGACCATATGTAGGAGAAAGCTGAGTCTTTGAACTCTTGTAGACTTCGAACTGAGTCCAAGCATTGTCAGTCTTCCCAGGCCTTTTGTGCTGAGAAGGCTACTCTTCACAGCCACTAGAAAACTGAAAGTAAACTGCTTGGTCACAGCAACACACTCTTTGAGATGAGATCTAGAGCTGGGTAGGAGAATCTCCATTCAAAGCCTCATGGCATTTGGTTTTACAAAAAACCCAAAACTTTCCAACAACTCCTTTCCAGACTCATTTCCTGACAATCTGACTGAAACCTCCAGGCTCAGTAGCTCTGTGGAAGTCAGTTACAGGACTTCTGGAGCAGGAGCATTTGAGCTCTCTATGCCAGGTAGAACCTAGAGGTGGCTCTGAAAGTTTGCTATATGTCCCACTAGACTGATGAGCATTCAGCCTTCTTGGGTCTGTGGTCCTGACAGTGTGAGGATATGAGATTTATTGGCTTGTGCTGAAGAAGGTAAAAATGATCCCTGAAATGATTTCCAGGTTTCCCATGTTCAGTGCTAGGTGACAAAGTGTGTGTGCATGCATGTGTTTGCAGTTGAATGGACTGTGGCTTTTCTTTCCATAGGAGATGTCAGAGTTCAGAACTAGAAGAATCCCCATATTGGGAAAAAAAAAAAAACCAGCAACAATTTCCTTGCAAAATCACATTTATTTTTTGTTTATAGCTCTGTCCAGGATATCAGAAAATGAAGTAATTCTAGTTTGAGGCTGGATGCAAAACACATACTTGTCAGCCTGTCTGACCCTTCCCCAGGACACCATCACACTCTGTGGCCATTCGAACAGAAGCTCTATGTGAATACTCTTCTCTACTTTGCTCCCCCTTAGCTAATTTTTAAGGTTTTCAATTTGGGGATAGCCTACAGTTTTCACTCTTAACTTTGAGAGCACTGTAAAATGAACCTTCATTTTTTTTGAGCATGTTGAAGCTCATGAATTTTCTAGCCAACTGCAGAAGGGGGTTTCATAGGCAATAGCAAACTGTCAAGAAAACTCTTGTGTTTACAGTAAGCTGCTAACAACAGCAGGTGCATGAAGATCATGTCAATTCTTTACACAGTACACATGCTCTGATCATGTAGGGCAAAGCGTCCCCTTGAGGGAAGAACAGTCCCTGGAGGACTTGTCCCTGGGACTGACACTTTCCCTTGGCTTCTGTGTTGAGTGAGAAGTCACTACAAGAAAATCAGAAGAAAGATTCAGCTTGTATTATTAAATATTGAAGGTGTTTTGAACCCAAGTAGATTGTTGAAGGTTACATACCCTGTTTTAAAATACCAAGGCAAAAAGGACTAATCAGTTCTTCCAAAATGATTCACACTGAGCTATGTTTGGGGACACTTACTGTTGGTTCCAGAAGCTGTGAAGAAAGAAGCTTTGCAGTAGTCTTTGTTTTTAAACTAATATTAGATAATAAGTAGGCAGATTTTCTTGCCCATCTCTGTTTGAGGGTGGTAGTGTTGTCTTGGTCCTCTGTAGATAGAAGGACTCATCAATAAAGAGCTCAGAAAGCAGCTTTTAGTGATCTTGAGATCAGACACATGTAAAACAAGATTTATCTCATGATAGCTGGTGATTCATAGCCTTTTAAAGTTATTTTTGGCTCCTCCTTTTCTCCTGTTTCCTTGTGATTTCTTCAGCCATGTCCAAGCTTAGATTTACCCAATCTTACTTCATCCAAATACTTGCATTTCCCAAGGACTGGCACAGCTAGGAGCTAATGCTGTTTGTATTTGATGTAATAGAGATACAGAGCTGAAAGACCTGACATTTCTGCCAACTGGGTCTAAACCTTCTTGCTATCTGTCTTTGCAGCTGTATGTAAATGCCAGACTAGATGGGGAAGGAGACTTGCTCATTTTTATGATCCATTGTTATATGTTTATCAGCTCTAGCAAGAGAAGGAAAATTCACTAGAACTGAGTGCTTTTATGAATGCTGTACAAAATTTTGGCATCACATCTCCACTGTTAATTAAACCCTCATGATTGTGACCAACCCCTTTGCCTTTGGGACAAAATTGAAGATGTAGGCTTAAACATGAGTTCAGTCCTTATAAACTGCATGAGAATCTTAAGGCCATGCATTGTGAGTCCTATGTCTATTGAAAAAAAATTATTAGTGGTGTAGTTGCTGCCCTTCTGTAACTTGTCTGCCCAGATGGGAACTGCTGCCTGCGAACTCAACTGGATCGTCCCAGCTGACTGAACCTATTGTATTGCACATACCTCAGTGGCTGCAGAGAGATCTTTGTGTTTGGGGGGAGAAAGTGATTTGCATATGCTTCATTTTTATTCTTGCAATAGTTGTGCTCTGCCAATTATGCTATAAATAAACTGGTGTGTAGGAAGGTAATATACAGTATGTTCCTGGCTGTACTCTCTGTAGTGGGAACTGTGTAGGTACAGTGTCAGAGTGTTTCAGGGATTACTGTTTGTTTCACAAGTTGGTCAGGGAAAATAATTGACATACCTGCATGCCCACAATGCTCTGAGTATACAGCAGTAGAGTAGATTTTATGGCTTTAAAGCCACATGCTGTGTTTTGGAAACTCATTGCTGTCTCTTCAGTTTTTGCAAATGGGTACAAGCAAGGATCTGATGGATTGTTTTATCAGGAGCCAGCTGTCATATATTGGCATGTCAGGCTATGCTCTGTTCAGCTTCCTTAAACCCTTGTTTCAACCAGCACAAAAAAAACCCCCATAATCAAATCAGAAGTTTGCTATACAGATAAATTCTATTTGACTCCAAGAATAATTTTAGGACATACCTTGGCCAGTAAGGGGTCTGGAGGAAAAGATTTATAAATAAAGGATGTAGAAAATGGTTGAAGGGATAAATGAAAGCACAGAAGTGGGTGAGATGCTTTGGAAAATCCTATTATATTCCTAGTCATGTTTCCATGCTAACCCATGGCCCACGTTTCAAGCACTACCTGAAATTAAAATGCAACTTTTAAAGACATCCTTAAGTCAAATAGGAATCTTCAGTAGAATTTAGACTCCTAAGTGATTTCCAAAAATGGATCTTAAGCTCCTTAAGCAGGTAGGTGCTTTCAAAAATTGTACCCTGTGACTCTAATTATTGACACTTATTTTGAGTTGCCTGGTAACAAAATACTGGTTCCTTCTTCATGGCTTTGACCTATCCACTGCTGAGAACTTATGCAGAGCAATTCCATTTCATGAGGAGGGACAATGCTTGACAACACATTTCAACTTTAGGAAAGTGAATGTGACATGGAATGTGAAAGGTCAAAAAGGGAATTGGTCTTTCTAAAAGTACTTGAGAGACTACTTTGAGACTGTGAAGGTAACCTGTTATACAGATCATCCATTCTCTCATATCAATGGAAGAGACCCCTTTGGAGGCTCTTTATAACCTGTAGGGAGTCAGAAGGCAGTGTGGGGACACATCAGTACACGGTTCCTCCAGGGAGCTGAGGGCAGAGAACCATCTCCTCTGGTGTTCTGCAGCTCTTTCCTAGTCAGCTTCAGAGTTGTTGTCCAAGTCTGGACCCCTAATAGAGACTGGTTGTCCCTTCTAATTTTTCTCCCACTTAACCATTCCTTGTCTTACTTGCTCTGGTAACAAACGACCTTTCAATTTTTTTGTTTCTGCTTTAGTGTCGTGGTTTTTACCTCCCTAACTCTCTCAGGATCTTTTTGCCCAGTAGCAAATCCAATCACAAAAATACAATATAAAAAGTATTCCTGTAATCAATAAAGTCAGTCTTTTTGTTAGACTGACAGACTTTGCTTAAACACTGTCTTCTCTTACATAAGAGAAAATCGACACACATCATTTATTAAAGGCATGAATTATTTTTCATGTTGCTCATCTGAAGTATATGTTGCTGTTCTGCAAAGGCAAGTAGTTTTTCACTTCAGAAGCATCTGCGGTCTAAGCCATAAACAAATGGAAGGTTTCATGTTGTATCAGCAATGAAAAGGTATGACTGAAGAATAAAAATTACACTAGAAGTAAATGTGTGTGTGCACATGCACATATGTGTCTATTAGTAGATGGTGAAGGGAGGATGAGTTAATTGTACAAGATGGTGGTTGTCAGTAGACTCTCAAGTAACTGGTATCTTGTTCTTTAGTCCTGATTTTTTCGTTTGTTTGTTTAATCTGTTTTCTAGGGAAGAGACTCAGTTAACATGAGTGGGCAATTCCTTCAATAATTTCAAAACTCTCCTGGCCCATTTGGAAAGAGGGGTATTTAAGGTCATTGTGTTACTGTGTGATTCCTGACAACTAGTGTATGTTAGAGGCCAGCTATGAAGATTCATATCCTTGCTGGGGGCATTGAATTAGCCAAATTTAGCCCTTAACACTTGTTAAGCAATAGCTAGTTTGCTTGCTGTCTTGCTTGTACTGAGTAGTGTAATCTGCATGAGTTTTGCTCTGGATTAGCTACAGTGTGGAGTAGCTTCTGCCAGACAAGAGAAAAAGAGGTATGTGGATCTGCAAGAGTTAGTAGCATGGGACACTCATCATACAAGTGCAGGATACCCACCTTCACTGGTTTCACTGCTCACTGAACAGCTTGTTTGGGTTGTTTTGTTTTCCATGCAATGTCAGCAAACACCAAATTATTCCAATAGTATATAACACTGCTGAAAGGTATTAATGGGATCCACCCATAGGAGAGTTGGCTGGTGATTTTAAACTTTCTTACCTGTTCAAGTGTGGATTCTAGTATTAGGGTATAAAATTTACTGTGCACTGAATGCAATAAACACAACTCTGGAGTCTTTTATTTTTCCAAATAATTGGGTGTCTGAGAATAAAGTTGGAAACACTTTACATGGAGATAGAAGGTGCCAACTTTTAGGTGAGATGTGGATCCTTATGTGGAAAACCAAAGCAACAGTTGGTGACATTGTTAGTTGGAGTTAAAATACAGGGTGAGTTACTGGGTTGTTTGTCACTAGATGATCATGTAGGAGATACACTTTCCTTGGAGTCCAAGAGAAGTCAATCACTTCAGTTACTCTAAGAATTTAATAAGGATCAAGATGCACCAGCTTCTTTCCATTGGCACAACAACAAGCCTGATGCTGACTTCTGAGAAATTTTGCCTTGTACTGGAGAGAAATTGTATTGTGCAGAAGTTTTGTGGATGCGGGATTTAGCCATTGTAACCCAACTGGACATCTTAGTGAGGAGGTAGGATGTCTTAGTGAGGGTGTTTCATTTATGCTTCTGGGTAATGTTCGTCTGGGTTAGCTGTAACTACGGAGTTTTCTACAAAATGTTTGGCTTCTTTCTTGAAGTGTACTGTGGAATATTTCCATATTCTAAGTAGCTTACTTCTCTTATTCAGTGGAGTATTAACTTGCTTTAGATTCCTCAATAGGTTTTTTCACTACTGTTAAAAGCAAGCTGTGCCACCACCTTGAAATCTTACTCCTTCTGTTTTATGAAGTGCTAGGTCTATTCCTAGAAGCATTAATAATGTATGCACTTTGCAATTTCACTATTCAATTACTGAAGACACCTGCTACATGAGAAACTATATAAGTTGATAAGGCAAAGCCAGATGAATAGGATTATCTGTTTCCTAAGCGTACTGAATATGATGACATGTAAATCTTATACCCGCAATGCTCTTAATGAAAATGTCTGAGAACATGCTTTATTCCCACTTGGATGTACTAGAATTGACATTAAAGATCATAGACTTCTTAAATTTAGAAGAATTTTAAAGGTTAGATAGTTGTCCTGTTGGATATCTAGGTTGCCAACACCTTTTTGACAGAGATGAACACAGGATATGGAAAATGTCATAGAAAAAATGCAAAAGAAAGAATGAGAAAATTTTCAGTGTTGGGGTTTTTTTCTGGAAAATCAGAATCCAAATCCTTCTTCCAGTTTGGGAAATTATGTCAGACCTTTAACTGACCATTGGGGCTACAGAGAACCTCATCTTGATGAACAGCATTTCTCGTACATTTTGCTTGACTTAAGAGAAATGCACTAATGAATCAGCAAAACTTCTTTAGCCTCAGGGCATTCATCAGAAACTCCACAGCTACATCCTGATCTGCTTTTGCTGAGGCACAGCAGGAGAGTGCTGACAGGATCAGAGCTCAGGGAGTAGCGCTGCAGGGCCTGAACTCAGTGTTTATGTTGCTCCAGGCTTCCTTTTTTTTTTTTAATAACAGTAGCTCTTTCTGAATTTTTTTGATTTGAGGTGAGCATGCAACAGAACTGCAGTTTGAGTTGTTCTGGAGAGTTTTCCAGTGGTTTTGGACAGTCTAACCAGAAAGGTACCTTGCCACTGAAAACAATAATGTAAGGAAACCAAATGGGAGTGGGGTCAACTGATGTGTAAAAGCCTTCTCTGACTTTTTATATTGCGTGGCATGGAAGAATCATCCAAGCCAACTTTTCTCTGGAAGGTACTTCACATTGTTCAAAGAAAAAGAGCCATACCCTTACAGGGCATGTGACCCTACACACGCGTACTTTCTAGCATGGCTTCCTCTGAGAGCGACATGCCTCCCTCATGTGATCACACCATACAGACTGGACTTTGTGTTTGGGATCTGGCTCTACCTTATACTCCACCGGATCAAACTGGACCTCTTCTGGAGGCTTTTCAATCACATCATGCCTCATTTAAGGTTCAGCAAGATACATAAGAACATGCCTTACCAGCTTGGAATAATCGTATTAGTCTCAGTGGGCTTGCTCATATACTCCAAGCTGGAAGGCACTTTGCTAAATTAAGACTTTTGTGATGAACACAGCATGAGGAAAATGCAACTTCTGTTCCTTTTGATTCCTTAGAAAACTCAGTCTGACGCTGAGAAAAGGTTTAATCAGGCAAAATCTCCGGGAACATTAGGAAAAATTTTAATAAACATGCCCATCAGAAGGAGTCATTGCTTAGGAAAAGTAGGTGATGATAGCACTCATTGAAAAGACAAAGTTTTAAGTATTCTTTCAAAATTAAAATGCTATTGGTACTTGCAGTTGCTATACAAGAAAGAATAGAGAAGCAATAAGATACTTAAAGGCTGGATTCCTACTGATGTCAATAGGAAAACTCTTGTATGCTTCACAGCAGTCTGGTCTTGCCTTTTTTCTATACCTATCAAAGGAAGTGAGGGTGATGTCCTGAGGGCTGCTGCTTGGGAAGTGCAATGTACATGGTCTTTTTCAAGTCCATACCTATGTTTTGTTGTGAAAAGCACAGCAGGGCCCACAATCTTTGAATTGTGCACAACATAGGTTTAGCTTCCTAAGCTCCTACCTTATCTCAGAGTGTGTTGTTCTGGGCAATGTCACCAAACTGGAATCACAACAATGTAATTCTGCTCAGGTTTTCTAGGTTTTAAGTATGATTGTTGTAGCCAGGTTGTTAGGGAATGGGAAGAAGACAAGGGATAAAGGAGACATGTTCAGAATTCAATGGGGATTATGGCAAAAGCCGTGGAATGAAGTAACAAACAGATCCTGTCCCTTCTGTACAACTCTCATTATAAAAGCAGTGTCACCTCCCACAGCCAAAAAATGAGTGAACTGCCTGCTTTCCTGAGGGTAGCTGTTCCTTCAGGAGCTGAAATGAGCTCAAACCTTACTTCAGAAAGTAATAAGAGAAAACGCCCATTTGGATGAAAGAAAAAAACCTCCTGATATATTTCCTGATGGATAGGAGAACTTTAAAAATTATATAGCAGCAGGAACAAAATATGCTTGCTACAAGTCACAGGAGAATTGTAACTATGGCCCTATCACTGTTCTGTTGCTTCACAAACTGCCCTGCCTTCTGGCTATGCTGGGAGGGGTGCTTTGACCATGAGAGCGCTCAGCAAGTGGAGACAAGGATCAAGGGTTATCGTGCCTGTCAACCCACCACAAAGAGACCTGCCAGTCTAGGACTTGTGTGTGAGGCTCTAGAGAAGGGGAGCTTGGCCATGTCCTGGTTGGTGGCTGGCTGCTTGCCTCGACAACGTGCCAGAGGTTCCTATTTCAGCCTTATGCAGCAGTGGGTTTTGCAAAGGGAAGGGACAGAGAAGCTGCTGACTGTTGGGTGCTATGGAACTTGTCTGTAGGTACCTGAGACTGTAGCTCCTGAAAAACCTTGTCCTGTATATGTGGTTAACATGTGAGTCTGGCTCTCAGCTCCATGATATGATGATCCAAGGCAGATGCTTTACAGGATTGCCTTTAAACTGATGTTTACAAAAGTACATCACAGAGCGCTTTTTTCACTACCTGCAAAAAGACTGAGAAGACATTGATTTATTATATCCCAAAGTACTGTTAGTCACCATATCTTTAAAATCTTAGCTCTGATTCAACAGACAATTCCTTATCTTGGGCAAAAACATTCAGTGTTAATTAGAATACTAATTTAGTAAATAAAGGTCAGAACTTTTTTAATGCTTTACACAGGGCATAAGAAAACCTAATCTCAGGGTTATAAACAGTGTTGCTGTCAAACAGACAGGAAGCACTTCCGACTGGAGTCTCTGAAATGTAAATGAGCCCATTTTATGCCTTGATTTTTCACAAACCTCTCATCACGTTACTACTACAGAAGACAGATAAAGAATTTTAGTATTGCTTCCAAAGAGACCATGTGTTTATTGAAACCAGCCTGGAGCTAGGTATGGTCACACTGTTTTGTGCAATTTGTAGCATTATTTTTAATATAGATTCAATACAAATCATAAAATGATAGACTGGTTTGGGTTGGAAGGGAATTAGAGACTGTTTAGTTCCATTCCCCCTGCCATAGGCAGGGACACCTTTCAGTAGAGAAGGTTGCTCAAAACCCCATCCAGCCTAGCCTTGAACACTTCCAGGAATGGGACATCCACAGCTTCTCTGGGCAACCTGTTCCAGGGACTCACCACCCTTAGAGTAAATAATTTTTTCAAATGGTAGCTTGCAGCAAAATCTGGTTTGGTACTAACTGATGGAATCATAATGGGTCTGAGCTCTCCTGTATGGATGCTTCGTGGTGGAGTGCACACAACTGCTAAATGTACACCTAACAAAGACATCCAGTGTCATTATCCTAAATGTAGACATTGAGTGAGCAGAACAGGGCTTTGAACTTATGTTCTTGCGAACATGGGGAGCAAATAAAAAAAAAAAAAGTGAGAGGTCTGACTGATGTAGTGAAATCTTGCAGATCCTTAGTAGGAATATACTGATGGATCTCACAACATCCTTTGATTTACATCTTACTCCTGTGCAGATCCCCTTGTTATGTTGCAAGGTCAGAGTGAGGCAGAATATGAGCCTTTGTGGGTAGGTCAATGAAAAGGAATAATCTACAAGATGGACTCTGCTATATAGAGCTCAGAAGACCAAAACTAGAAGGGTTGAATAATCCTGATGGTTTTACAGGACAAGTGAAGAATCTACCCAAGGTCTGGAGCTACTTACATTTCAAAGGGCTTAGAGGTTCCAGGGAGCCAGTGAGGAGCTTAGACAAGAAGAAATGTCTCAAGGAATGGTAGGAAGCTGGGGTTTTTCTAAAAGAAGGAAACACAAGCGTTTATGCCTTTTTTTTTTTTTCCCCGCTAAGGGCTGGAATCTCCTGTGGTTTACAGTAGTTATAGGACTGTTATCTCACAAACTCTCTAGATATCTCCCCATTTGGAATATAAATAAACTTCCACCAGTTTCAGCTGCTGGATTTGAGACTGAGATTTTGAATGGCAACTGAGTTGCAACTACACTGAGGGGAACTGTAGCTGCTCTGTGATAATCAAATTTGGGTTGCTTGACACATAATGAGATTATTGATTAGACACACACAGTTTGCCATTTCAAATCACATCTCCTCTTCATTTCCAAGGGATGATTGACATAGCCTAACATGCTCAGCATCATTAAATGGAAACAGTTATTTACGGTGTTGCATCAGAATTTATCACTAATTCCCAGATCTGACAGAAAAGAATCACTTTGTGTGCTAGGCATTTTTATCTTGCCATTAAAAAGTGTATCAAAAGCTTTAGATAAGAACTGAAGCTGAAATTCCTTCCTATTCTATATCCAGATAATCTGCCCTGCAAAGCTGAAGCAGGGGGTGGTGGGATGAGTCAAACATAGTTCCTGATCATTCAGTAACTTCTGACATATCCTGGCTGCTCCAGATGTGGATCTCAACTCAGAGCATGCTTATCCTTTGTAAAGTTCTCTTAAGCCTTACTTTCCCCTTGCACCATTAGATATCAGCAGCACCAATCATGGGCAGATTTTAGTGTCCAGACAGCACGTGCTATGTGATTCTTCATTTAGGAATTCATAAGGCATCACTTCCATTCAAAGGGAGTGATATTTACCAAGAGCAGGTTTAATATGCTTTTATTATCTCATCCTTTTCTCGAGGAGAAAGGTGCATGACACCCAAAATTGTAAAGGAGAGGCTGTGAAGGGGCACTGTGCTCTTGCAACTGACCCAAATCTGTTGGATTCTTTTATCCTGAATGTCAAGCATTTCTCCTTCAAACTCTCCCTCTGATAATTTGAAAGAGCTGAACTTGAATCTTGCCTGACAGGACAATTTTACTTTCAAGTAACTGTACATAAAATCATACTGTTCACCCAGTTCTCTTACAGATACTCATGCCATATGCTGCCAATGGAACTAAAGAGCTCTTTGGGGGTAAAAGTATATTTGATATTTTTGGTGAACAGTCTCCTTGACATTGTGACAGTACTTCTTTGTATGTGAGATACCACCAGCCCCACATTTGGACTCATCTAGAACACCTCTACAGAGTCCCATTCTAGATTTCATGCTTACAGAAGTGTTGTGAGGATGGAGGATGTTTGAAGAAAACACACACGGTTTAATGAGCTGTAAAAATATGCATTATACAGAGAGACTCCAGGAGCCCTCTCTCTCATTTGTCTCATCAAAGCAAAGATAAATGAGCAACTTCCTTGTAGGCTATAATTACCTCTAAGGGGAACAAAAACATTGATAATTGACAGCTTTGAGCTTGACCCTAGGAAATAACAAAATCTAGTAGTTGGAAATTGAAATTTTGAGTGGAAATCAGATGAGTTTAACCCTGTGGTTAACTAACTGTAGGAGTAACAAAGTTGAAATTGTGTGATCTGTGATTTTGAATCTAAATTCTAAATCTGGGGGGTTGTTTTTTTCTTAAAACATACACTCTTCTTCTAATGTAAGTCTTTGGCCTGTATTCCCTCATAGGAAGGGCCAAGAGGTTTTAAGAGTGATGCCTTAAGCCCCTAATGTTTTTTTTATTTTTCTAATATTTGTAAGACTTGTAAATTTTATAGGTAGGTTTTAAAAGCAGAAACCCCTCTGTCCCTTGTTCCTTTCCCTTTTTTACACATTCCCTAACCCTTTTACCCCATTCTATGCCTTCTATATCGAACCTACCCCTGAATTCAGTAGCAGTGTTTAGTCTTTTGTCAAGGCAAAGGCCTAGACTGTTTGGAGAACAGCGTATTGGGGCCTAAACCACAGAGTACGGTCAAAAACTAGGTAACAATGTACCCTTTGTACTCTGATGAAGTTGAAGATGATGAAGTAAGTGGTCCCAAAAAGACCCCAGACCCAATTCTCAGGGGGAGGGCCTGGGGCAGACCAGAGGAAGGGCCAAAGGGTGGACACATCTGGGATTGGATGAATAATGCTATAAAATGTAACCTCTCGGGGACGGCCTGCGCGCGCGTCTATATCACCTATTACCTTGGCAAATAAACCCTTTCTTATCTCACCCCTAATTAACTGCTCCGGAGATTTTTTTCTACAGCAAAATACACAGGCAACAGAGCTTAGCTATTATTTTGACAAACAGATGTTATACAGGTAGTAATCCTGTTTGAAAGGCATTCTCCATCTTTAAGCTCCTAAAAAGGGGGAGGACTGCAATTCTGGAAATGTGGTCCCAACACTGGGATTTGAGAATCTGAAGTATTGAGGCCATAAAGCTGAAGAGCAAATCCATCCATCAGCATGGTAAAGGGTCTAGAGTAAACCAGACCCTGTGTTTTGAATTCCTCTGTAATTCCCCATCCTGTATTCAACTATGCCTGAAATTTCTTACAGTGGTATTTGCATTACATCCAAGATTTAGGCTGTCTAAAAGTCTCATCTGCCCAAGCAGAATACAATGTGAAAGCTGAACCTGGTTACACAGCACATCTGCAAACTACCTAAGCAATGGGTATGGGTTTTTTTGTGTACTCCATGAGCTCAGTTGCAATTCCTACAGGATATTGTGTTTATGCATCTCTTCCAATGTGCAGCAACTGAAAAGGACTGGCAGGCATTCTTGGCCTTGGTTCAGTTTCCTTTGTTTTAAGTGCAATTCCTTACATGTTTTTTATGTTGTTGTTTTTTTTTTTTTTAATAACTCATTGGACAAAAAGGGGTCTTCTCTGCCTTTGGTCTGAGTTTATCAACATCCATATGCCTATGCAAGGCTTGGCTCATTTCATATTTTGCATTTGTTCCCAAATATTGCTCACCTTTTTTAAAAAATGGAGTTTTTATTTAAAGGCTTTCTATTTTCTGTATAGTATAAACCCAAAATGGGACCATGAATAAGCAGGCGAATCAAGGCATTCTCTTGGCTAACTAACATAAATTACTTCTTTCTTCCCATTCTTCAGACACTGTCTCAGGATCCAAGTCAAATGAAAATCAGAACTGATGCAGCTGGGCTTGCACTGACTGCTATCACTTCTTAATTTTCACCTCTTTATGAATCCAAAACTTCCATGTGATAACTACAATATTTATGTTAACTATCAAATTTCTAAGTATAGTATAGAACAGGCCTGTGCCCTGTCCTGCCACATAGCTGGAGCCTTTTTAAATGTTGCACAACTGCAGAAAAATAGAATCTGCTAGAAAATCAATGTTTGAATGTTAAATTGGGATTTCCCCCCCCATGTGTCACTTGCTGTATACATTGTATTTTGTCTGCCATTGTGTTGACCAGTCAACGAGACTTACGAGTTCTTCCTCTGCAGTTCCTCAGGCAGTCCTCACTTCTTATACTGTCCTGAATAACTTGGTGGTCTTATCATTGCAGGTGAGAGGCATTCATAGAATCATAGAATATGCTGAGTTGGAAGAGACCCATCAGGAGTGTCTTTATAATGAGAACAACATTATACCATAAAAAAACAAAATCTGTAAGGGTTGAACTGGCCATAAGGGCCCAGGTTGGGATCAGCCTGAATTTGATAGCAAGGCTTCCTCTAGGAATGCTGAGCCTCGGACTGAATCTTACATGACTTCCCAGCCAAACAGGGGACTTCTCTTCTTCAGCAATCCCTGAGAGAGATTCAGAAAGTGTTTTGTGATGGAACACCACCACTTGCCTTCACAGACCAGTCTCAGGTCATCCCTTTCTGCTTATCCTTGGAGATAGGGTTACCTCACATTGTACAAAGGAAAAGATGTCCTTCTGAATGATTTAGGTTAACCCTAAAGGCTGTTCCAGCCAGCCTGCTCTTGCAGTATGGCTTTCTTAACTGGTCCCAGCAGCAAAACATAAAATGAGAGGACAGAGTGTGCTCATCAATTCTGGCATATTTAAGGAAAGTTCTTCCTTCCAGCTTTCTTCATAAGTTTTTAGTTACTGTAAATAACATGCAAGCCAAGCATGAATAATATGTTTGTATTTAAGACTTTCAAACTCATTTTGTGAGGCTATGAAATAGGTCTGTGATAATGCCAATCAGAAATAAAGGTTTCTTTTTGTCTGTGGAGAAGTTTAGGGGGTTTTGCCTTTCATTTAGCTTTCTTAAAATGTAGGCTTCTGACCTTGATCTAGTTGGCCTCCTTTCTTTTCAAAGAGCTATAAAACAGCTGTGACATGCAAAAAATATCTGCAAAAAACCTGACTGCCTTCCCAGCCAACCTTGACAATGGGAGACTAACCTTACCTTCACTGGAAAAGGGTTTGTTCAGTAGTGCCTTTGTGTAGCTTGTCGGGGCCGCAGACACTTAGTCATTTGGCTCCATCTTCTGGGATAAGGCAGAAGAAACAGAAACCGCTTGATCTGACATTTTGCAAGTCCTGTCACACAACATTTATTGGTCTTTTATTACTCTTCATTAATGCTTCCATGCAAACTCACATTGGATGCAAACACAGTAGGAAATCTTTTGCTTTTCTGGAGACATTTTAATGGGAGCAAGAAGTCAGTACACAAAAAAAGTACTGAAAATCAATAGCTTTTTTGTTTTCTGAGACTAAGAAAG
This sequence comes from Manacus candei, assembly GCF_025592945.1. Taxonomy (NCBI): domain Eukaryota; kingdom Metazoa; phylum Chordata; class Aves; order Passeriformes; family Pipridae; genus Manacus; species Manacus candei. The sequence goes on along the minus strand of NW_026138076.1, from coordinate 38,595,446 downwards.
GACAGTTAGTGAATGTTTGACTTGCAATTCAACAGTCGCAGAAAAAAAGAAGAGCTCAGGTAAATGGCTTTTTGATTCCTATACAGTTTTGGAGAATTAGCTCTGACTCGGCTTCAGGCAGCACACTATTTGTTCTCTGTTGCTGGATCTTTGAATGAGAAAAGGGAATAAGGCACTATTGCTATAGCAACCTTCAAGTTGGTGCTGTAGGTGGTCAAAATGTTATTTCTTTGGGATAGAGGTTTTGACCATCACAGTCTTGCCATGCAGCACCCAGAACTGTGGGATTATTTTCAATTTTCCATTCAGTCTTTGAGTTTCTCCACTGTTCAAAAATTAACAAAGTCTAAAAATCTCTTCAGCCAGCTCTTGTAAGACTTTCATCTCTGAAGACTTTTTCTATAGTCCTACTGTTGCTTGGACAGACTGGCTTTATTCCCTTCCAGGGGGCAGCAGCAGGATCCAGCACAGCTTCTCTGCACTCTGGCTTAGGCAAAAGCAGCAGCTGCACCACTGCCATTCACTGTGTCCACTGGTCAGCTGCTTGAGCTGTGCTTGCTCCTGTTGCTCAAGATGTTGTCAAAGGGTGGATATGGTGTCTGTTGCAGGGTTAGCTTGCAGACTGCAGCTTTCCCAGTGGGTTTTGGGGCCCTGGATGGCAATCACGGGTGCAGTCTGCATGCAAGCCAAGGAATGATGTCCTAAGGGTGAGCCCAAAAAAGCTGAGGTTTTGATGAGGTGCTGAGAGGAGGTGACTCTTCAATGGGTGGAGCTTTCCTAAATGCATTTGGGTGTAACCATAGCATCCAGGCAGCAGAGCAGGGAGGTGGCCACTTCTCTGGGCCTTGTGCCTATGCCCAGGACTGGTGCCCTCCTGCCATCAGGGGAGGCCAGGCAATGCTCTTCAGGGTCACCAGGGTGCCTGTAACACTGGGGGACAAATTCTCTTCTCCTCTGTGGGGGCTGTACAGATGTGGGGTGGAGAACGCCAGCTTCATTTCTGGCAAAGCAGCAGCATCTAGGTAAGGGAGACATGCTTTTTAGCTGGCCTTTGCTGTTCCTATGTCTGATATGATTCATTCTTCTGTGAATCTTCAGTAATACTTGACTTTTGAAATTGTGGGGATGGTGACTTGCTGCTGCCAATGAGCTCCCAGAGGATGTGGCTGCTGATGCCTGACAGCTCCAACCTGTGGTTGGTCCCAAGCACAGGGACAAGAGCTGCTTTCATCTTGGAGTAGTAATGGCAGTGAGAGACCTGGAAAGAGGTCTTTGTGTCCCCAGTACCAAACTGTGCTGGTTATTGGTGTGTCAAGGGGAGTTCACTTCAAAGCAAACTTGCAAAAAATAAATGAAGTGTTAAATCAGACCTCTGTTCCTATATATACATATAGATATATCTATATGTATATATGGTACTTTATTTCTCTTCTATGTAATTTATGAGAGGTAACTAAATGGGTAACACTTGACATAGGTTGTCTGAAATCACACTTTGTAATCATGTATATAATATCTACTTGTCAAGTAACATGCTTATAATGTTTACTATGCATTTATTGAACCTTTATGAATACATTTTAACAGGAATCCTGACATAAAAGGGAATACACCTCTTTGTCTTCTGTGAAAACCAAATTTCTTTGAAATTTGTGGTTTTGACTTGAAAATGCCTTCTTAATGTCTAAGATGAAGTTTGGTAATGAAATAGTGTGCACATTAGTAATAAAAATCTGTAATTTCATAGCTCAGGGATGTGTAACCTTTAATTTAGAATAAGTGAATTTTAATTTGGAGGAAAAGGAACTATCCATACAGATGCCTCAGACACCACAGGCATACAGATGGGGGTTCCTTAGCTCAGTCCTGTACGCTTGGGACTTCTGGGAACTGTCATGCTGGTTTTGAACTGATTCTTTCTCTCACTGCCTTGAGGAAAGACCCATTTCCTACAGCCTCTTGGAAGATAAAGTCTGCTGTTCTCTGAAGGAGGGTTTTGGCTTCTTTGGTTTATGGTAATCCTAGTCTGGTAGGCTTGGAGAATGCTTTACAGGTCAGGTGCCTTGAGAATTAGAGCTGAAAAATGGGTTGCTCAGAATAAGAGGCATTGAGCTGCTAGGGATGCTGGACCTTTCTGGAATTAAGCTTTAGGTACAACTGGAATTTTAGAGGGACAACGTGTATTTGCAGACTTCTTGCCTGTTCTGCATTAGCCAGCACTTGATGCAGGACTGTGCAGTCTGGGGCTTATAGGTATAGTTTGGGGCTTTCAGATGAGGTCTAACCATTGAAGTTCCTTAGCAGGGCTTTCTCTCTTACCCTTTGCCCTGAAAGATGATTTGACACTGCACACTGTAAGCTCTGGCCATCTCCATCATGCTGCTTAAAAAAACAAACCCAACAAAAAACCAACCAACCAAAACAAACAGAACAAAACAAAAACAAAACAAAACAAACAAGCAAAAAAAACCCACAAAGAAACACAAACCAAAAACCAAAACAAAGAAAGGAAACCAACCAAACAAAAAAAAACCACAAAAAAACCCACAAACCCCACTTTTTTTTTCTTGAGCTTATAACTCCCACGTAGAATTATAAAATCACCAAGAATAAAGAGTGAAAGACCTCCAATCCCCACACCTTTTGCCTTCATTATTGCTTATGCCACAGAAAGCCAAGGAGATTTGCTCTTATAAATAACCATTTTATTCAGAAATATATAGGCAACTGGAAATATAGCTACTATGTTCTCCTTTGGGTTTCCTCACTCTTGTCAAAATTAACCTAACTTAGATGTTTCTTCAGTCAGATCTTTGAAGATTTCTCTCTGCAATTTTTCCTGTCCTGATGGTCTTAACACTAATACTTTATACATGTTGTTGAATACTTGGCTTTTCCACTGATTTATGAGTGCTAAACTGTGTGGAGCCATTGCCCTGCAGGTAGGCACAGTTGCAGGGAGGTGAGAGAGGCTCTGTGGGGATGAGGAGAGCATGTATGAGTCCTGTCTGGAGGCACCTGAGGGAGCTGGCACTGAACCACGAAGGGAAAAGTCCCTTTTTCCTGGCAGGGAGTTTTATGGAAGGGTATTCTGAGAGATGCAGGGAGCCTGGCTCTGGACCAGAGGAACAGCAACCCTGAGGTAAGAGGGAGACATGCCTGAAACCACTTTTTGCTGTTCCTTTTTTTTTATTTTTTTTGTTAATTCCTGTACAAAACCTAAATAACACTTGGCATTTGAGCATGTATGAGCAGCAAAACACTGTTAGCAGTGATCTCCCAGAGGAGATGTCTGCTCATACCCAACTGGCTCCAAACTATGGGTGTAACAGATTTTTCACAAGGTACTGTCTGCAGGTGCAATAACTGTCCACTTCCCTGATGCATCCTTTGACTAAGCTTAAACAAATTTCAGCCAATATTCTGAAAACAAAGATGAAGCGTGAAAGAATTCCTAAAAAAACCCTTGAGAACAAGTCCCCACACACACTTCTTGCTTTAGAGAACAAGTCCCCACACACACTTCTTGCTTTAGATAACCATGTTTGCGGGAAGGCAAACAAGAGTTTTGTTCTCATAAGTAAAAAACAAAAAGCAGAGTCATGGGTGGCCTTAAATATAGCTGTTAGTTCCTGCAATAGTTATTGTACATGCATAGACATAAACATGTGAATGCTGAAAAGAAACTAAGCAGCGCTGCTATGGATATGCATCATTGGAATTAAACAAACTAAAAACTTAGGCGTGGGATTTGTTTACCCTGCAGTCCCATTCAGGAAAGTGCCAGGATGCTTGCTGCAATTTCTGCAGAGTCTCACTGGTCTCTGGCTCTTCTGAAGTGTGCCTACCTGTGCCTGTGCCATAAGACATGTATTTTGCCCCAAGGTAGTTTTGCTTCACCAGGTTTCTGCATTGATGAGTTACTAAAGTTGTTTATGATTTCCCCATCCTTATGAGGGTTTTCCCTCCAAAAGAAGCCGAGGCATACAGGAACATGAGACACTTCATAAAGGTATGCCCTGAAGACAAGGTACCCAAGGGCTGTATGTGCCCTGCATGTAGGCACAACTAGCTGATGTGTGTCACATAGTTCCCTTTTACCTGCTGTTGAGTCGTCGTATTCTCTCTTAATACTGAATGACAGATCAGGAGAGAGTTGGAATAAATGGGTCTTGTCTTTTATTCTCATGTAGTCCAAGCCTCTCGACAACAGGAAAAAAAAAATAGGAGATGAATTCACAGTGGCACTCAAATACCTAGCTCTGGTGTGAACTGAAGTGGATGAGACAGTAGCTGAGGTCTCTGCAGTTGTTTCCATTGCACGATGCAGACATGTCAAATCAGACAAAGCTCACCAGCAGCAAGCGCTTGATGCACTTGGTTTGCTTAGGGCAACCTTACAGTGATAGCTGTTATGTGCACTTTTGTGCAGTATTTCAAACTCTCAGTTCAAACTCCTTATCCACATTTCAGTCCGTGATGAGATAATAAAATATTTTGCTTTGCTGCAGATAGTTAAAAATTAAGGTAAAGGGTTGGAAATATTTATAAAATTTTTTATGTCAGATGTAGTGAGAATTTACTTGCTCTTCCAGATGGCATTTGCGAAGGCACAGAATGTCACAGATTATTATCTCAAATTGAAAAATAAAATATGCACCAGTTATTTTACAGCTGCTTTAATACCTGATTTGTAAAATGATGCCAGTTAATAACAAATAATAGGTGTTATAATTAGGACTAAGTCATTTGTAATTATGGAACTCCAGAAGACTACTGAAGGAAGTGAGTAGAAAAAACTTGTCAATTGAACTCAGTAGCAGTATTTATTAAATTATGAATATTAATTGATTATCAATTAAGTAGTTGTTATCTGATATAAATTATTTATAACTGGAACTGAAATATGAGTTTGTGACTGAGAACATCTTTGTGACTGGTCCAGAAAGGCTGAACAACAGTCTGCTTTTAGTCCTGTTGACTTCAGTGGGACTAATAGCTGAGGCTTTTCTTAAGTGAGATCCATCTGCATTCTATGTTTTTTGTTAACACACTCTGCAGGACTTTACTGACTTCATTGAGTAACATAGTTTCCCTGAGAGCATAAAAATGACTGAACCAAATTAAACAACAGGTCTGGGAGCATGTGCTTGGGGGAGCTGCAAGTGGAGGGAGAATGGTGGTACTTGTCTGTGATGCGGTTTCTGTCAGCCTGGAACCTAGAGTCTGCTTGGAGCCAAGGTGAAATTCTCATCTAATGGTTTTTAATGCATTGGCCTTCTATAAAAATGTTTAATTACTCTTTGAACTTCTGTAAAATTTTGATATTCACATAATCCCATAATAATGGCCTTTACGTTTTTACTGTATGTTGCATGGGAAATTGTAGCTTTTTGTTTGTTTTGAATCCACTACCTGATAATATGGCTTGATGCTTTTTAGGCCTTCTCTTATAACAAAAAAGTCAATATACATTTCAAATTAATTTTTGATAGCATTTTTTATTTTCAACCTGTATTGTATCATCCCTATTGCTTGACTTTATTCTAGGCTGAGAAGCTGCAGGTGATTCAGTTGTTCCTTGTTTTGAAGGTATATCGTACCTCTGGTTTCCCTTTTCCTTTCTAGTTCTACAGTGTATTTTTAGAGATTTTGGGAGAAGCCAAACCTGCAAGCAGTATTCAAAACTTAGGGTCACTTTGGATTTATACAGATATTTTCTATTTTTTCTCTATTTTGTTATCTCTACTCTGTTTGACACTTTGACTGCCACTGATTGAGTGTTTTAATAGAACTCTCTTTTTTAATTCTGAATTCACTTCCCCGAGAGGTAATAGTTTGTTCAGACTCCATTGTTGTGAATATGAAGTTAGGATTGGGGTTTTTTATATGCATCACTTTACATTTTTTCAACCTTAACTTCATCTGCCATTTTCATTGCCCGTTTACTCAATATAATGAAATTTTTCTGCAACTATTTGGAGTTAGCTTTGGGGTTTTTTCCTATCATGAACAGTTCAGGCTCTTTCCTCTTGTGCTTACTTCTATTTTTCGGACTGTTTAGAAAATGTGCAGCAGCCTATTGCCATGTGCTACCCCCTCTCCTCCTGTTCTAGGACAATACAGTGCTCATTGACATGAAATAGCACACACATTTTGGTGTATGACTGTCATGGTTTGAGAGCTCCAAAATTCAGTTCCCTAGTTCAAGCCCCCTCCCACATCTCAACCCAGTGTAAAATGTGTTTTCCAGACACCACACAAGACTCAAAATGAGGGGAAGGGATTATATATTACAATGACTGTACAAATAAATACTACAATACTGTACAAATAAATACTACAATACATTATGTACAATCTTAGCTATCTCTACCATGACATAAAAGTATTTACAATGGATCAAATCTCTTCTCCCCTCCAAATAAAAGTCCACGAGGGAAGAAGGAAAAGATCCCTTTCCACTCTCAGAGCAGCAATGTCTCATAGGCAGCAGGTTCTCTTCTTCTATGCAGCAGCTGTAACTGGATTGTTGTAGATTGATCTCTTTTCAATACACACAAGGGGGTCTCCTTTCACCCCTCTTGCCCTTCGACTCCAAGTGAAGGTCTCACCTGTGGGCTGCCAGCAGGGACAAAACTCGCTTCACCACGGACATATCACAAAGTGCAGGGGCATCTTCATGAAAGTCCCTTCCCCAGGGGATTCACCTCTGAGTCAGAATGTCTCGGGCAGCTTTCAGTTGAAAGTCTTTGCCTCAAGAGTTCTACCAGAGCTCCTGTGCTCTGTCTCAAGCAGCGGGGGGGCCAAGGTCACCCTCCACATTCTTCTCGGAGCTTTTCAGCTCCTCTCTGTAGTGCATGTTGCATCTTAGGACTTCCATCCAGTAGGAGTCCATCCTTCCCACTTAGGAAAAGGTCACAAAAGGAGTTTGGGGTTTTTGGTTCAGTTCTTACCCAAACTTTCTCTGTAGAACTCAGTTCTCTCTCTGCTGCTGGCTCTCGTACTCTTTCTCTCTCTCCTTCCAGGAGTCCTCTCTGTGGTGCTGCCTGCCTGTTGTTGCTGCTTGGTCTTATCTCTTCTGACTCTCTGCCACCACTCCGGACAGTGTTGTTCTGCCGCTGCTTCTGCTGCTCACTCACAGTGGAGAAAAAACTCCCAGCTTTCTAGCTACAGACACTTGGTCTAGTTTAACACTGTTCTAAGTCTCTGTAGCCCCCCTGCTGGGGGCTGGGGGGGTCCAGAGGCCCCAAGGGGCTCCGAGCCCCTTCCTCGTGGCCTCAGAACATGGCCACCTCTCTCAACAACAACCTTCTCTTCCATTCTGCTTGTGATATGTTTATATTTTGCAGAAGCACTCATTGGGTAAAACCTCAAAACTTCAAGGGTCACCACCCCCTGGGGTTTTACCATTTTATAACTGTAGGGGGAAAACTGTTTCCCTCCACCACAATGGCCAAACTTTGAAGCCAAATTGCAAGGCAGGAGGGATGCTGACTGCTACACGTGCTGGTTTGTTCTGCTGCAGATCAGGGCTAGTTAGCCATGGCTGAATGGCTCCATCCTCCCAGCTGGGATGGCCAAGAAAGTGGAGATGGATTAGTAGTAGACGAAGCCGTACACCAGGGACTTTTTCCAGTTATTTGTCTGGAAGCATGTGGTAAAGTCTGTAATTGCACGTGGTCTTCTTGGCTGCCATGGACCAGGCCACAGCTCTAGCTCTACGTTGGGATCTCTTCTGCCTCAGCTCCAGCTCTTAGCTGGAAAAAAAATTGTGATAGCCCATTCTTACAGGCTTCCCCACCTCTTCATTAAATGAGTGCTACCTTTCTGGGAATTTGTTGTTGTGGTCAGTATAAAGCTTAAGCATGGCGTAAGCTGGGGGTGAGAAGGGGAGCTGGAAAGACACAAAGGCTTATGGAATTGGCACTGAGATAGGTATTTCTCTAGGGAGAGGCACCAAGATGGAGGTTTCTCCAGGGGGTAGTTGGGGATACAACCATTTCACTGAGAATGGGTATTGGTTGTTTGCTTCCACTTTGCTCTGCCCCCACTGAAGGGTGCCAGGATTGCTTCCTGGGCCAGAGCGTGGGATCCTGCAGCCGTAACATATCTGTTGCCCAGGGAAACCTGTTTCATACAGTGGGCCCTTGAGCATTGCTACTGTGAAAACTGTCCTTTCACTCTGAGGACTTCAAACATGTGTCTGCCAGATGCCAACCCCTGCCACAGAGCTGTAAGATCACCTGGAAGGTGTCAGCCAGCCTTTCTGTTGAGGAAGAACTTTGTAGCAGTGTAGCTCCTGCACCGCTCATGCATTTTACATTCAAGTCATTGAATTAAGGGAGGGAGGGCAGGAAATGGGTCAGGTCACAGAAAACCCTGAAAGCAGGCATTTTAATGAAATGCAATTAAATTAGTCTTTTAATCCCAGCTTGCAAATGTAAAACAACAATGATTTAGCAGGACTGATTGTCTTCACGCACATATCCTCTCCACCCAAATTTTCAACCATGTTTACTGTAAATAACAAAAAATCAGAATAAAAAATGCATTGACAAAAAATTGTATCAGTACTGTTTCTCTGGGGATGTATATCTTGAGGATATAGGTAATTCTAACACTTAAGAGACTAGAGAAGTGAAAGTTATTGTACCTTTAGAAGCAGGATTAAAAGAAAGTGACATAATTTTTCTTTTCAAACACACTGCAGCATTTTTAAAATAGCTGTATACATAGTTAGGCTGATTTCTGTTACTATGAATTACTACAAATTGTTACTAGCATAATGTTGATAAATAGGTATTTGGGTCTTGGGAGAGGGGAATAAGTCAAACTTTACATATATGGTGATAGATTCCAGGTTGGTTGCTACTCCCCAGGAAATGTTTTTGGGGTTGCAATGTTAATTTATTGTAGTACCAAAAAAGGACATGAATATTAGTAATTAATTATCAGGTGAAAGAATGGAGAATAAAGTGAACCTGCTGGAGCTGGTCCAGAGGAGGGTCACAAAGACAGAGGGCTGGAGCACCTTGCCTACAAGGACAGGCTGAGGGAGCTGGTATTTTTCAGCCTGGAACAGAGAAGGCTCCTGGGAGACCTTAGAGCCCATTCCAGAACCTAAAGGGGATCTACAAGAAAGCTGGAGAAATACTTTTCACAAGGGCATGTAGTGATAGCACAAGTGGGAAAGGTTTTAAGCTGAAGGAGGGCTGGTTTAGATTAGATATTAGGAAGAAATTCTTTACTGTAAGGATGGTGAGACTGGAACACATTGCCCCGGGGAACTTGTGGATGCCCCATCCCTGGCAGCGTTCAAGGCCGAGTTGGACAGGGCTTTGAGCAGCCTGGCATAGTTGAAGGTATTTCTGTGAATGGCAGGGGGGTTGTAACTGGGTGATCTTTAAGGTCCCTTGCAACCCAAACCATTCTATGATTTTGTGTTTCTATGTGTTATCATGTACTGTTTAAATCCGTAGTGCAATTCCATTTTGACTGTGTAATCTGGTCCCTCACCTCAAAGGAAGAGGAAATATAGAAGGAAAGTATGGACAGGCTTCCATGTTGGTACTCATTACCAGGATAGCAGGCAATAAGGGGAGGGTGTGACAGGGAATCTGTGAAACCTTGAGTGGGATACAGGAGGTAAATAAGGATTATTTGTTCATTTTCATGTTGGAAGAGAAGTACAGCTTGGAGTCAACCAGTGAAGCTAGAAAGTGTCAAATTGAAAATAGGGCAGCAGCTTTACACATTTTTGTGGATAATAAACTTTTACATGGCGTCCAGGGGCAATTTAATGAAGGAGATGCCTGTCAAAGGACCATAAAAAAAATAATAATAATAAAGAAAAAAGTAGCAGCATTTCTGAATTGGGATGCAATTCAGCAACTTCTTGGTTGTCTGCAAAAATCAGGAAAAAAATCTGGCTGTTTCGGAGAGAGGATGGATCTTTTACCTGATCTTGATGTAGCCACTCTTATCAATGCAATGGGAAGGCTCCCAGTGCTGTCAAAGCTATTCCTGTGTGGTTATCTTAACTTATAAGCATGCTGAAACAAGTGCCTTACACTTTTGTGCATCCGCATGTGAAGATCAAGCATAGATGGACTAAAAGATGAGTAGTATGCCTACCATTTCCACAAGTGGGAAAAACAGGAATGACTTGAGCTGTTAGCAGAAAGCTATCCTAGTAATATGTTGTTTCACCTGAAAACAGGATTTTAACCCCTGTCACTCTGTATTTTTAAGGGAGTTTAAGTGTTGGTAAATATCACTCTGTGCCTGTAATCAGAAAAAAACAAATAGGCTTTTTAAAAAAGAACAAATTACACACCAGAGCAAGCAACTTTCTGTGATGATGCAGTCTGTTGTTTTTTTCTTCTCCCGAGGGTTTGTTGTTTTAAAATGTTCTCCATATGTATGCCTGTATTTCATATTTTCCACCTCGGAAAGCCATCCAGAAGATTTGCTGTCAAATTGTTGGAATGATGTAAAGGGTAATTAAAAAAAAAGAAAAAAAAAAAGAAATAAAATATCACCTTCTATCCAGATGGTCTTAATTCAGGGAGAGGTAATAGTTAGAAGAAACTGCCAGCCTTGATCTCAAGGCTCAGGGATATAGTTCAGATGGGAGGGAGCAATCTTAATGAGGCACCTCCTAACTCTCTGGGGTCAAAGACTATGCCCAGTGCTCCCCCAGGTTTGTAATAGAATCTCATCTGGTACATGGCAGTAATTTTTTTTATGTGGTAATGATCCCTGCAGCATATCTGAAAAATTCCTCTTTCTCTTACCTGAATCTCAAGCTCCAGTCCTTGCTCCTTGAGCAGGACTTGCTAAAGGAGGCCAGGTACAGCCACAAGGATTACTAAATATGCCTGTTCCCCAACACCACCATAGCCAAGTCATGTGATTGCCGTTGTGTGCGCAAGCAAACACGTATTTCTGCCTAGGGTTTTGCAGATGTGGCAGTATTTGTTATTCAGTGTCTTCCTTGCAACCACATGATGCAATCCAGTGCCCTTGTGTACCAAAGCGATGGGGATGGGATGAGAATCTAAACAGCATTGAAGGCCTTTGCTGGTTATTTTATATCGGCATCAAGCTTCAGTGCACCTCACTCCAGTTCTGGGTTACTTGTTTCCCAACTGTTTCTTATGCTCTGGTGCAACGGAGAGTCAGTCCTGTAGTTTTTAAAGTTCATTTGAAACTTTCTGAGAAGGAAATCAAGTAAGTGAAGGAAGAAGGAAATGGGATGGTGGCATTTTGAACTGATGATTAACTCAGCAGAATTACAGTGTACCAGCTGACATTTTCTTACAGTGCTATCTGGGAGACCTGCCAGTGTGGAATTATATTAGTCAATCTGTGAACTGACAAGATGTGTGGTCTGGTGTTTGCAAGAAAGAACAAGATTTGATTGCAGATAGAAGCCTTTATCACCTGATTCCAGTGTGAATCAAAAGATAAATGGAAGTCCTTTCATAAAGCTCAACTAGTTTTCTGCCAATTAAGACAGGAATTATTGTCGTAAGCTTTACAGAAGAGTTGATGTCATTATGAGCATTTCCAGTTTTCCAGGAATCAAGCAATTAACCACAGCTGGTTTTAAGAATCTGATCCTAAAAGGACCACAAATACTGAAGCAAAAGAAGTATTAGGTGTGAGTGGAGAGCAAAGAAACTGAACCTAGAAATGAGTATTTCTGGGACAGTACCATCTAAGGATATAAAAATCCCAGACGCATAAAGTAAAAATGATGGGATCTGAAAATAATAGAATAATAATAGACCATCAAATTTCTCAGTAATTTTGCATTGCATGCAGTAAGAGCAAAGCAGTCAAAATACTGACCCAGTGCAAGTGCTGAATGAGAGAAATTGCTGGGGAAAAATTGGTTCTTTTTGGGATCGTGCTCTTTTTAGGATAATAAGAATCACTGTGCAGCTTCAAAATGAACTGAAATTGCAGTGAGAGTTAAGGGAGTTGCAGATTAGAAGGGAGTCACCAATATGTCTGAAATCTTTCTATTTTCTGTGGTTACTATTCCAAAGCTTGGAACAAGAAGTGTGATATTTCAAGTATTTTTTAATTTACTTGAAATAGGCTCATACGTTCCACAACCATGAGCTTACTGCTTTTTTAAATACGTATTTGAATCTCTCAGCAGCAAGATATGCAGAAATGGGGAAAGCTGTTGTCATTGAGGCTTACACTGCCTTACCTTTCCCTGCAAAGCAAACTGCTCTGAAGGAAAGAGAAAGTTGTCAGTGAAGTCTGGCAGCCTGTTGGCATATAATATAAGCAACAGGGTCCCTTGGGTCTGAGTGCTATGGATTTCTGTGGGTAAAGACAATTTTCCGAAAGGATTCTTGCATTTGAAATGAGAAGAAAGATGTAAAATGTAAGTTGGGGAGATAGTGGGTTAGAATGAATTGAATGGCAAATAACTGTGACTGTGCAGACATGCAAATAAACTGATTTATCCCTGATTTTCGCTACCAGGGATGGTATAAAAAACTTTTTTGTTTTCTCACTTCTTTTACAGCTTTTCATGGAATAGTCTGTCTTTTCTCTCTTTATATTTTGAGAATAGACACATTTCAGATTTTGGCTGTGAGAAATTAGTTTTGGAGACTTCTTTCTGTGGCTAAAATGTTGTTTCTTTTCCTGTGAGAGTGTCTTTGATTTTATAAAGAACAGTGATTTATTTGTGTTCAGTTGTTGATTTACTTCCTAGGGAAAAAACAATGAGAAAATGTTGAAGTAGGTAGTTTGTGATTGCAAGTGAGTCACAATTGTAGAACACCTCAGGCTGAGAAGGACTTCTGAGGTTTGCCCAGTTGGGTTTTGGATGTCTTCTGTACTGGAGACTCCACAATCTCTTCGGGCAGCCTGGTCCAGTGTTTGGTCATCCTGACAATAGTATTTTCTTATGTTTAAATGGGATTCCCTATTTGTGTCTCTTGCATCTTGTATTGTCACTAAGTTGTACTGAGAAGAGTCTGGCTCTGTCTTATTTACCATCCTCCCCCCTACTTCCACCGGGTACACATACACATATCATCTCCTCTAAACTTTCTCTTCTCCGTGCTAAGCAATCCCAGTGCTTTCAGCATATTTCAAGTGCTCCAATCCCATCAAGTCCATTAACCCTTTGCTGAACGTGCTCCAGTATGTTTGTATCTGTCTTGAAAGGCAACTTAAAAAACACTGTTTAATCTCTGAAAAAAATGACAAAAATACAGACTTCTAGAAATAGTCTTTGTAGGTACTGACACCAGGGTTGTCAGATACCTTGATGTCAAAACTGGAATTAGAGAGAATACATTGGTAAATCATGATAAATCACTAAGTCACTTCCTTCTCTAAATCCCACTGCACAAATGGAAATTTCTTATGCCTTTTCAGTAATATGTTCCTACGTGATACCTGATAAATTTCTCAAAGAAGGGAAGGAAAAAGAATAAAACCCCTAAATCTGACCACAAACTATATTTTTCTGAAGGTGTTACCTTAATTATCAGTTATTGCAGTACTAAAGAAGTGAGACAGAGTCCTTGCTTTGATATCTTCAGACTCTTAAAAACTGGACTACTAAATAATACTACTAGAGCTAAATAGCTGATAGTATGTTCACTTCAGGAAAGTGACATTACTCCATAGGCACACGAGCTGTAGTAATATTGAAACACTGGAACTGAAGACTGGATCTGAAAAGCATGCAGTTTTCAATGATTGCTGTAAACTATGCCATTTAAAAAAAGGCAGCTTTTAGGGGACATGGAAATGAGATCTAAGCTTTATAGAAAATCCATTCTGGATTACTTCATTATTTGAAAAGAAAAAAGAACTGGTAGTGATTTAACATTAAATAAAGAATATAAGCAAAATATAAATATCTGGGTGGCATTTGAACACAAAATTCTTTTGTGTTTCTCCAAGAGCTGAAGTGAAGTCAGGAAGTGCTGTTAGAATTGGAGAATGAATAGATACCGGCAAACACAACAGTGGCAAGGCTGGCTCTCCAGCAGGAGATACTATCCTAACAGAAGTAAACATGGCATTGGTTTGCTTTGAGGTAAAGTGAGGAAAAGAAATGAGGTTGCTATTTATGACCCAAGGGAACTTAATCCTTGAGGTATGTGGTATGAAAGATTATTTGCACACTTCCAAACTGCAAAAATAGTTACAGTTCCCGGGGTTAGAGAAATCCCTGTGCTATAGCTCAGGGTGGACCTACTGCTGTCATTGATGCTAAGTACTGCGACTGTAACAGCATGGTGAGGGGGTTTTACCTTTGAAGTTCCCCATTATCCATGAAATCAGAGTGTCTTGAAAATCCCTTTGTAAAATGTGCTCTAGATGTGAGGTCGGGTTCCTTGACATGTAAAGCTCCCTCTTTCACAAAGTACCTTCCCTTCCCTCCCCAAAGGGTTTGGTGGTTTGAATCTTTTTTTCCTTCATACATCTGCCCACATAATAAATGGAATCAGTTCAGACCTCTGATCCTCCAAGTGAACTGAGACAATGCGTGGGCCCTCCCTCCCACACTGAAAATTATATCCAGAAAATTGTTTGAGGAGGAAGAAACAGGTGGGGAAGACATAACTTGTGTTGAGCTGATTAGCTGGAGAAGAACCAGCTGAAGTCCAGGAGGAGCAGGCTCTTCTGTAATGTTTGCAGAGAGCTTGAAAGCAGCATAAAAAAGAGGTTTCTAAACCCAAAGAAAAGTACCAATACTTTGAGGATGAACACGGGATTTATTTAGACTGATACAATAAGTCTTCCACAAAAGAATTGGCTCTAATCTATTGTTTAAAAATACTAATAGAAAAAATACCCCCAGGCTAGAGCCCTCGATGTTTAAGGTAAATTTTACAGAAGTTGCAGGTGCTTATTTTCTTGAGTAAATTTAATCGGCTGTTATAGGAAGGAGAGCAAAGAACTAATGGTGAAAGCAGTTACTTATGTGATTCAGTCTTGTTTCTTTTCAGAAAATGAAAAGTCTATGCCTGACTAGAGGAAGAATCAAACAGCAAGAGAAAGAATCAAGTGGTGGGAATGGCAAAGGTCCAGGGCTTCTCTTTTCTTCTCCACACACTGTATTCAACTTAAAAATATTTCACACTAGAATTTCCTTGAGGCTTACTTGTTTGTTTGTTTTTATCTGGAGTATTGCTATGCTTCTCTGGATTTG
Source organism: Manacus candei (assembly GCF_025592945.1). Taxonomy (NCBI): domain Eukaryota; kingdom Metazoa; phylum Chordata; class Aves; order Passeriformes; family Pipridae; genus Manacus; species Manacus candei. The sequence goes on along the minus strand of NW_026138076.1, from coordinate 38,580,241 downwards.
TTTCTGCTCACTCCCTTTACCACATAGGCATGTCCACCTAAACTGATGACTTTCTGGGAGATTTTGATCCAGTTTTTAAGACCATTTCCCCTCTAAGTTTTGGGCTTTCCATAATAGAGGTTTGGTAGTAATCTCATACTCAAGAAAAGCTTCATGTTCTTCAGTTTTAGCTAGTCACAGGAAATTATTGTCACTATGACCATGGTGTAGGAAATTAAGTAGCATACAATATATTTAAAACATTTTAGACATGTATTTTTTTTTCCCTGTGAATTCTTGACACTTACTTTAAAGAAGGTTTTTTTGCGTGTTTCAGGATAGTTTTTTTGAGTGAGGTTTTGTGGTACATTGGTCATTCTTTGGGGTTTTTTGACAGTGAGATTGCTCTGTGTCCTACTGCCTAATTAGCCAAAGGCAGCAATGTACAATGTAAGGACTGGCAGCCTGTTGTGCAGACACCTAACAGGATCTCAAGCAAGTGGGTATGAATGCAGTGGGTAAGTTAGCATGGCTTGGGATCAGGCTTGGGATCATCATAACTTGTTGCAGTTGCTAAATGTACATACAAGACCCGCAGGAAGATCATCACCTTGCTATTTTTGGTAGGACTTTCCTTTTACCCCCTATCATTGGGATATTTAGATGCATTTGAAGGAATAAGAGGATGTGAAATTGAGAGGGATATTTTTAATTCCCTTTGGTGTATGAATCATACGGGAAATTTGGCTTTAATGATGTGTCTCTTTGACGTCCTTCCAAACAAAGTTACTTTCTGCCTTGTGAATTCATGTGTGTACCGAATGAATTCTTTCCCGGGAGCCCTATTTGCCCTCTATGCTGGTAGCTAGACATTAGGTAGTCATTTTGCAGATAATGAAGATAAAACAAAGTCACCATGTGTGACTCATAGGCAGAATATTTCCCTTCTGTTTAGACACGCAGAAATGATTTCTGATTAGCTGGCAGGTCTTGATTTTTGTATTTTAGGAAGATATTGTTTAAGTCCAAAGCATTGCAGATGATTATTTTTGCAGTTGAAATTAAAATACAAATGTATTATACTTAATATTCCTCCTGGAAGAACAGAACAAAATAGTCAGAGGTCATAAACATGCTTTCTTATGGACACTGTTCAGGGCAAAACAAAACTTAGCTTTTTGAGCTAAGTGTCTCCTGGATGCAGGTAACTTAACTGCATACAATTTTGTTATCCAGCCACCCAGAAGGGAATTATGCAGAAGAGTGTTGGTATGGAAAGCGCGTACTCCACAGCACTGTGTAGAATTTCCTAAAAATGTGTGTATTAATTAACTGTAAATTTAACTGTTGTTTTTCTCATGTGGAATTGTTTACAGATCAATTACAAACAGCCAAATACTAACATTTACTAAGGAAAGTGAGAGCAGCGGTGATGCTCAGGCCATATTAATTTGTTACTCAGAAACTCTGAGTACATTCTGTGCTTAATGTTGCGTTTTAGAGTTGATTTTAAGATGACACATGATGGAACTTTGAGCGGTGTTCTGCTTCTTCCCCATCTCTGACATTGTTTATGAAGTGCTGGAACTAGACACAGTGAACTGTTCCTGCTTTAAAGGAAACATCTCTTGCTCCTTTTGCACCCTGTTGCCCAGCAGCTCTGCCCTGAGAGAAAGGAAAGCATCGCCTGGAGCAGCACAGCTGCCATGGGGGTGTTCTGCCATAAAGCAGAAAGAGTGTCCAAATCTCACTTGTTTGGGACTAAACAGAGATCAATGGAATCATTCAGTACAGATGAAATGGGAATGAAGTCCCTAATTTGTCTTCCACAAGCAAAATATCTTCAGCTCTAAGGAACAATACCTCTTTCTGATTTCTACCCCATCCTGCGGTGGCAAGTGAAAGCAAAACTCTGTTATTGTTAGTAATGCTGCTCCACAGAGTTTTAAACAATCCTTTTTCTTAACATCTGGAAAGACTTTTACTGCCAATGAGTGTACTAAGTAATAATTTGGTTCTCAGTGAGAGGACACTTGTAGGTAGAAATGAAATAATCTAGCTTTCAACTGGGACATGGTGGCCAAATCTAAGTGCTGGACTTAAGTATATTTAATTCAATATTTTAGACTTCTTACCTCAGACAGGCAAACCATGAACAATGTGTTGCCACAGCAACAGGAGTCAGACAGTGTTTTGAATACTATTTTCAGCTAAGTGCCTGTAAAATAACTGCAATTTTTAAAAACTGTAATAACCACTTTAAATGCATTTATGCCTGAAGAGAATTTTTGTACATATGTATTCCTTTAAACTGATCCAAGGAGTTAAGGAAATGGTTTTAAAATTCACATTGCCAACATATCTAGACTATTTAAATGGTTAAAATGTATCAAAATAATCTTTCAGCAGTCTTCAGTTTTATTTATTCTTTGCCTAATATCATGTAGTTAAAGTAATTTTCATTCATTTTTAACCACTGATAAAAAGTACAGAAAATGAGAACTGTTGAGCATCTTCCATGAAAAGTAATTTCTAAACCTCACTTCAGTCACATGTAAGAGAATAATTGTGTGCAACTTGCACAATATAATTTGGCACCCATATCCACTAAGGAAGGAAAACTAGGTCAAGAATACAACATCCTCATTTCTAATCAAACTATTTATTTGAGTGTATTAGTTCCCTGCAGAGCTGATGATCTCCCTTATGGTTTTCACATCTACAGCTTGTTACAAATGGTGTGAATGCCTTTTATAAGCTGCAATAAAATTGTGTCTTGCCAGAGAGAGTAAAAAGCCTGATTTTTAATATTCTAATATTAAATAAGCCTGGGTTTCTTCACTGTGCTCAAAGGCTTGCTTCATTTTGCATTTCCATTTGGCTGAACAAGGAGTGAAGTTCAATAATGTACAGTGTTGGCTTTATGTCTGAACATCTCCAAGTCCCTGAATAAGAGGATGCAAGTGCAGGCACCCAAGGGAGAAGATGGTGTGAGACCACTTTCCTTCTGGATCTGGAGAGTACTGCTGAGGTCATCCTCTGGACTATTTCGGTCAGGCACTATACAGTTAAAGCAGGATGGGGGCAGAGAGAGACTGACTTTCCATGAGATGCCTGATCACTGGTGTATGTGTATGTGGTTAAGAGACTCTAGCATTCAACTTCACTGCAGGTTTTCAAACTTATCTTTATCGAGGAGGTTATTAGAAGGTAAGACCCTAGACTCCTGCACATGGGTGAGTGAAAGTTGAACTGTGTGCTTCAGTCAGGGTAGATGTTTCTATGTGAGTATCTGGCCATTTCCATAACCAAAGTTATGATGTTCTATAGATATGTGGGTGCTCATGTTTGATTTTTTTTCCCTTGCTGCTTCCATGAATCCACCTGTGGGTGAAACAGTAGGTATTCAGATATCGCAGATACAAAAATACCTCATTTGGCTACCAGAGATGCCCATACTGAAGCTTCACGGAGTCCAACACAGATTAGTCTCATTACTGACTAATTTAGTGGCTGTGTTGAACAGAATATAAAGTGCAACTTACTACAGGCTATTTTAATGCTAGGTTAGGCATACTGGAGTCATGTCATTGTTGCATAAGGCCATACCTATAGAAATTGCACAGATCACTTCTTTAGGATGTGGTTTGAAAAATGCAGTTAGTGGAGAGAATAAAAGACCATGTTTCCTTGTGAGGAAACTTTGTCTTCTAGAAGAACATTCCTTGAGGAAAACTGGCAGACAATAAAGTCTGTAGAAAGAGAATTAAAGCAAATTGATTTTATATCTGGTCTTAGGATGACTGCATGGGAGCCCTATGGGTAAAGTATTCTCTGAGTTCCACAGTACCTTGTGATGTATGTCACTGCAAAGCACTAACACACTTTTTAAAGGAGGTTGGTGTTAAAGCTGTGGGAGCATCTCAGGCTCTGAACAATCACATCTCATTCCTGGAATCTGACAAAACTAAGAAGCAACATACACATTATGAGCACTAGTGAATATGAAGGGCAATATTTCTGTGTAAGCAGGGACAGGGCAAAATTTAGTGTTTTTTTCCTTTAGTATGTCTTTCTGAAATTATTCACTGCTCCTCTGTCAATTAATTTGCCATAAGTTCAAAGATAGAGCCCTTCCCTGGAATGACTGTTCCTGCACATTTCTGTGAACAATCTGGGGTGAGGTCTGCCTTGTTGCAGGTTGATGTTGAAATAATTACACTGATGTTGATACCTATGGAAATGGGATAAGTCAAAAGATCTTTGTAGGCTTATAAATCTATACTTACCCCAAAGGTAACCCTTCTTAATGGTTACTATTTTCTTTTCTGATCCTTGTGCTCTTCTCTGACTTTTAAATAATTACTAAGAATAAAGCCAAAATAAATAGTATATCTTTAAGAAAGTCATCCTTCAAAAGGAGAGGAGCTTTTCTTTTTAGGGGAAGAAATGCCCAATTGAAACTTCAAAGGGATAACTGCACAGGGCTGATTGAGCTCCTAATACTTGAAAACACATCAAAGACTCGTGGACTTATAATCTTCATATTTATTCATGAGATCCTTAGAAGGAAATGATTCAGCATCAGTGAATTTACAAACAAGACACAAAGAAGGAGCTTTTAGAAAAGAACCCTATTTTAATGAGGGTTGTGGAAACTTTCTATAAGGAACTATCATAATCAATACTGATGTAGGGAGAGGAGCAGAGTGCCTGACTAGATTAGGAGGTAGTTTAGCTTTAACCACTGAGTCTTTGTTTGTGCTCCATACTTGATGAACAGCAAGTCCTTGTCAGTGTGCTGAGTCAGCTGGCAAGGCTTCAATGGTCTTTTTTCTACTGCAGGGACAGCCTTATCATAAAGTGCTTGCTTTTTGTGCATCTTGGCTCCAGCGCTGGTTGGGGTTGCAGGTTGAATTTTTCTTTCTGGAGAAATTTCTCAGCCTCTCCTTGACCCAGGTCATGATTTCTGACCTAAAATGTATTTGGAATGACAGGTTGACTTTGGTTTGAGAGGTAACTTACTAGCTGGCACTTGGGACTTTTCTCATGGTTCAGTTTGTGTGAAGCTGCACAAGTAACATCCCTTTTGCAGAATAAAGATATTTATGCCAACCTTGTATAAGACACTTGCAGATCTAATGAAGGCAAATGCTTTGCAAGAGATCATATTTCTTCTGAATGGACTCTTTTGTGTTCTGAATTTGTAGCTTGAAAACAGATCTACAAGCTCAAGTCTTGCAGAAAGGAGAGTTTGGGACAGCATTATCAGAGGGTCACCTAGACCAATTTACTATCTAAGGCAGGATGAACTATTCCTTTTTCTCACCAAATGTTTCTAACCTGTTATAGATATTCCATAAAAGAGAGATTGATCTTCCCAGTGCTTCTTAGTTTACTTAGGTATGAGGAAAAATCTTCCTAATTTAAATGGACTGGATGTGCTACCGGGAAACCCTCCATATCCCACTGTTCACTCAGAGATCGTACTTGGCACTTCTAAAATCTGTTAGTAGAGGCAAATGAATAAAGGAAAATAATTGATTTTTTTTTTTCCATCCCTTTCCCTCTGGTCCTGGAAAACTATCACCTTGGGCAATTTTGCTGGAGGATCTGATACACCTCTAATTTTAGTTGTTCAGTTTGGTTAGTTGACTGTGCTGCCTACAGGCTTTGTGTAGACATGGTGTAGGCATGGTGTAGGCATCCTCCATGGTGTTCTGAAATATGCCAATTTTTTTTCTTCTTTGAAGTGGGCTCTGAAGGAGCCATGATCATCACCTCTATCCGTAATCTTCCAGAGCACAGAGGATAACACGAGAGGATAAGGCAACAGGCTTTGTCAGCTGAGGTGGTCTGCCAGGTTGGGCTGGCATGAGATATTCCCTGGAAGATGCTGTTAAGAGATCCCTACTGTGTATTGCTCAGTCACGTATATCAATCAGGGTGCTGTTATTCTTTGAAATGTCTTTTAGGACTTTGGCAGGGAACCTTTAGATTCTTTTTTCATATTTCTTTGTTTAAATTAAATATTATCCTTCTTTCTACCCACTCCCAGGTCTTTTCTCCAACAGCCGTGATCTAAAAATATTGAACCAAGAAATTAACCTCTGCTTACTTCCATGTCCCCAAAGAAGAGCAAAAATCAAGATGTAAAAGCAAGTCTTTATGCTTTGTTCTTCTCCATTTGTTCTGTGGCACTGAGAAATTGAAATGTTAATAAGCAGGGCAGCAGTCTAGATATCAGCATAGTGCAGAAGGTGCTTGCTGGAAATATATATAATTTTGTGCCTGCGTTTTTCATTTGTAGCTTAATGTCTAAGGAAAGACAGTACATTTTTCTAGGAGCGTAGCTGATTGATTGAAAAACTTGACTGGAAATAAAGAGGTTTGGGATATAGTGTTCCAGAAATGCTAACCTTTTTTTATTCTTGCTCTTCTTTCATCTTGCAAGCTTAGCCACGGTCTTTACTCTTTGTCTTTTTCTTGGAGAATGCAGCCTTTCAAAGATTAGTGTCTTTGAAAATTGACTGGAATTTCTAAAGGTGGCTATTGCAGTTGTTTAGAACATCTAGTAATCTTTAATTGTTCATTTGTATGATGAAATAAAGGTCTTTTGGATGTAAGGGAGATGAAGAAAAGGTTAAAATTGATAGTGGCTGAGAGGGCAGCACCTTCCTTCTATGCAAAGAGGTCTGGATAGGAAAATGTTCAGTGAAATCTCTGCCATCCCTCTGTTTAGGAAGAACTGTTGCTGTTAGTCAGGATCATCAGGTGGAATATTGACTTATATTTTATTATGAAAACAAATATGATTATTCCACATTCACACTATATTTTGAGATAAATAAATTATTTATTATCAAAACTTTACTCATTAATAGGGAATCTTTCTGTATTACCTTAAAGTTTATTAAAAGGTTCTCACTAATCTTTATTGCACCTGTTGATTTAATTTCACATTTAACAGGTGATTGAATTTGCATAAATGTAACTTTTTCAGAGGTCTTAACATCTGAAGACTTAGCAAGAACCACTTGCTGGAATGTTATACAGTATTCACTGTTTGTCTGATACTGCCAGTGAAAGTTCTGCCTGTAGCTTTCTCACTCTTTTGTATCACTTCAGCATAATTCCATCGAGTATGTGTTCACTCTATTGGGAAATAAACCTAGAATGGTTTAGACACTTGAGTTTTGCTGAGGACTGGGTAGCCATTCGTCTTCTTTATTGTCACTTTTTAGCTCCACCAGTTGAGTTTGGTAAGTGAACATATGGGATAAAAACAGTGATAGACTGTCCTGTCTCTCCCAGCTGCCTCGTGTCCATTTCATCTTGTCCTACTTCTTTGCCTTCTCATCTCCTTTCAGAAGGAGTCACTGGCTGATGTTAATACATACTGCATACTGCAAAAGAGTAAGTTTGACATATAAAGAGCTGTAGCCTCACGGTGACCTCTTCTCTGAAGAGGCATGCCAACTTGTTTGTCTGAAGTGTTCATGGCTTGTTCTGAAATACTTTAGGATCAATCTTTAAGTTGTCCATGTATCACCTTTCTTGCAAGCAAAGCATTCCTATGAGATGAACTGTATCCTGTGTCCCTCTCTTATCCCAAGTGGTGTTCATCCCTCCTATATGGGTCTCCCTCAAAACACTGCATATACTGAATTGTCCCTAGTAAGATGCATAATAAACATTTTTTAATATATAGAGTCCATGTTAGATGTAAACAAGCAAAGCAAAATCCAGAAGAAAAATTAGTTATACATGTGTTGCATCCCATGTGTTTATTATGAAACTACAGGGATGTGACTTCTGTGGATTCCTGTGGACCAGGCTGGAAATATCACAGAGCACACTGTGTTACTCAAAGTGGTCTGTCTGGAGGGCAGGTCTTTCCATATTTATACATTTTCCAAATTACTTCAAGGCTGCTCACATGGCATATTTAAGTCCCTTGAAATACACCTTTTTGTTCACAATAGGTCCTTCCACAATAGAAATTCTTTCACAACAGAAATCTGTGTTTTCTAGCCTTGTGGTTTAAATGATTGTCTGTCTGGATGCATAGTGAAACACAGCCCACAAGACTCCTAAACCTATTTTGCCGTAGGATCTTCTTCCACCCATTCTGACAATTTGTAGGGTTTGATGAATGATTTCAGTGATAGCTGTAGAGAAAAACTTCATTTCAGTAGCACAGTGGATTTCAATAAGAGATCTGATCCAAAATACATGCAGCTCTTACCCTGGGGGTTATGTGTAAAAATGAAACCCGTGCAACCAACCATTTCCTCAACAACTGCAAACTTTTGATATGGTTTTTTCAGAGCTATTACCCAGGGTCAGAATAAGACTATAATATTGCTCTTAACGTAACACTGCCTTTAATCAGAGAAATTGCTATTGCATGGAGAAGCTTCTAGGACATCTTAAAAAATATTTCACTAAATCATCCTGCAGTCTCACATTACATAAAACTTCAATGGCACATTTCACTTTTGACTTCCTAGTAATGGGATTTTCTTTCTGTCACAAAACATTACTTCTTTTTTGCCTTGGCTCAGAACAGATCCAGCTGCTGCTGGATAGTGGTGCTCCACTGCTACACAGTGGAATGTTATTTACTGGAGTCTGGTGCTAGGTAAATTTCCATGTAAAAATTTCATGGGAATGGGGTCTCCAAAATAGATGTTGGCTTGGTTCTTCCCTTTTTTCCTACCCTTGCTTTCAATTAGAAGTACAAATTTTCCATCAACTGTGAAATCCCTTGTAAAATTTAAAATTGCAGATCTCTGCAAGTAGTGAATCTACCTTTAGTGCAGCTTTTAAAAGAAGGATTGCTAAAGTAGCTAGCTAAGTGGGTTTTATGAATGTCACACTGACAGGCTCTTAATGCTGCATTTCAGTGCTTCGAACTGACTGTTTATCTGTGAAGAACTCTATCCTTGGTATTAATACTTGTGTTAAGGCCTTCAAAAACCTTGGACTAAATAGTTCAGGATATCACTAATGTTATTTCCTATAGATGCACTATTGTATCCTTTGTACCAGAATGAAGTCAGTACTTGTACATGGCTAGATATCTCGAATTGGAAAATGAACCGTAAAATTCAATCCACATTGATATATATCTTTCAAAATAATAGTCACAATTATACAAATTACTTTGACAGCCATAATATATCTGGCTGCAGACATTCCCTTTATTCTGTATGGGATGCCTACTTCTAAGAGTAAAACACTACAGAAGTTCTGCAGGGGAACAGAGAAATAGGAATTAATCCATTTGATAAGGTGGGTTGGAGGGAAGAAACATAAAGGTTGCATGGTATTCTGTAATTAAGTATTTGCAGTCATTATGGGGAGTAACTATTGTAGGTATACTTTGGTTTGAAACTGAATTTCCTCTGTGCTTTAGGAAGTATCAGAAGCTTAACATATCTGGTACTTGATACCAAAAAAGTGACATAGAATTTCAAGGAAGTAATGAAGTGTCTTAACAATTGGAAGTACAGTTATGTTTTTAATTACTTTGCACAATGATCTTAAACCATTGAAGCAATCCATTCTTTAACAGCTCTCCCATTTCCATGGGATTAGGTGTTAGGCATATCTAAAGGAATTTTGCAGTCAAGTCTTGCAGGTATTAATTAATGTGAGAATGACCAAATTTTGCTTGTGTACTCAGCAGAGGCCTAAACTCAAATCAAGATAAATTGGAGAAAGCTGGGTCAAGGCTAGCACAACCAACTTTACAGCTGAATGCTCTTCTGCAGCTCAGGCCCAAGGCATCCAAACTGTATTATAAAACCCAAAAAGCAGTAAAAGTGAGCCACCAGCACAAACATTGGATTTCATGCATTCATTTTGCTGTCAAGTGTACTTATGTTTCAGTGCAGGTGGCTTGTGCAGCTTTCTGTCATCATTTTGTTTCTCACTACCAGGGTGCTGAAGAAGAAGGGACTGGGATAATTCATTTTTTCATGGTCCCAGTCCAGTAACTTGAATATCTTCTTTCAGGCTCACATTTTGCTGGTTAGGCTACTATCTAGAAATACTGCTCTTTACTCTATAAACTATGTGAGGAAAAGATAAAGTCCCTCTCAAGGGAAGTCTTGAGACTCCTAACATAGATCTTATCTAAGCAGCATCTGAAGTATTTAGGTTGCTGACTTGCTTCTACAGGGGCTAAAGGAAAGAGGTTTCTAGAACAGCAGTTTGTCCAGTGACATAACCATGTAAAATCTGAGTAACCAGATTTCAAGAGGGACTTTTGTTATCCTCTTATTTTGAGAAATCACGAGAAAATACAATTTTATCTCAAGTCAAATGAGAATGATTGTAGCAGAAGAGCCCTGGGAGTTTAGCTTGGGAAGCTCTTCACAGGACCTGAGGGATGGATGTGGAGCCACCTGTGGTGATCAGAAGGCAGGCTGTCTGGTGGGAAGCTATATGGGGCTGAGAACACAATACCTTCTCCATAGCTGATGCAGTGACTTATTTTTTGCCATCTTAGCAAGCTGAAGTGGCTCAGTGCAGGGTTGGAGGAAAGCCAGTTCTGGCACAGAGAGGGTGCAGGGCCACAGTTTGTGATGGACAAAAAAAATCAGGAATGTGGCAGCAAGTGATTAGATCAGCTCAGGCTAGTTTGGAAGCAGAGGTTTATTTTTCTTAACTTCTTTTCTTATATTTTGACTGCTTTCATGCTTTGTACCTTCCCCAAAGGTTTCTCTCCTGCTCCATGAGTCCTAGTGAGCCCACTGATCTCTGCAGCACCACATGGCCGTGGCCGTGCTGCATTACTCATGCTTTCCACTTGCTCAAAGTGTGTATGCCCAGCAAAACTGAGCTGAAGTTGCGAGCTGTTTGGCTAAACCTACTTCTGAAAGTCTAAAAAGAAGGACCCTTGAAACCATGGTTTTTCTAAGCAGACATTTTTGGACCTAAGAGGCTGAAGAGGTGGCATGTACAGGGGAAAGAAGTAGTATGGGAAAGTACAGAAATCTGTTGCTGAGATGACCTGCTGGTGATGCCATATAAAAATGGTTTCTTAGGCACACAGGAAAGTACTTGTTGGATTGGAAACCTCTTCAGTCAGGTGCACAGGAGGTGCTTTGAAGAGGTGGTGCAGCACAAACACAGATGTTCCTGCATATGGCCCTGGGACACAGTGTTGAAGTTCCCATCCCTGTTCCTTTTGAATATTCTCTGCCAAGCTTCAGTAATTGAAATCCCTGTTCAGCTGGGGGTCTTGGTGGCTTATACTGTCCCTACTTACATGAACAAGAATCACATCTGTGGTGGTTTGTAACTCCAGGCAATTTAGATAGCAGTCTAAAGTGGATATGGAATAAATAAATCATGGGCTTAGGAAACAACTAGCTGCATGGTTGCATTTCAGAGGTTACTTTGTTACAGATAGAGCACCAGTTTGTTCGCTGACAGTTGTTTTTGTCTGTCTCTTTGCAGTTGTACATAACTCTGTGGAAAGCCACTGTAGTGTAGCAATGCATCTTTATTGTGTGTCTTCTCCATGGCTAGCTAACAAAGGATGGAAATCTGGTACATGTTTGTGGATGGCAATATCGCAGACTTTCATGACTTGTGCTTGTACCTCTGGGTATATTAGTCAGCTTCTGGTACCTCCATTTTCTTTTCTTCATGTCTATCAGCAGTTCTGAATTTTGTTTCTATTGTATTCAAATGCCCACATGTTTTTTTTAAAAGGTGCTTGACCAAAAGGTCAGTTACTTCGGGTGTGTAGAATAATGATTAGCAGAAACTGAAAATGAGCATGTATCATATGTATAATGAACTCTTCATGCATGCAGGAATGGGGCAGTAATAGTGGTTAACACAAGATAAGCAGGTCTGGCTGGCTGCTGATGGGAAGGCCTTCCTTTGTATTGGTTCTTGTCACGTTAGTGGGAATCTGTTCCCTCTCTGTTACTTTAAAGGATGAGTTGTTAAGCTGCCTGTGCTGGGGGATAATAGATAGACTGCCTATATCCAACACCTATGAGCTGAGATTGCTGTTTGCCCTGTGGGGACTGTAGGGTTTTGCTGAGACTTGGGTAATGACAGTCTCATCTGGAAAATGTGAGGCTTCAAAGCTTCCTTTGGCCAGAGGTGGGATTTGTAATGGATGGATTCCCATGCACCTATTGTGGAAGTTATCGCAGGGTTATAGGTGGTGCAGTTACCTGAGCAGGGTGCTCAACCCCCCCGATAGCACGAAGAGAAATGTATAAGTCGATGACTGTCACCAAAATTATGCAGATTCTTTCAAGGTTTGGATAGATTTGGCTTAATTTGGGGATTTGACAGCAGCTTTGCCCAGGTTCCTACATGCAGCATGTGGTAACAGCTTGTACCCATGCATGTGTCAGTCTGTGCTTTTGTTCTGCAACTTTTTCCAATGAACATTTGACTGTTGGTTTTGAATGTACATGTTTTACATGTGGTTTATACACAAATACTGGGCTGTAGGAATGATTAACCGTAATATATAAACAAAGTATGCACATATGGGTACAATTTTAACCTCCCTCCCTTCTTGGCAAAAAAAAAAAGAAAAAAGATAAAAAAGAGGGTACATATACCTAACATGTACCTAATTAAATGCTGAAAAATCCATATTACTCTCATGCAAACTCCCTAATAGAGTTCTTGGTCTTCAGCTTCACTGAAGAAACATATACAGGAAGTTACTCTACCTTTTATTTTGCAGTAATATTTCGATGTTAAATTCCATTGTTATATGGCTTATTTTGCTACCAGTAAAGTAATAAAGGCATAAATGTTCTCGTGAAACCACTGTCTCAGGTAAACATTTAGTTCCTCAGAAGAGATGCTGTGGTTTACTTTAATGGAGCAACATCTGTTCTTTCAGAATTAAATGAGTTCCCTGCACAATAATTAATAAAAATATTTCCACTGAATATGTCTGGCATATTTTTTATCATACAAATATAAACTCATACAATTGGTGGAAACAAGAACACAATAAGTGCTCTTGTCTTCTTTCCTCCCACCTCCCTTAGAGGGTCTCTTAACAAAGAACTTCACTAGATAGTTGTTTTGTTGGTCTGAATGCCTAAACACTGATAGTTCTTTTTGCTGGGAAGACTAGATGTGTTTTCTCGACAGCAATAACTGCAGGAAGATTTCTACTTCTTCTGATTGTGTGATGCTATGGAGTTAATAATCCAAAAGCATTGCATTAAGATGCTGCAGAGCCTGAGTACACAAAAGAAAGTCCTAATGTATGCTTTTTTAGGTTGTTCCTCCCCAGCAAAATTCACTAGTAAAGAGAATGGGCCACTGACCTTCCATCAATCAGCACACAGGACTCCACACAGAGTGGATTTTGAGATCTGCAAATAAAAATGAAATTCCTCAAAGTATGACAGGAAGAGAATGGTGAGTGTATTCGCTTGATTTTTTTTTTAATATTATAAAAATATTAAACTGCATTGTGCTCATGTTGGACACCAGATGGTAGGATGTTCTTAAGCTTGGTGACAATTTCTACTGTAACTTCTGGTCATTCATTGCAAAGAGGTTTACTATCTCACACAGCAGCTAAACAGGCTGATGGTAGAACTTAAAATGCTGTAGGAAAGATGTTTTCTGTAAACAATTGAATAGTATATCCATGTTATGCAGTGATGTTGGAACATATTTTCCTCTGTTGACAACTAAGGAGCATTACAAGTTGGACTTTTCTTTCCTCCCCCCCCATGGGCTTATGTTATTAAGGAGAAAGAGAAGACTGAGTAGATGACTTAATGTCCCTTTATTTTTAATTTCCCTGGCTGTGATTACTACTTTCAGTGACACCTTTGCCCATTACATTTACATGTGTCTTGATCTAAGACTGACAGCATCTGTGTAAAGGTCAGTTTTGGAAACAGCATGCTGGGATTTAGCTTCCCCAGAAGCATGCATCTTTATTGAAAGGGAAACAAGTGGTTAAATTTGGTGGGGATGGGAAGCTTTTATGTTCCATTATGAAGGAAAAATCCTTTCAAGCAGTTCAAGCTCCGCAACTGTCAACAATGCAGACTGTTAAAGGGATAGCAATCAGCCTACACACCAGACACAGAGATTGAATTCTTACTGCTTGTCATGTAACCAGAGATAAGAGTATTTTCCAGTGACTCTGTTAAAATAAATGCTGTCATAATGATTCTGAGTGAGACTCATCCAGATGTTGCAGACTCCTCGCTGTGGTATTTATTCATAAATCTTGTTAAAATATAATCAGAGAAAACATGTCTCAATTAAAACCATCAAAACTCTGTGACAATGTTCATGCAAATGCAATAATAATCCTGATGTGTTGACTCAGAATTTGTGCAGTAGGTTATTGGTATATTTGAACCTGCTGATGAGAACTCGCCAATTAATACAAATATAACGTCTTACAAGTAAAAGGGGAAACGTAAGTTCCCCTCTACATGAAGGATTATGGATTATGCCCTTTTTGCCTGTATGCATATGACTGCTAGGACTTCCACAGTGCTTAAAATTCATAAAAATTTTCATATGTATTAACTTGTACATGGGCTCATAACTTCTCGTACTTACTCTATACAATTGTTTTTACCTAATCATGGTATATAACACCATTTCATTCAGAAGTCTGGTTGTGTAACATAAGTAGAGAAGAATATGAAGATGAAATAGAGTATGTATGAACAACCTAGAGGACAAAACAACTTGTATAAACTGGAGTATCACCACTCTTCTTTCAAAAACTTGACTGTGCAGCCATAGCAGTCTGCTTTTCATTTCCCTCTGGTAAACTGTATTTAAAGAAGCAAAAAATGCCTTAAGTCTGCATTTCCCTCTAAATAATCTGCTGCCCTGCTGTAGAAATACTACTCAGTTACCACAGGGAGAGGATGGTTCTGATCTGATCATTCTGTTAGGATGTGATCATGCCATGACAGATTTGTCGCTGAAGCTTTAAGACTACTTGCAAGTACCAAAAAGAAACAACTTAGCTTGGAAATTGTAACATCGCGTGTCAAGTATAATTTGTATGCAGAAAGAGCTCAGGGATAATTCTTAATTTTTAGGCTCAACTTTAAAGCTGGATGAGCTTTTTGGGGACTGAAGTGCTACAACAAAGTCTTTAGGGTACTTGCAAGTTAAGGCGTGACTGACAAAATGTATCTCAGTGAGTTCAGGAGCATTCCAAGTAGCTGGATGGAAGAAGGCTAAGCACACTTTGTTATTTGATGTGCAGTAGCTTATTGCTCTCTAATAACTTGTTTGTGTGTCTGACCCTATGGTGACAAAAGTTAAGACTCCTGCTAAAAATTTGTAGCAAACTTGATAGAAACAAATTCTCATGCTGCAAGACAGAAACCACAATGCTGAGGCTTGTAAACTGCAAATTGATTCTATAAGCCACAACTGTGTAAGCCCAATGTTTATCTTTCAGTACCATTGTGCGCTATTGCAAATGGTTCCCTGGGATTTGGGTATTCTCTGACTGACTTACCCCAAAGCAGAGGACTTTCCCATCAATCTCTGACCACCAGGATGCTGTTCCTCCTCTCCTATCACTACCAGATTGGACTACACAACTTCTGGGTTGGCACAGACAGCCACCATTTTCATACTGTGGAAAAATGTGCAAAAGAGGTGTGCGATTGTTGCACTAATATCTGATTGTAAGCATTTTTACATCCTGTCTTGATACTAGCCAGGCATCAGAAAATTCTTTTCAACTCAGAATAGGTGAAGGTGAAACTGGAAATAAAAGAACATAAAATATCCCAAGTAAACCCAAATTACAAACTAGATCCAAGTTACAAATCCCTAAAGAAATTATAGAAGAAGGAATGAAAGAAAACCACACTTGATATAAATTCACTGATCTACAAAGTACTCGGTAGAATTCCTTTAGAATCTTTCCTCAGGAGAGATTGTGTCCTCCCCCATGCCCTACATCTCAGACTCACTTTATGCAGACAGGTCCTAGAAGAGGATCCTAGCTCTTACAGCTGACGACTTTTAGTCCTCCAGGGGTTTCTTTCAGTCATCCCATTTTCTCCTCCAAAATGCATTTACCTTTGAGTTATTCAGGGAATACACTTTTAGCTTCTGCTGGTAAAAGGACTCTTTCACTTTTTCACTCTTTTTCCATCACAAAGATGCAGGTGTGTTACTTTTGCAGACTGCATGACGTTTCCTGTCCTGGACTGGCCTAGAGGTCATTCCTTGACTCTGAGAGTTATTTTCATCTCCCTCACTCCCACAGAGAGCTAATTTGTATGCTTCAGTGTGAAGTGTCTCCATCCACTAAGCCTGTCTTTCTTCATGCACAAACTGATGTAAAATGTATGTAGCTCATTTTTTCTTTCGAGAGCGGATGCTTTGGGTGAAAAATAGGTTTGGAGTGATTGACTCTTCAAATCAATCTTTGGTAGTGCAACACACAGAATTGAGCTGCATAGCTTTCTTTGTCCTTGCAAACCACACTGTGAAGCAGGAAAGTGCTGTTCTCTGTATTATGCCTAGCAAACCAGAGCACAAAGAGGCTTAGAGGAGATTCCCCTAGGGATTTCAGCAGTCAGTGTTAAGTGTCCCTCTATGGCTAAATCCATGTGCAGGCCACAAGCCTCCTATTTAATACTGTGAGTGCCCAAACTGCCTTTGCATCTTAAGTCTTGTGAGTTCCCAGAACAATCCTCATCCCACCTGGGCACAGGAAATGAGCAGCTGTCTTCAACTTATGGACATTTCTCTGCCTGTGTTTTGAGAGTCCAAGGAGAGATTGAAGGGGTTGGAGAAGCTTATGTTCAAAAGTTGTTCAATAACCGACAGCAGTGCATCTGGGATGTGGAGAGAGGAAGGTTTGATGCCCAGCTTTGCTTAAAACATTCAAAACCTTAAAGCATTTCAAGTCTGCCAACAGAATAAGCAAAATAAACCTGGCAACTAAGACATTTTATGGTGGGAATAACTCTGTCTCTTGTAATTGTATTCTCTCTCAAGACATTCAAGAAGAAAATAATGCCAGAGTTACTGGGCCAGAGTGCAGTGGACTTCCAAGGTGAATGGAGTCACCTTGGCAGAGAAGGGTCAAGACCCTGCTCCACACAACATCAGGTGCTCTTTGTCAGACTTTCACTGTCATAAAGGTACTTCCATCCCCTAATGGTGTTGATTTCTGCTCTCCTTGACCCCACAGCTCCAGAGTCCCTGTGTTGATCACAGCAACTCTCAGGTCTCTATAGTAACTTGCCTCCTACCCACAAACAAGAAAGTTTATGTCTAAGCAGGGCATTGAACCAACTGCAGTCTTAAATAACTATCCTTCCAGTAAATAATTTGATATTCGTTACCCCTTATTTCTTTCAGCTTGTATTTGTTAGTTGGGATATCAAGGCTAGAGGTGTCTTAGTGAAAGACAAAATAGCAATTTTGAACTGTAAGAGCTAGGGAATGGAGGTTAACAGCAAGTGTGAAGGGTTAGGCACTATTATTATACATGTGTTCAGTATGTGCTGAAGGACTTGGCAGTGATGTGGCTCCCTTGTTAATTTGGAGACCAGTTGGCATTGAGCAAAGGAGTCTTTTGTGCTCACCAAAAGCACTCTGGTATCCAAATTAAAAGTGGGGATGACCTCTGAAAGCGAAGTAGCACTCTCAACTAAAGTGTCACGTTCTCTTGACGTTGCTCTGTTGCTGGTGTTGAACTGTGGATGTGCACTTTGGGAGGAGGTGGAAGATGTCCCATATGAACTATGTCAACCATCTTATACTTCCAAACCTTTGATAGTCTGGTGTCTGGATAAACAGTAGTGGGGCGTTTGCTGATGTCTTAGAGTCACCTAATCCATTTGGTTGAATTCTGCTTCTACCTTGCTCTTAAAATCTTGGGGTGTGGTACTGTTTCTCATTTTCATGCCGGAAAAATAAGTTTATTTCCAAGACTATGAAGCATCTGTTGGTTAAAAGTTATAAACTGTAATTCCATAACCCTTTATTGTCTCCAAGTGTATATCTAAGGAAATATTTGAGTAGACTGAAGTGGTATTGATACATTGTCTAATGGATCTACAGCAAATGCTACTCCTCTATGGAGGGCAATCTGAGGACTGCGGCCCAAAAAACAAGTAACAGCTGAAATGTAATCATCACTAGCAAGAGAATGAATCTATGACAGAAATTACTACGGGAAAAAAAATGTTTTGGACAGAACAAATGCTTCCTGAAGGATGGATGCATGGCTTTGTGCTTATGATTGAGAAAGTTCAGGTTAAGTTTGCTGAGGGGGATATTTCTGCAAAATCCCTCTTGATGAAAGTCAGGTCCTTAATTTAAAAAGGCTGTCATACTGTCTGCAATCTATTTATCAAAGTAGGATGGAAGACACTTTTCTTCAAATTTATAGCCTCGTCAGCTTGTAAATGTAGAAGTAAACTGAAGTAGAAAGTGTTGTGTTATTTTAAAAACTGATTACTTTCTAGAAAAGACCTCTATCTCTGTTTGCTTGTCTCATTATTGTGACAGCATTTCTCTGATAGCTTGCTGCTGCCAGTCCTTATTAGACAGGCAAACACATAGGTGCTTTTGTAGGCGCTGCTATTTTGTCCTCTGGATGGACTTTGTCCTCTGTCTTCCCAATTTGCCTATTGTGGACTACTGCAAACTGAGCAATGGGAAACTCTTGATTTCAAAGGTGAGAGTCTTGTACTCATGGCTTCAATTTTCAGCTGTTAGAGCAGCCTCATAATCTTCATCTACCCCAAAGGTGTGAGATAGGGTCCATGTGCAATAACTTTTTGATGCTGAAATAATCCAAACTAATGAATGAAATCCTCTTTATAATCATGAACTACCTTTTGAGACTGATCTGTCTTGTTTTATCACAGTGGTTGTAAAGTGACAGGCTCAGATGTTTAAACTTACATGAAAGCAATGTCACCTATTTTACTCAGACCATACTGGAAAGGGTTATGACCAGGCATAGAAGACCAGATGTTCAGAGGAGCTCAGCTCCCCAGTTAGGCACTTAGATGAGGTCAGTTTTTCACCTTTGTTTCTCTCAACATAAACTAGAAGGTGCTCAGTAGGGCTGCACCTTTGTAATCTCATCTCAGTGCCAAAAATAAAGCAATGAGAAAAGGAGCTGCATGTCTCAGGAAATTGCAGCATTTTAGTATCACTGATCTCAAGTGAGAGAATGAATTGAAATGCATCAACATAAAATTCACAGAACACAGAGATCTCTTACTTCATTATTTTGTACTGATAATAAAATATTTCAGCGTTCATAAATTGTACTATTGGTTTTGTTAATCTCTTATAGGCTACAGGGCTCATATGGGGAGGCACTTACAGAATATTTTGTGCCTCTTTACCCTCCCTTTCTCACAGTCAAAATGAGCAGAAGGTGCTCTATCACAGGCAATACACTCCTGTTTGTCTTTGGTGCTTCTTTTCTGTCCCAAAAGCAAGCACAGAACTGGACTTTCAGAGTGTGAGAACAGCCAGTGTAACAAAGACAGTAATAAGAGAAAGTACTTGATTTAATACATGTGCTAGACAAACAGATGAACCACTTGCTGGAAAACAACCTAAGTGGGATGAACTCTAGTTATAAATAAATTATTACTGGTGCTTGTATGGCAAGTTTGGAAGCTTGCCATGGCACCCACTTTTTATTATGCTGCTCTTTGAATGTTTGACACATGCCCTGACTTGTATAAGCACATTGTGGGTTTTTTTCTTCAAGCAAACAAGCAAGCTTGCTTTTTTTTCTGTACAAGAAACAAAATCTGCAAAAATACATTAAAAAAACAGGAATGCAAACTGCATTCAGCCTGTACCCTCTGGCAGCCATCTTTAAAAAGAGTTTGGGTTCTTACATACACAGGAGTTTGGAGGATGTCTTCAACTCTCAGTGGGTTTGTCAGGTCTGTGAATCACAGCAAATCTCACTAGAGATAGACCATGTTAATAACATCCCTCTTTCTTCAGACATGCAAATGTCCACAGCAAACAGCTGCTGCATGAAAGAAATACGGCACAGGATTTGTGGCAGCTAGGAAAGGGATGTCTCCCTGTCCTGCTGCTGGGAGGCAGCCGCCACTGAGAAGGGAGTGGACTTGGAGTTTGGAGTGAACAACATCTCTAGTCAGCATAGGAAGGGCTGGCAAAACCTGTCCCTCTGAACCAGTTCTTCCACAAGCTCTGTGGCTCCCTGGGAACACTGCATTTAGGAGAAACTGAAGCAGGAAACAGCTTTGGACAGAAGACTGAGATGCTATTGCTTTCTCCCCCACAACCCATAAGCAGTTAGATATGCTGAATTTGCTGTGTGCAAGGTCACAGCGCAACAATAAGATTTTTCCTACTCACATAAAAAGTTGGAACCTTTAAATAGGGTAGGGTGGATGCTTGTGTACTGGGAGTAGCACATGGTCTTGATTCTACCTTTTTCATTAAGAAGAAAGTAAATGCTTGCCCCTATAAAAAGCAAGGTTTTAAATTTATGTGTACTAAGCACAACTTCCTTACTTCAGTGGATAGATAAACTGTATCAATGTATGTATAGCCAGTTTGGGGTTTTGTTTATTAAGGTGATTTAGCTAATAATTTTAAATGATTTTTCACATTAGTAGTTTGGTGTTTTCCACACGGTATTTCTATTTGATTTTGTGTTGTTTCCTTGAGCATTAATAAAAATTGATTTAGGCAATAAACGTTGTGGTGGCAATCCAATAAATAAGAGAGACCCTGTAAAGCGGTATTGAAATAGGAGACTTACTGTGAATTGCTTCAGCAACAACTTTCCCCTTCAGGTGCCAAACCATCAACAAGTAGCACTAACTTATGTGCAATAGCCCTACTACTGTGAGGTAGAGACAGGCAGGTTTTTGCTTCCTGCAAATCCAATAAGATCTTGTTCCTTCTGAGAAAGGATTATTTCAGGGTAGATGGTGGCAAGGATGCTATATGATAGAGAGGTCTAGTTGGGGGTATCACAACCAACTCTGTGCTGTAGGTATAGCACAAAGTGCTTTGGCAAGAATCTGTCATTCAACCTCCTTGTCAGCTGTTTCTGAATTTATGTTAGAGGAGTGCATTCTGGGAAACTGAGGTACCACACTTTTTCTTCCTTTTCCTCTTTTAGAGGAAGTGCTGATGAGAGGAAAAAGATGTAACTTGACAGGGTATGGACAAAAGAGCTGCAGTACAAAAAGCATTGTGTTGAAATTATAAGGTACTGTGCACTTCCTTTAATCTAAAGCTCCTGAATTCCTCAAAAACAAACTTAAAAGAAAAAAATTGAAATACGAGTAAACTATTAAACTGATATTTTCACCTTAAATGCTGATTTCTACCAGGTAGTCCCTTTCACAAAATGCTGCACTAAGGTGTTGACTTAGTCCAAATGAGAGGTCTTTGCTATGAAAGTCAATGCAAAAGGATTGACTGTGCTGCAAAGAATCTGGACTGAATACAAGACTGGTTTGCAGATGGACAGATAGGTCCAAGCCAGAGAGAAATCTGGATGGTATGGTAAGTAGCAGCCCATATTTTACCTGTCTTCTCATTCTCAGATGGTGTGTTAGTATCTAGTCAAGGGGAATTCTGGTGAGGATTTCCACTGAGGTTATTAGGGAGGCTCTGCAAATATTTACAGCTATTTTTGAAGACAGGAAAGGACAAAGACACAATTTTTTTAATAAATTGAGGAATTAAAGACTCTTTTTTCTCCAAATGGCAAATCTTGGCAAGTAGATGAAAAGCTTATGGAAACAAATTGAACCCCAGGACTCAGCAGTGCTTGCTGTGAATGGTGTAACATTGCAGAGTGCTTCGAAAGGCTCTGATTTTCACTACAAGCCTTTCAAAAAGAAGGTATCTTTTCACCCCAACCACTACAAACCCACATAGTTGTTCAATGTCCAGCAGCTTCTGTGGCTCTGATGTGATGCTTTGTGTATTGGGAAGGTGAAATTCCCGGGGACATAAAGAAGTGGCACAAGGGAGATGCCGATCTGGCAGAAAGTTTGCTGACAAATATTGTTTGCATTACAACTGTGTAAAAATGTGATGACCAATGGCTCCTAACAGGAAACCATCCCTTTGGATGACGGAGTGCAGAGCTGAACCTGTACCTAGCTCTGGAAATCAGCTGGATATCTTGGAACAGACTGAATGTAGGTGCTGGAAAGAGTAGCAGAAGTGAGAGAGGAGGAGTGGTTCTGGAGGGGTTGGGAAGTTAGGAGCTCTCTGCAGCCCTATGCTATTTGAACAGAAGAGGAAGAGCTTTCTCCAGTGGGACTCATAATTTCCAGTGATCTCAAGCAAGCTCTGACTACAAAGAGATTGAAAATCTGTGATCTGAGACTTGCACTGCCTTAATGTAACAAGCCTAGTCAAAAGTCTACAGCCATGGATATGGCCTGTGGTGCTAAATGTCAGAGAATATTTAAAACCTTAAACATTTAATTTGAGTCAGAATCCACAATGGAGTAGCCTGGACAAGGGATAATTTCTAAAATGAAAAGAGAGAAATAAGATAAAGATAAAAAGAAAAAAATGTATTTTTAAAAATGAGGTAAAGGGGATGAGTTGATATGTGTAATGATGTAAGCCCAAAGGACTTCAGGGCTCTGTGGGCTTGGCTTGAGAGGCAAAGGAATAGCAGGATTTAAGAATGTGGTAACCTAGAAAAGATTTTATACCCAGTTTTACTTGGGAGAGACTTTTCTGGGTTCTGGCATGGATAAGAGGTGACGGTGAGTTATTATAAAAGTTTAGCAACACTGACTTGGTGGGACTTGTGATGAATGGCTTGTGGAGATAGACAGCAGGGAAAGAGTTGGAGACTGCAGGAGCAGTCTGTATGTGAAGATTAGGAGGCGTCTAATTAGGAGCACCCGGTATGTGAAGATTCTTGTCTAGTGGTGACTCTGCCCCATTTTTCAGCTGCACTTTTATATAAAATAAGGCAAAGTTAAAACATGAAATTTCCAGTAATAAAGACCTTTTCATCCTCTTTATCTTGATTCTTTAAGTGACTCTCAGCTTTTGGGAAATGGATAAGGAAGAACCACTCTCCTTGAAGGACTTGTTCATGTCTTCCAAGATCTCCCCTGTTCCTTAAGCTACAGTAGCAGCTGGTTGTGGGTTGTTTCTCAGTGTATTGCCAAGAGTCTAGTCTTCCCAACCCCTCCAGAAGACAGCATAGAGTAAAATAATTATTTTGAAAAAAATTAGACCTGATATAGTTTTACATCTCTTGCAGGCTGTTTTATTGTGGTGGCTGGTCATAAAGGAGAATTGGATTCTTACCTTCTGAGAAGGATGTCTTCCGTGCATGGCTTTTACCTGCACAAGATGTCTCAGCAGCTTCTGATAGTGAGGGGTGTACAAGTGCATGTGCTTAATATGCAGTAACCAACTGTCTGAACAGTGGCAGTGTGAGGCACTGAGAAGTGTTGGTGTGAGAAAGCCTGTGGTCTTGGTGCTGGATTTCCAGAGCTTTTGCCTTTAGTAAGGAGAGAATGAATTGTGATGCTGAATTTCACATCTTTTATCTGAGTGGAGAATATGTAAATAATCTTTACATGACAACCTGTCCTGCCCATCTGCAGAGTTGTATGTGCAGAGCATATGTACTGTATAGGAAGAAAAAGTTATCCATTTGTACTTATGGAAAAAGAGTGTGAAATGGGTAGATCCTGTGAAGAAACAGCTAATACCTTGCCTTTAGGTAAACCAGAATGTCAAAATTCTACCAACTTGGACAGTCTCTTAAACAGGTCATATCTTCTGCACTCCATCTGTATAGTAATCACATCACTGAACATCTTATCATTCCTAGGGTTTAAGTTCAAGATGATAGGAAAAGTGTCTTCCTAGTCAGCAATATCACTAGATGAAAGAAGTTTTGAAAATGTCACTTTACACAAAATATTTTCTAGGAGAAAATTAGGAAAGGGTCTGTTTTGTGAAGTTCAGCAAGCTCCTCCTGGCCCTTTCAAAAGGAACTCTTTGACCACCCCCACCTTTTTATAAGTGTTTTACTTCACTCCTTAAAGAGTATTTCTAAACTTTTTTTGGACTCTCAAATGAAAGTCAGACATTGTCTTGCAAAACCTGCAAAAACCAGAATGGTTTAGTCACTGTGCTGTTCTCCATAATTCTTTTTGAAAGAAACTTTGAAGGAATTTTTCCATTTGGTGGGACAGTAAAGTGTCAGCATTCCCTGCTGAACTTACATTGCTCCCTAGCAAGTGTTTGCAAGAGAACTGGGTCTCACTGCAGTTATACTTTCTTGTCAAGGCCAGATACCTCTTCTATAGGGAGGAAAAAAGGCAAGGCTGTTTCCAAATATTAGCTATTTGCTTTCTTAAAAAAAAAAGGCAACTTACTAGGTTGCCTTTGGGGTAAATATTGCCACAGTTAAGTGGTTTTCATTCTATATTGTACATTTCTAAAACAACACTGCAATTTATTGACTAATTTTCTATGGTATAATATAAACATTAGAGTGGTTCTTCTTCTTATGTGTTTACCTGTGACAACCGAGCCATAAACATAATTTAAAAGGTAGTGAATGAGATCAGAGTATTTTTTTTACAGGGTTCATTATAATAATATAACTTTCATATGAGAATACCTCACTCTTTTTCTCACAAATCCCTGAACAGATTTCAAGGCACTCAGTTGCACTGTGTTAAGAAAACCAAGCAACTCTGAGACTGCCCTCATCCTTTCTGAGCCTTATCTCTTTACATTTACAGGCACTGATTTCCACTGGATGAAGTAAGTGGGCAAAGTAAATGCTTGTTGTTAAATAAATAAAGGCTAGGGTTTTTTTCTTAAACCAGTAGAGAACACTAAAATTTCTTCCTCTATATTCTGACCTTCTCACAGGCACTTTAACAGTTCTGCACATTTTCACTCTTTTAGACTTTATTAGTTTTATATTAATACAGCTCTTTGCTAATTCTCTAATTGCAAATGTTCTCAGCACTGAGGAATGATGCAAGCAGCACATCCTGAGCCATGCAATCACACTAAGGTTTTTCACTGCAGGAGTTTGTCTGTATGACTGCAAATACTTCCTTTTCACGACTGTCAGGTCTCAAAGTAAGTACCTCTGCCTGTCATGATTGTCCATGTTCAGGAGAGGATGGGCAAATATTTAGGCTGCTTAGCAGAAGGAATTGTATCTTTCCTTTGTAGCTGAGTGGTGTTTAGATCTGAATACTATGTCCAGGTAGCTTAGCAGCTTCTCGCTTCTCCCTTCCCACCAATATTTGACCCCACTTAAAGGTGGTGTGAGCCAAACTGAATCTGCAAGAGCACAGAGAAGTATCTTCATTGGCTGTATTTGGATCAGAACTATGTGGGAGAGTTTGGTAGAATAACAGGTGTACGAAATTATTCCTCTGCTATAGTGTTTTCATTATTAGGATATATATCATATTACAAGAACAAAAACTAAAAAAGAAAGTGTCATACACTGAAAAAATGCCAAAAACTTAAAAAAAAAAAAAAAAGGCAACCCCCCCCCAACCCAAAACATTTTTAAAAGCAACGCAATTATGAGGCATGAAGGTCCTCTCCTAAAGTGGAAAATCTGTGTTAAATTTGGTTTAAACTTGGCAGCATTCAAGCAAGGTACACGTTAAAATATCAAAATGTTTTCTGTCATTTCACTCCTGCGTTATGAGGCACTGACAGTTAATCATAAATGACCTGTAGTTTCACTGGGGATGGTCTTTTTTTTTTTGTTTGTGCTCCTTAATCACAAAATAGATGCTTAAATGAGAAGTTCACTCTAGAAAGGCATTTGCTGTTTAGAAAAAAATACCAGCTATATCCTGTTTTAGGTACTTATGGTTCTTAGACACCTTGATTTCAGTTTGACTCAAGTATTTGGGATGCTGAGCAATGGGGCTTTAGGTCACTTCTGGAAATGCAATCTATGTTCCTGGCTCTTGTTGGTTAGATTGTAAAAACAGTCTGAAAGCTTTTGTAGTTGACATTAATTAAATCTTGATCAGGGAATTAGGAATTTGGAGCTTTGCTGCTAACTTTGCCACTCATTGACTTTTACAGCCAGGCATTACCTATCCCTTTTTTGGCCTTGTTTCCTTTTCCAGAGTTTAGCTAATGGCACTACAGGGACTTCTGAGTAATTTGTACTTATGTAGAATGCTTAGTGCTTAGCACAGTGTGGTTCATTTTCACTAACTCCTCTAAATTGTACAGTACTATAATAGTCCTGATGAAAGCAATGGGGTGGGATAGTTACATTGCTGGCTTGTGGAGCTTGTGGACATGCTTCCTTTTGGCGTGATAACTCCTCTGACGTGTAGTGTTTCATTTTTTCTTTCAAGCACCTGTTTCAATACAATTTTAGAAATGGCTGCATGCCCAGCAGTCTTGGTCCTCTGAGCACGTGTGAGTAGTAAAGACATGCTGCTTTAAGATAATACTTATTTTTGAGATACTAATAATGGAGTTCATCGATGAAGTTGTTTTAGCTTTGGAATAAGTTGGTGTATGCATTCGAATTATTATAGCCAAGGATAACTTTTGGGTGAAAAGTAGCTTTGTCAAAGATACATTTTGGGATTGAATACCTGTTGCAGGAAATAAAAAGCAAAATGGAAAAGCATACATTGTAATTAATTTTTATTAATTAAATATTTCAGTTTTAATATCGAAATAAGTTGTATTCTGCTTGTATTTAACACTAAAAAATTATTTAAAAATGACATTGTAACTACAATAGTTGTAACTACAACCATTAGTTAACTTAATTTCTTTTCAATTGACTTTAAAAACAAAATATGACTGATGATTTACCTGACGTATGTGTGCAGTGTGTTCAGGGTTATTTTTCGTGGTTTCCAGGAAGTCAGTTGTTTACTCATCTTTTAATGTTTGGGGTTTTTTCATATTTGAGTAGTAAGATGACCTTACTGTCTGAGTTTTCAAGAACTGAAAATAGAATAAAGAAGGAAGGAAGGAATAAATAGAAGGTAGAGAAGGAAGTGTGTTTTGCTGCTACTTGCATTTTCCATGTATGTGTAAATAAGGGGGCTTTTAGCATAGTTATCTAATGATCAGGATCTTCAGGGAGTTTTTTCACCGGTCTGTTAAGAAATATGTCTTGAAAGTATGCTGACTGTGCTTGTCATACAGCTGAACAGTTGTGTTGTGACACGTGTTAGAGCACGTTCAAATACACTTAAGCAAACATACAAAACTTTGAACTTGGTACACTCTTTTTTCTTCAAGGAAGTTACCATGTTCATCTACCATTTCAAACCAGACTGTTGTACAAAGATTCAGGAGCAGGAGGGAAGGAAAGGAGACGTTGAAGGTGAAAGTCGTATCAATACCATAAATAAGAAATGTGGGCAGTGCAAAGAGAATCTGTAACAATGTTGACATCTAGTAAACATATAAAAAATATTTTCCCCAAGTTAGAATAAATTAAAAGTTTCAGAATTGTTTTGTGAAACTCCTAGTAAAAATTCATGAAAATAGGTGGATGTATTAATTGTTTTCCTATAAAATCATGGGAAATTGAAAATATCAAGTATCTGAAAAAAGATGTTTCTATACTCATCTACAGTGTTTAGATACCTTCTGCTTCAAAAATACAAAGTAGATAAGAGACAGCCCTTCTTGATCTCACAGGTGTAATGAAGCAAGGCTTTTAGCACTTTCCCATTTGCAAATGTGTAAATATCTCTTATGTTATAGCTAACTGATGCTTTCTTCCCCTTCACGTTTAAATAATGCATGTCATGGGTATCTAGTTCTGCCTTTGGGAAGCTTCTTAATAATTTCTTTTCTGTGAAACAGTCCGAGCTTTAGTTCCCTTGCTTCCAACCCAGCTTGACTACCATTGCATGCCCTCATCTATTTTTTTCCATCATACTGGTCCAGGTTGTGCTGCCCAGACTTGTCAGTATTTTATCAAACACACTTTTCTACTGACTTGAAAAGATTTTATTTGCTATGGTGGCACTTGGGCTTTGAAGAACAATATTGTATTTCTATTTCATACCTGCAACACCTACCATCTCTGTTTTTAAAAAGGAGACAAAGAAAACTGATCTAGTAGCATTGCAAGTTCTCCCCATATCTGGGGAGTAAAACAGGAGCACCACTTCCTCAGGAGCTTTTTATTTTTTCTCAGATTTTTCTGTCTTCACTGCTCTGTTCTCTCAGTAACCTGTTTTATTTTTCTCAATAGGTCTTTAGCATTCAACTTCCTTCTCCGTCCCATGAGTTTCATGCATGTTATTTAAGGACTTCATAAGAGCTTTGTTGTCAGTAATGCAAATTATATGCTTAAAAAAATTATGGATGGCAACCAGAAAGAGAAACTTTATTTTGTTGCTGATTTCAGGTAATTCCTTTATTTCTCTCTTCTTGAGATTGATTTAGTGACTTTTGAACTATCAGAATGTGGTGATGTTTTTAAAAATACATAAAGCACTTAGGCAAGATAGCAATGTGGGATCGTCCATACTGAGTTGAGAGGCGTGGAGACTGTGTCAGTGCAGTGCAGAGCATAAATGAAAGGAGAAGCTGGATGTAAGGGAAACTTGGGCTGGCTGTACACACCACTCTAAAGCCAGAAACTTGGTGCTTTATTTCTGTTTCTTCACCAGCAAAGCAGCCCATTGTGTTATAAATGCTTCAGGAGGAGGAAATGGCTGGAAAGATTCCTGTTCCCACAAGCAGTAATGCAGTAGGCCCAGAGGGGTCCTCAGAGTGTCTGTTCTCTGATGTCCTACTGGCACAGGGCATTTGTACAGAGCGCATTACAGATGCTGTTTCAGCTGCACTCATGTGAGGCAGCTAATGCTGGCTTGCCTTGGGTGATGTGGGAGTCTGTATCTAGTGAGATAATGCATGTGGTGTAGGGGCAGCAGCACAGATGGAATTGGACTTACTCATGTTTCTCAAGAGTAATAACCTACTTCCATTTCCCAACCAAGTGACTCGAGGTCTGTGGTATCCATGCCCTGAACTAGAAAGGCAAGATCCCTTGGCATGCATGGAGCCCTGGTATAGGGTAGATAATTACTGTGCTGCAATCCATACATAGAATGTCTGCCAAGTTCTCTGCGTTCATTGACTTTCTGACCGAGCTGGTGGCATTTCAGATGTCAGCTTTTCCTCCGGATAGAGCAGGTAGGAAATGAAGTTATGTTTCTTGGTCAGTATAAGAGCACAAGGACCTGGTTTCAGTCTCTTTTTATAGAAAGCAACTGAATTGCTCAAAGCAGCCATCTGAGAATCCTAGAGAAAACAGAAGACTAAATGAGGAAAAAGATGGGAGAAAGCTTCAAGTAAGAAGCAAAAACTTAATGGTATATATTAGATACGTTACTTCAGCATGTCTTCTCCTCCCTCTCCTTATACTCAGTGACATAAGAAGCTCCTTAAAGCCAAAAGGAACCATAATCCCTAATTTATTTTATGAATCTGGCCTGTATGAATCTAGTATTCATAAATAACACCCAAGTAAGGCTTTATAGAAAATGTTTTCCTCTACTTTTTAATAAAATCTGAGACCATAAATATGCAACCCACAGCAAAATTTTATTCCAGTTATCACTGTTGAAAACAACTCAGAAGGTAGAAATGCAGCTCAATGGTTCTATCCCTGATGCTCTTTCTAGGTGGAAGAATTTTGCTCATGTATAAATGAGTGGAAAAATTCCAAATTCCCTTAACATGAATGAAATCTAATAGCAGGAAATCTTTCTTGTTCACAGCCTAAGGCACATCAGCTGGTGTCTTTTCCTATGTACTTGTGCTATGTATACTCCTCCAGGCTGTCTGAAAGTCCTTCCTTTTTGCCCATACTCTAATATTGTCCAGCAAAACCTTCCATCCCTCTCTTTGAAATCTCTCCCTTAATTCACTTGATTTTCTGTCCTTCCTCTTGGCTGATCTGAAGCTGAACTGCCGTTGTTACTCTTGGCAGCTGCAGTGAGGCTTGCTGGAAGCTGAACAATATTTATATGATTTCTACTTAACTGTGTACTTTTTGGATATGCTCAACTGAGTTAGAAGCCAGTTATATTAAAAAATAAAAGTCATTTATGAAACTGGGAATTGGAGCCTTTTAAAACATTAAACCAAATCCCTGTTCAGAAAGGGATGGAGTAAATATAACTTCATAACCAAATCCCAAATGTTGAATTTTTTCCATTTTGTTTTTTTTTTTAAGCTATTCTCTTGCTTCCTTCCAAGAGAGGTAATATTTCTTTTCCACAAGAGAGAGTGTTTGTCTATGGCAGTATTCAAGGATTTTAATGATCTTAACATTAGACAACATGGTATGTGAAGGGACCTGTTATTTCTCTTGGGTCCTCTTACAGAATTTTTGCTTCATTCTTCGCACATTTAATCTCCTGCTCATTTTGGCTGAGAATATCTCATGTAGCCGTGTTTAAGTCAATATTTGAGTCTGCTCCAGAAAGCACAGGAAAATGCCAAAATTTATTTTGTGAACTTGAGTTGTCATTGCTGGGGAGGGAAGTTTTGATATCTCCTTTTGGTCCCTGATACAGATGAAACTTCTGGATGCTGGTGATTGGCTGCTTCAGGGATGTCAATGCAGTGCTTTAAGGGAAACAGAGTGGAGAGTCATCTGAAGGATGGTATCTCCCTCTGAGAAGCTTTGAGATGGTGCAGTATCATGTGGAGCCACAGAAAAGTTATACCTGGATGGCAGAGGAATTTACTGCCATGTTGTCTACAGGTGAATTGACTGAAATTTGCAGTAGTTTGTTTTTCTCAAAGACTTCAGAAACTGGAATTTTATGTGAGACTGGCAGCTTTTATTTGAAAATACATCATGGTATGTTTTTAACTGTTGCTCTCTTCCTATCTACTGACAGAAGAAACATGTGATGAGTGAAGCATGAAAAGGACAGGAGGCAACTAAAACAAGCAAACATCACGTTACTTTTTTGTATTTAAAATCCTTGGGTTTTAAGCCTGTTATGTGTATTCTTGGAACCAGGCCCAAGGTTTGTGAGCAGGGTGTTGGCAGCACTGCAGCTGACATCCTTCTCTGTGCATCATCCTACATTCTCTCTGTTTCAATCTGACACACAAATTTTTAAAGTCAAAGAGACCATTATCACCACCTGCAGATCATAAATGAAAGAACTTCACTCAGTAATTCCTGAACTTACTATTAACTGTATAATGGTAACTGTATAATGGAATGGCTGCTAAGATACAGGTGAAATACAGACCATGACTGTTTGGGATTGGAGTAGGAAAAGAGCCAAAGAGCCAATCCTTTGGATATATACCTGACTGTCCCCTGTATATATTCCTGTAAGCCAAATATATGCATTGGAATGTGTTTTGACTGGAAAGTGTTTTTCCTAAAGCTATAAAATGACATATAAAATAGGATTGTGTTGCATAAATGGAAACATTAGGAGGCTTAGAAAGCCATTTGGCAAGCAGATGTGTGGAGTTCTATTTTATAGATCTCTCCAATGTTATTGAGAAGCTGACATCTAATAAAACTTAATTCCATAACATTAAAATACTCACTTATTTGCCATGGCAAAAGCTCTACTTTGTGGGAGAAAAGGGTGGAGTGGAATGCTCCTGGTCACTAGGCAACATGTTGCCACATTTCTACATTAGTGCAAATGAGACATTACCGGGTGCGTGTGGATGAAATATTGTGATTACAGGAGGAGCTTTCAGCTTGCAGAAGTTATCATATGCAGATAAAATACGAAAAGAACGGCAATGAGAGCATTATTAATGTGATGGGAGAAAGGAAAGCTGTGACACGCAAGACTCTAAAAGGCTGCAGTGCTCTCTAAAGGGTTACAGCCAGGCGCAGCCACTCCTGGCTGTGTTGCAGAGAGCATTGTTAGTTCTGGTCTTGGGGGGGGGGAGGGGGACAGGCTACACAACAAAATCTAGCTACATAAGGCCTGAGGATTTTGCTGGTGAAAAAATGTAAAGAATTGACTTGCTTTAGCAATGGGAAAGTCCCTAGAGCTGAAGGGCTGGTTTGAAATCAAAACAAATTGAGCTGAAGGGTAGTAATCACTGTGAAAGGGTCGACCCAACATTTCACAGAATCAAAGAATCATACGATGCAGAAGGTTGGAAGGGACTACAACCTTTCTGGACAGCCTGTTCCAGTGCATAGTCACCCACATGGTAGATATTTTTTTTTTTCTCATATTCAGGGGGAACTTCCTGTGCATCAGTTTCTGCCCGTTGCCTCTTGCCCTAGTGCTTGGCACCACCAAGAAGAGCTTAGATCTATCCTCTTGACTTTCTTCCTTCAGATACATGTGCACATTGATGAGCTCCCCTCTCAGTCGTCCCATCTTGAGGCTGAAAAGGCCCAGCTTCCTCAGCCTTCCCTCATAAGAGAGATGCTTTGATCCTTTAATCATCTTTGTCATCTCCACTGGACCCACTCCAGGAACTCCATGTCTCTCTTGTCCTGAGGAGCCCAGAACTGGACACAGCACTGCAGATATGGCCTCACTAGAGCTGAGTAGAGGGGCAGATCACCTTCTTGTCATCCATGTAGATAGAGAAAGCCTCCAGAATGAGGCTTATCTGAAAAGGTGATGGAGCTGACTGGCCGGTAGTTCCCTGGGTTCTCCTTCTTGCCCTATTTGAATACTGGAGTGACATTTGCTTTGTTCCAGTCCTCAGGCACCTCTTCTGATCATCACAACCTTTCAAAAGTGATCATGAGCTGCCTTGCTATGTTGTCCACCAGCTCTCTCAGCACTTGTGGATGCATCCCATCAGGCCCATGCACTTGTGGATACCAGGTTTGCCTGGGTGTTCTCTAACCCAGTTTTCCTCAACCAAGGAAAACTCTTTCTTCCAACATTAATTTACTCTGATCTCCTGCATCAGAGATTCCTGAGGACTGGTCTTGTCAATAAAGACCAATGCAAAGAAGGCTTCAGTAACTCTGCCTTCTCTGCATCCTCTGTTACCAGAGTCCCCCTTCTGTTTAGTAACAGGTCCCATTATCCTTAGTTTTCCCTTTTGTTATTGTTGTATTTGAAGAACCCCTTCTTGTTTTTCACATCCTTGGCCAGATTTAATTCTAGATGGACCTTGACCTTCCCTGTCTCATTTCTAACAACTTCTCTCTATTCATTCCAAGTGGCCTGACCCTGCTGCCATCTCCTGTGTGTTTCCTGCTTACACTTGAGTAATGGCAGGAGATCTTTATTCATCTGCACAGGTCTCTTGCCCCCTTTGCCCAATTTCTTGCTCATCTGGATGCATCGTTCTGGATGCATCATTCTCTGAGTCTGGAGAAAGGGATCCTTGAATATCAATGAGCTTTCTTGAACCCTTCTTCCCTGCAGGACCTGTTCCAATGATATTCTTCCAAGAAGAGGCTAAAATTAGCTCTCTTGAAGTCCATGATTGTAATCTCACTTACTGCCGGGCTTCTTCCTCACCAGACACTGAACTCCACAATCTCATGGTCACTGCAGCCAAGGCTGCTCCCAGCCTTCACATCTCCAACAAGGAGATGTTAGTATGAGGTCAAGCAGCACACTATTCCATGTGGGATCCTCCACTACCTGTGTCAGAAAGTTGTCATCAATTCTTTCTAGTTAAAGTAGGAAGGATTTATTATAGTCATGTCTATAACTTCTGGGGTTTGTGGCTCATTCTCAGCTTATGTTGCTGAAGATAACATTCCACATTATCATGCACCTGATATATGCTACTTTGTGTATTATTTTGATGATTACATGGTGATAGCAGATTCTCTGTAGTAGCAAAATGTCAATAGTATTTATACTTACAAACATATCCTAGCCCATGAAGAAAAATGCCCATGAATTATCTCCTTTGTCTAGTTGCAAATGCTACAGTAGTTATTAAATTAAACAGTAAATTAAATTAAATTCTATTCTAAATTAAATTAAATTAAATTCTAAATTAAATTCCTGTTGAGGGAAAACATTATTTACTGGTATTTAAATTTCATCATGTTGTTTTCATATAGTCTTTACTCAGTTTACATTTTTTTGCATTGGTGCCAAAACTACCATTTTGGAGATCCACAGTGCTTAACAGCTTTGGATAGCTGGCATAACTTTAGCTTACAAAATTAGTATTTTTCTTCTCTCCTCAAACTATGAGTCTAATTTCAATTTCTGTACGTGGATCCATTGTTAACCAAATAGCATACAAACTCAGTGATACACTTGTTTAATCACAAAGGAATGATGCAGAACTGGGAGCCACAGCTCTGAACATTTAAAATGATTTTGCTGGAAGTATCCATGCAGCATCTAGTTGTGGCTTTAATCTCTTCAGAAGTATGTGTTCAACATGTTTTTTTAAGGAATGCTAAACTATCCTTTTCCTATTTCTGGGGAAAGTGTGTGCATGCCTGCTTACACTCTTGACCTGGAAGGGTTGGAGCTGTAGATCTTCCATTGCTGGAGGTAGGTAGGGAGCCAGGGCTGCAGAAAACTGGGAGCCTGGTTGAGTGACCACCTGGGATCCAACAGATTCCTTGCACAAACAGTCAGAATGGTGGTGCAGCAAGCCTTGCAGACTTGCAAGTAGGTGACTACGGCCAGCAAGGCTCAGTTTGGAGTAATGTGCATCTTGGTGGTGCTTTGCGTTACTTTTTAGCCTTCCAGTTGCATGGGTGTGTGTGGTTTTAGATGATGAGGAAGCAGTTAATCTAGCATTATGTAAAATATGGTAGTAATGATAACCATAAAAACTCACCATTGTTTCTAATTTGATTAGAAGTTAGTTCTTTTTTTTTCTTGCAGACATGCTTTTTATGGTAGAGCTAATGTGCTAGAGAACCCACTAGAGACCTAAAGAAGCTTTTCTTATAGTTGTGTTCTTACATGGTTAGTTGATACTGTATTCCTTGGCTTAAGTGTTGGACTTCAATTATCAGTCTTTCCTCTGCCACAAATGGAGTTATAGGATAGGGTAAAAGGGTTTTATTCCTGCTGAAAAACCGCATTGCTCTGTGCATTGAAGCAGTGTGGTGTCTCCCTACCTACTCTGGAGACAGAGAACACTCCCAGATGTGGTGTGTGGCCAACCTTTTGAACCCGTATGCTCAAACTTCTTGCCACAAGATCTGACCTGATGTGCCAAGGAGGGAAGGTAGCACTGCCTGAGGTACCTGGTGGTCCCATCATCTGTGGGGCTGCGTCTGACCTCTCCTCCTGTATCTCAGCTCCTTTACCTGCTTACCTGCTACAAACTGGCAAAGAGACCATTAGCACTGAGGGTGGCTTACTGCTTCCAGGTATTTGTCTGTGTTTACCTCCAGCAGAAACATGACTCTGAAGGAAGTTCAGTGAACTTTTCCAGAGAATGGCAGAATAACGGTGACAGAAACAAGAGCTGATATAAAGTAATAAGCATTAAATTTATTTGAGAGCCTGGATAGAAACCTTCTACCTTAATTTAGTATGAGAAAGTACATTTATAAGGATTTTCCAGGTAGCATCAAGCTCTTAAGATGGTGTAAAATGTTGACAGAGCTTAAGAATAGGAGGAGAGCTTTATAGTTAACATACTTAGCTGAAGAAATGCCAGTTGATTGATTTGATCTGCCACTGCCTAATTGGCTTTACATTTAAAATAGAGAATAAAATTCAATCTACCTGTCAGGCAAAAATGCCAGGTCTAAAAAGAAAACAGATCAGAAGATTGGGGTCTTTGAAATTGGGCAGGTGTGATGGAAACAGGGATCGTACCTTTGCAGGGGGACTGCTAACATGCTAGGCACCATGGGCAATAAAGCCGAGGAAGCTTTATGGATAATGAGAAAATTACAATCTCTATGTCTGTTCTTAACTGAGAAGCTTTGGGAGGTAGGCAGACTAAAAGTGCTTCAGAGATGCATCCCCCATAAATGGCTTATTCTATGCTGTCAATCATTTCATTTTTGTGCTTTACCTATGAAGCAGCCTATGCTGCTGTGATCAGGTTCAGGACACTTGATGAGTGTAGAACAGGCTTAATGTATTCTGACAGCTCCTGTGTTGAAAAGCATGCTAGCCATATAGAAAATTAAGCTATGTCAAGTAATTATGGACACTATTATTATGGCTTTGACAAAACAGAGATGGCTTACTCAAGGTGCATTTCAAACATAGAATAATCTTTCTTTCAAAACTGAGTTTCAAATACTTGATAATCCAGTATCTAATAATCCAGTCAATCATTAATTTAAGACTGTTTTCAAGTTTGAGCATTTAGGAAATCTTGGTGACAGCACTCGCTTGTGAAATTCTGACACTCCTGTTTCTCATCTCTAGGCCCTGCAGATGATGACAAAACTTTCTCAGAACTCCCTGTTTTTCCACCTTTACCCGCTAAGCCCTCTCTCCCCCATGAACCACACATTGGTGAAAAGGTCTGTTCTCTCATGAGCTTATTGGAGGATCAAGATCTAATTTCAGGAAATGTGTGGTTTTCATTTACTTTCTAATATGGAAAGGATCTAGATATGTTCTGTATGCCTTTGAAAATCCTATTCAAATGATCTCCTGCTTGGGCAGCTCCAAAAGCTCAGCATGTACAAACACAAACTCAGAACTTTTTAGGGGTTGAAAGCTGCTGCCCTGCTCTGTTAATCCTTTAATCGCTGAGCAGAGAACATCTGAGCACTGTTTCCCAACCATTGATTTGAACTACAGAGCAAAACTCACAGATCCCCCCGAGACTTGCATCCATGGATCTGAACCCATCACCATCCTGGTGCAAATATATTCTGAATTATTAGTTTCATTTCTCTTTGTACATTACCTGAGAAATGATACAGTTCAACATCTTCACTTAATGTTTTCAAGATCTTCCCAGTCACTCAGAACTAAAGTTGCTAATATTAATCAATCCCTCTTAGCAGCTTCTCCTTTTTCTCTCCTATTACAGCTGTTTTGGAAGTGATTTGTCTCCTGATGTTATGGATTTGAAGTGTTTGTCTTTTTCCAGTTCACCATGCACTAGAAGTTCAGTGTGCTGGATTGTCTCTAGGTAACATCATCAGTGCATACTTTGATTTTGCTGTTTATATCAAACTGAGTGGGGGAAAAAATGATCCAGAAACATTTTCTTATCAGATTCTTGTTAAATGACATTGGCTCTAAATGCAGGTAGCAAGAATTGTCCATCCTACAGATTACATGACTGTGGTCAGGAAAAAAATCCATTCTCAGCTAGTGCTAAATTCTTGTTTTCCTCTCATTTATGGAATAATTAAAAAATAAAAAGCCACTAATAGCATACAGTTCCTTATGTATCTCTGCAGGAGGCTTGTGCTTCCTCCATCTGAGAACGAGCTGTAGGACTGGGAACCAGATGTTATGATGCTGCTGTTCCTCATCTTCTTGTTAAACCCTTCATCTTTGCAGTATTCTGGGAAAACAAAATTGAATGAAAAGGTCTGTTATTTTTTGCTCAGACATTAAGCTCTTCTCCTCAAAGCAAAATTTTGCTTTGTGGTGCACTAGAGGAAGGAGGAGGAGGAGGAGTGGCTCTGTAGTTCAGAAATGTGCATGATGCAAGAAAACCATCTGTCATTCCAGTCCGTGCTGTGTGTAATTCTACTTCTCCCCGAGACTCATATGATCCTTGCAGCCTTCTCACTTATATGTTCCCAATTCAGAATCAGCTCCACAAGGACTGTCTATCTCTGGGTGGTCTGATAAAGGGACAACAGCTTTCTACTAGAATATAAGTAATGGAGGGGTTGCCTTTACTCTGTCTGTAGACTTCTGTTCTTTGCTACTTGGGGATGAACTCTGCCAGGATGTGCTGACAGTCATTCCTCTAGAAAACTTAACTGCTCAAGAATTAATTTAGGAGTTCAATTTTGGGTTTAGGGAGTCCATTACTCCTTAAAGTAGCTGTAACATGCTGACTTTTGCAAGTGGTGCACTTTCGTAGCAAGGATTTCACTTCTGAATTGCTGTCTTGGTCATGGGTGATTTCAGTTTCAGTAACAAGTGTATAAAGCCTTTCTTTTGGGGAAAGGTTACCACGGTTTATAGTTAAAGAGAAGTTCTCAGAGTACTTTGGGAAAAATAAACCCTCATCTTCAGACTCTACCTGCACCCACTTCCAATATACTGTCTTTGAGCACCTTGGGCAATAAGATGTTCTGCCCTTAATTTTCTCAGGAAATGCTTGATAATTTTGAGGGATAAGGTACTCTACAGGAAAGTACTTTTACTTTTATGGATGGCTCTTATGACTGCTTATTTAAGAAGGCTTTATGGCACCTTGACTTGACAAATCTCCCCATATTGGAGGAGGGCTAATCAGTAGTTATAAAGATCAGTTATCCAGCTTGTAGCATATAGCCTTTGAGTCAGAAGTCTTCATCCTAATGATAAGCAGTTTGAGCTCCACATGGTTTCCACAGTGAGCTGTTTGTTTCCTGCTTCAACAGCTCAGGGTTGTAAATGGTAGGTGATTGGAAAGAGAGTCTTAATGATAAAGTGTTTAGGCAACTCGCCTCCATATCCTGAAGTACTGTATCAGCTGTGTAATGTGTGTGCTATTCATTCAGATCTTATGTATTCTGCACGTCACTTGCAACTTTATTGTGGATATGTGATAATATACCCCACCCTTGGCATGCCAATTGTATATTCAGTGCTTCTTGTACAACAGTGTGAGCTTTACAACATAGCAAGTTTATCTGCATTGAAAGTTTGTTCCTCCATGATAGTGCATCTCTGAAACAAGTGGGTTAAATATTTATCCTTCATTTTCAGCCACTTTGGTAAAGGTATCTTAAGGGAAACTGAGCAAAATGAAGGAATTCAAAACACATACTATACTATTCTAAATAGCTGCGAATTATATTGTCTCTCCTGGCTAGGTGATAGGCTATACATATGCCTTCCTGTGGGCACCACGTTTTTCCCAACACATACTGGAACAAGTGCACGCTGCACTGGTGCTGTGAGCCAATCAAACTTTTGTTCAGTTTGGCAGCTGATAAGCATCCTGTCAGTTTGGGCACTGATGAAAGTTATCCACCATTTACAGCCATCAAATTCTGCAAGTTGTGCCTACGCTCCCTTTTGCAGGATAGTCGGCCTTTGTTTCTCTGTGTGCCAGAGGCTGGGCAGAAGGAAAAGTACCATTTAGGTTGGCATGTAGTGTGTGTTATTCCCTGTGGGATCTCAGAAGGGAAAGCACAAGATGTTAATTAGAATTTCTCCTGTCAGATACAGACTGAATTTATTAGAGATTATGGACTGTGAGGCCAGAAGGATGCAGAGCTGTGTGGAACTGCTGTATGAGAAACAGATGTGGTTATGGTTTTATGCCCTGCGTGTGATTTGTGCACAGCTTGACCCAAAACTGAATGGAAGCAATTGTATGGGCAGGGTCTCCCATACAGGGGAAAAGCAGTTATATGGTCAAACTCCCTTCCCCAAACCAGCAGCAGAGTTAAAACATGCAGCTCAACACACAGCCAGCAAATGCTCGTGCTCCTGCTGCTTGAGTAAGTTGACTCTGCTCACCTTTCCACAGGAGACTGGTAGGACAGATTTGTCCAGACCTTGTCCATCTCTTCCAGGAAAGGAGTCAACAGCTGACCCTGGAGATGTAGTCCTGCAGAGATCAGCCCAAGTCACAGCTGCTTGTCCTCCCATGGCCCAAAACAGTAATGAAACTGCATAGGTTTGAGAGGGGATCCATGCAGC
The DNA here is from genome assembly GCF_025592945.1 of Manacus candei. Taxonomy (NCBI): domain Eukaryota; kingdom Metazoa; phylum Chordata; class Aves; order Passeriformes; family Pipridae; genus Manacus; species Manacus candei. The sequence continues at coordinate 38,540,492 of NW_026138076.1, read as the reverse complement.
ATTAATTAAGGCAACCAGTCCATGGCAGCAGACTGCCTGTCCCTGGCTTCGTGGGGCTTCTTTGGCCATAAAAAAGTGTCTGCTCTTCTTGTTTTCTTTCCCAGCTGTAAAACTTTATAGCACTGTTCTTTCAATCATGGTGTTTATTTGACAGGATATACTAACAAACAGGAGCCCTGTTACGTCTTCTTACTAATTCTGTTAAAACAAAACAAAACAAAAAATTACCACCTCAACAAATTTAAAAAGGTAGATAATTTTTCCAGGACTTGTGGTAAGTGTAGAATTTCCTTTTCCCTTCAATCTCTGCAGAAGGGAGCTATTTCTTGAATCAGAGGAATGTCTTGGTAATATGGTGTAGAGACAGATTTAAAATTATGGTTAAAAGGGATTGCTGATGTGTTACACCAAATTTTCTTTGTGTTGGGTTTAGCAAATAAAGTTCACCACAAGTTGTAGTAAGAATTGTGTTGAATTGAAGAGTTGTAGTCACAGAACTGTCATTCACTTCTCTGAAGACAGTATGACCCTAAAAGTTCCTTCTGTGGTATGCTCAAAATCAGGTTTTGAGTGAAAAGATAATGTATGGACTTGGCTACTTTTTGATTGTTTTGTTCAGCACTATCATTGCTACACTGGCTATCTTGTGGGGGGTTTTTGTTTGTTTGTTCATTTTGTTTTGTTTAATACACTATAAATAACATCAGATATGATGAAATGGTGGGCTCTCTTTTCTCTGCATATCACCTGGAAAATAAGATCTATTAATACCATCACAAGATACCATCCCTCTCCTGAACAGCAGTCAGAAGGAACAGCTGTGTGTTATTTCTGCCTTGGGTTGGAGCTCATTTCAATAAGCTGAGATTGGCTACATTTTCCAAGACTCTGCAAGCTGGCTCATTTGTAACAGACATTCTTCAGAGCTCTCGCATCTGTCAAACCTCATACAAATCCTCCCCTAGAGGAAGCAGATGTTATAAAGTCATAATTTAGATGTTTGTTTTGCCTCTTAGAAGAATTCTGGACAGCAATCACTGTGGTCTGTTAAACATCATTAGCAAATGCAAATTTCTGATGAACCTGTATTAGTTTGCAAGTGATTTTTGTAACACCTTTTCACCTCAAGTATTAGACCTAGGGGAATAAAAAGGCAATATACTATTACAAACATCTAGAAATGAATAAGCTATAGATTCATGCACAGAGCTGAAGCATGCTCACTGAGTTATAGTGCTATAAATATATTGCTGGAGTCATTAGGAGCGTTGACTAAATGGAGAAATCCGGATAGTTCTGTCTAATCAGTGTTAGATGTGTGAGCACTTTCCAGAGAAGACCTTTCCTTCCCTTTTTTCAGGTTGGCTTTTTGGCAGTCTCGTGCTTCCTGGTGCTTACTTTAGTGGTTCTGCTTTCCTAGGGGTGTTAGAGCAGATAAGAGCATCTGCCTGGCAGTCTGAGGGGCTTGTTGCTATTCAAGTGGTCTGCAAAGCTCCAGAGGGAGATCTGGTCATTGTATATTGGGGCATGGATTGGGGAGCATGGTCTCTGTTTGTGTGTGTGTTTTCAGAGTTTGTTCTGTGAGTGCACTGTGTCATATTGGTTTGCTTTTAAAGGTCATATGACAAACAGTAGTAGTAGGGAATGGGGGGAGTCTGTTAATCTCGACCTGGCTGCTGCCCTTCAGGGATTAAGCAGATGAGCAAAGTATTTGTTTCAACTAGCTGGAGTTCAACACTGCAGTTAGCTGGATGGCTCTCTGCTGAGGCAGGTTGAGAGGGATGAGGCTATTTTCATGCAACTGTCTGATTTCCTCAAAGAGCAAACTCTTAACAAAAAACGTGAAATACAGAAGAGGTTGCACCTATTTTGTCCTGTGGCAAATGTAGCAACTTGTAACATACTTTTGAAAATATCTCGAAGATGTTAGAAACAAAAATGCCAAAATGTGTTGAAGTCACACATTCCTGCTCTGGATGCAGTGAAATACATGCATTCATTAAAAAGCATATGCTGCACACACAACCCAATTATTACACTACTTTTGCACTCCAGGCCTTGGTGTACTGAGAGAAGGTCATAGGGCAGATTTTAATGAATTAAAAAAAGTTCTTTTTGCTCATCTCTTCTAAAATACCATACTGTTGTTGAATCTGATCTTCTCTACTTTTGCTTTTAAAATCTTAGAAGATAGAGAGGTTTTTTCCAAGAACACAACCTCTATATTTTTCTTAAAATAATGATAAAATGTTCTATCTGTTCACATGCTGAATTATCATAGACATTTTTCAAAAATAATTATGGTCTGTGGCACACTTTATTCTTAATTAACAAAGGAAGAGTGCTGCTATTAACTGCCAACACATTTTGATGTGGGGAAAATTGATTATCCATGCTACAGGAGATGAACAGGTCAGATTGTCAGCTGAGATAAGCCATCAGAACTGCAGCTGTTTCTCTTGTCCCTAGTTTAGTCTTTATACTAAAATAGTTTAAAAGAACCTTTTTTATTCAAGAAATGTTTCTCTGATGGATGAGAAGTGAAGCTAAAAGGGTATTGGGCAGAATCTACCCTGTTTTGCTCTGTTGCATAAGTCCGAGCAAGCTACCTTAAGCTCTCTCTGACTGGGATTTCCCCCCAGCAAATAATCCTGTCACATCTAGTTAGGCAGAGCTCTTTTGGGCTGAGTTTATGGTGCTTTTTTCAGGGTGCTCCATCATACCTGATCACACACTGCAGGTATCCAGTCATCAGCACTCTCTCAGGTTGGGAACAATCATGCCAAAGTGGGGAATTGTCTCCCCAGGGAGATGAATGAAGCTGAAGGAGGGATAACTAGGAAGAGCAGAAGGTAAATAAATTATAGTGTATGAGGTCAACTTACAGTTTTGGGGGATACAGGGTTTAGTGAGGCACTTAATCTCACCATAGCTGGTTATCACAAACTGCAACTGAAATTGTTTTGAAGATGCAGAGGCTGTTCTGGTCAGCCATGTACTTGGTCTCCCACACAACTATCCATCGTGGAGCATCCATCACTGTCCAGCTGTAGCTGTCTGAAGCTTTTCCAGTTGCTGCCTCACAGAGCAAGAGTGTTTAGGACCATGCAAAACATTAACCTCACCCAAATTTTTTCTCTATGTTGATTCTGAAGATTAATTGTCCCATTTGCTAAATATATGCAACAAAAATTGACCTGATATTACTTTCTGTTCTTCTCACTTCAGTTCCAGTTACACATGATGTTATGACTTTCCTGGGGAATTAAAAAAATCTTCTACTTCAGGTTATTTGCTTCTTATATTAGCACTCAGACATCATGATCAATTCACTTTACATACTATCTGGTATTTTACCAGTTTATTATTCCTGAAATGTGCTTGATAAAGAGAACTGACAATATAGGTTGTCTGTTTGAAGAATGGATTGACAAAATTTTTAATGGTTCCTGGAGTCTGCCTCCATTGCCTGATGGCAGAATTTATTTCCTTATCTTTCAAATATTCCTTTTAGGTGTATATTGCACTCTGCAGCATCCCAGAGTTTTAGAATCATGTGGGAGTGAATTCTAGAAGATCACCGCATTTTTAAAATTATCTTTTAAGCAGAGAGAATTAAATCATGGTATTTTCTTTATAACTGTTTATCTTGGCTTTTTCTTTCCCACTGTGAGGTGAATATTATTCTGCATTATGAAAGATACCAGAAACTCCTTGGACCACACAACGGGGCTGGATACACCTTCGTTCTACAGACTCACAGCTGGTGAGAGGGGAGGCAGGCAGGAGAAAGTGATCAAAATCGTAAATGAATTAACATTTCCCAAAGGAATTAAGTTAAGAAAGGCTTAAAGTTGTAGAGGTGCAAAGATATAGGAAGGATAAATGTGATTAAATCAAGCCCTGGCCCATGTCTTGAGATAAATCAGATCTTTTCTGAGGCAGCCTCAGAGGATCCACTCAGATAATGGAGAATCCCCAAACAAGTAACTTGAGGAAGGCTTTTCTTCTTAAAAAGGTGTTAAAAGGATAAATTTGAGTAAGGATTGGTCTCTGCTACAGCTGTCAGGTAGGTGTTTGTAAGCAGTGAGCACTTAGCAGGATAAAACAAGCATTCCTAAGAATACAGCTACATTAACGAACAAAAGGATGTGTGACTGTCATGCTGTGATTAGTCTTGACAAAATCATACTTCATCAGCTGCTTGCAGCATTTTGTAATGCATTTACCTGCTCTGTTGTTTGTACTCATGAGTACATCTGCTCCACCACATAGGTGCTAGTGATGCTGGGAAACCATCCCTGAAACACAATAACTACTTGTGGTTTCTTTCTGAGGGACTTGATGTATTTTTCTAGAGCACGTGCCATAGCCCCATTAAGCTCCTTGACATCTCACTATGCCAGTTCTGCCTTGTTCTCTGAGCTCACATAGACACATCCAAATTTGTTTTAAACTCATTGTTTGGGAAGAGATGGCATATCACCTTGGAAATTTCTGCTTGGCCACCAGTGTGGATACTCCATCCTTACCAACCCTGTGTGCAGGGGGACTCTGGCATCCGCACTAACACCATGTTGGTAAGGTTTGTGTGTTCCTACATCTGCACAACAGCTTGTTTGGCTTCACAGATTCCCCCAATCCTCTTTATTCAAAGTAGGATTTAATCTGCTCTGGAAAACTCATTTCTAGTGCCCAGGTAGCTAGGCAGTACTGAGCTCTGGTATGAATATGAAATCCCAAGCACTTGTATTAGCCATTTGAGGATGGAGATACACATCCTAAGGACACGTGGGTCTGCAGTGTGGCTAACGTATGCCAGGAGCAGCATTATCATGGCTAAGAATTTTGTATCGAGGTCTTAGTGCAAATATGGGTTAATACGCTTCCTCAGTCATACTTCTGTATGCATTGGCCGAAAGAGAAAGGTTGACTGTGCAAAATGGGCATTGTTTAGCTAGAACCAAAAGGAAATAGTCTGTCCCTGACATTAAGATTGTCATCGAACATTTATTGGTTTTAGGAAGCAATTTTCAACTTCGTTTAATATGCCAGTCAAAGAGGGAGTTGCGGGAGATAGGTACTGATACTATAAAGCTTAACTGTATGACTGAATTTGGGTCCAGGTGTCTATTTCATTACTTAGTTCTCAGATAAGTGCATGTTCCTCCATGTAGGTTGTTAGTTTGTTGTTTATGTATCTTAAGCGATAGGTACATCAGCTTTCTCTCCCTGGGAAAAAGTTTGCAGAGAAAAATGCATTATTTATTGATAAGCTGTACACATCACAAGCTCTCTAAAAGTTTGTCTTCCTTGACACGTCTTTAAGCAAAAGCATACCTTTGTTTTCCTTTTGCAAAATGCCTGTGTCTGGCTGCACCAGTGGGAAATCTGCAGAGTGCTTTAAGTAAGGTTCAGCAAGAAACTACCCAGTCACCACCCAGAGGAGGAGCACTCTGCAGTACTAGTGCAGCAAGGAAAGTGCAGTTGAACCCACAGCGTTACTTGCTTGCAGTTTTGTTGTGAAGCAGCAGCAGTTTTCCACTGAGTCAGAATAGCTGCATTATTTGTTATTCGTTCTTCCCGGTAACATGCTCTAAAATACTCAATATCATTAGAGTGTGATTACAGTAAAAAGAGCAACAGCATCAAGTGGGATCTGTTCAATGAATGTGGTTCTTCTGTGCCTTTAAGTACTGCTGGTTACTGGACTGATGCTGACACACTGCACAGTACAGAAAAAGCTTTTTCTGCACTGTAAGCCCCATGTAGCATTTCTTGTTTGTTCTGATTATTGCTGTTAAGCATGGCAGCTGGCAGCTCCAATCAATATCAAGGCCCTATTATGCTATTGATTGTGTAAGTGCATTGTAAGGGACCAGTCCTCAGCCAAGGAACTCACAGGACAGCAGAACTGGAGCAGTGACTGGACCAACATGATCCAACAGGCAACTGGCAAACCCAGAGCTAGTGTACAGGTGTCTTGGAAAGCAAGTAACTTCTGTCTTCTGCTTTTGAAGAATGTGGTCTGTTGCAGATGACCCAGTAAAATGAACAGGCAAGGGTAGAGAAATGAGCAAACTTGTGAGTTTTCATCCAGGAATGAGTCTGGAGCAAGCTGGAGGTTGAAAACTGTTTCTGCAGGAAAACTCAGCCAAATCATTGCAAATGCAAGGAAATGAGTGAAAATCATGACATGTTTTCTGGCATGTTGTAAGGCTGTGAGAGTACTCAGTATGCCAAGTTAATAAGACTTGTTAGGACTTTGCCCAGCTCTCAATGAAAAAATCTGACATTTTTGAGATAATGTGGCTGCTACCAGAAAGTAAAGCTATAATAACTGTGAACCAGGTCTTTAAATGTATTCTGATATTCAGGTCTTCACTTGGTAAATTAAATAATAAATCACCATGTCATTGAATTTAGGTGGAAATACTCGTTTTCCTCTATTTCCTGTTCAATTGAGACTCTTTTTCAACAAAATGTTTAAATATCATCTGTGTGGGAGTTCATCCTGAAACAAGTTTTTTTAATTTATTTATGTGAGCCATTGAGACAGTGGTGTCAGCAACAACAGTGCTGACAGCAGCAGTGGCTATGGTAAATTCTGGGGGCCTGCATGAAAACATGCAGCCATCCAGGTCTCCACCTGCAAGGAATGCCAGAGCCTGGCACTGGTATTGGAGAGCATTAGAAATGAAAGCTGTGTGACCAGGCTGAATAATCTACTCAGCCTACTTGCAGAGCTAAAAAAAGAGGTAGAAAGGTTGTGAAATATCAGGAACTCGAGGAGAAGATAGACCAGTAGAACTGTGCTCTGGCCTCCTTGAGACAAGAGCGGAGACCAGATAGAAACATGGACCATAAGGGTCCTGTATCTTCCCCCTGCCAGGCTGAAGGCAGTAGATCAGGAGGAAAGGGTGAATGGAGGCAAGTCATTGCTCAGGGCAACAGGCAACAGGTCCTTCTTGCCCACCTCCCCCTCCCAGGTGCCTCTGTACCATAGGTATGAGGCTCTAGATATGGCAGGACAATCAATGGATGATGAGGATGAAGGTCCCTCTCCACCAGAGGTGTTGTCAAGGCCAGAAAGGTCTATGCCTTGCATCAAGACCCATTCCACAAGGAATAAAAGAAGGATTGTTGTGTTAGGCAATTCCCTTCTAAGGGGAACAGAGGATCCAGTATGCAGAAAGGACCCTCCCATCAGGGAAGTCTTCTGCCTCCCTGATGCCTGGGTTAGGGATGTTGCCAGGAAACCTCTTAGCCTCATTTGACCTTTGGACTACAACATGTGGGCTGGTCCTCCATGTGGGTGGTGATGAAGTTGCAAAGCATAGTCCAAAGGCCATCAAAAGAGAGTTCAAGGACTTGGGATGGATGGTGAGAGAATCAGGGGCACAGGTTATTTTTTCTTCTATTCTTCCAGATGCAGGTAGTGACAGTGAAAGACGCAGACAGACCCAGTGTATTAATACATGGCTCCATGTCTGGTGTTACCACCAAAATTTTTGCTTTCTTTGATAATGGGATGGCCTACATGGCACCATACTTATAGAATTAGGACAGGATTTGGCTCTATTAAATGAGGAAGAGGATCTTTAATCAAGGGTTGGTGGTGCTTATTGATAGGGCTTTTAACTAGACACAAAACAGGGGAGGGGGATATTATCAGGTTTAACAGTGATAAGATGTGGGATGACATTCCATCCCACTCAGTTCAACTCTGATGTTTGCTCTGAGTTAGATGAACTGTTGTGTGTCTGTTGATCTGCAAATCAAGCATAGATGCTTAGGCAAAGCAGCAACTTAAATTTATCAGAGTGATTTTCAAGCTTTTCTTGTTGCAAGAAAGAAACAGCAAGGCAACCTTTCTCTTCGGATTTTTGGCTAGATTTTGAAATGAGTGCTGATTTCCTGATATTAGAGAATATATTTGGAGGTACATTGCTTGTGATCCTGTTACTTTCATCTCATGGTTAGCTAGAGGGGTCAGATCAAGGAAGTGCCAAATATACCATTACCTTAACAGAGGAGTGTAGCGAACACCCCTGTGTCTGGTGCCTGTCTGGAGGAATTCCCCACACCTGCATCTCTTCAGTGCCTATCTGTTGCTACAGTGAATTAGAGCTTTCTGATGAGGCTCTCAGTAAATATAATTAGTTCAGGTCTCCCCAAAGTGAAAGGCTTTCTCATTTTTCTAACAAGAAAGACAGTGGGACTGTCTGTGAAGCTGGATAATAAATTATTAATTATTATTAATTGCATTATTATTATATGCTTACCTGGGATCCTCACTACCTCGTACTGATATCAGCAGACTTATTTTAAGCAAGTAGACTTACTTATGTCCATGGGACTTCTCCTGAGAGTAAGACTTTGCAAAATCTGATATCAGCACTTTAATAAATTAAGTCCCACAAACAAAAATATGCTTCCTGTTTGCAGGTACTGAACCTATGTACCAGATCCATGTCAGTGGGGAAATATGCCTGTCATTGAGCAAATGTTCTAGTCAGCAAAGCACAAGGATTAATGATGGAAAATACTAGATGAATGAGTATTATAAAAGCTGCCAAAGCTCAGACTCCCATATCAGTTACATTTTACCTTACACATCCCCTTGGTGTAGCAGTAAATTATTAATGCTGAAAACTGTTATTTCATTCATGAATAATTTAATATGGCACTAGATGGGTGATGAGTATGCAGTGTAGGAACAAAGGCAGTGACTCCTGCTGATCCAAGATGCTCTGTGTGCTGAGCAAGATAAACTCTGGATCATCTGTTGCTCGTCCAATGGTAAGTAAGGAGAGAAGGGATGAATCCTGGATCCCTTCAAAGTGCATCTGGCCTGTGCTGCTGAATGATACCAGGAGCTGTATCTGCAGAGAAAGTTTTAAGGAGTGACATTTAAGTGTGAAACTCCACGGGGAGTGTGTGTTTGTCTCAGCTCAGTATTGCATAGCACGTTCTCTGCAAAGGCTGGAAAGGGGGAACTGTACTTGCACCATCAAACTTGGGAGGCAGAAGGAAGAGCAGACTGAGTTCTGTGCCAGAGGCTGCTTCATATCATCTGGAGGGGAATTTGGAGTACCCTAGTGCTTTGCTTGAGTGCTGTGAACTGGTCTCTGGAGAACACTAACTGTCAGGGATCTCAAATATGTAGATGCCTCCACGTAGATCCTTGAAATTCTTCCTGGTTCTTGCTTTTGTGTTTGCAATCCTTTTCTTTTCTGGAGCTGCTCAGGCAACAGAATCACAGAATCGGTCAGGTTGGAAGGGAACACCGATGGGCTCATCTGATCCAGCCTCCCTGCACAACAAGGATCATCCTAGAGCACATTGTGCAGGATTGCATCCAGATAGTCCTTGAATATCTCCAGTGAGGGAGTCTCCACAACCTTTCCAGGCAATCTGTTCCAGGGCACGGTCACTTGCACAGTAAAGTTCTTCCTTGTATTCAGGTGGAACTTCCTGTGCATCAGTTTCTGCCATTACCTCTTGTCCTGTTGCTTGGCACCACCAAGAGCCTGGCTCCATCCTCTGGACACCCTCCCTTCAGATACTTACAAACATTGATGAGGTGCCCTCTCAGTCATATCTTCTTGAATCTTCTTAACAGGTCCAACTCCCTCAGCCTGTCCTCATAAGTGAGATGCTCCAGACTCCTCATCACGTTTGTTGCCTTCTGCTGTACCTGCTCCAGGACTTCCATGTCTCTCTTGCACTGAGGAGCCCAGAACTGGACACAGCACTCCCTATTTGCCTCACCAGAGCTGTGTAGAGGAGCAGGATCATCTCCCTCGACCTGCTGGCAATGTTCTTCCTAATGCTAATGGTATCCCAGGATACCATTGTTGTCCACCCGGACCCCCAGGTCCTCTCCTGCAGAGCTGCTTTCCAGCTGGTCAGTCCCCAACCTGTCCTGGTACCTGGGGTTATTCTTCTCCAGGTGCACGACCCTGCATTTGCCTTTGTTGAATTTCAGACAGTTCTTCTCTGCCCATCTCTCCAACCTGCCGAGGTGCTTCTGAAGGGCTGCACAACCCTCTGGGGTATCGGCCATTCCAGCCTTTTTAATCATCAGAGAAATTGCTGAGGAGGCATCTGCCCCTTCATCCAAGTCATTGATGAATAGGTCAAACAATACTGGGCCCAGTATTGACCCTTGGGGGACATCACTAGTGACAGGCCTCCAAGTGGACTTTGTGCCACTGATTAAGACCCTCTGGGATGTGCCAGTCAGCCAGTTCTCAATCCATCTCACTGTCCACTCATGCAGTCCAGACTTCCTGAGTTTACCTATGAGGATGTTGTGAGAGAAATTGTCTAAAGCCTTTATGAGATGGAGGTAGACAATATCCACTGTTCTCCCCTCATCCATCCAAGTAGTTGTTTCATTGTCGAAGGCAATCATGTTGGTCAAGGATGATTTACTTTTAGTGAATTTATGCTGACTACTCCTAATCACCTTTGTGTCATCCATGTAGATAGAGATGGCCTCCAGAATGAGGTGCTCCATCGATTTCCAAGGAGGAATGGTTTCTTTAAGTCCATCACAATTCTGACTCTAATATTTTTGTTATAAATATAGCATTTCCTTGTCCCATGAAGTTGTCCCAAACCCTTGTTGAGCTTCTTAACCCCATGTGCACTAAAGTGAATTAGGGATATTTGGAGACTTGTACTTGGAAGAAGTTGTCTGTCAAGGCAAAATATTAAGTAGGCAACACTACCCCGTGCTCTTCAAACTATTCTGAATGTCATTTAGCATTGCAAAGTATTTGATCTCTGAGGATACAAAGCTGTGCTTAAAATGCACTTGTTTGGAGCACGTGCCTCTGCATCAGTCTCAGCACAAGAGCACCATTAAGTGTCCTGAAGGGCTATTGATCGGTGCAACCTTCCAGTCCAGTCACCAGGGTGGGGTGCTGATTAAAGTTTTCAGGCTTCGCTATCTTTTTAGATGTATCATGAAACACAGGGTAAATTATCAAGTTGCTGGGGTGATTTCTCTTTGTACGAGTTTCACAGCTTAGTTATTCCTTTTTGGAAGGGGTGGGAATGTCAAAGTGTTGGGGTTGAAGGAAGGTTTCTCACTGTGATATGCCAATTAATTGGTTCAGGGCTGATCTGAGACCAAGTGTGTTTAAAGTATGAGAAGAAAATGAGGAAAAGGTTGGATTCACCATCATATTTTTTTCCTGTGGAGCTATTGATAGCTGTGCAGAATCTACATTTGAAGAACTGGGAGCCTGACTTTTGTGTGCAGTTTATTTTAGTATGATTTCAGGGGAAATAGGGGACCCACTTCACCTTCTCCTTGCAAAAAATGAGACCTTATCATGCATGTGTGCAAAAAGAGAGTTGAGTACCGGGAAAAGCTGCTTCCTTAAGTGAGGGGAAAGTGAGCCAAAATGCGGGTACTCAGTGTCCTCCTTCATCCTGCTATTCTCTGAATACTTCTACCCCCTTACTGTTGTTCTATCTGTACATTTCTTTACCTTGTGCTTAGCAATATTGAGCATGCATTTTGAGCAATGTCTCTATCTGTTTCCTATTGTCTTCAACAGGGAAAGAACATCTCCCCTAATTTCCTATCAAAGCAGCAATCCTTTGACTCTAGCATTGGAGAATGTTATTTTGATGCTCAGCTTTGTTTGGCAGTATTTACACCTGGTTGAAGTTAGACTATGCTGAGAGGTTTTTCCTGACTTTGGTAATATTACTTACTTTTCCTAATGAAGAGGATAGATTTTGCTTTGCTGGCACTGTTCATAGTACATAATTCCATTGACTATGAGTGACTCTAAGCCACAGAGATGGGCTCATAAACAAGATATGGATGAGAAGACTAGTTGATGCCTTTTTTTAATTTGCAGAGATATGGTGAAGCTAAGTAAATTAAATGATTCATTTATGCTAATTTCACGTGCACACCAAATAATGCATGCTGCTTTTGTACTTGATTGTAATATCTCTAATTTATGGAGATTATAATGTAAAATCAGCAATACTGTGAATTGAGTAATTGCTGGAAACTCCATGGCTCTCAAAGTGAAAGGAATCTGCCTCATAGTGAGGCTATCTTTAGAAAAGAAAGAGAGGAGGGAAAAGGAAGGGTGGGCACATTCATGGCATAGTAAAAAATCTGTTTGAGTCAGACAAACAGTCTATAACCAGCTCACTTGGAAGAGAGCAGGATAAAATAAACCATCTGATTTTATAGGGAAAAACCAATCTGAAAAGAATTTTGACGTAACTGGACCTTATTAAGGCCACACAAAGATCTGTCCTGCTGCATCAATTAAAAAATACTTTTGTTTGCAATTCTTGTCTTATATCGGTATGTTAGAACGTAAGTCTGCTCTTGCTTGGTGAGAATCTATTTGTTTCCATGCAGTTACTGCACTGTTGTAGAAATGTATCTAACCAAAATAGCCTGCTCACCTTAACCTGATCTCCACTTGCACAACAATTAAAAGCCTCATTGAGCCAGAGAGCTGCAACTGAAAGAGGTTGTGAGTGTGGCAGGTGTGAAGAATGACATCTCTTCCTAACACAGCTTGTGGACAGCATAAATATCTAGATTTTACCTTTGGAGTTTCTCACCATACTGGTAAAGGTTATTTAAGTTCACTATCAACAATTTTATGAAATATTTGATTGGAATGGTAATTTGTGCTTGTTAATTAGAAATCACATTGAAGCATCTTGTGACCTAGATATCAGGATAATTTACATGCAGAGGCCTCAGCACCCAGTCGTGTCATAAACTGAATGATTTTAGATGCAGCAATAATAAAATTGTAGTTCTTTCTGTTTGATATCTTCTGCCTTCTCATGTTTTCTCCTCTTCAGAAATATAAGTATTACTGATGCAGAACAAATCTGAAAATTACCAGCACAAGTCTGTGACAATTATATTGCTAGACCATTGCCAGTTTAATCCACATGTAAAACCTGCATAGATTTTTTTTTATTAATAAAAATGACACCACATTTTGAGGGCAGGAGTCTCCCATCCACAGCTTTTCCCTTCTTTTGTTATTTATATCCTAGGTCAAATAATATTCACAGTACCTTTTTGGATCACTGACAAGCATTTAGTGCAGAGACACAGAAAATTCTGTTTCAGAAAAATGAAGGTTCTTGTAATGGGAGCATTACAAATTGGTTTCTCTGTCTGTAAAATGCTCAGATGCTTCAACTTTCTCATAAAAACAGAGGCTTGTGAAGTGGAACTGATGTTAGTTAGCATGCAAATGCTGCTCTGAGCTGCTTGCACACATCTCAAGGAGTTGCTTGTGTTTATCTTAGTAGAGTGCTTAGAAAGGGTTCTCAGTAGCTTCATGCTCTGGGCTGAAGAGCAGCAAGTGGTTGATGGATGCAATGCTGTGTAGCCCAGGTGACTGATAGAGGAATCCTGGACGTAATCCCATCACAGGAAGGTCCTGTGAGAAAGCAAAAAATGTGGTAATGGTATCTGAGTGGCTACAGACCAATGCTACTCTTTGTAAATCAGTATGGTCAAGTCACCATTACAGAGGGAAATGTCACAGATGCTGTATCCCTTTACAAAAAGCACATTCCTTCTGGGAAGACCTGAGGAATGGAATTGAGTTCTTCTGCTGATGTTGCATTTTGAAAGGTGGATGAGGAAGTTTGAGAATAAGAAGGCAAAGGGGGAAACTCCTCCTTTCAAGATGCGGACTTTTTTTCCCAGCTATTAGTTCACTTTTTTTCCCTCCTGACATGGGAAGAAGAAGTTGAGCTGATTTCCATTTGAGCTGAGTGGTGAGGAGCAGAGAGGGTGTTGTACTAGAGTAGTTTTTCCAAGTAGACATTGGTTTCTTTGGTGTTAGAAGAAGCCAAACTCCTCCTGGCAGTCAGGGTTTACACCGTGCAGCTCTAGGAAGGTTGAGAAAGATGATTTAATGTGGTGTGGGATGCCACATGCAGCTGCCTTGGATGCAGAGACTCTGGATGTATGGACTTGCAGCTATTAAAATTCTTTGGAGATTTGCAGGGAAACTTTTGAATGAAGAACAAAGTTTCATATCCTTTATTTGAATCCTTAGTTTCAGTATCCATGTTATCATGTCTTCCACCCCTCCACCTCTTCCCTATTAAAAAGTCTTTATTTCATATTCTGAAATAGACCCAAGAGTGTTTACAAAAGGAGAAACACCATCTGGTAGGTGGGATTCAGAGAAAGTCTCTCTTATTAATTTTTCTGAAGTGGAAATAAAAGTGCCCAAGGGCTTGATCCAACTGTTCTGTTACCTTTTGATGATGCCCTGAAGTCTTAAACATAGTGTCTGCAGCACCTGGTTATAAGTATTAAACAGTCATATCTGCCACTGATTCTTTTATTTTATTTCATTTCAGTAATCAGTAAAGGAGTGCTGGAATACAATTGGGATGTTTAGAAAACAAGGCCCATTTAGGACAATTCTCATCTTGGGAATATTTTTAAAACCCAACTCCTGATTTCCAACAGTGTGTCTGAGACCAGTATCTGCCTGATTCAGGGCTGAGGCCATAACTATATGCAGGTCAGATTTTAGCTAATGTAAATGGGCACAGCTTGAGGGACTTGGCTGATTAATGCCATGTTGGTACCTCAGGTCTCAAGGTATGGCTTTCACAGTATTGTGGCTACATGTCTCCTGAAGCCTGAATGATGCATGAACAGTTTAATTCTGCCATAATTTAATTTACTTTAGTTTTTCTGATAAGGCCCAAAGTGGACCTTTGTTCTTTTACTGAGAACTAAATAAAGCTGAGTGGAACTGCTGATTCATAAAAAGAACAGCTGATTTAAGAAAATGTTAATATCTCGTGATAAAGTAGTCATTATCACGTTATGATACCTGACAGAAATTACCCAGTTTCTTTGCACAAAATTAAATGGAATTATCAGCCCATTAGGTTAGATACATTTCACAGTAGGAAAATAAAACCTAATGTTTATTTATCGATGTTTAAATAAATTGTAATTATCATTCCATGACAGTCTTGTACTACTGTAATTAAGCTTTAAAATAAAAGATAATTGGAATTAAGAGGGCTTATCTACATTTCATTTAGAAGTTATTGTTGAAGTCAGCTGTGGTAATGCACAATAACTTTCTGAAAACAGCATTAACCTGTTTGTACCATGGATTCCATGCAACGATGCTGACACTGTAGAGAAGAAATTTGTGTACACCTCACTGAGAGAGCCATAAGAAGAGAGCTGCATGTTTAGGGAAACTTTACACTGAACAGTGATATTTTTCTTCCTTTTCTTGGGATCAAGTGTCTTTTGAGACTGGATACCTTTTGAGACAGAGCTCAACTTTGTTTTTCTCCTGGTCTTTGATTTCTGTTTCTTGCAAGAATAAGTTTTTCAGTTTTCATTTTTTTTCATCCAGTGTGGCAAATTGAATGATATGGATTGCTGGCTGTTTGATTCAGCAGGCTTTGCATACAAACCTTTGATTTGCCAAGAAAACTCAGAATTGGGTGAACAAAAGGACCCAAATCTACTGCTTGGGGACTTCTAAATTCCTAAATTTGATGCAGACAATAGGACTGGGACCTTCAGTGGGGTGAATTTATATGTTAAATAGATATGGGGTGGATGTGGGGAAGGCCACAGGGAGAGAAATCAGCTCGCCACTCAGCAGGAGCAATATAGTAAGGGTAATGCATCAACTGCGACAGGTCTTGGCACTCCTCCCTGAACAGAGGCACGTCTGACTCAAGCGTTCCTTAAAGACTTCAGCAAAAGGATTTTAAAGGGACTGGGACTCTTCTCAAAATAGATGATTCAGAAAACACTTGGAACAAACAGTCTTCTACCAGAGGTATCAGTAAGTGGTGCATTTGGGTTCCCACCAGCAAAGGGATGTTCAAGCATGAGAAAAGTTGTAGCCTCTGGCTGCTTAGGTAAAAAGGATTCTTTTGAGACTGTGCCAGATACTGGGAAAGACTGTGATCAAATCTTTTATGCAGGTTGGGGTTTTTTTAATGTATTTGTCTTTTTTTGAAGGCTTAGAGAAGCATAATGTTTAGTTTTTGTTTAAATTTCATTTGGATATCAGGAATATTTTGCATAAGTAAGAGAAAGCAGCCATTCATGTACATCAGTCCTTTGTTTGAAGCTGTTTGTTCTGCTGGATTTGGGGTTGATCTTGTTTCTTTCCTTAAACTGCTCTATAATAAGAATCAAATTTGCCTAATTAAGGGCAATATTTATTTGAGTTCCTCCCCAAGCCCTTCAGTGCACCAAGGGAATAAACAGATCCATAGTCTCACAGGCAAAATGCATTCCCCTTGTGATAAGCTCCTTTGGTTTAGTTTTGTAGTGCACATGAATGCTGATCATATTTGAACAGCCTTGCATGTAGTCTTCATACTTGTTCTCTTTTCATTTTGAGTAGGATGAATTTTCCTTTTTCTTATGCCTGTCTCTTCCTCCTTGAGTCTGTGGGATTCCTGACACACTGTCAGGGCACAACAGGAAAGGTTCAAGTACCACCAAGTGCATCTTGAATATCTCCCACAATGAGTTGTTTGTGTTTCAGAAGCCTGATAGAGGCCATGGACATGGACAAAATTCTTTCACACTTTGAGGATCTGATGGCCTTGACCTGTTTTGTTAGAATAGCCAAGAAGTCACTTTCTGCTGTTTAGCTACCTGTAGCAATATCTTAATTTGAGGGGGACAGCCTATGCCAAGACATGAAGTCAGGACTGAGAAAGCATTGCATGCTGGATAGGGGTTAAAGTTAGCTTTAATTGCCCAGATTGGTGTCACATTTTGTCTGGCTTCTCATTGTTAGGTACCAGTATTTCTCAAAAGCCCATATAATTTTAGGGAGACACTTTAAACTATAGATTTAAGACCCATTTTTTAATTTGCTAGAGGTCTTTGGAGCTCTTTTATGAAGTAGAGTCTGTAAATATTCGAAGTGCTCTGAACTGAAACTCATAAGGGAACTTGCTTTTTAAAAATATTTTGAGGACTGTGGCTTTTGAATTTTGAGGGGGAGCTTTTTGAAAAAGTCAAAGCTGAATCAAATTTCTTTTTTTTCCTTAAGTGGGGCGTTCAACTTGAAGGATTTGTATTAAAGCTCATCTTCAGCTTAAATATGATTTAAGAATGCAGAGTGAAGACATAAAGACATTCAGGACTGGCAACTATGTAAGTCTGAAAACTAATTAGGGAACAAATCAAGCTAGAAGATCATATTAGTTATGCAGTACTGCTATGTAATTTTTTTTTCTTAAGGAAAGTAAACCCATGAAACTATTAGTTAGCTAGGATAAATCAGATTTGTTCCTGTTACTATGGATTTATATTAGCTGTGGATTTACTTACTCTGGCTTTTGTGTAGCATGAATCAAAATCATTCCCTTCTGATTACCTTGAGATTTTTTTCAAATTTTGTGTGTTTTAGAGAAGTCAAACTTGCAGCCTTGTCATTGGAGTTAAAGGACATGAGATGGCTTGGAAGAGAATTTTTGTGGGTTTTGAATTTATATTCTGAGGCTGGAATGGTAGGAATACCTTAAACATACTCTTAAGTGGGATGATTTTTAGCAGTTAGTCTTTGATATTTATAATATTCAGGTTGTTTTCTTTTTTGTATATATCAGGTAAGCTTAGAGCTCAGTTGGAAACATTTTCAACATGTGTAAATTAGAAGACCTGACCTGACTTTAGTCCCAGTTTATACCAGACAGAAATCAGCTCACGAAGTGGTGACCAGAATTCAAAATATTTGGAAGTGATTTTTTAATGATTTTCCATAAGCTACTTGTTAGCGCATTTATAGAATTCTGGTTTTGTTTCTCTCTCTCTCTCTCTTTTTTTTTTTTAATTATTAATATGAGAGGAAAAACAGTGCATAGATGAACCAAAGAAAAAGAGAAGGTGTCATCTTACAGCAACGTTGCATTAAATTTTAGTGTTTAAACTAGAAATGCCTCTGCAGGCAGCCAACTTGGGCAGTTTTAGTTTGCTGTGCTAAGCTAACATAATTGAGTGTGGTTACAGACCCACTGAAGTTAAATGTAAAGTTTCTGTTGTTTAGTGGGCTTTGATCAGTAGTTGAAGAGGGGGGTGTCAGACACATCGATCTCCATGTAAACTCTATTCACAGTTAAGTCAGTGGGTTGCACACAGTTTCCTAGGTTGGATCTGCAGTTTTGTGAATTCTAAGTTAGTTCCTTGTGCTGTGACCTTTCAAAGACAAACATCAGAAAGAAACGTGGACCAAACGGAAAGCTTGCTGGAAAAGTTATTCTTCATGGAGTTGGTTGGCAAGAGGGGCAGGCTGAGGGTGGCAGGTTTGTTAGTTACGTGGAGCTGTGTCTCTTTAGTGAGGAAGTTCTTGTGAGAGTTGTGGAGCTGTTGCTCTGCTTTCCCTTTGGGACCAGTGCCTACTTTTTGCACAGGACACCTTTATTATTGGAAGCTGAGAAACTCATGGAGTAAGGTCCTTCTTCCTTTGAGTGAGGACACAACAGGGTAGCTCTTGGATGCTAACCCTCATGGTGTACTTTGATTTCCTGAATGGTAAAACATACGTGCTCTAGTAGACACCCACAATCTCAATTGCACTTCAGCAGGCTGGGTTTTGCGAAGGAACATTTGTAATACATATAATAGACAAAACAGCATTGAAACAGTAAAAGTAGTTTTAAGATTTCAGTGCTTGTTTATTCTCAGTTTGTGATCTCTACCTCAGAGAGCAGGTGATGTAACACCTCTGTTTTAGCCTGAAGCCATGGAGTGCAATCATGCTTTCTTATTCCACTATAAAATTTTACATTGGCTACAGTTGACATTTTGGTGCAATAGGCCATAAATTAATGCAGGTATGAGCTATAAAAGGAAGGACATTAGAATAATCAAGTGGCTACGGAGCTAGTTGAGTGTATGAGTGTCTATAGCACAGAATTTTTCGATTAGCTTACTTTTATGAGCCTGATCTGTTCATTCTGTCTATATCCAACATACCTTAATTTCATTTTCTCTTGGAAGTAACTCATGGGATTGCTGAACCTCTTGAGTTATGAGATTTTTGTGTCAACAGAAATTTAATTACTTCAGTGAAATGAATCACTGTAGCCCATCTATAATAAATCACCACAATATAATCCAGGGAATACATTTTCTCTTGAGCCACAAGGCATAATCTTTATCAGCATTTGTCTCTCTATTAGTATGACTATGTTAGAGACATACCTGCTCGCTTTTTTTTTTGTTTTCTTCTATGTATGCTTTCACTTCCATTTGGCTAGATCTTTATTATGAGGGTAAGGACCTGTACTGCACTGAGGTTTGTATTTCACAGAGACACTGTCAGCACTGCTGAAGTGACTTGCTCATGCTGTGTTTGCCAATATGGAGCAACTACTTCACACTGGAGCTGACAGTTTTTCACTCTGCCAATTATTTAATCAATGTTAATGGCACATTGAATTACCTTGAATTGCTCCTATTTCAGAGATTAAGGCCTGGACTTCTTTGTGTGGACTGTTTCTCATAGCAAGAGCATTGGCAGGAGCTGGGGAATAAGTATCAGAATGAGAGGAAAGAAGGGCTTTGCTTTATACTACAGAAGGAATCGTGTACTCTGCTCCATGTGTATTTGACCTTACCAATTTGATGTGTAATTTTGTTAATTCAAACTGACTTCTATGTAGTAATAAGATAAGATTTTGCTTTCCATCTACTGAGTGAAATTACTTTTTCTCAGGGGTTAAAGTTTCTCAGTTGTTGAAACAACCTGAGCAAGACAAGAGTGGTTGTAGTTGTTTATTGGTTGGTTGTTTATTATTTTTTTTTCCTTAATCAGAGTTCAAAATCGAAAATAATCCTAGTGCAGAGGCAGTCAGTTCTTTCTCATTAGTAACTTGGTAAAAATTGATCAGATTTCCTTCCAGTTAAAAAAGAGGAAAAATGACTTTTAGGTGGAGAGTAGATGTGAAAGATTCAGTCTCCACACTAATTCCTAGGAAAGGTTGTAACCGGAAAAAAATTTATTTTTTTCTCATGAGGAAATCATGCTTATTTTCCTTATAAGCTTTCTTACTGAATGTTGAGGAACTTCTCAAGTCAAAGGAGTGAAACTGGTAGTCTTCTGGGCATTTTGTTCAAATATCTGCCTTGGCAATACAACATTGATATATTTCAAAGATATGTCATTGAAATATCCTGTAATCTGCTCTCAATCAAATTTATTATTACTGTGTTATTTCCATGTCAATGCAGCCTTTGGATTTGTGATCATTTTTACAAGATTATATCTTGTCTTCTAAATAATGTTCAGTTTTGATTCCTGTGATGCTGTATTTCATTCTAAAACAAAAAAAATATCTCCCTTGGGGTAAAGTTGTATAAACTGGTCCTGTATAATTTGCTTTCGCATAGGAATTCACTCTCTTGCTCATACTTTGTGGTAAAGATCCTCTTCTTTACACATCTGCAGCCCTGTGAATATTATTGGAACTGCTGTTGTACCTTCCCATGCTGTTAGAGAAGTTTCCATGTTTTGGTAGGCTGGTTGCAGTGAGGTCAGTGGGATCAGTTATGGTTCAGAGAGCTGCCAAGTTTGGCACAGAGAAATCACCCGGCGCTGAAAGAGATCTGGGATATGCAGTTTGTGACAGAGGATATTTTTCTATCCTTCTGTTCATGGCCTTCAGCAGTGAGGATTATTCACCTTTCCCAGCCAGCTTTTTTGTAGAATCATGTAGAAAATATTTTCCTATATTTATCCTGAAACTGTTTTGCTGCAGCTTACTCCCATGACTTCTCTGCACCTTTAAGAACAAGGAAGATAGATTATTCCAATGCCCTCGGCATGTTTAACATTTGGATGTTTTACATCTAATGCTATTATACTTCCCCTCAAGTCCCTTCCTTTTAGGTTGTAGCCTAAACTTATTCTGTCTTGTTGGTAGGTTCTGTTTTCTAGACTTCGATTATTCATGATGTTCCCTTCTGAATTTTGCCTAGCCGCTCCTTTTTTTTTTTTTTCCACCTATGTCTAATTTGTCAGGATCATTTTTGGACTCAAATGTCATTTTACAATGTCGATAATGTCCCTACTAGTTCAATATGGTCCTCAGTGGTAAGTTTTTGTCACTATTGATTCATTCAGGCTGTTCATGAAACAACTGTCCTAAAACAAACCTCGTGGGGAATAAGCATAAAAGCATCTTACTCTAAGAATGGGGTTACCTGCTTCTGTTTACCTCTAGATGAAGGTTATCCCTGTTTGAAATGGTGCAACTTAGGTACAAATGAGTTATGGATGTTTTGATTTATATTTTTTTAATTTATTTCTCCCTCTTTTTCCTATGCCTGTTAGGGGTTATGCTTCCATAGAAATGGTTTTTAATAATTGCCAAGCAACTCATTTCCAACCCATCGAAATAAAAATCCTACTGAAGCGGCTCAAACTTGCTTTTAGGTCTTAAATAGGACTGACAGAGCTATTCATTATTGCTAGTCCTAATGACACCAAAGCTACATGACATGTACTTACATATACACAGAGAAAGAATTAAAATGTTTCTTTTGATCCAAAAATATGAAGACAGGCAAGTGAATACAAAGGACCACAATGTGTCAGAATGATATGCCACTCTGAGACCATCCACCATTCTCGATCTTTCCAAAATGCATGCTCTGTTATTGTACAGTACCTTTTCAATTTAAAAGTGTCCACAAGATACCAGCAAATATTGCTGCTGTTACAAACCAGGTCTTCACTTGCTGTAAATCACTGAAGTTAATAAAGCAATACCAATTTCTCCAAGAAATGATGAAAATACAATTTTCTGACAGAAATTGCTTATTCAACAAGATCAAAACATTTTGTGGAACATACAGACTTCAATCACACTCCATTTATAAAAGAAATCAAAGTGAAGTAGCTTTTTACCTCATTAAAAGATAGCTTTTTGATTTTTTGCTTTGAAATTTAGATGAGAAATTATAATATTATATTTTTAAACATGTTCTGTTTTAATTGATTAAATGAAATATTTACAGAAATATATACTTTAGGGGATATTTTGAATGTTGGCAGTTCATTCAGATTCTGAATTAAGTGCAGGAATAGTGCAAATTCCTGCACATCTGAGGACTTTTGTTAGGCATTCAGGCATGCAGATCAGAAGCTGTTATCACTGATGACTTCTTGGTATTTTCAAATATAGCCAAGGAATGATTAAGAATGAAGAAGCAATTCACCCCTAAGGTAAGAATGGTCCCTATGGTATCTTATAATGACGAAAGTGTAGGGAAGTTTACATGTCATACGATATATTGCATACTTGCATACCCACGTCTAAATGGCTATGCATTTATGGATGAAAATGATTCTTTTCAGATTTATTTCTGTATAATATAAACACACAACATGATAATAATGTCTTTAAGTACAGCTAATGAAACTTTACTAGCCTGTGATAGCTGTGTCAATAAAAATGTGAAGGATGTGCAGCTGTTCTGAAATAAGCTTTGAATTGAGTGTGGCAGTGCAGCTATTGGCATCTTTGCTGGATAACAACACCCTGTAGAATCAATGGAGCTTTGAGGAAACTATCAGGAAGTTGAAACTCTGGCTCAAGATTTCCTGCTTTGCTGTGAAAGTGTGCATAGTATTTTGGAAGAGGAGTGGAAATGCTGGCCATGAGACTGTGGTTCAGCCAAGAGGGTGATGGGGAAGGTAACAGGCAAACAAATGGAAAATCTCTTGGGAGAGTATTTGCTGGAGACTGCTTGCATTACGGTCGTGGAGGTGTTTGGGTTTGATGCTTTCCTGGAGCTGAAATTCTGATGCTGAGATAGGTGAGTGGGGTAGGCTCCATCCATACCTGTGTTCCTGTGTAAGAGCAGGCAATGGTACAGTCATTGGGCCAAACTGGAACTTGCTGGCATAGACAGCCCATATACATTCATAGAGTAGCCAGGAATAGTCAGGCTGTAGAAAGCCTTGGAGACACTAATGAGATAGTGGTAGCTGCTCCTGCAGTCCCTGGAGAAATATAATCTCTATCTCTGATTAATTAAGTAAAAGAAGCAACTGTGATTCCTCAGCTCTAGCTGATATATGATTGTAGTCTCATGCATGTCCATATAAATCTGACAGCCAAATAAAAAACAATAAATTTGGGCTATAAAATCAGTCAGTGAATGCTCTGGTGTTAAGCAAGTCTTGGATCCCATATACTATAGATGATTTGTGCATTATAAACAACTAATAATCACATATAGAGCAATGTGAAAACATTGCCTCACGTAATGGAATATATGTGTAACAATTTCATAATATTTATAACTTTGGACGGTGCTATTTACCCGTGGTTCAGGTCCATTTCATTGTGAAATGTGACTGCACAGCTTTCCAGGCTCTACTTTTCTATTGATGTGTATTCTGTCATTAGCATGGTATGGGCATTTCAGAGGACCAATGCTACTTCTGCCACTTATATTATTCCCTCTACTGCTGTTCACCTGCTTCTGGATTCCCCATTGCTTTAGTTGCACACAGTTTTCTTTTGTTTTCATAGCACCAGTCTAGTTGACAGCAGTGAAGGATCCAACCCAAAATGTAAGCAATACCATAGTGTAATGCGAGGTATAACAAGTTTATTCAGAGTTACCTTGGATGAATTTCAAATTATCTAATGCTGAGTCATAACGCTGAGTCATACCTACACACAAGCCTGGCTGAAACTGGGTACCCTGAGAAACAAGATGTGCAAGACAAGTCAGTGCTGCTCATTTCAGTGCTGAGTTTCCCTTAATCTTAGAGGTATGCAATTTCTGCATTCTTTTGCAGGAAGGAATGAAGAAAAACACTGTTATAGTATATTTGCACATATATTTGCAGTTACATTCAAGGTTCACAATACCAGCCTGTGCTGCAAAACATAAAAACATTGCTAGGAAAACAAATTACTCAAGAGCCCTTTCTCTCTAGGGAATTTTTCTTCCTGAAGAGAATAAACCTCTTGTCTTTCCAAGTACAAATTAAAGAGTAGGAGTTGCATTACTGCTAGCAGATGAAAAGATAGCTTTTTCTGTGCTGTGCGCTGATCAGGGTCTAGAGCATGAAACTGAAGTTACACCGATTATTTCAACACAATTCCTAGGCAGAGCAGATTTTTCCACTATGTTACAATTTTTCATGACAGAGAGCATAGTATCTGCTTTACAATTTAACTTTCTTTGATGTTTAGATACCAGAAAGATAAGTGACTTTCTAAAAACTTTCCGAGACTTGGTAATAGCATAAAAAACCACTATCTCATCCTTTGTTTATACCCAGGTATAGCCTCTGGATATTATCCACAGTTGTTAAGCAATTCAGAATATTTTAGCACCTCTTTGCAATTTTTCCATCCCTTCAGGTTATAGCGTTCATTAAAACCCAGTTCATTAATTTACTACTGTCTGTGCATTATTTCTAAGTGGCAGCACTAATATTCAAAGTTATCAGTTATTGTTTTCTTCCAAAGTATTTTGTTGTCTCAGCTTTGTACAAGCCAAGCACTTTAATTGCAGGTTTTAATCTTTCAAAGTGCTTTGCGAAGATGAATTAATTAATCATCATAACACTCTTGTTGAGCAGGTACAGTTGTACTGGACATAAATTGCAGTACTGTGCTTACACCTGAGTGCCCAGTTATCTCCCACATGGGCGCTGTATCAGGAATATGTCAGAGAATTTCAGGCAATCAGGTTCTCCACTTTCCAGTAATTTACTTGGAGGAATACAGAGGGTCTAGCTGCAGAGCTGAGCTAACCTAAGGGAGATGTGCCCCAGAAGAATAGGGTCACTGTGGACAGTGGATGGAGGCAGTGTTCTCTCTCTTAGAGCCCTTAAGGTTTAGGGTAATGTATAATGTAGTGGTTCCGTTTTCTGTGACATCAAATATTTTTAATTTAGAGCAACTCATGGCCCTGCGGGTCTTGTTTGCTCATAGCGAGCACATTCCTTCCCCTGAGTTTCTTTGCCCATAATTTAGTGTGTGGGGGGGAGGGGGCTGGATACCCTGGTCCTATATTGGCCAGTCCCAGGGACTGAGAAGTTCACCTAGGTAATAAAAATCAATTTATGTCTGTGAAAAGCATTTTCCTTCCCTTTCAGTAGTAATACTTGCACCCAAAATCTACTGGGGGACCCTTCTACATGAGATACTCTTCCTGGTTGAAAAGCAAATTTGAAGCAGTCATGTGTCCTATAAATCTTTGACTAAAAAAATAGGTTGTCAATTTTATCAAAGTTGCATTGCAGAATAGCCCTAAGCAGGAGTCTCTAAAACCCTACTTCATATTCTACAGATAAGGATAAATTATAAACCTCCTTGCTATATATCTCTGAAATATAATGTACCTATGTCTGTAACACAGGCTATAAAATGGAAATGAGATAGCCAGCACTGTGGCGTTTTTCTGATGTACAGAGGTTATCCTGGTAATAGATCTCAAAAATCTTCAGCAATATTTTAAAAGATCAGCAATGTCAATTTGCATAATTTGGTATATAATCTTTTCATTTTTCCTAATGGCTGAGGAATGGTGAATAAAATTTCACACTATTCTCTGTAAGAACAAATAATTTAATGTGTGAAAATGCAGCTGTTATCGGTTACACAAAGACTGAAGGAAATATACTATACATGTGACATTCAGAAACCTGTCAGTATTATTTTTCGCTTATACCTTGTACCTATAGAGGAAATTATTTAATTGGAAATTATTTAATTATCTCTTCTGCCAAACTGAATGGATATGGAAATTTTTTAGTTGACCTTTGACATTTTGCTAGAATGTAATTCATTAGATTCAGCATTTAATAGTGTATTTAGGTAGTATTACTGCTGTGGCAGATCTATGCAAGTTTTTTTATAGTAAATGTTGGTTACTCAGTGTTGGGGTTCAAAATTCAACAGTACTGACAACCATGAGATTTATTTTTTTTCAACTAGGTCTTCACAGGATGAAATGCTTTGGGCTTCATTTTCCATAAAGTCTTGGGGTTTTGATTTTTCCCCAGAGACATATTTGAATAAAACATTTCAATTATTCTGTGAAAGAAATTTTCTTCTTGGTGTTGGGGGGGGGGGGGGGGGAATTGAGTATTTGCTAAACAATGCAAATTTCATAAAGAATTATCAGCAATTTCTAAGTCAATGTTTTGTTTTCTTAGCAGGTCAGAAATAGTTTCTTTCATTCTAAGTGAAATTGTAACTGTCAGATTTGGGGACAAAAAATAGAAAATGTCATTTTGAAGGGAAAAGTCAATAGCTGCATTTTAAAATGCGGTCACAAACTTCTGACTTGGGCTAAACTTTTGTCCTAAATTCAGAGAGATCGACCCCAAGCTTTCTGTTAATATGCTAACTGTCAGAAAACTGTAATCAGCCTCTCAACCAGGTAAAACTTTTCTGAGTATAGCTGTATTTGACCTATCGATATGACAGGCTGTCTAATCCATAGATATTTCTTCTACATCTGCCTCTCTGGAAATATTTGTTCAGCAAGTTAAACTTATTAACTGATATTTTCCAGCTCTTGAAAGCCGATCAATTCCTCGGACTCAAAGTATATAAATTCTCTCTCGTACATCATCTTTTCATCTCATTGATCCCAGCATTATAACTTCCCTCTGTGCGTATTTCAGTGGGGGCTGTGTTGAAAAAAACCAGACCAATTTGAACTGGAAGTTTTGTATTTAGTGTTTGTTTACTTGTGTTATGTGAGAGCCTTCATAGCTGCTGTTGCCCTCATGCTACTGCTGTGCTACAGGGCAGATGTGCCCAGGTGGGTGTGCTTCAGTTCCGCCTACATAAGACTAACAACTGACTGTGCAAATGTATTTTCTACAGGACTGTGTTCATTGCATGCAGTCACAGATTTGGAAACAATGCCAGTCCCATTTTTTAGAGAGAGCTCTATAATTCATGATATATAAGGATGTTGCAACTTTCTTCTTTTCCCAAAAGATCACTTTCACAAACTGAATCATGTCTGCAAAGATATATCTTGGGTATCTCCAGAGCACACCAATACAGATCCAGCTAACTATTTTGACAAAGCTCTATCTGCTCCATAATGAAAAGTTTTGGTGACTCAATTTATCCTGTAAAAAAAAAAATTAATCTGCCTAACTGATATAACACATTTATTAGTTTGACTCACCCAGAGTTGATGTAAATGCTAGAATGTGAAGGATGTGTTGACTTTCAGTCCTCTTTGAAAAGAGTATTCACACAGTTAAAATGTATTTTCCTTCTGCTTCATCTTAAAGCCAAAGATATAGCAAGTCTGTGCTTTAAGACCCAATAAAGGAGTGAAGTGAGACTGAAGGATCTTACTGCATCAGCAAAATATCACCTGCATATTTAATGTTCCCCTGTTTAGCTTTACTGTCATCTAAAACTGCTTTTTCAAGTAGCTTCTCCTGAAGGCTCAAGTGCAAGCACTGATTGAAATGAGAGAGGGGGATGCCCTAGCTTCTCTTCCTCATCCCAGAACAAGGTCAGGCACCCATTAGCAGTTTCTCAGAAGACTGGCCATCATTTTTTCATGCATCTGATTTTCCTGGTTGACCTTAAGCCAATCCTTTCAACTGTAAAACAAGGGGCACCCTCACATTACATCTCGTGTGAATAGCAAAGTGCTCTGCATGTGTCCTGTTGCTGTGGTCTCCAGGAGGCCAGATCCTCATGTGCCGCTGTCTCATCGTGCACAAAGTCCCCAGCTGTCACCATTTGCACCTAACTGATGCCTGCTGTATCCAATATCATCTTGCATCTGCTCTGTGGGTGTTCGCTGCACAGTCACTAATTATTTCTTTCTGCACCATATGTAGCCATTTCTGTGTCACTAGTGTTTGCTTCTTGCTTCAGGCCTCAGATGGTGGATGTGGAAAACAGTTTGCACTTCATCAAGACCTGTGGGTGATGATCCTGACTCTGACATTGGTGGCAGCACTGCCACTGATTATAATGGTTTCAGGGGTTTTTATGGCATGCTTCTTCCAAAAGCTTCCTAGTCTTATGACCATAGCCTTCTTAGCACTGCCCAAGTACAGGAAAGAATCCCTAACTGGGGTGAAACATATGCAGTGTTTCTTTTCATAGATAATGTGGTTTGACTTACACATAATTTTTGTTAATACTGTGTTTTATTTCATCAGTCAGAGCATATTAGTGTGTGCAGGGAAATCAGTGGACTTATTCCATGTGAATGAGCACTTGCCTCTTTTGTTTTATGAGTGATTTCTTTATTTGCAGGGGCAGAATTAGAGTTTTGGAAATGAGCAGACACCATGTTGTCTTACAGGTGCATGAAATGGAAGGGAGAGGACAGTGCCCCTGCACAAGTGGGAAATTGGACTATATCTACATTTGTTCTGTTTCATACCTAGTTCCTTGCAATTCATCAGGACTGGGACTTGTTTTTATTTTTTTTTAAGTTCACTCTAACCAAGAGTTTTACTTCTTCATTAGTATGGATATAGCATCTTTTGTGTTAAGGATATGATACTTTATTACATCTTGTGTTAATCATGCACAATATATAAAAATCACAGTGACATTGACTATAAACTGTTTTTAATGCAATTTATTCCAACCAGCTCTATTTTCATTAGCTAAATCCAAAGTTTGCAGAGTTAGTCCATGGATTCTGTCACAAGGTATCTTGCAATGAACTATGTCTTTCAATTATAAACTTGCCCCAGAGCTGTTTGGGACCGCTTGCTGTCTTCTGAATGTGCTTATGTGATGCAGAGCCATGCATTGAAGAAACTCCTTCTTAGAGTCTTTGGCTCTCAGTGGTTTCTCTACAGCAAATGATGTTGGCAGTGGAAGGAATGCACTAAGGCTAAAATTCTTTGGAATTCTTTGGAATTCTTTGGAATTACTACGGCTAAAATTCTTTGGAAGTCCGTAGTGTGAGAGAACACTTCAGCTACACTTTACCATCTAACTGCAGAGAGCAAATACAAGTTAAGAGAAATACAACCTCTGAAGCATTTGAAGGGTTGAAAAAATCTCAGTTAACTTGGCAAGAGTTTATCTCTGAAAGTGCAACACAGATATGAGCAGTTAAGACTGGCTTTGTTAGAGACTTCAGAAGGCAAGGGAAATGCAGAAAATAGATCCTAGGAAATTACTTAAGCCAAATCAACAAAACCTAGCAAAATCTGGTATTGGAAAGATCTGAGAGAGCTCAGGCCCTGCACAGATGGCCTTGCTCTGTGCAAGCATTAGTGCAATGCATAGATTGAGGGAGAAGATAGTACTACAAGGATTATTCAGAGAATGGGATGGTGTGCCAGGACAAGACAAATGACCTGTCAGCCTGAAAGTAAAGGGACACTTATTAGTTTGAAGTTGGACACAGATTCAGAAGCCAACATGGTGCCAGAAACCATAGTGTTAGCATTGCAGAAGAAACCACAGATGGTTGAGAGAAAATAGTTCAAAGTCCAGGATGACAGCTGGGATCTGGCCTCTGCTTTGGAAAGACATGAAACAAATGTGTAGCTAACAAGGTGAAATCATAGAATCATCAAGGTTGGAAGAGACCTTTAAGATCATCAACTCCAATGGAATAGATACATTTTTTAAAGCATCTGAGAATGGATTATCCCTAGGTTAAAAACCACAACAAATCCTTGGTTACATATGGAAAATGCTGCTTTTGCAAGAGTAGAGTAGAGATTTACATATCTGTCCCTTGAAGACATACTCAGACAACTTTCTTCAACCTCTCTGCACTGTCAGAGTCTGATCAAATCTGCCTGGGGATCAAGATGTATTTGAATTATCAACCTTTGGCTCAGGGTGAGTATGGGAACCCTTACCACACCATGCAGAAGGTATCTGATTTTTTTTCTCATTAATCAATGCCTGCCTCCATAGTGCCAAGGTGTAGTATTTCCAGACTAGGAAATATTTCCAGAGGTAGCAAACCACTCAGGAATGTGTGGTTGTTTTCACATATCCCCACTGTAGCGTGGGAGTTAAGGAAGCAATGCTGTGCAAATATGGAACAGTCACCAAACTCCTGTCTGTTCACCTGTGAGTTATATGTCTATCAGTATGTTTCTAATTCAACTTTACCTTGTATTAACATGCTTTTTAGTGGTTTAATTTTTCCAAGTACCTGTTTGCAGCAGCTAAGTAGTCATTGAAAAGAAAGCTATAGATGGACTGATTAAAAAATAAGTTTTATTTCAGTTCATCAAACTCCAGTTTGGGTGCTGCACTCATGTTCTTGCAAAACCAGCAGGAATCAGACTGTTGCTTGGCATTTGGTGAAAACAGCATTTAATTGAAGACCCAACCAGTAGTTACAGATGAATACTATTCCTCATTTTGCTTCTGGACACTTTAATCAACCTGCCTGCATGTTGGGATCAATCAGTTTCAGCAGTTGTGTTCATTCATCTTCATCCTGCCATTCATCTCATGGCAGCAAGGAGAACACTGTGTAATTGAATTTAGTTGAAATCTAATACAAGGACAAACCATGACAAGCCACCTATAATCAACTCAATTCTGAATTTTCAGAACAAACATTAGCTTTATATTTTCTGGAGGAGTATATTGAGGGTCCCGTAGAGCTTCAGTGAGAAAGCTGGCAAAAAAGTGAAAAACTGGAGACATGAGGTCTGTTTTGTGGTTTTGTTGGTGGGTTTTTTGCCATTTAGAGTTCATTCAAGATAGGATATATTATGTCTTCCTTGCTTTCGCTTGGCTTCTACAGTGTTTGCTTAATTCAGAAGGGAAATCCACATCTTTTTCCCTCATGTAAAAGGTATAAAATGACATTTTGTGGTGTGTATGTGTGTGCACTTGGTTTTTTAAGATGAATGTAACAAATCATAGAGATAAAATCTCAAAATAATTTCACTGAAGCAGGGGTAGGAGTAGAGTTTCAGTTTTTCTAAATTGCTCAACATTCAATCCATATTTCCACATGGACTCCCTTAGAAAATGATTGCAGTAGTGTCGTGTTCATAGAGTTACCACTTTTTTGAAAGCAGGATATTAACCACTTGGGTTTAACATGCTGTAAGTTATGTATGTTGTCTTTAAAGTTTCAGGTAATTCAACTTGACTGAGTATTCCCATGGAGCTTTGGCTTTTGCAAGTCTTTTAACATTGCAGATCTTTCTGACAAAATTGGAGGACAGCAGTCCAAACAGAAACCAGTTTAGGAATACTCAAAGTATTTCCCCCTGCCTACAGATTCTTTATTTTTGGTAGTAATTTTATACATGAATTGTGAAATTAATTCATAGTCTAAAATAAAGGAGCTAAAATTTGGGAAGGAAAGGTCACTATATACATATGTATGTGAAGGGATTGCAAAATAGTCCATCAAGGACTTATTACAAGGGCTTATAATGTTTTACTCAAATATGATATTTAATAAGATGTCTTTTTTTTATTACAATACATCGCCAAGCTCTTACAGAGTTAAACTCTTGGGAAGTGCTTGTGTGACCATTTTTTCAGACCAAATGTGATGAGGGGAATATGTTCAGGATACAATTTTAATTTTTTCATAGCAGCTAGACCCTGCTTTTCTCCCTCTGCTTTCAATGCATAGACAGCAATATTTATGGTCCTAAGGTTCTTGGAATACACTGTGCGTATACAGCTAAAGCAAAGTCCTTCAAAAATATTATTAGTTGGAGGAGAGGAGTAATGACTCTATTCTTCACATACTGTTTTAAGAAACCTAGGAAAATCACTGCTTTTGCTGTGTTTTGACTGCTGTAGGAGTGTCACTGAATAACAAATGAATATGCCCAAAATGCAGCATTTGGATTTTTGGTGATTTCATATTATGGAGTCGATGAGTGTCTAATGTTTTACAATTAGTAATGTCTGCATAGCCACCCACTGCGTAGCATTGAACCGTTTGGCGGTGCACAGTTTCTGAATTGAAACTTCCCATATTTCATGTGCCATGTTGGACTGGCGTGTAGAGCAAATGAGTATAAAAAATGCAGAAGATTAATCATGTCAGAATACTGTTTTTGCATGTTAAAAGGACTGCTTTAACTGTCTGTGGCCATGCCTGGCTACAGGAAAGGAGCAGCTCTGTGTACAGCCATTTGTCACGGGGAAATGAGGAAAGCACATCGACAGGAACATGTGCTGGAAGACCTGAGTTCACTCCGCCTTTTTTCTGACCTGGCTGGAGACAAATGAGTTTTGGACTAAGGTTGTGCCCAAGCTAATAAGCCTCATTCAGCCTCTCTAATTCAATTACCTGAGTTTCCCGGGTCTCCCAGCTCTCACAAGCCCTCTGTCTATTGGACATCTTTCATGGCAGTCAATCACTTCAGGGCGTGGGGATGAGCGCAGTAATTTGTAGGCAACTCTTTTCTGTACTAAGAATTGAGATTTCAGTTTTTTGAATCTTTTGTGTTTTTAAAAACAAACAGAAAAACCTTCTCAAATAGCACTATAGGCGCAGTAGTTAATTTTCTCTCATTGTAACCAAAAGTAAAATTAATCTTAATTGGTTGGTGGTTACACTTGTTATTTCTCTGCTCTGGGAGTAGGGTCTTGTGTAACCAGAAAAGGAAAAACAATCCCAGACCCAAAGCCTGTAAATTTAGTGTAAGATAAGAAATAGTGGGAGAGTACTACAGGGTGGGCAGTGAACAGTGCACAGAGAGATGATGAGGTCAATGTGATTAATGCAATAAACCCTGATCAAATCATAGCAGACTTTTGTACCGAGAAGTTTAATGTATTTTTTTTCCTTTCATGTTAAAAACTGGCAAGTGCCTAAGCAGAAACATGGCTTTATTTTGATTTTTATCAGATATTGTTTGCTTTTTTTCACTGTTAGTAAATAATCCTTAATTACAATGTTCTTGTGTGTATTCTCCTTGCTTGCTTTCTATTAGTGTATTTTTGAAATCACTGGGATTCTAGGAAATTATTCAAACAAAACATCCATAATGTTCTCAAAGACATAAATATTATGTGGGAATGAGGCTGCTAAATCTTCTTTATCCACTAAATTGGAAACATGAATAGATTATATTCTGAGACAGAAAATAAGTTAAGGGGGATGTAACAACTCTCATTACATTCCCATTAGTCAATAACATAAACCACTCCCTACCTGTGGAAGATTTTGCAAGAATAGGCTGTGGTGTTGTATGCATGAGATGCTATTCATGGTAGTGATTAATTCCTGTCATTTCTGAGGTATTCTTGACCTGTGCTGTCTCCAGTGTTACAAGTACCCACTTTTCTTTCCTCATAACTCACTATAATGAATTCAAATTTTCAGTCTGTCTTCGGGTGACAGAGTTGTCCTCCAACAGGTATAACTGTCTACTGGCGAGAGCAGACCACTCCAGGGCATGTTCATTAAAACAAAACAAGCTTTTTTTCATTGTAAGTTTAGTGTGCTGCAAGAGGGAAGGGGAAAACAAATTTTTGAACTAAATTAGCTGAATTAATCAAGCTGCTTCAGCCCAGTTGAAAATAATTTTTACAAAATAAATTCTTCCAGCTTCAGTCTACCACTGAGTGTTTCATATCTTTACCATTTGTTGAACTTTACCAGGGCTTTTACAGTGTTTCTAGACAGTTCTACTGACATTGGTAGAGTTTGCCCTCCACTTGTGTGCTTTTTACCAAATTTTACTAATTCTGAGATATGTTTTAAACCCTGAAAGCATCATTTAATTATCTGACTGTATATGCTAGTAAAATACTCTGTAATGCAACTGAGTAACAAAGTGTTTTTGTAGGCCTGGAGAGGGATTGGAAGAAGTGGGTCCTTGATCCTGATTCTTTGGCTCTCTATCCATTTTACACTCAACAGTTACTGTTTTCTTAAATCTACACAGCAGAAGAGAATAGGGACAGGAACATGGGACTTCTCCCTTTCTCAAAGGATTTATTTCATGCCAGCAGCCCTTCAAAGTGCACTGAGTGTAGAAGAAATGTGGGTCCAGAAAGTTGGCAGGAGTTTAGCTAGTTGCTCTCAAAAGGCGAAGAATTTGTTCTGTCCCTTATGCTTTAATTTACTGTAAACAGCCAAAGCGTTCTCACTAACGTATGTGGGAAGGTCTAAATCATTGTAAGGCAGTGCAAACAGAGGAAAACTTTATATGCAGCCTGTCAACAGCAAATGTCAATGGAAGAGCATTAGTAATAAATGTCATGGTGTGCTCTAATTACCTCCTACAGCTCTACTCCTTTAGGGTAGATGTTCTATCCATTGAGGTCATGCTGTGGTACATATTAATTAAATCTCTTCGGTGTTATCTGCTGTTTCTGGAAGGCAGCAAGTGTAATGTGCAAAATAGTGGTTTATCTGGAAAGAAAAGAACACATCCCAGAGCAAGGAAATATCTTTATCTTTTGAAATAGATATCATCTATTATTAAAGGGGAAAAAAATGAGCACCTACTAGATTTTCTGCTCTTGTTAATAGCGTAGTTTAGAATGAAATATTGACTAGAAAGAGGAAAGGGAAATATGTTCAGACATGAAAGCACAAGTGCTATAGTTGAATAAATATGTGTTTCTATTAAAATTACGACCCTGAAGAATCAGTGGCTAGTAAAGAGAGGCTTCCACAAGCATTGGAAAGAAGCACAGCTACAAGCAGCTCTTTGCCCTTTGCGTGGAGAGATTCCATTTTGCCTGATAGAGAAACAAGTTATTCCAATCTAAAGCCAGCTGAAGTCAGTCAGGGGAAAACTGTGAGGCTTCCCCTTGATGCATGTGTCTGGCTCAGGTTTCTGATACCCTCCTCATGTATATTAACACTCACAAAGTCATTTTTGACAGATATTTTTAAGAACTACTTTTGCATTTTTATTTCAGTTGCAAAAATATATATCCTCACAGGCAAAACCACCTATTTTTCAGTGAAGAAATAGGATCACTGCTTGATGACACAGTAGAAAGTGGAAATTTTTGCAAAGTGTCTGAGGAAAGTGAGAATGCCCTTTGGGTTTGAGGCAGCTTGCACTCATGTATTTCAGATCTTAGCAGAAACGCTTTCTTAAATTTTTGAGAATCTTCAGAATCACTAAAGAGCAGCTTATTCTAGGAGCAAGGAGTTGACTCAAAGTAGGAGAAAAACCCACTATGGTTAATTAACAAATTTAGTATATTTCAAGAAAAATTAGTTAGAAGCACTGCAATGCAGTTCCTTTGGGTATCTAATATCTAGGCACTTGACACTTGTTGATGAATTGGAATGAATGTTCTGTGGCAAGTCAAAAAAAAAAAGGCATTTCCATTAAGCTCCTTCTAAATCATTAAACACAGACATCTTGTACTAAAGCATGTTTCCTTGGGTTGTGTTTGCAACACAATTACTGGTGGAGAAATATTCAAGGGAACTTGAAGTGTTTAAGAACATAATTCTCAGGAAAGCTCAGGAGCAAACAGTTCCTGTTGCTCCTTGATGTGCACACCTGTTTTGAAACCAGGCTACTGTTTTAAGTTCTTGAGGGATTAATCAGTTGGTCTGTTAGTCATCTGACCCACAACATTTTGGATGCAGCATCTGATGAGACCCAGCTCTGTTGATAGCATGAATGTACCTCGCATATTTTACAAAAGGTCTGGGTCCAGCTTTAGGTCCATTAAGCCCAGAAACTGTAATTTAGTTGTACCCTGGGCAGAGCCCTCTCCTAGATAATGATACAATTCATGGAAGAACTGGACTGCTGTCATCTTGAATGCTGATAATCTCAGGCTTTACCAACACAGATCCTCATTCATGTGTTCAGCACATGTTGGCTGAACACAAATTGTGAGTGTACATGCACACGACATGATCCTGGCAAACCCAGGATTACAGTGCGTGTGCTTACACTGGAAGAGCAATGCTGCAACTGCTCCCTTCAGCTTGGCAACCCTAGATTTTAGTTGGTGAGTATTCAGAGTAGAGAAAGCAATGCTTCAGAAGGGCTCTGCAGGGCTGCTGAAACTGTGATAAGCTACTTGAACCATCTCAAATACCTGAAGTGGTGTTTAGATATTGAATAGCAACAGCTAGCATAGTACTATTAACATAAATTATTACTTTAAGGGAGATACTTTGGTCTACTGCCAAGCAATTACAATAAGTAGTGTTTAACTAGGTGTTAACATGAAGGAGAATTTCTTTCTTCTCTGTTGTACAATTCAAGATTTACCAGGTAAAGTTCAAAAGATGAAATGGAGAAAAAGAACACGGTGGAAGAGGATCCCATTGCATCATTACCACTCAGCTCAGGTCTCTTCCTCAATTTTCAAAGGTACAAGGACCAAGTCACTAGATGGATTCTTGGTTTTAGATCCAAGTTCCTGCCCTGAACTTTTCTCTGCTTTAAATCAAATCCAAATTTGGGAGAAGTTTAGACCTGGATGCAGAAAGTAACGTCTGTCTGCTTTGGAGGTAAAGTGTTTAATCTAGATGTGGTGTTCTAATGCAAACTTCATGCCTTTTTCTACTTTAAAATGTTTTCAGATTGAACTTGTTTCTTTCTGAGGCAGAGAGGAAGCAAGGCAACCCTGGAGGAAGAGGGTGTTGTTTTCACTCCATTTCTTTTCAGTCTCTCTCATCTTGACTTATAAATATTTAGCTATCAACATGCTTGACAGCTTGTCTTCATCCAGTGCCTAAACAGAAGGCTCCGCAGATAAACACCACCACTTGTGTGCCTTAGTCTGTCTGCCCTAAATGTCCCTTAGTGCAGAGATGTGCTTTAAAGGGTGTTGAAACTGCTTTGGTTTCTGCACATATCTCAGGCTCTCAAGCGCCAGGTCACTAGCAGGTATCAGAGGCCATGGGTGCCTTAGACTCCCACTACTGTCTGCATTTCTTGATCAGGGAATAAGGAATTCTTGTGGTATTCACATGTAAATGGAGATCTCATTATGAGAAGAATATCTGGATATCTGTACTAGCTCTTGGCTGTAGTTCAAGACTCATCTGTCACTGAAGGCTCGAGACTGGCATTGACCTTTTTCTGCACACATGGGGTGAAAAAGTCAAATTAGAGGAGCTAAACAAAAAAATATTGCTTTATATTTTCAAGAGTCAGTACATAAATTCTCTCTCCCCAGCGCCAGGGCAAAAGTATGTTACAAGTAATTGGAGGTTTTTCTCTGTTACTTTGTATATGACCTGCTCAAATAGTGGTTCTCCGCTCATTTCAAATGCTCATAAAGAAATAATCTTAATTACCTAAAATAAATAGATCTTCCCATATATCAGTACCCAAATGTAGCTTTATGAGTGTTAGATTCCTTTCCTTTTAACCTGAGGTAGTAGCAATATGCAAGAGCATCACACAAAAGCAATTTATGCCACTAATGATGTTGCAGCTGTCCAAAGACATCTGCTCTTTTTATTACTGTACATCTTTTAGTGATGTGAAAAATGATATAGCTAAGGTCATGGCACAGAAGGATCTGGGGATGTCAACTTGCACAAAGATGAGAGCTTCTTTCTGCCAACAATTCATTAGTAAGTCAATGAGCACACAAATTTACAAACATTGCTCTTTATTACATCAAGTTTTGTCTTTCATATCACTGAGGCCACTCCATTTGATTGTACAGTGGTGGCTCTACTTACTGGGACACAGCAGTATGAGCATCAAACATCACAGGAACTTCATGGTCAGACTACTAGGCTGTTTGTTTTGCCCTTCTCCCCCCACCTGAAAGATCTATTTAACAGGAGATCTGACAACTTCACATCTACTGAAGTAAACACACCTTGTGAGCTCCCCTATGTTTTCCCTTCCCCTCATCCTTTGCAGAGTAACATTGTCCATTTCTGTGTTTGTGTTTTACTCAACTGGTATTCTCTTACTCTGCTAATAATTTCCACAGCAACCTTTCTTTCCCAGACTGCAAAATGCAGTAAAAACATATTTGCTTGTATGTATTTCTAGAAAGTGACCCTTAGGGAAGAACTATCCTTTGTTTTAGCTCAGCAATGTACAATATTCCTGGTTTACCTTAACAGAATAAAAGGTTTATATACAGTGGCTCCTTTTTTAGTCAGTGGCTGGACACATGCATCACAGCCAGCTGTGTGATTTCAGCCTACAAACACACACATCCCCCAGGCATCTGATTGCACCACAGCTGCATGAGCTGACAGCAAGTGGCACCTAGACAGCTCCCAACTGGGTCTCCATCTGCACTGAAGGCGTGCTTTGGGCAGACAATGGCAATGAATGAACTTCAAATCCTGTGAATTATTCCAGCAGTGGGGATGGATATGAACTATGGTCCGGGACCTACTTTAGGTTGCGACCGTGTTTTCAATAGCATGCAGCCCCACTGTTTGGTTGGGACTGCTGGTTATGAAACCACCTTGTACTCAGGGACACAGTTACCTGTAGAGAAATACTGGGAAGTACATAGAGGGAAGTGCAGCCAAAGTGACCTGAGTTTTAGCTCAAGCTCTGATATGATGTTGTAGAGAATCTTGAGGAAGTTATTTTGCCTCAGTTATATGTAATTCTGGAGCTGTGGTTTTTTTACCATACATCAAGTTGATTTTACTCTCTGGTATATAGTTTGAGAAATTCTTTTCAGCCATGCAAGCAGGTAAGTAGTTAAATCACTTGAAAAAAACAAGTAGAAGTGCAATGCTGGTGTGAAACAGAATTGCATCTATGCATGGTAATGGTTAAGAGACCAATAGACCACTAGGCAGGAACTCCAGTTGCTTGTGTTCTCTTCCTAAATCTGTCATTTGCTGTCATGTGGCACTCACTCTTCAGGTATCCAAAATGCTTGCAGTCCTTGCATTGGGACAGACTTTGTTCAGTATCACAGCCGTGAAGGGATGGAGCCTTGAGAAAGGAGCACTGGAAGCACTTTACCATGACCACCACAGCTCTCTGCTCAGTTCCTGCTGTCTAGTCCTAAACCAATTACCTGCATGACATAGTTCCTCTCCTCACACTTGGTCTTTTTGCTCAAACAGACATTGTTCCTTACTATGTGTTTATAGACTGCCTGAGAGCAGTGGAAGGCTCTGTGCTTGGTGCTAGAGTAGTGTAAATCATCTTATAGAAAAAGATCTAATATCTTTTTACCTGCAAAGCTTCATCTAGATGCTTTGATGCATATAGTAATTTTTAAATGCTATATGCATTTAATGCACTTTGAAGTATATAGTAATTTTTAAATGCTGCTTATAGGGGTTGCCATTAAAAGGACAGTGTTTATAAATACTTCATCATATGCTTTGAGATAACACAGCTAGTTTACAGTAATAAAATTTTCCTTGGTGTTCATGGGAATAGTGGAGTTCTTTAAGGCACTCTCAACAAGGTGGTTCTTGAGTTATTCACATTTGCAGCACTGAATCAGTCTTACAGGAGGAGTATCAATACTTCAGTTACTAAGTATATCTTCAGGAAACTGACTGATTTGCCTCAGTCTTCCAAAATCCTGAAGTCCTGAAATCTCCTTCTAATTCTAAGAGTGTAGATTACCAGAAATGCCGCAGAAAATTGAATGCAAAAGTCTTTCTGAATATCAGGTTGACTTTAGGTGTCCTACTTTGAAAAAAATTACTTCAGCTTTGCTCTACCAAATCATTCAGTGACATTCATGACATTAAGTTTTTGACAATCTCCTTGCCCTTCTATTTTTCTAAGGATTATTCTGGTTTGGGGGGGGGGGGGATTTGTTGTGGGTTTTTTTTTTTTTTTGACAGAGAAAGAGAAGGAGGAGAAAGGTGTTTTAATATATTCAGCACTACTTTGAAAAACTGTCACTTGCAAAAAAGTGTAAACATTCTTGATATTTGTTACAATTTAGCAGAGTACTAACAATAGCATAAGAGAAAACTGATACATAAAAGACAGTATTTTCCTTCTTTGACAGAGAAAAAACTGTATCTCTTATAAAAAGGAGGATCATTTGTATTGGGCACTGTGGTTCTGACAGATTAGTAATAAAGCTGTAGAATTTTTCCTTTGAAATCTGTGGTTCTAGAGGATTTATGGGGGGACAGAGAACTCTATTTGATTCTGTTCAAAATTTTGGGCATGAAAAGCTTAAGCCTAAAATTCTTTTGAAGAGAGTCCAAAGTAATAGAAAAGATAATTTTGAAGGAGCTATGACTTAAAAAACTATTTGTTTCAGAGTTAGGAGCTCTGCAATGAATTTTGTGCTTTTCACAAGAGCTGTAATGCAGTTCTTCTGCCATGGCTTAAGGATAAATATTTGCCCCTACTTTCAGGGAAGTGATTTACAATGTGGTTGTGCCTTTAAATAAGACAGTTTGACACCTCTCCGGAATCTTTCCTGTCAAAACCAGTCATTGCCAGTCTTCAAGTGACCCACAATATATTTCTTTAATCGGCTACCTTTTGGATTAGACTTTTTCTTTTTTAGGTTTTGTTATCTCCTTGACAACCTTCACAATATAGTAGTGTTAAAAAACAGCAACATTTTAAAATAGAGGCCTCTAAATCTGGCTGGTTGGTTGTGTTATGTCTTTTTGCTTGTTTTATGACTGTTGAGAAACTACCATGCAGATAAATATATTTTTCAGTTTCCTTTAAAGACAGCAGCTCCTGCCAAACCATTTTCTTTAATGTCATTTATTAACAATGACTGAGTGTGCCATCCGTGGGTGCATGTTTGAAGACACTGTTATATTCAGATGATAAAAAATCTCACCTCTGAGTAATAAGGACTGTAGCACATGTGGAGTAAGAGTTTTTATGTAGCTCTGAAGCTGGTTTCTTTGGGGCAGGAAATATCACAAACGGGATCTTTTAAATGTTACTGTGTAACTAGTCCTTATGCTCTTCAGGAGAGGAGTTCTGCTGAAGTTTCAGATTCAAATCTCACCTCAGTTTTGATAGCCTTAAATATTTTTTGTTCTTCTAAACTACATTTTTTAAGTGATCTTAATATCCAAATTGAGTCCTGACAAGTACTCATGCTGTAGAAGGAAGTGGATAACATCTAACCAGGTCCCAAGGAGTCATTTTCAGGATCTGCATTTAAGGTCAGAAAAGTAGAATGATTCCTGCATAGTCACTACTCTCCAAGTTTGTTCAGTCTACCTACTTTACTTCTGTTTCTACAGTGACTCATTCATGTGTCCTCCAGGACTTCCTTCGTGGATCCAGGTTTATTTATTTATCTCTGTTTCCATTTACTGCTGTAATCTGGCATAATGAAGTAGATTTCCGGTTGTGTCCTGATTTTACGCAAATTTATTTTCAGGTGGCCAGGTGCCAGAAAGCCAGATGTTATATATAGTTATCCTTATGATTTTGATGGACATCATCATTTGGGTGTCAAATAATTGGCTATCACATCCTGTAAGGATAAATGAAGCATCTCTGTAAAGCCTTTGGTATCTTCTTTCCCACTCTTTTCCCCCTTGTTGTGATTTCTCTGTACCCCAGGCTGTGATATGTAGGCACTCGGCTGAGTTGCTTGGTAGCTCATCATACAGTGCTGTTTCTAAGAATGGCTCATTATTATCTCTGTTCTGAGTGTCAGGATGCATAGAGAAAAGACTTTAATTTAGAAGGTAAGATCCAAATATGTTTACAGTCACTCCCAATTCCTCTTGACTGCTAGAGACATCTCTTCAAACAGCCACTAAAGTTGAGAACTAAATATTTCTGCTGTGAGGCAAATGTCTGTGCAGCCAAACTATGTTCTCAGATGCTTAAGTGCTGTTGTCACTGGAGAATGGGGCCTTCTTGCCTGGGAATGAGGAGGTTTTGGAATGAGAATTAAGACTTTATGAATTGGCACTTTTGTTCTTACTGCTTTTGTTTAAGACAAGGGTGGAAGAAAATTAAATAACCTCCGTGAGCCTTAACAGTCACTTTGCTTTTCAAGAAGCAGAGATTGTCTGTTGGGGAGCTTTTAAAACCTGAGTTTATATTTTAACATAAGTGGCCCAAATTTTATATATATTATAACAAACATGACTTTTTGAAAGTCTTACCCTTGCTGCTCCTACCACCCTCACCGAAGCCTTTTATTAGAGAAAGCTCATCTTGTCGATCATGCTGCTAGACTTGAAAGTCCAGAATTTACCACAAAAATGAGCTAGGTACCTCTGACACATCATTTCACCTCTCTTGGTTTGTTTCCCCCACCTATAGGGGGCTCCCAATGGGATATTTGGACTTTGTGCAAACAATCTGGGCATCAAGACCTCTTGCAACCTGCGGGACTGGCCAAATGGCCTCAGCTGAATGAGCTCACATTAAGTTACATGTTGCACCATCCTGATGGAGATATGCCTTTTTCTTCCTCTGTGAATTATAAGTGGTGATGGTTTGGGCAGCATTTCTCCCAAGTAAAAGCACTACCAGCTAACTCAGTAATATGTCTCACTGAGCAGCACATTCCTTTAATGGTAGGCTTTTAAAATATTTTATAAGGTGTTTGTATGGGATGGAGTAAGACTAAATAGAATTGCATAGAGCATTTTCCACAAAATTTGCTATAAACCTCTAACAGGGCAAAGCTCATTGCAGACTAATTAAACAGATCCCGCTGAAATGAAATTTGTCTTTATTGCTCTCAGTTGAACAGCCTGGAATACAGCAGTATAAGCAGACCATAAGACTTTTAATCTTAAGATATAGTAGAAGTATTTAATAATATTTCCCACTGTTTAACTAAAAAGACAACATTGTTCAAGGTCAAATCATCAAAGATCATCTTTTAAAGCTAATCCAATGTTTGGAAACAAACTTTCCAGGGAGTCCCCATACTTTACATCCCC
Source organism: Manacus candei (assembly GCF_025592945.1). NCBI lineage: Eukaryota > Metazoa > Chordata > Aves > Passeriformes > Pipridae > Manacus > Manacus candei. Next base: position 38,497,672 of record NW_026138076.1, on the reverse strand, counting down.
TCCATATGGTGTGCACTTTCTCTGCAGGTGTCAGCACCCTGCAGTTCTGCTGAGCTCCCAGTGCTGTGCAGACTGGGGGTTTGCTGTGTCTGGGAGTTCAGTGGTAGCTGTCTTTATGTTAAGGTTTGAACACCTTCTATGTGAAGTCTGAAGCTGTAACAATATCCTTGTGCTAAGAAGAGAAGTAAGAGATGGTACCTGACTGAAAATAGACTAGGTGCAGAGCTCTCTCAGCTTCTCCCTGTTTCCAGACTTTCCCAAGTGCCCAGGTTCTGTCAGGAGCGAAGACAGTAAATGCTAAATAATCTTGATCTGTAGGCCAGAGAACATATCTTCCAGATTTTTTTATTTTTCATCTTGCCTCCTGAAACTTGGAAGAGCTAAGCAATATATGTAGTAGAGGAGAAAAAATATTTTTAACATGCACAATAATTGCAATGTCTGCTCTGGTGTGCACTTCATTATGTGCTGATAGTTTATTCATTAAGAGCTTTATTACAAGCACAGACATCTGACACTTTAATTGAAAGAAATGGAAAAGTTTGAGAATTATTTTGTGCTGAACTCTTATGTAAAAATTACAAACAATTTCTCTTCCTGATATATAATGCTGATTTTTCCTGCTGGAATGTTCTACCTGTGAAATTTCATCCAAGAGTGCGTATATTTGCTGAGTTCTTAACCCTTCCAAATAAAAGTGTATAATGGAAATAATGATAGAGTGAAATTCCACCCTTAATTTAAGCTGTGTTAGAAAGCCTGAGTATAACATTATTCTATTACTCATTCCTTTTTCGAAAATGAGTATGTACTTCTGTCACTTGGCTTTACGCATATTCATACTCCATTTAGCACCCTTTACTCAGCTGGATGAGATATTACCTAGGTAATCTAGCTCATTTATCTTCAGCAGTGCAACTTGTGCATGGAATTATTCACCAGTGGGACCTGTTAGACTGGAATGGGTTATTTTTTTTTTTAGCTGTAATGTGTATGTGTTTTCAGTTGTAATAAATGCTGAAAACTGTATATTTAGATGCAAGTGTATTTCCACGCAATAAAGCCTAGCTCAGTTAATGAAGCACCATCTGTGGTGCTTTATAGACCCCGTTATCCACTATGTTGTCCCCATCCATGCTAGTGTGACCGTTGGTGTAGGAGCAATGGAGAAGTGGTGTGATAGAATGGACCATCAAATTCTGCAAACCCAAGCTCTTGCCAACCTCTTATGATACAAGCTCATTACTGGCAGACAGCAGTGTATGTGAGCTCCAGCTCAGGTGACTCAGTTTCACAGGAACTTGCAGAGAAAAATTGGGAGACCTTGTTAAATAGGTTAACATGAAGGAACTGCTCCAGGAAAGCTGACTGCGGGCTCCCCACCTCAGCCCTTCTGAGCAGCATACTCAGGATGTAGCATTTTAATGAGGGTTTCTCTGATACACGTTCCTTCTCCAAAACTTCTGTCAACAGAATGCTCATGCCGGGAACTTGGAGTTCAGTTGTGAAGTCCTGAACATCACAAGCTGTTTGCTAGTACTGTTCCAGCTAGGCTGATGCAAAGTACCCATGAGCCTCTTTCTACACTCTCTCTCAAACTGCTTACTGGAAGACCAAGCGAGCTCACAGTTTTGGACTCCCTTTCAGTGCCAGATGCTTCCAGCTCCAGCATTTTCCTGCTGCTCTCACATGATGCCAGGGAGGCTCAGGGCTGTGCAAGGTCTCAGCATGGCTCTCTTCTGGCATCTGTCTCACCCCAAATGCACAGGACCAATCAGACTCAATATTGTGATGACACAGTTTTGAACCAGTGGAAACCACTAACCAGCATGTGCTTTGTGGTGATAATGGTGAAGGCTTGTCCAATGGTCAAGCGGTAAACAAGGAAAAAACGAGGTCCGAGTGCCTTCCTTAAAGTAAAGGCAGCACATTGTTTGGGAACTTGTTTGGAAGAGTGAAAAGAGTTTCATTCTACCCAATTTGGGCTTCTCTGTCAGATTCTTGCATTAGCTGTGGAACAATTTAGATGTTCTTTTGTCCCCTGGTACATGGAAACAAGAAGGGGAAATTACCACATTTGGGGTTTTTTAATGACTCTCTACAGTTTTAGACTATCAGATCTCACACATTACTGAGGAATGTTTTTACTCTTTAGCTTTAAGCTTAAGGAGAATCAGTGGTTTATGCCCCACAACTTTGGAGAACTTGATTTTGATTTGGGCTGTTCCCTACCACTCCCTAATAAAAAGAGAATGTTAGAAGCAAGCTGTGTCCCTGCATAAGGAAAATATCCTTTGGATGTAAATGTCTCATCAGTGTAGGTCTGCCAACCTATATTTCAAGAAAAAATAATGTTTTCTTTCTCCTTCCCTTTAGGCAATGGTGAATCATTAAAAGAGCCTTTTGTTTGTTTACTATGGGGTTTACCCCATGGGAGCACAGATGTCATGCATGATAGATTTATTGACAGATAATCATTTGTTTGGGGCTTTACCATGAAAAATGGCTTCAATTCATAAGTATCACCTTCAGAAATTATTTAGAGCCTTTTCTATTTAAATTATGAATCTTTTGTAGCAGGGGAGTTCTTGACAGAAGTTGTCTGTAGGAACAGGAAACCTTCTCGTATATCAGTAGAATTAACTAAGCAAGTAAACTCGTCTAGGGTACGTCTACATGGGCTAGTGCTGTGCAGAAGAAATACCCATGCTGGCTCAGAACGAGCTGCAGTAATGTAAAATTGTGAGCTGGTGTCTCTTTCCTTTTAAATATGTGTATCCTTTGTGTATCTCAGATAGATACAGTATGGTACTGGTCACAAACCAGATGGCTCCAGTACCTGGGCTGCAGGGCTCAGGGCTGCTTGCACATTACAACTTAACAAGAGTTAAATTAGGTAGGGGACAAAAAAAAAGGGAGACTTAGAGAATGTGAACTTAATAAGGATAGAAGTGAACGCTAGTATTTAAGTAGGAAGAACTGGTCTCATGTAGACTCTCTGTAGAGTTAGTAGTACATGTACAATTCAGAGTAGCTTAGCTTGTCACGATTACAAGACTGAAGAAGGGCTTTACTTTGATGCTTCATGAGTCACTAAAACCTGCTGCTAGTTGCCTCAGTCTGGAGGCCTCATAGGGAAACAAAAACAAAGATCCTGCAGGTGTTCACAGAGCAGCCCTATTGTGCTTCATGGATTTGATTCAACCTGTTCTCAGTACCAAGATGTGGGGTGGCAGTGCTGTTGCCATCTACACTCTGTGGGTCCTGCAGTGTCTCAAGGAGCCCCAGAAGGTACTAGGGTTTCAAAGTAGCTGGTGTCATGTAGGGTAAAAGCATTCTCCTCCTGCTCTAGGATCTCAGCAGTGTGTGAAGATGATGCAATATGGGGGAGAATGCAGAACAGCAGGTAACATACCATAGAGAGTTGCAAACACGGTGGAGCAGTTAAATCCACATCAGTTAGCACCATAACTGGTACCTGATGGCAGTGCTTTCTAGACACTGTTGCAGTAAATGTAGGTTACTTAAGAAGATAAAGAAGTTACCTCTCCCAAAACACTATTTGCTTTGGGGGTTGTTTTATGTACTGTAAAATTTAGTTGATTCATTTTGAACAGCTCAAAGAAGTTTAATACATGCTATACAGACACTGCAGTGCTTAGGAATGCTGTATGGATATTTGATATATACTGATGATTATACTGGCAAATAAAGGTAAGCCTTGAATTCCTGCCATTAGATATTACAGTATTTTTGTTACAGTACATTTTCTCACTAATTTTCTGTTAGAGAGCATTTTGTTTATCTGTCAGGCATGAATTGTTGTTACAAGAGAGAGGCAAGCTAGTCTGCTAGAATTAGCTAGAAATTAGGTAATACAAATTATCGTGAAAACTGATGTTTAACTGCTCCCTTTTGCTTCTTACAGTACAGCATGCTCTTGTGTCCAAATGATTATAGATCGAGTCAGTTGTGCGTGAATGGGGCTAAGTGCTGTTAAAGTAAAACAATGTTATTTGGCACTTACACACCATTGTGCATATTCAAAGCATTTAAAAATGTGAAAGTTTAGATTATGATCCGCTGCCACTACTATCAGCCCCACATAAGCCATGAGTCAATGGTCAGCAAAGAAGGCAATGCAGCACAAATATTTCCCTCCCTGTGTTAAAATTATTGTTTGCCACATACGTGAAAAAATTATCATCAAATGAACATTTATGGGTCTCCAGGGTTGTTTGTGCTCGGAATATCACAAGGCTGACTGTTGTATCAAGAGTCAAGCCTGATCACCCCAAAATGTGAAGTGCAGTTTTTATTTAAAGTAAAATCAAAACAGAAGTGGGTCAAATTCTTCCAACTAAAAGTTTATTGGAAATGTGTGCCTGAATGTCTTCCACCTTTTGAAACTCCAACCTAGGTATTTTATTTTAGGAACTATTATCAGTTAAACATGCAGTGTTGGAAGCATGTAGTTTGGACGTGCCATTTTCTGTAGGACTATTTTATAGTCCTGGTATAATCCTACACTGTTCTAGAGAAACTTGACTTTATGGTGATAAGATGCTTCACTTTAGTGCTCTATCAGTTAATATTTTAACCTTTCCTGTAACAGAAGTGCAAATCTGATGTTGCTTTTTTTTTTCTCCTAATGGCAGTTTTACACCTCCAAAGAATATGTCTTCAGGCTAGGAGGCATAGCACTGAAATGGGGGGGTTGCCTTGGCTGTTAGACTGCTGTGAGTGACTCATTTTGCTGTACTTAGGTGTCTGTACGTGGCTGGGTTTCAAAAAGAAAGCAATGATTTTGGCCTTCTCCATAAAGTGCTTTGGGAGTGGTCTATTGGTTAACATTTTTCTTTTTGCTTGTTATCTCAAAATCAAATTTCTGTAACACAATTTTATAAGAAGAAAGCAATTAATTAATAAGCTACCCCAAAACTCTGAATTCATCTCCTTGTGTTTCTGGCTAGCTTTATCTGCTAATGCCAGGTCACTTTCCCTCACAAAAACACCCATGTTCTATGCAACTGCTTCAGGTTTACTCTTGTGCTGACATGTTTAAGGCAGGATACCTTTTAAAGTGTGGACAGGCTCATGCTAATGAAATATATACAAAGAAAATAGTGAAGATTACCAATGCCAAATTAATGAATTATATTATCAATGCCTTATGAAAAGAGCCATGAATCATATTACAAGATAAAGAACGAAGTTTTCCCCTTTGATTTTGAAAGGAAAAGCAATATATGATCTCAAGTCTAGCTTTGATATTTCTCTCTACTCTTCTCCCTCTCAAAGGTTTCTTATAACCAATAAAATGCACAGGTTTTCAGTAAAAAGGCAACTTAAAAACTAATATGCTGTGTTGGCACCAAGTGAAAGAAATTGATTTAGAAGATGACAGCAAAGGGGCCATGCTGAAATGTGTATAGCCAGGCAGTGTCACACTTCCTTGGAAAGCATTCAAATCAATTTCTCATGGAAATACATTCCTGAGGACCTGTATCAGACAAAAAAGCTTTCTTCAGGAAGTGCTGATCTGTCCAGTGCACTGCCCAAGTGCCACCCCAGGATATACTGGATTAAATGTACTTCAGCGTTGCTCTGGTGTGTTAGTGCAGTCTGCCTGAGATGGCAGGTGAGGCTGGAGCCAGGCCACCCGGTGCTGATCTCAGCTTAACTCCTCAATTGTCATTTGGTCAGGGACAAGACATATCCTTTTTTAATTCACTCCAGTTTCTCCACCTTCAGAGTAGGACAGCTGTATCCTTTTGCTCAGGGCTGTGAAAAAGTGTCTGAGGAAGAAAGGATAAAACAGCTAGCTGGTTGCTGCTGCTACAATTGTTATATTTTAGTTCAAAACATCTGATTTAGATATCCATATTTAAGACCCAAATAGACTAGATACACTTTTCTGCTCTTATGCTGTATCATCGACCATGCCAAGTTTCAGGCTTAAACAGGAAGGACCAGATTTCTGAGGGAGACTGTGGATAGCAGTGTGAAGCAGACCACCAGCATTTACTTTTCAACATTAGTGTCACCAACCACAAGAAGTCCCTCTTAAAGTATTAGAGATAGCTGGGTTTGGACTTGTACGATGGCCAGTTGTCCAGAGAGCCAGGATATTATCACAGGAAGCAGAAAGTTTTTGTAAACTCTTAACTTTGTGACAAAACCTGTTTAGTTTTAAGATTACAGATGAGCTTTTGGGCAGATAGATAATACCTAGAGAAATGGAGATTATATCCATAAAGAAAGGCAGTGAGATTGGACTGTTTAGAAATTTGTCTTTAAAAAAATAGTGGCTGCAGGTTTCATATTCCCAGAGAATGAGATTGCATGCACACCGCAATACAAAAAAGGAATAATAATGTGAAATGGAAATAGAGCAGATGAGCGTGAAGGCTTTCTGGTTGCTGCTCTTTCCTTCTTCCCCTGAATGACAGTCTGTCTGCAGAATAAAATGTTAGAAGCAACTGCTTTCTCCCTGGCAGCCAGAGTTTAGTAAGTTGCTAACTTAGAGGTTGTGTTTTGCAATTTCTTAAGGAAGATCATCATCATTCCTCATATGCATGAAATCCTGTATATCACTTCACTGCTGCTGAACTCACTGCTTCTTTGGAATTCGTTATTTGAGGGATTAATTTTTTGTTCAACTTAATGGTTTTGTCTGTGTGGTTTGTGGGGTTTGTTTATTTTTTTTTTTAACTACAGTGAAATACACTTGAAAGCATTTCCTGTATCTTAAAAACTGTTGAATTGATTCAGTTGGAAAAGACCTCTAAGATTGAGTACAACCATTAACCAAACACTACCAATTCTCCAGTGCCTGCATCCCATCTATTCAGATGCATAGTTCCCTTCCTTCTTCCCCCTAGTTCAACCCTTTGCTGTTCATCTAACCAAATTATACCCCTTTCTCTTTCTTATAAAAGTCTCCTACATTTATTGTATAAATTGAGAGTTGGTCTGGTGTACTAGAGGTTGAGTTTTGCTTGCCAGCCTTTCTCTGTCCTAGCTGGTGGGAAATGGCAGTAGGCTGTGAAGGGTCATCTACGTAAACCATGGAAGGGATTTTCTTTATGCTTGGGTTTGGGCATCCTAATTTCTGAACAGCCCAGTCTTCCTGGCTGCTGTTAAGTGCTACATGGATCCTTTCAGATTGTTTCCCCCATGCTCAGCTCAGTTGTCTATAGTGGCCCATTTTTATTGGAAAGTGGCAACTCACGGACACCTCATATGATTGCTGATATAAAGCTTCACAGGGAATTGTGTAGTCTCTGCTGCTGTGACAGGAGTCAGAAGGGTAACAGTATAAGCATGACCAAAGTGATCTGGCCAAAGATGCATGCATTCACTCCTGTCCTGCCACAGGAACCCCAACCCATTCTGCAAATGCTTTAGCCTCTGCAGGACAGCTCCATCTACAATCTACTAGATTCTCTGAGAATCTGTTTTGAACTGGATCCCACTGCTGAGCAATTACTGTGTATCTGAAGGTCACTTGGCACTGAACCAAAACAAAGTCACTCCAGGACCAACATCAAGCATTCATTTCTTATAAAATTTTTCTAGGTCCTCTATAAGCACATTTTGTAGGTGACTCACATGAGACTGCATTTGGAGCAGCTGAAGGCACTGCATTAGTTTATTCAGTAATAAAAACATAAATGCAGCTCTTAATAGAGTCTCCTGAAAAAGTGGGTTGAGGTGCCGTGGAAAAAAAAAAAGAGCACTATGAAAAAATAGTTTTGGTATTTTTTCATGCTTTATTCCTGTTTATTTGATGAAATGAATGGAAAGCTATTGGTTTAGAATTAAACAGCAATACAGCATTTTCATTTAGAGGCTTTTGAAGGGGGATGAGATGTTTTTGGTTTTTTCCCCTTGAGACTGTTGCACCTTGTTTCTAGATTTTATCTCTTGTCTCAATCCATCTTTGTAGTGATAAAAAGGAGAGAGCAGGGAAAGAAAAAAAAAAAACACACAAAATGAAATCTAAGTTTTCCTCTCTGATTTATATCAGCATATACTTTACTTCTACTCTCAGGTTTTACCACTCTAGCCGACTCTACCTATTGGTGAAGTGAATGAGGCAATCCGGGTATGTTTGAAACAAGGTAACACTGCTTACAATGTAATATATATTTATAACAAAACAGTCTGATGCTTTGTAAGCAAATGAAATAGCATGTGAAGAGTATAGATAATTCTTGCCAGTTTTCAATCTGGTAATCACTGGAGTGTCATATCAGTGTCAGTTTTTCCCTGGAGGAGCAAGCAGGAATTATTTGATTTGGTAGCAAATTGTTTTCCAAGTTTTATAGGGGAAAATCTAAATATTTTCAGATATCTAGCAGTCAAATATTGAGGATTTAATATCTCTATTGGTGTGCTATCAGCAGGTTAGGACTGAGTGCCTGAAGAAGGCTTTTGTTATGTATTTGTACAGTACCTGCACTGTTGGGTTCTGGCTGAGCTCTGTTGTGCAGTACATACTGTCATTGCTTCAGGACCTGAAAGGCAGTAAGAGCTCTACGCCCCAGCAGAGACAATCCACTGTCAAGACGAGTTAACAAGGATGTTAACGCTTGTTAATGAACCTTGGAACATGCAGTATACATGAAAATGACGTTTTCAAAAGCAGCAATTTACAAAGTAAATGATAGAAGCAGATACTTCAGAATGCAGCTCTATTTGGTGAAATAAGTTTTCCTGTATGGTACTTATTTTTTAAAATTATAATAAACCCTCTAAACCAGATTTTTTATTTTCTGGATTTCTACTCAGCAATCCTTCTTGCACCTTGCAGTATCCTTACTTAAACAAGAATCGTGTTTTGGAAATATAATTCACTATTTGCCAGTCTCGCTTGATGCACTCACTAGGCAGTGGGCTCTTCCCATTTTGCAAAGGCTAATGGGCTAAGTTCTTGAGCATAAAAAGACTGAACTGAAAGTTATCTAAATATTCAAGGTGTCTGGTACAAGTAATTCACTGACATATCTTGTCCTAGCAAGTGGCTGAGGTAGGAAAGGCAGTCCCGGTAAAACGTGGAGTAGGATCCTGCAGCTGGCTTCCACCACTTTGCTAGGAATCATCTCAGGCCCTTTGAAAATACCCGGCTACCTGCAAAGATCCGTCTGATTAGACCTGTTTGCTTATTTCCTTTGACTAGGGTGCACAATGGTGGATGTTTTAGACTCTGCACTGCTCATGAGGCTCAGGTTTTATGAGTATCAGGTAAAAGCTGAGCAGTGACACCTGCCTTCCAGTGCACAATACCAGTGTATCCTCAGCATCTCTCTTGTAATTGTGCTGCAGCAGGGCTGAGCTGTGGGCTATTGATATCATTCAGGGTGTTCAGATCAACTTCTCATTTGCTCTGGTGCTGTATGATGTATGACGCTAGAGATTAATTAATAGAATATTTTATTTAACAAAGACTAAAATGAATTAGTAAGCAATGTACTGCCTGGCCTGAACACCCAGTGAGTACTAGTAGTTTTCATTATCCCTCAAGAAATCATTGACTACTTTATGTGATGCAGTAATGTATTATTCATAGACAATTTCATTGGTAACATTATTGCAGATTCCAAATGTAACAAGAATGTACATAAAGCCATGAAGTCCTTAGGAAGAGAGAGACAGGTGATCTTCCATAAAAATGAGAATGTACATCCATATGCATACACACAGAGGACTATAGGTCTTCATGAAATCAGGCAAATGCCTTTAATCTTGGCATTGAGCCATATTCTTAAAGTATTTTTGCTACTACTCATTATAATGCACTAATCACTATCAGTTTCTTAATGATAACTCTAAATATCGGCCTGAAATGTTGTTCTCTACCTGAATCTGAATATTTTCAGTCCTGTTGTTAGCAATTCACCTGTATTTATTATGGGGATGAATATCCCCTTTCCCAGCCAATTTATTCACCAGGCTTGGTACATAAGAGTATGCACCTGGAGAAACCCGTCTGCTTAGCACAAAGTCTCATCTTCTGCAGTGACAGGACACAGCCCACACTGTCATTTAAGGTGAAAGACTCAATTTCATAGTGTCTCTTTGGCAATGTAAAGTAACAGTGGTAACAAGACACTTGTTCAGCCTCCCCCTCCTGTAAAAAGGCATGACTTGTCTGGCATCAGGAAGGTTAACTTATCATTTCAGGTCATGTCATCAACCGTAACTTTGCCTTTTCTTCTCCTTGAGTTTCAGGCTTCCCAGCCCAAATGCTTCTTCTCTTGCCACAGCAGGTTTTTGTCAGTGGTGTGCTTCTTTCTAATCCATGGTTCTTCAGGCATTGTGAAATCAAAGAATTAGCCCTTGCTCCAGTGGTAGTAGATGGCACTGCTACTTTACGCTTCCACTCTAAAGCACAACCCAGCTGGCTTGAGCCCTGCTACAAGAAGTGAACTGATCTCTGCCTCACCCACTGCTGCTGCACAGGTTTAGCACATGTCTTCATTTGCCTTTGGGGACCTTGGTGCTGTGGCTGCACAACTGGGATGCTCTAGAGCTACTGCCATGCCCATTATCAGGCCAGAATCTGTCTAAAGGCAGTGGAGCTTGGATTTCAAGCTAGCCTTGTATCCTCCACAGTGAGTCCAAACTGGGTTCTTGTGGCAAGGACTCATAAACAGAGACTTTGTGATACTTGCATTGAGTGCAGTGTGAAAGTATATTGTGTTAATCCTTTTCTTTTTCCACTATGTCTTATGGTTGTCCTTGAAACCTTGCAGATTGTGTTGTTATCTAACTGAGATAGATTGCTGTGAGAGCTTGCTACACTGCATTGGGCACTTTAGAAAGCTTTTACCGTTTCATAATTTAAATGTGTGTTTGTCCCTCTTTAATTGAAAAGTTGTAAGGAGTGAAAGATTTGTGTGTTTGCTTTGTTTGAAGGCTGCTTTGACTTTTAGTTGCCAAGGAAACTGTTTTAATGTAGAATTGGATTCCAGTGACCTCAAATTCTCTGTTCTCTTAGGGTTTGTGCATTCTTCAGGATGGGAACTCTTTCAGTGGGAAACTGTTTCAAAGTGTTTTAGTCCCATCTGGAGTTTGACATACCTAAAGAGGGCTGAGAGGGCTTGAAAGTTCATCCAGCATTGAAATTTCTAGCCCAGTTCTATGTTGCTTATGGATCCAGGGTTGGACCCAACACCAAAGTTGCTGACTCATGAATACATGTGCTGACATGTTACCCTGTATCCTGACTCATATCCTCAACTTCTTGTCTTACTCCTTTGCCTGGTCATACAAGTGGAGTATGCATCAGTGATGTCATGGTTTATTAAGTGGTGGTTAGGTGTAATATACTTGAGACTCTTCATATTAAAACTGCTATAAAGATGGGGAAAGTGCCTGCTTTGTACAGTTACTGATGAAATCTTACATGAAGAAGGCAAAGTAGGTGATGAAGTCTACAGGTTTGCATTTCTCATCTGTCTCATGCTCAAGGTGTTGAACAAAAGAATGAAGCCATCTCTTGAAAACCCATGTTGAGACTAGGATGCCTCTTCGCTCTCCAGCTATATTGTTACCAGAGACCCTTAATTTATAGCTGAACCATGAAAGTGTAGAGTATGGATTTGCTAAAACCCTTGGAAATACTAGCTTGACACTGGTATTTCACAGGAAAATCATGGGACATCTAGTAATGCAGCCTCTATCTTGGCTGCTAATCTCATTGTTCCTGAGGCTGGAATGAATAGCCACCTAATTTGAGTGGACTCCACTGGCAGCAGGGCCTCTCTTCTCACAAGCTGTCAGAGCTGCAGAGCAAATAAAAGCTGTGGTGTAACCTCTGGGGCAGGAGGACACAATTAAACCTGGGTTCTGTAGGGGAGGCATTTCCTTTTCATAGGCAAGTATCAGAAGGCTGAGTGATTGACACCTCTTGTCCCCACTGCAGTATTTAACAGACTACATGGGGTAGTGTAGGAAGGCAATTTATACCCCATGGTAGTCCTGATACTTCTTCAGCTGGGCTGAGGAAATAGGGTGGAGGAGAAAGAGGGGAAAGACTCTTCTATCTCAGCAGCTCAGACATCTGCCATCCAGAAATAGCTTTAGATCATCCAAGCTGCAAGAGTGCCTTTCACCATCAGTTCTCTCCCAAGTCAGGAAAAGACAAAGCTTATCTACAGTGGTGGTTATAGGGAAAATAACTTTAAAAGAAAGTGTATTTTCTCCTGGAGGCACATCCTTATATACCTTTTATGTGGAGCATGAATACGTGAGTACAGCGGAAGAACTCACTTCAATAGCAGGTTCTGCTGTGCAGTAAAAGCCCTCAGCTGCATAGACGTGAGCCTCCAGCCTAGAAGGGGAATTGCACATCAGCTTTGGAGGCTAATAAAGGCATGACCTTCTTGCCTAATGAAAGAAAGTTTTCCCAGGGGATGTCGTTCCCTGCTGACTGCTCTACGTTTTTCCAGTCACAGGCTACAGTCCTGTCCCTCCTTTGCAATCAGCAGCACTTGTGTTGTCACCCCAGCACCAGCTGTGGGAGGGAGCGGGTCTGGCTGGACGTGAAGCTCTGGGTGAATGATCAGAAAATATTTTTTCAGGCAAAGAGGTCAATAAAAAAATCATTTATTGCAAAGGAAGCATAGGATATGAGGAAGGTTAGCAAAGATAATTCTTGGAGATGGCTGGGAGGACAGATGTGGCTGATGAACCCTGTGTGGCTTAATGCTTTAAAGTTCCTGGAGATTATACCATCTGGAGGAATGCAAGTAGGCTTCAGGACATCTGGCCAATTTTTTCGGTCCTGGTAAAATATAATAATTATTACATTGAATGAGTTTTGACGGTTCAAGGGCTGAGTTGGACCATAGGATTGCACGAGTTGGAGAAACCTTGGTGAAACTGATGTATTCATTTTTCTTTCATCACGATCCAAATAATTTCTGAAAATGAATTGATTTCTGCAATGCTATTTTGGAAGGAATAGGGGCAGAAAAGATTGAGCAATATTAAAACATCCCATTTTGACTCTGGAAAGCCTCCATTTGGGTGGGAATTTTGTTTGGTTGTTTTTTGGTTTTGTTGTTTGGGTTTGGTTTTGTTTTTAATGGCATCTTTAAGTTATATTGCAATGAATTAATGTAATCTATTTTATTTCATAGCACGATGTTAGATCAGTCCAAAGCAATTATTTTTCTCCAGGAATGTCATGTTTAATTTTGCTTTTTAATGAATTCAGAATTGGAAATATCAAAGCTGTTGATGAAACCAAATGTTCATAATTTTTTGGACAGTTCTGTTCAGGTGCTCTACTTTTGGCTCTGGTAGAGTTGCTACATAGCACAGACTGCAGCGTCTTCCTCCTTCCCTGAATCTTCACTGGTTGGGGTGAAATCACTTCAGAAAAGAACTGCCTTTTCCTATGTAAACTGTGAAGCAGAAAGGAGTAGTAATTACCATCAAGTTTTCCAGGGTCTACTATGGTACTAATTCAGGCCACATATCTTGTAACAGACATTAACAACAACTGTATATATAATAAGTTTGACACATTTGAGTTCTAACAACCTTAAACTCCAGGGATTCAAGCCAACTTCATTAAAACAGTGGAAGAAAATGCTAGCAAGTCATTTTAAATGGTGTTGGCATATATACACCTTTTGACTTGAATCACTTACTGTTTTCCCAGTAATTTAGTCTGTTTTTTCTTGCATACTGTGTGAATGTAAGGAGGAAGTGGTATGGTTTCCTTAGACTCACACTAATGCTTTGGCTTAAATCTTTGCAGTACTTACTCCCTCTGTGTAAGTATGTGGATGTGTACGTGTATATATATATATATATATATATATATATCCATTTATATATATATATTCCCATATATGTATATGGGAAAAGCTTGTATTTTTCCATATGCAAAGTATTATGGAGCATAAGCCCAGCTTTTTGCGCCTAAGTCTCTTAGGTATGTCAGGTAGTGGGACTTCAATAATTCTGCTGTCTGGACATGTATATTCATCTCTTTAACAGTTTTTGAAGCTGGTGGCCAATTTCAATTACATTTTGAAGAGAAGCAGTGGTGTCAGAGGGACTGCACTCCTACAAGTTTTTAAAGGATTAGTGGCTCATAGAGGAGCCACAGTCAAGAAAATCTAACCCTTTGTTAGAGAGCAGGAAAGCATGCAGAAGAGACACTTGTGAACCTGATTTACTAGTTCCTATGGCTCATTCAAATTATTTGTTTAAACCTTAAATATACCTAATTTGTACAGAGTGTGGTGTGTCTACACACATTTGTCTGTTATACACATGCATAACGTTCACTGAAATCCTTCCAGAAATTAATTGTGCTCCCTCTTGCTAAAAGCATAACCTCAGCTCCATCTGCTGGCTCTGTGGATTGATAAGACAAAACTGCTGAAATATGTCTTGTCTGGGATTTTGCTATTTGTCTAGTGAAAAAACATAAGCATAGCACCAAACATACAGATGTGTTATTTTCCTTTAGATAGATATTATCTATAAAAGAGGTGACCCTTATCATTTGATTCCTTTTTGGGGGGGCTTCATATTTTCTGGACTTAATGCCTTTAGAGATCAGGAGGCTTTTTCCTCAATCATGAGAGCTAAGAAGCTATTTAGGAAAAAGGAAGAAATTTCTCTTCACCTCACCCTTTTATCTCTTGAGAGCAGGAGGTAAAGCTTTATGAAGAAGGTCAAATATTGTATCTGAGTTGCAATGTCTTCCTGATTTATACCTCTTATCATGTAACCCTGGGAACAAAGCTTCAGGCTCTAAAACCAGGAATACTCACTGACTGTCCCATACAGCTAATTCTTCACTAATAACATATTTTGATAAAATTCAAATATAAGAGTGGGTATTTTCTTACTTCATTGCTTTTTCTCTTCTTATATTAGGAAGGCATCGGGCATAGACTGTCTGTTATGCAAGCTGCTTTGTAGTCGGAAATTATTTTTATTCCAAGTGGAATAACAAAAAAATTCTGAAATGAATTTTTCATCAGAAATTAGTGTTAGAACTGGCAGAGTTTTTATTTTGATTTTGATCACATGTTTTGCAAAAAAAAAAAATAGGGCAATGCTCAAAATAAATAAACTGTTCTGTTCAGACAGTGCGGGCGTGGCTTCACGTTTTCAGCAAAATAAGTGAGGCAAATGGATGAAACATCTTTTTGGTGAAAAATAAAATGGCTTGTGGCAGTGAACTGTACTGTCTCTGTTGACTTTGCATGAACATTAGGACCTGGAAGTAGGGCAGTGAGAATTAGTATAGACATGTGTAAGGTCAGCTGAAAATTAGCTTCTTTGCTCTTTTTCCATTGTGAATTGATGCAACAGCTCTACTGAAACTTTGATCTACCTCATATAATTTAAATGCATTCTAAATTGAAAGTTTTTGTTTTAAAAATGTTACCATTAAACAATTTGGTTTCCCTCTTCCTTCCACTGCCTTCCTAACCTGACTTAAACTCGATGACAGTTTGAATGGTCTCAAAAACATGTCTGATGAATTTTAATAATGGGGCTGACATTTACAATTCTTCACCCCCATTTGGCAATTAGCAGAACTGGTGGATCATTGTTCAGCTTTCCGATCTCGTTCTGTGTATTGCATATGGCCATGAACTTGGCCATATGCAACCATTACACATAAGATACTGATTGGAATAGAAAACTGTGAACAAGTCCAGTTACTTCAGCAGATACTTGCTGACAGAAGAAGCAAGGCCCAAGGTTGTGGTATGGAAACAGTAATTCAAGACTGAAATTTACTTATTCCTTGTACCTTGTCCTTTGGGACAGCCTGTCTCTATAGCAACATTCCCAATGCTGTTAGTGCTACAGAGATTGAGTAAACATGAGCCTATACAGGTTATGGGGTAGAGTAAGTAGGTCAAGGCATTGCGAAGTGCAGAAAATACATCCAGGTAGAGCAAACTTGTGAGTTGAGAATCCAAGTAAAATCAGGACATCTTGCAGGCAATTTTAGTCCTTAAGATATTCAAGTTTGCTGCAGAGGTGTCCTCACTGATGTTTACAGCCTCCATGTGCTCCTGGCTTATGTTACACTTACCCACTGTTAGGCATTTGGCAGTGGAGCAGTTGCATATTCTCTCCTTTTGTACATTGCACTTTCCTATGTATGGTGAAGAGTTTTTTATAGCCACAAAGAGTTTTATATGCCTTTGTGACATTTAGTCTACATACTCCCCTCTACTTCTCCGTTTTCCTAATGAACAAGCTGTAGGCTGCATATTTTGCATACATTAATGCTTTGTCACTTCGAACTCGAGGCAGAAGACTGTTCCAGGCAGAAATACCATCTTGTTCCTGTGACAAGGCTTAATACAGGAGAAAATAAAAAACCGTAGAATTTGGAATCTTTTAATCAATTCTTTGCACAGGATGTTTTCCTGTCTCATCTCTTTATATCTTAATAATGCTTAAGATCCCAAAAGAGAACACTTTCTCAATGTGGGAAGCACTGAGTTCATTAACAATTAAATAAACCCTTTTTCTAAGCTATGTACAGTTATGATAGACAGTGACCAGGAAACATCTATCCCTCTTGCCAGGAACTGGTGCAAAAAGCAGACATACCAAAGGTTCCAACAGTGTGGTTGTGTCAGAAGGGAGATTTAATCTCTTACCAAAAATAAGAGTGCTCATACACACACACAAAATGTAACAAATTGCTTAAGACTGAGGCTAACTAAAACAAATAGCTTTAGTCTACAGCTAGGCAATTGGAAATGGTTTGCCCCAGAGAAGGGAAACGTACAAAAGAGTTAAGCAAAGCACATGTGACAACACTACTATTCCCCGTTTCTACCACTTGCACCCTTAAATGGATGCTAAACGCATGTTTGAAGGATGGCATCTGCTAGACAATATTTCCCCAAGAACAAACAGTCTCATTGGAGAGTAAAGCTGTTCAGTGTTTTCTATTCCACTCATGAAATGGAGGTGAACTTTTCTGGCATTTATAAAAAGAAACAAACCCAAAGGACACAAGAGAGCAATCATACTTGCATGTGTTTGTGTTTGCATTCAGGTGCAGTGGGGACTTACAGTAGAAGAAGGCCAAGTATTGATCTGGGGAGCAGACACTTCTCAAGAAAGGCTGAAAGGATCCACAAAAAAAAATCATAGCCCCTGGGGATCCCCTGGCTCTCCCCAACTCTTTTGAAGTGAGCAACCCCACCTCTGCTTCATTGCATAGGGATACAATCCCTCTATGTGCCTGTGTGCACATTTTAAATGTGGCATTAGGGAATGAGGCTCTGTATGTACAGAGGCAGGATTTGTTGAGGGAGGATCCCATGCTACCTCAGAAAGGGCACTGACTTACAAGCTCACCATCACATGTCCCCATAGAGACCCTGAAATGTCAGGTCTTTAAGGATACAGTAAATCTAAAATATTTGTTTTAGAAGGAAAATGGTCTTGCCCTGCTGATCTGTAAGGAGCATGGAAAAGATGATGACTTGACAGGTAGAAAAATATATAGCATACATCTCTCAGATCCCCTTATACCTAATCAGACCTTTTTGATGGTAGAGAAGCCTTTTTTTCTCTTTTGGTTTGTATTTTGGTTTGGGATTTTTTTGTTTGTTTGTTTGTTTGGGGGGGAATTTGTTTTTTTGGTTTTTGTTTTTTGGGGGATTTGTTGTTGTTGGGGGGGGAAGTTGGGAGGGCCAGATGAGGGCAGGGGCAGTGTGAGGCGGTTTTATAATTTTCTTTGTGCAAGCAGAGAAATGGGCAATAAAAAGCCAGATCTACATGTTCATAGCAACACTGCATGTCTGTAGCATCGCCACATTTTCTGTGGAGACTGCAGCACTATGTAGTACTCCCTTACAGCAATTCACTAATAATTATTAGCTACAAATCATGGGAACTCTGTGGCAGTGGAGGAAATATTTATTTTCTTGTCTAGTAGTTAGCCAAAACCTGATTTTTTTATCTTATTTTAACCAAAAAGAGTAAAATCAATCATGAAATGAATATATATTCCCAAATCAAAGTGTGTTTCTTAATTGACAACTTTTATAGCAGTAACAGCTTTCAACATGTCTGATGCGATTTGGACATATTGCAATTTGGTCTGTGGAGTTCCAATGACTGTATGTGAGGTAACATTGATTTTAGATTCATTTTTCTCCTTTGCTGTTTTTCTTAGTCACCCACTCTGGCATTTGAATCTACACACATAAGATAAAGTGTTGTTCAGTTGTGGCACTGTCATTGCATCCGAGCTTCTCTCCTTTGATGTTAAGGGAGCCTGCAGAGACCAGGCTCCTGGCTTAAGCATCAGAAGGAAGGTGCTTATTAGTGCAGGCTGCCTTAATAGTCCTTTGTTGCCCCTCGTCATCTCTTGTAAGACTTACCTAAAGTCAAGTCCTTACTTAGCAATGGCATTTTTATAAGAATCGTTAGAACGGACTCAGTGGATTTCAGATTGGGAGTCTCTGAATACCTTAACGTAAATACATTGTATTTTTATGCAGTTATAGAGGAAGAGGAGGACAGTTGGAGTTGTAGTGTGGACATGTCTGTCTCACTGGTTGTCTGCCCTCTGGAGCTGTTTGCACTGGACCAGATCTGAGCAAGAAAGGTGATGGTGGGTGTAGTAAAAACATGGGGAGCCCTCATCAGGGCTGGCTAACCTTTCCATCCAAGCTGTGGGTCTTCAGCATTTTCATCTTTTAGAAGCAAATGTCCAAGGAACTGTTTAAAATAAGTGGTCACTTATTTTAAGTGACAGCAGTATCAGCAAGAGTATCCCTCTGCTTCACAGGGAGCCTCACACAGACATTTCAGTCTATAGAAAAGTAATTTTTCAGGATCACAGAAATACTAACACTGGCAGAACATAAAACAATTTTCACAATGGTGAAAAATTCATGTGCTTTGCCTCATATTTATTTAATCAAAATATCAGACACAACAAGTTTATGGTTTGCCTTGGCTTCTGAAAATTTTAGGATGACCCTAAAAAAAGCTTTGGCCAGAGAAGATAGACCGGACAGTCAAATTCATCTAAACTGAGCTTTTGAATTACATGTATTTGTACTGTGCTGGTTGAAAAGCTGAGTTTATACCATCCCCTCCTAGAAGAGGTTGTTATTTTTGGCATCAGTATTCACATTATCATCAATGACTTATCACTTTGTCCGTGTGTAGCAGCCCCATTCCTCTCCTGATCTCTCACACACACTGCTCTACTCAGAGATGCCTGGGAGAGGAGGACTCAGTGCCCAGGTGCAACAGCAGAGATTCCCCCTCAAGGAGCTTTTGATTAAGATCACAAGGCAAAGTGCTGTTTAATTTAAGGAAAGATGATACCCAGAGGTGATATATTCAGTCACAGCTTAATTGAAATGAAAGAACACGCAAAAAAGGTGAGAGAGACAGCAGACAAAAGGTTAAGCAAAGCACCTTGTATCAAATGTTCAGCTGAGGATTAGCTGTTGATTGTGGAGCATAAGCCAAAAATCAAGTTTTATTGTGTGCCCTACAGTGATTTCTGTGTTCAAAATGAAATCAGAAAAACAGGCACTTGTTTATCTCCATACACTACTGCAGCATGTGTGACAAGAAAATAAAAAAGTCATGAAATATTATTAGTGTTTTCTTTTTATTGATTACTGAGTTTAGCTTCAGGAAATACTGGAGAAAATTTATGGCTCCAACCTTTAGTTTAAAATTAATGTAATTGTTAAGCTTTGGGATTATGAACAGCTGCTTGTTGAACAGTAACAAGAAGACGACCTTTACAAGAAACACCTTATATGCTGCCTGCATAAGGGAACTTTTGCACAATAAGAAGAGTTGACCAGTAAGATGAATAATTTGCTTTAAAAGGGGAATGTAGATGACAGTAAATAAGAACAGCTGTTGAAACAGGCACTGCAAGGCACATAATGAGGGTGTTTCAAAGAGATTTGCAGTAGATATAGTTTTTTTTAATGACAGGATGTTTACAAGTTTCTCACACTTTTCACTCCTAACTCCAGCACAGTAATTCCATTGGTTCAGATGGCACAGTAATCTAGTAAAGTGTGATGAGAGCTAGATTTCTGTTCTGTAACTAAATCATACCCACTTCATCCTCCCAGTCCACTTTTGCTCAAAAATGTTGTACTATGTTCTTCTTTCACGAGAGTTAAACAGTGGGCTCAGTGGCTTTACAAATAAGTTGTTGGTTTAAATCAGCATTTGTGGTTGACACTCCTGTTCATATTTTAAGCTGCCATTACAGTGCTGTTTTATCTTCAGTGGAGTAGTGACTCACTTTGCCCCATCCAAAGCACAAGTTATATGTGCAGGGAATCAGAAGAAATTATTTAAAAAAAAAAAAGGTTGTTTCTGCTTTATTGTACAATATTTCTGTTCCTAAGGCATCTTTCATCTGATGATTAACATCAAAGCATTTTGTAGGCCTTGATTATTTATCTTTCTCAGTAGTCTCAAGGTATTTTGAGGAAAAGGGTTTGCATAGCTCAGAGTTGAAACTTCTTAACAGCACAGAGCAAGGTGGCACAACTTGGGCCAAAATTAAAAAGAAAAGTGATGGTTGGCTAAAACTGTGGGAGGAAGCTGGTGTGAAAAAAGGACTGTACAAGTTGAGTACTTCACGGGCAATT
The DNA here is from genome assembly GCF_025592945.1 of Manacus candei. Lineage (NCBI taxonomy): Eukaryota > Metazoa > Chordata > Aves > Passeriformes > Pipridae > Manacus > Manacus candei. The sequence goes on along the minus strand of NW_026138076.1, from coordinate 38,477,009 downwards.
GAGACCTTCCTCTCATTAACCTCTGTCTTATTTTGTCTGTAAAGCTTTGGAGGAAACAAAGAACTAGGCAGTGAACATAGATTGCAGAAAACCTTGCTGAGCTAGAAAATGTAGAAGTAGCTGGAGAACATCAGTGTTGGGTCTAAGGCCATGGCCAGCTTATGAGAAAACCAGGTCTTGGGAATGCTGGCCAGCAGATGAATTGGAGGAGCAGCACCACAGCTAGGATGTGTGGTCCTTGAAAGTCCTCCATGTGCTGGTAGCTGAGAGCTGGGAGATCCAATAGCTCACAGGAGGACAGCTGAGGATCTGGTAAGGTAAGCCAGCCAGGAAGGGTAAAAGCAATCCTTCATCAAAAGGGAAGTGGTTGATAAAGCCTTTTAATTCTGGCAGTTAGCTGTTTCTAATGGAAACAGTTCTGCTGAAAAGTAGCTAGTCAGTGTTAGGTATAAACCCTCAGACATGTTTGCACATGTTTTTTATTTCACACTAAGGAATGGTCAAAACAATATCATAGAAGCCGTTCACGGTAAAAAAATTTAATGAGTGCCCAGTATTTGCAAGATTGAATGAGCAGATATGACCATGGGATTAACAAATAACATTCAGTTAATCACCTTGTGTGCCTGGTTTCCAGACATCTGTGGCACCCACAGCAGGGATGATTGTTTAAAGAGCTCTGTATACTTAAAGGGACCAGATTTCTGAATGGATCAGTACTCTTTGGGAACTATCTATTGCCCAAGCATCATGAAGAGATATGCACAGGCTAAACTGGCAGAGCATACTCTGACCCACCACAATACAGTCATGTGTCTCCATATTCAGTAACTAGCAGTCAGTCCTAGAAGATGATACTGAAGTGGAAAAAGATAGGCAGCCTGGGAAAATAATGGCCAAATTTGTTTAACATACTTTACAACAATGGTTTTTCACATAATTTTCAGTGAATCTTGTTCATTAGAGGCTGAGCCTCTGCATTCGATGCTGTAGAAGTCTGAGGGAATCACAAAGAATTTGTCTAATTGGCATCATGCATGAAGGCTGCTGAAGCATTGGGAATGGCTGGGTCTTCCGCACCAGTAATGATCTTATTGCCATAGTTACAGTTGTCTGATTCTCCTTCTCCCTGTAAGTTGACAAATCTCATTAAGAATATTTGCAAAAACTTGGAAGTCTCAGCTAGGATACAAGTAGTTGAACAGCTGTTTCAAAAGCCAGTTCTGTCTATGCTCATGCCCGATCCTACTTCAGCTGTTGGGGGAACCCCTTAATTGTTTTTAAAACCAGAACATCTACTCACTCCTTAGTCCCAGGTACTGCCACCCCAGAGATCCTTGATCATTGTGGATGCTTGGGCCATGCTGAGCCCTATGGAGGGCTGTGAGGTAAAGCAGTCATTTCTTATGTGCCTTCCTTCTTAGGGAAGGGAATAAGTACAATACTTGTGAACCTGTTCAGATCAGGAGCCTGGGTTAGGCATGTACAGCCAGACAGAGACAATGAGATCAGGGTGAGCTGGTGTTGACTTGTCTTGGCAAGGCTGAAATGTCTCTTCCTTCTGTGAGATGTGAGCACTGATTCCAGCCGCCTGTGAAATAGGGGCAAGTGGAACCATCCTTCATTCTCTGTCAGGACGCTGTGCTCTACCTGAACCATGCAGGTATATAAAAGTACAGGCTGTGGGCAAGAGCCAGAGCAAGGGCATTTATCACTTTTGATTAAAGAGCCTCAACTCTTGTTCTGTGAATTAAAGAAAAAAAGTCTCAAAGGAACATGGTTACTAACCATGTTAGTACTTTAAATACCAAAACCTATTCCAGCCCTTCCCATTTGTATCCTTTCCCCCCCCCCCCTTACATCTTCCTGTTAGCAAGCAATAGTAGCTTCTTTTTCCACTTTTTCCATTTTCAGTCCCTCTTGTCTCAAACTGGGTGCTAAACAGGGTGGCCTGACCTAGTCAGGCGCCTAGCAGATATTAGGAGGAATTTTCCCTTCCAAAGCACTTTGTCTCAATTTCTTGGCTTGTCTGTGTGATGATTTGGGTAGTTTCAGCATACTCTACAATTTACTGTCTGTTTCTCTCTCTCTCCATGGAAAGTGTGAGGATGTCATTGTCTCATGTGTGCAGGAACTAGACTCCAGGCATTCTTGCATGTATATTCTCCTTATTTTGTAAGCTGACTTGATAAACTAAGAGTGGGTTTTGTACAAACAAGTGGGCTAGCAGACTTCAGAAGAGGCCCTTCCCTAGGCTTTGCTAAAATTAATGGGATGGGCAAAGGGTCTTTTTGTCAAGCACATTGTCTTTGTGTTCATCTGCCACCTCCTTTTGTGGTCTCATTTAAAGGAAGTCTGAAACATGTTTAAAGTTTCAGGAGAAGCATCCATTCGAATCCTTTAATTGAGGTCAGAAAAGCAGAAGCAGCAAGCAAACTTGAAAATCTGGAAAGGGAAAAAAACGTCATGAGTCTGAGGCAAGTCTTATTGTAAAGGGATGTGGGTCTGGTGACAGGCAGTGCATGTCTTTGGCTGACAGTTTGCTGTAACTTTGGTGGATGGTGTCAGTGAACCTCTCCCTCCCTCTCGGAGACAGAACTTCCCCTCTGGACTATGCCTACTCAGGGCTCTGAGGCCACAGCAACTCTCAAAGAGAGTTGCTCTCAAATTTTTCAGCATCTCATGGGAAATGAAGTCCACCAGAAGCCCTTAACTTTGAGAGAATCTCTGGCACAGAAATACCCATGAAGAGCCACAGCAGTATTCCCAGTTAACTGACAGTGGTACTTGACAATTTTCAGTGTTCAACGTTCCATTAAAAAAAAAAAAGGAAACTCTTTTCAGTTGAAAATACTTTTCTACTTTTTTTCAAGCCTTTGCCGTCATCTTTTGCACAATTTAACCTTATTATCCAGTGTGGAAGGGATGAACTCTGTATCTGTGCAACGTGCTCCACACTAATGGCATTAGCCTCTCCTCCTTGACCATATGGATTCAGGTTTTGGACTGTGACCTGTAGCCAATTTCATAATGGCTATAATATTTCAAAAGGTGTGTGTACTGAAAAGGGAGGAAAGCAAGCACTCTCTTAGTTGATCAAACAGCTACATTCTATCTGCATCATCTGGGCAAAGTGACTATTTTGTCTAGGACCATGGGTTGGGTGTTTTTTTGCTTGTTGGGTGAGTTGACTAAGATTGCATCATGCATGATTTAGAAAGCATTAGACCAACAATGTACAGTGACTTATACTGTATTTTACCATTCACAAGTTCTTTGAACATTGGGTCAATAGTTATAATAGTTTGCAATGAGAGATCAGACTGTGGTCTTTGATATAGTTTTTAAGTTGAACCCTACTGATTTATTTAACTGTGCTTGCACAAGATATATCTACAATTGCATCTTCAATTTTAAGTTATAACCAAGCTGTAGGAAATAAAAACTCCATACTGATTAAATTATAGAATACTTTATTTTACCTAATCTTGCCCAGCAAGCTAAAATAAACATGCATCCTTAGATGTACCAGTAATTCATGTAGCCTGTTAATTACTCAGTGTGCAGTCATTACATTTCCAGTAGCACTCATTACTCCAACAGTTCTGAAGTGTTTCTGCGGCAACACTTGGCTTGTTGCTATAATGATACCATTTTGCAAGCTTCTGAAAGCATTTTTTTTGCCCTGAGTTGCATTGATTGCATTTCATTTACCTTTTTGCCCCTGCTATTGTTTATTAGCAAACACTTATCAATTAGCTTAGTTGAGATCCAAAAAAACCCTGGTGTTTCACTCACTAAAAATCAATAAGGAAACTCAATAACTCCTTCCAAAACCCAATAAAGAAGCACCAAATTAAAGTGTTTGCAGCAGATATGTGCACAGGGCTTTGGTTGAATAGTTTATCTGATGAAAAAATTATGGTTTTTGTTAACTGTAACTACCCACCCAATGCAGCCTGAACCTGCAAATAATTTGTTCCTGCCCCACCCTTTTGCTTTTGCTTCAAAATACTGAAATAAAGGTGGCATTTTCAAAGAGAAATTATTTTGATCATTTAGAAATCATATCTTGAGAAATAGGTTATGGAAATGTGAAAGTACTACCATTTTTGAAGGTTAAACCTGTGCTAAAACCAACCCACAATATTGTTTGCAGGGATGGGATGGAAGAATTTTCATGCAAAGAGGAAATGCTACTCAGCTCAGACCAAAGCAACCGCTCCTTGCTTCCACTTCCAGTGTGACTTTGAAACTGTTATTTTGACCTCGGTGTACATACATTTCTCATGTTTAAAATAGGAGTCCATCTGGAGTATATTTCTGGGGACACAGACTAAAGCTCATTTGTTCTTTTTATGCTGAGACTAATGCAGTAACCTTCATAGCAGAAAGCCATAAGAAATTATTTTGTCTTGTAGTTCGAGATAAAAAAATTCAAGAGAGTAATATATCTGATGATGAACTAACTAATTCTAATGCAGAAGCAGTAGGGGTTTTCAGCAGAGTTACAGTAGGACCAGTTTTCAAATGCCCTTTAGATATGGCCAATAATTCTTACTCTTTATACTACTGTGGCAGCAAGAGGCTGCCAGCCAAGCCAGGATCTGGCATACTGTGCAATCCTGTATTGTTTGTGCATACAGCACAAGACATTCCTGTCCCAGAAAGTGTGCTCAAATAAGTAGATAAGGCAAAAATACTGAGGGAAAGAAAATATTTTTTATTTTTGCTTGATCAACTCAGGGAGATATGGGAAAAGTTAAGAGATACTTTCTGATTACCCATGGAGTTGCAAGCACAACCCTGAGGCAAACGCTAGTGCCTTCGTTTCCAGTAGGATACTTTAATCTTGTATTATCCTTCATGTGCACAAGAATCAGAGCACAGCGATTGGGAAACATTATGCTTCTCATGTTTTCAAATGGTCCAGAGCAAGCAGCCGGGTTTGCCTAACAAAACTGCTTAAGGCTTGTCAACAGTTAACAACATGTGTAGAAGGGAAAACATATATTTTTAAAATCTGCTTCACTCTGATCAGATTAGAAAATAATGTCAAGGCAATTAGAGGAAAATAAAGAAGGATGAAACTGTTCTCAGAGTAATGGAAAAATAATTATCAGTGTGCTAACCGATTGCGTGTTTTCCCTGCTGGATGCCAGAGGAGAAACATCTATTTTCAAAATCCTCTTTGGACCTCATCCTACATTGTGTTCAGCTTGCTCAGTTCCCATATGATATTGATAGAAATTAGAGGCACCCAGCACCTCAACAGCTGCCCTGAGCACCTTCCAGAATCAGCCCACCATAGACAAGAGCAGCTCATGCACTGGCAATGAGAACAACATAAAGGAGTTGAAAACACAACAAATAAACATAAAATGTATTGAAAAATGTGGTAACTAAAGATGATGGCATTTAATCATGATTTATTAACATGGTTGCTGCCACATTTCCAGTGATTATCTGTTGTTTTGGAAAAGTGTCTTCTTAGATGTGCTTACACATTTGTGTGTGTTTATTGTGAGACAACTCCACAAAGCAGTTCAGCAGCTGCAAGACTGCTGGTCTATACTGGAAAGTGTGTGCATCTCCTTGAGAAAAGTCCTCTGGACTTTGGTGAGGAGAGGATGGAGGTTATTGTGGAGAGACTTTGAAACCTTTTCCTCCTGCTCACAATAAGCTACTACTAGACAGGGGAACTGAAAATAAAACAGGAATATAGGGATGGATCTCTCAAAAGGCCCCTAGAAAATCTCTGAATATATTCAGTCTCTATTGACAGGAAAAAGGTAGAGCTCAGGGGTTTGTTGTGCTAGCTGTTGTGTAAGCATAGTGATAGAGCCTCAGTAGATGGACTTTTCCTGTGCAGGCACAATTATCAGCACTGGTGCTGCACAGGCAAGGTAAAAACTGAGTAGTGAAATTACTTGACCCAGGGCCCTAGTGTCAGAGGCAAGAATGCATTTGCAGGTGAAATATGGGCACTACTGGAGTTAGTGGCCCTTAGTTTGAGCTGCATCTCAACCCAGTATTCAGCAGTCCCACTCTGCCTTAGACCAACATGGATACTCACATTATGACCCTGACTAAGATTTTAATGACAGCTTCAGAAAGGTTGACATTTGCTTTGATGGCCTTTGGTTAACAAACCCTTGCAGCAGAAAGAGAGAGCCCAGAAGTAGTACTGGGAAAGAGAGCTAGCACAGCTGCTGTTTCTCATGGCAGGGAAAAAAATAGTGAAATCCATTAAGCTATTGGGTTTTATTCTGCCTTGCTGCTATTTAGCAAAGGTAAATGCATTGTGAAGATCAGGGGCACAGCAGTCATATGCTCTGGCCTGTGACATGAACACACATTGAACGATTCTGAAGGCTTCCCCTTCCTGGCTAAATAGATGATGGCAGCAGGAGAGCTTACATCTTACCCTCCTGCTGTTCTTAGACCTTTATAAGTACAGCCAAGTGGAGGACTTTCTTAATCAACCTCATTGGTGATCTGACTGAAGGTCTTTAGCAAGGTTTATTATTTTCTTCATCTTTGGCCTGAGTTAGTGAGATGGGTAATTAATTATAGTTTATCCATTTGTCAAGATGATTAAAGCAGCTCTGCTGTGTAGCTTGACCTTCAGGTAACCGCAGTACTCCTTTCACTTAACCCTACCTACCATTGCATGAGATTTGTGCAACCTTCTGCACCTAATATTTTCCTCTACATTTTTCTGAATGTTTGTATTCCTCTAGTAGGATTTTTTTTTTTTTATCTAGAAAATACACAGACTAATTCTCATTAGGGTTGGAAGAATTCTGGGACCCATAAGAAAACTCACACTGAATATTAGTGGGCAGTCTTGTAGGTTTATCAGCTTCTCTACAGATCTACAACCCTTTTATTGAAACTAATATATAAAACTTTCTTGCCTCTTAGTAATTCATTTTCTCTCTCTTTACCAAAGATAAAGATATTTCTTTTGTGATCCTACTCTCAGAGGTTTCATTGAAAACTGCACTTTTTATTATAGAGGATCCTGAGAGAACAAGTTTAAATGCCTACCAGAGTGGTGGAAGGTAGTGAGGTTTTTGTGACTACGAGTCCAGACTGATGCTGGAAAGGGTATTCCTTCAGTCAAACTCTTGCTTGTGCTGAAACAGTAAAGCAAACTAAGCATGCCTTTCAGATTTTCTTTGTCTTTTCCATTACCTGACTTGAAAAGTCTCTCAGTTTCTTTCTCTTTCCAGATTCTCTCTTTTGACTTGTCTAGCTAGGCAACTCCAGCAGATGCTCCTGTTTCTGTCTTGGGAAGGACTTTTGATCTAAGATCCTAAACCACAGCAATACAGAATTGGCAGCATGATGGAGGACAGTAAGCCTGACTCTTGGCCACCTTCCTTCTGGTGTGCTCTTGAGAAGAGCCTGCTTTTTATTCCTAGTGACTTTTCTCACTAAACTATTGTGTGTTAGTTCACTACATGTCAAAGGAAAATGTTCTAATTTAAAATACAATAGTGTCTGATGTTGATATCGTAATTGCATATTCATATTCATAGATTACTTCAGAAAATTCCAGTACTTGCCAGAGTAGAGAAATTGTGAGCAAAGATTCCGTAAGTCATGAGATTGCCTTAAAATCCTGAGACTCCAGGACTTTGTGTGTGCATGTGTATTTCTCTGAGGTATTTCTTTAGGGTTTATATTTTCAAGCTTTCCCCTGCCAGCTGAAAAGCAAGTCACTTATGAATAAAAGAAAAGCTGAGCATTTTCTTCATGTTAGAGGGCTTCAGGAGCCACAACTTGAGCATGAAATGTCACTGGATTTGTAATGCAATCATAGAAGCTGGCAGGACTGCCAAATTCTTTCTGTCTTTTGCCTACTCCTTAAAAACAAAACCCTTTAAAACTGAACTATTGTTCCTGAAAAATTAAATATTACTGTCCTTTAATGCGTTCCTCCTGTTCTGTGAACTCATGTTTAATTATTTTGCAGTAAAACTAAGATTAACAGCAGAGCAGAGGTGTTTAATAATGATAAATAGCTGAGGATTTAGTGTATATCATAGATGTGAGTCCATCTCTTTTTTTTGTGTTGTTGGTTTTTAGCTGCAGTTACACATCTGCAATAAAACTGTAGTAAATACTTTGAAGAAACATTTGTGTTATTCCTTCCAAAAAGATTTTTATCCAGAGCCCAAACTTTTGTAATTTAAAACCAAACATGTGCATTGTCCGCATATTTCAAGAGGCAGCTGGATTAAAACCTTTTGCATGAGATTTTAATGAATTACTGTGTTCTCTCACTGAATCAGTGCAGGGAGTAAATTTTTAATGACTCATCAACAAAGTTAATAGTTTTGAAAATCATTACAGTGCTATTCTATTATTTTGTTTCTTTTTGCATTGTGCGACTAATGCTCCATGCATCATAGTAATGTTTTTCTTTTGGTGCTTCCAGCAGAAGTTGTTCTGACTCAGAGCTTCCTCTAGGAAATGTGTTATGAAAATGGCAATTTAGAAATACTCTGAGATGTTCAGGAGTTGGATTTAAGATTCAAATAGACCTACTTGAAAGCCAGACACCACAGACCATATGGGTCCCTTGAGAAGGAGATACATACCTACTATGATTTTTAAAAGTATTATAGTAATCTAACGTCTTGATTTAAGTATGAAGTATGAAGAGGCCAAATCTCTGTAGGCACCCTATAAGGTGCCTAGGAAAACTAGCTTAGTTTTCCTTCCTTCGCTGTTTGAAATGTTTCATATGGTCCTAGGTCTGCATTCATACACCCACTGACCAGCAGCCCTTTGCCTGGAATAACAAGAGCTTTATGCTCAGTACTGTGTATTCCCTTCTATCTACAGGCAGCACTTTATATCAGCTATATTTTATGTGCAGATATATCTTTTATAGGAGCCTTTTTGCTACAGCTGTCGCCATGAAAATCATTCTGTTGGATTCAGTTCAGATCGACTACTTCCAGAGGATAAAAAAATACCTAAAATTATTTTCTGTAATTTATCTCTTAGTCAAATGTCTGTATAGTCCATTGCCCACTGAGTGAAGAGAATTTATAATAAGCATTAGCTAACAAGCTTCTTCCTTGCTAACTAGAGCATTAAATTCATTGACAAATGTTGTCATGAGTTGGTTTATGAGCAAATAAATGGAGTTCACAAGTAAGGAGAAGAAATATGAGGCCACAGAAAGGGGCCTGGAGAAATGTGAAAGCTTAACACTTGTCAGCCTTAGAGAAGACCTTTATCCTGACAAAACCATAGAGGGCAAAGTTTTATAAAGTGATTAATGGAGGAGGTAGTATGGTCCCCCAGCCCATACTGAAAGGTATATAGGTATTCAGAGATATCAAAAGGGGTGAGTTTAAAACTAAAACAATTATTCCCATTGATTTGAGAACAATTTATGATGCTAAATGAGACAAACACAGCGGATCTTATTTTTTATGAAGATTATCTCCCATATAGGCTCATGGCCAGACTTCCCAAGGTGTCTGAAGGTATCAGGTGATGATATTTACCATTTTGCAGACAACACCAGTATTTAAGCCTGCACTCAGGACAACTTACTTGGGCCTAAATGTAAAATAACCATAAGCATAAGCAACTTCCCCGCTCGGATTCCCCTCTTTCCTATCTAGCCCCACCCAAGAACAGTGCAATTTTGTCTCTTACAAGATCTTTGGAGCTGAGGAACCTATGCAGCCCATACCTCTACTGAGACCTTGATATGCAGCTATGGGGGCATTATATTTCTGAAAGATGCTAAATTGTAGGACACCTTGTTTCTTTCTTGCATGTTTCCTGCCATTCCTAACAGTCTTACTGCAGGCCTGCATCATTGTCTTCATATGTATCTTTAACATGATGGGGACTGTCATCCAGGAGATCTTCATGGATGATACTTCCTTAGTCTGCAGGTAATAGACCCTGCAATAGCCTCAGTCTTGCTGTTTTGAAGTGACTAAAGCCTGCTGTCACAAGAGTGAATCAGGTCACTGGCAGAAATTAAGTACTTTCATGGACAGGACTACAGGGAATCAGGGTTTTATAGGAATTTTTAAGAAACACTATATCCACTTGTTTTACTTACTGAGAATAAAAATATGTTTCTTTGGCTGCAGGCATATAATCTTGTTTGTCAGTTATATGTGATACTCTATTAACCAGTGTATTTAGGGTTGCCATTAATTCAGTACTTTTCCTCTCCTTTCAATAGTAGTATGAGGGCACAGTACCTTCTCAATGTGCCTATGTATGTAAAGCTCTTTTGAGCTAATGGAAGATATATGTGGCTACATTCATGCTAAAAGCACATGAAACTCTTCTACCTCTTGATTCCCCACAAGAACAGGAGACCCCATTTATTTAATGAGGTAATTCCATTCAGAATATTTGCTTATGAACCAGGGTGAGGGAGTCTTGTGGTTTATCACTGAGCAGGGCTGGGGAAGCTGGCTCCCAGGTCTGAGCTGGGCTGCAGGCCTGTCTGGTCTCTGGGTATAATTGGTGTTGGCTGTGTCCTGTCGCTGTGCTGCCTCTCAGAACCACGAGATCAGAGCAGTGAGCTGCTGCATAGGCAGCGTTGCCACCAAAACCTTGCCTTTGGCAGCACCTTCCGTTGTTCTTTGTGCCTTTGATTAGACTTTGTGGGGCTGGAGGATGTACAGAAACACAGAGCAACTGTTTAGAAGGCATCTTTCAATGCATCAGGCTTGCAGTAGGGGTAAGGTGTGGTCTGCATAAAGAGTATATGGATTTGTCCAGACCTTCCTGAGCAGGGTCTGAGCAGAGCACACCATGGTTCCAACCTACCCAAGAAGTGCTTACAGATCCCACAGTGGCGAGTCAATAAACTAAGCGATCCCAGCGGAGACGAGAAACTGGAATCGTTTATTCATACAAAAAGTGGTATTTTATGGGTCTGGGGTACTACAGATTCATGGCAGGCTTTGCATATTGATCGGAGGGTTGGCTTGTTACAATTAGGGGCTTTACAGAGATGAGGTAAAAGAGGAAAACCCAGGTTTACAAATTTTTGGGTCTTAACACTTACACCACAGGGGAAAAACCCACTTTATCTTAGGGGAATTTCAAGGGGGGGGGGAAGGTATTCAGGTTTACAGAATGCACAGGATTCATGGAACTCAAAGGGAGAGAAAGAGCCCAGTAGGTCTTCTGCAGAGGCTTGATAACATCAGGGTATGGTCTCTCTGTCTTGGGCAGGGCGCTTCACACCGAGAATATCTTATGTGCTTCTCAAACTGAGGTTTTTTTCCAAATTTTCACAGCCCATGGCTTTTTACTGAAACCGCTCAAATTCCTCTCTGCAAATATTATATTTTGGGATCCAACATCCCACCATTTCAGTCATAAATGAGAAGGTACCTATGTGTCACTTATCCAATCTCACTCCTGCTCCTGATGCTCCCCAGGTTTGTTTCCTTTTGACAGAGACACTGGAAGGGAAGCTACTTAATATGTGGTGCCTGTTACCGGACATTTAATTCCAGTGGAAGTGCAGTGTGCTTTGTCCTCATAAGAAATCAGTGAAGTATGCTGTATACTGAAAATGCTGTGTAGAGTTCTTAGAAATGAAAGTGCTGAAAAATAAAATGGACTGATGGTATTGGCTCATTCAGCATTGCAGTATTTTTAAGACTACTTATCGCTAATATACAGATTCTAATTGGTAATTCCCACTTTTAATTATCTTACATTTAGTTACAGCAAATGGTCCTCTTGTTCTTTAATGTAAATGAATTTGTGTGAGCATGTATTTAATGGCCTCTTTCATATTTTCCTTTTAACCGACACTGGAATTTATTCCACTTGAGCTAAGCACCTCCATATTTTGTGGCAGTTTACTTATATATCATTCTATCTGAAAGTATCACAGACAAGATAAATAGATTGGCACCAATTTGGTACTTGGGTGATTAGTGTGAAAGCTATTTCTAAACTATTAGCTTGTTATATATGGCATTTTATCTTTGTTTAGGAAAAAATGCACTAAGTGCAGATGCTAACTATAGATTAAGCAAACTTAATTAATTTTGAAATGTAATAAACTTTGGAGAGGGGATTGCCTCCAAAGATAGTGTCCTCACTCATAAGTGCTCAGTGTTAAATAATTTTATTTTAAATGCACTTTTACTCATAAGTTTGAGGTGACTGTCTGTCTAAATAACAATGCACTTCAGAAACATCGATTTCTGTTTTGTTTAAAAAAACTAACACCACCACTGCTACTCAAAAGACATTGTTAGTCCTGCACATCGCCAGCAACTGAGGGGACTGAATAATTTGATATTCAAATTCTAGTATCAGATTTTGTATATGTCACTTCTGAGTGAAGATGTTTCATCCCCAGCAAAAACTGAAGGCTGTCTTTTAGTGCTCTTTTTGTTGATTTAAGTTACATATGTGATTTTATGCCTGTATACACCCTGGGTAAAGGCTGGGGCCTGGGTCCCACAGGGCCTTCAGTTTTACCAGCTGCAGTTTCTACTGAAAGAAGCAAAATTTCCAGCCAGTTTATGAGAAACAGTCTTCAATCCTGAGCGTGTAGCTGATCAGTGCATGTCACAATGGTCAGCTAAGAGTAACACATATTGGAAAACCTTTGGGAAGGAATGATTCTGAGTGATACAAACTGTAATACGGACACACAGTCAATATTTACAGTATGGCACCTGAACTCTCAGAGTAATAAAACAGGGAGATTGTACTATGAATTACCATGGGGAGGGAGAGATGGTCAATAGTGTGATATTAATGAGATTCATGGTATAGATTTCCATTTGCGGCCACAGTGCTGCTGATAGAGAAGTAATAACAACTGTGATGTCTCTAATGAAGGTTACATCTTGTGTGCTGTCTATTTAAAACACAGGGTTTGTACCCCAAATCAGTTCTTGGTAGCTACAAAGTTATTCAACAGCCCAAAGAGAAAGAGGTGACCCTAGTCATTAACTAGCTGGGAAATTTAGCTTAGAGTTATGTCCATGGCAAACCAATGCTGTAGTTTGGAATAGCACACTGTATTTGGGCTTCTACCCTTAAATATTAGTTTTTTCCTTCCACATTGTGTCTACAAAGTATTTTATAACTTCACTCTTCGGGGATTAATGTGGCCTGATTCTTGAAAGTGTTCTCCTAGCAGCAGCCAGGGAGATTGGAGAAGAGTGCCACATAATTTGAAGACGTATAATTAGCACTGTCAAGCACATTTCCCCAAGGATAGGCCTTTTTAAAAGCCCAGATTTCCAGGAATCCCTATAGAGATCAACTTGTGTGTCCCAAGCATCTTTGCAAATTAGGCTGCATATGTTGTCAGTGAGGTATCCTTGTGCAAATTTGAAATGTTGATAGTCATGTATATCAGGTTTCTGCAGAGTGTACACAGTGACCTCCTGTGGATTTTGGCCATTCAAATAACTCAAGAAATATTTCCATGTCCTACGGTCTGTCTGTCATGTGGCATCTCATGTCATAGTAACCAAGGATATAATTCTTCAACTGAATAGAAAATAATTTTGCAAAATGAGAGCTAGTGAGAAAGAAAACTTGACACAGGAAGATAGAAAACAGCATGAAAGAATTAATAGAGTAATCTGTTCATCAATTATGCTTTGAAGTATATGTCAAATTCTTTTCTTTTGATTTGTATCAGATGGATCAGCATTACTTCCGGGAATAAACCAATCATCTTTTTGATCCCTTTGCTTTCTTTCCTGCCTAAGGCACATAATCAATATCTATAAATTTCTTAATTTTCATTTTTCCAATATGAAATCTTTTTCTAAAATGCTTTTAGCTAAGACTTGATAGGCAAAACAGTGGGTTTGTTTGCTTTTTTTTTCCCAATGACTGCTTGAAGGGATGTTTATCTTCATTCCTGCTCAGCACTTGTGATGAAAACTTCATCTGATAAGAAAGGAAAGACGAATCAGTGATCAAGGTATACCTTTATCTTATACCTCTACGCAGAAATCTCTTTATTCCTGGGTAGGAAATGCTGCAGGTTTGTTAACCACACAGATTAGAGTATCCTGAAAGCACCAACTTAGTTTGGATTTTGACTCTGGTAAGGCCTGCTGTGCAGGTGTAATGAGTAGCCTTTTCCTTCTATGGTGTCTGGGTAGAAGTGGTCCCATTCTCCCAGACTGTAACGTTCTTTTCCTGATGAACTGCAAATCTTGCATAGCTGGGACCACCTTTCTGCCTCATTTGATGTGATGTTAGTTAATGCATCTAGATTTGTGAGTAGTTTTCAGAGGATGGAGAAACTATTGATAGGCTCAACTCTGTATTGCAGGAGCAACAAGACTGGCTCTCCTTTCTCTCTCATCCCTCCAATGTGCCAGTGAAGGAGGAATGATCTCTGGGTTAAAATGTATGAGGAAAATAATAGATGTGAATAGAGGATGTGCATGATGATGTGGACCTGTTATTTATAACTAGATTCAAGATTTCAAAGCCAAATAAGATGGTTCTTTTGTGACCTTCAATATTACTGATAGATCAGAGCTCAGAGTCTTTAGTTTTGGCAGAAATACTGCCTCTCCTAAAATGAGACACTGGATCCTCATGTAAATGCTTCACGTGTCAAAGAAGCCCATGTCAACTCTTAATTAGGTTGTGTTTGTTAGTTAAATTCTCTGCTAATTAGTAGCATACAATTATCTCCATCATGCATGCACCTCAACTTTCAGCCAAGCACCCCCACTGTAGTGTTGCTAGCTACATGGAGAAAACCCCAGCAACCACTGGGATTTTTTCTATTGCTCTGTGATTAGGAACAGCAGAGGAACTTGTGTCATGGACTCTAAGATGCAGTTCAAATTTCCATCATTCACTAGTGGTTGCTGCCTACCTCAGCATTTCAATGTAGGATTTAGTACAGGGGAACAGCATGTTGTATGGGCATACCCCTTACTTTGTATTGCCTCAAGGAGTAAACCTGAGCAGCTGTTGACAGAAGTGGGATCTGTCAGTGCTGTGAAGCTTGGGCTGTGACTGAAGGTTGGGAGATCCATCGTGGTGCTTGAAAATGTGTCGACCAGTGGGCTGAAAATTATTCACTGACATTAAACCCTCTGATAAAATATCTTTTGTCATGTTAAAGCAGATTGATATCCTAGAAAAACATTTTAATAATATTTTTAATATTTTTTAATAATGCCATTAGAGTAAAAAAGAATGTCTGGTTCAGAAGATTGATGCTTCTTGTTCCAGGCCTTTAGTAGCATCAGCATTACTGGATTTTTCAGGTTCTAGGTTAGCCACTTAGGTGAAGAATTGTTCTGTGAAAAATTTCACAGAGGAAAAAAAAGAAAGAAAAAGAGCAGGAGAAGGTGCCACAAGGATTGAGGGTTATGAGTAGCCTTGATTGTAGTCAGAGCTGTCAGTTTGATTGTATTTAGTAAATAATACAAGTGTGTTACTTTCTGGACCACTCTTTTTCCATCTTTTAGTACAGACTGCAGGGATAATATATCCAGGCATAGGCTTGTGATCCTTTGGTTTGTACTGGCACAAAAGTGAAGGTGACATCATCTGTTTCCTGCAGGATCAGATCCATGTTAACAGATCAGAGTGATACTGAGCTGAAAACTCATTTCTGAAGGGTGTTTCTTGTTTATTTAACTAATTTATTTATTCTCTTTTTTTTTTTAAGAGCTGATTATGAAGCCACATTCTCTTGTGCAGGAAAAGAAAAGGAGCTGTCAGAGTCACACAGTCAGTTGTCCTTTGATGAAAAAGCACATGATTTGCATACCAGTGACAGCAAGGAGGCCGGAAAGGCCTGGTGAGTCCATGACTACATAGCAGGCAGAACTGCAGTGGCAGGTCATTCTCAGCATTTAAAGCACATCTGTGGATAGTCAGATGCCTTATTATAAACACTATCAAGTAGATATGGAAATATTTTTCAATGAGCATCTGGATTGGCAAAGGACACATTCCTAAATACTCATAAGTATTGAAGACTCTGCCTGAAAGAGTTGGAAATGTTTGCAGATTCTGAAACTACAGCACATTTCAGCATAAATTGAATGACCTGCATCTTTAGCGTCTTTAGTGTCCATTTGCTCCTTACTGCTTAAGATTGGGATATCTACTACTCAGTAGAAACCTGTGAGGAGACACACAGAATTCTGAAAGGTATAAGCTATGAAAAAATAAACAAAGATGCTATGATCAATATTACAGGGCAGAAAAACAACAAAACTAAGTATGGAGCCAATGTTTCCCTTCAGTATATATCAACTAGCAGCTCTCAGCAGCACCTTGTAAAGTGCCTTCATTGTTGTCTGCTATTTAAAATGTGATAGACACAGTCTGCCAGTAGCAATGCCCAGTAGTTCAAATATCAACCACGTGGACAGGCAGCAGCAAATGTCTGATGGGAAACACTAAGAATCAATGAATATAATAATAAAAACTTTTCTCTAAATTTTTTAGAAACAAGAAAGTGAGCAGAGGGATATCAGGTTTGCTAACAAAGATACAAAATATTTGTGTTGATTAATATTTGTAATAAAGTTCTGGTAGTTATAATGGTAGATAACAGTAGATAAGAATAGGCAATTTCAATATCCCAAACACCTTTTTCTACCTTTCTCTATTTTTATGAAATGACTGTGCCTCCAAAATACTTTAATCGCTTACCACTCCACTGCTTGGGTAGGACAGGAAACTGTTACTTGCTGTCTGGCACACAGGAGAGAAGCTCCATGCAAGAACATCAGCATGAGAAAAGCTTCCTGGCTATCGTTTATGTGTTTTGGGCATGGTATTCTATTTGTAGGAGTGGAAAGAAGAGTCTTATAGAAGAAATTTAGTTATCAGATGCCACATAGTGCCCTACTGACTTGGCTTTGATTTCTGTTGCCATGTTTTCTATGGCAGCCTAGAATGGCTGAAGGAGGTGGGGTATTCTGAGGCTATTTGCTTTCATAGTATGTGACTTCAGTGCCTTCACCTGAGCCATTTTCTCTATGGCAGCTTAAATGTTATTGTTTAACAGTAAATTTACCCAAATTGTATGTTCTGCATCTACAGCAGGGCTTCTTTTATGTTGTTTTAGAGAGAAGATGGGTTTTTTCTCCCTGAGATGGTGGCATACTTGTTAGAGACAAAAGACAATTACAGTAGATATCTTTTCTTAGGCATGCTTCCCTTCTGAAATTATTTTGAAAGTTCTAATTGTACTGAGAGTTACTCATATAATCAAATCTTCAGTTGACTTCAAGGGTTGAATTCTTCGTGCTAAGAATTATGCTCATTACCTTTGGACTGGTGTAGTTTCAACATTTTTATCAGAGGTGGTTAAGAAATTCAGTGCTCAGAATAATTTCAATTTTCACTATTTTTTTTCTATTATAGTTTAGGATTTTTATTGACAAACTGACAACCAAACCATATTTGCCTCACTGTATGTATTCCTGCTTTTGGTAGGAATCATACAATTACAGAATAATTTTTGTTCGAAGGGACCTTCAACACCCCTGCCATTGGCACAGACATTTGTCACTAGATCAGGTTCCTTAAACCCCTGTCCAATTTGACTTTGAACACTTCCCTTGGGACACCTACAGCTTCTCTGGGCAACTTGTTTCAGTGTCTGTCGCCACTCATTGTAAAAGATATCTTCTTTGTATCCAATCTAAATTAACTCTCTTTCAGACCTGGAAGTTTTGAATCTTTGCATTTGCATTCTAAACTTGAACACATTTAATTAAAATAAGAACAAAAACATATTAGCACTTCCAGTTACTTGAGAGTCATTAATCTTTAGATTAATTTTCTTTGAGTAGCTATAATTTCTATGTTTGATTGTGTTTGTCTGGGCTGTTGAGTCTAACTAGGTAGCTACTGCAGGTGTGTGGTAGATGAGAGCTGGAGCACAGATGATTGTTTGGCTCAGTGAACAAAACCTGAGTCATATGCTTGGCCTGTTGGGGAGAGGAAATCAAATTGAAGAGCATGCATTTATTGCATTGTGTAATAGAAAAGGGGAAAATAAGAAAAGAGAGAGCATGAATATGTGCATGTCTGAAGGTGTATTTGCATTCATAGACCTCTAACTCTAGAACTACTGCATTCTTTGGTCAGGATTTGGATATTCAGGGGATCTTGGAAACATCATCCATGTCCCAGCTGTGAGGTAGCCTGTGTTCATTGCATCCCAGTGGAGAACTTGACCTACCAACTTGTAAACTGAGTTGCTTTTTTCCCTCATCCCTTTATGTACAGCTGAATGCATCATTAAATATTCCTTGGAACAGAGAGAGCCTGTTGCTCTCTGGCACATCAGGTCATTCCTAATTCATGCCATAAGAACAGCTGGGATACCATTTGCCTGAGAAGGGACTGCAAGCACACAAGAATTCTCTAGTTACTTTATTTCGTGACTGGTTTGTTTGCTTCCTGTCCTGTTCTCCACCATTTTTTGAAGTTTCATTGGGCTCAGTTTCCACTCAGGATTTTCCTCAGTGTAAAAGAAGCAGAAATTACTGCAAAGTTGTATAATTTCTTATTGATATTTTCTTCTTGGGGAGGCAGTAGCTCCGATATGAATTACTTGGAAAAAGCAAGATTGTGACAGTATGCCTAAGGGCTGGCTATCAGACTAGAATGAATGAGAACATAAATGCATTAGCTGTGTGAAACACTGTAGGCCTAAAGTATATGTTTGTGAGTTTGTACAAGATATACAGCAGGTTTGCCTGGATAAGGAATTACTGAGATTTTGTATGAGGAGCTCTTATGTGCAGTGATAGCTGGCTCTGGAGCTGTACTGGGATCTTCTGGTTTGCACTCTGCAAGTTCCACATCCTGATTTATCCCGCACTGGAGCTGCGACACCACTGAGGCTATAAATGCAAACATAAATGAAAAGGGAGGTGGAGCAGTTCTTTGCTGTAATTGCCAGGTCTTTTTGCTGCAAGGGCTGGTGTCAGGTCAGCGAGAGGGTAACACTTTCCTCTTTTCACTATGTATGTCCAAACACAGTCCTCATCAGTGGCTACATTACAGCCCTTCTCTTGTGAAAAACGAATTCATTGTTGCCAGTCCCAATACGTGAGCTCTGAAGGTGGCATTCACTGGTCACATCTTCTGGGATCTGGGGGGAGGTCAGGTGCCACAAAGGAATGCATTTAAATAGTAAAAATAAAGATCAAATTATCAAAGGCCTTTTTTTTTTTTTTCATAATTTAACTCTTAACTGCAAATACAGACTGTGCCGTCTAAGTTTGTGGTTGGAGTATGGGGAGGTTCATTTATATGTCTGTGTGAATGTGCCTCTTAAGGGGTCAGGTCAGCTGCACCTTGGGTAGGCATGGCTAGGTTCCAGCTCACATTCAAACAACCTTCCTAGGCCAAGAAAAAAGGGGGACTTGAACAGTCTAATTTATAATTGGATCCGACTTTCAGGTGCATGGGGATGTATGACATCATTTTTATCATTTTATATGTGGGCTGATCAGAGAAGTGATAGATCCCTTACTGTCATTCATGGAGCACAATTTCAGGATGTAGCTCAAGACACAATGGCTGCTGGGAGAGAAGGTGGGTCTCTGCAGCAGATGGGAATCAAGCTGTAATTTTGATTTCCCCATCCTGGGCCATCAGCCCAAATTGCAAAGGGAACTGCTGCAGGCAAAGGGTGCAGGGCCATGTGGCTGCTGAATTAAGAAGGGCTGGAGGAGAGATCAGCTGGGACAGATTCTACATTACACCTCCTTACACTTTTTCAGGGAGTTGAGTAATGTTTTTTGTGTGACTGAGGCCCCTATACAATCTTGTTCAGAGTTTTCAACTTTGATGTAGTATATTTACACTGGATCCTGAGAAACTGGCTTAGAGCCATATTATAGGAAATGTGGTTTGGAATTCCATATAGATAAACTGCACTTCTAGTATAGTACCAGTTCATAGGTGCTCACAAGACACTTCTGCAAAACAAAAAGAATATGGAACCTTTTTTAGAAATACATGGTTTTGATCAAGAAGAGAATGCAATATACATGTAGCAGCATTTCATTTCTTGATTTGTGAAGGCTGATGAGATCATTTCAGTGTGAATGTTTTTCAAATAGGCAACAATTGAAACAAGATCAGGTTTACAAGAGATTTATGATTCCAGAAGTAATTATAAAGAGTGGTACTAAGACAGAGCACCTAAAATAATGCAACTGAATTAACTCAAGATATATGTATAACAAATCCTGTCAAGAATAATTAAGGTCAACAAACACATTGAAAAATCTCACTCAGGTAAAAAATAGGAAGGTTCTTTAGTCATTAATACCATTCTAAACCTGAAAGATGGTATAAACCCAACAAGAGAGGAGGACAGAAAGTATAGGAATGAGTTACCCACAGAGCACAGAAGTTCCAACATGGAGTTTGAAGTTTTCAGTTTGGAGTCACTTTCATGACAGTCAGAGTGAAGCATTTCTACTCTTAACATTGCAGCAAACTTTACAAGAACTGAAAATGCAGACATTATTAGCATCTTTAAAAAGACACAACTTTTGTGGATAAAAATACAATGTAAAAAGGTATGAAAATAGTGATCAGCATCAGTAATGATGTTTGTCTGCTGTCTTGACTGCCTTTTGCTCTCCTGGAGTCCACCCATGGTAGTGCCACGTGCTGTAGCACCCACTCTCTCCTATCTCTTCTCCATAAAACATGCCTGGAGATGTGGAAGCTCCTTTTTGTCATTCAGGTCAGGGCTGCACGTTGGTTAAGAGCTTGTGCTCGGAATGGACAACTGCCAGAATTCTTGAGGCGATTTCCTAGCATCCTGGGATTCAGAGTCATCTGGGGCAAGCGCGTGGCAGCCAGTTCCCTCTGTGTCTTGTTTTCTTTTGTTCTGTAAATTGAAAGTCATGCTATTTGCCATCTCCTGCATTCCAGGTGTACACCCAAGTAATGCACTGTGTAGGCACCAAATATC
The DNA here is from genome assembly GCF_025592945.1 of Manacus candei. Taxonomy (NCBI): domain Eukaryota; kingdom Metazoa; phylum Chordata; class Aves; order Passeriformes; family Pipridae; genus Manacus; species Manacus candei. Next base: position 38,456,020 of record NW_026138076.1, on the reverse strand, counting down.
TTGAGTCAGTTACTTGGCTATAAATATTAATAGACCAGAATACTTGACTTGGTGACCTAATTTGGGCATTAACTCAACAGGTTCACTGCCAATAGCATTAAAATATGAACTCCTCTAAAAGCTTGACCTCTTAATCAAATACAATTTTGCAGGTTAAATAGTAACCTTATGATGGGTGGGAGAGACTCGGGATGATCTAGGTTGTAAAATTCCAAGTTGTGTCTTCAGTGGCAGTTTAGCAGATCCTCACCTACTCTAGCTGACAAAGAAATTTTTTTGGCACTCAGAGGACACTCACTTTGTGTGTTAAAGTGGCCAGAAGCTCTACAGTAAAATGCAGTCTGAGAACATCAGTGAGATGCTTGGATTTATCAGTGTAGTGTTGCTGAATAATTGCAAAGAGCCTCACCTGACCTGGCAAGTTGGAAAAGGAAGTAGAAGGTTGTAGAAGAGCATTATGATAGGCTGTCTTGTGCTTAATGATGTTATATTTTGAATTTGGGAAGGTCACAATCTGATATAGACTTTTAGTGATACTAACTAGGATTGGTGCTTCTAAATCGCCATCAACACATCTGAGTTGCATCTGGTCCCATCAAACATGCTGTAGCTCTCGAAATGCAGCTAAACAGAGAAATTTCCCAGGCATGATCTGAAGATGTCATTACAAATATTTACACTTTGAGCTAAAAGGAACACCATTTCCAAAAGACCTCACCACCGACCAGCTTAGATAAGAGTTGCTCAGATAAGAGCTGCAAAAAAAAGAGCATCATACTGTCATAACCAGTTTGATACCTGTGAACAGTGGAGTCTCTTTTTTTGCAGCAGACTCCATATTTTATACGTACAAATAAGAAATGTGTCAAAATGTGTTTTTTCCACTGGAATAGTGCAGTTTCAGCAAAGCAGAAATTTCATGGGTACATTTACATTTTGATGGCTTTTTTCAGTTGGAAGGGGTGGAAGCAAATAGCTTGTTCATGTCATTTAAGTAATGCTGAATTGTTTGTCTCAATTAGTTAAAACTTTTAATTTTTATGCTATTTTATTCCATTGAGACTTTTATACTATAACATTCATTTTATGCTAAAATGTTCTCTACTTTCTTTTATATTGCTTCAGTGTTGACTTAAAACATTCTCTTCTCTTTTTAAACAAAAAAGATTCAACTATATGAAAACACAGCTTTTTGGTCTTTCACAAGTTTCACAAGTATTTTTAAGTATTTTTAAGGTTCACAAGAAATATCAACTTTTGTGCTGTTTTGCAATACAAATTCACTTCATAATGACATAAGACTTCACTGAACAGAAATATTTTCTTCACGGTTCTAGTCGATAAATTGCTTTTGGACTGTTACAAGTACTGACAGGAGGTATTATTACTTCTGCTGGGTGGTATTTCATCATTATGTCTTCAGTCTGAGTTCTGTCTAGAATGTGTTTAAGCACTCATCATATTGATCTTGTATCACAGGCTTGCTCTTTACATTTAAGAAAAAGAGAGGTATGCATTATTCAGTGTTTCAGTGATTGTGACCTCACACTGTATATAAAGGAGGTGGTTGATTACTTTCCAAAAAGACATTTATGCAATTCCTATTCAGGTTATCCTAGCAGAGCACTCTTTGCTGTTTGGTTTTTGTGGTTTGTTCATTGTTCTTTTGATTAGGATTTTTTTTTTGTCTCTGGATGCAAGTTATTATTTCTACTCACAAACCAAACAACTATTTCCATTATTCAGCCATCTGGACTTTCTGTTTGTTTGAGGGTTAGGTTAGTTGCTTTTCTTGGAAAAGGCTTGTTTTTGTCGATCATCTACATGAATTTCTTATGATACCTATGATAGATATGGTGAATGGGCTAGTTCAAAGCAAACTTAGGCAGCACAGCCAACAGGTTAGCCTGAGCTAACATCCAGACCATCTGGATGTGTGCACTCTTTGGTGTATTCTGGAGCCTACTGTCAACTCAAAGCCACAGACACATCATTGTCAGCAACACAAGTAGCTTCTGTAAAATGAGCTTGATAAAACATACCCACAAAGTAACAGGTCATTTTAATACCAGGATGAACTATTGTGATGGTGATTGTGATTTTGTAGTTTCTTGTCTGTAATTTATGCTGGTGACATGTGGCCTTCATTTGCAGATGATGTTTGCTCCGTCCCTAAGGACATGACTCTTGATTTCAGTTTGCCTCTACTGCAAATCTCTTGCCTTTGTGAATCACGCTTCTGTCTTAGATAAACCTGATCAAATGTCTTTAGTTTCTCACTGAGGCATGTGATCTACATCCTAAGTAATACTCTTTTGTCCTCTCTCAGATCAAAGATAATCAGGAAAGCACTGAGACAGAGTTGAGATGCAGTGCTTTACACAATGCAGCTGTGCAGAACCAAGCGTAGTACGTAGTAGATATGCACTAAGTCTGAACTGGTGGGCTCTTGGTAGGTTGGCCAAGGTTAGAGCCATAAAAATAAATTTTTTTTTGACTGCTCACACATAACTTTTTGATGGTTTTAGCAGTTTCAGAATTGATTTTAGGATTGCATTTTGAAGTTTAGTCTTCATGCAGTAATTGTGACTGAAGATTTCTGCACTGATTTAGATTTGTGGTAAACAAGAAATAGACTTCTCCCTTCTCCCTGCTGCCACAGTGGTTGATGAGAAGCAAACCTAAATGAGGTGTGCTACAAGTATGCTTTCTACCCTTACTTTTACAATCCTTGTAGTGTGTGAACACATTATGACTTTGGGTGAGGTACATTTTGATCATACTGCAATTATCAAGAACAGATAGATCTGTTCTCCTGTATGATTCCCAGAACAGGAAGAAATATTACACATTTGTTTTCTCTAAAACTTTCTCAGAGCAGTACAATAAACCAGGCTTTCACAGAAATGTATAGCTAAATGTCCAAGCTTCTTTAGGTAGCCTTTCCCCTGTATTCCTGCTGTGAATTCATCCCTAAGCCTGCTATGTTGAATGATAGGAAACAGAACGGGGAAGAAGAGTGACTGTGAATGAAACTACTTAACAGAGAATTTGCAAGCCTTCTCTCTGCTGTCAGAAACCAAGAACCAGAGGTGATATGCTCCATGGTTATTGGGAAATTGTTTTCCCATTTATTTTATGCCCTGAGTGGTCTTAGAACTGTATCAGTACTGTGCATTAAAAAGGAAGACTAAAGAAAGTTACAGTATTTTGCTTGACTTGTCTCCCCTGCTAACAAAAGAAGCAAACAAGAGGTCATAGCGTGTATAAAGCCCACAGAACAACATGTCTCTTACTCCTGAGGTTCTGCATGCAAACCAAGCATAAAAAACCCAACAAACTGAAATGTTAAAATAAGCATTTCTAATGGTGGTGTTAAGGGATCATTTGCTGTTACTATGACATTTCAGCAGCAGTTCTGAAAAAGGTGAAAGTTTCCTTGGCCATGCTGGTCCAGATATTTTATGGCACATTTTCCACTGCAGATGGTCATGTCAGAGCTGAAGGCAGTCAGGACAAAGAAAAAGAATGTGCTATCCCCCCAAATTATAGTTTCCAGGGCTACAAAACTGAGAAATAAAATTAAAGGCATGACTGTCATTTGGTGACACTGAAAATGTTTGCTAAGTGTTCCAGTAAAGATGATACAGTAATGGTGCCACATTGTGCATTTATATGTCACAATGCTTTTTACAGTAGCTATAGACTTTCAGATGCACTCCTTGATAATCCGGCAATTTTATCATCAGGGAGTGATAACCTCTCAGATATGAAAGCTGATGTCAGCGTCTTCTGCCACTTTGATCTGCTCAAGCTGATGCCTTGAAAATTAATGAGAACGCTACATATGAAATCAAAATCAATCTACTGCGGATTTTTTCCTCTCTCTGCCTTTCCAGGAGAGCTGGCAGAGGGAGGGGGTTGGTAGGAGACATGGGTTATCAAATCTGAAGCGTGGCAGAGTATAAAGGCTGTAATCTCATCTCAGGATTCTTATGGCTTTAATAAACTCTTCATGCCTCACTCTCGCAGTTTACTGCATCATAGGGACCCCTCTGCAAAATTGCAGCCATAAATTTTCCCTTCTGCTGGACAGATTTTACTCCCTTGCTTTGGTATATGTGTCATCCCGCTTTCAACAGAGTCGAGACATGACAAAACTGATTAAATATTTGTATTACCTTTTTCAAAATATACAGAGAAAAACAATTTCTTAGGATAAGGGAAAGAAGACAAAAACATTACTGAGTATAATTTGTGAGGACTTCTTTGTGCTTACAAACACACAAAGAAAAGAAAAATTCAACTCCTGTCACCTCTTGGGATAAAAATTCCTTGTTACTGGATCTAAGATTGGCAAAATATCTTTATTACCATTGGCATTAGTCAATCATCCAAAAAAGCATTATTGTCCTGCCATCTGTTCCCACATCTGCTTAAATCCTGATGGCCCCCAAGAAACTGTCTGCCATTAGCAGTGATCCCTAAAAATAAAGTCCTTTTTACTATGGGTAAGTGAGCTAAGTAGACCGTGTTCTCCCTTAAGATGGTCGTCTGGCTGTGATTGCACATTAATTATGTTTGGGGCTGACAGCTGTAAATTGCAGTAATTGTTTGTTGGCTTTTGCTGGAGGAATATGTAGGGTGGAGGCTATTTAGTCTCTGTTCTTTCTCTCCAAGGCCCAGGCATGGCCTCAGCTCACCCTGCTGCTGGCAAAGCTTCCTCCTGTGCTTCATGTACAACTCGCTGGGGCCAGCTTATGTGGCACAAGGCTGGCAATAGCAATTGCTGTTGAATTGAGCACAGCAAGGTGTGACACCTCTGTGCCCCTGCTGCTGTCACCCAGGCTAAGCCAGTGATCTTACTGCAGGGCCCATTCCCAAGAAGCAAGCTCCGAGGGCTGCCGTTTCCTCAGCCGGGAGTGCCAGAGCTGTGTTCTGCAATGATGGGATATCTGTGCCTCCTCTGTTTTCCAGCAGGGAAGGCCTCCCCAGAGCTGCCAAGAGAGGGAAATTGCAGAATGCAATTAGAGTCGATACAGCTGACAAGCACCTAGGACAGCAGTTTGGTACACTCAAGTGAGCTAGCAGTTGAAACTGGAGGAAGGCATCTCGGAGCACTCTGTGCATGCATTTAGGTTGAGGTCTGCACTATAAGGAAACTGTACTTACAGCTAGAAATAAAGTGTTCTGTGTTTGGTCTTCATTGCATACTCTTTTCAGCATTGAAATGGGATGACAGTGTGACACTAGTAAAATATTTACTTTATAATGTTTTGGCCACTAGGAAACAAACTAATCAGAAGCTTTTTGGGGGGAGGAGTTAGATGATCAGAGAAGCTTTTACCTGGACAATTACTTTAAGAGCTTCATCTCTGTTTTCCTGAAATTCTCAAGTAAGATGCAGAAAAAGGTAGGATACTTCCATTATGGAAAACTGCTTAGTACTAAAACTAAAGAGTTAAAAGCATTCCCCTTACTTTTCATTTGTTTCAGGGACTTGTGTTCAAATAATCATGGTATAATATACTGAAGGCTCTTTTACTGATAATGAAAAATAAATTTAAATAACCCTCGTGCCTTGGTATAAATGCCATGAAGTTTGAAAATGCAAGTCTAGAGTACCAAAACTCAAAGGTCTTCAAATTAAGAACCAATTTTAAATTTGCACTTATCATGCTGGTTTCAGCGGGAACAAGTCTAAAAGGATGCAGTGCATGAATTGAAAAAGTAAAGATTTACAATCTGCATTACCTTTGCCAAAAGACTCTTTTCCTTTTTTATTCTTAGTGACTCATATTAAGTCTCTACATTCCTAAGGAGAGGAAGAAAAGATACTATACCTTAATATGAAGACACATGCAAAATAAACATTTCATAGCTAAGGAAGAATGTAAGATGAATGGGAAGGAGGATGGATAGACAATTACTGGGAGTTTCTTCTGCCCTTATTTCCTCTTGTCCTAAAAATCTAAGAACTCATTCTGATCATCTACATCCATGGTGGGACCCATTGTATGGCAGCAGAGGTGCTTCTGTAGATTCCTGACCAGGTCTAGTTTCATCTGTAATTTGTAAATGAAGATCAGTGATTAAGCCTTTCTGTTTTAGCTGGGTGTAACCCACCCTGAAACAGGTAGCTCAACAGTTAGCTTTATGTATTCACAGTGTTCCTAGAAGCTCTGCACTTCCATAAAGGTGAATAATTCAGCGTGGGGGAAAGAGAGGTTGTGGTGTGGTTGTTTTGGGTTTTTAATTATTTCCCAGTTCATTATTTTCTTGATATTAGCCTGGGGAAGATTTTGAGGCATACAGTTTTCTACAGCCCCTTTGCTCGTTACAAGCATACCCACGAGGAGCACTTTTGCAGTGTGTTGCACCTCTGGTCTGTAGGACACTCTTGCTACTTGTAATCCAGAGTGCTGAAGATGGAACATGAAGCCCTCCTACAGTGTGTGTGTCAGCTGTATTAAAGGCCTTGAGATGTGCATGATGAAAAGACCTTGAGGGCCTTTATAGTGTCTCACTGATGTTTTGCCTAACAGGTTGTAACAAAGAAGATGATTGAAATATGGAACACCAGATTCTTGTTCTCAGTGGATAGAAAAAAATAAAATGAGGCTTTCCAAAATACTTATGGGATTTAGGAAGACTGGTCTCTTAGGAATTCATTAGGAATTCATAGAGCTGGACAGGAAATTGATATCCAAAAGATATTTCAGCAGCAAATTCTTGCTGGATTGTTAAAGGCATTCTATTTCCAGACAAAAAGCTGAAAAGTCCATTTCAGGTCACTTTCCATCTTTGAATTTTAGGGATCTATGGAGTTTCATTCCAAGCTAATTGGAAAAGAGGTTAGGGTATACAATATTCTGACTACTTGTATTTTGAGCTCTCTCCATCTCCTCTGGACAGGATTTCCTGAAGTACTGGTATTTCCAGTGTGACACTGTGCTAAAAGATATGTGACCGAGCTGTACCTCACAGCCTGTCACCAAGATTGACACAGTGCTTTAGAGAAGATGTAGTTCACAGAAGGATCTTGGGCCACAAGCAGGGTAAAGGGCTACAAGTTCCACAAGCCACCTTGGGGATCTCAAATGAAGAAGCAGCCACTGTAGCATTGTTCTGTCAGTTTTAGCCACACAAGGACTATGCTCATTAACCTTCACATCACTTTGCAAGGTCTATTTGCCCAAGACTTTTCTTGAAGGAGAGAGGTTATATGCTGAACCGATTTGACAATAAAAGCATCAATGTCAGTTCTGCAATCCTTTATGAACTCATAATGTTTTAAATTGAAATACATTTGTTCAGAGCCTGCCATGGGTATATATCCATCAGAGAGGAAAATAAAGTATCGTGCTATTTCTGATTCACCAGCAGCTGTACAGAGGCTGCTGTTCTATGTCAAATGTGCTACTTAACTGGGTGGAACAGGGGAAACAAAAGTTTTCACAGCCATATCCTCCTTCCATTGTCCTGCTGTGTTGCACTTCCAAGACATTGGGTTCCTAGTCAAAACTTGCCTGTGCATTGGAAATTTTCAAAGATATCCAGGACAGCTTATTGTCCAGCTCCCACACAAAACCCTACACATTTCAGGATCAAGATATGAGTCTACTCAGTCAAATAAGATGTTGTCTCTTGTACATTTCTTCAGTCCCTGTAGCTGTACATACAGGACCAGAGCAGGATTCCAGAACGAGTCAGTGCAGGGGCCAAGGGAGAAATGGATGGATATCTGCTAAGCAAGGGGGTGTGCAGGAGAACGTATTAGCCCATTTACTCCCCAGTATTCTGATCATACCTGTTTTAGTGAGATTTGTGATCCGTGCTGTGTCCTAGAGCATCAGGACATCAGAGGATTCAGTCAGTGTAAAGCAACTTCTTGTTCAGAGGAAACATTGCACTATCTGTGCTCTTGAGCTGGATACCTCAAGAGCCAAAGGCAAGCTACAGATGTGGTAGCAGTGTTTGGTTTGTTTTCTTTCACTGTCATGCATTGTCCCTGTCACTTGGTATTTGCTAGTTTTCCGCCCATTATGCTTGCTCAGCTACTTAATCAGTTCTCATAACAGAGCTACAAGAAACAGGTTAAGCTACATATTAATGTTTCAGTGCAACACTGCAATTTGATAACAATAAACAGAAGCTTTTACAAGGCTGTAAATGTCTCTTCCATTTATAAATATTGTACTATAACTGCAGGCTCTAGGGTTATCAGGCAGTCAAACCTTTCACCAAAGCCAAACAGTTCCTAAAGTACCACTCTTAAAAACCTTTTGCAGGCATTAATGTTTCATTAGTTCTCTCAAATGGGTCTCCTTGGGAATCTGTATGGCAAGTAAAATCTAGTTCTAGCCCATGGAAAAATTAACTGCATATTTAATTCCTTTCTTCAGAATTTACTCCACATGGCTTGTGGTGGTATGTAGCTGGTATTCCAAATGCACTCAGTTTAAAGGGTAGCAGTAAAATTAATAACATATGTACAGATGTATATTGTACCAGTGTGCACTCACCCTCCAGCCAGGTTTCTTTCTGACCATCCAGCTCTCCACCTATCCCTTGCTTTTTCACTGAGGAGGGCTGTGTCTACCCTGAATATGTGCATACTCAACAGAGCATATTGCCAAGCCTGCAGAAGCTCTGAGTATGCTTATACTACCATGCAGCACCCTGAGGAGATAGTCTGCATCTTGGAAAGTGTGTCATTTAGCTAGTGAGATACAGCCCTGAAGTTTGAAAATCTGTCTATGCAGAATATGGCTCTGCTGCTGCTCTTTCCGGATCAGTCTAATTTTGCCCCAGCTGGGCAACCTGCATTGCATGGGGCTGGGATGTGCACAGATGGGCAGGTCTGCATGTGAATCTCTCCAAACCTGACGCCTCCTGTCTCTGCTCAGCCAAGCCAAATTTACGGAAACTACACTGAAATTGCACCCACAGTGCAACAGCCAAGGAAGCCCTGTCCAGGTATTTGATTTATTCACAGATCTTCAGGGAAGCAGGGACTGCTGTGATTGCCATAAATGCACATATTTTCTGTCTAATGTCCTACTTGAACCAAATTGTGCCAGTAGTGCACACAGCCTGTGTATTCACCATTCCTTTTTACCTCTAGCCTTGTAGAGTGCATATCCTCAGGTCCTGCCCAGTGTTTAAATGTGTGTAATTGGCAACCTGTTGTTACTGCACATTGGCATGGAGCTTTATAATTGGTGTGAAAGAAAATTGTTTGGACATCTGTAGTGGCTTTGGTTTTTCCAGTTCATACGTGGCCTTCCAAGCAGTGTTTAATTTTGTGTAGCTTACCTGGTAGACTTTTGATATAAAGTTCAGCCAGAGTGCAAGTGGGTCAGATTGAACCTGCATCTTTCAATTCACAAGTGACTGATTGTTTATCCTCTGTGGGAAGGCTTTTGGGGACAGTCAAGGCCTAAATTGATCAGCTGATATGCTTTGTAAGCAATTGTGGTCTTATAAGGCCTCTTAGAGGTAGAAAAAAAAGGAAATACCAGCATGCTCCCTTTGTTGGGATGTTGGGATTTGGCATGATAGGCACTGGAGGGAGGAGAGAAGTAAGAGAAGGCAGGAACATGTCAGGGAGGTGTATCTCTGGGTGCCTAGCTGCAGGTGATGAAGTGGGCATGAGCATGTGAAGTCTCAAGGTTTATACTGCTGTCCACACTGTTGGTTTGAGTAGGGTTGTAGTTCAAACTACAGTGAGCTGAGCTGTTCCTTACTTGGCAGCGTCCAGCTCAGCACGACCTTGGCTCTTTCAGTTAAGAGAATCTTGGATTTGGGGATGAAATGAACTGTTAGCATTGGGCAGAAGGGTGAGTCTGTTTTTGAGAGTAAGCTCCAACATGGTTATCCCTGATGTCAGCATGTCTGTAGATTTCTGCAAAATGTCTACATTAATCTCATTCATCTCACATCTCTGTTATTGAACCAATTGCAAATATGTCTCCTGATACCCAAAAGCATTAGTAAGCAGGGAGTCAGCAAAAAACGGTCTCATATCTGAAGGGTCCCCCAGGAACCTGATTGGACTGATTAGTCTACAATATCTGTTTCTATGGTCTGGAAGAAACTGTCCAGTCTCTGTCAGGAAAAACAAACAAACAAAAACTAACAACACTGAAAATTATAGAATTGGTAGAATGAAAAATAGTAATGGGTATGACCACTTTGTATGGTCCTGTGAGAGTGTGTGGCACCATTGCTTGATTTGAACTACCCCTTTAGCATGGTTGACAGAAGATTATACATCCGGAAAAGTACACTGTAGTTCCTACTGGCTCGATGGTGTTGAATATCTCACAAAATGGTGTCTCAGGAAAGGAATTGAGCATTGCAAGAGTAGCAGCCAACACAATGTGAGCTGATGACTTCTGCAAATATCTGCCTGTGGCAAATCATTATAATAGGGCAAAGGAATGCTTTCCTGGTCCATGTGTTGAAGGCACTTGTCCTGCGATATCACATGGCCATTTGCAGTGAGTACAGAGTCTCAATTTGTGAGTTCACTCTCCAATTTTTCTCTTTCTTTCTCTCACACTTCATAAAATTGCTGTCTGTGGCAGTGACAAGGCAACATGTAAATACCTTTCAGAAGGGTTATTCATCATTAATGCAGGCAGTTTGAAGTCATAAGCAAACAGTATTTGGCAGAAAAACTTTTTAATGAGAATGGCATTAAGGAATTTAATTTAAAAACTGTTAAGGGATTCTTTGCACATGCCTCCAGCTTCTCAGCCTTCCACTTCTTTTTCTCTCCACTAAAGATTTTTTTTTTTTTTAAAAGAAAGACAATTTGGGGTTCATTGATTTCTCATAGCGTCTTTGCCACTCAGCTCCTCACAAACAAAAACTGTAAAAAGACTTTAGACTCAGGGAGAAGTGCAGCAGGGATTTTTTGATACTGGAAATCTCTAGGGGAAAAAAGGCATCATGAAAATAATTGGCTGGAAAATGAAACTGGCCAGAATGAGTATATAAATAAAGTGGAAATATTTAACAGGGAAGGAACAGCAAACCTCAAGTTGGGGTGAATGATCTTCCTGTGTTATTGCTCAGTCAGGAATTACAGGGTCAATGCAGAGATTATTTGGTATTGATCTTTGACCTGGCTTTATGCAGAGCATAAGTCTCTGAAATTACAATGGTCCTTGCAAATTTATTACAATAGGTTAAAATTTGTTAATCACTTTGGAAATGCAGGTCATGGACTCTGAACTAGAATAATAAAGCTCTAAGCCACTACCAATTATCTGAGAAGTTTGTACAGCGGGATGGTTCAATTACCCTGTGTGCAGGTTTCCCAACTAAACTGCAGCCAGGCCACAATCACCATCTGTCCTTTCCTAAGTAAATGACGTTACCAGCCCTCTCCAAATTAACACCATATCCTACCATGAACAGTTAATTCTCATTAGTGAGATATATCTGCAAACTGTTACAAGGATATTTAAGTATAATATTATTAACAGAATCAAAATATGCCAGACATGAGAAATGGGAGGCACTAGAAAAAGCTATGCGAATGCATTACTGTTCAGGGGAACAGCAAGGGGATGTTTTCTTATCTACACAGTAATAATGGCTGTGCTGTCGTATCCCATTGCTCCTGATAAAGGAAGAGGTCATTGTTGTACATATTTTTTGACAGAATGAGGTCGTTGACGTTATCCCTGATTAGTTGAATAATGGTCATGACAGATTCTTAGTTGTCTTACCTTAGAAATTACAGTCTGCTTTCCTATCCTGACCTTTTTTTCTTAAAGGGAATTATACTTGCGAAACAGCAGCAGAAGTTAAGAATTGTGGGGGTTGGGAAAAAACCTCTCTCCTTGTGAAAGAACAGTGGAAAGAAAAGATGAAGAAACTCTACTGGCTGCTGTAGCAACAAACACTCCTGTTTATCTTGTGGTGCAGTGCATATGAAGGATATGATCTCTGTGGCAGAGGAGCTGGTGGAAGAAATTCCTCCACCTCAGCCATGGCAGATTGTTGCCCCTCAGATGAGGAAGGAGAGGCCCTCTCAAGGTTATTTTATTAGATCATCTGCTTTGCCCTCCGTAGCATCTCAGCCCTGTGCCCTGCTACCAAGCATAACAACGTGACTAAAGCATCTCTTAACATTTAACAGCCTCATTAATTTTCCATTGATGCACCACTCAGGCTAAAGGATTTGCACCCTTGACCTTGGGCATCTAACACATAAAATATTGGATTATGTTTTTGTAACTCTCTTGTAACTTTCAGTCTTTCAGTGCTGGGAGCACAGACGGTTATAACCAGCTTAGTCAGACAACATAAAAATTTAAACTTTTCTGGCATAGACAGGGCTAGAGACACAGGAGAAATTCAATGTCCTTGTCTTGTTTAATAAGTCTGCAAGCTTGAAAGTGTTATTAAGCATTCAGAAAACAGAACGTGACACACTTCGAGAAAGTTTGTGGAAATTACCTTTTCTCTTTTTTTTAATTCCTGTTGAAGTCTCCTTGAAAAATGAGAACTGAGAACAGAATTCTCATTTTTGGTGCCTTACAGTAATTTGGATTGAATGTGAACTGTTTTCTTTTCCTCTCCATTCATTTAGCCAGCAAATGGAAAACATATTTTGTTTGAAAAACCTTTAGGGAATGGATGGAAATGAAGTTATTCTAAACAACCACTGCATTAGAGAAGTAATATAAATGAGGTTCCATTTTCCTGTAGAACTTTTCTTGAATTTGACCTGAAATGCAGTGAACTAGATCAGAGACACACACTTAAAGGAACAGTTAAATTATAGAGAAGAGAAAGGAATGCTAAAGTTAGAGGTAGAGCTGACCTGTACCTATTCTCTGGATCATCCTCCCTTCCTGCCCACCAGACTTGGATATATTTGAAGTTTTTAGTGTATGTTTTTAGCTATTCACTTAAGCAACTCATGGGAACTAATAAATCACTGACTTCATGAGGGCAAACTTCAGTGAGTTAAGTGGCTGCTTTCCTAGAAAACTCCTTCAGACACTTCTTTATTACCAGCAGGGAGAAGGGTGAGATGCAGATACAGGGTGTCCACAAAGCATGAAGAAGCTTGCAGGGGAAGTGTGATGCCATATTTCTGAGACTGTTGTGCCACATCTTGGGATTTGACGGGAAAGCAGGGAGGCTCTGAGACCCTCTGCAGTGTCTGTGCTGGGTGGTGTCTATCCTAACCTCTTAGGCTTTCCAGGCACTGTGAACCTTCAGATGCCATCCCAGTGCAGGGGTCTTGGCCTTTACAGGGTTTTCAGATCACTTGCAGTGGAAGCCTGTTAATTTGAAGATGATAAAATGCCTTCCTGAGGAGCAGGTCTGTTTTCCACCTTTGAGGCAGAGTCAGAACTCATCTTTGGTGTGAGATGCAGAGCACTGAGATTATGGGATGTGGGTGCAGGCATGTGAGACAGAGATGGCATCAGTGACCTCTCAGGGTCCCCAGACTGTAGCAACACATTTTCTGGGGTGGCACCAGCCAGCATCTTCTCTTCTGCAGCAGGGCTTGGTTTGCTAGCCCAGGCCAGGCCAGGCCATGCCAGTCTCCAAGTAGTAGCCGATAGGTGGAGTCCTGGAAAGGGAGAGGTTCTCCTGCCGTGCCATGGGAGCAGGGTGGACTTTGAGAGAGTAGGTCTCCTGCTGCAGGTTTTTTTAAGGCATGTTCAAAGCAACAACATCTCTGTTTCTTTAAATTAAATGACTTCTCGTTTTGCATCCTTTTAGGAGGCTAACTCAAAGAGCTATAGAGTATCCAGTTCATGATCCTCTATCATCCGCTACAATGAAAATGATGAACAAGCCCTCAGTAGAAAAAGAGAGGGGGCAGTCTGGGATGGAGCAAAAGTAAGCTGACAATCTAAGGTTATAACCACAAACAGTAAGGCAAAATAATATTTTCCGAGGTTGTTATCAGGGAAAGTTAATAGAGATTTAATGAACATTAATTTATATTCATATAGATTACTAACTTCTGTGCTTTTGCTGACATGGCGAGCACTCAGTATTTAAATGTCTGGTATTTCTTTTGATTTGCCACAATTAATGTTTCATGGCATGTATGTGAGTTTATAAATTAAAAAATTTGATTATAAGTTGTTATTCTTGGATGTTTTTTTGTAAAGACTGGATGGCCACAAAGCCATGCCATACTCAGAATCGGAATGCTGATGAAATATGAGTAGATGATGCTAACAATTCTGAGGTGTTTTTTTTTTAATCTCCTCATATTTTGAATGAAAACATGGTTTTAAATGAAAATGCTCATTATACAAATTAGATGGATGTTATTACTGAGCACATTAATCATTTTTTTCCTCCAAATGTTCACTTTACAAATGTAATTATTTTTAATCATACTGGTTCCACTAAATTAGAGATTTGGATCCCTTTTTATACTCAAATTCAAGGTCTCTGTGTTTAAAACCACATTATTTTTTTATAGATTATTTCCTGCCATTTTACTTCAAAAACACCTAGTAAAATTTCAGTAAATGTGATTAAACAGCACAGGAAAGTTGCCATGGTATTTTTCTTCTTTTCAACATCATGAAATAGCTGGTTTCTCTACAGCAGGTTTGCAGCTTCACAAGAGTGTGGGTATATAATTAATCTGATTTCTTAATGCGTGTATTAAAAACATATTTTCTTGCTATTCAGTGACTGATAGTAAGCTATTGAGTATTTAGCCCTGGCAGAAGATCAGGATAGGGCCTCTATGGCAATCAAATGCCACGTATAGCTTATTTTAAAGTGTCACAAGGTACTTAGTAGACCTTGTTATCACCTCAAAAACAAACATGAATATTATCCCATACTTTAAAAAAATGCCAAATCCTCAAATCTATGGGAGATTTTGTGGCCTGCTTTTCCCCTAGTAGTTTGCAGCAGAAAAAGCAGCACAACATCTTGTGTTATCAACAACCATCTGGCAAAATTTCATTGTCTGAGCTTTTCAGCTGCTTTATGAGGAACAACAATTAAACTCCACACTGAAGACTGTGCAAGCTCACAACCAGATCCAGTCATTTTCAGTACTGCCCTCTGTTAGTGTGTATAATTAATATGGACTTTGAGACATTAAGCAACAAATTCTGTAACTGGAAGATATTTCATGTGCAGATTAAGAAGCGACCATCTGCCACCTTCTTTGTGCATTACTGTGGTTTATTTTAGAAAGAGAAGAAAAATCCCAACATATTCACTGTTTTGCAAAGACCAAATATGTTCCCAAGAGAACCTGGCTTTGCCTTTGCTGGAAAAGTAGTTCAGCTACAAATGTAAATACACATTCTCTATGCACATTTTCTACGGCAATTTTACTAATGTGTTAAGGAATAGTACTTCTGTGAGATTCTGCTTAACAAAAAGTTTAGCAGAAGTAAAAAAAAAAAGGAAAAATAGGAAAAATGTTACTTACATTGGCATCCCATGCTTTAATTGCAATGTTGCATTCAGTGCACCAACACTCCATGTCTGATCTTGTACTCTACAGTGGTTTGGTGGGCTGACTCCCAAACTGCACTTCCCCATCCAGCTTATACAATCTCCGTACTTTTTCCCTTTTTAAAAACAAAACTCCACCTAGCTCCTCTGGTCCCTGATTTTGATGTTGGTTTTATGACCAAGTCTGACTCTCCACAATTTGTCTACAGATGGGATCATGCGAAAATGTAGATGAAGGAAAGAGATTAATCGACAGACAATTGTAATTTGCAATGAAGCAGAGATGTCCTGTGAATATTTGTAATAGTTAACAGGAGCATAGGCATTCATAAGCATGTGAAAGAGAACATATATTCAAAAACTATTCCATGAGAAAACACTGCTCATCTCGTTGTGTTAGCAATTTAATAGACTTTGAGAAATAGTGTGAGAGATTGTTCTTTTTTCATTCATTGTACAACAGGCTGATGATGTACAGCATGGTGATGTAGAGCATGTAGAGCATCATCATACTGATGGTTTGTGGTTTCAAAGGCATTTTTGAAAATCGACAAAACATCTATACCGATTCTGTAAAAATGACCAAACATCTGTCAAAAAGCAGGATCAGGAAAAAAAGACATTAAAGACATTGGAAGGAAAGAGGACCAGTGGTAGCTATTACATGCAATGGCCCACTTGTAACCTGTTAGATGCAAGTCCCTCCACTGCAAGAAGGTGGGAGGGAATCCCAGAGGAATGGGCACTCTGCCTAAGTCCTCATCTATGTTCTTCTGCAAGGGCCTCTTGCTGTCAAACTCAGAGGTTGAAACTCACTCCATAAACCTTGGAATTGATCCTCAAGGGGCATGTATGTAATTCCTGGTTTGCATTTTAAAGGTTTTTCTGAGATAGTTGTCTTGGATTTCCACATGAAGTTAAGGAGGCAGGGAGCTGTGTTTTACTGAGTTATGCTTGTCTCATAGGCTTTTGTAAGACCCCAGGAGAAGTACTTCTCTTCTGCAGTTTTACTTACAGTGTAAAAATCAATTTTCTCTTTCTGCTCTATAGCGGGCATGGAGGACTCATCTGCTCCTTGTAACTCAAAATATAAAACCTCTGGTGAATGACCACAGAAATCCAGTACCATAAATAGTCAGTGCAGTAATTATTGAGGTGTTTTTGCACCTCACTGGCATGTTAAAGAGGTGGCAGCTCCATGGGTCATGGGATGAATTTAGTTTGGTTTCCTATGAATTTTTGTGCCAGTGTTGGCTTCTCAGAGGCTGATGAGGGTGACTTGTCCCTATCTGTTCCTTCAGTCAGAGAGCTAACACACCTCTCTTAGCTTTCCCAGTTCTGTGAAAGCTTTTAGGAATTTACTGTCTTAACATCTCTGCCTTTTTGTCAAATTTGATGGAAATATTTGCATTTACTGCAAGTAGGATGGAGGCGTAGATGTGTGCATGCATGCAGCACAGTTACCTAGCCTTTGTTTCCTTAGGGAAGCTGGATACAAAGTGTCCATTGCATCCCCAGTTCCCCTCAGTGCACATCAGTGAAATAGTCTTTCTTGAAATGCATTTAATTATGGCACAATTTTAAAAGAGAATGGGTGATGTGAGTGTGTAGTAAATGGGCTGGGGGGTTTTTCAGTCTTCAGAATCCTTGACATATAACCTTTTGCTTATATAAAACACTTCAGCTGTTCATTCATAGGTTTAACTATGCTGAAGACTATCCAGTGGAAAGAAATCTTATTATCTCCAGCTTAATATTTCATTATCTGGCACAATATGAGGATATTAGACTTTGATTGCTGGTCCTCTTCAGAGATTACAGCATTTAAGTTCTTATTCCCATCTGCATTTTAAACTTTATCTTTTTTTATTTTTTTAAAACTAGTCACAATTATGTTGCATTTAAATCTTGTCTTTCAAGTTTTCAGGGTAAAAAGTTTAGGTGCAAAATATTCTAATTAGGTTTGTCTTAAACTTCCCAAACTATTCTGGTGTTCGCCCATTCATTTTATATCCTAACAATATGTAGACAAAATAATGGACATCAAGGAATTACAATGACCATTCACTACACACCAACATCACACATCTGACCAAAAAAAATCCCTTCACAAACAATACGATGACCTGATGCACCTAAACATTTTACAAAACTAATAATCTGTGACAATGTCACCCAAAGTTACAGTAAATAAGTTATTGAAGTAGTTTTATGGGTCACAGTAATGTATCTGTTTGGAATCTGTTGTACTCAAACAGGCATATACTTTTGCTGTAAATGGATCTTCAGTCTCTGTGAATCATTTTATTCTTTTTATATATGCTATAAAATTGCCATTTTTATGGCCAGGCTTGATGAACGATATGGCTGAAGAACTGTACGAGTTAATTAAAGAATAAAGGGCTGTCCCTTCTGCTGTATATTTCTGTTCATGATATTAGTATCTTAGAACCACTGTTTTGTACCATGTAGAGATCTGACTTTAAGAGAATCATATAGGTTGAGGCATGTGTACTCTCATACTGTGCAGGAGCATGAAATTTGGTCCAAAATTCAGAGGCTCACCGAGGCAAGAATCTGCCCTACTAGGACATTCTTACATGTCTTTGAAAGCATCAATAACATCCCAGACTGCAAAACAGAGTAGTTTCTGTAAATGGTAATCCCACCAAGAAAATGAATGTGGAAAAGTAGGGCAGGAAAGGATCACTTAAATTCTGTCTGCTGCTATCACAGATGGCTGTGATGTCTCATCCCAGTTAGGTATGTATCAGAGCTCAGTCAGATCTCTCTTGACCTCTGTTTTGCTAAGCTAAGTAAGACAAACACTCTTAGTTCACTCTCAAAAATGAACTTGTAATTTCTTTGATCATCCTTTGCCTATGCCCTCTTGGGTTTATATTTTTGAACAGAGATGGCAAGCTGTCCCCTGACCTTCAGTCAAGGCCTCCCCACATTATCTTCTAAGGAAGATGGTTCCTCCTGGAAGGAGGGAATCAGCATCACCAAAATGGCTTATATTACATCAACTTTCAGAAGTGGAGGTGTGTACCCAAACACCTGACCCTGAACTTTACAGTAGCCATGTATTTCCAGTCAGTAGCTCTTATCTCATACCCGACCAAATATGAGGAAAAATCCCATAACCAGGGAGCATATTCAATTTTAATTCTTTCCCTTTGAATCCTGGCTGCTGTGCATTAAATAAGTTATTTTATTCCTTTGTAACCATGTGATGGAAGTTCCCATGAGCACTTTCCTTTTCATCAAGAGGATATTATTTAGACAGCCAAAAGAAAGGTAATTGTAGCACAGGATAGTCATTGGAAAGAGAAAAGAATGCCTCCTTATATTTACATTTTAGAAAGCATGACATTCTGTTTCACTTGCTCATCATTATCCAGTATGAGCTAAGACACTTGCAGAATATGCGCTCTCCAAAACAATTTTAAAACGTAAAATATTCTAATTGCTCTGAAGTGTAGAACAATTTTTTTTCTCCATATTAGTCTTAGAAAAACAGCATGAAAATGTCAAGAACTGTAACTCATTGCTGTTTTTTCACATAACTTAACCAAGCACCTTCATTTTGAAGCCCACATCAAATAATGCAAGTTCACTTTGAACAACAACTTTAAGAAATCATCCTTCTTCTACATGGTCTATATTAGTGCTGGGCCTCTTCTGTAATTTTTTTTCTTCATGTAAATGCTATTATACGTGCAGATCTTTAATATCACATTGATAACTAAGTTTTATCCTTGAGATCATTTTGTTCTAAAAAAAGAGCTATAGTCCTTAGTTTCTGCTACAGGCAGATCATCTCATTCACATCAGGCACTGGTTTGCTGAAAACAGACTAGAAAAGCTGGAAGCACAGTTAGAGAAATGAACAATTGAGATGGCAAAACACTGCAAGAAAGGTTTCAAATTCCATGCAGGTTATAGGGTTTTAAAAGGTACATGGCTCTGTCATATTCCTTCCTACAACCCAATTTTGGCTTCAGAAATATGACATATTACTATCATTCCTCTTACGTATTAGGCTTATCATCTTCTTGCCCTTTATGACTTTCCTCATGTCCTCAGCTCTAATAAAAGTTAATCCATAAGAAAAGGCTCAAAAGACCAAGCTCAATTAGTTCTTTGATTAACTTTATAATTGAGCAATAAGCCACTGAGCCAGACCTTCCTCGAGTGAAAGGGACAGCACTTACAGTGACAACATGTCGAGCCTGCTCCACGTGCATTTTGGCACAATTTTATTTATATCACAGTCTCTTATAACTTAAAGCCTTTGTTCTTATTACCTGAGTCTTCATGCATTTTTCTTTTCTTTCACTCTGTCTTTAAGCCAACTGGAAGGGCGCTCTTATAACCTCTCTGTGTCTCATCACATGTGGACTTCAGTTAACAAGGATGCCAGCCCCATCCACGTGGCAAGAGCTGCTTAGGACCTGTAAATATAACTTAGCAGAAATGAAAACCGTTTGGGAAAGAAACCTGAAGTTTCTCCTCACACTTTTCAGCACAGTGTGAGGGGTGTATACAGTGCTTAGGGGTGTATACCTTGGTTAACACCAGGTAGACAGACCAAATAAGACTACAGTTTGTTTCTCTTGCTGTGCTTGGAATTGGGCAGATGTGTGGCAACTGTAGTCTGTAAGATGCAGGTCTTTTAAGCAGAGTGTATTTGCCTGGGTACATGTGCTATTACTGTTATGTGTTTTCTGCCCTAGAAATGTTTTGGGGTTAACTCTGGATTGTAGAATGAGCCTTGCCTTCTACCATGTAGATACACCTGCTGAGTCAGTCCAAAGTCATATGCAGTCACTTTGTCATTATGTTTCTCTTCTGTCCTCCTTTCTGGATGCTTCTGAAAACAAAATGCCAGATTAAATGGACCTTTCATATGATGCAGGGTGACCATAGCCCTGTGCTCTGCTCTGGACCAGGCTGCCCACAGCTGTGCCCCAGCCCTTCGTAGGCTCATGACACTTTGTGACATTGTCACATTTTCATTTGTAAGGTAGTCTGGGTGTAATGTGGGCTTTTATTAGGAACACCAAAAGGTACACAGCCAGAACTAGACATTAAATTTTAAACCTGTTTTTCTGTGGTAAGAATATTCCCCTGCAATGTACTGCAGAAATCTCATTGTTTTTGAAGCAGGTCTGTAAAGAAGCATTGTATTAAAGAGAGAGGGAAACTCAAGGATTTGGGCTGGTCCAGGGAGGGTGCTGATACACCAGAATTTGGGAGTAAAATCTAGGTGTTTGTTCCTGAAGGGGGAAACATGTCTTTCATAGAAATATGTGGGGTTTTCCATGTGTGTTTCTATACTGAAATATCCACATAGACAAGACACTACAGGTGTTTGTAGGTGAAACAGAGTAATACATTTTTAAGGACTCTACAAACAACTCAGATTGGTTTTCAGAAGGTTCTCTGCAACTGAATATTCAAAAAATTCTCTTTCAATAAATGTATGCCCATCTGTGATATTCACAGCTTGTTTTAACTTTATGATACTGGAGGCAGACCTCTAATCTCAGCGGGTGCATTCTCACTGAAGAAATGGTCCTATAAAAGATAATGGGTAATTAATATAATAAAAAAATCCCTCAGTAATGACTGGGGAGATCAGAACTTGGTTCATATTTCCTTTTGGGACCCTGGAAATTAGATGTTATACTCTCCAGCAAAAAGGCTGATCTTTCTATTTTGAGTACTTGTATCTCAAAGTGTACATGCAACAGCAAGTAGTACACTTCCACAGTTATATAACACTCTTACTGGAATTTGATTTCTTCCTTTACAAGTTAAGGAAGGAAGATCTGAAACATCCTCGAAGTCTAGCAAGATGCTAATGTGCTAAAAAGAGCCTTTGAATGAGCTTGTTTTAGTCAAAATATTGCAAGTTTGTTAATTCTAAGACCTTTAATGATACTAAAAACACTCATTGACAAATGCCTCATTTTCTCTTAATAACACTTGCTTTAATGTTGCTGTAAATGGCGTCAGCTTCACCATAATGACACAGCACTAGCACTTAAAATCTACCTTCAGTGGTTATTTGTATTTTAAATGTTGCATTTTCATTTGAACCCATATGCTTTTGATAGTGCTGAATTGATTTAAACCCAGGTGATTACAGAACATCGAATTAAAGCAGAATCTCAGGTACATTACAAAGGCAAAGGAGCAGCTAGAGTTTGAGCAACACCTGAGCTAATGCCTCTTTTCTAATTGAGTGATAGTCAGGCAGTTTGCAGTGCCAGCAAGTATGGTTAAATCAAATTGACTTTTAGTGTTAGACCAATGGTGCTAATAGACTGGGTTCACTGTCTATAATGGATATGGAGAGACAAATACATTAAAAGCAAAGGTCATTCTTATCTTTTGCTTTTGACAGCAAAGACTTAACTGTACAAAGTTCATTTCCCCTCCAAGAAAATATCGTTCCTACAGTTTATCTCAAATGAGTTTGGTAATGAAAATCTAGAAGGATTTTTTCTTTCCACATTATCCTCCATAACTGAAGATTTATCACCCTCATACCTGGTTGCATTATTTACCTCTTCTCCTCATGCTCAGATGGGAGTAAGGGATTGTTTTCCTTTTTATTTTTGTTTACAGAGCCTAGCATAATGATGTCTTGATCTTTGCTTCAGGTGCTAATGTAGCAACTAATAAGCAACAGCGGGTCTAAGTATGGGAACAGGAGGAGACTTTGAACTGTCTGGAGGAATGGAGCATGTGGTAGGAAATATGGATCATTTCTTCCTTCAGCAGTCAACAGAAAGAGAAATAGGCATCTTGGTGAACTTGAAACACTATTCCCCTGATGAGCTCATGAACTTTTTGCCAGTGCTGAAAGAATGTCCGTTTCACATAGCTGAGTACTGTGGGCAGGGAAAGAGTTTTAACACTGCTTTCAGTGTTAAATGTTAGATCCTGAGGGCTGCAGAAGTCTTAGCCCATTGATTTGTGTGGGGCCTGCAGTCTGCTTGGGGTTAAGTATGTGTGTGACTGTGTCTTGACTCAGGATGGCAACCAGAGTGCTCTGAATGCCCATGTAATGCAGGTTAATAACAATGCTGGTAACAGTTAGGGTACAGAATAACTACCTTCAGCATAGTGAAAATCATGCATGTTTACAGATGAATGTTTGTGGATGATGATGGAGTTGCATTTCAGCAAGGACTTCAGCAAAAGACAGCAAAAACATCTCATCCAAACAAGAGCAAGATTTTGTCAGTAGGATCCTCTGCCTATTGATCATGTCTGAAAATCCTACCAGCATTTTAGCAATGTCTAATTTGTGGTGTTATATATCTAGGGCTTCCTGCCCCTTAACAGCCTACTGAGAGCCATCTGGGCAGTGCTTCCCCCATAACAAGTCAGAAATGCAGGAGAAATTCTCCTGAGAGCCTGATCTCATCAGGGAATCGGTATAGGATGTGCTTCAAATCCTGCCAGTGCCCATAGGGTGGGGCAGGAAAGAGTTCTCTTACTTCTGGCTTAGAGCTGTCTGATGTGATGAACATGATAGCCATGATTCAATGGCAATGCACCCCTAAGTGCTGACTTAACTAAGTGCTTCTTTCCAGTCTCGAGCTCCATTGTTTGTGGCACTGTAGGGTGCACAAGGAGGGAGCAGCTTCTGCAGACTTGGGTTTAGTGAGCTGTGAACCAGCAGTGCTCTGTGCAGTGCTGCTGCATCCAGGAGAGGCTCCGTCATCCTGTCTGTCCCTGTGACTTTGGACAGTGTACCAGTGTACAAATATAAGTACTGGGGAGAACAGATGCAAGAGGTCTGATGCTTGAGAGCACGTAGGGACCAGAGGTTCATGTACTTTTTACCTTCACCTATCGTCACTTTCCTCAGAGCTGGCCAAAGCTATTTTCTGGAATGATTTTTGTTGGAAAATGCTCTTTTGTTGACATCTGAAAATTCTGTAGGAAGATATCCAACAGAAGAATTCAGACAGAGCACTTTTTTTTAAATAGTTTCATTTTACTCATCAATAGTACTGCCTATTTGTATTAGTTTGGATGATTAGTAATTTTTAAAGACAAATTTCATACTCTGCAACCCTGTGAGTTGCAGTGATTTTACCATGTTGCAAGGAAACATTTTGACACTGTGAAAACTAAACTTTCAGTCAAACATTTTTGACATTCACAAAGGTAAAATTTTACTATAGTTTTCATGGTTTCACTATAGACCAGGTATAAAATTCTGCTCTGTAATATATTGCTCAGTGAGCAACAAATGTTTCTTACCTGATTTAGGGAGAGCAGAGTAACAAGCCAACTAAATACCAAAAATCTGGAGTTTCTTGCAAGGTGAAAGTACCATGGTTTGTTTTCCACTAATACCAAGGAGATAAGGTTTATCTGAAAGTACACAGAAATTCACTTTTACAAAATCTGTTCTCCACAAGGCCATGAAATCCTTAATTTGTTTATTTCTCTCAGAAGAATATAAATCACTGTTGCATCACCCAAATGTTTGTGAATTTATCAAAAGGAGCATTTATTCAGTATTCATTCCACTCTGTCATTAAATCCTCTGGATTATATGGCTGTTGTTTTCTTTTAAATTCCTGATAAATATGTTGCCGACAACCAGCTGTTCTTTTCAATGCATCATAACCAACCTTCCTAGAGTAGATCATTAGTCTGCTTGCATTCATCTATTTTATTTATGTCACTCAGGGAGATTACAATGGCCATCTGCACTGTGGACAGCTTTTGTTCTGGAGAAATGCACCATCAATGGCAAGGGAACATGAGGGACAGGGAAGAGTTTCCAGGATATTAGCTCACTTGGAGCAATAAGCTTTGCTTGCTCAGTAAAGGGACAGTTTGGTGTCTCTGCTGCCTTTGGCCCTTCTTGCCCTGAGGTTGCTCTGGAGCTGTGCAGACTGGTGACGGAACGAGAAGCCTCTTGGGGCTGGATCCCCAAGTAAGGCGTGGGGAAATGTGTGGCCCACTGCACCACCAGGTTATCCCTGGGAGCCAGCAGGTCTCAGAGACCTTCTGCCCCGTCAGACCCTCTGCTTCTTCCTGGCCCTTAGCTTGGGTTAAGGAGAGAGGCAGCCTGTTTCTTACCCATTTCTCTCGCATCCATCCCACAGATGGTACAACCTGGATAGTGGCCCCATGTCTACAGTCCCATTTTGAGTACAAGGGTAGCCCATTTTCAGAGCAAAAATTTGAGTGTACAGTAAGTCTCAGTTATGGCATACTTTTGCCCCTCATACTCTTATGCCATATTACATTTGTTAAATAAAAGGTCAGAGCTTTCCAGCTACGTTTGTTTTCCCCTTGGCAGCATGCTGAATCTTCCTGCTAGTGCTTTTGACTTTCCAGTGGTCTGAAGCATCAGGTTTGGTTCACTCACAGTTCGAGCTATGTCAAACTCCCATGTACAGATCAGTCAGAGTATGTTTCTGATGGGGAAATCAAACACTGTGTTTTCCAGTTCGCAGCGTTCAGCCCACATGGTTCTTTCTCAGAAAACAAGGGAATGCTGCCCCTTGCACTTGTAATTTGCAGTAATTAGCAAGGAAATGATGCTTGATTGAAGAGAAAGAAGCACTGTGAGCAACTCATTCCTAAAAAGGAGGTTTGGAAAGGAGGCTCCCAGTGGGAACTAGTACATTTTGATTCCTGGTATAAACATAAATATGCAACACTTTGTAAATCGAAAGTCAAAAGGGAGAAAAGTAGTGATTTTTGATTGATTGAACTTTTCTCTCCTAGCTTACACTGAAATGCTTGGTACTTCATCTATGTGTGAAATGCACACAAGCTGATAGATTAGTTGTATTAATTAGAAAAAAAGGAAAAAAACCTAACCCCAAAAAATCCTAGCTGAGACACTGCATTTTCAAAGAACAGATGGCTTTCTTTACTTACATCTGTAGAATATTTTGCTGCAACATAAAGACATATAGTATAGCCTCTGGGGATGAAGGAAAATGAAATAGAGAGAAAATGTGTTGCAGGGAAAATCATTAGAAGCTCTAGAAGTGATAGAAATACCAAGCATGAGTTTTGGTGCCACTAACCTTCGTCGGCTTCAAACGACAAGTCCTACAGGGCTTGCCTGAGATCAAGGCATCAGCAGGACCCCTACTTGCCCTGAGTTTTGCATCCTCCTCCCCATAAAGACAGCAACAGGAGAAGCCTCATCCGCAGACATTTCTTGTGGCAGAGGACATTTTTTATGTTTTCTGTACCAGCCTGCCTGGCTTAACCTTTTGACCATCCTTCAGCCTGCCTCTTAATGTGATGGTTTTATCAACAACTGCAGTTAAAATGGCAGTCGGTTTAGCCAGCTCTGTCTGCTGCTGCTTGAAATTTTTATGTATTGTGACCTTGTTTGTGCCCTTAATTTCTGCTGGAGATGCTCATCTCCTTGCACTGTAACCAGTGAATCAATTTTATTTTCTCTGCTGAAAATGGGGGGAGTGGGAAGCAAAGTTCCTCCCCCCGCTCCTTATCTCGAATAAGAAAACTGCAGTTTTTCTCTCTTTGTAACTGCCTATTGATTGTGTATGTCAACCATAGATTTGTGGGCCCTGAAGGATTTGCTTTTATTTCTGTTTGCTCAATGATATCTAAAAAGCGAACTGCTTGAAGGGCTGCTGAGAAGTGGGGATCTTATCCGCATGTTTTATAATGTGTTATTTGCATATAATTACAACATAACTATGTGATTGCACAAGGTATTTCCTTTTACTTGCTTAGATATCCTTTCTGAATGATACATGCATCTGCAGTCCCAAGGCCCCAGAACTGCCATAGGCAAAACTGCCCCATATTGCCTTACGCTCGCCCAGATTTAGTGCTTTTATATGAATTGTTTACCAGTAAATAAAAGCAGTCATTTTTCCAAGTGTTTGATAGCAATGGATGCTGTGCTCACTTCTGTTGGTCTGGGCAGTCCTCTGCTGCTGAGAGCGAGTAGATGTGAGCCTTAACAAAACACAGGAAGGCTAGGAAGGCTAGGAAGGACCAAAAGAATTGCCTAAGGGATAAGAAGTTACTGATCAATTACTTGCTCAAGGTAAAAAGATGTTTGGTGGGCTACTTATTTATATGGCTAAGCCCATCTTGCATTTGGCTTCAGCATTCTGACCTTGCACCTGCAGCACATCTCCTAGCTCAGCTGTGGCAGACTCGTGACACTTCAGGTCTTGAATAGTTCCAAGAGGACTTGTGCACTGAAACTTTGTGACAGGGCCAGGACTGTCAGCAAAGGAACTCTGAGGGGGAGAAGAAGGGCCTGAGGTGGGCTTTGGTCCTTCATGGGCTCAGGACCAGCAGCAGTGGAGTGGGGCAATCTGTGGGGATTCTTTTCTCCTATCTGTGACTTCTGAACTCCCTCTGTGAAGATCACACACACTGACACCCTCAGTCAAAGTCCTGTGTCTGCCCTAAGGATTTGGTATTGCAGTTCAGAAGGGCAGGAAAGTTGGACACCACTTCACTGGTAGGAAAAGCACTTAATTTCCCTGAGAAACAATGAAGACAAGTATATATGAGAACAGAGCATGCAGTAATTCCCTGTGTAACTTGCATTACCCTGTTGTTATGAGCTCCCCATTGAATGCAAGGGTAACTGAGATTATTGTTAATAGATCCCTTGGGGCAGATTAGAGTGAAATGACACTGAATGGCCACTGTTTATATATATATATATAAATGTGTGTATGTGTCTATATATATACGTGTGTGTGCATATATATGTATATATATATGGCAGGTTTATTTTAGAACAATTTGGTTGCAATGGAGAGGATGTATATAACCATTTTGGTTATTATCTGTAGAAATATAGCAATAAAAAAGTATAAAGATGTCACTTCAGAAAATCTATAAGGAAAAGAAAGAAAGAAAAAGGAAGGATAAGAGTAGACAGTGCAGTGGAAAGATACCACCATGCATGGATCCAGTGACAACACTTGATTGTTGCAATTTCAATGCTCATTGGTCAAAGTGATGGTCAAAGTCTTGATCCTTCTGATGTGGGGAGAGCCCACACAACACAAAGTTCGATGGCTTAATATACGTTCAGGTTCAGGTGGGAATGCCCAGGTACCTCCCCTTGGGTGAGGAGTACTACACTGTCCTATGGAACACCGTGGGTCACGCGCAGTCCTCTGGTGGAAGGCCCCAGAAATGAGTCTGGGAGCACCTCGGGGGTCTCTGATGGTTTATGGCACCTTCTAAGACATGCAGCTGCCTCTCTCATCAGCATAGTTGACCCAGATATGCCCCATCTGAAGGGATGAATACCCTCAGGCCTACTCATGAATGACCCAATACCTTGCCCTGGGGGGGGGATTTTTACACCTGAGCCAGTCATGTAAGGGAGGAAACTGACATGATAAAAAGCATTATCCCATCTCGCAGGATCTGCTTCTTATCAGCCTTTTCCCTTATCTGATTCAAAAATCCATCTTGTTGCTAAACAAAGGTCAGTCTCTCATGGTCATCCTCCAGTGGTGGGTGCACACCCACTCTGCACCTGAGCGTTCTTAAGCAGATCAGAGGTTTCACCACCACACACCCAAACACTCTCCTCCTCCTCTTCGGCTGGAAGGTGCAAACTTGGCCTCCACAATCACTCTTCTGCTTTTGCAAATGGCCGATTGAGCCATTAACACTTTAGCATTTCTGTCTCTCACATTCCGTGCAAGTCCATCATGTGATTATAATGTGTGAGAATTATTCTAAAATTAGTATTTCCAAACCAAGTGCAAAAATGCTTGAGGTAAAGCTTCTAGCAAATATTTGCATGTGATCAGAATATATTACCTGCTTATTTAATTTCAGATCCATAATCAAGATCGCCTTTGTTAGATTGCAGTAACAAATTATTGCACTGCGTTCTCCTGGGATAGGTGCCTAAGGCACTGAACTCCTGAGGAGAAACCAATTCTCTAATTACTACAGCCCTGTTCAGTTTGTCCCTGTATCCATAAAAGCACAATATCCATCTTTGTTTTGTTTATTAGGGCCCGCTGAATAAGAAAACATGTCAAACGTACTTGAGAGTGTTGCTGCTTCTGTTGTTCCAGATTTATGATTTCATAGTAAGATACTGATGCAAACCTGGAAGAATTACACCTGTGCTTTTGCAGAAAGGAGTCCCTGAGTAGCTTCAGCCCTGCAGAGGTTAGGAGCAAAGGAAGCAAGGAGAGGTGTTTTGAAGTTAGGGCTCAGGTAGTGCCAGGTATTGCAATTCACTGCTTCAAGATTTAGTTCTGTACTTTACACCTGGACTAGGGTGGGATATTTGACAAGTCTCTGAACATGGCTGAACATTGTTCTTCATGTGGCTATTGGAAGGATATCTAAAAATGGCAGCAAAATAATCACATATATGTGGGGCGACACGGCTGAAATGAGTTTACAGTACACAAATAGATTCTTCATCCTCAGTGTTTTGAAATCAAGTGCTTTTCCTCTGACATAGCTGTGTATATCAAAGCTCTAACAGGTAAATAATTACGAGTTTGAATGAAAGGCTTACAAGTCCAGTTCAAAGCACCTTCTGCAAAGAGATGATGTAAACCAGAAGGTGGAAAAATACAGCATTTGTATATATGACAAATATTCCCTCTTGGTTCAAGAATAGGTACTTTGTTTTTCATGAGATGCGATATTGGAGATGTGTCATCTTTAATCCATTTCTTTCAAGCTCGGTTGTCAGAAAGAGTGAAATTTCTTTCAAAAAGACATAGCTGCTAATCCCTAAAAGCACACTGCAACCACAGTCTTGTTCTTCCAGATTTCTAATCAATGTTTCCTTCTGCAAGGATGCCCTTGAACCTTGGAAATGGCCTCATATTATTAATAGAAAAGATAAAAAGTACCTTTTATTTCTATTCTTGTCTTGAGGAGAGGGACACCTTTTCAAATATTTGTTTGCTTTGTAACAGTGTCACAGTTTCACCAGCCAACTGAAAACTTATAAACTTTTCAGTATGAATAAGAGGAAAAAAATGATTGATGTGATCTGTTTTCTCTGGAGCCTGTCCTGTAGTGCTTTAAAAGAGCCCCCAGATGGTGGAACTTGTAATTGTGAAGCAAAAGCCTTTTCCCATTGAGTATGGCCAGGTACTTGAAACAATGAAAGGGATCACTGGTAGAGATGTATTACTTTTTCACAGGAAGAATACTGTGTGTTAGGAAGAAACTGACTAAAAATCAGATTTCTTTGACAAAAGATGTGGTTTGCTTTTTTATACATAGAATTCATTAGTATTATTAAATACTCTTACACATTTCTTTAAACTATAAATGATTTCCTCATACTTGGTTCCTCAGTCTTCAAAAGCTTTAGAAGTTAGATAAAAGCAGGTACATGTTAGAAGCCTGGGTAGTGTGGAGGTGTTACTTTGTGATAGATTTTTTTTAATCTAAGCACACATATTACAGAAGCCATTAACTTTTCTTTTTATAAGGAGGTCTTAGATTGACTATTACATTCCAAGGAGATTCAATACGGATTATTTCAGTCTCACAGTGAACAATGATCCTCATCTGGACAACTGCATGTCCAGTCAGACAAGAGGGAAAAATGAATGTTTTCTCAGATGTCCTCACAGAGTGAGAACCAGTCTCTGGTGTGCCAGACAAATGAATAACCAAACACCAAGACCACAACCAGGACCAGCTGTGGGACAGCTCGGCTCTTGGTTCTGGTACCCACAGAAAGAGTTTAGGTTTGAGTTGCAGATGGCTGAAGATGTGCAGAGACTGCTAAAATCAACATTCTTCTGTGATGCTAAACATGTGTGATGTGAGAAGCCCCTTGAATTGTAGCTATACAGCAGCCTCTGTGCACTCACCTATGATAAACCAGGCCTTTCATGAAAAAATATTGTTCATATAGATACCAATCTGTGTTCAATGACAGCACAACACTTCGTCTACATTTATTTATCGAACACTGGGATAGGCATACAGTTGTTTCTCTAAGAACTTCCATGAATGTTAATGACAGGGAATATCACTTGTAGACAAAACTTGTGCCTAGGAAAATATGGAAAAGGAAAGCCAATAAAGCATCATGTGAAAAATATTAGCTTACTGAAAAGCTCTTTATGGTTTGAATTAATTTTTAGTTCAGCTGCACTTGTTAAAACTATAAATAGATAAATAGTCTCTTGCTTTCCTATAGCTTTTTTCCTCTTACAGTGAGCTTTAGAAGTCTTCACATTCAGTGATTTTTATTTTATTATATGTAGCTATCACTGCAAGCTCTCTTTCAAAGAACTACTTTGATAGCAGGCTGTTTTATCTCAGTTCCTAGTGTGATAAAAGCCAATTTAGAGTCACTTACTTTATACGAAACAATGGAAAATACAAGATATTTTGGTGATAATAGCATCTTTAAAAAAAGGATGACCATCTGCCTTTATTCACTTCTCCTGCTTTCAGTGTCTTTTTGAGCTCCCCTTTCCCTATGGAAAGACAAAATCACTGAGATCATTTTCAGACCTGTCAGCTGTGAGGATATGGTAACCATCTTGTAAGATAAACATATGGCTGGGTCTTAAGGGCTTTTTCAAACTGGGAATCCAAATGTAGGCTGCCAAGTTGTGTACAGAAGCATCTGCCACGTCGGTTCCCCATCACAACGCCTCCCTGCACCACCAGGAATCCTGAGCTGGTGCCTGCTCTTTTCCAGGTTGGCATTTCATGGCAAGAGCTAGCCACAAAAATCCAAGTGTGTATATCTGAAGCCTTAAATTTAGGCTCAGCTTCAGGCTCCTGAATTTGAAAGTCTTGGGAATAATTTGGGAAAGATGAGACTCGCCCATCTGGAGGGTCACAGCAGAAACCCAGCTGTAAGCTGCAGGGTGACCTGACACAGAGGGACCTGAATACTGGGCAGTCTCTCCAGGTGGACTGGGAGTGATTATTTTGGGATATGCTTTGAACCCACTGGCTGAGCAATGCCATTCACACAGTCCTTATTGGGCAGGCCAAGAAAGATCTGTTCATACTCCATCTGATTTATTTTTACAAAGTTCCTGACAGAACTGTTGCCTAGTAGCCCCGAAATGTCTGTATCTTGCTTTATTTGTGGTTTCTTGGCTTAGATGGCTTAGCTCCAGAGGACCGTTAAGGAGGAATTGTTCCAATACATGGGACAGCACAGCTCCTCACAGCTAACCAGAATGTGTCTCCAACTTCAACCACTCGATTGTTCTGCTGTACAGTGTTGCTGCCTCCTGCCTTTCATGAGAAATGCTGTAATTTGCCTCTACAAGGAGTTAGGAAAGCTTTGGTGCTGACAGAAGCCACAGGACAGTCACACTGCCCTGGGAGCAACAGCAAGGGCAGGGCACCATAGAG
Source organism: Manacus candei (assembly GCF_025592945.1). Lineage (NCBI taxonomy): Eukaryota > Metazoa > Chordata > Aves > Passeriformes > Pipridae > Manacus > Manacus candei. The sequence goes on along the minus strand of NW_026138076.1, from coordinate 38,424,154 downwards.
AGTGGATTCACTGCCCTGTGGTCAGTCAGCTTTCCGAATACAAAAACTGAGGAAAACAGCATCAGAAAGGGATTTAGCTCAAAGGGACAAATCAGGTTTTGTTGTAAGTAGTGGATTTCATGGCCCTCACGGAGAAGCAGTATTGCAAAATGTAATTCATGTTGTCCTGATTATTTTCCCTTCTCCACGGACACCAATGCCTTCAGTTCACCGGAGTGGTGCCATCCTTCACAATGCCTTAGGAGCAGCTTCACGTGAGAAGTACTGAGTTGCATCTAATGGCTCATATTGGAGGTTGACTCCTTCCCTTTAACCTTGAAACATGGCAGCATTCTGGCAGTGGGGTGGCCTTGCCCATGCCTTCCTTCTACTGAGGGCTCTGAAAAAGGTAGGTCTGTGCTTAAGAGGAAATACAGCCAAAGGAATTTGCAGTCGACCATTTACTTCCTCATCAACCCTTAATACAAGAAATACCAGTATAGAGAGAGATTAATAAGGCATTTTTCCCAAGGTAATCAGAACAATTATGACAAACTTTCTCATGAAAATATTTGTGTGAGGACAATTGTTTTTGTTCAAAATGTGCATGGTGCTCATGGCTTAAATCACTGTCCATCATAGTTTTTTATATAGTAATACTTATTTTTGCCTTTTTTTTTTTTTCTTTTCTTTGCCTGGGCTTTTTGTGTTTTGGGTGTTTTGTAAAAGCAAGGCATCCAACAGGTTTAGCAAAACAAGGACCGACCATTTTTATATACTTTTAGTTTTAAAGCAGAACATGCCCCCCATGCCAGGAAGTTAACTTACCTGTTCTAATCACATGAAACTTGCCCTGAAAATCAGAGAAGGCAGTGTAATAGAAGAAAATCTGTGAAGATGCAGGAAGTTAGATTTATTGCCATTTGTGAAGCCATTTAACACTGTTCAGAGCAGTTTTAGCTCATCAACACTACACTGATGAATTTCAAAATATCAGAGAGCCTTCTGCAACTCATCTTCACTTGTTCTTACTTGGTATTTACTCTCACTCTTTACTTTACTTTTTACCTTACTTTAAAACTTCAGTCATTTACTACAAGAGCCAAAATCCTTCTCCTACCCACCCCATGTACTGAACAAACAACTAATGAACAGGGTGAACAATTCCTGAAGTATTTCCTTTGCCTAAGCTAACTGTAGGAACCATATTCCTAACCATCGGAATCACACTGGAAACATGCCTTGAACAAACTTAAAGCTGCAGCCATTGCAATCAAAAGATTAACAGATAAGTAATTAATTTTGGTAAGTTGCCCTCCCACATGGACTATTTTAAACTTGAAGATTGATAAAATGAGACATTTCATAAACATGAAATTAAAAGAATCCTCAGTAGCTGCATTAAAAAAACAGACAACAGTCTTGACTCACACATCTAACACTGTCTGGAAAAAAAGAGTTTTAAAAATATTGTTGTTAAGTATGTGATTATAGAGTACAGAAAATAATTTTTCAAAAATAGGTCTTTATTAGCAGTCTGGGTTAGAGAAGTGCATATTCACTTTGATTAGGGTTTTCCATTGAGAGGAATAAAAATTGTAGGTGTTCACAGGATACAAGTTTAAAAATATGGAAAGTGATCTATTTACATTACAAAGATGAAATCGAGTTACAGTGGCTATTAGGATAAGTGTTGCAAGTTAGACATTAGAAGAGGGATATGAACCCAATTTACTGGGCAAATTAACTTTGTTAGAACACCTGAGATGGTGCAAAGATAATGGCGCCTTTAGGAGACAAACTACCTGCCTTGCCTGCGTACTCTACAGTGTTTCTCTAATGATTATAAAGTTCTTTAGGCAAGCTTTTTCACCAGCCTCAGGGAGCCAAAAGACATTGATAAATGTGCAACAGAAATAGAACGAAAAAAGGACTTAATGCCCTAGCTGTCCATATCTTAATACCTGCTGAAGCAGCTCTGGTTTTTCTGCTCTATGTGACTAAAATTGTGCTTCTGGATGATGCGGATGCCACTGATTTGCAAATGGAGCTACATAGTGTTTTCAGGAATTGAATACAAGCCCAGAGAATCCCTTAGAAATAATGTCCTGGAAAGCAAAGATAGAGCCTGACCAAACTTAAGGGGAGCTGAAGCCTTTCAACAGTGTCCATCTGAGGCTGTTAAAATATGGACAGAAATGCATGTGGCAGGATCTCTTTCCTTTTTGATAACAAACTGTACTCTGGTTCACCTTGTGCCCATGGATTTCACAGTGCCTGATACAAGTAAGGTGAATGGTGTCTGGATGCAATCAGGCACTGAACAAGGGGATCTTAACATGCTTGTTAGTGCAGAAAGTCTTCTGCTATTTCCAGACTGTTCAATGGGAAAGGGAGACAGACTTAAATGATGTACCCAAGGTCATGCCTCAAATTAGTAGCAAAATGGAAAGCACCTCACAAACTGAGATTGTGGAGCTGATCTGCCTATCTGAAAAGAAAAGAAAGCTAGACCTCTTTGCAGTGACCAATTTAAGCCAATTTGTACTGAACAATTTGATATGAAATTTGATTTAAAAAAAAAGAGAAAAGAAAGAAAAACCTTGTGAAGCTAGACTAAATGGTGCTCACAGCAAAGCGGTCACCCTTTGATGTGATGGTTTAGAGGAACTGAGGCAGAATGTGCTGATTTTGTGCAGTTTAATAGAAATAAGGCCATGAAACATCTAGTGCAAAAATCCAAGACTCTTGTCAACATATAACTCTGAACCTTAAAATTACCAGACCTGAATGCATGCAGATGAGTCGTGTTCATTAATTGCAACAGCATCTGTGCCCACTTACACCAGCTAAATATCTAACATTCAATATAAGCAGTTTTCTTGTCCCTTTCCAATTAGCTCCATTACAGAAAATCTAATTAAATCATATCTTTTAGCAGGAACCAAGAATTCAAGAGCTGTATTTTTGCACTTAATTAAAAGCTCTTTGCCTTGAATTGTTAATTTTCTGAAAAAGATATCCAGTAGTTCTTCCTCTGATCCACTTGGTTACTCAATGAAATGACTCTGAGTTGGCTCTTGAACTGTACATTTGGACTCCAACTCTTATGAAGATCTCAGAAGATGATAGGAATCATAGCTGCTTTCCTCCGCACTTCTGGATAAAATCTCTTCAGATACAGCTTGTGTTTCTTTTGGGCCCAGAGAGACATCTGGATGACCATCAGGAAAGCAAAAATGCCAACTACCAAGGAAGAAGATTTAAAGAAAAGGATCATGTGTCTTCTTTCCATGTCTGTTTCTGTGAATGCAATAGGGTTTATGGAAATGTTTGCAGTCTCTTCTGTGGGCAGAGACAACTCTGTCCTTGCTCTCAGCCTTGCAGTTGCTCATATACCATAGTCTGAGGCTCATCCTCAACATCAGAATTCACACAGATGATGTTCACATCTGTTAGACACAACATGTATCACCTACAACTGCACCATAACTCACAAGGCCTCCTTGGCCATGGTGTCATCTCAACATAGAATTACCCATGGCCTCTCTCAACTATTTTTCTGGTTTGCTTTTGGACCATAACACTTCTTTGTTTTTACCTCTGGCTCTCAACCATAACAGGGAGCTGTGCTGTAACTTCCTGCTGTGTGGAGGGAGAGCTCAGCCCTGGAGCAAGTAGGCAGTAGCTGCCTGATTTAGCTGCCTGGCAGTAAGGTCTCAAAAAGCCCAAAATCTACAGACTTCCCAGGACCCTGCTGTGCTTGTCAGGAGCCAGTAAGTGGGTCTTGGGTACCTCTCCCTTCAGGCTGAGTGGCACCAAATGGGAGATGATTCTACTGACGCATTTTGCAAATTCATTATCCTTTCTTCCTTAAAATGAGATGGTGAATCAGAAACATTCATTTGGCATCTGCTTGAGTTATGTCTGGGACAATTACAGCAAGGATGAGAGTGCTTCATATGTTACTGCTCCTGCCACTGTAGGGACAGCCCTAAATGTCCCCAGACTTTCAGATAATTTCCATATCAGAGCCTAAAGCACAAAAATGTTTCATCTTTTCACACAAAATTTAAAGTTTAATCTTTGCATGATGTAGTTTAACCCACTTTTGAAATTCATTGCTTTTTCATTTTTAAACCACGTGGGGCTACTTTTTGCAAGTAGTTTTTATAGGTTTCTATTTTGAAATGGAAAAATAATTAAAAAGTGACTGTTTTAGAAAGCTTAGTTCCAGGAGCCATATTTTTATGAGTATTTGGGTCTCTAAGGATGCAGGAAAGTACTGAACAAGAGTCACAAATGCTACTAAGCTGGCTGCAGTTACGAGCTGGCTGCCTAATACAAGTAAACAGGGAAATGCTACCAAGAACATGTTGTCTTTCCTCTTTTTGAAATACTAAGTACATGGATTTTTCTTTCCCTGTTAGAAGTATTATTCCAGGTTTACAATGCAAAAAAATTTTCCTATATCAAAAATGATTGACTGTAAATGAAGAATACTGACTTATTGTTTTTCTAAATTTCAAAGTCTGCTTTCACTGTGGAAATGGAAGGAACAGTAATATGTCACCAAAAGCAGAGAGCTGATACTGATCAAATAAGGTGTTGCAGTGGTGTTCACACTCTCCACAGCTTTCTGAGGGTAGCACTTTGAAGATTCACACAGATATCTCACAAGGGGAATTTGATGGCAATATTTCATATGCTATAAATTTTTTTTGGCAAATTTTAGATTTCCAGAATTCACTTCCACAAACACTTTAGATGCTGTCTTCATTCTGTTTCAAACTTACCTGGCAGAGTTTGTGTCATCACTGTGAAACTAATCCAAGACCCAGCCTGTTGCAAAGAAAAAAAGCACTGTAAGTTGTATATTTACGTAAAGCAAAATGGTAAGTTTTCAAAAGCTATCCCCAGAAAAAGAGCATGGTACTTGTACTGGAAGTGGGAGAGGGAAAATAGCTAGAAATGAACCCCCCAGTGTGCTGGATAGGGTGAAGAGATGAGCAGTAAATCCTTGAATCACTGGGGAGTCTGTAGTGGAGGGAAATAAAAACAAGAGCCATAATAGTGACATGAGGGAAGAGAAGGGTCTGGTGGAGAAATATTTGTGGGAACAAGGAGACTCTGACATACAGAACACCACGATTGATGTGCAGAGGGATCTGCATGGAGGCGTTGCAGATTTCTGGAGACAAAGGCTGAAGCACAGTAACCACCTACCCTTTGCATATAAGCAGAAGAAAGTCATGTACCTCATATGTATAGTTGGGACAGGACACCAGTAGGAAGAGCCATGTGAAGGGGTTGTAAGTTGGACTTGGAAAACAGGTTTTATTTCCTTATGAAAAGAAAAAAAAAAGGAGCAGGGGAAAAATCAGACAGAATCAGTTTCAATACAGGGAGAGATGAACTGAACCTTATCACAGCTTGCCTATGTAACAGCCATCCCCTTGGCCAATGCTCTCAGAGTACAACTTTTTAGAAAAGTTTTGGTGAACTCTTTGGAGATAGCGAAAGCTGTATGTATCCCAGTGAGAATGCTGCTTAGTGAACCTTGCATCAGTTTTTACAAGAAAGTCTGGCATGTCCAGAGGATGCAACTTCTGTTCAGAGGAAGAGAGAGACAAGTAGTTTAATGTGTACTAGCTAGCAGGTGAGGACTAAGGGCACTCTACTGGGATATAAAGGATGCAACCGTATCTTATTCAGCCTGGTTCAGGAATATGAACCTGTCTGCTCCCACATCCTCACCCTACATCTCTGGTTAGAATAGGAAAAAAAGTCCAGGGCTAACAGGATTACCCTCTACAGCCGCTGATAAGGCTCACACAAAAAGATCATAGTGTATACTTTATATTTTAGATATTTAATACATAATACAAATTCAGTGGTCTCGTGGGGTTGGTTGGGGTTTTTTTGCTTGGTTTGTTTTGTTGTGGGTTTTTATGTTTGGTTGGGTTTTTTCCCTTTCCTTGCTGTCTTGGACCGGTGAGCAGGTAAAAATAATTAATTATTCTGAAGTTGGAATTGAAAGATTTTCTGTTAGGAAATATGTCAGTGATTTCTCATCAAGGACTAGCATTACCATATGAAAAAAGCAAGAAAAGAATTGCAGAAATTATCTATTATCAATATTTTTAAGTACTGGCAACAATGCTATCTTTAATACTTGTAGGCACTGAGAATGTAATTAAATTATTTAACTCCTGCTGCTTTTAAACTGAATTAGGCCCCTTGCACCAAACAATATAAGCACCTGCCTAATCACAGTGCATGAAAAGCCTTCCAGAATAGAAACTGACTTCTGTGTGTGAAGCTGATCGTACTGTGGTAAAGTAGTTTCTTGAATAGGATGTTATAGTGGAAAATTATACTATTAATGTCTGAAACTGTATTTTACTTGCCAGTATACATAGTATAACTTCTATTCTCATGATACAAAAGGTCCTGAAAACCCTTTTTAGGAGCAGCCTTTTAAGAGCATAAGTCTACATTGATGCCTGTGCAGGTATTTATGAGTGTCTCTTTGTGTATTTGTATATATGTGTGTGTATCTTTGCCTGAGATGCATGCATCTAAAAAGTCTGCAATATAGTTTAAAAGTTTTTGAGACTTATTTAAAATGGAATCTGCTGTCAGCCACCAGCATGCTTTAAAGAACTGTGCTTAAATACATATTTAAATTGCAGTTGTGTTTAATTAAGATAGATTTACTAGAAGCTTTGGAACAACAGCAGTGTTGCTAATGTTTTCTTGTCACCACATTTATTTTGATGTTAGACTGATAGCATGGTACCTACTTCATCTTTCTTTAATCTGTGGATGTAGGTACATAAATTACTGTACACCAGCAGAAGATGGATAGGTTCAGCACACTTCAGTCTTAAATAGACAAACAGGAAAGAAAGACAGACCTGAATTAGTTTGGTGAGCTAAAGCTACGTTGATAAAGTGATTTCCAGCTTCACACATCTGCAAGACATTAAAAACATGTTTTCAGTTGTATGCCTAAAATGCTGTGGTAACTGTGTTGCAGTGCATAAGCAGAATCCCCCCTCTACAACTCAAGTCTCTGTATCCAGAAAATATGTACTCTGAAATGCAGCCTGTGATCTTTGTGAAACACACGAGTGTCTAATGAGCACCATGGGTGCAGCCTGGGGTGAAAGCCCCTGCTTCAGTCACTGCAGAGCTCGGTCCAGGCAGGCCTTCAGCATGGGTCACATGCTTTGCTCTGGGGAGACCAGGGAGACTCTCTGGGTCTAAGGAATTCAGCGAGATGCTTTTCTCGATTTATTTTGGATTTAATCCAGGCTGTAAAAAAGTAGGTGAAAAGCTGGCTTTGCAAAGATGTTGTGAGTAAGGTGCCTATCCTCCTCCTACACACACTTTCAAAGGTGTTCAGCATAACACGAAGGAAAAAATAGGGTGAAGAAAAAGGCAGTGGTTCTCTGAAGGGCAGACTGGTGGAATGGATAGTAGTCAGGAACTGATAAATGAACGGAGCCAGTATTATTCCTGGTTCTGCAACTCTCTGGCTTTTACGTTTTCAGCCCTAACCAACCTCTCAAGCTTGGTCGTTAATATTTAAATGTTTTAAATCTTTGGAAGAGGCATCGTGTCTCCCCATTTGGTTTTACAGCATGTAGTAGTAGATGATTTCAGATTTTCTTGAGGTTTTCAGTACTTCCTCAGTTACAACTCCTGAAGAATCAAACCCAATATTTACCCATATTTAAAGTAGGAGCTGGCAGGAAAACCAGTTTCAATTCCTGAAAAAGAAGACCTGCCAGCACAACTATGTAGTTTTATGTGTTTAATTTTTCCCTTGCTTTACGAAGAAAATCAAAATACTGCATACATTTCAGACTGAATTGAACTCTCTTATTCTTTTTTAGGTTTGAAGACTGATTTTTCCTCTCCACTTGAAAAAATGCACTGTTAAAAAGTTCTGTTTTCTTATATCATTTGACATTCTAAATTTTGCAAGGCTGGAAAAAGTTTAAGAAATTAAATAAAAAGGAAAATGCTAAAATCTAGAGACATTAAAAGCATAAAGTCCAAAAATTAATACAAAAAAAAAAAAACCTTTAAACTTTAAAACTGAATTGTAAAAGTAAGTAAAGCTAAATTGAAAGCTAAATTAAAACTAATTGAAAGAATATATAACTTCATTTTATATTGAAATGTGCCATTATCTGAAAGAACATTGTAGATACCATTGCTGAAAAATTTTCCCCCTTTAGACAGAGGTTTTTGTGGGGTTTATTTGGAAAGTTTAAATCAGGTCTATTAGCAAAACTGTTATTCTGCATGGATATGTAGTTATGGTTCAAATCTTGCTGTTCTTTTATGTTTTTTTAATTACAACTACCTGATGGTCATCTATTATAACTACCAGATGCAAAACAATAAATAGCCAGAAAAGGAAATTCTATTTTAAAATACCATATCCAAAGCTATAACTCTAGCCATAGCAATAGAAGTAATTTTAATTTACATACTTCCCATTATCAGCTAGGAACATGATTTTTTTTCTAATTACTATTATTTCAAAGAAAAAGGTTTTGTAGTTAAAAGTGGTTTTGTGAAACACTATACATACTGAAATGTGCGATGCCCATACTATTGTGGAGCAGGAGACATTCACAAACTATAGTTAACCCCTACTAATTCTATAATCAATTCTAAGTAAAACAAGCAAAGGGCATTTCTGCGGGGTTTTTTATTGACTTACCTTTGACTCTGCAGCTGCCTTCTGCTGTAATTAACTCTTGTGTCCCTCTCTAGAAATGTGACTGTTAATGTTCTACATTGAGAAGTAGTGCTAAACGTAAGCTAGTCCTTAGTGTCTCAGATATAAAATATGGGGCAGTGGGGAACATCAACAGAAAAGCTTACCATATTTACAATTATAAAATATTGAAGTCTAGATATATACTTTTTATGTTCTGTGTGCAGCCCATGAGAAAAACATCCCTGCAAAGCTTAGACTCATTTCTCTAAATGTGACAATCTTTCAGAAGGGCCTGCAGACACTCTTCATATTACTCAGTACTGTTGTTTACGGCAGCTGCAGATGTATACACTTAAATCAGGATATGCAATAAACACAAGGTTTAAAAGAGGGTAAGAAAAAGAAATCTTCCAAATATTTTATTCATATGTTTTAGAAACCTGTGAAAACAGCTTCAAATTATTTTATTTTGTTTGTTGGTGTTTTAAAATCATTGTCTGGGAATCTGCCAGCACAGGATCTGAAAGGGAAGGGCTTTGAGTTTCCATGGGTAGCGAGTTCTCAAAAGAGCTGTAAGAACTGAGACCACAGACCAGGTGCTGATGCAGATCTGAAGGGGATCGTCATATTTTATATCAAACAACCCTGACAGGACTCATCCCTTTGCTTAATGGCAGCAATTTCCCTAAAAGCTATAGCAGGGCATGTTACACTGAGGCAAGGAAGGATGTTTCAATAGAAAAGAAGGCTTTTTCTACGTAGAGACTTTGACGAGGACTAGTTTTTCTGGTAGCACTGGATATTCAGCAGTTTTCTTGTTTTCAAATAACCCCTGAGCTTGGGAAGAGTACAGAGAGCAAGGTTCTGGGCACACTACTGCCCACCACTGCCACAACCTCCTGTCCCTGATGTACTGGATTATTGTTTTCAGCTGTAGAGCCTCATGGAGCGTGTGAACTTCTTCGTATGTGTATCTTGCTTGTGTTTGCTATACCTTATTAAGGTTTGAAAAGCTGAGAACTGCATGGCCAGCCCCAGAAACAAACACTGCCAAAATTGTGATCTTTAAGGGTCCCAATTTACAAAAGCATTTCAGTATTGCTAAAGGAGTTTTTGAATGCTTTTCTGAGTAGTGTTGCCTGAAAGAGCCTAGACTTGTTAATGTCCCATCTTCCTGTTTTACTTCTGGAAACCGATCTGTATCTGACTTTCAAAGAAGCTGACTGTTTTGGATACTAACCCATGCTTGCTTGGGTAAGTCATCACCCAGCAGTTCCAAGTAAAATGCCCTCAGAGGACAGGAAGAATTTACATTTCCATGTGAGAAGTGACTAAGCTTCTGTCTCCCTGTGCAATTACGTTCATTCAAACATCAGTCTCAGCCGTCCTTCGTCAGCTGCACTTTCCCTTGGCTTAAGCCACTTTGGCAGAGATTGTTTTTATTGTTTTTTATTGTTTAGCTGTTGAGGTGAAGTTATTCAGGGTACGCTGAACTATTGCAAAGCCTGTTTAGGATGTAATTCTTCAATGTTTTCAAAACCATAAGTTTCAATCTGCCTAAATAATTGTGTTTTAACACAATTATCAGTAGTAATAACGCTGATGATGTCCTCATGGCTCTCTGATACAGTACTTCACATTAACCTCTGTATACATAAGTAGTAGCAGAAGACCTCCTGACTGAGAAACCTGTGAAACCTAAATCCCATCAAAGGAACAGGGCTGTGGGCATGGTCATATATACATATACGTATATACACAAATGCGTAACAGTATTACTGCATATTACTAAATTGTGACTTACTCCTTTTCCACAGTCATTAATAAAACTTCATTTTTGTACGTACCAGAAAAGCAAGGGCAGCATAAGAAACTTGTCTGTGGCCAAATGCTAGAAAACAGAATGAAATGATAAATTGCATTTTACGGTATGCACATGGTTTGCTATGGGTGAAATTAATCTAGTGCTGAGGAGCAGAAATACTTCTTTCCTGACAGGCTCTGCAGAAAGATTGGATATTATCACACAATATGAAGACAATACAAATAGTAACAGCACTCTAGAAATACCAGTCTCTTCACCACTGATCTCAAGTCAGGTTTCACCTAATGTTTTTTACTTATTTGCCATCTTCATCTATCCAATTGTTTTGTCAAAGCAGCTGGTGGTGGTAAATTGAAAAGGCAAAAAGAGTAAAGAGAAGTAAAGGTTAGTGGCAGAACCAGGCCAAGAATCACAGCCTTATCCATAGGCCTTTCTATCCCCATGAGCAGAGAACCCAATACATAAGCTATCTGTAAGGTACAACATACGCAGTTATTTTTCCCAAGAATGCCAAGGCAGTGGTATTATTAAAAAAAAAAAATTTATTTCAAATGCAAGGACCACTTTTTAATGATGCTGCACATACCTGGCCCCCAGGGGAAAAAAGGCAATGCCCTGCCTTCTCCAATGCTTTTTGTATCTTTTCTCTCTCGTTCCCCACCCTCTGTGGCCAGAGGAGGCCTTGTACATGTCTGCAAACTTGTTATCACTCGGCATACAAGGGAGATATCTTGCTCACAGCTTCTCCCTGCAACTTCCTCTGAAATGCAGAAGGAAGGAAGCAAAAACCATCTAACCTGTTTGAGAAGGCATTTTACAGTCTTCCTAAGTGAAATCGAGTTCTAGCTTTCTGTCACAAATTCTTCCAAAATTGTACCTATCCCTACATCATCCACTACCTTTTTTTTTTAGTAGTGAGTCAATAGTGAGGCTTTACTACGTAGCTACAATATGCTTCAGTCTCACCATGCAAGAAATATATTTAGCCTTTGTAAATTTTACCTGTCATTTGCCTGCCTTCTCCTCTTTGCTCTTGTCCCCAGACCATGTTCATCTCCAAAGGTTTGCAGTTCTCAAGTAAACCTTGCTCACAGATGATGGACACAAACCATATGTATATACCTCATCTCCCTGACCAAGTCTCATCAAGCCTTTACTTTTGAGAACCCTTTTTTTCTGGCTGGCACATGACTCCTCAGTGATGCCAAGAGCATGTGCTAAAAGGCCTCCTCGGAACCACCAGCACATGTCAACTTCTGAGCATGTAGCTGCTAAGCAGATGTTCTTCATAGGCCCTTTGTCAACCTGGCTTAACTTACCACTCCTGTGGTAAATTCTGCAACTATCTTGCCTTTCCTTGCTGGACTCCAGACCAGTCATTGCTGGAAAGGGCTGTGGAGGTTACCTGTTCCTGCATCCAAAATAAACCATCAGTGTTTTACTGATTCCACTAACCATGTCAGAGGGCTGGTGATCTCCATCATCAGACCCAAATACCTATAACTGTCATTTTAAGGCAGTTGTAAGCAATTGGAAATATTTCTTCTAAAACCTTTCTCTTCTGTATCTTGAACAAATGATTTCCTCAATAAAGAAGCTGAACCTACTGATTTGATAGCCCAGACCGCTAAAAACTGTGTCTAGGGAGTTTTCTATATTGTCTGCAGCTTTGTTGTTAAAGTCACAGCAAATTCAACTGTCTTTCAATGAATCACATAGTTTTGAAACAGAATTTCTGTGCTGTTTTGAAAGAAAAGCAAGTGTCACGTACAAGAATTTTTTTATTGAGAAAACTTAGCAATTTACCTGAGTGTAAATAAAAATGACAAAGCAACTGCTTTGTTCCCAAAGCTCATAGATAAATCTAATATACAAAGGAAAAGAAAGACTATGGTGTAGCGAGGGAAGTAAAACAGCAGAAAATAAAACTGAAGCCAATAATGCTCAAAAGAAGCAAAGGCTCAAAGAGTAAAAAGAAAAAGTCATGAAGATACAGCAGTGCAACAATCAAATATGATTAGAGGAAACAAAATGATGAATGAAACCTGAAAGTTCAAAAAATAGGATCTTTTGGTTATCAGCAGTATGGGATGGATTTTTACTGATTTCTCACAACAACAACAACAAAAAAACAAAAGAAAGAAAAAGAAAATCCTAATTTTCATGAAAAGGATGTATCTTTAGCAAATAAATATCTCCTCCAAGAAAATGCAGACAGTTCTAGTTTTCTCCTGTATTCTTAATACAAATGTTGTGAAGAGGAGCAAAATTTTTGTGTTTTCTCCACTTGGCCAATGTTTCCTCCACTTGGCCGATGTTTCCAGTTGATAAAACTGGAAAGTGATTGCCCATTATTGAACAGGCACATACATTTGGTGGCACAAGCAGAGGTGCCTCCAACATAAGAATCTTCCTTCTGACAGGGTGTAAAGGCTATTTTCTGCTAGATTAGTCATATGATCCCATGTGGGACCATCTATTGATTTTGGAGGACTTGAGGTTACATGCCAAAAACTTTTTAAAACCAAGGTCAGATTTGTGTTCTACTCATACATACATGGTGGAGTATACCGTGGGTGGTTGATGTAGTAGGCGATCCAGGATGTGAATCCCCAGTAAAAGGCACAGCCCTGAAACAGACAAAAAAAAGATAATCTTTTTGAAAGGGCAATAAGCAAGTACAAACTGGAACTTTATAAACATAAATTCCAGTAAGTGCAAAACCCAGATGACCACTGAAAGACTTTGCAGTGGCTTTGTGAGTCTCAGAATATATATCTTTTTTAAGATGCTGTGAAGCTAGGGGAAAAGGAAAAAAAGGACACAACATAGATTTTTATTATTATTATTATTGTGTTAAATGTGTTTTATGTCTGTTGTAGGAATTGGGGTTTGTTTTCTCATTCTTTGATTCTACTGCTGAAGAGCACATTTCTCTAAGTTGTACTATTAAAAGTCTGGGGATGGTGAACACAGCTGAGCTGTTACTGTACCTTAAATTCAGCATTTCCAAGCAAGATAGAGCTAGACAAACAGAATGTTAAACCAGACAAAACAATAAGGAGTAAAAGTGAATAAGCCTGGTTTAACCCTGTCAAAAAAATAAGGAACATCCTTCCTATAAACATATTTGGCCTACACACTACATCTACTCCCATAAATTGCACCCCATTTTATCATCTTGCTGAAAAACAGCACCCCAACTGCCTTTGCTTGGTGATTGAAGCCATGGGCTTAGTAAAGCCCAAGCAGAGATAATGTGATTATGTTCTTGATCTGTGTAGGAGTCACTGCTCCCATCCTTTCTGCAAGAGTAAACCAAAATCCACCAGCCAAACAATCAAAACCACCCCGGAGACTGGATAAAACTTTTCTGTGTGTCTAAGTTAAGGATCCCATGCTCAGTAGCTGTTGAAGAAGAACAGTGTGCTAGGACTGGATGCAGTTCCATGCCATAAATAGGGCTGCAAGTCAGGCTGTCTCTTTTTAATCTTTTTATGCAATGTCACTGTGGAACACAATGGGATAACAGTAACTCTGGGTCTTTAACTCCCACATACATGAGTCACTCTGGTTCCAAAGCCATTTGGCTTATTTAGCTTATGCATCTCTATATGTGCATCTCATTAGCTCCTTTCTGACTGGAATTGAGTCAAGCCCCTTATCATGGCCGTATGTTTATTTCCTTTACTAAAACCCTAAAAACATTCAAAACATTTAAAAGGAAGGTCTTTAAGTCACATTGAATGAGGTGGGGGTGTGATACAAAGTGACCGAGATAGAGTGTGTGAAATAAAAGAAAGGAAAGTGTATGAGTAATGACACACAGTGGACATTCGGGAGGCTTTGGGAGACAGAAGACTAGGCCAGCTCAGTATTGTCCTGCCTGAGGCCTCCATCAGAAGAATTTTTTTTCTACTTGTAATTTGATTTTCGCTTCCTAATGCAAGGCCTGGCTCTCTCTCTGTATTTATGTTGCACAGAGGTAGTAGTGCGTGATTTCTATCAACATTGCTAGATGTTGCAGCAGCAGCTCTCATAATAAAATAGGATTCAGTCTCAAAAATATCCTGGACATGACAATCAGCCCCTTGGGTGGATGAGTCAAAGTGGACATTGACATGCAGGAACTAAAATGGACATTAATTTTAATTCATGTCCTTGGGGACATGGCCCTGAAATTTTCCTGTGTCTGTATTTAGACTAAACATGGTTCTTGGAACTACAAAATAAATTTTTATTTCCCTATCTCCTTCCAAGGACTCTTTGATAGGAGAATATTCTCTCTTACACAAAATGATAAACATATTGGTACCTTTATCATATTTTTCAGAGGAGTGTGCCCTTCTGAAAACTTGTGAACAAATAATGTCTCCAGAAGATGTCTGATGTAGTGTAAACAGTGACAGAAGCAGGCCAAGCTGGAAGAAAAAAAAAAAGAAAGGAAATTAAGGTAAGTGAAAGATTACTTTTTATTACTTCACAGTTAATGTCATGAAAGGAATAAGAACTAATATTCCAAAACTGCAGTCACATTGAAATAGGGGGATTTAAGTTATTGTGTTAATTGAAGCATCTGGAACCAAAGATTAATGGAATCATTTTCAATGTTGTACAAAGTTGCTTGCATTTCGCAGGGAAGCAACTTATTTTTTACTAGCCTTGAATTAGAAAGAGCTTCTCGAGCTCTGAATGTGATACATAGCCCTAAAAGACATTTAGACAGGACAGCTGTGTGTACAACCAGGAGTCTGACGTGCTTTTCAAAAAGAAGTCTCCTATGTTTTAAGGCCACCTTAATGCTCCTGTAGGATGTGTCTGACATTTAAAAACATTTTGAATATCCTTGTCCTTTGCCAACTCAAGTAGCTGCATGGAGGTAGTTTGTATTTCATTTCCTTGTGGACGCAAAATGGGATTTTTTTGCAAAGTTAATCCATTCTGATGGCTTTTTCGTTGCCTGTTATAAAGAAATGAGGTAATTGTGGTAGAAATTATTATACTGATTCTCTTTTGAGGACGATTATGAAACAATAACAGGCATTGCTGATTTGCTTCCGAGAATGAGTTGCAGCTCATAGTGATTGAGTTTCTGAAACAAATGTCAAGAGTGATTCTTGATGGCATTTTATCTTGGTTACATTTACCACACTACCATAGCCCATCTTTCTGCAAACCAATTATAAGACATAAATGAAAAGTGGTTTTCAGCATGTAAAATCTCAAATACTTTTATTATGCATCTTGTATGGAAGCCAGAGTCAAAGATTAAACAATTTCAAAGTGATTAAACCAGAGAGAGTTGAGCTAAAAAATTTTCAAACAATTAATGACTTATCCAAAGCCTGGAGCAAACTTTCAGCTTTGCTGGGAATTTTAAAATGAATTTGGCTTAGGATGGGGCCCTCAGATGAACCCATTAAGGAGTGGCCACCGGAAGGATTCTGTACACTCCTTGCCCACATAAAAGAAGGTAAAGGTGTTTCTGGTTCTTCTGTGCTCTCCCTTTAAGCATATGAGCAAGAGAAGGAAGACAAACATCTTGCAGCTCTGGATTTACATTCAATTCTCTGTTCTAATTCCCAGCTCCACTAACCCCCTTAATGTCTCTCCAAGTGTCTATCCCTCCATCTGTAAAAGGTATTATTACTCACTGTGTTTCTCTGCTGTATACTAGTTCCCTCGATTCTGCAATCATAGTGTGGAAAAAGTGCTGTGGGAGAGCTGTACAGTCCTTTGAGCTTTCTAGTTCCCTGTGTGCCCTCCAACATGTAGTCCAACTTACACAGATGACAGGCTTTCCTTGGTCACATTTTACCCTTCTGACAGGCAATAACCACCCAGAATGGGGCCAATTGCACTGAAGGGAAGTTCCTTAAGTGTGAAAGTTCCCAGCCTTCCTGGTGCATTATACCACCATCCTGTGGAGATGCCCCTTTAGAATTTCTTGACCTGACTCATGACATGCACACCTGTTGAATTTCCTCCTTCTTCTGCCTAGGTGAGCGCTGGTGTGGGGGTAGTTATCCTCTGTGCTGGATGCTGATGCTACTCATCTCATGAGCAGGAATGTGCTATAAATAGACTGGGAGTGGGACACCTGAAGTCTTGTCCTCTCTTCTCTGTCAAGCTTGACTTGGTCAAGTTACTACCCACTGTTTTTATTATTTCACCCTCTGTTCAGGCTTTGTGTCTAGAGTGCAAACTATTTGGAGGAAATACTGCATCTCCCATGGTGACCATTGCAACTGGGATCCCGTTTTTGGTCAGGCTTATGAGTTCTGCTAAAATGCCAAACCCTCACTGGTAAGAATTGAATCTTAAACCAGGTATGAAGCCCCATACTCTGTGTAACCTCCTCCCCTCTGGAAGTGCAGTCTCCATCCCTCTGGCTCCTCATGCTTCAGGAAAGTTGTTCACACAAGTGTCACTTACTGAACCACCGGGTGGCGGAAGTTCTTCCTACTTTCCACTTGATCATAAATAGTTGAGAGGCGAATATAAAAGAGCAGATATATTAGAAGAGGTCCAGTGTATTCTGTTAGAAAAAACTAGAAATGAAAAATAAAATAGCTGTATCAGAGTAGAAAATTGTACCAGTAAAGGTATGAGAAAAAGAATACCCCTATCCACAACCCTATTCATCCTTCAAATGGCATTTTGGCTTCATTTTGAGGACTTAAATGACACATTGAGGGTTTTTTCTGCTATCTCTTTAGCAAAGGAGTAAAATCCATCTAGAAAGTGTGAGAGAGGTTTCTGTGTAGAAAATCAACCCAGTCAGGAATGCTTCATGGAAGGTGGTCAAAACCATATTTATCTCCTCTTTATATTTTTGGCTGTGACATCAAAAGCCCATTTGGAATCAAAATAGGACTGAAAACCGAGGTCCAAAAGCTGAAGGCAGCTTGCTTTCTGCCAGAGTTTTTTGCAATTAAGTGCTAAGTCAGTTAAAAGGCAACCAAGCATGACAGAAACAAACATAGCCTCAACTCCTGGTTGCTAGCAGAGTCATCTGGAAGGGAGGGATCATTGCTCGAAATTTGGTGTTGGGTGGAAGAGCAGGACCAGCCTGCCTGGTGCATGGTGCTTTGAGCTTTTGTTCAGTGACTAAGTGGTACTCCGCCTGAGCAGATTTATATACAAGTAAATTACCCTGTTGTGATGAAAGTAAAGCAGGAAAAAAATCATTTCATCTTCCCACTGTCACCTTTGCTAGACACCGAGAGCTGAGAGAAGGGGCAGGAAGAGAAGGCAGAGTCATAGAGCTTCCATGAGCCTCCGTCAGTTTTAAGTCCTGGCTTTGTTTTGGTACAGTCTGTATTGCCTTTTGTTGGGGAACACTCCTAGGCCACAAACAGCTGGAGGAAGTAAAACAAGGTTAGAGTGAGGTCAGGATTTGATCATCTGTCCCCACTGGAATTAATCTCAGAATAAAATGGAAGCGGTATAGTCCTGCACGTTTACAAGCACTGGCAAATCATAACTCAAGTGCATAGTATTGCTTAAGGGGTACAGATTTATAATTAATTGTCCATTTGGCTTTAAAGTGGCTATTCACACTGCTATGGAATTGTAATGAATAAATACCTGTGGCTTAAGGAAGCAACACTGCATTTAGACTACCTGTCTCAAAATTAGTATTTGGCCCCCCAGGATGCTGTTCTTCTAATTGCTCTTCAGAAGAGCATTGGAGAAGAAAGGTTTTCCTGCAGAAACATCCTGCAATTAGGTTCCCTTCATTTGGGACCCCCAGTACTATTTCTTTTCTTCTGTTATAGGGGGAAACTTTTTGAAATTTTAGCCTTTCATAGCAGGACTGTCTCCAAAAGGAACAGATTGAAGTGTTCTCTACCAAAATTTTCTTTTTTCCATGAGACATCATTACTTCTGTGCTCCATTTAGACTCTGCATGATCCCCAGAGCAGGTGTGTGTGTAAAAACATTTAATCTAGGAGAGTCTAAGAGCACATTGTTGTGGAATGCTCCACAATTAAGGGCTTATTAGTGTTTTGTCCTAATAGCAGTTGTATAGGTCTGTTCCTAACTGTGAGCCCACTGTGTTAGGCACTCTGCAAACCCTGTAAGAGATGGCCTCCACTTTTAAAATTTGATACAGTAAATATAAACAGTGGTGGTATAGAGGACAGAGGTGCAGAAAATATGGCCTGGGCAGGTCAGTGCAAAAACTTGGAATGAGCTGCTTTCTTCAGCGTAGCTTTTTCTGTCATCCTTGAGTTGCACCACAAAATACATCCATAACTGCCAGCTTTTATCATCTGTTTGGCACAAGCATATTACAAAGCTGCCAGGAAGAGTTTGGCAGGACTTAGCACCAAGTCGTGCTTATTTGTCACTGCACCAAGTGTTCCCCCCTTGCCCCTTGACTGATTTCAGATGCTGAAAGAAGGAAACTTTCAAAATCCAGTCTCTTTTTAACAGCCAAAGCGACCAAGCACATAATACCCGAATCCCTGTGATGAGGTTTGTTGTAGGAGGGGGAAATGCAGGGTGTCTCATCAGAGGAATTCAGAGAAGCAGCTCTTGAGCTGGGGTTTGTGGAGGTGAGCAGCACCAGCATGCTCAAGGTGCTTCACAGAGACACCTGTTATGGCTGGGGACAGGGTTCAGTCTTGTCTGTGTGTCGATCACATCCGACACAAAGTGTTAATCAACAAGGTGGAGGAAGGTGGTCCAGGGTCAGCCATGAGATTAGCAATCAGAGTAGGTACTGTCTGGCAGGCAGGACTATATTTGCCTTTGTCATGACTGTGCCACATTGCTGGAACATAGTTAAGATCGGTAACATTCTGTTTTAGAGGATGAGGTTCAATTTTTTGTAGTGGCTTTTGCTGTATTTTATTTTATTTTGCTTGAGTTTCACACTGTTTCCTTCTGTTGCATCTCCCATGCTGCAACCACTTCTCTAGTTCTCTGGCCCACTGATTTTAAATTCATCAGAAATGAAAAATGAGTTCCAGAAAGCCAGCAGAGAAACTCTGCTAAAAATTCCCATGAGTTCAAGCAAGTGAAAGGGAAAGCAGTCTTAAATTAACACAACATTACAATAATTTCAACCCATTGGCAATCAAGGGCAAGCACCATTTTTTGAACTATTGATTCTCAATGAGTGTATTCAATTAAGCCTACCTAATATCTTCAGACTCATCCTACAGATGACTACTTGGGGAGTTATTTGTTGTGTCAAGGATCAGTTCAACCTATCACTTTTATAGGTGTTCAAAATTACTAATTCCTGCTGACATGTCCTGCAAAAATAATAATCACATTTTAAACTAAAGCATGAAAATAATAACATTGTAGCTTGTTGTTTCTGAACAAAAGAAATACCATTTCATTTTAAAAAGTGATCATTTAAAACATAGAGCAGTTTTATTCTGTAGAAACATTAAAAAAAAATACTTTTTCTTTACCATCTTGTGGTCCTACCTAGATTATTTTGATGTATTTGGTGCAACCAAATATGGTAGTCCATAATAAACACAAAGATCTTTTCCTGGAGGAGCATTATGTTTCTGTAACAGTGAGCATAGGTCAATAGAATTTAACTTTCGGGCTTATCATTAACTCTCTGAAGAGAGAAAAGAGGATCTTTTTTCCACATCTGCACAGTTTATTTCGTAGCATGCAGAGTGTCCAGTTCTCTCACCTTCCTTCTCTCCTCTCCACTGTCTTGCATTATATACTCTATATACCTCTCATTCTCAGTAGCATAGAGAAAGTGTTCTTGAATCAAAGTATTCTTGAGTCAAAACTCTCACAAGCATGAGCTCCATACAGGGTGATAAACTCAAGGTTCTTTAACTTTCTCAATTATCAATCAGGTCCACGGGGATCTGAGTCAGTAACACATAAACTGGAAATATCTACTACATAAACAACAAAACTGAGATCTGAAACGTGCCAAAGGGGAGCAAAGATAGGATTTTCCTTCGTTGAAGAGAAGATGAGACAAATGGTAAAATGGTAAAACAATACACAATAGCTAATCTGCAAACCAGCAAGGCATCTCATCTTACATGAGCCAGACTGTACCTGCTTCTTTTATCTCTGTTCAGCTGATCATGCCAGTAACATCTTGCTGAACTGAGTTACAGCCAGGTCAAGAATTAAAATCCCAGACCATATAGGGCAGAGGGTTTATTTAGGGAGGCACGAATGGAGCAGAGGTGAAAAGAGTTTTTCAAAGTTATTTGAGGGAAGGTGAGGTGATTTTTTGGCTGGTAGGGGTAGCTGACATTACCCCAACAGGTCTACTGAAGGGAATGGAAAGGATTTTGATTTGGTTAATAGTACCGTGTGTACTGGTTGCAAAAAGGCAGAAAAAGACAAAAGGAAGCTATAAACAGAGGCAATGGAGAGGAGGGAATCTGAAAAAATTCCAACAGAATCTTCATAAATGAACAGCCCACATATTTGTATCTTCACGAGGGCATCAGCTAATTCCTCTCTGTAATGTTTATGACATGTCCTTTCTGTAATATCACACAACACACCCTATCTTATTGCCTCTTGGCATAGTCTCACATTATCTCATTTATGACAAGCAGCAGAGCTGAGGAAAGGCTGAACAGCCTCTTCCACACTGATCCTTTCCTGAAGCTCTTTCCATGCCATGTAGGGGGAGTTTCCTAGTTCATTGGTACTGGTTGTGATGTTTTCTCTTCCACTGTCCATGGGATGTCTGGGTTCAAGCAGGAAAGCAGAGAGTGCGGGATGAGGATAATACCCTCAACCAGGACAATGACTTTGGGTCACTGTCTGTAGCTCTCAGCACAGCAAGAGATACAAAACAGCTCAAGTGTGTCCTGGGTAACTCTAATGGAAAAGCAGCTGTAGTTTATAAATTATCTAATGGACAGGGCTTAGTTTCTCTGATAAATATGAGACAAAGGCACTAGATGCAGGTCTGAGCCAAGGTCAGACTGAGGCAGTACATACAGCACAAAGAGGAGAATCTACTGATATCAAACAAACAGACCATTACTATGTGTGAGTGTACAGAGCACAGCTTCCGAGAAACCCAAGAGATCAGGCAGTTGAATCCGCCCAAGTCCCCAGATCACATTAAACTTAACATCTAACTACCTTAGACTCCTTTTACAATCCCAGCCCTAAGTACTCTTGAGCTAATGATCATTAAGAAACGTTATTAATTTCTAGACTAATTTCTGCTTCATACGCTTTGTTACCTCATTAAAAGCCATACTGTTACCTGGGGATGATAATGGCATACTTTTAGTGCCATCTCTAAATCTTCACCTTTGTAAAGTTTCATATTTTCATGTTTGTAAAAATCCATGGCAACAGCAATTTTGACTCAGATAATACAATTCTTAAGGGCTGCTTGAATATTCAATGACTTTTTGTTCCAGTTCTCATGTAATCCATTCTGCAAAACTTAAATAGTGCATGCAGGGGCAACTGAAACTTCCCTTGTCTGGGCAGACTCTGCAGTGACTTGGTGTCTATGAGTATTTCAGGCTGCAGCTCAATATTTACTGCAAATACCAGAAATAGGGATGGATTTGCTGTAGGATTTTATAGGCAAATTGCAGCTCACTCAGGACAGCTGGGGAGTGAACAGTGATGGACCCTGTTTGTCCCTGAGTCAGACCTATGCTTGCTCTGTGGAAAAAGAGAGGTGAAATCCCAGCTTCCTCCTGTCTCTTTTCTTAAGACTGAGCTGTCTGAAACCTTGGCATCAGACCACTTCATACTATGGTCAAAATTCTTCCCTGAGACCACAAGCCATTTCATGTTTCTTACTCAAAATGGAAAATTACTGCAAAATAATGAATGTTGTTCTTATGTACACATATGTATGCGTGTTGTATATGTTAGTACTTATGAATATTCAGCAAAACACTCAAGTTCTGTTTGTAACCAAACACCAATGTGAGTTCAGATGTGCTGCCAAACCTTTACAGGGCTTTGACAGCATTTTGAAATCTGCCATATAATGTACATCATTTTAAAATGTATATTTATCATCTGCTATTTAGATACATAAATGAAATAGTGATTTTTAACACCTGGTTATTATAAATAACCTCATCTAGTTCTTCAGAGTGCTTTTCATCCAGAAGCCTCAAAGCACTTTGGAAAGAGAAAAATACTGTTATTTTCTTGCCACAGATCTGGGAAATGAAATACAGAGAAATTCAGTGACTTGTCAAGGGCATCAGTCAAAGGTGGACAAAGAATGACAAAAGGGCCTCTCAAACACTAGTTCAGTCTCTGGTTCACTCTCTTCAACACTGCTTCACTCTATGGTTCACTCTTCTCTTTGTGGTCTCCTTACACTCTGTATGGGGTTGGTCAAAATTCCCCATATAAAATAATTTTGCCAGACCTACACATTCTAGAAGGACTAGAACTGCTAAAATTTGCATAGATTGACAAAATGTCAACCTCCTTAGTTACTGTGAATACAATCAGGAAAGCATCTACGCTTATCAGCGGAATACATCAAGTAGCTCTTTGTTCCTTAAGTAGCAGGAAGGGTTTAAGCATAAGGTTGTGCATAACTGAAAGAAACAGCTTGTTCTGTTTATGCTTTGTGAATTCCCTCTACCTTCTTTTTGCACTGGAAGTGGTAAAAACTCAAGGGTATTCCTATAAACACTTAGGCATACGTTCTTTCAGCCTGCTGTGCTCAATGGCAACTAAAACATTCACCCCTGAAAATTAATTTTTGTAGTAGATCCCTAATTCCCTTTGGCACCCGAAAAATGGACCTACTGACATGGTTCATCACAAGCTAGTGGCTTTTGTTGCTGAGACCAAGAGAAATTGTTGCAACACGGTTTGCATTATTAGAAGCAGCATCTGAGGAATCCAAATCAGCCAGCTGGGCAGTTTCAGAGGTCTCCCCTTCCCTTATCTGTTGACTTCATGCTCTCACTGGGCAGTAACAAAAAGCCAAAAGTATATGTGGCCCAAGCAAAGGCACAAACAATATAAAAACATGGCAAGAAATCAGGCAAATGCAAGCTGTTCTCTCCTGATAATCCTGGAGGTTGAAAAATATTAGACTTAATTAAATGAAAAATAAGACCAATTTTGTGTGTGTAGTTTGCCTTTGTGAAAGGTCACAGTGTTTCGAAAGTCCATGGCTTTTGACTGGGATCAGCTCAAGACTCGGCCAGCTGTACCAAGGTAGAGCAACACTTACTGTGTGTTCAAGCAGAAACAAACCTCTGCCAAGTACAAACTGTTAGCTGTAAAATAGAGGTGCTTTGAATTACAAGTAATTGGAGTTGGAAAAGGTGCTGTCGAGGAAATAGTGAGTTCTTTTTTTCCTGACAATCATCTTCTATGAGCAAATTATGTATTGATCCAAGAGGTTTAGCAATGAAAAACCAGTTGGGGATTTTTCTCTCTTTGGCACTTTGTTGTAGCCATTCTTAAGCCACCCACAGATTTACACAGAATCACATGTTCTGTTTACTTGGCACTGCTGCAAAGTTTTTTCAGGTACCCACTATTCCCTTAAAGTGTTATTCAATTTTTAGGGTCCTATTCCCACAACTAACCGTGAATTGGCCACAAAATATGCAAACCCTCATACTTATCTGCTGAGAATTATAGTCAGTGACATTCTCTGATACATCCTATAGATCCTCAGTTCCCTCTCTTACCTGGATCTCAAATTCCTTTCTAAACTATGATCATATCAGTTTTCTTACATTTATCATCTTTATACTGGCTCACTAGTTTTCTGGGACTCTCAGTCCTCACACTCCTTCAGATTTCTCAGATCCTCTCTTTTTTTTCTATTGTAATTGTCTGTACTTTTATATTCCATTGACAGGTTATAAACCTTTACTGAAGTCTCTTCTTCTGTTCACAAATTAGGGAAAATATCTTAAGTTGTTCCCCATGGGGAGCACAAAGCTGACCTCATTATAGAGAAGGTGGAGAAAATGAGTCTGCAGCAGTTTGGCTGCCTCTTTTCCAAACCCATCCATATGCAAATTGCTTCCTATCACAGTCATCCCACAGACTTCATGGGATTGTTCCACATTTACAGGACCAACTCACTGTGTTTGACAGTCAGAAAAAAACTGCTCCTCCCATATTCACCACCCACCCACACCCACAGGACAGAAAAACTTTGGCACACTGGCACTGTGTGAGTAAGAGAAGAGAACCACGGTGACTGAAACACTGCCTTCCCCTTGAGAGAACAGGCACATCTCATTATTGCACTTCCCCACTGTGTGTACCTGCTATACATAATCACACAGCTTCAAACATAGATCTCTTGGCTTCCTGTTCATTTTCCACAATGTCTAACTTGGTGATAAATTTGCCTGCCAGCCAGGAGGGAACAGATTAATTAGCAAAAAATGTGGGGTTTCAGACTTCAAAGATGCTCTTGGGTTTAAATAAGTATTAGTCTCCACATTGCTAAATTGAGCAGAGTTTTTTTCATTGGGAAATTTGAAATGGAGCAGTTCTGCTGCCAGCCGTACTATTTTAAGGCCCTCAAGAGTCAAAGTGTTTAAGCAGTCCCTAATCTGAAATCAAAGTTACAAAAAATATTTGCTGAAGTACTGTGTTTCAGGGTTAATCTTCTGAAATTCACAGACTTGTAGGTAAAATATATTTTCTACAATTCTGTGCTGTTTTCTTAGTTCTATTTGGATGCTTCTGGTAGCCGGCCCAGGTGGCAACAGGACAACAGAAGCTGATAAATCAGAAATTGCAATCACTGCTCAAATGAGGAAGGCTTTAGCAGAAGTGCGAATTTGAGGATGAAGAATGGAGTTTTTTCTTCCTTTTGACTACAGCAGCAGTGTGCATTATTAGTAATAAAACACCAACCATGTATTTTACTATGCTGCATTGCAATGTATAAAAAGAGGTGTCTGTCAAACATGCTTAGGCCCAAAATTGAACAGAGGTTAAAAATACAACCCATCACTCCAGTGGTAGGAATTTCAAGCACCCCTGGGGTAAAATATTTGCAAGGCCTTATAGAAAAGATCTGTAAACTCATATCCCATCAGTATCTCTGCAACATCAGTCAGCAAACCTCAACTAGACCCTCCAGGTAGGGTAAAGGAATTGGTAAGTCTTGTGCAGAAGTAAATTATGTGTTTCTGGAAATATTTGATATAAATAAGGCAGAGTAGAGCGAGAGTTCTAACAAAATCGATGATACTAAGAAACAGGTTTTGTTTTGTCCCTGAATTGTGTTCTGCAAATCAGCCCTGAGGGTCTCCTTTCTTCTAAAAGAGCCAACTGAGGCTAGATATCTACTGAAATTATCCCAGAAAAGGATCACATTCTCAAAAGAGAGTGACAAATAATTATTCCAGTAGCAGAGCACTGCAAATCCCTCACCCCAGTTTGCCCTCTCTTCTCCATCAGAGAAACACAGTCACTAGTAGTTGCTGAAGACTGGTCAACCAATCTCAAAGCTGTGGAGCAACCTGAGCCCAGGGGATGTCTGGCCTTTCACAGCACAAAACACCAAAAATATTTTGATCATTGTGCACCCTGTTTTAAGAAGGTCGAGGAAAAGGAGGGAACATCCTTCCTACAAAGTGTCAGCCTCTCACGGAGGACCTAAGTAGACGAGACAGCAAACTCTTGAGCCACCAAGGTGGAGCGTGACAAGGACTGTAAATCAGAGACTGTGGGTGCTCCAAAAGGGAAGCTGAGGTTTCTTGATTCAGAAGACTGCTCCTAGACTTATCGAGACCCAAATTCTGTCTGGGAATAGACCTTTTATTTTACCACTCTCTTGGAAAGGGCTCTGTTCCCAGGAGGTAGTGGTGGAGGTCAGTACTATTTTCCCCTTTTAAAAACCACAAGTCATTGTCTAGCTGTAAATCCCCAGCATTGGGGGTCTTAGTGTTCTTGATCCTCAAGTGTGATCTCCAATGAGGTGACAGAGCCCCAGAAGACCCACCTCTGTGATTAGCGTTCCCCTAGAGAGATCCATGCCCAAAGCATTGACCTCTGGAGCCACCAGCATGTCTCCATGTGCTTCTGTATCTATTTTTGGAGCCCAGAGCTGAATGTGGCCCTTTGTACCTTAGCTATCCTTTTGCTGACAAGATAAGAATATTTTCATTCGGCGCCTTGTTTATTTAAATGTCAACCCTTTAAATCAGAAACATCCCTCTCTGTATGCATAAATCTGATAGAGTATCAAGGGGGATGGGAGAATGGGAGCTCTAAGCATAGTAAAAATGGCAGTAAAACTACACATACTGTGTACAAATGCATTCTTAATTGCTATTGTTAGAATACAATCTTCTATGAACTTTTTCTCTCTTATTACAGACTAGTTATAACATAAAAATCTCCTGGCTGTTTAAATGATGTGGCTAGGAAGAAGATTTCTTTCACTAAGAATGGAGACAATTTGGAATATGGAGCAGAATGGGATAACATGAATATTCAGAAACTCATGGAGTCAACTTTTTGCATGCAGATTAAATCATAAAAAAAATGCCACTGCCTGCAGTATCAACTCCTGGTCATAACTGCACTATTTATAATGGGATATTAAGCTTTAGTTATGTTACTGTCTTAGGCTACATAAACCACCAGGAAAAGAGAGAATAAATAAGGTTTTTGCAGATTACTTAATTGTAGCAAACAGAAAGCTGCAGTAATCACAATTTTGCTTGGCAAGGAAATTCCATGGTTGAGAAGTGGTGGGATGGATTCAGGGGGGAAACAGGACTGGCATTAATCAGTGTGGCCCCAGTAGGCTATTAATCAGGGTGGGGCAAAGCCTTGGCAACTCGCAGACCTCCACTGAAACAGGTAGGTGTCAAAGGCTATAGCTCCACTGAAGTAAACTGCCTGTCACCACCTGGGGATTTGGGTCCTATTGGAACTGGGAAGGATGGATATAGGTCATGTTCTTCTTCAAAGGGGCTAAAGCCTGTCAGAATTTGTGCTGATCAGGGCAATCTGCTTCCTTGGAGAGGGGAAATGTAGGTGAGCTTGAGCAGGTGAGATGGATATATGACCTTACAGAACTGATCCAGAGGCTGACATCCCAAGGTCAAGGGCAGCTCAGGCAGTAACACTTTGAGTGTACCTTCCAAGAGATAAGGAACTGTAAATTAGCATGCTTACTCCAAGTGTCTTGTAGTAATGCTTCCTAGCCCATAGTGACCTGTTGGAGAGATGAACAGGAACTATCACCTGTGAGCTGCTCAAAGATCTGACGCTCACAAGCTTCATCCATATAGGCACTGCCAAGGAAGGACAGTGGATTGTCAGTGGGTCTTGTGGTCCCCCTGCATGAGCAGGGTGGGATCTGTGTGCTGCCTGAGCTAAGAATTTAATAAGTTGGCCAACAGCCATGATGCCAGTTAGGGAAAACTCACTTGCTTCATTAAAGGAATTGAAAGCAACTGGTGGTATGTTTTCCATTGCTATGAATAGTCTTGTCAGTGTTTTAATGGCTTTCAGAAACAGTAGTTCAGTCTTACTCATGTTTCTCACTGCAGAAATTGAGAGTCTCATTACCCAATATAGAGATATGGGCTATGTCTTACCCCAGGTAGTGCAGTACATGCAAACTACAGCAAAAGCTGGGTCAGTCTAGTAGTGAAACTACTTTCAGCTCCACCACATATGCCTGATGCAGGACACTGGAAAAGTCTCTTCATTTCCCATTCCTTCACTGTCTTTTCAAATACTTCTACTGTCTTCTGTCTTTGGGCTGTGAATGCATTGAATCCTTCTCTTCTTCCTTTCCCAGAGGAGCCTGTAAGGTTAGAGTTCCCCACAACCCCATTTGAGTGGAATGTGCTGCCTCTCTCCCA
This sequence comes from Manacus candei, assembly GCF_025592945.1. NCBI lineage: Eukaryota > Metazoa > Chordata > Aves > Passeriformes > Pipridae > Manacus > Manacus candei. The sequence goes on along the minus strand of NW_026138076.1, from coordinate 38,395,782 downwards.
CCACCTTGACCTTCCAACTGTGGTCTTCATATTGATCATATACTGTATTCTGAAAGTTACTTACAGGAAAATAACTGAAGTCAGACTGAGACCATGCCTACCTAGAGCATAATACAGATATTGTTGCTCATGGCAAATACTTTTGTTTTAGAAAGAGATTCAAAAGTTGTGACTCCTGAGCCTGGCTGGACATCTTCTGCCTGGAATCCTTAACCTCTCTATCAGAACTGTGCTTTGGGTGAACAAAGAGAAAGACATTTTCATCCAATAATTTTTCCACATTAGTAACAGGATTACTAGAAATCCATTTTTTCTTTTTAATATCCTTCCACTTTCAAAGCTGAGGAGTCTTGCAGCAAATTAATATATTTGGCTACAGGTTCTGCACAGGCATATAAACCCTAGATAAGCTAAAACTGTTTTTTAAAATTGATTTTTTTTCTCAGGCAATATTTTTATGTCCACCTTCTAATCTTTAATTGGATGCCAGAGTTAGCATATTGATAATTTAGCTCACTGCTCATTTAATTCTGTTTTGACTGCTGATAAGTAATTACACCATTTTACATAGGGAAAGACTGGCTGGGGAAGTTGGAGTAATTTGATGCTAAAACACATTGTACATTAAGAAATATCCTGTTGATTGTTACAAGGACATACTTACTGTGGTCCAACCGACCTGCTGACCCAGGTCTGTAAAATACAGTGTAATGATGGAGGAAACAGCAAGACTTTGAATGTTAATTGAATCCTTCAAAAAGGGCCCATCTGCAATGACAAAAAAGGAAGGGGAGATGGCATGAACAACAGGTATCCTCTCAGAGATTCAGCACAATGCATAGACTGCCCTGATAATGGCCCAGGTGTCGGCCCAGCTTGTATTGTGATTTATTTTGGTGATGTGGTACTTATTCTCCAGGTTAACAACTTAGAGCACTTCTGTGAGAGTTATTCTCATCTCATTTTAACAAAAGCATCAGGCTGACATGACACTGGGCAGCAATGCGTGGCAATTGTATGATGCTATCTCTGTTAATCTAACCCATTAGAGACATGCCAAGCAATCACACAGACAACTCCGTAGAGCACTCTTTGTTCTGTCTTGCAAGACTAATGGCAAAGTCGATGTTATGCAGCATCGCCCTCACTGAAGTATTTTGCTGAAACATTCACATCCTCAGGCTATTTCACAATAGGTGGCACTTCATGATGAATGCAACTTCTTGGGCAAAGGCCCACTGTTCAAGATTTCTTTGTAAGCTCTGACCTAGGCAGACCAGGTGTATGTGAGCACTACATTATTTTTCCCAGCATTCTGAGGCATCTGCTTCCAGTCATGGAATCATAGAATCATTGAATCAGCCAGGTTGGAAGGGACCTTCGAGATCATCAAGTCCAACCCTTGATCCACTACTGCTGCGGTTACTAGACCATGGCACTCAGTGCCACATCCAGTCTCTTTTTAAAAATCTCCAGGGATGGAGAATCCACCACTTCCCTGGGCAGCCCATTCCAATGTCTGACCACCCTCTCTGTAAAGAAATTTTTTCTAATATCTAACATAAACCTCCCCTAGGTCCTAATGGACCTAGATTGTACAGACAGAGAGATAAAATGGCAATATCTGGTTCTCTTTTGTTCTGTGGGGGCAGGGAGCTGGATATTAGGAAACTCCAACAGCCACTGGCTTGGGATGTTGTCATGGCTGCAACACATCTTTGCTCTTTTCTGCTTTATGCGTTGCGTCTCCCTTTCAATTCATTTGTTGACTGTTAACATCAGCAAGGATGCTAAATTCCATCAGCTGCTGAGCCCTCATTTTCTATGGCTTTGAAACTCAACATGTCCACAGACCAAATACCACACAGCCCGTGGCAGCCTTATCTCCCACTGCCATGTCCACCAAGAACTTATGTACTGGCACAAAAAAAGAGGCTGCCTCCTGCAGGCAGCTGCATCTTCTGATGAGGCTGTAAGCAAGTATTAAAATAGATCATGCATTGAGTGAGAGAAGTGAGCAAACGGGTTTGAAACTGCCTTGTCTTCCTTGTTTGATCATATACTGTACCCTGAAACATTATGAAAAACATTAGTTTCCTTTATTAATGAGAAGACTAATAAGTTAATAATTGATATCCGTTAATGAAAATGTGCTAACAGTTCACCCAATAACACGTATAGAGAGAGCAATACTGTTAGAAGGAGAATCTGCCAGAGGATTAGTAATACATTAGGTGGCTGTATTCAACCATATGAATACTTACTGCGTTCTAGTTGCAGGCCAACACGGGAAGGGTACCACTGGGGACCTGTTCCAATCACAAAGCGTGGCTGTTAATTTCATGGTGAAGGATCTAAATTTCTCTCAGTTGGGTTTTTTTTCAGCTGATAGCTACAAATGTGAGATGGAGAAAAACCCCACCTTTCTTTCAGTCTTAGCTCTACAAGGAGAATACAAGAGAGCTGGAGGAACACTTAATATTAGAGCATAAGTCCCTTCTCCCTTCTTAAGTGTTGTAAGGGTCAATCTCAGTGCTGAATGCTCCATCAGCACATGAAAAATAGACCTGTATGTGCACCACTGGGAAGTATAAAGAGGACCCTGTTTATTATCATATTTGCCAAAACTCAGTACTAAATGTGTCAGCCTTGTCCCTCCTTCTAAAATGGTGCTTGTGCTACAGTCTGGTCCAAAGGGGGTGATGTTTCCCATTCAAGAATATAAAACCTGACTAGGGATATGCAGCTTGTATTCATTCTTAATCATGCATTAATCAGGGAAATAAAGATACAAAAAGTAGAGGCCAATGGGTAGCTAATACTGAGTTATGTATAACTTCCATGATAACCTCAACTTAAGGATGTTACCTGAAAGTAGATTTTTAAATGCACTAAAGGTCACCCTCAAATGCACGATAGCCCTTGGCAGTGGTTCTTGGATGCCCTTTGATGTTTTTGGACCAGTTTGGTCTAACTGGTACAGTTCAAATTGTTAACTTGGCCAGCTCTTTGTAGTGCCTGTAGTGCCTCTACAGCTGTGCTGATGAATGGACAAAATAAACACTCCTCCTTTGCATCACAAAGACACATAACTTCGCTTAACCCATTCATACTCTTCAGTTTGCTGTTGAAGGATTTTAGGGCTGACCTGGCACATTTCTGGTCTGATCTGAGGCAGTCTGGGGAGACCTTACACAGCCCATGGTGTTGACTGAGATTTGTGGGCAGCAAAGACTGTCAGAGGAAGGCAAAGGAACTGCTGCAGTATTACCACCCTCATCCATTTCTACCACATTTGCCTTCATTTCCTTTGACACACCTGAGGACAGTTGATAGCCTGAAGGAATTATAGAATCACAGAATATTCTGAGTTGGAGGGGATCCACAAGGATTATCAAGTCCAGCTCTTAAGTGAATGGCCTGTACAGGTATCAAACCCACAACCCTGGTGTTATTAGACTTGCTTTGTCTTTTCATTTCAAAGTCTGAGTGAAATTGGTCAAATATAGCCATGGTTTTCTTTAGACCTATCTTACAATTCTTAGTGATCCTGTATTTAAGATACCAATATTTCCATATCTTCAACAAATGGAAAAAAATTTTTCACAGTGACTGATCAAACGTGGGAACATTTGCCCTGAGAAGCTGTGGGATCTACTTCCCTGGCAATAGTCAGGCCTCAGCTGGGGATGACCATGAGCAGTCTTACAGGACTAGAAAGTTGGCCTTACTCTGAGATGGAACCTGGACCAGACGAGCTCTGGAGGTTGCTTCTACCATAACTTATGTCAGGATAATCAAGATAGCTGGAGAGCTTGTTCACCCAGCAGCTGCCAGCTGGAGGGGAAGAGGACATGTACAAAGTGTGCACTGCGCAGTGACATCCAGTACACTCTCATTTCAAAAGCACTTGGTCTTTCGTCAGCAAGAACAGGCATTAGATGAACCCATGAACCAGGGCTAATAGCAGGAGGTGAAACATCCGTCAAGTCAGTCGCAAATATTTTTTTGAAGGTACCACAACAATCCATGGCTATTAAAGATAACAAAGGGAAGATAGAGAAGGAGCAGCTGTCTGACTTGTCAAGGAAGATATGATTTGCTCCAGGACAGCAGATATCAATAGTTATTTGGGAGCCTGAAATGCAATGTATTTGTGTTAAATTGGAATCTTCCCCCCTTCATATTACAGTATGTTTCAATAAAAGTCAATTTACCTGATCCTGTGGCGATGTGCTTTTAGGTATGGCTCATAATCTTCACAAGGGCAAACAGAGGTTGTGCGTTTAAGCACGTCATCCCACATTTCCAGTCCTTTAGCCTCAGTACACCATTATGTTCAAACATACTCAAAGATTTAGATAGAAGTGTGCCTTTGCCATTGCTTGTCTGCAGTGACCTTGTTATCACACCAAAGTGTCTCTCTGGTTTCCAGACCATGCTTGGCATGCTGTGTGTATTTTGCTGGAGTGACCTGGAGTTATCTGTTCCTTCCCATCTCTTACTGTGGGATTGGGGGACACTAGCTAATGTCAAGTGGAAATGCTAAACAGAGGGGGAGACAGAATCAAAACACATTTCTATGTCGGTTTGAGTCTGAACACAAAAGTTTCCCACTCTCGGTCTTTACTAGCAGCAGAATATCAAGGCTGTTCCCAAGTCTTAGCTGCCCAGGGTCCTGCAAAAACCAGCGTTGCTTTCGGGGGAGAAGTGTGACCTCCACAAGGAGTCTGCTCTCCCAGCTTGATAAGACTCATTTCAGATAGGAAGCCCCAGACATTCCTAGGCATCCTGCTCACCACTTGATGGCGGTCAGCCAAAGGGCCCCTGGCCTCACTTGTCACCATTTACTTGCCTTCCTCCGGTGACTATTTTCCACAGGGATCCTCCAGAGATCCCACTAGGACAGCTCTGTGTTGCTACTTGGCAATGTGAGAAGTCATTCCAATACAGCCTGACTCTGACAGACACATATTCATCTCATTCCTATAGGAGAAAAGCTCTCTTTAAATAGTGAAAAGAAGTCAAACAGAGTAACTAATTATCGCTTGTATTAATTCTTGCTACTGCCTGTCAGAACAAGGGGTTGATGGCTCTCTTGGATATCTAGAGCCAGTACTGTCTGACAGATTAGCTTCACCTGCCATCAGCAGGAGTTCGAAAGTGCATGTGGAGAGTGCCTGCTCCCAGACAGAGTAAACAAGCACTGGCTGAAGGCAGAGGCACAGCTGCAGCTGTGCACAGCCCTTGAAGGCCTCTCTGCATTCCCACACCTGGCAGAACTCCCCTTGCTTCCAATTTAAAGTTGAAGAGTTTCTCTTTCACAGGGTTGTTTTGGTGTTTAATTCACATTTTTTTCTTATTAACATTTTCCATTGTTGCCTCCTACTGAGATTAATGACAATCCAAGGCAAAGGGTGACTGAAGTTTATCCTGTAACTCCTGTTGCATCTAAGACCAAGCATGTATTGCTATTTACTTTCTGACGTTGGGATGGTGCATCAGAGCTCAGCCACATGGTACTTAGTAGGTCACAGTCTCTGTAGATTCCTTGTGATTAGCAGAGCTGTTCAGCTCCCTTATACAGGGTTATGGGTTGGAATATATATTTCACACTTGGTACAAAATTGTAAAGATAACATTTCAGCTCACATTCCAGACTGGTTTTGACTTGGAAAAGTAGATATAGACTCTCCAGAAAATAAGAATGGCCATGATCGTTCAAACCACAGCTCTATTTACCCAGTATTATATCTTAACTCTATTATATTTAAGGCATCATAATTTTTCAACAGAGAATGATATTTTCTTGTAAAATGACTCAATGTTTACTTTTAATAATTTGTTTTAATAAACGGATATGAGAAATAATATTTAATCTTAGTTGGGTTGGTTGTTTTACCTGCCCATATTTAAAACAGAAATTAAAATATTAGCAAACTGACAGATATATAAAATCTGATAGCCACCTTTAATTTTCCCACACCCAACTATGAAATGACCTATTAATGCTGGACATAAAAAAGAGATGTAGTGCTGTCAAACACCATACAAATACTAATTAAAATAAAAGCCTCAGTGCCATAGCCAGCTGCCAATACCACTATGCAAAAATGCACAGAAAACCAAGTTGTACTGGTCCTGCTGCCCATATGATTTGTTTTTTCACTGCATGTATACTAGAATCTCAGTAAATTATTCGACTGACAATCCCAGGAACCAAGGACAGTTAGAAAAGCCTATATGCAGTTTTTGAAAGTGTCCAAAGGTACTTACTATCCATGTGGCTCAAACTGACCTTAATGTGTGCTCCACCACTTAAATATCACAAGATGTTTTGAAAATTTAACAACTATGAAATTCAAGTGCTGAGTACTTTCCACTAGTTATGAAATTGAAGGAATCAGCCTAATTTTTATTGTTTTATGAAGAATCTTCTATAAAAAATTAGTGCACTATTAGTGCAGTAAATTACACAATAAAATGCCTATTTGTCACAAAATATGAAATTATGTGAACCTGTATGAGAACAAAGGTGTAACATGATGAAAACCTCTCTTGATGGGGAATTCAGTTTGTTCTTTAGAATTCTTCTGCAAAAGCTTTTCACTGGGGAGCAAGGAGTCTAAGAAATGCAAAACAGAACTGACACACACAATTTGGAGATAATTAGCAGATTGACTTTCCATGATCAGCTAATTTTATTACCAGTTAAATTGTTTGCTTCTCATTGTATTTCACTGCCCATGCATCTCTAATAACAAATAGCCTTAATAATTACAAGCAATACCTGCTGTGATATGAATAGGATGATATGAACAACAAAATTACTATAATCAATCATCAGCAGTATGTTGTTTAAATTTGCAGAAATAAGAGGAAATTCCAAGGAACCACTGCAGCAGCAATCTCCCTGATCTGATCACAAAATGTTACACATGAGCTGAGAAATGTAACAGCACTTGCTTATGTGAACTGAGCACGGCTGAAATGCATTCCACCACCTTAACCAGATGGCAATTTTGATATCTATGTAGCAATAAGAAGAGATTGCTGGAAAGATTCAAGTATGTGTGGGGATGGCAGGTTTGTGCATAAAATATAGAGACAGACAGATTATCTGAAAACTTGCTGAGGTCTTTCCTTGACAAGCAAATGCTAAACAAATACAGCTGTTCCATGTCCCTGACCTTAAACAAACAGTGGTCATAGTGTTGTTTCTCTTGGTTTCAGCCAGCATGTCTGAGTGTTCTCAGGAACACTTCTGAGAAAACAGGGATAGAGATATCACCATGCTAACAATTCAGCCTGGGCTGAAGTTTGCATACCCTTGCTCCACTGAGCTGCCAGCAGGAAAGCAGGATGGTGAAATGACTAGAAGCTACTGCTTTCTGCTTTTATTTGGAAGAAAAGGCTGTGAGATTTATTGTGCTAACACTGCACTTGAGTGATTCCTGAGCATGATGGCAGAAAGCAAAGCACACCTAAGAAACCACAGTAAAACTGAGCTTGGCCAAAAGATCAAGAGAGAAAGTATCTGAAGTGATTATTTACTGTGTTTGCCCCCACTGTAATAAATGACAGCTGCTGAGTACTGCAATCTGAACAACCAGCCCACTTGAAGAATTGCAGCTCTCAGCAGCAAGTCTGGGGCAAGCGGGGCACTGGCATCTCTTCACATGGCCCCACTCCAAAGGCCCTCTTTGGATGCAGATCAACAGATGTTTTGTTGCTTTGACCCACTAAACACCAACAAAATCACCTGGGTCTATTTTTCAGGGCTAGTGCAGAGACCCCCTCTAGTCAGGCCCCCTCCAAGTACACTCAGCTGTACTGGCCTAGCACTGTACTGAACTCCTGAGGCCAGCTGGGCTCGCAAGGTCAGGCTACCAATTGTACGCTGCTTCCATCAATTTCTTAGTCTTTAAGGCAATGGGCTGACCTTGGGAAGGCACTTGCTGGATCCAGAATCATTCAGCTAGGCTTTGTTTTCTTGTAGAAGACTGTTGAGAGGTGTATCAGAATATTTAAAGAGCAGTAGCAAGATCTTGAACTAGATCCATGTTTTTATGGGAAATTAGTGCAAAGAGCAGATCCAGATCCAGTCTGTCCTGTTCAGTAAAATCGCAGCAGAGTACCCAAATGGATGTTGTTTTTAATGGCTCTGTAGCCAGGGATAAATCCCTTTTCTTTGTCAGCTTTTTTCCCTTAGTATTTTCTCTCATTTGTTTCATTTGTAAGCTTTCCAGGGAAGATCTCTGGCCATGTGTTTTACAAAGGCACCTTGAACTCTAGTTGCTATGGGGACACAAAAAAGTTCTTTCCTAATGGCATGTGGAATTTGAAAAATGAGCTATTTGATCATAAGCATCCATTTCTTTCTTCTGGTTTTTGCAATACCTGAATTCATCTACCTACAACCATAGTGCTTGGAGAGGGAGAGCAAGCAGTGAGCTGGCTGAACTGATGTCTCCAGACATTGGCTAAGACCGACAGGGTTAAGGACAGGATCTGGCCTAGAGGCAGGACAGCACATGCTTCCCACAGACTACTAAGCAAGTAAGCCCCAGCCTGACTAAATGCCTGGTTAAATGCTTCTGGTTTAGCTCTTCATTCGATTGTTCTCATTGGCCTTAGAATCTGAGACCTACATAAGTCATGTAACTGCCCCCCTGGTGCCTCCACTGAAGCCCCACAGAGCCCACTCCAGCAGGTTTCCCAGAGCATACCTAATGGCTCTATAACACATTGCATACAATGCCTGCACCCACTTCCTTTAAAAAAAGTGTCAGTTTTTTGCTTTCCTTGCCCAGGATCTGGCAAACAGCATAGCCCTCTCCATATGTTGGTTCCTGGGAGTAGTTAAGCTGCTGTGACTGTGCCCAGCACTCTCCAAGACTCTGCACTGCACCTTGGGTAACAAATTTACCTGGCTGCATTTTCAGTGAAAAAAACTTATATAAATGCCTTAACTCCTTGAAAAATAGAACACTCGTCTCTCCCTATGCCTTTATTTCCCACTGAAAAAAAAATAAAATAAAAAATCTCAGACTTCAGCTATATTCTGATCAGGCAATGATGGACAAATTTCTTAAGAGTCAGCATAGTTTTTCTTAATTAAGATTGATTCTTATTACTGGTAAACAGATTATTTGTCATTTACAGGTCAATTTATGTCACTAGCAGATTAACCTTTCAATATTCCTTCCGAAACAGCCTGCAACTGAAAGCAACTGTGGAAATTCAGACAAGCAAAAAGCATGAGAAAATAAAAGCAAGCAAGCATTCAACATTTACATGCATATTTCAGTATTTTTGGTACATTGTTTTTCCTTTGCTCTTCCAGAAAAAATGAAAAAAAGAGAAAAGGGAAAAGCCAACTCTGTGCATTTCAATTTTCCATGTAGCCTGCTGCAGAAAGTATAATTAATTTTGATCTTTCTGTGTGAATTTGCATTTAAATTAATGTGCGTGGGCAAAGGAAGGGAAAGGGAATGAGGCCCACCTCTTATTTCATTAATAACAACCAAAGTAGAATACAGAGAAACAAGAAAATAGATACTCTGACAAGCCTGGAGCTTGATGGAACTTTCCCTTAGGGGTCTGCCCATTGTCAGTGCCAGGGGGTGAGGAGGTGCTGAACAGCCGGCCTTTGCTGCCCCCAGGGCACACAGTCACAGCAGTGCTGCTCGGGGTGGCCGTGGGCAGGGTGGTCAGTGCAGCTGGGAGGGTTTGGGGAGTCTTTTGACCAGGGAGGTCCCAGGGAGGGCCGTGTCCTGTCATCCATGCACTAAAACAGCACTGAGTTTGCTTCCGTATTCGCAGACAGTTGTGTTCTGGCTCTGAAATGCCAACTCCAATTAAGAGAGAAATCATTTATGCCGACTGAGTATCTGTATTCTGGTAGTTATCTTTGCCTTTGATTCTTGTGTCTCTACAAGTCTGGAAAAGGTGACAAAGATAATGGTTGAGGTATTTGGGGGAATGTGAGAATTGCAGCAGGATTCTCTTTCTAAATATTAACTCTATCAGTGAAGCCTTCGTAAAAAGGGCAACCCAAACCTGGGAAACTGCATGTTAAGGAACATACATTTGCCAAACTAAATATTCAGGGACTAAAAATATCCCTCCTTCTCTTTCTGCTTGTCCATATTCTAACACAGCATTTTTAAAAATGCAGCTTAATGTTTGGTGGCTTATGAAATCATTTGCTGTCTATCTCAATCCGTAACAGCTTATATATCTTTACTGCTGTGGAGTAGTCAACCCAGACAAGGTTTCTATAGGCAGCAAAGCAGAGCATCTAAACACAAGTATCTGTCCATCGTCATGATCTTAGAAAACACACAGAGTAAGATACAAAGGCCTGTTTTAAAATGTTGTTTCTTTTAAAACCTTTGTTCATGTTCATCCTGTGCCATGTTCTAAGAGAACAAACAGTGCTGTGCCTTGCAGTGTTGCAGATATGCTGTGTTTCAGGACACTGATAACACAGGTCATTGCTTCCTCACTTCAGAAAGCTCTGGTGTGGGTACTGCCGCAATCAGCACGACTGCTAAGTACATTTAGGTAGCAGCTCTCCAAAGAGCTGCAAGAGGGACAGAGAGCAGAGAACTGGCGAGGTCACTGTTTCAGCTCTGTGTTGTTTGCATGCTGCCTGAATGGAGTGCGTTGCCAACACACGTTACAGCAGGATCAGGGCCCTGATGATTTACATTCCAGCATCAGAAGGTACGTGTTGGCCCAACAATCACAGCTGATATAGCAATGATGGCTCAAAAGTTCATTTGTGCCTCTCCCTCAGATGTACTGGGCAGAGGAGAGTCCTACCCCAGGCTCTAGCTATGTTTCTTTAAAAGTATTTCACAGTCAATTAGCTATTAAAATATGCTAATTAAGTATACTTTTCTTTCAAAATTTGACTATCCAGGGGATGGTGTTCTCTCCAGCCACTAATCTGATCAGGATGTGTTCCCTCACTAACCCCAAAAGCAATGTGTTTTTTGTATCTAATGGCCACACCAATGCCATCAACAATTAATTGAACACATTTGAATTGACATGATTTCTTCCTAAATACAAATTAACTTCTCGTAAATTCATTGGTAAATTCACCACACTGAAAATTAATCCCCACTAAGAACAGGGCTAAATTGTAATTTCTCCAGGAGCAATGAGGAAAAGGCAGCAGAGATCTGCCCTGCTCTGGTAGCAGGTCAGACACTAGCATGTGAGCCAGAGGCTGTCATGTTCCCATGTCCTTCCTGGGAGAAGTTTGTTTCAGCTGGTTTAATTCTCTTATCCCACCACCTTATTTAGGTTGATCAAAAGCTTCTGTGCCTCAGAAGCAGTGCTATGAGGCTTGGGAAGCTGTTCTTCCCATCTCAGATCTATGACAGAGGACAAATAACTTTCCCTCTGCATACTACAGTTCCCTTGCTGCAAAACAAGGCTATACTATAGTACCTTTCCAGTGAATAGAGGCTCTGGCCATGGATCGATGGACTGAGAGCAACGGTGTGAGGTTCAGCAGGGCCAGGTTCCAGGTCCTGCACTTTGGCCACAACTATCCCAGGCAGTGCTACAGGCTAGAGGAGAGGGGCTGGACAGCTGCCTGTCAGAAAAGGACCTGGGAGTGCTGGTTGACAGCGGCTGAACATGAGCCAGCAGTGTGCCCAGGTGGCCAAGAAGGCAAATGACATCCTGGCCTGTATCAGAAACACTGCAGCCAGCAGGACCAGGGCAGTGATTGTCCCCCTTAACTCAGCACTGGTGAGGCCACACCTCTAGTCCTGTGTCCAGTTCTGAGCCCCTCACTGCAAGAAGGGCATTGAGGTGCTGAAGTGAAGAGCAAAGAAGCTGGTGAAGGGTCTAGAGGGTAAGTCCTATGGGGAGTGGCTGAGGGAGCTGGAGCTGTTTATCTTGGAGAAGAAACGCTCAGGGTGACTCTTATCACTCTCCAGAACTACCCCAAGGGAGGCTGTAGCAAGGTGTACTAGCCTCTTCTCTCAGGCAACTAGAGACAGGACAAGAGGTCATAGCCTCAAGCTGCACTAGAGGAGGCTCAGGCGGAACATCAGGAGGAATTTCTTCATGGAAATGGTTGTTAAACATTGGAGTGGACTGCTCAGGAAAGTGGTGGAGTCACTATCCCTGGAGGTGTTCAAGAAACACCTGGACATGGCAGTTAGTGCCATAGTCTAGTTGACAAGTCAAAGGTTGGACTTGATGATCTCAGAGGTCTTTTCTAACCTAAATGATTCTGTGATTCTGTGAGAGTGCAAGACCCACCATCCCAAGCTGTTCCAGCAGGAAATGAGCCCAGGTAGGCTGGCTGCACGTCAACCATGAGGCAGCCACATAGAAAGAAACATAACATGCTTAAAGCTGATCAGCAAAGTGCTTTTCCACAGTTATACACAGACCATGAGGGACATGACAATGGCAACACTATTTGGTGAGTATTCATTCTCATAGTTGAGGGAGGATGTTTCATCCCAATCTGTATGACAAACACTTCATGGCCTTTCAACTCCTCTGTTGCTTTCCCTCTGTAAATCTTATAGTCACAGCTCATCTAGACTGTTTGTGCGTTCTGAGCTTGCACTCTAATGGTAGAATATAAAATAATAGTGCCTCCCCATCAGTGTGTATTTAAACCAGAGTAACATACATTGTTCCTGTATAACCCACAAATCATTTATTTCAAAGGTGAATAATTTTCAACAGCAAATATATCCAATATCATTGCAATTTGAGGGCAATTTAGAAAGAGGCAGAACACCACTCTACTACATTATTTTTATTCAGAATCATTTGTTCAGCTTCTTGTCTTTGATGCATTGCTTTCATTAACTTGAAACTCACAAATACCAAGTCTTGTTGAAAAGCTTTCTTATTTTGGTTGTTCTGAGTGTTTCTTTCCCTTCATGTCCAAATAGAAAGATAAATAAATAAACAGGCTACAAATGTGAGAGAGAGCTCACATGTAAACAAATGCAAAACAAATCACCATCACAGGTTGACATCCTTCACATTCAGGCCTGAACAGCCTCCCTTGCTCTTGTCCTGCTCACCTGACCCTGACCCCAGAACTGCAGCTACTTGTTATGTCACATCTCTTGGTCCTGAGGAAGCCAGGGACTGCAGAAGCACAGCCAGGGAAGGCATGAGGCAGAGAAGACCTGGGGGGAAGTCTGAACTTAGAAGCTGAAGCTGCTGCCTCTTACCTAACCTGTCTAGAATTGACACCATGAGCCTTGTAATTTTTTTTCTCAAGTTCTCCCAGGGTTTTTCAAGAAGGAAGTAGGTTCCTCTCATTTTGGCAAGGGAGATTTACTTCCTCTTCTGTTATCCAATGCCTGTTGACTGTCTTTCACAAGAAGTCCTGGGACATTTCATGTAGACCCATTCCATGCATCTCCTCCTAAGAGAAGCTGTTGGACCTTTCAGTAAAGCCATCTGCCCAACTCAGGTGTTCAAAAGCACAGGGACTCCTGTGAAAAACCTGATGTAGATGCAGAGCACGTTTAAAGCCTGAAGTGATCTTGACCCTGCCATAATCAACAGACACCTGTCTTATTAATGGACATGAGATTCTTTTCACACTAATGAAGGCCCATTGAGGCTTTTAGTATCTTGAGTTCTTTGAATGAACATTAGGCCCACACGAATCTGGTGGTGAACATTAGGTTAACACTGGAACTCAATCTGTTCTTCAGACCAAAAATGTAATACCCGAGTTTCAATTGATGTAGGAGCTGTTTAAAAACCAAAACTATCTTGACATCTTCTAATGACAGTTCACTAGGCTTTAATTCCTCATTTAATTTCTGAGTCTGGATATTCTCTAGGGCCTGGATTACTTCTATAGGGTCTTCTACTGTAGTTTTCTCAGTTGAGCCACAGGCACTAATAAGACACATTGTAAATAATAATAGTCAATTCTGGTAAACAAACTTTGCTGTTTTTCATCTAGATCTGTCAATTAATCCTAAGGCAAGAAAAGCAAAGAATCTAGCTATGAAATTTCCTTTTCTTAATGAGGCATTTAAATAGCATCTCACATTTGTTCTCCAGTTGTTTACATAGGATGTCATTTGTGATGCATTGTTAGAGCCCTTTAAATCTCAGCTGGGGACAATATCCCAGAGAGCAGAAAGGGACAGTTCTGCTTCAAGCTACATCTCAATAGATTAGCTGCCTTTTCTTTTATTATGTTAGTCATCTGAAATGATATCTGTAATCCTGTTAATGAAATGCAATAACATCGGATGCAGAAGCTGCCAAAAAAAGAGAAATAATGTGCATTTCCAATTAAGTTTTTTAGTTGATCTTCATTTTTTCCATTGCTGTTTTAAATGTTGCTCTTTTTCTGAAGGTCATCTTATAAGCATTTAATGGATAGCCTGGCTTTTGTGTTTTAGACACCTTACTTCCTCTGGTTCAATAGGTCATTAAACATATATTTAGGTCATTCTTTGTCCCAAATGCTTCTTACAGGATCACAGGCAAAACAGACAATAGATCCCAAGATGGATGAAAGGAAGGTTAATTATTCTAATGTTATAGATGAGAAAATGAAGCTCGAAAGGGAGAAAGTATCTAACACACAACTCACCCCAGTCAATAGCATGACTCCCATTGGTCAAGTCTTAAAGACCTAAGTCTTAAACATCACATTCATTTCAGTGTGAATCAGGAGACTTCAAAATCCCAGGTAGCCTTTTGGCTTTTACTGTTATCTTTAGACGACCAGAATGCTTTAAAAATCTGACTCTAAAAGTCTTCCTTAAGGTCCTATGTGCCCTGCTTCTAAACCAACTGGGTGAGCCAAACCTCAACCATACTTTCCTAATTCAATACATAATGAAAATATTCTTTGTAACCACATGTAAATTTCAAAGAGCAAAACTTCAGGGATATCTGATCAGATGCTTTTCAGACTACTTTAATATCTCTTCCTCCACAACTTACAATGAGATTCAAGCGCTCAGCAGAGAAGCAAACTGTAGATGCCTAGTCTGGTGCTTGCTCTCACTATTATTATCTTAGCACCCCAGCTAGGAATGTCCAAATGAAAATTCTGGGCCTTAGCAGTGTCAACAAGAGATGCACGGCTTGAATTGGCGGGTTTTGACCATGGCTCAGGATGCAAAATACTGTCTGTGAAGTGCACAGAGCCTTCTGGAGGGCATATCCATGCATTTTCTTCCCATTTTGAAAAATGGCCAGAATTGTGTTTCTGTAACTCCAAAACAGAATGGGGTATGGGGGTGGGGTGGAGTGGATGTGGTGTCTAAGGTAAAGTTTCATTCACTTTGAAGATGAAAATCATTAGGCTAATTCAGTTTGGCTGCTCCTTCCTTTTAACAGTGTTAGGTCAATGATGCCATTCTCATTTCCTGACTGGCTGTTAGAAAAGAGGTGAAAGTATTCCCAGCTTTCACAGGAGTGCTTTGGTTATTTTGACAGCTAAGCCAGAAATTCAAGTCACACAAATCTGTACTAACAGACAGACTCCTGTATTTTGTATAGAAAGATTTGCACAGATATGTCACAAATAGGCTGAGAGGAGGTCATCCTCCTGATGCTTGTTCCTGCACAGATCAGAAATGAAGGCTACCAGACAGGCTGGCCCTGTGGCTAAAGCACCATGCCAAAGCAAGAATTTAGTGTCTGTTCTGACAGGCATGTGCTGCAGAGGCAAGGAAGCAATTTACTCACGGATTAGATCTCTGACTGTGAGATGGGGAGGAAGATGGTAGCAACTGGTTTGAGTTTTGTGGAAGGATCTGTTGCTTACTTTGTGCTTTGTGAAGCAAAAAGTAAAGAATTTAAGTATGTACAAGCCTCACTGTGGCAGTAACAAGAAATTCAATGAGTTTCTAATAAACTGAGTTGTGTTGACAGGCATAGAGAGGTAAAAAGATCTTAGAATTCCATCATTCATCATTCATCACTGAAATTCATCATAAACTGATGTTATACTGATATCGGCTGTGTGACTAAGACAAAAGAAAAATAACTTATAAATACAAGATGAAACAAATACCATGTTTCCTCCTAATCTAGTAATTTCCATTTACAAAGCCAACACAGATGAATGAGCAATTTACCCTGATGAAATCACTGTAGTTCTTAGTGCCCATTTGTAATAACTGCCCATCCCCAGTGATTTGCCTTCATTGTAATTTCCAATTGAGTTGTTATGAATGCAGAGAGGGGAGAATTTAATAAAAACAATAGTTAGATGTGACTGCCAGCCCAACATGCTCTGTGAATCTGCACTGGGGACGTAATGCTGGGCCTATGAGCTCTGCAGTCAGACGCCTGCACAGCAGGATATTGTCTATCCCTTCAAAAACTCATTCGTATATGGATTCTGGGCTAGTGTGAACTGCTTAGGACACAATTAGGGAGGAAGGAGATTGAGATCTGATAAAAGCCATAGACTTAGTAGCTGCCTTTCTGTCCAGGGAGTGCATCCAGCTCAAGGCAATTCATGGTGGGATCAGACTGTGGCCTTTTTCAAAAATTTTGACTTTTTCTAAGCCTGATCTCCTAATATAGGGCAAAAGAAAGATCCCTCTGAAAGGCTCTATGCCCTAGATATAACTTATTTGGATCTCTTTGATTTGTGAGACACATGGTTGATTGACAGGCCAAGACTGTGAAGTCAACTTTGTAGAGCCATAAATAGCATAATTCAGCTTCTCTGAGTCCCAGCAGATGTATTCACCAGGCACATGAGTCTCTCCAGGCATCAAAATTGACAGATTTCATTAACTTTCTGCAACCTGAGAATCCAGCTGTAATAGACAGTGTGGAGAAATCAGAGGAACTGCAGATTCTCAGCAAGACTGTGTTATCAGACAGTCCTGATTATACAGAGCCAGCAGGCAAGCCACTGGCTTAGCAGTCACCGTTCGCCCTGGTACTGCTCTTAATGACTAATCCCCACAGCATCCTTTCTCACCTCTCTGAGCCTTGCAGTTTAACATCACAGCCAGCCTCTAGAAGGGAATTATGTGATGCAGTACAAACAGTCATCCTTTGCAGCAACAGCTCTGCATCCCACTCTTGTGTTTAGGCAAAATACAGAGTTATTCCTTACTTATGCTACTAGCTCTCAGATGTCATTACAAGCAGGAAAGTTGCAGATTCAGAGTATGAAAACCCTTAGCAGACTTTCTGAAAAGGAGAAAAGAAAGAGGACCTCCTCTACTAAATAATTTTAGTACCTCATTTGCCTAAAGCTCCATTCACAAGGCTTGCCTTGTGATATCTAAGCAATGAGAGATTCTTCTCCTTCCTCTTCCCCATGTCAGCTTGACTCCTCTTGTTCTGTGTTTTGAAGATCTGCTTCAGGGTTTTGGGTGAACAAGAACCTGTTGGTTTTAACTCTCCCTCCAGCTGTTGAGCACTGCCTGAGCTGAGCACTGCTGACAGGCTACTGGGGGCAGAAGCAAGCTCAAGGCAGTAACAGATCATTTTGAAAAGGGAAGGAGGGAGAATGTGCACAGGCCTCCCATACAGATGGAGAAGAATTGTATGATGTGGTACTTCTGCTCATGTTTGCCCTCTGATATGGTATCTCCTCACATTAGGCAATAAACATCTTATTCGAGCATTTGGAAGTCACTGATAGTATTTGATGCACTTAGTGAAATGGCATGTTGGAAGGGCCTGCACAGGACCCTCTGATGCTGCTTTTGTGCAGGCAGTCAGATGGGAAATGCTCTGACCAGGATGTCTGCAGTGAAGAAATTTGCAGGGCTGCCTGTTCTCCCACGGCTTCTGGGGAACATGCAGGATGAGAGCAATAGGTAAAACCTGGCAGATAAATCCTAACACACTGCCCTGCAGCCTATAAGGAGGAGGCTAAAAGAGAGACTCATCCCATCATGAAGGAATTGCGGGTTTTTTTTCTTGTCCTCTCTCTAGAGAAAAACAACAGAAAATATCTCAGCAGCTTTCTCAGGAACATAGCTCCTAGGATCACTGTAGAAATACTTATAAGGAGCAGTTGTAAGATTGTGTAGCAGGATTCTAAAATTTCATATTGTCCAGAAATTATGCTGTTTATTCTTGAGTGCCATCTACTGACAATTTCTGTCTTAGTGATTTACTTTTCATTCATATTGCTTATTTTAAATGCTCTGTGCAGCATCTGTTATCTTAGATGGAAGTGCCTGCAATTTTGGAGCTAAATGGTTAGGAGTTAGTATTTTATTGGGACAGCTGGCAGTTTGAGTTGTTCCTTATTCCTTGAGCACCTCATTCCCCTCTGTAGGCTAGGATACTCATTATGTTTTCAGTTCTCTCCAACTTCCCTTTTTCCTTCCACTCATCACCAGGCTTCCTCCATTCCCTACCTGCTCCTTCTGCCTAGAAGGCAATTTTTGGTTCCCTACGCTCACTCTTCTGGCTTCAGAACAGTTCTAGTTGTGCTGTCCCCCTTGTGCAAGAGGTTGCCTCCATAAGTTTGTTACAGTACTGCTGAGGTCTTATTTCCCCCTCTCCTTTCCACTTTTCCTCTTCTTTCAAGAGATTTTTCAGCAAGTTCCATGCAGTAACCTTGAAAATATTTAATGATCACTGACTC
Source organism: Manacus candei (assembly GCF_025592945.1). Taxonomy (NCBI): domain Eukaryota; kingdom Metazoa; phylum Chordata; class Aves; order Passeriformes; family Pipridae; genus Manacus; species Manacus candei. The sequence goes on along the minus strand of NW_026138076.1, from coordinate 38,377,175 downwards.
TGCTATATTACCTGTTCTAGAGGTATTTTATTTTAGTTATGTGATACATGAATTAGCATTATTATTACAGTTTTTCATTTTCTATCTGTAAGATTTCCTCCCACAGCAGTCCAATACATTTTGCAAAGATAAAAATAAATTAAAGGTGAAAAGTTATTGCCAAGGACAAGAGCCCAGGAAGTTTAGCCTACAAGATATTTCTTTCTCCACTGATAATATAATCTGTATAGATAAAGAAAATGCCAGGTACCTAACTCATTATAAGCAACTGAGAAAATGGGTCAAGAGACTTCCTTCTTATACACTTAGTTTTTGGCTTAGTTCCACCTCTGCCAGCTAGACAAAGGAATGAGGAAAATACTAGAAAAGTCACCTACAGCACAGCATCAATTTGATTGAGGCTTCTTTGACCATGCCTTAGACAATACAGCACCATGGCCAGTGACACCCAGACACTCGGCTGCCACTCAATTTCAGGCAGAAAATATCAAGTTGTAGAAGTGTAGACATTTGTCCACAACATACTTATACTGTGGAACTCCCTCCCAGAGGATTTTGCTCAGGTCAAAACTGCAGATATGTTTCAAAAGGATTAGACAGATTCATGGTGGGCAGGTGTGATGTTTGCTATTAAGTGTGACAGCCTTGCTCTAACATCTGTTACAGAAAGCCCCCGTAGAGCTGATGGCTGGAGGGCTGCAACAGGGAAACTACTGTTCTGGGCTGACCCTGGTTGGTGCTGCCAGTCCCTCCCAGGGGCAGCAGCTACGGCAACCAGGGGATGTTTCAAAGCAGCCATCTTCAGTCTGGGCAAAGCCTTTGAATTCCTGTGGAAATGGCAATCTTAAATGGTTATTCTTCACTAATATCCCTCAATCTACAGTGATAAAACTGGGATTGCCCCCCTGAACTCAATGCTACAGAAAGCACAGGGTGAGGCTTTGCTTCAGTAGAGACAGTTTTGCTGAAGTGAGGGCTGAGAAGTGTTTCAGTATTTGTTCCTGGATTTCTAAATCCATATTCTGCCTTTTGCATAAACACAGATCCAAACTAATATTTGACTGACTTAGATATTACTTAGCAGTAAGATGGCACGTGTCACTTGCATCTCATTTCTTTTATTTTAATGTTTAATAGCCTCCTGTGCTGCAATTCATAATGTGGTCTTTATCCTCCTTTCTTGAATCAGGCAGCAAAACCTGCTCTGTGACAGAGAGAATGCTTGTGAAATTGCTGCACAGGGGTTCCTCTCATTGAAGGGCTGACAAGACACCAGCTGAGGAGAAAGCTTAATTGCATGGGTGATCAAAGGAGAATGTATGAAGACAGGGAGACTGTAATGGGGTGTGCGTAGGAGTGTGTTTTAACGAGGGATTATAGGGGAACATGTGAGTCTGGCACACACAAAATGACAGAAATGAATGCATGAGCTAGTACAAAATAGCATGGTAACCAAAGGCATCCACAGATCAGCTTCAGTCCCTTCTCAGCTCTTGCCTAAAAGAACTATATGCTATTAGCTGTCATCCTCCAGACTATGCAAAGAGAAAAAAGTGAAGATTTGGTCTTTGCAATTGGGAAAGGAGGAAGGGAGGGGGAGGGAGGGGGGGGAACCTCATGAGACAACAACATCCGTAAGTCATGAACTGGAAAAGAGAGATCAAAGCAATGAGCTGAAATAAGAAGAAAGGACACAGGACACTGCTGTGGTGTACTCCTGGGAATGGGAGGAATTGACATGAAAAACTGAGGCCTGAAAAAGCACTGAAGGCACATGCCAGCCTTTCCATGTGCTGTAAAATGCTGTACTGTCAGAGGGTTTGGTTCACAGTGTGTACTATGCTTTGTTGTATGCTGTCTTCCTTGACAGTAGCTCCACTGACATCACTGGGGGTACCTGAGAAGTAAGATACCTCCTAATATCAAAATAGGCACCATTAAAATGGCTTATACACAGACTTGCACAGTTATAGCCCAAATCCATTAAAAATCTCATTGCAGTTGTATTGGCATAAACCTCTATGCCAGTGTTCTTCAACTGATTTAAACTGCATCAATATAAATCCAGTTGCAGTTGATTTAAGAGATTCTAGGCAGAAATGCACTGCATTTCACAAACTGATGGGAGGACATACCCTTATTGAAATATTAAAACACATGCACTCCACCTTTTTGTACTCAGCAGTACAGTTTTTGAACTTTTGCCATTTTGTGTTTTACAAGTCCTTACAGGCAGTGAAAATTAGTAATTTTAAAACAGGTCAACAGCATTTTGCTTCTTCGATTGAATCTGTGTGCGACCACAGAAGCCTCGAGCTTTAGTGTTTTATAAAATTCTAAGGACAGAGTAGAAGCACAATTCTTCTTCTACTTATGCTATTCTGAATTCAAGAGCTTAGTGACTGACAACTTTTCTTTTTTTTGCAAAAGGCATCTAACCTTTAGTTAAATAAACACTTTTTTGTAAAAATAATGAAAGCTCAGCATCTAAGATGCCACCCATTAGATCAGGATGCTCAGGGCCCCATCCAACCTGACCTTGAACACTTGCAGGGATGGGACATCCTCACAGTAAATAATTTCTTCCATATCTCTAACTGAAATACCTACTCTTTAAGTTTAAAATTTTTTCCCCATATCCTATCACTATGTGCCCAAGTAAAAAGTCAGTCTTCCTCTTCTTTGTAAGCCCCCTTTAGGTACTGGAAGGCTGCAGTGAGGTCTCCCAGAGCCTTCTCTTCTCCAGGCTGAACAAGCCCAGCTCTCTCAGCCTGTCTTCACAGCAGAGGTGCTCCAGCCCTCAGATAATTTCCTGCTCCAACAGGTCCACGTCTTTCTTGTACTCCAGGGGGGAACTCATGAGGTTAGACTAGAGGTGCAGAATCACCTCCTTCAACCTGTTGGCCACTCCTCTTTTGATGCAGCCTAGGATATGATTGGCCTTCTGGGCTGCGAACCCACATTGCCAGCTCATTTTCAATTTTTCATTCACGAGAATCCCCAAGTTCTTCTCCACAGGGCTGCTCTCAGTGACTTCTTCTCCCAGCCTGTACTCATTTCTGGGATTGCCCTGACCCAGAAGCAGCATCTTGCACTTGGACTTGTTGAACCTCACAAGATTCTTGTAGGCCCACCTATGAAGTTTGTCCAAGTAGTTTTTTGGTCTACATGGTCTATTTATGGCCAGCTTGGAGCAGTCTAATGTTAATGAAGTTTATCTAACATAACACTGGAAGAACAAATACAGTTATGGCCTTGGATTGGCACTATGTAATGTTAAAAGGAAGACAGAAAACTACTGCCCTTCCTTCCACTCTCACATTTGTGATAGCTACAGTAGAACCTTAGTTCAAACACTGTTCTTATTTAGTACTGGAGCTGTCAAGCCAGTCTCAGCTTTTGTGTGAGATTTCATGAAAAATAAATTTGACAATTTCTCCAAGCTGAAAGGCCTCTAACCATGCCTCCAGCCTGTTAGCCATAGTACTTACATGCTTTGTGAAATTTGTGTTTCACGTCAAGAACGGTAGATGCTGGAGGTACCTGAAAAAGAAAGCAAAATGCATGCAGGTTAATTTTCTTGTCTTCTGCACTCTGGGATCCCTTCTCCATTCCTCTAATGAAGAGATGAATTAATTTGTCTGCAAGTTCTTTTGGCAAAATTGAAAGAAATCAGGAAATTTATTAAGGATTGTCCACATTTGACTTACACATTACCTGGACCACCTCTGCTTGATCAATGGAAGGTTAAAATCACAAGGGTCAAGGGAAAGCCTCTGGTCCTACTTGATGCAATAATTGCCCCCAAGATCAAACCAGTGAGAAAACTTGAAGGGTTTATTTTTAAAGTTAAGTTCAAGCATGGTGAGGCCCATCTCCTAGAGACATGAAATGGATTTCCTGGGAAGCCAGTAGGAAGGTGGCAGGCTCTGTCCTTTCTGCCTGAAATGAGTTTGCTGCTGCATGGTGTTGTTCATGTGCACTGACGCAATTCAGGTGTCACAGTATTAGATGGCAGTCTGGAAGCCTTTTAGGCTCTATTTTATTATGTATATTGATTTCTTAATATACTTTGTACAAAGTATCTGAGAAACACAACTTAGCAGAGTGAAAGACTTAGATTTACAAGGAAAGGCAGTGGGACACTTCAGGAAGTATTATGTTGAGCTTGAGATGAAGGTGACATCAAGGTTTCAACAACTTGACCCTGATTTAAATTGTGTATTGTTCATTTAAGCACAGAGACTGAGAAGTAAATTGAACTGTGTCAGCTATGGGGATCTGCTTTGGTTCTAGCAAGAGATTTCATCACTGCAGTCACACAGCAGTATACAGAAAACCCTCTCCCCTGAAGACTTTAGGCACCTGTGTGGCATAGATTAATACCAGTATGAAGTGGTGGTGACTTATAGCAAAACCTTGAGGAGTAGCAGAATTTCTTTGGGTTGAGGTAGAGAAACAGCCATAGCACCATTTTCCCTGTCTGGGCACTCAGCACCTGGCTCACCCCATCCCCAGCTTCCCTCAGTTTAACCAGAATGCAGCAGTTGCCTGGCATAGCCTTCTTGGCAGTTACACAGGAACCCAACAGTCCTGCTCTGCAGAAGTTTATCTGTCTCTGCCCACCTAAAGATTTCTATGGGATATGCAGTTCCTGTTCCATTGTATTAGTTAGAACTCATACACTTAAGCATTAACTGACTTACTGAGCCTTGCTTGGATCTTGGCACCATCTAGCTTATAGCCCCACTTCTTCCAAATGTGCTTACTGATATTTCTGTCTATCTGTTTTACTTACTAGTGATTTGTGACAATAACCATGCAAAAGAATAGAGAAGAACATAAGAAATTCTGCCAGTAGAGATCAGTCAGCACCTTAGCATAGGTTGTTTTGTGGAAGAGACTGAGTTTGTAGAAATACTGATGTGAGAAAATAAAATTGCTGACTCTGAAGTAACAAATCGCTACAGAAAGAAAAGTTTACTCTTACATATTTTGACACCCCACACAGATATACAATATATGTGCCATTAGTACTTATGAGTAAGGCAACTTGTTTCCAGTAATAATATGAACAGACAGGGAGCTCAATACAGATTTGAATTATCTAAAGCTGTAAAATGACACCTGTGCTGAAAGGTTGTAAAGTACTGATTTTTTCTAGCTTTTCCTTTGGGTTTAGATAAGAACACTTTCTTTTCCATGGTTACAGAGGGTTTTATTGGGCATTGGAAAAGTCCTTATTTGCAGAAACTGCTGTAAGTGAACCTCTACTTAAACCTTGACTTGTCTCTCTGATGTGCCTGCCAAGCAATGCCAACTCCACCCAAATCAAGAGCTGGGCTCCTTGAAAGCAAGGACTACCCTTTCCCTGGCCCTGACATTTGTGTTGACCTGAATCGTGTTGAATAGTACTGTGCCAGGAAGGAGACATTGCCCTTGGAGTTCCTGATGCCAGCTCGGTCTCTCTTCTTCCTAGCTAAAGGGAACAACAGAAGAAACTATCTTACCTTTCTTGGTTCAAAATGGAAAGAAAAAATTTTATCTGTATTCGTTGCACTTAAGCCATTCCCTGCAACATCCATTTGAACAGCACATCTCCCACAGTCTACATGTGCCTTTTCTCGTAATGTGTACAGCCTCTGTGGACTTGAATACTAGAGATGGGGGAGTTATGTTCTCAAAATCTCTAAAAATGTCTGAAATCGCTTTCTCACACCTTGTAATCTCACACCTGTGAGGCTTGGGTCCCAGAATCTGTCAGATATGGATACAAGTGCCTTTAGCTGGCAACAGCTATATGGCGCACAAGACTGCAGACCAGAATCTGTCATGTGCCCTAGCACAGGGCAGGTTTGCAGGTATTCAGAGCTGGCATTGCCAGATGAAGGACAGGGAGAGTCTTTTCCAATGTGATGGAGGATGAAACATCTTTCCAAATACAGTATAATCTACATTATTACAGGGCCTGCATCTCTAGAGGAGATCAGCATCTCACCATAATGTGTTCTGGGAAAGAGGAGCCAGGGCCAACCTGTGCTCTGGAGAGATGATTATCTGATTAAGTCAAAGAAAGCTGAAAAAACTGTTAAGCTTAGCACACTTACAGAACAGTGTTTGCTTGAGACAGAGGCAGGGTCTCCATCTCCTGCACTCCTGAGTATGTGCTGACTTAGGGCAGAGCTGCTCTCAGTCAGTTCAAAATGTCTAGTCCAGCCCTTCTTAGCAAATCTACCTTTACATCCCTCTCCCTTTTTCATCCTGAGACATTCAGTGCTTTCTCCCCTCCAAATGGCTCCCTATGTCAGCCATGGGTTTCACATCACCTAACTTTAGCTGCTAAAAAAATTTCTCTAAGATAGTGTTTTCGGTCTACCTGTAAAACCATTCACATGCCTTAGGTATTTAAAAGTGACAAAGTGCCTGCCAGGATCTGTGCTTACAATGGTCTGCTGCAGCAGAGGAACCAGTGAGTGTGTCCACAGCATCACACACCACCTCCCCTACCTCCAAAGGTGGCACTTGAACTATGTAGCTGCAGCTGGGAGGACCGTGCTCTGTGTGACACCTGTGAGAGAGGCAGAGCTCATTAGCAGGAGCACTGCTGTGCCTGAGTACATCCAAGCTGCTTTAGGCTAGAGCTAGTTTAAATCTTGCCAGCTGGGGCCCAGAGAATGTGCTTGTTTGGTTGGTCACAGGCTGGCAGATCCACATGGCACCACACTGAACGGGCTGAGGGTGCCCAGGGAAGGCAAGGAGCACACATCCAGCCAGGAGGGCAGGAACACATTTGTTTTACGAGCCAGCTGGCTTAGAGAAGGACCCTTCCACTTGAGATAAACTACACAGATCATGGGTTGAAAAATAACACAAATACTTTCCTCTTCAGAATGGGCTATGACATAGAAGAATTGCAGTGTCCTTTTCCAGGCAGAATAATGAGGCTACAGGCCACAAAAGAATGAAATATATTTTTTTATGATCTTGATAATTCTGTGTCCTTTTTTAAAGATCTCATAAAACAACCAGTGAAGTTATAGTTTCTAATATTGATCAATGTGAAGATGGATGCTGAGACATCGGCTTACTACTAAGACTTTCCTCTTTGTAGACCATTAATTATCTTTTGTTCTTTTCACTGTACATCAAGACAAGCTAAAGAATTGTAAGGACTGGAAAAGCATCTGCTCTTATTACCCTTTGTGCTAACTGAATAAAACACCTTGGAATATTTCACTCTAATTATTAGTCTTACACTCCTTTCATTCTTTTGAATTATTTGTGAAAGTGTTATAACCTTTCCTTTCCTCTATTTCAGCACTTTTCAAATATGCAAACGGAAAACAGAGTGAAAGACCGTCCTTAGCTTATTTAAAGCAAGATGGATTTCACTGTAAAAATACCTCTTACTTGGCACATATCTTCTATAGTCTAATGGTCAAGCCTGCCTTCCCTACTTCTTAACTTGTAGTCTAACATCAGATTTTAAATATAGTTAGTTTCTAGGAAGTTTACTATCATGTATAAGGTTCAAAACTACTTTTTCTTCAAAAGAAAATGTTATGAAGAAATGCAGATTTTACAGCTGTGCGTTGCATTGATTACACTTTTCATTCAGAAAAGGATGATTTAAAAACCTCAAATCCTCTTTTTCCTGTACCTTCATAGCAAAAATACTCTCACTTTCCCATTTGAGGCAACTTTTGATTTTATAGGAATTCGAGAATGAAAGGACCTTCTGGGTCATCCTACCAGTTCTATTCTTCCTTTATGCACCAATCCACAAAGCATGACATTTCTTTTTAAGATTTAAAATACCAAATTAGTATCTTGGGCTATGACCTAAGGAAGAGCACTAAGTAGAAGATATTAAGGGAACTTAATACTGCCTTTTGTGAGTGCAAGCTAGTCAGATAGTTATCCGCTTTCCTACCTCTTTCACATTTGTAAGTCAAGGAATTATGCCAAATCTGGTGATCTGCTTGTAATTGTATCACACAGTTCTTGCACTAAAGAATTATTGTAGGGGTTAGAGGTCAGCAGAATATCAATAAGAATTTGAATAATAGAATTTCAGCAAATAAGTGATTTTTCATTCAAGGTTTCCTTTTGAATATTTTTTCCTCCTTGTGATATATCAGTATTACTGCACTACTGAGTCACCTACTTTGTAACAGGAAATCATTTTCCATAATTGCAGAAATTCAGAAATTCTGCCACTACTGCTGCTCATTAACCACAACCCCATCTTCAGCCAGGGTAAATTTGTCTAAAAGGGTGACATCAGCTTATTGCAGCTGAGAATCTGGCTGCAAAACAGATAACCAGCCAATGGGAAAGCCAGGTACTTTCTAAATTCAGCACTCAACAAATACTTCCTGCTTTTGCACCCTGTCCTTGTCTTGAGACCATGATGTACCACTAGAAATCAGCAGCATTTCACAGAAAGTTCATCAGGAAAACGCCTGTTCTAATTGATCTCCATGTTTTGTGAACTTGACTTCTAGATCAGATTATTTTTTCTTATCAATTTTCAAAGACTATTAAAAATTGGGTATTGTTTTACTGTAACCTTCCTCGGTATGTCCCACACTGCTCTCTTGTTATCTTGGTGAACCAGTGTGCCAGTCATGTCCAAAGAGATATAAATAAATGAGCTCATCATGGAAATGACATAGAAGTACCTACATATAGACAAGTGTTGTCAGCAACCACACAAAGGCTTTATATAGAATTCAGTATTTTAGTTGGTAGACTGCAGTGAAATGCCTACCAAACAGCTGGCTCTGATCTCAAGCCAGTCTTTGCAGAAACCAGGGATATGCAGAACTACCGTTTTAGCTCCAGTAATTTCCAGTACATACGTAAGTAGAGAGCTGTATCACTTAGCAATCTTCTAGATTATTATCTGGTCACATGAACTTTGGCATATGAGATAATCCAACTGACTAATATTTCCAGTGATTATGGGCCAAATTATCTAAGAATACACATAGTCGCATGCTTGTGGGGAGCTGTCATGTCAATTTACACTAGCCAAGTTTGTCTCTAAAGATGATTCATTGCTTTTGTACTGCTAGCTGGTTACTTACATTAAAAAAAACCACCGCTTTCTTTGCAAGAAACTTCCTGAAAAAGTGTCAGACACCAGAAAGAGCTTTCTCTCTCCCTGCTAAAGATGAAAGTGTAGGTAAAGAGAATGTAATCCATTAGCTGACAGAAGGTGTGTGGGCCATCCCTCTGTTTACAGAATTCACCATGGTTGCCTATTTCTGAGCAAATCTGACTAGAATTGGTTCTACCCCATGCCTTTTGACCTTTTGTTAAGGGGAGCTGAATAAGGTTGCTGTATTCACCTCAACAGATTAACAGCAGAAACCAGTCAGGAAACCTCTGTCACAACACTTTTCTACAAGGGAAATGGAATTGTTCTGGCAAAACTCTGGATGTGTAAATTTGTGTTGACTTCAAATTTTTAAAATGGAATAGGAATTAAAAAAAACAAAACCCCTGCTTCAGAAACATGCTGAAAATTCATTTTATTGTGTTATTTTCATTACTTTTTATTTCTCATCTGTATGGAACTTTCATTACTTTTGCATTATTTTCTGACACATCTATCATGATAGTGTAAAATAATATAACACATGGCTCTCATGTCATTGAAAATAACCCAATAGGAAATAATATGCAAATAAATGCACTATTAAGTTGGAAAATAAATTGCACTTGAAATGTTTATTGTGTCATAACAGATTGAAATGCTTCAAAATTTATTTGTAATGCAATCTTTCCCAAATTCTACCTCATAAAAATTCAAGACTCATTTTTTTCACTGTCATTTTCAGAGAAAACAACATTTGGGATGGGCATTTAAAAAATAATAATTTGACCAAAAAAAAAGTGATACAAAATATAAATAATAAAACAAAATTTTAAATAAATATTATTTTATTGTAAATAACTTATTTTATTTTATAAAATGAAATAAAATATAAATAATTAAAATAATAAAGAGTAATTTTGACCCTTATTTCTCAGGAATAAAAAGTGAGGCTTATAGAGAGGTTTAGATTTTTGTTTGGATTTTGGTTGCCAGTTCTAGCACAAATTAAGTATATGGCTTAGCTGTAGAACCTCTTTGAATTTGTCTTCCTTTTTCCATCAGATGGCTGTAGATATTTGTGGTTGGTTCTTTATATCTACACAGACTGCTAACACTTAAAATCAAGAAGTGCACCCAAGAAACTCAACCAGTGCTTACCATAGATTGGTGACAATCTATTTGGGAAACTGCATGGAAAAAAAAAAAAAAAAAAAAAAAAGGCAAAAACAAACCCTAAGATCAACCAGTTAAAAAGAAAATTCACAGAAGAACATGCATTGGCAAACAAGTAGTTCTAGTAGTGGCAGAGCTAATAAAGCCTTACTTTCCACTAATAAAGGATCTCAAAGGTTTATCTAGCTGCCCCATATCTCTTCCCTGTCTCCTAAGACATTTCCACTGGGGAAGAATCTGGGGCTTTTTTGCTGCCGTGCACTTGCTGGTTGCCCTGAGGGCTGAGCTGCCTGTGCTGCCTGCTACCAGGAACTAGGTAATCTTTTAAAACCTGGGGGTTCCTTTCCTCTATCAGATGCATTTAAATTTGGTCAGTAGGTCCCATACTATGTTGGGGAGAGCAGGCAGGGAAAGACAGAGAGACAGCAAACCCCCTGTAGTCCAGGAAGAGAAGGTGGAAGCTGAGAAGGGGCAGAAAGGAGTGGGAAGCAAGGGTGATATGTGAGAACAAGTAGACATCATTAGGTCAGTTAGAAATACAAGTACTTTTCACAATACCAAGTGCAATGAAGAGATGTTGGCTGTACTTCTGATGGTCAGACTGACACAATTTGTTCTTTTGAGGCACAAGAAGTGTAGCTGTTAAGAAAGTAAAGCTTGCATTTTAAGGACTTTTTAAAATCCAAAGTTGTTTAAATGTAGGCAGGTATATTACAGAGATAGAATTAATATATACTGCTAGATATTTATAGATCCATGACTACATGGCTCAGGTATTTTGTGAAGAATCACAGGTCTGATTCAGAAATAACCTGAAGCATGTTCTGATGGACCAATAAATCATATGCAGGAGTATTTTAATGCTACAATAATGCCTAGATGAGATGCCATTATACACCTAACTTTCCATCATGGGTTGTGCTGTTAACTACTAGACTAATAAAACACCTACAGCTCCCTATGGTCTTACATTGCTCCAGTACATTCATATTTTGCAATAATCCATGAATTATCCTTGATGCAATAAGGCAAATGTGCGGCTGGGGTAAAATGTCATAACTGTTGGGAAAGAGGACATTTTCACACTGGCTGGGAATCTGTCTCTACAGATACAATTTTGGCAATATTCACTGCTCTGGTAGCATAGCTGTTTTTTACTGTTCACTAGAATGGCTTACATTTGTGAAGAGCTGGAGCACCACTGGTGTCTCAAGAACTGACTCTCTTCTTTTTGATTTGAATCAAGCTTTAATATTTTGGAATATTTATTTTATTTATTATATTTGTTTCTTTATTTCTTCCTCCAGGCTTAGACCTTTTTTATCTAAAATAAGAGGCGTATAAAACTTGTCATTTAAAGGCACTTCTATACTTCTATTAGTATCAGCTAAATCATTACTCTTCTGTTGCAGCTTCTGTAATTCTTTAAATTATCCCTTTAAAAATGCTAAATGCCCTAAAGTTACCAGCTTCTCCTCTCCCCAGTCTCTCTCTTCTAGGAAAATCAAAGGCCATTTCTTCAGGTATTCCATTTAAAAAGCCATATTGAAACAAGAATGATGACAGCAAAGAGCAAGCAGAAAATAATATGAATAGCTGTCTCTTCTCATCTGAAACCATCTGTAGCTATATTGACACTAAAATTATGTGAATTTCTAGTAGAGCGGGAAGAAATAAGTGTAATGCATTGCTACTACAGAATTTGAATATGTTTACCTACTTTACCAAGTATAACTGATAACTGAGGAAGAAAATACTACTGTCATCACCTCCAGCAGTGGGGGGTAGGCATAAGATTCAATTTTTGCAAGCAAGAAAACACACAGATTTTATAACGAGTTTGTAAATGTAATGTATTTTTTTGCAGTGCCTCCCAGCAGGGACTAGATCCCCATTGTGCTGGATGCTGTGGAAACATACAGTGAAAGGCACAAGACACCATGAAATCCTCCTTCCAAAGGGAAGTAAGAAAGAGGACTTCCACAGCAAGGAGCCTGTGTCCAGCTAGCACTGTGTCTGTGGTCCGTCAGCCATATTGCTGTGGGAATTGCCAGCACTGGGAATTGCAGCACCTATTTGTGGTCTTACTATGAAAACCCCCTCCTTTGACACAGCTGGTCATTCAGTTCTGTTGGGCATCTCTGACATCAGAGGCAGGACATCTCTAATGATAGATTGCTTGAATGAGAAAAATTATAATAAAAATCCTACTCATGGAATGAGGCTGCTGTGGATATTCACAGATTCTGCTTGTTCTCCACAAGGAAGAATATATAATCCTCTGAAGTGAAATATTATAAAAATACTAAAAAAAAAGCAATGAAAATATTAAACTCTCCTGGGAAAGGCCTTCTTTACTTTGCTTCCTTATAATGAGGCTAATGAGGAAAGTCTGATGTTAGAGGCAATGTTCTGGTACTGCAAAGAGTTCCTTTGCAGAGTTTCATTGCCTACTTTAGTGATTGCATTTGCTCACCTCAAATGAATGTGGTATCTCTAACCTCCAAGTCATGATGTGAGAAGTTATTTTTATTTGCTAGAGCTGACTATGCAAAAGAGGGCCAGCAATGACTGTTCTTCTCGGCTGTTCACTTTCTGTGATAGAGCTGCAACTCATAGGCCAGACTAATAGATTTCTGATACTAGAGATACCATTTCTGCTTTGCTGACATGCCAGTGTAAATCCGCTGTATTGTTAAGCCACAGTATGCAGATACAAGGGCACTACTGTTTTCGGTGCTTTTCAAACAAAAAATTGCTTGTGAATGCCTTCATACAAAGACAGGCCTTTCAGAGTAATCAGAATAAGCCCTAATTAGTCTTTGGCAAAGATGTAATAATACACACAGTGTTATACTTAAGTGCAAGAAGAGTTGTGTATATACAAGTGATGGGGTTGATGCACAGGCCTGTGTCAATACAATAGTCTTTTAATCTAATAAAAATAACAGTGTTCACATGACTTTCATTAGAGGAATTGCACAGCATGTCTATAAGCACAAACATATAGTTAAATGTTCCTACAGTGTATATTCCTAACCATAAGCATTTAACTATCAGTAACTGGGTTTTACAAAGAGATTTCAGCAGGAGAAGGCATTGTGTAGTGCACAGAGAGCTGGTTTAAGGAACAGCAGGAAAGTAGTTTCCATCATCTTTTCAGCACACCAAGAAAGGAGGCTCTTCCTGAACATCTTAGGAAGCAAGCTCTTTTCAGTAGAAATTAGGAAGTTTTCTGAAAAGAAGGGTCACTGCGTAGTAACCAAAACCTGAGTTTGCACCTCTGTTTACAGCTTAACTTGCAAAATCGGATAGCACAAAAATACTGAGCTCTGAGGCTTTAGATGGGAAAAAGCTTTCTCTGCTGGTTTCCCCAAAGGTGATTTATTCTGTAAAAACTGTATTGTGTAACACTTTCTGCCTTAAAAGCAACTCATGCAAAGTTAATTACATGGCACTATGTTTGTGGGAAAATACATTTTACTACAAGTTAATTTGAAGAAAAAAATATTATACAATGAATGCTATAAAAAACCAGTTATGAGTTGCCTTAACAGCATTTATAAATCAAATCATTGCACATCGATAACTTTAAAACCAACCTACATCAGCCTTTTGGAACTATGCACAAGTAAAACAGTTTTTGAGAATGTATGTGTTTTTCATAAATTGTGGCTGGCAAAAAAAGTAGATTATTTGTTAAAAAATACAAAAAGGAATTGTTTTCTTTCATTTATAATAGTTGATCAATTTTGCATGTTCTGTTTTTTTCTATGCTTTTTTGGAAGCAATACAAAAGCCAAAACCCTTAGACATCTTAGGACTTTTTTTCATTGAAAATATTTCTAACAAGAAATCACTAATTACCTGCCCTCTCTTCTTTACACAGAGACAGGAATTTCATCCATAGAAATTAATAAATTGTGAGAAAGAAAAGGGACTTGTGATCATCTAGGCTCACCTGCTGTTTTACACTGGCCAAAGAAGAGACTTATTCTTTCCTAAATAGTCCTTTCACTCATTGAGCAAGAAACCTTTATGACTCATGTTTCAACTACAGAATATCTTTAAAACTGCAGTATTGATACGAATGTTGAAGAGACTGAAGACTGACCCACAAGACACCCAACTGTTCCTTATCACCCCTTGACTGACTGTCAAAATATGGGCTAAATTTCTTGGTTAAATATTCCTAATTGTGGCTTTCAGGCACCAGCTCTTGTAAGGCCTTTGACTGCTGATTCCTCCTTTCTCTGCCCTGATCCCCCAAAATCTGAAGCCTCTTCTCCATGGCCTACCACCTCAGAATTAATTTCTATGCCAAGAGCAAATGTGGAGGGAAAGATTACAGAATCATAGAATCGACTGGGTTGGAAAAGACCTCTGAGATCATCAAGTCCAACCCTTGCTCCAACACCGCCGTGGTTACTAGCCCATGGCACTAAGTGCCACATCCAGTCTCATCTTACAGACCTCCAGGGACGGAGAATCCACCACCTCCCTGGGCAGCCCATTCCAATGTCTGATTACTCTCTCTGGAAAAAATTTTTTCCTAATATTCAACCTAGACCTCCCCTGGCACAGCTTAAGACCCTGCCCTCTTGTCCTACTGCTGGTTGCCTGGGAGAAGAGACTGACCCCCATCTGGCTACAGATCTCACATTACTCATTATTTCTCTTTTAAATTCTTTAAGTAACTCCCTGGAAAAGGTTGTGTGCACCAAACTACTTGCATAATGCCATATCCATAGCAGAGAAAGTCCCCAGAGCAGGTTGACAATATTAAAGAAATTATATTCCTATGAAGAATTTTATGTTCACAGTGTGAATGTGCAAAGTGAACTGCCGGTGTTGCTGACTCCTGTGAATTTACTTCAAGTTTTGCAAGATTAGGTAATTTTCTTCAAGACCTAGCTCCTGAAGAGATGACTATGGGACAAAATGCCTGGGATTTTCCTCTCCTACTGCTTCCTTTCAGTATTTTTTTTCTGCCTTTCCTGACTGTGGAAAAGCCTGCAGTGTGATGTGAGTTTGTCTTGCGGGCTTAGAAAGCAGACAAATATGTATTTATTCTGTTTCTTTATGTTAAAGATGATCAAAAACTCATAGTAACCACTCAGTTCACTTAGTGTAAGTGACTGGTCCTTCCCAAAAGTATAAGACAGGTAAGAAAGCCAAAGAAAATAATGTTATTTTCATTTTACAGATAGAGAATTAATTCACAGTTACTTTGCTGGATTCAAAACCTATTTATGTCAATTGATTTCTTGAGATCACACAGCTAAACACACCTTTTCTAAATCGCTGACACTGCATTAAGGACAAGAAATTATTTCTTTCTAAAAGCAAAACTAGCTAAATGTATCATGATGTTGCAGACTTTATAGAGCTCCCACTGATCTGAATGGATTCATATGCACAGTCTCATAGAAACTGAACCTCTGGAAGCAGCCACTGGTATTTAACCACATAGCACTAATCATTGAATCACTCTGCCTGAGTTTCTATTAGGTAGAGAAAGAAAAGGTTGCTCTCTCTGCCATTATTTGTTTGTCTCTTTAGATTTATTAATCTGAGAATATTAGAAATGTATTTGCTAAATCATAATAGTCTGAACTACTAACAATATGCAATAAGAGTGCAAACACATACATTTTAAAATCTATGGTTCCTGTTCTTCCTATTATAAATCTTGACAAGTAGTAATTACATGCAATCTCAGGAAACAAAGTTAATCATAATTATCTTAAAAACAGAAAAGAGGCATTAGAAGGGTCATGTTGGGCCTGTATCAGTTACATTTAATTAAACAGAAAATTATGCATAATCCAGTAAAACAGTCTCTTTTTTGCTCTAATAACCAACAGAAACAAAGCTCACCAATACTAACAAGTGTTCGTGGAAGTAAAGAACTCAACTTCAGTACTTTCAGGATTGTCTTAGGAAGGGACTATCACAGCAAATAAAGGGACCTAGACAGCTAGGTGAATGAGCATTCAGAAAACAAATTTTTAGGCAGTCTTGGAAATCTCAGCCTTGTACTGTACTTGTACCAATCCCTTGGTGTGCTGGCCATGTAAATTGAACACAAATTCCTGTTTCTCAGAGACTTTCAGTTTACAGTTGTTATTGCTCCCTTGTGTGTATTTTACCTCTATATGGAGAGTACTTCTCAATCACCACTCATGTCTCTCTTTCCACCACTGCAGGGGCAGAGTCCATGGTTTGGATAAGGTGTAGAAAATCTTAAGGCTCATCAAAATTCAGAATAAAAATTAAAACACGGGTCTGCTATCATTGCAACAGCATGCATCATGGAAGGATTCCTGAAATGTGGCTCTTTATCTTACTCTGTTTCTGTCATATATTTCTTTTAATGACACTATAGGAAAGCTCAAGATAAAGAACAGACTCAGTCTTTTTTTGGATCAAAACCTAATTCAGTATAGTATGTAGATAACCTAACTGTGTAAATATCACTCAATAAATTAAATAATGTGAACACTACCATTAGAACTGGTATTAATAGTCATCATATTTATTTGACCGTTTTGTACATATTTCCTCTTTGTTTAGATTAAAAAAAAAATAAAAAATATTTTGCCTCATAAAGAATGAACAAATGAGACATTTACCTTTAACTAGGCATACAAATTGCAAAAACACCCTTTAAATGATCAAGAACACTAGAAATCTGGTAGTATTCCACCTTACATATTTCAAAGGCATTAAACGCTTGAAGCAAACTTATCTACCAGTTCCAGCTGTTGCCAGTGAGGATAAGGGAATTTTTTTATTTTTATTTTTTTCTCTTCTAGCAAAACAGTAAGTCTCAAAACTCTACTATGTTACTGAAAAATTCTATAGTCTAAATAGATTAGGATTCCCACTTTCATGGCATGCAACAGACCAGCTCTTCCGCTGAGAATCACAAAATGAATCACAAAAACTGTGATGCAAATATTTGTGAAGCATTTTTTTAGCTGTTTTTTGTGGGTCTGTAAACTTCATTCCCACCTAGTCCTCTCATCCTACTTATAAAATTTGGCCGTAGTTTATATTTTTTCTCACATTATTAAAACAAACAAACTAAACAAACAAAATCTCAAAATACCTCTTTTAGATAAGACTCTTTGTTTAAAACTTAAAATTTTTTTAAAATGCCACGTTCCTGCCCAATCTAATAAGTAGTGTGCAGTTGAGTGTGTGTGGATACCAGCATTACTGAGATGGTAAGGTTTACAAATGTATTAAAACTGAATATCCACTTTGAAGCAGACATTTCAGTCTCATGCTCTGAAATAAACACTGTCAAGAGACAGCCTAAGGACAGATCTAGAGTCCACAGAACAACCAGGAGGTCTAAAACAAACCAGTGCTGGATTATTTGTAAAAAACCTGGAGAAAAGCAGCCCAGAATTGTGACTAACAAAAAGTTCTGAGTATCTCCCAAAGAATGAAAGTACTTCTACTGCAGAGTAAGACCACAACACAGTGAAAACAGAGTCCCTGAACTGGCACTGTGTGAACCAGGCACATCCCCAGCATGCTGGAATAATACACTCACCTTGTCCACAATGCAGATCTGCTTCTTGCTTTGCATATCAAGAATTTCTACTTCAAAGTATGTGATTTTTGAATGTTTGAGCGCTGGTGACGGTTTGATTTGGCCAGCAGAGAGCACAAGCTGAGAGAAGTTGAGAAGAGAGCGTGAGTCATTGTGAGACATGGACAGAGCTCCTCCATCGGCTGCGGGATCGCTCGTGCGTTCTGGAGCGCTGGGCTTCTGCCTCTGGTGCATGGCGTGACCCCGCAGCAGCGATCGTCATATCAACAGGGGACAGTTCCAGGGGAAAATGTTTCCTCCCTGCATCGGTTAAATACAGCCACAGACTGATGAGACACAAAAGGTCAAGTGGCATTCCATTTTAAGTGCACTGTCTTATTTAGCAGGAGTGAAAACAATGACTCTGTAATCCATGTCTATATTTAACCTGCCATCATGATGTGCTGTATTAGTGCTGGTAATGATTTTTTTGTTTGTTTGTTTTATTTAAACCAGCATTTGAAACAACACAACTAGAAATTCTCTATCAGAAGATGTCAGATCCTGAAATTCCAGAGCCCCAGGGGAATCAGTAACGAATGGAGTAAATTCCACTGTTACCTACTGAGACAGATATTTAAAGCGCCCACATGTACACATATGTATGTGTGTATGTATGTTCCCTTAGTGTGCATCTACAAAATCACATCAGATGTCATCCATTCTAGAAATACCTACTAACAAAACACCAGAAGTTCATCAGCAAAATTTTGGGGCTCCTTGCAAATATCTGCTTGTTTTTGCACTATGGATATTCTGTTATTTGGTGAGATAGAACTTTTCTTAAAGCTCTGCCAGGGAAAAATCAACTGAAGTAAAGGAAATTATAACCATAAAGGCATTAATTTGGGCTTGAATCATTTTACTATTTTCTTATTCTTTCCTGACAATTTTCACAATGCGTGTCTGCAGCAAAACAAAAGCAGCTTTAATGGTAAAAATAAAGATACATAAAACAACAGATTTTCTCTGAAAGTGCTTCCCCAAGGCTTGTTTAAACTTCATTTTTCCATTTATGACACTTTAATAGGATTTAATAGAACTAGCAGCACTTTTCCATCCTGAGATTCTCCCTAAATTTCCCTGGGCTGCTTAGGATTACAGTGTCAGAAGGGCACCGCAAATTCCTGCAGACAGCTCTTTCCAGTGGAGATACAGAGTAAGTTCTGAATACATTTCTCCATGCTAAAACCTCAGAAAAACTACAATCAGTATTGCAAAAATCATACTGGTTTGTTACACTGAGGAAATTTAATTAAGTGGAAAAAAAATTCCACAAGATAAATGTTACCAGACAACTAATAACCCGTCTGGGATGTAGTGTGGGAATAGAACAGGTCCCTTTTCTTTGACTCTGTTATAACTTACAGAAAATTTAGTGGTCACTGCATCTTATCCAGAGACACATGGCAAGAAGCTCTATGAAATAACAGAGAAAGTAACTGATAAGTTGCTGCAAGAAGCCAAATGAGAGTGACAGGGACCCCCAAAAGAAGGTGATTTCCACACTATGCTGTTGATAGAATAAGCCATGCTTTAGCAAGTTGTATATGTGCTTAAGTTCTTGAAAATCAAGCCTGCATACGTGAAATGTGTCCTGCTTATGGAAAAGACATAGGAGAAGAAAATGGCAAATTGGCAGGGGATGAATTCGTGGATGGGTCTGAGCTCAGTGATAACAGGACTGGACATTTGAAATAATAAAATACTCGCAATATCAAGAGCTAGTTGAATTTATTTATGATTCTTTAGCCAGTTGTTGTGACTAAAGAGGCTAATTGCAACTCATAGCTAAGATATTTTATGCCCACATGACATGACAAACTTTGGTGTAGCTAAGCCTGAGAGAAAAGTCCCTGTTACTTGTTGATGCAGTCATGCAGCCTTTGAATGCCTTCACTGGCTTTGTTAATGGAAAGCCCTGACTGTGGGAATGCAGATGCATAACAATACTGATCACCTACTAAAAAAAAAAGATTAAATTTTGGCTATACTGAAATCAGTCATTATCTTGCCAAGACAGTATCTAAAGGAAAAAATTGTTAAACTGAACAAGATTATATTGTGATCGTTATATTGTGATCGTTATATTGTGAAGTACACCTGCCTCTGAGTTTAAATGAAAGGTGTGCAAGGAACCACCACCTTGGCGGAGTCAATATAGCAAGCAGCAATTTTGGTATAACCTAATCAGAACATGGAGAGAGACAAATTGTTGGCTACCTGTGAGGGGCTTGCTAAAAACAGATAGGTAAAGATTGCAGAATACATGGGTCCTAAAACCCAAGTGTGAGATATACTTATTTGAATGGACTACTATAAGGAAACTGTACAACGTGCTGTACAAGAGATGAGATAAACTGATACAATATCCCTTTTTAGCCACAAAATCTGTGAATCAGTGTGATGTAATAGCATATATTAATAAATTTCTAAATTTATTTCAATTCAAAGGCAATAAAGATTAATATTGATCATTATGGCTAATTTCTATGTATATAAAGGAACTGGTTTTGCAGTCATTACTGTGGGTACATTTATAACATTTAAAATTATAACATCTGAGCTGCTGCTTCTGAAAAAAAAGCTTTTGATTTACTTCAGATATTTAAATGATCAGAATTCTATTACTGACCAATAACCACTTAAATATCTGTACCAATTCCAGGAAAATGCTTAAAAACTATATGTCTATTTTTTCAATCTAAGGTAATCATATGCAATTTCAATATTTTGATGAACAACAGTCTTTACAGACCCAAAACCTTTGCTGGCATAAACTAGGAAGGCTTCTCTAAAGGTGACTGGTCCTTTCCTCACTGTTATATTATGGGTCTAGGATTAGACTGCAGCACCATGTCTACAGCAAACATATTGCTTGCATATAAGGTGGGTGAAAGCTACTCTACCAAAAATAATCGGGGATAGAGTTACCACTGATAACCTAAGCTCTAAAAGGGAGAGGCACAAAAGCCGTGGAGATTTTGCCATTAATGTAACAAGTGCTGCAATTGCTTGAAATGTCATCAGCAAGTTTGAATGTTCTGGCTCAACTGAGGTAATCCAGCCCATTTTGTGTAGAAGTGCACATGGAAGGGAAATATTAATTACTGGACAAAAGGCACATCTTCCCTTTCAATGCAGTTATTGTACCTCATCTCAATCTCTAACACTGGAGATGGGGAGTCCCAGCACATGGCTACAAGCAATCAGTCCCATGGTGAGATTATTGATCTGCATTACATGGACATAAGCTGCTGTTCCCAGAGCTGTGATGGGGCTGGCAGCCAGCAGTCACTGAGTTCCTGACCTCAGCTTCATTCTGGGACTCAGAGAGGAGTCAAAGAGCACTCAGCAAGAATTAAATCACCTCTGACAGCTTCAACTTGCACTGAGTTTCCTGCCATATAAGGGGCCTATATTTTTAGGGGGCTCAAGAATGGGCATCACTCTTCTCAAACAGTGGCTCTGCCTCCTCTCCTCACTTGGCACTTGGCTGACATGCGTAGCTTTGGAGGCAGGCAGGCACTTCGTTAAGCCATTGTTTTGAGAGGTGTTTTTTCCAGGAGGGAGGGAATGTCTGCCCCCAAAGCATGCAGCAGGGACATTAGTTAACTGAACTGCTGATATTTTCACAACAAAAGTAACACCTGTAGTGGATTTTTTGGCACCCTTCTAATCAATATCTGGAAACAAGCATCGGCCTGTGCAGGTCATGACGAAATAGGTAACAAAGCACTGATCAGGGACTAAGACTTAGCATTCAGTTTCTCCTTATGACACTGAATTCCTGTGAGGTGTCAGGGAACTGCTGTTTTTCCTGCTTTTCCTTCCCATTCCACACACCTGCCCTGCGTGAGGCTCTCTTGTACTGTGCATTTTGCAGACAGCCTGGCACAAAGGGATTTCAAAGGATCTCAAGGCGCTTCTAAAGTTCCTTTTCATCTTTGGTTATGTTTTGTACTCTTCCATCCCCAGAGAACTGGTCACCTCTTTTCAGTCTGCAGAATGTCAACTGTTAAGTCAACAGCAGAGGGTCATCTCTGTCAGTCCAGATGCTTGTCAGCAGCCCCTCACACAGCACTTTTTATCCTACACACTTCAAATGCTTGTTGGTAGCATAGCAGGGTTATTCCTTTCCCACAGGCTTTGACCCCAAGATACAAAACTCCAGAGCCCAAAGTATGTGCAGTTCGGTACCATAGGTCATGAAGCCTAAAACAAAGCAGAGGAGGTCACACACACTCACCATTTTTGGAGATTCTACCAATCATTTTTCTGGGGAAGGAGATGCTGGGGTCAAGTGCTCAACTGTGTTGGAAACAAGCAGTGAAATCCCCTTGCTAAAGGAGGTCTGAACCAGTACATTCACATGGCACATACCATCCCTCATGGCCTCATCACCTTGTTTAGCAGCTGTGCAGCCCTTACACCTGGTACTGTGTTTGATCCAACCAGCACTGTTCACATCTCCCCATTTCAAACTTGAATTTCATGTTTTCAGGGCCAGACAGGAGCATAGCTGTGCTTTCAGACTCTTTTTACTCAGCTGTCCAAGGGAAGATTTAAGAACCGATCTAATGTACTCATTTGGAAAAACACTAACAATAATTTGTGTGTCTGGCTCCTGGCTTCATCTGGCTAAGAGTTTAGGAATATGTTTACCTGATTATTTGGGGGCCTAATGCTTTTCAATATTTGGGTTGATTCTGTTATCCATATCAATTAAGTAATAACTACAACGTATTTCTGAAGCACTGCAGAAATTTAAGCATGTGAGCCTGGCTGTTAGATATTAAGAACATAGATCTAAGATTGCAGTGTATAGTATGTGAAATTTGATAGTGTTTATTCCCAAATGCTGCTTGTAAAGGCTGCATGGTAAAAAAAACAAACAAACAAATAACAACAACAACAAGACACCAACCAAACCAAACCAAAAAAACCCTGCATGAATCTCTGGTGTTTCTTTGCCTGCACATGCCTATCTTAGCAGCCACAAAATCAATTTTAAGCTTTCTATCTACATGTGCGTGGACACCAATAAAAAGCTGCTTTGAAGAAGCTCCACATAATTACTACTAAAACTACCTGGATAGTTTAATTTTATCTCTTTAAGCTAAAGCTCTTAATAAATAAGTAATGGACAAGGTAAAAAGGCACAGAAGGCAAGTTCCCTGACTCTAACACTAAACAATCCTAAAGCTATTTTAAATAATGCTGCAGTCAGGACTAAACCTCACCAGCTAAGGGACAGGGTAAAAGTGATATACACCCAAGTTTCTCCCCGTCAGCTATACTGGCAGGGCTCCTCAGCAGAGGATTTCAGCCTTTCTGACCCTGTGAACTGTGCAATGGAAACATTACATGGCCAAAAGCCACAAGCCTCAGGCCACATCCTTCAGAGTTTGTGAGAAGGGAGAGTCCAGGGACCAGCTTGCAAGCAGGGCCCAGAGATCATTAGTGCCCACCTTGTCTCTGCAGGAGTTTTTACCTCTGACCACAGCGATGATGTTTTGTCAGCCGTTTGAAAACTCACTGCAGTAGCCTGGAATTATCCTTCTGGCTTTGAAAACCGAAAATGTTTACTTTAAACTTTGTTGTGGGTGGTGCCAATTAGAAGCAAATTCACAGTGCAAAACAAATCCAAAGCCAGTGTTTATTTTATCCCCCACAAATATCCACAAGAGACACAAGGGAAATAAGTGAAGCTGAAATACAGGCACAGTAATTCTATCTGCAAGCAGTACAAAGTGAAACCTCCACCTCCAGACCCAGTAACACACAAACCCACACCTACTTCTCTACAAAAATAAGTACTGCATGATACAGAACTCAAATCTGATGACAGGCAGGATATATCGTAACAGACAGCTGGTGGACTGCAGTACAGAAGTCCAAGGAGATGCTTCTGGTAATAAAGAGGCCCAAATGAATCTTCTTAGGTGACCAGTCTTTTAAGGTTACTGACAATAAATAGCATATTTACAACTGTGCAGCTGAGAAGTTTCAGTTCTTGTTTAAATGAAATTAGTGCAAATTCTGCTATTCCTGATGTTATTAACTCTCATTATTTTAAGCACATGATGTTCTTTTCCCCTAAATACATGGCATCTGGAAGTACATGACTGTGGAAAATACCTTTTTTTTTTTTAACTTATATATTTTATTATTCTTTTTCACTCAGGAAAAAGTGTAGCTCTTAGAAATATACGAGAATGCTTGAAACTTCACCTCAAAAAGTCTAGAGAAAAAGGCTTTCTTTTCTTTTTATTTTCCAAAACAAAGTCTATGATTTTTAGCTATTCTTGGCATTTTGCAGCAGACAGGGAGATCAACACTGTACGAGTTTAAGTCCTTGCACAGACAATATGCTTTGTACCCCATTGTTTCTTTGAGGCAAAGATTAGAAAGCAGTATTAGAAAGCAGACAAAGAAATGTCACACAAACTTGCCCAAGAACTACTTTTAAGGAAACCTCCACTGACCTTTACCTGCAGAATTTTCCCTACGGCATTACACTCATCCCTTAACATGTCCTCAAGCAGCATCTGCCTTCCAGTGGCAAGTGTTTCCATACTTTGCCTTAATGTAGCGTGACTCCCCTTACTGCATCATCAATTCTGCCTAATAAAATGGCACCTCAATTAACAAAGGTTAGAAACTGGCTTACAAATGTTTGGCTTTATTTCAGCTTTTCACAACAGGCTTTGTGTACTCTAACGTGCCACTGCTTACTTGAGGAAAGCCATTGCGATGAGCTCCCTGTCAATCTCAGCCCAGCAGCAAACCATTCTCATGCCCAGCAGCAAAGCTAGAACAAGGCAACATCTGGGTGCATGAGACTCCTCAAAGCATGGACAGGCAGCAAGTTTCCATGCATTTAATTGTGGTTTTATGTTATCATGCCACTTCACAGTGTAAAGAGAAAGGGCTGAGCAGATTAATGAAGGACAGGTGCTGATACCCTGTACTTCACAGCAGTGAAGCTTACTTCATGTCCTCACTTAATTTAAACTGAGTATAGGTATTACTGACAGCATTTTTTTTAAATCCCCTCTGAGAACATATCCTGATGAGATAATGGATTGTAATTTTGCAAGATAAGATCAAGTAACCACATTATTGGAAGCTGATCAGCCACTAAGTAAGGATAATGAAAAGAAATACAGTAAGGCAAAGCCATTTTTCAGAAATGACAGCAGTACAGAATTAGGAAATCCATGTTCTTACAGCTGAGATTAAGTGCATCTTTCTTTTGGGGAAAACTATTACATGCAAAATGAAGTTAGAGTCACTTGGAGTAGTTTCAGGAAAACAAAATGTTTTTTAAATATACAGTTTTTAGTGACACTGAAGCATTTAAAAAGAGTTATTCATTTGGATGCAAAGATTTTGAGTTTTAGAACAATCTGGTCTCCGATAATTTCTGACCAGTAGGAGGGAAGAACAACCTTGACTGGAACACCTACAGATTCTTAAAGGAGCTATTCAATCATTAAAATATTCAAAAGGTTTTGTTTGGTAATGTAGAATGTACAAAAATCCTGAAAGCTCAATAATTGTCACAAAATATGATCAGAGTCTTTCAGACAATTCAGAGATATATTTAAAAGTTCACAATGATGAAAAGAAACCTAACTGCTATTTTACAATCATTCTTTATTGTCTGAAGTTCTTGGGATGATTGGTCTTTTATTACTTTTGAAATGTTACGTGGTATTTCTTCTCATTAAAGAAGCCAAATTGTACTTTTTAATTTCAGGACTTCATTAATTAAGTTTCTGAAACATCTGTCAGCATAACCTCCCTCTTTCACAAACTTTCAAGTTTCCAGAAAAGTTGCCATTTATTATGATATTTTTAATACTCAGGTTCAGCCCAAAAATTATTCTTGAGCTAAAATAAAAATTATCAGTCTTTTTTTACAATCATTTTGTGACTAAAAAATATTCTTGTGACATTTTTCTCTCAAAGCCAAAAGATTTTGAGAAACAATTCCTGAAAACTTGGAATTAGACAAGTAAACAAAAAAGGACTTTATTTCATTAGAACTGTTGTTCAGTGACAGTTTTTTTCACGCTTAAAATGTTTGGAAAAAATTTTCCATGCAGCAAAATTGAGAGGAAAAAAAAGAAAGCATGTTCATCAGAGAGAATTAATAATAATAACAACAACAATAATAATAATTTCATTCTCCTGTTTAGACTCTTCTGCCTGTACAGATAAATCATCTGCCCCCAGCCTATTACTATTCTCAGTAACAACCCTGATAAAGAAGTGACCCTTCCCCAGTTTGGGTATTGTCCTGGGTTAGTAAGTGCCTGCTGGTTTGACCAATATTTCTGACAAGACTGCATCAGAGACCAGGGTCTCCTCATTACTATTGTTTAAAACAGTACAGGAAATCTATCATATTTAAGGCACTACAAGAAACCCACTCTTTATTTATACTTCAGAAGCAGAAAGAAGTTTTACCTGAGAACAGACCATTTTTCTGCTAGGCTGGGGTCTGGTCCAGCATGGGAAGTAGTGCTGAGCCAGGCAATTCTGCTAGCAGCAGGCTTTGGTGGGAGTGTCAGACTTACTACCACAAATTTATCAGGTCCATGTGGTCTAGATTACCCCCTCATCAAACCTGCCATCCTCACAGCACCTGGAGCCACCATATGCCCTGAAATAAAATCTGCCTTTTCCTAGAAAATTCAGCCAGACTGGGCAATGCTGACAGAATCATGGCAAGTAGTGGTTCCGTGGGGTGTCCAGTAGCACACCCACATGAGCCATGCTGAACTATAAGAGCTGGCTGTCTCACAAACTAGTTGAGCAACCTGGTCCTTTTGCTCATGACTAAACATGATACAGCTCTAGAGCTCAGGTACAGAAAGACCTGCCTCCTGACTACCTCCTGCTCCTTGGAGAACAAGCCTGAAATCAGGCTCTTGACTCCATGTGTAACTTCCAAGGTTAAAATTCAGATGAGGACCCCATGCTGAGACACCTGCCTCCTCGACACAAAGTACAGTGTGCCCTGGCAGCTCAATGTTGGACTCTGAATACTTCTCCAGGACCCACCTGCCTCAGAGCAGAGGGCTGTAGCACTTGGATCGCGTTCAGGATCTAGTCTGTGCACTCCTGCGCCATGCCACAAGTTTGTACTCTGAGGACAAAGCAGAACTGACCTGTAGGGGAAGTGATGTACCCACAGACATAATGCTGATGAATCTCAATACAGCATCAGGGCATCCTGCCATACACAAGAGGATGGAGCTCATGTGAGCTCAAGGCTTCTCCTCTCTTCCATTGTTAACTACCAGAAAGAAATGCAGATATAAGTGTGTATTTCATCTCTGTCAGGGTATTATACCACACAGTAACCTGAACAAGTTGAAAAGAAGACAGTTTTAAACTTGAGTGCCAGGCAAAATGATACTGTTAGCTCAAGAAAAGTTCCTGTGGCTTCTTGTGAAACATCTGAATCCCTAGTGAAGAAAGAATTTTCTACCTGGCTCTCTGTTGCTGGCAAATCCCCGTTTATTCTTGCTTTGTTTAATCACACCAGCATCAGCACAGAAGCATTTTAATGTAAACAAATTTCTTCTGTACTGCACAGTTCACAGAGAAGAATACACTGATTTGTGTGAGGTTTGCAAAGCACAGACTTCCCTTGTCCTCTAGCAAGTCAAAAGGAGAGAGGCTTGCTGCTGCTTTTATTAGTTAGCATGTGACAAGTCAGCGATAAGTAGTTTGGCTCTAAGGACAAGCACAGCCAAAGCAAGAGATTGCCACAGTAGACTCTAAAACCTTGACAGAACTGATATGTAAGCCCGGGCTGCCAAAAGACAGCACTTGTTGCTTGACACATTAGGACAACAGCATGTCACTCAACACCTCTGGAGTCTGAGCTCCACTTTAATAGCTCCTAGTCAGGAATGACTGTGACCAGCTTGCAAACAATGGCAGGACAACTACCATGTGGTTACATCCAGCTGTCAGAATTATCTTTGCTTCTTAAAAAGAGGAAAAAAAAAAAACAAAAACCAAAAACACTGATGCTGTTCACAGGCTGACAACTGTCTCTGTAAAGCGTTCCTGCAATTTCCATAGACATCCTGGGGGCAAGGTCATACAGATACATAAGACAAGGAGAGCCCTGACATTTAGCAGTCTGGGAAGGAACACTGGAGGATTACAGGTAAGATAAGAACATGCCTCCCCACAAGTTCCTGTTGCAGAAAGCAACTCACATCCACAGACAACTTCAAAAATGCTGTAGAATAAAGCCCCTGGGTAGAAACAATGTACTCCCTCTATATCCAGCTGTAGGAAGTACTCTAAAAGACTGATGGTGCTGCTTATTTATAAGAGTGAGATGAAAGAAGATTCAAGATCACATCTGCAATCTTCCAGGGCTAGAAATTAACTGGTGGAAAGGGAAAACCCACAGTTGCCTAGTGGGACTTGATGCAGTTATTGCTGGTTCGACAATCTGATGAGATATATTTTTTTTTTTTTTTACAAGAACCCTGTCTTACATGTGCTATCTTCCAGCAGGAGACTGGAGTATGTCTGCATTTGAAAGGACCCACACCCAGCAACCATGTTGCTACACATCCTATATAACCTCAATAGACAGGACGTGGGACCAATTCTTTGAAAAGCAGTAAGGTATAGCTTTTCTTTTTCTTTTCTCACCATCAGCTATTTTTCCATGCGGCCAGCACCTCAAGCTGTCAGATGTCTGGCAAACCATGTACTGCTGCAAATGCACTTTGACATAATCCTTGTGTACTGCGCTGTCGTGCCGACTGGGAGGTGTGAGCTGACCAGGGTTCTCGCTGTGCATGCATGACAGCCACACTGTACCTTCACAGTCTCTCTCTTCTCTCTCTCCAGAGCTGCAGATGACTGGTCATCACTGCCATACAAAAGACACGGCTCCAACTGCTTTCTGCTGCAACTTTCCCCTGAGAGCAAACCATGTACAAGCACCACAGATGCTGTATCTGAGTCCATCCAGTTTAGCGGTCTTTGTGCCAAAGCTCTTTGCATTATGTCAGCCCCAGGAGCAACTGTCTGTGCCTGCAAGTTTCTTTACAGATAAGGAACCTGCTTTGCTGCTGTTGTTGTTAATACAGAGGACCTGGGACTGTCATTCTGTTCTCAAAAAGAAGATGATTTCTCATGCAAAATACAGCATGGAAAAAACTACTAAAGACACTTGATCACTGTCTGTTGCAGGAGTTTTTTTGTAGGTATAGCTATTAGAAACTCAGGCTTGTAATGAACATTTGAATTCACAGCTTTTCTCTGAATTCACAGCATTTAGAACAAAGCTGACTGACCACTGGTGTCAGCTTGTTGTAAGCTAAGCACAGGACACTACCTACATAGAGGAAACCAAAACTCCCTCTAGCAACATTCTTTCAAAACACTTCCTTGCAGACTAACACCCATTTAAACCTAAATACTTCGTTCTTCATCAAGAATAAAAATACAGCTTTAATGAACAGGGCCAAAAAAAAAAAATCTCTTGATGTTACTCCCAGAAAACATTTCTGTTTTCAGCTAGATGTAGCTCTCAAGGATAAAAAAGAATCCATGAATCTGTCAGAACAGGAACATAGCAACCTTCTATCTTTTTTTTGCATAGCTTACCACCAGGTGTGCTGGTTTAAAAGTTAACCAGCAGGGGGAATGAACCCAACTCAAAGGAGAGATTATAAGTCAGAATAACAATTTATTAAAATAATACAGTAAGTACAATAATACAAACAAACAATTGGTCTCAACCCACAAAAACCCAAATGTGTAACCCAGTACCCTGGGGCCTGAACAAAGTGGTGTTCCTTGGGCCCTGTTTGAGTCCAAAGTAAAGGGAGAGGGGAAGAACCTGCTGGTGGGAGAGCTGCTGCAGTCTGGGCAGAACTGGTGATCGCAGTCCAGTGGTGGTCTAAGTCTGGTTGAGAGCGATGAGATGCAGCCGTCCTCTGGATCCCACGAGTGGGTTGAAAAATGTTCCAAAACTCCAAGATTATATATCCTCCAGTTCAGGCAGGAATGTTCAGTGCTCCCCTCAGGGCGGGGAGTTTCACAAAAGGTGTGAGGACAGAAACATCCTCCTATCTCACAGGCCTCTTAACACCTAGTTTATAGCCTGAGGAGTCAGGCTCTATGGGCAGAAGGTGCGAATAGTCTATTGACAACAATAGTCTAGTTTCTGGGAAATGACATGGAAGGCTATAGAATACAGTTTTGGGTTACACCCACCATGCTCTATGGGCAGAGGGTGCGAATAGTCTATTGACAACAATAGTCTAGTTTCTGGGAAATGACATGGAAGGCTATAGAATACAGTTTTGGGTTACACCCACCATGATGAACTGATCTCAGCTGTCCTAACTAGGACATTATCCACCCCTTATTCTATGCCATCCATGTCATGCCCAAATTAACCCCCTTTAAAAACTATATCCCTTTAAAACTATATACATCTATCTATCTATCTATCTATCTATCTATATACAATGAAACATTACAGACCATTCTCACTCAAAATTAGGTCCCCTTGTGGTACACAACGTGTCTCCCCATCTTTTTGCATTACCCACCACGTGGAACCAGGTCCCTGAGCAAAAACAATCCCTCGGATGGGTTTGCCTTTGCTTGAGGTGGGACTAATCCAAACAGTCTTCCCTAACATTCCTCTCATATGTACCACGGGGACTTTATCTCCATCTACAGTATGCAAAAGTTCTGATTGGGCAGGGCCAGCTCGATTGATGGAACCTCGGGTGTTGACCAACCAGGTGGCCTTTGCTAAATGCAGCTCCCAGTGTTTGAGAGTCTCCCCACACAGTGCCTTCAGAGTGGTTTTCAGCAATCCGTTGCACCGCTCAACTTTTCCAGCAGCTGGTGCATGGTAGGGGATATGATACACCCACTCAATGCCGTGCTCTTTGGCCCAGGTGTCTACGAGGCCATTCTTGAAATGGGTCCCATTATCAGACTCAATTCTCTCCGGGGTGCCGTGTCGCCACAGGACTTGTTTTTCAAGGCCCAGGATGGTATTCCGGGCAGTGGCATGAGGCACGGGGTATGTCTCCAACCATCCAGTGCTTCCTTCTACCATGGTCAGTACGTAGTGCTTGCCTTGGCGGGTTTTGGGGAGCGTGATGTAGTCAACTTGCCAGGCTTCCCCATACCTGTACTTCGACCACCGTCCACCATACCATAGAGGCTTCACCCGCTTGGCCTGCTTGATGGCAGCACATGTCTCACAGTCATGGATGACCTGTGAGACAATGTCCTTGGTTAAGTCCACCCCTCGGTCACGAGCCCATCTGTATGTTGCATCTCTCCCCTGGTGACCGGAGGCGTCATGGGCCCATCGAGCCAGAAATAATTCTCCTTTGTGCTGCCAATCCAGATCTACCTGAGAGACTTTAATCCTGGCAGCTCGGTCCGCCTGCTCGTTGTTACGATGCTCCTCATTAGCCCGTTTCTTGCCTACATGAGCGTCTACGTGACGGACCTTCACACTCAGCTTCTCTACCCGGCCAGCGATGTCCTGCCACATCTCCGCCGCCCAGATGGGTTTCCCTTGGCGCTGCCAGTTGGCCTTTTTCCATCTTTCCAGCCATCCCCACAGAGCATTGGCCACCATCCATGAGTCAGTGTAGAGATAGAGTCTTGGCCACTTCTCTCGTTCAGCTATATCCAAAGCCAACTGAACGGCTTTAAGCTCTGCAAACTGACTTGACCCACCTTGTCCTTCAGTCGCTTCTGCAACTCGCCGTGTGGGACTCCATACAGCTGCCTTCCATTTTCGGTTTGTCCCTACAATGCGGCAGGAGCCATCCGTGAAGAGCACATATCGCCTTTCATCTGCGGGTAGCTTGTCATATGGTGGGGCCTCCTCAGCTCGTGTCACCTTCTCCTCCTCTTCTTCAGAGGATAGTCCAAAACTCTCACCTTCGGGCCAATTGGTGATAATTTCCAGAATCCCAGGGCGATTAGGATTCCCTATCCGGGTTCGCTGCGTGATCAGAGCCATCCACTTACTCCATGTGGCATCGGTGGCATGATGTGTGGAAGGAACTCTTCCCTTGAACATCCAGCCCAGCACTGGTAGTCGGGGTGCCAGGAGGAGCTGCGCTTCGGTGCCGATTACTTCTGAGGCAGCTCGAACTCCTTCATAGGCAGCCAGGATCTCTTTCTCAGTTGGTGTATAGCTGGCTTCAGATCCTTTGTATCCCCGACTCCAGAATCCCAGCGGTCGTCCTCGGGTCTCCCCAGGCACTTTCTGCCAGAGGCTCCAAGAAGGGCCATTCTCCCCGGCTGCGGTGTAGAGCACGTTCTTCACGTCCTGTCCTGTCCTTACTGGCCCAAGGGCTACCGCATGGGCAATCTCCTGTTTAATTTGTTCAAAGGCTTGTTGTTGTTCGGGGCCCCACTGGAAATCATTTTTCTTCCGTGTCACAAGGTAGAGAGGGCTTACAATCTGACTATACTCGGGGATATGCATCCTCCAAAAGCCCACAGCGCCTAGGAAAGCCTGTGTTTCCTTCTTGCTGGTTGGTGGGGACATGGCTGCTATTTTGTTAATCACCTCCATTGGAATTAGGCGGCGTCCATCTTGCCACTTCACTCCTAGGAACTGAATTTCCTGAGCAGGTCCCTTGACCTTACTCCGTTTAATGGCAAAACCGGCTCTTAGGAGAATCTGGATTATCTTCTCTCCTTTCTCGAAGACTTCGCCCGCTGTGTTCCCCCATACAATGATGTCATCAATGTACTGTAGGTGCTCTGGAGCCTCACCCTTTTCCAGTGCAGTCTGGATCAGTCCATGGCAAATGCTGGGACTGTGTTTCCACCCCTGAGGCAGTCGATTCCAGGTGTACTGCACACCTCTCCAAGTGAAAGCAAATTGTGGCCTGCACTCCGCTGCCAAAGGAATGGAGAAAAAAGCATTGGCTATGTCAATGGTGGCATACCACTTGGCTTCCTTGGACTCCAGCTCGTACTGGAGCTCCAACATGTCCGGCACAGCAGCACTCAGGGGTGGTGTGACTTCATTGAGTCCACGGTAATCCACCGTCAGCCTCCACTCTCCGCTGGACTTACGCACTGGCCATATAGGGCTATTAAAGGGTGAGCGAGTCTTGCTGACCACCCCCTGGGTCTCCAGTTCACGGATCATCTTTTGTATAGGGGTCACAGAGTCTCGGTCGGTGCGGTATTGCCGACGGTGCACTGTTGCTGTGGCTATCGGTACCAATTGTTCTTCAACCTTCAGCAGTCCCACAGCAGAGGGGTCCTCTGAGAGACCAGGCAAGGTGTTCAACTGTCTAATTTCCTCCGTCTCCACAGCAGCTATGCCAAAAGCCCAACGAAGTCCTTTTGGGTCTTTGAAATACCCACTCCTCAGGTAATCTATGCCAAGGATACACGGGGCCTCTGGACCAGTCACGATGGGGTGTCTGTGCCATTCCTTCCCAGTCAGGCTCACTTCAGCTTCCAGTACAGTCAGCTGTTGGGATCCCCCTGTCACCCCAGAAATGGAGATGGATTCTGCCCCTACGTATCTTGATGGCATTAATGTGCATTGTGCGCCAGTGTCCACTAAAGCCTTATATCTTTGTGGCTCTGATGTGCCAGGCCACCGAATCCACACAGTCCAATAGACTCGATTGTCCCTCTCCTCTACCTGGCTAGAGGCAGGGCACCCCTAGTCCTGGTCATGGTACTCATTGTGCTCTTCTTGTGGGTATGACCTGGAGGTCCCTTCAAGAGGATCAGACGTATCATCATTCCTGTACCGTCTGGAGTCTTGCCCACGAGAGACTGGAGCAACGTTCACCCTTGAAGAGTTCTTTATGGTATTTGTTCCTCTTTTCAGTTCACGTACCCGGGCTGCTAAGGAAGAGGTGGGTTTCCCATCCCACTTCCTCATATCTTCTCCGTGCTCACGGAGGTAAAACCATAGATCGCCACGTGGAGTGTACCTTCTCTCCTTAGCTGGGGGGCGCTGGCTCCTGATAGCAGAGACTCTTGTTTGTCCTGGCGAGATATGGAAAATCCCTTCCTTAATCTCTTCTCTTAGCTTCTGGTGTCCCTCTTCAATTTTCTCTTCCAGGCTTCGGACGTGTTCAGCCAGTTTGGTTTCCACAGATGAGACGTGGGCTCGTAATGGGGCGGTGACAGTGTCTTCATAAATCCTGAGTTTGCTAACCAATGCTCCCACCTTGTCCTCTCCCTCCCTCCATTGCAGCGTTGCTAAGTAGCGGGAATACATTTCTGGCCCGAGTCGTGCAAACTTTAACCACATTTGGGAGGTGCACTGTACGCCATCTGGACTCTTAGGGAATCTTTCATCCTCTGAAAAGATTATCTCCAGTACAGCTAACTCCCTTAAGCACCGGATACCTTGTTCCATCGTGTTCCACTGTCCTTGCTGTACGTGGAGGTCCTCCTTGCAAAGGTATCTCTCCCTCACACTGGACAACAGTCGCCGCCAGAGGCTGAGAGTTTCCTGCCTCCTTCCAATCCCCTGATCAATGACTACATCTCGAGACAGGGATCCCAGCTGTCTGGCTTCACTCCCATCTAGGATCGTATCGTTAGCTGCGGCATCCCAGATTCAGAGCAGCCAGGTCAGAATGGACTCATTTGCCTGTCGTGTGAACTCTCTCCGGAGCTCACGTAGCTCACCCAGGGATAGGGACCGAGTGATTATTTCTGGCTCTGTCTCCTCCGGTGGATGTGAAGGTCCCGCCTCTTCATCATCATTTGCTATGCAAACTGATTTAGTCTTTGATTTCCTTTTCTGGACAGGGGCGACTGCTATTGGTTTTGCTTGTTCTTCTGGCTCCTCGATGGTTTGTGTGGACACGGTGCTGGTTGGTTTATTTCTTTCTCCCTCTGACTCAGCTGTGGTTTGGGTGGACGTGGTGTCTGCGGATTTGGTCCTTCTCTCCTCGCCCTGACAGTGCTGTACCATGTCAAGCAGTGCCCGGTAGGCAGTGGCCAGGGCCCAGCAGGTTGCTGTGAGCTGGCCATCTCTGGAGCTGCCAGAGCATTTTTCCTTCACCAGTCTTATCATGCTAACAGGATCCTGCAGTTGTTCAGGGGTGAATTTCCAGATCATTGGAGGAGAAAACTTTTCCAAATACTGGCTGATGTCCTCCCACTTCCCGTGCCACTCAGCATTATCTGCTCCCAGGGCAGGTGTCCAACCAACCTCCCTAAAAGGCACTTTTCTGACCCTAAACATGGTGTACACAGTACAGAGCAGACAGAGCAACACTAACAATAACATTATGCTGTCCTTAACATCAAAAGGGAACTCAATATTTTCAAAAACTGTTTTAGCAGGTCTGAAGGGGAAGAAGGAGGTGGGAGGCTGGAAACCATCCACCCCTGTTCCCCCAAAAAGCTGGGTACGATTTTTAATGAGGCCCCAGAGGTAGCAACCCAAACCAGGACAGGCAAACAGGACTGAATACACATTTACAATGAAACTCATTGCTTCTGATGTTAGAATGACATAAACATAATATACTAATAAAGCAATTTGGATCCCTCTCCCTGGTCTTAAAGAGAGCATCAAAACAGGCAAATAATACGCCATCTGTGGAAATATGAACAGGCTCAAATACAACATCCATGTGAGTGCATCAAACAACATGGTGATCAGGGAGTTTCTATATTCAAATAGACAAATGCTTCAAATGAAATTGTGATTCTGACTTCTCTCTCTCTGCCCGATGTTTGGGCGCCAAAAATGTGCTGGTTTAAAAGTTAACCAGCAGGGGGAATGAACCCAACTCAAAGGAGAGATTATAAGTCAGAATAACAATTTATTAAAATAATACAGTAAGTACAATAATACAAACAAACAATTGGTCTCAACCCACAAAAACCCAAATGTGTAACCCAGTACCCTGGGGCCTGAACAAAGTGGTGTTCCTTGGGCCCTGTTTGAGTCCAAAGTAAAGGGAGAGGGGAAGAACCTGCTGGTGGGAGAGCTGCTGCAGTCTGGGCAGAACTGGTGATCGCAGTCCAGTGGTGGTCTAAGTCTGGTTGAGAGCGATGAGATGCAGCCGTCCTCTGGATCCCACGAGTGGGTTGAAAAATGTTCCAAAACTCCAAGATTATATATCCTCCAGTTCAGGCAGGAATGTTCAGTGCTCCCCTCAGGGCGGGGAGTTTCACAAAAGGTGTGAGGACAGAAACATCCTCCTATCTCACAGGCCTCTTAACACCTAGTTTATAGCCTGAGGAGTCAGGCTCTATGGGCAGAAGGTGCGAATAGTCTATTGACAACAATAGTCTAGTTTCTGGGAAATGACATGGAAGGCTATAGAATACAGTTTTGGGTTACACCCACCATGCTCTATGGGCAGAGGGTGCGAATAGTCTATTGACAACAATAGTCTAGTTTCTGGGAAATGACATGGAAGGCTATAGAATACAGTTTTGGGTTACACCCACCATGATGAACTGATCTCAGCTGTCCTAACTAGGACACCAGGTAAGTCTAAAATAATTTCTGCTTGTTCTGCTTTTATAGTTCTTGTTATTATATGCTAACTACTGCAGCACACCATTTTAAAAACACTCCTTAACAGAGAGGGTTTTTCGAGAACAGTAGAGTTCCCAGGAGTGCCACACACACAGCCCAGCAGGTCCCCTGTTATAGGAGATGCACTGGCTGGAGTCATTGCCATTGGCACGATGCGCAAACCTGTTGGATCAGGAGACAGGCTGAGCTCCTCAGGCCCATGCCTTAAGTTAGCACTGCTGAGATGGTGATAAAGAAGTAGTCAGACTTCTTCACCAGCAAAATCCTTAAAGGTTGTTTTAATAATGTTCTGTGTGTTGCTAAAGGGCAAGTTCTCTGCCCAAAGTTAATGCTTTCCTACTTGATGCCCTTTAGACTTTGAGAGACAAGCATTTCAGATTCAGTAGTTTCTCTCATGAATATACTTTTCCAACTGTCTCTTGCAAAATGCAACCCAGGAAGGCAAAATATTTAGCAGCAGAATGTGCCTCATTTTCAACCGTTCTGTCAGCTTTGTTTCAAAGAAGCTGAAGTACAGTTTACATCTCTCCCTCCTGAAATCCAACAACTGATGGAAACAACACAGGACAATATAAAAGTGCCAGTGGGGCATCTGTAACTCCTTAAAAACAACAGAACAAGCAGCAAGTCATTAGTAAGACTACTGAAACCCACAAATTAAATTATATATTTCTCCCCTGAGGAAAATGGGAGATTGAGCATCATAAACTATTCCAGAGGAAAAGACCATCTGGGCAGAATTTTGAAAATCACAGCAAGTGCATTAGCATGGACTGGGCGTTTGGCCAGAGGGAGCTTACCAAAAACTGAAGGCCTCAGGGGGCTCAGTGGACAGTGACCTGAAGGCTGAGCTCAGAAACAACACAAACCGAAAAGAAACTCTTTCCAGCAGCCAGACAAAATTTGGTTTTGCTTGAATAACACCAGCATGTTTGTGTTCTTGATTAAAAGTAACCAAATGAACACACTTAAAAAATGAAATATTGTGAAACCTAAAAAGGATAGTAACATTTTATGGGATAAAAGACTTTGAGAGTTTTCAGTTTCATCATCTCATTCAGATGATTTTAGCCTAGAAATTAATAAAATACAGCTATTCACACCATTTGCCCCAGGAAACTGCTTTTTATACCTTTCCTACATACACAGTCAGTGAACAGAAGGTAAATCAAGGAACCTTAATTGAGCCTGGGAAAAAAATCTTCCCTTTTCCATGGAGTTGCATACCTAAGGTTGGGCTCTCTGAACATCTTTTAGATGCCCACCACCAGAAACTCACAAGGAATGAAAGATCTGCTTTGTGATCTGCTTTCGTCACCCCATGGCCAAAATTTTGGGATTAGCAGACTTCTCAGAAAAGGTAGGCAAGGATCCAGTCACACTGTACATAATCAGAAACTGCACCTTAGATTTCAGCTACAAAAATCTTTCCAGCAGCGCAGGACTCACACTAGGCTTAAGTTACTACCCCATTCTCAGAGAAGTGCACGTGAACACCTACTACCAGAGAGTGAAGGACAAGGCCACCATTCCAACATTAACATTTGCAGACAAGCTTTTCATTCTGAAAACATCTGCATGAATCTGTTAGCCCCAGCACATTTATTGTCATTCCCTAGGGGATAACCAAGATCAAGATCTGATCTTTCATTTTCACCACATAGTCCAATAAACAGTAGATACACATTTAGAAAAAGCCTATTTTGAGAACTGATTTTTAAAGATGGATATTTATCTTTTTTGCTGCAGAATAAATGGGTAGGTTAGGTTTAATTGATGTTTATTAAGGTCTGTGAAAGTTGCTATATGAGGGACAAATGCAATTATCTTTACTATGGGAATAAATGTATAATGAAATCCTAGCTTTCCCTTGTTAAAATAACATACTTCACAATAAGTATAGATTTTGGCAAAGCAGTGTTCCCCTGCCACACAGCACATGCTTAATGAAGTTACTCCTCAGCTGTTACTGCACTGAACTGAGCCAAAAAGAGATAAGCTGAGTTGGTAAGTACTGCTAGTCCATTAAAATGGAAACCTCCACTGAAGAAAAACACTTTACAGTTTCAATCTAAAAAGTATGTCAGCTTATTGAAAAGACAATCATTCTGTCTTTTCACAAAGTAATTAGAGCAGAAAGCAATCACATAAGGGAATTAAGTATTTGTGGTCAGATTTCCCATCAGGATCACTCAGACCAGATGTATTTATACAACCCTTTGCCTTGTCACATTCCAGCCAGCAGCAGCTCTGGCACAGGTATACTGAAAGAATGCCAATGGCACTTGCATACCCTGCAATTAATATGCAAGCTTTTAATTTACATATTTTAAAAATTAGATTCTAGGAAGGTAATCAAAAGCCATTTTCTTAACAAAACAAACTATCTTCTCTGGCTTGAATAAATGATCCCATTATTACATAGCCCACACAAACACAGATGGGAAGACTTTTTGGTTTCAGAAAAAAAACAAGACTTTTTTTGCATGGAAAACCATGTCACTGGAACAGTATGTGCTGCAAAATGGAGCTTTAATAGTCAATAAAGGCAGAAAAAAAGGCACTGCTTGCTACCTCATAGCTAGCAGGTTTTCAAATTATGGAATTCATCTGTCACACTCCACTTAGCGTATCTGTATCACTTCATGAAGTAATGCCACCATCAGATGGTTATTTTAATAGTAAACAGGTAAATGAATAGTATAAAGGGTAACAGAACGAGGAGGAAAAAGAGACAAGACCATTAAGTCAAGATTTTTTTTCTCTTTTTCTCTGACACTGAAGAGTAAAGATTCCTCTTTCATTTTCTTTGAAAGGGGAGGAATGTTTAAAAAAAAAAAAAAGAAAAAAGAGAGAGAGACATATTAACAAGGCAATTTAATACAGGAGAAATCTTCAAGCTTATTTCAGGGGCAGATCTCTAGTGGTGCTTGCAAGGTGCTTCTGAAGGGTCAACAGACACTAAAAGACAGACACAGACACAAAGAACCTAACTGCATGGATTTACATAAAGAAAACTGTGGTCCAAACTTAAAAATTACTTGAGACTTGTCCCTAAAAATTCAAAGCCTCCATCTTTACAGTCTTTGTTCTCCAAAGCAGCTCATAAGTCATGGTCTCTGACAAGTAGTTCTCAAGGTCTAGGCTGCAAAGTCTGCAGCGCTCTCGAGCAGGCTGGCTGTGCCCACACTGCCTCCTGAGTGGGCTGTATGGAACCTGCATGGGTGGGCACAACTCAGCCCTTTGAGCCTCCACAGCAGAGGCAGAGGCTGAAACTGCGAAGAGCCTCAGGTAATTCTCCAAATGTGCATTCATGCATTCCCTCTTTTCCAAGTGCTTATATCAAGACACCGAAAGGGAAAACCATCTCCCTCGAGGGTGAGGTGCAGAAGTGAGGATTCAGCAGGAAGATTGCTTGATAGAACATCTTGGTCTGTCTTTTTCCTGGTGGCTGGCTTGCCATAGCTGCACAGGAGATGGCCATCCTGTTTTGCGTTATGAAGAGGTTCCCCACCTTCCCCATGCTCCAAGCAGGGAGCAAAACACACAGGTCCACTCCACCGTGGGAACTGGGGAGCTGTGGAACTGTGGACTGCTCTCACATTTGTTAGTACAGCTGAAGCTGTTGGGAGATTGTAGTAGCACTTGAGTTTTGCTCTGATGTTTCCCTCAGTTGCTCCATTTCCAGCACTAACTTGGGCCAGAGAGGCAGCAGAAAGCACAACTGTATCCTGGAAGCTCAGGGCTGCAACAATTCATGTTTTGTTTTTAACCTTCTTTCAGTTGTTCCTTTCAATCACTGCTCCTACATCATGGAGAGCATGGGGAGTGAGTGGGACAAAAAAAGCAGAGCTTCTGCACACAGGGCATGTTTCTGTGTGCGAAGCCCTAGACCTCTGATATGTGTAGCCCACGCACAAAATCTGCCTCCTTATATATTGCTGCACACATACTACCACATTTATTAAGCCCCCGACTGGAAAGAGTTCTGAGTCTTCTTCAAGTCTTCCCGTTCCTCCTCATAAAATACAGTGTACCAATTGCACGGGAGATTATCTGAATTTTGCAAAGATCTTCTGTTCATTATTTACTAGAAGACGATAGCATACATTCAGGGTATATAAAAATGTTTTATTCACTATCTTCAGCTGACTCTTATTTTTCCTCTACCCCAGTAACAGAGTTAATACATTTGTACACATTCTCAATGTAGTATTTCAGATTCCACCTGCAGATATATCTTTTTGTCTTTGAAATATCTATGAACTGCATTAAATTATCAGCTGTAAGCCATCTTCTGTTGATAACTTTATCATTTTACTGCCCTGAATTATTCATACAAAGCCAACACCATATCGCTATATTATTACAGGAAAGCAATTAAGGTAGAATGTATGGTTTTGAGAAAACGGAAATCCCTATATTCTGTTGCACAGAGCAGATTGTTTCCATCCCCTACTTAGGTCAGTGTCAGAAGTTTGCAGAGCTCTTTGGGTGTATGTGTGAGTAAAGGGGATGGATGTTTAACAGTGTTACCAGTTGCAAAGGGAAATAAAGACAGGTCATTTTTCTTAGCCCTGCTGCCTGGCTCCAGCAGACCACTTGTCATCAAAGCACATACAAAGAAGTTGAGTGCAATTTTTTCCCTGGTCACAGCTGGTGAAACAGAGGCATGGCACAGCCTGCCTCCAGTGATGCTCACAGTTTCTGCCTGCTGCAAGGCTCCTGCAGTGCTCCAATGCTGGCTCAGTGCATGAACTGCTTTGCCACACAAGCACAGGAGCAGACAAAACCCCAGCCTCATCCCACAGGCTGGAACTGGCTGGTTTTAAAAATGCGGCCACTGTTTTCAGGTGTCTTAACACCTGTGTATTACTTTCATGTCCTTGTGAATGCTACTGATCCCTTAATACCAGCCAGTAAATCAAAGCCTACATTGTGACTTACTTTATGGAAGAATTCAAATCCATACGGGCACCAATCTTATGCCTGTTTGAAACCTGATTTGGTAAAGACACACTTCTTTCACAGGGCACTCCTTAGATGAGATAAGAGTACCCAGTACTTGTCAGAGGGTGTTTTTTTTTTTCTTTCAACAACTCTTGAAACACTGAATAAAGCACTCTCCAATCTAAAATACATATCAGTAATGGACAGAGTCGATTTATTGAAATCAACTGGGAAATTCGTATAGACAGACAGTAGAGTTTTTGTGTTTAGACCAGATTTAATGCAAACATGCCATACACGAAACAGGAATTGTCCCCACACATTCTCGTAAAGCCATCATTATGGCCTGGAACAGCCAGTTTGTGAAAAAAATTAATCCTGTTGATGAATGGTGCTGACAGAAAATGGAAACATTCCACAGTGAAACATCTCCCTAAAGCTCCCTGTTCATCTTCAAAAGCTTTAGCTTTGAGAAAGCATAAATGCTATAAGACATACATACATACGTATATACATATATATGTATATTTTACTTTTTTTTACTAGTTCCAGTAATGAGTTATTCTTTCCTAGGAGCACCAAAAAAGTTAATGAAACATTTTCTCACTCTACAGAGATCTATTTTGGGTAATAACTGTGAAATAGGAAAGGGAAAAAAAAAGATTAAGTAAAAATAAGAAAATCTTACCCAACAGATTCAAATTCTGAGGGAGGGCAGGGGTAGCAGAAATAAAAAAGTCCCTCTTCTTTGAAAAGCTGAATTGTTTAAAAAAATGCATAAAGAAATTCTTCCTGCTTTGGGACTCTCCCCTACATCAGCAACTGTGTCTTCTCACAACTCTGGAAATGGTAAGGTGGGACCACAAAGGAAACTTGGACTACACAGTCAAGTTAAAAAGACCAAAACATGCAGCAATTATATATGGAAACTGAAGTGAAGCCTTTTCCCTATGCCCAATGCTGTGCAGCAGCCAGATGAAACCACAGCCCAAAGTGAATAACAAAATGGCAAGGCTGAGACTTGGACATGTCCAGCATGTCCTTGAGGTGTACAGGACATGTCAAGCCTGTCCGAAAATCCTGACCACTGGGCAGTGGAAATTATTGGG
Organism: Manacus candei; assembly: GCF_025592945.1. NCBI lineage: Eukaryota > Metazoa > Chordata > Aves > Passeriformes > Pipridae > Manacus > Manacus candei. The sequence goes on along the minus strand of NW_026138076.1, from coordinate 38,334,645 downwards.
CAGAGAGGAACTATTCCTGTGAGCAACAATTAGGAAAGAAAAATAGACCCTCCTGCCTTTAGGTAGTTCTGTCCTCCTGCTAATATGTCTTTTCTTATCAACTGGAAGCAGCCCTCATGGATGTAGAATGCAGAAAAATCACCTCTAGGTTTGCCAGAAACCCCTTTAGGTTCAACAGATAGAAAAAAACCCCCGTCAAGTCACTGTCCCTGTCATTTGGAAATGAAACAATGGTCGAATTGGCACTATTCGTTTATTCACATTCACCAACCCAGAGCATAAAAAAACCAGGGAGCTGGCAGGTTAGCTGAACATAACACGCTGTGTAATTTATTATACACAGCTCCCTAATGAGCTGTGAAATAAATTCAGATGTGGCCATTTTAGCAAATTCAGAATAATCTCTGTCTCTCAAATATCTCAGCTAATGATTCTCAGTTTGTTCACAAACGGAAGTGTTACTCCCCTAGTCAGTCGCTACTGGTTTTAAGGTAAGGGGAGCAGCAACAACTCTGTGTCTCTTCATCACAGAGGTACCTGAATGCTCCAGCCAAGCTCAAGTTTCTCTCCTGTTTGCAGCTGTACAGTCTCTTTGCAGTGTCCTCACTGCAGGGGGGACATTTTCTAAGAATTTTGAGACAGCTCAGAAAACATCTTTTAATCCGAGAACTTTGCAAGGCCTATCATGGCTACTCTTCCATATAGTTATCATCACTTTTCTCCATTTAACCATAAAACCAATTCTCTACTAAGCATATCTTATAAGCTAGGGTTGTTTATTGGTTTGTGGGTTTTTTTTCAGATGGAAGAGGAGCAGATATTCATTCAGGGTAGCAAAAAAATACAGTGGATTTGCATTTATGAGTCTCAAACATCTATGATGGCTTGCAACAGGTAAGATGCACATATTAGAGCTCAAGACTGCAAAACAGCTATAAGTTTGTATGCTATAAACACACAATCTTTCTCAAGCTGCAAGACATTTGTATTCTGTCACATCCAGTTTTAAGACTCAGGAGAAGGTGATTTTCAGACTATGATATTTCATCAGCAAGAAGCCTTCTGGATACTCATTTACAATATTCCCTTTCTTAATTAAGTCCAACTACTTCTAGTTACACCTTTGTGTGCTTCATTAAATCATTTAATTTCCTCCTTGGTATTTAACAGCCTTCAGTTATTTGCAGACCGCTGAGCTCTGTTCTCACCCTTTAGGTTGGCTAGTGGCCAAAACTAAACTAGCCAGCTCAGATCCTCAGCTGGCGTAAATCACTTTAGTACTTTTAATCTTTCTCATACTGTACAAGTCGCTCATCCCAAGTCAATGACCTGCTCATCAATTTTTTCTCTTTCAGCTCTGACCTCTCCCTACTGATAACACAATGCCCAGACTCAGCATGATGTTCAAGAAATGAGTGCTCCAGAGAATTTCTGCGAAGGCAGTCCAGATTGCTACTGGCTTTTTCTAAATGGGTTGCAAATCAGTGTCTATTTCTGGTCTACTATCAGAATACCAGACTCCCTGTCTCCTTCAATATTTTCTTTCCCTACTGTATAAATGTGTGTGGTTTTGATAAAACCACTGGAAAAAATACAATTTAATAAAACTTAACTCATTTCCACATCCAGTTTTGTAGTTTTTCCCCACTCCAATGCATTTGTCTGTCTTGTTGAATCACAGAATCTCAGGTTATGTTATCTCAGTGGGTAAAACATAAGCCCCAAATGAATCTCCTTGGAGTATGCACCATTTAAGTGTACAGGATAGCTGCTTCTGAAATGCAATGGTTATAATAATACCTATTCAAACCTGTTTGCTAAGAGAGATGTGGGTAACACCTGTGGTGCTTACAGATGCCTACAACACAGAACTGAAGGGAGAAAGTAAAAGCACTGTCCTCCAACCTGAATTATTATCTAGCTGCCCCAGAGCTGCCATGCAAACAGAAACCTCGTCCCTGTCTATGCTGCTTGCAGTGTGAGTACGTTCAAAGAATTGCAGGCCTGCCTGTGAGTAACTTTTATTGCCTGCTGCTGCAGGAGCTATGCATACTGCATACTGCTGTCATGAGGTGCAGAACTGATCTCTCTAATTGGATGTATTGTCCTCAGTAATTTCCCAATGACTTCAGTTGAATAACTGACAGAAGGAAATAGCTTCAGGCTTTTGTGTCTCTGAGGGCTCAGCTTCCCTCACAGCCCAAGGCAGATGCTGCTGTTTCTGCTGCTTCAGGGACTGTGCTTCTTTTGCTTCTAAGCATAAATGCAGTCACACAGCCCAGAGTGTTCAGAGGTCATTTTGTGCCACGCAGCTTCTCAGAAACAACCCCACTAACATGTGTGGACGTGAAGAATGACAAATGGGCAGTCTATGAACAGCAATGGCTTCTCACAACAGAGAAGGCAGGCACACAGTGCTGATAAAAGACATGAAAGGCATTTAACACCCAGGTTTTCAATGGTCTAAGTAGAGAGGTTATTTTCCTCAAGAAAGAAAACAATCGTGGCTGGGATATTTCAAAATAGTGTGAGCTGAACACAAATGCCAGGAAATAGTTTTCAACAGAACTGACACAGCTGAACTAGTGTTTAGCAAACAGGTCAGTAGCTGGGGCTGTCCCAGAGGGCTGCAAATGTCAACATGGCCAAGTAATTTCTGCGTGAGATGAAGGGAATTACATCCTACCCATTCTCTGACAACAACAACATAAGGGACAGTGGTGTGACTGCCAGTTTCCAGAAAGATGACTGTAGTTTGCTTCTTGCCCTTCAACACTAAAATTGAACACCTTTTGCATCTGATAGGGTATATACATCTATCTCACAGAGGAATAACAGGATGGTGATCTGAGAATTACCTATGTGCAGGTTAATGAAATAAAACCTCTCTTCTCAGACACACTGGAAATAAAACTAGTGCCAAACAGCCCCTCATGCTCACCAAAGAGCAGACAGGGGATCAGATGTTCAGATCTGCTAATTAGACAATTCCTTGATATGTCTTACTAAATAACCAAAATTAATCATGACAGCTTTAGAAAACCCTATTCTTTACCTTCAAATACATCAGACTGAACACTCTCAGCTTCTTGAGGCAGACTGATTAACCCATTAGAAATTGCAGACTACGAGAAAGCTGTTTCCAATGCATTAATTCTCAAAACCAGAACTGGCCACGTTATTTAAAGCTGCTCTGGGGTTGCTCTAAGCTACACCATACACATGGGATCTTAATATACATCGTAGTAGTGCAGAAAAACAGCTGCATATTTTTCTACATCATTATTAGATGCTAGCAATATTATAATGAGTGCTAATATTTGTCCCTTCCATGATCTCAAAGGTCAATTGTGCTTTCAGCCACTAAATGTTTGACCCTGATCCTATGTCAAATGTGGATAAAGCCACAGTGATCCAGAGATTAATGCTGTTATTAACTCTTGACAGGAACATCTCCCATTCCCACATAGATCTCATTTCTCGCCAGCTGTGAAACATGAAAGAGCTTTGGATATCTTTCTGATTCAAGGATAATCGACACAAAAGTTGTAATTTTAATTTGAGCCTTTTGAGTAGCATAAAGCAGGCTGCATGAGGCAAAGTCCAGCCAAATTTCCAGTATACATGAAAGATTAATGACGGACTAAGATTAAGAGACAAGTCAATACAGAAAAAAGTTGAAATCTGAGTGGGTTACTCAGCAATTTATAAGAAAAGAAAGTCGCAAGTAAGGCTGAAAAGACAAAACTAGACCTGAAGTTGAGAGTTGAGCTCTCATCAGGAGTTCTGACAGGCTAGTGCACTGCAAATTACCCTGGACTTTAAAAGCTCCAGTTTGAAACTAGACAATTTTTAAACTAATGAAACACAGGGAAAATTAAATATATTTTCTATTAGAGAAGTATTCCTTCCAAGGGATCATCTTTCCTTTGTTTTCCATCACTTAAACTGTTTTAATTCTGCTGCTCACAAGAACAGGAACCATTATGGCTACAGGACTGATTTTTCTCTGAAATTATCCGGTTCTGTAAGTCAGATCTGCAGAGATTTTAAGCACAAACCTTGCAAGTTTTGAGAGTTTTGAGGTTTCCTGGAAAAATTCTAAAGTGGTTATGCTTCAGTACCAGCTTTCATTTATAAAAAGTTAGGTTTCTCATTTTTGACACCACGTGTGATGTTTTTAATGTCCCTGTTTGTAGGGCAGTGTTCGTCTTAGCAGAGAATGACTGGAGCTCTGATTCTACAGAGACGCTTTGTTTTACATGTTATGATCAACTCCAATGGGAATCTGACAATGACATTTTCAACCATGTGTAGAATTCTTGCCACCACTGGCAATCAAATGTGCTGTAGAGGCTTGGCCTCACCCCCAGTTGCTTCCTCTGCCAGTCTGAATTTTAATATTTTTATCCATTTCTCTTTACCTCTGCAATCCTATAACTAATCCAAGAGTCAATAATGGAACTGAATTGCAAGCTTTTGAGGGCAGGACTGTGTTTTTATACTGTGCCTCAGCTCTTGCCAGTAACCAACTTCTCACTCAGGTAATCCCTCCAAAAGCCTCCAGCAGCTACATGTGTGGCAAACCACACTGATCCCAATACAATTTTTTACATATGTACCTTGCCTGGAATACTAACACTGACTTCTGTCCCAACATATTTAAGTGTTAGGGAAGTGACATGCCCTTTGCCTTCAGTTTTAGAGCAGTTTTACTTCAAGACCCTATCTAATTGGGATGTAGCCACTTCAAAAAAGAATAAATGTGAGAGGGCATTGTCAACAGTCTCCTGCAATGCCTGTCTTAATTAAGCTGTGTTGAGCCAACTGCACTTTGAGCTTCTTATGCATTTGTTCCCTGAGTATGAATCATATTCATCATCTGTGATTTCATTCTTTTGCTGATGGAAAAGATAGCAGGAAAGGATTCCTCGGGATTGATTAACTAAGCTCTCACCCCATTGCCCTTGGTAAGTTTAAAGAGAACTGGAGGTTATAATCATCTTTATCACTGCACGTTGCACAGCCATGCAGATTTCCATCTCTCACTTTATCATGACTTCACACTTAAAGGAACACACAGCTCTGCTAAAGCAACCATCCCCTCTCTCTCCAACCGACAGTTGCCAAGAAAGTTCTGGATAGATACAGTATGATGTGAAGCCCCCTTCGGTGAGCATGGCTTTATAAAAGTGCTTATTGTGGTCTAGAGAACATTGCATTAATTATATGGGGGTCGAAATCTGTGCTTTATCCTCTAGTACCTGTATGACTTTGGGCTTTTCAGGTTGGGTTATAGGCACAGCAGAACCACGCCTGTTCTGAATGCCTGTGAAACTCCCAATCCTGGCTTTGTTCTTCAAGGACAGCGCTTATGGCAAGCATGTGAGCCTGGAAAAATATTAAAGAGAGGTGTATGAAGGAAAAGCATAGTGGTTTAGGGCAAATTAGAAAAGAGATATCACGAGGGTCTCAGAAATGACACTTCTCTTGGGCTTAGGGCGCAAACCCAAGTGCAAGAGCCAATGTAGATCAACCATTACAAAACTCATCTTGGATGAGGGATGAGTGCAGAAGACTGCTTGAGATACTTATAACAAGTAAAACTCTTTTAACTGAGGAAATGTAGTCCGGATTTCAGAAACCAAAGTGGCCGACTGTGTCTCCTGGACCAGTGGCAAAATTCTTTATGCAAAGGAGCCTGAGGAAAGCCAGCTGGCTGGGAATGAAGGTGCTAATACACTCTAATTGCCCTCATCAACCTCTCCTGGTGCCTCCAGCCTTCACCCATAGCCCAGGAGCTCCATGTAAACTCGGGTCTGAACACTTCTACCCTTTCTGTAAACTGTGTAAAATGTTTTGGGCTCAGCCTTGTTCTCTGCTGAGCCCAATTTGCTTATCAGATTTCCTAGCTTGCTCTGGAACTTGATTAATCCTTGAATGTTTGTCTGATGGTCGCTGGGCTGTTGCTGGGACTTGTTATTGCCACCAAGTCTGCTCTGCTTGTGCTGCTTGGCACTGAGTCCCACACCGGTGAAGTAGCTGTGCACCCTGGTTTGTCCTCCTTAGCTTGTTCTCATAGCACCCTGCTGCTGGTCTCCCACCTCCACGATAAGTGTCCTGTGTGCTAGTGACTGGTCAGACTAGCTGAGAACCCCTTGTTCAGGGATCTGCCCATGCTATGGGTAATGAGACTTGTTCTGATGGTGGTCACTGAATGCTCCTTGCAGAGCCACGTGTGGTGTGAGAGCCCAGAAAATGCAACTGGGAAACGTGGGGCAGGGCAATATGAAGGCATGGGCTCCTTAAATTTGTTGGCAATAGAGAGACCTGGGTTGCTTTGTGAGAGCTCCTGGCCCTTACTTGTGCACCTGGGTACCCCTGGACTGTGAGATGGCAGAGTGGTGCCTTTAAGAGAAGCCACTGATACTGAAAAAGCCTTGGACAGATACATTTTGGGGGGAACACATAACTGTTTGAATGAGGGTCGTGCAGCTTATCTGCTGTTACTTCTCCAGGGAAGGCAACTGATGAGAAAAGGGATTTTTTAAAAAAGGTTACAGACCTCTGGTTTTGTGTTCTTTTGTTGAGCTTGCTTTAGTGATACTGAAGAGATGGCCTGATGGATCTGGTGGAGCATTGATTCCATCTCCTGGTTGCCAACTGGAAGTCTGAATTGGAATAAGATTTTATTGCCACTATAAAGCTTTGTAAGCCTCCTTCTTCTGAGCAGTAAAGCAGAACGGAAAGGAATTATAAAGAATAAACACATGAACTGTGAATTTTTTTCCTGAGTTTAAAGGTGAAGTTGTACAAATATCAGAAACTAATTAGGCTGACTGTGTGATATTTAGTTATCTTAGATCCTGGGAGAAAAAAAGATTGATTTCTGTTGCACTGAATTAAATTACATTTTCATACTGATTGACACAAGCTGACTTTGCTTCCACTTGTCTTGCAAAACTAACAGTTATCTGACTTTAGTTCTTGAAGCTAGGCAGCTGACCTTCTGCAGTGATGCCTTTTAGCACTGTAGTGATGAACAAACACTTTGTCTAGGGGTAGCATTGGTCTGAAAGATCTTCTATGCATCCTACATCACTTGTTCAAGTAAGTGCAGGTTTCAAAAGGACATTATTTTTCCTAAGTGAAACAATATTTTTAGTTTGTACAGGTATGCTGTGCTGTTACTAGCCTCCAGGTGCAGAACCTTTTGTGTAAGAGTGTGAATGAAAGTCACAAAACCTCGTTTCCTCCCTGAACTACAATCAGCTTTTAAACAAATTTGGTGCCTGGAAACCATCACAAGTATATGTTGGAGTTTCAAGGCTCCTTGCACCTGTCCCAGCTGACACTAAACACCCAGCTTTAGGAAGATGACCCTTTTCATTGCAGTTGCAGCCAGCTCCCGGGTGGGATCTTCCTGCAGAGTAGCACAGATTGTGCCAGTCCCTTTGCTGTGAGTGGCTAATGTAGCTACAGAATTTGAGATGCTGCTAAAGAATAGGATCCTTGGTTTTGATCTCTCATTGTAAAGACACCTGGTGTTCTCATCCTCTGAAAGCTGACTCCACCAACAGCCCACATCACTCCTACAGCACAAAAGGAGAAGATGCCTGTACATGTGGATTAAGTTGCCAGTATCAGGGAAGGAGGATGTAGTACACTACTCTTAAGTGAACCAGGAAGATGGAAAAAGCAGTAAGATATTTTTGGACAATAGTAAACCTGCTTTCCTACTGTGAGAAAACTTACCACCTTTTTTGCTTGAGTTGGGGGGGAAATATAGGAAGGTTAATCAGAAAATGTTACGTTGCTATCTTGATGCACTTGGTAATGGATGATCTTCCTTTGATCTTGTAAGACAATTTTGAGAATCCCCTTGATTCCTGTGGAAAGCAGGTGCACCTGGAACTGCCCAAGGATTGCAGTTGGAATAATTTTCTGCATGCCTCGCTTCTTCCACTCACTCATGCTTCTCATGGATTCCTGATGATAACTGTAATGGAAATTGCATGTGACATGTCTTTCACACTCACAGGCTTATCTAGGTAAAGCTGACAAGTTCTCTTTTCTCAGCCTCTGACTCTGCATGACAGCCTGTAGTAAGTCTGGCCACTTATAGACAGATGACTACTTCTGTTTTGCACAAGACCAGAGATGCTTTGTTACAATGATAAAGTGCATGTCACAGGGTGCTGGGGTTAACTGCTGCTCAAAATACACCAAAAGCAATGGGCAACTGGCACAAGAAACTACGAAAGGAAGAAAAGGAACTTCAGGCTAGACCTAAGGATTATGAAGAGCTTGGTCACTTTACTGGGAAAATTGCTCAAATTGAATGCAGTGGACAAGCTTTGGATGGTAAACAAAGGTGAATGTACACAGATTTCTTAGGATACAGACATGTGCTGTGTCCACCTGCTTCCCAAAGTTTTAGATAGCTTTTCTAAGCACTGTGAACAATTTGGACACAGAAATGTGTGCCTGGAATCTTTGAGATGGCACATCAAGAGCTACATTATGTAAAGGCTGGCTAAAAACCTTTCTACTTATTTGTGTTATTGTTTCTAAGCACTGCAGAAAGAGGTTAAAAGGCTTTATTGATTTGCAGGCTGTGCTCTTTCATAAAAACCCGTCCTTTCTATCTCATCTTTATCCCAAATAATGTTCATAATTTGTTCCCCTTCCTTTATGAAGACTGAAGTAAATGCTTTCTCAGATATTATTTGAAAAAAATGTGGATTTACCAAGTAGTATGACAAAGATTTCTTACTTGTTTGCTTCATTCTTCATTTTGGGTTGTTTACATCAAATGAATGTAAAGATATTTCCTTTGTTACCAAAAATTACTCCAGTTCCTCCTCACACAAGAACCTATAGAAACAAAAATCTCAATTTGTAAGACTAAAGTTTGTAAGACCCACTAGCAAATGTCAGATGTTTGCAGATGGTGTTGATAAAAAACAGAAGTACCAGGATAAGCAGAGAGGGTAGCAATAAATGAGGTAGAAAGGACATTCTAACAATACCAAAATAGCCTTCGAAGATCAAGAGACTGCAGCTGAGACAATGAATAATGGTGGTAGTACAAGCTGCTGACGCAAAACCAGAAGAGAAATGACGGCTACAGAGATGGCAATGGCCTTCCCCTGAATTCAACAGCTTATGTGGCCTCTGTTAGAGGTAGATTCAGCCTGCAATCTGTTGTTTTTATTCTCATGCCAACACTAGCTCTAGAGCAGAGGTGGACACTGACTTTTCAGAGGGGGGCATAGGGACAGTGGTCACAGAGCAAAGCGAGCAGTCTTCTCCTGCCCTACACTATCCTCCAACCCACCACGTGCTTGCTGTTATTCTGCTCAGCCAGTTTCAGAAGCAGAACTCAAGGACTAAATTTCCACTTAATTTAATTGAGAAAGGCTGTAGGGCTTTACTGCTATCATTGTTTAGCAGTTATTTTTCCTGAAGCTGCAAATTATCACTGCCAATGCAATTCAGTGGGTAATGGAGGAAGTCAGGACAGTATATGCCTCAAAACCTCTCAGGTGCTACCTACCCATGACACTTATTTATGAGGCTCCCACTCTGCTCTCTGTTGTTTCAGGCAGCATAAAAAGCATGAGCTCTCCCTGGTTTAAACCTCTAGCCCAGCTTTTATCCGTGCATTTGAAGGAGCAGGGAAGGAGTGTTATGGGAGGAGAACACATTCACAAAGTTAAACAAGGATAATTACAGAGCAAAGGCAAGAAGTATGCACTCGCTAATTTAGCCCTTGAGGAGCTGATGAAGTGTCAAAGTAACAGACAGTTAAAGTCATGTCCAGAAAAGATTGTTAGCAACTGTATTATGGACCAAGTAAAGTTTTTTTTAAAAAAAAAGATGGTGGGATTTAGGCAATGTTAAATCCAAGGGTCGCTTGGCACCCAGGCATTTCTACTGTGGTGTTTCCAATTGTCCCTTTGAGGTTCTCCTTCAGAACTTGAATCCCAGCCCTTGAATAGGTGCCCTTATGACAGTCAGCCACTCTCTGAAGTTTTCACCCCAGTCCTTGAAACTTTTTACCTTCAGATCCTGGTTTCATTACATTGTTTCATTGAGATTCTCCACATAAGGAGATAATAACTGTTTCAATACTTTCTTCATGAAGTCATAAAATCCAACAGACCCGCAAGTTGTTTCTACCTGTGGCCTGTAAGCATCTGCAGCATTCACTGGTATGCATAGAACCACTAGAGAGAAGTGGCATATGTGATGACATTTAATACTCATTACTAACCTCATACAGACCTCTGGAGAACATAATTTTGATATGAAGTTGAATCTAATTTTATTATTCAAAGTACATAAACTAATTTCCACCTACAGTTTAGCCAAACAGAAGTATCACTGTTTAGTTTCAGTAGCAATTATTGCTGCTTTTGAACTGAAAGGACAGAAGAAAACCCCAACACACGAAATGAACAAACCTGCTACAAGCCTTCTAGAAAGAGGAAGAAGGAAATATTGGGCAAGGAAAATTTGTCACCCTTGGAAAAATAGGCTCAGTAGGACAAAGGCAAGTTTCTTACCAAATTTATTGAAAGAATGAGAAAGTAATGAATTACCCAGGTAACATCTGCGATTAAAATTGCAAAATACAGGGCTTTCTTGGTGTAATTATTTTGTATGCCCTGCTTATTCCTACTCAATACTACAGTGCTAGATTCCTTTAATCAATTAAACAGGTACATTCATGATGCAGAACAAATTAAGTGGAACAACTTTGGACAGGATTTGCGTGTTGATTTGTCTTGCCTCCAGCCTGCAGTGTGCTAATGCAAGTGTGCCATCAAGCGGTACAACATGAAAAAACCTGGCGAAGAACTGATCCTCTAGTTTAAGCCTATTAAATACAGGAAACCGAGTGTCCCCTGAAATGCCAGTTTTGTATCCAAAAATAACAAGTGACAAATATTCATATCCCACCATGAAACTAGGTGGGAAAGAGCTCTATGTCTGGGGCTACCTGGCACGTAGCTACAGGGGCAAATATCTATGAATTCAACAGCCCTTGAGGCTCTTGTAACAGGCTTATATAAAAGACTAACTTTTCTAAAGTCTGACAAAGGCCCTAATTACCACACAATGTGGTGTATGTTTGGCATAACAGAATAAAGCAGCCCTTGAATGACCCTTCTGAGGAATTGCTAAGCAGCATGACTTGTTCAGACAGACTATGCTGATTTCAATGCAGCTCAATTCAGTCCAGAAGGGAAACTGTCACTGTCATCTGGGACCTGCTGCTAGTGCCTGGCTGGTGAAAGACCTGTACACCTATGTGGTGACACCAGGAGATCCTCCATCCTCCTCCTTGCATTGCTTCCAGTCATAATGGAGTTGATGAATTTGGCTCAGAAATGTCTGACTGGAGTCAAGGATATGAAGGGATTAATTTACGTACATGAAGAATCCTTGCTGGGGATTTCTGAGGTATCTACACCCCTTCCACCACCAAACTACCTCAGTATCTCAAACCTGAATGCTATGTTACTATGAGGAAATGTTTTACTGTTTTGGGTTTTGGGGTTTTTTTACATCCTGGTAACTTAAGCACATACAAGAAAAATGTCTTCAAGAGCTGCTAAGGTGCCTGCACTCAGTAAAATCACTAGAAGTTAACTGCTCCTAAAAACCTTTACAAATATGGTATTAAGTGATATGTCTCTGAGCCTACAAGTGCATACATTGTACAAACCCGCTGTTTCCTTGTCCTTGTCCTTAAGTGTAGTGGGTGGTAAGACCAAGAACATCTTAAAGCGGATCTGCTAGTTTTCAGACCAGCCTGGCATATATTTGCTTTTACCTCATATGTATCTCTCACTTACAAGTTACCATTGAGTTTCCATTCTGGTGGACCTGAGCAGCAGATACTATCCTATGAAGATTTTTTCCCCTGGGTATCACCTGATGCCAAAAACATCTCAACGCTGCCTCCTTCCTTTAATGAAAAAAGTCTCCTTCCTTTAATGAAAAAAGCAGTTTTGTTAGTGCCACTCTGTAAGACAGTGTGTGGTGAGAAATAACTGAAAGATTGTTTGGAGACCATCAGTAATTTGTGGTTAGCAACATAGGTATGTTTGAATCAGGACCACAACTGGTAATTTCCTAAAAACAAATAAAACAAACCTTTCCAAGTCAGCTTGTTCTCTCTATGAAAAGCACTAGGAAAAATCCAGCTTTCCTCTTTTTCACTAACTGTGAAAACTTACACTCAATACAGTTACCCATGGTCACCTGATCTAGGATATCTGACCATATTTCTGCTCTCACCCACAGCCCACCTTTCCTGGAAAAAAAAATCACAGGAGCTTAAAGGGGGTCGTCACTTATCTCAGATGCTGAAATACCCAGGTGGTCTATACTCTTTGTTATCAATGAAACATATTTCATACTGGCAGACTTTCTAAGCTACCAAGGAAGTGTGAGTGACAGGGAGAAGTTCATCGGGAGACAATGGCAAAGAATGAAAGGTGATTTATTAGGAGATGTATACCCAATTACCTGGGAAAGCAAGGAAAGGAGCACTCTGCTCACTAAAAATAAACACACATTTCAAAGTGTTCATTATAAAAATTGCAGATATTTTCTCCTCAATTCAAGTGCTGTTGCAAAAGTAAATCTGCCTGATGCATGAAGATGACTAAGACACAGGAGGCTTGGAAAATAGCATGTGAGAAGCAGAGGTTCTGCTTTGATTAAAGAAAGTGAATATCAGAACTTCTCAAACTCTTCCAAGGTGCTACTTTCCCCCCTACTGTGGCAAGCAGTCCTGTCCTGTCATGCTCGAGTGACTGCAATGCTGGTACGTGGAAAGGACAATTTACCCTCTGCTCTTCAGACCTTCTATTTTAGGGCACTGGCTTTGGTCTTTCCTCCTTAAAAAACAAAACTTAAATGAGCTTTTCTGCTCTCCATAGTCAGTCCTTTACAGCCATGCTGTCCTGGGCTCTCACTTTTGGTTGAAGTTGATCTGAAGTTTGCTGCTGACAAATCTGTGTCAAATAAGGGTCACTAAAGCTGAAGGCAGTGCTAGAGGCACCATCACATATTTACTAGCTATATTTGCTATCAGCACTATGATGAGCCTGCAAAAATGAATTAAAATACTCCAATTCATAGAAAGCAATAATATATTATTAAACAAAGAAGCCTTCAAGCATCTCTGTTTATGCATGCAAACCTTTCTCAGGGAAAGCGGGACGCATTCAGTGAGACCAATGGTCTCTATTGGAATAGACTGAGCTACTCTGCAAAGGTTCAGAGGATCAGAGCTAAAGGTGTTAGAAATCTTAATGGTAGAGATGTATCTCACATCAATAAGGTGGAAGCTGCCAACATCTCCACACTGTCTTAAAAATGAAGTTGACTTAGATGACATTTTCATTGAATTTACCTTTTCCTTTCATCTACTCTTCACTCTGCAACTTGGAAGGCTTCTCAAATTTTCAAATTGATTTTCTCATAATTAATTGGACAATTAACTGTAACTTAGTAAGTATTTATCCAGTATGGTAATTATGCAAATGCCTAGAGATCTCAAATATATCCACACTCAAGGAATTTAATTAGAGGGAATTGCTGTGGATATTTCAGAATTGTTCTTCACTTGCACCAAAGATTTGAAAAGCAAATCTTAGGATCACATTTCCTTTCACAGACCTCCTAGGTTTTTGAAAGGTGTTGTAAAATAAAATTACTGCATTGATTGGAAACTCTAAAGCCCTCAAAGACCTTTAAAAAAAAAAAGAGAAAACCTTTTGAAATTTATAGGACACTTCCAGGCTGATCCTGCACATCCCTTGATGTCTGTATCACTCCTCAGCTTAAGGAAGCTGCAGGGAATATCACAGCCAGCAATGCAAACTTCCTTCGGCATGATTGTTCAGTGTTGCTAAAGGTGCAACCCTAAGTCTCAATATCTCCATTCTCCAACCCTTTTTCCCCCTTTAAACTATGGCACTAGTTCAGTTATCGGCATGTGCTTAGAGTCCTAACACAGCACAGGAGAGGGAACTGGGGGTGTGGACCACTGCCAGCAAAAAAAGGACAAGAAGAGCCCAGGACCACCACTGACTCCATTTCTCTGTCATTACAGGCCACTATGCAATAGCCTAATTAATGCTGAAAGCTCTATAGAACATCCCTTTCATGTATGTAAAACCCTGCCCATGAGCCATAAAACATCTCATAATTTAACTCTTTGCATTCCTCCAGCCCCTGCAGAGCACCCAGGCATATTTCAGGCTCCTTATATTTTGTTTGGTTACACTGATGCTTAGACTGATGTGTAGTACCATGTCCTTTTGGACTGAATTAATGGCAATAGCTAATGTTCCGAAAGAGCAAGTACAAAAGCAGGAGCAATTTTACTGTTAATGACCTTGACCTCGATAGTTCTTGTTCCTTTGATTCATTCTTTTGCCTTCCCTCTTCATTCATATATCTACTGATCCAGAATACACTAAGGTTTCAGATAGAGAACCAAGGAACCATAAATGTCAGTTCTTGCCACTTTGCTTCATTTTAGTGTCCCTATAATCTGACAACTTTTGAAGTATGGTCAGTTCTGTCCTTCTACCTTTTTTTTTTTTTGGCTGCTGTTTCTCTTTTCATCTCTATCATGAACCATTCAGAGGAAGGTGAAAACACTGAAATGGAAAAACTTTGAAGGTTTGTGGCAGTTTCTGTGATTGGCTGTTTTTATTTTTATAGCTGCTTGAGAGGCAAAGCATTGGAAATACTTGGCCAGCATTTGTTTGTCAGAACCATTAAAATATCCAGTATCCTGACCCATTGGAAAGTTCAGAAGGCCATTTTCTGGCTGGAAAATGAAGTTGCATTCACATTTTTTTCAAGAATAGGTATTCTTCCTGAAGTTTGATGTCAAACTTCCTTCCCTTGCACCCACCCCATCCAAAGGTACAGTTCTTCCTCCCATGGCTTCCTTTCAGCATTGATCAGTTCTTTGGCTTACTAGTGAGAAAAAAAAAAGCTAAGGCAGCTCGGCCAGGGAGGAGTAGTACCCACCAGCAGAAAGCCATGGCCTCTCTGATGCCATCTCGACTGGTGAAGTGCAGACAGAGCTCCGGTGGGATCATGCTGCCACCAGGTGTCAGCTGCAGGCTGTGCCCTGCTCTTAGGCTGGCCACCACTCTTAGGCAGCAGTGAGCAAAGCTGTGGGAGGTGTGCCCAGAGTTTCCTCCGCTTAGTGACAGAGCTGAATGAGGCAAGTATGTTGGGAAGTATCTGGGAGTCCAAGGGACAGACAGACTTCTGGAGTCACACCTACCTTCCCTGAGACAATCCCGACAGGCAGACAGGACATATGGTACGGAGGATGTGCTATCTTCTCTCCACCTGGCAGAACACAGTAACTCAATGAAGAGGTGGCAATGGTGACAAGTTCCTGCCTGGCACAGCTGGTGCATCTCCTCTATGACTGCCCTCCCCAGATAATAGGTATGAGGCTCTGCAAGTGTAACAGAAGAAGGTGGGGATGTCTGCTGGAAATGCAGTAGAGTGGAGAGAAAACAGTCCTGGGGGTTCCTGGAGCATGTGGCAGGTAACTTCCTGACAGAGCTGGTGAGTGAACCAACTAGGGAAGACACCTGCTGGACCTGTTGTTTGTGAACAGAGAAGGACTGGTGGGTGCTGTGATGGTTGGAGGCCATCGGGCTCAGCCATCATGAAATCATCATTTGGGATTCTCAGAGAAGGAAGGATTGGGAGCAGCAGAACTCTGGGCTTTGAAGTTTGAGAGTTCTGGGGCTTTTTCATTCCAGCTGGAAGTCCTGACTGGGTACACTTGTCTGTGGGGAGGATGATTCTACAGTGTGCTGCAAGAGTAGAGAGTGGCACACTCCCTGGGAGTAAATTTTTTTTTCCTTTAATTTATTTTGATTGGGTTTCAAGAACAGGCTGGATAGGGCACTGGTAGGGTCATTTTCCTTGGAGGGATTTAAAAGACATGTAGATGAGGCACTTGGGGACATGATTTAGTGATGGGCTTGGCAGTGCCAGTAAAAGGTTGCACTCAAGGAGCTTAGAAGTCTTTTCCAGTAGAAAGAGCACTTTGAGTCCATGATTCTATCTGCCAGATATAGCTAGTTCCATGTTAACAGCATTAGTTTTATCAAAAAATTTCCTCTTGGTCAGCTCTTCGGGGCTAATTCTTCGATTCCTTTAGCTCCTAGTGCCGACATGCTAATGCTAACCAAGTCAACTCAGAGAGAATACAGTTAATCCAATTTCTTCTATAACACAGAGGGTTAAAGTGTGTGAACTGATAACATGAGTATTGTTTGCCTGTCGCCTCCTCTCTCCTCTTCAGGACTTTCAGGGGCTTGAAACAGAAAAGAGATTTCCTAAAGAAAGAAAATGGAAGCAGCAAGTTACATCTCACAGGTCTTGCTCTTTGCAGTCTGGCCTTGACTGGTTTAAAAGTGAGAGGAGGACGAGGGTGGAATGATGCTTCCGAACCTTGGAACACTTATGTTCTTTTTGTTTTCCTAAGCCTGCCTTCCTGTGGCCTGTCCACATCTGATCTGTTCGGTCTCTGCCTCATAACTCCCTTTTTTGATGGGACTTGCCCATTTTGGCCCATTGGTTTCCTCCTCCTCCCACCTTCTAAGTTCTCCCACCTTCTCTTGGAACTTGCTTTTCTTTCGGTCTGTCTTTCTTTACACCCATTACGGCCTGACCTCTGTGGCTCACAGATGTGCACAGGGAAGCTCCCAGGGGTGTGACACAGGACCAAAAGGCTTCTTTGAGCTGTCAGAGCACTGCAGCAGCACACTGATAAGAAGGGACAATTAATATGGGATAAGTAAAGCAATTTTTCATCCACAGAATTTCAGTGTAGACCTGGGGCTTTCAGCAAGTGCATCAGTTTTCAAATGACACCCTCACCTGTAAGGTGGAGCCCAAGATTTCCTCCAAGCCTTGGGCACTCTCAGCTTGTTTTCCGAGTCCCTGCGTTCTGTATATTTACAGCAGAGAACCTGCAGAGCTACAGCAGCTCAACAAAGAGACCTCCTCAGCAGCTGGGGTACACCCCAGTGTAAGGAGTTGGAGAGCTGAAAGGCAGATTTGTAACCACACAGTGTTCCCTGGGAAGCTGGAAATCAATTGTATCGGGGTGTGCCTCTGAATCACACACCAGCGATCATTGCACCAAATGCGTTTGCCGTACTAAGCACTACGAGCCCAGGATAAAGCTTCTAAAGGACACTGTTGTCCACCACTAGAGGATAGTCCCTTGATGTCTGCACTAAATCACCAGGAAAACAACCTAAGCCTCAAATCCTTATTCCATGGAAGGGTAGAGCTCATTTCCAGAGGAGTTTCGTGCCCTTTCTTTCCTTCCATTGACATTCCTTTCTTTTCTTTTTCAACTTGGGTCCTGCTTTTAGCTCTAGATTTTGATAGAGACCAATTGCATCTGATTTTCATGGGGATGAAATGTCTGCAAGTCATCCTACAGGTAGTGTGGGATCTTGGGGCAGATCTGTGAGGCTGCAGTTTTTGGCTCTTCTAAACCCACAGTCTTGGGCTTTCCATGTACAGGGCATTCCAGAGCAGTGGGACAGGCTTCCAGTGACAGAGGAGAATTTTCCAGTATTTTTTTGGCATTAGCTGTAGAAAACATTCAGGGGCTCTGCACACATCTGCAAGCAAAGCTAGAGCAGCTGCTGTTGTGATGTCACTGGAACCGTTGTCCTGGTGCACGGACCGTTGTCCTGGTGCATGGAATGTTGTCCTGGTGCACGGACCGTTGTCCTCGTGCACGGAGTGTTGTGCTGGTGCACAGACCGTTGTCCTCGTGCATGGAGTGTTGTCCTGGTGCACGGACCGTTGTCCTCGTGCACGGGAGCCTCCGTGTGCACAGTGTGCTTGGCGTGCTCGTTGCGGGAGGGTGCTCCTCGTCGAGGCACTCACCTCCAGCAGGCTGCACGTGGACACCAGGGGTGTCCTTTTCTTCCTTGGCGTGCACAGGCTGCGGAACTCTTGCCCAGCATGGCTAAAGTGTTCCAGCGAGTCTGTGCCGCCTTTTGCCAGGTTTTTCCTATGGCCTATGCTTTTTATTGTGACCCAGACAAACCCTGGCTGCTGACCCATCTAGCAAGTAAGTAGAGGTTTTCTCCAGGTGCAGCCAACCTGGCTTTTGGATCGATGTGTTGTTTATGCTGCCCCTTAGTGACTGCGTTGCCTTTGAAACCAAAATGCCCCACAGATACCATGATTTTGGTAAAGCTCATGTCAAGAGCTTCTGCTCCAAAGGGGGTGTCTCCAGCCATTCACGGGGGTGTGGGCAGCATTTGCAATTGAACCCACAGGGTTCTGTGCCCTACACGGTTAGTCCGTGGCAGTGGAGTCTGTAATTTCCTCAGTTGCTGCTTCAACCAATACAACTTCCCAAATGCAGATTGGCAGAGCTCCTCAGAAGTCCCTCTAAAGACTGTGCAGTTCTCTCCAGTTTTTCCCTAAATTCCATCATTAATAGGTTGGACAGTGTGACCTGCCACAATGTTTGCTAAAATAGCTCTTGCTTTGGTGATGAAATGCAAACTTCTAGAGAGTGTGGGGGAGAATAGTGGAGCGTAGGAGGAGAGGACAGCTGCTTTAGCTCTTGGGCAGAAGAAATCAATGACTGTCAAAGGACAATGTGCCTTTTCTTGACTGAGTTTCTCTTTATTTGATTTAGAATAAGAAAAATAGAAACTGCCCTGGCAAAAAAGAGCAGAAAACTCGGCCCAAGAAGTTGTTGCAAAACAACATCCTGCTATATTGTGCTCTTCTCTTGCTCCCTGTGTGAAAGAACTGTGCTACTGGAGGGATATTTTGAAAGAAAAATGCTCTCCATTTGGGTTGACTTTTTCCATGGGATTCCCCACAACAGACAGTTTTCTAACATCTGCTTCATTTTCCTTTCCCCATTGCAGGTAAATATGTGTTTAGAAACAGAAGAGGCCGTCCTTCGGTGAGCGGCAAACTAATCCTGACATTCCTAGCCTTTCAGGATTGTGACTGTGACCTTTGCCTGTTGCAATCAACTGCCAGCCCTCAAGGCTGAAATAAAGTCTTCTTCAGTGTCTTTGCATCAGCAGAAAAGGCTTCCATGGCTGTTTTTTATTTTTCTCTTGGAGGCCTTTTAAGTAGATGACAGTCTGGTTTTGCAGACAGAAAGTTTCTTGCTGCTTTTAGCCGTGGGGGAACAACAGCAGTTCACAACAAAATGCACTGCTGTCTAATTAGCCCCCTTGAACTTAGCTGGAGCAACTTAGCATCCCCTTGCTATCAAAGGTTATGATTTCTCCTTAGTACAGCTGGATAGATAGCTGCATAGAAATAAGGTTCTAAATGATATGTGACTCCCTGTTGCTCACACTGCTCTCTGTCCACAGAGGAAACTACCTCGAGCTGACCCTCCTCAGGCTCCTTCTGTTTCTTCCCTTTATGAGGATACAGAGGAGGAAGACAACAACGAAGCTCCACCTGTTGTTGCACCAGAGCCTGAACAGCCAAACTCTGTAAGAGCCAGCTTTGCCTAGCACTCTTATTACTGTAATTCAGAGCTGCCTGTTTCAGACCAGACAGCACTTGCCCCTCATGGCTGAAAATCCTGAGGGCTGCAGTCCTACCATAACAAAGTGTTTCCTCCTCCCCAGCCACTGACACCTGGAAAATGGGTTCTGAACTTTCAAGTTCAGTCATTGTTTTCCTGGCATTCTGACAGGGCTCACGAATTTCTCTCTGTATGGGATGAGAGGTAGCCTTGTGTCTGTTAATGGGGAGAAACTTAGCCTGCAGTGTCTGTGCAGCCTCCCTGTCACAAGCAGAGCGAGTGCTCCAAAGGCACAGTTCACAGTCTTGCTGCATGTGGATACCTAGGAGAAACTGTCCCATGCAGGTCCCTGCCCTCCTCCACGCACTATTTAAGGCGATACATGGACACTTTAAACTACACCCATAACTTTTACATGACCAAAGTTGGGTGAGAAGAGTCTTACGCAGCTTGGCCATGGTAAGAGAAGGTCGGTCTCTGAGAAGGGCTGGAACTTAATGGCTGTTCCCTAAAGCTTGAAATATTGATGAGAAGTATCTCTGCAAGCCTCCTTTCTGACACAAACTGATTTCTTGTCACAGACCAATACATGCTCTGGAACAAAATCTTCTACTGCCCTGGAAGCTGCTGCACTGGAAGCTGCTGCACTGGAAGCCGCTGACAAAGACAACACTCCCCCACATGAGATCTCCTACATGAGCACTTCCAGCAGTTCCTGCAGCAGCACCAACTGGCAGCAAGAGACAGTAAAGGAGGACAGCCTAGAGAAATTGAGTATGTCTTCTGCATTTCTTGCCTCATAGGGCAGTGCTAATGTTCCTAGACAACAAACACTTGCCTTGCTACCTGTTCTTTTCTGTCTCCTCAGAATGTTTCTCCCTCTTTCTCCCAGTTTCCTGTCAACGTAACTCTTCAAAGGACTGTAGAAAACCAGTCTTTGTGGAAGCCATCTGGACTACAGATCTGACTCTCTTCTTCTTGTTGTTGTTATTGTTGTTATTGTTGTTGTTGTTGTTACCCAACTGACTTCAGCTCACAGCCCCAGGCAGAGGAGCTGCAGTTCTGACCTGCTGGAGGCTGGTATTGTCATCCTGAAGTGACCATCTTTCATTTGGCTTTTTCAGGGAGCATTGTGAGTGTGGGAGATCCTATGAAGAAGTACGTTGAATTGGAAAAAATTGCCAGTGGGTAAGTCTGACCACAGTTCCTTCCACAAAGCCAGGTATTTTGCTGCTGCAAGGTCAGGCGGGAAGTCAGACAGGCTCCAAACATGTTCAGACACTGTGTTTAGATCCTTCTGCCTCTCAGTGCTGATCCCAATTCAGAACTGTGGTCAGATGGCATCCTCAAAGACAACTGCATGCTGGCAGTGTCTTGCCCGCAGCAAGGAGCAGGATCTCCTGTCCTTCAAGTGCCTGGCACCTGTTTGCCTCTTTGCTTACGAGAAATGATGTCTCCACGTCTTCAAATAATACAGCCAAGGAAAAGAAAGGAGAAAGACACTTTCTTGCCAAAAAGAGCAACTGATCTCCTGAGAGCTGTCAGATAACAGTTTTCAGGAACTTCCAATATTTTGCGGAAAACAATAGTCAGTGGTCAGCAGTATAACCACATCGTGTAGAAACAGAAAACAGAGATAAAAAAGAAACTCTCTGTGGTAGTAGAAGTAGAAAAACCCAATTACTGATAGACCCAGTGTCAAGGCAGTTGAGAGGAAAATGCATCCTGATGATGGCAGATGACCTCAAAGGTGGCTGGGGACTGATTTCCTTACAGGCTGGAGAAAGCCATTTCTAGATCCTTTCCTCAAATGGCCCCTCACATGTGTTCAGGCTTCTCAGAATGGGGTGTTGCCTGAGATTGGCAGAGACCTTCAAAGGAGGGATCTGAGAACAAAGCAGTAAGAGGTCTGAGCACTCAGCAAGGCCAAATGGAAAAGAAGGAAATATATTCCTTTCCAGTTTTTGTGGACATGCTCCCCCACCTTAGGGAGGGGTCTGAATCAAGTTAATCTGGGCTGTACACTTGAGATTTTCTCCAGCCCTTCATGTTGCACCCAAGTTTTCTCTTGGATACCCTGCATGGCACAGGGCCGGTAGGCTGCTCTGCTCTTGGCTGAAGCATAGATGGAGCCAGGTGATTTAGAAACACTCCAGGCAGCAGAAATCTCCTGTCTGGGCTGGCTTTCATTCCCTTCTTCACTGCTGTTTTCTTTCTAGTGGCTTCGGAACGGTCTATGCAGCGACCGACACTGCCACAGGAGGAGAGGTAAGTGTCAACATGCCCAGCAGATTTTGCAGCTCTGAAGTGCTTTCCATTCTGAGGAGAGCTGTGGCTGGAGCTTTGGGTCCCCAGCACATCGTTCCTGCAAAGGCTGTTCCTCTGAAGCGCAGACTAGTGCCAGCCTACCAAATCCATTTGGGACAGCTCTTTGGGGCTACAGCTTCAGACTTCTGAAATCGCATTTCTGGCTGTCAGCAAATACCTCTGGATCTTCTGGGGAGTTTCTCATCCCCCATGCAGTGCTGGGCTATAGAACTGGGCTTGGATAGAGGTCTGTGAGGGATCAAAAGCCCTAAGCCCTGATCCTAACCCGGAGCATACCCAGAAAATGCCAGAGAGCATGTTCTTTCTTTTTCAATCCAGGAAACAATTACAAATCTAAACTGCATGTTCTTTAGAGTTGCAAAATCAAATTTTAGTCTGATCTTGTGCAAGAGACTTCCCAAGTTAATGGTTTTCAATGTCATTTTAGGTGGCCATAAAGCAAGTGTGTCTCCAAAAACAGCTCAAAAAGGAACAAATTGTCGATGAGCTCCTTGTCATGAGGGACAACAAGCATCCAAATATTGTTAACTATTTAGACAGGTAAGTAGTTTGGGTATGATCATGTGACTGTTCCTTTACAGACTGCAAGCCAAAGGTTAAAAGAACCCCCTTTGGTCTCTGGCAGAGAAGTCAGCTTTCTAGTATTATTTTTTATCTATTCCTATACAATGTATGGGAGGAGAGTGCATTTTGTCTGCATTCATCTTCTCTGGCATGCATTGTTTCAAGTCATCCCTATCTTCCTAAAACAACAGCCTGGAAGTTCATTACTACCAGGTTGGTTTTGCTGTTTGTTTGGGGTTTCTTTTTAAGTTGATCATATTTTCTGTCTCTTATGACAACTGCTGATTAATCGTCATAGAAATTATTTCCCTGCATTTTTCACTCCCTTGCCATCTGAGACATCTCAATTTTCATGGATGTGCCTTTCTCACTTAGACTACACAGGTTCCAAGGAGTGTATAGCCTAGGAGGAATGTCTCTGCATTTTATTCCGTGTTCATTCCCAACTCTTCCAAGAATAGAAATCGACTTTAGTCTTTTAGGTAGGGTAATTTAGCTATGCCCATTCTCCATGCCATTGTTTTCTTCTTTCAGCTACCTGGTTAGAGATAAACTGTGGATAGTGATGGAATACCTAGATGGAGGCTCCTTAAGTGCTGTTGTTAAGGAAATAAGCATGAGTGAAGGAATGATGGCAGCTGTCTCTCGAGAGGTAAGGGATGCCACTGGGGCTTCCAATTGTTTGGGCAGGCTGGGACTTCTAAACAAGCAGCAAGAACAGGAGTGATTTCATGGTTAGAGCTTTGTTTCCGTGTTGCTTTTCCAATACGGAGAAGAAAGAGCATCTTCAGTGAATGGCCTGCCAGTACAACACTTGCTGTACCCTCTCTCTTTTTTCTTATTTTATTTACTATTCACAACTTTGCCAAATCATTTGCCTGGAGCCTGTCTCTACTGCATTCCCTGCCTGTAAGTGCAAACATGCTGGTGGCAGAATTTTATACTAACAGCAAAGAAAAACAGAAACTCATTTCTCACAGTCCTCAGCTGAAAGGCAGAGCATTCCACCCAAAATGGTGTTTGCATCTGCAAAATTACTAAAATGCTACTTCCAAGTCTGCTCTTCCAGCTAGCAATAAGATCTTGGTCCTGCAGCCTCGCACCCAAAAGCAATCCACTTGATCCCCTCAGGAGAGGGAGTTTCTCTGTTTTGGCAAACCATGATTTACCCTCTGCATGGAGAGAGCCCACGCACTGCAGCAGCAGTCATTTTGTCTGTGTCTGCAGGGGTGCAGCATGACAACACTTGCCATTTCTCTTTCCAAACCTCCAAAGGGAATGTGCCTTCCCTTAGAAAGTTAGGGGTTTACTAGTGCGGAGGCAGCAGCAAGCTCTTCCTCTTGACACCACCATGGTCTGCCAGTCCTCACCGTTCACCTAGAACTGAAAACTTTAAAGCCATTGCCCTTCTTGGCTGAGGAAATTGGGTCATTCATTTTTACTCTCCTGTTTCTTTTTTCTCTCTCAGTGCCTGCAAGCACTGGCCTTCCTCCATTGCCACCAAGTGATCCACAGGGATCTCAAAGGCGATAACATTCTTCTTGGAATGGACGGATCCGTCAAGTTGGGTAGGTGTTCTTGCTCAGCCGTGCTGTTCCCGGGATGCGGCACGTGGGGCTGATGGAGACTGCCTGCCAGTTCCCAAAAAGCGGTGCCTCTGGGAGTGCAGGGAGCACTGCTACAAGCTGAGAGCACACTTGCAACGTGCAGAGAGGAACAAGGTGTCCTTGGCTACAGCCCTGAGGAAACAGAGCATGGCCGCTTTTCCTGCTGGGTTCAGCCTCCTCAGGCTTCTAGTGGGCAATTCTTGCACTTGGCTTCATGATTCAGGCTGGCTTTCATGATACTGGCTTTTGTCCTCAGCTGATTTTGGTCTCGCTGCTCGCATCACACCTGAGCAGAGCAAACGAAGCTCAGTCGTCGGCACAGCTCACTGGATGGCCCCCGAATATCTAACTAAAGAAGAATACGGACCCAAAGTGGATATTTGGGCACTGGGCATCACAGTGATAGAAATGCTGGAAGGAGAACCTCCTTATTTTTGGGAGCTTCCTCACAGGGTAAGGTGCAAATACTACCAGATAACCACTGTCCTTCTCATCTGTCCCATGTTTTGCCTCCATTGAGAAAAATACCGTTCCCACCAGATTGAACTAGTTCAACCAAGGCCAAGACAACAAAAAAAAGGCCCCAGAGCACATCCACATCCTCTATAGCTTTAGTTGCATCACTCTTGAAAATAACCTGTAAAGCCTGTAAAGTCCATCCTCAGAGAAGCAAAAGGGGCTTTTGCTGATGGAGTTCCTCCTCACTTGGTCAGCCAAAGAAATCAGCTGTCAAGGCAAGATCATTTGGATGTTGGAAGACCTGTGGCTGCACTGGGGCCTTTTTCTTGGTATCGAAAAATCATCTTGAACCCTCTGCCCGGGAAGAAACTGCCACTGGAAGATGGAGCATCAAAAATGGGGTCTGTGGGAGCGGTTAGGGAGATGAAAGAAAGAGGTAAAGTCCCGTGTTTCCTTTTCCTCCAGGCCATGCAGCTCATCATTTCAAAGGGGATACCGGAGCTGCAAAGCCGCGAGAAACTGTCCCCTGCATTGCAGGACTTTCTGAACTGCTGCTTGCAGGCAGACGAGGACAGTCGATGGTCTGCTGAGAAACTTCTGCAGGTAAAATGCAAAGTGGCTGCCAGTCACACAACTGTCCCATGCATCGGTGTTCTCCTCTGCTAAACTCCAAGGCATCAGGTGCCCCCGCCTCGTATTAATCCCCAGAAGTGCTCTGTCCTCTGATCATTTTGGTGGTCCTGATTTGGATCTAAGGGAACCTGTTCAGTTTTGTCTGGTTCCTAATGCCGGGAACGGAGCCCTGAAATGGTGGTGGTGGTGGAGGAACCCAATAAAATCAGTGCCTGCCAAGTGGTCTGAGAACTTGGCTGTGGGAAGGACGGGGCTGGGGGGAGCTCTCCGTGAGCCCAAATCCTACTGGGATAAACATTTCTTGGTGACCTTGAGTTTCCTGAGGAGCAGCTTATGCTCCTCATCTTTTTTGACTACTAGAATAGCCCATGTCTTTAGGAAAGAAGAACCTAAGTAAGTATTTTGAGTTTCCTGAAAGGACCAAAGCCCTGGGACAGCAAGCAGCATTCCCACAGCCCTGGCAGGGCAAATATTCCACTGAGCTTGAGAAAGGGGTTAATAGGACCATGGGCAACATCTGCCTGTCATAACAAGGTCCTGGACATGAAGACAGAGGTGCGGATGGTCCCCTCAGTCCTGTTTCTGCACATTTCTGGTAACCCAAGGAATACTGCTTGAGCTCGTGAGGAACTGAGTTTGGAAAGTAATGGTTCATTTCTTTTCTTTTCCTTTGGGCAGCATCCATTTTTACTCTCAGCCTTGCCCCTCTCCGGCCTGACGACTGTGATCAATGCAGCAAACCAGCTGTGGGAGGCCAGAAGACAGAGGAAGGGTTTTGGCATGCCTTCCTCCAGTTCCATCGATGGGTGGAACTCAGAACAAAACTGAAGGAGCCTCATCCCCAGTGTATACCCTGGGGGAGTCACACAGAGGAGGGGGCGTTTAGGAGTCGATTAGGGCACAGGGCATCACCACCAGCAGGTGGTGAGCAACTGCATTGTACATTGCTTGTTTTGCTTGGGTTTCATCTCTTTCTTCGTTTTACTACTGTTACAATTAGGATTTGCATTAGTATTACTATTAGTGTTTGTATTAGTATTAGTATTAGTGTTAGTATTACTATTTGTATTCATATTGGATTTTACTCTGTTTCAATTATTAAACTGTTCTTATCTCAACATACGAGTTCTACTTCTGATTTTCCTCCCTGTTCCACTGGGGATGGGGATGGGGATGGGGGGGAGCAAGCGGCTGTGTGGTGCTTACTTACCAGCCCAGCTGGTAACTTAAACCACAACACTTCACCAGCACATGATTCTTCAATGAGTCCAACTACTCTGTCACCTTTTCTTCAAATGAGATTTACAATCTTGGTATCATAAAAATCACCATCAACACACCTGTGATTCATGTAATTCAGTTATGCACACTGCACTGAGAAGTCCACTTACTATTTTTAATCTTGGTCCTTCTTAATTTCACTGTGCTCAGTTTTTTTGGCCTACTAGCTAGAAGAAAAAAGATAAGTACAAGGCATTCCCTAGCATTAATGATTTCACAGGATCAGAGAGTTGTACAACATCCCAAGTTGGAAGGGACCCACAAGGACTGAGTCCAACTCCTGGCCCCCCACAGGACAGCCCCAAGAATCACACCACGTGCCTGAGAGCGTAGTTCAAATGCTTCTTGAACTCTGTCACAATTGGTGCCGTGACCACTTCCCTAGGGAGTCTGTTCCAGTGCCCAATCACCCTCAGGGGGAAGAACCTTTGCCTGATATTCAACCTAAACCTGCCCTGACACAGCTCCATGTCATTCCCTCAGGACCTCTCACTGGTCACCACAGAGATCAGTGCCTGCCCCTCTGCTTCCCCTCACGAGGAAGTTGTAGACCACAACGAGGTCTCCCCTCAGGCTTCTCTTCCCCAGGCCCAACAAGCCAAGTGACCTCAGCAGCTCCTCCTAAGGCTTCCCCTCAAGGCCCCTCACCATCCTCCTGGGCCTCCTTTGGACACTCGCCAAGAACTTCATCTCTCCCTTCTATTGGTCACCCACAAGCTGAGGCCGCACCAGCTCAGAGGGGAGCAGGACAATCACCTCCCTCCACCTGCTGGCAGTGCTGTGCCTGATGCACAGATATGTCTATTTGATGATAAACCCTTCCCAGCAGTTGAGGGGGAACTGAAATCAAACTATTTAGGCAAATTCCGCTGTCACTTCCACCTCTGAAGCCTTTTTGTCTGTTTTGGTTGGTTGGTTGGTGTTTGTGTTTCTGTTTTGGTTGGTTTGTTTGTTTCTTTGATCGAGTTCCCAACCTGCTTTTCACTTCAGAGTAGCCTGTGAAACAAATGGCCTTCGGACAAGGACCGGGCACAGGAGCTGCGCACAGCCTGGAGCTGGCTCTCCCGCTGGCTCTGCCTGGGCCACCAGGGACCCGGGCCAGGGCAGAAATTCCCGGGATGCCCAAGGCAAGCGACGGCCGCGCACAAGGCAGCGACGGCGGAGGAGGAGGAGACCTTCCTGAAGGAGTCCCGGCTCCCTCGGGCTGGGCCGTCCCAGCCCGGCATCCCGCCCGCTGCCCCGCCGGCCGTGTTCCCAAAAAGCAGTGGACACCGTCAGCATTTAGGCAAGAACACACCTGTAGCACTTGTTTTGACACAAACCCAGGCTACACCTCAGCGCGCTGACTGAACAGCTTTATTGCCAAGAACGGCAGTTTAAATACAGCATTTAATCGTAACACGTGACCTCTCAACCAATGACATTCGAGTAGTCCACTGCGCATGTCCAACAGAGTACCAAAGACTACAACTCCCATGATGCCTTGCAGCATCCTTTCTGTAGGATGAATCCCTACAGAAACTCCTTCCCCAGAGATGCTTGCTGCCTTCACACAGAAACACAGAATTTTTAGCGTTATACGGGACCTCGGGAGATTCTCCAGTCCAACCCCTCTGCCAAGACAGGGTCCCCCAGAGCAGACTACACAGGAACATGTCCTGGTGGGTTTTGATGTCTCCAGAGAGGGAGACTCCATGACCTCCTTGGGCAGCCTGCTCCTGTGCTCTGCCACCCTCAACATAAAGAAGTTCTTCCTCATGTTGGAGTGAAACTTTTGTGGTTTACTTTATGGCCATTGCTTCCTGTCCTGTGCAGAATCACTCACCATCCTCTAGACACCCACCTTTGAGATTTTTATATGCATAAATGAGACCCCTCTCAGTCTTCTCGAGACTAAACAGGCCCAGCTCCCACAGTCTCTCCTCAGAAGAGAGATGCTCCAGACTCATCATCATCTTCATTTCAACTGATGCTGCAGCCTCTGCTTATTCTGAAATATAGCAGGAGACTGCCTGGTTTTATAAGAAGAAAGCAAGAGAAGAAAAATCCAGCTGCATTTCAAAAAAATCAAACACTGCTTCTCCTTCTGGTTGGAAGGTGTTGACTGTAAGGAATCTGTCTTCAGGAGGGGAAATGACATTTAGTCAGAGCATCAAGAAAATGTAACATATATATAGTCACCTGTCCTTCAGCACAGAAAAAAATCAAATAAAAAGGAATGTATTACAGCATAGAATAAAGCAGTATAGAATAAAGACAGGTCTTGCTGCACAGGGCATCGTG
Organism: Manacus candei; assembly: GCF_025592945.1. Taxonomy (NCBI): domain Eukaryota; kingdom Metazoa; phylum Chordata; class Aves; order Passeriformes; family Pipridae; genus Manacus; species Manacus candei. The sequence goes on along the minus strand of NW_026138076.1, from coordinate 38,305,884 downwards.
TTTCCCAAATAGCACCTTCACGCATAAGAATACCAGCTCCAAAACAGACTTCTTTTTTGGGCATAGCAATTGCTGAACAGCAATAAATGGCTGCCTGCTCTTTCCACTCAGCCACCCAAGGACCTCGGAAGGCAAGAGATTGTAGCTAGTGTGGTCAACTGGGCCAGCATTTGCACAGTCATTTCAGGTCAGCCTTACCAGGATGCCCTGTGATCTTCAGGGGAGAAAGTGCATGCCAAAACAGTGCTTGCAGAGTACTTCTACTGAAGAATTGATGTGCTCCCGTTTTCCCTGTTTTGGGGGCAGTGTTGCTGCACTCCCAGCCTTCAGAAGCCATGCAGCCTTGCTGTTGGAGAATCATCGACTAAGGCACCAGACAATGAGAGCGGGGGCTTTGTCTGGCAAAGGAAACCCCCGTGTTTCCTTTCATTGAGTGTAAACACGCCACTTGCAAGTGCCTTTCTGCAGCTAAGTGCTCAGAAGAGGTGAGGGTTTTAAAGAAAGCTGAAACTTCACAGGTGGGAATTGCGGGAGCAATTCCCAGGAGTGAATGCCTGTTGCTGCACGTGATGATAACGAGCCAACTAACTACTTCTCATAAAAATTAAATGCCAAGTCTCCTGGAGAGGAGAGGGAGCAAATCCATGGTGTTTGTGATAAAACTGTGAGATTTGGCAACATTGCCAACTGCTGTGTTGATAATTGGTAGGTCTTGCTCCGCAGGTGGAATCCAGGCCACAATCCAGGCAGATGTGGCCTGCAAACATGGGCATGCATTGCAAGGAGACTGGAGTGGTGTAACTGCTGTTCTGTTGATGCTGATGTTGTAAAATGCACCTGCTTGGGTGGAAGACTTGCTGTGCTAAGAGATCTGAAGATGGAGGCTTCAGTCTCTTTTTGTATGCTTTGTGATGCAACTCTTGGGGAAGAAGGTGAAAGACCAACATCACACCTTACACAGCAGTTTGTCGCTTCGCTAGCAACACTTGCACTCTCCGGGAAAAATCACTTTGCTCATCTGTGAGAAATAGAAGATCTTTTGCTTCCAGAAGCAGAGACATGGCCCTGAGGTGCTGAAATCCTGCCTGTGTCATCTGAAGTGCTACATGCAACTTGACCCCCTGGAAAGGAAAAGGGAAGAGTAAAAGCATGATGGAAATTGTAACTCCAAGACTCTTTTGAAAATGATAGTGAATCACAAGCATCCTTTCTTTGTCAATCCTAGAGTGCGGACTTTAGAAGTTGCATGAATTTTCAAACACAAGGGCCAGATTGCTTCCAGATTCTCCAGAGTCCTTCAGAACTGGCACTTCCACAGGAGCAGAAAAAATACTTGGACACAAAGCCCTCATGCTACAGAAGCCATTGTAGCACCGAGCTTTGTACACTTGTTGTGACAACCTGTTTGCTTTCTCACAGCCATCAATAGAGGGATGCGGCTCCTCACGTGGCTCCTTCAGGAGCACACTGATTAGCAGCACAAAATCCTAACTGTAGATTCCTCTTGCCTAAAACCAGAGGAAAATTCTACACACTGGGAGGACAGCTGCTTCTCTTGTGGCCTCTGTGCTGATGTACAGAGATGTACAGATGGAAAAGTGAGGATAGGCTAACAGGGCATAACACATGTACACATGTATGCAGGTATGTGTACACTATATATACATATAATAGATGTACATAACACACATGTATACATATAATTGAGTATAACTTATGTACACACATCTGCAGGTTCACAGATGCACAGTAAGGCAGTTCTGTTTCTCTCAACACAATTCAATCATCACACGCTGCTCGCAAGAACCACGGCACAGAGAACACAAGCCCTTGCCAAAGCTGATCTCTCTATGCAAGCACAGAAATTCCACAGAATTTAGGCATGGATGTTTATAGCAAAATTTGTCAAAAGCTAATCAAATATCTACAGTGATGCACACTTCAAACTGTATTAAACAGAATCACTCCGGGGGAAACCATGACTTCTAGGTCAGTAATTTGGCCACCACAAAACAGCCAGCAAGAGCAGAAAATTTGCTGCAGTAAACATACAAATTGCAAAGCACGTTCTTCATGAAGTTTGATGAAGCCCTGTGTCAGTTAATTGGCTGGTGGCTTCTAGTGAAAGATTTCTAGTGCATTTATTTCCCAGCTAGTTCACAACAGCAGAAAGATGTCCTACCAGTGCTCATTTGAAAGACTTAGACACGTTCATGCTGTTGGACATGCTTCCTAGTACATATAGGGATGAATTTCCTTTGTGTCTTTAAATTGCACTTATTCTTTGGACAAAAGGGAGGAATATGCTCAAAGCTGTGCCTGTGGGTCCCCTCACCTTGCAGGGTAACTAAGTATGAATGGCGTGTCAGTGAGGTTGACCTTCCTACGTTGGATTCCATTTTTTTACACCTTCTCTTTTTTTCTTCTTTTCTACCTTTTCCCACTGCTTTTCCCTCTGCTTGTCCTAACTGTGAGAGGGGCAGAAAATTTTCAGAACTTTTTCTCATGCATTTCATAGGTTGCTCTTTTCTTATCCCATTCCTAATGTTTACCATATATTCTGTATTTACAGGATTTTATTAAGGTCTTGGCAAATTTGACATTTACGAGCTCAAGGACCTGCTTCTAACCTCTACCTTTGCCTGCCTTGTCTTTTAGAAGAAACTAATCTCAGGCTTTCCACCCTTCACTGTGAGTGTCTTTCAAAAATTAAAATGTGCTGGTTTTGCAAAGACAGAATGTACTGCAAAAGGGATCCTAATTCCCAACTTGTAGATAAGTGCAGCAAAGCAAAACCACACCAAAGGTTCTCGAGGTGTAGAATAAAGCCTCTCTCACTTTTAGAACTCTAGATTGCTGCAGTGAACATTTCAAAAGGCATGTGACTATAAACCTGCTTATTAATTTTAGACTAAATGCAATAAAATCTATCATGTAGCCATAATGAACAGGACTAATTTTGTACTTACATTTTTATTTTAAATTAACAAATCTGTAAAGCTTTAGAGATATTGTTTGTGATCTCCAGGTTTCCTTGCTGAATTCAGGTGTATTCTTAAAAATAAATGGACGGGTTCTTTTGTGGTTTTGGTTGTGGAGCTTACATCTGATCACAGAGACACAAGATTTGATCTCTCTGGACAGATTTAGGACAGTTTTGTGAAGAAAAACAGTACCTACTTCCATCTCAATACGTTTCCAATATCGCACCTCAGACCAGAGGTGGCTTAAGGTCTGTGGGGACCAAAGTCTGGGCCCTGGTTTTGCAGCGTTCCTGTGGTGCGATTTGCACATAAGATCACAAGGTTTGGACCTTATTGTCTCTAAATCCAATCCTCTCTGATCCAGTGTCTGCTACTTCCTCTTTTCTCTTTTCTTCAGCTTTTTCTCTCTTCTTCATTTCTTGAGCATCTGAACTTCTTAATCTTTTTCCCCTTCTTTTTCCATCAGGCATTCCACTGATGGAAACATATGCCAACTTTTATTTTTCCACAAAAGATGGAGGAACAGTCTGAGCAAGTTACGGTCTGTTTCACATGGGGAAAGGAATGAAGCCACCCCAGGCAGTGCTCCAAGAAAGACTGGAGCCAACAAATATGTGAGAACTTTTCAAAGCACAAAGGCAGAACGAGGGAAGGCACCCATTGGACCTGTTGTTTGTGAACAGAGAAGGACTGGTGGGTGCTGTGATGGTTGGAGGCCATCGGGCTCAGCCATCATGAAATCATCATTTGGGATTCTCAGAGAAGGAAGGATTGGGAGCAGCAGAACTCTGGGCTTTGAAGTTTGAGAGTTCTGGGGCTTTTTCATTCCAGCTGGAAGTCCTGACTGGGTACACTTGTCTGTGGGGAGGATGATTCTACAGTCTGCTGTAAGAGTAGAAAGTGGCACACTCCCTGCAAGTAAATTTTTTCTTTTTTAATTTATTTTGATTGAGTTTCAAGAACAGGCTGGACAGGGCACTGGTAGGGTCACCTCCCTTGGAGGGATTTAAAAGACATGTAGATGAGGCACTTGGGGATATGGTGGGCTTGGTAGTGCCAGGTTAAAATGTGTGAACTGATAACATGAGTATTGTTTGCCTGTCGCCTCCTCTCTCCTCTTCAGGACTTTCAGGGGCTTGAAACAGAAAAGAGATTTCCTAAAGAAAGAAAACGGAAGCAGCAAGTTACATCTCACAGGTCTTGCTCTTTGCAGTCTGGCCTTGACTGGTTTAAAAGTGAGAGGAGGACAAGGGTGGAATGATGCTTCCGAACTTTGGAACACTTAGGTTCTTTTTGTTTTCCTAAGCCTGCCTTCCTGTGGCCTGTCCACCACCTGACCTATTTGGTCTCCGCCTCATAACTCCCTTTTTTGATGGGACTTGCCCATTTTGGCCCATTGGTTTCCTCCTCCTCCCACCTTCTAAGTTCTCCCACCTTCTCTTGGAACTTGCTTTTCTTTCGGTCTGTCTTTCTTTACACCCATTACGGCCTGACCTCTGTGGCTCACAGATGTGCACAGGGAAGCTCCCAGGGGTGTGACACAGGACCAAAAGGCTTCTTTGAGCTGTCAGAGCACTGCAGCAGCACACTGATAAGAAGGGACAATTAATATGGGATAAGTAAAGCAATTTTTCATCCACAGAATTTCAGTGTAGACCTGGGGCTTTCAGCAAGTGCATCAGTTTTCAAATGACACCCTCACCTGTAAGGTGGAGCCCAAGATTTCCTCCAAGCCTTGGGCACTCTCAGCTTGTTTGCCGAGTCCCTGCGTTCTGTATATTTACAGCAGAGAACCTGCAGAGCTACAGCAGCTCAACAAAGAGACCTCCTCAGCAGCTGGGGTACACCCCAGTGTAAGGAGTTGGAGAGCTGAAAGGCAGATTTGTAACCACACAGTGTTCCCTGGGAAGCTGGAAATCAATTGTATCGGGGTGTGCCTTTGAATCACACACCAGCGATCATTGCACCAAATGCGTTTGCCTTACTAAGCACTACGAGCCCAGGATAAAGCTTCTAAAGGACACTGTTGTCCACCACTAGAGGATAGACCCTTGATGTCTGCACTAAATCACCAGGAAAACAACCTAAGCCTCAAATCCTTATTCCATGGAAGGGTAGAGCTCATTTCCAGAGGAGTTTTGTGCCCTTTCTTTCCTTCCATTGACATTCCTTTCTTTTCTTTTTCAACTTGGGTCCTGCTTTTAGCTCTAGATTTTGATAGAGACCAATTGCATCTGATTTTCATGGGGATGAAATGTCTGCAAGTCATCCTACAGGTAGTGCGGGATCTTGGGGCAGATCTGTGAGGCTGCAGTTTTTGGCTCTTCTAAACCCACAGTCTTGGGCTTTCCATGTACAGGGCATTCCAGCGCAGCGGGACAGGCTTCCAGTGACAGAGGAGAATTTTCCAGTATTTTTTTGGCATTAGCTGTAGAAAACATTCAGGGGCTCTGCATACATCTGCAAGCAAAGCTAGAGCAGCTGCTGTTGTGATGTCACTGGAACCGTTGTCCTGGTGCACGGACCGTTGTCCTGGTGCATGGAATGTTGTCCTGGTGCACGGACCGTTGTCCTCGTGCACGGAGTGTTGTGCTGGTGCACAGACCGTTGTCCTCGTGCATGGAGTGTTGTCCTGGTGCACGGACCGTTGTCCTCGTGCACGGGAGCCTCCGTGTGCACAGTGTGCTTGGCGTGCTCGTTGCGGGAGGGTGCTCCTCGTCGAGGCACTCACCTCCAGCAGGCTGCACGTGGACACCAGGGGTGTCCTTTTCTTCCTTGGCGTGCACAGGCTGCGGAACTCTTGCCCAGCATGGCTAAAGTGTTCCATCGAATCTGTGCCGCCTTTCGCCGGGTTTTTCCTATGGCCTATGCTTTTTGTTCCCACCCAGACAAACCCGGGCTGCTGACCCATCTAGCAAGTAAGTAGGTTTTCTCCAGGTGCAGCCAACCTGGCTTTTGGATCGATGTGTTGTTTATGCTGCCCCTTAGTGACTGCATTGCCTTTGAAACCAAAATGCCCCACAGATACCATGACTTTGGTAAAGCTCATGTCAAGAGCTTCAGCTCCAAAGGGGGTGTCTCCAGCCATTCACGGGGGTGTGGGCAGCATTGGCAAATGAACCCACAGGGTTCTGTGCCCTACACGGTTAGTCCGTGGCAGTGGAGTCTGTAATTTCCTCAGTTGCTGCTTCAGCCAATCCAACTTCCCAAATGCAGACTGGCAGAGCTCCTCAGAAGTCCCTCTAAAGACTGTGCAGTTCTCTCCAGTTTTTCCCTAAATTCCATCATTCATAGGTTGGACAGTGTGACCTGCCACAATGTTTGCTCAAATAGCTCTTGCTTTGGTGATGAAATGCAAAGTTGAAGCAGTGTGTGGTCCCAAACTTGGGAGCTGTTTGTGTGCTGTGTCAGAAGAGAAGTGTCATGGCTAAGGGGAAGTTGGGGGCAGCTTTATTGGGGAAAAGAAAAGAAGAGAAAGGAAGAGAAAAAGGAAAAGAAAAAGGAAAAGAAGAAAGGGAGGGGGAGGGGGAGGAGAAGGGGTGGGGCAGTGGGTAGGGGATGGGATGGGGCAAGGGGGTGAGGGGACAGGGTGAGGGGCGGGTGAGGGGGGTGGGGAAAGGGTCGGGTAAGGGGGCGGGGCAACAGGAGGGGTGAGGGGGCGGGGCAATGGGCGGGGCAAGGGGCGGGGCGGGGTGAGGCAGGTCAGGGTGGGGCGGGGCGAGGCGAGGCAGGGCGAGGAGAGGAGAGCACAAGAAATCAATGACTGGGAGGGGGAGGGGGAAGTGGAGGGGCAGGGGCGGGGCAGGGCAGGGCAAGGATGGGGATGAGAGGTGGGGCGAGGGGTGGGGTGAGGGGCAGGGCAAGGCAGGGTGGGGCAAGGTGCGGCCACGTGAGACGAGGAGAGGGGAGGAGAGGGAAGATGTTTTAGCTCTTGGGCAGAAGAAATCAATGACTCTCAAAGGACAATGTGTCTTTTCTTGACCGAGTTTCTCTTTATTTGATTTCAAATAAGAAAAATAGAAACTGCCCTGGCAAAACAGGGCAGAAAACTCGGCCCAAGAAGCTGTAGCAAAACAACAGCCTGCTATATTGTGCTCTTCTCTTGCTCCCTGCGTGAAAGAACTGTGCTACTGAAGGGATGTTGTGAAAGAAAAATGCTCTCCATTTGGGTTGACTTTTTCCATGGGATTCCCCACAACAGACAGTTTTCTAACATCTGCTTCATTTTCCTTTCCCCATTGCAGGTAAATATGTGTTTAGAAACAGAAGAGGCCGTCCTTCGGTGAGCGGCAAACTAATCCTGACATTCCTAGCCTTTCAGCAGCAAGCCATGACCTTCGCTTGTTGCGATCAACTGCCAGCCCTCCAGGCAGAAAGAAAGTCTTCTCAGTGTCTTTGCATCAGCAGAAAAGGCTTCCATGGCTGTTTTTTATTTTTCTCTTGGAGGCCTTTTAAGTAGATGACAGTCTGGTTTTGCAGACAGAAAGTTTCTTGCTGCTTTTAGCCGTGGGGGAACAACAGCAGTTCACAACAAAATGCACTGCTGTCTAATTAGCCCCCTTGAACTTAGCTGGAGCAACTTAGCATCCCCTTGCTATCAAAGGTTATGATTTCTCCTTAGTACAGCTGGATAGATAGCTGCATAGAAATAAGGTTCTAAATGATATGTGACTCCCTGTTGCTCACACTGCTCTCTGTCCACAGAGGAAACTACCTCGAGCTGACCCTCCTCAGGCTCCTTCTGTTTCTTCCCTTTATGAGGATACAGAGGAGGAAGACAACAACGAAGCTCCACCTGTTGTTGCACCAGAGCCTGAACAGCCAAACTCTGTAAGAGCCAGCTTTGCCTAGCACTCTTATTACTGTAATTCAGAGCTGCCTGTTTCAGACCAGACAGCACTTGCCCCTCATGGCTGAAAATCCTGAGGGCTGGAATCCTACCATAACAAAGTGTTTCCTCCCCCTCAGCCACTGACACCTGGAAAATGGGTTCTGAACTTTCAAGTTCAGTCATTGTTTTCCTGGCATTCTGACAGGGCTCACGAATTTCTCTCTGTATGGGATGAAAGGTAGCCTTGTGTCTGTAAATGGGGAGAAACTTGGCCTGCAGTGTCTGTGCAGCCTCCCTGTCACCAGTGGAGCGAGCGCTCCAAAGGCACAGTTCACAGTCTTGCTGCATGTGGATACCTAGGAGAAACTGTCCCGTCCAGCTCCCTGCCCTCCTCCACGCACTATTTAAGGTGATAAATGGACACTTTAAACTACACCCATAACTTTTACATGGCCAAAGTTGGGTGAGAAGAGTCTTACGCAGCTTGGCCATGGTAAGAGAAGGTCGGTCTCTGAGAAGGGCTGGAACTTAATGGCTGTTCCATAAAGCTTGAAATACTAATGAGAAGTATCTCTGCAAGCCTCCTTTCTGACACAAACTGATTTCTTGTCACAGACCAATACATGCTCTGGAACAAAATCTTCCACTGCCCTGGAAGCTGCTGCACTGGAAGCCACTGCCCTGGAAGCTGCTGCACTGGAAGCTGCTGACAAAGACAACACTCCCACACCTGAGATCCCCTACATGAGCACTTCCAGCAGTTCCTGCAGCAGCACCAACTGGCAGCAAGAGACAGTAAAGGAGGACAGCCTAGAGAAATTGAGTATGTCTTCTGCATTTCTTGCCTCATAGGGCAGTGCTAATGTTCCTAGACAACAAACACTTGCCTTGCTACCTGTTCTTTTCTGTCTCCTCAGAATGTTTCTCCCTCTTTCTCCCAGTTTCCTGTCAACGTAACTCTTCAAAGGACTGTAGAAAACCAGTCTTTGTGGAAGCCATCTGGACTACAGATCTGACTCTCTTGTTGTTGTTGTTGCTGTTGTTATTGTTGTTATTGTTGTTGTTGTTACCCAACTGACTTCAGCTCACAGCCCCAGGCAGAGGAGCTGCAGTTCTGACCTGCTGGAGGCTGGTATTGTCATCCTGAAGTGACCATCTTTCATTTGGTTTTTTCAGGGAGCATTGTGAGTGTGGGAGATCCTATGAAGAAGTACGTTGAATTGGAAAAAATTGCCAGTGGGTAAGTCTGACCACAGTTCCTTCCACAAAGCCAGGTATTTTGCTGCTGCAAGGTCAGGCGGGAAGTCAGACAGGCTCCAAACATGTTCAGACACTGTGTTTAGATCCTTCTGCCTCTCAGTGCTGATCCCAATTCAGAACTGTGGTCAGATGGCATCCTCAAAGACAACTGCATGCTGGCAGTGTCTTGCCCGCAGCAAGGAGCAGGATCTCCTGTCCTTCAAGTGCCTGGCACCTGTTTGCCTCTTTGCTTACGAGAAATGATGTCTCCACGTCTTCAAATAATACAGCCAAGGAAAAGAAAGGAGAAAGACACTTTCTTGCCAAAAAGAGCAACTGACCTCCTGAGAGCTGTCAGATAACAGTTCTCAGGAACTTCCAATATTTTGCGGAAAACAATAGTCAGTGGTCAGCAGTATAACCACATCGTGTAGAAACAGAAAACAGAGATAAAAAAGAAACTCTCTTTAGTAGTAGATGTAGAAAAACACAATTACTGATAGACCCAGTGTCAAGGCAGTTGAGAGGAAAATGCATCCTGATGATGGCAAATGACCTCAAAGGTGGCTGGGGACTGGTTTCCTTACAGGCTGGAGAAAGCCATTTCTAGATCCTTTCCTCAAATGGCCCCTCACATGTGTTCAGGCTTCTCAGAATGGGGTGTTGCCTGAGATTGGCAGAGACCTTCAAAGGAGGGATCTGAGAACAAAGCAGTAAGAGGTCTGAGCACTCAGCAAGGCCAAATGGAAAAAGAAGGAAATATATTCCTTTCCAGTTTTTGTGGACATGCTCCCCCACCTTAGGGAGGGGTCTGAATCAAGTTAATCTGGGCTGTACACTTGAGATTTTCTCCAGCCCTTCATTTTGCACCCAAGTTTTCCCTTGGATAACCTGCATGGCACAGGGCCGGTAGGCTGCTCTGCTCTTGGCTGAAGCATAGATGGAGCCAGGTGATTTAGAAACACTCCAGGCAGCAGAAATCTCCTGTCTGGGCTGGCTTTCATTCCCTTCTTCACTGCTATTTTCTTTCTAGGGCTTTCGGAACGGTCTATGCAGCGACCGACACTGCCACAGGAGGAGAGGTAAGTGTCAACATGCCCAGCAGATTTTGCAGCTTTTGGGGCTACAGCTTCAGACTTCTGAAATCGCATTTCTGGCTGTCAGCAAATACCTCTGGATCTTCTGGGGAGTTTCTCATCCCCATGCAGTGCTGGGCTATAGAACTGGGCTTGGATAGAGGTCTGTGAGGGATCGAAAACCCTAAGTCCTGATCCTAACCCGGAGCATACCCAGAAAATGCCAGAGAGCATGTTCTTTCTTTTTCAATCCAGGAAACAATTACAAATCTAAACTGCGTGTTCTTTAGAGTTGCAAAATCAAATTTTGGTCTGATCTTGTGCAAGAGACTTCCCAAGTTAATGGTTTTCAATGTCATTTTAGGTGGCCATAAAGCAAGTGTGTCTCCAAAAACAGCTCAAAAAGGAACAAATTGTCGATGAGCTCCTTGTCATGAGGGACAACAAGCATCCAAATATTGTTAACTATTTAGACAGGTAAGTAGTTTGGGTATGATCATGTGACTGTTCCTTTACAGACTGCAAGCCAAAGGTTAAAAGAACCCCCTTTGGTCTCTGGCAGAGAAGTCAGCTTTCTAGTATTATTTTTTATCTATTCCTATACAATGTATGGGAGGAGAGTGCATTTTGTCTGCATTCATCTTTTCTGGCATGCATTGTTTCAAGTCATCCCTATCTTCCTAAAACAACAGCCTGGAAGTTCATTACTACCAGGTTGGTTTTGCTGTTTGTTTGGGGTTTCTTTTTAAGTTGATCATATTTTCTGTCTCTTATGACAACTGCTGATTAATCGTCATAGAAATTATTTCCCTGCATTTTTCACTCCCTTGCCATCTGAGACATCTCAGTTTTCATGGATGTGCCTTTCTCACTTAGACTACACAGGTTCCAAGGAGTGTATAGCCTAGGAGGAATGTCTCTGCATTTTATTCCGTGTTCATTCCTGACTCTTCCAAGAACAGAAATCAACTTCAGTATTTAGGTAGGGTAATTTAGCTATGCCCATTCTCCATGCCATTGTTTTCTTCTTTCAGCTACCTGGTTAGAGATAAACTGTGGATAGTGATGGAATACCTAGACGGAGGCTCCTTAAGCGATGTTGTTAAGGAAATAAGCATGAGTGAAGGAATGATGGCAGCTGTCTCTCGAGAGGTAAGGGATGCCACTGGGGCTTCCAATTGTTTGGGCAGGCTGGGACTTCTAAACAAGCAGCAAGAACAGGAGTGATTTCATGGTTAGAGCTTTGTTTCCGTGTTGCTTTTCCAATACGGAGAAGAAAGAGCATCTTCAGTGAATGGCCTGCCAGTACAACTCTTGCTGTACCCTCTCTCTTTTTTCTTATTTTATTTACTATTCGCAACTTTGCCAAATCATTTGCCTGGAGCCTGTCTCTACTGCATTCCCTGCCTGTAAGTGCAAACATGCTGGTGGCAGAATTTTATACTAACAGCAAAGAAAAACAGAAACTCATTTCTCACAGTCCTCAGCTGAAAGGCAGAGCATTCCACCCAAAATGGTGTTTGCATCTGCAAAATTACTAAAATGCTACTTCCAAGTCTGCTCTTCCAGCTAGCAATAAGATCTTGGTCCTGCAGCCTCGCACCCAAAAGCAATCCACTTGATCCCCTCAGGAGAGGGAGTTTCTCTGTTTTGGCAAACCATGATTTACCCTCTGCATGGAGAGAGCCCACGCACTGCAGCAGCAGTCATTTTGTCTGTGTCTGCAGGGGTGCAGCATGACAACACTTGCCATTTCTCTTTCCAAACCTCCAAAGGGAATGTGCCTTCCCTTAGAAAGTTAGGGGTTTACTAGTGCGGAGGCAGCAGCAAGCTCTTCCTCTTGACACCACCATGGTCTGCCAGTCCTCACCGTTCACCTAGAACTGAAAACTTTAAAGCCATTGCCCTTCTTGGCTGAGGAAATTGGGTCATTCATTTTTACTCTCCTGTTTCTTTTTTCTCTCTCAGTGCCTGCAAGCACTGGCCTTCCTCCATTGCCACCAAGTGATCCACAGGGATCTCAAAGGCGATAACATTCTTCTTGGAATGGACGGATCCGTCAAGTTGGGTAGGTGTTCTTGCTCAGCCGTGCTGTTCCCGGGATGCGGCACGTGGGGCTGATGGAGACTGCCTGCCAGTTCCCAAAAAGCGGTGCCTCTGGGAGTGCAGGGAGCACTGCTACAAGCTGAGAGCACACTTGCAACGTGCAGAGAGGAACAAGGTGTCCTTGGCTACAGCCCTGAGGAAACAGAGCATGGCCGCTTTTCCTGCTGGGTTCAGCCTCCTCAGGCTTCTAGTGGGCAATTCTTGCACTTGGCTTCATGATTCAGGCTGGCTTTCATGATACTGGCTTTTGTCCTCAGCTGATTTTGGTCTCGCTGCTCGCATCACACCTGAGCAGAGCAAACGAAGCTCAGTCGTCGGCACAGCTCACTGGATGGCCCCCGAATATCTAACTAAAGAAGAATACGGACCCAAAGTGGATATTTGGGCACTGGGCATCACAGTGATAGAAATGCTGGAAGGAGAACCTCCTTATTTTTGGGAGCTTCCTCACAGGGTAAGGTGCAAATACTACCAGATAACCACTGTCCTTCTCATCTGTCCCATGTTTTGCCTCCATTGAGAAAAATACCGTTCCCACCAGATTGAACTAGTTCAACCAAGGCCAAGACAACAAAAAAAAGGCCCCAGAGCACATCCACATCCTCTATAGCTTTAGTTGCATCACTCTTGAAAATAACCTGTAAAGCCTGTAAAGTCCATCCTCAGAGAAGCAAAAGGGGCTTTTGCTGATGGAGTTCCTCCTCACTTGGTCAGCCAAAGAAATCAGCTGTCAAGGCAAGATCATTTGGATGTTGGAAGACCTGTGGCTGCACTGGGGCCTTTTTCTTGGTGTCGAAAAATCATCTTGAACCCTCTGCCCGGGAAGAAACTGCCACTGGAAGATGGAGCATCAAAAATGGGGTCTGTGGGAGCGGTTAGGGAGATGAAAGAAAGAGGTAAAGTCCCGTGTTTCCTTTTCCTCCAGGCCATGCAGCTCATCATTTCAAAGGGGATACCGGAGCTGCAAAGCCGCGAGAAACTGTCCCCTGCATTGCAGGACTTTCTGAACTGCTGCTTGCAGGCAGACGAGGACAGTCGATGGTCTGCTGAGAAACTTCTGCAGGTAAAATGCAAAGTGGCTGCCAGTCACACAACTGTCCCATGCATCGGTGTTCTCGTCTGCTAAACTCCAAGGCATCAGGTGCCCCCGCCTCGTATTAATCCCCAGAAGTGCTCTGTCCTCTGATCATTTTGGTGGTCCTGATTTGGATCTAAGGGAGCCTGTTCAGTTTTGTCTGGTTCCTAATGCCGGGAACGGAGCCCTGAAATGGTGGTGGTGGTGGAGGAACCCAATAAAATCAGTGCCTGCCAAGTGGTCTGAGAACTTGGCTGTGGGAAGGACGGGGCTGGGGGGAGCTCTCCGTGAGCCCAAATCCTACTGGGATAAACATTTCTTGGTGACCTTGAGTTTCCTGAGGAGCAGCTTATGCTCCTCATCTTTTTTGACGACTAGAATAGCCCATGTCTTTAGGAAAGAAGAACCTAAGTAAGTATTTTGAGTTTCCTGAAAGGACCAAAGCCCTGGGACAGCAAGCAGCATTCCCACAGCCCTGGCAGGGCAAATATTCCACTGAGCTTGAGAAAGGGGTTAATAGGATCATGGGCAACATCTGCCTGTCATAACAAGGTCCTGGACATGAAGACAGAGGTGCGGATGGTCCCCTCAGTCCTGTTTCTGCACATTTCTGGTAACCCAAGGAATACTGCTTGAGCTCGTGAGGAACTGAGTTTGGAAAGTAATGGTTCATTTCTTTTCTTTTCCTTTGGGCAGCATCCATTTTTACTCTCAGCCTTGCCCCTCTCCGGCCTGACGACTGTGATCAATGCAGCAAACCAGCTGTGGGAGGCCAGAAGACAGAGGAAGGGTTTTGGCATGCCTTCCTCCAGTTCCATCGATGGGTGGAACTCAGAACAAAACTGAAGGAGCCTCATCCCCAGTGTATACCCTGGGGGAGTCACACAGAGGAGGGGGCGCTTAGGAGTCGATTAGGGCACAGGGCATCACCACCAGCAGGTGGTGAGCAACTGCATTGTACATTGCTTGTTTTGCTTGGGTTTCATCTCTTTCTTCGTTTTACTACTGTTACAATTAGGATTTGCATTAGTATTACTATTAGTGTTTGTATTAGTATTAGTATTAGTGTTAGTATTACTATTTGTATTCATATTGGATTTTACTCTGTTTCAATTATTAAACTGTTCTTATCTCAACATACGAGTTCTACTTCTGATTTTCCTCCCTGTTCCACTGGGGAGGGGGATGGGGATGGGGGGGAGCAAGCGGCTGTGTGGTGCTTACTTACCAGCCCAGCTGGTAACTTAAACCACAACACTTCACCAGCACATGATTCTTCAATGAGTCCAACTACTCTGTCACCTTTTCTTCAAATGAGATTTACAATCTTGGTATCATAAAAATCACCATCAACACACCTGTGATTCATGTAATTCAGTTATGCACACTGCACTGAGAAGTCCACTTACTATTTTTAATCTTGGTCCTTCTTAATTTCACTGTGCTCAGTTTTTTTGGCCTACTAGCTAGAAGAAAAAAGATAAGTACAAGGCATTCCCTAGCATTAATGATTTCACAGGATCAGAGAGTTGTACAACATCCCAAGTTGGAAGGGACCCACAAGGACTGAGTCCAACTCCTGGCCCCCCACAGGACAGCCCCAAGAATCACACCACGTGCCTGAGAGCGTAGTTCAAATGCTTCTTGAACTCTGTCACAATTGGTGCCGTGACCACTTCCCTAGGGAGTCTGTTCCAGTGCCCAATCACCCTCAGGGGGAAGAACCTTTGCCTGATATTCAACCTAAACCTGCCCTGACACAGCTCCATGTCATTCCCTCAGGACCTCTCACTGGTCACCACAGAGATCAGTGCCTGCCCCTCTGCTTCCCCTCACGAGGAAGTTGTAGACCACAACGAGGTCTCCCCTCAGGCTTCTCTTCCCCAGGCCCAACAAGCCAAGTGACCTCAGCAGCTCCTCCTAAGGCTTCCCCTCAAGGCCCCTCACCATCCTCCTGGGCCTCCTTTGGACACTCGCCAAGAACTTCATCTCTCCCTTCTATTGGTCACCCACAAGCTGAGGCCGCACCAGCTCAGAGGGGAGCAGGACAATCACCTCCCTCCACCTGCTGGCAGTGCTGTGCCTGATGCACAGATATGTCTATTTGATGATAAACCCTTCCCAGCAGTTGAGGGGGAACTGAAATCAAACTATTTAGGCAAATTCCGCTGTCACTTCCACCTCTGAAGCCTTTTTGTCTGTTTTGGTTGGTTGGTTGGTGTTTGTGTTTCTGTTTTGGTTGGTTTGTTTGTTTCTTTGATCGAGTTCCCAACCTGCTTTTCACTTCAGAGTAGCCTGTGAAACAAATGGCCTTCGGACAAGGACCGGGCACAGGAGCTGCGCACAGCCTGGAGCTGGCTCTCCCGCTGGCTCTGCCTGGGCCACCAGGGACCCGGGCCAGGGCAGAAATTCCCGGGATGCCCAAGGCAAGCGACGGCCGCGCACAAGGCAGCGACGGCGGAGGAGGAGGAGACCTTCCTGAAGGAGTCCCGGCTCCCTCGGGCTGGGCCGTCCCAGCCCGGCATCCCGCCCGCTGCCCCGCCGGCCGTGTTCCCAAAAAGCAGTGGACACCGTCAGCATTTAGGCAAGAACACACCTGTAGCACTTGTTTTGACACAAACCCAGGCTACACCTCAGCGCGCTGACTGAACAGCTTTATTGCCAAGAACGGCAGTTTAAATACAGCATTTAATCGTAACACGTGACCTCTCAACCAATGACATTCGAGTAGTCCACTGCGCATGTCCAACAGAGTACCAAAGACTACAACTCCCATGATGCCTTGCAGCATCCTTTCTGTAGGATGAATCCCTACAGAAACTCCTTCCCCAGAGATGCTTGCTGCCTTCACACAGAAACACAGAATTTTTAGCGTTATACGGGACCTCGGGAGATTCTCCAGTCCAACCCCTCTGCCAAGACAGGGTCCCCCAGAGCAGACTACACAGGAACATGTCCTGGTGGGTTTTGATGTCTCCAGAGAGGGAGACTCCATGACCTCCTTGGGCAGCCTGCTCCTGTGCTCTGCCACCCTCAACATAAAGAAGTTCTTCCTCATGTTGGAGTGAAACTTTTGTGGTTTACTTTATGGCCATTGCTTCCTGTCCTGTGCAGAATCACTCACCATCCTCTAGACACCCACCTTTGAGATTTTTATATGCATAAATGAGACCCCTCTCAGTCTTCTCGAGACTAAACAGGCCCAGCTCCCACAGTCTCTCCTCAGAAGAGAGATGCTCCAGACTCATCATCATCTTCATTTCAACTGATGCTGCAGCCTCTGCTTATTCTGAAATATAGCAGGAGACTGCCTGGTTTTATAAGAAGAAAGCAAGAGAAGAAAAATCCAGCTGCATTTCAAAAAAATCAAACACTGCTTCTCCTTCTGGTTGGAAGGTGTTGACTGTAAGGAATCTGTCTTCAGGAGGGGAAATGACATTTAGTCAGAGCATCAAGAAAATGTAACATATATATAGTCACCTGTCCTTCAGCACAGAAAAAAATCAAATAAAAAGGAATGTATTACAGCATAGAATAAAGCAGTATAGAATAAAGACAGGTCTTGCTGCACAGGGCATCGTGTTTCCCAAATAGCACCTTCACGCATAAGAATACCAGCTCCAAAACAGACTTCTTTTTTGGGCATAGCAATTGCTGAACAGCAATAAATGGCTGCCTGCTCTTTCCACTCAGCCACCCAAGGACCTCGGAAGGCAAGAGATTGTAGCTAGTGTGGTCAACTGGGCCAGCATTTGCACAGTCATTTCAGGTCAGCCTTACCAGGATGCCCTGTGATCTTCAGGGGAGAAAGTGCATGCCAAAACAGTGCTTGCAGAGTACTTCTACTGAAGAATTGATGTGCTCCCGTTTTCCCTGTTTTGGGGGCAGTGTTGCTGCACTCCCAGCCTTCAGAAGCCATGCAGCCTTGCTGTTGGAGAATCATCGACTAAGGCACCAGACAATGAGAGCGGGGGCTTTGTCTGGCAAAGGAAACCCCCGTGTTTCCTTTCATTGAGTGTAAACACGCCACTTGCAAGTGCCTTTCTGCAGCTAAGTGCTCAGAAGAGGTGAGGGTTTTAAAGAAAGCTGAAACTTCACAGGTGGGAATTGCGGGAGCAATTCCCAGGAGTGAATGCCTGTTGCTGCACGTGATGATAACGAGCCAACTAACTACTTCTCATAAAAATTAAATGCCAAGTCTCCTGGAGAGGAGAGGGAGCAAATCCATGGTGTTTGTGATAAAACTGTGAGATTTGGCAACATTGCCAACTGCTGTGTTGATAATTGGTAGGTCTTGCTCCGCAGGTGGAATCCAGGCCACAATCCAGGCAGATGTGGCCTGCAAACATGGGCATGCATTGCAAGGAGACTGGAGTGGTGTAACTGCTGTTCTGTTGATGCTGATGTTGTAAAATGCACCTGCTTGGGTGGAAGACTTGCTGTGCTAAGAGATCTGAAGATGGAGGCTTCAGTCTCTTTTTGTATGCTTTGTGATGCAACTCTTGGGGAAGAAGGTGAAAGACCAACATCACACCTTACACAGCAGTTTGTCGCTTCGCTAGCAACACTTGCACTCTCCGGGAAAAATCACTTTGCTCATCTGTGAGAAATAGAAGATCTTTTGCTTCCAGAAGCAGAGACATGGCCCTGAGGTGCTGAAATCCTGCCTGTGTCATCTGAAGTGCTACATGCAACTTGACCCCCTGGAAAGGAAAAGGGAAGAGTAAAAGCATGATGGAAATTGTAACTCCAAGACTCTTTTGAAAATGATAGTGAATCACAAGCATCCTTTCTTTGTCAATCCTAGAGTGCGGACTTTAGAAGTTGCATGAATTTTCAAACACAAGGGCCAGATTGCTTCCAGATTCTCCAGAGTCCTTCAGAACTGGCACTTCCACAGGAGCAGAAAAAATACTTGGACACAAAGCCCTCATGCTACAGAAGCCATTGTAGCACCGAGCTTTGTACACTTGTTGTGACAACCTGTTTGCTTTCTCACAGCCATCAATAGAGGGATGCGGCTCCTCACGTGGCTCCTTCAGGAGCACACTGATTAGCAGCACAAAATCCTAACTGTAGATTCCTCTTGCCTAAAACCAGAGGAAAATTCTACACACTGGGAGGACAGCTGCTTCTCTTGTGGCCTCTGTGCTGATGTACAGAGATGTACAGATGGAAAAGTGAGGATAGGCTAACAGGGCATAACACATGTACACATGTATGCAGGTATGTGTACACTATATATACATATAATAGATGTACATAACACACATGTATACATATAATTGAGTATAACTTATGTACACACATCTGCAGGTTCACAGATGCACAGTAAGGCAGTTCTGTTTCTCTCAACACAATTCAATCATCACACGCTGCTCGCAAGAACCACGGCACAGAGAACACAAGCCCTTGCCAAAGCTGATCTCTCTATGCAAGCACAGAAATTCCACAGAATTTAGGCATGGATGTTTATAGCAAAATTTGTCAAAAGCTAATCAAATATCTACAGTGATGCACACTTCAAACTGTATTAAACAGAATCACTCCGGGGGAAACCATGACTTCTAGGTCAGTAATTTGGCCACCACAAAACAGCCAGCAAGAGCAGAAAATTTGCTGCAGTAAACATACAAATTGCAAAGCACGTTCTTCATGAAGTTTGATGAAGCCCTGTGTCAGTTAATTGGCTGGTGGCTTCTAGTGAAAGATTTCTAGTGCATTTATTTCCCAGCTAGTTCACAACAGCAGAAAGATGTCCTACCAGTGCTCATTTGAAAGACTTAGACACGTTCATGCTGTTGGACATGCTTCCTAGTACATATAGGGATGAATTTCCTTTGTGTCTTTAAATTGCACTTATTCTTTGGACAAAAGGGAGGAATATGCTCAAAGCTGTGCCTGTGGGTCCCCTCACCTTGCAGGGTAACTAAGTATGAATGGCGTGTCAGTGAGGTTGACCTTCCTACGTTGGATTCCATTTTTTTACACCTTCTCTTTTTTTCTTCTTTTCTACCTTTTCCCACTGCTTTTCCCTCTGCTTGTCCTAACTGTGAGAGGGGCAGAAAATTTTCAGAACTTTTTCTCATGCATTTCATAGGTTGCTCTTTTCTTATCCCATTCCTAATGTTTACCATATATTCTGTATTTACAGGATTTTATTAAGGTCTTGGCAAATTTGACATTTACGAGCTCAAGGACCTGCTTCTAACCTCTACCTTTGCCTGCCTTGTCTTTTAGAAGAAACTAATCTCAGGCTTTCCACCCTTCACTGTGAGTGTCTTTCAAAAATTAAAATGTGCTGGTTTTGCAAAGACAGAATGTACTGCAAAAGGGATCCTAATTCCCAACTTGTAGATAAGTGCAGCAAAGCAAAACCACACCAAAGGTTCTCGAGGTGTAGAATAAAGCCTCTCTCACTTTTAGAACTCTAGATTGCTGCAGTGAACATTTCAAAAGGCATGTGACTATAAACCTGCTTATTAATTTTAGACTAAATGCAATAAAATCTATCATGTAGCCATAATGAACAGGACTAATTTTGTACTTACATTTTTATTTTAAATTAACAAATCTGTAAAGCTTTAGAGATATTGTTTGTGATCTCCAGGTTTCCTTGCTGAATTCAGGTGTATTCTTAAAAATAAATGGACGGGTTCTTTTGTGGTTTTGGTTGTGGAGCTTACATCTGATCACAGAGACACAAGATTTGATCTCTCTGGACAGATTTAGGACAGTTTTGTGAAGAAAAACAGTACCTACTTCCATCTCAATACGTTTCCAATATCGCACCTCAGACCAGAGGTGGCTTAAGGTCTGTGGGGACCAAAGTCTGGGCCCTGGTTTTGCAGCGTTCCTGTGGTGCGATTTGCACATAAGATCACAAGGTTTGGACCTTATTGTCTCTAAATCCAATCCTCTCTGATCCAGTGTCTGCTACTTCCTCTTTTCTCTTTTCTTCAGCTTTTTCTCTCTTCTTCATTTCTTGAGCATCTGAACTTCTTAATCTTTTTCCCCTTCTTTTTCCATCAGGCATTCCACTGATGGAAACATATGCCAACTTTTATTTTTCCACAAAAGATGGAGGAACAGTCTGAGCAAGTTACGGTCTGTTTCACATGGGGAAAGGAATGAAGCCACCCCAGGCAGTGCTCCAAGAAAGACTGGAGCCAACAAATATGTGAGAACTTTTCAAAGCACAAAGGCAGAACGAGGGAAGGCACCCATTGGACCTGTTGTTTGTGAACAGAGAAGGACTGGTGGGTGCTGTGATGGTTGGAGGCCATCGGGCTCAGCCATCATGAAATCATCATTTGGGATTCTCAGAGAAGGAAGGATTGGGAGCAGCAGAACTCTGGGCTTTGAAGTTTGAGAGTTCTGGGGCTTTTTCATTCCAGCTGGAAGTCCTGACTGGGTACACTTGTCTGTGGGGAGGATGATTCTACAGTCTGCTGTAAGAGTAGAAAGTGGCACACTCCCTGCAAGTAAATTTTTTCTTTTTTAATTTATTTTGATTGAGTTTCAAGAACAGGCTGGACAGGGCACTGGTAGGGTCACCTCCCTTGGAGGGATTTAAAAGACATGTAGATGAGGCACTTGGGGATATGGTGGGCTTGGTAGTGCCAGGTTAAAATGTGTGAACTGATAACATGAGTATTGTTTGCCTGTCGCCTCCTCTCTCCTCTTCAGGACTTTCAGGGGCTTGAAACAGAAAAGAGATTTCCTAAAGAAAGAAAACGGAAGCAGCAAGTTACATCTCACAGGTCTTGCTCTTTGCAGTCTGGCCTTGACTGGTTTAAAAGTGAGAGGAGGACAAGGGTGGAATGATGCTTCCGAACTTTGGAACACTTAGGTTCTTTTTGTTTTCCTAAGCCTGCCTTCCTGTGGCCTGTCCACCACCTGACCTATTTGGTCTCCGCCTCATAACTCCCTTTTTTGATGGGACTTGCCCATTTTGGTCCATTGGTTTCCTCCTCCTCCCACCTTCTAAGTTCTCCCACCTTCTCTTGGAACTTGCTTTTCTTTCGGTCTGTCTTTCTTTACACCCATTATGGCCTGACCTCTGTGGCTCACAGATGTGCACAGGGAAGCTCCCAGGGGTGTGACACAGGACCAAAAGGCTTCTTTGAGCTGTCAGAGCACTGCAGCAGCACACTGATAAGAAGGGACAATTAATACGGGATAAGTAAAGCAATTTTTCACCCACAGAATTTCAGTGTAGACCTGGGGCTTTCAGCAAGTGCATCAGTTTTCAAATGACACCCTCACCTGTAAGGTGGAGCCCAAGATTTCCTCCAAGCCTTGGGCACTCTCAGCTTGTTTGCCGAGTCCCTGCGTTCTGTATATTTACAGCAGAGAACTTGCAGAGCTACAGCAGCTCAACAGAGAGACCTCCTCAGCAGCTGGGGTACACCCCAGTGTAAGGAGTTGGAGAGCTGAAAGGCAGATTTGTAGCCACGCAGTGTTCCCTGGGAAGCTGGAAATCAATTGTATCGGGGTGTGCCTTTGAATCACACACCAGCGATCATTGCACCAAATGCGTTTGCCTTACTAAGCACTACGAGCCCAGGATAAAGCTTCTAAAGGACACTGTTGTCCACCACTAGAGGATAGTCCCTTGATGTCTGCACTAAATCACCAGGAAAACAAGCTAAGCCTCAAATCCTTATTCCATGGAAGGGTAGAGCTCATTTCCAGAGGAGTTTTGTGCCCTTTCTTTCCTTCCATTGACATTCCTTTCTTTTCTTTTTCAACTTGGGTCCTGCTTTTAGCTCTAGATTTTGATAGAGACCAATTGCATCTGATTTTCATGGGGATGAAATGTCTGCAAGTCATCCTACAGGTAGTGTGGGATCTTGGGGCAGATCTGTGAGGCTGCGGGTTTTGGCTCTTCTAAATCCACAGTCTTGGGCTTTCCATGTACAGGGCATTCCAGAGCAGTGGGACAGGTTTCCAGTGATAGAGGAGAATTTTCCAGCATTTTTTTGGCATTAGCTGTAGAAAACATTCAGGGGCTCTGCATACATCTGCAAGCAAAGCTAGAGCAGCTGCTGTTGTGATGTCACTGGAACCGTTGTCCTGGTGCACGGACCGTTGTCCTGGTGCATGGAATGTTGTCCTGGTGCACGGACCGTTGTCCTCGTGCACGGAGTGTTGTGCTGGTGCACAGACCGTTGTCCTCGTGCATGGAGTGTTGTCCTGGTGCACGGACCGTTGTCCTCGTGCACGGGAGCCTCCGTGTGCACAGTGTGCTTGGCGTGCTCGTTGCGGGAGGGTGCTCCTCGTCGAGGCACTCACCTCCAGCAGGCTGCACGTGGACACCAGGGGTGTCCTTTTCTTCCTTGGCGTGCACAGGCTGCGGAACTCTTGCCCAGCATGGCTAAAGTGTTCCATCGAATCTGTGCCGCCTTTCGCCGGGTTTTTCCTATGGCCTATGCTTTTTGTTCCCACCCAGACAAACCCGGGCTGCTGACCCATCTAGCAAGTAAGTAGGTTTTCTCCAGGTCCAGCCAACCTGGCTTTTGAATTGATGTGTTGTTTATGCTGTCCCTTAGTGACTGCATTGCCTTTGAAACCAAAATGCCCCACAGATACCATGATTTTGGTAAAGCTCATGTCAGGTAAAGCTCCAAAGGGGGTGTCTCCAGCCATTCACGGGGGTGTGGGCAGCATTTGCAATTGAACCCACAGGGTTCTGTGCCCTACACGGTTAGTCCGTGGCAGTGGAGTCTGTAATTTCCTCAGTTGCTGCTTCAGCCAATCCAACTTCCCAAATGCAGATTGGCAGAGCTCCTCAGAAGTCCCTCTAAAGACTGTGCAGTTCTCTCCAGTTTTTCCCTAAATTCCATCATTCATAGGTTGGACAGTGACCTGCCACAATGTTTGCTCAAATAGCTCTTGCTTTGGTGATGAAATGCAAAGTTGAAGCAGTGTGTGGTCCCAAACTTGGGAGCTGTTTGTGTGCTGTGTCAGAAGAGAAGTGTCATGGCTAAGGGGAAGTTGGGGGCAGCTTTATTGGGGAAAAGAAAAGAAGAGAAAGGAAGAGAAAAAGGAAAAGAAAAAGGAAAAGAAAAAGGAAAAGAAGAAAGGGAGGGGGAGGGGCAGGGGAAGGGGTGGGGCAGTGGGTAGGGCAGGGGGTGGGGCAAGGGGGTGAGGGGACAGGGTGAGGGGCAGGTGAGGGGGGTGGGGCAAGGGTCGGGTAAGGGGGCGGGGCAACAGGAGAGGTGAGGGGGCGGGGAAATGGGCGGGGCAAGGGGCGGGGTGAGGCAGGGTGTGGTGAGGCAGGTCAGGGTGGGGCGGGGCGAGGCAGGGCGAGGAGAGGAGAGCTGTTTTAGCTCTTGGGCCCAAGAAATCAATGACTGGGAGGGGAGGGGGAAGTGGAGGGGCAGGGGCGGGGCAGGGCAAGGATGGGGATGAGAGGTGGGGCGAGGGGTGGGGTGAGGGGCAGGGCAAGGCAGGGTGGGGCAAGGTGCGGCCACGTGAGACGAGGTGAGGCGAGGAGAGGGGAGATGTTTTAGCTCTTCGGCAGAAGAAATCAATGACTCTCAAAGGACAATGTGTCTTTTCTTGACCGAGTTTCTCTTTATTTGATTTCAAATAAGAAAAATAGAAACTGCCCTGGCAAAACAGGGCAGAAAACTCGGCCCAAGAAGCTGTAGCAAAACAACAGCCTGCTATATTGTGCTCTTCTCTTGCTCCCTGTGTGAAAGAACTGTGCTACTGAAGGGATGTTGTGAAAGAAAAATGCTCTCCATTTGGGTTGACTTTTTCCATGGGATTCCCCACAACAGACAGTTTTCTAACATCTGCTTCATTTTCCTTTCCCCATTGCAGGTAAATATGTGTTTAGAAACAGAAGAGGCCGTCCTTCGGTGAGCGGCAAACTAATCCTGACATTCCTAGCCTTTCAGCAGCAAGCCATGACCTTCGCTTGTTGCGATCAACTGCCAGCCCTCCAGGCAGAAAGAAAGTCTTCTCAGTGTCTTTGCATCAGCAGAAAAGGCTTCCCTGGCTGTTTTTTATTTTTCTCTTGGAGGCCTTTTAAGAGATGACAGTCTGGTTTTGCAGACAGAAAGTTTCTTGCTGCTTTTAGCCGTGGGGGAACAACAGCACTTCACAACAAAATGCACTGCTGTCTAATTAGCCCCCTTGAACTTAGCTGGAGCAACTTAGCATCCCCTTGCTATCAAAGGTTATGATTTCTCCTTAGTACAGCTGGATAGATAGCTGCATAGAAATAAGGTTCTAAATGATATGTGACTCCCTGTTGCTCACACTGCTCTCTGTCCACAGAGGAAACTACCTCGAGCTGACCCTCCTCAGGCTCCTTCTGTTTCTTCCCTTTATGAGGATACAGAGGAGGAAGACAACAACGAAGCTCCACCTGTTGTTGCACCAGAGCCTGAACAGCCAAACTCTGTAAGAGCCAGCTTTGCCTAGCACTCTCATTACTGTAATTCAGAGCTGCCTGTTTCAGACCAGACAGCACTTGCCCCTCATGGCTGAAAACCCTGAGGGCTGGAATCCTACCATAACAAAGTGTTTCCTCCCCCTCAGCCACTGACACCTGGAAAATGGGTTCTGAACTTTCAAGTTCAGTCATTGTTTTCCTGGCATTCTGACAGGGCTCACGAATTTCTCTCTGTATGGGATGAAAGGTAGCCTTGTGTCCGTAAATGGGGAGAAATTTAGCCTGCAGTGTCTGTGCAGCCTCCCTGTCACCAGTGGAGCGAGCGCTCCAAAGGCACAGTTCACAGTCTTGCTGCATGTGGATACCTAGGAGAAACTGTCCCGTGCAGCTCCCTGCCCTCCTCCACGCACTATTTAAGGTGATAAATGGACACTTTAAACTAAACCCATAACTTTTACATGACCAAAGTTGGGTGAGAAGAGTCTTACGCAGCTTGGCCATGGTAAGAGAAGGTCGGTCTCTGAGAAGGGCTGGAACTTAATGGCTGTTCCCTAAAGCTTGAAATACTAATGAGAAGTATCTCTGCAAGCCTCCTTTCTGACACAAACTGACTTCCTGTCACAGACCAATACATGCTCTGGAACAAAATCTTCCACTGCCCTGGAAGCTGCTGCACTGGAAGCCACTGCCCTGGAAGCTGCTGCACTGGAAGCCACTGCCCTGGAAGCTGCTGCACTGGAAGCCACTGCCCTGGAAGCTGCTGCACTGGAAGCTGCTGCACTGGAAGCTGCTGACAAAGACAACACTCCCCCACCTGAGATCCCCTACATGAGCACTTCCAGCAGTTCCTGCAGCAGCACCAACTGGCAGCAAGAGACAGTAAAGGAGGACAGCCTAGAGAAACTGAGTATGTCTTCTGCATTTCTTGCCTCATAGGGCAGTGCTAATGTTCCTAGACAACAAACACTTGCCTTGCTACCTGTTCTTTTCTGTCTCCTCAGAATGTTTCTCCCTCTTTCTCCCAGTTTCCTGTCAACGTAACTCTTCAAAGGACTGTAGAAAACCAGTCTTTGTGGAAGCCATCTGGACTACAGATCTGACTCTCTTCTTCTTGTTGTTGTTGCTGTTGTTATTGTTGTTATTGTTGTTGTTGTTACCCAACTGACTTCAGCTCACAGCCCCAGGCAGAGGAGCTGCAGTTCTGACCTGCTGGAGGCTGGTATTGTCATCCTGAAGTGACCATCTTTCATTTGGCTTTTTCAGGGAGCATTGTGAGTGTGGGAGATCCTATGAAGAAGTACGTTGAATTGGAAAAAATTGCCAGTGGGTAAGTCTGACCACAGTTCCTTCCACAAAGCCAGGTATTTTGCTGCTGCAAGGTCAGGCGGGAAGTCAGACAGGCTCCAAACATGTTCAGACACTGTGTTTAGATCCTTCTGCCTCTCAGTGCTGATCCCAATTCAGAACTGTGGTCAGATGGCATCCTCAAAGACAACTGCATGCTGGCAGTGTCTTGCCCGCAGCAAGGAGCAGGATCTCCTGTCCTTCAAGTGCCTGGCACCTGTTTGCCTCTTTGCTTACGAGAAATGATGTCTCCACGTCTTCAAATAATACAGCCAAGGAAAAGAAAGGAGAAAGACACTTTCTTGCCAAAAAGAGCAACTGACCTCCTGAGAGCTGTCAGATAACAGTTCTCAGGAACTTCCAATATTTTGCGGAAAACAATAGTCAGTGGTCAGCAGTATAACCACATCGTGTAGAAACAGAAAACAGAGATAAAAAAGAAACTCTCTTTAGTAGTAGAAGTAGAAAAACCCAATTACTGATAGACCCAGTGTCAAGGCAGTTGAGAGGAAAATGCATCCTGATGATGGCAGATGACCTCAAAGGTGGCTGGGGACTGGTTTCCTTACAGGCTGGAGAAAGCCATTTCTAGATCCTTTCCTCAAATGGCCCCTCACATGTGTTCAGGCTTCTCAGAATGGGGTGTTGCCTGAGATTGGCAGAGACCTTCAAAGGAGGGATCTGAGAACAAAGCAGTAAGAGGTCTGAGCACTCAGCAAGGCCAAATGGAAAAGAAGGAAATATATTCCTTTCCAGTTTTTGTGGACATGCTCCCCCACCTTAGGGAGGGGTCTGAATCAAGTTAATCTGGGCTGTACACTTGAGATTTTCTCCAGCCCTTCATTTTGCACCCAAGTTTTCTCTTGGATACCCTGGGCACAGGGCCGGTAGGCTGCTCTGCTCTTGGCTGAAGCATAGATGGAGCCAGGTGATTTAGAAACACTCCAGGCAGCAGAAATCTCCTGTCTGGGCTGGCTTTCATTCCCTTCTTCACTGCTGTTTTCTTTCTAGGGCTTTCGGAACGGTCTATGCAGCGACCGACACTGCCACAGGAGGAGAGGTAAGTGTCAACATGCCCAGCAGATTTTGCACCTTTTGGGGCTACAGCTTCAGACTTCTGAAATCGCATTTCTGGCTGTCAGCAAATACCTCTGGATCTTCTGGGGTGTTTCTCATCCCCATGCAGTGCTGGGCTATAGAACTGGGCTTGGATAGAGGTCTGTGAGGGATCGAAAACCCTAAGTCCTGATCCTAACCCGGAGCATACCCAGAAAATGCCAGAGAGCATGTTCTTTATTTTTCAATCCAGAAAACAATTACAAATCTAAACTGCATTCAAGAGTGTTGTTTAGAGTTGCAAAATCAAATTTTGGTCTGATCTTGTGCAAGAGACTTCCCAAGTTAATGGTTTTCAATGTCATTTTAGGTGGCCATAAAGCAAGTGTGTCTCCAAAAACAGCTCAAAAAGGAACAAATTGTCGATGAGCTCCTTGTCATGAGGGACAACAAGCATCCAAATATTGTTAACTATTTAGACAGGTAAGTAGTTCGGGTATGATCATGTGACTGTTCCTTTACAGACTGCAAGCCAAAGGTTAAAAGAACCCCCTTTGGTCTCTGGCAGAGAAGTCAGCTTTCTAGTATTATTTTTTATCTATTCCTATACAATGTATGGGAGGAGAGTGCATTTTGTCTGCATTCATCTTTTCTGGCATGCATTGTTTCAAGTCATCCCTATCTTCCTAAAACAACAGCCTGGAAGTTCATTACTACCAGGTTGGTTTTGCTGTTTGTTTGGGGTTTCTTTTTAAGTTGATCATATTTTCTGTCTCTTATGACAACTGCTGATTAATCGTCATAGAAATTATTTCCCTGCATTTTTCACTCCCTTGCCATCTGAGACATCTCAGTTTTCATGGATGTGTCTTTCTCACTTAGACTACACAGGTTCCAAGGAGTGTATAGCCTAGGAGGAATGTCTCTGCATTTTATTCCGTGTTCATTCCCAACTCTTCCAAGAACAGAAATCAACTTCAGTATTTAGGTAGGGTAATTTAGCTATGCCCATTCTCCATGCCATTGTTTTCTTCTTTCAGCTACCTGGTTAGAGATAAACTGTGGATAGTGATGGAATACCTAGACGGAGGCTCCTTAAGCGATGTTGTTAAGGAAATAAGCATGAGTGAAGGAATGATGGCAGCTGTCTCTCGAGAGGTAAGGGATGCCACTGGGGCTTCCATTGTTTGGGCAGGCTGGGACTTCTAAACAAGCAGCAAGAACAGGAGTGATTTCATGGTTAGAGCTTTGTTTCCGTGTTGCTTTTCCAATACGGAGAAGAAAGAGCATCTTCAGTGAATGGCCTGCCAGTACAACTCTTGCTGTACCCTCTCTCTTTTTTCTTATTTTATTTACTATTCGCAACTTTGCCAAATCATTTGCCTGGAGCCTGTCTCTACTGCATTCCCTGCCTGTAAGTGCAAACATGCTGGTGGCAGAATTTTATACTAACAGCAGAGAAAAACAGAAACTCATTTGTCACAGTCCTCAGCTGAAAGGCAGAGCATTCCACCCAAAATGGTGTTTGCATCTGCAAAATTACTAAAATGCTACTTCCAAGTCTGCTCTTCCAGCTAGCAATAAGATCTTGGTCCTGCAGCCTCGCACCCAAAAGCAATCCACTTGATCCCCTCAGGAGAGGGAGTTTCTCTGTTTTCGCAAACCATGATTTACCCTCTGCATGGAGAGAGCCCACGCACTGCAGCAGCAGTCATTTTGTCTGTGTCTGCAGGGGTGCAGCATGACAACACTTGCCATTTCTCTTTCCAAACCTCCAAAGGGAATGTGCCTTCCCTTAGAAAGTTAGGGGTTTACTAGTGCGGAGGCAGCAGCAAGCTCTTCCTCTTGACACCACCATGGTCTGCCAGTCCTCACCGTTCACCTAGAACTGAAAACTTTAAAGCCATTGCCCTTCTTGGCTGAGGAAATTGGGTCATTCATTTTTACTCTCCTGTTTCTTTTTTCTCTCTCAGTGCCTGCAAGCACTGGCCTTCCTCCATTGCCACCAAGTGATCCACAGGGATCTCAAAGGCGATAACATTCTTCTTGGAATGGACGGATCCGTCAAGTTGGGTAGGTGTTCTTGCTCAGCCGTGCTGTTCCCGGGATGCGGCACGTGGGGCTGATGGAGACTGCCTGCCAGTTCCCAAAAAGCGGTGCCTCTGGGAGTGCAGGGAGCACTGCTACAAGCTGAGAGCACACTTGCAACGTGCAGAGAGGAACAAGGTGTCCTTGGCTACAGCCCTGAGGAAACAGAGCATGGCCGCTTTTCCTGCTGGGTTCAGCCTCCTCAGGCTTCTAGTGGGCAATTCTTGCACTTGGCTTCATGATTCAGGCTGGCTTTCATGATACTGGCTTTTGTCCTCAGCTGATTTTGGTCTCGCTGCTCGCATCACACCTGAGCAGAGCAAACGAAGCTCAGTCGTCGGCACAGCTCACTGGATGGCCCCCGAATATCTAACTAAAGAAGAATACGGACCCAAAGTGGATATTTGGGCACTGGGCATCACAGTGATAGAAATGCTGGAAGGAGAACCTCCTTATTTTTGGGAGCTTCCTCACAGGGTAAGGTGCAAATACTACCAGATAACCACTGTCCTTCTCATCTGTCCCATGTTTTGCCTCCATTGAGAAAAATACCGTTCCCACCAGATTGAACTAGTTCAACCAAGGCCAAGACAACAAAAAAAAGGCCCCAGAGCACATCCACATCCTCTATAGCTTTAGTTGCGTCACTCTTGAAAATAACCTGTAAAGCCTGTAAAGTCCATCCTCAGAGAAGCAAAAGGGGCTTTTGCTGATGGAGTTCCTCCTCACTTGGTCAGCCAAAGAAATCAGCTGTCAAGGCAAGATCATTTGGATGTTGGAAGACCTGTGGCTGCACTGGGGCCTTTTTCTTGGTATCGAAAAATCATCTTGAACCCTCTGCCCGGGAAGAAACTGCCACTGGAGGATGGAGCGTCAAAAATGGGGTCTGTGGGAGCAGTTAGGGAGATGAAAGAAAGAGGTAAAGTCCCGTGTTTCCTTTTCCTCCAGGCCATGCAGCTCATCATTTCAAAGGGGATACCGGAGCTGCAAAGCCGCGAGAAACTGTCCCCTGCATTGCAGGACTTTCTGAACTGCTGCTTGCAGGCAGACGAGGACAGTCGATGGTCTGCTGAGAAACTTCTGCAGGTAAAATGCAAAGTGGCTGCCAGTCACACAACTGTCCCATGCATCGGTGTTCTCCTCTGCTAAACTCCAAGGCATCAGGTGCCCCCGCCTCGTATTAATCCCCAGAAGTGCTCTGTCCTCTGATCATTTTGGTGGTCCTGATTTGGATCTAAGGGAACCTGTTCAGTTTTGTCTGGTTCCTAATGCCGGGAACGGAGCCCTGAAATGGTGGTGGTGGTGGAGGAACCCAATAAAATCAGTGCCTGCCAAGTGGTCTGAGAACTTGGCTGTGGGAAGGACGGGGCTGGGGGGAGCTCTCCGTGAGCCCAAATCCTACTGGGATAAACATTTCTTGGTGACCTTGAGTTTCCTGAGGAGCAGCTTATGCTCCTCATCTTTTTTGACTACTAGAATAGCCCATGTCTTTAGGAAAGAAGAACCTAAGTAAGTATTTTGAGTTTCCTGAAAGGACCAAAGCCCTGGGACAGCAAGCAGCATTCCCACAGCCCTGGCAGGGCAAATATTCCACTGAGCTTGAGAAAGGGGTTAATAGGACCATGGGCAACATCTGCCTGTCATAACAAGGTCCTGGACATGAAGACAGAGGTGTGGATGGTCCCCTCAGTCCTGTTTCTGCACATTTCTGGTAACCCAAGGAATACTGCTTGAGCTCGTGAGGAACTGAGTTTGGAAAGTAATGGTTCATTTCTTTTCTTTTCCTTTGGGCAGCATCCATTTTTACTCTCAGCCTTGCCCCTCTCCGGCCTGACGACTGTGATCAATGCAGCAAACCAGCTGTGGGAGGCCAGAAGACAGAGGAAGGGTTTTGGCATGCCTTCCTCCAGTTCCATCGATGGGTGGAACTCAGAACAAAACTGAAGGAGCCTCATCCCCAGTGTATACCCTGGGGGAGTCACACAGAGGAGGGGGCGTTTAGGAGTCGATTAGGGCACAGGGCATCACCACCAGCAGGTGGTGAGCAACTGCATTGTACATTGCTTGTTTTGCTTGGGTTTCATCTCTTTCTTCGTTTTACTACTGTTACAATTAGGATTTGCATTAGTATTACTATTAGTGTTTGTATTAGTATTAGTATTAGTGTTAGTATTACTATTTGTATTCATATTGGATTTTACTCTGTTTCAATTATTAAACTGTTCTTATCTCAACATACGAGTTCTACTTCTGATTTTCCTCCCTGTTCCATTGGGGATGGGGATGGGGATGGGGGGGGAGCAAGCGGCTGTGTGGTGCTTACTTACCAGCCCAGCTGGTAACTTAAACCACAACACTTCACCAGCACATGATTCTTCAATGAGTCCAACTACTCTGTCACCTTTTCTTCAAATGAGATTTACAATCTTGGTATCATAAAAATCACCATCAACACACCCGTGATTCATGTAATTCAGTATCCTCTCTTTCAGTTAGACATGTTAGACATAGCAGAGAGTTCAGAATAAGGTCCAGAAGTCTTTAAACACACATGAAATATGTGCAGATAAAGGAAGCATCTTCATTGTCTAGGTAATCAAAGCCAATTTATGCCATAAATTCTAAGGGGTTAGAATATTTTTTTAGTTTTCCTGAATGAAAATGTAGATGTTTTCCACCCACAAAACTTGTTTTCTTTCCCTACGTTCTTAACCCTGGTCTCTCAAAGGCTTGTGTTTCCAAGGTTATGCACACACTGCACTGAGAAGTCCACTTACTATTTTTAAACTTGGTCCTTCTTAATTTCACTGTGGCCTCTAGCTGAAAACATGAAAGAGGTTAGAATAAATATTGGCATTCCATCCATGCTTTATTATTTAATCTATATACTTACCTCAACATTGAGTAGTACTGACTGCTGCGTGGTCAGTGGAATTTTTTTTTTCCGAGCCTTAGTAAGAAAAAAGACTGAGTAATAATTTTTTACTATGTAAATTTTTTTAAGTCTTTCTTGACTTTCATTGACCATTTCTTTTGCAAATTAGAGCTGATAGGCACTTTCACCAAGCCTGTCATGGAGTACCTAGTAATACAATATTATACAGGTACCTAGTGATACAATATTCTACTTCTGGATTTTCCATCCCATGTCCTAGCAACAGTATTGTTTTTTCCCAGTGTAGTCCTAAAGCTGGACTCACTCCACAAAGAAAACCACACCCTTTTTTGATGCTCCAGAGGCTGTAGACATGTGAATAAGTGCTACTTGACTGAAAAAACCAACCAACCAACCAAACAAAAAAAACCAGCCAAAACACTCATGCCCACTTCTGACACTGAACAGGGTCTTACACTTTCTGTGCATGAGTTTAGATCTTATTTTGAAGCTGAGTTCCTACAGCTGTTGTTTTCAGATTGGGACTGTGTCTCAATGATGCATTTCATTACCTTTTCATCAGTGGCACCTCCCAAGTAGGGGTTGATTCATCAATTACCAAGTGATCACATGGATTTTTTCTGGTTTTCTTTCTATTCATGAACATCAGTGAGATACACACACGAACTGAAACTACAGAAATTACATCATTCTGCCCACTGAAACAATTTACGCAATGTCAAAAGCAACAGTAGCTTTATTCCAGGACTAATTTCTAAACTCAGTATTGGCTTTTCTAACTGAAGACGATGTCAATCAGGACTATAACTATTATATGAAAACGTGAATTTATCTTGCAATCCTCTAAAAGACACACTTCCTGGAAAGAAATTACCTTCAAGTGTGATTCAGTTCCAAAAGCAGATTCACAGGTGGTAGACAAAAAGCTTTCCTAACTGGAAGAACTGTAAAGTTAGACTAGGCTCGCAGCCAAGATAGACACTTTCCATCTCAGGAATTACAATAAATAATAACATCTGTTACCTATGCAGCTACAGAAACAAAACTCACTCAGATCTGTTGCATCAAAAATTTATATGCCAAGCTTTAGGATCACTACCAAATACAATTGAGGTGTTTGATCACACAGAAAGAGCCAGGATTGCTCCATAGATTAAAATACTAGAGTTTTTTTTAAAAGAGAACTTTACTGAAAGTAGTGTTATTACTATTTTTCTTCCAAAACATTAATTCTTCTTTTTTTGTGCAATATAAATGCATTATTACTAGTGATTTAAGCTATGGAAATGAAGAAGAAACAAGAGTTCCTCCATGCAGCCATAATTTCATTTTACAAAGTATAAGACAGGAGAGAAAAGAAGGAGCATCCTATCTTCTCCTACTACCTTCTTTGATGCTTTTTCTTTTCCCATTTTCTCCCTAGTACAACAGCAACTTCAACAGCAACATTAGCAAATGTTCTTTCAACCTTGGAGGTAGCATATCATCCACTGTTTAGTCAGTTCCCTAACTTCTTGTGTCAGGACACAACTAATCAGGATTTTACTCATTTTTAGCAGACCACATTGCTGTCTCATTTGTCTTCTCAACTAACCTCATTTGCCTACACTTTAATTCATTCTCTCTTTAGTATTGCAGCCTATTTCATATCCCATCTCCTCCAATCTCTCCCTAAACTCATCAAGGGGGACACCATTAGCATATCAAGACCTTAAGGAAGCACATTTTCTGTTGGTGCTTCCTGTCAGTAACAAGTGACCTTTGTTCCTGCTTTCAGTCTTTCTCCTATCTCTCCTTATGCCATACCACCCAAATTTTTAAGCCTTCCAAGTGCACAGTGTGGTGATCCCACCACTCAGTACTTTTCTGCGCAAAGAAGCTGCCTTTGGCACATCACTCCTCTAAATTTCAGTTGAATACCATTTTATTTAATTTTTCACTGACTTTTATTATTAGGGTGCTGAAAATACACCTTATTTCCTTTTTAAAGCATGCAGCCATAACCAAGTTGAACCACATACCCATGGCAAGTACAAAAGAGAAGACTTTTCCACTGGAGGCATTTGGGGACCTTCTCATCCTTCTCAAATGGTGGGGCCCAGCCCCTGACACCCCTGAAGCACCTGCACGGCCACCACCCACAGCTCTCTAAAATATCCAATGGCAGACAGAGTCAGAGGAGGGAAAAGATCGTTTTATTCTGGACATCAGCTGGGGAGGCACAGGAGCCACAGCACTTCCAGCAGCAAACATGAAGCAGCATCTGGAACAACAGAGAAGTTGCAGTTCTGCAGAGGAGTCTGCAGAAAACCCACCACCACCTTCACCTGCACACATGCAGGTGAAGCCCAGACCAGCTGCCTTCTGAAAACACACTCAGCAGCCTTTCCCATCAGGCCTAAGCCTGCTCTTCCAGGCAGCCACCCCACCAGCATTTACTCGAGGCATGAGCCATCCAGAGACCGCTGAGCAGCCACACTTGGGTGGGACAGGAAGGCTGCAGCCAGCACGCCGAGACAGTGGACCTTTGCTGCCACCTCCTGCAGGAGCAGCTCCTCATCAGCTGTGCTAGGCAGGTTGGGCACCATACTCTTGTGGGAGTTGAGAACTTACTGAAGTGTACTGTAAGAAATTAAGGGCTTGTTAGCCACCATTCTGAGAAGCGTACTGTAAAAAATTTAAGGGTTTCTTGGCCAAGACCTTTTGAGTCTAACTCCTAGCCTGGTTGTCAGAGTTATGGTGACTGTACCATAAAGCACAGGAGCTCCCTGGCACAGGCCTGGTGTCTTTGTTCAGCCTGATGAGAATTTACAACATGTATTGTGTCCCTGATTGATGGGTTGTGACATCAGTAGTTTGGGTAGGTAAAACAGAACGGGGAAAAGTGAGAGTATTGGTAAGGAGAGATTAGAAAATACTCTTTTTTGCCTCTTCTTCAGCAAACTGGCTGGTTATGTCTCTCTCTCACTCTGCAGATTTAGCACAGGTATTATCGCGTTGGAGCTTTTCTGTATTTGTCAAGATGCTCATGCCCACACAAGAGTGCTTTGTCAACTATTTGAAAAGGATACAAAAGAATGTATTTGAAAAGTTTTATTTTACACCCTCAGTTTCAAAAACCTTTACACAATCTGCAGAAACCAAATCAAAGCAGTGAGTTGTAAGTTTCCTCTTCACGCACATCTGCAGACCTGTTTTTCATTGATTCACCTCTCCTGTGTCCAAAAGCAGGGCACTGCACATCCTCATCTGCCTCAGATTCTGAAGGAGTGAAAGGTCGATGTTGAATCAGTATCAGCCACTACAATGAGGAGAGTCACAACCATGACAGGGCATTCCCCGTTCTTTCCAATTCCCTCCACCTCGGTAACTGTGGAAGCACTGTAAAGCCTCCAAGAACAAGGTGACAATTTCTGACCTGAAGGAGCGTGTCTGCAACAAGCTGTCTACTCTACGAGCAGTGGAGCCAGCCCAGGTCAGGCAGGTGAGTTTCCATCCTGTATTTCAAGAGGGGACAGGTAAAGGGATTTGCTCATAGATACTGGTAGATCCCAGGGAGAAGCTGTTTCACCTCTCACAGCAAGGTACCAGCCACTCAGCTCATTCAAAATGGCTGCAGTTCAGCAACTGCATCAGGTATGAACTTATGGAGCTCCCCCTACACCTGCTTTCCAAAACGTGTCTGCCTTTTAAAAGGAGTCCAAGGTCTTCTGAATATCAATAAGCAACAAGGTTCTCCAGAGGCTCTTCTGCCTTGTTCAGATGACAAGAAGTGCTATCTGCTCCCCGTGGTTTTCAGGTTTTCCACAAGGGAGGGAGGCTTTTTGGTCCTGTAGGCAGCGGTGCCTGCGATCCGTGACCCTCGGATGGAACTGATGTAAGGCAAAAGAGGAGGCTCCCGCACCACCAACGCGGTGCCCTTGGGAGTATAAGCTCGGAGTAGCAATTCCTCTTCTGCATGAGCTGTCACTGCCACCCATCCTGCACAGCCAAAAGGAATACAGACAGTGAGACAAGTCCCCAGGATCAGAATGAGGGTTCTGACACAAACTACTGCCTCCCATAGTGGCTGAGAACCTGAGCTTACCTACGTGTGATTTCTTTGGGAAACCAAGCTCAAAGGTCATATCCAGCTCTTTCCGAATAGAAGGCAGCACCTAAAGCCACATCTTACTCACCCTAGACATAGCTCTTTCCTGGTAAACTGAAGAAGGATGGTTGGAACTACCAAAAATGCAATAAAGCTTTCCTATCAATGGCCCTTTCCCTCTCACTTGGACAGCCAACAGTGTCACAGCCATTCCTGATGCTGTGGAACCTGCATGGCAGCCAGAACATAAAGTACTCCATTGTAACTGTCCTGTACAAACATGGCTGTCAATCTCCATTCCTGGAGGTTGCCAAGCCTCAGCTGGACAAAGCCATGGCTGCTGTGATTTTGTGTTGTTGACAGTCCTGCTCTGAGCAGGAAATATGGCTTTACCCCTTCAGAGGTCTCTTCCCATCAATGTTTCTAGGATGTAGACTCTGCAAAGCAAACTAATGAAGAAATATTAAATTACCTGCAGAGGAAAGCTTGATATCTGCAACTGCCTCAGTGGTACCAATTCCTTTCAGTGTAATGTCCTGAGGGACAAGTGGGGGGAACTCTTTCATTCGCTCTTCCCCACCCATGGGAACCTAAGATCAAAATAAGGAGAAAAGATTTCATACTCAAGAAATCCTTCAGCACTCCTACCTTAAACTGGCAAGCAAGGCACAAGAGGGAATAAACATATGAGACATTTGTTAGCCAATTAAGAGCTGGCTTGAATAATCTACAGGAGCTATTTCAGGTTTGCCAGAACAGAATCAGGATCACATTCAGAGGAACCGCGTGGGAGGTGAGCAAAGATGGAGCGCCCACTGCAGGACACAGCTGGTGGCTCAGGCCAGCCGCCTTGATGCGAGTGACAGCACTTGTTCTCCATGTGCACAAGAATGGGAATGCCAGGACAGGGACAGTTCACCCCATCTCCCAACAATCTGCAAGTGCTACACAGTACGTTGTCATACCAAGGAAGAAGTCAGACCACTGAAAGATGAAGAGGTGTGCAGAGGATCCAGCAGGGAAAGAATAAGAAAGGTACATTTTTCAACTGCAATCTGTGCTGAAACCCCAGTCTGAAGGTTTGCCATGGAAAATATCCCTATTGCTGCCTGCACTTAAAGCCAGTTCAAGAAGAGCCAAGTATCAGAGAGCAGACCACTGCACATCTTATCAGCCTGAATGCCAGAAACAGAAGCTCTCCTGAAAACACACCATCTCAAGTGCTCTCTCCTATCACACCTGCAGCCACGCAGTCTTTGCAAGTGCAGTGCTCCACACTGCACGTTTCCATTGCAGAAGTCCCAAACTCCTGATATGTGTGGATTTTCCCTGTCAGTTGTGCCCCAGACAGGACAGCTGCTTGCCTGCAGCCAAGAGCCCCCCACAGCATCTCCTCTCACCTTTAGTAACTCTCGGCCAGCGTGCTTCTCGTAGATGGCATCTGCGTTACTCAGGGTAGTGACGTGGACTGGCAACAGGTTAGAAGCCACGACAGAAAACCAGGCAGACTTTTCTCCCTGAAATAAATAAGCATCATGGCTGGGCTTCGTGAACGAAGATTTGGGGAGGGCTCTACCCACATTTGCTACAAGTGCGCTGGTGGCTAAAGAGGACAATACGAGATAGACAAGACCGGTTACAAAAGGCACAGCAGAAAGACTCCTAAGGTGGTAGAAATAAATAACAAGAGGATGTTAATTATGGTAACAGAAAAGCAGTCCTGAATTTCTCTCTCCTGCCCCGTTTCTTTCCTGCGTGTTAAAAACCTGTTTGCCTGATGTCCCCTCCCTGTCCGAGGGGTCCTTGCCTCTGCCACTGTGGAGCAGCCAGGGTTTATATCAACTGGGGAGTTGAGCTTTCAGGACAGAAGCACCCACAGCTTTACCATCCTGCCTCAAAGCATGCCCAATGCCCCATCTCCCACCATCACAGCTGCTCAGCTCAGGCAAATCATCCCAGAGAGATCTTTGCCTCTGAGCAGGGCATTACTATCTGTCCTGCCAAGCTGGTTTTTGGAACAGGGCTCTGGATTTTCACCTTAACTATGATGGAGCTCTCCTGCCATACCAGTACATTATTACTTACAGAATCCTGCTCCCTGCACCTTTCTGCTTTTCTTTCAGCAGGTCAAGAATGTCCTTAGCAAAGTACCAATTCAACATTTCTATGGTGATCTTGGAAAGCTGACTGAAACACAGGAATAGCCATACACACCCCCAGAACAGGGCAAACTACTGAGAAAAGGTTCTAGCGCTTATGATAACGCCTATGTGGAAGAAATATCATTGGAGGTCAGCTCCACACAGTTCAGTAAAGGTGTATGGTAGGGGATTTATAATAAATGGAAGAAATTATTGGCAGTGGGGATACACAGTACCTTTTAAAAATATCTTCATAGAAACTAAAATACATATGCAATTAATTACTTCCTCTGGCAAATTCTTCAGAAGTCTGTGTCAGGAAAGAAAAATGTCCATGCTTTTCTCTCCTGGTAGCCAGCTTTCACAAAACACAGAAATGAGGAAACCCGCTTATTTTCCCAGTTAATTCTGGCATTCACAAGGCATTCTGATCTTATGCAGTGATTTATTAACAGATTCATCATCTCAAAGCAGCAAAAAAGGGTCTGGGAAAGTTACCCAAAAAGCCTTTCATGTCTAGTACTATAGTAAGAAATGAAGCAGCTGCTCCCAAAATCCTTTCTTCCCTTACCTGTAAGTAGTCTATACGTCCCAAGGCTGCTAAAAACAAGGTCGTTCCTGGCTTGAGAATGAAGGTCCGTGGAACAATGGCAACTGTTGGCAAAACCAGCTTTACTTCTTTCTCTGTTAGGAGATTCAAAACCTGCAAAATAAATTGTACTGCCACAATTCATTCCAGATGTTTCAATGGGGACAATGAAATTAGTTTTGGCATTATATTGATAGAGGAAAAGGACCAAGTAAAGCAGTGTAAAGAACGTCTGACAGAACAGTTCAATTCTTCCACATAGTAAGTGAGAAATAGAAGAGGTAAGGCTATCACCATCCTCCATGGCAATGCAGGGTCCATGTCAAAATGTAACAGCTGTAAGCAGCCTGCTGGGCATGAATGTGAGAATCCAGGGTTTGGCTGAAACAAGGTTACCCAAGATTTACTGTGTTTTAGCACAACTGCAGTCATGTGCAGAACTGGAGACCACCTTCAGCTATGACATTTGAGTAACCCCACTTAGATAGTGACACAAAGTGCCAAATCAATACTACTAGCAAAGCTAATCTCAAAGTATCTCACTAGAGAAAAAGTCCTGGATCACAGTGTGGAACGACTCAAACTGCAGGATGACCAGCCTAACTCACAGCATGGATCTGTACCCTGAGCACAGTGAAACAAGCTTTCCCATCTGTGAGGGTTCCCAAATGCTCCTGCTGCCCTGTCTTCCTCTCCTCCTCCTTTCTTTCCATCTCCTGGCTCACCTAGAGAGCTAAGTGCCACTGTAGAGTAAATTATGGTCTGGCACACAGCAGTCAAAAATCAGTAATTTTCTAGTCTTCATGAAAGCAGTACAGTTCTAGCACTTTGTTATCTTCAGAACTTACCCATCTCCCTGTACTTTTTAATCTTCCCCAAAAGATGACCTGCAGCCCTGCATGGGCATCAAAGCAATCAAAAATCCAAAACTGTTTTGGACATGTGCACTCTATCAGCACTGACTTCAGTAGAGCCATTGCTCTACTGAAACGCTGATGTAAGCCAGACCTACTGGAGCCATTAACAGGAACAACATAGATTCTGTTAGCTTCAGGAGAATGCTTTCTCTAAGATTTGGTTCAGTCATACAACTCTGGTTATCATCCCAAGCTCCATCTTTTCAGTAGACTGGAAGAGCTCAAAAAATGCCAGCTTCATTGGATGATGCTGGTATAAACTTGCTTAGAGTGCTCTTGCTCATTTCCCCTCATTCAGAGATTACAGAAGATTGATGACACAGTCCTACAGCTCTTTGCAAAGCTGGCAGTATATACAATTCAGAAACGCAACATTACCACATGAAACCTTCTCAAGTAAGTGCAAACCATATCTTAACACAATTCCCAAACCAAAAGAATCCTAATCCCAGGACTGCAGCATAAATACTCTTCCACAGGCACAGCTAAAGAAGAACAGTCCTACCGAACCCTGTCATCCCGAAACAGCACCACAGAGTACCTACACAGTCTTCCTTTACAATTCCTGGAGTGTCGAAACACCACCGAGCATCCTTCACTTCATTGTGTGTGAATTCCTCCCTTTTCTCACGCTTCTTAGGGGAATGTTTGGGATCTTCATCCATGCTGTAGGAGAGCATGTCAGGATCAAATTCAACCACAGGGCTAGCTTTCTGCCGTTGAAATGTTCTTCCAACTCTTCCTGGATTAAAATGAAAGGTTTCCTGGTAATTATATTTATTAACTTGGCTTTCCCTCAATTGAACATCTGCCCCTTTCCTGGCTTAAAAGATGCATATCAGTAACATAAAGGTGATAAAGACACTATGTGACTAGAAATTTGTGCATTCAAAAGCCAAAATGATAAGAAATCCTTTCTATAATTGTCCTAGTTAGGACAGCTGAGATCAGTTCATCATGGTGGGTGTAACCCAAAACTGTATTCTATAGCCTTCCATGTCATTTCCCAGAAACTAGACTATTGTTGTCAATAGACTATTCGCACCCTCTGCCCATAGAGCCTGACTCCTCAGGCTATAAACTAGGTGTTAAGAGGCCTGTGAGATAGGAGGATGTTTCTGTCCTCACACCCTTTGTGGAACTCCCCGCCCTGAGGGGAGCACTGAACATTCCTGCCTGAACTGGAGGATATATAATCTTGGAGTTTTGGAACATTTTTCAACCCACTCGTGGGATCCAGAGGAAGGCTGCATCTCATCGCTCTCAACCAGACTTAGACCATCACTGGACTGCGATCACCAGTTCTGGCCAGACTGCAGCAGCTCTCCCACCAACAGGTTCTTCCCCTCTCCCTTTACTTTGGACTCAAACAGGGCCCAAGGAACACCACTTTGTTCATGCCCCAGGGC
This sequence comes from Manacus candei, assembly GCF_025592945.1. NCBI lineage: Eukaryota > Metazoa > Chordata > Aves > Passeriformes > Pipridae > Manacus > Manacus candei. Next base: position 38,264,633 of record NW_026138076.1, on the reverse strand, counting down.
ACTGGGTTATACATTTGGGTTTTTGTGGGTTGAGACCAATTGTTTGTTTGTATTATTGTACTTACTGTATTATTTTAATAAATTGTTATTCTGACTTATAATCTCTCCTTTGAGCTGAGTTCATCCTCCTGCTGGTTAACTTTTAAACCAGCACAATAATTCTTGTCTAGGATTCCTCAAGCCCCAAAATCTCAGCAGGGACCAGATCACAGACACTCCATTATTTCCGATTAACGGTAAAGCAAGCTGCCTTCTTTTTTCAGTGCCTCAGACTTCCAAACACAAAATTATTGCAAAAACAGAGCTATCTTCTGTAAACTCCCTCTTTTGGGCACATACTGAAGTGATGTAGAACCACCATGTCCTGCACCCCAAAACGTGACTATTTAAAAATTAAACTTGTTTTCTTCCTTTAGGAATGAGAGATGGCCCATAGTGCGATGTCCTTGTAAACTACTAAGTTGTCGGAATTTGCCAGCTCAGTTCATTGCATTGCAATGAGTGCATTGCACAGAGGAAACTTCTGCAAGGCTACTACAGCAGTTAACAAGTAAGTACCCAAATGAAGTGCTAATGATGCTGCTTTATGGAGGAGATACAGGTCTTGCTCCCATTACTCTAGGAGCAAACAGCAGCCAAAATAAATTAAAAGCAAGCTTGGAAATTTTTAACTACTTCTACAGATAACATGTTCTTCCAGTAATTAAACAGAAATGAGTTCTTATCAGTGTGGGAAGGAATTACTTGCAAACAGCTGGATTCTACAGCAAACTAAGGAGTTAACAATCCTTTGTGTAATGCAATATTACACAAAGAGTGTAATATTGAGTGGCAATACTGTTACTCAGGCAATACTCACCCACTAGGTAGCCTTGCTTTTTAAGGTGATTAAGGTGCTTTTTTTCTTCACTGCTTAACTCATCTTCTGTTTTTGTTGCCTCCTCTTTCAGCCTCTCCTGCCTTCGGAATATTCTGTCACACGTAGGATTAATAATAGGAAATTTCAACAGGTTCAGTGTTGTTCCTGGAAAAAAAACCCAGAAGGTACCTTTGGGTCTCTTGACTAACTGGTACATTTAAGCTCTGACGAACAAGAAAAAAAAATTGCTTCTCCAACTTTTTGGTGAAACACAGGAACACAAAGTCAGAGGTTGAACTACAGCTGCTCCCATAAACTACCAGCTTCTAAAGTCAGGGTAGCAAAAAGGAGCCATCCACCGGCTTGAGACCTGCTCTCACCTTTAGTTTGGTGAAGGATCTTAAAGCCAAGTGGTGCTAAGACTGACAATACATCTCAGGCAAGTCTCACCTCCAGGCAGCTTGGTTTGGCCTATAGATGCTCACCAGTCCACCTCCTGGATTCTCTGAACTGGAGGACACCCCTAACTGATAGGAACAGGACAAGGCGTGTGGATCAGGCACCATCCCCACTGGCAAGGGAGCATGCAGGCCAGCTCTGGTTTACTGGGCCCCTTAGTGCTCCAGGATGTGCAGCACTCTCAGCACATGCCTCCCGCACCTGCTGCCCCAAGGAATGACAGAATCAATGAGGTTGGACAAAACCTCTGAGATTATCAAGTCCAATCTATGACTGAAAACCAACAAGTAACTAGTCCGTGGCTCTGAGTGCCATGTCCAGTCTTTCCTTGAACACCTCCAGGAACGGTGCCTCCACCACCACCCTGCGCAGCCCATTCTAATGTCTAATCACCCCTTCTGTGAAGAAATTTGTCCTGATGTCCAACCTAAACCTCCCCTGGCACAGCTTAATACTATGTCCTCTTGTCCCGTCACTGCTTGCCTGGGAGAAGAGACCAAGCCCCACCTGCCTACAACCTCTGTTCAGGTAGTTGTAGAGAGTGAGAAGGTCTCCCCCAAGCCTCCTCTTCTCCAAGTTAAGCAGCCCCAGCTCCCTCAGCCACTTCCCAGAGGTGACAATCTAAAGCACGGTGCAGCTCAGGAGCTCGCTGCCCACCACAGGGGTGCTCGGGGTGGCGAGTTCCCGTCTGGCGACAGGTTCTTACGCAGGGATTGCCGAGGGCAGCCCAGAGACCCAGGGGCTCGCTGGCCCCGGGGAAGGAAGAGCGGCGTTCCCTCACCTGGCCAGGGGGACACGGTGGCCCTGTCGATGATGTCCGGGGCGCGGGACTTGCAGTAGTCGGAGCGCAGCAGGGTGTTGAAGAGCGTGGACTTGCCGGAGTTGGTGGCGCCCAGCAGGTACACGTCCCCGGCGCACTTCCAGGAGCGGTGCAGCCGGCTGACCAGCCCCTCCATGCCGAAGCCCGTCTTGGCGCTCACCAGCCGTATATCCACCAGCGCGGCGCCCGCCAGCCCGGCCCGGGCGCAGGCCTCCGCCACCCTCTTCCGCAGCCTCCCCAGGTGCCCGGGGGCGTCCGCGGGCAGCAGGTCCACCTTGTTGCCCACCACCAGCACGCCCGAGGCGGGCACGCCGGGGCCCAGCAGCGCCGGCACCTGCGGCAGCACCGGGTCGGGCAGCTCCAGCACGTCAAGCACGTAGAGCAGCAGCGGCCCGCGGCCGTGGCGGGGCGGCCGGCGCAGCGCCTCGCTCACCACCCGCCGGTGCTCGTCGGGCGGCAGCTGCAGCCGCAGGGCGCGCCCGTGGTGCGCCAGCGCCCAGCACCGCTGGCACACGGCGCCGCGCAGCCCCGCCGCGCCCTCCGACAGCAGGCTGCGGTACTTCTCGGCCGGCATGAACCCCGGCGCGCCGCCGTCCGCGCACTGCAGCTCGGCCCCGCAGCCCGAGCAGCTCACGCCGCTCGGCGGCACCGACGGGTCGGGCACGCCCGGGATCCCCGCCGCTGCGCCCCGAAGCCGCCGCTCCCTGGCCAGCTCCCGTTCCCGCCGCGGCTCCCGGTCCCGCCGCGGCTCCTGCTCCTGCTCCTGCTCCCGCTCCCGCAGCGGCGCCGCCTCAGCCGGGTCTGGCTCGTACTCGAGGAACACGAAGCGCTCCTCCTCCTTCCCGCCGCCTGCCACCGCCGGCCCCCCGCCCCGCCGCAGCCGCCGCACAGGAGCGCGGGGCTGTGCGCAGGCCAGGCGGGCCAGGAGCGGCGGCAGCAGCCGGAGCATGGCCGGGACACCGGGGACGGCGGGGCGGGACACGCGTGACTGACGTCACGGCGCGCGCGGTCGCCTCGCGGGAGACGTCAGAGGGCGCGCAGCCGCCTTCCCGCCGCTCGCCGTCGCCGTCGCCATCGCGCTCCGTTCTCGCCGCTCCGCTCGCCCCCCGCCCGGCCGCCGCTCGCGCCTCCGCCCGCCGCCACCATGTACGACGCGGACGAAGGTGAGGCCTTCACCCCTCCCCTTTTTTTTTTTTTTTTTTTTTTTTTTTTTTTTTGCCCCCCCCATTTTTTCTCCCGTCCGTCCCGGCAAGGCGGGCAGGGGCGGCGCACGGGGCCCGCAGGAGCCGGAGGGATGCTACGGGCGCGCTGGGATCTTCCGTAGGAGCTGGGAGTGGGAGGATGGGCCGGTCGCGGTGGGCTCTTCGGCGGGAGCCGGACGGCCACAGAATCACGGAATCAATTAGGTTGGAAAAGACCTCTGAGATCATCGTGTCCAACCTTTGACCTAACACCACCTTGCCTACTAGACCATAGCACTAAGTGCCACATCCAGTCTCTTCTTAAAAACCCCCAGGGACGGTGACTCCACCACCTCCCTGGGGAGCCCATTCCAGTGCCCGATCACTCTTTCTGTAAAGAACTTCTTCATGTCCAACCTAAACCTCCCCTGGCGCAGCTTAAGACCGTGCCCTCTTGCCTGGGAGAAGAGACCGACCCCCACCCGGCTACAACCTCCTTTCAGATAGTTATAAAGAGTGATGAGATCTCCCCTGAGTCCCCTCTTCTCCAGGCTGAACAGCCCCAGCTCCTGCAGCTGCTCCTCATAGGGCCTGTGCTGCAGTCCCTTCACCAGCCTCGTTACCCTTCTCTGGACCTGCTCCAGCACCTCGATGTCCTTCCTGAACTGAGGGGCCCAGAACTGGACACCGTACTCCAGATATGGCCTCACCAGTGCCAAGTAGAGGGAAAGAATCACTTCGCTGGTCCTACTGGATTCAGTATTCCTGATACAGGCCAGGATGCCATTGGCCTTCTTGGCCACGTGGGCACACTGCTGGCTCATGTTCAGCTTCCTGTTAATCAGAAAATGAGCTGTGGGTGCTGCTGGGGTGCCAGAGGGTCCCTCAGCTGGCCAGGAGGGACACTGAGGTGGTGATGGGAGCCTGGCTCACATGCTGTGCTTCTTTCCCCGCAGATATGCAGTATGATGAGGACGATGATGAAATCACGCCTGACCTGTGGCAAGAAGCCTGCTGGATTGTCATTAGGTGACTGACTAAAACTCACTGTTCTTTAACCCTTTGATGCGTGTGCTCTCGGCCTCACAGGTGGCATCTGCTTTGCTGGGAACACATCCTGAGACCTGCAGGCTTGATTATGCTGAGTTGTGTGTTGTAGCACGTTCAGAGCAGAAGGGCTTTAAGCAAAAACAGAAAGGTTGTCATGAGGGATGAAGAACCCCCACTGATCCCTTGGCGGGGGGGGACACTGTTTTCAATTAAGTAAGAGGTGTTTTGGTTCCATATCAAGCACACGATTTTGTCCACTAATGGACACACAATTGTGATGGGACAGAAGCTGAGGTAATGTAGGTTCCCTGGCTCACTTCAGTAATACCTCACTGAAGTAGAGGAGCTTACTGGCAGGAGCTGATGCAACAGACATGTTTAGTTAATCCCATCAAAAGTTAGGATGCGGCGCTTCAAATTTAGGCTTTGATTTTTACAGTTAGGTTTTGCTGGGTTGGAGTTAGGTAACCCAAAGGCTAAGGGAAATCTGGAGCAGGAGTGAAGCTGGCACACGGGAGATCCAAGCCAAGAGAAGTTCTGAGAACTATTACTTGGACTTAGGGGCATGCTCTCAGTTTACTGCAGCTTGGAAAACTAGTTAAAGCAAAATAATTTACAGACGTGGTTGGTAAAACTTTATCTGAAGCCGCTTTCACTACTGTGCGTGCAGTCATGGCCTAGCCAGGAGGTGGCAGCACATCTGTCACTTTGTAGTGTCTGTGTCTTCAAGCAGTAAGAGAATTGTTAAACGTTTTTGAACATCTGTGTTTGAAACTCATGCCTTGGGATAAGTGAATGTGTTTGATTCTCTGCTGCATTTCATGGCTTTTTTAGGTTTTGTTATAAATCTTAAGCTTGTTGATGTGTGAAATACTTGAATTAAATTAAGATTTCTTGTTCATTAATGTACTTTTTTTGATTTTAGCTCCTACTTTGATGAAAAGGGTTTAGTCAGGCAACAGTTGGATTCTTTTGATGAGTTTATTCAGATGTCTGTGCAAAGAATTGTTGAAGATGCCCCACCAATTGATTTACAAGCTGAAGCCCAGCATGCCTCGGGAGAAGTGGAAGAGCCGGTAAGTGGAGAACCCCGGCAGAGATGATGTGTTTTTACAGTCAAAATCATTTTACATCGGATTTATTCAGGCCCTGTCTCAAGAGATGGAAGTACATCTGAATTATGCTGCTCATGCAGTCAATAGACAGAAGGATGAACTCTTTGGAGTCTGAGATATGTGGCTAAGTTGTCAAACAATCAGTTATTTGACTGAGAAACATGTGCAAGAGCTTTGTTATCTGTGGAATTGAACTTCCTTGTTGTATAGAGTTACTATGTCCTGCTGGTTGAGAAGTGACCAAGAACAATTGGCTTCTGATATTGTCAATTACTGTGCCAAACTGCATGGACAGAGACGTGGTAGAGCAAGTCAGGTAGCCAAAAGCAAGTTTTGGTGGGATTTTGATTTTCAGTAGCTTTAGCATGGCAAGAAAAGTTTATGGCTGAAATATTCTGTTGGCTTTCTTCAGCTGAAGTTAGGTCAGGGTTTTCAAAGGTTGCTACTAAGGGCCTCTCTTGAACAACCAAAGTGGGTGTTTCTTCCATTACAAATAAGTGTATTCTTGTTTTCCAGCCCCGGTATCTTCTGAAGTTTGAACAAATCTATCTCTCCAAACCTACACATTGGGAAAGAGATGGAGCACCCTCACCAATGATGCCAAATGAAGCCAGACTGAGAAACCTTACGTAAGAACCAACTCTGGAGTGGATAAACACAAGAGAGAACTGCCTCTGCATTATTAATTGATAGTCTTTTTCAATATAGTAGTGCCTTGAAAATGTAATAATTACTCCTCTATTTAAAATTCCATGCCTAGTTTTTAAGTCCAGATGATGATTATGATGTGGTAATAACGTGTAATACAGCAGTGAGCACTTGAATAGCTACATTTACTATTCAAGGTTGTACAGAACGGTAATAACTGACAGATAACGCAGTGTTGTTTTTATTCTGTAGGTATTCAGCCCCCTTGTATGTGGATATAACTAAAACAGTCATTAAAGAAGGGGAGGATCAATTACAGACACAACATCAGAAAACCTTTATAGGAAAAATTCCTATTATGTTACGTTCGACGTACTGTTTGTTGAATGGCTTAACTGACCGTGATCTTTGTGAACTGAATGAATGCCCGCTCGATCCTGGTGGCTACTTTATCATCAATGGATCAGAAAAGGTAAGGGGTTATACCTTGCATAGATATCTTTACAGACACTGGAAGTTCTGTTGCTTGATTCCATATGATTTGCCAGGAGCAGAAGCACTCTTGTTCCAGTGTATCAGAGTTATGTGGGTGTTCCTGATCTTGCAGAAAGATGGGCTTTTCATCCTCTGTTAAGACTTTCTCAAACTACCTTTTCTTCTTCCCTGAGGCACGTTTCACATCTTCAGTTCTTCCCTTCTTCAGCTGCATGAACTGTTTTGCATTGAAGGCCACTAAGTACTCTAGATATTTTCCTTTCCATTTCCAGCATTGCAGAGCAGCATGGACCTAAAATGAGGCACTTCTTCACTCTGAGTGTCCTGCAGGTTGTTCACAGCTATTATAAAATTAGATTCTTCCCTCCATTGCTGTGGATGCAGCTTCAGCAAATCATATCCTCTTCATGCTAGTGCCTCACCTGTGAAACTTTCCATATTTTGTACCTGATACCTGAGTAAACACAGCAAAAGTATTAGAATTTTATTTTTCTTCTTGGGGAAGAAAAAGAAATCAGTCTTTGATTGTTGTAGCTGGCATTTAAATTTAAATGCCTGTGTAGTACCTTGGCCTTGGAAAAACAGACAGTGAAATGCTTTATCAGTGTTGTGCCTAAAGGTAACAGAAATGTCTCAGCACAACCAACAGTTACGGTAAGTATATCACAGAGAACAGTGTTCCCTGAGTCTCTTGGTTTGGTTATTCTGTCCTAACTAGCTGTATGTTTTGCTTAAATCTGAATTTTATAAAGTGTAGAGTATAACCCAAACAAATCTGGCAGATTGACTTCATGCTGTGCAATGCTTTTACAGTTAAGACACCTGAAGGAATAGTAGAAACACTGTGCTTGTTACTTTGAGCGTGCTCTTTTGTCAGTTATTTACTAGTGTTTTTCTTTCTCACACAGGTTCTGATTGCTCAAGAGAAAATGGCTACAAACACAGTGTATGTGTTTGCAAAGAAAGATTCAAAGTATGCCTACACAGGAGAGTGTAGATCTTGTCTGGAAAATTCCTCTCGACCAACAAGTACTATATGGGTTAGCATGCTGGCCAGAGGTGGGCAGGTATGTCTGAGCAGTAATAACCCCCGCCCTGGGGCTTACCAGAGAGATTGCTTTAGGAGTTTTGTTACTGTCCTGTCTCTTTGTGTCATTTGCTTTTGGGATTCTGAGAAGAAATTTCTCCTGATGCTAAGTTGTAAAGAAGGTAAATTAAATGAAAGTGTATTCTGTTTGTCATACGTTATGCCTGTCTTTATGGTAAATTATTTGAGGATTGGAATGAGGACTCAATTTCTGGCAGGCTTTAGGGCAAGGCTAAAAATAGTTTTATAATTACTGTACATGAGTTTTTAGAAAATCTAAACAAGCTGTGTCCTGTTTTTTGACAAAGGACAAAAATGGGAGCAGGGACCCTTTCTTTGCTGATAACCAATCTAGTATTTAGATGTATTTTTCAGCCCACGTATAAATTCATATTTAACGTCTAATTGTGCAGTCTGTGAGGGGAAATAAGTGCTACTTGTAAATTCTAAAGCAGAAGGTGTCTGTACTCATCAGTACTGTTGCACTGATGATGTGAAACTTTTCAAGAGTAGCTTTAATAGCTTTACACTACTCTTACTCCTGTGTCTGGAGCACTCTTGAGTGCCTCTGCATCCCACAGTGTTTCTTTCTGGAAATAGAGATCAGCTTCTTGAATGATCACTTGAACAGTGGGTTAGAAAAGCCGGGTTTAAGCTGACAGAAGGAACACTGAAGATGGATAGGATTGCTCTTGGCAAATACACAGAGAGAGAGAAATGATGTGTATGGGTGAACAAGTAGAATTTACATTCCTTTGTATCAGCAAAAACCTTACAAGTTTTTGCAGACTTCTAAAGCTCTAAATATTTTAAAATACCAAGTCGTAGCCAAGAGTAAGGTTTCAGAATAGCTCATCAGTTGACCTACTGAGAAGTCATGTTTTCCTGTGAAAATTGAATAAATACACTTACAATGGATTGTTCAAATCCAGAGAGATGTTTTTATTTAAAGGCATGTTCTTTTCCCCATCTTTCCAGGGTGCAAAGAAGAGTGCTATTGGCCAGCGCATTGTAGCAACTTTGCCATATATCAAACAAGAAGTCCCCATCATTATTGTCTTTCGTGCACTAGGCTTTGTGTCCGACAGGGACATTTTAGAGCACATCATATACGATTTTGAAGATCCAGAAATGATGGAAATGGTAATATATGTTAAATTATTTCTTGTCTTGATGACTGGTGATGTGTAGGCGTGGCTGATCATCACTTATAGCATTGTCCTTTTTCCATTTGTAGTTTGTTTCTTCATTATTTCTGTGGGTTGTCTATTAGAATTGTTATAAATTCTCTACCTAAACCTATTCTAATGAGTACTTTAAGTGAACAGAGTGCAATAGAAATTTCAAAGAGCTAATATGTATTTGGAGAGATAGAATCTTCTCCTGTGTCATTGACTTTAATTGTAAAATCTTGATTATACCTGAAACAGCAAGAGGCCTAGAATGTAGTCAAATGAGAACTGTTTTCTGATGTCTAAACTAGTTTTTATGTTCTTCCATTGTGCTTCATTACTGTTGCCAGAAAGACCTGGATCAGCAATTAGCAGATCCAGGAAAAAATCATTAGCAAACTACTGTTGTAGTTTCCTTCAACCCCAACAGACATTGGATGCTACAGGATTTTGCTGTAATTTTGTGCCTTAGGTCAAACCTTCTCTGGATGAAGCATTTGTCATTCAGGAGCAGAATGTTGCTCTTAACTTCATTGGCTCGAGAGGTGCAAAGCCAGGCGTCACCAAAGAGAAGAGAATCAAGTATGCTAAAGAAGTCCTGCAGAAAGAAATGCTCCCGCATGTTGGTGTCAGTGACTTCTGTGAAACCAAAAAGGCTTATTTCCTAGGGTATGTCAGAACTCTGTCTCATATCTGCAAATGGACCCTGAATACGTATTTTATTCTCATATATGTATATGATTGAAAGAACACACTGAATGGAAGTTTGCTTTTAAGCTTGGTCTTCTGGATACTTGGTGACAAACTTTGGGGCACTGGTATATTTTTGAAGCTGAGAAAATGCAAGTTCTGATAAAATAGGGGGGGGAAAAGGAAACAAAATGAACCTTCAACACATTCTAGATCTTAAGTTAGATGTGATGATAGTGATAATGACTTTTTGTGTAGACAAAATATAGAAATTGATAACTAATATGTAGATAACTACCGATAAGGTGATTGTAATGTAAAGTATTAGCACATCATCTTGATCACTGCTTATTGGTATGCAGAGGAACTGTAGCACGAGGAGACTTGCCATTTTACACCTGATTGCAACTGCTTAAACAGAACCCATATTAAAGAACAAGACAGACTGTAGCAGAAGAGGCATTTTAATCGTGATTTAAATATTGAGTTCTCTCTGTCCTCAGCTTGAACTTTCAGCGAGTGATGTGCTGAAGAGGGCTATTTTAGGACATCAGTATCCTAAAATTCTGGAATAGACAGTCTTTAAGAAAGAATTCACTGATTTATCTGTGAAAGCTTGTAATCTTTTTTTGAATGCCTGCTATCAGTTTAAAACATAAACTATCTTATTTGCTTAGGTATATGGTTCATAGATTGTTGCTGGCAGCACTGGGGAGAAGAGAGCTGGATGACAGAGATCATTATGGCAACAAAAGACTGGATCTTGCTGGGCCACTGTTGGCTTTCCTGTTCAGAGGGTAAGTATCACGTTTTCTTTGGACACAATGAATGATAGAGGCATTGCCAACTCTGTGCTTCTAAATCAATCAGACTAATTCTATTGTGTCCAAGAGCTGGTCTTAGACAACAAAGCCTGTATCTGACTATGACTTTTTCAGGGAGTGGTTGTTTCCTATCATAGTTGGTGGCTAGCATTGACTTGTTTTGGAGCGTATTTTGTTCATATTCACAAATAGGTTCATTTGTTTTATTCCCTTCTGCCCCCTTGCTAGTTACAAATTGCCTCTTTTCAAGAGATCAACGACTTTTTTTTCCAAGTAGCACTGAGTAGAGTGAATTGCTACAGCACTGTTTAATCATGTTTTTTGGTGTCTCTCTTCTACAGAATGTTTAAGAATTTGCTGAAGGAAGTGAGAATATATGCGCAAAAGTTTATTGACAGAGGGAAAGATTTCAACTTGGAATTGGCAATTAAAACAAGAATTATTTCAGATGGTTTGAAGTATTCATTGGCAACTGGAAACTGGGGTGACCAGAAGAAAGCTCATCAGGCCAGAGCAGGAGTATCTCAGGTACAGTAGCTTTGTCAGGTTGATGTAAGAGAAAAACTTGGAAGGGTTTAACATGGCTTGGCATCCATGCATGTTGTATGTTAAATAGAAACATTTTTGAAAGGAAACTTCCTTAGCTGACACAGATGAAGATCCAAATAGTTGGTTCAGATGTGTGGTTTAGGGGTTTTTTTTGTCATAGTTTGTTTTTTTTATTCACTGCTAAACAGTTGGTATAACTCTTCTAAAGACTTTTTTTTGTGTGTTAGAGCATATGCTTGTGTGTCTGGTAAATTCCTAGATCCTAGAGGATCTTTTGGGAGGATGGATTTCTTTCCTGTAATTACTTCCAGTCCTTCACAGGTGATTAAAGAAAATTGAGTGTCATAGAAAAGTTACAGCAAATGATGAGGAGCACTGACTTTATTAGCAGTGTAGTGCTTAGTTGAGTCCCTTTCTCCTAAGGAAGAAAACAGGAAAGAGGTGTCCATTTTTAAATGCCAGCACATTTTGTTGTCTAGAGCCCTGGTGGGATCATAATTTGGGGAAAGCAAAGTAAGGAAAGGGGCAAAGATGGCAGGTGTCTCTGGATGGAGTGTTGTTATTGTATGTGTATGAGGGCTTGTTTGCATTTTAAATATACTCTCACATTTCAGGCTGTAAAAATAGATTTTCTTACATTTTTGAGAAGCTTTGAGCAGACTCAGAAGAATGTAAATGCTGATTTGCTCCTAATAACTAAGTGACCCTAGCTTTTTAAAATTTTAAAAGGTGTCTGTGTTACTGTACTGGCAATCCCCCCTGATGAAAATGCAGCTTTGAGAGTATTACTCGTTCAGTTACCTGAACAGAGTAAGCTATACAACAAAAAGCAGCTCTCTGCTTGGATATAACTGTGTTCTTGCTGGGCCTTGCCATGGTGCTCTGGAAACTTTTTTTTTTTTAAATTGCAACACTGGTTAGGAGCTTGAGATCCTAAGGATAAGTCTAAGATTAGTGGAAGTGAACTAAAAAGTGTAGCTAACAGAGCTATTTTAGTTCTTTTTAAGTACATCCTTTCTAGGGGGCACTGACTCTTTGTGCTAATGTACTGCCTGTCAACAACATACTTAAGAAGCTTTGGCTAACTGCATTCCTTGCTGTGTGCAGGTGTTAAACCGCCTGACTTTTGCATCTACACTTTCCCACCTGAGACGCCTGAATTCTCCGATTGGGAGAGATGGGAAACTGGCAAAGCCTCGGCAGCTGCACAATACGCTGTGGGGAATGGTTTGCCCTGCTGAGACCCCAGAGGTAAGGAAAGCAGTATTTATGTCAGTACTGCCTTTTTCTGCTGGTCATTTTGTAGCCATGGCACTTGTGATGATCGCTTGCACTTTTTTTTAAAAGTGCTGACATGAATATTTAGCTTTATAGCTAACTCTGTGGCTGAATGGCAGAAATTAATGAAGTAACTGGCATGCTTTGTGTCCAGTTCCTTGAGGAGTTGAAGTTTAAGATCTTGGATCTTTTGGGGGAAATCCGTTGATTTCAAAACACAAGTTAACTTTGTGTTTCTGCTAGGGTCATGCAGTAGGACTTGTGAAGAACTTAGCCCTGATGGCTTACATTTCTGTGGGATCTCAGCCATCCCCAATTTTGGAATTCTTGGAAGAGTGGAGCATGGAAAACCTGGAAGAAATCTCTCCAGCGGCAATAGCTGAGTGCGTGCAAATGAAACTGTTTAAATAGACTTAAGCTTTTTGTCCTGCACAACACTTCAAAGGAGTGGAGGGTTTTGGTGTGTTTTTTTTAATTATTCTTTGTTTGATTTTCCCTCCTTCTAGTGCTACCAAGATCTTTGTTAATGGCTGCTGGGTAGGAATACACAAAGATCCAGAGCAGCTCATGAATACTCTAAGGAAGCTCCGTCGTCAGATGGACATCATTGTGTCAGAGGTATAAATTTTACAACTGGAGTTTAGGTGTCCTTTTAGACAAGAGAGAATAACGACTTGAAACTAGTTTGCAAGCTCCAAATAGCTTGCCAAATTATTTGCCAGTGTCTTTCTGAATATACTTCACATTGAGTTTTTGTTTTGATTTTGTTTTGGTTTGTGTTTTGTTTGGGGAGTTTTTTGTGTTTAGTTCCTTTTGTTTGTTTGTTTTACTTTATGTTGTATGTGATTTGTTTGTTTGTTGGGGTTTGGGGTTTTTTGGCGGGGGAGTTGGTTGGTTGCTTTTAAAGAGAATCCAGTTTAAAATAAAACAGTAGAAAATAGTCTTCTGAAATGCTACTGTTGTAGGAGTGTTAACATTTGTTCTGTGCTGATGATAGTGCCTGTAAAGCCTTTGCTTTAGGGAATTTAGTTACCCTATTTTGTGTTCTGTGATTCTGATTCCAAGCTGAGGCTTTGTACTCATGGGGTGCTGCTTTCTTGTACAGGTCTCGATGATCAGAGATATCCGTGAGCGAGAAATCCGCATCTATACCGATGCAGGCAGAATTTGTCGGCCCCTTTTAATCGTGGAGAAACAGAAGTTGCTGTTGAAGAAAAGGCATATTGACCAACTGAAGGAACGAGAGTATAACAATTACAGGTGAGATCCGTTCCTGAAATTCAACTGAATGTGTCATTTTCCATCTTGGAAGCTGCATGTTCCCTCAGGTTGGAGAGAGAAATGTTTAAAGCTTTGTGCAGCACAAAGATGCTTTCTCTGCCTGGTAGTTTAATTTTTTTTTAATTGCATTGAGGCAGTGGTAGTAATAATAAGCCAGGGAAGTCCTTGTTCTTGTTACTGCTGAAGAGACCCATTTTATCTGGTAGCTGAGTTATTGGTTATTCAGTTGGCAGGATCTTGTGGCCAGTGGTGTGGTAGAGTACATTGACACACTGGAAGAAGAGACTGTGATGCTGGCAATGACTCCAGATGACTTGCAAGAGAAAGGTGTGGCATATTGTTCAACATACACACACTGTGAGATTCACCCGTCCATGATCCTGGGAGTGTGTGCATCTATTATCCCTTTCCCTGATCACAACCAGGTCAGTGCACCTCTTCCAACATCCTGGTTTTTTAAATCTGACAGAAAACCCACAGGTGTGTGTAAAGAGCTTTGTGTACATAATTGCTGGTCTTCTCTTGTCTGTCTAGTCTCCCAGGAACACGTACCAGTCTGCTATGGGTAAACAGGCTATGGGAGTTTACATTACAAACTTCCATGTCCGTATGGATACGCTGGCACATGTGTTGTATTATCCCCAGAAGCCCCTTGTAACAACACGCTCCATGGAGTACTTGCGATTTAGAGAGTTACCAGCAGGTATGTTGTCAGTTAATGTTTGTTGAACAAAAATACTACTGTTCGTTTAGATGATGTCACAAGTGTTATGTAGAATACCTGAGTATTTAGCAAATGTATGCGATTTAAAAAGTGTTAGCTTGTAGCTGGATACCTAGACTGCAGAAAACACATTGGTAGTGCTGCAGCTGAAACTACTTTTCCTCTATAGTCTGCTAAAATCTAACTGGAAAAAAAAGCATTTTCTCTATTGGTGTTTGCTAGGTTTTTCACAAGGGGTCACTCTTGACTCTCTTTTCTACCCAAAGCTGGATTTGCTGATACTACGTGTTTTTGTGTGTGGGACATGGAGATTTTTATCTCAGAAAGCTGTAGAGAATACAGCTTATTTTGAGTTACAAATAATGTCTGAGTGGCATGTGTGGATCCTTTCAAAGTATTTGCTCTGCATATTATAGGTATCAACTCGATTGTAGCCATTGCATCATACACGGGCTATAACCAGGAAGACTCTGTCATTATGAACCGTTCTGCTGTTGACAGAGGCTTTTTCAGGTAAGCCTTAGTAAATTTTTTAACTGCCTGGAATTAAAAAAAAAAAAGTATACTGAGTTGTCCAAAGGCTCATGAAAAGTTCATCTTTATGCTGGAAGACACCGTTCTCCAAATCTTTCCAACCTGAGAAGCTTTGTAATTTTTTTTTAATGAGGATGGAGGGAGCAGCACAATGAAAACAGTGAATGTGTATCTTAGCAAACAAAACACAGTAAGGAATGGTTCATCTTTTGTGCAACGTCCCAGCTATTCCATTTTGGTATTTATTGTTTACTGCCCCAAAAAGAAGCCTTTATAAATGGAACGTTTCCTACTGCAGCTCCAGTTGTACTGCGAGTGGCACTGCAAGGTAGCAGTAGAAGCCTAAAAAAACCTTGCAAAATGGCATGTATAAGGAAGAAAGTAATATGAGAATGATGTGCTGAAGATGTGAATAATAGGAATAATAACTACTTCTGAGATGTCAAGCAGGTCTGAAAGTCTCTGCAGTTCATCAAAAATTACCATGTTATCTAGAGATGCAGTATCTTAAAAGTAACCATCATAATACCATCAGAAGCTTTTGTTAGTTCATTGGGCGGGGTGTTCTGTTTTTGTTTTCCCCTCTTCATTGATGATCAGGTTAACAGGAAATTAGAGGAAAGCTTTGTGGCACATGCTCATTATTTGATGTGATTAAAACGTAATCATAGCGAAATTCAGATTTACAGATATGGGGAAATGATGCTGGCTTCACTGGAGAAGACTTTGTAACTTTGTTTCAGATCTGTGTTCTATCGCTCATACAAAGAGCAGGAGTCTAAAAAAGGGTATGACCAAGAGGAAGTTTTTGAAAAGCCTACACGTGAAACTTGCCAAGGTAAGATACAGGAGTTTGCGAAGACTGAGCTTTTAAATTTAAGTTTTTGTGGGCAAGGCTGTTAATGTTGTTGAACTGATTCAGTCTTCATTTTGGGACATAACAGATAGCAGAGAAGTCTGTATTAATTGTTATTAATACACCAGTTGAGATATTTGTGTAAAATTAGATCTTTTTGCTGTTGTCTGAAGTTGCAAGCAGACTTTTTGAATTTCTACAGAACAACAGAGTCAATATATTGAAAAATTTGGGAGTCTACTTTCTTTTTTAATTTTTTACCTCAAGGTATGAGACACGCAATCTATGACAAACTTGATGATGACGGTTTGATAGCACCTGGGGTACGTGTGTCTGGGGATGATGTCATCATTGGCAAAACAGTAACGCTGCCAGAGAACGAAGATGAACTGGAAAGCACAAACAGACGCTTCACAAAGAGAGACTGCAGCACTTTCCTGCGAACTAGTGAGACTGGCATTGTAGATCAGGTCATGGTAACCCTTAACCAGGAAGGATACAAGTTCTGCAAGATTCGGGTGAGCATTAATTAATGTGTGTGCTTTCTACTTTTAATAATCTCTGTTGTATATTTAAGTTACCAGTTGAATGTTTCCCTCTGGCTTACAGGTGCGCTCTGTAAGAATTCCACAAATTGGAGATAAGTTTGCTAGCAGACATGGTCAGAAGGGAACCTGTGGTATCCAGTATAGGCAAGAGGTAGTAATTTTTTTTCCTTCTTAACATTTTACCCGTGCCATTCTTAGCATTTGAACTGCCTTAAGTGAATTGTCTGTGGAATATCTACTCATATCTGTGTTGACTTAAATTTAGCTAAAATATTTTTAGAAGGGGACACAGCTCCTTCTTACATGATACTTAAATGCCTTTGAAACACTTTCAAAGATTTAATTTGGATCCAGGCATCTACTTTTCCTAAACATGATATTCTGGGAAGAATTGACTGTCTGTTTCCCTGCTCTAGGATATGCCCTTCACCTGTGAAGGCATCACACCTGATATCATTATCAACCCCCATGCCATCCCTTCCCGTATGACCATTGGTCACTTGATTGAGTGTCTTCAGGGCAAGGTAAGAAAAATCTTCTATACTGAATGTATGAGCAATATGAATTAAAATTTTGGGGAGGGGCTTTTGTTTGTTTGGGGTTTTTTTTGTAAAGATAAGTACTGCCTAGTAGGTGTTACTTCACTGAAAAATAAGGATTGTTCTGCAGTTACTTGATAGCAAAAGCAGGTTTCTTGAGGAAGACCTACAGTCCTGTAAATTTTGTCCATCAAGTCAGACACCACAGTGTGCTCTGTCATCTGTTACTTTTGTTCAGACATTTCCCTGACCTAGAAAAAGGAGTAGCAAATTTGTAGATACTGTGTATTAAGTTGTGTAGCTGATAAACAAAGCAAGGTAGGTTACTATGTTGGGCATGGAGCCTCAAATTCAAGCATTAAGTGTTGAACTGTTTGAAACAGCTTAATATGGTATAACCAGTCCTTCAGAAACGTGACAAACTTTTGCAAATCTCTTCTCTGTAGGTGTCTGCAAACAAGGGAGAAATTGGTGATGCTACACCTTTTAATGATGCTGTCAATGTGCAGAAGATTTCCAATCTTTTATCAGATTATGGCTATCATCTAAGAGGAAATGAGGTATAACCAAAATATCAGTTCATTGTAATCTTTTTAATACACATTTGATGGATAGTAAGGCTTATGATTCAATGACTGCATTGACTTCTTCAGGTCCTCTACAATGGCTTCACTGGTCGAAAAATCACATCACAGATCTTTATTGGTCCTACTTATTACCAGCGACTGAAGCACATGGTGGATGACAAAATCCATTCTCGTGCAAGAGGGCCCATCCAGATACTGAACAGACAGCCCATGGAAGGTAGATCTCGGTAAGGATGTGTGTTAGTTTCTATATGGGGTTTTCTTTTTCTGTCGAGTTTTTAGCCCTGAACTAAAGTTGCTTAAGCTTTGCAGCTAGAACTTCATTAGCTCACCCCAATTAGCCACCCATTTTTCATGTGTTTGGCTTAAGATCAAGTGTTGGGTGCAGCATCAAGGCTTTGGTAGCAGGAGGTGCTGCTGGGCTGGCCTCTCTGAGAAAGGACCAGGGGTTACCCTGTGCTGGCCACAGCCACTTCCAGCTGGCTCTGACCAGCCAAAGCCTGTCAGCGGTGCTGGTGGCACTTCTGTGGGAATGTATTTAAGAAAGGGTAAAAAATGCTGTGCAGCAGCTGTGAGAGAGAGAAGGGAAAAAAGGAACTGCCCTGCAGCCCATGGAAAGCCCACACTGGAGCAGGCTCCTGGCAGGAGGTATGATCCGTGGGGGATCCATACTGCAGCAATCTGTTCCTGAAAGATTGTACCCTGTGGGACAGGCCCATGCTGGAACAATGTGTGAAGGACTATCCCACGGGAGGGACCACATGCTGTGGCAGGGAAAAAGCGTGAGGAGGAAGGAGCAGCTGAGAGGAACTGTTATGCACTGACTGCAGCCCCCATTCTCCCTGCGGCCATGGGGAGGGGAGGAAGGAGTTTGGAATGAAGAAATGAAGTTGAGCCTGGGAAGAAGGCTGGGGAGATGAATTTTTTAGTTTTGTCTTCATTTCTCATCATGCTACTCCATTCTTAATGGGCGATAAATTAATTTTCCCCATGCTGAGTCTGTTTTGCCTGTGACAGTAATTGATCAGCTGTATCCCTGGGTTTATCTCCACTCATGAGCTTTTCCGTCTTATTTTCTCCCCATGTCCTCTCGACCTGGGGGGAGTCAGAGAGGTGCTTGGCGGGCATCTAGCAGACAGCCAAAATTAAACTCACCACAGATAAGCAGAGGATGACTTAACTGTATACTTCATTTTGCTGTGTGGTTGTGCTGTGGCTGTCAGACACCTGCTGTAGAAAATTCAGCAGCAGTTAAAAATTATTGTGTTCACATTCTCCCTAACAGTTTATTCTGAGGTGTTAGAGGAAAATTAATGCACAGCTTTCCTCCTGCCTTTCAATACTGCTGTTGTGATTCTGGTAAGATACTTGTTCTGCCAACAAAAAATGATTATTTTGCCGATGAGCAGAAAAGTTAAGTGGGTTTTTTTTTATTCTTTTCAGTGATGGTGGCCTTCGCTTTGGAGAAATGGAACGGGATTGCCAGATTGCTCATGGAGCGGCCCAGTTCTTGAGAGAAAGACTGTTTGAAGCTTCAGACCCATACCAAGTCCATGTGTGTAACCTCTGTGGAATCATGGCGATTGCAAACACCAGGACTCACACCTATGAGTGCCGGGGATGCCGCAATAAAACTCAGGTACGTGCAGTTTTCATCAGCCAGTGTTTCTCTTTGTGGGCAAGAGGAAATGCCACTCCAGTGAACAGGAGGATAGGGAAGTAAATATTTAAAGAAGCACCAGAACAATTGCTATTTTAGTTTCATAACTGTTTTCAGTGTTTATAGTGACCTAGTTAATTTGGATGCTTCCTTATTAACTTCAGAGTGTTGGCTTGGCAGGAAATGCTGCTCAAGTATTGTACAGTGCACAGTTTTCAGAAACTTTAAACGCTTGAGAGCTTATTTTTAGAAGTAAAACTCAGAATCACAGGAATTTAAGAGCCATCGCCCTTGTGACTGTCCCATGAAGATATTTATGCTTGCAGAGCTGGGTCCCCATGGGAGGCCTTTTGTGTTGCACTTTGGTGGGTTTTTTTTAATTAATAAAAGCCCTGCAGTGTGTGTGCTTGGTTACAGCACCATGTCAAGGAAGGGTGGTGGCAGAGATAAAAAGAGTTGCCTTGAACAGGCTTGTTGTTGTGCCAGGGACTGACTGCTGCCCCTCCAGCAGTGGCACCAGAGTTAGAAATCGATGTGTGCTGGAAATCTTAACTGCACTTACTGCACATCAGGCACACTTGGCTGTGCACACGTTCCTGTGTTAAATGGCTCTTGTTTAGGATCAGATCCCTTGGTTGCAGGTTTTATGTTAAAAATGTGCTCTGGATAGCTGCTGTTGTAGCCTCTACAGACAGTCTCAGGCTTCCTTCTTGCTTTGGTACTGTCTGTGAGGAATTCTTGTTAAATGCTCTCATGCACAACTTCAGACTCGCTTTTGAGCCAAAAACTTGATGAGTTATTTGTTTAGAGGATGGTGGAAGTTGATGCTTTAGGAGTGCTTATCACAAGACTTTTGAAATCTCTTTCCAGATATCTTTGGTTCGAATGCCCTATGCCTGCAAACTCCTCTTCCAAGAACTGATGTCTATGAGTATTGCACCTCGTATGATGAGTGTTTAGCCTTTCAAAGGGCTTTCTTTTTTTTTTAATTATGAGGCTGAAGTTCTCGAGTTTAGTTTCATTTTATGTACGTTGCATTCAAAATACAGTTTTACTCATCTGCTGTGTGCTGTTCAAAAGTATGTTTATTTCCTGTAAATAGAATTAAAATTTGTAATCAAACTTGTGAATCTCTTTATTTGTGCATCTGTGAAAGAAGTGTGCAAGCAAATTGGGAGTCAAAGAATAAGGGAGCTAAGAGGGAATGATTAGTCAGCTAGAAAAAGCCAGAGCTTGCAGCTTTCCAAAATACTAATTTAAAACTGTGCGTAAGTGAAAGTCCTCACATCACAGCTCTGCACCATCATCTGTGGAAAAACAGAAACATGTTACAGTCTGTACTGTTCCAAGAGGGAATATTGCAACTTTGGCAGTAGCTTTGTGATCTTTTAGCTGAGGGTGGGACCTGATCCCTTCTTCCTTCCTTCTTTCCTGCCCTCCCTGCTGCAGGGGGATGATAATAAATGCATTTTTCTGTGCTGAGATCACCTGGACATGGGACACAGACTCTCAGTGTGTAGCTATGACGTCTGACAGTCTGTTCCATTAACCTTATCAATTTCCTTTAAGCTGGCAGCCTGCACGCACTTATCGCCTGGCTCCAGCGTGCTGACTAGAGAGCTTTCCTACAGCTGAAAAGAAACAGCTGTAACACATGAGTGTTGTGTGTAAGAAATAAACTATGAGGCAATATGCATGGTACTGCAGCCTCACAGTGGTTATTGTGAGAGGGGGAGTGAACATTTTCTGTTCTGGGGTATAAGCGTGCTGTTTGTGGCTCAGTTTCATTCACATCCATAACTAAAGTGCTTGAAAAGGGATTAGAGACTAGCTAAAAACCATTAGCAGAGTTCTTATGCATGATATTTGGATTCATTTTAAGCTCTTAATTCAATGGCAAGTGCTGTTAATATTCTCCTAAGGGCAGTATTTCAGCTGTTCACAGACACAAGGATACAGAAAGTCACGACTGTATAGTTTGGATAAAGCTGCTGGGATTAAAGCTAAGGATTATGTCCAAAACTGGATTTGGGCAGCACAGTATTCTCTACATGGATGTTTGGTTCCCAGTGCCTCTGCTTCTAGCATGGTTGCAGTTACTGTCCCAGCTATCCAGATTTATTCCTAAGCGTATGTGGATGTGATAGTGATCCATCCTCTCTGCAGCTGGAATGAGGGTGGTTGTTTTGCCATCAGCTTTGCACACAGCCTGGCAAAGAGGACCTGCTGTGGCATATCTTTACCGTCCAAGGTTTGACACCCCAGAATGCAAAGAATATGGCAGGTGTTGGGGTGTTTCCAGGATGGTGGAGGTGCAGGGACTTGGCAGGAATTTAAGTGCTTGAAGTTCTCCCTCTGCTTTAGGGCTGCTTGTGCCAATACTGCTTCCAGGAGAAATGGGCAGGTTTGGAAGTGTCCAGAGAACACAGACAATATAAATAGGGCTGGAAAACCACTGAAAGTGGCTCTGCAAGAAACCCAGAAGGTATTTTTTAATTTTAATTTGGTATGTTTAATCTCCAGTACTTTACTGCACTTGGCAGCGTTCTCTCCCTTGAGAGCTCTAGGAGCTAAGATTTGCTGGGAATGTTTGTCCAAACACAAAAAACTGTGTGTTAAAACTGCTATTCTTAGGGGGGGGTTGGGTTTGTTTGTTTGGGTTTCTTTAGAAAGCATTAAACAGAGGTGGTCCTTTTGTATCAAGTAACGGTAAACTGTTTGGGGAGAGAGCTGCTGAGTATTCAGCCACACTTACCAACCTTTGGTCAGAGCTATTTCATGCAGAGTTTCCACAACGTGGATTTTTGCAGAAGCTGTTGCCTCTCCTTTGGCATTTGACGCATGGCACTCATATTCCCCAGCATCCTCTTTGCTCAGAGGGGATATCTAGGGGAAGAAACACACCCCCGGCCCTCCAATGAGCATCCCATGCATGGGTAGAGGTGATTTTGTTTTAAGGTATCTTATGTAACTTGCTAATTGCTTGAGACATGATGAGATGAACAGAGTGCATGAAGGGGTTCACCCTTAGCAACCATGCTGACTGCTTGCATTCTGTCAGCTCTAAACAGTCTGGTTCAGATTGTGGTGGGTCTCCTCAGTGGGGTTTGGGACAAGCACCCACTCCTGTGGGTGAGCCTAGCTTTCTTCTCTGCTTCACAGAGTAAAGTGCAGACTTGTAAGGGCTCCCCAGCTGTGGGTGGGTTTTAGGGATGCCTTACCTCTGTACTAGTTCCTTCCTAGTCATGGAGAGGGTCTCCTTCCCACTAACAGCAGCAGGAAAGCAATGAGATGTTTTTTTCAGTCTATCCTTTTCTGATCACAGAATGCACCCTTCTGCTGCATGCTGGACAGAGGTAGGATGCATGCAGCAGGTAAGACTGGAGCAAGCAGCCACCCTTACCCTTCACCCCTAATTCACACGGGTTGTTTTCCTCCAAAGGCCCTATGTGTTGCCATTTGTCTTCTGTACTGTTGTTTGTTCATATTCGCAAACTGCCCTGTACTGTTTGTGCAGCTCGTTGCGTACACAAAATACTTACGAGCACCCAGCCAGTCACTTCGTGTTTCTCAGGGCCCCCTCGGGTCTGGATAGCCAAGTTCTCCCGGTCCCCAGGCAGGAGCTCCATCCTCTGGACACCATACTGTCCTCGAATTATCTAAACAGAAGGGCAGAAACAGGTAAGAATTGCGGGCTTATTTATGCTGGAACTGCTAGAACCACACCCGCACACAGACAAGATCAACGCTAGTTTTACATGAATGTGTTTTTCCTAGTGTCAGCATTTCACCTTACTGTCCACATGGTACTGCCCCAGTGCCTCAGCATCTGCACTGAGGCTGTGTTCCCCTGGCCTCAGCAGGAACAGATAGAGTGGCATGGTTTTCTGATACGGATGGTGCTGGGCAGTGGGGTGTGCAAACATACCCTGCACTGACTGCATTGACTTGGCCTCACAGAACTCATGTGCGTGTTCCCAAGGGTGTGTTTAGCCCATCAGTGCAGCAGCCTGCAGCTGCTGGCAGCTGTACATCAATCCAGTTCAGCAGGCTGGAGCAGCTGCCTTCTGGCTTGGGACTGGGAGACCACCAGGAGCTGACTGTTGGCCTTGTTTGGAGAGACTCCCCCATAACTTCCTGCTGATCAGGCTTTTTAATTTGGCAGCAGTAGAGAACTGAGTGTCCACCTGCGTGACCTATCCTCTTCTCAACGGACCAGCAACAGCCCTGCATGTTTCTGCTGTAGCAAAACAGGCTGTCCCTCCTGGTGGCCACAGCATCGAGGAGAAAACAGCAGTGCAGTCTCTCCCCAGTGCTGTGTATCTGAGCCCCGAGCCAAGCACGGGGTAAGTGGTACTGAGCCCTTGTTATCACCATGTCAAGCAGTCTCTTGGCCATGAGGTAGAGGCACAAAAAGCAGAGTAGCATTGACAGTCAGTGTAAACTCAGCATCTACTCATAAACAAGCAGTAAACACTGCCTGAGTCAGCATGCCCACACTGCTCACCCAAGAGTCTGCTCTGACACCCCTATGAATAAAGCTTACTGTCTTAGAGCAAATTTTGGGCCAATCTAGCTTTTTTAGTCCATACTAGCCTTAAGCTAGTATTGTTTCAGCTTAATTTTAAGGCCCTTCACAAGCGTCCACAAACCTGTGGCACTTGAGGAGGCTACAGGGGCTGTGCTGTGGCTCTCAACCCTACAGCTACGATTTTCTCTGCTCAACACTGGCCCCTGTCCAAAGCCAGATGTTACCAGTGCTGCCAAGATCAACAACATGCTGCTGGCTACTGGAGACAACTGCCCCATGTGGTTCCTGTTCCCGACGATGTGGGCGATGTCTAGCCACCTCAGTCACTGCTGCCAGCAGGGTGACAGCAGGTCAGGGGACATTCCCCGCATGCTCCAAATATCAGGCACTACCAAGAGAAACATATTCTGCCTCGGGATCAACAAGAGTTTAGAAAAAGCAATGACTAAAGACTAAGCAAAACCAAATGTTTGGGGGTGTACAGGACTGCACAGATGAGAGAACTCATCAAAGAGGTGTGTTTCTACAGAGGGATCTGCTACGGTCCTTATGCTCACCATGCAGTTTCAGCTGCGTCAGGTTTGCTGTGCTCTCTGAGCTCCTAGCAGGACCCTTACCTTGTTCCAGATGAGGACAGGAGTTGGGATGCCAATGACTTCACAGCTCAGGTAGATCTGTGCTCCTGTCACATTCCAGATATCCTTAGGAGGAGTCACAATGGAGGGTCCTGCAAAAAGGGAGAAATGCTTTTAAGCTTGGGGTGACTACAAGCTGTCTCCTTGCTGAACTTTTAAGTGGGCCAATCTGATGGGTTTTGAGGATGGGGTGAAGGAGATCCCTGCTTGGAGCAAAGCTTGCAGGATTGATCCCACATCAAAGCACTTCCCTCTCTCAAGCAACACATGCGTCCAGCCTTAAGCTGTTCAGACTGAAACCAGACAGAAACTCAAGTGTTGAGCAGTTCAGATCAGTCCATCTACTTGCAAGACTGAGGTTAGAGGTAAGATAGTGTTTGTATTCTGTTATCTCAGGGACTGAACAGGCCTGTACAAACTGGCCTGGATGTGCTTACCATGCAGTCACCAAGCCAGCTGGCAGGGAGGAAAGGACCCCCAGGAGACAGGGTGCATCCCATCACTTTCTCATGCCATGGAGAGCTTGGCCAACTTGGCAGCATCTTTCTCCCTAGTATGATTTCAATCCCATGGCAGCTGGCTAGCACAATTCAATGTTACGCTGCTCCTGTTTTACCTGTATGCAATACTCAGCCACAGGAGGCTGGCTGGAGGGTGGCAGAGCTCTCCCTGGCAGGGATCTGGGAAAGGACTAGGTAAATGCAGAGCTTCTTTTCCCCTGAGAGCTGCAATTCCTGGTTAAACAGAGAATTCCTTCCAAAGCAAGATGAGAACAGAGTTGTTTTGCAGATCTGGCTCGAGATGTTTACCCCTCAGGCTGAGAAATGTTGGAGATGTAACCCATATCCCAGAAAGGGAAGAATGGCCTTTTTTATTCAATCCCTCTTTAGTTAGGCTGTTTTACAAAATGCAGCTATTAATTCCCCATAATAGGAAGTGCAGACCAAAGGAGCACACAGTGTTTATTTCCAGTTATTGAGAGCTTTAAGAACACAACAAACAGCTTTCCCGCTTCTGCTCTGAAGATGCAGGCAGTAACAGGAAACTAAAGCTCCCATTACACTGCATCAGGAGAAGGCATTTCCTATATGCCTAACTGAAGCCCTTGGGTATGCTGGCTCACAGACCATGGCTTATCCTCAGCCCCATAAAAAAGGGGCATATTTGGGTCCTGATGCTCCTTATGGGAGTCCTGAACGTGCATTGATTTCAGCCTTGCATGTGCACTCCCCCCTACAGCCATCACAGGCAGTGGGGAGCAGGTTTCCAGGTGCATCCCACCACACGAACATCTTCCAGCAGAAAGCTGGTGTCTTTTTCCTCCTCAGGATCTGGGGTCAGATCCACACTGGTATCACCAGCCAAAGGGTATCAGCCATACTTCTATTCTAAACCAAGAGATGCTGAGGTGGCTCCCCACTCCTGAGCAGCTGTTGTGATCCCAGAGAAGTGTGTGCTCTTCTCTTTTGAGACTTCCCTGTTCAGGAATGACTGTACATGGCCTGCTGGTGGGAAGCTGCTAAGAGACCGGAGTGGCTGCCTTCAATATTCTCTGTTACAGAAGTTTTCCAGTTCTGGTTTTGACAGGAGGCAGCTGCAGAGAAGCAGAGAAGTTTTATGTGTAGCCCTGGGCGATGGTTGAAACCACTCCTAATGGTCAGCACGGGTGGTTTCCTGGCAGACACCACAACCCAGGTGCTCCTCATCTGCACAGGGCTGAGTCAAAAATTTAAGCAGCATTTCATTACATGCTTATCCATCTGTTGCTTGTGCTGCTTCATGAATTGATTCCTGTGCACCCGTCAAAAGAGGGGTGTGTCAAGAGTCACAGCACCCTTTCCCTTATGGAAAAGTGCTGGAGTTATCCTTGCCCCAGGTGGCCCAGAGCAGATCTGTACCACAGCAGCCCATGCCCAGCTCTGCACTCTCAGCAACACCCCGCTGAAGGTGTTCCCCTCGAATGCACCCCCAGCCACAGCCTGGCCCCTGCGCAGCAGCGAGGCTGTGGCCAAGCCCAGGGCATTGAATCCCCATGACGGGGCCACCTCAGGTCACACACTCTGCTCCCCTTACCCAGCACGAGGCGGTTTCCTGCACAGCCCAGCTGTTCTTTTTCCTGTGTCCCTTAAACAATAGGGACAATAGTGCACTTGGAAGCTCCGATGGGACCCTATGTTCCCAGGCGGCTTAGCTTGCACTTCGCTCTCTGAGGGCCTCCAGCTGATGTGCACCCAGCAGAGCCTGCTACGGCTGCTGCCTTCTGCTCCAAACATGCACAACCCTCCACGTGCCCAGTGCCCTTCCTAGGGCAGAGCTCAGGGCCTGTCCGCAACAGGCAGGGCTATGTCTGCCCCTGCACGACACCATCCTCTTTATCACTGGTTACTGGGGTTCTCCATGAGGCAGGAAACACAGCTGCCCCCAAATGACCACCATCTCCCACCACAGAAAAGGAGAGATCCTGACTTATGTTAAAAGCCAGGTGGATTTTAAGGCACTGTTATGCTCTTCCAGGATCTGGCTCAAGTCTTCCCTGGCTGGGAACTGGCAGCATTCAGTCCACCACTAAACTCACTGCCTGAGGTCTCTCAGTCTTGGCTGCTGCTGAGTTTCCCTCTTGCCCACAGGTGTTTGCTTACCCTGCCAGGAGCATATCACACAAGGATTTTTCAGCAGCAACTGCTGGCAGGGGTAAAGAGAGAAAGAATGTCTACCCATCTCCCAGGCAAGGAGAAATTGTTTATCTTCTTGGAAAGGAGAAGTGCCTGCACAGCTTCACAGCAAAGCTCTGGCTGGCTTGGCACAGCAGCCACAGCAGAGCAAGAGCCTGACTTTTAAAAGGCAGTCCTGAGCTCAAGCTCGGGATGTACATCCTGATCTACCCAGGCAGAACATGACGTTCTGCATTTGGCTGCAAAATGAATTGGAAGCATCCACAGGCCTCCACCTCTATCCAGCACAGCTCTGAGGCCAGGAGGGAATACACATCCTGAGAGATGCAACAAGTGTCATGGGAAGAGTCACTGTGGACTCTCCGGACGTTTGACTTTAATCCATACAGCCAAAATTCTAGAGTTGTGTTTCTTCTGCCACTAAAAATAAATGAGAAAGGCCAAGAAGTCAGTAGATTTAAAGTCAAATCACAACAGGCCACAGCAGTAGCTAGACTCCTACTACAGTGGGCTGACACTCTTGTGCATGGCCCTCACCCTGCTTATTGCCTGTGCTGGTCCCACTCGCTCTCTCCCACAATCCCCCAGAGCAGACAGAGCTGGACAGATGACACAGCAACAAGAGATGCAGAGGATGGCAGAGCCTTGCAAGCACTTCCGAAGATATGAAGACATTCCCCCCTCCAAGTCACCCTCTTGCTTTGGGAATTCTTGTGAAGGAAGCAAGGCCACCATGTGTTCAGCAGGGCTGGAAACGAGCCCACCCTGTACAGAGCAGATGTCTTGATTCCTGCCAGCAAGGAGACCCTCAGCCATCATCTTACAGCCTGCACCTGAGAGGCCTTGTTGCTCTACTTGCAGCACTGCCCCCAAGGGGGAATGTTTCTCCATCTGCCTCCTTCGGGCTGAGGACCTGAGGGCTGCACCTGCTGATGGAAATGGTCATGGTCATCATGATCAAGGTGGCCAAGTGGTCTCCACTCCCCCCAAGGCCTGCACCATGGGCACTGCTGATGTGCAGATGCTCCCTGCAGGACTTGCCCTGACTGAGCAGAAGCTCCTTGGCCAGGAGGACAGCCCCGGCTCTTGATGGAAATCAGCTGCTCTCCACAGGCACTTCAGGCATTTCCTCAGCGCTCTGCCCATTGTTTGTTAAACAAATAGCTCTCCCCAGCTCAGGATGGGGCTTTTACAGAGCCCCAGATCTCATTCACCCCGGGAGAGAGCCTGACCATTTGTGCAGGGACTATTTTTTTCTCCAGATGGCAGGGAGCTGACAGCCTGCATTATGTCAAAAGCAGCAGCTGGAGAGGAGTTCCCATTGCTGTTATGTAGTTGCTTTTCTGCTGCAGCAGCATGTGGCAGAGCCTGACTTCCTCGATGAGAATGTCATTTGGCATCTGTTCCTGAGACCCCTCCCCATGCCAGGCACCTCTTCTCTGCTCAGCCGCCTCTTCTCTGCTCAGCCACCTCTTCTCTGCTCAGCCACAGCAGGCAGAGACCTGGCATCTCCCAGCCCACCCATCTGCCTCTCACTGGTACCTGGACGGTCTGTCACAGCTCAGGGTTACCTCGTCCTCACCGATCTTCCTTTGCTGTCCACACACACAAATAAAAACTGCACAGCAAGCAGAGCAGTAACTTTTCTGCTAAAATCAAGGTATGTCACTAAAGGCAAAAATAAGCTGGACACTAAGCACTGTGGGTATGCCCTGGTGCTTGGGTGTGTGCGGGAAGTCCAGAACATGAACACACGAAGCCACGCACCACACGCTGAAGCTCACGTGGGTGTCAGCTTGATTCCCAGCCAGCCCTCACGAGCACTGCTGTGCCACAGCCCCAGGTCAAACACAGGCTGGGATCACTCCCTGTGAGACGGCTAACCAAAGCAAAAACTAAACATTGTTCACTCTAACAAGCTATTGCAAGTCTGAAAATAGACTCCAGTCTCCTAAGTTGCTGGCAAAGTATTTTCCCTTCAAAATTACTTTATATGGAAAAGGGGAAACCTTCCATAAGCAGCATCTACTCATTTTAGCTGGCATGGCCTCAGCTGCTCCCTCCCAGGTCAGTGCTCTGTGAGAGGCAGCAACATATAGGAAGTGCTTTTGGCCTTCCCCACTCCCAAAGCTGCCTGCTGCTTTCTGGCAGACTTACAGGCCTTGTTCTTTACCCCTTTCTGAAGGAATTTTTCATCTTCCTTTAACCTGTCTTTGTAGAGACTAAGGAGTTACAGAAGGAAGCTCCAAGACATCCGCACCAAAGTAGATGTCGGATGCTATGTCTGTTTGGATGCTCCACCTCAGACTTCAGCAGCCCAGTGACCCTGGAAAGGCTGAAAACACAAATGCAGCTTTGCCCCAAGTCCTGGAGGCTTGAGACTGAGTCAGCGTGAGGAAGGGCCCTGGGCCACCATCCATCTGCCATGGAGCAACTCCTGCTTTCCACACCACTAGGCTCAGCATGGAGCAGACCAGTACCACTAGAAATCCCACCCCTGCTGATTTACCATGGTTTGGGAATGCTGCCTTCAGAGACCTTGTGCATGACCTTTATATCACAGAATCATAGAATGGTTTGGGTTGATCATCCAGTTCCATGAGCTAAAGCCTGGAAAGAATGTGAAAAGCTTGCAGTGGGAGACACAGAAACAAGGCATGGCAGCATTTATGCATGGAAAAGCAAGCAGGGCTTGCAAAAATCCAACCTGATTAGACTTGTTACATAGTAATCTCCTATTTAGTTGTAACCTCGATCAACCTCAGCCCAACAAAGGATTAAACACATTTTTTTAAACACAGCATGCCTTTCCAGCATTAGAAAAAACAAACATGGGGTGGAATTTGCTGATCAGTAATCAGCAAATCCTAGTGAATT
This sequence comes from Manacus candei, assembly GCF_025592945.1. Classification (NCBI taxonomy): domain Eukaryota; kingdom Metazoa; phylum Chordata; class Aves; order Passeriformes; family Pipridae; genus Manacus; species Manacus candei. Next base: position 38,234,962 of record NW_026138076.1, on the reverse strand, counting down.
TGGACATGCTATGATGACTGAGAATGAAGACACAGGTGAAATATGGGATCCTCCTGGGCAGTGAAGGTTTTGCATAGTCCCCAGAATACTGCTGCTCTCCAGGACTCTGCCAAGTAATATATTAAACAACTTCCATAGTAGATTTTAGCATAGTAACCATTAAAACTCAAGCTCCAGTGAACCAAAACTTTTTCATCTAACTAAATGCCTTTTAAGGAGGAATTTATGGCCTATGCTACAACTGTGGAAAACCCCAGTTACACATGAATTTTAAAAACACTAGCAGTGTTTTTAAACACTGAACAGCAGCGAACAACAGTGCTCAGGAGTCAGTCCTGAAGGGCAATGGAGTCCGGGAAGGCTGGATGTGCTTTAAAAAGGAATTTTTAAATATTCAGGAGCAGGTTGTCCCAGTGTGTAGAAAGACAGGTCACTGAGGGAAAAGACCAGTGTGGTTAAACAGAGAACTTAGGAAAAAAAGTGAATCTACCATCTCTGGAAGGAGGGTCAGGTAACTTGGGAGAACTATAAGGATGCTTTGAGGTCATGTAGGGAGAAGATTAGAAGGGCCAATGCCCAACTAGAACTGTTTAACCTCTTTATTGATGATCTGTATTGAGTGCACCCTCAGTAAATTTGGATGACACTAAGCTGAGTGGGAGTTTTGATCTGCTCAGGGATGGGAAGGCTCTTCAGAGAGACCTGGACAGACTCGGTCAATGAGTCGAGGACAAACTCGGACAAACTCACTGGACATGAGGTCCAATAAGGTGAAGTGCCAGTCCTGCACTTGGATCGCAGCAACCCCATGCAGTGCTACAGGCTGGGGGAGAAGTGGCTTGAGAGCTGTTCAGCAGAAAGGGACTCAGGGTTGATGGTTTACAGATGGCCCAATAAGAGCCAGCAGTGTGGCCAAGAAGGCCACAGTGTAGCCAGCAAGAGCAAGGAAGTGATCATCCCCCATACTTGCCATTGGTGAGGCCACACCTCAAGTACTGCATTCAGTTCTGGGCCCCTGACTTTTAAAAGGACATTGAGGTGGTGTAGCGTGTCCAGTGAAGGGCAACAAGGCTCTAAAAATGTCTAGAAAACAAACCCTGTGAGAAATGGCTGAGGGAGCTGGATTTGTTTAGTCTTGAGAAGAGGAGGCTCGGGGGGACCTCATCGCTCTGTATAACAACCTGAAAGGAGGTTTTAGTGAGGAGGGGCTGGTCTCTTCTACCGTACCTTCAGTGAGAGGACCAGAGGAAATGGCCTTAAGCTTACACAGGGGAGATCCAGATTAGATATTAGAAAAAAAATTTTCACTATTAGGGTGGTCAGGCATTGCAATAGGTTGCCCAGGGAGGTGGTGGAGTGACCATCCCTGGAGGTGTTTAAGGGGTGTCTGGATCTGGTGCTGGTTGAAATGGTTTAGTGGTTTAGGGGTTACCAGTGGTAGTGCTGGGTGGATGGTTGGACTTGATGATCTTAAAGGTCTCCTCCAACCTTGATGATTCTATGATTAAACCTGAGCCCTATAAACTCTCTCACAAAATCCCAAAGCGCTGTGTGCTGGGAAATCAAGCACCACACTGAAAAATATCACGTCCCCACATCACCCTCCATGTGAAAGGACCCCGTGGTACCAAACAAAAGGTGTAGCCCCACCACGCACCTGCACAGCTCTGCTCTGCCACGGACTCTCTGCATGCAGCACAAAAATGCTGGCAAGATCCACCTGCAAGCACAACGCTGTCCTTTGTGGTAGAAGACAGCAGGTAGAAGGCCACTGCTGCACTGCCTACTCCCATCTGATGCAGAAACCCAAACCAGCTTCTCAGGAAAGTTAGGGAATTTGATTCATTTCCAATTACAGATGACTTAGAAAAAACTTGTCTTTCACCAGCAAAGACAAAACCATTTATAAAATGTGGAGATTCTTTTAAGTCCCTTAAAATCCAAGAAAGGATGAACAGGAGGAAAGAACTAGGGCAATCTAAGCCATTTGTTAACAAGTCTGGAAGAGTTTCTTGCAAAATGTGATTAGGTATGAACTATGCTTTGTGGTGTCTAAAAGAGTTAAGAGCCTTTGATTTTAAGGCAGGTGTATCAGGAGAAGATGAGCCAATGTCAGTGATAACAGCGGTCTGCCATCTCCCACAAGGTTTTTCCCAAACCCCTGTTTTTGCTCTACCCTGTTAGTAGATTAAAAAAATAAAACAAACCACCCTCAAAACTAAGATATTTCTGGCAAAACCTCAACAGCTGAATTTAGATGGAATGACCCAACAGATGTGATCTATGTTTCTTGTTTTGAAGTTGACCTGTGGGAACTTGGCACCTCTTTGCTTGCAGTGCAGATGTAGCTTTATAATACATTGGAGCATCAGCAAAGTAAAACCACTGATGGGGTAAAGTGACAGGAATTTGGGGGCAGGGTGTTGGTGTTACTTGTCCCTGGGGCAGTCAGTCTCCATGAGAGCCTGGCAGTCACAATCCTACATCCATCAATCTGTTTTTTAAGCCTTGTGGACAGCTAAGAACCTCACACCCAGATTTTCCTGAGCCCCAGAGTTGGTGGGTGGCACCTTAGCAAAAAAAAAACCTTCCAGGAGAGATGCTGTCTGGGCTTCTGAGAAGCCAAAATGATACCTTCTCTGGAGGGAGCGCACAGCTCCAGTGACTGGGATCTATCTCCTTGCTGGTGAGATTTAGGCAAGTTTAGTCCTGGTTACAGTCAGCTTTAAAAGAATCTCTCCTGGTTCTGCTGTTCATAAGCTCTGCAGCCTGTGGGATGGATGCTGCAAGGTGCTGAGCCCTCATCTCCATAAGAAAAACCACTGCACATTCCCAGTGCTGGGAAAAGACTTTCATGGAGCCATGGAGCTTTAAACCACATTCAGATCAGCAGAAATAAAGCAGACTGCTTGGCAAGCCAGCAAATTTACCCTTCACAGAGAGAGGCCCTCAGTTTCCACCTCCAGGAGGTCTTTGTAGGTAGGTACAAAGCAGCACCAGTTCCCTGGAGAGTGAAACACTGCCTCTGATGTCTGAGAGCCGCTTTGTGGTACGCTGACTGGGCAAGGACGGGCACTTGGCTTCCACCAGGAGAGAAGTGAGCACAACACACAGACAAATCCTTGACCGACAACAGCAAAACCACCAGAAGACCTCGACCCTGCTGGAACCAGTATCTGGGACTTCAAATCATTAGGCCTTTGCCTGTAATGAGGCAACTTCACCAGTATTTCCAGCAGTTACGACACGTCTCTCAAAGCAGGTATTTGCTGGTAGCTAATGATAACAGAGACTCGGGGGTATTTGTCCCTTCTTGCACTGGTTAGGCAACAAGTTCGTGCCTGGTATTTTTCAGCTCAGAGAGATCGTCGTGCCAGAAATCCGGATAGCTTTTTTGATGGGGGTTGATGCTTTGAGGTTGTTTTTCTGCCTGGCTTGAGCTGAGCCATGCAACCCTAATTCTTTTTGCCAGCTGGCTTTGGAGGGCAGTGGGTACCACAGTCCTCCTGCCCCAGGTCCTAGCTGGCAGTAAACAGCCTCAGTGTGTGCACTGTGTGCAAAATTAATTTCAGCCTGCATTCCTGAAGCCACCAACTCCATAAAGAGGCTCTTCTGAACATCTGTGCACAGCTGTGTGACAACAGCGACAGAGGGCAGCTCCCCAGCTGTCAGAGCAGCCTCCCATCCTGCCAAGGGTCCACCAGAGGAGGCATCCCTGTACCAGGCTCTGCATCTGGACCTACCCTACCTGCAGGACCTGGCAGCAGACTTAAGTGTGGCTGCATTTTCACAGGCAGAGAGCAAAGGGACAATCCATTTAAAGGCAATGTTGGAAAACAGATGGAAAACTTCACAGCATCCATCTCCTGCATCCTCAGCCCTGGGATTAGCTACAAAGAGGCTGCTGGGGCACATGGGTAGAGACAGGATGCAGGTAGTGGCTCCCTAACAGGGAGCAGGGCAAACCCAGAGCCAGCTGTGAGTGCAAGTGTGAGAGCAAAGTAGGAGCTCAGCCAGGAGAGAGCACCCTGGCATCACTGCTTGCTCCCCCAGAGCAAAAAAGCAGGCAGCTTTGCTGTACCCTGCTGGCACAGCACTATGGCAGCCAGGCAGCTTCAAGGAGTTGGCAATCAAGTAGGATGCCTTTTTCCAGACATCCCCAACAGTCCTGCCCACATGCAACCTACTCCATAAAGGACTGACTGGATCCCTGCACCTGCCAAGTGCACATATATCAAGGGTTATTTCCGTCCTTTCAAATTCTTCTCAACTGTGTCTTCCTTTGCCCTCCAGCAGGAAGTTTTGGCTGCAGCGGAAATACCTTTTTCTGCATGGCTTCACGATTTTTGTACAAAGAACACAGACATCACATCTGAGAAGTCTGGGAAACAACCAAGGACAAGGTCAAGGCGAATTATGCAGGGCCAAGAATGGGCTCATTCCTTTTGCTATTTAAAAACAAAAGAAACATCCAATCGGACGTGCAAAACAAGCCCTCCCTCTCCAGGAACAACAAAAAAAACCCCCAAAACCACTCCCCCCCCGCCAAAAAGGGCAATCAAACACAGTTATGATCCACTGCTGGAAACATATTTTTCTGGATCTCTTCTCAGAGATTCTCTTGAAAGGCTGCTCACTCTTGGACCCAAAGGATGTGGTCCTTATAGTCCAATGAGGGAAAGCAGACACTTCAGAGCCAATCTGCCATAAGCAGGAAGCCCAAGTGCCCTGTCACCCAAGAACTTCTTTCTGTGCAAAAGATTTCACACAAATGACTGATGCAAGCAGGATCCTGCCTGTTTGTGGTCTCCCTGTGCAGGATTCCAGCTTAGATAGTGCCTTAAGGAGATCATATCCATTTGTGGTGGGAAATGGCAAAAGCTAGAACTTCCACTCTTTGACTCCCACAGCATCCAGGTTCTTCTAGAAACCCAAAAAACTGCTGTCTCCTATCTGGAAAGATACTGGAAAAGGCTCTACACCCTGCGGGGATGATTGGATGGATGTTCTCTCCTGTGATTGTTTCAAAATCTGTATAGAGATTACAACTTCCCACCCCTTCCCACCCAACAGTCCTAACTGCCAGGAGGCCCTTAGGGCTACAGAAATACTTCCAGATGTCTACCACGTGTGTGGGATGAGTCCTTGCTTCTGTTGCAAGTCACAGAGCAACACATATCACCAGAAGGTGGTCCATGGCACAAGAAAGGTTCATGCAGCCAAGGGAAATCTCAGAAGAATCGGTTGCATCACCAGTGCTGAGCAGCCCACATCCATCCTGCTCCCTTCCCCAAAATGCTGGGTCAGAGCTCTCCCAGCAGCAGGAGCCAAAAGAAGAGCAGCTCCCCAGAGTGATGGAGGAGGGTACATTTTGCCAGTGGCTCAGCACCACATACTCCAGTGACGTTCTTAAACAACAGCCTGTTTGAGGCTGGCATGTCAGTGGCCTCCCACCATCCTCTGCCCAGCGGCTCATGTTTGCACTGACCTAATCAAACTCTATCTCCAAGCCCCACCAAGTTAATGCAGATGCAGTATGAGATGAACACAGGGAAGTGAAGCCAAGGGTTGGGACAGTATCTTAAGAATACCCATACCTGTTCTACAACAAACTCCCAGGTGACTTTGGGCAAGACAAGTGAGAACACAGCCTTCTTCTCAAGTATACACCTGAAGCATGACCTCAGAATCTTTCAAACCCAACTGCTCACTTGTCTGGGCCAGCAGGACCAAGTAGCAAAGATCTTTAGGACTGCTTTTTAGGACTGCTGTGACCATCTCCTGAGTCTGCTGGGCAGGAAAGGCTCCTTCCAAATAGCAGACAGAGGCATGGACTGAGACCTTTCTCATCTCACCCCACATTACCCTGAGGGCTGAAACTCCTTCCCTTCAGGAGTTAACACTATAACACAGTGTTTCTGGCTAATATATAAGCCTGATGTTTTGCACAAGGTTTGTGAAAAGCCACACAGGCCATTTAATGGGCAACATCAAAGCACATAACCTAATCCTTACCCAGCCTTTCATGCCTTCCTTAGGAGTTTCGGAAACATTTTTTTGCAAACATACTTGGCCTCAGTTATGGGAAGAAAGCAAAGGAGGAGGTGGAGGTTGTGACCTGCACATACTGTGTTTATGAAAACACTCCTCCACCAAAACAGTACTGGCGCTGCAATACTGTCCTTGAGACGTTCAGTATATGGTTTGCCTGATATGTCCCATCCCTCACTCCCTCCCTCCCAGCCAAATGCACTCTCAGAAGCCAGAATTTCTAGTAGAGGCTTTGCAGCAGAACAATTTCTTCCTTGAGCACCATCCCTAAGAAAAAGCTTAGGATGAATCAAGCTCCTGGCTGGAAATGTTTCAAGTGCAAACCACTGCATGCAGCTCACAGGAAAGTCACTGCTTGTTTTCATTTTGAACCAACACAAGCCAGTGAATTTCTGTTGCTTTCGCATCCATTTTATCATTCCTTTCCTCGCAGGTTGCAACCTTCCTGGTCAGAACTCTCCCCTGGATAAGCTCGACCCTTTTGTCCCATCTCACAGGAGCGCAAATTGCAACCTTCAAGGCAAAGTACGAAAAGCGGGGCCGCGTAGTTCCAGCGCCGCTGGAAGCCAACAGCGAGTGCCCAAGTTCCTTTGCACTTCTGTGGCTGGTCTGAAGTGTCACTCCAAGTTTAGGCAGCGCCACCCGACTGGGACTCTCCGGTCCATTTAAGGTGGGTCTGAACTCAACTTCACTCTACAAAAGAGCACCCCGATGGGACCAAACAGCAAGGAGGAGCACTCGGGAGGCGCAGCTTTTTCCCCGTGCAGCCGGGCGGCGGAGCGGACATCCCCCCCTCCCGCACCCCGCTCCCTTCCCCGCACCTTGCTCGCAGGCTCCCTTGCTGCGCTGGCTGATGGCGGGCTCCCCGCGGCTCTGTGCGCGCAGGCTGGCGGCGCGGAGCTGGCAGCCGCTGCCGTAGGTGAGCCCGTCGCTGCCGCACACCGGGTAGCGGCTCTTGCAGAGGCACACGCCGGGCGGGCCGGAGGCGGGGAGCCCCGGGCCGCTCTTCGCCTTGCGGCGCTGCCGGCTCTTCACGCACTCGAGTCCCGGAGCGCAGCGTCCTCCCGCGGCGCCGCCGCCGGCCCCGCACGCCTCGCCCTCGCCGCGCCCGCACTGCCAGCAGCACCCGCAGGCGTCCCGCACCCGGCCCAGCGGGCACCCCCGCGCCGGCAGCGCCGGGCATCGCGCCGGATCGCAGGGCCCGCAGCCCCCCGCCGCCACCCCCGCCGGGGCGGGCACCGCCAGCGCCGCCAGCAGCGGCAGCGGCAGCAGCAGCAGCAGCATCGCGGAGGGCGGCATGGCGGCACGGCGCCGCCCGCCCCCGGCACCCGCTTTAGCCGGCGCCGAAGGGGAAAACCCCTCCCCGGCGGCGCCGCCCCGGCCACGGCCACGGCCCCGGCAGCGGGGCGCCGCCGCCCTCCCGCGGCCGCAGGACCCTCCGCGCCGCCGGCCCGGACCCCCTGCGCTGCCCCTCCCGGCTGCCCCGCACTCGGCTCTGGCGTCGCGTCTGTCCCCTCGCTTCTTCTTTCCGCAGTAAGGGACTCGGGGGTGATGGCTGACAGCCGGCCCAATGTGAGCCACCAGTGTGCCCAGGTGGCCAAGAAGGCCGATGGCATCCTGGCTTATATCAGCAATGGTGTGGCCAGCAGGACCACGGAAATGATCATCCTTCTGTACTCTGTAATAGCCAATAAAGACCAAAGGAGAGATAATTTGCTTATCAAATTATATTTGCAACATTGTAATTACGAGTTGCGATAAACAAAGTCCCAAGTTTCTATAAGTTCCAAATAATAATTTCATTTGGTGTTTGTCTTGACTACCTCATGCATATTGATTGTATCATATACCTGTATATTCTGTGAGTTTTTGGCAAAATGTTTAATGAGAAGTTTTCTCATAACTGAAGCTGAGAGTTATCTCTACAACTAGTCATAGTTCATGTATTCTTAGATGAACAGGCGCCTAAAGATTTAAAGTTCCATTATATTTACAGCTAAGGTTAAAAGAGCTATCTCTGCAGCCAGTCCTAATTCATGTACTCTTGGACGAGTAGGCGCCTAAAGACTTAAAGTTGTACTATATTTCATCCTTAGGATAGTGAGAAGGTTTAGGCCTTTTGACCTTGAGAGGGTCTGTTTTGTTTCATTGTGGGGGTGTAGTTAAGTTTTAGAATCTATTTAGTCTGTTTTTAATGTAGTCACCCATTTGCTTCACGAATCACAATTATTTATATATATCACACAAACCATAATGTTATGTTACCATAATTAGTGATATTTTGTTATGTTATGTAAGAAGAAAAAGAACTGAAAAAGAGAACAGAACTCTCTTCCAGTGGCAAGACAGCACATGCGCAGAAAAAGCTGACTACATCAAAAGGATGAAGTGAACAGAGCCGAGCTTGTCTCCTAGCAACAAGATACGCATGCGTAAAGCCTCTTGGCAACAAGAACAGAGCCTGCGCAGATAAACCTGATGAACAAAGGAGGGGATTTTAAAGGAGATAAGCAGCTCCAAACCTATAAAAGGCAGACTGAAAATTATTGAAGTGTGCCTTAGATGAGCAAGGAAAGCTCACTAAGACACCCAGCGCTGTTTTGCTTATTTGATTTTTATATAAATCTATAATAAAACTTTTTACTACGATATTTGAGCCTAGTGCCGATTTTACTTATAACAATTTTGGTGCCGTGACTCGGATCAGGGTTCCTGGGCGGCGGAACTGCTACCCGGGACGGGTACCCCCGTCCTTGTTTTTTGGACGGTCCTGGGGAGAGGTTCCGCAGCACAGACTCTGAAATTCCGACCGAGAAGATTTAGAAAAAGCAAATAAGCAAATAAAATTACTGCAGTTCCCTGTAATTCTTATGCATAAGCCCGGGCGAAGACTAACTCCAGGAAAAAGTGAGTAGTGAAACCTCTTCAGTCGGGAGGGACCGTTCGACAAGAGTTCAACGGAGACTTACTCCGGGGGGAGTAAGTGTTTTACTCCAAGAGAGAGTAAAAGTACCAGGTGCCGCTCGGTTTGGGAAGGGACCGTCCAGCGAGGAGTTGGATGAAGACTTATCCAGGAGAGGTAAGTATTTGCGTACCCCTCTCGGTGGGGAGGGAATCCCGGAGTGCGAGGGATTGAGAAGTCCAGCAGGACAAGTGATTGAGACCTCCCGGTAGTGCAGTTCTGGTATTTCCAGAAGAGACAAATCACGAAAGGAGGGAAGCGACTGAGGTGAATTTGTGTGTGAAAGCATTCTGGAAGATGGGACAGAAGAAAAGTAAATCTTCTACTCCCATGGGTGGCTGTGAATTAGTGCAGGACAGCCCTAAGAGTGAAGAAAAACCCAAAGGGAGGGGTGAAATGGGGGATCATAAGGAGAAGCTGCAAGATACCCCACAGGAGAAGAAAAAACTAGAGAATGAGTTTGTGGTGGGGTTACCAACTATACCCCCGGATAGTCCTTTAGGAGTTATGATCAAGTATTGGAATGATTATCCCTCTAGAGAAGGAAAATCGAGGGAGAAGATGGTGCATTATTGTATGGAAGTATGGGGAGGAAAGCAAATCAGACAGGATTATTTGTTTTGGCTGGTGTATGGTTCATTTGAAGATTGGATATGTCAGGCTTTGAATTTGTATGTGAATGGCAAAAGACCATTTTGTGCAGAGGAATGTGAGTATGCTAGCCTATGGATAGAAGTGGATACTAGAATCTCTCTCTCCCCGTTAAGTGAAGAGAAAGGACAGAAGACGGCTTATGACCTAAAAGAGTTTCAAAAAATACCCCCCCCATATGTCCTGCCTTGGCCTATGCCCAGGGGGTCACCTCCGTATGGTGCTGTAATTCAGAATGATCACAAGAGTGTATTCACTCCCACAGCTCCAGCAAAATCATCCCTCTCCCCTATTGAAACTGAGGGAGCCACCCTGTCAGTGGCTGCTGGAGTGAGAAATCAGCAAACACCCTATCCACCCCCCCCTCAGGAAGCGCAGCAGTCAGCAGCTCCTGAAACACAGAGTCCTAACATAATATCCCCAATGACTCCACAGTCCATGCAAACAGAGCATTGTTCTTCAGGAATAGTCTCTTTATCCACGAACACGTCACAGTTGTACCCCTTAAGAGAGACTACAATGGGGGGAGGAAGAAATCAAGGGGATAGGATAGGGTTTATATCAGTTCCCTTGAATTCAGGAGATGTTAGAGCATTTAAGAAAGAGATGGGAAATCTCTTAGAGGATCCTTTGGGAGTGGCTGAGAGGTTTGACCAGTTTTTAGGTCCTAATATATATACTTGGGAGGAAATACAGTCAATTTTAGGAATATTATTTACTGTGGAAGAACGGGGAATGATTAGAAAAGCGGGAATGAAAGGTTGGGATCAAAGGCACCGGCAGGGTCCAGCTGCAGATGTTAAATGGCCTTTAGAAAACCCTAATTGGAACCATAATGAGCCAAATCATAGAAGAAATATGAATGATCTGAGAGAAATAATTGTCGAGGGGATAAAGGAATCTGTCCCTAGAGGGCAGAATGTTACAAAGGCTTTCAGTGAATATCAAAGGAAAGAGGAAAGCCCAACTGAATGGTTAGAGAGACTTAGAAGGACTTTCCAGCTTTATTCTGGTATGGATCCAGGTGATGGAATGGGACAGCAAGTGCTTAAGATGCGGTTTGTGAGTGGAGCATGGGCAGATATTAAAAAGAAGCTGGAAGACATAGATGATTGGCAGTGTAAGGAAATGGATGAATTGTTGAGGATTGCGCAGAAAGTATATGTGCGGAGGGAGGAAGAGAGTCAAAAGGAACGAGAGGAGAGACAGGAAAAATTACAGAAGAGAGAGGAAGAAAGGCAGAAAAGACAAGAAGAAATGCAGAGGAAGCAGACAAGAATTTTAGTGGCAGCTATAAAAGGAGGACAAAGAGGGGATAGAGAACGGAGACGGAAGACCCCTTGTGGACCTAATAAACGTGAACCCTTTAGAGAACGTGTGCAGTTAGACTTAAGTGAAATAGAGTGTTACTACTGTGGGCAGAAAGGACACATAAAAAGAAATTGCAGGAAGAGATTGCAAGATGAACAGATTTACCAAGAGGAATAGGGGAGTCAGGGGCTCTATTTGCTGGGGACCCAGAAGAATACAGAGCCCTTGATAAAACTTAAAATAGGTCCCCAGCAACAAGAACTTGAGTTCCTAGTGGATTCAGGGGCAGAAAGATCGACAGTTCAAAAGTTACCTTGGGGTTGCACGACTTCCTCAGACACAATCCAAGTTGTAGGGGCCAAGGGAGAACCATTTAAGGTGCCCCTCATAAAAGATGTGGAAATAGAAGCCCAGAATAAATATGCATTAGGAACATTTCTATTAGTTCCTGAGGCTGAGTATAATCTGTTAGGGAGAGATTTAATAATAGAATTGGGAATAAATTTAGAAGTGAAAGATCAAAAATTACAAGTCCAAATATATGCCCTTACGGCGGAGGACGAAAAAAAAATAAATCCTGAGGTGTGGTTTACTCCTGATTCTGTGGGAAAGCTAGATATAAAACCATTTGAGGTCTCAATTCGAAATCCAGAAGAACCAATAAGAGTGAAACAATATCCCATCCCATATAAAGGAAGAGTTGGACTTAAACCGACCATAGAAAGACTTTTAACACAAGGATTATTAGAACCATGTAAGTCACCTCATAATACTCCCATTTTGCCGGTAAGGAAATCTGACGGATCATATCGTCTGGTGCAGGATTTAAGGGAAGTAAACAAACGGACAATTACCCGGTACCCTGTAGTCGCTAATCCTTATACTTTACTAAACCAACTCTCACCTGACCATAAGTGGTATAGTGTGATCGACCTGAAAGATGCATTTTGGACTTGTCCTCTGAAAGAAGAGAGTAGAGACTATTTTGCTTTTGAATGGGAAGATCCTGACTCACATAGGAAACAACAACTTAGATGGACTGTTCTACCTCAGGGATTTACAGAATCCCCTAATTTGTTTGGACAAGCCTTAGGACAATTATTAGAGTCTTTTGAACCTCGCCAGGGTACGGTTTTGATTCAATATGTTGATGATTTGTTAGTTGCCGGAGAAAAGTTAGAAGATGTCAGAGATGAAAGCATTAGACTTCTGAATTTCTTAAGTTTAAAAGGTTTGAAAGTGTCAAAGTCCAAATTGCAATTTACAGAGGAAGAAGTTAAGTATTTAGGACATTGGTTGAGCAAGGGACATAAGAAATTAGATCCTGATCGAGTAAATGGAATTCTGTCACTATCTGTACCCAGGAGCAAAAGACAGGTTAGACAACTTCTGGGCCTATTTGGGTATTGTAGGCAATGGATTGAAAATTACAGTAGTAAAGTCAAATTTTTGTATGAAAAATTAACCAAGGAGGGGCTAGTAAAGTGGAGTGATGAGGATGAACAGCACTTAGAAAAATTGAAGGAGGATTTAGTAAATGCACCTGTGTTAAGTCTGCCAGACAATCGGAAACCTTTTTATCTATTTGTAAATACAGAAAATGGTACAGCATATGGAGTCCTAACCCAGACCTGGGCCGGACAGAGGAAACCGGTAGGGTACTATTCAAAATTGCTGGATCCAGTAAGTAGAGGTTGGCCCACCTGTTTGCAATGTGTAGTTGCTACAGCTCTGTTAGTTGAAGAAGCTATAAAGGTGACTTTTGGAGGAAAATTAAAAGTATTTACTCCCCATAATATAAGAGGAGTATTACAACAGAGGGCTGAGAAATGGTTGACTGATAGTCGACTATTAAAATATGAAAGTATCCTATTGCACTCCCCGGATCTGGAGTTAGAGATGACACATGTGCAAAATCCAGCTCAATTTTTATATGGAGAACCTAAAGAAGATCTAGGACATGACTGTTTACAGGTAATAAATCTTCAAACAAAGATTAGGGAGGATTTAGAAGAAGAAGAACTGAGTTCGGGAGAGAAAATATACATCGATGGTTCTTCTAGGGTGGTTAATGGGAATCGAAAGTCAGGATATGCAGTGATAGATGGAGAAAATTTTCAGGTCAGAGAATCTGGACCCTTAGATAAGACATGGTCAGCCCAAGCTTGTGAGTTATATGCACTGTTGAGAGCGTTACAATTATTAGATGGAAAAGCAGGCACTATCTTCACAGACTCTAAGTATGCATTTGGAGTAGTTCACACCTTCGGCAAGATATGGGAAGAGAGAGGATTGATTAATACCCAGGGTAAAGGACTTGTTCATGAAACTCTAATACGAGAAATCTTAAAAGCTTTGAGAAAGCCAAAGCAGATTGCAATAGTACATATTAAAGGGCATCAGAAAGGGTTAAAAGCTACTGTTAGGGGCAACAATTTAGCAGATGAGGAAGCAAAGAAAGCAGCTTTATTAGTAATGGCAAGTTCAGAACCAGAAGATAGAAATGTCCTGAAAAGTTTTAGTGATCAAGAGAAAAAGAAACTGCAGCAATCTGGAGCGAAAGAAGAAAATAATAAATGGTTATTAGCAGATGGTCGAGAAGTACTTCCAAAAGGGCTTGCTCAGAGAATAATGAAGAAATTACATGAGACAACCCACTGGGGAATACAGGCATTAGTGGATCAGTTTGAAAACAAGTTTGCCTGTGTGGGAGTTTATGGAATAGCAAAGAAAATTTTAGAAGGGTGTTTAACCTGTCAGAGGGTAAACAAAAGGCAATTGAGAGAACGAGTACAAGGGGGACGAGAAATAGCTAAGAGACCTTTTGAGAAAGTACAGACAGATTTTACTGAATTACCTAAAGTAGGCAGGTATCGCCACCTACTGGTGTTAGTGGACCATCTCACCCACTTTGTAGAAGCCTTTCCGGTAGCCCGATGTACAGCCAAAACAGTGATTAAGATTTTATTAGAAGAAATTATTCCAAGGTATGGTGCTGTGGCAATAGTAGATTCGGACAGGGGACCACACTTTACTTCTAAAATAATTAAAGAAACAACAGAACTTTTTGGAACCAAATGGGAGTACCATACTCCTTGGCATCCACAGAGCTCTGGTAAAGTAGAAAGAATGAATGGAGAAATAAAGAAGCAATTGACTAAATTAATGATAGAAACTAAAATGAATTGGGTAAAGTGTTTGCCATTGGCCTTATTATATATACGGACCCAACCACGTACCGACACAGGAATCTCACCATTTGAAATGCTGTATGGGATGCCATATGATTTTGGAATCCCGATTGAAAATCCCAAGGTGGAAGATACCCTCTTGAGGGAATATATAATTGAGTTAATGAAAAGGAGACAGGAATTGAGGAAAAAAGGATTAGTAACTCAGAGACCCCCGTTGGATATGGCAATACACAGAATTCAACCTGGAGACAGGGTATTAATTAAAACATGGAAAGAGTCTTCATTAACGCCTCGTTGGGAAGGACCCTTTGTTGTTCTTCTTACCACAGATACAGCCATTCGTACCGCTGAAAGAGGATGGACTCACGCATCTCGGGTTAAGGGGCCAGTCAACACTCCTGAATGGACTGTAACTCCTCAGCCTGGGAATCTCCGAATGACGTTCAGAAAAACTGGACTGGTAAATGAATAACCCTGAACGAGACTGGGACCCAGCCCAGCCTATACTCCTGGTCTGAAGTACCTCGAGACCTAACCTTAATAAGGGTTCGGTATAGACATTGATAAGTGGGCTAATCCTCTACCAGGCTGGGGAAAGTGGATATACCAAATTGCTGAAAAAGGTAAAACTTTTCCTCATTGTTGTGATCTTGAGACTGAAATTACTTTGCCAGAAAGACCTGCACAGAAGATACCCTGTATAAAACACCCAGTTTCAAGACCCCGGAGCTGGGTCAGTTGTAAATGTACATTATATGGTATAGAGTGATATTGTACAGCAGTAGGCAGGACACCCATCGTACGAATTGCCGAGAGTTCTTTGTTGCTTCTGATGAGAAACTGAATGTTTAGAAATTGATAAGTTATTCTGTAGATAGGAGTAGTTGGTACCAGAGAACTGGGAAGTCCATGATAAAATATTTTCTAATTTTGGTACAAAACTCTAGAACAGTGTGCCGTTAAAATTGCCTAGAAAACAGAGTTCACAACCAACCAACTTTTAGAAAACATATGGATCTAGAGAAATAAAGGAAAAGGTCACAAGAACCTATCAAGAGCCCATATTCTCCTGAAGAATATTGACTGCTGCCGAGAAGATATAGAACCCCGTTGCTCCCAGCAAAGGAGTAGACGGAGGAGGCAGAGCAATAATACAGTGGAGAACAGATATGGGAAATTATATATGGATTGTAGTATTTTTGTGGCAGCTTTCCCCAAGCAGGGAAAGCCCACATCGGCCGTACAAGTGGACTCTGAACAGATGGAGTGATCTAAAAACAGTTAGGACTAATCTTACTGTAGGATCTCCCAGTTTCTCTGCTACACTGTGTCAAATAGCTCCTGTACCACATTGTTCAAATTTGAAACCTTATTATCTCTGTCCTGCATCTAATCCAGGGAAAGGATATTGTAACTACCCTGATCAATATTATTGTGCACACTGGGACTGTGCCACTATTGCTTCCGCCTGGACCCCTAATTCTCAAGATAAATATCTAACGACAACATGGGGACCACCTGGCTGTAAACCTTCACAATTTGTTTTGTCTAGAGGATCGAAGAGGTATAGCGATTGTAAGTATATTACCATCCAGGTACTGCAACCAGAAGACCCAGGATGGTTGATAGGAAGAACTTGGGGAATCAGATACTGGGAAGCTGGCACAGACAGGGGAGGGCTAATATTCATAAAAAAACAAGAAATCACCCACCGCCCTCTGGCAGTAGGACCCAATAAAGTAATAAAGAGAAAAGAGGATAATTTGAATCAGAAAGAGAGTAGAAAAAGACACACCTCCACAGTTTCAACTGCCCCGACTGTAAGTTTTAATGACTCTAGTAGAATCTCAACCTACACTAAGGTACATGAGAAAACAGAACCGTTGTTAAAATTGATGCAAGCGGCCTATAACACACTTAACCACACCGACTCTAACTTAACTAACTCCTGTTGGTTGTGTTATGACATCAAACCTCCATTCTATGAGGGGATAGCTCTGAACACCTCAGTTACGATATCCAATCAGGGCAACCCTACGCAATGTAATTGGGGGGAAAAACAAATAGGAATCACTCTCCAGCAGGTGAGAGGACAAGGAGTGTGCATA
Source organism: Manacus candei (assembly GCF_025592945.1). Classification (NCBI taxonomy): domain Eukaryota; kingdom Metazoa; phylum Chordata; class Aves; order Passeriformes; family Pipridae; genus Manacus; species Manacus candei. The sequence goes on along the minus strand of NW_026138076.1, from coordinate 38,218,685 downwards.
GGAAATGTACCTCCAACGAAAAGAAACTTATGCAGCTATACCCTCAAGAAACTTGATAAAACCAAGAAATGGGTTATACCTAGCAAAGAAGGATGGTGGATATGCTCCAAGACGGGGGTCACTCCCTGCTTGTCTTTACGAATATTTAATGAAAATAAAGACTTTTGTGTTCAAATAACAATAATACCCCGAATTCTTTATCATTCGAAGGAATTGGTTCTTGACCAATGGGATGATAATAAACACAGGATACAAAAGAGGGAACCATTTACTGCCATAACTATCGCCATGCTCCTTGGGCTGGGAGCGGCGGGAACGGCAACAGGAATTGCATCCCTCATTGAACAAAATAAAGAGATTACATCTCTAAGAGCAGCAGTTGATGAAGACTTAGTGAGAATCGAAAAATCAATATCATACTTAGAGAAGTCTCTTACTTCACTTTCTGAAGTAGTCCTACAGAATAGGAGAGGATTAGACTTATTATTCTTACAACAAGGGGGGCTATGTGTTGCATTAGGAGAAGAATGTTGCTTTTATGCAGATCATTCAGGGGTAGTTCGTGAATCTATGACTAAATTACGTGAAGGAATTCTTCAAAGGAAAAGAGAAAGAGAGACTCAACAAAACTGGTTTGAATCATGGTTTCACAAATCACCCTGGTTAACTACTTTAATTTCTACCCTAATAGGCCCCCTAATAATGTTGTTAATTACTTTGACATTTGGTCCTTGTATTTTGAATAAATTTGTAACTTTTGTTAAAGGTAGGATTGAAACAGTACAACTTATGGTAATGAGACAGCCATATTCCGAATCGAGCGAAGAAACATCTAAAGCTGAACCATTTCCTACCTTGAGTGCAGCCCGAGAAGCTGTAATAAGGTTTGATAAGCAAATTAATGATAAATAGAAGAGGGGGAAATTGTAATAGCCAATAAAGACCAAAGGAGAGATAATTTGCTTATCAAATTATATTTGCAACATTGTAATTACGAGTTGCGATAAACAAAGTCCCAAGTTTCTATAAGTTCCAAATAATAATTTCATTTGGTGTTTGTCTTGACTACCTCATGCATATTGATTGTATCATATACCTGTATATTCTGTGAGTTTTTGGCAAAATGTTTAATGAGAAGTTTTCTCATAACTGAAGCTGAGAGTTATCTCTACAACTAGTCATAGTTCATGTATTCTTAGATGAACAGGCGCCTAAAGATTTAAAGTTCCATTATATTTACAGCTAAGGTTAAAAGAGCTATCTCTGCAGCCAGTCCTAATTCATGTACTCTTGGACGAGTAGGCGCCTAAAGACTTAAAGTTGTACTATATTTCATCCTTAGGATAGTGAGAAGGTTTAGGCCTTTTGACCTTGAGAGGGTCTGTTTTGTTTCATTGTGGGGGTGTAGTTAAGTTTTAGAATCTATTTAGTCTGTTTTTAATGTAGTCACCCATTTGCTTCACGAATCACAATTATTTATATATATCACACAAACCATAATGTTATGTTACCATAATTAGTGATATTTTGTTATGTTATGTAAGAAGAAAAAGAACTGAAAAAGAGAACAGAACTCTCTTCCAGTGGCAAGACAGCACATGCGCAGAAAAAGCTGACTACATCAAAAGGATGAAGTGAACAGAGCCGAGCTTGTCTCCTAGCAACAAGATACGCATGCGTAAAGCCTCTTGGCAACAAGAACAGAGCCTGCGCAGATAAACCTGATGAACAAAGGAGGGGATTTTAAAGGAGATAAGCAGCTCCAAACCTATAAAAGGCAGACTGAAAATTATTGAAGTGTGCCTTAGATGAGCAAGGAAAGCTCACTAAGACACCCAGCGCTGTTTTGCTTATTTGATTTTTATATAAATCTATAATAAAACTTTTTACTACGATATTTGAGCCTAGTGCCGATTTTACTTATAACAACTCGGCATTGGTGAGACCGCACCTCAAGTATTGCATTCAGTTCTGGGCCCCTGATTTCAAAAAGGACATTGAGGTGCTGGAACACGTCCAGCAAAGGGCAACAAGGCTCGTGAAAGGTCTAGAAAATGTGTCTTATGAAGAACAGCTGAGGGAGCTGGGCTTGTTTACTCTTGAGGAGACACAGGGGAGACCTCGTTGCTATCTACAACAACCTGAAAAGAGGTTGTAGTGAGGTGGGGGCCAGTATCTTTTACCATAGTTGCAGTGATAGGACCAAAGGAAATACCCTTAAGCTGAGACAGGGGAGATTCCGATGGGATAGTAGGAAAAAATTTTTCACTGTTAGAGTGGTCAGGCATTGGAATAAGTTGCCCAGGGAGGTGGTGGAGTCACCATCCCTGGAAGTGTTTAAGAGGTGTCTGGATCTCGCTGGTTGAAATGGTTTAGTGGTTTAGGGGTTACCAGTGGTAGTGCTGGGTGGATGGTTGGATTTAATGATCTTAAAGGTCTCTTTCAACCTTGATGATTCTATGATTCTTGCCACCCACCCGTGCTTGGCTCACAGCCATCAGCTGCGGGGGGGGTGGAGAGGCCCTGGTGAACCCATTGGGTTCCTGCAGGAGATGAAGAAAGAGAGCTGTCTGGTTTCTCTTGTACATACTGGGGACAACATTGTTGCCTGCTGCTGCTTGCCTTAAGCTTACCTTAGCTTGTGGCTCCTGCCCCAGGATGGCTGCTGAAGGGTCCCTGAGGGCAGGACGCTGTTGCCACTGGGAATATTCCTCGAACAGTGCTGGGCAATGCTCTGTCAAAACAGTGCCCTCAAAGTGCCAAACCAAAAGTGCCACCTGCTGATAAACCCCTCATGCAGGGGCAGCAAGGCAGCACAGGGTGCTCTCTCTGCCCTTGCGCTCATTCCCCGCCCTCGGGCCTGCCTGTGACTGTAGGAGCTGCATCTCCTGCAGGACGGTCCAGGACGAGACAATGCTCAGCCTTGGTTCTGCCAGGGCCTGTGTGACAGGTGCTGCTTTGGCACTCCAGGGTGGAGAAGGACAGAGGTAGTTGGTGTCCCTCACTGTGAAACTGAGGGATGCAGCACTGCCCTGTATGGGTTGCCAGCGGCTGAGCCCTGCTGGGTGGCCCCCAGGTCAACGTGTCCCTTCCCATGCAGACAGCAGCTGGAGCTGTGACTCTAGCCGGCTGAGAGGGGCTGCAAGTTCCCTGTGTTCCCAAATTTGCTCTGGAGGGATTGACCCACTCATGCCTGTTCAGCTGCTGACACTGTGGGAACAGGCTCCCACTGCGTGCTTCCTTGGCTCCCTGGGGGCCCAGCATAAGACATTCCTCTGTTTCTCCAGGGACCATGGTATCTGCATACATGTTCTTGGATTTCTCCATTCCTCTCTGAAAGTGCTCCACGCTGTTCTCCTGGGAGAAGGGCTGCCCTCACAAGCAAGCAGTACACCAAACTCGAGGAGTTTGACACATTTTGTTGTTGTTGTGCTGTGTTGTGTTTTGCTTCAGTTTGGTTTTTATGGGCAATTCACTAGAGAAGTGATGAAAAGGGGGTGAAATGTACAGAGGGACACATCCGCTCAATCCAGTTCTAGCAAAAAACATTTTGCACAGTTCACCTCTTTCCTCTATCTCCTGCCACTTGCCAGGCATCTCCCTCATGGACCCCCAGATTCCTGTTGGTTAGAGTATCACAAGCCCTGATACTCTTGAGCAGAGAATGGCAGGGTGTTTGATCAATCTGCAGTAGTTTACCAGAGCAAGCTTTTCTGACATTGTGCTGTCAGCATTCCACTCAGTAGGAGGAAAAATGTACCTCCGAAAGGAGGAAGGACGTCGACACATTCCCTTTACTCTCCTCCCCTCGAACCTCTTCCTTTCCATGTAGGCAATGCCCTTGCCTCTGCTTGGAGCAGTTTTTCTTCCCGGGGAGGAGGCCTTAGTTCATACTTTGGTGCAGAAGGACCTCTAGTGTCCCTTCGGAGTTCGTGCTTTGGCATCACCGCTCTAAGCTCGGTATTTCTCTATCTCAAGACCTTCGTATGTACTGTGGAAGGAGATAAGATGCACATACTGCCTGTACGGAAGAGGCTGGGAGAAACAAGGCTGGGTTTCCCCTGCCTGGGCAGAAGTCAATTACTGTGAGCAAAGCTCACCTTGCTTTGCTTCTACGGCTCCATTGCAGCTCTTCCACATCCCTTTTTCTTCACCCCAGGGACCTCCGTGTGCCTTTTTGTGCACCACAGGCTGCTCCACTTAAATACATCACATTAGATGCTCCTGCTGTCTCAATAATGAATTTTCCACTGTGTTTCAGTGAGGGCCAGTAATAGTCTGTAGATTTGTGTTGTGCTTCTTGCGACTTTTGTAGAGTTCCCCACCAAAATCTGTGCTTAGTATTCAGCAGCATAAACTTTTCTTAAGCAGATTTAATTTAATTTATCAGTGGCAGCTATTAGGAATACAACAAAAATGCTCTTACGTGTTTGGATCCGTTTCATCATTCACATGGGTATCCCTTATTTCATCACCAAGATGGTCCTGCATTCATCACTCCAGTGAGACAGTGTGGGAAGTGGGGCAGGCTGGGTGGCCTTTCCTGGTGGGGGAGAAGTTTCCAGGGTCTTTGAAGGCAGGGGGAGATTAAGCAGACGAAAGGAGAGACTGTGTGAGAATGGAAGCAGACAGCTTTTAGACGTTGGTGTATTTCCAAATCGAGCGTTTCGCTTGCGGTTAGACTTCTCCCAGCCGAGCAACTCCTCTGGATTTGCGCGGGCTCTTACTCGGGATACAGTTGAGCAGCAAAGTAGATCTGTCGACTCTTTACAGGATGGACACGGGCGGGTCGCTCTCCGAACTGAATAATTAAGTCAAACGGGTGCCTTTTCCACATAGAAGACCCCACTCGCCTTCTGGTTTCCCCTCTCCTCCCACCCGGGCAGCAGCCGCCTCCGCAGGCTGAGGAGAGCCAGGAGCCCACCGGAGCCCAGCAGCTCACGCCTTTCCAGCGCAGGGGGCAGAGCTTCCCCGCTCTGGACTCTGCGGTGCCGGGGATCCCTCCCGCTCCTCCTCCCGCTGCCGCAGCCCCTGCCCAGTTTCGGTTTCCATTTCCCCGCCGGGGCGTTCCCGGCGCTGTCCCGGGCGCTCCCGAACTGCCGGGCGGCCGGCGGCCGAGGGATGGCGGGGGGACGTCGGCGGGAGCAGCGGCGGGGCCGGCAGAGCGGCTCGGGAGGTACCGACCGGCGGGAGCGGCGAGGGCGGGAGGGGTGAGACCCCCCGGGATGGGTCAGCGCGCTGAAGTTGGAATAATCTGCTGTGCGGCCCCTTGGGAAGAAGGAGCCTCTGCGTAAGGGGCTTAAACATTTCCCGGTGCGCAGCACTCAGAGCAGGGGGGCTGGAAGGAGGAACACCATGCCGGGGAATAGACAGGAATTTTCCTCTCTAGTTCCATGTTGGAAGTGTGAGGAGGGTGAGCATTGAGTCTCCAGAGGTGTTAGGGAAATCAGGACAGGCTTTGCCAGTGACCACCTTTCACGCTTGGACATCCTGAGTCTCAGACACTTATGCTGCTGCAGGGCTACATGCAAGTAACTGAGTAGAACAGGTGCCTCGGAGTCAGGAAAGCATCCGCAGCCCCTCAGCTGCAGACAAGGAGGGACTTCCTTCTGCTCTAAATAGGCAATGTGTGAATTTTTTGTCGCTGCTTCTCCAATGTCATGTAAAACGTTTGACTTGAGGCATCCCATCCCCAAGGAGGTGACAAATCTGGAGTGGTCAGATGCCTCAGGAAGTGTTTTGTTTCCCCCCAGACACTTTCAATAGATGTGCAAAAATAACAGACTCCGCTTGTGCTGACTGATTTCACTGGTTGTCTTGGGAGCTGGTGGCACAGCAGCCTGAGAGATGGGGAAAGGTCTTTTAGTGGTAGCCAGGAGAGTCATCCAGCATGAAACCAAGCAGTGGGTAGGTAGGACACTGAAACCTTAAGGAGCCTGAGAAAATAAGTCATACACACTTGTTTGACTTTTTCCTGAGAAGCAGAAGCTGTTGCTGAAAACAGTAACACACAGAGGTCTTGGGGAGGGGGCCGAGGTGGTTAAGATGCCTGCTGCCTTAGCATGACCACCATGTCTGTCTGTCTGTGTTCTGCAGAGCACACACAGTTGCAGAGGAATGAGGTGCGGTGCTCAAACCACGATGCAACACATAGGCTCATTCTCTCCCATGACGGGAAGGTTTCTGAACACTGGGCTAAAGCTCCAGCAAACTGCTCTAAAACAAGGTAAGCAGCTGTCATGGGGTGGAGGTATGGATGGCTGTGGTCTGAAAATGCAGCCTGCTTTTCCTAAAGGTAACATCCAAGAGAATGAGTCATGTTTCTGTTGTAGAGAGGGAACTGGAACACACACATTCCTAATTACCAAATCTTTATCTTCTTTTTTAAAACAGCAAGAAGTGCACAGATTTTGAGGTTGATACCAAGGTCTGAGCTGCATGGGATGCACATGAGACAGGTTTCTCTCAAACTTAGTAAGGATCAGTAGTACATACCAGAAGAACGCAGATAACTTGCAAACCACACATGGCTTGGGAAAACTGCGTGTGAAAGACACAAGCATATCTGAACCTTACCACCTTCTGATTAAGCTGTGAGGGTAACCATCATGTACAAATGGCCCAGCAGTTTGCTGTGTGATTTTCTGTTAGCTTGCCCAGGCCTGAGCCTGATTCTTTTCCAGCTTCCCAAGGAGTAAACCACAATCAAATCAGTTAGCCCTGCTGCAGCAGGCCAGCATAAGAGCAAGGTGAATCAACTTAGAGGTGACCTATATTCTTCCACGTATTTCCTGCTAAAAGTGATAGGGCTTGGTGAGCAGAGGATCTTTGTCCTTTACTTTGTCTTACGGCACAGCATCTATCTATTTTGACCTTTTCTTTTTCCTTATTTTTATAGGCTGGTGAAAGAACTAGGAAGCCTAAATATTGTTCAAGTAGCGTGTGGAGGCCAGCATGCCATGGCACTATCCAGAGGTATCCTCTTTCAAGAACTCTTTTCCTCCAAACGGGAGTCACATTATGGCAGGCTTGCTCTGAGAAGGCAGTGTTTGTACTACTTCCAGTAGTTGGTGACACCATTATAGAGTAATGAATGGTGGGTAGGGGACACAAAGTGCACTGGCTATCAGTGCTGCCCTTTCCTCCTAGCACCAAGGGAGCTGCATCTCTCTCTGTCTCTCTCCAGTTCCTGAGCAACACCCCTCCACAAAGGTGTGTTGTGGAGAGCAGACGTGGCTGCCCTACTCTGCAGTCACCGGGTCTGCCCGTTCTTAAGCTGCAACACCTTTCTGGTTGGGAACTTCTTGCAAGTATGACTTTAGAGGTGGAAACACCTGGCCTTTATTCTTACTGTGCTGAGTCACGTGGACAATGTGGGACTGCTCCAAGGAGGTCAGAAGCAAATGGAAATTTGGCTATCTATACATAATGGTCTTGCTTTGGAGCTAGTTCCCTGAAAAGAGCACAGAGTTTTGCTACTACTTCCAAAGTACAAATACTCCAAGGAAGCATTGAGACTCAGCTGGTTTTTTTGTTCTGTGTGTGAAGGAGGTGAACTCTTCACCTGGGGCCGGAACACCCATGGACAGCTAGGACTGGGGAGCCAAGCCACGTTTATTCCCCAAGCACAGCTGGTGGAAAGACTAAAGGGCATCCCACTTGCTCAAATTGCTGCTGGAGGAGCTCACAGCACCACCGTGTCGCTCTCTGGAGCTGTGTACTCCTGGGGAAAGAATGATTTTGGACAGCTGGGACTCGGAGACACAGAAGGTAAGGAAGGACAGCACTAGGAAGATGTTTTCCTGGTGAGTGAGCTCACCAAGTCGCTCCTCAGTATTGTGAAGCCCCTTTGGTGTAGCAGCAAACAGTAAAGTCTTTTGAAGAAAATATTTCTGGATAAGTTCTCTGTTTCCTGACCAGGGAAGGCATGCAGGAACAAGGGATTTAAGGGTTGTATTTCCGTAGAGAACTTGCAATCATTTTATGTGGCTAACTGGATAGTGTGGGCTTTTAAAACCTCTGGGGATTTAGAGATCTATTTCCACTCCCATCCTCTCTCTGGGAAGTCTTGCATAAAAGAAATTATTTTATATTTTTTTGTCTTCTTTAATTCTTCATAAACACAAGGTGAGAGAAGAATTAAAATCACCCATCGTCTTCAAACTAAGACTACAGAGTTGCCCTAGCCAGATAGAACCTGAAGTCAGCAGAATCTAATCTGAATGAGTCCACACCCTTGAGAATCAGATATTTTGAAGCAAAGTACTGTTTGGCAAGGAAACAAAACATTGAATTTTGTTTCAAACTGAATGTAAATAAAAATAAAATACTATGAAAAAGACAAAACATTATGAGAAAGAGTATGTTATAGTGGAGGGTAGAAAAACAACCCAAACCCAAGTTGTAATTGCATGAATTGCTGTAAGAGAGGGACTGAAAAGTGCTTAAGCCCTCTGTTTTCTAAGTTTTTCTATGTATGAGACCCCACAGTACTCTTACACTTCAGCAGTGCTATCTTCTTTCCAGACAGGGACTGCCCATCATATGTTGGAGCTTTAGAGCACTGGAAGACTATATTTATCTCATGTGGGGCAGATCACACTGCAGTTCTCTCCAAGGTGAGTCTGAAATGGAAAGTCAGCATCTGAGACCTCACTCTGTGAGAAAAGATACACAGCTAAAAGTCAGAGCTTGGAGTGGTAATGCCTGCTTCCATCTGAGTCTGAAGTGATCCCCAAGGGATGTTGACTAAGCTATTGGGAAAACTAGCCTTTTCTCAGATTACCATCACCTGCTTGCAAACTTTTGCAGGGATATGATGAACTGGAATCCTGGAGCAAAGGTATACAGTTCAACTCTCAGTACTTTTAAAAAGTGGTTTTTATAGCATATTGGGGACTGGAGAAAATGACAACAATAGCTAATTCACTAGGGTTTATTTATACACTAGGGTTTATTTATCAAATTCTTAAGTGATGGGGGGTTATCCTCAGGACTTAAATTGCTTTTCTCAGAAGTTGAATGATTTGAACATGACAGTGCATGATTAGGCTTGCTGCAAAGTGAACCCTACCCATGTTTGAATCAAGTCCCATATAACATATTGTGTCTTGCTGGCTCTCACTCTCAGTGGCGACCATTTGAATGTCATTAATAATGCAGTGATCCTGTTGTTTGTTTCTTCATTTCAAGGAGGGATTGGTGTGCACCTTTGGAGCAGGAGGGGCTGGCCAGCTTGGTCACAACTCCACCCGGAATGAACTCATGCCTCGTGTGGTGGCCGAGCTGTGGGGAGCAAGGGTTTCGCAGGTTGCCTGTGGCAGGTGGGAAAGTGCCAATAACATGTCTTCTAAGGGCAATATCTTAGGGAAATCACTGAAGAATAGTAGAGGAAGAGTCACCAAGATGTTCAAATCCCTGTACCCCAGTAGGTCAGCACTGTCAGAATATTGTCCACTCGTCAATGTAAGCCAGTCTCCTGCCAGAGCCCCAGAGAGAGCAGAACCTTCAGCCTATGATGAGCAGAGGGAGAGGGCTGCAAAACCACCGGAAGCCCTTAGTCTTTTGCTCTTCTAATAAACAAAGGGTATACTGGGTTCCAAATGCCAAAAGACTGTCAAACATCTGCATTGGGAAAGCCACTGAATTCCCATCTGCATTGGGAAAGCCACTGAATTCCCATCCTCACTGACAAACTGGTGGCTCCTTAGTAAGAATTGAGGAGCTGTGATAATTATGCAGTTTCATTCTGCCTTTCTGTAACTGGGCCAGAAAAAGTCTCCTGTCAATTTACCTGGGCTTGGTATCAGGCTCAGCAGCACAGCAGTTGTGCTTTTAAAAATGGAAGGGTGTAAAGCTAGCAAGGTGTAACATTATTTTTGTCTGTGGGAACCAACATAAATCACAAACATTAGAGGCTAATACAGGAAATCTGAGTCTGTATATTTCTTTACTGCTGAATGCAATGGAGAATTCCAACACTTTTGTTAAAGGGATTCTTTATCTGGACTGTCAGGACTTCTAAATACAAGCCTTAGGTCTCCACTCTGAAAATGTATCTGTAAATTTTATTCTGTCTTGCCTGGTCATTTTTGCTTATTATGAGAATTGTTTGTTGTTTGTTTTTTTTTTTCCTGAACAGACAGCACACTCTGGTCTATGTCCCTTCTTTGGACAAATTCTATTTCTTTGGTTCTGATGATGAAGGACAGCCAGAAGATGAGAGGAAGCCTAATCAGTTGATACCACTTCCCGTCAGTTCACCAGTGAATACTGGAAACTCCTGCCAAAGTAATAACCATTGCAGATGTAATCGATCTATATTTGTTTCTTCCAGGGAGGTGTTTGCTTTCTTGATTTCATGTTTAAACTGAGAGGCAAATATTATGTCTCATGCTTACTTGGCCTTCCCAACAAATTCTATGACAAATTATTCCATTCGCTGCTTGATTTATCATCATAGGTAATGGCCACATAGGATCAACTTTTAGACAGATAACTACTATCTGAGGGGTTTTTTTAATGTTCCACTTTTGAGCACTGAACTCTCTGAAGATAATGACTCTCTTCAAATGTTCATATGAAAATATTTTTATTCTTTCACAGAAAATAACACGTCACAAAAGGGGATTAAAATTACGGCAGGAGTAAACCGAAGTTTTGTCCTCTGCAAGGAGAACCAGGTATGTGCACATTTGATCACAGCTTCCCACTGTTCACAATACTGCTGGAAACATTTGGATTTTCCATTGTGCTTTTAGCACTCCAATTTCATATATGTCTATTGCAGTTTTTTCTATGCTTACCTCGAAACTACTTTGTATGGCAATTATGTATGTTCTGTGGCTAATGCATCTGGATGATGCTCGATGACCATTAATTTGTTCATGCTTAGGCTGAACTCTTCTTGCAAAGATTGGCTTAAAAAATAAGAATTCCATCTTCTAGACCTTTTATCTTGTTGATGTTTTCATGAATTTCACACAGAATTCCTATTTGAATGGAATTGCCACTCTGGAGAATAAAAAAGTGGATGACTGGATTTCTAATTCCAGTTCAAAAGTCCAGTTCGAGAGGATAAAAAAGTAAGTCAGAAACCTGTTTTTGGGTTTGGTTGGGGTTTTTTCCCTGATACATGATTTTTTCTAAAAGTCATTATTTTTTGGAGACTATTATAGGAACTGTTGTTCAAGAATTTAGCCAAGACACAATCTTGTACCAGCAATTCTCACCTAGTTTTTGCACAGGAAAAAGAGATGTTGACAAGCAACATCTTTTCAATAACCTTTTTGCAGGGACAGAGGAGATGTACTGCCTGGCTTCAGAAGCCTCTCCTCTTCTTGCACAGAGTGGTCAAGTTGATGAAGAGCCAACAAATTAAATCAGTGAAAGATTCTGCCTGTAGACCAAGGCCTTGTGCAAAAATCACAATCCAGAGTACCCAAACTGGATTGTTTTGTCTGTGTCAGCATTTAAAAATCAGTGATACTTTCTTTAATTATCCATTTTCAAAAGCAGTTAGTATATACTACTGTGGGATGCCTTACACCTATGTTTGAGAATTATGATTGTGTTAGTCTTTTTTCAAGTCTTACATGGGAGGTTATTTTCTTTGGGAAAGTCTGACTCCAGCTGCTGACTTTGAGCATTTCAAAATCCTGGCTAATCTTGAACTAAATGTTTCCCTCACCACTTTTAGAACAGTTTGGATCATATGGAAAGTGGTTGTTGAGAGGGTGAGAAAGGGAGGGTTCTTTCCAGATCTCAATAGGAAGGGCTTGACAGCAAATTGCTTGATAAAAGAGCTGCTTCAATAAGAAGATAACCAAGAATACAGGTAGTGAGTAAATCTAACATCCTTCAGATGCTGGGAACCCAGCTTTTGTGCAGCGGTAAATTGATAGCCTGATGGATTTTCCCTCCACATTCTACAAAGATCCTGTCAATGGAGGGGATCCTCCTCCCTCCAATGCCTTTATATATAACAGATAATGTTCAGACCTGTCAGGAGAAGATATCTCCATGATAACATCCACCTGCATGCAATTAGCTGGCATGAGGCACTTGAGCAGGTTCCCTTACAAGGCCTAGGAGAGCAACAAAGTGGTAATAAGACATTTGTACAGTCAGGTGCAGAGACACTTGTACACATGTTTTCTGTTCTCTCGGAATTAAAAACCTGAAGTTGAAAGGATTGACTTTGGTTTGTCTTTTACTATCAGGAATATCAGACTGATCTTCTCATCTGAGGCTTGCATCAACGGAAGCTTCCTGCAGAAAAGGTAGCGTGCCCTGAGTTAGACATAACAGAACATATTGGCTGCATGTAAACTGACCAGAAAGTGTTATTTTAGACCACATGTGTAGAAAAGATTAGTCTTATCTGAATTTGCAAGAAGCGAGTTTGTATTTTTCAAAGCCAAGCTAAAATTTTTTTACACCCCCCAGTCCAATTGAATTTGCTAGAGAAGCTCACATTCTAGAAGATTATCCTGTTGTGATATTTGACAGAATAATCCCTTTAGGCAATATTAAATCTTTCAAAGGATCCATAATACCTCCTCCCAGCACTGAAGTGGAAGTGATTTCAAGGTGAAATACAGGAAGTCTACCATTAATAGTTCACAGCCACATGAGACAGGAAAGACAGGATATTAATCAGGTTGCAAAACAGTGACCTGTGTTGTCTATCTTCTTAGAACACATGAAATTATACCCATTGGAGCTAGGGCTGAACTTTCCAAGTATTTTCTCATGTTAAAATGCTTCACCATTCAGTCGCTAACAAAAAACAGCTTCTTACATAATTTGGTGTTCTCTTTTTTTCCTTTGTGATAGAGACAAACATTTCAAAACCTCCAAAGAATTCTCAGGTGTAGACATGTCCGAAGTGAAACATTTTTATAAGAAGATCAGCGAGATGCCAAAGCTCTTCCAGGAGGTAAGGATTTGATATAAGGATTCTCACTACACAGATACTGAGGAGCTCTGGATTTGTGCATAAAACTTAAGAATTTCATGCCAACCCAATTACTTTGGCAAAACAAAATTGCATTTTAACCCTTGTCTCTTTTTTTTTTTTTTTTGCCTCTGAAGGTGCAAAAGGAGGTTGATAATTTACTGCCATCACTGTCTTCCTCTCCCATCTCACCTGAAAATTTCAGAGTCTACTTGATCTTGCCTTTCATTCTGCAGGGGAAGGATAAAAGCTGTTACCATTCACTGAGGCTTCTAGCACAAGCCATCATGAAGCTCCAGCCAGAGGACCTGCAAACTCTTGGTAGGGTTTTATGATAAAGAACTGAATGATTTAAATGCTTGGTCATTTTCTGCTGCAGAACAAGAGTTAGCATCGCTGATGTAGCATGTTGCAGAACTTGAAATAATTGCTGCTGATAGATGCAGAAACATGGGGACTATGCAGCAAGACACAAGAATGAAAAAATTCTGAAGTTTACTAATTTTGGTAGTCCAAAATTAAGCAAATTTTTTGTCAAGTTTATTTGATAAAAAGATAAAATGCAGCTTCATCCACAAATTGCAGTGATTTACATGTTACATGTCACCTCACTAGCTGTTCTCTTTACAGAGTGCCTGTGGTCAAATCTGGAAACATCCTCTTTCAAGGAGCTGGTCAGTCTGTATCAGAGGGTTTCCCAGGATAACCTGTCTCAATTTAACATAGAATTACACAACTGTGGGCCAAGAGACCCCTTCAACCTGTACCCAGATGAAATAGTGCCTCTGCAAATACTGCAGATGCTTTACCAGGTGAGAAAGTACTTGGATCCTCACTAGACAGGATGTATCAATATGGCTTTGCGTATTTTAATCCTTTTCACTTGTTGAATTCTCTGGGTTCCCTTCTTACAAGGGAACATGGGGCCTTGTCATTTGACACTGCTTCAGGAATCTCTTTGGCTCTACACCAGCATAGCTTTCAAGGAATCCTGCTTGAGTTGTGCCTAACTTACCCTCTGTAGAAATGAAGAGCTAAAGCAAAGTGTGTTACAGCCCTGGCAGGGGGAGGCTTCAGTGGTGTGAAGAGTGCATGCATTGATGCCTACAGAGCTATGGATGGGGTGTCCCCTACATAGCATGCCCGTTTGCCTTTCTGCTGGTGAGATCCGTCACCCCAATAACCGAATTTAAAAGACAACCTACCTGCTTGACATATTGTGGCTGTCACAATAATGCTGCATGATGCTTTAAGAGCCTGTTACCTGAGAAATTCTCTGGAACAACAGTATTAGAGCCTCTTTAGCTGAAAACAAACATGGGGAACAAAGGGAGTGGTAACTGCATTCTTGGCAACCATCCTTTCTCCTGCGGAGATGTTCAAAGTTTAGGGAAGTCAAGAGCTCAAGCACACAGTATGAATCAGAGAAGAGTTGTTAAATTTTGTTCAGAACTGAATATCCTTTTGGCTGAGACTGCAGATTTGGTCCTCGAAGTTTAGACTGTTGAATCTGTATTTATCCAGATAAACAAACTCAAAAATGCAGCAGGCCTACTCCTCTGTGATTACATCATTTGGAGCTTTACATGTTCACTGCCCGTCCGCAAATATCTTTGCTAGTCAACAAGTATGAAAATGAATAGGGAACTACAGAGTGTTCTGCAGCATGAAAGATACTCAGAGGGAAACATACCTTTCCTGATCGAGTCCTGTTAAGGAATCTTTGTAAATGAAAATTGCTTTCCTGCTAGTTTATACATGGCTTTTCGAGACTTCTCACTGTGGGGCGCTGTGCTACTAGTAGCAATTCTATCCTTTCACTTCTGTTCAGGGTCTCAGAGCTCTTTCTGCATAAAGTCCTGTCAGTCCTGTCCTGCCACACAGATGTACAGCTCACTGGATCTGCTGCTGACATGTTGTGTGTATCAATGCAGGTGAACTCCAGAACTGGCTTCAGAGTAGAAGAAAGCAACTTCTATGTACCTGCTGTGAAAGAGATTATCGACTTCTGTCAGTTCTTTAATAGACCAGTAAGTATAAAATTTTACCAGCAGTGCAAAACACTCTTTTCTTTTCTCTTTTATTTAAATAGTCGCTATATTTCTCTCTAGATATAATTATATAGATATAGATATGAAAGGCAACTCTAGACTCTAACCCATTACATCTCAAAGACAATGCATTTTCTCTAGCAAGCCCTTTACCATCCAGTATTTTAGCAGCTACAATAGTGCCTTTCCTGAGATGACCCCTGGTTCTGAGAGTTGGAGCTGTCCTCCAGTGTCCTAAGAAACTCTGTTGGCTTGGAACTAGTAATCACTGTGAAAAAGCACCATGAGGGATGGTTGCTATACTTCTTGTTACTCTAGATTTTATTATGTTTTATTAATAGAAATATTGTCTGGTGTCTTTAAGCTTTTGTTTAGAAACCATATTTCAGTTTACTTACATCTTAAAACCAAGCCATGATAATAAAAATAATCTGTCAAATGGTTTATTTCTTGACAACATGGAGTGAAAATTAGCTACCAAATGCAGTCAGTGTCACAGGAAGCAGGATGAAATGCAAACGTGGATAGTAGGGCCTTCCTTAGGCAAAAAACCTGTAGCTTTCTGGCAACTTGCCTGGAATTCGTAGGGCAACTGCCTCATTCCTTCATAAGCTTTTGTTTGCTAATGTACCAATTTTGTACCAATTAACCAGAGTGGAGGAGAAGGTTTGGGAAACAGCATAGAATCAAAAGCCAAATAGGAAATGACCTGAAGTTGCTGCCTTATCACACTGGAGGTGTAACACTTTGAATTAAATTATATTTATACCACTATCTACTTTTGGTAGTACAGATAATAAAGTCAGCAGTTTTTAAAAACAATGTACCATAACCTGGGTATCCAGGACATTTTTACTATGTGTTTTGGTTTAGCTGAATTCAGCTGTTAAAATCACTTTCTCTCTGTTTTATTCTTGGTGTCTGTCTGCACAAACTGGTTAGATGCCTCTCTGTCAGTGTTTCTCACAGAAGTGTGTAGAAGCTGTTTTTAGGAAGTGTACTTCTCCCAGTGTAGTGCTCGTGCACACAACCAGGGCACGTCTCAGAGATATGGGAGTTTGCCAGGGTACAGGTCAGCAGTTCAGTCTCCACACGTACCCTGGAACTGGTTTCTCAGGGGAAAATCAACATGTCTTTTCCTTTTTACTTGCCATTTCAGATAGCCCTATGGAACCTGAGCAAGTACCCATGCATCTTTGACATGCAAGCCAAGATCGCCATTCTTATAACAGAATGCCAGGTTCTGTGCACAGAAGGCAGCATTCTGTCCAGGATCCTTACTGACGTAGGTGTGGCCAATTTTGTTACAAATTAGACGAGATAAACACACTGCCAACAACTGTTACTTCAATCCTCAGATAACCCTTACATACGGGAGAAACCAATGGGAATTTCACGTCAGAAGAGAGTGCTTTCTGCAAGACATATGGAACAATTTAGAATATGCCTCAACCCAGGAATTCAGGAAGATCTTAAAGGTAAGATACCAAATTGTATTATTTGTTAGCTCTAAATATCTCACTGCAGTGTTCCTTGATTTTCAGTGTGACTGAAGTATTGGTAGAAGGGTTTCAGTATTCTCTGAGCATACAACAAATGAACTATTCTTCAGATTATTATACAACATGTTCCATAAGTGGTGTAGAGTGAATCTGGATGGCAGTATCTTACATTGTTACATCAAGCTTTGTTGGCGTAAGTTAAACGCAAGTGGCAGTGCTATTTCCTGTGAGGTTGCTTTGGGGTAATGTAATAGGATTGCTCAGGAAACTAGACTTGTCAAAGTCCAGTACTATTACTGCTAGACTGACTTTTAGACTCCATGCTAGTTTGCTGCACATGAAAACCCCAGTGGCTGGGGAACCAGCCTTAGCGGCCAGCAAGCAACACAAAAAGCCACAAAAAGCCATTTCTCTCATGAGATGCTGTCTGAAGGGAAAGGAAGGATAGTGCCGGCGAGAGAGGTGGCAATCTGATTATAGTGCTGCTGTCTCCAGGTGCCTTTAATCTGTGGCTTCCACACAAACCCAGAGGTTCTGGCAGTTGTATTTCCTGCAGGAATCGCAATGCTAGCCCTGCGTTGCAAAACACTGGGTGACGTGGGAAGAGGGCACCTGCCCAGAGTGGAGCTCAGCTCAGGGACCATGTCCTATCAGTCACTAACACAAAGTCTGGCACCACAGCCTGTGTCACAGGAGCTATTGACCCCGGTGCCCTATTACCCAGTTCTGGTGCTTTCCAAGTGAGCCTTCTTGCCAACAAGAACTGTCAAAGCTTTTCCTTCCCATACACTTAGGAGAAGATTCTCAGTGCCCCCTAGAGCTACCTTTCCTTCCTGCTTCCTCACTTCACCAGCTGAGAGAGGCATTTATTTACAGAGGTAGTGAGGCTTGAGCTCTGTACTGTCCTCTAGATCTCAAGTCTCCACTGACTGTACAAGCTCTGACAAACAGCTGCCCTTAGTGAAGTCAGCCTTCAAATGCACCTGCTGCAAGCATTGTCTTTCACACTGCACATGGCAGCATTATTTGCAGCAGCCTGATAATTTTGACTGCACTGTTAGTCACCCGCCCAGAGAAACTATGGTCTGCAGTATCTGCAACTTGCTGCTGCATTTCTGCATTTTTCAGCAGGTAGAGGACATTAATGTGTTTGTGTTGCAGATATAAACCACTCAATAGCAAAACATAAAAAAGAAACCTTTATAACAGATTATCATAGCATTGACCTGTCCCCTTCATAGCTGTGTCCAGCTAGGAATTTTTTCAGACAGTACTGAGAATTTGGCATGTGACACCCTCATAGTGGTCTGTACCCCCATTCTCTAGTGTTGCTGTAAATGAAAATAGGAAAAGTTGAAGTATTTAGCAGAAGTATCTCCTGTTCCCTCTCTACTGAGCAGGAGATGGTGCGAAGGGAAAGGATATTCTATGTACTTAAAAAGCATTTTTGTAGCTGTTGACTGGGCTAACAAATTCTGGGCTCAGTTGGGAGTTATTTTTCCACTAACCTGTCAGGAGATGCCTCTTTAATGAAAATGACCCAACCTGGCTATCAAACTTGTGTACTCAGATATATTTAACACATAATACTGGGACACACATCTCCTAAGCAGACACTGGAATATGTTGGAGGCCACTCTAACAAAACCCCCAAATGCACAGGTACATCTGTTCTGCAGAGCTGTCATTTACCCACCTTTTTCTTAAAAAAAAAAAAAGAAAGAAAAAAGCAGCAGCCACTGCACATACAGACATGGGTATCATCAAAGAAATTTCTTCATTTATGTCAAGTCCCAAATTTTGTTACGAAACACCAGCCTAATTTATTTTAGTTTATGTTCTTCTGACAGTGAGTCAAATATATTTCAGTACATACATCAGGTTAAAACAAAACCAAAGTCCTCAAAGACTGCATATTTTATTTTAGTGTATTATTTAAGATCAGTTTTCTCAGTCAGGGTACAGCTCTCCCTCATGAAAACAACTTCCACCTAGGTGGTTTTCATCAGTGCCACTACAAATGCACAACAACACTCTTGGAGGGATACAACAGATGGAATTAGTGCTTCTTATGACTCCTACTCTAAATCTGCCTTAGCAGTAGGTAACAATGGGCTGCTGCTTCGTACAGTTTCAGATACTACTAGGAAAATGATGACAGTCCATAGTGCCAAAGGGAACTCTCCAACGAACTGCAATACCCGATGAGATTAAACCAGCTGTGTTGATTTAGAGAAGCCCAGGGGTTAGCAAACGCATCTCACTAGTTGTGCCTAAAAAGCTTAATCCCCATCCAGGTCCAAAGGTGAAAGAACACATAAACCGGTATTGTAACAGGAAGGAGGAGACTGTAGAAACACAGGCTGTTCGTGCTGGTGCAGCCCTGTGGGAAGGCTTCGTCCACGCTGGCTGAGTAAAACAAGCCTGCCAAGGACAGGAGGGGAACGAGCACAGTCAGAGTAGGCAGGGAGGGCAGCATCCCTGCCCCGGCCATCAGTCCCAGCTACCGCCGTGCCTGGTGGGTCCTCAGGGCTGCTCCGAGTCCTCGGCCGGAGGCTTCTTGTGCGTCATCCTGGCAGCCTCCGGAACCATGTTGGGGATGCCGTCGATGATGGGGTACGCGATGCCCAGCTCCTCGTTGATGAGCTCGTTGGTAGCTTCTTCGTACCTGGACGGGCAAGGCGGATGGGGGGAAGGGGGAGATAAAACAAAGCCACCAACAAAACAGAAGGAGGGGTGAAAAACCTGAGTTGGCCCTTAGAGAGCCCCTCCCGCTCCACGCGGGGCTGCAGCGGGCCCAGGGCGGGCAGCGAGCGCAGCTCCCCCGGCCCGCCCTCACCTCAGCGGCTTCTTGGACAGCGGGCACACCAGGAAGCGCAGCAGCGACGGCTCCGGCGGCTGCGGCCGCGCTGAGCCCGAGCCCTGCTCCTGGATCCCGGATCCCGGATCCCGATCCCGGTGCTGTTCCCGGCTGCCTGCCGCCGCCCTCCGCAGCAGCCCCGCCGCAGCGCGCCCGCCGCCCCGCAGCATGGCCGCCGCTTCCGGCCCCGCCCCGCGCTGTGCCGGGAGCTGTGGGTGCCGCGGAACGGGGAGTGTGCCAGGGTTGTCTTAAGGCGGGCTGTTCCTTGATGTAAGGTCTTTCCGTACATTCAAACCTAAACAGCAAGAAAGGAGACCTGATCAGTGGAGCAGGCAGCAGCCAGCATTCCCTAGTCAAGGACATCCGGGAACTCGCAAGCTTTAAGGATGCGGTAAATCAAGATGTTGATGTATGTCTGTGTATACCTGGATAACTTGGCAAAATACTCAAGGTCCATGTATCCTATAGTTGAACTATGTTCGTTATAATACTAAAAATCACACCTCCAGGTCAAAAAGCCCCCTGCCCAGGTGAAGACCCTTCCCCTGAGCACACATAGAAGTTAGCTGAGGTTATGTAACTTGTATGGGAATTACCAACCAGTCATAATAGAAGGGCTGTACTTGGACAGTCACTAACTCTGAGTTTCTGTGTATAAATAATGACCTGAAAAGTCAGCTGGGGTGTGCTTGATTTGTGGAATATCACTCAGCACCCAGGTTTGCATGGCTCTGAAATAA
This sequence comes from Manacus candei, assembly GCF_025592945.1. NCBI lineage: Eukaryota > Metazoa > Chordata > Aves > Passeriformes > Pipridae > Manacus > Manacus candei. Next base: position 38,198,574 of record NW_026138076.1, on the reverse strand, counting down.
ATAATCAGTGTCTCTCTCGGGTGTGTAATTATTGGCTTGTTGGGTAACCAGTCTTATTTTGTGGGCAACACGGGTGTCTATGTCTGTGGGTGTCTTGGGCCTTGCAGGTGGTGTTTGTGGGCGAGAAGGGTGTGGACCAGGGTGGGCTGTCCCAGGAGCTCTTCAGCATTGCTGCCAGGACCCTCTGCCAGCCAGGCACCAGTGCCTTCCGCCACTACCCCTCCGGACTCGTGTGGTTCCCCAGCAAGGTGAGGCAGCCCCGCAGCAGCGGGTGGGGAGGCCGCCCATGGGAAAAGGCGGTCACAGTTTTCTGGTGTGCTTGTTCCTAACCAGGCCTCGGGCTATGAGGATAAGGACACCTTCTTCCAGATCGGGACACTATGTGGAATGGCCCTGTTTAACCAGTGCATGGTGCCCTTCCCCTTCCCCAGGGCTCTCTACAAAAAGCTGCTGGACCTGGCCCCCACCCTGGAGGACCTCGAGGAGCTGCTCCCAACTGTGGGCCGGTACGAGCCAGGCATGGCCCAAGCTTCGGCTGGGTCTCCATGTGCAGGGAGATCCCTGAGGCCAATGAGCTGTAGTTTGGACTTGGAAGAACTAAGCACCCAATTACTATTGCTGTTTTTTTTTCTCTGATTTACTAATTATCCATTTCCATTGTGTTAATTTACACAGGCACAGTATTGCCATACACTGCAGTTGTGCCAGTTCTGAGAACAGGATCTCCATGCACTGGGAAAGGAGATTTCAGCCAGACATAGCAGGGAGAGGTGCTGCTGTCACCAACATAAATCTTTTAGGCCCATGAAGCTCAGCTTTCCACACAAGTGCTATGAATAGCCAAGAAGATGAAAACTATATCCCATGAGCCAGTGACTGTGTTGAGGTGCTAAAGAGTCTTAAGTGAACTGAAACATCAGATTGCCTGCAATACTTGGAGAGGTGCTTCACCCCAAAACAATTCTCCCAGATCAGCCCGCTGGTCCATATTTTATAGATGATGTCTGGAAGCAAGGCTATGGTCCAAGCCCACTTCTCACTGAACTTTGTGTAAAGTTATCCCCACAAGGCATGGGGGTGGACTTGCCTGGAATCCTTTTTTTACTAGAGGCATTTGCCCTCGCTGATGGCAGCAGCATGACATAAGTTCAGGGCCACATATGATAGTTCTCTGTGAGTGTAGGTGTTGTTATGTGTTCTATATGTATATGCACTTAAATACTGCTTATCAAAGGATGGTTTTCAGCAGAATTTGAAAATGCATCGAGTGGTCATGTTTCTTCTCTCTTTCTTCCCCTTTGCTTTTTGACAGGATTCTTTGGGGAATTTTGAATGAAGAATGTGATCATAACCTTGAGAGCATGGACATAGACTTCACGGTAAGACCACTGTGCCATTCAGACATCCCATGTATGTACTTGGGCAAGACTGTCCCAGTGCAAATGACACAATTTGTCTGTAAACTCAAACTAGTAAAAGTGCTATGTCAGGCCCTGCAGGAAGAATGATAGATGTAGCACGTATATATCTGTCATATGGAGAAACAGCAGCTAATGTTTTAATTTATTTGTGTAGATAATGGAAGAAGGAGATTCTATGGATGTTGTTGAACTTAAAAAAAATGGTGCCAACATTCCTGTCACTAAGGATAACAGGTCAGTTTTATTTTTACATTTCTTACCTTGTTGTCTTGTTACAAGTGTATGAGGTAACATGTCTATACCAATCCCCTTACAAAATACCAGCTTCAGTATTATACCGACCATTGGTCTTGGTCTTTGTACACTTTTGGTTCCTGCTGTATTTGCTGCACATGTGTCGGACTTTGGCAGTTTGTGCAAGCAGCAGATGAGAAGGGGATCCTTGGACATCCTGGCATCTGCATATACAGGTACATGGAGTTATCAGAAAAATTCCTAACAAATGTGTAAAATACCCTTGAACGGTATTTTCAGTGAAATACAGATGATTTGTCTGACAAATCCAGCTATAGGTACACCTCCATAAGGGGTTTTTTTAGAGCAAAATGTTTTCTGCATTGTTATGTCTATGGAATATATCTTGTATATAAAGGAGAAGGAGCAATCTGTCAATAAGGCTTTGTGTCAATATTAACCTCGGCACAGAGGACAGAGAGAAGTTCTGTGTCCTGAGTTATGCAGATGATCTGAGGACCCTTAGGGATTCAAGAAAGGACTGTTTAGGAAGCTTGAAGTATAGCATTTACATTGAGTTGATTGTGCAAGTACAATGTCACTACACAAATCCCCATCACAAGTAGAAAGAAGAGTGAAACTACTGATTAGCAGCTGTGCAAATAGTTATTTTGATTTCAGGGAAATTATTAGAGTGTTCACATGAAATAAAGGAGTATTACCAAAATGAATCCATGTTGGCCAGCACTCTCTTTTATTTGTGAACATCCTTGCAGTTTATTCAGTGAGTAAATAATTGCCAGTGGCGACTGATCTCAGTAAAGACTGAATCTTTACAGTTCAGCAGGTTGTGCAGAATAAAGGAATAAGGTATAAAGTTCTCTATAATTCTCCTTTTGCAAAAGTACCTATTGCATTGCTCATTTGATATTTTTTCCAGGAAAGAATATGTTGACTTGTACGTGAATTATGTGTTCAATGAATCAGTGCAAAAGCCATTTCAGGACTTTATGCAAGGATTTTTAAGAGGCTGCCCAGCTAGAAATTGGAAGATGTTTCTCCCTGTAGACCTCCAGGTTGTTCTCCAGGGACACCCAACAGTTGACTGGCATCTCTTGGAAAAGGTATTGTATACTAGTATAGTGTCCTTCTGCTGTATCTGTGAAGCATAAACTACTTCTGACCTGTTCTTTCATTGATTGTATAGGTCATGAACAGATGGACAGAAGCTCAAGGGACTTTCTCTTTTTTTGACTTGTGTCATAGTTCTGTTTCTAATCTACATCAGGTACAAGAATAAAGGAGACTAAGTATCAAGCCATAACTCAAGGATGGTCATAAGAATATTTGAAAAAACAAATGAAAAAGGAGATTCCAGAGGTTAAGAGGATTTGAATATCTATGAACACGATTATAAAATTTATCAGATAAAATGTTGTTGCTTTAAATATAAATGGAAATATTGAGGATTAACCAGCCTGTTTTATTTTTATGTCTTTGACAGAATGTGGAATACAGGCAGTATAACAAGTCAGATAAAACCATCAAAGATTTTTGGAATGTGTTTCACAAACTCCCAGAAGAAAAGAAGAAAATGTTCCTTGGTAATGTATCAGTAATTTTAAACTTTTCATAGTCCTTTTTTTCTGCCCCACAACACACATTTTAGATGGTTGCACATAAAAAATACTATAGTCTCAAACAGCTTTTCAACACATTTTCTGCTACCACATTTTCTAGTGAAAACCACGAAGGCTTGCCTGAGTGCACCTGACCACCTTGAACATTGCAATTACTTTATCCCTTGCTTTTGTGGTTGTCTTGTTGGTCAGAGGCCTCAGTTTGTGTGAGCAGACTATATTGATGTAAGCAGTTTAACCCTCTCAAAGGATCACCAAAGCTAGCTCATTATTTTTAAATGTAGAAAGTCAGACCTAGCCTGGCCCTCCTCATCCACAAAGTCTAAATTATAAAGTAAAAGAGGGCTTATAATTCTTATTAATCAATAAGAGACTTTATTGTATTCAGGTAATTCAACAAAGCAAAATAATTAGCTCATGAAAATAGCCATATGTTTACACTGATTTCCCTTCATGATTTTTATTAACATTAATTATTTTCATGCTTTTCAATTAACATTATCTTGGTTTATTTTTTAATTTGCTTACTTTTTCTTGCTTTTTTTTTTTCTTGTTCCTTCAGGGTTCTTGTCAGGATCTGATCGAATCCCTGTCTATCAGCTGGAATGTTTTAGATTTTATATTGTAGAGCCTCAAGCAAAAAATCCAGATGAACTCTATCCCTCTGCCAGTACCTGCTCCCTCATTTTTTATCTCCCCAGATACAGTAGTAAAAGCATACTCAAGGAAAAGTTGCTTTATGCCATAGAGCATAATGAAGGTTTTGGCTGTGTCTAACTCTTCGTCAGAAGCACTTCAAAACAAAAATAAGCAAAAAAAAATCTTTGTTTCACTTGTTATATTTTTCTCTTTATAACTCAAATTTACTGGTTTCTACCCTACCTTATTTTTACTGTGCTTTATAAACATTTGTGTGTGTGTGTGTGTTATTTGCTGAGATTTTATATTGATTATAAAAATGATATTGGACCAGATACCTCATGGTTAGATTGTAAAGTTAGGAAAGAAGAATCCTGTTTGAAACACTTCTAAGAAGCAAGCTGATAAGCAACTCTATTTATATATTTGTGCAGACAGGGTCTGCACTGTGCTGGTCTTGTTCAGTCAAGCTCACAGTGAGCTCACAGCAGCAATGTACAATAATTTGTACATTACCAAGCATACAGACAGGATATGCTGAGCAGTCATCCTTGCAGGGACAAGCTAGGGTAAGGTTTTCAACTGTGTTAGTTAAGAATTCTCTTGGGGAGCAACTAACAGTAAGGAGACATGTTCCTGCAAACTGTGAATTGAAGGAGAAGTCTGTGCTCACCTGGATATGGCCTTTGACTTATCTGAGAGAAATGCTTAGGACAAGGATTTGATCATTCCTAGACTTTTCCGAAAGCTGTATTTGTGAAGCATGAATGGACTTTTTATTATTTAGTGTGTTAACTGTGATATTTGTCACGTTTCTTTATATCTTCCAAGGAGATGTTTTGCAATTAAATCATAAAATTTTAGGCTTGCAGAACAGCTCTGTCTACAGAGCCCTGTGGACATGAGGCTTGCAGGGCTTCTGGAATCTCATTGTCAAAACAGTGCAGAGCACTGGCAGGATATTGACGGTGTCAGGCAGGATGTATGTTTTCTGTTTATTTTGCTTTGTGGAGAGACAAACAACAATCATGATTTTTCAGCAGTCTTCACTTTGGTCTGTTAAATGTATCAGGGCACATATGTAAAGAAGACTTTTACTGTGTTGAATTAAATGACAATTGATTCATTTTTCACCCCCGTGGTTGTGTTCTTCCTTCATTATGCATCTGCCTATGCATGGCAGCATATCTGTGTTTTCTGTCCCCCTTGATCTGGGGAAGCCATTCATAAGAGGATTCGAAGGCTGATGTCAGTGTATTTCAAAGAGATGTATTGTATATGCTGAACAAGTAAGTCTTTCCTGTTTCATGCAGAATGTGCTTTAGATGAATGTAAAAATTGAAAATGAGAAGTCAACAGCAGTTTTTATTTTCTGTTCTGTCTTGACCTTGTGTTGGGTATCACACGCACACACACCCTTTTGGACCAGGATAAAATGTCAGTAAATGACACAAACCTTTTTGTTTTGTGACAAAAACTGACTGTTAGTACTTTTTTTTTTTCTTTAGAAAAGTAAATGTTTCCTAGGAAAGACATGGGCATTATTTATTAATTTCCAGCTCAGTATAATGGACATTGTTACGTACTAAAAAAATAAGAAAGCTTCCTTTTAAGTTACAGTACAGTAAAGAAAAACATCAAGCACTCACCTCAAGCACCAGGGTGGTACAGGAAAGCAGGTGGCATGGCAGTTGTAACAAGAGGGGAACTAGCACCTTGGAGAATGCCAGCTGCCAGCCAAAGGGAATGAGAGGACCTGGCCCACTCAGACCTAACCCCTGTCCCACTCACCCACCTGGGGCAAACAGGACATCACAGGGATGCTCTGGGAAAGGCATCAGCTTGCTGCAGGTATAATTTTGTGGAAAGAGGGAACTGGCAGAAGCCCAAGCTGTTGTCCCCATCCCACCCTGGCTGATGCTGCCAAGCCACCACAGGTTTCTGTTTTGGCAGCTTAGCCTGCTGTTCATCAGCCTACTCTGGCTGCTTGTTTCCCTTTTTATGGTCTTCTAAGCCTCTGGTAGGGCTTGGAAACTGAGAGTGATCTTCTGTGTTGTGCAAGTGCATAAAAGATGTATCCTCTTTGGGTTTCAAAATAACCCATTAGGGATTAAATGATAATAGGTTTATTTAGAGCCTGAAGGAATTTCCTTCTCGTCATGTATGATGCAACATCACATGGGAGATTAAGGCCCAGAGTAACTTTCAAGGCTATTTTTAATCTGTCCTCAAATAAGCCCTGCTTTTATATATATATATATAAAGACCTTCAGAGCAGAGCACTCCTCTCTGATTTTCTGAAATTAATTTGGACACTGAGCTGTGTCTACATTTTCTCAAGCAGTGCCCATTATAAGACATGCAGGAGAATATAATGAGTGAGCATCACATTCAGCTGTGAGTTTAAAAGGCTTCAAATAGGCAGCAAAAGTACATTGAACCTGCAGCAGGAATTTTTTTTAGGCGACTCGTCTTATTTGAACATCACCTGTAGAGAAGCACAAGAGCCTGGCAGAGCTGGTGATGTAACCAGGGTGGATCTGGGGCAACCAGATCCATCCTAAGCACTTCTCATGGCTTGAAAGCCATGAGAAATTAAGGAGGTGTCCTGGTGAAATGTGTGAGGGGTGAGGTTCGCGATCAAGTTGCTGCAGTGAGGACACTACACAGAAATACTGCTTCCATGGGAGGTAGTGGGACATTGCCTTACATGCCTAATCCCCAGCTGAGCCGCTCTGAAGAGCTCTTCCCTAACGTGGGAAGGGCCAAAAATGAAAGAATGCAGAAAAGTTCATTGCTTTCACATCAACACAGAGTCATCAATGGGCACAAAGATGGACTTTTGCTACTCACAAAAGCTTTCTGGCCCAGGTGTCTGATGCATAGACTTGTGACCCATGGGGCAGTTTCCCTGTGGAGGTGTGCTCTGTGTTGGCTTTCGTGCCCTCCTCAGGCTACCAAGTTGATGAGATGCCTGACAACAGGCAGGGCTGACCAGGCATAAAAACATCGCTGCCTCTGCCCAGTCCTCTTAGAAGGTGTGTGCCATGGCCCATGGGGGCAGAGAGCTATGAAGGGTACCTAGTGAAGGGCCCTGGAGGAAAACACCTACTGGAACAGGGTTTGCAGGACAGGTGGAAGCCACTGCCTCGTCTCCCTTTGTGGAGGTAACTCTAACGAACCTGTATTACTGCAACAGTCAGGAGATCTCATCAAATGCTTGCCCATGTGCTTCTGGATACTGGACTGCTATTCAGCTCCTCAAGGGACAAGAGAGGTGCTTTGGAAATCAGGATGAACTGCAGATTTTGTCATCTCTGGATATCCTCAGATACCTGGTCTCTGGATGACCTAACCCATGAAGGAAATGGTGAGCTATGCATTCTTCTGGCAAAGGTCCAGCCTCGCCATGGGCCCGCCTGGGGCAGCCCTTAGCCAGCAGGGAGACCTGAACTCCAGCCTGATCCAGCCTGACTGAGCCCAGGTGAGGAAGACCCATGGTGCAAGGAAACCTGGGCTCTTAGGAAGAAGAGGCTGCAGTGGCAGCAGCAGGCTCCAGAGGGAGGTGTGCACAGCAGAGTGCAGGGACACCACCAGAGAGGGTCTATTTTGGTGTCTTTATTTAAAATTGTATCAATTTATGAATGAACAGCCTTGAAAGTTCTCCACAAAATTAAAATGGAGCTTTGCTCCATCATCTACTTCTTTTTCTTTTCATTTTCATTTTTTTTCTGTGTGTACCTTCCCGTCCTTGATTGCTCAGTCAGAAACAGAGGAAACCGAGTGTAAAGGGAAATGATGACTATTTTGCAAAGATCTCCAGATGATGAAATAAACAAAACAGAAACAAAAGCAAACACAGAAAATATTTTTTCCTCTACCTACACTTTTAGTTATTCTAGAATCATAGAATCAGCTGGGTTGGAAAGGACCTCTGAGATCATCAACTCTAACCCTTGATCCAGTACCACTGTGGTTACTAGACCATGGCACTAAGTGCCACATCCAGTCTCATCTTAAAAACCTCCAGGGATGGAGAATCCGCCACTTCCCTGGGCAGCCCATTCCAATGCCTGATTACCCTCTCTGAAAAGAATTTCTTCCTAATATCCAACCTAAACCTTCTCTGGCAGAGCTTAAAACCATGCCCTCTTTTCTTCCTGATAGCTGCCTGGGAGAAGAGATTGATGCCCACCTGGCTACAACCTCATTTCAGGTAGCTGTAGAGTGATGAGGTCTCCCCTGAGCCTCCTCTTCTCCAAGCTAAACAACCCCAGCTCCCTCAGCCTCTCCTCATAGGACTTGTGTTCAAGTCCATTCACCTCGTTGCTCTTCTTCTGGACCTGCTCCAGCACCTCAATATCCTTCCTGAACTGAGGGGCCCAGAACTGGAGCTGCTTGTAACACTGCTTAAGTCAAGCCTGTTACACCACAAGTGTAATTTAACACCAGAGTGGCTCTTCTGATGCTGAACACGCATGATCCATGCAAATACGGGTGATTTTTTACCTGATACGTGACACATTGCATGACAAGTGCACAAACATTGAAAACTGCCAGAAATGTAGTATAAGGGCAATGAATCCTGTGGGCACTGGCCTTGCTTGAGGGACCTTCCCTCCCTATCCTGAGCCCTTGCAAACATCTGGCTGAGGTTTGCTCAGATATTGACTGTCATTTTGATGGTCAGAATGGGATCCAGCTTGTGCATTGCTCTTGTGGGGCGCAACCTTTTTCTAATGGATGGCATTAAAACCAGAAAATGAGTACTCAGGAGTTACATAATTGCTTGCTCATTGGCCTCTTTTTTCTTTCCCCCTTCTTTCTCTCAATGGAGATTTATACTTAGACAACAAACCTTTTCCTGAGGTTGAAACTTTGTATAAAACGTACGCGTTCCTAAACAAACTAGCCTGACAGCTGCCTGGAGGCCATACAAAATGCAAGATGAAAAAAACAGGCCAAGGGGAAAGGAACTGACTTATTGTCATCCACAAGTGATATTTCATGCTTATCACATTTTCAAGCACTCTCAAGCTGGCTGTCCCCTGAGAACCCTTCATTTAGATCAGCTTAAATTCTAGAACGTGCTAAACTTTGCCCGCTGATTCCTGCTGTCTTTAGAGCGGCTGCTGACCTGCTCACCCGGCAGGGCTCGACCTCCCGGCGCCCGTGCCCGCAGCCTCGCTCCCGCGGCATTCCAACACGGGCGGGCAGGCCGGGCGGCCGCCAGGCGCTCTGGCCCCGGGCAGTGCCCCGGCTCCAGGGAAAAGAGATTCCCGGCCCTCCCTGCGCCCGCCGGGGGCCGAGCCCGCCCTGCGCATTGGCCGCGCCGCGCGTCACTCCCGGCGGCGGCGGCGGGGGCCGGACTTCCCTTCCTCGTCGCCGCGGCGGCAGCGGCGGGGCCGGCGGCGGGTGAGTGCCGGGGAAGGAGAGCCAGGATCGGCGGTGGGGCTGCCGCCGGCCCCGGGGCCGACACGGTGCGCGGGGGAGCCGGGGCCGGGGCGCGGCGGAGCCCCCTGTGCCCGCCGCCCTCCCCGGCGCAGGACGCGCGTCCCCGGGCGGCGCCTCCGCGGGCCGGTGCGGGGAGCCGGGGGCGGCCGCTGCTGCTGCTGCATCCCCTGCCTGCGGGGCGGGCAGGGCTCCGCTGCCCAGGGGTGTCCGGGGCCGCTGCTGGCGGTCCGGGATCGGTGGTGTGTGTCCGCGGGAAGCGGCGGTCGGGCCGTGGGAAGCAGCGCCAGCAGCATCACAGAAGCCAAGAAGCCCGTGTTCGGGGTGAAGGCAGGGAGGTGTTTTTTACTGGGGTTGCAAAATGGAGGTGATGGGAGGGGTGGATGTCTTGTTTGATTTTAGGTATCTGTTTTTAAATTTTTTTGGGGGAGGGGGCACATCCAGCTTAAGGGCCCGTGGTTGTGCAATGGAAATGCTGTGTTCCTTCTTTAATTCATTTGCTGATACATCTTGTGTTCTCTTGCTTTATAGCCTAGTTTACATTGGACATTGAGTGGGACTAAAACGGAGGCAGACGGAAGAAGAAAGTGGGCTTGGAGCCTTAGTGGCAGAAAGCAGCAGTAAATTCCGTCATTGTTGAGCAATGCTGATAGAAGGAGCACATTTGCTAGCTGAAATCTCACAAACAAGAGGGAAGGAAAAACTTGTTTATTCATGCTCTGCCAGTTGGCAGATCTCTTTGTTTAGAGAGCATTCAGCTTTGAGTGTTGCTTGTTGCAATCACGTTATTTACTTAGCTGACTTTCCGAGAAAGGGCACAGAGTAGAAGTGGCTTTAAAATATGTTTGTGTGATTGTGTGAAGAGACTTTGTATGGCATAAGAGCTATTAAAAAGAGAGAGGCAAAATAAAACACATCCTGTCGTGATTGTACATGCAGCATTATTATTTCACCAAACCAGCGGGGTGGCTTTTTCACCAAAAGATATATACTTAGTATGTCAGCTGAGCCTTATTATAGCAGAGGGTGGGTCTTCCACCCACAATAGATTTCCTCAAATATTCCTCACAGTGTGAGGTTTTCCTAGCTCTAGCTGTGCTGTGTACATCCTTCACTGTTTTGATGGTGAATTATTCTTGGAATGTCAGGCTTTGAGAATGTGGCCTTATACCTTCTCCTCTCCTTTTGTTTTTGGTTTTGAGGGGTTTTTTTGTGGGTTTTTTTTTGTTTTTTTTTTTAAATGTTTGTTATATGTGAGGATTCTCTGCAAAAGACCGGCTTTACTGCATTGCATCTTATCTCTGAAACACGAATATCAAGCTGGCTGTGTTGTGATCTGTGAAGAACAGAAATGGGGGATGTGGTTGGGTACTGCAGTTCTTGCAATCCAGTTTTTAAAAAGAAGTGGGAACTTTAATGCCCTAACTGATGCATTTAAGAAAAACATCTCCCCTAGGGGTTTATCCTCAGAAGATAAGAATTCAGTTTTTTTAAGGTGTATTGAGCTAGGAATATTAATAACTTTTAAAATTTCAGATAAATTAATATAAATCATATATATATATACATATATATATATATATATGTATGTGCAGACACATGTCTGTTAATGCTTACCTACACCAGAAACTTTTTATGTAATTGTTTTAGTGTAAGAAAGGTATGCAGCTTGTAGAGGTAGCTTGCACTGTAATATGGATTTTTACTTCCTCTGCTACTGTCAGAGAAGACTAACTGCCTTAACCAGATTGGAAACCAATTTCACCAGAGTGTGAAATTATCGTTTAAAGCCTCGTTGTGTTTCAGGACACAGCTCCTACTAAATACATAATGTATTTAGACCCGCAACAGCTTTTTTGGAGCAGATAAAAAAACCTGTCTTAAAGTTGTGGTTTTAAAAATGTGCTGTGTCTTCAACATAAGGATATTCACCAGGCCAATGGAAATATTTAGCTGTGCCTGTACACTCAAATTGAAAATGGCTATGTTGGTTGCTGCTCTCCAGTGGAAGGTGCTCCCCATGAAATTGAGCTGCACAGGGATTTATCAGTAGAATGTTTGGAGGATAGAGGGGATGGGATTCGATAGAGATGATTTAAAAAACTAACAAAAAAAATCTAGTGAAGACTAGATTTTCTGTGTCTGCCATAGGGATTGTTAAACTTGAGGGGCTTCAGAAAACGTGGCTACATGAATGAGGGTTGAACGACATATCACCCCAGAGTTTGTATAGATAACTGGGAGTTAGAACTCTTCCTGTTTTGAACAGTGTCTTAGCTGGAGGAAGAACACCTCTTACCAATCACATCACATCCCAGTGCCCATTAGCAGCAAATTCTTGTGTGGAATATGAACACAAGGAAAGCAATTAAAGTATTTTTAGCATTTTTAAATGAAAGTAGCACTGGGGAAGATGACTAGTCTATAGGGAGCAGACCATTGAGGAACCCTTTTAGAAGGTATTCCAAATTAATATTTAGCTCATGTTGTACAATGTCATTGTGGTTCATGTTGTATACTAGTGAAATCTTTTCAACTCAGAGGCAGTATCCATTTATCCTAGCAGGGAATGTGACCTTTGGATCTTCAGGATTTCTGCTATTGTGCTGCTTATATCTTTCTTATATCTTCATAATAAGGCAATTCCCCAGGCTGAGGGAAATGGCAGTCCCAGATTTCTGCTGTTTCAGGTGTCAGTTTTGAAATGATTCCCTACCACCTTCAGGGTATTGCTCATGCATTTTTGGTTCGGTTGTTTTTTGTTTTGTTTTGTTGTGATAGAACATGAAGTTTGCTATAAATGTAGCAGTTGTGCCATTTAAAGCACATGTACACGCTTCAATTTTCTTGTGTCCCACGGCACTCCTATTCTTAGCATAGCCAGTGTAGAGGGTATCTTCCATCAAGCTTTTGTGCTGAGGGCAACCAAATGCAGTGTACACCATGACTGATTTAACTAGGCAGGGCTTTGTAACCTCCTGCTTTTTCCTCTTGGTGCCTTGGAGCTGGCCAGTGATAAGCACATATGAGAGTGTGAATGAACTGAATTATGAAGTAGAGGAGCAAGGGCTGGTAGCGATAAATGGGGTTCATAGCACGATTTAAAGCACCTAATAAAAGATCCAAGTAAACGGTTCGTGGTAGGAAAATGCACCACTGATGAAGTAGTAACTGGAAAATCCAGACCTCTCCCTCCCTCTTCCAGCTTAGTCCTGCCTCAGGGGAAGTGACCACCGCTGACAGGCAAGGGTAGTGTGGTAAGAGATGAACACCCGTTACTTAGAGCTTAGATTAGGAAAGGCTTTATTGCTAATACCTAGAGCTTGAATTAGCACCGGGTTTTGGAAACAAACTGAATGCATGTTTCCTGTCTGCTTGGACTGGGAGAAGGAATCTTTGATGTTTCAAGGATTACCTTTTGGTTTTCTATCCTCTGCTAAGATAGGAAATGCTGCTGCTGTAAATTGCCTTAGCTTAAAACATGGCATGGCGTGTCATAAGACTTGATGTCTCAGGTATTTCATTTTTTAATCTTCTTTCTTATTCCCTTTGCAAAAAAAAGTTTTAATTAGTTTCTGGCTCAGTCAGAGGAGTTCTCAATGTCTTATTAGTGTAGCATGCTTACAAATAAGCCAAACCTATTGAGATTAGGAGTGACAAGCGAGCGTTACTAAAATCTTTCATGTGCTTCTCCTGGAATGCTATTTCCCTCCCCTCAATTTTTATGCATTAGCATCCTGTTGTCATTATTAAGTTCACTCTGTGTAATTCCTTGGACCTTTTCTATTGCTATGTTTTTTCCCTTCCCCTGTTACCCCACTCTGAAATCCCTGACTTTCACTGAGCACAGTGCAAAAGATAACACCTGACTGCTGGCAAGTTGCATCAATAGTACCTGTCCATTGCTGTCAGGGCCAAGCTGTCAGTTTACTGCTCCATGTGAACTGCTGTCAGTGTCCTGCTTCTTGGGAAATCCGTGCTTCAGTTTAGGGGGGTGTACGTGTACATGCACAAATTTGGGTTGCAAGAATGTGTTCACTTGAGCAAAGTACTTCTTAATCTGGGTTTATCAGAAATAATGCAGTCCTGCATTGGCCAGTACACCACAAATACTGTGTCAGTCTGTTCAGGACTAGTCTGACCACCTTTGAGATAATTTTTAAAGATTTCTTTAGAAGTGATCGCAAATATAACGCTATAATTCTAAAAGTTCAGGTTTAGACCTTTTGTCTAAAAAACACGTTTATTCTTTTGGTTTGGAGAGTCATTTGATATTTGAGTTTTGAAGCAGAGTGATTTTTTGAAGTAAAAGCTCAGTCTTCTGGGTTTCAGAACACTTCTACTACCTTTAAGATGGCCAAGGCATGAAGGTGCTGATTCAGTATCAGAGCTGAGCTGTCTTGATTCCTCTTTGTCTGTATAATGGTTTACTGGCAGTTTGCAAACCCGACAGTCATGCAGGAAATGCCTTTTCTGTTTTTTTCCACCTCCTGCCATGAGCAGCAGGATCTCTGTAGGATCAGTTGTGGAGTATTTGCTTCATTCACACTCATTTTCCTGTTTCTCTTGCCCAGGAAGGATACATGACTTGCTGAAAAGAGAGAAAATGCTATGCTGGGGCTACTCGTCTTTTGGACAACCTGGGATAGGTAGTAACCTCCAGGTCATCATTCCTGAACCACAGGTGTATGGATTCATTCATGACAGAAATGTCAAGGAGGTGGCATGTGGAGGAAATCACTCTGTGTTCCTGTTGGAAGATGGGGAGGTGTATACCTGTGGCTTGAACACCAAAGGTCAACTGGGGCATGACTGTGAAGGAAGCAAGCCAGGTAAGTCTGCTTTTTATATGCTCTTCAAACTGTCTTGAGGCTGGTGGGCTGAGAAGATTATGGAAGCTGCTTTGTACTGATTGCTCTAGAGCTGGAGCAGCTCACAGAGCTGATAATCATGTCACGTAACACAGTAATGATGCTGAATAATACTAGCTGGCTCTGGAAAGCTAAAGCTGAGCAGCATGGATGAGGAGACAGGTCTGCTTACTTTGTCTGGGAAATGCATCAAAATGGAGGCAAGAGCAGATGGTCTCAGGGCAGATTTTGGTATTTGGCATTACCTTTCCCTTCCACAAAAAAGGAGAGGGCCATGAGTCACAAGCATCTTCTGCTTTGTCTTTCCAATTGCACTGCATCCTTATGCCTACCCTTGTTCAGTTATTGCTGGGAATTTTCTCATGTATGTCGAAGAGTATAAGTAGATCCGTATTGAATATAGTTGTTTAGAACAAACTTGGTTTTGGCCAAGAGGGTTTGTAAATTTTGTTTTCCCCTCTTGGAATCTCTTGTCAACTTGTGCCTTCACCCCTTCATGCTTTCTTAACGTGGAAGAAAGTCATTGTAGCATTGTGTTCCCTAGACTCACCTTGCATTTTCTTTGTTGTGTTCCAGTGGGCAGAACCCACAAGTGCAGAACCCGAGGCAGATACTGCCTCTCCTTCACAGGGTGATATTGTTGTGAATTGTTATTTGAAGAAACCCTGAAGCCTTTCTCATGGACTCTTTTGAATGTTGACCTTCCAGTTTACTTTCCATTAACTTCTTGGTTTTGGAATGTGGTAAAGATACAGGTATTTCTGTTTCCATAATACAATAAAAATCCTACTGTGGGTAATTAGAGCAAAAATTCCTCAAATTGCAGACTGCCCTCTGTAGGGCTTGGGGCTTCTGTAGCATAACCTGTTATTGCACGACAGAGAGATAAGATGCCTACAAAATAGCCACAATTCTCCATGTAGCACGTGCAAATCTGACCTGAGTGATTCCGTTACTCCTTTTCTCTGTTGATGTCTTTTGTCTCTTTCTCTCAAAATGGGGTGGTAGGTGTTGGATGCTGCATGACCAAGGTGGGCTGGATTAGAGGAGGTGACCTTGAATCTGACATCTCTTGCTTTTCTGATAAGTGGATTCTAGGCAATTACTGAAAGAGGTCTTGATTATCAGGACCAGCTAAGTCCTCTCTGTTGAACACACTATTCATCTACTGAGGACTTGAGGACTTGTAAATTTAGGCCCTGGAATAAATGAGGTGCTTAGTGGAAGGAAGACAAGCCTCCTGAATATTCAACTCCAACCAGTGAGGATACTTCCTCCTGCAAATCACCCAACTAGCCTACTGTTTTACCCATAAAATAAAGCAAGCATAAGATGATGATGAAAATGGAAGGTTTGCAGCAAGCAGAAGATCAGAACTGGAAATGGATCTCATGAAATGAATCTCACGAATCTTGAATGCTGAAGTGTAGACCTCTATCCTGCCTTCAGCTAGGCTTGTAGAAGAGGGGCAGTCTGAGATTTTGAAATACAAATAAAAAGTTCCCTGTGTTTGATCTCAAATGCCCTTCTTCTACCCCTTAAATGAAGGGTCTGTCTCCAAGATGTGACACCAACTCCCATTTATCTTACAGGTTTCATTTATTCTGATAAAGGTTGTGCAGTGCTACTCTCTGAGGGGCCTGTGGCCATTCTTGAGAAACCATGTATCTCTACCAACACAGCACTACTGACTGTGCCTGCAGTGGGATTTCTGCTGGCTGGGGCAGTTGGGAGGGATGTGCTGTAAAGCAAGGAACAGCTTCTCTTTAGAAGCTGTTCATGGTAAACAGTCACAGCATAACAGTAACAGTAAACTTGGAGAGAGACCCATCCCAGATACTGCTGTGTGTGGATCTGTTTGTCTTCCAGCATTGGGAACTGAATTTCTTAGTTTTCTTCTGCAAATAGGAACAAGGAGAATCAAGCCTTCCTCTTTTACCCCCACTTCCCCTGCGTGGGATAAAGACAACCTTACACCTTCTGTATAGGAGACTTGTCAAAGATCATATTTTCTATTTTTGTGGACCTATGAATGAAGCCATGGCTAATAGGTAGTGAAGATGTATGTGTGGAGCATAAGGTCCTGAGCTGTTGGAGATTATAGAGACGACTGTCTGAAGTAGAGAATGGGAGAAATGCCTGGAATTGGGAGTCTTGCAGTTGCATCTCTCCAGCCTCTGCTGGACAGGGTAGTGTGGGCTGAGGTCTCCCGGTTTTTCTGCCCTATGGTTTGATTCTGACAAACTTGTGAGGGCAACTAGAAGTGGGCGACCTCTGTCCAGCTCTGGAAGTGAACCACATCTCCTGCTTCAGGAAGCTGTGACATAGTACTGACTGTCCCCTTCAGGCAGCCCCTTGAGACCCATCTCTGGACTTCAGAAATGCTTACCATGGCCTACAGATGTCTTGGTTGTGTTTGAGAGTAACACCAAGACAGGAAAATATGCAGGGGGTCTTGAACCTTTTGAAGGCTTTAAGACTTCATAGAAGTGGAGTGATCTCCTTCCTGCTGCCTAGGTCTTTGCTCATAAGAGGAAATTCCCTTTTATTTCTTACACTTTTTGTGTGTGTACATAAGACTTAATGCTTCCAGAATGCTAAAGGCTTCAGTTAGTATTTTCAGAATAGATGGTCATGTTGTTTAGAGATGGTTATTTCCCAACATAATGCTGGCTTGTGAATAGAATTTTGGGACTTTACAGTGCAATGAACGTGGATCCAACCCTGTTCTCCTTCCACGTCTTGCAGGTTTTACTAGTGACTTCAAGTGGGAGAAGAGTTGTTACATTTGCAGTGAGTGCTTTTGAAGACTTTGCATCTCTTTCTTCCTTTACTACATATTCTGAATAGTTTTTTTCTCTTGTTCTGCTGTCCATTTACACATATCTGTAATAGGATTCAATTTTGCTTCTCATTCATGCTACTCACAAAAATGTCAAACGCTATCATTTCAGCAGTTCCTCTTGGAAGAGCCCTTAGAGGACATCTTTTGAAATGAAAGAAAACTTGTTAATTAAAAAGCTGTGTTTACTGTCACATCAGCTGACCTTGTGAATGTAATGCAGGGACAGGGATAGCATCTGGCAAAGTGATTCTTATGCATCCCCAGTTCAGGGAACAGAAATTACTGGGGGAGTGTGTGCCACTGAAAGAGTGTAAATCAGTACATGTTTATTTTCTGGAAGTGCCCTTTCCTTGGATTTTACACTGTGTTGGTAAAATTAATATTTAAGATGACTAAGAAGTTTATCTTAACTAAAAGACGTTCCTTTTGACTAAAAGCTAACAGTCTGCGATTGTTTGACTCCCTACTTTTGACAATGCCACAGTAATACCAGGTGTGCTACTCCTATGGGCTCTACCAAGAGCCATCTTCCCACATGGTCTCACTATTTACCAATTAATTGTTTCTTCGAATTGTGGTGATTAGCAAGCTGCTTGAGTCCATCCCTCTTAGGGATGGATATCTGGCTTTGTTAATATTTAAATGGTTGTTTTTCCTCATCTCTCTCCTCCTCCTCTCTCTGGCTTTTTCCCCCTGAAACAATCTGTAGTTTGTGTCTCTGCAATCACTTGGCATGGAAGGGTAGATGCTGTTCCAGAGTTCTCACCATGACCGTGGGCTGAGTTTTAGAGTAGTGTAAAGCAACGAGCTGGTTGTTAGCAGTTCGTTAAGCTTTAAAAACATGCTTGAATCTGAGATGGGGAACTTGTTTTCAGGTCTGGAGATTTGTTCTCTTCAAGTAATTTGGACTTCAATTGGCTTCTGCTGGCGAGAAAACCTGGGCTTTGGTAATTAGTGTTTCAAGACAGTTACAGAAAAATGTGCCGAATTTGCCTCAAACTTTTCATCTGTTAACATACAGTGACAAACCCATGCTTTTTTACCATATTTCCTGTCTGGATGCTATTGTGCAGGGGAGCAGGGTTTCTGTGTGTATTGTGGAATCTATCTCCTTATAGCCGCAGGGTAGAAATACCATAATTAAGTTCATTTTCTTTCAAAAACCGGGAAAAAACACCACCAAAACAAGTAAAAATCCCCACTACACGACCCAGATTCTCTGGATTTCTCTGACCTTTCTTTCAAACATAAGTCCACTTGTCCTGAACTTCAGCACAGGGTTACAGCGACTAGAGACCTCTGCTCACTGCGGATGCCTGTGAATCATAAACCCTGTAACAGCTGAGAATTCAGATGTACAACCTGCTTGGAAGGACAGTCTGTGTGGATCTTCCTCTTTTAGCTTCTTCTTGCTGGGTGAGAAGTCAGCCAGGAGGCCCTGGTTGTTCTGGAGGAGAGGTGACAGAGCTTATGTTTATTGTGAGCAGGTTGCAGACAAGCTGCTGCATTGAGTACAGAAAGTTGAGAGCCACTTACTGGTGGGATGATCAGTGGCAGGAGAATGCTTAGTTCTCCCTGCCTTTCTCCTCCTTGCATGAGTGAAGCTGTGCAAAATAAGAGCTTAAACACACAGCAAGGAGGTTCCACTGAGCAGGCTTTTCACAAAGGATCTGGGACAGTTTTGTCCCACTGTTTGGGCACGGAGCTGAGGCTCAACACACAGCTACTGCAGCACTTCCCAAGTGCTGTGGTCTGTAAGAGTCCTGCTTTGCATTCATCCCATTTTCTCTGCACCTTGAAAGCAGAGCTGTGTGCTGTAAAAGATGTAATAGAGGCACGACAGCCCTGCTTCAAGGTGTCAGTCCCGATGAAGGCTGGGAGGACGTGCCTGGAAATGAACGTGCTGAGGGATCTGTGGGAAGGAGACGTCCATGCAGAGTCAGCTCTTTGGTGTTGTTCTGCAACTGCTGACATTAAACTGGAAAAATAATAAAGGAGTATGACACAATTTATGTTTCAGCACCCATTGTAAGTGTTGTTTGTAGAAAGAGTCAGATTATTAAACTGGCCACCCCTTGCAGAGTCAGGTATGTTCATTTGTACTCAACCCTTTTGCTGCTTTGGTCACTCACAGAATCTGACCAAGCTGTATGAGGTTATTACACCTTCAGTAGTGACTGCAGCAACATGAGTTTGCTTTAAGGTGTGTCCATTTTGGCTGGATTGATGTTTTTGGCTTCAGAATAATTTTAAAATTAGAAGACAGGATTTAAAACTGACTTCATTTAGAAAAAGTAGGTGTGTGGCACTAATGACTGTCCCCTTTCCTGAAACCATGCTGAAGTTGAAAGATGAGTTCAGGATAAAATGGGTGTGTAACTGTGTGTGGGGATAAAGGAAGATGGTAGAAAAGAAGCTGGAGGTGATAGACAAAAGTTTTCTGAATGCCCCAACCTTTTTGTAATCAGAATAGTTGATCAGAATAGTTGTCTGTGCTGGACAAAACTGATGACTTCATCAAGCTGAATGTGTAGGGCTGAGAATCACAGCTTCTGGGAAAGATTTAATAGTTTGATAGCTGTTGATGCTGGAAAGTTGGGTTTTCTTGTCTTCAGGATGTGACAAATCATACAGAATGCTGTAACAGCCTGATACTCCACCTTAAGCAGTATTGGAAATAAGACTTTATCTCAAAGATCTATGTGAAACTTCTTTTTCTCAGAAATCAAATATGTTTGCTAGCTGAAAAGAGCTGTGAAGAAATGCTTGCTGTCTTCAACATCTGACCTGCCTTTGAAACAGTTGCCTGCCTATATAAACTCACCGAAAAAGAATGTACAGATGATCTCCTTTTCTCAGAATGCCCAGTAGATAAAATTAATAATTTTTAAAAAGTGTTTCATAGCACTGCATTCTTTACCTCCTTTGTCCCAGTCACTGTGCTTCTTTGCAGTAATGTATTTTCAAGCAGTATTTGTGAACCTGATGGGGATGTCCTTGAAAGCAAGGGCAAGGGTGCTCTATTGAGTCTGCACTTTGCAGATGTGGCTTTTCAGGAACATGTGGCTTTGTCTTGCTCCCATGCCAACCACTGCAGGATTGAAATAAATGGAAACAGTAAGGAACACACCAAATGCTTTTGAAAATCATATGCTACTTAATCAAAGCCTGGGGCTGCCACAGGTGAGACTCTGTCAAGTGTCACTGCTTTGCAGTGTGTAGTACTAGCACATCAAATCTGGCATCTACACACATCCATCTCCCTAATGCCCCCTTATACCTCTACTGTCCACCCTCAGCCTGTCACTCCAAGGTCTAGCACATCCTGCTCCCATTGGGTTTGCTGCCTTGGAGCTGTTGTACTTTCTGGGGTGTACGTGGTGGACCTTGGGGATTTCTCAGTAGTCATGGACCAGCCACAGCTTCTCTGCTGCCAGTGGCCAGCAAGCCTGGCTGAGTGACCACATTTACAGCAGTAACCTGAAGAGGAAAACAGGCACTCTCTGGGTTTTCTGAATGCACATTTTTCCTGTTTTTCTTTCACAAGTCCTGGTTCCTTCCCTCTTTGAAAGAGCTACCCTTACTTGTTTACCTCCAGCGTCTGAAGCTCAATTCTTCCCTCTGCCAACTTGTCAGACAAGCCTTCTCTGCCTGACCAGTCCTTTCCGAGAGCCTTCTCCAGCTGGCTGTGCCCATACCAGTCTACCTATGGCTCCTCAAAGAGGGTGTGTCCCCTAGACAAAAGGCAGTGATGTAAGGAAGCAAAAGGCTGTCTATGTCTACCTCTGAGGAAGGGCTTTGCTTTCGCAGGGTAGGTGTCTGCGTTCACAGCTGTGAGGGGGAGTAGCTGGCAAAGTGTAGGTGAAGTGACACCCTGGGGTGTCATGGTGGCCTCTCACTTCTTGCTCTTACATGAGCACGAGCAGCTTTATAAAGTGAAGGCAGTGTTAATAACTAAACCAGCCTCTCTCAGATCTAAGACTAAGTAGCTGTGCTAAGTAAATTAATGAGCAGTACTGAGTATGTTGTGAAGGGAAACAGTTATTTCTATGTGTCGGTAGTGTCTGCGGATGAAAGGGGACTGCAGAATCCTTTGTTACCTGGAACTTCTCATTCTTTACCTATGAATCGTGTTCCCAGCCCTGTGACCAACAGTGTTCCTGGGGAGCGTCACCTGCTTTCGTCTGCCTGCTGTGCTTTACTGTCCTCCTCCTTTTATTTTTTGCTCAGTAAGTCTACTCTCTGTTTACATTTGCTCCCTTGTAACCAAATTATCAGTCTTATAGTGCTGCTGTTCTTTGATCGGGCTTGTCTTGATACTGCTCTGCTTTCCACTGCAAGTGTAGCACCAGTTCATGAAGTTCAGGAAAGGAAGACCTCAAGAGTTGCAAATTGCTCCTGGAAGGATATAGTAAACTTCAAGTACTGAAAGTTGGAGGAAGTTACATGTTAATGTAAACATTTGCTTGCTCCGTACTTCAAAGCTTTTGCCCCATTCTAAGAGAAGTTTCAGCATAAGATGGGCTGCCATGCATGGTGAGAGCAGCAGGCAGAAAGCCAAGGTAGCTGCCGTACAGTGGAGATGGGATTTGCTCTTGTAGTCTTGTGCTGTTGTAGGTGCAGAGCACAGAGTTTCCCCCACCCTTGTGTGCAATAGTGTCACGTAGTCTGAACATAAGATGCCACAAGCACGTTATGTCTTTGTAGAGAGGCTTGGCAAGGAGGAGGAAGGGAGGTTGGTGAAATTGTGGAGCTGGTGTCAGGCAGGGCGGTTCCAGCTGCCTACGTGTTGTGTGTCTCGTCTGCCTGGCTGTGCCAGAGACTGTGTAGAGTCACCAAGGTGTGTTCTTGAAACTGTCCAACAACCCTTGTTTCCTCCCTGTGCACGTTCTTGTGGTATTACTGCGGACAAACCACAGCGTGCAGAGGTGGTGTGAGTGAAGCCACAGGAGCAGTTTTAGCTGACTGGGTTAGATTATGTTTTCAAAAAGCACATGACAGCTTTGCAAAGTCTGTAGTTTGCTTAAGTGGTTTATAGAGTCTGATTTCTTCATCCTAGTTCCAGACTCCAGATGTTGTGTGTGACAGCTGTGAGTAGTGTGAGATGCCTAGGTGGTCAGAGTTGAAAGTGTGCAGGAGGAAATCAGAGGGTCATTCTTGGGAGCTTTAAAGGAGAGAGGCAGAGGCAAAAAGGCCTTGACAAACAGCATGATTTCCCCCTCCTCAATTACCAGTTGCCAAATGGCAGAATCACACTTTCACTGGGAATGATGTTTCCTGGAAAAGTTGGTGAGTGTACTTGTGCTGCTACTGGTAAAAAAAACACTGGTATTTTACTGGTATTACCGATAAAAACATTGGATAGCTAGAACATTGAAGTTACGCTGACAAAAAAAAGGAGAAACCTTCATAGGGGGAGGGAGAAGTCTTGGGCATGCCTCTGTCTTAGTGCACTTCCGATTGCAAGGATTTGGGTTGCTGCACTTTGTTCTCTTTTCCTCTTTCCAGTTTCATTAAAACACTCTGACGTGTTTTAGTGCTCGGCTGACTTTATTAGGACGGAAATCATGAAGCTTATCACAGCCTAGAAATACTGCCAGGATATCCATATGCAGAAATATCTCTGGGATGTGCTGTTGGAGACTGGGAAATCAGCAGTCAGCTGAAGTTTACTATTTAATGTATAAAAATCTTGTCAGGGCATTTGGTAGATCCGCTGTTGTGTACTTGCTTTTTGTACAGTGGCTTAATAAAATGCTCAGGATTGATAAGTTTGGGCTGTAGTGTTTTTTTCGTTTCCTCATGGTACTTGTTGAAGGCAGTAACAGATTTTCATGGAGTTTTTGGCTGTTGAATCAGGCTTCCCTATGTGCTAATGCTGTTAGTGTCACCTTGTTAGATGGTTTGATGTGTTGGTGTAATTCATCTCCAAAAGGAGAGAACTTGGCTCCTTTCCTATGAGAATTAAGGCTTTTCAGTACTCGGAGAATGGAAAGATCATATGGGTGACATTTTCGAGGCTGTTGGTGTCTGATTAAATATTCAGCTGCCTTGTGTATTAAAACATTGTATCGCACAGTTCTGATTTTTAGATCTCAGTTGCACAATGCTCACTCATCCTCAGTGTGGATATGGACTATATTAACAACCATGGCAATGCAAAGAAATTGGTTCATCTGTCCTTAGACTTGCCAGTTGTTAGCATTTAACCCAGAGGAATTTCTTATCTTACCTTACCTGTTTTTTTCTTCCCTTTGTTTCTATCACCATCTCTTATCCAGGCAAGCTAGTAAGACACTTATTTTAGAGAACCTCTGAGCACTTTCCTTGCTGAAAGCAACAACCAAGACGAGCAAAAGCTCTGAGCTTCTTGTTGTCAAGCTGGGGAGGCAATGAGAAATTTTGGCCAGGTGTCCAAGCAGACTGAAATCACTTGAAACTCTTCCAAGACGCAGCTTCTTCTCACCAGTGAAGAAATCCAGATTTTGACACTGAAGGTGTAACCTCAGGGCTGGTAGTTTCTCAGGCAGTAGAAGCCATCTGGTGCTGTTCGTGTACATCCCAGAACACATATGGCTGAAGGATTTTGCCACGTCCTCTAGCAAAAGCCTGTCTTGTGAGCAGCTGGAAGCTATACATAGAAAGGGTGTACCAACTCTCTGATAAAATTACTAGGAGTAGAAAGGCTAATTAATCATTCATTGCCTGTGAATTCTAATTAGAGCAGTATAACTGAGTGCTTTGTGCTTCTAGCAGTCACAGAAACTGAAAATCTTGTATAGCTTTTCAATGCTCTGGGGGCAAAGCACAGGCTCTGTTTTATAAATAGTGAAGCTATGGACTTGAAGGTGGGCTTTTCAGGGGTTTTCATTCTTAGCTCAGCTTTACTGCCATTTCCAAACCTTCAAGCTAAATGCACCGATTGTCAGAAAGCTGAGTTACAGAAACATGCACCACTTATCCTCAACTTTTGCAAACCGAAAAAACACAAGAGCAGTCCTGGGAAGCAGGCCTGTCACCTTTCAGAGATGGGCTATCCTGGTGACGTTTTGCCTCATTCTTTACTCCAGTGTGTATTTTATGAAGAGATCTGACAAGGTTAAGAGCAAAAAAGGTCAAATCTTAGTATGTCCAAAAAAAAGTCAAACCTTGATATGTGTATTTGTGGTTCTGTGGGTTAAAGAGGACAGAAGAAGAGAAATGAAAGTTGGAACTCCACCAAATGTGAAGAACTGACTTTTGACCATTGGTGCTGTTTTGAGACAGCTGACAGCTTCAGAAAGAAAAGATTGTGTCAATGTGTACTTCTTGGAACTTGTAGGTTTTTGTTTGTATTTTGAAAGTTTCATGAGGTGTTGAAATACTGTATTGCATAACTCCTTCAGCCCTTCCCTGTTGCTTTCAGGGTTTTGTTCTGCTTAGTTTTGTATATAGCTGTGCCTGTTAAGCTCCACTTGACTGGTTTTATTCATCTGTTACTGAAGACACTATACTAAGAATAAACTTCACCCTTTGTGCCCTTCATCTCAGTGCAATGATACATCTTTTCTAAGGAATGAATAATGGTGTTGTGATGCTTTGGAAATTAAAACAAATGGATACAAACCACTAAAATGTGTAATATTTTGATTGAGGAAGGGGTGGGAGATCAATGATATAGTAATTGTCAGGTGTTTTTGATAATACTGCTCATGTTAGCTGGGAGAAGGTACATGCAGTGACTTGGCAAGCCTGATAATTAACTGGGACCCTTGTTGGACTGCCTGGACGGCCTGTACCCCCAGGGGAAGGCTGGCATTTTTCCATCTCCAGAAGGAAATGTATATGAGTGTGTAAAACTTAAACTGGCATTTACAGGCAAGCTGCTACTGACAGGGTCTTAGGAATGTACTGTGGTGAGGTGGGCCATACATGTGTGTTTCTAAAGGCAAAGATCTTCAGCTGCAAGACAGGCATGTTTTATTCTGTCTGTGGTTATCCAGGGTGTCTAGATGAGACTGTACTCTGTTTCATGGGTGAGCAGTGCAGTCACTGAAGGCTTTCAGTGACACAGGGCAGCCTTTGAAAACAAGTTGATGTTTATTAGTCCCTTGAGATGGCACATAGAGCAAGGTCACGTTTGTGTTGCCAAATTAAACTTAAGATGGAGCCAGTGGGGACTGAAACAACCGTGGATTTCTAAGCCTGTTGTATGTCCTCTCAGTTTCCCAGTGTGTGAAGTCCTTGCCACAGCCTCATACCTCAGGGCACTCTTTCTCTATTTGCAGTACTGCCGTGGTCAGACTCCTGCCTGCTCCAGCTCCTGATACTGATCTTTGGTCACTGGAGTCTTCTGTCACCTTCCCGCGGTGCTCCAGTGGTTCAGGGTCAGCTCATGGTAGTCCTTCCACAGCAAATAAGACATGTATACTTACTGTGGCAAATACTGTATTCTCAGGGAAGAAATTAGCTCATTCATACCTGCAGGTAGCAAAACAATCTCTATTATGGGTGCCCCAGCATCCCATACTGTCCACATTTGCTTCTTTGTCAAATTTGTGATGTCCTCTGGAGTGCTGGGCAGTGTGCAGGGACCAGCTTTGAAAGAAGGGCAGGCTGGTGAGTTTATGACCACTTTGAAGAGCTCAGTTGCTCTGGATAAGAGCCAAGTCTCAGTGTACGCTGCCAGTAAGATTATAGAGAAATGATGGGTTCACGAGTCAAAGGGTTTCCCTTGGAGGAGTGGATGGCTTCATCCTTCTCTCCTTTTAGTGGTGTAATCCTCTCTAGCAGCAGCTTTTGTTTTGGGCTTTTGGGTCCCAGTACAGAAACACACTTGTCTGAACTTAGGTGGTGTGTCTGGCACATTGCAGCAGGTATTTTTTACCTTGCTGGATGACTGAGAGGAAGACACCATAGCCACATGTGCTGCTGAGATCCCTTGTCCACTGTTTGTTATTGACCTTAACCAGCCCTTACAGCTGCTGGCTGTTTAGAGCTCACAGATAAAAATAGGCTCCCTAAGTAATATATGCAAACGAACATAAACCAGGCTGCCAAGCAGTGCCATAGTTGGACGCTTAAGGGCCCAAGTGTGGAAGCTGTGTGTATTAATTGAGGACAAAATGTGTTACTAGATGGTAGGGCTAAAGAGTGTTTGGGTAGCAGGCAGGCCTCAAGCTCTCCTGGAAGTTTATGTGCTTATTACTTGTAAACTGCACCTCCAGTGAAGCACATGTTCTGGTGGCATTTTCCTCTGCTAGAATACATATTTAAATTATTGTCACCTTTTTCTTCCATAACACCCATTGTGGATTTTTCTCCTGCTCATTTTCTGACTCCCAGACTTATAAGGCAAGCCCTCCTAAAGGGAGTGCCTTCCTCCTACATTTATTTAAGACGTGGATTGATTGGTGTGAAGATTTTGATGCTGTGTGAGTGATTTCTGGATGCCCTTGATGTGGGGTATCATTTTCACAGAATGACATGTACTTACTCTTTGGTTTCATGTCACAGGCAAGTGGGACTTCAGTAAAACTGATTCCTGCATTGTAGCTTACACAGTGAAATCTTTCTTCCTCCAGCTGGAACATTTGTATTTATGATGAAAAGCAACTTTGCTTCTGTCTGGTGTGCAGAGAGTTTTTCCATCCGTTGTGTAATATTTCCATTTGTAAAAATTCTGTGTAATGAATAAGATCTGGTTATAGATATTGTAACAGTAGTTGTCAAGCCTGCTTCACTTGCTTAATGTGATGTAATGATGAGAAGTCAATTGTGGGTATCTCCCAGAGGACTGAGTGATGATTTTTTTTCTTTTTTTATCTTTTATACCTCTGTTAAGGCCTTCTTGCTTTGCTTCCTTTTTATGGGACTTTTTTAATGAGTGTTTGACATGGGATGTTGTAACACACACATCAAACAGTAAAGCAGGGTGTGGTGTATGGGTTGTGAATGACATCCAGCTTTGTGGATGACTCGTCTTCATTGGACGTGAGAGCTATGGAAGATTAACTATGTTTTACAGGGTCTGCTGACTTCTTGGTCTTGGCTGATTCCTGAATCAATACCAAGTGAGAAAACCTCAAATCTGGGAAGTCTGCTTGTTCTTAACTAACCTGATAGGTGGTTCCCTGTGTCTGAGACTGGCTGGGTATAGTCTGTCATTGTGCTTAGGGGCATGTACCTATCTGCCTTCTATGGCTTTCAGACCAGGCTTTCCAAAGAGCTCAGCAGTGACACATTTTCAGTAAATCTAGTGCTTTTTCTCATGTAGGAAGTCTTTTAAAACTAAATTGTGTATCAGTGCACTCATTTGAATGGCTCTGCACACAGATTTGCACCGACCTCATGTCTGTGTGTTACTGTGAGATGTCTGAGAGATGAATCCTGTGACCACAGAGGGTTTTTTTGTTTCCCTCAGAGCAAATTGGAGCCCTGGCTGGGCAGCACATTGTGCATGTGGCCTGTGGGGAGTCTCACAGTGTGGCACTCAGCGACCAGGGTCAACTCTTCTCTTGGGGCGCCGGCAGCGATGGGCAGCTGGGACTCACCACTATGGAAGATGCAGTGATGGTACCAAGGTAAACATTTAACAGGTTCAGATTTCCTTAAGGAAGCTCCTTGAAGGTGATACATCAAGGGTTGCTCACCTTCCAGCCTGGCATTGGTGGGAGAGTCACTTTCTCTCAGTGGGGCAGTAATAGTGCACTTCCCATGTAGGGTTGTAAGGGTGATTCCTTCTCCTTTTCAGTACTGTTCTGGTGTTTCCTGAGCCCCCCAGGACTCAGAACAGTCCTCAGGAGGTTTGAGGTAGGACAGACCTTCTGTGTGTGGGTGGTTGAGGCATGAAAAAGAAAATTGGAGTGTGCTTGGCTTCCTCAATGAAAAATGCCATAATGTTTTACACAGAGCATGGAGGTGCATGAGGGAGGACTCAAAAACAGAAATGCTGTGAGACTTGTCTCTCTTTCAGTCCCTAGGACGATAGGAGAGCTATTTCAAGAACAGGGAAATAAATTATATGGCTGAATGAAATGGCACTTCAGCTCTGAAACTCTTTTTCAGTGTTACCTGTTAGCAGCAAAGCTACTGCACCATCCTGCTGGAATTCTGAATAGTGAGTGTTTCTCAGAAACTTTAGGATAGTGACCAGTTTAATTAACTTATTTAATGTCTCTTACCTGTGTCAGAGAACTAATAGGCTTAAGTGCAAGGGCCTATAGAGATGGTGGTAGGGGCAGAGGCCAGTGGCAGACACCAAGATTCCTCCATCCAAAACAGTTCACAGTTCTTACCTTACTACCATAGTAATGGTAACTGGTCCCTTTGCACTTCATGTTGTTTTATCATACTGTGTTAACAGCAAATGTAGCCTGTCATTTGGTCTGCCACTGCAGATCCAGTGCAGAGCAGAACTTTGGGACATCTCTCTAGGATAGCTGTCATTGTTGAAACAGTATTTAAAGGAAGAGTTTCAATTACAGAAGATTAATGTTTGAGCTGAAGGGCTCTGTGGGAAGACAGTCCTTAGCTGGCACATGGTTCCGATATAACTAGAGAGAGACAGGCTCACATGTCAGTGTGATAGTGCCATTTTAAAAATTACATTTTTGTGAAATAACTTGAACCTTTGTCATGCTATTCTCTGTACAAAGCACTGAAGAGGTTTTGGTGTTGTAACTCATAGGAACTGCTAGGCCCCTGACAACATGAAAAATGTCAGTGCCTGAAAAAGAATAGTGAGAGAGACACCAAGAAACAGCTATTTCCACCATTTCCAGATGGTTGGATTCAGTGTTACAGTAGAAAACATAGCCGAGTTAGTAGTCAAGTGTCTCAAGGTCTCCACAGATTTACATCTATTATGTATGGATCTGTATCACCTTCAAGACTGTGTTCGTCAGTCTCAAAACCATAGGTTGTGTGTATTTGTAAAACAAATATCTGGGTGGAAATCATAGTTTTTATCTAAGGTGATACTGTATTTGTGGACACTTATTCTAAAATAGTGTCGTTGTCTTCAGGTTGATAAAGAAATTGAACCAACAGACGATACTGCAGGTTTCCTGTGGGAATTGGCATTGCCTGGCTCTGGCAGCAGGTACTGTAGCATTCACTATTAATTACCAAAATTTGTGCTGTTATTTTGCACAGTGTCCAAGACTGCATGTTTCTGCAAATAAATCAAGGACATCCCATACCCTGACTGCTTTCAGGCCACATGGGATGTTATAAAATGGATCAGGTACGATGAATATGGAGGAAAAGCGTTGCCAGTACTGTCAAGAAAGAAAGCATTACACACAGACCACCCACTGTCTCAGGGGTGAATAATGGCAGGAACATTTAAAAGCTTTCAATCTTGATATAGAAAAATGTGTGTAATTAATGTCTTTATGCTGAAATTATCTTTGGCTATTACTCTTCTGTGTGCAACATGTGGACTGTTCTTTGTTGCACTGTTTAAATTACAGTAGTTGTATGTTGTATTTTGCACTTAGTTGCTTGTCTGTTTATTTATCTGGTGGCTTCAGGCTGTGCTTTTATTTGAGCAAATAATGTCTTGCTTGATTTTATTTTATTTCTTTTTTATCATGAAGGAGCAAAGCCTCCAGCACTGTTTCTTGTTCATTTTGACAAACTTGCTTTTCTGTTGACTAGCTTTTACTCACCATTCTATTTCTTTCTTTGTTTTAGATGGCCAGTTCTTTACATGGGGCCAGAACCACTATGGTCAGCTGGGCTTGGGCAAAGAATGTCCCTCCCAGGCCAGTCCACAACGTGTCAAGTCTCTTGATGGGATTCCTTTGGCTCAGGTTGCTGCAGGTGGAGCCCACAGTTTTGCCCTTTCTCTCTCAGGAGCTGTGTTTGGCTGGGGGAAGAACAGCTCAGGACAGCTGGGACTGAGTGATGAACGAGGTATGAAAATTATGCTCCCAGGTGAAAGAAGGATAGACTACTTTGGCCTAGGGTCTCCTTTTGCATTGACAGTGTATTTTTAGTGAGTAAATCTGTAATGCTCAACAACTCCTCTTTGGACAAATTGCTTTGTCCATATTTTGTTTGATGTTAGTGGGGAGCAAAGGCTCTCCCTGAAGAACAGCAGGCTGAGGCCATCCTCCTGTTTGCCAACGTAATTTTTGACTGGTGAGCATCTGTATACAAAAAAAAGATGGCAACACAGAATATCTCCACGTTGTAAAATGCTCTCTAGTTTATTCGTTGCACAATTTGCCAGACACATACTACAATGGCAGTTTTTTCAGGTGCCCATGTTCAGTGGAGCCTAGCCATCAAAAGGCTTGAAGATAGGTTTATAAATGAGGCTGAAGAGCAGATATGACTTTACCACTCACTACTCTGAAAAGCCCAGATCTCCTGTGCTTGTTGTTCACACATTCTTAACTTTTTGCAATAAAACAAATGAATGGGAGATTTTCTTCGAAGCTTCAAATCAACCTCTTCATCATTTTCTGCGTAGTTACTGAATAGCTTTAAGCTCTGCATAGTTGCTGAATGTTGATGTGGTACCTATCATGCACAGATAACTTATTTTGCATAAGTGAGTACACAAGATGTATATACTTTGTAATTGTTATGTTACATAATGCAATAGCATATAAACACTATGTTGCAAGGGCAAAGGGTTACCTCACATTTTGTGTATCTATAATGAAATTAATTTTGACAGCCCACCTTACCAACTGAAACAAGTTTAAAGCAATTACTCAAAAAACAGCCTGTATTTTAGCAAAGGAGGTTAATACGTTGTATGCATGTTTTTTGTCTTGCTTCACACTTTTCGGAGTACGAAACACACTTGTAAAACTTGTAACATATTTTGTCTTCTCTCAGAAATGCTACAGGTCTGTTCTCTTGTACTGTATGTAAACTAGAGCTGATCTAATGTAAGAGCAGCAGTGTTTTTTCCATGTAGATTGCCGGGTAATTCCTTCTAATTTCAACAGAGCTGCAGGTTACATATGAGAGGCTTGCTTTGACATGGGGCTAATCTAAATGCACAGAATAGGCATCTGCTCACGGGGCATTGCTGGCCAGGGATCATACTCTGCTTACCCCTCAGTGCATGGCACTGTAGTAAATATGTGATATTTATGGTAAGTGAATCAGGTAAGACAGTGTGAATTATACTTGGTGAACATGAATAGTGAAGTCTACAAATATGGGGATTCTGCTGCGCTTGTTATTTAAACAATTATGCTGTAGAGGTAGGTGTTCTTCCTGTCAAAAGAAAGATCAGAGTGGTAAAATATAGAAAAAAGTAAATGGAATCTGCTCTCAATTCTAAATCCATGGAAATATGACCATTTTCCTTTCACTACCCGGAAGAAAAGCACCTTATAACTCCTTAGGTGAGAATCTTAAAAAGTGGACAACTTCTATAGAAAGAAATCTGAGGTTTTGTTGGTATAAAGTAAACAGCTGCTCCCCTTATTATCTAACTGTTTTGGGGTGTCTACTGCTCCTTGAAATGCTTAGCTTTTATTTTTACATCAGTAAAACCTTGCTTACTGTGTTCATCCCCGGGAGACACACTTATAATGATTAGGAATGTCAGAGAGAAGGAGAAGAGCATCACTTAATGGTCGGCAGTGATTAGCCTTTGCAAGTAGAAGGATCTGCTTAGAGGATGACAGCAGAAGGAAGGCTAAGTATTTAAATACACACTGGGATTCAGCTTGTCATCTGTGTTGCACAAGTGTCTCCTACGTGTCAGAGTTGTTCTACATGGAAAAGGTCTAAGCAAGGTTTTGGAAACAAATGTTTGCAGTCATCACTGAGGAGTCTGAAATGGGGCATGAAGCTGGAGGTGGATGTAGCTAGGCTGCACTCATCATATCTCCACATGGAAAGTGCATGTTGAGTTTATACAAGATTCTCAACATTTTTATTCTTGCTCTGGACAATTTTGTTTGAGTCAGTCAAGTCTTGTAAGAATTGGAGAGGAAAGGTGGCAGTGAAGTACTCAAGGACATGGTTTTTTTCACCATTGTTGTTTAAGCTTCCCTTGTGCTCATAGACCAAGTCTGAAAGTCAGACTGCCAGTGGTTTTCTCAGACATGTAGGTTTGTGTTTATAAACAGCTTCTTTATTTTCTTTGTCTTCAATGCAGACCGAGAATCCCCTTGCCATGTGAAGCTGTTGCGATCTCAGAAGGTTGTTTACATCAGCTGTGGAGAGGAACACACAGCAGTCCTGACAAAGGTAAATCTGCTAACTTGGGAACTCTGACTACTGTCTTGCCTGCCTGGTGGTTTCACAGTAGTTTCCTGAGTAATGGTAGAAAAGAACAGATTGACTTACTGTATTCCTTCTGACTCCAGTAAAAGAAACTAAGTGGAAAGTATAGCCTAATTATTTATTCTGAGATTTATTGCCAACATGATCCTTTGCTGGTTTTGAAGATGAAGATGTTAATAAACTGTGGCAATGAATAGCAAAACTCAGGTGAATTGCTTAAAGAAATTAGCTTTAAGCAAAAAAAATTTAACATGCACATCCAAAGGGGTGAAAATAGTGTTTTGTTGGAAAATAGTGATACTGTGCATCAGAGTAAGATGGAAGCCAAAATTAATGAGTGTTTAAATGAAACAGTCACTCTCAGCATTTACAAGAGGTTTACAATTCCAAACCTGCTGCTTCCAAGTGGTGTATAGCTCAGTGAACAGAGGAGAGGGCTAGAATTTGAAAGATAACTTCTCAGTTCTTGCCTTGCCTCTGCCACTTTGTAGCTGTTGCTTCCTGTTTTGGTGCCTCAGTGTCTTCCACTGTAAAATGAATTTAATAGCTGACTTTGGGATCCCTGTGGGAACAACACCATTGTAGAAGACTAGTTCTGCAGAAGCTCATGTTCAAAGAAAAAAGTCACAGTGTGTTTTTGATCAACAGCTGACAGAGATGTGTGTAAAGTATTGGCTGCTCAGATATGTTTAAACCTTGCTGGGATTTCAGATTCATCTGGTGATGGTGGAGGGAAGCTTCTGTAATTTAGACATAGATAAAGATAATTCTGTTCATTTCTGATGGGTGGCAAGGTATCTTATTTGGAAGCTGCATTAGCAGAACCCAAATTTCTCTTCTGAATCCTTTGGAAATCCCCAGCAATCTCTGCCTAAGCTTGGGCTCATGCTGAAACTGGAGTCAGATACTGCTGGGTTATGAGTCCCTAAATGGAGACTATGCTGTTTGATTTGCTAACAGAGTGGAGGGGTGTTCACGTTCGGTGCAGGTTCCTGCGGGCAACTGGGACATGACTCCATGAATGATGAAGTGAACCCCCGAAGAGTTCTTGAGCTAATGGGCAGTGAAGTATCCCAGATTGCTTGTGGCAGGTAAGTCCTCTGTGCAGTCAGAAATTTTCTCTGGTGGAGGTTAATGCTGATACTGAGTCATGTAGATAGGGGGAATAGTCTCGCTTCTGCATTCTCTGTGTCAAAACTAAATTAAATTAAATTTTACTTTCCATGAGAATTTTAAGACCCTTTAAAGGAGATTGGTTTTTAGTTGGGGTTGAACCCTGTGCTGTTACCTGTAAAAGATACTTTTCCATCTTAATAATTCAGCAAGAGTTCAAAGCAGCAGCCCATTTGGTCACAAGTTTCCAGCCCCTTTCATGAAAAGTGAGTTAGTAACACTAGTGGTGTGTTGTTGGCTTTTGATTTGTACAGGCTTAGCAAATGGCTAGGCTAATACTGTGAGCCTGATACCAACACAGTGCTGGCACAAGCTGCTCTTTGTCATTTCCACCTAAAGAACTCCATCCCATAAACTGGTGCCATCAGGTGGCAAAAACTGAGCATTGGTGCTCGTGTAAAGATGCTGCTTGGCAACAGCGCCTGGCCTAGGGGAACTGAGAGTAAGTTTTAGGCTGCCTTTGTTTTGTTGGTTTGGTTTTATTTTTCTTTTTTTGTTTTTGTTTGTTTGGCTTCTGTTTGTTGTTTGGTTGGCTGGTTTTAGTGATTTTTTTTTTTCTCTTAGTGTGGCTTTTCTTATTATTATTAAACAAGGCTCAAACTTTGTACCCATCTCTTACAGACATCACACTTTAGCCTTTGTGCCTTCTTCAGGAATGATCTATGCATTTGGCTGTGGAACAAGAGGCCAGCTGGGAACGGGGCACACTTGCAATGTTAAGTGCCCCTCTCCTGTCAAGGGTCACTGGGCAGCTCATAATGGGCAACTCTCAGGGAAACCTGGTATGTACTATGCACAATTTGGACATAAATAATTTCATTTCACCCATGGCTGTTCAAAGACATCTTTACATTGTTCCATGAAATTTCTGGAAATAGCAAAAGAATCCCCAAATGCACTATGGAAATTACCTTTTACTCTCTCTGTTAATGTCTGCCATCTCCCTTTTCTCTTTTTATGGCAGAGTTCAGCATTTGGCAATCTTGAGACTTCAGAAATTGTACTAATAGTGAGTTCTGAAGGCTTTGTTCTCTCTTTAAAGCCCCTACTGCAGTTTAAAAATGACAACTTTTCCTTCCTGCCAGACCCTGTGTACTTCTCAAGAAAGTGTTACAGTGCTTGAGTTCCAGCTGATTTCAGCCTGGCCTTCAAAGGACCCAGGTGCTCCTGGTAGTTGTACAGGCAGTGCAAATGTGGGGGAGAAAGCACAGTAGGGACTTGCATTCATCAGCCTCTAACACAACTGTGTCTTTCTTTAACAGATGCCTGTAAATATCATATTGTTAAACATATCTTCTCTGGAGGAGACCAAACATTTGTGCTTTGCTCCAAATATGAGGTAAAACAAATGAAATATCTTTTCAAGTCTACTCCTCTGTCCCAGCCTTCACAAGGCATCTTTTGTTTTTACTAGAATCTTTTGAAATTAAAGTGTTGCTTTGGAGTCCATTCTGCCATACAAACTCTGCCAGCTATGACAGTTTTACAGCTCTTGAGGAGTGGCTGAAAGTTGCCTTCCTTTTAGAGGCACATCCAAGCCATTGGGATGATCCTGATTTCACTTTGATCAGCAGGGAGGGGAGTCCAATCTTTGCATATTGGAAGCAAAGGGCTGCTTTCCACCTGTGGCATTGGGGTCTGCATGATTAGTGTTGTAGGGCCATGAACCACATAGACTGGGATTTTGTCAAGCTGTGCGGGATAGAGGGCTCAGTGCTAATTTGGTTTTTCAGCTTTTGTCTTCTTTTTTCTTTCAGTAAGTGTTTGACATACACTTTTGAGTCATGGAAATAGTTCTAGAATTAATGTGGTAAACCTGTAGTTATACAGGACAGTATTTAAGAGGGAAATGATTTTTTTATTTTCCTCTTTTTAAAATATATTTAATGATGGTTTTTTTCCATACCTCTTCATGCCTTCCCTTTTGGACTTCTTAGTAATGCCACAAGTTCCTAATCACACCTTTTCAGAGACCACACTAAGGAAGCTATCAGTTATATATTAAAACAGAGATTATGGATAGGTAGGAATTGTTTTACAAGCCTTGTCTTTGCTGAAATCTGTATCTTCTCACAGAATTCCTTGCCTGCTGATGATTTCCGGACCATAAATGAAACACGTTACACCTGTTTAATAAATGATGAAACTATAGATGTCTGGAGGCAAAAGCTTTTAGAAAAGAACAGTTCTAATTCTGTCAAGTAGGTATTGTGGCACTGGACAAGCCTTTTGTTGAAAGTTCTATTGAAATAATTTTGTTGGCTTCCGTGCCATGCTTTCACTTGAAATTTAGCAACCTTTTCAAGTGTGGTTCTTGATCATTTCCAAGGGGAGGACAGTTGCCAGTCACAAAGCTGCCAGGTGAGAGCTTCTGAGCAAAACCAGACGAACTTGAGGCTGCCTCAACATTGCAAATGGTGGGTGGGAAATGGATTCTAAAGTTGTCTTTCATTGTGTGCTTAGAGTTCATGAAAAGCAGCAAGAACTTGTGAACAGACTGATTAAGTTCCTTCCCAAGTGTGCTTGCCATGAGAAGGGCAGCATAGGTGGAAAAGAGGCACTGCTAACACTCCTTTCAAAGAGGGACATTACATGATCCTGAATGAACTTCTTGCCCTCTATGCCTCTGAAGGGATGACCCTGACATTGTTTCCCATAGAAGGAAGGAAAGAGAGCTGAAGAGATTTGCTGGGACATCCGCTCTTAACCTGTGTCTCTGTTTTCTTTTGTCTTCTTGCTGCAAACAGTAGTGTTGTTCAGATACTGTCCTCAGCTGCGTGCTGGAATGGAAGCTTCTTGGAGAAGAAGTAAGTGGCAAACTTCCAGAAGTGTGGCTTTCCCTTGAGGCAGACTGGATTCCCTTTACTTCACTCACTGCTGCAGTGGGATTTGATTTTTTTGATCAGATGAGAGACAGGGGCAGAGAGTGTCCCCTAAAGAGGTGGCTGGTCAGACCTGGGTAAGGAAGGCAAATGGTCTAAGAAAGTGCATGGTGAGTGTACTATAAGGCACAGATTTCTTGGAATTGTCACAACTGTAATTTTTCCTTACAAAATGAGTATCATCATCTTTAAAAGAGAGGGATAGGAATATGACATTAAAGGAAATGAGTTAAGCCAGGTATTTGAGTAGTCTCTTACCCAGCTGAGTTAACTGGTGGGGGCTGGTGCATGTGGAAGGACACTTCAGCACAGGCTGCTCTTGAAAATACACCTGGGGCAGCATGGAATCACTTTTCTTCTGGGTGACATCCTGCTTACAAAAGGAGGAATTTCAAATGGGTGTAACCAACAATAGGTGGTGGCAAGGATGTGGTATACATAGCTGAGTGAAAGGCTGTGGGTTGGGAATGCTTGTGTTGGCTGTGTCTGTAAAGACTGATGAGGTAACAGCATAAGATGGGGAGGAGGAGAAATTTTTATGGTGATGTGATGAATAAATGACCTGTAACTAGATGAAGAAAAACTCAGTTACTCTGAGTAATCTTTCATAATATATTCCAAGAACAACTTAAAAAGAAAACAATTTACTCATTATTCTTGTGTTTTTCTGCTTGCCCAATGGTTTCTACTCTTAGGGTTGTGACAAGACAGCATGTTATTGCATCAGGAGAGTTGAGTCTTATTGGTTTAAAACACTCACTGAGGTGACTCAGTCCAAGTTGTTGAGTCACTTTAAAGTCTCACGTCTCCTTTGAATGTGGAAATGAGTGGAGTTTATGACTTCATCACCCCAATGCAGTTGTTCTTCCACTTTAGCCATGTCCTAGCAAGGGCAAGGCTTAACTTTTACAGAAAATATTTGGCCAAATTAATGATAAATTCTGAAGCCTCACTGAAGTGAGGCTGTATTTGTCTGTACCTTTATATGTGAAGTCTTACCTCACGGTGCACTTGATAGGAATACCCCAGTATATCCCTCTGGTATCCTAACGCCGTATAGGCCTGTTTGCAGTACAGCATTGTGGTGCACAGGATTAGATGGAAGAGCAGCTTCTCCGTGGCAGTGTGACCGAGCCTGCCTCAGTACTACTTTTGCACAGCACAGCCTGAACTGCTCTGTACCACAGTGTGTCTCTGGGGAGCTATTTCCAACCTGGTGCCTGTGCTGTGATGGAAACAGCCATTCTACTACAGCAGGCTATGTTTAGCTTGTCATTTTGTTGTAGTCACACCATCAAACTGACAAATGCATCCCCTCTTTATTAGCTACCTTTTCTTTCAGAGTGTCTAATACAGTGCTGTCTTGGATGAGTAGTGGCAGATTTGGGAAATCCTTAAGGTCAGTGGAATTGTAGCACTGACCTTTTTATACTAGCAACTGCAAGGGTTTATGTGCAGCTGTACTGCAGACAGCAGTGGGGAGAACCTCTGCTATAGATGCTGATCATGCTCTTGATGCTTAGCTGAGTAACTCACCTGCTGGACTGGACATTTGGTGTTGCCAGGGCTGGCTGTTGGACTACTGTCTTCCACGGGCTTGCCTTCATTATCCCTCTTACACAAGTAGCCTGAGCAAATTAAAGCCTTTCAAGCACAGCAGAAAGGACAGCATGTTTGCTACAACTAAAGACCATGCAAAGGCTATTCTCAACTTTGTTGTGTTTTGATTGTGATGGTTGTTTAGTTTTAGAAAGTTTTGAGAGAGGAATTGCCAAAAAAGTTACTACTCTGAATATCTCCATGTTTTCTTTTGAAAACCCTCGTCTAATGTCCTCTTGTATGACAGTTCCTTTTCTTACTGACTATGATGGAGCAGATTTAGCTGTAACAGTTGTGTGTATGAAGACAGTGCAGAGCACCCTGGTACATACGATAGGTACCAGGTAGGTTTTTTTAAGCAGTCCAGCCTGTCTAGGTGGGCTCTTAAGTCAGTGAAGGAGTCCTGGGGAAACCTAAGACTTTGATAAAGTGTTTCTCTGCGAGAATCCCAACCCTAACCAAGGCCCAGAGGAATTTAGAAGGGAGAGTTGTTTTTACCAAGAAGACTCCAACTTCTGCCTTGTTGCTGGCCTTATGAATTCCTTAGAGGTCATTTGTCCATTGCTTGCTGTCAGGCCACGTCAGTACGTGCGTAATGGTGTCTCTTCCTTGAACTTATGCTTGTCTGTCTGTGATTTCTTTTTTAAAGAATCGATGAACATTTTAAAACTAGTCCAAAGATCCCAGGGATTGATCTGAACTCTACCAGAGTGCTGTTTGAGAAGCTGATGAACTCTCAGCACTCCATTCTCCTAGACCAGGTAATGCACTTCTGAGGTTTTGGGTATTCAGAGGGGAAATTAAGGCTTTATCCCTCTCTAACATGCAAGTACCAGCAGCATTTTTGGGGAAGACACTTCACGGTATCAGTGGATACTTCTCCATTGACCTGGGCTGATTTTGACCTTCTCAGAATATGTCTCTAAGACTTGTTTTGAAATGGCACTTAATACTTGAATGTCTGTTGAAATTAATTCTGTGTATGTTATACTTGTAAATAATTACTATGTATCTATCAGGAGTTGAGTACTTTATGGTTGCATAATTTATTCTAACTTGGAGAATTTCTTTCAGAAGTGCAGAGCTGTGGGATAAAAGCGTATATGTTCCTCTTGCTGCTTTTAGCTATATTTATAGCTTTGGGTTTTTTCACTCTGGGTTTGACTTTTAAAACAGGGTTTGACCATTTCATCAGTTCTTAAACATCATCTACATTGTAGGTGCTCTATCACCCAGAATAAGTTGTCTGTTTTGTTTTGTCTTTCTCTAGATACTCAAGAGCTTTGAAAGCTTTTTGATTCCTCAGCTGTCCAGCTCACCACCAGATGTCGAGGCAATGAGGATCTATCTGATTCTCCCTGAATTCCCACCCTTCCAAGACTCCAAGTATTATATCTCTCTAACACTTCCTCTAGCAATGGCTATTCTGCGTTTAGATACCAACCCCAGCAAAGTTCTTGGTAAGAATCTGTCATTTAGGATCCATGTTGCTCTCAGCATCCCACTGGGACACAAAGTATTGCCTTTAGGATTTTTCAGTCACCAGTTTGTGTTGGGTCTACTGTTAGTGGCAGCAGTTGGGTATAATTTGTGATAAGTGTTGTTATGAAGCAGTCTCCTCTAAAAAGCATCTGGGAAACAAAACAACTCTAGGAATCCTCCCCCCAGAAACCTCTGTTCCCATGTAAGAGAATTAGAATTTGAATTTTAAACATGAACTCTGAAGAAATTAAGAATGTGTCATGCAGGTAAGAGATGGGAAGTTAGTTACAATAATGTCAAGCATATAAAATTTATGGTGGTGTGGATGATAAATGAGAAAAAAAATTCAAGTTTAGGAATTGTTTTACTTTAGAAGTAAAATATTGTTTCAAAGAACACTTACTAGGGGGGTTAATCTAATTTACCTTCTCTGGTTCACCTATATTCAGAGGCTCAATTCCAGATAAGTTTGCATGCCTCTGTGGGAATATAGATTTTTATGTATCATGAAGATTAAATGACCTTATTTTCTTAAATTTAATCAGATATTGTTCACTTTAGAATATTCTTTCTGTATAAGGTAAATAAAAGAATATACTAAATATAGCATTAAGTTATTTTGTCCTTTGTAAGATGTGGGATACACATCTTGGTGTGTTGATGGTCTGTGATCAAGCTGAACAGTAAACTCTTCTTCCACTTCTGAGTCTTTCAATTTCTCATATTTTTTCCTGAGCTTATTTTGAGCCAAACAGAACATATGCTGCTTAATGATCGTGACTTATGTTTGTTGAGCTATTACTGTTCCTGTTAGCTTACTCTGTTTCTTAAGGCTGTATTGTACTAAATCTCATCATGTAAAATACTTGTGATGCATTCAGACCTCCAGAAGCATCACTCCAGTAAAGTTATTTTGAGGTTTAGTGATATTTTTCTTTTATTTTCTTTTTTTTTTAATTCAAAGAGGCTTTGGATCCAAGTTTCCTCCACAGAGTAGTCCTCTGTGATGTTTAACTTACAGAAATGTAGAGGATTCTCATATTTTACCTGTCAGAATCTATTGTCGTGTTGACACTTGAGAGGATAAACTGGTGTTTGTTTCTAACCGTTGACATGATGGTGTCCTGGACTCCAGCTTCTACTTTGCAGGTGGATTGGTTCTAGCAAAGAAGCTGATAGTCAGGGTCCCTTCAGAGGAGAGTTAAGGGTTACCTATCCTTGGCAAGAAAGAAATCAGCCTCTCTAGAGAAGGTTAGACCTTTAGTGCAGGTGTGTCAGGAGACACACTCTAACATCTGCTAGAAAAGTATGTGGTACTGCAGAGAATTGCCCAGGCAACTCTTATCACTCCTGAGAGACAACTGTTTGCCCACCAGATCACAGTATCTTGAATACCAGATACTTGAATTAAAGGTTGAAAACCCTCAAATTCAGGCTCTTGCACTGATCAGGGATTGGGCTTGGTAATGACAAGGGTGGTTGTATGAGAGTGGAAAGGGAAGAGCTTTTCAGTTTCTGGTATCTAGATGAATCTGCCTCACTTTCCTGCTCCTACAGCTAGGGCAGAAATAAGGAAGTTTTTCGAAAGAGTCTTCAGGTGTATTCCCCTATTTTCAGCTGTAACCTCTTATTTAGGGGTTACTCTGGCCTTTAATTCAGGTTTATATTGATGTCCTCTGCTTTCCAGATAACTGGTGGTCTCAAGTGTGCCCAAGATATTTCCTCAGGCTAGTGGACCTGTATAAAGGTGCAGTGGTTTACCTCCTCAGTGGAAGGAAGACACTGTTGATTCCAGTCCTGTTCAGCAGCTACATTACAGCTGCTCTCAGACTCCTGGAGAAACTCCACAAGGTAAGGGGAAAACCTGGGCATGTGTTGGCTCAAGATGATTCAGTCTTGTCTGCCCTTTGCCACTTGTCAGGGTAACAGTGGTCATGGGCTCTGGCTTGTAAGCTGTGTCACTGTCCACCAAGATACCACTTAGGAAAGATATTAGTGGTTTGCCTTAATCCGAGGTGCTCAAAGGTTGCTTAGGCCTGTCTCAAACACTAGAAATATAAAGAGTGCTGCTGCTGAGCCACCAGACTGTGTGCATTATGGCATCACAAATACTTCTCTCTTGATGGTCTGCTACCCCTGTGTTGTTGCTGGGTAGTCTGTGTGAGGAGGAGAGGGAGCTAAAATAAGTCAGAAAGAGGTTTACCTTGATTCTTCTTGGTTTGTACTAAAATATAAGAGACCATGTGTTTTTGCAAGACTTTCTCTGTCCTTTCTTTGCAAGCTGCTATAATTGATTTTATGAAAGCAAATCTGCATGTTCTGAGAGAAGTGGTGAATATATCCATATGTTAAAAACCATCTACTTTCTTCACTAGGTAAATCAGAAGGTTAAACATGTGGAATATGATAAGTTTTATATCCCTGAGATTTCCAGCTTGGTGGACATTCAGGAGGATTATCTCATGTGGTTCTTGCATCAGGCTGGAATGGTAAGAGGTTTCATGTATAGTCATGAAATAGCTGTCCATGTTTGTGCCTCTGGTTGTAGATCTGTATTTTCTATATCCTTAATGAGAGTGTAATCTATTCAGTGTAGGGGCATTGGTACATTAAATCTCTCAGATTTGAGTACTCGGTGGCTTGACAAAATTGACTTAAAAATAAGGCTGTCAGAAGAGCTGGAGCTTAACACTATTTAGTAACGCTTGCAACAGTCTCTGTGATTATTCATGTGAATTTCATTTATTCCTTGCACAAGGGGATTAATTCAGTCACTGGATCCTTTTAATGTTATCGAGACTTCAGGAGCCAAGTCCTGTATTCTAAAATTATAATTTTTACCCTTTACTTCTGCTGTTTAGGCAGGTATTGTGAATAATGTAGCCAGTGATCTTAAAATGTTGCTCTGTAAGAGGAGGCAGTGGCGTTCTGGCTAGGGGACTGAACCAAGCCTCAAGAGATGTGGGTTCTATTCCTGGCTCTTCCAGTAACCTGCTGGGTGATCTTGGGTAAGACCCTTCACCTCTTTTATGTCTCACTTTCCCATCTGTAAGAAAGGAGATAACTAAACTAAGGGCTTGAATATGCTATGTGGGAACCCGG
The DNA here is from genome assembly GCF_025592945.1 of Manacus candei. Taxonomy (NCBI): domain Eukaryota; kingdom Metazoa; phylum Chordata; class Aves; order Passeriformes; family Pipridae; genus Manacus; species Manacus candei. The sequence goes on along the minus strand of NW_026138076.1, from coordinate 38,155,992 downwards.
TGAGATTATTTATTATAGCAAGGAAAGGAATTCCAAGTGTGAAAAAACCACCAAAAAACTGCCCAGAGATGCTGCAAGACTAAAACCTGACTGTAGCTATAATTTTTGTGTGAGTTTTTATGGACTTTCTAAATGTTGTGTGTGCTGTCTGTCCCCCCCCCCCGCTTTCCATCATTTAAGTAGTGCTGCTGTGTGCTTACTTTTAGTGAGCAGAACAATAAAATACTGATTCGAATTTATGTAAGTGGTAGTTAAAGAGTTACAGATGTGTTGATGTGGCTAATGATGAGTAACTTGCATTGCAGGGGTGTTCTTGTATTGCCATGTTGTTGACCTTATGGTGTCTCCTATTGTTTCATATGGTCTCTGCCTTGGGGGTAGTTTTTTTGGTTTTCCTCTTAAGAGTAAGTTTCATCTATAATAGGCTAACATAGGCTTCTATGCCAGTTAGTCCTCTTAGTAATGTTTGATGTTCATGCGTTGTATTAGACTTGTGTTTTTTCTTGAGACGGAGTTCCCATGCTTTTCTTTAAGAGGAAAAAAATGAGTTGTTAGTCCAAGAGGAGAAAAATTTACTTTGGGTCACCTTTGAATGAATCCATCAAAAAAAATACAAGAAACAAAAATCGAAGAAGTAAAAGATTTTCATCTCTCTCTTTTTCTTTCACAGAAAGTAAGGCCATCTATCATGCAGGTAAGAAAATTGTTTTTCATTACTCTTATTTAGAGAAGTGTTCTGAAAGCTGTAGATAGGAACTAATCTGCCTGCCTTTCTTGCAGGATGCTGTGACTCTCTGCTCTTATCCTTTCATCTTTGATGCCCAGGCTAAGACCAAGATGTTACAAACAGATGCAGAACTACAGATGCAGGTAATCATTCTCTCTCCCAATTTTCCTGCCACATTTCTTTCTCTGCCTTTTGCAATGGTGCCTGCCTGGAAAGGGTGTCAGCTGGGAGTTGGTGTGTGCATCACATTATTGTTTCCATGATACAGGAGAGCACAGTAGCTGGAAAACCTCTTTGCCCTGGATGTTGCAAAGGCAGTGCTTGGTGTCTTTTCACTTCAAAATGTTTGGCAACATCAGAACTGCCAGATGTGCATGTGATGGAAATTTAAACCGTAGAGGGAAGGAGTAATTTTGTATTTATGATAGTCCAAGGATAAGAAATAAGGTGAGGTCTCTATTAGAGGAGCTGTAAGACTGGAGAATTAGACAAACTTTCTGGTAAGTGGACACTTTTTTCCAAGTTTCTGCCTAATGCAGGAGTGGTTGTTACTTCTAACAATGAAGTGAGAGTTGAAGACCAGCTGCTGATGCTGTTTGTGGTTGCAAGCAGGAGCTGTTGTCAGCAGCCCCACCTGCCTGTTTACTATGAAGGGCACAGACCTGAGGCCCTCTAGGAGAGCCTGTTGACAGGAGGTGTTCAGCTCCAGCACCCTTACCCTGTAGGTGGCAGCCAAGCCAGCTCAGAGCCAGGCTGTGACAAGGGCAGCTGGCCTCTGTTCCAGTGTAAATGTCCCAGCACCAGACATTTGCCTCCTGAGAGAGGCAAAGCACTGGGCACTGACCCTTCATCCAGTGCAGCTGGGTCTGGGACTAGTTCCATCCTTTGTGAAATGAGTTTACTGAGGTCTTTGGTTGTCAGATTCCTTCAGGGTGGAAAACTCATCACAGTTACTTGTGGCCATGGTGCTGGTTCCAGGTAATACTCATCTCTTAGCTCTTCTGTGGCTGCTTGGGCACATAGCCTGCAGCAAGGTACAGGAGGCTTGGCCTATGCTTGGATGCTACAGGCACCTTCTCCTGCTTTGATTTTGTCACCCTTCTGCATATGTTTTCAGCTGCCCAGTTTGTGAGCAGTGCACTTCTGAGAGGAGGGTATCAACCTTATCTTGGCAGAAGAACAGACTGGTAAAGGTTTTGCTGTCCACAGAGGTAGGATCTTAAGAAGGCAACCACATAGGGTCAGAGAAACCAGTAGTTCTGTGCATGCTGGAATGGAGGAAGCCTAGTTACCGGTGGACTTCTGTCTCAGGTTTAACTGACTTTGAAGCTGAATTTTCAAATGTGAAGTTGGCATTTACTATGGACAGTGCGTGAAAAATGTGTGCTATATGTGGCCAAAGCTTTGACTGGACTTTTTGCCTTGCCCAACTCCAGAAAATCCATGTGGATGAGGGCTTTGAATTGTATGTGGTGGGTTCTTGGTGCTTTACCAGATGCAGTTGTCAACTATCTCCTTGCTTGGTGTATTTGTAGCACTGCTTTCCCTCATGGGCTCTCTACCTCTTCTCAGGGTGTGTTCACATTTAGTTTCTGGCATTGGTAAGAGCATGAATAAAGGAATTTGATCTCTTTGTTGCTCAAACTTGGTGAATTGATCAGTGGACTCAAAACGCAAAACGTGTTGGTATGAGAAATGGTGTGGGAAATACCTGTAGGCATACAGGCACTCACACTTGTGCAGAGTAAGCATGTGATTCTTGAACCCTGGGGAAACCAAAATAAAAGTGTAATGCAGAAAGGAACACCGGGCATATTTGTTAACTGTTTTCCTTTCACAGGAAGAAAGAAGTTGAGCAGTGGCTGGTTTTAACCTCTCTTTTATTTACAGGTTGCAATAAATGGTGCAAATTTGCAGAATGTCTTTATGCTTCTCACACTGGAGCCTCTGCTGGCCAGAAGCCCTTTCCTGGTACTTCATGTTCGCAGGAGTAACTTAGTTGGTGATGCTCTAAGGGAATTGAGCATCCATTCAGACATTGATTTGAAAAAGCCTCTTAAAGTAAGTTTTCCCCATATCTTTAGCACTCTCTCACCCAGGAAACATTTCTGCAGCCTTTCAGCCATTCACATTACCACTTCACCAGTGTACAGTAGCTTCTGCGCAGGTAGAGCACACAGGAACACTTGATCTAATCAAGGCAAAGGTTGAGTGTTTCTCTTTTCTGACTCCTGGGGTGTCTTGGCAGGAGGCAGCTTACAAGGTTGCAAGCAGAGGGTTTACTCTCTTCTCTCAGTATGTCTAGTGTACAAGGGGCAGGGGAGGAAACATTTCTATATTATTCAGTGTCTGTTTTACCCTTCTACAGGCTATTTCCAATAGGACATGTTTTGTCTCTGAGAGATTGCTACAGTGTTCAGTAGCTGCTATCATGTTGCTGCTTTGGTTATTGGTACCACAGGTGGTTATTTATGATTTGCTGGAGGAGTTAAACACTTTCAAAATATCTGATTTGCCACCCCCTGTTGCCTTTCTGTCCCTGCAAGCAGAGCACTGAAAGGAGCTCATAGGTTGCAGTGCGTTTGGGCACTTTGGACAAATTGCTTTGCATGGCTTCCAATTAGGAAGATGTCTGATTCACTCAGTTTCAGCTCTGCATCCCTGTTGCTGACCTGCTTTTTCTACAGGTCATCTTTGATGGTGAGGAAGCTGTTGATGCTGGGGGAGTGACAAAGGAATTTTTCCTCCTGCTTTTAAAAGAACTCCTCAACCCTATCTATGGCATGTTCACTTACTACCCAGAGTCAAACCTGCTGTGGTTCTCAGACACGGTAAGCCTTTGCCCTCTGTACATGCAGGTTGAAATAATATGCTGCATTTAAATGACAAGGAAGTTAGAGGAAAACTATGGGAAAGAAATTATCTTCCTCTTGTTTTCTGCCCATGATACAATGTGAACTCTATTTTAAGTTAGTGTAGATAGGTCCATTAACTTTAGTAGAATGGCAATGGTTGTGCCTATTAAGGAGTTGGCTCTTTCTCTTTATTCTTATCCCATAATAAAACTTGTATTAAGGGTCAGATGACAGTTAATAGAACTCTTGTTATCTTGAATGTGACTGTCATGTGCTGTTGTACAGAACGAGAGGTTTAGGTGGTAATGGCATTAGAATTCTGTGCCTCCCTTGCTGTTCACATAATTGCAACCAATCCACTTAGTCATGCATCACTATCACCTTCAGGATCTAAACTTGTTAAGGCTTTATGTGAGGAAGCTCTTAAACAGCAAAACACATGGTTTCTAGTGGAAGGTGGTTGGTTTTGGGAAAGTTTGGAGTGCAGGATCTGTATGTGTCAGATAGCATTATGCTGGAGATGGTAGTTTATGTCCTTTTCTTCACCTTCCTAGGTAGCAAGATGGAAAATGGTGTTGTCAGTCTCCCCCTAAGTTGTAGCTGCCCTGGTGGGGTTCTTTTTAATTTATTATTTATATTTTACAAGGAAGGAAATTACATGGTACCTTTTGCAACTTGTAAACAATGTTATAGAGCAACCACTCCTCATGTCAGTGCTACAAAACAAGTCTTTTGACACCAAGAATAGTGACAGTGCAAGCACTGAAAATGAGTCACATACTTGGAACATTTAACAAACATAGGCAGCCAGTCTGTGACTGACATAACACTGTGAGAGTAAATATGTGAAGAAATGAAGGTCAATATGCCAACACTTGTGCTGGTATATTTGCCTGGGTGGCACTGTGGTTATGGAAAAGCTTTTAATTGCAAATAGGGTGGGTGATAGGGAAAGAATTGTTGTTAATGTCTAAATGCAGAGGTAGGTAAAAAGGAAATAAAAGGCAGATAAGATGGAAAGCTGCTGTTGCTATTTCCACAGCTTACCATGGCTTACAAAAGTATTTGAACATGGTTTCTGAATCTTTATTTCTGTGCCACACTACAACAAGGAATTCACAACAACACTGGGACCTGATGGGAACTCTCTGATTTTGTCCCAGCTGGAAAAGCAAAGGCTGTCATCTTAGTGCATGGAGGAAAGAGTACTGTGCATTGCACCAGTGTGTCTCATCAGGATTTCTCTGTGTGGTTTTGCAGTGTTTTGTAGAACACAACTGGTTTCACTTGATTGGCATCATATGTGGTCTTGCAATATACAATTTCACAGTGGTAGACCTTCACTTTCCCCTGGCTCTGTACAAAAAACTCTTGAACGTGAAGCCCTGCCTAGAGGATTTGAAGGAGCTATCCCCTACGGAAGGAAGGTATGAAAAACAAAATTTGCAGCTTTTCTGGGAAGGGAGACCATCCAACTGAGAACAAGAAATGCCAAACTAGGTAAAAGCTGATCAATAAAACACCTCCTGATCCTTCTGAGTGACTGGTTAATTTGGGCGACTGTGATCATAGCAAAATATATGAGCTCATGGTGAATTTCATGTAAGACTTCTCTCCCACAGGCTATTGGATCCATCTGCTTAGTCTCCCACCCTCCTGACCCCCTGAAACTGGGTATCAGCATAACCAAAAGATACCTAGCACACCCTTTTGAGAACAGGGGTGGTTGCATGCATGATCCCAGATCACAGCCTCAGCCTTTCTCTCAAGCCAGGCTCGAGTTAGATCTGCTGTGTGTCTCCTGATGTAGCCCCAGGTGGGAACTGTATGTAATGTGAATTGTCCCATCCCTGAGCCAGTGTAGCTATGACCTGCTCCCATGCCAGAAAGAAGTTGAATAGAGCGAAAGAATTACTTTTTCTAAACGGTGTATTAAATCTTTCTGCCTAATTGCATGGGGATATTGGTTCCCTCTGACACTGAGAAGTCAAGATCTCACTGTCTGACTGCCATCTTAGTTTTTTTCTGCTGAGTTTCCATCTGATTTGTTTGCACCAAGGAACGGCTGTATTTACATTAATGAGATAAAATGCCAGGGAAGACAGCAGCAGGATTTTGAGGGACAGGAGAGTATTTTTTACATGAGGAGGATACAGATATAATCCACCACTCTCTCTTCCTCCACTCCCTCAGACCTTTGTGTGGTAATAACAGAACTAGAACTTAAGAACTAGAAACGTAATCCAGTTAAAGGTGATCCATGTACTAAGTAGGCATGGACTGTATTGATAATTTCAATGGATTGACATTTATCCTGCTTCCTACAAAACATCTCTTTATTTGAGGTATATTTCTTTCTTACCATTTGGGGTGACTCAGATTCTCTCTCGCAATCCTGTTACCCACATGTATGATGCTGTTTACTTCTGCTGAATTTGTTTTCCCTGTTAGATGTATGGCTTTTTAAATATCTGATTTTTTTTCTCATTTCTTTCCCTACCTGTTATGTAGGAGTCTTCAGCAACTTTTAGATTACCCTGGGGAAGATGTGGAAGAGACATTCTGTTTGAATTTTACAGTAAGATACATTTAATATATCATTTCTGTGATTATGGTACAGTTGAAGCCTGTCTATTTGTTCATGTACTCGCCTGTAGCACATACCCCATGTTAATGTTAAAATGTTCTTTGCTGCCAGCCCCCCCTTGTTCTTTTGTATGTGGTCCTGAAAACTGAGCTAGTAAGTAGATTAAGCAGAGTGGTTTTCAAAATAACTGTGTTGTCACTGTGACACGCCTTAAATGCCATTGGCTAACTTCTCGTGCTAGATAGTGAGAGGGAATTCCAAAATCCTTCTTGAAAATAGAAGTTAGGTTTTGACATCACTAGGTCAATTCGTGAAATGCTAATGCAGTTTAGAATTTCCCTTGCTGTCCTAATATTAATATTTTTTTTTAAACTTGAAAGTTTGTAGTGTGTGTACTTGGCCAGACTTTCTTAGGAACAAAATGCTGGAGGCTGTTGCTAGGAGACTTGCTGAGGTAGTCAGCTTTCCTGTGTACTGCAGCAGTAAAAGGACTTTTTTTTAATAGCTAATAACCTAGATGCAATAGTTTCTGTTACACAGTAGAGATTCCCTGAAATTAAGAGTTCAATATTGATAAACTTTATAATATCAGATACGGCCCTCAACACGCACAGACATTTAGAACATACAAAGAGAAATGACACTGTTGTTCTCCAGCTGTGTTCTCCGCTGACTTGAGCAGAGTAAGGCCTTCCATGTTTCAATGTCTTTGCTTCAAAGTCCTAATGCTCTAACAGGTTGTGAGTGATGGGTTCATCAGCTCGATTGGGGTTTTCGACTCTTTGTCTGGGACCTGCCCTGGGGTAAAAACAAGGTACATGAAACTGCTAGTCACTGTGAAGAACCTTGCTGAGCTGGGAGAGTGGTGTCCATTTCCTTGTTTCATGAATGAGAGCACATAAACTCTCTTAGATCAGACTTATCTCTGAAGTGAGTCAGACCTGCATCTGACTGTCTCCTGCAAAACAGAGCTGTAATTTGGGATGAGGTAATGAAGCCATAGTGATGATAATGCAAACTGTGTAAAAAAGGATACCTTTGAAGTAGCACAAGAGACTTTTCTCCATTTTCTTTTTCACACAAAAGGGCATTCTTACTTTCTTTCTTACATTGTATATTACATAGTATATAAAGATATACAGATATATCTGCTAAAACTTTGACATGAATAAATAACTGATGTCCCAAACCTTGACATTAATAACTCATCTTGCATGTCAAAATCAGAAGCTCTTTTGTGAATGGCAACTTGAAAATTGACCCTTTTTCAATTTTTTTGGGTAACCAGCTGATGTACAAAATATAGGTTTGTACTGGTGCCATCTTAGGTGAGGCAAAAGCAGGAAGACGTCTGTGGTCATGTCATATTCCAGTGAGAGCAAATGAATTACGCTACTGAGTTTCTGTTATAAAAAGGGAGTCCTTTTTATTGCCACAGCTTGTGGGCTTAGCTAAAAATCAGGTTTTTAGTTATCAATCTCTTTTTTTTTTTTTCACAGGAAGTTTATCTAAAAGAATAATTTTTACTTCCTTTCTGAGTCCACATTTAGACTTAATAGCAGTCCTACAGCAAATATAAGTGATGGAAGGTAGGTGTGCTACACAGAGCAGAGAAAAGAAGTTTCTGCATATACAGTTTTCTTTGGCCCACCCTTTATATGCCAGTCATCAACTATGAAAGAGAACTCTGTATCTTACTGTAGGCATGTGCCCTGGAAAGTACTTCTGGTAAAATTGATTTCCTGGTTTTGTATAGATCTGCAGGGAAAGCTATGGTGTGACAGAGCAGAAGAACCTGATTGAAGATGGAGATAAAATTATAGTGCAGAAGGAAAATAGGTAAGCCAAGGGTACGTTGGGATGGACTCATACTTGTGGTGGTCGGGTGCAATGCTGCAGAAAACTTATCTGAGGTGAAACACAGGAGAGAATTAGTAGTCACTGCAAATAAATTCTAAGACCAGTTGTTCCAAAGGTACCAGGCACTAGTGGCACTTGAGCAAAAAGTGACTTTTCATCATCTTTCCACCCATGTTTGGAAAATGTCCCACACACTTTTGGACAAACATCTTCCCTATAAAAGGCCTTCATGTAGACCCTTGGCGGTTTTCTCATTTTAAGGAGAGATTGCAGTATGATTTTGGCCCTTGAAGGTTAATATCCCTGATGACTCAGACAGGAACTGTACGTGACCAACAAAACTGAATCTGGCAAACTTGTTTATACTCTTAATTCTGGAGCCGGAAACACTTTCCCTTGAGTACACCCTGACCACCATCCCTGATGACAGCCATTAGGACCTACTGTACTTGGATTCTTTTCCATTTGACTGAACACCCCAGAGTTATTACTAGCACAGCTACCATTTCCCCCCCCTTTTTTTTTCCAGCTGCTGAACTATTTTCTTCTCATAATCCTGTAATGGGATTTCTATAAATGCCATTATTACTTGAAGCACTGTTCAGATTCTTACTCTGCTGGCAAAACATTGTGATCCAGTGACTACTCAGCAGCATGGTTAGGGGCTTGTGCTAGGATTGCTGAAGACCTTGCTGGAAGCCTGGAGATGAAGTAATTTCCTATTAATCTGATTATTTAAAAGGGTTCTGATTCCATCTAAAGCCATTGCTGTAACAAAAGCTTTGTCTGTGTTACCTCCTTACCTACCTTACGACTGCCCAGCATGGTGCAGTGACACAGCTAAATAGCTGCCTCCATGCAAAACCTACAGGGAGATGAAGCAGTGTAATTCTGGCTCCCTGCAAGGAGAAGATGGACTTCAGGTAAATAGAGAAGAGTTTAATTTACCCTTGCAACAGTGAAGGAAAGATGAAAATGGCAGTGATAGTACCCTTTAGGTGTTTAGGCTGGGCACATACACTCAAGAGAAAAACAACCATTTTTCTACTGTATGCCATACAGTACAAAGGATATGCCATACAGTACAAAGATTTTAGCTGAGCAAATGTTTGGGAAGAGCACCCAGGTTAGCTTCTGCAACTGTTTATTAAGTCAGGATGGGAAACATGAGAAGAAAATCCTTAAAGAGAAAGGCTAGTGCGTAGCTCCACCAGCTTAACATTCCAAAATTCAATTGCTTCATCTTGACTGGAGTTTTGAACTCAGGCTAACCTCTAAATCCAAGTCTAGACATGGCTGTCAATTTACCTTACAGTGCTTAATGACTTCCTCCACTTTACATTTAGAGGCCAGGGACCAATTTGCTGTCCCTGTAGCCTGAATAGTTTGCTGTGTGCACGTCTCCAGGCACTGCCCTTCCCATATGAGGAAAGTTCATTGGGAACTGAAGAATGCACAGGATTGCTTTCACTGAAAAATGCCAAGTAGTAAATGCCTGTATTTTCCCTCTCTACTTTGGAGTTCATAAAATGTTCTTGAAAAAGAGTTCATGACCGTAACAGCCGGAGAGGTATTAAACAACAGTTAAGTGCTTAATCAGCTTGGATTTCCCTAATGCTCAGGTGACTATTGGGAAAATTACAATAAAACAAATGCACTGGAAAATAACTCCTCCTTTGCTATATGATTTCTTATTCCAAGTTTTCATTTTTGTTAGTCTGCTTCCTTATATCTTTTTTTTACTTTCTCACCTATCCCTTGCTGCTCTTGCATAGTGTATGTGTTGAGAATTCCTCCACCAAAAGGCCAAAATATTTCTTTCAGTTTTGATGTCCTCAGCTAGAGATTGAGGTATTGGATTCTATGCTGTTCTCTGATCTGCTTGTCTTTTGAGTGCAGGTGGAAGCTGCTCTTAAGCATCAGGCAAAAATGATGCTGCCACACACAGTGGTTTCATGTCCCAGTTTGCCACATTGCCTGGTGCACTATTCAGATGTTAAAACAATTTAATATTGGGAAATATTTTAAGTCACTGCACAAATGAAATTCTTGTTTGCACTCAGATCTTGGTGCTTTGAGAATAGGAACAAGAGAGTAGAATGAAGCTGTTTAACCTCCCAACAAAGTCCAGAGACTGCCACAAGTTTCTTACCAGTGACTACAGAATGTTGTCTTTAATGCTGTTCTTGGGAACCCTTGACAGAAAACAGGGTTGTCATTCTGACAGGAGTCATTCTCTTTGCCACGTACTCCAAATGCACAAGCCATATGTTTATTTAACCAGAGTGCAAAGGCTGAAGAGGAGGTTTATGTGCTTTCATAGGCTGTTTTCTTGCTCCGTAGTGAGGGGTGGTGATTTCTTTTAGTAACTTTCTTTGGGGAGGGAATTGGCAGTTTCAGATGCAGACTTCAGAGTAGGATTTCCTCAGTCTGTCCCCAGACTACAGCTTTGGCTTTGAAAGTGCTGAACCACTGGTGAGACTTACTGGGGACTGAGTCAGCAGGAGCTGAAAACTGACTACACTAGGCTCTTATTTTCAGAAGTGATGTCTGCTGGGCACTGTCTGTTCCCTCTCCCCAGCAGAGCTCTTGCTCACAGCAGCCTGGCAGGCTGATGTCACAGTGGGTGGGCACAGACCCCTGAGCTGAGTAACCCTGGACACCTGTGGACTGAGAAGATCTGTAGGTTATTTCCTGGACTTCCTAAACAGAGTGTTGCAGGAGCTGGGCCAGAGGGTGGATATGTTCATTTGGTGACTGTATCCTGCTGTTTGCTTAACACAGCCTCTGTGCAGGTCATGGGTCCCATAGGGAAGAGGGTTCTGTTCCTGACACCTCTCCAGTGCTTGCTGCCACTCACTTTGTGGGCAACTGGTTACAAGGCCATTGGGTGTGTTTACTGGTAGTACAGAATCTGGGCTGCTGGGCAATAATCTGACACATGGTGGTAATTGCTGCTGAATACTTTGTCCATGTTGCAGTGACTCAGTGAGAGGAGGGCAGTGGGTTGAACCTGTTGGAGACTCAGGTTTGCAAAACACATTACAGGCAGAAATAGGAAAACTTAGCAGTGCTGCTGCTTTGGCATACAATTAAAAGTGCTTTCCTTTGCCTGCTTTCTCTCAATGCAATAGGGAAGAATTTGTTGAAGCCTACGTAAATTACATCTTCAACCTCTCCATCCATGAGTGGTACACGGCCTTTTCTACTGGCTTCCTGAAAGTGTGTGGTGGGAAAGTCCTGGAACTCTTCCAGCCCACAGAGCTCAGGGCCATGATAGTTGGAAACAGTAACTACAACTGGGAGGAACTGGAGGAGGTAAAGCTTCCCTCTTGTATTTTTTTTCTTTTTCTCAAGTACCAGGATTGTGCAGTTGCACGAGGTGGGCATTAACCTATGTCACGAGATGTAATATGCCTGTTGTCTTTTTTTTTTTTTTTTAAATGCTCCTTGTACACCTTGCTGTCATTCACGTGAAAAGTTTTTTACTGGGATGTCTTGCTACTGATGAAGCTCAGGGAGGAAATTCAGGGTGAGGAAGGATGGGGAGAAGGACTTCATCTGCTGTTTTTAGGGATGAAACCTAAGACTGAAGGGAAGACACAAAGTCAGGGTCTTCACCTACAGTGAAACTCAGTTGCACAAGGGCAAGAAGTGCACAGCCAAGGGTTCAAAGGGGAGTCTGGGCACCAAGTAAGGGTTGTTATCTCTCAAAATTCATGGATGAGCAAGTTATTCACTCTGTCTCAGCCTCAGCAGTAAAAGCGGCTGTGCAGTGCAGCACACGTGATCCTCTTCATGAGTTCAGCCTGTGAACAGGCACTCTAGGATTTCTTGTGACACCTGTAATGAGCTGAACAGCAGAAGCCTTATGTCTGCCTTCCTCACATTGCTGGGAGAACCTTTGCTGGGTCTTTGAGCCATGCTATTGCCCAGCACCCATCCTGGGTTCTGTTTCAAAACTGTCAGGCATTTATCTGATGTCAGATTGATGTCAGGTACTAGAAAAGATGAGGTGTGGGTTCTGCTTAGTCTTTGCTTTCTAGTGCCAGCTGAAATGATGTGATGTTTTGATTTTTAATAGAGTGCTGTCTATAAGGGAGACTACACTGCCACACACCCAACTGTGAGAATGTTTTGGGAGACCTTTCATGCATTTCCCTTGGAAAAGAAGAAGAAATTTCTGTGTAAGTATCTTGCAGTGGTGCAGAGTGTCTCCTGAAGACTCAGGTGGGAGTGGCTGCAGAGTTTCATTGCATTAAGTGCTAGAGGGTGATCCAGCATGAATGGCTATCTCCTGAGTTATCTGCTGGTCAGATCTGGTTTTCCCCCTCTGTTGTGTTGGGTTTCTTTCTTCTTTTTTGTTCATTTTTATCTTCAGAATCACTAGGTGTGATACCTGCAGAGCAGGATCCAGTGCAGTCTCTCACTAGGTACTGGCGAGTTCTACCTAACATCAGGTGAACCTCTTCCCTGTGGGGGTGCAGAACACAGGCACAGTTACCCAGAGAGTAACAGTGATATCTCCATCCTTGGGAATACTCAAAAGCTGGGCACAGTCCTGGGCAGCTGGGTCTAGGTGGCCTACTTGAGCAGAGGGGTTGGCCCAGAGGACCTCCAGAGGTCCCTTCAACCTCAACCACTGTGATTCTGTGACTGCTGGAAAGACAAAGGCCAGCGTTTTTGTGTGAGGCTTTTTTTTTCTCCAAAGCAACAATCAGTCTGTTTAGTTGTTCTGCATGTTTGAGTTGGAAAAGTGGCTCAGCCAAAATGTGCAGGCTGAAGTCAGCAGCTGTAGAGAGGGTCCCAGGACTCCTGGTACACAGCAGAAGCTTTAGTGGGTATCTCCCCCCGTCCCCTCCCCAGACCACCATAGGATGGTGCACAATGGTCACTCTCAGGGGGCAGAGTGACTGTGGTGGGGAGCAGCAAGGAGGAGCCCCCCCCCAGTCCTGGCATCCAAGGTGGTCTGCCTGGGAGGGATGGCAGGTGGGAGGGTGGCTGGGCCCCCTCTCCACAGGGCTGTGCCCCTGCCATGGGCATCAGGCAGCTTGGCTTTGCTCCTTTTAACCTGTCCAGGCAGGAGAGGGAACTTTTAAGGGAAGGGTGTGTCGTGGGCTGTTCGATTTACACATTTGTGCACCCAGCACCGACGCTGCTCTCCTGCAGCTCTGTGAGCCAGCCGTGCCCTGCATGGAGCTTGGTCAGGGCTTCGGCCCCTCCAGGCAGGTTCTCATGGCACAGGTGGGGATGAAGTTTGCCTTCAGGTGCAGCCCTCGGTGGGAGGTCACCTGCCTGAACTGTCCAACCTTCCCTCTGCTTCTCCCAGTGTTTCTGACGGGCAGCGATCGCATTCCCATCTACGGCATGTCCAGCCTGCGCATCATCATCCAGTCCACCACCAGTGGGGAGCAGTACCTGCCCGTGGCACACACCTGCTACAACCTCCTGGACCTGCCCAAGTACAGCAGCAAGGAGATCCTCAGCGCCCGGCTGGTGCAAGCCATCGATCACTATGAGGGGTTCAGCTTGGCCTGACCGGCACAGGAGAGGCACAGACACTTGGGTACAGAGGCAGAAAACAATGAGCTTGGGTTTTATTTTTGTAAGGGAATGGATCTGAACAATTTTTTTTTGGAAAATATAAATAATAATAATAATAATAGAGATTAAGCAGTCTCACCCTGATGCTGCCAGCATTTTGTGGGGCTTCAAGTAGGGCGAGGCTGTTGCTTTGAATTTCCTTATCTACTGAATGAAATCAGTTCAGTGGGCATTTCTGTTCTCCTTCCAACTTGACATCACTGCCCTCCTGGCAATTCCTTGTAGTTTGCTTTTATTGCCCCTATACACACACGCATACACACACACACATACCTCTGCTTTTAATCCAGTTTAAATATTTTGATGTTTCCTTGCATTTACGTTATGGTGGAAACTGAGGATCTCAGTAATGTCCTCTTTGAAAAGCTGTGATTTCCCCCCACCCTTTTTTCCTCCCTTTTTAAATGCAAGCTGGTTCTTGCTTGCTTTGAATGGAAATATCCCCTCTGCCCTTTGGTCCTTGGTGGATGGTACGGGGCTGGGATGTCATTTTTGACCCCCAGAGCAGTGCATTAGTGATGCTGTGTCTTTTTGCATCAGGCTGTCTCATGGAAAATATGGTGGTTTAGGGGCATTGGCTTGTTTTTCCTCACTTGTCCTGTGTTTTGTTTCCAAGCAATGTCTTCTTAAAGAAGCCTCAGAGTCCTCTGGAGCGGAGTTTGTGTTCAGGCTTGTGGAAGGACAAACCCTACCTGAAATAACGGGTTTCTCAAATTGCCTCTCTTGTATTGTGTGTTTGTCTTGGCAAGTCTACAGACTACATGGGTGGATTTTGCTGAGCCCTGTTATTCCAATACAAGGTGAGGTGGCTGCTTTTACCACTGCCACCTTTCTCCAGAGGAGTCACGTGTGTGTGTGAATGTGCGTGTGCCAGGGTGTGTGAATGTATGAGGTGTTACAAGCTCTTCAGTCTGGTCAGGTCAAACAAAGGAGCACAAGATCCACTTTTGAGCGATAGCTCTCAGAGATTGGTTTTATTTTGGCAGCTAGGGTTAATTTATTTTGCTGTTTGAGAGCAGCCCCTTCACTTGACAGCTGTTTTGCTGGGGGGGGACCTGAAGGACAATCTATATGAACTAGACTGGAAATATTGAAAAATCACTACCTAAATCCATCCTGTGTGATTGGAGAGCCTTTATCTTTCCCCCCAGTCTCGTCACCCCATTAAATAAAATTTGAATGATTCTTCCCTTCCCTTTCCCCTCCACCCCCCAGTTTTTCAGGTCTTGATGTAAATCTCATTTTAAGCCTAGGGTGGTTTTGACATTGACTTGTTATTAGGACATAGTATTTATGCACCATGTTCAATAGACAGTATTGAACTTTGCACCTCGTAACAAAAGGTTTGAGGCTTCTAGGTTTTTTTTTTTAAGACAAGCTGTGGGCTACATGGAGAGCCCTCCAGCCTCTTTCTAATGCAGCATTTAAGATAAATATACAATTATATCAAATGTTTATTTTCGATGTGTGTGTACATAGTACAGTATTATGCAATAAATTTGATGTTTAATTCTGACTGAGTGGCTGCCTTCTCGTCTTGGGAAGTAAAGGAGAGGCTGCTCCAAGCACTGGCCCTGCCTGGCCCCCTTGCCTCACCGTACCTCTGAGCGCTTGGAGGGAGGGTACTGCTTTCCTGTGCCCTGGACCTGGTGCTGCTGAGCACCCAGGCCCCTCCTGTCAAATGCTGCCCTTCCCCATCCTCACCTAGATTTGGCTTGGGTGCTGGTTGGCAAGTGAGAAGCAAGGCAGGAGGCAGCCCCAGCCCCAAGGCACTTTGCTCTCTCCACAGAGAGAGCAGGTGTGATTTTATCTGCCTGTCATGTCTCAGACAAAGTCAGGCAAGTCCTCTGTGGAAGAGCTGGGAATTGAGACTGAACCTGTGTCATTCCATCCCTCTGTGTTTCTCCTCCTTTCCTCCTGCCTTGCAGGCAGCAGGGTGTGCAGCTGTGCCTTTCCTCAAGGCAGTGAAGGCCACCAAGGTTTCTCCAGCTTGTGTCCTCCCCTGCCTGGTCCTGCAGACCCCTTGGCACAACATCCCCATGTCTCCTGTGACCTGAGCACCATGAGGTGTGTGGTGGGGCCTGAGCTGAAATTTGCACCAGGAATAACAACCCATGTGTCAGAAGAATGATTAAAAGATAAGATGCTTTAATTTCACTGCCTTTAACATAAACATCCATTATTCAAACTGTTTACTCAGGAGTAAACGGAATAAAACCAAATGCAACTTGTAAGAATGACAAGTTTTTCCTCTATCTTTAACTCTTGCAATCTTATTTTGTCCACAACCCGTTCATGGCCATCATTTACATAAACCACAATGATTTATTATACCACAACGTGGTAACATACAGACACACGTCTGAAATGGCCCCAGTGGACGGGAAGCCCAACAGACCGTACTGCCATCTACAGCAGACAGTTTGTTCTAGCAACATGAAAACAGGTTGTCTTATACTAAACAGCTTATTTATATCACATAAAGTACATTTTTGTACAGTACTTCACACCTTTTAAAAAGCACAGTCTTGTATTTAATATTCTCCAGTCAATAGTCATTGACGTTGGCACAGACAAATTATCAAACAAAACACACAGTTGTTGCTTGGATTGACTTAGTGTGGCAGGACAAAGGTAACTCCTGGCTATTTGTGGTTAGTGGGAAGTCAAATCATTTGTGGGAGATACAATGTTTTAGTGCTCAGGAGCCCTCCTCCTTGTGCAGGCCTGGGAGAGGGGAGTCACAGCATCTGCAAACCCAGGACAGCATTTGTACACATCTTTCCAAGACTGGAATTTTAAAATTCACTTATCTACAACAGTCTTTTCTAGCAGTTCACAACTAGGCAGATGAAGTTTTACTTTCTTTTTGCCATGGGGAAAGACCTGAACAGTTTAAAAAGAGAAACTGGCTAGGTGTGGGTTTTTCTTTTAATGTACAATCTCAGATAACAGGTTTTGTTACTTTTAGTTTTCAAAGTCCAAAAATATAAACTCTCTAAAGTGCATAACTGTACTTACATTTCATAGAAACTATCTGAAATTCTAGCAATATACCATGTAAACAGCAGTAACTAAGCATCAGAAAATGCTACAATCTCATCAGTTTAAAAATAAAATGGACTGTTCCCTACATATCATTTATCAAGATTTGTCAGGGGCAAAACCCAGCAAAACAGGTAATTTATCAGTACACAGTGCAAACAGGCTTTTAAAAATAAGCAGAGAAAACATACTCCTGGGAAGCCTTGGCCCACTGAAAAAATGCATGATTATGAAAAAGGGCAGAAATTGCTTCTCTTGTCCATTTAAAGGTGTCCAGGTCCAGATTCAGCAAAGCGCTCAAGCTTTAGTCCATTGTAATTCAACAAAATCCCAAAACAGACCAGCTTGAGGTACATGCTCACCATCCAGGTTTTTGTTTTGTTGAACTGGGCCTGAACAATACAAAAACGAGCCAGTGCTAAGCACCTTTTGGTAACTCAACATCCTTTCTCATCCCACGCTTTTACTAGCAGAGTGACACTGCAGCCAGTTTGGCTCAGCTGCCTTACCTAAAATAACTAGGGAGTGCTGACTGTGAGAGGAAGAGCCTGCACAAACAGGCTGAAGGACAAAGGCACAGCTCTGGTTTCCTGGGCTGCCCTGTGTTAGGACAGGGGTTTACCCTGGTCAGGCTTCCCTTCCAGTCAAACACCTTCAAAAGCACTTTTTGAGCCCATCTGTCAGCCCAGTTAGCACACCCAAAGGATCAGTTTTGCAGAGGCAGAGTCCCACATCTCTCAGGAGGTGAGAACTCAGCACCTCTGAAAAGCCAAGCTCCAGGTCAGCACACAAGTCCTCCAGACCACTGGGAAATATGAAATTCAGTCTTTGCTGGTTTTATATAAAACAGGCAATTCTGCAGTCAGTAAAAAAACCAAACCAACCCATAAGTTCCCATCCTAAGTGCTTTCACTAATGCAGATCAGTGCCTTACCTATCAGTACTAGCAATGGTCATGTGCAACCCACTGGGAGATGGCTGCCTTTTGAAGAGTTCATGGGATCCTGAAGAGACCAAAACAGCAGCAGTTTTGGCAAGAATTAACACAGCACATATGGCAAGTGAAACTACCACAACCCCAATACAATTATTTGTGAGCTTACTTGCCTGTAATAAAGAGGGAAGGGGGAGGAGTTGTTCTGAGAGTCCTCTTGGCTCCTCTGGTGCAATGTACATGAGGCCTGGCTACAACTGGCACTTGATTTCATCTCAACCATTTGGCTTCTGCACACTGGCAAGGATCCCCTGGGGAGCTAAAGCACTATGGATGTGCTCTCCCTGGGACATCAGGGTCAAGCCCTGGCTTGGGCAGACCAAGGGGTGCAGTCAAGCCTCTGGAGTGGGAGAGCAAGCCCAAGGTGGTTCAGGACTGCAGAACTGTGAGCCCTCAGCAACTTGTTGCCTTTCTCCTTCAGGCAGCATGTTTGACACAAGCACCTGAATCAGTTGTCTCAGGACACTTTTCTGAAAGTCATAAGCAAATTTGAAAACACTGAACTGTCAAAACTTGCACCTGAGACACAGGCCCTTTCCACAGGCAGAACATGGCTCTGGGCTCAGTTCCCTGCAGTATCCTCTGTGCTGCCATACCTCCTACACACTGGGAAGAGACCATCCTCTGCTGCCATCATCACAGTGTCACTGCTGCAGCCCACACAGTTGTGAGGTACATAAAAGAACAAAATTTAGGCTAGTGAGTATGTGGGACACCCATGTGGACTGCTCACCTTACTCAGATGTTTGTATCAGATGATGAACTACTGATGGGGAGGGTCTTCCAGATATCTTCCAGATACTGTACACCAGATATTTATCCAACTACTCAAATCCCAAGGGATTCTGACTTTAAGCTTTTAAAACCTCTTCTCTTCCCGGTTGCCCAGTCATAGTCATAATGTCACAGTATCGCCTTCCAAGTGGAACAAGCTGGCAAGAACCTTCCTGCATGGCTCATTTTCTTTACTATCCCAAACAGATGTAGGTACTTCCTTCTACTTCAGTTGAATTGGCCATCAAAAAAGTGGGAAGAAAACCCAACTCAAACCTGGGCAAAACTGCAACTCACACCAGCTCTAGGTGATGGTGACGAGATTCTTAGAGCATTTCTCCAGAGCAACAGAAGATGCTGGACTCCAAACAGTCAGGTCAAAAGTCTGAGCAAATCTTTACTGTAGCTACAAGAGAACAGTCTTGGTGCTACCTGACGTTCACATGAGAGCAGTCAGGGCGCTTGTCTGTTAAACTAAGGTAGAAGCTATTTGATGATTTCATTGCTATTCATCCTACTGTGCCTCTTGCTATGAAATCCTGGGAAAAAAGAATAGCATGGTTGGCATTGATATTCTAAATATTACAGGATCTGTAAGCAAATCAATACAGAAGGATCCCTTCAGTGCAGTCACTGAGCAGTGTTGTGTCTCCTACACTGGCAAACTCCATTTTGGGCATCAGGCCTGGAGAAAGAGTGGGCAACAGTGAGTGTAGAGAGTGACGGAAATCCACCTTTCCTCCCTCTCCCACCTCCAGGAATGGCCCTTAAGTTCCCAGGGAGTTCCTCAACTCTCCCCAGTCAAGCTCCCGCTGCATCCACTTCATGCATTTGTCCATTTGGTGCTCTCTCCTCTTTGTTTATTGGCAAAAACAATCTCCTCCTTTACATGATCTTGGAGCTAATATCTCTTTTACTGATCAGGACTTCCAGCAGCCTCAGTTTGGCCTTTATCTGCTTGTATTCATTGTACTCTTCAGCCATGGGAGTGCGGTCTTCTTTCTGCACATTCCTAGTGGGAGTGAAAGCAGATCATGAAGATTTCTGTAACAGGAATGCCCTCCCCTCAGCAGCCTCCCTCCGCACCCCAACAAGACCTACAAAGCAGTTCCTCTCCTCTACTCCTCATCAGAGAACAAGACCATCACTTTTATCCTTTGAGAGGAAAAAAACAAAATGAGGGGCAAACAATCTGCTCCAAGGAAGCGTGGGACCCTCGTATATTGAAGCTGAACATTATCCCACGGTTCCAAATGGAAAACTTTATTTGAAACATGCCCTGCTTCTCTGAAATCGCCAGCCTCTACACAACAGCTGGAAAACAACTCAGGAGCCACCTGAGTGCCAGCTTGCTAGCCTGACAAAATAAAATACAGCCTCCCCTGGCTTGGTACCACAGCACTTGTTACAGGAACAGGCACACTTCTGAAAAAGAACATGACATCTGATCAGATTGCTCTTAGCCTACAAGAAACCTTTTAAGTTTTCAGTGATTTTACAAAAACCTCTAAGGATGACAGTTGGTGGCAAGAAACAAACAAGATAATTTACAAATATAGGAAAACATTCTATCAGCTCATTAATGAGGGACATTTTCTGAAAACAATAAACCCAGCTACACTAAGGCAAAAATTCTTGTTAAACTAGTGTCTGAATATCTCACAGATAAGCAAGAATAGGACAGAAATCTAAACATATATCATTATGAAAGAACTCAATTATTTTATTGCCGAATAACTCTTCTACCATTCCTGTCAGCTGTGCTAGAGGCAGCTGGATTTTCACAGTCTGTACTTTTGCTTCCCTCTGCTTGTCCTAAGACAAAGTTTTCAAAGAGGTCATGGTCCCTGAAGTTCTTTGGCCTCTGTGTGTGTGTGTGTGTATGCACAAGGGGTTGTAATTTATTTTAATAGGCAACTGTAAGAAAAGTGGGTATTAAATGATAATGATTGTGAAGAAATAAGTAATAGTGAATTTAGCTAACTTTCCATATTTGGAGCTCTCTGTAGATGCAAACCAGACAAAGTAGCTGAATAACAGAGAGAAATTATTACCTTCCATTTTGTCGGAAAAAATTATCTTCGAAGTCTCTCAACTTTTTTCTGATACGCTTTTTCTCTTCCCTGACTTCTTGGAGCTGCTCCAACAGTTCAGAGCTATTGGGTTTAAAGATAAATAAGATTATACATATGTACACAACTATAACAGGAAACATACAGTAAACCTACAAATGTATAGCTGCACATATGCCAAGCAACAGAGTTGCTCTGGCAACCTCATGTTACTTGAAATCAAAAGCTCTCCAAATTTAGTTCAGAAAAACGATCATACACTTCAGCTGAAGCCTCTAAGGAGGTCAAGTGTGCGTTTCACAATTTCCAATTTCCCCAGGGCACACAATTCTATGAAACTTACTTGCTGAAGATGGGTCTGGGTTTGGTGACATTTACAGGTTCAAGATTAAATGGTCACAACTCAAGGCTACCACCTACATGTGGTTGCATCAGACTCAGTTGTTTGAAACTAGCGAAGCTAGTTCCACTTGACCTCTCCAAGACCTCAAAACCTTGTAGAGTAGAGGGTTTTCATGATAGAGGCTTGCCACTGGTGAGGTGGGGCTATTATTTAGTGCTGGAATCCAAAGATGCAGAAGCCAAGTATGAGTATCAGGACAAGGTAATTTCTTCCCAGACTCTTTCATATAAGGGTCTATTGCATTTAAAAATAAAGCACAAAAACTTCTCACTCGGATCACAAATGGAAAAAAAATCTAGACACTTTTCTGACAAATAAAATGCTATCTTAGCAAGAAATAACTTTTTGAAGTTGCCTGTGAATTTAACATACATGGATGCTTCATGGAGATTTGAAAGCCCCATATCCTGATTGCTCCTAGATGGCATCTTATCATCCACCGGGGAAACAAAGCCATCAGCATCATCTTCCAGCTGATCCAAGAAGCTACGCACGCTGAAATCTGTTTTCATGGTGATTGTGAAATCTGGTTTCACATTGCTGTCCTCCTCGGACCCCTCCTCTTCCTCCTACAGACAGGGACAGAGCACCCCCACAACAGAATAGGTTACTGCTTCCCTTCTCAGAAACAGGTTCCTCCTTCCACCACATGCACTGGGGAACATGTAAGAAAAGAAGTGGATAGGCAGAGCAAACACTTCAATTGCCAAGCAATACGCAGGACACCAGGAGACCATCAGTAAGACAGCCCATACCCAAAGCACGACAGAGAAACTGCAACCACCAGACTCAATAGGTTAAGGAGACCCAGGGCAACACAGTTGAGTAAAAAAAAAATACATGGGGTTCTTAACAACACGTTGCCTTGTTTAATTTATGTATTCTGATGTAAATCAACCCACTTACAGTCATTATGCATACTGTCTACAGCACATCAGCCATCCTCTGCCTTTTCCCTACAGCATACACTTGGCAGCATAAAGACTTCCAGGTTAAAATGTGGATATTCTCTCAATAGTTGCAGCTCAACAGCTATCTCTAGTGTTTGTAGAGTGATACCAATGAGCTCAGATCAGTCTTACAATTACCCAAATGTGGGATATGACTGACTGTAAAAGGACTGCTGTTGCTAACACGTTCCCGACATCAGCTCTGACCATTTAGCTGGAATACAGTAAAAACTGGAGTAGAAAACACTAAGTCTGAACTCTGCACAGTGCAATTTCCAGTTTCCCCAAGGCACACTGATGAATTGGTTGTGTTCCAATTTTTTACAAAATTTATGGACATGAGATCTGAAAGTCCCTGCTGCACTTGGTATTCACCAATTCACAGCATTCTTGAATGTAGGGCTTGTCCTGTGACACTATCCAGAAATTATTTTAATTATCAGGGAAAAGGGCCCAGTCTCTTATGTATGGAGACATTTCTAGAAGGCAGTTTTCAACCTTAATATAAAGAATGAGGGATGAGCACGAACGAAAGGTAGTAAATGCCAGCATGGGCAGTAAATCTCTTAAATATGTAAGTATGTGTATATATATATTTATTTTACAGCCATGTAACTCTAGCCAGGAAGGATCTAAGCACATGCATATCTTTAAAAGCGTTTGAGAGCTAGTACCACTGAAGTCTTCAAAACAAAAATATATTGTAGCATTGGGATCAAAAGAAGACATTTTCTTGACTTTTTTTTGGTGTGATTCCTTGTGAACAGTTCAGTTATTCCTAAGAGATACCTACCCCTGTATTTCAAGCAAAAAGGAAGAAGGTAACACTAGGACCTGGCCTAGTCCCATTAAATCCTCAAAGTCAATGATTCATAAATGCATACATTTAAATCAAATCATAGTTTGCCCAGAGTTTTCTTTTTAAGTTAAAGCTCTAGGTTATGATAATGCATTTCAAAGCCACAGGCCAAGAATTACAACCAAGCTTGAGGGTGAAATAAACATTAGCTGGGGAGAAGTTCTGAGTAGCAATAATAATAAAAGATACAGAGAAGTTTGAATGCATCTTAGGAAAATCTGCAGGGAAAGATAATTTGTGAAAGTTAAAGCAATACCTAGCGACCCATCTGTCAGATGTAAATTTTATAGCTTAAACAGAAGGCATAAATCAGCAGTCACATACTGTTCTTAAACCCTGCAAACAACTCCAAGCTGAACTAGAGAGGGAAGACTGTTCATTTACCAGTCCCCAAATGTGCTGTGCTGCCTGGACAGGTAAGGACAACCAGGGCTGCAGCAGAACACCAGTCCTGCTGTGGCACGGAGGAGGATTTGCTAAGTCAATCTAAGCAAAAACAGTACATTTTGTTTTAGGAGAATCTCTCTGGCACCAAAGGAGAAGCTCCCATGCCCTTTCCTGGGTGAGCTTCTCAAAAGAAGTAAACAGACAATTCTCAAAGGCAGTGTGACAAACTGCTCCTGAGGACAGATGAAAGGTGTCTTCCCCATGGATGCCCATGAGCCTGTCTTGCCTCACTCCAGGGCACAACAGAAGGAAGAGAAACTGCAGAAATTTCATTTGTTTAGACCTCAGAGCCAAAACACTGCATCTGGCTATCACATTTTGCTGTTACAAATGAAAGAGCAAATTAAAAGGATTCTTAGCAAGAACTCAAATAGAAATGACCATCTAAGGCCTTCCCTTTACACAAGTCTCACACAGGAATCTTATTTTAAACCTGCACCAGCATTTACACCTTGAACCAGAATGATCTTCAATGACTAGATCCATTTAGTGTGCACCTGCTTGGATCTTTGGGTAATCATGAGGTATTACAGAGTTACAAATATAAAATCTATAGAGTATCCTATCATTGGCACTCACAGAAAGCGAGAATCCCAATGATTTTTTCAACACAACATCCAAAATATTGTATCAAAATGTTTGGTAAGGCTTCACCTCAAACACCTTTCAAGCTTTTAGCCAACTCTCCCAAATGCTTCCGAAAACCCCAGCCAACCAACCAAGGAAAAAACCCCAACAACCCGATTGTCAGAGGTCTGTCAAATAGTGTTCTGCCCATAGAGGATCTATGCAGTGGCTGTTCTGGGGCATTTTGGCCATATCCTCTCTTCAGTTCTGAGTGAAGTTCAGTACAAAGCTGTCAGATGTGGCTCCACGGGGCCCCATTTAAGTGCTAATGGGCATGTAAGTGTTAACAGGCTTAAGGCTGTCATCATGATCTTCAGTCAGAAAGCTCTCTAGGTTTCCATCCCCTGTAGGACACTGCTGCCCTGGCACAGCACCAGCCATGCTGGCCATTAGAGATCACCATAACTGACAGCTGAAGTTCTGACTCTGGGTGCAAGCATAGGTGAAAAACAGAGAACACGCTAAAAGAAAAAAACAGAAGCAAACAAAAATACTCCCCCACCAGAACACTACTGCAGAACTGATCCAGTGGTCATCTAGAAAATACTAAGAAGCTTAGTGATTATTAACCAGCCTCCAAACAGCAGCTCAACATCTTCAGTCTGCAATCTGGTATCAATGAATATGTGTCTTGAATAGTCCACTAATACACAATCTACTGTAACTGCTTAGTAATCAAATTACCTGGGATGTTTAAGCCTGCAGTACTTACACTACTAACCAAGCTCTGGCTGGGTAAGAGATAAAATAACCCAAGTGTGCTGAAGCCCTTTTTTCCCCTGTTGCATTGCATGGGTACCAAAAGTAAGCCAGGGGCCAGCTCCATGCTCTCTGTCCTGGTCAACTGCTGGACTTCACTCCTCAGGGGAAGGCCCAATATCATAGCAATCATCATCACCTAGAATTATTACTCCACAGCAGCAAGAGAAGAAGACACACAACAATCCCGCCATCCAAATGACCAAGCATTAACTAGCAGAATCAAGATGTTCTTACTTCCATCCTCATGTGACTTAGCTAGAAATACCCTTCACCAGGTGGTGACACAGAGCCTAGACAAAATAAGCACGCGAATGGGAGTAGGTCAGGATCCCGTAAGTGCCCCGGTTGGCTCCATGTGCAAGCGTTAGTTTTGTGAGAGCTCATTCCTGCCAGGGTGCTGTGTGCAAGCCACAGAGCTTTGGAGTGAGAGAAACTACTGCAAAACAAGTTAGTGTCATTAAAATGAAAGGAGGAAAGCAAATAAGAAAGAAAGAAACAAGGGTAATTGTGATTTTTATTTTTTTTTGAAGCAAAATAAAATATATTATGTGCAGATGGAGGGGGAAGGAGAAGGACAGGAAAGAATGCAAAGCCAAGGAAATATTGTAGTCTTATCTACAAGGAAAGAATCTGATCAGAATTGGCGAGGCTTAAAGCACCTACTGATTTTTCAGGAGGACACTGCAAAAAAATCAACACTGACAAAAAAAAAATAAATCAATCATTCTCTTTCATTGGTATAAGGGGAAAATTGATGCAAACTGAGCAATTAGTTAGCAGCTGGAGGTCTTCACCTTTATTTCCTTGAAGAAGGAAGCTGTTTCGCCCTCGATAATTGGCTGCAGCAAAGGGCTTCTCCGCTTGCTGGAGGGGGAACCCTGTGACAGGTGTTAACAAGTATGTTACATTGTGAACCCCTTTCTCCTCCACCACCTGCTCTCAGCTCATTCTCACCCATACATTCACTCCCAGCTCATCGCTGGACCACCAGGAGAAATCTATTTCTCACAGAAAAAAACATTCCTGGCAAACCCCCTGAACCTTGGGCTGATTTTTCTCAGGATGTTGCTTAGCAAAGGACATCACTGCCAATCTCCTTTAAGAAAAAAGCTTGGATGCTAGAATACTAGCTGAGCAGTAAGTACAAAGCAAAGGCTGCAAGAAAATAATCCCCAGCCCAAAGTCCATACACACACACACAACATCTGGATGGTTCTCCAGAGCTACAGTGTAAGCTCAGCGAGGCTCTCCAGACTTGCTTTCCAGGAGCCTGATTTCCCACTGAAGTTCCTAATGATGCAGAGATGGATTTTCAAATGTGTCCTGACTCTGTATGAGCCTCTCACTGTTCTCACTCAAGGGGGCTGGGGAAAGCCAGTCTCATCTCTCCTCGGATAGCCACTGTAAAATTTCAGTTTTGTGTCTAAACAGGACCTGAGCTCCTTTGAGAGCTTTGTGTTAAACTGCCCACAGCACACTTACATAGCATCTTCCTTCATGATTGCCAGCACTGTCTTCAAAACATCCATTTTGGGGAGTATTTTGCATATTCAGGGAGGAATAGCTTTTTGTTTTGTTTTAAACGCAGGACTAGGACCACCTCCCACTATTTGCAGAAAAAAGCCTCACTTCTCAGTGTGACTGCACTGAGTGATGCTGCCAGTCCGTTCACATCACTGGCAGTCTATAAAAAGTGGGCAGGACATCAGCACAGCTTGGGAACAGCAAAAAAAGTAAAGGTTCATACATGATGGACAGAGTAAACAGGAACCATGATAAAAGAATTCTCGTTCCATAGAAAGGCTCCAAGTATTCTGTGTGGGTTTTTTAGATCAATTTTTTTTTTTTAAAGTGGCTTACACAAGTTGTCTAAAATGACAGTGAATTTGCTCCCTAGAGGCTTATGTTGGGTTCCTTGGTTGTAGCTGTGTCTCCTTGCCAAAGCACCACTTTGAATGAGGGAATATCTACCACTTGCAGGATCTCTTTAATACAAATTAACCATTAGAAGACTGCCAGCCCTTTCTTTCACCAAGGACACTGCTATGCCCTGTGGGATCTATGCAAGTCTGTGTTCCTGACATACAACTCTGTGTAACCAAGCAGCATGAAAGACCTATAGCTCAGCGTGGGTTGGTACGGAAAGGGAAGTGAGGCTGTAGCCAAACAGAAGATGATGAAATAACAGCAGCAGCCCAATGGAAAGAGAAGAAACAACACAAAGTGAGATGTGTCCCATGGCTCATGGGTGGGTACTTAGAGACCCTTGATCAGCTTTGCCCTACTTCAGTATAAGGTGTGCCACTGATTCACTCATTTGCTTGATCTTTGAGCGATCAGGGAGGTTGGGACTTGGCCTTAGTGACTGTGTTGTATGCAAAAGTGTGGTGGTTCCTGCTTCCTCAGCTTGAAACCAAAGAAAGAGCCCCCAAAAGAATGCTCTACTCACAATAATAGGGATGGTGCTGGCTCTGGAGAGGATCTGTTTGACCAAGCGATACCTGTCATACAATGGCTTCATCACCTGTCGTTCATTTTTGGTAACCTGAAAGGGAGAAAGAAGAGAGATCCATGAAGCCTGAAGCAGTACTCCACTCTAACTCACATGCCTGCGATCACCATTAGTATGAGGAGGCTTGAAAGGAATTGTATGGAGATGACAGGAGAGCAGCATTAGCTCTGACAGTGGTAATGCAAGTGCTCGTGTACTCATTGCAACTCCTGTGCCCAGTGCCAGCTGAGCTGTGGGGGGGTGTCTTGTGAAGGGGCTGTATGACATAGGTGGTTTAAATGACTGATTAGGTGTCATGTCCACAGCGAAAAATGACCCTCAGAGGCAGCAGTCTGTGCCTGCAATCACAAGTACAAGATGAGGTTTCCCATCCTTATTCCCGTGGCTGGCCCTCAGAGGCTGTACTTATGATTCAGTAAAAGGGAAAAGAGCTGCAATGACTGGACATTACAATGTAAGGAGACTTTCCCCAAGCAGGTTAAACTACGGATTTCATAAAAACTGACTTTCTGGCTTTGTTATTCCTCCTAATTTCCTGTCCAAGCCAGCAGTTTTTCACTTTTTTAACCCCCTAACCTTGCCCTCCACACCTCCTTCCAGTCACCTTGCTGGGGAGAAGTTACCAGAGCTGAGAAGGGACAAAGGTGCCAGGGCTGTGTGGCATAAAGAATACAGAATAGTGCTGTAATGTCCACCTCAGGCATTCCTTACATTGCTCCGTCCTTAACCCCACTCCTAACTGCCTGTTGTGCTCCCTCCTCAGTCTGAGAGCATTAGAAACTTAAGGGTATTCATTTCTGTTTTAATTTCAGGTTTAAGCTAAGCCAAAAACTGTCAGTAGCACTGACAGTGCAGAAGGGAAGACCTAACAGCCAGTAGCTAGTGTGGGAAAGCAGAGGTCTGTCCAACTAAGTACTAGTCGTGAAGAAGCTCTTTTATTTCTTCAGTGTTGTGTTACAGCAGGGTTAGAAAACAAACAAACAAAATCCTCAGCAGAACCTGATCATCATTCAGCACTGTCTGACCCACATTCTACGATGAGTGTCCTTCCATTAGATCTTTTGTCTAACTTTAGATTATAAAGCTCTTATGGGGAAGCTTTAACTGATGTCATGCCTATCTTCCTCAAGGCTTTCTACTGCTGCTAATCACCAGAGCACCTGAACAACCGCCATATAAAAATCATCACTGACAGTGTAACCTCTGGGGAGCTTTGTGAGGCCTCTTTTTCTACAACAGAAATAGGAGGAAAGGGAATACAGCTTGAGATGGGGAGGAAATTTTAAAGTGAACTGCCTTTTATTTTGTCTGCAGTTGACTTTCACTGGAGTAAGCTTTCTAAAGCTTTCACATCCTCCCTCCAGAGCAGGAGAGGGTGTTGGTGCAAGGGGCAGAAGAGCTGTAAGCATTGCCAGGAGTGGGATGGCAGGGATGAACTCAGAATCTGGAGGTAACATTTTCCTCCTGAAAACCAAGCCTGTTTCCTATGTTGGGGGCAGAAGAACAGGGAGGAAGGAGGAGGAAGATCTTTTCACTGCTCTCTCTGTTCAATGCAAACACGCCCAAGCCTGATATGGGGCACCCAGATGGGCAGTCTGAGCTCTAGGGCCTGAATGTCCCACACCCACAAAGCACAGCAGGGCTCCAATACTGCCTGTTTGTTGAGTAAGCAGCTCACATGGATCAGAGGAATGTGAGCAGCATCAAACAATTCACTCAGCCCTCTTTGTACTGAGTTTTGTATTGATGTGTCTGCACTCAGTTGCACTGGCTAGCAAGTTGCCTCCATCTTTGGACATTTCTCTGTAACTAATCAAGAATACAACTGTAGAAACTGAGTAGTCTAAAATTATATATATGTAATATTAATCCTAGCTTTATTAGACTAGCAGTTAGTAAAACAGGAGGTACAGCACTACTGTTGGCTCAGACAGTCTCTCTTACTTCAAAAAAAAACCAAACCAAGACTGTGCTGAGGCTCATGTTGAGGCTGAGAACTAAAGCATTCAATTAATAATATTTCAAAGTTGATAAACAGTACTGTTCTGCACAGAAAAATAAACATAAGCCTTGGCATGGACAAAAATCCTTAGGTATGTTGAAGAATGGAAAAGATAAGCAACACACTTCAGTGTCTGGATATCAGTATGGAGGAACAACACAGAAAATTAATTTAGGCATTGGAAGTTAAGTGTATGGAGTCTGAGACTTACACCAGCAAATTTAACAGAAAGCAGACTCTGAAAGTAAATGCTTAGCACACAGGCAAACTGTCTCATTAAGTAAACATAAGTAAGACCAGCAAAGCCTGAGTATATTTTGGGACAACATCAAAATGCAAAGAGACTGCTGGAATAATGGAACCTTTGACACAACTCTGGGGCACACTCCACATGGCAAAAGAGCTGCAGCTGAGGAACAGACCATTGGTCGCATTGTTAGAGCAGCTCAAGAATTTCTGCAGAGACAGACTTTTGGCTTAACTAAAACAGTTCAGTTCCACCTTTGCAGGTTCGTGTATCACTGGTGCAGAAAGACCCAGTTGCACAATAAATCTGAGCTCCATTGTTTTTCTTGTTTAGTTAAATGTCTTTAAGACAAAAAAAACTTGGCTGAACTATCCCCATTCTCCTCAGACTCTCAGTATTTTTCCACTGCTGCAGTGCCAGGAGCTAGGAACAGCAAAGGCTGATCAGCTACAGTCTTCCTTGCCATGCACTTCAGTGTTGCTAGGTATAGACTGCTTACTTAAAAACAAATAAACTAAAAAGCAGTTGTATAAATGAAGCAAGGGAAGGAGGGGGAAAAAAAAGGTGTGCTGACATGATAGGCTCTGGGCTTGTTTTTTTTTTAAACAGATTCAAGTGAGTTCACTTCAGAAGGATGCTACCTGTTGACTTACATCATTGTAAAGGCAGCAAAAGCAGAGTTGGTCTCATGGAGAAGACAGGGAAGGTTAAGTGGACTCCTTTGTGCTTCCCTTTTGCTATTTTACTCAAGAATAAATCTGCATTTCCTCTCATATAACTATGCCATTTTTAATTGCTAATATATGTGACTGTACAATATTAGCACTTCATGAATGTATTTAAATAAATTAGTGAGACTATTTTAAAAACAATGGATAAAGAAGGAAATAATTCAGAAGCAAAAGGAAGGAAAAGATCAGGAATCCCATGCAGGAGCAGAATGACAGATTTGTCAGCTGCACTAATCAAGTACTCCTTATAAGCAGTAATTTGCTGCTCCCAAGCCACTGCTCAAAGGATTAGCACCACTCTGACACTAAGTTACTTTACCCATGCAGCTGGTAGCAAAGATTACAGTGTCATCATTGAAAGAGAAGGAGGGACTCATAGTAAGCCAACTTGGTGGCCTGGAAGCCACTGTGTTTCTGCCACAGCAGGGATCAACACAATACTTAATTCCCCATCTTCATAAATAATTTGGCTTTGTTAAGATCAAATGTACAAGAAAACTCATGCCATTCTCTTCCTCTGGTACACAGATAAAACCCACCTCTTTCTCAGGAGAAGAACCAAATGTCCTGTCAACTCCCTGAAAGTGCCTTCCTGGTTAGCCATTAATACCAAAAAACTGCAAACTTCCTGGTTGGATGGGAGACAACACACAAACTGGATGTCTGTGGAATCTAGTGAGTGTCATGCCAAAATAATGCACACTTGGCCTCACTGGGCCTGTAGGCTCTGTCCTGCAGGTGTCTGTCAATCCCTGTGCTGCGTGTGGCACCACCTTGCCTAGAACAGACTCCTCAGTGGCAGTGGAAGTCAAGGATCAGGGAGGTGGATTAGAGGATGCATGGGGGGTTTGAAGAGCAAAAAGTTCCAGTGACCAGTGACATCAAAGGAGCATTATGGGTATCATTTACCACAGACAAAGACACAGAAATATGCACTTTGAAAAAAAAAAAGGTGCAGTACATACCGGTCTGCCATGAATGCCTTCATAATACAGCAAAGCTTTTTGAAGAGCCACTTTTTCAGCTGCTATCTGATCTCTTGTCATGTCCTATGAAATTTGGCACAGAGAGAGAGGAGGAGGAAGAAGAAAACAAAGTCAGATTCCTGGACTCAAACAATACTGATCTGTGGTATAATCAAAGTCATGTCATATTGTCATGAAAGTTTTGAAGATTCCAGCTATATTGCCAAGGAGACTGTGAGTAGAACCCTACATACAATGCAGGAAGATTAAAAACATGTAAATTTTGCACATGAAGATATTTTTTAAGGGGGATTTATTGATTATCAGTGTGCTTTGAAAAAACAAGCTATGCAACTTTCGATGATTGTGGCTCTTTTTCGGTTAAGATCTGCAGTGAAAATTCTACAACAGAACACATGTCCTTTCTTTTTCTATAAATTTGAGACAAGCTCCAATACCTCTTGCAAAACTTGACACCTTTGCTTTGACTGCCACAAATACACTTTACCAAGAGCTGAAGTGCAGTCAGATCATCTCCTTTTGCCAATTCTGCCATGCAGTGAAAAGCTGTGGCAGACAGACTGAGGGGACAAAGCCAAAAAAATAAAGGACAGACAGACTTCTCTAACTAAGTTGGCCAGAGCTCTCCCACTGAACTTACCCGACTCCACGCCTTCTCTCCCTATCACAATACCAAATACTGTCAACAGGCCCTCTACAAACAGCCAGGCTTGGATTCTTGCTACAGTCAGAAAATAGCCAAACACACACACACTATGTGCAAGTTCTTCTTCTTCAGATCTATTAAACAAAGATAATGCTGTCTGCCTCACTCTTACAAACCACTGCACAATTTACATGTCAGCAGACTCAAGGACTTCACTTACAAGGTTGCCCAAACCTCAGGAGCATTCAACATCAGACACAAAGACCTCCCTGCTGATAACCCTCAGAGATTCCAGCAGCTAACAGAGCTCCATGTGAAACTCTGAAGGGTAGTGATAAAATACCCTGAGAGAATAGCATTCAGCTTTGAAATAAATAGAAGCTAACAGATGACACAATCTCCAGTATCAGTGGAAGACTCAGAATCTGCCAGAAGCCTTTGGATGTAACAACAGAAATAGCCAAATGCAGGGCAGGAAATATTGCAATAATTCAGAAACATTGCTCAGAATATACAACGGTCAGACAAAGAACATATGATGACATACAAAAGAAACCGAGCTCTGGAAAAAAATCAGATACTAAGGGGCAGAGGGAAAGAAATTAAAGCAAGTGAGCCCAGAGTAAAGGTTGTAGACTTTTAAACAAAAGTAGAAGACCACAGTGCTCTCACAAGTGACTGTGCAGCCACAAGTTACCTACTTGTACTTAAAGACCTAAACCTGATTTGTCTACGTCATACCTTAATATCTTCAGGTCGATTTGTTTCTGCTCGTTTTTCTTGAAGCTTCTTCTGGATAGAGTCAAGGGTTACTTCCACAGCAGGCTTGGCAGATTTATCTGACAGGTCTTGCTTCTTGTCATCATCCTTTTCCAGCTGAGAGCCAAAGCTCTTGGGAAGCGTGTTGCTTCGCTGACGCACAACAGGGCCAAGGTCTTCCTCCGATATCTTCAGTTTTGACTCTAAACAGGGACATTGGAAGATGCGTAATTTGTCATTTTTAAAATGTGACAGTGACAGGATCGCTACCTCACATCAAATCTAAATGAGTCAGAGTTGAGCCGCCCCCCAAAGGTGCACCAGTGGTGGCTGCTCACCTTTAAGCTGCTTTCGGAATTTGGCCAAATCATTTGTCCATTTGAGCACTTCGGGGTTGGCTGCTTTGTCACTGTGGGAAGGCTGAGAGGAAAGAAGAATCATGCTGAATCTGTGTTAAACCAACAGGAGAGACTCACTGAAACAAGTGTGTGGGACAAAGAGGTACAACAGAACTTGGATCCAGCACAGAGCACAGTCACTGTTTTCTGACCGGCACCTGCACACCTCTGACCAGCTCATTTCAGACCTTGTTTTAATTGCTCCTGCCCTTCACAACACTGTCTTAGGGGCATCATGAAATTGATTTTCTTTTTAGAAAACACAAAACATTTGACGGTAACAACTGAGTCATAGAAGTGGCTCAGAGGGTCAGATGCACATTGGAATCCTTGTGTCTATTGTTTTGTAACAAGAGGGCACCTCCAAAATAGGAAACCTAACATGAACAGTTTAAAAAGTATTAGGATACATGTATCCACACCAAAGACTGCCTTATATCCAAAGACAACAAAATAACCTAAATGCTAGGCTACAGCAAACTCTGAGCATTTCTTCCAGCCTTTTTTACTGCAGGCAAGATCCTTTCAGTACAATTCTTTGTACTTCAATCTCCAGCAAAGATACACACATGCAAAGCTTTGGTTCCTTAAAAAGCTTTCTGTGCACTGGAAGGGCATGTCAGGAACAATTAGAGTACAGTCCACTACTACTGCTCAGCAGAAGACTGTGGTTCCTTGCTCAGGAGTGAAGGCAGCTGTTCTCTCTCCTCTGCAATGCACAGGTGTCCTGGGATTACCACAATGCAAATGAGATGTGCAAATGTGCTTTCCATAAGCTGAACTTAAATAAGTAAACAAACAGAAGTTTAACACAGCTATTCCTATTCCCTGTCTTAAGCAGAGATCAAAATCCTATGAGTTTATTAGACTCTCTCTCTTGTGCTGCACTGATAGTACATAATGCCTGGAAAGGTAATTTGCTTGGTATGGATACACATTTTTTTAGGGGCAGTAGCTTTGTTAATTTCTTCTTTTTTTTTTCCTCCTTATAAAAGCTTTCAAGCCCTCTGTATGTTTGACACATTTCCCTGATGTCCCTTCCCTTTGTTGTTAATTCATATATCTCCACATAAATGCTTAACTCCTAGAAACTCACTCTGTATTTCCTTTCCTCTTCGAATTTGTCCTCAAATCTCCTGATCTTTTTCTTCAGTCCCTGAATCCTCCGGGTGAGTTGTGCAGGGGTAAGGTCTTCTCTGTCATCTTCATAAGATCCCAAAGATGAACTCCGCCTCCTACCAAGAACAGAGATTGCAGGAAGAGCTTATCCAAACAGCCACAGTACATCTCGATGCAGAGAACGGCATTTAAACTTTGGGTAAATAAAGGCAAAGCCCAGAAAGTGAGAATGCTATGTTGCTACTCTGCAATGACAGATAGCAAAAGATGCTCTAACAGCCTCTTTCAGCAGCAGCAACTCCCTAGATATAAATTCACAAACCCAGAAATGATTAGCTACCAAGAACTTTCATAAAAACAACAGTTTCCTGTGAGCAGGAAAAGAAACACAACACAGCACAGCTATATGATGTATATGATACGATAACATATGAGGATGTTGCTTGATGCAGCTGGGAGGGAGGGTCAGCACACGCAAATCACCACCCACCTCATGAAGGAATGAGAATTGGGAGGAGAAGGAGGCACTTCTGTATCATCCAGGTACTGCTGGCTCTGTCCATAGGCATAGAAGCGAGGGGACAGCATAGGATCGCTGTCCTCATCCAGCAGCTGGCGAATTAAGCGCCCAGCCTGCGGGGAAAGGCGAGCCTCATCTGAGTCTAAGCCGTCTCGCTGCCATGAGGAAAGAGCAGGGATGGGCTCTGGGAACAGTAAGACAAAGGCTGGTTTTATTGTTTTTGTTTTACATGTAAGACAAGACTCCAGGTAACTTTTCTAATGAACCTTGACTCATTTGTCCTGGACCATGACTCCTTGCCACCAGGTATTCTCCGGTCATTACTCGCATCTGCCCTGTGTGCAAAGCAATACAAAACACTGCCTGACCACATGGGCACCCTACACAAACTAAGTAATCTCTTAGGTGTAACAGAAAACTGTGCCCAAAAGATGATGAGGAATTACCACAGACTGACTCTAAACAAGGCTATCACCAGGTAACACCTTTGACTAAAATGTTATGCTGGACAGAGAAAATTATTGGAACACATTAGTACAAAAGAGGCAACTGGATTTCAAAAGGATATTTTTTCAGTTTCAGGATGTACAAATACTGTAAATGAATAGGTCTTCCTGTAGCCTCCAGCTCTCCAGTGCAACCCAGTCACCTGCTACTGGAAATTCAAAGCCTCGGAGTAAACATAGGTTCTTCTAGTCTGCAAGCAAAAGGTGTCTGGCACTACTACCTGTTCCACAGGGTGCCTAGCCCATAAATTAACAATTATGGTAATATGGTCCCAATTTCCCCTTATCTCTTTCACATGCAATCCTGCTGCTTAACAGCATAGTACAAAAGGGAGGAAATTCTCAGTCCGCGGATTACATAACCAGCTAGAAGTAAAAGCAATGTTGTACAGGGAGAGGGAAGTGGGAAAGGGAAACCCAACTTAGCATTGCTGATTAGCATAATAGAGCCCACGGAAAGCAATCGCCTCAATCTTGTGATCACTCCCTCCAGATGCCATAAGGAGTCCAACATTTTGTGTTCAGATAGTTTACTAAGCTGATTTGCATGCTCCTACTTAAACTGTCTAATCCTGTGGTGCTAAGAGCCAGGCTTTGAACTTATAAATCTAACAAACAGTTCTAGAGTCAAGTAACAAAACAAAAACCTTATAGAAAGCTCCCAGATCAGTCACAGAGCTATGGACTAACTGTTTCCTGTGCCTAGTGTGTCTTTTCTCCATTCATAAAGAGAAGGGGTTTTAGAAGTTATCAATTTATGAAAAAAATCCAGTTATTTCCTTTTCTTGAACAAGGATAACATTTTCACAGCTCAGAGTGGATTGCACAAGGACTCCCCTGCAGAACCTCTGTGCTGTTTAATATTCCCCCTCTGTACAATTCGGGCAGCGTGAGATCATCCCCAATGCAGTAATGACAGGCTCAGTGGTTTTTTGCCCATACACATCTTCAAACGATGCTCTGCTCTCCTCCTTTTCTCTTCTTCCTTAGCACATGAATATAAATGGCATGCCTCTGCTTAGAGGCTGGTGCTGCATTCACACTGATGGTTACCCTGGAAGGGATGGTAGGGGGTTTCTGTATAAGAGCTTCTTGAAGGTGTTGTGATAAGAGAAGCACATACAAGCCTGGCTCACAGATGTTACTTCCATGAGGTGTGCAAGTCTGAAGTGCATGTAGAATCAGAAAGCTTATGCAACCTGCAATTCTCTTAGGTAATTTCTGGAAAAAGAGTTTTTCTAAGCACAGTTCAATTGTGGCAGTATCTAATACCTGAAATATTTTGTACCCACTTCCCTGAATCTCTTACAATTTTGGGAAGGATCTCACAAGATCTCTAGTAGCAAAATAAAGGGTAATAATACAAAAGGAAAAAAGTTGATACATTTGACTCGCAGGAATGAGAGTTAATGATGCATGGGATTCTTCTAGACATCTCTCCCTTTTAGTTCTTTGAATACGCTCTCACCCCCAAGCAGAACTTGCTCTTGGAAATTGTTAAATAACACCTTCATGGGATTTACATAGATAGAATAAATTTAGAAGAAATCAGCAGCACATTTAGCAGTAACCAAATTAAGCTCCTATCACACCAGCTAACAAAGCCATTATTAATCATGCATGATGCATGTGACTTTGTCCAAGGTGGATTTTTAAACCAGATAGCATGCAACATTCAGGGAATTGCAAAGGCTCAAAGAGCCTCTGATCAAACCCCAGAAGACAACAAAGCAGTTCACATAAGCTATTCAAGACTGAGGTATATATACTTTTTATTTTGTTGATTTCAAAATAATCCCCCAAAACAGAAACTCACAGTGCAAAGGAGAAAGTGTTAAAAAGGAGAAGAAAAAAGTCCTAAAAGGAAAAATCAAATTTGAGACTTGACAGAAAAAATGGTTGCTATAGAAAATCAGCTGGTTTTAACCCTTGCTCCTGGAAGGCCTGACTCTATGGGTAATTTCGTTTCCCTTGCTGACCCAACATATTGAGAAGAAAAAAACTCATCTGCACACAAAACAGCTAGACTCCCAGAGAGTAACACAGCAATTAATCAAGGAATATATGTAGGTATATAGAATTATGGGTTTTATCTACATCAGATCACAAAGTAGACCAGAGCTGTAGTCCAACTGCCTTCTCTCTCCTTCTGGCCAGGTGCCAGGTGCTTCAGCTGGAAGCACTGGAATTGCTGGATCACACAAACATATAGGATCCCACTAAGGGTAAGCTGCCACTTTTTCTGACGGTGTACAATCAATCAATTCCTGTTTAACAGGATACATATTTTTTGTTATTCATTTATCCAAGATAGCTGTCAAAGCACTGAGCCTTTCCTGAAGGCTGTTAAGTTCCTCGACTTAATGGTTCGGGTTTGAAGTATCTGCTATCATGATTAATGTTGTCACCCTTTCCCCTTTCTGCTAACTGAAGAATAGAATCTCAGTAAAGAATGTAGATGTTTCAGCTTTTCCTTGCCATTGACTCGACAGGGCAGCTACCCTTATTAATTTTCTGTCCTGAACAGATCTCTCTTGCTCAGGGAAAACTCTTGGTTTTCTACCCATCTCCACATTCTTTCCACGTGCTTTCCCCCCCCTTTTCCCTAATGAAAACTTTTCATAAAAAAACTCCAGAAGGGAATATCTACCCACTGTAGCTGTACCAGTGCAGAGAAAGGGTGAAAAATTTTTTTATTTCTTGGTCAGATTCTCAAGGCATTTCTTTCAGGTCTGCCTTTTCTAAGCTGGCACAGAAGCAGTGAGCTATGCTGGTATTGAGCCTGCAGTCCTTCAGAAGTGCTGCACTCCCTCTCAAAATCCCACAAAACCAGCTAATCTTTCAACAAAGCTGTCAGCCATCTGCCAGGTGTGGCTCTGCAGAACTCTGTAGACACATTATGGCAATACAACCTCTCTGCAAACCTGCTGCATAGAGGGTTGGAGATATTAATAAATCTGTAAAATGCAAGAAGGAAAAAAGATTTATTGTATCACACTGGTGTATTACTAGTGAGCTCCAAGCCCTCTTGCTGACAAAAACATGTCTTTTTTTATAATTACACTGTATATTTGCCACAGGGTTACTGGGGGCTGCAGGGCCAACAGAAGGGTGTCCACACACAAATACCACCTGAGGTTTCACCAGCAAAATGCCATAGGCATCTCCTGTTTCCCTCTCTGCAGCCACACAGCTGATGCCTGCTGCTAACTGCTTTTACACACACCCAGCTATCAAACAAAGGAGGCCAAAGCTTAGCTGCTGTAAACTGAAGTAGGTCCATAGGGATTAAGAAGTCTAAACTCATTACAACACCTGAGGTCCTAGCATCAAAATGCCACTTGAAAGAGTCCAGAAAGACCTCTTACAATGAAATGAATAAAGCAATTTAAAACTCCATCCAAAGCATTCAGTACCTCAGTAACAACCTATTTTTTTCATCTTAAAAATAACTGTATGGAAATATCCTTGTTTGAATACATCAGGAGGTATTCTTCCTACGCAGATCAAAAGAATGGCCCAAATACAGCACTGCCATGCCTATTCAGTTAGTGAGATGACACATCTCTCAGCTAGCAAGCAAACTTTAACAATCAAAACCACATTTTTAATATATTGATGCTATAAAATAAATTCAGTAAACAATGCAATTATTTTTTTCTACACTTAGTAATAAAAATGAAATGTGCTTCATTACCTATTTATGTTATGCTAAAGACTGTTACACACAAATACACTGATCAGTCTAAGTTCACAGTGCTAAAAAAAAAGAAAACTAAATGCAGCTTCCCTTTTGCTACACTATTTGGATTTTTTTGCATTCCTTTGGGTTTTTTTCCATGGGAAAGTATCAACTAAGTCAATGCTAAAACTATTTGTAGATCAGCTTCACCCTCAGGGTCTAAGTGCTGCAATACTTGAGTTCTCAACACTGAGAACTCGAATTGTGTTTTTGCATTTTAAACTTCTGCTTTTTTTTTGAGCTTGATAGTTCGCAGAAAAATGTCTGTTGATTATTCCTTAAGTGCTTGTTACTGCAAACTCTGCTCGAAATCTCAGCTACAGAACTTTTTTTAAAGCATCAGTAATCAGGTGACATCAGCAGCAATCACACACATCGTACTGATCCACTGAACCGCCTGCTCAGCCCAATCTGCTGACAAGGCCAGCCACTGTTCTGAAGAGCAACATACTTCCAGATTTTCCTCGAGGACAGGATAGCAAGTTCTGGGCTTGAATTAGAAACATTTGGTAAGAAATCTGCACAATAGCTCTGGACTGTGAGAGAACACTCTGTACTCCTCAGTCACAGCACCCAATTCAAACATAATCCACAACAATTAGAAACCTTTGCTATGGAAGCAGCTCTGAAAATGCTTGCTTACAAAACCATCTCAGCTGGCACTGACTGACCAGTTTAGCAGGCAAACCCAGCAGTCAGATATCCCAGTTCACAGAGACACCTCGGTTCACATCCAGTGCGAGAACAAAACTACCCGATTTGCACCTGCTAGATGCACACTCGGAAACTACTTCTGGACCATGGAAATGCACCTAGGCTAAGAGTTCAGGTCTTGAATTTGGCTGGGGCACTGCTCACACCTTGTCTACTACAGCAATAGCCTGATGATTACTACACATATGCCTCTATACACAGCAGGCAAGGGGGACACAGAAGGTGGGCATGTGGTGGAGTGTGAGCCTATGCATTGTGGGATGCAAATTTCTCTGTCCTGTCTCTGCTCAGCTTTAGGTAAAGGGAACACAGCTTGGAGAAGTACAGCAAATCTCTCCTCTTGTGTAGAGTTTTGACTACGTGGGAAGCCTTATGGGAAAGAAAAATCTGGTAAAAATTACTTCTAACATAACATAAAAGGCATGGGACTCTGCCAGCTCACCTGGTAGCAACTATCAGAGTTCTGTGCCCCTGAGTGAGGGTTTTTATGGCAGCTCTGGTCTTAACATGATGGAGAGCCTCCTTGACTGACAAATAAAACCTAGTCAACGGACAATGTTGTCTTGTGTAATTTTGTGCCCATTTTTCAAGGCTTTTTCCTAACACTCGAGGCAGTGACAGCTAAAGCCAAAGGCAACCCCTCAACCTGTAACTGTTCTCACAAGTCACTTGTGAAAGTCCCAGCAGTTGCCCTTGTCTTTAGATGCTCTGTATCTCCTGTAGTATGATACAGAGGACCTTGTCCTCAAAAGTCAGTCAACGGTGTAATGGGTAATTTCCTGAAAGACGGACCTACCAAATTTACTAGAGCAAAGCAATAAACAGTTCAGTGTTGCCACTTTTGAAGGCATGGTCCTTTCTCCCTTCCAATGGGGATGCAACCAGAGCTCTGGCATGGATCCTGGAGAGATGTGTGAAGGTTTGAGTGACACAGGTTGGCTGGCAGGAGGATATCCTGGCTAGAACTGTGGATGGGTGGTACAACCGTGCCTCGCAAAGCCAGTCTCAACAACAGACTGTGCCGTTAGCTAGAGAAGCAGTCTGAGAGTTGATGTTAATACCTTCCCTTCCTGGCTGCTGCAAGCTTGATTTCACATCCACAGCTGGGAAAGATTCAGTCTCTCCTTGCTGAGATACACAAGACACCATTTTGCTGCTGTTGCATCCACGCCAACAAAATGGTGATTCTGGAAGGCACATATTTCTGAAGATGATGTCTCTCTCACCCCCAACAGCTGATTCTTTTGCAACTGCCCACCTCCTCCTCTTGTGAAATACACATGAACAGACGGGAGGAAGGAAGAATCTGAGAGAAGCACTCTTCAAGTGCAGTCACATGTGCCCTTAATCCTGTTTCGTATTTGCAGGGCAAGAAAGCTAGAATCCAAACACAAGAGCATGCCTGCTACAAGGAAGTTGTACCAAAGATACAAGTTATTTTATACAGTGGGAAAGCCACTGGCAGACAGAAAGGAACTGTGTTCTCTCCTTGGTGCATTCATATGACTCCTATTACTAATGCAGGATGGAAAAAAAAGAGTCATTATTTCCAAAGGTTCACAGGATGGCTGAAGCCACACATCACCTCTGAGGACACAGACATGCTCACCCTGCCTTGAGACCCTGCAGGGCTCTGCTAATTAGCATCTCAGTAAACAGAGTGGTCAAGGCTGCCTGGGAGCCCTTCTGAGGCTCTTTGATCAGCCATGCTGCACATGTGGTGATTCCATCTAGGGATTCCCTGCCCAGCAAGCAAATGGAAAAATTCCCTCCTGTCCAGGGTGACTAGTTGAATTCCTGGCTGAATCAAAGGCAGTCATGGCTGCGGGTTTTCTTTACTCATGCCTGAAGTGTCATAACTACTTCTGTCCTAGAAGGAAAGGCAAAACGTACTAGGTCACGTACACTGTGGAGGCAAGAGTAGAGAACTTCACTTCTCAGTGTTCCTCAGAGATTGCTTTTTTAGAGCAATGAATCAGTAGCACATTTTCCCTCTCCTGCTTTATTAAAACACTTGCGTTTTCCTGTTTCTTCCCTGTCAAAACCCATCTTTCACTCTTAAAGCATAAACTAACAGAAGAATTCTTGCTTGTACACAGAAACATTTCAGTAACTGGAAAAGGGTTTGATCCCAGAAGCACTGGACACCTTCATTTCATCTCAATTTCAAATGAAATTGAGGCTCATGGCACCCACAGAGTTTGCCTAGATTTCCCACTCTTAAAAGAGTAAGTGTAAACAGCCAACCAAGCATGCACTCTGGACATGAGACCTAAGAAACAGTATTAAAATAATTTAAATGACATACAATCAATTTAAAACTGCTACTTGAGCTGGCGAACAGATTTCCTTCACAGAATACATTAAAAAAAAAAGTTGTTTGTAAGACAAAGTAACAGATAGACAGCTTTTTTTTCCAGCTGTGCCTTTCAGATCCAAATAATTATTTCCATATAGTGATTGAAGAGGAAGAAATGTTCCTTTTAGACTGTGAAACACTCAGTTGCTTTGAAGCGTAAGACAGTCTAGTTTAAATCTCCAATGTCACCATGAAATAAGATATCCCAAAACACTCAGGGATAAAAGTGCTAAACGGAACATGAAAGTAACTTCAAGAATAAAACAATTAATTTTCTCCCTCTAAGTGACAATTAGACTTAGTACCATTTAGTATTTGCTTGCAGTTTCTCCAAACTTTCAGTTCTACATTCAGGACAAAATTGCTTTCCTGTTGTTTTTAGCATAAGAACACGATCACATAAAGATACATCCAGCCCACTCAGGTTTCCCTCTCTCTCATTTCACTCATATGACCAGCCATCACACAATCCTACCTTCCCAGTTGTTGTCATCACACAGTGAGGTTAAATCCAGCCGAGGCACTTCAGATACAAAGCTGTTTTCCTGATCATCAGCATCTTGATTTCTTTGCAACTTGTTTTCAGGCATGCTTGGATGCTCTTGAATCTTCATACTTGTAGTCAGCTATGTTCCCATACACCCAAAGAAATGAGAGAGAAAGAAAAAAAAATGTTTCAGGATGCAGAGGAAGAAAAAACCCCCTGCAGTCACAGCAACAGTAAGCTCATGCCTTTAGCTAATAGGATCCAAACAAACAGTCCCTGATGTTTCCAGCTCCAAATCCAAATCCCCTGCCTGGTGACCCCTATGTACTAATTGCTCACTCACACCAGTTAAGACATCTGTCCATCTGCCTTCCTTGAATTTCTCCTTCTTTAGAAAGCCACTGCAAGTTCCCGAGACTGCCTGCCCTGACAACTGCATGCAGCTGAAAAAGCCTCCAGTAATGGATTGGGATGAAAAGGGAGGGAGGGAGGGAGGCAGGGAGAAAGGGAGAGGGAGGGGGTGGCCGCATACACTTCCAACAGGAGCGCAACTCCTTCGAGCAACAACAGAACCGCTGTTGCTGTTGTGAGGCTGTAGCAATATGGTGCCTTCTAAAAAGCAGGCACCAGAGCTCCTGAGGTAGCAGCTGCAGACAGCAAGCAGTGCAGGCTACGTACATGAATGCTCTCATGCAGGCTGTGCTGGCTCAGATCAATTAGTGCCAGCTAAGCTGTGCTGGCTGCACATTCCCTGATTTCCTGTGGTTGTTTTCTAGCTGGGCGTGGGGAGAGCAGAACTATTTATGGAGGAGCTCGGGGTATTAAAGCAGCGTTGCGCAAATCCAAACGGCAGTAGGGTTTGGCATCTCAGCTGGAAGCAGTGCGGACTCTGGGAAAAAGCCAAAAAATTCACACAAGCATCCAATGACTTAGGAATAAAAAAAAAAAAAGGCAGAATGCTGTCAAGTAAATGATTCACCAGTTAGCACTACCTAGGAGCAACTGCTGTTTGTCTCACCACTATTCACCCCTGCACATACCACACGTTGTGTGCATTTATGCAGAAACCACTGCCATTCCCACAATCCAGAGACACACTGCGTGTCCGCAATAGTGCCTGACGAAACGAAGTAGTTTTGTGACTCTAAAACAAATGAGCTGTAATGCCACACAGAGGGCAGCAGGGAAAAGGAACTGTAAAGCATGTACATAAACATATAGTGTGATATGTGTAAATCCACCAACAAGCACAGAGCTATCTGAATAGACAGCACTACACTACTACATAAACTAGTGGAATTTGATAAGAACAGTTTAGGCATAATTCTCTCCAACATAGTCTAGCAGGTAGTCAACATACAGATTTTCTCCCTGCAGGTATTTTGATAATCTAGTTAGTAATGTGCATATGCTGATATGCAAAGAAAATGGACCTAAAGAAAATAACTGGTATCTCTGGACGTATTTTTCTTGTGAATCTAGAAGCACGGCCAAATGCTTCAATATCCCTAATACACACCACTAAGGCACATTTACTTTGTTTCATCTGCATAAAGTTAATGATGTGTTTATGTTTTTTTTCCCTTTTGAGCAGAGAAAAACAAGTAAATTTCATGAAGAGGGGAAAGAAAACCTTGCCCAGTAGACAAATCATATGAATAAATGTTTTAATCTTATCTGGATTCAATTCCGTCAATCCCTGCAATTGAACAGGGTGCTAAATAATCTCATCTAGGCTTCCTTTCCCACAAAAGGTTGGATCAGATGATCTTTTGAGGTCCCTTCCCACCTGGGCTGTTCTATGGTTCTAAAAACCAGGGTGATGAATACCCTGGTGTTGTAAAGAGTTTTCTGTATTGTATTTGTATGAGGTGTGTACTTCCTGTTCATTTCAATAAATCACCTTGTTGAAACAGCATAACAAAATGAAACACTAGATGACAGTTTGCCAAACACTAATAACTCGTACAGTTTGACGCTAAATCTGATTACAAATGTGTTTATTGTGAGAGCTGTACATGGAAAAATGCTAATTCACCGTTCAATATCTTTTAAGCTGCTTCCAGGTTGGGAGGACTTAAATATTTCTTTAAGGTTCAGTAACAAATTTCCTGCTAGGATCTAAACAGTCAGTGTACATTCCAAACAGAAAGACTGGTCAATGGCCAGAAACAGGCAGTTTTCTACATTTACTAAAAGAACAAACTGTACCCGTTGATAAACTGCATATAATTTGCCAGCACAGTATTTTAAAGGCTGAAAGAAATTAAGCAGTAAGTTTCAAAACAAGTGTTATTTTTAATAACATAAAGAAGTGTGAAGAGAGGAATTTATCTAGATTAAGAATTTCAAAGAGAACAACCTGAAAATACCATCTCGTCACCACTACTGATACTAATTACAGAGTTAAACATCTTTTTATGAAGA
Organism: Manacus candei; assembly: GCF_025592945.1. Taxonomy (NCBI): domain Eukaryota; kingdom Metazoa; phylum Chordata; class Aves; order Passeriformes; family Pipridae; genus Manacus; species Manacus candei. The sequence goes on along the minus strand of NW_026138076.1, from coordinate 38,111,271 downwards.
GTGTACTATCTCCTGACTTATTAAGACTCTTAAAAGATATCTTTGGCAGATATAAGAGCACTTCCCAGATGGGTAAACATTTCCATTACAGATATATAAGAAAGATCATATCCATGTCCTCATCCTTCTAAAGTCACTTGAGTTGTAGAAAACATTTAAAACGTGTTTAAAAACAGGCCTGTGCTCTGCCTGTTGTCAGTTGCTCTCCTTTCCTTGCTCACCGATGTAGCCTCTAATACAATGAATAAATCATCAGGTGTTCTGAAGAACAATGGTGGTAAAAACCCAGGAGACTCAAGAAAGCAGATGTTTAACTTCCTTTGCATTAATGCGCATTCCAAACCCTTAGAGGGGTTGATAATTCAGTGTTTCCATCACTTATTTTCCCTTTTTGATTTCCTGATGCCACAAGTTGCCAACCTCCAGGGAAAAAAATCACGTAAGGGAGAACTACTTTGCCTTAGGTATGGATGTGCCACAATTTCTTACAAACTGAAGGGGCGGCAAGTTGATGATCCCGGTAATGCTTGGCAGCCTCAGTGCACTGCGGATATTACATAAATGACCACGAAAAAAATCTTCAAAGTAGGTACTTGAATTCTGCTTTTTAGAAGCTGCTTTTGCAGCTATACTTTGCAGGCAGCAGTAACTACAGATCTAAGTAACCTGGGTACAAGTCAGCTACTTTCATTCTCGCTGCTCCAATGGAGATTCAGCACAAAGAGTAGCTCAAGCAGCTAGAAATAAATGTCAACAGAAAGGTTTTTAAATTCTGATCAGGAAGTTGTATTCTGATCAGTTACATGTGGATTCAAATTAGAAGGCTTTCTTCCCCTACATCTGATCATCCCTTACAACCACAAGCAGGAAGCATCCTCAAGCACATCTTATTAATACAACCTGATGCAGGAATGCAGCCATTCTGTTGCCTTACTTCTGAGTCATGCCAATCCCCCTCTACACTTGTTGCCATGCTGGTGTGAATCTTAAATACCCTTCCCTTGTCAAAACCTAGATACTACAAAGCTGTGCTTTTCATCCTGGAATTTAGTTACTTCCAAGGACAGATTATGAAGGTTACAAAAGCACTGAAAATTCATTTGAGACTTGAGTTTCAAGGTATTTTTACAGCCTCATGGAGAACCAAGTCGGCACAACCGGTAACTATGGCAAATTCCAAATACCTTTCCTAATATTCTCAGACCGGAGACAGGGTGAGAAAGAGAAAGGAAGTCCCTATCCCTTCCTCATACATAATGGGTTGTTTGTTATGAAACGTATGTCTTTAAGCTTTCCTAAGCAAAAGGATTATAAGGGGGCAAGGAATGTAAAACAACTCTGCAGGAATGTAACATTTTCTTGACCCTGTAATTCCTATATAATACAGGTTCTGGGTTAAGGCTGTCCTCTCCTGCAGGACAGCCTGCAGGACAGAATTTTAAAATTCTACATTTTAAAACTTGTCCTAAAGAGAAGTTTATTTTAAGATTATGATTTCATACTCAAACATACCTCCACCAGGCTAATTTAAAAGCTTAATAAGAGTGTTGTGTGGTATGGCAGTAACAGCACCTCCTCCACCAGCAAGTAGATACGCAAGGAACAAGGTGTTGCAAAATCTACAGTCCGGAAAATATAACAACTCACGAGCAAGTGCAGGATCATTGGGGATTACTGACCCTCTGGGAGCCAAGTAGGAGATCCATCTAAGCTCAGTCAGAGCAGTGATCAAAGGCAGCCCTGAACACCTTTTGCAGAGGTTACATATTTCAGGGTCCCACAGACTTCTCCAGCTACAACACAGCTGGTTAGAGCTCAGTTGTTAGCAATCACTTATCTTTCCTGCTAGATGGAAATAATTCCTACCAGAAACAGAGTCTTTCAAAGGCAATAAACGCATAGTGGCTTTTACTGGAAAAAAACCCCCAAACAACCACATGAGGAGTCTAGTTTACAAATATTACCAGCCTTCAGATAACTCCAGACAGCCAGAAAAAACAGACATTGGCTACAGCTGTTTTACTGTGCTCCTCTAAAATGGGTGCATAGCTGAGGGAGAGGTGCCTCAAATAACTCTCCCCAGTATTTTAAATGCTTGGCTGTCTAGAGGTGTTTCAAAGAAACCCAGATGAACAAGTGACTGCAACGGTGTTCACCCAACCCCAATCTTTGATTTGCTGAACAGTCAGATAAAAAACACCATAAAGCCAATGCAGGAGGTGTGTGTTGAAGAGAAACGGAAAGCTGGGGGAAAAACTGTTGCCATCAATGCCACATGTTCCCTCCTGACATCCATCCCAACTACCAACTCTGAGAAAGAAAGAGGAGATGATCCAGTTTTCTAAAGACAAATGGATCGCAGACACCTATGTTCAAAAGTAACAGGCTGTGCTGGGAAATCATAAATAAAAGACCAAGATATTTTAGAGAAATCAAGAGAGACAAGATGATCTTACTGCCCTGGGAGATAAGACACCCTGTTTGCCATGATTAATAAGGCAACTTCGCATCACTTAAACCAAAGTGCTGACTTCAGTGATCCTTCCCTTTTTGGCAAGGAGGGATCAAAGGGACTGAAGCAGATGCTTTCAGACTACTCAGTGGCTGAGAGGCTCCCTAAATTATGTAAATAAAAAGCATAGGTAAGGGAAAGAAAAAGTACATGCTAACTCCATTTCTCTGAGAAAAACAAAATTTCACAGAACTGTACACGTAACTAACTACTTGTTTCTACTCAATAAAAGGTTCATTTAGAGACCAGAAAACTGAAACAAAACCAAAACAAAATAAAATACCAACCTGAGAATGCCTGAAAAAAACCTCATCGTTTTCACTTTCTTTGCTATAAAAAAAAACAAAAACAAACCAACATATTACAAATACAAAACCAGACTGTCTTGTAACAAAAACAAGCAGGATTCCTGCACGCACACCAGGTTTTTACGTTCTTGCTATTCCTGCACCCTCGCTAATTCACACAGCAAATGAAGGGACACTCTGGGCTGCAGCATGTCAAGCTGCTAAACTATGTATTTTTGCTTCCTCTCAGAAGCTATTTGTGAAAAATAAATGATGTAATTTAATTCCAGCGCCCTTAATCCAAATCAGTATGACTTTCCCACCAAACAGGTGTCAAGAGGAATTGTCATCTCAGGTGAGCAGATTGAGGCTGTTCAGCTTTTGCAGAAGCAGAAAGAAAAGGGCCAGATTCCCAACCCAGAGGTCAGGTAAGACAGGCCCTGCAATCCTCTGTGTGGAGTATGCTGGCTCAGGTGCTTCACAGCTGACTTCTTTTCAGGTCTGCACCATCAGCACCTTCAGAGACAATCCTAACAGGCTGGGAAAAGTCTTTGCCCTGGCATATGCTGCAGGGCAAAGCCCACACAACATTCACAGTGCCTCCATGAAGTTCTACTTTGAAGTTGACATGGTGGGTAATGCTGTTCTGCAGCATAACTAAATGTCACCCTCATAGTCTGTGGTGGAAGATCTCTCAGGCTCTACTACAATCACAGGGAAAGGAAAACATACATATATTAAAAAAAAAAATAAAAATCACCTTTCTTCAGATAAAATTTCCATGTCATCAGGTCCTGTTCTGTCTATAGGCTTGGATGAGCTAAAGCTTTCCATACTCTGCAATACAGTAAATGTTAAAGCAGTAAGATACATATGAGAAACAGATTCAAGCTGCAGGCCATAAAACAGATTAAATATAAAAATATTAAACAGGACTTCTAGGAACAAGACAACAGACTACTGCCTGCTGCACATTTATAACAAAACAAACCCCACAATTTATTTGCACAATCTGCAAAAAACCCAACTGCTCACTGCTTGATCTCTTTCATCAGACGACCTCAAAACATCAAAACAGAATAATTCTGCACAGTACCCTGCAGAGTACCATGTTACAGACTGACAGAGACAGCCTGAGCCTGGAAGCAGTTCTGTGGTCTGTGCAACTTCTGTAGTAGCAGGTACCAAAATCCAAGCATCTTCTCAGCAGGACTCCTTATGTTCATCTTAGAAAATACTCCACTTCTCAGCCAAATCCTCAAATCCCTCTCTAGTTTCTTCTTAAACAGGTAGAAGAATGCAAAATGACTGCCGTGTGTAAAAATATAATGTTGTACTAACATGAGTGCAGGGCAAGAAATCCAACTGGTTATTATGACAACTTGTTTTGATGTTTGCCTTGGCTACCATTAGGAACATTAATGCTGTTGTCCTCTAAGAGCTTGAGAAACTACTGTGAGGACAAGCCACGTTGCCACTTTGGGCACATGTCCAGGAGGATTTCTACCCTGGGTTTTGGAAAAATCCCTCTTAAGTATGAGGAAGCCAGTCAGTGGCATAGTGTGGTTCTCGCCCTGGAAACTATGTGCACAGACTTTTTAGGACAGTCACAGCCCTCTCTCACCTGCTACACCTCCAGCCCCAAAAGGTGACACAGGTCAATCATTCCAGTCTTGACTAATGTGATTCTTCAAGTCCTGCTGGTACCTGGCTACCGTGTCTTTGAAACGCAGTTACAAGCTTTTAATGCTTTGTGGTTGGTTTGCTTGGGAGAGTAAGTGGAACTGACAGCTCTTCCACTGCTGACTTACACTTTTGAGTCAGATGCAATCAGACAGCTAAGAGGAAAGCTTCCATGCACTGTCCTACATACTCTTTCAGGCTTTGAAAAGAAGGAAGGCTCAGAAAAAGGTAGTTAAGGAGATACAACATCAAAAACTTGCTCACATGACCAAGGCCTATTAGTAAATGCTAAGGTGCAGGTTATGTCCTTTCATACTTCAAGTTGGCAGTTTAATTTGGGTTATTATTTGAAGCATAATGGTGTAGCCAAAAGAGAGCTAAACCACCATGCATCCGTCTGGCAGTCTCTGAAATGCAAGTATGTAATAAGCACACACATTAAAACTTAAAAAGCAGCTTTTGCTCTTCCAAAAGAGTAGCACCAAGCTCTCTGCAAGCTGTTTCATAACAATACTCCCAGTTGACAATCCCACTGTGACATTTCCTCTAGCAGACCAAGCAAGAACCATGCTGATGATCATCATGGTCAAACTGTTTTTAATACAAGGTTAGTTCATTTTACACTCCTTTCAGACTTTGCCCCTCAAGAAATCAAAAAATGAGAGACAGGGCAAAGTCCAGTGGATACAGGTAAGTTTGAGGACATTTCTTCTGGGTATGTTTTAAGGTTTCATGAATGTTTTTCAGATCCACACCAAAAGCGGACACTTCTGTAAGTCTTTCCTTTCCTAAATCCTAAGACAAATTCTCATTTACATTTAAACTGCTTTACACTCCACAGGCACAGAGAAGAAGTGCCGAAAAGAGGATAAGCACTAGACCTCTGCCTGTCAATGTCCATCGCTACAAGCAAAGACTCCAAGTGTGAATGTGTCTATCTCACTCCGCTTTCATGAAGTATCTCCTGAGAAGGTTACTGATACTGAACATTAAATCTAAGATACTAAACCGAGCACAGTGTACAATTTTTGGCACCTTGCCTTCTTTTTATCGTGAAGATAAGCGAAATCCACCTCTCTCTAGAATCTCTGCACGGAGTAAGAGCATCAAATCATTGCAATCTTATGATCTAAACAAAATGAGTCCAAACACAATGTCACGGTAAGAACTCACTTGCTCGCAGTACGATCTAAAACTTAATCAAACACAACTGAAGGAAATGCCCTATAGCTCAGGACAGTCTTTTCACACAGCTTTTGCTGTTACTATTAACCCTGTAATGCATGCTCAGTGCCAGGCCCTGGGATGTACAGCACCTCTGCCACTGTACGCAGACCCTGCATGAAGCACAGGACAGTTTCTCACCTGCTGATACTCTAATCGGTGTTTGGTTTGGTTGAGAGGGAAGAAGGGTGCATCAGTTTTATTCTACAGCTTGTAAAAATTGGTAAATTGTCTTCTACTGTGGAGATTACACATGAATATGCCAGAAAAATTCTACGCTATTCCAGATTTTTACGACGTTATATCAAAGTCATTCACGTCTTCATTAAAAAGTAGCTAGAGGGATCACCTTTTGGACCAACACTCTCCAAAGTGTTTTGCAAATTGCAAACACCACAGTAACACACAGACTTCTGAGAAAAGGCATAAAACACCTTTGTCATCTCATTATCAAGTAGTCACTTGAAATCTAGTTTCAGAACTTAGAAGGAACATAAAAATAAACTTGACCTGAACATGAGAACCTACATCTAAGGTTCCAACCTCCCTGTAAGACTTCTGAAAGACTGGGAGAAAGACTTATGTCCTTTTCTGCTTTCCAAAATGCTTCACTGAATTCAAAAGAAAAAAAAAGCAAGAAGTTGTGGAAAGAGAAAATGACTACAGGTGGAGTAAGAGGGTCATAGCAGAAATATAGTTTTTCAGTTGCCTTATCACAAAGGTTACAAGTGTAGGATCCAGTGTTTCCATAGTTCAAACCAGCCATTTATGCCTGTACTGTAGGCAAAAAAAAGGCTTCCTAAAGGAACAAGTTGTGCACTGAAATAAAAAAGTCTTTTACCCTAGTAAAAGTAACAGGTGTCAAATAGTACAGCTTGCTGGCTTACCACAGGACTGTCCTGGTTGTCATTGAGCTCTGAAAGCCTGGTGCTAGATTTCTGCCGCTTTGATTTATTCCTTTCACTGAGATATCCAGAGCTGGCGTCTTGTAATTTTTCTACTTCTTGAGCAGCTAGAATACAGTCCTCAAGATTGCTGAATCCAGAGGGAATGTTTTCTTTGTTGACAACTTCCCTAAAAAGAAAAGGGATGTTACAACAAGAGGTTGTTTAAAACGCTCTTCTGCTATATTTACAGTACCAAGAGAGAACTGCATCATGCTGACTAGTTCTGGCAACATCTTCTATGCCCTATGAAACCAGTATCTCTGGTTCTTCCCAATGCAGCAAAAATCACACACTCACTGTGCAATGCTAAATCCCACTGGGATACACCTCAGGTGAGAAAGCTGTGAGGATCAACGTTTGAGATTTGATTCACTTCCCACTAAACCCAACACAGAAAATCCCATTGACTTCAGATGGAAGGTGGACTAGCCCGTGGCTGTGTGTGGTATTTTTATAGAGAATATGCAGCATATTTTCCTTTGAGACACGTGCTTTTAATTTAGAAAAGTGATTCACAGCTGCGGTCCAAGGATCTCCTTTGGTGCATGACACCACATAATTGTGTCCTTCTTACTCATACTCTCAAATGTAAGAGCAGGACTGTAGTGCTTTAGCCAAATCTTTGAATCTTATTTGGGAATTACACAAAACATAAATGTATCTTTGCAATGGCAACACAACTGCTAGGACAGAGGACTGCTCTGCTAAGGGAAGGGAAGTGGACAGTTAGCCTTAAGCCATCACGTGATGCATTAGCAGGGACCCTCTGGGCTGGTGGGGTTTGCTCATGTTTTCCAGAAGCTTGGCATATGGCTTGTCTTGCTGTGCATAATTAACCTGCTGGGTCTTCAGCATGCAGCTTTCCATTCACAACCTGTTTAGTACTCTTCCCTCTAATTTGTCCAAGAGTGAAGATGCACATACATAACACATCACTACATTAGGGGAACAGAAGAAACACAGTGCGCCTCATTCATCACTGTATTACCCTGCCAGAGGCTAAAGGCAGCCTGCTTACACTTGACATTGAAACTGGAATATTTGCTAACTGTTGTATGTGTTACTGCCATGTGGCTCCAAAACCTGCTTCTGTGAACAGCAGGAGAATTTATCTAGTCTTGCACTGGTGAAGAAACACAAGAAACCAGTTACTCTGCAGTATCTGGACAGTGCCAGCATGACAAGTATTCAGAACAAAAGCAAAACCAGAAGGCTCCAGTGACTTTCTGTATCACAGTTCTCTAGGTTTTGTTGGTGGAAAAGAGATACAAAGAGGTATTATAAATCTATGATTAAACTTCTAAGATAACACATTTGCCTTTGTGGAAATTTTTATAAACCCCTGAGCAGACCAATTACATATAGAGAGCCCATGGATCATGTAATCTTCAAAGCCTGGGAGTTCACCTATGTTTGTAATAAACACTTTTCCTGTCTGTAGTCCTATTTTGTGACATTACAAATCCTCTTGTGATCCATCACAAGGCAAAGAGATGAAGTCGCTGACAATCAGAACAACAACCACAGAAAGAAATTCCCAATTTTGATAATTTACCCAAAGGAGTCCCAGCAATCTGACCTAAGGAAACTGGGGAAAACAATTTGAATCCCGGTCAGCATTCAAAACTTCCAATGTTCTTTAAATTCTTGTCTCCAGCTTTAAGAACTGAACCTGAATAACTGTGTCAATCATATCTAAAGGCAGCTCTGTAACGCAATGTTGAAAAAAAGCCCCGCAGTACTATATGCTTCCAAACACGTACACTAGCCAGTCTGTGACCTACTTACCTGAGAAGCCTGTCAGCAGGGCGACTAAACAAGAAAAACTACTTTAGAGCTGCTGCCAGATACTTTGGTGACTTGCAAGTGCTAATTTCCCAGGCCATCTTTGCAGTACATTTTCATTCTCTAAGGAAATGGCTTTTTTTTTTTTTTGAGTAACTGTAGATTTTTTTTACAACAGTAGCATTGACACATTTTGGGAAATACCACTGCTGCAATATTAACACTATGTACCTGAACAGAAGTGGTGTTGTACAGAATGGTGCAGATCCAATAGGATTTGGAGAATTCAGCATTCAGGAAAAACAGAGGACTAGATGTTTATTTGGAATCTAACTTGATATCCTAGGAATTCAATACTGCAGTGAAGCACACACATTCTTTCAAGAACTGGTGCTGGGTTAAAGTTAGACATATGGGTAAGCACTGATCAGAACATGGCCTTGCAAAGTCTGTAGTTACAATTCCTCAAACACAGATATGCCTTGGGCAAGTGTTTAAGGCTGTGGTGGTAATATATTTGTATCACATAATATGTGCCACAAGTAGAGGAGTATGAAAGGAAAAAATAGGTACTATCTTTATTCTTTCACAGACATTTAATGAAATTCACCACAAGATCATGTTTAAACTTTGTGTAATAGGGTGCATAAAAAAAAATTAAATTCCAATTAATCAAAAGGAAGATTTTTCTAATTTCAGACAAACTCCCAAGTTTCCTCACTAAATCCAAACACAAGCTGTGCCTTCACACACAAAAGGAGAACTTAATCTTGTTTTTGAAGCCATTCTGAATTCAGAAAAGCAGCTAAGCCCAATGTTAAAAAAAAAGTTACCGGCAATAGAGCCAACTGCTTGGGAATTTCCACTAATGTAACAAATACTGTAAGTAACCAATTCCCAATACTGTAATTAAAAACTTTACTGCATAACCCCCCTAGATTCTTATCATGCTTTGCCCCACTCCATGATCTCCAATAAAGTCTAAATTTCCCAGCTCTAACTGATGCAATGGAGCTCTGTACAGGCACTGCAGCCTGCTCTGCCCTTTCAACTCACGGCAAAGGCCAGTGCATTTCATAATAGAATGTAGTATCCCCTTGATAAGAGGACATGACTAGGGTAGACTTAACCAAATATACTTCCCAAAACAAAGAAATCAGGCTCATACATGTCTCTGTTTCTCCGGGGTTCCTCCTGCTCTTTGTGGTGCCGCCTCCTCTGCCTGGCAGACACATTAGAAGAGGCTGAAGATGTTCCCGATTCAGAGTCCTCTGAACTCTGGCCGCCTGAGCCATGAACATCAAAGAGATGCTGCTCCACGGCTGAGCGGATTGTCTTCTCTAAATACCTGTCAAGCCGAAAAATAAGGTCAATTGAGCTCAAAGACTTTGTGGAGCTCCCTCTCTGCAACAATAAATAAAGCAAGGGTATCTGCGGGCTATATTTTTTTTATGATGGCAAAGCAGCACAAAATGTCCTAGGGCTACAACATATGCAAAAAGCAAAGCCAAAATCTTCAGATACCCTGCAGTTCAGGTCCCTCAGAAGAGCTGAGCCTTCCCAATTAATCTTGTTCTTTTTTATTTCTAGGGATGTTTGAACCTTCTGTAGAACATCTAATTTTACCTACTGCAACTACAGACATTGGTGTCTAACTTTCACCCTCCACTTTAAAAGTCCTTGGCCTGACAAAATTGTATCTGATCCTCAGCCATGCTGACACCGGTCAAGCCTGTTGTGCAGTACAAGCTCAGCAAGGCAATGGATCACCTGCAAGAAGATGATTCACTGCTGTCTCACACAGGGATGAGAGTATGCAAGCAGTAGCTCACTACAAACTCCTAACATGTTTAACTTTGTGACCAAGCATGGATTTTGTTCTGAATTCATTCTGTTTTCACACATTCTTGTGCCATGAATGCACCCAAAGCCATCCCTGATGTACTCTGGTGAGAGATCACAGTCACACCCGGGGCAGCAAGCGAGCTTCCACACAAACCACAGCAAAGGATCCTCTGCAGTCGCATCGCTTAAAGATGTGGAATTACTTGAACTTTCAACACAACCAAATCTCCTTCATTTTGGTACTCATGTTTGCTTGTAATATTCCCTTCCATCCTTCATCAGAGGAAGCTTTTAGGGGCAAAATCTAATTTTTTGTTGTTGTTGTTTTTGCAAAGAGATCACATAGAAACACATTTTTTTTACATCCCCATCCCATCTCTGTTTCTTGCAATGCTTAAGTAGTCTGCTGAAGAATGGGTTTTTCAAACATGCTCGTCCAAAGTCCCTGTATAGCTTCTACTGTTTTTTTTCATAATTAAAACGTTATTTCAGGATTTGCTGGTTAATTTTTAACTGAGCGGATAGAGCATGGGATCCTGTACTTGGGCTGACTTCCCCTTTACAGAAGTTGTGTTCAGTTGCTATACTTGAAAGTCTGCTGAGACTGCAGTTCCCAAAAAAAGTCAAAATACCTTGGCAACTGCAAACTCCCACATGGTTTAACTAGCCAAGTATGCCTGTAGTTCACTATTGACACAAATCAGTTCTGCAAACCCATCAGCCGTTGGGAATTTCCAGCTCTGGTAAAAGAGCCAACTCTTAGCTCTGCTGCTCCCAGTTATGGTAGCAGGGTCAAGTCACATCCTCTGTTGAGATGCAACAGGGAGCCAACAAGAGCAAGAGGATAACACAGTGCAAATAGCTTCTCTAAATATGCAAGTTTTGCATAACCAAAACATCGCAGGCACAGTGCGAGCAAAGAACCAAGGGCCTGAGAATTTTTCAGAAGGAAGTGATTTATTATCATTGCAGATGATCTGCTTTGCTGGGAAACTGGCTCTTTTTTTTTTGTTAATATAAGACCAACCCTTAAGGAGAAATCAAAGAATAACCAGTGATACTTAAAAAAGCTCCAATATGCAAGAAGGATAGCTACAAAATTGCAAGAGACACTTACTCTCCTGTAGCAGGAATGTTGCTACTGACTTGTGATACATGGGCACTGCATAAAAGAAAAAAGAGAAGAAAGTTAGATCTTATCATCACAATAAGGTCTTGAAAACTCTTGTTCTTTGCAGCGCTAAGACTTAAAGGTATGAGCTGTCTCAACAACAATTGCCTGCGCATGCCACTAGTTTTCCCCTTAAGGGATTTTCTCTCCCACTGTGAAATGGCACATTTTGACAATGCCAATATTCTCAAGAATTAATTTCCCTGTCATTCCCGTGCATTAGGCCAAGGTCTAACAAAGTGTTTCAACCTCAACACACCACAGATTTTTTTTGCTTTCTTCTGAGCTTTCTGCTGCTGCCAACTGTTTTAGCCTCATCACAAAAGTCCTTGTCTTTTGAGGCTGACTTGAAAATGTATATACACTTAATATTTAACTGCTCTCTGATATTCATGTTCTTTGCTTCACATTTTAAAAAAATAAAACCTACCTTCTCTTCTTTCCCTTTTATCTTGGGCTGTCTTCAGGCTCAGAAAAAGCCAACACAAATATGGTCAAATGGAGTAAACTGCTTGCTGTTTAAAGTCCTTCTGAACAAGTTGACCTGTCACCTGGCACAGCTGTCACTGCCTTCCTCCCTCCGCCAAGCTGAGTCCCATCCTGCCTCCTTTTCCCCCACACTGACTCAGCTTTGCAGCTAAAGTGATTTTTTTGCCTATTCATCCCTCCTGTTAGGTCCTGTTAGGTCCTGTTGACCTCCGTTAGGTCAAATAAGCTACAGGCCTAGGAGTTCATTTCAAATTATCCCCACATCAACACAGGAATTAGTATAACTGACTGATATATCCCAATAAAATGGCATTGTGGTCAGGGTATGAGCCAGGATAGATGCAAAATGTGTTTCCTGCCAAAATAGCCATTTATTGCTTTCAGTCTTCACCAGTTCCTCTTAAACCTTTCCAGTGCAGAACCATCAACAGCTGACTTCCCTTCACTACCCAAAGGTTTCCTCTGTTCCTCAAATGTTGTGCACTTCACTGTATGGGCCTAGAGTTATCTAAGAAGCTGCAACACTCTAGCAGGCAACAGACAATAGAAGGGTAAGCAAGGAGTCACTACAGCTATCAACAAAACAGCCCGACTCCCGATTTACAAACCCCACAAACACCCAGCTCCAAATCAGACTTGCAATACGCTTCAGCTTCCTTAGGCTGAACCAGTGTGTTCAGCTCCATGTGGGTTAAGCAACGTGCCCTAACCACACACTCATCCTTTACAGTCCCAGCTTCACTCAGTACACCTCTCCAGTCCAGGCACAGGTCCCTGGAGTGGTGGCATACCAGGAAAGCAGTCATGGACTTGCCAGTATATCCACGTGACCTGCACAGTACCAAAGCAGCTGCGTCATTCATATGATTTCATGAATAGAAGACATACAAACAAGTACTACTGTATTTATTAGTACAGACACACAATTTGCACATAGGAAACAAAAACTTTGAACGATTCCACGATTCCTCTCTTCCCACATCTAATATCTTGACTATTAACTACTGCATGGCTTCGCAATTTGAAAAGCATGTTTCAAGCATTCTACTTGCTTTCTTGTTCATTTACAGAAACTATTTGGCCTCTTCCCAGTCCAAAACTATTTTTTAAGACCTGGCCTCCCATTGGAGACATATTAGTAAGCAAGGAGCTAGTGTGGTACGCTAATAATTCATATGCTGGCTACTGCTCCTACACATGTGGGAGCAGGTTTAATATTGGATCAACTTTCTCCAATACTTACATGTAATACAAAATGAGTAAGGGTGTTATCACACCCTTCTTCTCTGTTTTCATGTCAGGAAAATGGTAGTGGAGAGAAAAAAAACGCTTGTTTGGATTCTATTTTTTTTTTTAAACATCCTTAGGATATAGGTTTATCTATCCATACATTTTTTTATAACACTCCAATACATTTTGTAGTTGTCTAATTCACAGTTAGCTGTGTGCTTTACTAACACCAATTCATTAACCCAACTAATTAATAATATTGCATATTTGCGTAACGATTCCTCTGTGGTATCTAGAAAAGCCCTACTCAGACAACACCAATGCTACAGAAAAGACAGTAATATGGTAATTTTCAAACTACTGTCAAATAACCAATAAGTATGCATACAGTTTCATGGCTGAGTGGATGACTACAAAATGAAGGTCTGACATTCTGATTTTACTGTATTTCCCTTCTAAATACTTTTTCCTTGTGTAATGAATCCAAGTTTTTTTCTTAATTCTGTGATATTTTAATGTTCTTTCATTAGCCCCTTCTCAATAAGACAGAGATTTTAAATCAGAGTTTTTCAAGATACCCCAACTTCCTCTTAATTCCACAACTGGTAACTTTTCTGGCTATTTCATTTTGAAGTTTAATTTAAATGTATTGCTAAATTGCTTTACTTACTCTCCACCAACCTTTCTTATATTGAGGAAGTTCACATCCAAAACAAATGGTGGAGGGTAGAGAGTTACGCAGTGGTTTTAGGATTTGAGCCTGCTGCAGGACAGAGCAGGAGGCGCACGAGCATGTTAGCAAACCCAGGGAAAGACACCACCCAGTAAGGATTTCACAGCCCAGAAGAGCAATCAGGCAGGCAGGGTGTATCCTGCGGGGTTTTCCAAACTTCTTGGGTGGTAAAACTTGCTCTGCTGTTGGATTTACGCTTCACGGAGCAGGTAAGGCAAGCCTTGCTTAGAAGAGCCCTCTTGGCATGCCCACCCGTGCAGGCAGCTGCCTTGGAAGGGCTGTCTTGCTCAGTAAATCATCCAGACAATGGGAACTCATGTTCTGCTACAGTTCATTATTTTCTCCTCACATCTGCTCTATTTCACTGATACGTATGGTCAATTATCTCCACAGCTAGATTATCTTTATTAAATTATGCAGCTGCTGCAGAGCATGCTGAGAAACACCGACTTTTGATAGAATTTACAGGTTCTTCTCTGGTGACAGAAGGCAGCAGGACAGTTTCCCAGTGCTGGGGACTTTTACTTTCAGAAAGGCAGCCAGAAAACCTGCATCAAGGCACACAGCTGTTTTAAGTGCTATAAACTTTTGAACTGGCTTCTTATAACCCTCATGCTTTTCCTTTTAGGAAGTCTGACCTCTAGCACTTCCTGGTGTTGTCTAACTTGTTTACTCAAGTCTTTTTTGCTCACTTTCAGAGGTTCTCCAGCAGCTCTGAATAACATCTTGCTTCACACATAAGGTAAACTCTTACTGCATGGTCTCTTCTCCCATTCTGTTTCAACCTCAAGTACGGGAAGGTGGTATTTTCCATCACTTTAAAGCACATTAAAGCTTGCCTGCCCCCCTAACTAGTACTCTCTACGTTTAAAAGATGTACACTGAAGTGAGAATTATCTCATTCAATGTCTGCACCTTGTTTGGTCAGTGCTGGGCATTTTGTGATAGCAGACAAATAACTGAGTTGGACAGCAAAACCCTTTCTCCAAATTTCTTTCATTCAGGTCACTGTTGATGTTTTAGCTTCCAGGTAAAAAGAGCAAAGAAAAAAACATCAAATGGAGCAAACTAACTTTACTGGCACAGTATTTTCCCAGATTGGGTTTTCATTTATGAAGTCAATTAATTACTTCCTGACAATACTTAATGGCCTAAATCATAAGCTACAATCTGGTGCTAAGGTCATTCATTGCTGAGATTTATTTACAATCCAACTGTTTATTCAGGAAGCAAAAACAGTTTCCTGTTTTTGCTTTTTTGAAAGCCAAGCACAACAGTAAGAAAGCCTCAATAGATGCAAAAACTTTTTACCATTTTGCCACTCCAGCAAAGTCAAGAATTTTTAAATAGGTTTGACATTTCAGATGGGAAATTTCTGAAGTCCTCATGAATATATTATTTCAACCCATGACCTAAGAAATTTCTTTTCATAGGTACTTAAATAATCTAAACACTACCCACTCTCCACACTGTGACATGCAATACAGCAGACTCACGTGGGATCCATTTTAAGACAACTACTTCACTTCATATTTTCATATAAAATGTGAAAATAATGAGATTAAAAATAAAAGAGATGTGCTCTTAGTTACTGGGATGTCTCATCACACAGATGACACACTTTCAGTATTTTTTCAGCATCTCCATGCTTTCAGAAACTCAGATCAAATGACCCTTCCTTTAAATGTGGTACGTTATTTTTGACACTACCTTCTCACTATGCAGAAAACTAACCCCACTAAAAGCAACTGTCTTCACGATTCCTAATCTTTTTCACTTACATTGAGATTATCCTTTCTGATGGATGCACACTGACACCTACTGCTTGGAGCAGAGACAACCCTGAAGGGGATTCATACAGGCCACATGATTTAGCTCGGTGAATTTGGATGGTTGTGTCGCACAGGTTCCCCTACAGAGAAGGGAGATACACCTCAGGGAGCATCAGACCTGCATGGTAACTGGACACCCAGAGCAGGGGCACCCAGTGGCCTGGCATTTACTTTCAGCTAGGGCTGATGTGATGCAGGACATGAACATGCATCACACAATGTAACCATGATTTGCAATGGGGCCCAGCATTCCTGTGGGCCTTAGAACCTCTTATGGCATGTCCATAGAGGAAGAAGTGTCCAGCAGGAAGGTGGCCAAACAGATGTGAAATCCAGAACAAAATTTTTCAGCTCCTTCAGGAAATTGACCTGATAACAAACAGAGTAAAACATCTTAACCGATACTACAGGTTAAGAATACTTGGCTGGCATTATAAAAAAAGAGTTGTCTCAAATAACAACTGTTAAAAGGAGAAACAGTCAGCTGTACTGAATACTGCCAACAGGATGGATATCTGTACTTCTAGGAGAAGAAGTATTAAATCAGGTGAAACTGTCCAATGCCTTGCCCTGCACACATGGGTATTTAATTCAATTTTTGGCATTGCTTGTGATGTCAGCTCTCATCTCAATTTCAGTTTAATGCTCTGCATGTTAGCAAGGAAGCTCCACACTACAAAGCTTTTGCTTTTTCCCCCCTGTAATATCACCCTGCCTTATCTCAGGATGTATTCACTGGGAACTCCTCTGAAACCATCTACCTGACTAACCTCAAATCTAAAGCATATACGGCAGCACAAAGCATGTCTTGTAGATCCTCTGACTTCTAAAAACTCATAGCACTTGTTGAGCAGAATTGTGCTTACAAGGAACTGCCGCTGCCAGATGCTGCTTCATTACCTGAAACTGCAGACTGTTCCTCAGTACTGATTACTCAGTACAGCTGGCATCACAGTCTCATTACAGAATTACACAAGGAGCAGTGCTTTGCACTTTTTAACAATCTCAACTCCATTTACCACAAGGTTTTGTTACAAAAGGTTTTGGAATGTAAACACCCTTCAGGGGAGACTCCCTGGAACAATCAATCACTCAGCAAGATTCTCCTCTTCTTTGACAGTGCAGAAATCTCCTTGCCTGCTACTTAGCATAGCTGAGCCAACAAATTATCTGACCAAGGACTACAGAGAGGGAGAGGATAACCCTGGTCAGCAGTAAGCGAATGGACTCAAATCTCACATCTCTCAAATTGGTCAAGCTGACCTCACCCTTATAATGCCCAACAAAAGAGGCCTTCAGCTACAAATTAATAATTTTCTGCCAAAATTTATTCATAGACTATTTGTACACATTTTCTCTTGCATCAGTATTGTTATTTAACACAAACAATCTTTCCCTTCTGTCTAAAACTCAGAATGAATATGTATTCTCTGGTTTCTTATGGTGACTAAGACCTCCACGCTCTTTTCTCCATCTTATAACAGGGTCTGTCCATTTCTTTAAATCATCTTCATAAACCTAATGCCATTGGAACACAAGTTACTGAAGCTGTGCAGGGCCTCACCTGTCTCTTGGACAAAGGTATACTGAAAATAATTCCTTTGTATATCCATTGTCATGTGATTACTTCAACTTGAAGATTTTCATCCCATGCCTCCCTTCCATCCCTCCATGAACAAGTATGCCCACATCCTTTTCTTCCTTGGCACTTCCAAATGCAAGGAACTCCCCTTTCACGTCAAAGATTTTCATTATTAGTCCTGAGATATATGACATTATTACCTATGTTATTATCTTAATATTATATCTTATATTTGATGCTTATCTTTTTATATATATATATATATATATATATATATATATATATAAATCACCCTATGTAATATCTCACTACCATATATTTTCTCCCAGAAGACACTCCCAACCCATTCATCCATCCTAAATTTCTGCTATAAGCTCAGTTCGTCAACATGATTTGATTTTACTGTGCCAGTGGCTATTAAAGAAAAAAAGTCCATGACATTTAAGGAGCTCCAGCAGCAATCTCCTTGCTCTATAGGTCTCACCCCCTCCCTGCCCATCTTTAAGTTCTAGTACTAATGTCCTTTTTTTCCATATCGATGGCATGATATAAAACATTTTGCTGATGTCAGATAGATTAGGTATATTACTTTTCTTCCTCTCTCTGTAAAGTCTTATAAAAATAATTTTGCTGTGTGGTTGCCACTACTCTTTACAAATCCATGTCACATTTTGCCTCATTTACTGCTTACTCTTGTACCGTTAATGACTGCTTATTTCCTTACAAAGCAGCAGTGGTGATAAACTCTATAATTGGTCTTGATTTTCCCAATGTCTAAAGGAAAAAACCCAACTTAAAAGTTAAGACCTTCAGTATTGGTCTTATTGTTAAAAAGACCAGCCAGGGAAATATCTCCATTTCTAGCTGACACGGTACAGCACTGAATAATCAAGTCTCTGGTTTGATTCTCCCAAAACTGGTCTATGGGGGTGTGCTGGTTTTGGCTGGAGTTAGTTTTCTTCACTGTGGCTGATACAGGGCTGTGTTTTGGATTTGTGCTGGACACAGGGTTGATAATACGGAGATGTTTTGGTTTTTGCTGAGCAGGGCTTATGCAGAACCAAGGCCTTTCCCTCTTTTTGTACTGCCACGCTGGCAAGGAAGTTGGGGGTGCACAAGAGGCTGGGAGGAGACACAGCCAGATTAGGTCACCCAAACTGACCAAAGGGATATTCCATACACTGCAACATCATGCTTTGCATTTAAATTGGGGGGAAGATGGAAGAAGTGGGGGACGCTTGGAGTGATGGCGTTTGTCTTCCCAAGTAACCGTTACACGTGTTGGGCCCTGCTCTCCTGGAGATGGCTGAACACCTGCCTGCCCATGGAAGTAGTGAATTGATTCCTGGGTTTGCTTTGGTTGAGTGAATGGCTTTTTCCTATTAAACTGTCTTTATCTCAACCCACAAGTTTTCTAGCTTTTACCATTCCAATGATCTCCCCAGTCCCTCTTGTGCAGGAGTAAGCAAGCATCTGGTTGCTGGCTGGGATTAAACCATGACAGAGGGACACAATGCTCCTTCAGTCTGGCAAAGCCAAGTATCATGCAGTGTTTGGAAGCTAAAGAGCTCTTGTTCCCACTTATTTAACTTGTATAATTATCTATATGGAAATACTGCATAAACACAGCAGTGGCTGCTCTGTACCTAAACATTCATGATTCACTTCAAGGATTACTTGAACAGTATTTCAAATTTTATAAATGTGGCTGGTAGTAAGAGAAATATATTTGACCATCAGACAGCTAAAGGAAACAGTCTCCCCTTCCTTGCCCATGGTGGGAAATACAATTCCTACATATGTCATGCACAGCTCTGGGGCAGCAATTAGAACAGTCAAAGTTGCACTGAAAATTGGCCACCCACTCAAGTTCTCAGTTGTTGAAGCACCATGATTTGCCCAGCCAGCACCAGCTCTCCTGCCAAATTAACTGCACTTGGCAACTGACCGCAGGAGGACACATTTCTGATGTGTGATAAATAGAAGCAAGACTTACAAGCTGTTCGCTTTATTTACAAGTAACTGTATCCCAGCAACGTTACAAAAGACACAAGCTTGGCATGAAGCCTTTGTCTCAAGGTATGCTGCTCCCTCTCTGCTCCTACAAGCCATTCCTTCACTTCCCAACTATATGCTTATTCCTGACTGTTTCCTTCCTATTTGCAAGACAGATTCCCATGGAAAGCCACCCCTTCATTGCAATGGACACAATCTTTCTTCCCCACCCTAATATCACAGAATCACAGAATATGTCAAGTTGGAAGGGACCCACAATTATCATCGAGTCCAACTCTTAGCCCTTCACAGGACCATTCCCAAGAATCCCACCATGTGCCTGAAAGCATTGTCCAAATGCTTCCTGAACTGTCAGGCTTGGTGCTGTGACCACTTCTCTGGGGAGCCTATTCCAGTGCCCAATCACCCTCTGGGTGAAGAACCTTTTTCTAATATCCAACCTAAACCTCCCCTGACACAACTTCAGGCCATTCCCTCCTGTCCTGGCACTGGTCATCAGAGACAAGAAATCAGTGTCTGCCCCTCCTCTTCCCCTCATGAGGAAGTTGTAGACTGCAATGAGATCTCCCCTCAGTCTCCTCTTCTACAGGATGAACAGCCACTCCTCATACGGCTTCCCCTCAAGGCCCTTCACCATCTTCACTGCCCTCCTTTGGACACTCTCCAATAGCTTAATATCTTTCTTATATTGTGGTGCCCAAATCTGCACACAATATTCAAGGTGAGGTCGCACCAGTGCAGAGCAGAGCGGGACAATCCCCTCCCTTGACTGGCTGGCAATGCTTTGCCTGATGCCCACATTTCTATTTAAAATGTTCAAACTTGCTTTCAGGAATGTCCTGCTTTGATGTCAGTTTTGTCAGGTTCACCCCTGGCTCCCTATCTCCTTGGTAATCTTGACAAAGTCAGCTGAAGACAATCTCCTTCATGCATAATTTTTCCATAATCCAGGAAAGGGCTTGGAAGGACAGTTTTAAGCAGTAAGATAGATGGAAACATAATGAAAACCTAAAATGATCTGAAGGTCACATTTAGCCAGAAAGAAAGAGGGGGACCATTTTCAATGGAAAGACAGGATGAAGATTTAAACTAGGGAAAACTTGAGACAGGGGAATGTATGTATGCAGCTACAAAATAATCTCACAATGGAAAAGGCAGAACCTCCTCAGATAGTTCAGAGCTTTTGAGGCCCAGACTGGGCAACATCTTCACAAACACACTTCAGGGAATGACGGTGTATCAACAGAAGGCAGACAAGATCATGCAACCAGGCTAGTCCATGAACAGTTCACTGACACACATTTCTGCACAGTATGCATTAAATGCAGTGTTTCTACAGTTTGTTAAAAAAATCTCTAAGAAAAAACCCAAGCTACAAAGATAAATAGGAATATATACAAGAGAATTAACAAATTTCAGAGATCGCTGTAAGAATTCTAATTATCACTGCTCTCACATAAAGCACCACTGGGATTTCTTTTTATTTGTTTAAACTCTGCAGTGATCAAAGAACCCAATTATAATATCTGGCCCTTCCTCCTCTGCAGCCCTTCACTGTTATAATTGCCCTGGCTCCTGTTCTTCCACTAAGTATAAATGAAAGCACTGGAATTGAGCCTGCTACGGAAGCAAGCAGAGCAAACTTTCACTGATGTCAACAGAATTAGACCATTTTTACAAGCAGTGACTTTGCCCTCCAGTTGGCAAAACAAGAAACACAATTTGTTCAAATGCAGTGTGAGCACCGTTCCCTCCAGGGAGGCTTGCTGGGGACCCAGACACTCTCCTGCTCTTCTGGGCTGCAGCAGAGAAGCAGTTGCTGTATTGGCTGCTGACTCACCATCTGGTTCCTGATTTCTTTCTGAGCAGCACATGCTGCGAGTTCCTCAAAGCTTGTGGCAAAAATCTCTCCTGTGCCTGCAGATTATAAACTACTCAAGACAGGCACCTAAGCTACATAACAAATCAAAGAAAAGAGGAAACTCATGTCCATCTTCTAATTAAGAGTTTAAAGCCCAGCTCTATTCTGTAAATACAAAAAAATCGCAACAGACTTTGTATCTTCAAAGACTTATTTCACTAACTGAGCAATAATTACAAATGTAACATTAATCTTCACTTTGATTACAGTTTTTCAGCATTTCTGGCACCCCTCCCCACATTTAATTCCAATAACAAGTCAAGCCCGCACAGAAAAATAAATTTAAACAACTGAGTAAATACCTCACATAGAAGGGTGACATAGGCCGCTCATCTTCTTGGGAGCTAAAAATAAAACATATTTTTTAAGGTTAGTATGCAGTTCTGTCTTGTATGTGCAGTTCAAGATATTCACTCTTAACAAGAAGAGATAACAAAAGTGAAACCTGCTACAGAGGTAACACATCTACTTTGTCTCCTGGTTTTACACATGGAAGAAACCTTTAAGTCACGTTCCTTAAATCCTGGCAACCTAACTCACATCTCAGTGTCCACAAATGTGGTGTAACAGATCTCCTGCTAGACAGTCAGAAGTCATTCAGACTCTGCAGCAGTGCAAGGACTATTCCCATAGCAACAATAAAGCATTTTTTGCCAGCAAAACCAAGAGAGCCCTTTGCTGCCTGCTGTTCCAGAATTAAACAATCTGCCTATTAAAGCCAAATCTGAGAAAAAACCACAAATGACATCTTGAGTAACCACAGAAATGGCCACAGGTGTATGCACGAGGCTACAAATTCCCCAGTTTTACTGTTCCTGTGGAAAGCGTATTTGACTACGCCAAAATTTCTGTAGGCTTGAGATCAGGGACTGCCATCGGCTGGCATGGAGGTCCCCTGACAAAATGGTGTTTTAGTTGTCAGCTGGCCTGAACAGCCCTGATCCAACTCAGCCTGCCTGTGCTGGCACAAGCCTAAGAACGAGCTGCTGGGACACTGAAGCTTAAAGGTGTGCTGGACTGATGGCTTAAGTCAATGTAAGACCATGCCGCTGTACAAAGGGGTTGAAACAAATTTCACCTACTCATTCCAAACTGAGAAACGGTCAGTTTTGCAGGGTATTTAAAACTTCTAACTCTCCAGAACAGGACACCTGGCTTCCTCCAAGCACACAGGATATGCCACTGAGGTCAGCAGCTTGAGCAAGCTGCAGTCAGCCACTGCTGTGGGAGCACTGAACGCCGCTGTCGCTCCCAGAGCTGGCCAGCACGCAGAGCAGAGCAGTGCAGTGCAGTGCAGGGGGACAGTGCCTGCCTGTGAACTGAGGTCAACATCACCTGAACAGTCTTTGTGAGAAACTGCTATGGCTTTGAGAGTGCCTAGAAAAAGTGGATGGAAACATGGAAGTGCCTATTATTGCCCTTCCCAGTAGACGACCTGCAAAAAAGGCACAGGTAAGAAAGAACCTCTGCCAGGTACAGGCTCCCTCCCCTGACGGCATGCACAGTCTCCCAGCATGCATGCATGTTATCACTTTATTTAGCACTTACAGAATATATATTTTTGTAAGTGTAAAGAAGCTACTTGAAATTCACAAAGCTGCTGGTGAAGTTTTTTTGCTATGTTCAGTTCATTGTGTTAGTAGCTGTACTTGTATCTCAATGCAAACAAGTCCCAGTGTTGGACAGAAAACATGAAAAATGTTTTCTCACACAGAGGAAAGTTCACAGCACCATCAAGATTTCTGTTCATCAATGCAACTTCAAATGCCAACACCAAATGCTGCTTTATGTACAAGTGGCAGTTGTCAAAGCCACATCAAACATGCCTTCTCTTCTATCATAAACCCCCTTCCTTATCTCAGGATTTGTAATTACTTTCCAAGTCGCTGAAGCACAATGATACTGCAAAAGTCCAAATAGCTTCTTTGCATTCATGCTCCCAATATTTGCTTTGACAGATCAGATGGAAAAGCAGTATTCAGCAGGGACTCTGAAACTTCTTGCATTTCCTTCCTGTTCTTCCACAGCAAGTACAACTACTGCTCTGTAAGTTCAAGAAAGCTTTATATCTGTACAAAAAAAATCAATATCCACCCATACAAAGTAAGAGAGGAGAAACAAATATTTAAAGAACATTAGCTGGGAATGGCAGACAAAACAGCTCTTACCAAGTACCAGCTTCATTCAGATCATCACGTCTCAGAATTTCACAGCTGGTAATAATTGTAGCTGTGCATAACCTCTTCTACTAAATAATGGTTTATAGTTTTACACATACAGCACTGATCAGCAGCTGAATCTGGGATGAATACCTCCAACTTAATTAGTATGAAATCCAGACTTCTGAGAAAACCATAAAAATCTTCTAAGAAGATCTCCTGCATCTGAGTAAAACATATTACCCATGTCCCCACTAAACCATTAAAAACAACATATCCCAAACATCTTTCCCTAACTTCATGCACCTTAGCCAACTCATTAGTGTAAGCTGGAAGATATGAGCTGTCTAAATTGCAAACAGATTTAAAGCAGTTATTCCACACAATTCATAATCTCTCAAATTAGATGTGAGACTACCAAATCCTACTCCAATCACTTAGCACACAAAGATTCTGTTTTGATTATAACACTTTGTGAAATAACAGATTATTCCCACTGAAAGGTAATAAACTGATGCACTTATATTATACACACAAGCACAGCTTAGTTTAATGAAAGAAATGGAAATTGTGTGCAAGAAGTTTTAAACCTGTATATACCTAACCACATGGTTTCAGACAGAGAAGTGACAGGCAAGCAAGCAAAAATGTACAAGACATAATCATAAATGATCACCAGTTGATATTACACAATAAATGGGCTAGAAATTGCTTAAAAACCTTCCACACAGCACTCTTTGTCACTATAGCTCACACTATGCTGATTAGAAAACAACCAGTTTTTAAAACAAGCCCCTTGAACTGAAGGGCTTACTAGTATTGCTAGGAACCCCTGTCTACCATGTATCCTTTCAAAGGAAAATGGTAGAAGTCGCTAAGATATGTTTAACATTTAACTGCACTGTACTGTACCTGGATTGCATAATTTCTCTTTGGTTAAAGGGATGTATAACCCTTCCAGAAAGAAGGAAAAGCTTAATACCTGGCACACTGACTGGGCAAACCAAGTCAGATTCCCACAGTATGGACAGGACAAGTCATTCTGAAGAGCAGCTCTTACATAGTTTAAATTTCTACCTTGCCCAGCAAAGAATTTACCCATTAGACAAACAGGTTTAGCAGTAGATTAAGTTTTGGGGTTTTTTGTTTGGTTGGTTGGTTTTTATCCTCAAAGTTTGTCTAGCTTTACACATGCTTTATGATGAGAAGGCACTAAAAGGATGAAATAACTTTTAAAAAAACCCAGTTATTTATTCAGCTATCCCTGATTACCTGGCCAAGCAGGTGAGTGCAAAATACAGCAGTCTCTTTTAACTCAGGCATATAAATAGTTCCCCTAAATCAAGGGAATAAACCGAAATTAATTGCTTCCATGAAATACTTGGGAGATTACCTAACTGATGCCTTCTTGCTAAAAACCAAAACAAATACCAGCCAAACTAAAAACAAACAAACAAAACCAAACAAATAAACTTGTTCTGTTTATTTCAGAGTTAAAGAAGTAATACTGTTATGTTTGTGACCTCCACTGAGCTAGCAAAACAGTTTGTCAGACTGGAAGGAACACCACTTTAGCCCATCAGTTAGTTTAGCACATTTTGGGATTTTCAGGCACATGTATTTTACAGCATTTACACAACTCATCCTTATTGTCTCTGAGAAAGGAAATAGGAAAGCCTGGGTGAAGTCTAACTGTTAAACGATAAATTTCCATCACAGAAGGGCAGTTACCTTTTTTTGCCTCCCTCTTTTGCAACAGGAATGTTACAGTCAACTGTTCACCCCTCACATCCTTAAACATACAATAATGGCCTTTTTTTTTTTTTCTTTTGCTGATGGTGCCATAGAACCACAGAATTGTTGAGCGTGAAAAAAAACCTCTAAGATTATCAAGTTCAATCATTAAATCAACTTGCCCTTCAGGAAGAACAAGGGAGCTGCTGAGCCTATTGCAGAACACCCACTTAGACAGAAAGTTCCTAATTTATTTACACATATATGGGCTACCCCTGTCTCAGCCCTCTCCTCAACGGCCTGAGCTCTCAGCCCAAGTCAGAGGGTGGCTCAGGGTCCTTCCTCCTTGTTTTATTTGCACTTAACTATCAGCAGTTCTTCTGTCTTGGCTTCCTGGCACTGGAGCCTCCGTTGCAAATCCACAGCTGCTTTCCTATTCCACATCTCTTTTCAAAAGATAAGTGGGATATTTAGTGGATGAAATTAAATTAATACACTGTGTTGCTGGTTTGGGGGTTTGTGAGTTCTCTTTACAATCATGAAAATGTACTTTGACTGAAGTGTCAACATTCTACACCAGAAATGAAAGGTCTAGAGACTGTCAGGGTCTTGCTGCTCAGCCAAGGTCATGTTTTCCTAGTGCCTTGCCATAGACTTTATTTGTTCTGACCTCAAAAGTTAGATAAGGAAATGGCTCACTTTCAATTCCACCACGGATATTCTGAACTTCAAAAGAAATTAATAGCTTGTTTAGTGAGAATACTTCTTTCAGGCAAGGCAATAGCTACTTTTAATTTTAATGTAATCAAACCAAAAGGCATTGAAAAGTCGGTGTCAAATTACTAATGATATCAAAAGTTAACGCAGCTTTTGAAGGTAGGATAAGGAAGGTTCAAGCTTGAGTCTCCTCTTGTTTTCTTCTCATCATTCAGAACCACCGTGCCTTCTTGGATTAACAGACATGCAATTTTTGCATTTACAGATGATATTAACATTATGGTTTATTTACTTGTTCCGACATTCAACACTAAGAACACTAAAAACAGCTTCAAGGAAACGCTGATTTTCAGGCCACAGTAGTGCTTTTTGCTGAATGTTTCGTCTTATTCACAAGTTTTCAGCACTTCTTCACCCCCTTAAGTCAATTCCTCATAAAAGTTATTTCAATCTTGCAAAAAATGCAAGATTGAAACAGCTCATGAAAATTTATTGCATACTTATTTTCTCAATAGAGCAATTTACTCATAGCTTGTGCTTCGCAGCAGTGGGTAAAAGGCAATGTTTTTGCCAAGGAGAAATACCAGGCAACATAAGCTTTTTCCTTCAAATAAATCCTTCAAAACAAACTTCCTTCAAATAAATATTGAGGTACATTATGCAAAAGAAGGAAGAATAATGCCACCCTCGATGCAAGACTAACTGTAAATTTCATCTAACATAACAGTGTGGTGATATAATGGTCAACATTAAAATCAGCACCTACCATCAATTATTGAGCAATACCACCCTTGCTCTATACACCTAAAGAAGGGGGAGGGAAGAATGCCCTATATGCACTATTTAAGAAACAAATGCTTAACAGCTATTTCTCTGTGAGTTATTTCCATGAAAACATTTTTATTTTCCCTGAAGAGTAACTTTTATAAATCAAAACCATAACATGTTGTTCCAGATATTTATCTCCAGTCTTCACAATAGTTATGCTTATACCTAACCATGCATACTACTGAAACTTAAATAAGCTACTCAGCCAACGAGCGGCATGTCAAAATATGAGGCTGACAACCCAGCTTCTTTATTCCGAACTCACATACTCCGCAAAACATCTCCAATGAATTGGGTGGGAGTGGATTGGTATTGGTTTAAATATTAATCTCCAAAGGATCTCACCATCTTCCCCAAAGCTGTTTCTTCAGCAGTGTTTTTCCTAAAGTCTCTCAACTAAATTACATCTTAAGCATGTGAGATCCCAGTGGGCAGCAACATAACTGCAGAGTTGAAGAAAGAGACTTTTTGAGGAAGAGTTCCCCATTTGCCTTCCAAAACAGAAGCTTCTGCTTCTTGTTTTCTCTGGCACTCAAAATACCTGTATTACTACTCTGCAGAGACAAGCTGAGGTAAATATGAACAATCACTTTGTCACATCTGAGGAGCACTTATTACTTCTTGTTCTATTTGCCACAGTCACGATTAAGGCACAAGGACCCAAGCCTAGAGTAGGAGGTTTTTAATTCTAGGAAACACTATCATAAAGCACAGCCAAACATAATGAGAATATAGTGCATTATCCACAGGCATAACTGCACCAGCTGCGCATGAGGGGGCACTGAGATTGAGGCACCTTACCTGAACAGGAAAAAAAACTACACTGAAGACTTTTTGCACACCTCCTCCCACTTCAAAGCAACATCAGGGAGCAGGGAGTACAGGCTACCCCATAGCAAGGTGCAATAAGCAGAACTTGTTGCTAATTAAATGCCCCTGTGAGCAAGAGGCTGATTTTCCATTTTATATTAACATATCTGAATATCCCAGAACCCTTGACAGCATAATTTCGTATAACGATTTTCTACCTACTATCCCCCTAGATTGCAAATATGTTTATCTTTTATAAAATGACATCAATGTTAAACAGCTTGCTTTTGTTGTTTTACTTCTTAAACTACTTGGGTCTTATTATGAAAGACAGGGCCATGTCTTTCCTTTTACTTGTGGTTTGGCAATAGCCCTAACTGGGTTAAAACTAAAAAATGGGTCAGAAAGAGGCGGAATGAGTGTACCAGTCAAAGTCTCACCTCATCTCAGAATTTAACAGTGTAAAGTTGCATAACACACACATACCTGTTGCATTATAATGGTGAAGAACTGTTACTAGGTAACCAGTGATTTCAGTTTCAGGATTGTTTGTTAAAAGCTTGCACACTTCAAATAAAGGTATCTCAGAGCCCAGCTTTTAGGTAAATATTCATACTTTTTTGCTTAATCAGGTGGACACCCCAGAAGCAAACACCACAGAAAATTTCCATCTCACTTTCCTCTTTTAGTCAGAGCCCCTCACCCTCAGTTGTACTCAGGAACGGTTTTCCATAGGCTCCTACACTCACCATGTCACAGCTGTGACAAGATAAGGCACCCAGCTGTGGGCCAAATCTGAGCTTGGAAGGCAAAAAAATTCACATAAAATTCACATAGCATTTTGTAATAAGCTATGACTTGTGGAAGATGAGAACCACAGGACTGAATTTCTCTTCATTCTTCCACCAGAAGAAAAAACACCCAAACTCAAAGCAAACAAAGAAAAAGTTAGATACAAGTTCTCAGAGAGCATACCTCACATACATATTCCAGAACGTGCTTCGTTAGGGCTTGTCAAGCCCTCTCAGTATCTTGGATAGAAAGTGATAACAAAGTCCAAAGGATCAGACATATTTACAATACAACTTTACACACAGATGCTCACTAAGGCGTTAAAGAGAACACAGCAGCCATTCAAAAGAAAAAAGAATAAAGTGTGTTGGAATAAAAATGGTGTTCTTGGGCTAAAATACTGGGTATTTGTGAAGCAAACCAATCAATAAGGTAAATCAAACAATCTTGATGATGACTGCGAGACAGCCCATACAGACAACTGCTGTGTAGAGATTAGAAACCCCTCAGTCACATTCCCTACTGCTATCAGATGCACTTTCTAAAAATACTTGTGATGGCTTCACTCTTCTACTACCTTGACTTGTTTCAGCAAAGTGCAAAACAACAGAGGCCACTGATCCCAAACAAAGTCCAAGTGTGTACCTGCCTTTCTTATCTCCTACAGCAACCAGCAGATACGATTGGCAAAGGCAACCACAGGCACAGCTGTTGTTAAATCTGCAATAGACTGAGCTAGAACAGATGAATTAACACGTATTAACGGCATTAGTAATGGTCTAACTAGGAATCTAAGACATTAAAGTAAGCTAATGCTATTCAGAAGAGATGTTAGCCTATTAGCAATGGAAGAGACAATTACTGGTGGATAAGTTGTTGGAAAATCAGTAATGCAACCCATGTGATATTTACTGGTGCCTTCTATGGTGCTCAGGCAATATAGTACCTATTGCAGTGGAGGTTCAACACATTTGGCCTGCCACCTCTTCCTACGCAATGAAACATAACCCTGACATCTCCATCCCTCACAGTAGGCCACCACAACCCATCATGTGTCATTCCACAAATATCTATATATAGAATAAAATTATACCATATAGTACATATGGCTCTATGCAAGCACATTATATGATTTTCAGGAAGACAGACTCACAGCTTATGGATACCTTGGTAGATATGATACTTTGCCACTCTACTGACAAATGCTATTTACATATCACAGCTTCTTAGACAGAGCCCTTCTCCCTCTCCCAAGTTTTACACATCAGCTACACATCTGTAGTGCTTCCACACAGGAGGTTCCCATGGCAGGCACTGCATGGCCAGCCTGTGGTCCAAAGACACCTGCAGGAGAGGGGCAGGTGGGAGTTCACTTACGCAGGAAGGGAACCAAGTGTGATTACTGCTGGCAGCTCATTCCCTGTCTTGAGAGGGAAAGATGGAGTCTTTTAGCTTGGGAAGTGCCCTAAGACGCACCCTGAAGGGTGGCACTAGTCTGACTTAAACCCAGCAACAGGAGCCTTGCACTGCAATTTGTCCATGCCTCAGCTGGAACAGCAACATTAGCCTGTCCACCTCACGGGAACTACAAGCATAGTGTTATCCATGCTGGTTACTAACCACTAATAGGCATCACTTTTCCTGAAGCTTGCAAAAAATGCTGAAAGCCAGCAAGACCCTCTTCTGCAGCAAAACTCTGCACTAAGAAGGGAGGAAACAACACTGTAGGGAGAATAGGGGAAAATAAAGGTGCACCCTGGAGAACACCACCGTAAAGGGATCTGCCATTCTGTGCTTATCTGCCCCTAGGTCCAAAGAAAATTAGGTGTTTAAAGTACCATATACACAACCTAAAAATAGATCAGGGAGATGGAAAAGGAACCAGAATTTTGTGAATAATTTTTAACTGCAAAACTCAAACAATTCTGTACCATATTCAAGGTTTAATGGAGTTGGAAAAAATTCTTCACTTTTAAAGTGCAGAATACGTCTCTAACTGATAGAGACTTAGCGCTTGCAACAACAAAAACAAAGAGTCTAATTAGAGCCAGCCTGTGAAACCTATCTTCCCCTAGGGTGAAGAGTCAAGAGCACAATAATAACCACTTGTTCCGACCGCTGCTAGGACAGTAAGATCCTCGGGAACACAAAAAGGTTAAAAATATTATGTGAGACTGGTCCTTCAAATAGAAACTATGCACCATGACTACTTGAAGACATTCAAACCACATTTCTGTTTCTCTGCAGTCATCAACATGGACCCTCATGACTGCATTACTGCAACAAATCTACCTGCAGAGACCCTGCAGTTTACCAAGACAGTAACAGTTTGGGCAGCAATTTAAGTTACTATTTTATTGTGTTCAAGTAAAAGCAGCAACTCCGCAGGTTTGGCTGAAAGAGCTCCACCACAGTGCTGAAATAGCACGGTAAATTTCTTAGTTACTGTTTTGTAGATTACCAAAAGACTGACATTCATCTCATTCAAATATGGCTAGGGGAGGTATGGACCGCTTAATTTTGAGAACTGAAAGAGCAGTAAAAATAATAAAAAAAAAAATTAATGACTCAGTAAAAGGGCTGTGTACAGTCCTCCCCGCAGTGGGTCTGTGACCTGCCGTTTCAGAAGCTTGACTGAAGTTGCCCCTGCCATATTGTGGCAGGAGCACATGCCAGCACAGGTACGCACTCACAGCTGGTGCTGAATTGAGGTGTGTGTCAGCACCCTGGAAACAAACCAGCCCTTTTCCTCCGAAAACTAAACCTCTCGCCCATGCTGTGTGCGAGCTGACAGCTGTGGGTGGGTGTGCGCAGGGACAAGCCCGGCCACGCTCCCTTTACCGCAGTACAGCCCCCGCTATAGGGAGGTGGCGGGAGGCACAGGTTTGCCCGGGCACAGGGAGCCGGCAGACCCCCACTGCTGGCAGGGAGAGGATGGCCCCCAAATCCCTATAAACCCCCGAGCAACTCCCGCCCCGCGGCAGGCTCCCCGCAAAGGGGAGCGCTGTGTGGATTTCGGGGCGCTACATCGAGCCCCCCTCCCCGCACGAGGAATACAAAGATCCCCCAAGCCCCGGAGACAGGCTAATAACGAGACTTGTTGCCCTGCCCCGGTGCCAGGGCAGGTATCCCAGCTCCCAGGTGGGTGTCCCCGCTCCCAGGCGGGGTCGGAGTCCCGGCCCCCCGGTCGGACACGTACCTCTGCAGGGGCATCACTTCGCAAGCCATGCTGGCCATGGAGCCGCTGCTCGCCCGCCGCGCCTCTGGCCGCGCCCGCAGCGCCGCCAGCGCCTCGCCGCGGGGAGCGGCCCGGCCCCGGGGAGGGGCGAAGGCGCCGCCAGCCCCGGGTTGGCGGCTGACGACGACCCGCCCCGCCGCCCAGAGCCCCGGCCCGGGCCCCCCCGCTGCCGCCGAGGAGCTGGGACACCGGCCCCGGCCCCGCTCCCTGCCCTCCCCGCCGCCCTCGGCAGAAGCAGGTCAACCAAAAGCGGTTTATAATGTCCAGTTGGTCCTGGGCCTGCAAGAGGTACCGCAACCTGCGGGCTGATGGATACAAGACACCTTTTAACAGAAATACCCCCACAAGGTCTTTTAGTAACCCTTTTAGTTACTATAACCCACTGCCCTTCTTCCTAAACGCCCCCCAGGGTGTAACGTAGGCACCCACGACCTGCCTCCCCACCGTCGCAGCAGCTCTGGCTCCTGTCCGGGGTGGCAGGGCGGTGGCTGTGCCTCCAGACCACCTGAAGCTCCAGGACACCATCGCCGGGCTGCTCTGGCTCTGCAGTAGACACCGAGCCACTGCTGCCTACACACACCTTCATTGTCGTGTCTGTCGGGGCCGGCGCAACCCCGCCTTTGAACTTGATCCCTTTGTGTTGCAGTAGATACTAATACTACCTGGGTTTGAAAGGTTTGTGCTGTAGCTGGCCAGCGAATTCAGACCCACCGCAAAGAAGTGCATGAGACCTCTTCCCTTAACATTTGAACTGAAGAGTGTTGCAGGAGCCGAACTTATTTTTACTGATGTTCCCAGCGGGCCGCCCTAAAGCACTCCTGCTTCTACATCTACAGCACCTGACCAAATATTGCTGTGAAACAAGAAACCGTGTCATTTTGTTTGGTAGAAATTTGGGCTGGGAAAAGTGGTAGCAAAAGAACGCCATACAACAGGTGACCCACACAAATGTGCTGCTTTCTAGGACATAGCAGCCTTGGAAAATGAACAGTACAAAATGCCCAAAGTCTTACCCTGAAATGTTTATTGGCTACTGAAGGAGCATACCCAAGGTTTTACTGTACACCTTTGCACCTCCTCTGACCAGAAGGCCTAAGGAATTGACTCTAATTTGCCCCAACACTGGACAGAAACACTTTTGCTGCTGCCCTGCCTCTGAACAATATTACCACAACAGCATACTTTATGCGATGGGGAAGGGGATGATGTCAAACTGATAAAGGGGCATAAGAGAATGGATTTGTTCTACATTTTAGGTGGTAAAAGCATAATGGCAGATGTCGATCTTCAAAAATTCAAGTCAATATTAGAAGCATCATCACCTTAAAAACCTCAGTGAGGTCTGGCACTGGTTTGGGAGAAAGCTGTGGCAGGAGCTTAGTACCTGTATGTTCAAGACTTTCATGCAGATGTAGGTCATGTAAATTAAACATGAGCCACATCAGCTTTCTGGAGAAGCAGCCGACACTCTCAGGTTAGCAGAGGGTATCAGACATCTCACAGGGATGTCTAACAGATCCTGACCTTTCTCAGCAGGAGGCAGGGACGTTTTCAGTCAAAAACAAGAGAAGTAGGCAGTTGCAGCCTCAGAAGGCAGTGGCATGGCAGAGACACAGAGGTCAATGGAGAAATGGCTTTGCTTCAGTACACTGAGCTGTTTAATATTTGCTCCGGTCAGCTGGCTGACTGGAAGAAGTGCATTAGTAATGTTTCTGCCCGTTGCCTCAGCACAAGCCTGTTCTGCTGTGACACAGCCATGCCAGGCAAAGCACAGGGCTCCCTTTTAGGAAAGTCAGCAATGCTGATAAAGCACTCTGCCATCAGGGATCTCGGCTGCTCTTATCTGTGGCAATTAAATGAACATCTCAATGACTTCCAGTTAAATTAAATGTGCCATACATGCTCTTAAGCAACTAAAACCCTGAAAGATTTTACTCTGATACATAAAACTACTTCAGTGTAAAACAAAAGAACGTTGTACTGTTTTACAATTTGACAATAAATCAAATTGCATTTCCCTGGCCAGTCTTCTTTTATACACACACAATTATTCATAGTTTATTACACTTCTATAAACTGAGTGTTATTACCATCAGGATGCCATTAAAAAAAATTAATTTTCCACATTTAACTAAGGATCCATCTACACGGGGAAGGATTCAGGGTTCTCCACAGCAGCTTGCTGAATAAACAGAAGTGGAATAACTCAAATAGCTGCTGTACTCTAAATTTATACACTAGCTATTTTGTCATAACTTCCATGGGACTTGCCCATATAAATAAGCTTAGAAGTGCTAAGCTCCTTGACAAAGAATTCACTAACAAAAAGGGATGCTGTAATAACCAGAAAGATTAATTTATGAATTAGCATTAGTGAAGAAAGTTAGTTTATGGCATCACGCTAAAATCAACCAGATGCCTTGGGAAAACAGTAAAGTCGCAGGGCTCCCTGTGCCATCAACACCTTCAGATCCACCTTCTGTTTCTGTTGTCTTCTGGAGTCCCCTCAACAGGGTATCTACTTCTCCCTCTCCTTCCTCATCTGCCTCTTTAACATTGCCAAAATCATCACGACTAAGAAGAGGTACACTAGCTCATGTTTCCCTGCACCACTGGCATGCAACTTCAGCACCCACTGAAAGAAAGGGGATCAAAACTGAAAAAATGCTAGTTGGTGGTTGCTGGTACTGCTGGATTCTCTAGGTTTTAATTATTTCCAGAACAGCTGCATATGCTGCAACAAAAGATTTTAACATGGAGAAATGTCAAAGAGAGTGAAATTTTAAAAAGTACTTTGGGGCACAGTGCCCAACCATCAGTAAGAGCAGTAGTACTCAAACAGCAGGAAATTTCCCCATGATGCATGTCACCTTAATTCAGTTCACATTGTCTCAATGGGCCTTTTGAATCTCTCACCTGCTAAACGAGCTCACAATTCATTAATTCTTCACCTCCCCAGTTCAGGAGTATGGACCACAAGTGATTTATTTGTGGCACAAAGGAGACAGACAAAAGCTGCCAGAGAACTGCAGTCTTATCTCCAAACACTTCCACTTCCTTCACACAGATGTTTACCTTTAAGCCAACTTACTACTTGACAGAGACAGGAATTCCCATGCTTCTCCTGTCCTCTTACACCTTTTTTAACTTGCATAATTCAGGATGGGTTATGCCATATAAAACCTGGGATTATATAACATTTTGGTTTGGATTTCTTTGCACTGGTTCAATTTGTTCTCCCACGTTAGACGGAAAACAAAATCTTACTGCAAGTTCCATACAGTTCTTGCATACCTACTACTCAGAAAGGCCAAACTCACCTGTTGGCAGCAACAATGTACCACAGAGGCCCTTTATGGTACCACCAAACACACATACAGAGGGCGAGGAAAACCCTCCCTCAGGACATGCACAGCATCCTCCCCACTGACTATAAGCTCCTCAGTGTATTGCAAATATTTCAAGAAAACAGACAGCAAATAACAATAAAAATGATAAAGCCCCTTGAAATATCAACACATACCGCCACACTTCAGCACCTACACCAAGGGTTCAAACTATTAGATTTGCAAATTTCTTACTGAGATTCAACAAAGGGAAAAAAATACACTGGATGGAACTAAATATGAATAATCACTTTTCTCCATCAAAGTTTAAAGAATAACCGCATGTTTGGAAAGGAAGTCTCCTGTCAATCATCATTACAGAAGTGCTTTCTTCTCTTTCTTTCCCTTTCATACTTTGCTGCACACCAAGTAATTTTCTCAGCATATAAAGCAACAAAAGAAGAGGATCTGTGAGCAGCATCAGAGGATACAAGTGATCTAGATAATGGATTTTATGAGGATGTGGTTGTGTCTGCCTCCTGAAAAGCAGTTATCCTTTGCTTCACTGCACAGTCATACACAAATTAGATACTATTTTTAAAAGAAAGAGGTCTTGCCTGGTCTGACAAAATCTGAGGGTTTTTAGAAGGTTGCTCATTTTATTCCCACAATATTTACTTAGTTATGCAATATTTTCCCTCTGGTAGAAAAATGAAATGCAAAGCAAAGATGTCACAGACTGAAAATTAAAGAACGTTCTTTTCAAAATGCCACCAATAAAAAAATTAAATTGCCATTATTATGTACACATACATGCATTGATACATGCATT
Source organism: Manacus candei (assembly GCF_025592945.1). NCBI lineage: Eukaryota > Metazoa > Chordata > Aves > Passeriformes > Pipridae > Manacus > Manacus candei. Next base: position 38,075,578 of record NW_026138076.1, on the reverse strand, counting down.
GATACATGCATTTTCCTCTTTAGAATATCTGTCCATATGAACATCTGCAATCACAAATGGTAAATACCCTGGAAAATCTCCCATGGGCTAGAAGATTTGTGTGCACACATGAAATAAGCAAGTCACAAGTAAACAGAAACCATATTTGGAAACTGTAGCCCTTCATGTCCAAACAAAGCAGACAGACAATTAAATAAGCCCTCTCCAAAAGGGCACAAACAGGAAGAAAGACCAACTAATATATCAAAAACATAATTTAGTGAAAGGGGAGTCCTCAGAAAGGGGGTGAAAGTACTAATGGTGACTTTCCAAAGCTGGTACTCAGCCCTGTTTCACTTAGCAATTTTATCAGTGAAAGGAAATGTAAAACTATGCTGGTGGTTCTTTTTGTATGTTGCGTGCAAGCCAGCATTAGAAGTTTCAGTACAGCCATGTAAGAGTAAAATCTGGGAACTATGTGCAAGATGATGGGTCCTACTGGGAGATATAACATCATGCCAGACCAGCACTTCTATATAAACTCTGAGTGACTGCGTGGCTGAAGAAATTATCATCGTCTTAGGAGGTATCAACACGGATATTGCGTGGAAAAGGTGTACAATGTATTTCCTACTGGGGTGGTTGCTACAGAAGACTATGATCAGTTCAGCAATTCCCATTCTCAAGCAACTTGTGAGAAACTGAAGAGTTCTCAGAGACAACCCACAAAGGAAACACAAAAACTAAACCCACGTGTTTAGTGTTTTTCAAATAAAATAGTCTATGTATGCAGAAAACATTAATATTTGACCTAGAACTCACAAACCGACCAAGACCCAATGGTTGGGAGTCAAAGATAGGCAAATTATGCCTAGAAATGAGACATTTTTAAATGATGAGAATAATTAACTACTGATGCAATTCATCAAAGATGATAGTGAATTTTTAATGATCTTGCAACTTAACAGTTGCTTCTGTTTAGGAACACCAAGCCTTAGGTGAACTGCCCAGAATTTACAGAATTTTCTCACTCATTTTCTTAAATGATACTCCTCTTGTCCAAGAGACAAGTAGGTTGCTCTCAGCTGACTTAATTTTATCCCTTTTATTTTTTGCATTGGCATAGAAATGCAAGCCTTGTTGGCATATCCATGGAGAATATACTGGGCTTTTGCACTTCCTGTAACTTAGAGGCCAAATTACCTTTTTGAACAAAGCTAATTAAAATCTCTTAAGGAGGAAACATATTCCAGAATTTTTTCTTAAACTTGCTAGAATAAGAGAAAAATAAAGACTAAGCTGAAAGCTTCTCAGAGCCTCAGGTTCTCAGCACTCCTGATCTCAGCCAACAGATAAGCACACTAGTTCATTTCTCATTGCAAGGGACACCCCAAACTCTCTGGAGACCTGGATTGGCTGCTGTGGCTGCTCTTCATTAAGCAGCAGTGTCCTTTGCAAGCAGTGCCACACCCGCCTGTCAACAGCTTTAACTTATTCCAAAGGACTCTCACCCCATGGGATAGCCCAGAAATTATTTCTTGGCCTCCATCCTGTAGAAGGGGGAGGATTGGGAGTAGGTTCCTAAAGGGTTTCCTGGGAAAGCAACAAGTGATGAATGGCTGCGACAGCTAATCTGTTGTGGGAACAGGGTAAAGCATGCTGAGTGACAAGGTCACTAGGTTTTTCATTTGCACTAGTTAGTTAAAGTGCCAGAGCATGGGAGAGCAAGCAAACAAGCAGGAGTCTGGTAGGGTGCAAGTTATTTCCAAAGCAGGCTTTCTCCAAAGCTCTGTTAATCTAATGAAATTTCTAAATGTTAATGTCCAGTGAAATTTCTCCCAGTCCTCCAAACTGTTATTTCTATCAGTCTGCACAAAAACCCTTTAAAAATCCAGCTGTTTCAGACCAATGAAAATATCTGTCATAGAAAACACTAAAGAAAAAGCATTTATTTGCTAGCAAAAAAATTCTAAAAAATTAAAATGAGCCCCTGGTACTTCCTGCATTATTTTTATTTCCTACCAAAAATGTCACTGTTTTCACACTTTCCCATCTTCCAAAAACATCCTTCCAATCCTCTACAAAACTACTATCCTTTGAACTCCATGCCTCTGAACTCTCCCTGTTCCCTGCTTCCTAAAGCGCCTTCAAGTGAAATACCTGTAGTTTACCCTTAGTCTTATGAAAAATAAGGATATGAGAAGAGGCTGAGGAAAGTGGAGGAACAGGCCACACAATTCATGTTTGCTGCACGCAGCTTTCTACACCACTGAAAGATAAACTGCCGTCTGTGTTGGCAAGGGAGGCAGTCTGGCGGAGTTACCCTCTGGAAAAAACCCTCTAGAAATAGCTCCTCTTCTTCAGCTAATGACGTGACTGCAAGGAGTCCTCCCTTTGCACAAGTGCCCCAGTGGCCAGCCTGGCTCCTGGGAGAGCTGGTGGGAAAAGATCACTTGAGGTTGACTCCGGCTGGGAGACACTAAAAGAAGAGCAAGCTGAGCGAGAGTTAACTACATGTCTCTGTCCAGAGCTGGAAGATGCATTTGTCACGGAAGCAAGGGAGATCCTGGAGAAAAGGCAATTCTGACCAGACCTATTAAAACCTGACTACATTTGAAAGGAATACAGCCCTCTCAGGTCAGTCCTAGGGCTTCTTCCTGCACCCAGCTTTGCTGGTTGGGTTGGGATCACACTCCTCACAACAGATAAAATGAGAGCTCAGAGACAAACCGATGCAAGCAAGAGCAGTGAATAACAACCCTGCCATGCCATCCTCAGCCTTTTCTTATTATACAGCCAGCTGACTACTTTGATTAAAAATATACGTGTGTCATGGGAAGTCACAGCTGAACTCCATCAGCCTACGCTGCAACGTGCTGAACACAATGTCCAAATGCACAGCTCTTTCAGCCTGAACCGGGAAATTGCAGCAGCAAACAAGCCTGACTGAGAACCCGGTGACCTCTGCCCACTGATCTTCCTGAAGGACACAGGGCCAGGTCCCCTCTGGGAAGCGAAGAGGAAGGAGAACCTCACAGCTTCAGGTGGTAGAAAACTGCTTGCTCTGCAAAGCTACCGGAAACAAGGCACACTATGCTGAACCTCCTCATCTGAACAATGCACCAGGCACTTCGGGAGACAGGCTAAGGAAGTTATGGGAGAGGGAACCACTCACTGCAGTAAAAATAAGTCAAATTACAGTGTAGAGGCTCTGCCTCTTCCCTAGTTGCTAGTAAGACAGGTTAGTGATGGGTGTCTTGGTTTTTGTAAACACAGATATTAAAACCAGAAAGCTTTCCAAGGCTGGCTTAAATTCTTCACTGTATGTTTTCCAACGAGAAGTCACTGATCCCTTTGTTTAAAAATGACTTCAAAATAATACAGATATTTGCACTTGATATTCTCAGCAAAAACTATTATCTGGCCCAGCTGGTATCAGAAAGCCACCTCCTCACAGCAAAAGCAGATACAAAGGAAGAAATGAACAAGATGGAAAAATAAAGAATCTTTCTAACTGAAAGGGCAATGCCTGAGGTACAGAAAGGGAGTAGTTTTTTTTTTCAGCTCTATTACTCAATTACTGGGAACTTAACTTGAGTCCCTTTCTGATTTCTAAGGCTGCTGGATGCTGTCCCAGGAAACAGAAAAAGCTAATATACTTGGCTAATGGACTGAAAGCAGAACTTCTGTTTCCATATGCACATAATGACAATAAAGTGCATATATGCTTTCTACCTTTAACAGTCACCAGATCTTTGTTTCATATCTGATTCCTGTTGCTTCCAAGATGAACCTCTACTTCTGTGGCACAGGTCAGGGCATCAGACTCAAAATGTTCTCCATCCCACAAGCCATAATTTGTCACCATGTAAATCTTGCAAGGAGAGGCAAAGATAGGATGCATAGAATTATACACGAAGGTTACAATAGTGTAATGGACAAAGCCTAATTTAAAGGATTAACCTGTGCAGGGTGGAAGAGAGAGGGCAAATGCTTGGAAAAGTACACTGAAATCCACCTAGGTGACTTACACGAGAAAAATCTACATAATTACATGTTTCTGTGACTGTCACTACACCTTGACTACAGATGGTAGAAGAACCCAGAAAGAGCTCAGACCACACCCTGATTTGCCATTCACAGTCACCTGCTTTGGAGAGACACATAAATCACACGGGTTTGTGTCTATGTTTTTAGAAAACTGAATGCTTTTCTTAACAACTCATTATGTAAGGCAGTTCCTGCTGCCAGCATTCCACAATGCAAGAAAGAAGGGAATTGATTGCATAGAAGGGTGGAGACAAATGTACTCTCAAAGTTAAATGAGTCAGCTTGGAAAAACCAACTCAACACAACCTAAAGAGACAAAGGCACAAACAGCAACAACACCTTACATAAAAAGTCCTCTCTGAGGGCTCAGAGCAGGGCCTGCCAGAGGTGTTGCACGCTGAATGATGCAAAAGGCAACCGCGCTCACTACCTCTCCATCAGCCTCATTCCAGACCTTTACCCCTTTCCTGAAACGTTTTCTTGAAGAATCCATGGCTGTTGGAGGGCAGCCCTGCCAGCTGCCTGGCTGCAATCCCTTATGTAAACCTGGCAGCCAGACTCCTGAGTGGTAAGGCAAATTATTACTTTGGATAGGGACTGAATGTACTGGCACGACAGACTTCAAAAACAAAAAAACCCCAAACCTAAACAAAAATAGTCAGCTAAGCAAACAACACTAGCCCCCCTGTTTGATTTGTTCTGGCAATAGGCACCCAAGTTCTTAGCGTGTGCCAGAGAGTAATGGTAAGTTTTAAACCGCAGCTGCTAAAAGGAAAGCCAACAAACAGGGAAAGCATTTACAGTAAACACAAACTTCTCAGTGTACAAATATATGTGTTTTCATACCTCAACAACTAACAGTGAAAATATGCAGTGTCATTAAGAAGAGGGCACAGCAGGGTACATTAACCCACCCCTTAATTTAGGGAGGTTACTATGCTACTAGGCACATGATGCCTTTATTTTCAGGACATAGGTCAGATATAAGGATCTTTGTGAACAAAAGGTTGATGTAAACAAACCTTCTCCTTGAGAACATGCACGTGTTAGAAAGCCAGCACGGGGTATCTGTGCTGTCAGATCTCACTGCAGCTGTGATGGCAGTCACAAACAGGAATTTATGATCTTTGGCACACAAAGGCAAGGCTACAAAATACAGAAGGCAATGGCTGGCTTACTGAACAACTGCTGTGGTTGCTCTAAGCTTTGGCTCTCAGGAACTGCAGAATGTTTTTCACAGTCTGGCTGCCATACACACCCCCATTCCTCAGCCCCCGACCACTACTAGCAAGGACGGGTGCCCAGCCCCACTCCTTTAGTCGATATTTCCACGCACAGAGCCTACAGCACTTCAAACAGCAGCGTGCTCTCCCACTGAGGGTTCCTCCTTCAAAACAGTACCAGGATTGCAGAGAGATGCAGCTCCAGCAAGTGCTAGAACAGACATACACAACAGGAAAGCGAATTTCAGTGTCCTTTCCTGGGCAAAAGTTCCAGGATGGTGATTGTATATGAAGTTTAGCACAAAAGGCTGAGAGCATTGCTTGCAAGAGGCCCTCCTACCTTTGTATCCACTTCAATCATAACATATCCTACCCCTAAAGTAAAATCCATTTGAATCTGTGATTTAAGCAGTTATTTGAAGTTTTAGTACCTCTAAACACATCCAAAATCACACCAGTTCCTACCACAATTGTGTATGCCCTTCTGAATTAGTTTTGAGCAGACTTTTCCTTGTAGATAGTAGAAAGAAAGAGGGACCCAAACAGGGACTCTGAGGTTCACAGAGCTGCAAGCCCACTCTAATATCTTCTCACTGAAGGTCTGATAACGCCCCAGGGAGCCCCATTCCCTCCAGCCCACACCCTAGTCCCAAAGCTGCTGCCTTCCCCAGCTCCTGAGGTCTGCAGTGTGAGTCTTGTGGTTCTCAACCAGGTAAAGACAAAAGTATGTATGTGGTTCCCAGGGTCTGGAGGTTTGGCTGCCCTGCTCTGAAGCTCTGCACAGGAACTCTTGCAAAAACAAGATGAGACTCACAGAAGTAACAGGCTGCATATTGCCTAAAGACTTCCATCCTTCTTTCAGAGGACCAGTCTCTCCTCTCCTGCTGCTTCCTTTCTTTCATTCTCCTCTCGTTTTGGATTTAATCGAGAGCTGCATTACAGGTGTGCTTTTCTGCTACTGCAGTTTGTCCTTGCACACAATTATGACAAATGAGGTAGTTTTCAAAAGAACACATACATTAAGTGCTACTGGGGATTTTGGGTCCATAGAGTTAATCCACCTATTTTGGTTAGAAAAAAAGAATGTATCAACTTTACAAATAACATTTTCTTAGGATAACTGTTGAGAACAGAGGGTGATACAGAATGTTTTGACTGCAACTGATACATTGTATATTTCAATTGACATCAGCACCTTAAGAAACATCCTGCAATGAGGAATGACATACCTGTAAGGAGGCATAACATGACTTTCAATATTTAAAAAAAAAGGTAAGTTAACCTAGAAGACACAGTCCGTAGTTGCTACTTAATATACAAATCTTCATTTTAAGGAAAACTGTATGAAGACACATACTAAGAGGTATTTCAAATAGTATTAAAAATTACTAATCAACCAGAAGTCTCTCATTTTCTCCCTGAAGGCCTCTGTTCCAGTGCCAAATGAAACTGACTGAAAATTTATTAAAGATTGAAGATTGCAGTCCTTGCTAGAGGGGGCCTTACAGGCTTAGTGTGTGTGGTTATTTCTTCACTTTTAAACACTTGTGAAGCTGCTAAAGATGGAGTTCTGCATCTACTGTTGTGTGTAACCCTTCATCTTCTTCTAATCCACCCATATCATGGTATCTGAGCATGGAAAGGGAACAAACCAGTTGTTTTCATGAAGCAGCAAATAATTATCACTGCCAAGAACAACCTTTATTCTTTTCTACGAAAGATCATATCATAGCTGAGCAGATACAGCAAGCAATTTCACTAAAACATACTTGATAATTACGTATAAGTAATGATAACATTTATTTAAGAACTAGTAGTACCTTGTGACACAAAACATCCCAACAAGAATAGCAGTGTGTTTGCAAAGCACTTTATAATCTAGGTCAGATGCCAGAGTCCTTCTGCCGAAAAAGGTGGAAACTCCTAATAATAGCCTTGCACTGAAATAAAATCAGGTAATACCTCATTGTGGACTTAAATTACACAAGAGTGACCCAAGGCTGCCAAAAGCATGTTTAAAAACACTCCTGATATATCGGAGCACTACATTAATGCCAGGGAATAGGGGTTTCTGCCTGTTGCACAGACACTTCACATGTGTTATGTCTCTTTGCTTTTCCTCTTAGGGGTGTTCCAAGGCCTTGTCTCCATCCCGTCCTGCCCAACAACCTGCCATCCTGAAGCTGGGTAGGAAACAACAAACACTACCTGCTCTTCCTCCAGCAGCAGCAGATCACGGACACAAAAGTACCGGACACAAAGAGCAGTGTGGATATTCAACCCAATTAGGTAAATAAGTACAGAAGTGTGATAGAGGACAGAAAACTAGGGCATTCTTGAACAAAATGGGATTACAAGAGAATTAATTTCTACAGTTTATTAATTTTCCAGATAAAATTAGAGATGCAGACATCTTTCACTCCAAGGCCTACGCACGAAGATTAAGATTCTGCCTAATTACAAACATATCTCATTTGGTGCTTAATGTCCTGTGCCGGTATTGGCCCAACTGTTCCATATTTGTACTCTTCTAAGCAATTACACATTGACAAGAAAGTATGAATTCCTACAGCAAATAATGACACCTTTTGGGGAATGTTCTCCTAAGAGAACAGCAGTTTTTGGGGTACCTCATGAAGTACATCAGTCAACACACACCTTCCCAGACACAAGACTCTGCAGTCCTTTGTTTCAGCCCTGGAGCACTTCATTTCCCCTTACACCCTGCAACACACAGCAGAATACAGGCAGGGGCACACTCTCTGCCAAGCTCCAGCATACCAACACAAGAGGCTGTAGCTTCTGACCCAGCCCCACCTGCCTGGCCCTGTTCAGCTGGTAGAACTATACTGCCTTCTCAGTTTTGCCAGATGACCTGCTCTGGTAATTGTTTCCTAACTCATCTCAGTCAAAAGGAGCTGGATTAATGAAACCATGTAAACAAACATGATGTGTTCTGGCTGCAGGAGCTTTGGGGGAAGTTCGGGGAGAGTAAACACACAGCTAATGCAGCTAGAACTTAGAGAGCACATGTGCCTGCAAGGGCTTCACCATCATCACTACGAATCAAAATCTGGTGTCAACGCATGATTCGCTAACTTGTAAATTGAGTGCTAGTGCTGAGAATAGCACACATCTCCTGCTAACACAGTGAAGTCAGTTATGTGTCTGGCAGCACTGCCTCTGCTTTGTGTTCCTATTGGTGTGCTGAGACACTGCGGTGTTGTGTTTCATGACATGTAAAATAGCACCATTTCCCACATTAGGCCAACTCCTTATTTCAGTAGCACACTGCAATTTCCCACAGTAACCTGAATCCCCCATGTGCTGCACTAGACACAAGAGGAGAGAGAATGACAGACTCAATTCAATATCCTGAGAAGAACAAAAAGATCCTGGTTCAGCCTGATGTTCAGGGAAGGACTTTACAAGAAAGCAAACTGCACATTACCTGTTCACCTAATCAACAATGTGCCAGCAATCAAAACTCAAAATACTCTTTTAAGATAGATACCTTTGTAGATTCTTTAAACCGATAGACTCTCCTAGATTAATTCAGACAGATAATCTTACAGATATTCTCTATATATTCTTTATTCTGTCTTGTCTGAACAATAGTAGTACTAGCATTGTTCTTGCCAGAAAGAGAAAACCCCCTAAAACCCCTGCCTTTTGGACTGAGAGTGAGAATGAAGTCAGCCATCTGTTAACACTTAACCTGGGCAGATCAGATACACTTGATTACTCAGAGGAGACACCTGACATTGCAGTTACATCTTGTGCTCATTGTAATTTCTAGTGCCTGATCATAGATCAGTCCTGTCCATCTGCACTCCTTCACTAAGCATCCTACCTTCAAAAGCTTGACATTTAATGTTGGAAAGGCAAACCAAAGCACACAGCTGGCACTGGAGTGTGTAGATCGAACAGGAATAGGCACATTAATTTGCCTTAGACCCCAGCATATTTTGTAAGTGTTCAAAAAGCCCAGAGCTGAAGGTGCAGTTACAAAACAAACAAGGAGACAAACACAAAGACAAAAAAAGAACACTAACCTGGAGAAAAACACATCACTGTTAGTGAAGGAGACTTCATCTGTTAAGTCCATCTCCTTCCCACGAGAACCACTATCTGTTAATTGGAGGCTGACCCGAGGCATTCCATCTGACCGGCCCGGTTGTGGCACTAGGCACATTTGGTTGGATCGTTCCACTGTGGACTTGGTCATCTATGGAAGCAACGAGAGAAATGTGAAAGGAAGAAAGGCCAGAGCAGCCTTTTCAGATAATCTGTAACAGAAAGACATTCCGTACCAGTGCACAAGCAGCAAAGAATAAGACAAGGTGCAAAACAATATTATAATATACATATAAATCAAACATTCTGCTTGATAAAGGCTATTTAAAGAAAACTAAAGGTGTGTCTATTGAAAGAGCAGGGGCAAGAGTGACATTAGGAAAAGAAAGGTTAAGTTAAATAAATACTTATTTTCTGCATCACAAGAGAGAGATTAAAAAAGTTTGCATTGAATTTGCTTCTTGACATGACTGGAGATGGTAAAAGCAGTTATACACCTCTTCTCAACCCCCTTCACACCCTTTTTAATGGCAATTGATATCAACACATGCCCTGGAAAAAAATTTCTCAAGAAGGATGAAAACATTCTGGATTGGTGCTCTTTGCTGAGGCAGACAGAACACAGAGTTGGAAACTGGGCTCTCTAAATACAAGTAAAGTTTCCAAGCATCATCGAATCCATCTACAGTAAGGCCAGGGCTCTTGCTCTGACCCATCAGGGAAGCATACAGAGTATAAGAGACAGTGCTTCATCAGACAGCTGTCCAGGATCAGTGGCAGATAAAAAATGCCTAGGGGAGAAGAGGAGTATGTTCAGGGGTCTGTCCTTCATGCACTGCCCCAGATTTGGAATTCTGTGGTACAGGACCTTTCCTTGACTTGGCCATTGCACCTGGTTCACTGTGTTTTATCAGCAAACATTGAACCTAACCTTTGTGATTAAATTCAGTTTTCTCTTGTGTTCACTTCTGTTTTTAGCCTTTGCAAGATCCAATGGCTGGGAGTTTCACAACATTGTTACACATTGATTAAAATTAAAAAAACACACCCTTCTATTTTAGATATGGTGACAGACAATCTTTCCCTTGTTTTTGAATTGTGAGAATTTGCCAGAAATAATGCTGATGGCTCCTAATGACTTTAATTATCCATTTGTTTACCAGTTCTGCTGTAGTTATTACAAATATGTTGGACAGTAAATTGGAACTCCTAAACCCTTTTTGTACCTGGCTTACCCTAAGATTCTTTGTAAAATTTTTCATTGTACTTCTGTTCCTAGTGCTTTATTCCACTCACAGTTGTTTTCAAATGCCTTGTGTGTGTTGAAAAGTTTCATGGGACAGAAAGCTGCTTCTTACTGAGCTCTGAAGAGAATAAAATGAAAAATAAAATGTGTATCAGCATCAAAGGGAAACCAGAGAGATATGTTGAGAGAGCTTTCCAGCTTCAGCCTCTGGACCGCATGCTCTTGGCGAGATCCTGCCTTCACTGACGTCAATGGGCATTTTGCCCAAAGTCAGGATCTTACCTTTGTACCACTTCTGGCTTCCAGTCACACAGCAATACTCTGTTAGCCCAACACCTGCAGCAGTCTCTGGCTGTTGGCATCACGGGAACTAGCCACATATCACATGGATACCAGGTCGTGCCTCTCAACTGCTACAGAACGGCAGCAGTGATGTGATTTAAAAGGGGAAGACCATGTCTACAGGGAGGAGGGGAGACAGGGAGCATTACAGGAAAGAAGTGCAACAGGAGGCATCAGGGCCTGGGATCTGGAGGCACTGACTCACTGAATTCTGATGTAAGGGGCTGTTAAGCCCTTTTTTTGCCACTGAAACTTGCAGTCAGCCATTTTAGCTTTGCTGCAGCTGGAGATGAGTGTTGTCTTCCATGCTTGCACAGGGACATAGAATCATAGAATTGTTTAGGTTGGGAAAGACCTCTAAGATCATCAGTCCAACCATTACTTTAACACTGCCAAGTCCACCACTAAAACATTTCCCTAAATGCCACATCTACACATCTTTTAAATATCTCCAGGGATGGTGATTTAATCACTTCCCAGGGTAGCCTGTTCCAATGCTTGATAACCCTTTCAGTGAAGAAATTTTTCCTAATATCCAACTAAAACCTCCAGTGGCACAACTCAAGGCCACTTCCTCTTATCCTATTGCTTCTTACTGGAGAGAAGAGACCAATCCCCACCTCACTATAACCTCCATCCAGGTAGTTATAAAGATCTCACCTCAGCCTCCTTTTCTCCAGTCTAAATATCCCCAGCTCCCTGAGCTGCTCCTCATAAGACTTGAACTCCAGACCCTTCACCAGCTCCGTTGCCCTTCACTGGACTTGCTCCAGCACCTCAATGTCTTTTTTGTGGTGAGGGGCCAAGAACTGGACACAGCACTCGAGGTGTTGCCTCAGTACAAAGTACAAGGGGACAGTCACTGCCCTGGTCCTGCTGGCCACACTATTTCTGATACAAGCCAGGATGCCACTGGCCTTCTTGGCCACCTGCTGGCTCATGTTTAGTGGCTGTGGATCAGCAGCCCAAGTCCTTTTCTGCTGGACAGCTTTCCAGCTTTGCCAGCCTGTAGCACTGCCTGGGGCTGTTGTGATCCACATGTAGGACCTGGCACTTTGCCTTGTTGAACATCATACAACTGGTCTTGGCCCACCCATCCAGCCTGTCCAGATCCCTCTGCAGAGCCTTCCTATCCTCTAGCAGATCAACTCTTACCATAGCCTTTTGGTGCTACTTCACCATGAGCCACTAGAGTTGATGTCATGCACATCACAAAAGCTCTTCACCAGAGTAACAAAAATGGTGACTGTACATAAGCACAAACCTCTAAACTAGAACATATCCTACACATTGTTCCATCATTACTTTACAGAGCACATGTGGGTGCAAGCAAAGCAGACAACTTCTACGATGTAGTACATATAACGACAGTCAATGAAGCCTGGAAAACAGGAGGACACCAGCTTTTCCACCCCTACCCTACCATGTGCATCCTGATTTCAAGAACACAATTAACAAAGCTAATAATTTTGCTACCAGGTACTGCAGAATCTGCCTTACAAAAGAAGAAGTGCTAGCAAACAGGTAACATCTGCTGAACAGCATTATCAGAATCCTTCTGTGCAAACTGTTCATGAACTTTACACTTTACACATGATTTACAGAAGATCCCTGTACTAGGGAATTCTATAAAAAAATCTATTTATTATTCTCGTGCTCTAAAAGGAAAAAAAAAATTTGTTCAGTCTTCAATTCTCATTTTCTGGCAGTAAAAGATCACTTGCATGCAGGCAATTACAATAAAAGGCATGCTGATCACATACAAGTTCTGCAAGAAAATTCTGTTTGAAAGATCACGTTCACATTTAGGATTACCACTGCATTTTTTAGGGCACTTGAAAATCCCCAAGAAGTGGAAGGAACCGATGTTGTCCATCTGCTGTTCCTGATGGTCTATAAGCTAGTATTTTGATAGCTTTGGAAAACAACATCATAGCACTGTAGTTATTTCTTTAGCCATATAGTCTGCAAGTAATAGCAACTTATACCTGAATTGAATTTACATAGACTTACTTTCTGTATAAAACTGCTTTCAGTTGCATCAGTACCAAAATACAGTGAGGAGCAGGGAGTTGGACACAATGAACCTTATGGGTCCCTTCCAACTCAAGATTTTCCGTGATTCTATGTAGAAAAAAATATTCCTTGAACTCATATGCATTAAAAGTTAAATAAACATTTTTGTTTAAGTATTGTGTCTTCAATCCTTATCAACAATAGGGAGGAACAATGTTTGCTATCTCCTTCCACAGTTTTTACTGACCCTGTGAAAAAGTCATCTTCACAACTACCATAACAGCAGCACTTCGCTGCGGTGCCACTGAGATGAAGATATGCCTGTGGGTAGGCAAAAACTTCTGTAAGTTGAATTCCTCACAAAGGAGATTAAAGAACTACTGTGAGAGGTAGCTTAAATGCTTTTTTGAGTGGTGGAGCTCTCAACTGAAAATTTTTTGGAAGACTTCTTTGTTCATGCACGTGCATAAGTTTCATGCAATTAAGCTTGAGAACATTACCTTACAAAGCGAGGACAAAAATGCTATAGGTTAAGCATTTTCAAGATGATTCTGGGAAGACAAGCACATTTAGTTGCTAGGTGATAGAAGAGAGAAGAGAGTGTGTAAATACAATGGAGCCAAGAGTCTTTTCAGTGGTGCCCAGTGTCACGACAGCAGGTAATGGGCACAAATTGGAACACAGGAGGTTCCCTCTGAACATCAGGAAACTTTTCACTGTGAGGGTGGCAAAGCACTGGCACAGACTGGCCAGGGAGGTTTTGGATGAGTCTCCATCTGAGGAAATATCCAAAATCCATCTGGACACAGCCCTGTGTAACTTGCTCTAGATGAGTTTGAGCAGGAGGTTTGGACAAGATCACCATCAGAGGTCCCTTCAACCACTCTAGAGATTTTCTAATTTCCCCTTTGACAATCTTATCTATCCAGTAAATGAACTGAATGTATGAACTGCTGCATACTGAGATGCCTTATATGGTGTGGCATCTGTCAAAGCAGCACTTTGTCCCAGGCACAATTTAACCATTATGTTCTGCTGAACAGTAATCTATACATCTTTGTAAATACATGAAAAGCTTCACTTTGGAAGATGACACCAATAAATCCAAGGACAACCCTAGAGAATAGGGATGTTTTGTTGAAGAAAAATAATTTGATTTTTGTTTCCTTAAAATTTTTTGTTGTAGCTGAATCTCAAACTACATTTGACAGAGATCAGACTCAGCCTGAACCAAGTATATTGTGGGCTGTTACATTATAACTACAGGCTCTGGCCACTGAAAGCATAGGCTCTGCTGAAATGTCCTACACTGTAATTTCAAATACACCTTCATTCCAGCTAAATACAAGTAAAACAGTATCAGGTGCTACTGACAATCAAAGGGACCGGCACAATAAAGGATAATCAAAACACAAAGAGCAGAAAAACCACAGGGAAATATTAGACATTATATCCTGCATTTGGCTCTCAAGTTTTGTTGTTTCAAAGTTCAGATGCAAGAAACTCTGTTTGCAGTCTTAATAGAGACTAGTCAGTTTTATGACCGCTATAAACATACGTCATGATGAGTGTTGAAGAAAGTGCAAGAAAACCTTTCCCCTAGAGGCACAAGCTGACCAGTCGAGGTGGCATCATCCCACACAATACCACCACCAAGATTCTTCATAAGTGACTGCGTGCATCACAGGGATGTTTCATCTTCCTGTGAGGTACAGGGAGTTCCTGGGTTCAAAGATCAAAGATAAACACGCCATGTATTCTAAAGATCTGACATGGCGTGGTGACTAACCTTTCTCTGTTTTTGAAGAACAGGGACTGCGCCACACCAAGATGAGTCTAGAGAGCCCTGTACATATGAATCAACATGGTGTAAAGACACAGATCCTTGGCACAGGTCATCCTCAGAAATCTGAGTACATTACTCATGTTCTCAAGGAGGAAAAAGAAAAACTTCCAATATCCCAAGCCAAGCATGAATATGTAAATAACTAGACAATTCATACCCATTTGAGTAAGTAATTATGAAGTGTAAATGCACAACTTTAGGAAGAAACTAGTTGTGAGTTTACATTTAAATGTTACAATTGAAAGGATAATAAAGATATTTCCATAAGGTTGTCATAAAAAAACCCATGAGGTAGTTAAAAAGAAGAATGTGCTGTATATGCTTTAATGCTGCATGAGCATACTACTCTTCTAGAGGAGAGAGAAATCTCACTCAAAAACTTTTTTGATACACAAATGGAATTCTTAGGTTGTCCACCAAAACAAAGAGTTCCAAATCACTTTTTGAAGGGCTTCTTGTCACCCTAGGGCTCTTTCAACTTACAAGTTGTCTATATCAATATAAATATTCCACAGAATAGCAAAAGGCACATTTCTTTTCAAAAATCTAAGCGTGGTCGAGTGATGCAGGGAAATCTGGAATGCTGCTTTCTTTCTCACTCTAGTCTCATTTTGGCTAACTATCAGCACAAAGTTTACATGTCAATGTATCCACTGATCAGCACTACCTCTGCTTCATGAATGACTAAGAAAGGGAGACCATTAGCCAGCACTTGCCTGACAGCTAACCAACCTGATTCGACCAGTTCTGTTCAGTAAAATAACCAAAAGTTAACCAGGACTGGTATTTGGCCACTGATACCTCTTGAAACAAATATAATCCATTCACTCCATTTAAAACCACTAGGTATTTCAATGAGATTTCTAACCACACACATACAGAGTTGTAAGCTCTCTACCAAAGTTAGTTAATGGTAACAACAATGACAGTGAATTACACCAGGCCTTGTTTGGAGATGCTAACTTTTCCCAGAGGGTTTAGGTCATCCTGAATTGTCCCAGAGAATCAGGTGGAAATTCCTGCTGAGACAGCAATACCCTTCAAGTTATTCAGTGAATAGAACACATATTTATGCTGTACTTGTGTTGTTCTCCAAAACTTCATAGTGCAACCAGTTCTCATACAACACCAACTTTGCCACCATTCTTCTTCAACTTCTGGGATGAATCTGGATAGGATGAAATCTCCTGCAGCTGTGAGTACCAGATATCTTTCAGGCCCAAAGGCAGGAATAGCTCTACAGGAAGATTTTTCAGTTACGTTCATCTCACACTTCTTATATTATTCCCATGTGTCCCGTGGACACACCTGAAGAACGGGATGCCATCCAGAGAGATCTGGACAAGGTTGAGAAGTGGGTCCATGGGAATCTCATGAGGTTTAACAAGGCCAAGTGCAAGGTGCTGCATCCGGATCAGGGCAACCCCTGGTACCAATACAGGTTGAGGGATGAACACACTGGTAACAGCCCCACTGAGAAGGACTTGGGGGTGCTGGTGGATGAGAGGCTGGATGAGACCCATCGATGTGCACTTGCAACCCAGAAAGCCAGTCGTGTCCTGGGCTGCATCAAAAGAAACATGACCAGTAGGTCAAAAGAGGTGGTTCTGCCTCTCTGCTCTGGTGGGACCCCACCTGGAATGCTGCCTCTACTTCTGGAGTCCTTAGAACAAGAAAGACATGGATCTGTTCAAGCTGGTCCAGAGAAGGGCCACAAAAATGATCAGAGGGATGTAACTTCTCTATTATGAGGAAAGGCTGAGAGAGTGGGGGTTGTTCAGCCTGAAGAAGAGACAATTCCAGGGAGACCTTACGCCAGCTTTCCAGTACCTAAAAGGGGGCTTACAAGAAAGCCAGAGAGGGACTTTTAACAAGGGCATATCATGATAAAGTAGGTAGATTCAGACTAGATATATGTAAGAAATTTTTTAAAATCATGGTGGTAAAACACTAAAACAGGTTGCCCAGAGATGTGGTGGATGCTCCATCCCTGGAAACATTCAGGATCAGGTTGAATGGGGCTCTGATTAACCTCATGTAGTTGAAGGTGTCCCTACTCATTGCAGGCAGGTTGGACTAGATGGCCTTTACAGGTCCCTTGCAACCCCAAACATTCTATGATTCTAAGACCTTAAGCCTGGACTAAGCCTAAAGCAAGAGAACAGTTGTCTTCAGCAAGACTGCTGTCTTACTAAAATGCGCTTGTGCTTAAATACTTGCCAAAACATAGATTCCATTCCTTGATTCATCACTTCACCTACCACCTACAATATTGATTTTAAAACCACAGAGACATATTGCAGTTGTGAAGTTCTCCTCAAATTAAAGACGCCTCATTATCTTAAATTACTGACACTGGGAGACAAAGATCAATCCTTAGATTGATCAATCTCTGTAATCCTTACCAGGTTTACCAGAGAGTTAACACATACTTGCAAAATAAATTCAGTTACCAGCTCTCTTCCATACTCAGAATGAAGCCTGAAATCCTTCCTTGATTAACTGCCACACTGAAATCATAAAGTCACGATAAATGCGGTCATCCTTACAATATGTGCAGCTGCCACTGCCAAATTTGGATTTCTCTTACTCTACTAGTATTTTTAGGCACTGGATCACTAAAACACCTCCTCTGTACTCTGCCCTACTCAGATATCAAAGTCATAAATTTGATGCAATCCTAACATGTATGAAGCTTTAAAGTTCAATGAAGTTCTGATGTTTTATTCAAATTTAGGTGCCTTAAAGACGACAAGACTCTTCGGATTCAAAGAGTTGAGTATTATCTTCCTTTAAACCACATCCTAGTCCTGCTTGTCAAACTTAATTTCCTTTTATGACAAAGGTAACCCACCTAGTTGATCAAGGGAAGACAGTTGATGTAATCCTTTTGAATTTTAGTAAAGTTTTTGATACTGTCTCTCACAGGATCCTTTTGGACAAACTGTCCAGCACACAACTGGACACCCATCATGTGAGCAATTGGCTCAAGGGTTGAGCACAGAGGGTAATAGTGAATGGGGTGACATCAGACTGGCGACTTGTCACCAGTGGGGCTCCACAGGGCTCCTCTACTTTGGGCCCTGTGCTCTTCAACATCTTCATAAATGACCTGGATGCAGGACTGGAAGGAATACTAAGAGTGCCAAAGACACTGAATTGTGAGGAGCTGCTGACTCCTTCCAGGGCAGAGAGGCCCTGCAGAGAGACCTTGACAAATTAGAGGGCTGAGCAATCACCAACCATATGAAGTTCAACAAGGGGAAGTGCTGGATTCTGCACCTGGGATGGGGCAACCCCAGATGTTTGTACAGACTGGGGAATGAAATGCTGGAAACCAGCACCATGGAAAGGGACCCGGGGGTCCTGGTGGATGCCAAGTTGTATCTGAGTCAGCAGTGCCCTGGTAGGAGGGCCAACCATGTCTGGGGGGGCATCAGGGAAAGTATTGCCAGTCAGTCAATAGAGGCGATTCTCCTGCTCTGCTCTGCACTGGGGCAGCCTCAACTTGAATATTATGTGCAGTTTTGGGCACTGCAATATAAGAAAGATATTAAGCTTTTAGAGAGCATCTAAAGGAGGGCAACAAAGATGGTGAAGGGCCTTGAGGGGAAGCCGTATGAGCAGCAGCTGAGGGCACTTGGTCTGTTCAGCCTGGAAAAGAGGAGACTGAGGGGAAACCTTAAGACTGTCTACAACTTCTTCATGAGGGGAAGTGGAAGGGGCAGGCACTGATCTTTTCTGTGTGGTGACCAGTGACAGGACCTGAGGGAATGGCATGAAACTGTCCGGGGGGCTTTAGGCTGGATATTGGGAAAAGGTTCTTCACCCAGAGGGTGGCTGGGCACTGGAACAGGCTTCCCAGGGAAGTGGTCACAGCACCAAGCCTGACAGAGTTCAAGAAACATCACCACAGCCTCCATATTTGACAGAAGCCACTGCAAACAGCAGAACTGCTTAAATGCTTGAAAGTAAACACACACCTAAAAGCTTTGCAAATGTTGCATGATTCCAGAGATAAGAAGCCAGCAAATGCTCTCAGAAAGCCTACGAAATTCAACACAGCTATGCAGATACTGCATTTCCAGAGATACCTTCCTTGTCACTGGCTGTGAATCCCATAAATTTGTTTCAGTAAACTTTCCCAATGTTAAAATCATGTCTGTTATAAGCCAGTCAAAGCACATTCCGTGAAGAAATTCCAAATTTTCCCTGAAGGCTAAACATAAAAATTGTGCACTCCAGAAAGATGTAATCTGAGCCCAAAGCTATACTGTCCTAAAAACATTCAAATTCAAGAAAACAACCCAATACTAAGATTATCTTCAAACCTGGGACTCTCCATGGTACATGCACAACAGGAGGCTGTTAGAGTGAACCAGCAACATCCTAAGGCCCTTTTTCTGCAGGAAACCAGACACATTTGCCTAAGGGAATCCCTTCAGCCTTCTGCCCTCTGCAGCCTGACAGGCAGCTTTGCCAAAAAGCTGCAGGCGTGCAGTGTGCATGGGATGTAGGCCAAAAGTGACAAGATGTTTGGGCCTCAAGCCAGAAGATACAACCAGCTCCCAGCGATTGCCAACTGCTGGGTGGCATCTATTTGCCAAAGGATGCCTAGTGCAGACAGTGTTCTGAATTGGGGTGAAGAGAGCTTCATCCAAGAAGAGAGGAAAGAGTGGGACTGATGCAGACTTTGCAAACTGGGGGTCTGCAGGTGCAGCAGAGAACAGCTGAGTGCACAGTCAGTTCACTGCAAATTAGAATTAAATGTTTAAGTCTGATTTGGCAAATACAGCCATCAATGAGAAATCCCAGCAAAAAGCACGTTGAGAACTCCTTGATGGGCTAAATAAAAAACTCAAAAACAAAACAAGCATGTATGCCTTCACATTGGAGAGATACAGTGCATAGTTTCAAAGTAATATACAGGGAAAATTACAAAATAACAAAAATACCTCCTCCTTCTTGAGGTAATACCAAATTCCTTATGCATATGTTTTTCAGGGCAATATGAAATAATCCTCTCTTGCACTCCTTCCTAGAGATTTCCATCAGCTTACGGTTTGGCATGTATTGTTTTTGTGTCACTGCACTGAGAAAGACTCTAACCTTTGGGTTTGGTTTTTGTTTTTTTCAATTTCCTCTTTCAAATTTATGTAATCACGTTATCATATGAACTGCTGGTAACCTAAATCTGCCCCATGTATAAGCCTGCTTCCACATACTCTTGCAAAGTCACTCACAAATTCATTTTTGAACTCCAAGGATCTCAAACTCCCACTCTTCAGCTCCTGTGTCTGTACTCTGAGGCAATGCACTTAACACAGCAGAATGGCTGTATATTCTCTTATGCTGTGGAATTAATCTTATGCATGTATCAACATCACCATCCAGTATAAAGCAAGGACAAAACAGCATTATAAGTAAAACCAGTTAGTGGACGGTAAATGGTGTTAACCTTCTTTCCCCTTGCATTTCTGTTTCACATATGGAGACTGGAAACATGGATCTACCATTGCTTGGCCACAGCAGTTGACAAGAGTCTTTCCTATGGCCTTTGCTCCATACTGATGGTTCTCCTTCAGCTTCAGTATTTTTAACCAGTATCAAGTACAGAGGTGCTGATGAGATCTCAGGCATCGTACGGCCTCAAGTTACCACCTGAAGTTTTGGCAATGAGTCCCAAGGTTGGTTTCATAAGAAGATACATTGCACCAACCCCTCACACTGCTGGGACACTGCTCCTCTGGGAGTAACTTCTGCCTTTCCTTCGCTTGGTTTCTTTGGACTCTCCGAGTTTGAACAGAAGATGTACCACGAGTAAGAAGCACAAATATGGCCAGATGATCACAATCAGAGGACAGACGTACAAATGAACTTAAAAGGCTGACTATGGTGATGATTCCTGTTTTCAGTTTCCTATAGACTTTCTGCTCATGTCCATATTCACCTGCCCAGTCAGAACAATAGCGAGAGTAATAAAAATTATGGTAGGTTACTGTAGTTACAATGGGTATCATTTGATATTTCAATATATTCTTAAAATAAATGTCACCTCCAGTGAAGGAATCTTAAAGCAAATGCTCTGTAACTATGTGCTATGCTGTTTAAGGGCAAATGTTAATGAGACCATCAAAAGCAAGAGAACAGAGGTAAGCCAGTATAGCACCCATCACATTCTTCCATTCCTCCTGTTGGCTAATTGTTTGAAGTGTAAACAAGTCTTTGCCAAAGGATTTCTTCCTTAGAAAAATGTGCAGATGTGCCAAAATTCAGAGCTGCTCCACTGAAGTCCATGTAAGTAGGTTGGAAAGTTCAAACAAGCTGCTGAGAAATCTGTCTTTCTCCATGTATGGTACTTCTCCTGTTCACAGCATGACAGTGAATTACACAGTAATGAAAGAATTTGCTGCCTGAAAGACACTGTTGGCACTGGCCCGAACTGTGCTATATCCTATGAAGTGCAGACAAATCCTTCAAGGAAAATTTCTCCTGTCCTGCAATACCATATGGCCAAATCATTACTAAGGGAACCTGAACAACTGAAAAGATGACTGTAAAGGCTGACTCCAGCTACCCACCTTTCAATCCCTTTTTCTTCTCAGCAATAAAGAATGCTGTTTACAAACTGTAAAAAAAGCAGGTTCAGGCCTTAGGAATTCTGAACAGAGGTGAAGCAGCACTCTCAGGCATACCAATAAAGCGGCACTAAATGTGCCCAAGCTCAACTAGCACATTTTTATGGCCCTCTGAATCAACACTGGGTAATACAGATAAGCTGAGACTCCACTAGAAATTCCACTAGATCACGCAACAATCCAGCAAAAAAAGGACAGGAATGATCCTCTTCTTGGATCATTCACCTCAGAACTAGATAAGAAGTTAAAATACATCCTGTACTCTAACAGAATCTTCCAGGTGATCTCATAGGTGTTTTCTATCTCGCATTTTTGTGGACCTGTATCTTCATTATAACTACACCTCCAATTATAAGTACAAGTCACTGCAGACGAATGACTCTAATGAGTCATGTAGGTGTGTTAGATCAGATTCTTCTGTCATTTGCTAGCAAAAGTTAGAAATCAACATTCCTGCAATTAACGTAGGGCCAGGCTTGCCACTGACTGAATGCTATTAAGATAAGCATGCAACAGTCAGGGATTGTAGGAATCAGGTAGTACAATAATTGCTTCTAATATGTTGAATAGAGATGAAAAATGAGAACAAAAGTCTGTGAACTAAAAGCAGAAAACCCTTGGATAGCAAGTATTTACTGTTCCGTCATGGATTCTGCAACAGCACATGTAGGTTGATGTGTTTTAGTATAGAAATTAATTTAGTTTGCATAAAATAATGCTTCCAAGGGAGCAGAGATCCACCTACTGAGAACACGGCAAGCAGCACTAGCTAAGAACCTATTAAACATTAACCTCCAGAAGTCTGCTCAATACAGGCTCTGGCAAGAGATCTTATTTACACTGGGCAGAGTGCATACAAGTGTATTTTTCTGGTTCTCTATGAAAAGATTTTATTTACAGTTTATTCCAACACTTGCAAATCTCCTGTTCATTCCCTATTATCTTTCAATTCATGCTGGTTTTTACAAGGCAAACATTACTATAAGATTATACCACTCTTCCTATAAACTAGCTGTTTTCTTTTAACTGTACAGCATATCTTTATGTTAATTAAGACAAGGGGAAGAACTCGCCACCATTAAAACAAAAGATGCAAGTTGAAAGACAAAAGCTACTAGAAAATATCAAGCAGGTGTAACAGTCACATTCTCAGGCTGCCCGAGTTCCTAGGCTACTTGGAAAACTTACAACAAACAAAGCAAAATGAGAATCTCAAACACAGTTCAAGCTGAGAATCCACCGTTGTCAATGTTTTGTTCTTGCATATTAGCTCTTGAAGGACTGGCAATCTGTTTGATGTTACCCTTTAAAATCCAAGAAGTAGAAAGAATATGTGCTCATTTTCAATAATATGTCATACTTCAGTGACTAAGCATATTTTGGAATATATTTTGTTTTTCTAAACATCCTGTGAACTTGTAGATCAAAAAAAACCCGTCAAGATATTTTTGATTATAGTTATACTAAATCCTAATTCTACTAGCATAGATTAAATAACTGTACATCTTCAGAAATCTGACACTTACTCTCAGAACACTGTCTGCTACTGGGATTCAAACAATAAAACTAAGTCATAATTTTCAAATGCCAGTGAAAGGCACTTGTATTCCACATAGAGTACTAGAAATGACAAAATGTAGTCAAGTCACATTTGCAAAGTCTTAAAGAGCGCTTTTCTGTCTGTGTTTCTGTTAAGGAAGATTATGCAATTACACCAACCTTTGTACTTGCATAAAAAATAGTATTATTACACAATTACCTATATGCATTTCTGTGCATCTCTGAATTACTGAAGCTTGAGAATTCCTTGAGATTTTTAGCACTGCTTGTGAAATCTGTGAAACTGTGGGATGAAATCTGTTGTGCTTTAAAGCCTGATTTCCTTTACAACCAGTGACATAGCTACTATACAACTGGGATAAATGAATCTGAAGCTACAAAATAACTAGCATGCATCCCATGCAGAAGTACTACCTCAGCATCACTCTTCTAACCATTACAGATCTCCAGAGAATGTTCTAAGGAGTAAGGCTTATTAGCAATTGCATACTTTTCATTCCCATGTGGAAAAAAACCCCAACAACCTCTAGTACAGCATACTGGATACAAAACAAACAAGTTTTGTTTTGCTCAACTGTGTGTGTTCAACAATCACTGTTACTGTTTGTATCTGAAGAATTACCTAAGGTCAGTTTACTGTCAACAGCTGCCAGTGACCACCTCTCCATCTCACACTCCCCAAAACCTGCCCAAACTAGAATACCTGCTCATGATGGCATCAAGTCCCACCATCAAGCCCCTAAGGAAAACTTTCTACTATCAAGAGTACTTGGGCCAAAGTAAATAGTCAGCATCTGTACAGGACACTGCCAAATCCCAGGTTTTGAACTAAGTTTCTTTAATGATTTTCACACAAGAATTGACAAGATCACATGGAAAGCCAGAGAACATTTAATTTCCTAACTTTGACAAGCAGTATTTACTGGCAAATAGTCCATAAAGCAAAACTTCTAGTCATCTCCTACATCTGCAAATGCGGCAAATTTAGAGACTTGAAGATCTTCCTAACCTTACAGTATAATAACAACAACTTCCATTGGCCCATGCTAAATAATGAACTGTTATTTTCCACAAGATGTATTACCATCATACCAAAACTACGTTTAAACAGCTCAAGAAGTCTGTAAGCTTCCTTGGGCATGCCTTAGACTATCTTTTAACTCTAGGTTAAACATAGCAGGGCTTCTTGATCCTCAAATAAGATTCTTAGGTAATACTCTGCTACAAATGCTAACAATTATCAAAAACCATTAAAAAGAACAGCTGACTTGTCCATTCCCCCCAAAACCAGAAAAGAACTCGCTTCATTCAAATCCCAGCCCAGCATTCTTATACCTAGATTGGGTGATTTATACTGGCCCAAGAAACAGGTCATCTTCCTTCAGAAAGTAAAAAATCTTCATTGGTAAAGAATCTCTCTCTGGCAGATTCTTCACAAGCCATACAAAATGCAGATTTTACAATGCATGAGACTTCACCTCAATAAAAGCTTTAAACCAATTAACTATGGAGACCTCAATGATTAGGAAAGATTAGAACATCCCTAGAATACTCTTCGACCTATTTATTCTTCAAGAGCATAATCCTTTCACACCACGAAGCGCTGACAATAATATAAAGGTTGACTACTCCAGAGCTCCTCACTTTATCCGGTATGAATAAAGAAACACCATAGGTCAAAAGCATCCTTAAAGGAGAGACTAAATCACAGGCAGGGTGTAAGACACTTAGCAATGTCTCTCACTCAGTTACCCTTCCTGTACTTATTTCTCTTTATGTTCATCTCTTCAGACAGACTGACCGACCGGGATTATCTGTGGAAGGGTGAGAGTATTCAATTACATATTTATTTTCAATTACGTGCTTGAATTAATTTTAGGGAGATGACTAACATCAGCAGAAAAGACTGAGAAAGAACCTAGCAGTAAAAGACATTGCCTGCCACATCCTGAATAGTTAGCACTACTGACTCTATGTGAGAACCTTGGCAATGTTTTTGTACATTTCAGTGGAATGAGAAAATACTTGCTACAGTAGTTAAGCTTTAGTTATTCATTATACTTTTTCTTCAAATAGAATAAACTACACTGGTTCCTTTATCCATTGCCATTATTAAGTAAGAGGGATTTAAACAGATACTTACTGTTATCTGTCTTGGATGCAAAATTCAAAATGGAACAGAATACTGCTCTTGCTTTTATCCTTTTCAACAAATTGTTGAATGGGCATAAAAACTGTCAAGTTTCAGCCTCAGTCAACTGTAGTGCCAGAACTGCACAGTCAATTTACAGTCTTTTGTATTTGTAGCATGCTACCACACTGTAATATAAGCCTTTAAATGTATCTGATTATGATTGCTTAAATAAGAAATTAGGGAAAAATAGTTACTGAAAACAATGGCTATACATTGCGCTGTATTTTAATGACAACAATAAACTTATTTGTTGATAATTTGATATTCCAAGATATCTTTGGAACAATCTCATTATTACTGCTGTGCTTGTCCTCTCTTTCCTACTTGATTCAGTAATTAATCTCTTTCTGGTCTCACAAACTGCATAATCAGAGGAAACTGGCCTGTGGGGTTCTCAGTTCAAGTTTCAAATGTTGCTAAGAAAGCCTTGAATCTATTTTTAGCTATTAATATGTAGAAGACATTTAGTCCATTAATTAAAATAAACTTGAACTTAATCAATGTGAAACTTTTTTTAACTAAAGTACAAATTGGATTTTTTACAGAAACAAGGAGTCAGATTCTCTTCTACAATAAAGAACATGCCCCACTGACTTTACCAAAATGTCATCCAATTTAATGTATTAGAATACTTGGCCTTGTGCCCCAAAAGAGGAAAGCTATTACACGTGACTGCTTACTGACTTCATGCAGGGACTTTGACAGAGAAAACAGTTGTTGTCAGTCCAGTGATTAGGGTTGCAAATACCAAGAGTAATTTTTCATTAGGAAAAAAAACCAAACAACCACCATGGTAGCTTGTATAGGTTATGGGTGGTAGAGAGAAGATGGACTGTTCACTATCCCCTTCAGCTAAAAAAATTAAAAAAAAAAAAAAGGAAAAAAAGGGGAAAAAAATCAGGCGACCTTCAAGTGACACTAGTAAAAGCCATGTTTTTAACAAACAAAAGGAGTCAGTTCTTCACGTGAGAGGAAACAATTTGTGGCACACTTTTCCAGATGACATGTTGGAAGCAAAAAACTTACACACATGCAAGAGAGACACAAGACAATTACTCTGCACATCACTGAATACACAAACCATTTCAAGAGCAGGAAAACCTCCAAGAATAGTCACCAACTGGTAGAAAAAAAGAAGGAAACACCTTGCTGCCTATCCTCACTCCTCCCTGGACATCTGCTTATGGGCAGTGTGGGAGGCAGGACACTGGGCTAGATGGATCCCAAGTCTGAGCCAGTACAGCCACTCTTATGTATGATGAGCAACCGTTAAGAGGATTATTCAGTGGATTCCATGCTGCGAATAACTGCAGAAATGATGCATTAGCTGATTGCATGGAGACAGACTGCAACAGCTGACTCTTTACTGGGTCAGCAGCTGTACACCACAGAGGAGGGAATATTCCATTTCCCTCAGCAGCACTCCATGCAACAGCGCAATGCAGCCTTTGCTTCAGGTGGGTGTCACCAGGGTCACACCTGCAAATTTTCCCAAGGCTACAACAAGAGTGCACAAAAGGGTTGTGCATGGAGCAGTTCAAAAGAAGCAGTGAATTTAAGAGTTCCTCGCTCTCCCTTCATTTGATGTTGGAGGGGGAATACGCTGTCTCCTGTACTAAGTTCCCTGGAGCACAGCAGCGCAGGTGTGATACGAAGCAGTGCTGTCAAGGGTGCCAATGAAGAACCAAAAGAGCCACAGCAGAGCTGCTCCTACTCACAAGATGAAGACAATATGGAATCTCTCCCCTCTGTGATCATGCAAAATAGCTCATGGCTGATTAAGGCTCTGAAAGACACACGAAGTATCAAATAACCTATTATTTCTAAGACAAAACTGTATAGTCAATGGTATGGGGATCTTCAAAGGCATTTTCTAATTCATATGGTCACAGGTGTTTTCATGCACGTTAACTGGATGGAATAACTAATTGTTATTCAGGTATCAGTTCACAGAGTCATCATTCAGTGGTACAGGTACCTTCAGGAAAAATACAGAAAATGATTTAATGTGAACAGAAATTGAAAAAAAAAAATCTCTTCACAATATATTAGGTATACTTTCCATTTTATACCCAGTAGGTGATGAAAACATCCTTGTTAGAAGGGGGAGCAATGGCAGTAAAGCTGACATACAAACCACGTAAGGAAGATTGAAACAGCTAATATTTATATACGGGGGTTTTGCCTTGCTTGTTTTTAGCACATAGATACCAGGTCAGCTTCTTCCTATCTGCTGTTTTACCTTGCCATCATTTACACTATACTTTAATAACCAGAATTCAGCAAAGCTGTTTCAGACAAAAGTGATAAAAAGCAAAATCTCACAGTTTGCAAAAAAAAATGCATCACTGCTTTTCAATATAAAACTAATACCCTATTCAGTTCACCTTTCATTTCCTTTTTTTCTCCCAAGACTATTTATATATATGACCTTTTACCTGAGACCATATCTCTTAATAAATAGCTAAAGGTTATTCTGTTTTGCATC
Organism: Manacus candei; assembly: GCF_025592945.1. Classification (NCBI taxonomy): domain Eukaryota; kingdom Metazoa; phylum Chordata; class Aves; order Passeriformes; family Pipridae; genus Manacus; species Manacus candei. Next base: position 38,047,919 of record NW_026138076.1, on the reverse strand, counting down.
AGTACAACCTTAACCTACTGCACTTATGGTCATAAAATACACACAAAGGTCATGAATTGTTATACGTAAGCAAGAGAAAAATGTGGAAATCCATTATTTTTAGAGAGGACTGGAATATAGAAAAGGAAATGACAAACATAGTAATAATCCCGCAATATACCCCAATGCTCCCAGCTCCATCTGTGGAATATCATGGTATTTTCTTGGAGGAAGAGAAAAATCTGTCTTCAGCCACACAGAAGGACTGGTTACTGAATGCTGCAAAATTTGAACTGACAATGCCAGGATCAAACGATTCCAGAATTTGTAAAAGGTTACAAAGACCTCACTGAGGGAAACTATTCACCTTCCGTGCCCATCCCCACAATTTGGAATAAAACCATCCCCAAATTATCAACAGTGTTTGCAGTAGAAATCCAAATCACCCCATACTAGCTACTATGAAGAAAATTAACCCCAGTCAAAACCAGCTGCCATCATCCTATGGCAGCGTTAAGGTGTCATACAATGGTATAATGACCACACCTCAGCTTCTCATGGCTGAGGTACAAACAAGGGGCCAGCAGCAGAACTTAAAATCAAAAGAACAAATCAAACATTTACAAAGTGACACAAGCCAAATGCTCTCTTGCTGGGTTTACCTAACTCTGTGTGTGTGTGTGTGCGTATGTGCATGTATTCAGTAACAACAGAGCTCAGAGCAGTTCCAGGGGAACATTTTATTCTACCTTGCAATTTTGAAAATTGGAGTCTGACTCATCTATTTACTGTAATGTTATTCATAAAACAGAAAAAGCAGATCTAGCTATGGGAGAAATCCAGGCTCTCCAGACCTGTATCTCACATTACAGCTGCTTAAACTCAGCCTTGGAAAAGCTAAATTGCATTTCAGATCTAAAAATCAAAATATTCACAAGCAAAAAAGTTCTTCACACATGGAATTCAGCAATGTTACTTTTAAAAGGTATATCTGATTTGCAGTAGATTAGGAAGTCCTGAGTATCTCTATATTGTTCTAGTTACTAGTGTAAGATTCCCAGCACACAGAGAACAGGCCCCTTTCTTAACAGTGAAACCGAGATGTTCACTGCTTCCAATTCAGGTCAAATGCTGCTGGGATCTACTGGATATATCAGATTTTCAAGAGCACACATATTCAGACACATTAAGAGTGTCTGGCCCCTTGTGCCCCTTGCATCACATGCTCCTATTCTCTTAGACTGCCCTGAGCCCACTTTATGACAAGTAAGTTTTGGGACACCAGCAATGTTACAGGTTCACCAGGGTGTACCAACCACCTTCTCCTGGACAAACTGCAGTACTCACAGGAGGGCTTTTCAAAAATGCATTGGACTTATACTGAAGTCAATGAGCATTTCACTGCTCTTAATAAGGGCAAAAGAATTAATTTAGTTCTGGCTCCTTTTGAAGCTCCCACCTTCAAAGTACTACAGATGAAGATAATGGCAGAGGTCAGCGAGAATTAAATGCCACAGGTTGAAAAATGTCTTACACTTCTTCATTTTGGATCAGTTCCAACTGCCCGCAGTGTGTCCTTGTTACAAAGACAGCACTGATTACTGATCTAAACAGAGGGAATAATGCTGATCATTTTGTGTAACCTGATTAACTGAATGACTAATTAATAAGAAGCAGAATAAATACTGGGGAATCTAAACAGCAGGAACTGAGAGATTTGTCTTAGTAGAAAAATTCTCATCCTCTTGCTAACCTCCTTTTTTCCCCATTGGTATAGCAAGGACGCTCAGAAACAGCTGGCTAGTGCAGAGACTGACATGTTTATTTTACTGTACCTCATTTCTTCCTGCTGACTTTCATGGTTCCCTTTCCAAATAGGATGTTGTTCTGGCTGAGATGGACTGCTCCCAAGTGCTAAATCACAATGTTGCATCACCTCACCCTCCCAAAAAAAAGCCCAAACAAACCCAACAAAAAACCCCAAACAAAACAAAACAAATAAACCCCAAATAAACCCAAATCAATAACAGACAATAAATGAAAACATTTCAAATAAAACATGTGCAAGTACAGATCAGGTCATACATACACATATGGATCTTATTATCTCTATATTTTAGCTATGTGGTATTATCAAGGGACTATGATAATATCAATGAGCATTTGTTTCAAGAAAAAACTGTGAGAGAGAAAAAACCAAAGCTCCTAAGCATCTCAACTGCAAAATTAGTCAGCTGTATTCAAAAAATTTATAGTATACTAGAAATATGGACAGCAGGAGAAAGACATTTGTTATGTGTCTGTGTTTCCTTTATATGTCCTAAACCTTGGCAAATCTATTCTCATAATGTGTTAAAATGAAAATATTACTGGTGAAATTCTAGCTAAAGAAGTATTGGCATAATAAGTTATTACTTTATAGAGTTTAGCATTAACATATTTGTGTAAATATTCAGGATTGCATTTAGTAACACCACAAGTGACAGATTTATAATCTTGCGAATGTTTTAATGAATTTCAAGAGCAGAAACATTCTGTTTTAATAATACATATACAGAATTGTCAAAAACAGCAGCGCTCTTTGGAAAGCTCTTTCAAAATGACACGAGAATTGTTCAGGGTTTTTTTCGCTTGCCTTTCTGAATCACAGCATAAACACAACCATCCTCCTCACTCCAGACTGAATCTGCTATAGGTGAAGGGTTTGGAGGCTTATAAACTTTCACCTACAAATCTCATATTGCTCATTTCCTGTCAGCTCACATCTTAAAATGTCATTCTGTCTGAATCACTATATACCCTTACTATAAACATGCCCATCTGCTCACTGGTGGACAACTGCAAAGCGATTTCTAGCTGAAGAAATACTAAATAGAAAATGGTAGACAGACTTCCACAGGTGCTCCTTCTCCTCATGTACTTCCCACCCATCTCCACATCTCCCATGTGAACCCACTCCCACTCTTTGGGGCTCCCTAGCCCAGGTAGGAGCAAACTTGTGTGACCTGTCCAAATAAGGGGATACTTGCACAAAACGGAAATGTTTGTTGAGATCTTCAGAAAGGATTTCCAAAGGAGATCAGTTCCTGCTGTTTGCTGATGGGAAAGAATTAATCCAGTACTGAAAGCCAACCATTAACACGATGCTAAAATGGTCCCAGACATGAAAGAAGAATAAAGGAAACTATCTAGACCCTGTAGGCTTAGCCAGGGCAGTGTAACCTAGATTAGAAACGGATGCCTTTTTTCCTGACGTAAATGAGGGATTGCTCTTGTGTGTTGCTGAGTGTGTAACCATGGGGTCAGAGCTCTGAGGTGACAGGGAAGGAGGACTTATTTTGAGGGAGCCCACTCAGTCATGGAGCTGGGGAGTTCTCAGCAATTTCTCCCAGATCTTGTCAGGGGATCGGGTCCTCATGTTAAGGTGAAAACAACTGAGGAAGGGAAAGAAACATCTATGAGGGAAGTCTTGCTTTATTCATCTGGGGAAATAAGCTGAAACATTGTGGCTTTCTATGGAGGTGGAGCTTTACAACTGACTGCAAAGGCAGCACAGTCAAACCAATATGGAGAACTCTTCGACCACCTTACTTTTCCTACATCTCCTCGGGAATGAGAGGTTCAAGTCCTACCATGGGCTGAGTGATCTGCTCTGAGTGTTCAATCGGAAAGAGCAAGCAAGCAGTCCACTTTCAGATAGTGTAGCCCAAGTCAGCTGGAGCTGACATAAAAAAAAATGCACTTAGGGGTTTTGACTGATCGGGTTGGGCACTACACACTTTGCATCCACACCAAGCACCAGCAGGTTCAGCTACATGCAGTGGACTGCCTCCCTGTTAGAAATCTAACAGCAGGCTCGCAGAACAGTGTGTGAGCTTTTGCTGCCATTTAAAGTACAAAGAACTAGTCTGCCAACTAATCCTCTCAATTGAAGTGGCAACTTTTGTTAGAAGACTGGAAACAAACAGGATAGAAATGCAAGAAGTTAGTTGCATCTAAAGGGTTGTTTTGAAACTATTAGTTTTGCAAAAACCAGCAATAGACCAATTTCTGTAGCTCTTTAGTGATTGAAATCTGTCTGTTCAGAGGTCATCAGTATGTGCCTACAATATACTGACAATGATAAAATTGTACATTTATAATTTTTACTTGACTTTATAAGTTCAATTTTTAATTCAATTCCAATGTTACAATATTAATTTTCTAAATGTACTTGCTTTCTCTTCTGCATCAGGTGAACAGGGCTACATATTCTACAAAGTAGCATGGTAAGAATGAGAAAAGCCTTTTGCATTCCTGTCCTAAAAATATAATCAAACCAGGAACAGCATTATATCCTCATCATGCCAGCGCTTGTGTTTCAGTGCAAACACTTATGTGCTCTGAGCTGATTCGTTCTTAGAACTAGGTGCTCTGTCAAGAAGGCATAAGACTGAAAAGGTGGAAAAACAATAAAAAAAAAAATCTTGTAAGCCTGCATGACTAGGTAATAGGTTGTACATTTTATCTGAAGACATTACTGAGCTAAAACACATGTTATTGAAAATTACATTTCACTTGAAACCAGGGGAAAGGATAACTCCAGAAATCTCTCAAGAGCGAGTCTCATAATAGTTTGCCTGCCCAGATTTCCCTTGTCACTTGAACTAAATAAAAATCTTCTTCACTGCCTATCTTTGATCATTAGAGAAGCCTAGTCACTATTATTCCAAGGTCCCATTTAATTCTAGTAGTAACAATACACCACTGGCTAGCTATAAAACATAGGACTATATGCAGCTGCAGTTCAATCAGCAATTTAAGACCTTTGTAAATGAAAGGTCCTCATTCAAAATTATTATTTGTTGTTCCTGTAGGTTTTGTAAACCTGTTTATTCAAGAATGTTATAAAACTGGAAATACTGCAACTCAAGACTGACTGATCTTTCATTACATGAGCTGTCACTCAGTTTAGTGCCACAAAAATCTATCAGTACTGTATCGATACACACTAGGAATTCTGTTCCAAAGCAAAATTTAAACTGTGTTTTATGATAATACCCTGACACTTACAATGTGAAAATGCACAGCAGTGCAGACATATTGTTAGAAGATTAACTGTTCACACACAACACTGCCCAGTAAAAACCAGCTATTTATGATCCTGAAAATGTGAACACAAAGCAAACACGTACTCAGAACATTCAACCCACTTCACCCATTTCTCTCTAACTAGCAGAGCTTATTGATCAACAGACCGAGACTCTTACACATCGTTCAGTGGGTTAGGAAATTAAAGTGAAGCTTGGATAAAAGCATTAAGGATTGTAGTAATGGCTGGCTGCAAATGAGACCTGTAAGTCCAACTTATTCAGGAATTAAAAAAAATACTAAATCAAACCCTATAATTCATTTACGATAAGGAATTTCCAAATACATATACAAACATATATACATTTCTGAAGAATACTTCTGCCTGCTGGCCACCAACCTGGATGATCATATGGATCTCATTCTATTAGGTGGAATGAAAACCTAATGAAATCCTTCCAGGCAAGGCATCAGGAACCTGACAGTTCAACTTCCCATTGAAATAGAAACTCTTCTAAGATAAATTTTCTATTTTGTTAAAATTTTACTTTTTTTAAAAAATGTAGATGTTTCCAAAGAAACACTCCCCATCATTTCTAATTATAATACTACCATATGCCTGAGCAATGAGCAAGAGCAAGTTTAACAGCCCTGAGAACAAAGCAGGTACTGGAACACCCGCGGAGAATTCCAGCTCCCTTACTTTCTGAAATAAGATCCACTGAGAAAGCAAGCTAAGAAATCCTTTTACCCAGCACAACTTGTCTTTCCCAATGACTGAGCAGCCTTTGAAAGAAGGAATATAACTGGGATGAAGGTGTTCCTGTGCCTCCTCAGTGCACATATGCAGCAAGAATGATAGTTCAACTACCAGTAGCCCTACAGAATCATGTCTCTTTTTCCCATCTGTAACATTTATTCACTTTTGGTCTCCTTAAAACATATTTTCTTTAAGCTGCCGCAGTCTGTACCTGATTGAAATGCACTTGATCCTTCTAGAAGTCTGTGGCATTGTGGATTCCCCATAGCTATGACTAACATAGTAGACAAGATGCAACTTGCTCCACTGGAGCTGTTTTTCCTTTCCAACAGACTGGTCCAAGAGAAGTTTGATGTTTTCATGACTTTATCTAACGACCCACATATTTGTGTTTTCATTTTAAAAGAGCGGTATTTTTTGCTTTTAAAAATCCACTGATTTTCTAACCAAAGTGTGGAAAAATCTTAAGATATCCAGACCATGAAGTGTCAGGAGTCATGCAAGTCTGGGAAGATGACTGCGACAACATTCCCATCTTGGGATGGAATAGCATGAGCCACTAGCTCCCTATTTTTGGGTATTTGCTCTAAATTAACGATTTAGGATTGATGTAGACTTCAAAAAAGGTTATTAGGAATGGATGATGTGAAGCAACAGGCATTTAAGCCACCTCAAGAACAGCCCAAGACTACAGGGAGAAATAATACTCCTACAACATCTTCAGACACTAATTAAAGGTGGGTTCCTGTTTTTCCAGTTGAAATTTCAGCACCAAAGTAAAGGTATGAAGGCATAAAAAAGAGATAAGAAAAAGTAGGGCTAATTTTGCAATGCAGTAAGCTAGAAAAGCATACTAGAGCAAGGAGAGAAGTACGTTGTTCAATGTACTTTTTGATATCTTTCCTTATTTTTTAAACCACTGTCATTGTGCTTCAAATTTTGATTCAAGTTAGTCCTTCTGCAAATTTTTGGCATTCTTATCCTCGTGTATGAATTTTCATGCTTATAGATGCTCTTTCCAAACTCTTAGTCAAGAAACACCTGGATCAGCACTGATGGCTTTGACCATCATGAGGTTAAACTCTTAACACAATGTAGAAACTCCATCCCCTTTTTGGGAACCTTACCTTTGGGTAAGGATAACACCAGCATTGCAACTGAAAGAAAGAATTCATGCTTGTCTAGGAGAAGTGTCTCAATAAGCCCTAGCCCCAAACTATCCACCTAGAAGAACACATAAGGCAGGTCACATTACTGAAGCCACTGTACTAACCTAGAGAAAAAGTTATGTCCACAGTCAAGAACATAAAAGAGAGGATGGCAAAGACATACAAGCTGTGGAGGGGCTACCGCAAGTGTGCAGAGTGACTGGAGGTGATGGAAGGCTGTGCATCAAGAGTGTTGGAGCTTTTGCACTTCACTACAGACTGCCAGCCTTTTCCCTGGACTGGGAACAAAGGGCTATCAAGTTTGAGTACAGCAAGAATAGTGGGACAGGGCTGTGGGAATTCAGAGAAAAATGTCAACGTGGAAAAGTGAGAAAGGAGTGAGAGTGAAGGCAATTATAGGAAAGGTAACAGTGTAGTGACTCAGGGTGAAACGCTGGCAAGTAAGTGATTTGTGGGAAGGAATGACAGAATACCCCACGAGGGAGTGAGTGAGGTTATCTAAATCTCTCCTCACCCTCTTGCTGACGACAAAATAAAAGCTAAACAAGCCATTTAGATAAATGTAGCTGAGTTTGGTAAAGGACAGATCCTACTTTTCCTCACTTTCCTTGCCAGCTGCTCTCCCATCCCATCATGGTTCATATTTGAATGCAACACCCTTAAAATCAACAGGGTCTCAGTTTATAAGAGCATTGTCCTGAACATCCTACATTTTTCACTGCTTTCAACAGGATTACTTGGCAAATTTCTATCCAGTTACCTGTAGATGTATCAATGGCTTTTCCAGAAGCAGCAACTTTGCTTACAAATGGCTTGTTATTTGCTGGACACTATGACACAAGTCAGGCCAAATAATTCTCTGAGGCATTTGTTCTTTTATGACAGAGACACCAGCTGGCTTCTATTGTATGTAATGGCTCATAAATTAGCAAACTGGCAATCACTTTTCTCTGCTGAATCTCATTTGTTACCACTTGGATTTCTCTTCAAGTGCACCATCTCTATTATACAAACTGGCAAGGATAGGGGGTATCTGCTAGGATACAAAAAATGTAACCTTAAAAAACGTCCTTTAGTAGCACCACCTGACAAATTTCAACAAAAACTTCTTAGTATCTTCGCTACATGAAGTTAGACGATTGTATTTCTTGTGTTTGAGTATTTGCCTTGATTTAACTAGAAAACTTCCCACCCATGTTAGATGGGCAAGGAACAAGGTCAAATTTTTGCAGCTGACTGCCAACTGAATTTTGAAAATATCAACAAGATCCAAAGATGCAAACACGGTGCAAGCCCTTGTGGTCAGGCACAGCTTATTCCTCTCAGGCAATCACCTGTCTCCTGAGGCAAAGAGATGGGCAACACTTTCCATCTCATATGGGTAACTATACCTTTTAGGATATTTTGTTAAAGTAATTCTGGTTATCACCATGTACTTTGATAGCTCATATCTCTGAACAGCTGTGGGAAATCTCCCAGATTTCCACCTTGGTGCATTTCCAATTACCAATAAGTCCTTAGAAGTGAAAGACTACCTTGACTTTTGCAACTGGGAGAGGCTTGAAGGAGGAGGTATATCTGAAACCTTTCTTTTGTGTTCATTTTTTAGAAATATGTTCTTTACCTGTTTTTGTTGCTGAAGTGACCATCCGCTGCTAAACATCAAATGGCCAGGCAGACCATTTCCATTACCCAAAAGTTACTGTGACTTCCGTAACATAAATTAAGGAAGACAGTGGAAGGCTACCAGCCATTCTACCTCCAAATTATATAACTTTTCTTTAAAAGCTTACTTTCTTTGAATAGTAACTTTTATTTAATGCTTCTCTTCAAGTGCTCTCAGGAATGGCCATTCTGAGTCAGAACATACGACTTTTAAACTCAGGTACATGTTTGAGACAAGTAGACTTCATAGTGGCAAAGGCTAGAGACCTCATACTGTCCTACAGTATGGAAGTTCATAATCACTGAAGTACACCATAAATGATCACCATGTCAGAAACCTTGAACACTTCCTAGAATTATTCTGCCTCCTCATTTAAAAACATTTAAATTTTAGTGAATATATTTTTTAAATAAATAACAGTGCGCAGCTAACAAAGCATAAAGATGTTTAATAGAATGAACTTCCAGACTAGTAATGAAAATCAGCCTACCAGCAGAATCAATTTGTAAACTGCATACCAATCAATAACACAGAACACTATTACAACAGTGCCTGTCTCCCACTTATCTAAACATTTATGTTTTGAAGCCTGCAATAAGCCTGAATTATGAAATCACTGTAAGAAAATGAAATATTAAAGATACTCACTTTTACCAAAATTATTCTTGCTAGCTCTTCACATACAGGCTTTTCTTCATCCTTCTTCAAGCCTTCCAGTTCAAACAAGGTATTGTAATTTTCCAGCATTTTTGTCATTATCTTGTTGCAGATCTCCTGTTCTTTTATACCTTCAAATCCAGAGGGCACACTAAAATTGGACAGAAGATAAAGAATAGTGTTATAGCGACTCAACATACAAGAGTTCCTGTACAGAGTCTCTATAACATTTCAGTTGTGGATACAGGCTGGCTAGCAGGCACGGGAAACTCCGTCTTGGAAAGGAGGATTGTGCCTATGTTGGTAACAACTATCCTTATTGATATAAAATACCCAACCTGTTGGCCAAACTACCCACTCCAAAAAATCTAGGTAGAGATCTAATTGAGACAACCACCAAATGGGGTACCACCAACCCTGCTATAAGTTCGGTTTCATGACTGCAATAGACAGCATGAGGCATTTAGATGCTCTGGTTTGTGACAACCTCAAAGGTTATCACAGGATGAGTGAAAAAATTAAGAATACCCACACTCTAAGCAAAACACTAAAAGTGGAGCAAGATCTCTGCATTCAGATGACCCAATGCTGTACATAACATTTTCTAATCTAATGTTTGAGTTGGCATTTCTTTCAAAAGTAGGCTCATAACTCAAAGGGTTTTTTAAAACACGGAGATGGAGGGTGCCTTCTGCAGAACAGCCTACAGGATTAATACAAGAAGTGGTTCCTTACTTCCACTTTCCGGGAGAATAACCAACTACGTGGCTGCTGAAGAAGCAGCTTCTTGGTTTCTTGAAACAGGCCCCTTTGCAACCAGGAGTTGCTTGCCACAGACGTTAAAGGCACACAGAAATCATAAGATACTGATTTGGAAGAAGCGTTGTATTCCAGTCTATGCTCCTTTGCCCTCCTTATGTGTATCACACAACTTTCTCATGCAGTAAAAAAAAAACATTACTCAAAACAGGGGATACAATTTGCTGAAGCTTCTAACGATCATCTGCTGGAATATAGGCTTTCTAAACTTTCTATTGGACTTTGCTGCCCAAAACCGACTTAAATTCTGTTTAAATGCAAAGTGAAATCTCTGAAGAATCCTCTTCAGCATTCAAAATACTTCTCCAATCATCCAGTATTTCTTATTGTACAGTGCTTCCAGCAGACACACTCTCCTCTCAATAAGCCACGAAGTGGCTGTATGGATGTAAATTTTCTAAGGACCTTATAAAGCGGCAGACTGCAGACCAGGAGTAAAGAAACACAAAAGATTTAAAGGGAAGAAGCAGAGAAGCAAAAACCAGAAACAAAATAAAGCTTCAAGTATCTTTTGGCTGAGGACAATTAGCGGTTATACGAGAGGAAAACATAACCCAAACCCCCAAAAGCTAAACAAATGCCACCTGAGCTATTTTACAGGGATGTAACTTGAAAGCAAATCATTGTTTACTACAATCAGCAAATTAAAATTTATAAATAATTACCTACTGTAAAACTGCAACTGCAGCTTATTGGTGCCAGCTGTGCATTTCAACAAGAAGACTGAAAGCAGATGCTCCCAGAAATTTGCCATCAAAAAGTGCTTTTTGTAAGGGTTGCATGCTGCTGATCCTTCTCAATACTTTATTCTCTGTAGTACATCCATATGTCAACAGGGAGAGGATCCCACTACAGCAGAACACATCTTTGTAAACTCCAGAAGAGAATCTTTACTGCTATCATTTCAACATTTAATACATGCTAGAGTAGTAGGACCTGAATTTTAAAGGATCGCCTTATTTTACACTGTAGAACATTGGCAAGTGTAAAAAATGTGTCAGTCTCAACTGATTGACTGATTTCATCAGGGTGGAACCTGGCCTCCAACTAAATAAAGAACAAATAGGACAACTGGTATTGACAGACGTGCATGTATACTCAGGTCAATTCAACTCAAAGAATGTCACATTCACTAAAACTTACTAACTGGCCTGAAGAAAAGTGTATGTTACCAATAGGCCCATGCAACAATCCTGAATTTAAGGAAATCCCTCTTTCCATGTTACATGATATGCTCCACAGTTGGTATAGTGCAGAGCTTGCTTGCTTGCTAGTTCAGGCAAATCCTGACTCTTACCTTCCTGATTTGTTTCTCCAAAATAGAGTACAACAAGAAGCCTGGCATCCCTGTGAACCTCATTTCCAGGAAAAGGACTAGAAATGTACTAGAGCACAAGTCAAAATAAAGACTCCAGATAGCAGAACCTTTCCCTAAACTCCATCTGCTGGGAACTACAGCCAACATCTCCCTACCGGGAACAGCTAACATCAAAAATCTCTGATTGCAAAACAGGTCAGTCTACAAAGTTTCCAGAAAGCATAGAAACAGTATTTCATTTCTGAATAATTCCATGGCTTTCTTGCCCTCCCTTCCTCACATTACCTTGTCAGTTAAACTTTACTAAATCAAATTTGTGAAAAGTCTAACATTTTATTCCAAACAATTCTGTAAATGTATGGAGAGATATGCAGAACACAAGGCTAAAGCTCATGGTTTTAGTAATTTTTAACACCTCTCTCTGAATGTAACTAAGCAAGCAGTATGGTTTGATTTATTTTAAGGGCAATGTACTATATTTTATTCACTGCCATCTCTCTGCCACTTAAACAGGCATATTTTACAAAATTTCTAATTTATTTTTCATTTAATTGCTGTTTATTAGACTTCCATCACGGTAAGGACTATTATACTCTTTGAGCTCTCCATGGTGACATTTTTCTTGCAAAAAATATATGCTGAGCTGAAGATATGAAGTTTATATTATGAGCATGCACCACCCTGCCTATTTATACAAACTAAACTCCATCTGTTGCCATAGTGAATGATCCACCAGTCTAGCTAGACTTTTCTGAAAATTTATGTAAAAAAATAGTATCTTACTTTAGCTCTTCTTAGTCTGAAAAGTTTGCATCTACAAATGCAAACTGACTAGAAAAATCTTCAGCTGACTAGAAAAACCCAGTCCTTTGAGAAAGTATTCTCTCACCACCTTCCTGATGCACATCCTACTCCTTGCAAATTTTACAAGTTCTTTTGTGAGGATCCTGTTAAAACATCACAGCAAAACTGTGTTCATAGTCATGGTTCTTTTATGTCTATTTTCATGTTAATTAGGCATTACAACTGTGTTGCTTAGAGAGATAGGCACACAATTTACTCCAGATACAAAATCCTGAATAGCGGGACTTGATCTCCTTATAGCCACAGATGTAGGAACCACTTCAGTAGTAGCACCAGAAACATGAGCTTCACTACCAGAAACATGTTTTCTAGAAGGGAAGCATAAACAGGCAATTTCTGTGGTTATTTCTAGAAGAAAAACTGTTGATAAATTCAGGTCTATCTTAGTGATTTGAGCTGGAAAACTCCCACTGAGCGGTAGCTTGCAAAGTCATGGACAGATACATAGCATAGGCAGAGCAAATTTTCTACCGTCCCCTCCTGATTCCTTGGATACCTTGTCCTTCCCAGAAGGTGCTTCAAACAATCTGTGTGCAAAGCACAGTGGCTCAGTACATATTAATTATTTGGAAAAAACATGCTTTTTCTAAACCAGGCACCAGCATTAACAGTGTCTGACTCAGTTAAGCAGGGCGAAAGGCAAAGGTGCATTAATACCAAAAGTTTTACAGGATATTCAAGATCCAAATTACTGATGAAGCCACTTAAAAGCTGAAAAAGCAGTAGTGCTGAAAGTGAAAATATTAACTGGGAATAGGATCAAGTTATTAGCTCTTCAATTCAAAATATGACACTCAGTAGTATTTCACACTTCTGCACAATGTCCTAACAGCATGTCTGGCCCCTGGCCCACCCCTGCAGCTCCATGCAGCTCCTGTCCATGCAGATCCATGCTCACATGTTCTTGTGTTCTCCCAGACCATGTGCATGTCTCCTTCTATAGTGATGCTCAGGAAAGCTAGTCTTAAATGGGTTAAGCCACATTCAAGGCTCTGTGTCACAACTCTTACCCAGAACTAAAGTGACGTAGGGTCAGATTAACTCACTGTGAAAGAATTACTTACATTTCATGCATTAGTTAAATGAATTTACATCAGAATCTCTGTAAACAAGCTGTAACAGGCTAAGTGCAGAGTAGGCTTATGACACAGCAAATCTCTAGACTCTACTGAGAGTGATGCAGTAACACACACCAACATTTCTGCATCTGACACGAGACAGGCATCACTACAAGGCTCTGTCGTCATCCACCACACCTGTGAAACTTGCTTCAAGCAGAAACAGGGGCCAGGAGGACTTGGGATGTTGTTATCTGTCTGTAATAAACTGAACTGAGATCACTGAACTGATTTCCCCAGGCAACAACTGCTGACAGCTCCCTGTCACAACTGAGAAGCAGAGATTTCCATGTGAAAGGGTCCATCTCATTAGGAATTCCCAATAGTGTTTGACCCTACCCTGTCTGACATGCATATTACCATTTCCCTAAGTGGCTTTGCAGAAGTAGCTTTCGTGGAATGACAGCACTGTAATCCTACTTTACAACCACTGCAGGGTATATCCTCTGACTCCTACTTCTGCTGTTTGTACAGTACCTTCTGTAGAGGAGCTCCACAAAGTCACCTTACCATTCTCCTAGGGAATCCAGCCAGAAATGACGGGACTCAAAGGACAGGGAACACTTCATGGATTTTTTGTTTCTCCAGCCCTCACAAAACATTTTTGCTAGTACCTCAGATGCCCATGAGTCCCTCAACAAGTGCAACTGAAGACTCTGAGAGCAGACCTGCTGTAACATTTAGAAGTTACAACTTCAGACAGTCTATTCTGTCCCTCTAGACAGACATTACTGTGTCTGTAACAGCCATGACCTCGTGGCCACAACTTATCCGTGTACTTCAACTGACAAAAGTGATTTGTCCTAACACACTGGACCACAAGCTGGTGCATCTGAAAACAGGCCCATATTCATGTCTGCAGACTATAGTGCAAGATCGGAGCCTAACAGGTACCCAAAGATAAAGCAACGCTAGCTAACCTGAGACAGGTGTTCATCTCTGTCTGTATGACTCATTTACATGCTCTGCAGTATTTACAGGCTTATGTCTCACCAGTCTGGATGAAAAGAAATGACAGATGACACTACCGAGATTTTAAAGAAGCATTTTAGCTTCTGAGGTACTAGAGAGTCAATTTTGAGGTATCTACCTGCCTGCCTGTTAAAATCTGTTTTGGATAATTTTCTGTATCAGATTCAGGTGCCTAACCATTATTTGCATCAGATGCATAATGCAAACTTCAGGTAACACAGGCAACACAGAGCAGATAGAGTAGACTGTCTTCATTTATATGCAATATCTTTAGCTTCAGCAAAAGTTCCATTTTTTATCACAAAGTTACAGTGAGAATAGGCATCTTAAAGAGTGAAACCTACACAAAGGGGGACAAAGGGCAGCCCACAGCCTAACATCCACTCTCAAAGTACACTGCTCTCACCTCCAAACATTTCTAAGCAGCAGCTCTTCAAAAACACCCCTTGTAATTGCATTTCAGCTGTATTGCTGAACTAAAACACCATTTTGTTTTGTGTATATCAGGAAAAAGTTCTTCACTAAGAGGGTGGCTGAGCACTGAAACAAGGCTCCCATGGAACTGGTCATGCTCCCAAGAATGCTGGTGCTCAAGAAGCATTTGGACAACATACTTAAGACACACAGTTTAATTTTTAGGTTGTCCTGTGTAGAGACAGGAGTTGAACTCCATGATCCTCATGGAATCATTCCAACTCAGGATACTCAATTGTATTTTTTCCTTTGAAACTGGTCCTCCACTTAAATTCTGGGTGTATGCTTTATTGCCAATCCTCAGTTAAGATCAGAAGGACAAACATTTTCAACCCACAGCAGTAACTGACTTTAATGGAGCTTTTACAGCAAAAAAACAAAAACACCCAATGCAAAACCAAAACAACAGAGCATTTCCTATTGAAATAATCACTATTTCATTCAAGAGATGAAATAGAAAATATCATAACACCTGACACAGGACAGATGATAAAAGACAAATTTAAAGGAGTGGGCGTTCACTATGAGAACAGAAGGCTTGAGATGGAATTTGGCCAGAACACCCCTCCACTTATGAAGAGAGCAATTCATCTTCAGCAATCTTCAGTTTATTTTACATAAAGGTCATTCAATGGGCCCCAGATGACAAAACTAAGCACACAACAGAAAAGAAACAGAAGAAAAGACAAAAATATATCTCAGAAAGCCTTGGCAATATAGTTCCTTACACAATTTCCAAAGAGGAGGCAAGCACTCATAAGTATTTAACATGATTATGCATGAGAACATTTATGGCCTTCCTATATTATGTTTGATGCTTTAAACTGGCATCATAGGGTGTAGCATACTGAATTCTTGGAGAAAACAATTCCTTTACCCTGCTGGAAAATGTAGGATTTAAAATTTACATAAACCCTGCAAGAAAGGTTATGGTTGCATGCTCCAATATGCAATAATCAATGTTTAAACAACAATTTTCAGTACCCAGTTTGACACCGATCCTGGATGTACAGTTGTTTTTAAGACTGATGCACTTCCTGAAAACAAAGCCCATTCATACAATGTTTCAAAGGCCAATATTATGCACTGAGGAGTTCTAGTTCAGCCCCACTTCAGCTTCATATACCCAATCTGTGTAGCCTCCAAGGCTGCTAGAAACCAAGGTAAGACAGTCATGCATAACTTCAGACTAGATTTTAATTCTTACAAGTTCAGCATGTCTGTAATACCTACGGCTACCCTACAGAAGATCTACCATTTTCTCTGTATCCAAAGACAATACCTAATACCTCCATACCTAATACTTTCTTGTGCAACCCTTGAGGTAATTTCTGTTACGTACTCATCATACATAAATAACTGCATCTAACTCTAACTGGTTACCTGCATTTGCCAGCCACTTTTGGGGGGATGGAGCAATCCCTCACAACATGCTTAATCTCTGCTGGAATGAAGCACAAGCAAGTTAATGAGGGCTTGAATGATGGAGGTCACATGTTCAGATCATTCTTTGAGAGACCGCTGCAAAAAATGGGTGCAAATGGATCCTCTGCTTACTCTAACTGGTAGATCTCATGTCTTACAATCCCAACCAAAGGACAGGACGAGTGCAGCAGCCCCTCTGATACCCAGCTCCAAGAGAACAGAGAAGAGGAGGGAAAACTCAGCGGGTCCTCTCCTTTCCAGCACAAGCTGTGAGAGTTGAGAAGAGACCACACAGCAGGCCATAACTAAAGCTCTGTCTCTACCAAGGCTGAAATTTAGGTCAATGGACAATAACTTCCTCTAAGAGTAACCACACTGCAAGTGTTAATACTCTACACAGATTACCCCAGCGACAGAAAAGACAACTTTTTATGTTCCTTCATGCTTGTTGTTCTTCAAGGGTTGTATTTCTCAATATACTTGACCTTTGCCTTCCATCACAATAAATTTGAACAATCCAAGTTGGAAGAAAACAGTTAATTAAATCTCAAATCTTTTGAGCTGTTTGACCTTGCCCTTTACATCTTCCTATATCTTATATCCCACTTCATTACAAGGAATGCAAATAGCCATTTTTTCCCTTCTTCTGTTCTTTAGAAATACAGAAAGCACAAGATAACCTTTTATTAGAAAAGCAGCAGTGCAGTCTGTCAAACAGCAAGTAGGGAAGCAGGGGAAGCAGTGGATAAGATAAAAGCAGTAAGGGCTGAAAGTTTAGGAAATCAGATATCATTACATTACATGTTTTTCTACATGACATAGAGAAACAGAATGAAATTAAGAGAATTAAAATGAAGTCTAAATGTCTGGAAAGTGACCAAACAGCAGGATTTATTTCTGCATGATATATTCAACTGTTAAACAGTTTCAGTTATGCAGTAGGAGATAATATGCTTAAATAGCTAAAATGTCACTAAAAATACCTCACAAAAAGTAATCCTTCACTATCAGCAGATGGGCTTCATCTTCTCTGACATTGTGCCTTAACTACACAGACTCCAACATTAATTTTAGACACGAGTGTGAATTTGTGACAGAAAAATCTTAGATCTTCCTGCTTAAGCAGTGTAATTTCTGACAAGCTGAATGCTAAGCCTTCTTTCCTTGTGGCAGAGAAACACCCCGTACGCTGCTTGGAACAAACAACGCAAAGCAAGAGGAGTGTTCACTTCAGCCGCCTGCTGATATTTAATTTCTGCAGCTACCCTCTCCTGGGGCTGCCTGCAGCCAGTAGCCAGACAGCCCTTGCCAAGCAGACTTCAGGCAGCCCTACTCCAGAGCTCTGAGCTGCGTTCTGAGGATCTCTCTCTGGAAGCTTGGCCAACCAGTTGGCCAAACCCAACGCCCAAAGTTTAGTGCTGCAAGTTCTTTCCTCACCCTATCAAATCTTTGTTGATACAGATGGTCACAGTTCCAGGAATTTAAGACTGCATCCATTAACACAGGAGAAAAGGGTATTTGAACTGTTCCTCACAATCTTTGTGTCTGGACCACAATCGCAAACTATGTTGAACAGACCAAGACCTGATGAAATACATAGTTGAATTACCACACTGTGAAACTTAGCTTAAATAAAATCTACATGCATAATTCTGACCTATTCGGATCTTTAAACAATGCATTACTCATTTGTTAAGTGTCAAGCCTTCCTTTCACTGCCTCTTTTGCCACATGAGCATTTATTTCAACATGTGTCACAACTGCTGGGTTGGTTACACTCATAAATGGCTTCAAGAGCCCTTGGGTTTTCACCTCCAGTGAACTCTGCCTTTCTCAGTCTTCTGCGATGGAATGATGTGATTCCACCCTTTACCTTTGTAAGGTACAGCCCTTGTACCTTATAAAAACCATTACATGTTTTCTATGCCATCTTAGGAGCAGAGATCAGTTGTGGCAAAAACTACACAGCTTTTACGATGTATGTTTTCATTTAATATTAGAAATGCCGACTGCAATTCCAAACTGCAGCTCTCTGCATTCTACACCAAAAACTATGCAGAGCTAATTTTCAAACTTTCTTGAAAGAAGTGATGAGTAAACTAAAAATTATTTAATAGCCACTTGGGAGCTTGAGTCATAGAGATTTCGCCATTGAACTCAAATTCTTCTAATTTATTTTGTTTGCTCTTAACTCTACCAATACATTTAGACAGAAATTCCCAAAGTGCACATAAAAAGACAATTTAAAAAAATTATTTTGCTTTTCCTTGTCAGAAGTTTGCAATGTTGTGCTTCCATATCCAGGTAACTCTCATATCCATGCATTCCCACACACACTACTGTCTTTTGAGTATTCTTTCTTTTGGAGAGGAAAACAATTATTTTCAAAATATACTTTATCTTTTTGCACTAACACAGTAAATGCTTTAATCTGGAAACTCACCTTCATCATCCACCAGCAACATCTTAAGATAAGGCAGCAGTGTAGTCTCTAGGACAAACTTTAGCTTAAATGTCTCCTTTCTGCATGTTCTCTTCCTAATCAATGGAAAATATATGTTCCTTAAAAACCCAGAAGGCAGCATCTAGCCTAAGTATGTGGAACTGGCTCAATATATTACAAGGAACCCCGTTTCAGTTATTTATCTTTAAAGAAATCTACTTCTTTCCACTGGCTATGGAGAAAGCCTGGGGAGATAGTCTCATTAGGCACTTAATCTAATCTAAGTCTTACCAGGCAACTCAGTATTATTCCCAAGTGAAATTTTACAAAGATCAGTACAAATCCAACATCGAGACACTTGTCTCTTCTTGGAGATACCACGCATCTTCCAAGACTGATGACTGAACTGAACTCCCTACGTGCTTCCCACATCTAAGATCTCGAAGTGGGTTCACCGCAGACAAGACGGGGGTGAAGGTGCTAATGCAGCACTGCATCACACCAGGGACTCAACAGGAACCTTTTCACTCAAGTGTGTTCTTGCACCTGGAAATAACTATTCTTGCTACTGCTGCAAGCTTCACTAGCACATAAAACACATCTTCAGCACAAGCACCTAGGAACTGTGCCCAGTGAAAGAACCCAGTAAAACTACTGAGTCCAGTAAGGAGTCTCAAGAAACCAGGGGACCCCCAGTAGTTCCAGAGCAGCTTCTGAATATACTAGAGGGACAAAGAACTCAGAATCATTGGCATCTGAGGACAGACACCAGAACACAAGGCCAAATTTGCATACGGAATTCAGTATCCATCTCTAGAAATTATACAGCATCTGGGTGCTACACAGGAGTCCTTTTCCCCCAGGCATCCTCTGTCAAAGCTTTCTGCAGAGACAAATTCGTATTAACAGAGGGCAAAGGAAGAAACCTGTATGAGCACAAGTCTCCTTGTTCTCATAAAGGCACTTAAACAGCCTGAAGGCCTTTCGTTGTTATACTCCTGCTCTGCTACCAACGCAGCAACACAAAACTGATCAGAAGTTTAGCAAAACAGCAAGAGGAAATGGAAGAGTAACTCAACTCCCATTCAGCTCAAACAATAGCTTTAGCACTGAAATTTAACACAGAGCCCCAGTCGTTGCCTCCATCCGATCACCTGAGCTACATTTCTGACCATCTGCTCCATTAGACTCCCTGTCAGCATATGGGGAAAAGTAAAAACCCCAACTTACTGAAAGCAGTTTGGTCCAAATACAGTGGCAAGGTTGCAAAGGTTCATCCTGTTCTCCACATGATGTTCAGCAACCTTTATCAGGAACTGGCACAGGTACTTCAACAGGCAGTAATGAGCCTCAGGCAGTTCCTTAAGGAGTTCTTTCAAGTAACTTTCCTTCTGCACGTCGTTTCTTGTGTCTAGGAAAAACAAGAGAAGAAAAAACATATCTGTACGGTTTTCTGCATTGCCACCAATTCACTTACATGGGCCAGCAGCAAGAGCTAAAATTCAATCCTGCTTCTTTTCAGAGACACAGAATCCTCCAAACCCCTCAATTTTCCTCAGGGAATGCACACCTTTCTCCTGAGCCCACCACTGGCACCATTTCATGCTTACCTTTATCTTGCAATCTTTTTCCTGAGCAGATTGAGCAGTTACTAACAGTCAGCTAACAGCTTTAGAGCATGTTTATTCCCACCCGGTAGATAGCTAAATCTACTCTAACTCCAGTTCCACCAAATCTCCTGATTCCATGCTTCTTCTGGATGTCATCCCTACTTCCCACACCCTTCTCATACTCATAGTTTTCCTTCCCATGAAAACTTTGAAAAATAAGAAAGCAAGAACAGTAAACAAAGGAGTCTTCTGAAATGCAGACAGTACTTTCTGGGGGTACATTTTATGAAAAACTCGATTTTGTATCTTTTGTCAGAGGGACAACTCTACAAAATCTTATGTGAGGCACCTTGCTTAAGAAAAAAGGCTGTTCATGGCACTGTTACACTCTAAAATGAGCTAAAACTTTGCCTAATGTTGCAGCCTTGTTATACTGCACAATCTTCTAGAATTTAGGTTTGGGTAAAAGTTTCCCATACTAAATTGAGTACTATCCAAGTATGACTAAGGTCAATTGTCTTTTATGCAGGTTTTTTGTCGCTTTTCTGTTTTAAAGCAAAAATTTTATGAACTTCACAGATGCTGTACAGACCCAGGTGGTGAACACAAGCTTGGCCTCACACAGAGCTTCTGCATAGTTGTGTTCTGCTGCTGGAATTGAACTAGTGTGCAAAATTCTTTGCTCCCCTCCTCTACCCCAAAACCACACTTCCCAAAAAGTGTCCAATTTCCACCACGATCTTGAGGTCTGCATGTTAACAAAAGCAAAGTTTTGAAAACAAATCAGCATTGATTTCCCTTTATACCAAAACAGCATGCCTTAATGTTTGGAAATATTAATTTCTACTCTTCACCAAAATGAAATGTCACTGAAACTTTCACATATGCACAAAAACCCCAAGGACTTTGCAACAGCATTTTCAGACATGAGACCTCAGGCCCTAAAGGTTTTCCTCACCAATCTAATTATAAGCAATGTCCATTAACACAAGGCCATCTGTGCATTACTAGCACTTTTTTCCTTTTTTATCAGCCTTATGGGTTGCTGGTGTCAATGCTTTAAGACTGTTGTTGCATAATAGCTTTTTCCTTAGAGATGTACTGTGAGGTTTAAAAGCGCTTCTAGTGGTTGGAAGGATGTCTTTATTCCACAGAGCTGAAGTGAGCTCGTGCTAAATGCTGACCTTCTCTGTTCTCTGTAACAGGCTGCCTTGTCCCAAAGTAGCTGCTGGCTTACCATGGGAATACAGACATCCTCCCCATGCTTAGGGTAACAAGGTGTTTTTTCATTCAGAGGATGATCTTTATGATCCTTAGCAAGGAGATTCACACAGCATTCAATCAAAACCAAATCTTGCTCAGTCTTCAAGATTTGTTTTCAGTCAAGCAGATGTAACAGAGGAGTCTGCATCAGAAGCAGTTGAGCAAATAGTTGCTGCTTCTGTTGCCTGCATGCAGAGAAGACTGGCAGAAAAACATCCAGTGCAGCTGCAGGAAAAAATAACATTTTACATTTCCCCAACATTTCAGAGGGAAAAAAAGGAGGGGAAAACAAAAATCTTTGAACACAGATTAAAATATGTATAAAAACTTCACAAGTTTCATCTCTACTTTTACTTTTCATTTCCCAGAAATATTCCAGGGCTGGATTGAACAGTATTCCAGGAGTACGGTGCTTTGAAAAGTGGTTAGGAGTGAAAATTAGTAGTCTGTATAAAAATATCTGAAGGTGACCCCTGATAACTCAACCACTAAGTTGCAATGTTATTTCTGGTTTACAATCAGTCATTTTCTGTGGCTAATAAACAGGATTTATCCTACCTATAGTTTCGGAAACAAATGAGTTTTCTATATACATACTTGCCACTTCATACAGTTGAACTTGACAGATTTCATCTGCTTCCAAGCTTAAAATCCCTGCTTTATATGACATGCATACTACTATATATGGTGAGAGAAGCCTTTTTAAGTTTTATACGCATGGTGAATTCATTTTTATGTACCTGTTTTGGTACCACCAACTTGATAAGGAATTCTTTCATGACAGCAGACCAAAGTTTAAAATGCCAGTCAAATTACAGGACCAAACATTTCAACCAACTGATTAATTATATCCTTTTCTTGTTCAGCTAAGAAATTAGCTCCTTCAGAGAACTCAAATATCAAATATGCATGAAGCAGATGAGAAAAAAAATCTTGCTTGTCTATCTCAAGCATTTATTTCAAAATTTTTTTGGAGTTGTATAGAATATAAAACAGTCATGACTTCATTGCTATCAATCAGTTTGGTAAGAGTAAGAAATCTGATTTATTATTTTATTTCTGCAGTAAAATTTCAGGATGCTTCTGAAGGCTGTATCACATGGAATAACAATAAGGAATTTAGGTGCATTTGTATTTGCACTGATCAAAGTGGACTGTACAGTCTCTGACTCGATTCCTAATTATCTTTCTATTAAGCTTAAAGAAAAACAAAACCAACTAATTTCCGCATAGCCAGAACATTAAAATTCACCTCCTAACATACTTCTCTTTAGATAACAAAGCAACTAGTACAGAGTGTTTTCTACTACAAATTGCTTGAAGTTATGATAAGGAAAGCCAAAGTCGTCTCTCAGAAAAAATGCACCTCTTCCACCACCATCACCCCACCATCTAATTAGGAAATGCCCTTGAGAACTAATTGCCTCTCTGAGTCTTCCACTGGGGCTTTAGACTGACAGGTACTTTTCCATTTACTGAAGGATTTTCCATCCCTTCCAAAGTAGGAAGACGCTAATAACAGCCACAAAAGATTCCAAACACAGGTTTGCACTCTGACAACAAATAAGGCTATCAGGCTCATGGCCTCAGCTGTATTTGGTAGGTGGGATGTCCTTGTTCATTAACCACAATATGTTATGTGGTGCAAATCAACACGGCAGATGTTTATCGCTGGGCACAGCCAAACCTTTGTTCGCTTCTGTATTTTCAAGTACAGAGGCAGATACTAGATCTAAGATCTTGAAAACCTACCCCTAACTGAAGGACACGGAGACACTCAGCAACATGAGGCAGCAAACCCCATTTACTGAGCCATGAAATTCCTTGTCCTTGTGAAATGGGAGAAAGAAAATACGGTTTTCCTATTTCTTCCTTTTCCAGTGAAAACAAGGGAAGGAACTCAAGTTTTTCTAACAATACGGTCCAAAAATCAAAACCACTTTGTTAATTCTCCTGCTGCTGACATTTCATGGATTTCAGCTTTATTTTTAAAAAAAATCCTATTACAGCTCGTGGTGAATTCAGGTAATGACATGCATACACAGTATTCCATGCACTTTGTATATTTTTCAGGACAAGTGTACCTCTGCAATCCATGATCATTTCTTTAAATAAAGCAGCTTTTCAACTTATTAGAGAGTAAAAAACAGTCTTCAGTCATAACAATGATCAATTCCTTGGAGCAATCCTCCTCCTTTGACCACCTGCTAGACAATTTTTCAGTTTGTTTCAAAGTCATTCAGTAAGGTTTACTCAGCTGGTACTGACCAGAGAAGGAGAAAGAAGTAAAAGAAGAATGAAGGCTAGGAGGAAGGTGCTCTCAAGGCATCTTTTTTATTCTGGGAGCCTTCCAAAAGTAACGTGCAATAGATGGCATCTCAGTAAAGGTCTGCACAAGAAGCTTGGCTAGATGTGCAGCCAGGAAGGACTCGAAACCAAGGATGAAATAGTGGGTAGGCTGAGGAAGGGAACAAAACCAGAAGCCTCAGGCCATGTCCAGCCTCAGCAACCGGAGGACACAGAATACAGCATAACACAGGCAGAGGACCAAGGAAGCCAGCAAAGCCAGAGTGGTACCTCAAAGCTGAACTAGGGACTCATTACTGAGGAACAAGTCAAGGAGATAAGTGAAAAGGACAGGCAGTCTCTCTAAAAATGTTAATTAACTAGAAACAGGAGCTTCAACACTGTAGGAGGCACAGACACATCTGCGAGTGTGTTTTCAAGTCTCATTTAATTTCAGTATACACCCACATATCACAACAAGAGGGACATATTTTCCAATAGTTCATCCTATTTCTGAACCTACTGAATTTCTTTGACATGCTACAGACACAATCTAATTCCCAAATTCATCTCTCTTCATATTACTCCTTCCCCCTGCAGAAACTGCTGCCTGAACAGCACTAAAGGTATGGATGCCTGCAAACAGGTGTGTGTAATTGTTTTGCTCATGTCTCAGATGGTCTGACCCCAAACAACTCCAGCCTGGAAGTGCTGAAACCATATCACCAGGGTGCCATGCCCTAGCCAACTATCTGTGCCATGAGACGAAGAAGAGAGGCTACTGCTTAGTGTCATGCTACCAACAGCTTTCAGCTGCCTTGCATACTCCCAGATTGGAGGGCAGACAGAAAAGCTTGCATCTGTCAGCAGCTATCAATGTGCCCGAGGAAGTTAATCCTTGGCAGAGAGGCAGCAGGTTGTACACTGCAGTACCATGGCACCCACTGGACTGTCGGAGGAATCAAAGCATTTCTTTCCACCTCCACAATCTAGGGGAAGCGGGGCTCCAGTCTCTCTCTGCCAAGAGACAATCTGCTTCAGACACGATCCTGCCACAGAGGGAAAAAAAGTCACGCCTCGTTGCCATCAGTAGCAGAAATATTGTAAGTCCTTATCATAAGAAGGCTGTCATCACAATCCAACTTGAGCCCCCTTGCTCTCTATCATTATGGCACTTTGCAGCGCTGTATTTATGCCTCATTCCAACACAATGGAGAAGAGCACTCTCACTTCTTTTGCGGCTCTGCTGAGTGTCATCATCTGTATAAAAAAATCCAACTACAAGAGGTTTTACTGCTTAACAAACATCATCTCCATGCACAAAACAGAAGTTATTTCTCTAGTTTGGAACTAGCCCTTATAACACTAACATAACACTAAAAGCCAAAGGAAAAGATTAAAATCATGTCACAAGAGCCTGGAGAACCGCAGATATCTCGTGAATCTGATTTGGTGCACTGCTGCAGTTACCATGGTTAAAAGGTCAGCTCTCATGTATTCATTTTCACAGTCACTGTTCAGATTGAAATTTGACCTCTAAAATCGCCCAACACAAGCTGTATTTTTGGTTCTGCTTGTTCATGTAAGTCAAACAGCTGCCGGCTACTAAGCGTTCCGTAAACTGACCTGTTGATACAGAAGGGAGCTGCTCATTCCCTTCCACCTCCTCCCATCCCTCTCGCTGAAACTAGCAGGGCTGTTCACAGGCATCCGACAAAACCTTGCCAGACATGGCAGGTTGTGAGCAGGAGGAGGTATGTGAAATAAAAGTCACACCTAGTTGCTGCCCCCTGAAAAATATAACTTCTCTAGTATGGAGCAACGTCAAGTAGCCAGAGTGATGAAACAGCATCAACTTAATTCAACTGTACCAAAGGAAGACAGGAATCCACATTTCACTGTATCCCTGCAATGGCAGCAACAAAAAATAAACTTGCATGAGGGAAAAGCTTTCTGTATGATAAAAAGGAAAAGTACGCTAGCAACCTGTCTTTATTAAAAGCAAGTGACCTGTGAAAGGAGTAAGAGCAGCACGTACAGTTCCCACTATGTACAAATGCCTTAAGAGTCAGTGACTGTGATGTAGAAGATAAGGAATGAAAAGCCAGAAGGAATAAACAAGCTCAGGCAGGGACTGCTTATGGGAGCAGCTGATTTCTTCCGTCTGAGGTTTCTGTAAGCACAGCCCATTTTGCATGGGCAGGCATAGCTCTGCTCTGCAGTGAAGCCTCAGTCACAAAAGAGATTGTGATGGACATTTTTTACCCCAGGACTCCCTGCAAGGAGCAGCCTTCATATTTGACAGGTGCTTTGAGGAGACTGGCCAACACCAATGTGTCCCTGGTCTGCACTTGCTACACACATCTCTGATCAACATCCTTTACAGAGGGAGGCCCTTCTCAGCTCCCACTGCCACTGTTCTTTTCCAAGGGCAGAGAGAGAATGTCAGGACACAACAAATGGCCTTTGGACATACACATTATGTTTTCTGGAAATGCACAGTCTTGGCATTATGCTGAATATTTATATAAACAGCAGTGCTTTAGGATTTGGGGGCAGCATGCAGAGCTCTGTTTCACATGACACTGCACAGGCTGCAGGCAGCAATGCTAAACCAGCTGCATGGACTTCCTGAACTACTAAAAAGACAGGTTCTCTCTTTCATAAAAGGGCAGATTATTTCCTCTTTGGTTTGGTAACAAAGACTATACCTGGAATTGAGAAGGGTTACAGCTACAGGTAAAATCTGTAATTTTCAGTCCAGTTATTTTTAACCAGAGAAATCACTCTCTAACAATTTTTATAGTAAGTAATCTAACTATGTGTTATTCTCATGTCAAGATCTCAGCTGGCTTAGAACAGGCTGATATCAATCCGTGAAAATATTCCAAATTAATTCCAACATAATTCCAAAAAAGCATATCCCGTGCAAAGCTTCAACAGAAGGGAATCCAGAGGCTGTAACAGAGCTTCTATTTGCCTTCACTGTAGACATGCAGTGAAGTGGCTTCAGATTCAAAGTTATTTTTTAATAACCTGTTGGGTCAGAAACAGTTCGACCTCTCTCTTCATAGTTTACAAAAAGAACGCCCAGGCACACACTCTCTTGGTACCATTTTGCAACAAATCCCCTTGCACATACTTTGATAAGTGAACAGATAACTCCTCCAATCCTGCACAGCTGGTTGATCATTTAACTGTAAACAAATGCCCACTTACCACTTAAGCTAATCTGAACACGATGAAACTCACCAGTCACATAGCTACTCATCTATGCTGTATTTTCTAGGGCATGAAAAACCCCTCAGTTTTGGTCAAGCTTTACAGAAGTCTTTCCCTTGCCATAATAGCCAACTGGCACTTCTTTGCCCTAATCAAAAATTATAATGGGACTAAACTGAAGCTTCTTGTGCAATACAGGCAAACTTAGCTATGAAGACACGTCACAGTTGGATGGACTTTTGCAGAACTGGGTTTATAGGTTACACCACAAACTTTATTGAGAAACAAGAAAGTTTAGTGGGTAAATCTACTAAGTGAGAATATCCATCTCATTTGCCTGGAAAGTACTGGGAGGATTTTGCATTTCTTGTGGGAAGCAGGAACAGACTAAACTTTCCACAAACACCACAAACACCACTGTTCACAAAGCACATCAGTAGTTCCTGGCACAATACACCAATATGACCTTTGTGGGGATGTAGAACAGCTAAGGTGTGACTTATACTAAATTTACACCTGAACTGTAATTTATGAGAAAGAACATAATTAAATACAGCTCATAAGTCAGAACTGGTGAAATCTAAAAGACCCCAAAGAAAGCACAACAATGACCACAAAAAAGGGACTTTCTAAAGGAACAGCACCTTCCTACACGACACTTCCTGAACGCGATCCTTGGGCACCAGAAAACTTTACTAAATAGGGAAGGTATTTTACACAGCTCACATATAACCTTATTACAGCTGAAATGTCTGCACTCAAGGTAAAGCACAAAGTTCTTCTCCAGTGCACCATCAACACTCTGTACAGCCCAAAACACAAAAGGAAGAAAACATATGGTAGTGTTCTCCCTCCTCCAGAAAATGGCTAAACTTCCTCTCCTCTGAAGGCAAGAAAAGTGGAAGGGAGTGTGTGAGAACTTTGCACCATCTTCCACTAGGGATGCATGTCAGAGCACGTGTTCCTTCTCTGCATCATGCATCACATATGCTCTTTACAGTAAGGCAAGCAAATCTCTAGTAATATTTACCCACCCATTTTGCAGCTTCTTAGGAAACCATAAAGAAGTATCGACTGCCTGCAGCAAGAGAGAAGAACTGCCATTGACCCACACGGTCAAGAACAGGGCCAACCACCCCTCATTCAACATAACATCACCAGAGAAGAAATGTATTACAGACAGATGAATTAGATTTAAACTTACACAACTCTCTGTTAAATGATTTCTCAGTTTTCCACAGAAGAGGTGGTGTTCTGTCCTATGGTTGATCCACCACTTGAAGGTGGGTGAGGGGCGTGAAAAGAAAGAAAGAAGTCTTCCAGGTTGTGTGCTACAACACGGAACAAAAGATAAAGTCTGCTGATACTTGCAAACTGTTTCCTTTTTTGATGGGACATTACATAGAGAGAAGCAGAAACTTTGACAATGTATGGTTTTGGCCCAATTTGATTAGCAGATGAAGTTGCAACTTTTCAGAGTCCATTACAATGAAACTGCCAGAAACCACCCCAGCAAACAAAATCAAAACTCTGTCCTACATAGACAGCAGCTGTTGTCTACAAGTTTGCTCAAAGAAACCAGCTGATCATTTCAGTTTATATTCAGCAGATACAACTGGATAAGAAAATCATAAATAGTCCAGACTTTACAAGCACATAAGAAGCATTTTTCTGCCTCTCGTAAGAATTGCACATCTGGGAGCAGGTAAGAGCTAAAGTCAAAGGAAATGAGGAACAAAGTAGGTAAACCAAGAAACCAGTAATCCAGAAAGAAAGTGCATTGAAGGACTGATATTTTACCTCTTCACTTACCCTGGTAAAGCTGAATGAACCTGGGATGTAAGGCAGACGTGATAATCCCATCTGGCAACTCTCTCAAAAATAATTTCAACAGACTGGCTGCCGAGTACACATCACCATCTTTAACAAGTTCCACTTCTTCTCCACGTTCGTACTGCAGACGCAACTGCTCCACCATTTTCATGCTGCCATTTACTCTGAAGAGACCTTCCTGCGTCATACCTGTAATTATATATTGCAGGTAAGACTGATCAGAACTAAGACATCCCAGATATTTAGTGCTAATAATATACATGTAGTAATATAAAAGAGAGCAATTAATACACCACAGTTTAAAAAAAGTACTACTTTGCCCCCAGAAACCCCCTCTAGTCAAGTAGTTGGATTAGGATAAATAAGGAATACTAGTGACAAGATCTTGAGGCCTGGGATACTCTTTTGAGAACCCACAAAACTCAGTGGCATTGCTGTAACCTCACGGAGAAACCAATTCAGACAGACATATTTTGTATTGGTATATTTCAAGAGAAAAGGATCCCACAAAGGACTCTATAAAACAGTTCCGTTGTTTCATTTTTGCAAGTAGCCCATTATCTTGAGCAGGACTCTGCCAAACTCACACATGTGACTACTGCCAGCTTCATGTTTCAGGGTAACAGGTTCTTACGCGTGACCATCGTGAAGCAAAAACATCTGAACATATGCTGACTGCAGCAGTAACTCCATTATGAGTACTGCAACTTTATGATAGTAAGAAATCTCAGTGAGCAAATATGTATTTTGGACAGCACAAAGACCAAAGTATTTCACAATGAAAAGAAACGGTATTGATCACCACAGATTAGACAACTCACACCCAGTGAAGGAGATGGAGAAAGAAGGAGGCTTTGACAGAGCAAGTCAGACAAATCATACTATATCTAACATCATTTTCTAGGCATTTGTTGAGATTCATAACCTCCTGTGAAGAGCCTAAAACTGAACTCAGTAAATTAATTTTCCTCTAGAACACTTTCACCACAAACATTCTGCCTTTTCTAATACTGTCTATATTCCTGCTTGTTCTTCTTCAGAAATATAACACTGAAAGGATCAAAATATATATGGTTTTCATCAGTTCAGACTAGATATCATGAAACAGCAATCTTAACAGAATGTTTCCAGTCCAGGAAGTCAATTCTAATGCAGCAGAGTTTGTAGAGAAAAATAATCTCTTTTATTGGACCAGAAGACAAATGGCTCTAGTAAGGGGAAAAAAATGGACAAGCACTCAAACATTTTACTCGACTACTATGAAACAGTGCTGACAGAATTTGTATTCCTGTATTTACAATGAAATCCATTTTTATGCGGCATGCTGTGCTGCCATCTCGAGGGCAGAAAACACCTCATCTCAGTCACGATTTTCATTTTTGCAGCACTGAGTGAGCAAAGAATACAGATCAAACTTCCTTTCCTCTTCCTTAGTCATTTATAGAACTAAAGAGAGGCTAGAAAATCCTGATAACAGCAATCAGACAGTACTGAATACAGTAGAGGGAAATTTCACTTCATCTATAAATTTGGAAATAGGCAGCTTAATGCAAACTTAGTTCAAGGATGTATCTGCCCAACAGTCAGCTCAGACTGGTTCCCTGGCCCTCTGTTAAAAACGTCTTCACAGTTAACTTTGCCATTAATTCACAAAACAAACCTTATACAGGCACAGGACACTCATTTCAAGAACTTCTTCCCATGTAAGAGAATGTCTTTGAGATCTAGCTTGAGCTTTTGAGAAGGAGAATGGATTGTATCTTTATTGGGGCTGGATAATCAACTTGGCATTCAGAAGTCCAGCTAATCTAGCTGCAGAGTAGAAAACTTGGCTTGTTTAGTCCATATTTGGGACACAGTTGTGTGGGATTCTGATCTTTTTATGGAACACAGAGTGCAGCCCACAACTTGCAGTCAAGAGCGTTTGTCAGCTTCTGGTTTTGATTAAATCCTAACTGATGCAAAACTTTTTCCATCCTTGCTCTTTCAGTGTTCTAGCAAACCACTTTAAGGCAAGTTGAAATAGATCAAGCAAGATGCTGCTGTGTAAAGGTAGGACCACGTTTTAAATTTGCACTGTACCCTAATCCAAGCTAACTTTCAAGCCATGATTGCATCTATCAGCTTCTGAGGATCTATCAAGATACTGTCATGGAATCTAAGGCTCTGCAATTGGATTATCATTACTGAGTAGGTAGAAGAAAAACCTTAGGGTAAAACCAGATGCAACTTCTTACAAGATGAAATTATCTCCACAAAACCTTTTCCATTGCTGACCAAGCGCCACAGAATACATCTGTGCATCAGTGGTGCTCTAGATTTCTGCAAGATTTATTTCAACAAGAAGTAAAGTCCCATTAAATGAGTGCAAAGAGGAGCTAAGAATTGAACACCTACCTCCTTGAGGGGATTCATAACTAGAATCTATCTGAAAACCAGTAAGAACATGTACTCCTTTTCAGTAATGTTCTCTGACTGGGGGGAGGAAAGGGGGGTATCTGTGAATACCTCTGTATAGATACCTACATCTTCTCACTGTCAAAAAGTGTTAAAGACAAATGTTTTGCAACTAGAAAACAACACAAACCTTCACAAACGGAATACATTCTATTTATAAACTGAACATCTTGTTTATGAGAGTGTGTTGCTACTTAACACTGTAGTTTACCTTTATAAACATATTAAAAAGTAAATTCAGCATCAAAGCAGGAAAAAAGAAAAAAGGAAGCAAACTATATACAGTAATATTCTTTGTCTGTGGTTAGTACCACAAAAAGAGACATATCTTCCCTTTGAAGAGTCTTACATAAAGAGTGCAACTAAGCAAAAGTGATTCCACTAAGCTTACCATGTTGAGTGAGGTACTCGACTATATTCCACACAACTATTGGGATACCATTTTTGCTCAGTCCCTGTTGCTGGAGCTCCAGAAGACTCACGCCAAACACCTTCGGACAAGTTGAGTCCCTCTGCTTGTTCAGTGGAAGCACAGCTATCTTTTTCATGTCCTCCTTCAATCTCACAGCCGTTTTGCTTTGCTTAAAGGAGTAGAGGAAAAAAAAAGTGGATTAGTCACATTTCCTGTAGAAGGTTGCACAGTCACAACATAAGCACACGTATCAAAACTGGCTTTTACACTCCAGAATAAGATTTTGGTCTTACTTTCTTTTAATCTACAGGAAAAATATCTGTGAAGTAGGAAAAGAAAAATTAACAGAGAAAGAAACTGGAAAAGGAACAAGAAAAGCATGTAGGTAGTCTGTAGTTAACAGAGAAAGACTTCTGTAGGCAAGCTTGTTACTAGAAAACCAAGTAACTACTAGTCACAGGAGACTGCTCCTGTAACTCATGAAATTCACATGGATTACAAAAGCAACCGGACAAACACAAAGAATCCCAACACACCACCATTAGTTCAGCTTGTCTCCAGGATGCCTGTCAGGGAGAGTACTCTGGGGAAGGTTTACTACACCCTTCCAAATGCTATTCATTAGGGATTCATTTTGGCCACCGTTAGGTGAAATGGACCCTTTTGAAAGATTTTACGTTATGTTTAGTATCTGCTAAGTCTAAAATTTAATTACTGAGGTTTTAAGCTTAGAAACGGACTATGTAATCTAATCACACATAATAAGGGGGGTAGAAAAACAACTCCACAATAAATCCTTAATCCCATAGGTTCTTCTGGAGGCACAACGTTCTCAAAAGTTTTGAGTTGCAGTGGCAGGGAAAACACAGGAAGACAGTCAATAAAACCCAGAGGAATAAAATAACACATGATAAATTTATAGGATCCACAATAGGCAGAAATCTAAATCAGCCTACAGCACTGACATTTGGAATGACCGTTCAAGGCAGAGCAGCAGCATCACCCATCACAGTTGGGATCACACTGCAGGAACTGGGGGCCACTGCTACCACAGAGTTCGAGCTCTTTGTCCACCACTTGCATGGTGCTTAAAAATGAACTTATTCCTACTGTGTTTCATTAACAAATCGCTAGTAGAAACATAGAGAATACTGTATGGTAACACAAAAATATGCTCAGACTCTAGACTAAGTCTTGGCATTTTATTGTATTAAGACAGATTTTAGCATGATATACATGTTTTATTTTAAAAAAAACTTTAAAATCTCTTCAGTTGTGAGTCCATATTTTTACTGTAGCCTGTAAGCTACATGAACATCTGCATCGGTGCTGCTATTAAACATGACTGTCCTTCTTTCAGACATAAAATGATATGGCAGTTCACTTTGCTGTGCTTTTTCCATTAAACACAGCTATTTGAAGCACATGTGTGTTCTACAGTCCCAGGTCCTGTGCAACACACCTGATATTTACAAAAGACATTGTTTATATAAACATCATAAATATGTTTTACTATTTGTGAAACAGAATTGCAACACCTTATAAATATTTATGATAAACAGTACACTTACCAGTGTTTGAACTAAAATCTGACCGACATTAAAATACCACATTTCTTTCAAAGAGACACGTTCCCATTCAAGATTAATTAATAATAAATGATTTTTATTCCAGGCAGATACACGCCAAGGGAAAAATCATCTAGCCTAGGTTAAATTCAGAAGACAGCAAAAATCCTTTGAGCAGTTTCTGAGCAGCTGTGATGCTCAGAGAGCTTTTCCAATTAAGGCCTTCAATTAGCCTCACAATCTTGCTCAGTTACAGCATTTCCAGCCTGTTTCAGCATTCGAAAACCTGAATAACTGAGCTGGACTTACTTGGGGAAACTCACTATTTAAATTTGCATGAGAACCAACAGACGTTTCCCATGTTTCTGGAAACATGGGAACTGAGAAAATTTTCGAGCTTGTTTCACGACCTGGAGAGGCTGCGCTAACTAGAGAACAAAAAATTACGCGATTATCCAGAATACACATCTAACCAAAATCAAAATAAAGTCATCCCCTCAAAACAGCTCTGAAACAAAGAGTTCAGTGTTAAGTTGCCTTATAGATGGAAGATCCGGCTTTACACTGTGAAAACGTGTCCAAACATTAATGCCACTGTTAGCGATCACAAGACTGGGAAAGCAACTTAAATCATCCCTGCACGATGCCGCCAAAAAGTGCCGCCCAGACACACGGAGAAAAGCTATTTATACGCCACAGGGACGCACTTTTACAGCTCATCTAGGAACTTTAACGCGGGGAACACGGCAGCGCAGTTGCTCTCTGGCTTAAATAATGGGGGGGTAAGGGGGGGAAATAAGACCGGCTGGAATTGTCTTTATTAATCTTTACCTCTCCCAAACGAGAGAGCTGCCGAGAGGGAGGGAAGGGAGAGGAGGGGAGCGCTCGGGACGAGCAGAAGGCGCAGGGCCCAGGCCGGGCTCTCCTCCTCCAGCCCCGCGACGGACCCCGGCGGGGCGGGCGGGCGGAGGCTCCTCCAGCCGCCATCCATCCCCCTGCTCCCTGGCCGCGCTCCGCAGCCGCTCCCCCGGCAGCGCCGCCCCGTCCCCGAGCCCGTCCCGCCGCCAGCCCCTACTCACGCGTACGGCCAGCGCCCCGGCCCCCATCTCGGCTCCCGCTCCGCCCCGGCCGCCCGCCCTCGCTGCTCCCGGCGGGCCCCTCCCGGCCCCGAGGTGCCGCCCGCCGCCCCGGCCCGCCCCGCGGACCGCGTGGGGAGCGGGGTCGTTCCCCCGCCTCCCTCCGGAGCGGCCGGGAGGGCTCGGCGGGGGCGGCTCTGCCTCCTGGAGCCTCCCCGGGTCATGGCGGCCGGGCCAAGGGCCCGGCGGCTGCACCGGGCGGTCCCTGGGCATCGCCGAGGGCCCGGGCCGGGAGCTGCCGCTCGGAGCCCGGTGCCGGGCGGGGAGGGAGAGGAGCCGCTCAGCCCGTGTGCGAGCCCGGGCTCGGGCACAGCCGGGCCGCCGCTGGAAGGGTCTCCGCGACGCCGCGTTCAGCCCGGTAACGTTAGCGGGGCTGCGGGAGGAATCGCAGCCGGGCAGCCAGGGAAAACAAACCTTCCTGCGCCATGGCACTGCCGGGGGCCCTGCGGAGCACGGCGCGGGGCAACGCGTGGCCTGAGTTTGGAAGGTGCGAAGCAGTGCAAGCGTAGCCCCCCGTCCCCCCTGTGAGTGTCCATCTAAGGATACGTTGGTGAAAGAAGTGAAAAGTTAAAGCAAAAAGTGGAGGGCAGGACACCCTTCACATCTAGCGCCTGCCGGCAGTCACGGCATGGTGGTGGTGGGAAGAAGAATTCACTCCCCCATCGCCCTTCTCCCGGTCACCGCAGCCTGGAAGCAGTGTTTGTCCTAGAAATTAAAAGCGCACTTCAAAACAGAACTGTAGAGTTCTGGTGTTTCAAATGTTCTACTTTTGTTTGTTTGTTTGTTTGTTTGTGGAAGAAAAGCACCCACGTTTTTATTTCTGTATCAGATGCAAGCACTGCTCGGCAGGGCCTTAGCATTGGGATAGGAGCAAAGGTCTTTGGAAAGCGTCTCTCAGGAATACCCGCTTCTGGTACATGGACAAAAGGAAGTCTGTCCAAATAGAGTAAACGGAAGGAAAAAGAAAATTTTATCAAACCTTCTAGATGAGGAAAATGCTACCTGCAGATCTGAGTTCTCATGCACAATTTCTATTTTATTAAGAACTGTAATCACAGTCTCCTCCATGCTCAGTTTTTGTTTTCCTCTCTAAGGCAGTCTAACCCAAAATGACTAATTTCCAAGTTGGCACGTGTACAACAGAAAGTTAGACTTAGTGATAGTTAATTTTGGTGTTTTAATTTCACTTTAGGACTCCTAAAGTGAATTGGTGTAACAGCCTCCTCCATCCTCCTCTTTACTGTAAGCCTCTAATGTACTTTTCACATAGATCACAGACTGCTCTTTTCTTCTTAGTCCTAATTGCAGCTTCACCATGAAAACCAATGGCATGCTTCAAGCCGTAAGCCAGAGAGGGAATGATGAGAAACTGCAGCTCTCTGGAGACTTCACTTGGGAGTGAAGAGTCCAGACATGAACCCACAGTAAACAGAAGCTACGGTGTTAAGGTTTCATCAATATATGTTGAGAGGTAGCAGGAACATCCTATAAAAACCAAGACCAGAAGACAAGCATTACCATCTCTTAATCAGAGCCTTGAAAGTCACGCTTCTGCTAAGTCACTGGAGCACTTGGGGCTATGATATGCTGGTAACTTTACTCTGGGTTAATAAAGACACTTCTGGACTTGCTTAAAGTCTTGAGAGAGCTGAAGACCAGCATACTCATCTCCTGTGTGGCAGAAGAATCAAAACCAGACTGAAACTTCCTCAATGCCTTTGTCCCCTCACAACTTTTCCTCATCAGCACCCCACGGGGCCAATCACCCCTGTGCAGGGCAGAGTAAGATTCACCTGAACTTTTCCTAACCCCAGCCTAGGAGTAAATACATTCCTTCTTGCGCCTTTCACCCTTCCCACAGGGACATGTTTCCTTATATCCTGATGTTCTTCTCCTCCCTTTACTGAACCACCACCCTTCAGGATGACTTCAAAAGAAAGGTGTGATGAATGGGGAACAGCAGTATTCTGGCAACACAGAAATCAGCCAAGACCTGCTGTGGTATTTGACTGTAGGTTGCACCCTACTCAGGAAACCTTCACTGTTTTCCTTTAAGCAATTCAGAAAACCCTTAGAAAACAAAAAATCAGAAGCAGCCACGCCTATCACAGAGAAACAAAAAACTCCCAAAACCCAACAATAGAAAAGCATACCTCTGTACCTCTGAAATGCTATTTCATTTTTTCTGGCTAAGGTGTTGCATCAAACAGCTGTCTCTTCCCTTTTCTGCTCCTGAGGAATTTTATACTGCATGAACAGAACAACTGCAGGATGCGTGCATATTTATGCAACTTGTCATAAACTATGTCTAGAGCCACGAGAGCTCAAATCAGAGCAAATGCATTGTGAAAGACTGTGAGACCCACCAGTTGTGTATCCCTAGCTTTTGTGACATATCATGCCTACCTTCCTTGGGCCACACAGTTGTTTCCTTTAGTTCTCAACTATGCTGTTATCATCTGTGTGCAAGAATAGCTCAATGGCTTTTTAACATGCCTGTCTTTTTAGGGGAGCCAAGAGAATATATTCTCTACCTGAGATACACACCTCCATCATTTACTCTCTAATTCCACATAACTGCTAAAAGCTAATGTAAAAACATTGCAAAGGACAGGCTAATAAAATCATGCAATGAATCAATAG
Source organism: Manacus candei (assembly GCF_025592945.1). Lineage (NCBI taxonomy): Eukaryota > Metazoa > Chordata > Aves > Passeriformes > Pipridae > Manacus > Manacus candei. Next base: position 38,010,755 of record NW_026138076.1, on the reverse strand, counting down.
AGGAAGAAAAATATTTTTTTTCCCCTTCCACTTGTTTACAAATAAGGCATTTAACCTCAGATGTTGAAACAACATTCCCGGAGGGAAAGAACAGCTGGGATAGTGTTAGAAGTTCAAAGGAACTCCCTCACACCATTTCTGTGAGTAATGCCTTTGTGTCTGTGATACCATATGTTGCTTAACCTGACTATTATTCATCATTTCCATTGTAACATCAGAATTCAGCACTCATTTCATAACAGCTCACATAAAAGCAGGGTGAAAAGAAGTGAAAGAAGTGTCTACTGCCAGCTCTGGGATCCTTGAACATTACTGTTTCCTCCTGTTTAGCCTAGGTAGCCACCTGCGGGATATTTGCTGTGACCTTCCAGGGCACTCACGAGAAGGCCAGCCTAGCTAAGCATGGGGCATACTCGAGTGACCTGCATAGTGTAAGACCTGGCAGCTGCAGGTGACAGGAGACAAATCAAGAAATCAAGAAACATGCAAGAGCAGCTCAAAATTGCCAAACTAACACGTTAGAGTAGGTTTAGATTACATATTAGGAAAAAACTCTTTACTGTAGGGGTGGTGATGTGCTGGAACAGGCTGCATACAGTGTTTAGGTCTAGGTTGGGTGGAGCTCTGAGCAACCTGGTCTAGTGGAAGGTGTCCCTGTCCATGGCAGGGGGATTAAAACTAGATGATCTAGAGGTCTTTCCAACCTGGGCTATTCTGTAATTCTATGATCTGTCTGACAGGTTTGTCTGCATCAAGTAACTAACCAGAACTTCTCATCCAAAAAGCAATGACAAGACACCTTTTTTTAAAGAAAAGGCATGCAATAAAAAGCATGTGATTTACTTCAATCAAGACGTCTATGTGAAGTATTGAAGTATTACTGAACTGCTTAGACTCTGAAATACAGCTATAATGGTAAGGAACCAAGGAAAAATAAATAGCTATCAAATACCTGAGTCCAAATTAATGTATAGTTTAAGCAGCAGGGTTACCAGCCTACTGAATCAATGAGATGGAGGCAGTCATACTAATTATAAAATTATTTCAAATAATACCAAGTTTCTTCAGGCGTACCTAATTGCAAATTTAAACATGTCTATGTAAATTGACATTTGCAGATTTGGTGATCTCAGCAATTTTTCTGTAAAAACAGTAGCATCGTAAGACTGTGTGATAATTTAGGTTATGATCTGGGAAAAACTGGATTTTTAGAACAGCAATAGAATACTGAGAGCAGGAGCTGCTGCTGCAACACCAGCTTCTGGCTTGCAGCACAACAGAGAAATCTCTCATCTCCCCAAATCAAAACTACAACAAAGCAATCAATTTTTGCCTGGGCAAATTGCTATCCCTTCATGAAGCCATAGTAAAAACCACCATGTTGTTAAACTTATGTGGAAGAGTAAAAGCATAAAGCATGTTACACAATTTCTACCTAAATGCAATGCAAGCTGTCTGACAGCCAGACTGCTCCTGAGGATTTTACTTCTCTGTAATGCAGCCTACGCCTTTGTTGCAAAGAAAGAGGGGAGCAAAGACACACCAGCACTTAGGCTCAGCCTGCCAGTAGTTGGGGCTAGCAGCACGGTCCTGTATCCTGGTCTCCTGGGTAACCAGTGCTGGAGGACACAAAATAAACAAATACTCAAACAAACTAACTCTGCCAGGCAAAATGTGCCTTCTCACCTGGCAGCTGCAATTTGATCAGTTTTCTGTGGACCGTTGCTTCTTAATGATAATGCCTGCCCTTCAGTGGCACTAGACCAAATTACACTGGGTTTTGGAGTCAGAATAAGGATGACTTTCCCCAGGATGTTGTTCTTGTAAGTGGATTAAACATCTTAAATATGTAAAACTAGTATTAATTTTGGAGGGTTTTGTTGCTTTTGTGAAAAAATACGTGTCTACCTTGCACTTCCACCTGAAAATCAGACAGCGAAGGGACTAGAAACTATCTCATTTTCCCTTCATTGTGTTGTCCAAATGAAGAAACACCAAAATCCACTGGGCAGCAGATGGAGGACAGAAAATTAAACCAGCATTTTTGAGCACTCTTTTACTGAAAGATGGAGCAGGGATTTGTTGTGTGACTCTTTTCCAATGTAAACCCTACAGAAATGGCAGGTTGAATTTTTAATGTCTTCACAGAACCTTTGCCCTTCAAGGCAGGGGAGGATGTAGGAGAAAGAGAAATCTTATATGAAAGTTATGATTCCAAAGTAAAAAACCAAATTGTTGTTCTTGAAACACAATTTTGAGTTTTACCAGCCCTTGAATAATGTTCTGCTGTTCAACATTATCTATGACAACCCATTTTATTTATGCAAAATTTCCTTTAGAAAAAGTCAATATTAGATGGGGGCATTCATTACTACATGTGACTCCTCTGAAAACAGAACACTCTGAATGACAAGTACTTCATCATATAAACAGCACTGCAAAAGAAAGCACAGAAATAATCAGTGGTGATAAATAGGAGAAAGGATTTATAAATAAATTATTTTTTATTGTAGGTCAACAATGAAAAATGTCCAGAACCTACATTTTGATATAATAGTTTCAGGGTGGGGGAGATATTTTTTTTAAGGTTTATGGCTTCTGGTACTTGAAGTTTCATTTTCTTCCTCTCCTCACTCACCTATTTTGCCTTCCTTCCCCTCCAGGTAACTCTAAACACAAATTTCGTCTAAGTGCTGCAGTGTTTGGTCTCTCTAAGCCTCCCACATCCTGGAGCAAACCAGTGAGAGCGATTACAGCTATTCACAAAGACAGCAGTTGTCCCAAACTGGTGATGAAAGGATGTATCACCTCATAACATGGATGATGAAAGATGGGATTTTGTGTGCTCAGGCCCCTTTCATCACCCCTATATGTGTGCAAGGCCTAAGTAAATGCTGGCTAAATGAAGGGCTGAGCCTGCTAAACACTTGCCTTTAGCTCAGAAGGAATGGGAGGCTTCACTACAGTAACTTACAGAAAATAAATATGTGTGTGATGTATTTTCTACCAAAACCTTTCAGAGGCTGTCCATTGCTGTGTTATGAAATGGAGCCTGTTAATCATTTCAGCCAAGCTACCACCACTGCCAGCTAAACATCAGATCTGCAGGGCAAGGACCTGCCCGGGCCATGTTTTAGCCTGAATTTCTTCCCTTGGCCAATTGGGACAGAACCTTTGTGGCTATTTGATGACTCTTGAAGTTAAAAACCAAAAAAAAAGCAGGTTGTATAAGTGTAGAAATGATTTAGCTGACTAAATCAATAGTCAGCTGTTGTCTGACTAATCATTAGCACACTAATCTCTACTTAGTGACACACAGGTATTTTTAGAGAGAGGTTTGCAAATTACTGTTGCTACAATGTTTTAAAATTAGACATGGAGTTGCAAGCAGCTCAAATGGTTTGTGGCAAACTACATTACAGAGATGTTTTAATTTCAACAAAGCTAAGAAACATTCTTTTTCCAGACCCAAACATCCTTCAATAATAGCAAATTATTTAAAAATTAATGTATCTTGCCAGTATGCAGGGTCCAAACAATAGCAATAAAAGGAGGTCCCTGAGTGGGCAAGGATCATAGAGATTCATTCCTGGAGGGAAAGCAGCATTTTCATACCTGGCCTAAACTCGGGCTTACATCTCCATCTTGTGGCAAAAGGGGATGGGTGCAAGGCAGCAAAAGGAAATTACACTTTGTGGCCGAGGGTAATCCGCGGTTTCACAACGAACCAAGCAGCAGGGATGCATAAGGCATATCCTCTTGCTAAAATCTCAGCAAAACTGCATTCCAAAGAGTTTTGCTTGGTGTAGAAAGTGTCTCCATCCCAGCAGTGTGCCAACCAATTAAAGAAATCTGCTTACCATAGTTCAATCCCATCTTACCAGGGGAAACCTAAATTTCATTTAATTTCATGGACTGCTGGTAAGTTTTGGATCAGATCTATTAGTTAAAACCAAGCAAGAAAACCAGAAAAGCACTGCCAGAAGAACTGTACCGTGGACACAGTGCTGCCCTGCCAGTCTCAATATGCTCATTGTTTGTGGGTGTCTGACTTTGAGCACACACATTTTAATACACCTACCCCACTTCTGAGACAGACATATTTCAGTGTGGTTAGTGCTTAGGCTGGGTGATGTATGTGGTCCTCCAACTTAGAGCAAGGAAGAGCAGCATGCTGTGTTCCAAAAGTTATAGTTGTGTTTTTTACCCAATATCAGCTACTAAGGCATTTTATAATGAACTCAGAAACACAGGAAGCAGTTGAAATATGGAGACACGGGAAGATCAGAGTGCCAAAAAACATAACAAGCCTACAGTAGAATAAAAAGACTTCGTTGGAAACCCTGTGAGAATAGTAACGAGCTTTACAAGCAAATAAGAAATGTTCATCCCTTCTTTCTCTTCCCATCTCAGCCCCCACCTCGGGTTGTCAGTCAACCTTAGCAATTAAATTGTTAAAGAACAACATCTGTAAAAGAAAAGAGAATAGCATTTTTATTCTATCCCACAGTGAGCTACATGGTTTTAAAAATTATGCTTGGTGAAACCTGCACACATTTTTAAAACCAGGCAAATCCAGGCAGCAGCTGGCAGGACTGCAGCATGCTTAAAGATATCTAGAATCCCCATGGGACAAGAGTGTGGGAGCTTGTGCTGCTGTTCAGACACAATTCTGAGGATATTAGTGGGATGTCAACACAATTCCAAAGATGTTCAGACACACTTCTAAGGATATTAATGGGATATCTATCCTATGCAAAAACCCTCAAAAATTTCAGCCTGTGTTTCCCGGCCTAGAACACCAGCACAATCCAGCCTCTATGTCTGGCTACTTCTCTGTACCCAGAGCAGTCCAGAACCTTAGATTCAGACAGATTGAGACCCCACTGGAATCTAGCTGTGAACTGGACAACATTGTGTAAGCTCAGCTAACACATGGTAACAAGGCAGCCTTAGCCTAAGATTTAGGCTTAAGTCAATTGAAAAGAGGATCCAAGCTCTTGAATCTGGGCTAAACTTTGTGAAAAGGTTGCAACACAGCCCAATGTTTGGGATGCTCCTATTTCAAGAGTTCCAGTCACTCCAGGCAATTGTCAGAAAGTAGGCAAGAGTTTCCAGGATTCCCCAGGGAGATAAATAGGAAAGAGAAGAAAAAAGTTTGAGGACAATAAATGTTTTTTTTTGTTTGTTTGTTGTTTTGTGTTTTTTTTTTTTTGTTATCATATTTTGGTAAAGGAAATATCTCCAATATTACATATCAAAAATGTTCATCTTTCAGTGACCAACTACATGCATCAGACCAGGTTAAATTTTTTCCTCCTGGAAATTTCATTTTTTATGTATGTGAGCTTAATCTCACAGGTAACAGAAATCACACGTCCCTTATTGCAGGGTAAAATGAAGTGTGATCAATAGAAGAGAAATATGTAGGCTGGGCCTAAATAAAACTTCTCTACATTTGGTATTTTGTTGCCTTGACAATACAAGTCTGTGTAAATAACAAATAAAGGCTCTGAGTACCAGACTGGAGAGAGCCACATCTGATGCAGGGAAAGGATCCTGCCCATTAATTTGTATGAGCAGAGAAGCCTACATGACAGGATTTGGACACTGGAGACAATCCACTCATGAGGGAACTTCCACTTTAGCTCTGTGGTGCAAACATATAACACTTGCATTTAATCTGACTCTGCTTTAGGAATCTCTGGTCTATGAGGGGTTTGTCATTGCCCATGAGGAGAGCAAACGTCATCCTGTGTGTTAAATCTCTGAGGCCATATTGTGGCCCCCCAGATGCTCTGCAGAGGATAAGAAGGAAGATCTTGTGGTGGCTGTCATTGCCCTACAAGTTTTTTTAGTTATATTTTTAATTTATCAGGCATTTACCAAGTGTGTAAAATAATCACTTTGTGAGTGAATGGCATTTGACAAGTTGATTTACCATAAAAGTCAGCAATCCCAGCTGAAGCCAGCTCAAATGGTCTTCAGAAAGCAACCTGTAAACAAACCTGTTTTGGTTGGAAATTGTGCATCCTGAAGCCAAGCAAAACTCAGTCACAACAGATTTTATAAATTTGTCTTTGTCTGGGTTTTACAGACTTCTTTACTGTTTGTTCAGCATCCTGAAAGCTAGTACCAAGGAGAGATCTAGAGCTCAGCAGAGTCTTAGCAGGAAAAAAAAAAAAAATTTTCTTCAGATTTTTTTTTTTTTTGTAAAATGTTAGCACACACCATTTTGGCTGAAAAACTATTATTTCAAGTCTGAAATTGCCCCACCACAGCGCACTGACATTCTGGCCAGATGATCCCTGCTCCTACCCTTTTCTTTAGCAGAAAGGCCAAGATCTGCTTTAGCTGTAGCCTGATAATGAACTGTGATGAAAATACTAGGATCTGTGATGTGGTGTGTTTCCAGCTGAATCAAAGAAAGATCAGTTCTGCTGTTTGAGGTATTGGCATAAGCTCACCTGCAGTACTGTGTTCAGTCCTGCTTCATAAGAGGTTAATTTAAATGAAGACAAGTGCGGAAAAGAACTAGCAGGGATCAAATAGAGAGGAGAAAATTCAGCTTAATGTTGGAAAACGAAGACTGGAAACAAATATGATTGCTTGCTGCTATAGTATAGGAGACGCCAGAGAGAGGAGAGAGTTGTAATGTATGGAACAAATTTGGAAAAAGTCAAACTGGCTTCTGTGGCTTGTGAATAATTTTAGGGTAGAATACAAATATTTAAAAACTGGTCAAGTGCTGGAGTAGCCTTTTGTATGGAGGAGTAAAGGCCAGAAACCTAAATGGTCTGAAGCTGGATTATGTGATGGGAACATTGTTGCAGCAGGAAGCAGTTCCAGGGACCCAGTAAATTTTTTTCCCCATCTGTGGTCCAAGGGCAGGCTTGATAGGGAAAGCCACATGACATGGCAATTCTGGGTCACACTGTTTTACATAAACTGAGTTTCCAAACTGAAATCTTTTTGAGTTTGGGACTTTCCCTTTTTCAGCCAAAGAGACTTATCCATGGGAAGCAGACACATTCCACAAACATGCTCATTTAGTCAATAAGCTGTTTTCCACTGAGAAGGCGTTCATCTGGAAATTTTCAAGAAGCCCCAGCTCTAACATCTGCTTAGATGCAAACCCCTTGGGCAATAGCCTCCATTCCTTGTTTCTTCAGTGTCAAAGACCCTTGGTGAGATAGACAAATAAAGGATGACCAGGCAAGGGAAGTAGAGAGTTCGTCCAGCTTCTGCCATCTCGCCTTTCCATGGGCTGTCTGGGAGAGGAGAGGGCAGTGAGTGACTCTGACACATTCAGACAGTGGCTAGGCTGGAGAAGGGAGCGCTGCAAAGATGTAAACCGTGTGATGAATGTGACCATAGAAAACTCAAACACAACTTTGCAGTGCAAAATGTCTTAACAGAATACTGCTGAATGAAAGGGTAAAATAATAAATAACAATAAATTATCATTTTCAGTTAACTAGCCATGGGTTGTATAGATGTCAGGAACACGGGCCACAATAAAAAACACCATGTAATTATTTGAAAAATTCCATTCCAAGAGGAGAAAAGATGGGATTGAAGAGCTTGGATTTATTTTAAGGATTCCAATACAAAATTGTTCTATTTAAGAAGAAATCAAGTTTTATCCACTGCAGCAGAACCCTTCTCTCCTACTTGCCTGCTCACTCATCCTGTGAGTCATGCAGAGCTCTGTATATCTTATACATCTGGAATAACAAATTTTCTTCCTGGAGAAGATTAATCCTTTGTCAGGTTTTCCACATTTCTGCCACCTACAAGTGTATTGGGAAATGCCATTCAACAAGCTTGAGTTAGAGAATTCAGCTCAGCTCTTTCACAAAGCTTTTTAAAAGCTTGATTATCAGCAAGATGCACAGGGGATGCTTAGCCACATTCATTTCATGATCTCACACTGCCCACAGCTCAGGAGTTCCAAGTACAATGCATAATTTTGGTTTGTAACCCAGCTTCTTTGCAGTGTCAGCTAGTCAAAAAAAACCCCATGCCCGCGTGCATATACACATACACAATATGCTCCCTGCTGCAGAAAGAAAGAGGAGAGTTTCTGTGGGGAAGCACTGGAGACAGCAGCTCTCCTCCACCCTGGCCAAAAAAAAAAGGATGTGCACAGATCTCACTCAGACATGACTGATTGCTCTGATTTACTCTTGGGTTGGTTTTTTTTTGTTTTGTTTTATTTTTCCCATAACCTTCTTTTCCTGCTATAGCTGACAACTGATTTGGTGCCTTTGCCAGCTCGGAGGCTGTAAGGTAATTTTTACTGTGTCTCTCCCACACAGTAATGATTTGGAGTCACAGCACCCTTGCCTATAAAAGGGAACATAAAGCAGTGGGGATCACTGCCACTTGCTGTACCTGTCCTGAGTGGAAATGGGAAAGTCTGCATGCACAGATAATTGTGTTTATATTTCACAGACCATAGGGGTAGTAAGGGTCATACAGGCAACAGGGAAGGTCAGTGAAAACAACATAGCTTGCATGTAGATGAAACAATTATAAAGTCCAGTTTCCTTGAATAGTTATATTCACCATGACAGGAAAGGAGCACAATCCCCATTTCACAGTGAAGATATAGATGGATCCTGCAGTGCCCCTCTGGCAAGGCCTCCCTATGCTTCATTTGCAACTTGGGGGGGCAAACAGTAAGGAAAGAGTATGCCCTGTGAATACCCAAAACAATAGACACCCGTGGCTCTGGTCCCCCAGGGGATGCTTATCATCAAGGACACCCCAAAACCATGGGCAGTCAAAGACAGGACCACAAATGCCCTTCTGACATTTTGACTCAGCACTCTGAGTTAGCAAAGAGTACCCTTGTCTGTAGCATTAGAGAAATTTTCAAAGACAGTGCTGGAATTACAAGGGAGTTTAGATTCTCCAAGGAATTCTGCTCCCAGAAGTACACAGCATACAGAGGTACATAACAGCACAGGAATACAGCATTGATGTGCACTGCTCACTGAAGGACCTCTCTGTGCACTCAACCTCTTGGGATCGGTCTTCATGAGATGCCTTAGAGTAGAGTCAGGATTCAGAAGAGGAGAAAACAGCAACAAGGTAATTTTCATAACTCATGTCCTGCTGTGAGTACTTGCTAATAATTGCTATCACTCTGGATTACAGAACACAACACATGATGGCACACATCTCATCCATTCAGCCTCATCTGTTTGCCCAATCCATTTTCTATTCTTTCCCTACCCAAGCAACTTCTTCCTTTCCCACTATTCTGAGTCGTATGCAAAAAAAGGTCACTCTTCAGTATCAGCACAGGGATCTCAGAGAAAACTCACAGATCATTGCCAATGGACTGATGACATTTTCACCTGTCCAGTAGCACAGGTGAAGAAGGGGCCTGGAGTTTGCCTTGCAGCAATCCAAGCTGAGCTTTGCTGTCAATTGCTTTTTACAGAGGTTGGCAATGGACAGAAACAGGCACCCATCAGGGCACTGAAAGAAAACGCTCTCCTGAGGAGAGCAGCACCAGGGCTCTGCCTGCCAGCTCAGGGCCACAGGGAGGAAATCCCCTTTATCAAGCCACCCTGATTCATGAGAAGTCAAAATAATGACACGAAGGATAACAAGTCCCAGAATAACTCCAATTAGATGCATTTGTGATTAAGGACCTCAGAAGACAGCAGCAGGGGGACTGGAGAAAGGTACTGACCTGAAGAATACCCTCTGTATGCCAATGGGGAGGAAAGGATGGTGCAGCACAGGGAAGCAGGGGAGATGAGGTCTTGCCCAGCCCAGGAGCTACTCAATGGCAAAATTTCCTCCTGTTGCCTTCAGTGAATGCCCAAGTGCTTTAGCGGTGCTGAAATACTTCACAAGCACTTGTCAGTGGTTTGGACATGTTGAATCATAGGTTAACCAATTAACTGAGGAGCACAAGTAGAACACCTGAGGACTAAGGTGCTTGTTCACACCATCACTGCTACCCCATCTGACTGTTACTACAGTTAGTAACAGCCAACAGAAGCACCTCAGTTTTTAAGTCAGCTTCATAATTTATATTCAGACATGGTGCTGAGTGTCTTGTAAGCACCTGATTTTTTTTCCTCCTGTTTGATATTATCTATGTCTAATCTTTAAATCCAGACAGAACTGGTATGTTCTTCAACTGTTTGGTGGTTTTGCTTCAATTTGCTTTTTCTTCTTTTACTTTTCTGTTGAGCAGATCTTTAAACTGCTGTCACTTACTGACTTCCTTGTGGCATACATTTATACAACACCCCCAAATTCTACTGCAAAAGAACACTGTTTAATCTGCATCACTCAGAACTGAGGAGGAACTGTAACACGGGCTGTCTGTACAGCTTTAACTTGACCCCAAAGGCAGATGCATCAATATACAGCCCTTAATGACACAATCATACAGTGTTTTTCTTCAGAGAACGCCGTGGCAATTTACCACATGAGCAGTGTTTTCATTTCTGTTACTGAGTATCTCACCCTAAGCCTTGTGCTGGACAATCAGGCTGGCATATTTCCTGCAGAAGATTCAGTCAGAGGAACACAAGGGAACAATCCCTCTGTTCATCCCATCCCAGCCCTTGCTCTAACCACAGTTGCTGCTGAACCCAGTCATTTGTTTCTGCCAGAGTCTAGAGAGTCCTAGAGACATTAAGTTCCTATGCTTGGCTGAGGTAGAGGAAATAGGTAATTTTCATGCTTCCTGCAGGGTTGGTAGGCCTGTAGGCTTACTCCTTTGTGGACACCAGTGTCTCCCCCTTAAAATCCATGTCCATACCTCAGGTGTCCTTGGCTCTGCAGTACTGGAAACAACTGCTTTTTTCCTGGTACTCATTCCCATGTCGATGCTGGCCACTTGTGATTATTCTGTTTCCTTGCCTATGATTTTTTTTTTAAAATCTTTCAGTTTCCTGGACCAGAGCAGTGGCTCTGTGAATGCTGGAGAGCAACTAGCAGCAGCATGAGAAATTGATATTCTCTTTAAAAAAAATTAGATTTATAAGTGAAACATCCTGTCCTGGAACAACAAAAAAGGCCAAACAGAGGAACAAGAAAAGTTTGTTCCTTTTAGCATGAGGGTAAAGCTAGAGTGAATAATAAGGTGGTTGCTTTCCAAAATTTGGGGATGGGGCTGGAGCATCCATGGACCTTCATAATACTCATTTCAGGATAAAACTGCCTTTTCTTGAACTAGATAAGGGATTGTGACTCTGCAGAGCCAGGGGGTCCAAAGTCTTATGGAACCCTGGGAGGGGAAAAGAAATTACAGGTTGCCTAGTAGGCATATTGGCAGGCAGGATGTTCAGGCAGCTCTTCAAAGCGTGGATTGTTATAGCCTCCTATTTAAACATGTAAATTGTATGGTTAATAAAATGCACAATGGCTTTTATCAGCTCATGATTATAGTTTGGGTCAGCTGATCAAGAGGTTACATGCTTGAAGAGATCTATGTCTCTTCATCTGTATTACCTTGCCTGACTTAGACCCAGGTTCAGAAGATCCACGGCCCATATCTTGATGTCAGGGGAAGAAAGGAAATCATGTTTTGATGGTTTTGCAAAGAGGCAGATGCAGTGTATTGGCAACAAGGAAGAGAAGGTGATACTGGCCCCCAGATTGGCATAAGGACTAACAAAGGCATGTGGAGAAGACTAGGCAAAGTGCTGGAAGAAAGAATATGCCTGGTATTTGTTACAAACTCATATGGGATGCTTTGGTGACATGCATCTGAAAAGAGGGCCCCAATAGCTTTGAAACAGATGTGCAGAGCACTGACAAGAGATTTGCCATACAGACTCTGAACAGATTGCTTGCAGTGAGAACAGAGGTGGATGCAGTGGCTCTCCAGCATTGCTGCTGCTGGGAGGTGAGGAGAAAAACCTCTTTAGGTGCCCTCTTTTCATTTCGCTAGTCATCTCTGCTATAAATTATAACACAGATCTTGTGTCCTGCTATCCTGAAGGCAGTAGATGGTGCTATTGATAGCACTATTAATGCATATGCTAATCAAGTAAAAGTTATCCATAGATGAACAATGTTAAATGCTTGTGTATTCCTCATGTTCTTCATCTCAAGGAACCTTGAGACACTTGCAAAAATTTAAAACCTGCATTTTTATGTAAGTTTATGTTCAACCTCAGTGCAGCCACTCTTCTGTGTGTCAACACAGCCCTCCTCCAGAGAGAAGACAGAAGAAGATAGCAGAGTGATTGTAAGTGGCAAAGAACCTCGTTACACCAAGTCTCACTGAGACTTGAGAGATAATTTCAGGACGAAGGGTGCAAACAGCCAGGTTGGAATCTGGCAGTGCTAATTTAAATCAAACTAATCTCTCAGTTTTACATGAGAGCCCTTAACAACTTGAGGTCAGGCTGTCATCTCTATAACCTCTTGGGAAAAGCTGTTCTCAAAAGCCAGCACTGATTACCCTGTTGGCACATGGTAGCTGCTCTGCTGCTTTTCAGAATAGGGACTTGTGATCATTACAATAATTGACGGTTATTAGTCTCAAAGTAGCAGATTAGTCAAAAGCTATGGTTCCCAGTGGGGCAGAGGCAGTGCAAAGACACAGCTCTTGCCGGAAACAATTTAGAAAGGCAACTCCTCCACCTCAAAAAATTAAATTACATCATCAGTATGACGAAGTTGAAACCACTAATTTCTGACTCCAGATCAGTCACATTTAGAGGAACTAGCTAACTCCTTTTGTACCCTGTACAAAGTTCGCATTACAATCAAGATCCACGCATCCTAGCAGAGATGCTGACAAAGAAATGGGCCAATACACACAGCAAAGTGTCCCCAAGGATGCTGAACTGGCTGACTCAGCAAGACACTCAGCAGTGTGCTTTGTGTTACCAAGCTTTGTGGAAAACATCTGAGGTCCCATAAAACCAAGACTGGAATTTCTATAGCTAAAAGTATCAGTGCTTATAGGAGAGGCAACTCCTTATCTGTGGAAAAGAGGTGCTCAGAGCCGTGATGAGTCTAAGTTTTCCTACATATCTTAAGTCTTATGTGTTTTGAGATCCATGTTTCAGGCTATATACAGCCCTTTTCCAAATGCATCCAAACACACACATCCAGCTCTGCAAAACACATACCAAGTATGAGAACAGCAGTCTGGTCCAGCTCCCAGTCCACCTTAATAATCACCATTATTTTCTATCATTTTCCTTTGCTAGCAGCAATTCTTTAAATTGATCTTTGAATGTGTACAATTTTGTACTCTGTAGATGTCTCAGGCAAGATTTAAATAGCAGCAGATTGTGTTTCAAGCATTTCACATTGATGGAAATTAAAGGCCCATTTCCCAAAGCTTTTAAATACGTGCTTAATTTTGGACACATGAGCAATGCTATTGACAGCAAAAGGATAATTCACATGCTTTGCTGTACTGCTGCACAACAGCTGAATGACAATACAAATTGCTCAAGTGATATTTGTGGGATTACTCTACATGTTTTCTTTCAAAAAAATAAGCCTGCAGGAGGGATATCACTTGGCAACATAATTTAGTAAGGGGAAGAGGACCTGGTGACAAAGTACACACGGGAGCCTGAGGTACAGAGAGTCTCCTTTGTCTCAGTCTTCAGTTAAGACCACCCTTAAGCAATCCAAGGTCCCTGACACCTGCAAAACTGGAGCAAGGAAGACACAACCTTGGTGGGAAAGGAGCAGGTTTGAGGATATTTAAACAAATTGGACATACATTAATTCCATGGGCTCTGATGGGATGCACCCACAAGTGCTGAATGAGCTAGCAGGTAGCACAAGAGTGGGGCCAGTCTTGGTGATCTTTGGTTGTGTTGCTCAGGGGAGATTTCTGACAATGGAAAAAAGGACACTTCTGTCTTCAAGAAGGACAAGAAAGAGGATCCAAAGTACAAGCTAGTATCCCTCACTTTGATCCCCAGGAAGGTGATAGAGGAAGTAATTTCTAAACACACAAAGGACAAGATGATAGAGTAGTCAGCAGGACTTCTGAAGGGTCAAGCCTGACCAACCTGATAATAATGAGATGACTGGTGAGGGGAAAGAAAAGGACGTTGTTTATTTGTTCAGTGGACTGTAGTAGGCTTTCAATTCTATTTCCCATAACATCCTCTTAGACAAGCTGATGAAGTACAAGTTAAATAAATGGACAGTAGATTGAAAACTGTCTGAACTGCCAGACTCGGAGTCATGATCATGAAATCCAGTTGTGGCATGAATCCCAGCTGGAGGCCATTCACTAGTGATGTACCCAAGGAGAGTATGCCAATGTCAGTACTGTTAGACATCTTCATTAATGATTTTGATGACGGGGTGGAGTCTACCCTCAGCCAGTTTGCTGATGACACAAAACTGAGAGGAGTGGCTGATACTCAGGGGGGCTGTGCTGCCATCCAGGGGGACCTCAATAGGTGAGAAGAGAAAGCCAGGAGAAATGGGCTGACCTAAACCTCATGCAGTTCAACAAGGCCAACTGCAAACTCCTGCATCTGGGGAACAACCACCCTACATCTCAGTACCTTGTGGAGGCCAACTGTTTGTAAAGCAGCTTTACAGCAAAGGACTTGGCAATCCTGGTGGACACCAAGTTAACCATAAGCTATCAATGTACCCTTGTGACACGGAAGACCACCAGCTTCTTGGGGGGGCATTAGGAGGAGCATTGCCAGCAGAAAGTGATACTTCCTCTAGTGCTCGTGAGACACACATGGAGTGCTGAGTCCAGTCCTGGGCTCCTCATAGAAGGAAGATATGGATTTAATGGAGAGAAACCAGAGAATGGGCCAGAAGATTATTAAGGGACTGGACCATCTGTCATACAAGGAGAAACTGAGAACTAGGACAGTACAGCCTTGTAAAGAGACAGCTGAGGGAGGATCTCATCAATGTGCAAAAATATCAGATATGGGGGGAAGGGATAGAGAAAACTGAGCCCTTCTCAGTGCTATCTAGTGACAGGACAAGAGACAATGGCTACAAATGGAAGTACACAAAATCCCATTCAAACATAAAATTAAACATATTCTATTTTTTCCTTCCTGTGAGGGTGGTAAAACAGTGGCACTGGTTTCCCAGAGAGCTTGCGACATCTCCTTCATTGAAGATATTCAAAACTCAACTGGTCATGGCCTTAAGAAACCTGCTCTAGATGACTCTGCTTTGAGCTTGGGGGTTGGTCTGGATGAACTCCAGATTCACCTTTCACACCCAACCAGTAAATGGCTGTATGAACTGCATCTAGAGGAAAGGAAAAAAAAAATTCACAAAGTATGAATAGAAAGCTCTTTAACAAAATTTGAAAAAGTACTTATTTGTGATTGACTGAGCAATTTATAAAAGTGAGGGGCAGCTTTACTCAAGGGAAAGAAGTAATTGCCTTGTTTCATCAGCTTCTAATATGCTTAAGTTCATGCTTAATCACATTAAAAAACACCCAAACAACTCTATCATTCCTATTTTGTATTGTTTGTCGCCTTTTGTGGTATAAAAGATATCCCAAAGATAAATCTATGGATTGCAAACTGGCTTTGAAAATTTGCCTTGTGATAAATCATTGTTTTGACCAAAAATGTTTAGTCCCATTTGTTCTCAGATAATCCAGCAGCAGCTGCCACAGATGCAGTGCTAAATTTAGATTTACATTAAGATTTTTCATTTTACTTTTCCTGGTGGGTAAAATATAACTTTTAAAGTACAGCAGTAGAGCTGCCTTATTCAGCTCAATCATGAAATAATGGTCATTGCAATATACTCAAGCTGAAGGCAGTAAAAGCCCATTATCCTGCAAGTGGTGATTTTTGAAGAGCTAACCTTCTAGCTACATCTTTACTATGTCTTTTCCAAAGCTGCCAATGCTACTGTGTTTACATCACAGTCTAAATGGACAGTACTTATTAAGGTTTAAATTGTCTAAAGAAAAAGTACAGCCTAGCACAACAGTTATATCCAGTTTGCTTTCTCTTTTTATCTTCTGCCTGCAAGGTTCCAGGAATGCTTTAAAAACACAGCTGCTCTCCTGCAAAAGTCCTTTCTGTTGTCAGCTGTGCTAAGGGGTGCTCTGTAGTTTCCTCTTTTGACACAAAAACAGCAAATGCATTTCAAACTTGCAGAAAATGCCAGTGAAACTCCTGGAATACTTATGGTTTCTCTAGTGCAGGCTGAGTCATATTAGCACCAAGATGCTGGGAAGCCTGAAATGCTCTTAGAAATATTGTCTCTGTTGGTCAAGCAAAGACTGAGTTCTCCAGGTCTGACTAATTGTCAACTTTCCGCAGACCTTGGAGATTTGCTGACCTCCTTCACCATCCAGGGGAAGTATTAAGCTGATGAAGCTGCCCAGAACTGTGGCAAAGAAAACAAGGAAGGCTGCTATGGGAAAGAACTGAGTATTAGTATTTGACAGACTTTAATGACTATCCTCAAACTCATCTCAGCCTGATGCCAGTCATACCCATTCAGTTCAGTCCTTAATTCTAACATTTTCATGGTTTAGAGGTGGACTAGGAAATACTATGTTTATGGTTGGACTCTATGATCTTAAGAGTGTTTTCTAACCTAAATGACTCCATTATCTATAGTCTACTAAGTACATGCATACACTCTTATTGTGAGTGCTAAAATTTGCAGCAAACCTTCCCAAAGCAGAAGCATCAAGCCAGTACCCAGGCAAGACCTGCATTAGCAACAAATTACTTGAATCAATATTTGCTTCTCCAAGAATCAAAACTAGGAACTTTCCCAGGCAAAGGCAAAAAAAAAAAATATTGCTAACAGGTATACAGAAAAAACAGTCACAAGAGAACTGTAAGAACAGCCTTATTTTCCCATTAGGAGCTAACACAGGGATGGTCCACCACTATTTACTGCAGAGTTGCTCATGATTTTGCTATACTACGACAGAAAATAGATACTATAAACAGCAACTCTCACTCAACACTGTAAATAACTATCCTACAAGGAGGAGATTTTATTCAGTACTGACACCATTGGTTTCTTGTTTGAAATCTCAAGCACTGTTGAGACAGAAGTCAGTAAAATTGGTTCTCAGGCTTTGGAGTTTTCAGGCCAAAACCTTAGTTGCAGTTTTAAGCTACCTTTCACTTTAGAAGATATTTATAGTTACGAACACTGCTGAGCATTGTCCTCATTTTCCACTTAGTTCAAAAGAGGTGAAAATCTTGGAAAATTTCCGCCAAGGTTTTGTGGTTTTTGTTTTGTTTTTTGTGTTTTTTGTTGTTGTTGTTGTTTTGGTGTGTTTTTTTTTTTTTTTGTGGGTTTTTTTTTTTTGGTTGGTTGTTGTTTTTTTTTTTTTCTTTTTCCTTCTGCATTCCCAGCAATGGAAACAAACCAGAACAAAAGGAAGGGCCAGTGTGAGCCCAACTTGAATCACGATGCTTGCAACTGGCACACAAACATGCTCATTAACCAAATGTATTGTAGCCTGACTGCTGACAACACAGAGCAGGAGCTGAATCACAGCTAAGCAGGGCTAGACAGAGCCTGGGTTTGATGTAGCAGACTTTTGTGGAGCCAGTCCAGCAACAGAAAACCTGTTTTCTAACTTTGCATGTCATGAGTGAGTGAAGTAACCCAACAAGTACTTAAATGAGAGCACTACTGAGACTCATGAGAGGAAACCAGCAAAATTTCTGCTCAGTACAAAAATACCCTCAGTGGCTTTTTTTTTTCTCCTTGTTGATTTGCCCTAGAAAGTTTTTACCTAATTTTCAGCTTGTCATTTCTATAGAAAGAAGAGTAGGACCAAAGTTTGCTACACTGATTGAAGGAGAATTTAGAAAAGTGTTACAGAGCACATATGTTGCTCTTTCACAGAACACAAACCTGTTTTTGATTATTTGACAGGATTTGAAATGTTCAAAGTGGCTATGCTGTTACATACTGTATTTTACCATCTCCTAATTACAAGTTTCTGAATCACTTAGCTATGGTAAAAAATCCTAGAGGCATAAAATTAAGAAAACAGAGATAATTAGTTTACATGTGCTGTCATGAAGATCATGGCATTTCTGATGATGTTTTAAATATTTGGGATAGTACTGACACAAAGTAACTCAATGGAAAACAGTACACAAATAGCTCAGATTATTATTTTATATACACACTGGACACACTTTCCACTGAACCATGAAGTTGATCTCTACACAGCTATTGTATCTCTTCTTATCAATGCTGATTTATTACCATTTTTGCCTACAAGAGCATATGCCTCAAACATTAAATCACAGTAATTTTTGCCTCTTTGACAGCCAAACCAAGGGCCAAAATACCAGGTTTGGATGACACTGACCTCCCACAGCGGCTCTCAGGTATTGATATTATGTGAAAAAAAAAAGGCAGCAAGTGGGGAGTGAGCAGAAACTCTATAACCTTGAAGAAGCTTTTGCATCAATCACTTCACAATTTTAAATGCCAGATGTTTAAAAATCAGCAATGAAGGTGTTTACACTTCAGCACACTGTAGGCAGTGTCTCTGTGGCAGGGTAACTAGGAAGAGCTCAGTATAAAAGTGCTTGGAATGTATATGTAAAAACTGACAGTATTTAATGAAGTTAAAATGTTGCCTCAAAATGCTGCTGGAATAGCATAGCTTGTTTCCAGGAGTGAAGGGAAAATTGAAGCACCACAAAGCAACACTTGTAGAAAATTTCAGCAGTTCTGGATATCTTGTTTCTGTAACTCATTTGCCCATAACTAGAAAGAAGAGTTTTTAACCACCTACCAGCTATTCAATGTTTTCCTGGACTCATTGGTTTGGTAGCATTTGTATTCTGTAGCCAAATCATACTTCTTGCAGTAAGAAACCAAGGAATTTCTGTCTACTTGGTTTGTGTAAGAGATTCTATTGCTATCATATATATTCTATTGCTAACATGCTGTCCAGCTCAAATGAAAGTAAAAGGACTTCTAAGTTCTGCATAGCTTTGCATTAGAGCTAAATACGTTTTAACATGCTTCTTGGACAAGACTTGGAAATGATGAAAAGATTTAGGAAAATCGTGTCAGTAGTGAAACCTAAATTGTCAGGAAGGAGTGAAGAATCTGATTTGGTGATAATAAGATAAGGTCTGAGCTCTGTTTGTAATGAAAATGTACTGAGTTCAAATCAAAGGCATTTTTAATTGTGCTCTGGGTTCTTCTGTCAGAATAAAATATTTTCCTAGTTTCAAAGGCACTCCAGATACCCTGTAATAGATAGCACAGGAGTCATCTATCAGCACTGCCTGTCCACTATTGCATCTGTCACACATATTCCTGGACTGTTTTTCAGTGCTGTTATTTTAAAGATGACAGACATGTTTTCAATTAGAAAGGTTGGCCCCTTGACACAGCTCCTTTCACTGTTCTGTAGAAGCTTTATCCAAATAGGAAGGATAGTGTAGTCCGAAGGATGCTCTTCCCATTGAAATTATGTATACAGGCATGTCTGCCTGGGAAGGCACAGGGGGCAAAGAGGAGATTAGGGCTAATCCATGAATACTGGTCCCAGTTAGCTTAGCCATGCAGTTTTTAGCTGGGGCCACACATTCACTTTGCTAGAAACAATGCATGAAACGTAGCATCTGTGTACCCAATGGTTTAAATACATGTTTCAAGAAATTAACACTAAGAGGGAAGATTCCACTGGTGACCTGCCCAGTGGTGTCTGGAAGGTTGCAGTGAAGAAAGAGGATAGAGTGAACAGCAGATAGCCTTCTTGATTCAAGTGATCCCACTGTCCCAGTTGCAAGAGGGGATGTGTGCATGACCCATCTACAGACAAGCACTTCACAACATGCCCAGTCACCAGAATAACCCCTTATTTGTTAGTTGGGGCTGTTGCCCCAGTCTGAGCTTCATGCTGGACATCGAGCTGTCTGAGGGGTCCTCAAGGACCACAGTGATGGCTTTTTGCTCTGGACCTCAAATGTTCTGAACTTGTGCCAAAGGCTTCCTACAGGGAAGCCTGCTGCTGGAGGAATGTTACCCAGACGATGTGTCGCTGCCCACCAGCTTGTCCTGCAAACCCAACAGGACAGACACCTGAAGACTGTCCCTATAGAATGGCACTTACAAGGTATCCTGGTTTTCAACTGGGCCTCCAGCTGGCACAAACTTGTTTCTGAAGTTTATTTTCTGCAGGGAGCATGTTCACCAAGAAAAAAAAAAAAACAATTTCCAGTATCTGTGGAAATTTTGCCAGTGATTTCAAAAAGGCCAGGATTTTGCAGTGGTCT
The DNA here is from genome assembly GCF_025592945.1 of Manacus candei. NCBI lineage: Eukaryota > Metazoa > Chordata > Aves > Passeriformes > Pipridae > Manacus > Manacus candei. The sequence continues at coordinate 37,990,509 of NW_026138076.1, read as the reverse complement.
GATGGTATCCAAGAAAAATGGTTGGGTCACCCCTTTTGTATCCATTTCTGGTCTTTTCAGGCCCCATCTACCAGAAAGAGTAATATTACAAATTAATCTAAATGCAGTTGAGACCTCAGTTTCAGCATAGTGAAACACTGCCTGGTGAAAATGATGGCCTTACTGTTACTTTTGCCCTCCTCAAAATTATTACTTTAGTAATAAAGTCTCACTGCAAGACATCCTTTAAAAAGATTCAGCAAAAGAGAATCTAACTAGGTATTAAAGCACTGGGATAACTTAATTAATTAATTGCACGGAATGGTGTGGAGGAGACTCTCATGCTTTAAACCCAACACTAAACAGTCTCAGCTTCTCCATTAAAAAAACCCAAACCAACAACAACCAAACCAAACCAACCAAACAAAAAAACCTAATCCACAATGACCTGTCAAGATTCAATGAACTTCTGTTCTCCTTATATATCCCTGAATATGGATATATCTGAGGTAGGTTAAAGATATGCTTTTAATGCCTTAAACCAACATAAGGTGCAGTTAGTAAATCTAAGGAGAACTGAAGATATTGCTTACAGCTAAGGCAGCAGGGCACTTTTTCCTTCTCATTTAAAGAAACTGCAAAAAATGGACATTGATGATCAAGTAATGGTTGCTGTAGCATGGCAATATAGTTCAGCCACAGAAACACTCTTCCACACACTATCACAGACCACAGCCACTTTCTCTCCAACAAGCTGAAGACCCTCAGCAAAAGGCAGAAAGCTTTAGAAATCAGAAGAGAGAAGCTAGGAGATACTGAAAGAAGTGCGAAGAAACGCTTGCCCTTGAAACAAGGGTGACTTCGCCAGATGAGTTCTCTTGCTTTCATGTGCACAATCCTCTGATTGCTTTAACATTCAGACTTTGAGCACTCATCCCCTCAGGGTTTAGGGCTGCCAGTAGAGCCTGTTATTCCCTATATCTCAAGTTCCATGTAAAAATACCCAGGAGAGAAGATTATAGCTTTAGCATCTCCTGATCACTGTTGCATTCACAGACACAAAAGCCACATTGATGTAAACTGAATATTTGCCCCACTCCCCCATCTGTTTCAAGTGACTATACAGGCTATGCCAGCTCCGCCTCCACGGCCAGGCTGTTTCCTATCAGCCCAGATGCCTCAAGCTGTTATTAGCTATTATGCTATTGATCATCGTTATCTCTCAGACACATCTTCAGAGATAAGCTTGAATTTGCAGATGCTCTCTGCCTCCCAAACCTTCTCTGCTTGAACAGACCCATGAAATCCGGAATGTGAAATGCGTATTACCATAGACTTTCACTACAGCAGCATGCAATGAACCCCCTGATGACACTTGGTGAACAGAAGGAGTTGTCCTCAAAGCACTGCTGGAGTTGCAGTGTGCTCACCCACAGCCACACACTGCCAGCTGAAAAATTAACCTAATACAAATTCATGGGAATGGGATTAAAAGGTCACTTGATGGTGATTAGCAACCCCCCAAGCCTTCTGTTTAGTGTTGTTAGCAACCCCATATATATATATAGTAGCTATGAGATACTTCCTGTGCCTTCCTGGTAGAGACACATTGTTGCATGGCTTTAGACAAAGAAGTACACATATCAACCAGACACAAAACTGCCTTCAGGCCTGGAGGTGGGACTGCAGCCTTTCCCAAAGCAGAGGGGAAGCAACAGGATCTGTGGCACAGCCATGGGGCCACAGCAGTGTTTTCAGGCCCTACATGTGGCAAGGAAGGAAACCCCCATGAGGCTGCAGGGATTAGGGGGAGCTCAGGGACCAGGCTCTCATTCCGCCAGCTGGGGTTGGGAAGATTATATGCAGATGTGGGAACAGCCACAGCAAACAAGAGCACTTTCCCCCTCAGTCACTTCTGAATATAAACACTATGACAAGCAAATTACTAACTAAATCAAGGGCACTTCAGTGGAGGGGCTGAATCCCCTACAGGTAGCATTAACAGCCTCGTCAGCCTCTCACAAGTGTTCAGTGACTCCATATTCAGGTAACAGCAAGAAAGCCATTCAGGAGGCGAGAGCCCTTTGACACCAGGCACTGTAGAGCTTGGGATAGTTTCCCTCCCCTGTGAGTCTGCAGTCCCAGGAGGGCTGGAACAAAACAGAACAGCAAAACAAAACGATTTGGGACTAGGAGGTGGAAAAATAGTCAATAAACTGTGCTCTGTCAACTCTGAACATTGAATTTCTGACAAAAGCTCAATTAAGTTAAACCTCAAAAAGTAACAGTGTAGTATGTGTAACCTCCCCAAAATGTGCAAAGTTCAGTCTCACTAGCTACAGGACAGCGAGTTGTGCAAGTCAGATTCAGATCTTAGGTGTATGGAGTTATTCAGATTCAAAGTTAGTTCAGCAGCAGCTATTAAGTGACTTATGGCTTTGTTGCAGTCAATAGCACTATGTTCATTAACTCCAGCTGATAATCTGGCCCTTGGGGTTTGATTCAGATACAAATCTTTAATCAACTAAACACCAACATAAGAAGCTGCAGATGCATTTGCGGACAGTCCATTGATTAGAACAGGAAGAAAGAGGTGATTTTTTCCATGTATGTTTAACAGCTATGCTTTGAATTGTTTTTAAATCTAACATCAGTCAGACCCAATATGTCTCTTTAGAGGAAGCTACATAAACCAGAGTCCCTGCCCTTTTATATGAAAGAACAACGCAGTGCAGCTGAGGGGTATGATGGGCATTATTATTCTCAATACACTGCAGTCTCATTACATTCCAGGGCAGTCGTCCGAGTCGATTGCAATGCCCAGAGCACTGGTGATTGCAGTCCAGGGGCTGGTTGAACTAAAAGCCAACTAGGATGCTGAAAGAATAGGTAAATGCAGATTCCCTCTGCCTTTCAGAAGGAAATTAAAGCTTTTAATTTTGTTTCCTAGTAAGAATCTCCCTGCTGAGCAATGCTGTGCTCTGGTGCCCAAGATTCTCCTGGAGGCCCCACAGCTCAGGAATTTCTTTAGTCTGATCAATGCTTAAGCCTAAGGAGTGGTAAGACTTCCAGAGGGAATTCTTACTGAAAAGGTAGGGTAGGGTGGGATTAAGCCAAAGAGAAATCCTTTCTCTACAACCCCTGCATGTGATCCTAGGAAGAAGACAGCATTAATATAACATTATACTTGGTCTGGACAAGAGGAAGCTGTGGCCTCTGGGGTGAAGTGAAGGTCACAGGCAGAGCTGGCTGCTGGCTAGCTACCAGGCTGTGTCCATCTTGCAGGGACAGTTTGGCCCAAAGCCCAACATGAAGGTAACAGGACATTTGCTCCAGTGGGCTTCCCACAACCTCACCCTCCATCAAAAAAAGCCTTGGCTGCCTCCTTTCCTTTGATCCAGGTACGACTGTAAGTAGTAATCACAGGACTTCAGAGGTGGCATTGAAGAGTAACCAAAGCATGTACTGCCTGAGGGCAGCCTGGGCTGCACAGAGAAAATGGTGTGGATACTGTGCCTTATTCACCCTTCTGCAGAGGGCATGCTGTGAAGTGTCCCTACATAACATGAGAGATGGAGAGGTGCCATGGGCAGCACTGAGATGTGTCATTGGTCTGTTAGTGATGCTACTGCAGGTTTGTATGGCAGGTGCTTGGGCAGATGGACAGACAAGCATTGATTTACAAATTCTTCCAGGAAGCAGCATTATTTAATGCATTTAATTAGCAGAGCTTCTCCACTAATTTTGTCTGCTTAGCAAAGGGATGCAAAGGCTGCCAGCCTCCACTTACTGGAGACCAGCCTGGAGACCTTTGCTTCCTCTTGAGCCCTGTGGGAGGTGAGTAAACTCAGCTTCTGGAAGGCATTATTTTTCTGCAAGATTATGTCCTTTGCCATGGAAAACCCCAATGATGAACAGGTCTTCTGCAGGTTTTATCATCAGAAGAGACCCTCCTTGTTACCCGAACAGATTGTCTATTATATGCCAGAGAAACATGTTAACTAATTTTTGCACCCAGCTGACTGAGCTGAAGCTTACTGGTCTTGCATGAAACAGTCCTAAGTGATTTAGTTGGAGAACATTAGTAGACTCTGCTACTGACACTGTTTGATACTTGTCAGCCAGCACTGTCTCACTATGGCCTCCATACATTGCACCCTGTCCAGGCCATGAGCTGATGACCAGCTGGGTGGCTTTAAAAAACCCAAACCTGAGCACTTTGCACATTGAAGGGAAGAGGGGGTTAATGCTTCGGCTCAGCACAGAAACTATAAAGCATCCTGCAGTGTGACTGCAGCATTTTCTGCTTCTCAGCAGAAAATCAGCATATCCTAGAGAAAAATGTTCTCTTAGACTAGAGGAACAAATGCTTGCACCCTCAGTTACAAGTGACATGGAAGGAAAGACTTTCTCTAAATATGGCAGGTAATTAGAAGATTAAGCCTCTCTCTCTCTCAGACATTAAGGCCAAGGCTTTAAATACCAGTGCTAAGGTGCCTAGATCACCAGCTGAAACCTACCTACGCACCAGTGCTCAAGATTCCCTGTTGCCCAATGGCTTTGGGATAGCCTACAATAAAAGTGTCATCTACGTAAGTAAGAGTTAAAGTTGCCTCCACAATTGACAGGTTGGACATTTTGATGGCAATTTATACAAAGTGACACAGTCATGAGTCTAACCCCTCTCTTGGTGGTTCAGTAGGCAGAGACAGCACTACTCACTGGAATGAGATGTGGAAACTAAACCTTGGCCCAACACAGCTGCCCTCTTCACTGTATATTTGCTGCTCTTGTGAGGAACAGGCTGTATACAATCACTTTGTCACCAGAATCTCAGAAGTCGTGCTGGGTAGATGCCTCCCTTTGGTTTCCTTAATACAGGGTCATCCATTTAGAGAATTCTTCAAAAAGGTCATCTCAGGAAAAGGGAGAGCTGAGACACTGAATGTGCCAGCCCCAGGCCACGGCAGCAGGCACTATGAAGGCATTTCCTTTGCTAAAAAAAACCATTTACCAGGGTGTGATGTTTTGCTACTTGTAACATGAAAATTTTACTTTATGTGACACTTCTGATTCCCCTGGGTTTAAAATACAGTTTAGTCTACAGTTAGCTGAAACAGTTTATCAAGGAGAATATAAGGCATTGGATAGCTATATAGACATAGAGACGGTCACTGTCTCCAGAGGGGACAATTAACTTTGCAGTGCAAGAATCCTGCCAAGATCAGCTGCTTTCTCTAGATGTCTGTCAAGCTTTGACAGCTCATTAAAAGTTAGGAGAGAAAAATATATTATTTGCTTCACTTAGAAGCAAAGCATAGAGGCTTACCCTTTTGCTCAAACAATGCAGTAAAAATGACCTTCACTCTTCCCAGCTTGTCTATGCTACACCACAGCTAGCAGCAGGGGAGGACCCAATTCTGTGCACAATTATTGCCAACAGTCTTTTACTGCTTTAGAATTGATTCTTCAGTCAGATATTAATTTGCACTGCAAGAAATGATTTAGAGCTACCTGCAGGTTTAAGGCATACAGCTGCATCGATTATGCTGAAGACACAATTTCAAGATAATCTTTGCAGCTTGGACAGATAAACTTCAGATTCTTATTTTTTTCCCCCACTGAGTAGAAACAGAGACTCTGCAAGGTCAGATCTACTTTCAGGCCCTGCATGCCAAAGGCACAGTGTGAGAAAGAGTTAAATATCCATGTGGCACCATGGCTAGTGCTACTCCTGAGAACCATCATGGTGTTTGTGTGCAGTGTGTTAGCGTGACATTAAAATCAATGTGTGCTGTGTATACCTGCAGGCAATGCTTGGTCCCTGGTAAACAAGGAAGGCAGGGCTGGCATGAGAGCTACACGACAGAGGACTCAATAATTTCCCTCTATTCAAAAGATATCTCACTTGAAATACATGGCAATCCCACATAACTTGCCAAGAACATCCAAAATACCAGAGCACATTTTCATTCTTCTTTGGAGTTCTAAGGCTAAAAAAGTGCTGACAGTGCTTTTTCATACATGAAAAAGCTTTTGTGTCATGTTTCTCTATTACTCCAGTAGGTTACACAATCAATCTATATCTGCCTTTTCTGTTTAATCAAACCTCAGTCAACATATTTTTCTCCCACTAAAACCAACGAAAACTTAGGGTAAGCAATCTACCAGGGACTTCTTATTTCTTTTTGCAGCTATGTGTCTCACGGCAAGAAAAAGAGAGGGAAACACTAAAACTTCCAGAGGAAAGCCTAGCCTTACAGAGTTTTGTGTGTCTCTCTGGTAAGTCCACACAGTTGTGCCACTTTGCACCCCCGGGGCTGCCCTGGCTGGTGGGAGTACAGGCACACCTGCTGCAGCCTTAGCTCTTTTGTCCTTCTTTTCTTTGGATCTAACTCTATCTGTTCTTAGTCTCGACTTACAAAGTGGGAACCATAAGTTCAGCCAAGCATCTCAAACCGCCTTATTTCTCTGCTGAGAATCAAAACTTCTCCACAAAGCTGTACCTTTTCCTTGCTATGCATTAATAACATCACACACTCCGTGTAGTGCAATACCCCAACCCTGAGTCCCTCCTCTCAACCCAGGCCTCCATCCCCTCCACTTGACCGATTTAAATTTCACAATGCTTTGGAACCAACCTTGAATAAAGGCACCACAATTAGCAAGAATTCCATGTTGCATCTTACCTGCGGATTCCCTAATTGCCTCAGCTATTCTGCAGGATAAACAGTCTTCTCAAGCTGTCACTGGAGGCTTTCCTATCTCTCCTGAGAAAGGACCCTTACCCAGTGTTATACCTAGGTGTCTGTTACAACTTACTGCATCTTCATCAAATGCCTTCAGGCTCTTGGCTCCCTGCTCACTGAGCTTAAGTAATGAAGAGCACTTGTGCCTCTGCCCTCTTCCCACCTGTCAGAACCTCTACTGCCTCCTGAGCTTAATGCACATCACCAATACACCTGATGTTTGCAAAGGTGGCGAGAGAAGGGAGCCTCCTTTCTCACTGTCCTCCCTGCAAGGTTCAACCTGCCAAGACCACTGGTTAGAAACCGGTCTTACAGGAAAACTGCTCAGAGACTTTTCATCTAAATGAGTATTTTTCTTTTAATGAGCTCATTTTCATCCACATTGCAGCACTTGGGAAAACATGTCAATCACTTGATTTTTGAAAGCCAAACTGAACTCTTGTAACAGTGCTGAAATGCCTTTTCAAAATATAGTTTGTTCAACTGGAAAGGTGTGGAGCATCCCCGGAAAAGGAGCATTTAAACTAGCCCATCCCTTCCTCTACAGACCTTTCTCTTCACTATCAAAGCAAAGTTCTGCACTGTGGTGTTCTTCCCACTTGTTTGTTGCACATGCTACATTCTCAGACAGGGACACCAAACGTCTTTTTCCTCCCAGCATTTGGAAATGTAGGATTTTTTTTTGTTTTGGTTGGGCATATGACCTGTTAAGGAAATAAGCCACAGCACTGAAAGACTCAGATAATTTATTCAAGCAGAACTTGCCAAACAAGTTAAAGAAGTATGAAAGCTCTTCTGGAGCTGGTATTGAATGCCTCTCAGTGTTAGAAAAGTGTGTGATCAGAGCAGACTGCCAGGAAAGAGCAATGTGTACATTGTGCCACTACATGTGCTCAGACAAATAGAACAGAGGAGTGTGCCCTGGTACAGGGAGGCTTCGATGTCAGTTTTTTTCTTTTCAGCTTGCATTGGAGACAGAAAAGATCAGCTATGCTGAAGCTGGACACAACCACCATATGTGTAGCTATCAAAAAAGCTGTTAAGCTATACCATATACCTCTCCTTTTGTCAGGGGTTGGTTCTAAAAAGCTCCAGCTTCTGTTTTGGCAGAAATTAGGACCATTTAGGGACTGCCTTCAATTAGGTAGGCTCTCTCTAGAGTGCCGTCAATTAGTTTGCAGTAGCTCTTCCAGCCAGTATGTGAGCCAGGCTAGAAAGAAAATGTACAAAAAAAAAAAACAAAAAAACAAGCTCAGATTTACAGCTTTTCTCCCTGCAAGCAAAGGAGTGGACATTATGAGATCGTTACTGCAGCTCTGTGCCTGTGGAAAGTGTGCCATCTCAGGGAAATATCCTGTGGAGAAAATATGACTACTTTCTGCTCCACCTGTGCTGCCACAGGGGAACAGGCCAGAGAACCTGTCTTTGGCTTTGCAAGGGCAGAGACATGAATGACAGATGGGGAAGAGGGTACTCACCCACATCCAGCCCAGGAAGCAGAAGCCATGTACTGACTGTGTTTGCACTCAGTGTAATGATCTCAGGACATGTCCCCAAAGGATGGGAATGCACGTTAGGAAACACAAGACAGTTGCCAGTATCAATCATGGCAACATCCAAAAAGTGAAGAGCAAATGAGAGTGAGCGACCAACTGCTTCATTCTTCAACTGTCCATCATCAACTGAGCCAAGCTGAAAAGGTGGGTGAGTTTGGGAGGAGAGAGTGCACTGTCAGCTCCTAGGAAAATAAAGCCCAAGATGACAATGCAGAGGATAGCACTTTGCAGAGAGCCTCAGTTACAGTAAGTGCATCATTCTTCTCTGAAAGAAGATGGGTGCTACAGTCTGTTGTAGCATAAGCTGTGCAGCGGGGAAGTTAGGGTGTATACCAGGAAAACTTTCCCAGCAGAGAAATGTATTAGCATGCAGAGCCATGTCAGTGAAGGCAAAGAGATAAATGTGTAATAAAGAGTATTTCATGTAATGAACCAAAATTGGAGCATATTTTGCATTTGCATTTGTCTTGTATAGTTTGCAGGACTCATTACAGGGTCGAACCTAAGCTGCTGTACAGCTCTCAGCTTTCTTAACCAGTGTTTCTCCTTTAAATAGCTGAAGAAGTTAATGCTGGGTGCAGGGAGATATTTGGATATGACCTGAGCAACCATCAGCCCTATTTATTCCCCATTTCTTCTCTCCTGCAGCCAGGAAAAAACAGAGAAACCTGTCCACCAGCCTCTGCCTACAGAGCAGGCGCTGAAAGTGTCCAAAACCTAAGGGGAGCCCAGGAGTTTTGGAAGGGTAAGTAACAATGCATGGAGACAGCATCTCCCTAGAAGCTTTTCCCTAGCTTGAGACTTACTAAACCTAGGCAATTTGTCTCATTAATCAGTAGATCAGTAACTATCCCTGAAAAAGGAAGAGACACAAATCTTGAGGGAAGAAACATGAGGAACTCCCAAATCCCAGAGGGAGTAGCTTCATGGATGGCCTCACCTCTGCCGGTTCCCAGGCAGACCTCGTCCCTCCTGCTTCTTGAGGCCAGGGTGACACAGTCCAGTGGTTCCTGGCTCAGCACAGATGTGGGGGCTCTGCAGAACCCAGCAGACATTCCTGCACACCAGCCATTTTCTACCAGGCGCCGAGGAAAAGGTGGGTGCCGAGTGGTTGTGCTCTAGCTGCCAGTGTGTTTTGCACCAGCCCGTGAGAAAAATGTCCTTAACTGCTCAGCTCACTGATGTTATGTAAGTGGATTTAGAGAAAAAGCACTGCCATGAGCAGGTTTCTAATTAGGAAAAGAAATAAAAAGAATTATGGAATTAAGGCAGAACCTCAGCATGAATGACCCAAATCCCTTCCTTGTGCTGCAGTCCACAGCAGGCTATTAGAAAACTTTTTTTTTTTTAAAGTTAATTCATCACAAAGATGGCACAGCAAAGGCGAATTCTTTTGTAGGCTGGCACCCGCTCTTCCAAGCTGCTGATCCCACTTAATTTGTCTATTGTAAGTGCAAAGGACACTTTAGGAAGAGGTGTGCAAGCGCTCCTATAGATACTGCTGAAATATGACCAGCAATGGGGCATATCATAGAACTGCAGAATCATCATGGTTGGAGGAGACCTTTAAGATCATCATCCAACCGTCCACCCAGCACTACCACTGTAACCCCTAAACCACTAAACCATTTCACCCAGTGCCAGATCCAGATGCCTCTTAAACACCTCCAGGGATGGTGACTCCACCACCTCCCTGGGCCACCTATTCCACTGCCTGACCACCCTAACAGTGAAAAAAACTTTTTCTAAGCTAACCCTAACCTAACCCTAACCTTTTTTTTCCTTAATCTCCCCTGTCACACCTTAAGGCCATTTCGTCTGGTCCTCTCACTGCAAGCACAGCAGAAAAGACTGCCCCCCCCCAATACAACCTCCTTTCAGGTAGTTGTAGAGACCAATGAGGTCCTCCCTGAGCCTCCCCTTCTTTAGACTGAACAAACCCAGCTTCCTCAGCTGTTTTTCATGACACCTTTTCCAGACCTTTCACGAGCCTTATTGCCCTTCTCTGGACACACTCCAGCACCTCAATGTCCTTTTAGAAGTCAGTACACAGTACCCAAGGTGCAGCCTCACCAATGCCGAGTACAGGGGGATGATCACTTCCCTAGTTCTGCTGACTATCCATACAACCACCATACAATTAGCATTTCCTAATCTGCACTGGCAGCTTTTTGTAGGTTGTGTGCACTATCATTACAACTCAGAGTTGCCTACAATGAGTTACTTACTATGGCACTGGGTATAGGTATCTCATTAACAGTGGAGATGTCAAGCATCCATAGGTATCCATGATCTGACCTCAACAAGAGATAAGAGCACCCTACACTTCTCACAAATGAGGTCATATTTGTCTAAATACTAAATTGCAGATTTAAGTGCCTATGCTTTAAAACATTGGCTAGCCAAACTGGTCATTTATGGTTCTCAAAGGAGTAAGCCATTTGAAATTTGATGAGGAAATTTTAACTTTTCCATTCACAATACTGCCTATTGTGAGTGGAAACACTCACCTAGCAGAGTCATTTTGATGTCATTTGAATCCCTGAAGGCATGGTGGTTTCTTTAGCAGGTTAAAGAAGCGAAGCAGATACCCCAGGATGTAGTGCTGCTGGTTGTAAAGCTCACATCCTCAGTAAATCAGCTGATGTATGAACAAGAAGCCAGACTTATTCTTTATATATGAAGGCACTATCTCCCTGAAACTGCCACATTATATGATACAAAATCTGCATCAGATAGAAAATGTGCACTGGTCATTATTGGTTTGATACAATGATAGCTTATCTTCTGCACTGGTCCTTTTTCTGCTCCATCAGTCCCTTAGGGGGAAGGGATCTTTAGGCTTTTTCCTTTCTGCAGCAAGACTACGGGGATGAAGTACAAAAGGGAGACCTCAGCTTTCTGACCTACAAAGAGACCTTGCCAATTGTAGCACACAGCTGAATGAATCCAGGTACTGCAGGGAAGCACCTTGCTCCTGGAAATTTGGGTTCAGGACTAATGTTTGGCAGCCACTAGCATGCAGGAACCTGCACCTGACAAGGAACCCAGCAAAGCTCATTAATAAAATACCCTCTGCAACTGCACAAAGGAATGGGCAGTTAGTTGAAGCACCCTGAGCCCTTGCAGCCAAGACACAAGTACAGAAACACAGTGAAGGAAACAACTCTTTTTGGGGGAGAGACTCCAGCTCGGGGTGAGCAGACAGAAATTCACTTATAGCAGAGGCACCATGCAACCACATTATCTGTCTGTTCTGCTCCTCTCCCCTCACCATAGGAAAGTGCGTGCCGAGGTGGGGTCTTCCTGCCCTCTAGTAAAAGTCAGGTACATGGAAATACCATGCCTGTAACACTGCTGGATCAAAATACATTACTGCCACAGTTATCTTATGCTCTTTTGTACTCTGAGATAAAACTTTCTCTTTTTTAGGGGAGGAAAATGATTACTGTGATGCTGATGCTCTCAGCTTTATGTGTGTTGTGTGCTGGTGGATGGTGGTGACAATTTGCTACAGCAGTGACACAGCAGGGTTAAAACACTGCCTTTTCCACCTCGGCTCCTGGGTTGCTGAGCTGAATGAGTAATGTGTTGTTGTGTGGCAATGGACTGCTGAAAGGCTGAGCGAATTCATGCAGAAGGGTAAAGTAGCAGCTGATGCAGAAAAGCCTGTGCTCATAGACAGCTGTGCAAAGGCCACTGCACTTACACAGAAGGAAGCAGACAGGTCTCTTCTTCAGCTGGGACAGTGTGTGGAAGCTTCACCATGCTGAGCTTTCAAGGTGCCAGGTCTCAGGCCTGAATTCAGAAAGCCTTTCATAGCAGCTTTGACTTACAGACATCCACAGATTTAGCCAGAAGGTCCACCCTTAAAAGTCCTTTCTTTTCCCATGTCAGCCTACAAACAGAGACCCAGAGTAATTAAGACAGTGCTCATTTTATTGTACTCAGCATGGAAACCAGATGTAAAACAGCAAAACATTAAATTCCTAAGGGACTCAATCAAGTGGGTAACATTGCTTTAGTATCACTGTAAGACTTCTTCACATGCAAACTTCTGTTGGTATGTCTCAAATGAATGCCACGGTACACCTGGAAGCCTAATACTAGCTTTATTTTGTACAGTACATCACGTTCAATCAGTGTAACTATAAAATGAATAACGCCACAATAATATTATTTGTTGTTAGAAGCCCCAAAGTTAGTTTTCTTCTGCTGCTGACTGATCCATGGCCATAGGTTTTTGGAATTAAAAGTCCAGCTATGCTCCCTCCCTTTAACTCTGTGTAGAAACTCCCAGTATTTTTCAGTGTGCCACTGAGATCTTTATTTCACAACTCAGATGTGATTTTATGTGCCACAAACATAGGGATCTTTCTCTTCCATTTTATGGAAATTCCTCAGGGCAGTGTCTAAACTTGCTTTTGATGTACTTGAAATTATTGACTGTGAACTGGGCTAAGGGAAGTGCTGTCAGGAGGACACTGCAGCAGAAGGGTCACCTGTTGTAGCAGAGCTGCTGAGAAGCATCTGAGAGACTCATATTCTGCAGCAGACAACCTCTGGAAACTTTGCTGGCAGATGTCATTTATTTCTACTCAAAAGAGTGTCAGTCTAAGCAGAAAACTAACAAAAACTCATGGTCTATTATTTCAAATGGGGCTCAGTTGATGTGATTCTATTTCTAATGAACTCCAATGCTTGCTGTCACCCATAGTCTGTTTTTTAGAGACCAGATAAGGAGAAAATCCTTGTTTCTGTATTGCAGAGTGATTTAAACTTGCCTCAAGGTTGTAGAAAATGCTAAGCCTCCAGCATTCAATCAGAAGGGCAAACAGAAAAAGTCATATTAGAGCATGAGTGATGCATGAGACCTGCACACATGTACTCCCCTTTTAAATAGGGACACAATGTACACAAAAGCTTACCTACAGCAAACATTCTCCTAGAGGAAAAAATATTTCCTCTCTGTGTGATTTGGCTCAGTAGTAACATTATTTTTTCTTTAAAGCAGCCTGAATGATGAAAGGTAGGTTTCACTTCGCAAGATCTTCTTTGCCAGGTTTTGATGCAAAATCCACATTATAAATTCTAAGAAGGAAGGGCTGCTCAGAAAATCAAAAAGCAGAAAAAAACAGTAAATCTCAAGAGTTTAAAAAAAACCCCAGATGACAGTAATTTCAGTTTGGGTCAATTCAGCTGTAATACTTCATTCTTTTAAACATCTACACTAACTCAAGTGGGATAATTTAGGCCCCTAAGAGAACACTGCAGCCAGTTCAAGATACAGGACCTGACCTTCAGATCCATGAACCACTGCAGCAGCCAGTGATCCCAGAGATACTTGGTAGTGTGCACTATTTGGATAAGGATCTATGTGCACATCTTTCGGACAACTGAAAATACTGATCACTCATAGAGGCATTACAGAGACACCAAAAAAACCCAAACAGCTGAGGTTGGTTACTAAAACTGTAGCTGTAAGTTTTTAAGCCCATGGAGTCTGACAATCAGTTGTCTCTTTCAGAGCAGCTTTTCCCATAAGCTGTCTGTGAAAGACTTACTCTGCCTTGGTAACATTTTGCATTAATTTTTAAAAGGTGTAGAAGGATAGACACAGAACAAGATAATGGAGCTAACAAGCTAATAAAATTTGTACTTTCACACAAACCTTGCATACACTGAGCTAAGTAATGAAACACTGGAATGGTATATTCCATCAAGTTTCCAAACTGAAAACCAGCGGCAGCCAATATGAATTTTCCTTCAACACTGATCTTCATTTGGATTTCCACTTTTACCTTTAACACTTCAACATAGTAATGAAATTCAAGAGAAAAGCTAGTGTTATCTTTAGAGCATACATTCACCTTTTCTGAATTCCTTGAATATGCTTCTCCAAACAGTGCATTTTACAATTGCAGTAGCAGTAATAAACTGAGGTTGTTTGCCTAGAGGTTTTATTTGATCAAATTTGGATATATCTATAAATACTAGCAAAATATACAGCCTTTGGAAATGTTAATTTTCCTAAAAGTCACGGGATACCACCAACAATACGAAAAATGTGTGAGGTCAGAATGAAGAAATGGGCAGAACTTAAGCAAAACACTGGCTTCACACACACAGGAATGGGAATTCCTTGTGAAGCACCTACATCAACTTTATTTTACATGTCTTTTGGTCGCTCCCTTCCCATGTTTCTCAGCAATTCCTTCTTGTATATTCAAAAGAAGGTTTTTTTCCTCTGAAACGAAGAAGACAGATATTCCCCTTCTTGTCTATTCAGCTATTTCCCCACTCTTTTTTTCTCCAAACCAAGTCAGTAGAAATGAGGAAGAACTTCAGAACTTGTGCCCAAAGGAACACAAAGCTGGCTGATACCAACCAAGTGCACATAGACATGTCACAGCCTCACATGAAATCCAGGACTATACTGCAAATTGCCTGCACCAACATACTCTTTTAACTCAGGTTTTGTATTGGTAACACTGAAATGTGCTTATTCTCATCTTTTCCTAGTGGAAAGCTCCTGAAGTGAAACTAGAAGTAAATATTCCGTTCTCATTCACTGCTTTTATAAATGCAACCAACAGGAAATAGTTTCCTGACAGTAAGCTTGTTTCCCAAAATTTCTCATCTTGCAAAAAAAATTAATTTAAAAGTTACTTCAGCTGGCTAAGCTGCAACACAAGTATTTTTCTCCTTTTTTTTTCCATATAGATTTAGTCTTGGAAATGACAAAATATTTTCTGTTTTGAACCCTCTTTTTATTAGCCCAAATGGATTTCCTTGGTTTTTAACCATCCAACCATCAGCAATGTGATTCTGAGTCACTGGGCAGAGAAAAGGAATGGGGTGGTGGCACACAGATCATCTGCCCTACTCTCTGCCATACCACTACTCCAGGCACACTTTCATTTCTGACAAATGAAGACACCAAGAACAGTCTTTCTTGGCTGCTACAAGCCCACTCACATGCATAATATTTGCTAATTACTACCCAAAACATGGTTCTGTTTTGCTGCTGGTGAAATGTGTGTCATCCACATGAGGATTCATATTTTCATCTAGACACTGTATGGAGGAGTAAGCATAAATCACCAGTGTTAAAACTAGCAGCTTGCCTAGAGTCTGCCCTAGCAAGGCAGAGTCAAAACCTAAAATATTTTCCATGAGATGTGCTGGTGATTATCGACTCATTTTTGTGTGTTGGCTTTTGGCACTTTATTGCTTGACTTCAAACACACATCTGCAGGACTTCTGCCCTCACCAGACAGTGTCACGGACACTTTGCGTCTTTGCACTGGTATTTTCCCAGAATATGTGCTGAACACTACATTTTTTTCAGTTATGCCCATGCAGTTGTTCAGATGCATCCACTTAGTAAGCTGTCCATCAGCGCTTTGCGGTACGTATGCATTGGTGAAATTTTCCTAGAAGAAAGGTCATTTGGCGTGGGGAAGGGAGGTGTGGGTGGACTGGCTAGTGAAAACACAGCTGAAAGAAGCTGCAGGGAACCAGGGGAGATCTCCTCTTCCTCACAAAGAAGAATTAATTCCAGTGCTGGCCCAGCACCCTGGTCATTCATTGCCAAGCCCAGTTTGGTCTCAATAAAGCCACCCATATGCTGGAAATATTTTGCAGAGCTTAAGCTAAAGGATAAAGTTCATAGAAATTGGTGAATGCGCGATAGCCATTTATTCTCCTCTGGAAAAAAATATGACAATCCATTTGTATATTCAGACTGAGGATAAAAAGGGACAGTTCAGAGTAAGCTGGCTCACAGCGCTACAGGAAGGGGGACAGCAGAGAGAGGGATGCAAGCTGAGCCAAGGGACACGGTTTCACAAGAAGACAGGCTGGGCAACAGCTAGTGAGGGAAGGGGCAGAAGGGAGGCAAAAGGAGCAGCACAAAGCCTTGGACCTGGACAGGAGACAGCAAAAAACACAGACAGCTCAGGGAACCTCGTCAGGGCTGACATGGGCACAATGTGGGAAGAGACACTGAACTTGTCAACTAACCTGACCTAATGATACTGCCAATATGAATGCCACACAAAATTTCACATGAAACTCACATCTCAGACACTGCTAGGAAGGGGATGGAAACAGCAGTACTAACAGAAAAAAGGCTGGAGACTTTCCTCCTGGTAGGCAGAGGTGGGAAGACACTCTCTAATGTGGTGTTTCAGAATGAGCAATTCAGCATCACAAGTGGGAGAGGACTTGAAATAACGTACAGAAATTGAACAAAGACATGACATAAAGGCCCCAGATATGCACCAGAGGAAAACTGGGAGTCAATTCAGTACTACGCCTAGAGGTAACACCTTTCATTGAACTGAGTTAAAATATTGTATATTACAGTATTTTACTCTTCTGTTGGGGAAAAATTGCCCCAAAACAGCTACTATGAAGGGTTGTCAGTTGATATACTCAGAAAATCTGGCCTCCTAAATAAAATGGGACTACCTCAGGTTCACTTCACAGAAAAAAAACCAAAAAAAACCCCATTAATACTCATTTACACTGCGTAAACCTGTAAGATTTAGAGTAAGTTGTAAGATCTACAGAGTAAGTCAGGCATGTGGTACTACAGATGGAAAAAAAAATTATCATCATGATTCATGAAAAATCTTTAATGGAATAAAAGTAACTCCTATTTAACTCTTGTACTCTGCAGGATTACAGCATCCAAATCCTCAGTGCTTTGCAGGATTGATAACTAAATTTCCTACAAACTGCAGGAGTTCCCCAGCCTCCCATTAAGAACTCTAGTGGACAGAATAAAAAGCTAGTGGGAAACATATTTCCCAGGCTGAAAAATATTATGTTGAGAAATGTGACCAACATACATTTGAGACATTATTGTATATCACAATTCTGGAGAAACAGTCACTAAGCTACTTTTTATTAGCAGTTTCTATAACTTTTCTAACTTCAGAAATACAGCAAAGATTGTCTCAAGATTTCAGTACTGCTATAAAGTAAATTTTTCAAGTTAACAATATAATTGTTTATAATATAGAGAGTGTTAGGTAAAACAAAATACACACAGGCTAAATAAATGGTATTGGTTTTATGAAAGGCAGCAAGAAAAGCACCAAAATACTGTAAAGTAGAGGTGGCTAAGGACTTAAAAGGGAAAAAGACCCACACTAGACATGGAGGCTCATGGACAGGACAGCCTGCTCGTATGGGAGAACATCTCTGGAGAGAGAAGAAAGATCCACATCACTTTAAAGAGTGATTTAGAGGAGAGGTGCTCAGCACCGTGGGATGCGGGGAGCAGGGGCTGCCCACCCCAGCTGAGGAGCCAGAATGGGCTCACTGCTTTTGAAAGACTTGGCAGGAACACCCCAGCAGGCACCATCCCACTGGATGCAGGTACATTTACCAATGTGCTCTCCTGTGCCTCACCTGCTTATACCTTAAGCATGGCTGATGCGGGGGACAAAAAGCCCCTCTTTCACCTCCCCTTCTGGCCATCAAAATCCCATTGATTGAGCTTCTCCCAAAGAGACGGTCCTTCAGTCTTGATCCTCACTCTTTTCCTCATTCTCCATTTCAAGAGGAGGGGAAGACCTGGCTCCCTGGGGCTAACCTGAAAACAGTGACCCACAGTATCAGCAGAAGTGAGACTGCTCAGTGATCAATGTCCATAGCCTGTTCATGGATTTGCCTCAGCGTAGGTAACTTACACACCAGGAAAGTTGTCTTGTGTTAGATCTTGACAGCTGTTAAACCTTAGTTCCACCTCCCTCAGCTTCCCCCAGTCCACCCCTTTGTATAAGACCTCATGATGCACACAAATAATTTCCCATAATAATTCTGATAATCTCTCTGCTTCCTACTTTAACAGAAGGTGATGCTCTCCCTGCAACAAGGTGGCAATTGAAATTTGTGCTTTTGCTAAGTGCCTAGCTTTTCATCTGACAGTAGTTGGGATGGGGACATAATGTGGGAATACACCAGCTGTGACAATAACAATGGCACGATGGAGCATGTGGCTAGTCAGAAAACAAAGGGGAATAATTTTCCACTGTTGCTGCATCACAACCTCAGTAACACAACCGAACAGCAGGACTTGAGACTTGAGGAGAGGGATTTTCTCTACCACTGCAGAGATCCACGTCAGTCTAACACAGAAGAGGGAGCAGGTCGGACACAGCAGTTAGGACGCCTAAAATTCTGCAGCATGGACTGGAACATGTTGTGCTGCCTCCCTTTCAGTTTTTTATTTGAGGATGTATCCGAGGAAATGGATTTCCGTGTCTGACTGTTCTGGGCCCGGATCAGTTTCTCATGTTCCCGTATTTGTCTCTGTAAGTGGTTCTGGATGGCAATTCCCAGGGATTCTGGATCAAGGGAAGCACCGTAAACTTCCCATGTCATTCCCTGCTCGTCCCAAACAACATCCCTGACGTGTTTGGACTGCTTCACTTGCACTTTTGCCTCCATGGCTGGGGTGTGCTGCTTTTTGTTTTCCCCCAGGTTTGGCAAGGCCTGAGCTGAAGCAGGAATTGCTGCTGTGTGAAGCTCGTGTCTGGACTCCCTGGCCTGGAAGCCTTGCTGCTGGAGAGCTGCAGATGCCGCCACAGGATGGGCAAGACCTGGAGAACTCCCACTCAACTTAGGTGTCAGTCCTGCCTGCAGGTTCTGGCTGCTGGCTGTCTGAGACTGGCCAGTGTCTCCCTGGCCTCTGCTCTCCTTCTCACCTACATCCTCCAAGCACGCCTTTACATGGACAGTGGTAGGCTGGCTGCTAACGTTCATCCCTCCTTTAGGATCAAGCACCATTGAGTTTTCTTCCTTTGGTTTTACCACAGATTGATAAGGAATGGCCTCCCCTTGACCTGCACCCTTACTTTGCGCAGGCTTTTGCTCAGAGCTACCTGGGACCTCCTTCTGCTTGACTTCACTGTCTGTGCTACAGAGTAAAGCTAACGGGCTGCTTCCTGCAACACGGACAAGATCTCGCCCGTTGTTCTCGGTTCCTGGGACAGCATCAGGGGAAGTGTTGCTTGGTTCATCAGTGCCAGTCCCAGACTGTGATGGAGTTTGATTACTGGAGTCAAGAGCAAGCTGCTCGACTGGGACAGGCTTTGGTGGGACTGGAGCATCCACTGGCAGCTGAGCAGCATCCTTGCCATCATGGGCTTCACTGGTCATTCCAGCATTACGCACAGGTGTCCCTTGGGAGGTAACGGCTGCAGGGGAGAAGGGGACAACAGGTTTTGCATTATCTGCTGACACTGGAGACACCATGTCAGACGGCACCCCAGGCAGTTTGACAGGCTGGGTTTGGGCTGAAGCAGTCACAGCCATAACAGTCGATTTTGATGTGATACCAAGAGAACACGGGGACTTTTGTGGTGGGGATAAACTGTCAGTACGTTCAGCCTGGCTCAGCCCCATACCTCCTTGGTAAATTATGTGCAGTTCTTCCTTCTCCTCTGGAGGAGGATTTCCTTTCAAGAAGGCAACAAGGATGCTGGGACTGGTGGAAGCTGATTTGCTCTCCACGGCAGCCACAGCCTGAACCTCAGCATCTCGCCATGTCCTACTTTCAGCTTCCTGAGTCAAACAGCTGCTCTCTGGCTGAACGGTCATTGTACCTGTTTCTCTGAATTTGGAGAGCTGGGTGGGACCTGGACTTCCTGGCCTGGGGTCTGTGTTGTGTACAAGATGTGGACTCCTGTGGCTGAACTGGGCTGGTGCCTTGTTGCTCTGCGCCGCTTCAGCTTTATCTGTGGGCTGCAACTGCACCAAGTCTGCAGGCCCGCTCTTCGCCTCCAAACTGGTCTGTGGGTCTCTCCCCAGGTCAGCTTCGGTTTGCCTTGCTGGCAAGGCTGACTGACATGCAGCGGAACCATTTTTTTCTGCTCCCCTGTCTTTTTCCCCTCTTTGCAGAAGGTTTGCCTGAGAAGTATGACAGGATTCATCACCCCTGACAGGATCACCTGGGGAAGAATAATTTAACACCTCAAGTGCCGGCTGATCATTGGTCCCCTGAGGTTTCAAGGCAGAGTCATCTATTTGCGTCAGGGAGCTCGTTTTCACCTGGCTGCCTTGCACGAACTGCCGGGAGCTCTGGGGGGCTGGCATCATCTCTGGCCCTTGCCCCGCCAAGAGGGCTCCTGCTGCAGGAAGGGTTGGTGCTGCTGGTGTTCCGCTGCCCACTGGCTGGGAGCAACCAGCAGGATTTACAGCTGCAGGATGCCCCTCTGCAGCTGTGCTGGCGAGCCCAGGAGGAAAGGCTTCCTGCCGGCTCTCATTGTCCTTGTGGCACTGCTCACACCCCTGAGTGCCGGCAGCACCTGCGCATTTCAGGTCAGACAAGCAAACTGCAGCTGAGCTGGATGGTGTGCAAGGGAAGCCATTGCTGGTCCTCTGGCCACTGGGTAGTTGGGGCTGGTGCTTAGCAGACTGCAGGTCTCCCAGGTGCTCCTCCTCTGCAGAAGCTGAGACCACGGAAAGCTTGGCAGATCTCAGAGGATCTGGTACAGTCCCCATGGACTGTCTCCGAGACGTTGTTTGCGTTCAACTTGTCCTTGGAGTTTTCTTGCTGTTGGTGATGGGTTTCCTGTGAAGCTAACCTGTTAATGAAACAAACACAGTGTTAGCAGCAGTCAGATTTAAGTAAAAGCACACAGAACAAATTGATTTTACAGCATGAAAAGAAATACTTGCAGGTAAAGGGGAAAGTAAAGCACTCGACTGCCTAAAAGTCATGGAAAAGACAGATTTTAATGATCTCCCAGTTCTGAAGTCTGGATGAAGAAACCAATATTAGAGACAAAGCAAAAACAGCTGCTCTGCTGTCAATACATTACTGAAAACAATGACATACCTAGAGGGAGGAAAAAAAAAAGAAATTTGAAGTTAAAGAAGAGGTACAGACTTTGTAGAGGTGTTTGAGGTCATAAAATAAACTCACTGTGATAACATTCTCTGACAAGCCACGCATGGAAGGAAAGGCCCTACCTTGCCTGTTGCACCTATGTGAAGAACAGACCTGATTTCCACCCCTAGACCTGAGTGGATCCCAAACCTGCAATAAGCACCAGTTCCCCCTTCTTCTCAAGAATAGCCCTTCTAGCTCCATTACCAACAAGGACGTGGTCACAGGGGGCAACAGGTCAATTGAGACTAACCTGGATGAACCCAAGCCTCACTGATAAAAGGAATATGCAAGGATCACAACCTGCTGGCTGATGCAGATAAACAACAAGAGAAGCTACTGCACAGAACAGCACAAGGGTTGTGCACGCACTTACTGCTTTCACGCTTAGATCCTTTGAAATAATTACAAGGAAGCCAGCTTGATTAATAAATGGAGGTACAAGTGATCTAGAAATCAATTTAGGAGCAGGTGGTATGAAATTGGAAGGGGAACACTGAAGCACTGCAGAACAGGAGGGGCCCATGCCATACCCAGGGAAACATGAGGGAGGGATTTTAAGCAGGTGCAGCAGAGTTACTGAGGTTGAAATCCTGCCAGGACTGCAGAGAAACCATCGCTTCAAAGAGGAGGCGATCTCCAAATGTGGCTGTTGGCTGGGCATTCCAAAGGGGCTTAGCCCAACTTGGATTCTGTTAGAGGTCAAGGACTGGATCCCTGTCAGTGTCAGCAGAGTGGTGGTGGCCAGTGATAAAATCCCAACCCACTCTTCTTTTAAACTTCAGGCTACATGTGCTTGTCTAAAAAGTTTTCCCTGTCTTATGCTGCCAGGAAAACACAAGTATGAGAATTGGGAGACACCCTGAACATTTAGTTTTGTTAACCAGAGGGATGACGCCAGGAAAATTACCGTACCTTTTTGTGTGCCTCCATCTCTGCAGGCACACAGTAGGATCTCCTTTGCTACATTCCTAGGGAGATGCTGCTGGAAGCAGCTGTGCAATCACTCAGCTGTTCCAGACTCTCCCTCCCTACTAGCAAAATCAACAAAAGCTCTTTTCAGAAAACATCTCTCCTTCTCTTTCTCAGCCTGATTGGCAGCGGTATAACTTAGTTTTTGTAAAATTAATCCTAAGTTTCATCACCTTAGGATACTTAGAAAGAGCAACAGAAGAAACATGTTCAATGAAAGGAAAATTTAAAAAGTACAGCCAGTCTATTTTTCTAAGAAAAGAAAAGTGCTGCAACTTATTACTTATTCATTAAGCTTTACATCTTCCAGATATTAATAATTTATTATTTTTATGCTGTCTCTTTGGGCTCTGTCCAACCACAGATATACAGTCTGCTGGGTTAAGCCAGTCCTGAGAAACTGTGATCCTGCCCCTGAAGGATCCTGAGTTCCTTAGCTATAATCTGTGACAGCAGCTCGGCATCATCCCACAGTGGCTTTCCAGGAAGGCTAAGGATTGCTAAGATTTTTGAGAAGTATGTAAATAGGACTGGAAATCAGTGGGAGTTTGTGGCTGCCTACAAGACATCTTCATTCTATTATGTGCTCACTTTACAGACAGCCAACGTAGTCCTGAAGGAAAGGAGAGCCATTCCATGTTCTACTGTTGTACTGTAAACATCTAATGTCTGCAAGGAGAGGAGCAGATGGCTTCGGGAATCTTTTTGTCTAATTCTGTTACTGTCTTCTCTCCTTTTCCAAATATTGATGCAAACCAAACCAGTACATACCACTAGGCAGGTCACATATTTTTTCTATTTTTTAGATCCAGAGTTTATTTAAGAACAATTAAACAAATAATGGAACAAAACCAATCCATATTTTTAGGATGAGATGTACTTAGCAGTTTCAGAAGAAATAAAGATTTCAGAGAAAATCTGTTCAGTTCTTCACTATACAGAACCTGGAGCACCATCTTTTAACTCATACCCTCTCAACAGGGGAATGATTCCTAGTTTGTCAATTAAATTAACTAGTTCTACTCTGAACCCCTGCATGAATTCTCCCCATCTGTTTAGTGGCTCTTCCTCAGCATCACCTGAAACACACATTTAAACATGTGTTTCATGTGCTAGTTAAAAGAGATTCTGCTACAGAGCCCTCGACATATGACATCAACAGAGAAAATTCTGCCCCAGAAAATCCACCTGGACCTATTCTCGGATGTGGGACAACAGAGTATAGACCAGACATTTTGCTTGACCCTTGAACACAGGTTGGGGACATGGGTGATTCTACTGCCTGGAATGACTCTGAAAATGAGTTAGTTTATGAGAATAAGGTTTTTATAAAGACTATTGTCAAAGTCATGGGAGCTATTTCCTAGACTCCTCACTGAGCCATCCTAATGACAGGAGCCAAAGGCACTATAGTAGTCTAAATAAACACAGTAATTTTTGATAATGTTCTTACTGAAGAATAAATAAAAATCAGAAAGAAAGGTAAGTCTTAAGAAAGAGAACAACAAGCAAACCCAACAGATTACAGAATTGGAAAGGCATTTCTGTTATTGAAATCTCATTTATGATTATTGTCTCATTTTTATTATTTGAGTCCTGTTACATAGGAATGAAGAACAATGCTGGGACCTTTGGGCAATACTGTTCAACTGCCAAGACAGTGAGGATTCAAACAAACAAGCAACGCTGCCTGCAAGCAAATACTTAGGAGAAACAGATATACAAAACTCAGTAGTAGGCCAAAAAACATGTCAAAACAAATCAAGATCGCTGATGAATTTTTCAAGTCTTGTACCAGACCTGAAGCAATCATCCAAAATTTTCTGTTATTAGGAGGTGAAATTAGTATCTCCACAAAGGTCAAAATCAATTTTTAGTAATAAGAACAGATTTGCTACACCAACACAGTTCTTCTTCCCCTTATTCTTGCAGGCCAAATTAGCCTGCCTGAGTGTGTCACTCTCATCTCAACAAAGAATTATTCTATACCTTTTGCAACAAGAGGTTTCTACCTTTGACAATGTCTGTGTTTGGCTTATATGGTCTGGGAGGGTCCCTGCATGGCCAGCAGACCTTCACAGACTCTTGTGACTGAGTAGGTCTTTTTTATGTGCTGTAAAAAAAAATGCAGAAACACCACTAACTCCCAAACCAAGAAGTTTCCAGGCAACTCAATGCTGACAATGTAAAGAAACTCCTAGTTATTTCAGTAACACCCAACCCCCAATTAAACAACACTAAAATTTTTCCTCTTGCTGCTTATGAGAAAGTCTGCATGCTTCATAATACAAACCCATAAATTTGCAGGAAATTCCTACATAAGACTCTGCCTCCCATTCCCTCTTGAAAAAAATGTGAAAATGTGCAAAAGCACAAATAAGACTACCAGCATCTCCACCTGCCCTCAACTGTAAAAATAAAAACAATTGAAAAGAAGCTCCCAAACTAATCAAGCACTCCTTCCCCAACTCTATTCTCATTAGGTTTCTATTTTTTGAGCCCCCCACTGTTGGAGTCCTCTCTTCACCCTTGTCTCTGCAAATAGAAGAGCTGAGCATTTGCTCTTAACAGTTCTAATCTTATATGATCTCTCAGAGCATCACAAAAATCATTATGCAACCACACGGGTTAAAGACAGAGATAAACATATGCTGAACTGAGAATTCAGTCTCCATTCTCATTTCTTGATCTGAGAAAAAAGATAACGGCTCACCCAAACTCATATTAGACCACTGAATATAAAAAGCACAAAGCGCACTTCTTTAAATTTTAAACATAAATATGCACATGCGTCCTTCTAATTCTGTACCCAGTGGGGTTTTTTCCCCACATCATTAAGTTGTTGTTCTCTGTAAATGCTGTAACTTTCTTTTTTTAATGTCAAAGGGTGTTTGTTATTCTTTTTATTTGTGAAAAATTTGCTTTACGGGTTATTTTCTCCTAATTATCTGTGGGATTGAAAACTGGCAGTACAAATAAAGGGCAGCTCAAACCAAGGACATATTCATTAAAATACAAAAGAGGTTGCCCGAAGAGGTAAGATACAAGATGCAGAGCTTCCACCTTCCAGTGTGCTTTGGGATGCTGACAGGACATAGACTATCACACTATGACCACAGGGAAGCAAGAGGCGGCAGGGGATGCCCACAGATACCTTGCATACCTGCGGTTCCCAGCAGAGACGGGGCTGGCATTTCAAGGATATGGTGCCTGAAGTCCCACTTCGCCTTCTACACCTGGGGACTGCACATGTTATTGAGGGACAGACCTGCAAACACAGCATGAACCGGTTCCAGAGACAGACAGGGAGGTGGACAGCAGAAGCAACAACTGCAACACCACAGGGCTGCAGGACCTTCCATGCAGACATTAAGCAAAGCAGGTTGTATGTGGTGGTTTGCTTTTGACTGGCCTCTGCTGACTCAGTAGAATTTCTGTAACACTTCAGCATATACTGCTAAATAGCTGTTTACTTCCTCGCTATCCAGTGAATTGACAGGACTTTACTCAGCACAGATGGACAACAGCCTATTGCTAGACTGCTTTTAGTCCCTCCTAAAACCCTTCCCAGCACCTGCCCTAGAAGCACTTTTGAATCACGTGTGACGCCCCAATACTAGATCAGCTGGAACTACCAACTGGGCCACATGAACAGCCCTGAGGAAAACTCTGCTCCACCCAGGGCTCCCAGGGTGCAGCGGCTCCTCACTGGGTCTCACAGCTCTTTCTCCCAAATGCTGACACTCAACTCCCACTGCCTAGCCAGTCTGCTCACAAAGGTGTCAAGACACAATGAATGATGGAAACAGTGGAGTGAAAAATGGTAAATAAGTCCAAAAGAAAAACAGGGATAAGTGCTTGTCCCTGCTTTGTAATGGTAATAAACCAAGGAAAATCATGTGAGAAATCAAGGGCAAGATGCACTGCCATTTTCTGCCAAAAGGAGATGGCTGCCAATCAGCCTGACAGCTACTGAAGATTTACCTAGCAATATTTTGTACATGCTGAAGAAACATATTTTTCTGGTTGTTGACTCCTCTCATCTTGCTTCACAATGCAGAGCACGGGAACTCCCCTTTAGAAGGACAAAGCTCAGCTTAACCTGCTGCCCAAAACCTGCAGATGAAAAAATGGGTAAAGCTAGTCCTACCAAATGGTACAGTGGCTTCTGGGACTAATCCAAAGCAAAGCAAACTGCTCTGCACCTTCTTTCAGCTTCTGACAAACCTTAAATACACCCTGAAAAGAGGCCACAGTAACCTTACTGTGAACAACATAGTCTACTGAACTAGATGCAAAGGCATTTCTGATTAATATTAAATACATTTTAAAATCTAATATTTACAGTATTTTCTCACTGAAGCATGCAGATACTATTGGTGGATTTTGTTTCTGCAGGTACATGCTCTCTTTAAATATATGCTCTCTGTGCTCCCTAGACTCTTAATTCCTTAGAGTCCAGAAAGTACAGTGTCCAGCAGGCTGTAGAAGAGCCTCTCCAAAACCAGATCTCTCAAGTGCTCTCAGGTACTTAGCAGTGAGCACAGGGGATTGTCTAGCTATAATTTTGGTACTGCAGTGCTTATCCTAGTTTGGAAGCAAGCATCAGTCACTCCATCCCTACCATAACCTCAGGATTGCCCGAAGTCAGTGCTGGCCTAAGCAGCTTTAGATTGGTATACAAAGAGTGCACCCAAGCAGAGCTGAA
Organism: Manacus candei; assembly: GCF_025592945.1. Lineage (NCBI taxonomy): Eukaryota > Metazoa > Chordata > Aves > Passeriformes > Pipridae > Manacus > Manacus candei. Next base: position 37,963,638 of record NW_026138076.1, on the reverse strand, counting down.
CCAGATTTGGGGCACACCTCTGCTCCAGCTTCAGACAAAAGGGTGCAAACCAGTCCAAGTCCCATGGCTTGGGAGTGCAGGATGGTGCTGAGAGTCTGGGCACGTGACCTTGAGTAGAACCTTGCCCTGACACTTCAAAATGGTCCAAGGACACATGTGTACCTCAGCAGTTGCTCAGGGACAGATGTATGAGAATATATGCAATAGGCTTTTAATAGGCAGGCACACAGAACAAAAACTGTGTGGTGATCAAGCATGATTCAGTTCTACCATCCTGCTGGCAGTTACCCTACAATTAGAAAGATGTCCATCTAAAAAGGAAGTACAGCTCTGCTCTGATACAGCATGTTCTAGCCCGTGTCCCCATCTGTTCCCTGTGGGCAGCACCCATCTCGCCCTGGCCAGGAGACAAGCAGCAACCCCCACATCCAACTCCAGCACCTGTTCTCAAAGCCCTGGTGGGAGCCCGTGCACCGTTAGCAACACCATGATGTAATTCTTCAGCATGCATGTAAACTTCTTGCCTGGTTGCATTTTGCTTTTAATCTCTGTCAGCAAGTCACTGTATTGGAAGGGATCACATTATCCTTTTCTGTACCCTGATGCACACAGCTACTGCAGTCCCACCAGGGGCTTTCACTCAGACATTCCCCAGCACGAAAGCTGGGCTGGCTCTGCTGAAGATATCACCGTCCTGTGGCCATGGCCAAAAGTAGCAGGCTGGCATGTGCTGTGGACGTGCTGCAAGAGCATCTTGTTTGTGTGGGAGTAAGGACCAAGTGGTTACGAATTTATGGGTGCACCCTGATTTTGCGAAACTCTTCCAGGTTTCCAGAAGGAAAAAGTGGTGTTGCCTTGTGCTCCAACACTTTAAAGCATGAAAATATGGTATTTAGAAGTGGGAGAAAATACAGTATTGAGAAGATTGCTAGAAGCCAACATTTAGAGAGGAGATTGAAAATCTTGGTTTAAATTAAGAATTGTGGTATCATCTGTTGCCACTGAAGGTTTAAGCCTTCAAAGTTCACTTCTTTCTCACAGATTAAAAGCCTTTTCCAGGAGAAGCACAGATCCTCACATAATCACAGCCTCTAGAATCTCTCAAAAGAGCCCCCCGCATGGTCAAAGGGCAGTGGCATGGGAAGGAACTACAGGAGGGCTGGATGACAGCCTGAACATGCACCACCTCCACATCCTTCTCCCCATACCATCCCTTCCTCTGACCCCCATCCCCATCCTGCCCCTCTACTCCCCCACTCAGCCCATGCTCCCAAGCATCCTCCCTGCTGGCAGACAGAGGCCCTGGGCAGCAAAGACAGGCACACCTCCTCCCAGAGCTACAGCACCCGATAAAAAGGCTTTCTTCAGCAAGCTGTGTAAGTATGCAAAAGTCCCTGCTGAACACTGGGCTTGCTGCAGAACACCGCCAAGAGCCCGTCAGTCTTTCTCCTCCAAGGTGAAAGGGAAGGATAAATGGCTTTATGAAAACAGCTAAATCAAAGAACAACTACACTGACCAACAGCCACATTTAACAGCTGCATAAGCTACAGTGACATTCCTTCCTCATATCCTAGGCCACCAAGGAAGGGATGTGACATGCAGGTAAAACCCAAAATAAACAGATGTTTATTTTACTTTTTTTTTTAATTGCATGTTATTATGTTTAGCCTCATTTTTTTATCAACAGGTTTTTCTTATTTCAATATCTGACACTGGAAGTCATTTTTAAGGAAACACAGCCTGACTTCAAGGGTAAGCCATGTTTCAGGAGGAACATCTGCATGCTGCATCTCTGACACAAGCACACAAGAGGAAAGCAGCAACCTGCTGTCCACATCAGGCGACTCCATTTAACATAGCTCACTGCCACAGTATTTTTTTCCAGCTTACTACTGAGTAAAAACAAGACATGATGTTTGAGGGATGTGAACAGGAGGCTTTCAAACACCATTTTCATGTTTGATGTTGAAAGCAACAGAATTTCTAGCAGACCAAGTGGGAATTCACTCCTTATCTATCCTGCTATCTTCTCCTGTCTGATAAAAGTATGGTGAAATCTAACCCCTCATTAACGTATTTCGTGCAGCTGAAAGCTTTTTAATGTCGACAGCTGACAAACAAAAGCCCTGTTTTTTGTGAGAGCAGTTTAACAGTAGCCAACAATACATACCTTTTTCCTAAACAGCAATGCCAACGTGACTTCATTATAAAGCAGAGTGATCATCTTTAGGGATGAAAGCATAATGCTGGCTTAGTGCCCATGCAGTTCTTGCTTTTTCTGCTATGACTCTCGGATAACTAGCAACAACCAGGATGACAAGGTTTACGTGGACATCCATCTCTTGTAAGCTGGACCAAGGCCAAAATCACATTTCTGTGGTCAGGAGAATGTAACTACTGCTGAGTAGGTGTGTCTTGGAAAGGATGGCTCTAGGGACAAAGGATGTTATATACTTCTAACATGCTTTCAGATGCTTAAAAGGAAGGTTCCTGAATTTCATTATGACCTCCTTAAGAGCATTCCCCAGTGCACTGAATACAAATACTCATCTCATGGCTGAAGCATCCCCAGCAGAGGTGCCTAGGTAATTAGGCCTGATTTGCTGCTGAATAATCATATTATTAGTGCCCAAAGAAATGTATTGTAGCAGCACTTCTTGTTTTAAAACCAACCTTGTAAGTGAGGAAGTTTTGCCTTTGAAGAGCTGATAGCAGGATCAATGTCTTTTGCATAAAGTAAAACCCAATGATAATGTTTAACTCTCATGTGCTGTCTGAGAAAATTAAGTTCTCCTCATATATCATTTTAATGAAGATGCTGGGCTTAGTATTAGAGAAGGGAAGAGATCTTTACATAACAGGCACCTGGCAAAGGACATATCCATTGTCATTTACAGGCGTTATCCCAACGGAAAAGAACTACTCCAAATGGCATGTAATTAGGGAAGAAGGATGTAGTGCCTAACCAGTCATTACTGTAACAGAAATTTGCCGTACTGTGTGATTAACCTAAGAAAGGCATGATGATGATCTCACCACGTCTGCTCTTGTCTCCTGGCTATCAGAAAACACAACTAATGTGAATAAAGGCTGGCAGCTGAAACTGTGGCTTTTTTTTTTTTTTTTAGAAAAAAACCCCCAACAGTTAAAAATATCTTGCCTTCTTCCTGCTGCCACCTCAGCAGTTGCTTCCTGCTTTTTCACGTTGTCACTTTGCTCTGCTGTTGTCTGTCATTGACATAAGAGCAGCAAAAAGAACAAAATAATCTCCTTAGTAAACCGCCTCCTGCTAAACACCTTCTCAAAAAAACACGAGAGGAAGCACCATGTGCTGGGCCACTTTCTGTCTGATGTATTGAGGCTCTGCAGGAAACCAAATGGCTGCAGGTTGGAGGCCTTCGCTGTTCAGGGATAAAAATCGGAGCAATTCTATGGTATCTTTACAATGCTGGTAAATGCTCTTTTGAGGGCAATGACTCAAACCTGTATGATCAGCTAAGGCCTCTAACCTGCTCACCTCAGCCACTCAAGCTTTCAGTATGACTTCAGTGAGACCATTACATGGAAAACTGCCACCTCAGTCTCAGACTCTTCTTTTTTTTTTTTACTTGAGGCTATACACTTTATTTGGTTGAACATTGACCCTGCTGGAATTGGGCGAAACCAGAGATCAGTGCCTCATTCATTATTTTTTTGACTGATGAAGTACTGCATGTGGGACATGAGGAAAGTGGGATGTGCTAACTGAGCAGGGATAGGATGACACACCCTAAATGGCACCTTGCAAAGCCAGGAAAACCAACATGTCATGTACTGCAGATAATCAGTGACACCATTGTTCTTTATATTGAGAAATGATGGAACAGCCTGATGGTGTACAAAGCACTGTAGGCATGTGAGGGCTTCTAGTCACCTGGCTCTAATGAAGGTCAATGCTAGATATGAACATTTTTGTAAAATATTACACCTATAAACCACAGCATGTCTTCTTTGGTCTCCACCCAGTGCTCACAGAAGGTGTTGAAAGACACATCTGAGGAACCTTCTATATGACAGTGACTGCCACTGTGGCGGATCTGACCAGGTTAAATTGAGAGCAACCTGCTATTCTGGCTCTCAGCTTAAGTAAAAGGAGGTGCTGGCAGTGACACCAACTCAGTGGTGGTAAAAATCAACCCCTCAAACTTTACATCCCTAACTTGGAGTCCTGAAATTCGCTATACAGCCAGAGAGCTCCTCAGGATAAAGAGAGCCTCTTAAGTCTTCTCCATCCATCACTTACATGTGCTTGAACAGAGAGACTGCAGTGCTTCCTCGGGGTGAAGAAGCCAACTCAGTCACCAAGTCACTCTCTCGACACCTCCACTTTCCTGCGGCAAAGAAAAACACCAACAGCTGTGCTGTATGACGGCTTATTTTAGGAACAATTCATTATTTGCAGTCTATCCCACAGGTGTCTGATAGCAATGGCTTTTTAGAGTTGCTCTTGCAGGCAGCCGAGGCGTATAAAAATCACTCAACACTAACAATCGCAGGAACCATCCTCACTTCTGTTAGAATTGTTTCCTAACAATGGCTTATTCAAAACCTGCATTTTTATCCATAGATTCATTGTGCTTCTATCCTTCCAGCCCCAACAAGGGGGGGCTAAGGTACCCAACTGTCTGCAGCATTTTACACTATGCTTTAAATATGATTTTCACAGGCTTAAGGATAATTACATTCTCTGCTTCTGAATTCTTAAAAATCTGAGTGCTGTTAAAACAAATCCTTATTTAGCATCTGAGACCTGGGAAGTCCCATCTGTGTCAGAACCAAACTAAACCCAGAAACACTCCCCCAAAACAGACAATATTTAAGATATAGCAATGCAAAATCTGGAGACTAGTTCAATAAAACATGCTGGAAACAGAGACACAGCATGTCTTGTTCTGTAAACCCTCCCAAAGCTAATAATAGTATTGGGAGTCACTTACTGGAGGTGTCATAAGCCAAAGCTTTGCCTGTTGCAGCATGGCAGAGCTATATGCATACCCTGGACCTCTGCCTTATCCATGCCAGATGTACACTCTGGTCTGTACCCTGGAACTCTGCAAGGTCATGATGGCTTATATCAGGCTAATGTGACATTCTCACTCCTGTCAAAGGGAGCTAGAGTTTAAGATTTACACTGACCCTATTGCTGAGCATACCTCTTCTCCTCATTTCTTCTACATTAAAGACAGGCATATTTACACATTTACATTTATCAGGTGACTGAAGCAACTGAAGCACACTGTGATGGAGGCAGTGGTAAAAAACATTGACTTGAACTACTGTCCTTCAGGATGATTGCCAAATTGGTTAATGACTATAATTAGCATTAATTAAAATGACAGCTCAAACAAGATATATCACATCTGAGTTTAACAGTCTCAGCTTTACTGAAGCTGGCTGCCTCGACCACCTGGCCAAGCCCAAACCAGACATCCCCACAGGCAGCTATCCCTCCAGCTCACATTCCAGCTTCTCAAGCTACACACAGCAAGCAAAACATGCCCTCAAGCATTCAGAAAGAGATTTGGCAGCCCCAAGGAATCACTGAGTTTATCACCAAAAGCCCAGCACCTCCCATCAGGCTATACTCTTTTCTCCTCTTTGGAGCAGTTTTAGCTGCCCTTGCTTGAGCTGCAAGTATATGTAATCTGCAAATCTTAGAAGTGAGGTGAGGGCAGGTTATACCTTGCTAGAGCACAGCTGTGAGCAAGCAGGGCTGTGTGACAGCTTTGTCCTTGTTTCTAAGTCAGCTGGAGTGGAAGCTGGCAGGGTGTGAAAAAGGATCATTCACAGCTTAGCGTTTAATTACTGGACTCGCATTGAACATCAATGCCTCATGCACAGAGGCATACTTGAAAGAGCAAGAAAACACATGCAACCTTGGAGCCAGCATGAAAATCCAGACAAGATGGTTTATTTTCACACAAGACCTTCTTGAAGATAAGTACTAGATACTTCAACCAGTCATCTGACAGCTGTGAATGCACAGAGGCTTCCTACCACAATTTATTTTTATTGACATCCTATTTATGGATACAATTTATATTATCACAAAGTATGCATACTTACATGATTGCAGGCAGACATACACATACATATACACTTTGATATATGCTAACATAAAGATAGTCATCTAGCCTAATCTGGGTGATTAAAGCCAGGCACTGAAATCAAAGAAGTCTGATGCTCAGAAGTGCTGAATAATCAGAAATACCAGTAAAGCCAGTAGAATTCAAAAGTTGTTCAATATTTTTGAAAACACAATTTCTTTTATTCCTGTTCTTATCCAAGAAACGCCAGAAGGCTCTGACATACTCTGCTGTTTTGTTGGATGCCACATGTAAGCATAGAGATACTAAACATTCATCGCTTAAGCAGGCAAGATAGTGAACAGAGGTAGGAACCGGTACATTTTCTGCCTCTTCCTTAGAAGCTAACACAGCTGAAGATCACAGAGAAAACTATGCAACAGTCAGTGTCTAATGCCAATGATTTAACTACAGAACACCCATCTCTTACATCTCATCATCTACTACTAAAACCTGTGTAATCATGAGCACTGGAATCTGGCTTTAGCAATCCAGCTCTGCAACACCAGAAAAATTCTCAAATGGGTGTTTCCCTCTGCTAGACTGCCATATAGCAAGCCCTGAATCTACGAAGAGGGAAAGCAGACTGGTACCTCTGTTAAAGCAAAATCCAGAAAACCAAACAAGTGCAAAGAATATGCTGCTGCTAGCATTTGCAAAGAAAACACCCAAAACCCACAAAGCCACCACCTTAAAGCTGAATAAGCAAAGGATGTTACAGACTAGGAACGCCATTCACCCAAGAAAACTACCTGCAAACACTGCAGATCCACAAGTGTTCATACAAGGAGATAAGCACTTTTGGAAAGGGCTCTGTTAATGCTCTTGCTCTTCAGAAAGCTCAGGCAGGGCATGGGATCAGATGGGATATGAACGTAAGACAAGCGAGAAGTCTAAACCGTCTAAACAGGGCAGCAGTCAATGAGCCACTGAGCAAGCAATTCTACTCAGTTGTCTTTTCTTCTTCTTACAGATGAGTTGCTTCTCTTGTAGAGAGCAAGTCTTGCAACTGGTTCTGAAAGACCTTTCCTATAAACCTCTAGCCTGAGTGCTTAAGCAAGGGGACTCAGGGGCAACCAAGAAAAAATGGAAGAAGTATGTGGACAGAGGCAGATTGCACCAGAGGACCAAGTAAGTCCAGGCTACAGAGCTATGACAGTAAGAGCAATTTATCAAGTATTCATTGTATAACCATATGATCAAATGCCCAGGCCACACTCCAAGCAACTTGGCTGTCAGTAAGGTGACAAGCCTGCACCTTCATCCCTGCTCAGCTGCTGGTCAGCACAGTCCAGGTAATTACCATAGCCTGATTTTCATTCTCTCAGCTCTCTTCACTCTGCTCCCTAATCTATTTATTAACAACCCTAAACCACAGGTGTGGGCAGCCACAGGGAAACTGTTGGGTTTGTTCTACTCAAAGTCAGCAGGAGAAAAACATTTTTGCAAATGCAGACTGCCACGGGAGGTGGTTTGAGAGAGACAGATGCCTGGTTAGTACTGCAGATGGGCCCCTATTACCACTTCAAAACTCTCATCCTTTTCCTTGCCCAGGAGGATAGAAAACACATTTTCTCCCCTCATGTGTGTGGGCTTTTATTTTAAGGGAAAAACTGCAACATCTGGAAATTCATTAGCCAGCTGGCCTTCTCTCTGCACAGCAACTAGGTGAAATGGCTCAGTTGTTGAATTTCAAGGTTAGCATGCCTAAGTTTCTCCCACAAAACTAGAGTGTTAATGCTGACCTTGGGGACACCAACCTTCTCCCATGTGAACTCAGTAACTTCATTCCATTCATGAGGCTGACAGATCTCTACAACTGCTGATTGAATTCTGTCCAGGTAAGAAGGCAGGAGAAGATAAAGGGTGAAGGGGAGACCTGCTCTTTCAGAAAACAAATGAGGATGTGTAGGAGAAAGTAAGTTGGTTGGTTCTTGTGATAGAGAAATTTTTGGCCCTCTGCCTCCTGGACCTAGGCTTGAATGCTCCTCCAGCACTGATTCCCCATCTGCCTCTTACTGTGTGCTCCTTGCCAGACCATTTCACAGCTTCATATAGCTCAAGGCCAGGAAACTGTTCATAAATGGATGTTTTAAAATAATCTTTTGCACCATGGTATAGCATCATTTTTGAAAGACAGTTTTAACACTGCTTAAATATTTGTGGTGTTGACCATGTTCCTATATCTTGCTACCTCATGTTGCATGCTCAACTTGAACATTGTGAGCATTTTTCTGTCTTCCTAAGCCTCTGAAGAGTATTTTTCCCCATTTTTTTTGGTAATCTATCAGGTCTCTTTCTTTTAATGCTTGACCAAACACTATGCGGAAAGCTGCTCTGTGATCATACAGAAAGTATTTTTCTGTGTATTAGTAAATAAAAGGAAAAAAAGAAAGGAAAACAAATAGACTAAATAGACTTAACTAAAAACAAATGTGTACGTGCATAAAGCCTGCCCCCTTTTCAGTCAGAAACAGGAAACCCTCTCAAGAAAGGCAGAATTAGTCAGGAAGTGTATATAACCAATTAACCATTTCAACAGTCAAGAGTGAAGCAGTTAAAATCAGGACCAGGTGACTACAAGAGATTTATCCCAGCTAAATTCTGGTCACAGAGGTCAGCTCAAGAGCCCATGGATGAAATTTCACAGGCAACACACAAAGCCTTCAAGAGGGGAGAGAGAGAAAAATACTGCATTAATTCAAGGGGGAATATATATTGTCACATGCATTTCTTCTTCAAAATACTCTCCAAAACTAAGCTAATGGGTCTAACCCAAACTACTTCTAATCGTGTCTTTAACTCCATGGTGCAAAAGCTTAGTGGGAGCCACCATATGGTCTGCTACAAAACAGGCACTTTAATACACATGTTTCCATTCAAGATATGAGATGCTGAACCATTAACCCAGCCAGAAAAAGGTTCAAAGAAGCATCAGGAAAACTGCAGGAAGCAATCAGAACAGTCCTTTCTGAAACCAGACACAGAACTCAGAAGGTGTGTCACAAGACCTGCTCAGTGTCTTTTTCTCTGCAAATTTTCTACCACTATGGTCTTTCTTAAGTTCAATGATAGAAAGCTACCGCAACAAACCATTGCACAGGAAACTTTGGGTTTGGAACCTTCTGCTCAGCACACTGCATCCAGCACACTGGATATGGGTTCCAGATTTGCAGGAGTCCTGGTACAATTAAACTTTTTACTCTTGAGAGTTCATTATCATCATTATCTGCTGTTTAGGGTGCACCATTGCTCTGTTCACTGTTCAAGCCAATAGTATTTCAGGACCATCACTAAAGACTGTAGAGGACAAGGATTTCAAAGTGCACATCACTGGCTGGCTGAAGTATCACAGCTGAATATTATGTCCATTCATTTTTACCTCATCTGCTCTACATTCACTATGAATCAGCTAAGATAGGATGACTGAAAGGATGATGTTGTTTGGCTTCCTGTCAGAATGGCAACTATGGTGTATGGAACAGTTTCATATTAATTTAATAACTCTAGTTATATACCTCTGGTAAAAGGCCAAATTTATACCTCAAATGAACTACAGCAGGTCCATTAATGGGGTTTGCATCAAAGGAATTACAGCCTTTAACTTCAAGGTCAAATTTCACCTATCTAATTAAGTTTCTTTTTCTGAGCAGCATGTTAGCTACAGACTCCGGTGTGATTTTTAGAATAACAGGTGTGGCTTTGATTGCCAACTAGTTGAACTTGTGGTCATTAAAGACTCGTTTGATTGCTGAAATAGAGATTATAAATCACACTGAAAAAGAAGAAAAGTTTCAACAGACAAATATGAGACAAACTGAGGCTGAGTAGGTGGGATTCATTAGTCACCAGAAGGCAGGCTCTGCTCATGGAGGAACAACACCACATGGGTTGTGTTGGAGCATCCATACAGATGGAAGTGATGAGTAACAGCAAATAACACTTCTTTTATGGAGCTCATTACTAGGGATCATAGTATTAGAAATGTAATGTAATTGAAGCTTGTTTTCTTGGTAGATACTTGAAACTATTATTAGCTTTGTTGTCCTTTTACTTCACTTTTCTTCTCCTAAAGCTTTTCAAGGAATGGCTCAGACATTTTGTGGGTTTTCTCCTTGTCATCCACATGTTTGAGTTGGCTGCTAGTAGGAAGCTCTGCTCACATTCCTGCAGGCATGCCAATCTGGATACAGCAGACACATACAAATAGCCTGCATGCAGTAATCTAGCTAAAAAAAACCAAAAAAAAACCCACCAAAAAAACCCTCAAAACAAAAAACACCCCACAAACAAACAAAAAAACCCAAAGAAAAACCCACACAAAAAAACCCACAAAACTAAACAACAACAAAACAAAAAACCCACACAAAAAACACCCCCAAAAAACAAAGAAACAAAACCCCAAAAAAACCCAAAACAAAACAGGGTGCTATCTTATTAATATATTTATATATATATATACATATAAAAATATAACAGTCCATGCATCTTCTCATTCAGAGCAAGTGTGAGTGTGCTTATTATCCATTTCTTTGGCAAGCCTCCTCCCACCTTCCTGTCCCCTCCAGCATGGAAAACTGTAATTCTAAAATAGGTCATTTTATTATGAAAATATGTTTTCCAAGCAATATTCCCCTGAGGCCCTTCATATTAAGAGCATCCTTTGAACTGGATAAATACTGTTCTCCTATTTCCCAATATCATCTGCACATGTCTCTCTGATAATGGCCAAGCACGGTCCAGCTGCAAGCAATTCTCAAACAGACCATTTAATAGATGAGTATTTCTGAGGGAAGGCTCCCAGGCCTTACAGGATATTTATTGCGCTGTCGCCCCATGACTTGAGGTTTGGATTGTTCTCTTTAAGTTGATGTGAACACTGAACCCAGACAGGAGTCAAAGACCCCTCTTCTCACCAAAGGCAAGACTATCTCTGTTAGTTTCTGTGCTTGCCAAATGCAGGAGGAAGCTGCTTGTCCCTTCCCCTTCCATCAAGCTAATTGAGACTCAAACAATCAATAAAGGCTGGATTAATTCCCGAGTGCCAAAAGCACAAGCAACTAAATTAATGAAGCTAATCCTTTTGTAATACCCATTTGTTAAAACTTTTGTCTGCGTCTCCTGATGGAGCTTGCTTGACTTGAAAGCTCCAAAATGAATGAACAGCTTTTATTCCTCAGTCATAGTCTGCAATGCATCCTCATGCATTTTTTGCACAATTAGCGCATGGCCAAAACTACAGGCTGAATTTAGCTGATGAACCCTATGTTCTCAGGCATGAGATAAACAGCACAAATTCTGCACAGTCCTGACCCAAAGTCATCACATGCTGGTATGGTCTTCCAAGTCTAATCAGCTCTTGGCTGAGATAGGTGAAAGCACATTTGCAGCCACTAATGCTTGTGCTTATGGCATGAACAGGTTTATTTGAAGAACTAGACAGCAGGCAGGGACCCGAAAGCCTGGTCACTTTATTCTGCCATACCATGGACTTGAGATGACTCTTTGAAATGCCATACCATGGACTTGAGATGACTCTTTGAAATGCCATACCATGGACTTGAGATGACTCTTTGAAATACCACTTGCCCTTTCTGTGAAAATGCCTTTGGTGCTGCAACTAAGAATTGTCAAACCATAGCTGAATTTGTAATTTGGATACCTGTCCCTATGGACTGAATGAAAACTATGTTGTTTTTATACAGTACTGAAATGGGAGATCTTGTAAGGCTACTGTTTAGCTTGAGCAGAAATCTGGGTTCTTGAACTCATGCAAACCTTCATAGCCTCTTTACTGGCTTTTAACAGATATTCCCAAATTATTAACCTCAAGGGCAGGATTAACATATTTTAATAAATATGGAGATGTTGTGGTATGCTGCAGTATTATAAAGAGTTGTAAAATACCAGCCTTTCAGAGTAGAATAATTCTGTCATCTTGTTTCCATACAGCTCTTCTCAAGAGCATCATCTTTCTGACAAGTATTTTATCACATTACTTCTACCTCTTACCACACTCCCTAGCAAGCTTATTATATTTAATAATTTTCCTAATGATTCATCTCAAGCTTAATCTTTCAACTGTGTGAAGTTTTTCATGAAACTGATGTTTCAGAGGAAGGAGAGGGACATGAATGAAAGTGACTCTTTAGTTTATTAAATACTAAGGGGTGATTATCCTTCAATATTTTCTAGCCAAAGGACTAGCTAACTCCAACAGCCAGACTGCTTCTAGGAGAGCTGAGCTGGGAAGATATATAGGACTTTTACATCTCTCTGCTTTATGAAGTTGGGACCTGGTGATATCTAATTCATTTCTCTGTGCCCAAAGGCCATCCTAAAAGCTGCTCTGAATTGTAGCTCCAGCAGTCTAAGAAAATGGGAGCTTGCTAAAATGCGAGTGCCCTGTCCATATCATCTTCTTCACTAGAAGCTTTCTTATCTAGTCCATTATACCAATTTTCCAGATTTACTCTGTTGTTTGATCCTGTCTTTGGCAAAACTCCACAGTCAGAGTCCTGGAGCCCTATGGAAGGGGAGGGACTGTTCCCTGAGCACTGAACAGACAAGCTACTTTGCTAACCAAGATCTCACTGGCAGCACACCTTCACCACTCCAGGACTTCAAAATGTTTTACAGTTTCTTTACTATGACAAAATGACTGCCTGTGAGTAGAAAATCCTTTTCAGTCAGGCTGGCTTTCAGTTAAGGGACTATGCTCACCCCAAAGCTGCCAGACATCATCTTTCCCTGACCAGAGAAACCACACAGCAGCTCTACCTGCTACCAACAGGAACACTCATCTCTTCCCAAACTCATGTAAAATCAGATTAGTAACCAGTCTACTGTTCTTTTCCTTCTCTGTTTCACCCAGGAAAGGAAAAACCCATCCATCTGAAACTTATGCCTAACCACATAATTTTTTTTCCCCACATAAATGTTAATGAATTGACTCCTGTTTATCAAACGTAAGGTAAACATCAGAACCTTTGTTATCCTGTGTTGGAAATTCCTGCTGTTTCCATGATAACATCTTGACTGATTTTCTTAGCTTTCTAGTGATTATAGCATGGAGCAGCAGGTATAGTCTTGCATGTAAAAAGGGGTCCTGGAGTCACTGGAAAATTTCTGAATTAATTCTTCACTGACTTGACTGTCATCACTCGAGATAAGCCATTGCTTTTTACAGTATACTTTTAAGATTAGTCATAACGTAGCATAGTATTCATGCCCTCTATTTGAATTTGTTGGGGTTTTTGCATGAAAAGCAGTAAAAATAATTGCACAGCTCCTTGTTTCATTTTACCTTTCTTCTTTTTTTGAATTCCATTCCAAAAACTGAGATTTTTTTTTGTTTGCACATTATCATCACTTGGAAAGAGATTTTCACCACTAGAATGCAATCTGGGATGCCGATCACAATAGCCAATATTTGTTCAACTTTCTCAAAAAGAAGAAGAAAGCCACATGGGCATAAAGAAAGCCATCCTCTTTTTCAGGACAAAGTGCCAACTGGTGATAACTACATGATGATTTTGAAGAGCTGACAATATTCATTACCACCACTGAGCTACAGCAGAATCTCAAGATGCAGATGTCACAGAGAGAATTCAAGCAAATATTACTTCTCAAATTTTTAGAAACACCTTGTCCATTTGGAAGAAAAAAAAAGGTCAGAAAGAGGGCAAATAGTAAGATCTGCCTGAACGTTTCGTCACTACATTCTGCTTATGTTTGGTATATATTTTTTTCAAACAATAACAATACTTCTGGTTGCAGGCAATCTTCAAGCAGCCTTTCCTACACTAGTTACTTCAGTCCTAATCTATGCTTTAGTTGAACAAATATATAGTTGTAGCTGACTGAAGCACTGAGATAGCCTTATAAGCTCTTGCTGGAATTTGCCAGACTACCAATGCTTCAGGAAACTCTGCTCTTCCCCCCATTTGTGGGTGCATTAATGTATAGGCACACAAATGAGAGGGCATAAGTTATTCCTGTGTAACTCTGATCAATCCATAGACAATATGAATAATTTCAGACATAGCAATACTGCTGCTCCCTGGATCAGAAGGTCACCAGACCACAGTGAAGATTCCTATCTAGCAATGTGCTTCATATCTATTTTATCATAGTTGAGTTTGTTTCCTTAGTAGTGACTGTGAGGGTTGAATTGAGGCAGAGATGATAAATATCTCAGAATACATTCTTCTTATGATCCTCTTCTAAAAAACTTTTTCTCCACTCCCTCAGCAGAATATTTCTTATCCAAAGCTAGACATGAATGATATAACTTAGCTTGGGAAATGAATTGTTATCATTTGCCAAGTGATACAAGCTTTTTGTCTCAGCTCAGAGCTGGTCTCCCCTATGTTAGACACAGATACTAATATTACATAGAGATGCTGATAGCCCAGATGCTAATAGTTTAACAAAGCACTGGGGTGTCTGTCTCCCCCTTGATTAATTCTCTCTTGTTCTAAGAAAACTACTGTCAGATGGAGGAAAACAGGCAAGGAAACAAGCAAACGCAATTGTCAGTACAACATTTTACTAATGTATAATTAATACAGTAAAATAAACAGTAAAAGTAATGGGTGTTGCTAACACAGTCACAGATATAACAGATACACTCTTTTTCCTGGATCATTCAGTATATAACTGTACCTTCCTGGATGTCTGATTGATATTGGCTGTTGTAATAGCTTCCATACCTGCCACAAGTTCTGTCACACAGGATCATGGAGTCAGAAATGGGGGGTAGGGGAAAGAATTCAATATCTGCCCTCTGTGGACACACCTGCAGCACCCTACCACAACTCATTGTAATATTTGTGATTGTTGGCATTCTTCCCTCGGCTTAATTACTTTCCTCATGTATACGTGTCCACTGACAGAGGACAAATAGGGGCAAAATGGTATTAAGGCTAATTTCTGGTCATTTGGTGCCCATCTTTCCCTTCATCTCTCTCCTCCACACCCCACATGGAGTTCCAAGTGTTGGCATTGCAATTTTTCCCTACTTACTCAGCAGCATGCTGACACCTCTACCCTCTAGGATCTGCTGCCAGTTTACAAATGCGAACTCTTAGCCCTGGACTCCCAAGAGACAAATTGCTCAATGTTAATAAGTAACTGATCATGTGTGATTAAATTTTTAATCGGCACCAGCCTTTGTTTCTATAGAACTGTAACCGAGTTCAAAGTCCATGTATATAATAAAAGAGATATATGTAGACCTTTACTATTTTTACTATTTGCAAAAGTTAACTATACTCAGATATGCTCTCAAAAGGTTTTCCTACTGGACAGTAATTTAATTTCATTCAGAACATGTCCAGAAATTGTTTTCCCCCAGTAAAATTACCAGTCTTTCTTTTTTTGTTCTCTCAAAAAGGTTATGTTTACCTAAATGATCCAATGTGTAAGACCAAATATGGGATCAGTTTAGACATCCTGTCATGTAGGACTGAGGCTTACAATGAGGGCACCCAATTCATATCCAAGGTTAATACAGAAACAACTATAGGAGGCTTTTGTTACATTGCTAACCTGCCATAATAATATGAAAATACTGCCAGTAGCAACACAACTAATTTTAAAGAATTTTGCACTAATAGAACCAGTTCATAACACTGTGCAGCAGTTATGAAAGTTTTATCAGCTATGAAGTTGTTACATACCCTTAGATAATGTCAGCTCTTAATCCAGGATTGCTCTTAAATCCACAAAGGCATCAGATTTAGCCTATATCCCAACTCTGCCTTTAATGTGGGAGTTATAAATTAAGAAGTGATGCGCTGCTAGAAGCGCAATCATGAGTTACAAAATGTCGCTCTGTAGCTGTGAGACTGGAAGCAGCTTGCTTGTACTCCCACATCAGTGACAATTTCACAAACTGGAGGCAGGATGTTGTTCTCCTTAGCTCTGGCTGTGTCTGACAGAGAGAGTTTATATCGTTAAAAATAAAGGTGGCAGTAACAGCTGCAGGACCCAAATCTGACAAGGTTTACTACTGCCAACACATTTTGCTAAAGAAATCTGTCTAACTCTAACCTAGCACTTTCTGGAGAGACTTCAGCAAGTCTGAGACTCAAAAATACTATCTTCTGTCTGTTTGTCTGTCCTGGTCCTGTAGGATTAATTAACAGTCACTAATCTTAATGCTGGGCTAACCCTGGGCAGACATCATAACTTAGAAATTTATAACTTTTGGGACCAGCCACCCTATAGAAACATACAAATGCTCTTCTGATTGTGAAAGGAATTGAAGACAAGGTGTGACCTTGAGAAGAGGAAGCCTATGTTGAAAAAACTCAGATATCCCCTAATTTGGGGCACAGAAGCTGAGTTTGAATGGGTGAGGGAAAGATACCTCTCAGGTATCTCAAAATTTCATATATACAATTGTATAAACAATTGATAAACAATTCCTAAGATGCTGACACCAGCCTGTAGAAAATTCACCATAATTCTAGAGCTCAGTGGTACTTTATTCAATCAGATGTGATATCTAAGCTCTGTAATGACTTTTCAGACCTTTTAAGAGTCTACCACTATTTATACTTAGGGAAATCTTCTAAAGAGACATTTTCAGGGACTTGTAATGAAAAAATCTTCGTGAAATTCAAGAATCCTCATTGTCCTGACATTTAAGTCATTACACAATCAGAATATATTTTCCTGAATTCTAGCACTTTGAAGACAGTTAGATCATTCTAAAGGCTGAAACCTGGTACCTTAATTCATGCAAACCAACCTTACATATAAGCATCATCATGTCACTTACTGCATGGGATGGTCTGCATGTACAGGTCTATAACTTTTGGACCTTACACTGTGCACTAAGCTTGTAGACAGGGTAAATCAAGGTAGTTACTAACACACCATCCCCAGAAACAAAAAAGTCCCAACCCAAAGAGTCCATTTCAAAGAACTTTATTTTATATTCTCTCCCACAGCAGGTGCTTTCAGACTACTCAGTCTCATCCTTTCATGGAGATGCTACACGCTACTGGAACAACTGACAATATCCCGTCAAAACCACCTACGTCCAGCCCGTACTTTCAGATACTGTTCTTTCTAGAGAGAGCTATAAATCCAGGCTTAAGCATACTTCAGACCAAGTAAAACTCACAACATTCAAGCTCAAGACTTGCAACATAATGAAACTGTATGTGTTAGCCTAGACATTATACCCAGTAGTGGTATTTACAGCTCTCCAAGACAGGAAAGCAATTCTCTTTCTCTCCCACCAACACTTGGAGGCACAGCTGAACAAAAGCAGTTACAAAAATAAGTCACTGTAGTGGGCACTTTCAGTTTGCAGTTTGTATATTACTAGGTATAACTTCTCCTCCAGTAAATTTCAAATAACTTTAGGGTCACCTAGAGCACTACCAAGAAGAAGACAGACTTTTTAGGATGGAGGTCCTAAATTCTTTTGACTTCTAGAGGACACCAGAGGTCTCTTGTGATTCCTGAGCTGCAGATTCCCTAGAACTGAAGTGACAGGAAGAGGGAAAAATCTCTTTAATATAGGTAGATCCAAAGTTATACATATAGGAAGATTTAATCTAAATGCCCCTTACAGGACAGACAACCAGCTTCTGAGAAAACCCTGGCTCAGAAGGAAATGCAAGGATCACTGCCTGTAACTAACGGAACAGCAGTTCCCACCATGCAGTCGTGGGAAAGGAAAGTTTGTACCGTTGGGTGAATAGACAGGGGAATACTGAGCACGAGGTTATTATCTCCACACGTGACATTAACAAGAGCCTTTCTGGAATCCACAGTGCAGCACTCGGTGGCCAACAAGGACAGTGGTGGGGGCTCAGAGAAGACCAGCCCAGACATTTCTCCTGGGGAGCATCTGCATTCCAGGGAGAGACCAAAGGAGTCAGGTCTATTTATCTCAGAGACAACATTAAGTAGCTATTTAATTACTGCCCTTAAACACTTGAGCAGACAGAGATGATCTGAAACTAGATAGCTATTTAATCTGACAGACAAGACAAGATCCAGTAGCTGGAAGATGAAGTCAGAAAAGTTCAAAGTAGAAAAGAGATGTAACCGTTTAACAAAGAGATTAACAACTGGAGCCAATTATCCAGGAATGTAGTCAACTCCAATCGTTGGAAGTCATTCAATCAAAACTGTTTAAAGAGGCTGGTTGGCCAGACCTTGGAATCACTGGGGAATAGCCCTTAGAGTGCTTTATATTATAGAAGAGGTTAGACTACAGGATCATAATAATTCCTTATGAGTCTAATAAATCCACCACCAGCATTGTTATCTTGAGCAAAAAAGGAGAATGATGGAATAAAGCACTAACAAAGCCACGGCCTACGTGGGGCACAAAACACAGGCTGAATGAGAACACCACAAGACAGACCAGGAGATGGCAAGACCATCAGTAGTTTTGTCACCAACTTCAGCAGGATAAAGAAAAGGCCCGTGAAGGATCCGTTCCCAGCCACAAGGCCCTGATCCAGACGGGCGGCGAGGCTCTCACACGGGGGGCATCACCTGTCCAGAGCTCACGGTGCGATGCTACTTGACCGCTACATCCCAGCTCGGACCATCCTCCCCCTCCCTGCCCGGCGCCCCCACAGCCCCCTGGGGAGCCCTGGGCCACGCAGACCCCCGCCCGGGGGCACATCGGCACCCCCGCACCGCTGCGTCCACCCGACCTCGCCCCGGGGAGGGCCCCGGGGACGCCCCCTCGCCCGGGCGGCCGAAGGCGGGGGACTGGGGTTGCCTCTGGGGCACCTTCCGCGCTGCGACACCACGGGCACGTTGCCGTGGCGACCGCGCCGCGCATCCCTCCGGCCCGTCCCGGCGGTGGTGGGGGGCACCTGATCGTTTTTCCTTCCTTTTTATTTTTTTTTCCTTAAGTTTTCCGCGCTCCCAGACCACGCGGGAGTCAAAGCCGCTTCCAAGCGCCAGTATAAACGAGCAGAGGCAAAAAGAGACACCCTCGGCGTTGGCCCGGCCGTCCCTCACCCGCTGGGGAGCGGAGCATGACTCGGCCCCTCGGGATGCGCTGCCCGGGCACAGCTCGGTCCGCCCGGCACCCCGCGGCGGGCAGGGCGGGGCAGTCCCCCCGCCTCGCCCCGGGCACCTGCCCACGCACCCACCCCGATCCTCTCCGGCGCCGAATACACTCGGTGGTGCGCGTGTGTGTGTAAGTGCTCACGATCCCTCCACCCCTTACCTCCGCGGCGGCGTCTGGGGAGCCGCGGGCGCACCGCCGCCGCGGACAGGGATGACCTTGCGGAGAAATCCATCATCCGGGCAGGAAAACAAGCCCTTCCTCGGGGTGTGCGGCGGCGGCGGCAGGAGGGCGGGAGCGAGGAGGGCTGCACTTGAGCGGCCCTTCCCGCCGCGGGGGCAGGAGGGAGGCGGTTCGTGCCCACTACGACAAGAGGCTCGGGCAGCCCGGCCCCGGCCAGGCTCCGCCGCCGCCCGGGGAGCTGCGGCTCCCGGCCGGCTCGGGGAGGCGGGGAGCGCCGGGGCTGCGGCGCCGGGCTCCCCTCGCGGCCGCAGGGAGAGCGGAGCAGCTCCCGCGGGCAGCCCCCGGTCCCCGGGGAGGGGACCGCAGCACACCCCGGCCGCGCTCAGAGCCCGCACCCCGCCCCGAGCCCTCCCAAACGCGGAGGGCGCGGACACGTACCTGCTTCCAGGGAGACATTTCCCACTGACGCCAGCCCCACCCCAGGCCTCGCCTGGCTTTTATAACCCGGGAGCTGCCGGCTCCTGTCCTGCAGCAGGGGCTGGGCAGGGGGCCCTCGGCAGCCCCCCAGGAGGGCTCGGCAATCCCGCCAGAGCCCCGGGCTCGCTCTGCGTTGCCGCCTCCACCAACCGCTTCTCTCCAGCTCCTCAACCAAAACTACGAGCTTGAGCTGCTTCACGGCAGAGGAGCTAGAACCTCACATCCCAATTCCACCAATTCCGTCCACCTGTGTTGGTCTTGCATGTGTCCGCGGAGGAAGCGTGCCCACAGCCAGCCAGAGAGGCACCTCCCGAGCCCTCTGCCTGCCGGGTGGTACAGGTTTGCGTGGGGAATTGCAGTGTATGCAAATACGCATCAGCCCTTGTCACGCTTTCAGTTCGGATTGTTGGTTTTGATAGGCAAATTTGGCTTCCTGTATGAAGCAATGCCCTGTTTGCCTGCAGAAAAAAAAAAAAAAAGAAAAAAGTAGATCCAAGCAGCAAAAGATATTTTGGCTTGGAACTCTTTAATTATCTGGAAATCTTTGATCTAATTTCGGTTTATTCCCACCAGAGTGGAATTTTATCTCTCCCTGCTGCAATCACAGGAAATGGTTCTGCAGTGCCCGGAGAGTCAAGTACAGGTTTTCAACTGGGAAGATTTTAATACTTCTGCCATCATTTAGGGATAAATAGGAGCAGGATTTCAAAGAGCTACAGGACAAGCTGGGAGAATTCTGTTGCAATATGGAAGAGATTGAGGGGGAAAAAAGAACAGTTGACTAGGGGACCTAATAAAATAACTTTAATCGTCGTAGATATCAATGGATCATATTCCCTTGATCCATATGCATGCACCCATTCACTTCTTTGCCAAACACCCTCTAGATCAGTTATTGATCCTAAATCTCTTCAACTCATGGGTTAAGTGATTATGAAAAACATCTTACATTTCCTACCATAGCATATGTAATTTCTTGCCTAACAGTGGCCACTAAGATCAGCATGTATTTATGTAATAGACATTCCTGAATGTGGCTTTTTGGCAGTTATCTGACCATGGAAAATTTAAGTGATATTTTCAATATTCATGGACAATAACCATTTTTTTACACGTGACAAACCCAAATCAGCAGTACTCTTAAGAGCCTGAACATCCCAAGCATGAGCGAACCTGGAAGGAGAGGAGTGGAGAGAGCATCAAACTTCATCAGGAAAAGATTTATAGCACTAGCGCATCCAAGGCTTCCTAGTAGCTTTTTAGTTTGTTCTCTTCACCACCTTGCTGCTTTTTTTTGGTTGCTCTGGAGGGCTAAATAGAGCCTGGTCCTTACACTGCTCATGTCTGAATCTGGAAGACAAGGTCAGGTTGGCAGTCAGCATTCAACTCCTTTTCATTATTCTGCTAAATGACCTATTTTTAAAGAAACGTTGCCAAACTTCCTAGAATTAATCCTGCTACCATTGACATTATTACAGTGGAACTTCCCGTTTTTTGATAAAGAAGGAGAAAGGCTAAATGATGCAATTTCCTTTTGTCAGCAATTGTACTTTTATGAAGAGGTAGCCATCAGCACTTACAGACCTTGCAAGGACTTTGTGGGACCTCAGGGGCTGCTCAGCAAGGGATAGCTACAGTTACTGTTGTTTTCATAAGCTTTCCTAAAGATGACATTCCTTATCTGGATTCTTAAGAGAGACCCCTTCTCTTAATAATACACCCTTTGCCTGAGATATAAAATAACAGTCTTGGCATTCAGCTAATTAATTCTACAAGCTAGCCAAGCTTCTGGTGTCCTTTAATGTAACTTTAACACCCTACAGCCATCTTTTCCTTTCTTCATCTTTCCAACAATGTCCAAGTCACTAAAAAATATTAAAGCTATTCCTTTCAATAGCAATCTTCCCTGTCCAGGAAGAAATAACTTGCCAGAGAAAGGTGAGATTCAGGCTTCTTTCCAGGCAGACCTTATTTGTCTCTGAAACAATTTGCTAATTTCAGCTGCCTTAGTATTTACAGCTAATGCTTTCCTCTTCTGTGGAAACCAACTTTGAAATTAATTGAATTGGAAACATGGTAGGATTTTCAAGTGCTTGTAAGAGAGGTGGTTGACAATCCAGTCTTGAAAGTCGCAGCAATAAGAGCCATATACATTCAGCTGAAAAGACGAGGAAGCTTTTTTATGGGCTATTTTAGGGTTATTATAGCCATGATGATGATGATGATGATTTTAGGGTTTTGAAGCACCTTCAGAGCATGTGGAGGACTCAGTCCCAGAACTTGTGGGAAAGGAACAACTGTCATTGAGACAAAAAAGATAGGAATTGGGAGCATTTTGCTCCAAGCCCCTCCATGCCCATGCACCTCAAAAGTAGTGCCCAAATGTTTTCCTGCTCTGTTCAGGTAAAACTTTCTTCTGCTGTACAGCATTACTGAAAATCCCCATGCTGCTCTCAGCAGTCATATCTGAGCACTGGGTCTACTTGTTATCATCTAATGGACAAGGAAATCCAAGAGGAAAGAAGGCAATAATATGACTGGAATACAGCGCAACTAATAATTTTTTCCCATGCCCAATAGGGCATGGATGCTTTAGTTTCCAAATGCAGAGATCACATCTCAACACATCAATGCGTCACCATATCAATGCAAACCAGAAATTTAGATTATTCTGATTTATCTGAATTTTTAACTCAATCACTTGTGAGTCATGGCCAATGTACTATTTTCCCATCCTTTTTTCTTCTTCCATCTCCAACTATATGCATTTATTTTATGTCAACTTTTTGTAGGTCTTAACACAGAAAGCATTCATATAGAGGGCAGCACATAGATGGTTGCTTAGCTTTAAGCACTCTATTTAGCACTTTAAGTAAAGTCAACAGAACATGCTTGAAATTAAGTATATGTGTAGGTCTCAATAATATTAATAATAAAGAATACAACCTTTTTAACTTGCTAGTATTGACTGAGATAAAAGCATAAATTTAACTGCAGAGGGTTTTGTCTTTCAATATGTGTTAGACCTCACATATGCTCAGGGCAACAGGAGCCTGGATTTTCTAGGAGCTGCCAGAGTACAATCAACCATCAGAATGACAACCACACTTCTACAGTGTCTTTGAAGACTTTTGTAGAGTATTTTAAAATTTCACCTTCAAACTATATCACTATTTGGCTAAAAGAAAGTAAATTCTTTACCATAGCTGAAAAAAATAGTGGTAGTGGCATAACATTGTGAGATGTGCAGTTGGCCTAAACTAGTGTAGTTTAATTTACTTCAGCAGTGATAGGCAAATTTATGTTGGTGTGGATTAGGCCTGTTGCTATTGCCCTGCTCCTGCCATATATCTCAATATATTTTTGTATTTTGAGTTTTACTGACAGTAATACCAAATTTAAATTGTGTAGAAATCTTTTTTTTTTTTTTAATACAGCATCTTTCGTGTCTTCTTTAGGAAAAGCAGTTAAGAATACTTCAAAAAGTAAATTAAAGCATAACTTTTCCCAGTTCAAGGTTGAGTTGAAAAGGGCAACGAAGAGCAAATTTGTGAATACAGTCATTTAACATTTATACTTTTGTGAAGACACTTCCCATTAATGTGAAAAACAAGTGAATGACTGGATGAATATGTTTCTTTGGGACTGGGAGCTGAGCCAAAAAAGGTGCAAGTCCTCTGGTATGATAGTTGCAGTTGACAGCTGTATCATTAGAGACAAATGTATCGAGGAAGAAAACCATACCATACACAGAGTGACTTGATGCGTGTGTTTTGTGATCATGCACTTTATGTATAACCAGCAGAGCAGAGTAAACATTCGTTCCACGTGTTGCACAGCACCTCTCTCTCTCTTAACCTCTCACATACCTAATGGGCTGTACTGGGCATCTCACAAATGGATGCACTGTTTAGCCACAGTAATAACCCTCCTGGATCATTAGACTGAGGCTGATAACACAGTTTATGGCTAGAAATTATAGGTTCTGTTGGTCATAGTTCCCTTAAGAATGTTTCCCTTAAACATTATTGTCTTTATAAAACTACTAATAAAAGGGATACGAAGAAAACTTCATGGATCAAATAGTATGCCATTGTGAGAGAACTCAGTATTTGGAGTGTTTTACTGTTTCACAGTGGTTCTAAAACCCTAAGAATCCATAAGCTAGCTGCTGTACCTCAGGCATCTGTGTCAAATTTCAGTTAAAAATATGTAAGAAAGTGAATTTTTACAGCATTGTGAAAATGTCTTTGACCCTCACCATGCACCTCTCGAGAGCTTTTGCTTCTGACTGCTGTAAAGGTCCTCACAGGAACTTTAAACCACCCCAATACATACAGAAGGGACAGCATAGAAGGGCATAGGCAATCCTGGAGGTTCTTGGAATGCATCAGCTTCTTCACCTAAGTGATAGAGAAGCCAAAGAGAAGAGGTGTTTGGTGGACTTCGTATTCACCAACAAGGAGAGGCTCTCTGAGGATCTGAAAGTCAAAGGCAGCAGTGACAATCAGATGGTGGAGTTTGGGATCCTGAAGGGAGGCAGGAGGGTAAAAAGGTAAAAAGCACCCTTACAACCCTGGATGTCAGGAGAGCAGACTTTGGCCTTGCCAAGGGTCTGGTTGCTACAGTCCCATAGAATAAAGCCCTTGAGGGAAGAGGGGCCCAAGAAAGCTGGTTAATATTGAAGCATCACCACCTGCAAGCTCAGGAGCAGTCTATCCCAAGAGTTGATAGTGGGTCCAGTCTTTCTTTAAGGTGTTCATCAGTATATTGGATGAAGAGACAGAGTCCCTCCTCAGCAGTGTTGCTGATGACACAAAGCTGGGAGGAGTTGCTGTGCAGCCCTTCAGAAGGACCTTGGCAGCTTGGAGAGATGGGCAGAGAAGAACTGAAAGGCAGTTTTGCTGTGATGGTGACCAAGTACTGACACTTGCCCAGAGAGGCTGTGGAGTCTTCATCCTTGGAGGTATTCCAAAGCCATTTGGATATGGTCCCAGGCAACTTGATCTAGGTGACCCTGCTTGAACAGGGGAGTTGGACCAGATGATCTGCAGAGATCCCTTCTAGCCTCTAGCAGTCTGTGATTCTGTGATTCCTTTGTTATGATCGGAACCTTTGGTCAATGTGCTGTGACATTATGTTTTCACCCTTAGACTCTATGAAGTACAATTGGGTATGATTAATTTCCCATTCTGCTATTCCCATTTAATACATATTCTGTGTATTCATTACTGTGTTTCTACATGTGAAACAGGCCACACAGAAAAATAACCTCCTTTCTCAACAAATTAAAATAGGCGATTTGATGAGTCAGTAATTTATACTGTTTACCTCCTTTTATGTCAACAATACCGAGACCTGGAACAACCCATAATCATAATGATTATAGACATAATGAGCTGATTTATTACGTAGTCACCACATGGTATTCTGGTGCATATTCAGCTGTAATGATGTCAAACAATACGACTGGAAAATCTATCTGCTCAGACAACCGCTGCCTAGTGTGAACAATAAATTAAGCTAATGCAGTGTCAGATACATGGGGTCTCTGAATTCAGAACTCCATCTCTACTTGCATTATGTATATATCAAAAGCCTTTGACATTTTTAGAGTTTCAGGAGAAAAGAAAATCAATCAGGGATTCTTTTCAGGAGTGGTTATGGGTGCTGAAGGTAAATGAAGTACTCTTCCAATGCAGTTCTGTGACATGGGACCACTTACAGTTGTACATTTTCACTGAGTTTAAGAAACTGTTCTGGTTCTAAGTCTAGTTCTGCCTACTTCCTTGGCTGTACAAAGTGTTATTCCAGAGAGGAACATCCTTTGACAGGGCTACTGCAGCTACTTTCATACCTGTGCATTTTGTTGCACAAGACAGAAACTTCTCATGGTACCAAAAGAACCATTCTCTGGACCACTACCAAACTTGTTTATGGCTTACAGCTGCCTTCCCTACAACGTGGATTTTTATGCTGATTCATACAGCAGGTGAGATGAAAAGCAAATGTATTAGATGCTGCAAGGTGAGTAGATAAATGATGGATAGCATAAGCATGAAGAATAAGTACCATGAACAGTAGAGAGTAGAGATAAAAAGAACTGAAGATGAGCAGAGGCTTTTGCTTAAATATAAAGAATGTAAAAAACCCCCAAGAATAACTATATATATCATAGGTCAGTGTAGAACTGTATGCCCCAAAAGAAAAAAAGTCTGGATTGAAACCACTTGTTAATATGATCTCTAAACGTGTAAGTGCTGCATTGGAACAGAAAGCCTTACAGTAATTCCATGTAGCAGATAAAATAAAACATCAGGTGTTTCTGTTTCCTGCATATATTCGCTAATTTTCATCAGAATCCTGCTGACATATGGTCTGAACTGTCTGTGATGCAACTGTTGCTTTGTGAAACAGCATTCCTGGTTATCATCTTTGAGTTTGCCTGTGTGTACATTATTCCTGAATTCTGTATAAAAGTATCTGATTTACTTCCTCTTGGCCATTCTTTGTGTTGTTGTATCTATCATCAGAATATATCTATCAGTCGTCTATCTATTATGTTGTTTTATCTAAAATAAGGAAGTCAAATCTTTACAGATTTTTCCTTTTTCATTCATCTATTACATCACTTGCCCAGCCATGGTTCTAATAGCATTACTAGTATCAGAAACAGGTAAAAGCTGTTCTTTTATCTGAATACAAAGAAATTATATCTTTGGCTGAAAAGGTTTAGCTGTAGCTCAGTTGTGTTCAGGGTAGCTGTTTCTAGAAGCTGAGCTTGGTCTTTTTAAAAAGTCTGTTTTGTCTTTTTTTGCTCCTTTTCTTACCACAGAAGTAATTATCTCCACTTGATCAAACCACTACAGTTTCTCAATTTAAAGCAGGTCAGGCCCTGTCCTCTGTTTCTCAGGATTACTTTCTGTTTGAGCTTTCATGCAATGCTGTAAGCAGCTCAGTCCATTCACACTGGGCACCTTCATCTTCAGACTCAGCCAGCCCCATTCAGAGGGCTGCCCAAATGGACACAACTGCACCTTCCCTCTGGGGTCTTCCAGGAGAGGCTTCACCACAGAGCTCACACTGGCTTAGTTTCATGCAAATGGACAAGGTTTACCTGGGAGTTTCTCCCTTCCTCTTTGTCCTTGTACCTCTTTCTGCTAGGCTGATTTTACACTCTTTCTTGGTTATTCTCCTTTTGTACTCCTTCCTAGCTACAGGAATCATCCAAACACTGTCACTAGCATGAAGTACATGAATCATTCAAGCCAGGACTGAACCGATCCACTGGGACATATAGGGGGCCCATTCTATATGATGACCTATGAACCTAAGGAAAGCATTTTGACATAGGCTTTCTGGAGCATAGACCATCACTGTTTCCCATTCAAGTTCTAGGAAAACACATGTCCATTCTGGCTGTAGGTGGATTGCATTAGGGGCAGCAGCATGGTTATCACAAGATGCTTAGTCTGATTGTTATTTAAAGGTGTTTTTCCTCTGGAGTTTGGGACATCCCTCCAAAATATGAACTAGTCAAGGTTCAGTGATTTATGGGAAGATTTGGAAGATTCCTGTTTCACAGCCAGGGAGTAAGAAGATATTTTTATGTCATTGCTGAGGAAATATGTTGTCAAAAAATTGTCTTTTAGCTCAACACAACTGACAGTGAAGTCTCTAGGTGATTACTGATTTCGGTGGACAAGGCAAAAATCACAGAATAAGTCACAGATGGCAGATGAATAAATGTTTTACTATCCCTTTAAAGTCAACATCCCCTTTGTATAATTTCAGAAGAACCTTACCTTGTCTTTGAGCTAAAAAATCTTCCAACTCCTGTTAACCAGGGAAAAGGGCAGGGATAAATAGCTGAAATGAATTCTAATAATTTTATATTAGCTTGCATACTGATAAGATATTTGAATGGTTTTCAGCATGGAAAAAGAAATTAATTTTTCTGTCTATATCTAATGGGAATTTAATGTCACATTGCTTTATGACAGAAACTTTGATTAATTAGCAGCATTCCGAACTCAGAAACTGATGGTCTGTGAGTTTAGCTTGGCTCAAGAAGGTGATTATTTTAAAAACCACTAAGACTTGTTATTTCTTGTTAGAATCATATAATCTGTTAGGTTGGTAAAGACATTTAAGATCGAGTCCAACCATTAACCCATCACTACCAAGCCCACCACTAAACCACATCCCTAAGTGCCACATCTACACGTCTGTCAAATACCTCCAGGGACAGTGACTCCACCACTGCCCTGGGCAGCCTGAATGAATGAACCTGCAATAGAGGCAATTTGCAAAGCTAAACTGCAATCCAGCAGTGAGCCTTCCTGTACTTCCTGCTACTGGGACTACCCATTTACTAGGTGAAAAGTTAGCTGTGATGTTTGGTGTGTGCTGTGGAATTTTTCCTTCCTATGAAAGTTCAGTTTAAATACTGCTGTGCCAAGATTGGAACAACAGAAAAAGAGAAAGCAAGGCACTTCTCTCCAATATTTTAGACATGTCAACACATTCAAGACAACTCAAAGTGAGGTGCTCAGAGTAGCATCTCTCTTTTATCCAGCATCAGGGCTAAATTACAGAACTTCTCAGTTCCACAGGCCAACCTTAAGTAACGTCTCCTCTTGCAGTTCTGTCCCAACATGTCATTTACCTGACCATGTCCAGTCACTTCCTCTGTCCTTTCCCTCTAGAATTATTAGAATGAGGCACCTTCTACTAGTGAAGATGTTCTAACCTCTTCTTTTGAAGACAGTATCAAAGCTTTCCTCAACAGATGTTAATCCTCTCACCTGGCCATGAATACAAATGCGCTTTACAGTGTAGCTTACCTAAGAATCATCTCTTTTCTTCAGATAGCAGAGGTAAGACTAATTTTTGTGAAAGTTCAGTTAAGCATTTCAGGCATATTTCAGGTAGTGACAGCACAAGAAAAAAAAGCATTGGCTTTATGAAATAAAGTCAGGCACTATAGCTGACCAGACAACTTCAGTTTATTGCCCATGGTGTAGAGGTAAGGAAAAAAACTTTAATTCTTATGTTATACCTGACAAAAACAAAAACAAAAACCAAAACCAACAAACAACCCAAAACAAACAAACAAAACAAACAAACAAACAAACAACAAAACCAACCAACCAACCAACCAAAAAACCCCAACCCCCCAAAAAACCCAACCCAACCCAACGCCCCAAGAAAAGAAAAGAAAAGAAGAGAAGAGAAGAGAAGAGAAGAGAAGAGAAGAGAAGAGAAGAGAAGAGAAGAGAAGAGAAGAGAAAAGAAAAGAAAAGAAAAGAAAAGAAAAGAAAAGAAAAGAAAAGAAAAGAAAAGAAAAGAAAAGAAAAGAAAAGAAAAGAAAAGAAAAGAAAAGAAAGAAAAGAAAAGAAAAGAAACCCCACCATGTGTAAGTCGTGTTATATTGGTCTTAGGAGGCACTGTACTGATAGTGATGAAAACTCCTCAAATTCCAGAAAGATGTGATATTTTAGAAAATACACTATCTAAAATACGCAAGCATGGGTCTGTCTTTCATTTATTCCCTTACCATTGTTATTTGCCATTCTTCTTAGTTGAAGACATGCTACTCTGTAGCTAAATGGTGTTAAGATCAATGCTATGTGTGTAGCCAAAGGCACTTGCTGGCACCATCAACAACACTGAACCACCACCACATATAAGAGCAAAACCCCCCCATCCAAAACTGTAAGGTAGAAACAAATTACCTGGATGAGTATCTGAGAGGCTGAATATTTTAGAAAAACTTTCTTAAAGATACACTTGTGGGCCTCACTACAGTCTAGAGATTAGCTACCAGAATATTCCCAATTGGCACAGAAATGTGAGTGTTTTGGAGCTGG
Source organism: Manacus candei (assembly GCF_025592945.1). Taxonomy (NCBI): domain Eukaryota; kingdom Metazoa; phylum Chordata; class Aves; order Passeriformes; family Pipridae; genus Manacus; species Manacus candei. The sequence continues at coordinate 37,933,926 of NW_026138076.1, read as the reverse complement.
AGGACTCCAAATGTCTCATTGTGCTTTTGGCTATGAATCTGTTGTAGGCTAACAAATGACTAAGGCTAGCTCAAGTGCTATATGAGAAAGATATAAATGGTGCAGTGGTTAGGGCACTGGATTCTGACATTATTTTCTATCCATTTGAGCATGATCATAGATCTCCTTCACGATGTTAGTCGAACCCTTGGGGTGCTGGTTTTCTACTTTACAGGATAGTTGCTCAAGAATAACAGAATTGGGAGCTATTTGGAGCAAAGGAGATAGCTCTCTGTAAAACAGGGCTGCCAGGTTTTCAGAGACGTTTTTCTTCTTTGCCAAGCTTGTAGTGGAGTAGGACATGCTTGAGTACTGTGATCACCGGAGCTGACAGAGGATTCAGTGTAGGTTTGCTTTTTCAGAGCTGTTGTTGTGGGAAACAGCAAGAGGCAGGAAAACCAGTGATGCTCATATCATCAGTCAACTTTTTACAAAGTCTGCAGGTTTGATATTTGGGAATAGAAACTACCTGAAACCTGTATCATATACAAAATGGTGTTTAATGGATAGGAGCATTTGGCAGGTTCTCTAGGGCTTCTCACAAGGCACACATGGAAGAAGCCAGACAGCTCAGGCTGAGGATCTTGTGCATCTCTGTCCCATCAGAGCAGTTTGTTTTTCCCCATTCCTTCTGTGAAAGGTCGACTGATCTTCCTACCTGTGAAGCCTAAGGTGCTAATGTCTACTATCTTCCAGGAAATAGAAATGTTAAAATCAAAGGGCTACAAGAGTGGCATGGTTTGGGTTTTATATTGAGAAAATCTTTTTGACATTTCTAACAGCAGCCCTGTTAGCAGCCTTATGCCCTGGGGCTTTGCAAAGGGAAGTCACCCATTTGCCAAGACAGCAGAACAAGCATGACAAAATCTGTTCTGCTGTGCTCTGGTGAAGCAGCTGCTGAGTATTATGGGATACATACTGACACTGTGTTCCCTTGTCAAATAGCACAGAACTGTTTCCTGCCTGACAAAACTCTCTGGACAGCCTAGTAATTTCCCCCAATCCAGTTGTCAATTCTCCCAGTCTTCTACCTCTATAATGGCCACGAAATCCTCTATTTCCTCTTACACCTGTATTAAAAACAAAGACAGGTCTCCACTGGATCACATTTCTCCATGCTCTCATTGGGAATGACGGAATGACCTCAGCCCTCATGTGATTGCACCTTTCATCCTCCTATATTTTTCTTATTTGTTTTAAATTGTTATGACTCACTTGCCATTTTTTCCCTCCTGTGATGGCATCCTGATGGGATAACTCCAAAATCAGAGGCCTGGGACTAGTCCTGCCTTCCTGCTCATCATCAGATTCAGCTGGTGTGAGATCCTGGATGCGGTCACTGAACAGGATGCCAAAGTAGTGAGAGTGTAAGGCAAATAAAAATCCTCTTTCCTCTATTGCTTCCATATCATAGATGAAAAACTGAAAAGTTCTCGGTTATTATGGCCAATGCTTTCTGTGGTTATATACACAAACATATACACAGAAATAGATAACCTAGGCTAAGGTTTTCCATGCTTACATCCTCATTCTTGTGTGACTGGTTGCTTCAAAGGAGCTGGACCTCCCTATTTTGTTTTGATGCCCATTCCCCAAGATATAACCACACCAGATTTGAATAAGCAAACTGTACCTGTTTTTCCTGCCAGAGTGCTCTGAGCCATCCTAATCAAAGTGAGGCCCAGTGGTTGTAATACTGTAAGAAGCAGTCATTATCAGTAAACTGAAATCAATGAATCTCTGGCAATTTAAGGGGTAAGATTTGCCTTTACCAAAAGGGAAAGCCTTAAAGCTTATCTGAAAGGTATGGCAAGACACAGCAATCCTCAGCAGTCATAAAGCTGTCATAATGGGCTGAAGCTGAAAACTCTGGGCTAAGTGGGTGTCCTGGGGACTTACAGGATGGCACTGCCAGATAAAGAGGCCTCCTGGTTGCTATAAAAACCCTGAGAGGTGAAGCAGGTGGCTGCCACAAAGTAAATATGAAACTGCCCTCCTTTTACTGGGTACTGAGAGTTGTAAATAGCAGGGAACGAGGTAGTGACATGAGCCAGGCTGGATCCTGGGAAGACACACGGAAGTCCAATCAGAAAAAATTCCTGGGCTTTCAAAACCAATTGTAAATTAATTAACTCTCTCTCAGTGTTACCTTTTTGTAATACTCAGAAATGCATGTTTCTTACTTTCAGCAAAATATCATGCTTTTATGACACTGAAATAACAAAAATTTTAAATTTGTAGGAGCCTTTTTAGATCAGCTCTTTGCCTAAGTATAAATCACATGTCCTCATTGGGGGGGGGGGGGGAAAGGCATAAATATGACTTGACATTCTTATCATGTATCCAGTTCCCAACAAAAAGATTTACTGTGTTGCTCTCTGGGAAACATTCTTGTAGTTGAGGGACTCACATAGAAAAACTCAGCTATGAGACAACCTTATGTGTCGGAGAGATGTACGTCAAACTATAATAATCTCCATAAATCTATAGTATATTAACTGCCAGATTGCAAAGGATGGATAAGACTCTGCTGTTTTTCACTTGACTTTGACATAACTACCATAAAAGCCATATACTCCACAGAACATTGTGATGTTTGAGAGGCTTGTGGCATTAAAATTTACTAGAGAATGGCTTACTATTCCAAACAGAATATTATAAGGCAGTGAATTCTTTGCTAATATCTCAGTGTAATTGAAAAATTGATTTGTATGTGGTTAATGTTATTTGCAGCTGCAGTCATTACAGATTTGCTCTACTTCCTTTTAGCCTACTTGTAAATGCAGAAGTACCCTGCTTCCAGGAGCCACCAATATCCAGTTTCAGGAGTCACCACAGAGATTTTTTTCCACTGGAATGTCCCCAGTTTTGTAAGAGTATGCAACTACTTTACATTTTTCTGCTCCTCTCTGGAAAGGGTCATATTGCTCATTGACATAGCAGCCTGAGAACTCTCTTCAGCATAGCAAATTTGGCTGTGACTAGTCTTCAAGTGGCTTGTACTAGTGGACACAAAGACAGCAGCCTGTAACAGTGTACAACCATTTTGACACTACAGTCAATAATAAAGCCTCATCCTTTGCAGATCCTTCGGGAGAAACTCTGCTCCTGTGTAATTTTTTTTGAGCTCAGCATGGCATCAAACATTAACACAGACAAAAATAAACAATAACTTTAGTAATTAATGAAGACAGTCAGTATTGGTAAGTCTTTTTATAATAAGATAAATGAGTTTGCTATTGATACTAATGGCCATAGGATTATCTTCCTGTACACATTAACAATTTTCTATTATGCATATGCATACAAAGAATTCATACATTCTTTGCACTAGAATAAATGGCAGGCTGCTAGGAGATGTTCTAAATGAGCCCTGGAAAACCTTGTTGAGAGACTGAGAACTACTTCTTCCTGTGACCCATCCTTTCCTACAGGAATTGCCATCCTCAGGTCTGAGAGAGTGAAGTATGTGATGCTTAAGGCCATCTTTATTGTGATTTTAATAAAAATCTTTGAAGCCTCAGGCATTCAAGGAAATATTTCTTGGCATTGACTTCATTCTACATACAGAAAGCTGTGGTAAAGGAGTGAAATAGGCAGATAGGGAGGTGAAAAGAAGAAGTTACAGCAGGAAGTGTCACAAGTCCATTTATGAGTTCCTTGAAAACACTTGTTGGGACTCCACATGAGATCATGCTAAGAGCCCTTGTGCTTAGTTGTTAAAGAACCCTTACTTGTTAAAGTGGCTCTTTTCTGTTAATGATAAGTCTGTGTCATGAACTTCTTAATTCATTCCTGTGAGACTCAGACATGCATTTGTCTATGCTAGTTTTAATGTAGTGACTATCTTGCTTATCTTTGAACTAGGTCCCTGTCTTGAGTGCTGGGAGTTTTCTTACTGTTTCTCTTTACTGGTTCTCTTTTTTTTCCTCCTGTATCAATTCTCTGCATTTATTTCTAGTTATGCCAATTACTAGAATTGTAATTCTAGTGTGTGTGAAGTGAGCACTGAATTTATCATCATTGCAGAATATTGCCAAGGAAGTCTTGGGTTGCTATGGCTTCTATCAAAGGTCACGATGCAATCTATACCTTTTGCAGAAGATTTTCTGCTGTTCCTTTCTTTTTCAGCCTATGTTTACCTTTTGCTGTCCCAATATATTCTCATTGGATGATTTTGACAAGTCTTTTGACCAACAAGCAAGCATCACTGTCACAGCAAAATGATACTGACAAGAACTTCCTATTTTGCCTGTGTTCTTTAAAGTGTGGCCTTTGGAAGCATCTCAACCAACCCATAAAGCAGAGCACGTCCTGTACTTTCCCTTAGACACTGATGACTCTTCAGCATCGCTGCCCATGAGCTTGCACATATCCACCAGCAGCTAAATAATTCAATGGCTGCTGAGGGATATATTGGAAAAATTCAATTGGTCTTCTAAAAAGTGTATATTAATGAAGTGTGTCTATTTATGAAAGCACTTCAATAGGCAGCAGGAGAATTGTTGAGAATTCTGCCAAGGGCAACCAGTACAATTTATACTGCTAACTGAGGATATTAGTCACAACTAGAAGAATAAATTGGATATCACCAATGCACTGAATGACTCTTGAAATAGGGGTGGGGAATAGAAGAAAAAATAATATCCCAAAAGCATTAAAGAATCCATCAAAGAGTTTAGACTTTTTATTAAAAACTGTAATCAAAGCTGGATCCCATTGTGATCTAACTCTAGCTTAATGGTTGGTAATGCTTCTCTGATCTCAGTGGCATTGCTAAGAAGGGACTCAGCACAGTCAGAGGCAGATTCTTTTTAGTCTCATTTAGTGAAGTTAAAAGTGAGCTGAAAAGAAAAAACTATTTACCAATGTTGATGAGAAGAGGCTAGAGAAATGAAAGCAATATTCCCTCCTGTGTTCAGTTGTATTGCAGAACTGCAGAGATTAACCATGCTGTCTCCAGGGACAGTCCCTTCAATGTCACAGATATGGGCCATTGCAATGGCAGGGCACAGGCAAATTTGCACTCTCTGTGCTTGCCTGTTTGCCCCATGCTACTGCATATCTCTGTTAAGTGGCACCACAGTGTTTATCAGGACTTAAGATAGATGACTTGCTTAGTGAAGCAGGGAGCAGATCTTGGGACTACACATTTCAAGCAGCACCTGAAGTAATGTTGTTCTTTGTTTTTCGAAGAAAATGACATACGTGACCTAAAATCCATTAAGGATTTGGCACCTTTAATACTACAGACTGAGAAGTCCCTGACATCAGGGATGATCTTGTAAGATGAATGAGTCTTTATGGAATTAGGCTAGATATACTGCCCTACACTGGGCCAAAGCTGAAGTTCAAATTTTTTTAAAGTTTTTTAACTGCTTGGTACAGGTTACCTTTGTTTAAAGGAAGAGTATCCAAGCGAATAGATGCAAGATGCACCTCATGGTAAGGAGAGATAAAACCAAGTCAGCTCCTTCTCTGAAACTTGGAGTTTTGTAATATTCCAGAAAGAGCAGAACCGAGTCCCTAATGAAAAAAGGCAGCACCTCAACCCCTGAAAAAACCTCAATCATTAGAATGTCTCACAACAACATTAAAGTCCATATGTTTTTCAAATGTTTAAACTTCCAGAAAATACAGCATAGCCTCTCATGTGCTGAGCCTGAATGTGCCAGCTTTAACTTACTAACTCTTTAGAAGGTAAAGAGAATTGTGTAGTGAATGGAGACAAATGAGTTAATTTCAAGTCTCTCATTCAAAAGAGATGTAGTGTGTTTGTAGAGTAACCAACATGTTGCTTTTCCGTATAAGTCAGCAGTGTGTGGATTTTTCTATTGCGCTGCATGTGCTATTTACTGACTCATTTTAATTGTCTTTCCACAGAGGATAACAATGAGCTCACTATCTATAGCCACAGAGCTCAGACTTAGCTCGACTTAGCCCTGTGTCCTCCAGGACTTTTCCCTTCCTGTATGATGCAGGAGCAAGGACAGCCATTTTGGATACATGAAATAAAGGTGCAGAGGGGAATTCAACAGGGGAAAAAAGGCAGTCACCTAATATGTTTTTTTGCCTTTATATGGATTTTCTGGTCCTCATGCAACCCAGAGGGCTCATACAATATGGAGCATGCAGCTGGATGATGGTCTTTTTGGAGAACTAATGCTGATCTAGCAAAGTTCAAGCTCCTGGAGGGTCCAGGGGCTATGCTGATGTAACCTGCTAGACCAACGCATCATGCCTTCATGTACTTCATTATTTTATCTGTTCTGGCTAGCACTTTGACAAGAAATTCCTGGGCTTGGCTGGGTGGCAGGTAGGATGCTTCAGATCCATGCCCAACAGCACTTTGGATGCAATCATCCTATTGTTATTTACTCCATTTGTGATTGAGTTTGCTCCATGACATTTGGCCTCATCCTTCAGCAGTGGGCCCCCTGACAATGTCTTTGCTTGAGGGCTGCCAAAAGGATGTGCAGGAGTGTAGTTTCAGGGCAGTTTGCAGTGGCTACAGTTGTGCCACTCTTCCACACAGCTGCACTCTCCTGCCTCTCCCCAGACCAGCACAAACACTCCCTTGCTTCCACCGTGAGCTGGAACAAACAGCTAATGGAGGCAAAAAGTATAGCTCTCCAAATCATTAATTTTATCAATATCAGCTCTCCAAACCATCTCATCACAAGTGCTTAGGGACCACTTGCCACCTCAAGGGAAGGGTGGGAAGAGGAGTGAAACCTCCAGATCATAGTCTAGGCCCAAGCTGTTGTGGAATTGTACTTAAGCCATGGATAAGGACCAGCACTCCTCTACCACTTCTCTTTTAAATGCTGATATGAAAAGCAATTGTTTCTCAGTTCTGCTTCAGAAACAAGAAGTGGGCCTTTCAGTTTCTATAAACAAAATCCTGCCCTTCTTGCAATAAGACATCATACTCCAAGGTTTAATTCAAAAGGAAGAGTGACTTTTTAAAGGTTAGAAAGATTTAAGAAGTATTTTCATGTATCTCACCACATAGTGGTCACCAGTGAAGCAGGGAACTTACAAAAAATGGTGGACCTAGAAAACAGTTTGTCTTAGAGAGGCTGAGTGGTCCCATATAAGAGAATAACTTGTGATGGATACTGTAAACTCATTTGGCATACAACATTCCTTATTCCCTATTTGCATGAGGCTTTACCGATGAAACCTCATTCTCTGCTGCTGCATAGGTAATATGATAATGTGTCACAGAGCAGCTGAACAGGAAAAATGAGGAAGTTTCCTGCAGAGATCAGGCAGATGGCTCCAGGGCCATCTTTTCATTGGCCATCCAGGGCCTACTTTTCATTGGACTGCCACTGGAAGGCAAGTGTCTTTACAGAATTCACCAAAGCTTTTCCAGCTGAGAACTTCAAATGGGGCAGGCATCCCTGCAGGACAACTTGGTAACTTGAACATACAATTCAAATTTTACCCACAAAAGTGAAAGCTTTCAGACTCTTCCCTTGAGAGGAACTTCAGGTTGGCAGCCCTCTAGACATTAACCTTAGAAGCCCTAAAATCTCTCATTCCACAAGCAGTACATCTGTAAAGCATGCCTATTATTCACTGCTGTGCTACTCCAGCTGAATTCCAAAGTAGCACTGTAACTGGTGCAAGATCTGACTAATGAAGTGCTAAATCAAGCCCAGCAAGTGGAAGGATTCAATTCTTTTTTAGTTCAAAGCTTTTGCAATTAAGGATAATTAGGATCCAATATTTATACTGCTTCTGTTTCAGTTTTTCTACAGATAAGATTTGAATTTTGCACACATAATACTGTTTAGTTTCAGTAAATATTTCAGTAATAGTATAAGAGGTCTATTATCACGTAGCAAAAATCTGTTGCAACATTTATTTACTAATAGCTCTGAACTGTTCAGAAATGGCCAAGAAAAAAAAAGGGGAAAAAAAAGGCCAGTCTGGAAATGCATGAATGGGTTTGCAAGAGCACTGTTTGCTTTTTCCCTGTAAGCTTCTATTGCTGCAGGGAAATTTGATTTATGAGGCCCTGAGTCCATGTCTGCTTCAGACCCTGGCCTGTTGCTTAATTTAGCAACAAGGCATCAGCTGTGGATTGGCTGCCCTGGAGCAGCACAGCAGTTGGGCTCACTCTCGCTTTCCCTTGTGTAAGGTCACTTTCTCCACCAGCTTGAACGTGTGATGTGTTGCATACAAATAGACAGGAAAAGGCAAAAGCCTGTTGTGAAAACTGTCTGGCTTTCTGGTACTCATCAACAATATTCAGCCTGTTGCAACTGAAATGACTCTGCCTTACTCCTCCTGTTTTATAACTTAAGCCTCCCTTTAGCCCTTCTCTGTTTCTGCAGGTCTTTCTCCTTCAACCCCCTGTGCTTCTTCTTTACATTATTGTTTTATAGCACCTTTATCCAAGAGGCTTTATTTTGCAAACATTTTGGAAAAGTGACAGACCATCTGAGCTCCATACTGTTCAGCTGAATAGACCAAAAGGAAGGTAATATGACACCTGGAGTAAGTATCATATCATTAAACACACATAGGGAGATGCAAGGGACTCAAGTCTTACAACTTCACATACTCACTGGCTGGAAGACGAAGGTGAAAACAATGAACAGAAGACCTAAAGATTTCAGCATCTCAACTTTAGCTTTATTTTTTTTCCAGAGCGTACCTCTGTGCTTTCAGAGCATCAAATAAAGTTCCTTTCCGTTTTTACATTCTAGCCACTTAAATGTATATTTTTTTATAACTCATGTCAGCTTAGGTCTGGAGGAGCTGCAGTTGCTCCTAGGAATCAAATGGAGGATATAGTCCATTGTAAAAATTTGCATTTATCAGATGTTAAAGAACAGAGGTAAAGCGATTTTTTATGTCCTCTTCCAGCAAGTGCAGAGCTTATATCTCTTTAAAAGTTGCTCTGGTTGGATTAACCCTTTAGTTTACTGACTTCAGAAGGTGTCCTGCTTGACTCTGCACCATGTACCTTTTTGGATATACATGTTCACATGGATGAAAGCTGTATAGAGCTTCATAAGCAAAGCAGAGGCATTCTGCAGCATTGGGGCAGTCCTTCTGCCAAACATCAGGCTTACTCATGCAAATAATAAGTCTCAAGAACCCATTCTAATCAAATTTTTCACAGATTCTAAATATAGATGTTTCTGTCAGTTCCCTCGTTAATAAATCACAAAGAAAAAACCACAATTGCTGTTTACACAGGAGTCAAATGAAATCATCTAACCTTTATTTAGCATTGGGTTTTGCTATGACTTTTTTCATAGTTGACCTTTTCTACTTCAAGAAAGGTCTTTATAAAGAATAAGCAGAGATGGGAAGAAAAAAGAAATGAAATTATCTTGCTGAAGTGATAATTAAGCAAGACAAGAGCCATGAAAATAATGTATTTTCATGCAGCTTGCAAAGGTCTGTGCACACTCAGTTGCCTTGGGCAACAGTACAAACTAAGTGACGCTCTGCCCCTCCTACAGCCCTTCCTGTCCCTGACATCAGCACATCACTGTCATTAAAACTGTTGTAAAAAGATAGACAGGGCTGATGGGCTGCCTGAGAGAAGCTGTGACAGCTGCTTTGTGTGTGTCACTGGGTTTTATCACTCCATTACAGGATAATGATAATGATTAGCCTTGCCTTGCTCTCAGAATGGAAAGAGGTATTTTTGATGAAAGGAACTAAAAACTTGGTTTGGGCATCAAGGCAAGATTTCAAAAATCAACAGCATCCGGCAGCACAACCCTGAGTAGTTGTTCTAATCTGTGTTCAAACAACCCTCAGATGACAAGTGTATGAGACAACACCTGACATGAATGGCTCATAGGTTAAAAGAAACCATGGACATGGTGTGGAAGAGAAAGCCATTTTTGGGTGTATTAATGTACAGCACCGACTGAAAAACATGCATACATATGTTTACATTTTGTATACAAATGTAGGGCAAGCCACTTTCTAACACTACCTATCAGGTAGCCCTTGCTTGTGAGACACTGAGCTAACCTTTGCACGTGCCAGGTTGGTTGCCCATTCACCAGGTGAGGTGACAACTCATGCAGGTTCTCTGAGCTGCACGACAGGTACCAGACTCTTCTTGTTACCTCTGTGTGAAACTAGGGTGTCCTAAGACAGCTCCCCTGATTCAGTCTGTGCTGTTCACAATGCTCAGACTGTCAAACTCACTGACTCCCCCATCAATTAGCTCCAAGGTTAATCAGAAATGCCAGTGTAGTGCATCCAACATTTTTTCTGCAGCAGTCGAAATCTTCAAATACCTCCTGCTGCTGCATTTTCAATCTGCTACAATGCTTACAGATAAATAGAGCTTCAACATCCTTACAATCACTCCTTGAAATGCACCAGGGCATATATAAAACACTCAGCCTCTTCGGTAAGGCAACTGAACAAAAGACACCAGGTGTCTCACTGGCAATGTAACCTGTCACGCAGCACCCATTGCTCTGCTTGGCACTGCCCTTTCCTGCATTGAGACACCTTGTTCAGCACTAAGATCTCTTCTTTCAAGAATTTTGCCACAGCCATCAGTAAGCATCTGCCTTCTTTTATGAGAATTTTTTGGGTGACTTACACAGCATTTTTCAGATTGTGCTAAAGCATGAACACAAATGCTGGACAAACTGACCAGCCCCGGAGTTTTACTTTAAAATATATGTAAGGTTCTTTAATACTTTGAGATTAAGAGGTATTAAAGAGCATTAAGAGAATAAGTCACAGACTTATTCCCAAGAGGTACTTCTATTAATTTAGGGGAGAAAATAAGGGAACTTGGCAAAAGTTCCAAGGGCACCACAAAAAGCTAGACAAAATGTTCCACCACAATACTGACCCAGCACATACTATTCCACAACACTCAAGTCAAAATCCAATCCCTCCAGCTCCAAGCCACCCAAAGCATCAAGGCAGGAGCAAAGAAAGAGAAGGAGACGGAGCAACAGGAGAGGAGAAGAAAGAGGGAGAGGCAGATTATATAGCTACCACTGGAACCTTGTGGAAGACCAGGTCTCACAAGTCCAATGGCAGAGCCACAACACGAGGCAAACACATGCAACCTCATAAGCTGGTCCCTCTGACTAACCCCCCCAGGTGAGGTCTCTGACCCACCAGCCACTCCGGGGTTCCAAAGCAGGATTAGGGGCAAGGTTCTCACTGTCCCTGCCAGTCTGAGCTGGGTTAGGGCTCCAGGAGCTGTGGTGTGTTATAGTTTTCCCAGGCTGTTTGTGACTGACAGCTACTCTGGGGCTGTCCCATGTGGGCTCCAGGGCCTGCCATGAGGTACACAATGCCTCCCTACCTCTGTCAGCTTCGACCCATCCCTTCCCCCTCCACACACACACACACACATACACCCTCCCCAAAAGGTGGTTCTGACCCAATAATTACTGATCTGGTGTCTAACAACATTAAATGACTTGGAAGTATATCTGGTACACTGGCAAGTATTTTGTGGCCTGTCCTGGGACGGGGTCTGCCATCTTTATTTAATTCAGGATGTATCTTGCTCAGAAGACAGTCCAAACATAATTAGATTTTCCTCTGATTTAAGCTTAGAGAAAACAGAGTAATGTCTTTAATGGAGTGTCCCTCTCTATAAAGATTAAACAGAAGTTCTCAGCAAAGTAAGCCCTTTAAGCCATATCGTGGGATCATGGTTTCTGAAAATTGTTCAAATCAGATGCTCGGCTTTCCTCACAGGGTACCAGTGTAGGCTACTTTTCCCACAGCAATTATCTCTAAACAAGCTTTGTTTTCACCTGCTTTTTGAACTTTGTTTCTTATTTCAGTGGGATGTTCCTTGGACATGGACTATTTTTCTGATCTTCTGAATCTTCAGGCATCCTATCTGTTGCACATGCAACAAAGCTATGGGCTTTTAATGTCACAGTGCTTTTTGGAACAAAACAAAGCCAGTAAAAATAGCAGACAGAAACAGAGACAGCTTTCCCTTTAATCAAAGGGAAATCTCAACTCTGAGATCACTCTATGGTGCAAGAGACCCAGCTCTTCCACTGTCAAATTAAAAACTGACTATGTTTGTTCACCTCCTTTGCTATTTGGTAGCTGGTCTGTATTGCTCCTCAGCTGGAGTTCTGTCATGCTGTGTCAGCCAACACTTCCCTGACCACAGGGATCACAAGCAAGGTGGGCTCTGTGTCCTGTGGTTGTATCATTTGCTGGCATATAGGCCACTGGAACCTCTAGCTTTTAACAGGCCTGATTCAAATCAGGTAGCTGTGATGACTGAACCACCAGGGCCTTTTTGATCTTGGAACAACAACTATTGTCTCAGTATGTGTGAATGGAGTTTTTTTCATTTTGCGTAGTAAGTTATTGCTCCAGAAGAACTTTAATATTTGGTTCCCAAACTCCTACACATATTCCAGGGCTGATATGTCATATAAACCCCATATATAGCTCATAGCCAGAGAAGTCTAAAGTGCCATCTCTTCTGAAGGAATTATTTCCTAGCAAAGCTGACCTGCTCCTTTCCCACCAGAGAGAGAACTGTGTGTGGGTTAAGCCATGAAGCAGGTAACTTGTGAGAAGGAGAAGATTACAACTTCAGAACACACTAGCAATACAAGATCCTAGAAAGACCTCTCTGTGATTCAAATGATTAGTGTAGGTCTGGCTTCACACCCTGGTATCAGTGGAGGCAGAAGCAGTCATTCCTCTGTGAGTTTGTAATGAAGTCAAATATAGTTTGGGACTAATCCAAAGATATCAAGTTAATTGCTCAGTACTACGTCTGCATGCTGTGCAGAGGAAGGAAATGGCAATTTCATTAAGCTTTTAGTGCAAACAACACATCTCTTTGTCTTGCTTAGTTCCTAAATGTTACTCAAGATTTGTTGCCTTCTTCATATTTCATTTGCATAAGCTGAGCTATCATTTTGCAAAAGGGGCATATTTTTTCATTTTACAATCAGTAGCATTATTTGGTACATTCTGTTTTCATTCCTAACAAGACAAAATGTATGTGGCCCTCATAATTGGCCTTTCTGCATACAAGCTAATGGCACTAAGTGCAAAAATGTCATTCTTTATGAGCTCTGTATTGTACCAGTCTTCAAAAAGCATCAGCAAAAAAATAGCACAATATTCTGACCTGTAACTATTTAAAAAATATAATTTGTGGTAGAAGCACAGAACATTTTGCAACACAGTGACTTTAATACCTGCAGATAAATTCCTTTAAATACACTTTGAGATGCATCATTTTTAACAGCCAGACTCTCCCACTGACAGAGAAGGCAGATGTTTCTGTCCATGGAGATGTGGAGGAGGAGCCACTGCAGGCAGCAGAGAGACAGCCTGCACATTTCAACAGAGTCTGCTTGGTTCAAGAGCAATGTAAACACCACCACTCTTTTATCTCCTCTTTGCCATCCTTACTTAAAAGAATGTAGTGCTTCTTTAAGTCCCAGCTGCTGCTTGAAGACTCAGTGAAAATTTTTTTAACCTTTAGATGTACCAGCACCAGGCACGACCCATCTTCTTCTTGCCCACGGTGTCCCCTCTACAGCATCAGGTCCTTCGTTCTCTTTTCCAGGGTGATTAGCTCATGGTGTCCCTACCTGACAAAGCTCTTCTCCCCACTGCCCTCTGTGCTGCATATCTGAAGCTGTTCCAAGTCTTTGCTGCCTCCATCAAGCATCCCACTTCAGCCCTTTTCTTGGTTACTCCTGACAAAGCATTACGGGGCTTCAAGATCACCTTCACTTTTGACCACTGCTGACACTCTGTGTTTGTTATTTACTTCATCTTCCCCTGCAATGGCAGCCACACACTGTATTTGTTTAGAGAGACAGAGAAAAGACTAATGCAAAACTACAAAAGCTGCCTCAAGGATTGCCAGTGTCTATTAAGGTGGGTGGAACCAGGCAAATCTGTCTCCTAGACATTTTAAAAACCTGCCAAAGTGCCTAATCTGTCACGATTTCAGGCCCTTACACTGCCAAGCGCAGCATTAAAAGAGAAAATTGAAATGGGTTTCTAACCTGAGCATATTTTTACAGTTTCCAATCTAAGCCTTGTGGCATTAGAACTGTAACTGCATGCAATATGCTGCAATTTCCCTCTTCCCTGCTCTTACGTGGTTTCTTGCTCCTTAAGTCTTCGTAACAATTTTTAATAGAAACTGCAAATTTTCCGTGCTTTTGAGCAGTCTTATTTATTCACGAAAAGGAGAAACTTTTGATGCTTCCTGAGTTTAATCAAAATTTTAAAATATTCCATGTTAATAAAATTTGGTTTTGAAATGGTGAATTTTGGTGATGAAAAGACCTTTGCAAAAATTGTTTTGCTAAAAACTCTTCAGTTGCCTACAGAGATGGTTAGTATTTCAACGCCCAAACAAAGATGAAAAGAGGAAAGAAAATAACACACCTTCTTTGACTCTCTCTATTAACTTACTGTAGGAAATCTTTAGCGAAGAGCACATGCACTTTGACTTGGAAAACAAGATGTATCTACATGCTTCACCTGTGCAGTTAACACCATATCACTGCTGGGGTTTGCCTGCCTGCTTTCAGAACTGGCCTCTTGGTTGGCAATTTGCCTTTTACACGAATACCTTACAAGGTAATCTTGAGAAAAAGGCCTAAATCTATTTATTTAAAACACAAATTGATTCCTAGGTTGTGGTTGCATGATACTTGATGCCATAGCTGTAGAAATAGGAACCAACTAAATGAACTTGAACTGGATTGAGAGTTTGCATGTGGTTGTGGCATTTTAAAATCTGTTTTACGATTGAGAGTTCTTTCAAAATTAGTCTTAATTAATTCCAGCCAAACTAGTTTAAAACAAACCAGTCTCATAGCCAGACACAACTGTTTAACCAAATGAGTAAAATTATGCCTTAACCAGGCTGTTGGTCCATAGATAGATTTTTCTAGGTACCAAACATGGGTAGAGAGGACCTCAGAAAAACTGGTTATGCAAATTGTGAGGTACCTGGATTATTGTTATGACCCTTTACAGTCTTTCTTAGCGCATGCACCCCCCTGCCCTCTCTCAGCTGACACTGTGCCAGTGAGACTGAGCTGTAGGGCAGCTCCAGGCCAGGGGCACTCTTTAGACCAGCTTCGCTGCGCTGCAGGTCAACAGGAGGCAGGCTCAGGCAGAGCCAGAGCGCACCCTCTGCAGCAACCAGATTCTTGGTGAGCAGCCAGGTGGGGAGGTGCAGACACACATCCCTCTGTACCCCTGCACGAGCTCTCTGCCACCCTGGCTGGCTCTTCGCCCTCCTTTGGCACAGCTGGGCCAGAGCCAGACATCCACACTGTGGCCGGATGTAACTTCAACGGGTAGGTTTTCAGGGGCATCGGGGAAAGGAATGAAATGGGTGATTTGGTGTTTTGTTTCTATTGTATTTGCACTCCTTTAGCCCAAAGAGTGTGAAGGTGTTTTGTGATGTCCTGTATTACTGTGGGCAAATGAAACAGAAACAACAATAGCGTGTCTGATTGTGATTTCTGCAGGAAACTGTGGAATGTTTCCAGTCATATTAGGTTTAATCTCACTGGCTTTTTTTTCCCCCCAAAAGCTAGCAGGCAGCATCCCTTTTTCATGTTTTAAAGTGAAAATAGATCAGTGCTGAAATACGTAACACTTGGTAGCATTCACCTGCAGGAACTCCATAACCCTGTCACTGACAAGCAATACATTAAAACATGATGTTAAAGATGAAAATAAGGCAGTGGATGTTAAAGACACACATCACAGACACAATGCAAGAGAGGATCCAGTCTTTATAGGCTATGAATGAACCCTGTTGCCCGCTTCCCATCTCTAGGAATTATGAGGGATAGAAGAAAGGGCATATTAGTTTTTTAACAGCTTTGTCAGGTATAAGGTTTAAATTTGTGCTCCACATCAGTGGCATTTATTATTTTGGCTTTGCACCAGAGTCTATTACAAAGAAGAAAAACCTTTCAATCCTAAAGACTCACACAGAAAAAGATCTTGGTTTGATCCCATTTCCCTTTTAACATTAATTGCATGTTTAGTTTTTATGGGCCGGGGGCCAAAAAGCAAAAGAACAGCTTCCACCGTGAGAATGACTAGGGCCAAGCAGCAGAATTTAAGGCCATCTTGTTCTTATTGCTTCTGGCAATGAATATCTCTGGCTCTAGCTCAGTCAGAAGGACTCTAGTCCTTCTCTTATTATCTTGGATGTGTTACAGGATAACCTTGTGCATCTCAAAGTGCAGTATGAAACAAGGGTGTAGATGACCATAGAACTTGGGACTATATACACAAAAATAGCAGTTTATGAATACTGCAGTGTACCCTCACTGCTGTTCTGCTCTCCCTTCCCCTTAGCACATACATTGCACCAACCTCAGCCTCTGAGTAAGAAATGGCAGCAAAGACTTATTTTTTTATTGTTCTTACTCTTTGTACGTTCCAGCAAATATAAACGCTCCACTCAAAAGGAGACCAGGTAGTTTCAAACAGAATATGCAGGAAAAGTGAGCACATTTTAATTTGGTTAACTCTCGGCAGAAAAGGGATTTGGTTTCCAGCTGGGGGCTGCATGTGGTATGATACAAACTAATAGCAGTAATCAGTTCTTCACACATCAGAAGGAGTTGGGCTTAAGTCCATAGCTTGATGTGATCCCAGTTAGAGAGAGGAAACCTGATAAAAGATAGCCTAGGACAGCAGACCATGAGGGTGGTGGGCTGGAGATGGGAATAAAAAGTATCAGTGGAATAATATGGCTATGATTCCTTCTCCCCAGAACTGACCTGAGTCTCCCAGAGTCTGTTGTGATTGTTCTCAGGGCCTTGGTGAGAGCAAGAGGGTGCTCTGCCATTGCCCTGCTCCTGCTGGTGTTACAACACACCCAGAGAGATGTCTTTGCTCACAGATCAGCTCACCATGATGCCCAGGCAGGTCTGGAGCACCCTATGTCTCAGCCTGTGTCTTTAAAACCAGACAGAGCGGGACCATTTGCAAAAGGCCTGAGTTCACCTCGGTGTGCCACAACCACAACCCCTAATGCAAGCAGGACAAGCACATTCAGAGCTGTGTTTTTCCTTCTCATCATATTTTGGGTATACCTATTACAGGATAAGCTCTTTTTGCTGCTACAAGCATTATAATAATTTAAACAGCAGTCATCTACTGTATGATTTCCTTCCTTCCACAAACGCTATCATCCTTAGGTCCAAAGTCATTAGAAAAACAATTAACCACAAACTTCATTTAGCTAACTAAAATGAGATGAGGTATTTTTATTTGTTTATATTTGTTACTGCAATAGCAGCACCAGTTTTGCTTGTTTGTTTTTGCAATGACTTAAGGAGAAGCAAACAAATTCTTTCCAACATGTAATAAATACCTAGAGAAAAATAACAATAATTACACTTTCAATGTCAAATAAGCATTAGCTCCCCATATCCCGTGTTTCACATTCTTATGGTGTTTCCATTTTTAAAGACTGTTTTTAAAATAAATGTGAGTAAGTGCTTCCTAGAAAATACTGTATTTGATGGCATTTTGTTTTCTTCTGTGCATGAATGGCTTAGGGACAACTGTTGAGTTTTCAGCTGTAAATGCAAATGTAAACCTAACCTAGGTTACAAACTGAACATGTACTATTTGCTCCACCTGTTCTGTGTTTGCAAGGTGGTCTGATTCAATCTCCTCTTTCAAATGACACTGTTTAAGTTCTCTAGTTGTCTGGCAAAATGCTGAAAGGTGAAGAAAAGCAAGTGGTTTCAAGATAGACAAATATCCTTTGTTCTTGTTAGATATGTAGGGGAACCACTGCCTGTCCAAAAGTTTTTAGAGTTTGTGAACACTGCATTTGCTTCTATAACTTCTGTGGAGCTACATGTCTTTGGTTTTTCCTGGCCTCTCTACCAGGTAGAAGTACATCTTTTCATGCCAAGAGAATGCTTGCTCAACCAGTATGCTGAGCCTCCCATACTGCCTGCACTACACAGTCAGGGACTGAAGGCATTCCCTCTGGGAATAGTTATCTTAGCATAGTTACGTTTTGCAGGCTGAGGAATCCTGGTAGTAGAGGGGGGTGGAATGGTGGAAAATCAATCCTGAACTGGTGAGGCTTGGCATAAAAGGCACTTACACACTGGAGACAGGAATGTAGTGGCAAGCTTTAAAGAAAAATCATGACTTTTTGGGGAGGAAGCATGATTATTTGGGGAGGGAGCAGTGTTCTTCTTGGCTGTGCTTACATGACATACATCCCTTGTTAGAGGATCTGTAATAGCACAATATGGCTATATGGGAGCAGTGCCAAGGCTGACAGAAGGGGTCTAACATACAGAGCATGAATCCTGCTCTGAACCTGCCCCAGGTTCCCTGAGGTTTTGATTAATGCTCATCCTAAAGTGTTTCGTCATTTTGTTTACCTTTTCAGCTTGGAACCACTAATGTTATTGCTGCAGCACTGCACATCCTGAGCTGAACACATCTCCAGTTCTCCTAGCACATCGGTTGAATTATGTAGGTCTCAGTCACTTTGGGTGAATTTGTCTTGGGGCAGAGAGCCTGTTTATTTGAAATGCTGGTGAATCTGTGCTCAGTCCACATTAGGGTTGCAAAACCAATAAAAACTACATACAAATTGCTCTAAATGCTAGTTTACTTCAAAGCCTAAATTAAATCTGGTTACATGCATTGTCAGATTCCTCGGCTCCGCTGTAGGAAAGAATAACTTTCATTTTATGGCATTATTTGCTTATGAACCTACTGGGAGTCCATTTCTGTGTTGTACAGTCTTTGTCAGCAGTCTTGTGAAATAAAGCTTTGGTATTCTCAATGTTCTTCATCCTTCTGGTCGAGTGCAGTGACCAGCCAGGACTTTGGAGCCTGACTTTTTGTTTCTAGCTCTGCAGCAGGCTGAGACACAACCTCACCCAGCTGCAGCCAGATTAGCTGCAGAGGCAGGCAAATTCTCCTTCTCCTTCTCTATGTCTGATGTGACTTTAAACACTTGAAGTTAGGAGCAACCTCCAAAGGTACATCCATGCTACATCGTTGCAGTAGAGAGGGGAGGGAGACAACCAGGTTGCCCTGAACAAGCAGCGTCCAGCAGCTCAGCTCAGACAGTGCCAAGTTGCACCCCCTGCTTGGTTGGTGCCATGTAGCCAGAAGCACAGAGCTTCTGTGGCTAACGAGTTGCCAGCAAGAATCCCACCTAGTTCAGTTTTCTATACGTTCTACAGTGTGCACACACCTTTCCTATGTTTCTGCAGCCCAAGAACACAAAGGGTCAATGTTTTAAGGTGGCTTTGTGGTGTGGGGAGGAAGTGCTTCCAGAATACCATGGTCTGCTTAAATATATTTCAGGTCACTCTCAAGCAATGTGGACAAGCTGCAGTTTGTCTCATCAAGCAGGAGATGAAGCAGTTTAAGGACTCTGAAGGCTGAATAAAAAGAGGGTATTAGCAGCTACCCCCTTTTGGCAGCTGTTCTAATGGAAGGTAAAAAATGACTGCCCTGAGCAAGCCCATTTCCTAGCAGTCAGAAACATACCCCAACTCCAAAGTAAACCATAATAAAATAAAAAGAGGAACCAAAAAAACCCAGAGTTCATTTTCAGTCACTTAATTCTGCCACTCTTTATCTCAGTAACATACAGAAAGAACCAGCAACGTTCCTTCATAAAGCCCTTGCTTCAACCGCAGCCAGCATTAAAGCAAGGCAGGCAATGGGAAGAAAAGAAGTAAAAATTCCCTGCAGGAAGCCAGCCCGTAGTCTGAAGGGTTGCTTCCCGCTTCCCTCCCTGCAGCTTGGTTCTCCTGACAGCATACCGTATGGCCTGGCAACTCTGCAAATGCTGAGACAAGTGTGCTGTGGAGCAAAAAAATATTTCCTTATTGCCATGTCAGGCTGTCACTCCTCTGCTTCCCCCACTGTTAGGAGCTGCTAGACTCTCCCAGCCATCTGGTGCAGGACTCGAAACTTCCTGCTGTTAACTCTGGCCAGTCCTGGCATTGCTGTGCACTTGGTGTATGGAGATAAGACAGGTTTTGAAGTGTTTATACAAAGCTGGAAAAGCAGTGGAAAGAGCAGAGGAAAATGAGTGGGAAGGTGTGAGCTGGAAACAAGACACATTGGTGCTGAAGGAGGCCTGAGAACACATTTCCCTTTTGGAGGGGATAAAGGAAAGTGCTTTGCCCTTAGACTTGAGCTGTCATGGGACACAGCCATGGGAGAATAAAGTGGTAGATGTCATGTTCTTCTTTATTCCCTGCTGGGGAATGGAAATGCAGACAGATTTCCAAAGAAGCACAACAACTTGGAGCCCTTTGGATGAGGAAGGGTCTGAGAAGCCATCTGCCTCAGTTTCCTCTGCCAGCTCCTCACCATGGGACGCCACTCATGTGACAGTTGGGAAGCTAAAGAAATCCTTATAAGGTGTATTTAGACCAGCGTGTCAGTGACTGGATCGGAACCAAGCTGTGCCTGCGTAGTTTGCATGGGCAAGAGAAGAAGTCATTGATGCTCTTGTGGCTCTCCCTGCTGTAATCTGCTCTGACCCCAAGTTACACTGGTTTGCTAATACAAAGAGCAGTAAGGCAGGTGTCAGACTGCTTTGTTTATGCACTTTTTTCATCCTGCTGGCATTCAGGAACTTATCACTGAATGTGTGATTAATTGGGCCACGTTAGAAGATGTAGCTCTTCCCATAGACCAGCACTAGTGGTGCCAGCAAAAGTGCAGAGCATCACTTTCCCTGACAGACAGAGGAAAGCCACCACTGTCCTACATCAGGCTCTGTGATCCTAAGTCATCTATTCATGACTGTGCATGTGTCCCTCATAGTCACTGGAATGAGTTTTGAGCCTGTCTTAGAAAGCCCTGCAGATTCCCAGAAATTCCTAGAGGTTTTTTTTTTTTTAATTTCAATAGGTGCTTTACCTGAGTAAGAGTCTCACAAGGATGCAGCACCTGGTTTGGTGAAGTGGGTGTGTTAGGCTATCATTAGGCTACCATTTGGGTGAATACCCAAAATACATGATGCTGCCTTGAGTGAAATATGGGCTGGGTTTCATTATTACTTAGCAGATACAGTTTTCATGCAAAGTGACTTGACTTTTCCTCGGTAGGAATGATAGGATGTTAAACAGTTATTTAGATATGAATATCTGAATTTTGAAAAGATGTTAGCTCCAGATAAAGGGACAGACTTCTTAAAATTTATAGAAAAACTTAGAGTTAGCCAATTTTAAACTACTCTCTCAAATGTCTGTTCTAATACTTCCTGTGCGTATAGTGAGTGTAACAGCACTAGCACAAGACTTCAAAGAATAATATCACACCTTTTCAGAGGCCAGCATGCAATTGCTTGAAAGTAATCAGCTGGAGGTATTATTTTCTATTTCCCCCTGAAATGTTGTTGAAATCATTTACTGTCTCCTCACAGTTCCAGTATTTTCCCATGTGCCCTTACAGGCTCTCTCTATGTGTAAGGCATTTTATTCCTGTATCTCCACACAAAGAGAAGAATTTATTGGAACAAGCTGGCACAGCCCAATTGACTTTAGGTAGCTGCAGCGACTTTAAGTAGCAGTAGCTGAGGATGCTCCTTATACTATATGAACCACCCAACTGCATGCCCCTGAAAGTCAACTGAAGAGTGCCCGTTAATTTGAATACTCTTTCAGTCAGGCTCTAACAAACATACTGCCTTGGTCCTATTCAGGGCAATATCAACGTGAATTTACTTTCTAAACAAGGAGCGAACAATATGTGCCCCATGAAAGCTGCAGTTACACTGCAGTGGGGAAGGTAAATGGTGGTGGGTGATGAAGATGACAGCCATGGTAATGATCATGGTGGTGGTGCGCTCCCCGGCGGTTGCTTTATGTCTTTACCTCACTACTTAAAGTGTCTTCTATTTTGCAAGCTAAATGTTGAACACAGCACTTTGCACTGCTGTATTCTTGCAACTGCCCTTAAGCTTACAGGCTTTTTAGAAGGGGCAGAGCTTCATAGAAGCTGGCAGTGCTCCTGTCATCAGCTGGCAGTCGTCAGTGGAACATCATAACTATGGGCATAACAAGGAGCAGCTCGGACTATAAACAAGCTGTCTAGATACATACAAGTTATTCTGAAAGAAGATAGTTTTCTTTGGATGTATGCACAACCTGCTGCTCTTTCAATCTTCAGGGCACCTAAATCAGGACACTTGCACCAAAATATCTATCTGAGTCTGTCCCAAGAAATAGAAGCCCTCATGCCCCAAGCAGTACCTGTTTCCTTTTCCCCATAAAACACACCCTGGCCACAGGAACTACAAAGCTTATGCCTTTAGCATTCCCCCCACCCAAATCAATGACTTTGGTGTGATGAAAAGAATAAGTGCTTTTGACTGATCCAAAAAAGGCTGTTATTTCCACTTGTTAAAAAAAGTCTCAGCAGAGTCCAACATAGATGAGCAGACAGACTTGTGGTATTTAAATCAATTAAGACTTTATTTATAACTAAATTCAGGAAAAACGGAATTGTAAACAACAAGAACTATATACATGAAGAAAAAAGTCCCTCTAAGACCTAACTCTCCAAATCCATCTGAGTCTATATTTCAGAAACAGAAGTACTCATGTAAACTGGATGATAGTCATCATAAGTTAGTTCTGTCCTGCAGGTTGGGCAAGTCCTGGCAGTCTCAAGGGCAACAGGGAGGCACCGACTGTAGAAGAGATGGCAGCAGTGGGTTGACAAAAACAGTTGTTCATTTCACAGAATCTGGAAGAAAGGAAACCACAACCCGTATTGGGAGGAAAGGATTTGAGTTTGCTGCTCTTTTGGCACCAGGCCAGTAGGACTTGGAGTATCTGGAATCAGTTCATCACTCCTAGGATAATAAGGGACCCACAGATCTGCAAGTCCCCTCTTGGCAAGGGTTTCTCCCTCTGCGTACACAACCAAGAAGGAATTTTTTGGAGCTCCATGGCAAGGTCTGTGCTTCAAGCCAGCTGCCTGTAACATCCCACATTAGCCAACTGAGTTGAGCATCTCCCCCTCTGCCCCGTTCCCCCTCCCACAAAGCAGAAAGGATGACAACATGTGGATCCTTACCTGTGAGTAAAAATCGGACACCTCATGGCTGGTTGCCATTCCCTAGAGAGAATAGACCCAGAAAGAGCAGCCATTAATACCACTGGGCATCAAGGTTTACTGATATATAAAATGTCACATAATCATGTGACTGCACTGACTGGCCATGATACATTTCTTTTGATGAATCCTGTGTATCTTTAGCTCTCTCAGTTTGCAGCATGTAATGAGGAGTTCAGATCTCCCTGTCCTTAAGGAAACAGTGTCCTAGTTTTCATTGCGAGAAAATGCAGTCAGTCACCCTGCTCTAGGATTTGAAGTAACAGCAGTCTCCAGCACTGGGCAGTCTATGTACTGGCAGAGTTAATCTCCAACAGGTCATCAGTAGCAGCTTTGTAACTGAAGGATCGAGCTGTCCTTGTTCCAGAAGGGAATGCGGTCTGACACTACAGAGTAACACTGCAGACAGCTCTGGCAAGTTCCAGCCTCAGGAAGGACCCTTTGGTCAATGCTGAATGCTGCAGCACTGAGCTCTTTCAGCCTCACCTAAACAGAGCGGGAAGGTGCATTCTGTAACAGAGAAGCTTGAGACTGAAGGAACAAAATATTCCTTTTTCATATTAACCAAAGGGTGGGATTTGTTCACCAATATATTTAAAAACAAAAATTTAAACATCTATAAATCCATTAGCAAAATGCACTGTGGTTTAGAATAGTAGAAACCCTTTAGGTGGTATATTTAAGACCTGACACCTTAAAGTTCCCAATTCAAGTTCTCTGCTATACTGCCTTTCAGTAATCCAAAAGACTCAAAACATATAAGTTTTATTTTAACCTACATTTCCCTCCCTCCCCTCCGCAAAACTCCCCACTTTAAAAACACTCTGTGTCACAATTCTCATGATCTTCATCTTCCCTAGTCACATGGACACCTGATTTCATTTGATTAGCTTAATGTATTGCACCTTTCTTATCCAAATGGAGTACCCCTGCAGCAGGACTTTCCTGTTTCTCTGCAGACCTTACTGCACAGGCACCCAACATGAGCTGCAAGATCCCCATGCCACATGCAAACATATCAGGGTTCCATTACATTCATGGGACTGAACAAGAACTGGCCATAAAAGCATAACCTCCACAATGGCCTATGTGCAAGTCTCCCTCAGGAAGAATGGCCACTGCTCCAAGAGAGAAAGGCAGTGTGTGACAGACACAGTGTGTGACAAAGCAGAGGATGCGTAAGAGTTTTTGCTGGAATTTACCCGGCTGCTGCCTGCTGGTCTCGTGATGCCAAGCCTCATCAATACTAGTGAAAGTATTTCCATATCCAACATCACTACCAGACCTTGGCATGAAAAGTAAATGCAATACATTGTGAGCTATGGCCTGTGACTAATCTGCCTTCCTTGCATAACCCCCCAACTTGTCTATAAGGATACAGGCAAGGTTGTAAATCTGCCTTGGGCTGCCTTTTTCTCCTAAAGTGGTTATCATTTGATCATCATGCAACACAGGATGTTGTCCTCATTGAAAGAGGGAAATTAGTAGAGAAAGTGAAGGCTTCAAAGTTAAGCCAGGTCATAGCAATATAACTTAGTCCTGTCTGTATACAAATTTTTTTTAAAAAAAAGCAAAATTCAATGTTTGATGGGTCATAAGGCATATGTACTTTGAACTTTAAGTTTCTTGATCCAATGATCCCTGTTGTTGAGATGCTATAGTAGGCACATACACATCATTAGCTCTTGCTTCATCTTCATCATCGCTGCTCAGTACAGAGCTTTCTGACTGTTGCTGGCTTCCTAGTGCAAGATTTCTCCTTTGTTGTTCATATCCTGTAATTTAATTTTGGTAAGTTGGATCTCTTATTCCCTCTCACTCTCTCTGGAACTATCCTTCAAATGTATTATTTTAAGTAGTCTGTAATGGTTCCTATTTTAAATGGACCTTTTTCAGCTGTGTGAAAGGCAATCTTAATCAAAGTAGTTTCCTAAATATTAAAGCTGAAGGGTTCCAAACACTATTCACCCTATGAACATCTGAAAAGGTGGCCTGAGAGATTCTCAGTGTCATACATTCCATAGAGTTACACTACCTGTGAATAAGTCTGCCCTAAAAAGGGAAGGTCCCTCACCCCATTCTTACTGAGAATGTCTGCTGTGATCCTATGGTAAGGAATGCAACAATTGCTGTGTGATAGGGGAGAGAGGACTGCAGTCAAGTTTCCAAGGAGCATGGTGACATAGCACATACATAACAAAAAGGCTTGGCAAAACACAGAGTGCTTTGTTCAGAAAGTTCCAGAAGGGATGGAAGAGGTGCTTAAATCTCAAACTGCACATTCCAGAGCTGCTGTGTTTCTTTGTTATTATATGATGCTAAACTGTTGCACTCTTTTTGTCTGTATTAAACCAAACCTCCCCACTCAAAGGCAGTTTCTATCAAATGAGTATTGTTAAGAGCAGTCCTTGGAAAGTATAAAAAGACTCGAAGCAGTGTCTCCTTAGAAGTCATCATCTCCCTCCTGAGTTAAGGTAACTTGAAAATGGGGTTATATTGTCCAAGTTCAAAAGAGATCAATTTTTAAGGGCCTGGTCGATAACATCCAAAGGCCCAAGAAATGCTGTTCGCTTTTTAACTCTCAGAAACTGAATACAACAAGGATCTCTGCAACTCCAGTGTCCATGTAACAATAATCTAGCACTAATCAATTAAAATTACAGAAAGTGTCACCAAATTAAAGTCCTTTTCTGCATACATATTCATCCAAAACTTTGATTGCAGGGATTTTCCACTGTGTTTGATAGTGGCTATCAGACAGAGATTGGATTCATTCTCTAAGACACTGGCCAGAGGCTTTAACACTGTCCTTTGCTTTTCATTAAGTGCAGTTTCAATCCCTGCTGCTTGAGCTTCTTGGAAAAGACATACAAAAAATAACCATTCCATTTAGGACAATTCTATGATTGACTGTAAAACGTCAACTCACCTTCAAGAAGCTTCATCAATGCTTATGAGAAGGGACAGAAAAGAAAATACAATTAGACTTTGATGTGCACCCCTGATGTTGCATAACAAGACCAGCTCAGCAAAGCAGGTACAATGGAACAGGGGAAGAATGGTAGACTGTTGACCTCTTATTTTGGTTAAGTAAATTCAAACTAGTAGCCAATTAGCTGCTGCCCTGAAAACAACTAAGTGGGTGCTTCTCATTGTGTTCCCACTGCTAGAAAAAGGTAGAAACGGAGGCAGCTTAGGAACCATCTGAATGAAGCCCCTCCTCCCTGCTCCCCTGTTCCAGTTCCCTAATTGGATTTTGCCTTCAGGTGAATCTTTCTCCCTTCTGCCACAAACAGGCAAATTTGGTTGTGATAGCCTTTAACAACACCGTGTGTTAGATTAACAGATGCTGAAAAAAGAAACCCTAAAATGGAAGCTGGTCCTTTTTTTGGTGGAACTTTGTGTGGGTCATGCAGATTCTGTTGTAAAGTTTGAGGCCTTTTCTTTAAAAGCTCAGGAACAATCCTATCAGGAAATACGCCCTTTGCTATGCCTGTTTGCATGGCAGCAGTGACATCCCAAAATCAAGTGGAGAAACCACTCTGTGGCCTGGATCAAAGACTATTCTTTCAAAATAACAGGATAAAAAAAATTGACTTCTTAAATGACTTCTTAGAGTAATAAACAGAACTAGGTTTTACCCCTGTCAGCTACAGTTTTGCTTGGCATCTCAATGAGAGTAGTACCTGAAACCAATGTTGCAGCCAAACACTGCACATTTTGGAAGTCAATGACTTCTTACCTGTTTCTTTGTTTTTTTCTCATCCCTACACCTTCAGCCTGAGGAGCACTGTAGCCTTTCAGTGGCTAAAGAAATCCCACCAATTCCCCGCCCTCAAAAAAAAAAAAAAAAGAAATGAAACCCTTCCTTAATTGTCCTCCTCTGTTTTTATTGGTCTTCTGCTGAAAACTCTTAGGAGACTGTCTTAAATTTAACCCTAGTAAACAGCAATTAAAATTAAATAATTTTTTTTTTCAAACTGGTGAAAATCTAACAATTTAGATCCTTATTTCAAGTCTCTGAAGTCTTGAAGATTTCAGGTGCTCAGCTGTTCCTCTGCCAGCATTTCACAACAGGGTTGGGAGGAGGTTTGCTCTTCTCCTAGGGACAGCACCTTCCTCCTGAGGCCCTGCTGTGCTATGAAAGATGACACAGCAAAAAAAGGAGAAATTAAAATTCAGTTTGCCTTCTAGCCAGTCTGCCACTGGAGCTGGATTCATAGGGTTTGGCTGGGGCTTCTGAGACCAGCAGCGACCCCATCTTCGCCCTGCTGGATTCAGGGATGCTCCTCAGCCCCTGCTCCTATGGATGCTCTCGGTGTGGGAAGGACAGTGGAAATTCATTCAATGGTGGGGATAGCATAAGAATATTTTCAGCTTATGCTCCTGCCTCTTCTAAAGGAGCGTCTTCTTCTTAGAGCTTGGTGTGAAACAGAACACAAATGACTATTGCACTAGGAAAAGAGTAGAGAGAGTAATTTCAGTAGAAAAGAAGATATCCTTTCCATTACATGAAAATTCATTTTATTACTTCATACAGTTAAAGTATAGGGAGTAGCTCCTTATCATGGCAAGCAAGAATAAATATAAAAACTTTTCTCTGCATATGAGATCTGCAGATCACTTGGCTCAGCCTTTCTGTTAGGCTACATTTCTTGCTAATATTCTTTCATCTCAATAGTCATTTGCCAGTTTGGCCAGCAAAGTGAGAAAAATTAGCTATATACTCAGTACCTTTAGAAGCCACCACCTGCTTAGCCAAAGATACTTGCACTGCAAAACAGAGGGTTGTGACTGTTCTAGTGTTGTGCCTCTAATTCTGTAAGATACACTTGCCTATTATTAAGAGCTAAAGAGTCATCTGAGAACATAGAAAAGCTTTCAGATCTTGCAGAATTGCATGCTTGGAGATGAACTTATAAAAATCCTCCATGATTTACAGAGATGAAAGAGGAATGGCCATTTCAACTCATTTTTTGCATTGTGAGAACTTGGCTGCACTGATTTATTTAAGTATCTTTTTTTAATGACTTTAGAAGACGTGGTCTAATTTGTTGATATTTTCTATTTCTCAAAATTAAACCCCCTGACTGACAGTGCTGGGATGGAAACCCCTGGAATCAAGGGTAAGTGGTAAAAGGAAACAACTGATTTGTCCTTGTGAGTCTTAGTCTCAGCTTCCAGTGTTCTCTAGTATGGTGGTAGGTTGGACCCTGACCTAGAAATTGTTATTCATGACCAGCTTGGATCAGCTGCTATTTTTTCCTCAAAAAGCTAAAAATATGTCTAGAAATAGGTGCATTTGCTTTCTCTATTGTTTCTGGAATTGTTCTTTTTTTAATTTTTTTAATTTTGAGAGCAGAAAGAAGATCAAAAAGTATGTGAACTTCAAAGAGAAATCCAACATTTCTTTTAGAGAACTTTCGTTCCTCGCAGTCCTTGCAGATGGTGGTTTTACAGAGAGCATTTGGGTCAACAAGTTCTCATTCTTCATCTCACTCTTTATCTTTCTGCACATATGAAAGCTCACAACTTGACAGGCAGCTCAATACCTACAAATGGCTATATAGTGATTACAAAGTGTCCATGTTTTCAGACCTATTACGTATGCAGTGATGTAAAGCTTCTATTTTAAAGATAATATTTATTTATCGTACCAGAAGGGGATAATATCTGGAAAGGTTATATCGGCAAAGTAAACATGAAGCACTACTAAACAAAGTATAACCTAAATGGCCAGTGTGCTTTCAATATTGAAATTTTAATCTCATTTCCTCATTTTATTGTAAATGGTAAGGGGAAAAACTGATACAGAATCCATAGGAAAAAAGTCCTGTGCACTGTACACTGCTTATGTGAAAAAAAAAAAGTCCTCCTGGTTTGTTATTGACAACAGTTTGTTCCCTGCCAATTACACAAAAAGCAGCAGGGCTTACTTTAAGTTACGATTTCCTGTTTGTAGCCAAGTAAGCTTATTAGGGGTGAAAAAAAGGTGGAAAGGGGGATGTGAAGGAAAGAAGGTGTGTAGGTTACACATTATATAATAAATATTTAACACCCTGGTACCACATAAAGCCTGTGTTCCCAGGCAGCTCTGCTGTATCTTGGGATAGAGCCAACAGATAAGGGAACATATTCCACTTTCAGGTTCCTTCTTATTACAGCTCCGAAGGTCGGGGTAGATGAGAAAAACCAAAAAAAGGGTACTGAGAAAGGGAACAAGATCTAGATCATTAGCTGATCTCAAAAGGCATGGGAAATCAGACTTAATTTCTGAGTCCTTTGTGGACTTAATGCAAGCTATCTGAGACAGAGTCTTATTTTTTCTGAAGATATATTAAAAAGAGAGCTGTGAGCCATGCTGACCATACCAGGCAGCTAGAAAATCAAATGCTCATGTGATTTAAGGTCAGAATAAAACACTGTATTCACCTAGTCTAACGTGCTTTGTGACACTGGCTAGAGCGTTATCCAGAGATTTCTGCATGAGGCCAAACGGGTTTTATGTTATCTGTGATAAGACTTCTAGAAGACTGTCTGATCTGGGTTGAACACTCATTTGACAGAGAGTCTGTTAACCTTCTTGCAAGGATATCCCCATTTCAATAAATGTCCATCTCCTCTCTCCATTTTGATAAAATGTGTATATTTAGCTATGTGATTAAGTTTAATTATTTGTGATTCTTTGAATTCACTCCAGGTTTCTAAAGCCCTTCCAGATGATCCTAGAGGGAGCCACATCTGTGTGCACAACTATAGAAACAGCTCCATCTTCCACTTTAACACTGGTTTTATTCCTAAATTTTCTTGTGTTTAGGACAGCTGCTGTCACAGTAGTCTGAAAAAAAGTCCCGAGTCATATTACTGAGTATATGTAATGTATATGAGTCAGAATTCTGATATGGTTTCTGTAAGGGCACAAGAAGATAAAAATGCCAGCTTGCCATAGGAAGCTCAGGAAAGTGCAGGCAGAGTGAAATCCTGAAATTAAGATTTGTCAAAACCTCTGTGAACAAGGCAAACTTACATGATTTCATGCACCTCAGTTGACACAACCCTCTTAGCCTCATTTTTCCAATGAGAGTCCAACAGCCAAACCTACAAACATTTTTATAAACAGTGAAAGCAGCACAAAGTAAAGAAGAACAAGGCAAATCAGAACTGACTTCTATTGATTTTGTGATAAAGGCTCCATGGAGACCAGCTGTTAATTACCTTTCCAGAGGAGACACTTGTTTAGCTTGGAGCCAGGTCTGGTTTTTATTCCCGCCCTTTCCTCTCAGGTACAAGAGAGTGTACTGCTAGGATTAGCAGAGGATTTAAATTATAATTGTGTGTTGGCACATAGTTTTAACTATTCATCCATTTTATTATGGTACTGCTAAAGACCGGGCAAGAATGAGGTGATACACAAAATAGACACCCCCCTTCTCAACTGCTTTGCTAGTAACATTTTCAACAGTTTAGCATCACTTTCTTTCTAGTTAAAGTTATGCCAAAGCAGCATGGATATGTCCACCTTGTTTTCCTTTCCACTGTTTTTACAAGCATTAATGACTTAGCCCTTCCAGGTAAATGGCATTAATGACTTAACCCTGACAGGTACAGAGCTCTCTTGATGCCCACTGCCTTCAGAATGGAGGCAGAGGGAAGACACAGTACTGTGTCACTGTGCTTAGCTCCTTTCTGAATAAAACCACTGAGTGCCAGCTGTATGATCTCTCTGAGCTCTGCATAGTGGAAGACTAGCAAGTAGGGATAAATGAGGCTTGAAAACCATCTGTTTGCTCACCAGAGCCTGACATGGGCTGATTCAGTCCATGACATGGCTGCTGCAGTGTTTGCTGGCCTGCCTGGGTGACATGAGCTGTTACTTACGGCAATAACAGGTGCAAAGCTTTCTGACAGTAGTGTTGTTTTTAAATCCCCGAGTCCCTCTAATAACCCAGAGAGGTGGCAGGCTGAGCTCTCCAAAGCCATAGGACCAACTTCGTACATGCAGCCTGGGCAATTATGGATGCAAAACAAATCATGCCAGTGAAGTCACGATGTTCCTCACTTCTCAGAATTACTGGGGATACTGTACAGAAGGCAGGAGCATACACAATAGGAGCATGACATAGTTAAACTTTGCAAACACATACGCTTTTCCTCAAAAACCTCTCTGCTACTAATAAGGCTGGTGCAGTTTTGCTGAAAATCCTGATTCAGAAATCATAGAATCAGAGAATGGTTGGTTTGGAAGGGACCTTAAAGATCATCTAGTTCCAACCTTGCTGCCATGGGCAGGGATGTGTTCCACTAGACCAGGTTGCTCAAAGCCCCATCCAACCTGGCCTTGAACACTTACAGGGTTGGGGCATTCACGACTTCTCTGGGTAACCTGCTCCAGTGTCTCACCACCCTCACAGTTATGAATTTCCTCCTAACACCTAATCTAAATCTCTCCTCATCTAGTTTAAAATTGTTCTGCCTTGTCCTGGCACTTTCTGCCCACGTAAAAAGTCACTCTCCCTCTTTTTAATAAGCCCCCTTTAAGTACTAGAAGATCTTCCTTCTTTTTTGGGCACCTTGAGAAAGAAGGTCAAAGAGAAGGGACTTTGGTGGGTGCAGAGCACAGAGATGAGTATTTAAATTACTTATTTTAAACAGAATCTCCCTATATATGATTGAAAACAGGTGGTGCCTGGAATGACAGATCATAGCTGCTTTCTGATTATTAATACACCATCATTATGTGGTGTAAGGAAAAAGCTGCAGCAGATGGAGCTCTCTACAACCAGACAGCAATAGACCATACAGGAAAATACATGACTGCCTTAGCTTACAAGCTGTAAACACAAATGGTAATATGATTTTGATCCAGAGGGAGAACTATGTGCAATAAAACTTGAGGGTCTTCAAACACTGCAACCACTCAAAGTAAACAGACTCTTTGGTTAGTCACTGTTCTCCTGCCTACCATGTATTTCTTTATTTTCTTTGTGCTAGTATAGCAGCACTGCTAGTGCAAAAAAAGCGAACAGTGTAAGCTAGAAACAATCAGCACGATGATCTTGGTTCACACTTCAGCTCATGCATAAAGTCTCTCTACCTTAACAAGCTGCCACTCACAAGGAAGCCAGCGCAATCATGAATTAACAACCTCTGCTTCATTTTGATTCCAGAGTTATTGTGCCTTGAGAAATATTACATCTAAAAATACTTTGCATTAAGATACCCTATATGCTTCAAGCAAGGTGTTCTAGAAATGATCTTTTGCATGTTAAAGATGTCACAGCAGTGGCCTTGGTGAAGAACACTTTGCTCATTTGTATTTATGCACGTTCCCAGACCAACAAAGTGGCCAAGGTGACTTTGAGGGGGGAAACGCTGCTTGAGTATGGACAGTGCAATCTGGGCCTACAACTTTCTGTGCATGTCAAAAGTCATTTGTATATTCATTATCTTTTGATGAGTGCTGTGTGGTCAAGGGAAATGTACTTTCCCCTTTGGTGTATATCTCAAGCCTTCTGTAAATCTCCTGTGCTCTGTGTCAGTGTGGGCATAATTTAGTTCTGTATGGACTAGATCCTGCCCCCATGTTACTGTGTTTTTAAATGTAAACAGAATATTTGGGAAGGCAGAGAGCCTGGTGGGGAGTTTTCTGGGGGCAAATATATAATTGCTAACTGCTTAATTAGGAACAGTCTGACTTTTCTAGGAGATAAAAGAAGTTGCTTGTTTACTGGGATTGAGTAGCAGATGTACCAGCCAGGATTAGTAATAAATCCAAGAAATTCTGGTGTCAGGATCCATCCTCAGCTGGGGTTAAAAAGACACAGCTCTTCTGTCCTCACAATGTGAGAGTTAAAGCAATTCACGATCCACTCCTAAAAATGAGACAGAAGCTTCAGAAGAAAGAGATGGAACTCAACAGATGAGTAAACCATTGCAAGTGAATTTGGCACGGGAGAGGTCCTGTTACTGAGAGCTGGATGTGCTTGGTCAGACTGCTTTCCTCTAGTAACTCAAGGAGCAATGTGGTTTGTAGCTCTGTAGAAACCATTCTGTGTGTCTCTCTCAGATCTACTGTTACAGGCCAGCAATGCCACTTAGTGGCTTCATGAAAACTCTTTTCTCATGGAAAAAATTTCCGTTATTAGAGAGCAAGGGATTCAATTGAACAGCAGCTCATTGCTAAATCCTGAGCATAGCATGCTACAGAGTAAGAAGAATTTCCATCTTTATCTTTTCCAGATCTTACATAAGGCATAACCTCCAGTGGGGTGTGCTCCATCCCTGCATGGGTGTCCAGAGCTTGACAAAGCCCAGGTGCCCTGGGAGGCTGATGGGGAAGGCAAGACTTTGGGCACAAAAGCCTACCTTGCTTTAAGAAAGAGCTCCATTCTAACAGTGGAATTAGAACAATTAGCCACAATTCAGCAGGAAAAGCCATTCTCAGGAGACAAGTGGAGGCTGTCTGGCTCCTGCTGTCTGCCAAGCACCTTCGTTCCCAGATTTGTCAAGGTGCTGTGCCATCTAGAGGAATTTGAGAGGCATTTTCCCGTGTCTCTCCAAATAGCTCCTGGCTCAGGGTCACTGCTGGTGAAGCCAAGCAGTGAACCCGCTCCTGGGCCAAAAACACTTCTGGCAGTCCCTGTGTCTGGTGTTCCTGTTCCAACACAGCACATTTGCTGGAGTTATACTAAATGTCTTTAAAAATGTGCTGCCTTAACTGTTTTAGTGTGATGACCATGGTTTTCTTTACTGCTTCAGTTTACATCCAAGTGTGATTCACAGTAACAAGGGCACACTTCTACCAAAATACCAGGCTGCTGCTGATATAGATACCTGTTACTACATGAAACAAGGGCTTAACCTTTTTTTTTTTTTGCTTTGTCATATACAGCATCACAAAGAAGACCACTGTAATATTCAGCTACCAGTGACTTACAGGCAGAGATGGACTTCATGGCTTTTGTTTTGAGGTAATTACAGAGTACACTAATTCTAATTACCATGAAATGGAAGCGGTGGCCTACAAACAGAGGCACAGAGTATCTGGTGAGTGAATGTTGCTATTGACTAAAAATGATTATTTAATCTTTAAAAATGTTGACGCAAAATATTACCTTCGTTTCTTTCCTGCTCAACAACACCTCAGGCTTCAATTACCCCATGAACTGGCCAGCTCAGCCTGACATCCTCAGCTCTATCCTGCCCAATATACCTGTCCTGGTACATATCTGTCTCCTCTGACTGACAACCATCCAGAGCTGATGGGTTGCTTATGGCTTTCCTTTGCATTACCTGAGTAACCCTGTGCTCTCAGCCCTCCAAAATTCCTTTATGCATCCTAATCCCTATGTGATTCTGACCATCAGAAAGGTGAGTCATAAATTAATAGAAAAAACTAAGTCTGTCCTTTTTCCTCTGGGAAAAAATAAAGGAATTTCCCAGGTTCTCATCGATTTTAAATGATCACGTGTTGCTTCTACAGCTTACTTTCTTTTTGACTTTTCTCCACTTTTGATGTCTGCTGCTAGGTCTCTTCTGGCAGGAGGTGACTGCTGTTAAGTGACTTCAGAGTGTGATGCTTGTTGTCAGCCATCATGTCGCACTGTTTGGAAACAAAAACAAAGAAACCCCCAAACAAACAAACAAAAAAAGAGTGAAAAGTGTTATTGCTACAGGAAGTAATCCGTTAACAATGTATCATTATGTGCTTTTAAATTAGCAGGTGTTTGGGGGACCCCTTGGAAAGCTTTACTCTGCTTTCTGAGAAGTTTTCAAAGGATACCAGCTGCAAGCTTTAGCAAGCTCTAGCTGGTGCTGAGCTAGGGACAGTTTGTGCAAATAAAATAAGAAAGAATTTAAAACATCATCTCTCACTTGAAATGGTATTTACTGGAAGTTTAAGTGGGCTTTACTGAAAGTTTTAAACCTTCTTGACTACTGGTATACTGAAAATATTTGCTTTGTTGTTAGAGGCTGAAATGCTGAAAATGGAAGTCCCAAGGTAACAAAGAAAAATTGTCCTTACACTTGGCTCTTCAGCTGGTGACCTCAGACATAGTGTCTCCAGAAGTTAAATGTCAAGGGGAATATTATTAAGCAGGTGTAGATTTCACAAGAAAAACTAACAGTAGCAGCTTGAAGTTGTCTGGTCTCCTGTGGTGCAACAATTTAGAAATCTCAGCTCTGTTGTAGCTATGGGACAAGCCCAAATAAGCAGTGCCCTTTCTTTCCCGACCTGAACTCCCAGAACTTCAATGGAGTTGTACTGATCTGCACCAACTGAAGATCATTGATGGCATCTTTATTTGATAAATTGCAGGCATTCCTGTTATAGAAACAAATACATGGCTGAACCTGACTTGTCCATGTTTTGGAAAAAAGGTAATTCTGAAATGAAAGATTATGGAATCATAGAACCATAGAATAGTTTTGTTTGGAAGAGACCTTAAAGATCATCTAGCTCCAAACCTCCTGCCATGGGCAGGGTCACCTTCCGTTAGACCAGACTGGAAAAACTCTTCAGAGGTTATATCTTGTTTGATATTTATGGAACAAAGAAACAGCTTTACCTTTGCTTCACTGTTGATGATCTTGAATTTTTAGTCTACGTGTCACTGCACCAGTGACACACCGATGCACTCTATCTGCTTCTCTGTTTGATTACCAAGTTCACAGCAAATCTAGAGAGGTCTTCCGTGTCACACTTTCAAAAAAGAAGATGATCTTTCAGAATCAGAAGGAATTTACTTTCTCCTGCAACTAAGGTCAGGGTCTCACAGGCTTGCTCTTGAGGTGCAGACAGCCCCGCTGTGCCTATGTTTCCTGGGCACTGGGCCAAGGTCTGTTTCTGACTGTCATTAGCTTGCTGAGCAACTCTTAGAAGTCAGTCACTTCCCATCTGTCTTTTTATCCATGTCTTGAGCATGTAGGAACATACAGCATGCAGGGGTGAAATGAGCTTTCACTGCGTTTTCTTTCCTTCTTGGACTTCCACAATGTACTCAGAATGAATGATTTGTTTTGTCCTTTGTCCCTTGTCCTCTCAAACTGCCTGGTTACACACCTCAGCCTCCACAGAAATAATTGTTTTGGGGAATAAGTTACACACTGCTTAAGCACTTGCAAAGGTTTTACATTTTATTCTAATTCTGCAGTATCTGAGATATACAGAATAAAACAGAGCATGCTTTAAGTTATAAAGGACTATATTAGGCAAGTAGTCCAACCACTATCATTTCAGAATGAAAGGGTTGATGGTTTATACACATTCAGCTGAATTCAGACCTGAAAAAGGTGATACAGATCCTCCGACTGTAGCTATTCCTGCCTTCCCCAAGCCAAAGACAGTTGTGCTTATTCACTAGAATAGACTAGAAAAACAGGTTCAGTCAATGCCTGGTAAGAAATGGCACCACTGACTTGAAAGTCAAATTAGTAGATAAGGATAATAAATATATATGCATTTTGATATATGTTATATTTATCAAAATTACCTTATGTTCTGTGAAAGAACAATATATGGAATAGAGGGACTGTATATGACAGAATAAGAATTTAAAATGTGTAAAAGTATCTGGGTAAATGTGAATATTATAAAGAAAGTAATAATAATGATGATGATAATAATAATGCAAAATAGAATAGTCAAAGACAACACATGTCAGTGGTCATGTAGGGGATAGCCTATGGAAGTTATGGCAGTGGAGACACAAGGTGGGAAGGATTTCTGGGCTGATTGGTCAATGTAAAAAGGTTAAGGGATTCATTCTTTTAGTCACATAGAAAATGTATGGTCTGAATCATCAGACAGACCTAATTGCAGGACACGTGGATGCTGCCCTACTTAGAGTACAGTTTTGAATGCTGATCGAATTTTAGACAAGAATTGCTATATTTTTTCTGTAGGAAACCCAGGAAAATTCTTACAAAGTGCTATTAAACCAGGCCCTTTAACACCTTGTAGAAGTAGGCATTTGTCCAAAATGCTCTCAGAAAGTTCTTGCAGGCAAGCAATGAACACTCTGGTCAGTAGAGAATTGCACAACATGGAGATAAAGGCTGCAGCATGCTGAGGGTTGTACAAACATGCAAGACATCATTTAATTCTAGGGCTTTCAGGCTGAACAGGCAATGGAGATAAAGGAGGGGCAAGCAGCAGCGAAAAAGGCATTATCCAATGCAATGAAAAGCTTGCCAGTAAAACCCAGAATCATGGCCAAGCTTCCCAAATCCCCATCTATGACCTATCCCCTCAGTCAAACCTCCATTGGATTATATGAGTCTCTACTGCTTTGTGACTTGCCTTGTAGAAGAAAATCACAGGAAGGAATAGTTACAGCAACAACATGAAGATTAAAGAACAAGACTGCCCCTTGAGAGAAATTTGGGCAGCTGCACAATGTAAATTGCATGTTGTGGCCTGAAACATCTGTTTTGATGTACTGATCTCTCCAGAGGATTTTAGGATTGTTATCTCTCTATTTCAGTTGTCATCACGTACTGGATTGTGGCCCTCTAGTAGAGGCATACCCATGTTTCCCCTTAACACAGGTCTGGTACTTAAATCAAATAACATGGTTGGAATATAATTGTACAGACACACTCCCAAGTATCGCTTAGTCACGGCTCCAAACCCGCTTCCCCCTATAGACTGTGGCTGAACACAAACAACATGTAGGGGAATAACAAAAGAGAAATGGGCCAGAACTTACTCCCACTAACAAGAGCAGGCTTAGCTTCTCAGCTGGAACAATCCAGCTTTCCCCAGAAAGAGTACATCTTTTAACAGGATTACCTTGTAGCTGTTCTCTTACCATATGCTCTCTTTGTATTCATGTAAATCAGTCTGCTTGGCAGATGAAAAACTAGCATGACATGTGGATCCTTTGCAGACAGCTGGGAACGGTGAGGCTCCTCTGACATGAGCGTCTCTGCATACAGGGCACTGGATCACTACACCAAACAGGACTTTCCAGAGATGGATTAAGACCTTAAAGGTGCAGCACAGGCAGTGTAAAAGAAAAACATCCCTTAGTTAGAGGTGAGCAGAGGAAAAAACAATGTCTGTGCCCACACATAGATCTACAATTTTCCCAAGGCATCGGTGCAGTTGCAGAGATGAGGGTGGAACTTTTGTTTTCCATAAATTGTAGCATGCTTCACCTGAGACACATCCATGTGCCTTGGATTGCCCTCCCATCAGAAACAGGAACATGGAAGTAGTGAAAGCAAATCTCTGCAAATATATGTTTATTTCTTTAGTGTTTTGTAGCTATATAAGGTTCTATCTTAGGTTTACTCACTTCCAGTCTTTATCTTTCAAGCCTTGTCTCATTCGTCCACTTCCAAGAGGAATATCAAAACTAGAGGTAAAAAAAAATCCTCTTTCCTAGTCCAATATATATGTCCATATATTTCTACCTCTCTGCACAGAAAGCTCATTAAGATATATATGTAAGCAAAAGTCTTTAGGCATACATTTTAACAAGCATGAAATGAGGTCATCAGTTCCTTCTGGGAAGCCCCACTCCTTTTTGAACATGCAAGAAATTTTGTTTACATATCTTCTTCCAAGAAACATTCTCTTATCCTGGAGGAACTCATCATTACTAGTAGCAGTCTGTACCTTTAAATATCTGTGAGTTACTGAAGTCTGGCTACTGTCGCATACACCTGAATCTTTTTAAGAGTTGTTTATCTGTTAATGGTCACACTGATGGTTAAAGACTGGAAAATATAACCAAATATAGTATTAGTGAGAATACAGCATGAACCATTTCTTTTAGCAGCAGTTGCATTTATCTTACAAGATTACCCACAGCAGCTCAGTAGTTTCAATATGAATGGCACAGTTACAACTGGGGGAAAATATGCAAGCATATTTTGAATCATACCTGTCTGTGGAGAGGGACAGTTTGCCACAGACTTGGCAATAAACTTCAGAAACAAACTCAGTCCTGGTTTTGCTTTGTAACAAGAGCTGCCAGCTGAATTTTGTTAGGCTGTGCTCTAGAGGACACTCTAGAGGTTGGACTAGATTGTCTCTTCCAACCTTACCCATTATGTGATTCTGTAACTCTAATTAAAAATCTGAAGGCTGAAATCCAAGTAAGGCTTGGAAGCTACCACTGCTTCAAAAGGAGATGTGATTTCCCCCCTGCCACAGTGAGTGGGG
Source organism: Manacus candei (assembly GCF_025592945.1). Taxonomy (NCBI): domain Eukaryota; kingdom Metazoa; phylum Chordata; class Aves; order Passeriformes; family Pipridae; genus Manacus; species Manacus candei. Next base: position 37,894,580 of record NW_026138076.1, on the reverse strand, counting down.
AGTAAAAATCCTGGCTTCCTTAGTAACACCAGCTAATCAACCCCTGCTCTTAATCAAGCCTATAGATGAGCTTGTGGTGGACCTGTGCTTTTTGGAAAATGTCTTCCAAGCCTGACATCGTGTTGTGCTTCTTCACAGGCTGCCCTGAAAGCTAATCAGCATGTGTCTTAATACAAAACAACTGAACAGCACTGCTCTTGCTAGTGGCACTTTCCTCCCAACACTGCAGGTGTCACTGTAAAATAAAAAATCTGCTTGTAGCAGGTTCTGTTCTGGTGACTTTGCAGGGGATTGTACGCAACTAGAGTTTACATGAAAATATTTGTCCTCTGATAATAGAATAGATGCTATGCTCTATTCTAACACTGTTGCTTGAACTGTATTTGGTGGTCACAGTTCTCATAGGAGGAAAAAAAGGTTGATGTTACAAAGGCAGATTTTCCCCTTTCCTATGATTTTACCATTAGCGAGAAAAAGGCATGGTATTTTTGGTCTGCAAAGCCAAAGTGTTGCTTTTTACAGGCATAGCAGAGCAACGAGAGTTCAGTGATGTAAAAAAGCAGTTTATTTCTTAGTCATATGATTGTCCATGTAATTCTGCCTTTCAGTGATGCCTGAGTAATTCTTTGCAGAAGGAATGCTTTAATTAGGGTGGGTATACCCAGTCTATCAAGTTATTAGGATGATATAATGAGTAAATCCAGAGCAGGCTCCTGTCTAGTAAATGTGAGAGATATCTTAACTATGCTGTAGTACATTTCCATTAGACAGAGAGATTGTCTTTTATCTTAAAGGTTCATTATGAGTATAAATGTATTAAAGAATGTGAATCACTTAGATATATTGTTGTGAGGGTCAGATAAAACGCCAAGTGAAATTCACCTCTCACTCAGCAGCACCAGTTTTTGCTTGTTGTTTCACAGTTGTTTCACTCAGTGTCTGATGAGAAATCGTTTTGTGAAGGTTAAAAAAATCAGCCTGATGCATTCCCTCATTGCAGGCAAAATTATCCAATTTATCCACAATTATAAAGGTCTTTATAAAGGAAAAAACACCAAACCCCAAACTCAACCCCCTGATTTGTTTTTTTTCTCTTGCATTAATTGTAAATGTTTATGCTTTTGAAACATCCCTAAGGATATATTTTAGTAATATGAATTTTGGCACATAAATTGTTTAAATTACTCATATAACTTTATATTCTAGCTCCAGCTCCTACAGCTGCTGCTGGTGCAGGTGCTACAGAGAGATAGGATTAGGAGCACTTATGTTTTAGCCATTGAATTACCTTTATTCCATTTGTTCTTTCTTCTTCTAACATGAACATGTTCCTTGGAATTTTATGGGTAACAAAAACTAGAGGAAGTACTAAAGCAGGAGGTTTATCTTTTGCCCTTGAGTATGCTTATGCTGCGCTCACTAATGTCTGTGGGGATACTGTGCCTGTATCCTGGTCAGAAATTTAGTCTTCAGGAGAGCTAATAAGCTGGAATTCAGCCCAGAGCTAAAGTCATGTGTCTGTGTCAGCTTATAGGCCCATTTAGCCACCTTGGGAGAAAATGCAAACAGGCTTCTCCTAGCTATATGTTACACTTTCTCTTGTTGCTAAAAGATGACATTGGAAGTGTTGCCTAAAATCAGGAGAAAAAACTCACCAGGCAAATTTAGTACAGATAAAATAGAGAGCACCTCTTTTAATTAAGGCCTTCTGGCTCATGGAGTACAAAGGCATGTACTCGTATCCAGGGGTTCCACAATTTATGGTCCGATCCGAGAACCCCTCTCAGGGTTCCAGGCTTGAAGGTTGCTTTGATTATGATGGTATCTTCTTGTCCTGGCCTGGGGTGCACACGTTCTTAAACAAGATGTATTTACCATAGTCCTGCCTTGAAAGGAGCCTAAACAAGCCTAAAGAATTTAGAAAATTCGATATGAAGTGGGGAATAGGTTTTGGTAAGTGTTAACTACTATTCTAAAATGTGAGAGACAATACAACTATACTAAAAATCTATAGTTACTACATGGCTACTTACAAATCTACAAAAAGTTAAAAATCCCAAAAATCCTAAGGCATCAGAAGCAAAGGAAATCTGGTCTGAAAGAGCTGACCCACCTCCAGCCTCAGGTCAGGAACAGCTGTACCAGTTTCACTGTGTCTTGCATTTGTCTTGCAATGTAAAACTGGCCCCATGCTCCAATTATACCCAGTGCTATATGCTAGTGGTAACTTCTGTCTAGATGGGAATAATCACCTCTTTTTGTTGAATAGCATCATGTCTTTTCAGGCTGCTACTCCAAGTTGTGGCATAATTTTGACCTGCTAATGAGATCCTCTAAACACCATTTGCAAATCTTTCCAGACTGGTTTTGTTTGAAAATGTGTTATATATTTTCTCTGTTACAGAAAATACAGACAAGAACAAGACCTAAGACAGAGCCATCCTTAGCCCAGGCTCTCACAATCCCAACAGCATAGGATACAGGCCAGCAAAAAGACTAGACTACCAACAAAAAGACCAGCACTGTGCACCTAGAAACCCTACCCACTTGACAGCACCACCAGTCACTGCAACCTTCACTGAAACCCAGTTAACTATTTTGGCTTTTCATCAGTTGTTGCCATAGTTTCCCAAACTTTGGAGGAAAAGTAAAAATGCTCGTATACTTTTCAGGTGTAGCATTAAGGTCTCCCAAGAACAGTGTTCCCTTCCTCTCCCACTCAGTTATGCAGAAGCTGGTCAGCCTTCCCAGTAGGGAACACAGCCACTGGTCTGCAGCACTGACCCACCAGGATTAGATGCCAGTTTTGCCATTTCTGTTGACACGATAAGCATAGTGAGAATGGAAGGTTTCAGGATGTTTGCCTAAAAAGGTTTTAAGTAAGTTGCAGCTTACTTTCACTGCAGTGCTTGAGGCTCTACCAGCTCTGTGGCCAAGCCATCTTTTCACAGCTCCAATGTGCCTCTTCCCACCAATGGGTAGTTGAAACTAAGTGGAACAGCAGCTCTGTTCTGTCCCTCAGAGAAGGCTTTATTGATACATCTGGCCACCAGGAATGAGTTTACTAATTATGTGGTTGACTTTCAAGAAAAAATGGTCTATCAGACCTAACTGAAATGAAGAAGTCAAATGAACTCCATTTAGCACTTCCAAAATGCTGATCTAGAGTGTTAAGTCTTTTGATATGGGAATGCATGAGCTATAGTGGATATAAAATAGGACAGGTGCATTTAATTTTTCTACATTTCTTTTACTGTAACTACAGTAAGGTCTTCTTAGCCATTATCAGACCAAGCTAAGCTAATGCTGCTGACTAAGAAATTAAGGTCTAAGAGAAGTCCCTCTTACTCTTCCTAATGCATTTCATTTCATCTCTACATATCTGTGGTAATTTCACACCACAGACCAGGAAAGTGAAATCAGAATAGCAGTGTTCAAACATTTAAGTCAAGATTTTAAAAAATTGGGTGAGCTTATTTTTGCCTATTTAAAGAATTGCATGAGCAGTTGAAAATTAAGAAAAGGAATTTTTAAATATAATTTCATAACAATTTTTTTTCACTCTCAGTCAGCTTGAGGTCCAAATCATCACAAGCTGGTTGATCAATGCAGGAAGCAAGGATAAATCTGTACCACAGTACTCTTCTCTTGATCTGTGTAAATGTACACTTTCTTGAAGTCAATTAGGGATTGGAGTCTCTGAGAAATGGTGCTGTACAAAGAGCATCATTAATATCAGCTGCTTTCCTGCTATCCAAGGGTACTTGCAGCATTTCCATCTGCATTTGTTTTACTGTTCATCATTATATTATCTCAAAGGTAAACACTCTTAGATGAGAGATACTTTGTTTCCAGTTTATATTAAGGAGGATTCTCTTGGTAACCATTCTCAGAGGAAAGAGAAGAGGTTATGATGGACTCCTGATGATGAATTAAAATACTAGAATAGCAGTGGGAAAGGCTAGACTGGAAAGACCAGGCTTTGCTCTCTGGTGCTTACTTATTTTGTTGATAGTGCTTCTGAGTGCTCAGCTTATAGAGCTGCTGCTAACACCTTTGCAAACATTAATCATGAAGTATGCCTCCAAATTCACAGAATCACAGAACCACAGAATAGTTTGGGTTGGAAGGGACCTTAAAGATCACCTAGTTCCAACCCTCCTGCCATAGGCAGGGACACCTTTCACTAGACCAGGTTGTTCAAAGCCCTACCTAACCTGGATTAAACACTTCCAGGGATGGGACATTCACAATTTCTCTGGGCAACTTGTTCCACCACTCTCACAATAAAGAATTTCTTCCTAATATCTAATCTAAATCTACTCTTTTTCAGTTTAAGCCATTCCCTCTTGTTCTGACACTACATGCCTTTGTAAAAAATCCCTCTCCAACTCTCTTGTAGGATCCCTTTAGATGCTGAAAAGCTAATTTAAGGTCTTAAAGGCACTCTTTTAACACATTTCCAAATGGGTGTAGTTAAGCCTAAAGTTCAGGGCTATGAAACTGTTCCTGTGAGGCGTTTTGAAGTCTTCTTAATCATATGCTGGCTGGACCGCACTGGATAAATGTAGACCTGAGCAAGCACATGTTTCGATGGAAGACATTTAAAAGAGTTTTTGAAGTCTCTTTTAAGAATAATGCAAGAATCTTCAGAAAATGTGACCTCATCAAATGTCATAAAAGACTATTTAACGGTGCAAGTATATTAGAGACATATACTAGTATGCTTGTATTTATTTATTAGTATTCATATATCAGGACATACCAGATAAGACATCCTGGAATGAGCAAGATCCTAGTTGTCTAGGAAAGTGATATCAGCACCCATTTAAATGCCTCTATTTAGGAAAACCAGAAAGGGTATTTGCCAGAATATCAACATCTCCACGCTTTCTGTTTCTTGGGTTGGGCAGCAATTATTGACAGGTATTTAGCCTAATATTAACTTCTGCAACCTGAACTCTGACTGTGCTCCAGTAACATCTTGACCACTGGAGTTCTACCACTGAACTGCACAGCACTTAGTACAACAAGAGTAGCAAGACATTATGTTAGGGGAGTAATTTCCCTTGATAGCTGTGTGTGAGGGTAACAACGAGCTGTGCACAGGATCCAGAAAGAATGAGCCCGTGAACCTGCAGGAAAAGTGACAAAGAGCAGCCAAGTTGTATTCTGCCAATATTTAAATCATCTATGTGGAACGAAAGTCCTCTGCTCTCCTGGTATTTCACACAATTTTATTGCTATACCCAGGAACACGGAAAACTGCTGTTGCTGGTTTTCCACACTTCAAAGAAAATTGTTGGTTTAGGCAGATTTTTACCTTTGGTTTGTCCTGGCTAGTATTTTAGGTTAACAGACAAGTTCTGATGAAATGAAAAAGATGCACACTGTTTTCATTATAATTCTTGTGCAGGGATACCTGCCACCACCTGCCATCCACCAGTGTGGATAAAGCATGCCACTTCAAATAATGTAGACATCTCATCTTCTGTTCCTTTTACTGATGAACATATGGATAGATTATTTTAATTCAGTTTTTTTTGATGATGTGCTGTTCCTATATGCTACAGTAGAAATTTTTCTGTGACTTACATTTACATTTAACTTATCTTAGGTAGCATATTCTTACAAGCCTGTGAAATGCAATGATTTTTAGAGATTGCCTTTTAGTTCAGTGCTATTATAATTCCATTATTGTTATTATTATTATTATTACTACTTAGGTTGGCACCTAGAAGACCAGATGGATAATTTATTAGGTTGTCTGCTTTTGACTTACAGCTTAGAAGTCAGTCATAATTTGTATGCATTAGCACGTAGAAGAAATGAATGTAAAACTAAATGTTAAATATGAGTATATATACCATGCAATTCTTTTCAGGTCACACACTTCAAAATTAATTATTTTCACCATATATTTGATCCTTCCAGTGTCCTGAAATGACAGCCTTGGTTCCTAATCAGGCTTTTGGAGCAAGTGAATAAATTCCAAGAGTATAAAGTAAGTAGCTAGTTTGTATTCCTGAATTAATTTTGATCCCTACAGTTCAACAAAAATTTATAGAATGTGCAGTGGTTTGCCAGGAAATTTCTACAGTCAGAGAGTTTATTATCTATTTCTGTCTCAGCTCTTGTTCTAGCAAGAGTTAGCAAAAAATCCATGAAAGGAATGTGTAAAATGCCAAAATTGTGGATGACAGCCATTCCTATGTACTTATAATAGAATTATTTATTGATAGCATCAGGTGGGTTTGAAAGCAAGAGAACTGGAAAAGGAGAAAGAGAATAGAGTGGGTTTTTTTAAGAGCTCTGAGGTGCTTAAATCTTTTAATGAAGAAGGATGGAAAGCTCATGCTTCCCTTTCTGGTGGTCTCAGTGGGTACTCACACATTTGGAAAACCTGTAGCTCTTAAAAATATCAGTAAGTTGCAGCTCCTGTTTCATCCGAGTTGGTTCAGACTTCGGTACTGTGCTCTGCCACGAACACCTGCAATGCTGTAGAAAGAGGTGCAAACCTCAAGAGTGGTTTTCTTTGCCATTAGCTCTCAGAAAAACCCCTTCCTGTTCTCTGGGAAAACACCTTGGACTGCTTCTCATGCATAGATCAACCATCTGCATCTTAATGTGTTGTACAATCTCCTGACCAAAATCCAATTCCTTTGACTATTTTTGAGTGAATGTCCTAAACCTGAATTTTCAATGTTCCTTCACTGGACTTGGTACTTTGTTATCCTTTATACAGCAAAATGCTGATAAACTCCATCCTTGATCCTGCAAAACACTTAGATGCATGTTTAAACTTACCTGCACATGTGCTTTGCTGCACAGCAGTCAGTGCTCAGTAGCTTTCAGGTCCATTATCTGGGGGGAAAGTGCCCACTATATTCTGTGAGCACTGCAGAAAACAAAATTCTTTCAAGCAGACCAACACATAGGAAAATATTTCCAATGTTTTTCTTTTCCTTGGGCAGGAAGGAGACAGATTGGAAAGGTAGTAAAATCTGAGCATGTTTGACTCAAAAGGTGGTCATGGCTGTCATCCTGTTTTCTGTGTTTGCATTCATTACGAATATCCTGCTGAAAAGAGAGTGGCTGGTGCAAAGAATTGGAACAGATTTAATTTAGCTGTGCTCCTCATATTTCATTAACATGGTACTAAATTCACGCTGGACTGAGAAATATCAACAAGGGTCAAACATGAAGTGAAGAGAAAGTATATCTCCCTGCCACGGACAGTAATTGCTCTATGGGACATGCTTCAGATCTGTATCCTGGTATCTGTACATGTCTTTGTGCTCAGCAGGTAATGAGTCAGCACCATTCCTGGTAGCCAGCTGATGCTGGAAAAGGAAGGTGATTGCCTGGTCTTGAACTCTGTGGACACATTCCATGGAAATAGAGAGACACTACAGTTGATTTTTTTACCCTGAAACCACAACACAGTTAAAAAAGCTTGACTTATTTATACTAACCTGGCTAGATCCTCTGCATCCCCAGGGGATGCAGGAGTCCTGCAAGACCTGATGCAGAAATGACGTTACTACTCCTTACTGGCACAGCAAACTTAGGACACACATTCAGGTAATAAATTGTCCTGCACTATGATCTGCTCTTTCACTTTATGTTCAGATTCATCCCATAGCTATTTGAGAAGCAGGAAACTGTAAGAATAGCATAAAAGGAGAATTCACACACACAGTGTATTTTTTGCATCTTAACAAGGCCAAAAAGTGGTACCCTTTATAACAGGATTGGATAATTGGAAATGTGCCTCTTTCCTCTGATTCTGTACAGGAAAATATACAAATAGACCTGATATACACATTTACACAATATACAGGGAAATATGCAGGAATAAATATTATGGAAGAAAAAGATAAAATAGATGATAGTGAAGTATTACTCAGACATTATTGAGGAATGTACTAATTTACTGCCCTAGAAAATTTAGTTGAATAAGCGAAACATATTTTTTTTTGTCTACTGTGTGCAGAAATACATAATTTTGTCCAGTTTCATTAAGGGAGATAATTACTCTCATATACACAGGCATGTACTAACAGAATTTCTTATTAATCTCTGCCTTTCTTTTCTCCCAGGGTAGAATTATTGACTGTGAGCTTTTCCTTTGATATTTTTTTAAATTAAGAAGAGGTTGCCTTACTTGTTTAATTAGAAAAATACATGTATTTATTTTTCTTGTTTGGTAACCTTGTTTTAACAACACCAAATTAAAGACATTTTTTCACGCCCTCCTAAGGTAGGTAGAGGTGAGGTACTAATGTGACGACCTTAATATTACACACAGTGGCAGACAGCATTTAGTATTAAGGGCTGTAGTTTCCTCAAATCAATTATAATAATATGTCTATTATTCAAATATTAATTTTAAACCCATTTATAATACATTAATAATATTTAATGAAGGATTATATCTACAAAAGCCTTTAGAAATTTTAGCACTGCCTAGAAGCCCAGTGTAAAGTTGAAAAGTTAACACTTCATTTTTCCTGTTTGTTTACCACACACCTTCTGGAGGTATGTAAGGTTTCTGCAGAACAGGGTTCTCACCTGTGAAATCTCAGAGCAATAAAGATTCTGAAGAGCCAAGCAGTGTGGTGCCCCAAATCCACAACTAGATGTTTCATTTCCATCTCCCAGGTCTTTGGAGTCCGAATTGGCATATATTCTGACAAGGCAGTACGATGATGCTACTGCAATGCCTTTTTCTTTCAGCTACTGACTTAATAGCCCAGGATGCCAGAAGCTCAGCTTCATTTCCTCCCCCTTCTTGAGGCAGTTTCACTTTGCATATTTCCCTATCTCACCCTGTAGCAGAATTGTCTTAACTTTTCTTGCTGTTGCATTTTGTATATGGTAATTGCACAGTCATCAGACAGAAAGACTCACGATGTTCGTTACTTATTCAGGCATTAGGCAGGACACAGGAATTACATGGTGACAGCAAGTTACAGTGCCAGGAATGAATCATGTTTCTTAGCAACTCTGCATCAACAAGGAATCCAATTGCAGAATATGTCCTTCTCATCCCACCCCAGTGGGAATGCAGCAGCCAGTTGCCTACAAAGTCATTCCTGCTCTCCTCAGCCAATTAAAAAAAATAAATGAGTACTATTCAGCATCTTCAGAAGTTGCCAAAAATCTTGGACATTAGACACAACTATTTGCATTTTCAATAATTCCCCTCCGAAAACCTGGACCTTTCATCTTGTACTGAATTGACACAGCTTCACATAGTTTTCTCACTATTACATGCTGCTGTTATAAAAAAAACAAAACAACTTTGTTGAAAATGTTGGTTAGCACAACTGCATACAAAAATCAACAAGAAAATGTTTTCTCCTTAAAGTGAATGCTGCCTGTGAACTTGAGGATTTGATAATTTTAGCTATAATTAATCTTGTGCAGAGATAGAAGGGCTAAATCATAATGCTTTTTCATGCTTTCTTTCCATTAAATGAAAAAGAATAGCTACTGTCCTTTTGCCAGCAGCTACCAAAAATTGGTATATTCAGCCCACTGTTCATGTGTCGGAGAGAATAGAAGTGCTCTATAAAACATGCTCGCTGGCAAGCCCATACATTCAAAGACTGCTGCCACCTTCTGCCTTCAAATGAGAAGCTTATCCAAAGGCACTACAGTGATAGGACACCTTCACTAACTTTAGTTTGGAGCTGGATCTAATGATTACACCAGTAAAATAATATCCAGCTGCTGAGATTTAGTCTCAGCCTGTTCATGTGAACGGGTGAAAGAGTTAGGATGTGAGCTGCCAGTTGAATGATCCAACCCCTCCAGGGCACCTGGAGGGCTCCAGGGCTCCTGTGGGAGCTGGAGACACACATCAGACAAACTGCAGGTAGAAAGTGCATTCATGCAAGCATGTGTACCCCTGCAACCTCTTTCAATAGAAAGGACAGCCTGAAGGACACTCTTGGGGTGCAAAGGGTGCCTCATGGCCCTGTTGCATTAGCCTTTGATTTAGATATCAGAGGACCCAGGACCTGGTAACTTAGTTATACGGAATGATTTAATTTCTGATTTGTTTTTTAACTCCGCATTTTTATGCTATATATGGTCATGACTGAAATCATGTGTGGTTTTTTATTCACTAAGCACTCTCTACTAGTTTACTTGGAATTTCACTTTGACTTGTGAAGGGGCTTTGATTTCTTTATTTAACTTTGCTTTCCCTGACAAAAGGAAGGGACTAAATGTTGCTGTCATCATATTGCTGCAAAAGTAAGGCCAGAAAGTAGTTTGTCCTGTGGACACATCCACCAAAGGACTGAGTATCATGTAAAGGAATAGCAGAAGTGGTATTCTACACTTAGAAAGAGTAGAGCTCTGTTAGGCCAGAACATTTAAGGTGTAAATAAGTTAGACACAAGCTTACAAAAGGTGATGCTGATTTCTGATAGTGTTGAAAATTAGTAGTTTTTAGCAAATTATCTATTTCTACATTAACTTAAATGACGAATGCCCTTTTGGCAAGATCTATAGAGAGAGGGCAGGTAGGGCTCATAAAAATCTCTCACAGCATCTTCCCTTGCTTTGATCTCTAATGAGCAAACTGCTACAAGGTTGGTGACTTCTTACAGGAAAGTTCATGTCAGAACCTATGTAAAATTTATTGTGCAGGGCCCTGGAGGCCCTTTAAAATGCAGAAAAGTCAAGAGATGTAAGGGAAAGGGAATGGCATGTCTTAGGTTTACAATTTATACTTTCTTCTCAGTTCTTATAGTTTTGCTAGAATTTGAACCATAGGCCACTTTGTACAATTTCTGAGTCAGTGTAGCATTACACTGGGGGAATGTATACACAAGGTATATGCATATATGTCATTAAGAAATTATAATCTCTATATATACTATCTTTATATGTACATCTAAAATGAGAATATGTATGGAAGAGATATATATCAGAAGTAGGAACAGAAGGCAAATAAATGGGGAAAGAAATCTATTCATTGTAGGGAAATATGTTCACTTTCAATTTTGAAGGTTGACTGGTATCTTGTCAGGAAATCTAGACGTGTGTCACTAATCACGATGCTGATGAAAAATAACCTCTCTGAAGGACCTGTAAAAAACCTCCCAAAATTCAGCACACAATTCAAATAAGAGGTAACCCAAATGCTCATCCAAACTAAGACCCAAGTGTCTCAAACCAGGTTTTTCTCAGTCAGCAGGTTTGTCACATGTTTATATCTGATGACTACAGTATTACTCCCTTACTTTTCCAAGCTGTGCAGAGTTCCTGTTCCTAAAACTGAATGAGATACAATCCTTTCCATTTTCTCTACCAGAATTATCAGCTAAATCATGGAACATTACTTTTCAAAGTTGTATCTGTGGAATCTCATTGAATGATGTGCTTCATCTGAGCAAAAACATGCAGGCAAGCTGCATTTAATATCTATGTGTGGTCAGCATTAAAATAAATTTGGCAGGCAGTGAAAGAAATTCATACCAGTTCTGAAGAGCTGACAGACAAAATATGATCTACTTCACAATGACTAAAAAGCATTTTCCCCAGAACACCGCTCTCTGTAGATCATTGGGAAAGCTGTGGCAAGCTGCAGTTCTGACTCAGAGATGAAGTGGGAGAACAGGTGCTGCAAAGACTGGTATTATCCCTCAGAAGGGTGAATTACTGTTTGGTGCTCTCACTACATACATCTTAAAATGTTTTTAAAAAACAAAGAGAGTAATTTACTGTCATTCTCTATAGTAGATTGATAACGGACCCAGGAATAGCTTAAATTCATTTATCTGAGTTAATACTCACATGACAGGAGAGAGAGAAACATAATTTAGAATATGGTTTTGTTTTTTCCATATGGCTTACTCCACATTTGTTGGTAATGATGGAGAGATAATAATGCCAGAACAGAACAAATAGGAATTCAAAGAACGAAGCTCAATATTTACAGACATCAGCAAGAAAGACAGATTAGTATAAAATATCCAACTATTCTGTCCATTCTCATAAGCCATTTTAAGACAGATTTTCATTCCTACTTCTTATTGAGATGCATCTACAGACTGAATGGCATCTCTTTTTATAAAGCAAAATAATTCACGTCTGGTTACCATCGCTGGATTTTGTGCTCTGTCACTCACTTTCATATCTTGAGTCCTCAGCCAATGGCTGTGGCAATCCACATTCACCTGCCTTCTCCAGAGGCTTTATTTACTGTCAGTTTTCCCCCTCCTTTCTCCTTGCTCCACATTAAACTATATGAGCTAAATCCAGTTCCCCATCCTACTTCTGTAACTCTATCTGAGTTACCCATTGGAGAGACAGTTTAAAATTTTTACACACTTGTGTCAATCTACTCACCTTTGCTGGTCCAAGATTGGTTATGAAAAACACTGCAAAACCCCAAATGAAAAAATAACAAGCACCAAGTCCTCATTAAACTCTGGAGGTTTTCCTGGATTTCTTTCCCTGCGGGTCAGAATCCATGTGACACTATTGCCTTTTATTTTTTTCTTGTTTTTATTTTGGTGCTGTGATTGTTGTGGATGCACCAGGAGGCTACTCAGAAGATAGAAGGCTCATCTGAAGATCAGTTTAAGAACATGTAAGCTTTTTCACTGACATAGGATGCTGCACTGGCCCAAACACATGGCATTTTAATCATTAATTGACTGATTATGCCAGCAAATTTCAAGGGCAGCTCTTTTACTTCTGATTTTACACCTCTGCTACAATGTCATTTTAGGAATCTCTGTAAAGGGCCAAAATGAGAGGCACAGTTGTCAGCTGTCAGTTCAGTCAATGAGGTCACTGCATAAGGCAACAAACCAGGACTTGCAGCACTTCATTTTCCCATCAGGCAATTCTCTGCCTTGGTAGCAAACTTCCCTGGGACTTCAGCTGTATCATGTTGGTATCCTCCCAGTGTCTTCTCCTGGGACTTGGGAGTTAAACCTGGAGATAAAACCTTCCAATTTCCACATCTAATCTTTGCCAAAGATCTTTGCCACATCTAGTACTGAATCTGGATTTAATGCTATATTTGAATAGCATGTGCAGTCTTGCCAGCATACTGGCATCATGTCCTACCTATATTTTGTGCATGATAATGATCTTCTGAGTTTTGTGTGCATGTAATTTGCTTCCTGCTTTCTGACTTACTGCACAAGGCACTGTAATTATATTACTTGAGCACGTAATTTTTAAGTAAGTTTTTAAGGCTTCTAGCACTGAGGTGTGAGGTATGAGCTCACAGCCTCTGTAAGTGAACAAAATCAGTCATGAGTCACACAAGTTCCTCTCCCCAGTGGCACCACATCAGCCACAGCCTGGAATTGGAGAGCCTGGACACTTGTGACAGCTTGCCAAACACAGAGGCTTGGGCAGATGGCTCTGAGATGAAGCAGAAGTCAGGGTCATAATATTGCTTGGGGTCCATTTAAATTAAATTGTCTATTGGTTTCCTGACAAAGGCTGTGTAAAGTATCTGCTTATTTGGGCTGCTACCAACCTGATGCCTCTGCACGGGTAACTCTGTGGTGAATGTGGCATGCTACACTGTCAATTAACAGCAATGGATTAGCATTGCATGTAGTTCATAACAGCAGCACGGAGCAGGATTATAGATGAATAATTTTCAAATGTAAATTTTCAAGAGAAAGACACCCTGACTTACACCCATCACTGCATCAAATTTTCAGGAAATTGCTGTGACAGTTGTCAGTTTATGTAATTTGACATAATTATTATAAAAATGCGACTCTCTATTGCATGCACATTTTACCTCAACACTGACGCATGCACATAGCTACAAACTTTTTGCCTGATTTTTTTGCAGGATGCTAAAAACTTTAAAAAATAATAAATAAAATCCTAAAAAACCCACCCCACATCCACTGTCCTGTGGATGAAGAAAAAACCAAAAAAACTCCAACAAAACAATGTATTTGAAAACAACCTCAGCTGTACTAACTGATAATTTGTAGCATTTCAGCCCTTTTGGCTTTGAGTTTCTCAGGGGCCTCAGTCCTGCCAGTACCATTTTAATAGAGGCATCCATTACACCTAGTTCACTCCCATAAGGTACCATTGGTCTTCTAGCAGGCTTGTAACCCTGTGAATGATGTCAGGAAAAATTAACATAATTGCAATCAGCAGCTATGTTTTAAGCTGTTTCTAAACAGCATTGCTTAAAGGTGACATAAAAATATTTGTCTTTAAAATATTTGGGTTTTTTCCCCCACAGCCGTTATAAGAAGTAATAAAGCAAATCCAGGTACATGCACACAGTTTGCTTCTTTACCTCAGCTGCTGAGAATCACTGAGCCATTTCAAAGCTCTGACATGCTGTTGCCATTTGAATGAATACTCCTATTAGCCAAGATCATAGAAATGGCAGAGATTTTACTACTGAAATCTCTGCAGTAGAAGTGACATAAGAACCATCGAATTGTCAGAATCATTCATTTCAGGATGTGCTTCCCATTATTAAAGGCATTTCATAAGATCTCCCTCTTTCCTGACCACCTCCACTAGACCATAGCATTTGTGAAATTCCTTGAGAGAACGAAGCCAAGGCATGCTTCCTTGTAGCAGCTACTCCTGGGCTATGCTTTATCCAAGCTGCTGGGAGAAGCTTCTATAATAATGCAGCCTCCTCCCTGTTTTGCTTCAGTCAGAAAATTCCTATTACATTGAACAGGTCTACAAACACTATCCAAAGCATTTCTGAATGTTTACAACCTCATGCTGAACCAGAAACCTCAGAAATATTTACATGGCAAGAGGAAATCACGTCTCACAGTCACGGCATGAGAACTTTCCTCAGTCCTATTTTTAAACATCTCCATTGTCTGGATACATGTGTCAAAAGATCAAATGGTCCTCTTTACACAGAAATTAGATTTCAGTGTGAACTCACATCCTATGATTAGCGATGATCCTAAAGAAATTGAAAGTCACTTTAAATACAGAGGTCTGTTGACAGTCTTGCAACTGTCTCAAAAGTTAGAAAATAATCTGAAATTGTTATAAGTAGGTGAAAACAATCAGATTTATTATCAGGTCATGGGATACAATGTTAGTGGTAACTCTGAAAATTTTCACCATATTCAGTGCTTTAGTGGTATTTGATGCTCTTGTTTTTTCCTTGTTCATGGTCTCACTTTACAAATAATACATATTTATGTATTTAATTTTTCCTCCTGGTAGCAGGATTTTCAGTACTCCACACTACTAAATATTATCCTTTGGTGATACTAATTTCCCTTTCTGGAGTAGATTTCCAGTATAACATCAAATATAAACTAAGGAAAACCTTAGGAAAACCTCTCTTGGCAGGCAAAAGAACTTTGCAGCAGCTTGTCTATGTGATTCTCTTCATTTCTGTAACTGAGGATATTCATCATCTTGACAGCCACACTTGAGAGAAGATCTATCGTTTCTCTTTCAGTTAGGTATCTGTGGAGCATGTAGAATCATGGAACAGTTTGGATAGGACTTTTCAAGGTCATCTAGTGCAACCATCCTGCAATGAGCAGGGACAGCTTCAACTAGATCAGGCTGCTCAGAGATCTATCCAGTCTAACCTTGCATGTTTCCAGGAATGGGGCATTTACCACCTCTCTGGATAACCAGTTCCACTGTTTCACCACCCTCATGATAAAATATTTCTTCCTTATATTTTAGTCTGAACCTGTTATTTACAGGACTGGAGCTGAAACTTTCAAACAATTCCAGAGAGACGACTTAGGTCATGTTTTCATTAGAACCCCAGAAAAGAATCCATGGACATGCTCAGCTGATGCAAAACATTAGTTCAGGCAGGTAAGGCTGTGCTGTGATCAGGATCTTAATTTCCCTTAAAAAATGTGGTTTTGTGAAACTGCACTTTGTGAAATTGTGTGAATTTGGCAAAACACTGAGAGGGAAAGAATTTTGACAATAATATAACATGCCACTTTTCATAATAGCCTACATTTCATAAGAATTCAGTTTTAGGTGTTTTATTCAGCAATTTACTGTGATATAGAGGAATACAGACTGTTTAAATCGACTCAGTTTCAGAGCTATTTTTCTGTCAAGTATGAAACTTAATTTGGAAATCTGAAAACCCACAAACAACCAGACTTTCCATTCTCTATCACGCTTCTACTCAGATGATTTGTGTAATGTTTTTCTAAGCTACCAGCTTTCCTTACACAGATTGGCGAAAACAAGAATTTATAGAAATTGTCCATGTCACAGTTGATAGAAATCATCATGTATGAGGTGCTTAAAAGCCTTTGAAAAATCTGACTCCAAGTCTCTATGGTATTATGTGGAGATACGTGTAGATAAGATTAATGAACATGAGTCGAGTAGTGAGAAAAACATAATTAGGCTGTTTCTGATGTTTATCAGAGAGGAAGGAGCCATGAATAAAAAGCAGGCATTTAATCAGAGTGGAGAGACGTGCTCATAGCTGTACATTTGCTGCAAGCAGACTTTCCCCAGCTCCTTTATGGAGCTGTTTGTCTGGAGATGCACAGTGAGCTGCAGTGGAAAGTCACAGTGAAAGGAGGCACGTACAGAGCAGACCTCTGCTCCCCAGGGTGCCTGCAAACACACAGCACTTCTGTGGTAGGGCTGTCATAGGGCAATAAATGAAAACAGAGGTTTTGATTTATTTGATATGCCTTGTCCCATGGAGTGTGCTTGGAAAGAGAATATGGGAGCTGCAGTATGGTCATGAACTGTTGTCCTTTTACTTGCTGGTGGCACCATTGGAAGTTGGCATAAGCCGAGTGTCTGGTACACTGATTTCCCCAGGTGGCACCACAGTGTGCCACCCAGGGTTTGGATCATGACTTTTGGGGCTTTTTTCAAAGACATATAGGAAGAGGGAAAAAAACATAGAGGTTTTCTTCCACTCTGAAAACATCCATCCATCTTGTCAGCCAGGGGCAGCTCATAAGACTAGAGGGAATGGCAGATTCAGAATCTTGAAAGGACTCTGAAATGCATGGGAGAGCAAGGTAATTTCCAGTACAGAGCAAAAGCATGGACTGCAGACTACAACAACTGCAAGGATAGTTCCAGTTAAATATCTAACCCAGTACATAGAAGCTGAGTTTGACAGCTTTTATTGGTGTGATAGTCACTGAGCATGGGCACAGTTTGCCCACAGGGGTTGTGGTCTCCATCACTGAAGATTTTCAAAAACTACCTGGATGTGATCCCAGGCAGCCTGCTCGGGGTGGCCCTGCTTGAGCAGGGAGGACTGGACCAGATGACCTCCATGTGTCCCTTCTAACTTCAGCCACTCTGTGATTTGTTGTTCAACAACTTTATTACTGTTATTGTTGTGTTCACTTGCTGTTTCTCTGCACAGCAGAATCTCCTTCTTCCAGCCTCTGGGCTGTCTGCTCACATCTGAAGCTGCCCCTAAGGCAGTGAGAACCTCTGGTTCAGTAAGGTTATCATAAAACTGTGTCCTCAGAGGCAGCGAATAGCTAATGTTGTAATACTGCATTTGATCTAAGTGTCCTCACTCATGGGGAGAGAAGATAGTATTTTTTCTGTATTTTCACTGTCTATCTACACAGGCTGGTCCAGAGATGGCAGCTGGGTTTGGCTGCTTATTCCCATCACCAACGTGGCTATAAGTTAGAAGTAAAAATAGCCTGAGGTGCCTCACACAGATATTAAGAAATTGTTATTCACCTGTTAGTATAAGGTACCTGTTTTAACTAAAAAAAAATAATTAAAAGCAGTAAATTCAAGTAATTTTATGTCCTTTAGTTCCAATTCTAGGTTTATACCATTTTATCAACAGCTGTAACACTTGTTGACTTCTTGGTCAAGCTCAGTCTGATGGACGGAAAAAAGTCTGAGCACTTGAAATGCACTTTAATGTCACATAGCTGCCGTGCACGGGAGCACAAGTCATCTTGGTGGTGCCAAGTGAAGGTGTATGTTGACACACAATAGCTGGGCAGTTTGAGTGCTGCTAAGAAATGCCTCATTTTAGCAAGAGACCAGAGTGTGCACCTCGCATCACTCTTGTAACCAAAATTCCCCTGAGATGTGAGGAAATGCTGAGCAATTTAGGCCATCTCACACTGGTAGCTGGAGGTGGATCTTGAGGTTGAAAACATTCCCACAGGTCCTGTCCCTTTCTTCCGGCTTTGGGAACTGCCACAGCAAATGCAGCCTAAAACACACAGGCAATAAACACCTAGAAAATGTATACAAGCATCCCTGATTTGCACTGCACAACACTATTACCCCCTCACAGACATCTGCAATGCTGAGCCTCTTCTGTATAGGGTAGAGGCGAGTATTTCTTTCCCTGATACGGGAAATTAAAACAGAGAAGTAGTGAGGAGGGCAGCAGAAAGATGGACACATTGCACTCTCCCAGTTTTCTGTTCTTTTGTTCCACATTTCCTATTTCCTAACCAGCCATAGCTCCATTGTACTGGCTTTTAACTTCTGTAGCAAACCAGCAATTGCTGCAGGAAGTGCTTCTGTTGTCCATTGGCAAGGGATGACCTTCCTTTTCTCTTGGCACAAGTCCTTAGGTGGAAATGTAATCTTTCACAGCTGAGTGACTTTCTATACATAGGCAAAGGCAGAGTGAAAACCTTAGCATTGCTATTAAAGCTGATCTCTACAAACAATTACTTGTCTTAATAGGGATTAATATAAGAACTAATCCAGTACTGAAAGAAAATGGAATCACTGCAAAGCCTGTCTTGCAGATGTAATTTCTTACTGCAAATAGAGCTGTGAAGCTACTGACTAAGTCAGGCACCCTTTACCAAACAGGTAATCAACAAAGTGACAATGTAGGAACAAGCTACACTAGTATCCATGGGAAGAAAACCTGTCTGTTTGTTTATTTGTTTGTTGTTAACCATGAAGACTGCAAATAGATGCTGACATAGAGAAAGCATATGCTACAAGGTGTTTGGTGGCTTGTTAGCAAGTTTACATAAGACTTCAAATAAAGGAAAAATGACTAGTGTGTGCAGAACATTAGAACAAATAACAATAAGCTAGGTAGTAACTTTTATTTGGTGAATTTTAATGCACAGTCGGATCATTAGGAGCCACAACAACACAGAACTAACTGCTCAGAGATGCACTAATCATAATCATCTAGATTAAATGCAGCCTTGTGAACCACTAAGAAGATTACATTCCAGTGAGCTAATCAACGCAATATTGTGATTACACGGAGTTAAAATAGATTTTTAGACTAGAAATTAGGCCAGTCATTTAGATGGAATTAATAGTCTGTCTTTTCTCGCTTTTACATTTCTTAAAATCCAAGCTTAGTCATAATAGCTTTACAAAACACTCTCTGTTATGTTCTATCTGTTTATTTGCCATTCACTGGAATAGTCTTGTTCAGCTAAGCGAATTGATAAATAGAAATCTCATGCTTTCTTGTAATGTGTGAAAAAGTGACAACATCTGGAGAGATATGTCTCATTTTGCTAAGGGGCAGCAATCATACAAAGATGCTAATAACTGAGCAGCTCAGTCAAAGCCTTCTTTAAATGCTGAGTGTGGACCCAGCAATGTATCCAACTGAATGTCCTGGTGACAGTGCTGGCCTGCTCTGCTTCAGAGTGTCTTGAGACAGAGGTGTTCACCTTCCTCAGCTTCCCCAGGGAGCTCAAAAAGTAGCTCTGAGCTTAAGAGATTGGCTGTTTAGCTTGGCATTTGCTCTGGACTCTTCCATCTGCACAACCATAAAGGCCCACAGACATCACCCCCAAACCTGTTCCTCGTTACCTCCCCCAGCCAGCTGTCTCCTGACTGGCCACCCTCATGTGCCCTTTGAGCAACTTTTTATCCGCTTTGTATTTTTTTATTAAATCTTGCCTCCCTCAGTTTAAATTGTACTTTTTTCTGGTGATATGAAATCAATTACTGTGCTTACATGTAAGTAGATGAAAACTGTTCTACTTTCTCGTCTTTTAAAAAAAAGCCTATGTCTCATGGATCTGGAGGTTAATTTGCTTCAGTCTGCCATATACTTTTCTCTGTCAGGTTTTGGAATTTTGTGCATTCTGATATCAGATGACAGGATGCACTGTTTATGCAACTCATTTTTTTAATTTTTCCCATAAAAAAAAGCTATTCATTTGCTATTTGACGGTCATGGTATTTATGACACCTCAATTTCATGTTTATTTAAAGTAAAAAATTACATCTTTTACACCTTAAGCCAGAGCTCTGGGATGGAGAATATCCTGTTTCACTCTGTCTTTTTGAACCTGTAGAACCTTTTTAACCAGTAGAATCTTTTTTTACCTGGTTTTAATTCTCAGCAATTTATTTCTATAGGCCAGAGCAGCCTCTCCTGCAATCTTCACTGAAAAATGATGCAAACGGCGCTGAATTTAATTCTATTCTCTCTACATCACTGTCCCATTTCTTTTCTTTTTTTTCCTCCACAAGACTTCTTTCCAATTTCCTTTGCATGGTTAATATCTGCCTGAGCAGCAACAATATTTACTTTATCATTATCCTATAATCTTCTAATATCCTTTTTAATATCCCCCTACTGCAAGCTTTCTTCTTTTTTACTAAAATAAATAGCAATCAAAATATTAGTACTAAATTTTAATATATAAAGAGAATAAGCAGATACATTTGTAATAAAATGTAAGTTCTATTTTCAAGCAGATTGGTGTGAAATTCTTGCTGGCATCATCCTGGTTTTCCCCATATTGCCAATCTCCTTCCAACCAAGAGTTCAGGTTAGGAATCCTCTCCCCATATACAGATGGTCAAAGATTTTGTAACTGTTCCTCAAAGCAGAAAGGTTGGAATGGTTTTCTTTACTCCGCTTGACACATATTTTAGTTTATGTTAAATAAAAGGAGTTACTGGGTTTTCTGGAAAATTACAGAAGCTCAATATTTACTGTGAGCACACTTTTCCATCTATACCCAGTGAGCAGTTCAAGATGGAATAAAACACTGTCTGCAGTAGGCATATTCAGATCATTTTGTTGCACTCTGGTGAACTCTGCATAATAACTGCGGAGGAAAATAGCACATTTACAGAAAATAATGGTGTTGCATTGATGCTATCTGCGGAGCTACAAAAGATCTGACAAAGGTTGAATAAGCCATTGAAATGCAATTTTTCTTTCATGTTATCACTTCAAAATGTAAATTGCACTTTGTTAGTTTTACATTTGTGACATACCTTCTGCCTGGGAATATAATTTGCTTAAGAGGTAGCTAACTTCCATGTTAAAAATAGAATTTAACTCTCATAGTTAAACAGATCTATTTACATGATATATTTACTTCCAAACGCGAACTTACTTCCTTACTTTTCGCTTGCTCAAGCATTTAAAGAGTTCTCTTTTTTTTTTTTAATTATTTTCCCCCCCAGCTATTTATTTTAAGGTTAGAAGGACCTCTGTAACCTTTATTGCTTAATCGAAATACATTAAAAAAGGAAAATGCCTAGGTTTTCCTGCATTCTTTCCTGTTTTTCAAGCAATGACAAAAACCACAAGTAACACCCTCCTGTTGATCCAACTACAATGGAGTGGTGATAAGTCACAGCTTGAGTACAAGACCATATCAAAAATTGTGGAAGCATGAAATGGAGAAAAGCAAGGAAGGTCTGAGTCTATATCCCAGATTGACTGCTTTTAATTTGAGTCATACAGCGTTCTGCCACTTACCATTGTCAGACCTGGTAGCCCAAATGCTTGACTTCATGTACTTTGAACAAAATTACATCTTCAGAAAGCTCAAGGGACCTGCTGTGGAGTAGTCTGGCATAGTACAAATATAGAGAGGTACTAAATGAGCTTGCTCTTTTGTTTCTTCCTTCTGAATAATGGAAAGCAATTAAAAAAGCAGTTCTGTTTTTCTGTGGATTAAAAATGAATCAGGCATCACATCAGAATAGACATCATCAACTCCAGCAGGGTGTCACAAGTTTGTCACCAGCACATGTGGCTGGCAGTCAAGTACAGTAGTGCTGCTGAAGCACAGGACAATGGTTTTCTACACAGAAACAAAAACAGAAACTATTTCTAGTTATACCCACGTCTTTTTGTTTCACTGCAGTCTTCTGAGCATGCATTTGGAAATATATTTTTCTCAAAATGGCTGAGAAGCAGTAGGTTGCTCCTTCAAAGATGAAAAGAAAACATTCTTTACAATTCTGCATCTAGCAATTGTATGAAGAATGGTTTATACACCAAGAAATGCCTGCAGGTAACTTATGAGGAAAAAAACCTGAAAGAGCACAGCTTATTTACCTAACAGAATGAAAGCTAGAAAACTAGGATTTTTCCTCAGAATGGAACCTACTGCAAATGGAGAACACTGTTTAAACTACTAGACTGTACTTGCAGCAAATCAAACAGGTACCACTCAGTGAAAAATGAGTTTCACTTGGATATTTTGAGGGTTCAATGCTGGGACTGAGCTCCTGGAATAGTCTTCCAACAGGAGCATGAGGATAGCCCACTGAAGCAGTATTAAAACAGGTTTTGCTACCACTATAGTAAAAAATGGTTTGTCCTGGGCAGTTGTAGCATCAAGTGACTGGATCTCTAGATTTATAAACTCACATTACTAGTTGCCCAGCCTCTCTTCCTGTGCTGGAATTTCTTCTGATTTTACATGAAAATACATGCATTCAAACAAAAGAGACAAGTAAAAGCCTCCACACTTCATTTCTCTGTGTAATCTTAGACTGACCACATGCACCAGTCACATAAGTCACAAAGTGGAACTGGTGGTACCCCTTCAGTGCAGTAACATTTTGTTTTCCCTAGGTCTCTCTTCCAAGAAATAAAGTGCATTAATTAAACCACTTGACTAAATTACAATAGACAGAAACACATGTTCTGCAACAAAGTGAAAATGCCATTGTCCTTACCTTACAAATTCATGTCTGATTTTCTGAGGCTCAGAACACCTGTGAATCAGTAACAGAAGGTAATTAACTCCTAATTAATACTTACATCTATCACACTCGATTTTATATAACTTCACATTTTATAGTTTTCCCAGCTTAGCCTGCTCTGACCCTTTCCGTAATGACTGAACAATTCCCTTTGCTCCTGTCCAGGGAAGTATTGGTGAGGTGAGATGCTGTGTTCTGATGCTGTTCTGCAGCCTGTGTCTCAGGCACATCCTGTTACACTCTTCTGGATACCAGGGGGACTCTTGCCTATATTTCTCCAGGTACACAGACGAACAAAAACACTTTTTCTAACATATTTTTAAAGAAGTTCAGATTAAGCCAAGAGCAGCCCAAAACTGTAAAGTGCACTGAGGACACAGTAGGGGCTTGACTGAACATGTGTGAGGTAACTGGTGTTGTACTTAGTAGTGACTAACCTAGCTGAAAAATGATGAGGTATGAGTTCAGAGCTATGCATACATCTCATCTGATGGATGTTTCTTTCTTATTCCGCATCCACAGTCCAGCATTTTTCTGGCTTCTTAGATGTCACATATATATGTGAAGTCGAAAGCTCTTGAAAAGTCTCCATCTATGAAAATACATCCTCCTGTGAGATGATCAGAAGGCAGAAAGAGCCCTTTTCTCTCTTCACCACCAACCATTTCATCCAGCAGCAGTAGAGCATATATTTCATTTTTCATTAAAGTTATGTTACCTTTGGAATTTTGTAGAGCTTCTAAACAGGTTGTTTTGAAGATGACAGAAGGTCTTGTATTTTGATTGATGCCTGGAACATGCTGGAAGAGTCAAGTGACAAATCAGGCCCTGAACATAAATTTAGTCTGAATTTTTGCTTTTTACTGAGAACACATGTTTGGAGAAAAGCTCTGAGTTTAAATCATGCCTTATCTTCAGATTTGCAAGCTGTTATATATTCAGACGAACAAACCATAAATTCTCAAGGTAACGGAAAAGTCATCACTATTGGATTAGAAATTAAACATCAATCTTGGTTAGTTGGTACCTGAGGATACAGCTCAAGTTTAGTTTTATGAAGGTGAACTTACTTCTGTCTTGTCTCATTGTCTTTGTATTTGCTTTATTTTCCATTGATCATGATGCCCATCAACTTTGAATTACCACAGTTCAACTGGTGGGTGATTATAAGTTGTGTAACTGTCACTTCTGATCATACTTTACCCTTGATAATGGTAGCTAATGAATACTGATCTCATAAGTCTTCTCCCTATTCACTGGCTCAAGTTAAACAGCCTTTTTCTTTCACACTTTTTGTCAAAACCTTTCCAACATGCTTCACACACAAAGGATTTTACCTCCTCTCTTGAAACAAGAACATCTTTGCTGCAAAGTAGAATGCCCTTGATTTTTTTTCCTGCTAAGATTACCTCCTTGCAGGTACTGCTTTCCTTTGAACAGTTTGTTCCGATTTTACAAGGTTTCCTTTATCTCTTTATTCCACACTATTTTATTACAAATGTCTGCAGCCTGTTTTGGACCTTGTCAGTGTTTGTATGACAGCTGCTATTGCTGCTGCTGGTGCCACTGCAGTTTGCTGTATATCAGGCAGCTGCTCCACATCTCTGGCAATGTTTCTGAAGTGGTCTACTGTATCTTGCTGACCACCAGGTTAGACATGGTCCAGTTAGTCATTTTTTGCTTTGCTCATTGCTGATACTTATTACAAAATAAAACAGATTAACTTCAACAGAAACTTTTGGTCAGTCACAAAGTCATAAAATAAACCCTTGCTGGTAGTGTGGTTTTCCTTTCATACTGACCATCTCTCAGGTCAGACAGACAAGGTGATGGGCAGTCATTAAAGGTGACACTCTTTAAAGATCTATCTGCAGATATGCACTTCTACAGTCTAAGCAAGATAAATTACCTGCTTATTTAAAGGAAGCTGTAAGCTTTTATCCCACCAGTACATTTGAGATAAAAAGTCAACTCTTTCATATTTACAGTATCTCTGCATTATTGACACAAAGTCACAGCTTTCTCAAAAGTATTTCATTAAGTCCTTGGCATCAGAGCAGCCCAATGTCTGTCTCAGTTCCTTCTCTTCAATGAGGAAATATTCACATAACCTTGTCCTAAATATTCCAGCGAGAGAAATGAGTCAAGATTTCATGGCCTTAAGAGCAAGCTGACGAAAGCAAATCATGATGTTCCCATCATGTGCTCCCATTTCATTGCCCTGGCAAGCAAAGCTGAACCTCTCAAGGATCTTGTTTCTCTGTGTGCTAAGCTGACAAAGACTTGAATACAACCAACAGTGGTGGCATGTTACCCAGTCTGATTGTTTTCTCCCAAAATTCACTCAAGGCTACCTCAAAAATTTACTCAAGGTTACCTTCCAAAGTAAGTATCCAGATGGGGGAAACATTCCAAATTTTAGATTTCCTAACAGCACTGACAGCCTGAGTTGTGTTTTCCAAAGGAGAGGGAATCAAGCTGGGCTGTGCAGTGACTCAAACATTTTTAGATGACTAGCCTTTGGCTGTGCTTCAAAGGACACTTTCAGCCTTCCTAAGCAAGCACAGCCATCGAAAGAGGCAGTCCTGCCCTTCTCCGCAGTTGTTTGTTTCCACACCCCCTCCTTGTGCTAATAGCAGCTTTTCTGTGAATGTTGTGCAGTACTGAGCAGGTTGGAAAATAAATCTCTTTAGTGGTTTTGGCAAGGCTATTTTTCAGCTCCCGGAGTCTTGCCTGTCATCTGACTGCACAAATACTTGTATTAGCCCAAAGGTGAGGAAGATTTGAGTTCAGAGACACTACAGCCCTCCTAAATGTGATAATCTGCACAGACTTTTTAAAGCCAGATAATCCACCAGTTGTTGTCTGTCAGCAATACTGCTTTTCCAAGTGAGGGTTGCACACTCTGTTCCAAGCCCTGTGCCACACCATGGCACGGTCATGCAATAATGTACATTTGGTCTTTGCAGAAGAAAACTACCATGAATAAATAATCTGACAACAGCAAAATAGCTCGTCATGGGTCTATGAACAGCCTGCATGACAGTTTCTCCACCCGTTAAAATGAGATTTTTTAAGATGCATGTATTTTCACAGTAGTAGCTTTTTGCGCAGGCCGGTGTTTTTCTTCTTGAAACCTTACCTAGTAGAAGCCGCTGTTAGGAGACAACTGAAAAGAAAGGAAGAGAAAAGGAACTTTCTGGTCTCATTCCTGAACAGCTGTTTTGTTCTGATTTTGCTGTGTCTTTTCCATTCCTTGGTCTTCCAGCAGTAAGAGAGCAAAACTCAATTACACCTAAAGTAGAGCTGTGAAATGAAAAGAGCTGAGAAGGCAACATAGAGAATGTCAAGGGGTCTAGGAGAGCACTTCTGGCTCTGCCCAAGGAACGCAACTCCCCTGACACTTGACTGATAGGTTCACGATGACTGGGCAATTGAGTAGCCAAAACCACCTGAAAATGACAGGCTGTGGCTACCATTAAAAGCAGAAAGTAAAAACCAAGAAATGGGAAGGACATTCATTAGATGGGGGCCCCAGAAGATGGTTTCAGACTGAACAACCAACTCCTACATTTTAGGGACCTGACCTAGATGCTGTCTTAATAACAAAATGAGATGGAATATAACTGCAGCCTTACCAGCTTAAGCTGAAGTAAGAGGCAGCAATATTGTTTTGCTGAGTCTAGTGCTCAACTGTTTATATGAATTAACTTGCTAAATAAACTACATGCAGGAATTTGGTGGGGTTTCCCCCCTTTTTTTTTTTTTCCTTTTTTTTTTTTTTAACTACTAAACCTCTTTAATGTTTGGAGACAGATCTTGAGAAAATCACTATAGTGTATGACAAGCCATGATTTGCTGGTGACCTTCACCTGGCTCCCTGGAGCCTCCCTGAAGCTGTGATCATCCATTCACTTAGCACATTCACTCGTCATCATGGACAGGGTTCATCCCACTCACCTTTAATCACCAACCTATCTTACAGAAGCCATTTTTCTTATCTTCTTCTGTATGGTGAAAAAAAGAAGTAGTCTCCAATTAGTTATAAAAACTAGGATTGTAAACAGAAATACAGGACAAGGGTAGTCCTTAAAGCTCTTTTTTCTTTTTTTTTTCAACAGATGCTATTTTGTAGTTATACTTCTTTGAAATTTAATACTCTGATTACTGATCACTGTCTGGTATATAGTGAGTGCTTTCCAGGAGAGCCTCTAAGACTTGCAATTTATGGAATGAAAAATAATTTTGCTTTTTGTTACTTTTATATATTGAGTTCACCAACTGCCATTAAAATAATGAAGGACTTACAAAATTAAGCAGTACATGTAGAAATTATAGTATTATGTAGATTTCTTGAAAAGCCATGGCTCTGCCTTCACTGCTCCTTCTATAATAATTTTTATTTATATAACCAGATTTTTAATCACCAATATGACTTGTTTGTGCCTCCAGGCAATGAAAAAAATGCATCCCTCTTTCAAGCAATAGTGTTGTTCGCAGATAATAGTTTCTTCTTAGTTCATTCAAGTCTAGAACTAATCACCTCCAAAAGTTCTTTTATTTCTTCACAATACAACTGTCTTCTGTTGTAGTCTTGTGCTTTTACAGATGCTCCAAATGGGTTTCCTTTGTTCTGATTTCCCAAAGGGTGTATGAAACACTAACCATTATTCTAAGCTTGTTCTGCAGTGGGCACACTGAGCATTGTACTGACAGGTGTTTACAGGACTTTCAGACAGGTTAAAAGAGAGATTTGTTAATGTTAGACTTCCAGAAAATCCTTCCAGCTAAACATCTGCAGCCATATCTAACTTTACCATATGTAAATTTTTCTGGGGTTTAAACCAATTTTTAAAATTATTATTTACTTAATATAATACAGACTGATGTAAAACTAATATAAAATATAAAAATATTGTTATATTTTAAAAACATGTTGCTATTTGTTAATATGACTTATGCTGATTTTCTAATTAGTGTGATTAATATTCTCAAATTGAAGTGCAATTAACACTGGGAGTTCCATACTCTTCTTTGTTTAGATAAAATCATTAGTATAAATGATCATTAGTATAAATGATCATTAGTATAAATGTATAAATACATTTTACACCTGTCATTGTGCTTCTTAGAGGTAGTAACTTTATCTCTCAAAGAGTTCTTCTTTCATTCTCAAACATAGATACTCTTCGCAAAAATTATCAGTTCACTCAGTTACTATATGTAAGGTCTTAAGTCTTTTTTCCATTTCTCCACAATCTCAGGAGTGTTTGCTGGTTCTAGTGATTCCTTTAGACATCCCAAAGCTTGACTGATTTCTTTATTTCAACATACTTAAGTACTGGGCTGCTTTTTACAGTTTGCTTGTTTGTCTTCTTATTTCTGAAAAAAAAGAAAAAATATTCTGAGTCTTTTTGGTAGTCAGAATGAGTCACCTACCCTTGTTAGACTGAGCATCTTGCAGTCAGATTGCCTCAATTCACTTGGGATCTGTCTCTCAGCATAGTGTGTGTCATCTGTGATACATGAGCAGAATGATGTAATTTTTCTTAATTTCAGTTAGTTTCTTATTTATGTCTTTTTATACAAATGATGAATATATAGATGAAAATAAGGGAATAGTTTGTCCCAATTTTTAAGCAATGCTTCACCAAGTGCTTAAATGAATATTTGTTTACACATGTCAGCTC
This sequence comes from Manacus candei, assembly GCF_025592945.1. NCBI lineage: Eukaryota > Metazoa > Chordata > Aves > Passeriformes > Pipridae > Manacus > Manacus candei. The sequence goes on along the minus strand of NW_026138076.1, from coordinate 37,865,943 downwards.
ACCAGCTCAACTTTTCCCTACATTTTAAGAGAAAAACTAGATTTGGTGACACAGAATGAATGTGGGGAAGATCACCTTCAAAGCTGACAGAGGAAAAAGATCCTAAAATTGGGAGGACAGGGCAGCAAACACAGAACCAGTTTTGAGCCCAGGACCATCATCCCCTAGGCCAGAGCTAATACTTTTAATCCTCTTTGGAAAGTTGTCAGCGGTATTTTAGTGGCATTTCCCATGGGCGGGCCCGGCTGCTCGACGAGGGGCTCGTGTTTGCAGAGGGGGCAGCAGAGCGGAGGGTGCGCCCCGTCAGGGACCAAGGTGGCAAAGGCGAGGTTTGAGGGCTCCTCTCCCCGGCCGGTCACCAGGTGGCGATGCACGGTCAGTGAAACCGAGTGCTCCCGGCAGATTCCCACACTGCGAGATCCAGAATCACAGAATATGCCAAGTTGGAAGGGACTGACAATTCTCATCGAGTCCAACTCTTAACCCTGCACAGGACCATCCCCAAGAGTATCATCCAAATGTTTCTTGAACCCTGTCAGGCTTGGTGCTGTGACCACTTCCCTGGGGAGCCTGTTCCAGCGCCCAGCCACCCTCTGGGTGAAGAACCTTTTCTTAATATTCAACTTCAGCCTAAACCTCCCCTGATACAACTTCAGGCCATTCCCTGTCACTGATCACCAGAAAGAAGAGATCAGTGCCTGCCCCTCCTCTTCCACCCATGAAGAAGTTGTAGACTGCCATGTCTCCTCTTCTCCAGGCTGAACAGACCAAGTAACCTCAGCTGTTCCTCATATGGCTTCCCCTCAAGGCCTTTTGTTGCCTACCTTTGGATACTCTCTAATAGCTTAATATCTTTCTTATTTTGCAGTGATGTACCTGTCTGGGTTTGCACATGCCTCTGATGTTTAAATACCAGATCATGTCAGATAGTTCCTTACTTAGCTCCCCCTTTCCCCACAGCTGTATTCAGCTGGGTAAATCTCTCCTTACCACTGTGAGACCTCACAGATTCCATTCAGAAAGGTACAAGATTTATTCTTGACGCCTCTCACTTTATTTTCCCATCTATTTCTAAAACATAACCAGACAAAATTCAGCAATTTTCCCTGCACACACCCTGTCTGAATATTTACCTTGACTATGTACAGCTTCCCCACAAGGAGCAGAGGAGGGGCAGGCACTGATCTCTTCTTTGTGGTGACCAGTAGTAGGACCTGAGGGAATGGCATGAAACTGTGTCAGGGAAGGTTTAGGTTGGATATAAGGAAAAGGTTCATCACCCCGAGGGTGGTGAGGCACTGGAACAGGCTTCCCAGGGAAGTGGTCATAGCACCAAGCCTGACAGAGTTCAAGAAGCGTTTGGACAATACTCTCAGGCACATGGTGTGATTCTTGGGGATGGTCTTGTGCCAGGCCAGGAGCTGGACTCAATGATCTTTGTCAGTCCCTTCCAACTTGGGATAGTTTATGATTCTGTGTAGCCCTTTGGGCCAGCTGAAATGTGACAGCAAGAAAGCCTAAGAATTCGTTTGAAGCAAAGCTGCTGTTACATTCAGTCATCCTGAAGTGACTTGCAACAATCAGAAATCTCCAGCGCTCTCAGAGGAGCTGCTTAGGTTGTGTGTTGGGCCACCTTTCCTCCACCGTAAGGAGACTTTCAGTGTGTGTTTATATAAAAGGCTCAGCCACCTCAGATCATATTCCCTAAGTTTGGAAGACCTAGCTCTGCAAGTGCTATCAGAGAAAAAGATGCATGAATTTAAAAATGTTAATGCAGACTCCATCTCTATCTTCTGAGAACACAATTCATTTTTTGGAGTCCATCACTGAGACTACTGTAGCTGTATTATTACCAGTGTCCATCCTTTCTATCTACTTACATCCCAACAACTGATTGCAATTCAGTTTGAACACTCAAATCTGTTTCTTGGGAGGGAGGTAAGAACAAGTTTTCATATTTGAAAGAAAATCTTATCTAAGTTAAATATGGGCCTTGTTTTTTTCTTGCATTCTGTAAAGCAGCATGGCTCCACAGTACTTTCACAACTGCAAGTTGCCTTCAAAACCACATGATCGGTGAAATTTCAGAGTATCAGGATGAAATGTTTTCATTAGCCATCTCAGTTTTGCCGAATATAGCTCTGCAAAGCAAAATTCACAAAAGATGCACAATTTCTAAAGCTACCCCGAATGGTTTAATATTGAGCACAGCTCTCCAAAAATTTTACCTACCATTAGTAAACAGTTGATTGAAAGCACACATACAATTTTTACAGATCTCTCCTGGCCTCTCACACCCTATAGTGTACACTGTCTAATGGCAAAGAGGAAGGAAAGAAGTAAAGAAATGAGAAGGGATGAACCGCTCAAACAAAGGAAGTCAGAGATTTTCAGGGCACTCTCAGACATGATAACAAGAAAAATGTAGGTAGGTTTATTTTGGCAGGAAGAAGCAGTGACTAATCATGCACAAAAGAAGCCTCTACAGAGTGGGAGTTTGAGGTGCGGGTGGGGAAAGAAAAGGACGTCACCGGGAGAAAGAACATTAGCATGACAGAGAATTTATATTTTCAGTGTGTGTCTGGGTTTCCCTTCATGATGCCTTAATCTGCGCTGGTAGTATTCATTAAATCCAGAAGCTGCCACGATGGGAAACTTGTACCTACCTTGAAATCTTAGAGAGTTAAAAGAAGAATGAGCAGAGAGTATCGCATTAGATGCTGAGATTTTAGGTTTCACTAAAGAGGCGGAGAAGGAGAGAGACAAATCCATTATCTGTCAAATCTACAAATAGCACTACATTCCCAATTACAGCTCACTTAAGAGCAAGCACAAGCTGTTCCGTAGGTCAACATGAAAGTAACTAGTAAGAACCCAGGAGTATGCTTGAACTCCTGAAGTTTATCCATGTCAGCACCTGGGACAGCAGCAGGAACATCCAGCTCCTAGGTGCTGTAAATGCCATCATGAAGCATGAAAACACAGACCACAGCAACATTTTACCTCCTCAAGCTGTAACCCCCTATTAATTTCTGACTTAGAAGTGGACATTAGATTGCCTAAAGCACTATACTGGTATATGTTGCGTAGAGGATTAAAATTCCTGAGTTTATTTTACCTTAAAGAAATGAGTTTCATATGCCTAAACAAAAGGAAGAGTCACCCCAAAAAGTTCAGACCTGTCTGTCGATTTTTACCTTACCTGCAATTGAACAGCTGTCATTCTTCTAAGAGCAATTTGGCTTAAAACCAAGACTCAGCTATATATAGGGTTAGTGATATTGTGATATCAAAGTGGCTGGTCTGGTGCATAAGTCTGGTGCATCTTTTGTCTCTAGACCACCTGTGTAGACCACTAGTAAGATGTTTCCAGAGTCTGGAAATCCCAGAAAAGGCAAAGAGAACTTATTCTGTGAGCCTCATCTGCATCTGATGAACACCCTTGTCTCAACACACTCTTGGTACAACCTGAGAACCAACCCCAGATTTTCAGCATTCCCATGACTGAAATGTAACAAAAATAGCCAGAGCAGGACTGCATTGAGAAGCTTGAAAAGATAAAAAATAAGTAAAAGTGTCCCAGGAGGGAGAAGAAAGTATTTAGTCTTTTCAGAGCAACTGAAAACCAGCAACCAGGTAACTGTTGAAAAGATAAAATTAGATACTGTGTGGTGAACATCAGAGAAGGACACATCACAGAAATTACAGGTTGTATATAAGGAACAGAAAAGGGGGGATGTGCCATCCCCCAGTAGATTATCGATTAGTTTCTTGGCAATATCTGTTCTGCACTGATAGCTTAGAAGCATAAACCAAGCTCATCTGGGAAAGTATACATAGATGAGACCATGCAGGTAATTCAAGACTAGATGTTCAAGTTCCTCCCTAGAATGTATCAGGCTCATCAGATTTTCTACTGGAAGACTGTTTATTCACTTGTGCCTAAAAGCAAAATGAAAACTACCAGAAGATGAAGATAAAAAATATGTCCTGAGCTATGAAATGACAAATATGTGAAAGACGTCGTTGCAGGTTAAATCATCTAAGCTGGCTTACAAACATTCTAGTCTGAAAAAGAAAATATAAATATTTAAGCAGCAGCATCTGAAGAAAGAGAATATCCAGCAGTTTTAAGCATTAAGTCAGTAAAGTTCTTACTTATCCTTAAGACTATATGATTTTATCTTGAAATTTATCTCTGAGTCTTATTGTGTAGTGTAAACTCAGCTTGGCTCTATAGCCAAACTCTTAACACACGCAAAAAAAGGTAAATTCAGAGACACATGAATGTTCCCAAGGCCTACAGACATATTACTCAGCTGAGGGAAAAAAAAAAACCAACAGTAAAAAGAAACTAAAACTGCAGTTCTGATATATTTGTAATTTTCAACGGAAAATTTGAATGGGGATCATCCATCCCTGCTGGGCAATTTCTAAGAAAGAATCTGTGTAATTGTGTGGTTGTTACTCTCCGTATTATACACATTCAAATTAAAGTAGGAAAGCCTGTAAGTTATAATCCAAGCCAACCATTAGTCTAATCAGTCTATCATGCTTATTGTAACTCAGTAATGAGTTGCTGGAAGGATATCTCTAAGCTGTATGGAACGGCCTGGAAAAGATCCAGTCACTTTACACATCAGAAAACGTCATCAGAAAGAGAGGAATTAGATATACAATGATATTATAAGAAAAATGTTCATATCATTTCCAATGTTTTTTTACCACCCTCTACAATACACAAAAGGCGAATAATTTGCAGTGAGAATACAGGGACTGTGTGAGTAGTAACATTTACCTCAGGAATATTTTCGTCAGACACCTGCAGACAAGCTACTGAAAGGAAAATCCAAATCAAATCATTCTTCAGAATTACCTTTTAAATCAAAGTCAACCCTGCTAGGCATGAGTTGGAACTATTCAGAGGAATCAACACTACTGTGTCATGTTTGCAGGTAACTGGCTTGTTTCATAAATCTCAGTTCAAATGAAAAGCTATGCCTGATAATGTCTAAGACTGCATAAACATTCCCTATTTTTGGCACCCATATTCTGTTTCAGTCTGAATAATTTAAAATGCTATGTACAGAAACCCTACAACGAGTAATGCAGAATGTAAGTCTGACATTTCACTCTAGTCCAGTTACTTCAAGATTTTGATTTCTTGAATACTATTCTGGGTTCCTGGGTACCCACTTAATGAACTGAAGGTTCAAAACCTGACCACACTCTGCTCCCAGTTTCTAGAGTAACATCCTGAAAGAGCTAGACACAGGGCTCTTGGTAATGCCAGTGTTTCTGTGAGAGAGCTGGGATGGAGGAGCTGGAAGTTTTGTGCTGCTCTGAAGTGACTTGTACAGCAGGGATCTCCAGGGGGCAGACGTACTCAGGGGTTTCACGCTGCTCCACAGACCTTGTGGCTGGCAACAGGAATATTATGGTCCCCTGCAGCAGCTGCCAAATGAGGGAAATATTTTGCTTCAAATATATTGCATTCAGGTGCTTCTGAAATAAAATTTTCTTTGATTTCTGGTTCATAGATTTCTGCCTGAAATAGAAGAAATCAAATTAAAGGAATCAAATAATGTCTCATAAACTGCGGACCCTGGCTGTTAAGTGATCTCCGTGTGGTACTATTCTCTAGAATAAAAGTTATTTGAAGACAGTTCTCACTGCTTTTCTGCTGGTGGATTAAACAATAACATGGATGCTGGGTATAGCTGTATTGTAGCTTGCTTTAGTTCCAACAGCATAAAGTAACTGTAGCCTTAACATCTGCACAAGAAAGAATCATGCACAATTTTGACAACATCAGGAGTCTTTAAAACAATATGTCAAGTGGGAGTAGAAAAAACTCCAGCTCTAACACATCACTGTTTTCACTCAAATAATGTATGAATTTAAAAAAAACCACCTTCAGCAACCTTTAGCAAAGCAAAGAAGAGAATGAATTTACATCAATGGGTGCCAGTTTTCCCTTATGAAGAGGTCAGTTTGGCAGACTTCTACAGGGCTCACCACCTGGCATGCTGCAGCTTTCCTTGTTTTTTCTGCATCGTGCCTTATTCCTAAAGAATTTCAGCTTTCTGCTCACTTGTACCTCAATGAAAACTGGCACCACAGGAGCAAAGGTTACTGGGGAATCGTGTTCCTTCCTGTGTTCCCAAGCAACACTCCACAAACCTACTGGTGGCCATTCTCTCTACCCAAATGATGTGTAAGCTAAGTATTATTTTGCCATTTAAAGTACAAGTTCTTTGTATGAGGTCAAGCAGGCTTCTGGAGTAGAGTTCCTCTCCCACCATCCCTGGCACCTACCTTTTTTTTTCTTTTTGCAGCTTAGCAGGCTAACCTTCATCCTCTAAACAGCAGCTATATGATGGAAATACTTTTCCAAGACTGGCAAAGTAGTTTGTGTTTCAGAGAGAAAACAGAGAGGCAGTGTGATTTTCACTTGCTGTCCTCTTGTGTATTCTCCAGCAGCTCTGCAAAACTACTCTCCCCAGTAGGCAGAATCTGGCCAGCTGCAAGACCAGGGCACCTGTGCCTCAAAAGAGACGGAAAAAAGTCCACTCCCAGAGGTATGACCAGTGTTTTCCAGATATATTTCAGATATAAGGTATCAGTAGGGCTCTTAACCAAAGGCTAGCTTTGTTCAGTTCAGTGTGTAGAACAATAACTTGTCAGAAAAGACCCCAGAGGTCCTGGGAAGTTGGATTACGGCCACTTAAACAGTTTCTAGGATGGTGTCATTAAGTGCAGTCCTCACAGACAACACAATTATGCACTGAGCCTAAGCAGACTGGGCTGCCTATCGAATCATAAAACCAAATTAAAAACAAAACCAGTGACATATGCAGAATGACAGATCTTCTTCTGCATCCAGCTGGATACTACTGTCCCATCTCCTCTTTAATTGAAAGTTGAAATAGTAAGAAAGAAACCCTGAAAATCCAGATCTCAAAGTCTCAAAGTTTAGGCTCACTTAACAGGTGCTGATAGTGGGACTAGGAACTGGCCTTTCTTGTGAAATGGCTGAGACTGCTCCAGTACACATTGTGGTGCTCAAAGAAAAATTAATCCTGGCAGTTCAAGTTACCCTGGCTGTTAGATAGCCTGCAAGATGTTTTTCTCAAAAGCCTTTGCACAGCTGAGAGTGATCTTTGGGCTTGCTACTTCAGGACAAAAGGCAGAGAGGGAAACCGCTAATATCACTCATATTAAAATGTTTCCTAGAAACAATTAACATAATTTAAAGGAATTAATCAAAAAAGACATTGCTCTCATATGTTAATCCCTAAGCAGTAGCTAAAAGGCTGGAATTTACAGAAGAACATTCTGCCTGTGTTTCAACTTGCTTGCTAAATCTTTACTTACTAACATTATGGAATACAGAAGAGGTTTCAGAGTGGGGTACTTTTCTCCCATTTCATTATTACTATTAATAGTTTAATTGACCATCTGACTCCAATATAATTATAATAGTCTTTCCTAAGATGTTTGCAATTTGTAATATTTTGATGAGACTTAATTAGTTAAATTTACTACATAGTGTGTATACTTCAGGCTGAAGATGAATCCTCATATTTAAGTGCTACATACTACTGCAATCAAATTTGTAATAGTTTGGAGGATTAATTTTAAAAGCTGTTCTTCAGGAAAGTTTGTTTTGGGCTTGTCCTAGAGATCTGGGCTTGAGCTCACTGCAGAAGAAAAAATATAACAGATTGGTTTCTGTCTCAGAAGGTCTTTCCTTCAGGATTTCTAATGCTAATGATATGGAGAGCTGGCTGGAGGAATGATGCTTGCAGCTAGGGATGTTGTGAGTCCTTGCAGACTCACACAGAACTCCACTCATGGCAACATCAGCTGAGAATAAATACTCTTTTCAAATGAATGGTTATGTCCAACGTGAATGTAACTGGAAAAATAAAGCACTGGTGAACGGAGCTTTGAACAACTGAAGACATCCATTGCAGCTTTTCTCGTTTACCTCAAGTACTTTGGTTGCATTTGACAACAGATGGAAATCACAGTCGTTATGGCAATGTATGTCTTGCAAAGACCCTTGGAGACACCTCCATCCAATGGAGACCCTGAAGGGGGAAAATATGGTACAAATGGCATCACTACAAACTCACTTCAGTGGGGCCAGAATTACTCTACAGTTTTCTCACTGTGACTTGCTAATCAACAGCACCTCTGTCTGGCAAAAAGAACTGGTCTTTCCACTTGAAAAATATTGCTAATCAGTGAGCCCAAACAGAAAGAATTGGAGAAAAGAAAAAAAAAAGGAAAGAAAGGAAAGAAAAAGGAAAGGATTGCAGAAGAGGAGGAAGGAAAGGAGAGGAGAGGGAGAGGAGGAGAGGAGGAGAAAAGAGAAAAGAGAAAAGAGAAAAGAGAAAAAGAAAAGAGAAAAGAGAAAAGAGAAAAGAGAAAAGAGAAAAGAGAAAAGAGAAAAGAGAAAAGAGAAAAGAGAAAAGAGAAAAGAGAAAAGAGAAAAGAGAAAAGAGAAAAGAGAAAAGAGAAAGAGAAGAGGAGAGGGGTGGGGGGGAGAAAGGGAAAGGGAAGAGGAAGGGGAAGACAGGACTGCTCCTCACTGCAATGGTTGAAGTGAAAAGTCACCAGACATATAATTTTTAAGGGAAATTAAGGAACCTTAATATGAGACTGTTCTTGTCAACCAAGGCAAATACTGCAGATAAAGAAAATTATGAATTTGAGAATGAAAGCTCTTGGTTTGGGAAAAAAGATAAGAAACTTGGTTTTAAATAGAATGAATAACACTGTAAACTGCAGCAGGCTTGTCACTGAAAAAAGAAGCAAGTGTATTTAATTAAAAATGCTGCTTTTTCATGTAAAAGCATGCAGTCTAGGCTGTGTCAACATGCAGCCTGCCTAATCTGAGTATAAAAAGAGCTGGTAGCACTGAGATAAAGTACAAGCCAAGGCAATGGTTATTTTATCTTTTTTTTTTTTTCAGTTGTCTCTCTACCTCATGGATTTTCTTTTATTCCCAGGCATTAAGCAGCCTCACATTCTTTCTCAGATTCATATTAATTTGGATCATTCAGTTAAGAACTGTAAAACACCAGAAGATGAATCCAGATGACAGAGGGAGCAAAGACATTCCTCTTGAATATTGAGATATGTTGGATCCAAGAAGTTTTGGAGTGCTCTTGGCCCAAAGACCTGTGAACTTTTTCCAGTTTATTGCAAACTGAGTATTTCCAGAATGAAAAGGAGGGTTGTGGAGGGGGCATGAAAACTCAGTGAGTCTCTCACATGCAGTAGGTACACTGAATATTTTCCTGATCTGCAGAGGAAGTAAATTTCTATTCACATCTGAGACTCTTACTAACCTTTAATGCTGTTTGGAGGAAAACAGGACATCACCCGAGGAATTGATGGAATGGACTCTGATGGGCTTTGGTTCAGAGTAAGAGCATCCTCATTGTACAGAGTATACCCAAACATGGAATCAGTCAGACCAGGGGAAAAAGGAAAAGTAGAGGATTAAATTCCAGAACCTAAATGCACACCTTCAGCATATTTTTACATACTTTCTCATCATTTGGGAATTTTTCATTTCTCTAGTTGGTTCATTTGCATGGCAGTGATGCTACAAACAGTTTTCAAGTTATAGTCACTCTTAGGAAATAAAAAGAAAGAGGTAGGCTAGTTGCAAATTACATCACCCTTGTTCTGTAAACTTCAGACTATACTTTTAGTACTATGATCTAGTTTCTTCTGCATGTACCAGCTTGTCAGGAATAAAAAACAAAGTGAAAAATCATATTAATACAAGCACGAGAGACTTCAATTCTCAAATGCAATTACAACAACTCAAAGACGAAGAGCTGGACCAGAACAAATTAAACAGTTTCAGTACTAATAGCTTTTCACCAGTTATACAAAAAAAGAGAAGAGTTGAGGGAAAGAAGTTTTGAAACCCCTGTTCAGTCTCAAATGAACCACAATCTGATTAGACTGTATTTGCTGGCACATGACATGACCCTGAGTCAGTAGCAGTCCAAAGTCAGCGGAGACTTCAGTGGCAACAAAATCAATAGGCAGTGCAAAGCTTCATACAAAAATAATGTTACAGGTTCTTAAATCTAAGGTTAAAAAACGAATCCTTTTGGTCACCAGAAGAAAGAGAAAACTGCTAAAATGCATGTACTTTCATCTGCAAAAACATCCCTAATTTAAAATGAAAAGAGTACTTTTTTTTTTCTTCCCACAAATTAGGGCCAGCTATTGCTAGCCCTGATGTCCCTAGTTGTTTTTTTTCTGGCCAATATTGTCTTTCTGACAACTTCTGTCAAAGAACTACTGAAGAAAACAATATGAGCATACAAAAAAATGCCAGAATCAGGCATCTAGTTGATGAAGAGTTTAATTTTCTTTCTGCTCCTAAACAAAATGGAGTGAACTTTCTCAAGCAGATGTAGTTTTAAAACAAACAAACAAGCATTTATTGTTTTGCTATCAGGCAACAGTGTTCATTTTTACCTGTTTTCAGGACAAGCGAGAAATCATCTCATGTCTTTACCACTTATGTGAGTAGTGTAACTATACCTGGGGATACGACAGCACAGGAAAGAAATTTTAAAAAAAATATTATATACATTAGTGTTGTCATGCACAGTTAGTGCATTGTTCTCATCTGAAAAATTCAAGAAGAAAAAGGAAGATGACCCAGAGAAATTAACATCAGTCCCAAATAAAATCATGGGGAGATTAATAAAAGATTCAAGTGACAGTCAGTGAAGGATGTAATTAACACCATCAAGAGGTGTTAACATCCTTGGTAAAAGGATGTATGTAAAAGGTAAAACATCCTTGAGGATGTATGGTTTGTTTAACAGAGAAAACTGCAGGTATGCAGTGTAGTGTAATGTATTGTAGTATACATAGACCTTGCTGAAATGCTCAGTTAATCTTTGCAGTATGTTGAGATAAAAAATGGCTCATATAAATGAATTTGAATTGACAGACTGACAGACACAAATTTATTAAACAATCATAATTGAAATCACATTTTTTCTAGAGATTCTTTTTTCATGGAAGTATATTAGATCTGATACAACTCTGTATCAGAATTGTTTTCACTTGTCATCCAGAAGTACTTTTAAAAACTCCAACGATCAAATTTTCAAATGACAAAGATGAGTAGAATGAAAACATTGAGACAGACAATCAGACATAGAGAACGACAGAGACAATATGAGAAGCTGGGCCTGGACATGAAATTTTCATTTTGATAGGTTTCAATACAAAGCACTGTATCTCAGCACACAGACTACAGAACAAACTTAGAAGATGAAAAAATCCATCCTGGACCAGCAACTCAGGGAAGGCTATGCCATAACATCCAGAAAACCCACCTTGAGCTCTCATACTTGAGTATGACACTTGAGTGTCATACTGTCCTGCAGCAGAAAGAACATATGACAGTGACATTGAGCTAAATATCACTAGTTCCTTTGCAAAGATTAAAAAAAAGATGCAGAAAAGAGTTTTCACAAAGACCTGAGGAACCAAGAATACACCTTGCAGATGAAAAGCTTAAGGAGAAAAATCTCTTTGGTAATTTTAAAAACGAAGACTGAAAGGTAATGTAATTACAATGTACAAGTAATTCCCTGGAGGGGAAACAAGAAAGTCCTGAAGTCCCTTTTAATCTAGCAAGGAAAAGGGTAACTTGGATCACTTGATGGAAGCTGAAGCCAGAGAAATTAAAACTAGGTGTAACACACAACTTTTCATCATGACAGTGAATAATCACTGAAGCACATCGTAACGAAAGCAAGCAAGTCTCCATTCCTGGATATCCTAATCCAGACTGGGTGCCCTTCAGGAGCGTACATGGAAGTACCAGAGCATTGAGCTCAAACAGTGGTGAACTTGGTGGCATAGCCTGAGTCATAGCCAGGGTAATACAGGAGGAGCTCTTGTCACTGTCCAGACCCTGAGCAGAAGCCCAAGTTCAGCTCCAGGAGTAGGGACCATCCTTATACCTGCTGATGATGGACTGGGGCACGGATTTTATTTTCCCTTCTGATCTGGACCCTGCCCACAGTTCCCTGACAGCAGCAACCATTCAGGAAGAACTTCAGAGAGCAGAGCCATGGTCCCAAGCAGAGCAGGGTTGTGCATGTTTTCCCTGCCTGTGAGGTCTCCCTCCCCTGGCACCAAAAAGGAGATAAAATTGGATGGCTGCCCACACTGAGTTTAGCCAGGAAACGCTCCCTCTGGGACCATGGTGGTTCAGGCCCCAGGGGACCTCAGAGTTGCCATTCAACTTCAAGGGCCTGGACACCTTATTGCACAGAGCTCCAGTGCTTCATAAACACAGAATAAAAGGCAGTGTCCCCTAGCCCCCGAAATTAAATAACACAGATGCAAGAGATGCAAATTTATTCGCAAACGGAAACAAGCATTCCCGTATTCCTGTAGCATTCACATGGATTTGCTACAGATGCCAATTAAAACAGCAAAACAGCTAAGAAATCAAATATGTTAGAAGCATAAAGATAAACACTGCACAGGAAAAAGGGTAAGTGTGACAGCACAAACCCTGCTGCACTTCTCAAGGTGAACAAGAGAGACTGGGCAGACACAAAGGTCCCTGAAACAAAGCCCAGCTTGTGAGCCAACTGAGGCTGGGTGATTCATGGCATTAACGATCCTGGCTTCTGGGAAGGTCTGGCATCTTGTGCAATGTTGCAACAGCCAGCTGGACGAGGATCAACTCTGACAGCAACAGCGGCACGTGTTATAGATGGAAATGATTAATGCTGACAGGAGATTTGTGGATTAAAAGCACTTACATTAACCTGCACTGCACTGTTTCTTATTTCTGCCCCTCCATCCCCTTGGCTAATACCTCCTTGGCAAGGTTTCCCTGCATTGTTCTCCAGGGGAAGGTGCAGGGGCTAGATCTGATCCTGACTAAAGAGTGTCTTAGCAAAAATGTAGTAACAGTCTCCAGGGTAAGCTTTCAGCCACACTGGCTCCTGGCCTGGCCCTGGCAGTAAGTCAGAGCAATCTCAGCTTGTTCTAACCTGTGACCACTGAGGGACCACTGATCAGCAGACATTTGACATCTGCATGAAACAGTTTCCCATCCCACTCTTCTTCATCCTTCTAACACGCCTTCTCCCTGGAGTCCTACACTAATAAGGGTATGCTAGCAGTCCTGCAAAGGCCCACCTTGATGAATATAAAGGACAAACACAGGGATCAGGCATGAATGTCGTTTGCTTTTTCAGGAATCCTGTCTGAGGGGCAGAAGGCAGCAATGGCCTCTCTCCTGTTCCACAGATAAACTGCATTGTGAAGATTTGCCTGCAGCATAGGAAACGATTGGGAAAGCTGCTGTCTTGGAAACACCTAGCAGAGTTTTGCTTACGCTAACTCAATTTTTGGTCAGCAGTTCTTTGCTAATGCAACAATTCTTCCTGTCATGCCACACATACTAGTGGGAGTTTGTAGTCTCTATATAAAAGCTGGAGAACAGGAAAAAATACTCTTGACACCTTATTCTATCGAAAAAGCCACCAAACTCTTTACCCTGGGAAGCAAGGATATTTGTAAATTCTTGTTTAATATCTATATTCTTTTGTTTCACAAAGACCCAAGTAGTTATGTACTTTGGGTACATAGAAGAAATTCTGCTGGCAGTAGAAGAAAGTTACTGTACTGTAAATAGGGTGCCACACAACACCTCCCACACACCTAGCTCTAGCCTTCATCCATGTCAGTTAAGTTAGCAGGGGCAGCACTGTGCCAGGTTTGTCTGGAAAAATGTTTGAAGGTACCTTATGCCATCTCTCCCCATCTGTGACAGCCACTTAGGGCAACCATGATGTTGCCCATGCTCATTTCTGGGCCAAGACACGGGATGTGCAAAGATGTTGTATCCTCCTGGAGACAGCTGAACTCTGAACTTTTCGCTTCAAGATCTCTGCACAACAACATCCCTTCCTCATACATATAATTACGTATGATTCAGTGAAAGCCCCAAATGTGATTGATAGGTTAAGAACAGGGATCAGTGATACAGGTACAAGTCATTTATATTTTGTAATACCTGAACTTCTAAGCAGATGACAGATGTAATTATATTAGTACTGACATAATTTATTTTTTCTCCTCCATTGGAATTAGCGACATTCACCAATGCCACTCCAAAGCCAAATCCAGGCCTATGCCAGAACTGAAATATCAAGTGGATTTGAGGCCTTTCCACAAATGTCGCATCAACATATTTTTCAAAACCTGAAGTATGAGAAACCTTAACCAGGCAACAATTATCCAGAGTGCCAGTGTCTGCTGTAGGCAGAGAGCAGGAATGCTTCTCAGCAGGGAGGTGACAAGCACCTCCAAGGGAAGCATCACCAAGCTCTGTAACACCCCCCCTTTTCTTAGAGACACATTAAGCATCCGGCTTTCCAGGAGAGAGACAAAACCTTGAGTTCCTGAAGAAAAGTTCTGCAGCTATGTTTACATGTGACATTTAATATATTACATAAAATCCATTGAGGTTCAGTAAATGAAACCAGGTGATCACGAACTTATTGAACATTTTCCTTAACTGTGCACAGAGGCTTGCACAATGTATTCCTTCCTTTTCCCAGTGTTACGATACAACAGCATGTGGTAACACAGATTTACCTTCAAGCACTGTGAAAATTAAACATCCACCATTATCTGATTCCCGGTAATAGTGTAGCATGTGGCTCTTCAAAAAGCATCTTGGAAATAAACAAAAGCAATAAGTAAATATAGGTGTCACTTACCAGTACAATACCCCAAAGGAGCTATTAGAAAGCATTTTAGGCATGAAACGTTTATTTATGACTGTACAGCACCTAGCACAAGAGAATTTTGAAACTTTAGGCTGAAACCCATATACACTGCCACTCTTCAATTAATAACATCATTAACACTAAGAATTAAAACACAAGCTGACCATGCTGCTATGGAAATTGCTCTGTGCTGCTCAGATGTGCAGAGACCACCTCTCCATCTCAGCACAGCAAGGCCAGGACCAGACTGCAAGATGCAAAAACATTTGTCACCCCATCTTGATCCCAGGCAACTAGAGACTGGCTTAAGGCCTGAAGCCTGATGTTTAACATCTTTCCCAACCCCTATTGTGACATTTACAGTCACAGCTGGGGTTTTGCTGCCTGCTTTATAGGATGCATCCCACAGCCTATCTCCACGGGGCTCCGGAGAGGTGAGGCCACGCTGCATTTCAAAGCAGGTAATCCAGCAGAAAACATCAGCCTGCAGTAGTGAAGGGCAGGACAGGAAACCTTCAAACAAGGGCTTTCATGATGCAGCACAGACAGGCAGCACAGCTAGTGCTGAACAGCCCCACAATTAGATGTGCTCTCTAGATCTTCCCATGGCTCATTCCTGCTTTCCCTGTTGAGAACCCACATGGGTGGGTGGGGTTCCTTCATGCGTATGCCCCTGATGGGCACAGCTGGCCTCAAGTCATGCACATACACCCTCCTGAACAGCAGTCAATAATTGGGAATGGCATAAAGGAAATGAGCCTAAAATTAATTACTAAAATAAATAGGATTTCTTCAAAGACAGAAAAGAAGAAAGCCTTGCTTGAGCAGGCATCAGGAAATACAAGTACATTAGTATTTGCACTGATCCTTACCTCCAATAATGACATTTCCAAAAGCATACCTACAAAAAGGATGGAAAGAAGAAAAATGAAGCAAGCAAAAAGAAGGTGGATAAACAGAGTTACTAATCTAAAATCTTTTAAAAGTACAAGCTTGCTGTCTTAAGAGAAACAATGCTGCTTCCATTTCTGGTTTGAAAATAAAAGTTGTACTATACTACATAAAGATAAACAATTTAAGTGTCAAAAAACAAAAAAGGTGCTGTTCTTCATTGAAAATTTATACACTAGCCAAGGCAGGGATGCACCTATGTAGAAGAGCAAGACGATCTATGCATTTCCTTTCATCACCATGTTACCATCTGGTAGCTTCAAATCAGAATGTGTATCCCCATGTCCAAGTCTGCCTATGCATTTCTATTACACCTAAGGGAGGGTGGCAGATCCCCCAGGTTCTGAGTCTTTCCAAACTCTGGGGTTGATTCTGGCTTTTGGAGATACGTGAGTTGACAGGGTAACTGAATGTAGTCATAGATCATCTACCTCTGTGGATCAGAGAAGGAGCAAGATAACATAATTTGTGGACAAACTTAATAGAAGGGTGATGGAGAGGCCCAGGAAATGACAGCGTTTGTTCAGAAAGGGTATGAGTAAGAGGGGACAGAAATACTTTTGCTTTCCTTTCCTCACAAAGCATTCCATCTCCTGAGATGGTTTGCTTTCATCTGCTGACAGAAACCGGCATCCACAATTTCTCATGGGATCACCTTCCCTGAAGTCCTTCTGCTGTGCTCATACCTAAGAGATCTCTGCTGGTTTGTGTTTTTGCTACTCTATTCTCACAGCTACTGGAAATTTCCTCACATGTACCAGGAGTTATTCCCCAGCAGGGGTGATTAATTTTTCATACACAAAAGATTCTAGTGGTTTGGGGCAATTATTTTTTGTGCTTATATGTTCTTGTGCTGATTTTCCCTCAAAATTATAACTGAGAATATAATTCTGACATTTTTCTGGTGGAAAGACCAACCTTTAGGGACAAAGACATCTATGTTGTCTAAATCCTAGGCAGTACGCTGCCTTTTGAAATACTGCATCCATCATCGCCTGAAGACACATTTCTGAGGCGGATTCCCATTTCAGGATGAGCAAGCAGTGAAGATATTCCTCCACCTTGAAACACACACTGAGGCACAGGAACCCCCACTCAAAGCAATGGATTCAAAACATCTACTCTTTCTAGATTGCCCAGATGACACAGACACAAGCAGGCCAAAGGAGCAGGCTGGTCATCCAGAGATTTGAAGGGTAGAGTGCAGGAAAAGGCACACATAAACAGTATCTATAGACCAACTCCCAGTCTTGACCTAGGTAGAAGCCTGGTGCACACAGTCAAGAGCCCCCAGGTGCAGGCCCCCAGGTGAGCAGCTTGATTTTAAAAGCAGATGCCTAATGAATGACATACATCTCTATTCACATCCCAGTAACAGTTTGTACTTTTCTTTCCCCGAGGATAGTACACAGAAATACATTAATATTAATTTAAACCCCAGAGGTTATGGAAATTTTTCAGTAGAATAAAGGCTTACAGAGCACAAATAACACAGATTTTACAAATAGAAAACATTTCCACTACAGGTAGGGAAAAAATGGATTATTCAAAGCAACTTGTCATTTTCTGTTTTAAAAACACCATCATCAATAAAATCAGTTCTTTGCGCTGCTGCAAGCTCCCTTAGAGGCACACTCCATCACTTCATGTTGGGCTTGGAGTTGTGTCTAAAACACTAGAAGGAGATTGAAGAGTTACCTGGAGTAAAATAAACAAATTGCAGTACGAAGTATGGCGGGTATCTAAACACTGTAGGCTCCTCTGAAAAATTTTCATTGTATTAGAAGAGTGGCAGGCAAGTGAGTTTCTCATTTTATTGCTCTGAATTTTCTAAGTATTTAAGGGTCATTTACTAGGAATATTTTTCACCCAGGACAAAACAAGGAAATACCCATTAGCGGCAATTATTGGCACAGAACAAAATATCATTGTTGTTAATGAGAATACACTGAATCATAAGTTAACCAGCAGTGACCATGAGTGTATTACGACTAATCTAATTTAATCGACACATATTTGAAGATTGCAATATGCACCTTTTTCTCAGCACCATAATTGCATTGTTCTGCAGCACGTGCATTGCAATGATTGTTGCATTTTCTTTGAAGTGTTACTCCTAAGGCCATACACATTTCCCATAATTTCACTCAGTAGTAGAATTGAAGCCTATGGACACTTGACATTCTATATGTAATATGTCTATTTAAAAATAAATAAATAAATTCTTTACTTATGAATTCTGTTCAATAGAACTAGAAGTGCAATTTATGTATGTGGAGGGAAGATTGTAATTTAAGTCCTCTTTAACCTATAAAATCAGTATATAAGGAACTTGATATAACACAAAGAGATGGTTAAAAATCATAACAGGCTTTTTTCATAGAAAAACTCAAGCATTTCCAAAATAACTGAAGCTGAGCATCATGAACAAACTGCTGCTAAATGATTGAATCTTAATTTAAAAAAAAAAAGAAGGCAAAATATATATTTTAAAATGAAAAGAAAGGAAAAGACTGATACTACTATTCCACACATTTCAACTGATTAAGATCTCTTTCTCAGAAAACAACTTTAGAGAAAAACAGATCCAGAAAGAAGAAATACCAGTGACAAGAGAGAGCACTACATGAGCTAAAGAGGTAAGTAGGAGCATCATGCCAGTAGTTTGAGCAGCAGGCTCTACTTCAGAGAGGCTTTGTCTGGAAAGCTGATTTACCATTTATATTCAATAGGCAGCATTCCAAGAGCTGGGCTAATCACATCGTTCTTTGTTTCCCATATTTTCAGGATGCCACACAAGTTGGAAATGTAATATAGTGACCAGTAGATTGTGAAAGGGTTGCATACCTGAGCTGAAAGGATAGAAGGCATTCGTTTCCACCTTTTCTAAACTGAATTCCAGCCCAGACATTGTCAAGCACTGGGTACAACACTAAGAAATCTGTACTGTATTGACAAGGCAATAGCCAGAATTGAGTTCGTTTAACAAACTGGAACCCAGTTTGGACCTGAGACATGAAAAACTCTACCAGCAGATTTTCAGTTGTGAAGCATTAAATGGCAAATTTTTATTGCAACTCTCCAGCTTGAGATAAAAACGAACTTGTTAGTTGAAATTGGAAATAATGATAAAAATGTATTAAGGGGGAGGAGAACAATAGTACACCCATAAACAGCATGTGTCTTCAGAAGGGAGACATAAAAAGCTGGGGAAAAATAATGAATTTTATGGAGGCAATGAGAAAACAAAGATAATTAAAAACAAAACCAAAACTCTTTACCATTATGATACCCATATAATACCTTCCCTTCAGGAAAATAAAGGAACTATCATCTGAATATCTATGTACGGGGGAAGAAAGTTGCATTTCTTTTGGCACTAGAAATAAGTGACAATTTTTTTTAATTCAGATGAGTACCAAAGAAACTTGACCTCAGCTCATATAATGCTAGAAACATTCTGGTACCATCTAGTCACTACAGAAATATTATGGCAGCAGTGCCCTGTATGGTACTTCTTTCCCAGCAGTTTCTCTCCAAGTTAGACTGGAAAGTCTAAGGACTTCCAAATATTCTGAGTCCTTGCAAAAAGCATTAGTTGCAGTTTTGTAGATACTGTTTTTATTGAACGTATCAATTGATCTTAGTTTTATTAATACTTTCCTACTTGTGCTTTTAAGTGGAAATATTGCCTGGCCCATGTAGCAGTGTTCTGCTCATACTGCACTTCTCCAGCTCTTCCACTACCCGAGCTCCAAAACTCATTACCCACCTCAAAACTTCCCCTCCAGTGATATACCTGTACGTGGTGCAGAGATCAAGCTATTTTGAGAGTCAAAATACAAATAACTACCAACAGTTACACCTTTCTTCCTCCCCATTAGGAATATTTTTCAATCTCCAATTCTTACATGTTTTTATCTGCAGTTGAAAAACACTTTTCAGGAAAAATACCGCACCATATCCAAAGTTCTGGCAGATTGAATCAATTCCCTGGCCTTGTAGGCAGCGACAGACAAAACTGCACCTGTGTCTCCAGCTCTCCAGAAACCATTTCAGCAGGAGATGCAGGTGACCTCACCCAAGACTGTGCCACCTCCTAGTGAAAGACAGAAAGGCAGCTGAAAGTACAGGCTGCAGATATAACTACTGCTTTCGGGATACCAAAGATCCCATTTCAAGGCTGATATAAAACCCCCCACTGCGTTGTGCATGGAAATCTGCCAGTGCTTTAAGAGCAGGCAGCTTCCTGAGAGGTGACTGTGTGCCAAAGGCCCATTTCAGAGAATATATAACCAGGGTGTACTTAAAGATTGCTTCATCTTCTTTTATACTCTGTTATTATTAATAATGCACCTACGTTTTAAATACTGTGCACCCAAGGTCTCTGTTGGAAAGCAAAGTGGTTGCAGATGAAACAGCTTAAGCCAAAACAGCTTCCTTTCCTGTGAGTCCTGTCTGAAGCACCAGCTGTGTCTGCCAGAGCGAGTGTTGCCTTAATTCCCTCTCGAGACAGTAAGGTGAGGCTGGTAATTGCAATAAGTATTTTTTTAAAAAAACAAACACAACACAAGATACCATTAACAGCTCTGTGGAAGCAGTAAGTCCCACATGCCGCTTCCTAATTAGAAAGCTGAGCCCTTTTGGAAGGTGGAGCTTTAAAAGCAAGTATTTCAGCTCTGTCTCTGTGTTGCTTATGACTTCATGCCAGGGCCCACCTCTGCTGCTGCTTCTTCACCTCCCCGTCTTCTTTGAACTCACTGTACAGCAGATGTTTGGAGCTGCTTTCCCTCCTTCTTTCCAGCCATCAATGCCATTAAGTCAAGTTTCTGCTGAAAGAGCTCTCAGAGACTCTGTCATGTCCTTGATCTTTTCTATTGTGCTCATTTTTGTAACTGTTTACATCACTGAAAAGAAATGCCTCAAACCCACTTTCTGTAGGATCTTTACCAGGCTTCATCTTTGCCCCTTTCCTTGCTTTCTTCATGATAAAACTGATGAGCGAGTTCCTGGAGGTCCCATCTACAGCACTGTCGCTACACTGTTCCCTCACTTGAGGGAAAAAAATACACTGCATTTACCCACTGAGAAACACAACTTACTATGATTCTGGTGCACAGTTGAGAAGTATGTAATCTTACCTATTATTTCTAATTAAAGTCTTCAAGCCTGCCTCCTCCAGACAAACCACTAGAGCAAGCAGATGAACACTAAACAGAACCCATTCTTCCTCTCTTGCAAAGATTTGATTAAGTTTCTCAGTATTGTGTCTACATCTATACGGGCAGAATGGAACATATACCATTTTCTTGAGCTGCTTTTCCTTTAAGGAATAACTCAGGGCTGAGGGAGTGTCCGAAGATTATGCAGCCCTTGTCACTGTCAATATTCAAACATTATTTCATACTCTTTTCTTAGCAACTCCTTCTGAGCTTCACAAACTGTTTGCACATAAGGATTAGTAATGAAGAGTTCAGTCTCATTCTTCAGCCTCCCCCCAGCCCACAGTGCAAAATATAGCTGTACTTTGGATTTAAAAGACTGACTAATCATGTAAGATACCCACCATTCATCTATGGAGAAGGCAGTACTTTGTCACAGTTTCTACAAGGGCATTCCTGCCTTTTGCCTGTTTGCACAGTGCTGTTATGAAGACAGAAGGACTATTCTGTGGACAGGGAGATAATCAAGGCTTCTAAATCACAGAATCTCAGAATGGGAAAGGTTGGAAGGGACCACCAGTGGGGTCATCTGGCCCAACCTCCCTGCTAGAGCAGTACTCCCTAGAGCACATTGCAGAGGGTGGCATCCAGACAGTTCCTGAATATTTCCAGGGACTGAGACTCCACAACCTCTGTGGACAATCTGTTCCAGTGTGCAGTCACCCCCACAGTAAGTCACAGAGCCTTCAGTCCTAAGAAAAGCATTAGCAGGTTTCAATACCCTGCTCTTCAGGAAGACTGCTTACCATTAAGAGGTAAAGGATGATTGACCTAGTACTTACAGTATGAATCAAGGAGCAAAGATGCACCCTTAGGTGCTGCCTTAATCTAAATTTTCATATCTTGGCAATGAGCAAATGCCCTAAAGTCCAAGGAAACTAATGATGACATACATCTCTTCCTGGAAAAACTTGGCTAACACAAATAACCTTTCACAGACCAGGTAGTTACACCTCCAGGCTATATTTTACAGTCCCAAATACTTGCTGTTAACATTCATCCTCTACTAACAATGTCAAAGCATCATAAGACAGAAGAAAGGCCCTGCTACCCCTTCACACATTTACAAATTTCCAGGTTTAGGGTCTTTTTTAAAAAGCTTTGGTAGATAGACAGAAAGTTCCAAGATAGGAAATATTTGTCTGTGCATTCTGTGCAGCCTTTGTGAAGAGCACATCTGGAACAGAGAGAGGGAGAAAAATCTTGCAGAAAAGCAAACCTCTAATAGATTGGTTTCATGTCACAATCTGTCAGTGGTGTGACTCATTCTGTGCTCGTTTCTACTGTAACAAATTATTGCTTTTCTAGGCTTGAATTTTCTCTGTTGCTGTTTTGCTATAGCACTGCACGATACAACCCAGCACTGAGCACCTCACTGCAGGAGTGCCACATGCAGTTAATCATTAGCAATAGAATTCTGGCAAAGAATGGAGAAGGGTGGTGCAATGTACAAATAAAGAAATATTAAACAAATAAACAACAAACAGCAGCAGGTGTGTTAGAAACAAATGGCATGGCATAATTGCAGTACGCTATTTTACACTGGGCATCAGCTTGAGTCCAGACTGCTTCTGTCAATTTTATTGCCATCAAGCAGCCACTTATTTTCCTTTGTCTAAACATGGTAGTGACAGTATTTGTTCTGAGATGGAAGATCCCGATTTTCAAGCACACAAGCACACCAGCCAGCAACTAAGGGCAGGAAAGGAAGCAGCTCTGCTCTCCTCCTCACAACAGATCTTTCTCTTCAGCATTTATGTTCTCCTTGCTCAGCTTCACCACCATCCTCTCTGCATGTCTCCTTTTTCCCAGCCTTTGGACAGCTGGTGCAAAATCTAAAGTCAACTCCTACAAGCTACAGCTGAATAGTGAGTAGTATCAGCAAATACTGGAGTTTCCTGAGGTTGCCTTGATCTCGAGGGTGGGTAAAACAGGAAACTGGGAGTGCACAAGTAGAGATAAAAAAAAAAAAGGAGACTTCCAGTGTAAAAATGACAGACTGGGAGATGCCCCTTGCTGGGCATTTCCATAGTTTTTCCAGAAACTGGGAGAGAAAGAGCTGGCTTCACCCCCACACTTTCCTTAGGAGTTGCCACTGGGTTTTTAACTTGCTGAAAGAATAAATTAAAAACTCAGATTCAAAATCAAATGCGTCCCCCCCTAAAAGCACACACCCTGTGTCTCCTTTAAAATGACCATGGAGATAGTCCAAGGCGAGTGTGACAGGGAAGAGGCTTGCTCAAAGTCAGAGCTGATGAAAGAAATATGAACTCACTAATACAAAATGAGATATATTTGAGATATCAAAGTTAAATGACTGGTTTTAAAGCTGCTAAAACAGAACATGCCTGTTTTCTTCCATTCTAGCAGATGCTGTTTTCCCTCTGAGTTACAGACTACAAGTGACAAAAGGATCACGATTTCTAATCAATAGTAATTTAAAAATCAAGAGCAGCCTCTGTGGCGTGACTGCACATAAGCATCAGACAGGCTGCAAAGACAAGAACCTCCTCCCAAATAAAAGGGCAAGCCAAGAAAATCTTACTAATCATGTCCCTTACACTGACTTGTGTCCTGACACATCTAGAGCTAAAAACTCGTGAAGTCTGATTTTTAAGAGTGTCCACAAAAAAGCTGCTATTTAAAAACAGAGGTGAAGCATTTCAGGTGTTAGCACAGTAACCCTGACTTCCTGGAAAAATACTCGGAAAAAAGGTTGCACCTGTCTGTAACTTGATATTTGTAGTTCGTTGTGTCCACCAGCACGTGATTTAAAGCCCTGACTTGGAAACTCCCCAAGCTTCATCAAGCTCTTCAGCTGCACAAGACATTTCAGGCTGCACATGCACA
Organism: Manacus candei; assembly: GCF_025592945.1. Lineage (NCBI taxonomy): Eukaryota > Metazoa > Chordata > Aves > Passeriformes > Pipridae > Manacus > Manacus candei. The sequence goes on along the minus strand of NW_026138076.1, from coordinate 37,842,104 downwards.
TGTGGCAGTGGAAGAAGAAATAGGGAAGCAGAAGCAGCAGCAGTAAGGCAGAGATGAGCAGGCACTGTGATTCATATGCACTGCCTTGCCTCACTGAGAGCCTGACTTGGAATTAATTTGATACCATTTAATCACTAGAATAACTGGAATATAAACAGCATACTATCATTTGGTGAATCACTTGTTCAAAAAACCTCAGATCTAAAAAGATTTATCTGCTCCTCAGCTCCTTGTCTGATGGTCTGAATGGCAAATCATGTTTAAGAAAAGAAAAACCAGGCATACTAGTGCTACAAATCAGATAAGAGGGGTTTAGTGGGGATTTTTTTAAGTCCTTTTTAAGAAGAATCAATTCAAAACCAGTATATAAATGATGCCATATGAATAACATTCTTAGTAGGGTTTTTAAAGTATATTCAGACATGGGCCCTGAAAGATGATGGTGGTTTTCAAGATACTCCGCAATAAGGTTACACTCAGAAGTTGGGGGGCATCATTAATCTAAAATAATAGGAATGATAAATCTACAGACCAGAATTTGCTGGGGGTGAGGAGGCAGAAGGGGGAAGACAGGACTAAGATACTGCTATCCCTCTAATAACACACAGTTTTAAGACAGTTTCTTACTGCAAGGTAGAAATACTGAAAAGATCTTACTAGAGTATGTAGTGCCAAAAGTAACATGAAAAATCTTAAGGAATTCCATTCAAATTTAAATTCCTCACAGGACAGAGGGAATTTTGCCAAAATCTCACTTAGCAGGAAAAAAAGAAGTTGCGCCGTGCTGTCTGCCTTGCACCTCTGCTTGGTGTCTGCAGTGCAGGGGTGAGATGATGTTTTCCAATCGCACCCCTTCAGCAGAGATCCCCATCAGAGCACCCTTGTTCCCGTGTTAAAGAGGTAAAGTGTGATCCTACAGCTTAGGAAGGGAAACGCTTGGCCGTGACCCTGTGGTGGCATCCTAACGAAGTGAGGAGCATGGTGAGTGCTGGCTTATCCTGACACCTGATGTTCGGCCACCAACAGTACTCTACAGTTTCCCCACTTTTTCATCAGAAAATGCATTGGAGGGTCAGTACTCAATCCCTAGCAAGTCAGTCTGCAAGCCAGGTTTTTTTCCAACTGACTCTGAAAAACAATCTTCCTCACCCGCAGGCGTATGTAATTTGTGGCAAATAGGGGACTGCTGGCATTTAAAACAAAAGTATTTCACAGCCTTTCCCTGCAGTATTGTTGTTTATTTGCATGGCCCTGGGGATATGCCAGATGTTCTAAAAAGCCACCAAAAACTAATCTCCCTTTCAGCTTTGTAAATAGAAGCCAATGCATTTACATTCTTTGTCAGCTTTGTTTCTCCAGTCTGGTATTTTAAAGCTCCTGGCCCAATCATGTCTAGGGCCTGAGGATGCCCTCCTAGCATCAACAACAAATAACAACTGAAGGACCTGGGATTTCATGGTTATGTAATGACTGTGAAAGTGAGATCTGAAACAGGCTGCAGACCTGTCCAGAGAATTTACAGTCTCACAAAAAACTACAGAAATGATACCAGCAAGCTGGCCAACAAACTGTACATGACAGTCACAAATACTGATTTTCTTACAACAAATATAATTAAAAATGGCACTGGAAATACACCACTGTGTGAACCTGAGTGAATGGCAATAGGAAAGCGATAGGTCCCTCTGTGCTTCAGCAAGCTTTTCTCAAGTGATAGGTAAAGCCTTGCGTACCAACAAAAATCGTAGCAAGGTACTTTTGAAGGTAAATTTGATAAGCATCAGCAAAGAGAGAGGCAGAAATCTGAAGCCCAAAGGCAGAAATCTGAAGCAGGAAGAGGAAATCACTTATTTTTGGATTTTTGAATAGCAAAGTACTGTGCAAATTGGGATTCAAAAGCAACAGCAAGGTGACCCCAGTCCCCTTTCTGAAAAAAGAAAACCAGACTGACAAGCATGAAATAAACTACTTGTACTGCAGTGAGCAATTAATTAAATCTGGACTCTGAGGTCTGCTGTTTAATTGTCCCTACAATTAAAAATGGATTTTGCTTCTCTAGAGCCTGCTCACACCTGGTTCTCACCTGGACCACTTATTCCAAGGTTTCCTCTTGGCTCTGCAAATCCAAACTCACTACACTGTGATACATAACTGGAATCACCAATACAGAAAGATAACTGTGGAGAAGCCACTGCAATGCTCGTTTCCATTCTCTGTTGCTCTATTTCCCTTCAGATGGCCAAGCTGCCTACTTACTATGTAGCAATGTGCCCACAAAAATGGATATGTTCATAACCATTTAGTTTAGAAATAGCATAAATGGAAAACAAAAACAAGAAAAGGCAGATTTTTTTTTTTTAAATCAGCACATGTCCAATTGTGTTAACCCTGGATTTTCTGTACATTATGTCTCTAAAGAGATTCCACAGGGCATCAGGGATGTGCAAGGTTATGACCTGACAGTTAACATGTCTTTGGCTTTGTAACTGAACACTGTAAGATCAGCAGAAAGACGAGGAAAAAAGTTAATGGAGAAAACAAACTATTCTTTGGCAACATTGTTTTGGAAACAGTGTGTGAAGAACTCTGAAGAAAAAAAAAGTCTAGGAAGGATGCACTCCAACTCCTAACACTTGGGCACACAGTACCCCAATCTTGCTACCCCAGTCAACAAACTCAGAGCTGATCAGAGCAAGTCATAGTTCTCCTCTAGTGCAGGTGTCATTGCAGGATGGACCTCAGTCTTGGGGTCAGCATGTGGTTGTGGCATGACCCCAGCCAGGGAAGATATACACACATTAATCTTCAGGTACCTCAGCTGAAAACTGATGTCGTGCAAATCAACGATATCCATGTGAACATTCATGTTTAAGTTTATTTAATGAGAAAATTAAAGATTTGCTTGCATTTTACATCTCACTGAGTCCATTCTTTGCTTTCAATTTAAATTAAGAAGTTGGAAGATAAAACCTCCTGTTGCTCTTTTCCACCAGTAGAACCATAAATGGGTAAAAAAACCCCCTCATGGTAATGTTTTCTTTTTTTAAAAGTCAGCCATCTATCAACAGTATGGCTTGGTCATTTTAATACAAATACCTGCATGACTCAGGGGAGTCTGCAACCTCATTCTTTTACACCTTCCAGCTCAGCTGTTTTGATCTCGTCCTGTGTTTCCTAAAGTCACAAGAGCCATTCAGCCTTGGTAAAAGACATAAAAAGTTTGACAGAAGAAGGAAGAGGAAAAGCAACATCAAGCCGTGGCAACTAGCTACAAATTAATTTCCAGTTCTTTATCTTCTGCTGCTGTATTGCATCCATATTATTAAAGGGAGTCAAAGTAGCTTCAGAATTAGCAGTAATAACACCTCTCAGATCTGCAAGCACTTTGCAAGCACAGTTATTTCTGTTTTATAGTGGGGTCATAAACTGAGCTGGAGTGATTTTCATACCACAACACCATAAGCAATTAGTGGAATTTGAATTAAAGTCTGCCCCTATATCTTACATTACAGCCCTTACTATGCTGCAGTGTTGTGGGATCTGAACTTGCCCACTGATTTAATTTTCTAATCATAACCCTTCATGCCCATCACAGACACAAAAAGCAGAAGATACAGCCCTACACTGGCTGCACTGCTTCTGCAGGTATTGAAGAAATCGTAAAGCAATACTTCCCACTTACCTCTAGAAAGTATCCGCTTTTTGAAACAGTGAAGTCACACACTCTTCTTTCTTTCCTTCCATTTTGAGTTTCTGTGATGAGATAAAGTAAATCTCACTTTTAAGATAGCATCTTCTCTGGAAATTACATCCCGGTCAGCCAGGTGGAGGTGGAGCTGGTTCAGGCACTAACCTGGAGGCAGAGCTGGCAAGGCACAGGTATATACTTTTAAGCAATGCCAAAATTCTTTGCTGTTGAGTAAACTCAAACTTTTTTCCACAACAGCACTTGTGTTTTGTGTAATGAGAAGCCTGGCAGGAACTCAGGCAATAGTTTACAAAGAGCTGAAGTAGCCCACAGTGGTTGAGAGCTGAACTCCACTCCCGCACCACCCATACCATTCTCCTGCAGATTTCCAAAGGGTCTCCAGAGGCAACACACCTCACTCTGTATAATCGACCTCCAGGTTAACAGTATTATCCTTATACTCCACTTAAGTTTCAGTAATATTTGAGGTCCTGTTGTACAAGGGACTGAGCAGTCATGGAACAGAAAATGACCTTTTCTCCAGCAACCTTGTAACAGGTAAGACAAGACAAAGTGATTAAAGAAAGAAAACAAATGGGTGATTTATCAACATGTTAAATGCTGTTTCTCCCCAAATTGCACTCCTTTCACCATCAATTCTCACCTTTCAGACCTATCCACCCTCCCGAGCGAGGAAGCACTTTTGCTCTCATTTCTAGACTGACTTGCATTAGCCAGCCCAGAGCTGCCTTGTCACAGAGCTGCTCCGGGGCAGAGCTGCTCTTGGTAACACTCATCTATTCAGCTGTATAGTCAAGCTCAGGATAATTCCCTTTATTTAAGCAGCGCAGCTTATCTCCTTATGAGAGAGAGACAGACTACCCTGACTTAACGCGATTGTTTACATGATGGTCTACAGTTGATATGAAGAGCTTGTTTGTGGTCACATAGGAGCCAGTGTTCCACTGGCAGTTGGGTTCAGAAAAGCCATGCAGTTCTTAGGGGCAGAAGGTTTGCCAGGAAATCCATTGTGTGACTAGGAAATGCCAGGGTTTCTGGGTGGAGTGCTTTTATTATCATGCTAAGTGGAACTGGTGCTGTGACAAGGGCTTCAGCCCCTAAAAGGGTATAAACACAACATGGGTGAGAAAAAACACGATTCTTGACTGATGTAGCTGTATCATCAAGAACACCTAGTCCAGAAGTGTAGTAGCAACACTGCATCTTTATTATACAGTGTATTGTGCTGTAAGGGACCAAATAATGTCCTGCCCTGTAGGTAAGATAAGCCACATATGGATTTGTAGAGTTTTATGGGGTTACACCTGCAAAACTCCACTACTGCAGATTTGGCCAGTTAGTTGTAAGGCTTGAATTTGGCAGCTTTCAAATATGTTACCTCGCATTTATATTAAGTGCCTTAAAAATGGATTCCTTGAATTTAGTATAATCCTCCTCACCTCCAAAGACAATTATTAAAATAGTATCACTTTATAGTACTTAATGACAATGCCCATACATTCTGAACAATTAAAGCAGGAAAAACTCACCTGAAATAAGTTAGTAGAGGAGAGCTGTCACTTTAGTGCACTGCAACTGCCTTTTGCACAGACTACAACAGACTGAAATTATCTTTGTATTTGAATTTGTTGAGCTTTCATAAAACTGAGATTGAAAATTGAAGGCTTTCAGAAGTCCATTTATTTCACATCTAAGAACATGCAATTATTCAAATGAAATATATCACTCTCTAGCTGCAAATCTGGGACAGATCTGGAAACTCAATTTCAGAATGAGGGGGCTGAATAAACAGGAGGAATTTTGTTTCAAGTGTTTTGTGGGAGATGCTGTCACCTTTCTTTGCCAAGGAAAGTTGCCACTTAGTGGTTTGAGATCACAGATATAATATCTTTTTGGCCTTATTATGTATCATTTGTAAATTACTGCCCTTTACATTTTCACCATTAACATGTTTTCCTCCTTTACTCAACAGCACTGTTATGTCCTTTTGCCAAGGCTGCTCCTTTTGAGATTTTTTGGGGGTTGATAAGTAGACGATGCAACCAACTCAGCAGGATGCTATCCTATCAAGTGCTAACATTAGATGACTGTCTTTGCTATTTTTGCAAGGCTTCACGAAATTGTGCAACTGAAATTCACATGAATAAAACACCTGAACAAACAACAGAGGATACAGTCCCAAGGGCATTGTGCAGCTCCCTCTTCTATACAGGAGACTGATAAAATCAGCTTCCATACTTAGTTCTTTATTTATTAATCTAGTACACTACTTGGCCAATTGCTTTTATTTTCTTGGTATAGAGGACTTCTGGTGGCAGAAAAATAGAAAAGGGAATTCAAGATAAAAGCCAATTCTCCTCAAACAGCACAGGAATTCTGCCTCATGGAGAGTCCCTGAATTTACCTGGCTCCTCGAGGTGCCAGTCCCTGGCAGAACTGTAAAGCCATGGGCTATTTTCTATCATTAGCCTCTGACACCAGAAGCAGTGCCCAGGGGAGGGAGGCAGGATGAATGCCAGCCAATTCTCAGCATGGCTCTCATGTCTGTTTTGCTTCTCCAACCTCTTCCTCGGTGCTCCTTGAACAGGCACTGTGCCTCTCCACTTCAGGGGCAATGCCTTGGCTGCAGTGACAGAGCACACCAAGGAGATGAGCCATCCTCCTCTTTTTAGAGGGAAAATCAAAGACTAAAAACCCCAGCTCTCCAGGCATGCTTGCAGCCTCATCATAGTGTACTAGACATATCTAGAGTAAAATTTTGCAATGAAATGGACACTTGTAGCAGTGGGTACAGGGTAAGAGCTAACCCTCTGAGAATTTAGCAGATCAGTGGAGAGAAAGAAATAAATGTGAGAGGGGTGAGCAGAAAGAAAAAGGAAAGAAGTTGAGGTATCCCAGCAGTTGCCTTTTCCTAAAAACATTCTCCTTGTTAAATCTCAAGTTAATCATCAGAAATGCATACGTGCTTTGGCCTCTTCTTCTCCTATGCTGAAAAAAGCACCTTGTAATCTCAGACGTTTCTGCCTTTCCCACAGAAGTATGGCTCATAGATGTACCAGTTGCTGATAGAGTCTGACCTATTCAGAGATGTGAATATTAATGGAAAATGCCAAAAAACCACTTTTATTCATCCACTGGAGGAAGCATTTGTGAAAGCATTGATTCCAACATGGAAGAAATCTCATCTGACCTAGTTTGCTACCTCCTGGCTGTCTCATCTGAGGTTCCACCTGCTGTTTCTCCATCTGCCAGTCTTTTTTGTATCAGAGGAACCTTCTGAGTTACACATTAAATGTCAGGCAGGCTGGAGAAAAGTTATTTATGTCTGCATTTAAACAGATAATATTTTCCATTAAAAATGCATCACGGAGACACTAAAGGCTAAGATCTCCTTTGCTTTTGGTTACCTTAACTCAAGGGCAGGTCTGCTTATGTGAAAAGTGATGCTATTATTTCAGACCTCCGTATATCCAAGCAGAACAATGATACCTTGTGAAGCTCATTATTAGAGTCTTTCCCAGTAATATTAAAAGCCTCAAGCTAGGGGCAAAAAAGTATCAGATAATTTAGTTAAAGTCACTGGAACCCAAAACCAGTGTCAGGGAACCATCTGTCTTCTCCCACTTACCTCCTAAGGTATTTCAGAGCAGAACACAAAGAGTTACTTTGGATTAATATATGAATAAATATATATTACCTAAAGGAGTAATTACCTCTAAGGTTGCAACACCTAGGGGCAACCATTCTATTTAAACCCAACATTTGAGGTATGGTATTCTGCCAGTATATAAGACCACAGCTATGCTGCAAAAGTCTGGTAAAGACTTATGTGTGGGATTATTATGATATCTTTGTTTTTCTGCTACTTTTGCTACTCTTAGATATTCTGTAAATTACCTTTGATCACCTGATCTCTGATGTCTTAGTTCTGTTCAGACTTAAGAGAGGCACTAGGAATCATCCAAATCCATGTAAGTCAACAAAAACACCTCTCTTTATTTTCATCGAGTTAGGGCTCAGAGCCCTGAAGCATCACCCCCATTGCATACCACCTATCTGATTTAAGTATTGTACAGCCAGTGCCTTAGGAAACTCTAGAATCCAGGCTTTCAGCAGTTATTTTATCCCTAAAAAGGATAAAGAAAAGAACTGGAAACTCATCACATCAGTACAGATTGCCACATGGAATTTTTTATGAGAAGATCTAATGTATACTGGAGCTATAGGTTTCCTAAAACACCCACCTGAAGCTAGCAGGAATCTTTCCACAGATTTCAGTAAACTTTGCATCAAATCTTAGAGGCAATTAAGAAGTTCCATTTGGTATATATATATATATATATATATATTATATATATATATATATATACTTGGTATAGTAAGATTTTATGAATATGCGTAGGCAGCCATTCTGTACCTGTCTTCTGTTGTGTTCCTGGAATAATTTCAGCCATTAAATGGACAGCCCTGAATCTTCCAGTCTCACAGCTCTTGGAGGCAGAAGTCTCTACTCTGAGTTTGCTGCAGCTGATGGATCCACTGTCCATGTTTGATTCTTCATATATGAGAATCCCTGAGTCTGGGCCGCCCAAGCTACGAAAGCCAGGATGAATAAAATCTGTGCTTCCTGAAGAGATGCAGGCATGTTACTTTTCTTTGAGCTTATGACATTGCAATTTACCTTAACTTGTCTACAGCTGTCTTGAGGGAATGAAGGAAAGTCTTGGCAGGGAAACGAAATTACTTGAAAGTCATTATATGTATGTATGCACGTAACACAAGTATTAACACTATGATTTACAGTAATAAAAATATTATTACAAGGTGTTTAATTAGGAACCATTATAAGACCAATTAAAGTTGTCAAACTAGAACAAAAAAGCCACATGTGTTTTTCCCCTGGAGTACTAGGATATGCTGAGGCTCATTATTAGCTATTTATATAAGAATAGAAGACTGCTTTTGATTTAAGTTAAAATCCAAGCTCTTAAGAAAAAAAGAGCTCCAAGTTATATTCCTCTCTGGTAGACATTGTTTAAACAAATTTTATCTAAACATTTTCTAATTCCCAGAGTAGACACTTTAAAAAATCCGAATGCAGCAGTATCTATTTAGTTCAGCTTTAGCAGCCAACACAGTTCTGACATTTGCAATCCACACGTCAGTATTCATCTCAAAAAGTAAGACAAAATCACTGCAGAAAGCAAGACAAAATGGCACTTAGATTACCTGGAAAGGATGGTCTGACAGCCCTTACAGGAATCTAATTAAAATGCAGTATGTTACCAGAACAATGCATCACACTGTGCTGCCATAGTAACCAGGGGTCCCATGGACTTTTGGGGCCATCTGAGGGCACGTTTGCAAGAGGCACAAGAACTAAACTGATCACTTATAGTACATTTTGAATTACCTAAAAACTCTAAATGATCTGATGTTAACCAACGAAAGAAATTAATTAACTCTTACATTTTCAGACAATGGACCAGTCTCAGGAGCAGATTGATTCTTCTTGCTGTTCTTTATGGCATACTGCTCCCCATAGCTTATTTAAGAAGTGCACGACTTATTTGCAACATGTGAACAACCAGTTTAATTTGATTCCCTAACAAAGAATAGAGCAATTAAGACCTAGAGGGCTGTGGAAGAGAAGACGAACAACAGAAATACATATTCTACTTAGGCTACTATTTCCAGAGCTATTTTCTGAAGTATTAAGCATGAGACTGGTCTCAGTTGTTGCTTTTAGTGGATGAGTCCCTGCTGCCATGCTGGGGAAAAAATCACAATACAGCACTGGGCTTTTCTTCCCAAATCCTTCTCCTAGAATAGAAAGATCATAAAACAACATTAATAATTATAAAAGCAGTATCTTACATTGTGTTCTATCCTGACTTTCCAGGGATACAGTCAATAGATTTGTCACTGAGGCATTGATTTTTAACAGTAGAGGCATCCAAGTCAAGAAATTCTTTTGATGCACCACCTCTGAAGGAGACTGCAAACTGTTAGTGGGTTGTTGCAGGTTATCATGGAAGATTTTTGCTAAAGATCACAGGACTTTAGGCTCCATTAAGCAACTAAACTATTGATGAAAATGCCTGCAAGTTGTTTGAAACGATTAAAGGGAATTTTAATTGCTTTGAAAAAGATACAGAAATTCTTCTGAAATAAATGAAATTCCTTAGAAATACAGGGTTGGGACTGGGGGGTGACATAGGAAATTGAAACACTGGTTTTCTAAGCACAGAGAAACCAGTGTCTCCATGTGATTCTAGTATTACACAGTATTACACCATCAACTCTCACTGTATACAGCTGGGATGGGTTCATACTTGGAAAGATCTGTTCCACATTGGGCATGCTAATACCAGGGAGGCTGCAGAGAGCCAGAAAGGAACTCAATTCAAGAACAAGTTGGAGAGTTCAGCCTCCAGGGCTTTGGTCCTCTTTTTGTGCAATACCAGGGATATGCACTATGTGGTTGTGCCTAAGTTTCCCATTTAGAAAGCCAGACAATGATACTTACCTGTTAACCAGACCACTGAAGACTAGCTGTAAGGGAAGTTCAAAATCCTGCTCAAGACTAGTGAACCTTAAATACAAAACTACTTCAGGTTAGAGGTAACATTAGATCCAAAATAAATAATAAAACAAGATAGTAAAAACATCTCACATTTAAATCTTTTTTCTATATGGAAAAATGCCCAGGTAACATAATAACTGAAAATTAATCTGTCTAAAAACAGATAGTAGACTGCACTTTTTCTAACTGGAACTTTATACAAGACAAATTCACTGCAACTAATCCATCACTGTATACCCCAGCACTTTAACAACCTCGAAACAGTAATTCTTCAAAGGCCTCATGATTTCCTGATAATCTGCTGCAGCCTGTTATTAATGACTTCATTCACTTTCAGGTTGTCCTTACAAGAGAAAGTTTATTAGCCTTACAAATTAATCTATTTGGTCAACAATTTACTCCAGTTGAGGTAGCAGCCCTGATGCTCTCATTCTTCACCATGGTTTTTTGCACAGACTGGGCTGCCATTTGCTGGTTTTGTTCCTCCAGTTCCTTTACAAGAAGCAACAAGTCTGAAGGCTTTAACAGGGCCTTTTGGAATGGAAAGGTGGTGTTAGGAATCATCACTAATTTAGAAATTCGTTTTTAATGGGTTATGTTTTATTTGCTTCAGTTGAACACCATTATTTACAGACACAAGTTAATAAAACACATCACAAAACAATAAAATTTCAACAGCTAATATTTATAGGTGCATAGTTCATGCTCAATTACTTTTTTTTATATGTATAATACATACACATATATATAAAGCTCTCACAATAAGTCATCTCTGCACAGAAAGAATAGTCATAGGAAACAAATAAAAATGTATCATAAACAATATCAAATTACTGACAGCCTATCAACAAAACATGTACAGAATTAGAAATAAGCATTAGACACTTAGGTGTTTTTACTTAAGATTTTCTTTTTTAACTTTTAAACTTGAAGCCACAATATCCACAGCACAACAATGACCCTGCCAACCGGTTTCATTTCAGCAGGAGGGAAATGCTGAAACAAGGTGGATGCGGTCACAGATACTCCAATCATTGCTGATGGAAGACTTCAAAATACACCGTAAAAACTGTAAAAAAATTTTACGACTGGGCACATTGGAACTCAGCACTTGTACAGGATGGGACGTCTTTAGTAGTTAGTAGATCTCAGGTGATAAAAGGAAGAAAAGGACTCTCATGCTTCAGGTTCATAGTCTTGATACTCTTCCTAATGGGGAGAGCAGAAATCAGCACTGCTAGTATTTTAGATAAATACATCCTACTTTCACTGTTTATTCTAGTCCTGGTGGATTCAATGCCAATATAGTATGGATTCTCATTTGATCAGGATCTTGACATTTATTTGTATTTTGTCACATTTTCCAGATCCTGTACCTTACAAGATATGGTACTTAGAAGAGAACTAATTCTCACTTTTACAGTGACTAACACGTAATTCAGCTGATGCTGCCAGGAACTCATGAGGCCACCCATGAAAATTCACTTGCAGACGGAGGAGAACAACCTCTGGGCTGAGCAGCACACCAGGTGCTGCGGACCCTCATACAAGTCACTCAATCATTTAAAGGAGTCTTTAACTATAGACACATGAGCAGCATCCAAAATTTCACTGATAGTCAAGATGTTATGCTCAAACGTGCCTTTAAGTCTTTTACTGGATCATGGCCTAAATTTTTTATACCTCTCATTTTCAGTCTAATTATCTGCGCTACCATAAAACTGCTACTCCAACTACTCATGCATCATGCCAGATATTGCAGTAATATTTTAGATAGCTGGTTCATAAAACCCAACAAAATAATTTACTCCCATAATTGCATTAACTTAAGATCGTGTTTTACAAAGCATGATGGACTGGTAAGTGGCCAAGCTATTAAAACAATCTATCAAGATGCAGTTTGTCCTGCATTCTCTTTTAAACATACGAAAAAGATACAAGGTTACTGTGCATTAGTCAGAAAACCAGGATCAAGTGTTCTGAAACACACACAGTATTTTCCCATTTAACTCCCTTACTAACAAAAATAGCAAGTAATTTTCTGATTCCCGGCACTACACCTCTGGCAGACCTTGGCCAAAGAGGCCACAGTTCTGCTGTGCCCTTGCAGCTCACAGCATCAGTGTGTGCCGGGCTCACGTAACTCACACATGCAGCCTCCTCCCGTGCCCTTCTCTTACACGCATTCACTGCAAACACCACAACAGATTTACCTCTGGAGGCATTTCGTAAGCCTCGTTCTCAGGATCCACAGGAACATCTGAATTATTCACCATTCCCTCCTGTAGGAAACCTTCTTCATTCTACATTTAAAATAGGGAAAGAAAAGTGACAGTGACTGCTTGCTTCCCCACCTAGGCCAAAGCGTGTTATTTCCTCCCTCTCAGATTTCTTGCCCTGTCCTTTGGTTGTGGGATTGCCAGGGGTTGTGAAGAGCTAGAGGACATTAGTTCCAGAGAGATCTTCTCCGTGTTCCACAAGGGTATCTGTGGGAATGACTACTATCATCTCTTTGAATAGCTGAGATTCCATTTCTCTCTTGCCATGGACAGATCATGAAGTCAATCCTAACAAAAGAACAGTACCACTATCAACTTGCTGAATACCTTTGGAAAATATTTTAATCCCACAGAAAATGCCTTGGTCAAGACAGGAAGCAAACCAAAACAAGTTTTTTTGTGCCTTAAGAAACTGACCTGGGAAACAAAGTCCTATGCAAACTGTTTAAGCACCACTTTAAGTTATCACGTTAATTCCTGTTTGACTGCTTAGGGCAATACAGTCACAGGTACATAAAAGTGCCTGTAGGCCAGAATTGGATAGTACCAAGACACATAAATGAAATCATAATTCAATTATCTATTTTTTAATATTATAGACACATCCACACCCTCATAAATCTTTATTTTAAAGTTTTGGCTTTTTCAAAATACATTGCAAAGTGGCCAAAAAAGGGAAAGCTATTATGACTTAGATTACTGCATGCTGGTTTTTTCTTCACTTTTAGAATCCAATTGTACTGGGAAATGCTTTTTTCCTCTGAATGTAGAGGTCATACCTCTACATTCTTTCCTATGTCAACCAGCATGTTATTCTATGCACTATTAGTATATGATACATGGTATAATATAATACCTGTCACTCATCTTCTTTCATTTTTTTCTTTATTACAGAAGCACTTCTATTTTATAAAGCAATTTTAATAAGAGCCTCTTAGAATTAATGGGATTGCAATGGTGTAAAGAATAACTTGCTGAGTAAGATTATTAAAGCAAACTTATTATTGTCTTAGAACTATAGATACTATTTACCATCTGAAAAAAGCACAAAGGAAAAAACCCCACATTTCAGTTGGGTCAATCCCCACTGTAGCTGTTACTACAGAAGTTCACAGAGAAGAAACACGAGTTCTGGCAGAGCAAAAACTGCTGGAGTTCATCCTGAACTGTAAGAAAATTGATATGAAAACAGGCAGAGTATCTCAGTGGAACTATTGTGATCATGCTGATTTATACCAGCTGTCGGTCTAGACAGAAATGCACTAAAACACAATCACAGACACTCAGGAAGAAATTCACTTAAAAAAACCACCTGCAGGCTGGTAGAGTAGACAGAAATACAAAATTAAGTAAGTCACAAACCAGACTAATGAGGTAATTCTTCAAAGTCTACAATTTAAAGGATAGTGGTGCTAAATTAAATTTAGGATACAGACAAAAGGAGGGTAAGAGAAGCTAAACCTGAAATTCACCTCTGCAAGTTTAACACAAAATAGAGTATAATACACAAGTTCACCATTTGCCATGTATTGGCTCCCTCTGTGGTTTAACCAGGTGACCATAGTCATAATGCTCTGTTCCTCATTTTCTGCACCTCCCCAGATTGTGACTTTATCTGCCAGATAGTAATCCTGTTCTTCCTTGGATGTCACCTTTTCTGATGCATATGTGGGTACATGTATTTTTTACCCTTATCATCAAAGTCTATGATGTGCAGAATTGATTTCCATAACATGGATTCTTCTCTCTAGCTCTTATTTCAGACTTCAGAAGGTCAAATATGAAGTTATCTGGTCCCATTGCTTCTCAGTGGAGCCAGATAAGTTTTTTCCTTTATAGATAAACAGTACAGTCCATGTGGAGTCAATACCTAATAACTATTCTGCCAAGTACCCTCCGTGGGTGTGCCTGCTCTGAGTCAACATCCTGCACTGCTCTATGGTATAGGTAACACAGACAAATTCCAAAGAGCCAAGGGATGCCAACAAATAAGTTTGCAAATACCTTTATTTAGGTATCTAATAGGTACCTTTGTCTCCCAGAACTGCCAATAATTTGGGGTTTTCAAAAGGTAATTGAAAGATAATTTTTCAAGTAAAAGGTAATTTTTGAAGGTGAAAATGAAAGGTAATTTTTCAAGTATGAAATTATCAGAAAAACTAGGCCCAATTACAGTTCTGCCTCAGCTTATCAAAACACTTGAGCTCCTCAGATGACCTGATCTTCATTTTTATTTAACCTAGCTTCTAAATAAATTTTTTAAGGGTATTTATGCCTATTTACTCTTATGAGAAGTAGCATCAATCCCTACCAGCTATGACTGAAATAGCCAAATAGTGTGCATGATGCAAATTTTAAAGCCCTTACTGCGCACTTGATCTAACGTATCAGCTCTAAGGACCTAAACCTCCAGCCTCCCACTCTCCTGTTTAATCCAAAATATAATTTAATTTCTGCTTCTCCCAATCATTAAGGAACAGCTTCAGCTAACAATCAAGTAAAACTGTGTACAAGAACAGTTGGGGTTTCACAAGAAAGAAAGCAAGCATGCAGCTTAATGTTATCTCTAGCAGGAAAACAGATGGCAAGGGAAACTGCCAGGACCATTAGTAAGGACAAAGAAAGAGACTTGTCAGTCGAATTTCAAATAAGAGCTTCAAAGTTTGTTTGTTGTCTGTTAGGAACCTCTGCCATGGATCTGGACTGTCCATCAGGATTACAAAGACGCAATGCCTAAAAGACTGAATTTATAATCTTCCCAAGTTCCTTCAGCAAGTTCAGAATGGAGATTCCTCTACAGCTTCAAATAAAACAATCAGCAGCTCTAGAAAAATACAACATCAATCACAGCACCATTATTTTTTCAAATGAAGCAAATCAAAAGCTGTACCAAACCACCAAGGGAACTCTTTGCCTGGGATAGGTTTATCACCTTTGTCCAGCTGCAAATAGTAACATAAACACCCCCATCCATGTTGATGTCACTGCAGTTCAGATGAGGATGATATTACTCAAGGTCACATCTGTTACATTTAAATGTAGAGCACAGGTGACCGCATAATTTTTAATGGTGGTGCTCTCTACTTCTGAAGTACCATTTTTTCTAATTTCAGGATATCACAAAAGCAAACAAACACCCACAGTAACAGAGAGCCATCTAAGGTACATCTTATATCATAATTTACCTCCTTTAAAACAAAGAAATGCAATTTTACGTACTCGTGATCAATAATTCCATATCCTAATTCAGTTATGGAAGAGGAAAACCACCCAATAGACCAATTCTTGTCTTAGTATGAAAGACACATTTTTCTCTAGAAGCAGCAACCTCTCTTAGACCACACAGAAGGTCATTTCCAGAGGGAAAGGTTTCTATTAGATGATCTGAAAAGCTTAACTAAAGACTCTCAGAGATGAAGGTGTTGTTATGGCTCCAAAATGTTGACTCCTCCTCCTTTACTATGGGAATGAATTCTGTGCATTCTAAGCTCTGTGCATGACAGTGTGAAATGACCCACTTTTGCAATAAAATAGTAATGAAACTAATGAAAAAGTCCTCCTGAAGACCCAGTTAAAATGAAGACCTGTTAAAATATAGACTCTTTGACAAAACTTCAGGACTATTCCTTTTACCAGGAAAATGTCACCAGATGGGTTTCTCTTATTTCAGTGGTTTTGGTGAAAATCGCACCTCATTCTTTCCCTTTGCTCTCTTTCTCGCCTCATAACACTCTTGGTGGAAGGGGAGAGACTGTTTGGGATCTTCCACACATGAAAAACAGACCAAATGGTCTGCCCATGGTACTGCTCCTATGTCAGCACCAGGTAGTGACGGCACCTTGAGGAGTGTGCCTTCTGTCCTCTCAGTGATGTGTGCTGGAATGCCAAGTGATTGCCACCAGAAAGAAAATATGTCTCAAGTCACAGAAAAAAGCAACTTCAAAAGGAAACATTTTAATTGTAATTTAGCAGCTGATCTAAGAATTACAATCTGCTATCTCCCTGACTAATAATGTGTTTTCCTTCCATTATGAATACTGAAGGAGTCTTAGAGTCATGCATATTCTCATGATTACTGGAGACTAATTCCTTCTGCAGTGATTCCACATTCTGAGATAAATAAACCAGGTTACCAAACTGTCAGCTCTTAAAACATTTATCCTGCCAAGAGGTGATCACTCTGGAAGCCACTAATCACAGAGGTCAGAAGACACCTCCAGGAATTGTCTAGTCCACCTTGAGCAGCTTGCTCAGGGCCATGCCTGATCGGATTTTGACCATTCCCACAAATGGAGACTCCATAATCTTGCTGGATAACCTCATCCAGCAAAAAACCTAAAACCTTTTTCTTACATATAAGTGGACTTTCCTGTATTTCAATCAGTGCCCACTGCTTCCTGACATATCACTGGGCAATATTGAAGAGTCTGGTTCAATCTCTACCACCACTGCCACCATATATTTATACTCACTGATAAGCTCCCCCCATAAACTTTAAGATTCACGTTGTTTCACAATTGCTGATTTTCTGTCTGTTCTTGAGACCTCTATGAAATTTTCCATGCAGATATTGTGGGAGGACCTTTTCTCTAACAGAAAGCCCTACTGTTCACATCAATTATATACATAAAAACAAGGTGAAGCTTGTCTCAAGCACCTAAAAAGTTAATGCAACATGAGAAGTCATTGTTAGTTTCAACAAAATAGATTATTATAAACCCAATGAGCACTGGTCACACTACATCACTTGCCAGTCTTATTTTGTGTCTTATAATTACTGACTAACTGTGAATCAAGATAAGAGGCACTGTGGAAAAAGCAGTGAATTGGAATGGGGAAAATGCTGGTTTACAAGGTAATTTTGGTATACTTTGGTGTAAAGACCTTTAAAGTCCCTTTTGGAAAGTCCTTTAAGACCCCCAACAAAATGTTCCATGCAAAGCCATTTTAACGCAGTCCAATTTGTTGTTCGTATACATGAGGTGGTGGCACCAGCAAGAGCTCAAAATAAAAAAATACACATCCAAAGCATTATTATCTTGCAAAATTATCATGTACTGATATACTAGAGTAACGGTGGGATTGCCTTATATTGTACTAGCAAGCTCTGTGCACACCACAGACAGAACTGGCTGAGAGGTGGGATATGATGCCTGATGAACAAAAGGAAACAGTGCTTTCCTGACTCAACAACTAAATGGAATTCCCATCAGGGAATTTGACATTTCCTGAGCTTGTCAACTGATCCAAGTAGCTTGTTCAGAGAAGTCAGCCTTGCTTCCTGCCTGTCTGACAGCCATGGTCTTGTACATCTTTGTGAGTCCAGATATTAAGTCTAGCCCAGTATTAGTGAATTATTGAATATGCTGTTGTTACAGTCTGGAAAACTGCACCAGTAATATGTCTTTATCACCATATCATTATTTAGAGATTAACTGTTTATCCCTAAAGCTATTGGTCTTGTGCCTGTTATTGTACCCCAAACCTATAATTCGGCAGGGCTGCCTCAATACGTGGTAACTCAATGGTAACTCAATATCCCTCCAGCCTGACTAAACCCATTTCATTTTGGTATTACGCCCTCTGTAAGAACTTTTGTTGGGAGCTGTCAGTCATTACACAGTGGAACTTAAAGAAAAATTTTGGGATTCCTTTTCTATACCCTCAGTGCAGTTGTTACGGTTACTCCACAAATTCACCTCTTGCTACAAGCTGAACAGCAATTGTGCCAATGGGCTTAAAATTCCCCTTTGAAAAGAAAATAATTTGTATTTCTCCTTCTCCACCAAACATACTCCACCAGGACACTCAGAGGCTGGATATTGGACCAAAATGAACAAATAACTGTTTTTATCATTTGGTAACTTATTTTTTACAGTTATTTTGACCATAAAGCCCAATTTATCTGGATGGGAGAAAAACCCTTGAACAAACAATTCCAACAAGAGGTAGAACAAAGATATGCTAAAATGGCCTCAATTCATCTACTTTCCTAGTCCTAAGACATTAAATTCATGGAGCTCACTGGTTATAACTCAGTTGCCAGGTCAGCTTAGGATGCTTTAAAGCTCCTGCTCACTCATTGCAATAGTCAGTGCCTCCAAGACTCAGCTGTGAATGGCAAAGCACCATCATCAGTCTAGCAGTTTTACTCTGGAGATACAGACGTGTATCTGCACACTAGCTAGAAATAAAGTAAATTGTTTTAATTATCCCTAAGCTGATCACCTAAGTGAAGGAACTGATGAGAAAGCATTATGTGTGAAGGAAACTAGCTGTTCCGGTGCACAACTCATTTAGAGTACCAATAATGAAATGAGACTATTGCCCTTCTTCTCCTTAAATGGAGAACTGAAACAAAGAAGAGACATTTAATTAAACAAATAAATATCACCTCAATAGCACAATTCCAATGAAAGGCTAAGATGGCTCCTGCAAGTGCTACAGGCTACATTTTAATTTGCGGTTTTATGCCTTTCAGTTAGCAATGACAAAAGTGAAAAGGAAAAAGACTGAAGCCTATAGGGAGAGGAATGAATGTGAGGACTGAGTGTCTGTGGTTACAGGCCCTTATTGGTGTTTATAAACGGTTGGAAATACTTTCTGTTTACAACAATTTATGAACTGTTTCAAATTCATTGAAAAACAAATTGCAGTACAACACAGATTGTGTACATTTTTTCTTCCCTTCCTTTAAAATTCCCCAGTTAGTATTGCTTGCAAAGATGAGACTCAGTTCAGAGTAAAACAGGAACATTTCTGTGAGGAATCAACTCTACTGAAACTCAGATTCGTGTTTGCATTAACCAGGCTGATAAAATACCTAATTAGAGTTACTGGTATGTTGCTATTTGCTGATAAATAGGGATTACATGGAGAAACCACTCATTTCTCAGGCCAGACCAGCAGGTCATATGAGTTCTACAGTGATGGACATGTGCATTAATTACAGGTGACTTAAAATAAGAGATTGCCCAGGGGATGAGTCAATGTGACATCAGTAACGCATGTAAGTGCATCCAGAACACACAGTCCTCTCAGATTCATCCTTTTTGGTCTCCGAAATTTATGGTGACATGGAAAACTCCACAGGTAGGGAAAGAATAAACTAGGGTTTATCATTTGGAAAGACTGAAGTAATTTCTAACTGCAAGATAGTGGGAATAATACATGCTAACTGGACATCACGTCAGAGGGATGTGGCCACAGATCTGCCTCTCTTGACATTCTCCTGAACAAGGTAATAACAATACTTTAGGATAAGGGATCTGCTTGAACAACAGCTACTATAAATTTTGTGATTTAGGTTCTCAAAATTGAAGTTTCAGAGTGCAGTTTCACAGGAATCTTGAGTCAAGTGACACCACTAATTTCAATAAGGATTTGGAAGAAGGACCAAGGACCGCACTTATGTGCTTGCTCAGTCTTATGCATTAAGAAGGAACAATAAACAGCCTGAGTTTATTTTTACTATTCTTACTACATAATTCAAAGGTACATGAACAAAACTGAGTAAATGACTGAAATAAATAACATGCACCTCAATAGGAAAAGGTGTGACACTTAGGTACACAAAATCAAAGATGAAGGGCAAATGGTGCTCAGAAAATAATTACAAAGCCAAAGAATAATATAAACCAGAAATGTCATGTTACTGCAAAATAGGCAAGCCATTCTCTCATGCATTAACAAGGCCTGTGAGGTAACCTACTTGGTCTAAGCCAGCCCAAGAGTGCCTTCTCCTGAATACAGAATTCAACCTACACAACACACTTTGCTGGGGATTTTGGAAGATCCCAAAGGAGAACAGCAGGAATGATCACATCCTAGAAAAGAGAGGAAAGACGAAGGAACTGGTCAGACCTCATGTCTGTCAGGAGCATCCTGGGATTAGCTAAACCCATCTGTCCTCTTCCTGCAATGGAGAATTCTTCAATCTGTATGAACCCATCACCAGGAACAATCTCCAAGGATGATACCTGAGCTTTGCCTTCATTGACTAAAACTAACATAACGACACATGATCTTGACAGATCACATTAACTAGAAGAGTGGTACACATCAGCTTGACAGTCAACATAGAAAAGAGCAACCTTGCTCAGATTTGGCTCCATTAAGTCAATAAAGATGATTTTGAACAGCATGGTCCCAGTTAAAGCTGCAAAGTTTTTTTTACCATACTTTACTTAAAACAGTTTGAATATCAACATTACATAAATTTTTAGTGCAGATGAACTCCAGAACTTATTGTATAGACTCCATGAGTATATATTCTCTTTCCTAAAGGCAAAATTAAAGGATAAAAATAAGTTTCCTCTAAAAAAATTCTCCAATTATGCAAACAGTTCATTCAATGCTGTATTATCCAAAACAGCAATCTCTGAACCATAGTTATTTCCACTACTCTTAGGAAAAGTCCCCTATGAAAAACTGCTGGACCAGCCATCCTCTAGCACAACAAAAAGCATGAGTTCCCACTCCATTACACATGGTCCCCGAGAGAGCAAACATTTCAGTCCTGTACCCCATCTCGTGTGACTGTATTCACAAGGCAAGGAAGCAACTTCACTCATTCCCAAGGAAGTTTTTAAAGAAAGGGGAAGATCTCTCTACAGGTAGTGGAAAGAGGGCAGGTTTCTCTCCCTTTTGCTATTTCCTAGAGTATGAGGGGAGAAGTTAATGCAATCAGCATTGGCTCTTTTGCTTTTACTCTCCAGCACATTGAGCGGTGGGCTCACAGGTGATCTAGTAGCAGGACAGTCACCTTCAAAGGCTTTGACTGATTGATTGATTGATTGATTGATAGTACGTGCTGTAAGTGAAGTGGTTACCCTTCGGTTATTATCAGTGAGCATTTCTCTAAAGCATTCCTTCAACTCCAACCTACTACAACATTTTACCTAGCTGGGGAATTTTAAAATATATTTCTTCTGAGGAGTAAACAAGCACTTGCTCTAAAAAACCTACTTGTAACAATTATTTGAATTATAAGGGTTTCAGATGTATTTCCTGCAATTTTGATCTATTCAGCAGCAGATGAAACACTACAAAAGACTAGAGAGTCAGCCTGTATTTTAAATTTATGTTCCTGAAGGGACACTCTTCATCTAGAAGCAAGTACACAACTATTCAGAGCTTTCACTTGAATTGGGAAAGGTTTCTTCACAGTCCAGTGGCATGAAACACAAACATCATAAGAATCTCTTCAGCTTATTCTTCTTCCATAGAAGAAGAAATAACTCTTCAACTAAGTGAAAAGAATTATTTAATAAAGTTTATTTAGTAAGGTGTAATAGTCAAGGAGACTCATAAAAGACTAGTACCTAAATATATAATACTTGAGTATCTGTGTTTTCTTTCCCTCCTCCCCCAGCACTGTTACTGTTATCTTTGCTTTTTGCTTCTGCCTTAGATGCTGGAAAGCAACAGACTGAACTCTGATATCATCCACACTGCATGAGAGTGGAGCTCAATGCAACACAGCCTTTCCCAGGCCAAATTCTGCTCCTTCTATGTCAGTAAAAGCCTGATATACTCTACTCCCCACTAAGCCAGTTTTGTACTTAATACCTGTATGTCTGAGAGCAGCCTGTGTTTATAACCCTCTCTTGAGATGTGTGCTGCTATCCCAAAAGGGATCCATAAAAATCTTCACTACTACTTCATACATAGAAAATCATAAGAGTGCAAGTTTGGATGGCCTTTGAGGAGTCACCTAAGTCACACCTCTGTTTTAGATAGGTTCAGCTTTCTTCAAATCATTCCCAACAGATGTCTGGGAAAAGCCACATTAAAAGCCTCAAGTGACAAAAATTCCCAGCATCCCCAGGCAGCATCCCCAGGCAATCTATTCCTGCACTTAATTACTGTTACCATTAGCATCTCTCCTGGTGTCTAACCTTGATCTCTCTCACTACCACTTAGCAACAATATTTCTAGTCCTGTTCCCAGTGGACACGGTCTCCTTTCTCTCTGTAGCAAGGGCTTGATACTGGGAAAACCATTACCCTAACTCATTTCAGTCTTCTCTGGGGTAAGCCAGCTTACTCTGTCCATACAAAACAGTTAGGAAAAACCTGTTGAGCATCCCCTAGCCTGTGTCTCTGGTGCTCATTTATGAGAACTGCATGCAAGGCAAGTCTTGCCAGAGTTGGGATGTGGCTGCTTGGTGTTTGGAACAGAGTCAAGTAGGGCAGAGATGCTGCTCATCATGTTGCTGAAAGAGGAAAGGAGGGCAAGGCCCAGTGGTGCCTGAAGTTAGAAAACTATGTGAACCAGTGCGGGATGATGATGATGATCTCAGTCACAGATGAATCTTCAAAGGGGAATTGTTACTTCACCGTTTTTACCAGAAGGAGTCTTCTATTAATAGACTCTGTTAAACCATTTGAAATTAAAATGCAAAGCTGCTTTTAAAGGATCAAAGAAGCATCAAATGTGAGTTATCAGAATGGTTAAAATGACACTTTTCCTCTGGTCATTTCTTATTATTAATCACATTAATCACTTAACCAGCTAAGCAGGGGCTGCCCTCTGCACCCAGGAATGCACCTAAGTCCCAGTGAAGATATCACCATGAATTGCTACAATTCACAGGAAAGCAGTCAGTCCCACAGCCACAGGGAATACAATGAAAGAGAAATATCTCTTTGAGAGAGGGGACTCAATTATACTCCAGCCACTGCCCCATTTATATTTAAGAATACCAGAGGAAAAAACAATGTATACACACCAGAGAGGTAGCATACAAAAAATGTAGTTGAGATAAAAACATTTATTCTGTTCCCAACATCCAGAACAGCAGGTAAAACCACAATTCTGTCAGGAAGTTTTGAGTGATACACAGCTTGGTAATTGCACTCATTATACCCTATACTTTGGGGATAAATAGGAAAAACCAAACCACTTTTCTTCAAATTCATGGCATAACAGTAAGCTACATGTGATTTAAAGAAGCTCAGATGAAGCTGAGGAAGAATAATTTCATGTATGTCATGCCAAAGAGAATAATTACCAACAAAGCTTGATTACCAACAGAGTTTATTCTATAAGAGACAAGGATGTTTGATTAAAACAGAGGAGGAGAGAGCACATGTTCAATTACAGTTGGTACAGTTCTTTCTCCTACAAGCCACATTTGCAGATCCTGAACATCGATACACTGCCCAAAGCAATAAAACATTTTCTCCATCATAGTGCTTTGCATTTTCAGAACTGAGGATGATACAAGAAGACTGGCAGGATTAGTCCATGCTTCAGAAAAAGATGTGTATTTATGACTACCTGTAGTTTGAAAGCAACACAAAAACCTATCTGCTACCAGCCATAAAGATGTTTCTCTACACGTGTTGCCTGGTTAACATTTAGATAAGAAGGACAGCCAGATCTTGAGAATCACCCATGCAGATCTGAACACAACTCACTTGCAAGACTGCCATAGCCAGATGTCCAAGTGTTAGGAAATGCTCGAGCAGTATCAGTTAGACACTCAGTTGGTGAATTTACATGCAAATGCCATTTTAGAAATGATACAGACTAGGAAACACTTCTGTGGAACATGAGGCTAAAAGTAAATGTAGTTTGACATGAGCAAACAAACTAAATGAAATTCAGCAGTATGCTGCATCATCATCTTTTAATCACGATTTCCAAATCATTTTGTTTCAGTTATCTGCCAAATATTTGTGCATTCCCAGTATAAAGGTGTTTCAATGGCTCTCCTTAAAGTATGATAATTTTTGTAGTTTTGTAGCATAAAGGCAGATAGTGTTTTTACTATTTCATAAGAAGCATTGTTCAACAAGCAGATTCAATGAGGAAATAGTGAAGTGCCAGTGAAAATGGCAGTGATTTCTGTTATACGTGTATCATTTCTGTAAGAGTAGGCAACAAACCAACTGGTCCCTATTCTCCAGTTTAGTTGCCCATCTGCCAGGAATTATCCAAGAAAGGCAGTGGCATCGGAAAGTGCAACAGTTAACTGCTCTAATGTTATTAATCTCTTTGTTATACCTGCAACATTGCAAACAAATATATGCAAAGTGTGGATGCTTAGTGGGTTACATTTACCTAAACAAAAGACACTTCTGCCAGGTTGTGCCTTGGACCATCTAGCATCCTCAAAAAGCTATTTACAGAAGAATAACCAGTACCTCGAGTATTCAGAAGCATTTTTCTGAATGTATTATTGCAGAAAAAGAGTTCAACACATTCTTTGCAATGATGACAACAAACGGATACCATATTGTGCGGTTGCGTGGTACTTAGTTGCCAGCTGGGCTTAAACCACAACATATATGTAAGCAATCTGATAAGAGAAGATTAAAATACCATTGCTAACGAAAGCTTAAAAGCTGATCTACTTCAACTTGAATTATTTTTAAACATTTAAATCCATCTAAACCCTGACTCAGCAAAGATTTTCAAGCATATGCTTCAGCAAGTAGTTAGTTGTACTCAAGTCAAAGCTTTTACATAGGTTGAACAGTACCATAACACTGTAGTGAATCAAGAACAAACTTCAGAAATATAAAGTGTTCCAAGTGCCAAAACCCCAAACTACTTAGTATGATAAGGTACAACATCTTGGAAGTTAGATAGACAGCCTCAGCATGTATCCATCTGTAATTTCCCAAATTAAATCAGTGACAAGTGAGCTCTTCTACTGTACCCTCATTGCAATAGGAGCATAAGATTCACATATAAAGAGACAGCATTCAAGCCCAGTATCTTCCTAAAACGTTTCAACAACCCTGTGGAAACCAAGATTTAAGGCAAAGCAAACTTAGAAGCCAATATTCCCCCAATGACTATTCATTGCAGGAACAGAACCCCTTCAGCACTGAAGTTATTTTTTTAATACTGCTGCTGACTACCCTGTACAAAAGGAAAATGCTCTAGTGGCTTGTGTTGTGTGGGTGATGCTCCCATTTCCCAGCTGAGTTTAGTCCAACATTTATAGAAGGGGTGAAGTATTCTGAGTTGGCTTCTATCAGTAAAATGACTCAGTGATCACTGCACGAGTGGGCGGACTTCAAGCATTTGACATTGCTTCTCACATTCTTGCTGTCACAAACACAAATGTTAGAGAATTTAAACTCGTTCTTATCTCGTCATTTTAAAATCCTAAAGGGACCTTTGATCATGCAGCAGCCTGTTAAAATATTTAGCAGTCAGGAAGAAAGGAATTTTTTCCTTCCGGGATTGTTTAACTGGTTTCAAATCTAGTACTACTTCCTTCATGTGAATACAAAGTATGACCATTTGCCCACCATTTTCTTCAGAGGAAAAAAAATCCTCAAACGAAACATCCATCTACCTTCTAAATTAATGAAAAAAAGAAGACAGAAGCAATATAAACAGACATAAGATAGGGCTGTGAACCCCACAAGCTACATAACCTGTATGCACAGAACACATGTACGTTGTGGGGGTTTCTATGAAGTAAATTTTAATTACCGTGTCCCCCTCCAAAACTAAGTGCCTTGAGAATAGTGGCTGGAGACACACTCAACACATTGAACGCAGCATTAACACCACCCTCTTCAAAGGTGTAGGACACTGGTCCCAAGGGCAGCAACACCCTAATGCACTTGAACCTGTTAATCCCATTGAAGCATGTGTGATTGTTTTATATTGTAATATGTATCACATTGTATGAGGGGATGTGTCTGTAACTTGTGAGATGAAATTAAGCACCTGGGAGCACTGAGATGGAACCAGACCTGTTGCTCCGGCTCAACTCTGTAGCAACCTAAGCAGAGATGACTCTTCCACCCTCCCACACAAAGCCTCTTCCGTGCTTGTTAGTGTGTCTGTTATACTAATGACTCACCTACATCGTAAAGCACCAGCTCAGACTTTTCATTAATCACCTTAAGCGTGCTGGCTTCTGCAGTTTGCTCCGAGTCCCCACTCTATGAATAATTCAGGCTTCTGCATTACAAACAAAGGGAAGGAGTTTGTGGGTCAGGCCCTGCAGTTCAGCAAGGACTTTGTAACTTCACAGAAAATACCTGATGGTCAGAATCCTTTTTTTTTCAACCCAGGGTTGAGTATTTCCTGGATATTTGCTATGAGCCAAAATTACAGCCTTCAAAATGTGATTGTTAAATTGTGTGAGTGGCCAGCAGGTCACTGCTGGTGCATTCTCAGCGATAGGCTTGCACAGGGAATTAGTCCTGCACCAGAGCACAGCCTACCTTTCCTGTAGGAAAACCATCGACTACCTTGTTTAACAGTATGAAAACCCTAGAATAAATAATGAATGCAAACTGATTTATTCTTCAGGGGAAGAGAAAATAAAATCCCTCAAAATATTCTGAAAAAGGCTCTCTCTGTGTTATGAGAATGAGAAAGCCACTGAGAAGAACTGCAGGTCGTGGAGAGGAGGCACTGACTTTTGACGGACTGTTGACCATTTCTTCTGCATTCCAGACCACTAGATCAGATTCTCAGCTCCTTCTTTGCATTCCTTTGAATTTCAATTAACTGCTTCTTACTTATTTCTGTAGCAACTTCATTTTGTTCCATTTAAAAAATGACCTTTTTTCTTAACACTAACTACCAACTTAACATGGCCTCCTACTCCAGATTAAACAGGTTTTGCACAAATAAACACCAGGGCAGAGTGCACTGTTAGCAAAAACTAACAGTGTATAAGTGATGAAAATTTATGTTCACCAGTCAGCCTGTCAGTTTGCTCTCTTATAAAATGCCAAAACACCTGTCAATCATTCAGACAATGTAAGAGGCTTCATCACAGAGACTAACAGAATAACTGTCCCTTATAACTTCTTACATTGCCAAGTGTACCATTTGATATCAAGATTAGAACACAGACACAGCAGATATCTATCAGAAACTTGACAGATATGTAAGTAATACATCAAGGCTGTACCACTCCTTGACATATCACTTTCTTAAAATATTTATTAGATACCACATATGGGTTATCTACAACCACATATTTGGCACATCAGAGCAGTTGTGTTGACTTTGGACCCCATGACTGACCACTTATCTACTATGACAGATTGCTCATGATTGAGACTATTTGTATCTTTAGGGGCACTAATTCCCAGAGAGCTGGTTAACTTCAGCTAAAGAGGTGTGCTTCTGTCAAGCCAAAGACACAGATCTTCATGCATAGCTCTCTCCACAAAGGAAGGGGAAAGCTTTTCCCCTGACTGTGGATGCCAGATGGAACCCACAAAAGCCTAGAATACAACTAAGGCTGGATGTACCAGGCTAAGTGGATAATTCCCTTGCACTTGTATCTTGGAAACACCACTCAATTTCCTTCCACAGGACAAGTGTCTGTGGCTAACCCAAAGGAAGCGTTCATTCCTCCTCTTACCTGCCTAAAAGAAATACCTTTCTAGCACAGATGTGGTTAAACACAGAAAACAACCTACTCTTTTAGATGTGCTACACATGAGCAATATATTTTGCTGTCAGACAACAGAGACCTGAGCTCACAGCAGCAAGGGGCAGCCCACAGCTGACAACCCTCCCAGCCCAGCTGAGCTCATGTCTCAGGTGGCTTTGCTTTTCTGCCTGAAATACATTTTGTTTCCCCTTCTGCTTTAGATTTTTTTTTTTTTTTTTGCACTTTAGGATCACTAACTGCAAACCCAGCAGCCACGTGTTGCCGCATGAGTTGTTGCAGCTCCTCTGGTCCTCAGTGAGGACCTCACTGTCCTCCTCTCACTGTGCTTCTCACTTCGGGTAAGAGCAGTCCTCCAAGGCCAGTCAGCGCTGACCTGTTGTAAGGAACAACGTTACATGGGAAGATGTCGAGCCCAAGGGGCCAGACTTTTGGAAGTGATGAAGCTTCTTTCCTCTACATCCCCAAAGGACCACCTGCCTTGCTCCAAGCCCTGCTTATTGCCAGATGGCTGTCAGCACAATTCCTCCAGCATGCTGGCCCAGTAGTTGAAGATCACCAAACTGCAGTACTGACCAAACCTGTAACATCACTCAACACTCCAGCTTGGGGAACATTAATGCTGCTGCTTCACCACGTCTATTCCACATTTTAATTGACCCAGAGACTTGAAATGCCAGTAAACCATCCAGTAGGGTATTCAAGTGTCCCAGCACAGTGAGTGCTCATTAAAATACTAAAGGAGCTTTCTAGTTCAAATATTTCCTTTGTATTCCCTTCCACAATACATTGCTTTAGTCAGGGGAATCTGTTCAAAAGCCCATATTTAACCAACAGCAAATTAAAAGTTGTCTTTCTACATGGGAACTTAAAGTCAGCTGCTTGTTAAGGAAACTTCTCTGTTCAACCATACCATCCAACAGCTACTCTGGAAGTCACACTTGTACCACCTGAGCTGGGACTGAGGCCCCTTCACAGCTATACACCCCACAGTCACACAGTCACACCCAGTTTCCCATAGCAGACTCTCAGACATCCTGATCCTTAAAATAATTTAATCACAGTGCAGTAACTGAATAACAGCTCAAACTGGTGCCTCTGAGGAGGGATCCCAAACCAAGGAACCCCTGGTCTTTTATACAAGCACAGTCTAAGCATAGGGAAGTCTGGAGTCATCAGCTCCTGCTTTGTTTGGGTGTTAGGTCGCCCATAATAAGTTTCCACTGGAAAGTTTTGCTGCATTAGTTGTACATATTGGGATCATGAAACCAGTCTGTCCACACTGATGTGTCTACACCAGCACCAGCTCTTGCAATGCAGTTCTTCTACCAGTATAGTACACATTGAAAAACTTCCTCAACTTTTTTTTGTTTTTTTTTACTATAAAAGCTTTGTTAACATTTGGGATGAAGTTCCTCAGAGACCTCTACCAATATCTGTCTGCCTTCTAAATATAATCTTTCCTCAGATATCTACCACAACCTTTCACAATATACACAGAATCTGTTCAAGCTTTCCATATAGTCAGTGACAGATTTAACTCTGTGTTTGCCAGGTTGAGGAGAGTATAGATGTGCCAGCACTTCTCCAACCACATTTCTGTCCTTTCATTGATTATTAGACTGTGTAGTTACTTGTTTACTCCCAGTGCCATGTGACTGCTGAGAAAGAGCCTTATTTTGAAGTTTGTAAAGTTCACAAGCTAAAAGAGGCCCTCTTGATGCTTGTTCTTTACAAACTGCACAGCAGGAATCAGCTCCCAGCCCCTTTCCTGACAACCTCTCCATTTCCCAGACTGCTTCTTGAGGTTCACTCAGAAGTGTGGAGCGATGAGCTTTGCCCTGCTAGAAAGCAAAATAATCCCAGAGGTTTGCCATGGTTTTGAAGTCAAGGGTATGCCATGTTTACTTGCAATTTCTGTTTTCTTTTGGAAATTTTGGAGAGAAAAGTTGAAAATAAAATGCTAACTGCTGATACAAAGCAGTGCCTTTCAAGTGCAAACAAATGTTTGTAGACATGCAGAGGCATTCTGGGTACCAGATGTGACCATAATACAGTCTCTGCTTTGAAAACATTATGATTATCCTCACTCTTTTTTTTTTCTTTTTCTTTTTTTTTTTTTTTTGTGTGAGAGAAGGAAAAGGTTTAAAATTCAGGTAATGTTCTTCAAAGGACTACATTAGAGAGGCAAAAATAAGCAAAGCACTCAAAAAATCATGAAACGCCATCTGCTCTCCTTTATCTTCTAATGTCTATCAGCATCACCAGTGCTGCCAACATTAGTCACCCTCCTGATGATATTGGGTGTTTTTCTTATGCTTTCAGCTCCCACAATCAAAAGTTAAACAATTACATTCTATTTAAAATAAATGAAAAAAAAAACCAATCCACCTGATGCTTGAGAAAACTAGTACAAGTCAGCAGCTCAGAAAAGCAAGTTAAAACTATTTAGACAGATTTGCACTACTAAAATTTTTATGATATTAAGTATACTCCAAGGACTATTTTTCAAAGTAACTCAGCTTCCACAGGGGTACCAAAGGGATAACCACACTTAAGATCCAGGGTAGAATACTGAATCTCTCAAAAATCTGGTTTTAACTATGACCACAGATTATCTGAAAAATCCTGTTGTAAGCTGCATTTTTACATAGGCATAGTTCTTGACAGACAAGTTAATTGAACTGTCTGCCTTTGCAAGTCAGGCATTACTCAAACACTAAGCCCCATATCGATTACAGTCTCATTCTCTCCTTGTCTGAGCATCTAAGAGAACAAGTGCAAACTCTGACTCTCCTGCCAAATTTACACTATCACGATTACATGTTACTCAGCTGCCTCACATGGGTTTTATTTTTACATAAAGTGTTATTCTGAAACAGGAAGTATGTCATTGCCACTGCCCGCTGACACCAGGGCAAAGCTCATGACAAGTGCTGTAGGCACTGGAGAGGAACCAGCACACCCTTGGTTGGCAGGTGGAGCAGGGCAGCCCAAGCAATGCTGCTGATTGGTGTTTTTCATCTGACTCAGCACAGCTGAGTTGAGACCTGAAGGATTTGGGTCCCTTTATTTGTAGCTACCACCTGAGAATTGCACCTTGTATGCCCTGCTGTCTCCCCACTGCATCCCTTATATAGATGTCAACCAAAACCTCAGTCCCAGCCTCGGCCTTTAATAAGATCCAAAGTCTTTAATAACCCCATCATCCTGATCGTCTGTTTGAAGTGGAAATTAGGGGCTGCACTACGTAAAAGTGTTCTGTTCTCTGCATGCTACAGCCTGGATCTTTGCAGAAGGCTCTGTGACTAATATCTGACTCATGCAAGACCTGTATCACCAACAGTATCTGTCATAGCCAGAAAA
Source organism: Manacus candei (assembly GCF_025592945.1). NCBI lineage: Eukaryota > Metazoa > Chordata > Aves > Passeriformes > Pipridae > Manacus > Manacus candei. The sequence goes on along the minus strand of NW_026138076.1, from coordinate 37,810,776 downwards.
TAGAGAACTTGCTCCCAGGTTAGAAGCTATTTTAAAGCCATGTGTGCTAAGGAAGAAATAGGCACAAGCCTAGATAGGTGGTGCAAGGAGACTTGCACCACTTGGAAGAACATGATGTTGCCATGATCCCCAGGACCCTCACTCAGTCCAAGCACTGGGGTTACCACGAGAAAGATTAAACTAACAATACCCACTAGCTAAACTTAACAACAGCACCCTGACATCCTAATCCCCCTCAGGGTTTCTACATACATACACTTGAGTTCTTGTACCCACACAGAAGATGGAATCCAAGCATACACTTGGTCCTTTACAGTCCTGGTGTTTCTGGCACTGTGGTTCGTGTGAGGCATTTCTCAGGGTTTCTGGTCCTTTGTTATCTATATTTTCCAATGTGAAACAGTGAGTTAGTAATTTCCTTGCTTTTACAGCTTTTTCTACCCCCAAGTGAACAAGTGAAAAACCAGGACTTCAGAACATTTGAATACTTCCTATAAAGTCATCTCCTCCTCTCCTTTGCTGCCGAGACTCCAGCCTCAATAAAACAAAGCCATTCCTTCTCCACATTTAAAGCCACTGAGATCACTAACTACTCAATGAATTTTGTGCTTTCCTGCACACAAGCGACAATCCTCAGCCTATTTTCCAAGTAACAACCTTTTTTTGTTATCATTTTTAATAGCCAGTTTTGTGCTCAGAGGTTTCCTGAGTGCCAAGTGGACCGAGACGTGTTTCTTCACAGTAGGAAATAAAGAAATTGACAGAACAGCAGTACGAAAATTAAAACATTTATTTGATATGTCAAACAAAACTTAACAGCACCAAACCCAGAAGTTCCTTACTATATTACACTGGACTAAGAAAGCACAGGCAAAATGTGTAAAATATACTGGAAATGGAAAATTTGAAACCTTATCAGGTATATATTATATTCAGCAATATAATTTAAGCACAAAGTAAAGCAGAACTGCCTAAGCATTGCCCACACTTATATCATTACAGTTTATCTACTACAAGCAACTCGGGTAGCGGAGACAAGGATTTGTAAGTTGCCTGTAAGAAATTCTTTTGGATGAATTATCAGAGGTGGTAGAATATTCAAAACAAGACAGCTTTTAGAAACCTATTTCTCAAAGAATACTCTATTTAGTTAGTCCATTTAGAAACCCAGGCCAGATTTTTATTTATGTATTTGTCAGCGCAGATCATAAAATGATCTGTTTGGTTGATCTCTGGCTGCTGCTTCTAGTACAGCTGTTAGGGGGAGAGCAGACATAGGTCTCACACATACAAGAATCCATCTTTTTAAGCTACTACAAATCAGATCAGATGATCACTTGGGCAGCATTCACAGCTGCTATTAACAGTGGTCACTGAAAAAAGGAATGAACTAGGAAAAGCTATCATTAGTAATCCAACTTCCACGGTGTAATGAAAGGAAAAGCCTCATGGTAGCTTTGATGAAGCTCTTGAGTCCTTGGTTTGACCACTCTGTTTCTCTAGAGTTTCTGATGGGAAATATGTGAATTAAGTGAGAAAAGGGATCTCTCAACTACTTAACACTCATAAAGAAAGAAATAAAACAAAACCCCAAAGCTAGTAAGACTGCTTCAAACACCTTACGTTCAACCCCTCTTCCCATAATTTCCATCTAATGCTTCAATTTTTAATTTTTTCTTTTTCCTAGGGTTACCATTATGACAGCAGCTATATTACCTATAAGCCCCAGTTATTGAGGGGATCCATCTTCACTTAATTACCTTCTGGCCAATAGATCACCCAGCACAAAATATCCAGGGTTAACCTGTCTTGCATAGGAAGAGTGGTGCTCAAGATCTGCCATGGAGTTAAAGTGAGATCAAACGGAGTCTATACATCTCTGTCAGACATGAATTTTAGCACTGCTTTACTAAATACTGATGCTTTACTAAATACTGTGCTGATGTTTACCTCTTCAAAAGTCTTCCACTTGCTTACAGCATCATGCCAAGCTCTTATTTTTTACATAGATAAGAAACATATTGCAAGCTCTGCAGGTAAGGAAACAGATTTATTAGATCTCCAGTGATTAAATGTAAAGCTGCAGGAAGTTTATGACAGACCAGAACCATTCCCCCTACTTCTCTAGCAACCTCTGTCCATGGATCCAAATTTCAAAGTAGCTCAAAATGCATCCCAGGCATTTTAAGCTCTGGAATTAAAAATTAATCTTGCCTAGTAATGTGCCCTTAAGGTATCTTTCCTGGAAGTTGTTTCAGTGATCCTTTTTGTTACAGAAGTAGCTTGTGTTTATTTAATTTACAACTGGTACTTGAGAGAACCTGGAAAAAGCTTCACTTGATCCATCCAACCTTGAATTTTCTTCCTTGCTTCCTACATTAATCCTTAACTGAATATCACTATCCCTATTCCCAACAGAACAACAATTCATGGAAATTACTTATTTTTAACAATACAATACAATATAATAATTTCTGATTTTCTCTTGACATCTGGAAGGATGCACACAGTTCACTATGGGGTCACCAGCTGCAAATGTCGCTTCCCACATTTTGCAGAGTTTCTCTTGACCACATGCTTGTCTGCCATCAGGCAGCTTAGCCTGCATTATTGTGTTTCTCTGACTGCTTGTTTCCAAGGACAGAACATCTAATTGTTAATGATTATACGCCCAAAATTCACCAGTTTCATAACTACACTTCAATTCAACTACAGATGCTTTGACGAAGCCTTCACATGTTCTATCTTTCCCAGTTTCACCCTGTGAATGGCTTTGTCTTCTATGAAGAAAACCCACCTGCATGTGCCTCACACACAAAGCTCCCTCCCAGTCCTCATCAGGGAAAAGGGACATGAATGTACAGAAAAAAAAAGTTTTCCTCATTTAAACAGGTTTTCAGTGGGAGCCATGTGAAAGTCTGTGTATCACCCAAATAATGTTGCTCAAGATGAGTATTTCCCCTCCCCCAAAAGATCGATTGTTCTGAGAAAAAGGCAGCCTTAAATTGTTTTTCAGCCATGTTCTCCACATTGGATATCCTCCTGGGTCTTTGCTGATCACTTTATATGCTGACACTACTATTATTATTTTTTTGCCTGTTGAACTAATTTTTTCTATTTATTTTCACATGCTGTCCGTCTTTGGAATAACACAGATTGCTTCCACAGTGTTCACAGCTCCCATCATTACCTATCTGTTTTGGCTGCATCCCCTCATCACCTAGTGTAACTTACAAACTCTGATATTCATTCAGCTCCCATGCTTTCATCCATAAAGAAATAACCCACCAACTACTTGCAGGAATGCACTATCTGTCATTCTTTCTGTAATCCCTAGCACCTCTGTTCACTGCCCTTAAAAGAAAAATTAAGGTGGAGATTGTGCAACATTATTGGCTTCTCTTCTGCTCTGATGACTATATGGGTCTATTTTCTTTTCCAGTAGGAACTGAAAGTTGAGTCCTCAAAGTGTAACTAAGCATATCACCTGCAATTTGCACGTTCTTCCTTGGGACATTTGGTGGGCATTACCACTAAAGCCAAGCTTTACCAGGTAATTGATGCTGAATTCAGGTTGTTCACAGCAGGATGATGCTGGCAGAACATGCACTCAGAGGTTTTAGTGCTGCTGTGATTTTTCCATCAGTTTCCAGCAGGATGTTCACAGAAAAGTTTTCTGACACATTGTGGCCAATTTCTATTTTCCTGCTATCCCCATCCTACATCTCCATTTGTCTTGATTCTGTTTGAATCAAATTCTTTAGAGTTTTGCAGGTCATTCAAAGAAATCACCAAGAACCATAATATAACTACTTTCTTGCAGAATTATGTATCAAACTCTATTTTAATGGGGAACAACTTAATTGAAACATAAAAGGTGCTGAACAAGGTGAAGCAATGGTACAGAAAATTATTAACAGTTCGTGATAGTTTCCAACTCCCCATTTCTGAGGTAGGATAGTACTAGAGAGTGGGGAACACTGTCCCAGTGTTCTTTCACTAGGACCACAGTGAATAAAGTTCCTATCTCACCTGTCCTAAGTTGTACCCACACTGTTATGAATCTGGAGTCCCCAAACTCTAAGATAACTCTGTACCATGTTTGTTTCAAACACAACACAATCACAGCTTTCTCAAGTCCCAAACAGATGAAACCAATGACTTTATTTAATTTCATTTTCCCCAAAGAATCAATAATTTCAGTGTGCTGCATTGTAGTCGGTAGAACAGTACATCTTACAAATTAAACAGTGAAAAATAGCATTCCCAACTCATACTGCATAATGCAAGACACTGAGATTTACTATGTTATTCACGAGCCTTAACATACTGTACTCGTCTATTCAGAGAGCACTGAATCCTCCTTTTTAGAAAAGGCTCCTACATGTCCCATGCTAACAAAGATGACATTTACAAGTTTTACCATGAGTCTTTTTTCTCCTCAACTAATTTTGTCATGGTAGGAGTATGTCACTTATTTATGGCACGCATTTGGGTGGAGTGTAGGGTTTTAATCACCAACTTGAGGAACTTTTGTTCTTGGACTTTTTGGCCAAGTTTGTGTTCATTTAAGAGTGGTTCAGCATCAGTAACATTGAGAAGCCCAATTGGAAGCACTTTAAAAATACCTATTTCAGGACACTTCTAATTAATCTCAAATTAGACACCCTGAAGTTAGAATCCTAATTATGGGTCACTCAACAATTGCCTTAGACAGTGACCTAATTTTTAATACTAAAATGACATCACCTATTCCATTGCTGCTGAGATGTAAACAAAGTAATTTGTTGGTGCTTTTTAACACAACAGGACAATCAGCAATTTAAGTTTCCTTTACAGGGAAATAGCCAAAATTGCAGTTATCTGCAAATAAATCTTCACTGAATTGCTTCTCCACTGCCAAGAATAGGCCCCCATTGTACAGAAAGCACAGGCTGATGGCAGAGAACTGCTTCCTTAAAAAGCTAAAATGGGTATGTTATTCCAATTTCTCAAGCAAACGTTGCTTCTTTTTCACAGCCTTAGAGACAGGCTAAGAGCATTCCATTTGAAGGAAACCTTCCCTCCAGTTGTTTTGGAGGAGAGAGTAAAATAACCAGTACAAGCCTATATAAACAAACTAAAAAAAAAAACAACCCGAACTCCTAGAAGTGAAATACTCTGGGTTTTTTTAAAAGACTGGTTACTCTCCTACCAAATTTCCAAACAAATGCTTGACTAGATCTTTCGGTGGTCCAAAATAAGCATTGATGAAAGCTAAGCGACAACCACTGACAGTCGCATGGTGCTCTAGTGCTTCATGAACAAAAAAATGAGCAGGCCAGGGTAGGGATTTGAGAACTGCACCAGAGGCACTAATGCTGCTCTCAGAAAGGAGATCAGTACTTACTCCTCTGACTGCAACAGCCAACACTACACACAGCTGAAAATCCTGCTCCTGGAGAGAAACAGAATCATGAGCAACAAAACACCAGAGCAAATCTTGTCTGACAAGATTGCTTCTTTTGCTCAGAATTGCAAAATTAGTGTATTAAGGGTGCACAGTGAAATGAATCTAGTTAGATTTTAATCAAGCAGCTGGTGTTGAACCTCAAAATCTTATTTTAAAAATTAATTCAAATTGATTTGAATAAAAACAAGGCCTTTTGAATTGAAAGTGAAAGACTGAAAAGAAAGAGTAATAATAAATGACAGCGTTTCAGTTTGAAGGCAAGTGTCTCATCAGTTACTAAAGAGATTTTTTAAAAATATCTTCCTTAAGGATCTGTGACAGAAAAGACAGCATACAAGTCACAGATTTAGAAGTGGTAATGAAGTGGAAGAAATTCTGATTTCTGGCAGCAGAACAGGAAAACAAAAATCTAAAAATCGAATCTGAAGCATAAACCTTCCAGAATTTATCCCACAAGTAATTTGATCATAAGCTTAAAATTTCACTTAACACCCCCCCCAACTATTTCTAGCAGGAAGTCTTGAAAACGTGAGCCAAGCATAACTGTTACATACGTGTGTGCTCACAACCCCAGAAAGACCCAAAGACAGCTCAGAGATGCCACATCTCCCCTTCACCTCCAGCTGTTAGGTCAGAAACCTAACAACAACAGTTTAAAGGCCAGCAAAATTATCTCAGTAAGTCCTGCGACAAAACCAGCACCCAGCTAATACCTCTATATACCTACAATTTGAAGAAAATGTGTTTACAATACCTATTTTTAAAAGTATTCATGAGAAGATGCAGTAACACTAAGCCATCACAAAATACTCCAAGATACCCATATGAACACAATTCTTATAGCCATTTCAATTGCATTCACCATTCCTTTTATTTGCATTCTACTATCATACACACGAAAAGCCACTGCAAATATGCATGCAGTAATTTATTTGCAAAGTTCCTTTAAAAAGGCTTTGTGAGCTTGGAAGCCTTTCTATTCAAGAGCAAGAACATTCCGTGCGATCAGTGACCAAACACACAGGACAAATAACAAATTGCAAAAAACAGACAGAGCAACTTATGGGCTGAAACAGCCAAATAATTTTGAATAATGGGAAAATTATTGAAAATTGAAATCTGCTCACACATCATTTATGGACACAACAGCTTAAATTTCTTTTCTGCATAATAAAGTTTTGAAATGAAAAAATTTACTACAGGAAAAAGATGGCTACTAGCACCAAGATGGAAAGCTTATTCTTTTTTCGATTCCCCAGTTTCTTTATAATCATTCAGTCTAAGACAAGAAAAATACAGCTCTATTGAACAAGTAAGTTTCATTAAAAAGTAGGATTTCTTCTTCTTTCCCATTTTATTGCAAAGTGGATATTTCTCAGGAAGTGCAAATAAAAACAGAAATTCAGTTAACGCCAAAAAATATCACGATGAAGAGCACCTGAAAGAGCTCAGATTTGATATTTTTTTGATCATCAACATGACCTTTAGCTGCTAAACAGCACAAAGACAATAAGGAATGATAGATCAGTTGTCTTCACAGATGAAAACTAAAGGACTTGAAATAAAATCACCAGTGCCACAATCAAAATCTTACAGTAGGACACTGGCTGCAGAGGGTTATATGGATTCAAGTAACCACTGGTCAAGTTGAGAGGTATCACAGAGAACCACAGGGCTTTTCATATAGCCTACTGACACCTCTGAGTTAGGAACTCCCTCAATTGCAAATCCCTGCTGGCAAGGGAAGAGTGAGACCCTGCCATACATGTCCTGCATCTTCGAGATGAGATTCCCATGCCACACCAATGTTTATAACTCTTTTTAGGTTAATATATCTGATGCATTTATAAGCAAAAGGACTAAAACATCTAACACTCATTGTCAAGGTGGGGAGAATAGATAGTTGATAGTTGCAGCAAGTACTCATATTTCTAGGAAATCAATGTGACTCCTTGAAGATGGAAAAGTTTTCTCTCAGTCCATAGGCACCAGGAAGAGAAAAAAAAGTGGCCAGTGGCAGATCTCTTATACAGAGCAATGTGTTCAATGTAGCTTACACGTGTGGAAGGGAAAGTACAAGAATCCAGAATGTGTCAAAGGTCACTTCTGTCCTCTGTGGATTTGAAAAAAAAACCCAACAGCCTTATGGTTTTCACAATTATCTTCACCATACAACTGATTCCAGTTATTTTGGAAGGAAGTTCTCAAGAAGATAGGGACTGATTCAGCTGTTATTTTTCTTTATACTTACCATATCTCCTTGAAGGTAAATACTATTGATTCACTTGAGAAGTGAATAATCCTGTAGATAAATGCCCTTAAATGTTTTTCTGATTTTTTTTTTACTGTAATATCAATGTCTTCTCAAGCTAATGCCAAGTGAAGTCACAAGGAACCCATCATTAAGTAAGAAAAACACCCTTGCTGAGGGTAGACAAGTTACAGGAGACCCACCACTATTTTTTTTGGTTTAGTTTCAAAATTCCCTTCTTTTTTTCTCTGACGAGGAAAATTCTTTCTGTCCTTAGTACTGAATGCTCACTGCTGCCATTCCCATGACCTATTTGCATGTTTATAATTAGGAGTTAAATCATGTGCTCTTCTATAGCAACAGGATAGAGTTGCCTACTGAGTATGAAACATGTCTCATGTTATAAAACATCATTCTAGACAGAGGGATTTCTCAGCCTGCTATCACATCCCAAATTTAATATACCTTTAGTCTGACCTGGTTCACCCCAGAAAAGAGACAAACTAAACCCAACACAGCCCCCACACACATATAAAACAATGACAACCCAAAAACCCACCCCAAAACATAAAACAAACAAACAGAAACCCCCAAAATAAAAAAAAAATAAAAAAAACCCAAAAAAAACACCCCAAAAAACCAACTCCCACAAACAACCAACAAAAAAACCCCAAAACCAACCAACCAACAAAAACCAAAAAACAAAGCAAAAAACCAACAGTAGTTTCACAGAATAATTCCCAGACAAACTGATATACATTTTTAGACATTTCTGACCCAAGAAACAAATATGACTATGGCAATACATGTACACTGAAGTTCCAGCCATTTGAGTCTTGTTCACTCAAACAAAACTTAAACATTTCCTTTGAATTCAGATGACAGTGTAAAAGGCCAAAGCCCATTTTTTTCTTCCAAAAATCAACATAATATTAACACCATAAGAAACTTCAAACATTCCAGTGATGGTTATAACTTCAAGAAGCACGATGAACAATTTAAATCTACACTGCAAATCTGTCCCAATGCTGAACACTAAAGCAGCAATATCCAAAGATGCAGCTCTGAGTCCGAACAGCTCAACTCAGCACCACGTTTGAATTTCATGCCACTCTGTGCAGCTCTCCCTTGCCTTTGTATTAGAAGCTTTTAAATAGAAACATTGTTCAAAGAGATGCTACCAAGCTTTGTTTTCCTGTTACTATAAGAAACTTAATCTCAAAAAAGCTGAAGACAGTCATCACCCAACTAAAAATTTAATTAGTTTAAATTTAAGAGGACAAGCAACTCATGAGGGTTGGGCTGTGCCTGACTAGACAGATGGCATTAAGATTTCTTTCAGTGTTCAGAAGCTGTTGACAGTACAGTTTCTAAAATGCTTTAGGAGTGCTGGTGTATATTAACCAGTGTGAATAGTTGTGGTAAAGCCCCAAAGGATGTTCCAATAAACCATTTAAACACTACCTGTAGGTGTCTAAATCAATACTCAGGCAGTGAATCGATGCTTACACATCCACGTTTGGCAGACAATTGAGTAGTTCAGGTTAGCACCTCTGACATCAACATTACTAATAAGACTAATTAATGTAGCTTATATTCTTCTGCTTCAGAAACAGCAAGAGAAATCCAAGCTTTGGCTTTTAAGTGCTTTGAAACAATCCACATACTTTTCAGAGAGTAAGGACTAATGACTTTTGTCAGTTTATATGTTTGAGGATCCTATTCTAACGAGCTACATTTCTGTCATTTTTTTTTGCTGGATAAAATACAAATAAATCCCAAAGTAAAAAAGCAGTACAGCTACAAAGCTTTGAGAGGTGTATTTCTCCATCCATTCAAACTACACTCTTCATGTGTACAGTGTAACTTCAGACTACCATCATGGGGGTCTTAACCCAAAGATTACTAAAAAACATGCTATGCTCTTCTCACAGTTCAGACTGTATTTTAGGAAAGCACTGTGGCTGCTTAGAGGACAGTCCCTGTGATTGGAGAATGTGATTTTGGGGGGTCTGGTCCAGGATTCGAAGTACACAAAGAAAACTATCAACACACCAACTTCAGGCCAACATGGTCTGTGTGCATCCCCCCTCACTGCAATCCATTAAGGCAGAAGGCATCCTCCTCCCCAGCCATGTGAGGGGTGAAATGATTCAGTCTCCACAAGGACTGGTCTCAAAGGTGATGCAGTCAATGTTGAGAGGCTGACTAGGACTCATGGTGCTCATCATCTTCTAAAATGAAGTACAGCCATGCAAATTCAGTTTTTTCTGCAGCACCTACATCTATTATGTCTGGACTGACCAAAACAAACCACATTTGAGCTAAGTGTTGCCAGTTCAGGTTGATTGAATACATATTTTTTAACTGTATCTTTAAATATTAATTGGCACTGAGCATTTAATTCAGTTTCCCATCTCTTTTCTCAAACAGAAATAGACATTTATATGTGGCACTTGAGCCAATCCTGTCTAAATAATGTGACACAGAAGAAAGACACTGTCAAGAAAAACATGCACAGAATGGTACTGCTATCACATTTCATGCTACTGCATATGTGCTTTGGTAGGAAACACTTCAAATACAGCCCAAGTACTAAGATAACACTTAAACCACAAGGATAAAAGAATTAGTATGCACTAGAAGGTATGGCAGAAATAAGCAAGGCAAAATTCTTCCCCTGAAATTAAAAGCGTACTTTGGTGTGAAATTTCACACACATCCACTGATATTTTAATAGCTGCAGGTCTATTCTTCCAGAACGTCTCCCTGTTGTAAACATGCCTCCATCCTTGAGCAGTACCACTAATAAGACTGAAAAAATTTCAAATAATCCAAACTCCACAGGAGCCACAAAATTCCCTTTGTTCCATTTCCACCTAAACACTTTTCTTTGCAGTTATGGACATGAAGGACAAGAACTAGAATGTATGGTGTTCTACCACTCTGCCCTCATAAAGTAACTGCTCAAAAACCCAAAGGTCACCAGTCTTGTGATCACTATCTTTTATCAAATAAAAAACTCCCATCACCTTGCAGTAATAACCTGCTTCTCTGGCAGTCTGAAGAAGACTCTAATAGCTTGTATTTCAGGGACTATGGCAATGAAGAACCAAACTACATGGTTTGGGAAAGGTGGAGGGGAAAGGAATAAAAAAGGACAGGATAATTCTAAATTATTACTACTTACCTCAGAGTTAAAAAGTCTGTGTACAGAGTATGAAATATGCTGGTATTTCATAAGGGAAAAGAGTTGCTGACCATGGCACATACACAAGACTAAATGCATATTGATTCGATGGTACTTCAGGAAAGCAAACACATCATGGTCTGGCTGATCTGTGCAATAGCACAATTAACATCTGTGATTTTTTTTTTAATTGCAATGCACTTCTTTGCAATGCTTGACTGAACATTATTTTGTATATTCACAGCTGAAGAACAAGTTTCCCTCTGACAAGAACATCCTGCTCCCTGGCTTTTGTACTTCCTAATCTTTTTACTAATATCACAATTATATTAGTACTGATGATCAAGAAGTGGAATAAATAATTTGGTAAGAAATACAGCCATGCACCAAATTATCTCAGATGCTCAGATGTTCAGTTGGCACAGTCTTGAAAAACAAAACTATTTATATGGTATAATTAAGTACTCAAAGATCAGAAAAATCTTGAAGAGAACGAAGAATAGAAAGCAAACTGCAAGAAAATGGAACAAGTTTTCTATTGGGTAGGTTTGACTGACAACATCGTCCCTTCCTGTCTTGCCTCATCCTTCTTTGCTGTACTCATCCTCAAAGTGTCAGTGGTTGCACAAACAGGGAGATAAAAACTGTCAAAGGAAGTAAGAAAACTTAATTGCTGCTAGCTGCCACTCTACCAGCCTTACTCTCTTGTCCTTAATAAATTCTGTTTTCTTTAAAACCTTGCCAATCTAGAAGACACACCAGATTGATCAAAAAAACAATAGTACAAAATAGAACTGACAGTTGACAGGCTTATAACAGCCCTTCTTCATGCAGCCAAAGAGGTGTATCAAATGGGAATAAAGGATGAATTTAACAGACCCCAACACCATTTCACACGGCAAGAATATGATGTTTTTGCTGCTCTGTACTATTGGATGTTATCCACCTACAGCTTGATGACTCTGGAAGAGCATCCACCCAGATGACTAATGCTGACCCCCACAGTAGAGAAGACAACACTCCAGATGCTATGCAAGAACAATAAAAGGAACAAAGAAGAACAAAATATTTTCATGTCAAATTTTAAAGCCAGAAAAATTACACATCCCATTTATTTCCACCCTCTAGAGACTTTAATCATTATTCAGTAATGCCTAGTGGCAAAACTCTCAGGGGTTTGTTTTGTTTTGTCAAGGACAACTACTACAATTTCTCTCTCATATACAACTTTACCAGATGATGGTTGAGATTACTAATAAAAATTTGAACACTGCAGCACTGCTCCAACAGCAAAAGCTAAACAGAAATGAGTCACAACTGTTCTGAATACAGAGGAAAAAAAAAAACAAACAAACAACAACAAAACATGCATGGAAATATCCCAAGGGCTGACTTTGCCTAATGAAACTATGCACTCCTTGTAGTCAATATATGTGCAGACACAACTGAGAAGGCCTACTGTTAATCAGAACAACTACGAAATTATATAACATCATTGTTAAAATACTGTAGAGTTCTACCTCACCAATTAGGTACATACCTGTGTATGTACTTTAGATTATTTTGTTATCAATATGCCCATTCACTTCTGCTTGTTTTTTTTCCTGCAATCACCTGTCAAATGCTGAAACTTTTCCATATTCTCGAGTAGCCCCACTCACTCCAGTTCAGTTTACCTGCTCACCAAAGCACTATTGAGTGGCTGAAAAATAGAAGTCTTACCCTTGATGCACTGTTAGCTTTAACATTAGTGTAAGAAAGCCTGTTTAACACTCCTGAACAAAGATGATTATGAGAAGCATGCACTCAAGCACAAGCCTGTTTTTTCAGTGAATGATCTGCATGCATACCCCAAGTCTTTCCAATGTTAGACCACAGAGCATGCAAGAATTGGACTCTGGTCTCTTGTCCTTTGATTCTGGAACTGAAGCAAGTTGTGCCTCTTGAGAGGGACAATTCAATTCATCAGTCAAAAGAGGAGCTTCTTAGTCCAGTCCCTCACTCCTAAGCTTGTATAACTTGGATCCTACTAGCAGCTCTTCCAAACCTCTGTTAGCTACTTATCCAAAACAAGTGAGGGAACTTCACGCAGTGCCTCACTGTGAGGAAGACAGCTCCTCTAATGCAAAGATAACTGGTATTTCTGCACTTCTTTGCTCCCACTTCTCAAATCATTCTCAAATGGTGGCCACATGCAGAATGACATTTTGTCAAAGCATGGTGTGTTCTAACAAAGAGAGCCAGTAATCAATACATAGTTGGGTGTTTTCAAAGACAGGCCACAATGTCTGGGGATGAGCCAGCCAAATTCCCCCCTCTCCTCCAGAAGAGATTTAAAAAAACAGAACAATCCAATTTGAAATCTCATGACAGTCTTACAATAAGAGACACAGTAGATGAGATATTGTAACACAAAAGCTCTTCAGAAATACGCTATATACAGTAGCTTAAAACAGTCATGATTTTAACTGCTACATTGAAGTGATTTTTGCTAGCAGTGGACAGTTCATGTCAAAACAAAAAATACAAATTATTTCAAGTTTTCTTCCTTCTAAAGAATGTTTGGTAAATGCTATGACAGGTGTTTTTTTCTCCCTGAATGCCAAATACACTCAGTTAAATGTAAAGAAAAATCAAAAAGTCTGCCTGAGCTCTTACTTACCTTGGACAATCACTATATTTTAATAAAGAGGTTTCTAGCCAAGCTCCATGTTCAATTTCTACTGCATAGACAGTTTGGATAAAATTCTTGTACCTGTTTACACATTGGCAAGCAAGGTAGCTTTCGACAGATTTACGTAAATGAAGCTGAGCATTAAGGTTATAAAAAAGCTAGCTTGAATTGCACATTGATGATTTGTAAGAAAAGCAGAAAAGCATCAATCTAGTTCTGATCTCCTATCAGTCTACCTGGGGTAGGAAGTGAGTACAACTCTGGTATGCACATAACAGACACTTTGTGTAAATTCTTTACACTTCGCTGAAATTGTTGCCATTTCCTTTCAATGTCAGTATTGTGCCCAATGGCAGACGGACAGTCAGTCCTCCTGCCATCCTGGTAAAGGGGAGATTAGTGTCTACCAATACAAGGTGGTCATCTTTACTTCCTCAGAACAGCTATAGAGATCACGACAAAGGAGGAGGGAAGATAATGGCAGGGAGGTTGGATAATGGCAAAGGGGTTGTACCTAGATGATTTTTAAGGTCTCTCCCAACCTAAGCCATTCTGTGATGGTTCTGTGATGGCACAATATGATGTTGCACTAGACTGATGAAATAGCTGGTCAAACACTCTGCACCCTGTGCAAACCAAAAGGACAGGTCTCCTCCACAATCTGTAAGAGTGCCTGAAGGAGAGATGAACCTAATGCCAAGTAAGAACAGATTTTAACTCACTGGAAATTTTAGAAGGTATTTAGATTTTTTTTTAAACTTGGATAATTAATAAGCACCTACAAAGCACATGGTTGTATCTTTTTCTTATACTCAATAATCTTCAAAAATTATTTTTCTCCTTTTTTAATGCATATAAACCCATTCAAATACAAGATCCTCAGAATATGATCAGTTAAGATAACTTTCTTTCTCCTTGGGGTAAGGGGTACTAATTAGGTGAGCTAGTGAGATGTCAAAACACAGAATCTAGGAAGACTTAGGCTGATGTGATGGTTTGCACAGAGCTTAAAACATGCCTCAGGCACTGAAAGGTGGAACAGGAAAGCAGAAGAGGAGGACATGAGATGATGGACTCTGTACAAGTCCTTTCAGATAATTTGAAATCTCAGCTGAATCTGTGTCCCTGAAAAAACAATCACTCAAAAGCCCTGCTTTTCTAAACTAAGGCAGAACATTCAAAAACTCCAATTGTAAGTGCTAGAGTGTGATATTCAAAACAGTCGGCACTCACCAAGTTCTGCTCCAAATAAGTTTCCTGGCAATTATCAAAGGGATCAACATTAAGACTGATGCAGAGTGGTTATAAAAAAGAATCTGAAACGTAATTTTTTCCTCCCATGGGATTCATGTTCATTACTGATGTTCACCAAAAAGGCAAAACATCAGGCTGAAATATTCAAATTCCAGAGCTGCTATACTTCCAAGACACTATTTTGCTGGCAAAAAAAATGAGCAACTGGGTGTAAGAGAAAGATAGAATCCGTTGCACATCCCCTATCACAGATTTAGCCCTTCTTCCCTGTTCCCAGCAGCAGAAACAGATTTCTGGAGGGGGAGTTCTGTGCCAGCATCTCATACCCCAAGGAAACAGGATTAAGAGGTTTCCTCATGGTGCTTGAATGTTAGATAAATACAAGAACTGCCTTCTCTCATACATGGCCACTCTTTCCTCCTTCCTCTGATTCGTGATCATCAGATATTTTCTACCCAGTCTTTCCATCCTTCCTAAATTCAACTCACCCCCCACATCAGCTCTGTCTCCACAAAGAGACTTTTGCTAACTAGAGGATACCAGGATGAATTGCCAAGCCTGCTTCTTCTTCAGGAGGCCAGCAAAGGCTCTTGTTGAGTTGCTTCCCTTCCCATTATGTACCACATACAATCTAGAGGTATACAACTGAGCTCAGGAAAACAGAAGCTGGGAAAAGACGAATGAACAAATCCACTACTCTCAGCTGTCATTGAGGTGTTTATATTACCACAAATAGATTCCAAAGCAACATCTAAGCTTTTCTTTTTAAATTGGTTTCATTACTTCTCCCAGCCTCTCCTATTTCTCAGTTTGGACAACAGCTGGCATTTACAGCAGCCCGACCAGACACATTATAAAGCATATATCTGAAATGTAACTCAGGGAAAAAACTGCAGAGACAGCTAAGACTTAAAAAACTCCATCTCATAGATGGTGTGTAGGAGGTGGAAAGAAGCACTGCTAAATTTGTTACCTTTCCCGTGAATGATGAGCACACCACCCCTTCCAAAAACAGACTACGAAGGAAACATTATGCCGATGACTGTGAAAAGCAAGTTCACTACTCTGGCTTAGACATCAGGTCAGCTGTATATGAACACATGCCCTCCTTCAAAGCTACTAGGATAGCTATTACTTATGTTTTTTAAAAAAGTAAACACCTGGAATCTATTGGAAATAACGATACTTGAAAAAAATTACCCTCATTTCAAGAAGCTGTTTTATAAATTCCAAGCTAACAAAAGGTAACAACTGACATAAGGTTCCTATTAAAAGTTTCCATCTTCCACCTCTTGGTCTAATAACTCTGTGCTGCACCCTTGTCACAACAGCCATCACTAACCCCTCCTGTCTCTGCCTTTTAAATTTCTGCTCATAACAGGGTAATGTCTCCATGCTGTGGATCAGGAAGAGCGTTTAGCTGCTAAATGCATTGGTCCAGCACCATTAAACACAGCAAATTCACTTCAGATAAATTTCTAAGACCATGATACAGGTGAAGAGAAGAGAGGAAATCTTTCTTCCACCTGAGGAACCGTGCAAAACACATTCACATTTACATCACCTTGCCAGTGACTTCACTTTTGACCTGCTAGAATAATTTTCTCCAGAGAGGGAAATTAATTCAGCCTCCAGCTCTGTTTGATCTCTGACCTCTCTCTACAAAACAACTTACCTACAGTATGTCTGTCTGAACTTGGGCAGTTATATTTTGAGGGATTTGTAAGACGACATATCACATTCAAAAAATTAAAAATGACCCAGCCATTAAAACTGATGCTACCGGGAATCTGAAAAGAATCATTTGTTCAGATCAACTACATGAAGTACTAGCTAAGTCAGACAGGGGTTAAACAAGCATCTTTGAGTGCAGTTCTTACATGCCTAAGATATGCTGGATGTTAAGTAATGAACTGAAGTGTCTGACGCCACTAGTGTAATGTTATTATTTTAAATTGACATAAGTATATTCATTAGGCAAAGCAAAAGTGCTTCATGCACATATTATCATCTATAAACTGCATTAGGGATATAAATTCTACCAAACTGGCCAGCAATGCCAGTTAATCCTTAGAATTAAACCACACATTTCAACATCTTTAAAGTATTAACTTACTATAAATTATTAGCTTAATTAATTACAAACACTTCACATTAGAAGCAATCAGAAGCTCATAGTCAGTTCTCAATATTAGAGCTGCTAACAGGTTTTACAGCTTCCAGCCTCCTTCCTAAAGGCTTACATAAAATCAAGAGAAGCTTCAAGTCTTAAAAATGCTCTCTAACCCAGCTCAGTTGCCCTTGTAATTTCCTTCCCCAAGCAGATTCAGCATTTTTAGCTGTAAAAATAGTTTTCTTTAGATGTGATAGTTTGTTTCAACCACTGCTGCTTCCCTTCTTCAGCTCGGACACTCCCTGTTATAAATACTGTCTTTAAGGATAAAAAGACATTTCTCATGAGTGACACTGACCCTGAAACCCTAATTGAATTTTTCATACAGCTTCAGGGCAATGCATGTCCGTTTAGACCACAGTGGACCCTTCCCTAAAACCATCACAGGGAATTAGAAAGAAAAAAAAAATAAATCCACATATCTTCTTTACATATAATAGCACACAAAGAAAGAATTACATTACACAATGAAAAGGTATAGCAAAGGTCGGCCAAAAATGCCTAGAGCCTTTGCTTTGTCCCACAGCCCCAGAGAAGAAATATGCATGGCTGACACAGGATGGAGTGGGAGGTGGGACAGAGGGATTAAGCAGCTTCAAAGGCACAAATCCTGTTTTATGCGCTTCCGAAGAGAGGCAGTTACAGACAGCTTCTCCCTCTGTTCATAGCTAACCTCCTAAGCACAGCAAAAGAAGTTCTTCACTGGCTGCATCTCCTCATCTTCAGCTTCATTTTGACTTTTCTGACCCAAGCCTGGCAAACCTCCTGGGTATGTGCTAATAAAGGAAACAGCTCTGAAAGCTAACACCAAAAGCATGGAGGGCAATCAATATGTCAAATATATTTCAGAAGCAGGCTCTCTGCCTGCTTCACTCTTTCAAAAAGCATGGTTTTTTTGAGGGCAACTTTAGCAGTTTACACCTCCAGTTTCCTCACAGGGAATATTTTGCATTAGACTGACAAAAAAGACATTTGCCATCTAAATTTTCAGATACATTTCTGAGACATTCCATGTAGCTTTCTCCGCTAACAAATTCCAGTGTCCATATATATAATGAAACACTCTTAGACAAGTAACTTAAAAACTGAAAAATTATCAGGCCACTCAACTTCCTCTAAGGGACAATTTTAACACAGCTGAAAGCAGGTGAGAGCCAAAAAGTTTAATAACAGTTTACTGTAGAAAAAAAAGAGTCATCTCCTTCGTTACTTGCTAGCAGCTTTGAAGAAGTCCCAGATATAAACAGGCTATGTACAAGCTTTTACCTATTACTGGATATATATGTTTAGGAAGTTCTATCAGTGGCCAAAATTGCCACCAAAATGCTATCATATGCCACTGGTATTTGGTGATCATCACAAGTACTCAGATATAAACTTCCATTCTACTAACAGTAATGACAGGACTGCCAATAATTAGGTAGTCCTAATAAAAGCACCCTGCCTTATTTCTTTCATCCTCCCTCTCCCTCTTAACCTACAGGGTTTTGGTGGGGGTTTTTGTGGGAGCTGACATTGGACTGACATTCTGAAAACACAGATTAATCTATTTCTCCATAGAGAGGTATTTACTCCACACTTCAATCCTTGAAGGTTATACAATCCTCATCATTACTTCAATCCAGGACCCCAATTTGCCACTCATGTCTATTAAGCATCTCACTGCAGTGCTTCACTGAACAGACTGGCAGACACAAACACAAACTGCAGTGCTTTGCCAAAATGTCATTTCAGCACCATAAACCTTCACTGCTAGCTAGAAAAAAATCTGCCAGCTGCAGCGTTGGGCTTTTACAACATCAGCAAGTCACACCAGCTACCATCACAAATCCTCTGAAGATAATGACTTCCAGATAGGCACTGAATGAATCACATTTAAGCTCCTTACCTTCCAAGGCTACACACTCCATCCTGGCAGCAAAATAAAGGAGCACTGAAACATGGCAGAAGATGCTAAGGAGATAGTTATTGTAACCTAGCAATGTTTGCAAGCTTATAAAACCTTTACCTCAAGTTGCGCAAAAATGCCACTATTAAGTTTGCCCAACTATCATGGGTTACATAAAACTATTTCCCATCTGAAGCAGCCGAATCTTTCACACAACAGCGGGCAAGAACAGGAATAATTGGCATGAATATGAATCATCCCCAAATAAACTTACAAGTATTCCTCTCAGCAAGTAGCACCTTCCTGAACATTTAACATAGGATTGGTAATTATTTAGAGCAGGGAAAAAAAAATTCCGTGAGTACTTCATGAAATCCCACAGAGGGACACACAGGAGAGACTGGGGTACTACAAAACAGAACTGGTCCCATAGTTAGCCTGAGAGAATCCCACAATGAAATGGCTATATACACAATCTCAGAGCAGCCTGCAATGCGCTACGGGGGTGTATTAGGTTGGTTAAAATGGAAACTGGAGTTGGAGGCAATAGGAGGTGGAAGGGAGACCAAAGTAAAGAAGAGGGATGAAACAGAGCAGACCGCAGACAAGCAAACCCTCATAACAAATGCAAAGGGTAGCCTCCTGGTAAAAGGATGGGGAGTGTCTTTTGCTTCTCCCTCACAAGTCAAAGAAAAAGAAATGAAAAATTGTGTTCTGTTATTTGTAGATACTACAGATATTATCTCATTATCATGACATGAACAATTCCTAATGGAGAATGTGTTCACATTTCTATCAGCTGGCAAACAATTCCTGTTCTCGGACACCAAGGGAGATTGGCATTTTCGGTTTAAGATGGGGGTACTTCATTTCTTCAGGGTCAAAGATAAACCTGTGGCTGAGCAATTGCTAGAAAACAAAGAACAATGTGATGCCACCCAAAAGCTTCTTAATTTAATTTCTCCACAGGTAATTAGGAAAACATTATGGTCAGAAGTATGGAAGGCAGCAGGTAGACCCTGAACATCAGTCTGCACTAAAATGTTATCTCACAGCATGAAAGCCATTAGGAAACCAGGAAAACTCACAAGACCTTTAGATTAGACTGATATCTGTTCCTGAATTAATGAAGAGCAATAACCCCCAGGATATTTTAGTAACATCACTCAAATTTTCTTCCCTCAAGTTCTGCTTAAGATGTAAATGCATGGAAATGCTTTGACAGAGAGAATGTGGTCTTCCTTCAAATACTGCTTTTTTGTCTTCTGAGAAAAGGTACTGACAACATGTCCCACAGCAGGAAAGGAATTTTCTCTGCCAATCAGGGAGGCCAAGCACAAGTTGACCTACCAAAATCCTACCAGCATTTCAACACTCTCTTCAACAAACACAGAAACTCTGGCACTACTATCTGGAATCACTGATCTTTTGCCATTTGGTTTTTCCTCAATTATTGTTATTTTCTGTGCATATTCATTTCTATCTTGCCCATCCTGATTTTAAATATTTCAAATGGTGATGTTCAAAGTGAAATGAAATTAATCTACTCATGTCCAGAAGTGCTACCAGAACATGCTGAGAAGGAAGCAACAGGTAAGAACATCTTATAGAATAAAAAAGAAAGGCAGAAGAAAAACATGGTATTTCCTTGTTGGCTTTGTGACTTCTCTGCCCTTCCTATTCATCCACCTATTTCCTGTAGGCAACATTAGCACATTTCATCAAATAAAATTGCTTGTAAACATTAGAGTCTGCTTCAAGCACTCTGTACTGTTCTTCACAGTGCCGTTAGGCACTATTGACATATACTAAGCTACATATGTGACATCTGTCCATGTGGAAACAGAAAAGGGAAACAGGACTGTATTAATGAAACTGCATTAAGTGGATTCAACTGTAATCGTAATTTGTTTCATTAATAAATTCAAATCACTGAATCAAAGCCACTCTCATTCCAATACAGAGCATTCATACAGGAGCGTAGTGCAATTTCACAAGTCCACTGACGGTCATACCTCTGCACAACCTGGATGATTCATGAGCTTTCCCATCAAAAAAATACATGCACTGTCATGAGGAGGAGATTTGACTGTGTACATAAAGCAGATTCAAAACTTTAATATCACCTACCTATGGGTGCCTTGTGATTTATAATAAACCAGAGTTTCCTGTTTAAAGAATATGGATTAGCTTTACAGAATTGATTTGTTACAGATGTTTTAATACAATACACCATCATTAATTCTGAGCTTGGTAAAAAAAGCCCTACCAAAATAAACCAGTCCAGCTACACCAGAGTCAAAGAGATATGTTAGTTCACTGACAGTCCCACTTTCTTCATGAATTTTAAGAAAGAGCTAACAAATGCTTTCCCTTAAGAGGGTCTTCTGTGATTCAGTCCTGAGCAATGTGGATCTTCTAATGGGGAATATTCTTCCACTCTCAATCCATCTACATACATTAAAAAAGGAAAGAGTGCTAATAGCTGTTAATATCCTTTCTGTTTTGCAGCAATCACTCATACATTATGCAGAGATCAAGAAATTAAACCATAAGGGATAAAGAAAAATCTACCTCATACCATGTGCTCTGCACCTTATGATTTAAATAGAAATTTGAAAGCAAGTCTTGTCTGACTGATGTTTAGTTGTGACTACTTGAGCAGGCCTTCTCCTATACACCACCTAAAGCACTTTGGTTTCCATGAGGAAGGTTGACTGACTGCTAGTCATCCTACCAGAAACCACACTGTGCAAGCTTCCAAGGCCAGGTTGGATGGAGCTCTGAGCAACCTGGTCTAGTTAACAGTGTCCTTACCCATGCCAGGGGTGTTGGAACTATATGATCTTTAAAGTCCCCTCTAACCCAAACCATTCTATGATTCTACGATTTCCAAACTGCTGTAATTGCTCCTACAGACCAGACAAGAGTGTCACACCAGAACCATGGTCAGGCCCACCCTGAACAACCAGAAATCCCACCTCTCTGCATTGCACAGCAAGACAGAAACTGGCACTACTTGGCTCAAGTGCAGAGGGTTAGACCTATTGTTGCCTGGCAGGCTGGCTAGGGATCTAGGTTACATATATTTTATCATAAACTTATCCATTCTCTACTGTGACCTTTCATTAGAGCCATAAACAGCAAGAAGTAGTTGAGGAGAGAAATTAGATGTTGCTGAGCCCCTGCAGCCTGCTCGCTCTACAGTGTCTACAGAAAAGCATCAGCTCCAGAAGTTAACTGGGTGGAGGCTATTTCTGCATTTGACACATCAAAAGCTTATTGAAGTTTCTTTGCTTAATTCAAGGCTAGGCTTGATGTTTTGCTCATACTAAGTGCTATCAGAGATGAATAAACCTGCTTACTCCAACTAAAGAACAACAGTTTTAAGTCTCATGTAACTTGCATGTACTGTTCTGCTTTTAGTTAGGGTCTGTTTACCTTTTGGGACGTAGCTGGCAAATAGCATAAAATATAATGCAAAGCTGGAAAAAAATCCCTAATTCCCTTTTGAATAAGGAAATTGGATATCTCTGCTCCCTAGCTTTTCCTTTTTTGTTTTTCAGATAAGCTTTTCAAGATTAATTGATTCATCTACAGACTGGAAAGAAGATGAGAAGCAGTGATCCTTCAACAGTCACACATCCTGTACAGTATACTGAATGTAAAGATGGTCAGAAAACCATGGGATACTCATATTCTATCAAAATACATGGTTCCACCTAAATCCAAATTTTGTCATGTCTGGAATCTTATTTACAAAAAAAAAGTACATTAAAAAATTAGACATAAAAGTTTCAAAAATTTTCATGTGACGTCTCAGTATTATGGCACAGCAGGAAATAAAATAATACACTAAATAGATCTCAGAGGATAGAAAGAGACTAAATGAGAAAATGCCTGTTGGAGCTTTTTCATCTATCAAGCCAGACATTTATATTGTACGCAGTAGCAAGGAGAACACTAAAACAGCACTGGAGACTCCAATGTTGGTATTCAAATTTCTGTGATTGATACCCAAGATAACTTCAGTAAAAGTCAAATGCCAATCCTAAGTTTGTGGTTATTTCTCCGTAAGACTTCTACAGAAGGGTTTCTAAACTGATCTAAAATTCAAAATATAAAGTGCAAAACTTTAAAGATTTCATATTCAACTTTTTGGGGTTTTAAACTACAGGTGGTAATCAAAACTTCTTTGGGAACACAGGAATCTTAGTCTGCAATAAGACAAAACAGAAATCTTTGAAAGAAGAGGTTTCACTTGCACTTAAAAAACCTCAGTGTTTAATACAAAAAGAAACCTTCATTCTGCCACTGAAAGACAAATTTTCAGAGACACTTGCAGGGTTTGCTTCCCTTCTACTAATAAGATTTCCCAAATGAACAAATAATAGCTGGTTGGAGTACACTATGATGCTTGGTGTCTTAATCAAAAGGGAGTCGCTCTCCTCTCATCAAAATTAAAGGGCGTTTCATCATGTCTTTATTCTCATGGAGCTTCCCCGTAAAAAGGATGAAGAAGGCTCCTACATATTTGTATATTTGATTATGGTGATTCCCCAGACTGGATTCACACTGGCTCTAAACAATGGTTAATGGTGCATGGAAAGTTTTGGTCGTTCATAAGAGTAGCTATTCTGGGTAAGAAAATTAATAACACAAGAAATACTCTATGCCTGGGATCCACTGCACTGAATGTTTATGCTATGTGTTCAAATTGTAAGGAGTGCCAGGAAATGCATGGGGGCGGGGAGGGGGAGATACTGCAAACCTGACATTGCTTTCATTCTTCTGTATTAATTTTCACATAAAATGCAATTTGCAAGGGCTCTTAGTTAAGTAATATTCCCTACAGAAGAAAATGCCTAATGCTTAAATTGGCAATCTTGACACTTAAAAGTCTTTTTCTCTGAAAGCTTTGTAATTAAACCAATGAGTTATATTACCTGCTACTGTAGTTTTATGTTTGTGTTCACAGTGGTATTTACCATAAACCTGTTAAATTAAGAGACACTAAAAAGAAAAAGGATTTAGCACATATAGATATCAAACACAACCTATACAGATCATATAGATCCCAAATATGGTAAGGACAAGGTCTGCTATTCTATTTACTTTAGTAAATCTACAGCACATGAAAACTATCTGACTATATACTGACATGGTAGGCAGAGAACTGTGAGGTTTGAGCTTGACTGGGGATTTTGGTGCTAGTATAAATAAAATTATTCACCATAGAAATCATAGAACTTACCAACTGTTTTATTCTTTAGATGTTAGGGAACCAAATTACATGAATTTAGTGAGGTCAAGAACTTTAATTTGTTAATTACCTATCTGAAAACAATAAACTTTGTAATCTGTGTTTTGTTCTCAGGCAGTATTATACACTACAGTACCCCTCCAGCCTATTTGGGTCCATACATTCATGCTGAACTGAAAACAGAATATTCAAATTGTAAAATCCTTTGGATTTTACAGCTTTCTTAACTCAGGAAAAAACCATGTTCATCTCTACATTAAATGCAATCATCAATAATTTTCCTTTTTTTTTTTTTTAACTCCATTAATTTAGAAGCACATTCACACTGTACACAGAAATAAAACATGTACAGGCACAGAATAAATGCTTTGTTGCTTATTAAAATACTGCTAGCAGTACACTAGCCCTTTTATAATTAATTCAATCCTACTAACCGTCACTGCCCTTGCTGTGTTAAGCAGTGAGTCTGTGCCACAGCAGAAATCCCCTGGGCAGCCCTCAGATGGGCACTGTCGAGTCATCCCTGTCTCTCACTAGTCTCAGCTGTCACTCTGCACTGCCTGCTTACACCAGCTGCGGGGCAGGTAGGTGACAGTGTGGTGTGACAGCAGCCCTCCAGTCTGGCCTCAGTCGGATGTTTAAGCCTCTGCTTCATGCTCCAAAGCACTCCAATATTAAAGGCTGCACTAGGTAAGCTTGGACAAACTTCTCAAGAAAGGATTTTTCCAAGTTGATTAGTATTTCCTTTGCGTAAGCAATGTCGTATCCACTGGTAAAGAAAATTACAAGTGTTTTCAACTGGTTGAAAGTCAAAACCAGACTTCCATCATGGCACAAGAAAAATGCCAGTCACCACACAAGACTGCAAGCTTTCACACAGGCAAGCAGATCAACTAGTAGCAGATCCCAGCAATGACATCAGTTCAGGGGGCTTCCAGAAACATGTTTTGAAGCAGCTAATCCCTGCAAGGAGCAGGGAGCTGGACTTGATGATAATTTAGGAGTCCCTTTCAACTTGAGATGTTCTATGATTCTGTATTTATTTCACAGTCCTTGATTCTGTAATTGATGGCAAATATGCAAACCTCTTCACTTGCATGGAGGTTGAGTTTACAGCAGTTCACAGAATAACTCAGATTGGAAGGGACCTCAGGAGATCACTATTTATTACATTCAGTTGGAGGATTTGGATTAGATTACATGGGTTCATGTGAATTGGAAGAAATAATTTGTCACAAGTTTAGAAGCTAACTAAAAATAACAAATTATTGGCTAATGTCTTCTGTGGAAAAACAGTCTGCAATTATGGTTCTATCTGCTTTCAATGGTATGCTGCATTTGCAATTCCCTGTTCAATCAAATGGCTTACCCTGTGTAAGCAAGCAAAGTGTTCATCTTGCACATGATATACCCAGCCATTTGCTTTATATGGAGTTTATAAACTCCAAGTAGATGTCCCTAGGAAGAATAACCTTCCAAAAGCATTTGGCTGGCCACACTGAAGCTCAGGGGATGAATTTGCTATTGCTAATCATGGTTTTATTCCTAGTTTAAAGTAGACTAGATATATCACAGCCTTAAGTCACATAACCTTACAGAGATAAAACACAAAGTTACAATGATACTTTGATTGAATGCTTGTTTGACACCTTCTGTTATTTCAGAAAGACTCTGTTTCCTACAAGAGACCTGTGTCCCACTGGTATTCTGGATGCCCTCAACTGGCCTACCCAACTGTCACTTTACCTGGAAAAGCCAAGCATAAGTCTATCTCATGCCTCTGAGCTGCACAGGAATGCAAAACCACATGATTCAATTTTGATATTAATGATCACTCATCCCTTGCAAAACCAGAAAGAGACAGAGACCTAAGGCAGACCACTAGGAGCCGCAGATACTAATCAGCTACATGGCCATACTGTAGAGATGACTGAGAATCTCAGTCTAAAAATACCGGTATCAAGAATCAAATGAATGGTTTTACATATCTAAAGAACAAAGCACCAGTTCAGAATAATGTTGCTATTTATAGGGCAGTGGAATAATATGCATGTACATTCTGGATGTTCTTTCATTTCACAGATGTGATTTTATTCTGTTAGAGCCATCACGACTTATATTTAAGCTTAACAATATACAGAACATATTTAAATGAAAATCAGAAGACACTTGCTTTATACTTTATAAGGATCTCTATATGTATATTGACATAAAAAATATTAGTTATGCTCAATACTAAAGTAGGTAATAGTGCATTACTACAGTGATGATCCTTATTACACTGAGTTTGAAGAGCTATGAACAGAAATGAGTATTCTCTGTGTAAAACTACAGAAGAGCTTTAGCAGGAACTACGGGCATAGCCTACTGTGGCCATGCCATACTCATGTATCCCCTGGCAGTTCATTGGATACTCAATTTTGCAAATCTTCCACATAGCTTTTACAAAGGACCATGACCACATAAAAAGCAACATTTCGCCCAAAGCTGAATAAAAAATTACTAAAAAAAAACCCAGGAAAACTGCTTTGAAAGAGAATAAAACTGCTTGTGAGATGTTTAAAAGAACAATCCACCACAATGAAATGAATGCCTACTACAATGTAATATCCCTTTTTGCTCCCCATACTAAAGCACCAATAGGATTTGTCAGACACATAGGAATACACTTCAATAATAGACAAGGAAAAAACTAAAAGTTTTTAAGGATTCAATTTTAACAGCTTCTCTGGATGCCAACTGGAAATAACATGCACAATAGAACTTCATGCTAAATCTGTGACACAGTATCTTTATGCAAATACTAAATATTCTTCCTAATCCTATTTTTTCTAAGTCTTAAATGTTCATACAGAAAACAGCACAAAGGGAGGTATTTGTCTCTTCTGGGTTATTTTTGCCTCCAAACAACACTGTACACGTTTTGGAAATCATTGCTCCCACCAGTTGGGGTCACTTTTCACCTAGTGTAAGTGGAAGAACATAATCACAGTGTATCAGCAACAAAAATGTAGTAACACTTCATATTGTGCAAATACTTATGTTCACCTTGGTGCTGGAATAAAAACACCTACAGAATGCTTTACAGGATGAGCTAGAGAAAATTTAATCTGAAGAGCTCAGAATACTTGGAGGCATTTTTGAGATAGTGTCGCTGTATTAATGGAAGATAGAGACTCTCCAGCTAGATCTTGACTTTAGATGTAATATGTCTAACCAGTCAGTGGATTGGTATACCAAATTGTACCAATCTTCAGCTACAGTGGACACAAATTGTGCTGTTAAACCTGAGATTTGCTGTTTGACCTTTCAGTACTAGCAGGTTGCTTTTTAATCCTGAGTTATTGGAAAAAACAGTTACCTTTTCATTTAACTAAACAGTTATTCTACAGTGGTTGGCCTCCGCTAGAGGCTGCCGAGTTCAGAATCATCACTAGATCACACTTTAAACCATGATACAAGTTTGCTAAGACATTTCAGAATAGTAAAGTTTCATGCCTAATTCTATTCAAGTTCCCAAATTCTTCAAATCACTCAAACTACAAGCTATAAACAGCAGACATTTTTTTTGCTGTTCATTTGTTTAGCGTAACACAAATGATCCACTGGCAGACAGAAAAGAAAACACTCCACCTGCCCCTCAGTTCACGGAGACCACTCATTGCTCACTTCTTCACCTGGAAAAGACTGTAAATAAACAAACCTGTTTGGCCAACTGATCCTTCTTCACCAAGCCAGTGGCTGCAGCGATGTTCCCTGCTCCTTCCACTGTCTTCTGGGCCACCGCTGTCACTCCTGTCACCACAGCTCCCCCAACATTGGACACTTGCTCTTTGGTCTTCTCAGCCACTGAGGAGAAACAGATGATGGAAAAACACATTAGGACTCTGGGAGCTGTAAGGTTTTCAGAGAATTTTATTTATCACTGGCAGTCCAACATCATGAAAAGCCGTAAGGCCATTACATTTTCTGTACCCCAAGTGGATCTTAAGAAATTCAACTATCCAACTGATAACACTGGAGCAGTAGAGGTAAAAATAACCCTTATTTTTGGCTCAATATCTTTCATGTGAAAGATATTTGACATTTTCATTCATGTCTAGCTGTACTTTAGGGAAGAAAAGTCATTATTTAAGGGCCCTTATTATGTTCAACTCACTGTGTTATATATGCCAGTTTGATAATCCATTCCAGTTAGTCCACCAAACACTTGCTACATGGTACAGGGCGTGGAAGACAAGATTTCTTTCATTAGGCTCAAAAGCACTGATTATTCTTTTTATTTTCATTTTTTAGAATATATTTAATTAAAAAGCAGATCTACCAATGCTCAACCAGAGAATTTCAAATACAACCTTTTATCAGACTCTCTAGAGATTTTTACCCTGATGCTGATACATAAAATAGTAATCTACAAAAAGATTGAATGCCAAAGATGCCAAAGCAAACAGGATTAATAGCTAACTTCCAAGCCCCAGGGAAACAATAACTCATTTTGCCTACATATACATCAGCAGTTGCCATTCTACCTTTCAGAATATCACTGGATTCTTTCTGCTCATTCATTCCCAAGGGCTCTTTCTGACAGCAGCTTGAACTAAGAAAAGGAATGGAATGACTTCATGCCTTAAAGTTATGCAGCCAGATTTTCAGCAAAAAACACATTTACTCATCTAAACAAGGGACTGTTCTTCAAAAACACCCATATATTTTTGCAATTCTAACTAATGCTATATTTTCCTCCAAGATAAATTCCCTCTGATCCATAAAATGTATTCATAGCTTTATTTGCATCCTTTTTGAGCACAGGATGGATTCTGCTTGGCAGTTAGGCCACCCTTTTTGAGTATTTTTTTGGGGAAGCACATGCAAAAAAATTAGACTTTCTGTGGATAAATTACATTTCTTTAATTTCTTGCATAAAGAGTATCAGCCATCCATATCGCAGGGCAGGCAGAATACACTGCCATGATTGACATTAAAAACAACAATTAGGAAAAAGCTAGAAAGGTAAACAATACAATTTTTATTAAAGACCCAAATAATAAATATCTGCTGACTGAAAAAGGATGCCGATAATTTAATGCTCACTCTAAATGAAAGGGAAAAGTTAGGAACCAAATGAGTATTATCTCTGCTATGGCCAGGAGATTTCATTACAGAGCAGGACGGCAACAGACTATACATCGTCTGAAACTAGAAACAGAGAAAGTCTGTTCCATAACCATACATGCTAATGAGATTAAAAACTTCTCAAGAAATTTTATTGCATACATCCACTACTCTACTGCCATGTTTTTTCCAGAAAAAAAAAAAAAATCAAAAGTGGTTTTTGCTGTAAAGCAAATGTTGCCCTCAGGGAAGGTTTGACTTAATGCTAGTAAGTGCAAAAAGACATTTGTTAAGATGCCCCGCTTGATTATTACCAGCTACAGACTACAAAAAGCTCTGGATTCTACACGTAACTAGTTTTTGTAAACACGTATCTTAAAGTGTGTCCTAGTGACACAGTGTATCTTGCAAAGAATGTTAAGACCTGATTGTACATGGAGTCTTGCAGAAACAAGCTGAGAAACATTATGAGATAGAAACTCTCTATTGCTTCCAATATTAATTCAAATAGCAAAAAGAAACCTCAAACAGAGATGTTAGAGTGGCATCTTGCAGAAGTAGATTTAAAAATTCTATTCTCAAAAAAAAAAAAAATATATATTAAAAAAAAAAAAAAAAAAAAAAAAAGATGTGCTTTGGGTACATATCAGTATTGCTTTTCAATTTTCCTCTGTCTCATTCATTTTTTGGGAGACATCCTGGGCTGCATCAAAAGCGTAACCAGTAGGTCAAGGGAGGTGATTCTGCCCCTCTTGTGATATCCCACATGGAATGCTGTGTCCATCCCTAGGGCTCTGACACAGGAAGGACATAGACCTGTTGGACAGAGTCCAGAGGAGGGCCACAAAGATGATCAGAGGGATGGAGCAGGAAAGGTTGGGAAAATTGGAATTGTTCAGCTTGGAAAAGAGAAGGCTCTAGGAAGACCTTGTAGGAGCATTCCAGCACCTAAAGGGCGAAAGATGGAGAGGGACTTTTTACAAGGGCATGCAGTGATAGGACAAGAGGGAGTGGCTTCAAACTGAAAGAGAAAGTTCAGATTAGACATAAGGAAGAAATTCTTTACTGTGAAGGTGGTGAGGCACTGGAACAGGTTGCTTGGAGAAGCTGTGGATGCCCCATCTCTGGAAATGTTCAAGGCCAGATTGGATGGAGATATGAACAACCTGGTCAAGTGGAAGGTGTCCCTGCCCACAGCAGGGGGTTGGAACTAAATGATCTTTAAGGTCCCTTCCAAACCAAACCAGTCTATGAGACATTCCATGATTCTATAAATCTAGGTCCTTTCGTTCTGTTCATTTTGTTTTCTATGCAAGTGACATACACTGTTTTGAAAACTCTCTTTTCCAAAACATGTTGAATGGCAGAACATATAAAGGACAAATTCAGCAGGCTCAATGCTGACAAAGGATCACATGCTCAGTTGCCCTTAAGCAGACTTGCCCCTTCTGATAAAACGATAAAAGTATAGTTGCACTGTGTTCCTAGCCAGGTCATAATTAGTTTCATTATCTGAAGCTATTAAAAAAACTGCACCTCAAAAGCAAAATACCAAGAAACAGAGTGGAATTGAGAGCACTGTGGATGCTTCAGTAGAAAACACCTAATTCCTGATGCCATTATTAAAGCCATGTTTCTATGCTGTCCTGGCAAGTACAACCACCTACCAAGCACACCTATCCAGTGGCTGCTGTTCCTACTATTAGAATGTTTTGGAAAAGCTCTGCCTGAAGTCTGTTTTCTCCTCTCAGAAACATATTATCCTAGGAAAGGCTTAGTACATGCAAAGTAAAATCAAAAGGAATCAGGCCACTAACACCCTTAATGGCACAACAATAAGATGTTGATAAAAGTAGTAACAAAAGAGGTATATTTAAGATTGCTTCTATTTCAGACTGTTTTGTGATTTAACCCCAGCTGGCAACTAAGCACCACACAGCTGCTCATTCACTGCCACTCCCAGCAGGACAGGGGAAAAGAGAATTGAAAGGGTAAAAGTAAGAAAACTTGTGGGCTGAGATAAGTACAGTTTAATTGAAATAATATAACTTGAACAAATTGTAATAAAAAGGAAAATAACAGAGAGAAAGAGAGATGAAGCCCAAGAAACACAAATGATGCAAATTAAAACAATTGCTCACCACCAAGCAACTAATGCTCAGCCAGACCCGGAGCAGCTGCCCCCCACCAACCTTACCCCTAGTTTTATTGTTGAGCATGATGCCACACAGTGTAGAATATCCCTCTTGTCAATTGGGGCCAGCTGTCCTGGCTGTGTCTCTTCCCAGCTCCTCGTGCACCCCACCCTGGTGGTGGGGTGAGGTGAAAAGCAGAAAAAGCCTTGACACTGTGTAAGCACTGCTCAACAGTAACTAAAACATCCCCGTGTTATCAACACTATCACTGTTTCCAGCACAAATCCAAACCAGCCCCATACCAGCCACTATGAAGAAAAGTAACTCTACCCCAGCCAAAACCCACACACAGACATAGCATGAGAAAGCTGACACGGGAGTTACCATGAAAGATCTCTCATACACCCCCTCAGAAATCAGAGCACCCAAACATCATCGAAGTCACCAGAGTGACTCTGATAATTAGCTCCAGCCTGGTGACCATCCAGCTCTGAAACCCCAGTGACAGGAGAAGAAAAACCAAAATAGGTTTCCAGTCTCACATATTTTATTGCCTTCATTAAGTAGTAAGCAGGGGAAAGCATTAACTATGCACAAACAAATCAGTTCAGAATGTAGGGGGTTGATTCCAAGTAATTAAATTAATCTGAATACCAGGTTGTTTAATGATCTTAAGCCCTTAAGTCTTTGTAGAATTGATACATGCTTTGCATCCCAGTGTTGAGAAACAGGGTAAATCAGCTTCTGCAGAGCTCTGCTGTGCTCTGGCCTGATTACTTCTGTCTATGCAGAGACTGTCCATTCCATTAAATGACCCTGGGACGATGTACAACGACCATCTCGAGGCTAACTTTGAATTTGAAGTTCAAATACGTACTACAGCACGGTACAAAAAATATTAGCATTGAAGTTTTCTTTCCCCTACTTATTATAGGCACCTGGGTAACATACAATATCATTGTGAAACCTTTGGCTTAATTCAAAATGATAACTAGTTGCTTTCAACTTTGAACAATAAAAGTAGATGAAAACTACAGGATTTCTCTGAATTTCTTCTTACTGCACTAAATATATTTTTGAATATCTATTTCAGATACTTGAAGAATTCATTTGCAAAGATGCCATAAATACATTGGTGGTCCTTTAATTTATGCAATTTTTCTGTAAGATACCTGATGGAGTTAAAATAAACACAGCAGGAATGTGTTAACTGTGTTAAGAAAAACAAGAATGATTGGATAAAATAATTCAGCAAAACGCTTGACTGTGGTTCATAACTTGATATTGTGTCTTCACTCACTTTCAGGAAACAGACACATGGTTGAAGAACCAAGGGCTTTTTCTCCCTGATCTATTTACAAATAGTGCTTTATTTTGAATATCAGGAGATGAACTGTAAATATTTTATCTTTAATACTGTTCATTTCTGGACATTTATCCCTGGGAGATAAGCAAGGTAGATGAATTATGCATTTATAGTCAAAGGCCAGTAGACATGTTAATTAGGAAGGCAATTCTAAACACAAGCAAACACCCCATAAAACCAATAAGCAAAGCTGCTTCATCTTCAGAAGTTCTGAGAAAGGGTGACTTCACAAATAACACTCTCACCATATTCCTGTGAAGCACAGCCTAGGATCCTCATTTCACAGTGTCTTTATGCCACTAAACCTGGTACAATCAGGTCACATTTAAAGCAAGAAACACTTCAGTCAAGAATGTCTGGGTTTGGAAAGTAATTGACCAAAGAGTGTATTTAGTTTTATAGCACTTTGAGGTGTGTCAGCTCACAGTTATCTCACCAGCACAGGGTTTTAAACCACTAACTATTCAAAAATAGCAAAACCAGCAAGATTTTGGAACTCAGACAGTAAGAAAGGACTAACTGCACAATTGTGAACACACTTGTTTTGATCTGTGATTCTAGTTTGGATTTGACTGTCTCCAACCTCTCAAACCTTTTTTATTTACATAATAAAATATTTATTTCCCCTGATGCACTGGGGAGCTAATATGCTAAGATGACCAGAACTTGTGAACACCCAGTCCTATGAAAAGAGACAAGTAGGTCTTTACAAGTGCCTTAAAGGGCAGTTTTGTTATATCAACCTTAATAGCATTGATTTAAAGGGATTTGATTTCTACAGCAACTTCACTGGCATTTCTCAGTGTCTTCATGTTATACCTCCTAGCATGACTACACTGAACCAAAAACTGTTTTCATCTACCTTCTCTGCTGGCCAGAACAACTCTTTATAGACTTACAATTAGTTTTTATTCTTAAAATATGACCCAAGAAATTTCTCCGTTCTTATAGTACCAAGTCCATACTGTTTCATTTTGGATACCGCGCTCTCTAGATTCTGCCTGAAGTCTCCTCACAGTCATATTTCAACCTGAAATTCAACCCCTATTCATTTTCCATTTCCATTCAACAGCCAAACTCATCTCAAACAGTTGAACAGGCCAGAAGGAAGCAAACTGTGGCACAAACCCCATTACTCCCAAGCTTTCAGTGTTTCACTTTGTGACACCCATT
Source organism: Manacus candei (assembly GCF_025592945.1). Classification (NCBI taxonomy): domain Eukaryota; kingdom Metazoa; phylum Chordata; class Aves; order Passeriformes; family Pipridae; genus Manacus; species Manacus candei. The sequence continues at coordinate 37,776,845 of NW_026138076.1, read as the reverse complement.
TCATAAAGTGCATGAGGAACAACCACTGTTTTGCCTAAAATTGACAGTAACTTTTCCAAATTTTCTGTTCATAGGCACAGCACGTAACAGATGTGTTCTCCTTATGTTCGGCTTTAGAGTCTGTTTTGTTCCTTCCAGAATAAAATTTACCATCTTTTCAAACCTGTCAAAAATTCTATTCATTTACTTAAAATTTCCTGTCTCACTACACATACTGCAGTCAGATAAAGAAAGATACAGTGTTTGAGATCAGTAGTTTCTTCTGGGAGATGGGAAAGAAGTCTCCCGCTGAGCTAGTCTACTTGAGTCCTATTGCTTCAGCACGTTTCATCCATGTGCAAATGCCCTTGACTTGGATTCTACCACAGCCCAGCTTGGTGTACATCACCTCTATTAACTTGCTTGCAACTGTTGTCAGTTGTTGTTCCCACATCTGTGATGATATTAGATATATGTGCCTCAAATCTCATTCTACTGCAATCCTCTACTGGTTAAAGTAACGATCTCTTTGACTATTTCTCTTAATTGAGGTCTAACAGGCTGAGGTTTCAAATCTCATAACAACAGCACGTATGCTTAGCCAGAGGCTCAACTCTGAAGGACTATCATAGATGTTCTCTTCAGTTTTGTTACTAGAAATACTCTTGACTGACTTTTCAATCGTTTATATGGGCTGTGATATTAAGTACTGACATTTTTATGTACCATTGTTTATCTTTGGCACTGGCTTATGTGAGCACACGTGAATGATACATTGCCTGTATACTAAGAACAAAAATCCTTTTCTACTACCTTATTTGTTTTCTCATTTCTTTGGAGAAAAACAAATTAATATTCTTGAGCATGCATTTTCTTCACATCTCCAGAAGCCTCATATTCTACAGAAGAAAATTACACATTCTATTCAGTGCACCATGGTCAGCTAAGGCTTTCCTGCACTCTGTAGATATCAAAGACTTCCATTCATTTTGCCCCTTAAAACAAATTATTTGTTACTGGTTTCAGTTCATACCTAAAACGATTCCTGCAAATCAATTTAAAATGCAAATTTACTCCTTTTTTGGTGTAGAAATGCTATTGTGAGCATACATGCCTGGCATTAATTCCAAAGTCTGAAAGTACTCTTGCTACTGAGAGATTAGGTAGTTCTAAAAAACATCTCAAACCACTCATAACTGTGACAAATTCAAATCATTTGATCAAAGCTCTGAAATTTGTTTCTTTCCTATAAGCCATTTCTCTTTAGTCATCCCACCCAACCAGCTCTCAATTTTCCTATGTTTTTCTATTTTTTGTAAATTGTAGCGCTCTCAAAAAGAATTTTTAACAGCTAAATGGTTGATTAATCAAATGTAGAGAAGAGGTTGAAATTGAGAGATAATTGTCTTACCTGTTGTGACACCATGAACAACTCCCTCCTTGGTCCTGGAACCTAAAAAAAGAACAGTATTCGGTTGAAAGTGCATATTCTTAAGTACTGGTAAAGACTAGGCAGATGATAAAGAGGGATTAATATATAGATTACATACAGTTCCATACAGTATTTTCTAAGGTTATTAAAAGAAATTAAAGAGGAATTTAATCTAAGGGAAGAGGTAAAACCATCAATAAAGAACAACTGCATGGATATATATTGACTGTGGAAAGGTGAGTAACAGTGGAAACACTTCTGCAGTTTATTTCTTGTACATGCTCATTTCCTTGCCATTTTCCTAACAGCCGTACTAAGCCTCTCAGTTTGCAAACTCACATGGATGACCCTGCACAGAAACCATGTTAATGTTGACATCCTAAGGAGGTTCTTGCATGCATTTGGAGAAGATCAGAGCCACAGTTCCCAGAAGATCCTTACAATTTCATTTTACAACACTTGGCCAGATCTCAGTTCGCAGGGGTTGACAACCACTACTGAACTACAGAAAGACCTAGAGGTTAAAATCATGGAGAGCTGGTAGTGCTAGCCAGATTTAGACATAAATTAATACAAAAGAGAAACCTTAAATGGTAGATAGGATTTAAATATGAAAAAGTCACTGAAATCAAACTCAAGGTCTTTTGCATCTGGTGTCCTCGTTGTCACAGGCACATGTGACAGCTCATATATGATTTGCAGGCAGCAACCTAGAACTTGTACTAGATTGAGTCATAACACAAGACCTGTGAAAGCAATGTAACTGTCATCCTGAAGACCAAACCGATTTTTGGAACAGCTATGTAAAAAAGATCGTAACTCTTTACCATGATGCATCAAAGGGAAGAATTGCTTGTGTTTTCAACAGGAGAAACAAATTAGCACATACTGCTGTTCAAAATCTACCTCCACGTCTTTTTCCCTACCAGACCTCTACTTGTCCTTGTCAGGTTTTAGAATTTGGCTACATTTCAGGGATTAGTATCCATCTGTGGACTACGACACTTAACAATGTGCAATTAAGCATTACAATGACAGAGTTTATGGCTCCTAATTAATCATCTTACTTAGTCTGCCAGAGATAGGATGACTTTTCTTTATTAGCAACACAGAATTACCTTATTTGTAATGCAACTTTTTGTCTCTGTCATTCAGTATTTGAGACATTAAAATTTATACTTCTGACTTTACACTTCTAACATAGATACAATTTTATCTTAAGCCTATAAAATTAATATACAAACTGATATAAGTAGAAATATACTAGAGGAAAATGCACGAGTAGAAAAATGTTAGAGGAAAGAAACTTACTGTTATAATAATACAATTAAACACTGAAATAAAATATAAGTTCATTCATCAACATGTCCTACTGGCTACTAGTGCCAACTTACGGAACTTTAGCCATCTATTCATGACACTATTAGATTGATTACAGCATTGAAATGGCTCTGTTACCCATGAGCAACAGCAAAATAATAATCCACAACAAATAAAAGGGAAAAAATACTGCATCAAGTAAAATGACATGTTCCTTCAGCTAGCTAATGATGAGGTTTAACAGCTGAGAAGTATTTTCTCCCTTTATTTTAGTTTTCTCTTTAAAAAAAAAGGTTATTTTCTCTCACTGAAAATATTTACCATTGAAGAATCATAAATTTCATTAAATGCAAGGTGTTAGCGTCTAAAGATTTGTTTTAGGACTTTGGTTCTCAATCTTGTGATACCATGAGACCTGAAAAAGCAGGGCACTGTGAACGCATGCTGGAATTCAAGCCTATGACGGTTCTACTGACTTCTAGAAAGAGATTAAACACCATTGCAGGCTTACAGTGTCTATTGGAATGCCTAATATTAAGCATATGCTTTTAAATGCATTGTTAAACCTGGTCAGTATCTCATTCATGTTGTTGAATTTGCAGTCTGCAAGCCAAGCTATTAAAGACATGGAAACCTGTGAATTATCAAGCACTCGGTTCCCTGAGGCCAGTAAGAGATGGATGGTATGACAGAACTCCCTGAGGACCTCTGCAATGCATACAGCTCCAGAGGGATCTATGTAAGCTGATTCTTACTTCACTTGCCCTGACGTAACACTGCTATAACCACAACTCGTAAAGAAATGCTCTGCATTCTCTGTTAGTGGAAGAGAGGCTTTTCTTTAATGAAAACTCGGCTTATAGACCCATACAGAACAGAGATATGTATAGCCAAATCCATTAATTGGCAAACAACCAGCTATTTGGTGTTCCAGATCTTACAGCATATGTTAGAGCTCAATACTACTTGCCCCACTACTGCACATTTTTGCATGCAAGTAGCTGTTTCTGCCATCCCAGCTACAACAGCATCTAGAAGTACATTAGGAGCTGCCAGAACAGGCCTATAAATAACAACAGCTTAATTCAGTAGGGTGACTTCTGGCTGGCAATGAAGGAAAGCTGGTCGTCCACATTGTATTTGAGAGAAATTAGCTGTCTTTCATTCTGGCATTCCCAAAACATCAATAGTCTTGTTTGTGGTATCCTGCAAAACAAGAGGAATCAGAGTAGGGATAATATAAAGACCAAGAAACCTAACTCTGACCTAAACTACTTAGAAGCAATAGTAGTACATGGTAATGCTTTTTTTCCTAGCTATAGTACACACTTGTGTGAGCCGAGGGAGAAGCCAAAACAGAATTTCTGCCTTTTTGCAATTATAAAAAATACCATAGACTCTCTTCATAATTTATTATCATCACTATCATTATGCCAAAAAGAAGGAGTGTATCAGCAGTTTGGAAATACACTCATTTCTGGACTATTTGAGAGACCAACAGACTATTCACCTTACTTAATCAGAGTTGGCTAAAGACAGGTAGACATAAGCCCAAATTAGGGGAAGGAGAAATTAACATCTAAGGAAAATGGTTGCTTCCAAGTCCCGAAGCCCATTATTCCACCAGACAGGTCTTGAGTCCCTCAACTACTCTGCTGGCTTTTCTACCATCAAAGGAAAACAAGAAACCTCATGAAAAGAGAGTGCAGCAGAGGAATTTGGATGGTCTTGCCAAATAGGTCATGACTGCACTGTTCTACTCTACGGCCATGTGCCAGGACAGGGAGTAGTAAACAACTCATCTGTTAGCAACCCTGCAGCTGATGAATTATTCCTTTGTTGTGCAAGTGTATGACACACCAAAAATGGACTGGAAACTTCCATTTCTGAGCACTGAACATGCACTGAAGAGTCAATTGAGCAAAATCTTCAGCTCACTGGTAGCACACAAAAAGCTCAGTGGACATCTGGAACACTACATCACCAAGAGCATGCAAATGCATCCTTCTTACTCTCAGTTCCTGGTTCCAAAGCAAGTGGGGGTATTGCCACTCACTTCCTCACTGCTTCACACCAACAGCTCTTGAAGGACACAGGGAGACCCAGTTTTAAACTTACAGCAAACGCAAGCAGCACAGGACTGCTGAACCTCAGTCATCCTTTCTAAACAATGATCAGGCCCTTGTTTAACATCAAGAAATGTTCTGATGCTGCACTTGTATGAGTTAAGACAGAGCCACCGATTTCAGCTGGCCAATGATGAAGCCCATCAGCAGAGGAATTTGGCAGGAAAGAAACCTCAAAAAACAATACATGAAAGCATAAAAACACATTGTAGACTGTATTGAAAAGTATCTTGAGTACTTAATAAGAGGATAAAGACAGTGGATTGAGGGAAGAAAAAAGAGACAGGGAAAAAACAGATCCCCAGTTAATCCTTTACCAGGTAGAATTATGTTATGATCTTTCACATAATAGTTAACAGCAGCCTGAACAGGAAGGTCCAGATGTTTTCCATATTTACTTCAATTCCACTCATTCAAGTGAGAGACCATACCATCTAGGGGATCTGGACCAAAGACTTTGCATCTTCTTAATTCTCCAGCAGTAACTGAAGGCTGAATGTTATGAAACTAAAAACCATCAACACGTCCCTCTTAGCCCAGTGCTGTTAGGTTCTTTTTTACAAGATGTCAGGCAGCTTTCACAGTATAATCTGGCTGTGAAACTCAAACCTGAAAACCCAACGATAAAGGGAGGGAGAAATCTTCAGGAGGTCTGCCGCATTGTACTGCTCCTCTCCTCTGCTCTTAAAGAGGTTTCACCACCTTTAGCACTGAAACCATTACCAGCCTACAGAACCAGAGATTATCACACTGGCCTTTGCTAACGCTGCACAGGAGAAGAGCCACCTCTCCTGTTTGCCTGGGAAGTAGACAGAGAAACACCCAGCTCCCAATTTACCCCTGACCCTACGTGATCCTGTTGAAACACCCTGCAGGTATGGACAAGCACACAACTGTACATGGGCTGCCAGAGCTCCTGGAGACAGCTTCCAACCAAAGGTTTTTTTACCTGCACAACAAAGTGTGCATACAGCTCCTTCCTTCTGAAAAGGAGGCATCTGGCACGAGAACGATCATCCACCATTACTACAGTCACATGCACAAGTCCCTATCATGGCTCAGGGTTCTGCTGTCCTCAGTCATTTATTCTTGAAAAAAAATAGCAAGCCTGCCCTCCAAAGTTCAACCTCAGCAAAAGCGTCTCTGAAGTCAACAGGAAATCTGTTGCCTTTGGGACCAGAACTAGGTTCAAATATTATTACGGTTTGGAGAACAGGTCAAACACAAAGATTAATTCAGCACACAATGGAGGTTTCCAATACAAAGAAATCAATGACCCCAGAAGCATGGTCAGCACCACAAGAAAACAAAATAAAAGAAAGCCTCACCCCTGAAAAATGACTCCAACATCAAGCACAATTTACAGCGAGAGAACATCTGTTTTGGTATCTTGAAAATGAGCAGATGCTCATTTTAAAATAGACTCATCTTACAATTAGTGTTCAAAATAATTGCCATCCCTGTTGGCAAGAGCACTGAGCTTTGCTATGGCTCAACATGCAAGAAGTATATTCCAAATGAGTAGTCCACACTATCTGGAGCAGAAATAATTTCTCACAAACTGGCACTAGCCTGCAAGGGTGGAGGGAATCCTAAAAAGACACTGGAATTGCAGCGATCTCAGTGCTCCCATTGAAAAAAAAATGCCTCCGGTTTTCAGCTCTGTTTAACTTCTCTCTGCTATGTGTGCACATCTCCCTTGGCACACACAGCATCCATTACAGAGCTGAACTGCTACAAAATCAGCAAAATAGAAAGGACCTACAGAAAAGGCTATGTTTTCCCCTCCTTTATATTACGCACTAACTTTATTTGATAAATAAGAGAAACAGATCCATAATTACTTTTTTAAAAAATAACCACTTACTCCTATAGTCTTGGCAGGTTATTTTTCTGTGAATTTTTCATGGCAGCATTTGCAAGACAGTCCTCTAAAGCCCAATACTTGCTAAAATAAAGATGACTATCATGCATAAAAGTACCATGCAAGACTTTCGTGTCCCAGAACGACACTTAATAACTGCTTTGCTACATTGGGGTCTACCTGCCCTACTCCATTAACTGTAGCTGTTCTTCTTGGAGAAGTCATGGAAATGCTAGGAATTTGCAATAGTAGGTACAAAATATGAAGCTAACTTCAAACCATGAGGACATGACACTTTGCCACACAAAACAGTACTGTCAACATGCCAATCAGTCAGCCTGTCTAATCCTCAATTCCTGAATTAACCTCTCAAGTATCTTCTCTTAAAATCCTATTTAAACTCCAAGTTCTATAGAATGCTGTCAAATCACCTTCCACTTCAGCTTTTATATTTTTTTAAATTTATTTTTACTGTACCAACTTCTTGAATAGAATAACCATCCAGTGACCTGTACTGCAAGGCACCTCCCATGATACAACCTCATTCAGTCTGGTGTTACAGATGTGGCTCCACAGAGCAGTGACACATGGCCAGCACGTGACATAAGAACTAACATTAAAGAACTGGAGCTCAGGAGGCACAACTCTCCTCTTGTTTGTTTTGCAGTGGTCTCCTATGAGTGACTAGGGTTGGTTTTTTTTCAGAATACTAGGTCTGATGAGGATCCAGCAGTGAATGTCTGTGTACACCAACCAGCATTGTGGTCTCCGCTGCCCACCTACCCACATAGAGGACTCCCTCTTTCGTCTTTCCTGCCGCCTCTGCCACACCCTGCTTGGTTTTTTCTGCTGCTGCTACGACTCCCTCCTTTGCCTTGGAAAGTCCTTTCATGAACACATCCATGGCTGAAGACTTTCTTCACACAGCTCTAGAGAAAAAAAAAAAAAAAGACAGTACACTTTCAATAAGATTTTTTTAAGTCTTTTATCCCAGAAAGGGGAAAAAAATTATTCCAACTGAATGGGAACACAATTACTTAAAAATTACATTATTTATACATCTATATTATGTAGCTATAGGAAACAGAGATCCTGTTTCCAGAGAATCCTAAGAGAGGTTGCCAATAATGCAGTACTGGTTGGAAGATGGATTCACTGATATGAGTCCCTTCCTTGTCTAACAAGGCATCATTCCTTCCAAAGGATGGTTCCGTTCACGTGCTAATCGCAAGATTTAGCCCTGCATTTAATGATACTCCACCTCTAATTCAGAGAAAAAAAAACCAACTTAAAAAAACACCAGCAACTTAAAAACCCCAAACAAACAGACCAACCTGCAAAACAAACCACATTAACCAAAATCCCTCCAGAATGACAAATGTTCACTTGTTGTAGGAAATTGCCATTACAACTCAGAAGGACTGGAGCAAATAGAAAACGCTGCTTTTCCAGTTGTTCAGCATTTTGCACACAGTCCACGTCCCTCTTCTGGAAACTGAGCTTTCCTGCCTGGGTTCCTTGCATGCATCAGGACCGAGAAAAGATTTTACTAAAAAGCAGAAGGAAGAACGCAGGGTTTTAAAAGCACTGAACTAAAGCCACCGAGTGAGTTCCGTGGCAGCCATGCAGCACAGCACTACTCTGAAACCACTAAAATAGTAATTAAAACCAAAAATTAGTGTCCCTTCAACAAATACATTATCAATATTCCTTTCTCGTCCTCCACCCACACAGACAGAAGTGCTGCCTGTTATCTTTTCTTCTTTGCCAGAGCCTGAGTAGGAGGAATGGATGTCTAGGAAGGCATCTGGGCTGTCGCAGCTTTCTACTAACTCGTGACGAGCGTGTGAAGAAAGGCAGTGTTTGTGCTCCAGCCAAACTGCCTACAGTACCTGTCACCCTGGGGATGGCGAAGGGGTGCTTTATACAGAGAGACGGGGCGGAGGCAGGACCCAGACCGCGGGACCCTCCGACTCCTCCATCGAGGGTGTCCCCAAACCCGTACCCAGGGCAGCACCGCGACCACAGGTGCGGGGGCACCTGGGGACCGCGGGCGTGCGGCACCGGGGTGTGTCACACAGCACACAGGCACCTGCAGAGGGAGGGAGGGAGGGAGAGAGCAGGGCGCCGTGCCCATACAGATGTGCAAACATACATATACGTACATCCATACATACACATAGAGGGGCACCTACCGAGCAGGGCAGGGCGGCGCTACCGTGTGGGCACCCACGGGCTCCCGCGGACACGCCGTCGGCACAAGGCGGCCACGGCGCCCGGCTTCTCCTCCCTCCCCCGTGCCCACACGAGGACGTTCAACAGGAAATTTATCTATATAGAGAGAGAGATAGATAGACAGACAGACAGATAGATAAATAGATAGATGGATAGAGAGATGGATAGATGGATAGATAGATGGATAGACAGATGGATAGACGGATGGATAGATGGAAGGATGGATGGAAGGATGGATGGAAGGATGGATGGAAGGATGGATGGAAGGATGGATGGACACAGACAGATAGACAGATATTACATATATAGATATAATTATATCTATATATTCATACCCACATACGCGCATCCCGCACGGCTCCACAGACACAGCTCAGTCCCGGCAACACCGACGCGCAGCGGAGCCGCTCCCCCCACGCCCGAGCGCCCCCGCGCCCCCGACCCCCCCTCCGCCCCCGGGGCCGGCGGCCGCCCCGCCCTGTCCCGCACTCACCGCCGGGATCCTCCGCCACCGGCGACCGACCTGACCCGTTCCGAGCAGGCGAGGGGCGGCGGGGGGGACGGGCAGGCGGCGGGCGAGGCGCGGAGCGGCCCGAGGGGAGCTGCCCCTGCTCAGAACATCCCGAGGCGGGGGGTCGGGCCGGCGCTGCTGGCACCACCCCCGGCAGCAGCCCCGCAGGCGACGAGTGCCGGGGAGAGGCGAGGGCGGGGGGCGGGAGGATGCGCCGCGGGAGAGAGGGAGGAGGAAGGGAGGGGCGGAGGCGCGGAGACACCTACCGCGCTCCCTCCCGGCCCACCCGCTGCCGGGGTGTGCGCGGAGGAGCTGCACCCCCCGCCCAGCCTCCTACGCCCACCCGCTCACATCCTCCGCGGCGGTGAGGTGAGAGGCGTGATCAGCTGGGAGCACTTGTTCCATCGGCGCGGATCAGGAGAGGATCGAGAGGTAAAAGGCAGACCAGGCGACTTGGACCCCCCTGGGACTCCGGACACCCACCACTCGTTCCAAAGGCTGGACGACCACATCTTAGGAGAAGTGTAAGGAAGCTGTTGATGGTGACTGCAGTACCCCCCTGTTTCACTTCACCAAAGCCATAGAAAATGTCCCCAAGCATCTAGTTGCTTTTTCATCTACTTCCAGATCTTTGACCCTAAATGACTGCAGTTCAGTGTGACTGTCCTCACAAGATCCATGAGCCTAGCTCATTTTTAAGCATGGGAGGTGTTGGTCTTACAAGTGTAATTTGAGCCTATTGTAGACACACAAAAATTTTCATCCCAGATGGAGACCAGTACGGCAAGACTTGACTGACCCCTATACCTCTACTGGCATTCTCCACCACAGACTCCATGTCCACTGCCACTCAAATCTTAAACTGATGCATAGAAGTCACTTTCTCCCCAGAAAGGGAAAGCTATCAAACTTCTCTATTTTAGTAACAGAATTTAGGCATGAAAAGCCAAGACCAGTAGGAGACAAGGCACTAGAACAGATGGACCTTCAGCTTCAGTACATCAGTTCAAATCCTGCAAGACCTACAGAAACAGTTTGGGTTTTACTGCACTCCGAAAGGAGAAACAGAACATGGTATAGAAGAGATACAAGGCTGTGAGCTGCAAAGAGCATCTTTCATCCATCATCCTGTGCAGACTGCTCATACATCCCTGGTTTTATTTTCATTCTGAACACGAAGTGTAGCGTCTTCCTCTTGTCAGGTTTCTTCATAAGCCTTAATATTTCTGTACTGTTTGATCAACTTTCTTTTGCTTCATTCCACTAGTAGTTTTAATCAACCAAGCATTAAACAACAGATTTTATTTCTTTGTCTAAGAATGTGCAGAGTGACAATATTAATCATTCCCTTACAATTCTGCTCTCAAGAAAACCTTAAAAAAAAATTACGTAAGGTAACTCATCTCGTTCATCCCGTGTAGCATATTCATAGTTTGTAGTGCAAGAACTAGGTATGGTGCTATTTTCTCCCAATTTGGGGAGAGGAAAACAGGTACAGTTTCAGGCAGTAAATAAAATTTAATCGAAATCATATTCTTTCCACATTTTGTTTACTGGCTTAGCAATTTAGGTATGCAAACTAGCTCACTGAAAGCCATTCCTTCGGTCACTTTCTGCTACCCTGGCTGGTAAACATAGACCCCAAATTAGAATTAAAGTGAATATTGACTCCTTATGTAAGTATTATCTTCCAGATTTAAAGACAACTTTTGTTTTTCTGGCATGCAAGTGACTGTGAGTATGAAATGTTGCTTTTTATTATGCTGATATAAATCTGGATAGACTTATAGTATTTAATTATATTAGCAATAACAGAGAATCCAGTATGATAAATAACTTCATACATTTATGGCTCTACTTCCAAAACTTTACGAAGAAGAGCTCAGATGTTTGCAACTCCCAGCTTTTCCAAGGATTGTTTTTTTGCCTTATGTTTATCAAAGGCAGGAATTATGTTCCTCTGTTAAACAAAGTAGCAGCCTGTCTGTTGACAAAATCATGCAGCTAGGAACAGAGAGGTAAAGGCAAGAGGGATTCAGTTGCCACAGCAGAAGTAAAGCTTAAAATTTCATTTGTAGTATTCAAAATAGGCAGCTGTTAAATTCTAAATCAGAGGGTTAAGAGGCACAGCAAGGAAAAAAAGTAGGGCACAAATGTTGACACAAGAAATTCTTCATTTTGAAAATGGATGGGACTTAAGTGGAAAACAGAATTAAATATGACACAGAATTGGCATTGTATCTGCAAGGCAGTTTCTATTTAAACCACATTGTCTACAACAGCTGGTTGGGTTTTTTTTTGTAGGTTGTCTCTTCAGTACTATTAGTATCACAGTAAGTTCTCCCCTGAAGCCTTTCCTGTCTGAAGAAGGGATAGTAGCAAGCAGATTGCATTTAAAACAAATCTTTATTTAATGACACTGTTTACTTTGCATGAGCATCTAGAGCAAAAATCAATTAATTAGTAATAAAAACTCCCTCAATTCATCTTGCCTTGCAGGCTAACTTATTGGTTTAGTTGCTTGTGATCAAGTACATCTACTTTATTAATATGAAAAGAAGAATTATAGACAATTGAACAATGTTGCAGAATTTACTCTCTCTGGGTTAAAAAATTCAAATATAAAACTATTCATGTGGAAACACTGTAAAAGTGTTCCCCTTGAACACAAGTAAATTGACAGCCTTCTCCTGTTTATTCAAAGAGTGACTCATACAGGCTCCCTGTGTTACTACGGAACTGATAGGTGATGTTACTCAGAAAAAAGGTACCTTTGAAAACCTCAAAGCTGCAGTATGAAGGGAAGCTATCTTAGGAAAGGCTCTTGGTAACAGGTAACACTGGTCATTCCACTGGAGAGTCTTTCTACCAATTGCAGATAATCTGAAAATGCTCTTAATTTGAGAAATACATTAACTGTGTGAAACTACAATTTTTATGCAAACCTATTTTAGTCTTTGGATTTTTTACAAAACTGTGGACTGCCTCAGAGGCAACTGGGAGTTCAGACAATTTTTCTAAAATCTTGCATCACAACGTTTGCATTTCTATTCCCATTTGGTTCCCTCTTTGGACCATTGCTGTCATTACTGACCATACTGTAACTACCTGTGTGCACAGGCCATTTCTGAGAAATCAAAAACATGCTCAATTTAAAAAAAAAAAGATGAGGAAAGCCTCATCCTTGCTTATAGGTAAGCCTGAGGTTTAGCAGACTATTATCTTAACACTTAGTGTACTCCTAAGTGTCATAGTGTAACACGCCGGAGCGTACATAGTGTTCCATGATGTTTACTCAACTGGAAGTTAAGGACATGTATTTAAATATTCATGCAATTAAGTCACAGCTTACCATTTCAGGGTTAGTTTCCCAGTGAAAACATTCTAGTTATTAATTTGAAATTAATATTCATTATAATGCAGAAGTTGCCATTTCCAGTTCATCCCTATTGCAAAGATTTCTGCATGTGAACTGTTTTGATAGATTTAACTGGGTGATGGCTGTGGGCTGGATTATTTGATGTCCACTATCATGCCCTGCAACCATTGCCAAGAGACACAAATAGAACTGCCTTTGGGCATAGAGACTTTCATCTCAGGTCAAAACCAGAGCAACAAACAGAACATGGAGAGCACAGACTCACAGAATAGTTTGGGTTGAAAGGCTCCTTAGAGATCAACTAGTGCTCCATGAGCAGACCTAGCTCCAGCCTTTACTCTTGTTGCTTCTCCTCTGCTTCTGGTTTACCTGCTTCTATCTGACGTAACATTCTTTCTCAGAAATCTCAGTTCTAGCTCTTGTATTTGATATAGTCAGATCAGACAACTTGTCTAGTCCTTCCTGTTCTCAGCTCGTGTCTGCATGCAGCACAGCATGTACCATCTCATATCTGAAAACTACAGGTCAAGCCTTGTTCAGCTTCAGGCCAGAACATGTCCAGTGCAGGTGGATGCATCAGAGATCTAACCAAGGAAAAAGTGTGTGGGTGGAAACCGTGGAAGAAGAAGGGCTTCTTCCGTAAGTCTTCATCATCATGGCTAGGCTTTGTGAACGAAGATTTTGGGAGGGCTCTACCCACATTTTCTACAAGCGCGCTGGTGGCTAAAAAGGCCAATATGAGACAGGCACGTCCAGTTGCAAAAGGCACAGCAGAAAGACTCCTTAGGTGGTACATTCTGCAGGGCACAACTATTTCTGCGTTGTCTTTTCTCCTCAAGAGTGATCCTGCGTGCGTTCTCAAAAGCATCAGCAGCGTTATAGATGGTGTGTCTCCAGACCTCCTGATTGGAGGCCAGAGTAGACCAGTTATGATGATCAATATGGCCAAGGCTGAGATGTTGTTTCAGAGAGTCCTCATATCTCCTCTTTGAGGCTCCTCTCATGCAGCAGCCGGTGGCAAGTTCACTATAAAGCAAGATCTTAGGGAGGTGGTGGTCCTTCATCCTGGAGATGCGCCCTGCCCAGCACAGCTGTGTTCTCAGTAACATGGTTTCAATACTTGTGACTGCTGCTTGTTCTAGAACAGATGTATTGGTCACATAATCTGACCAGTGGATGTTTAGGATTGTACGAAGGCAGCGTTGATGGAAGCATTCTAGGAGTCGCAGGTGGTGGCAGTAGATTTCGCCGAATTCCAGGCTAATCTTCAAACTAGGCTTGATAACCATTCCACAGATTCTACAGATACCTCTCCTGTAACACTCTGGCACCAAATTAAAAACAGCATCCTGCAGTCCTCTGAAGAATCCTTAGGGTTCTTCCTCAAGAATAACAAGGACTGGTTCGATGAAAACAATCAAGAGATCCAGGAATTGTTGAGGAAGAAGAGAACCACCCACCATGCACACCTTGCACTGCCATCCTGTCATGTAAGAAAAACAGCCTTTCGCATTACGTGCAGCAAGCTCCAACAGAAACTCCGCGACATCCAGAACAAGTGGTGGATCGGTCTAGCTGAAAAAACTCAATTATGTGCAGACACGGGTGATCACAGAGGGTTCTATGAAGCCCTGAAAACAGCATACGGGCCTACATACCAAGTCCAAAGCCCTCTACTCAGCGCTGATGGACAAACACTTCTGACAGATAAAACCTCCATTTTGAATCGATGGTCTGAACACTTTCAGACCCTTTTCAGTACCAACCGTGTAGTTCAAGACACAGCCATTCAGTCCATCACACAACAACTGGTGAAGTATGAATTGGACACTGCCCCCACTTTAGGAGAAACCCTCAAGGCCATACAGCAGGTGAAAATTGGCAAGGCAGCTGGGGTTGATGGAATTCCACCTGAAGTCTGGAAACATGGGGGCCTTGCACTCCATGCTAAATTTCACAAGTTTGTGGTGTGCTGTTGGGAACTAGGTGAACTACCATCAGACCTTTGAGATGCAGTCATCATCACCCTATATGAGAAGAAAGGTATTAAATCAGACTGTTCAAATTACTGTGGTATTACTCTACTGTCCATTGCTGGCAAAATCCTGGCAAGAATACTCCATAAGTCTTAACATTTGAACAAATTAGGCTAGAACTGAAAACATATCTATAATAATGTATATCTCAACTGAGGTTGCTTAACATCAAATTCCCTCTTTCAAACATAAACAATAAAAACATTCTCATAAGAAAAATTCACCACAATATTTTAGCATAGGTAAAGCAGATTTTCTCCTCGAAATCTGTTCAGGCATAGCTCAGACATTTTGGGTGGTTTAGTGTATGTATATGTATATATTACTACTATGTTTCTGTCCGTGGCAATAGGATTGAACCTAGATGATCTTTAAGGTCTCTTTCAACACAAACCATTCTATGATTCTATGTATTTGCATAGACATATGTGAGAGAATATTTACAAGGTGTATATATATAAAAATGTTTTAATTGATACAGACATATATGCCGAAGTACCGTATTGGAGGTATGTACACATGCATGTACATATACATATATATATATATATATATTTAAGGAAGATTGATGTATGTCTCTCATTTGGTAGATATCAGCTCAGTTACACTAATCTTGGCATTAATCACCAGATAGAAGGGTCTCACAGCTTTATACCACCTCTGTTGCAGACAAACCCTGCCAGACCTTCACCTCTTTTACTTGCAGTCACGGATGAAGCTACAGACCTATCACATCTTTCATAAGCAGCCGTAACATTTCATTAATTAATTAATCTGTCTGGGCTAGGAATTCAGTGCTGAAGGGCAAAGAAACTCTGTCTGTTTCACCTGGAACCTTAAGCGAAGCTGTGCTATGAAAAGCAACATCTTGAGTGCCAAGGAGGCCATCTGGCAGTATGTTTCTACTCAGAGAAGACACCCAGTACATCAGAAGAGGCTGTGACCTAAGGGTGCCTGGCAAAATCAGTGCTGATTGTTCTTTAGGATGTTTCCTGTTATGTAGCACAGATGGGTTGATTGTAAGTGAAAGAAACAATCGTCTTCCTCACATGTGATGCAACATGTTATCAGCGTCTCATATAACTGATAATGCTAATGCTAGAAAAGTGGGAATCATCATGCAGAGTCGGGTCTGATGCCTGTCTTGTCCCAAAGTCTGTTTGAGCGAGAGGTCAGCACCAGATTTCTCCAAGGTCAATGATAAGACAGCATACTCTAATGTAGCCTGCTGCAGATATAGGTATCTGAGCCAGTGCAGGCACAGCACATTAATTACCTGAATGGCAGCATTTCTCGAGAGGTACACCAGGAACACAGCAGCTTTAATTAGATACTGAAGTTAGTCACCAGAAAGCTGTTTAAACAAATGGAAAACCCAAATAGGAGCATACTTCATTCTATCAAACTGTCTTCTTTCTGTACTTTCTAAGGGAAAGTAGGCATCACATAAAATAGAAGTGACCATTTTCATTCAGATTGCGCTTTTGGCATCAGAGGTATTAATAATCCAGAGGTGATAAAAATATGAAAAATCCAAACACACAAGTGCATCTTCACACTGCAAATGTTTGGTTTTCGTGTTGCTCGTGACCAAGTTTTCTTTGTTGCTAAAAGTCTGTTATCTGATACATTTAATAAACAGAACTTACATGTATCTGATATTCACTAACATTTTCCTGGCAAAGTGGAGAATCTCTAAATGGAGATTCTCTGCACCAAAAAAGGGGATTCTCTTTTTGAACATTCAGCGTGTGCAAATAAAAAATATGTAAACAATAATATATGGAATAAGTACATAAAGACTACATAGCTTGGGGATTGTTTGGGGGTTTTTCCACATTAACCCAAAGGGAAATCATAAAGTCTTCTCCAGAAAAAACAACACATGAGTCTCTTCTCATTTCTCTGATTCCAGCTTGCAAGCTTCCCAGCCAAGTCAGTCCCTTAGATACCTTTTGCTGGTGCTACTCCAGTCACCAAAAGCTCATGACACGGTCGTCAGTTGTCAACACTTTTTTTGTAACACCAACTACAGATCCAGTCCAACTCCCATTCATGCTGACATTAAAACAGAGATTGACTCAGGGGAGCAAAAAATAACAAAGGAAATACCAATATGAGAATATTATTAGCACTTCTGATTTCTTTGGCTTCGTTATTTATTACATGGAATCACTTACTAGAGTCCTATCTTAGTGCAATTTCCAACCAACAGGCCTGTACCTCCTTGTAGATGTTTGTATTACCACAAAACATATAGGCACTTGTCTTGATCTAAAACTCTTAATTTTAAGGTAGCATCTGGGCTATTAAAATTTGTCTCTATGCAGCACTAAGCAGGGCATAGAGTGACTTGGGGGAGACATTTCAGATTTCTTTAAAAGGGATGTATACTCAGGCTTGGGCAATGTTGACAAGCAATAGGAAAAAAAAAGATTACTTTTCCTTATAATCATGCACAAAATAAATGTACCTGTAAATTTAATTTAATTTAAATTGCCATTCCAGTTACAGCCTCAAGCTCAGATCTTGAAAAAAACTGTACCTTAGAAACATTTAATTTCTGTTAGGCTCTCCAATTTGTTTCAATTCACAAGCTATTTGAAGCATTCACATTTGCAGTGATGCCCAGGAGGCAGGAGAAAAAGACTAGAAAGATCACTTCAGTAGGGGACAAGATAGTTAGGTAAGGGACAAAAGGAAGACAAAGCAGCAAACATGGTGGGAGTGGTCACAATTAAAGGCCACAGTCAAACTCAAGTCAAACTTGCATAGGCATGTCCATGAGGGGTTTGTCCAGAAAGAAATTGCATGTTGTCAGTGGGCTGAGTAGAGATTTCTGGAGAATCACTTTTCATGCATGAAGATTGGTAAGGTAGAGGGCATGAAATATTCTCAAACAATCATTAGTGGTCAGATGCCACAGGCACCTGTCAGAAGAGGGGCAAGAACTGGCATGTTGGCAGCAGACAGGAGGTGATCGATTCGGGAAGTATGGGCTACAGGAAGCCTTCAGGTGTCGTGTCCCGGGAAGAAAAGCGTCAGTGAGAACACACAAAAAAGAGATGTGACATGGTAGAAACAGTGTGCTAGGCAAATTATTTCTCCAGGAGTTTACTGTGGGGATGCTGGAACAAGATTGCACTTGCAAAAGTCTGAGTAGGTGGTGTATTTGCCAAAGCCTCCAAGTTGTTAGATAACCAGATCATTTTAAATCCCCCAAGTCAGCAAGGTCAGAGTCACAGCAATCGTGGCCTACTTCTATTAGGATATAAGTTCCAAAGTCCCAGCTGTAGGAGTGCTTGCTTCCCAGACTGTTTGTACCATCATTACCTCTAAGGCAACTCACTGTCAAACTGAGAGATATTCAGAATTTAATGCTTGGGTGAGTGAGGTCCATCACCCATAGCAGCTAAACAATTGGCCATATTTTCAGCATTGTTGCCCCAAACAGCACAAAACCATTTTTCCCCCAAAACAGGGCTACTGATTTAGTTTATCAAAATAGACTTGAAGAAGCATTCAATATCCAGTGTTGTGGCTCAGACCCCTCAGTAGTCATTCACCTGCTATATGCTCTCTGTAAGAAATCCAAATGATCTTGCCTCAAACAGGTAAATCTCCATTTTTAAAACAAATAGTCAGTTCCATGTATTTCCAGAAAAAAAGATCCCAATAGGCCGGTCTGCTTTCATATTTTGCAACTGCATTTTTCCGCAGGCCAAAATACAGACTTCCTTTTGTGTTTTGAAATACAGAGGCAGAACTTGTGCAGAATCAGTGTTTCAGGAGTTTGCCTGCTCCTCACAGTCCTAATGGGCAGGAAATATTCCAAACATAAAAAACGTGGGGTTTTTTCCCCTATAAATGTATTTTTGCATTCACTTCACTCATAACTCATAACTGCTGATGAATACTCCATTGTGCTTGACATTTCATAGCCAATATTCTTGGCTCAAAAGGGCTTATTATATTGGTTTCATGACAAAATACAAACAGGGAAATAAAGCACAGATGAAGGATCTGAGAAGCAGTCGTGAGAATGAAACAGGTGAACCGTTCACAGCAAGCAATAATCACAGATCACTGCTTCTCTAGGTACCAACTGCCCTGTGAAATGAGAATTTAACATCCCTGTAGCTATTTTAGCAGAGAACTTTGAATATGGAGTGGATTGTTTCTCTTCAGCTTTCACTGTTATCTTCTCTGCTGATTGCAGCCAAGATCCACACGTGTTTGACTCGTGGATAACAGACCATAAGATGCTGCCTTTGTTGCTGCATTTTCTCTGAAAGAGACTGATCTGCTTTGCTGTTCAATTAAAAAAATCCTGGTTATGTCACTGCTCAAAAATGTCTATGTCAATATGCATTGAACTTGATGCATCCTTTTGTGCATTACACAGAACCCCTTCCATATCTTCTTCATTTCCAAGCCATCAGACACAGAGTTGCTGGAGTTACAGCAGCAGAAGATGATTGCTATCATCCCTAATCAGGGCTCTTACAGGTAACAGTTTAGTATATAAATTTTTTATAAAGGTCTAATTTCAATATTTCAATAAAGCGTTAGTAATTATTATTTGCTGCTCGTGTCTAATCAAGTAGTAAACTCTTTGTACTTGTGGCATATTTTCTGCTGGCATCCTCATAACCATTTTACTAGGTACTTCTGAAGCTCCCTCCAAATACTATACTCTTTCAGAATTACTTGAAATGGGCATAAATTGAAGTCGTAAAAAATTTCCTCTTGTTATTCATGAGCCAAATGCAGCTTTCATTATTCTATGAGTAGTTGGAATGCTCTACTGAAGAAAGGCATTCCCATCATCAGCAAGCTTGAGTTTCAATTTGAAATGTGACTGATGACACACTTTTAAAATGAACATTCAGCTTTCTAAATGAACTTTAATGTTCTTCACTTAAAATCAGTGTGCTGAGCACCTTAAAGAATTGTTGAATACTATATTTTCATTTGGTGATTTTAAAAGATTGTGTTTCAGTCACCACTACTTTTGTCTATTATGAATAAAATAGCATTCACTCTGCAGGGGTCATCTGTGCTGTGAAGGACTAACAGCATGAATGAGAAAATGAGACCTTGACACTTCATTAAGCCATCTCAGTCTAAGAACAGCATTTCCAGTCTCTTTAACATTTTCCATAAGTCAGCTTTATTGCTCCAATCCAGCATCTTCTCATCACGTTACAGTTTTGCAGTTTTGACACATCTAGTGTGTAATCACTGAAAACCATCCTCACCTGCTTTTGACTTCAATGATCTCCACATGACTTTACCTGTCTGACTGGGGCTACCATTTAGCCCAGCTCTGTGAAAGACTGATTCCTTGCAGGGACCACAGAACTAACTTTACACATGGCCTGGTATGAAATGCTGAGTCAGACAAAGCTTTGAGGGGGATCTATCTTGTCCCTTTCCATAAAGAAGATCAAAACATTCAAAAAGCCAGGTATGATCTGAGTAAAATCTAGGTAAATAACCCAAATTTACTAGTGAAGTCCAATTAGATCAGGCCAACTGATTAGCCCAACCAAAAATGAAAGTAGTTTATCCCTGGCTCTGTCCCAGATTGCCATGTTCTGTCAGCAGCTCTTGCTTCCAGACTAGCTCATTAACTCTCTGAGTTGCAGCAAGCAAGCCCTGCACATTCCTCTTTGGTCACTGGAAGGTTCTTCAGGCTCACCTGAGGTCAGGGAGCTGCTCTCTGCTCTTCAGTGAGAATCCACAAGCTGTGTGAGCTGTTGGCTTCTGGCTGCAGGTGGTGCTATGTGGCCCTGCCATAGTACCTTCCCTCCCTGAACACTCCACAAAAGAGATTGAATTATCTTGCTGCTTCTAGAAGGTCTCCCTGACCCTGTGTTCTTATGCCAGGTCTACACTTGTAAGCAGTATGGTGTTCTAGAGTGGATAATCCAAAGCATCTAGAATAAATTTGCAACAGACATGTTCTAGATGCTCTAACTTGGTCCCATGGACAGAATACCCATAAGTGGAAGGAAAACTTTTCATACTCTGCGACGGGACTGTTATTCAACTAGTAAGTCAGACAGAGTGGAAGGTCTGCTTCAAAGAGCTCTCCCTATCAGTAACGTAAATGCACTGAGGTGAATCTCTCCCCTAATGCAATCATAAATATAAAAAAATATATTGTCATATAGCCTAAACCAGTTTTGAATATCATTGTCCAACAATGAAACAATGGATCCACCAATGTATTTTCTAGAAATGTAGACTCACTTGCATTTTCTTTTAAGTTGTACAAATGTACACAGCTACAGAATGAGCAAATGCTCATTTTATATCGATTAGGGAATGTCTCTTTGTGGTTTATTTTGGTCTACTGTGATCTATTTTGCTGCTAAAAATGGGGGATTTGAACTGTAGAAGAAAATGTGCTTACATTATATGATAGATTCACTACATCTGCATTTAATGAGGAATTTCCAGGAGTGTAAAAAACCACACTATTGTATTGTAATTCTGCAAAAATATTACCCCTTCTTATATGTCTAAGTTAATTTTACCACTCTTAAGAGAGGAAATAGGGGTTAGTTTTAAAGATTATTTGTATTTCTAGCTTCAAATGTTATGTAAAACATCCCAAAGGATCTAAAATTCTCAGTGATGATATAGGAACATCTCTTCCCTCACCTCTTGAGTGGATGGACAGCAGTATGGGGACTGTGTCAGCAAAGTCCCTCCCACTATAAGTAAAGCTCAGGTTCATGGCCACCTGAGGAATCTGAATGTACATAAGTTTTTGGTACCTGATGAGATGCAACCCAGAATCCCGAGGGAATTGGCTGATGTAGCTGCCAAGCCACTCTCTGATATTTGAAAAGTCATGGCAATTAGGCAAAGTACCAGCTGACTGGAAAAAGTACCCATCTTCAGAAAGGGTAGAAAGGGGGAGCCTGGGAATTACTGACCTGTCAGTCTCACCTCAGTGCCTGGGATGACCACGGAACAGACCCTCCTAGAAACTATGCTAAGCCACATGAAGAACAGGGAGGTGATTCGTGACATCCAGCAAAGCTTCACCAAGAAAGAGTCCTCCTGCCTGACCAACCTAGGGGCCTCCTATGATGGACTGACTACAGCAGGGGACTAGTGAAATGTTACAGATGTCATTTATTTGGACTTCTGTAAGGCCTTTGACACAGTCCTCCACCACATCCTTCTCTCTAAATTAAAGAGAGTTGGATTTGATGAGTAAACCTTTAGATGGATAAGAAAGTGGTTGGACAGTCACATCCAGATGGTAGTGGTCAATGGCTCAGGGTCCCAAGGGACATCAGTAACAAGTGGTGTCCCTCAAGGGTCCATACTGGAACCAATGTTATTTAATTTCTTCATTAATGACAGAGAGAGATTGAGGGCATCCTCAGCAAATTTGGAGATGGCACCAAGCTGAGTGATTGTATGCTTTATAGCATATGGAAAGCCATTAAGAATTAAAATTTGGTTATTCTTGAAGGACTAGATGAAGAATAGAGTTATTGTAGATGTGAATGTGTGGAAAGTATTCATTAAATGTATGTTTATATAAAATAAATCACAGTGATTGGTAGCAGGCTGATGTTACAATTTTTTTCATTACTTATTTAGTTTCAACAGGTAGAATTTCTCTGTTCAAAATTGTTTACATTTCTGAAACATCCAGACCCTGACAGCTCCCTCTCGTCTAACCCTAGTTTGCTTAACCTTGACTGTGGTCAGTCTCCTGTATGCAAAATAAATGAGACATTTAGCTTAGAGCAGTGATAACGTTAGTACGAGAGTATGCCTTCAGATTGCTGTGGCTCAGATTATAAATTCAGTCTAAAGAGAACCTTATCCCCTCTTAAAATGCAATCTCTCCTTTTGATTTTAGTTTCCTACAGAGGGAACACTATTTCAATATTATTTGATATAAATTTTCATGGTTTTTCTTGATAAAAAGATCAAGGCTATGAATAATATCATTACGTTATGATGTCCCAGCTTCAAAGCCTCCTTTGAATTAAAGTTGACTTTCATGGCATCGAGGCTGCTTGGGAGATAGGATATGGGTTTTAACACATATAGAAGGGAGATGATAAAATCAAATGTTAGTAACATGTTTCTTATGGTTACTTAAGTTGGTTAGCAGCTTTTATGCCTTTTTCTGTATATTGCAGCCATTAGGTTCATGGGGAGCCAACATCACAGATGGGACAATACTCATCATGAAGCTGAGAATACACCCTTTATGACTTCTAGGCAGTAAAAGTAGTTAATTGGATAAATCATTTGCAGAGAAATAGGCAATATGCAGCTGAGCCCCTCTGTTTCTCAGGGTCATGAAGGCACTCAGTGGCCTTATCTGTCTTGAGCAGCAACGCTTGACCCCACTCTGCCTCACCCTAATCCCAGCCCTTTGAGGGAGTGACTCAGGATAGTGTTGTCCCCTTGTGCTGTGCTGTCCCTGGGCTGGCAGGAGCCAGTTGCTGTCATCAGCCCTGTCCTGCCCAACAGCAAGCTCCCTGACCATGGTGGAGCCACCCTGTACACTGTCCTATCCGTGCCGTGTTGGGCAGCCCCCATTCCTGCTGCTCCCTCATGGTGAGCTCAGGCAAAACTTTCGGACCTGGAACCAAGGTCAAACAGGACTCCTAGGCCCTTGCACAGAGGGTATGGAGCGGGAACCCCAAATGAGATTACTGAGGGCAGTTAAGGTCATCGGTACCCTTAGGTCCATGATGCTATTCTCATTAGCCAAGTAAGCATTCATACAACCCCTTTAGGCTACCCTGAGATCTGAAACATTTGTTAATTCAAGTATCACAGCCTGTTCAGACAGAGCTTTGTTGGACAGAAGCAGCTGTGTCCTTGTAAATCTGGAGATATTACAAAGCTCAGATATTGAACTGAAATCCCACACTGAAGATGGTGATAGTCTGAGCACTGACAAATAAAATTGCGTATTTTAGCATGGAGCATTGGCCCAAGGGCTAATGGGACAGTCTGCTATTGTGATTACAGATTTCAGAGGCAGAGCTGCTTGAGAGAATTGGGCTTCCTGAAAGAGCAATGCATTTAGCATTCCTCGAAGAAACAGTAGAATAGTCTTAATCAATGGAACAGCAGAATCCTGTTGCAGTATTCCTTTGTAATTGTAAGGAGAGAGAAAGATATTTCTTGCAATAAAATCCTCTCTGTGTAAGTCCACAAATACAGGCTTATTCTTTCTAGCTGAGAATCAGGTGAAGATCAAATGTATTTCTCTCAACGACGTGTCTGCATAGGCACATGTAGGAAGACCTCAGTCTGCTGGAGAAAGTGAGATCATTTTGGGAAGCTCTATAGCAAAATACAGCCCTGCTAATGTGACATGCAGTTTCTAAATCTGAGTAAGTGTTCATGGAAACAAAAGGCCCCTCTCCAGCCAAGGGTATGCTACATTTGCAGGCTTAGCTAGGGGAAAAGTTACCTTGTCTTTGTCACTGCAGCTTCTATAAATGTCTTAGTGAGTCTCATTTACAGAGTAGATCAATACTGCAGCTTGCTTGCCTCCTGCATGTTAGTCTTGCCAAGCTTTGCCTTAGTGTCACAGTCAAGCCTTTGTGGGCAACTCATTGTTGCACAGACACTTGCTTACTCCCTCACAGTGGGATGGGGAAGAGAATTGGAAGGATAAAAGCACAAAAAATTGCAGGTTAAGATAAAGACACTTTAATAGTTAAATCAAAAGCTGCACATACAAGCAAAGCACAATAGGAAATTCATTCACTAGCTCCCATCAACAGGCACATGTTCAGCCATTTTCCAGGAAAGCAGGACTCCATCACACGTAATGAGTACTTGGAAGGAGAAATGCCATAACTGCAAATGTCCCCCACTTTCTTCTTCTTTCCTCTGCTTTTATTGCAGAGCATGATGCCATATGGTATGGAATATCCCATGGGTCAGTTGGGTTCAGCTGTCCCAGGTGTGTCCCCTCCCAACTTTTTGTGCATCCTCAGCCTCATCCCTGGTGGGGTGGTGTGAGGAGTAGAAATTGCCTTGACATTGTGTAAGCGCTGCTCAGCAATAGCTAAAACATTCCTGTGTTACCAACACTGTTTCCAGTACAAATCCAAAACACAGCCCATATCAGCTACTACGAGGAAATTTGACTCTATCCCAGACAAACCAATGGGCTTAGTTATGGTTGAATAGTCTTTCAGTGTGGTTTGCAACCTTTCAGACTTTCTTCCAAACACATGAACTATGATTAACATTAGAAGCTCAACTGCATTTGTTTACCAGGCTCTAAGCTCTGAGATGCTCTGCTGTGTCACTAGCTCTCCTATCCTCTGCTGTAATTCGTGAGTTACAACCTTGTCTCTCTCTTTTTAATGTACAAGACTCACATACTAGGACATGAAGAGTATTTCATGTGGTTGAAGAAGAGGTTCGATAACTCGAGCAGACTCATCAACTCTTTTCTCCAAAGGATTAACATGTCTCTGTATTTGACCTTTTGCTATGTTCTTTCCAGTTTTTAGATACTGAACTCTCTAGTCAGCCAAAATGTGTTGAGTTCAATGAGAATTAGTCTTAGATGAAGGTTTCTGCTTGTTCCTTCTTCTGTTACCTTAACAACCAGTATGTGTACCTCACAAGTAACATCTTCATCTGAAGTGCCTTTCTCTTCCACATACATTTCCCATCTGAATATTCATTGAAAAATTATACTGGAAATCAAATATTACACAGAATTTGTATGTGTCTGTTTTCAAGCAGCTTTCCTGACAAATTCTGAGTTTTTTTTTAAATTTACCCCCATCAAAAAAGGAAAACTTCTTGTTTAAGCTGTTGAACACGAAGACAAGATTACAAAATGGATGAGATCAGTTGCAGGTTCCCCATTTTCTCTAACAATTTTTGGATAAGGATAGATAGATGTGTCTCAAAAATAATTTCCTTGAGAAGTAAACAGTAACCAAAGCAGAATTAATAATGGATCCTCAATTTCCTCCTAAGAAAAAAATTCTACCATATTCTACATTAACAGCTCCAGGAATGGTAGTTTTCAGTGGAGAACTGCAGATTTTTTAGCTTTTCTAAAAAATTAAACTCTTCAAATTCAATTAAAGCAGTAAGATTCTCAATGATTATACATGTAAAAGTCCCACCAAATATTGTGTAGTCCACAATATCCTTCAATATGAAAAGGCTTAAAAATTTTTACATTCCAATAAATTTTTATGGTGATCTGCCTATATGAAATAATTGTTTTGTATAGGAACACTGGTAGTTCAGAATCCTCAATTCAACAGTGTATATCAGCATGTTCCTAAATTTAAAGTATGCACAGGAGCAACACAGTCTTTATGCATGTTTAATGCTCAGTTTGTTGGCAAGAGTTCCTGACATTACTGATCATATTTTATATATTTTCTATAGATGACTGTCTCTAGGACTTTTAAACTGCTATAATACTGAGTTTCCTTTGAAGTCTATCACGAATGCATGTTGAGGATATAACTTACTTGTACTACTGATGTGAGATTTTCATCCCTCAGTATCATGTGCACATTTTCTGTTCTAGTAATCCTTTTCTGAAAAATCAAGCCCCCTAAGTCATCCCATTAAAATGGCTTGCTTAAACTGTACTTTTAAAAGTTATGTCTCAAACTTGCTAAGGTCTCAATCAAAGCAAGAACTTAACCCTTTCTGAAGTACAAGTTCAAACATATTCTATCAAGTCACAAAATAATGGATTTATAATCCATTTGAAATGTGTCAGCAAGATTTAAAGGAGGGGAAGAAACCAAACCCAGCAAAAACCCAAAACATTTTCTGTTACATTCCTTTTGAAATGGTTACTATTTAATTTTATTTTGTCAGCAGGATAAATTACTCTCCTTAAAATTCCAAGGAAATTTTACATGGCAAGTGCTTAATGACTGCCAGGTGTTACTGGAAAACCCTTGGCTGAATTCGTAATGCTTACTATAAAAAGGGTGACTGTACTTGTTTTCTCTTTTCCCTACTTTCCCCAATGTTTTTAAGTTTCAGATTTGCTCATGGGCTGATGTTTCTAGCTTCAGCTCCAGAGCTGACCACACTCACCTCAGTCACCATATCAGATGAGAAAATACAGAAAAACAGAGCAAGTATATTCTCAGTTATAAGTTTTGCTTCCAGCTCATCTCTACTCCAACTTCTTTTCTTCCTCTATTCTTAGCAGTTTCTTCAGATCTATACCTGCAAGGGAGTAGATTCATATTTTTGTCTTCACTATACTGTCCATTTCTACCAGGAAAAGTGCTTAAAGACTGTATCGTTCAGGTATCTTTAAATGTTTCTGAGCATCTTGCAAGAAGAGAACAGATTAAGAAAAGTCATTGATCTCCTCTTGTGTTGCTGAATATAACAACTGATATAGTATAATAGAGTTACAGAGTGGCTTGGGTTGGATAAGACATTAAGGATCATCTAGTATCAACCCCTCTGCCGTGGAGGGAGTCTCCTGGATTACTTACAGGTTGCTATACTACTTTCCCAGCAGATGTCAGTCCCCCAGCAGGACAAGAGCTTGCAAGTCCGATGCCTTCCGTAGCTGGAGCAAAAAAGGCTTTGTCAACAGGTCATGTGGCCTGTAGTAGACATCAACCACAGGGTTCCCTTTGTTGTCTCTGATTCTTACCCACAGGTTTTTGACCTGCTCATGGCTGTTTTTCAGAGACAACTCTTCATGCTCAATCCAGCTCTTGATGTAGAGGGCAACCCCTCCGCCTCTCCTTCCTCCCCTGTCTCTTCTGAACAGCCTGTAGCCATCAATAGTCACACTCCAGTCATGGGATTCATCCTCATTTCCATTCAGTAATAGAAACTAGGTCCATAGATTTCTAGCAGTATAATGGCTTCCAACTCCTCCTGCTTACTGCCTTCAACTAGAAGTATGGAGGAGAATACAACTTGTGCCCCAGATTCTCTTACCAAATGTCCCTAGGCCCTGAAATCCTAGGTGGTTAGTGATGGGTAGTAGCTTGAGGGCTGCACCAGGCTAGGAAGTTTCCAGGGAAGAAGCAGACCTCCCCACGCATTGGACCCAGTCAGCATGCTGGGCCCTCTGTTCCCCTTGGAAGGGAATTGCCTACAACTATAACCCATCTTTTCTTCCTCTTGAAAATGCTTTTAATACAGGGGGTTGGTCTTTCTGATTGTATTGGCACCTCTGGTGTAACTGGACCTTCATTCTCTTCATCCTTTGTCTGGCCTTCCATATTCAAAGCCTCATATCTATTTTACAGAGGCAAGAATGGCAAGAGGGTAAGAGTTCAAAAATGCCTTGAAAACATACTACTGAAACAGGGTAGCTTGTACTTCTGAGACTCCTCCTACTTTTTTTTGAGTAAATGGATGGTTCATTCTCCTTTTACTAACATAAAGCTGACCACTCAGAATGGGGGAAAAAACCCATTGAAACACAACCTGGTCAAATCAGGGGTCTCTAGTCATCTCCCAGCCTCTCCACTAGTTTGCCAGTGGCCCTAAGTAGGAGATCCAGCATGCAGGCTGGGGGAGCCATGCTGCACTGCCACCCCACACCTGATCTGGGCAAGAGCGAAGCTAAATGCCGAAGAACAGTAAAGGGAGCATGCACAGATTCTGTGTATTAAATAAATTTATTACATGCCTACCACTCTGGGTTACTCAACATCATGATTCACCTTCAGTCAGGTATTCTTCTATACACCCTATCATGCCTGCCTGAGTGGTTTTAGGAAGGCTTTAGCCGCTACTTTAGATATGCATATTTTCTTGCACAGCAACAGGCACCATCCTAAAGTAAAGCTATTTTTTCCACCCCTCTGACTCAGAAATGTATCAGGGCTGATTGCAACTCAGTAAATGTAGCTAGCAGTGGCAAACCAACCGAGAACATGCAGAAATTGAAATGGGGTCCATAGAGGAAATTTTATTACTGCAGAGGGTGAGCATAGCTTGTACACAAATATAAGCACTCATCTTGGGCCCTAACACACCACATGACAGAAAAATGTTTTGCTCAGTTCAAACTGCTTAAAAAGCCAGGAATAAGCCATCAATCATTTTATTTTACTGTGCCTCGTAAAATTGTGAAGCCTGTATTTTCCAGCAGACTGTACAACCCATTTTATAGAAGCATGGAGCTTCACAGGAAGCTGAGAACAGCCTGTCCTGCCCTGTTCTGTTACATTTTCTTTGGATTTCCACCAGAATTGCATGTCATTGACAGTGAGTCCTTTTACTGAAATTAATCCACTGAAACTCCCCATCCAGTAGTTGGAAACACCCCTGGTTAATGGCCCAGGTTACTGGCAAGGCTTGTGTTGGACTGCAACACACACCAGTGGGATTTTCCCTGCTGCTCCCAGTACAGATTCTGCTCTGCACTGAGTTACCTGTTTTATGCATCCATATAAAAGACTTAATTGCCTGAATTCTCCACCATTATACTCCAAATTCATGAGCAAAAAGGGGAGTACACCTTAAGTGCAAAATCAAGAACTTATTTTTAGTTTTACGAAACTAAGTCATTTAATGAAATGACTATTTTTAGTCCAATTTCAATGATACACACTTCAAATGAAATACAGTTAAAAATGGCATATACACAAACTTCCTAGAATCTACCCCTTTTTCTGGTATTGTGCTCACCCTTGCACTACCCCTCTGGGTATGAAAGCTGATAGCTCCAGGCCATGGGCAGGGAGTTACATCACAGTCAGCATCTCCTCTCTGGGAAGAGTGGGTTGTTAATTCTCCTTTCTCAGCCAAGAACCTGTGGTTGGGATCATTTCTGTGTTTGGTAACAGCATCTACACTCTGCTCTTTCTTCCTTGGTCTGTGATGCCATATTGCAGCCTCATTTGTGAGTTGAACATATGTTATATACTAATTCTTTGTTCTCTTCCCTTACCACTAGCACTGGTTTTAGCCAGCTGCAGGGGTTGCTTTCCTTTGATAACTTATTTGTATCTTATTTATAACAACTGACCAGTGATGAGATGTCCGTAGTCACGGGTTTGCTGATATGATCCTTTACCTGTGTTTTAAAGCTCCTGCTTTGATCCCATGCCTGTGATCCTCTACGGTGCATGTTTTGGGGAGGTCACAGATAATCCACTCTACACATAAAAACTACTTGCTACTGCTATGTGTAAGTACAGATAACAATAAATATCACATCACACAATTATGCAGAGCTAAGCAAACAATAAAACAAGATCAGTAATAGCTACCTGACCATTAGCTAATTACTGTTACAATGTAAAAGTTAAAATGAAGCTTCAAGGAAACTGAAACAAGTCCAGACCTTCCAGAAATGCTTTCTGGTAAACAGAGAATAGAGGAGCAGCATCTATATCACTTGCCTTCCTCTGAATGGAAAGAAAGAGCTCGAGGAGATAGAAATAATCTGTGCTCAAAGGTTTCAGAGGTCCAGCATTCCCCAGGACTGGAAAGACATTTCTACATGCGCTAGGATCAGCTGGAGAAACAAATTTGGTAGATGTTGAAAGAGTAGAACAGGATTCCTCTCTCTATTAAAATGAGATTGGAAGAAATTAAAAACATGTAGAAAAGTTACTGGGCCTTTCTCACCTGGGATATTCACTGCAATACAATATATGAAGTCCAGGCCAAGATGCAACTGGTTAAATCAGTGGCTGCTCTGTTGTTTCTAGGCCTCTGAAAGATTCTGGTGCTTATAGTCCATCAACATGACTTCCAATGAAACACCAGGGCTTTCTGTAATAGATGTTTCATGTTCCCTCTAGCAAGGGAAATAGTGGCTTAAGGTTTAAGTTGGAAGAGAAGGTCAGGCCTTGCTCACTCTGAATACTTCCAGAGATCCAGTCTAAGAGAGATTCATGTTGAGCACTCAAGTGGCTGTGCTCCCAGGGCCCCTTTTCTTCTCCAGTGCCAAGTTTGAACAGTACAGTTGATGCTTGGAAAATGTCTTTTCCTGTACTTTTTCAATACCTGAATATTATACAGAGGGACTGAGTATGTCTCAGTGCCTTCCTGGCTAGGCTTAGGAAGCTGCTTGGTTTTTTCATGAGTATTTAAAGGCCCTTCAGAAAACAGATCAGACAGGCCTGTAGCTCCTGTAGGAACAATGTCCTAGGTGTCCTACTGCAGTCTTACATTCCTCAGTGGCCAAAAGAGGTGGTAGCAGGTCCTACCATTCAGCTACATATGAGAGAATATATCAGTCTCAATGCATCACCATTCTTGCTCTGTAGCAGAACTGACAGAATAGAGGGAAAGGGATTCACAAAAAGCTTTCAAAATCAAAATCCTTAGCTTATGAATTGGAGCAATTTTACTTTTTGGTTGGTTGGTTTGTTTTGGTTTTGATTTTTATTTTGAAAGATTTTTCTCAGTTATTTTCCTTGCTTCTTTTCCTTTTCTGTTCTCTTTCATCTTTTCACCAGTATGACTGGTGTGGTGACAAAAAACACATCTTATTAATTTGGGAATTTTCTAAACACACCAAACTCCCCCAAACATTTTGCTGAAGTAAGACTTTATTATTATTTCTATTTTTAAAAAAAGAAATCAACCTCTTCTGGCATTCGCCCAGGCTTTCCATCTGAAATGTGAACAAAAAAAGAAGGTAGTTTGAGAAGTAAGAAATCATACTTATACACTTGGTACAAGGTTTCCCAACTCTTCAATTTGAAATCATTTGCTGGTGGCCTTTACTGTTTGATCCGACCTACTCTGACACTGTCTTAACTTCCAGTTTTCCTCTTACTGATACAGCTAAGAGAGATCTTTCAAATCCCAGCACTCATTTGGCACTTATTGTGTCATGGCTACTGTACATGAGCATATATTTAGATTTTAGTACTCACTCCCAAAGCTCATTATTTTCTAAATGAGGCCACTTCAGGCTCCAATCCAACTCTAAACTCCCAGCTGCAGCAACCATTGCATCGCACATTACTCAACCCTACTTCGCTTTTTTTTTCCAAGGGAAAGATTAGTCACTACAAATAATCTACAATTACTCAAAAAGAAGATTACACACAGAGGTTCCTGTTGCCCTCCTTTTGTTTTTCTCCCAGGGCACGTCAAGACTGAATTTTCTAGGAATAGAATTAATTGCATGAGCTAGAGAAAAGTCTCTCAAATTTATTTTCCGTATGATGGGAAAAGCTTCTTTGTAAATAGCAGAGGGCTCACTCCTAGAGCTTGGAGCAACTTCCTTCTTTTACAAGATCAGAGGATTTTGAGAAGCTTTCAGTATAGATTAGTTTTACATATTATCCAAGTTTACAAGAAAACAAAATATGGCTCCATAGTAGCAATCCACACAGTTGCTGAATGTGAGAGTTTAAGTCTGGGTGGAAAGGATAATTTTGAAACTCTTGCTACATTGAAGAGTAAATTTCAGCTAGTTTGGAATAACCTTTCTGGCAAATCCATGGCTAAGCACCATTTTTTTGACTGGAAAAATTAAAACACAGCATCACTGGTCACATCTGGAGATAATTTGCCCTACCTTCAAACAATGTCTTAAGGAACATAGATCCTCAAGTATCTTTCTAAGTAGGGGTGAAACCAAGTAAGGGTTCTGAGATGCTGGAATTCTGTTCTGAGGAGATACTACAGACTCTCGCTCTGAGGATTGCAACATTAATGTTCTGTACTAATGAAAAGATAATAGAAAGGACAACTTAGTAGTCATGAATTAGACAGAATGGACATCCATGGAGATAAACGAGCTGAATCAAGGGAGAGTTTTTGCAAGCTCACAGTACGTAATCAGGAAAAGTTGAAAAGTTCATGACGAAGAAGAACAGAAGAGATGACCCTCCTGAGGCTGAAGAACAGGAATGACCACCAGAAAACTCCTCAAAAGAATGACTCCACCTCAAGCTCCGCCTAAACTCCACCTATTATGAATATGAAAATTAGATTGCAAAATTAGATGAATATGCATGCAAAGATGTTGTAATCACTCATGAAAACTGTATAAGTTACTTGACTTTTCACTGGGAACTTCAGAGCTAGTTTGTGCAGCGAGAGCTGCCTAATTCCCCAACGTTGCTCAAAATAAATACCTTTGCTACTTAAAGACTCAAAACTGTCTCTGGCCAGTCATATTTCTGCCAATTTTGGCATCAGGGGGAAAGGGAGAACATGATCAAGAAAATTCTGTAAAAGAAACTGAGCAGGTTAAATCAAAATCAGTGTTGGAAATTGACTCCAGCCAGTCATTGCAAATCAGATTAATCTCTTGTATAGGCGTTCCACATCCTTAGCTCTTCTATCAAGCCTGCTTACATAAAAATATGCTTAAAAATCCAGTTAGAAAAACTCACTGCCAGAGCACTGCTTCACCCTAGAGAGAGATACTTTTGAGGATTCTTCTGAAATGTGCAGCTAACTGATTGAGTTCTGTGTCTCAACTTACCTGAGTCATATCTCAGTGAAATTAAGACACTACCATATCCTGATACAATACACATGAAACCACAGAGATGCCAGTTGCAAAACACCAGGCAAATCAAGTGACTCACCCTACTGAACTAGAACACCCTTATCAGACCAAGATCGCTACAAAAATTAGACTGACACATTTATTCCTGTGCAGTTCATACACCCACCCTCTGAACAGCAACAAGCTCTAGTCCTGTATTCAACTAACCCTGGACAAATTTCAAGCACAGCAGCAAAAATTAGGAGACAGGATAATGGACAAACTTAAATTTAAATTTATGTATATTGAAATGTATTAAAGATGTATTATCACCTTCCCTCTTAGTTTTCTATTCCATTAAGCCTTTCCAAATGCCACAGACAGAGTTTGGCAACAGGCCATAGCTCATGAGTAGTGGAAGAACTTCACAGCTATCTGCACGCTACCAGTTGCAACACTGGGACCTGAGTGATAGAAAACAGAAAAAGCAATTCTGTGTATAAAATGACAAAAATGAAATCGACCCAGAGATGCCTCAGAAGACCAAAATGCAGAAAAATAAAACCTCATGAGCAGAACTCCTATGGTGTTAGGAAAACACATGCAGATTTTATAGCAGATTTTTATAGCAGATAGTTTTTTATAGCAGATCTTTATCTTGATTGGATCCATAAAGACTTGTTCTTTGCATAACTTTTGCAATGTTCATTCTGTTTATTGAGAAGCAAATGGTTTCTCACTGCCCTTTAAAGGATCTGTGACTCTCACTCCAGACAGAGCTGCTTGAGAGGTGGGGACGAAGGAGCGGAGAAGAAATCTATTTTCCCATGAAATACATATCTACAAGAAAAGTGATTAAAGAGTGTGATTGTAGAAAGCCAAGTCTGTATATTTGCCATGGAAACAGCAGTTTTAAGAAACACAGTGATGAGAGGAGTATCAGCTTCAGTCTGATTTTTGCAGCATGCAGTCGTAGCAAACTGGCTAAAAGTAGGCTGCTCCTTATGCAGCTTGACAGATTCATCAGTGTTATTAGGTTGGTAATTATGGGTCGTTTCTGGCTGCTACTTTTGAAATGTCCTAGGTGTCCTTTACAATATCCAGAAAATACGAGGAATGAAGTGGAAAGGAGAAAGCAAGGGTGGAATGGGCTCTCACCTCATTCTGGACACTCACTTCATTTCTTGTGAGGCCAGCAGTAGCCCTGATGCATATTTCATTCACACATTCATCTGTTTCTTTACATCCTGGCACAGGTAATCAGTGTAAGGAAGGAAAGGGACTTCTTTGGAGACCCCCTGGAGACAAAGTAGTGCAGGCATATTCTGGTGTTCTACTTTTGGAAATTTTTTGTTTTACCCGTACCAGTATAAGCTTGACATTAAAAGGTCTTTGAGGGTCTAAGAAATCTTAATTGAAGTAGCAAATACAAATTTTGTCACAGGGTTCCCTTTCCAGAACTGTCACTACTTCTGTAGTTGTCATCTCTCTGTTCTTTGCCTCTTACCAGTTTCCCTTCCTTTTCATGCCCTGTTCCTCTTCAGTCACTTCTCTTTCCCTTCATTATTCCTTTCCTTTTGCTACCAAAGATGTAGTGGAAGCATCCCAATCTCCCTTCTCATTTCAATTGATGTGAACAAAATCAATAAACTATTTTTGCCAAAGGAGAGAGATTCACATGCTGAATGCTGTCTGTTAGCACTACACTCTGCAAAACAGATATGATACACACTCCAGAAGAATTTGCAGCACTTGATGTCCTGCCCTTAAAGTATGACAAGGGGTTTGACTGTCCTTGCATCATGGCTGTTCAGGAGGGTCGATCACCCCTTGTGGAACCAGGGGTTTCAGCAGCAGGAGAATGCCCTGGCACAGATATGAATATGTGCTACCAATACAGGAAATTTTTACTTCTCTGGCTTTTTGTTGCAGCCCTGGTTCCTTCTAGTTTCCACAGAACATTATCGATCTCTACACTAGGGAATGAGCTAGCATGGGAGTTTGTTTTTCACAGCTATTGGAGCTTTGTCAGTAACAATCACGAGTGGGAATTCCACACCATCAGACAGAAGAAAAATGCATCCAGGAAGCTTCTGTCCTTCAGACGTCATTGCTTAGTCCCCAGCTTGCCACATTCTCTTGAGGGTAAAGCCAGGCTTTTCTTGGTGTTGGCTTTAAAGGCTATATAGGTAGCTGTTGCTGTCCTAGGTTTTTGTTGATTTCTTGGCACTTGGGAATAGTGTGAGCATTCCTTAAGCTAAACTGTCTTTTAGCACCATCCCCTACAGTCTGGTAAAAGAGGCTACAGTGCTCACCAAAGCCCAGTGCCTCCATCACATCTAGGAGGCAATGCTGGGAAGAAAATGGCCGGAGCTCTGCACCCATGAGTTACTTCTTTTGTTCTAGAAAAAAACTAGTGTTCTTTGGTTTATTTGCCTATCAAAGACATTTCTAGAAATTAAATTCTAGGAAAGGCTAAAAGGGTTGGGTTCTTTTTTTAAGTAACCAGGCAATTACCAATTCCCACTTACCTGATGTCAGCTTTGCCCTAAGGACAGGCTGAAGTAAGAGCAAAGCAGAGAGCAATCTCCTTCATCACCTACCACTGTTCACACAGCGTATGTGAAAGAATATATAAATGTCTCTGAAGGCTAAAAACTTGCCCAAAGGCAAAGCAAAAGAATACACTTTAAAATCACAGCTATTACATGATACTTCAGCAAAGGTATACTCAAATACTGTAGGATATTTTGTTTGCTTAGTTTGATCAAGGATGATGTTGATCATGGAATATAACTCTCTGCCTTAACTGGATCCCAACTGCAACTGAGTCATCAAAAACACAGAGTTCTTGCTGTAAACATGCAAACTTCACATCCTGACCTTTAATTGGGATATCCTTCTGCTACTATGTTCTTTCTACACAAAGTAATGATTTCTCCTGTTACTATTGTTCTAAGGAAACTAAAATTCAAAAGAATTATTTTTTTGAGAGGGACATGGTGGTTTGTATTATGTGACCAAAAAAACACTCAAGAAATCTTATTGATTCATTGAATCTTATTTTGGGTGTAAAATTTGAACTTCCAGGGTAGACATGGAGAAATATTCTTGTCTATAATAATTATAACCAGTAAAATGTAGCCACTTTAAGCATGATAGCATATTTCGTAATATATGCTTTTATTTCACACTAACCAGGCACACATGTTGGATATGAGCTATTAAAAAAAAACAAAAAACAAAAAAAAAAAAACAACAATTAATGGGATTCAGAATTGCCCAGAAGCCTTCAATATGCTTTTGGGGCTTACAGAGGAAACATTATGAGAAGGAAAAGAGACTTTACCTTTTGATATAGAGACATTTAAAGATCTTCATGTAAAACCTGATAAAAATTTTCTGCAATATTGTGTACTGACTACAGAAGTGATTTCTTCTTATACTGATGTATTTTCATGTATTTGGTGCTGCTCTGTCCATCTGTATATGAGAGAAGAAAGCAAAGTACCTTTTTCACTGGACCAGCTCAGCTGGTATCAAGAGGCACTGCAAGAATTGTGAGAAATTAGGTCAAATACAAGTGTGTTTGATGTGGAGCAAGGAAAAGCCAAATTCTCCCAGCAGTAGTCATGCCAGTGGAATAAAGTGCTATTCAATAACAGCTTTTTCACTGTGGTGGTTTTTACTGGGGTAGAGTTAATTTTCTTCATAGTGGCCAGTATGGGGCTGTGTTTTGGATTTGTGCTGAACACAGGGTTGGTGATATAGAGAGGTTTTTATTACTGCTAAGCGGGGCTTACATAGGGCAAAGACCTGCTCTGTTTTTCATACTGCCATGCTGGCAGGGTTTTTGAGGGTGCATGGGAAGCTGGGAGGAGACACAGCCAGGACAGGTGACCTGAACTGACCCAACATACCATATGGCATTGTGTTCAGGGTATAAAGTGGATGGAAGAAGGAGAAAGAGGGGACATTTGGAGTGATGGAATTTGTCTTCTCAAGTAACTGTTACACATGATGGAGATGGCTGAACATCTGCCTGCCCATGGGAAGCAATGAACTAATTCCTTGTTTTGCTTTGTTTGTGCGTATGGCTTTTGCTTTTCCTATTAAACTGTCTTTACCTCAACCCACCAGTTTTATATTTGTTGCCCTTGTGATTCTCTCCCCGATTCCGCTGTTGGGGGAGTGAGCAAGTGGCTGTGTGAGGCTTGGTAGGGGTTAAACCATAACACTTGCATAGAAACTCTCTTCTTTTGCCATACCACTTGTGACCCTAGGTTCTAAGGAGGCATACAGCCCATAGTGTGAGCAGTGTGTTACATCTGTTGTTGTAACTTCCAGCATAGGTAGAGAAGGTGATCTGGCTGTGCAGGCCTTGGCCTGAGTGGTTCTGGGGTGATTAACCCCTATACATCTGGACTGACTAAGACTGGGGATAGCTTTACTACTGGTAAACTCCGAAGAGTGAGGATGACAGAGCTCACAGAGCTGTGAGACAGACTGTTGGCTGGGTATCCAAGGTGAACTTACAGAAGTTACTAAATAATCTGGAGAATCAACAGTAGCTCTACCAAAGTGGCTATGCAGTCTAGCAACTTAGAAGAAAGCGAGATGCTCTCTTTACAGTGCTTGGGGAGAGCTGAAAGTTTCTGAAGACGGTTCAAGTTATTCGATGAGATATTCAGGGATTAGTCTGAAGTCAGTGTTGAGTGTGTGCCATTAGCAGATGTCAAATATAAAACTGTTTATAGAATCACAGCC
The DNA here is from genome assembly GCF_025592945.1 of Manacus candei. Classification (NCBI taxonomy): domain Eukaryota; kingdom Metazoa; phylum Chordata; class Aves; order Passeriformes; family Pipridae; genus Manacus; species Manacus candei. Next base: position 37,738,748 of record NW_026138076.1, on the reverse strand, counting down.
TTTGGTCAACTTACTCAGGCATCAGCAAAGTACTTGCCTTATCTGAAGAACCGCAGCTGTGACCCTGTTCTTTCTTCTGCAGTACCAAACAGGGATAACTCTTTCGTGAGCAGAAGGGTACTACTCTTTTATGTAATGTGGCCTGATGATTTAAATGCCCCCCAGGAGTGCAGTTGCATCTTCACACTCTATTTCCACCTCCCAGGAAACTGCTTCTTTTAGCATTCTGTGCTCTCATGGGAGATGAGAGACTCTCCATCCTGCTGATGTATAATACATTATACAGAAGTAAAGACTCATCGAGTGAAATAATATGTGTCCAACAACAAGCACGAATGTAGACTCTGAGATGGACACTTAATATAGATTGGAAACTTGAGATCCAGCTTCTGCTCCAAGGTCAACTTTGATAATTTCCAAGGAAAGCCCATGAGACCAGCCCAACAGGCAGGGATTTCAGTACCACTGATAGACAACTAATACAAAAGATGCGGCACCTATGGATTTATGCTTAAGGGAGTGAGCAGCATGTTGAATGGGAATTTTCAGGATAATTTTGAACCTATTTCTACCTAAGTTTCACCAAATGCATCCAAGTGCTGATCTTTTCCTGGGTTCAATTTGCACCAAGCAGCACTTGGATGTGAACAAATGCTGCAATACAATCTGTAATGAGCTTGGGATTTAGATCCAGCACGCAGCAACATGAAAATGGATATCCTGAGTTTCTCACAGTGCCAAGATTGTTTTGATAAATAAAACCAGCTTCAAACAATTTTATCTTTTAATCTACAGGCCAGACATATACTAATCAAATCATATTAACAATAAATTTTCATTTTGGAGTATTCAGACAGGGAAATAAACACTGCTGTAATGAAATCTATCAACAACTGAAAGCCAGACTTTTCTACACTGCTTTTCTCTGCACTGGTGGAAATCTGTAGTTGCTGGCCTGAATTTAGAGGCAGAATTAACACTTGCAGTGAAGTAACTAAAAGCAGAATCTAAGCTTTGTTTGTTATTAGGCATTCTAACTGCATGAATAAACACAACATGCAGCTGCTGTGATTTTTTTTTAAGTCAGCTTGAGTTTAATTTGCAAATACAGTCAACACTAATTTACCCTTAATTTTGTCTTGGGATTTCTAAAAAATATGGGATGCCAAATGCTTAATCAGGTAATGGTATTAATTCAAAATCACAAATATAAAGCTCAGAAAGATAAGCACTCACATGAAATAGCTTATGTTAGTCTTTAAATTAAATTGCTCATTAGATTGTCTCCTGTGTCCTACATTCAAAGGTCATTTACAGATTTTCATTACGAATAAGAAAAAGAGAGGGGAAATAACGTCTCCAAAAGGAAGCACAACTGCATGTCTTTTCTAAAGTGTTGTATCATAAAATTGCATCTGTTTTACTTACACAGAACCCTATGTTTTACCAAGACAATAAAACAGAAAAATAAAACCACAACAAATGGAAAACCCAACCCTTTAGCACATCTAAACCTTTTCATCTGGAAACTGAAAGCAAAGCACTGTTATCCAAATCTTCCAAACAGGAACAGTCATCACAGAGCTTTACCTGACTGCAACAAGGTCTACTGATTTATCCTCCATGTTTGGTGTTTTGCTTTTGTGTTTGGGTTTGTTTTTCATTTTTTAAAGTAATTTCTGAAAAAAAAAGCAAGTTATTTGCCAGCTTTTCCATGGTGGCCCTGTTAATCATCAGACTTCCGTGGAATGGGGATTTTGAATATATTTTGGAGAAAAGGTGATCCTCAAATAATATGAACCCAGATACATGAGGTTGCTTTCATAGATATATTGTCCATAGTCCTTACTACAGCACTTGTGTCAGTGGCCAGAGGCTTTTTGAGCCAGTTGGCAATGGCCTTTCAGATCTATATGGCTCCTGACAGGTCTATTCTGTTGCTTCTTTGTACCTTTTCCTTCAACAAAAAACTAACCAGCCTTAGTCTCAGACAGCTGGAGAATGGCAGTAGAGGAGGAAAGGTTTCATCTCCTCTTTCCTGACTGCAGTGTTCAACCTTGCAGCTACTAAGCATAATTTCATAGAGTAAGATAGATCGGAAAGGACATCCGAAGGTCATCTGGTTTAAAACCTGACTCTAAGCAGGACTTAGATCATATTGCTCAGGGTCTTGTCTGGTTGAGTTTCGAATATTTTCAGGCATGGAGAGCCAGCAACCTCTCTCAGTAACTTGCTCCATTATTCATCTACCCTTCCAGTATAAAAATTATCTTTACTCTTTATATTGAATATAGAATCATAGAATCATTAAGGTTGGAAAAGACCACCAAGACCATTGAGTCCAACCCTTGACTGAACACCACCATGTCCACCAGAACACAGCACTAAGTGTCATGTCCAGTTGTTTCTTGAACACTTCTGGGGATGGTGATTCTACCACCTTCCTGTGCATCTCATCCCAATGCTCAACCGCCCTTTTAGAGAGGAAATTCTTCCTTATGTCCCATCTGAACCTCCCCTGTTATCATTTGGTTTAAGGCCATTTCTTCTTTTTCTGTCATGAGTTTCCTGGGAAAAGAGACCAACTCCCACCTTCTACAACCTTTCAGGTAGTTGTAGAGACCGATAAGGTCTCCTCTGAGGCTCCTTTTCTTCAGGCTAAACAACCACAGCTCCCTCAGCTGGTCCTCATAGGACTTACCCTCTAGACCCTTTACCAGCTTCATTGCCCTTTTCTGGACTCACTCCAGCACCTCAATGTCTTTCTTGTAGTGAGGAGCTCAAAACTGAACACAGCACTTGAGGTGTGGCCTCACCAGTGTCAAGTACAAAGGGACACTTACCTAGTCCTGCTGGACCCACTGTTTTTGATACAGGCCAGGATGCCATTGGCCTTCTTGGCCACCTGGACACACTACTGGCTCATGTTCTGCCAACTGTTGACCAGCACCCCCCAGGTCTGTTTCTGCCAGGCAGCTTTCCAGCCATTCTGTCCCCAGCCTGTAGCACTGCTACGAGTTGTTACGGCCAAAGTGCTGGACCCAGCACTTGGCCTTGTTGTGCTTCATACAATTGACCTCAGCCAGACCTATGGGCAATGCTAGAGAAATACTTCATATGCATCATTATGAAGTATAGAAATAGGATGAGACATAAATGGCCAATGACTACAGATAAATTATTACATTCAAAGGTTTGTGGTACAACAGTGTGAACCTCTTCCTTAGGTCCTCACTGTTGGCAGCAGTGTGCTTAAACAAAAAGAGAAGACACAGTTGACGTTCAGCTTTGTGTAGCACACCAGTTTTGCTAAATCTTTTTCAATAACAAGGTCACAATTATGAACCATTCAAAGGGCACATCACTTCTCTGTACATGTACATGTGAAAGGAAAACTAGATAATAATTTCAGGTTTTATCCCTCAGGATTACTTCACAGTACATATTTTTCCACATTTCTATTGTGCCATTAGTCTTTATCCTGTGCCTTCTGCAGAAACTTCTTTTTTCCTCCCACATAGGCTGCCAGGTTCTCACTCTCCAAGGGGTCACAGGTTGAAGGTGAATCCACAGAAACAGGAAACCAGGCTTCCTCAGTCAGTTTTGAAACACCAAAACCTGTTTCCTTTCAATGAAAATAAAGCCTGTCAGGGCATCCTCTGGGTAGGCTCACTGCACGAGTAGCAGCTCAGGAGAAGGGAGAAGCTTCAGGATTTCTTGTTTGGGAAATAAATGTGAGATAATTTGTAGCATTTACAAACCATCAGAATGAAGGAGATCGTCTTCTTGCTGCTACTATTGCACTTACAGAGTGGCAGTGCTGGATTTAACACTCCAGGAAAGCTCTGGACCACAGGACAGGGTGGTGAAACCCAGATAAGTCACTCAGACTTGACTCCATCTTCGACCACAATTGCAGGGTCACCCCATTCGGAAATCCAAGCTGACAAAGTGAGTGATTTACAGGGACCTCCTTTTGCGTCTTCAGGCAAGACTCTGGGAATGAAAGCAGTGAAGAAAATTTCAAATCTGACAACATCTACCCCTGCAATGCAGTCAAGTGATGGAGACTCTGACAGCGACAAGATGGGAAGCTCATCCAGCAGCAAAGGGACAACTCTACAAAGCAACGCTAGAGAAGTCCCTCTCCAGCAAGGGGTCACTACAAGCCGGGCTACAACTCCAGGGAACAGATCTATCAAGCAGTCCTCCCACAGCACTGGCGTCACCAGTACCCAGCAGGATACCAACTCCAAAGCATCCAGCTTTGAAACTACCAGGGGAAGGTAAGTTCTGTGGTTTTTCTTGTCTCCTGTGTACTGCTTAGGAATACCTATTTTTCTGTTCCCAGTGAAATAATTGGCAAAAGTTCTAGCAATTTCAGCAAAATTATTTTCTGAGCTTAAAAAAGATCAGATAAAACAAGCAAGGGACCAAACCTGCAGCACCTACTCAGGTAAAACCATACATTTGTAACAGAGTAAATTCTGCAATGTTTTATTCCTCAGGGTAGTTATCTCAAAATCAACAGGAAAGTCATTATCATATATGGGTAGGAAAGAACAATAGACGTCCCCCAGTTTATGCACAATAAACTTCTGTTGGTGTTTTTTTCCCTTTTTTTTCTTGTGGGTAAAAGAAATTGCATATGCACTATTTCATTTGGAATCTATTGAAAATATTGTGTTCATAAACTTCTCCACTAAATTGAAAATACAAGCGATTAAGTGTACAAAATGCATCAATGTCTGACAATTTGAAACACATAAAAACTTATGAAAAGTGGTGTTGCAGGTGACTGTGCATTCAGAACTGTATAACTTACATAATAGCTATGCATAGCAGAATATGTCAAACTGTACTGTCTAGTTTTATAGCTCTGGAATTATTATTTTCTTTGTTCCCCAGTGTCTTCAGTTCTCAATGGGGATATTAATACTGTCTTTGCAGATGTTGCAAGTTTCCCTTAATTGCTGATATATAATCAGATACTGCTAGAAAATGAAAGACACAAAGGATTGGTTGTTTTCCATAGTAGTTATGGAGAGTAGGCTTTCAGAATATAGATTTCTTCTTTTGATAGTACTTTCCTAAATGTTAGCATTCAAATTCACGAGAAAGAGAATAAATCATCCCTTAGAAATACTCCTACAATTATCTTGCTATGTATGACTGGGAGCTAATGTTCCTTCAACTCAAAGGTAAGATTGCCATTGATCTGAGCATGTTTAGGATCATGCATAAGGGAAATAATGCACAAAGACCCAAAGGAAAGGAGTCCTTTGCCTCTGCTTGAAAGAGATACCACAGTAAGGAGCTGTGTTTTCCGGATAGCTTTCCTAGTATACTCCTATGTCATCTGTGAATGTCATCTGTTACAACACCTTACTACAGTGTGGGGCAGAATGTTTGAGTTAACTTGAGTTAAATGGGTTCTCTTTTTACATGAGAGCTGATAACTACATTTCCATTAAAATAGCTATTAATACTCACTAACCTTGGTTTTTATCTTTCCCAGCTTTCTTCAAGAACAGTATTTCAGTGAAATTAATCTTTAGAGAAACTCTGTGAATCAGCAGATATTCATTCTATCTCTTACTTAAGATATAAATATAGATAGCAAAAAATCAGTCTCTGGTGAAGGTGGTCTCATATTTTGTTTTCATAATGACATATAGTTGCAACTGCAGAGAGGCAAAACAAGCAAATCACGCATTTTCTAGCACCTGATTTCATGAGTGGTCAAGGAGCAACCTGCTGTGCAACATACATATTTGATTCCATTGAGCAAGTTAACGATAAAGCCAGGGTTGCATATCGAAGTTACAGGAACGTGTAGCAGCATGAAACCCCAGCATAAAACAGAGTGCTGAATCCCCTCTCTCTTTCTTAAACTGCTGAGCTACAATAGCCTCTCTCTCTCTCTAGCAAAGGTCTACAGTTCTAGGTGTGGCTCAATCCTTTTCGCAGCAAGATTCTCATGCTAAAAGGCTTGTCTTCCTACTGTATGTGGGTGTTTTTACAATCAGCTAGAGTGTTTTGAACTTTTCTTCCAGTTTTGCCACTGACTTGGACTGTGACTTAAGTAAAATCACTTCACTACTCCATCTTCCTTTCCCTATGAAGGAGACCCAGAGGAATAATAAAGTTGCTTGTGACTCATTTTTTTCAGTAAAGGCATGAGAAAATGCCAAGTCTAGTGTGCTCACTGTTACCAATCACTGCTGTGAAACACCTGAAAAGTTGTTGCTGAGAAACTATGCATAAGAACACAAGCATTTTGATTTATTATGTGCAGGTGTCATTGACTACACCCTAAATTTGTTTCCAGTTTATATTTTCTTTTAAATCTTTTTAATCTTTATTGCTAATAAAGTGCAAGAGATGCTGTGAGACTTCCAATAAAGACATGCAGCTTTCTTCAAAGCTTACTCATTTGAAGCCCGAGCACAGCATGAATGCCTTGATAGCAGAGTCCACAGTTGTAAAGTATACTACCTCTGAGGAAATCTGGAAGCACAATTTGCTTTCGAATTTACTTTGAATTAAAGCATCTCTCTTGTTATAGCCTGTATTCTAACCTAAACTTGTGAGTGACCTTGCAGGAACTGCATGACTCTGTAATCTTTTATGACAACCCGTTGTGCTAACAGATGCTGATGTTGAGAGGTTCCATATAGAAGGAACAATAAGGAGAGATCAGTGAGAGACAGGAGGAAGGAAAACAAACAAGAATGAGCATTTGTTTTAAAATACATTTATAATTTTAAAAATACCAGTACATATATTTTGTTAGAGAGTCTCCAGTCAGATTACCTACAAGGTACAATAGGTGCCCATTGTACAAGTGTAATTACCCAGATACCCCTTTCTGTAGGAGGTCATGTGCCTTAATGGCTTAATTACAAAGATAATTCCCTTGTTATCTCTACCCTAGATTATTTGGAAACAATATTACATACACATATTTTATCACATGCATACAAGAACTATGTCAGAAAAAAGTTCTGATTCATTCTATTTTTGAAAAATTCACATTAAAATGTCAGAAGAGCACAAATTGGAAATATTTAATGGATTTTCAAAGTTTGCCCCTGAAGAATATTTCTGACAGCCACCAAGCAGGGCAGGCAGGACACATCTAGATGTGGCAGCTAGCACCCCCCCCCCGAGCCCAAATCACCAGGCACATCCGTGTTGATGCTGAAGTGCCAACATGAAGCTGGGAAGGCAAATCGGCAAGTCAGGATCAGGCCTGGTGATGGTGACTAGGGCAAGCGATCACTGGGCAAGTCCATAATGATGGGGCAAGGTCAAAGTTAGGCCAGGATGTCAGCTTGTAGGTCAGGATTGCCACAGACACAATGTAGCCCTGGGAAGAACTTCACCGGGGCTCCTGAGCCCACAAGTAGGATGTATAGATGGAAATCCTGGGTCAGCACAGGCGCCCTCAGGGTTCTGACAAGTTTCTCTTTCATTTTATTGAGAGAAATGCACTCAGAACTGTCAGAATACTTTTTTTCCCTACTGAAACAGAACCATATTTGCCAAAGACCATGACTTTATTTTAAAAACTCATCTCAGTTTAGCTTTTCAGATTCCAGCAGAACTCCTGGGGGCAGAGACATACTACAGTAGGCAGTCACCCAATGAGAAGTACAGTGCAGGTCTAAACTCTCCAGATCCAAGAGTCTACTGTTAATAAGGCAAAGCTTTGCTTTGGGCCACTCTACATCACTTCTTAGTATGGTATTACAAGGACTAAATGTTGGGCATATCCTTGTCTCTAAAAACCCTAAACTCTTCCTTATTCTTCACTGACATGAAGATACAATTAAATCCTGTTCTTTCACAGTGGAACAATTTTATAGTTAACCTTAGAATAGGTACAGGAGGATATAATTTATAGCTACCTGCTCTCAAACTATTTCAGAAGAGTGTTTTCTCTGGTGAGGTATCCCCCCTTATGGTGGGGTCTGCACCCAAGCTTTCAGAAGGATAAGAAAACTTCATAGGAAGTATATCTGGAATGGCCTGAGCTGAAGGAAAACTCCTTTCTTCACTCCTAGTAATGAATTTGAGTTAAGCCCTGAAACATAAGACTTAATGTCTCTACAAATATGGTTTGTTTTCTTTTTTTTTTTATTTCTACCTATCTTGAAAGTTTCATGCAATCCATATCAATGAATAAAGAAATGCTGGGAAACCAGAGAGTTTTTCCAAAGTTCAGTGACATTAAATCTGAGCAGCAATTTGATGTCAAAGAAGAAAATTTATGATACATTCTTTTCAATTGAGTTCATTTGAGATACATATTTTTCATATTCATATCTCTCAGGAGAGAGACAATTGCAGTATTTCACTGTATAAAGCAGTTTAAATAACAGTGGTGCCATGGAGTAAGTCTGAGGTGGAGTCCTGAGACTAGCTCACTCATCTTTCCATTCTGAACCCTACTTTATTAATTACTGTTCAAGGCAGCTCCTGAATACATGAGACATTGATTCAGGCTGTAAATTACCCACAGTGTCTCCACATTGTTGAATGGTTCTACATAAGTCTTTTCTCTTAGTATGTGTATATTACACCTTTTCCAGTTATCAGGAAGCCACTGAGGGTCTTTATAGACTTCCCATGCCATTACCTTGGGTACTGGTGAGGTGACTATTTTATTACTAAGCATAGGAGGCTTTAATAAAGTCAGCACCAGGGACAGATTTGCTTAGCTGTCACATGTGATGGGAGTGCTGAAATATTTCATTCTCATGGCCAGACGCCTGCATTTCTCCATGGGAATTGCTTTTGCCTGTATCAGCTTGGTAGAATTCTAGTGTACTGACAAATTAAAATGAATGGTTAAGATCAGCAGATGGTTCAGATACACAAGACACATAGAAACCTGATTTAACTGCCTAGTTAATGCAAGGTTCACAGTCTCTTTTCATCATGTCACTTTTTAATGGAGCAGAGAGAACAATTCTTGAATCGATTTCTTAAGATTTTGCATCACTGTGCATTTACGAAAAATACAGTCATGCATGGCTTAGGTTTCTGCCTCACTAGGTATACTCACTATGAGCTGGAAGGAGGAAACTCTTATAATGCCCTTAGGTCACCTTGGTGGGTAAGTGTCAGGAGGTGTCTGACAGGCTTTGCCCCCAGAATGTTGTATTTCAGCCATGCAGAAGATCTTTGCAATAAGCCCCTCTTGTCCAGCAGCATCTTGAAGATATTTCTGTTGCTTGGCTGTAAGCCCACAATACAATTTTCCTTCCCATTCTGAGCTCAGCGTTAGTCCCATTGCAGTCCTAAAGACCATTGAAAATGGCAATAATGGCTAGGTAGAATCATGACAGACTCTTTTCAGTGGCACAGAAAACACAGCACTGGAAAAAAAATCCCTTCTCTGCCAAGGTTGCTTTTGAGACTCTCACAAAGTACTTAAGTTCCTCAGAGTCTTGTTATTTAGTTTTTCTGTGATCAGATTCAGATAAGGCACCACTATACAGATGATTTCTGAATTTTTTCAGGGGTAAGAAGTGTTTCTGCTCATCTCATTACACTGTTGCATTGATGTTCATGCTTAACTTTGCTCTTGTTCTTTGTTTCATCTGCCATGGGAACAGCAAGGATTAGGAACAGACTGTTTTCCATCCCTAAAACATCCCTTCACCCCTCTGCATAGATTGGGATTATGGTAACAAACCGGACAGGATTTACCTCCCAGCCATTGCAAATATTCGACTCTTCCTAGCATTTCATTTAAGGTACATCAGAAACGTCTGCTCAAGTGTGCACAGAAAACACTCATTCTTACAAATCTGAATATAATTAACATTTTGGGAAACTAATTCTAATTCTAGAATAGACTCGGCAAGGAGGAGGACAAGCAGCAAGGTGTCCCCATATGTTTTCCAAAGGCTTATCTGTGTTACCAGTTAGAGAATGTAAGTGTTTCAAATTATATTTTCTCTGCAAATCTCAAAGCATCTATTCTGTATCACAGTCCTGGTGAGCAACACCATCAGTCATGAGGAAAAGCCTGTGGAAAAAAATCACCTTGAATTTCATGGACTTTGGCTCAGATCCTTTTTGTTCAAGAGCCCCCTAAAATCAATCAGTGACACTGTAAAGATATACATCTGCATGATTAAGTGACAAATCAGATACAAAGAAACTGGCAAGGTATTTACCTTCATTTACTGAAGGTAAATAAGAAAAGAGAAGTTGCCAGAACAACACTATGAACAGACTGAAGAACAGCATTCACCCATGGAACTGCCATGGATCATATTTTTTATATTTTTATTTTCTCATTTATAAAGGCTTTTTTTTTTTTTTGTCACTGTTTCTCAAAGTGGAGAAGCCATCACTGACACAATACAATCTCCTTTTCTGCAGATTACAAAAGGACTAACAAAGCAATGAAAATCAAACCAGTACCACTGAAGGTCACCTGAAAAGTACTGACAGTAAAACAGATCAGAACTACCTTAATGAATTTCGTACTCTGGATCAATTAGTAGATGGAAAATAAATTTCTATTTCAGAGGGGGAAATGTAGAATTAAGGCCCTTCTAAAGAACAGCTTTTCTGGTTTTTTTTCAAATGGGTTTTACTGGATGATTCTCAAAGGAGATTGATGGATATCTTCTCAAAAGTCTAAATTCTATCTGGAAAAGTTTGATTGTTTTAAAGGGCTCTTAACACAGTGGGAGATCAGGTCTAAAAGAGCTGATTGGATTTGCAACAAGAGAACTTTTTAAATGCTAAAACAGATTGGTGAAGTGCTAGATAAGTGGAAATTGTGAATTAATTTTTGAAGCACAAGGTAGGACAGAGTAAATAAAAACTTGGATGAAACAAAGGGGCTGTTCACAGTCCAAGGCTTCAGAACTGTACATACAAAAAAAGGAAATGAATGACGAGAGTAGGATCTGTGTTTTGTAATAGACAGGACAAAATGTCAGGACACTGAGTCCTGAAAAAAAACAAGCATTAAACAATTGTTTGACACCTAATACTTCAGTGTCAACAATTCAGCTGTTTCTCAGGAATAAAACCACATCCTATAACATATTTTACCATCACATACAACATTATATTAAATATCAAATGCACTTTTTAGAGTTTTTTCCATTCCAATCACCATGTAAAACACATTTCCCAATTTGATTTGTTCATGGTCAGTCCTTAGTGAGTACTGAATTTTTTTTCAGCTCAGATTTATATTTTTCAGAACAAAGGAATCTAGGCACTGAACCTAAAAAATTAACTGATTCTGGTTCAGGTTTTTAATTTTTCTTTGAAGTAGATCTTATATTTTTGAGAGATGACTAATACTCATTTAAATAGAGAATTTACCACATCACTAATATCAACAAAGTGAGAAGTCTCTGTAGTCACCTAGTGGAATTCAGAGGAAGTTGCTAAAATCTGATCTCCCATGCAAGAGCTAAAAAACGTTGCGAAGGTGCTCGCTATCCTTATAATCTGAGTGTTTACATTGTGTCAATCAACATTATCTCTCCTCATCCAAACTTGTCAAACTGTTTAAAGCAAATTGAAAATAGATCACAGCAATGTACTTTTACACAACCTAAATTCAGGGCTTATGCTCTGATCTTTATGTAGCAGTCTTTCAGACTGGGAAAGATCCTATCTTAAAAAAAAAAAAAAAACAACAACAAAAAACAAAGAATGGATTTCTTCCACACTATGTTATTATATGTTTTTACGTGTGGATGCACTTAACCTACCTTCTTTCAGAAGAACAATAATATCACCAAAAGGAGATAGATAGATATATAAGCAAGATCATAAGTTCACAGACCCATAGGGTCACGCAGGTTGGAAGGGACCTCCTGTTCACAGCAGGGCTGGACGTGAGATTAGACCAAGTGGCTTGGGTTTGATCCAGTTGGGCACTGAGCTCCACTCTCTGAGCTGGTCATTGTACAACCCCTCTGGGCCCTGCTACAATGCTTGGGTGCCCTTATAGGGAAAAAGTTTACCATAGTCAGTCTGAACCTCTCTTTTTTCAATACGCACCTGTTGTTTCTTGTCCTCCTGCCCTGTAATGCTGGGAATAGCTGTGCTCCAACTACACAGTATCCTCCCTGCAGGGCCAGGGAGGCTGCTGTGAGGTGCCCTCCATGTCCTCCGTTCCCCAGCCTGAACAAGCCCTGGTCCCTGAGCCTCTCCTCATAAGGCATCCCCTGGCTCTAAGTACTTGTAGCATCTTTCTACATCCCCTTTGCTCAGATGTAAAGGACAATAAAAATGAGAACAGGTGTAGAATCAAGATAAGTATTTCATAAACTATTCTGTGAAATACAAATAAGCTGCATATAACATGAAGGAGACACAACCACCAAGCTGGGCATGGACTTTGACAGCAGCTCCAGCTCTGAGTCCTTTTGTATTCCTTCAGCAACACAATAATCTCATTTTCATGATTCACTGATGTTCAGCTGGGCTGATTCAATAGCATTTCTATTAAAAGCCAAGCAATCTAATTTACTTACAGACAAAAATAAGTAATTTTCAGATATAATATGAAGGGGGCAGAACAAATTCTATACCTTTTGTGGCTGACTACCTCTGGTGTTCCCGTGGGCTGACTTTAGGACCACTTACAAACATCTGTGCTTACAAGCAAGTGGAAGCAATCACCACGTACAGGTGCTGCTGGAAGCTTTTGTGAGGCTTGGGTTTTTTTCTCTCAGCAATGTACCCAACAAACAGTTTACAGTGGAAATGTGCTGTGGAAGGGGTCCTTGCAGTCTCATATACTTCCTCTCAACATAAAGAAATCACGATTTTTTTGGTATTAGTGTAAATTGCACTTTGCTTTCCAGCAACATTTGGTAACACAGCGCCAAGAGGGTGGGTTCAAAGCCCGCTGGAGTTAAAACACACGCATTTCCATTGACTTGCGAGCGCGTTCAGAACAATCCTGTCACAGACCAGACCAACAGCAGCCGGAGCAGCCACAGTGCTCCTTTTTGGAGCCAGGCACGTTTATTCCCTGCTGTTTCTCCCTCCTTCCCGCGGGCCTCATCTCCCTTCCCAGCGCTCCCCTCCGCGGGCCGCGGCCGCCACCTGCCGGCCTTGCCCGGCAGCGCATCCCACCGCCGGCAGCGAGGAGGAGCTGAATCCGAGCACCCGCTAATTGGGAATTAGGCGAGGGGTTTTAAGAGTGCCGGCAAAGCGCCAGGGAAGCAGCGGCGGGTTTAAGGGCTTTCGAGTGTCCCCTGAAGCAGAAGGCGGCGACCGCAAAAGCTGAAGGCAAGACCTCAAGGCATCGTCTGGGTCCCGCTAATGGATTCCTGCCCGGTTGCAGGTGCTTTGTTCCAGCCGCCTGGGCAGGCTCCAGGATCCGTCGTCTGTTCAGGATTCGGAGCTGGCAGTGGCCGTAAGCCCCAGAGGACTCGAGATGCCGAAGCTACCGAGCAGACGTGCTCACTGCTTCCAGCAGAAGCAAGTGCTGCTCTTAGCACTGTGACCTGCTGCTCGGTATAGGTGCTGCCTTCTTCTTAAGGGTGGGACGACACTTTTGGGTATGGTCAAATCACGCTGGGTGCAGAGTTGGGCTAGCAGCATTTTGATTCAGGCTGGAAATGCTGCTGCAAATACCATATCAAAGAAGCTAGTTCAAAGGCCTGAGGACTCTCCCACACATTGCTGCCAGTGCATATCCCAGGCCAATACATGGAAGAGGAGAATGAAATCTGCTACTTGGGCTTTATGCCAGTCAGGGACTTGTACCACTCTTTCCAGGCTGGATTTCTGTTGTATGTTGCAAGGATTTTGTTTTGTTTTCAAATACAGCTTTCCTGATTGAAATCAGGCTCAATGCAAAAGAGATGCTGGGCTCCTGCAGCTCTCAACAAAATCTGCATGTTAGAAGCCTGTGTTGATGAGCTGGAATAAATTATTCCAGGGAGGGTAAAGAGGATTTTCAGGTTTAAAGTCCTGTTATGCAAATCAGTTGTCTTCTGTTCTGCCTTTGCATCAACACAGCCTGTCATAGTTCTTCTGCCACGCTTCATCTTCTATTTCCAAATCTACATTTTTTCAGACAATTTGATTTCAAAATTATATTTACATTCTTAACGTCTCTTAATGAGCTTATTTCATTGGTAGCATAAACCTAATTATGAATCACACCAGGGGCTCTTTTGCTGTGAATATTTCCTCCAATTTAGCCTGATCAAAGATTTCTGGTCCGTGTGAGAACCACAGTTTCAGATATTGCACTCACATATCTTAAGAATGAGTTTAATATTTAAATAGAAACAATGAGTTAAATTTTTTTAATGGAAACAATCTACTCAAGTTAGTTAAAAGCTAGTTAGCAAAAGGCTGAGTTCAGACTGTCTTTAAAAAACATGAATAGCCCTTAACTGATACACTTGGGGTGTATTGTAGCATTTTTCTCTTTGGAGGGCATCTCCAAATAGGCAAGTGCCAGTAGCTGTTACCTCAAAGCTAGCCACCCTCAGTAATAATATTAATAATAATTAGGGGATTTACACTTTAAAAAGGGGTTTTTCTAGGGGGTAGTGTTTGTTTATTTCTATTTTTAAGTGGACTGTGTATTCTGGGGCTTTCGTGTCTTTTACAATTTTTTTATGCCTGTTTTCATTGACTACATTTGCTTAAGGTGTAAAATGGCTTTCCATTATTAAAGCCATACCCCAACCATGTGCATTGCAGAAAAGGTTGTTGCTGACAACCTTGTCTTCTACTTAATCCCTTTCTCTGGTGAGCTGTAGAATCTGCATGCAAAGGTAAAGTGCAGACTAGGAAACCACAAGCTCAAGTCCTAACCTCACCCCTTGCTTGAAGCCCAGATTTTAAAATCTGACTCCTATATTTGGGTTCCTAATTTGTAGAGGTGGGAAGCTTAGCACCCAGCTGCCCAAGGCGTTAGCTCCTTGCTTCCCAGACAGAAAATGTACTACAGTAAAGCAGATCATAGAATCATAGAATCAGCTTGGTTGGAAAGGACTTCTGAGATCATCAAGTCCAACCCTTGATCCACTACCGCCGTGGTTATTAGACCATGGCACTGAGTACCACATCCAGTCTCATCTTAAAAACCTCCAGGGTGGAGAATCCAATACTTCCCTGGGCAGCCCATTCCAATGTCTGATTACGCTCTCTGTAAAGAATTTCTTCCTAATATCCAACCTAAACCTCCCCTGGCAGAGCTTAAGACCATGCCCTCTTGTCCTAATGATGGTTACCTGGGAGAAGAGACCAAGCCCTCCTGGCTATGATCTCCTTTCAGGTAGTTGTAGAGAGTGATGAGGTCTCCCCTGAGCCTCCTCTTCTCCAGGCTGAACAACCCCAGCTCCCTCAGCTGCTCCTCACAGGACTTGTGCTCGAGTCCCTTCGCCAGCCTTGTTGCTCCTCTCTGGACCTGCTCCAGCACCTCAATATCCTTCCTGAACTGAGGGGCCCAGAACTGAACACAGTATTCCAGGTGTTACTGCATAACTGCTTGAGGTGGTATTATTGCTTCAGATGTCTTCTGATCAGACTTCATATGCCATCAGTTAATTGCTGAGAATTATTTGGAATTTAGATGTTTGCATTCTCTATATCGAGTTTAAATCATAAGCAAATCCCCATTCTTAGTCAGAGCTCCTCCTGAATAGATCGCTGTCAGTCCAGCCTGGAATCACTTTCTGCATCTGTTAAGAAATATTTACTATCCCATTCATATGCTTAGAGATTTTTTTTTTTAATCTCTCTGCTACACTTCAGAGAAAGAAACTACAGTTTTTAATCTTGAATATGAATATGCAGAACCCTCACTACAGCATGAAAGGGAAGAGATTTCATGCCTGTACTGAGAAAGAAGCTCAGTGGTACTGCCCTGGGCAAGATAAACAAGCCTTGATGATCCTAAGCAACTTTACCTGTAGCCTCCACACTCATGGGCCAGGGCTCTACTTCAGCTCAGGTTTGAGCATATTCTCCTTATTAAGGTGCTTGTCCTCTTGGACCTGACTTGTTACCTGATCTCTGCCTGGTGGGCTGCTAATTGAGCTGTTCTTGTCACCCCACTGCTGCCTGCT
This sequence comes from Manacus candei, assembly GCF_025592945.1. Lineage (NCBI taxonomy): Eukaryota > Metazoa > Chordata > Aves > Passeriformes > Pipridae > Manacus > Manacus candei. The sequence continues at coordinate 37,722,657 of NW_026138076.1, read as the reverse complement.
GGTCTCTGGTGCTGTGGTGAGGTCAGTGCCTGAATTGTGGGGTTGCCCCTTCCCCTTCTGTTAGGGAGACTCCCTCCTCTTGCTCCTCCCTTGTGCTCAGTGAGGAAGCCCCATGGAAGAGATGTCTTCCTGGCAGAGGAAGGTTAGGCAAGAGGGGGTGCCTGTCCTCCTGTCCAGAGGTGTTCTGGGAGGGATGCAGCTACAATGCTTCTCTTTGGCTTACTGTTGGCGATGTTTACTACAAATATCATTATTATTTAGTTACTACTGCTAGTCTCTATGTGATACAGGAGACTGTAAAGGACCCACATGCCCCATCCAGAGGGGCGGTATGGGTAACTTCATTATTCCTCTGCAAAACTCAGAAAACTTACATCTCCTTTTGATCCTCACAATTTTATGTGTCTGAAACTTGCATACAGTTACTCCTGGCTTCTACAGAGGAAGTGAGGAGAGTATCTAATGATTATGATTATGCTTGATAGCTGCGTTTACCTTTTAGCAAATATTTCTTCGTGGAGTCTCTAATTAATACATGCAGACAAAAGGTTATAACTAGAGGAGGCAGAACAAAAAAAAGCACAGCCTTTTTATACCCAATTAAAAAGAAATATTATCTTAATGAAAACTCTCAAGGAAGTAGAGTGAGTGAAAAAATCAGATCAAAGGCACTTAATAAAAGCCTGTTTTATATGAAACACATTATTCATCAATTAAACAATATGTGTTGTGGAAGAGAGAGCTGCAATACTGACAGCAGAGATATTGTGAGGTTCAGCCTGCTGGCCTTACTTAGCATCCTGCTTTCTAGCTTATCCTGTTGTTTTCTCAGGAACCATTTTCCAAATATAGGACTACTGAGCTTAATGTGCATTCACTGGTAAGATCTCAGTAGACAAAAGCAATCACTTAGGGATAGATACAGATACTATTTTGTGTTTTGTAGTGTTGTTCATGTTTGAGGCAGTCTAAATCTGTAGTAATGCGACTTAAGTAAATGGAACTAATCTGGTCTTAATTGTGTTTTAATTTTTGCTGCAAGGAGCCCATATCAAGAGAGTGATTTCAAGGGTAAATATATATTTTCTTACTGAATTATGAAACACTAACAAAACTACTACAACTGGAAGCAAATGTTAGCAGCAAAACATGACCCAGGAAGACGAACTCTAAGCTCTTGTATGCAAATATTTTGTATTAAGTATTTACAGCTCCACCAGCCCTACAACTGAAACAATGTCCTGTCACTAACTTGCCAAATGAAAAATCAAATATGATATTAAGGGAATAATGCATGATCCTGAGAAAGGCTGTACTAAGTTAGAGATGAAAGAAAAAATCTGTACTAGGCCAAATAGACATTTGTTCCAACAGCAGAAATGCAATAATGTTTTCTTCAGGATCATAGAATCATGGAATAGTTTTGTTTGGAAGAAACCTTAATAATTATCTAGTTCCAACTCCCCTGCCATGGGCAGGGACACCTTCCACTAGACAAGATTGCTCAGAGCTCCATCCAGCCTGGCTTTGAACACATAAATTGGCCTATTCAAAGAGCTAATCACAATGACTCTAAGATTACTTTTTTTTTATTCTGATGAGAGCTAATTTAGGTAGTAGTATGTCTGTATAAGGCTGTCTTTATTTGTGACTGAGTCTGCACTACAAGGCCCATTTCTGACACCTACTTAGTTGGAAATTCAGTAACATGTGATTTCTGCAATTCTTCAAGATCAGCTTTATGTTTACTACACAAAATGAATTTGTATAGTTCTGCATAACTCTATAATCACCCTATTAACTTACTTACCCCCTAATTAATGACTATACTGCCTATTGCAGGTTCATGTGGGATTCTGCTGATAAACCGTTTCTTGAGAAAGCTAGCTAGTCATTAATCTCTCTGATTTAATGCTTTATTTATCTATAGCAAGATTTATCTTCTTACTATGTTACAGATTGCCTCCCTCACTGCCCTCTAATACATCTGGTGAGCGACCTTGCCAAAAGCCTCTAACAATCACACCTTTGTCTACCCACTTCTGAGTCAAAGAATGCCAATAGATTTCTTTGACATACTTTCCCTGTTAAAATCTGTCCTGAGTCATTACTCAATTTATAATTTCTACTTAATTCTGTTCTCTACTGTAGCTTCTACCAAGAGCCTACTTTCAAAATAGGATTTAACAGTTTGCATTTTCTTGCAACATCCTTAGAAACCTTTTTAAAAAGCCTGACAATCCTGTGGGCTCACCGGCTCCAGCCTCTGCTGCAGTGACCTAGAGCTTGATCATTTTTTATGTTACTTCCTTCTCTGGATGGGCATCCAGTGGCACAGGCAAGTGTGGAGCTATGACATGTTTCTTCTGTGTGTGGCTTTGACCCCGCAGTACCCTCTAAAACACAGCCTACATGAACTCAGAGTACTGCTGGGGAAAGGAAGAAACAATAGAAACGTCTGTCCATAAAGTGAAAGCTATGGGTGACTTAAAACCTTACCAAACAATCCTTTGGTAACTCTGGATAAACAGTTTCTCTAGTCTGAAATGTAGATGTATTTTAAGACCTGATATTACTGCTGTCTAGAAGAGCTTCTTTGTACTTGGAGCTCCACAAACATTTGCAAAGAAAAAATTAGATTTGCAATATAAATGTATGTAGAGACGGAGACATTATTATCTGTTTTCTTTGCTGAAGCACAAAGACTAAGTAATTGTCAAGACAACATTGGCAGTCTGAGAGAAACAAACTTTTTTTCATAACTTACTCCTCTTTCTAAATTACGGGTTTAACTTTCCCATTTAAATATATCATCACATTGTAGAAAATATTATTTGTAGTTTTAATCATATTTACCTTCTGTTTCTTACAGAAATTGGTGTGCTTATGTCCATACCAGACTCCTGCCTACAGTGGTAGTGGACAACCTGGAAACCTTCTCATCAGGCAGAGCGAAGCCTTGCACTTGGCATATTGGATCATGTGCTCAGAGGTATGTAGAGCTAGGAAGAAAGAGTACTTGCAAGTTCTTTAATTATCATGCTTAATTAATACAATTATGAGTTTAGAAATTAAATTTAAAACAAGAGGGAGTAGATTAGCATGTTTCCAGGTCTTATCTTCGCACAACTCTATAGCAAGTATGAGCGATCATGATTATGCATGCCTTCATTCTGGCCCTCTGATCAGTTCAAAGTCTTCAAGTAAATGAAAGGTGCAAAAGTACAAAATCCTTTTTGTGCAGTTTTCCAAGTCTGTGCTCTGTTAGAGCAAAAGGCTTCCCCTGAGAGGCGCAAGTATTTTTGTTATTATCTCTCTGCTGAGTGCTTATTTCTGGCACTTTATTGCTTTATTCACTGGTCAGGCCGTGAAACTAGGCAAGTAATTGGCCTGGATGCAACTCATAAATAATAACTCTGTCAAACGTATTCATATTTGTGGTCTGGGTGCCTCATTATATTCTCCAAATGTTACATTTCAGTCATAAATGAAATTGGGTTTTGATACATGAATCTGGAAAATAGCAAACTGAAACAGCACCAACAAAACAGAGATTGCAATGTCTTTTCCCCTTGAAAAATTTCAAAAATCTCTTACAAGTCAGTTTGACTGTTCTGGAAATTTTTCTCTAGCTGGTATGGCAAAGCATGCTTAAAGGTTTGAGGTGAAACAGGGAATAGAGGTTCCTTAGGATTTGTGACTCAGAAATATGGTTGATTATATTGCAAAACTCTGGAGTGGACCCTGTGATTGAAATGTTGCCAGTTTAATGTTTTGGTTTGTTTTGTATTTTCCCCTAATTAAATCTAGATAATTCACATCTGCTTCTTGTGCTGCTCCAGTAAATAAATCTTTACTGTATATATTTTTGAGATTTGTGTACGTGGAGAGTTATTTTTGAAATAGCTATTTCTGATTAACTCCTTTCATGGACACTTCATTTTTGTGAGTGGTTTTAGAAATGGATTATGCTAATGCGGAATAAGGTGGTTTTATCATAAAATAAGACCATCCATAAAGCAAAATAACTGAGAACTGTCTTGATTTCTGACCACCTTAATCTTTATTAAGTTCTTGCTGCTGAAAAAGCCATTTCGTAGAGGCAAAGCTGGTTGGGAACACATGCAAAGCTCCTGACAGCTGCTATGAGAATTTTAATATATATAATATTACATCCCTTATGAAGGGGTGATAAGATTAGCTGGAGTGTAAAACAAGGTGGCATTTTTATAATTCATTGGGAGGGTATTTTTTGTCTGACACCCTTCAAATTTGTCTCTTCTTCTGGAACAATTTAGACAGAGATTTTGTGTCCAAAACAATTCAGTAACCATTTTATCATTGTATTTTCTGAAATTTTAGGTGTTCTTCATGTTAGCATTTAGCAACCAGTAGTACTCTATGATATTATTTTTATTCAACCTTTGGATTTAGCATATTAATAGGGCAAGGAGTCTTGCTGTAGTTTATTCTGTATGCCCTACTGAAGCCTGTTAATTCTAAACTGATTTCTCTGTGAAGTTAAGAAAGCTGGAAGTGATGGGGTAGCCAGGACACGCAGAATGTGTTGAAATACAGAAACAAAATTGCTGCTGCCTTTGCAGTTGCACACTGTAACAGGAATAATTGAGGCATCACAATTACATATCCATGCCCTCCTTTCCTTGATATCCAGAGTGGAAATTTTCACACTTTATTGGATTAATGTTTGTATAATCCTGTTTAAAATAATCAGAATGGAAGGCTTCCAGTGTACACTAAATGTGAGCTGGTGTGGTATAAATTTATTGTGAATGCATTTTTTCACCAATTTCAAAGAAAGTGGTATATGACAATGGTATTTTTTTTGCTCACTTTGTTCAGTTTAGTAGAAATTAATTGTAATATCTTCCATGACAGTTTGCAGTATTTGACTCCTGAATAAGATAATCTGGGAAAAAAATCTGACAGCACTAAATAGACGTCAGGTTCCTTTAAAATTCATGCAGATGAACAGAAGGCTGCGATATTAAAGCTGTGATTGCTATTGAAACACCAAACCCTAGTTAACTTCCAAGCAGGTAATGAAAGGATAGATTTTACAAGTGAGATAATGTCATGTGGTTATACAGGTATCCCACAACTCCTGTTTGGTCACCTAAAACAGATTTAAATTTTTCTTGTTTTTCAGGTCCCAGACAACAACACACCAAGCCTACAGGATCAAACATAAAATAGTAACATCGCTGGAGTGGAAGTGCTGTCCTGGGTACAGTGGGCAAAACTGCCAACCCAAAGGTAAGTAGAGTTGTTAAGGTTTGAGACTATTCACTTCAGCAAAAGAAAACAATGCAGTTTGGTTTGTGAGCAAATGGCTGTGCTGAAAACCAATACAGTCCTTCCCATTAATTTAAAACCAGAAAAAATGCCCAGTAAACTAAAATACTTTGGGATGTTGACTCTTCCCTGCACATGAATTTCCAGAGAAGCTAAACAGAATGTCCTTTCCTCTCTTCCACTCTAAGTAAAGCTCATAAAATCTTCAGCCTTATTTCATTTTGCTAAAATATGGAGTTCATATTCAGTGTGCCTCTTTTTTTGACCTTTTAGTTATTGAGCATTGCAGTGCTGGGGATATTAAATTCAGGTCATCTATTGAATGCTCGCTGTAAAATTCATCTACAGCACTGTTACTCTTTTGGCTTTCGGTTTCAGGCCCTATGAATATATTTTATATGTGATAAAATAATGTATCGATTTTTTCCCCCTCTGAATTGCGTAGGACTTTTGTTGTTCATTTCAACAGTGACTGAATTTTACTAGGTATTACACATGGTCCCTGTTTAATTGTGCCCTTTTAGACAGAACAGTCTTTTACCTCTGCCCTCATGATCAAACATGTGGCATCATACTGCAGTTTTACATCTATATAATAGCTATTTCTGTGGTGCTGGCCTTAAGCAAGCAGCCCTTGAAAAATTAAATATGGCATCAGCATACATGTTTTAAATGAATGAATATTACAAGAAAGGCCATTAGATGTGATAGGGAATTCAATCAGCAGTGGTAAAGTAGAGGCTATGATTAAAAATTAACGTAGGAGAATGAAGAAAAATCACTGTTATTCACATCCAGGAGGGAAATTTCAATACTGAAGAGCCAGGACCTCAGCAGGCACAGAATTCTCCTCTGTGCAGCAGAGTGTGGAGTCAGATATTAACACAGGACACGCTCAGTCATCAAGGCTGTCCAGTGAGCATGGATCAGAGGTTTTAAAGGTTTCTTTTCAGAAAAATGCAAACATGAGCAAAAATAGATTAAAAAAATGTAAAGCGTAACATTGAGGGAGGAGGTTGGAGTTGATAAAATTGAAATGGCATCAAAACAACAGGGAAACATTGACCAGGAAGAAAAGATATATAACTCAATTTGTAGTGTCAATTTGTGTAAAACTAAGAATAAAGGAAAATTCTGTGAAGTGTTACAGGAGCAGGCTTGAAATTACATCTCCTGGGTTCTATTTTCAAACCTCTTTTGGCTTGCTGAATAACCTGGAGAAGCCACTTATAATCTGCATAACCAAGTTTACCCATCTAGAAAATTGAGATGACACTTATCTCACAGGGGCACTGGGATATTTAATTAATTAATGCTTGTAGAAGTGCTTAAAGAGATTGGGATGAAAGGTGTTATGTCAGAAAAGCTTTTCTTCCCTGCTTCTGGAATCCTGCCTCCCATGAGGAGCAGACCACCAGCACAAGCCCTGCCTGTATTATTCAATTCCCATGAAGGGACGTCAGCTAATGAACTTGAACAGTTGGGAGCCCAATAGCCTTGTCTTCAGGCACTCCGGCGGGGGAGAGGCACTGTAAGCTCTGAGTGGGGCTCTCCAGCGTCACTGAGCCTTCCACTTGGCCTCTCTGTTGTTCAACAACAGAAATGATACTGAAGGATTCCTGTGCCAGGGGAACTGGGGTGTTCTGACAATATGTTTTAGATCCTGGGAAGGCACTGTTAGTGTGATGTGGGTTGCTTGTAGCAAATGCTAATTTAAAATGCCTTCTGGTTTAGCTTCTATCTCAGACAGAGTGAAATCATATGTAACTATTTCAGTCTGATAGTTTAGGCAGGAGGAAACACTTGTCACCATCTGATAGTTATTAGACATCTGAAAAAGTTATTTGGTAGCCCCGTTGCAACTGCTTGGTTACAGATGCTTCTCAAGGTAATGCAGTAGTGAGTGAAATGGAAGAGATGTATTCAGATCACTGTTTGTAACCTTACCTCCCCTGTGGCAACACATGGCCAAATTAGATAAGACATGGATTCTAGTCCAGCATGGACAATGCAATTTTATGAGAAACTTTTTAATGGAAAAATGTAGACATGATTTCTTATAAGTCTCATGAAACATCACAATATGGACAATTCAACAACTAAAGCATCATTATTTTGATTTGGGAATATCAAATGCTTAACTGGGAGCAAAACTGTTAAAACAAAAGGACATGTAAGTTCTGTGCTGCAAAGTTCATGACCTGTCACTTTTACTAAAAAAAGCTTTATTTTAACTAACTTTGTGCGTATAGTAATGTCTGAGGAGAAGAAACCTCAGTTCCCTCATGCACATATGGCCTCTAAACACTATGTTATGTGTCACAAAAGATTTTAAGAACTGGAAGATGCATCTTCAAATGTAGATCATTCTGTGTTTGAATTCGGCTCTGCTGTGGAGTGAGGCTGAGGTGACCGAATGTGTACCAATCTCCTTCCATTTGCCCCGGCCTTAGTTTAGAGCAGCGGCCGGCTCTGCCAAAGCCTTTGTCAGCACCGAATTCCCTGGCGTGGCAGTGATGTCCTTTCTCCAGCAGATGGCTGTGCAATGTTCCGCACGGGAGTGAGAGCCGTCCTCTGCTTAGGTTGAACTGCACACACAAAAGGTAGCAATTCATCTTGAAACATAGAGAATGGGAGGAAACTACCGAACCCCCGAAAGGGATTCCCCTTCAGCCACTCCTGCTTCGTCAAAAATATGTTGCAAGAAAAAGGTTCAATTTCCATATTTTTAATATTCCCTGAAATGGTTTTGCACACTGTGTTTAAAAATACATGGGACAATAAATTATATATCTAGGCCAATATATTGAATGACAGGCCCCTAATGTTGCCTTTCAATATGCATTACCTAATATTTCTGATATAACTGGAAGAATTCATTGCTCAGGGTTTTATATTGCTGCTTTATTTGGTTTGTTTGGGTTGCTTTGTTATCGTAAATGGCACCTATAAGGTGGGTCTAGCAGTCTAATATTTTATTTTTTTTAGCTTAAACTGAGCATAGCATATTTAATTCTTAAAAGATCTCAAATGTGAGTCATTTGATGCCTATTTTTACCCTAAAGAGTATGCGTATTAGATTTTCGGTCTGGTGCTCCCATCATATCTTCCATTATCTAATATCTAAGATGGGAAATCTGAGCTGTGGGACCAAGGAACATGTAGATGTAATTGCCATATGATGTCTTGGAATTGTTCTGTTGGAAAAGGCCTGAGCCACGCTGGAAGAATGATGTAGGAGAAGCTATATTGCCAGTGACTCTTCTGAATTGGTTTCACAAATGAAAAGCCTGAATTTCTAATGGTGCCTGAGGAGTACCTTTCCTATACAGTGATGAAATTTAAAAGGTGTACAATGTGTGATACTGTCTCTGGGTGAGGCTCATGTGTGTGTGCATCTCTGGCTGCAGTCCTTGCTGCTGTCAGGGGCAGCGTAGTGCACTATTGGCTTGCTCCATTACTGGTTTGCCCCAACAGAAATACTGAATCCTGGGTTTTACAGCAATTAAGTTATCTGAACAGTTCAAAGTATTAGTAAAACAAGCTCACAGGGATAAATATATATCCTTGGAACTCTAAAACTGAACAAAACTGTAACGGTTTGAGTATTCTAGAATGTGGAGTTGTGAGTGGGGCAGTTGATTTATTAGGGAGGATGAAAGATAAGATTGATAGTATAAAAAAATGTGGTGTCTGTAGCACTAACAGTGTCAGTGAATGCATTTAAAGCAACAGAAAGGCTGGTAAATGAAAGAATAAAAGGACATCAATCAGCTGGTCTTTATCACAGGCAAGTAACTGACTCCCTTGTCATAGATTATATCACCACATCCCCACCTGATAAATCCTGTGTAATGAGTTGGCCTGAATGCAAGTATTTAGCAGTCAATAACCATGCCACAGGAAGATAGCAGAAGCTGTTTTAAATTATAACTATATGAGGATTTTGTATTTCTTATCAGCCAATCTCAATAGATTCTATGAAACTCTCAGTCCGTATGATAATTTCCTCTGAGTTCCTATCTTAATTTTTACAACCCCCTTAATGTACAACATAAAACATCTTATATCACCCTTAAATCTTTTTATCTTGAAATATACTATTTAGAGACGGATGAAACATGGAATTTCTCAATTCAGCATTTTATTCTGTTTCCCTGGAAACTCACATTATGGCTAAACTAGATTTTAATATTTGAACTGTAAAATAATGTCACCATGCCCAAGTTATTCTGCTTGTAATGTACTAAAGACTGGAAATCACATTAGTGCCACATAAGGGGCATTCCTTAGACATGCTTCTTCTGGAACAACATCCACTTAAAAATGTTTCATGAACTGAGCAAGCATATAAAAATTGGTATGAATTTACACTAGCAAACTTATGACCTACTTTGTACATATTTCATTTTTTTAAAAAATAATGAAATGAAAACAACACCACCAAGCCTAATGGCTAGAGAAGTATGTCAGGAAGGTGGAAACCTCGGTTTGGTTCCCAGTTATTCTGTCAGCTATCATTTGTGAATGAAGGCATTTCACTTTTCTGGACCTCAGTTTCCCCAGCTGTGATACTGAAATAATAATAATGTCAGTACAGCTTTTTACAAATGATTTTGGGATCTTTTAGGCTGAAATATAAAATAAGCACAGATAGTCCCATTTGCCATCACCAAAGAAAATATTTATAAAATTATCACCTTTGTGAAGATTTTTTACGTGTGTACCAGTCACAAATCTCAGATGATATTTGTTGGAACTTGGAATTTGATTATGTTTTGAAATGGCTTGTATTTTTTAGGTTCTGCAATGATGTAATATCACCATTGCCTTAAGTGGTAACATTTCCATAGTCGAAGATCTGTGTAATCTGTTAAAAAAAACCCAAAAAAAACAACAATAAAACAGGCCCAAAATTAGTTTCAGCAAACCTGATTTGTAGCTATAAAAAGCCCTAATTAATTTTACAGCTGACAATCTCTATATTGTCTTTGTATTGTTGTTTTATATTGTTCTAATATATTCCTCTAGAATTTTTAGCCCTGAGCATTTAAAAATTCTGTTCATTGTAAAGGAAGTTTTGGTATTTTAATATTAACACCAACCTTTGCCAATCTTGACAAGCCATTTATAAAGCCAGTCAATGTCTTCATCAACAGTGTCCCACACTATATTACAGATGCACTAAGCAGGTAAAGAGTCACTGTAGATGAAGTAGGCTTTGGTAAAGTTGGTATAGAAGAGAGAGAGAAAAAAATGTTGTGGAATCATCCAAATTGTCATGTTCTGTGGTTCACTCACCTCCTTTCATCTTTCTACCTCTCTTAGCTCAAGAACAACAATCAGTTATACATAGCAACCAGGCTGAAAGCAGCAGAACTGTCATTGAGAGGACACCAGGAGCTCCTCAGGACCCCAGTGGGCCAGGTCAGTTGTTACCATTACTATTGCCTCTAGCCCAGTCACTGACCGTGTGACTCACTAAGATCACTGCAAAAACAATTTGAGGAAAATCCCTATCTGCTGAAGGGACCGGAATGAACCTTCAGAATTTCTAGCAGTCATGGTTCAGTGGTATGCTCATCTGATACAGATGGGCAGAAGAAACTGAATTTAAGGGTACCAGCAGCTTAGCATTTATAGAGTGTCTTGTGACTAAATTAAAACCAGGAAAGTATGCTCCATAGAAATATTTAAACTATTGTGTTACTGAGTAAAATAGATTAATTATCAGTTGGGGGGGGGGGGAAATTTAAAAAATAAACAAAAAATACCAAAACAAAGAAACCCCAAAACTAAATCTAGGGGTAGTAGAGACCAGCACTGGTCATAAAAGAAAGTGTAATGGTGTTAATTGATTATCTGAATGTGTGATTATTGTTATGTATTTTCTTACAAAAGTTGATGCTTTATTCAAAATGAGTACAATGACACTTCAAGCTTTAACAAGGGCAGCTTAGGCGCATTTTAAGCTACTCTGTCTAGGATTATCAAATAGCTAAGGAACACAGGGATAGTTTTATACCACAGATGCTTGAGACTATTTCTGATTGCACTATTCATTTGCTCATTTTTGCATTTACTTTAACCTATCTAGACTGTAAGTTTTTGGAACATAATGTCAGTGTTGTCTTGCAGGGGTACGTACAGACCATCTAGCATTGTAAGAGCTGGTTAATAACAATAATGCTTTTATTCAGATAGTGATGTACATTGAGAAGTTATGTTAGATGACTGTGGTGTGAAAAGCTTCTCCACTTCTTGGTCTCTAGGAATGCTGGGTGTCCTCACTTCCTGTTGTATTTATTTTTCATTACCATCTGTATGATTTAAAGTTTACCAGCACAAATATTTCATAAAATTAATTTCATAGTTGTCTGCATAAATATTCATGGGAACAGAATTTTATTCATGCCAGGCATGTTTGTGCACTCGCTAGACTGGGAGCAGAAACAATCATGGTTTATCAGATCATTCCAATTAACCATTATTTCAAATACTAATTGTTCACTATAAAGAAACATGAAAAGGTATCCATGATTTAGAGGTGTTGAAGTAGTTGGCACACTGTACTATACTCCAGGCTGTACCATCTGAAGTTGTATATGCCTTTGAGGGTGTAGATATGTTGGTAGGGCAGAATTATTTAGAAAGCCTGTGTACTCAGAACTGCCAACAATCAGCATGTCTTGTTTAATTAACAACTAAAGAAATATGTGAAACATATTTGAATAAGGAAGTAATTTGAAAAAAATCATCCTCTGCTTGCAATATACTCCCCAGCAGTGAGTGAAACTGCATTTGTCAGGTAAATTTTGTGTGGCAAATTATATGCAAGTTATTTGGCAGCATTCTCTACTTACTGTCAAATAAGCTTGTAGTTTACACGGTGAGGAGCCAAAAGATGGACAACATGTGAAATATGGTGTAAAGGATGCATGTTCCTTGAACTTTCTTACTACCTCCCTTTCTTTTGGATCTGTTGATGCTTTGGTTATGGATGTCTACACTGGCTTTCTGCATAATCATCAGCTGTTACACACTCTAGTGTTATTGTCACTCACACAGTTGGCCTATATCCGAAAACATTTTAAAGAATCAAATAAATAAGGCAACTTATGTTCTCAGATCTATGTTTTGCAGTTGTCAATATACTGTTCTGGGCTGGGATATTCATGCATGCTGGGAGAACAGGATGTCAGAATTGAGATCACCGCAGGGTTTTATGGAGACTATATGCATGTATGTGCTTATGTCATATATGTTTTTACTTTAAATCATGATTGAGAGACAGAAAAAGAGAGGGAAAGAGTGAATCTGGCATGAAAATGTAGAAAAGTATTTCAAATGGGAGTTAGGAGTCTGTTGCCCATTGATGATATTGTGTTAGCAACCAAGTTTCTCAGTGGTGGAGGGAGGAGGATGTTGTTTAGTAAAGCAGACAGGACACATAAAGAAGTGAGCACTGGAACGTGCCACTTCTTTTAGTAGGAATTATGCTCTGAAAAATAAATCTGAAATTGGAATCTGAGCTCCACGTTAATTACATTTTCGCTATTTTTTTCAAATCAAAGTGGGTAAGTCTAGAAGGAGAGAGATACCTCTTCTGGGTGCCAACACTGCAAACATGAGGTGGGGTCAGGACTGACTGCCCTGATCTGTCATTCCATCAGAAGCTGCCATGAATCTACAAGCCAGATTCTGTTTCCAGCTCCCACTATGCAGCCATGCCACTTTCCAGCATAAACCCTCACTTTCAGCTTCATCTATGTAGCTTCTCTGCTTCCCTCAGTCAGAACTGATAGAAACCAAACTGAATAAAGCATTACACTCTGCAGGTTAGGTGTCAGTTTGGGTGGCTGTGCATGAGCCAGTAATGAATTCAAATCCCTTTTTGATAGTAACAATTCAACCAGGAGCAGAAGTATCCAGATCTGTTTGTCTGTCACAAAACAGTATGACCATGAAGAATTTTCAGACAAAGATCTATCAATGGCCTGTCTCTGCAGGGCTATTGGAGAGAATTGCCAGAGTCTAAACTAGATGTTTGAGTTATAAACACACTTCAGTATCTGTGTAAATAGCACCTTGGGCAGAGAAGACAGCTGGAGATGCAAACATCCTAACCTAAAAAAGCTAGCCTTATTCACCAGGCTCTACCAATTATGATTTTTACTACCAATATACCTCTGCAGGAGAGCATTCTTAAGGGTATTGACATGCTTCATCTGTGCTGACTGGGTGCATTTTCTGGATTTTCCCAAATGCTATCAAGTTAGATAAGCCACATTTATTTTTTACATACTAGAATTTTGAAGAGTGAAAGTCATCAGAAGAAGATGCCCTTTTACATATGACTTGCTTGGGTTTTTTTTGGAGTCTTTAGACCCCTGTGCTTAGACAGGATTTCTGATTATAACTGTTTAGTGCCATGGGAATAGACACTGGTGCCATAATGAAAAGTGACAAAGGATCAATAGCAGTACTGTAAATTTACACTAATAAATATTAGTATGTACTGCTAAAGAATCTCTTGCATAGCAGTTTACTAAGTCATAGCATGGCCAGAATCATGTGTCTAACATCACGTGTCTAATGTAGCCCATTTAGGCTGAATTGTTGAAGGAGCTGACGAGATTTTCTAGCTTTGCTTACAGGGATTCGAGAATTTAATTTTATCAGCATCCTCTGAAAATCCCAGACTAAGTTTGATTACTGTCATCTGTGAAACTCAGATGGCTGGCTGAAGTCATGTGGAGTCCTTATTTCAAGATCAAGGTTTTCTTCACTGCCTTAAAAGCATCCATTTAGGCCTTTTTTTTCTGAATAGACTAAGAGTGTCAGGAACAATTTGAGCAGATTTTAAAATAAACTTGACTTCATAGGTTGAACATCTATTCTTAATGACAGACTAATGATTATTCCAAAGTCCTTTATGTTTTAGCTGTTTTTCTGCCTTGCTGCTGTGTTAAACAAGTCTTTATTTTGACCTGAACAATGAAAAGATGATGTATTCCTTCAGACACAAGCCTTGCAAATTCATGAAGTTATGTTATAAATAGTAAGTAAAAATGAATGCTTCTGTGATTGTGTTAAAGGAGATAGACTAAATGAGGGATAACTGAATACCCTGTAGGATGCTAGGGGGAGAAAGAATGGCATTATGTTGATTAAAATATGCTAACCATTCAAAATACACTTGTAGAATTATAAATACTTTATAATGGATACGGATGCTTCAGCAATTAATTACTGCTGTGCTGCTGAACCTCACTAATACGTGATACATGACAAAAATCAAGATGATTCACTGAAGACTAAAAATTCAGAAACTTTTCACCCCACTTTCAACTAATGTCTTTTAAGCCAATTACTCTTCCTTTTTTTTTTCACCCCACAGTGGTTTAACAGTTTTTTTTTTTCTTCTAATTTTGTTCTCTGACCAAGCACTTACACAAAAAATGAACGAGAAGATTAGCAGTCAAGAGATGAAACTGACTTTTCTACAGAAGAAGGTTGACAGCATTGCGGCTGCAATGAATGATGTGAGCAAGATGCTTTCTTCTCTGGAAGGCAAAATCAATGAAGATAAGGGCAGAGACTTCCAGTCTTTTCTAAAAGGTAAGAAAAATAAATTAATGTAATCACTCACCCTGCAAGGAACCAAAAAAAAAAAAAAAAAGGCTAAAAGCCTTCATGGATTGTCCTGTTCTATTGCTCAACATTTATGGGGAGAACTCATTTTTAATTTCATTTCATAACAGAGGGATTTTTTTATTTCACCATTTTTTATAGTGTCTTTCATAGTGACAAAAAATTTGTATTCTTGGGTACTACATCGTCTACATGTTAAGCCATTATCAAGGCATTTTCAGTTACATAGAACTTCTGCAAATATTCTTATCTCTGTTTTTGTTTATCTGACAGCAGATAAAGGTTGTAGTATTTGCCTTGCTACCAAGTCTAACTAATATGCCTTAATACATAATTCACATATGCAGGGGAAATATATAAGGAATTCTGTGGTGGTTGTATTAATAACATGGCAAACATCATGCTGAATAATTCACTGACCATATTAGGCTACCTTTGATAAACATCTGTACTCGTGTTCCGTATATGAGAAAGACACAGTTAGAGATCAGGAGCTTGGACAGATCCTCACCAGTAGAATTATGCATCCATTTTTTGTGAATCCTGCAGCAAGACCTGTTTGTTACCCAAGTACAAATGGTGCTTAACAAGCAGATTCAGACTGAAACTTTAATTTCCTTGATGTGCAGTATTTTTCTCGTTTTTCAGGAATTTTCCCTAAACTGTATTTTACACTGTAGAATCCAGAGGATTTTTCTACTGATTAAAAATAGAACAGAGAATCTGGAACTCCTTACGTTGAGATAAAACTTCATGAACAATAAGTGCTTCTGTATATCCTTCAGATTTACCAAGTTGGACCCTATTTCTTGTGTTTGCAGTCCTCTGTCTCCTGAGTTGCTCCTGCCACATGCTAGATGGCTCCCTTGTATGCAAGTTTATTCCATCTCTTGATCAATGACCTGCTTTCACCCCTCCACATATTGCTAGATGGCATTCTTGACCTTTGGGTATACATTTAATTTGTCTTTGAATATTTTCCATTTCCCTTCTGCTTTCTCCTCATTCTTTTTCATATTCCACTCATTCTATCTGTCTTTTTCACACTAGTCTAACAGGTGACTTGCTGCAACCTGCGCTCCTGCTTCTCCATTCCCTATCTATATTTCAGGGTCTAAGTCTTAATTAAAATGTGCTGTCCAAAAAAAAACTCATTATTTCACACTTCTCTTTAAATGTGTTTCAAACCTTTATTATTGTTATGTGCAATGCTTTATATTACACCTGTTTAGACAAAATCTCCAGTTGATGGCCCTTTTTTGATTTATCTTCTCAATCTATCTCCTAACCAAGTAGCTCTAATGAAAATGATGCTATCAACTACATTTCTTGACTCTAATAATGGGCATTCTAATACAGGTTATACTTGGCTTGTACATAGGTAAACAGCAGGAATGAGGGAAGGAGGGGAGAAAGAACAAGGTTAATGTTTTTGTTGGCTTTTATATGTAGTGACAAAGGGCAACTGTGGTTTCTGTCCAGAAAACGTCAGTCAGTTGTACTCCAAATGCATAAAGAGCATCCTAAAGTAGCAGGACCTGGAAAGAGTTTCCATGCTGTCCTGTAACTTGGTACAGAGGTGCAGTATAGGCACATCAGACTTGCTAAAAATTACACTTAGAAGCTCATCAGCTTTTTTAATTATCGCAGAAATTCCAAGTTCTGCCCAGCTTTGTATAAGGGTTTGTTAGGAGTGAGGTCTGATTCTGTGACCAAGCAATTCAGTACAGTTTAAAAAGTCTTTAATTCTTAGTTTCATCTGTAAAGGGACTTTGGGGACACAAACCTGTCACTTGTTAATAGGGGGCAACACTCACTGGAATAACTGATAAGCTTCTCTAATTTGATTTGTTAAACCTGTTGTGCATTTTAAAAATTGCTTTCAGTACTCAGGAGGCTGTTTGCACTTTTTACTTAGGGAAAATAATTTGGTATTCTCCCTTTAATTTAATAAACTCTGCTTACTTCTTAATATTGTTTTCTTCCTCCTTCAACTCCATATTTTATAGACATCTTTCCTCTTCATTATTAAAATGTACATGCCTTTAAAAATGAACTCAACAATGGAGTGTTAATCACTTCCAAGTCAGAAATGTCATTTACAGCTGCATATATAACCTTAATTCAGTCTCCTGTGTACATACATTTATTTTGCACATTATTCTTCAAATAATTGAAACTGCAAAGGGAGTATATGTTGACACAAAGTAATTACACCCTTTGGATTTCATCCAAGAAGTTAAAATTGAAATTTATAATCTCATAAAAAGTGCAAAAGGTCTTTAATGTTCATAGGTAGTTTGGACCTTTCTATTTCAAAATGAGCAACAGAGAAATTGAGTTACATCCCTGAGTGCACAGCACATATTCTCAGCTCAAGCTCAAGAATATACCCAATTGTCACCTACAATACAAGTTTGGGTCAGGTCTTTCTGTGGAGAAGTGTGCTCCCACAGCCCCTGGTGGGCTTTGGAGTAGTGCTTATTTACTTGCTACCTAGTTGTCCTGGCCAGCAAGCAGTGGAGAGAGAAACCCAAAGCTGTCTGTTTTATCAGGCTCTACACCCCCTTGGAAATGGGAACCCCTGAAAACCAGAGCTGAGCTCCATAATGCACTTGCAATCCAGCTAAACAGAGTAGGAATAGGAGAGAGGGTGGCTGGCACCTTCTTGGCTGTCACAGAAAGAAAAGGTATAGATCCTGTGGAACACCTCTCTCAGCAGAATGGTCTGTTATCAAGATTTGTTGCTGAGACAAAGGAATTTAATTGATTCCTCGCAGAAGGTTTAGAGTAATCTTGATTCTTTCCACAGCCATTAAAATTTTCTTCACAGCCCGCTGTGTCTCAGAGCACGGAACACTTTTCAGCATCGTAAAGTAACCTGAACAAATAATCACTTAGAATGGTTTTGCTACATGGTAGTTATTTGACTCTGCGTTCACATCTTGGTTCTTCCTCTCAGCTGCCAGGACATCTTTATTCTCAGATATCTGAGAATGTGTAAGTGTGCACATACATGTGCGTATTCATGTACATACATCTGTCTAGTCTTTCACTTGCTCTTCAGGTAGTAAAGAGAAAAGTAATAAAGATAATCTCGGTATTATCACTGTTGTTTATTATGCTTTGTGTAAAATTGCTGTTGATGGTAGCTGAGTTTGTTGCTTATGAAACTTCATGTTATATTTCTGAAGTGGCTCTTTCCCAGGCTAGCCAACTTAGTGTACCTGCATACTATATCCTGCCTGGAAAAAAGCCACCATCTGAACATGTGAAAAACTACTGTGCTTCTCTCTAGCTTGCTGAACAAAACCATTTTCATTTGGAATCCTTTTGCACCCTTGGAGCCCAGAATTGCATTGCTTTTCATGGGTTTGATTTCCTGACCTTTTACTGCCCTTGATGAGAATGTACCTTCAAATAAGTTTTTAGAACATGCCTTGGTGTTCTACAGACAAATCAATAAAATCCAGGCTATAGAACTAATTGAGAGGAATATAGGGGAAGGCAACAGAGAATTTCTGCCTTTATCAATACAGTTTTAATCAGAGAACCTATGGTCATCGAGGCATTGTCAATGTTGAATGATTTAAGCATTATATCACAAGCTGGCTACTTGGGTAGTAGTAGTAGTTCATTTGGTTTAGGAAAAACATGTAAAAATGTTTCAGTGTTTTCCTTTGGAGAAAAATTTAATAAAAATCCTCCTAATCTCACACCAAAGTAGAACTACTGCTCTAATTAATTACAATATATTATGCAGCACTCTTTTTTTTATGACTGTCTTGACCCATCTAAGGCTATATGGGAAACATATTTTCATGTTGTTCACAGGAGCAGAATTCCCACACATTCACCTCTGCCTAGTACTTTTCAAAATCAGTATTCCTATGAGATATTTAAGGAGTTGTAGTCTGCAAGACTAAAAGTTTCTACCTTTAAAATGTCTGCATTTTGCAGCAGCTGTCATGTTACTAACTTAAGCTATTCAGTAAGGCTATTCTTTGTATTTTTGTTCTTTCTCACTACAGTGTTTCATATGATCACTTAGCACATACAGTAGGAAGGTCCTAGTCTCTGCTTTCACTTCTTGATCATAATGGTGATAAAGCAGTTGGTTTTTCCTTTACTTTTCTAGTGGAGAAAAGACACATCATTTTATAAGAGAGCCACAAAAGCACACAGATCTCTTTTCAGTGCTCAGAAACCACTTAAGTAGGAGATCAAAGTTGAAACCACATGCAGAGTCTGAATTTGCCTTTTCAAAATAACAGCAAAACTCCCGTTGATTTCAGTAGAAACAGGGATGAATCCTCAAACACTATTAGACATCCTCTACATTTCTCAGCTTTAAATTTTGCTCTGTGGGGCAGGGATGTGTGTGTTTTACTTCTGTACAATACTGTGTTTGCTCACGTTGGGGGAAAAACTTAGATGTGGCTAACACAATTGGTTTGATTGTTTCCATATTTCTCCTTTTCCCCAAAGGTCTCAAATCCAGAAGTATCAATGAATTAGTCAAAGATATAGTCAGAGAACACTTTAAAGTATTTCAAGGTGAAATGCAAGAGAGCATGGCTCAAATTTTCAAGACTGTGTCTAGTTTGTCAGGTGAGCTTGAAAATACAAAAGAATTAGTCAAGCACCTGAATGAAACCCAACAAAAATTTGCTCAGGAGAACGACAGTGGGCCAACAAGACTTGACATTCTGGAGCTAAAGAGTCACATGGTGCAGATGAAAGAAGAAATGGCCCTCGCTTGTGACAAGCCTTTGAAAGCTTTACAAGAAAAGCAGAAGTCATTGGAAATTAACTTGGAGCACCAACAGTCAAGAAGTGCCATTTATTATGAATCTTTAAATAGGACTCTTACTGAAATAAGAGATGCTCATGAACAACTGTTATCAGCTGAACAGTCCTCAAGACAAAGCATCCCTTCAGCAGATAAAGTCATGGAGTACAATCTTACAGAGTACATGTTCACACTGCATGAGAAAGTAAAGAAACAAGGCATGATGGTGCTGGAGATCTATGATGATTTAAGAGTCCAAGACAGCAAGATCAGCAATCTCAGTGTTGCGCTGGAAATTCAGAGAGACTCTGTTCTGGGGGTCTGTGATGACATGTTGTCAGAGAGCAGAACAAATTTCCAAACACAGCTGGCAGCAACCCAAGAGAACATGCTTGTCCTCAACAAGAGTCTCTCTGACCTGTTCCTACCACTGGACAATAAGATGGACAAAATGAATGAGCAAATTAATGATTTGTGCTATGATATGGAGATCTTACAACCCTTGATTGAACAAGGGGTACCTTTTAGTCTGACTGCAGAGTATGAACAACAAATTCAAGTTAAAGATATCAATGAGAAGCTTGAAAACCTTACTACTGTCATTGACATAATGACTTCTGCAATGAAGGAGCTTTCCAAAACTCAGGAAGTACTTAAAAATGAGTCTCATGCTTATCAGGAACTGCTTGAGAGTCGTGTTAATGAATGCTCCATGGAAATAGAGGATGGCTTAAACAAGACCATGATAGTAATAAACAGTGCTGTTGATTCTATTCAAGATAACTATGTCCTGAAAGATATGCTACATGCTCTAAGAAATGAGACTGAAATCTGCTGTGGCAGAGTTGAGAAACTGGACAGCATCCTGGCTTTCATTCCTGAGTTCCAACAATTGAATGAATCCCTCCAGACACTGCTCAATAACGAGAAGTATGAATTCACTTCACAAGTAGCACCATCTCTTTCTGATCTTCCATACAAGGAGTCTGACAAAAGTATCCTCCACAATTTCAGTAGACTTCTCTACATCTTAAATGATACAGCATCAAAAGTGGAAAATCAGCAACAAGATATCAGCCGCCTAGAAGAAAAACTACTTGATTTTGTGGAGGAGTCAAAGGACCATGAGGTCCGCCTTCTGAACGTAGAGTCAAAAATTTCCAAGTTTCTGGCAAACAACTGTGTCTCGCTGAAAAGAACCAGTGCTGCCTCAACAGAGAAAGAACAAGTGGTCTTACTTCAGCTTCAGACACTGAGTTCCAGAATCAAGGCCCTGGAAGCCAAGTCGATCCGTTTCTCGAACGTCATCCCACTAGTGAACAAGACAGCTCATGAGGCCTGGGGGCTGTGTCAGGTTACCAACAACAGCATCCAGAGAGTGAATGCGAGTATCCCTGTGCTAATTAAATCTGCTCAGCCAGATATACCCCTGCTGCAGAGAGGCCTCAAAGAGCTCATTGAATCTGTCCTTGAAGTAAAAGCAGGAACTATTTTGACAAATTTAACCCAGCATGTTGACATATCAGTGGCAAATGCAGTGAACAATATCACCAAATTCCAGAAGCAGATGAAGCCAGTTATAAAGAAACCAGCCCCAGCAAAAAAAATAGCAGCAAACATCACCACGAGCCTGGCAAGCCGAAGTCAAAGAAACACGGATAATACTATAGATCCAGGTAAAGCATTTTGCTCTCCTAAAAATCAGGGGGTTTTAATAAAGGCTTATGTAACCATTGTGATGAACTGAGTGGCAGAACTCGACTGAGGGTAAGAAAAAGTCTAAAGACTGCCAGAAAGAGTGTTTCAGAGGAACGTGAGATTACTCTATTCTCTTGCTTACAAGGGAATTTGTTTTTCTTATGAGGAGACTGCACTAAGGCATCTAGAAGCTCCATTTTAATATTCCTAAATTCACATCTGATCATTTTAAGATACATGTGCATGCACACACCCTCAGCTGAGAACCTGACCTTTGAAATGTAACTGACAGTTTAGACAAAATCTAAAGAAAAAGATGTTGTGTCTGCATCTCAATTAGTAATTTCAGTTAAAAAAAAGTGTATACAAGCTGGGAGAGAAATATGGAGTTGCTTCAGTACTTTGCGATGTCAGCAGGGATGAAAACTATCAAAAATCTGAAGCAAGCGAATACACCAAATGACTGTAATGAGGCTTTTGCCGACTCCTTCAGTAATTCATTGAAATTACAGTTACAGTTATACAGTGTGTTCTTGCAAAAGAAGGAGTGCAGCCAATAAAGCATGTTTGGCTCAAATCCACCTGGAGAACAGCTCAGTTGAGTAGGAGCTTCCATTCTTAAAATGGAAACTTTGAGTGTGATTTGCTTCTGAGCTTAAATTCAAATGTCATCATGTGAAATGAATTCATATGAATGAATTCACAAAAGTACAAACTCTGAATTATGACTTTTGGAATCATACTTGAGTGAAAATCAATAGCCCAAGATAATGCTTCATAGAAATATAGTTTCTGGCACAATAAAGAAAATGAAGAGTGACTAAGTGACTAGAAATCCTGATATGATTCTAATTCATGTTAAGATGATACAGATTCCTTAATGACAGAGACATGCCCAGGTAGTTCTGAAGATTCAGACCTAAACCTTTTCTGTAAAGCAGTCTTAAACTTATGAATATTTCTAAAACAGTATTTGGTCCCTATTGCATGCAGATGTGGAAATAGTAGGAGCTATCACTTTTGTTCATGTGCTAAGGCTGTGGACAATCTTCTTTGTCCTCTCTCTTCCTTCCTCTCCCCGCCTTGCTCCTTTGTCTCCTCCTGTCCTAGGTACAGTGTTTCTCAACAATCAATGGAAAGGATCATTTTTAAAGCCCCAGTCCCACGAGTAGCTTGGCTTCTGCTGAAAGCAATCCCCACCAAAGGATTTCAGTCCTTGATTACCTTCTCAGTTAGAGAGGGGGTACAGCTATTCCAGCAGGCAGTCACACTTAAAAATGCATCAAGATTTGCCATGGTCTTACTACAAATTAGTTTGAATATTTTGCTACTAAAAATGGCAGTTCTTCCTCAGTCATTTCTGTGTTTTGTCTGTTCCTGGCACTGCATAGGACGGAAATTCAAAACCTTTGTTAAAATTAAGAGAAAACGAGATATGATATCTTTGATCTTTCCCACATCACTACTTTGTTGGAAAATATCACTGGTGCTACCTGCCTGGAGCACAGAAAGGTGCCACCTGCTCTCTCTTGCACTCCACATTAATGAATTAATGTCTTTCCTATTTATTATTTATCTCATACTGAATTTTAACAAATAACTTGCTTGATAACATTGTACGTATTCTCACTCCTACAGAAAGTGCAGATCTTGCGGATGTTAGGAAGCCTTATTTCTACGCAAGGTTTCTACGTAGCAATGTTTATTCAGACTTTTCCATCTATAATGAGTTTTTGTACTCAATAATATTGAATGCCTAGCAAAGTCATATGTTACATTTCTGTAAGCAGAAGAAGTAAGGCCATTATCCTAATTAACAAGTATCCATCTTCTGGCTGGGTAGATTTTGCTTCTCCAGGAAAGCTTTTTCTCTCAAGTTCCAGAACACCACCCAGAGATTTGTGCCATCTCTACTAAAATTTGTCAAAGAAACCCTGAGGCATAATTGGCTAATTATAAGAAGTATTTAATCTTAGACTGTCTTTTTCAATTAAGAAAAAAAAATGCTAGAAAGATGTGAATGACAATTCTCATTGATTCCAATATGATCAATATTTGATCCTACTCTAACAGATTTGGGTTCTCATTGGCTTTAATGTGTTCAGGATTTGACCCTGAGGTAACACTTTCCTAGGCAGTTAGTTGAAATCAAGACAAAACAACGTGAGTTTGCGTTGCATATGCAGGGACATATACCTTTGCAGACTTCCTATATTGTGGAATGAACTAAAGAAAAGGTTTATGTCAGCTAGAGGCTGCACTACATGTGTTAGGGGTGAAAACACTAACACTTTACCTGATGCTTACTGTAATGGCAACCCAGGGTGGATAAAAAGTAGTGGTCTTAAGAGAGCTTCAACATCTAACATAGGGGATATGACAGCCCTTACAAAATATATATATTCAGTGACTCTTCATTAGTCTTGCATATGGATTATGGTTGGCCTTACCTTCCAATGCAAATACTGTTCTACTGCAAAAATGTGTGATATAGGGTAAGGGGAACTTAGCTCTGTTTCCATTTTCCTGTTGTTATTTAGTGCTGTGTCTGTTTTCCAAGGAGTCTAGAGGCTGCAGTGCTTTCCAAAGGTCCATGTGCTCTCCTGGTGTGGGTTTTGCTTTATTCAGATTATGCCACCCTCCCACCAACATGAATAACTGAGTGAAGCTGTGTTTCACATATTTATGTATTTAAAACAGTGCATCTTTGTGAGAGGTAATTTCTTTCATTTCTCCATTTCCTTTGTATTTATTTCTGATTTTGTTTTCACAGGATTTCTGACTCTTAACAGAAATGCAAGCTTCCATTTTTGCTTTATCATCCAAGCCTGCAGTGAAATTAACCTATTTAAATGTTTTCCATATTAATTTAATTGCACAAGTGTAATGGTTATTCCATTTCAGTTTGATGACCTACACCTCAATTTTGCATATTTAGGCTTTAGACTAATGGATTGATGAAACTGGTTCTTTGTTTTTAAATTGATGATCCTAAAATCATCACACTGGAAGTATTAAACACCTCTGCTTAACAGAGAAACAGACTTGCCAGAGTCCAAGTAGCTCAGATGGGTCTTGACAACCTGCCCCCACACAAAACCAGAGGGCACAGTTGAGGCACCTCTCCTCCTTGCTTTTTGCACAAGAGTACTGTGGGTGAACCTTTGTGCTTCTTTGCAGCAGAAACACCCTAAACAGCTTATACCTGAATTTCCTGACAGGGCCCAGAGCACCTTAACTGCCCTGAGCATCCTGACCTAGCCCCTAGACTGCTCACCCTGCCCATGGGACTGGGATCCCTCTTTCAGCTCAAGCCAAAATCCAAGGCCTTTTCAGTTCTGCTAGACTGTGACTAACCCTGGTTACCATGATCAACCTGCTGTCACAGGTGGCAGTGGAAGGCTTAGACAAATTTGTTAAAAAGCAAAGCCTTGCCAGT
This sequence comes from Manacus candei, assembly GCF_025592945.1. Taxonomy (NCBI): domain Eukaryota; kingdom Metazoa; phylum Chordata; class Aves; order Passeriformes; family Pipridae; genus Manacus; species Manacus candei. The sequence continues at coordinate 37,697,758 of NW_026138076.1, read as the reverse complement.
GAGTCTCAAGGTACAGAAAGGACTCCCTTGCTTACTAAACCCCTTCTCAGAGAGGAGTCTAGGTATGGCTAAACCTAATCTTAGCCTCGGGTTATGTTAATGGTTTAAATTTAAGGAATTACAGAGGTATGATTGAACAACTTTTGTCCTGCAGGTTTTGATCATTGACAAAATGAGAACATTTATATAAAATGAATAATTTATTTCATAGAAATGATCAGACAAAAGATCTTAATCAGAACTATTAGTACACAATATAAACACTAAAAATATAGCATAATGTAGTATAGCACACTGTAACAAAGCAATTATTGAAGCAGTTCTATTAAAGCTAGCAAAAAGGAATAATTATAAAGTAGAGATCTGATGAAACTCACCCATACCAATGCTCGTGGGGAGACCACTTTCTCTCAGCCTCAAGGAGTAACCTTGGAGGGCATCCCCAGCCAAGGGAGGAATCTCCACACATACACCCCAAGAAGGGTTATGTCAGAAGAACCTGACTATATGCAAGGAGACTGGACTTTCATAGTATAAAGTGATTGACTGCTAGTTACAGATCTACTAGCCAGCAGACTAGCTATCAAATCCTATTTCAGTAGCAGGATGCACATTTGAAGTCTGGTGAACCAGGATGGTCTTAGCATACTTTAACACCAAGACAGCACCCCGGGCGCCTGCGGCTGATAACTTGCATTGTGTTGGATTATAGGTCTTATCAGGGGTAGGTTCTCCTGCTACACCTGCCATGCTCTGCTTGTCACCTGTCCTGGTGAGGTACCAGCCCTGCTGTCACCCTCAGTTCCTGGGTGCTGGCCCAGGTGAAGCTGTCTTTTTCCTGTTCCCTGACAGTCCTTGGATCTAGAATCCTGGGGATAACCATTGCCTTTATCACTGTCAGACTGAGAGTGCTGAACCAGAGGTGATTAATAACTGTAGGCTGACAACCAGTTTGACCCTGTGCAAGCAGGGTGGTTTAGTTGACTCTCAGGCACTTCCAATCTCCTAGGACTTCCTGAGAAACAGTTACTGATAATTAAATATTTAAAAAATGTTGGCCAGTTACTTCCTGTTCAGAAGAATTTCCAAACTTAACCACTGGAGTTACTTCCTTCCATAAGGAGACCATTAAATTGCTAAGTATTTGATTTGCTTCTAAATAACACTCTAGTAGGTACTGACAGAGCATCATTGCTTGTTTGAAGATTTGTTTGCACAGCATTGGCAGTCTAAAGAGTGGGAAAACTGAGCATTAACTCACTATCCTCACTCCTACCATACCAAGTGTAATAAGCAACTGCATTCAGTTTATTCTCCGCTATTAATAGCTACAATTTAAGCCTTTAATTTACAGTCTCCATCTTTTACTCATCTACACTAGTAAGTTGTGAAAGATTAATTAACAATAAAATATGTACTCTAGTAAGAAATCTTTTCCTAGCCTGAACCTCTTGGCATCTTACCCCAAGGAGGGAATACCCTGTCTCAGAACACCCTTCAGTAAGGAAAAAAGAAAAAGAAAATACTGGACATGGGAGTAGCTTCAGCCAGAAATGACAGCAGAAACATGCTATTGTAGCATAGTTACATAGAGATTACCTTCACAGTGGAGATCTATGGTATTTGCCTCTTACTCTGAAAATTCTAACTTGACTCAGCTCCCTTCACAGCTTCTCCTATTTCTATCAAATGGAAGAGCTTCCCAGCTGCTATTAAGCAATGCTGCACCTGGAGGGTTAATATAATGTAGATAAAGCTATGCCTGAATTTGAATTAACTCCAAGGTTAAGTTCAGGCAAAATCACCCCTCAGCAGACTTTTAAAACAGTAGTCTCAACATCATTGTCATTTCCTTTCTGTGATCATTTTCCTGTTTCTTGGATTTACTTCTTGTTTATGATAAGCAGAGGCCAATTAACAGAGAGACTGCCGTGTTCTTACACAAAGCTTTTGTGTTTTGGGAATATGATATGGTCAGCACAATCAGCTGTTTTCCTTCCTTTTCTGCTTTCCTTTCACACTTGGTAAATATATGGATGCTTGGTAAATGTAAGTGAAAAATAACTTCAATTAAGTGTGCAGCAAAACTATTATCTGAGAAGAAAACCATTATTTCCTCATGTCCAGTTGCCTGTGCTGTGACCCCAGTCATGACAGTCCCAAATTACTTTATTTCAGGCATTAAGGGATGGACATTATTTTCTGTGGAAGGAATTACTGTTGTGTTTTTAAATCATATGCTGTATCAGAGTAAATTCAAGTGTCACTGTAGCATGTGCCTTAGCATTCTGCTCACTGAACTAAAATATCACACAGAAATAGTTTGCCTTAATGCATCAGTCTGTGAAACGGCTGATTACGAATCTGAAGATAACATGAGCATTACTGAAATATCTGTGTGAAGCTGCAGCTCAACATTTCCCCACCAATAAGTAGATCCTTTTACACAAGACTTTTCCAGTTCTGACCTACCAATGTAGATTTACCATCACAGGACCGTGTGGAGTTCTCTTTCTAGAGGTCTGCTGGCAGTTCCTGGCAAAAAAAATTTGCTAAAACATGACTTTTATTTAACCAAAACAAGAGAAAAGAAAAATGTATGGTTTGGGAACACCTTGTATTCAGAATTTTTCATAGCATTATTTAATTTTTAATGTGACCTGAATTTTCTTCCCCCTAAAACTATTATGACAGCACATTATACAATTACACTCAGTAGCTGCTGTCTCAGAGCTCAGCAGCACTGGCCTGACAGATTTTTCCTTATCGGCTGAGTATGATTTGGTCAGCTCATACACAGTCAGGAACAGAGGTAAGGACATCTTCAGCAAGGGTGCTCTGCTCTGCTCTGTTTGGTGTAATTTTCATTGCCTGCAACAGAAAACTTCTACAACAATCTTTGCAGACATCCTAGAGTTGAGTTATTCAGGGGCAAGTACTGGAAGTGGTTTGGATAGCATTAAAGATCTTTCATCACCAGGAACCAGACTCTCCTGCAATGGTCGCTACATGTCTGGGTGGGTCATGTCATAGGCAAGACAGTCCAACCTGCACACCAGCAGTACAAAATCTGTATTTTGATACACCCAAGGATTAACTGGCTCTGTCCAGAAAAAGCAGCATGATCTAACTTCTTGGAAGCATCTTTTACCTTATTGTGTGTACCTGACCCTCTGAGACAAGCAGAACTTGGCACTTGGAGGGAACTTGGAATATCTTGGGGGCTTGCTGAGTTCAAGTAAAGATAGACCGGACCAGCAAAGGGTCTGAAGAGCCTGGACAGAATCTGAAGTTGTCCTTCACAAAGAATTTCAGCAGAAATTATGCATTGACAAAGAGGCTTTACAAAATACTGTAAACTTGGCAAGTGTTTCTGTAATGACATTGCGACTGAGGTTGTTGGTTTTCCTCTCTCTCTTTCACAGGGTACTATTCAGCTTGTGTCAGTTCCCCGTGCCAGAATGGAGGAACCTGTATCAATGACAGACAGACTTTTGTTTGTGCTTGTCGCCACCCCTTCGGAGGAGTCAACTGCAGCGTGAAGCTGGGGAACGACAATTCCCTGAGCATTGGCAAGTACAGAATTTAGTAGAGCAATATGCTGGCAGTATGGGCCTCTGCCCCAGGGCCTAATTAGAGAGCATTTGCTGGTCAGAGGTCTCACATTTCACTTTAATGAGTACCACCTCTAGTAGTAGTGTCCCGTGTTTTGGCGCCGAAGACATCAATCCCAGTGGGTGACTCATGATCTCTTTCTTTAATATGACCAGATGATGGGATTAAATTGGTTTGGGACCTGCTGCAATAGCTGGAAAGCTCCCTGATGAAATGTGCAGAGTGGAGGGTGCGCAATAGATGTGTTTGAACATGATGTCATGGAGTTTGTAGGGGGAGGTAAAATCACATCTCTGGGGAATACTAACTTTAACAGGGCCATAAATACTCTATAAATACTAGTAGTTACCACGATGTGTGGGACTATGGCCTCAAGGAGTCATGTTAGGCATGCCTCTGACTTTCCTCAACAAAGGATGTAGCCCTTGAAAGGTAATTTCAATTAAAAAAAAAAAAAAAGAAAGAAAGAAAGAAAAGTGGAAATTATGCTTATTCAGTCCAGAAAACAAGTAAATAATTTACATCCAGGCCACATGGAATGTGAATTATATGCACGTTTCAGCACTCATTTGGCTGATTTTCACTCATGACAACATATGAATAGTGAATGAAATCATTTGTACAAAAGCAGGTAATGATAGTGTGCAGGCTCAGCTTGAAGAGAAACACATATACTTTTATTCCTTCATTTAACATCGGGAGTGCTAAACCTCTTCAGTGTTCATCTAAGATTTCCGGAGAAATTCTTGGCTTTGGCTTACTCACATGAACAATGAGAGAGACCCTGGAGTGGGAAAAACTAGGAGGTGGAGGGGGGTGGAAAGAAAGCCCCCTAATGATAGCTTAGTATAGGCAACATAAATTTCCCTTGCTGTTTCTAAAATTTTTCTTTGGTGTATACACCTAGCACTAATTGTGAAGAAAATTATGGTTTTTTACAATATAGAAAAATTCAGTTTTGCAGAAATACTATATTTCATTTGCTCAAGCTATGGGATGATGTGATTTCAGAAAAGCTACTTTTGATCTTTTGGCTGGCCTGAAATGCTTTTCTACGATGTAACACCACTTGATATTGTTCTTTATTCCATTCCAGATTTTTCAAAAGGATCATACAGATATGCACCTATGGTGGCATTTTTTGCATCTCATACATATGGAATGACAACTCCAGGACCCATCAGATTTAACAATCTGGATGTCAACTATGGCGCTTCATTTGCTCCAGCAACTGGAAAGTTCCATGTTCCATATCTGGGGGTCTATGTTTTTGAATATACCATTGAATCATTTAGTCCACGTGCCTCTGGCTATCTGGTCATTGATGGAATAGACAAACTCACTTTTCAGGCTGAAAATATTAATAGTAACAAGTACACTGACAGAGTAATTACTGGAAATGCTTTATTAGAGTTAAATTATGGTCAGCAAGTCTGGCTCAGATTGGCAACTGGCTCTATACCAGCCAAGTATCCACCAGTAACCACATTTAGTGGTTACTTGTTGTATCGTACCTAAGTCAGTCATAAATGTAAGCAGTTAGTCAAATGAAGCAACCTGCATGTGAATTTAGCTTTATCTTTAAATACTTTGTTTCTTTAACTACAGTAAGTTTCTGAAAGTAATGAATGTAATGGCATTTGTAGTGCTGATTCTCCAAGATGTTGTTTGGCTGTAGCCATGTGCACAACCACCAAGAGTCAACAGGTTGGAGATGAAGGAAAAATAAACATCTTCCCTATTTAAACATGACTGGGAAGCATAAATCTAATTATGATCTACAGTTACATTGCATAGACATACTTGCTTACACAAGGTTGCTGAGAATCAGTTCTCAATACAAAGCTGGTTTTGATTATTCCTTTACACCCTGATTGCATACCAAAAGTGATGGATAGATTTTGATGACTTAGATGCTGGGTTACTACTTAGCTCATTGTATCAATAAATAATCATGGGTATATAATGTGTTTGGAAAAAAATATGTTTCTTTTTCATTTTGCCTAACATTATTCACTACATACTTTGATATGGCAGCATTTAATCAATTCAGGATTTTTTATGTAACCAGTATAATAACAAACTGAGGGGTTTTTTTACCTGGCAGCAAAAACAGAGAGAGATACCTTCAGATTAGAAATAAGGTACTCATTTTTAGCACTGAATATAAGTAGTCATAGGAAAAACACCAAAATGGATCTAGTGGATTCTCTTTGTTGCTGAAATATTTAAACCACAGCTGGATTTGCCTTAGGTGATAAGTTTTAGGGCAAACATATTGGCTTCACACACATTTTAGCATTTGACCTATAATGTACACAAGGTTAAATGATATAACCAAAGTGTTTTCTAAGTTTGACCTCTGTAAGTCTATGATTTTTTTTTTCTGCATTATATTCAGTAACTACTGAGGCAAGATGAAATGAACTTCAGTCTTCATGTGATTCTTCAAGCATCAGTCCAATAAAAAATTATTTTTAGTTCGTGCTATGACTACGTGAAAAAATAAACCCTCAGGTTTGCACCGTTATCCTTTGCGAAGTCCCAGGTTGTTGCAGTTTCTTGATATCCTATTGTCTGGTGTGACTGGCTAGGTTTGTTTCTGATTGCTACCTTTGTTAATGCTAATTGATCAGCTTTTATATGTCTCTGTGTTTTTCTCCCTCCATTTTCTTAAAAGCTGAAAAAAACTAACTGATTTATGCCAATTTACTGAAGCCCAGTATAGTTGGAAGCTTCCTGAATTATTTTGTTCTCCACTGTCAGAAACTTTTCTTGAAAACATATAAGAGTCTTCAGCTCTCTTCTTAGTATTAATTAATATACCTTACCAGATGTTAAGATGGATGTCCATAAAATGACTGAATTCCTCTCATGCTGTCTGTTGATAAGAGAATCTCTTTCCTCAGATGCATAAATCTACATTTTATTGTTCCAAACTTATATGCACATTCTCCATCAGAAACACTGGTACTGAAGTGTGACCATGGGCATGTGCCTGTGGCTTTTGGCTACCTGAAGTACAAAAGTGTGCAGCACTGAACAGCATCCACTCAGCTTCAGGGGGTCATCCTACTGTGGCTTGTGTTTAAGGACAATAGTTGAGAACTGATGAAAGCTTTCAGTATAAGCCCATTTTCTGAGGCTCTAAATCCACTAATTAATTGTTAAGAGATCTTGCAGCACAAAATAGTTATTAAAATATCCTATGTTTCCTTGAAGGATCTGAAAATACCCAAAACCAAGTCTTTACTGTAAGGATCAATTGCAAATCTTGTTAACAGGTTGGGATGTTTTGCTGTTGTTTGTATTTTTGCTTTGTTTTTTTTTCAGGCCAGAAATCCTTTCTCATCTGTAATTGATGGATTCTTAAAGTACCATGAACCCTGAATGAGTGTGCTACAGACCTTTCTCCTGTTGCATGCCATATTTTTCTGTAAACACTCAAAATCTTTGATACGGCACCAACTCAGCCAACCGTATCATTGAATTTTATCAAACATAATGACCACAAGCCCCAATCCCTCCTTGTATGACTTTGTCATTTTAATGTGTTTAGTCCTCTTCATTCCTGCTGTGGTTATGGCTAAATGGCATGAAAATTACTCTGCAGATGAAATTCAAATGACCCACCAGAGACTGCATCTCTGTTTTAATGTGACTTTCTTCGCCCTTGCTGCCCTTCCCTCTAAATTCTTCAAGCTGGCTCCTCATCTTCACAGACATTATTTTCCCCCAGCAACCCGATAATTTCTATATCACTGTAGTGGTTTTCTTTCCTCTTTTCACCTTTTTTTTTCCCTCACAAAACTAAAAATTTACTGGGCTAAAGTAAGAATTCTGATTAATACCACATTTGTAGGAGTAACAGTTATAAAACCAATTTCCCTAATATAAATAATACTGAAGCTAATTCTTATTGTACTATTCCAAAGATAATAAAATATAATATTTTAAAAATATAAAAAATGTACACTCCCCTTTTTGCACCATGTAACAATCCATTCAAATCTTTCCTCAGATGAATTAAAACTAGGTGTAGTTGTCTTTGTCTATTGTTAAAAACTAAAATGCAGATTCTTCACTGTAAAGATTGGTTTACATCAGCCACTGAAGCTTATTTATGGACCTGTGACTATGTACCTGAGGTGCCTGGGCTAATGAAGAAAACAATATTGAAAAATAACTGAGGATCAATAAAATCAGTCAGCCTACCCATTATGCAGAAAAGACAGCAATCAGTCTGAACTCCCAGGAGAACTTTTTAGGCATTAACCAGGAAAGGTAGTTCCTGAGGCACTTTGTCACCCCTCTGCTTCCATTTTCATGCTCTGATTTGCATTCCCTAATGATAGCAGGCAGCACATCTGAACGCTCATCTCTGCCCACAGCCCTTGTGAGGGACCACAAAGCCATCCTGAGCCTTTGTACTTCAGAGTGAGCAGTGTTCTCTTTATTTGGGGGACTCAATAACCATGGCAACGTTTTGTCTGATCCGGTGTTGACAAGCCCATCCAATTTACTCCAGAGTTTGCATTATCATTTTCTCACCTATACCAACCAAGTTATCGCAGAACACATTCTCCAGCCCCTCATACACTCAGCATTCACACTGAGAACAGCGGTTTGTTTTCCTCACATGCCATTTCTAGCCAGCACAACCCTGCCTCACTACAGCTCATGCCAAGCTTCCCTGCTAACACAGGCCTGCCTGATGCTGACTCATGGGTATTGCCGTCTGTCCCTACATCTGGGATATTTTTGTTCAATTATTTTTTTCTCTGCGATAATAACATCTACATTGGCAGCAAGCAGGAAGAAAGCCATTATTTCTGAACTCAGGCAGTGACTGAGTGCATCTATTAGGAGCAACTCTGCAGCTAAACCCCACCAAAATCAGTGGGTATCCAATGATTAAGCACCTTTGACAGTGGGATAATTAGTGCATTGAGGCAGTTGCAAAACCCAGTCTCCCTAGCTCAACTTGGGCAGGTGAGTAGGAGAGTGCAAAACAGTGCAAAACAAAATAAGACAACACACAAACAATTTGAACATCTCCAAAGAATTAAAGTGTATACCATGGCTTTGCACATCTGTCGCTGGTGGCTGCTGCTTGGGTGCAGAAACTATTGCCTAGCAGCTCCATTGATTTCATTAACTCCTTCAACCCATCAGATGTACCACAGGTAGCAAGGTCCACGTTTTTTTTTTCAGTTTAGATTTGATGAATCCATACTTCTTTCTATTCTTAACTGACTGTTAGAAAGCCTGATCTCAATACTCCTGTCCCCATGATAGAGTTATCAACAACAAAAGATGGAAACCTTCTTTAGTTACTGTGGAAGAAAGCTTTGTACTTACTAAATCTTCCTAGTGTAATCACATTTTCAGCAGTTTTATAAGAAGTACAAGTATTTGTCACCACTTTGTGTTTAAAATATACAGTAGAATTTCCACTGGAGTAATTTTCTCTTTGCAAAGCCGCCACTCTTCCTTTTTGTATGATAGCAGTGATGGCAGGAGAGACCTCAAGAGTGAGATATAACAAAACACTGCCTTCAGATGGGACTGCAGTCAAGAGTGCTTGGTAAGAAAGCTTTATAAGCAAGCTGCTTCCTAGCTGAAGTTGCTATAGATATGTTAAAACCAACACACTGGCTGGTAATGAACTTCCTTGCCCTGCTTCCCCACCCTCAGAAATCTGTGGTGGCTGCTAGCTGAAAATAGTCTTCTGCATTCGCATGTTACATGTAAACAAACCGAAGTGTTTCTGAAAATATTTATTGTGGTGGTTGCTGTTCAAGATTCTCCTCTTAGAAAAAGCAAGTTGCAAACAAAACAGACCATGGCTGTTTACAAACACTGTACAAGTACTTCCAGAAAGCTTGCTATTCGGATTTGCGGGAGTTGGGAGATACCATACAAATGATCTGAAGTGCCCAGAAGTTCTTTATAAATACCAAAAGCTTTCTGAATGCTCTTTAAGCCCTCTATTGGAAACCAGTATATCTCGCATCCACACGGGTTTAGCCGGATGAATGGCAAACTCAAGAAAGCTGTCAATTAAAACAAAAATCGTAAAATGATAGACATGTTTAGACAAAGAATTATCCTCAGCTCTATCTGATGACTCTGACTCCTCTGCAAATTGCCTTGGAAGAGGAAAAAAAAGGTTCAGCCATCCATTGCTAGGCTACTTATTGCTACTTACTGAAGTGAAAATACACACGTGAGAAAATTGTTTACTATTATTTCCTGTCAAAAAAAGGGCCATTACCAGCTTATACAAGCAGGAGACAATTTTCAGGCTCAGTGTTTAGACACATTCTAGAAGAATGGGAAAGGAGGATGAATATGTAATAAATACAGCCTATATTGGCCAAAAAGTGCTAAAGGTCATTCCTTTACATGTGGAAATATCTGTGAGGAACTCCTAGCTTCCAGAGCAGTAGATACAGATCTAGGCCCACCCTTCAATTTGTCTGTGGGCTTGTCTTGTTTGTATAGGATAGGTTTGGACTTTGACTTAACTGGTCTATATGGCCATTTTCCCCAAAGGAAGATCAGATGTTTAAATAATTGTGCAGCAAAGGCATAAGTCAGGAAAATTACACAGGCCATGTCTGTAAGCTTTAAAGAAAATTAATAAATAAGAATACATTTGCCTTCCTAAATAAGGATGAAGAGAAAAATTAATTAAAACTAAGATGTGGGATAGTGTTCATCAAAAGTTAGGATGCCCAGTTGTATGAAAGGTGAGCTTTTACAGTGATTTTTTTTTTTCAGTTAGAAAGGCTTAATTTTGAATTATTTCAGAATAGATACTAACTTTCCTCATGGAGTTGTTGTCTAGGAAACCAATTTCTGTGTTTCACTGTGTGAAGTAGATTTTCTTGTGGGACTTCACCTCTGTGGCATGATATGAAGCTTATTTGGTGGGTGTGTGAAGTTACCACACAAATACAAAGCCTCCCTATAAATTTCAGAGGAGACTGAAAACTTGAACCACTGCTCCTGAAAAGCCCCGCATCAGGTTTGCTCTGTACCTGTTCTCTTGGCTCTCACAGTGCCCATGTGATTTGGAGTTGAACAACAGCCCTGACTTTTCTCAGCCTTTCATGTTTCCTCCCTTGTATTTCTTTCTACTTCCGTGATGGTTTTGAGAATGGTCAGACAGCAGTGACTTTGGAAATTGTTCGTGATGTAATATCCATGCACCACACTTCTTCAGAGCCATAAATAAACCCAGATTTTTTCCCCTGTATTTTCAGTTTGCTAAGCCCTATGGGCACCCTAATTACTGTCATTTTAGTTCTGTTATAATACAGTACAAAGTTCCAGAAAGCTTGTGAGGAAGACAGGATAGAGTATTCTTTCAATCTGTTTATACAGAAACACAGTATTTCTTTATTTCATTGTTGCTGTTTGTGTGTGTATCCTTTTTTTTTTTTTCCAGGCAGTAACAGGAAAAGCTGATGGGGAGAAATTACTTTTCAACCAGGTGAAATACACTTTGGGAGAGAAGAAAGTGCACGTGGGTGAGAAGCTGTTTAGCGTCCCCTAACATACAATCTCTCCCCTCATTTGGTAGCTTGTTTCATACCTCTCTCTGCAGGTTGTACTCTCTCAGGTATTTTTTCTGGTGACTGTGAAAATATGTGTACATCAAAGGCTCCGTAACAGCACTGAAAAACAACACATCTGTTTTAAAAATCCTTGGAAATCCTTTCAGGTTAAGGTATACTGTTGGTCACCCAGCAATGCTGCCCAGCGGAAGACTGTAGCTAGCAGGTAGACCTTGATCTATTTTTTGAAACAGGATTAGAAGCATGTTCAAAGATACAAAGACAGAAGAGGACTGTTAAAACCGGAAAATAGTTAAAACCATTGCAGAAAAAGTTAATCAAGAGCTGATTTGTGAATTTGTTGCTCAGTGTATAGGATAGACTCGTAGAGTTTTTTAAGATTGGAGAGAGTCTGATGAAAAATTATCTTCTCTGCTGATCAGAAAAACTTCCTGTTTACTGGAGACAGAGAATGAATTGCAAAACATATGGATCTGTAAAATGAGATTTCATTAAAGCACTTAAACACAAGTCTTGATGTCCGTACGAAAGCAGAAGGAAGATACAGAATAAAGAATCATGTGACTTCCTAAACTTGCCAGGAAAGCTTGCTAGCAACAAAACCTGAGTAGCTCTGAATAGTGTACTTGTTTTGTTACTGGGAAGAACATGATTAAGATGGGGGCATCTGGGCCACCCTGAGCAATCGCAGCTCTTATTGTGCCCTCTCCAAGTATTAGATCAAAACTGGGATATAAGTTAGACATGGATATGTAACAAGCCTAACTCCAGGTTGTGCATTGATGGGTATGTACAGAGCTTCCCCTGGCTTATGAGAACTGATAATAATAAACTCATTGAGTGGTATCTATCTCATGTCAAATTACCTGATGTCAGCTGCCTGTGATTGTGAATACTCTTTTGCAATAACTTACTGTGGAAAAAAATGGAATCCTTGTCTAAGTAAGAACCACTCAGTCGAATTTAAGCCAAGTAATTACAAAATATTTGTTTAAGAAAATAATGAGATTACATTTTGCATTTAAAAATCCCAAGGTAGATTTAAATACTGCAGAAAAAATGTCCAACAGTTTTTCAGTATAAATTGAGGGAAGCTAAAAATGAGGAGTTGGTTTTGTAACCCTTTAGTTCTTCTAACTGTATTGAACATGAAGAGGGCAGTGCTAGTGGCAGTATTAGCATGCCAATTTTTTTGAATCTCAGGCTTAAGTGGTTATAGCAATGAATAAATACCAAACTGTATGTGTCACTCCTATCTGACAGAATAGAGCTACATGGAGAAACACGTGCATAGCAGGCAGTGCAGTAATCGTGAAAAGAGCGATATGTTTGACAAAAGTAAATTAACATTTACTTTATATATAAAAAGTTGAAGTAACAGAGAAGTAGAAGTGCCTGACAGCACTGACAGGTTAAGAGCCAGACTCCTGCTCAAGTCTTCTTGCCTTGAAACAACATCATGTTGTGTCTGTACATTTGACTTTCAGGCCACTCTAAGGTGTGCTTGTGAGCATCATAGCCTGCAACCAGTGCAATTATTAAGAGCAGCAATGCCTGTTTGCCATCTGTGGAGAGTGTCACCAAACTAGTGAATGCTGGTACCTTGTCAAAGGCACCATGAGTGATAGGGTGGGTTGCTGATCTCAGGATGAATTGAAGCCTATAACCCGTTATGATGGTGTCTTTGTAAACTGAATAGATCTTGCTTTTTAACTACTGACTTTAGTCCTCATAATGATGTCTGTGAGAAAAAGACCATCTTGGAGTACTCTTTTATCACCATATAGTTTACTATTTTTCTTTCCACAATTATTTTCAAAAGTGCTGGCAACGACAACCCCTTCCCAGCTAACATCTTCAATGAGAAATTTTTGTTTGACTTTTGATCATTCCCCAGCATGATGGCTATCATTTGCAGAGTTACAGCAGCAGCCATGTGCTCATGTGTGCTGAGAACAGCATGCTGCAAGTGCTGATGTTGTTGGACCTGTCTCTCCAACTTGACAGGATTGATCACAGCAGTTTACCTCTCAAGTGGTCAATACTTCTGCAGTATTTCAACCTTTCTGTACTGAATCACATACAGTTTCATGCTTTTAACTTGCTTTTCACTCCAAACACACTGTGAAATCTCACAAGGGCTCAATTCTTACATCCATGCTGCTCTGAGCTTCTACATTTCTTTGGTGAAGGCAGCATGCATCATAATTTCCACCATCATTGTTATGCTGATGATTCACTGGTTCATTTATCAAATATTTGCTTTGGTAATTTGCTTTCAAATCCTATTCCTTCCATAATCCAGGAGCGTTAAAAGAATTGCCTTGGGAACAGCACCTTTCTCTACCACCTCAGTACACTTCTGTGTTTGTTTTTAAGGTCTGTTGTGTGATCTCTGATCTGCTTTGTCTTATGAACTTCACAAGCGTGGTTGAATTCCCATGCACCAATTTAGGGTCTGATCTGTGAACATATCATTTCAGTTGCTCCCAGAAAGCTGATTCATGTAGGCCTTAAAAAATTTAACTCTCCTTTTGGGGTAGCTTCCCTTCAAGGGTGTACCTGAATAGCTTCCCTTTCCCATTTCTCAGACAGTTGTGTCTTTTTCTGTGTCACAGAGGTTGCAATTGAAAATTCCAGGCTTTTCTGCCTGGTCTGGGGACAGCTGGCTTGAGTGCAGTGTGAACAGGAACAATTTTTAGATGCTGGGTTTCACATGAAACCAAAAAGTACCACAAACACTCAGTGCTGAGAATAAATGAGAGACTGCTGTGCGTCTCAGCACAAAAACTAACTTCAGTAAAACTACACTTTCTGGTAACTACAGAGATCCTTGTTCCTAATTTGGCATCATATATTACTTTATATATTTTGATTATGAAAAGTAATGTAAAATATATTGAATGATTCTGTTTTCCCCTCCTCCTGGGATCGCTTTGGTGTCCAATATTTTCTTTTTGGAGAGGGACTAATTGACACAGCATTTCGAACAATTAGCTTGAAACTATGTGTTCCTCTGGAGCCCCCAAAATTCTTGAAGCTAAACACTTTAAAATTCAAAGAGACTTTGCTCAAGTACATGGATGCAAAAGTGCTCACAGAAAGAGTTGCAACCCTTTTTAAAAATCACCTCAGTGTCACCTGTTGCATTACAAGACTAACTCTCCTTTCAGCTAGCAGATTGAAATTGCACATTTTGAAGTCACAAAACTTCCCTTTATTCTCCTAGGAGTTGAGAGCCCAATTTCTCCAAAAAACTATCCAGACTGTTGAACTGCTATAATACTTCAGAAAATAGTCACATTTTGCTTTGGAAACTCTCTCTGATTTACTTGTATGGTGCCAGTATTACAGGAATTACCAGATATTCCTCCAAATCTAAAATCCTCCAAATTAAATGTCTTTATTGCACATGTGTCCTCACAATCCTTTCATCCTACCATATGGAATGAGCTCAGGATTTACAGCAACTAATTTGATAATTATCCTATTGTGCAGATGTACGGAAGGGTAACAATTCAAGTCTCAAAGACAAATCCAATGAAAATAAAAGGAAAGCATCTTTCTTTGTCTGGCTTCTCCTACCTTTGTGCCAAGACCATCTAAAACAGTTTTCCCCATTAAGGTTAAAACAAACAGCTTGATTCTTAAGTATAGCAATTATTTTTGAGTGCTCTGGTGAGTATAATTACACTGTCAAGAGTTCACTTATGTTCCACTGGTAGCCATGTGGCTCTGCTTCAGACCTCCAATTTCTCTCTCCTACAGTATCTACGCCCTTTAAATGGTTTTAGCATTGCTACTAGTCTAATACATCTGTGCTCATGCAGTAATGAGCCATAGGTCACCTGCCTGCAACTGTAACTTAGCACTGAGCAGACAAATATGACAGGGTCCCCAGGGGCTCCTGCTCTCTGCTTCCTAACAGGTGGCCGCACGACAGGATCCAATCTTGGGAATGCCACCAGAAAATGAAAGTGGGAGTGTGAGAAAAAGGATAAACTATTTTGAGAATGTACAACTAAAAAGCCCACCCTTATAAGCCAAGGTGTGAGATGCATCCTGGTAACAATACAAGGAAGGATGGTACTGAAGTGAGAGAAGTCAGCATTAAGGGAGGTGCCTCACAGAGAAAGGGGACACGTACTGTCATGTGAAGAGATACAGAAGCAGAGGAGAAACATATAGAGAAAAGTAGGATTAAGAGCAAAAGAAAATACAAGGATAAAATTATTGTGGACAATGATTCATTAGTTAGTTTTCATGGGATCTGTGTGATTTCCAGAATGCTAAAGCTCAGCTCAAGGTATGCTTCAAAATAGACTCAGGTCTTCTCAAGGAAGGAGGAATGAGCCCATCTGGTGAGCAAGATAAAACAAAGAGCAGGAGAGACACTGATAAAGTATTTTTGTCCTACCACTGACTTTCTTTCTGTGTGACTCCAGCTGTACATCAGCTAGACAGCACTATTGTACCCAGTCAATACACCCCCTTGACCAAAGTTAATCACTGATATAAGATTTGATTGTTTAATGCCATATGGGGAAGAACAGAAAGATTTTTGTGATGAGCAGAGCATGTTTGCATATGCTGCTGCTTCTTTTAACTTGTATCAATTTGTCTCTGTGCTATTCTGTAGAAACCTATTACAAATTGCTACTGCCTGGTTTCTTCCCCACCAACATATGTTATTATAGCTCGTGTTACACGAAACAGGAGTGGGAGAGACAAAGTAAGTCTTGGGGGAGGCAGAGTGGAAAAAGATGGTGTTCCTTTAGAGGTAAAGCCTGAAAAGAGATGAAACACCTTGGGGCCCATGAAGGTTGTTCTGAAAAAGTGTCTTGACTCAACTGTGAAAAATTTAGTCACAGGATCAGCCCATCTGCTCTGCTTGGTCCCCTCCAATTTGCCACTTCCAAGGACAGAACATCCCTCTGCTTGGGAGATGTGGGGGAGACCTATTTTTCATCAGGAAGCAGGAGTACGTTTTCGTAGTGGTTTGAAAGGTAGAGATGACATCCCTTTGGGAGCTCAGTTTGACCTTCTCTCCCCACCTGTACTGTAAAATGGACATCTGTCTGAGAAATCCTGAAAACAGCAAAGGCAACACGAAGACCTAGTGAGAGCATGTCCTACTCCCTGATCCAAAGGGATAGGAAAGTCCCTGCACAGTAATTTTAAGAGTGTATGACCTGGGAAAGAGCTGGCGTCCAACATTCCTTGGGAAAGCTTGCATGCACCTGCTGTTTGTGTGGTTTGAGAGACCCCTGGAGCTGCAATTACTTGGCTATGGGTGTGTTGACTTAATTGTTAAAGTTACAGAAGGAATAGACAGGGCACAGAGATGAACACAAAATGTATTTTGGACCACTTGTTTCATTTGGTTTTTATCCCTTTTATTGGGTGTCACTGTTGTTGCAATTTGTGGCCTAATTTTTCCCTGTGTGCCATTCTCTCTCTGTGCTCTGATTTCATTTTCTAACTAGTATTTTTGGCAATACTATGATTGTCAAGCATGCAATGAATCTTTTTCTGCTGTTCTTTCCAAAAGCTCAAGAAAGCATCAGATGGTCTGAGTCAGCACTGTTCCACTGATTTCTAAACAGGTGAAACAAAGTTGGTTTGAGGGGTTGGTATGACAGGGCACTGAAGGGAAGAGGAACTTTCCCATATCATTACAACACAAAATTAATAGTGATAAATATGATTCTATTTCTCATTTTTTTGACCAGTGCTGTTGAATCAAAATAGATATTAGAAAAGCTTTCCAATTTGCAGTCTCCTGTGATATGACACTTTGTTGACAGAAAGATAATTTATTTGCTTTTCCAGTATTTCTGCACATCTCATGCTTGTCACATGGTGACAAGTCTTCCTGATTCATCCGGTCTCTGTAGAAAAATGTACCTCCTTTTCTTGGTTTTTCGTAAGATCAGTACATGGGTCCCTTCCAACTCAAGTTATTCTGTGAATCTATGATTCTATTCCTTCCCCCCACTCCACTGCAAGTGATACAGGATAAGCATGGGATTAAAGATTAAAACAAACGAGTGAAAAACCATGTTTATTGATTGCCTGGCTGTGTTGACAAAAGTCTACTCAGACACACTGTAAAATGCAGAGGTTGCAGCAAGGTGCATCAAGTGTGGATTTTGCTTGTCGCAGGCAGCATAAGAGTGGAGTGAGTATTGACTGATTTTATCAGATTAAGCAAGAGACAGAGGAAGATGCAAAAGTCAGCATGAAATTAAGGTGAACATATGAATGCTTTTCCTTGTAAACAGTCTACTTAAAGCTGACAAACCAGTCTCTCCCTGTGATTTGACCTGTTTCGGGAAATTGCTTTCACATTCAGGGTGAGAATTCTCAGGGCTCAAAAAATGCACTGCGATTGCATAAAATAATTAACTTGAGTTTTCTTGATTCTGATTTTATTTGCCTGATTTTCTAGCTCTCAGATCTTTTGCCTGAAAAGTCAGGGGTAGAAATTCCATGTGTGTGGAATGGATTGGTGGGAAACACAAGTTTTGTGTAAATGTTAAGGTTTTCATGTAAATGCTGGCTTTATGATCTAGACCTTCAAGAAGGAGTCTTCTTGAAGCTTCTCAGAGGCTTAACAAGATGTCAAGTTTCTGTACCACAGCTGGTAAGTTGTGATCTACATTAACCACATCTTGAATAGGCTTGCCCATCCTTCTTTTCTTCTGACACAGCATTTACGACTGTCTTGCTGTTGTTTAATATGAGTGCAACAATTATCTGTTATGAAATTCAGGGATACGGTAACAATAAACTGTCAGAAGAATCAGTAAGTCTGCATGTGAAAATAACCATATGATGCTTTTGTTACCAGATCTTAAGTATGCAAAGCTCAGTTCTGTATCCTACCCAGTTAACACTTTGCATTTAAATGTAACTCACAGTTAGTGACAGATGCTGAAATAAATATACAAGTAGGGAGGTGAAGGTATTAGTTTATATACAGTCATTTATCTTCTGATAGCACGAGCAAAGCTAAAGTCAGATACAGTTAAATGAACTGAAGCTTTAACAGTGCCTTTTGAACTGCTTGAATTAGCAAAATCAATCCTCATAAATTAAACTATCATTGATCTATGATACAATTAAGCTCTATAATCAAAATACACTATTGGTGCATGCAGCATAACTGTGCTTGTTCCAACGCTGAATTTTAACCACTACTGGCTAACTGCTCCTGCAATATTCTGTAAGGCTCCCATCTGGCATGGGAGATGCTAACATTATGATACAGTATTTCTTTTCCATTTTTCAATTTAGGCTGACATCTGCTGGTCTCCACAAATGGCAGGCAACCCTGCTGAATGCAAACCAATTTGAGGCTGCAGCTCTTCATGTTTTCCCTTTGTCATTTTTCCAGAGCTGGGAATGGTAACCAAGCCACTTAATTACAAAGGAAATTCATGCAGAATAATAAGCCTGTGGAAGAAGAAAGGCAGGAACAATACTGTGTAAAAGAAAATGAGTTTGACATGATAAATTACATGCATGCACGCCCAATGCACTGTGCAAGCACTTAAAGGAGCCAATAGCAGCTACTATATATTGGCCAATTAGACCTACACAAGAAAGGTGTTATTTAAGGGCACCACACTGTGGGTTGTAATGAGGAGGCTGCAGATGGGAGTTCTCTTTTACACTCTCAATAAGGTTAAAGAGAAGGGGAGTGGCAGGACATTGGGCAATCAGCACCTCATGTTTGACCAGTCATATGGCAGTAGTCAAAAAGTGCCTGGCGTTGGAGGTGAGGAATTCCTTCAGGAGCTACCAGTACTCCAAGTGAAGTGCTACGCCCATTTGGCCAGAAGCAGCTGCTCTCCACCACTATGATTAAATGAAACAAGAGGCACCTCCAGATTCCCTGCTTCTTGTAGGTTTCTTACCTCAAGTTTTTAGAAAAATGAGCCTTTTGGCACCTTACGTTGACTGCAGCACTCCTTGCCCAGGCAATTCAAGGATATCTCCAGTGGTCCACCTTCTGCTTGTGTGAACTATGAGTTGAATTGTTTCCCAGTTGTTATTTTGGACAGGAATTCACAAACACCTGCTTTCCAACTGCAATTTTGAAATCCTGAATAAAAGCAGTCATCTCTGAATGAGCTGTGGATCTGTGGAGGTACTGATGCTTGAGTTGTGATGCAGATTTGGATAGGCAGTGTTTCCTGATCCCCCTACGGTAGTTTGTTGTGCACTTTGAAGACCAAACAGTTTGCAAAATTTTTGCTCTTGTCACCTTTGATTTCAATTTGTTCCAGCTCTTTGAAGCAGCTGGTGTCCCTGCTTACCTCAGCAGCTTTATTTCCCATTCAAGTTGCTCCCTTTGCATCCCCAAAGATATTTTGTAAGCAAACTGAAGACAAAAGGGAAGCATTAATAATGGGATAGAAGGTATTCCTCTAACGTCAGGGTGTTTCAAGTGTAGGCCACTGACAATAAGCATTGTCCATGCCACCTACAGGCTGCCTGGCCTTCAGTAATAGATGCATGAGTCAGAGTATCTCCCTGTTCTTCCCGTGGTGACTAACTCTGCTTTTCAACAGGGTGATTACACTCTGTTGGTCATCCCAGCTAATGTCCTGACACATTTCAACACCTAAGTCATTGCACAGGGCAGATGCACTTTAAATCCTGCACTGGAGATCCCCTGAGCTGATTTTGGTTTTGTAGGGTGTTGAAAATATGCGGTACTAGTTGTGATAACTCATGATGATGACATTTATCCTTTGGAAACTGGTTTGAAGTTTCTGCTTCCTTACAGCTGTAGCTTAGAGGAGACAAGAAAGTCTGAACCACTGATAAAGGAGAGCCCTTCCAAAGCTGCCACATCAGTAAGCCATCACTGCTGGTGAGGCGCTGAGGTGCAGCCACATAGCACACAAAGAAAGAGAGAAAGGGCAGATAAGATCTAGGTCCTTACATCTCACAAGTGTTAAGGATCCTCCAGCTGATCCTGCCCAGAAAAGGAGAAAGCCTCCCTGCTTTGGGGAGTAAGGATCAGAGAAACATGTGCAGTTTATACATGCCGCTAGTATTTCAGCCAGAAATCTGAAGTCAAATTGAGTTTTGGCACAAGTTTAGTGACGGTTGTTAATTAGAATTAACTGTTATTTTCTGTTAGGTGCTGACAGACTTGAGAGGAGACAGTGCCACTCCCAAGCATGATAACAACCACGTAAATCATCAGTTGTTACCAATAATCCTGATCCCCAGGTGCTAAGGTGCAGCTGAGGTACAGACTTGGGCTTGATGAAGATCCTGCAGATAATGCTTGGTTAGTATTGATGTAATGTAGAAGACAGGAGAGTTCTTCACATTTCTTTTGCTAAGGAAATTCTGCAGCACTTACCAGAACAAAATGCGATTTCAAAGTGTCAGCCTTCTGGATCCTGACTGTGAAAATGTATTCAGGAAGATAGGCAAGCTACCTAGCAAGGTGAGTTTTTCCTCTTAATGCTTCAAATCATACCAGTTACATACACTAGAAAGCTACAGGACTCAAGCTGGCACAAAAGTTTGTCTTCACTTTTTTAAGATAAACGGGGTGGGGTGGTGTTTGTTTGTTTGTTTGGGTTTGTTTTGTGGTTTTTTTGTCATTTAGGTTACTGTTTAGAGTTTTAAATACTCTTTATAAAAATAATATAAAAATATTAGCAAACTTTAAAGCAAGTGCCATGGCAACATCAGTGAAGCCATAAAGAAAATCCTTAAACTACCTTAAGCCTTTAAATGAATTGTTATAAAGCAGTTTGGACTGTTATGTAAGTAACCGCAGTGACATTAGGTGCTTCTTCAGGTTAAAGCCCTTTGAATGCTCCCAACAGCTCTGAATTGCAGTTCAGATTGCTCTGTGTAGTTGCTTCCAGGCAAAAAGGCACGCATTTACCACGGAATTGCTTTTCAACTGCTTGTGTGTTTCTTTCACTCTCAGATTCTGCAGCTGCACTGTTTCTATCAGGTGTTTAATAGTGACATTAATATACTGGCAGGTACACCCAGCCATGTTGCAATTTACTAGAGCTGATGGGGAAATGTTCTCAGAGCTACACTTGCAAAATGTAGCTGTTTTATAACTTTCATGATTGAAAGCTATTCTTGAAAACTTCACCTCTCTGAGAGTGCTGATAGACAATTTTCCCTTCCATTCATTCCTCTGCTTATCGTAATAGATACTTTCAGCACAGATCAGTGAACTGTAAATCTGAACAGACTCCTCAGCATTTCATACAGTAAAAGAGAAGCACCAGAGAATTCAAATTTGTTACAAAGCTTAAATAAATTATAGCACAAGTATCTCGCTAAGATGCATTTCAAGCTCCAAAACTTCAATATCAGAGCCAAAAAACTCCTCAGGCCAAGTTTTATATCTGCCTGATGCTATGCTTTGCGAAGCAGACTTTAAATGGAGTGATACACTGAATGGCTGAATGGACCTCTGAAATTCTCATTTAAATGAAGTCCTGTAAATGCAGGGTGATGTTTAGTTGGTTGTGCATCCTGGATTCAGGTAATAATGGTGGGGGCTAAAACCACCATGTGTGTACAAACAGAAATTCTGTGTATGTACAAGGTATATCAGACTAATGGTGTGACCAAAAATTTGTCAAGAATTTAGCCAAAAGCCAAAACAACTCTTCCCCAGCCATGTTGCCTCTTGTCATTAGTGGAAAACATTACTGTGGATTTGACTTTGTTACAGTTTCAAGCCACAGAGCAAGATACATTTAAGATAGAACTATGGTGTGTGGTCTTTTACTACTAGTTCACTACTTTTTTTGTACAAACCTCTTTTGAAATTTAATGATATTGCAGCAATGGCTTTTAATGTGGAAGCTGAGGTAGGTAATTTCATATTTGTGAAAACTGTACAGTACTGCCTAAGGATTTAGGATATGCTGTAATAACATCTAATTTCGTGTCATCTCACACGTTCAGCTTGCATATGTGCTGGCCCCCTTACACAATCTCTCTGACAGTGGCATCACTACTAATGAACAAGGCCCGTAATTGTTAATTTTCATTGACTTTGAGTATAATCAGGTTTAGAGGATTTTAATTGATCAGGGTCTCATTTGAACTGCCATGCAGTTTTATATTCTGGAATCCTACAGAAATGAGCATAGTCAGGATCCAGAACCACAGCAGTTCAGCTGTGCTAGGCTTTTTTCAGATACTCAACTAACAACAAGAATCCTCCTTGCCATTTTAGTATTTTCTTATGAAACAATCAATTTTTTTCCCCGTTGGAGCTCATTAGCTAAAAACTCTCACTGATCAAAATTGAAGATAATAATACCTGAGGGCTTTTAAAATTGCTGAGACAAGTATAGAGCTGATAATCCCTGAACTCCAAAAAAGAAAGACAGATGGGAATAGCTGGACCCAATCTTCTAGATGACCTTTCAGTCAAGTCAGAGAAAACTCTCTGAACAGTTTGGAGAGAGGAAGGAAAAGTTCATATTTCACAGCAATGTCATGAATAGAAGAGGTTCCCAAGCAGAAGTGTGACTTCCTGCCTCTGAATCCATTTTTCTACAGACAATGTAATCTTTTGGATCAGTTTCTAGCCACTTTAAAACTCCTGGTCTGATTTACCACTGCCTTCTGCTTTGTCCCTTTTGTGCCAGTAGAAGCAGTTGTGAGACTTGTTAGAAGAGCTCAGATGGTCACACATCCTGCAGTTTGCCTCTGATGACTAAGTTTAGGACACTGATGGTGACCTGATAGAGGGATCCTGGAGGGGCATCTGCAACAGAGAGCAAGATGAGGACCTCTTTTCACAACAGAGCTCAGGGCAGCACAGGTCAAGTGAAGCCACTCCTGAGACATCCAGCTGTGAGACAGGAGTGGGATGTAAATTGGTGGAGCTGCTCCAAGTCCTGCTGGGATAGCTGATCACAGACTGACTAGCTCAGGGGATTTGGAGGCTGCAGGGTGCATGCAAATCCTCTGTAAGCCTCAGCAGTGAAGAGCTCAGACCAAAAACCTTCAGTGCTGCTGTAGAGTCTCTGCCTCTGTCCCCGTTCAACTCCCACAAGAATGCTTAAGCAGCAAAGCTTAAGCTTAATCGAGTTATGTGAGCCAGTAAACTTCACTGCACTTCTTATTGCCCAACCACAATGATATGCTTCTAATATGGTTTGCTTAAAATCAGGATGGGGATTTTTATGTATTTCATCTAGCACAGTCTCTCCACTTCCTGAACTCGCTGCTCTGCAACTCAGGTGGACTCGGGGCTGCTTGGTGTGTATGTCTGTGAGGAACTTTATGAACTGCACAGCTTTCACTTGACCTCAGGCTCCAGAAGAACATCAGGATCAGACTCTGAATATCTGAATTAAAGGCTTAACTTTGAAAAGTGCACAGTCAAAGTGCTCAGAAGGTCTGTGGGGTGCACAAAGCACGTGATTGTGCACTTAGACCCCTTCCATTTGTTGCCATCAACCAAGGCTGAAAGAAAGTGATTGTGTTGCCTAAACAATAACCTGGAATGAGGACTAAAGCAGCAAAAGTTCTTGTTAAAGTTCAGTTTCAGAGAAGCTGGCCCTTCGACCTCACCTTTCTACCTTAGCTTCATAGTAATAAGAGAAACAGTGAGCTCTCCCTCATGATAACTGAGCTCACCCAGTTCCCTTCCTGTTGCAGTGTCTACAGTCCTTGCTGTTTTTTAAAAGCAGCACCTGTAAAAATTACCAAGTCCTAAGACAGGCAGGACTTCAACTCTGTGGGCACCACTGACATTCTTGGGGGCACATCTTTCTCAATCCTGGCCCTCACCAGCCCGTGCTTCCCACCTCCTGGTGAGCACAGGAGGAACAGCTTGTGTCTCAAAGCGATGTGACTCCCAGGCATCTTTCTTCATGATTCACCCAGAAACTTTTAATTTGTAGAGCTGACATATTAACTCCAGTGGCCTAAAAGAATAAATGAGTAATACTGTGGGGTCTTCCGTTCAACAACAGGAATGTTTTCCCAAAGATCTCTTTTTTAATTGAAGCCATTTGTCATCTTGAATGTAGAATGTATTCATTAGAAAGCAGCACCTCAGAGGGGATTGGAGAGCTCAGGACATTAGTAACAGGGTACAAAGCCTTTTGCCTCCAGGTTGCCAGTTTCAAATCTGGCCATGTCACTATTGATCAGAAGAAGTCATTAAAGGCTGACAGATGTTTGGCTTCTTATAGAGAAGTGACATTGTCAGATTAGTCAAATTCTTTGTTAAGAGATATGTCTCTACTCACACACACACAAAAATCCTCATTAGCACCTTGTTGGTAGTCCTTGCAGCATCAGTAAGAACAGGGTAAGCTTGTTTATGCAAAATCAGAACAGAGGGATTTTTGAGCCATGTGAAGGTTGATTGAAACCATTTTCAAAGAATCTGATGATGCACTTTAAAACTTCCAAGTTGATTTTGTGCTGCATAATATAAAATGAATCCTTCTTAAAATATTTGCCACACTTCGATCAATATAATTTATTTTTTTTTAGGAATCTGAGAACTGAGATTTTTTTTTTAATAGCATCAGCAATATGTGTATTAGCAGTAAAACATGTTCTTAGCAAAAAAAAGGCATCTGAAATAGCTTAAAAAAATGAACAGTAATACTGAATATATTTTACTCAGTAACTTTCAGATTAAGGCCAAAAATATTCTTAGTCCTGTGATGTGTGTATTTTGCAGATTTTGCTGACTGATACTTAGGGGACAAAAGAAACTTACAAAATCACCAGGAGCACTTCAGCTCAGGCTGCAGGAACTCGTATTTGTAGTTTGGATTAAACCCTTGCTCCACAGACCAGAGTGGCCACCAATGGTGACAGCAGACATCACCTTTTCTAAGGTTCTGTTACCTCTTTAGCATAACCTCTGTCTTTTAAAATCACTTGGGAGAGTGTACATGCAAATTTTCAAATGTAGGCTCTTAGACAGATCCTGTGTTCTTTTGAAGATCCTACAAGGAAGATAATTCAGCTTGGAACTGGACTTCCTCCACAAAGGCTCCACCAGGGCTCAAAGGGACAAATAATCTGTGGGGGAAATATACTCCAATGCTTCTCTGGAGTAGAGGAAAAGCAATGCCAGAAATCCAGTGGGAGCTCAATTTGCCATAGGGAAGAAAATGTTGGGTTTTTGTCAGCTTTGCAGCCTGTGCTGCAAATCGAGTTTGAGACAGAAAAAATGCTTTGGGGTGTTCATACTTTTTACATCACCAGCAATAAATATCAAAGCTGGGTTGATAATGTTGTTAGCATGGAAGGCACAGGTGACATTGATTCTCTATTGCAAACAGCAGGTAGAGCATCTCTTGGTCAGTGAGACTGGTAGGCAGGAGTTCATGATATTGTGGTTTTGATTCCAGGCCAAATTCTGTTTTTAGAGGACTGAATTAGATTCTTCCCTGAGTTAAACTTGGCTCTGCAGGAGCTTTGTGCAAGGTCTTCTTTTAAACAATTGTAACCTCTCTGCAATTATAGGGTGTGAAAGCAGTAATACCTTTGTGCTGGTCTGGGTTGTTCTGAGAAACGCCAAATCACTAGCACACCCTGTTATATCTTTTAAGCAATTACAGCACGTGACTTCATCTCTTTCTATGTCAAGAACATTTGTTGTTAAATGCCGCAAGGATATGGGAAGGTGTGCCAAGGCTTCTGTGCACCTTCAGCTGTTCTCAAGGTGATGACTTAAAAATGGCAATTTAGCCTTTGCAGAGTACAGAACAGCACATGCTATTCAAGTCTTGGGCAAAAAGATTAGATAACATGTTGTGTTTTAGAGTTGAGGATTATTGAATCGCTGGGCCGGGGGGGGGGGGGGAAGGATGAGCAAGTGTCACAACACTTCATCTACCAAACTTGGCTGATTTGATTTTTCTTATCCATGAGGAGATTTAACCTACCTGATATACTATCTCTTTAAGGTCTAAGTAATATTGGGTTTACAAGAAGTAATATTTCAGTATGTGTATTTCAAAATCTGGCTTGCCTAGAAGTCACATCAGCCATAAGTAATGCACACACAGTACTTAGGATCCCATAAATATGATGACCTGCTTGTGTCCCAGCAATGTGGAAGGCAGTAGTCCAGAGCAGGCCTATGGAATTCTTAGGTCTCTAATAGGGAAAACAAAAAGACAAATGTTTTTATGTATTTTAATGGGGAAAAAAGACATCAATGGGAAGCTCTAAATTAGTTATTGTGGTGATGGATGTTGCATTATGGACCTGCATGTGTGCCTCAGGCTTTTACGGGCTTGTAATTACATTAGGAGATATTGTTTTGACCTAGACATAACTGTACAGGGTATTTACTATTATTCTTCTGCTTGAGATACACAAAACCCAGTGAAAAGTTTCAAATACTATATGCCAAACGTATATCTGACAACATACAGAATAGAGAGTCTCTGATGACAAAAGGAACAAAGATGGCAGTAGAATCTATTTCAGGGTGGATCGGCGAATGGGAATATTGATGGTTTCATGGAAGTAATTTAACTTGTCTTTCTGTGATGGTGTAGCTAAACTGAACTTTATTCCACCACTCTGGGCCACCAGCCTTCCCAGAGGCAGCAAGTCCCAATGGCCATGGAGAACTTAGACTGTTTCAAGATAGTGGGACAGATTAAGTCAAATCACCACTGAAGGCATTTCAGAGCAACCTGGCTAACTTTTCTAAGTGGCCTCAAAGCCTTCACACATCCTAGAAAAGCTGCTTAACTAGGATGTTGCAATGAAGTACTGTTCTAAAATAATCATGAATGTTCATAAAGCAGATGAAAGACTCCAAGTGGCACAGCAGAGCTAAGTCAGAAGGCTAAAGTAGCAAGACACATGATTTGTTTAAGACTTTCTCTCCACTTAAATTATTTTTTTTCTTTCTCAAATGAAAAATGAAACAATACCTTGAAACAAAACCTTAAACAAAAAGCTAAGAAGGTCAAAATTAAGGACTTTAAAAGTCTTGTAAAAATATAATATTTCTGTTACAAAGTAAACATAGAAACAGAGGATATAAGGATAAAAATTTAAAAAGAAAACATAAGGAGTTAAAAATACAGCTTTTTTAGTATTGTTTCAGCTAGACCCAATGGTCAGGCAAAGGTAGCCATGCAGCAAATTAAAAAAAAAACAGTGGCTACGAAGGATTACGATTTCAAGGAAGAAAAGGAGAAACATGTAGTACAGCTTGGAAGGCACAGCTATTCTGAAGATACAGAATATGCTATGCTCCAGGAGGTACTGGCACACAGAAGGGAAAACTAAGCATTTTCAAAAAAAAAAAGGAAGGGGATAAACCCCAAAATCAATTGAGAGTTTATGCAGTGGATGGCTTCACTTGCATTTCTCATTTGTTTCCCATCAGGTTTCCTTTTTATATCAGTACATACTATACATAGCTGAAGTGTAAACACCTGATTTTATTTTCTTAGTGATTTCTTTGCATTTTCTGCAAAGCCTCCAAACACTGAGTCAGAGAAAGACATAAAGTCTATGTAGCCTGAACTACAACTTTTTGAGGCACTGAAATAGTTGTCAGTATGACCAAGATGTACCTTACAGGGTAAGCAAAGGGAAAAGAAAAGAAAGCAGTTATCATGCCATTGATGTAGTAGTTACTCTGTGTCGCTGCTTTGGGCAGTGCTATTTTAGCCTTTGTCTACTCCAGCTGCTCCCAAGAGCCTGTAGTGTCCCAGGGAAGCTGCCCCCTTCATCAGGTGCTGTCCCTACTCCTTCACCCTTTCCAGGAAGAAGCCAACTGCAAAACTTAGGCTGGTTATCTCCAGGACTTGCATGGTGAAGTGGTCTGTGCACACACACACACTTTCTTGAGCCATGGCTGTGAACAACTAATCACTCTTTAAGCTTACTAACCTCTTTGCCTCGGCCGTATGTTGGGGTTAAAATTCCTGCTGATAAGATTAAGTGCTGTCTTGGATTGGGGCCTACATAAATAATAATGCTATTTCCACAGTTGCACTCATTAGAATGAAATGTAAAAAAAGGATGTCGGTCTTCCTGCTGTGGGATGTCAGCCAGATGCTAATTGTTTGTGATCAGAAAGAAGTTCTCATCTTGCAGTCCTTTAGGGATCTATGTTTGTTGATATAATTACATTTTGCACTTGCACTGAACTCCAATGCATTTATCTCCAGTGTTTGAGCTAGATTTTTACACTGGATAGCTGCATGAAACTCCAGGTTGTACTAACTGCATTTCATGTTTAGCTTTCTTATAAGGTTGTATTTTCAATCCGAGTGGCACCCACTATAAAATCCTTCTGAATGGTCAAGACAGTCACACCTCAGATTTAATCCCCTCATTATTAAGCTAATGTGTTTTCCCCACTGTCACATTAGCTGTGACTCACTACTCCTTTCTGTTAACCAGAAATCCATTATATTAATGTTAGTTTGAGAAGTGCAATAAAATCACTCCAGTAATATTTATTTTAAAAATTCATCATTGAACACCTCAGAAACAGAGTGGCTAAGTCTGTTATTTTACTGAGCAATCTAAGAACAAACATCTGTTAGAGACTGAACACTGAATTTGCGGCTTTAATCTTTAGGGGTGTTCTGTGCCCTGTCACCACCTTAGGCACAAAAAATGTGAAGCACAAGCCTAATTTTAGGCACACTTGCAATTCTTCCGGAGTGACTAAATACTTTGGTTGCTTTAGTTGTGTGTTGGCAGACTGAGGAGACCTTTGGATGCAATCCGCGAAGTCTGGAAAATCTTCAAAGCAAATCACGTATCAAGATAAAACACTAATTCATGCAGCATTTTAAAACTAAATGTTGAAACAAACCCACCTGCTTTCCCTTGAAAAGATAAGGGATACAAAAGATGCCAAAGATCAGCTTTCCACGTAACAAGCGTCTTGTGTAGAATAATAGAGATGTGCCTAAAACCACTTTTGACATAAATTGTACAATAACATGCGTGATGCAGATATAATTCTCAGCACTTTTTGTCTGTTTCAATGCTTATTTTGAAAAAAATCTATTTTCTTGTAAATCTCTCTCCTGGGAGATGGGAGAAGGGTGAATTGGAGGAGTACTGATTTTTCCCGTTTTGATAGAGATATGCAGAGATTGCTTTGAAAATCCAAACTGAATGGCTATTATCACAAGAGGAATCTGGCTGACTGGGGAGCAGTACTTTGCCAAAGGAGATATGTAGGGCATGCCTGCATATATGTCAAATAACACTTGTCTGTGATGCCATTCCCAGTTGCTTGTGTCATGAGTTATCTTCACTGTTCCTAAGTCATGCACTGTTAAGATAGAAATGCAAATTTCCTGATGTCTTCTGGAGGACTATGGAGGGAAGAAAGTGAGGAAGGGAATCAAAGGGAATATATTATTGGTGACAGCAACTACACTAAGTGAGAGATGGAAGCACGAACTGAAGAGCTGGTTAATGAGGGCATGTGAGGGAAAGCAGCCCACCGTGCACGCTAAACCTGCAGCTGGGGGAGGGGGTGGGGAGAGGCATTGTGAGGAAAGAATGAAAAAAGCTAATGTTTCTGATACTGCAACCCTGCCCTTCCAAGCAAGCAGCACTCAGTTCAACTGGCATGGTCAGAAGCCCTCTAATCCTCTTATTCCTCTTGGTATGTTCCTCATCTAGAGCAGAGGTTCTCTCTCCCTTTCCTAAACCTCTACAACCCTCCTGTTCTCTGACACTGATGCTAAAAAGATCAAAGCTTGGTGCCATTTTAACGTTGTGAAATTAATTTCTTATAGCTGTAATGACTTCTTTCAGTTTTCAGTTCTTTATTATTGTATCTTCTAATATTTTCAGAATGAAATGTTTTCGGTTTTCAAAAGAAAGACTTCCAAGTACAATAATTGTCTTCCCAGAATATTTCTGTCCTGGGGATTTCAAAATCACCATGTTTCATGCTTCATCTTGAAGCCAAGCCAGATTTTAAAATATTTTAAGCCCTTTGCCAAATAATATTTTCATCCTTTTGCCAGGTCTAGTACAGACTTGTAGCATGACACCAGCACTTTCCACTCTTATGCAAGACTTGTAAACAAGAGCGTGTCCTCATTTTGGCCTGTATCTTCATTTCCCTGATGGTTTGGTTTATTTTTGTTACATTATTATCCCAGCTCGGCTTTTTCTCTTTACCTAGAGGCACAAAACCCACACTGAAGCAGCACAATAACACAATACTGTCGTTCATATAGTAGGTACTTTTGGAAGTGCTTGGTGGCACTGCTCTGCAATTATTATCATACTAATGCAAGATTTCCAGACCTCTTAATTTATATATTTATGCAATATATATATAAGCACACACACAGAGTCTCAATCATTCTTTGTGTTTAACTAGTATTGGCATTCTTTCATCTATGATTAAGATGATCTTTCATGATCAATAAAGTCCCTAGGTGAACATTCTACAAGCACTGTCTCTCCACAGAGGTCTTGCCTTTGTATTCTCTGCTCCATTGTATTTAGGGCTCCTTCAATATATTCTGAAATTGTAAAATATCCAACCAAGATTACCAAAATTATCTGCATAAGAATTATTGTAATCAGGGTGGAAAATTAGAGGTATAGTACATAATACCTTTTTCTCTGTTAGGAATATTGCTTAGAATTTTTGTTTCTTTAATGAAATTTTGATGTTTGTGTGTCCTGAATGTGTTACAAAGAAGAAAGTCTCAAATATTTTAAAATCTGTACAGCAAGCAATGCCTGGATGCAGGGACTTTCAGAATCACAGATGGGAGTTCTAGAGGAATCATTGTACCTTTGAAAACCTTTACTTTGAAACTAACTATTAGAAACATACTTCATCAATGTTTAAACTTCCACACTCAATCTTCATGTTGTGTTGAAACAAGTTGCGTCTTGTTGGGTAGAAAACCACCAAAATTTTAGTGAGTGGCTTCTATGAATGTGTGCAATGTGTCTGTCTCGTGCTGCTGTGTTACCTGAATATCTCACCCAACTAGACTGGAGTCCAATAATGTGCTGATAAGTTTAAGAACACAGCACCATCAAACAAGGCCTACAACAAAAATAACAGGTGCCTTTAGGAGAAATAAAAAAGTAGGACTTCAATAAAAATTTGTATATGTAAATATATATGGGTAATTTTGAAACTTTGTGAGTGGATTATAAATTATATTTGTGCTGATTTTGGGTGGGATAGAGTTAATTTTCTTCATAGCAGCTAATATGAGGCTGTTTTGTGCTGGAAACACTGTTGATAACACAACATGGGATGTTGTAGATATTGCTGAGCAGCGCTTACACAGCATCAGGGCCTTTTCTGTTCTTTGTACCACCCCACAAGTGAGGAGGCTGGGGCTGCACAAGAAGTTGGGAGGAGACACAGCTGGGACAGCTGGCCCCAACTGGCCAAAGGAATATTCCATACCACATTGCACAATTCCAGTATACAAAGCTGGGGGAAGAAGGAGGAAGGGGGCTCGTTCGGACTGATGGTGTCTGCCTTCCCAACAAACTGCCATGCGTGATGGAGCCCTGCTTTCCAGGGGATGGCTGAACACCTGCCTGTCCACGGGAAGTGGTGACTGAACGCCTTGTTTTGCTTTGCTTGTGCATGTAGTTTTTGCTTTACCTATTAAACTGTCTTTACCTCAACCCATGATTTTTCTCACTTTTACTCTTCTGATTCTCTCCCTCATCCCACCAGTGGGCAAGTAAGCAAGCTGCTCTGTGGTGCTCAGTTGCCATCTGGGGTTAAACCACAACAATGCTGAAATGAAACTAAATAAAATCCTCTTTGAACGTTATTTTAAAAATGTCTAGTGACACTTTGCTTTCAGATCAGGTAGCATGTGTCAGTGAAAGCTATTTTTTTCCCCTCTAGTAAGAAAAGTAATTTCTGAGATTCTGTTTGACAGCACTTCTGACGAAAAAAGAAGACAGGTCAGTATTTCAACGGAGAAACAATACAATCATTTTATCAGGAGAATATTTGAAAAAATAAAAGGCATGTTGGGCAGGAAGGAATAGCTCCTTAGATGATCAGATTTTTGAAGAGCAGTGATTCATTTGAAATACTACAATCTTTGATAAGAAATGAGTTTGTGCTTTATGGTATTTTTAACAGATACACAGAGAAATCACTAGATGATTTTTAAAAAAAGCTCAAATAAAAAACTATGTAATTTTTATCCACTTGTCCAACCCTAGAAAGTTCATACTTCATATGAAGCTAAGATTAAACTAACCTAAGACTTCTGGGAGGATGAAATCTGTTTCCACAAGCATCCTACTGCTCAGCAAATCTGCAGATCTCTCTGGCATTTGATAAATCTGCTTGAGTTTTTCTGCTTTTCAGCATGACTACCTCTTCAATGGAGCTGTTGGGCTGGGTTTGTTTCTGAGTCCAGTGAGCACAAACTAAAATATTCCTTCATGACTAGTAGAAAGCTTAGTAAAGGTCCTTAGTGGATATAATTACTGTTTAGAGTTCCCTTGCAGCACTTGAAAACAGGAAGCAAGAAAGGTTATTATATCTCAGTGATGAGTTACCTGAAGTGAAAGAAGAGGGGGAAAGGATGATATCAGGCTTGCAGGACTGAGGCATTATTTTACTGTGTTACACACATAGTCCCTCATTGCTGAAGACATGTCAGGCATTTGGTAACAGAGCAACTCTACAGTGTAGTGGCAGAGCCAGAGATCTCTAGGTGTGAATCCAAGGCCTTCTAGATAATATTGTGGAACAAAGGGAAATCATGTAGTACAACCAGCAAAGCTGATCTACTGGAGGAAAGGGAATTTGTCTCCAGCTTGACTCCTGACCAAGAGGCTGGTGATAGGTAGAGAGAAGGGACCTGCTCACTGCCAGCCAGCAGTGTCAGCAGCCACAGAGGACCCCTTGGAAAGTTCACACCTTTCTGCAGCTCTGCTTCCATGGGGAATTCCTCCTGTTTTCCCGCTGAGAACAGCTGTAATGCACTACAGGAAAATCCACATTTTACAAAAAGCCAAAAAACCATAGACAAAACACCATCCAGTTCTAGCAGCCTTACCCTTCTGGAGACACATGTTGCCTACACACACTTTCTCCTCCATAAACATATAACTGGATTAGAAGGACCACGAGGGTGATGACTTGAATTGCCTCTTGCCAACACCAGAATATTTTTAATACAATTTATGAAAGAAAAATATTTATACAAATGATTTTCCAGGCAGTGCATAAAATATTTTATTTTTAAATGTTGGGATGCTAAGAAATATGACTGCTAACTAGAACATAAAAAGCTTAATAATTTTATAATCCTCTTTTAATGTGGAAATACATGAATTTGAATAGAAATGTCCTCCTAGCTAAGGAACTGTCCTCTTTCTAATTAGCAATCACAAATCTGTCTATCAATTCCACATATAAAATAAGTATCAAGCTAGAAAGCAGTCTTGTCATTCCCACTCTTGTTTGTGCATGTCTACTTTGAATGCAAAAATCCCTTCATGGCAAAATCACTAAAAACAGCAGCAAAATGTTTTCTATTTTACATGTGTATAAACTTATGTTCACAGAAACTGTAGTTTTGGCATTCATGTATAATGTGTGCCAAAAACTGCAGCTGATTTGCAAAATATTATTAAAAGAACCAATTACCAGTCACTTACTACTTTTTTTACTATGTTTTACCTTAATCAGAAGCCTATGGCTCCTGCTATGAACATAAGGGAGGATAAATCCTCTGCAAAACAAATAACCCTCATTTTAATTCTTCTCTTTTAACAATGAATTTATGGATCTAGTTCACCCTTTCCCTTTTGGGAAATGTGTATTGCAGAATGCAGCAGTTCCCGTGTGTCGTCTGCCACCAAGTTTGAACTACAAAGCTTGAGAAGATGGAAATACCAAATTCAGATGGGGTCAGTCCTGAAAACTGCAGAGTGATCCGGTCCAGGCTGAGCTGGGCACAAGCCTAACTACGAGCAAGTTCACAGTCACATGGCAAATAAGAGAGCAACTTTTGTACTTAAAATTTTGTTGCCCGTTGTGCTTTTTTGGGCAAAGTCCAGAAATGTCTCCACCTTGCTGGAGTGAGTACCCCGCATGACTTGCTCAGGTCTAAATCCAAGCCCACTGAAGGCAACGACAGAGCGTCTGAGTGTTAATGGACATTGCTATCTCCATCAGCTCTTGAATTGGGCACTGTCATGGTAGCAAATATTTTAGCTTTACTGAAAAATTAGTAGCTCAAATTTAAACAATGATGGAGATTTCAACACACTTTTATTATTCCCATCACTTAACTAAAATGTCCTCTTAAAAATTCAACTATATTATTCCATTACTTGTCAACTGTTACTTCCCCATTATCTAGGTCCTCATTAATGCATAAATCTGTCATATTTCTTCACCCTTTTCCTCCTTTGGGTAACTAATATAAGATAGCAGTTCATTAACCCTGCCATTATAAAATTCTTGTTAATTTGATTATCCCCCTTATTTTTCAGTGGACCTGCTTTTCCCTGGTTCTTCTTTTATGCCTGTTCCATTAAACAGGCTTTTATTATCATCCTTATCTTTGTTGGCTAACAATAACTCATTGCCTTTCTCCACCTTGTCCTGTTCGCTGCTGGCTATTTTCTGTTCTGTTATTTTTTTCCCTTCCCATTTCAGGTCTGTTTCTTCCTTGCAGCTCTCTGGGAAGCAACGGCACATGCACGTTTTTAGCCAGCTACATATGGTGAGGTGGGGTTTTCCCTTTCTTTGGGTGGCTCTGAAAGTATGGAGAAGAGATGAAGTGCACCTTGGACACATTTCTCTGCAGACCTCCCTCACTCTTCATCTGGTCTTCCTTTAGAGAGGTCCAGAGTACTTTAGCCTCAGGAGTAAGTTGTTTCTGTTATCGACAAAATGTGAACTCAGTTCTTTATTTCTGCTGAAAATGAGTTTAATCTCTGCAAAGCACTGCAAAGACGAGATTTCAGAAGAGGTGCATTTATGCTGGAAGGAGGAAAGAAGAAATTCCCAAGTATTTCAGTACCCTGTCTCTATTTTTGGCATGCCATGTTTGGTGGCATGTTACACGTTGCTGCACAAATTTCTTCTACAAAAAGCCTGCTTCTCATTGAAGGTAAACTGCAAAATTACCTTTAGTTTCAATGTGACCGGCATCATCACTGAAAAGCTTGTGTTCTTCCTGAATCTCTGCCACCACCCCGACAAACAGGTAAAAGGTTCTATCTTCCTGTACCCTGTTATTTCACACACCTGTTCTCATAAGTGCATAGTTGAATTTTTGTCTTCCAGTATGTTTTAACTGAATACCAGTGACAGGTGCTGCGTAACACACACGATACAGAACTGCAGCTGCTAAAGCCTCCTGGCAGATTGGTCCCTTCACTGCTGATAATTCTTTGCTGTTAACCTGAGTGATTAGACTGAAATCTGAAAAAGGAGCCCAGCCTACATCGCTCAAAAGAAATCTCTTTCATCCTCCCCTGATATCCTGCATCTGAAAGATTTCCAGCCAAGGTGCTGCATCTGTGCTCACAAGAGGGAGGAGATTCTCTAGCTTAACATCTTTTGTGTTCTTTCATGTAATCTCTATTTATGTGACCAAAACACCAGGATTAGAAGAAAAACACAGAACTATTCCCAAAAGAAATGGCGTAAGCAATTCTGTTGCTTGTTTCCCAGGAGTTCTCATCATGTTAAAACCTCCCAATCTCTAAAATTAGTAGCTGGGGAAGAATGAATCACAAAAGAGCAAAGTTAAAAAAAAACGCAACTGAAATGAAAGAAAAAGCCACAAGCATACAGCTGTATCAGCTGGATCTGTGTCAGCCTCTGCTACTAAAATATGTATTACTGGCAAAGACTTATGAGTGTTGTGTTTATCCAGAGAGTTACTCTCAGTCAAATTACTGGCTAAAATCCAAGTAGGTAAATTCTGGTTCCTTTAATGCTTGGAAAAAACCCAATGAATTTACCCATTCCAAAGCATTTACTCTACTTTCTGCTGTTATTTTCTCTGCTCATTATTACTTTTCTATGCCAAGACCCTGAGAATCAAAAACATGGGCTATACAACTAAATAAGAAGCCACAGCTTGCAGTCCTTTGCTCCAGCCCATGCCATTCCTCCATACAGACCCATACAGGCACAGGTGTCCTGTCCTTTCCCACATATGTTGGATTGTAACTTAAGGTGAGGAAGACTGCAAGAGGCTTTGACAAATATGAGACAAAAATGTAATTTGGAGGTCGGGATTAGTGATAAATATACAAAGATTGGATGCCTATACTTAAGTAAGGATGCTACACAGATTTCTAGCTGGCATCTCATTCCAGAAGCCTGTTCCAAGAAAAACATTGGCGAGCACAGATTTACCTGAATTGTGGATATACGAATTGCAAAGAACAAGGATTCACCTGCTGTTTTCTTTGTAAATCTGTACACCTGGCAAACGACATAACCATCTCCCTACCATACTTTGTTTCTTCTAAGTGTTTCCATGCTGATGGTTGGAAATATAGACTGAGGATACTGAAACACCCTGGAGTTCTCTTCACCGTAACGACTGCCCATTCCCCTCCACCAATGCAAGGATGCTGTAGAGAAAACATTCACCAAATTAATAGCCCTATCCCAAAACTTGAAAACACTGTGCAGCTGATATTTCTATAATATTTGTATTCATTGTTTGCAGAGGACTATGAACATCAGGGTAACCTAGAATATGCAGACAGCTTGTTAATGCATGGACATTAGTTGGCATGGGGAATATACTTCCAACTCCCATTCCTAGCAAATTAAATTTTATAATGAAGTATGTTATTCAACACATTATATCCATCAGAGTCAGATAATGATCTTGTTTTGTATCGTCTTGTCAATAAACCTCAACTGCTTAGAGAAAATCTATATAGAAAAAAAATAGAGAAAAACTACTCTGTAGAAAACCCAGCAGTTTTGGAGAAACTGCCCATATGAAATACTTCAACCCATACCTCCCACACTTGG
Organism: Manacus candei; assembly: GCF_025592945.1. Classification (NCBI taxonomy): domain Eukaryota; kingdom Metazoa; phylum Chordata; class Aves; order Passeriformes; family Pipridae; genus Manacus; species Manacus candei. The sequence continues at coordinate 37,660,531 of NW_026138076.1, read as the reverse complement.
TTGTCTCTTATAAGAAATATGTCTCACTCTTGTAATTTTTTTGTAGAGTGCCATAAACTATGACAAGGCTGCTTGTTGCTTATAACAGGTTCATTATTTGTTTAATCCTCTCACTGTGAATTTTTCCTGTTTCATTCCCCTTTTTTTTAAAGGGGGGTCTATTTGCAAATACAAGGTTACCTCTCAGACCTATCATTAACAACTCCCAGATCTTTCCTTGACTTTTTATTTCCAGCATGGATCCTAATCTTACCTAAGATTACATATCTTGACAGTGTTGATAGGTGGCTAATAAGCTATCATGATCTAGATATTTTAAGCGTTATGTATTGCTTCTAAACAGATGTGACAAGATAATATGTAACTGCTGTAGCACTCTTGACATCCACTGGGCTAAATGCCTAAAACCCACCACTTGTATCAGAAGTACATGATTGCAAAAGAAAAAGAAAAAAAAAGACTATTTGCCTTTTTCTTTGACTGCTGTGGAAACAGAGACACGCAGCTGTTCTTTTTCATTAATGTGTAGCAGACTGAGCACTGTATTCATTGTTGAGTAAAATACTTGCAGAAAAAAAAAAGGCGAGATAAAGAGAGAAAAAAGACTTGTCGAATTAAGATAATTTGTTTGGAACTGAGACATTTGTAATCCTTCCATCCATGCCTATTGTTTACTTGCACTGTATTTGCTTCCCTGTAGCTGAGAATGAGCTTACGGGTTTTTTTATCAGAGAAAACTAGCAGCTTTATTAATTTCGCATTTATGGTGTGTATTCTTCTGTGCCCCCTCCCAGGTGGCATTGGCATTTTACTTGGCTAGTTAGAAGCAACATCTGACAGAGAGATGAAGTGGGGGCAGAATGGGGAATTGACTTTTTCAACCCCTGACCATGCAACCACATCTGGAATGTAGGATGTCTACAATAAATCTCATCTTATTATTCTGCATATGAAATATAACTCAACTAATGACCATATGGAGAAGACTAATGCAAGCACAGTCTAATTTAGTAAAGACAAGGGAAAAAAAGGAAATTTCTTGCTTAATTAACAAGGACAGAAATACAGCAACAGACAGTATAACAGGAGGACCATATTTAAGGCACCTCTCATCAAATGTTTTAATGGCATATAGGGCCCAAGACAGCTCTGAAAATGCCTGGCGCTGCTAATGTACTTGCAACATGGTCTTGCTTTTAAAAGCATTTTGGTTAACAGTTTTGAAAATCATTAGTTATTAGGAATATCTTGATTTTTCCATCTATCCAACTTGCAATACCTTCAAAGGGGGTGATGTTTAGATGACTCTGTACGGTAATTACATAATTATGGCAAGGCAGAGCAGGGTATGCTCTCAAAAATCAAGGTACCCTGGACTTGTTTGGAGGAGGATATAGCATGAGTCAAAGGACAACACAAATTGAGTTGCTGCTTGTACCCTAGTGATACTCCAGAAACATTATCTCACCTGGGACAGCAGTCCTTCATCATCTTAGCAGCTGTGAAAACAACTTTCAAGTATCGTCTTTGGCCTGTGTAGGCAGTGGTCCATCATTGTGGATATTGTAGTGTAGGTTCTTGCTTTTGATTCCCTACCCAGCCAAGGCAATTCCTCTGATTACTAATGCAGCCCTCAGAAGGCTTTTGTTTTCTCATATATTCAAATTAGTCCTGGTGGATGACTGCTGCATGAAAGCCTATGGAGTGTGTTTTTCCTGTTAAAGCAATAGTTTTTAACTGATTCTTTTTCCACAGCTGTTGTGAATCCTGTGAAGTATGCTGTACAAACAGCAAAAGGCATTTCTTTTTCAGGGAAAGCTTTCTATCTGAGAATCAAAGCAGGAGAAAAGTGATTTGTATAAATCTAGAGAGAAAGTGAATATAATTTTCAGGAGGGTTTCACAGTAAATTTGAAAGCTTTTTGCTGTTTTTTCATTATCAAATTAATGCAATGATGCAAAACTAGTGAAACCTGAAACATTTCAGATTTTTTTATTTTCTTTTTACCTATGACCCTTGAATCCTTCAAAATGCAGGAAACAACACACAGTATTTCTTTGTACTCCTAACAGGCTTCCTTCAGCCCCACTGCCATCCTAGCTTCAAAGCCATTTTCTGTGTTGTCACATATATGACACTGGATGGCCTGGATTATGTGTAGCAAAATGTAATTAAAGATACATATTGCACGGGAGAGGTAGAATCACCAAGGAAAAGAAGATTTGCCAACCCTGAAATGAGGATTAAGGAAGAAAGAGGTTTGCAGAGACTTGAATACATTAATTTTCCTAACAGCTTACATAGCAATTCAGTGACTTCTATTGTGTAGAGTGTAGTTAGCACCTTCCTTGACCTGAAATCAAGAAGAAAGGGTGTACCTGTTTGGAATCACATTAGAGAATATGTTATTTTAGAGTCAAATAACAAATATCCTAGGTTTGAAAAGAAAAGATGATAGATCGTAGCCAAGGATTAAAGCGGTTAGGTCACCGAGGAAAAAACATGTGTTCCATCTTGTCTTTTGGGACTGTAGTTAAATGACAATTAAATGGTCAATGAAATTATTTTCCCAAATCTCATTGTTTTGCAGTGCTTGTTGGAGTTTGTGTGCCTTGGACTCATGATAAACTACATTTGAGAAAAAGATAGAAATGTCACTCCAGTGTTATATGTGAGCTGGTCGATCTCAACTCTTAAACCAGCCTCAGGTGGATACACAAAGAACAAAACCATACTGTGTGATTCTGTGTAAACATTTGTAACAGAAGAAAAATAGTGTTTTGGAGCTATGCTGGAATAGGGAGGTATGTTCTCTGTTATCCTCCAACTTATATCTGTCCATCAGTTTGCATATTTTAATGAGTAATTATTTAAATCTCTGTTGTTTTACTTAGAGATATGTTAGACCTGTGAACAAACAAAAAAAAGGAGAGAAGATGTGCTGATCAGAAGATTAAATGTGGCAGTACAAACATTTACCCCAGACCAAAAGCTACTGAGCAGCAAGTACACAGAACAAGACACAGACCAGCATAAAATTTTGATATCTGCAATGGGGAGCATTATATTTCCCCCTGAGGCTAGAAAGATGTTTTTCCTATCAAATAAATACATATTCTGCCCCTCCTGCAGTATAAAAAAAGAGCCCCAAAGACAATTGAGCTGTGGCAGAACTTCAAGAACGTGAATCACTGATGTAGTTCACTAGAATCAACTTCTTTTTATTTAGTCTCATTACTAAAGGATTATTTCTTTGCAGCTTTGTTTCTTCACCCAGGCACAGGTTTGCTTTCAGCTCTGAAGGAGGCTCTACACACCCTTGGAGGGCTGATTCTCTCCAAAGCCTTTCGCGTGCTGCCTGGCTGCCTTCCCACAAGCTGCCCAGCCCTTTCCCCAGCTGCTTTTGATCAGTGGGGACAGCCATCCCAGTACAGTGGCTACAGAATTTCTTGTCAGTCACAGAAGAGTCCACAGTGGTTGATCGTGTGTTAAATGCAAGCAAACACTGCAGTATTTTGTGTTACTTGCTCAAATGTCTCAGTCACAGGCTAGGTATGTTTTCTACATGCTGAAAATCCTTGTCTTGACTTCATAGGAATCTGAATGATAAAACACTGTTTCCCAGATATGTTGGAGTTTATTTGTAGAGCCTAAGGAGTGCAAAAGAAATAAGTGCAGCCAGCCTGAAGTTCAACGAAACTTTGCATTTTGTCCTGTCGACTGTGTATGCATAAGTGATTTCCTTGTGAATAAAGATTAAGGCTTTTTTAAATTCAGGGATTATTATGAGGGCTGAGCTGTTTGTTGGGAAAGTGAGAGCAATTCCCTCTGAACTTTGCACCCCACAGTAAATCCACATGGGCTCATTTCATCTGAATCTGCAAACACAGGCCCACTGCAGAGAGTAGACGATTACTCTTTTCTTCTTTTTTTTTTTTTTTGTATTTTATTTTAGCAAAAGGTTGCACTAGAGCTGGTGGGACTGTAAAGTCAAAATCCATGAAAGGCAAAGGAATTGATTTAGCCAGGATTTCTGGTGGGGGCTGTGAGATGTCTCTCCCTCAGCGTCAGACCCCATCCAAGAAATAGCACAGCAGCTGAAGCTTGGTCCTTCTGCTGGTGCATTCTCTGGGATGCACCAAACTCTAGGGAGTTTGATAGAGCTTCCCACACCTTATACCCTAAAACTGGGCTCTTTTGCACCAGGCATTTGGCTGCTCTGCAATACTGCTCACAGCCTCCACCACCCAGAGCTCCATGAGAGGGAGAGAGCAGAAAAGTGAAACCTGGATCCTCCCGCTTTTGCCTGTCTGGTGGGAGGGTTATGTAGGGCAGCCTTGCATGCAACAGCCCTTTCCAACACCTTTCTTTTTTCCATTGCCAGTATTGTCCTGGCACACAGCCCTGTGGTCAGGCAGTTTAGCATGGGTAGCTTTAACCTATGATACATGTTTAAAAAGCATAAGTGTGGACTGTATAATGGAAAATGCAATGTGTTTTTACCGAATTGAATAGCCTGGGTGTCTTGATAGTACATGAGATTATTATGCCTATCTTATCAGAATAATTACACTATCAATGACCTTGACTAAGAAGGTCAGACCCTTTCTACTCATCTCGAAGTTTAGTGTTATCTTTTTCATGCAGTTTATGTTGGCACTTAAGTGATACATACTATGCAATTAGCAGGAATGGCCCTGAGTTTTAAGGTGAGAAGTAGGGAAACAAGGTAGGATTTCTCTAGTTTACACTTGACTATTCACTAATTAGCTCCTGTTGTATCATTAACATCAGATAAGGGTCTCAGGAAATGAAGGCTAGCCAACACCAAAAACAGACCACTCAGCATCAATTCACATACAGACTATGCTATCTGCAAAAAGTTTCTCTCTGTTCTTACAATGATTTGTCTTATAAAGTGCTGATAATCTCAGGTGTTATAGAAACTATGAGGGCATTCTTAAAATTTATTTTTATATATTTTAAAGAATGAGGCAAACCCTCTGCTATTAACTGATAATTCTAATTAACTGAAATAGTCCAGAATGAGAATGTGAAGAACAAATTGCTACTAAGAGCTCATTGATCTTGTTGTACTTTTTTTTTTTCAGAAAAACTGGTGTGTAAAGGTTGGGCTTTAACCATACTAAGTGCTATATAATACTGTGTGCTCTGAAACATCATGTACTACGTAGACCATATGAGATCCCCACGATGAAGGTGTTTCTGTATCACTTCCTTTCTGTATAACAGAGATACTATCATCCCCTCAACTCACAAAGAGTGCAATGAAAATTAATTAATTTTTGCAATACACCCAGGTATTAGCGTAATGAGATTCTAGTCCTCACTCCCCCAACTTGCTGTAATATCTGCTTCCTTTCCCTCTTACCTACTCTGATTTTGATTTTAAAATTCACCCCTTTAAAAAAAGGCCCTTGTTTAAAAGTCTTTACAAAAATTAAGAATAAAAGTGTTGTCCAATACCAAACAATTCTTTTATGTAGAATAAAGTCTTCCACTTTCAGCTTATTTAACCATTTTTTGTAAATGAAATGAACATGTTATATTCATTTTAAGTGGTCTGAGAACTTCCATCTTTTCTAAAAAACCTTGTTCTCCTCTTCTACTGTACAGCAAATGTAATTGTTAAATCCAACTTGATGGCAACTTCAGCCCCCCCTCTCCAAAATATACTAAAAATGGCCCCAGCTGAGTAGCTACCCCTGCTTGGTAATAAAAAAAGCCCCTGTGAATCAGTTCAGCTGAGAGATTTAAACAGGATCCTGCTTTAGGTGAGAAGAAGCTTTTGGGTTAACTCACAGGAGTTTCTATTTTATCACTTGAGGGCTGCTGTGCCTGACCAAAGGAAGACAAGAAAAGGCTTGTTATTTTCTTCTTTCCCCTTCTCTCTTTCTCTACAGCTGTACTACTTTTTTCCATTTATTCTGTAGAGAAAAGGTCTGGCTAAATGGACTGGCCCTGGCATTTATTGTCCTGTGCTCATTAAGTGCTGTAACAAATCTCAGGTGGAATGAAACAATATTATCAGTTTGGGAAGAAATATGTCACCTTTTCTCAACTTGTGATGGCTGGAAAAAGTTAGGAGATCAGTTTAATTCCAACTTATAAGTAGATTTTTTTCTTTGTTTTGTATTGTTTTTAGTGGAAATTGAGTTTTAGTATTGTTTCTCAAGGGGCTCTAAAGTTTTGATTGCTGTGTTTACCAGTAACAATGGCTATACCATGAGTTTTTAATTAACAGTGTATGCCAGCTGAAAGAAATCTTCCTTTTCTTCATTGATTCTTAACCCCTGTATAGGAGAGGTGCCTTCCATGTGATGGGTAGTCAGAGCAGACTGTGCTTTCTGCAGGTGAGAGCCAAGGAGGAGGTGGGACAGAGTTGGGAAGAGGCTTCCTATGACTGCTGTCAGCATCCACAAAGTCAACTACAAGTAGTCAAGTGCTTTGCCTCATTGCTCTCATAATGTTTCTGATGCTCTTTCAAAGGCTAAAGCAGCAGTGCAGAGGTAAGTCTAAAAAGTGATGAACAGAAAATGGCTTCTTTAGTGGAGCAGAAAGGGAGCAAGGAAGAGGTGGTGAGTCTGTCTACCTGGACTGGGTTGTAACTGCAGCAAAATGACTACAGCAAATAGGCACTCTTTCTTAAGGACACTTTTTATATTCATTTGTTTATCTGTATAAAACTCTTTTCCATTTGGAGTGTTTGCACAGTTGCCATGCAGGTTTGTGCTTATATTCTGGCTAATTGTTAAATTGGTATGCTGGGGAGATGTGAAATTTCACACTGTATTCTCAACTTGATCCATAATGTTCCAATTATGATAATAACTAATTAAGAAAATGTGTGGAATTAAAATGCATTCTTATCTAGGAAGACCAAAACAAGAATAGAGAAGCAAACTAGAAAAAAAGATACAGTGAAAAATGTTAGCCCTTAACATCCTATCTCTATAAACTGCTTTTGAAATACAAGAGGTAAATCTAGGTTTTTGAAAGTCAGCTTAGACAACAGCTGTGCATTAAGAGATGTCTAAGCTCCTTTCTCTGTAGAAGCAATTAGAAGCCTTTCCTGTGAAGGTAATACCATTAATGTAGATATAGTAGATTTGAAAGGCTAGATCTAGAAAAAGAAGCTCATTGTGTCTATGCAGCCACCTTACTCAAGGCACTTGTTGATCAAAGAAATGTTCACAAGGCAAAATTCTCAAAGATGGGAATTAATGTATTTTGGATCATAGGGATTTAACTGTTCTCATTCCCTTTAATGCAAAGGAATGTAAAGATGGCTACTGCTTGATTTGTTTGTATACCTATGCAAAATATGCTTGCTACATAGAATGTATATACATAGAGATTCTGCCAGTTATTTGTATGCATCAATATGCACAATATTCAAGCAAGGGTCTTTGCCCCAGGGTCTCCTTTTCTAACTCATGACTCCTTCCTGCAGAAGAGCTCTCATCATTCAGTGTTTTGATGGATTTCTTTCCCCTTCTGTGCTTGGATTGTCCTCCTTCCCCAGTGTGTATGCAGTGGGTGATGAAGTCTAAGATGAAGGATGTGCACTGCTTTCTGAACACACTTTTGTGGAAAACTAACAACAAGAGGATGCTTGCTAACTCTCTATAATAAAACTTTCTCCTTACTGTTCTTTATTTTGGATGTGCAATGCTACCACCTATTAAAATTTGTTTTGCATATAGGTTGTTTTGGGTAATGAAACTTCATATTCCTATTAATTAAGTGAATGAAATATATATCTATATATACATTACATCTAGGGTCAAAAGGGGTGTTTTCTGCTGAGATATGTGTATTGTGTAATAGTGATGGAAATTCTTATTTAGCAGATTCCTTTTCTAGTAATGAAGGGGCCACTAGTATCTACTACACCTTTTTAGGAAGTTGTGGCTCTCTTCCAAGATTATTTCTGCAGAGATGTTGTGAAATATCAAACAAACTTACTGCCAAGGCAAAAAGAGAACATACAGAACACATGAAAACAGCTCCTTTGTTATTGTTTACAGGAAGGTGCAACCTTTTTTTTTTTCTTTCCAAGGATATGTGAGGTCCAACAAGTCAGCAAATAAAGCATCACAGTGCATGTTTTCCCATATTCTGACAAGGACATCTCAGAATTACTGTTTTGGAGCAGCCCCCTTGTTGTTGTTGCCCAAATGCAGGGTTGCACTAGACCCTATTAGGCAGGCAAGCAAGCTGGAATCTTTTTTTTCCTCTAGTGATTTCAATTTTAGCTTCTGAGCTCCTTGAGAAAATACTACTTTCTATAAGCTCTTGGCAACATACTGTATATCATGTCACTCACTTGTACTTGTTGTGCTACAGTCTACTTACCACAGGGGTGTTTCTTCAGCCTAACAGACTGATGATTGACATAATTAAATATCTACATGTTGATAAAATTATTTGGTCCCACTGTTTTAAGGTGACCTTGATAAAATGACAACTTCATTGGAAAGAAAAGATAGGGTTAAAAAAAAGACCAGTTGTTTTATTGTCTTGATTTGAAGTCTGTGAATCCACAGTCAGAAACAAAAAAATAAACCAATATATCTTGAGAGATGTTGTCAGAGAGTGATTACTTCTGCGCTTCTGAAAATTGAGGGCCTGCCACATGAATCCAAGGGGTTACTGATGTCACCAAACTTGCCTCTCAGCCCCCTCAGAGAACACAGGAAATGTAAGCTGGGGAGACATGTTGCTGCTGCTGCAAAGTTGCCCATCTGGAGGCTGGGATGGAGTTTAAGTAGAAGCTAAGCAGCAAGTGCAAGATTTTTCCTACCAAATGGCTGGGCATTTTGAAGATGATGGCTCTAAAAATCAAACGCCTTGTTTCAGGTGATGAACAATTCATAAAATCGAGTATCAAACATCTGCCTGCGATAGCAATCTGTTTACACTAATATGAGAGAATATGTTATTTTCTGTAGCCAAAGGAAATAAAGTGCTAGAAAGTCACAGCTCTTACTAATCTGTATTTAAACCTGAACTCATCTATCAGTTGGTACAGAAGCACCTTAACTCTTTTGCTATGTCATGTCACTCTGAGATGCCAAAAATGAATATATCCTTTTCTTGTCACTTTGAAAAGGCAGACCACATCAGGAACAATAGATAGCTTTGCATCTACTGCTGATGCTCCTGATAAAATACTATGCCCATTTTTAAGGTATGATGCCTTTGTCTGTGTTCTAGCAAACACATACTAAAACATGCCTCTGATGGTAAATACACATGCAGATAGAAATCTGTGAAATAAACCATGATTTTTTTTTCCCATCACTGGCCTGTGAAAGACTGCTTAAGCTGGAAAATATCCAACCATTTATTAATGCAGATACCTTCATTTGAGTAAGTGCCAGAGCTGCTGATCCCTTCCCCACTGCTCCACCAGCTTCTTGCTCTAGGGAGGTAAATGTTTTGAACTGCTCTACAGCCTTCAGGTTCTACAGTGGATTGTGGCTTAATTATATAGGAAAGTTGGAGAGAGTGAATTACTGTTCAATAGCACAAGATTTCAAACTTGTGAAGTCGCATCTCTCAAGATTTAATATGTGTTTTCGGAGCTCTCTATACTGACTTGAATTATGGCTACGAATGTATCTTGTGTGAGCATCCATATTCTATATATTAGAACAAGAGTTCTTCCCCAATCTAAATGTAAAACTTTGAACTGGAGTGCATGTTAGTGACTCTTGGGACAATCTCTCTGCAAGCTACAAAACTATTGATGGAATAGCTGCAAGCCTTTCTTTAGACTCTGCTCAGATATTTTGTCTGTTGATACGTAATTTCAAAAACTATGTAAGTCAACATTGAGAGATTTAAGCATTAAAAATAAAATTCTGTTATCAATTAGACTTAATTGGTACAGCGAGTGAGCTCAGTGGAGCTCTCTAGGTTTTCACATTGTGAAAATTTGGCCATTTGGTGGTGGATCTGTGTTTTCCTGTGGCTGTATCACTTTCATCTCTCTTCTCCTGCAGAAAACGTAGATTGCTTCACCTTTCCAGCCCCTATCTGTTGTTTATTAACAGCAATATGAAAAATTAACAGCATAAGGATAGAATTATTCTGAGTAATCAAGAAAGATAATTATGAATTTTTATATTTACTTTTAAGAGCAATTAGCCATTGGAACGAAAATGCCCGGAGGAAAAAAAATAGATTTTCCTTCACTTAACATCCTTAGATCTAGATATGTGTTTTACTGCTCAAGCAAAACCTAATTTTGATGTAGACATCTTTAGATTAGATTTTAACACCTAATCTAGTAAAGACATTTATAATAACTCCTCTTAGCTAGTGAACTTAGAATTAGCAGTGATGACATTTTTTTCTTTTGATATGTGAAGGGAACCACTAAACTGCACTCTTGGAGCAGGATTTGCACTAAATTGGCCGCTTGGAGCCTTTTCCTGTTCTGGTGAAAACAGTTGTCAGAAAGGTGAAGTTGTCTACTGTAGTCAATAAAAACTTGTAAGAACAATTATCTGGACTAAAGATTCAATGATACTTGGAGAAAAGTATCATGTGAGATAACTTTGGTAACACAGGGGCCTTTCCTGGGCTTGGGAACTAGAGGCATCATAACAAACTCTGAATTATGTTTTGCAATTCAGAAAGGACAATTTAAATGTGTTGCCTTGTTGAAATATTTTACTATCCCTGGGCCTCATCTGGCAAATATATTTTTATTATTGCTATGCAATCCTGTTCATCAGTGAGTATTGGACAGCTAAGATGGGGTGATGGGCATTTTAAAGGTATTTGGTGTTTGTTCCAGTGGAAACAGATGCAAAATCTCCTTGGTGTCATGTCGGCACTGCCATGCGTCATGCTGTCACCACACTATTTCATGTGCTGTTGACCTCTCAGAGAAGGCAGAGGAGATTCAGTGTTGAAATTCCCCATGTCCTTCAGTCTGTGTCAGTGCTGTGACAGCTGTGTGGAGAACAAGGACTTGGGGAGTAAATCTTGAGCTACAGGATGTGAAAATGATTTAGAGCTTTCCTTATGTAGACAAAGTGTTGCCCTGCACATTTCTATCCAGCAATGCAGTCAGGTCTGGGGTGATTGTTCTTGTGCTTTTTTTCAATATTGAACATTGTCTGCTACTGAAAGAACTATGTTAAGGAAATTTTTCGTTTATCACATGCTTAGCTGATAACATCTATGGTTAGGGGTGATGTGGTTCTCTTATGACTGGTAGACTAATTTCTGAATGTATCAGCTAAGAGAAAAATAAATCCAAGCCATGTAAATGCATATTTAGTGAGACCTGTACAAATATTCCTAAATGGTAAACTAGAGCAGCATCAGGAAGAAGCTGAGTGTACTTTGGCAGAAGGGGCATAGCAAGCGCCTAGAGCCTTCTTCCTTTTTGATACCATTCCTTGCAGCAGAGAATTACCTCAAGTGCAATGTAGATTCCCACTGATGAAGCAGCTTGCCACTGGACACAAGCATTTACTACAAAGCCGGTTCTTCCCTGCCCCATGTATCTCAGTTGCAGACATAAAGCACCTCCCAAAACCAATCCCCCCTGCTTCGGTCTCTAACACAAATGGAATTTCTGTAAGGCAAATAAAAACTTATGCGCTTTGGTTTTGCCAGCTGTTCATTGCAGAAGATTTCCAAGGCTCTGAAAAGACAGTCTGACAATAAATAGCTGAGAAATTAGTTTTAGAATGTAGTCTACACAAAATCTGTTTTATCACAGAAGAAAATAAACCAGGGCTCTGCTCAGAAGGGCTTGGTTTCTGTTATGATGTGTTAGTGTATAGTAACTCTTACTAGTGGACTGTAGTTACAACCTGTGCTGCTCCTGGAAATGAAGGTAGAGCTCAGCAGAAAGATGACAAGGCTGGTAACAGACCCTTCCCTTTTCCTCATAACCATCTTTGGACTGCTGATACTGAGGGCGTTCATTATTGCTAATGCTTCTGCAAGCACATGTAATTCTGACAACACACACCGGCAATGTATGGGTACAATGATTACAGGAAGAAGCAAGAAATGCTGTAGGCCTGTATCTTCCATGCCCAGCCTCCTCCCATGTGCAGGGCTGCCTTGCAGCCTCCCGGCACCCTGATGCTGACAGTCTGTCTGCCATCGTCCATCTGAATCTGTTTTAAGTGGCCTTGTGTTTCTGGAGATCTGACAGATGGCCTCTGGCTATGCCAGGGGTCATGCTTGAGGCAGCGCTGTTGTACAGTCTCCAAGTTTGGTCTCTGGGAGAGCCCTGGGGAAGTCTGATATGATAAAGATGCAAGTTTAATTTTTTTTTTTTTTTTACCTCCTTGGAGAATGCTGGGAGTCAACTTGCTCTGGGAAGTCCAGGAATGACTGACATGGCTACAGAAGAGACTTCTGTTCAAAGTGTGAGGAGTTCTAGGCTCACCATGATGCTCCCAGGCTGCTCTTGACTAAGTTCAGAGTCAGATAGCTCAGGATGGCTTACCCTGACTTGAACTTGCTCTCATGGATCAGTACTTTATCCAGGGCTCTGCATCTGACGCTACAGTTGTTCACTTAGGTTTTCTCTGCCAAATTGCCTTGCAGTGGTCTCACAGGAGAAGAGGAATGGGCATATCCAGATTTATCTATTATGGGCTTGTTAATGGGCACAGGGACTTCCAGACCTCTTGTCTGTCGTGATGGCTTCTTTTGATACATACAAACTGCTCAGTAGTTGACAATAGAAAAAATTGTACTGGGGAAAAAAAAATTAGACTCAATTTCTTATTTTCCAGCTCCTGGTAATTCTTTCAAATCCTTTTGTACCCTTACTTCAACTCGTTCAGTCTGTATAGTGGGATATTTCCAACACATTAGCATGCGAAACTACCTGAGTTAGTAACACGATGATCTGATCCTCCTCAGCTGACTTTCTTTCATGCTGTTTCTTACCCAAGTAGCAAATCAAGAAGAGTAAAATCATGGGAATTTTACTATTTACTGCTACTTGAATCCAACCAATGCAAAATTGCCTGTCACGGTACTATTTTTAAACATATATTGCTTCTTGTTTCATTACATACAAAAAACCTTTGCCAAGATGAAGCAGTATCTTTGCCCAGCTTTAAAAACAGGTACGAATGAGATCCACATGCAGAGCCTGGAGCTCCGGACCCTTGTTTGTGCTTGTAACCACAAATCACCCTGCAGCCATTTGCACCCATCAGCTCAGTTTCGTAAACATAAAATGGAGTGTAAATGGGTTAAGTGAAATACAGGTCTGTCTCCTCACGTGCTTGAAATAACAATAGAAGCGGTTGACTGCATTTTCTATGGTTACAGTTGCTCTCGTTTATATTCTGGTATTGACTTGGTGATCTTTGGCAATTGATGCTCTGCTTTGCTAAAAAGATGAAATACAGAAATGCCCTGTCAAGTGTCATCTGATTTACAATGGATAGTTCATGAATGAAGACAAGCTGTGGGCTTTATGAAAAGCAGAGTACTGAGTAGAATGAATCTCAAGGATAAGCATTCATTTGTTTTGTGAATTTTATATCTAAATCATAAATAAGGCATAGCAATTTAAGTCTCCCTTCTGAATTAATCTGATATGGCTCTGAAACACTACTGATTGCTATGATCATTCCCCCCCCCCCCCTCGCGTGAGTACGAGAACTCTGGCTGTATAGTCCTTTGTGCTGTGCAATTATCTAGTGGCGTTAATCGCTACAGTCTTAAAATAGTTTACCATGAATTCACACATACGGTGATTATTCGCTTAGGTGGTAAACTCGTATGCAGCTACAAGAAATATTTGGTGCTGATTATGAGTGCTTAAGTGCATGCAGCTATTGACAGTGTATTATGCACATACTATCATTGATGTTTATTCCATTGTAATTAAGTTCCGCAATTAATTTTAATTACTACTACCTTTGCATTAGCTTTCTGCATACCACAGATATTCATAATAAACACATATAGATGGTTCTCTGAAAAAAAAAAAATTAAGACTTGAGCTTTCAGCAAAGCAAATGACTTGAAAGGAATTATGGAAACACCTCTTTTTTTTAATAAATAATCTACATCAATGTGTGCAATACTTGGCTGTTAACAGACATAAAGATTAAAAAGAAAATCGAGGCACACAGTCCGACCCTGCTCATCATGAGCTGGTATCTGCAAGATTTTTTTTTTTAACGTGGATAAAGCTGTAGATAGAAGCAGCAGCTATTTAAAATTACTTAAGGTTAGATGAGCAATCAAGTTCTCAAGGATAGGAATGATTTTAGGTGCTAAAGGAAGTATGGTTGGTACTTGAACTTTGTTAATGAGGCAATTGTTTAAAGTTGGGGGGTGGGGGCAGCACTAAAGCAGCATTAATTTGAAAAAGAAGAGAGAAACAAAAGGTGAGACATTTAGTACAACTTCGACATTTGCAAGTCAGAATACAAAGCAGCTCCTACTTTGACCAGGAATGGGAAGGGATATCAGGACTATATTTTTCCTGTAGTTATTTCTGCTCCTTTCAGGCAGGCACAAAGAATGCTTCAGTGGGCTGGGCTGAAGGGCTGTTGTTATGGGTAGAAATCGTGCAGATTCTGAAGCTACCATCACCTCCTGTGACCTGCAGCAGAAGCCAAAGACAGGTTTGGTTCAGAGAACCTCAAATGTCAGGGAAAACTGAAGGAAGGCATATAATCCCTTGCTCCTTCTAAGCACCAGCTGACTCAGCCCAACTGGTACAGTATCGGAGGCATCAAGAATAATCTCAATTATTTAAGTTATTCTTGTATAGATTGAGGAAGCCCATGTATAATGTAATCATGCTGTTGATTTAAAAAAAAGGAAAAGATGAAACACCATTCTGAGACTCTTCTTCCATCTGCCTGAGTATTCTTCAAAAAAAAATTTTGCAGTATCTTTCTTCTTAATTTCCTCATGCTTCTTAATTTGCATGTCAAATAAAACCTCCCAACTAATTTTGATGACACTGCAAGTGTTTAGCTCTGTAGATGATCACTGTAAATTGTCATATGTGATCAGATAAGCATTGGCAAACTACCTAGCCACGTGCTTCATGGCCTAATGTGTAATGATTTTTCTCGTGAAATTAAGAAAATTCAACATCACTACAAAACCGTGTCTTTTGTTTGGAAATGCATTATGTGCTTTGCTGGAAAATGAGAGTCAGGTCAGGGAATCTGACTGAACTTCCTTCTCCCTCTGCCCCTAAGGTCTATTTAGCCTTGAGATGTTTACCATATGCCACACATTATTTTAACCACGAGTGCTCCATATCTTTATGGATGTGGAACTACCACTCGGCTTTCACTCTCACTACAATTTCAAGGTTATTTTTCTGAAAATTATGCTGATGTTGCAGATACGTTGGTCTTGATCTTAGCATTGTTTTTGCTTTTTTTTCTTCATGAATAAAATTTCATTATCTGTGAATAGCCATTTGTTACGTTGCAGCATGAACTTGAGGCAGAGAGCAGAGTGTGTGCCTGGCAGGGGGTATTTCTTCCTTTAAGCTATGGGGGCTGTAGATATTGCATTTTCATATTAGGCACAATGGTAGGCATCACGCTTTAGAGCTTAGTTTCCAGTCAGTTATCCTGTTTGGTGAGGTGAAGTGATCCATACTAAAGATATTTTTCAGCAATATCTTAGCAAATGTCAAAGATACCACCTCTTTGTTGTTAAGAATTATTTTTCCCAGTAGGGTGACATCCTGGTTTTATATGACAGAACAACAAGAAGATGCAAATGTATGCTTTCTTTACCTAGGATACTTTTGGTTTGTATCATATGACATAATTTCACTTTTCTCTACATTATGGTTAGCAGAATGATGAAAACATCTAAGATCTGCAATGCTACTATGAGCTGTTATTTATAAACATGAGTTTGCATTAGTTTGTGATGCTGACATGGTATTTTCTAGAGTTTTTTTCTTTCTCCTCAAAAGACACGTTCAGAAAGGACTTTTTCATAAATTGGATTTGAATACGTGTGTTGGATATCATTTAAGAAGGAACAAGGAGATGATATGGAAAGGTCATGTACAAGTTTTACCTCATTTAAAATGTAAGCTTGAACTGTTTCTTAAAGCCCCCTCCTTAAGGTTTGGTAACAAAAAACCTACCGGAGCGAGAGCTCTTGTTTTGGCCCATTCCCAGGGTTTTCTGAAGGTCTCCCTTGTCTTGCTCCTCATTTGTCTGATCATGGGAGAGCCTGTCACATGGGGCAGAGGGGTTCCTCAGCTGTCTAGCTTCAGTACACAGAAGGCCTCATTGCCTTTATTCCTCAGCTGCAGAGGGGCCAGGGAACAACTGAAAAATGCTGCAAAATATTTGCCAACAAACTGCTGTCATTGTGTGAACAGAGATGCTGAGCTTTGTGTTGTGCATACATCTATATATAAAATATAAAATTATTTGGGTGCTAAAAATGTGCAGGCTGACTATTTTGAGAGCATTGCTTAAGAGTTCTTACCCATGGATGTAGGACTTGGCCTTTTGTTCAGATGCAAACATGCTGGAGATATTGTGAAGGGCCATGACGTTTTGAGGGTTAGCCCCTTGCAACTTGCACCCCAGGGTGAAGGAAAAAGCAGGACAGTGAGAAATCATGCTCAAACACTCTGTGTCAGGTGGGTGTTTGGAGGAGGTGGAAGCAAGCATTGAGAGCACCTCAGGGCAAAGCAGCCCTCCAGACCCATGGGCTGACTGGGACCCTTCTCTGCACTCAAGCACCTGGCTGTGCACCCAGCCTGGCCTCTGCCACAGGGATGGGAGGCACTCTGGTTAAGGAGATGATGTTCAGTTTCCCAGGAGGTGGAGAAACTTGAATATCTAGTTCTGCCTTGGTTCACACGGTCTGTTCGGTCGGTTCACTAAAGAGATCAAAGCATATTTATTTCTGGCACAAGACTCGATACAGATTCCTGTGGCTGTATGTCAGCAGAGCATGGATGGACTCTCTGACCATCACGTTCACCCTGGCTCCACCAAGATGTCAACACCCCTCATCAATCCTTTTGGGAAAACAGTCTTTCTACCAGACCAGCTTTCCCTATCAATTAGTTTATAATGATCAAACATATCAAATTCTCTTCAGTGTTTGTTATTTCTGATATTTTATGGATTAAGCAATCTCAGATTTTCAGCCATCCATGTGAAATAATTGTGAAACAAGATGATCAACTGACTCATCTAACGTTATGCCATAAAACATGGTTTTATTCAGCTTAGAGTTTCAGCAATATGGAGTTGTAGTTATAACTGAATGGTAAATCATTTAGTCACTAATCGTTTAGATGTTACTTGGGGTTTGTGACTAGGAAAAAAAAAGTTTATGTGAAAGTTAGAAACTTCCTGTCCCTTGGTCCTAAACCACTGTAATTAATTGTGTACCTACCATTCTAGTGTTCAAATAGTGTTATTTGTTAATTTTTTTTACTTTCCTAAGAATTTTTGTCAGCTTGTGAAGAGGCTGATTAGTTCACAGCCTATTCCCCACAGCTCTCTACCATATCACAAGCTCTGTCATGTGTTAGGGTGACTGGCATTGAGTCATACCTTCTTCTACTGTACCTGTATTTTTTCTACCACAATCAAGTTTATTCATATTCTTTCCTGCATTTTCTTTATTTGAGTAATAATTCACATACTAATGGGATTTTGTGTGAGCCTGTTTCCAGAAGAGTTTTATGTCTATACTTCCTATTGTAAAGATGTATTTTAGATTTGTGAGATTTTTTTTTTTTAAAAGCTGACATGGATAATCAGCAAGCAGTGTGCTTCATAAAATCCCTCGTGAAAAACTGAGTAGGATGTCTGTACTATTTGCAGTAGTTTACCAGAGATAAAAGCAATGTTAGAGTTCTGATGCTAGAGCCACTGATTCTAGTCTCTCCTTTGTGTCATGCTTTTATCTGGCAATTTCTCTTCGTCAGGGGCTGATTTGACATCTCAGAGGGTCCGTAGACAAATCCCTGTCATGGTAGAGGTGCTCCCAAGTGCTGCAGGTCTTGCAGAGGAGCCATGGTGCCTAGTAGGTCACGGTCACCTGCTTGGGGTTTCCTCATGAGTCTCAACATTCAATGTATATTTAGCATTCAGGCCTCAATTGGGCATCCGGACTCCTTTGAAAAACAGATTAAAAAAGTCAGAGCAAGGGATCCTCTTAAACCAGAAAAGCCCATATTGCTTGTAACAGCTAGGAAGTGAACATTAAGAGAAAGAACTGCAGTTCACTATGTGCCACCCACCTCTCCCTTTGGGATCCAAAGTGTGACCCCTTTCTGGGAGTTTATTCCAAAATGTAGCATTAGTCAGATACATCTTTGAAGCTGACTGTGCTTTGAACAGGGTTTGTACCAGGTGGCTTTCTGAGATCCCTTCTGACCTAAATGAATCCCGCCTAATGGGGATTGGGTGGAGGGACATAGCACAACATTGCCTGGTTTCCAATGGCTTGTGTGTTCCAAAGCAGCAGCATGTGAGAGGCCCAAGTTCATCTTCCTGTCCTGCCTGTTTCATAAAAACATGAATCCCTATGATCTACTCCTTAAGGAGCTATCCTGACAAACAGGTTAATAGATACTTTGGAGGGCTGAGGTCTCCTTTTTTTTTTGTCTGGAGTATTTTATCTGAATGCACTCTGAGAAAGAGTCATCTGGATGCTGGCTCCATAGGTTACTGCAATTCCCTGCAGATGTGAAAAGCTGGGCTAATAAACGTGGAGTTATTTATGAAGTGTACACAGGAAAGAATAGAAAACAGCTTTCAGGCTACTGTGCTTATCTGAACATCAGACAGCTGGGTTGAGTGGGGACTTGAATGTGGCTTTCTGACTCACTGCACTAGTAAATGTTTTGGTGTTTGCCATGTTGTCAAAAAGCTTCCTAGCTCTTTGGGAAGCATTAAGTTAGCCACATACTAATGTCAAAACCATATTTACAAGCAGACCATGGTAATAGACAGTCCAGTACTGAGGGATAGCAGCAGTCCCTGAATGAAGTTGAAAGGTGCCCTCATTTATCTTGGCAATTTCACCCTCCACTCCGGAAGCCTTTCTACCTGTTTTTTCTTTTTTCTCTTCAAGAAATTTTACTCTGTGGTGTCAGGAGTCTTTCCTCTATAAATACTGCAATAATGGGCACAGATGTGTTTTACAAGCAGTGTGGAACATTATCTTTCTTTTAAGTGCTGGGTAAATACTAGAATTGGAGTTTCTAGAAATTTATGCTGCAGTAGGTCAGCATATTCCCACAGTATGATAAGTAAGATCCAGATAATTTTATGTAAAACCCTGGACTTCTACACATGCACACACATAAAATTCTATTGAAGTAATGGACTTTCTAAGCAAAGGAAAAGGTTCGGGTTTGGATTTTTTTTTCCCCCTCTGGCTTGCAAAGCGAAACATTTCAGTATGGATTAAAAATTATGCACTTTAATCATAAATCAATGGACTAGTTTATATGAAATGTAAAACCAGTACTTCTAGGCATTTATTAGAATAAAGAGGACTGTTTCGCAAGAACAGCTTCAGCCCTCAGCTCAACTTACACACTTAGCTAGATTAATATACCTGGAATTGAAATAAGGGAGTCTGGATAAAGTCCAAGGAAAAATTTGATTGCAGTGGACCCAATATTGAAGTCAAAGGTAATTCTCCAACTGATTTGGGTAGATATGGGATGTTGGAGCCAAGAAGGATGCTGCAAAACCTGACATTATTTCTGTTATTAGTGCTGTGCTGAGAATATACCTGCTTCAGATCTCACCACCTATTTGGTGGCCCTCAAGTCCTGATTCCTTCAGTGTATTTTATCCAGTGTCTCGTTGAGGGTTACTGAAGCTGGGCAGAGTGTAGGGAAGGTGAAGCAGCTGGCTGGGAGAAAATAACTGAACCCAAGCTTTAAGGGTTGAAACTCTAATGCAGCATCCTCCTAGTAGGCTAGTTGTGCAATTCAAGACTCTAGAGCCAAACTGGTTATTCTAAGAATACACTGTTAAATATCTGATCACTCTTCTGATGAAACAACCTAGATATTTCTGTACTAGAGCACATCAGTAGTATTATTTTCCTCGCTATGAAGAGAACCTGCGTGGTCCTTTTAGATAATTGGGCTGCTGGTTTTTTTCACACTAATTAAACAGAAAACGTTTTGAAGTGAAGTCAGTCACTCTCCACTGGCAAACTGCCATGTGGAATGGTGCAGGAGCAGACACACTCACAGCTCTCTTCACTGGCTACAATGTACAGTGATGAGTAGCAAAAAAAAATCCATGAAAAATGGACTGTTCTGTGGAGATGTAAGTAACGGCAACATTAGACCAATAAAAATCAACAGTGTGGTTTTTATGTGCAGCTGTAATTATTTTCCACTGAAGAGCACGTAGAATAAGTACAAAGCCCTGCGATTCCCATTGCCAGCAGCCTGCGAGCAGAACGCCCGCCTCCTCCTTGCTGCCTCTCACATACATCAAACAATTGCATTAGCACTTCTGCTGCCTTTCTTCTCCCACCCTCTTTTTTCACACTATTTAAAAGCTAAAGCAGAGCAGTGTTGATAGTTGAGCCTAACAGTGAGTTTTGTTTGAACACAGTTTATACTATCAGTGATAATTCAGAAATTTCTGCATGTATTTTGAAGGGAAGTTTAAGTAATTTTAAAGACACATTTCTCGATTTGCAAATAATAAATAATTTGTTCTGTTTAGTGCTTCTGAAAGCATGGCTTTTTGGAAAAGCCTGGTGCAGAAAGTTGGAACAGGATAAAATTCTCTCTCTGCTTACAGGGATGTGCCCTATATATTTGTAGATATATGTAGAGTTCTAAAAAACATTTGTAGTAGAACAAATTCTAATATGTCATCTTTGTTGCCACCTCGCAGAATCACAAAATATGCTGAATTGGAAGGGACCCACAAGGATCATCAGGTCCAAATCCAAGTCACACCATGTGCCTAAGAGTATTGTCCAAATGCTTCTTGAACTTTGTCAGGCTTGGTGCTGTGACCACTTCCCTGGAGAGCCTGTTCCAGTACCCAATGCACCCTCTGGGTGAAGAACCTTTCTCTGCTCTTCTGACACAACTTCAGGCCATTCCCTTCAGTCCTGTCATTGGTCACCACAGAGAAGAGATCAGTGTGTGCCCCATTTCTCCTCACAAGGAAGTTGTAGGCTGCAGTGAGGTCTCTCCTCAGTCTCCTCTTCTCCAGGCTGAAGTTGAAGCTGGCCAGAAATGTGGGGGACAATAAAAAGAATTTTTTCAAATATATTAATAGCAATAGGCAATATAGAAATATCATTAGCCTGTTACCTCTACTACTGTGGGAGCAATTTTTGAGGAATGGCAGTTCAGTAACTCTAGATGCTTTCTGCAGACAACTGTTTTCTTTCTTGACATGTTTTTAACAGTATTTGGATCAGGCCTCAAATATGTGTAATTAACTCTTTATAAAAGATATTAGAGTATAATCATCCTGCCATCTGGATTTTATGTTCTGGCTATTAATGCTACAGATGCTTTAAAATACAGAGCTCCAAGCCCTGCTCTGTTTCTATTAGCTAGAGGCCTAAATGTCTTTTTTTTTTTTTTTTTTTTAAGAGGTAGGGTGAAATTCTTGGAACTTTAAATGTAAGTACTATCCTTGCATAGGGGATGTGTTTAGTACTGTGGTTATAGATAATTCACCTACTGATATGACTCCAGGGCTGCTCCCATTAAAATTACTGGGACCTTTGCCATCAAGTTCAGCACATACAAATTTGTGTTCTTCACTTAAGTATTAGTAAAATTCACGTGTGTTTTCTCATGAGCTTCCATAGCAAGCTTTCTCTGTCATTGAGTCAGTACATCATCTAGAAGGGCTAAAATTTTGTGGTCTTATATAATGCAGATGATACTCATAATTTCTAAACAAAAGATGTGACCATCATTTGGTATTTTCAGAGGTCCTACATTTGTAAAAAGAAATGCAGACTAAAAAGAAAGTGTGGTCTTGAAAAGTGTATCCATTTCAGATGGCATATTTGAGGAAGTCTGTGGGAGTTAGTATCCAATTTCTGGTATTTTAATAGGATTTAGGTCCCTAGCTCCTATACAGTCTTCGGAATCTCTCAGTCTTATTTACTCCCCAAGATTTTAAATGAAGACCAGAATCCTGCTGGGCTAAACCACTGAATAAGCGGCAGTTTCTGCCTGAAAGAATCTTATATATATATATATATATATATATAAACTTTATATATATATATAAACTTTATATATATATAAACTTCAAACATGGGATCCGGTCAAAGAACAGAAACAACGGGTTTGTGTAAAAATGTCTTATGCCTACAATGTAGAAAAGAAATATTTTGTCCTGATGTAGTGTTGTTTGTTTGTGGGATTTTTTGTTGGTTTTTTTAATCATCATTTAATGAATAGAATCATCTAATACATTGTTTTTCACAAAGATAAATTCAGTATCCTGGAATTAGCCAAAGGGCATATGATTCCTCAGGTTTCATGGCAGGTATACAAATGTTTATTGAAGAGAGAAGCATTTAGGGACATTAATCCATGCTGCTTGTTGAGGCATAACTTACTGTTGCCCTTGGGAGGGAAAAACACTTGCATTTCTGTGTGTGTGTGTTAATGAACACATATTTAATATACTGGCATGTTTTACTTGCTACAACACTCAGGTTTTCGTTTTCCGTTTTTATTTAAACTCAACTCCAATGGCAGTAAGATGTTATAGTCTAGGCACAGATGTGTAAAGTAATCTGAAAAAGTGAACACTTAATAGAGCTAGTAAGAAATATCTTTTTATTTCATAACTACTCTCTACATGTATCTCAGAAGGATCCTATTTATTATCTGTATATAATTCAAAGACTGTAATGATAAATATAAAAATATACTCAGGGGAAGAGTAAATAGGGATAAAAAAGTCAGAAAATGTTGTGATGTGAATTATTATTACTGTATACTAGTGAAATAAGTTTTGTGCTTTGAACAGTTTTTCTTACTGTATACTAGTGAAATAAGTTTTGTGCTTTGAACAGTTTTTCTTACTGATTTACTTGTGAAGTGTATGTATTTGGCAATGTCTGGGCACTATTGAACTCCACAAGTTTCTGGTACCTTTCTACCCCCATCGTCTATGCTTCTGCACTTTCTAATGCTTTAGAAGTCCACACTACTGCAAATTTGACTGTTTAATACCAGTTATCACATTAATGTGACTATAAATAACATAAATCAACAGACCTTTCTGGCATCATCCTGCAGACAATTTAAACTGATCACCAACTGGGATAGAAACCTCCACAGGAGAAGTGCAGTAGGGAGCTGGTGCCTTTCGCTGAACACCAGACTTGCCCTGTTACTACAAGGCACTGTTACTCTTTTCTAGATGCACATTCTCTAGGAAGGGATATGTGCTTTAGGGACCTCAGCCAAAGCAGGAGCCTGTTCAAATATTCAGTGCATGAGGCAACACTCAGCATTTCTGTATTTGGGAAAGTGTGCTGATCTTCTCATACTAACTATGGTAGAGCTATGTATCAGGGGTGTCTGTGATGTTCATAACAATACTGTGTAATAATAGAGTATGCAATGGATAATAAATATCCTTAGGATGTAAGATAAAACCCATTAAATTCATTAAGCAGACTAGATTTCCAGTCCCTAGCAGCAGACCTTGCACTTAAATCAAAATCACAACATGGGTTTCAGCATTTGTCCATCTTTAACAGAGACTTGAATATTTTTGGAAACTGACTTTACAATGAGATGTCTGAATAAAGAAAATGCCCTTGCTTCCATAAATACTAAGTATGAAGTTAGGCATAATAGACATGAATGTGCAAAGAGATGCATCGTAGCGTGTCTTTGCGTCTCAGATTGATTGCATATTGTGAGAGCTGGTGGCTTGATGCCTTCTCTCCTGGAGCCCTGTGATCAAACAAGCCAGTGCAGTGGCTGATGAAGCAAAGCTGTCCCTGCTGCAATAGCAACCTGAAGTGAAATGCAAGGCACCAACCTCTTTCAGACTTTGGTGCCAATTTGGAAATTTCCATGCAAATGCTACTCTGCAATGCTATCTTGAATTCACACAGATTGGCCTGAAATTGCATTGCATGTGGCAGCAAATACCAAGTAAAGATGGTACTGTGGAAAACGTAATGAGGTCAGGTTGAGAACTTTTTTTCTAACCCTAGCTCAGCAAGGGGCTGCTGATTCTTTTAGTCCTCGATGTCCATTCTCCACCTGCAGCCTCAGACAGGGCACAGGAACGTGTACACTGAGTATTCAGGTACACCATGTTCTAATAGACCCTAAACAATCTGCCTCCTAGATTAAAAAATTGAAAGTTTCAGTGAAGTCTAAAATACTTTAGTTTTAATCTGGTATGTCTTTACTGTTGTATGGACATTCGAGATCTGCCACAGGTTGGTTTGTATGACTGCTAAAGATGTAAAAACTAATGTGTTTTTTTCTGTGCTTGGGGAAATATGGAAACAGTGTTTTATACAAAGACCACATCATTGGAGCAATGAGATTTTTACTCTTTTGATTATACTGATAACAATAGAGTAAGAAATCTGCATATTGACAGTGTTTAAAATCAGACTAACTAGAAAAATATATTTACAAAGCTGGTTTGTTAATGAGAAATCTTTTTGTTGCCCTTCTGTGGCATCACAATTTCCAGCAATGAACAATGACAATATCTGCATTAACTGTTTGAAAGGAAATAACATAGCCAAAATAGGTGAACTTAAACTGTTTTAACAGACTAAACAAGGAGAAAAGCCAGAGTATGGGGATGGATCTTTTTTTAATGCCAAACTGGAGATTTTTCATCAAAAGGAGAGTCAAATAACCTTTCTTAATCAACTAAATTTTGAAGTGTAAGGAGCATTTATCTTCTTGAATGAATAGAAATTCTGTATTTCTAGTTGTAATTGTTCTTTCTGGCCTCAGTAGTGAAAATGGTTATAGTTCTAAAAAGTGGTGTCATTTTTGCCATTGGTGCCGAGGGAGCCAAAAGACAGAGTATAAATCAACCTACAGCCTGTTTAAAAGAGGGGAACAAAATGCATGAACAGTAATTTGAAAACTGCTTCAGATTATTATTCTTTTATGATTAACTAAAGTGGGCTTCAACATCCTTTGAGATTTCAGTGTTAGGGTGATAAAATTCATCGCTTTTAACAAAAACTGACCAGTTTCAGTATTTATTCAGTATAATGCACATACATGGCACTATACAGTAAGTGGAAGGTCACTAGATTAATCCTTGCTCCAAAGGTGTAAGTGGATATGATTGTGTGCAATACAAAACCAATACATATTGATTAGCATGACAATGCTTCACTGAACAGATGTCTTTTGAAAGGAGAGTAGAAGCAACTTGGTACAGGAGGCTTCCTTTGGACAGTCCTCTGATGGTAAGGTAAACCAGGACCTGACCAGAGTGCTTTGTGGTCACTGTGGTACAGAAATACTCCTAATGCCAGCCTGGCTCTAATAGTATCATTAGAGAAAAACTTTAGTGAAGTCCATACAACCCCTGGACTGATGCCTCAGAGTACCCTAGTGCCAAGTTTAGGTTG
Source organism: Manacus candei (assembly GCF_025592945.1). Lineage (NCBI taxonomy): Eukaryota > Metazoa > Chordata > Aves > Passeriformes > Pipridae > Manacus > Manacus candei. The sequence goes on along the minus strand of NW_026138076.1, from coordinate 37,634,890 downwards.
TTCTCCCAGACTGTGGTCACGAGTCACTGCAAGACATACTTAGCTGTTCTCCAGAACCAGTTCCTTTTTGGCCTGTAAAATGCTCCTACAAAACAGACTAATCTGGTTTACTCCAAAAGGACTGTTTATAGCTCTGACCAGCCCCAAACTTCCTGCAGACAACCACTGAGCGTACAGTCTATTGAATAAGGCAGACTAGCACTTCTCTGTGCAGGAAGACTTGTCTCAAGAATACAGAGATGCCTATTTGGTGAAGGGCTGAGGCCTTGAGGCCATGCTCAACCCTGATGGACGTAGCTGTTGAAACCAATTTGATCTCATGTCTCAGCTTCCCCTATACCTGTCTGTAACGCATCCATACATATGGAGACGGAAAAAACAAGTGCTAAAAGTGTGAAAAACACGAATCCCTCTTATTTTTTTGGAAGAAGGCAGCATCAAGCACGGGGATAATGTGAAATCGTTGGTCAGGAAACAAATGCAAACAGAATGCAAACAGAGAGAATGCAAAGAGCAGACAAATAATGCAAGGGAATCAGATGTGTCAGTTGTAGCGACTTTCATGACCCTTTTTTCTCAGTCAATGAGAATGTCTTATTCCTTGTAAAACCACACATCTCTGAATCTGAAATTTCCTTTTAACACTTTGTTGCACCGGCAAAACCTAATGAAGGTTTTGGTGAAACACCCTGTCATACAGAGCAGCTTTCTGCTGAAGTCACCAGGGCCACACCACAAGGAAATGGGGGAGGCGAGGGAGGGAAGACAATCAGCTTACATGTGCTTGGGCAGATCCAGGGTGTGGTAATACACAAGTTCTTCTACCAGTACTTCCTATAGCTACCTGCTGAGGCCTCAGCTAGCAAACCTATTTAAAAACAGGCATTGCTCGATGTTTATGCTTATGACAATGTTTGGGGCTTCTCCTCCCCCCCTTCCACCCCAAAATCAATAGAACACAGTTTAATGTTGGAAAAGGTGACATTGTTCCATACAACCTCTAGCTGCTGACTCTATTGTTCATTTGCCTGAGTCACTGGGCTGATCAAAGCCTCAACAGCTTCACTGGATGCATCACTTGTGAATGTGTCTGGAAGTTCTGCTTAATCACAGGAGCTCATCTTTCAGGGCAAAGCATGCTTGAAGAGCTTATAGAAACTGGAGAGCCGGAGTTAACCATTAGGAGGCTCTGTGAACCTTCAGCTGAATACATCTAGGAGATGCCTGATTCAGCAAAACACGGATTCCTCTGTCTCTAAATTCAAGGCTGTCTCAGCTAAGCAGGTCCATAATTTTACTTATGGCAAATATCCTCATCTTCATTGAGATGACTCACACCAATGGAGTTGAGTACATGGTTAAGTACTTTGCAGGGTTATGAACTAACTCTCAGTAAAATGATCTGTTCACTGCATACTGTCATTTGAAATTCCCAAACTGTGAAGGTAGGTACTTTCAATAGGGAACATCTACACTGGAGGTGGTGTCATATGAGATCTTTTGGCTTTTAAATGTGGATGATAGGTTACTTAAAATCTATTTCTCTCCATTCTCTCACATAGCATTTTTTGTGGTGCTGCTGTGTGCTGCGTATGCCAAACTTTCCTCTGTGACTGTAATACATTTTATCTGGTTTAGGTTTATTATCTGGCTAAAGAAGAAACAGAAACACCTTTAGGTTTGGTTATTACATTTCATTGAACAGACTTGTGAACATATTGAGCAGACTGACAGTTATACTTAAGTATAATTAGGTATGGTGAACTCATTTGTTTGAAAGCTTAGCTCTGGTAAAGACATATTTATAATTATTCAGTTTCTTGATACTTTCATACCAAGTATGACACTGACTTCTGTGCTCTCACACTATTCTTATTCAGAATTTCAGCAGAATCTCATTGTTGTTCTTAAGTTGTAGCTGTATTTTATGGAAATCTATTTTACTCAAAATTCTTCAAAACTCTCGTTGACTTCATTCTGACCTACATTTCTCTATATAAACCTAATAGCTAAAATTTCTTTGGGTTCTTCAGTTTCACGAGGAGCACTGATGTTACAGAATGAACACATTTTATTCCTGTTGAGACAGAAGTCTGCAAAGTCAATGCATTTCTTCAGTGCAAGGAGTTATGCACGTTATTTTTTGGTATAGGAGGGGATAAGGCACATACTTGCAGCCTGTCACTTTTGAGTTGTCACTCATTTTACCTAAATGTTCTTAATGAGGCAAGGTTGTTCACTTCGGTATGTGATACAGGAGGGATCCTGTATACACTGGCAAGAAAAAACAGGGCATGAAATCTCAGTCATATTCCTTAAGTATTAGCCACAAAGAACGTGGTTATTCCTCTGTTTTACCTTCTCCTTCTGAATTGAATAAGGAACTTAATTCATTACACCTAAACGCCACGTAATTGACCTCTGCCCTCACCCGATATTCCAGGGAAATCACTTCTGCTCTTACAGCGGTGCAGCTGAGACCTGCTTTTGGCGTGGAGATGCTTCTTAAACCTCATTTCCTCGTTCCCTCCCTAGGACTAGGAACGCCTCGGGATGCCGATGGAGCAACGGGGAAATAATTACAAAACACGTCTCTTTTGAAAAAAAAAAAAAAAAAAAAGGACGAGGAAGTGAAATCAGAGGGCTCCACCGCCCTCCGGGAAAGGGAAAAAAATACGTACAAATCCCTGAGCAGATGGTGAGTGTAAACACACCGGAGCGGAGCTGAATTCCTCTCGGGGTGGCGGGGGGAATGGACGGACGGACTTGGACTTTTCCCCTCTCCGCCAGCTCACCTCTCGCCCGGGGGAGGTGCTCCGCGCGGGGACACACGGACAGACGGACACGGACAGACGCGGGGACGCGCAGTGACACACGCGTACGCGTACACACACACGACCCACCCCCACGCGTACGGACAAGCTCATCACCCACCGCACACGGACACACAGAGCCCGAGGCTGCCCCGCACCGCCCCACGGGCACCCGCACCCCGCACCGGCACACGCGCGGAAGCACCGCCCCGGACCGCCCCCGCATCCCTCCCTCCTGCCCTCCTTCCCTCCCTCCCTCCCCGCCCGCCGCGCACACACACACCGCCCGCAACATGACGGGCGGACGGACAGACTGACGGGCTGGGGCGCCGCTGCTCCGCACGGATTATTCGCCGCGCGCCGGGGGGGACGCAGGAGACCACCGACCCAGCGACCCGCAGCGGGGCGGGGACGGCGCCGCGCCGCGCTGCCAGGAGGGTCCCCAGCCCCCGCCGGCGGACGGTGAGCGCGTCGGGCGCTGGAGGAGCGCGGCCAGGTAACGCTGGGCAGAGTGGTGTCGCCGGGCAGAGCCGGCCCAGGCCGCGGAGCGCCGCCGGGTCCCCGGCGTGCGGGTGCCCCGCAGCCGCCTCGCCCCGCACGGCAGGTGCCGAGGTGATGCGGCGGGTGTCGCCCCGGGGCGCGGGCGGCCCCCCCTGCCTGGCCTCGCCTCTGCCGGCGGCGGGGCGGCGGCCGCGGGGCGCCCTGCGCCGACCGGCGGCGTAGCTGCGGCGGCGGAGGATCGGGGCTGCCGGTGCCGCAGCTCCGCGCTGATCCCCGGCAGCCGCGCTCCGGTAGCGGCGGGGATTAGAGAGGGCGGGCGGGCGGCGGGGGGGACACCGGCGGCACTGGCGTCTTTGTGGCGGGGCGGCCGGGGATCGGCGCCCGCAGGTGTGTCCCGGGGCCGGGGCAGCGGCGGGGCCGCGGGGGGCGGCCCGGGGGCGTCGCGGAGCCCGTCGGGCTCGGCCTGCGGGGAGCCGGTGCAGGGCGGCTGCACCGCTCCGGCGGTCGCTCCGGCCTCGCTGCGGCAGGTGACGGGGGAGAAGAGTAGGTCGGGTTTTTGTTTGTTTGTTTGTTTGTTTGTTTGTTTTTGGCGTTTCTTCTCTCTACGTTTTTCCTTTTTTTTCTCCCTCAGTGTTCATTAAGCAATCTGCAGTTAAGCTATGAAGAAGATAGGGAGAAGTGGTTTCAGAAATATGAATGGGTAGGGCCAGGGCGCTCGCGGTCATGTGTGACATTTCCCATGGATTGTAAGGCGGGAGCTGGAGGATGCTGCCTGTGTTTTCCAAAATCGCATGGCATGCTTAAAAAGTGGAGCAGATGGTGATGATAGTGCTCATTATGAAAAAGGTTCATGAAAATCCTATATTTCTTCTAGACAGTTTTTGTGTTACTTCTCCAGGCTAGAGAGGTTATCTTCGACTTTTGGCAAGGAAAAGAACGTTGCTGCAAGTTGTCTTGCAAAAGAACAGTTATTTTGCTTTTCCACAGAGAAGGGAACCCCCTGCCACCCAGTTTTATGTCTCTGTCTTGCCTTTGGGATTGACGGCAGTTAAGTGCCTTGGCATAGACAGAAACTGCAGCACACTGTTTTCTTATTGGACACCTTTATTATTGAATGGAACTAGAAAGGAGACTCAGAATATCCTCTTATCCCTCTCTGCGCTAGATGTGTTTTTCTATCCAGTATATATTGCACTTGAAGTGTTAAACTCTCAGGGGGCATGGAGGTGGGGATGTGAGGCAAGGTCTACTAGTTACTTCAAACAATTCTCCTTGCTCATACTTAAGAAGGAGAGAAAGGAACATGTTGTAAAAGCAGCTGAGGAATATATAAAAGTGAAATATTAATGAACTGGAAAAGCTCAGATAGCAAAGACATTGTGCCTAATCATTCAGGAGGGTTCTTATTCTCTTTACAACTCCTCACTGTATGTGTGCCTGTAGTACAAATGCAATTGGTATAAAAGACAGTAATATTTATATTTAACCAGAAAGTAGTATTAATACTTTTTTTTTTGTATTAGGGATTATCTCTGCAGTGCTTGCTTTAGCCATGGTTTTTGAGGCTGCTGTAAGACAGAAAAGTATTACAAAAACAGTAAAAAAATATTTCAAGAATGTTTTCTTGCAAATGTAAATGGAAAGGACTGACTCAGACCTGGAATAACTCTGAGGAACAAATAGCCTTAGAGAGTCCTCTTAGAGACATTATGATGACTTTTCACCCTGAAGCATCTCTCTTGCATCCCAAGCAGAGAGCAACATCCCCTAAATAGGCAGCACTGTCTCAGAATCTGCTGAAAGTGAGGCATATGAACAAGGGATATTTTCTGCAAATTGGGCTTCCTTTACCTCTTGGAGTCTGGAATGCAGTGGTCCCTGTAGTTCGAGTAACTTCCCCAGTTGGGTTTGGAGGGATACTAAGTGCAGCAGCTTTCTGCCGCACTTTGGAGAGGGAATTTAGTTCAGTGGGAAAGTCGTCTGTCAGCCCACAGCATGAAGTCCTGTTGCTCTGATTCCTGGCAGTACTTCATGGAGTACCTGGTGGCTTAAGCGAGGCTTGCCTTCTGGAGAGCTTAGTGCAGGCCTGAGTATAGATGGGGAGCTGTACCAGGAGGACCTGGAACAGTGTATAGGATATATACCATGTCTGGGTTACAAGGGGTAATGTTTGGTTTTTAAGTCTATTAGTCACAGAAGATGCTGAAAAAGCATCTTGTATCTTCAGATCTGTGCATATGGTTGCGTGAGAGCACAATCTCTTGTGCTGCATAAGCTGTGTGTGGTTGAATGTCTTCTTAGATTTGAACATAATGCTTCACAAAAGCCTTTAAAGTTAATAACTTGATATTGCTGAATTTAAGTTTTTCAGTGTTTTGGGGTTTTATTTTTGCTAAATAGAGTGTTTCATTAATTGAAAGAGAGCTGTAGAGCTATTGTTCCATCTGAAGAAATTCCCACTGCTCCAGGAAGGCTTATGGAAGATACTATGGTTTTGTTGGATTAGCTCATCTGGAGTGTTTGAAAGGGCAGAGTTGCATAGGCCAATGTATGGTTTTTATGAATTGTTGGGATTGAAGCAGATACAAGTCACTGGGAAAAGCATTTTGTAAAATTAAACTTAATGAGAGATTCTGAAAAATGTAAATCTGCATATTCTAAGGACGTGACATTTTCCCTAGTATTTTAAGTTCCTGGATTGTTTTTGCTGTACTTTTGGAGCTGTCCTAATAAAAGGAGGCTGTGTATTTATCAAGTGTAACAGACCTTTGCAGCAAGGGAAGAAGTGAATGTTGCACAGTGTTTTTTTCTGAGGTTGATTGACGCAAGTAAAGCATGAGATGAAATAGCATATCAATGGAAAAGAAACCTTATAAATGCTTACAGTCAAATTATTAAGCGATTCATACTTTAGTTTTGGAATAACTACCAGCTTGTTAGGGGGAAGAACTGAACTATATTTCTATCTTGCAAAAGTTACTCTATGTTAGAAGGTTCAGTGCCTCATGTCTTCCCCTTAAGAATAGCTTTACTGCCAATGGAGGGGCTCATCATGGGATAGGGTGGGGGGAACAAAAGGAAATATGTACCTAAATAATGGCAAGTGGGGGCTGGGTTTGTTTCCTGAGAAATAACTGCAGTTTCATCAGGTTTTTCTCTCAATATTGCATTTATTTGGCAGTTTTTTGCAGTGATAGTAAACTGGATTACCTTGATAAAGTAAATATGCTTTTGTATTAGACTTTAGCTGGCTGAGATGGTGTGTAAGACACAGAACTTCCAAGTGCTTTAAATGTGCATTGTCGTTTGTACTTGTAGTGTTTCATGTGTATTCCTATTCCCCGTGTATTCATCAAAGGCCTATAACTTTGAGAGTATGGAAGATGCAGCCATATATTTTGCAAACAATGATATTAAACTTCTGTAACTGTTTGCTAGTTAGATGTTTACTTGCACTTACTGCTTTTTGACTTGTTCTCACCACAACTCTCACCACTACATAGTGGAGTGTATTGCTTAGATAGTACTAACTCACACACTCTGTGACTGAAGACTGTAGTATCATTTCTCCATTGTAAGGCAATGAAATGATAATGCTTTCTGTGAAGTCTTCTATCTTTACCTGAAATGTGACTGTCCTATAGAAGGTAGTTGTTTTTTAATATATATGATAGTGTAGGGGAAAAGAAACTACAGGCAAGCAGTAAGGAAAAGCAGTCATGTCCTGAGTGTGGAAAAAGTAAGATTTTTATTAAATGTGCGCTGTAGTCTGTTGCTAAAGATTAAAAGGAAAAGATACACTGTTGAGGGGTATTACAAGATCTGAGTGATGATGATTTTGTATCCAAATGTTTTATATTGCCTATAGACAGTACTATTTCTTTGCCCTGGTTATTGTTATGAAAGCCCTTGTGAGTGTTGAAGTATGAATGTGTAGTTGTTTTCCTCATACGTGGGAAATTGAAGCAGTGATTATGTTCAAGTCATATAGTTGATCTGTGATGGAGACAGACAGTTGAACTGGAATATGCATCCTGAGTCCCATAGTCTTATTTTAATGGAGTAATTGTGTTTATATAGCTTGTTTGATAATTTGGCATAGATGTGGAAACTTCCTAACAGATCTAATTCCAGGATTTGTGTGTAAATTTATGCAGCATCTTCTCCACAGGGACTAAATACTATTGGATTATTTCTTTCAGTCTAGGCAAAAAAGTTTTTCCTGGATTTCATTTTGTTGTTATGTTTGAGAGGAAGCAGTTCTGCACTCGTAGAATGTAATGATGCTTTTACATTATTTAAGGAAATACCACTTAATTTTTTATAATGCTCTAGCATATCAGGAATTTGAGATCTAGCTCAGTCAGTAATGCTTCTGAGGGTCACAGCTGTTTTCCAGTGGGAAGAACCAGTTGTGACAGACTGGTAGGAAGCTTTTAAAAACACTCTTCTCCTATAAATTTTGGTAGTGCAAATCATTGCTTCTGAAAGTGTAGCGTTCATTTCTAATATATTTCCAGCTTTGGCTTTCTTCTCTTTTTTTCTTCTTTCACTCTTGTTTTGAGGCTCTTGGCTGATCCTCCTTTGATGTTTCGTCTTGATGTGATCTCTTCAAATGTTTTAATACAAAAATAACAGCTCTCAAGTAATTTACTGGTTTTGTATAGTGCAGTAAGATTTAGATTTGGGTAATAGTACAGAAGTATTCTACAGGTTTCTCATCTGTGTGTTGCTTGTGACATAGTCCAAACTTGGTCATTTATCTATGAAGCAATGACGTCTGTGGAAATGTTACCTTCCAGTGATGTTAACCTGTCATCATCCAGGCCAGGAAAATCTCAGACCGTGACAAAGAGGGAGTCACCCAGTACAGCCAGAAGGTGGTCAAGAGGGGTGTGCTGTGCTGAGGTTGTAGTGACAGCTCCTGCCCACTCTGCCAGTAACCAAATACACCAGCAGTGCTTTGTATTTTGTTCTGTGTGCTAGGTAGTAATTCCAAATTCTACAGTGTCTTCTGGCTATATTTAGTGCAGTGCCAATTTCTGGGGTTATATTTCTGAACTATCCTGACTCATTTATTTATTAATACAAGTATTTTGTATTCATTTTTTTGCTATATGGAAGTGAGGAAAGAGGAGAAGAGCAAACTTTTGCTGTCACTTCTTGGGGAAGTTTAAGCCAGTGGCTAAACTGCTACTAGCTTGAATAGGAGCCCTGGTAACTGTTTTATCAGGTTTTATACTTTAAAATATGAAGGCTGGATTCTTGATGACCAACTGAACATGTGGCACAGAGACAATGGAAATAGAATAAAAATTCTTCCAAAAATAAGATTGCCTTTCATTTTCTTTATTAGTTGCCACTATGCTTAATACTGTAGCCTATGCAAGACTGTTTATTCTGTTGTTAACACAGAAGCTTTAAATAAGAACGTAATCTGTATATTGAAAGGATGAAAATGCTAACAATTTCATTTGCTGCATTCAGAAATTATTAAACTGCCTTGGAAAGGACATTCTTCCAATGATATATTAATGTTTTTATTCTTGATGTTGCTGAAGGGAGGTAACTGGCAGAAAATGGCAATAGGGAAAATGATGTGGTTTTCTCCATATTTACTTCAAGTAAATTGATGCTGGAAGTTGATGTACATTCTTTCAGATTCACAGACCTCTCAAATACTTTGAGAGCAGATCGTGCCTTCAGCTTGAGTGTAAGGTATCAATTGTGCTTAAAATGACATGTTAAGCTTTTAATATTTCTTTATAGTTAAATATGTTTTAAGTTGGGACACAGCATCTGTAGGAAATGGCATTTACAAATTGATATCATGTAACGTGTTAGTTCGATATGCATGTAGAAGTGCAATGTTGTGGTATAATAGAATCATGGAATTATTAAGTTTGGAAGTGACCTCCAAGATTGTGTCAAACCTTTTACTGAATATCACTGTATCCACTTAACCATATCACAAAGTGCCATGTTTTTTTGACACTTCCAGGAATGGTGACTCCACCACTTTTCTGGGCAGCCTGTTCCAATGCTTAACCACTTTATCAGTGAAGAAATCTTTCCTAATATCCAGTTTGAACTTCCCTTGGCACAGCTTGAGGCTCTTTCACCTTGTCCTGTCACTAGTCGCCTGAGAGAGGAGGCTGACCCCTCACCTTGCCACACCCTCCTTTCAGGTAGTTGCAGAGAGTGATAAAGTCTCCCTTGAGCTTCATTTTCTCCAGCCTAAACAACCCTAGTACCCTCAGCCTCTCCTCATAGGACTTGTGTTCCAGACTGTTCACTTATTGCATGACTACTTGGCTAAAATAAATCCCCACCTGGCATGTGAAGGCACACCTGTGTGTCTTGCAGAAGCAGCCTATGAAGGCATTCCAGTTGATTCATCTGCATTTCCTCTGGTAGAGAGGGTAATGAGCTGCCAAGGATCTCCTGGGGTGGGAGAGCCATGTGGGTGTCTGCTGTTCTCTTCTGGTTTTGCTGTTTCCCAGTGTAAAAGTAGATGTGGTGTGCAGAGGTGATAGCAGGCTCTACCCTTACTGTGAGTAGCAAAATAAAGTGGGTTTGTTTTATATCAATTCTGTAGTGTTTTGTAGGTACAGTTTGTACAGTGGTTATATTGTGGGGAGGAGGCTCAAGAATCCTAATTTGTTACGGTTTTGAACCCATTTTTTCAGTGTAGCGGCTGTGAGCTCTGTGAGAAATGTCCCATAACCCAGTAGCAAAACTGTTGCTGATTTTCATGAGACCTTGATTACACCCATAATAATATTTTAGTGTCTGTTAGTTTGCTGTGTACAATAATTATTTTATTAATGACTGATTTTCAAGTTACTGAGCCTTTACTGTTTTGATGGGGTTTTGTTACATCATTAAATTCTTAGTACTTCTAAACATTAGGTTATGAAAATGTTTCTTACAATAAGTAAGTCCAGAAAAGTAGGAATTCTAGAATGGTTAAGACACTGCAAATACAATTGATATAAGTTCAGTGCATCTGAAAATAAGGTGCTTTGTACCAATAGGCATCTAATCTATACTGGTAGTGGTTATGCAAGGGCACAATACGGGCATTTAGAGTTTTTATGATGTTGATAGCAGAGGTTCAAAAAATCACAGTTGTTTAGATGATTCCCTGGATTTAAAATTTTCAGAAATTGATAAAGAATGGGAAAGTAGAAGGAAGAATAAAATTGAGCTGTGGAAAACATGCATGTGGAGTAGATGAGGAGAAAGTAAAAGAAATATAAATAAATTAGTTTGTCAGCTGATAAGAGCTGACACCACAAATGTCTTCATTTTATCTGCTGATCTTTATTTTACAGATAGCAAACTCTAGGGCATCTGCTGAGGTAGGAAAGAAAGACACAGAGGAGAGCTGGTGGGGAATGAAAAGGAAAATCAGCTGTTCTGTTCTCTCAGCTCTATGCCTTTGTTCTACTCTACCGCAAAAAAGGTGTTAGAAGAAATTTAGGGATTAGTCACATTAGCCTCAAGGTAATCTCTATCCTCTCTAAACCCTCATTTTAACATCCTGATCTTGGCCAATTATGTTTTTGGTGGCTGACTGTCTGTGGCAGGGTCTCAGCAAATTTCACACCAGTCTTTAGTACTTGCTCATGGCCCTTAATAAGGAAGTAAAGTACAATTGTCTGTTAATGGTAGGTTTTGTTACAGATTAAACTTTTACCATGCAGAAATCAAAACCAGAAGCTAAAAGGCTGTTTTAGACTGTCAGATCTGCAGCTTTGCTACACTTGTGTCTATTTCTAATGTGCAGGAAAGTTAGTTTGAATTTGTTTCATTTACTGTTTAGCATGAGCTAAGAACATGCAAATAGCTTATGTGGCATAGCTAAAGGTCTGATAACTTGGTTATGCATGTGAATCCTCTTTGTTAAGAGACACATGTCATTTTTACCTATAATAATTTCAAATTAAGAGTGAAGATGAAGATGACTAGGGTGTTAATAAGACTTCAATGAAGTTTTTAGCTAACTCTTTCTGTGAGTTGCTTGCAGGGATAACTGATATTCCCGAGACACTGTAGGGATCAATTTTCTGGGGTCAATACTGCATACAGACACACATATAAATAAATAAATAAATATAAATATATATTTATATATAAAATAAAAATTTTCTCAAAGTCAGAAGATAAACTCTGTTGAAGGCTATGCTCTGTTCTAAATGAGGAATAGTGAATGGTTCAGAAAAAAGGATTTCTTTCATTTACTTTAGTAACATGTAAAATTGAAACAAATTTGCAGCTTTAAAAATCTGCTCTGACATCTCTAAATAGTCAATAACTGGGAGGTGGGGGATGGGAAGAAAATAATAAAACAAAAAAATGCTTTTTATTCTGGTTTTAAGGAGTTAAATATGTTGTGGGCAAGATGTTTCTGAAAACTGTGTATTGGAAATACACACATTATTTGTAGCCTTGGTTTAAGAGGGTCTTATGATGATACTGTTCATTGAAGAAGGCAAACAAAAAGTTACTACTGGAAAAGGGTGTAAGAATTTTAGAGTTTGTCTATTTTCTTATGCTTTCATTTGAATTTGAGTGAGATCCTGCATTGTAAATATTTCATTGTGTTTCTATATGCTTTGAAAATAGTTAAGGGTGAAAAAGGAATGTATAAAAGAAGCAATTCCCTGCTCACATAAATGATTCTTTTTTCCCTTATAGTTTGCAGTTGCCCAGGACAATTCATGTGACTTGCAAAGTGCTGAAGTTGAACACCAGTAAAACTGTAAAACACTTACATGGCACTATATGTTTATGCAGCATTTTCTAAATATAGACTAAGTCCTTGTCATAAAGGGTTTGTATAGTTGAAACAAAACAAGACTTGACATGACACAGAACAGCTTGAGAGAGAGGCATGAGAGCTGTAGGTGCGGAACTGTGAGGAACTGAACAACTGCTTCAAGTGAAGGATTTGAGGAGGGCTTGAAAGGACAGTGAAAATGCCCACCCCCTTCAATTAAAAAAAATAAATAAATACAGGAGTTGAACTCCTTTTGTTGCCCATTTTTTTTTGTTAATAAGTTTTCAGAAACCACTATTTCTTTCTAATTTAGATAGTAAACACTATATGAGATCTGTAGAAATTTTTTATTAAAATTAATAAATAACAAAGGAATTTAAAACTGTTCTCAAATGTGCACTTATGGGTCTAGATCCTCAGTTAGTGTCACAGCACTTCTTCCTTCACTTGATCCAAACACACGTAATGGTTGTAGCTCCTGTTTGGCCTCGTATTTTTTAGCCTGAGCAGTGGCTGCTGATGGCTGAGTGAAAGAAGGATGGAGTAGGTAGAAAATGTAATAGCCTCTGAATGACAGTGTCTGTAGCATCATTCCCTTGGTATGTGTTGGTTCTCCTCCGTTCGTCTTGAAACTGTTTTTTTGTCCTTGAAGAAGCTTGCAAACCTTTGGTAAATTGTGCTGCTCAGACAGTAAATGAAAACACATTGCAGTGAAAACAACTTATGCTGATTTCCAGTGCTATCCTACTGTCCTGGTGTATTGTTTGTGTATTAATCTGCACCAGATATTTTTGAACTTGCTGCTTGCTTTTAGCGGTATTTGACAAAAGAACGGAAGTCCTAAAATGTAATTAAAGTTTTAATAAGTTTTGAGAAATTGGAGGAGAGACAGTCATGTAAATTCTCTGGCTGAGAGAAAAGCTGCCCGGTGAGTTCATTCTATGATCGGTATCAAAGAGTCAACCTGGGAGAGGAGTCTTGTATTTGTCCTGGCTGCTGGGAGCTTTTTAGACATTAAAATGAACTAACTAGAACATGCAAATCTGTAGCTAACTAGGCCTTGTTAGATCTGGAGTTCATAATGATGTATGAGTTAAAAAACCTGAGTGGTTTTCTTAAGTTGTTGTTCATTTGGGGTTTTATTTTTTTAATGGTCTTCCTCCCTCCCCCGGGTTATTTTTATATCACCTTTTTCAAAAGCATAGGGTGGAGCACTCATTCAGGGTGTTGGACTGACGCCTGCCTGATGAGAATTGGTTTGTTTAAGCCCTTGTGCTGTATCCATTTACACCACCTGCAGATTTGCTTCTCTTTTTGTTTTTATTACTTACCTACCTGAAGTCCTTGAGAAAGCATGTTGCAGGTATGGAGCTTTTATTAAACTCAGCTTTTGACTGGGAAGGTAACAGGTATTGTGGTTTTTAAGTTAGTCTGTTTTCATTGACATTCAGCACATCTGTCAACAGGAGCAAAGACCAGACTTCTTTTTTTTTTTTTTCTACTGTGTCAGAAAAGGATGGGGAAAGCCCAAACAAACTCAGCTGTCAAGAAGGTGCAGATTAATTGGTTTTGCTTTGAACGAATGCACCTATGTGCTTGGAAGAATAGAAGCTGTGCCAGCTCAGAGAACTATGTATTGGGCTGGCTGACCATAGTGTAATAAATTGAAGAAAGATCCCAGTTACAGATACTCAGCTGAAGATGGGAAACTAGTAATCTATGTTCTGTTGCCTTTCAGCATCTGTCTGGTACCTGTGGTTCAGGAGTGTGCATTAAGAAGAGGCATCTGTTTTTCTCTGCAATAGCGAAACACTTAGCAATTAATACTGAATGCAGAATCCAAATATTTGTATTCAAATAGTGTGCAATCCTATGAAAGTGTTTTAAGTGGTTTGCTGCTCTAGTAGAAAATGAGCTTAGAAATAAAGCAAGGGAGTCTTTGTGTCAAGAGTAGCTTAACAAACATACGGAATGTTACATTTCAATACTTCACTCTTAATGCTAAGATTTAGAAAGCATATTACTTTTCTGAACTGTACCTGAGCACAAATTATGGTGAAGAACATACAGAATAAATGAAGAGAGTGACTGTGGTAAAAAATAATTATATTGTGTAAGTGTTTGGCACGGTAACAACATCCAAACCCTCCCTGTGTGTTTATTTTGGAAAACAGTTTGGGCAGGGCACTACAGTAGTTACTCAAGTCATGTTTATATGTAAAATGAGCTTGGTTTGCTTTGTCAGGCAGGTGTGTTGCAGTGTTTCATTTGCTGAGCTAGTGTGCAAAAAGGCACCTGTTTATTGGAATGACAATTTCAGCTGAGATAAACTGGTATGCAGGGTACAAGAAAGTGACTCAAGGGTGAGGCACCCTTTTTAAGATGGGATTCTTGCTTTGGCATTGTGTTAGTTTTGCTGTTGTTCATTTTAGTTGTGCTTCAGTCAGTGCTGGTTGGACTTCAGTTATGCTCTGGTTACTGTATGTGTGTATTAGAAAGACCTTTTGTAATTTATCTATTATGGATGATTGTTATTGAGGAAAGTTATTTCATGGGCTAACTTATTATCTTGAATAGAGCAGCTTGTAATACTTAGGGGTTTCCCAGTGGGATTTAATGAATCTATGACAATAGAAACAATTATAGAGGTGGTGGGAAGAATCCTTGAATGTATTATTTTTATTTCCCTGGAGTTAATCTTCACATATCAAAGTAAATTAACCAGAATATGCTGCTTAGATGTCTTCTAGATTCCCAAGTCAAAAGCTATTATGAACAAAATGTGATTCTCTTTATTCCCTGTCCTACAATCCTTTCTCAAAGTATGCTCCTAGTGATGTCAATATAACTGAACAAAGCAATATTCTACATACATTTGTGGTATTAAGGGAAAGACTCTAGTCACTGGGATATGTATAGGTGAAATTATTTCAGGAGATATTTTTTCATGAGTTTCTTCGTTGGTTTTCTTTTTTCTCTGTTAAGTAGATTTTTGACATTAATTAACCAGTGCATGAAAAATGATGTCTAAATGATAACTAAGAAGAAAATTAACTCTATCCCAGCTGAAACCAGGCCAAAGGAACAGGTGTTTTCCTTTAATGAATGCTAAGTCATAGCTTGTCATATCATTCTGTGAAGATTTTTTTTTGAAGGTTGCAATGTTTTGTCACAAATCTAGTTTTCAAAATCAACTGAAAATCCATAGAGACATATGCTGTGCTACTGTTAAGGAAACTTCCCAGTCTGAGCATTCCTGGCAGTACACTCCTGATACCAGAGACCTTAACTACTGGGACTGAAGCCCCTTCATGGCAGGTGGTTCCAGTGAGATGACAGGAGCCCCACTTGACTCCCCACACACCCCACTCAGACCAGGTTTCCTTACTGGTTCAACCCCAGGTTTCTCATAGCAAAGTCTCAGATGTCTCGTTCCATGAAGTCATTTTTTCATGGCACAGTAACACAGAAAGAATTCGAACTGGGTGCCTCTGAGTAGGACCTCCAACAAAGGAACCCCTGGGCCTTTATCCCCTCATAGTCTACCTGTGCACAAGTCTGGCTCTTCTTCCAGAGTCTTCGGCTACTGCCCCCCACTCTGTGTTCATCCACCTGGCTGGCATCACCCATCTTCAGGCTCTTAGTTACCCAAAGGTTGGCAGTTCACAGCCTCTTCTCTTGGGTTCCCACCTAGAGCTCAGTCTGTGTTTCGATCTGCATCTCAGTCCAAGGCTTGCAAGCTGAGGTGCGTGGACCAGATGTATTCCTCAACACTACAATGCAGTGTTTACATACCTCACTTAGTCCATTTAGTGCCCTGAGGGATTTCCAACTGAATGACATTTACTTGAGAGGTCAGATGTGATGGAAATTGAAGTCATAGCCTGGCTCGAGATGAAACAGAATATATTTTGTATTTGTTTATTTGTCTAGGAGTGTATACATACAGAGATGAATTTCAGTGTAATCCTCAAACTGTTTACTATGTTGTGTTAATCTCTACAGCTACATCTGATTACAAAAGAAAAAAAGGCCACTGGTAGGCTTTAAAAGTTTCTGCCATCTGTCCTGGTGCTTACCCTTCATTCACCGTAAGGATGTGTTGCGAGCAGCTTGACAGACTCCCTGTGTATTGTGGCCTTTTACGCTGCTTTTACCTTCTGTCTTTTTTGGACTCTAGTCTGTTCAAATGGAGCAGCATGTGGGTCTTCTGTTTCATCAGAACAACGTAGATCCTTGAATCCTTTGCTTTGGATTCGGGACCTTATTTTTATTCTTTACCTCTTCATAACAGCTTGCACAGTGGAGTTATCCCGAAGAGGTCTTCTAGGTCTATTCTAGCAAGAGGAACCATGTGCTTTCCTTCTTACGATCTCAGTGCTCATGGAATGATTTTACCCTGCATACCCTTGTTAGCTGGCTGCATCTCCAGATCCCTACCATGTAAATTACTCTACCCTTTGGATAGCTCTCTGGATTGTGCTCATCTGTTATCTTCATCGGATGCTTTGCTGTTTCTGTCTGTTGAGGAAGTCTGGCTAGATTTGCAACCACGGAAGGAGGGGGATAGCATACACTTGTAGAAGGAGAGTAGCTTTCCAGCAGCTCCTGGCCTACTTTATGGTGTTTATGAGTTGAAAGGATTGCTGTGGAGGAACAGACTGTGCCTTTGGAAGAGCTGAGGAAGGTGCATAATTCACAACAATGTTTTTCCAGCTGAAGTACCTCATTCATATAAATCACACTTTGTCAATGTCCTGAATCTAATGAACAATCTGTCATTAAGGCTAGTAACAGCAACCGTGGGCTTTTGAGAAAAACTGTCATTGCTGAAAAGCTGGGTTAAGCTCTACCTAAATCCATAAGTAATTCAGGCTGTTAATGGGGTTTCTGGACTCTTCCCTAGAAAGCACAGACCAGGCAAGTGATGGAGATCAAGAGAATAATATACGGATACCAACTCAGAGAAGTAATCTCTCTATTTTTAAATATTCACCGAATATTTTATGAGAATATTTTAAATATTTAAAGTGTATTTAAAGCACCATGTCAGCAACTCTTGCATCTTTGGATTTTTCTTTCTAATCTTTTTGGTTCATGATAGAGGTTTCAGGTATGCTGTTATTCCTACCCATTAGGCTGTATTAAATTGAATTATTGGTTCAAGACATGAAATGGTCGATGTCACTGCTTGGGCACAGTAAGGCATAGATAGAAACCTAAAAGATTTTAAATTTCATGGTGGAAATCAAGCTTGCAATTCTGTTATGTATGTGTACACTGAAAGCCTTGCTTTCCTGAGAATGCTGAATGAAAAAGATCAAGCATTTTTCTAACTCTTATAATGAAGTTGTGGATTTCAGAGAAAACGCTGTACTTAGAGTTATTCACACAACTTGATGAAAGAGTGCCTTAGAAAATATAATAATCAAGTTTTGAAGATTTTTGGTTTAAAGAACTTTTGGCTTGCCAATGTATGTATTCTCTAGATCAATTGTGGTTTGAAAAATAGTAAGAAATAATATTGTTAAAGTTTTTTTATGCTTAAAATATGCTATCTTTGTTTATTGATTGTCATTGGCTGTGACAAATTAAATTAGGTGTAGCCAGTTCTAACAAAATAAATTTTTCTAACATGCTTTTCATACAATGGGTATGTAAACTTGAAGCTTCATGCTGCAGTGTGTTGTGATTAGTTAAAAGCCTCTATGTTTTCAAGGGAATGCAGGCCAAGTTTATGGAAGTGAAATCCAATGAGTGTTACCAAGTATGCAGAAATTCTGGCATGAAAATGCCAGAAATTATGTTATTATATTATACAATAATATATATTAATAGATATACGATATAATTATATTATATTATTATATAAAAATATATATTAATATATATATTAATGCCAAAAATATGTTGGGTGGGGTGGGTATCTTATGTTCTTCCTGAGCATAAGATTTTGCCTCTGTGTGAGATGGGTGTGTGAGCTGGCTGCACATTGTAGGAATGGCTGCACCAGATTAAAATTCTGCGTTCACAAAGCATCCTCAAATTAAGTGTTTAAAATCATGGAAATTAAGAATTGAATGTCTTTGCAAGAGCTAGTTATGTCTACAGTGCCCAAGGTAATGCAAATTGCATGAGCTGACAGTCTTATTCTGTGAGCTAGGGGAATGCTGCTGATGTTCTTTTTGTTTTTTGAACTTTGATAATCCACTGTCCCGCGTGGCCAAACAAGGGAGATCTTATTTTCTGTGTATCAAATGATGACAGCAGTTTCTTGGCAGCTGAATTAATTTCAGATTCTGTAACATGACTTCAGATTAACATTAGATTTCTAACAGCTAATAGTATTTTAGCCTCTCAACTCTATTCACAGGAAGAAAAAAACCCTCTCTCTAGAGGTATTTGTGTTTTAAATCTTATCTCCCCTACTTGCTTGGGTATCCTGTGTATCTGTCACAGTTTGACCCTTTAACAGATAATGATGTGAAAAGTACCTTGGCCATGACTAACATCACTTCTTTTCAAAAATCAGTTCTTAAACTTTCAGATTCTACATGAACAAAAGGGTGTATACCTAATAAGAGGAATTCAATTTCAGAGAGTGATTTGTGCTGCTTGGTAAGATGAACTCACTTGTACAGGGTTCATTTTAATAAGCTAAATGAAACATTTCATTAATAGGAAGCAAAGGTTTAGGTCACCCTTAAACTATGTAAGAAAAACAGTGACTCACTGAAGTAGTGGGTAACCAATCCCTGTGTCATACAGGGGATGAGGCTGCAATATATCTCTGCATGGGGAGTACTGAGCAGAAATAAAGGAGGTGTTTTTCCTGCTGTATATTTGGAAATGCAGGTGCAGGTAAGGTGAAGGTTCTTGAAATAGAGTGATTTTTAGTAGTTGGAAGTATAGAAAATGCTTCTGTAAAACCTGGAATCTGAATACAAGAGAAGTACTTTGTGCAGGGTGTTATATATGAGGCTGGAAGCAGTGCTTATCTTGGTTACTCCATCCCTAAAATCTCAGAATAATAGACTTATTCCTGGGATGCACACAATCACTTAGTAAATTTTATTTTAAGACACTGTGATGGATGGATTAAAAAAGTAATTGTTTTTAAAGAGTGCACTGTCCAGGCATCTTCTGTTTAAGATTAAAATATTTTAAAAATGGAAGCATTTTTCAAGTGTTCATGCTGATTACTCTGTCCATTAATTTATTTTTTCTTTGCAGTTTCGAGTAGGGAAATGATGTAGCCTCTTCCATCTTCATATTCTTGCACATGAGGACAATTAACAGAAAAGTTGATGGAGAGAGGTTAATTAATTTAATTGGTTTCCATGGGACTTATAAAAATAAATATGGATACACTTAATTTTCTCATAGAAGACTGTTTTCTATAAGCCTATATAGTGAGTTAAATTTGGCTTAAAATGTGTTTGGAGGAACTTATTTTAATGTGTCCTAAGAGATAGGATTGTTCAAGTTTTTGGGGTAAAAAGAGGATCCAGGACCTGAAAAGTGCTTCCCTCCATCCTTGGCAGCAAATGTCATAGGCCATGGAAGAAGTGGCACCTATGTTGTATGCCAGGCTGTGTCCAAGAGGAGGTGTTCAGCTGTTGGGTCAGCGATCACTGAGCAGCTGTTCTGCGGCTCCTGCAGGTGATGGGCCAGATGGAAGTGTCTCGTGTGCCTGGCACAGCTCACAGGCTGTCCTCTGCATGGTCCACGTGGTTAGCCAGTGCTCATGGTGGGCTTTTCCTGCTGGTGTGAGTGGGTTTTCTAAAAGCTTGCAATTCTGTTGTGTATGTGTACACTTAAAGCCTTGCTTTCCCGAGAATGCTGAACAAAAAAGATCAAGCATTTTTTCTAACTTAGAAGTGGAGTGATTATGAATTTTGCTAACTAGAAACTTATGTTTCTTCCCCCCCCCCCCCCCCCCCATCACGGCTGCATCCACTTTTCTTGTTATCTGCTGGCCTTTTGCCTTTTACATCTGTGGATGCATGCAGTTAGTCACTCTGTATCCTGCATTAGCATTCTGTGCCAGGAGAAGCCCTTGGAGACCATGGCTTAACTCTGCTTAGGCTTTGCTGTACAAGCCTGTTGTTAGACAAAGCTTCACATTGAATTCACGTTTTCATTATGAAAATGTGCATCTAATTGGTTCTTTCAGCTAACTGAAATGAAAGATGGGTGGCATCTCTCTATTAAAGTCCATCATCATCTGGAGATTAAAGAGGGAAATATTTATACTTTCCTGTATTGTAGTACGTTGAGTCAGTGTTTCTGTAGGGGGTTTGATGCTGACCTGGAGTTTTTCAGAGACTTCATGCAATCAGTACATGGCTTGAAACTGTTATGAACATGTTCCCATGTTGATATTTTTGGGACTCTAGTGGATGTCTAAATATGTACCTGTAAATTTGAAACCACAGAAATGAAGAGTGTGCATTACCAGTCTTTCTTTCTTCTGAGTTGTCCAATACAAAGACCCTCATTTAACCAGGTGTCTCTCATTTATTTCCACCATGATTCTGTGTATTTTTTGGACTTGAGCATATGATACTTTTTCTTTTTTTTTCTTTCTTTAGTTCTTGGTACTTCTCCAAAGAAATCTTTATTCAAACACGTTGACACAAACTGAAAAACTTTGTAGATAGTTGAGGCATACTATATATTGTCCACCACTTTGCTGCAGCTGGGTTCTTCAGAAAGTTGTTCTGGAGGCATTTTATGGGGTTAAGTATATGGAGGGCATATGGCATGTTTCTTGGCTGACTATGAACTTCTAGTGTTCTTGTGTATAGCACAAACATAATGCTCTTTGTATTGTGTGTGTGTATATATATGTAAAAGCAAGTTGATTTTATACTACAGTATTGCAGAGTAGTGTCATAAAGTATAATTAGACAAGCTATAATTAAACTACTACTCAGTTATGTAGTTTAGGATGTTAAATTGCTTTATTTTGGATGGAGGCCATTTCTCTCATGTGGTTTCCATGTCTGTGATTTCTTGTTCTTCAAAATACAATTAAAGACTCAGCAGACATACACAGCTAATGACATTGAGGGGAATATTTTAATGACTTGAAGTGTGAGGCTCCCAATATTATTTAATGCTGAATCTTATGCTAATGAAATATGACAAAAATAAAATCACACAATACAGCATCTGTGGGAAAGCTGAACCTGATATGTTTAGGATATTGCAAGTAAAGAGTGTGTTCAAAGGCTGCCCTTTGTGCATCAGTTGAAACTACTGGGATGCTGTGTCAGAAGCAGACTATAACAGGAGCACTGGTTCCTAGCTGAGGGGTTGGTTGTACGCATTTTGGTGACTGAGGGTTTTGGATGGGGTTGCCCTGCTCTAAGGATTGCCCTTGTTTCTGCCCATTCAGTTGTGGTGGATAAATTCCAGGACTGGTTTAGATCAACTTCTTCAGTACCACAGCACATAAACTGTAGCAAATGATAAGAAGGACCCTCAGGACTTCGGTGATGCCTGCATCAGAAGGGGAAGACGTGAATGATGAGGGATACTGGTAGAGAGGGGCAGCAGTAAGGGCCTGTGAGGAGGAAATGGAGAAATTTGGTGTCAAGGGGAGAGTGATGTTTTGTGTACATGTTTAGGTTGTGTGCTTGGAGTTGGCAGTATCTTAGAGGATGACAATAGGATTGTTAACCTTGAATGGTGGTCCTTTAGCCATATCACAACTGGACAGCTGGATCATTCTTTGAAATGAGCGTGTTCAGTTGGGCACCAAGAGAGGCTTTCAGAGAAAAGGCAGCAGTGCCAGTGTCAAATGGACAGTTGATAGTGAATATTGTTTTGCTTCTGTTTTTTGTGGTAAAAAATTTTGAACAAACATAACTTACACTGTGTTTGTGCATATATGCTGTGCAAAATGCACATATTTACATAAGCTTCCATCCTTTTGCATACATGATTTCTATGGTTTACAACTGCCTGGTGAAAATTGTGTGTTCTGTTTGAATAAATGTTTTTGTCAAGAGATTTCTACAGCAATGATGATCTTAAAAAAAGGCTTATTTGGTTTTTTTTTTAAAATTTACTTTTATCTGTGAACTGTGGTATAATCAAAAGTAAGGTGGCGTAAAACTCAAGAACATCTGTTCTGCTATAAGAGTAAATAATGCTTTATTAAAACAAATAGTGTGTATTTTTCAACTACTTAAAAACCGTTCCAGTCTCCTTGCCATAGCCGTTACATTTAGTGCTTACACAGTGCTTGACTTTTCCAAAAGCACTTTACAAATATCCATTAATTGTTTTCCTAGATTGAAAAAGCTGCACAGTGCAGAATGTGGGTGGGAGCAGTGGGGCTGTGGGGACAGCCAGACTGACAGAGCAGAGTGCATCTTGCTGCACCTCATTATTTCCTATTGGAAAGATGATTGTCTTTCCAATCATCCAAGGTGCCAGCCACCTTTCATGGTCCTACCTTCTTGATAGCTCGTAACTTGAGGAGTCCACCCTGCATATTTCTTAATGAACCTCTCTTCTGAGAATACACTATTAAGTCTTGCCCCCTATATAGTTTTAGGCCCATTAAGGCTTTCACTGGAAAACAACTAATACTGCTGTGTTCTCTTAGTATGCTTCAAACTAGGAGTGATTAGCATTTGTGTGGTGCCTTCCAAATAGTGATCTCGAGGAGCCTAATGAAGTTGGCATTTCCCTGTTTTGCAGATGCATAAAAAAATTAAAGTTCAGAGAAGACAGAATTGGAAATAGCATGTTGGACTTCTGGCAAATAGCTTCTCCCTTAAGTAAATGAATAAGATTATCTTAATACAGAAAGTAGAAGTGCTTTGAATTGTCTAAAAAACCAAGATTACAGGAGTTAAGAGGTGCAATATATTTCACATCCCACACTTAAGTCAGAGGAAAGGAAAAGCCAGTATCCATGCATGTTGGATTGGGTTCACAGTAAGATAGTGAGTGCATACATGTGGGAATTTGTGTAGAAAATGATTGCTATTTAATTTCCTTAGTAGATTGATTAGCAATGACTAAGTAAGTTAATGGAGTAGCAACAGCAAAAAATACTGTCTCAGACCACACACATGGCCATTGCCCTGTACACTTCAGTGGACCTTATGTTGATTTTTAACAGCAGAGGAACCAGTGCAAATCTCTGTTTAAATCCCAGTTTTGTTACCAAGCACATTAAACTCTGCTTCTCTTCACTTCATAAGCACTGAAACACTTCCTTCCAGTGCTCTTTTTCACTAGAGGAACGCTGCTGTTACAGATTCTCTTCACCTCCAGCTGCCAATTATAGGCATAGCTTTGGTGTTGTGGTTCTCTGTGTTTGGTGAGGTACGATTATTCTGTGTGCCCTGGACTCCTGCAGTGTTCTGATCTTCTGCAGTAGTTGCCTGGACTGAAGCTTGCCAGTTCAAGTTCGCTTTTCTTTGTGTGTCTTGTCCCATCCTGTCCAAGGAGAAGAGGATGTCTTTTGCAATGATCCCACAGGGGCTTGAATAGGAAAGGGAAGAAGGTGTTGAGAAATGAGGAAAAGGCAGATGACTTAAGGAAAGGAGATGAATGTTCAAATGAGTCAGGCTTTTTTTTTTTTTCAACTGGTATTAGGTTTTTGTAGAACAATGTCTCTACGGATTCAGGAAATGGTATTGGCATTTAAACAAAAAAAATCTACTTTCTATTTCAAGGCAATTTTTTTTGATTTTCCAGAAACAAAAATTTGATTAGCTCAAGATTATGATAAATGATTATTTCTTGAGGATTCTGACTCAGCTGAAATGATCCCATTGCTCAGTCATCTTCACAGTAAAGAAATTCTTTCTCATGTTCAGGTGGAACTTCCTGTTCATTAGCTTCTGCTTGTTGCCTCTCGGCGCCCCAAGAAGAGCTTGGCTCCTCTTGACACCCTCCTGTCAGATAGTACATATATTAATGAGATCCCCTCTCAGTCGTCTCTTCTCAAGGCTGAACAGGTCCAGCTCCCTCAGCCTGTCCTGGAGAGAGATGCTCCAGTCCCTTCATCATATTTGTTACCCTCTGCTGGACCTACTCCAGGAGCTGCATGTCTCTTGTACTGAGGATCCCAGAACTGGACATAGCACTCCAGATGTGGCTTCACCAGGGGCCACACCTCCCTCAACTTGCTGGCAATGCTCTTCCTAATGCACCCCAGGATACCATTGGTCTTTTTGGCCACCAGGGCACAGCTGGCTCCTGGACAGCTTGTTGTCCACCAGGACCCCCAGGTCCTCTTCTGCAGAAGAAGGTCAATCCCCAGCCTGTCCTGGTGCCTGGGATTGTTCTTCTTCAGGTGCAGGACCCTGCATTTGCCTTTGCTGAACTTCAGACAGTTCTCTGCCCATCTCTTCAGCCTGCCAAGGTCCTGCATAGCCCTCTGGGGTATCAGCCACTCCAGCTTTGTGTTGTCAATGAACACACTGAAGAAGCATCTTTCTCTTCATCCAAGTAACTGATGAATAAGTTAAACAATACTGGATCCAGTATTGTTCCTTGAGGGACACAACTAGTGGCAGACTTCCAGCTAGACCCTCTGCCACTGATTATGGCTCTCTGATATCTGCCATTCAGCCAGGTCTCAATCCACCAAATATATATTATTTTTATCATATTTGTTAACTAAGAATAATCAGTCAAATATGTTATTGCCTTTCTTTTCTGTCTTCTACTGCACATCTTAGTTATGGTTTGGACTTTCTATTAGGCATTTTTCAGAATAAGAATGCAGATATGACCGAAATAGATCAGTCAGTGGCCTGTTTAGTCCAGTGTTCTGCCTTGCACAGTTAAGAGTGGCAGTAGCTTTAGGAGGAGTTGCAAATGCGATTTCTACATAGCAATTGCTTTTATTCTTTGCGCTTTTGAGACTTGCTACAAGTCCCTGAAAGTTGAGACTTAAAGTATTTGGATAGGATGTTTTGATATTAAAGACTCTAGTCATCGGCATTTTCTTCTCCATAAAATTAAACGCAGTTTATTCATTCCAAAGTCTAACCTTTGCAACTAGTAATGGGCCAGGTATCTGCAATCCTTGGAAACAAGAGCTGGAGACATAAATCACCACATTGTGCTTAAATCCCACAGAATTACCCATTTTGATTGTTATTAGCAAAATGATTATCCTTAAATGACAGAGGAATTTTTTGTTTTTTTTAGTGCAAAAAGAAAACTAGGCTCTTAACAGCATAATTAATAGACTATCATCAGTGTTGGTCTGTTTATGCTCTCACTTCAAAGGGCAGCTAAGAATGGAGAAATATCTGTTCTTAGAGGCACCTTGTAAAAATCATAGTAAGCTGGAAAGGTAATGTACATACACAGGTTAGTTATAAGTAAAAACTCACTTCGTCTTTTAGGTTTGAGTTTTTGTACTCATCTTTGCTTAATTATACTCTCCACTTCTTTTCAAATCCTCTCCATTTTTGTGTGTGCAGCTTTCTCTGTGATGGTACATACTAATGTTTAGGAATTTTGAGGGAAATAAACTGAAGCAGCTAATACAATTTTTTAAAAAGACTGGTCTCAATAGGTATAATTAAACATCCAGTTCATCACCTCAGTAAGCAGCAATTCTACTCTTGTTCTGGTGTCTTATTGCACTGTAGTTTGATCACACTTGGTTAACATGTTATCTGAACTGGTCAGTGGTGAAGTTCTTAAGTTGATATTTGGATTGCCAAATTAATACATTGTTTATATATGAATATGAGCAATGCAGGGCCATGCATATGCCTAATTCAGTCTTTTCTGAATACATAGAAACAATTCTGCTTTGTTTTCTGTCTACTCATACTGAGAAACTTAGCTTTGGAACATAGGATTTTCTCTTTTTTTGGCAGCTTAGATCTTGCTGATCAGAGGAGGAAGTCTGAAGTTTTTTGAAAGTGTGAGGTCTCAGTTGCTGCTTATTAAGAAAACTGCATTTTTGTATTAGCTAACAGGAATTTTTAAAAAAAGTGTCATGATGCTGATATTTCTTATTTACAAGCTGGAACATTTTAATCATCTGAATATCAGATCTGATTTATTTGTACAACTGTTTTAGAAAATTATCAGAATTGTGTTGTGAATAGTAGCCCTAGAGGCTTAACAGAGGTTATACCTTCTGTGAAGCCTGAAAAATGTATTTCACGATAGTGGAATATTAGATATCTCAACAAAAGTGCTTTGGCTATTGTATATGAAATTAAAGTTATGCTTTCCAGTATCTAAATAAGCATGGTGTTGTAGATCACTGATCAAACAGGGGTTTCTTGGAGCACCTCAGATAGTGGAAAGACTGATAGTAGGCAAAATTTTATTTCCAATTTAGGCTATTAGGAACCTGCAGTAACTCTGCCAAGGATAGTAGGGTTATTCTATGTTTGTCCAAATAGATGATTATGCAATTAGTTCAATAAAAGAAAGACTAGAAACCATTGAACTGAAAATATTTGGCTTTATTAAGGATGTTGACATCCATGTGACATAATAAAATATGAATGAATATAAAAAAAAAGGAGTGATAGGAACAGCCTGTTTTTTCTAGCCATCTGGAAGTTAATATCAGTACGATGGTGAGATAGGTGTTTTTCATCTGTGTATAGGGACATTCTTCATGGAAGCATTGAACATAAACACTGTATGCCCAAGCAATTTTTGCAATTTAAATTGTGGGATATATTCTATCAGGAAATCTCACTGCACACTGCCTGCTGGAGGTCAGAGAGTTAAATGTTGGAGTTGGATTCTAACAGGGCTGCATACTTTAATAACCCCTAACAACATCAGCAGTTACGCAGGCTAAGATAAATGTTATCATGCTTTGCTGTATAAGCTGATTGCTGCAGGGACCTATGGTGCTGCTTCCCTTCTGTACTCACTTTAGAGCAGCACAAGAGCTGTTTTCTTACAGCTCTTACAGAATCACCTTTGTAAAAAGAATAGTGATAGACGTAAAAGTTCAGTGATCTCAGCTTATATAGTGAAGGTTCCATCACTTAATCTATACCAATAAGATGCTTGACATGCAGAGATGTTCCATGAGGGTTGGTGCAGCACAGTGGAAAGATAAAGTGCTCTACCTGACTCCGTTGCCCAAAACATTATTTAGAGTAAAGTAATTGGAGCAGCTTTGTATGAGTTAAAGAATTCAGAAGTGGATTAAGAACCCTTAATCTCCGTGTCAGTACAGATGGATACCTTGATAAAGGGAATCTGATAAGCTTTTGGGACAAGATGTGTAGAACTACCATACTGAGACTATTATAAGAGCTAATCAGAGCTGAACAGCTTTAATCTGTTTGTTTACTACTGAAAGAGTACACACAAGGAAACATGAAATAAAAATTGAATTTAAAACTGAGTAAAATGTTTGTTTGTTGATTTATCATACTTTTAAAATAAAATTTGCAATCAATTAGTGATGTGAGAAGGAGTCAAGGTACATACACCAGACAGTCAACTTGGGAGAAAAAAAAAAGTCTGCCTCTTAGTTTCTGTTTATTCAGGACTGGGTGCAATTTTTAAGCATGTTCTCTGTTGATCTGGACTTTATGAATGAAGATTGAACAGAAGGTACCACGTTTTTTGAGATATTAATAACAGATGCTCAAACACACTAACTGAAGAGCTGAGTATGTGGTGGAACGTACTACACTCCTATAATCAGTCTGGATATGTAGAAGATTTCATTATAGTTAGATTTTCAACACTGAGGGGGAGCTGTTGACTTAAATCATAGTTACCTTATCACTCAAAATATTTGTTCTCATATTCTGTTTCTTACTTTGTATTGTATTGCTACTTTCCCCCCCACATTTTGTTTGAAGTCTGTTTATTTCTTTACATTTCCTTTTTTTCTTCTACCTGTCCTTAATTAACAGGGCAATGAGGGAATATTGGAAGTGTTGAGCTATTGTTTACTGTATATTGTCCTTGCAGTAAACTAAAATATGGGATTTTTACTACACTAAATCAAAACAATAACCAAAAAAACCCACCTGTGTTCTCTCAAGCCTTATAGAGTTAAATACACCTCATTGTGTATTTAACTAGAAAATTGGAACCTGCTTAGGCTGACATGTTTTATTGAATAGAGTACCCAGACATATACGGGCTATTGCTCTGCAGTACATCTGTCTTAAGCATTTGGTGCACTGGGGCTACAGGCATCTAACTAACATCACTTGCAGTCCTGATCAACACATACTTCAAGGAGACTTTTTATATGAATAAGGTAAGTTCGTACTGTGCACATTCAAAGGTTAAGTGAAGAAAAAGATATACATAGTTTTTTGGTTTTTTTTTTTTTTTTTTAGTTTCATTTTACAGAAAACTTGGTAGAGGATTGCAGAGGGATTTAGGATTCCCCCCCTTTCTACCTTTTTTTGATTCTGTACAAAAAAATAGCCACAAAAGCTGGGGATATGCAGATGTCTTAAACCTGCTCGTAACAGGGATTCCCTCCCCTCTTCTGAACCTTAAGCTTCAGAGCAAAAAACAATCCCCTCATCTAATTGAGTATCTAACTCCTTTTTCATGCTGCTGGTTACTGTAATTCTCATGTACTTAAATTGGACTAGCAGTCTGTTATGGGACACAGTAAATGACTTCCTATATAGCTGTGATAGATCTCATGGAGAGTATGCAGTTTGTCTGGTGCCACTGTGAAATGTCAGGAACAATGCACAGAAATCAGGGTTTCAGCAAGGATTTTAACCTAAGTCCTTGAAATTGCAGAGACCTTTTAAATCTGATTGCTTAGATTAGAGGCATGGGAGACAGAAGGAATGCTTGGTTTTGAGCGTGACTGCATTGCTACACATCAGTCCTCTGAAAATATAAATATTTGCACTTTTATTCTCTTTGATTTGTAAAAACTTGCTGGAAATAATGATTAAAACCCCCAAACCTTTAAAAATTGACAAGTCTCAAGCTCCTTATGCCCCCTCAGGAAGGGACAAACTGACTGATTCATCCAGGAATAGTGAAGTTACTTTAACAAAAGTATTGCATAGCTTTGAAA
Source organism: Manacus candei (assembly GCF_025592945.1). Classification (NCBI taxonomy): domain Eukaryota; kingdom Metazoa; phylum Chordata; class Aves; order Passeriformes; family Pipridae; genus Manacus; species Manacus candei. The sequence continues at coordinate 37,605,753 of NW_026138076.1, read as the reverse complement.
AGAGCAAAACACAGGTGTATTTATGTATTGTGCTAGGTGTAACTTCTGAGTGCATATTTTTTGCACCTGAAGCATCTTTTCCTATTGCAACTATGGTACTAATGTTGGGAAAATACTAAGTAGAGTTTCTGTTAATTATTGGAATAAGTGATTGCATTCTCTTTGTGTATGCCAAACTATCTTCAATAAAGAAGAGTAAGTCCAGTGTCTTAGGTGAAGGCTTATGCAGGAGAAGCCTATCAGCACTTTATTTGGAATTTGGTGGGGATGGTTACTAAGCTTTCTATGCAAAATTTCCCTTGAAAAGTATTTTGGTGGCATATGGGCTAGAGAGTTCTCGTCTCTTCTAGCCTGACCACAGGTTGAAATGCCTACATGGTTGCCACACTTGGAAGCAACCTAATGTTTGTGCAGTAAAGACTATAATGATCCCTAAATTCATTGCCAGGACGAAAGTCTGCTTGCCTTGTAGTGGTTCATATGAGACATGGATTTAGCATACAGGAATTACCACTTGTGGAGAAACAAACTGGCTTCTAGAAAATGGGTATAGCTAGTAAAAACTCTGGCAGTGGTTAGATCAGAACCAACATGCAAGTTATAGTAAAGGGAGGTATGAACACCCATTGGAAAGATCTTGGTTTGCTTCTTTTTCTTTTCCTCCTAAAGTATCTGGTCTTGTGTTTTTCTGTAAAAAAAATTTAAAGAAATCAAGTGAAATTGTTGCTTGAAAATTGACGTGAAGTTCATTGTGTGTTACTTACACTGAAACAGCCTCCAAATGGAAATGTTACAATTTTCTACCAAGGAGTTCTATTTCCTTGTATTTGGTAATTGTAATGTTGTTAATTTAAATGTTTTGGCAGGAGAAATGTTTCCTTTTAATAACCTTATTTAAAAATACTGTGTGGGCAGCAATTACAAGCTTTTATGCAATGGATTATATTACATTTTGTTACATTTTGGCAAAATAGTGAGTATGGATGATTTATTTTTTTTTTTTCTTTTTTACATTTTAGTGTATGTTTTAATTTTTCCTATTGGTTAAGCACAGATGGTTGGCCTAATGCCAACTAAGCTTAATTTGGCCAAATGGGTTAATTTTCTGGGTTTAATCCTCTAGTATGTATAAGGAAACCTTTGTAGTATTTCCTGCTACTCTTAAGATATAGTGGAACATATTTGTAAGATTTCAAAGATAATCTCTGTGTAGCACTGCAGATAAAAAAATAATCTGACAGTAGCTGAACAACCTCGTGGAAATAATGCCTTCTCCATACCCTTCGTAATCTCCTGTTTCAATAAATGCAGGCTACAAACTTCCACCTCTCTGCGGCGATAATGCTTTCTGACAACCCCAACATTATCAGATTTTATACTTTTCAGCCAGGGTGGCAATGGCAATGAGTTTGCTGGTGGTGCTTTAGCTTTATTGAACTAAAATCAAGTGACTTCAGACAGAAAGTTTGAGGGAAGAAAGGGGCTTCTTGTCACCTCTGCTGCATGTTTAAGTTGTGAAGTGAGGAACAGGTGAGAACAGCATTTTGGTTGATGTTACTAGTGGAAGATGAGTGTGTATAGTAAAAAACTTGTCCTTTTTCAGGGGAGAAAGCAGGTTCTGGATTACTTGCTTGGAGGAGAAAGCAGGGTTTTATTCAACAACAGACACTTGGGCTACAAGCCAGTGAGTGAACTGGTCCCGTGAGTTACATGTTACAGTACAGAACTGTGTCCCTGCAATTGCTGCAGGTTCTGCTGGCACTGATTATCAACAAGGGGATGGGACCTGCCTGCACCAGTTGGTTCTTCTTTAGGGAAGGTAAGATTTATATAGGGACTTAGCTTTTTGAGATGTCTTCAGTTTCATGAATAAAGCAATAAGTAGTCATATTTCAGAATGTGTTTTGATTTTCAAGTGCATTTTTGAGGGGAAGAAGTGTCTGCAACATCTAACTTTATCCATGTAGCTCAGATTCTTATGTTAGAAGTCTGTTTTTCCTCTGTGGTCAGTGGAGACTGAGAGGCTTCTCTATAAAGCAGTTCAGAACATCTAAATTGGATTAGTTCCTTGATTTGCTCACTTATGGAGCCCACTGTTCTTCACAGAGAAAGCTTAGGGAGGCTAAACTCATAATATACTCTCTTAAGTCAGGTATGATGGAACTCCTGTACCCAACTTAATTAATAATATATATTTGCATTATATGGTGGGAAAACACCTGAAAATTTGGTATTGTGACAGTAAGCCTTTCCTTTACATTTTAGACAGACTTTTCCATAAAAAATTGGTGATAATGAGAAAATATTGCAATTACCATAAAATGGCACTTTGAAAATTTCTTAGTGTTAACGTATTTATATTGTCTTTGACAGTAGCAAGTTCCACATACTTTGGAACATCTCATTCAAGATGGGATAATAAAATGAAGTATTGTGCTACATGCTTGAAAATATTTATTACAACAAGAGGGAGGGACAAAAAGAACTTAGTCAGTTGGAAGGAGTATGTGATTATGTCTCTGCAAAAAGAGCCCTAATGCTGTCTGTGACACAAGCATTTTAGTTTTGGATGTTTTGCAGTGGGGAAGGAGTGATGATCAGAGACACTTTTTGAAGTATTATACACATGCTTTTTGTTTTATATAAAGTAATTTGTTGACTGACGAGTAAAACTTCTCTAGTGTGTGGTTGTAAGGATGTGTGTACAAGTGTTTGGAGTCATCTGACTTGCTAATACATTAAAATGGTAACAATTACAGTGATACAGTGTATAGAAGAAGCAGTGCTTTTGTATCTGACCAGCCAAATTGTCACACAACTGCAGGAATAATTGTAAGCAGTCAGGCTTTGTCCCTGGCTGACAGTTTAGCAGATTTTTTTTTAATAGCTCAGGAGAGTTGTGTAGGATCACTTTGTGTACTTGAAGTTAATAATTGGCAAAGTGCTTTGTTGGATCAGGGTCAGCGGTTCACTTCCTCAAGGAGTCCCACCTCTATTTCTCATAATCTCTTTTTCTGACTTTCTATAATTGTCAATTTCAGGGGGAGTTTTTCTTTTTTGGTGTGGTGGTGTTTTTTTTTTTTTCCGTGGTGGGTTGGGGTTTTTATTTTTTTTGGGTGTGGGGAGGTACTTTTTGTATGTGGTTGTTTGTTTGTTTGTTTTTTTAAGAAAGACTTGACAGGGGTCACCTCATTGTCAGGCATTTGCTAATATTTTATTTCAGATTTTTCTACGTTTCTTAAAGTAAAAGCAGGAAGTTCTTAGTCCTGGGGACTTGTACCCTGATAGGAGGCCAGGGGAACCAGGAGGGCAGTGGCAGGTGGTGGTGCTTGGGAAGGGAGCCGAAAGGTTGCTGCAGTGAGATCACAGTTACTCAAGTTGTGCATATATGCCTCTTTTACTTTGATGTAACAAATGAGTTTCTCATTAAGGTGAAATAAAACATACTGAGATGCAAAAATACATTCTTGGAACTTCTTGCTTCGGTGATTTTCATATGAAATAAGAAATGTTAAAAATTAGTCCCAAGTTGACAGTGTTTATACTGTCTGCTGCTCCTGCCTCTTGCAGTAGCATATTCTTAATGCTCTTGATTGAACAGTTGGTGTTTTTATGCAAAAGAAATGTGCCATGGAGAGCAGCAGAATGGCCAGAGAGTCTTTGGCTGACATTAGACAGCAGTATTAAATGAGAAAAAATGTTTAGTACACTATGTTGTTGGTTTGAAATATGTAGTCACATTGCTTTATAATGCTATAATGAAAGTAAAATCAAACCTATAAATCAGAGAGTGGTACATTCATTTGACAAGTGTGGCTTGTCAGAAAGGACATTAAATAGAAAAATATTTTAATGAACTATAATTCTTTCCTGGGAATATTTGGGCTTACAGTAGAGGCAAACATAAATAAAATAGTCTTAGAATAGTTTATATGATGCTAAGTGAACACAGTGGACTTTCAAGACTTCATACTTTTGGAGGATAATACATACATATATCTGGAGATAAAAATACAGTGTCTGAATGACTGAATTTAAGAGCTGGTATGTTGTCAGAAGCACAAATTTGCAAATTTAGGGAATTCAAATCAAGAAAGCCACTGTCTGACTTAGAAGATTGAGTTAATTATAGACTGCACAGGCTTTGGCTTTATTCTTGGCATCCTTCCAATCTATGAAAGACATGGCACCAAAAAAAAGAGGTGCATAATGCTGGAAAATGGCCTGAGAGCTCAGACAGCAGCATAGCAATGACTTACAGCATCCTCATTGCTGAGGGAAGAGCCCTGCAGCCTGGGAGTGGGGCTCACCTGTTCATCAGTGCTCAGTGAGGCAGCAATGCCCCTTCCAGCTTGGCACAGCCTTGGCTTGGCTTCAGTTCGGGCTCAGGCTCAAGCTGGTGTGTTTGCTGTGCCGTGCTTTCTACACGTTGAAAAAGCAACTTTTAAAAGTTCACAAAACCATCTGAATTGGATTATTAGTGACCCAGTAACACTGGACACGGCACACTTAGCATATGAAGTGGCAAAATTATTCTTGATCTCCCTGTGCATATATTGAAAATCTAAGACAGCAAAGCTGTGCCTACGAACTTAGATACTCCTACTTGAAAGTTGCCTATTGGTAATATACACTGTCACAAATAAGCATTATTCTGTGTCATTTGTAGAGATACAAGTGTGTACTTACTTAAGATAGTAAGTACATAAACAGGGATTAGTAGGAGACCATTAAAAAAAATTGGCAAGCTGTTTGATTTCTTAGTATCCATTTTTGAATCTGCTAGTAACAGTTTTGTTTTAAAGGACAGCATCTTACAGAGTTTCTTTTAAATAACTTGATATGATAGTCTGCTAGATTGGATCATGAAAAGAGGATATAGGTTTGGGTTGGAGTGGTGTCTTTTTTCCATCTTGTTTTGATGGAATCTGTTTTTTTTTTTTTTTTCTTTTTGGTTTGTTTGGTTTTTTGACAATGGTTTTAAGGATATTTCCAGCTTTTACTTGAAAATAAATTAGGTTGAAATGAAAAATATTTTTTTAATAGAAGGGAAGGCAGACTGGCAGTTTTCTCTGTCTTAAATCTAAAGACACTAGTATTTTCTTGGGAACAGCTATTTTCTGCAAATAATCATTTTGACTTCAAACCTCATTACTTTGAGAATGTTGAAATGGAAATTTTCATCTCATATATATGGAATATTCTTTTCTCTTCATTATTTGCAAAAGTAGTCAGTCATATCATATAAGATTCAGTCATATAGACTGCTCCTGATTTTATACCAATCTGTGAAGACAGAACAGGGCTAATTATAATCTCTCATGCTTACTCATCCACGTACACATTCATTTTCAAGTGCAAAAGTCAAGCTGTTGTATATGCATCTCACTGCACTCAATAAAGATATATTTGCTCAGAAATATTAAATATATGCCAGAAATACTTGAGACATTTTAGAAAATTACAAGAAAAAATGCATTGCAAAATCACTCAAGTTACTAATTCTGTCTGTGGCAACTCTAAAATAGAGAAGCATAGGCTGGCAAGGAGAATGAGAAGTGTGCAAACTTGTTTATTGCTTTTTGTTTGAAGATCACAGAGTTTTGAAAAGCTGGCATCTTTTTTAAAATGAGCCCTCTTTTTTTTATTTTTAGTAAGAGTCTTATGATTAGCATAGTGTTTTTATTGTATTATAGATTAGATGTCAATAAGACTTTGGAATGCCCAGTTTGCTATTACTATGCAGTAGTACAGATATTGCTTGCTTAAGAAGTTGATGAATGGCAGATTTAATTAAATCTAATTGGGTGATTTTATCATAATACTGTATCTTGAGTTTAACCTATTTTTACAAGTTGTTTAACAAGTGTTTGCACTCTTATGGAAATTTTTTAATCTCTTTCTCCTCTGGGTAAGTATGCTATGCAAAGCCTCTGAACTGTGCCGCAGAGAGACAAGCACTGAGACGACTTCAATCTCTACAAGCACATTCTCTATGCAGTGCAGGACCAGACCTTCCCAGAGCAATAGCCAGATTCTGATAAATCCGGAATTATACTTGGTGTAAACGTTTGTACCCTGAGGGCATCTGTCCTTGAAGTGGCATATCAGATCACATCTGTGAGCATATGTAGCCAGTATTGAGATTGAGAGAATTTAAAATGCAATTGAAAGTGGTTTGTAATCCCCTTTCTGAAATTATTTCTGAGTTATTTTTCTCATATTCATTTAGTTTAAAGCTGTGTCTATTAAATTAAGTTGCCTTTTTTTCAAGTGCATTTTCTCAGCTTTTCAAGAAAATAATGAGTGAAAACCGAATGTCACATTGTGACCTTCTAGTTTTCTGTTTAGTGCTCCAAATCAATCACCAAGATGTATATGTTACATCAAATACATATTTAACATGCAGTCTGAACATAGAGATGTGATGTTGAAATGGTGCAGAATCAATAAAAATCAGCTTCAGTCCTTACTTTTTAGCTGTATTGTGTTTCAACACTGCAGTGAGGGAAAGCTCAGGTCCTAGCTTACAAAGGACAACTAGGATGGTAGCTGTTAAAACATTCCTCCTGCAGAGCCCAGCTTGTGTTACATACTCAGTTCATTGCCCTGTAACTCCGAACTCATTCTTTTGCAGGATTCTTTCCCCTTCAAGAAGCATTTGCATCAAACGATGGCAGTTCTGTTTGGTACGACACACTGAGGTGCGGGGGTTGATCAAGTGTAGCTAATGATAGAAATTTTATAGCCAGTTGGTGGGAGCACCAGGCTTCTCAAACACTGCGATAGTATTTTTATTTCATGAACATGCAATTGAAAGGCATGTGTTTGAAAGCAGGGTCCTCCAATTTCTGTAATTCTTTGATGGGGTTAAACTGACTCTCAGTTTCCAGCTTCAAGAAAAATGTCATTGTGACAGGCACTTCAGTCATGGGGCTACTAACCCTCCTTCAGAAAGAAGGTGAATGTTAAAATTAAGGCACTGTCATAGTAGATACAGTTTTTCTATACAAAGAAGGAGTCTCAGAGGTGGAGTATTGTTCATCTGCTATTTAAAACACTAATTTTAATGATGCATATTTTTAAAAGCATTCATGAGCCTAATTTCAATATTCTGACAACTGGTGCCTTCCTGCATTTTGTGTTCAGAGGGAAATGGCTTCAAATGTAATAAACTTCTGTCTTCTTACAGCTATAAAAAGGAGCTTGTAAGTAGGATTGAACATGCTAAAAGAAATAGTTCCAGGAATCTTACCTTTTAATGTAAACCTTGCATGGATGAGTGTGTGAGGAGAGTTGAGGTCAAAGGAGGTAGGATCCAGCACACTGATAGTAAACTGTAATGTTTCCAGACCAAATGCAGTGTTCATTTAATACAGCTATTTGTACACTACTATTGGATTTGGATATATTTAGTCAAAGTCTCCTGAACAGCACCCTTTAGTTGGCACCACCTGTCAGCTTTTCAGTGGCAAATGTAAAATGAGCTGGTATTCCTAGTTTGTTTCTTTGAAGGTAAGCTTGTGATGTTTAACATCCCTGTTAACATCTGCTCTTAAGAACTATTTAACAGAAGTGTCTTATCTCAGGGACATCTTTTCTAAGGCTTCTTAGATGATGATAGTTGGAAGTCCTGTGTTGTTATTTCATATTGCACTAGTTGTCAGTAAAATACCTTTGAAATTTCTGTATAATTTCTGAGAAAGAAAAGAATGTGGTAGAATTCCGTAACTTCTTTGTTTCTGCAAGCAATTGTAATAGAATCCCTAAAAGAATAGATCTACAATGAAGAAAAAGTGAAAAACATAGCAAAAAAGAAAGGCAATGCATTTAAGAAATGGTCATAGGACTCAGAATTGGCCTTATATTGGTTCTGTTGTTCTAATTTATTGGAAACAGTCTGAAAAAAAGTATTCAAAACAGTAAGTGTAACTATCAACAGTAAAATATCCTTAAATATTCATTAAAACTGTGGAGAAGTTTTGTTAGAGCAGAAGCGATAGAACAGGAAGAGCAAGATGTATCCTCAGGATATTTTCCTGCAATTATGGAGCCTTTTTTTACCATACTTCTAATAGTAATGTGATAAAAGCTTCCAGATATCTCTGTTTGATACGGATCTTCCATGTGCCGTCTCTTGCCATCCTCAGCATAGGCCAGGGGGAGCAGAAGTTCTGGCACGAGCAGGTTCTTTTTCCCTACGAATTTCTCTGGCAAATAGCCCTCAAGAAAATAGCCTTCATTTGTGCTTTAGACCCAGAGCCAGCACATAATTAATCAAATGCATCTGCTATCAAAGTGCAGTGAAAGACTGAGAAGGAGGAAGGAAAACAGGTAGAAAAAGTGGACTGTGGTTTTGATACCTTTTTTTTTGGACAAAAAACATATAACAAAATGCTGCTTTTCTTTGTGGTGCCTCTTTTTCTCTAGAGAGCTGATTTTCCTTGAGCACAAAAGTGATTGTTTTGGAAAACTACCAGGTATCAGGTAATAAAACAGTTTCTTTATCTGTTTTGACTAATGAAAGTTACTCTTTCAAAATGTAAAAATGAATGCTATGGACAGCTTAAAATTAGAGTTTCTAGAGGAATTAATTTCCCTAATAACTTTCCAGAAATATACATTTTCTATGAAATGATATCCTAGCATTAAACAATATACGCTACTTTCCTTCAAATCCTGGGGGCAGAACTGCTCTGGACAGTTCTTCAGTCCCCTCCCATAGAGGAAGCACAAGAAGTGAGGCACAAGATTGGACCTGGAAGGTGCAAATTTCTCTTCTGTTCATCCCTAAAGGATAATAGGCATGTAATAAGTATCACAAAGCCTCATACGTTGGTTCTTAACACTGTGTTTAAGGGGATAAATGCTGTTCTCTTTAGGTAGCATGAGCAGATACCACCCTAAATAGGAAATGATGTGAAAATTCACAAAGTCTTCCCCTTCCCCCTTCTTGGAAGTAGTCACAGTGCTATTGAGAGTGTAAGGTAAATGTAGGATAAGATTTGACAGCCACTCAAATTAGGATGCTTGGTAAGTGTAAGGATGTGTGTATCCTAGGTTTGGCCAGTGCTGCCTGCACAGTTATTGTATCTAGAACGTGATTAGTGGTGACAGGGCAGCCTTCCTGTGTGCAGAGAAGTTCTGTTTGCAAACCAGCGCAGATTAGCTTGCAAAAATCTCTCTGCTGCAGAATATATGTGAAGAGGGAAGGTCTTTGTGTAGCCTTGTGGTTACAGGAAAGAAATGGTGAGAGCAGCATGAAAACTTCCTGCAAGAATTTGGAAATGTGTAAAGGTTAAAATGTTATCCTTTACTCATCTCACAGATGAACAAATTTTAGCCATTCCCTCTAAAAGGAAGGAAGAAATAATTTGTTTGAAACTTTGCGGAAATGGTAGAGTTCCCTTACTTGTACACAGGTGTTTCCTGGATAGAATCTGATATATCCATCCATATATTAGTGTATAGTTTTGCATATCTTTGGGCATTCTCTGGGGCCAAATAGGAAAATCAGCTTTTCTGGGGCTTGTAGTTGGAGAAGTAATGATCAGCTTTTCAGCTATAGTGTACACTAGCATTACTCACTTTGTTACAAAACCTTTTTTTGACACAGTTTGTTAAGATGGACAGGGATGCTTTTCATAAGGGTAGCAAATTAGAAGCAAAGAATATTGATGTTTAGTGCTTTTGACAAGGCTTTACCTAAGTCAACCCCTAGAGGGTCAGGGTGAATAAACCATTTGAGACATGTTTTAAAATTAAACTGTGGATAATTATAACAAGACAGTGGACTGCCACTTCATTTTTGACTGTTGGACATTATTACATGATGCAGCCATGGTCAGAATTGCTTAAATTCCTCAGATGTCCGTGCTGCCACCAGAGGAATATTCTTGCTGTTGTCTTTGTCCCAGGCCTTAGCATTCACTGTGTGGCTGTTCCTCATCATTACAGCATCATAACTAAGCCTGTGGAGAATTCACTTTGCTTTCGCCTGATTAGATTTCAAGTAGTTAAGTTCTCTGATTTGATTTATTCTGTGCTCTAATTCTACCCATGCCAGAAGGAAAGGAAGAGGGGGCAGTGAGACTCAGCTGGGTGGGAGAGGAGGCCAGAGCCCATTTGCAATGGGAGGATAGGTTGAAGTGCCTCTCAACTCTTTGCTGGGCAATTTGGCCGGGGATTTGGGGATTTTTTTCAGGTCTGAAAAAAAAGCATAAAGTAAACTAAATACTGTGTTTTGTTTCTACCATTAAGAAAGGAAATAATTAAAAAGGAAAAAATAAAGAAAAACTATTAACATATTTCAGTACTGAAAACAAGGATCAGATTCATACTACCAGATTTGGTCTGTAATCATGATTATTTTACTTTCTGAATATTTCTGGGGTACACACATTTATCACTGGTAAGCTTTCTTAATGGAAGGCATCATGTCAGGACAGCAGTGTGACAGCCAGGAGGAATTTCCAACTGTGGCTAAATATGCTGGTGCACCAGCTAAGTAGTGTAAATTGCTTAGGATGCAGGTTGCACCTCCTTCTCCAGATGTTGTTCTGACTCCCTCTGCAGTTCCAAACTGGACCTCACTTCTAAGTGCTGGTCTTTAAACCCCCTCCCTCAGCTGGCCTTGTATGAAGGATTACAGCAGAGGAATGTGAGGCTCCATAGGAATTTCCTTTTTTTCAGACCTCAGGGCTTGTCTGATCTCCACTTTTGTGTTTTAGAGCATTGCCAAGTACATAACTGTTTTGTGTGGCCAGTGCATTGCTGACAGGTAGAATTCCCATTTCTTAGTTTGATGACTCTCTTTCCACAACCCAGTGAAGTTGTGTAAAACGTATTTAACACTTGGTAAACAAGTCCTTGAGTTAGCTCTTTTATTTTTTTCAGTTAATTTAGTACTTTACTAAGCCCAGCTGCACTGTCTAAATCTGGTATGTATTCTCTATCTTCTGTCCATACAGCACATTTGAAAAGGGTTTTGCTAATTGCAGTTCAGTAGTTCAGACCTATTGTATGTTGAGATCACTCTAATTGCATTCTCAGAACATACATTAAGGTTGGTGGTGATGCTTATTAATTTTTTTTTTCACTGAAATTGCTACCTCTCATCTCAGCCATGAAAATGCTTTCTCTCTGAAACACAGCTGCATTGTGATTTGCTATGATAAAATGTTAATTGATAAATGATAGTCAGAGTCACTTGTTTGAACCTTATTACAGATTCCAAATTAAAATTCAGGAAGCATTTTTCTGAATGTGTGAATAGTACAAGGAAAGAAGAAAAAATAGATTTTGGAAAATATGTAAAAGATCCCACAAATGGACAGACAAAACTCAACATAATTTTTTCAGCATATAAATGATTCTTATGGTAATCATTAAATAAAACATGAAAGTGACTCCTTTAATAATAGATTCAAGTGATACATTTAACAATATGTATTTCCTGCTCATTGATGTGTAAAAAATTCTTTCTTTCCAGCTTTTGTGAATGTATCTAGAAAGGAGGTGATTTATGCTCCCGCTACATGCAGTTTTATTGCACCTCAGGCTGCAACTGCCATGTAAATTCAACAAACAAAATCTCCAAAGTTAAAAGCAGTAATTCCTGGATTGGGAGAAGTCTGGGTCCTGATTCTGTAGAGCAGATCTCAAAATCATAAAACTTCAGTCAGAAGTGGCATCTCTCTGAAGTAGATTGCTGGTTGTGTTTATGTGTTAGCTGATACGCGTAGCTTCATTTTGACTGGATGATGTAGTTGGTAAATGTGAGGTCCACACTGTCTCACAGTCAGGTCTGTACATGTTTTTTGCCTTGGGAACCTTGTTGTGGGAATACAGTTGCACCACAATCAATTTGAAGACTTAGAAAATGATACAGCAGTTCTGATCTGAATTGTCAGTCCAGTTCATGATTTCAGTAGTTGCAAGAGCTGCTGGATTAATATAAAGCTGTATTTTGACACCAGCTTTATTTAGGAAGGGTAGAAAAGTCTATTTGTACATATGTGTATTGAAACTTTCCTGGTGCCAAGCTCTTCTGTTGATTTAACTCACCTTAATGCCATAATTCATTATAACCAACTTCATGGTTACATGTACAGGGTGTGATACTTTGTACTGAGAAGTGGAAAAGAGTGAGGATTGTTTTCTTTTTCTTTAATGTGTGTACAGTACACACAGTTTTGCTAATCTATCACCCAATGTACATATAAGTGTAACTTAATATTAATTTTTTTCTCCATGAATACCTATTACTCTGCATGTTGCAGTCTGCTGACTTAAAGTATAATTGCATGTAAAAACATCACATGAACCTTTCCACTTAATTTTGAGATTTTTGCTCCCTTGTAGAAAACATTCTTTCAGTAAAAAGGGAGATTTATTGCCTGTGTGACAGCACTGTTGTTTTCAGTTTAATAGGAGTGCATTTACTGCATGTGTTTAGAATGTACTGTGTGTGTTTTTATGAATGTTGGCAGTGCTTATGTGTTGTATAATGAGCATTGTGTATTTTAAAGATTGGATAAGAGGTTTAGTGGGTTTTAAGAATGAAGTGGACTGGTTTCTGTTACTATAAGCAATTTTGTTTATACTTCTTTATGCTTCTGTGCATCATTCTATGTCTGTTCTCTTTTAATTTATTATAGAATGTGCTTCTTGCAAAAATGCCTAAATCAGAGATGAAAAAATAAGTGTGATGAGCTGTTACACAGGTAGGGTTTTGAACAAATAATTGATCTTTGGCTTCTAGATATCTTAATGCTTGAGAGCTGTAGGAGTTGTACTGAGGTATGAAACAAAGTCTGAGGTCTGAAATTTATTTAATGTTTGGTTTGGAGGCTGAGCTATAATATAAATGAAAGAAAAAACATTAGCCAACAAGAATTATTGCTTCATTATATGGCAGACTGACATAAGCTAAAAAAGTGTTTTATTAAGACAGAAAATCAATGTTTTATTAGGATTCTTGGACACTTTTCAATAGAAACAAAAAATTTAAGGTTCCTAGGAGTTTGCAGGAAAAAAGATAGGACTGTTGATACTTATCTTCTCCCTCAAGTGTCCTGATTTGACTTCTGTGAGATAGGTGACTCTGGGATCACTCACTTCAGTGGGACAGCTTTCTCTTTCTTTCTCCTGCTGAGTGCATATGTATGTGTTTGGTGCAAAATGGAATTGGTTTGACAGGAGAGACTGTTGGGGAGAGTTCCCAAGATCATCACACCCTGTCAGTGAGACACTGCCTGGCAATCAGTCCTCGGTTCACATCTCTGCTAGGAATCACACAGAGAGGGAAACTGCAGCCTGAGTCTTCCCTGTCCCAGGCAGTTGGATTCGACTCTTCTTCATGGAAGATAGTTGTGACCTTGCCAAGGGCTAGCTTGTTGTTCAGCCTGTCCTAAGACCTTTCTGCCTGCCTGCCTCCTTCGGTTACCAGATCAGCTACACCTGGAGGATAACTGCATTCACCTGGGTGAAAAGCAAGAGGGAAGGGACAGGAAGCTCAGAACAGGGGTGAACTCTTACAGGTGTTGCAGAAGGTGGAAAATCTGTGAGGTGAGCAGTGCTTCCTGTTTTCCCTGCTAGGCAGTGGGTAAGTTTTAAAAAAAGAAATTTTCTTGATCTGATTTTACTTTCAAGGATTACAGCCTCTACAGTAATGCAGTTGCAGGTAGAAAAACTGTGTTCAGAAGACCACTTAGAATATGGAATTAAAGGGCATAGGAATGAAAGTCTAATGAAAATAGATGGACTGTGAGGATGTGGGCTTGGGCTGGAGGAGAAGGAATGGGTATATGTGGCTGGGGAAAAAGGAGGAGATGGATGATATGGAACTGTGGAGTAAGGTTACACTATTTTAATAATGTTCTGATACAGTTTTAGTAATACCTTCTGTGCCATTTAGAAAGTGAATAAGGCTTTGTTTCTTTGGTCTAATCTGCACAGATATAATAGTTCAGTGTTCAGTTAAATTTGTGCAAGCTCCGTGTAAGGCCTGGCATCTGTGCATAGGAAGCCGAAATGAGGCAGATTGAAGGTAACTGAGCTTCCAAAAATAAAATGAGGAAACCAAAATTCTGCTTCTGCATTTCTGTTAGCAGTAAGGTTTGTTTTTCTCTGTCAAATGTCATAGTCTTTGTGTCTTCTAACATTCCTCACTCTCCTCTTTCTAAGCTCACTTTCATCTACAAAACTTATTTTCCCTTATCATCCTTTCCCCTCTTTTTTTTCCCCCCTCAATCCTCTTCTTTTCCTCAGGGTTCCTGTAGGATTTTTAGCAGTAACCTTTCCTGTTAACTCTGCTGTTTTTGCTTGCTGTCTTGTGATTGATCACTGCTTCTGACACCCTGCAATTTCTACAAACTTATCTGGCACCACCCAGAAGCACATTTGAATGTCTGGAGCTGAGTCCCAGAGGAACAGTTCTTAGCCTGTTTGCTTTAGGGCAAAGAGAATGTGGTTGGTGGAACTTGTTCAAGAAACAGTGTTTTTCTTTGTTAAAAAAAAAAAACCAAACAAAAAAACACCCTAAGAAATGAAGTGTGCACATGAATTTGTGTGGACCAGAAATGCAGCAGCATAATTTTCTGTCCTACTGCTTTATATATTTATATATTTAAAATTATATTTAAATTTAAAACTGACTTTTTTTTTCATTACTATTGTTTAGATTCCAATTAATTTATTTCTTCATATACTGTCCTGTTCTGCTGAATTCTGCAGTAAATCTTATGACAGACAGCTTGTTTAAGAGGTAGGACCAGGTAGTTCAGAAGTTATTTCCTCGTTTCACAAGGTTTTTTACTTTGAAAGAATATCATATGACAGTATTTACAGTAAAACTTTGAGGTGCTTTGCTCTTATTTGAGGTACAGTAAGATTTTACTTTAGGAAATTGGCTTCTCTGGAACAGTTGAATAGTTACCACTTTTAGAAGTATTCAGTTTACACATCTGTATATTTACTAAGAGACAGTGAAGCAGTGTACAAAATTTAGCAACTGACTAATTCCAATTACAACTCCTTCTGCAAATATTTGGTCTATTTGCTTTCAGGTAAAAAGCAAAGATACAGTAATTTTTCACCTGTTTAAATCAACGAGGTATTAACTTTTTTTGGTGGTATGGATTTTCTTTATTAATATTGATTTTGGGGAGATAAACTTCTTACTGTATTTGCTTACAGAAGAGGCCAGTCAGGACATATTGACTCATTTCTTGATTCAAACTACAGTTGTAATTTGGTAGTGAGGTTTGTAACAGACTAAATGAGCTGTCTGAACTTTGTGCTTCCTGAAGATATTTCAGCAAAATTGACTTAGTATTTAGAAGAAAGAAAATAGCAAAAAAATAAGATTTTTGTGTACTTTGCTGTACAAGAAGTAAATTGGGTTGGAGATCCACACACAGACACAAGCATATACTCGTATTTTTAACAATGAACAAATTTTATTCTGAAAATTGCCATCATTGATATTTGGGGAAATACTTTCACAGAGTGGAAAACTCCTTTCAACTCTGATGCTGTTTTGGTGTTTGACCATCAGTGAAAACCTTGTATCCTTTGTCTCTGTTTATCCTTCTGTAATGTCATTGTCTGTAAGGTACGTGTGTGACTTAAAAGAACACCTACAAAATACCCAGGCTATTTGGATGAAAAAATTCTGAGAAGCCTTTGAATGGATGATAATTTTACAGTGTAGTTTTTCAAACGGCACTTTGAGGTTTGAATGTGGGGTTTTTTTGTTTTTTTTGAGGGTTGTGGTGGGGTTTTTTGGTGTGTTTGTTTTGTGTTTTTTTAATTTCTCTCCTCCTGAAACATTCTTTAAAATAGTATTAAAAGGAATTCATCTGGCCTTGCAGTTATTTCTAAGTGTGATTTTCTTGTAATAGGTTTATTGAAGGTTCTTTATGGCTTGCAAATTTTACTGGGAATCTGATTTCAGTTGTAAAACATGAAGCTTTTTTTTGTTCCTGTAAGTTGCTGAGTCATCTTGTTTTATTATAATATGAACTTTAGTTGTTTGGTAGACTCTGTAAGCTACCTCTGCTTTCGAACTGATAGAGAGAGAGAGACAGGCTGGTGACACTGGCTCCACAGGCTGGTGGACAACACCTTTGGGAGATGCTTTTCCTGTTCCTCTTCAATGGTTTGGTGAAGTGCTGAAGGGGCACAAACAAGGTAATGGCCTCCCAGGTTCTGCAATACAGTTCACACAATCTAGTTAAGTGCAGGATTCATCAAGTAGTGATGTCAGCAAGACTTTATTAAAATACTTGGTATTTCAATCAAAAGAAAATAGAAAGAGGACCTTTGGCTTTTTTAGGAAAGATAGGTGTGGCCATCTGCTTGTCAGTTTAACATAGTCTTCTTATACCAGATTCAGGTATGGGTTCATTTTCAAGTTGATCTCTACTGAGATCTACTTAAACCTTATTGTAGGGGTTTTTGTTGTAAACAGTGGCTTACCTGAGCTTTCTTTGTTTTTTGTACTTCTCTGTTACGAGAAAGCAGAGATGTAAAGGAAAGCAGGGGTGTTTTAACTATTGAAGTATCACTAATAGTTGTACTGGTGGTTCCCCTGTTCGCATCCTGTGGTTCCAGGATTCTGAGGAGTACCTGGAATTTGGATATTCAGATCCTGTTGTGCAGTAGTAAGAATCATAAAATGGCTTTGGTTTGAAGGGACCTTAAAGGTCCTCTAGTTCCAACCCCTCTGCTGTGGGTAGGGACGCCTTCCATTAGACAAGGTTGCTCAGAGCTCTGTCCTACCTGACCTATAAGGACTTAAATGATTTACTGCGTTTCCCTGCAGTAAAACAAAGATTTTTTTTCCTCTTGTTTGGGTTTATTTTAAGGAATAATGTAACTCTAACAGTAATTTACTGTTAGAAAGGTAATATTTTTAACATGTTTCCTGAAAACCATAGTTATAATCAAATATTATGTTTTTTATTTGAAGTGAGAATGTGTGTATATTTTAAGTTGTTCTGCTACAGTGAAGATTTCTGCTGTCATTTAGCTTGTGCCTTAAGTACTTAACAAAGTCTTTTTTATGTTTTTAAGGGTGCTGTTATAATCTTAGAGAAGTAGCACTGCAAGTATTAAGTGATTGTGAATGTAGTGTCAGAGGACTAAAGCCCAAAGCCTGTTTTCCCTGTGCAGATATAATGGTACTTTATTCTGGTCAGTATTATGGCATGGATAGTGATAACCACAGTCCTCAATGACTGTGTATCAAGGCAAGCAGAGAAAATACAGCATTGAAGAGACTGATAACTGCAATATCTCTGTTCACAAACTACCCTGAAATTCTGCTGATGGCATGACTGTGGCATCAGACATCAGATCTCTTGATGTGAATCCTTCTGTTAAAAAACCCTCAGGAAAGAAGTACACTGATGAATACTGCCTAGAAGAGCTAATTCGTTCGGAGTTTTGAAAGTAGGACAATTCTTCTAATGGTGCTACTTCCAAGAGCTGTTCTGTTGTTGATTTACCTTTCATATATGAGAGATTCTGCTTTTGAGAGGCAAAGAAGTTCTGTAGAACTTAAAAAGATATATTTTTATAATGCGGATTTCTGATCAGGTATGGCAAGGCAAATCAGGTAGGATAGGGAGATGGCAAAAGGTAATACCAGCAGTGATAACTTTTAAAATCTTGGACTAAGCTAAAACCTCGTTCACACTTTTTTTCATGTCTGATTAAACAGCATAGAAAAATATTTGTGGAGAAGTTATGTGGGTAGTTACAAACAGTTAGGCTACTGTAATATGCATATTAAGCTCTCTAGACTCCTGTAGTTAAGCCTTCAATTTTCAGGCATAATCAGGGTCCTGAAACTTTGATATTAGCCTTCTCATTGATTATATGGGACAAATATATTTATGAAGATGACATCTGTAGGTGGCCTAACTTGTCATAGGCACAGCATCGATGTTGAATGCATGTGAAGGAAGCATGGAGAGTCTGCAGATGTGCAGGGGTCAACAGTTGCATATTATATTAAAAAAACCATGTCAGCTGCACAGTGTGTTCCCTAGGTTTCAGTGAGTGCATTTCATGTGTAGATCATTATGCTAATTATCCTCCTTCCAGAGATAGGGAAGGTGAAGCAGAGGGACATTACCTGCCTAAAGACACAGGAGAGTCCACATCTCATAAATCACTTTTCTGTGTTATGTCCACAGAACCAAAATAAGAGATTTGTATTGAATTACTTTCTTAAACTCTGAAAGTGCTGCACTGTTGTTTTAGGTGCTGTATTTCAGAATGCTTTCAGATGTTTTTAAGCATTATAATTGTCTATTCAGAGAAAAGTGGAAAAACCCAGACCCCTTTTCTGCTTGCATTGAAAAAGGCTTTCATACCCAGATGTAAAATTCTATCCCAGAGCAAATTTTACAGCTCAATTATTAACCCCTGGAAGAGAATTCATAATGGAAGTGCTGTCAGTTCCTTAATTACAGTGATTAGAATAGAACCTGTAATAATAAGGTAGTTGAACCCAGGCTAGCAAAAATCCCTTTCTGAGTGGAAATGTGGTGTAATGCCATTGAAGGGGAACTTGCATCTGCTGTTCTTACTGAGCACGTCAGCTAATGTATGAAACAGTGTCTTCCTATCATTATGGCTGTATAGCCTGCACAGAAAGTGTGTCCTAATGCATTTGCAGCTATATCTGTTTCTTTAAAAGGAAAAAGAATTTCATTCTTACAGTAGACAAAAGCCAGTGTTATTCGAGGCAATTGAGGAAGTATTAGCACTGTTAAAAATGGTAATTATTCCTTTTTGTTAAAAAGGTCTTTAAAACAAGAAACAAGCTGTACTTTGAAGCACTAGTATTTTCATGCATAGGTTATAGTGGCAAAGTCTTCACAACAATACTTCCCAAACAGTGTGGAGGACTGATATACCAGTGACCCAGGTTTTTGAAGTCTGTCCATTTTCCATTCTGCTGTGTCATAACATAAACATTTTTCCAACTTGTTTACTTCAGACTATAGAAAATAGTTAATCGAGTTTGACTTGGTGTGAGCAAGGAGCTTGAACTGGCATTGGATGTGCAATCTTGACAGTTTATCTAGGGAACAAATCCTTTCCTAGGTAAGCTGCCATCCCTAAGTGAGCACTGGGTTGCACAGACTTCATTAGCTAGACCAGAGTTGTCTTCAGTCTCTGGGAGTAGCTGGACTTCTTTTCTGGGTCATGAACATGTTGCCAGTACAATAACTGATAATAGCAACCTAGTCATCTTAGCAGGGATATTTTACAATTAGGTTTTTAAGCACATAAAAATGCATTCATGAACAATTAGTACTTTTATATGTGATTATTAGCTATTATATGTCTTGGTTTCTAAACATATTTCATGTTGGGCTAGTGTTGAAACCTCTATTGTCATTGTCCATCTGAGAGTTCATTTAATTGTGCTTTAACTGTCAGACTCATCTACAAGACTTTCAGGATAGGAAAAATGTAGAAAAGATTACTGGTAATGACAGACTTCTTCAGGGTTTGCCTATGATTTTTACAACATACTTTCAGTATGGGATGAAAAAGTACCTTTTAATTATAATTTTGTGTAGTAAATGGACAATTTGAGGTAAGTCACAATAGTGTTTATATGTCTTCAAGGATGTAATCCTCTTAAAAATAACTGCTTTTCTGATGACTATTCAGCCAATTGTTGATTACTTTGCTACTGAGACATACACTATGCTTCAAACATTGATCAATAACTTTATAAGAATACTTTGAGTAAATAGTCATGTATAAAATTAACTTCAGTTTTACTTTTTAGGTGTTAATAGTGTAAGGAAAAATAAAGAAATCTCCACAAATATTTAAAAAAGGTTTTATTCGGTATTCAGTAATTATATGGTTTAATTAGCATTACTTCATTAGTAGGGGGAAAAAAAGGAGCAAAATTGTATTTTTTTTTCTTGTAAGTAAGCAGTTATGTACTAACTGAAACATGGTTTGATTTCTTTGGCTGTTTTAGAGGTGAAAGGAACTACTTGTTTTTTGCGTGTGGATTCCTCAACATGGCTGTAATGGCTCATAATGCAAAGTATCCTTTCCTTTATGATATAAATTAAGAAAAATGCCACTTTCTGGTATTGATGTTACTGGGTGTCCTCTCCTGCTAATGTTCATTTGTGGCGAAAAATGACTGTAAAATGCTTAGTAAAGACTGAAGGCTTGAAGTCATAAGCTTGCATTCTCATAGATGGCTGCTGCTTCAGATCAAGTCCTTGAGAAACCCTCTGAAGTATCCATAGGCTGCCTTTGACTTGCAACCACGTTTATGCTGTTATAAAAGCCAGTGGGAAAGTGGTGCTTTACCCCTGGCATCTAGCCCAGGAGCAATGTATACAGTTCCTTGTTGCTAACCTAAGTAACAGTATTGATTTTTAGGTGCGAGGGAGAGTGTGTGCATTCACAGTTCAATTTGAGAGCAGTCGGTCATTTCTAGTCCTTTGATACTGATACCACCAAAATAACAGTTCAGAAAGAGACATCAAAGTGAAAGCTGTGCTGTGCCCTACAACCGCTGCTGTGCAGTTTTCTTACTGTTGCTATGTTTGTCCTGTATTGATGGTTGTGGTAGTATGATGGGTGCTATTTACAGCTTACTGGCAAAACCAGCTCTGAACAAAGGTGTTCCAGAAACCCAGTTGTTTGTCACTTAATGAGCAGACAAGCCATTGTAGTAATGGATAATGAACATATGTGTTTCAGATAGAGTTCAGTATGCCTGAACTTGTAAAGCCTGGCTGCAAAACAAAGCTTCTCTTGATTTTGAAGCGGAAGCGATATAATAACACATTAACCTTTAATGATGGGAGTAGATGGGTAAGCAAGATATAATTGGGTATAATCCATCCTTCCTTTTACAAAGTAGTGTGAGTTGGGCACTCTGTTACTGCATGTCCTTGGGCAGTTCTGGTGGTGAGTTGTGTTCTGTGTTTACAGATGAAGTTTCATAGACCCTTGTTGCTGACTGCTGTCAGGTTGATGTCATTTCAGTTGATGTGCGATATTCTTGTGGCACGGCTGCAGCTGTCCTCTTCTGGGAGTGTTCACATCTTTATACCATCACTGCACCTGGCTTGTTTGTCAGCACAATAAATATTTCCGCTTTGCTCATAGTAGGGTTGCATATATTCTCAGAAGCAGGGGTTGATTCGACCTTTTATTGACTAAATTAATTACAACTTAATGGGATGAACTTTGCAATTGGCTTTTCTCATGTGATGTAAAGAGAGGTTATTGAAATAGGAGCTTGTCTGTGGGATTTTATTTCTCTCAAGTATTTTTACTTCCTTCAAATAAAGAGGCAAAATAGTTCATGTAGCCCAAAGAGAGCATCAAGGAATTGTTTCCAGCTTCTCCTCTAGTTTTTGCTTTGGAAATGCTTCCTAAAGGTATTGTATTCCTGTATAGCGCATTCCTAAATGGGGGCATAACTCAAGTAAGTGTTCGTGGCCAAACTTACAAGTGTTCCCCTCTGTCATTCAACATTGCCTTTAACTTGTAAACAGTAACTCTTGAAACTGTTAAATGTCTTTAGTTTTGTAAAAAGATAGACAAGACATTTTATAAAATTTAAGTCTTTCACTTGGTCTGCCTTACGTACTGTAGCATTCCTGTTCACAGCACTGAGATTCGGTGTTTTTATAATCTCTACAGGAGTAGTATGAGCATAACATAATGTTATATTTTACTGGTATCATCTGGACAGAGTCTACATTGCCCTGAAATTTAAGTGCCTCAAGGCATTGCTTTTGCTTTGGCACAGCACCTTCTGCATTTATTTTCCAAAAACTCATTGGTGCTGCCTAGTCTTCTCAGCTTCAGAAACTGCGGGGGAAGCTTGCATTTGTGCTATTTGGCCATTGTAATTTGTAATTTCTATTTGTCAGAGCTTGAGGATTATAGCTGTCATTTTGGCTATTCACTTATGAAGTTTTTGGAGGACTTTCAGATGTTACAGTCTGAAGCTGGGGAGGTTTTTTTTGGAGTAGGTCACTGGGCATAGTGCAAAAGAGTTCTGCTGGAGCAATGGACAGGTGTTAGGGCCAGGGCAGGAGCAGCCGTGCAGCTGTGTGCCTTGCGCTGATGTCCCAAGCTTGCAAACTTTACGCAGGAATTGCAAAAACAGAGAGGATTCTCCTCTTCTTTCAAACAAGACTATTCTTCCACAGCAGTTTTAGTGATCGCTGATGATGTGTGAACTGGCTGATCAGGGGTAGGATTAGCGCTCGATGATTTGTTATTGCCATGTAACTTCAGCTGGTCTGGATTAAAGAACAGATATGTGTATTACAAGTACATGTATGTCTATAAAAGAGCTTGAAATCAGCTGCAGCAAGGCTACCCTTTAGCTTCTAAATTTTTACTAGTGTCTCTTGTGTGGATATTCCCAGCAATGCTTTGTTTTTGTGGGCTAAAAGTTTGTGTTGCGCTGTAATAAACTATGATACTGTTTCCTATTAAATAACTTTAATTATATTTTCGGTACAATCTGACTTGTCTGTCCAATCAAATCTTCTAAGAATCTTAAGGAATACTTTGATAGTTCAGCTCCACCTCTGTTTTTAGTTACCTTGCTCCTAAAACTCACTGTTCTTGTATTTTTCATTTACAATCCTGCGTATTTTGTTCCTTGTATTGAAATAGCCATATTAAAATAGCTATATTGAAATAGCTATATTGAAATAGCCAAAGTTTAGCATCTGAGTAATTGGCTGTTTTCTCCATCTCATGAGTGTGTTGGTCTTTTGTTTGAAACTTTCTTCAGATCCTCTGAAGATCCTCCTCTATTTATAGAGGATACTCTGAAAGCTTCAGTCAGAAGATAAGACCATAACAGTTAATGTAACCTATTGGCCTGAACATTGCAAATATTTCCTTGCATGTGGTAACCTGAAATCAGGCAGGAGTGAGTGTGTGAAAGGGCCATATGCACTGCATGCCCCTGAAGTGTTTGTATAAGAATGTAAATAACTTCAAACGGGTTTGCCAGCATTTGAGCTTTGACCTACTAATGACTTCCTCATTCAGTAAAGTGTGGAAGGCTGAATTCCTGTGCTTGGCAAATTCAGACTGCTAATTTGTCAGAGCTGAATAAGAGGAAAACATACATTTTGTAATTCATTGCAAGAATGTCAGGAAAACAGAAGTCTTAATAAAAGGAGCAGTAAGATGCTGAATATCCTTTTTGTCTGTTGAAAGGAGATGAAACACAGTAGGACTAACCCATAGCATCCCATATGACCACACGCTGTTGTGTCAAATGAGACAATTCATCTGCTTAAATACACACAGGAGTGTTTTGCATGCTGAAGAATGGGTGGTGGTGGAGAACTGAAGTAATAAGTTCAAGTAAATATGAAATCGTTTACATTTATCCATACAATCTAAATTTGTTAAACTAACACAGAGTAGTTAAAAGGTTTTTGATGGGCATATCTTGCTTGTTGAGTTTGGTTTGACTTTCAGGATAGATCGTGAGTCTGACACCGTCACCTGAAGGCTTTTTTTCTTTTTTAAAATAAATTATCAAAAGAAAGGTAATTCTGAAAATATCTATTTTCTCTGGAGTTTAGCCTGAGAGATGTCCTTTACTTCTGTATTGTTTGGTCTTGAGTGACTTTGTGGCCTAGCTACATATTCAGAAAGGAAAAAAATAAGAGATACAGCATGAAGAGTTCAAAACAGGGCCCTGCAAACACGTACTCAAATCCTGATACTCAATGGGTGACGAATGGACTGAGAGCAGCCCTGGGAAGAAGGACTTACAAATGCTGGTGAATGAGAGGCTGGACATGAGCCAGCAATATGCACTTGCAGCCCAGAAAGCCAGTTGTATCCTGGGCTGCATCAAAAGCAGCATGGCCTGCAGGTTGAGAGAGGGGATTCTCCCCTCTATTCCGTTCTGGTGACACCCCACCTGGAATGCTGCATCCAGCTCTGTGGCCCCCAACATAAGAAGGACGTGGACATGTTAGAGTGGGTCCAGGAGAAACCATGAAGATGATCAGAGGGCTGGAGCACCTCTCCTTCATGAATGGGCTGAGGGAGTTGAGGTTGTTTGACCCAGAGAAGAGAAGGCTCTGAGGAGACAATATGGGACCTTCTAATACCTTTAGTGGGGCTTATGAGGAAGTCAGAGAGGGACATTTTTTACAAGGGCATGTGGGGGGATGGACAAGGGATAATGGCTTCAAACTGAAGCAGAGTAACTTGAGATATTTGGAAGAAATTCTTTACTGCAAGGGAGGTGAGGCATTGGAATAGGTTGCCCAGAGAAGCTGTGGATGCCCTGTTACTGGAAGTGTTCGAGGCCAGGTTGAATGGGTCTTTGAGCAACCTGGTCTAGTGAAAGGCGTCCCTGTCCATGGCAGGGGGATTGAAACTTTAAGGTCCCTTTCAACCCAAACCATTCTATGGTTCTGTGAATGGTAGAACAACTTGTATGTGGTTAGTGAAGGATGATGAGCACTGCAAGTCCTTTTGAAGTTATGCTTCATTGTCCAAATAAAGTGCTGTATTCCCTTAGTCAGCAATTCCTCTTACATTTGCACCATATGCTCTCAGCAAACAGCAGATGCGTGGTCTAACATTTAGCAATGGAACTTTCCCATGTGAGTGTTAGTAAATAATTACTTTGTGTGCCATTAATAGGGCTGTTTTTCTTTTTTGGTGCTATTTGTCCCCACTTTTTGCTGCGCCTGTTTGTTTCCGAAGGGTTTGTCAGTTTAAAATTTTAGAGCTCTTATGTAGACATTTCATTATATCTTTACAATAATGCAGAAAGCATTAGCCATTTTAGTGCTTGAATGGCTAGGTGACTTTCCCAAAATCACACAAGGCACCATAGAGGTGCAGGGGGACACCACTGGTGTCTTGAAGACTGATGTTTCTGCAAAGGCAGCCACAGCTGTGGGGTCGATGGGAAGCTGCCAAAGGGCATAGCATCTGTTAAATGACACAGTACCACCTTGGAGGCAGTGCTGAAAGACATTGTCTCCTCAGTCTCTTCACTCTTATTGAATACTGTGCATTTCATTAATAAAGGGAGTTCCAGAAACTGGCTGTTAATTCTAGTATTCTGTAGTGATAGAAGGTGCTTGCTTTCTAATGCCACGGAAGGTAGGTATAAAGTTATATCAGACTAGAGTGCAAGATAATGAGATCAGGGGAAAATGCCAAATTTCCTCTGCAAGTTTTGATAGCTCAGCCTTGTAGTAGCCTGAAGAATATAATCTTAATTCAGAGTTCACTAAAATCAGCCTTGCTTTTGGAAGTCGAAGAGGGGCTGACTGGCTATAATAGGATCTATTTTTAAAAGTGTCGGTTAAAATTGTTCCTGTCTGGTCATGTTCTTTAAGAGGAATCTTGTATTGTTTGTTGTGAATAGTATGTTAGCCTTCATAGCCTCCCGAGGAATGTATTGATTAACTTCCTTTTTTCAATTCAGCCTTACGGTTCTGTGGAAAAATATCCATTATGAGTATAATGTGTAAAAATGTGGATAATATTTCCTTCAGCGGAAAGCTGATGATCTTGTGACCTTCTTGCATAGCCCTTTGCTAGAGATATGTAGTCTTATAGGACTCTGATTCTTAAATTCTTGAAAATAGTACCGAAGGTGCAAAAAAGGGAGAAGGCTTTCATTTTAATGGGTATTTTCTAACTGTAAAAGCTCTTTTATCAATTTTGTCAAGTGTGAAACTTGATCTATTCCCTACAAAGTGTCAGTCTCTTTCTATGGTTTGTTTACAGTTCATTAGAAGTCCATGACTATTTTTTTTTTCCCTTTAATTCCGGTTAAACCAATTAGTAATTGTCAGATCTTTTCTTGATAGTAATTTTGCAGGCTGTAGATGTTTGATCTCTCTCCCTTATCTAACTGAGGATGAATCAAGGCTGAATACTCTTTTCTTTGTTATGCACAAATTTATGAGCAAATGGGTACAACAAATAGGAACAAACCAAAGTTTTTTTGTACATGAACAAATTTCTGATAGATTTATTTGTTGCCTCTTGGATTCTTTTGCCTTATTGGACCACTGTGGTATTCAAAGTGTCTTCTGAGGATAAAATACAAGAAAAAAATCCTTCCTTTATTCAGTGATATTTCTTGATGATCTGGATGAGTGATCAAACCATGTAAGACTGCATTAGTTGCATTAATATTCTGCGCTTTTCTGGGATGTGCACTGTGGTTAGATGGTGAGGCATGGGTATTATTTTCAGTAGGAAGACAGTCATTAAGTTTAGCATTCAGCACGTTTTACCTGTCGGACTGCACTTGCTATTCTAATGGAGCTGAAGGAGCAGTCTCTCGAAATCATTCCCACTTCGGCCTAGTTCTGTCACCATTCCAGATCTTGACCCAGTCAGATTCTATTCCAAAATATATGCCATGCTGTTAGCTTTTTTTGCCCCAAACCTATCCAGTGACTGTCTTTAGGGACATGGATTGTCTGCAGTTACTCACAGCTGCATTCATAGAATGATAATGTTTTACTTCTTGGAAGGCTTTTTTTTTTTCCTTTTTTTGTTTTGTTTTGGTTTGGTTGGTTGGTTGGTTTGTTTGTTTCCCCCCCTCCCACCCCCCCTTGTCCAACCACTCTGATGTTCCTTGCAGAGTTAAAAGTGCAAGTAATACACAAATAATGTGCAGCTGCTCTAAGCTGACTTTCTACTGGATGCAAACCTGAAATCCTGGCCCTGCAGAGTTTTAACTCTGACCATTAGTAGAAAGAAATGCAATTTAATGAAGATCAGCTTTAGCAAAATGAAAGTTGTTGTGAGGATGAGAAAGTTGCTCTGTCATTAACTTTCCTGTCTGCTGAAGTCCTATGGTGTGATTCTTTGGGTTGTCCTGTGAAGGGCCAGAAATTGGACCTATGAACCTTGTGGATTCTTTCCAATTTGGGATATTCTGTGATTCTATGAAAGCTGTCTGTTGACTTGACTTCTGCTGTGCTCCCTCTAAGTGCAAGCGAGCTCTGTCACCAAAGGGATTCGGAGGAACACATCAGTGATATCAGATGTGGCACCACTGGGCTGCCTTTGGCTCCAGTTCCTGTTGAAGTTCCAGTGTGTCCTGTACAGCAGCACTCAGCAGCAGTGTGATTTCATTCACGTCACAATACTCTGTTAATCTCCATTCTCCATTAGACTTTCACACTGGCCATATGGGGCCATTAAAGGTTGAGTAGGTCCTGCTAATTGCTCCTTGACTTTCCAGTCTGTGACTCAGTTTATGGATGTGAATCACAGACTCCCTGTTGATGTGACATTGCTGCCAGTGCACCCTTGGGGTACTGATCAGTACCTGTGGTCCTTCAACCTTCAGTAATCCCATGACAGGAGGGTCCTTGAAAGACCAGGCAAGATAGACAGATGTTTCAATTCCTCTGTCTCCAAGGTAGCTGTACTGAAAGCCCGCTGCATAGCTTGATGGCAATAGGATACATGGTGCACTGGTATCTACTAGAGCCTTGTACTCCTGTGCTTTTGATGTTCCAGACCATCAGATCGCCACAGTCCTGTAAACCCAGTTGTCCATCTACTCCTCCTGGCTGGAGGTAGGGCCCCTCTAATAGTGATCATAGCATCCTTTGCTCACTCCTTGTAGAAATGGATTAGAATTTCTTCCCATAGGATCAGGCGCCTTTCCACTCTGCCTGGGAAACTGTCCACTGTAGACTGGAGCAGCAGCAACTTTTCTGGAAGAATCCCCATTTGTGATAGTTCTTCTCTGGAATTCATATATCTGTGTCTCTAGAGTTGATGTAGGTTTTTCATCCCACATGCTCATGTCTTCATGGTCTCACAGGTAAAACCATAGGGTACCCTGTGGTTATAACTTCTGTATCCTCTCTCTTGAGCAAAAGTTGGACAGGTTTTCCTTCTCCACAGTGGAAAGTCTCAGTTGTTATAGTGATGCATTCCCACATTCCTTCTTGGATTTGTGATAGTACTTAAATTAGCTAGAAGTTGTCAAAGACATGATTATGGTACCTGTGACCTTGCCTGCAATGTCCTGCCCCCCACCCTGAGACTTGCTGGAGCTGTGAATGTATAGTCAAGCAGAGAAATGTCTCTTCCTCTTCCAAGTCTTTCCATATGTTTTTTTATCTCTGGAGAATGTCTCTGTGTGGGTAGCAGTGGCGCAGGTGCCTTAGGTACATCTTCACCAAGTCAGGGTTTCCCTTCAGCCAGCAGATCAACTCATAGTTCTTGCAGGAGCAATCACCCTGGCAGCATGTCCCTGGAGCAGCTGAGGGTGTCTGGCCCATCTCCTGGGAGGCACAGAGCAGGGAGCACAATGGAAGGGGCAAGGGGGTGCCTCAAGGGCCTGAGACCTCTTTGTCTGGGCTTTGACACTCCTGGAGAAACCTGGGTCTGGCTGGGCTGTCCCAGGAAGCAGATCATGTGGAAAAGACCTCAGGCAGGCTCTGTCTTGTTCCTCTTGTTGGTCAGCCCATCCTTGTTTCCTCTGCAGTGGCTGAGACCTACCTCTGCCTCCTGGGGTTGGGGAAACGGCTGGGAAGGAGGCAGAGAAGCTTTGGCACCTGCCCAAGCTTTCTCCTCCACGAGGGCTCTTAGTCCTTGCCCTACATGTGGTTGGCCCGAGTCCTGGCTCCCAGCCACCTGGCACCATCCCATCTGGCTGAACCCCATCACTCACCACTCTTGAGTGTCTCTTGGCTTGTCTGCAAAGGCAGCAGATGAGCCAAACCCCACTGAGCTGCTCAAACAGGCCACCTGCAAGGACCTCAGGGTTACAGCCAGCTGGGCAGAGGAGGACTGACTCCCTGTGTCTTGCTGCTCCAGGTCCTGGAGAGGGATATCCTACATGAGTGTGGCAAAGGCACGATGGCTGGAAAGGCCAAGGCTGCCAGGGAAGAGAGCGACCACACGGAGATCTGAGGCTGGACATGGTGAGCTGTGGGGAGACAGAGCAGCAGGCTGAGAGGGGGCTTCTCAGACCCTGTTTCCTTGATGTGACCCTCCGTGCTTCCTCGGTGCCAGGCAAAGGCCTTGTCTGAGCCTTGCTTGTGCCCTGGGGGCCTCTGTGTGTCTCTTGGAGCACCCAGGTGTGGTTCTGCCCCTTTCGTGGTGCCCTAAGGTTCCCCCCTCCAAGTACCTTCTGGTGTAACCCAGCCACCTCCCTATGCCTTTCAGCGCATCCTGGTGCAATATGTAGAGCCATATAACGAAAGTTTAATATGAAGAAGTAGTCAATAAAATATTTCCCATGATCATATATTTAAGTGTTGTAAAAGTGTCATGTGTGTTCATTTTACCAGACTTCTGTTGTGAAGGATGAGATAGAACATAAAAGCAGTCAACTAGGGTCTTGACATGAGAAAAGCCATGTCCTGCACTATTGCTCTAAGACAGAGATAAATCTAAGAGTGAAACTGAGGCCTGACCGTAGGGATCTGAGAGAATATATATATATATATATTTATTTTAGTGAGGTGAAGAATTGTGTGGCTTGTATTTATGGTGTGTACATAACAAAGGGAAAGTAACTGATGAAGATCAGGGCTGCTGTTAGCTGCTGTTAGACTATCCTGGAGCTACAACTATTTTTCATCTAGGTGTCTCTTCTGAAATGGTTTGTGATGGGATCCAAAAAACAGACTGAAAAGAAAACTCATCATTATATTTTACAGAATGGCCTTTGGCCCACAGCCAAAAACGTTGTAACCTTTGACATAATTATTAGTGCAGTAATGAGCTTAAGAGGTAACAGAGAGTGCAATCTCTGCCCTGCTTGACAGGAGTTTAGGACTAAAGCAGAGGTGTTAATTTTATTGATCTCATTAAGGGAAAAGTAATGCAGCAATAGTGTAATTTTCCACATGGGATGGAAATTAAAGGACTCCATCCACTTTTCATTTAGGTTAAAGACAGAAAGAGAGAGACAAAGATAAGATATGCAATCTTTCAAAAACATGAGTAAAATTTAAAATTTCATATGTGTAAAACAACTACAAAATTTTTTTAAATTGATTCGATAATTGGGCATTAAATAAGAAGCAACATAGACAACTAAAGGCTTAGAACTATATCTCAAGGGACACTTTTGGAATCCCTCAGGGACTGTGATCTGCATAGTAGATTTAGCCGGGAATGGCAAAAGACAACAAGGGGAAGAAACAGAGGAAATTGAGTGATTTTTCCACTGCCTTGAGGTACTTGGTGAATGCAGATTGGTGTGAGCACAAGAGGTGCTCCCCAGAACCTTCTCTTCTCTAGGCTGAACAGCCCTGATTCTCAGTCTTTCTCTATCCAGTGTTCCATCCCAGTATCCCCAAGAAATCCTGATTTGAGTTATAAGCAATGAGAATGTTAGGATGAAAGAAGAGGTTGTGGTTAACTGAAAAAGTTGCAAAATACCTATAGTATCTCTAGAATCAAAGCAGGGGAGAAGGAAGACCAGTTTCTACTGACTTCCGTCGAAGGTCTATATGATATGTAATCCCTGTTTCTAAAACTTAGAACCATAATAGGAAACTTTACACCATCACAAAATATCTGTAGTTTCTCTACCATTCTTTCAATTTCATCCTGTACCTTTGTCCAGTTCAGATATCTGGTTTTTGTTTGAATTGTAAACTTGTTGAAGTATTGACCATATTTTTGATTAAATAAATAAGGTGACTGAGATGGGACCTACAGGCATTGATCTAATCAAAATAACACATGGTTTCTAAAATAAGAAGCGTGTTTTTTTGTTTTTTTTTTTAATACTAGATACTTTTGTCACCAGTTGAAGAAGAAAAAACATCTTGAAGATTCTTGTAGCAGCATTTTTACTTCTAAGAAAAGACTTCATTTCCATTCAGTGTTTTCCTTTACAAAGTTGCACTGTCTGGTTGCTGTCAGATGCTGGAAGATTACTGCCTCATTTCTTAGTCATCTCCTGCATGTGGTATGTGTGAGATTTGCCTTTGTGACATATGTTCTTGACAGAAGAAAATGAGGGAGATTTGCTGTTATCACCCTCTGTCATCACTGAACATAAAGACATTGAATGCTACACTCTGGGAAATTATCTCATGAAGCTGATGCAGCTTTTTGCTATGGTCTGTGTAAGCAGTACTAAGATACAGTAGATTTTTATAGTAGCTAAAGTAGATTTTTAGAAGTCCTCATTGTCCATCTGCATAAAATTGATTTTTCAAAAGATCTTAGCAGGACTGATTAGTTAAGGCTGCTGTGCATCAGATGTTTTTGAACATCTCATCCAAGTCAGCGGATGGCACAGTGCTGTCACTAATTCAGTTTCTTGGTAACACTTTTCGGGTTCTAGAACTTTCATACAGAATATATCCTGCTCCGCTGAAGAAGAGAGTTCCGTTTCTGGCTCTGAAGCTGGCATTATGCTGTCCAGGAACAGAGCTCTCCTTCATTACTTCCAATTCGTTCCTCTCTGTGGAGGTTAACTCCTCCTCTCCGTGTCCTTTTCTTAGCATTGTTGTTACAGCGTGCAAAGAGAGTCTGCGAGCAGGATGGATGCTTCATTGTGGCATTTACAAGTGCAAAGTGACTGCTTGTCGTCTAACCCGTGCAGTTGACAGGGACTAACAGGAGCTACTAGGCTGTGTTAATATACTCACTATCCTGTTGAGACTTCTTAATAACGTGTGCTTGCTCCTGATTCATGCTGTCTGTATTTTGGGTGCCTGTGCATAGTCATCTATGTATATCCCCACAAGAATAGGTGTACCATGCCAGGGTTCAGAACACGCTTTAAATAAGGTTGCTTAATCTGACTACCACTGTTGGAATTCAGCGATGTTACTCTTGAATTTTAGTTGCAGTTTCCATCTTCTAACAGAACATTCCCCGTTTCTGTATTTAACAAATAGTAGAGTGTTTTGGTTAGATAATTTTGTCTTTTTTTTTTTCTGAAGAAAAATAATCAAGGAACACTTTCCATTTCTGGAGAAATAAATACATGAAAATACAAGGAGAGCAAATATGCAGAGAGATTCACTGTTGAGCAAGTATGCTCATTTTGTGTAGTAACAAGAGTTCTTATTCACAGAAGTTGGTAATAACAGTAGCTTAAATGTCCTTGTTCTGGCTCTTTACTTACTAGTTTGTTCCAGTTTGAAAGCTTCATTATGTAACAAATAAAAAGATCAAGGCATACGTGGAAATTAGAATATATGGAGATCAGTAAATGTTTTAGTATTCAGATGTAAATGGGCTGTGTTTTGGGAATACATTCGCATGTTGTGCTACAGTGTGGGAGGGCCTGGCTCAGCAGCTGTATTAAGCAGTTCTAAACAGAAGATGTTTTCCCTCCTAGTGTGCAGAATCTGAATCGTGTCACTGGCTTATTTTCATTTTTTGTGTTGATCATTAAGGGGCTTTTCCAGAGCTACATATATCAGTTCTGGGACACCTTTGACAATCACCTGGAATTTATGTTTGACACTAGCATGCTGTGTCTCTTGCTTTATGGAGTTATTCCAGCAGGCTTTTTGCAGCTGACAGCTTTTAGGTGCCTTTCAGCATTTCTTTGCAGCTCTGGGAATTGGGCAGACTCACAGAGAGGTTTGCGTTGAAAAGGACCTTTAAATATTACCTTGTTCCAACCCCCCTGCCATGGGCAGCAACACCTCCCGCTAGACCAGGTTGCTCAAAGCCCCATCCATCCTGACCTTGAACACTTCCAGGGATGGGGCATCCACAGCTTCTCTGGGCAACTTGTTCCAATATGTCACCATCCTCAGCATAAAAAATTCCTTCCTTATGTTTGATCTAAACCTACATGCTTTCCGTTTAAAGGTCTTGCTTCTTCCCCTGTCACTACAGGCCTTGGTGAAAAGTCTCTTTCTCTTTTAATTATAATCTCCTTTAAAGTATTAAAAGGTTGCAATAACGTCTCCCCAGAGCCTTCTCTTCTCTAGGCTGAATAACTCTGATTCTCAATCTTTCTCTGTCCAGTGTTCCATCCCAGTATCCCCACATCCTTCATAGGGCTGCCCTTAATCCATTCATGCACTCCCCAGTCTGCACTGGTATTGGAGATTGCCCCAACCCAGGTACAGGGCCTTGCACTTGAATTTGTTGAATGTCAGGAGTTTGCATGGGCTCACTTGTCAAGCCTGTCAAGGTCCCTCTGGGTGGCATCCCTCCCCTCTAGTGTATCCCACTCTTCTTGGTGTCGTCCACAAACTTGCTGAGGGTGCACTCAATCCCACTGTCTTGTGTTGTTGCTGAAGATACTCAATAACGTTGGTCCCATCCTTGAGGGATGTGACTTGTTACCGATATCCACTTGGACACTGAGCTATTGACTGTAATGAATCTTTTTTGGCTTCACTTTCAAGTGCAATAAAGCTTTCTAACTGACATTTTCCACTTTGAAGGAGATAGATCTAAGCAGAAGAAGCTAAAATTATTGACTATGATAAAGCAAGCCCTTATAATGAGAAAGGCCAGTCTTTGTAATACACACTGCAGTAGGAATAATGCTTACTGGTGGGAGTGTGACTTTTATTATCTGATCACCTGAGGGCCACGGAAAAAGAATGGGCCTTGAATAACTGCTTTTGCAACAGCTTTGAGACTGTACAATTGTGTCCACAACATGCTTTCTGACATTTGTAGGCAACTTTGAAAGTATGGAAACGCTAGTGCTATTTCATGTTGTAGAGCTTATGCGTGATGGAGTAAGTCGTGAATAGACACTACCATGAACTAAAACTTAAAGCCATCCAAAACTTCTAGCTGTGGGATTTTGGTTGCTCTGTTGTGAGTGCTGACATAGTAACTGAGATGAACCACCTTAATTTTCTGAGTTTTCCCTCCTGTTTATTGGTGTCTCCCCCATGCAACTTCAGACTCGCCAGTGCTACTAAGGCAGCCAAAATGTGCTTGTGTTAAATGAGCAGTGTGCAAAACTGGTCATCTCACTTATCTCAAAAGAGCATAACTAAATCAGCAAAACTTTAAATCTGTATAGAGTCAGAGGTCAGGGATATATAGATGTTGGCATCTCATAAGTATATATGCAGAAATGGAGTAATATGTGCCTGTAAATCAATTTTTTGATGTGAAATTATTATCCTTTAAATGATTACTGTGCAAACTGTTTACTTATTAAGGATGATGGAGGTAGTTGGGAAATACCCAGACTTGTTTTTTGACAGCTCTTTAATGCATTCAAAACTGTATTTAAAAAACTCAGGCAAGCATAGAGACCTGCTGTATTTAGCTGTCTTTTAATCGGAGTTTTGTGTTCACACACAAGTGTGTGAAATCTTCTCTTATGTCGCTGGTTTTTGGAACTGAGAACCATATGGTATCTTGGTTTTGCATTTCTTAGATCTTCTTAATTGTGCCTGCATAGCAATTAGGCTTGTGCATAAATTTGAGAAAATAATGTATTCATTTGTTCTTAGTGTATAAAATGTAAAACAATTCATTTCAGCTTTTACAATAACCCTAAAAAGCATTCAGAATAGGACAATTTGGGTTACAGTTACTGTATAGTTAATTTTGACCTTTAAAGGTTTTCTTTACTTTTTTTTTTCTTTTATTATGAAATGACAAGAGACAGGGCATCCAAATCATCCAGTGAAGGGGGCTAAATTATGTCTCTGTGCACTGATCCAGCAAAGCACTCAGCACTGTGCTTATGTCCCATTGAAGTCAATGGGACCACTCATGTTTTGAAAGAAGTGTGTGCTTTTAAGTGTTTTACTGAATAGGGATGAGATTATTCTCCAAGTCAAGCATGTGCTTAAGTGCTTGGCAGAATTGAGTTAGTTAACATCTATGAATTACCACAAGAAAAACTGAACCTTGTAACATGCTTGTTCAGAAGGTCCTTTTTTTAAGTTCCAGGGGAGTTTGACCAGCTGTGAGAGAATGTCATGGAGTAAGTCAGTAAACTCTTCTGTGATATATCTTTCAATGGAATTAAAAAAAAAATAAATCAGGATGACTTTAGGACTCTTCCTCATTCGGATGTGGTTTTATCATCGACTTCTATTTTCCATCTTTGTCTCTTATTAACTCTTAAAATTTATTTTGCATTTCCACCTGCTTTTTCTTTAACTGTCTGTTCTATGCATTTATCTTTTTATAGGTTGAAAAGTGAGCTGATTTTCTTCCCCGAGTTTCTGATCAGAAGCTGATGGTTTCAAAGACCCTTACTCTTCCACTTAACACCGGGCTATATATATAGTAGTTGGGGTAAATGGAAACTGATATACCATCTTTTTGTAAATTTGCTATGTTGAACTTGGGTTTGAATTCTAACATTAATGGAAGTTGGTGTTGTGTTGTGACTACTAGCTCTGAATTTCCAGATAATTGGGTTCCTAAACAAATTAAATTAGATGTTTATTTTTTCTAGAATTCTTATGAACTTCCATGATGGTTTTTTTCTGTTTAGGCAGTTCAGAGTTTGCAAGCTGGTTTAATTTACTTCTTTCTATGCTTGTTTTGTGGGCATCACTTTTATGCTTAGACCTTCTTAACCTTCAGTTTTCAAAATGAAATGCAGGTCTTTACTGTGTGTGGGCAAACTTGGTATATGAGGTTCTGGGCATTACTGCTATGGCACTTGATTTTCCTGATGTGTGCTATACTCATTGCCACAGAAATGTGAGCTATTGTGTTTTATTGCTTGATTAACAACTTGCAATTAGAATTTGAGTATATGAATATATTGAGTTGTCTTGAGTGCTCTTCTCTTTCATTGTTTTTACTAGAAAGAGACAGATGAAAATGAGTGTGATAAATCTAACCTAGAAATAATTATATTTTCAGTATAGCAAAAGGGGGCTTGCCTGAGTCTTTGCTAAGGTTCATGGAAGTCTTAGGTAGAATGTGATAAGTATCATAATTTATTTCTAAATGTAGTACACTTGATTCCTAAAAATGTATTCTTATAAGTAGTGTCCAGTGGAGTACATTAACATATAAAGAAACAAAAGTAGTTAGTTTGCAATTAAAATAACAAAATTACACAATATTGGGGATGGTAATTATGAATGTATTTAATATTCAGCCCCACAAGGCATGCATCTCATGTGTGGCAGAAACTGCAGGGAACAGTAATCATGTGGTTCCCTTTCATTAGAGTTTATTAAGCTGAGAGTAGCTTGCCTGGAATGTCTCAGTCAGTCTGAATCCTCAGTCTGAGGATTATCAGTTCATTTTACATCACCAGATTTCTTTCAAGGCATGAGTTGGGAATTGTTGTTCTTTTCTGTTGAGCTTAGAGGAATTTGGAGAAGTTACTGTTTTATTATTTTGTGCTAACACATTCAACAGCTGCAACAGTGATGTACTACAATAACCTTTTTATTAATCAAGAGACCAATCTGTAAATTAGACTCCCTGTGTTAGGCAGAGCTTTCACAGTTTGCTTTCAAGAATAATATTAGCCACATTTGTTTGTTTTATTTTTAAAATCCTTTCACTTCTCTGGATCTCCTGAAAGAGTTCTTAGTGCCCAGCCTTTTTCACTGTGAGAATGTAAGGCGGACCATGGGTGTCTCTATCTCAGCACTCCCTTTCCAACAGCAGCTCTAAGGCACTTAGGGAGAGGTAGGAATGGAGCACAGGTGTTGTATGGATCTTCAGATTTGCATGATTAGTTTGTTAGGGTTTTATCAGTTTTCACTATAATCCGTTAAGGGATTCTGTACTTAGTCAGGAAAAAAAAAAAAAGACACAAAGAAAACCCTGCTTCCAGCCACTTAAATTGTGAGTCTGTACTAGGAGTGGTTGGATCATGCATGTCCAAGTATTGCTTCTGCAAGAGCTAAAGAACAATTACAGATAGGGTGATTGAGGCTTATAAGGATGAAAGGCCAAATGGCTTAAATCAGCATGATTCACTTCATTGGAGCCTGTTGAATTTACAACCGATGAGGATTTGGTCCTTTTTAATGCCATTAAGGTCACTCATTGAACTGGTGACAGAGGTAATAAATGACTCCAGCCCTTGTTGGTTGCCATATACACAGCAGAAGCAGACAGCACTTGAGACTGAAAAGCAACCAGACTTGGAAATGTGCAGGAAGCTTTAGCATAAAAACTAAGTTGCTGATGACAGTGAAGTTGTGATTCAGGAAGACAAGAGGAATAGACACAGGAGAGCACTGAACAAAGACTCGCAGTTCTGCTGGGACTGTGTAGTGCTGAGAGAGTTACAAGATGGTTCCATAGGGTAAGCAAGAAGTGTGCAGATTTTAGTAGGAGCACATTAAAGTGGAGCTTGAATTGACTACTAACTGTGCAAATCAGATGGATTATGCTTTAGAGACCTTTATGATATCTTGTGAGTCATCAGAATATTTTTAGGAAATTTTGGCAGTTTTTTTGTAGGGGCTCTGATAGAGATGCTTTGAATACCTGTGGGAGTTGTATTGATGGTTTGCTTCACTCTACTGGCAAATTTTATGCAGTGAACAGTGCACGATGGATACAGAGCTAGGGCTATGTTATTCCAGGTATTTTCCTCATGAGAATACCAACTGTCTTGTGCAGCAGTGATCTGTTCCACTTGAATTCCAGAGCAAATGGCTGGCAAGGAGTTTTTCCCTCTCTTTATGTCCTGGGCTGAGGCAAATGCTAGGTCTGCTGTTTTTCAGCATGCACGTGAGTTAGTGCTCTAGTGGGCATCTTACACCTCTTTATCATGCATGAAAGAAGAAAAGATCTGATCCCTTTTGGTTAAAATAAAATACAGCCAGAAGTCAAATCGCTGTCTATATATGAACATATCCTGTATTTATGATGAAATACTAGTATTTAGTGTGAAGTCCAAACAAAATCCTTAAAGTGTTACTAGAACATAGTTTTTTGTTGTCTCTAAACGTCATAAAAACACTACCATGTGCAACAAGAATGGGGGTGAGAGGAGAGAAGGATGTGAAGGGAGAGAAAGATGCTATTTGATCCTGTTGAATCCTTCCTAGTCCCTAGACTGCCATCTCCATGTCCACCAAAGATGTCTCAAAATTAGCCTATTTCTTTTTGTCCCATTATGGTATAATTTCCATGTGTACTCAGGGACCTGTGTAAGTCCACTTCACTTGTTAAAAGTGAATAATTCAGTGCATACAAGCACATTTGGGAATGGTAATCGGGGAGTGGATGCCATTGACATTTGAATCACAAAGCAAGCATATACTCTTTGATATTTGCGTTTCCAGGTTATTATTTATACTTGTAACTGTTTCTAATTAAACTATAAGTATTGTGAATACCAAATTTTTAAGAAATGCATTGTACACTTGTCCAGAATTCACATAAGTGATAGAGGTAAGAGATGTGGTTTCTCTTCTATTAAAAAATCAGCACAACACACCAAAACAAATGTGACTTCTGCTTCACTGTGGTGTGGTCCTTACCCCATTTCTGACCTCTCTCGTGTTTCATTGTTGAATGGGTGAAAGTTAATTGCTTATCTTCTTCACACAATCAACAACAGCAACACTAGAAGTAGGGTATGATTTAAATGGGAGTGAACTGTGACCTCTAGATTTCTAGACATCAGTTTCTGTTGTTCTCTTTTAGTAAACCTGCAGTTCACCTGGTACAAGAGGGATGAATTTAAATACCCAGTGATAATGAAGGAAAGACTGAGTTGTGTGTGACCTGTCTCATGTTAACATTTACCTTCTGGCTAATTTAAAGTCTAAAGAGGATATATAGATAACTTATCTCCAGCTGTCATCTTTGTATGTTTGTTACACCTCTAATTTAATCTCAGCAGTGGGAATAGCAGTTAAGGATATATGAAATCAGAGTCTTCAACTGGTACAAGACTAGTCAAAATCAGAGATGGGATTTTAATATATATTTGTGGCTTCAGACTTTATTGCAAATTTACTTGCTTGCTTCCTCTGTTGTTTTCTGAAAGCATAGAAGTGTTTGAAAATAAAGTTGGGCCTGGGCTGCAGAACACAGGAAACTAAAAAGAAATATCATGTCTTGACTTAGTATAGCTCAGTGTTTGGATTCTTTTTTTTTTTTTCCAAATATATAAAAGCTGATGCCAAATATGAAAAAGCTATTTTGGACAATTGGTTTTCAGCACAGAGGGAGAAAGTGTAGAGTTGTATGTGTATGTGTGTATAGACATACATAACTTCTAAAAGTCTAGCTCCCTGTATTAGGTGTTCTTCTTTTTTATAAAGACTGTTAAGAGAAATTAAGCTACAAGCAAGTGGGGACATGGTAGTAGCTTAGAAATTTCACACCGAGAATTGACTGCGACTGGTGTTCCACAAAATACATTCTTGAGCTCTGTATGATGCTGCAAGGGTTATGTGCACAAGGAAAGGAAAGAGAAGAGTGTTATTCTCAAAAGTAAATGGAGCTGTTATGTATTAGAAGGAGTTTCACTTGTTTAATTTGCAAAACCAGATTGCTTCACTGTCACAATCCCACCTTTCTTAGCTAGTGCCTTCTGTTGTTCAGGTATTTGGCTTTGCTAATATTTCAGTAATTAATGTTAATTCAGTTACATTGTCCTTGGTAACAGCTAAACTCCTGAGTATTTATATGCAGGTGCTTATTTGTTTGCTTTTGTTTTAAATGTAAACTGGTATTTTAATGGCTTTTTTAGATTCTTATGTTCTCCTCATGTACAGGATTGTGCACACATAGTGTCCTCTGGGAGCTGTGCAGATAAAACTCTGTCACAAACATGCTAAAGAGACAAATAATACTGGGATAAAATTAGAACTGTATTCAAGGTAGTAATGCTTCATGATTCGGGTGGCAGTCACAGGCTACGATATTCACTGTTGGGCTAAAGGACGACTCTTTATGAGTGCATCAGCTGCATTAGGACTTCTATTGACTCACCAGTTAAAAATATTTATTTTCAAGTGGTTTTGTGGGTATTTGTAGCATCCTGGGGTAAATTTAATTTCTGTGTGAGACTGGAGCCAGCTAGTCTACAGAGACTATGTGTGTGACGTGGTCCTTGCCTCCTGCTGTACGGTAGTGCTCACTTGAGGAATGGAGTATATTCGCAGATTTACATGTTAGTCTTGTGTCTGTTGCTTTATTATACAGTTCCTGATTCAAAGCGATAAAGAAAATGTGTCATCATCCTTAAACTATGAGTGCTGTCTAAAAATCATAACAGCTGTGGAGAGCAGAGGTAGGGAGCAGATGCATATTGATATTCTGCTGTGATTAAAGGTTGGGGCCCTTCAACTATGACATGTCATCTCCCAGTTTAAACTCTGATAGCTAATTCAGTTTTGTTCTTTGTGTGAAAGATACTGCTTGATATTTCTAGGGGGTGCATCTTAAAGGAGAACATCTTTAGGAGAGTGTTGTTTAAAGAGTGTTGAAAAATACAGGTTGGTTTATTCAAAAAGAGAGTGTTTGCACTCACACATTGCAGTATTGAATAAGCATATATTATCTCTTGTTATGTACTTGTAATTATGATAATGGTAAAATTCACAAATAGTTCCAATTCCTAAATTTTGCCTCAAAGGCAATGAGAAATGTAGAAGGCACTGACTGTTGCTTTTTCGTAGTCGCAGTCATTGAAAAAGTAGATCCATAGCTCCATCTACTGGGGTTCAAAAACAGCAGCACGAGGAGTAGGTATATATTGAATGCACTGCACTCTGGCACATTTGTGAGAGTAACTGCTTGGCAGAAGCTGAAATAAAAAGTACTGGGTTTTATTTTTCAGCTGGTAGATTGGAGGAGTAACTTCCTCTGGAGATATTGGTGTAATATTTTGATAATTTTACTTATTTTAAATCTTGTGGATTTTCTCTACAGTTACATTCACTGTCTGAATGTTGAACAGTTTGTTTCTTTTGACAAGATACAGCAATATGCATAATGCAGAACTACCTGGGTAATTTTTACCCTGTACATTCGTGTTTTTCATAATCATGCAACTGCTGTAGGCAAGATAAAGGCTTAATATAGTATAGCTGGATGGTTCCTCCAGAGATCTCCTGTGGGGAAAGAATAAACCCCAAGTATAAAAAAACCTTGACCTCCTGGTTTTCTCTGGCAATTAAATACATAACTGTAAGGTATTTTTGAGATTAATTTGCATTTTCCAGCATTTTTGTGAGGACCAACATGAAAGAAAAGTATTTCTATTTGATTAGCTTTTAAAATTGCCAATAAGAGGGAAAATATTTTGTTCACACTTCATCATTTACATTATTTTTGAGCACAGGAGCTCAGCAACTGAGCTGTAGCCAAGCTCTTGGGGAAGTGCAGATTCTAAAATAACGCACTATTACTCTGGCTGCAGTTGTTTTCAAAGTACTTTACTCATTTTCCTTCATTATATTGAACCTCTGTCTTGTGTAATACCAGCTGCAAAAATGTG
Organism: Manacus candei; assembly: GCF_025592945.1. Taxonomy (NCBI): domain Eukaryota; kingdom Metazoa; phylum Chordata; class Aves; order Passeriformes; family Pipridae; genus Manacus; species Manacus candei. The sequence continues at coordinate 37,564,340 of NW_026138076.1, read as the reverse complement.
CATCAAAAATCCATTCCATAAAATGCAAAATTTGAATGTCTGTCTTCTGCAGCACTGAGTAAACAGTTTCAGGCAATAGCTGGATTTTAGAATTAGAAAGTATGACAAAGTAATGATTCTGTATTTGACCAAAATTCAAACCTCCATACAGAATACTGTGACTATTTTCTTGAGTGTTCTCATTATGTGATAATGATGCAAAATATATTTTGTCCTAAACAAGGAGCCTGATCTAATTGACAGTCTTAGAATCATAGAATATACTAAGTTGGAAGGGACCCATCAGATCAAGATCACTAAGTCCAACTCCTGGCCCTGCATAGGACAGAAGCCTTCCTAGACTGTCACTTGTCCTTGATCCTTCGTGTTTACTTGGCTTCTTGTTAGTATTCTAAAGGCACAATAATTTACGTTACAGAGAGCTTTGTATTAGTTCCTCAATTGACTGTGTAGGATCAGAATTGTTGTCCAGTTTAAATTTGAAAGAGGTGTCTGGAATGACAGACATAATACCATTACAGAGGTGACTTTCTCTGCTGTTTTCTGTTTCCTTTGTTTCAGATTTTAAGAATAATGCAGTAGGGACAAGGATGTTAGATAGAGAACGTTAATGATTTTGCAGAAAAGATGTAGCTGGAGTGAAGTTCACTCTGCAAGGGTTACTGCTATAAAGTTGTAAGCACAAATAGTTGTGTTAAATGTGGAGACTGAAAGGAAACACTTCCTATTTTGCTCATATAAGCAAAATAAGACATATATGTTTATAACTCCTCTGCAATAAGCAAAAGAAATTGATAAAAGATCAGATTTCATTAGTGTCTTGGGGTACTAGTATCTTGAAATTCAGGGTTTTTTTCCCTGTGTTGCAAGTAGAAGAGTTGTGACTTTAACTCGGTGCTCAGCTTTGGCAGTTTAACGCTGCAAAATGTGTGTTTGTGTATATAAAATAAATGGTATATGAGAATAATATTAAAAATATTACTAATATATTCACAACATTCAAAGTATTCAAACTATATATATGCACATAAGCAGTCCTATATGCATGTATACATGGATATGTTTTAAGAAATGTCCTCTGATAACTACTGAAGAAGATAGAAGAAACAGTATCTTATACTTAGTTCATATTTTATGGGTGAGAATTTCTGACAGTTTATTTGTGCTCTTTCTTCAAGAGACAAGAAAGGAATAATGACTGAATAAATGCCATTTTGTTATCTGCAGTTTGAGGCAGTATATTTGTTACCACCTGGAAAGCTAAGGTTGCGTTTATTCACTGGTCAGTAATTAGAAATAATCTCTGTTATTATTTAGGCACAGCCTTTGTATTTCCAGTGCAAGCTACAGTATGTGCTTTTTTTGCTCAGTTTTCTGCTTCCCTCTACTCTCAATTTGGAGAATTTCATAATTATAAACCAGGATGGCTTGTTCTTTGGTGAACTGACAATTAAGGTGTGGGCAAGAGAGAGAATGATGGCAGCAAATGTTTTGTCTGACCACAAAATGTCTGTAGTGATTTAACATATTTTAAAAATAGTTTACTCATCTGCTGCTGTTGTAAAACTGCATTCTGAAGTCTTTTTTTTTTCGACAGTTACGATCTGTGCTTACAGTAGAAGGGAGAACCCTCACAGTCTCTTGTGTATGTGTGCTTATCCTTACATATCAGTATGCCTGCAAGTAGATGTCCAGAAAAGCAAAGAAAACCCAAAACAATTAGGTCCTAAAGTGGTTAAAGAAGTAAGAGAAGTTTGTAGGTGGAGAAGGTTGCGTGTGGCTTTCAAAAGCTCCTTTTCAGTAGGCTGAATTGTGGACAGGTGAACAAGCTGGTATAACACCAGCCCCTGTGTGAGTTCACAGGGCCCTGGCTTCTCTGTGCTGTCACTCTGCAGCTGCTCTTACACAGTGGTGTGAATTCCAACTTTCTTACTTGTCAGTGAAATGGAATGGCTTTTGTGCATTAGTTCATTTGGTGGATGTAAAGTTGTTCTGATAACTCTGTGGGGTTCTGTATTGTCAGTTTTGCCCTGGTCAGACTGAATTCGAATTAGAGTTTCAATCACAGAACCTGGGTATTGTCTAGGTTGGGTTTTAGCTTGTCATCAGAGATCACCAATGACTTTTAGCAATTAGTGACTATTCCCAAGCTGTTTCTCTCATCTTAAAGTACAAAATTACTTATTGATTCCTGGTGCTTGTGAATAGTGTGGCTGCTTGGCATTGTATGTTCAGCCATACTAGCATTTAAAAAAAAAATGTTAACAATACTATGTACAACCTGATATCTAGTCAGAAACAGTCTCTGAACTTACTCTTTACCTTGTCTTTCACTGATAAATATGTAGTTTTATTGCTGCTTAAATATTCTGTTCCCATTTTATATATATGTGTGTGTATATACACTACATAAATTTATATCTATATATTTAAGATCCTTGTTGTGACCACATAACACAAATTTCTCATCAGATGAATTACTTTGTTTTTGCACTTGACAGACAAACATTGTTTAGGTAAACGACTTGGATTTTATTTCTGTATGCTGAATACCAGCAGCTCATGAAGTTACGCTTGGGCATTATACCTACAGCCTCTCTTGTTCTTTTGATTATATAGTACATGTTTTTATTGCTCCCTCTGTGGTACTGTCTTTTGCAGTGATGGTTTATTATAATAAGAACAAAAAGGAGATAGAACTGGTATATATTTCATCATGATTAATGTTCTTCTAGTACATCTGTGGTGCTGATCAAAATAAGTCTTTATTACTTAAATATTTATAAAAATATTTAAGTGCCTGTGTATGAAACACTTTTCACTAATTTCAGAAAAACCCTGAAAAATTAGTCAATTATAAGCAAATATGCTGTGGGAGGATTTTAGAGGAGTGTTCAAAGGAAACATCAAAGTTCCAATATAGAAACATGATCCTGTATTTTGACAATAAATTCCCAGAACTTACAGTTTCTTAGGAAGAATTTTTGGTGGTACATATTTTGACTGGACTGCAATCCTATCATTTTCTCTGCTGCAAAGTGATACATGCAGCCTTTAGGAGAAGCACATGAGGCAATTAAAAATCCAACTGAAAGTTCAATGAAGATTGGAAAATTTAAATCCTCTTCTTTCATGCAAAAATCTGAGTATATAGAAACATAAAATAATGATTTGTTCTACTCAGATGATGAAAAATCAAATATTTTTTAAGAAAGCTTACAGTTTAGAAGACGACTTGTTCTAAAAACTTACAAAAACAAGGACATTTTGGGTGATGTGCTTGTATAACTTTTGGTGTTTAGATTTTATGCTATTACCCACTGTGATCTGTGTTGTACAATACCATATATAAAACTGTATCTTTTATCTGTGGAATGTTTTGAGCCACGTCTTTCCTCAGTTGCTGGGTTTTCAGTGCTGCTTATTGAACATCACTTTGAAATTCTAGAAGTCTTCAGTAATGCATATGCAGTAACTTGCAGCTATACACAAAATTGATGTTGACATCTCATTTATTTAGGCTGACTTAAGAGTCTGTTCAAGCGGGCTTTGAGGCTGAATTATTTATCTCCCCCCCTCCCTTTTTTTTTTCTCTAATTCCAGGTTAGTTTATTGGCCGTGAGGAACCACGGAGACTTTGTGCCCTGATGGGGGACTCAGGATCCAGACGATCGACTCTAGTATCTCGGTTGCCAATATTCAGGAGAAGTGTTAGCCGGAGACACGACTCCCTTCCTTCCTCACCTTCTTCTGCTAATGCTATCGGTGCCCACACCTCCTCTCCATCCAGCACAAACTCCAGCTCAGGGAGCACAGGAAAGCGCCGGAGTATTTTCCGCACTCCTTCCATTAGCTTCCATAACAAGAAAGGGAGTGAGCAGAAGCAGGACTCAGCTAATCAAAATGTTAACATCTCGAATGGTGCCCAGTCCTCTCTCAGCGCTTTTCAAAAACTCAGCTTAGAGGAGCACATAAAAAGCAGAGGAAGACATTCAGTTGGCTTTGGCAGCTCACGTAGCAAGAAGATAACAAGGTCTTTAACAGACGATTTTGAAAAGGGAAAGGAGCCCTCAGCTAATAAAAATGTCTTCATAAATTGCATAAGCTCTGGGAAGAATGAGGGTGATGATTCGGGCTTTGCGGAGGAACAGAGCCGATATTCAGTCAAACAGTCCACACGAAAACTTCTCACTAAATCTTTTTCATCACACTACAAATTTTCCAAACCAGTTCCAGAGAGTCAGTCAGTTTCCTCTGTGCAGCAGTCCAGGTGCTTGCTGGAAGTTAAATCCTATGTGGAAAGCGAACCTGTGATTGCCAAGTCCTCTCCTCCATGCTCAGCCGAGACAACAGAGTGCGTGGGAAGCTCCTTGCAGTCCCCTCTGCTCTCAGCTGACCTCACAGCTGCCCAGACCCCCTCTGACTTTGTCGCCCTGACGGAGGATTCTGTTTCAGAGGTTGATGGTCTGCCCAGCAGTGGACCTGGTGTGCTGCTCACAGAGGATTTTGGCCAGGATGTCTCTACCTCTCACGTCTTCTTTAATCCTGATGCTGCTCCTGCAAGGGAAACGGATTTTGTGGAAAGTACTGTCCATTCTGCTGATGTATCTCCTGCGAGTCACGCGAGATCATGTACTGTCGGATCTAATACCTTATTCAAAACCTCAGCTGCTAATCAAGCAAAAGTACTGTTGCAAGCCAATGGACTGCATATTAATGATGCCAGGCACATAGAAAAAAATAATGTGGACAATGCACATTTAGAAACCTTTGCATTACAGCGTAGTGAAGAACCAGTGATACTCTCTCCAAAGGCACGAGGGTTGACTGGGGACAGAGATGAAAGAACACCATCCAAGCACACGAGAGGCCCAATTCCTGTAACGGAGTCTAAGGGCGTTCCATGTTCTGAACCTCAGTTCTTTAAAACACAGCAGGGTTATGAAACGAACAATCCTAAAGGTATGTCTTACGGTCTTCTTATTTTTGGGTTTGGTGGGGGTTTTTTTGGTCTTAGTTTTTCTGTTGGGATTGGTTGGTCATGAAGTGGTTTTGTACATTTGCAGGAGCTAGCTAGGAATTAAAAAAGTTACAAATTGTGTCCGCCTCCCAAAATTGTCAGAATTAAACAAAAAGTCTATGATTTTTTGAATTGATGCTGTACAGTTTGCAGACACCCATCACTGCTGTTCGTGGCTATGCTTTCTTGTGGTAGAAAACAAATTAAGAGAGTATTGATTCTTGACTCTTGTTAAAGGCTGAAGCTGGGATTTTTTTTGAGGCATGCCTATTTTGGACTTCGTACAAATTATGAAATTTGGGATGGAAACATCACCAGAGAAATAAACCTTCTTGTAGTCTGGTTATGAAAAATGACATGGTTTACCTTATATTGATCTAGGTTTTGAAATTACCAGTCTTTCTTTCCCTGTTCAACTATGTTATGGAGTAGCTTAGAGTGAATATTTCTGTGGCAGAGTACAAGAGATCCTCTTTCTGCTTCCATCTCAAATAAGTGTCCAAATTGTCATTGTGTAATCTGTGAAACTGGGACAGTTAATTACTATCTAGATTTCACATTGTGTCTTTAGTTTATGAAAAGGAATTTGGAAATACTAACAAGATTAAGTGGAAAGACTGTGCCTAGAAATCCAAGTCAATAGAAATGCTGATAAGTAAGGCACAAGGCCCCTGAGTGAAGGACACCTGCAGAAAACATTTATCTCTGACAGTTGATGTTCTTAAACAAACTTAATGACTGGTGCTTTCTCGAATAATCCCGAGGCGGTATCTGGTGGGACAAAAATTTTAAGAGATAACAAGGTGGCGTATATAGTGTTTGTATTAGAAGATGAATGACTTTAAGTAAACTCACATGTATTCACACCCATCTTTTTGCTTGGATGTTTATCTAGGCATATAAGATTATAAGCAATCAAAAACAATTTTACTTTTTGAATTATTAGTCACTGCAAGGCATGGTTGGATATCTTGTACATAAATGGCAACATAAAGACAAATTAATCCACTAAACTAGCTTTCACCAGAAGGCAACTCTTTCCCTCAGAACCTTAGGCACTCTGGAGAAAAAATATTTCCATTTATGTATATTGCCAGTCCTGTTTGTCTTCCTTGCCACATTGTCTCATCTGTGAATGAGCTCATATTTTTGGTTCTGCCTTACTAGAGTGTACTGCAGAAGAGCAAGTGAGCAGCTTGGAGGGATGTTTAGAAATGCCCAGTGTGTTTCAGACTCATGCGCTGGCAATTGTATACTTAATCTGTATTTCTGGAACGCAGCTAACTGGAGTTGAGATTGTGATAGAGGGATTTTTGTAAATTGGATATGTGTTCACAGAAACACTAGAGCTAATACTGCACTATATAAAAGTTAATGATTAATTGTTATGGTTTTATAGTGCTGTTCAAAATACAATTTTTTTGTGTGTGGTGAAGAATGTATTTCAAATTAGAAACTGACCAAGCATACAAAAGGACCATTGAAAAAAAAGATATAAAATCCTGCCATATGAAATGAAGCAAATACAGGAAAAGCTTACATGGCATTCAATAAGATAAGTAGTTATATCTGTTGCAACAGACTGGTTTAAACATTTGGTTTTCTAAAACAGTATTTCAACCCAGATGTGAATACAAAATATTTCTCTGCTTTTTCTTTGTTAATAGGTATTTTCTTTTCTGTATCTGGTCTCATAGCTGATATCATTATAGATAGCATTGTGAACATGACATTAATGTATGAGCAGGTTTGAAGTGCCATGTATTTCTTAGTATACCTTTGTATATTTTTATGTGATCTGGATTTTTTTGAGAACCCTTGGAGAAAATATCTCTTCTCTTGCAGAATGCAGGAGAAGATAAGATTTTCTTTGTGACATTTATTATGCTATCATGCTTTTTATCTTTCCCCATCTCTAAATTTGCTCTAACACTTCAAAATGTATTTTTTCTCCTCCTTTCTTATTTTGTTATTGTTTGACTGGAGTTGGGGACTGGGATTCAGCCCAGTGACTGCAGGCTCAGTTTGGAGGGTGCAGGGGCAGAGTTGAGCTGCGAAGGCTGAACAGAAACAGAAACTAATGTGCATCCCTGTCCTATGTGGGGATAACAAAGTTGTGACCTGGCCCTACAAAACATGGACTTACCTTGGGATGGAGGGTAAGGCAGGTTGAGTTTTGGCACCAGTGAACCAGTGATAGTTTCTCTGATGGATTTTACTGGACAGGAGTTTGAAAGTGTCCTATAGCAAGGGGAGAAAGAAAAGGATGGAGCAAAGACCCTTCTGGATTCTATGAGGAGCCATGGACTGGGCTGTAGTGTGCTGAGTGTGCAATTCGTTGAGGGCTGAACAGTGAACCGGTGGCCCAGGTGACACTTTTATCTAAGTAAATGCAGTCGGCTTTCTACAGAACATCTCTTAGGGGATTCCCTTTCAATGTAAGCATTTCAAGCAAAGTGTTCTGATTAAGAAAACAGTTATACAGAGTAAGTCCCTGTAATGATTGCTGATTGCTTCTCTGTTTGTAGTTGATCTTGCCAATAGCTTCAGTCCATGCCGAGAAGGCAGGTTTGTTGAGAAGCGGTTGAGATCCTCTTCGGAAGGTACTGCTGGAGGCAGTCGGCTGATCATAAAACCAAAGGATGGAAATGCAGAGGAGCTGAACAGCCTACGGAAGCAGAGGGCAAGCTCGTCCTCTTCAAAAATGAACAGCATGGTGAGTTTTATTCCAATATACATATGTTCATGTTTTTCTGTGAGTGGTGTAACTAAGTACAGTGAGAAGCAGTGCCTTTGCAAGTAACTATCAGTAATGAAGACGGGGGAGCTGTCTCAGGATTCCAAAATGTAATCTACGCTCAGCTACAGCTATCAAAAGTATTTTTTTGCAGGATATGGCATTGTGAAAAGGTTTTCATACTTTCTGTGAAGAGTTTCTTCTTGTCACACATTGCTGATTTACCTGGGAGAAAAACTGGGAGAGGGAACTGCAGCAAAGTTCTGTACAACTATTTCTGAGGTTAAATGCAGTGGGCTACTCTGTGGCAACATTTTATTGTTATTGTGGTAGTTACTTCGTGTGCTTGTCTGATATGGGTGAGATCAGATCAGAAATCGGATAGAGAGGAAGTTGTCTGTAAAGAGGCTCATTTAAGAGGTCTGAGTGGTCCCTTTTGAAACTGGTGAGAAGTTTGAGTGCTTTCAGTGAGCACAAGGTAAAGAGGAGAAAGGATTCTTTACGAGAACCCTTGGAGAGTCCAGAGGACTGGAAAAGCTAAGGCAGATCAGATAACTGCAGGAGAGTTTTTGAAACAGTAGTAGAAGGAATGGACTGACAAGTGCTTTCCTATAGCGAATGAGAATAAATATTGTAAGGTGAGTGTAATTTATATTTATGCATGTGCTCTCCAGTGAAAGAAATAACAAAGATGGTGAGATTGAATACTGCAGCAATGGAATTCACTCTTTAGCTTATGGGAATCATTAAAACAAGCTTTATGGTCATTATTAGTTTGAAATATTTTATTAACCATGTTGACTGAACAAAAGGAGGATTCAGTTTGTACTTATATCCAAACACAGCTTTTCATGGAAAGCAAAAAGGTGCAAGTTTCTTACCCCTACCTATATTTGCTGACCAGATGTATAAAAAGGCTTTTCCTTTTCAGGTTTATGTAATAGCTCTTATGCAGGACCAAACACATCTCCGAGACATTCAGATTTGACCGCAACTGCCTTTTGTAAGAGAGAATTTTTACAGTTCCATGGAGATGGGAAATGGATTGGTGCAAACTGATCTTAGATTTCCAGTTATGCACTCTTTTGATGTATTTTTGCAGGCCATTACCAGAAGTCAACAACTCATACCAGTGCTTAAGGCAACTTTTATGCTGCTTTGGCTAACACTAAACATAACATCTTCTCTTCCACCTGAGAAACCAAGGAAGAGTAGAATTGTCTTTCTCTGTTCCTGATTGATCATTTAATAAAACCAGGTCCTGAGAGGGAATCTGATTTACTGTGAAATCCCCTTACAGAAACTGTGGCAGGAAATTCAGGTTTGGGGGTTTCTCAAGAGGATGTGAAACCCATCTGTTGTCTTGATAAATCTCATCCACGTGTCTGAATGTATCATCTAAATGTTCCTTTGTGGCTGGACTTGAAAATGTTGCTGAGGATGTAGAGAAAATTATATCAGTAGCCAAGCACATTCTGTGAACGTGTGGCTGATGCACAACAGATTTCACTGGGTACCAGTGTCCTGAAGCAATGGTTGCTAAAACACTCAACTAAAATGGAGTTACTTGATGTCTTTTACAGAAAAATCTTGCCAATACAAGGGTAACCTGGGCAGATTGGACTACCAGCAGGACTATTCTCTTCTTAGCAGGATCAGGTTGTGCAGATTTATCAGATTAATTTTATGCTACCTGAAAGGGCAGGAGGCAAATTAATTTTAGGAAGGAGGAAATTTTTCACACCTTCCTTTCTTGTTTCTAGATTGTTGTCAGCTTGTCAAATGAAGTAGTACAGTAATTCAAAATTTATTTCAACAAAAATTTATTTTTACCAAAAAAATTGATTTTTAAATATTTTTTTTTGGTATCCACTGGATTATTACACCCAGAGATACAGCACAGAAATAGAGACATAGAACTGCTAAATAGTAGAAGAAACCTTTGTGCTAAAAAAGAACTGAACTTTTGCATATTTATCTGTTTTTACAGGAAGTTTGCATCCAGATATCAGTGAATAACATTTTATTTTTCAAAGCCAGGAAGAACATGATGGCATTCAAAGATGCTGTTTCATACAGAGCATTATGCGGATGTAGTTTATGCCATAAAATACTGCTTAACCTTGGCTCAGGCCTGTAAACCTTACTTGGATTTTTAGACCCAAGCTGTTAGGTAGACCTCTTTGTTTATTTAAATACTGGACTAGATTGATGCTGTAGCACTTTATTCTATTTAGCCCTGTATTAATGGTGGAATTGGGAAGGTGACAACCCAGTAACAACATGAAGTAAGCAAAGTGTGGATGGGTTTAGGTGGTAATCTGAGTCCCTTCTTCATTTTGTATATGAAATCCAGGGTTTTTTTCCCCCCCCACTTCCATTAGCAAGATCGTCCACAAATTTACCGGTTTTTGCTCAAGCTTATTTGTATTACAGTCACAAACCAAGGACTTTTAAAACAAGATTAGAGAGCATACTCATGAGTGAAGGGTAAAATTATTCTTCCTTTCCCCCCAATACATATGGATATCATTTTCCTATCTTAAGAAAATAAAAACTTTTTTATTAAAAAGCGAAGTTTAAGAAGTAAATCAAACAAAACCAAACCTGAAACCACTGCCCCGTACACCAACCACTCCCTCCCCACAGACAACCAGAAGGCAAAAGAATAAACAGAGTTCCCTGGAAGTAAAAGAATAAAAAAATTTAGGAAATTGAATGTTTGTAATAATACATATTCGAAAATAAAAAGGCCTCTTCAAAGCTTGTCACAAGCAATTAATGTTTAACACCATAGTAGCAGGTGTAGTAGAGTATTCTTGCATAATTGTCAGTTCTTGTTTCAAAGGTGATAGGTAAAAGCTTAGATAGACTGATCTCCTAAATACTGGGAATATGTATGAAACCTGCAAAAATGGTCACCGCTTCCCCCAAGTGGGCCATTAACTCACTTGTGAGATGCTGAAAGTAATTTATAATCTGGCCAAGAGCAGTACTGCTCATCAATGAGATTTAGGGAAAGAAAAAAAATCTTTCAAAATAACTCTGTGAACGTGCCAATTTCCTAGTTATGTAAGTAACGATCCGAAAGAGATGCTGGAGACAACTGCTTGGATTACTAAACCGGCGTTCTTGCAGTGACCAATTTCTGCCACAAGAGGGAACCATTTCCCTAAAAATGGTTTTGGACTTACATGTCATAGTTGCCCGGAAGGTGACAATGGCAATTCAGGACTCCTGTTGGAACAGTTCAATGTTATTAACCTATGCTGTATAATAGACGCTTTCAAATGAAAATTGTTGATATTGATGCAATTTAAAGAGGTGGATGTTGCTGTAGAAACTCTGGTCATTCAAATGTTCCAAATATGAACTCATCAGTTATAGCTTTAAATATTCAGACATAACATGTAGACTAGTTAACTGTGTCTCAGAAGGCTGGTAGAGGCTATGTCTGACAGCTCGGTTTCTACCTCAGTGGTTCTTCTTTTGCAGTGGGTAAGAGAGGCAAAAAGAAAGAAAAATGCAAAGCAGCATGGTAGAAGACCTAAATGGTCTGAAATATGCAGCCCTGCAAGACCAGTGAAAACAATGCAAACCTGGATAGTTGAAGTACAGGAGATAATTAGAATAACCCCATGGAAAAAAAATTAGATCAGACCACCAAACCACTGTAATTAAGTTCTTTAAGAGGATCAAGAGTCAGAAGAGCAGGAAAAAAAAAAAAGACTTGATGTGCTACAGTACTTAGAATTAACAGAAATTGAAATGTGTGTGAGCAACAGAATTATCCATCACTTCTCATAGTAGTGGCTGATATGGAAAGATGACTATCCTGAGTATCACATTTATCAGTACAAAGAGAAAACGTTAAAAAAATTCCCTTTTTTTTTGTTTTTAAGTTGCTGATAAAGATTTTGAAATGGTAACAAATTACAGTTATTAAAACCAGATAGTCATGAAGGATGATATAAATGGAAGTAACTGTGTGTTACTGCAAGATAAAAAAAGTTCAGATTTGGAGCCCCTAGACCACACTACCCAACTTCAAGAAACAAGCTGCACTGTGCTGCATTCATACATGTTTTCACTCTGTCTAGAAATATGACTGTATGCAAGCAGTAGAATGAGACTGCCCACTTACATTTTACTCTCACAAACCTGCCTTTCTGCCTCTCTGCTATTATTTACAAGGAAAATACTTACTTGTCTTAGTGACTGCTCCGTTGCCAACACCTATCTATCTATATGTGCTATATAACTAAAAGAAACTTTATCTTTCAACTGTTTCTTGTCTCAGTGGCTGAGCATTCTGTTCTGCGGTACTGTGTTTTTCCAGGCACTCTTCAGCACAGTCTTTTCTTCAGTTTCTCATACTTGAATCTTCTCTAGATGTTGGCTGGTTTTTATCTCTTAAGTTCAGCTACAACTTTTCACCCTTGCAGGTAAAATTTTTATGCTTGCCCTGAATGCTGCATCATCCACTTCTTTTGCCAAGAGCAAGGCAACCTTACCTACTTGTGTCAGCACAATTAGAGCTGCACAACTTAGTTTTCCGGATTGTTGCTTTGACTGTACCATTTCTTTCTTTGCATCTTTCCTGTGGTTCCTATATATTAGATAAAACCGCTCATTGCCCAGGACTTTCAAGGCCTAAGGACATCCCAGCTTTTTTCCCTCAGCTTTAACAGTGATACAAGTCTTCATTGCCCTGTTGTCAAGATGTCAGATAGTTGCATTCACGTTTTCTCCCATACTGCTTATCATGAACTAGAGTAACTGCAGTTGCCACAAAACTTGCTTTATTTCCCTTCTTAATTTTCATTTTAATTTTTTACCTTTTCTAAAGATAATTTTTCAAGATGCCTGCTGGTACTGTATTACTGAGGTTTTTTACTGAGCTTTTTTTTGCTTACCCATCCAATGCTGATGCTTAGCCAAAATCCCCTCTTCCTCCTGCTTGTACTGTGCTTATTACGTGAGGATGCTCTGAGCACCAAACATCTCAGTAAGTATGCTTATAACAAAAATTAAGAACAGTGTATGGAAAAAGCAGTGTTGGAATATAGGGTAATATTTCACGGGCAGGAATTCAGTTTGATAATGGAAGGGGTTGAATATGTCAATTAAGTGTTAAATTTGAAAAATTAATAATTGACTAATTTATTACAGAGTGGGTCATCTGAAACTTCAGGAGGATAGAACAAAGGTAAATGATTGACACAAAAACAGTGAGATGCTTGCAAAGGAGATATTACCTGCAAGTATTTGAGACTCCTAGTGTATCTCTGGAGGGAGCAGAAAGTTAAAACATAGATCACTAACAAAAATGTGTTCTGGCCAGAACATCTGTGATAATTACCTAATTAACGGTTGGTGTCTAAATTGTAGTTGGTGTCCTGGATATTCTATGTGTGTAACTGTACCTTGGTTTTGTTACCAAAGTGATTTGGGGCAACTTAGCAAATAATAGTCAGGTTTCTAGTGTACTTTAGAAATAGTACTTGCAATGATGGAGCAATTATCCAAGCCACTGTATTAAAATATATCCTTATTTTTGATACTGTACCTTATGAAGCTGTATCCAGATCTACAATGAATTTCAATCATGAAAGCGTGGTCATTGCTTCTCATAGATGACTTTATTTTTAATGTTATCTGAGTAGTCTTATTATGAAGCACCAGTTTTAATATAGTTGCTACATCATGACAGAAACAACAGGATTCTGTGCCCCCACGGACTTCAGTGACTGTACATGAATAAGGGCTAAAATGTTTTTTTGTGTTCCTCTTCTCTATACTGAATATCATGCTATTTTGCTGGTGGCTGATGTAGCGCTGAGAGTGTGAGTCAGACTAGGTTGGCTGCTAGTCTAGAGAGGATTGAAGTGATTTTCGTATTCATTTCAGGTTACTTTAACATTTTCTTCTGCACTTTTCTCCTTGAGTGTGGACTTGACCTTCTGCTTCATACCTCTGACAATCTGCACTGAGAATTGGAAGCTGAGATTTTTATGCAATTTGTGGCTAATACATGAGGTGGAAGATGCTATTGAAAATACTTGAGTTGAATGAGTTTCATTGGGTGACCGACCAGTAGATTTGAAAGTGGAATTGAAGGTGGCTGTTTTTGTGGCCTGTAAATGTGACGTGTAGAGGCCTGAGAAAACCTTTTGGGGTACACTCTCCACCTACAGAGATTAATGATTAATGTTTTAACAGCCTGCTCTAGAAAGGTAGTGAATGAAAGGTTATGAGGAGAATTTGAGTGCTCAGGGCTTCAACTCAGGTTGAAAAAAAACCTCAGACAAAACAGTCTTTTTCAGATACGCTGAAACTTATAAAAATATGAACTAGGTAAGTAAAATGCATACACTTTAATGTCTTTTGCACAGGAAAGAACCTTCCTTAGAATCAACTAGGTTATGTTTTTTCTGAATAACTGCAACCTGTTGTTAACTTGCTCTGCGTGTATTATCTTTGGTATTTGTGGTGTTCATGAAAGCTTTTTCATAGCTGAAATAGATGTTCCTTTTTTTTCTGTCACTGAATTATGGGATTTTTGCTTAATTCAAATTCTTCTCTGCTATGCTGGGCTTCTCGAGGGAGAATATTTAGGAACATCAATTCTTATTGAACTGTTCAAGCAAACCCTGTAAGGCAGTAGTTCACCCTTCATGTGAAGTGGACCTGACAGCATTCATTTATAACTAGCTTTGTACTAACGTAACAAAATTTCCCCTTTTGCAATGAATTTGGTGTTTTGCTCCTTTGTGGAAAGAAACTGTGGAAGCCACTTAAAGCAAGAACTGTCAGGACTACTTTGATAGCATAAGGCTGAACAGTGCTATCTAAATAGGAATAAACTGCTGACTGCAGGTAAGTAGTAATTTGAGCCTTGTATTCTTAGTTTGGCATGGAGAAAGTGCCTTTCACATACTAATAGCATAAAAAAAGTCGAAATGGCAAATGGGGATTTCAGCATTTAGTCCGTGATTTTTAGGTCAACTAGAAGATGGAGAAATTAATGTCTGTAGTGTAATATACATTTCTTAACAAATTAAGGGCTTGTGAAAATCAGATTGCAGTTGTTAGACACTTTGAATTAATTCTTGAGATCAAATAACTAACAGAAATTAATTTAGATGTGACTTAATGGTTGTGCTATAATGTTTTATGCACTTGTTTAAGGACATAATCATTATAGCCCAAAAAAGAGTAAACTAACATTGGTGTTATAATTTCAATTAAATGGAGTTACATTAATAGAGGTCGAAGTTAGAGTGAGTTACTGGCAATTTTAAATGGCAATTTTAAATCCCCGGGTAAACATGGTAATAGATGGATGTGTTTGTTATGCAGTGAAAATAGAACAGAATTACACAGAATCGCAGAATATGGCAAGTTGGAAGGGACCCACAAGGATCATAGAGTCCAATCCTTAGTTCTCTACAGGACCATCCCCAAGAGTCACACCTTGTGTGACTGAAAGTATCATCCAAACGCTTCTTGAACTCTGTCAGGCTTGGTGCTGTGACCACTTCCCTGGGGAGCCTGTTCCAGTGCCCAGCCACTCTCTGGTGAAGAACAGTTTTCTAATATCCAACACAAATCTTCCCTGGCACAACTTCAGGCCATTTGCTGTCACTGGTCACCACAGAAAAGAGATCAGTGCCTGCCCCCTGTGCTTCCCCTCAAGAGGAAGTTGTAACTGCAGTGAGGTCTCCCCTCAGTCTCCTCTTCTCCAGGCTGAACAGACCAGGTGCCCTCAGCCTTTCCTCATATGGCTTCCCCTTGAAGGCCCTTCACCATCTTTGTTTCCCTCCTTTGGACACTCTCTTGTCTTTCTTATATTGCGGTGGCCAAAACTGCACACAATATTCTAGATGAGGCCTTTTTATCTCTGTTGAGGGTTAACTGCAGTGGGCAACTTGTCACCACTCAGCCTCTGACTTACTTCGTCTGGCAAGATGGGGAGGAGAAGTGGAAGAATGAAAGTGGGAAAACTTGCAAGCTGAGATAAGGACAGTTTAATAGGTAAAGCAAAAGCTGTACGCACAAGCAATGCAGAATAAGGAATTAATTCACTAGTTCTTGTGGGTGGACATGGGTGTTCCCGTGGGTGTTTAGCCATCCACAGGAAAGCAGGGCTCCATCACGCATAATGGGTACTTGGGTAAGTGCCATAACTGCAAACATTCCCACTTTCTTCTTCTTTCCCCACTTCAGTTGCTGAGTACAACATTGTATCCCTTTGGTCACATGAGTTCAGCTATTCCAGCTGTGTTTCCCCTCCAAATTCTTGCATACCCCCAGCCTCTTCACTGCTGGGGCAGTGTGAGAAGCAGAAAAGTCCTTGACAGTGTACAAACACCACTTAGCAATAGCTAAAATATACCTTCTTGTGTTGTTAACGCTGTTTTGGTCACAAATCCAAAACACGGGACTGTACAAGCAAACTGGTATGAAGAAACTTAACTCTGTCCCATCCAAAACCAGTATGAGTTGGGTTTTTGATACTTTCTTCTGAAGTTCTACTATAGGAGTCCTTGCTCTAAGTATTATTGTCTGAACAAATATACAGGGTACTGAACTTTTAAAGCTACAGGTAGATGTCCCTTGTAATGCATTATGTTTATTTTTCTGGTTTTGTATTTTTAGGAAAATTGTAGCTATTTATTGAGACTCAAAAATCTTAGTGTAAAG
This sequence comes from Manacus candei, assembly GCF_025592945.1. Classification (NCBI taxonomy): domain Eukaryota; kingdom Metazoa; phylum Chordata; class Aves; order Passeriformes; family Pipridae; genus Manacus; species Manacus candei. The sequence goes on along the minus strand of NW_026138076.1, from coordinate 37,547,877 downwards.
CACACCCAAGTAATGGATTTTTCTAAAAAAATATACTTTTGTGCTAGTCTTGCTACATTCCCCAAACAGTTTTGCCAGTTAATGTAAAAGAAGTCTTGTTCTGAAGCTACTCATCAATTGGAGTTGATATTGTTGCCTAAAAGACTGAGGAGAAAAACAGGAGGAGGCTCGAGGCAGGAGATAAGATAAGAAGAGCAGAGCTTTAATGAGCCCTTGGCCCACAGGAATACAAACCAGCACGTGTGCACGGGCACACAGGTTCCATGTTTTTATAATGATGTCCATCCAATCCCTGTTCGTCCAACCCCCGGTTTTGCCTCGTTCCACCCTCTGGCACACCCCCTCGGGAGTTGAGTCTGGGGGAGTTTGCGACCCCTCTTTCATCATCTTCATCCTCCTCTTATCACATTGAGTCCTTGGAGGCCCTCCAAAGTTCTGGGCTTGAAGGTCACTTTTGCCTATATTTACGTCTTTGGTGCAGGCCTTAAGGTGTTTTTCTGCAGTTCCAACTTGAAGACTAAACAGCTAACGGAATTTTGAGGAATTGATATGGGATGGGGTTTGGTATGTGCAACCGTTAAGCTACTGCCGTTACTTTTATTGGAAAATACTGGTAAGAGATATAATACAGTGAAACAGTAAAAGAATGCATGTTAATTATGCTGGTAGAGACCTCAGTGTGGAAGTGATATCTGAGTTGTGTGCTGCTGTAGTTACTTCTACTAGAAAGTTCTACTGATACATTAGAATCTACATCCACTACATAATTAATTCTAAAATCTATAAAAATGGAAAAAATCAAAAAACTCTGAGGCATCAATATTTTTAGGGATTTCTTTTCCCACATGAAGGGAAAGATTTCTTTCTGTACAGAAGTATCTGTTAGTGTATTAAAATACACACTAATGATTAATATTGTTTAAACAGCTATATTTGTCAAACAAAAGCAGCTTGGTTGTTTTTCTATTCTATTTTGACTTTTACATTTCTTTCCTATTCATTATCGTATTTTCCACAAGCACAGCATGTTCTGACTACAGACGAGTACTGTAGCAGAATTGTTATGTAGTGCTTTTGAAGAAAAACATTCAATCTGGTTTTGTGTGTGGGCTACTAAAATCTGTATGTCACTGCCTATAGTGCCAACTCCAAAGAAACAACTCACTTGTGGTGAAGACCTTTACCTTCTGTTCAGTGCTTGTCATGCTGTGGACCTGTGAGAGGGGTCACTAATTTATCAAGGATTAAACAGTCTTATGACAAATCTAATGAATACTCCCTACCCACTCTCACAATACATTAATCAGTAGTAGGAGAGAAATAGAATCTCGGATGCTGGAAGGCACCTCTGGGGATTATGTGATCCAACAGATCTGCTTAAACCAGGGTCAGCTAGGATTTACCCAGGGATGCATGTAGCTGGGTTCAAAGTATCTGTGATGGTAGAGGATTGCAGAACCTCTCTTGGCAGCCTGTCCAGGTGTTTGCCTAGCCTTACGGTTTGAAAAAAAACAAAGCTTTTAACTCGATTTCTTGAATTTCATTTTGCACCTTCGTCTCTATTCACTGGGCACCACTAAGAGGAGTCTGGCTCTGTCTTCATTACACCCTGTGACCACCCTCGTATGTCAGATGCTCAAAGTCCTTTGATAGTGGAAAGAGATGAGAATCCAGTATTGAAATGGGAAGATAGGGAACTGCAGGGTATGCTGAAGAGAGCTCCTTTGACACCTCCACAGGCTCCCAATTAATTTGTTTTGCCTGTGTGCTCTGCCCAGTCATGCTCTACCTGCAACTTGCTGCGTTGGGTAGAAATTTTAAACTCACAGGAAGTGGGTTCATCCCCATGTTTACACTCAGCTTCTTCTATTTCCTCATCCTACTGTATGGAGCTGGTGTGCCAGAGAAAGGAAGTGGTTGACAAGGAGTTCCTGTGATATGCTATGATGGCGGATGGGAATAGAAGCATGAGAGGGTGAGGAGGCAACCAGGCCCCTAACAAGTGTTTCTGAAAAAATTGGAAGAGGTATTATAACCTGATGTACTCTTGTGTGCTTGCATACTGGGATCTCTTTTCCACAGAAGGGACACAGGTCAGGGTAACCTGAACGTTATCATTGGTGGAGATAGGTTATAGGGTTAAGTGACCTAGTGTGGCTGATCTGACGTCTGTATTTTGATTACTACACTGGATTTTTAAATAAAAGAGGGGCCTTTGTGCAGTGAATAATATTTAAGTGGAAAAATCTTTCTTTCCAGTACTGGTAAAAGAAAGTACTTGTTAAGAAGTGAAAGGTAAATTATTTTTTAATTGAATTTCTGCTATAAGCTAGAAGGTTACTCTCATGTCTCTTATCTTGGGAGATGCCCTTAGCATGGGCAGTATTTTTCAGCTGTGGTATATCTTCTCGGGTTAGCATATGCAAATAATGCATACAATAGGAAAACAGAAATCTTCAGAAGGTTTTTCTAAGGGAGACAGTTAACAGAGAGCTAATTCACTGAACTTGAAATTTATGACTAATGAATACAAATCCAGCAGTCTTGGGTTTATCATTCTGTAGGTCAGATGATTCATAGGTAGTTTGCACTCACTTGTTATGAAAATAAAACTTGAAAATTGCCCTGGCTTTGTTCTTGGAGTGACTAATTTAACCCCTGTCCTTTCTTGTCCACATCATTTCCTGCTGTGTAGCTCCCTCAAACAGTGTGGCCAAGAGCAGTCTTGCAGAGAGAGATCTGGAATGCTTTCTCATAAGCTGCCTATTTGTATTCTTTTGCTTATGTGAGAGTAAACTCAGAATAAATACAATATTTTTTCCCCAGGCCATAGCAATTCAGGGTCAGGTGCTTCTCCTAGGCCTTTGATCCCTTTGATTGATAAAAAGAAGGTAGTGGGGTGAGAAATCGAAATGCTGTTGGGTCACTTGTTAGGTCATTTATATTTGCAGTCCTTCTTGTCTTGCCACTGTGTTGCTGGAGGCAATACTAGATGAACCCTGGGTTAAGAATGTGGCCGTGGCTAGAAAACTAGCTGTAGACCCAGAAACTTGCTCTTTAGAACAGGAGATTTCTCTGATTTTAAGTCAAGTGCATACTAGCTCATTAAAGACTCAGGACCACATTTTGTGGGCTGTATTACTGATTGATATATGGAAATTAGGAATGTTTGTGTAGGTTAATTCACCCTTTAATGGAGGAATAGGCAAAAGTATGTAATTCAGGAAAGGAATGAGATGTTAAAAAGTATTTTGTTGCCTCAGAGATAATTTTCTGTATTCATAGCATTCATTCAGTAAAACTAATAAAATTCATTGAAATAACACAGGCCTGGTGAATAACTTAATATCGATGTTGTAAAATTTTCATAACTCACTGAGTAGATATTTCCATGAGCAAACTGCACACAACCCCCCAAACAATACAAACCTTTCTGAAATTATTGCACTTAAATTTCAGGAATGTGTATTTTTTATTCAAATTCTTGAAAAAAACCCAAATGTTTTGTGATTTTGGGCTATGAGCAGCTTTCTTGACTTCGGAGAATATTAATATGGATAATTGTCTGAGATTTATAGATGCATAAACAGTTTGGATAGCTGTTACAATTTGGGGCTGATTTACAGCCAAACATCGATACTTGAGAAGTAGTAGTTAGTAATAGCTGGAGCAATTCATTGCACATCACAAAATGCAATATTGCAAGAAAACCTGGGGAGGGGAGTTAAAATGCTTAGTAACAGCCTGCTTCTGGATCTTGAACATCTGCAATGGGATAGGGAGTTTTAATCAGTTGAAATGTAATGGAAGGTTGTTCACCAAAGCCTTTTTCTATTGTTCAGAGATCTTGGACAAAAAGAAGGGCTTCAGTTTTTCTTACTTAATTGTTTTTTTGTTCATATATATATGTTTTAAGTTACTCCCACATACCCATCCTGCTATGTGTGATGCTGGGAAACAGGCAGCTCAGTAGCAGAATTCATGTCTCCTAAAAATGACTCCTACAAGATTCTTCACTGAATAACTTTTTGGAGTATATCAAAGGAAATGAGGTTAATTTTGACTGCTCCAAAAATCAGAAGTCTCCTGTCATCTTTTTTTGGCATCTTGTAGTTGATAAAAGTAAAATCCACCCTTTTTTAACTTAGTTACTCTAACCTGAAATGATCAGATTGTATGTGTTTGGAATATATTTTGAAGAAACTATCCCAAAATAAGCATTGTGAAACTCATGTTATGTGAAGAAAAATGAGTAAATAGTGGGAGGGAACACTTAGTTAAATGAAATTGTTTTTACAGATCTGTAGACTTGGCAGACTGTTACCCTTGAAGACTTTTGTCTTTCTAAATTTACCAACTTTCAAAATGTGTCTCTTTACTGGAGTGGAGGAAGTGAGAGTAGGGAAACTGAGAACCTCATCCAGAGAGAAGCAAGGAGATTAAAGAGTAGGATTTACTGGAGGCTAGGCTATGTTCCCATTAGAAAATGGATGGAATTATAAAGTGCTGATAATAAGAGAGGAAGAGTTGAATATAAGAAAACTGCAATTAAGTATGAGGTGGAGTTTAGTACAGGTACTGTGGAAAAGGAAGGGATGAGGCATTGGGAAGCAAAGAAGTTAAGGAGAAGTTTGGGACTAGGAGCTCTGAAATTTAAGGGGATAGGAAGTAGGTCAGTGAAATAAGCTGGAAAGATGGGAGAGGCTTTCCATAATTTTATAAATCAGAAAGAAATCAAGGGAGAAACTGGGAACTAAACAGGTCAAGAGTTTACAGGACTGGTTGCCAGGAAAAATTTGAAATCTTTCTATTGCCTGAAATAGCAAAATTTAGGGGTTATTTTTTTTTTTTTGGTGAATATTCCCTGTAGGGGACATCGTTCAGAAGAAAATAAAGCAGCCTGTAAAATATGCATTGTTGGCAAAAACCTGTCAGGCATTGCAGCTGAAAGAGGGAAGTAATGAAATTTTCCTGCTGTAAGCGTGGCACTGTGCACAATAGTGTAAGTATTTTCATTTGTCACATTTTAGCAGAATTTCTCCTCCAGATGAGTATAAATCTTGTCATTTTTGTCTTTACTCTTTAAGGACTCATGTGACATGGTTAAAGCAGTTTGATCTTTTTATCAAAGCTATACCTTTTCTTTGAAACGCTGTACCTTCTCACAGCCTGTAAAAGGGGAAAGAAAAAAAGGAAAAGGAATATATTTGCATCTTTATTCATAAAGATTTATGCCCACAATTTCCATTCATGTTGGCTCTGATTAAAGTTAAATCACAAAGTATCCCCAGCACTGACATCTTCCCTAATTTGTTAACTCAAGTCTTTATACAAAATATGTTTTCTGCTTTCTGATGTGACAATTATGTGCTCTTTCTGCAGTAGACCACAGCATTTATTTTTCTGTATCTTTTCTCCTTTCACCCAGTTTTCACCAGGTGCAACTGTTTTCACCCTATTGTTTAGACATCACCATTGTGTTCCTTATTTTGTAAACCTGTAACATGGAAAATATTTTTTCTTGAGTCTGTGATTAAGGCTTATGTGACGAATTGTTGCCTGATATGATTTGGCATTCTTCAGGGCAATATCTGAAAATATAACTATGACACATTAAAAAGAATTTAATGAGAGTTTCAGAACAAGAGGGAGGCTGTATTGAATGAATTTACATGAAGTGTAAATGTACACTGTTTTATGGACAGAATTGTATCCATCAGAGCATATACCTGCAGATATAAAATTAAGCTTCTGAAATGAAATCTGTGTGTCTAATGTGTAGATGTTTCCAAGGGAATTAGGAAAAGATGTGGTGTCACCTGTTTATTCATATTGCATTTTTATTGTTCTAACCTGATGCGGATGCTTCGGGGCTTCTACTGGTTGGAAAATTCTTTGGTCAAAAATAACCAAGTAACAACTGGATTAATTGGCCCAGGTTTGGTTTACTGCAGTCATGGAATGATGTGGGCATAGGGGAATTGCTGGTTGAGGGTGGCAAGCTGAGGAAACATGTTTTTTATCATAGCTGTTAAAATGCATGTCAAACTACAGCCTTGTGCTGGTGATTAGGGACTGGTTGCTGCTGGTGAGGTATTAAGTGGATCTCATAGTGATTAAAAGATTTTCTGAGGTGCCTAATTAATCTACCTTGTTCACACCTACACTATTAAACTAATCGTCAGAGGTACAGAGTCAGGGCAATTTTTTTTTCCCCATATCAGACAGAAGGTAGCTTTTGGGAAACTTTTGCTTTCCTCTTAGAACATTCTTTGTATTCCCCATTCCTGTGCCAGAGGAAGTGTGTGTGCAGTTATTAAAGATTATGCAGAAAGAAAAATTAATAAAGGAAAATAAGACACAGTCATTTCTGGGCTTTAGATTTTGCTTGCACCCAAGCACATGTTAAGGATGTGTGTTTTATGTCTAATTAATGTAAATTAGTACTCAATCAACTGTGAAATTATGCATAGGTTAACTTGTTTTTACACTGAATCACTTCTAAAGTTTACTGTTGAAAGAAGAGTTTAAAAAACAAGTGGTCTATTTTCTATGATTTGATCACAGTAGGAAAATTTATGTCTTTTAAACAAAAAAGAAGCATCATCAATGACAGAGAACTACCTCTATTTCAGAGGCAAGCTTTCAAGCTATTCATACCGCTTTCCAGATTCCTAGGAGCAGAAGGGATCCAAAAATAAAGTTAATTCCTCTAAACAGTAGTTAAGTAACAAAATATGACCAGAAGTAATGTTAGAATATTAATAATAAAAAATAACAGAATAGTAAAATGTCCTTCTTACTTTACTGTACCCAGACACAAAATCAGGAGTAAAATAGCCCATTGAGAAGTGACTAGCGACCAACAAAGCTTATTTGTGCAAATGATATCATCAGAACAGACAGCTTTAGGATGGAGGTTGGTGAATGTCAGATTCTTCATTGCCAGTATTAGGCACTGATAAGATGAGACATTGAATCTCAGCGTGTTGGTGTCTTTGTGAGGTTTTTATTTCAAAGAGATACAGATACATGAATAAAAATCTTGAACCTAAGTGAAAGGAATAGTCAGCCACTCAGCCATGGTTCATGAATCACAGTAGTTCATTTTAATAACTTGAGTTGGGAAAGTGGATGCCAAACTATTCTATATCAATGCTTTAAGTGGACTCAGCTGTCTACTGGAAGAATCTACAGGTGGAAGAGAATAGAACTAAAGCAGGGATGCTATGCTGACTAACACAAGAAAGAAAGGCACTATTAATGCATGATTTTGCTCTCGGATAGCATTCTCTCTTCTATGCAGTCTGCATAACAAAAGCAATTGTGGCGTTATTAAATGGTATGAAGTGATAGACTGATTTCTTGAGGCATATTTATTGCTACTTGGTAGGAGGCCTGTAAGGTCTGTTAATCAGAGAAGTTCAAAGATATCTCTTGTTGTTTAATATTTATTTTTTTTTAAAAATTCCATGCAGCAGGGTGTCTGTTAAAAAGGTTTTAGAATGCTTTGTTGTCTCTGTAATGCACATTTCAGTTTGTTTAATGGAGCTCTCCATTTTGGAGCTAGCACATAAAACTACCCAAATTAATTTGTTCATGAACCTGGTTGCTGTTGTTGTATGGAAAGAAAAGCCAATGTTCCTATGGGTAGGTAAAAACTTCTTCATGATCAGATGCTTTAATCATTATTGCATGTTTTAATAGCTGGTGAACAAACTCATTGCTTGTTATTCTGTCTCTGTGTTGTGATGGCAAACAGTATTTATTTAACAAAAATAGAACAAACAGTGCAGAATCCATCAGGGGCTTTGTTTAAGCTTAGAATTGTTTGGCAAATAAAGGAAATTTCCATTTTCATTCATTCTGCGTATTTCAAAGGTAGGTAACATTTTTTGCATAGATGCAAGTTATTTTCATATTCAAGGTGAACAGAAGGGCTTAACAGATCCTAACATGAATTAGGACTTTATTTCAGATCTGAGTTCCATTTTGATATGCTATTGCTACATACAGGGTTTGCACACTAGCATTACGAAAGCCACAGGCTAATAGGTATTTCTAGTGAATGGTCATACTTCAAATTTCAAACAATATGTAATGTGGCAAAGTCTGAAATCATAGTAGTTTTGACTCATGGATGACTTCACAATAAAGATGAACTTGAATAGGGCTATGTATGTAATGATATTCCTGCATAAAATTGAAAGAATATACATCTACTAATATTTCTTTCTTAAGAGATGGAACAACTGTGCCTTCACTTGCTAGGTTATTCCCAAGGTGTGAGATTTAAAAAACAAACAACAGCCTAAACAACAGCCAAGGAACCAAACCACTAAAAACAAGGCTATGAAAAAAACAGGCCTGATTCCTAAATTAATGGTAGCTGTGTTTTTACTTCCAGCCATTAGGCCTCAGTTTGTCTTTTGTGCTTAGACTTAAGGGCATTTTTTAGTACCTGGCATTTTCCTGTCCATTAAAGCTACTTGTAAGTTATAAACAAAGGTATCTTTTTTTTTTTATTTGAACAGACTGGGGCTTTTGCATATCTTACTTGCAGAATATTTGGAGTCTTTGTGTTGGTTTTATGATTTTTACTTGGCTGCATGAATTTTTTTGTGGGAGGGTAGGTTAAGCAAAAGGAAAAAAAACCAACCCTGTTTGATTCTAACAGCATTTGTGAAAATAACTGGTAGAGAAAGACAAAAATCACCACCTCGTCCCTGTGCTACTCTTGTATGTATAGTTGATAACTGCAGTAGCAGTGAATACCTTAATCTCCAGAGTAAAATAAACTGCACCTCCCAAGAAGATAAATTCTTTGCTGCAAGGTATATTGACTTCACGTGGATGTTGCTCATGCAAATGATGTGTCCCTCGTAAAGCATTTTGCTCAGTTAAGAGAGTAGCTCTTTGTAAATTTGTGCAGAATTGATAATTTTCCACTATGCTATTTCCTGTGAAGCCGATACAACTATCATGCATTAGAGAAAATAAAGTGCAGGCAGCAACATACATTTTGTGTTATCAGTTGAATTCATTGAAGTCAAAGTCCTGTTTGTAGCTCAGTGGGATGACATATGAAATTAATCCAGTGTGTTATGGGAAATAATTGGCATTGGATTCTCTTCGTTGCAACTGTTCTTAATGGTTTTTATTTGTCTGAGAGCTACATGTATATTTTCTGGAGGGGCTGCTGATCATAACTGCTTGTCTGTCAGCATTTAAGTGAGTATTCTTCATCTGTTAATTCATCTTTCATCCACTTACATTCAATTCCACAGATGCTGTGAAGGGATATTTGTTTTTGTCAAAAGATGTGGTGCACCACGGTGCAGAAAGAAATGAGCAGTACAGGTAATATATTTTAATAGTCTAATTGAAATAGAGGAAAAAATGAACAAGCTTTTGTCACATAAATCCTTGTTAGGGCCGGTTCCTTAGGTAATAAGAAATTATCCTGGAAGAAGTGTTTGTGTCCAGGGCATATGTCTGGTTTTTTTAGCTGTATAATTGGTCCAGTAAAAGATATTGTTTCTTCTAGTAAACCTTGGCTTTCCTAGATTTTTAGTCAATCATGCTTGCAACAATTCTGCTAATGTAGTTTTTCAGCAACTCATCTCCGTATTTTTAGGTGCCTTCAACCAATACAAACAGAATGTAAGCTATTTTTCACACATGTAAAAGTCTAGAAAAACAGTAATAGATCAGAAAAATTTAAAAAATATACCCAGTTTATCAACTTTTTATATGGCTGCTTTTTACCAAGATGATGCTATTGCTCATCTCCCACTGCAGCTATTCACTGCAAACTCCTATTTCTTTTTATTTATTTTCTGGATTAAAAAAAAAAAAGAAAAGATAGTGCCTTTCTTAATTTGGCAGCTTTCATCATTTACATTTGTAGGTGAAAACTGCCAAGCTCTATTAGGGGGCTAAGCTCACAAGGGGGATACTTGTGTCATTTCCACACGCTTGTCATGTTATTTTCTCTACACTTGTTAACTTGAACTGTCAACCTGTAAAGTGCTCTTATAACATTTGCACATGAGGGGCTGCAGGAGGTGACATAAGCTAATAGAGGGAGTTCATGGTAACAGAAAATCTCATTTGTACGTAGTGGAAGTGATGAGCTCAGGGACTTGCACTTTGATAGCGTTATAATTAAGGATGCTTTATGTATCTTAGTGTGATAGCTGCAGAGACTGCTGCTGTCTCGCTGGTCCTGTCTGACAGGGTCGTTTCTCCTAAGAGATGTGGACAGCAGAGAACAATCAAGCAGGTACTCGGTCTGGCTGGACTGATTGCAAGTTTCTCTACTAATCACGCACCCATCACTCATGATAAAGAATCGAAAGCCAGTCTTCACCCTTATGTCCCTGTTGTGGATGTGATGGCTGCAAAACTGTGTTTTAAAAGCATTTCTGTTAACAACAGTAGAAAAATTATGTAGATATCCACAGGAATAAATGCTGAGAAGAGACACAGGGAAAGAAAGCTTGCCATGTAAAAGAGTGGCAAGATAAATCTTTTATGGCTTTTGGAGATGAAGCTTTCTGCACCAGGTATTGTTAACCTCTGAACTTTTTGGTTTCATTGTGCTGTTTCTGATTAACTCTTTAGAGAACTTTTTAGCTTCTGATTGCTCTCCAGAGAGCAAAGATATTATCAGTTGAAGTTCTTATTGTGCTTGGTTGCCATTTCTTCCCCTTCCGTAAAAAAGAAGGTGGTGAAGGGGTTGAGTAGAGCTGTTCCTGTTTGGTAGCTGCAGTGATCTGGCACTTACTTTGGTTCTCCCTCTGTGAGTCCAGAGGAGTCCCCTCCTTTTAAGATAACAAAAGTGTGTGTGAATGCACAAACCCATTGAAGAATGAACCTGTTTGCTCTCTCTTCAAGGTCTGTTGGCCTCACATATTTCCTTCTTTGATGTATAAGATCACTAACCCTAATGGTTCTTTCATGCTGAAGGACTGTTCATGCTTTTTACTCCTTGTAGGGCTTCAGACAGTAAAGTATTTTCCCGCTTCCTTTTCACTTGTCTTTGCTAAAGGCTTGGCTGTCTGTTTCAGGGGATAGGCATGAAGAGCTTTATTCCTTCTGGGCCATCTTGCAGCTAGCAAGCAGAGTTGATTATATTTTGCATATCTTCCCAACATTTCTCATTTATATGCTGAGATTTACATCTCTGATTTCTTATGAGGTGAGTCTTTGAACCTAGAATTAAAGGACAAGAAACTTTTGCCAACTCTCTAAAATGTTTTGTATTAACTTCAGTGTAATAAATAAGTAAATTTCTTATATATTGTCTTATTTCTACTGCATATGGATTCAAGTCTCCCATCTCCCAACACTGGACATCTGTCCTCTGTGTTCTTGTATAGCAAGTACCTGGTAGGACCTATTTGTAAAACTTAACTTTGACTTATGGTTAATATCCCTGGTGTATTTTGTAGTCCGTGGAGAAAAAGGCTCCTCCAGCAGATAAGTAACAGTGGCTGATGTCTTAACCTACCTTCTGACCCATGTGTAAGTTTTCTGACTGTTCTCCCTTGCTGACTGTTGAGAGGACTGTAAAAGATTTGCCTTATTGGGCTGGTTCACTATTAAAGCATTTGACCCAGTTTTACTGATTTGTTTTCTGTGATGACAAATCTTGTGCTGTGTGGATCCAGCCCAGTGGTTATCCATTTCAACTGGGATAGCGTTTGTCCCCTTTCTTCCCTGTAATGTTGGGTTAGCTGGATTCTTAAGGATCTGCAGTGTGTTTTGGTACTCATTATGTAAATGAGGCAGGTTTTTAACTTCATCTGATCTGAGCCAGTTGACACTGTTTGAGGTTCCACTTGAGATTCTGCACACAGTAAGGTCACATTTCATTAAATGGCACTTGGTTTAATATAGCTAAATAAATGCTCTGTCACATTTTACATAGGTCTTTTTCCTATACATACTCATTGCTACTGCCATGAATAATAGACGTGAGCCGGCATTTTTTTATGCTGCCCTGCTTTGGATTTGTGTTTTTCTCTGGAAATGTGTTTGGGTTTTTTTTTCTTGGTGTTTGTTCGTAATTGTCAGGAGATTTTGCATCCTACAGTCTTTGCCTTATTGCTAAACGTTTCCAAAAAAAAAATCCCAAAATCCTAACTACAAGGATATCAGAGGGCATCACAAACAGTTGTAACAAGTCAGTGAGAAAAAATCATTTCAGGTTTTCATATGATTTGCTGTCCTTAGAGGTCTTTTGGTAAAGGGATGGACTCAGGGAGAAGAGAAGGAAGACAACTTTATTACAGTAGATGTCATTTAGAAATTCCAGTGTCCAGCACTAGGGTGTTACTCATCATTAACAGACATGGTAGAAACATTATTTGAGCTAACTACTAGCATAAATACTGTAAACTGCAAAGCAAACCCCCAAATGACAGCAGGGTTTTCCAGGACAGTTTTCCTCCCATTAGTCTGTGATCCTTGAAGTCAGGAGGACATACTTATACCTGAAAATGCACTTGAATTCAGCAGTCTAAAAAGCATGTGGTTACTGCACACTTACATACTGTTCATCCTGGCCTTACCCATCTCTGTTGATCTCAAGCAACTGAAGTCTGTTATCTGTCAGAGAGAAATATTTTGTTGCAGGCTTGCAGGATGAAACTGGGGACTGACTTCTGCAGTTGCTCTGAAATTCATAGATTGATAAGTGTTTCTTAATAATACTTCAGACTGCATGTCAAGGAGGTAGTTCTTGGTGTTATTTGAAATACGGTTCTGTAACCTTAGAAGAAAAATATACACACCCTTTTTATTTTCTAGAGCATCATCGTGTACAGAACACATGACATTTTGTCTTAGGATTGCATTTTTTATTAGACTAGAAGAAATGTATTGGGGAAATTCTAATAAAATCAATTGAAATTTTGCATGAGGAGAGATATGGTGAAAATGCTTGGATATAGCCAAGTATCATACCATTGTTCTTCGTGACATTCAAATATAAACTGCATTGTCAAAACCTGGAAAGCACCTGCAGTTCAGATTGCTTGCTTACAAATTTAGTCAAAGGGTTCTTTTTAATGAGGTTACATTTTTATGAATTCTTACATGAAGTGAAGCAATACTGTACCCTGGATGGGTATGATGCTGGAATTGAAGACCTAAGAAATGAATGAAGGAACACACTAGATTTTTGTGGTGTGTAAATAAACCTTTAATATCATCAACTTCGAAATGTCAAATCACTAAGCAAGCAGATTGCTTTTTGCCTGAGAAAATAAAATTGCTTTCAAAACAGTACTTCAAGTCCCTTTTTTCTTAACATACTCTCTAGGAAAAAAGGGTCAGGAAAAGCAAAAAGTAGCATTGCTTTCAAAAATGCCTGTGGTAGTACAAGAATTTTCTCATTTTTGCAAAAGGATTGACAAGAGCTTGTAGTAAATGTGCCTACTGCTGGAAAAAGATCTGAGATGAAAAATGCTTGCTGTTTCAATGGCCCCTCATAGAGGGTTGAAAAAGCTGCAACAGAAATAGGAAGTAGATTACTGGGATTGTAAGCAGATATTAAAATACCCTTTTAAGGCAGAACAATTTTTATCTCAGTTTAGCCAATAAGATGAAAATACAGGTGGAGGTAAAAATGAAGAGTATGGAAATAACAGATTAAGAGATAAAAGCTTAATATTTAGTGAGCAAGTATTACTCTTTCATTACCTGCTTCCCTCTGTTGATTGATGTGTTAGGGTATTTTGGTTTTCTTCTACTTTTGGGATTTATTTCTAAATAAGCGCATATTATATAGCACCTTATCATCTCCTTCATTGTTCCTGCTTACCGATTCCAGGGTGAAATCTGTTTTGGGCTTGATACACTACATTCCACCCATTACATTCTTAAAAAAGACAAATGGTTGTAGGTCTTCTTAAGTTGACAACTCATAAATAGGACCTTTAGGAATTAGAAGCTTCCTCCTTGCTGTCTTTCCTTACAATGATCTAAACACTGTGTCAGAAGAGCGGAAGAAGTATCAACTGTGCATCATAATGGCAGATAAAGGTGTTAAAAATAAAAATAAAAAATGCACATTGATGGTCACTGTGCATAGTTGGCTCCCCCAGAAATTCTCATAGCATTACAGATATTTGGCTCCTTAACACAAATACATACATTATAAATAGGAAGCTTAACATTGTAGTAAGAAAGTTATGGCCTGCTTATTAAATTATCTCATTTCTTTCTGGAAAATCTTGCAGTCTCTATGCCCCTAAATAATTCTTATTCATAGTTTTCTTGCTTGGAACACTCCATCATGGTTATTAATGAAACATCATCAGTCATGTTTATTTTCAGTTTCTGTTTTCTGTGTCCAGGACTGATAGAGAGCTCTGTGTATCTGATGTAACTTGAACACTCTTTATTGTCACAGCATTATCTTTATGTCTGTATAAAGCTTGTGGTATGCTTGGAGTGCTGTACAAGCTTTAAAATATTTGTCATAATTTCATCCAGATCTTTGGGTAATACAGGTTTGTTTACAATAATAGACAATATTTCATACTAATATTAGTTATACTCTTTGTACATATGATGGAATATAGCATGAAGTCTCTTGTTTTTCTGAGATACTACAGTGAAGGGATAGTAGTAAAACCTGGACATATTTTTTTGAGTTTGTGTTTCTTGGAGAAGGACTTTGATTTGCAGTGCCTGGAACTGTAGGTTGTAAAAAGATGAGAAGCTGTTAACTGTGAGGCTCTCCCTTAGCCTCTCTTACAAGCTTGCTGCACAGCCTGAGCTAAGTTGCTTAAATGACTTATTTTTTTTGTCTCTGAAAAAAAAAAAAGTACAGTCATCTTGCTGACTGTGAAGTTGCTGATGTAATGAGGGGTAGTCTTCCCTAGAAACGTAAGGTGATTAATGATATTTTGCTGAAGGGTTTTGCTATCTCCTAATCTGTGTTCTTCAGTTCTAATGTCTGAATGTGTGCCAGAGTTAAAGGCCTGTATAAGCTCTGGAATTTGCTGTAATGAATAGAATCAGAAGGAGCTGTGTATACATGCATGACAAAGGAAAGATAAAGATTTTATGCTTGTAATTCTGAGGTAGCTATTTCATGTTATGTTTTTCAGGTTATTATTGCTATAGTTCTACAGGTGGTTTTGAGATTGAAAATATACTTCAAAATGTTGGTTCAACAAATAAAGTTACTATTATATTGTTCAGAATTTTCCATTCATTAAAAATGCATAGCTAATCTATAGATATCAGTCTGTGTTATGAGACTATTGCCACTTCAGCCCAGTGACATTTGTCAAGACTAAATTTTTTTCTGTTAACCTTACAATCAATAAACAAAAATCTCTTTGTTTATTTATTTTAAGAATTAATATTCCCATGGGTGAAGGAAATACATACGTCATTTGCTTAAGGAAAATGTTAGATTTCCTTAACCTGGAAAGGAAATTATCTTTGTACGTCTTTTCTGTTGCATTTAAAAACCAACCAGCTGTCTACCCAACCAACCCTGTTCTCCTAGTTTTTACTGTAGTGCAAACCTCCATTAACTTCACTGGCTTTATTGCGTTTGTATTACTAGAGGAAAAAAAATGAGGTTTGTGGTGCATTGACTGGCCAAGCGCATCCAATCTTAGGTTGAAAATGAAAACTCTGACTCCAGTTAGCCTGCAGGCGTGGCTGAGCTGTTACGATGAGCCTAGGCTATTTATCTGGAGCAGAAAATTACATGTATGTAGAATAAATTTGATAAAGCAGATCTGTAAGAGAAATGTAGCAAAGTACCATGAAGATGAACTAATAATCTATTTCTTCTTCAGTTAGAGGCTTTCATGCTAGTGATAGAGGTACTGTTTATGAGGGCACCAGTTTTTTGGTTTTTAGAACTGTCTGATAGGTAGTTGCATTTCTTTTTCTCTGTATAAATATATTAAAATTTGCCATTAATCCTGCAGGTGTTATATAGAAGCACATAATAGTCACCTTAGAATATACAACAGTTTGGAGGCAAAAAACCTCAGCGTGAGAATGAATATTCTATTTTGAAATGAAAAACAGGACCTTGCTGGAATGGCACCTCCAGAGAAACAATTTGAAGGAGGCATCTGAAGCCTATTACGTTTTGTACTTCAGATGTGGTTTGACTGCAACTTACTGGGACATCAGGGACTGTGATGTTCAATGGAGTCATTGGGAACATTCAGTCAAAGTTGGTTAAAGTATTATAACATGAAATTTTGCTTTGTTTAAATGACTTTTACTTTTCTGGAAACCTTGAAGTGTTACTTGGCGTACATATCATGTATGAGTAGAGAAGCAACTATCTATGGCAGAGGACCAAAATTATATTATATTAATATAATTAAAAAACAAAATGACCCTCTCCCCCCCCTTTTGAACTTTTTAGTAGTTTATGTGAAAAATGCTGGGTTTAGGCTGAATTGATTCTGTATGCTCAAAATGGAAGAGTGATTTTCTCCAGATTACTAGATTAAACTGTTTTCCCCTTTTGAATTGAGATCAGTGCTGATACTGTTGAAAGCCGTGGTCCCCTGGCAAGTACATGTGGTGAGTTTTGCTTTTTCCATTTGCAGTACTATATTTCACTTGTTTATCTTTAGGTAATTTGGACATGAATGAAATGGACATGAAATAACAGCATCTAAATCATACTCTAAGGACGGATAGGCAGAATGAAGCATTTAAATTTCTCATTGCAGTGTACAGATCCACATGGGTTTGTGTTCTTGCCTTTTATGTGTATATCTATAAAAAGAAAGTGAAGAGAATGTTGAAATAGAGGAAAAAAACATCCTGAATTTCTCTATGGAGGATGGAGAATAAGCTACTGTTAATTCTGTGCATCCACTGAGAAGTACAATTTTAGGCAGTTTTACTTCCTGTTGTGTGTTTCATATGTTGTTTTTATCAATATGATTGCCCATACTAATACATTTGAGGTGTGTGAGTGTCTGTGCAAGAGCTGCAACAGGCAGTGATTTAAGGTTTTACTTAATGCTTTAATACAACCCTTGATCAAGTTAACGAAATTCTATATCACCAGGGGAGCAATCTTCTCTGGCTGGGCTCTGCTCTAATCTCACAGATCAGCACAGACTGCAGAACTGCGGATGAGAAACCCGAGTTTGGGTTTGCAGGACCGTATATTACACAGTGAGGTAGCTCACCAGTACAATAATAAACCACACTTTGATAGATTAAGAGATACCGATGCTGAACTCCATACAGCCTGTCGGAGGTAAATAAAGTGCTACGAAAATATTGCTGCTTCAGGCGCAAGTTATGAAATAGTGTTTTTTAGAACACATTTTTTCAGTTATATTAAACTTGGTCCAGCAGACAAAAAACACATTGCTGGTGGGCAGTGTGAGCCCTGGGGGGTTGTATGTCCTATATGCTTATATTCAGAAGAAGAGTCTCTCTAAATATGAAAAACTAGGCCCAATTCTGTGCTTACTGCATCAGAGGAAGTTGAAGCAAGCTCCTCTGCTGGTACATCATCCCACACCCCATCTATAGCCTCCTTTGGTATTGAAATTCATATGTTTAGTTTTTAGACACTAATTGATGTTCATTAGTGCCAGCATTCTTGCAAAACTAACAGTAAGTTAGTTTGGTGTGTTATGCTAACTTGAAAAGAACTATCTCTATGAAAGACGTGGGCAAAACTACTAGTGACAAGAGAAAAGGGTTTAAAATGGGAATAGTTAAAATTTGGCTTTCTTTAGTGTCAGTAGTGTTACAGTCATGATGCGTGTCCGTAAGTGGCAACCTAGGAATACCCAGCAGAAGTCAAGCAATTGGCCACCTTTCTGTGGCTTTTTTTCTAATGCATCTCAAACTCATCTTTATTGTATCTTATATCTTAATATCTCCATTTTAACTTATGTATACTCTAGTACATCTGGTTTGTTGGTTCCTTTGTGTTTCTTGATGGGCTTCTTTTTAATGTTCATTATTTTGATGGATTTTTTTATGTGGGTTTTTCTGTGTTTTTTTTTGTTTTTTTTTTTTTTTTTTGTTTTTTTTTTTTTTTTTTTTTTTGTTTTGTTTTGTTTTTTGTTTGTTTGGTTTTGTTTTAATTTCTGTTCTGTTCTGCTGAATAACTTGAGGAATAACTTTAATGCTTTGGTACGTTCATGGAGAAAGTAAAGATTTCAAAGATATCATTGATGTTTTCACTGAGTGAAGATGGTTTTTAATTTCTTTCAGCCAGTATAGCAATGAGATTGGGAAATACTCATGAGAACAGTTGTGAGGAAAACTGTGCCCGTTTTTACTCAGCAGTTTAAGGGGATGATACATCAGTGCTACGTGACCCCAGTTCAGCACAGATCTTATATCTGTAAGTTCAGAAGCTGCTGAGCTAAAAACATTATTTTGAGTATAACATAGTGTTAATATCCACATCCTGATTTAGAGAGCATACTGTATAGCAGTACTTAAATGTGGTCCTGAAAGTTGCATAACTCTGAATAGGTGTTACTGGAAAACTCCTTGTATTTGGGAGGGATACTCCCTGATTCTGAATGCAGAAACAAGGACTCAGTTTTCAACATAGAGTACTACGTTCAGTTCAGGCACCCATATTTCAAGCATTTGTGAGGCATAGGGGAAGGAGAAGCAATAGGAATGATCAAAGAAAACTCTGGGCAATATTGGATGATTTGAGATCAAATAGCTTGAGAAATTTGAGAAGAAAATAATAATTACTTTCAAATACATTGAAGTGTGCTGGCATGGAGAAAATAATATATTCTCTATATTCAAAATATTAAAATTATGATATTAGGACAAGTATTTGTCATAGTTTGCTTTAAGGAGTGACCAGGAGGTATATTAGGAAATGGTTTCTGATGGTAAGTATGGTAAAAACTAGACAGTCTGACTAAGGGTATTGTGGAATCTACATGACTGGAAATCTCTAAGAACGTATTGGATAAGCAGAACATATTGGATAGAAATTATATAACTGTATTTTCTACTGTGTTGGTGTAGCAGACTTGACTCAGTAACTTCTTTTATCCTGCTTTAGCCTTTCTACATCTTTGCATGATTATGACTTATGTGCTGTGTGCTCTGTGGGCAGTTGTGAAGCTTCAGCACGGCTTGCCAGCAGGTAAAGTTGTTGTATGTAGAAGGTGCCAAGTCAAAAAAGGCAGGATTTCCAACAGACAATCCATTTATTTTGTACATGTGTCACAGGAGTGGAGGAGGAAGAAAAACCTGTTACTACAGGAGGCAATGCCAGAGAATCAGCAAGAAGCTGAAGTACTCATTGAAAGCACCATTAACTGAAAATGTTTTTTATATTTGGTCTGTTAAGTCATTGGACCCATATCTTGTGTCTGAGAGAGGTTCTGGAGTGTATATTTGTGTGGGACGTTAATAGTTTTATATTGGCTTGTGTGCATATATGTGTGTGTAATTACATGAATTTATCATGAGTTCAAATGTTCAGAAATAACAACTGTCATAGAACATGTTTTTGCATCACAGTTGCTCAGGAAAACTACTTTTCAAATGTCTTAGAGATTTTTTTTTTTTTAAACTTTAGCAACCAGTGTATTGCAAATATTCCTACAGTGACATTTTACAAACTTCCTCAGTTACACATATCATGGTATGCTGTCGCACCAGCAAACTGGTGGAAAACTAAGCACCGCTTTTGTCCACCAAATTGATATAATCCTGCTCTGTTTTTCCAGGAGCAAAATTTTCTGTTTTGTGGCTTCAGATGTTTCGGGTGGCAGGACCAGTCATCCTAAATTCCACTAATTTTTTTTTCTGTCTTTAGTGCTACCTGTTGGCTACTGCAGAGCCTCGAGACAACCAGCAATAGCAAAAATTAGGTAGCGTGACTTTGACAGAATTGAAGCAATCTGAAACTGAGCCTGTGTATGAAGAAATGCTTTTATCGTTTTCTTAATGAGTGGAAAAGGTGATAACTTGTCTTGTGTTCAGAAGTAGAGTTTGCATTATGTCTCTTCCCAAAAAACATTGACCAGATCTTTCAAGGAACAAAGTATTGTTTTAAGCCTTCCCACCCCCTATACAGAAGATATTGCTGTGTAAGGTTATTGTCTTGGTTATAGAATTGTCTGAAAGTCCTGCAGCAATAAATTTATGAAGTAGATTGCATTTTAGATAGTTAAAAGAATGTATTAGTATTCATTGAATGTATTATCTGCAGTTTTGAAGAGAAATATTCAGTATTTTAAGAGGGGAGATAGCTCTGCTGAGGGTGTCCCATCATTTTCCCCATTTACCACTTCATTTTCTATTCCCTTTCTCTTTCTACCCTTGATTAAATACTGTGCGATGGTGCTCATGAGAATAATTGGGATGAGTAGAAGCATTACTAACAGGAAAAAATTGCAGCCTCCAGCAAGTACTTTTTCTTATTAGTCAGTGTGCCACCTTATAAGAATGTGATTAATTTCAGATCAGAACTTCACTTTAATGATATGCTGATGTAATACCATATGTGGGTCATTTGTTCCCCCAGCCCCCAAAAATCTGCTGGGCATTGAGGCAGTCTTTGTCTTAATTTTATATCTGTGATGACCACTGATGAAATTATAGCTTTTTATACTTTTATTGGGGAATTTATCTTGGTCTGAAGCCTAACACTACAGAATTAGTAGTAATACAGTACTTGGAGGTTTTACTTTATTTAAATAAAAATTTGGTGATAGACCCATTTTGATAAAGCTGTACTCATGCAGAATTGGCTGTAGCACAAGAATGGAGAACCTGGCTTTCTTTGTTTACTGTGTGATGTCAGAAAAAGCCCATGGGCATTTGAGAAAAACAGCATTTCTGTCTACTTGTTATT
Source organism: Manacus candei (assembly GCF_025592945.1). Taxonomy (NCBI): domain Eukaryota; kingdom Metazoa; phylum Chordata; class Aves; order Passeriformes; family Pipridae; genus Manacus; species Manacus candei. The sequence continues at coordinate 37,527,008 of NW_026138076.1, read as the reverse complement.
GTTATTTGTGTCCTGAATTATCTGGATCCTGAGATGAAAAATGAAAGAAGTGCAAAACGTTGCTTGCTAAGGTTGGCTTTGGTCGAGAGTGTTGATGTTGGTACTTGGATTGGATGAAAATCAAACGAGCTGAGTCAAAACTGGAACCTTTTCAGATTATTCCATATGGTCAAATTATACTTGTGGAAATTGTAAGGCAGCAGTGTCCTCTTTACAACAACCTTGGACATTGCTAAAAAAGGTGGAAGATCTGATTGCTAATGATATGGAATTGATTAGTGTTCATGTAAGATCTGCCTAGTATGTCTGTGATTTCACTTTTGAAAATAAGGAACTTATTAGGTTTGTATCCTACCCCCCCCCATCACAACTGCAAAACAAAACTGAAAAACCTGGCATGGAAGATGTCACAGTGATAGTAAGGAAAGAAAAGCATATGCTTATGGTTGTATCAAACTGTAAGGAATTTGGGGAAACAAGGGCTGAACATCCAGCTAAAGTGAAGTGGGGGTAGGAAGATTCTGAATTTTATTGGTTTTAAAAGAAAATATATTTCACCAAATTTACTTTATAGTTTCAGCTTCTGGGAGTTTGGTGAAAGTATTATCAATCCCTCTGACAAAAAAATCCATTTCACTAAACTTGTTTTTGGTAATTTTAAAGAGTGAGAAGAGACCTTAGGCCTGCACAGTAAAACTGTTAAACAGTGCTTCTGTTTGATGTGAGCCTGTCTGAAACCAGTAAACAGACTTCCCCAAAACAGTAAGTAAAGGACCTATCTAAAACATCCAGGAGGGGCAGTGATGTTAACATGCTCAGTTACAGACCTGCTTTGAAAGCACTTTGAAATAATCACACTTGTTAGTTGCACATTTCTGTTGCCCACTTGTTCCTTAAAGGTAGAAGTGGTTTTCAGTGGAGACTGCACTGTTGGGGAACTTGTTTCATCCATAGATGAATAAATTAAAACATACAGTTTCTTAGTCTGTTCCTGTCTCCTGTTAGTCAATGCATAGTTCCTGTCCAAAAACCCTTCCTGAAATTTGATTAACCTTGCATTTTAATTGGGTAGAGTATAACATCTATGTTCTGAAAACCAGCTTCTGTTTAAAGGAGTTTCATGACTCTTATCTGTGGATAAGGAATAGTTGAAAATGTTCTTGGATGGCACTTGATTAGTTTGCAAGTCTGTGGAGTTGCAGGATAATCCAAGGGACACTGCATGTAAACTCATAATTGCTTTTGTTGTCTCTGCCAAGCAGCTGATTCAGTGAGGTGTTTTGTAGGAAATAAGCAAGTCACCTAGTGCCACTGCTCACCTTTGGATAAATCTGCAGAGCACCTACTATGTTGTGGACTTTTTGTAATGTGAGCTCTGAATATACCTGTGGACAGACCACAAATAACTCAGATTTCATTAGAGAGTTTTGCTCCTTGTTAGAATTTACTGTTCATCTTTATTTTTTTGCTAACTTTTATTCTTAAAGTTTAGTAGTAGTAGTAATGAGTCCCTTGCCTGTCAGCATAAAATGTGATGATGTATCAGCAGATGCAAATGGGTTTGAAATTTTTCTTCAGCAGTACTGTAATAAGAAACTGTGGTGTCATAAAGTAATTTCATAACTCATAAATTTGGAGTCTCATTCTGAAGAGAAGACTGTTTTTTCACAATCATAGGAAAATATTCTGCGCATCAAACAGCCACAGAATGGAGAAGATGCTTTGGTTGCTGATTTAAATGTTGTCTGAATTAATCTCTCCTTTTGTACCATGTCCTCAGGGAAATAGTTACTTATAATTTGTATTTGTAATTGCTGTTTGTTGACCCCCAACCATGATTTGGGAACCAAGAAGGTTTACCAGCCTGACTAGAAATCAAGCTTTCACAGACTGCACGCAACTAGATAAGGAAGGACTTCTCTTAAATCTAAACACAAAATGCAATCAATGATTTGAAAAAGAAGTATAATACAAGAAGTTTGGTGATAGTAAGTGAAAGAATAGGATGAAATGTGATATGCATAATATTGCAAATGCTTGGAGATCAAGGAAAGGACCTTATTTGGTAAGAAATGCCATCTAACTTGCCCTAATAAATTCCAAAAAGGTCTTTGGGCTTCTACAGATGGGAACCTTTGCTTGTACATGTATTTGATATGAGAGTTGTCTGAGAAAAAACCTCTAGTTTTATTACCTTACCGGTACTGAAATATGATCACATGCCATAAACAGCAATATACTTATTATGGTATTTTCTATCAAGCGTGTTTTCCTAATATTACTTGTGGAAATGCCTTGTTATCTCTTGTTTGAGATGTTTTCTGTTTCTGATGTTTTCATGATTTTTTCTTACCAGCTTAATTTAAAATACCAAACAGGAAGGTAGGTCTCTTGTCTGTATATGCCTTATGTGTATTGTTTCTTGTACAATTACAGGGTCGTTCAGGTTGGAAGGGACCTTCTGAGATCTCTGATCTGACCTCCTGCTCACAGCAGGGCCAGGTGTGAGATCAGACCAGGTTGTTCCAGGCTTGATGCAGCTGGGTCTTGGAAGTCTCCAAGGCTGGAGACTGCACAGCCTCAAGGAACTGTTTCAGTACTGTCTTCTTGTAGAATGAGTTTCTCCTTATTTCCCTGTTGTTTCAATGTATATCTCTGTTACCTCTTGTCCTTGTACTGTGCACTGCTACGAAAAGCCTTGTCCTCTCTCCTCTCTAACCTTCTCAACACTAATGATGGGCTGCTTTTACTTCCATTTGTATCACATTGTGTTAAGGGCTGTATTATCAACTAAAGCAGCAAAGATTATTAGTTATACTGTAGAGATTAAATTAAAAATTCTTTTCTGAGTGCACAGACAATCTATGGAGTTATCTTGATATGGAATTTAACTACCACCCAGTAGTCAAAAAGAAGTGCAATCTTTAGAAGCTTTTCTTTTTGCCCATTACTAACTTAGAGAACAGTAAGATTGCATGTCAGAGTCTGTTAATTTTCCCTGACCTCAGTGGAAAGAGTTTTCAGATGTGCAAAAATAAATCTGAAAACATAATTTTTCTTTGCTTTGTGCTGGAGTTGAAATCATCAGCTAGTATGGTGTATCACAGGAAACAGAAAACAGTGTTCACTATCCTGAGCTGTTATTTTTATTGACAGTGGAACAGAGAAATTTAGATTATCTATGTGGTGCAGTGCATAACTATGTGATAAAATGTGTATGGATACAGAAAGTTGGTACGATTATTATACTCAGGGTTTTTTAATATCAGTAAGAGAAAAAGGCAAGTCACACCTGAAGAACTTGTATTGTGTTTCATAGGATCTTTGAATCACCAAGAGTGGCCCAGAGTCCTGTAAAAAGATTATGCTCAGTTTAAGAGCTCCCATGAGAAATGAACAGTGGGACAGGTGATTGTCAGTCACAATTTGAGTGCTTTTTTTTTAAAAGGGGATGTTTTTCCGAGTATTTAAAAAACCCTTTTGGCATAACTTTTCTTTAATTCACACTTTTTAGAAACTTGTTTTTTTGAAATACAGTTTGGATATAAAGTTTGTATATATCAAGGACAAAAGACAGTACCAAATCATCCTGGGTTTAGTTTGAAAAGAAAGCACTTGTGTGTTTGCTTGAAATCCAAATAGAACAGAGAATGTGCTTGGAGCTTCTGCACTCAGAGTTACTTTAAAAGGATGCCAGGAAGCTCTCAGCTCTGCCACTAATAACAGCAATTATGATGTACTTCTTACATTCTGGGTAGCATTAATATTTAAATGTATAAACCTTTCCATTATACTCTAAATTTGATACAGAACCCTGAGGCAGAAATTGAAGGCAATTATGCTGTGGTATCAGGACACCATTTGTCTCTCTCAGAGATCCATGAAGATTTCTGTTGATTGTTGTGCCTAGAAATTAATTTTTGATTACCTGATTTTCTTAACACAAACAGACTGCCAACTGCAACTCAGAAGTTATTCTTTCGGGAAACACATCTGCTTTCTGCAGATACAGTACGTTTTACCAAGGAACTCACTTTTCCTCTTAACCACTCGGTGGCACTAGGCTTCTTCGGAACTGTAAACGCTGATGTAAAATGTGCCTGTGCTTTGGAGTAGAAGGCTGCTCTGTTTCTTGTGTAGTATGATAGCTAAGCCTTTTGATTAAAACATGAATTATATTTTCCTTATTTTATACAAATAGTGGTCTCATAATATTTTGGAAGCATTTAGGAGCAGCATGCCACTCTGCAGTGTAGAAGAACCATGTTGAAGTGTCAGGAAGAAAGTGAGTAAGGTACTCGGATTTCTCAGCAGGTGAGGCCTGTGGCAAGGAAGCCTCTTTGAGCTTTTTAGTTCTGATGGTGCCACTGTCATGGGCAGGGAACAGTAACCCTGTGATGCTATGAAATTGGCAGTGCATTGTGCTTGGAATTGGGAAGGATCTGAGAAGTCTCAGGAGATCCTGACAGATCTCCTGACAGATAAAATACCATGGCAAGTCAGATTCTTATGTTGAAGCTGTGCAGTGCCAACCTGTGGTGTGGCCCAAGGGCAAGAGATGCCTAAAGGTGCTGGGCAACTGGTAGGCTAAGGAGTTCTTTTGATGTGTAGAAAGGCTGTGAGTGAAGTGATGGACAGGCTGGCTTAGCACTCTTTTACTCTGCCTCTGTAAGCATCAACAGGCTGTAAAAGAAATTTGCAGCTTTTTGAGTAGCAGAGTGAGAGGATCCAATTGTTCAAAGCTGTTGCTTGGTAGCAATGCAAGTACTATATGGAGGGGAAAATAAAATCCTACTGTATTGAGGCATAACAGAGCTTTCCTTTTTACTATGCATTGTCTCAAGTCATTTCAGCAAAGAATGATTTAATAGCACATGGACATAGCAAATGAAAGAGATAAATTTCATGCAAAATGACATGATGCAAAGTAAAAGACATTATGTGAACTTTCTTTGTTTATTACTGCACTAAATTGTGATTTATTTTGTTATTATTTTTAGTATATAAAGACATTGATCAAAAGACATACTTGGCATTCTGCATAGGCATAGGATACTACAAGCGAAAGAAACTATTATGGCTGAGGCAGTTACAGCTCTCTATTTTCTACCTGGCTTTTGCTCGTAGCAGATGCAGTGCAGAATCTCACTTTTCCATCCAAATATCTGCTGTAGCTCAGCTTCTGCATTTTGCCTTTAAGACCGTCACTTTCCTGTCCAATTTAGTTAGTGTTGCTAAAGAGGTTCAAAACTTCCCAGGGAAAGGCCAAAAAAAGTTTGTGCTTAGACCGTGGGATGACATCAACCTTATTCTGTAGGAAACACTGTAAGAAAACCTATTAAGTTGTCATTTGTAAAAGTATGTACACTCTTCCACTGCAGAGCTGGGAATAATAGTACTGCATAGTATTGAACTCCAGAACAGTATTTACATGTACTGGCTTTTACACAATGATTGTTTGCATAATGACTCCAATAAGTGGAAATAAAACAAAAACTAATTTTTGGTTAATCCAGTCCATATATACAGAATTAAGGCTGCAGAAGGTATGAGCTTTGATATTTGATCAGAATTTTTTGCTCAGCAGATTCAGTAGTATCTAGTCTTTATGTAGATTCTGCTGCATGTTTCTAAAACCTCTTTACCTCTGTACTTTCCTTTTATTTTACACTAAAAGCAACTGCAGCTAGAGAAAGAGGTTACATGCAGAAAAACATCTTAAAAATAGGGATATTGACCAAGACAAAACATGTCCCTCTATTTTGGATGTGTGAAGATGTCTGCTAATCCTTGTAAAAGGTGTTATTGACTGAAATGAGTTTAGAACCTGGGTGAAAATCAAATCACCACATAAAATTGGTATAGTGCAAATATTCTGGAGTAAGATACTCGAAAGTATAGTCCGAGTACTTCCTCCTTCTAGTAAATATTTGAAAATAATGTCAATCTGCCATCCCTAAGACAGCAGATATTTACTGTGTAATAATTCAGTTTATTCTCTGAAGTCCTGACTACTTAAGCATTGAGTTCTGGTCTCATTTAAGAGAGTAAGTTCTTCTTAGTATAAATTTGAACATTAAGTTTGTGTGTTGTTATATGCTGAATAACATTTTTTGGCAAGTATTCTCAGGATGAGTTTATTGTGATGGCCCTACTGAAGCTTAGTCCATGAGAATTCAGTTTATTCATGTAATGGGATAAAAACCTGTCTTTAGCACTGAGAGAGTCTGGATTTTTGTGGTATTGCCTGTTTAGAGTGGGAATGAAACAGCAGCATTTGTTATCTGAACCTATAAATGCCACTATCCAAAAGAGAAGACTGTGTTTTACCTCATTCTGAAAGAAAATCATAACCTATCCTGTGATGATGTATTGCTGACTCTTTTTAAATCTAGACTTGACCAAGAGGCTATCTTTTTTTAGGCTTCCTAACAATTTGCCCTGAGCACCTAGGCGTTAGCAAATAATGAGTGCATTGATTCGATGAAAGGAAAAAAAAACTCAAACTGGAGCACATTAGACTATTAAATTAAAAATTTATTCCAATTAGTACTGGGGGGACTGCTTTCTACCGTACTAAATTAGGCAACTGGGAATTAATGGCAAGTGAAAATCATTATAATGACAGTCTTTTTTTGGTAAGGATTTGAGAAAGTTTCTGACAGTGTCATCATGACCTCAGACAGTTTCAGTTGCTCTCTGTACTGAAGATGCATAAATGTTGATTAGTGGAAAAGGTCTTTGGAGTACTTTCTAGCAGAGCCAAGTCTTTCCTGACCTGAGGTCTAACTTGTCAGTGTAATAAGCTACCCATCCCCATTCGTTCAAATAGCAGACTTGTCACATGCTCAGGATGAGGAATTCTGTGACTTGATATATGATATTTAATGGCAAACCAGAGAGCCTTTAAGAAGTAAGTTGCTGATTCAGTGAGTGCATTTTTTTATTCACTGTCCTTTTAAACCAAAAATGTGCTATTTCTTTGCTATTCTTCATTATAAGCACATTATTTCTATTAAATTTATAGGAAGAATGGGAATTGTCAAAGAAATATTGCAGATGCCATTTAAACTGCCAAGCCACACAGTGAACAGAAATACAAGGAACCAGAACTGGGGGTGAAAGACCTATAAGCAGAGTGAAAAACAAGTTTTGTGCTTTGCTTTGTGGGAAATCCAGTACATAATTTTTTAGAATGTTGTTTTCTTCTGAATGACCAGACACTGATCCAGTTTCTACAATATGCATATAACATTAGAGTTCCTTATGCATGTATATGTAACATATGTTTTATGTAGCATTATTATTTTAACTTTCACTGGTTAGAATGCATCAGCAATTACATTTTCCCAGTTTCATAAACCTGACATCAGTCTAATTTGTAAACAGCTATGTTGACTCAAATTACTGAAGGATTGGATGTCCTACCAGCAAGTAACAGTCTGTGATGCAATTAACGTTACTAAGGATGAAGATGAACAGGGAGTTCATTGCTTTACAAAGGGAAGCATCTTCAGCATCTTCTTTAGGCTCTGAAGCAGTGATAAAACTAGTGCTGTTGTTGGGTTAGCCTGGACAGACAGGGCTGCCTAAAAGCTTCAAGACTAGTCTTAAGTATCTTCTCCTGTCCTTAGTTCAAGGAGTGTTATACCTCTCCAGGAGTGTTGTGTTCTCAGGTCTTTCCACTTCGCTCTGGCAAGGAGATCACCCCCTTAATAATGAAGTATTTGTAAGAAGGACATGCACATGTTAATACTGAAAGAGGTTGTTATCTTAAGCATCAAATAGTTTTGAAAGTACAAGGGAGAAGTAGCAAAGCCCATAAAATGTACGCATTGCAGAATCTCGAGCAAGTGGTTATGGTTTCTGTCCCTGTTAGATTCGGATACTGCTAGATACTGCTCCATTTAGATGGAGTGTTGTATTTTGTACTGCTGACAAAGCTTGTAACAGGTTATGTTGCTTCAAATTCCTAATTCACTGGCTGTCCAACTGCAATAACTAAAAAAAAAAAAAAATTAAAAAAAAAAATCTTTCTTCTGGACCAGTAATTGCCATTACAATTTTTCTTTAAAAAAAAACCAAAACAAAGAAAGTGGAGAAGAGTATGCACTAGTGGAAAAATGACATGAGCAGAAGCGTTTCTCAAAGAATGATATAAAACCCTGTTTACCAGAGCAGCCGTAGGCCAACGTTGCCATGGAAACAGAAGGAATTCAAATAATATTAGCAATAGCATATCTATTATATATTGCATTAATGACACTATAGTAAGGGGTCACTTGTGGTTTCATTTACAGAGCTCACTTTTTGGTGATTTATCGCCAATGTTACAGGCTAGAAATTAGAATTAGAAATGGAAGGTTCAGCCTTGAATTCCCTTTTAATAATATTGGGAAGAAAAAAGTATTGAATTTTCCTGTTACTAGAAAAAATATTTATTTAATCATATGTCTAGAAGAGTTTTGAGTTTTTTATATGCAGCAAGTTCTTAGTCTTTTCTTAGAAACAAAATCATACTCAAACCATAAAATAGATTATTGTCATTTGACATCCAAAAATGCTGACTCCAACAGTATACATGATACAACTAAAATTGGGACATTCTTTTATTTGCAAGAAAAATCAATCAGCCTTTGAGCTTGATTTGGGGAAATGGGTTTTGAATTCAACTGTGTGTACCAGATGAATGTGGCTGGTGCTGGATTGTGGCAAAAGGGTAAATTATTCTGATGTGGTTTGTCAGAACAATAATATTCTTTAAGTAAGAGTTTGATATAGGATGATAGTGGTTTATCATGATACTGAGGGTCTCCTTCGTGTATCCCCTGAATTTAAATGTTGTTTCTTTTGGCACTGAGGGCCTCACTAGTTCTTATGGTTATATCCTTTTTCTTTTGTTTGTTTTCCTCCGTGTGTACCACTGGCTGAGAAAAGGCAAAAATAAAATTGAAGATTGTTTAGCTGTCACAAAGCAATTTTGACCCTTTAAATGCTGGCCAGAACATTGACTTGGGTGCTCTCAGGACACAGACAAAGTTTCAACTGACAAAATGTTTAGACACAAGTTATGTGTTTAATTTGAGTGGTTTTGGAAAAATCTACCTCTCCATTCCATGTGCTGAATAATGTACTCACTTTTGTACTCACATCTTTAAGGTATATACAAATCAGCTTCAAAAAATGGTCTAAATGATATCCTATATAAATGCAGGATAGAGATGCTCAAGGAGCTTTTTCTGTGTTTGGCAGAAAAATCTGGCACAAGTTTAGAAAACTTTCCCAAAGCTATGTGATGATAATGACTGCACTAGAACGCTTGCATAACGCTTTGCCCATTACAAAAGCTGTAAAAACATTAACTAATCCACAAAGCAAATTACGTACTGCAGATGTATCCCTCTGCTGGGAGGAAAGCATATGTGTGTATGAGTGAAGGGGAAAAAAAAAATCTATTAAAGGAGGCTTTATTTGGTCCTTTTAAGCTTTATTGCATTTCTTTGACTGCATTTTCATACTTTCTAAAGAGTGGGTTTTTTTCCCTAGGATTCTGTTAATGAAATTGTAGATCGATGTATGAAAAATGTATACACCTTTTTGAACACAGAGAATCCAGTTGTCTTGGTTCTGTTTCCAACCAAAGTGAATCTGAGTGCTCTAGAATTATTTGAAAGAATGGCAAACAGTCTCTCAAAGTTTCTGGTGCGCATAAGGCTGTGCACATTTCAAATGTGGCTTTTACTTTGATATTCTTGCCAGAGTGAATTCAGGGTTAGGTGGTTGCTGTCTTTATCTGGTTTGTCAGAAGCTGATCCTTATCTAGGGTTGACTTGAACATGGATTTCAAATACTTAATAGATGCATAAAGTGTGCTAAAATTTAAATGCTGAGGGCATCTGTTGTCTCCTAGCTCTCTTAAGAGCTGTTTATCTGTGACTGTGTGGTGCAAGTAGGTATATGCACATACATGTGTGTAAGTGCATGTATTAAAGATGTCGAAAATGTGAGTGTTTAGGAGAGTGAGAAACAAGGCCAGTCTTGCTGGGATGTGAGTACTGGTGATGGCAGTGATCGTTGGCATTGCCCTCACTGAGGCTGTGGAGGCCAGGCTCCTGTACTCTCAGGTGTTGGAAACTGGTGCCAAACTGTGCTGCTTCTTCCTTCCTCATCTTTGCTCACTCACCCTTGGTGGATTTGTCCTTCTTAGCTTCCTCCACAAAAAGAAAGGGAGGGAACCTTATATGCCTCCCCTATAGGTTATCTTATTTTTGGGACCAGCACTAATTCTGATTCCATCACACACCTTTCCTACATTTTGTACCACCTTTGCTATCAACTTTCTGAGATTTTTTTTGTTTGCATGTTTTCCTGTACATAGTTTGGGCAAATATGTCACTGTCCTTTGTTTGAGTTTTTGGAACTAAATGTTATTTATGTTCCTGTGCTTAGCAGTGTTAAAAAATACTTATGTGTTGTTACCATTTACACTGTTAGTGGCATTACTGTGCTACAAAAACACTGACTTTGGCCCCTCTGTTTTTGTGGGCATATATCTGAGTTCAAGGCAAGCAAATACTGAGTGTGGCTTTGGTTACTCCTGCAAAGGTGAGTCCACTGACATTGACCAGTGTTATTACAGACAGGTTACCCTACTGCACTGTGATCAATAGCTGCATGTTATTGTCACCAGCTTTGTGGTGTTTGAATTGCTCCACAGAAGAAAATATATCCAAGACCTGCTGGCAGCATCTGCCGTTGCTATGTAGGAAGATAATCCCTTGTAGGTTTGCCGTGGGAGGTGGGCTAGTGACTCCTGACTGAAGTTCCCTACCCTATGATCTCTATGCTTGCTGTCCCGGTGACAGGGAAGCTGACTAAGAAGGGGAGAGGGTACACTGGTGCCATACATCAGCACGATGTTTGTTCAAATGCTTTTCCCTGTGGACTTCTGAAGATAGGTGCCACTTCCCTGTCATCTGGTCTTAACTGACACTGTGGCAGGACAGGAGCATGCTCAGCCCCTGTTCCTGCCACCAGTGGTGCCTGGGCTGGGCTTTGTTACACCTGTGTGGCTTCGGGGAGCTGACTGTGCTGTGGCTGAGTGGACCCTGTGTGGACGAGCGTGAACCTGAGACCTGTTAGGAGAGTACATTAGTTATAATCACTCAGGCAAAAGGAGCATCATTGCAGGCATTGATTTAATGCACAGGGCAGTGACAACAGTAGGACAGAAAATACTGCACTTCCCTTACACAACCAAAAGAGTGCAACGTGGAAAATACTTTGGAGAATAGTGTGATGGATCTGAGCTTAATAGTTAGACAGTTCCCTCCATTGCTAATTTTCTGTCTTTGGTTCTTAAGGGCACATTAATTTATAATATAAATGGGTTTTCACACGATAGCTACAGAAAATGTTCTTACTGAACATTATGACATTTACTTTTTTCCTTTGTAAAGTCTCTAATTTATTTGTATGGGGAATGGTTTTTGGGTGGTGCTATTCAGGAAAAAAGAACGCTTTTAAGCTGGTCTTGGTATATGAAAGTAATGTATAAGCTTTACATTTGATACAAAGATTTTAAAACTGTTGGCAGGGATTCCATGTTTTTAAAAGTTCTTCTGTTTGCTGGATTTCATGTACTTTCATTTTCCCTTTGAAGTGTGTGGGAGAGAGCAGAAGGGGAAATACTTCATTATGTCCATGAATTATTCAGGTACAGTTCGAGCTTCTAACATTACTTTAAATAGCTCAAGGTCTTTCTTTTTCCTTGAGTATGTCTCAGTTTTCATTCTTATGCTGATTGTATGCCGTGTTCCTTTGCTGAATACAATTTTGATGAAGTACTATCCTTCGGCAATCTTTAGAAATCGTTTCAGTCTTGAAATAAGTATTTAATTCTGATCTTTTCCAACATCAGATGTGCAGTGACCCTGAGGAGATACAGGTGAATTGTCATACATGTGACTTTACAAAAAATCAAATTATTCCCCCTAGAGTGTATTTTCTATGTACTCTTGCAAAGGCATTGATTTTAAATAGCCTCCCACATATATTTCTAGAATGAAGGAAAAAAGGATTCTATAATATTAAATATTAATACACTGTTATACTCAGAGAGGAATTTTATAAACCACATTTAGTGCATCATTTCAATGGGGAGGTATGAACACTAACTCCTTACCTTTTGGAAATGCCCCTCCCCCACCCTCTAATGTATGAAAATCTGTATTTAGAAAATAGTTAAGAACAATAACACAGAGGAAGGCAATCCAGAAGATGTCTAGAGGCCAATGTAGGGGGTAAGACAGACAAAACAGAACCCTAAGCATATTTTGAAAAGTGAATTTAAAATTTTGTTCTTGTGGTTCTGAAAACATCTGAAAATCCAGTGATTGCTGCATAATCCATTATGCAAAAGAGACATTTATTATTATTTCAGGGGGAAAAAAGCTTTAAAGAATTACTCCCTTCCCTGAGGTTTAGGACTTACCTGGTATAGTCGAAAGAGGCAGCAAAGTAGGATTACAGACAGTTGAGGAGAAATGCATCTGTATACAATAAAGGTGATGATGAAGACATGGGTTTCAGAGAGGGATGCCTGTGACCAAAGCTCATCTGCTCAGTTTGAGTTGCAGCAGTGGTGAATATTTTGCAAGGCACCCATAAGAGGAAGCACAAGTGACAAAATGCTTCAGAGGAAAAAAATAGTGGTTTTGCTGAGCATAGGTGCAAAGCTTGACCAAAATATATGTTAAAGATTAAAATGTAGTCAATATGTTCAAGTTCACGATAGAAAGGTTATATCAATGTGTTTATAACCTGAGTTAACTTTCAGTGGCTTCTGCGTATACTGTCTTCAGCCGTGGATATGTCTGAGAGAAATGTTTATGAACTGAGAAATTGCAAACACACCAGTGCTTCAGTCTTGTAGCTTCATTAAGTTGCTTGCTGGACCTCAGGTTCTCAAAGCCTTGAACCATCTCTAAGCAATAGTCAAGATTTTGTTGCAGTATTACAATACAGTAATGAAATGGAAATCTCAAATTGTGTCAAAGAATCTTGAAATACACTGGAAAATGCAAGGCCTGTGTGGTAACACAAAACACTGGTTAGGAAAAAAAACCATATATCCTCTTGCTCAGCAAAACAAGATTTGTCAGGGCCGAATCTCCCTCAAGATACCAGAATAGAACATGAAAACTATACAGAAACCGTTGAATATCATACTGAGCACGTTAATTAGAATAAATTATAATATAACATATACAACCCTCCAAAGATGCTGATAATGATAGAGAACATGTTTCTGTAGCCTTTAGAACCTTGGTTATTATTTCAATAATTATTTCATTTAATTTCAATTGTATAGGAGCAAGAAGTCTAGAATAAAAATGTGTGAAAACAAAGAAATTAATCTTTCGATTGGTGTCACTGATTACTGGCTGACTTAAATGGGCAAATTTGTTACCTAAACCCAATTCTTAATCTTGGTTTGTCTCTTAGTCATAAATACTCAGTTCTAAATGGATTTACCCTGCTTTGTTTATGTATATTGTGCAATTGATACAGTTTTGCTGGGTCCATGTGGAATTGAGTTACATTGCTTAACAAAATAATATGCTTTAGTGTATTTGCATATTCATATGTGTGTTTTATTACCATTTTTTAATACCAGAGTAGTCAATTTTTACTGTAATTCCATAAGCAGTAATTTCACTATGTATTTATATTTGTAAGATGATTATTTGGAATTATGATTTGAAAGAAAAAAACATAGTAAAGGACCCTTCATAAAGAAATGTTATTTGCTTTTTGTTATTTGATTAAGCCCAGTAATTGGAGACATGTTATCGTGTTCATTTTATATGTATTGACTACTATTTGTTCCAGCTTTCAAACTCATTTTAAGTACTGAACGGGTATACAAATAATTAAATACTTGACTATTGTGGAAAGGTACTGAAATTTATGTATTATGCATTAGATTTCCTTTGAGTGGTTATAGGAAGGGAAGCTGGAAAGAGAGACGGGAGATAGGGAGGGTAATAAAGGAGAAAGGAAACACCATTTAGCAACCCTGAGTAAACTTATTGTCCAGATACACATCATCTGGCTGGGAGGAACTGCATGTCTGATACATCTCTATCACTAAAATGTTTCAGCTTTTTCTGAATTCTATCCATGCAAATCACTGAGCATCTTTTCATACTAAAACTCTTCTTAGGTCATATTACTTAAGAATGTTAAGTTCTGGGCCCAGTCACAACTAAGTTGAGTATCATTGAGTTCAAGGAGCCCTGAGTAAGATACCTAACTGTTGGATGAAAATAGCAGTTTATACTTCTTGTTGTTGCTGAAAGAATTTTAAATATGGAATTTATTAGTAAGAAGTTACTGATGCCTTAAAATATTCTTGGATTAGCATTCTGTTCTGCTACAACCATTATCAGTTATGAAAAGCATCCTAAACCATTTTACTTTTGTTCTGCTGCTATTTATTCTGAATTAGTAATGTTTAAATTATCTCTACTAAATTCTTGTTTAAATAGAAATATTTAAATAGTAGTCATAGTTAATCAAGTCAACGGTGAAAAGGGTGGTTGGTAAACTGGGTTTACCAGTTTTTAAACTGGTTGTGACCTGTGTTGACCAGGAAAAACTGAGAGATGTAGGCAAATGATTGACTGTGTTCACATGCGCTTCTCACAAGTTGTGATCAACTTTGAGACTAACTAGAAGAAAAAAGCATCATCATGTTAATTTTGAATATATTATAAAGGCAAAATGATGATAGAAGTCAAGCAGACAGCAGAACTAGGAAGTATGTCTTAAGACTTCTAAGGGGCTATTACAGAGTTAATAAAGAGGTTTTTGCTACAATGTTCTGCCTCAACTAAATGGTTTGCCTCCTAAAATAAATGAAAGGTAGGCTACCATAAATAGACAACAAATGGTTCCATGAGACCTTGATGAAAGCATTAATTTCTTTTTCTTTAGGTAGCAAAGCCTTGAAGCTATTTACTTGGAATGCTCTTTAGGGCTTGATCTCTTTTATTTTTTTTTAATATTTAATTGCGTTATTCTTCAAAGGATGCAACATCGGTGGTGAGGGGGAGAACAGGAAAAAGGTCAAGAGATATTAAACTTTAAAAAAAATGACAATTTTTACTAATTGTCATAGCAACAAAGGAGTAATGGATCCTGGTGAGGAAGCAGAGGGGTGGAGGTTAGTGTGCACTCACAGTGGTACTGCTGAGCTGTTCTGTGACATTAGGCAGGTCATTTTAGGAGCCTGACTCTCTTATTTTCTAATTACATGTTTTCAGAAAATATTACTCAGAACAGCCCTGGGAACTTAACTAATGCTCTCTGGTTGGGTGGGATTTTATACATTTGTGAGTTTGGTTTTGGTTTGTCTCTGTGGAAGAACTCTGCCTGCAGGTGGGTGATCAGAGCAGGAAAGCAGCTGCACTGCCATCACTGACATCCTTGGCAGGGGAGCAGCTCTGTCAAACCCTCGTTCTTGCCATGGTGGAGAGTAGCTGCTCTAATTTGTTTGGTCCCAGTTCTGTCATTTGCCCCTTTATAAAGAACAAGTGAGCTTCTGGGAATAGAGGGAGACTATTTCCTCAGAGGAGCTACTTATGAGAAGAATAAACCTGGAGGAGCTTTTCTTTGTCACTGTAGCTTGCCCTGCTGTTGGTACAATTTAAGAGGCTGTAGGCAAGGCAGAGCAAGGATGCATTGGGAGGGCAGCTGGGAGCCCTTAGTTCAGTTGGACAAGAAGAGGTGTTGTGTTGAGCAGAGTGTACTTCAGCCTCACAGGATAGAGAGGATAGATGGAGCATGGTTTACCTCCTCTCTGGAGGTTGCAAGTGAAGACGATCCTGAAGTGCAACAATAAGGAGAAGGGTTGTGTACAAACATTTTCCTTTTGGTCTATCTTATACAGGAGTTTTTTTTAATTTAGAAACTGTGGTTCTGTTTGTGTTTGTTTGTTTTTTCCAAATCAAATGGAATTTGTTTCTTGATGAGGGCTGTGAATCACTGTTTTCACAGGCAATCTCCTAAGATTTCAGACCACGCATAAGTT
Organism: Manacus candei; assembly: GCF_025592945.1. NCBI lineage: Eukaryota > Metazoa > Chordata > Aves > Passeriformes > Pipridae > Manacus > Manacus candei. The sequence continues at coordinate 37,510,912 of NW_026138076.1, read as the reverse complement.
ACTGCACAAAATGTAGAAGATGCTCAATTAGCACAAAATCATACTCCTTACTGCTGGTATAGCTTATCAAAGAATTCTCAGCTTTATTATCAGTGTGGAGTCAGTTGGATAGACAAACCTGTGTACTTCAACCTTTTGACCTTTTACTTCTACTGCTATGAAAAACATTTAGCTGTTGCTTAAAAACTGCAAGGATTATTCTCATGGACTTTTTCTCCAAGTCTTTTTCTTACATTAATAAAACAATATATAAACAAGGTATGTTGTACTTTGAGTTGTTTAATATGCCATTTGCTCAAGCTTGAGCATCTAAATTTAAAAAGGGAGCAAAAATATAGTAATAGCAGTGTGTTCTGTATCTCAGAAGAAGTTTTCCTGCCCTGATAGTAAGTCAGGGAAAGAATGCAAGAAAAAGTCCTTGTGTTGCCTGTGTGTTGTTTTTGAAAGAGTTTGAAGAAATAATTATTCAAAAGAATTGAATTAGGTACAAGTGGTGAGTGTGAATAAGAATTGACATCTATTGTGGTGGGAAAAGACTTGAAAGAATTAGGGGGAACCGAAAAAAAATGGTTAGAACTGAAGTCAGGAAGGGCCCTTTACTAGTTTAATGTATGTAGCTGTTATATTTTTCTGCTTTCTATGCAGCAGATTGCTATATGGAGATCTCACAGACAGCTTGATACTTTGGGACAATAACCTGGCCTCCTTCACGCTGATTTGCTATGTTGTCTGGGTTACATTGATGTTGGGAGCATGTGAAATGTAAGGGGTGCCAGCATCTCATGCAGGATCTACTGACCTTTTTTGCTTGTGGGTGAATTGAAGAATTGGGCTATGCAATATTGCTTGTAGATTCAAACAAAATGCCAGCTGGAGAGTGCATGAATAGCTTTGATTAGATGTTGGTGACTGTGGAGAAAATCATAATATCACATCAAAAGAAATGACTTTAGAACAAAATATACATGGGAAGAAAATGGAGTATGACTATCACTTTTAATACATTGAGTATAGCCACTTGAGGTTGGTGGGGGCTAGAGAAGAAAATTACCTCATTGCTTCATTTTCCAAAGTTGCCTGTGGTGAGCATAGGAACAGGGAACAAGACAGTGAACTCTCCTGGTGTGTGTTGCCTGCTCCCTGGATGGCAGAGGAGAGGTTTTCTTCAGTCATGGCTCCCAGGGTGCCTCTCTGTCCCCTGTCAGCAGTTTGTCTCTTCTGAGACTGACTGTCATTCCTGTGTCTGGCTACCGACCCTGGTTTTCCAGGCAGGGCTTTGCGAAGGCTGAGCTAACACCATTTCATGACCCCAGATGAAGCCTAAATAGTGATATTGCTGTACTCGCAGTTTACAGAGTAAAGATATCTACCTGAGAAATAACTAGTCATTTTATCTCCTGAGAAGCTAATCCTGTAGGGATTAGGTAGTGTGAAAAGCTACTATTTTACTCTCTTTTAATTGTAACCCCTCTACCCATTTTATCTTTTCAGAGGATGCATTGTGTAAAGCTGCCTTATCTGTCTGTGGTTAAAACTTGGGAAATGGGGAACCTAAGCAGCTACACTTCACAGTCAGGCTTTCTTGTCTGTCTGTGTTAGCCTTTGCCACCCACAGAAACACTTAAAAATTCACGAGTTGGTAATTCATGCCTGAATTTCCTGTTTATCCTAAATTTGTGTCTCTTTATCCTTTGGATAAATAGAACAGTAAATCCCTCTTCAGAGTATATTGATAAGGGCAGGCAGTGCTTAGAATTTCAAAATTTAATAAACAAGTACTGATACTTTTATGTTGTGCTAAGAATAACACTTTTTGTCTTCATAAGAAGTTATGATTAGAGTTGCAAAGACACCCATCACTGAATGTTTTAAAAAGATGTATAAATGGTATTACTTGTACTTTGGGATTTTTTGGTTAAATATTTGAGATCCTCTACAAAGAGAGAGTGGTGACGAAAACATTTGGACAGTTGTTTCATACTGTTTTTCACTGGTCCAGTGTTTGCAGAAAAACTTTCTATAGCTCCTGCTTAAACGTATTTTCCAGATCCGATTGGTAATTATTTTATGCAGAGCAATATGGCTAACACATCTATCTAAATGTTTTTTGTTTGTTTGTTTTTTTTTAAATATATATTAGGATGTTTTGAATAACTTGGGTTCCTGTGAGTTGGATGAAGATGACCTAATGCTTGACTTGGAGTTCCTAGAAGAACAACATCACCATCGTTCTGGTAAGTCAGATAAATACTGACCCTCTTCAGTGAGGTACTATTATTCTAGAAATATAAAGTAAATGTTTTCAGTACAATTACTTGGAAATAAAAAGAAGTAATTTTTTTGGAAGGGGAATAGCAGTATGCATTTTGTTGTGTTATTTCTATATGTGTAATTGATCAGAAAAAATGCTCTTTACACTGCATTTGGACTTCATGTGGTCAGTTATGAAATGGAATTGATTTTTACAGCTATGTAAGAATTTCAGCGCCAAGGGCAGACCCATCTGTTTTTCTAGATACTTAAAAAGACTGCTGCCTACCCCAGGCATTTACAAAAAGAGCATTGCTGATATAATTGCAATCACATTTTGTGTGTGCCAGAATAATCTTCTGATAAAAAAGGTTTGACTTGATACGTGAGCGTAACTTGATCGTTTCTCTCATGGGTTGGTTAAAGCACTGTTGCACTGCCTTGATTAGTAGCAATAAACAAGGTCAATTCATAGAGTGTTCAGTACAGTTTTATAATAGGATTATGCAAGGTTATGCTAAGTTGTGTCACCTGACAAACGCTGCATTTCCTTTGGCTGTGATGTGGGGCAGTGTAGTGTCTAGTCAGTGAATATGAAAAGTCCTGCCAATGCAAAAGGGTTTGGAGAGTCTTAAATCATACATGAGATTTGTACTTGATCACAGGTAGAGTTTTGATTTTGTATTCTGTTGTGTTACTCTGTTTTTTAAGCAGGAGTAATTCTCACCCTCTCTTTTACTTGCTGTTTTCTGACCCCTGTTTGTCCATTCACCCACATAGGTGCCAATAGTGCCCATTCCTGCAGACTCACGTGAAAGTGGGGTTTTTGAGCCAGGTGCTGGCTGGTATGTGCCATCTGCAGTTTTGGACCCTTCTTTGATGCAAATTTAGCAATGGTTACAGTTAAACTGCTTGAATTATGCTCTTGTTTCAAATTTTCTGTGTATGATTATTCTGTGAACATATCTGAATTATCTGTATGATAATTCTGTTTAACCATTGTACTGTGCTTTTTAAACTTGTCGGCATATCTACTTATATGATGAAACATCTATTTTATTTGGTAGAGATTGTGGAGGGTTGTAGCAGCAATATGTGCATGATCACTGTTTCCTAAATTACTGGGAGTTAGGATGCAACAAATGAACTGCACAGAAAAGGCCCTTTCTAACCTGGACTGAATAATGCTATTAACTGGTTGCAGAAAGTCAACGCATGGGAAACATGCTTCAAATAGCTTAAAACAAACGTTAACATTTTATAAGAAATCATAGCATTTTGACTTCTTTATTCCCTGGACCTCTTGGAAACAAATTAACTGGCAGAACCATTTTCCATAAATAAACTTCCCTAACATGTTGCACTTGGCCTCACATGTGTTTTCCTCCTTTTTTTATGTTTACAAAGCACTGAATTAACAGTGAAGGAAAAGTCATGTCCGGTGTATGATTACAAAGATTTATAGCGGCTTCTGGAACAACTGAGATCATAATGCCTAAATGACATTATACTTGATAGAGAAGTAATTAAGATGGAGATGTGATATGACACATGATCTTTCTACTCTTGGCTCATTATCCAGAGCAAATGAGGTGCTTTTAAAACAGAGATCTACACTGCCCTTTGAAGAATGGTGACCATTTCTATTCTGAGCAGTAATGTAGAGACTTATGTTGCAGTGTGCACATTGTCTTTAAAAACAAATGTGTTTATCTTAGTAATATTTGCTCTTTGATTTATTTGTTTCGTGGTGGGTCTGTCTGCAAAAAATTTAGGATTTGCCTAGCCATCACTGTTGGTTTTGAGTCATTCAGTTGGAAGAAAGAGTTGGTAGGGTAGAACCACAGTATAGGTTGACACAATAAAGCTGATGTCTTTATGTTGTGTTAGGATTTGGCACAAAATGATTAGTGTGATTGTAAATCATCCTCTTAATTTAAGATATTGAGGTAAGAGGCTTGATTTGCAGAGTTTTTTAGCATTTGCATACCACTGCAGTACAGAAACCCTCTGAGTTAGATACTGACACCTAAACACTTTTTAAAAGTTGCTTTTCTGATTCCTGTGTTAAGCTGTTACCCACTTCCAGGATTTAAGACTTTTCAACCAAAATTCTTTTTAACAGTTCCAAGTCAATCCATTCCCTGTTTTCACTTTCGAGCTTGCTTGTTTTTTTTCAACAGGCCTCTCCATTCCTACCTAAATAGAATTCTTATAAACTTCTTCAATTAGAATACATAATCAAATATTATTGATGTGATTTTTTAAATAGGCACTGGAATACAGAAGTGATCAAGTGATCAAGCATTTTGAAGATATACAATTAGTGTAATGCAGAACTTTAACCTTTTAAAAACTCAGCAAATTGAAAGTGATCATATTTCTGGACATGTACATATAAGCTCTTTCAGGTAATTGGGAAGCACTCTGTCTTTTAAGATCTTTAATCTTACCCCTTTCAGAAACAAGAGGACAACAAATTACACACAGAGAATGAACCAGCACTTATTATTCTAATTGAATTTGAATAAAACCAAGGGACTTCTTAATTCTTTGAGTATGTGAGTGGCCTGAAGAGTAGATGATTTTCCATAATTTCTGGTAGTAGTAGGTTTGTTGAACTCTTTATAAAGGCTTCTTTAAGATGGTGGGCTTGACAGTTTACCTGTGGCTTGCCTCACTAAAATTCAGTCAACACAATCAGACATACAGGTTTGTGAGCCTTTTTTTCCCTACTGGTATGTGCTGTCATATATAAGATTCAACCCTATGTTATGTCAGCTTTACGTATTTCAGTGGTTACTGTATTTGTTTACTTTCCCAACAAGTTCCTTGTGTTTCTCAAATACTTGAAAGGGATCTTTGTATCTGATATTCACATGTGTATCATACTGAAGTCGTCTGGGAGTGTTCTATGTCTGTTATAAAAATGAAGGTGTTTGAGTGTAAAAATATGATAGAAAATGCTGTGTCTTGCATGGAAAGGTTAAAATTATTCTCTTCTGGAAGTCAGAGTTATTAACACTACTGTGACTATTTGTAGTACAATAAAAATCCTGTTGATGTTCTACATACTGATGCTGATTATAGCATTTATTTGGCTAAGGCCTGCAGTCCTACAGCCATATTACAATTCACTTCTGCCTCATTTGGCTCCCAGTAAGCAATTCTCTGGGGAATTACTGTAGGGAGAAATGTTCCAAGAGAAGCTCCTTTCAGTATTTTAAAAAATACATTGAAATATGAAGAGGTATAATTTTAAAAGAATTCAGTTCTTTCTTCAGTTGTTGCAGAGGGATAACTAGGGAATAGCTAAGGATAAGTAAACTTCAAAAGCCTATGAAAATCTTTAATGAGAAATTATACAAATACAAGGCCTAACATTGCATTTTTAACTTGACTATCACAAACTATTCCTTGGTCGGGAGGCTGTACACAGCAAGCTGTGTCATTGAAACATAATGATTCTGAAGCATAGTGCCACAGTTAATAAATACAGTTGACTGGTTAATGGCAAATTGAGAAAGTCTCTTAAATGTTATAAGAAGTTTTAGTTTTTTAGAAATTTTTTATTTAAGACACGATTTACAGTATTTTTCACATTTAGCTGCTGTGGTTGTAAAGAACAGTATTTGCCAGGGTGAAGATATGTCTTTGACTTTGTACTGAAGTTTACAATATAATAATAATTTAACAAAAGAATTGTATCATATCAATCAACCATAGTTTTAGGGACCATTTATGAATAGGAAATAAGATTCTATTGGAAGGATTTCTGGGAGAAATGGCTATTAAGGAGTTTTTTAAAGAGGAGCGAGGAGCCAGTTGGCAGGCAAGGAGACATTGTTCCAGAAAGTGGAACACTGTATTAATTAAAATAAAGATTAGAAAGGAGAAAGAGGCAAAGATCTGTTACCTCTTTCATTGTTTGTGTTTGGTTTTTTATTTATTTATTACTCCAACTCATTTTTTACCTGTGTTCTTATTCTATCCTCTCAGCTTTTCCCTAATGAACTAGTTGCTCTCCAGCAGCATCCTCATGAAATAGGGTTCCTGCAAAAAGGTGCTGTGAACCCTGATGAGTACTAGAAAATAATAAAAAAACCCCCCAAACCTTTTCTCTAACCATGCAATAGAAGATAAGGAGATACTTGCAAACCTCAGGCAGATGCTTCTACTTTGGATGTAGATTTCTGTGCCCTGCTATTCCTAGCACAGCTTCAGAAATCTTGAATACCCTCACTTCTGACCTTCTCCCTGTGAGTTTACTGCTTTAATTTACTGCTTTTGCTTCTATTTTAAAGGCTGTATTGTCGAGATAAAGAATGTAAGACAGAGACATTTTATTATCCCGCCTAACACAATTGCTTTGAAATTGAATAAAATAATATTTATATAGTACTTAGTGAGTGGAGAGCACTACAGCATACAAATTCAAAATACTAATCAACTTGATTCGCTGAGAGTTTTGCCTACTGTTCTTAAGCTGGAATGCTTAAAATTAAGCATAATATGACATACATGATGAGCCTTGAGGGTGCCTTTTTATTGCTCTAGTAAATTAGACTTTTAAAACATGCTACAGCGTTGATTTCCTATTGCAAAATAATGAAGTTAGTGGTTTCTGTAGCGGGAAACTATTGCCGGTTTATAGAAAGTGACAGCATTAATTTAACCTCATTCATTTTCCTTTTCCCTCATGAAACAAGATGTATTTGATTCCAAGTATTGATTAGTCAAATGTATGAGTAAAACTTTTATATTCAGTGGTATAAGCAGGGGGGAATTTATTCAAGTAATGCACATTAATGTACATGAGTTGTGTGCTTGTGTTGTGCCATAGCTGATTGAAAACCGAATGGTTTTATACAGTTAGTTGTCATTAAATCAGGACTGCAGTAAATAGTAGCCTTTTCTGAAAGTTCACAAAAGCACAGCTCTCCAAGGGCTTTTGTAATTTCTTAAGTGTTTGCCACAAGTGTCATAAAACCTGTGCCCTGCCTCTTCTTACAAAGCTGTGTGGGTGTAGCTGGGATTTGTAGCGAGTGATTGGGCTGAAGTCAGGGGCGCTGCTTGTGGCACCGAATATTAAGCACATGCACCTGTCTCCTCCACATCAGGCTCCACACTATGCAGTGACTATTCATGAGGGTGATATTGATTAGCTGTATACCCAGACTGGCCTGCGCATCCATCATGTTGTAGCTTGAATGCTTGCTGAATAGTTTTGAATAATGTAGCTTGCTAAATTTTTTAGAAGAGATTTGTCTTTGGCCAGTGCTTCAGCCATTTTGGGTTTAATGCCTCAGCCTCAGCTGAAAAGCTGTAATCCAGCGTATACAAGAAGGATGGCAACATATTTCAGAAATGAAATTATTTTCTTTATTTGCTGAAAAAAATGGATCAAAAGTGGAAATACAACAGTGTACTTTATAATCCATCTAAATATTATTCAACTCTCAAAAAACCAAACGCTTTCAGAGATGGGCACATTTTGATCAAACCTGAGTTAAGATCACGCCTGTTAGAAACATTTTAAGTGTGTTCAGAACTCTGTGGTAATACATGTTTTCGTAGTTGCTCAAGGTTTATGAATGAAAAAGAGTATATGTGACTTGACAAAGTAACTTTCGATGGCAGTGGCTCTTATGTGCTCTCTCTATATTTTCTTCTACTAGTGGATGTTGAGAAAGAAGGACCTGTTCTGGTGTAGCTTTATGTTAATATAAATGAAAGGAATGAGCATATGAAGCTCTGATGTAGTAGTATCACTCTTATACTGTAACATTTGCTCATGTATACCTGATAAAAAATAGAAAAATAGTTATTAAATAGATGTTCTTTATGTTTAAAATGCAATGCTGTGGTATATTGTCTACCTGGCACTGTCAGTAATGAGCAGGGAGAGGCACATCTTAGTGAAGTTCTTGGAAACTGTGGGCTCTAACTTTGTAATGTGTTTGTATTAGACAGTTTTTATTTAGTGCCCATTAGTGACATCCCAAGCATAGTATCTAGGGCTAGAATCATAACACAAATACGTATGTGTATAAAAAAAAATCATTTGACAGATTACTGCATGACTCCAAGGGCAAGGTAGGAATAGTGTTTTGGTTTTTGACTGGGACACACAACTTAAACAGACTTATTTAAATGTCAAATTACAGCAGCATAACTACAATAGGTATTATCAGCCTCACCAACAAAAACAGTGCATTTGTTTTTTAGAAAGAAAAAGACGAGAATTTATATTGTATTTCTTTTAAATCCAGCTAGCTTGCAGATCAATTGCCATCAGCACCCAATCAAACTAATATCACTGGGTCATTACACCAACAATTTAATTAGGTAGTTGCTGAGTTATTTTGAATATAATGAACAAGCTGTGTGAAAATTCTGTGGTGAGTTTGAAGCTCCTCCTGTGTGTATTAATTGAATGTACTAATGATTTTTGTTAATTTTTTAATGGAGGGTAGGAGTGCAGAGCTAAGATGAAACCCCTTTGGTCTTTTGGTGGGTTTTTTTGACCAGAGTGGGAAAAATACAGATGTTGTTATAGAAAAAGTACATAAAAATGTAGTGGTGGTAGTGGGTCATTGACACTGATAGTTACAAACTGTAAACCAGAAATAAATTTACTTGATTTTCAGATGTGAAACATATTTGAAATGTAATAGGGGAATAGAAAAATGTATAAGTTATACTACTTGTTTTGGCAGCGAATCACTGAAAGTCAGCCCCTGGCTGAGGTGGATCAGCTGGGATTCATTGCCACTGTTGCCCTGCCCGAAGCAGGGGGGTTGCAAGGAGCCTTTGGCTCTGGGGCCAGTCCTCAGCCAGCTGAAGGGTGGCTCCTGGCAGAAGCCGGGAGTTGGCATTAGTTTCTGTGATGGACAGCGTGGGCAGTGAGCTTTGACATTAGCACAGCTGTCGTCTGGATAGATGGTATCCACTTTTGTAAGATGGTGGCAACAGCACAGGAACTCAAAAGGGCCAAATAGCACTGGCTAGCTGTTTTTCCTGAGATTTTCTAGCAAAGCAGATGTCCTGCTTGCAAGCAGAAGTTGTCTCCAAGAGTTTAATAAAGTGCCCCTGTAATCCATTGGTGTTTGTCAGTGCAAGGAAAGCAGATTTTTCAGAGGTTTTAATTTGCCTTTAAATAGAAAATAGGACAAAAAGATCCTGACTATGTATTTTTATCAGACAGCTACTTTGAACTAGATACTAGATATTTAGGTAGTTTGAATGTATTGTTCATTAATGTATTGTTGGCAGCAAGTTATGTTTCTGTGTTTATAAACAATGACATATTTTGATTTTTATTTGGAATTGGACACTCAACTCCTTGAGCTATTTTGAAAGCTTTGCCATTGCCAAATACCACCTTTTAGAGTTGTATCAGATCAGGTTGAACTATAACTGCATTTTAGTTTTCTGCCTTTACAGTTCATTTTTGAAATGTGTAAAAACATTTTGGTTTATATATACATGTTTTAACAGAATCAAGTTTGTAATGGTAAAATAACACAGAACTCTGTGCCTCTGCCAAAAAGGATGTTCATAGATAATTTAGCTGATTAGCATCTTGCATTGTCACTATGAATTTTGGACAATAAGATAATAAAAAAGTAAGTAGTACTAATAATGAACAAAATAAAAACTGATGTGTGATTTCACTACGTTAATTACACCACTATATAGATATCTTAATACCAATTAAAAGGGGAAGTTCGTATAAGTTTTTATTTTTGTAAGAGAAAAAGACTTGCTGAATAAATGCCTGCAACTCCTCCATCAAAATTCTTGTCGTGAAGGTGAGCAGCACAAGCCAGAACTGTGACCAGCCTGATTTCACATGTACATCTGACGTCCCACATGGCTTTGAAGTATGGAGCAGACAGTCACATGCAACTAGTTTCTACGCAGCTAGAAGAAGTTAGAAACAGAGGGACTTTTATATTTTGGGAAGGACATATTCTACTAAGCTACACATTTCCCCCAGAAACATCGTTTAATAAATATTGCACAGTAATGGAGTAACTTAAGGTCTCCAGAGAATGAAATAAAACTTGTCATCTTCTAAACTCTTCTGAAAATTATCTACAGCTTCTGAAAGAGCACTGGGCATGGAGGAAAAGGAGTTTTTGCAGGCTTTACAGTGAAAGAATGGGTAACATTATTAAATAAGAAGAACATATTTGTGTTAGTCAGAAATAACCATTGCATGCTTGTGGCTGGGCATGTGTTAGGATTCTGATAGTGGGAGTTACTGAAAGCAAAGAGAAGAAGAAATAATGACTAGAGAAGTTAGTATTAAATTGGAATGAAACTAAATAGAAACCATAGGCTGTATAAAGATAGTCTGCCAGCATCTTGGAGCATCCTGGTCCCTATTCTGGAAAAAAAATACTGAATTTTGAGAGTCCTGTTTCTGTTCTGTTATTTATGTAAGTGGACGGTGCAGTTTCCAATTTTAATTGAGGGGAAAAAACCCCAAACCCTGCAACCGCTACCAAATTGACTTTATCCTAAACCTCTTGTAGTGTATTTTACTTTAAAAGTTGAGTTGTGAACAAGCCTAGTTCATGAGCTGCAGGAGGAGTGTAACACTAACTTCTAGCTGTGATTGCCTCAGAATATGTTTAGATCATGTCTAGTATATAGATAATTGGCCTGTGATGTGTGTTCTCAGTGGATCAAGCAAAATACTTGGTTTCCTGAGCAAATTAGAATTTTTAGCTCTTTTTTTTTTTTGGTGTGGAGAGATGATATATTCAAATGGTGGATATATGTTAGCTTCCTATCTGACTGTTATAAATTTTATTAATGATATGTACTTGTAAATCCTACTCAGCTAAATGGAGCAGCATCACAGAGCATCACATCATAATTTAGATGCCAAGAGATTTTTTCTTCATAAATAGACAAGAAGAGCAAAAGAGCACAGTCCTGAACTCCAGGGTCATGAAAGAATACTTTGAGTGAGATGCATTTGTATGGTTATCATGGAGCAATTAGAATCAGAGTCTGTATCTCAATTTCCTGCTCTTTCATAATTATAGTGTGACATTTAGTTACAAATACTTATTCATATTGGTATGCTCAATCATCATTTACTGAAAGAACCAGGACAGTAATTAAATTAGGCATACTACCTTTCTTCATTCCTTTGATTTTATATGTATATTGAGATGAAACATCATCTTTAATGATATCTGCAGGCAGAAAATAAATGCAATAATAAACGTTATGACAAATCAAAGCATACCGTCCTATTTAAAGCAATTCTGCATTTTTAGATGGCAAAGTTTAAGTAGGATGCCAAATACTGCTTTTTTTTCTCAGGCTTTGTGAATTTACAAAGATCTGGACTGGATGTCTTGCCAAAATGGAGATGTGATGAGAACTTGAAAGGAGCATGCTCTTTCTTCTCAGTTTCCTTTGAGAGATTAAGGGACTAAGAGGAACAATTATGATCTCACAATTATTCTGCAGAACAGCCATTATTCAGTTTATATAAAAACAACTTGACCTTCCATACAACTTCTGCAATGATCCTACTTCAAGGACAGACCGAAACTGTATGTGTCTAGAAAGTGTGAGTTAGTGGTGGCTTTTGACATTATGAAATATTTATCTCTGGGATCATTGTAGCTTCACTCTTAGGTAAAGAAAGAAATGGTAGTCTGATAGTTAAAACTTCAGTCTGGGTCTCCTGGGTGGAGCTGGATTCTTTGATGCAGATTTCCAGTGTTACCCTGGGCTAGTCACTTAATTTACTTGTAGTACTTAGAAAGTGGTACTCTAGTAGTCATGGGGATTTGGCATTAAAGTTTGAGAGATCCTCAAGATACTATTGGGATGCAGCTGCATTAATAACTTAGAGTCATTACAGTCTTTAGAGGCCAATTATGTTCTGTTTTGTGCCTCTTCGTATGTCGTTCTAGGAAGTGGAGCAGACACTACCATTGCTGTTGCTGGTGTGTCCACTCCTGTTACTGCTCCTCTTACTTTTTATTTCCTTCTGCTGAAAAAAAATCAACTAAAAAATCAGCTAAAACCTGGGCTCAAATATAAATGACTTTTTACATCTTTCAAAAGTGTACCTACTGTCCATCATTACAGATTGAGTCCTATCTGCTGTAGTGTTTGAAAATATTAGGTGACTTTGTTGTTGTATGTCTTTCCCTGAATCTCTTGTGATGAGAGAGCCTGTTGTCCCTTCTTTTGTCTCTGTGAGGGTTCTGTCAAATACTTTGTATTATTTGGATTTTGTTGATATTTTTTTCCTTGTTTTTGTCTCCAGCTTCTCTTGATGGAAGAAGGAATTGACAAATAAATGCCATGCAGGCAGTAAGCCCTGAGATTTATTGCAACCTAGGTTCAGCTTTAGGAGAGGGATCAATATGTAGCAAATGCTTCGGAGGTTGGTCGGGGGGGTACATTTAGTTCCTGAGAATGTTTTGTCCTCTCAGAGACCCCTAGAAGAGGCCAGTATTTTTGTATTTTACAGCCTAGCTAGTTTTCTGCAGTATGTTTTAAGAAGGATATTGTACACCTGTCTTTGCCAAGGGAACAATGTGAGATACATTCTGAAAAGTAACCTTGAAGACAATTTTCTGGTTTCACCTTCTGTACTTAGGCTTATTTTAGAAATGTTCAATCTGACCCAAAGTGAATAGCACCTGGGTTTCCTTCTCACATGCCAGATATCAACATTCTTCCATGCAACCCCTTAGTGTAGGGAACAGCTTTCAAATGGAAGTTTGTCAAAGCACCTGCTTGCCACCGCCCCAGTAGCTTCTCCAAAAGACAGTGTGTTCTTTGCACCTACTGAGTGTGACCTCGGTGTTACTGGGTTTGGGGCTCTTTTTTCTCATATCTTTAGGAAAGGGAGTCTGTTTCCAGTTAAGATTTAAAGGAAAGTGTGGTTGCAGCTGAAAATATTTAGAATGAGCTTTTGAGTATGAGAAACAAGTGTTCTCTTGCGGGATGGATAACACATGTATACATGGATCTGCAAATAGCAACTCATGCACCAATTGTTATTACACTGAATGTATGGATATGCCTATAGTTTTCCTTTTTCCCCCCCACAGAACTAAGCATTTATCAGTTTGATATTTAAAGAGTTGCTGAACCATGCATTAGTCTGTGAAAAGTTGATTGCCAGTAAAGGTTTCTCAATTTCAAGAGCGTAGTCTGATGAATGGGTAATTTGAGAGCTTCTTGAATTTTGCTCTATGAAAAGTTTCTCTTTCACTACAAACAATGGTGAAACTGAAATTCTTTCACATCTTCACAAGTAAAGAAAAATCAACATGTTTCTGAAGGCAGTGCATTGCAAACTGGGGAAAGAGATTGCAGCAAGTTGTGGTGAGTAGTGTGGTGTTAGGGTCACATACACTGCTGATAAAATAAGCAGTTGCTAAAGCAGAGAATTCTCATAAGAGGTAAGAGGGGCTGGGATGTAGACAGGGGTGCTGGGCAGACAGAGGAACTATGCTGGTATCTGAGGCATCCACAACTATGCATGTGAATCCAGAGAGTGGGATGGGGGTACTTTCACTAGTGACCTTCAGTCTTCACCAGCCCAAGAGGAGGAGGGGACCTATCTGTGCTTGCATCCTGTACAAGTTCTGTATGTAGGCACTATTGCAGGCAGCACCTTGTCTGTGGCAGTCTGTGTGTCCGGCCACGTCAGTGTCTTGTGCTTTAAGTCCTCACACTCAGCTTTTGAGTGCTAGTGACACTTGTAACAGAGTAACTGCTGAATCTGGAATGGTGGGAAATAAAAGACAAAATTGATGGTAAATAAGTGTAGTGCTTTTTTTTTTTTTTTTTTTTGGATAATGTGCTCATTTTTTCTTCCCTTTCTAAATATTTCCAGCTCTGGAAACATAATTTCCTAAAACATATGTTTTAGGAAAAAGGATTAAAGCAGTGTCTTTTCAAAGGTTAAGAAAACCAGAGAGACCCTAGGACCCGAGAAACTGTTATGGGAAAAAAAAATTTTTGGTAGTAAACATCTCTTTGTTATACTAGATTGTGAATTTGCTGACTGTCAAAAGCCCAGGCACCATGATTAACCTGTTGAAGATCTTCCTGACTTGATCAATTTTTTCTCACAGAAGTTTTTCTTTATAAAAAAGCAATTTACTGTAAAAATACACTTACTTGAAGGTTGAAAAGCAGGCAGTAGATAAAATGAAAGTATAGCTGTGCTGTAATATTATTTTTGTGCTTTTCCCCAAAGCTGTTAATTTCACAGAAAATAGTTTTGACAAGTCTCTGTATTTCTGATACATTTTCTCCATGAATAAAACACGAAATAACTCTATTTCTAAGGTTCAGTTTCATTGTTTTCTTCCCTACTTAATCTTTAATTTGTTTGACTTGTTTGGAGATTTTTGCAGGATTGGGGTTCAGGAAAAAGTATTCTTGATACTTCTTAATATAACATTACTGACATGATGTACTTGTAAATTATAGGGTTTAAGCTAGAATGACATAAATACATTACTCAACCATCTTATTGTCAGCGTGTGTTGGATTAAATGCAAATAGCTCCTGGTTCTGAGGATTTTCAATCAAAGCCCCTCAGCTTGCAAATGCAGCATGCTTGTATTCACAGACTCTGCAGAGCTGTGTGGAGTTACATGGAGGAGCTGGTGACTGTATCATTGTGCATCTGGAAGGGGCACTTTTGGCTATGGAAGGAGTTTGACCAGGCAAAAGGCATTACCTTGTTCTGAATTTTTGTGGAAACTCATACCATGATCCTTTGACACCGAGTTATCACAGGTGGTAAAGAGTAGGGGTAATTAGAAAGGGGAAAAGAAATGAATAGAGGTAAGAAGGAAAAATGGTGTGGAAAAAAATTCTCACCTTTAGCTTCTGGGAAAAATAACATGCTTTGGAATGAAGTTGCTCTAAATTTGGTTTGGAATGATATATGGGAAGCAGCTTAAAATAGTTTTTCAAACTCTCTTAGCTTTCAGATACCAGCAGAGGTATTATTTTGTCCCTCTATTCTGAAAAGAAATCAACAGGTTTGAAAGAAATCCAGGTGGTGTGCATCTTTCAGGCTGCAGGGGTCATAAGCAGGGGCCCTCTAATACAAGTGTGCCTGCTGCGTGTGCTGCTCCCCTTGCTCCCCATGGCAAACACAGAGTAAGAAGTTATGGAGAGGTAAGTTATGTGGTCCATCTAGTGTCACAATAGCCTGGACTCTTATCTAACCTGCAAGAAAAGCTCTTGAGGTTTTCCCTTGGAATACAGGAACAATGAACCACTGAATCAGCTCAGTGGCAGGTGCCAGGACGGAAGCAAAGGGTATTCAGAAAGGCCAGAGGAGATGGGAGAAAAGACTGCACTTTCTTACAGTGGGAGAATTTATATTTCCCATATTTTTTCATTGTAAAGGAAGACACTTCCAGTTGTGTCAGTTTTTTCTTAACCAGAAGTGAGGTTGTCTTGTTTCCCCCTTCACAGTCACATTTGGCTCATTTTTTCCTCTCTTCTTACCTGCCAAGCTTTCTGTACTTCGCTGAAATATGCAGGAGCTTGTATTACCTTAGGTGACACTTGGATTTATTGTGATTGCAACTTTATAAAATAAGATACTACTTTTGCAAATTCAGCTCATTTTAGAGGTGTTGTGCAAAAAAACCCACTTTACTTGTTCATCTTGAACTCTTCTCTTAGCCTCATTCTGCTTGCTTTCTATTAAAGAATTGTGTTTTGATGGGATTCTTTCTACTATACATTCTTGTTCAAATCTCATGTTGAGATATGAAATGCAGACAACGTATATATTTTCAGCCTTTAGTCAGTTCTTGATTTCAGGTAACAGCTTAGTCAAGTAACAGTATATATTTTGAAACTGTAGGTCAAAGGTGGTATTTCTTGCTTGTTTTCAAGTTTGAAAATCCAGACAACTGAGATAACAGTTTGACAGATTTTTACAGCTATAATAACGGAGAATTCTGTCTCCCAATAGACTATTTTGTTTCTCCTATTGTAGAATAGAGTCACCATGATTATTTAATAATGCTAGTTATATTTATAAATTATAGTTGGTAGAAGTCCTTGGAGATCAGTCTACTTTCTAATAATGTGGAATGAATTGTCCTTATAGTCATTGCTGCAAAAATATATTTGAAATTTTGATATCTCATAAGGATTTAGGTCACTGCATTTACTGTTCAATTTCCTGTCTATATAAAGGATGATTCAGCATGTTTTGAATTTACCACTTATACCTTTGATCTATCTTTGTTAAGTTCATTATAGATTCAGATTTATTCTCTGTTTTTACTCATTTGTGTATATGCATGTTCGCTAGTTTGTGGGAAATACATTACTAGTGTATCAAAGAGTACTAGAAAAAACATGTTTTTCCTTTGGGAAAAAGGAATTTTTCGATGCTTCAAGAATTTACTGTGAGAATGTCTCAGTAGGGAATTAAGCATGTATCTAGCCTAAGGCATATAACTATCTCCATGGAAGTCAGTGGGATCATTTGCTTCAGATTTAAGCTCATTCATAACTGACCTTGGTTTTTGGAGCTTGAACTCCGTTCATCTTAGTGCCTCCTGTGAGACTGACTTTTTAATAGCTATTCAGTTGCTGTCATTTGCTTAAATACAATTATGTTGTGGCTTAAAGTATGTGTGAGCACAGTATTGCTAACATGGTTGGTAAAAGACTAAACTGTGTAGTCCACCTGAGAAAATTTATGGTTATAAGTAATATATGGACTAATGTGGGTAATGATTATTTTTCCTAAAATAGTTTGGGGATGCCATCTATCTGTTTAATTTCATGTGTTTTCTACACATGGATATGAAAGAAAAAGATTTGAAGACACTACAAAATTTTTGTTTTGTTTTGCAAGGAAAATTAGAGTTGGTGGCAAAGCACAGTCTGCTTATTTAAATTAAAATGTTAATATCTTTTCAATGAAAAAAATCCTTCAGAAAGTACTCTTGTCTGGTGAGGCTTAGTCCATACAAACTCTGCTATTTTCCCAAAACAATGAGGGCATAATTCCTGGCTAATTCTTAATCATCCAAGCAGAGTAGAAATAGGTAGTAAGAAGACTTTACTCCTGAAGAAAAATTTTATTAAACCGTTTTATTTTTTTTATAGCACTCAGTACACTCAGTAGTCTGAGAGACCTGGAAAAAAAATATGGGAGTGGGAGGGGAACCCCACAGCAAAAATAACTTACTCAGTGTTCATTTTGGTGAGGTTCATTTAAAATCTCAGCATGCCTTTTAACCCACCAGAGTCCTGTTTAAGAAGCGATCTGAGATCGGTTCTTTAATATAAACCAGAAAGAGATTAGAAGCTGATTAGGTCCCTCACTATCTCTCGTCTTAAATAAATTAATTTGTTTCTCTTACATAAATATCGTGCCTTGATATTTTGCAACCCTCAGAAGAAATTATTGGAGCCTATCTTACTTATTGTTCTAGTAATTTCAACTAAGTCAGCCTAGAAAGTTGCATGGTCTGGGTCTCTCCCTTGTCCTTCCTGGCAGCCTTGATCACATGTGTAGGTTCCTAAATAACTAAAATAATCTGAATAGGGGATTCTTAACAAGAATATTTGATTTTTCTTACCTAACCAAAGACCATGATCTTACAGTTTCATTTCTGAATTTTGTATCTTGAGCATGTATTTTCCAATAGATTTTCCCAGTGGGTGACTAAAATGATACTGCTGCTTTCTTCTCTTCCACACAAGAGTTTTTGAGCACAGGACTTTTTTTAGGCTTTTCCATCTGTGACATGACCTAATATGAACATCTAGAATAGCTGCACTGGGAAAAATTAGCCAAAACTCAGTGAAAGATTTTTATATGAGGTTATTTTGTAAGAGCTTGTGTGCTGTGGAATCAAATCGCAATTTCTGGAAAAGCAGTTCTGTCTCAGTAAGCAGAAGCTGGATCTGGATCTACGGTGTTTTAATGGCATCTTAGCTCCTACCTGATTATATAGTCTGTGCCGTTAAGTGCACAGACCTTTACTCCTTACCCTTCTGTTTAGGTACCAAGTAATCAAATAATTTATAGAGGTATTATGCACTGATTGAAATGGTTTTATGGAGTTAGGGAGTACTGATGGTTCAAGTATCAGATGTTACGATTTGATAAAAATGAAAATACTGTCCGTATTTTCTTCTTCTGATGCAGTGCCTACATACACTAAAGAGGATATGTATGGATTAAAAAAAGGGGATTAGGTATAGACTACTTAAAGGAGGATCTATGAAGCCATTGTTCTTTAGGTTGTAAGTGATGTGGTGAGTGGTAATTTTTCGTATGCTGATGCAGCTTTCCATACTTAGTGGAACTTGGCCTTCTGCTCATTCATGATCTCAGTAGTTTTGATTTGGGTGTGAGGGTTTTTTTTTTTCCCCATCTTTGTATTCACATACATTAGTCTGTGTGGTATAGCTGTCCAGATTGCAAGAATAAGCTAATAACTTAATAACTTTTCACGCCTTTTAGTGTACCTTTAGTGTACCTGTATTTTAAAAATAATAGCCAGTGTGCTGTCTGAGCAGAGGATAGGACTTAGAAACATTTATCTGGTTGGTTTTTTTTTTTTTTTTCAGTCTTTTACCTTAGTATTTAATGTAGTAGCTTAAAAAGTTTTAATTGTATTTTCCGCAGCAAATACTATAAGGAGTATTACACTGAATTTATTGTATAGCTTTGGACTGTTTTGTGTAATTTTTTTCTAAACTCTTTTCCTGTTCTGGTACTCATTCTGAAACATTACCATGTAAGTATGTTCATATGAGATAGCATGACAGAAATGAGACTTCTCGCACGCTGAAAATACTGAAAGCTCCTTGTTTATTTTCTTAGTTCTTGAGGTGGCAGCCAAGCAATGCTGCTGAGCCACTATTGGTTATTACTTCTACAGTTTGTCACTTGCAAATGGAAAGCAGAAGTCACATATTCAGCAGATGTTATAAAAAAGGGAGTTCTCATGTACAGTGTCAGAGTTACTTGGAGTTCCCAGTGAGGAGTAACCTTGAATTTCAGTCATCGTCAAGGTGCAGTTTTTGGAGTTATGTCTGTTAACATGGAGCAAATGAGGTTTTGTGGTTGTGGTCTAGGGATCTCTTCATGCCTTGTAGCACTTGTTGAGTACTGAGGGAGTCATCACGGCTAGGCTTCATGAGCAAAGATTTGGGGAGTGCTCTACCCACGCTTGTTACAAGCGCGCTGGTGGCTAAAAAGGCCATTACAAGGTAGACAAGTCCGGTTGCAAAAGGCACAGCAGAAAGACTCCTTAGGTGGTATATTCTGCAAGACAGGATTCTTTCTGCATTGTCTTTTCTCCTCAAGAGTGATCCTGCGTGCTTTCTCAAAAGCATCAACAGTGTTAAAGACAGTGTGTCTCCAGACCTCCCGATTGGAGGCCAGTTATGTTGATCAATATGGCCAAGACTTAGGGAGTAGTTTGGAAGGGAACGTAGTGTTTGATACGTTATTTATGTTAGATGATTTTTTTTCCCAACATTTTTGGTAAAAGAAAATCTCGCATTACTAAGGTAGTGATAAACTTTTAGCTGCATATTGGGTTTGAGGACAGCAACAAAATATTTTCTGTACTCCCTATAGTTTTATAAACAAACCTACTTTAAAGAAATATTTTTGTTAGAGACTTGATTTCAGTTTCCAAATGAATGCAGAACTTTGCTTTGCATTGGAAAGTATCTCTAGCAAACTGATTGGTAAAGATCTAATTTTACTCCAGTTACAAAATGCAAAACAACTTAATTTTGTCATTGTGTCAGACTGTTCTCTTTGGTACTTGTGGTGGGCTTTATGATGTTTAAGTTGGTTCAGCTCTAATGAAGCTGAGGATGATCAAGTATAACCTGAATTTTACAGACTCGTATCTTCTAGTGTAGGCTAACTAGTTTGCTTAGAGAAGTAGTATGTTCTAAACACTAAAACAAATGGATGTAAAATATACTTGGAAGGATTATTTTAGTTAAGGAGTGTCATTTTAAATAGGTGACTATTGAGTCAGAAGAAAGAATTTACTACAGTGACTTTGGAGGGAGTGCCATTTGAGTAATGTTCTTCTCATCTGCACCCAGTAGGGAGCTATCTGGTAACGTGATATCGTATATCTTTCACATAATTCAGAGAGATTCTAACAGTACATCTAACAGTCAAGGCTATCGTGCAGATTTGTGCATTCTCTGTAGTACCTCTGGTCTAGAAATGACAGAAATATTGTCATTCTGGTTGTTTGATTTCTGGGTTTTGGGAAGAAAAAAAGGAAAGAGTCAATGAGGAGGGGAGAAATATTTTTCTTGTTAGTTTTGAGTTTTGTTTCTTTTTTTCATAAGCTGAGCATGGGTAAAGGCTGTGTAAGCATTAACAGATAAGAATGAATATATTTTTAAACTAGTTTTACTTGATAAATATCCTAAATTAAACCAGCACTAACTTACACTTATATAAGTATTTTGTATTCTGAACAGCTTCTTTTTTGGTAAGTTTTATGGCCTTCCCAGAAACTGCAATGGAATTACAGATGTACCCTGGGCAAGGAGAAATAAATCATACATTTTACAGGAAAAGCGTGTAGTCTTGATTCAGGAAATTTGAGATCTGCTTCTGTCTGTGTTGTCTATATAATCCTTTGCAAGATAGTCTTTACTCATCAATATTTATCTCTCACATAAGGATTCTTTTGGGATGCATTCTTTTCTTTATGGGTGTTTATGTGCTGTGATTCCAAGTGCTATAATGTATCCTGCAGTTTAATAACTTAGGTAAGTGTTCTGCAAATAGGATTCTGATACCAACTGGATTGTTTGAGAAATTATTTGTTACACCTTCTTTTGCTGTAATTTTGCAAGTGATGTTTACTCTTAACAAAGGAGAAAGTAAATAGCTTTCAATCAAATTGACAGTGATGAAACAAAATGCTCCACAGGGAGCTTAGTGTCTTGATTGACAGTGAATAGAAGCAAAGAGGAGATTCTGATCTAGAGCATGAGGAATGAGAATCATCAAGTACTGCATCCTCAGGCTGTGATAATGAGTCTGTACTGAGGAAGGGGCTGGTCCAAGGGCTCCAGCACTCTGTGCTGTCATTCTGCCTTTGGCAGATCTGTAACTGTGCTCTCATCATACATATTGCACCAACATGTAAAGTGTATTTACTTCACAAGTATTTATTCTGTATGTACATCCATATTTTAACTGATACTCTTCATCCTGAAGAATCTCAAAACATTTTATGGTGGCATCACAGGAATATTAATGGAATTACCGCAGAATCATAGAATATGCTGAGCTGGAAGGGACCCACAAGGGGTCATCAAGTCCAATCCCCAACCCTGCACAGGACACCTCAAGAATCACACCATGTGCCTGAGAGTATTGTCCAAATGCTTCTTGAACTCTGTCAGGCTTGGTGCTGTGACCACTTCCCTGAGGAGCCTGTTCCAGTGCCCAACCGCCCTCTGGGTAAAGAACCTTTTTCTAATATCCAGCCTAAATTTCTCCTGGCACAACTTCAGGCCATTCCCTTGGGTTCTGTCACTTGTCACTCCAGTGAAGAGATCAGTGCCCTCCCCTCCTCTTCCCCCTCATGGGGAGGTTGTAAACTGCAGTGAGGTCTCCCCTCAGTCTCCTCTTCTCCAGACGGAACAGACCAAGTGACCTCAGCTGCTCCTCATACGGCTTCTCCTCAAGGCCCTTCACCGTCTTGGTTGCTTAAAACCCGATTTAGCAAACAAACTACAATGCAGGAAAAAATACTGCAAACCATCTGAGCCACTTTTGTAATCTACGCTTGCCGATATGCTCTATACCCAATCACAGGCTGGATTGTTCTGTGACTTTCTGGATCCTGTGCTTGTAATACCTTCTCTGTACAGTTTTCTGGTATCCACTGGTATTGAGAGTTTAGATACTTCTACTATAGAACTTTCTAATTATGGTATTGCTAACATCTGTTTATTTGCAGAAGTGGAAAAATGCTTTCTTTCAGAACTAGAAGAAAATACAGAAATTTTGAAAAAAACACGTAATTGACCATCCCTACTTGTGTGCAAATATTTTGACATCTTTCATTCAGCCAGTGAACACAGATTTTATGAGCCAGTATGAATCACTTTAGTTCTGGGAAAAAAATCAGTAGTGTTTGGCTTGTGTTAATGAACTAAGCATCTGTCTTCCTATGCCATAACTATAAGAAGGCACAGTATCGTCTTGTACAGTAGTGGGACATGGAACTAGTGCCCTTGCTGAAGAAACAGAACCAATCCCCAAGACACAGGTGTTTCCTGTTCTTTCAGTGGTTTCTCATCTTAATACTTGTCAGGCCTAATGCTTCATATATTGTTATGTGGAGATCACAACCTGGAATACCATGACTGAAAAACAATCAGTTACATCCAGTCATATTGCGTGATAGCTTTTTTTGATAAATTTCAGATAATATTACTGAACAGAAATCAGTGATAGAATGGTATGGTTTTATACATAATTCATCATCATGGACAGATCATTTTAATGCATTAACCACTTTGAGGAGGTCATAGTTTCCTCTACATCATGGACTTTAGGCAGGAAAACTGAAGTTCAGAGTTCAAAACTAAATGTTTTCTGAGCCTCAGGTTGAAGAATCAAATGTGTTTGTTTAAAATATAAACCAATTATTCCTGAATTATGCTGATCACCATAGTAACCTACATTCATTTTATTTTGTATGAAGTAATTTAAACTCACTTAGCTGGAAGAAATAAGTGGTGTCAATTATTGATATATGAATGTAGCCTAATTATATTAATGTGAAACATTTTTGTAGGATGAATATTTCTTCATGCATTGTAGTTTCATGTCATTGTCATAATTAGTGTCAGTCATTTATGCAAACTGGAATTCTGAGAGGTTTTTCCTCTTCTTTTTTTTTTTTCCTTCCATGTCACTCTTATACCATGTGTTATATTCAGCATTTTTTATTTCAGTTGGTTGGATTTTTTTCAGTCATGTGTAATTGCTATCTTCCTTCTATTAGAGACACAGTTTGTTTTTTTCTTCATGTATCAGACCACATAAGATTCTGCCTTGGTTGTCCCTGTGACTTAGTTTTCCAGTTTCTCATATTGAAAAACTTTGAAGGGCATGGAAATATACCTTCCCCTGTATGTTTTACTATTACTAGTTGCTTAGAATCATGTTTCTACTCTAGGATTTAGTTAATATTGAGAACTGTCCTGTTGATAAGCCTATGCCCCCTGCCTTGATGTCTGAATTGTTAGCAAATCAGTCCCTGTGCCTCTGCAGTTTAGAACTTGGCATTTTAAGACATATGAAGATCAGTGGCAATTTACCTCAGAGTGTAGTTCAGGAGATGATTTAAAAGCTGCCCACACATTTTTCTGCATGGGTAGCCAGATAGTGATCTTGAAAGCTATCCCAAGTAAGATGTTGCTGCTGTTCACTCAGTCTTTGATTTGTTTGGCTAAACATCCAGGCAGAAGCTTAGTCCCTCGTACTTAAGACGTGTTTTGACTGCAGTCCTTAGCATTAACAGCAGGCATTTTGAGTGTCTAGGTTGTATAACTTTTTCTTGCAACATCTCACTGTTCTCAGAGCATGAATGAAGGTGGTTTCAAACCACTACTTCTACACCTCATCACTCTCTCTCCCCTTTTCTCTTGTCACTGCCCAGACCTGAAATTCATATTGTCTAATTTTAGAAATCTACTTCTGAACCATCAAGGACTCTTTGTGTTCTTAGTGGCTGGTGAGCACCACCACTTGTTGTGAGACATACTTCAGATGTGACAGTTTCTCTGCATGGGCTGTAAAGTTGTCTAAACAACTAACCCAGGTATAGGTGCCTGCTGACATGAATCCTACTGTTGTTTTTATGGGTTATGTCTTGGTTTCTTAAAACTGATATAAGGACTCAATCTGTTTTGCTTGCAAATACAACTGGATTGTATTTGAGAAGTGCTAGATACCTGCTAGGTTCTGTGGTAAAGCTGTAGTCACATACATCAAGATACGTACCTAGAGAATATCAGTTCTCTTTTTTGTTTTATTATTTTCATGGCAGACCATTACTGATGCGATCATGCAAAGTCACTTGAAGTTACTGGAAAGGTTTCCTTGATCCTGATTTTTAGTGGCTTTTGCATATACACTTGATTAATCAAACTGTTGCTTATTTGTTTAATTAATTAAACCCAGTGATGTTTAAAGGCTCGAAAAGCAATGAAGTAAACAGTCTATAATTGACTGAAATGGGAATTCCATTTGAAGACTGCTAGAGAATCAAGTTCACAATGTAATCTTACAATGCAGAACACTTTTGTTGTTTAGCTATGCAACTCCTGTTCATTATGCTGAAATTGAGCTGAAAATTGTTTTCTTTTGCTGCCATTAATTTTAGTTTTTAAATTCAAAGCAAATTAAGTTGCTAACTTCAACAGCTATAGAGATGGCTTCCTAAATATGAGGTATACTCAATCTCCAGCTATGCCTAACAAGCCTCAATTTTACTCGGTTGTTTCCAAATACCTGCAGTGAAAGCCAATGTATTTGAGAAAGAATTTGTCATGATTGCTCCAACTAGTATAAACTGCCCATTGCCAACAGTAGGCAAATAGTCCTAAAGCTTACTGTCGAAATTTTACGTGCCAGCTTTATCTCTTTCATTGCTAATCTCTTCACCACACACATTCAGATCACCTAGTAGAGTTGGATAATGCAAAAGTTAGAGATGGAAAGAGCTAAATACCTCATTTGGAGCTTTTGGGTTTGTTTGTTTTTCTTTGTTTTTCCTGCCAATACAGAATGTTGCCTATGGTGTGTTTCCCATGAGCTTTCCATTACCTCAATTATGAGACTGCAGCCAGTTGCCTTGACAGTTAGCCATATTTCACGTTTTTTCCTGTTTTGATTTGGGTCTTGTGTTCATAGATCTGAGTGATGTATGCAGAGGAAAAATAGATGGTAAGATGAATGAACAGATGTACCTAGAGTTCCCACTGTTATGTTTTCTACCTCTGACCCTGATTCTTAATCAGAATTGTATTTCTTACCATTTTCTGTAACAGACATTTATCCTAAACTTAATGGATACTGTTCTAATATGCAAATTTCTCTTTCTCTTTTTTTTTTTTAAAATTCCGAAGTGGGTAACAAATCAGAAACACTTTTTTCCCCTCTCTTTGATACACATGGTGTCTGTGTTCATTCATGACTTCCGTGAAAGCAATATGATTTCTTCATTATGGTAAGGAAAATGTCCAGGTAAATACCATCTTGTGCAGTAAGTTAACTTCTGTTGCATATTCTTATTCTAATATGCTCACTATCTGTCAAAACTAAATATCTAGACTTGTACATTTTGTTTGATCTTTTACTTCATTAGTAGAGGAAAGAGTGTAAAAAGAAGGAAGCCAACTATTTTTCTCATCTTGGTCTTAACAGGTTTTTCAATCAACAGAACTGTGAGCTGCTTTTGATTTTTATTAGTAATAATTTATTAGCCTAAAAAGAAACCCAGAGGCTATGTTAAGCATTCTGGTGTTGCCACGAGGGAAAAGAAAAAGGTTATAGTAATAAATGGAGCATATTAGTAGAATCATTTT
This sequence comes from Manacus candei, assembly GCF_025592945.1. Lineage (NCBI taxonomy): Eukaryota > Metazoa > Chordata > Aves > Passeriformes > Pipridae > Manacus > Manacus candei. The sequence goes on along the minus strand of NW_026138076.1, from coordinate 37,485,007 downwards.
GAGACTAAATGCAGGGCCTCGTGAGACTCTCTCATACACAGTCATGCTGAGATGATGTTTTCAGTAAATACATTCACTAGTCCCCAAAATAATACAAATATTCTTGTATCTTTTGGTGTTTAGAACTTTCAAAGAAGGCAAATGGTTGGCTTTGGTCAGTTGAATTTACACTTGAACATTCAGATCTGCACTTCATCTTTGTCTGTGTTCGACCATCCATGGATGTGCCTAAATATAAACTCTGTTAGTACCAATTTCAGTAGATTGGTTTTGGTAGTAGATTGGTATCTTAAAAGATACTTTGTTCTCCTCAGCCTTGGTGTCATTATATGAAATGTATTTACCAAAGTGTTCCATTTTTATGTGGAAAATAAGAAACAACAGAACTCAGTTCTCAATTTCTCCATCTGAGGATTGAGGAAAAGCTTAGACTCCTGCATGTACCACAGATGAGATCCTGGAAGAGTGTATTAAAGGCAATCTGTACTCTTCCAGGATTAAAGGTGAAGATGAGTAGCTCACTAGTATGAATTGCTCATCTGTGCACAAGTATGTCAGGATCACACATTCATCAGTTCATTGTTCGTTCAGGACTGAATTAATTTATGTGCTTCTGGCATAGAGGCCTCTTTGTAGTAGAAATTCAGTAAGTGTTTGCACAGCTCTCTCAGGCACATGCCTGTGATTCCTGGTGTTGTCCTGTGCAGGGCCAGGAGTTGGACTTGATGATCCTCATGAGTCCCTTCAAACTCAGGATATTCTGTGAAATAACTTTTGTTTGTTTGCCACAATCCTTAGCATCCGCTGTTTGGTATCAATTGCTCTGGATAGATACTACTGTTATGAAATTATAAAATAAATAATGATACTGTGAAATAAGAAAGAATTTCCCCTGTTTTACGTGTGTCTGTTAGTATAATTCTTGTAAGAGAGAATTTAGATGCAGCTGAAGGATTTGCATTGACAAGTAGAGTGTGAAAAAGCTAAATCTTAGCAAAATAGTGAAGTAAGATTCCTTTCAGATTATCCAGAGCAAGAGAGCTTTTAACTGCTTATGCAAAATTTTTAGTGGCAGAAGACAAAAGTTTTATCTGAGATTTTATCATACTGCTGTGTATGACAAATCGTGCCAGCCAGTATATTGGTTTAAAAATGGATGGAGCATAACTGCTATCATACATGGACATACCTTGGTTTAACTGTGCCTCACTGTTTTATTTTAAATTAACTATTACTTCTGTTGTTGGAGCTCTTTTTCACATATAAGTATCTGCATGGTTTTATCCTTTACTCCTTAGCAAAATAAGTTGCAACATTTTTAAATAAATTACCTTAAACAATGTGGTGCGGGTTGAGATTCTGGCAGTGTGTAGATCTCCAAAGTTACTAAATTTGAACTGTAACAGCAGCCTCAACCGTAGAAGACTCTGTGATAGTCTCTGAAAACTTCAGAGTAGCTGGAAAATAAGTGATATATCTCTACTATGTGCAGCATAAATAGCATTATGGTAGTGTTCAGTTGTTTGAGTGAGTACTCAGTAGGGTCTCAGAGGCTTTAAGGGAAGAACTCTTGGGGGTATGCAGGTAGCTAGGTCTGTCATGCCCATCTCCATGTGTTGTTCTTAATACACTCTGTAATAGTGCCTTGAATTGGCAGGATGACTGCAGAGGACGTAAGTCTAATTGGGAGGAGGAAGAAAGTCTCTGAGCACTTTCATCTATGACAGTGTCTGTCAGAAAACATGAGAAACTATTCCTGTGGTATTTAATTAAGCCTTGAGTCTCTGTAACAAAAACAGCAAACAATTAATTAATGATTAAAATTAACTGTTTCCACTGTGTAGTGATTTATGTACATAATTAATGCTGTAACATTTTAAGGTGTTAGCTGTCCTTTACAGAGCTGCGTAATAAATGGTGGCCGCAGAGGGTGTAACTGAAAATTCAAATTAGCATTTACTCCAAAAAGTTCTCAGTGCTAAGAGGATAACTAGAAGCAAGAGTAAGCCCCCCTGCCAATTTTCTATGGGTGTGAAGAGATGTCAGTCTTGTGCGGGGACTACATTATTGTTCCTGCCTGCTCTAGCTATCTAGATATGTTTTTTCTGTTTCTAGATGGATACTTTATGCTGCTTGTATTCCCAGGCTGCCAGAATGACTGATTAAACAGCCGTGTTTAATCAGAACTATACATATGTGTAAGGTACTGGTGCTCAGTTTGAATTATCCCAGTTTTCCTCAGCTCAGTGAGTCCTGCTTATAAAGGTGTTGTGGTGCTTCACTTTGCAAGACCTAACTGACCTCAGAGCAATAGTCTTATTTTATAAAAGCACTTGATGACTTCGGGTTCTTCCTTTGACTTCCAGTGAGATACAAGCTCTCAGGGGGCTGACGGACTGTTGGAATCAGACGGAAGTCCAGTGTCCAAAGAGAGCGAGATGTTGTATTTCATGGTTTTTAGAACTCTTGGATCTAATAAAGCTTGGTTCACTTAAGCCCTGCAGCCAAAGAAAAGCGATAGCACATCTGGGATAAAAACTTGGGCCTTAGCTTCATCTTTGAACACACACTTTATCTTTTGTCCATTGGACAAAGTGGAAGGCTGAAATTCAGAAAATGTGTACAGTGCACTGATCTGCTCGCGGGAGTTTTGCTCCTTTATCAGTGATAGAGTTAGGAAGGATGACCATTTGCTGTTGTCTCCAGTCTCTTCATCTTCACTCCAGTTTTTTCCTGAACAAGGTTATTTCAAGGTTCACTCAAAATGCACATTCAGTTTAGCTGTAGTATCTTGTATGCTTAACTACTTTTACAAATCCTTAGAGCTTAAAAAAGTATTTGAAAACAGGTTTTTACTCTGTAAAGGAATATACTTTTATGCACCTGCAAATACAGTTTCAACTGCAAGGATTGATTGGAAAATGAAGATTTAAAAGAAAGCTGTGATTCAGTGGCTATAAAAGGCTTGAATTAAATATGTGAATTACAGAGAGAAGCAATTCAGTGGCTATAAAGTGCTGGAAATGTGTGAATTAACGCCACAAGGAAAAACTACTGTAGAAGTATGCTTTGGTAGAAATTGGGAAATTTTAATTATTTTATTTCTCACTGTACCTATGATTGTACTCTATCTACATTTGGGATAATAAGGAGTTAGATATAAATAATTCAGTAAAGAGGGGATAATTCATTTAATAAAAATTGATTTATAAGTACAGGGAATTCCTATATATAGAAATTATAATAAAAGGGCCAGAATAGCATGCTAACCTGGGAGTTTCTGCTCTGGATTAGAACTGTGTCTGTTCTCATTCATTCTCCTGTCTTTACCTAAGAGACCTTAGCAACAGAGAAGAGAAAGTCATCTTTCTATGGAAAGGATCTTGCAGAATTCAATATATTTCTATTATAATATGGCATGTGCTCAAAACTCTTTTACTTAAAACCACAAAGAAGATAACAGCACAAAATGCCATTTTCATGCCTTGTATAACTTTCTGTACCCTGGTAGTATTCTTAAGCATTAGGCAAAAATTCATTTAGCTTGAGTTTCTGATATATCACAAAATGTGGGGAAATTGTATCTTATCCTTCTGCATCCTCATCCCTACCTTCCTTCCAACCCTTCCATCAAAACTGTTGTTCCGATGTGCTTGATGCCAGTGAAGTCCAAAACACGTTGATAGGACAGTGGTCTTGAGCTGTGACAGTGGACACAAGGAGTGTGTTGTAGGTAGAAAAATTCTGATAGTGTTTATTTGCTTATGTAAGTTGAATCTTTACCTGCATGTTATGCAATTATTTTAAAATCCTATATGACATTGTTAATTTCAGCAGTAATTAACAACCTGCTAACAAGATAATTATACCTACAGACTGTTTTTTAAGTGAATGTTTGTCAATATGCCTAAAAAGCCACACCAGTGAAAACAAAAACCAAAAAGAGTATTGCATTTAGAGAAACTACAGGTTTGCTCATATCACTGCGAAGTCAACACGAGTTACTAAGAATTTGAACGATAATCCCTCTCTATCCAGTACCTAATTAATGAAGGTTAATCAGATTCTTAAACATCAAATCCTCCTACAAATTGTACCTCTGCCACCATTCCCATTAAATATCAGGGTCATGATCCTGCTTATGCCTTTGCTTAAAACATTCCTGTGGGGTATTTTTACAATGTAAGGTCTTCATAGTACATACACTCTGTATCAGGGAGGCAGTGGTACATATCTGAAGCCCATAAGAAATTTAGACGTTGATGAGATTCGAAAAATAATTGGCATTTAAGGTGTGGTTATGTTTTTTTCTTAATGAACTAAAATGCTTTTTGACATTAGCAGTAACTTTGCTGATTAGATACAGGCCTTTCTGAATTAGCTGAGTATTGGATGTATTTGAAAGCCACAAGGAAAATAAATGGTCAAACCTTTTTTTTTTTTGTGCACTTACAGGCTTCTCTTCATGTTCACATAGGAAAGTAGTCCACAACACTCCACAGAAATGAGCATTTGTTTGCCTATTTTTATTCAGCATACAAAATGCAGTGCATGCAAATTCTGTGTGCTTTGTTTCTCACCATTAGTAAGATTCTGCACTTGATTTGAGCTTGACCTGGAACTTCCTGAAATAACCGACCACTTGCGTGTTCCCGTGTAACACACAGTGTAAGCCACTGCAGTGGATTGCTTACTTCTTCATCACTAATTTCTAGGTTCTTAAAAATGCAAAGTTAATGCTGTGGTAATGTAAATTTTACTGTACAATTTTTGAAGTTGACTTCTGTTGTTGAATATTCCTATCCCAGTGGCATTACTAATTTATGTATATGACAAAGCATTACTGCAGATTATATGCAAGGGTATTTTCTATTATATTGGATTTTAGCATTCCCACATTGTAATAATAGAAATAAACTGTGAAAATACCTCTCAAGGGAAGGCAACTCCATAGTCAAAACTGTGAAATACCTGTTCAACAGCATGGTATTAGTTTACCTTCAAATAGATCTTGTAATGTTGGAAGTACTTTTATTTTATCTACAGTAATGGTTCTACAATATTCCATCCAAACTGATTTTAACCCCTGTCTTTGTTGTTTGTTCAGGGAAAAACTGGAATTCTTTTTTTTAAAATAGGCAGCCACATTTTCCTAAAAACCAAGAGCAGAATCACTCTGTAACTGGGAGGCAAAAGATCTTCTATTTAAGAGAGAGAGAGAGAGAGAGGGAGAGAAGCAGCAAGAATTGAATGTCTCCTGCTTGCATATACAGAAATGCAGGCTTGAAAGAAAGAAGTGGGTGAAGCTTCCCATTAGGATGTGTGGTAGCACTTAACAGGAGTGCCCAGTGTTAGCCTTCAGTTGGCAGTATGCATGCATGACTATAGACTGAGCATAACATTTCAGAAAATTCTTACTTTAAAAAAGCTTTTTTAGTTTTGGCAGAACTTAACAAAACTTATGGTTGTTTAAACTATGGCATAGCTACTATTAAGTATTACTAAATTAAATATTGTTAAATGCTTAAAAATCTTTCACATACTTTTGTAGCAGCTCTGTAAATTTTTGTTTCACCTTCATCATTAAAAATGAAGAGGTGGTATTGATAAGCTTAAAATTTCATACGTTGTAGTCATCCATACTCTGTCAACATGGAGACCTTAATCAGAGGGTAGGGCTCTAACCTACCACTTGGAGCCTTCTTCCCTCCCAGAGCATCACTGTAGAATGTGGTGGGGCCTACAGTCCCTTCAGTCTTCATTGTCTTCTGGTATTTCTGCTAGGATAAGTCTGGAGCAGTATAGCCCTCCACCAGGAATGTATCTGGTAGTGTTGAAATTCCTAAAGAAGAGATCTTTTTGGTTAAGTGCTTGTTTGTTTTTTATTTGCTGTTTGTTTTGTTTTTGGTGTGTGTCTAAACTAACACTTGAGTCTCTGTTTGCAAATAAATGCACTGCTTTTAGAAAAGGAAAAAAATACCCTGTTTCTGACAGTAAAAGGGATACTTGTTTGGTATTAAGCACTTAGGAAAACAAAAGCATTTTTTTCATGCTTTAAATTGACTAGCAAATTGGGCAGGACGTCAAGAGGTTTTTCTACCTTTTATTGGCTCTGCAAGCTAAACACTGTTCTGTTGAGATTTCAAAGCAAGAAACTGGAAGTTTCTGATGCAGGAGTTTCTCGGATCATGGTTATTTGAGACCTTTACTCTGGAACTATCAAGGAAACCCTCTCTCATTTGACAGTCTTTCTTTTAAAGCAATTTTTAATTTCTTGCAGTTTTATTGTACTTATTTAGAAGGCATTGTGTAAGTATCAGTGCAAGTTACCCAGAAATTCCAACAATGTGGCAATGTTTTGCCATCTTTCAAGGACATGTCAGTGGGGGTATACCTGTGTGACTGAGTGCCCTCCAGATGCTTGTGACCAGATTGCTTTTAGTAGTAATGTCTTGGCCCACAAACTTTTCTTGTGATGTTTCATTGTCCTATGAGAAAGTATAAAGCCCAAAATGGTTGTTACTTCCCTTGTTTTCCATGTATAAGCAAGGCAGAACCTTTGCCTAATACATTTCTGTGTGCTGAATTTCAAACTGGGTTTGCTTAGATTATTTAAAAATACTTCTTTGTTCTCTCTGTGTTTATGACAAGTTAGATATTCCATAACCCAGGAAGAGAGAACAGAGCTCAGAGAACAGACACTCAACAGTGTCATAATTGACTGTACAATGTCTGTATATCAGCAGAAGGACCTCATTGCTGCTTACTGCCACAGCAGTCTTCAATAGAGGTTTGGGGAGACTCCTGCTGAGAACAGCTACTAGGCACATCAGCTGTATCTCAGACTTTACATATGGTTTTGTTTTTGATGCATTTTGTATACTCCTTTTCAATGCCTTTCTTTATTATTCAGAGGCATAACTGGATGATTTTAACAATAGGCCCTTTCTGCAGAAAGAGTACTGAAGTAGAGACTGTATCTTAACTCACAGTTTCCTTCTGGTTTGTTACCTTCTTCTGGTTTACTAATGTTTCTCTTGCTCTCAGTTAGAAGACAACCTACCTCTTCTATATCCTTCAGGGCTATGCCAACATCAGACAAAACACAGAGCATGTGACCTCTTCTATATCCTTCAGGGCTATGCCAACATCAGACAAAACACAGAGCATGTGATGCCCAGAACTGGCTGAAACTTCCTGCACCTTAGGTTTTAGCTACTGAGACAGGCACCAAGCTGAGGCTATTATTTCTGGTTTCTAGAGCCAGAAATCCTGACTTCCACCATCCTGAAAAGACACCACCAGTTGGCTGCTATTTTTTTCAAAAAAAGTAGTTTAAATTAGTTATCTAAGAAGGAAAGTTTCATGCATCCCACAGTAAATGTGTATCTTTGAGATCTCTGTGGTCGATCTTGATCCCACAGTCACAGAATCACGGAATATGCTGAGTTGGAAGGAATCCACAAGGATCACAGAGTCCAAACCCCAGCCCTGCACAGGACCGTCCCCAAGAGTCACACCATGTGCCTGAGACTATCATCCAAATCCTTCTTGAATTCTGGCAGGCTTGGTGCTGTGACCACCCTGACTCTCTCTTAGTTGTAGTCTTTGAGTACTTGTTCCATCTTTAAATTTCACGGGACTGAAAACTGCTGGTCCTTCTGTCATTCTTCACCTTCCTTGGGGGCACAGGGGTCTGTGTATATCCTATCTGTAGCTGCAGTGAGCCATACCTTACTGTGCAACTTTCACTTCCTACTCCATCAAAAGGAGTCATGGTTGTGTAAAGTAATCATTCCTTTCTTTCATGTTTGTTTTCTGACATCATTAATACTGACAGTACAGCTCTGGGAATCAGTTGCCAGTTAGGTTGAACAACCTCTCTGCTGTCTCAGCGTTGACAGGTTGCAAAGTGTTTAATGTTTTACTTCATATTAAAAACATATTTCAGTAACAAATCCATCAGTAGATCTAAAAATCAAAATAGATGCTCAGAATTCAGAAGTACTATATAAATATCAAATTTTAATGTATTACTCTTTCCTAGAATTTTCATGTGTGGGTAGCAGTTCTGTATGTAATCATTGCTATCCACATTGCTGGCACAGTTGTACAGAGGCTGACAGGGAAATATAGTCAAATGAAACCTTGGTCAAGTGTTTAATCCCAGGGGATTGCAGCTATCTCATGATGGTATTTTATGCTTTATGTTGTTAGACTAGGCAATACCTCTGAAACCAAAGCCAGGAATAAGATAGTGAATGTATGAAGAAAAAGTAAAAGCATACAGTGAGAAATCTTTGAGTAGAAAATGCACTGCCCGCTTTTTAGATCTAAATGGATGCTGATGGCCTAAAGCACAGTAACTTTAACACATTTTATGCATGGCATATCACACCTGAGTACAGGAATTACTCTTTCCAATGCAATAAAGATAATTTAGATAGCTGATTTTCCAGCTTTTTTATGCTATTGAGTGTGTAAAACATCTAGCTGGTTTAAATGCCACTGATGGATACAATTTCATCATATAGGACAATTACCAGAGGTGTTTTTGAGGAAGGTAATGTGTTAAGTATGTTTCCTTCACCTTTGGGATCTTTATATTTTGAATATTTTAGTAGGTTAAATGCAGTACCTAACATTTATATTTAAGATTTTGTCAAGAGTGAAGTTTTATTTTGAGTCATACACATGATATTTAAAATATTGGGTAATTTCCAAGTAATTCTTGTTTTGAAATTTCAGGGCTTTCAGCAAATGTCAAGTGTTAATCTTAAGCCTGCTCTTAAATTCTAATCAGCTAAGAGCATAATTGTTCACCAAGTGGAGAACGAAGTCAATTATCTTCTTATACACCGTGACTTAAAGAACAAGTTGAAAGAAGTTCCAGGGTTGGTGACCATGTTCTCCAAAATGGAAGGAAATACTCTGCATACCAGAGATCATATTCATCACTCTCCCTTTGAAGAGATAAGGGTAACTTTTGCGCCCTGGCATCCAGAGTATTCTTGAAGTTAGTGGGACTCCTTCCAGTGAGTGCTAAGATTTTAAATGAGGTTGTGAAAGTGATAGCTGTTGACCTTTGGATGAGAATGGAACAGTGCCATTAAGTGCACTACATTTTAGAAACCTTGGAGGTTATTTCTTCTGATTCACTATGTAAGTTACAACTTTTCTAGAGCCTGGACGTTCTCTTTGTGTGGTGTTTGTGTGTGCCATCCTTTTGAAGCAAGCTATAAAAATACGTAGTAAGGAGAGTATTGTCCCTTGGAAACAAGCGATGAAGGCTGATGGATATAAGCTGATTTTATATAAGGCCAAATTCCCTAGTATTTACTTGTAGGTAAAAGATGTCTCCAGGATCACTGTGGTTAAGCAAAAAAGTTGTTTATCTTAATTTTTAGATACCTCTAGAAATCTAGTCTGTCTGCACTCTAACTTTCAGCAGGACCTGTTGTACTTGACTGGTGCCTCGGATGCCTCTGGCGTGACATCTGAAGTAAAGATTGAAGATTTCCCAAGGGAAGATGGAACGTGGGGCTGTGAATGTGTTCTCACTATTTAAATAGTCATTAGGCCAGATTTTGCTGGATTCACAGATGCACAACCAGTCTTCCATATTCATGAACACTCTTCATCTGGTTTGACAAATGGTGCAGTTTGAGAATTGAGCTTTCATCTTTTTGCTTCTGTTTAACCAGTTCACCTTGGGTTCAGAAATTGTGAGGTTGCTGAATCCACAGAAAGCTCCAGGTGAATCTGGCCATTTAATTTTTATCTTCAACTAGAGTGTTATGCAGTGAAAATCAGTAATGTATGTTTTACTCCTATTTTCTGTGCATCTTCTGCTGATTTAGAATATAACGACTTTTTCTCTGGAACAGGTTTTCAAGTTATCTTCCTGCCAGCTCCTACAGAATTTCCCAGTATCCTCTTCTATATTCATAAAATTTATAGCCTAGATTAACACCTGGTGGAGAGCAGGAGAAAGAGCATGTAGTTCTTTGCTGTTGGGGGAGACAAAGAAAAAAAAAAAGATTCAATGCAGGTTCCAAATCATGCTTTAAATAAAACATCATACTTGTCCAAAAAACATTTACAGTATTTCCTCAAGTAAAAACAACAGTATTGATAATGGTGCCAATACTTATCATTTGCAGTTCCTGTACTAATAGTCAGATTACACTATTGTATTTAGTTTAAAAAGTGCAGCAAACCTACCTGACCACTAAATGGCACTCTTTCCTTATCAAAGCCAAAACTAGAGGAAAGGTGTTTAAATCAAGGTAGAGGGATAATATGGAAATGTATGTTTTGTTAATATATAATTTCCAAATCGTTGTTTGCCACTGAAAGAAAACTAATTCATTTTTTGCTTTGCATCTGGTATGGCTGGTATAATCTAAACAGAAACTGATGAATTTGTAATGGCTTGATTTTAGCTGTTGCATTGCTTCATAGGTTTGTATCATTACCTTCTGTGAAGAACTTCACTGGTAACATGAAGAGAAGCCACTGAATTTCTTTGCAAGTTAGGTTTTTATTTGACTCACGTTAGGAATTTGAATTACTCCTCATTGGTAAGTTTTTTGATGTTTAATGAGATTAGAGCAAATGTAATGCAGGTCTGGATGGAGACCACTGAGATCTGGCTATTCTGCTTCCAGCACCAGTCTATCTCCGTGTTGCATCGTTGTCCTGTGGCAGGCAACTCTGAAGTTTTTTTAGATATTTTCATATGGGCGCCAAGCACATGGACAGTTAACAGACATCTGCATGTTATGCAGAGTTGTTACCTATGCAGAAGAAAATATTTCTGGAAGAAATTAAACCCATGTAATTTTACACGTAATTTTCTGATACGTGGATCTTCTTTCACTCCATTGAGTTCTGTGGGACTGCAGTGTAAATGCCAGTATCAGATTTGAAAATTACATCAAGAGAAAAATGGTTTAAATAACTTTCTTAAAGAAAACAGCCTCCCAAATACTTCTATACATACTAATGTTTTTTTGCTTACCATGACTGTTTGTATAATTAAAAACACTGGCTGACAGACCAGTGTAACTGAAGCATCTATGTCACACCCTTGAAGTGTGACTTTGAACAACTAACTTTTGTGACTTTCACAGATGGGGGCCTCAGTTCATCAAGTCCAATCTCCCAAATAGCAAAGTAATTATACTTTGCAGAGTTATGCTTTGCAACCTTAAGATATATACTTGACTAACACATATCTTTCAGAATAGTATTAATCTTAATTTTAAATGTGTTCAGACTCAGACAGTCACCAATTTTATGTTTAGTGTTTGGTTCCCCCCCCCCCAAAAAAAAAAAAAAAGTTTAATTGCCTTTAAGAGTTTGACTTCTGCTTATTTAGGGAGGTTTGGAATTTTCATCCATACAAGATCACCTACAGCAGAGTGTACCCTTCAATCATCTTTACAAGGCAAGATGGTAACCAAGTTAAGCCTGACTTCAGTGACTTCAGAATCACCGATTCTGTATTGGTAGAGCCAAGGCTTGTGTTGGACCTTTTTGCAGTGGCAGCACATTGAGTTGCTGGTTTGCTCTGAACCAAAACTGCACTGGTGTAGTTGTTTCTAGGGCTACAATCCTGCACTGGGCTCCATTTAAACAGTGTTGATTATAATCATCTGGTTTAATGGCTCTTCAAGATTGCTGAGCTTGTCTGATATGCCTGTCCTGGCCCTTTTTGCCAAGTATAATGTATTCCTATTTCAATTTATTTTTCTTTAAGGTAAAATATATTGCCCTCAAAACTTGATTGGATTTCAAGCCCTAGTGATTTTTTTTTTAGAATATTTGAGACTTTTAGAGAAAATGTGAAAAGTTATCAGCATAATGATCAATTGTTTTATTGCTTTTCAGGAAGGTGCATCTATATTCCTTGGCATATGCTTTATCGGCAGCATAGATATATGGCTAGCAGTCTGAAAATCAATTGGAAAATTTATGCAGTTATTTTGACCATTAATTGGAAGAACTCCTCAGATCACTTACAAACTTGGTGTAGCAGTGACCTCTACTCTTCCAAGTTTTTCATCAGGACTATAATATTGAACTTTTGGAAGAACCACAGGATGTACATGTGCCACATGTCAGATTAGATGATCCCAATAGTTTCATTTGACCTTGAAATCTAGTAAAACATATGCAATAATCACAAAGTGTAGCAAAGTCTGCAAGCTGTGTAAATGGGCAGAGTTTTAAAAATGCAGGTACAACAAATGGTATTCCTCATTTTCTTTCTGGTACGAGAGGCTTCATACCATTCTCTTTTCATAACTGCCCTTAACCTTTCTTGTCACCTAGCCAGCTTATGAACATCATTTCTGTGGTATTGCATAAAAAGCTGTGTGAGCAGCCTAGGAAATTCTTGTCTTGGTTGTCTTCTAGCATCCCTCTTTCGCTTGCTGTCACCACTGAACCACCTTCCCTTTCTAGCCCTGTGAACATACAAATGTTCTTCGTTCATGTCCAGGTTTAGAGGGTGCCTAATGGTAGATGCCCACAGGAGGAAGTTGTGTATTCTATCTTATCCCAGTTTTCACCTGCTGTTCCTTAAAGCCTCTCTATTTCCCCTGCTGGTTCAGACGTCTATCAGTAGGTGCTCAAAGTGCTGGTGGCCTATCCCTTTGCTTCTGGAATACTGAGTGGAAAGACTGTGGGTGATGCTTTACCTACTTTCCTCATTTCTCTGCTACTTTGCAGTTACACTGGAGCAGTCTGCTGGAATAGTAGCAGCTGTTTGCTTATGCATGATGGTTCAGTGACTGCAGACACGTTTGGGCTGAATTTGCTTTCCTGTATGAGTGTGGGAGCCAGGCTGCAGCTTAGCCCAGGTCAGGTCTGTAACTACTCCAGACAGAGTCTGATGAAGAAGGTGGAATTGACTTTTCCCAATAAATGTTTATTTTTGTTTTCTGAAGATTTGTTTTAGTATGTGTTTTTGTTAGATTTATTAAATAGTTATACAAAACTGATTTCATACAATTGACACTTTTAGCATTAAGAAAAACAAAACCAAACCTCAATATCAGTTAAGCACATAGTGATTTTGAAGTTTCTCAAGGGATGTGGGTAAATATTGGAATTCTTAACTAATTAGTGTTCCAGAGTTGGGGCAGTTTAATCACTAAACAAAAACAGTGATTGCAAAATTCCCTTGGGGTGGTGTGTGTGTGTGTGTGTCTTGACTGGGTGTTTTTTGTTTTGTTTTGTTTTTGAAGGAAACCATGCCCACCTTAAAGAGAGCAAAGGAGTAACATATTGGTTGCATTGTGTAATAAATATGGAAGATGTGTTCCCTGAGAAAAGAGAGGGAGGTCTTTTTTTGTTGCGGATTCTCTAATTGCTTCAATGTTGGGTGTAAATTTCTTAAATACAGTATGTGAGTGACTTCTGTGAAGGAAGGAATGAGTCTGGAATAGCTACGACCAATGTGCTGCTGTTGGGACTGCTCACTGATTTACTCGTCACTGGAGTTGACAAAGGCTGTCATTCTGTGACTGAAAAGATGAACAGCTCTACTGGCAGCTGTACCTGGTGCTCCTGCCAGTGACTGCCAATACGGCTGTAACAGAAATCCAAATAGCCTCATAATCTTGCAAAACAAAAATGCCTCATACAATTCTTGTGGTGAGCTTTTGTTGTTAGAGTCTGCAAGGAGAGGTGACATTGTGGTTTTATTTAATAATTTATCTTGGGAAACTATGCTTTTGGAAGTTATCTGTGTATTAATTGTTTAAATAAATTTCTTGTGACTACAGCCATTCAATACAAACCACAATAAATTAATCGTGCTTGCCCGTCAGTCTTGATTTCAGCTAGGCCAAGAATAATAGTTGAAGCCAAGAGACTGTGCTCCTGAAAACACTTGCTATTGAGTTTTGACAGGTTTACTTGCGGTGAGTGACAGTCGAGGATATTGTTAGAGTAGTCATTCCTTCAGGGACTTGTATTATGCCTACGGAAATGCCCTGCAGGCCTTTTTTATTCCGCCTTTTAAGATGCTAGTGTCACAGTCACTCCTGTTTCTCTCCTTTTCTTGAAGGCGTCACGTAGCTTAAATAGAAACCCAAATGTGATCAAAACCAGAACTAAAATTATTATTCTTCTCTTGGCTGAAAAAGGAACTTGTAGGCAGCCAGCTCTTGTGGCTGGTGGCATCCCTGTTGGGTTTTCCTCCATGTCCTGTAGGAAGAGAGACAAATGTTTCCCAGTTTCTGATACCTTATGGTTATTACCGGGGCACAGCTTTATGCTTCCATCTGAAACTGGCACTTTCAATAATACCTTTTTCATTCTTACTGGAAAAGTAGAGTTTTGGACTGTTCTGTTTTCTTCCGTCACTTAGGACCCGTGGTGTTTTTCTTTCTTATTACTCAGTGAGAGCTCCTGTGCCTTGTGTGCCTCCCAGTGAGGCAGCCCTGCACTTTGTAACTCTGTTGGGAAGTCAGGAGGACAAGGGGTCTGAGAGCTCAGGCTTGTATGTAGGCCAAGGACAGAAGTATGCTTCCCACAGAGGAGGTCTGGGCCAGCCTTCTTTCCCCTATGAACCTGCCTGCAGCTGTTTCCTATAGTAAATTAATGTAACCAGTTATCTTCAAAGCCTCTTTGTGAATAAACCAGTGCACTTATTTGGATCACATGGTGATTATTACCACGCACTGAGACCAAATGACTGAGCCTCCACATCTTCTTTTAATGGAGATTCGTAGTGAGATATTCATGAGACTTCCTGCAATTTGGCAGAGTTAGGTATGATTGGTGGGGCTCAGATCATTAGTCTTTCATTATAACCTTTCCCTCATTTATGCATATGGTTTTTATTAATGCTCACGTCACAAAACAAGTCACAGACTACAGTGCTAAAAATAGAAGCCTGTGACATCATCCTGACTGATAGTGTTGCCAAAAACTAATGAAAGTTAGTTGTTATTTTAAAAGTCCTAATGTTAACACTTAACCAATGCTTTTTGACATTGAGAAGCAATACCTACCTACTGTATACAGAATATGCTTTTATTTTTAAAGGTTGATTTTTCAATTTCTGTGTAGACTGCTTGGAACAATATTTGCTGTAAGTAGTTCACTGTGAATAAGAAAGTATTTTAGAAGCAACCTCAAGCACAAAGAGATATACTTAGAATGTTTTAGGTGTACAGTAGTTACAGCTGAAAAAGTAACCTACTTAATTTTCCATAAATACAGTTACAGTTCCTCCTGGTGCAGTGATCCATCATTGCAGGAACTGCAGCAACGAGTGGTTGTTTGTTGAGAGGTCAGCAGGGTGGCCAGAGCTATGGAACAGGTTTTATACAGGAACAAATGCAGATTCTGCAACCTGCAAAAGAAATGACTGGCAAAGTATCCAAAAGAAGCCTGTAAAATCCTGAATGGAAGGTGAAGGGGGAAGACTAAAACTGAGGGAGTCAGAGGAAACTACACGGTGGCAAGTTTCAAGTGGACTAATAGAAATATTTCCTCCCGTAATCTATAGTTCAGCTTTGGGAGTCTGCAGGGCGTTGTGAATGCTAGGAGTTTGTGCAAGAATGTAAGTAACTGAACAGATTCATAAAATCCATGAGAGATTAGTAAATACAGACACAACCACTCTATTAAAGCAAGTCTGCAAGTCAGTGTAAGCTGGGGGAGGCTGCTTGAGAAGACTGAACAGGTGTTAAGGTGCTACCCTGAGGCATCTCTACCTCAGGAGAGACCAAGCTACAGTCCTTTTGTCAATACATTGTACTTAACAGGAAATATGCAAAGAGTGGGCCACCCCCATTGCCTGGGTGTTTGTTTTAGCAATCAGTGTTTCTCCATCGCTTATCATGTCTGTAAGGTCCTTATGTGATCAGAGCATACCCTTTCATTCAGTATCAGCGCTAACATCAGCATTTCCTTAAGCATGAGCATTGAAAGATTACAGTTAAATTTCTTATACATGGAGTGCAAGTCACTAGGCCCAAATTTCTCAGGTGGCTCTTATCATATTATCACAGTGGCTTGTGACAACAAAAGCAAGGGTGCAGATAATCACTGCAGAACTGCTGGTGTGTGAGAAGAATTCCCTGGTTCCTCTTAACACTGCCTTATGTACCCTTCACGTTTGCATGCCGGTGTAAATAGCACAAAGCAGATATGTGTGTGCAGCCTTTGTGAATACTATAAAAGAGCCATGAAACATAAGAACCTGATAGAAAGTAATTCATTTGCCCATAATGGGTCTGTAATTGTTGCTATTACAAAATTTCTGATTGTGACTATGTTGTGTTTAAGAACTGGGCCTGTGGTTTTATTGCAGAATTATTACAGCAAAACCTTTGGGGACTGTGAGCATATACTCTCATTCTCTTAAGTATTTATTTGGCCAATATTGTGATATGTAGTTGTTTCTAAGGGACAAGAGGCCCTAGAATAACTGTTGAACTAATAATAAAATAGAGATCCATTTAGTTTCCTGTTTTTCTCCAAAGACCATCATCAAATCTGGAATCAAACAGCAGGGAAATTAGGCTTTTTTATTATTATTTTTTAATATTAGGCTTTTTTTTTAAGCAGATGGGCAAAAATGGCTTTCACACAAAGTACCTTGACCTTTTGTTGCTTTAGAGACTGAAAGTCTCCTTGGGTTTTTGGGTTTAATAACAAAGTAGTGAAAGACTTTATTGTGTTTCTGGGGCTGAGAAAGAGGGAATGGAACTGAACTCATATACTTGGTTTTGCTGAAGTGTTTCATGTAGGTGATGTTTGGGGTTGATGGGGAGACAAGTTGGAACATTAGTTCTTTTCTGAGCCCGCTGAGTGGCCCGAGTCTACCAGGGGAGGTACCTGTGCAGTCAGGAAGGGATTATCATGATGATTAATCACAGTTCTTCCTGGACATACCACAGTTATTAGCCTGGATTCCAACATCCTCTGTTATATTCTATTTCTAGTGTCATCAGCTCTCCTAGGAAAATAGCTTGAGTTATATGTTTTAAATGTTCCTTTTCCTTTCCTCAGCTCTTCACTTGTCCTAATGTACTAAAGGAATTTACGGCAGATCCACTATTCCTTTTTGGTTGGTTGGCGCTTTTTGTTTGGTTGGCTTGGTTTTGGGGTTTTTTCTTTAGCGAAATCTCTGTTTCATGTGTAACAGTTCTTTGTCCTGAATTTCCCTTATCTGAAGAACCTGCATGTGGGTTACATATTTTGCAGCTCTTCCTTGTCCTTTGCTCAGACCACCTCAGTGTGGCTCATTTCCTGAGCCTCTTCATGGCAGAGACACATGTTGGAAACAATGTGCTAAGATGTAGATGCCTGCACTGAGAATTGGTGTTCCAGAGTTATTAAAACATCTCTTCTGACCTTTTTTAGTAAAAGGAATGTGGGATTGGATATTAAGATCCAGACATTGCTCCCTCACATTTCAGTCCTCTGTCTCGTGTAGTGGCAGCTGACAGATATTTCAGAGTAAAGTATTTAGCACCTTCCATGCTCCTGACTGGTTGCCTAGGTTTTTACCAAAGCAGATTTTTTGATAAAAACAGTGGCTGTTTCCAGACTTGATCTGTCTCTTGAATGATGAGAGCTGATTATTTTAAACTTCATAGGCATAAATGTAAATATTTGAATTGTCAGGATAAGTGCCCAGCTTTTTTAAATCC
The DNA here is from genome assembly GCF_025592945.1 of Manacus candei. Classification (NCBI taxonomy): domain Eukaryota; kingdom Metazoa; phylum Chordata; class Aves; order Passeriformes; family Pipridae; genus Manacus; species Manacus candei. The sequence continues at coordinate 37,467,326 of NW_026138076.1, read as the reverse complement.
AGAAATACCTCACTGGTTTTGTCTCCCTGTATCATGATTCCCTTATGCTTCATTGCACACTGCATATGAACATTTCCCTTCTGTTTTCTCTAAGCAGGTAGTACTTGCTGCTAATTTCATCTAACCATCACTTGCATCTTGTGTCAAGGGAGACTTTTTTTTTGATAGCAAGCAGTGATAACCAGATTTTCTTTCTCCTCAATTAAAAAAAAAAAAAAAAAGAATAAAGGGAAAAAGTGTGTACAATTAAGTGTTTGAAATACATGATGTAAATGACACCCCTAGAACTTGAAAATCCTTTTATTCTCTGGAGAGATACGTTCTATTCAGTAGCCGTTGAAGGCTTCCTACTGTCCTACTATATAGGGAATTAAAATTTTTTCACTGGTTGGTTTAAAGTACAAGAAAACTGTCTAATTAGTCATTCTCATTGTTCTCAAGAGAAACAGCAGAGGGAAAAATACGACAGCTAATGTTGTTCTTTTCCAGATGTAGAAATCTGTTTTGATAGTGAATGATGTTGTGGGACTGCTTAAACCAACTAGGGTAAATCCAAGCCGGCACTCCTAGCGATAAATATATGGGGTACTTTTAAAACACTTGGCAATGGAAGAAAACAAGCTGTATGCTTCATTAAATTGAAGAATCTGAGGAGAACTTGTGCAACTTTAAAAGTGGTATGGATCTTTTATAATAGCATTCTATGAAGTTAGACTGTTTTCCCTTTTTGTAGAGTTGTCCTTTACCTGACTTGTAATTGGTAGGTAGTGTCTTTTATTTGTTTCTTTAATGATAACACAAATAAAGATGTTCTTCCAGTTGTGTTATTTCACTACAGTTATTAGCTGGTTCATGTAGTAGTTGAATTGTGAATAAAGTACTGAAAAGTGCAGTCTCACTTACATACAAACTACTTATTTATTTCAGAAGTTATTCAGTGTATAACACCTTCTCAGATACTAAATGTTAGTTTCTTAAAGAACCTGCTACAGGCAGTGTAAAATCAGCTGATTGTTTCCCTTGTTGTTGGTGATACCTTGTACAGTTTTTTCCACCATTCTGGGGGTATGCAACACCAAGTGTGATAACGAACCTCTACCTACAACATGTACTTCATGTTTGTGTGCCATTGTAAAAATGTAGCAGATAGATGAGCAGATTTTCTTTATTGGTTTCATTGTTGTGTGCCATGGCTTTAACAAGGTTTTCAACGCTGTCTCTCATAAAATCCTGATAGACAAGCTGTTGATGATTGAGCTGGGTGAGCAGAGAATTGAGGTGTATTGAAAACTGAATGGCTGGGCCCAGAGGGTAGAGAGCATGGAGTTAGCTTGCTCTCTACACTCACATCAGGAGTAATGAAATAGGCTGGGCCAGCTGCTTGTGTTGGTGGGTTTGCCAGACACCAATTCAGATGATATAAAATTCTACTTTTTTTTTTTTTAATTTTCCTTACCATTTCATGTGGGAAGGCTAAATTTTTAAAGTTCTTGCTGGATGTTAAAAAACCAGTTGGACATGTGAGAGGATTTGTGTTTAAAAGGGGTAATCCCTTAGTGTAATTGTTATTCTGAGGTTTGTGACATTTTGAGGATCAAAGAGATTTTGATTCGTGAAGAGTACAATATGTAGACATCATAAATGATCTTTTTGGGGGTAATAGAAGCCACTTGTAGATAAAAAATTTAAGTGTAGAAAGGAAGCTGGGTTTAAGAGTTGAGTTTGGAGTGAAAAATGCAGACAATCTTAAGTAAAACAGTGCTCATCTCCATCAATATTAAAGTTGAGAGTCCACATTCAAACACACTCTCATAATTTTAATGCAAGTTATGAACAGATAATAAGAGCACCACTCCAGTAGGTGAAAATTACTTGCTGCTGTGCCATCGCTATTTCATGACATTTTTGTTAATTATGCTGTCCCATAATGACTGAGACTGTGTACACAGAGACTTGAGATAAAAAGGAGGAATTGTAGTGGTTTTCAAAAGCCAGACCAAATAGTGCTTCTGTCTAGAATGGGAGGATAATAAATTCCATTAGCTCCAATCACTGGATGACCACTGGGTTTGTCTTCAGCTGTAAATTAGGGGATTATACAACTCCTATATAGCATTAATTATTAAACAAAAGCAATTTCACAGTTTTATTCATTTGTGAAATTTCTGTAAAGACTAACTGTGTCATCTTTGTTACTTGTGATTCCCTATTTTGTCTTTCTTTGTAGCTACTTTGATGGACAGTGGCTGATCTAGGGCAAACCCTACACTTTGATGCTTGTCATGAAACTTTTTACAAGTTCTAAAGTAATAATTTGATATTCAAGCAGTATCACGGGTCTTCTAAAGAAAAATATGTATTTGCTTCATCCTTTATGCTCCCTTTTTTTATCAGTGTTTCTGATTAAAATTCAGGTCCTGAATGTCAGTATCGCCCTCTGACAAGCCTATCTTTTTGCAATTCTTTGACTGTAAATAAAGAGACAAATAGACATAAATGTTCTTATTTGCACATATTCAGTCTCTGGTTGTAATGAGAAGATAGTGTTTTTTTACATTGCTTGGTGCCTAGCAAATAGAACCTTGCTAGTAGATGGTCTGCTGGTTGCACATAATATAGTAGGATGAAAATCACCTGAAATTCCATTCTTTCTTATGATGTTTCTTAAGTTCATAATATTTTGCATTAGTTCTATCTTAATTTGTTATGCCTGAAGCTATAATGTATATGCTACTTGCATACCTGTAGCCGATATAGCAAGTTCTGTTTCTGTATGACCATGTTTTGGAGATGTGTGTCTATGACAGTGACAAAGTTTCGAGTTGCACTGGTTCCAAAGGAAAAAATGGAGTTAAGGTTTCAATACCGGTCATGTTACGTGTCTTAGTCGCTTAGCACAGTGTGCACATTAATATTTAAAAATACAAGCATAAACAATGCTGGAGAACATCAGATGAATTAAATGTAATTACCCGCACTCTTAGAAAGGTTTTCTTCCTGGCAGAAGCTGCCTGTATTCCTGCTGACCTTGTGCTGCTTGCTAAATGGCTCAGAATTGCTTGGAAAGCAAAAAAGATCTTTGCATTTTTTTGACCTTTGTAGAATTGTCCAGCCCCAATCTGACCTGTTCCTTAAAAATCTACTTTGTAGCTGCCTTGAAGCACCATTTGCTGTTTCAGGGTGTTTGTTGGGCGCAGAGCATGTCTTCTTGATGTGTGCTGAGTTCATGGTGAAGGTGTAATTTGAGTTCTCAGAGTAAAACACCACAGTGAATCTTGACCCAGTCAGGGCAATATGGATGAAGTTTTACTCCAGTTTTGCTTCTTTTGTAAGGGGAGCATAGGCTATGCAAATGGTATGTTGTCTGTGGGGCAGTAAGGAGGCACATCATTGTGGAGACTGAAAAGTAGGAAAGACTTCAGAACTAAGTTTTCCCCTGATAAATAAATGCCATAGCTCAATGATCCCAGCTATACCAATCTTGCATAAATTTATGTACTTGTAAAATATGTTCGTTCTGGTGAATTGCTAAGAATTTGTCGCTATCCTTCTTGTTTTACAGGCTTTGTTATTGGATGTGTATGTGCATGTGTGCCCTCTGTAAAATAGTTCTGCATGTTATAAATTACCGGGTGACTTTCTGTTTGAAGATAGGTCACCACATGTCTTCTCATTTTTATATGATACCTTGTAGTAGCAGATATAATATAAGAAGCTGCTATGCTTTGTTAAATATAACCAAGTCTTAATTCTAGTTTTTATAAATCTCAGAAAGGTATACCTTGGCTGTAAAGGAAACTCATAGCTTCAAAATCAGTAGGAGTGGTAACTGCTAAAAGCTAAATTATAATGACACAGTTTAGAGTTTAGAACATGTATAACCTGTGACAAATATAGTTGTCTGTTTGGAGAGCATAAACTTTTGGGTATTCATTTATTAGTCTTAATTGATCCAGGTGCTCAGCTGAAACACATGATCATTCTTCAAGCTCTAAATATCATCTAAGTTATAGCATTCAGCACAGCAACACAGATTATTTTTATTAAAAGAAAGCATCAGATAGCACTTCTAGACCACTTGGATTTGGCCTTTTTGGAGTAAAGTGAGTAATAACAGAGACAAAAACAAATCACTAATCAGATTTTCTCAAATCTATTTTCTAACAAAGTCTGAAATTTTTGAATGTTGGAGGTTTGTCTGGAAACCATCCATTATTTCCGCTCTCTTTTTCAGTCTGTGATGAAAAAGGACAAGGAAGTGCATCATATTCTGATGTCATTTATGAAATATAAGTCCTTTTACGACTCAGGTACACCAATAAGTAGACTGACATCAGATCTTGTGCTAGATAAAACTTAGTGCATGATCAGTCAATGTCAAAAAAAAAAGCGTCAAGCAAGCACATTTAGGAAATGTGGAAAACAATGGCATTTTCATTGCAGGTGACCACAGTGAAGTCTGATTAATTATTTGCATTTGTATTTATCACAGTATGAATTGATTTATTTTTTTTTTCTCCTTTAAAGTGCAAACCGAGTTCACTCTTCAGCACTGAGATTTTTTTTATCTTTGCAGTTTGCCGGGAAGACTCGTACCAGTCAATAGTCTCATGTGCTGCTGTAGTACTTACGCCTGTAGAGCCAACGGTGGATACAAGGAAAAAAGAACAGATGATGGTGCCGGATGTGTCCAAACAGTGAGTTATTCAAATAACATTATCTTTTACAAGTGCAATTTAAATACCAGGCCAGATTCCTTCTCGTGGATATGCATATGCACCTCCCTTCTCCTTCATCAGGGAAGGTGTTTCCAAAACACCTTTCCAAAACCTATGTTGGGAAACATAGGTGTTTCCAAAAGTAGAAACTGGACTGAGGCTAGGCTGCTGCTTTTGTTCATTAGCCTATATTTTTTCCCAAGGCTTTTGGTAATGACATATATAGAGGGGATGATCACTTATACTCTGAGAAACTGACTTTTTAACAGATTATTAAGATGATTCTTTTTGTTTAAATAGTCCTTTCATTCTTGCAGGTAGTTGATTTTTATAAAGAACATAATTCCTAAATGCTCAGCTCATCTGAGATATTTCAGTATTTTTCAGTGACTATTTTACCTCTGTGATACAAGATGTGATTGCATCTTCAAAAACGTGATGATGGGCTTCTAAAGAAATTCTATTTAATTAATTAGACTGTATTTTGATATCTTGCATAGATGAGAATCATAACCACAGTGTGCACAGTAACATTTGCCTTGCAATACCAGGCAGGATGGTTGTTTCTTAATGATTGAGTCCTTGGAGAATAACAATAATTTTCTTCTCATGAAAAGGAGGCAAATACAGTGGTAAGGCCTTATCACAACACAAACTTGGAGTCTGTGCATTTTAAAGTGTGGAAGGTAATTAAAAACATGACAATGGATAATATGACATTTATGTTTAGTTTTCTGCTTCTCTTGGCATATACAAATTTAGCTTTGAACTTGTCTGTGAAGTCCTGGCTTGCATGCCTATTACTGTAAGAAAATGAAACAATCCTCTTATTACCACCCCCCAAAAAAAACCCCCAAGAAACCCACACATCCAAAACACCACTGGTGGATTAGATAAGATGGGATGTGATCTTGTTACAGATCTGTGACTTAAGTCTGTATTTGACCGTGGCATCTTTTTCAATCTGTTGATAAACCCATTTCATCTATTCTACATGTATGTAAAATTTAACACAGTATGTTACCTATCATCTAGGTATTGTTGCAGTGACTTAATGTTTGAAATAGGGTTAACCTCTAATTGTTTTAGTGGTTCAGTTGTGTGGCTCTCTGAATACCAAGGAGTTGGAAAGTCAATGAGCTGTGAAATATGGTGCTGAAATCCAGAGTAATTTTTGTGGTTAGTTCAAGCGGTGTAGAACATTTTTGCCTTCTCTTCACTGAAAGGCAAACCTGCAGTGTTGTTTGATTGGGTTTTTCATCTGCTGTCATAAGATTCAGTGCTTCATAATCCCTTATGAATTCAAAGTAGGAAACCCCGGTACCTGTTTAGCATGATGACACCTCCTAGACTTCTTTTTTCCTTTGCTTTATTGGTAATAGCAAGTACATTAATCTGCTTAATCAGAAACAAGCTTGTGCTTAAACGTATTAAATGTATTTGAACTTCTCCATATGAAACTGCATCAGTGTATGAATGTTTCTGACAAGTATATTGGAAGTTAAACAGAACTGTCTCACTGGAAAAAATTTGCAGCTGGAATTCAGTAAATGTAGAAACTTTCAAAGTAATTGTAGGAAGGCTTCAAAAAAAACCTCAAGCACTATGAAACATCAGCATACTGTTCACATCTCTCATTTCATCCAGTGATTTCTATATGTAGATAATTTTCTCCATATCCAGCAAAACAGGTCCCAGTTCCTGTGTCTAAATAACCCAGTGTCATCTGTCCCCAGTGCAAACATGCCCTTGGCATGTTTGAATTCCATTGACTTGAATGCAAAGTCCATGTTTGACCTGATCTGCTTGTGTGGATTATAGTTATTGATAATCATAGTTGGAAACAACACCAATGCTTTGATTTTTATGCTTATCTTTGTGCACCTGTATGGTTTTGACTTGTACATCCAAAAATTGTGCATATGATAGAGGGCTGAGCAGTGGCCACCACTGAGGTCTTGAAGTTGCTTCTTTCAGGTCTTACAGGGACAGAGCATGTTTAGAATAACTAATGCTTTCTAAAACTACGTAAGAAAGTGTGTAATCCAAGCTAGATAAAGTGCATGTTAATGATAATAAAATGTTAAACAGTTATAAATAAACAAAAGTAATTGTATTGTAAGCCACAGTAAAATTATATCCAAGACCTTCAGGAGACAAGAAGCTGTGAAGCCTGGGCAGAGAAAAAAAAAAAAAACCTTTAATGAGACTTGTATAATATTTGATTAATGATGTTATTTTGTTTTAGAAAGAAACTGTTTAGTGGTTTTAAATAATGTACTGTATTTGCTGAATGTATTTTTTTGTAAGCAGTAAATAGTACCAGAAGTGGTAGCAACAAAGCTTAACAATTCTTTGAAGTGTCAATGATTAGATGTTACAGGATTGCAGGAATAAAAGGCTAAGTTTTTTTGCCCTGTATTTTTTCTTGGAAGCTGAAACCATTTCATCAGGGAGCAATTTCTTAGTGATATGTAGCTAATTGCTAACTCTTGTGTGCTTGTGCACTGTGCAGAATCCATACCTCAGTTATTCAACAGGAATGCATTTGGCAAGAGGAAAAGTGGTAGCTTTCGTCTTTCCACTCCAAAACAGACTCTTGAGGCAGAGAAATACATGGTCAGTGTGAGGTCGCGGTGAAAAATAAGAAATGTGAGGTCTACCTGACTTTACCTTCTGGGCCCTAAACTTTGTCTAGGATGTTGCATTAACTTTGTTATATTTTGTAGAAATACAAGATTTAAAGACCTCATGCTGTCTTAACAGTTCAAAGTTATTGAGGAGTCTTTGTGTTGCCATAGTGATAGATCAGTCAGTTGCTCTCCAAAGTGCCCAGGTGCTAAAACAATCTGAACATTTTGAACAGTGTATTCTGTTTGCATAGTCCTAATTTTAGTCCTTCCTATCTGAATTCTAATATAAATAAATCAGCTGCTGGCACAGAGCAATGACATGAGGAATCCTCACTTCCATTTCAAGTTCTTATGAAGAAACATGGAAAAGGAAGCATGGCCCAGGCAACTGTATGTTATGCTTTAAAGCAACTTAGCTTCAGCTTTACTGGGCTGAAAGGTCAGCTTTCAAGGGGCAGTGTGGAAAAAGATGTTTTTCAGACATGTGTCCCTGAGCAGACAATGTTCTACTGCTGTATGATGTTCCTATGTAAACACAGAAAACCACTCATGTGCTTCTAGTGCTTGAAAAAAATATAGTGAAGTTCAGGTGCATAAATTTTAATTTATCAGAGTTAAAGTTGGGCTGGTACTTAGATACTTAATTTCATTAGTTTCTTTGGATATGACTGCCCTGCAGTTCAGAATAGTGATGGCAACATGTAACCCTCTGAGCTGGCCAATTTAAAAGTGGTTTGTGCATTTGTACTTTAGCTGCTGTCACAGTTCAGATTTTGATTTTTATTTAAAAATATTATTTGCTGTTAAATTGTTTTTAGAGCTACAGATCTTATGTCATAAAGCAGACACAGTAATTTACCAACTGTTTTTCATGTCAGAAATATTTTCCTGAAATTTAGGGGAGATTTCTAGATGAAGATCCTAGAAAAATGATATGACAAGAGGTAATGATTTTAAACTAAAAGAGGGTAGATTCGGACTAAGTCTAAGGAAGATGGTGAGACACTGGAACAGGTTGCCCAGAGAAATGGAGGCCCCATCCCTGGAAGCATTCAAGGGATGTTGGATGGAGCTCTGAGCAAGCTGATCTAGTTGAAGGTGTCTGTACTCATTGCAGGGGAGTTGGACTAGATGGCCTTTAAAGGTCCCTTCCAACTTGAAGTTGTTCTGGGATTTTATTCTATGATTCCAAATGCTACAGATCCTTTGGCAGTTCTTCAGATTCTTAAGATCAAGTCAGATTTTTTCTGGTAAACATATGAATGAGCCTATGTAGTGAGTCTTTTCCATATTCTGTCTGTGCTAAAGCTGTTTAACTCGTACCGTGCAATTGTACTTAACCTGAGCAAGATTCTTACACGAGTTAAATACATGAGAAGGCTTCTTGGAGTCACAGTGACTAGCTGGGTGCTTACTGGTGTGAAACAGAGTGGTAAGTGGGAGAGTTATGGCTTTAATGCCATTCTGTACCTCACTGTTTAGTACAGATACTAACCTGGGACTTTACTACAGATACAGATTGGTGTCTGGAAAGATTTTGGTGCATACATAGTCTGTATTTGTTAGCTGCAGTAAGCATATTCCAAATTTTAGGAGCTTTTTTTCCTCTCTGAAAGTTTCAAATTGTAGAAATATAATTGTTACATCAGAAGACTAGTAATGCTTTTTTTTGACTCTTGCAGCCTTGCCTAATTCCTTTCAAAAGAAGTTCAAACCAAGCTGATTATATATTATTCTTCACTTATTCAGTTGCAGATTTTCTTTTCCTTTTTTTATATTTCTCTCTAATTTTGTATTTTGTTAAATTTCAGGGAAGATTTTTTTCCCCTCTAAGCAACAATGTTGTTATTTTATCTTTTTAATTTTTGGTACTCTTTAGCAGTAACGTGAAATATGGTCTCTCATGCAACCAGGTTGTCAGGCAGTGGTACCCACTGCATGATTTGTGTCTGCTTTGACACTCCTTTCAAAAAGGCATGTTTTAGTTACGTGAAAAATGAATGCCTTTCAGACTTGTTTGGAAAACCTGATAAAAGATGATTGTACTGTATCAGTTTTCTGGATAATTGGGAAGATACACTGTGTGTGACTCTTAGGGTAGTAGAGAGAGAATAGGGATGCCCAGTGTTGCCCTGGAATGACAGCACTTTGAAAATTGTGGTTTCAGCTGAATTGTAATTTACTTTCTACCATTACGTTTTAGTGATAGATAATAGGTAGAGGAGGTGAAATTTATATCCATTTCTTTAAAGCAGATACTTTGAGTAAACATCGGCAATGTGCTTATGGTGTCTGTGGTCAAATCCATCATTAAAATATCTTCCTGGGCTAGTAGAAATCAAAGATATATCCGCAGGGGCCAAATACATTCCCAGAATTGATCAACATGCTTGGATACTGAAGGTCCTCCTCGGGAAGCCAGCCAGACCTGAGTCTTCTGAGGGTGCAGGCCAGAACAGTGGGCCATGCTCCACACAGGACCCTGCAGCCCCTTGCTTTGTGGTCCTTTGTGGGTGAGTGTGTAGCTTTTTCTCTGTGTAGATTTAAGAGTGGCTATAACACATTAATGTGACTCACACGGTAGGAAGTGCACTGTCTCCTCCTCACACCTGTGGAAACTGCTTATGAGTGCTCCCTGTGTCTCAATGGACAGGACAGATGCAGGTATTACTGGTGAGGAGCATCATCTACCTTTCGTGTGACAGGCCACCTGCAAAAGGTGGAAATCACAGCAGATGAGTTTGGGAAGGTAATTTCCGCTGTAGAATAGGATGTTTGATTTGCTTTAGAGCCTAGGGAAAAGGTGAGTTTTGTGTAGGATATAGAAATTCTTCAGAAGAAACATGGGATGAGCTTTTCTTTATAATATGAGTTATTCTTTATAATAATAAAATTATTATAAAGAATAACTTTATCCTTTGATAAAGTTAGGTTTAATGAAAAAAGGTGGTTTATTTTTGTACCAGCAAAAAAAGCATTAAAAAAATCATATTAAGAGTATGTAACTGGCTATGAGTATGCAAAGAACTAATAAATACCTAAACATAATGAAGGTAACAAGTGACAAATTAACTCTTTGTCTAAAAGATGCTACTAAGATGTTACATTGGATTAAAAACTCAATTTTGATTATTCCAATTTCCTGTCCCTCTGCAATAAAACAGAGAAAGAACAAATCATAGCCCATGGCGATAACAATTCCATGTCTCCCTGTACATCCTGTATTGCTTTGTGCACATAATGGGAAAATACGTTATTTTGCTGTATTCATGTCTTCTTTGAAATGGGAAACTTTTCAAAAAACAGCAAAAATATAGTATTTACTCTTCATTTATTGTCTGCTTGTCCCTAAACCTAACTTGTGGAAACTCCTGCTTGACATTGTCTGTTCTCTAGGCTGCTCAAATTGGTAATCTCTTTGTGCTTGTTTTGAGGAAAAACAAAACAGTAAACCAGACACTGTTGTTTCTACTTTTTTTTCCCCTCTGTGTCTGACCACTGCAAAAATGAAAATAATTTTGTAAAAACAATTATAACATAAATAAATGTTGTACAAAGGAAATACAATTGCAGTGCAAAGCGAATATGGAAGAAGTGTTATGTCTGGTTTTAGAATGGGAGCATCATCAGTTCTCATATTTCTTCTCAGTCACTGCAATCATCAATTTATGGGAGAGATTGGCAGGAAAACAATCTACATACGTAATTTAAATATCTTAGGCAATTATTTGCAACCAAAGGATTAAGCAGTTCTGTGCAGCCTAATTTGATCTTTAGTTGCAAATATTGAATAAGCTGGTTTTTGAGAGCCACTAACTAATTGTAATTACAGCACTCAATATTTTCAATATTTTGTAGTTCAACTCCTGTCTTTTTCTGTGTGGTGGCCAATAATGCAGGAGGCAGAGGAATGAGGACAATTGTCCTATGGAGGGAAGAGGTTATATAGACTTTTCCTGTAGGCCTGCCAAGAAAGCTCTGATGCTTTGCAAATGTACTCATTGTTTAGAAAGCTTCCTCTTTTCCTCTGAGAAGAAACTTGGTTTCTAATGGACAATTGACCGTGAGTGTTTCAATCATTTTGCTTAAAGTATTACTGATGTGACTGAACTCTGCTTGATGAAAAGATGTAGGGATGGAATGTTGAGCAAGGTGTTTGATCTAAGTGTGGAAGATCAAGAACACTAAGGAATTTTCTAGTTGAGATAATTGTAACTTTAAGATGAGTTCATTATATCATTGTGTAGCTAGTTTTTACTAATAAAAGAAAATTCAGGAAATCAAAATGTGTAGGGGTAATACAACTTGGCTGAAAAGTGATGTTTCTGAGCACCAAATGGTGAAAATTTGTATAGAACTCAGAGAGGCGAAATAGTTACTGTAATTTACATTGGCAGAGAGCGTGACCAAAGCTGACTTAAAGCATTGGACTGCACAAACAAAGGACAATCCAGTTATAGTAATCTGGAATATAAATTTCACCTGCTTCAACAGCAAGCAATGGATAACATAACTGTGTCAACAACTACAGTATCTTAACTAGATCTGAAGTCGTAATAAGAAAAACATTGTCACCAAATCACAATGACATTTAGAAAATGGCTTTGATTCAGCCTGAAGCAAGAATAAAAGATCACATTGTTCCATTCACATCTGTAAAATTAGATACCTTTATGAGACCATAATGTCATTCTGGTTTTGGACATCACCCTAAGAAGTATGTCCTTTAGAGTAAGATTATCCATTTATTTATCAGACCTGAGAAAATTTTTTAATTCCTATATTAGTTTTAAGTCTATGCATTCTCATGCAACCATCTTTTCTTTGTTTTCTGTGAATCATCACGGTCTCTACTGGACACTTCTGCAATAGAGTGTCATCTGATTTGCTTGTCCTTCATGCCCACACATTTCCCCAAAATAAATACGTCAAGATCAGTAATTTTTAACTCTGTGGTTAGAGATCTTATTTGAAAATATGCCAGTTGTTACCCAAATATATTTATATATGTATGTATCTATGTTTATATATCTGTAAAAAAGGCAAGGGCTTAAGATGCACTTGATTCAAGTGCATTACTGAGATTACGTTACTGAGAAGTATGAATCAGATCACCAATATCAACTTAATCTCAAAGTGATAGCCTAATACTTGGCAAGCAAAAACTCCTCTAAACTGATGACTTTGAGTAATCATTGCAAAATATTCTTGGCATATATGTCATAATTATAACAAGGAACCGTAAGACAATTTTGAATTTTAATTTCGTGCTGGGATTTTTTTGTGTGTGATGAAATAAAAATTATTACATATATATCAATACTCCTTAACGTCTGGAGCAATTTTGAAAGATGATGTAGTTGAAGTAAATAAAGTCTTACCTAGTTCCTTGGAAAGGATGGTTACTGTAGGCATTGCAGGCAGGGATGGTCATTGAGACAGGCTTAGGCAATTGAACATCAAATATTTCATATGGAGATCTACATCTGAAGAGCTGCTGTTCTAAATTGAAGCGTTAGTCACTTACAGTGTTTGTTATTCTGATAAAATTACAGTGTTTTCCATTATCCTATATGGCAGCTGCCTAATCTCTGAAAAGCATACCCATTGTCTGCTGGTATGACTGTACAGAGCCACTCAGGCATAATATCCTTCTGAGGCAGGGTTGCATTGGGCACGTGGAAGATGACTCACTCATTTACTTCATATTTAAAAGGAAAAACAAATTCCCTTTGGAAAACAAACTTCATTTTCATCCAACCTAAATTCATGTCCAGTTTAGACACTCAGAACAAGCATTGTTACTCCCTCAGTTTCACGTTTTAAAGGAGATCTGGAGTTTTTATTTAACGAGTACTTATTCAAGGGGTTGAAAGAACTTGATTTTGGGGCAGCACAAAGAGTCCTCAGAGATTTGGAAGAAAGCCCTTTTAACTCAAATGGGGAGAATGAGAGAAGTGCCAGTCGTGCCTGTTGACCCTTTTCTTCTTGCATGTCTGAAATCTTGGAAGTGTACAGAAGTTATTTTGCTGTAAAATCGGGGCAAAAAATATTTGTCAAACCTCTTTGACTCAAGCTTTCAAAAAATTTAATGGAAGTGCTTAGTCTTAGGAACCACTGCAGAAACAGAATTACACTGTCTGGTATGTCAAAGCATAGGCTGTTGCTAAACTGTAACTGAAGTTCTGTTTGATAGACAGCCAGTGGTTGTATTTTTTCATCTTACAAGGAAATTAAGGCAGGTTGGGATCTCTCTGCTACCTTCGTGCTGCAGAAAGGACAGGCTGAGGTAGTATTGTCTAAATGCTGAAGAGATGGGGGTGGGGGAGAAAGGGACCAGGGGATAGTTTTTTTTTTCTAATTTAGAAGTCTGTGGCATATGTATTAAACTACAATTCTAACAAATTAGATTTCAAAGCATAATTGCAGCGTCAAATATAAAAATTAATCAACTATGTTATTACTTGTGAACAATTAAAGCGTCATAAAATGAGAAAATATGAAGGAAATATGCTTGTACATGTAGTGCCAGGATTGTAAAGTGCTTAATTTGGTTAGAAAAATGTATTGTAGATTAAAACTAGAAAAACAGATCAAGTACACAGCAGATAGGTATTTGTTTCACTTTCACAGTAATTTAATATCTCTGAAGCATAACAAAGAACAGCATTTATTAATGATTTCTTTCTGTCATTGGAAGTGGGGGAAAGGAGGGATGTCAGGGAAAAACCAGGTAGATTTGCAGTTATGACTGCATGGTACAGCTATTGGACTATGCTGTGCTGTTTTATAGGTCTTTATACACTTCCAGTGAAAACATTTATCAGGTGTTCTCTTGAATAAGATCGGTGAAAAATAATAGTGTTGTTGTTGTGATGTTACTGGCTTTATTGAGGGGTTTTCTAAACCATGTATTTTGCAGAACATTCCTAAAACCCATCATCTTGTGCAGTGGCTGTGTTAGAGTTAACTTTGTTAGAAAATGTACTACTCTTGAGTTGTATTATCATGATCTAAATAGGAATATCACTGGAGCAAATTTAAGTTCGATCAACAGACTGCTTAAAAATATCTAAAGTTCTTCATAGTGCTTCAAGATGAGATATTACCTGCATCCTAGAGGAAATGAATTATGAGAAAAAATATATATACATACCTGCATACTATGTTTCACATACTGTCAGGGGGAATTCAGTTTTTAATTTGCCAAACTAGATGTGGAGAGATACTCCAGAAGTATTCATAATCTAAATATTAGTATTTCTAAAAGGAAGATTTGGTCTGTTTTGCAGAATAAAAAAGAGATATTAGAGAAGGACAGAAATAATTTTAAGAACAAGCTCCTTATCCCCACCTCTAGGTACAGTTTGTTTTGTTATTACTTATTTTTTCCTCAAGATATCAAAGAAATAAAGGCAATATCCCTTATTCTCTTCTATGTGCATTTTCAGTGTATCTGTGAATAGCCCTGGGATCAGGGATTTTAGTAACTTATCAAAATGAGTATTGAATACATTATTTTCATTTACATGGATTTAGTGATAGTGGAGGTGGAAGGCTCTAGCTAAAAAGGTGAAATGGTACTATTACTCTTTTTTTTTCTCTTCCCCCTTCTGGCTTTTCCCAGTCAATACACTTGCTATGATAGCCACCATATGGGATATATAAAACACCTACAGCTTAAAAAAAAACCAGCCCTGAAAAGCAAAATGGGAAATGGGGATGTGGGAAGCAGAGGAGATGAAAGTGGAAGGACTCTGCGTCATCATGCTAGGACAACATGCAGCATTGGTAGGGTTGGATTAAGACATAAATTTGCAATTATATTGCAGTAAAGTTAAGCTGTAAAGACAAAATACTGTAACAAGTAGCAGTTAATTTAAAAGAGCTGAATGCTGCAAAACCCATCCCTACAGTTATGAAGTGAGTACAAATAAAAGTTCTTCCTCCAGTGCTCCAGGAACAGGATTAATCTTGGTTATACTAATATCAACTGGCCCAGCTTCTTTTTATCAGTAGTAGGTGCAGTAACCACCATGTAAAAAGTTCACTGATGTTTGTGAGGGGAGAATATTTTTTGGTTTTCTTTTCCTGTGCTGAACCTCTAAGTATTTCATGTTCTTCCAGGTTCATTTACTAGGTCTTTGTGGATACAGTAGGATTTCATTTCAATTGTTTTGATTACAAGTTGTTTTGGTTATTTTAATCCTCTCTTTATCATTACATAATGGAGTAGTATGTAGCTTTTGTTGCCCATAAAAGATATTTGCTGCTGCTACATTGATTAAATGCACAACAGCATGTATTGCAAATATTTCCACCTAATAATAATAATCCAGATTTAGAGCTTCCATCGCAGCAGCCCACAACATCAGCTTGTGTACAGATCTAATAAATGTCTCCAAAAAATAGAAGCAGGGAAAGAAAAAGATGCAAGTGCTTGCATCGTAAGTGTGAGGTGGCTTTTGCAGGAGCAAAGATTTATACATCAAAATATGACACAGGCTACAACCCCTTTTTCCTCCCAGATCAGCTGTTTTTTATGTTCAACCAATCTCCTAAATCCCAAGAAGATTCCTGTGATGAGCAAGACAAGCAGGAAGAGGGAAATATAGATAGGAGATTATTAGGAGTGAGCTATTGGGAAAAATCAAGGGAAGCACAGGCAGGGGAAAAAGAGGGTAGCTTTTATTCAAATTTTTAAATACTGTTTTTTTTCAGGAGCCAAGTACCTTTTTATTATGTCCTTTTGTATAGTCAACATCTTCATATACAATTTTATTATGTGCCCAGGTTGCTACTTTGGAAGATACTGAGTTGAAAAGGACTTATCTCTCCTGGCAGCAGTAGGTGCAGAACTGACAGAGACCTCAAATAAGAGCTACAAACCAACCTGGAATAAACATTATGGGAACCAAGAATGAAAAATATTCTTTTACTTTAAAATGCACTTCTTGTAGTTTTGATTGCATCGATTGGAAAGGTCTCATGCATGCAGTTTAAAGGCAGGGCAGGAAAAACAGAAGTCCTTTTTGACAGATTAACTAAGTGGTAAGGTGATGCCAAGTTATTTTGTCCTACAACAGCCCCCAATTATTGGGGCTGTATTTTCGTAATCCCTTTTAAATCTTAATCTAATGTTGCATTCTTATTTTTCTATTCTTTATCTGAACCTGTGTAAATAGAAATGATTGATATTTTTGACTGGAAAAATGTAAATGTTCTAGATGAACATTTTCAGATATATGGTCTAGATAACCATTGCTAAACTTGATTATTTATTGTCAATTCTGACAAAGTGTGTTACAGCACTCCAAAATAGGTAAATAAAAACCTCCTTATTTTCTTGTCCAAGGAACAGTGCACTCTATTTGAGATAACTTGTGGAGGAGCTAGAAAATAACATTTATGGGTCAATGAGAAAGCTCAAGTGTTCAGAAGTAGGATTACCTATTACTTTCTAAATCCTGTGCTGCTGATGTGGAAACAAATATACATAGAAATAGCATACAGAATACATTTTACTTTGATAGCAGATGGACTTGAAATGGAATAGTGCAAGTAAGGTGTGTAATAATAAATACTATTTGCAATTGTTTTCAAGTTCTCTAATCTTCAATTGTTCTGCAGATTAAAATTACACTGTGCCATTAAAATGAGAGATTAAATACTGTGCTGCAACCAATCAGATTATTTAAGAAAATTTAAGAAAGGAAATCATCATTCTTCATTTATTGTTCCAGAAGTTCTTTTTTTTGAAGATGTCCCCTAAAACTGGGAATACAGTCAGAGGGCTTGGAATTTAGTCCAGGTCTGTTACAGGAATGAATCATAAAGCTGAGAAGTTCAGAAAGGAGTCATATCCCCGTACAGGTATGAACTCTAGCAAGGATTGTTTATCCTCATATTTAAAACTGAAGTTACTAAAATTCACCTGTTCAAAATAATATTTAATGCTTCCAGCGCTATGCTATCTACGTTCTTCTTCCTGAATTATTTTATTACTGTGATACCACATACTCAAATGCAGTAACTGCTTTACATTTCAAATTATTGAAAGCAACCTGAATTTATAATAAATGCCTGATAGACTTCAGGGAATCCATAATTTAGGTGGCAACAGAACACACTGATTCCAGCTACAATAACATTATATTTGAAAAGACAACAATTAAATACAAAGGATGGCTTTGGTTACTATGGGAACAGTTAAAGAGTTTTCAGCATTGCGAGCCACTGTGTGTATACAAGAGAAATTCTGTTCTTTTGAGTCAAAGAAGCTATGAAAGCTTTCCTAGAAAAAGACTAAATAATATGAAATACTTCAAGCAGAAGCATTTAAATACCTTTATACAATATGTCGATGTTTTTGTGTCTTCTCTTCCTGCTTTACCCCCATTTTTCTGCCACTAGTTTTTGGAGTTAGAGTTTTTTGAATTGTGCAGCAAAAAGCACTTTGCAAAGAGGATTAGCGAATGAAAGAGCGATGCGGACGAGTTATTTTATTTCCGGGGCTGTTTACGAGAGATCTAATCCTATCTTATAAATCTTACTTAGATGAAGGCATCTGTAGTGTAGATTCACACTTCCTTTCACATACTTTTCTCTTTATTCTCTTAACCTGGAAATGATGAATGCACAAGTAAGAGGAGAAGAAGTAGGGAAAATTATCGAGTCTGTATTTTGCTAAAGCTTAAGTGCTTTCACATAGGGTGCACAGTCAAGTTATGTATGCAGTATTTAATAATATTGCTAAACCAGGTGTTAACATCATTATTTTTGTTAGTTTTTGACTCTAAACTTTATCATCGATACCTCAGTTTTTATATTTGTAAAAAAAAAAAACAATGTCAGGTGGGTACTACTTACAGCATCAACTTTGCAGTGGACCAAATTTTAAAAGTATTTAAACACCTTTTATACTTGATCTAAATCAGAGTGTTACCCGTAACAAAAACACAAACCAACAGAGTGCCGGTTTATGTGGTGCTTTATTCGGGGCCCCGGGAACCTGAGGACTAGCGTCCCAAGTCAGGATTCCAAAGACCTCCATTCTCAGTTCAGCTTTTATACACAAACAAGTTTACGTGCAGTTTCCACAGCAAAACAGTTACATTCAGTTACAAACAAGCTCATAGCAGTTTCTACAACAAAACAGTTACAAACAAGTTCATACTTCATACTGATAACAATTAATAATCATCTACTCTAATCATAAATCTTCTTAAGCTGTCTTACCCCTAGAAACTGATTAACAGACCCTTACCACATCCCAGGTAAAAAATCATTATATACATGCTTGACTAAATCCTTTGATTATTGTTGCCACTCTTCAGCACAGTCCATGCTCACAAACAAGGTTGCTAACTTACTACTTTGGAGTGTTGCTTTCTAGGCCTACTCTCTTACTAAGCCTTAGCCATTCTACTACTAAATTCGAATTATTCTGCAACAAGAGGTTTTGTTTATCTATTGAGGAAGCTTTAAAAGCTTTATCAGGAACGATCAGTCCTGTATGGAAACTGGCATAGTCTGCAAGACTTCAGATCATCTGAAATATGGTCCCTTGAAGTAAAAGAAACTGTAGTTGAAGTAATTTCATGATATGATAATGAATTTAAAAAGGAGAATGTTCTTTGATTTCTTTTAAAAGAAATAAACTGTCTGGAAAGTATATTATCAGCTGTTATTTAAATACATATTAAACAATACTGTGCTATTTCTGTGTATCTTTCAAATTCCAGATACAGGAATGTGCTGATGTTGAACTACAAACCAGCAGTTAAGTAAACTCTCTAAATATGTCATGTAATTTTCTGTGCTTACTTGTGAAGTGAGAATGCCCACCTCGTGATGCTAAGTACACTACAACTTTTTTATTTTTAGTATTGAGGCAAGAGTGCTATATATTGAGAAAAACATGTTTAGGGACACTAAGGATACATACTGAAAAGTCTCAACTCTGTTGGTTGATTATGAGATTATTATTTTAGATTCATATATATATATGAATCATATATATATATATATGAGATTGATAAGCAGTGTTTTTCATAGTTGTATACGAGAAAAAACACTCTGTTGGTAAGGGAAATACTTCTGTAACCTTAATGAGAGACCTGGGACTAACAGTTGTGTGTGCAATCAAGAATGAGGGGAAAGTCTCTAGACTTAGACTAGTTTTTGCCTTATATGCCTATGTATGTAGGTCTGGCTTTCTTACAAGTCACCATTAAAAAGCAAGGAAGTGTTTTCTATCCTGCAGCCAGAGTGTTATAAACCAAAATTTTCTGGATTCTGCATTTTTGGGAAAAGAATTGATTTTCATTTACCCACATTCATTTGTTTAGATCATTTAATGACCTCTAAGTTCAAATGGTTGTCAGGAACAAGGGAATACAAAAATAGTGGGGGGAGATAATGCTGGGTAGCTCAGTGGCCTTCTCAACTTCCAAGATATTCATTGGCCTTTACATCCTCCTCCATGGAGAAGGAGGCTAACAAGTTGTGTTACAGATGGTTTTGTGCTGATCTCTCTTAGTTTTCCTCTGTGAAATTCCCACTGAGCACCACTGCAAAGGCCATACGCTCCAAATGTATAGCTGCCATGACTACTATGTGCTGCTTCATTACCATCCTGAGCCTTTTCAAAACTGTGTTGAAAAGCTGATTAAGTTACTTTTAATGAGGATTGAGATAAATCTGTTGTGCTGCCTGCAGACAAATTGCTACCAGAACTGAAATGAGTTTAGTGCTTGGCATTATCTGTTTGAAATACTTCCTCACATGAGCCCTGTTTCCCAATGTCTAACCTGGTAGTACCAGTGATAGTCAGGGGAAAGAGCAGTGAGAACAGGCACTGCTCAGCCTGTGCCACAGTCTGTGGCTGGGAGGCACAGGCATGGATAGGCCTCCTCCAGCAGGAGAATACCTTTTGTATCACTGACAGAAGGCAAGGGCTGCTTTTCTTCACCTGTTGACAGCTGCTTCAGAGGTGACCTCAGAGCATGTCAGAAAAAGTAATAAAAGACAGACAGGAAGCCTGGCTTTAGACAAGAAAAGATACATTTTTATAGATTGCTTTCCTCACTTGGATGGGAGAGAGCTAACTCATGCCTAGGCATTGCTAAGGCTTCAGAAGTGATGCTATGGGTACCTTGGTGATTTTGGGCAGTCAATATATCATAAAATAATAAGTTTCTTTTTGATGAAGTAAAAGCAGCCTTGTATCTTTTAATCTTAGAGGTGGCATTGGCCTGATTTGCCACATTTACCTGTTTTCTTAAATGGCCTTTGCAAAGTTAGTAAAGGGCAAAATGGATCTTTCAGAAAGCCCTGTTTTTGCTAGCAATGGCTATGGAGAAAGCATGCTTCTGTGGAAAGTCTGGTAAAGTCATTCTTATGGGACCAGATAATTAATTAATTTTTTTTAAATCTTGTCTTAAAAATAGATATTTGTGATTTTCCTACATATCCTTTAGCAACCCTTTTCTATGCTGCAGTTTGCTTAAAGTGAGGTGAAGGAAGCAGTGTTCCTTAATTCTGATCTTCTCTAGGCCCTGGATATTTTCTAAAATATTTTCCAAATATGGCCTCCTTATTATTTATAATGAAATAAAGTCAGTGGTAAATAGTAAAAAATAAGAGCAGAGATTATAAATGAGTTTACTTAATAATACATCACGCTGCCCTGTGATCATCATCATCTTCATCATCTGCTTGTGGAGGCAGTAGAGATTTCAAATCTGTTAGGGAATATGCATAGGCAATGTATTTTTGGGGGTCTTTATATGACCATATGTGAGGTTCATAAGAGTGAGTTTTGTTACTTACTTTCTCTTTATATCAATGTAAAACCAGAATAATGACACAGGCTTAGTGAACTCCTGGTTATGCAGGAGTTCACTAATTTTATCGACTTGTTTGCTGCATTTTTGTTGGTGTGAATGGGGAGAAATACCTCACATGAAATGAGATGCCTGTGCTATCTGCACGGGATTCATGTGTACCTTACCAGTAAGTCAGGCTTCTATTGCTTATCCTCAGAGATGTCTTGTCTCATAACAGAAAGCTGCACAGATATTTCTTGAATTAATATATACAACTATGCCTGTAGATGTCGGTGGTTCAATACAATGCCATGACAAGAAATGTAAATTATGAGCAACCTCCCTTGGACTCTAGAAACAACAGTTATCTTAGAACTTTCTCGTTCATTTGTTTTACTAAAAACTTGAGTATTTTAGCTTGAATGGAATGCTACCTAGAGTGATTGGAGTATGCCTGCATAATGACATACTGTCAACTAACTATCCGGAAATAATAGCAGATTAATTGGTTTTAACAGGGTTTTTTTTTTTTTTTTTCTTGATACAGTTGATCAGTGTAGAAAATGTTTTTATTGAGTATGGTCTAGATTTTTTTTTTAATGTTTTTGTTGTAACCCTGTTTCTATAGATTCTATAGGAAAGAGCTTGATGGTTTATTTATATTATACTGATTAATGTATCACGTAGACATTCTTCATTGCTGATGGTGAACGGATGAACAAATGCTAATCTTTCTTCAAGCACGATTTTTTTACAGGAAGATTTAGCAGTTGATCATTTTGATATAGCTAATGGGTTTTGTGAGACATCTAATCTTGCTTGCTTACGCTAGGACATTCTTTTCTAACAATGTTATGTATTTTGTGCCTGTTGCTGAAAAAATGCGCTTCAGCCCTGTCTATCTTATGAATGCTGATGAGCAAAAAGCAGGTTTGCTGTCTTGATTTCTGCTCCTTAGGTTTCTTGGGGTTATGAATCCCATTGTATATTGATGACACAGGGATAAAGTTGTTCTCTCAAGCACACCTATGAAAAATTCATGTCTGTTCTAAAGATCTGTCACTTTGGATGCATATTGGTTGCTATGTGAGCACATCACATCATGTATTGGTCAAAGGCTGTATTTTTTAAAATTCAATTCAGAATGGCTATATCCGTCTGCCAAAGCAAAAATAAAGAAAAACCTCGTGTCAGCCAAAATTTATAGGGAAACTTTTATTGAAGAACATGCCTATCCTGAGGTTGCTAATTCCTCCAGATAGTGATGAATTAAGGTAGTTAAAAGTAGGAACTTTAAACCATGAGTTATATAGTTAGATAAATACAAATGTGGCAGCTGTTATACTGTCTTCAAAAGACTAATTACAGTCTCCCTTTTCATATATTAATGCAAATACAGTGGTAAATCAGTTGAATGGTTGAGATTCGCTTTGTAAACTTTAATTTCATAACATTAAAAGGTCTCTGTATTTAATGCTAAAATGCCAGATGCTGCATTGTGCTGAATGTTTTTGCCCAGTAATTTGTACTGGCCAAGAGTAGTGCTGCTTCTCTGACTTAAGAAAACTAGTAGAGAACAGATGTCCTTATACATATGTGTGCTTGTGAAATGGAGGCCTTTAGCATGTATGAATAGTACCTTCTGAAATAAAGTAGCTACTGGTTTTTTACTCTCTTCAAAGAATTAGAGGATTTGGGGATTTTTTGTTTGTTTTGCTGGTGTTTTTTTCTAAAATACATTGGTTATGTGCATTAGAACATTATAAAGTCAACAAAGTTCATGAAAGCCAACTCATATGCATGCTTTGGTGCTCAAATCTCCCACTGAAAGAAGTAAATACAGAAGATTTGAAAATTCTCTTCTGTATTACTTGCGTGTCTGAAAGTCCTAGATTCTGATGTATTGAGTTTTGCAGAAAATATAACTTACCATAAATGCACTTTTATCTGAAGTTTGAAAGTGTCATAATGAAGTTAATATATGTTAAAAATTCAACTACAGTACTATGAAGATCTGCATAGTTATTATAATTTAAGCAAATGAAAGTCCATTGAAATTTAAGCCTGTGCATGAATCTTTGTGGCAAGCTTGTGCTGTTTTATCCAGTGTTCTTTCATTCAGTAAAGTAGCTGGGACGATACATGTCTGTGAAATGTAAATATAAGTACATTTGTGTGGCAATATTTAAAGAACTTTAGGAAAATAAGTACTGAAGCGCAGAAATTAAAGATAAAAGCATTCTTATTTCCAACAGAACTAGCCATAAATTTTCAACTATGGGAAGATACAAAGGACAAAACTATAATTCAAACAGATGAATGTTGTGTCCTTGCAAAGAGTAGACCCTCTTTTCATTTTTAATAATTTAAACTATTTCTTTCTTTTGAGGTGAAGATTGTAGCATGATAAAATCTCTTGTACCATTTTAACCATTAAAAAGGAATTTGGAGATCTCTTACCTTTTCTGTCCTTCATTACACTGAACATTTAAAATTCACTTTTGATATTAATCATACTTAGAAATTCATTCGCTACCCATAGTGATTTCAGTAAGAAAGACTCAAATCTTTCAGGGTAATGAAGTTCTGACTAAGTATTAGTTATTAGATACTTAAGATCTTACTTTTTCCAGATGGGGATGCTTAATCTGGATCTTAACCACTTCTGGTAGGTAAAGATTCCAAATCACATTCCGAAAAAGTTATTCTCAATAGTCCAGTTGAATCAGGTAGTAGCTCTATACCTTGTACAGACAAGTCACCTTCTGCCAGCTCCAAACCTTATTCATTGTGATCTGGCACTGCACTGGAACCTTCCAGCAGTAAGGGAGGTTTAACCTGCAGTCTTAAAGCCTATCAGAGCATTTAGGGAAAGATTTCTACATAATTGCACAGTTTTCTTGAACTGAAGTCGAAAACTGACAGCAGTTTCCTGACTTCGTGCAGCATCTACTTACGCCATAGTTATTCTCAGCTATGGATCATAAAAAGTACGGTTCATGCCTGCCTTATTTCACCATGTTCCTCATCCCAGCCCCACCTAATCTCAGGGTGGGGCTGGGATAACCACTCATCTGCTTGCTTCAGCATCACTTGGGAGCAGAAACCTAAAGCAGACAACTGAGGGAGAAGAGTGAATGTCCAGAGCAGGGGAATGAGGAAGAAACTTGCAAAAGTGTAATTGCTATCAATAGAATGAAAGTGTTCTTTTTTTTTTTTTTTTTAATGGCAAGTCTGCTTCTTGGAACTTTTCTTGGGACTTTTTGCCCTCACGGTCCTAATACCTAGCCAAGCACTATGTAGCTGATTTACAGATTTATAGCTCCGAGTTCCAAGGAGATGCTTTGGTGAGGACACGGTGGTTTAAGTCAATTGACAGGTTTCAGGCTAAAAGGTGTAGCACAAGTTTTTGTTTACAGTATTTACTGTTCCCAAACATTTATTTTCATGGATTTTGAGATGCTGAAAAATGATGTAGAAAATTTAGCATGATACAGTAGATTTTAGCACAAGTGGGATTTTTGTAAAAGCCCATCCCTGTCAAAATCAGCACCCTTGAATAACAAAACAGAATAACCAATAGAGTCCATGGCTCTTCATATCTTTTCTTTATGTTTGCTATGTAAAATTAATCCTTCTGTGACAATCATTAAAACAAACATCCACTCATTACGAACAACCATTAAAATTAATCTTAACTATGAAGAAATCTCAATACTCATTAAAATAGATCTCAGCTCATTAGGAATTTTAGTATACAGATTGAAAACAGAAGACAAGAACATTTGTAAAAAGGAAAATCAGGTGTCAAGGCCTTTTCTGCTTCTCTTACTTTCTCACCAATGAAGGGCATGGGGGTGCAGAAGGAGATACAGCTGACCCCAGCTGACCGGGGGGATGTCCCAGACCATATGTTGTCCTTCTCAGTATATAAAGCTGGGGGAGGAAGGAGGAATGTTTGGAATGATGGCATTTGTCTCCCCAAGTGGCTGTTGCACATGATGGAGCCCTGCTTTCTTGGGGATGCCTGAACACCTGCTTGCCCATGGGAAGCAGTGAATTCCTTGCTTTTCTTTGTTTGAATACACAGCTTTTGCTTTACTTATTAATAAAATGTCTTTATCTCAACCCACGAGTTTCTAGCTTTTGCTCTTCTGATTCTTTGTCTGGTCCTGCTGGTGGGGCAGTCAGTGAGCAGCTGTGTGGTGCTTAGTTGACAACTGAGGTTAAACCACACAGTCCTGCACGAACTGCTGATACCACAGCTGTCTGCAACAGTGTTCCCTTAGCTGATTTTTCATGATGCTACAGAAGTGTTGAGTCAAGTCATAACAAAATCTTGGTGTATGGGTGCAATTCCATACAGTGGAAACTTTGAAAGTTGGATGTGTATTTGCTCTTATGGTGGAAATAATCACCTTTTCTATTCAAAAAAGATGCATATACTGGCAATTTAGGAGTATATCTTCTACGCAATCAAATTCTTCACTTTAAGATTTTGTTGTAATAGAATTTTTTTTAAGTGTCTTTTAGTCACTCTGGATGAAAATCTACTCTGAAACAGAGTGTTCATATTCACCACATGTTAAATTCACCTCTACTTGGTATGGACTTGAACTTTGTTCATTGTTTTGTTCTTCAAGTGAAAGGAAATGGATCAATGGGAGTTGAAATCTGGCTCAGCTGAATAGGAGTTACTCATGCATACCTGTGGTCTGAGTACAAACCATTTATGTTCAATTAAATCTAGGGGTCTGAATGGAAAACAGATCTAATCTCTGTTTGTTACAATGCAGGAATGAGCAAATCTAGTTAAGCAAAAGAATAGAGATTACTGTGTGGGATGTAAGAATCTGGAGGCATTGTTTGATGCATGACACTGGAGCTTCATCTACACCAGGAATAAATTGTATAGGTGACTCTAATTAACACTGAGTTGTAAATTCTGGTACTAATGAATTTCTAGAATTGATAGAACACTGTTGTAAAAAAGAACGGCTCTGTACAAAAAGCATCAGCCAAAGACAGTATGCCTTTGTATTACCTCAGTTCTTAGATAAGCATTTAAAGCTATACTAGATATTTCTTAAGGTTTTAAAAGCTTGATATCTTCCTTTTAATGTCTGTTGTACTTTGTGGTGGACTTTCTTGGAATCACAGTGATTGTATATATACTTTATTAAAGCATGATTTTCTAAGGGAAGTTTTTCTAAGGGGTGCAACAGGGAATGTAATGCCATCTTTTTCTCTTAAAATTATAGTGATACTTCTACCAGAAGTAATGCAGTCTTTTTCAGGTGGTTCAAGGATGCTTTTTTCCAGAATAAAATCCAGATTTTATTCTAAAATCTCATAATCTGTATTTGGCATAGCCTAAGAACAGAACCTGAGAGAGTATTTATTCTTACTGAGATCAGAGGATATGGAAACTAATCTGTACCCTTAATGTTAGGGATAATCCATCCATGTTTTCTCTAAGGAACCTTCTATGGAATCCTATTAGGCAGATAATAAAAGACTCAAGTTTTTGTCAGTCAGAGCTATTTTGGCAGTATTAACTATGTTTAAAAAACAAACAAACAAACAAAAAAAACCTGCAAAAGTTGCTAAGAAGCCACAATCTGTGGTTTAAAATTTCATATTCTTCATCTGTCTGCAGTAGATTTGACAATATACAAACAAAAGCAGAAAGCAAGCCCAACAGACATGGTTCTCTATTAAGGCAGAGACATCTCTGCCTCCTACCCACCCCCCTTAATTTTTTTAGGACATTGGTCGCTTTAATTTTCTGAACTCCACAGTATATTTGATTTATACAAATAACTGCAGAAGAATCATTTTAATAAAGTCTTGGGATTTTGCAAGGTTAAGATATGGCTACTTTTTTTCTCAACCTCCTTATGGATTGTAGTTCAAAACAGTCTGTATTTCCACTTCTAAAATACTGCTGGTTACAGGAGCCATAGCTATTACACTCTCTTTGCATTGTGAAGAGTAGACTTATCACCCTTATTAATTTTTCTTCTGTAGAGGTTCATTTATGACAACCCAGTCAAAAGTTCAGTTGATGTCCGGTGTGCTTGACAGTAATTGCACAGGTGGAATTTCCTAAAGTGTCAGTGCACAAGGAAATAGAAATTTATAATTGTTGTTTTTTGTTTTGTTATTTTTTCTTTAAACTTGTTGTGTTTGCCTACTAAAAATGAATGTGGGGTTGGTTTGTTTGTTTGTTTGTTTTTAATCCAGAATTCATGAGGTGCTCGCTGAAGCAAAGTGATTATGTTAACATATTTTTTCTGCTTGTTGCAGTGAACTCATGCTGTTTGAAGCCCAACAATATTGCTTTAAATCTCAATTTTCTCACTGTTGTGAGCATTTTATTATAAACACTTTGAAGAAAAAAAATCTTACTTGAATTACATCAGTATGCAAGAAAAGTATAGTGTTAAAATGTTCCCTTGAAAGGTTTACTGTTGTTAGTATGTGGTAGTGTGCAAGATCTGAGGAGCAGAGAAGGCATTTGCCAACGCAGCAAAATATAAAAGCTTCATTAGTTTTGCATAAGATTTTTTAGATGGTGTATGACACACATAAAAATGTCATATTGGAAAAAACTGCTTTCAGATGCTTTTTTGTGCCTTCTGTCCAGCCAGTGGGAGTTGGTTGTTACAATGCAATGCCTTTAGTTTGCTTACCTGCTTGCATGAAGATATTGTGCATTTGCTGTAGGGTTGCAGTAATTTGAAGTGATCAACTGTATAACCTAATTTAGCTCCAGAGAAAACTCTTGTCCTTTCTCAAGAATTATTTGTTTTCATTCTGAGCAAGACAGTGTATGTTTAGGATGTTCAAAACCCATGTGATGATGAACGGTATAAGTAGATGAAATCTCTGGAAGACTGTATATGTTTTGTTCTGATTTGTGACTAACATCTAATGCAAAATTAATATTTCCAAGTTTGTGTATCTTGAATATTGAAGTTGTGGATGTATGATGAGAAGATACATCATGTGAAGAATAGCTTCTGCCTTTTTAGATGTCAGGCATGCATATGCCTACACAGATAAAACTCCTTGGTGCAAATTCTGCCTTAGTTCAGATACATACAATGCTGTGGAAGCTGTTGAAGATTCACTTGAGTGGCTGAAAATTGAAATTGGCCTCTTTTTTTCCCCTTTTGAAAGTAATGTAAAAAATCATTTCCTGTGCAGTAATCATAGTTTCATATAAAAACATAAGCTCATGTGGATATATTTGACCTTAGGGAATATCAACAACGATTAACATCAGGCGAAATAAATAAACCATTACTTTTTTCACTGTCAAATCTGTGATTGGGCAAGAAGTTTCATTTTGTTGCTGAAACATTTTATTGCTCTTAAATTTGTATTTGTGTCATATGCTGCATTATTATGTTGCCCCAGTATCAGTAGTACTGCAAAGTTTTGTAAATGAAAAAATATGGTATTGCTAGGCAATTTCATATTAATGATTTCTGGTGCACATTGCCATGTGCAATTGTTAGTACTTGCTGTAGTCAAGCTAAAGTGAATGAAAAATCCCAGGCTTTGTCATAGAATATGTTACTGAACCCTCAGTATTCACATCTAGTATGGCTACTTACAGGCTGTCTTCTCACTGTAAGTACATGGCTGGATCTTTACCTCCAGATGGTAAAACTGTACTGAAGATGAAGATTAGCTTGTTTTCATACTGACTGTTTTTTCATATCTCTTGTGATTACATGGGCCCCAGTTCCTCTTCACAGACCTCTTTCTTGAAGTTATGCCAATTGTAGATGTAAGCTATGTGTTTTTACCTTTATGGCTGTCCTAAATCAGAGTTTTGCCACCAGATTGCATTACCCACCACAAATGTAGTTTGTGTTAACTCCTTGCTTGCACCTCTGCCTACTCACATTCATAGTAACTAAAACTGTTGCTGCCACCCACCAACTCTTCCCATTTAAAACCCAGGTTTAGAAGCCTAGCAGTCTTAGGAAATGTTACACAGTTACTTGAGCGCTACCTTTGCCCAGCTTCATTCTCCCAGCCCTGGTACTCAGCTCCTCCTTATCCGGCCAGGACATACTAGTGCAATTTAAGATGATGTGAAATTTACCTCATTCCCTTCTGGCAGTCAATATACTTAGCTCATACAGGTCATCTTCATTTCACTGGGCATAAACAGCGTTACAGTGCATGACTGGAGCGTGAGGGTGGAAGTGAAATACATACATACAACCTGTGCTTTTCTTCTGGTAGATCCCCATCGTGACAGCAGCACCTTACCAGAGCTCCTGCCCTGGTGGCTATGTGGAGGAGACCGATGCTGTGAAATTGCATCAGCTGTTATGTTTTCAGTGAGGATCCCAGTGGTTAAAAGCATTATGATTGTAGAATTTTGTACCATTAAATTGATATGTATTATGCACTGATATTTATAATGTGTAATGACAATTCAATTTAATCCTGATTTACAGATGTATATTTTCCCTATTTACAAAGAACACCAACAATGCTGTTTTGCTTAAAGATCAAAATACTGGCTTACATATTTCAAATTATTCTGTATGAAAGCATGAACCCTTTTCCCTGCACTATAGTCTCAGTTCATGCTAGGAGTCAGATGGAGAGCTGCATTCCTTGCCAACTGATGGGATGGATTCCCAGAGAAACCTAGGAAATTAATTATACTGGGCAGCAACCATCCATACGGTGTATGGAAACTAAATGTGTAGCAAATATCGAAGGATGCAGATGCTGTGGACAAGCAGATGAGAGCAGTTGCCATAACTGGGTTGTGGTAATGTGGGAGATGTATGGGAACAGCACTGTGACACAATAGGCACACTGGCAGAGCTGTGGGAGTGGTCTCAGTATTCCGAAAAATCCCAAATCTGTTGACTTGAACATACTGATTTTTTTTCAGTAATCATTTCTGTTATAATTATTTAAAAAAAATTTACAGGTGAGGTAACATTTCAGGAAATAAAAGGTACTTTTGAAGTCAAACATTGATGCCACCCTTTCCCCAAAATAAAATGAAATATTTTGCGATACATCTATGGAATATGTCTTTGAAAGCTTTGCCTGAAGGAAATAATGCTCTGCATCTGCAGTAATGTCAGATTTCCATGGTTTATTAATCTCACAGTAGGATGGAATTTAAACAGTTTTCTTACGGTAGTCTTCTTCATGTTGCCATGTAGTTCTTAATAGTAAGGAAGAAAGCTACAAGCCTTTATGGTGGAAACAAAAACAATATTGAAGGCCTCTGTTATGTTTTATAAACACTCTCTTCAACCTGACACAAGCCTGACAAAAGGGAGAAACTAACAAAAAATACCTCAAGAGCTTGAGAAGGCCCACAGTTCAGCACAGCTTTCATTATTATTAATTATTTGAACTGATTAAAATACTTTTGTAAATTATGTGCAGTCAATCAAAAACAGGAGGGGCAAATCTAGAGTGAGAGGTCGCCTGCTTAGCGTGGGTTTTATAAATCCCTGTGTTCCATCTCTTCATATGACACAACGTTCTGTTTCCTTCAACACTTTGCCTCATGAAACACCAGTTTTGTGTCTGAGCTGCTGTCTGGGTTTCTTCTTGCTCCTATCCACGTGTCACTCATGGTACTGGCTATATATCAGCAAAACAGTTACATTTTCTCTTGCCTCTCTATCTAAAACACACCTGTGAAATACAACCAAGAATGCCAAAAAACGTACAACATGGGAAGGAAGGGGAAAAGTTTTGTTAATAGAGAGTTATTTAAAAATATGTGTCTTGGAGAATGAAAGTGTAGACTAGCTAACTTTGTTTTTTACATAATTACTGAGCAGTGACTAGACTAGCTGAGGTTCTACAGAAAATATTGACACTTTTTCATTGTATTCTCAAGTGTATTTGTATATATTGGTTTTAACTATTTGGTGTTCACATTCAAATTTTTGTGCCAAGTATGGCACAAAAATTATGTGCTGATGTAGATGGAGTTTGGAATGCTAGTTCATCAGTTAATATGCCTTCAACTGTCTTGACAGGATGAATGTGATACTTGAATTCTGCAAAAAGGGGGTTCTGATCTACTCCAGTGTTGTTTTTGAACAGCCCTGCTTCTGGACTATACAGTGATATGCAGAAATTATTTTGTCTTTATTAATGATGAGACAACAAACTAAGATTTAGGAATCTCTCTCTCCTTGGAAATTGCCTGATATCATCCTTTCAGAAAAGGCATTGGAGCTTCATGTTTTGCATCCAAGATTGACTCTCCAGTGATGACCTATCAAGTAATCTTAGTATATCTCAGAAAGGGAGGGAGGAAAAAATCACACACAATTACAATTGAGAGGATCCTGTTTTCATGATTATTTGTTTTTTTAATCAAATGACTAGTGTTTTTGACTAATATGCTGTATTAATTTAATTGAAAAAAAGTAGAGTCAAATTCTGAGGTTGAGAGGTAGAAAACTATAAGTCATTTTCTGGCTTACAGTATCCTGAATAAAATATAGTTTCACCATACTTAAGGGAAATAAATGGAAGCTTCACACCTGTCATGTTTGTGATGACTTTCCTTATTGGCTCCTTTGACAGGAAAGGTTAGGAAAGCTTTTGGGGTTTTCAGAGAATTTATACAGAATGAAAATAAAACACTAATATTACTTCTCTTCCTCCATTTTCTCTACAGAAATAAGTGTGATGGGTATTATTTTTAATGGCCCATAGATATTGCTCAATGTGAAAGCTAATGCATTCTTGAATAAGTCTTTCTTTAGAGACATTAGCACTATAAGTGAGAGACTCATTAAAGTTATCTATTTGCAGTTGCACACATCCATCCAAAAAACAGTCCTTAATTGCTTCCCTGGATGTGGACAAGAGCTTAAGAAGAAGCAAAATATAAAAGATTAAAAGAGCATAATGACATCTTCAAAAGATGAAAGATATGATCTAAATGTTTAAAAACAAAATAAAAAAATAAAAGGAGAAAAGCTTGAAATCTCTTTGTGTTCCCCAAGTTAAGTAGGAGAACTTTGAAGATGACAGTAATATTCCATTGTGTTTCATCTTTTTTCATAATAACATATTTTGAAATCTGGAGTGTATCTCCTAATAATGCTTTTTAGGACTACACAAGTTGTAGTATGAAGCAAAATATAAGCAAGATTTTCTTTGTCTTTTTGCAGTAATCACTAAAGGTACTGTGCTGTTTGGCTTTAAATAATTCTGGTTGGATGCGTACTTGGGTAAGGCATTCCTAAAGAAAAAGGAGATTGATGCTGATGATTTATCAGGTGATGTTCTACAACTTAGTTGCAAACTGAGATCTTAAGTGCTCAGAGTCATGCGGTGCTTCCTTTTGAATGTGGTGTGAAAACATGATTCTGACCATTTGTGGTCATGAAAGATCCCATGGTGCTTTTGGGGATAACCCCCCCTGCCCTGGCCAAATTCAGTTTTGGTTGGTTCCACAGTGATTACCTTATTCTCCCTGCAGTTGCAGTTAGATGTGACATTCCTTGCTTCCCATCCTGAATCCCTGGTGTGAGTTGCTTTGATGTTGCTTAGCCCATAGGTTTCAGCCTAAAGGCAACTACTGTTCAGCACAGAGCTAAGTGGTACGACTTCATGTTTGCTATTGAGGTAGGAAGCTCCTGGATTCTTTTGGAAAAAATGTTTTAGCTAGATAGAGATTACAATTTAAATGCCAGCACAGGCAGTGTGAATTTACATATGCTGGACTAATGTCTGACCTGTTCTAATTAAAGATTTTTTGAATCGCTGAACGTATTTCTGACAACGGGCACACACACACACTGGTGATGTGTGTAATAATGTGATGATGATGATGTCTGATGATGTGTGTAATACTCTCAACCGAGGAGCTGAGAAGAGCTTGTATTTTCCAAATGCAAGAAGTTGCTGGAAAATTCTTGACTAATGATTCAAAACCAGTATTCATTTTTTTTATCTGAATATGGAAGTGCACATTTCCTATTTAAAATTGCCAATGTTTGTGCGTGTGCTCACCCAGTATAAAGGTATTTTACACACCTTGGTGTTCTATGTCTGTAGTAAATGGAATTACTACTTCTGTTTAGGTTATAACAAGAACTCCCCTGATTTCAGAACACTGAAGAATCTGAAGAGTGTAATTGATTTTGATGCTGTCTCTTTGTAACTTCGTAGTTTAATATTCCTTTGTGTTATTTGAGAGGGATGAATGTGACTGGCATACTGATTATCAAGTTTCTCAACTGATTTCCTGCAAATTTCCTTCTTGCTGAAGAGAGGAGAGTGAAACGTTTCCCTGATAGTTTCAGAGTCATAGCTTGTGTCAGATGGACTTTGTCAGCAGTGAGCAGAGAGTTTCTGCACCACTGCTCTGTATTCTTAAGAATTTTTTTGCTCTACCTGCTACAGGAAAATATTACATCTTTGCAGCAATGTTGTGTATCTTTGTGGTGAATGAGTTTTGCTATGGAGTGGAAATCCTTTTTCTTGATACAGCACTGATATGAACAGCTTCAAACAATAGCCCCAGATTGTTTAGAACATCCCTAGAAACCATCAATCAGTAACCTTTTCTAGTTTTTAGGTGTTTACCATGCATGTTGATGTGTGTTTGTGTGCACATAGAAACACGTGCATTAATATTGCATGCTGAATTTTTTTGTGGAGTGATTTATACTTGACTTTGTGTCTGCCTTTGTAAACATGGGGGCAGTGATGGATCTGCTTGTTTTCAAGTAGTTTGGTGATGTAAGGTAGATGTAACACTTCTTTCTGGTTAGGAAGAAGTTTGTGCATAAAAAAATTCAGGCTTTAAATGGGGAACAAGCTTAAATCTTATCTTTGGCCCAATGTGCTCTTTGACCGTGATGCTATAGAAGAGGAGCAAAGCTTTTGTGTCTCAAACAATATTCCTGGCATGAGTTTGTTCTATCGATTCCATTAGCATCTTAATACAGCACTGCTTTTACAGATACTGTGCTTTAGTTAAAAAGATTTTAACAAAACAGCAGATGAAAAATCTCACATTTAATTGTATTGCTTCATGAAACTATTCAGCTTTTGTTGCTATCATGTGGACCTTTCAACTCTCTCTTAAGCAAAAATTATTGCAGGTCCTCTGAAATGAGTTACATGAAGAAGTCATTATTATTTCATTCAGCTGTTTAGAAACCAGGTTTTGGATTTTGTTTGAGGTGCTGACATGAGCACTTTCAGTGAGCTGCAGCAGCTGTTGTGCAGTTACTACTCCTTAGCTAATGCTCTGAGACCAGCAGATTATTTATATTTCATTAACATTTAATTAGCCCACTGTACCTATGCCTGACTAATGACAGATGGCTACAGTGAACTTGAGGACTATCCGGCTTTTTAAAATTTATTTTAAACCTGTTTTTCTGTCTTTCGTCTTACCTTTCTTTTAATACTATGACATTGTGATAGATTTTATTTTATTTTAATCAATCTTTGGATACTTAAACTAGAACAGGGAAGTAAACCTCATTGTAGCATTAGGAATCACAAAATTCTGTAGGAGTGTGGTAATTTCATGTTCTTTAGCGTGCTGTCTCAAAAAGACCTTTCCCAAGAGTTTATGGTATGGATCCATCCCAAATCATTTGAAGAGCAGGAAATGTAAAGACAGTCAGCCTTTTCAAATGGATTGCTTCAAACATCAAGTTGTGCTTCACTACTAGAAAGCAAATCTGACCAAATTATTTGTTTAAAGGAACATTTTAATTATCTCTATAGTCCTTTGATGGAATGAGAAGCCTTTATGATTTTGCAAGAGCGATTTTAATTTTTTTTTAAATAACATTTAAATTATAGAAATATAGAAAATTATATAGACCCTTTGCTTCATGTGGTATGGTACAGTATTAAAATGCAGAGAATTGCTACAGCATCAAATTCAGAAATAATAAAGTATTTTCTAGGATTAGAAGAAAAAAGGAAAGGAATGAAAATGAAACACTGCAAAATAAGGGAAAAACCTTGTTATTTTTCTGAAACACAACAATGAGTTTGATGTGAGATTCTTCATTGATTTTAGTATGGAAAAGTAACAGAGCACAATTTTTTCTTGTAATTCTCAGGAGTTTAGTAAATGTCCCAAAAACAGAAAGAAAAAAAACAACGTACAGTGTTATTGACATCCTTCCAGTTTTGGCTCTTTTCCCTATGTCCTTTGTTCTCAGAGGAAATTCTGTTTTTAATCTGCAGTTTATTTTTTGCCTAGAAAAAAAATGGTTGTGACTGTTGGTATACTAGAATTAGTAGACTTTGCTGACAGAATCTAGACAAAATTGAAAGCACTGTTCCTCAACCTACCAGGAAAATCTTCAATAAATGTACATTTTTTCACACGTATTCTGTTCACTTACTATTCAAATCTGTGAAGTCAAGTAAGTCCAACAAGAATCACACTCATTAGCACAAAGGTCTAAATACTAAATCTGAGTGGATTTACAAGGACAGTGAAAAAAAAGAGCTGTAGTAACATTTGATTTTTATCTTCATGCCTTAGCTCAAGTTTATTATGGTACCATCAATAAAAAGCACCAATAAAGTCTATACAATAAGAGATTACCTCTTCAGATATGGTCAGTGGTATCTACTTGGTTAAATTGATTACTGGGGACTCCTTCACAATGAAAACCTGTTTAGAAGTCAGGTCAGTATATCTTTCTCATCATCATGGGGCCAACAAGAACAGTGGCCCTATCTCAGGAAAGGAGCAATTTTGCTGAAGTGGAAAGTTTTCTAAGAACTCTGTATCCTGTAAAGCTGAGGGATGCTGGAAGGACAAAAAGCAGTTTGAGCAAGTAAAGGTTGGAAAGACATATGTTGCCCTTACCTGTGCCTGTTGGGATCTGTCAGTCAGTTCATTTAATGTTCTTCTTTCATGACTGAAATGGTTCACCTGGGAAGTCAGTAGTGAAAACGTCCTCATAAACCCAGAGTCTGCCTGACTGCCCTCTGCCATAGATCACCTTCCCTCTGTAAGAAGGGAGAGTATATCTGAAGACATTGCCAGAAAAGCTGGTTTATAAATCTGCATCGGGTATAATGTATTACTGAGTGTGAAGGTGTATGACAGAACCTGTTGTCTGTCCTTTCCAAGTGTGGGCATGAAAACCAGGTGATAACGGTGTTTCATATATCATATGTGAGGTTTGAGAAAAAATTATATTTGAAAAGAAGTTAATATGACATAGCTACTCTAACCACCCCAAAATTACCACCTGGAGCAGCACAGGGCATCACTGGTGTTTGTGTCTGCCATAGTAGCAGTGAACTATTTTAATTTTTAAGTATGAAGCCAGACACAAGTAGTTGTGTTTTGGGAAGATGAATATTTTCATTTTGAGAGTTCCACAGCAGACCATTTTATTAATTCAGAAATTGAAAGTAACATTTGTGGTTGTAAATTTCTATTTTCAACCCTCAAAAAAGAGAGAAAATGAAGGTTAATACATTCTGGATTAATTTTCAGGGGTTTTTTTTATGTGCATTTTTGAAAGGATGAGGTGTATTTCTTTGTAAGAGTCTTAGCTATTCTTCTATCTATCTTCAAAAATATCATTATGCGAACTGATGACTGCATACCCCTGGGGATATTGCCATGTAAAAATTCTGGTTTTGTGAAACTAATCTCTGTAAAATTGGATAGTAAACATAAGCAGCAAAGCTCTTGAAGAAAATCTGTTGACTTTAGCAATTACATATGCCATTTCAACGCTGCTGAAGGATGATCACAACTTAAAGGTATTATTTACATGTAGAAATGCGTCACTTCCTCTGTTAAAAACTCTTGATCAACACTCTATTTGTGTATATTCATTTTTGGTAACCACAGTTTGAAGGGTCCCTTTCTGTTTGCATTTTTCTGTTCATACCATGATTAATTTTTCACAGTTTTACTTTGAAAAGTATTTTAAAATTTAAAAATAATATTATTTGGGATGGTGAAAAAAATGTTAACTTCTACTCTCCCAGTCACTGCCATCTGCATGATAGCATGCAAGAATAAAGAAGAGGAACTTCTTTGGGTTACCGAGAAGGACTTAATTTCTTACATTCAAATCTTACATAGTCTAAGTTTCAACCCCCCAAATTTGACATTCATGCAGTAGTTTATACAGTTAATACTGTTGTGATATTAGATGTGAATGCATGAATCCTCGTGTCTCTGACAGAATTTGTGTTTTCAGGTAGTCAGAGTAAATTGTGTTAGGATGATCTATGTGATACTACAAATGATGAGGAAGGATATTCAGCTTTGAATGCTAATTCCAGTAAAATTATAAGTGGCTGATTTTGTGATTCTACTTAAAAAAAATCTGAAAGCAGCCTGATAGTAGACATAATTTCCAAACTAAACTTTTTGTGCTGCGTGAAGAAACTTTATCAAGTTTTTGATATCAAAGTTTGCAAAGAGAATATCATGTCACAAGAAATTGGTGTCATTGTTTGGACATGAACTAAAAACTGAGAGCAAAATGCTTTTGAAACAACTACACAAAATTATACAACTCTTTTAAAAAAGTAAAGCACACTTTCTCATTTATTTCTTTATCACCTTATTAAATCTCTTGTCTGACAGCTAAAAGGAAATTACTGTGATTTAGGGAGTGAATCTTTATCAGTAGTTGACAGGTAGAAAAAAATGATAAGGCTATATAAACACTTATTTATAATAGCATTTTGCTGGAAAATGACAATTGCTCAGCATTTGATTTATGTAATTTTCCAGGGCAGTAGAAATACCTTCTGCAGTCCATCAGGCTCTTTTTATGAATCTGTTACTGAAGCATGAAAGTTTGCCTGCTCACTGAAGAAGGAACAAGATAAATGCCAAACTGGATAGCATTGCATAGCAGATAATGCATTTACAGATTCTTGTCCTGCTTAGAAAACATAATTCCTTTATGAAATCAAGTTGGTATTTAACCGTTCCGGCTTTTTTTTCCTGAAGTGCACACAGTGGCCAAACTCTGCCTGCAGAGTTTAGTCTACTGCAATAAATGGGAACTTGGCACAGCCACTGAGGATTTTCCTGGTAGAGACAGAATCGTGGCATTAATTTCACTCTCCTTTCCATCTTTTTTTGTGTTTCTGCTGTCCCAGAGGAGGAATTCCTTGTCATGTCAATAGCTGCTTATTTAGTGTTTAGGGCGGAGTGATGAGTCCCCTCTTTGTGTCATATATTAGTGAGAAACTTTTTAAAACAGATTATTTGAGAAATCTAAATTTACTCTGTGCCATTTTATGTTGCTTTCTAGAGGGGATGACAAATGGAAGAGGCAAAATGTCATGAGGCTTTCTTTTCCTTTTGCTGGTGTTCCTAGCAAATACTGAGACAGAAAGCCTCAATGTGAGTTTTAAATAGAAATTCATCTTATGACAGAATTTTATGGTTTTGAAAAGATAGGAATAATCACCTACATTTTTAGAGGTTCAGCTGAATAAGCCACGATGCTTTGGGATCACCTCCACTTTCCTTAGTTCCTCTCAGTTTGCAGGTAACTGTAGAAAACAAGTATTTTGCTCATGCTGTGCTTCGCCAGGTGGTGAGCCAAACTGCTTCATTTTGCAGGTATCCAGTCAAAAGTGGGTGGACCAGACAGACCTCTGGGGTGCTGGAGAGCTGGTACAGTTAGTCTAGGATTACAGAAAACACATCCCCATCTAAGGGGAAAAAGGTTTCAATATAGATAGAATACAGTTTTAAATCCTGTAATGGTGTGAATACACACAAGTCAAGAGAGATGATATCAAGTTTGTTCATGGAGGAGCTGTCCTGAACAAAATTAAATCCCTAGGAAAGAATTGATTAAAGTTGAAAACAAAAGTTAATCATTCAGTAATCATAGCCAAAGATGTCTCATTATGAATTAACTTTTCTGTCAACAAGCCTGTTTTCCATTTTTTTCCTGCTAGTTTGCACCCTCCACCAACTCCTTTTGTCTGTGAGCAGTGCCTTATAAAGTAATAGTGAATTATTATAATGCTGCCCAAAAATGCTCTTTGAAGAAGACAGCCTTTGCTAAAGGAATGGCACACTTTAAATGAGACCTTAGGTCAGCATTATTGTACCTTACAAGAAAACAATAGCATCCTAAAAACGAATTGTTATTGTTGCATACAGGCTACAGGAGAAAATTGTATTTGACCTTTGCATGCAGATCTCGACGAAATGGTTTCTCTCATTGCAGGCTTCTTATATATTTGTTAAAAGCTTCCTCTGCTGTGCTACTGCAATTGATGATTTTACAGTGCTTTCCCCAGCAAGCACCAGTTAATCATAAGGTGCTTAGATTTAGAGTTAGATTTTTTCCTTAGGTCTCAGTACAAAAATTTAATAGGGGTTTCAGTGCTTCAAGGAAGAAAAGTTAAGTAGCCTGCTAGCTGAGCCTTCCTCATTATATTACCTTATGCTTAACTGCTCAGATGAAATGAATAATAATTTTCTTCCTTGGCAGGATTAGCTCTTCAGAAGCACCATAAGCATCCAGTCAGGCAGTTCTGCATGTTGAACTGTTTTTAATACATCCATTTGAATACCACTTTAATGTGGTTTACTGTGATGTTACCATCACACATAAAATAGCATATCTTTTAACTTTTTTTTTAAAATTAATTTTGAGCTCACTATGTGTTAGGGTGTATATATGTAGCTAATGATTCGTGGAGGTGTACATCTCTGTTGCAAATATGCATCAGTTGTTTGAATAATTAGATAGAGGCACTGAATATAGACTATGAAATAGAAATATTCAAGCGGAAATCCTAATCTGTCACAACAATTTAAAGAAGAGGTTTGTCATTGCTTCTTGTAACTCTTGAACAGACTGTTATCTTGCAAAGCCACAACAGCATAAAATTTAGCTCAGTGAAATAGAGGTGCTTTCTTAATATCCTGGGGTTTATCAGCTATGGAAATAGGCATTTTAGAAATAATATTAAAAAAAAGCACCAAAGTTTTAATAATGGAGAAGAATTTCTTCTGTAATGCATGGTGTTTTAAGCAGAGGGTTAAAGAGATCTAGAAAGTAGGCAATTAGGTGGGAAAGCTCTAAGTGCTTTGTCATTGCCAGTGGAGAAGACTTTAATATATATAAAAATAATGAGAAAAACATGTAATAACTCTTCTTCTGTGCACTTGTCACAATATATTTCCTACTTCTCAGTTACATGGCTCTTACAGGAGCAAAATTTTCAAGATCTTTCTGGAGTGAGATATTTTTCTTTATTGCTTCAGTCTCACATTTTGGCTTTGGCAGCTATAACTCAGAGCAGTCTGGACTGGTGGAGCAGACTGGTGCCATCAGATCAGAACTCCTGAACTTTGTCATGGAGGTTATTTTTGATCCCAGTCCAGAGTTGTATTTCCATGTGTTATACAGCCCTGTGCTGGAGGAAATGGCCCTGTCTTTGTCATCAGTATGAGTTGACTCTGGAGCTCTATTCTTTTTTCAATATTTTTAGGTTATATCTTCTTGTTTAAAATCATGTTAAAGTTCCTTTGGACTTGAGATAGAGGGAAATGTTTGTTGTTTCATAACATCTTGGCATATTATTGCCAGTTCATCTTGTCACATGGTGTCTGTGATGGGATGATGAAGATCAAACGTTACTTATCACAGCTGTATGACACACCAGTGCTAAATTATTGAGTATCAGTTGACAGCAGTTAATAGTGGAGAAGGCCTTTGAGTCATCAACTTCAAAAACTAAGGGTGTTAAAAGAAGGCATTCCTTGCCAGAGAAAATTGAAATTAATAATTTTGTTGACTCTGCTGGCTTATGTGACATGTTGATTTGCTTTTCTGCCTTTCTCTTCTCTCTTCCCCCCTTATTCCATGATTTATTTAATTTATCAGTATTTCAACATTCTCTGCTGAGCATAAGTAGTTACTGTGATGATAATAGTAGCATGATTGCTTTCCAAGATTCTAATGGCTGCAATCTCTGGTTGCCTTTTCTATGATCAAAAGTCATGATGGAAGGAGCTAAGTTAATAAATTACAGGATTTATAGGTGCTAGGAAGAATCTAGGTTTGTCTCTCTTGAATGTTTTTGTTAACTTCACCATCATGAGCAAGGTAGGGTTTCCAGTATCTGTTGGAGAATGGCAAGGGATGCACATTTTGCATTTGGAGTTTATATGGTGTATTTTAGAGTTGTTTTTCTGCTACTTTTGGCTGTGTAATGCAGTTTAATTTTGCTTTCTGTTAACTTCAGTAGATATTTCCTGGTTTTGCTGAGTATTCTTCCCATTAAGCTTGCTTGGAAGGAGATTTGGGAGAAATGACTGCATGAGGTATGCAGAGAAAAGCAAAGGGAGTCACAGTTTTATCTTCTGTTTGTTTTTTTCTATTTTTGTGTATGTTTGTGAAAGAATGTTAAGATATTCCCCTGGGCTAGGAAAGCATTTTGCTTCTCTGAATGGGAGCAGTTGCTTGGAATCAGTGAGAGCTCTGTCATTGATACCAGCTGGAGCATTAGTCAACTTCTTGCAAGATTTGCCAACAAAACCTGGCCATGTTAAAATAAAATTTTTATCTCCAAATATTTCAGGTCTAAGACTTGTCAGATATATTTTTCAGTTCAACCTGCTCATTTTTTGCTGCTGTTTGAGAATTACAGATTCACTTGCAATTCGTTTCCAAAATGCTGTAGCTTGGCTATATACTACTTCTGTGGGATGATATATTAAACTAATTTTTGCAGAAGCATTTTATTTTTTTAAATTAGTATTTTATCATGGTTATGAAACAAACTACACTGTAGATTAATAATTCAATTTTTCACATTTGAGATAATAGTACTGCACTGTCTCTTTCTTAAACACATTGAGTATATATCTGTCAGTTAGGTTTTTTTAAGATAAGAATGAAATTGTACTCACACTTACAATTTTAAACCTGTAAAATAAATTATGTATTAACTTCTTTTAATATTTATTTTATTTTAGAAAGTATACAGCTAATTGCAGATTTAAAAACTACAAACTAGGATGTTTTATTGTTAGGTATTTATGTCTTTGCTTTATTTTTTTTCTGAGAACAGGAATATTTTTGCAACCTAGCAGTATTTCATTGTTGTATAAATTAATCTTTTGTTTGACAGTCTAAACTTACTTTAAATGTCATATTTTAGCAATTGTCTGGGATTATTATGATGGTTACATATGGTATATATGGTTCTATTAACTAGGAGGTTAATCAAAATACTTCAGTTAATATTTGCTGCTAGAAATTCAGTACCAAGTACAAGCTATTGAACGGTTAGCCTTTAATTTTTATCTACTTTAATGTACTCATAGTAGAAATCATTAGAGACACAAGGAAATAAGGAAGACAGGAGGAGAGAGAAGTGGCAAGGTTAGCAGATGGCCAAATGATAAGTGGCTTTGGATTTTTCCAATCCAGAATTTCAGTTCAATATGATGTGTGGAGTCATGGACAGTATCAGGCAGTGGTAATTCCAGTGGAGAATGATGAAGTACTCAAGGCAGGAGGGAGAGAACTGTTATTGTAATGAGAGGTAGCTGGGTATTGAGAACTATGTTCATATCCCCAAAAAAACATTTAGGAAGAATTCAGGTACTTCAGTCTTTGTATAGTAATAATACTACTAGAAGGAGGAGTAGGAGTAATAAATATTCCTGAGCTCGCTCAAGGAATCATAGAATAATTTGTTTGAGAAGGGGTCTTTGGAGATATCTAGTCCAACCCTTTACTCAGAGCAGGTCCATTTGGAGACTGTTAGACCAGGTCTTGTCAATTTGAGTTGTGAGTATCTTCAAAGATGTAGATCTGACAGCCTCTCTGAGGCCGTCTCTCAGTGTTTCACAGCCCTGATGAGAACTAATTTTTTCAATGTATCTAGTAAGAATTTAGTATGTTCTGCACCTACATGTTATGATGTTCTCCATATTCTCTGTACCTGGCATTAGGTAGTTTTAGACAGTGTGAGACTGAAAAAAATCTGTTCTCTGAAGTTTCCCCTCATATATCATGGAATTCCAGGCCCTTGGTTCCAGTGGCCATATATTGGCCTTTCTTCAGTAGATATATGTCTGTCTTGCTGTTGGAAGCCAAACACTGGGTATAGTACCATAGTGATAGTCTCACCAGTGCTGAATGCATAGATCACTTCCCTCAGCCTGCTGGCTTCACTAGTGCAGCTCAGTGGGTGGTTGGCCTTCATCGCTGCTGGGGCATTCTCTGACCACTCTGCTCTTGCCAGGACCCTGAAGTCCTTTTCTGTAAAGCTGATCTCCATTTTGTTGGTGCCTGCTCTATGTTGGTGCAAGGTGTAATGATGGGGGCAGGAAAACAGCTGTTTTCTTGCTTCGTCCCTCCAGCTTGCACTCATTCAGTAAAGTGAATGTTGGAGCATGTTCTAATAGTTTAGATGCCTAAATGCAATAAAGAAAATCTGAGTGTCACTCTGACAGTTGTAAGCTGTAACAGAGTAGCTGTTGGACAATGCAGATTGTAATTTCACAGTTTGGGATGTCTCTGACATCCAACTTAGTCATCTTAAATGGAAAAGATTTAAGACTGTCCTCTCCCGTGAGTGTTTTACACGGGTTGCTTAGGGTTCCTGTTCTGAGCCTGTTCTACTTTTAGCCAACTTCTTTTTCTCTATCTGCTTTATAATAAGTTAAGGTGCCCAAGTTATGTCTGTGCTTTCTGCTTCAGGGAACTGGGTTCTCAGCATCTGTTACCTTGTTCAATGTCACAGCCTTTAAGTGTCTTTTGTGTCTCACCACCAGTGACTGGATCACTCTGCATAATTTAATTGACGTATTTAGCTTGTTTTTTCTGGTTTAATGTTTATGAAGGGAGTACATTTTAGATGAGTTATCTGAATAGCCCCAAAGAATGGCTTTGTCCATCATTTTTAAAGTCATAGCGTTAATTGTATAAAATTCATACTCCAGATTCAAAATATGTGCTGTTTTGTCAAGTTCATCTTGTTCCTTTTGTCATGGCTTTTTTTGCTTTTCTTGCATTGAAGTACTTCCCATGATTGCAAGCTGAAGATCACAATTTAGCATAGCATATTTCGTGTGAGATTTGACTGACTCTTCATAAGAGTAAATGATTCTTTCTCTCTAGTAGGACAAGCCCATTATTCCTTACAAAAATATGTCACCTACTTATTTAAACATATAGTCAGGATATTTTTTGTTCTTTACAATTATATCAATGTGCAAGGGTATATGTAGAGCTATCAAAGGAAAATAAATATATTTTAA
Organism: Manacus candei; assembly: GCF_025592945.1. Classification (NCBI taxonomy): domain Eukaryota; kingdom Metazoa; phylum Chordata; class Aves; order Passeriformes; family Pipridae; genus Manacus; species Manacus candei. Next base: position 37,422,850 of record NW_026138076.1, on the reverse strand, counting down.
ATTCAGTTGTTGCCATTGCTAGTGGAAAATAAGTCAGATGTGACTGGCAGACTAATAACCTGATGTGACAAGAATTATCGTGCTTTTTAGATAGTGACAGATTATATTGGATCACTACTTATGTGAATAAACTTTGAGTACCTTAGATCAGGTTTGTTGATGTGTTTTTTTTTTTTTTCTTAGCTTCTGTTTAGAGTTACGGTGTCTCATAATCTGTGTGCATATATATATATATAAGTGCCAAGGTTATAGTTACAAAGTGATAATAGAAAACAGACTTTGTAGGCACCTTGTTATGCTGGGCATACTGAAATGTTGTGCTACTGCATATTACAATACTGTCTTTCAGATGATTTTTGTTGTTGATTTTTTACCTTTTTTTTGGGGGTTTGAATGTAAGCAAGGAGGAAGAATAGATCTAAAACAGGAGCCATTAATTTTCCTCATTTCTGTTCCTAGGGTGGGCTGAAATATAAGAGGATCTCTAAGATTCATTTGGTTTGGGGAGTGGAGGGATAAGCAGAAATATTTTTTTGTATAAAGAGAAGGGGAAGGTTGAGAAGTGGGTATTGTGAAAGTACAGTTTCTTAAAAGAAGAAGAATGAAAAATTATATGAACAGTTACTGCTTCTCTTCCTTCATTGGAAGGATGCTCTCCAGCTGTGTCCCATCCTTTTATGGAGGTGGCAGCTGTGTACACATCATTCCTGTCCTCCTGTATGTGCCATGGTTTTTGTAGAAATCAAACCTAAGCACAGAGTTCCATGACTGTCTGCAAGTAGCCTGTGGCCTGCAGTTTACACATAAAATATGCATCTCAGAGGAAACCTGAATGATTACCAGTTAGAATACAGTCTGTATGTGAGCTGTAGAATGTATTTGGTCTATTTTTATGATTTATTTCCATTTTCAGTTGTGGATTAAATGTATCACTGTGGACAGTCTGAGAAAAAAAGTATGTTTAAAAGAAGGTAATTTAGCAGATTGGAAGATCTACTGCAGGCAAAATATCAAGCTGGCAAATGGGCAAAATGTCTTACCTAATAGTTGAGATGGAACGTCATTCAGAAGAGTTTGCTCTATGCAAAAGCCCACTCTGTATTTTGTGCTGTAGCTTTTCTAAAAAAAAGTTAGTAGACAGTAAAGCTGCTTCATAATACTGTCTATCGGGTCTTAGGAACAACAGAATTTGTGAACTTAGTGTGTTGTGTTGACAGATCTTACCAGTACGTGGCATTAATTGAAACAGAATCTTTGGAGCAGGAATGTTCAAAACTGGTAACCACAAGAGGATGTTTTGATCAACAAATAACCTACATAAGAAAGACTGATTATGATAATGAAGTTATTTGTTATATGATATTAGTGAAATTGGTGTTTAATTTGTAGATCTCTTCCTCATTCTTCTTAGTCTGGCTTTAGGCATACTTTACATGCAAGTATCGTGTGCAAACTCCTTGTTTTTAGTATTAGCCTAGCTTTGCATCCTCTCCGTTTAGTAGTATTTTCTCCAAAAGACAGTTGTTCCGATTGCAAAATCAATTCCAGAAAGGTTTGATGTAACAATCTCTTCGAAAAAGTTGATGTAAAAATCCCTACAATTTTCTAAAATACTTCTAAAATGAGATGTTTAAATAAAAGGATAAAAATGTACATTACAGTTGCTAGAGGTAATGTTTTCTAAAGTGCCTGAAAGTACAAGAACCAATAAATGATTTTTTTTTTCAAATACTTGAACTGTTTTATACCACGTAGGTTTTGTTGCACACAGTGCAGTGTTCAGTGCACACACAGCCTACATCCTAGATTACTGACTGTAATTATTCAAGGAAGGAATTTTTGAGTGGATGATTTGAGGGTATACTTAGCTGAATGTGTGTTGTGGCTGAATAGGAGGTTACAAACAAATCCAGGCTTCTAGCTGTGTATAAATTCTATTTACTACCCTGCGAGAGTACTTTTGGAAATAGAAGATCCCTCTTTAAAGTTTGTTTTGTCTGGTCAGTCTTATTGAAACTTTGTGGAGTTTAGATCCATAAAACCGGCAAACTTTTAAAGAAAGGATAGGATTTTAAAAAAATGCTGCCTTCTACTCTTTTTATTGTGGGCAAGAAGTTAGAAAAATTTTTAGATTTTTACCTGGCTTCTGTCTTTCTTAAGCATGAAAATATTTATAAGGTTGTCCCTAAGCCACAGGAGACTTGGTGTCTCATCTGCTTGCACTTTGCTCTTGAACTGTTCATGTTTACAGCTACAGTGTTCAATAGGAGCAGTGTCTGTCACTGTGCTACATATTCCTTGAAGGGCTTTTGTCTCGATTCTGAAAGTAAAAACTTATGCAATTGAAGGCAGGACATATTCAGTAGAGCTTTTTGGTTTATGAGATAATTCATGCTCCAGGTGGTTCAGGGGGAAGTGACTCCAGCATGCCATGGGGCACAGTGCTTAGAGGCAATTGTGTGGCATCTTGCTTAATGCTTTAAATGATCTCTTCATGTGATAGTGAGATTGCTGCCTGTAAATGTGCTCTAAACATGAGAAAGGGGCTTGATGATTACCCATTACACCAGAAATACCAATTCATTATGAAAGGATGACTCTCAAGAAAGACTGTAGAAAGTATTAAGCTGTCTATTCGGTGAATGCTTGCATTATATATTAGATTTGAAAATAATCATAGAATGGTTCTGATTGGAAGCAACCTTAAAGATCACCCAGTTCCAACCCCCCTGCCATGGGCAGAGACACCTTTCACTAGACCAGGTAGCTCAAAGCCCCATCCAACCTGGCCTTGAACACTTCCAGGAATGGGGCATCCACAGCTTCTCTGGGCAACCTGTTCCAGCACCTCACCACCAATATCTAATCTAAATGTACTCTCAGTTTGAAGCCATTTGGCCTTGTACTATCCCTACATACCCTTGCAGAAAGTCTCTCTCTGGCTTTCTTGTAGGCTCCCTTTAGGGACTGGAGGGCTGCAATTAGGTCTTCTTGGAGCCTTCTCTTGTCCAGGCTGAATAACCCCAGCTCTCTCAGCCTGTCTTTGTAGGAGAGTTGCTCCAGGCCAATACAACTTTCTCAAAGCATGATAGATAATATCTTGTCTTTGGGATTTTTGTTCCCCTTTTTGTATAGAGACACAATTTAAGATTAGCTGTCAAATCACATTAGATTCTCTGAAATATTTTGTAATTTAAATGAAAACAAGTCTTCACACAGAAGAAAGTGAGAAGAGCATTTATGCTAGTCAAGCTTATAGACACTGTACTTTTTCTCACACATTTTTTCCCTCCTTTTCTTTTCCCATTGCTGGTAACAATTGCATCAATCATAGTAAAGCTATCAAGGTAAGCTTCATGCACCCCAGTGAAGTTGTTTTGATGCAAATATGGTTCAGTTGCTTTAGTTTCTCATTTATGAGAATTTTTAGTAACAAACCTGATAAATCAAAACTGGAAAGTAAGTGGGTAAAGCAAGATAAAAAACCCAGCTCCTTCTTGAATAATGGCTTTGGATATTAATTTTTTTTTCAATTTAAGGGAGAGTGATGAAGTTCAGAGTAACGTCATTTTGGAACTGTAGCTGAAATGAAATCTGAAATACTTCAGATTCACCAGCTATACTGGCAAGCTTTGAATAAAACACAGACAACTGGACAGAATTCCCCCATAGCTCCTCATATTCATCTTCTTTGAAGCTGAGCAGTGCCCTCAGGGTTACCCCATCAAAGTATGGATTTGAAGCATTGCATTTGTTCAACAGGCGGGCACGTTCATTTGCATCTCTCTGCTTACTTGAGAGATTTGTATGTTCCTAAAAGCATTTGCTATAACAGCACAGTGGTGAATAGTTTCTGTCACTTTAGACAGAAAATAGATACTAAATTGTGGCTTCAGCAAACAGAAAAGTGGGGCCACAGGGGGAGACTCTGAGAACATGGGGAAAAGAGCTGCTAGCTGGCACAATGAAATCTTTTACAAATTGTGTATGTCTGACTTTATAGAATAATTTTCATGTACCTGTAGGATTGTAATTTCTGACAAAGATGGTTTTAACAACATCTAGAAAGACAGTAAACTCCAACATATTCTGGGAAATAACCACCCACCTGTTGGTACAATTCTAGCAAGAAGTTTCCAGTGGTTTCTTCTCCAGCTTCACAACCATTTAAAGCTAAGCTTTTATTTTTCATCACTGTGTTTTTTAAATGTTTCATTTCTACCCAGAAGACTGTAATGGGATCAGGCGTGTCATTCTACAGTTCTGAAGACTACAAATGTTAACTCTTATGTATGCAGGTCAGCATGTTTAATGCTGAATAGGTCACTGACTCCTCACAATTAGAAGTTTCAGGTAGAGAATAGGTATAGAAAATCCAGTCATCAATGAAAATAAACTTTTCAAGCCCTTAGTGGGTTGTATTTCTTAATTAGGTTGAAGAAAGAGCCTAAGATCACATAGTAAATAGGGTCTGTCACTTTATATTGCCAGTCACACAATGTTAAAGTCTCTGTCAGCAACATCATGGACCTTCACATCACTAAATGAGTTGGTTTGTTGAGCATGGACGAAATTGTTTCTGTGCATGCCAGTGATATTCAAATGTCTGCATTTGGCCTCTGCATCTGGAGAAGTTTCAGTGTAGATGGTATCAAAATGGGCACTGGTTGGCCCAACACTCAGACCTGTTTTCCAATAAAAGCCTTTGCAAGGCTTTGGAGATGGAGAAATCCCTTTTCCTTAGATCTTTGACCCTAATAAAATCCAGAATCTTGGTATTTTACATTCATTCTGACAAAAATAAAAGCACTCACTGTTATTTCATGGCTGTCAGTTTTAAAAGCAGAAACAACTGGGTGGACAGCACTGAGATGAATACAGATGAGAAGAGGCTAACATTTTATTAAGACTGAGCATTCTAGATTTAGACCAGTAAACTGTCAGTTCTTTTTCTGGATCTGCTCTGCATTAAAAATTATTATAAATTGAGATTTGCCTTTATTTGCCTTCACCGCATATACTTACACTGAGGGCTCATAAGGGAAGTTTTCCTGTGAATAATACAATTTAGTAACTTCCATATAATGAGCTGATACATAGCTTGACTTGTACAGTGATCTCAAGTTTGTTTTCACTGTAAGAGCTTTATTTTAAATACTAGACTTATATAAATCTTATTGTTTTTTACAACATTCAGTGTTCTTTGTAGTCAACTTACAGCATTTGAATAAACAGTTCAGAAAGCTTGAGTTTAAAGGAATTGTGTTATTACGCTTTGGTTACTTAGCAGTTTAAAACTATTTTCTTCCAATTTGGAATTAAAGCGTTTATTGGCAGACGTGGAACTAAATATAAGATGGATATCCTCAGAACATTTTGATTCTGTTTCAAGCTTTTAATGGTTTCTCTTGGCCTTTTTAAAAGTAAAGGGCAATTTTAGTAACAAGATTTACTTTCAACTGAAAATTGCATATTTTTTTAAATTGTAAGAACTAGCTATTTCTATTTTTGTCAAAGGATTTCAAATAAATTTGGCTCAAAGCTGTAATTCTTATTCCATTTGATGGAATCCATTTTGCATTCAAGTAAAGTTAGAGCAGTTTTTTTCCCTTTCATTTTTTCTTCTTAATGAACACTGAGGAGGTAAATTGAGTAGGCAAAAAATGTTTTCATTGTAGTAGCTTTGGAGTCTGCAGCAAACAGCCAAATTTTTGGCTACTCTGCATGTTTAAAATACCTGGATTGTATGTTCCAAGCTGGAACATGTATGTGTGTAGGCTTATCTGCCTCTCTATTCTTATTTGGTTAGATCCTCCCAGTCTGGGCATTGTACTGGTTGCAGGAGTTTTTTTTTTGAGTCCCTGTGCCCCAAGCAATCCCTTTTCTCTTCTTGCATTCCCATATTCAGTTATTTGTGGTTACCTACAATAACAATGAAAGAAATCATTGCATGCTCCTGTGATGCTGTTAGAGCTGCAGCAGCTACACTGGTTATCATGTGCTTTTTGTTGGAGGCAGCTGTGATAAGCTCTTCTAGCGATGGAGAAGTTTTAAATTTTGAACAACACATTTAATTTTCTGAACATTCCTCTAATTTGTGAATCGTGGGAAGTGATTACACAGTAATCTGGGGAGGGGCCTTCTAGGATGAATCCCATGGCATATTTCTGGATAATTACAAGTTGGTCATTTCTTCTATTTGATACTGTCTTAGAGGCGTCCCCTCTTCGTGAGTGGCCAGTTCTTCCAGATAGCATTTGGTAAGCAAGCTGGCAAGCTGTAATTGCATCTCACTTGCATCTTCTTCCAGGAACAAAAATTAATATTGACTGTGTCTCTTTCCATTGCCATTGTTAAAAGGAAGGCAGATACTCAGGTAGCATTTATAAGAAATAAGATGCAGTCATGGCAGTTTTGAGGACTATGAGTCCTGTGATATCAGCTCTATAAAGATAAGCCACAGTTGCTTTGGATTGTAAGGGACATCTAGATAAAATCTGACAGAAAATAAAAGTGAGATGATTTCACAAACTACATTAGAGTTAGTTGAACTTCTACTTACTTTATTCAGTGCCAGAGAGCTTTTTTTAGCAATATTGTTCACTGCAAAATACTTCTTCCCCATCGATGCTAGGTAGTTTCTGAAGACTAACACTCTCTTTTTTAGTATTGCCATGTCTGTAGACATGGTTGATGATACCAAAGTAGCATGAAACCTTCAATTCACATAAGTTCCAGATCCAAACGTAAATGATTTTTTTGTCCTTATTTACAAAGGTTGTATTAATGTTTGTTTAAAACAACAACAACAAAAATAGGAAGTGAATAAAAAACCCCAAAGCTTAATTTATTTTGTCACAGCAATTTATTGAAGTCACCATCTCCTTTACCTATATTTTTTTGACCTAGCTTATCTGGAATTATGTCATCTTCACTTTCCCAGTTAATGCATCTCCCTGAAATGCATACTAACCTTCTTGTTAGAGTTTTACAGGAATTCCAGTTAAATGGATTTACATATCCACAGAGCTCAGGGAGTGGTTTGATATTGATAAATGAAGAACTTGCATGTGTCATTGGAGACATAAATACCCCTTTTTTTTTGATCAGGTGTCATCTCCTGAAGTTACATGGTCTGTTAGTAACTGCTTCACTCAAAAAACAAAAAATTCCTTTTTCCCCTGTTTCTTGATGACTCAATAGTTACACTTTATTAATAAAGTCTCTCCACTGCTTGAACATTATATTATATATTATCCTACAAACTGAACAACTCTACAGGTCACAAACATCTATACTGGATTAATGTGTAAAGCCTGTTAATAGCTCTGGACTGAGACCAGGCACAGTGGTAATCAATTGCTTTGGGATAATATTAAGTTTGTGACTGACTCTAAATCACGTCATGTGGTGTTTCAACTGCTGGAGCAAAAGAAATGTTGAACATAACATTCTTTACAGCAGTGAAAGTGGCAGGCTTCTTTTGATGGATTCAGCATGTTGTGACAACATATCAGGTAGCCCTAATCAAGAGACAGCTTTCAAGGTTTTTTATTTTTTGATTTGTATTTTTTATTTTGACCATGTGAATACTCACCACTCTTACTTTCTTACTGATACTTCTTCTCTTGCTATATCATTTTTCTCAGACAGAGTAGTTTGTAAGGTCTTGTAGAGTTTATAAGCAGTGGAAGCTGCTGAAGCATAGACTTCACCTGAACATGGATTTGACACGCTAATTACATTTAAAATTTTATGTTTTCTTTGCAAAAGAAACATACAGAAATTTTTTTTCTTAGTACTTGAAAGGTCAGAGTGAAAATAAATAAGCTTAGAGAATTTCATGCATATAAGGAGGTAATGGTCAAAAATAGTTTATGGAATTAAAAACCTACTTGTACTGAATCTTTGTTTCTCATACTAGAACTTTACTTGGTCTTATTTCACTGTTGCATTTGACACAGAAGATTCCACAGCTCTGCTCAAAGCAGTTTGCAGCTGCCAGAACTAATTTTCCAAAAGTATACCTTGTCTACCCCTAAATTCTGTTTACTAGCATAGGAGGGCATAGTATGTCCTACTTAAGTACTGTGGATCTTCTGTGTTCTGAATGTGTTGGAAGTCCACATAGACTTATTTATTTTGGTCAATAGTCCAAAAATCTTGGCCATGTTATCTTCTTCACCCAAACACCTCTATCACCTAGAAATGCAATTTTCAGTAGGAAAAAAAGGGGTATTTGCATGTGTTCAAGATGGATTCATGTACAGGATGGGAAACAGAACAAAAACCCCTATTTGCTAAGGTTTTTTTCCACTCTCCTAGTACTCTTTTTCATAGAAGCCAGCACAAGCTGTGCATAGTTTATCCTTGAAAGTTATGAAATTTATAAAATAACTGTCAGGTGAATCTTTAATTCAGTAGGGATAATGTCAAAGTCTTTTTGTATTCAGTAGAGCCAGACTTCTAAACACTTTCTAAAACCTTTTGAATTAAACTTATGGCTTGTATTCAAAGAAATTTATATATATATATGTATGTGTGTGTGCGCTTGAGTTTACGTACATATTTAAAATATATTTTAAAACTGAATTGCAAATACAGAGTGCATATTAATTTCCTCAGTAGTATACTGTAAGTAATACCACAGAAATGTATGTTGATCCTTTTCATGAATGTGTTTCCTGGATTTTCTCCTTGTTCCTGGAACTAAGTCGTAGCACCAGGCCGTCAGCCAGGAAAAGTCTCAGGAGAATTATTCCCGCAGAAGAGCTGCTGTCGCTTAGTCCACCAGACACAAACCACTGTCAGAAAATCCCTTCACCTGTTTTGTTTTTTTTTTCTTAAGGAACAAAGAAAAGATGAAGTTAGCAAGCAACCTCTTCCCCCCCCAAGGCTTCAGTAATTATTACTATTGTTAATTCATTATTACAGAAAATGCTGTAATCTTCTTGAAGCAGGGATTGTCTTCATGTGTGCTGTGATCAGCCACACCAGTCTTTTAGTTGACACACCCCCAGCAGTAGAATGGCTTTATTAATTAAGCAGTATTTTCAATGCAGTATTTGTACTATTCAGGGTTGTTACACACATGCACATTACTGTCCAAGTTTACTAAGAAGCGAATTTGAAGGGGAAAAAAGGAATGCATTAATGGTCTATGAAGTCTGAATCTAGAAGAAATTTAAACAACATCACTGAAACTATTTCACTAAAAATTCCTAGTATCTCCTGGGGAGGATTAGTTGGCAAATGTGATTTTGGAACCTTTGCCATGAGTCTTCAGTTAGCTACTGTTAAATTGAGATTTAAAGAATTTGCAGTTTGCTAAAAAATGGCAATATTTGTCCTTGTCAACTGGTAGACAGAGACAAATACTCTTTCATAAGGGAATTATTTATTGCATTTATGTGAAGGGCAGAAGTTCAATTAAATTAGTTGGAAGATCTTTTCGCTGTTTGGTTATCTGAACTCGATCATATGAGAGAAATAAGAATTCTGAGATGTAAGATACATTAGGCTACAATAACATAAAGTAATATAGTGCCTTCCTTTTTATTTTACTTAGAAGTTTTTTTCGGGCATGATGGTTCACAGGTTAATGTTGAACAACAAGATGAACATTCAAAAGAAAAGCAAATCTGGATGGTAAAGCACAACAGAAGAAGTATGACTAGTATGACTTCAGTACCACTCTAAAGGTGGGAGGAGATAATTCTCTTGGAATATTGAAGGTACCCACACAGAAAAAAAGCAGAAATTAATAAAGTGAGACACAAGCAAGAAAACCCATTATGACTGACTAATAAAAGAGATGGGGAAAATATTTGAAAGTAATGGCATGCAGAATAGAGCTTATTCTGACATACCATATTAAACACTGTGCTTTGCCTAAACTAGAAATGATACATCACCTGCTATTTATGAAATAATAGTAGACATGCTTGAAATAGTTGGAAAGAGTAGGATGTTTATATAGGCAGTGTGCTGTTTGAAATGAGGAAAATTCAATGCTGTAATGGATTATGTAAATAAAGTAATATAGATAGTATATGAATATAGAGGGTACTAAATCAGTCTAATAATTGTAAAACAGTATTGATTTCCTTTGAGAAAAACAAGTTTGCAAAATAATTCTTCTTTGTTTGCTAAATATGGTGACTCTTGAGGTAAGATAGTTGTGTGGATTGTGCTTATATCAACTGAGGTGTAATGAGGCAGTAAAATTTGTACCCCAGTTTTTAATTTTAGTAGTGTGTACGTAATGGTATTGGTACTTTAGTCCTTATATAACAAGCTCTTTATAAATGCAAGGATAGAGGAAATGATTGTTGTATATTAATAAACTGAGACTGATTACCTCATCAAAGTTACTCACTTTTGACAAACTAGTTTTCTCTGAAAAGCTGTCATGAGAATAATTAATGTTATCCATTTCTGCGTCTGAACAGTCAGTTTTTCTTCGCAGTTATTCTCCTGTAATGCTGAACTTCTAGGAGATTTTGGAATCCAATAACAATACCGACAGCACTCTTCTCAAACATTTGGTATAGTACTTGTCTTTCACTCTGAAGGATTTGGATCAGGTTGATGTCACTGTTAAATTGATGGTTAATAGGTTATGCTGGATTAGAACTATGCCTGCAGGGAAACCATGGTTGTCTCTGGAATGGTTGCACACGTGTCTCCTTGCCGTAGATTTATCCATGTCTGAGATACACACCTGTGAGGAGAAGCCCTGGCAGGCACACATGCCATGTTATACTCCAGCAGTCCCCAGTCATGTAACGTCTTCTGGGTTCATATTTGGTTGTCACAGTTTATAAAAAAGCCATTTATCACCCTATGCTGCTAAGAGCTTAATGATCCCCTACTACTTGTAATATTAGGAACTTTCATCCAGATTAATTTGCAGCTTCCAATTCTCTTTGCTGAGGAGTAAACCCTTGAGGCTTTAGTTGCACTGCAAGAATTAATGCTATAGTTATGTTGTTGAGCTGTCAGTTTGCCCTTTTTTATCTAAATGGTGAGAGACAGTCCTCGAGTACAGAGTAGTATGTAAAATTCCCAATGCACTTGAGTGAGACCAGATACAAATGTGAGTCATTGGCTTGAAGGGAATTTGCCAAAATTGCAGATGAGATCTGTTAGAAATGAAGTATTTCCCTTTGAAAAGATCTGTAGCTTTTTGCAGATGTCAGTGAGGGCTGCAAGTGCTGAACATACTGGGATTCAGTCAAAATATCTTAATAAATATGTCTCAGAGTAAAGCAAATTGTGACAAGAATGAGCTTCCCTTACTATTTTATTCTTCATAAAACCAAATAAATACCAATAGGAGGACACACTTCCTGTTTATATTTCTTCATTTTATCTAGAAATAAGAAGCTAGGTTTATGAAGCATGATAGGGATTTAATTGTATAAATAAGTCAATGCACACTTACATAGTTTTCAGTCAAAAGTCTTGGTTAAATCTTGTAGAGGCAGCTTTTCTATTTCTTTTTAATGCTATCCTGGTTCTCCTCTTTCAGAAAAAGAAACAAATAGAAAAATCTTTACTAGATCAAGCCTTTTCACACACCCCCACACACCCTCCTTGTGCATACACAAGATCACTGAATATTGATGAGATTCTGTGTTACAGGTTATGACCTCAAATTGCAGCAGAATTTAATTCCTGATCAGAAACCTGACATCTGACCTGTTTTTCTTCCAGTTTACAGATTTTAGTTTTATTATGTTACTGCTCATGCCAGTATAAAACCCTGATATGTTGAATTTCATTCTTATGTAATTGGCATAAATAAGCCAAGGCCAACAGTACAATTCATGTGGAAAATACAAATTTTGATCATATAGTAAAGACAATAAATAATTCATAGATTCTCCTAGCTGGTTGGGATCAGCAGGTCATGTCAGGGATCATGTCAGACCTCTTCCTTAAAATCAACACAAGAATTTCATTCAAATACTCTTTTACTAAGAATATTATAGCTAGGTATACTTATAACCAACTTTTTACTTGGATTGCTACTCTCCAATCAAAGTGGATCCAGTTGCTTTTCCATATATAGTGAAGCCATATGCAAGACAGGTAGGAGTTTAATTCAGCCATCAAGAAATTTAAGACTGTAAACGGGGTAAAATGTACACTATAAAAGGCCTGAGGAAAGCAAGATAATTAGCAATACTCTGATTAGGTCAGAAAGTGCTAGTGGAGGTCACAGATAGCTGGTGGAGGTAGCAGCATCAAGGGTCATAATTGCTAAAACACTTGGAATTAAAAGTCCTAGTTTCAGATGTAGCTGTGCATTTAGTATTTTTTAGAAGCAATTAACCATTAATGAGATTTAGATAAGCATCTAGTTGTCTTAAATTACAAATGTAGGAAAATGTTTTACTTAAGATACCTAGTAAATTTTACCCCTGGTTTCTTACAGTCTCTGCTCTGGGTACCTTGGAAATCATAAGTAATGAGGTCCTATGTTTTGTTGTTTTGAAATGTAGGGAGTAAAAGTGCTCTTCAATTTTACTGTTGTGGTTCTGGCACGGAGCATTTCCCCGTCCCAGCCCTCCAATGCTTTTTCATCAGTTCATGGGCAAAGTACTTTTCTATATTTCTGTCTTTCATTTATATAAATTACAACAGAAAACAAAGGCCAGAGTGTTTTTGGTTTTGATGCTGTTAATAGCACAGCCTCAATTATTAATTCTTTTCTGGATTGAACCTGTGGGTTTAGCAAATGTGCCCTAATGCCATGTTTACATCCTGTTTCACTCATGCCTCTTTTCATCCCATTTCCAGCCTATCCCAAAGTAAAGACGGGAGAACACACTTTCTGGAGTCCTGTGGCTGAATGGTTGCTGTGGATTGATTCCTGTGTTAACATCAGTGTAACAACTATGAAATATTCAAACTTTTCTGCTAAGAAGGAATGTTTGAGGCTTTAGGATATTAAAAGCCTATGGGGTTATCTTTTCATAGGTGATTAAATCAAAAGAAAACTTGTGTCTTGTGGAAAATAAAAAGTAAACAAAAACGAGAAACTGGAGAAAGCCTCATAGGAAAGGTGCTTTTACAGCTTTTCTGTTTCTATATTTACTTCCTAGACTCAATTACTCCATGAATGTAGATGTGAGTCCAGGTGACCTGGTTTGGGTTGCTTCTTGGTATCAGCGCCATTTAGAATATTTCTTGAGTACTCTCAGTTACTCTCTATTTTCTGTACAGAACCAAGACTGAGGACTTCACAGCATAAACTCATGCCCTCATGTGTCAGTGATTTAATTCTGAAGCACAGATCTTTTATCCTGTTTTTTCAAATGCGGCTACCAGGTAGAATTTATTCACTATGCTGACAGAAGCTTTGGAGATAAGGGAAGCAGCAAGAACTGTAGATCCTTAGTTCAGGTATGCTTCCATTCAAATTTGGAAATTATTTTTTTCTCTATATGATCAGTTATTCATATTTTTAGATCTAATACCGGGACTAGGCATCTGATTCCAAAGAAAAACAGCACAAGTTGGATGCAGAATCCTGGAAAATCAGAGCCCATGCAAATTATACCTTGCTACTCAATTTTGAGTTGATACTGTGAGTCAGTCTTTTAACTTTCTCTTATCTTTCATCTTACCACTTTTTCTTCAATTAATTATGAAATTACTGTTTTAATGTCTCACTACTGTTCTCCTTTTTGTTTTTAAACTACAGTTAATTCCTACTTCTTCTACTCTATATTTCTAACTAATAAGCCATTTGAATTTCCTTACTGTGAACTTATGGTCGAAAAAGGTGCACTTATTGCTATCATAGAACAGGACCTTACCAGAAATGATCTCTGAAGTAGTCATCCCTTTTCTTGATGGCAATTAGATTTCATGTTGGAATATCATTACATGAACAAGTTTAGATAACTAATTTTTTCATATGTATATGAAACCTATTTGTGGCTTTTTCCTGTCGAGAACTAGAATACATAACGTAGTAGTGATGGGTTCATATATTTGACTAGTGCTTATTCTCTCTAGCCTCAACCTTATTTTCCTGATTGTTATTCCTCTGTAGTGTACGTGCACTGAGTCTATAATCCCATTGATTCAAACTATACACAGACCTGTATGGGTCTGTGTACATTTATATGTATTAAGAGCCATGTATGCCTAAACATAGAACAATAATATCATCTGTACTGCCACACAGGTTAGAAAGGATAACATTACACTGCCTGTTGCCTGTCACCTTTGTAAAGTATTGTTCTGCCAGTAGCCATTGATTTTTCTGAATCATTTGGGATTTATGGAGAGTAGTGATTTGGGAAATGTCAAGACACCAATCACAAAGTGTTATGGAGTGGTTTTGTTCACAACTAGTAATCATTTTTACCAGTAAAACATTTTTATTGTATAGTCTTATATTCCTGGCAGCTGTTGAAAACTGTGACTATGGAACATAGGTCTGAACATAGACGAGGCACACTTTATCAGCAAGTCCAGTCTGGTTTCAGCTAGCACTTGCCACCAAAGAAAATACTGGGATTTTCCTTCGAAAGAACTTGCACCATACAGTATCTGTTTAAAAATGCTGATGAAAATCTTGAAGCAAGTGAAGGAAAAATATAAATAGATAAGGCTGACATTTCATTGTGTAACACAAATTTAAATTGTGGTGATATTGTTGTTATGTGCATCCCAGAAATGTAAGCTTTAAGAGGGGAATGCTAAAGCACCATTAGGACAGAAAAAAAGCAAGCACAATCATCATAACTATGAGATGCTACTTTTTAAGGAGATAGAATGGAATATACTTTGGGGGTTTATGATTCCTATGATATACTTTTTCTTTGCATTTTATTTATTTATTTGCTTGATACCTCCATATTCTAAACAGAGTGATAATTAAAGCAGAGTTCTAAGTATTTCAGGCCACTCTGCAGCACCTCTTTCCTCTGTAATTGCTATTGGCAGTATCGAGTTACTTATTCAAGCCCTGAAAGGAGACAATGCTTCCATGGAAAAATCTGTAGCAAAAGTGGATCACTCAAACCTGGTGAACACAACACCTTGTATGGAGCTGTGAAAGAAATTAGCTCAGTTTGTCTTCATGGTTCTCTAGACACTATTAAATAGCTGATTGTTATATTTTTAAGTGAGTATAGTGGTATGAAGAAGTTCAGTTAGTGACTTCCCCAAAACCATTTAGCAATTATGTTCTGTTGTACCATGTATTTGAGAGGAAATGCTACTAGAGGTTTAGTTTCTCTGTTACTGTTTCCAAGAGACAACATAAACAGAAGAGTGGACAGGGAATAAAATTAAATCATTCAGATCAATATTAGCTTCATACTTTGTATGTGTCCAGGAAAATACAGAAATCAATGATGGAAGTTAAAATCAGAATATCACTTGCTGTTTATAACTATTGATATTTTAGAACTATTTTTAAAGCCTTGTGTTATTAATAGGTAGCTGGGGAAGACATACTGTTTCATCTTTGAGAAGAAGGGCTTGGTGTGTAAAGGTACCAGAAGCCTGAATAAGATAAGAGGGAGAAGTACTTGACAATTAAATCAAAAGTGAGATGGAACAAATTTGTGATGGAATGAATTAGTTGCTGCTAAGGGTTTTCTGACTGCTGGAAACAACTCTTTTACAACTCTTTTACAAGCACAGTATTTTCTGAATGTCTTTGAAAATTTCTTTCGGAACTTGACAACTCATTTGGTAGATGTCAGCTTCAAGGTTCAAAAAGCTTGGCATAGAAAATTCAGCTTGGAATGGAAAATCTAGAGCAGCTTTCCTGGCAGATGCTCCCAGCAACATCACAGAAAACTTCCACAGTATAGGTGATAGGGTTTTAACACAGTTGTCTTAGTGCTAGGTTAATTTGTAGACACTGTTTCCTAGTTATTTGGCATTAGGGCAAGTTAATAAAGAAGGACTCAAATTCACATGAAGAGGTGTGTAAATCTTGACAAAAGCAGCTAAGTTAGAGCAGACAAACCACAAGCATACTCATACAGTAGCAATCTGGGCTGTTTTCTTGAGAAGGATATAGAGCTTCCTTGATTTTTAGAGGATATCCTTTTTTTTTGTTTGTTTTTTTGGTGATATGAAAGCTGTGGGAGAAGACTGTGTGCACATCACTGAGTCAGTGATAATTTTCAAACAGAGATAAAAATTTTCAGTTTTGTCTGGTTATTCTCATGGAGTGTTCCAGCCATTAGTGGAAGCAGAAGGCAAAGATTATGTGCCTTGTTCTCAACACAGATTTCTCAGGGACAGTCAGTTATTCTGTATACATTGTCTTCATAAATGTTACAAAGAATGAAAATACCCAATGTTTGTTTAAATGTGACGTGTATGTTTTTTTCTTAACCTTTCCCTCTGATTTCTAGTGTTCTTTATATGCTGGCAGACTATTTGTCTCAGTGCTGATAAGTATAATATCATGTAATACTACTTATGAGATGGAAACCCTTTTTTTGCCTAGGACATAAGTTACTGAATTTAAAGTTTGACTTCTTGTCTTTTTCTGTGTTCCTAGAAAAGGATCTCTGCTGCTGCTCTCACTTGTAAATAGTGATTTATAATTCTTTTGGTCTGTTTGAGGACAATTTTTGTTGTCTTTGTACTGTAATGGGTCACAGAGAGAACTCCTTGTCAGAGATGAGAACCCAGCTGTGCTGGTATGAAACAAGCATACACGATTAAGATAAGGCACATCACCTAAAGAGTTTGCAGTGTGTGTGTGTCTCTATTCTGTGACTGGTGTAACTGTAGACTACTCTGTTTGGTGGCTGCTAGGTATTTAGCTACCACACCTGGATTCTTATGGTAAGAGGAGGGAATATACCCTCCTGTATTAGCTTCACCTGGTGTTACCTACAAGGCCCTTTTTTTTCAACTCTGTTTCCTGCAGTTCACTCCTTGTTTAAGATTTATCCTGTATTTACTCAGCATTTGTGTCTTTCAACTTGTTTTGAGGTCTAGATAATACCATATTTAACCAGTTTAAAAATTTTAATGTTTAAAATAATTAAATGCGTAACCAACATGCATGACTTCATTAGGAGAAAGTCCTGCTTATCAAACTTAATTTCCTTTTATGACAGGGTAACCCACCTAGCTGATCAAGGGAAGACAGTTGACGTAATCTTTTTGGATTTCAGTAAACCTTTGATACTGTCTCTCACAGGATCCTTCTGGATAAACTCTCCAGCACACAACTGGACACCCATCATGTGGTGGGTGAGCAATTGGCTCACAGGTTGAGCATAGAGGAGAGAAGTGACCGGGGTGACATCAGATTGGTGATCAGAAGGAACGGCATGAAGCTGTGTCAGGGGAGGTTTAGGTTGGGTATTAGGCAAAGTTTCTTCACTCGGAGGGTAGTTGGGCACTGGAACAGGCTTCCCAGGGATAATCACAGCACCAAGCCTGACAGAGTTCAAGAAGCATTTGGACAATGCTTTCAGGCCCATGGTGTGATTCTTGGGGCTGTCCTGTGGATGGCCAGGAGTTGGACTTCGATGATCTTCGTGGGTCCCTTCCAACACAGGGTGCTCTATGATTCTGTGCAGCTATTTCATTATGCATTGATGTAAAGTAATTTTTCCTTTGAAAAGTTTGTTAGTTTAATAGATATACTGAGATATGTTCATACCATGCTGCTTCTAAGACAAGTGATTTTTTTCAACCTAGGGCTAAAGGAATGGAACTCTTCTAAATTGACCTACATGAGAATGAAGGGAAGATGCATTTCAGTGTTTTCAGGCTTTGAACAGAGAAGCCTGTAGGTATTTGCACAATTTTTGACAAATAATTTAGTAAAAACATTTCATAGTCTACTAAAAATCTACTGCTAATGTTTTTCAAGATTTAAAGAATGATTAACATTCCTACATTTGGTTACATCATTTTCTATAAATCCTGCAGAATTCAGAAGAGAACTTTGACTTTTCTGCGTAATTGACAAATCACCCATAGAACTAAATATAAAGTTATTTACAATATCAGAGTCAGAAAAAAAATGTACAGGAAGAATTTCCACTTCAGACAGAGAGGAGATATAGGTAACAGAATAGTTTTTAAAATTGTAAATGAGAGCTTCTAGTCACTTCCACTGTTCCCAAAATCTTTATTTAATTTGTGGTGCCCAACTTTATGCCTCTGGGCATGCTCAAACTCAGTTAATTTGACATCTGGCTCCTTTTTTCAGCTCCTTTGGGATTCACGGAATTGGCATTGCCCTGACTTCTTCACCTGTAGAACCAGATGTTAGAAGGATGCTAACAGAGTTCTTTCAAAGAGCCACTGCAAACACACTAAAGAGCAGTTTCAGGTTTTATCAACTCTCTTTTTTATTATAACCACTTTAAAATTGACAATAGTATTTCTACGAGTTCCTTTGTTCAATGATTTGATTCTCGTAATATTTCTCCACTTGAACACACTCCTTTTCTGCTGTGGAAGAGAGGGACATAACTGGTCTGATGGGAAATTTTGGAAAAGATGTATCACAGACTTCTGCTTTATTCAGTAGGTCAGTGACTTGCAAAGTGGACTGTATTTGGGAAGCCACCATTTCAGTCCTTCTGGCATAGAGGTTGTGAAGCCCTATACCCCAGTAGAGCTCCTTGAATTTAGTATTCTGACAATATTTCCTTCCCTTTTGTTGGAGCTCTTCTGTTTAGGTTGGTCAGAAAATCAATGGAGCATTCAACATTTTCTGAAAAACTCCCTGTAGTTTTGTGGTTGAATCATGAGGATGAATAGAAACATATAGGTCAAAAGTCCCTCAGGCAGAGGAGCAATTTGCTTCCTGGACATCTAAATGTTCTCCTAAATTCTGATTATCAGGCTGTGGAACAGAGAGGCTTAGCACCTCATAGATTTCTTTTTTCACTAATGTGTATGAGTACTTAGCCTAGTGTTTCTCTAATGCTTTTAAGTGCTTCTACCTTAGCATGCTTTTCAGTAAAGAAGCATTTGAAATTAGTGTTTTCCCAACAGGAGGAGGTGATTTTTGCTGTTGCTGTGATTTGTGCAGCTTAGGATCACCATCTGTAGTCCGTTTCTACCTCACATAAATTATTGGTTGTTTAATTTAACTTTTTTTCATGTCATTTATTTCCACATATGGAGGTAGCAGCTTTACCAGTAGATAATAGGAAGTTATTAACTTGTTTCACCTTACATTCCCACAACCACATGCTGCTATTTCTTATAATAACCTTGGCTGCAGTAATGTTGCCCTTTGTGGGATGTATTTCGAGTGTATTCTGTAATTATATTGTGGCTACAGAATGAATGTGAACTGTCATTCCATTACACTACTAATCTAATATGGTGATCAAGGTGTTGTTTGTATGATATTTTCCCACTTTTCTCATCTGATAAAATTCTATTTGAAATGAACTGTTTCCTTTTTCTGCAACATTGATGGATTCTGCTGCACTCTACAGCTAGTGCAGGAATAAGGAAACATCTGTGGAACTGCTAAAACTGAAGTGGTAGATTGGATGGAAATTTCCTTTTTTTGAAAGAACACTGACAGCAGCAGAGCAAACAAAATTCTAATCTGTTTCTGGGAATTTTTTCAGTGGTTTTGATGGGGAAGCTTGAAGTATTTTTTTTCTGAAATGTTTTAACCTGAAACAATTACAAGGAATTTTTAAAGACACCACAAAAGAAAATAAATGTTTATTTTCTTTTTAATTATGTATTACTTGCTGTATTCTTAACATTGTAGTTTACATTTGTAAATTCCTAACTAAATTAAATAGAGCATAAATAATTAAAAAAATATAAGGAGGAGAGGGTCTGAGACTCTAAAACTAAGGAACATATTCACCCCTGGGCATTTAAATTCTCTATGTTAAATTTAGTGCTGAGTTTGGCTCGTTTTGAAAATATTCCCTAACTGGCAGGTTATGGAACTCTCTACAAGGAGATGGCAGTAAATGCAATTTGCCATCTGTGGGCAAGTTTTTTTTTTTGTGGCAGCATACCTGTATCAAAAATGGATCTTTGTCATCATGCTGTGTTTTGAAGTAAATGTCCAAATTTTCTAGTACTGCAAACCAGTCTCTTCAAATGAAAATTAATGGAGTTTAGCTAATTAAGCCATGTGAGATCTGACCCTGTTTTTCAAGGCGTCCTTTACTGTTCATAAAATGACTCATTAGTAATTGTTAAGAAGGACGTAACAGTAATTGTTAAAAATAAATGAGTTTCTGGAAAGTGGAAAGTTGAAAAAGTAAGATGTAGTACCATTTAGAGATGGAGACCTCTGTGTCGATATTAACTTTCTGATAATTACAGTGAATCACAAGTAATGTATGCTCCCACTCTGGTTTCCAGTATTTGACAGTGGTGGTTACAAATTCTTTGGTATGTCTTAGAAAAGGTCGTCATGTTGCTTTCCTTCTGCTGCAACGAGACAGGCACATTTCATACCATGAAAATACTCCTTGATCTGCCCTCTTGTATATTGCTCTGAAGCACTTCAATAGAATTAAGGTTGTTTCTGTTGGGGATGAAGGGAATACTTTTGTGGATCAATGCAATCGATTAATCCGTTTATGAACCCGAAGTTCTCTAGGTGATGCCACAAATATTTATGATGTCCTTGAGTTTTACACCGGATCTGTAAATTAGCTGAAAGATGTGTAAAAATTCATACAGTCAGACAGCTCCCTCCTGGCTATGCACATAAAGTGGCTCAGGAGTATAAATTATTCCTGCTGAGGTCAATCATAATTTATGCTATTTTGCTTCTGCATCTGCTATTCTGAGGAAGAAGAATATAAAGAACATCTGCATTTAAAGAAAGATTTCCCTCTTTGCATCAAACTTCATTCACTTTGGGAAATCTGTTGTTCCAAATGGTAATCTGAAGAGCTTCAATTGAAATTGGCCGGTCACAAAGGAAAAGTGCTTCATATTGTGTTTGTGAAAAAGCTGAAAAAATTACCACAGCCTTCACAGTTCAGCCTTAGAGATGTTCTTATTGAGGATGTATTCTGTGCATTTCCCTGTGTAAAAGTAGGAAGTAAAAATACATGATAGTGAAACATAGTCGCAAAATGCCCAAGTTAACCTTTGGTTTTCCAGTGTCACATTAAAAGCATAAATACAAAACAGTAAAGAAATTCCAAATTACAGTACCTAGAGCAACTTGAGTGCAGTCATACTGCATGACTGATTTCCCACTGATGGCTGTGTGGAGTTGAAAGACTTCCTTATGACTTTGGAAGTCTTACATGAGCTTGAGGCCCTCCTCTGTTTCCCTTTGATAGTGATTAAAGAGGATCCTGCTCTTTGGAACAGTTAGAGAGCTATTGACAGAGTAGTGATAATCATGTCATGGTTCTGAAACTGTTTACTGTTTTGTGGCCTATAATATTCCACATTTAGTGTAGGATCGTACAATTGCAAACAACACCTGCTTGGTGGCTTTTTTGAAGTGAAAACTTACTTCCTGTCTTGAGGATGCGATATAAAGTGTGATGACAAATTTGGTAGAGATTATGCTGAGTACATGATAATTTCGTTTGAAGTTATTGGGTAGAGGTGTGAAGGGTGAGTGATAGAATCTGGCCTTGTCCTGTTGAAAGGCTCAGGCTGCCTCGTCATCACCCTACTGGGATACCTGCTACTGAATTGCAATCACTCTATGATGCCACAATTGCAAAGTTCTGAAGTATTTTTTTGTTTGCATTAGTAGAAGTACATCCTGTCAGGTATTTTTATTTGACAGGTTTAGATTTACTACCATCCCTGACAATATGAGGACTTCTAAGCAGCTAGATAGGTGTTAGGATATATCCTTGTGTAGTCTGAAAATTCTGATTTAAAGCAGCTAAAACTGGAAAAAAAAGAAGTATGTACAAAAATCCTAGTTTTATATTGTTTTCTATGTTGAGGAATGAATTCTAGCATAATTAATCTCACAGGGATTTCATTTATCCGATATATTTCCCATGTGTATGAAGGCAGAGTAATCCTTTTAAGAAAATTATATTAGACCAATTCCAATTTCTGTTCTCTCGGATGTAGGTGAAACCAGGAATTCATGTCTCTAGTTCTGTTCTGCTTCTCTCTTCATGATGACAGTGGACAGATTCAAAACTTGACTGTCTCTTTAATTTTCACATTTTCTGCATTCTTAGCTCCTTGAAGGAATTTTTTGTAATATACTTGAAGTATACCTAAAGTGTATTTCCTAGGGAATACCTAAAAATACCTGAAGTGTTTTTAGTACATACGTTGATGATAACTTGCATGGTTTAAAAAGTTTAATGTGGTAATAATTTTAGAATCTTGTTGCCTTTAATTCTTTGCCTAATTGTCCTTACTTTATTTGGGTGAGTTATGTGTCTTTTTAGATGTCTAAAATGAATAAAACTAGCAAAGAAGAGCTGTAGTATTGCAGATAGAAGTCAAGAAAGTAAAATGGGTTAGACTATTCCTACTAAATAGTATTTCTTGTATTTGTCTTTTATAGCTTCATGACAATTTTATCTGAAGTTGCATGCTGTATATAACAATAGCTCAAGTTGTGAATTAATTTAAGCATTTTTCTTAATTTCTTTATCTGTCTGATATATATCACTAAATAAAGGCAGACTGAGCAGCCATTATGAGGAAAAGAATACAGTTTTTCTTTACGTTGTTTCCAAATGAAAGATATGTCTATGAAGAAAGTGTTTGAGTTGGGCAAGTATGAACAAATTATTTACATGACCTAATGGTTGTCTTCAGTCTTTTTCTTTTTTCTTGAAAAAAAAGAACAGGATGAAAAAAATAATGTATCAGCTTACATTAATAAAGTTCACCTTTTTGAGACATAGTAATACTGGTTGTTTGTGTTAGGAATGGGCTTTGCTAGTTTGAATTCAACAAACAAGATATTTTTGTGTTAATATCTAGCTCCATTTTCATTCTAAGGAAAAAAACTAGACATTAGCTTTTTTTTCCCCTCACTTTTGTTCAGCCCATTCTTCCAGACTAGTCTCTCCTAAGCAGCACATATTGTATTTCATTTCCAAAAGTATATTATAGCACCCTTCCTCTAGATTAGCAAAATTGTTTGGAAGTAAAATGAATGATTTTTGTGGTGTGCAGTTTGGGCAGATGTGCTATCTTCAGGGAAGGAAAGCTAACAGTAGAGAATACAAAGGGTGGGAAAGGCATCAAGATGCCAGTAATATAATCTTTAATGAACAAGAATGAATGAGTCAGTCTATATTTTTAATTTTATATTTATACATTGTTTCATATTAATACAGATTAATGTCTCCTCTGCAGACAGGCTGAGTGAGCTGGGATTATTCAGCCTGGAGAAGAGAAGGCTCCAGGGTGACCTTAGAGCAGCCTTCCAGTAGCTGGAGGGGGCCTAATAGAAAGCTAGAGAGGGATTTCACAAGGGTGTGTAGGGATAGGAGAAGGAGGAATAGCTTCAACTTACAGAAGGTAGGTTTAGATTAGATGCTAGAAAGAAATTCTTTATTCTGAGGGTAGTCAGGCACTGGCACAAGTTGCCCAGAGAAGCTGGGGATGCCCCATACCTGGAAGTGTTCCAGACTGGGTTGGATGGGGCTCTGAGCAACCCGGTCTAGTGGAAGGTGTCCCTGCCCATGGCAGGTGGGTTGGAACTAGATGATCTTTAAGGTCCCTTCCAACCCAAACCATTCTATGACATTCTGTTATAACACTTAGGATGAGGCACTGTGCCTAGTGCATAATCTCCTTTTATGAAAAGTTAGGCATCCTGACATCAATGCTGTGAAGTGCTAAACAACTCCAAGAAATTCTGAACTCGAGTTGCAGAAACAAGCAACTCTGTAGTATAATTATCATTTCTGATGCCAGTACCATCTCTAATGAAGTATGTTTTTGTGCTGAGATGTAAAAAATTTGCATTTAAAATTCTCCTCTCTTTTATTTTTAAAAGGCAGTTTATGTCTGAAGAAGTGTCATTTACTGCAGAATGCCAAAACAAAAGCATGCAAATTATACCAGAGTTTACCATTTTCATCATGAATGTTGTTACTGCTTGTAGAATGAAGATTTTGCTCCTATTTGCACTCTTTGTTATGTATATTTGTCATGTTCAGCATGTTTCATCCTGGTTTTCTTCCAAATTTCATTTTCTTTCTCCATAAATAATAAACAATGATAATGAAGTAAAGTGCCCTTTCTATTCTGTACTCTAATTGAGTATAGGTTATAATAGCCTCTCTTACAGTATATTATAGGAATTGCTTCAAATCATGTATACTATATCCCACTGCTTGAAGAGATACACTGGAACAAAAATTGTGTATGTTACTAGCTTTAGGCTCTTTGGAGGGGAAAAAAAGTAAAAAGGAAAAATTATGCATTTGAATATTGCTGCCTAGAATAGGTTTTGCATTTTTCTTGCTATTTAGAGAAGAGAATTTAATTCGAAAACATAAATTGTCACTTCTTTTTATTATACTGGCTTAATTATAAATGTAAGTTTTGATTCTGTTCTTGATGGTTTCAGCTCTTAGTATTCAGTCTCTATCTGCATGATATTGGGGTATTTACTGTTTGAAGCTCAGTAAAAGTGGAATTCTAAGGACAAATGTTTTTAGATTGTGTGTTATTGAAAGATTACACTAAATATCAAAACCTAGTAGATTTTACTTTGCAATTGTGTTGTTCTGTTGAAATCCTGTAAGACTTGCAGAAATTTAACAAAAGGTAGCAGAAAAATTTGAGGGGTTTTGGAATACTGTTTCAGAGTAACTATGACACGTGACAACTTCTGTTATTTTTAAACATTTTCAGTCATACAGACCCACTTTTTCACAAGAAGAAAAAAGCCCTTGGTCTGTCTTTTTAGCAATTTATACTTGAGATTTTAATTTACTTTTTTTTTTTTAACTAAGGAATGCCAAAATGCATATGGTGCTTTCCAGGCTGTTAATACTTCGGACTTGGAATGTAGAATGTGTTCTCTTTCAATTTGCTGCAGGACAGATGGAGCAGAGTGATTCCAGCTTTGCAAAGCCATCATTTTTTATTATTTCTTTGAATGGTTGTTTCTTAGGTACTTTCCTATAGCAATAATTTTACTAATAGCAACTGAAAATTACTGTACAATTTTATCATTACATTTTCTGACCTTTTTAGTTGATCACGCAGGAACTGTAGTACAGTGTCTTCTGCACAGTAATCACAATACTGCCTATGGTATGGCACTCTTCCAGTGCTGTTTCTCTTAGGATCATTGCTGTCCCAGTCTCATTTACCCACAGCTTATCAGCTCTATAAGGGGCTCAGTTACTGTTGGAAGTGGTAGCGGGGTGAGATATTCCCCAGTAGCTCTGACAGCGTTCCTGAAGTGCGGGGTTCAAAAGCTCTGGCACACATCTTGTGACTGTAGATCAGGTGAAACCTCTTCAGGCCAAAAAGCTGGACTGGCAGAGCATAAAGACAGGATGGTTTACCAGAAGTCCAGCAGAATCACTCTTCGCAGCTGGAGGGGGGGAAGAGTATAAATTGACTTCTGGTGAGTACTCATGCTGTCAGGAGGAGACACTGGGTTGTAGTGCAGTCCACGCAGTTGATGTTGTCCTCACCCTTCCCACTGCACAGCAAAAGAAGAAAGCATTGGCTCCGGATATGAGAAATCAAGTTTCAGTCACTTGAGCAATATGAGTTCTTATCTTCCCTTTGTTGTGCCGCAGACACACAAAGGACACTTGTTATTATGCTGTTCAGTTTTATTAAACCATCTTTTTTGCCCTCATTATATCTTAGTAATGGCACACAAATGAAAAGAACACTGATATGGGTAAATAGTCTCCATAACCCTTCGGGTGCTACACTCTTAACTTCTCCTGGACATTTTATGGCTGCCCCGACATGTGGGGGAGAAGGGAACTAAATCAAAGTTTTTGAGCCAAAGGAAGTTAGCAGTTGTTCAAAAGCCAGCAAAAGACTGATTTTCATGGTTCTCAATAGAGGAGGGTAGAGATGGATGGACGTTAAAAGGCAAATTGGCACTTTATACATAGATATGTTAATATAGCTGTAGCCTTTTACTGTGCCAATAAAATGATAACAGCCATAAATTTCTAACTGTGAAACATTTGGCTTTATATCATCATTTACATGAAGATTTTTTTTAAAACAAAAGTGAACCATGTTTCAGCCATTTGGTTTAATTAGTATTGTTTGCCTAAGAGTATGAAAAAAAAATATTCTAAATTAGATGGGCGTTAAGCTTGCTCTTTAAAGGGTTTTTGTTGTCATACAGGCATGAGTCAGAAATAGTGCTAGGCAATTTAATTCATATTTTTGTTGCTTCCTGATAAGCAGCAGAATAACTGAAACTGCTTATGTAAGATTGGTTCTTCAAGTAACTTTGCAGTGCTATTTTCTCACAAACTGTTGATACAACTCACTTTGTGCTTCTTGCTATTTGATTTCTTTTCATTGTAGAGAGGCACATTTAAGAAAGTAGCAGAGAGATCTGCCAAAAAATAAAGCAGGTGTAGCACTATATGGCTCTTCACATCAAAACTGAGCTCTCTAATAAGTATGAGACCCTTCCTGGGTTTAATTTAATTGATTTCCCCTGTCAAGTTTAGTGTAATGAATTTTCTGTAGCTGAATTCTACTCTCATTGCGAGTGGCTAGTAAACTTTTTCTATTTTCTATAAATAGGTTGGTAAGTAGAGAATCCCTGTTTGAACCTACTTTTCTCCTGTTCATAGAAAACAAAAGGAAAGCAACTCCTCCCTGCTATCACCAGTATTAAAAATAAACGAAATAAATAAATAGTCATTACATAGACATTATATATCATACCTAGGTGTGCTGAATGAATGGCATTGTATACAATGCCTAAATTTGCTATTGGAAGCAGTCTTCAGCTTCACAAGGGTACGTGACTGTGTTAGCTGAGGCAGGTGCTTCACAGTAAATAAGTATATGGCCTACATATATTTCACATAGACCAAAGAAATTGCGTGTCTGAAAACCCAGTCTCTTGACCAGTGACAGATAGCGAACAGATTGTGCTGATAATCCATAATGAAAGAGTTTCCTGGGCACGCATTTTGAGCTGTGCCTCTTAACCAATGCGCAAAACATAATGTTAAGATAATGCAGTATGCCATGTCCATAATTATGGAGCTGATTCAGTAACTATGGAACCCAGCACAGCAAGATGTTGATTGCACTGCAGACCAGTGGTCTGGTACATTAAAGCTGTGATCAAGAAAGAAGCATAGTATTTGGATCTTAAAGGAGCTGCGGGTTTTCTTTGCCACAGTTTCTGCTGTCCTCTTCTCTGTGCAAGAAATTGCAAGACAGGAGGTATCTCTCAGCAGAGAGTTGCTTTCCCTCCCAAATACCATGTGATATGGCATCATTCCTAAACCTCTTACAGTGCTGTGGCAAGATCCTTCTAGGATGTGTTGTCCTCAGTCAATTTAAAGTTTTGGGGACTGATTTATTACCAGTTCACAGGATGCATCCTGAAAATCTGTGCAGTGCTTCCATGTTTTTTGAGATACTTCCTTCTGAGTGGGAAAGCTCTGAGTGGTAGTGCTGAATTACAAGGAGAAAGCACAGTCAGGACTGAAAAACTGAGGCATGTGCATTTTGTATATCAGACACAAGACTACTTAACTGTGAAATTTTATGTGGATCAATTTGTTCTTTTTCTTTAAGTCCACAGAATCTATACAAACCGGAATTGAGGCAGTCTTTGGTGGAATAAGAAGTAGTACTTGTGGGGCTGTAAAAGTTTGGAGAAACCCAGGGTGACCTTTATAAAATGATGCCAAATGTTCCAGGTCTGTAGTTCCCTCTCTAACCAGTGCCAGAGAGTACAGCAGATGAATGACTCAGCTGAAGTTAGGACAGTTACATGAGGCAGTTAATAAGGGCTTTTGCAATAGAAAATAATCAGATTTAACCTGTAAATCAGAATGGAGAATAAGCACTGACACTTGCAGGCACTAAAAGATCAATACTAAGTGCCCAGAAAGACAGGAATCCCCCAATTTACAAGGTGAGATACAGAGGGCTTTTTCATGTGAATATCTAACTTGAATATCTAACTAAAACTCAGTGGAATTACTACTTCCTGAAGTTCATGAAGTATTAGGCACGATTCTGAGTTTACCTCAATACAAATGAAGGTTGAAAATAATAATCTCATGTGAACAGATTAGTAAAAACAACTGCAAGGCCAGGAATTGATTAAGTTTGTAATAATGAGGTTACAAGCTGTTATTGCATGTTTTAGGAGCCAACTTTCTCATCTATTGTAGCTCTTTTAAATAAACTGTGAGGCAGTTAACCAAATTCCTTCTGTGCAATACTGCAGATGTTTCAACGTGTCATACCAAAAAGTAGAAGCACATGGCTTTTGGTTCAGATCCCTGTAACTGCTTAAAAAATTAAATTCTTTTGTTAGCTTTTGCTGCGTGAGTCCCAAGTTGTTAAAAAAGCCAAATGAGTTGAGTTGCTTTGAGGCAATAGCTCTAGAGGATAAAATGTAATTAACTTGGGTAGGTGAAGTTGACTCATCACAGAAGATATTCCGAATGTGTAGTAGGCACTCCAGGAAATGTGTCAGATTTCTGCAATAATTAGAGAAGATTTATAGTTCCTTGTGTAAGTTATATAGTATTTTGGTAGGTGTGTTAAAAAAAAAAGACATTACTGATAAGAGTCATGGTTCTATAAGATGCATTTGGTTATAAGTAAAGAAGGTAAGTTTACAGTATCCAAGGTGGCACCTTTAAGAAACTAGAAATCAAAAGGCAGAAAATTATTTCAGAGCAATTTGGACATGGTAGTAATTTTATCTGTGACCTGATTTTCAAATTTCTTGTGAAAAGGTGGGTTGTCTTTTGAAATGTAAAGCAGAAATAAAAGACTATTTTGCAGGTTTCTATTAGTCCTGTGAAACACTGATGTTTAGAAGAATTTTTTAGACAATTTCCATTTCTGGTAAGAATTAGTTACAGCCTGTACAAATCTTTTCCTTTTGTATTAATGCTGAATTTAAGAGGGAAATGCAGTGAAAGCTAAGCTTTAAAAGAAGTGTTTAAAACCTTGGTATCCTGGATGCTTTGGCTTTACCTGTACCAGTTATCTCTTGCCTCTTTCTTTACTGGCCATCTTTCATAATCCTCTAGCTCATGGTGGGAGGAAAAATAAGAGAAAGGAATGGATTTTTTTTTTTTTTTTTGTTAACATAGCCCTGGAAGTGGAAACATTTGACTGGTTTCAAACTGTGGAAAGCAAAAATATGGGAGAAAGAGGGGGAACAAGGGTCAGGGATCAAAAATGTCAATGTAGTTTTTTGTCTCTATTCCTTGTCTCCACATGGACTACTGATGGCTTAATACACAGAAGTTTTGTACTGCAAGACTGATGATTTGCAACTTAAAACTGATCATCACCAAACTGTTTTTTTTCTGGTCGTGGGAAGGAAATAGCTACATAAATTTTTACTGTTATTACTGCATTAATAATATATATAATAGAAAACAGATGCCTTTAAAATATCTGTAGGAAAATCCTTTTGAAACTTCTGCTATTTTGCTGCTTATGGAAGTCTATTTCAGGTCATAGTATATTACAGAAATTCTATTACTGTAGGCATCTCCTTATAAATTGCTGTGTAGGTTTTTCGTTTCCTTGTTTAGATTAGTTTTTCTTTTCTATTTAAAGATAAATTGCTGAACTTTCTGAAATGTGAAATTGGAAGGTAATGTAAGAAAGCATTTTTTATGGATGTTCGGTAAAATCTCTCTCCAGTGATGTTTTAGATATTATTGATATATAAAGCAAAAACTAAAACCACCTTATTAACACAACAGCAAGAAGCTACAGATTAGCTGAATATTGCGTTAAATACCCATGTTAACGTTATGAACTGGCATCAGACCAAGATGAGTGGTCTCTCTCTTTTCTCTCAAAACAGCTCATTGGACAACACTGGTTACACATAGACAGTCAGATCTTAAACTGAAGTTCAGTCTTAAACTGAAGTTCTTTCTCAGTCCAGTTAGACAAATTAGATATTGATAAAGGAATTGTTTAATATTGATACAGAACTGTTCATCCAAATTGCTTGTGAAACACTTAAGTCCCTAAGGAATCCTTCTGGTCAGAAGTCCCATGTTGAACTGTTCAAATGGGTGTGTGTAATCTCCAGCATTGACAACTGGGAATGTTTTGGCATTTAGGGAAAACATAGTTGGAGAAGACACTGGCTTGTGATGAATATGGCTGTAATCTTGGAAAATAAAGGTCTGTATAGAAGTCTTTGGTAAGGGGAATTTGGTAGAATGAAAGATGCAGGTTATCTCTCCAGGTAATCAGGAGGTAGAATGAAGGTGTTGGTCAGGTATTCCACTGCCACATCTGGGAGTTAGAAGGGACCCACAAGGATCATTGAGTGCAACCCTTTGCCTTGCACAGGACCATCCCCAAGAGTCAGACCTGAGAGTATTGTCTTCTTTGACTCTGTCAGGCTTGGTGCTGTGACCACTTCCCTATGGAGCCTGTTCCAGCAATGTACCACCCTCTGGGTGAAGAATCTTTTTCTAATATCCAGCCTAAACCTCCCCTGGCACAACTTCATTCCCCACAGAGAAGAAATCAGTGCCTGCCCCTCCTCTTCTACTCACAAGGAAGTTGTAACTGCAATGAGATCTCCATTCAGTCTCCTCTTCTGCAGGATGAACAGACCAAGTGCCCTCAGCTGCTCCTCATATGGCTTCCCCTCGAGGTCCTTCACCATCTTTGTTGCCCTCCTTTGGACACTCTCCAATAGCTTAATATCTTTCTTATATTTTGGTGCCCAAAACTGCACACAATATTCAAGGCGAGGCTGCACCAATGCAGAGCAGAGCAGGAGGTTGTGATATAGTCTGGAATGGATACAGTGATGAAAGGAGACAATTCAACTTCACATTGAAAGGTATCTGTGAACTTTAAAAGAGAAAGGTTTAGGTATGAGAAGAACAGAGTGGAAGGTAAAAAAATAAAGATTGCAAAGTCACTAGATGTTGTAGATTCAGTCTGGCCTAGGAAAATGTCAGAGACCTGATACAAGTTTGTAACGTGTTAAATTTCTAATTCCACTCATGTGACACAGTGGTACCTTTTTCTTGAAAGATACCAGATGGCACAGGACTGGCAATGTAGGAGACAATGCTACATTTTGTGAAGTGGAGATGAGGAAAGAAAATGAAGGAAGAAATCGAAAGGATGTTGATGAAAATAGGCAATGTAGACTTGGTAGAAGTAAAGAGGAAGGAACTAAAGGGAAAAGAAATAAAACCACAAAAAATACTCTAAATCAGAGGTGATTAATCCAAACCTGAGGAACTAAGCCTAGAAATGGATTTTAAACTTGGAAAGATAAGGCTAAGGATTAACCTCTTTCTTGGCACAAATTCATCCTACTTCATTCCTTCTTTAGAAGCCTCAAAAAGGGGAATAGGATGCAAGCGATTTACTGCCTCTCACTGGGCTTTGTTCAGCTACATCCTGCCATGTTCTCTTTCTAACCACTGTCTAATACCTCCTGTGAAGAAAGAAACATGAAGAAAAAGACAGGATTTACTTGACAGGGAAAAAAAAGGATGTTAATATGTTAATAATTTTGAAGCTGTTGTTATGGTTTGTTAAAAGCCAGCTAACTCCAAACTTCTTATTGGAAACCTTTCAGGTGCATTCCCTGATATAGAATGAATTTTTTTTTTTGTTAAGAGAACTTTTTTCTTCAATAAACTAGTAGTCCTGAAGAATGCTGCTAGGATTGTAGTATGGATTTCATAGATTAGCCCCTACTTTCTGGTAATCGCTGAATCTATTTCCCTGCACTGAATCAAACTTTTCAAATTCTCACTCATTAAAAAAAACAAACAAACCTTGTGGACTACAAAGTTTACATGCACTGTACTGTTCCATTTAAATAAGCTTCTGTATAGGAAGAATAGTTTGACCATTTCAGTAATAGAAAGTCATCTGCATATCTTTTCTCTTGGATTTGTTGTTGTATTAGCTGTCATTCTTTTTGTGTTTGAGTAAATGCTCAATTTTTTATTTTTTCGTTGTTATGAATCAAGAGAAAATTACCCTTCCTTATATGTAATATCAGGTTAATGGTTAAGGGGCAGGAGCACAAGTAGTGAAACCTCTATCCTTCCAGTTGCAGAGAGTGATGTTGGAAGGAACAGGAAGACCGAGCAGATCAGTGCCTGGCTCCATGACTGGTGTCACCAGCAGAATTTTGAGTTATTTAATCATGGATTGGTCTACATGACACCAGGCCTGCTGCAACAGACAGGGCACGCCAATCTATGAGGGGAAAAGGATCTTCACAGAAGAGTTAGCAGGGCTCATTGAAGTGGATTGAAACTAGATTTGAAGGAGGGAAGGGTTAAAACCAGGCTCAGTAGTGATAAGCCATGGGATGGCATGCCAGTGTTCAAGGGACAGTAAATATGCATTCTGAACACTTTTGAGAGTGATGAAACCAAGAGCAGCAAAATCCACACTGCTAGAGCTAAACTCTTGTCCAGCTGTGAGTGTGTTTCTGATAAGATTTAGATGCCATAAAAGTGATGCCCATGCCAGTGACTAAAATTTAGGCTTTGTAGAGGTAAACACCCTCTAAAAATGTTTGTACAATTAGGATATACTGACTTTTTTGTTCAGGAAAGAAAACATAGTCTCACTTTCTGCAAACAGCAGAAAGCAAAGCTAAGCAAAGAGTTTGAAACTCCGAAGTGAGTTCCTTACTTGCTCCAGTGGCCATACACTAGTCCAAAGCAGAAACTTACTTCATACAATTAAATTGCTGTTTCCATACCACCAGAGCAATGGTGATGACAGGACATAGCAGACTCCACTCATGGGTTGCCTTGAATTTTTCAGTGTATGTTTAGTCTGATTCAATACTGAAAACTTTTTTTTAACATTTTCAATGAAAAAGAGGCTCCAGAAAGTTAGCTTCAACTGTTTATTTGCAACACAAAGTGGAACTCTTGCTTTTACAGTCAAAAATTGACTCATTCAAGTAGTATTAAACAGCTGCTGTAACAACTGAGCAATAAAATGAAGAAAAATGAAACAGTAGACTATTTCAGGTTCACCTCTCCTCTGAGAAAGCATACGAAGATAATGTTGAGCGGACTGACAAAATTGACACAGAGCTGAACTTTTTGAAAGATGACCCTTTTAAGTGCAGCCAGCCTTATAGATTTGGGAGAATTGAGGTCTGTGTGATTATGTCTCTTCATGGTTCATTGCTGAATGAGGCGAGGAGATCACCATGAGGAAAGTTTTTTCTTGTATTTTGCCAGCAGGTCAGCCTGGCTATTGCCCCATCAATCTCATTTTGGAAGAATTGCAGCAACTTTGCCAAGCCTGCCTCAGTTTGAGAGATACCTGCTGCATCTGGTAGCTGCAGCAGTAGCTTACACCATTCTTTGTCTTACTGATTTTCATATCCTAAATGTATTCTATCCATTTTAGAGTAACACCAAATTCACATCCTACTTCCTGCTGTTTCCTTTTCCTCCTGACTGCTCTCCTTTTGGCATAACAAGCCCTTCTGGCACACAATACTGAGAAGGCAATTTATATGCAGGAGAACAAAAGTTTCACAATTTGAATTTTTCAGCTATGCACTTTATACAGAAGAGCATGTTTGGCACATTTTCCATAGGGAGTGAACCAAAGCTTGCTGTCTGCTGTACATTATTATAATGGGAAGTGTCCTTTATGCGGTCTTTAATATTTATTTTATAAGCTAACATTTTGAAGGCTGAAACTCTGTCATTGCTATTTATACTGTATTTGTGCTGTGGGATAAAATAGAAAAGCATCTGCATAGAAAAGGCTTATGGGAACTGTTCATACACTGAGATTTTTCATCCTGGGGTATGAAATGCATTGCATAAAAAGCAACCAGAAATCTTAATCCTGTTTATGCTTCAGAAGTTCCCTCCGGGGTTTAAATTTTTCTGACAGTGGAGACTGGGCTCTTTATGAAAATATTAATGGCTAGAAAGGATTTTCACATTAGTGAAATAAATAATTGGATTTTGTTCTAAATGAGATTGGATAGAGTGGCTTGTATCACCTACTGCTTTTTTGCACTTTCACTATAAGGATATAAAAAGATAGGTGTAAATGCCAGGTCTGAGAAGAAACAGTGTGTGGCAGAGAATCTTCCATTAATTTCTTCATAAAATTACAATATTTTACTGATCATGCAATTAGAATTGCAACAGCATTTAGCTATTAATGGAACCTTCTAAGATTATTATCATATATATAAATTTCTTCTCTTCTTTCCCCACGTTATTTCTATTTTAAAAAATTCTCCTTAGCTGAGTGGCTACTTCTGCCCATTTTGCCCCATGTGCAGGAATGATGTGTAACTTGTATTTCATCATTTTGTTTCTACTATGCAGGAGGGTATTTAAAGAAAATAAACAAATGAATATTTCTAGATATGAACAAAAAATATTACATTATAGTTAAAAGATTAATCTGATGGCTGTAATCTGAAAGAAGTTACAGCAAAGGAACATTAGAGAAGGAACTACTTGTGCTGAATTGTCTGTTTTTAATTTTGTTTTTCTAGACTAAAGCTGATTTGTTTTGTAAACTCTCTGGAATGTATTGTGAAATCAAATAAGTCTGAGAGTGATGGTTTCATAAAAGTAATGAATTAGTGCTGACTTTCACATTCTCATCAGGATTTCTTTCTTTTTCTTTTTTTTTTCCTCTTAAGGGATTAAAAGGTATAAAAATGCCAGTTAAACTCTTCCTTTGTTTCTCTCTATGCCCAAATACAAATAAGCACAATTTTTGTTAACCGTTTTTCACATATTAACTTGCTTGTCTCATTGAAATGCCTTGCTTTCTGTTTCAAGATCTGACATCATACTTCTCATGCTGGTTTTGGCTGCAGTAGAGTTAATTTTTTCACAGTGGCTGATTTTGAGCTATGTTTTGTATTTGTGCTGAAAATGGTGCTGATAATATTGGGACATTTAATTACTGCTGAGTGGCAACTGCAAAATGTCAGGGCCTTTTCTGCTTCTTGTACCACCCCACCAGCGAGGGGGCTGGGCGTGCACAAGGGTGCACAAGTGGACATGGCTGGGACAGCTGACCTCAGGTGACCCAAGGATTATATATTCCAGATCATCTGGCATCGTGCTCATATGTACAGCTGGGGGAAGAAGGAGAAAGTGGGGACGTTTAGAGTGATGGTGTTTGTCTTTCCAAGTCACAATTTTGTGTGATGAAGTCCTGCTTTCCTGGGGGTGGCTGAACACCTGCTTGCCCATGGGAAGCAGTGAATGCATTCCTTGCTTTGCTGTCATGCACAGCTTTTGCTTTACCTATTAAACTGTGTTTATCTCAACCCATGAGGTTCTTCTTATTTTGACTCTTCCATTATTTCTCTCATCCTGCTGGTGGGGGGTTATGTGTGATGCTTAGTTGCCAGCTGGGGTTCACAAATGACACTTCTTCAAGTCAGTTTTGATGAAAAACATAATCTGTCTATGCCCTAGTTTTTCATCTGTGTGTCAGTAACAGTGATTCCCCATTATTCCTAGCTGTCAGTCAGGACTTACCTGCAGCTGTAGGCTTACCTTGTGGTTCTTACTCAGTCTGCTTGGAACTATGTAATATCACAGGTGGGGCTAAACTGAAGTTGAGCTTAACATACCTATATTTAGTCTACTTTATCCTGTCACTTACATGCACTTGGACTGTAGGACCAGGACATGTAGTTTGAAAAATAGGGTTGTCATTCTCTTTTTTTGGGTGGTCATGAGTGATAAAGTAAGGCATGGATGTGAGTGTTTTTCCAGTTGCCTCTCATCTCTGGGTACTTGATATATTGTTCATATTTACACTTCTTTTCTGTTGCTCTTCAGAACTGTCATTCTCTGTGTTAGAGTTAAATTGCTCTTACTGTAAATTTCATTCTCAGTTATTGATTTTCTTTTCCATGACTGGTTCATTGTGTATTTATTTATTTGTTAGTCCTTTGGTGAGGGTTTTTATTTCAGCTTCTATGCTCCACTTCCTTATGAAATGTCTGGTTTGATGTTTATTTGTCTTTCCAATCATTATTTCTACTAGGAAGCAGTGGTCAGTAGTGGATTGGTAATGTGGTGTGGCTCTTGGGCTTTGATGCTTGGTAGGATTTTCAAAATGCAGCAATAACAGGTCTCATCATTGAAAGGTTGGAAAAAATATCCAAAACAGAAGAAGTATTTCCTGGTTTTTTGCATTCAGGCAGCAAAAAATACCCTTTAGTTGTCCTTCTTTGCTCCCAAGTAACTCTCACTAAAGAGCAGGAAAAAGTGTCACTTCAAGATCTTCAAGCAATATTTATATTTTCTTACAACTGTGTTGGCCCAGTGAGTTCTAATGCAAAAGCTTCTTTGTCCATTTGCAAAGTTTTGTCTCTTGAAAGCAAGAGCAAGGGGGGGAAGTATAAGTAAAAAGTTAAAAACACTAGCTAGGAAAATTGTTCTTGAATGTCTTTGATAGAATCAAGGAAACAAATGAGTAATAAG
Organism: Manacus candei; assembly: GCF_025592945.1. Lineage (NCBI taxonomy): Eukaryota > Metazoa > Chordata > Aves > Passeriformes > Pipridae > Manacus > Manacus candei. Next base: position 37,386,224 of record NW_026138076.1, on the reverse strand, counting down.
GCTTTTAGTCAGGTGTGTTCACCTAGAACCACTGAAATCACTCTTTGCCATCTGTCTGGCATTACTGGAATGCGTTTGGAAGGATAGTTTGGGGGATTAGCAGCACAAAATGAGGTGATAACTTTTCTATACCCTCTGCTTTCCACATACAAGTCCTTGAGGAAGGGAGTATTTTTAATTATATGGCCTTTTTCTCTTGTTCTTATGTTTTCACCTGAGCCTCTGCATCGATGCTGCGGGTGGCGAAGAGCTTTCTCCTGCTCTCAGCCATCTAAATGCAATTTGTGCACCTGTGACAGGAATCTTTGATCAGTCAAGAAACAGCATTAATTACCTCATGCAGTGAATACATATTGAGATGGGTTGGGTAAGATTCACACACATAAGTGAAAGTTGTTTTTTCACCTAAAACATTGCCTTCATCAGCAGTAGCCTTTGGCACATCAGGTAGAGCCCAGCACTGTGATACATGAAGCTCCTTCTTCTACATACGTAAATCTTTTTCCCAGTTTCTACAACCATGAAATACAGGGAGGTAATAAAAACATCTTAGTGGCAATACTCTTCTAGAGCTTCAGAATATCAGTTCAAAAATATACTGGGCTTACTTCAGTCCTAGAGCAGAAGCAGCTCTTACCGGTTTTAGCTGGGATGGATTCACACTTTGTCTGTGTCTCCCTTCCTTGAGACCACTGTGCTGGGACAATACACTTCCAATTGTGATGTCCTGAGGTGTTGGGTTTGGCATTGACGTGTCCATTGGGCCTTTAACACATGAATAAAATGACTTGACCAAGCTGACCTGCTAATGTTCTAGTAGTGATGGGCCCTACAATCCCCAGAGTAACAGCTGCCCCTACTCTTCAGGTTTTTTCATAGAAGACCTTTTTCAAAAGTCCCTTGCTTTAACTCTGCTTCGTGACTTCAATTACTGACAGCAAGCTGACTGAAAATGGATTTTTTCTTCCACTTAAATGTTGAAATTTGAAATTCAGTGGAGAGAGTCAGGAGAGACCACAGCTGAAGTTACACAAGTAGTGTGATAAGCTCTGAAATGCCTCAGCAGAATATGCAATTGCTTTTGATCTCCTTCTTAGCTGGAACATACACAGAGATAGACTGCTGAAACACAGGTGAAACAGTGTCCCCCAGGCTGGGAAGAGGATGTCCTTCAACAGTACCTCCTTATACATTCACTCTACATTATTTGCCTTCCTCTCTAAAAGCTTCTCAAGATATATTTGAGATGTTATTACCAACATTTGGATGTATGACTGCCATGAAATCACTGCCTCTGTAGCCTGTAGTGCTAATGAGAGGCTTAGTACTTCCTTTTCACATTTAAGGAATAGTTTAGTGTGATGATAAAATGTGCCAACTTAAGTGGGGATATAAAGTAGAAGTCTTGCCTATATTATTATTGAAATTCCAAATATTTCTAATTTAAGAGCAGTAGCCCCAGGTATTATTTGTAATTGACGTTTCTAAATTTCTGCTCTTAAACTGGACAATGTGCTGTTCAAACTTGAAGAGATTTTTGTCTAGTTTAGAAGGAGAAATTTGTATTTTGGAGCAAATAGATTTATGTGTTTTTTACCATATGCATACTGAATTAAGCACTGTGCTTATCCAAGGCTTTAATTGCTTTTCCTGTCAATATCAAGAGTGAAAGAGGGATCATGTACCAAATATTAACAAAATGACAAAACTGCTGGCTACCACACATCTCTAACACTCATTTTGCACCTGTTTCTATTGATAACCTTATGGGCTTATAAAAAAAAAGCACTTATGGTTTGGTTTAGTTGATTAAATTCCAGGAATTTTATGGATAAAGAGTATGTGTTTATTTTCCAAGCTTCCACAGCTTTCACTGTTTCAGAGATGAGTATAGAGAGATAGGTATAAATATATCAGTCAAGGTGTGGAATTGCTATTTTATCACTTTTGTTATTTTCAATTGTAGCTACCCACTGTGTCTTGGGGTACTGGAATTTAATGCTGATTAAAATGCCAAAGTTTTTTTTTTTTCCAAAAAAGTTGTAGCACATAAAAAATGAGAAATAACATAATTAAGTATAGAATGCTCAGCCTGTTGTTTTAGATGATGCTGTGGGGAAAAATGTCATCTATACAAATAACATTACCAGTTGTCTCACTTAGTCAACCAAGCAGGATGAAAACAAGGAATAGTGGATGCTAATAAAGATACACCATCTTAAACTTTCTTCCTTACAACTTTTGCTTGTTTCAGTGGCTGCCTCAACAATTATATTGATAGTGCAGTGTCTGCTGTAAGTATGCAAATGAATTCTCTGTTCATGTTCTGAAGGGGTGATCATTTATTCTTATGTAACCTAATTGTCCTTGTAGGATCCACAGGATTCCTCTCTGTTAGTAGTGAGCTGATCACAATTTGCAAAGTGCAGGCTTCTAGTGTTCCACTTAAAGGCATGGGAATTGTAATTATTTTGTTGGTTATCCTTACTTTGTTTTAAAAATGAGGTTAATATTCCTGTTGCATCAGCTTTACATTTTCACATTTTCTCTCCTCTTTATTATTGCTCTGGCAAAAGTACTTGACTTGTGCCATGCAAGTTTTGCATGTGAAAAACTCAAGTAGCTTATCCTGAAGAGGAAGCATGAAAATCTCCTGCCTTTCACTCTGCATTTTGTAGAGTTGTGCAAATGCAAATCAGAGGTCCAGTAGGATTGGCTTTCCTGTTTTCTGGCACATGGATAAAGGTGTTAAGTTGTCTGTCTTACAGTTTTTGCCTTCATTTAAATGAGTTGCTTCATTCATCTCTTAGTTATTCCTGTGACAGCCTTTATCCAGGAGTGAAGTGACGGGATGAATGAGGAATGATCTGCATTAAGTTAGTTATTTCTTACTCTATTTTCTGTTTTCTAAAAGCAATTTGTAATATTACAGGACTTAGAAAGTAATTTAGAAGAGATTTTTGCTTAAACTGTGCTCTGATCTAGGCATTTCTGTTTCCTTATCTTTTTCCAACATTGTATTTGTTCTTGAAAATTAAACAAAAAAGCTTGATGACTGATGTTTTGTAAAAAAAAAATGCAGGGTTCAGCCCATCATGGTTCATTTTGTCTGACGAATGATACTGAAATTTTAAAATCCTGCTTCTAGAATGAATAAAAATGTCTGTAAGGGAAAACTTATTTAATTGTCTGCTGCCAGATTTTGCTGGCAAATATTGTGTTTTGTCTTATGACCCTGGACAAGCTGAAAATATATTTTACTTAAAGATGGACAGTAGTTCTGTTGGAAGGGAGAAAAACTTACACCTTATGCTTGGAGTTTTGTTGAAACCCTCATACTAGTGATGGTAAAAGTACCTTCTAAATCACTCTGTTGTCAGTTTAGCTTGACTGTGCCTCATTAACGCCTGCATGAAACCTTTTAGGAGGAAGGGGTGGCTTGCTGGGGGTGTGTGTAAGGAGATAATCTTCCTTTGTGGAAACACCTCTGTAGTAGTTTTGAGAGGTTACTGCCAGGTGTTAAGTGTGGGAGATGCAGGTACACAGACTGTGGAATATTAGGAGCCCAAATAAGTGAGATGGAATCAAAAAAATTCAAGGACAGATATCCCCACTCTCCTCTGTTGCCTCAGAGGAATATGAATAATTCTTGGCCACTCAAAGAAATAACTAAAAATATGCATTCTGCATGCCATATTTTGTGCCCTCTTTCCTGTCTGAAGCTTTGATCATACAGTTTACATCAACTTGTTATTATAACGAGTAGAAGAACTATTTAGTTAGGTGGTAAAAATCTTGATAGATGATGAGATGCAGACTGAAAGGCATGACATTTTGATTTTTGTGGCCTGTGGATTTAAGTGAATGCTGCTAACTTCCCTATGGTTTTGTGGCATCAAGATTTTTTAAAGAGGTAATTTGGTATCTGACTCATCTTTATCTCAACTCCTCACAAAGCCATGAAAAACAGCACGTGTCAACTGTATAAAATTTATCACTCCTGTCAGAAGAAATGAACTTTATCCCTTTTTGACCAGTTCCCCTAACTGTATTCAGTGGAATGAGATTGTCCCTCCTGGGATATGTCACAGAGGAGAGGAAGACTTTTATCATTTTTACCATCTTTGGACAGAGCAGTAGTTGCATTCTGGACTTTGTTTACAAGACAATTGAACAAAGATAGTGATTGCTGTTTATGTGGCTTAGTGTGAATAGAAACCTTCCCCTTTGCTGCTAGCCAGTGTTATCTAGTTTTAAATGTCAAGTACCCTTCAGTGTGCACAAAAGAGAAGATGAGATAGCATTCACCTTGGCCCATGCTGGAAACAGAGGTATGGCTTCAGGAGATGGGTATTCACACCTCTGTGCAAGCCTTTAGAAGGCCATCCATCCAAATGAGGCACAGAGACCAGCTCTGAACACAGTATGTTCTGTTGTATATTGTATTGAAGTTGTGACATTAGTCTAAAGCTGAGACACTCCAGACTAATTACATATCTAATTACAGGTCCAGACAGAAAAAACCTTTTTATTCCTAGGCATGTTAACTTTACTCTTTTAATTATGAGGCCAAGTGCAAGGTGCTGCACCTCAGTTAGGGCAACCCCCAGTATCAGTACAGACTGGAGGATGAAGGGACTGAGAGCAGCCCTGCTGAGAAGGACTCAACTCGGAGGTGCTGGTGGATGAGAGGCTGGACATGAGCTGGCAGTGTGCACTCACAGCCCAGAAAGCCAATTGTATCCTGGGCTGCATCAAAAAACGTTTGGCCAGCAGGGCAAGGGAGGTGATTCTGCTCCTCTACTCTGCTCCAGTGAGACCCACCTGGAGCACTGCATCCAATTCTGGGGTCCACAGCACAGGAAGGACATGGACTTGTTGGAGCAGGTCCAGAGGACGAACATAAAGCTGATTAGAGCCAAAATCTGCCCTCCAGAAGTCCAGCGTAGATGTTTTATTGATGGCCCTCCTTGCATCTCTGAGTATCAAAAACTCTATTATTTCATGGTCACTGTGCTCCAGACGGCCTGTGACCACCACATCTCCCACGAACCCCTCTCTGAGAACAGAAGGTCTAGTAGGGCCCCATCCCTGGTAGGCTCATTTACCAGCTGGAGCAGGAAATTATCCTCTATGGGCTCTAGGAATCTCCTAGACTGCCTCTTCTCTGCTGTCCCAGCAGACATCCGGCAGGTTAAAGTCAGCCATGAGAACAAGGGCTGGCGATTTTGAGACATCTGCCAGCTGCTTGTAGAATAATTCATCATCCTCATCATCCTGGTTGGGTGGTCTGTAACAGATTCCCACCAGGATGTCAGCCTTGTTGGCCTTCCCCCTGAGTTTGATCCACAGGCACTCAACCTTATTGTTGCTGACTTCAAGTTCTACAGAGTCAAGAGACTCTCTAACATATAGAGCCACCCCTCCACCTCTCCTACTTTTCCTGTCCCTTCTGAAGAGCTTGTAGCCACCCATGGCAACACTCCAGTCATGCGAGTCATCCCATCACGTTTCCATGATGGCGACTACATCACAGCTTTCCTGCTGCACGATGGCTTCCAGCTCCTCGTTTGTTACCCACGCTGCGTGCATTGGTGTACATGCACTTCAGCTGGGCTGCTGGTTTCACTCTTAACTCGGGCTTTCCACCCTTAGGCTTCTCTCTGGAGAGCCCAATTTCCATCCCTTTCCCCTTCAAACCTAGTTTAAAGCCTTCATGATCAGCCCCGCCAACTTATGGGCTAGAGTCCTTTTGCCCCCTGTAGACAGATGAAGTCCATCTGATTTGAAGAGACTAGGTACCATGGAATTTGCCATGGAATTGGTCAAAAAAACCAAAATTCCACCGGTGGCAATAATCCTTTAGCCACCTATTGATGAGTTTTCCTACTCCTCTCCTCGTTCATCCCTGCTACTGAAGGAACTGAGGCAAACACCCCCTGTGCTCCTGTCCCATTTACTGATCTACCGAGTGCCTTGAAGTGCTTTTTAATCGCCCTGGTACTTCTTCCATTTATGTCATCGCTGCCAGCCTGGACTACCAACAATGGATAATAATCTGAGGGCCAAATTAGCTCAGGGAGTCTCCTATTAATATCCCTCACCCGGGCCCCGGGAAGGCAGCAGACCTCCCTGTGGGACGGGTCTGGTCGACATATGGGGCCCTCAGTTCCCCTCAGAAGGGAGTCACTGACCACAACTACCCTTGTTTTTTTCTTTATAGCTGTGGTTGTAATCCATCTGGTAGACGAGGGTGCAACGAGGAGACCCTCCAGATAGATCTTCCTCTTGACTGTCCTCTACCTGACTCTCTGGGTCCAGGGCCTCATACATGTTCTTTAAGGGCACCCGGGGAGGTCATGGGGGGTGGGAGGGGATTCTTTTACCTCTCTAATTAGGGACCTGTTTCCATCCCCCCCGATCTACTTGACTTGCTCCATCTGCCTGATGACAGGAGGGGCAGGGCTTCACCGTCTCCTCCTGGACTTCTTTTTGGGGCAAAAGGGTGTGACTCCACCAGTCCATTTCACTTTCCCTAATGCTTCTTAGCCTCTCTACCTCTTCCTTGAGCTCTGCCACCAGGCACAGCAAATCATTCACCTGCTCGCATCGCACACAGACCCCACTCACACTGTCCCCTGGTACTAACGCCAGGCTCAAACACTCTGTGCAGCCAGAGACCTGAACAGTCTTGGTGTCCTTCTTGGGGGGTTCCGTCTGTGTGAACGCATCCTTGCGATAACAGGCAGCACCAACGGCTTTCGCTTTTTTTGGAAACCATTGCTGGCTTTAGTTGAGTTTCAGGGAGAAAAAAAAAAAAGAAAAGAAAAGAAAAGCTCGCCCGAGAGAGCTGGGAGGTGGCTGTGCCCCTCCTGCTTGCCCGAACTGCCTCGCTAACTGCCGTGCCACATCCCTGTTTGCCGCGCTCCCAGCAGCCCTTTAAATCCCTCGTGGATGGGCTGGGTTCCGCCCCATAGTCAGCTGATTCGCCTCCCGGGAGATCTCCGGCAAACCGCGTGCGGCTCCAGCAGCCGTGCAAGTCCCCAAACTAGAGAATGTAACAAGCAGAAAAGTGAACAGCTGAAGTAAACATTGAATTTTTATACAATAGTCTAAAAAAACAACATTAAAAGGCAGGGGACGTAACGTCCTGAAAGAGAGGTGAGGCATGGTAGAGAGAGTGAAGCTCCTGATGGGACTTAAATGTGTAAGCACTTATATATCAAGTAACATTGCATCAACACAAAAATATTGTGAGCAGGGAGTAGCTGAGCTAGTATTGAAGTTTTAGCATGCTACTTCCTTCTGTGTGATGATGTGCAAATAAATATTTAGAGATACTTCAATATGTCTCAGAGTTCTGAGCTTTAGTCCTCCAGAGTTAACCAAAACAGAAACTGTCTCTTTTTCATCTGCCTCTGGCCTCAGTTTGCCAATTCATTAGATTTACTTTTTCACAGCAGGCCACATTAGAGGGAAAAGGAGTGAGGAGAAATGTTTTCTTCTATAAAAGGACAGTATGAAAAGCACTACTGCAGTGCTTTAGTCAAATCAAACTAAATATTCTGATTATTTTAATGAGTTATTTACAATCAGAAAAGTCAGAGAAGTCTCCTGTAGGTGGGCTAGTTTTACCGTATCATATAATAGCACATTTCTACTGTGGCACTTAGTGATTGATTATGTCATGTAGGAACAAAGTAATTAGGTTAATTTACACATTCATTAGCTTATTGCTTGCTTTTTGTTTGGTCTCTGATGCCTTTGTTTAAAAAATTGAGCATACGCTGTTGGATGGGTTTAATTTCACTAATTAAATTCCAAGTGCAGACATTACAACACCTGCCTTGTAAGTGAAACCTTTTTGAATAAATACAAGCGCTCTGGTTGTTTGAGAGGACGCTCCCAAGGAAACAACACATGAAGGATCCCATAACTTAAAAACTTTCATCCCCCTGTACAGCTGGAAATTTTTCTTAGTAAGTTATTTGCCTCTGTTTATGCCAATGACAGTTTTTGTAAGTTAATAGCTTGAGCTGTGCAATACTCCAGGGAAAAAGTGAGGTTTTGAACCTTTGGAAGGTCAGTCATTCCTGGGAAATCTTTGGGCTTGTGAAGCTCTCAGACTCTTATTTTAAGATGATGTACTTCTGAATGTGAGCTGTTTGTTTCATACTGGTACCTGGCATTCTTCATAGAGCTAAAGGTTTAACTTCAAGTGTTAGACCTACAGTTCTGGAATAGCTTTTGCACGATTATACTAAAAGGAAGTTTATTTATTCTGTTCTATACACTTTATTTATGATCAGTTTTGGTCGGAGGCCAGAAAGTGTATATTATTTAACTTCTTAACTTTTTTTTTTACTTATTGTTTCTTATCTAAATCTGCCTGACAATGTTGATTATGAAACAACAGATTTTACATCCCTGAATGGACTGAGGAAGATTTCTGTCTTGCTTTTAGCTTGAAAACACTACTCTTTTTTTGTAAGTTCCACAGCTTCCCTAGATACATGGTTTAACATTCAGGTTGACTTGTGTGGAGTCAGGGATTGGCCTTGGTGATCCGCATGGATCCCTTCGTACCGAGGATATTCTGGGTCTCCTTGATAATATAAACAATATATATGTGGACATGCATAGACACCATTACTCATCAAGAAAACAGATTATTTGGAACTGTTGTATGAATATGTTTTTGTCTGCAAATTTCACTAGAGAAATTAATTAGCACTGGTGCTGGATTTCTCATGTTGTTTTCTTTCTTTTGTGTAGATCAGGCTTCCATAATGTTTCCTACAAACCTTATAGAAGAATACAATATAAGCATTAAAAAAACCCCTCTGGTAGATTGCTATCTTTTAGGAATGGATATATAGTTACTACATGTTCTGGATTTCTTCATGAATTATGTCCCTAAATCCATTGCGTGCTTTCATTTATTGGACATAAAAAAAGATTTAACATAAAAGCTCTTTTAATGTTAACGTTAGGTTCCAACTATTTTATGTGATAATGAAATAGGATGGGTTTTAGAGTTGCAGTTTCCTCCTGACATATTAATCAAATTTGCTGTGTAAAGTAGCTGGATGTATCCTCTGAATTTAGATGTGATTGTTCAGCAGCTTCTTGTTAGGCACAGAAAATGCTTTTTTCTTTCTTTTTCCCCCATTTTAAAATGTACCTAATTTTGAGCAGAAGTTTGAAAAGCCTTGATAGCAAAAAGTACTGACTTGTTGTTGGAAGTATTTGACAATTTGCTTTTAATTAATGGAAACTACCTATTTTGGTAACTGAATGAAGGGAATGTACTTTCATTTGTGCTTTTTGGAAGACGGTCGTCGTATCCGATATCCATTGTGATTTTCCAGCTTTTTTAAACTTTTTTTTAACCTTATAAAAACTTGAGAGTTTTATTTTCCATTTTCACATTTTCTAAAGGCAAGACTCAAGCGTTTAGATCAAAGAGCAAAGGTGAAGAAAAATGTTGCTTTGATCCAGAAGGTGACAGTGGCAAAACGGGTTTATATTTCTCCTTTTCCCCCAGTACTATGAAGTTTTCTGGGCACACTTCAGTGGCTGTCATTAATGGATTAGTTTTTGTGGTTCTAGTCCCAGGTCAGCTGAGTCGGTCACTTCCGTGGAGTGCATTTGGAGTGAGATTTGTAGAGAACACCAAGTGTCTTTAGCTTTAATCTGTACTGAGGCAGTGTCCCGTCAGAAGTAGTGTTTACAACCACTGCAGTGACTGGGGATGGATTTATCTTTTGTCCAAATAAAAGAATCACAGAATGGTTTGGGTTGGAAGGGACCTTAAAGATCATTTAGTTCCAGCTCCCTTGCAATGGACAGGGACAGGAATGCTTTCTTTTGTTTGTATCCCAGCCAGAGATGTGTTGTGAGTTACTGCTTGCTTGTGTGCATAATTAATCTGAAATTTATATTTTGTATACTAATTTTACCATAGTTTCAAGAATGATCCCCTGCTGTTGTTTTTTTGGAGGGGGAAGGGAGGAGAGGGGTGTAATAAAAATTTTTAAATACTCAAAGTACCAAAGTGTCAATGCCCAGCCATCATCATTTACTTTTCCTGGTTTGTCTGTAATGCTTTATTTACTATTGCACTGTTAGTACTTGAAAGCAAAAAAGCCTCACTGGTCTTTCCCAAGTAGCTATTTTTTGAACATTATCTGATTGCTCTGTAGTGTTTGAATTATCTTACTTTAGCACATTTAAATTTTCCTAATAGATTACAAGAGGAAGAAAAGGACTGAAATCTGAAGTGCTGTGCTATTGCATGCTAGATCATGGGATATAAACAGAGAGCTCGATTCTTGTGGAATTTAGAGAAAGAAATGCTTGACATGGCCATATCAGCTGTACTTTACCTGCAGCTGAAAGATGGAGGGATTTTTTTTTTTTTAATTCTTTAATTTGATGCCATAGTTCATGATCACCAGATTGTAGCCCAAAGGATGACTGTGGTATAAATCTGAGAGAGAAAAGTAGTTGTACTGGAAGAGGCTACTAGTTGCTTAACTTAAAGCAGCATTAACCATTAGAGTTTGTGTGTACACTCCTGTGTGGTTGGAGAGTGTCATAGTGACAGATGCTGAACACTGTTTTTCTGAAAGGCTGACCTTGAAAAATCATAACATCAGAGTACCAGTAAATGATACCTAGTTCTAAAAGCTGTAAAATGTCAAACAAAGTGTACCTTATGACACAGTGATGTTTAATATTCTGAGATGTTATCCCTGTAGCTTCTGAAGCATTCTCTGTTAGAACAGAAGTAATGCAGAGTTGTGTGAGACAGAGGTATAAATTTTGATGCTAAAGAATGCTAATATGGGTAATTAGCCAAGTGTTTATGTTCTGGTTACCTTTTTATCTTCTCAGTATTGCAAAGGCTATATTTTCAGACCTGAGTGAGGAGTTTGCCAATTTTTATCCTCCTTGACTAGATCTTCAGAACATTTAGGCACCCAGCAGTGCATTATATTATGTGCCCATTGGAATATTTAGGAACATCCTTTTAAAAATCTGTGCCTCAGTTCTGCTAGATATGGTGAGAGGCCTTTCTTTTTTTTTTTTTTCCAAAATGTGTCCATATATTTCAGTTCTAAACTGGTTGGGATAGAACATGTCTCCGTACTAGATGAGATTAGTAAGAGATCACTCAGGGATGATAGTAGGGTTTGATAGGTAATGTTCATCATTTTAAGAGAGCCACAGAGTGCTTTGAATTGAATTTTGGAAGAGTTTGAGATAGACAGATTTTTCTCTAAAAATCAGAAGTAGTTGCTCTGATGTGCCTTACATGGTCCAACTGAGGGACCTTTATCTAAATAGGAATTAGTGATTTTTCTAAAGGAGGAAAAATCTCTTTATTGTTGGTGATAAAACAGAAAATTCTGGATGGGAGGAAGATGTGTGGATTGAAGGTTCTCTAGATTTGTATGAGAAAGGATTTCAGGATATAACCTCTGTATGGAACTAAAAACATTCTTCTAATGTAAAAGGTCATATGTTTCTAATGGACCAAGTTATGGACAAATAAGAACTTTTAGTTTTTCTGAAATATTTATGAAGATCAATTTTATGTGTTTATATATGAGTGTGTGTATGACTTCTAGAACATATATAAATATATGTAAATATACATATATCTATAAAAATACACACATATATATATATACACACATGCTATCTGTATTTAGGAATATAAACATATAAAGTTGCACACTCAAACACTGGAAATAAGTGATTTAAGGCTTTATCTAAGACCCTGCTTTAGAAGATAAGCCCTCAGGGAAGAAAGAAGGTATGTTCTGCTCTTCCCATAGAGTCTGCGGTCTTTTGCTCTGCTTGCAGAGCCTTTCTGATGCCAACAGCGTTACACGGGTTCTCTTCTGTTAAGCTGGTATCAAGAAAAGCAGACTCAGGGGAACCAATTGTATTAGTTTAGGCTAATTCTTCTATACCAACATCTTGAGCACTGCTGATGAAAACTAAGAAGATTAAAGTCCACATAATCTGGGGATCTTTATGTAAGTGAAGTTCAAATTATCATAAGCTCTTCAAATCATTGATCTGAGGATCAGTAAGAAAGAAGAATAACTTAAACGAGCTCAAGTTGCAAATCCTTATCTTTGAGTCCTCTTTCTTTTCCTTTTTATCCTTTTTTTTTCCTGTTCTTTACTTTTTTTTTCTTTTTAGTAGAATATTTTAAAAATTCTTTGACATAACATTGGTTTTGTTCTACCTTCTTTGTGGGAAGAAGCTTTCAAAAGAGCTGCATAACTGTGTCTCTTTCTCAGTAAACATGCAGTTGCATTAGATTTATAGAGGCTGTTAAAATGCTAAAAGTCACTGATTGATTATTTTAATACTATCATACTGTTTCAATAAAGACTGCTTTTGAAATAGAAATCTGTCTTAATGGCACTACTATTTTACTAAATGTGGGTATTGTAGCTTCTGGATTTTTTATCAATTAGAAACGAGAGTGACCAGTGACAGGTCCTGAGGAAATGGCTTGAAGCTGTTTCAGGTGAGGTTTAGATTGGATATTAGGAAAAGGTTCTTCATCCACAGGGTGGCTGGGCACTGGAACAGGCTCCCTGGGGAAATGGTCACAGCACCAAGCCTGACACAGTTTGGACAATACTCTCAGGCCTATGGTGTGACTCTTGAGGATGGTCCTGTGCAGGGCCAGGAGTTGGACTCGATGATTGTTGTGGATCCCTTCCAACTCAGCATATTCTGTGATAACCATACTTAGAGATTTGAGGTGGCATCTACATAGGATGGTACTTTAGTGGTTCCATCCAATTTTCCTGTAGTGGCAACCAAACCATGCCAAGGAATCATTTGAAAGAGTGAGGGTTGGCTCAAACAATTTCAGAAGTTTTTTAAAGCTGTCTGACTTTCAGTACCCAGGAGTGTTTTCAGGTATGGTTTTATTAAAGTGGGAACATAGCCTAAGTGTTTGTCAGGCAAATTTAGAGCTCAGACAGGAGCCACATATTTAAAAGTGACCAAATTGCTTTTCTGAAATATTGTACATTGATAATATTAGAGAATTAAAGGAAATACATTTTCTTTAAAGGAAATACATCGTCTTTAGTCATTAAAATAGAACTTTTGAGGCTTTTAATCAACAGTTTGTCACAGATAACATTTGCCTCTGAAATGTTTTTATTACAGTAAATACATATTTGGAAGGTGGAGGGTGCTGGCCCATCTTGTAAGGAGATCCTGCACTACTAGTTGAAGAACCAGCTCCTTCTCCAACTTCAGAGGTTAAGAGATGTTTTACTAATAAAGTCAAACTTCTTATTTACTGAGGACTTTCCCCCCTGCTAAATCTCTACTGCTTCATTGAGATAAACTGCAGTGGATTACTGTAATAATCCTGTAACAGACCACCTAGACATTGTTAATAATGAACTTAATGAAAGATCAGTTCTGAAATGTATTTAAAAGGAGCTTTTTTCTGCAGCAGGTAGAATGAGTTGTATCAGACAGTGAAGAGATTTTCTGTCACAAGTCAGTTAAAGTACATCTGGACTATCAGAAAGGATTACATTATCTGAATACTCATTGTATACCAACTCTTGAGTCACTCTTTTTCAGTAGCAACTGAGTTAGATTTTAAACTCTTATGACTGTGAGTGGTAATATGTTATTATGGTACTTTTCATACTTTAGTACAAGACTCTGTATTTGAAAAGATAGTAAATTCATGTATTGAGTGGTGCGATGTCAACATAAAGCTCACCAAAATAATCAAAAATATTTTTTTATTTGAAATTCAGAATTGCTGTATCTCCAGTGCATCTGTAGCTTATACACAAACACTTTATCTCTTCCATATAAGAGAGGAAGATAGTTTTCCAAGAGTACTGCTTATGTCCTTGTCGCTGGGGAACTTGGTATGGCTGGTGATACCAGGTTCTTCTTCCTGATAATATGTGATAAAAGACTCTTTCTGATAGGCAACAGGTCTTAAATTGGTCCTTTCTCAGTGTCAGGATGTTACCCTTTTAGGATGCCTGTAGAGGTTATGAAAAAGCAGTGGTTTAATATCCTTCAATCAAAAGCAACTTTACCATGTACCTCACATTATTGTTTTAAAGGATGCAAAATATTCTGCTCAAAGTTGTTTCAGTGCACTTAAAAATTAAAACAGACTAATTTTGTTTTTTAGGAGAGTCTTGAAAAGCCTAGATTAAAAAAAAATTTAGTTCCATTGACCAGCATGAGTATCTGTCCATATATGTGGTCCCTGTGGTACATTGCTTGATATAACATGTTCTCATTACTGCGTATTACATAGCTTGCAAAATATGAAAATGAACCATCCTTAAAAGATAGTTCTAGTATTCTAATTTGCAATTTTTTTTTGTATAGCATTTGGAATTTCTTAAAAAAATCACATTAATCCATTTTTGTATGTGGATCCTATAAAAACAAAACTAACTAAGGAAAATTTAATGTGAAAAATATTCTTTGTCCTTCTAAATTATGGCAGAATCAGTTTTGTGTTGCATGAAAATTGGAACAATCCATTAAATGAATAAAAATTGTCATTTTCTTCACCGCTTATGCTAACATCTTTAATTGTACTGAATTAATTTAGTATGAATGTGGATGTCATGCATTGCTGTTACCACACTTTATAATTTAGTAGTAATTATATACTACTATTGCATGGTGAGACCACATTCTCAGATTTATTCTCCATTCAGATTTGTCCTTTTTCCCCTGCTGGTCAGAGGGCCAAATAGGTGCAGCATTGAAGTTGTGAATGCTTTCATGCCAGAAAAATCCTTACTGTTTTTAGTTGCATTCTCTTCCACCAAAATGTCAAGCAACCTCTGTTTTTCTACAATTAAACTTTGGGCTGATTGTGGCAGATAGAATGTCTGACCTCTAGATTACAGAGTCACACAGGTGGGAGGGAACCTATGCAAGTCTCTCTGTCAACCTCTTGCTAAAAGCGGTTCCAAATACAGCAGGTTACTCAGGGGCTTGTCCCAGCATAGTGTGAATATTTCCAAGGGTGGGTGTCCAATAGCATCTCTGAGCCTCTGTTCCTTTGTTTGACCATCCTCATGGTAAAAGATAAGTCAGTAAATAAATAAAGTTCTTATATCTAGTCACAATTTCCTGTATTCTATCTTCTGTCTGTTGTCTTTCATCCTATTACTGTGCATCCCTAAGGATAACCTGGCTCCATAATTTTTGAACCCTCCTAGTGGAAACGCTGCTCTGGTCACCAATGAGACTCACTTCTCCTCTTTGGAAGAGTGAGCAAAGCTGGCTCTCTTAACCTTTCCTCATTTAGTGTGCACTCCAGCCCCCCTCACCATCTTGTTGGTGTTTGCTGCACTTTCTTCATCATGTGAAAGTCTTGTACGTAACTTGCTCTAATATTAAAGGAAGGGAGTATGTATACAGCAAAATAATGGTCTTTCGTTACCTCCAAAGGCCATCAAAATATTTCTGAATCTTTCTGTGCCTTTAGTGGATTCTCAACCACAACTTAATGTTTTATTTCATGTTCTGCTTATGTAGCTTTGGTAATAACTGAACTTCAGAGTGAGTAGAGATTAGTTAAATTTTGAATTCCATTTTATACAATAGCAGGTTCATCTTAAGTCACGACGCCAGCCCAGAAGTGAGGGTTTTTTTGCAGTTTTCTTTTCTTCTTGAGTTCTAAGTCAAAGCATATGGAAGAATGTGATTTGATTTAGATTTTGAAAGTGCATGACAGATTCATTTTTTCATGAAGCTGAACTGTAATAAAATAGACCCGTAGCAGTTTTGCCCATAGGATATTTTGTTTTAAGAAAATGGCTTTCTTTTGAAGGGCATGAGATAGAGCATGGTTTCAATTCCTGTAGAATATGGTACATTTATAAATGTGTATTTTATTGCTAACACCATATGGCTATATGTATTTTCTAAAGGCCATTCACGCTAACAGGCTCGAAAAGTGAATGTGTTGTGCGTCTTTAAACTCAAAGGAACTAATCTCCCCAAATTATTAAGTTGGTTTTTTTCTTTTTCATATTTTAGTGTTGATCTTTCTGTTTTCTCTTGTCAGGAACCTATCTCTGAAGCTGTCAAAGGAGGTAGACCAAGCAGAAGCCAGGTACCCTCGTGTTAGCCAGCTGGCTGGAAGCCCATCCGTGGAGTGGCCTTTCACCGGTCTAGAAGAAGGCGGAGGCATTGAATCTTTGCCCTTCAGATTGATGCTGCAAGACTGCACAGCTGTAAAGACATTGCTTCTGAAAATGAAGAGGGTTCTTCAAGAGGTAATCACCCACTTATTTGTTAGATTAATATCTTTCAGCATTAATGAGCTAAGCAGCAGAAAAGGGTCAGTAAAGTTTATGACTTTATACCTTTTAATATGTCTTGAATATATGGAATTGATGCAGAAGTATAAATAGTCATGCCTCAACATGGTGCAGGTCAGGAAGTTTATACTATAACAGAATTTAATTGATACTGCCATCTTGGCTTCCAAAGTGTAAAGCTTCTCTTGAGCTGCAAAAAGAAGGCAGGAGAGACCAACTGCTTTAGATCAAAATATGTTGTATGGTTTTCTTCTAGTATTTTAGGGCTTTTCAGTTTTCTTACTGCATTTGTTAACCATTACGAACTCACATGCAATTTATTTAGAGGAGAGATGTTAAGAAAAAAAAAATTCTCTTAACTAAGAGTACTATAGTTTTACCAGCTTGAGTTTGTAAATGATGTCTGAAATCAGATTTTTGTAGGCCATTCCTAACAGTTGCAAGAGTCACGTCTTGTCCTGTCCTGCTGGTTTCTCCTACTTCCCCTATGGACTGCTGGTGTTTCTTTAAAAATTTTATTTTGTATCTGTTTCCCTTTAGAAATTTAGGGAAATCAAATTATTATTGTGTTGGATTTTTTTTTTGGTACTTTCCAGCTGTGGAGCCTTGACTCAGGTTTGTATTACAAACTTTTATCTTCATGTTTGTGAATTGCAGTGTGTGTTATCTTTGAGATCTACAAGAAAGATAATTTTTTTTGTTTGTTTTTTATCTATATAGTTCATAGAATTACAGAATAATTTATGTTCAGAGGGCTCTCTGGTGGTCCCCCTCCTCTACTCAAAGCAAGGCCAGCTCAGAACAGGTTGCTCAGGTTCTTGCCCACTTAAACTTTTGGTACTTTAAATGGCGTTTCCATATTGTCTCTGGGTAAGCATTCCAATATTTGACTACATCATTGTATTTTTGTTCCCTACGATGTGAACAGAATTTCTCTTGTTGCAGTCTGCTTCATCATACAATAAAGACCAAATAGAAGTTTAGGGGTTTTTTACTGCTCACTTCTTGGTCATCTGTATCTAAATTCAACCAATTGCTACTCTGTCTGAAAAGGTTTGTCAGCCTTTTGTTTGATAAACTATGTTTAGCATTTACCCATGATACTTTTCAATCAGTCCTTCTAAATCAAATTTTTTGCTTGATGGCAAGCCTCTTTCCAGTTTCCTTCGATTCTCTAGAAGCTTCATGTATGCTATTGGGATTCTTAATGCACTCCTGTTTTGCTGAATCCAGAATTGAAGTCATTAGTTCTCCATCAGTTCCTTCTTATATAATGTCAGAATATAGAGTGAACTTAAAGGATTTATAACCTCATTTTATCTGGAAATAATAAGAATTATGATACTACATGCCATAGCCGTTGTAACATTCAGGTGTTAACATTGGCAGCGTTCGCTGTTGCTTCTAATGTGAATAATTCTATTACACTCAGAAAAGTTCTTCCTTACCATGATGGTAAGCATAAGAATTTTAGTTTTAACTTACCAGGTTTGATTAAGCTTGTCTAAGAATCTACTGTTATTTTCTATATGGAAATATGTTGTACCTTATACTACTTCATCTTTAAGAAAATTTGCCAGTTGATCTGCACAAAAGAAACACAAGGTACTTCATGCAACTCGCTGGAATTTCATTTCTGCTTACTAGTTTCTCCTTATGTAACTCGCTGATTTTAGTTTGTCATCTTAATCATTCAGTCTTTTGCTTACTTGTTCCTTTGTGTCATATAATTTCCATCTCTCCACCTGACTGTTACAAAGTGTGTCTTTGTCCTTTGCTTTTCTTTTTTGTCTTGCCTTATGAAATCAAAATGGCTTTTTTCTAATTCCATATTAGATGTGCTGGAATTTAACTCGCTGTTTATCAGCACCTTTGAGATCTAATATCTTGATAGAATTACACATTTTCTTAGCTACGTACTAGAAAAACTTCTTACTTGGCCAGAATGAAATCACCAATCTGATGATTATTGAAAAGTTTTGTTGCCTTGAGTTCTATTTCAGTTTTCAATGAATGGCTTGTGTAATGTCAGTGATAGAAAAGTTATGAAGAATGCTATAAAATGGTATGGGAGTGTACTTCTTAGTATCCCCACATGAGAAATAGCTCTTTATTATGTAGTGCAATATTTCAGTTCTACTGATATAAATACATGTGCTAATTTTTGAAACATAATTACTTTTCGAGGTTTGCACAGTTTTCATGGTTAACAAACTCATGCACTACACCGTAGGTGTTATTAAGAGTTAGTAAGAATTAAGCCAAACCCAGAATATGATTCAAAACACCATGAGTAACTAGTCTGAACAACCAAAGAAAAGATGACCTTGAAATATATTAGCAGTTTACATTGAAATGACACAACTTGATTATTTTCAGAAATACAGACATTTATGCATTTACGTCACTTTTAAATTATTAGTCAAAGATTACAGGAAAATATAATCCAATCAAATTGAAATACTGTATTGAAGAATCTGATAAATAAGTCATCTGAGCATATTTAGCAGACAGTTTCCATGGAGAAGATACCCTACTTCCATTGCAACTAGATGTAATTTCTTCATCCAGAAATCACTTTTGCCCCAACCAGTATTATAAATCAAACTCACAACAGTACAGAACAAAAGATATAAAAGAAAAATTCTTTCCTTACCATGGAATGCTCAAATATTTTTAGATGTAGTGAAACATAGTGTCTCACAGGCTTATATGGTATAGAAGTGATATATTTTATTTAAAAATATAAATTAAGATTATTTAGAAAAATAATAATATGTCACGTTTTCATCCACTTAAAAAAACATACAGAGCATACAAACTACACGGGGAAAATTACACGGGTTACCAGAAAAAAGGCTGCAGTATTTCTGTTTTATAGCTGATATTACCTATAGAAGAAGGAATTACAGTAGTGTACACCTCTTTGTTGAAAAATAACATGCTAATTCAGTTAAAATATTAGCCCTATTATTCAATAAAATCCTTCTTCTTAAGCACTGAACACCGCTTCTAAGGAATAATTTAATTATGATCTGCCAAAATGTAATACTAGCTAGTAAAATATGCTTTTTTTTGTTGCAGTTGCTTGTAATTGAAGAATCTAAATGGAAAAACTGCATGCAATGTATGCTGTACTGTGCTGCAGATTTATAAAGCAGTGAGTTAGCTTGTTATTAGTCTTATCTTGAAAATGGAAATTGAAGACATGGCAGTAACTTGCAAGATTGAGAATGTTATTTAGTAAAAGGCTAATGAATGATCGTTCAATTAAGAGAATTAATTACCTTTTCAGTTTCAGTGAAAAAGCCTTGAAAATGTCTACTAATAACTCTTTATAGTTTTGGCTGTGCCAGTCTCATAAGGCAGATTGTCCCCTAGTGTTTTGAAAACTTCATTGAACAAAGCTGAAGATAGTCTGAAGGACCCTGGCAAGTGAGGAAAGTAGGCAATCCACCAAGCGGTCCAGAAAATATCTCGAATTACCTTCGGCAGCTTTTTCTCATGGTAGTTCCATTTCTAACAGACAGATCTGCAATAATGGCATAATGAAGGCTTGTGGGCTTCATCATTTCATGAAAAAGTATTACTAGAGATTAGCATCATGGGCAGCTTGATAAAAGCCACTTCAGCCTAGAAGACAATACAAGCTATCATGTAGCCTGCCTGTGATTTACAAGTAGTTCTTGGTCTGTCTTTTCTCTCCAGCTCTCTGATGTTTATTGAACTGTTTGGGTTTTGGTTTGAAATTTTTTTTCCCCCCTTAAAGTCTAACAGTGTTGACCTTTTTGTCAGTGATGACTCCTCTCATTTAAAAGAAAAAAGGGAAAAAATAGGGAGTTGGATGGATTGCATTGGTAGGTTTGCCCACTCCTAAGAAATGGATTCTCTGCTTTCTGACTTCAGACAGACTTTTCTGCTCTGAACTGCTCTTTAACTTAATCTCTGCCACTTTTTTCCCCAATATGCTGTTCCATACTTTAGGCTTGTTTCTGCGGGTCATATTTTCCCTGTATTCTTTATGAAATATATGGTTTATCAGCTACGTAATTCTACTTTTGTATATTTTTATGGGGCTATCAGAAGTGACCTTACTGGTTGCTAATCTAGAAAATTAAGATACATTACCTATATGTTTGTGTAATTTGGAATATAAATTATTCAGTGCATGCCCATGCTTTTTTTGGAGCTCTGCAAAACAGCATGCAGGCTGTAGAGTTTTAGCTAATTCCTACAATTAGCAATAGGAATAAGTCACTTTGGACATACATTGCATACTGTGTTTTACTAATTAATCATTTATTTTACTGAGGGAAATTGCAGCTGTCTGTGGCTGTCATTAAAACTTAATGGGTCCAATACAGTGTCTTTAGATTACACTTGAAAAAAAGAAAAAAGAGAAATGTGGAAAATGAGGTTAAAATTGCTGTGAGTCTGGCCCTGAGAGCTGCCTGAGATTAGGGGGGCAGAGTGAGACCACTCAGTCTGCAATTAGTCTGTCAGATATCACTGGGTACATTACTTCTCCCTGTGCATCTTTCACCTCATCAGTAAAATAAGCATAATTATAGAGTCCTCTTTTATGCTGCACTTGCAATCTACTAATGGAAAGTACTAAGAGAAAGCTAAGTGTTGCTTCCAATGTTTTGTGGTCTGATTGCTAAGCAATATAGAATTGGCCTTAAACTATGGTTTTTAAAGACATGAAAGCATTTCCTGCAGTCCACTATGAAATGTATTGTGTTTGCTAATATTGTGCTAGCCACTCTAGGAACCAATTGCAAGTTTAATACACTGTAAAAGACTGCAGGTTTTTTTCCTTTAAGTAACTTTGTAATTAACCACTGTAGCATTGCTGATTTATTCAACAACTCTGCATTTAACACAGTCCCTTTTATCAAGTAATTCATGCTGGAAATTGGTAATTCCTTCATTTCATGGTGTGTTGACACTGCATATACCCATAAATTTAAATAACTAATAATAAAAATGTACTAGATTTAGTAATAGGATTTAAATTTATCACATTAAATTGCTTTTTCACTTGAAAATATGCATTGGCATACCCATGCCCAGCTACTTGCAAAGACAGAAGCAGAACCCCCCATTTTCACACTTTGTGTGTATTTTCTAGGAGTATATGTCAGGGTAATGGAGAATAGTGGGAACTGGTGGATATAATCTGTTATTCACTTTCACAGTGAAGATGTTTTACTCTAAGATTATTCATTATAAGGTATTTAATAACAACAAACAAACTCAGTGTTTGCTATGTTGTTAGATGTTCTCAAGTTACATGAAAACTTTCCCCTCTCCCCCCCCCCCCCCCATAATTTTTAGGTACACTTCATAGGGCAAGCACCAGCTCAAACATTGTCATTATGTATGCTGAACTTAGTATACTCTGAAACAGGTTGTATGCTGTAATTAAAGTCCTATTTCTTAGGTTTCTTAGCTGAATATGCCTCAGAAATCATTGACCAGCACCCCCAGGTCCCTTTCTGCTAAGCAGCTTTCCAACCGCTCTTCCACGCTCCTATAGTGCTGTATGGGGTTGTTGCGCAGGACCCAGCACTTGGCCTTGTTGATCCTCAAACAATTCTCAGCCCATCAATCCAAATCCAGCCTGTCCAGATCCCTCTGCACATCCAGACTCCCACCCAACTCTATGCTGATAGACCCGGAGTTCCTTGGAGCCTCCTTCCAGCCCTTTTTGTAGATGGGCATAATGTTTGCTAACCTCCATTCAACTGGGACCTCCCTGATGAGCCAAGACACCTGGTAAATGACTGAAAATGCCTTGGTGAACTGCTCCACCAGCTCCCTCAGTACTCTTGGTTGGATCCCATCTGGCCCCATAGACTTGGGCATGTGTAACAGGTGTAGCTGCTTACTGGCCATTTCCCCTTGGCTTATGGAGGTTTCCTGTCCCTGTCTTCCAGCTCAAGGGTCCAGGTTGCCCCTGAGGACAACTGATCTTACTATTAAAGACTTTAAAGAATGAGACAAAGAAGGCATTAAGTTCCTCATCCTTTTCCTCATCCTTTGTCACTTTGTTTCCCCTCACATCTGGTAAAGGATGGAGAGTTTCCCTAACCCTCCTTTTGTTGTTAATGTATTTATAGAAACTTTTTTGGTTTTGTCTTTTACAGTAGTAGCCAGATTAAGTTCTAGTTGGGCTTTGGCCTTTCTAGTTTTCTTCATGTATAACCTCTTGAAATCTTTGAAGTCCTCCTGAGTTTCCTGCCTCTCCTTACAAAGGTCTCAAACTCCCTTTTTTTCTTAAGTTGCAGCCAAAGCTTTCTGCTCAGCCAGGCTGGTCTTCTTCTTTGCCAGTTTGTCTTTTGGCATGTGGAGATGGCCTGTTCCTGTGCCACTAAGATTTCTTTGTTGAAGAATATCCAACCTTTCTGGACTCCTTTTCTCTTAAGGATTCCCTCAAGGGTCTTTGTACTTTACATTGAAAGTGTGTTCATTTGCTCTCCTGACACTCTATGAGTAATTCAGAGTGTGAGGTTACAGGCTGGGATGGGCACACAGCTTTTGGCTCCTGCGAAGTCACACTAATCTTGACTCAACAAAAAAATCTTCTGAAATGGTTCAACTCAGTTATCAGTTCATGTCATTGCCCATGCTCACGACAAAGTTCTTTAAAAGGCCACATTCAAAGTGTTTTTGAGCCCCACTTTGCGATTATCAGTCTCAAATGAATACTCTTAACTTTTAATACTGAAATTGGAAAATTTCTTAGGTCCATTTATGTTCTGTGTGATCTGCTGATGACCTAGTGGCTTAATGTTTGTAGATTACATATGTCTGTGCGCTGCAGCCTTAGTGGAACCAGAGTCACCATGAAACATTATTCTCTCCTGCATGGAGGTGGTGGTGGTGATACATATGTGTGTACTCCATGTGTTTGGAAGGCAAGTGATTGGTTCTTTCTTGTTTCTCCTGTGGTTACCAGAATGAAACATTTTCATAGGGCAGTGCAATGTGCTCCAGGTCAGCATGGATTTGCATAACGTACTGCTCCAGCCTCCTCAACAGCCAGGTCTTAAGAGCACCTTGCAGAGAGGCATTAAAAATAGTAACCCTATTAATATGTAATGTCCCTACATCAGCAGTTCTGTGCAATTGGCTGTGATTAACCTGTGGCTGAAGACCATGAAATTGTAACAGTTACAAAACTGAAACCATTTTGTCATTTAGTACTGCCATGGTTTTGATCAGTTGCTGCAGGTCACTCAGCTAAAGCTCACCTGACGCTCCTTGGCAGTGGAGCTGATCACACCAGTTGCATTTTCTGATAAATCTACAAATACCAAAGAGTGCATTACGAAATTATGAGCAGGCAGTGGAAGAAATCCAGAATGTCTGCAAAAGGCTGTAGAAGGAATTGATTATACTAAGTTGTTAGAGCTCATAAGTAATTTGAGTTACATGACAGAGGGTAGATTGAAGAGTTTATGATAAGAAAATGAATAATACTGCCAGATCTAACAATTTTCCCAATAAGTTATCCATTTTCTTAAAGAAAAAAACAGTTGGAAATAGGAGTGGGATGAAAATGAGTGCACGGCACCTAAGCTGCACTATAATTGATTTTCCTGCACATTTACTGGAGTTGTAGATATGAAAGTACCAACTTGTCAAACACTTTTGGAATTTATAAAGAGCACTTCATATGAGGTTTATAGCTGGTGCCATTGCCTTCAAATTGCAGTAAGTTAAAAGCAAAAAGAATTGTCCTCATCTATACAGTTTCTCAACTTCTGAAGTTTTACAGTCCTATATACCCACTGTATTAAGATTTTTTTCTTCCTCATGATAGCCTTCAGAGTTTTCTTGACACTGAAAAGTGACTGGTTCTATAGATAAAGCAGTAAAACTGATAATATGCAACTGCTGCTGTAAATGGATGTACAAGAAGAATAAAATATCATAGATAAAAGTGTAAGTCTCGTATTCAGGTAGTGGAGTCCCAGCTGGGCATATAGTTACTCATTTCAATATTTGTGTTCATATATGATTATAAAGATGGTTTTCCAGAAATTAAATTTGATATCTTAGTTATCCCCTAATCATCCAGAATTTCTAAATCAAGTGCTCGTGTAGTCGCAGGAGAAATTCTCACAGTTCACAGCATAGCTGGATGTTGGCATAGCTCTGTGCTGCAGATTTGTTTAATGCTTTCTCTGCACAGTGCATTCCATTACTTTGTAGCCCAGGTTATCAGAACAGTGCTGATCATTTTTCTAGTGGAAGAAAGATAAGATATGAAAAATGCTGATATAGCATGCTTACAACTGAGCAGCCTGATCTGGCAGGAGATGTCTCTGCTCACTGCAGGGGAGTTGGACTGTTCTATAATTCTGAATTTGACAAAAATAATAGCGCTGGTTTTGTGCAGTCTGGCTCCACTTGAATTCATGAAGATGAAGTGATTTGTTTGAAGACTTACGTGATGAATCCCAGTGACAGAAAAAGAAACATTGTTTTGGAAAAGGATTTAGAAATTGCACATCAGAGACATATTCTATACCTGGTTTTGTAATTGTCCAGAGTGAGGCACATGTATTTTTCATGAATACATGCTGTCTCTAAAGAAATATTGCATATGTCCAACGATCTGTATTTCTCTCCTTAATATATCCTAATATTATAAGTACAGCAGTTCTCTGCCTTTGGTCAGAGCCTCAGCTGGGTGTGAAATAGCACAGAATGCTGCTCCCTTCATCTTTCTCCTTACATTTTCTTGTTAATGGTGAGTTCCCTTTACAGAGACAGTAATCATTCTTGTGATTAAGAGCTCATGAATGTAAAATGCAAACTTAGCTCATGCCTAGGAATTTGTTTTTTTTTAATTGAAATTGAAAACTGTCCTCTGTTTTCCCTCCTAGACTAAATCTAAAATATTGGAAAGGTGTCAGGTAAAAACAATATCCTTATTTGCAAGCTTAAAAGGGAGAATTCTTCTTTTTATCAACAGCTCTTGTGTCAAATCTGTATGAAGATAATCTAGATAGGAGCAAATACAGATTAAAAAACTGATGTTGCCTCAGTATAAACTGAATGTGTCATAAAGCAGCTAAGCAAGGATACAGTTTGATGACTTACCTCTTTTAAGTAGGGTAGGGATAAATAGAATGAACAACTAGCCAAGGATCACTTATATTCTAGTATCTCTATTGGGCAAATCATCATGGTGAGGTTTTTTTGGGTTTTGTTTTGTTTTTAGATTTTCTTCTAATATGAGGAAAACAACTCTCAGGTCACAGCAATAAACTGCCACCATGGAAAAAGAGGAGCAGGTTTCTGTTAACTTGCCAACCCATGCAAAATCTTCTCAAAAAATTGTTCTTCACATTTCATTTAACTATGTTATGAAATTAGATCCATGGTGAAATAAATGCTTGAATCTCCAGTGTGTAGCCATGCCAGTCCTACTCATCTGTGCAAGACCTCTGCTGCTAATAAATTTCTGGCAATAGCACAGAGAGAGCAAGCAGTGTTTGTGTCAGTCCTTTTGCTTTTCTCACCAGTCCCCAACCCTTTTTTTTTTGTTTTCTCTCTGTACTTTGTGAGGCAGCTTTGGATCAGCTGATGTCTTAAGCTTGTACTCCTAGTCTGCCTGATATTTGGGTTCTCATGCACAGTGCTATGGAGCAGTGATTGCTTTAAAAAAACACAAACTGGCATGGTACATATAGAGAGAAACAGTTTAATGTGTCTGAATGTTTTATAGCTAAAAGATTTAACCAAAATAATCACTTAAGATGTAAGCAAATCTCCCACAAAAGTGGGACCTTTCCTAATTTGCCCATTCAGAGAGGAAGAACTTTGTATCCTACTTGTATAGACTACTTTTATATTGAAAGAGAGAGTTAGCTTATTTGGGGTTCTCAAACTGAACATTAAAGGTAAAGTTTAAGATAATCCAGGATAAAAATACTGCTAATTATACTGACCTTTGTAAAACCAGTCAGCTGTCATAACTGTATGCTGTCTAGTTCTTTATTTCATTGAAGGTCTTTTTCAAAACTCACTGAGATGGAGAGCTCTGCCTTTATGTGTGTGAGCTTTGGACTCCCTGAACAAATAAATAGTGACATCAAAATGGATTTGTACTCATAGTTCCTGTTTGTATGTGGTTGTCATTATAATTCATATTCTGGTGGACCTGACTGTATTTTTATATTGTGATTGTGTGTGTGTGTCTGTGGGTAAAATGTGGGTGTGTAGCTGTAAATTATTTATATATTTTTACAATAAACTCCTTACAAAGATAAATGTGGCTTTGTGATACGTGCATAACTATACAGTTCTTACAGATATACCTAAAATATGCCTCTGTTTCCTGCTGATGGTTGCCTTGAATTTTCTGCTAAAAACTGAACCCATACCAAAAATTTGTTATATAATTTCAAATGCAAAGTACTTTTAAATATGTGCTTCTTGGACTGTTGTTTAGGTACTGGGCTTTCCTAACCTATGTCATTCTGTCATTGAACTGTTCTTTCACAACTAAATTTTCTAATGAGTATGAACTTTTAATGTATTTCTTTTGACTTTTGTGATTAAGCTCTTTCTTAGATATATCTATCTTTATTAACATGTCATTATGTTTTGACAATGCAAACTTCATCAGTATATTTTGTCTGGCAGTTCTGCAGGCCATATTTTACCATATGCTGTAGTTTGCTCATACTGTGCACTTATTTGGCTGTTGGTTTGTTTATATACCCAGATAATTGATTTTTTTCCACAGCTTCAGCATCTTTTTGTTTATCTCATATTTATGGCATATTTTGCCAGCTTCTTGAGCAATTTATAAGGGTAATTTATTGGCTCAAAATATAATTGTTTACTATTTATATCCCAGCTTTTACAAAAACATAATTATATAGTATTATTTGGATTAATTATTTTCTCATGTTCTAGTCACTTTAGGACTTGCATTATGTACAACTTAATTGTCTAGGATTAGTAAGAATTAGTATAAAATACAGTATACTAGTATACTAATATTAGAAGTAGTACAGCATAGTCTTCTTATTATTTTGATACTATGCAGTTTCTTTCCCCCTCTGTATCTCCATCAGAATACCACAAAGGCTCTTAGAGAGACATTTTTAAGTATCTTGACAATATTTAAATCTTAGAGAAAAAAAGAGTTTTGGATGAACTTTGGTCCTGTAATATTGTCATTGCATAATGCTGTATTCTCTGTAGTGTTTAAATGAATTGTAATCAGTTGATCACTGATTGATCTTTGTTTGTAAGTGATATTCAGAACTGTGGACAGATACCTGTGTGGTCTTGCAGATCCTACTGGAAACAAATTGAGATTGTGGTAGTTTGGTACAGTGTCTTATGGAATATGTTTCCATCAGAGCTGGAAAAGCATGTATGTGGTGATAGATTCAAAGCCAGTGCTAACTTGCATTGTTCACGTTTGTTCATGTAGTAGAACCAGTTTATAAATAGATATAAGAGCATATTATTCTTGTGCTGATTTTTTTTTTTCAGATTCCATTTGTGCCATGGTTACAATGTAGAACTTTATTCCATTTTCTGTGGAGTACAGATAGAAATGAGCCTTTTTTGACATACTGGGAAATCAAAATGCGTGTTCTTCTGGAGCTCTTTCAGTGTGTCAGAATAATCAAAATTTACATGGCTATAAACTACTTTTTCATTTGGATCTTCTTATTGGAAAATGCAATGTAAGTAGTGATAGCTTTACTCATGTGTGTCATTCAGAAAGGCATTCTGTGCAAGTTACACCAAAATACCCCTTCATTTATTCCATCTTGGCTATAATGTTAAATTGCAAATTCCTGCCATGATCTGGAATATAGCTGCACAAAGGAGAGGGAATGAAGCACAGATGCAAAAATAGAAACAGAAGAAAAGTGATGAAATATGAACCAAATGTAGAAATGCTTTGCTGGAAGGGGGGTTGTTTGAGCTAGTCTGGCACCCTGACAAGCCTGCTTCTGTATTTGGTATTTGCTGAAGCAAGTAATTTATCCTGACAGTTACTTTGCCAGTACTGCAAGAATCCTGTTTCACTAAGATTAACACTTTCTCCCTTGTTTCTCAGAAGAAATATGCTTTATTTCTTGTTTCTGGATCTTCTTGTCATGTCTTACTGGTCTTCTGTGGTTTGTATGTGTACACTTTAGCAAGTGTTTTACATGAACTCCAGAAATAAGATCAAGCAGCTGAGCTTTTTAGCTTTCTTAGGTTGTTTTTTTTTTTGTTTGTTTTGTTTATTTGCTTATTTGTTTGTTTGAGTATTTTTAGAAACTGTCTCCTGTTGTAAGATTATGAGCTCCAACCATAAGAGAAAGTATGAGGACTAAGGTTTGGGGTAGCCATTATTCCAGATGGCTTTTGGAGCAGTAATGTGCAATATTCATATACTGTCCAATGAAATTCTCATGGCTTTGGCCCATGACATCATTCAGGCCCTTCTTGTTCATCACTACTATGGTGACAAGTTGATTCACTTGCTTTTGAAGGAAAAAAATCTTAGAAGGAGTGGATAAGGAAAAAAAACCAAGGCATTCATAATTGTATAACATACAGGATTTATTCTGAGTTAGGAGGGTGCTAGTGGTGAGATTATGAGACTTAACTTAAAACAAGATGTGTGGGTATTTTTCTTCCTATATTAGGTTTTAAGGCAGAGCTTTATTTAGAGAGGTTTCTACCCAGCAGAATGAATTGATAGCTTGTAGTACTGACAGAGGAGAGGACATTGTGTACTGCTGGATACCAGCAAAGAAGCTGCTTGTACCAAAGCAGTGTTTAGTTTCACACTATGATTGGCACAGTACAGCTGAAATTAAAATAGTTACATTAATGAAAACGGGGCTAATTTTTTAAGTAAATTCAAACACAAACAGTAGTTTGTGCGTTTTTCTGATTTTTATGTGGACGCATTTCAATAATTCCTAATTTTCACTGAAAATAACAAATCTGAAATCTACCATTCTTCTCAGTTGCAAATGCTGTTCTGCTTCATGTCATGGTCTTACAGCATAAGTAATCAAAGAATCACTAGTTGCAGCTTTTGCTATAGATGCCCAAATTTCAGTTTCCTACTTCACTCCAACACACAGCAGCTCAATTGCAGCATGAGACAAAGGCCTTCATGAAACAGATAGAGTCAGTCTGGCAGTTTGAATTTGCAAGTTCTAAAATAGGCAGTAGAGCCTGGCTTGGATCAGCCATCCAAACTGACATGAACTAAATGGGATGCTGCACAGTGGGCACTTCTGATGACAATACTCCTGCTTCTGTTCCTGTATGTAAAGCAAATGCATGCACTAAGACTAACTTCTGGTTTTCCTACATAGAGTGTCATCTATCTAGAAAATGATGTTTTTAAGCACCTTAGATTTCAGTAACACTGAATAGTGGACCTACACTGCTGACTGTGGTACTTTAACTTCTTGCAGTGAAATAAAGAAAATGATGACTGTATGGATTTATGGGTATGTTTAGGGTCTAGAGGGGAAGCCATATGAGGAGCATCTGAGGTCAATTGGCTTTTTCAGCTGGAGGAGACTGAGGGGAGACCTCATAGTGGTCTGTGGCTTCCTCATGAGGGGAAGGGGAGGGACAGGTACCCATCTCTTCTCTGTGGTAACCAGTGACAGGACAGGAGGGAATGGCCTGAAGTTGTGTCAGGGCCATTGTTTTGGTCAGGAAAAGGTTCTCACTCAAAGGGTTGTTGGGCACTGGAACAGGCTCCCCAGGGAAGCGGTCACAGCACCAAACCTGACAGAGTTCAAGAAGCATTTGGACAATGCTCTCAGAGTCATGGTGTGACTGTTGGGGCTGTCCTGTGCATGGCCAGGATTTGTAACTCCATTCTTTCACATACTCATAGGGAATAGTGCCGCCATCAGTTTTATTTTTAAAGTCTACCTGGTGCAGTTGTTTTGTCTTTGACTAGACCAGGAAAAGATCCTTGGCTGTGGAAATTAAAAAGCTTTGTTGTGGCTATTGTCATGTGATTGATTATAGCACAGAAGTACAGTACAAGTTAGTGCAGGCTAATTTTGTTTACAAAACACATCTTTACTTATAACCGGAATAAGCATTGTCATGCTTTAATGTAATCTTAAGACTTTCTCAAGCCAAGCCAGTTTTAGAAGTTAGATGTTTGCAAAGGTATATTCATGACAGTCTCATGTCTACCTCCAGTGCACTGTTGCATTACAGATAGGGCTTGGACAAAAGGCTCATTATGCCTACCTTCAGTGAACATGACTGATGCTGTTCTTAATCTGCATTTGTTATCTGTGTGTTAAGCATTTTTTTTCCCTTGAGTGATTGTAGATGCTATAAATATTTGTGAATATTTGGTGAACGTTTTGTGAATATTGCAAAATACCAATATTTCCCTTTTATTTTATTTCATCCATGGTTAATTAATTCATAGTAAATTTCTTCTCCTCTGTGTCACTGGCTTCTTGTTCTGCATATGCATATAACTTTTTGTAATATTCATCTTTCAGTGACCATCTGGTATATAAAAGGTCAGTTCAAGTCTTTCCATTAACCATAATAGATATCAATTGAGAAGATACTCCAAAAGAGTTTTTCAATCTCCTTTTAAATAAATTTTACAGAGTTTGATGTGGAAAGATCAGTGTTTGTTAAGGAGTTTTTAATCTATCCTCTAAAAATTAATAGATTACTGTACAGTTACTATAGAATTTTGTAGGACTGAAAAGACCTATTAAAAACTTTGTTCTGTGGAACCATGTACATTGGATTTGTTGTGTTTTCACCTTCATTGTTTAAAGACAGAAACATCAATCACTAAAGTCACAAAGCTCTCTGTTTAGGGCACATATGTCCTTGTATTCCTAATAATACTACATCCTGTAAAATATTAATGGAGTTTTGATTTTGCAAGCCCTATTGCTGAAATGTTCACATAGTTTCATTACACACAACTTAATGTTGATTGCTTTCAGAGATGGAACTGAAGTGATTTTTAAGTGCATGTATATATATAGAATAATTTTTGGAAAGAGAAAAAAGGCTATCTTAGGTTCCAGTAAAAGCGGCATAAAAGCTAGTGTATGTATTCTGAATTAATATATAGTTTCAAATGAAATCATATCTTTAGGCTGAATCTTCAGGAGTTTTAATACTACCTGAACATGTGCAGTTGCTTATTTGTCGTTGTGTACTGTTAGTTGTTTTTTTTTTTTTTAAAAAACAAAGGGTCTTAATCAGATGCTGATTATCAGAAACAATAGACCTAGGAAGAAAAGGCAAACATAGCTTTGGAAAAAAGGAATTAAGATTTATGGTGTACAGAAAAAAAGGCTTCTCAAATTACCTGAGATTACCTCTGAGCTATTTCTTGGTGGGAATAGGTGGTTTTTTTTTAATGAAATATGTTTATGTGGAAGATGAATGAGTTGTGTGTGAAAGTTCCAAGAGGCATTTTTAAGTAGACAGTTTTACATGCTTAGCAGCTGTTAAACTATGTCCACTATTAAATGCCTTCAGGGAGCAGAAGCAGTTGTTTTAGAAACCATATATGAAATGACGAGAACTTGATTTATTCTGCTGAAGTGCTCCTTCTTGCTGTTTAAAAACTTCTAACAAATGTTTCCAGTGGTTTCAGTTTTTCATTCTGAGAAAGGTGATAGAAACCCAGGAGATTTTAATCTGGTGCTTTCCTATTCTCTCACATGGAATAGATTTTGCTCTGTACCAAGACTACAGGAGATGGATTGGGACAGAATCAGTCTTCCAGCACGTGTCAACACAAGGAGCAGCTGGTAACTGCTCTTCTTAGTTAGAGGAAGCCAGAAGGAGAAATGATGTTTCATTTCCTGCCTTGCTGTTCTTTTGGGCAAGAGAAGATGAGGAAAGAGAGGGAAACTATTACGGCTCTTTAGAGACAAAATCTTATTTCCTGCAGTGTACCTGTTCTGCTTTACTAACTGCAAGTCAGGAAAACTAAACCTCTGCCTTCTCTTGATGTATAGCTTCAACACTTCAGTGGCAGGAAGGGAGAATCCTCTGCGCAATCACCAAGGGAGTCATTGGACCAGAGCCATTTCTGGGTAGGACAAGTAAGGTTGGAGGAGGAGGGAGTTTATTCTTCTGTGTGGCTCAGAGCACACCTGCAGATTCTAACATCCTTCTGTGGTTTCCATGTACTAAAAAGCCTGCCTTTTTTTTTTAATTAAACAACATTTACTAGTGCTTTGCAAACACATAGAACAAGGAACATGGCTTTTTTTTTTTTAAAAATACCTTTGAATGTGTGATATAAATACACGTGTGTGCT
This sequence comes from Manacus candei, assembly GCF_025592945.1. Classification (NCBI taxonomy): domain Eukaryota; kingdom Metazoa; phylum Chordata; class Aves; order Passeriformes; family Pipridae; genus Manacus; species Manacus candei. The sequence continues at coordinate 37,353,521 of NW_026138076.1, read as the reverse complement.
TTACGGTGCATCTGTGAATATTTACCTTTAAATATTGAAGGATACATAAGCTCTAACAGAAGACTAATTAGACATTTCTTCCTACAAGGGGGGGCTTGTGTTTATGAGCCACATATGTCCTACTTGTATTTTCAAATGACAAGCCTTTTCAAATGGTGAACTTGTTTTCTGCCTGATGCTCACACAGACTTTTTCCGGTATTTAGAAGTACATTTGCAGATTGCAGAGCCAAGCCAGTTTCACAGCATGACAGACCAAACTCTAAACACTCTTGCTGACTGTAAGGAAGATGAAATTATCCTTTTTTAAATTTCTGTCATTCGTTATATGTGATAGCAAGCTTCAACTTTAAATTCAAATGTAGTGTTATAAAAATAGCTGGGAATAAAGTTAAAAAAGAATGTAGTAAATCTAACCTCTTTGCATGGAATGCTACTTTTTAAAAGCTCTAAGGTAAAACCCAGAGGTGGCAAAATATATAATTTTCAGTCTGGAGGAAGTCTTATCATGCCAAAAATAATCTTTATGCTAATGGACATTCCTTATAATATTGCCTATAGGTAATTAGAAATTATGAAAGAGGGAAGGAGACCTTGAGATCACATTAATAAAGTAGTGCAATGAGGGAGGATAGAGAGTAGCCAATGTGTACTGCTGTCTGGCAGACAATATGAAAGATCATTGAAAGGATATTTAATTTTGGTACTAGATCAAAATTGTGGTAGGAAACAGAAGACAAACCTTTTCCTTAAAAAAAAAAAAAGGTTAAAATTGGATCTTCACCAGCTGTTTTTAATGGTAGGTTCAATAATAGCAAAGGCTCTTCTTCCCTCACTGAAAAGAATCTCCCAAAGACGTAAGGACATTTGAGTGCATATTTTGAGCACGATAGATGATACTGTCCATTTATGAGAGAGTATGGAGAGGAAAATACCAGTGTGTATGAGGGGAAGGAGAATGTTATAGGCACTGGATAGGAGTGGGAAGGTGTGGGAAATGGAAAATTAGATATATCCTTCAGTATCAGAATATAAGGAATAGGAACCATCCTTTGTGGAGCAGTTTGATGATATGTACACAGAAAGGAAATGAGAATACAAGAATGGAAAGAGATTTTTTAAAGCAGTGTTAAGATATAATAGCAACAGTGGAAACATTCGTTTATATTCAGACATAATACGCTGTATTCTGAGAAGAACAATGTTAGGAGTGGTAGTATGTGCCCTGAAATTTTCTCATGTGATTTCTGTAAGTAAAAAATAACATAGGATTGAGTGACAATGGCATTTTGAGTTCATCCATCTGTGAGAAATGCTGTGCCAGTTCTGCTTTCAACCTGCGGTCCTGCTGGAACTCAGGTTTGTGTGGAATTATCATAGTTTGATGTAACCAAAACTTGAACAAACACCATGGGGGTTCAGCCACCTTCAATTTCTTCCAGAAATCCAGAGAACTTCCACTGGCTTCTGGAGTGTAATGTGGGCTTTACGTGAGCCAGATGAGATTTTTTTGTGCTGTATTTTCATAATTCCGTACCCAACAAGAAGTAAAAAATGAAGAGATGAAGACAAAGGCATGATAAATAATGTAATGTAAACCTCAGTAAGGATTATTCTTTTTGACTAACCATTCTTAAGGTTCCTTTTGAAGGTCAACAGTGTCATAATTTCCCATGTGTTTTTCAGTTTTGATGAGAGCTCTGAAAATTGTACCTTCTGAGATGGCAAGTTCAGGGTATTTTAGGGATCCAGTCTTCATACAGAAGTTCTTGCAGACTTCAACCTTATTATAAACTGCACTCTTCGAAGTTACGTACATGAGCAAGGCATAAAGTAAATATTTTTAAATATTGAAAGGGCTTGTTTCAGTTCCTTTACTGTAAGTGTTGAGTGCTATTTATTATGCCTTATGGTAATCTCATCTATCTTCTCGCTCCAGCTCGTGAAGAGCATTAGTCTTCTACGTGTCCTGTGTCATATCTGCCACCCTATATATGACTTAAATACTTTAGGATATCTCAGAGGTACTTATATTTAGGGAACTGACCTGCTCCCAAAATCTCAAATCAGAAAGCAAACATGTCAAAACAACTACAATCTACCAGAAGAAATTTTTTACACTGAGAGTGGTGAAACACTGGTATAGGTTGCCCAGAGAGGTGGAGGATGCCCCATTCCTGGAAACATTCAGGATCAGGTTGGATGGGGCTCTGATCAACCAGATCTAGTTGACGATGCCCCTGCTCATTGCAGGGGGATTGGACTGGATGACTAATTTAAAGATCCCTTCCAACCCAAACTGTTCTGTGATTCTAATTTTGTGGTTTTGTAGTACTTTAGAGGGCAAAAGAATATAAAGCTGGTGTAATGTTTGCTCTAAGTGTATTTGCTACAGTAGAGCTACTCATGTGGAGGTATGCATTCTGTTTTCCATATAAAAAAAGAAAGATTTTTTTTTTTTCTTTTATACTTTCATTCTTGTAACCTGTCTTTCGAGGGAAAAGATCTTGAACAGGCATTTAAAAAAAACAAACAAAACCCAAACAAAACAAAACAAGGAAACAAACCACAAATAAAACCTATCGAATTCAGTTTATGTGGAAGTCTTTTTACCTTTTAGACATGAGAAACTAAATCTCCATTTTTCAGCATTTTAAGTATGTAGTAAAATAATGCTGTTACCTGACTTAATGGCAGTATCAAGCCCACACAGCTTGGCTCTATCTTTCAGAAGAAGCTTTTCATGTGAAGCAAGAATGACACTAAAATAGTACATCTAAGAGCACCATCAGTGCTTTTCTGCTAGGTTTAATTTCTGAAGTTATGGGCTATTGCTTTTGAAGCTCAAATTTCAGCTAGAGTGTGTATTAGATTTAGTGAGCTGTTTGATTTCATTACAAGGCATAGGTCTGCTGCGTTTCTCTGATGGCACAATCCACCTGCCTTTGCAGAGAGCCCTCCCACGGGAATCGGAGTGTTCGTTCGATGATGAAAAATTAAACCTTCCGTTTGATGCTCCTTTTATTGAGGCTCTGCAAGAGGATGTTGAAATACCTTCCGTGTAATAGGCAGCTGGAGTGAAGTATTATTCATCAATGTGGGCATAATAATACATGTGAATACATATTTATCACTATAACTGGTGATAAACTCCAGTGAAGCTCAGAGCGTTCTTTGTGGTTACCCAAGGAGTGTTGTTATTACATTTCCTGTTAGACTTTGATACCTTTTTTTGTCGTTGTTGTTTTTGGATTTTTTTTGTCTAACACTTGTTTTTATGAGTTTCTCTGTATGCAAGTGAAGGAGCACTACCCTTAGCCAGTTAATCTTCCTTTCTGTATAGGAGACATAACCTCCTCAGAGCAGCTCTCTACACACCACAAAAATACAAACCTGTCTAAAGGGACTGTCAACATTGAACTGAACAGGACCAGACATAGGAAATACCTGCACTGCAGTGACTGCAGCTTGCTTAGATGCAACGGAGCTTGTTTTAAACTTGGAGTAGCTTGTAATGTAGCTGTCACACCATTAGGCACAACATGAACTTCAAAAGCCACTGGAGCCTTTGAATAGATTCTAAGGCAGCCTTAGTGCCAATGTGAGATCCAGGCTGCTCCAGCCTCCTTGCTGGCAGTGCCCAGATTAGCTTGTTGAATGCTGAGGGTGTCAGTGTCCTGCTGAGCAACAGTGGTTTTGGTACATCCTTCCCTATGGCTTCAATGATTTATTGACTTAAGCAACTTCCCTTTATATTTTTGGAAAGCAATATGGAGGTAAATTGTACAAAGTTACTGGAATTGCTTCGGTTCTGTTATTTCTATCTGTGTTGAACAGTGTTACTTTTAAGGCAGCAGATGCTCCCCACCTGAGACTGGTCTGTGTTTCTGAAGAATGTGGTTCTTTTTTCCTTTCTGAGGCTTTTTTTTTTTTCCCAAAGAACATTAAGCCTACCAGATTTTTAGTTGAACTCACTGGTATTAACAATTTCTGATATATTGGTCCTAAGATCTTTTTAACATTCTTGTTCATAAACTCTTTAGCCTCTGAAACTATTAATTCTTTAATGAGTAAATTACCTCATAATTTCTTTCTGAGGCAACAATGTTGTCTCAGCTGTGTGATCTTTTCAGAGTATTCCCAAAGAAAGAAAGAAAAAAAATTAGCAACAAGGTCAAAAACCCTCCAGGATTTCCTACTAGCAATTACATTCATCATGTGCAGCTCTCTGGTGGCCTCTTGGGTTCACTAATTGCCTATAGTGCAAAGTAATTTTATGTCTAAAATAGCTTATGTGCCTGTAGCTTGGGTGAAGGCTGGAAACCAGGCCAAAAGTTATGACTGATAATTTGGAACAAAATCTAAGCTATTGAAGAAGTAAATTGGCTTGCCCCGTCCTCTGTCTGTCACATCTGAAGCTCATGTCTTTCTTCCTTTGTTTTCTTAGGATGAGTTAGTGATTTTCAACCAGCCAGTTAGCATTCTGCAAAAACATGTAGTCTTCCACTTGCTCTCTGGATTTCTCTCCTTCTGAGACCTGGTAACGTCCAGTGGGAGTTGGGGCAACCTTCCCTCCTCCAGGTACTGCAGCTTAGCAAGGACGCTTCAGACCAGGACGTACAACATACTGATGTGTTATTTGTAAGAGTCTGAAGACTGGAACATTTCCTGACAAAATTCGCTTTTTCAGAATTCTCTGCTTCCCACCTGGAGAGGAACACTTGTCACACAAACAGGTGTTAGGCAGTGTGACTCCACAACATACCTTCTCTGTGTACATACATGCACATACCCACATGATCTATGCCCTGTCACTCACTTCTACTCCATAGTCAACAGGGAAAGCATAACTATTTTTGGCCATGATTGTTCACAGTGAATAAAGCATTAAAAGAAATTATGTGTCCTGTTTTTTATTTTATTTTATTAATGAAGAAACAAGTGTAAGAGCATCAACAATCAATCTTGCTTTCTAATTTCCTCCTCCTTTCCCTTCTCCTTTCCATTGCCTGGTAGGTACCTGGGAAGAATGAACAAGCTGAGGTGTAACACTTCCTGGAGTGATGCAGATAATTGGTTTTCCCTTAATTCAGTCAAATCCCCGAAGTGATTTTGCGGCTAACTTTTTTTTTTTCTCCTTCAATTCTTATAAACTAAATCTATCTCACAGCTCATACTATTCATGTAGTCAAGATAGATATCCTGAAGAGTTCATTTTTTTAATGTTTCAGGATAGCAGATTCTGGAAGATAATAGAGTGTTTTCACATGAATCAAGTTAAATTGGAAGCATTTGGCAACAACATTTCCTTCTGTATGTGTATAGAAAAGCCTTTTTATTCTCCATCTGGATGCTATGGGTAGAAATTACTATAAATTAGAATATGCTGTGTTTCTGTAATGGCATCTTTTGTTCTTGATCCTGAAAAATAAATATAATTTTCATTCACTTTTAGTGTTATGCCAGGATATCACATTTTCTTCACTAAATAAGGTTTGTTTGCTGAAATAAAGGATGCATTTTATGTTCAGCTTGCCAGAGTGCCCTTTTCTATAATTCAGTGTGACATAATAATAGCTTCGGTGTCTTTTGCAGTACCATTTTGGGTACCATTTGCAGTATGGGAAAATTAGGAAATCATGGCTTTAGTGTTGCCTGTCAGGAAGCCCTGAAACTGTCTCTTCTTTTATACCTTCAATTTTCATCTTGTGCAATTTACAAGAACAAAAATGTTTTATATTTTGAATGAAAGTGTGGCATCACATAGCATGTATAAAAATGCCAAAAAAGCTTTTCAAATAGAAAAATTCTGAACTAATATAGAGGGTTTCATGCTAAAGAAGCTTTCAGTGTGAGTTGTATTCTTAATTATAATTTAGGAGTCTCCAGCAATTTAGGAGTCTAAAATTTGGATCCTGAAAGAATGAACATAGTTCAGTGGTGGTTATATTTACTATCCAAAGGGAGGAACTAACTTTTTGCTAGCTTTAGGGAATATGTAGGTCTAAATTCTCGGCAACTGTCCATAAACTCACACTGGCTGCCTCACAGCTCCCTAAGTATCTTTCCTCTTGTTTTGTCTTTTAAATCTCTCCGCTTACCTTATCTTTCTAAATGCTGCATAGTATTGTCATTTGATTAAAGTAGTTTTATGAAACAAAATCAGTATTGAGTTATCTGAGACACTGTCATGATCTAAGAATAATATAAAGCAAGAAAGTTGCACTTGTGCACATAGTTTAGTTAATTTATTGTGAAGCTTGGACCCAAACCAGTCTCCTAAATCCAATCCTGAAGTTGTGCAGTAGCTGGGATGTTGATCTGAAAATTGTAATTGGCTCAGGGTCACTGAGGTTACGGTCAGGTGCCAAAGTGAAAGCCAGGCTCTTCACTGGGGAAGGCAGTGGGCATGGGATTGGAGGAGGCTCTGAGCCCTCATGATGCCAGCTCACCTTTCCTCTCCTCCTCACGTCTACTTGTAATGAATACTCTCCTCTAACTTGAATTGTTCCAGCAGCCAGATGGCATTGGTTGATTAGAAAAACATATACTATTAGTGTTGGGTGGTATGCTGGCTAGTGACAGCAGTTGGTCCAAGCTAGTCCATCAAATTCATCAAAAGTAAAATTTTCAGTAGCTTCTCTGAATAATACATACATGTAGTAGTTACTAATTTAATCCATTTCTCTTATCTTTTAATTACTGATCTAATAGCTCATCTTCCTGCATTAAAAATGTCACAGTGAGGTAGGAAAATGCTTTTTAATTTTGGCTTGTCTGTTGAAAATATAGCCTATGTAATGAAGATTTAAGTCCCAAAGACCCTTTTTAGTTTGCTTTCTAAATTACTGACAGTCAGAGCTGAATGTCATGCTGAATTTAACTTAAAACAATCTATTCCATTGTCTTTTTGAGATGGGAGAATGGAAAGTCAAAGCAGCGGTGATAGAGTGAGCCAGGCTTGGAATAATTTCTCAAACCCTTATATGATTTATTTTCATATCTCTTTAGAATTCATGAAGTTACACAGAGCATGATCGAAAACACTGCAAAGGTCAATTAAATGTCCTTTACCACCTATATGGTCTCTATGGTCTCATGTATATTCCATACGGTTCTTAAAAAAATGCCTTGGTTTAAAGTAGTATCTCAGGACATTTTAAAATATTTTGGAAGTCCATGGAATGCAAACGCTTGCATAGATTTAATGTCTTTGTCTCAAGAGGGAGCAATGTAAGTGATTATTTTTACTCTTATTCTGAAACAGGGGCCTCAGTTAATGATTTTATGCAGCAAAGGCCTGCCTACTAACCAGGGATCTGTTTATGTGAACATCGATACTGTAAACATCTTGTTTTAGCTTCAACCTATAAGGATCAATGTAACACAAGGAAGAAAAGAGGGACTGCTTATTGGTCTAATTATCTATCTAGAGTCTTGAATTTTCTTTTTCCTTTCTTAATGTTCAGAAAGTCAGTAGTGAAGCATCTTTTTTGGGAAAACATTGTTTAGAATTAAGATGAATGTGTTAATACAGGAAAATCTGCCCATCTCTTAAGAGTGGTGTCTGAAGATGTCAAAATATGACAACATTGCAGTTACACCAGTTACTGCAGTTTACTATTAGTATTTGTAAGTATTGCAGATAAAGGTTACCTGTTAAGTACTGATTCAAACTCGGTTTACCTGGAACAGGAGTGAGTTACAAATGCGCTGTGAAACCTCTCAGAGAATCAGAAACAGATTGTTCTAGCTAGTCACGCTTTACAACAGTATACACAAGAAAGAAACCAAACCCTGTCTTGTCCACTTTGAGGTTAATGTTTGAAGGCAACAAGGAGTATTCTTTAATGTGTTGCTAATATTCAGATTAAAAGTGACCCTTCCTTATTTAGCCCTGAAGTGCTTCTCATTTCTGTTTCTCAAATAACTATTACTTATGTCATGAATTAATTACTTTTGTGTAGCTCCGCTGCAGAAAAGGAGGCAAATTTGGAGGCCTTTCTCTTTTGCCAGGAGTGTATAAAAGTGATCTTTGCAGCCTTGCTCTCTGCAGAGCTTCATACATCACTCTGTTAATCCAGCCTGGAGAATGCCTTGGGCGTATTGTACGTAGACTTCCTTGTGTCTGAGTAGGTGCCCTAGGAGTTCTTCCTTCCTTCTGAACTGCCCTGCCAAAATAGTGACAGTTCTAAAATCTGGGTTTTCAAACAAGCCAAGCTGGGCTTTCAACAGTGCACAGCCAGGTCTCCGTATTACTGCTGTGCCATGTGATGACATAGAGATGAAGTTACCTTGACATGACCATCCAGGACTGTCTGATTCTGTGAAGTTAGTTTTAGCTGTATGAATGATATGAACATGGTGCAATGACTAGTTATTGTTAGAAAGAAGTTTTATCTTTATTTCTGGTTTTGTGTCAAGGAGTATAGTGTTTGAATCCATCCTGGTTGTGGGCCACTGTTCAACAGAGAGGTCAAAATGTTTCTGCAAAAAGTAACATAGAAATTTGATGCAGATGTGTAAGTAGCTGCTTACTTATTTAAAGTAACACCTACTGGCCTGTCAATAAATTATTTTAATCTAAACTTCTTTACATCAAATCTAAAATTCAAAGCACCAAAGCTGTTTGTTTTGAGATATAATTGAATGTCAGTCAACAGTGTTCAATTACATAACTGTTGTTTACAATATGAAAAACCAGTGCATTCAGAGTTATCAGATCTAACTTCAAGAAGCACTTTACCATTCTGAATTTCATTACATTAAAGGAACATGCATTTTTGGCTTATGTATGCCATAAAAGTCAAAGTACGAAAAGCATGTTTAAAACATATGTATATGCATTAGTTGTCTGTTAATATGTACATTAACGTACATTATCTATATGTATGTGTGTAAGCAAAATTATTTATGTTCTTATATGATACAGTAAAAGGCAGGGTGGTGGTGTTGCCTGTATAATCGGTATATTAGAAAATCTCATTTTGGCTCTAAATTTGTTATATAAGTGGGTAACTTTGTAACTGGGAATATTATTGAACTTATTTTTATTGCATACTTGTGTTTGGATTATGTAGGCATATTTTGAATCAAGCATGTGCCCTGCCAAATGGCTAGTGCAGTTTGCCAACCATGTGGAAAAGCAAAAATCACTATTTGATTAGGTACTGACAGATATTTACATATATATTTCACCATTTCCAAATATGTTCATATAGTTGTAAGCACTTCTATTTTTATAAAGCTGACTACTACTGGTCATGCAGAACTGTTAATGGTCCAGATTCAAAAAGACTTCAATCATTTAAGAGTGACTTGGGAATTTTGTTGGTGAAATGCTAAACTGGAGTCTAGCAAATGTTGTCTACCATATTATGAGGTCGCCATAATGCTGCCCTTGCTCATGCAAGGTCTAGCTCAAGGTTGGGAAATGAACTATGTCTTCATCTAACTGTACTCAAGGGTCTCTCTCATACATGTTTTCTGTGGTCATGTTTGCCAAACACCAATAAAACTGTGTCTCCTCAGCAGTCCCACTGATGGTGTTTTTAGTAAGCAGCCATAGAGGGTGGTAGCAGCAGCACCTATTTTCACAACAACAGGGTGGGAGGGATGCTGGAAGCCTGTGATTATGTTGTTCACATACCTGAGGAAATTCAGACCCGCTTCTTGCAATTGAGCAAGCAGCTAATGAAGGCAGAAGGTAAATGCTTTTCATTTCTCCCTTCAACATTGTGCCTCTGTGCAGAAACATATCTAAGATTCATTGGTTTAAAGAGAGAGAAAAAAGCCAACAAGCATTATGTGAATATCAGTGAGTGTGATTTTACATTGGCCTTTGTTCAATACTTGTCTATGAAAATGTTTTTTTTTTTTGGTTTTTTTTTGGTTTTTTTTTCCTGGATCCTGGTACTATCTCTGTATTTAATCCAGTGCTTTTTATCTAAATTATGTTCTTGGGAATGACTAACATATCAAGAAGAGTTACCATAAAAATGCATAAAAATGCGTTGCAGAAATTATTTTGGATCACTGTGCTAGTCTAATGCAGAAAGCAGACAGCTGGCTTTAAGTAAAACATTAATATATTGGTATTGGAAGTTAATAAGCCTTCCTCAGTGAGTGGAATAACAAAAAGGCAAAAGATACCTCAGAAATCAAATTCTTAGAAGAGCAATTTAAGTTCTCTGTTTCCTAAGCAGGGATCTTAGAAAATATTATTTTGGTCTGTCTTACCTTACAGTTTTTCCCTGAGCACTTAGAAAACTGCAGGTCATGTATTATGAACATAGTCTAATATGGAAGTCAGGATCTTGGCTTCATTAACTTCCACCTAAGGAGAGATGCCTCTAGCTGATACGCTCATTCAGTTGGCAGTTTCATCAATTCTGGAGGAATTACTGCTTTTTCTTCTGGTCTGAACCATTAAATTGGTCACTGAAATTGAATCTCAGCTTTTAAAGAAGTGAAAAATCTCACACAATGTTCAGTTTCTGTACTAACCAGCAGAAATTTTGTCATAGCCTTTATTTTGATGTAATAGTGCTATAGAGGTTTTATGAAATGGACAACCCACAGGACTAAAGGTTTCAAGTCAATTTAAATGACTTGAAGTAGGAAGATAAAGTAATATATGCATACAAATTTATTGAAGAGTCTCTTTACTTCCCCTCACCAGGAAAAGTGAGAATCTGCCTTAACTATGCATAACTTGGCATTTTCAGCATCAGTTGTCCCTGTTCTTCTTTGTAATCTGCATAAGCTTCTTCATGATCAAATGTGAATCTCCACAGCACTTTCTCTCTGTTCCCCAAATACACACTACTTTTGTGGGCAAGTTCTATGAAACCCACAAGCACTGTCTGGAAACCATTCTGCAATGCATTGACTACAAATGTAGAGACTGCTAGTGGAATTTCTAGAGGTACTTGGCATCAAGCAGAACTGAAAATAAGCTGAAAGTCTCCCTTTATAGTCTGCCTCCTGTGCTAAACCCTGTGATTTGAAGCACATAAGTCCTCTTACTAATCTGATGACTCCTACCAAGGGAACCTTTATAGTCTACAATTCCTAGGAGTACTTTTAGTGGAAGTATTTGTTCTTATTTTTATTGATTCTCCCTTCTTATTATAAAGCAGATTGGTTTTAAGATAAAATTTCTTGTATTTTTTTATGTTCCTTAAAGCCACTGGCAGCAGCTTCGGTCTCTCCTTCCGTCCTTTGCACCCTCCTTATATTCTCATAACCTAGAGACATTTTCTCATCTAATGTACAGTATTCCTCTCTTCTATCCATCTGGTTACAGTTATTAAGGTCACTCTCCTTCACCAAATATTAATATGAATAAGCATTGTTAGATGTCCACTGCAAAAGACTAACGTTGCAGGAAGAAGATTTCCTTTTGCCCTATTTGAAAACTCTTATCTTTCCTCCAAATAAGTTTCTGGTTAAGAAATAAGGCATTTTCTTTAAGTGAATTATGGAATGTTTGAGGCATTTGCACAGTTAATGTTACTACACAGCTGTAGTATATTTGAATGTCTTAAAGAAAAAATGTAGTTTAACTACAATTGCATTGTTCACTTCACAGTCTTCTTTATAGAACATAAGGCTTCAGTCTTGACAGTTCAAGAGTGAGAGGAAATGAAAGCTGACCTGCCTAGGAACTATTACTGTCTATAACTAGTAAATACAGGCAAGTCTTATGGGTGTATTTGAACAGAATAATTAAAAAAAATAATCATGAGCTCTATAACCTAGGATGTACAGTATGTAGCAGAAGTGTGGTAATAACAGATTTATGTGTAGAAGACTGATTATAAATGCAATGTCAATGTGTTTATGTAACAGAAAAATGAACTGCAATGTTCATTATTCTTTTGAGGCAGAGTCAAGGCAATATCACGTTATATATTAGCTTGGTTCCATTATTTGTTGAGTATATGAGCTATGGAAGTTACCTAATATATAACTGCACTTTGTCATGCATTTCTATGATGTATTTTTTAAATATTTATTTATATGTGTTATATATATGCTAAAGACTGTGTGTAAGCTGCAGTTGTCTGAGAATGCTTACCTGGGTTTGCACAGGTGAAATAAACTAAAATTTAGATGATTATACTTGCTAATAAGGTGGAAAACACAGGTTTATTTCACTAATTATTATAAAAATGAATTTTCAAAATAAGACAGTTTAAAAGCCTCATTCCTTTTCTATCATCACGTGTGCAAGTTTATGGCTAGCTACTCTGGAGACTGATCTTTTCATTCTGTTATAGACCTCATATAATAGTGTTGTGCTCCACTATACAGTTAGTCCTTGTTGCCTTTCCAGTGCATATAGCAAAAGAACCTTGTCAACATGCATTTGAGTGCCTAAAATTCAAGGCGCTTCAAGACTGGTGTCTTGAAGTATGCTGGTGAAATGAGTTCTGATTCAGTTGATGATTTACGGAAGATACACTTTTGCCCATCAATTTCTTTAAACATCATTTTCATGTTCAGTTTTCAGACATTATGCTTCTTTAATAGCGCCTTTAATTTTAATTTTTTCATGAGGAACAGTATTTTAAGTCTTTGGCATTTTATCATATTGTTTTTATGTCCTACTTCTCAATTTCATGTTGCCCGTCCATTTCACTCATGCACAGTTGGCCATCTGTCTAGATACTTTCCTTTGGAATGATGCTCAATATTGCATACACTTTGGTCATAGTTCCTTTCAAATATTATTTTGTTGTTTCTACTGGGTAGCTGATGCCGAAAGCAGACACCTGTTGATTGGAGCTTTGTCAAAGATCTTTCCAAATAGTGAAGGCCTATTCCAGTCTTTTCACAGCAGATCAGAATTTCTTCATCTCTGTAGGTTCTTAATACTGGGTTTTTTGGCATGGTGCAATATTCTCGTGTGTTGTCCTTGGCTGACTGCCAAGTGTCCGCCAAGCCGCTGTGTTGCTCCCCCTCAATGAATAGGACAAGGGGAGAAAGATGCAATTAAAAGCTCATGGATCCGAATAAAGGCAAGGAGATCTCTTAATAATTATTATCATGAGCAAAGCAGACTTGACTTTGAGAAAATTAATTTAATTTCTCTTATTTAATTGTCAACTAATTGTAACAGAGTAGAATAGTGAGAATTACAGAAAACTGAAACACCTTCCCCCTACCCCTCCCTTCTGCACAGGCTCAGTGTCCTCTCATCTCTTCCAGCTCCTCTCACCCCACACCCCACCCAGCCCTGACCAGCACATGGGGTGGAGAATGAGGGTTGTGTTAAGTTCATAATTCTTTCTCTCTGCTGCTTTTTCTTCCCATGTTCTTCCCTTTCTCCAGCATGGGGGCCTTCCTATGGGATACAGTCTTTCATAAGCTTCTCCAGCATGGGTTGTTCTTGCTAGCTGCAGTGCTTCAAGAATTTCTCCAGCAGGGGTCCTGGCCATAGGGTTCAGTCCTGCAGGAATGGACTGATCCAGTGTGTACGCTCTACAACCTTCAGCTTTCTTCAGGGAACTTCCACCTACTCGAGCATGGGGACCTCCATGGGTTGCTGGTGGATGTCTACTCTGATGTGGACCTCCAGAGACCTGCTTCACCATGATCTTTACCACAGGCTACAGGGGAATCTCTGCTCCAGTGTCTGGAGCACCTCCTCCCCCTCCTTCTGCACTGACCTGGGTGTCTGTAGAGTTGTTTCTCTCACATATTCTTACTCTTCTTTCCAGCTGCTACACAGCTTTTTTTACCCTTTCTTAAATCTCTTATCTCAGAGGTGCCACCACTGTTGCTGATGAGTTCAGCTTTGGCCAGCAGTGAGTCTGTCTTGGAGCTGGTTGGTGTTGGTTCTATTCAACACGGGCAGCAGCTTCTCACAGAGGCCTCCTGAGGCTCCCCTTCCTGCTGCCAAAACCTTGCCATGTAATCCCAGTACAAGTATTAAAAATTGGGATGTATAATGTAGGGAAATAAGATCTTAATAACAATATTAACAGCTACAAATAGTTGAGAGCAAAGCTGTTTAATTAAAAAAATTAATGCTCTTCTTCCTCCTGGAAGCCTTTGTTTTCATGAGGAACTTTGCTGCAAGGTAGAACATTTCTGGAAGTTGATTTCCTTTCTTCTGTGCTACCTTTGTCTCCAGCGCTTTCTCCTCTTCCCTAGGAATTTCTTGTGGAGGACTTGATTCACACTACTACTCTTGACCTTGTGTCATGAGTATCCTTAAACATGAGACAGTGATGGAATAGCTTATGTAGATCATCAGGCTAAGTACTCACAACTGTGGGGCTTTATTCAGTTTAATATGGCACTCCTTGTGCATGCAGGTAGGCTGAATTGTGTTGCATTTATTCCTGATAAACTAGTGTCACCTGTTGAGCAGGAAATTTTGATGAAAGAGAAGTTTATAAATGTCTTTGACATCACTGAGAAAGGAAATTTTTTATGAGATACATTTGTTAAAAATCTCTGACTGAAAGTATTTGTCTTAACTAAAATATTTGCAGGTTTGATTTTTGTCAAACACACATAAAACCTAAATTCATGTGCCTCTCGGGGCATCCTTGAAAATCAAAGCAATTTTAATACATGCTTTAGACCAGGATGACCAGTCAAAAGCAGTGGAGAGAGAGCCTCTAGGGTATCAGAACATCCGATAATGAAAGCTGTTTGCTGTCATTTTTTCCCTTTGTGTCCTTACATCTTTCAGACCTGCTTTTGTCATGTCAAGAATTCAATAGAATTCAAGTTTTTTACATGTTGTTGTGTATTTGTATAAGTCTTTATTTGGGCTCTTTGTATTGGTTCTGCTCTAATAGTTAAGTACTTTTAGTGCCTAAACAAAGAGGGATTTTTAAAAAATCAAAACTGCTTGTGAATGAGAACAAAGTATGAGAAAAGGCTCTGCTACATCTGTGAGCACACAAAGGGCTCTTACTGTCCTTGGAGAGAAGGGAAGAACGGGAATTTTACAATTTACAAGAAACAGGTGCTGGAAAAAAGGCTGCCAAGCCCTGGGAAGAACCATGCAGAGTGTCGTTCCAGAGACCGAGAAAATTGGTGTTACTGTGATATTGTGCAATATTAGTTTGGAAAGAGCTTCAGCTAACTAATCACCCTTTTCAAGTTATGGCTGCACACTTGATGTTAACTTTGCAAGTATCTAGATTTGCTGAAATGAGAATCAGCATGGTCCTCCTTTACTGCTTTTGGGTTTTGTCTTTGAGTTTGGGAGCTCAAAATTTGTCAGTCTTTAAAACTTCTTCACCATATGTGGTGCAGAAAAATGCAACATATCATTCCCTAACTGCTTCTCGAGCAAGCTGCTTTGTGAGCTGAGCAGGAGATGAAGGGGTTGTAGTGCTTTATAATCCCTTCCCTTTGGTTCTTTTTGCTTTATGAGAATTCAGGGGCAGATACCAGTGATTTAGTCTTTCCATTCAGAGAGTGCCAACAATAACTTTAGTTATCACTTCAAAATTTTCAAAATTCAGTACAAAACATCCCACTATCTCAGAAAACTCAAATGCCCTATGGAGATAGTAGGATATGAAAGTATATTATCATGATAGCGCATAGTTAACATGTACTGCTGCTGTATTTCTCATTTTTCCAGCCAGCCTTTTAGAGTTTGCTTTAATTCTTTCTTGTTGTTTCTTAATTTAGCCTTTAACCTCTGTGAAAGAAGTTGTTTTCAGGAAGAAAGTGTTTATATTACAGTTAGGCATTTGCATTGCTCTTATTGTTTATTTTTACTTTGTAAGCTCTTTGTTTGTTGTCTATGAGCAAGTGATTAAAGCCAATAAGGGTGAAAAAAGATTATGTGGGTGAAGCTGTGGTTTGAGACATTGGCAAATCTAAGATTAGTGCCTGCATCAGCCATGGGGGCTTTGATTTTTGGGCCATCTGTTTATTCTTTGCATCTTCCTATCATATACCTTTTTCAAAATGAATTAATTGGTACTGGGCTTAATTATCACATTTTTCTTATATCACAGTTATCACTGTGATGTAACAAAATATATATGTATATCACTCTCTTAATCCATAGGATAACAGGTAGGGTAAGGGGTGTTGGTTTTGAGCTTCTGAAAGGCTTGCAGACAAAAACCAGTAAGTATTGGTTAGCCAAGAAGCAGACTAAAGGTGTTTACTCAATTCAGTTTTGGCAAAAGCAGCTATTATTCAGTTTATTTGAGTTCATCTGCATTGATTGAGATAGTACTAAGTCTGGCATACCCTCTTTGTTTCCCTAGCACTAGCCAAAAGTGCTTAAATCACATAATTGATACTTGAGCCTACATCTTCATTTAGCAAATCCAAAGGGCTGATCAGACATACTGGAGGAATCAGTCAAAGCAGAAGGACTTGCATGTTTTTGGGCTCTGTTTGCCTCTAATCTTGCTCTCTTTACAATTATTTGTTCCTCATGATTTGTATGGGGTAAAAATAATAGGGCATCAAACCCTCCCCTGAAACCTATGATTTGTGCTGGTTCACTTGAGATTGTTTGCTGTGAAAGCTTACTGAATTAGCTTCGATGGTTTTCCTCTTGACTTTTTGGTTCTGAAGAAATCTCTGTAACTTCTGAGAAGCCTGCAAAAAATACAGGAAAAGTTACACGTTACACATACTTTAATACTGATTGCAGACTGCTGTGAATGCTTTCACAGTTTCTTTCATTCCTTATAGTTACCACTAAGGGGGCAGTTCATTTGAATGCTTTTCGCTTAGGTAGAATAGTAATTTCAAGGCAGTGAGCTATAAACTTAAACAGAAACAGTTGATTAGGATCCTGCACATCTGTTATATAGATCAGCTTACAGACATCTGGACTTAAAAATACATATGCAACACCATGCATAAATGGTATATGTTCTAGCCTAATCTTCACAGAGATGCTAAAGACAGTGTGACAAATGTCTCAGGGAGAAGAAGGAAGAGAGGGGAATACTGTTAGAAGGAAATAGAAGGTTTATAGGCAAGCTATTAAGCAGTGTTATGTTGCTTTCTGTTTTACTTTATGGTACTACTTGCAAAACTGAGGAAATTATTTGCTGAAAATCATTCATATCTTCCGGTGTGACTTTGAAAGAGGGTTTTCTAGGGGTGCCAGTAAAATGTTTGAGAAGAGGTGTCATTTGGTGCCATTTTTCTGGACAAGATGGTTAGATTAAATATCACAGTATTTTTGAGTCACATAAATCATTAATTGAAGGCAATTTTTGTTTATACTTTAAAGGGATAAAGCACAAATACAACATTTCTACTGTTCTACATGCAGTTAGCTATTTGTCCTGTGTGCCACTGAAGTTCATTGTGTAAGCAGGAGAAAGGCTAATGTTGAGGGTGATGGTTAGAGTAGGCAAAATGCAATATTAATCACATAAAATGCCATTGCCATGACTCTGTTGGTACCAGTAACTATTTCTAGCCTCTTCTGCTAAACCATAGCTTTAGTATGTCCTGTTAAAAATGGACTAAATGTTTACAAGTGGCTGAGTCTGCCTGTGCAAAAAGCACGTAAGCCACCTTGAGCAGTGTGGGCTGTCTGTAGCAAACTCAATCAATCTTCATCACTTCCCTTGTGCTGGCTTGCTTTCTGTCCTCCTGTATCTTGCCCTCTCCTCATTGGTGCTTCCAGAAAGCTTGTCACTTGGGAATGAAAAATTATTGCATCAGGTAAAGGTTGCTTTTCAGCCAGCACAGACCTGAGATTCCAAGCCTGCAATATCACCATCTGGCTTCAGATAACAGACAAGGCTTGGTAGCAGCCACTTTCATCCTGAAAAGGAGTGATAGTTTAATCCCTTTAGTGTATTAGAAGAGCAAGGGGAAAACATTTATGGTATTGAATAAACAAGCCTGTTTTTGACTTCTGAGTAATGCTAAACTGTAATAACAAAGCTTTATGGTTGTTTTTTATGCCATATTTATCTATGTTTTGTCAGATCTCTTGAGCCTGATCTCATTTATTTTACCCACATTTTGAAGCTGAGAAACATTATCAGATAGTTGAGCAGTCTGTCTAACTTTCAAACACTTTTTTATTTGTGAAATAGTGACTTTGTAGGAAAAGAACGGGAGGTATTAGGACAAAACTACTCTCTTTGCTGCTATTGATCTGATCTGAAGGTCACCAGTATTAAGGCACAGGGGGACTTCAGCACACAGCTGCCTTTTCCTGGGCTACCCTTCAAAGTAGAGTCTCTAATTGAAGAAAACATTGGTGTCATTCCATACCAACCCACAAGGAACTGCTGTAGCACCTCATCTTCAGAGAATTTCCTCTTAAGTTACCAGATGTGCATCAGAAAATGCATTATATATTCCATCAGATAAGGACCGATAAATCTGCTGGCAAATATGGTGGGTGTATTTTGCTTCTTGTTGTTGTTTGCTTCCTGTACTTGTTGTGTGCGATTCTCAGAAATTTCCTACATCTCTTGCCTGCTCTCCCAGCAGTTGTCCATGTTTGTAATTGTCAGCTATATCAGCAATCAGGAAGCACAACTGAAATTTCAACAGTTTGACAAACTGAATGTGACAGAATGACTGTCCTGAATATATTCCTTCTAAACAGGTGTTGCATCTACTACAGTTCTTGGTAATAAAGGTCACATGTTAGACCATATAATCTAGGTGTGGTATCTTTGGTTCAACTTCATTTTAAGGAATTGTTTTGCTGTGTCCATAGATTTCCTTTTATGGTTCAGTTGAGGTGAAAAGTTTTATATTTCCGGGTAGAAACTGGTTTGTATCATATAGCAAAGCGACAGTTTCCTCCCACTGACAGCTCACAGCTATTCCTTTGTGGATTTTGTGGCACCCACTAGTACTTCAGTAGTGCAATGAGCTAAGTTGTATGGGTTTCACTTTAATGGGTTACTGTTTTAGGTAGACTGCCAACATTTTCCCAAGGAATGTGAAAAAAGTGTAGAGAAATTGTACTTTAAAGTGGTTTATACCTCAGCAAGATTTCTTGACACAATGAAAAGTCACTTCTTCAGTTCAAGGCTGTTTTCTGAACTACATATAAAAGACCTGCAGAGAAGAGTGTGCATGAAAGCTTTGAAGAAAAGGTCAGAGGAATCTTTATAATGAAAAACATTTGGCAGGCTGCCTGTAGGTGTCATTACAAGCTGTCTTGTGTTTGCCCGGAGGCCTAAACTTGGAAACAATTAAGTGCAAACATGTGAGTAACTTTGATTGTGTACCTGAAAAATCAGTAAGACAAACTGAAATCTTTCAGCATTTGTAAGATCTTCAGTTTACGTTTCCCCTTTAGCTGTTATAGCAAAACCATTAAATGAAACATTGGAACCTTATCTAATGTAAGTTTAGTGTTGTATTGCAGGACACTGAAGAGGTCTTTTACGTAATATTTTTTTTTGTTGTTGTTTTATGCTCTAAATAGGGTTATTTTGTTCAATACATCAAGAACTAGACAAATAATTATCATGTTTTCTGCTTTCCATTCCTTTCTCTGATAGACTTCTTGACCTTAAATTGCCATTTCACTTCCTTTTAGAGTTTAGAGAAAATATTGTCTTTTATGTTCACATATATTACAAACCAGGTGATTTGCATACAGTATCATTGCATTATCTGAGAGAAAAAAAATAAACAGTGAGCTCTGCTGGGAAACGACATCAATTTGTAATTACCTGGTTAATTGCATTTATATTGCACTATGTATTGTGCTGAATACTGTAAACTATCTCACAAGACATCACATCTTATCTGTTTTTTAATCTGTCTTACAGAATGCTCCTGCAGGAAAGTGAAAGTACTTATTTTGCTTTGTCTGAACATCAGTGGAGTGTGAAGCATGCATACTTGAGTATATGTATTGAGGGTAGATAGATAGACAGATAGGGAAAAAAAAGGCTAAGTCAAAAAAAAAATTGTTGATGAAGGTGAAGAACAGTAGTTACGTGCATTAATGCAATTAATGTTTTAGTTTGGTTTGGTTTTGCTTTCTTTGTATTAATTTGTAAGCACATGAAATGATTTTATCCTTTATCTTGGCTAGTGTCTTGGACTGATTTCAGTGCTTCATCACTATTTTATTTTGTTGGTTTTTTTGTTATTTTATTTGCAGATCTAGCAGGACTACAGTTACATGCAAAAGCCCAATTAGAACACACACATGAAATTGTACAAGAAATCTGCTGTTACCCGGATAGGAATAGCAAGACTTTTCTTGTATTAGTTTCTATTTTTTTTAGCATCTGATTGTAGTTTGTGTAGCACACTGTGAAACTGAAGTAGTCCATCCCTGGAACAAAACAAGTAATACTGAGGGTACTGTGTTGCTTTATTTCTTAGTGTTCTTTTCCTTTTCAGAGAGAAGAAATTATGTAATACCTTCTTCAACCTCACTATTCCAAAGAATTCCTTTCTTTTGGCACTTCATCCGGCTCTTTGTTCAGCCCATATCAAGATCCTCACTTGTTCTTATTCTCCAGTCTTCCCACTTGCCCCAGTCAGCCCACTGTATTTTGATTAGCTTTTGATAGAAAACCTATATGTAAATACTTCCTCCTGCTTGTTCTCTTCCATGTCTTACTTGTCACAACACAAGCCTATTTTAATGTCTTGTGTTATAGCTGAAAACAACCTTGGGATCTCTTAAATGGCTTATTTCAGATTTGCAGAGAATCCTCTTAGACTGTGCTTAGACTTCTACTTCTCCAGTCATCCTACTCTTCATCAAGGCCATCCTTCATATCCATCATTCAAAAACGTTCCCTCCATTCCACACAATGTCAAGACATTCTTCTTCAGGTCTTGCCCTTTTTGGTATCAGTGGGTGTTTGGCTCTCTTTCTTCTGACTCTTTATTGGTTTCTTCAGTACAGAGTGCCCTGGCTCTCTCACCAGCTCACAGTCAGTGAGAATTCATCAACCACTTCAGTGTCCTTTTCTCCTTCATTTATACCTCATTGAATGTTCTTATCTGACTACATTAATCTGCCAGATAAAAGGTTAATTTGGAGATCTCGTAATCTTCTCCAGACAATTTTTGTCTTGTTGAAACTAAATCTGAGTGGGTTAAGAGATAAACCCCCCCGTTTATTGCCTTCATATCAATTAATCCTAACTATACCTCTGAAATTAATTATGTGCACTTCTCTGGAATCAGTTACACCATCAGAATGCCACTGTATTTGGCTTCCTGTTTTTTTCACACTCTTACAAAAATGTTGCGGTAAAATGCCTTAGTTCTCAGTTCTTTGAGAGAATTCTTCATTTCAGGAGTACATCTTATCACAGCAAGCACTTTAGGCATCAGCTGAACTGATAAAGATATAATAAAGACTGTCCTCTTAACTTTTGCATACTGAAATGTATTATACATCTTTTGTAAAAAAAATATACAAAATGTACGTAATCCTAATGGAGATCAGATACCAAAGCTGTTGTTTGATAGTATACCACTGAGACTCTTTTCAGGAACTCTTTTATTGACGCAATCTTTTAGTAAGCTGCAAAGTTTTATTTCCGTCTAACATAGTTCTTCTCATGTCAGAGAAATTATCCTTTGAAGGCTTCCCTTCCCTCCTCCAAGCTTCTGTTGCTCAGTGGAAATGAACTGCAACTGATGTTGCTTCTTATGAAAGCTCCCATATGTGGCATACAAGTGGATTTGCACAAAATCCACATGCCAGAATGCTGTCTGAAACCACTAGAGTAGAGTAAATTATCAGATACTACTGTCCCATTGTTTGTAAAGTCTTCTGTTGTTGTTTAACTGGTTGAAAATCATACTATACAAGGCTTTAGTTATACCAAACATTACTCTGCATGCATACATTATTATAGAGTTGAGTAGGGAGTTGTACAACATTTTGGTGTTCCAAAGAAGTGTTTCAGCCCTTGTGTAATCATACCTCTGAGTTTTACTATATATTAATGGCAGTATATTCTTTGTAAAGGCCGTGGGGATAGATAATTGTTGAAAAGAAAACCAAACCAGTATCTCATCCAACATCAGGACTGTAGATCCCTGCAGGATCGCTGAAGGTGAGAAAGACTCATCCGCGCATCGGTGACAGAAGTTTCTGCTAAGACCATTTTTCAAATGCAGTGATGATTCCCTATGTGAAAACGGTCTTCTGTATCCCTTGGCAACCAGAAACAAAATGTCTCTGTTCTTGTCTGCTGGCCTTCAAGAACATATCTGAGGAGTGATTTGTTTTTGCAAGACAATCATGCAACATTAGAAGCCCACTCCCACCCATTCCTTATAAAGAATAAACAAAATAGACTATTTATTCTAGCTCTTGATTGAGTTTTAGGGCAATTTTTTTTGCATGATGTGAGTTCTTTCAGATTCGTTCTGTGACTTTTTAATGGATGAAAAGTAATATTGTATTTTTTGAAAATTACTGTTGGTATTTAATATACATTTGAAATCTGAAGATGTGACTTTTATTGTCAGAATTTCTCAGATTTCTATAGCAACACAATATCTTATTATTTTTTGCTTGCTATGCTGTTAAATTTTATTCTTTAGTCTGTTTAGAATAAAGAAAATCGAGACTCCATATTTCACAAAACATATAAAATAAAGAACAATTCCTTTGAGCATAATATATCAAATGAGTGGTGTATCTTTGTGTAGGCAGCTGAAATTCAGTAAGTCAAATGCTTAAAAGCTTGTGTCAAAATAGGCACGAAAGACATAGGTTCTTTTTGTCAGGCTTGTTTCTCAGCAATCACACCCTTTTCTCTTTCCTCCTTGCATCTAGCAATTGATGTTATTTTTAGAAATCATTCTGATAATAGTCACTCAGCAAACCTTAAACTGAGTTGTTAAGAGTACTATACTATTAACTGGAGAATTGCATGATGATGTACAAAAGGCTTTGACCTTTTCAAATCTCCGGTTTCCCTATTTTGCTTTATAAATGTAAAGTGTGAGGGGAAAAAAAAGTTTGGTTTTATCCAGAAGAGATACTTACTGCATAGTTACAATTTGCATTTACAGAGCAAGGGGTTTCTTCCAGTTTTAAAATAGAGTAGTTATATTTCACCCTGGCAATTGTGTGAAGAGTTTTCTTGTGGGAAGTTAGATCAGAACAGATCATTCACTGTGTATGTTCATGTCCAGACTGATTGTACAGTAGTAGCTCCCTTCCTGCACAGTCCATAGGAGAGAAGATACTTTAGTCCTGGAGGAACTGTCTGACTTTGCCTCACAGATTAACTTAGTCTTGCTTATACAAGTACTGTAAGATAAAGGTTAAATTTGTGCACCTGAGGCACAGATTTAAATGAGAAGCAGCAGAAGAAAACCATGTTTCTCTTGAAAAGTATTTAAATTATCATAAGAATTCGCATTTGAATTCATTTTATAATATAAACCATTGATCAGCTTTATTTATAAATAAATTCAAATGAAACTGCAGAAATGATCATACTGCTCAAAATAGAAAGTAGAAAATAAATTATCAATGCTATTTTGATGTTCTTGCATTCTGACATTTTCCCCCCTCCTAATTTTTCCTTGTCTTTTTGCTGTTGATTTCATAAATTGAACTTTATTAATCGTGATTCATTACTTCAGGCCCCATTTGTACATGATACCTTCATCTGCTTGAAATGGGTTGTGAAACAGGAAGATCAGGAACTTGAATTTGTGACTGTTGAGTACAAGTCACTGCTGCGTAAATGTGTTGAAGGCCCTTGCTTGTCTTTTTGAAGATTTGGAATTCTGTGATATCCCTGTGTTCAAGGAATAAAACCCTTTTAAAGGTCATCTAGTCGAACTCACCTGCAGTGAGTTGAAGGGACATCTTCCACTAGACCAGGTTGTCCAGAGCCCTGTCCAACTTGATCTTGAATGTTTCCTGGGATGGGCATTCACCACCTCTATGTGCAGCCTGTTTCAGGGTTTTGCCACCCTCATTGTAATAAACTTCTTTCTTATATCCATCCTCTTTTAGTTTCAAACCATTGCCCCTTATCCTTTTGCAACTGGCTCTGCTTGAGTCTGCCCTAGCATTCTTACAGACCCCCTTTAAATACTGAAGGGCCACAGTAGGGTCTCTCTGAAGCCTTCTCTTTTCCAGGCTGATCAAACCCAATTCTCTAAGCCTTTTCTTGTAGGAGAGGTGCTCCATCCCTCTGATTATCTTGGTGCCCCTCCTCTGGACCAGCACCATTAGATCCATGTCCTTCCTATGCTGGGGACCGCAGAGCTGGATGCAGCACTCCAAGTGGGGTCTCACCAGAGCAGAGTAGAGAGGCAGAATCACCTCCCTCAGCCTGCTGGCCACTCTACTTTTGGTGCAGCCGAGGATACAATTGGCTTTTTGGGCTGCGAGTGCACATTTCTGGGTCACGTTCGGCCTCTCATTTTCTAAAACTCCCTTGTTCTTCTTCTCAGGCCTGTTCTCTATCACTTCTTGAACTGCATGAGCTTCCCGTGGGCCCACTTCTCAAGCTTGTCCACATCCCTTTGGATGGCATCCCATCCTTTTAGTATGTCAACCATACCTTGCACCTTGAATACTAATATTTAAAAAACATTTACTATTGACATTTTAAAAACAAAGTTCTTCTTTTTAAAGAAATTTGTTGTAAACAGGTGGCAACAATAGTATGGCTTGTTTTCTATTTTGTGTGATTTTGTAAAAGTCCTCTGAAAAATATATACCTGCAAGTAGCTTTTTTAACCATAGTGTTTTTACTTAACTTTAGGTACCTGCTTATAATAGGCTGTTAAAAGCATTCAGCAAGAATCCTATGAAAATTGTCATTTTCCTTCAGGAAAACTATACTTACATGATGATTTTCTATTGGATTTTTGCTTCTATCTGTCAAAAAGCTACAAAATGGCTTTATTTTTTTCCCCTGCTTTCTAGATATGACACTCTCTAATTTGCAGAAAACAAACAAATAATGTACAAGTAATTTGTATTCACTGTTAATATCTTGTTTTAAAGAGCCATCAGTAAAAGTTGCAAATTTTCCTAATTTTAAAGACGTTATTAATGGAGTTATATTTAATATAAGATTTCATGGAACTCCTGGGATTGAACCCTTGTGTCTCTGGTTATGACAAGGATTAAAACTGCTTCTGGGCACCTGTCCATTGCCCTGCTAATACGGAAACCAATTAGACTTTATACTACTGAAGAGCAGTCATAACATGAAAGAAACGGAGCCATTAGACTAGAAAAGATTGAAACCTGGCAGCAGAATTTTCTTCTGATCGTATGTGGGCAGCTTCCAGACCCTTTACAACATCCCAGTGCTGCAATAAGAGTACTGTATGTTAAAAAAAAATACTGAGAAGTTTTTAAAGGCCATCATCATGTGCTCTGATTGACACAGAATTTAGGGGAAAAAGGTCTGGGGCCATTAACTGAAAAGCTGTAATAAAGTAGATAGGCATGGCAATATTGATTTTAGCATTCCCTCAATATTGATTTCTTCTGCTGAAAATGCAGTGTTCCACAAGTGTATTTTTGCATCTTCAGTGTGTGTGCTAAAAGTTCCTTGTATTTTATCTGTTCACTTCCTGTATTTCAATGCAAACTCTTCGCCAAAAAAACATTTGCCTCTATTCTCACAGCACCCGCCTTTTCAAGATTCTACTTTGTATGCAGTATCTGATACAGACAAATAATAAATTGTTCCAACTTTAAGAGACATGAAAAAGGAGACTGATGAAATTTTTATATTGAGCTTATCACTCCTGAAATGTTGAGAGCAGCAATAGGATAAGAGCTAGAGTTCACCAGGAATACTGTGAACCAGGTTTTTCAGCCCAGCCCTGCTGATGGACATCATTTATTTTTGCTGTCTGCAGATTCTGTGATCTTTCAGGGTATTCTTTTATATGCCTATGGATATCAGTTTCTTTCGGAGTTCTTGGGGATTTTAGGAAGCAGTTAGGGAACTAGCTTTTGCTTTTAACTCAGATGATAGCTCATGCCTAGGATGAGTTAGTCATGTGCAGTTTGCTCTGCACGAGCTTGCCTCTGGAAGCAGCTGATGCAGTGACAACCACAGGGCCTCCTTGCAGCAGCCAAGTGGTGTTAGCACCTGCCATCACCTCTGTGGTGCTGAGGAGTGAAAGATGCAACAGTGCTGCCAAGAAAAAACTTCTGTTTTTACCATAACTGAGCCTACAGAGATTCTTGTAGGCAGTGGAAGCTGATGAGAGCTAAAATCATAGTGGTGGGTTCAAGGGGAAAAGAAGCAGATAAAAGAAACTCAGTGGAGCCATGCAGAGAGGGTGCCATCAGATAAGCCAGAGTGCCAGCTGCTTTGTGGCGTAACGTGAGTACGGATAAACTCATAGCCTGTAGCACGAACCTAGGAGTTTGTTGACGTGTCTCCTCATTTGCTCTGACTCTTGCTGATTTATTTTTGTAACAGTTCAACCAAAGCTATTTCAAGGCATACTGATTTATCACATGGTGACAGAGCCAATACCTTGCTTTGTGGAATTACCAAACTAAAAAATATATAAATACTATAATGGAGATGCCCGTAACAGTGCCTCCAAAAAAACCCAGAAAGTAGTATTATTTTTAAAGTGTTTTTCATTTTATAAGCTCTTTATGTTTTATTGTAGCTAAATGAATGTGAAAGGTGTGTTCAATTTTTCTCCCTGGTTTCCCTATTAATGTTGAAGGGTAGGAAGAAATTATACTCATTTGTATTCCTGGACATAATATAAATGAAAAATGAATATTTTATTGCTAATGACTTTATCAAATGCTGTTCAGATATCTCAGCAAGTTTAGTATATAATTGCATTGCAAACCACAAAAATTAAAACAAAATGCTCAGCTGAGGGCTCTAAAAATAGTGATAATGCAATGCCTAAGTACTAGTACAGGCAATTTTTAACTCTTCTATTCCTTTGCAAGTCATATCAGTTTCTTAAGCAGTGTAGTTTGGCCTCCCCAGACTGCACAGAACTCGAGGCTGAGAAGTTGTGTCAAAATGGATGTTTGCTGTAGCAAAATCTTACATATTTTTCGGACGTGCGTTATTTGACCAGCTTCAGTGTGTATGTATCTTAAGTAGCAAACTAATTTTATGGCTGGTACATCACAGCAGCTACATAAAGATTTTTTTCAGTCAATTTTGTGTATTTTTATATCTAAATATATATATACACTATATGTACACTATATAGACTTTAGATATATTAGATATATTTTAATATATGTAATAGCCTGTATATAGACTAAAGGGAATGAGTGTTGACCAAAGGAAGAGGGAGAGGTAGAGAAGGTGGGAACACTCAGATTCAGATAGATGGGGTACAAAAGGAGGAGTGTTGGTGATGGGATGGGTGCGGGAATGGGAAGTGCACAGGAGATGCTGTGCAAGTGAGATGTTGTGCAAGGTGAGAAAGATCAGAGTCTTGAAGACAGTCTTGGAGTGTGGGTGGATAAGAGACTGGACATGACCCAGAAGTCCAGAGAAGGGCCATGAAGATGATTAGAGGCATGGAGCACCTTTCCTATGAGGAAGGGCTGAGAGAATTGGGATTGTTCAACCTGGAAAACTGAAGGTGTAGGCATGACCTAATTGTGGCCTTCCAGTACCTGAAGGGAGCCCACAAGAGAGAAGGATGCATGTAGTGACAGGACAAACAGGAATGGCTTCAGAGAGAGTAGGTTAGATGTTAGGAATAAATTCTTTACTGTGAGGATGGTGAGACACTGGCACAAGTTGCCCAGAGAAGTTGTGGATGCCCCACCCCTGGAAGTGTTCAAGGCCAGGTTAAATGAGTCTCTGAGCAACCTGGTTTATGTCCCTGCCCACGGCAGAGAGGGTTGGAACTAGGTCATCTCTGAGGCTCTTTCCAATCCAACCCAAACCATTCCACAGTTCTGTGATTCTATGAATACCTTGATTAGTGCTGGGAAGAACAGTAAGTATTAGACTGGAGTAGGGAAGAAGAACAAGTATAACTAGAAAAATTGTGGAGAGCTTACTGCAGTTGGGGCAGTTTCTATTGAACCCTCTGATAGGGTGGGAATTGAATTACCTGTTGTGCCTTACCCTTATTCTTTCCTACGAGAATGAAAGTTACTGTGTGAGGGTGGAAAGTCAGCATACCACGTAATCAAGGAATTTTCGTTCTACTTTGACCAACTTCACTTTGGAACCTGCTCCCTAAACCAAAAAGCAGGCTTAGCTTCCTAGAAACTGTGTCTATGGTAATCAAAATTTCCACATTTCAGAAGCTGACATATTGCCTTCTGTTGCACAAATAGATTCAGCTTCCTAAAATCATTAAAGAGTATTACAATTAAAACCACTGTGAAGCAAATAATATGGCAAAACTTACTTACTAATTATTTACCTTTTATTTCTATCACCATTATATGGAAGCAGTGCTGCAGCCATGGAAAATCTATTTCAAATTGTAAAATGCCACTTACTGCTTTTCTTGTAGTGGGGAAAAAACCTCAATCGTGTCTTCCTTGATTTAGCAGCAGACACATACAGATGTTTAAAATGTTTCCTCTAAGCTGTTATTGGGTAATTCAAGGAAGTTGTGAGAATGGTGCCTCTGCATCCAAATAAGTTAAAAGACACTGTCAAAAGTGGTTCCATACTGAAATTGTAAAAACCCTTCTGAGAACTGATGAAGAAGTGAGAATAATTGCAGTCACAACATTTGGAAAGTGCAAAATAGCTTGTTAAAACCTCAGTGAAATGCATAGCAATTGAAGGCATCTGAATCTTTTTGGGAATCACAGAAAAATAAAACATAGCCTCATGTTGAAACACCAATGTGAAAATCTGGCAAAGTTGCCTACATAATGCTTACAAAGTAAAGTAAAGGTAGGAAACAACTGGACAACTGAGCAGCAAGTTATTAATGAAAATTAGGTTGGCTTCATCATGTTCAGAATTGAAAAATAAGTTTTGTTAGTATTATGAAAGATTGCCCTCATTTAGATGAAGACACTCTATGACAGGGAAACTATAGTCAGAAGACCAACCACAATATTGGAGGAGATATCACCTGTATCCCAATGTACTTTTGGGCAAAGAGATACACTGAACAGTAAAGCATGTATAGTTTTTTTGGACATGAGTTTTGTGTATGTTAAAATGTGTACCTTAAAGAAAAATATTCATTAATAGCTAGTGGAAATAGATTTTTGTCTCAAAGGAATCGTGTCTCTTGTAGACTAAAAAAAAAGACATTACATTGTAAGGAGATCACAAATATCTTTCAGTGCTTCATGGAGAGCAGTTAATTGTATGAGTATATGAACATAGGAACTGTTTTGCTGAAATTGGCACTTAAATCCGTGTCTGGCCGAAACAATGGCCATCTGTGGATAGTTCAGAGGAACTTAAAGAGCAACCTGTTTTCAGGAGCATTTTTTTCCTAACCCATCAAGATAATTACTTCCACATATCCAGTAATATTTAAATGTATATTCTGTAAATATTTTTGTCCTCCTTAATGTAATTGTAGGTGCATTTATTGGTTGTATTGATATCTGATCCTTTCTGGCTACAGCTTCTATCTTGGTCCCAATATACTATGCCGTGTAATGATACAGAACATGCATATGTGTGTAAGAGAGGGAGAGGAGTCAATTCTGGTACCTGATTTTACCTTTGTCAGTTTAATTAATTGGTTACTTCTTTTCTAAGTGTTTCATTTGGAAGTGCAGAAAAATAGTGCATCTCTATGCAGGGAAGATATAGGAGTTTGAGAGAGCCCACAAATTCTTTGCTGATACACTCTGAGTGGATGCAGACATTTTCTTCTAGATTCAGGCTATAACTGTGGTATGGAGTATCAGTGTTGTGATGTAGGCTTTGGAGAAAGAATGTGTCTTTGTGACTAGAGTAAAGAAAAAACAACAAAAACCCCACTGAACCTACTGTGTGAGGCAGCCATCATATTTGCCACAAAGCTAAGTGCAGTTTGAGCAAAAAAATGTGTACATTTGAACCTGAAAGATCTCCTGCAAGTAAAGGAAAGCAATTGAAATAGGCAGCCTGCAGATTAAAATCCCAGGAGAGCACTTGGTTCTCTCAATTGCCTGCTGAAAGAGCAGAAAAAGCTGATGTTATATGATATTATTAGGAATGAATATACAATAACAAAATGTCAAGGCTGGATAGTATAGTCAATGAAGTATGAAAGAAACAATGGAAACTGAAGGGGGAGTAGAGTTTTGCTCAAGGAAATCAGTTCTCAACTGTGTTATCAACAAAGCATTTGCATCTGTGAAAGCAACCCCCTGGTTTTCGTTAGGATAAAAATATGTCTGGAGTTGCATTTAATATAATGTGTCATAGTAGCAGTCCCAACTCACACAGTGACAGTAATTGATGATCCTGCAAGTACTCTTCTCCAAAAGATGTTAACCCCAAAGTCATTGTCCAAATTACTTTTGAAATTAGATTCTGCTTGCGATGGAAGTGAAGGGGGTTTTTAGAGATTAACTCGAGGTGAATTTGCTGTTTGGGAAGGTAAAAATTGTTTTCTCCTACATATTAATGGACCCTTCATCTAATCTCTGTGTGCCAGGAAGTTATCTGACCAAGGAAACTTGTGTCTCTGTTTATTATGGGTTTTGTGGAGGAAAGCAAGGGATGATGACAAACTGGAGGGATGAGCAAGGGGAAACTAAAGAGCAGAAAGGAAGAGATATTTGCCATTACATAAACCTAATAATTATGTGGTGTATATGTGTCATTGTCTATTATGAGAAATGTGACATTTCTATGCTTATAAAAATACTGTGTTTTTTCCTCTGTATATACTCCACTGTAAACCAGAAACCCCTAGATCTCTTTCTTTAAATTTACATGTTTAAAAACATGTTTATTAAGGTGTTTTCCTTGCGCCAGCTACTAAATTATTTTTATGTTAAAATTTTCATATTACTGGTAGTAATAGTAATTTGTGCCCAGTACTTTCATATCCTTACATTTTTGCATTTAATATAAGGAGAGGAGAGATAGGTAACTTGGTCAATTTAAATATTTGAGTAAATTAAGTTTATATTAAATATAAATAAACAATGTGAAAATATAATCTGAGTGTGAATTACTTCAAACACTGTAACCCTGCAACAAATTGGGGTTATGCACACTTTATGTTGCATGCTGGTTATGGGCTTTATAATTGATTCATCCTAATTAAAAGGCTAAAAGAGCATCTTTCCAGCTATTTTTCAAAGTAGAAAGTTAACAAAATATGCTTCCTGCTGACCCCTCCTCGCTGAAAAAAATTATTGTGCAAAGTATTAGATTTGATAGACTTCCTGAGAACTCAGAGTCTTCTAAAATAAACAGTACTAGACATACAAATGCTGTGAAGTGATAGATCAATGTCTTATATGAGGTGAAATTTCCCACTGGCATTTTACAGCTCAGGTGATTAGCTTTGCTTACGTTGTAAGAGCAGTCAGGTCTGATCTGTACACCTGTATACTAATTGCTCATTGTTAATCAGTAGAGAATTGAACGACTGAAAACATACTTGGTCACATACTAGCATAAAAATAGGTAGCAAGACACAGTAGCAGATGTAATTTATGCTTCATCCCTGCAGTGGGAGCTGCAATAACTCAGGTGGCCTTCTAAGCTATGGGAGCAGCAAGCAGCAAGACCAGGCGAATGCTGGAAAACAATAATTAAATGTCTCAGCTTTTAATTGCGTTTATTAATACTTAGTAAGAATAATTAACTATACCTTCTAATAAGAGAGACATGAAATAGATTTATGAAGTAACCACCTGAATTGTATTCAGAGATGTTAGAAAATAGACCTATCCACCTTATAAGGAGGCACTCTTTCTTAGTGAGAGAGATTGGAGGTGTTGGGGACAGTTTATCAAACATGGTGTGGGGGTAAGAGATGAAAGTTTGTATTATGTATCTGCTGTCTTTTGTTATCTAAACTAATATTCATTTTTCTGGCCTCATTTTTTTAATAGGATTTCTTTGCATGATGTATGTGTATCAGCAAAGCCTCTTTGTGATGCTAAATAGTATTAGAAATTACAGAGATCAGAGCACTCCAAAAGTGTGTAGACCATTGCACAGTCTGGGTGAATAACTGGATTTCTGATTGTGTCTTTGTTTCTAACCTCCCTTCACAGCTTTGAGCAGATCACTCTCCCTTCTTTTTCACTTCCACAGATAAAATGGGATAATAACATTTAAGTACAATATTTCATACAGATGCTATGCAGACCCATTAATAAATCCATTTGCAGGTCTTTGATTATCTTCAGTATATCAAAATGTCACTACTGAGTTTGCTGACTGCACTTATTAATTTCCTAGCTCTACTCAACTTCTAGATTATAAAATGATACTTTGTGACATAACTTATGATACAACTAAAACTTTCACTCTGAAAGTCAGTTCAACACTCCTTAGTAAAAGCTATAAAGTACACAGATTGTCTTTTCTTCAGTTATTATAAAGATTTATTTGATCTCTAGCTCTAATATCCACTGAAGGTTTTCTCTGTCAGTATTAACTTCTTAGATCAATAAATTGTGATACTGATCTCCAGAGAAGTCAATGTCTGCCAAATACCATTGCAGTGTTTACCCTTGTTGAAAAGCAGTTGTAGCAAATTAAATTGGCTTCTGTCAGTGGACAGTCCTTATTTTATGGTACAATTAATGAGGGTTGATACATGGGCCACTTCCTAGAAAAGATGAGATTAAAGGCAAGAGTTTGTACCAAGAAAAATCCGAATTTATGAGGTGAGGTGAAGCTGCTTTCATTTAAAGAATAGTTGCTGCAGACTGGAAGATGACTCTTGTTTTCAAAGGAGCATGTTTTTCACAATGTGCACATACCTGATCGTCTGTATTGTTGGAAAACCACTGACTATATTCTCTACTCTGCTGTTAGACAATTTACATCAGTATGTAGGTTTGTGAAACATTCTGCTCTGAGGCAGGTATACACAAGTGGAAGAAAACAAAGCCAAGCCTGTAACTACTTTAAAACAGCTCCAGAAAGAGCTGCTTTTTCTTTTAACTGGCTCAAATGGTGGTTATCTGTCCTCAAACAGGATCCTGATCCTTGATCTCCAAGAAGGATGTAGAATTTTGTTCTCTTAGACTTGTTTTCTTCCTTTGCCTTCTTATCAAGAAACTTCATGAGTTAATCACATTTTTAACGTTGCTCTCTGAGGATAAATGATTAACATGGCCTAGCAGTGACTCCAAGGTACCCATTCAGTTGCACAGGAAGGATGATGTATATTTAGACTGATCAGCTCCAGAAATTAGAATAAAACTTGAGCATTGATCTTTGTAATCAGGGAAAAATTGCTGGAAAAATTCTAATAATGTCTAGATAATGTTCTGTATTTTAACAACCTTTTCCAGACTAAAATTGGCCTAAAAGCACTGAAAAGACAACATCAAATAAAAAGTACCCATTGGGTGAATTCCTCACAGTGATATTTTTTTATATGTATGGGGAGCTTTAGACTGCAAAGTGTGATTGTGATAAATACACCATGAACAGAATATTTAGGGGAGCTGTGATGTTGTTTGAAATTGTTAGTATATCCCTTCAGGAGGGCAAGCTGACAGCACCTCTCAAAGCAGCGATTAGTTTTTAGTAGCTCAAGAAACAACACTTTTGGTATTGTCCCACTCAGTTCTCTGTGTTAGTGCTACTGGATTTAAATAATTTACAAAGGCATGGAAACAGCTGTGCATTCCTTAGAGGGGACAATTACTGAAGTTCTTGGAGGGGGCCGCTGAGAGTATGTACATGTGAACAGCGCTGGTCAGGGACAGACTCTTCTGCCAATGCTCCTATCTGGTCAGACTCAAAGTCTGGCCATTTTCAGTCCAGAAGCTGTGTAGTCACAGTGCTCCTTCAAATATACCCCATCTCTCAACAGCCTTACTAGTTCAGGCATGGTGCCACACCAGTGTGACATTCAGATGTGGGCTGGCTCGTGTCCAGTCATCATGGAAGAGCAGATGTTCTTCTGAGGTATGTGCCCTGAGGTGTTTTGTCAAGGAACATAATCATTGCAACTTCTAGTTGCAAATTAGGGCACTTGATTTGGTTTGGAAGCAGCTACTTGATTTTTTTTCCTGTCTTAGGTTTTTTCTATTCTATGTAAATTAAAAGACAAATTGTCCTCAGCTGAACTGTTGGCTTTTGATGCAGAATGCTCCCTCAGAGGAGGTGTCCAGTCATCTGTACTTGGAGTTTAGTCTAAAAGAGCTATGTTTCACTTCCTTATGTAAAGATTATTGGCCAGTTTTCTTGGTTGAGTGCAGGAGTCCCTGTTAAAATTTGTAATGTTTCTGAATACCAGACTGATCAATTCTACAGAAATATTGGCTTTCTGACATGCTATAATTTCCCTTATTCCTCAACAACATCTCTGTGTTCCATGTGTTATTAATTACCTCACTCTCTCTTTCTTTTAGGAAATAATTACCATGGTCCCCTTCTTTTTCCTTTATTTGCATCTCTTTTATTTAGCAAGTAACTGTTGTCTCTTCTTTCCGGTGTGGTGTAACTGATGTGTATCTAAGTAAATTCAGAAATTTTCTTAGTAGGTGTTAACTTTGAAGTCTGTGCGCTCTATTTGAGATCTGACGTAGGGATTTTGTACCCAAAATTTTATCTCATTTTTCATCATGTACCAGTTGGTTGAATAAAATGCAATGTCTCTACATAATGTAAAAATCTTCTGATGAGTGATCTGTTATCACTTAATGGGTGGAGCCATATTCCTCACTTGCAGAATTTGGGTTTTTTTAAGGGCTCAGAGTAGATTCATATTGATGTGAAAACAGGTATCAGCTTAGTTAAACAAGCTGAATCCATTAATTCATTCTGCTTGCAATGTTACAGTACGAAAAGGAAATGCATTTCTAGGCCATGCAAATTTGTTGAATTTTTTTGTATTCTTCATTATATCTTTTCTGTTTTATTGGTGGTTGTGATGGATTTCTTTTCATTTTATCATTTAAGGAGTTATTTTCCAAAAAGTATCTTATATTATAGTTTTCTCCAGAACAGTTGTGTTATTGTTTATATATTTTTTTTTAAATCCAGATTTTATTCTATTATTATTACCATTCCAAATCGCTAAGAGCTTCCACATTTCTTTTCATATCTATCACAGCTGTAAAAATAATGACCATACTAACCAACAGAGAGAGTAGGGGTTTAGATCAATCTTTCAAGCATTTAGACTTGATAGGTCCATTGAAGAATAATGACTTATTTTTATTAACAACTTTGGTCTTCCCTGTTTCTTTTCATATATTAGGGCTTATTTGTGTATTTGTGCACGTGTTTCAGTCTTTGAATGGGGAGTTAATTTAAAATAAAGAAAATGCAGAGTACTTAACCATTAGTGAAATACTTGAACTAATTACAAGTAAATAAAGTACAGATTGCAGTTGCCTTGTCAATCTAATTCTGTTGGATTTTCGGTGTTGTTTTCAAGCTTTTTTTCTTCTCTCGCAAAATGTAAAAAGCTGTCCACAGAACTTATTTGAAAATGCAAACTCCTGTGTGCTTTTCTTTCAGAGTACAGACATGAGTCCAGCTAGTAGTACCACCTCACTGCCTGTTAGCCCTCTCCCTGAGGAGCCATTATTTTTCAAGGTATGGTTAATTAATTTAATACTAAATATTGTCTATTAATTTTGGCTTATCATATTATCTGGGGTACTGTGAAGTGCTATTATTACTTCTTCCTTTTGTTTAAATTACTGCGGTATCAGCAGATGTCCTGTGTATATAGCAATAATGCAATTTTCAAGAAATACCTCGAGTAAAATGTTATTAGTTTTGAGAGGAATATTTTTCCAGCAGACTAGAGCTATAAACTGTTATTTATAAGACTGTGCTTTTATCCATTTCATGCGCTGGTGATACATTTTCATATGTGCATTCCTGGATATGTGTGTATCATCAACAAATTTCTCTTTATTTTGTATTTCAAGTACACGTTTTAATGAAACAGTGATTAGTTACTCCAAGGATACAGGAGACATTAAAGATCTGTCAAGGAACAGGTTTGTCGTAAATCTGGTGTAAGCCACAGACCTGGCATTTTAATAATTTTAATAATAAATGTTTGGACAATGTCCACAACTTCATTAGGTTTAAGCTTTGAGGAGTAAGTGACAGTGTGTCACTTTTTCAGCTGACTTCATGGTATCCAGCCCTGGGATACAGAATGGCCTTAGGCAGAGCTGGACTCTTGGAAGAGTTCTCCCGAGGCCACCCAGGTATTCAGAGCGGTGCTGTGTTGGGAAGCAAACAACTTGCCAGTTGTTTGGTTAGATAAAGAAGAGGGAACTTGTGTCTTCCTCACCATTGACTCAACTGTCATAATATGGACTAAGTTACACTCACAGGAATATCCCTTTTAAAAATTTTAAATTTTCCCTCTCCTGAATAAGTTTCCACCTTCTGTTTGGATAGAATTAGTTGCTTGCACTGTGTTTTCAGTCGCTTTGTGATGATGCTAAATTACAAATAAAGAACTGGAATGAATAAAGTTTCATGATATAAAGTTTGTGTCTCTCCTGCACATGCCACAGGAAATACCAGCATCCTTCAGACCTGGCCAACTCTGGAAAAAAAACCCTTTTTTATTTTTTCCATATTTTGTATGTCTGTGCAAGACGTGTAGCGTATAGGTCATAATCAACTAGCTGTTCATAAACAGCCGATTCCTATTATTGGAATGGTTAAGGATTGTGCTTGCTCGGTTGTTTCATCAGCAGAGGTGGTGGTCCCAACAAATGAGATATCAGTGGTCAGCTGTTCACTGATTCTCATTCCTCTTTTGGGATTTCACGTTTACAAGACCCCTGTCCCTCAGTCACATGGGGCTGAAATTGAGCAATGTTGTGCCAAGATTCTGGGGTGCACATCTTTTTTCCTTGGGACACCACATTAAAGGCACACTGAAGTCTGGTCAACATCCTAAGTCAGATTCAGTAGTTATTGTATCTCCCTGTGCCTGGAAAACCACTAAGATATGTCACATAAGAAGAAATGGTCTGCTCAGCACAGATAAAGGTGTAAGAGGTAAAAAAATCTAACTTGAAAAAGTACAATGAACTCTCATGCTGAGGTAAGCAAATGCTGCTCTGTTTGCATCAGGGAAGCTCTGACAAGTACATTGTAGTGCCTTTATTTTTGGAGGAGATGGTGCTTGTATAGCTCAAAATAGGTTGTAAGTTACTTATTTGGAGTGGAATAGTCGCTCTAACAAAACAGTAAAGAAATTTTTCAGATTAAAAGTCTAGTAGCAAATGGTACAAGAAACTGAAAAATAGGGCAGGGAGCATTATTCAATCTTTAATTTTCATTCAGTTTTCAAAACAGGAAACATTTTCCTCTGGAATTCAAGTAAAATGGAGGTCAGACCAGGAAAAAGTCAAATAGATCTCACAGCCAATGGCCTTTAGTAGAAAAAAAAAAGAGTAATTTACAATGTAACAATTTCTGTTATTTCTCCTTGACTCACTCCAAGAGAGAGCAGTATTGTTCCAGTAGTAATGTGAATAACAGGTTTTAAAAGTCATAACCCTCTCCAAATACTGTCAGTCAATAATATTGGCTTTTGATGATGGGATGATGCATTTCCCTTAGCAACATGATAATAACCTTTCCCACATCCTTGCTGTAGAAATGAAGATTGAAAAAGAAATTCCATTCTATGGTTCTGAAAACAGAGGTGAAATGAAGCAGGGCCCTAAAAACTGCCTCTCTTTGGGATAGTTGAGGATCTCTGAGCTAATGAGCTTTTATATTAGACTGTGAAATGAAACCTAACCCCAGTTCTCAACCATACCAAGAAAGACAACTGTCCTTCCTTGGATTTTAACAATTTACCTTTATTTTTGTTTAAAGAAAGAATACAAATCTTGTCATCATACTCTTGTTTTACATCCAACTTCACCAAAGCAGAAGCCTGTCATTTTTAATCCCACAGGATATGTGCTGTATAAATATGGAGAACCTAAGCTTGTTCAAAACCATTTTAAGATTTTGAATTTAATCTAATGGAAGTTGGAAACAGGATTCCCCTGGGAGTGCTTGTGCTCCTAACATGGAACTCAGCTACCATTCTCCCAGTCTATTCCACATGCTGTAACATACAGCACTGCCAGAAAGATGCAAATCATATGAGACCATACTCAGGAGTATTTGGAGGAAGATCACTTCCAGTGCAGGAAGAGATACTCCACCTGGGTCCATTGTATGCTGCTATTTTAATTGAATCATTGTGCTTTTTTTATGTTAAGATTGTACGGTTAAAAGAGCATAAGTGATACCTAGCAAAAGGAATAGAAAACAATTGAGTAAGAAATAAAGGTAGCCAACTCCAGTGCTATTTAATCCTAAAAGCAACCATGAGAAAATGAAAAGATAAATACATCATTAGCGCCGTTCAGCAACTTTTGCCCCATAGCTATTGTAAATAGTAAATTTTGTTTTCTGTGAGGAAAAAGCAACTTTACACAACAGCCAGAAATGCACACAATTTTGTGTGCCTTCGGGTTTCCTTCTCCCTATGGAGTTAGTGACAAACAGGTATTCAGAGCAGTCTTCTTTAGCTGTGCTCTTCAAAATCTTGGAAAAAAGTCCGATTCAGCTGCATATGCAGACACTTTTGAAAAGTTTTTCTGAAAGAATTTTTGATAAAACACTCATAGACATTTCATTTTAGTGATTATTATTATGTCAAATTCCAGCTTTCAGTCCTCTGCTGTTTTCCATGGTTAAAAGTGTTTAAAAAAGCAATATATTTTCTCATATAATGGGAAAAATTTATTTCTCCTCTCACAAAAGAACATCATCTTTGTTGATGGTTTTGAACTTAAACTCTTCTATAGAGAGGATCTTCCTTTGAACAGAAATTTATTATTCTGTCCCTGTATAATATTGCTTGAAGAATTAGGTCCTTATCTTGTGGGGAAAAAGTTGTGTCACAGTTGAAAAATTTTAGAATTAAAAATTTGAAATAAAACAGTATTTGTCATGCAACTTTAACTCAAGTGTTATTCTATGTTATAATAGCAAAACCGTAGCTGGCTCAAATGTGAGTGACTTTTAATTATGACTACTTATATCTATGCTCATTAGCTGGAATTAAAAATAATCCTGCCTTCATTTAGAAGATAAGTGAAGGAAGGGGTATTTCTAAAAGGTCAACTTACCAAGCAATGTCTCATCAATTTTTTAGAACCTGTTCTTTTCTCCTACTCATTATACTGTGCTTTATTATAATAGTATTTTATTATTTTTAAATTGTTCTAAAATATAGTGACAGCCTTTTTAGAAGAGATATATGACAGCCATTTAGTACATAAGATATCTAATATTACCTAATTATACATTATCTATTATAATGAGCATCAGTCTCACTGGTTATTAGCCACAACTAAGTTGTAAATAATAACCATAAATTTATTATAGGAATGTTTAATTGTGTTTCAATTCTATGATTAATCTCAGCCACGCTTTACTAATTGTCATTAAACAAAAGCAAAAATAAATCTTCCATCCTCTCCTTTCTGCTTTGAGGGAGTTGAGAATTTCCTTCAGCATTTATTATCTTACTGTGTTCTGACTTCTGTAATTAATAGTCTTCATGCAAATTCCCTAAGTAAGAAAATGTAAGATCCAGCAGAAACCACAAAAGCTAACAGTCCTCAGCAGTGTTACCACTGCTGTAGGTCTATAGAGATCTATACTAAAACAGGTCTGTACTAACAGTTCTGCTGTTCATCCTGCAACTCTACTGGCTCTGTAAACACAGATCTTTGCAGTCACTGATGGACACAACTCTGGCAGCTCATGACATTTGTGCATACAACTTAGCAAGAGATGAATTTTCCATTTGGTCAATAATCAGATTAATAATTTTGCTGCGGATGTTTGGAGTAATCAATATGACAGTCACAACAGTGATCGCTGGTTAGCCCAGCAGACTTATCTTTGAGAGTGTGACTTTATATATCCAGGTGAAGAATGAGGTCATTTCCTAGCTTAGTCAGCAATGATGACAAAAATTGGGCCTATACTTCAAAAAGCTTCTTATGCTAATTGACACAGCAGCCATATTTACCCTCTCTACCTTAAATGCAGTATTTCCAATATTTTAAATATTTTTTGTCACTTCTTCGAATAAGACCATTTTAATGTATTGTTTGTTTTTGAAACATACTCTGAAATAATCACATAGACATTCTGACCCATAGGCAGATAGAGGTTAGGGTTCACTGATCCTCTTTCATGGGCTGGAGGCCTCATTAGCTCTCGTCCATCTCCTTCCGCCCTCTGCCTGAATTTCTGCTTCCTCTGAGAAGCATGTAAGTTCTGAAACCTCTGTGTTTGGTTTTTTTTGGGGGGGGGGTTGGTTTTGTTTTTTTTTTTTGTGGATGTTTTTGATATTTTTACTAAAGTGAGTAGAGTTATACAAGTATGACTCATGCAACCCCACCTCTATTAATCTGCTACCCCAGTCTCCATCTTATTTTAAACCAGTCTGTCACCATTCTTCAGTGGTTTAATCAATTCCTCCCACTTTTTAATTTTATTCCCATGTCAGTATTTGCTTTCTTTATGACTCCTTATGTCCTACTGGTGTAGCACAGACTTATAAAAGCCACATCATCACAGCAGCTTTCTACCTTTGATGAGAGCCTTCAATTTTGTAATTTCTCAAAAAGATTTATATGTCTGATTTGTTTTGCAGTCTTTATCATCCTAGTCTATGATACCTGCAAAACCACTGAATTTATTCTGAAGGTAGGAGTCCAAAGTAGGTATTATGGGTCCTATTGCAAGAAGCATCTGTATATCTATTCACTCTATTTTCCTTTTCCTTAGTAGCTCTGTGCACACTTTTCCTTAGGAACAGGGTTCTGCCAGCAAGCCTATCTGATTATGACCACATCACCTGTTTCATGAGTAATATTTGCATCAGCCCATCCAGCAGGGTGTGGATGTGGCTATGAAATTATCTTCCTCAGCTTTGACTGATATGAAATGGAGTGAAAAAGAATAGTATTATCAAAATAGAACTTAATAAAAGAAAAAAATTAAAAACCAACTCTTTATGTATTTTATGTGTGTCCATTGAAAAAGCTTTCCTGTACACCATGGAACCAGAAATACCTACCTTTTCCTTCAAGTTTAGAAAGGAGGAAATGTAGAAGACAGCAGAGTTACTGTATAATCCAAAAATACTGCTATACAATTTTGAGGAATACTGTATCTGAGTTAATCATTCAGATAATGTTACTGCTTAGATACTTTGGGCTATTATACGTCCCTACATGGGCATATTTGATTTAGCTCTCTTAGGGGACATTGGGTGAGTAAGGAGAAACAAATAGACTAAATAAGCAATTTTCCAAAGCAGAGTAAAGACCAGGATGCTGTAATGAAGTGTTAAAAAACAGACTGTAGGAAAGAGTGGACTTAAAATGCCTCAATGGATATTCTTTTCTGAATGACTGATGTATAGTTAAGGAAGATTTTATCACTCAGACGAAAGTAGTCTTGAGTGCCTGTGGGTAATCTATACCTGCCAGACTTCATGTATGGAGAAGACAGACAAATATTTACACATTCTGAACATAAGATGATATTTCCTGAGATTACCATTTCTTTCAGGGCTTGCAGCTCAAAGTCTAGTCTGAAAATAAAATACTTCAAGAGAGGTAATAGCTGAAGGCCCTGACACATGAAATGTGGGATCATTCAAGAAAACTTGTTTGAACTCAGTAATACGGTTGTTCTGGTGCAAGGACGTTTATTCAAAAGAAAAGATTACTTTTTATTGCAGAGAGTGTAAGTACAACATCAGTAATTTCCCAGTGTCACTGATACAATTACTAAAAAAATCAGGAATGACCCTGAGAACTGTGTTGTATTGTCTGATTTCTTTCTGCCTCAATGCCTTGATCATAGTTTACTTTCTTTCCCAAATTTTGTGGACATGCATTTTCTTTTAGCATGTTTTCCTTAATTTGTTGAAACTTTTGTCATAGCGTGACAGTTAGTTCAATATTTCAAAACTGTAATCCATGATCTTAGGCAAAATTGATGTTTTTAGTGCTGTAAATTCAGTTAGTTTACTCAGTGGGGCACATACAGGAAAATTATTAATGTATATCTTATTAAAGTCTCCAAAAGCAACCAGAAACATGGATGATGCTTCAACAAAGGAATGCAGAAGGATCATCATTACTTTTTTTTCAGTTAATATTTGATATAATCAGTACTACAAGGGTAGATATTGGGTTCATTCAGGTTCCTTTCCCTCAGGCAGGCGCGTGCTCACAATGTGTTCTGATGCATACCTACAAAGTAGGTTTGTCCTGCTGAGTACTCTATATCTAATATTTAAAAGTCATAAAACTTGTAACATTATGGGTTCCTGACAAGGTGTTATCACTAAGACTATGAAAAAAGATTTTCTTGAAACTCCATGGGAGGATTTTGATATACCCAGTAAGAGCACTTAAAGTTCTTTGTCTCAGTACAGATGGTAAATCTTCCTAATTTCCCTTGTCTAGGGACTGATAGGTGTAAGTAAATCTGGGGGAGTACCTTGGCATGTTGAAGAATCCATTCAGTGCAGGTAGCTTGGGTGCAGCTCCAGGATGAGCTCTGGGGAGCAGAAGCCAAGGTAGGAGCTCCTGAAGTGCTGACCCTTTGTTTATCAAAGGGCCTTGGGACCTTTGGCCCAGGCAGGTGACTGGACACTGAGGGACACAGCAGCAGCAGATGACTCCAGACATTCCTGCCCTTAGACTGTGAGGGTATAAAAGCCCAGGATTTCTTTTGTTCAGGGTCCCTCTTTGGAGGCAGTTAAAGCTGTTATGTAGTTATTGCACTGTCATTAAATTATATTAAAGATCTGGACATCTGAGACTCTGCTGTGGGAAACGTGGTCTGACTGTGAGTGTGGGGTGTGTAGGTGTGAAGGGGCCTCCATCCCAGCTCAGAGGGTGTGAGAGTGACTGCCATGGTGGCTCCTGGATGCTCAAATAGAGAACTTCCCTTAACAGGCATTTTTAAAATATGATGAGTTTATTTTTAGTGAGCAGAATTATTATTATAAGAGGTTTGGAGTAAAATTCTGTTTAAATTGATGACACAGTGCCCACTGACTACAGTGGCATGTGCCTCCAGGTCATGGATGGCATGGATTATATCAGAGGCATCAGTTACTTTTAAAGTGAAAATGTTAATCTGTACTGACCATTTTAACCCCAGCAGTTATTTTAAAGGTGAAAATGTAAAACCATATTGACCATTCCAACCGAAGAGTATTTTTTTTTGTGGTTGTATTGTCATAAATGAGATAAAATTTGAGTGTTTTCATAAACTTCATTCAGTGTAGTGAAAATGTAAACTGTTTGCAATGCAGGAACTAATTTAATAATAATTATTCACTTTCCAGTATGTGTGAGAGCAATATATGTTTTCTTCCTAGAATGAATTAAACAAACTGGGGACTTGAAAATAGGTTTCCTGCATCTAAGATGTGTATTCTCACTGTAGCAGGTGGTTTCTCTCTTTCTGGCCAATGACCACATTTTTTGTCCAGAAAGCCTCTGAAAGACATTTGCATGGAAACTTAACGTGTTTTTGACAAAAAGTTTTTGCTTTGTCAAATAAATGATTTCAAATGCAAATCATCCAGTCCTTGACTCTTCTAACAAAACATATATGAACAACTTTCCTGGTGTTGAAATAAGTAATGTTATTGGCCACATTTTCAAACGTAATCCCTGTAGAAAACAGGAAAACTGTAGGAAATACAAGGTTAGTGTTTTGAAATTCTTATCAAATTGAATGTCTCAAAAGTATGACACTAAAA
The DNA here is from genome assembly GCF_025592945.1 of Manacus candei. NCBI lineage: Eukaryota > Metazoa > Chordata > Aves > Passeriformes > Pipridae > Manacus > Manacus candei. The sequence goes on along the minus strand of NW_026138076.1, from coordinate 37,309,635 downwards.
GTAACTGACTGATTTTGGTAACATTCACCTAGAGTTTGAAGAGACAGATATTTTGGCGAGCAATTTAGACAGCTGTTAAGGGGTGGATATATTCTCTTAAGTGTAATCACCTGAAATTAAAGGCAAGGTTTAATTGCTGAAACAGAGACACCTTGTGCCACTTAAGAAACCCAGCTATATCCTGTCTTTCCTCTTGCTCTCTAGTAGAGCAGATAAGGTATTGAGCAGTGATGAATATTGTGGTTTGATTTTTGTTGTTTTCCTGGTTTCGTTTGCGTTTGTTATTTGGACATGCTGTGTCTCTTGGTAAGTTTTAAACTTCTTTGCAAGCCACTTGTTTATACTGTGCTGTTTAATTTTACCAAGGAATGTGACTTGTCTGGGAGGCTTTGATTGCATCATACAGCTGGTGACTTACAGTGTTTGGTTGCGACTTTTGAAGTGCTGTTCCTCTTTCTGCCAACCTTTGCATGGTTGTATAACATTAAAGCTAGTTCTTTGTGAAAAGAAATATTTTCCCCTGCATTTAAAGATTATAAGATGGTAATATTGGGGTAATTTTTTTGTATCTGAATGGTGTAATGTAGTCTTATTTTAAGCCCTAGCATGTGCGTTCCATTTACTCTCTGTTCTTCTCCTTGCTACTGGTACAGTTCAGTACTTTGATGGTTGGTAGTGAAATGTATTTGTATGTTTAAGGTGACCTTTTAATGCCTTATCATTTGTTTAGGAACCACAAAGTTTTCTCCTCATTTTACACAATTTTTTGAAAACAGGAGAAGTAAAAAGGTATCTTCATTTATTGAAACAATATATAGCTATATGATCTGGCTCTTAATAGTAGTCCAGAAAAGTTATGTCTCTTTACATGTGTAGAATAAGAAATCTATTTATTCAGGTTTCTTCATTTATCAGAGATTAATAAGAGTTCTGAAGGGCATTAGGGATGAAGACAATGGAAAGTGTCAGTTTTAATTCTTTTTAAAATGTTGAAAACCTAATCTCTAGGCTGTGGGTATATTGCATTGTTAGTCATGGGGAAAATGGATAGCAAAATGCCATTCGTACTTAAATGTCTTAGAGATAACTTTGACAATTTAAAAAAAACCCCAAACCCTGTAATTTTTAAAAAATATAAGTTTATAAACATTTTTAAATAAATGGATGAGGATATGATTTACTTGTAAATTTCTGTTAAAAAAAAGGGAGGGGCTAAAGGAAAAAAAGAGCACTGCCTTCATGGTTGAAGGAATTGATAATGGGAGGGGAGGTACAAAAATGCCTAAAAACATACTTAATCACTTGATTTTGTCTTAGTGAATAAAGAACTAAATACTCAGCAGATCATCTGACAGAATATCAGAGAGAATACATGAACTGAGAAAGACACTTTTTTTTTTTTTAGATTTGATATCTTCGAGCAAGGATGAATGCTATAGATGAGAAGGAATAGCAAATTTTTAGTTTGGATAATATTTTCAAAGTGTTTTAAACTTGTACAGCTATGTGGTGCACTGTTATGGGTAGCCTTCTGATAGTTGTGTAATTTTAAATGTGAGTTCTGAAAGATTAGATGAAGGTAATGAGGTTGTATGCAAGAAAGTTTTCTTAAGGCACATGTCTGATTCCCAGGTGCCTATCTGTAAAATCTGATGTTTGTTGGTTCTCGCAAAAGGCAGCTTTCCTTTGTGATAAAATGATCATTTCAGTTCATGGGATCTGGCTTTGTAGTAAATTTTGAGAAGTTTTTTATCTTGATATGACCAGAGAACATTGAAAATTTATGTCCAAATAATTGTAGTTTTTCATGAGATTGAGATTAGCAAGAGTTTGTGGATCAAGGTATGATCAAGGTATCTTTAAGTACAAAACTGGGGATCTGAAGAGACATAGGAGAAATCCTTTTCCATTAATTCTGAGTAGTTCAGTTCCTAGACAGCAGATGATGAAGTTCATTGAGGTCAGCAGCGTGGTTGCTCTTTGATAGAAATTGGGAATTACAGGGACCTCCTCTCCATCCCAACCAGGTCTTTACTCTTGTAGTATTTATTCTCACCAGTATTGTATAGTTCCAGTCCTCATTTCATTAAAGTCACCTTTGAACAGGCTTTCAGTCCCCTAAAGGTTCTGTTCCTCTGGTGTCTGATTATCTCTGTTTCCTGAAATCAACATGACCATTTTCTGTAATCCTTATAAGTATTTAAGTGAAGGGGAGAAGCACATAATGCTCCACAAGCCTTTACAGAGCAAAACTTTTTTCTGGTGCTTCTAACAAGATACCTAAATAGCCAGTTTATTTCAATAAATCAGTAAAAAGAGGAAAAGCTCAGAAAAAAAAATAGTTTATCTACAGCTGAACCAATGGAAAAATCATGAATAAGGAATAAATAATTCTTGCAAGCAGCATGACACAAATATTATTGCTGAAGTTTTTTTGTTTACTGTTCACTAAAATACCTATCACCTCACTTCTTTGACAGACTGCTATGTCTTCATCAAATTAAAAATGCTTAGGAAACAGAGACTAACTGGAAATCTGCAGTGTATAATTATGTATCCTAATAAAAAATAAGCAATAAAAGCATGAAAAAAACAAATAGGAAGAAAACAGGGGAGAGTGAATGTTTAAAATAAAGTAATTATTTGGCATGCCAGTGTTAAAGAACTTAGGAGTTTCACACACAAATTATCAACTTTTAGTACTGTGAGAGAAAAAGTTTAAAGATATTAAATATTGTTTTCATTCTGGTATTGCAGCTGATAAGTAGGATGAAATTGAGATACTGTTTGAGAGGGGAACTTGGACTGTAGTGTCACCTTACTAATTCTGAGTGATGGTTTGGATTGCTCTAGGTCAGTTTTCTTTGGTCAAATTTTCAATCTCTTTGTCTATAGGTCTTTCTATACTTACAAACTTAATAGGCCAGAACCTCTGTGCAAGCAGTTCTGCATGTGCATTTGCTGCTTTGTTCACAGTGAGCTCTGGTCGCTGAGCAGCACTGAGAGGAGGGATTTTGTCAAATTGACCACTTGAAGGCAAGTTGTCATATCAATACAGAATTAAATTTGGATAAGAAACGGTTTTCCTGTCCCATGGAAATGTCAAAAATTTCAGTACACTCTTGTGTTTCCTAGTAGGAAACAAGCAGATCATATTCTGTGTTATTTGGTCACCCCAAGCTATAAGCAGCAAAGTCTTTGGCTGTGACAGGAAGGTATTTGTCATGATTAGAAGTGACCAAAATGGTACTTGTGGCTTCTTGGTATCTTCATTATTTTGCTTTATGCTCTGCTGTATTCTCGAGGGTGATTCTTCAATTGCAGGTTGGTATATCTGTTGTTTATTGCCGTGTTTATAAACATTTTGAATGAATAATATGTATAGGCTTTTAAGTTATTAATCCTTTAAGCCTTTTGCTTCAGTCTCCTCTTTTGAATATCTTTATCCTTTTCTCTTCTACAACCACAGAATGGTTGATTTTAGTATTCTTCATTTCCATAATTATCCTTAGTGATGCGTGAGGATGAATGCAGGAAAAAAAAACTCACAGAATTATCTGTCCATAAATTAAACCAACGTTCTATTGAGCTTAATATGTTTTAGAAAGAGGTATGCACCTCTTGGACAGAAAGGGGTCTTTGGAGTAAATGAAATTAATTGGGAAAAAAGTAACAAATGTTATGAAGCTGTCTCTTTTTTTTTTTTTTAATGTATCAGTACTACAATCATATAAATGCTACTCACACATCAACTAGATATCTTCAGCATGCAAATTTGATGTGACTGATCATCATAAATATTAATTAATTCTGAGGTGCAGAGGCTCTTGCAAACACTAATGCTCATAACACTCCTATAGGGTGAAGAGGAATTATCTTCCTATCACAGGAAGACACTTGAGGTATTTGTATTGCTGATATTGCATGTTGTCCTGGTCTCAGACTGGGGAACGGATTCTGCTTTTTCTGGTTTCAATTTCCAGATATTAATAATTCCTCACTGACCTGTGTCTTACTCAAAGGGCTAATATTCCCAGTCAGAACAAGAATTCTGCAACTCCTTTACTACTCAAGCTGGGAAGCCAAGCCCACTCTGCAAACAGATCTCTTCATTCACAGTCACATGTAGGAAAAGATAATTTCTCTTTAAATAAATAAGTGGCATCTGAGGAAGATTTTTTTCTATTTTAAGATAACTTCCATTTCATTAGAGCATTAAACAGAGAAGTAATTCATAGTGTGTGATACTTCAGTTCTCTGTATAATACTGAAACTGCTTTTGATTATAAATAAGAGTGGAAAGATGAGTTGAAAAATAGTGTGTTTAACCTTACATCATACTATTGAATGGGAAATGTAGTGTGTTAAATATTTCTTTGTATATTTCTTTATTTTCTATTTACAGAGTCCTTCCCATCTCATAGGGAAATGAGTTTCTTTTTTTTATTTTTTTTTCCTGTTTTCTGTTTTTCCCTCTGGGAGTCTGTACACCAAGGACTTTAAGTGTTGAAACGGAAATGGCATGCATTTGCTAAGAAAATTTAGTGGCTACTCTGCCACAAGGAGATGAGGCGTAAGTGTCCATTGTTATTCAATCCCTTCTCTAATAGTTCCTTTTTTTTTTTTTTTGTGATTTATGGAAATCATAATTGCTCACCTGTACATAGGAATGTCTTGCACGCCTCCATGAATCATTAAAAGCAACTGAATCTAAGCAAGTGCTTGCCTCACCAAGGAACAGTTTTAATTTAAGTTAGCTTATGGGACATCAAATGTTCTTCTGTGATACATATAAGAGGTTGCTATTTGACTGTCCAATTGCAGCAGCTTCATCCTTTCAGGCTGTATTGGCAATGTGTAAAAAATAAACATAAGAATGTGGAGTGCAGCTGATTTTGTCAGGTTCTTTTGTGCCTCTGACTGTGGGCAATTTGTCAGGAGAAAAGCAAGAAGGACATGAGTGCAAGCGAGGTGGCATTTAATGCTAGTTAAAGCATAATGGCAGAGAAACACGTGGTCAAGAAACAGGGATTTTACTTCAGTCAAAGAAAAGATCAGATGCAAACAAAGCACCAGTTCTCTGTGTGTGATGATTCTGTAGGCTCTTGTGCGCCAGAGGTTTGGGGCTTGTTATTTTGCACAGCAAGAGTCAAAGGAAGCCTGAGCCCTGTAGTTCCAGTATTTCTGGGCAATCAACTGTGCCAGTGATGTCCAATTTAAGATGGGTGAATGGATGATCAGATGAATGGATAGTGTCAGATGGACCATGCCACTTCTCTCCTCTGTAATGAAGGAATGCTGCCTCCCTAGGTCCATTCCAAAGCCTAGGATGTTCACTGTGTATACATACGGAACTGACCAATCGTTCAGTCCAGATACATTTAACCTGACTTTTCTACATTGCAAAACATAAAGTGCTACCAGGGAAATTGATTAAAGGATTCAGCTGGAAAGATTCCCCTGCAGATATAAAATATATATAAGCTGTGCTGTGCAGCTTTTTGTACTTTTCAACCATCCCAGCCTACTCAGTAATTTTTTTATTTTTTTTTTTTTCAGTTGAGATGTAGTTTTCATAAAATCAGTTTAGGCTTAAAGATGGTTAAAGGAAGTTGGGTTACAGAAGTACTATTTCTTTAAATGAATCAAGTGACATCTTACTTTCTCGGTATGTGCCTGTTGTGGGAGTGAAAAAAAGCCACCTGACTGTCACACTGTGGTTAATGGAGCATTAGATTGTTGAGCAAAATTGAGCATTTGGCAGTGTAACCAAAATGTTTACAACCAAGATGTTTAGTGGAATTGGACAGTTGTTAGGTTAAATCAACAGAAGCCATCTTTCTTTGCCCTGCATGAGTTCAGTTTATCAGGTAGCTCTTTCCATCTGTTTGCAGTTTTTTCATGTCTTAAATAACAGCATGTTCATAATTTTGTCTTGACTCAGTTTTTTCTCTATGATATCAACTCCTCCAGAACAAAATTTTGCACAAAATATCACATGGCTAACACCAGAAAAGTATCTCCTCTATAAATGTTTTACCTAAAAAAGGGTTCAAATATAGTCTGTGATGTGACAGTTGATATTAGTCCTGTTTTTAAATTAAAATGCTGATATGTTACATGATGAGAAACACTGCCAGTATGAATGAGGATTCATCTTGGGCCACTTCAAAAAGATACCATGAAAAACATGAGCATCTTGGGAAATTCTACTGTGTTATACCAGCTTCTTGTAGATTGACTGTTACTCCTTCCCAGTCCTTTGGGCAATTGAATTTTTAAAAGTAATAATTTGGAGGCTTTTGAGAATTTTTACAGTGAGCTGATTGTGTTTCCTGGTGTGATTCTTTTGGCTGCAGCATAGGCTTGTCCCCAGTGGTGTTTATAGGAGTCTCCTGCAGAGTAGGTTGATTGCCACTTGTTACACTATCATTCAGCAAAGAAGTAGTTACTCAATGCTCTTGAAAAATTGTGATAACCGTTTCTGGTGTTAAATCTATTTGGCACTAGAATTAGTATCTATGGGTATCATGGTGGTATAAACAAATGCAATTCAAAGAACTTAAAGAAATTGCTGATGTTTATGCTGCAACTTTAGCTGTAAATTTATTTAAAAGTACTGTGTAAGGGTCTAACTTGTTAAATGACTACAAAAGAGATTTTAAAAGATCCAGACTGGTAGTCAGTTACCCAGGAACGTGACAATGTCGCAGCCTTAGCTCCATTATTTACTTGTAAGGATACTATTGTTCCTATGACAGCTATCATATTACTATGAAGAGTCAACTGAGAATGCACACTGACACTTTAAAATTTGATTTAGAAGTCCACATTTTAACTATTTAATTCCTCATCTTAAGGATGCATCAATGCTTGCTGGATTCTTGGTATATGAACAAGGATTCGCAGTTTTATAAAACATCCATGCTGCCTTCCCAAAGAGGTGGAATATGTCTACTTCTTTAATTTTGTTTTTGTGTTGTGTGAAAAATGCTGATAACACATAAATAGATGTGAGGATCATGGATCAATACCTCTATTATAATTTGAACAGAGAAGACTGGATAATCCAGAGTAGAATTTGATAATCCAAAATGACCTTGTTTTAACCAGAAAAAAAGTTGTTCAGTGAAGAGATGGAAAATACATCCATGTAGTTGATGACCTAGAGAATGAATTGTATGCTTGTCAATCTTTATTATGTGTGCGAAATTTTTAAGAGTACTTAAAAGAAAAAAAATCATTGCAACGATGTATATATAGTACAAATTGGCTGCCACGCTCTGTTGTGCAGACATGAAGTTGTTGGGTGGCTTTCTCAAGGTCATAAACCACCCAGGAGGTGTGAACCTCCCTAGTTTTTTTTTATAACAAATTGATTATATTTTTTCAATTAAAAAAAAAAAAGGTTTGAGAGTTTTTTAACTTGAAGTAACAAAATAAATGAAAGGGAAAAGTACAACATGGAGTTGTGACTTTATGTAAAAGCTTGTCAGTGACAGATCCAGATCTCATTGTCTTCCACTTTACTACTTGTTGCTTCCCTGGCTTAATCTCTTTTCAAACTTGGTATAATCTTAAACCTCCAGAAGAAGCAGTCACATTCCCAGCCTCGCTTCTCTTCTGTCATCATGAGTGTTTGTATGAGAGATCTCTGTTTTGGTTTTGCTCCACTTGCTTGCATAGAGGTGGAAAATGAGCTGGATTTGAGGAAAGGGCAGGACCTTGGTACAGGATCTGTTTATTCTAATAAATTATTAATTGAACTTTAAGCCCAAAACAAGTTACTTGCAGTAAGTGACATTAAGTTCTATTATTAGTTTAATGAAAAAGGCAAAACAAACACAGAACCCACCACAACTGTTTTCCTCATGTGACAAGATAGAGCAAAGTTTTATGAATGAAACAGCTTTCGGTACATCTGTAGGTGACAGTGATCTGGTCTGGTCAAGACCACATAAACATCCAGTTGCAACTAGAATATGCTGCCACTGAAAGGATAACCGATGGAGATCAAGGGTACCTGGAATGAGGACATAGTTTATCGGATGATGGGACTTCGTGGAGCTTCTCTGTGTACCAGGCTTACCCAAGAAGTGTTACGAGTAGCAGGAGTGGCATAGGTAAAGAGTTCTATTTTGCACCATGGTGTGATGGTTTTGTCTAGGGTAGAGTTAGTTTTCTTCAGAGTGGCTGGTTTGGGGCTGCGTTTTGGATTGATGCTGAACACACCATTGATGATATAGAGATGTTTTTGTTACTGCTCAGCAGGACTTACACAGAGCCAAGGCCTTTGCTCTTTTCGTACTGCCACACTGGCAAGGGAGCTGGGTGTGCATGAGAGGGTGGGAGAACACAGCCAAGTCAGGTGAGTCAAACTGGCCAAAGGGATATTCCACACCATATGACATCATGCTCAGTATATAAAGTGGGGGAAGAAGGACCAAGGGAGGGATGTTTGGAGGGATGCTGTTTGTCTTCCCAAGTCACAGTTGTGGAAGTGGAGTGTTATGTGAGAGGCTCAAACCAAACCAGCAAAGCAGGAAAGTTGTCTCCCATGGCACAGGGACAACTGAGAAGTGACTGTGGTTCTGTTCAGTTCTAGAAAACACAGAAATTTTCTGTACTTGAAAAATTATATGCTCGTTTTAATCCTAGTGGAGTTTTTTGGGTTGGGTGAGTTGAAGACCATTCAGACTTAATGTGGTTTTTAGAAAGTTTTATATAAAATTTATTTTACTATAAAGTTTACTATCAGGCTCCCTGGGGAACTGATTTCACCCTGATATCTACCCACCCACAGATACACATATACATTTCTTACAGACATACTTACTATAAACATACTGTCAATTTATAGCTGCTTTTTAAAAAAAAATTACACCTGCTTTTATTCAGAGCTACATCTATGTAGCTCTTGACAGCAGCTTCTCATCCTCTTTTTCTCCTTTGTTTCATGAGAAGAAAGGGCATTAAAAGAAAATAGGAGGAAAAGTAAATCAAATGCCAATCAAAGGTTCTTATCAAGAGCCCCAGAACAAGAAAAGATTGCGTCTGCCTGTGATTTTCGAAAAGGAGTGCTGGATTTTTCTTTCTCTTTCTGGATGTACAAAAGGCAGAAGATTGCAGGGATGGGAATTTCCCTTTGTGATTTACAAAGATGTGTTTAAATTACAACTAGTGCAAGCTTTGTGCTATTCCAGTAGTTTATTTATAGAGAAAGATGGCCTTGGGTTTAAGGTGCAAAAGTGCAAATAGGAGTATACGGAACTTCTGTCCCACAAACAGGGCATCTTCCTTGGGGAAATAATGTAGGTGATTTAAATTCTATCTGAAGAACTGCCAGAGTACATTTATTCATTTTGCTGGCATAGTGAGACTAATTTTATTTATCCTTTGAAGTACTCAGAAGGCAGCCATGGTATATGTGCAAAATATTAGTACTTGAAAATGTTCTAGATGCCAGAATATGTAAGAATAGGGACGTGAACATGAAGCTGCAGGTTGCATACTGAAAACTATGGGGGTGCTCATTCATAATAAGAATATTAATTCATATCAAATAGTCCACACTGGCATCTAACTGTTTGACTGTTATGAATGTTATAATTTAATTACCACTTTTTGGCAGGTCTGAGGATGTTTCATTGAACTGGTAAGATTAGATCTGTTATTCATGAAAGGAATGGGCAATGTCTTGCCTAAAAATACTATGTCTTGTGCTATGTCTTAATTAGTTTTTCCTATTATGAACTTAACAGAGCTTTAGAAGGGTTGACACCTTACATTACAGGAAACATGTTAAAGTCACCTTGCTCTAGTGGTTTTTGATCTCATGCATATGAGATTAAAAAACTGCATATTTGACAATTTCAGTGAAAATTAGGTTCCCCTCTAAGTTACATTGTCCCTAATAAATAAGTTTGGATCAAAAGAGCTGCTGTAAATAACATAAGATGAATACATTTTGCAAAAGGCTGCTAATCTTAAAAGTTTGTTTATTAAGTTCTTAGTAGTCATCTATTACATTATATACATAAAGTCTGAAAGTTTAGGATAAGGGTCTTTATCATTGAATTCTAAGCAACATTTCATTACCAATTATTCTCTCTTTAAAAGTCTCTTTCTGCTTCCCTCATATCACATTTCTTTCATGTTTAACAGATAATGAAATTGAAATTCAAATAATAATGAAAATGCCATTAAACAAGTAACTGTTTTCATCCCTTCCTTTTCTTGTCACCAAGGTGGATGAGAGGCTGGGAACAGACGGGGGGTAAAGATGTCATGTAATGGTAATGATGACGTAGTTTCATCTTTCCAGTTACTTCATTAAAAAAAAAAAAAAAAAACAACAAACAACTCACACCCATAAAACTTGGTCCTATTTGTTTCAGTAGAAAGTAAGCTCAGAGATGATGTTTCACTCAGAAGGGAAAGGAAGATAAAATTCCTATATGAAAAATGCGTACAACTTGACTAGACTGTCTTCACCGCCTGTGAAGACAGATTCACATACAAATTTTGTTACAACAGTAATTTCTTGCTCCTAAATACGTCTATCAAACTTTTGTAGCTATTAGAGCATGACAGCAATGTTTCAGTTAGTCAAAATTAAATTTTAGTAAAGCAATTAACACAATGGGGGAAAAAAAGACCTTAAATGTGTCGTAATAGAAAGATTACAGGTTTGATGTGATCATGCACTTCATAAGATATGAACACTTTTTGAGAACAGCAGAAAAGTAATAACTAGCAGGAAAGCTACAGGGCAAAGAGTAGTAGAAGATGCCTAAATCAGAGATAGCCACCAAATGGCTGATGAGCCATACCTTGCCCACAAGTCCAAACAGGAAGAGAAGGCTTGATGCTTCTCTAGCTCGCTGGCCAATCTGTATGGAAGCGGCATGGCATAGCAGTTCCAAAATGCTGATTTGACTGACATGTGGTGGACTCACAGGAAAAAGGTTAGTTTTCTGATACAAAGGTTATACTGAAAAGCAACTGGCTTTCTGCTGCAAAAGTCTCATCTATCTAAACTGTTGTGTAGGGACTGGAAGATGCTGGTCAGAGCTGAGGGCCCCCTGCAAACAGCAAAGACTAGACTCGGAGAAGGGGGATAGTAGAGACAGCTGGATGGGTTGAAGGACAGTGTCCCTCACAGTGGTTCTGTGGAAGCAGTTTTACTCTGGTAATTTCTGTTGAAAAGGCCTTGGCTACGTAGGAAGATAATTCCAGCTGGAATCTGTGCTAGCATGAAGATTTACTCATGGGCAGAGGATTTAGCAAGGTTCCTGTGACCTAAGCTGCAGGTTCTCTGATAGATGAGTCTTGTAGTTGCCATTAGTTCCTCCATTATTTGGAGTATGCCACCTGCTGACTATTGTGGGAAATGATAAGTTGTTCAAAATCCATCTGAATAAAGAGATTGGATCCAGAACAGAAAATGGCCAACCCTGTTCACAGCAGTTAAGGTTTAAAGGAAAGAGATTACTTGAAGTGAGGGTTTCAGCTAGCTGCAAAGCCAGCTGCTATGCTTTTCCTTGGTAAGTCAACTGCATACCCACGCCTGTCTTTTTCAGTTCTGTGTGGTGATGCAAAGGGAAGAAGAATCCTATCTTTCCCTTATAGTCACATCAACCATCATCTATTAAATCTTTCCAACATAGAGTGATGCCAAGTACTGTTAGCTTTTTGTCCATTCTCACTCAAATTACTTGAAATGCTTTTTTCCATACTAAGAACATAAAGATCTTTCTTAAACTATCTTATTTGACTATTCAGAAATCCAAATGAATTCAGTGTCCCTTTCCAGGAGCTTTTATAGTAAGCTTCTTCAGAAACATTTGTTTTCTCTTGCTCTTGGGAAAGCATGGTATTTGATTTGTGAAACTTCGCCTGTGCAAGAAAGGGTTTACCAGCAACGTCTAAGAAAAAAGTAGTTCTGCCTGATCAAATGAAAATCACAAGTTTTTTTTTCTAATCTGGAAAAGTACTTTTCCATGATTGGGTTTTCCACTGGGGAGAAAGGGGCAGAGAAGCTGAAGATTAATTGGATCCTTAGAGTCAGGCGTGCAGTTCAATGCTAAGATAAATCAGGATAATATAGCTGTGGCTGAAGTTTCAAGGTTGTCAGAAGTAAAAGAAATAGTTGGTTTTCTTACTATTTGGTTCCTCCCCCAGTCCATTTCTTGGTGTCTGTTAAATTGAAAAAAGCCTAAACATAAATTATTTGATTTCAGGAAGGACATTCTTTCTTAAATGTAGCACTTCCAGAGATGTAGCTATGTTGTTACTCAAAAGTGGCTGGGTTTAGCTGAAGTTTTCAGAAGTACCTAGTGGTGTAAGCTCCTTAGTTTTTGCTACTTAGCATAAGACATGAAAAGGAAACGTATTTTGTACTCAAATACCTAGTAGTTTCCTCAAGTCAAGTTTCTAAAGAATTGTTGTTACCTAAAATTAAAGATTGCTTAAAAGGCAGTGGTAAACATCTTCTGTACCAAAAAGAAATGCTGCTCTTCAGAGCAGGTAATGCTTGCTCTGGTACATAACACAGCTTTGTACAGAAAATTAATGTTTGCAAATTACAAATAGAGCAACCAGCTAAGGTCTTTAAACTGCCAAGAGTTTCTTACATTTCAGGTAGTTTATGAGTTTTTCTTTTAGGGGCTGCTCTGTGAAAACATTGTCAAAGGCCTGATTCATTTGAATATGCAAAAGTGCTTAATATCAGTTAAAAGCATTCACTGTGTGATGTCATTTGATGATAATTAAAAGGCTTACTGTACCTATGGTAGGTATTTATATAAGTGAAGTCTTTCATACCAGAAGTAGCTGTGTCATTTACACAGAATGTGGAGAAATAAAGTTGTCTGAAAAAAGAACTTGTGAATTGTACAGTTTGTAAAATGCACACCCAAACATGCATTCAAAGCAATATACAAGGTACCTACTTATTTTAATGCGTTAAATATATTTATGAAGAAATAATGTCATAAAAGTCTCCCTTCTGTTTGGAAAACTTGTTCAAGTCCATAGTCACTGTTGTACATATAATTTTCCTGTTTTGTAAAGCTACCACAATCTGTAAATCAGTCTCAACTTTTTATTTAACAAATTTAAGGTGCTGCTAGAAATGCCCATATAACCTGGATGCCCCTGTCAATACATTGATTTTACAGTAGTTCTCCCAAATGTATCTTTTGATCTTCATGAGGAGTTATTTCTATTCTTCTGATGTCTTGCTTAAAACATAAGATTTCTGCAGGTAGTCTTTGAAGACACTTTGCCATACTGGGCCCCTTGAATTAATAAATGTTTTGAAAAATATAACTTCAACTGCAGTAACTTCCTTTTATGGTATTAAAAGTAGGTTTAATATAAATATGTGTCTTTCCTTATAGACATGTTTGGGTTTATTAGTGCACACCTCTGGCATTTTCAGTGCTGGGGAAATAAAACCCAAGAGTTATTGAAAGTGTTTGAGGTATTGAAGTGCTCTTCACAAAGAAAGCAGCCATACTGAACAGCAATGTTTTCTTAAGGAATGGTTCCAGCTTTTGGAACTCGATACATAAAAGCAGAATTCACCAGAACTCAACAGTTCAACTAAAAATATTTTGCATATTCATAATATAACAATATTATGGTTGTGAATGGTTTGTAATAGTAATTATTTTCTTTAAAAAAACCTCTTGGATTTATCTAGCATCCCTTTATTATATGGCCATGTCACACTCAGAATAAAATGCAATAATCTGCTACCTTTGCTGCCAGTATCTTTATGTAGGAGTGCTGTTGTACAAACAGCTTAAAAATACAAGAGTGAAAGTGGTGTCATGCCCTCAGATATGTAGGGAAATCATTTCAACAAACTTGATATTCAGGATGAATAACCATCACATGGCAACGAGACAGTTTGGATATTGTGCCTCTGCCAAGTGAGTGTACAGTAATGAACGTCTGCTGAAAGAAAGCACGGACCTGTGATCCCAAGAGGAATGTTTGATGAATCTCAAGACCATCCCATTTGCACTTGAAAGATAAATCTGTTTAACCTTTCTGATAGGGATGCAGCTGCAACCTGGTATTTCAAAAAAGATACATGTTGGTTTTTTGTTTGGTAGAAAGTTACACAATTAATAGACCTTTGGGATATGATATTTTTTGAGTAATGCATAATAGGTGTTCTACACCTTGAGAACATAGTTGTACAGATGAAAGTCTGTCAAATCATCATAAATTTCTAAAGACTTCCAAAACCAAAAACTATGTTCAGGAAGTGCTTGGAGTAACAGTCTAAATGAGCATAATTTCTTTTCATTAGTTTCCTGATTAGAATCAGATAACTTTGACTAAATAAATTTCTGATTTTTACTAAAACTTTTCAAAATGCTATCATGAAAGATGAATTCCTGTTGTATTTGTTGTATATGCATACTGGCATTTTCCTGGTTTGATCTTGTGTTTATTACAGCTTTATTAGCTAAGGCCACACAGTATTACTGCTTTTTGAGAAGCTGAAATTACGTATTGGAATTATATATTTTAAAATGTTTTATCGAGCAGTTGAGTTATAAAGTGTTTTTTATATGTACTTTTAAAAACACTTAAGCTGTAGCTCCAAAAATGAAAGGTCTAAGTTTTATGCCTGATCATAAACTAGTACATTTTATAAACTAGTTGACATATTTTATGTCTGACTATAGCAGGATGTAATCCAGACCATCCCTCACTGTAAAATGGTACTGCACTTAATCTGATTTGCATGGTATTCTTTCTTAGAAGTTTACAGAAAGCCATTCCACCATCAATGTGAATCAATCTATAAATCCTCCTCACATTCTGACAAGGGGTACCTTCCTGAGACAGTGTGCTTTATGAGGTAAAAACCCTACCTTAACTATTAGATACATACTGAAACCATCAAACTTCCTTGTCCTGTCTTTCTGGACTGAAATTCCATATCTTTGGAAGTCTCTTAACCTTTTAATTACAATAAAATTCACCACATTTTTAGTGTGAAGGGAAATAAACATTTGTATCAGCCTGCACTGTAGGCTTTGAGCTCTGGAAACCCTAAATACCCAGGCATGTAGTCACTCCTTGGAGTAATGTCTTCCCCCACCCCACCACTCCCTGTTCTTAGTTGCTGTACATTTTCCATGCCTATGCACCCTTTGATTGCCCTCCCTGTAGAGTGTGCTCTGGACTGCAGTATTCCCTTTCCTGGCTCTCTTGTCCCTGCAACAAGCTCTTACTGAGCTTTGTAGTCATGATTCTCAGCTGTGATAGATGTAATTTGAGTTCAGCAGGCTAAGTGGGACCTCTTCTAGCCCATAAATGCAGTGAAATTAGTCTCGCCATCCTTGCCAGCAGCCTGAATGAAACCCCGCAAACAACACAAGAAGAAACATTTTGCTTTTGGTTACAGCTGGAAGTGTTTTGTCCTCTGTGTGTAAATTAACCAATTTTGCTAAGTGCTCTTCTTGTCCTCTTACACTTTCCCTTCAGCAAATTACAGACTTAAGTTATTGATTGATTCAGTTAGAAGACCTCTTTAATCAACAAATTTTTACAGTTAAAATGCAATCTGTCAATTTTTTTTTTGTACTATGCTTTTAAAAATGTCTGAAGTGTTGTTGAATAATCAGAAATCTGAGGATGGAAAGCCTTGAAGTTTAACTGCTTGAATAGTTTTGTTAGATGAGAGATGATAAACAATGACTTTTGCCTTCTAATATGATGAGAGCCAAGTACAATGGTGAGAATAAGCCATACTATCCTGGCTTTGAGCAGTGGAAAACTTGAGAAGGGAATAAAATGAGGTGTGGTTTCTTTCTTGGTTCTTAGGCTGTGCATCTCAGTACTATCTTCTGATAAGTTAGGTGGCTCTTTGTCCATTCTGTGTTTAAAAATAAGCCAGATACTTTCTTATAATAGTTTTCCCTGCATTAAAGGAGGGGGAGGGAGTAATCAATATTTTAATTTATTTTCTATCACAAAGGTTATTATAGTGACATAAAGCAGAGAGAATGTTTCTGTCAGTGCAAAAATAATACCATCTGGTATTTAATTTTGATTATTATATGAAGCTTAGCGTAAATTTTTATGATTTTCTGTCAATTATGTCTACTGATATACACATTCCTCCATTAAATTCCATTCATTATGATTACCATTCTGTTGATACTGAAATAGATACTATATAAAGTTATAAAACATTTATGAAATCTTACCTAGTGAAGCTTGTATGAGTTGGTGATCCATCCTTTCTGTCTTAGGAGGATGAGCACAGTGCCTGGCTATTTTAAGACATAGATTGAATTGAATAGGCATAGATCAAGTGCTCTGTCAGGTACGTGTGGACTGTCTTTTATCTGAATCCAGAGACTGAAAATTATACCAAAATAATATATAGTGATGTAGTGGTTTGAGCATAGCATTGCCTGGGGTACAGGAAAAAAAGAACAACCTGAAAAATATTAGGCTTATTTGCCATTCCATCAAGCCCTACACTTTTCATGCAGCATCCAGAGGTATGGCCTCCTTACCTGCTCATGCCACATCAATTGCTCTGGCCTTTTATTTTCTATCTGTAATGTTCAGCTTCCCCTGATGGGAAATGATCCTTAGCTTATGTTCCTGTGTTAGATGCACTGTCTACTCAAGGTCCAGTCAATCTTTGGGTTTTTTTTCCTGACTCTTTAAAATCTTGTCTCCTATAGTCTGTAAGATCAAAATCTTCTCTCTATCCTTTGCTGTCTTTTCATTGATTTGAGTCTCTTTTTCTGCTGGAACAGCAATTTTTCCAATGGGGCTGCCTCTAAAAATTATTGAATACTTAGAATTTTTCAGCTATGGGCATTTCTTCATACAGCCCTGACTTCCTTGTTAAGCCATTATTTCTTCTATATGACTTCTGCAGCATTGCATGCCTTTCCAAGGCAAGAAGGAAAGATGAATAGAATACTGCACCAAGTCTTTCAGCAAATTACTTTCTTACACATCAAAAGTTTAGACATTGGATAAAACATTCATTTTAGGTTCTTGTACAAGAAAATCAGATTCTGTTTATACATGATATGACACTATTTACATTACTGAATCTGTTCTGGTTTTGATTATTGTAAATTGTAGCAGAAGGAAACATTTCAGATTTTCTGGGGCATTTATTCTGTTTATCTTTCATTCTAATCATATTTTTTATCAAAAGCTGTAAACGTTTCTTCCACTGTTTTTACTGACTCCTTCTAGTTTAATTTTTCTTTCATGATTTTTCTTATTTATTCTTTCATCTAATCTTCTTTTCTGTCTTACTTAATCAATTCTTTTATTACATTACTCATTTACCCTTTCACAGCTCCTCCTTCCCTCATGGAGCTGGAGGTTTGTGTCACCACATACACAAACCTGGGCACTTAATTAGGCTTCTTGGTGAGTTGGGTCTGCTAAGCAGGGGAAAAAGCATCACTTGCAAAATAAGATTAATCCTTTCTCATCCCAGTTTCAACCAGCAGGTTTTATCAGGCTCTGGGAGGCCTTGGATAAGAAACTGTTGGAACTGGGCCTGAGCTTATGTGTAGGTAGCCTTTAGCAGCTGCTCATGGAGCTGATTAAAGATTTGGGGCATAGAAGCATCTATCCTGGTGTACAACATTGACCGCCTGCACTCCTCTGTGAGGGAACAGCACAGCACCCCTGAGGAATACCCAAGACCAAATAAGCAAATGTGTTGTCTAGAGCAATATAATACTGATTGCTGCATCTAATTGTATAACAAGTAGAATAGCATAATATCCGTTAGGATAAGTAGGGGTCAGTATATGAAATAAATGAATAAGAGTAAGTTAAAAGGGCAATCCTCACTTAATGCATCACCTACATCCAATAAGAAACTGCATAGAGGCTTTTTTTTCCTTTTTTTTTTTTTTTTTTTCCTTTTCAGGAATTGTGGAATTTCAGTTACAGCCACTGGACAGGATTGTATTAAAATGCATAAATTTCTACTGTTTCTATAATAGGTTGCACTCTCTAGAAATAAGCTGGTGTATATAAATTTTCCTGTTCAGTTTTGTTATACCTATCTCATATATATTGAATTTAGCATTGAGAAAGGTGATTCGGCCAGCAAACATCTTGTGCAGCAAATGGTTCTTTTGCTAAAAGATTAGAATTTTACTTACTTCTGGTGACAAGTTTAATGCCTTCTGATCTCATTCCTACTTAATACACATATACTACTTTGCTTTTAATGGACTGGGTTATAAAGGCTAATAGCATTCCTAAAGCTTTTTAAAATAGCTGATTTGTGTCAGTGCAGAAGGATTTTAATTGTTGTGAGGTTTAGTTGAAAGCTGACAATAGCGCTAAAGAGTAAATAATAATTTGACTTTACAGAGTAAAAATAATTATAAACTAGTTGGGCAATAAGATGTCTGGCAAAACCACATGTTACTCTTGTGGAGAGCAAAATAGGAGTTGCCCGCATTGATCTTCATGATACTATAAGCTGTTGTGTTTCTCCCAAAAGCTACTTCTTTCTACTGAATAAAAAAAAAATAAATCTATGCTTCTGTTTTAATGAAGAAAGTCTACTCTGTTGTTTTCATTCTATTTGATAGCTCTGTAAAATTAGTCTGGTTTTTCCTGGTTTTCTGAAGTCTGAACTCATCCCTCTGCAGGATATAAAAAATTACTGTTCACTCCTGTAGGTGAACACAGACTTACTAGTTTGCATAGTCCCGTTAATCTTCATAACACCTGGTGGTAGTGTGTGCCTAACCTATTACTTGTTTAGAAAATACGTAGGGCAAATCATCCGTCTTCATACAACTGTGGGGATATATAGAGGATGATGATCTAATTCCATGAATATTGTGGCAATATATAGCCTTTTGATGAAGGGGCAGAGGGTGAATTTTGTGCAGAAGTAATTGTTTTGTTAGTGATAATGCCTGCAGCGGTGTTCACCCGGACATGATCTGCTTCTGTGTACATGGAAGGAAGGGTATGCTGCAGCTTTAGTGGTATTATGTCTGGATACTACATCTGTATCTGTTAAATATACAGGCAAACTTGTTGCACCTTAAAAATTCTCAGTTTTTCACTGACAGCAGAAAAAAGGTTAAATTCATGGCCTTTGCTTGGTTATGTTTTATTTAAGCTTATTAAAATAACAGTAAGTTTTCTAACATTTTGCTACTTGGTTCAATGTGTTAGCGTATCCCATATTGGATGTAACTGTCTTCTTTGTTATAGATTACAGATGTGGTGTTAATGTTTTCATGGCCTTTTGCATGAGTTCTTGTTTTATATATGGCAGACAGAAGAACAAAAGCAGTGTCTCTTTATACCATAAAGGAGATATTCTTTTGGAGATACCTTTCAATGTGGCGAAAACTTTCTGCGAAAATGAGTCATTCAATCAACAATTAAAGTAAATTCTAATATTTGCTTCAGAGATTTAACCCATGAGATAGTGTTCAATATCATCTTTTAAAGATCAGGACCTCATTTGGACAATTGTTTAATCATATATAGATATGGAAGTAATCTCTTTCCCTAGTTTAGAGCCTTAATTAAACTACTCATCTGCAGTGTGAAAGGTGCTGAAGGACAGTCTCCAGGACTCTATGTCATTTTCTAAGTCACTCTGTAACTGTTGTCATAGGATTTTCACACATCTAAATTCTGGAGTGGGGGTGATGGGAGTCAGATGAAACCATGCATATTACCACAGCAAACTTCACACTTGAATGATTTTTCTCTACTAATTTTAGCTAAAACTTCTGCTCTTTTTACTGCAAAGTCAGCCATTTTATATTTCCGGGGCTAGCATTTGACTTTTATAGGACAGAGTTTAATACAAATGATTCATAAATATAGCAACAGCTGAGAAATAATAGTTGAGTCTAAATTCTGTTTGCCTTTCTGTCAGACTGAGGATTTTTGACAAGTGTTCAAAGCACTGACAGTAGCTGATACACTCTCAGTGAGAGTTTACCAGTACTCTGTGCTCATCAGCTAGGTTAGCCCCAAGAGCCATCAGCTTCTTTCGTTCCCATTTTCACTTAGTCTCCCATCAAGAAATTTAACTGAGAAGGAAATAACCCTCTTCCACCTCTGACTTTCTGATATAAGGTAATTGTTTTGTATAATTTGAATGGAGCAAGAAGACAAGAAACTTTGAAACATGATAACACACAATTAGCTAAATGAGAGGGAGTGTACTTCATGTTAACAGTTATTAAACATATATATGTTAGAAAAATCAGGGTCCAGGTTAATGGGCATAATCTCCTTTTTTATTTTTAACCACGTAAATATGTGAACTTTAATATTCCAGCCTTATTTTGCTGATTGTTTTTAATTAGTTCCGTTAGTTTAGTCTCTACCTCATTATTACTTTTCATGGATGGGGCTGATGGTTGAGTTCAAACTTTTTAAAAAATGTGTGCAGGAGGAGTATGAACTGTAGGACAATAAGTACTCCTTAAAAAATTAATAAAGGTGAATGACTGAGATCTTGTACATCTTTGGAGTCCCAAAGACTGAATTTGACATATAGATTGATACACGAGTGATGTTATTTGATGAGTCATTTGTCATAAACAGGTTATACTGCTGAAAAATTTAGGTTTATTTTTCATGAGAGAAGAATAATATGATTGATGACACAGTTTTTCATGTGGATTTCAAAAAGACATACTTGAGAAAATATAATTAAATAGACTGCAATCAATGAAGGGCTAATAACATACTAAAGAACTGTGTTACCATATTTAAAAAAAATTGTGATAGGTTATTTAAGCTGAATATAACTAGAAAAACAAGGAAATTAATTTTTACATTAATTTATAACTTAAGTCAGTTGGGCTTTGCTTCTTTAAATACTTATTCATAAAAAATGATAGTTTTGATTAATGTGATTGGTCCAAACATAGTGAAAGTTGCCATTATTTTCAGGATTTTTCTTTATTCACATGGTACTTAAGATTTTTGAGTGTTTTCTCAAAATTACAACCCTGTTGATTTTCTGTGTCAGGAACCCAAAAAGTGAAGGAACTGAAATTTTAAGTTTGTTTTTTGGGGACTTGTTTTGTTTGATTTTTTTTTTTTTTTTAATAAGTGTAGCTCTCATGCTTCTGTATATGCAGATATAGTTCTGAATATCTGGAGAGTCTTATTGCTGTTAGTTTTTTAAACCAAACCAAACCCATGGTTCTTGTGTATGTGGCCTTTTGTTGCACTGAAAGTGCATGTTAGAAGTGTAGCTGTGTTTTTTCCACAGCTAAACTGACATAAATAGAATATTCAGTGGTGGCAGGGAGCAGTACTAGCATAATTTACTGATTCAATGACCAGTTCAACAGGGATTTTCAAAGTATTTTCTTCACACATAAATTCAGATTATTTTCCTTCTATGTCTTTATTGTATACAACATAGTAATTTACAAAACATCTAAACAACAGGTTTGTCATAAGAACTTTATGTATTAGCTTTACAAATGGTTAGGTTGTGTAGCCTTGTAATAATAAAATGGAAAGTACACAAATCAGTCCTGTAATGTCTCAGAGAACTGTTTTGAACAGAACTTTTAGTATGTTGAGTGTCCTTTCAAATAAATGGACAAACCCCAGCCTTTACATTAATTTTGTATTAGCAAGGGCTATTTTACTTCAAATTTGGAGAGGATCAACTCCAAGCAGGTCTCTTTTTATGTTACTGCCTTGCTTGAGATTTGATTTTAATCCTAGTTTCACCCCACAGCTCCCAGAAAACTGCAAATATGATGCAAGTGAGAAAAAGATGAGGTGACAGTAATTTGGCAGTCTTCAAAATGTGCAGAGTGATCAGTCTGTGTGGATTAACTAAACTTATACCTAGCTTTATCCTACATACATAAACAAGGGTGATGTTGAACAAACTTTACCTGAACAAATTAACTTGTCATATCTGGCATGTCTGAAATTACTGAGTTTTCAGTAGCTCCCGTAAATCCACTGTGTACAGTTGTCAGATGACTGTGCCAAAGTCTTGCTCGGATCCTCCCACCTGGATATGGAAGGGGGTAGCTTGGTGTGGTGTGTTTGTTTTGCTTCTATTTTTACTGTTTCACAGCTTAAACTGCAGAAAATGTTCCTCCTTGCGGTGGACTATTAAAATAAAAAAATATTTCCCATTTCACATGTTGGACTAGACATTCTAAGGATACTGTTGGCCCTCAAAAAGATAATATACAAGAGGGAGAAGCATACAAATACTAACTGATTGGGAAATCAGTATTAATCACTCCTAAAATAAGAAAATAAGACCTGCAAAAATCCCTCTATCTATTTCAATTATTGGTAGTAGACCCAGGAATCCTGTGGTAAATATTTTCAGTCTTGGGTTCATCCTTCCCCCTCTCAAGTATCTGGAAATCTTCAGGGAATATAAAGTCCTGGGCTCAGAACCAGCATGGCTTGGGAAAACTATACCAACCTTAATTATGCCTGATGCAGGTGTAATACAGGGTAAAGAGGATTAAGGGGTCTGAGAGCAGTAACAAGCAAAAGATAATTGAGTTATGGTCATGGCAACAAATGAAAAATAAAAAAATGTGAGGGTTTTTCTGAGTTATTTTCACTGCACTTTTTGTTCAGCTTCCTTTTTTCTGAGATTCAAAAAATGACCTGTCAGAAGCCTTTTGTAAGACTTATTTTATTAGTTCTGTAAGCCACAGTGCAATAACAACAACTACCTTTAGGATAATAGCACACAGAACTGTAAAGAAGGCATCCCAAAAACCTGTGTGTTGACTTTCTTTATTTGTTTTTATTAATCCTCCGTTTCTGATACTTACATGTACTGTATTTTCAACAGGAATGTGAAAATATCTGAGAGTCAGATGCTGCTGCCCTGTCAGTCTTAACAATATCATACTCAAATAATAACTGGTGGAGCCATTTGCTGGGGGGGAAATGTTGCAAAGCTTGTGCAAAGGACTAAGAGACACAGAATAACAATGGACAGTTGCTCTGTCTTGTAGTCATAAAGAAACCTACTCCTTTGCACTAGAAAATTCAAGAGTTACTAGCAAGTTGTTTGTGAAAATGTGAGGAGAAAGAATTGCTTTGAGGTAGTGGGTGTTTGGAGTAGATGAAGAACGTAAGGCATGAAAATATAATGGTATGTTTGAGAGATGAAAAGTGATTTTATTGTACATTGTTTAATTACCTCATGTATGGGGGGGATTCTTCCATTATGCTGCTCTAAAACCATCTGAAAATTATCTTAAAATGGAAATAATTCCTATCACTAAACATATGCTCAGCCTTAATTTTCCATACTTCATTCTTATATGCTATTGAAAAATTTGATCATCCATGATCTTAAAAAGTATTAATTTATACTATAGTTTCATCACTTGTTCTGTTCATGAATAGAACAGAGGCATTTATAAGTATTTCCTTAACATTTGTATTAACACAAATACCAGACTCTTGATTAGTTATATAACTTGATAATACTAAGCAATTTATTCAAAATACAACTAATCAGGAAGGTAGGGCTTAGAAAGGTTTACTGTTGCTTAGAGTGAAAGAGAGTGTAATTAGAATGATAAAGTAGTCATGATTGGAATAAATTATTGAGGTTACAGAGATTAGACCTTAAACCATTTGATTAATGTTTAGGAGACATTGAATGTAAATATGTGGCAGGCCTTTAGTCATTAAAAAGTGGATCCTAGAATGTAATCCTTTCTTCAATGGGACTTTTGCAGACTGAACAAAACTCTTAATGCTAACTTTCTATTTCTCTCCTTCCAAATCTTCTGCTATTTTACCTAGGTATTTTTACTTGTTGTTATTTGCAAAAGTTCTTTACCTGTTGTTTATCTGCAAATTACAATTACCAAAAAATGTGTGGAAATGTGTTTGCTAATCTGAAGAATGACTGGGAAAGAGGCCCACATTTTTCTGAAGAAAATTCAGTTAACAATTAAGATTTTCTTTAAAATATTTGAGTCATAGTTAATTTGCATTAGGATTTATTATCTGAGCAAACCTGACCTATTAAACCTTCTAAATCTATTACTGTCAGTTAATTTCATGATTACAGGAAGAGCACATGGTGTGCCGTAGCAACACAGCTGTTCCACCAAATTTTTAACTTGAAATCACCATTGTGAAGTTTATCACTGAATTATTAGACATGATAAATTATTTTATGCTAGCCATTCTCATGTCCATCTTTTTAGTATTTTCTTTGTCATTATAAGTGTCTTTGGCCTTACAGGCTAATGAAAGGTTCTCGTATCAAGTCTGATTACCACTCTAATGTTTTCCAGGCATGCTTGGTGATGAGTTTGACATATGAAACAATTTCCTACGGTAATAAACCTAATTAAAGTGGGCAGTCATCCTCACATCACTCTTTAATGAATTATAATGAGCTCATTAATCTATCTAGTCTTGCTCACCACATCTATTGACTAAGCTTCTCTGGTGGTACGTAAGGATAGAACACTTACCCGGGAAAAAAATGGACACTGAAATACATCTATTTTCCCTTTTTTGAAAAAAAGCCAGGAGACAGCAGAGGTATTGCTGTAAGTCAAATATGCTTTTGAATAATTAAAATGAGAAAGGGTAAACAGCTAAGACCCTGTAACTGTGGTGAAGGAAGAATCATACAGGCACTTAACTAGGTGTAATGTTGCGCTGCAAGTGACAGCATAATTAATGCTTCTGTGACACACACATATCATGTATAAAATGACTTACAAAAAATATTTTAGTAACTGGATCCCTGGGGAAACTGCCTAAAGAAAAGAACATCAAGCTCTTTTTTGGCTGAGTTTCTTGGCATTTTTTTTTGTTTGCTCAAAATGAGCAGAGAAGAGGTTGTAAGGTTAGGTTTACCAATTCTGTAATGACAAATATTGAAGAATTAAATAGTAAGTCTTAAAAGTGGAAAGAGGTGATTCATGCAAATACACATCTAGAAGAACCCCTTATTTTTCTTAGATTATAACCCTGCAACTTTCCCCGTCTGTAGAAGATAAAGTCTAGTAAGAGCTAATCACAGCTAACCTATGAAGTTACCTAGTTCTTATTAGCATTTGGATGCTTTTAAATCAAATCCCACAGGCATAATTAGAATGCTATTACCAGGCAAATTACTCTTTAGTTTACCTCCGTTTGTGTCATGTGTTTTAATATTAATAAAAAGTTCTGCAGAACATATGCTCATAAGTGTATGCAGAGAAGGTAAAGCAGATATGCTGTTACAAAGCAGAAGCAGCAGCCATATTCCATAAATTTCCATTGGTGTCTTGTCCGCCACAGTGCTGTTTTCTCATTGTGCTGTTTTCTCATTTGTAACAAAGAAGCTTGAATGATGTTCTACTTGAATCAGGAGTTCATTTTATGCAGACTGTTGAGATTTTGTTTCATTTTCCTGTGGAGAGAAAATGTGCAGGCAGCTCAGACAGTCTTCGTGATGGGTGACCAGAGCAGCTGCAGTAAATGCAGGTGACTCAGGTTCAAGTCCCTGTTGTGATGAGGAAGCTCACGTGTCTCCATCCACCTCCCCCTCTGCCACCGAAGTCATGGGCAGGCTATTCTTCCACCTCAATGGTACAGAAACATTTTGCCCCTATAAGGTTCTTTAAAACTGATGAATTTTTATTCGAAGCGGTCAAGGGCTTTTTCTAATCAAATAAACACTTTAAAGTGAGGAAATGCATTGTTATAAAATCCCCAACTGGCTTCAGTCTAAGTGCTAATCTGCTACTTGATTGCAAAGAAATAAACAAAAGATGTCTTTACTTCATGGCCATTGTGTTTCCCATGGTATCTTGGCATTATTAGGGTGTTTATTTGTCTGGTTTTTACAGAGGAACGTTTTATCAAGACTGATAAATTTATAGTGCTTCTAAATACATTTTTAGTTCATTTTTAGGAAAAGAACAGTATAGTTATACAAGTCTTGCATAAAAATACTTGAAATATTCTGATTTAAAATGTAGAGGGATATCAATATCTATAAAAAAACCAAACAAAACCCAACCCTTGATATTTCTGTTATTTTATGCAAAGAATTTTATTTCTGCTTGGCTTAGTGCATTGATTTATCTGTTTATGTGGTAGCCTAGAAACAGTGAGAGCGGTTCTGTATTAGCATGTTTGTTATGGTAGTGAGTGATGTACTGATTAGACTGTACTGTCTTCTATACTGGACAAACTGGTTGGTATTTATAGTTGGTATTGTATTGTCTGAGAAGACTTAAATTCTGTAGTATCTTTGTAGTTATGCTATCATAGGACAATTATCTTTTGATAGCTGAATTGTGTTAGTCTAAGTTACTTGGCAAAGCCTTTCCTGTTTGGTTGTTTGCTTCTTTTTTTCTCAAAAACTCTTTAAGATTAACAAGTCTCACCTTTTGTAATGACCATAATATCAGTCTGGAAATCAGATTTTCTATATATATACAAAGTTGATGATATTCGAAGATTGATGTAGCTGCATAAAATTTTCCGTCAGAATGTCCCATTGGTTGAACAAAGGTTTATTCTCAACTGAAAAATGCATTTTTGTTTAAGGTCAGTAAGTCATGAGTATGCAGTTTGTGAGGGAGTCACGCTGAATGTATAGTCTAGTTAAGTCAATTGACTTTATACATGTGTACTTGGTGTGAAGTGTGTTCTCTGTAATTCAGAATCTATTCTTTCCTACTGATAGGAAGAGATAAAACTTCAGTATTTGTAGAGAAGCAGTGTGTGTCAGAGCTTAGTGTACTAAATGGCAGTAAATGAAGATATACAAAATTTTTTATTTAGAGAAACAAATCTGATTGTGTTTAGCAAGTGTGTTAAAGGCAGGAAATCCTCATGTTTTATATGTGCAAATTTTACATAAAGTGTAGCAAGGTGTTCTGAAATATCAAAATGAATGACAGCTGTGCATCATTTTGCTATTCATTGCTATTTTCTTTAAAGGGTCAGTAATATTATACAGTGTGTTTATTTAAATATTTGAAAGTCTTTAAGCAGTAGCGAATTAGAACCATTAAATATAGTTTGAGAAGACATCATGTTCTCTACAATACATCTTCATGATATAAAAATAAACTGTGGTACCTCTGGGGTCTCGTTTTGTCTAAATGTGAAAGTCTCTTTCTTTCCTGTGTTACAGCTGTGGATCTAGTAAGCCTTTTGGAATGAGTTAGATTGGTGTAAAAGTACTGAAAAAATTGCCAAAGCAAAGGTATTTGTTATTTGCACACAACATCCATATGTGCAAGCATTTGTATATTTGATCCTAAAGACCTTACTGGAATTACACGTTATTTTCATAATTATAACCTCAAGCAGAGCTGGCTGGATCTCTTCCTTCTTATTCTCTTGAGAGGATTTAATAAGATTACTTCTGTTAATTCCAATGTGCTTGGAAGATCTCAAAACTTACTCATTGTTTCCCTCCCCAAATCATCTTCAGCAGTCTAAAATTATTTTTATATAAAACAGTAATGGTAAAATATGTATTTTGTCTTGTGATTATTGTGTACAAGATGTTGTTTTGTTTCCTCACAGCTGGAAGAGTTGAAGTCACTATTTCCTAATGCTCCCCTTTTCCTCCTGTCTGAAGCTTTCTTGTGGTTCCAGAAAGCAGGACAAAGAATATTTTAAAGCTTAAATGTTGAATTCAGCCTAAAATAATGGAAATGTTCACATTTTCAAGCTGATAGTAGAAGACTACAGTGGATTGATAGGAGACTTCAGCTCGGTGGCCTGTGCTTTTTTGGAGCTAGAAGAAATTTTTCTATTCATCCCAGCGCAGCCAGGATCCAACTGGGGCTCATTTTGTTCTGTTTAGGCAAATGAGATTTTGTGTAGGACATTATTCTCTGAATATGAAGAAATACATTTACTGGTATGGCAGTAATGAAACTTTTACAAAAATGCTGCCGTTGGCAGATATTTTTACTTTACTTTTTTGGCCTGAATGTTTTTTGTCATTCTACTTGGCAGAAAGAAACTGACATACCAATAAAAAAGTGGCTGCATTTCAGTTCTGAGTGAAATTATATTTGTACAAAGTTATAGACGGATTCACATGAAAGATCTATATGCATTACATGATTAATAAGGTTGTTTGCATGTAAGAGTGTGAACAGGTTTTGGTTTTGCTGATTTGGTTGGTACTAGGAAAGAAAATAGAAATGAATAGCTTATTTTTTCCCTGATGATAATGAGAGTTAATAGAATATTAAATTGCTAAACATTATGGTTGCAAACAGACAAAACCCCACCCTGATTATAGAAGGTTTTCTACAAGTTAATAAGTGCAGTGAAGTCTTCCAGAGAATTTGCAATGCTGAAAGAAAATTGATGGTTGAAGAAGCACTCCTGGCAAATAAGATTATTGTGGGGAAGAAGAAAAAAAAGTGTTTGTTTTCATATAAATAGATGCACCAGTAGCACTGGGAGAACTAGTCCAAGGGATGAGTCTTGAAATGCTAGTTTAAGATGTCTGGGAGTAGTAATGTAACAGCACAGAATAAGAAGTCTCTTCCACTAGCTACTCATTTGAAGTATGAAACTGATAGGAGAAATAGTCAAACTGCTAAATCTTGCCTGTTATCCCTTTTTAGTAAAAGGATAGAGGGAAATAAGATGACAGGTTTTTGTTTGTTGGAGTTTTTTTAAAAGTTATTTTAATTTGACTTTCTTGATGATTAAATTAGTAGAAACTCTTCTGGAAAATAGATTTACTTGGACCGTGAATGAATATAATAAAGGGGGGAAAGCAGACCTGACTTCCTGAGATCTTAATCATAACAGAAGTCTACTGGAAGAGTCATCAGCATGTGAATAAGGATGATCTGTTTTTGTAGTTAACTTAATTTCCAAAAACTTTTAACAAGGCCCTTCATCAAAGGCTTTAAAAATATAAAAGGAAAATCTTCTCTTGGATTAATGGCAGATGAGGTGTAGAGTACAAAAGACATGAGTAAGTAGTCATTTATTAAAGGAAGAATTATATTTCTAGATGGTCCAGAGTAATCAGAATTAAAATGGGGTATGAAATGTTGCAGAAAGATTTCATCATACTAAATGATTTAAAGATGAAAGGCAGTTGAGATTCAATGTCAGCAGACACAGTGGAGTACCCAAGGGAACAACAGTCCTATTTTTCTAAATGAAGAACGAGAACTTCTAGACATAGTTCCTCAGAAAGACTTCCTTAATAATTATTAAAATTAAAAAAAGAAGTACATACAGTTGAGCCATTATTCTTGATAGTTCTTACAGCATTCTTGACGAATTAGGTAGAGGGACATTGTTCCCAAAATTTGTTTATTCTGAAGCTTCTGACATTTGACTTTAGGTTTACAAAAGAGTGCTTGATTGTGTTTTTTTCCCCTTCTATACAAAACATAGTAGATGAGTGTTTTTCTTTCTATAAATCTGTGCCCTTAAGATTTATTTTAAATAATTACTTAGAAATTAATCCAAAGCAAAATATCATAGTGCATTGTGTGAATGGATGGCTCATTTGCTGCTTTAGTGCTACATGGAACCCTGTTTACCTGGTTTGAATGAATGATACAGTGCAACTAGAAAAGGTTGTTGATAGGTTTTGACCAGAGATACAGAGTGTCTTATGTAAGGACAAAGATATTTCTTAGCTTTAAACAGAGTGGACAGTAATTATGCAGGAAGCATACAGACTTATAAAACAATGGAAGGTGTGGAGGAGATGATTAGGAAGTAGTCCTGTCTTTTCTTAAGATAGGAACAATTACATTGTTCCACAGCAGGTTGAGAAGGATGGGGGGATTTGTTTCACTCGGTTGTTTTCTCTTAATGAATGTGTGATTTATTTAGGGATATCACCAGAAGATGTGTCATACTGTGTGTATGAGTTCTGACCATAAAGGAAGAATGAGTGAAGTGGTTATATTGGGAAAAATACATTCATATTGCTTGTTACACTCTTGGCTGCTATTCATGGTTTCTGCAGATGAGACACATCTTCGCCTTCATCTAGTATGATCATTCAGTTTTATGTTTTGCTGTTTATTAGTCAAGCTTCATTCCTTTAAAAGTAATGCTTTTAATTATTACTCTGAAAAAGAGCAAATTTCAGCTGTAGTAAAAAAACAAACCAAACCAAAACAAAAAAAAACACCAAAACAACCAAATTAATTTGTCCAATCTGCATTTCTGAGTAAACATACATGTGGATCACTGTGAAGAAAATATTATTTATTTAGCTCTAAGTTCATAAATGTCTGAAGTTAAAGCCTGCATAGCCTACATAGTCTTTTTGATGCTACTTTCATAGTAAAGTATCAATTGAATTCTAGTATTTCAACGGATATAGCTGCCGTAATTTGTCCAGTAAAATATTTATTGACATGTTCCATGCAATTGAACTTAGAACATGTTATAATATTGCATAAGGATTTTTGGGGGAGATTAAGCACCTTTATTTATCAGTATAAGATCAGGTCCCCTGCTCCCCAAGCTCCATTTGATTTCCTGATCAAGAGATGAAATAGAGTTGTTCCTTTAGAAATATGATTTGAATACTGAAACTGTGTGGAAAGAAGATGTACAACATGTTCTGATATGACTGTGGTTTCCTGCTTAAGGATTTTACTGACCTGTTTTGTTCCTACCAGAAAAATAACTTGCAGTGAGGCTCTGCTTGTGCTGGGTCAAGATGGCCGTGGGAGATTTCTCTGAGTTGCCTGTTAAGCTTTCTAATAGGAACTTCTGAAGCATGGACTTTCTCTCACCCTGGTACTGGGCTTAAGCAGCATCTGGCAGGGCAGCTTGACGTGAGAAGCAGGAGAGTTAAGTGTGACCATTGCCTGCAGTCAGCGGCTGCTCTTTGGGAGCATTGTTGGGACTCCAGCCAAGACTAACTGGACTGGCGCAGCACCAGAACAACAGATGAGCCAAAAAAACAAAATCAATGTGCTTTGCACATGTGAAGAAGTGCAGCCAGCCAAATAATTTCTCTCTTGGTGTGATTGAAAGGAATTGATACAACAGATATAAATTGATGCAGTAAGTAGAGCTAGAGTGAGCACAGAAAGGGAAAAAGTCATACTGTGTACATAAGGTGCCATGGTGGACATACATCAGGGGACCAGACCAGTGAATTCATTTTGACACCATGAACCAAATAATGCAGGTTCGGGCTCTCTGCCTTGTGCTAGTATCATTAAGACTTTCATTAAAACAAGAGTAACAATAACCCATACAACTACTCATGATCTGACAAAAACCTCGTTTTTGAAAACACGGTCTGTAATATCTAGAAGTCTACTCATGTGTAATCTCAAATAGTAAGATACTCTTACTTATATTAAAACTGGGTGTATCAATATGATACACGTTAACACAAGTGGGGTGTCTGTTTGGAGATAGATAATGATGCTACTCTACAATTTTCATGTAAGATCCACAAAACTACTTGTTGCTTTTCAGCTGTCAGATATTATAAAGTGAACCGTAAAAGATGTCCACAATCCTGTACATAGTCTATACTCCTATGCTGTTGGCATTAAAATCCTATATACTTGTGTTTTCTCTGAATGTTCTAGGCAGGTATCCAGAAATGGATTAATTTTGCCATATAGATCTGGTGTATAAATTAGAGGAAGCTTCAACTGTTACATCATTTATGTATCTTTCTGGACCTAGTATCCAGTTTTAAATTTCTTAGTTTGATTTGTTCTAGGATTGTTTTCTTAAGACACTACATCCTAAGTAATTGCTGATTTTTTGTGGTACCCTAAGTTGGCAAACAATCTGTGTAGCATCTGAAATTCAGCACATTTATCAACTGAGTTTTATGATATTCTAATTTTATGGTACAATTTTGAAAGCATATTCTTATTAGTATCAAAGGAAAAGCAGTACATTTATCTTCCGTGATATTTGGTTAGTTCTGTTTATAGCCCTTTGATTATAGTAAGCACGATACGCCTATTTGTTCTGAAGTATGAAGAAGTATAAAGTAAGTATTCAAAATGGAAATTATTATGCTTTTTGGCACTTACACATAACCTACTGCAGCTGTCTTCACACATAGAACAATTTGTCATCTTGTGACCTGATCTGATGAGAAACAGATTTGCTATTATGTTTAGCATTTTCCCAAATGGACAGAATTAAACTAAAACAGGAAAATACTAGCATTGAGACGTAGCAATCACTGTCACAGCTGATGACTGAAAGTAAGTAAGAGGATGATAATCTGAAGAATATTCTGACCATAAACATGTACGATAATAACAGCAGATCCATAGTGAACTTGCAGCTAAATCGTGATTTTTTTTTTTTACAGTATCAGAGCATATAAGTGAAGAAAATGATAGTCACTGCTTTTACATTTTTTATTAGGTGCACTTGGAATTTAGACTACAAACCTTTTTGATTATATTTAATAAAAGAAAGTAGTTTGAAGATGCACAGTTTTATTTACAGATCATGCTGTGTCTAACAGTTCTCTTTAAGAATGAGATGTTAATTGACTTCTCTTTTTATCAAATATTTCCAGAGTCTTGGACAAACCTGTTTTATAAACATGGTTACTGCAATGGAGAGCAGAATTCTTATCCTTTTTTCATAATAAAATAATGAACAGCATTCATAAAAATAATGAGAATAACATTATAACATGTAATACTCTATGTAATATGTAGTACATATCATTTATTAAACTCAGCAAAATGGCCTCAAAGCTACAGTGTATACAGGAGCGTAGATTGAATTATTTGGACTGATGTTTTCATAGCATCCATGTTCTCATTAGACTGATAGCCTTGATAAAATATTGATATAAACTCATTTTGCAGGAGGATAAGTAATCAAAACCACATCAGTACTGACAGAGTTCAAGTTTATCACGCTTGTTATACCCTTTTGAGTCCCTGAACTCTACATGGTCTTAATTTCTGCACTCTTACACTTGTTATTAGCTGATAACTAGAGGTCCAATTTTTTTTATTTTTAAACAAAGTGTTGTGTAAATACCAGCAGATTTCCACAAGTTTTCTTGTTGTATGGCTTTTATGTGTGGTTTTTTTAAAATATTGATACTCCAAACCATTAAATTTCCCAAACTAAATATATTTCCATGGTAGAAGGATATAAAGATAGAGATCTTAAGTTACATTTATATGGCCAGCCAATTGGCTGGTTAGTTTCTTATGTCTTTATTACTCAACAGTGCAGTCATTTAATTTGAGTTTCTTCTCTTGGGTGTTTATCAGAACAACACAAAGCTACGTGATCGATATTTCTTCTTCAGTTAAGGTGTTCAGATTTACATGAACCCATTAAATTGCCTGTGGACAGCTTGCAGACTGCCTCATGGACCTGGGTTTTGCTACAGTTTTAGCTATTAGATTCATTTTCATGCAAGTCAAATTGAATTCTAGTCAATGGTTATGCTGCAAAGTTGTAACTATTTTCTTTTCTCCCCTAGTTAATACCAGAATTGCTGCTGTTTTGGCTGGTGTGGGACAAAAGATGTATGCATGCTTTGCTTTTCCTCTGGATGTCTGTTGTGCTTTCTTTTTCATCTCTCCAAGATCAAGAGCTCTGCAATAATGCTTCTAAATTGATATTTCTCTAATGTTGTTTTGTATGATTAAAATTATAACATTTCATAGCTATTCCTTAAATGAAAAGGAATGACCTGATAGGATCTTCAGTAAAAAGGCTTAAAAATCCAGAAAACAAAGAAATGGACTTCTGTGAAGGGAGCTATTCACATTTTTGTGTAATGTCTTTGGATGCATTAATTTGTTTATGAAGCAGCTTAGAAAATGTTATTGAAAATACCACACATGACAAAGGAGAATTGAGTTTCATTATTTGAATGTAATTATCTCACACTGTGTGAAACAGCCTTTTCTTGTCAAGAGCAAAGTAAAAGTGTTAAGCCTATTATAATATCTCTTTTGATGTTTTTGTAGGATGGAATAAAAGATGAATGCTCGGTGCTGAAGCTGCAGCTGAAGGAGAGAGATGAACTCATAGCCCAGCTTCGTGAGGAGCTGGTAAGCAGAAGAAGCAATCTTTTTTTTTTTTTTTTTTTTTTGTGGGTGATTTTGAGTTCGTTTACCTGATAATGTCACTCCAAGAGCAGAAATTAAAGAAATACAATTTCACACCCTCTACAGAGTAGCTAGCCTAAGGCTATGCTAATCACATGGATAAACACTGATAACACTGACTGTACATTTCTAGGGACTTGTCAGCCTCTGAAGTGGCTATCTAGATTCACTGCTAGTAGAAGTTTCTTTGAAAAGATTGTGTTGACAGTTGTCTTGATCAGAGGCAGATTAAGTAGCACAGCACTGTATGCATATGCCAGAAATCTTGAAGGGCCATGCACATGCCTGATAAATTGTCAGTACTTCTCCCATGAGCTGCTTTTCACACGCACGAGATTGTTCAGTAGAAAATGAAATGCCTTTTTTTTAATCCATAATGGATGTCTTTACATAAAATAATAAATATTCTTACATTTACTGAACCTTTCCATAGCATATGGGCTACTAATTCTTGACTACTACCATTTTAAGGATAGACAGAATACTTTCCAGTGACTGAAGGAAGTAAAATACCTGATATAGAAATTAAAAAAATCAAACACATGAAAATGCATTTTATTATTCTATTAGGCTGTATTAACAGAATTTTAAAATTTCTTTTTTGGTGGAACAAGGATGTCTTCAGTATTTTTAAAGAAAGGAAGAGCAATTTTTTACCTCCTTGTTCACAGAGAACTGAAACGCTCTGCAGAGAAAGCGTGTAGGGTCACCACATTCAGGAAGGCATTCAACACATACATTCCTTCTATGAAAGCTGCAGGTGTGCAGGCACCTAAGATTTTTTCTTAGCACCCTTTGGGATATGGGATTGTTTCCTTAATTAGATCTTAATTAGCTGATCTACCTCAGGGCCTTTTTGTGCTTTTCTATCTCATGCCTCATGGCTAGCTCAGAACTGGAACAGAATTAATTCAGGTCTATCTATTTTTGCATCTTTTATATGTTCACTAAAAACACCAGTATACTTTTATGCCAAATAGCTTATAAATAGCTAAGTTTCAAGTTGCATGCAAAAAATGTAATGCTGCTCAAGGATGAAAGATTTCTTTGCTATAGTAACATCTGCAAAATAAATACAGGTCATCAATATTCTTTGTTTCATATTTGGCTACATTAAGAAATGATATAGTATGTAATTATTATCTAAAATTAAATGACAAAATGGGACACGGGGTACATCAAGCTTCTGCACAGTCCTGGAGCATTAATTTTATATCAGTCAAGTTCAGAACATATGCTATTTAACTGGTCGGCAATTTTGTCAACGTGAAATTACCCTGTGTTGATACAGGGAGCTGTAGCTCATTTGCTGTTAACTGTTGTCAAAGTTCATCTGTATATATGTCAGTCTCACAGGGAACTGTCATAATAGACAAAAAAACTATAACTTCCTAGGGCTATGAAATAAGGATATCTGTATGATTGAAAGTAAGTGTCATGGATTTAATGCATGATTAATTGACTTCAGTTTTGACACTCTAGGACTTGTAAAAGGAGTGCAGGTGAGATTCCTGAGACCACATTTAGTCATTTGAAATTAAGTTTTGAAAGGACTCAATATATTATCTGATTTACTCCTATTGTACTAAATAAAGAGAGACTGGAAGATGAATATGACTGAAACTACTTTCAGTTTAGAAAAAAAAAGTAGTGGGTGCCCACAGGATTGGAAAAAAAAGGATTTTTATTTTTTTGTCTGAGATACCTAAGTACAGTCATAAATGATTTTTTTTTAATCTCTACTATGTCTTCTCCTGCAATAAAATTTATCTGTAAAAAGGTGGGGGTTTTGTTTGTTTAAGGGTACAGTGTTGTAAGACATGCCAGGATTTCTAGAGCAGCTAGAATTAGTGGCAGTCTAGTAAAAGAGCTCACTTAGAAGTTGTGCCAGAACTGAACATTATGACAATCTTCCAGAAACAGTGTGATTTTTATCACATTGTCAGGATCACTGAACTAAAGTCTACTTTTTGAAGGACCTCAACCATCCAGCTGGGGAAGTACCCACTCAGCTTAGGCATGGGCACTGTCTAAGGTTAGGTGGCTATGAAACAGCGATTTCCAATGACATTTTTGATCTTGAGCATCTAAAAAAGGCTCAGTATGGTTGCAGCAAGCCCCTGTTGTTTCTCTGTTGCTTCTGATGAGCCTGTATGAAGCTGATGATGCAATCTGAAGTCCTCTGAAGAGAAGCAGGACTTCGGTCCTTCTGGACACCACCACTTGCACTGCATATCCAGTGCTCTCTTCCTGGAGGTGCCCTGGGCTCTGCCACCGTGGCACTTCATGAAGTTTGCTCTTGATTGTGTGAGGTGTTCTTAGGAGCTGCATGCAGTGGACTGTTCAGGAACAGCAAGCTCTCTTTTCAGAGCTGTTAGAAATGAGTTAAATTTAAAATGATTGCTAGAAAATTCTGATAATGTTTTCTTTGCTTACATAAAATTGGCCAAAAATGATACAAAGCATGCTTTAATATTCTGCAAATGCTATAGTTACTTATGTGTTTGTAAGACTGTAAATATTCAGAAAGTGAATGTTTACAAAAGTTAAGAGCAGTAATTTTTGGCTAATGAAACCGTACATGTTTCCATGTCTGCAATTTATTACAGGCTTAGCACTTGATGGATAACTACCATTTTTATTCTTGTATCTTAGGGCAACCCATGTTCCACTGTCATTCTGAATATGGAAATGTAAGATTTGTAAATACAACCTACCTATCTTGAAATTGTGGCATCATGATGCTAATTCAGAGATAGCACATAAAAATTGATTTGAGTGGGAGTCAGTTTTGTACTTCTTGAGAAGTACATGGAAATCTGTACTTTCCTTGTTATTTTCCATTAAGTTGAATGCTTGCATGTAGATGTAAACCCCTTGGTTAATTGGCTTTACTGCAGAACTCTTCAACTAAACTAAAGTGAATTTCAGGTAAATTTTAGCTCTCCAGGAGCTTTCGCTTCTTTCTTTTCTCTCATTTTTCTGGCGTTTCCTAGTTACCTTCCCCTCTCCTCTTGGATATTTTTTTTAACTTTCAAATAGTGTAAAGAACTATTTCTGCCTCATTTGAGTGCATTATGAAGGAGACCTTGCACGGAGCTGAGGGTGGAAAATGTCAAGGGGGAGTGTGAGCTGGCTTGCTGTAAGCTGATGAAAGTTCAAAACACCTGAAACTGTTCTCTCTTGTAATTGTTACCTAGCTTTTTAAGGGAGAAAAAGATTAATACTCTGGGAATGAAAATAAGGGTTTAGATGCTCAACTACAATACTGAGGTGGAAAGGATAAAATGCAAGGAGCGATCACCTACCTCTGAGCAAACAAAAAAGAACACATAAAAGTAGTCTCTTGCGAATTTTTTGTTTGTTCTCTTTTTAGTGATTATTTTGAATTGACTCCCTTGGTCATCAGAAGGGTGTCTGTTTGTCTTTGGAGAAATAAGTAGGGGTAGACAGGGAAGTGGGATTAATTCCTCTAAGCTCCCATTATCTCCTGAAAAATACCTGCTTCAGAAATTGAAGGAGGGTTTGTCTTCCAAGATGTCAGGTGCTAAAACCTGCTTTAAGGTTCCCTGTAAAGGTAAACCTCAGCAGAAACTGAAAATTTGGGTTCAAAACATCGCTTTGTCTCAAAGCTCTACTCATTTGTGAAAATATTATCTTATCTAGTAAATCAAAGAAATTAATTGTATCCATTCTACAGGGTTTGGTAATGGAGTCATTTATGTGCTCTTATTTTTTTTTTTCATTTTTCTCTTTTCTTTCTCCCTTCTCCACCCCCCCCAAATTAGCCAAAATAAATGAATGTCTTAGTTTTCATTGGGCACAAAGATGTTTGAAACTTTGGCTGTCTCATGCCCAGCTCTACCTGTAACTGCATCTTTATGTACATTTTCCCAAATCGATCTTTTTCCACTGCAGTGTGAGCACTTAGAATGACTTTAAGCAGAAAATATTTTCATGGTATATTGGCAAAAATAACTGACTGCTGTTTACAGTAACATTTATTCTATTGCTGTCATTGGTACAGCGACATTCACACTGAAAAATGAGTGTTAACAGCATTATCCTTTCAACCTTGATTCCCTGTGTAACTTGAGTCATGTGTCATGTGCCACAGAAATAAAAAATGCAGTGAGGCAGTTTGAGTGGATTCTGAGTAGAACTGGAGGCAAAGTTAGGTCAGGAAATTAATCCCCCTTATGGCCTAGCTGTTGGAAGTACTTTTCTGCTGTGGAGGTGGCTCTTTATCAAGTATTTAGACTTTTTACATTTATGGAATAGCTAGGTACAGTGCTAGCTAAGTGGGCTTTTCGTCAAACTGTAGAAGCTAATCCTTTAGGACTGGATATTCCATAAGACATAGCTACCTGTTTGTTTTTTGTTTTTTTTTTGTCTTTTCAAATCATAAACAAGCTCTACTTCCTTGCCCAAAACTTTATGTTAAATGATTTGAGGAGGTGGGGGGCTTGTACTGTAATTTGGGGGAGGAGGTGTATGTGTGTGTGGTTGTTTTTGGGAGGGAAGTGGGTTTTTTTTGGTTTATTTGGGGTCTGGGGGGGGGTTATGTTTGTTTGTTTGTTTGTTTGTTGCTGTTTCCTAAATATAATGTATTCCTGGAGAGCAAGAATGATGGCAGGCTTAGCTGTTTCTGTAGATCGATTTCAATAATGGGCAATTAGCCAATTGCTGATGTTTTGAAGTATCATGAAGATGAGTACTTGTTATTCAGCTTTGAAGTGTAACAGAAAGCCTTAGATGCGTTTGAATCCTGCTGACGAACTGTTTATGAAAGACACTTAGGTTAACTGTAAAAATCACCTTATGTAGTTATGCCGATACAGATCCCTTCAATTTTAGTCTTAACATCACAATTTGTTTTGACAGGCAAATAATGAATTTTTTTTTTAATGAACTTGTGGTAAAATAATTTTTTTTAATTGTTAGGAAAAAGAGAAATTTTCATTAGTCCAGGCTATTTTCAAAATTTGAAAAAAGTTGTCTTTGAAACGTTAAGGCAATCACATAATTCCCATTCAAAAGGAATAAAAGTCCTTATGTTTTTAAAAAAAGTAACCTAAATTAATTGTTACACTGATTATCCATTTTTTCTAAATTCTGCTGGTTTGTAGTGTTATTACATGTTGGCTATTTTATGAGAAGATATTATAGACCTTTGGATGATTTACATAAGAACCAGCATTTGTAAGTACTTTCAAATCCTCCTACTTCCTCATATTTAGGAAACATTAGGAGTAAGAAATAGATTAGGTGTACTTAAACATTATTAAAGTATCAACCTTCTTCCCACTTTTTTTACAGGCGAATTAATTGCTTGTATTCGAGAAAAGGCTTATCTTGGCAGTAATTACTCTCTGAATCAGTTCCATAAGACAGACATGAAGTGTTAAAATGGCAATATCCTATAACACACAACGAGGATTAGGCTCCAATTCCTCTTTACACCAGGCCCTTGATGAAAAGCTGCCAGTCAGATAGGATCTTTAATATTCCTTGGCGCTTGTGGAGGTGATTCTGCATATGAGTTTAAGTCTACTACAAAACATTTTCCTATTGTGGTGTTTGGCACAGATAAAATATTACAGTAGCATTGAGTAGTGTATTCCTGGTCTCACTGAGACTCTGCTCATAAAAATAACACTGCAAAAATGAGCAAACCTGAAATAATAAATTTGCTCAAATTGTCCCTTGAGACACAGTGCCAAGGCTTACCCTCCTGTAATAGTAATGCGCTGTGTATGCTTGTCTTCAACAGGAGTGTCACTTGAGTGTCACTTGTAGACAGGTGACTTCGTGAGATGTGCACTCATTTTCCTGACAGGCCCTCTACTATAATCAGGCAATTCTGATCTGGCCTTACGCCAAAATCTTGGAGAACTTTAATATTTGATCTATCTGAAGGACAAAATGTAGGTCTCAATTTCACCTTTTTTTTCACTTCATTTTTTTAACAAGTTTTAAGTCTAGTTAAGATCTAAAGGTGGCTGACAATTGAAGGTCCTTTTGCAGTAGGCATATTCAGGGAGGGGTAGGCTTTGCTGGTTGTGCAGCTGTTTCTTTTCAGTTTGCTACAGGGGACAGAAGCCTTTTGGTGATCTTAGAATGTTTAAGTCATTAAGTCATATTTCAGTCTCTGATGGTAAGCAAAGGAAAATCCATATGGTTTTATAAGTGCTAGGAATAAAGGATATGATGAGGTCAGCAAAGAGCCAATGTGATTTTTGTATAGTTTAGATTGCTCAAAATTCTATTTTTTTAATTTAGTTTGTGGTTTTCATATAAACATGCACACATAGAAATATATATATTTACAGTAATACATGCATTTAGAGATACACAGAAACATGCACGTATTCACACACAAATGCACATGCTGTCTCTCGTTCAGTGTCTCCTTGGTAGTTACCTTGCACTCAAGAATGGATAACACTTTATGATAAAGAAGGTTGTAGAAGGAAAGCTGGCGAAAAATATTGAAATTCATTGTTGCTTGACATGGCCCAGTGTCAGTGATACTAGATGAATTCTCAAAGAAGTACTTATGTTTGAGCTGGCATGAAGGTGACTGCTGTCAGTATCATCTAATGGAATACTATTGTGTATGTGTGTTTATAAAAGCATAGAGGAAAGTAATGTTGCTTAAAATCAAATACACATATGCTGAAAAGCTTGTTTTTCTTCTGAAGACCAGCAGCTTCATTTGTATGACTTAACAGCTTCAATATGTTGCTAAAGGCATGTATGTGTGTGACACATTTTTATTGTAGTTGTCTCATAAATGCATTATCCTCAGCTCTGCACTACGGTGTTTAATGAATCAACTGGTAGTGTTATTTCTTTCAATAATTAATTTTCAGTTTGGGGAAATACTTTTAGGATGTTTCATCTGTCTGTGTAGTTCACTAAGGGTTGATAGGAGGATAATGGGATTTTTTGCTTTTTTTTTCCCCTTCCTCTTAGTTATAGTTTAGTGCCTTGTCCAATTTCTTTACCATACCTGAGCATGATTCACAGAAAAGTCTGTGCATAAACACTGGTGTAGCAACATCACAATGAAGAATCATCTGTATTTTAATGGCAGAATACAGTTTTTCTTTACATTCTGGTGAAGTTCTTTAAGGAAAGAGTGTTATGAGGTTTTCGTCCTCAATTAATATTGTTTCATTCACTCATGGTATATTCATGTCTAGAGGTGAGGTTTTACTGGCACTTTTCCTCCTGTCAAAAGAGATTTTAAACTCAGTCACGTTGTGGTTGCTGTGGCCAAGGTGGCCACCAGTCTCCACTCATGCGATCCACTGTGTTGACAAGCAGCAGATCAGCAGGCATTACCCAGTTTGTCTATGTGAAGCTTTAGCTCTGAAATTGAAAAAAGGTATTTCTGTTACCCCCTCCAGTTTTTGGAAAGCAAAACTGTCCTTTTCCATAGCTGTTTCCCATGTTTGGGGGAAGTGAATTAAATAGAATGAAGTATTATTGATCTTCTGTGTTTGAGTAGCTAATCATTATCTTGCATGTCCTCTGTTATCTCCGTTATTTTTGCCAGCGTAGGTGGGAAGGATGCTGGTCCTAAAGAGCTACTAGAAGTGGCCATTTATCCATCCATGTGTTTCAGAGAATTTAGATAAATGCCTTTTTTCACAATATGTATTTTACATGAAGTGGTAGGTTTTGGTCATGGGGTCAAGCCTTTCTTCCATCCAGATTTTTAATGCTCCACTTTGGGTTGGTCTTCTGCTGCTTTGATTTCCTACATCTTTCTTCATCTTTTGAAATATAGTTCCCTTCTTTCTATAGAATCCACAGAGTCTGCACATCTTTTAATGTTTTGTCCATGTTTTATCAGTTCTTGATCCAGAAGCTTGTTTGATACCCATTTCTAGTTTTTTGGGTGAAGGCTGCTACTGTTTTCAAGCTTTGACATTTGTACTGAT
Organism: Manacus candei; assembly: GCF_025592945.1. Classification (NCBI taxonomy): domain Eukaryota; kingdom Metazoa; phylum Chordata; class Aves; order Passeriformes; family Pipridae; genus Manacus; species Manacus candei. Next base: position 37,267,550 of record NW_026138076.1, on the reverse strand, counting down.
GTTCAACTGTAATACCTTTTGACTCCTGATGAGATTTCTTCAATATCCCAGTGCAACAAGAAGGGAATGGATTCCATGGCAAAGTTTTCTGAAATGACCTGCTGATTACCCTGTATTTAAGCTGGGTGTTTGGTGAGGTAGGCAGGGGTCTGTACAAATGCTTCTTCATCCTTCAGGGAGGAGGCAGGTGACTGAAGAGCTGTAATGCTTTCATGCTGAGTGGTAGTAAAAAGTGCCATCATTGATAAAAAAAGTGTGTTAGAAGACTATACACAAAAACCTGAGTAGTGTCCTAGCAGAGAACTGGCTTGCAGATTTCTACTTTCATTGGCAAATTCTTTCCAAAAAATATTGCTCAGGTAATCTCCTTTCATATTTTGTCTCCCTTGATAGTTTAACTAGATGAACTCTTTATATACCCTTGTATCTTGATTAGAAGACAATAAAATGATTGTATATGGTCATAATCAGAAAATCAAATAAAAAACAATCTCACTGACTTTTAGCCGCATATTACAGTTAAATTATAAGGAGAAAAAAGGCTACTGGTTAATAGTAAATCAACTTAATCTCACTCATACATTTATTTGGTTTGTCTGGGGTATTCAATTCTGAGTATTTTTTCATTAGATTAATCTATATGGCTACTAAAATAGACGTAATAAACTATTTCTTAATATTCTTTGTTGACTTCAGAATATAGAGTGAAAATATATCTTTTTGCATTTGGTTGGTGAGGTGTTTTTTTTTTCCGAGCTGTTGTTCATGAATTATTCAGTATGTTTGAAATGTACTTAACGTATTTCAACGTTTTCTAGTAATAATGGAAGACATTTATCTTACACTTCCCAATTTGACTTACAGATGATATTGTTTTTCTCAAAGGGAGCTCTGGTGATTTACCAGAAGAATAATAGAGTTTGCAGGCTGTGGTATTTATCAGAATTCGCTGATTATTAACACAGGATTTTATAAAACCAGACTTTCTCACAGTGTGATATTTGTGTTGCAGCTTAAAAATGAGGGTTGAGAAATAGGATACGGTATTATTCTGGCTTTAGAAAGAACAAGTGGAGCTGTTCTGCTACTAGTATGGTGATGAGAAGGAATAAAAATAAACTTATGTGAACTTGCTTCAGTCTGGTTGGTGTGGTTGTGGTGGAACTCAGGTTAATAGGCTAAAAAAATAAAAAGTGGAAGTAATTAAAGGGTGATCTAAAGAAGCAGAAGAATTCATTCTGGTTTTTTAGCTGAACTGTGTTTATCGTTCTGCTTTGAAGAGCAGGGTGATAGGTTCTAAACGGAAGGGTGGTATACAGAGGAGGATTTTTGGATTGTCCCTAGATCCACCTTTTGAGATCACTTCAACCAGAGGCATGTTCAGCCTGTAGAACTTGCTGTGCAAAGGATCCTCATTTAGCCAGTGTGAATAAGAAAGCTGAGATAATTTTCTGGAATTTTGCAGAATTCATTTTGTTGCATCTTCAATTTATGGAAATGGAATTCAGTTCTTAAGGGACAAAGATGTTTACTCTCTTTTCTCCCTCAGGTTCAGAACCATTGGGGTGATAAGGGTAGAGAAAAAGGAACTGATGAACCACCAGTAGCTTAGAACATCTTTTCTAGTGCTATTTGTCAGATCACCGTCAGTAATATATGTCTGTTTTTCTTGATTTGACCTAGAAATTCATGGACCATTCTGCTTAGTCAGCAAAATTTAAGAAGTATCCAAGCAGAGAGCTTTTTTCACATATATTTATTGCAAAAATCTGCTTTTTCGCTGAATCATGTAGGCAGATTGAGAGGGAGAGAAAAAGCTGGTTCTTAAACAGTAGGGCTTCAATTAACTGCTGTGTGCAATTGTACTTAACCTGTAGGAAATCGGGAAGCTGCATGTTGCGTGCTTGTCTGTTTGTCTGCATAGAAAGAACCCTAAAAGTGTGGCAAAGACAAAGTTGTGTCTTTGATAATTCCGAGAATCAGTAATAAAACATGTCTGCAGAACATGAAGTTTTTTCTTAATTCCATTTCAGCTTTATTTTTCCTTTTTTATTAATCTTGACAATTTTTTTTCATTATTTGTGAATTATTGAAACCTTCTATATACATGAAGTCCCTAATAGGGAGCTTAATGAGTCAGGGAGGCTGATCTGATAAGGAATACATAAAATTTGGCCTGAGAAGTACTAGAAACACCAAAAGACTAGCAGTGACCTTGTAGCCCAGAGAGTTGTTGATACAGGCAGTCAGTTGAATTGCAATTCTGACTGTGAATAGCGCTGAATGCACTGAACACTTTAAGTTTGGGCTTAAATGTGCTGTGTTTGCCCAATTGCTATGTTCAGTTGAAAAAAACTGAGATAAAAGTAGATAAAAAGAAAAGTTTTATCTCTAGAGAGATAAAAAAATAAAAAGAACGTTGTCCTGTAAGACCAGTTGCAGAGCATAACAAATAGATGCATAAGTCAATTTATTAGCTCTCACATCTTTGATACATGATACATTATATCATACATTCTAATATCATTTGAGGTTGGTTTTTTTTTTTTTTTTTTTTTTTTTTTTTTTTTTTTTTTTTTAGGAACATAAGCAGGTAACTTAAAATGATGGGTAATTTAGGAGTGAAGGACCAGTGCTACCTCCTGGTTCAAAGTAGCATTCACTTCGAAGTTAGACCTGGTTGTTCAGAGCGTTTTCTCACCGTGTTTTGAAATTTGCCAGGGATGGAAACAATGCAGCCTCCTTGGTCTAAGCAGTCCTGTGAAGGATTTTTTTTCTTGTGTCCAGTAGGACTTTCTCTCATTGCAACATGAACTGTTGCTCTTTGTTTTCTCTGTGTCCATCTAGGAAGGCTCTGGCTGCTTCCTCTGGCTTCTATCCTGTTTGATAGTGGGAGAGAGCAAATAGATCCCCTCTTTGCCTTCCCTTTTGCAGACTAAATATTTTCTTTAGCCTCTCCTTTTTTGTTTGATCCACTATCACAGTGGCCTGAAATCTCTCCAGTTTGCATCCACTTCTCATACTGGGGCACCCTAAACAATGTGTTTTATTTTCAGGTGCAGCCTCCACAGCACTGAGGGGTAATACAGTTCTAGGCAATTTCTGTTTGCGTGCTTGGCACAGGAGCCCAGCATACTGTTAAATTTCTGACCTTAGTGTCTAAGCATGAGTCATATTATTATATCATTATATATAATATAGCAAGAGCTTTGACTCACTGTGAATTTGAACTAGAGTTGATCTAATGACTTACAGGTAAAGTGCTTCAATGTTTATGCTGTCTAGTATTCTCCCTCTTAAAATGTGAGCAACTTACCCATGGGGAACCTTTTGGGCTGTGGTGTGAGGTTTGGGAGGCTGGGATTTTTTTGTTATGTCACCCCCCACACACACGTATCTGTCTCTTATAGGGATAAAAAGGTTGGTGAACATGAATTTGACTTTTCTTAAGCAAGGACTCTAACAGTGAGTTTGTATAATTCAAGTGAAATCTAGTTTAAGGGTAAGCCATATAAGTCAATATCTGAACAAGGCATATATTTCTATGAAATCTCTATGTGGACACTGGCGTTTGAGGTAATCACACAAAGTCTCAGTAGAAGATATTCTACAGAGCTGAGAACCCAGTACTGCCTCTGTTAAGTTAAATCTTCAGGAATGCCTGAGAAACTACATTCAAATGGGATATATCTTTAAGGAAATAGGATATATTTTTAAGAATAGGACTTCTAGGAAAAGAAATGTGTGGAAAAATATTTTTCATGTCAAGGATATAGAATAAAGCTAAAATATATGAAATTATGAAAAAATCATGAGGAAGGAGTGTGTGTGAGTGATTACAGCTCAGAATTTCAGTACTACATGGGACTATGTCTCAGATGAGCAGCAGACTTGAGTTGCCCCATGGTACACCAACTAGATGTTTTTGTGCTTTGTCTCAGTAAGAACAGAATAGAATTACTCCTTAATTACTCTTTCTTCCTCTAATAAAATACTGAAGACTTATAGGATCTCTTTTCAGAGCAGATTTTTTCTCACTTTCTTTTTCTACAGCTTTGACCAGTATAGTTTGTAAAATTTTTAGGTTGGTTGTTGGCATAGATTTTATCTTTATCATTTTAGTCAGAATGCATGAATAGGCATGCATGCACTGCTCCAAAAAAAAAAAAATAGTGGTTATGTCTTGCTGTTCTAGTTTTTGTGATCATCCTCCTTCTTTTGCTCGGAATGTTTTGTAGTTTAATCATTTTCTGACTTGATATAATTAACAGAAAGGACATCCCAGGCTAATAGACTTCATCAACACAATTAGGTTTGTTTTAGAAGGGTAAGGAAGCTATTCACCTCTCCCTGGAGAACTGCTGCCCAGGTAGCTGCTAGTACCCAGGAAGAGATTTTGGTGTGAGGTAACTTTTGGAATGTTATTCAGGTTTTTGTGTATACTTACACTAGTGTACACTAAAAACGTCAACAAAAAATGTTAGCAAAAGTTTGCTCATTTAGTTTGCTGAACATCTCTTCACAAGTAACTGTATTGTGCCATACATCTAACTTATGGGACAGCATCTTTAAAGGGATCCTAAGGGCCTCAAATTTACAGGTTTCAGGAGTTTAGATCTGTGAATTCCTCAGTAATCACTTAGTAATTCTTGGTAGTAAATTCAGGCTGCAGAATTAGAAGTGTTTATTGGTGAAGAATGTTAAAGTAGTGTCAAACTCCATTACTTGGCATTTCATTATGATTTTGACTCTTTTTGGTATAGCACTATTAATCATTATCATCACTCTTTGTGTTTTGTGGTGCTAGAATCCTTGTGATTCTCTGCACTGATGTGAAAAAATAAAATATAGAATAATATTCCAGTGCCCAGTAATGTTGCTAGTCTCCCACTAGGCACTGGGTGAAGTAGCTCCTGAATTATACTATAAATAGTGTTACATTTTTCAGAAGGCGTAGGAGTAGAATTTTATACTTCTGACTAATTAATGCAATTGAGAATGATCATGTACAAGGAGACATCTTTCACAGCTCATCTGTTTTTTTGCTAAAATGAGTGAAAATAGATATCCTTCCTTTTTCTGTGAAACATCTGCTTTGGTTTTTCATATGTAATTGTTGTGAGAGAATTATATGGACAAGCTTGTTCATGGTTCTTTGCTGTTAAAAAAAGTGTTTAACAATCTCAGTTATCAGGTGTACATCAACTTTACATTAGAGTTGATTCCCTATTGTGTCTGCTTTGAACTTAAATGTGCTATAGAAAATACGTTGATAGCATCCCATTCATGTCTTAGGGTTAGAACCACATAATCTCTTATTCCACTGTAGGACCTGAAGTAACAATGCATCCTTTTCTCATTCACTTATGCCAGCCCCAGAGTAGTTGTTTTCTGTTTCTTGCACAAGGTTGGGAAGCACCTTAAATCATGCCATGAAAGCTCTCATATGTAGGCTTCATTCCTGGCAACTGTCTTTGTTTGCATTAATACCTGGATATGATGTTTAGCAGAGGCAAATTTGAAGTGAGAGATTGTCTACCATAATCACAATTAAGCCATTTTATAATGTAAAAAAAAAAAAAAAATTGTAATTTTTTGTGACATGCTTTTTCTCTGCAAAATTTCAGTGTAAAATAAGAGAAAAGAAAGCTCTAATTTCTGTTCATGATGATTTATTTGTCGATAAGGACTGGGTCTTTAGCAGGTAAGTGTACCTAGATGATGTGCTGATGAGGTGTGCTGATTTACAGCAAGTCCTGTCATTTAATGCCTAAAGGAGAAAATTGTAAGTATCCATTTTGTAAGAGAGTGCTTCATTTACTTTACATGCTTTTGATGGACAGGTATATTAATGTAACACCTCACATGTAAAGATTGTTGGCAACTTACTTTGTCATTCATTAGATTGGGTTGTGCCTTTTGATTTAAAGATGATTTGTGTACTGCACTGGAAGTAAAAGAGCTCAAGAAAGGCCAGTGTTAACCAAGTTACCTGCCTCTCTCTGTGATTTATGGTGTGACCTCCTTAATCAAATAACCAAAAAGAACAAGGCGTTACTTTTAAGATCAGGCTGGAAACGAAGAAAGGAAAGCGTTGACAATACCATATGCTATCTCACACACACACACACGCCCACACACCCCCTTGTCTGCTAGAAAATTGAAAGCTAATCTTTCTGAAGTAAAATAGCAACAATGTTTCTCAGACTTCATGGGATTAAAATGAAGAAAATGAGAATAATTTTGAAGGTTTGGTAATTCTTCTTGTTTTCTGAGACTTTTCTGGTTTATGGTAGCCGAAGGACGCAATAGCAGCTACAAGAGTGCAAATCTCAACCAGAATGGGAAACAGCTTTTAGGGAAGACTTGAAAAAATCATGCTAGAATGCTGTAGAAAATTTCTTTTCACAAGGTCATCTGTTGAAGGTGATTTTTACTGTCCTTTTCACTGCAACTGCTGTGAATCCTGTAATATTTTTACCACCAAGAGGAATCAGAAATGCATTAAAACATGTCCAAGCTTAATGAAACAGAGGTAGGAAATACTTTGAGAGGGGTTTAGACACTAGCGCCAGCTTAAAAGGGTGTTTCAGTTGTTCTGGAAAAAAAGATTTTACCAAGTCAGAAGAACTTAGCCTTGACAGAGGAGTTACCAAAAAGGTACATATGGTACAAATTTTGTTTTTGTGAAAAGAAATTGGGTGCTACTTCTATTGCAGGCTTTCTTAGTGATGAGAGTTACACGTATTTATGTCCATCAATTTGGGGGAGGATTAACAAGAACAAAAGAAAAGATGTTTGTGCTCTTTGTGTCTTTCACTTACCATGGTCATCCAATGGTGGCTCTTCCTACCAAAACAGTATTATTCTCTTCATTACTTTGGTAAACTAAAACTTTATTGTCAAGAAAAAGGTATTTTCTCTTGGGGCAGAGACAGTTAAAGGATTATTTGCACAACTTTAACATGTGATGTGTGGCCAGTGAACATTAAAAATGTTATCTGAGAAAAAAGCACTGTGAAATGGTCTGTTAGTATTTTGAAATCTCCTTTCTCTAGGAAATGACTGAAATTCACTTGAATTCTATGTTTGCTGCTTTTTTGGTGATTTTGAATCACTGAAAGATGCATAGATCATTACTTGTCCCTTACAGTGCCTGATCAGTTCATAAGAATCCTGCTAGTCCCATTCTTGTAGCATTCATGCCAATGTCATATCATTAATGTAGATCTAAAGAGAGAATGAGATCTTGAATGCAAGGTGATAGCATAAAATTTTACTGTTTATGAATGAGTTAGTACGGAATTCATTTAAGTTTCTCTGATTATCTCTGAATGATTTGTCGTATTAAAAACCTCTGCAGTTCTGCAATTTCAAGCAAGCAGATACCAGTCTCTTCTAGAAGTTAATGACAAAATTTGTTTTGTTTGATTTGGTCAGATTTGTCTTGTGCGGTTATGGATACAAAGAAAATAAATTTGCTGTGGAAGCGGTTTATGCTCCATTTTTAGGTGATTGTTGGTCTTTGCTCACACTTAAACTCCATTTCCTGTGGATAGCTTTTTTTTTTTTTTTAATCTTACTGAATGTTGTGTCTCATTGTACATTTCCTCTACGTATATTGATTAAATAGATCATTTGTATCCCTATTCTGTTGATTTCTCTAAAAAGTTAAAAACAAAAATCTGTTTTCCATACTTACATAAAGAGATGCACACTTCCAAAGTTGATACTATCCTAGAATATGTTGTTATACAGAATAAACTTTTAAATCTTACTGTTTGAATTACAAGCAAAAATAATGAAAAAAAAAAAAACCAAAAAAAAAAAACCAAAAAAAACCCCCCAAAGCCTCAAATAGCTGAACATTGCTTAGTTTTGTTGTAGGGTTACTTACTGAGATGTCAAAGTGTAAATGTTGGTCTTCAGTCTGTGACTTGGTTATGAACAATCTCTTTAAGATACAACCCAGTAATTTTAGGGAAGTTATTGCACCTCTCACAGGTATCACTTGTACTAGGAGTTAGGGGAAATGAGGTATCTGCCAGATAGATTTATTCAACTTGGGTAACTTGGACTGAATCTAGACACCTGAAGTTTTGTGACAGTGTGACTCTTACTGCATTATTCATAGCTTTGGAATGGGAGGTCTCTCTCTAGAAAGATTATGCTTTATCCTTGACCAGTCTCTCATGCATTAGAAACCTTAAATTATGAAGAAAATGAAATCACATCTGTGTTAGTAGTGAATGGGACAACTCTGTCCTAAATGCTGTGCATATCACTTCTAAATCCTTATTGATAATTAGAGGAAGACTGTGTTTTGGGAGGTGCTTCGAAACAGTAATTTCTCACATGCATTAATAACACTGGTATAATTCTGATGTTCTTATTTTTGAAGTACCATTATGAGAACTCGCATTAACCTTTGTAAAATTCAAAAAGATCTTCAAAAATGTCCTTTGGGTAAGATTTTTCATGTTTTCCCAAGATTTTACCGTTGTTCCTGTTGGAATACTTGTGTAGTTACAAGTTGTTTCCTTTTTATGAAAGGTTGAGGGAAATAGAAAGTTTTCCCCTTAATCTGAAGTGAATTCCAGATTGTTATAGGATTATATTTTTTAATGCTATCCAGTTTTATTAATTGCCTGTTTGTTCTCAAGCTATACATATGGTTATAAAGGCATTATCACCATAAGTGCTTTTCTCAGTCCTGTTCTTTTAAGCGTTTATTTTGGATAGTCCTTCACTGAAACAACTTGGAACAAATCCATTAGTGAGTGCCATATATTTTATTGAAAGGTTGAAAAAAATTTCTACGTGTCATGTAGTACCTGACACTAACTGCTGTTGCAATCAGGAAGTCTGTTTTTTCAATTGACGTTAAATTGGAAAATGTAATGATAACTGATATTAAATAGGTACAGGGATCCTGAACTACTGCAAGAAATGAGCTAGTGGGACAGAAAATTGTCATCCCATTGGGTGAGATTTTCCATTAAGCCACCTCTTATAAAACAAAGCTAGCTATCCTCACTCTTTCAATGTTTAGTTTAACGTGTAAAACATAAGATGGTCGCTTTGAAGTTACAACTGCATTTGTTTTTCTTTATTAGAGTGGGAAGCAGCTCTTTTGAAAGCTTTGAATGGACTGTTTCATTGCGAGTGAACGTTACCAGGATGTACCCATACTTGGAGAGGCACAGAAGATGTGCTTTGATCAAACTCCCTGAGTTCAAGGGCCATGATTATGGAGTTAGAGATTAGCAAGGACATAAGAGTATAATAGGAGTCTTCATGCATTGTGTGGATGTCTTCATCTGGTTTAGTCAATTTAAGTCCAATCAGATGTCTTTTGCAATATAGAGGCTATTGTTGCTTTGAAAATTTTTCGTGCTCCTGTGGTTTCTTCTGTAAAATCATTAAATGCAATTTTATGTAATACAAGTCCTAGTTTGGATCTATTTACTGCTGCTCAAAAGCTCTTATGCCAGCAGAGCTTGCTCTGTAAGCGGAGCAGCACTCATAGCAGAGTTTATTTGTTGCACTGGGAGTGTGCAGAAGTCTCTAAAGAGGAGGACTGAAATATGGAGCTGCTGAACACAGCTGGCTTCTACATACAGCAGCAAACTAATATGTGGTGTAAAAACAACCATTGTTCCCTTGTATTCCATGTTCACATAAGCTGCACAGGTGCAGGGTCTGTCAGCAGGGACTGCCTGCTTCTCTCTCAATGCTACTGTGAAAGGGGCAGTCTAAGAGCAGATGCTGTATTAGGTAGAGTGCAGATGTGCAGCAATCCATAGCCTCTATTCTGAGGACCAGTTGGTTTTGTCAAGGTGTGCTATGTCTTTTTCAATTACTCTGTTAAAGGCTTACCTGATTACAGAAGTTTAATAAATTGCCAAGTAGTAACCTTAGTATGATCAAACTGATTTTTCTAGGGAGGTATTTAAACATCTTTTTATTGTCTTAGGGGGGTAACAAAGTTACTTCTATGTAGGACAGTTTATAAGATCATGAATGAGAGAGCAAATTGTATGCCACTGGGACCTGAGTACAGAAACACACCGAAGTTTATGTTTCTGGGTACACAAATTTCTTACATCTCCATAACTCATACCGTTTTGTAATATGAAGAGAAATAATTTTGATATTCAAGGCTGCATTATCATGGAGCAAGCAAAATAGCCTGCTTTGTATCACACAAAAGTGAACATTTTCCTATAGTAACTTGTTTCTCTTCATATTACAGGCTAGATATGAGATACAGTCTTCCAGAAGGGTAGCCTAACACTGACATCTTTAAAATTATTATTTGAACCACATTAAACCAAAATTATGCCTTTCATATTCTCATTTAATGACTTCAATGAAGTCTCCCTTTATTAAAATATTGGAGAAATTATTTGGTTTAGTTTTCAAAAGCATTAACAGTGTTGTCAGTATGTTAAAGTTGCATCTAGACTCTAAGACACTGACAGAATCAATTGTATTAAAAAACTCTTCTTTATAATAAGCTGGAGGTTAACCTAAAACTGAAAACTAAGGAAGGTTATGAGAGTTCCATACCATCCTCTGTGTCATTTCCTGCTGCAGTAAAGCATTTGAGCATTATGTGTGATTTAAATACTTAGAGTTTTTTTAAGTAACTTGAATTATACATGACCTTAAAATTAGCCATGTGTTTAACTACTTGGCCAGAAGTTAGGCTTTAATTTTTCTAAAATTTCATTGTGAGCTGTGCTGTCCGCTTGACTGTAATGCTTGCGGGTTCCTCCACAAGGTCATAAAAATGTGTGTAAGAACATTCATATATTTCTAAATCTATGAGAAACACCATCAGTTGGTTCAACTGAACTATTTGTCTCATACAGAATCCTGTCTCTAATAGTGGTCAGTAGCAGATGTCTTTGGAAAGACACTTCATTACTGCTTTTCCTAACATAGCTTCACATTTTAAAGTAATTTTATCTCTTTGAGCAGTCCAACTTGAAGTTTTTTCTTCGTCTTATAGATACTGATGGATTTTTTTTTTCCTTCTCAAAATCTGCTAAATAAGTTTGTAAACCAGTATAGATTTTCTACATCCACAATATGTTCTATTCATGAGTGGGATTATTTAGCAACATAGAATCACAGAATATCCAGAGTTGGAAGGGTGACAGTAGGATGATCAAAGTCCAACTCTTGGCCCTGCACAGGACCACCCCAAGAGTCACACCGTGTGCCTGAGAGCATTGTCCAAATGTTTCCTGAACTCCGTCAGGCTTGGTGCTGCGACCACTTCCTTGGGGAGCCTGTTCCAGTGCCCAGTCACTCTTTGGGTGAAGAACTTCTTCCTGATATCTAACCTAAACCTCCCCTGACACAGCTTCATGACACAAGAGATGCAGTGTAAATGAACAGCCAGGCAGTGGGGGCTTGGGGGAGGAGAGTAAGGATAGATATGGATAGTCTCGTAATTAAAATATAATGTTAAGTTCACTCATCAGTCTGGATAATACAAACTTGAGATATCTAGGGAGTAATAAATTCTCTCATATGCACATGTATGAAGCCATTATTACCATTTTACGTCAGTCTGACTGTTGCCAGTTTTCCTCTGAAATTCAGATGAATTGTCTTTTGTCAAGATACTGCTATGCCTAGGACAACTCTTCATATAATTATGTTTCTTTAACACTTTAGATACTGAAGAAATTGTCTTATTATTGAGGTCACCTTTCAAGGTTTTTAGTGTTGTCTCAGGTGTGTTTTGGGATTTTTTGTCTTCGAATTTGTTTCCAGATATATTCTTAGGGAATGTCTACCAAAGTAAATTACAAAAAAACCTAATGTTCCTATGGTAATTTCACTGTTTATTTTTGCCTAAGACAAAAAAAAAAAATACTAACAGTAGATAATTCGTATTTCAATATTTTGAGCATAATAGGATTAAATATGAACAAAATGCATTTACTTAAATATTGCTGAGGTATTAATATTTTATAAACTGTATAAAAATTTAATTAGTTCTTTCATTTTGAATCCTTCTATCTAATATACTAGATGAGGATATTTATTTATTTACATATTTATGCAAATTTTTTCAATATTACTTTATATTCCTACCCCAATTCCATCAATAGTCAACATGACTAATTTGTATCACTTTCCATTTCCTTACTCCTATTAATGTGGAATTAGGAAATTAACACTGGCTCCATTGGTAATGATATGTACTAACATGTCTCATAAGTATTCATATGTTCACCCAGTAAATTTTAAATCTTCCTTCAGATGAGAATAAAACCTGTACATCAGTATTAGCAATTCTGTGATACAACTCTCGGAGGCTGACTAGGCTGTGCATTTAAATTAGGCTTGAAACATCTATTATCCTTTAGAATGGCAATGTTGTGTGGTAAACCCAATACTGCTTATATTGGAATTTGTGACTTCTGCTGCTCTCTTCCCCAGGAACTTGCTTGAGGTCTCCTGCACAGTCCCTAGCAGAGTAGGGAGCTGGTTTCCACTCCTTTCCAGAGCTTTCTTCTTCTCCTTGAACTATAGAAAGAGCAAATGTGACAAGTTTCAAACTCCTTTTCTCGTGAGCAGTAGGTGCTTTCTGTGTTTGACCACACGTGTTTATGTTTGTCAAGCCAGATCTGCAATGGCTTGCAATAAATAGCTTGATGTCTGGAAGGGCTGTTCAACCATGGAAATTAAACCTACCATGAAGACAATTCTTTTCTTAAAAAAACATTTTCTGTACCCACAATATGGTAGCCTTCTTTGTAATTATGAAGTGTAATAAATAATCTCTTGAACAGAAATAAAAGTTCAATGTTAAGCAAATATTTTATTTTGATAGGGAGCAAGTGCAATATTTCCATTATTCCGTGGGGCTTTTTTGTGAATGTGCAAACTGCTTAAGTACTTTGGCTTTTGGTAGTGTCCTGAGACTTCAGGATAAAAGGGGATTTTCCTCATAGAAATTTACTTTGCAAGATATAGTTCTAAAGCTGTATGTGTGCATGTTTAAAAAACTTGTTGACCGGTTTTAGATGAGAATTTTACGAAATAATAGTTTCTTGAGATTGTCTGAGAAAAATTTAAATGTGTAGACTGTAATACTTTGTTGAATGCATTGCTAGTGTGTTTTAGAAAGAGATTGCATGGGTTATGATATGTCACTTAAGTACTTCTTTCCCCGGCTCCTTTCACCTCCAAAAGTGCTCAAATCTTAACTGTTGATATTTAATAGTGATCGTCACAAAAATACAACAATTTTTTTCCTTCATCGATTTGTCAAAAAAGAAAACTGCTAAGGAAGTTATACACATACCCTTAGAAAAAATTAACTTCAGGTGAAATCTTAAGAAGTTGTCCTCCTGGAATTTAAAAAAAAAGGGAGAGTGTAAACACTGTATCTACGAGAAAATAATGTGTAAGAAACCTGTAGTCATCAAAGCTGCTGTAGAACAGAATACAGAACATAAATATTCTTTGATAGGTAACGCTTTAGCAAAATATTACAGTAAAAGTTGCAGAATACAAACTTTTCCCAGAAAACTTTCTTGTGTGTTTTTGTTTCTGTTCCATGAGACAAAATAGCAAATAATACACTACTTTTCAGATATATCAGGGTTCTTGAAGGCATATTTCTTCCGTAGCACTGTCCAGTCTTTCACACATACATCTGTCAATGCTGGTAGGTTCTCTGTTTCTTCTGACAGAAAATAACCATTTTATGCACTGTAATGTTGCTACAAAATGCTAATTCAAATGATATTCCATCAAGACCACCATTTGTAAGCAACACTTCAAAGTTAGATGCTGCATGTATAATTTTGATATAGAATAGTGAGATAGTTTTACATTTTAAAATCCCTTCAAGTTCTACCAATTTTGGTCATCAGTGTATGTCAGGAAAAGATAAAATGAACTGAGATGAAATTCAAGTGGGATTCTGGCATATGCTTATTAAACACAGACTTTATTGCTTTGCTAACCTGGAATAATAAAGAAGTAATATTTGTAGGAGCTCCATTGTATTGGTCAAAAAAAGGGTAAACATCTGAGCAGTTATAAGGATGGGTGGGAAGTCACTAGCTGAAAGAACTGTTTCTACCCATAGTAACAGGAGTTTAGCTCTATGTGCAACAGTCTTGTGCATCTGAAGTCCTTGTATGGAATAAAATGTTTTCTCAGCATACAGGTAATTATATTTACATTCACCTTTTTAGAAGTTTTTATTCTGGTATTTTTGACAGAAAATAGTAGAAAAAATTTGGAAGCAATAGAAGTCTCAAATAGTTCATGGGGATCTGTGGACAAGGCTTTGGTTGAATTTTAAAGATGCCAATGACTCCTGGAAGTCTCAGCTGATTTTTTGTGAAAGAAATCAGTATTGTTTTTCCAATACTTTTTGCTGGTATTTACAAGGCCACTGAGGAAGGTGCTACTGAGGTTGACATAGTCTTTGTTAACTGTTAATCATTCATGATTAACATTTTCTAGGTGTTTCATAACCATAATAACAAACTACTTTCACTCAGGGCTTTTTTACCTTAAAATCTGAAAATTAAGGATCAGTTTTCTGGTGGATTTTTTTGTTTGTCTGTTTGTGGGGTTTTTTTGTCAGTTGTTTTTTTTGTTGTTGTTGTTTGGCTTTTTTATAAATCTTGATATCATGTATTCTTTTCACAAAATTTAAAGTCTACTTTTACAGGCATTTGATCCAATGTTGCCAGAGTAACAACATTCTGACTTCAGCATTTGGCAGGCAAACAAAGGAGGAATTCACTGTCAAGTATTTTGCGTTTAAATATAATTATTATGGATCTTTATTTTGCAGTTTGGGTTGATTTTATTTCAGTCTGAGTTGTAACTAGTGTCTGCTTGAATGACAGTCTGTAATAATTTGAAAATGCTGTAGATATTAGAGTTATGACTTCCAACATCTTGTATACAGAAAATACTTTACTTTTTCACAGTTTTTAGTTCTCACTATGAAATTATAGTGCTTGTTTGAAATTGTGTGGATGGCATATGGTTTGCATAAACTTTTATATGAGTGTTTTAATGATTGTCGTGTTATAATTGTGTTATTAAAGATCAAGCCAAGCATTCAGCACCGGCTTTCACTTTAAAAATCCTTTAAATAATTGTTTAGAACATTATAAACCATCTTAGGCTGAGGTTGACTTTTCCTCATTATGAGTTTTTGTGGTTTTTATCCTGAGTCTGAAGGAAAGATTTTTAAATACTGTTGTATTTCAAATTTATGTTGTACCAGGTAATCCTCAGTTTTCAAATGTTAGTACAGCAGACTCTTCTGATTTCAGTGAGATGTCAAACAGTATGTAGTTGAAAGTAACAGATTCTGTGCTTGCTTTCAGCCTTCCTTAGATCTTAATAGTTTTTGTCACAAGGATGTTGGTGTAGTAATCAGCTTTCAAGCAGCAGGGCTTTCTCAATTGTGTGATCCTTCGATGAAACTGCCGACTGCAATCATGCATGATTGCAATATGGCAGGGAAGCAGAGTGGTGATTACAATTAATTTAGGTAAGTAAAAATGGACATCTGTTATATTAACATGTATTTAAAATTACTGTGTGTTTCTGGATGTTAAAGAGTTTCTTGTTGTTCTTACAGTAATGAGAAAAATAAATTTCCCCCCCCCCCTTTTTTTTAGTTGAAGCCAGTTCTAATAGATGTCATCAAAGTAGTAGTAATTTTCCGGTTTCCAATAAGAGAAGCTACACTAACCCAAATAGAATGAATCTACGAAATGGTTAATTTAATAAAATAGGGGTTTTTATAGCTTCCTGCCTTTCCCTGTGCTAGGAAAAAAATAGCTGGAGGCTCCAGTGCACCCCTGTGGTGGAGTTACACCCATTATGGGCCATCGTTATACTTGAATCTCTTTGCCCGTGGCAGAGCTAGTTACCAGAAGGCTGCAGTAAACACAAAGATCTTATTTTTCGTTTTGCTGGTGTTGGCTGGGTATTTTGGCTCTGCAGAAGATTGTTAAAGTGAAGGAGCTACAGAGAACAGAATCGAGGAAAATCATCTTTCTAGTTCACATTAGAAGGGACATTGTCAGTAAGAGTTGTCATTATGTCTTTATAGTTGCAGCATGTAACTTATGTATCGTGTTTATAAGCCATAACATCTGTAGGTTTAACTTTTTAGAAGAGCAGCTGAGCACTGATGAACATAATAGTGAGCTAGTTACTATGCATGATGTTTTTGCCCTATGTCAATATTATATAGCTGAATCCATTTCTTTCGAGATGGATAACCTGAAGTTTCAACTTTCATTGCATTACTTTTCACACTTTTTATGTCTGATATATATCCACATCTTAGTTTTTCTCTCCTTTGCTAATCTTTCAAGACATTCCAAAAGGTATAGTTATTTAATCATTCAGAAAGTGTTGTTTCTTTCTCCTTTTATACATTGCTGTTATCAAGAACAATACAATAGGTTAGCCACTGTTGGAGGAGATTTTCTTTCAGGAGTGCTTCGTAGGTAGAAAATGCTTGGGTTTTTTTTTTTTTTTTGCTGTTTTTCTTCCAGTTATTCAGCTCTATGTGCTGTATCTGTTTGGACAAAATATCTGCTAAAAATGGTGCATTATGACAAAATAGTTAATGTTTTTTTTTCTAATTCTCGTTTTCTCACAATTGGAGAAAGTCCATTACACATAATGAAGGATAAAATATAGGCATAATCGAATAACACATTAGACCAGAAGGCTTTAAATCTATGTATTCAACAAAGGCTAGAACTGTTTGTTCATTTACTCTCTATAATAATGCAGCTTTGACTGAATGCTTGTGCTCTTTACAGACTCAAACTTTAATGACAATGTGCTCTGTGTAAAATGTGGGGAAGATTGTAACCATTTTGATCTGTATTTAGCTTAGTAACATGAAATATCAGTTATTCCCTAAGGTATTGTGTAGTTGTAGATCATAAACTTTTAGCTTAAATTAAACATCACAGCTGGTTGCCTTAATTTGATGCATTATAGCACAAATGTTTCAACAGCTTGACTAAAATGAACCATACTGCAAATTCAAAAGAAGAGCGAAGGTCAATGCACATGGTGCCTAGTGATTTGCAAATTTCCTTTATTTGGATGTATTAAATGTATTATGTGGAACTTAGCATAGAGGAATGGAATTTGGCAGGGTAGAACAGATTAGCAAAGGATGTTCAATCAGTTTTGCTTAAAAATAATACAGTATAATAAGGAAGTAAAAATAGTACAAGCTCAAGTTTTCAGAAGGAAGTTAAAGTTAGAATATCTTCTGGATAGTCAATACTCTTGAATTCTTTTGTATGTGTTTATATAGAAGTATATATTTCATAATTCATAATCCTAATTTGTCATCTGAGTATACCACTAAACTTCATTGCTTTTTAAAAACGTAGTATGGCTGCTGCCTCATTCGCATTTAGGGGATTTCTTAGTTAGCAGGAGGCATCTAGAGATATCTAATCTGTGTCTGTATTTCTAATTGACTAAGAAAATGCATCGTTCTGTATTCAAAAAAAGGCCTAGAATGCAAAGCAACTGCCATTGCTCCCTGTCTGTTCAATGTGAGTGTAGTGTTAAGAATTCACATCTCTGCAATAGAATTAAATTGATCTACCACAAAGGAAATGAAGGTAGTCTGGGCACACTGCCAAATATAGTATGTTTAATACTGAAGGCTGTAGAATTTCTTTTTGCTCTACACCAAAAGTCCATATAGTTGGGAATTTCTCTCTAACTGCACTGTGTGTACATACCTCTATACAAAGTTGAAAAACATGATCCAGCAGTTTTCTCTCACCTAAGTAGTAGATAATTCTAACTTGTATGTGCTTTAGGAGTTTGAAGTGCTTCATAGCAAAGATAATGATTTATACTGGGAGGGGCAAGCCCTATAGAGGCTTTAGTTTGAAGAAATACTTGCAGAAATCTCTTGGTTCAGTTTGCTTCTCTGTATTGTTTTTCATTTGACTACTACCTTGCCTGTGTGAAATGGGTTTGTGCTAGTGGTATTTTTTTTATTGGAAAGTATTCTTTTACATTTACGTAAATTCAGAGTTTTAGAAAATCCAGTTAGGTTGCTCTATGTTCTTCCTTCAGCAGATGTCAAAAGTTTTAACCATGCCTTTCTCATCATATGTGATTAATTTTTATCTAAATTGTCAGTGTTCTTGCATTTATGGTACCTTTATTGTACCTCAGTTCATACGGCAACTCTGTATTACAAAGCAAGGTCCATACAAGTACTGTTGCTGATAGGTTTGCTGCAGTTAGCAGCTGGTGTTCTTGGTAGAATACCTTTATGTATGCAGTTAATAAGCAATGACTGTATCTCCTTAATTACCATCTTTCATGGTTCCCTTAACTTCCAGATACTTATTTTAATAAATTTTTTAAAAGTTTTTTCCCCATGACATTAGAGAAGCTTTTTTAGTTTGCTGCTTCTGTACTTTATTTCTGCATGCCCATTTCTTTGCTCTTTGAAAAGCAAGTATGGGTTTTATTTTTCCCTAGGTATGCCATCTTATATGGAAGTTAAGTAAACATTAAAATCATGTGATTAGATGATTAACGCTATGTAATAATGCATAGCAGGAATAATTATTGAGAGACTAAATCCCTCTGACTGCAAAGTAAAACCTCTATTTCTTAAATTGCAAGTGCTTGGGAGTTTATCCTTCATCATCAATACTGATGTGGTATTAGGAATATGGTGATTAAATTAGTTTGTCATTTTTGTGAGATTAAATATGGGTTTTTTTTTCTGTTTTACACATGAAGCTCCAGTGATGATGTAGCAATTTTGATTGATAATATTTGGATTCACACTGTGGTGCTCAAGCTGAAATGTGGTACAAATTCAGTATTTATAATATATCAACCTTAGTTGGCCTCAACCTTTGTAGACTCAAGACTTGTTGCCATAACTTGAATTAATGACCTAAGGCAGTGCTGCTCTAAAACATTTGCAGTCTCATTCTTTTCACCATTTTAATCATAGGGGGCTTAATTGAAAGTTACTGTATAAGAAATACAAGATATATTCATTACCTTAAGTAAATATTTGATTGACTACTTCAGTTTTCAAATGAAAAGTAATGATAGCTGTTAAATATTTATGTAAATAAAAATAAACAAACTGGTATGTTCACTGGAATTAATTTGTTACACAAAGCACCCGTTCTCCAGTCTCCAGGATCTAATTTGTAATATTTTTAAAATATCTTTCAATTTCTGCAACTTAATTTCTTGTAATCATGTTTATTTTTAAATGCCTCTACTTCTGTGCTTATGCTTCAGGTTTTCATTAAATTTGGTTTTACTTGGCAAGTTGGCAGGAGCAATTGTTGCTCCTTGGCTTTTGAAAATGTAATTCAGTTGATGAAACTATGTTGTGCTATTAGTATGTAAATGTTAGTTTAGTCAGATGCTAAAGTAAGTAAAGTACTTAACTCTGTTTTCTCTGCTCTTTTGGTTTAAGGGCATTTATTCATCATATAACCATGTTTTGAAGACTAAGTGCTTGTCTTGTATTTTTTTACTCCCATTAAATTTTGGTTTCTGGGTCCTTACCTTGAAAATTGCATAAGTCTTCAAATGCAATTGGTATTTGAGAGTCTCGTGGAAGTTAATACAGATAATTGCATGCTTCCAGCACTTGAAAAATGTTTTGTTTATGGACTTAATAGCTTCATCCAGAACTGCATTTTAATGAAAGCCAAAACAAAGCCAAACCTGAAACCAGCAAAAAACCCCTATCCCAGAACTGTACAACTATGTTACCTGTTAGAAAAAGTGTTTTAGAAGTCTTGGTGGTGGCATGGATGCTTTGGGAAAATAGTGCTAGACGTCCTAATCAGGAAGAACAGTTTAACTGACACTAATTTGTAAGAAATTAATTTTGTGTCTTAGAAAACCTTTCTCTGAGGCTGAGCACAGAATTTTATGTGCTGATTGTAGGGAAATGAGGTTGAATACAGTCTTTTTGTCACTAATAAGGTAAGGTGATCACCAAAAATTATTTGTTCTTATTTAAAAGATCAACACTAACGTTATGGACTCTTTGAATTACAAGCAAGTCTGTCAATCAGATACATGAATTTGATTTTGATATAATCACTTTACCATGAAGAAAGCCACGTTGTTCGAGAAGCTCTGTCCCAAGAATACATGTAAAAGCTGTTTCTGAAAGAAATATCAGAAAGCAAGGATATCCTATGATCACTTAGCTCCGCCACATGTTTTTAATAAACTAACTTGTGTGATAAGTGACAAATTCAAACCTGCTCTTTTTGTGAAATACAATTAAGGGAAAGTGCCTAAGTCATAATATTGTTTGTGACTAAATTATGGAATTATAATTACAAGGCTGCAAAATAAAGCACTCCCATGGGAAGTACTGAAGTGAAAACTGGCTTCGCTTCTGCTCATTTTCCTGCTGGCAGTGGTAAAATTTCCAGTTACATGAGCCACCTTCCTGCCACTCTCTTACCTCCCCAGCCTCCAAAAGAGGGAGAAATTAATCTTCTGAGGAGTTTGTTGCTTTTAAGATAGTCATGGTTTGCTATGCAGTTCAGATTTTGTTTCTTCTTTTCCACCAAACACAAAATGTATTGTCCTGTGAGCTAAACCTTGGAAATTTCCACCTTCCTGCCAGAAGTTGCTGCTAGAGGATGGAGGCATTAGAAATCAATTAAAAAGTTATATTTCACGCGGAATAGATTTTGATAACACATTAAATACTTAAAAAAATAAAGAAATTAAAAATAAGACCAAAAGCCTTCCAGGACAAAATATCTTTTAAAAAAACACTAACTGAGAAGGCTGAATTTCATTGAAACTATTGCTGGGGGAACTATCCCTTTGAGAAACAGCAAATGTTGCCCAGTGTTTTGTAAGGTTGTTACTGTTAAGGAGCAAATAAGCAGAAAATATTTTATATGGTGGTGTTCAATTAAACAAACAAACAAAAACCCAAAAGAAAACAAACCCCCAGGATTTAGAGGGTAGTGATCTCTGTAATACTAAAAATTATGTCTACCACATAAAAAACAAATTTTCTGACAACTTACTAGGAATTTCTTTTATTTAACTTCATCTTTGGAACCTCATTTGCAGGAATATTTTGTCTGAGCTAAGGCACAGACTGTACTTGATTTCCCACAGGTGCTAAAACATTTTAAGGAATGTGCTTCTACTAGCACATGGTTTCACATGTAGAAAATAGTGTCACAGTAGATTACAAGATCTAGACAACTAATTTGGTGACATTGTGAGTTGTATAAATAATAATAATTTGTTCAAGAATGCAGGAGGATGTTATTGTCTTTCTACAGATTTCCCACAAAGATTTTTAGTTTGATACTACAGTGAACTATTCTGTCATTATGCTTGTGATTAAAACATGATGATGTGCTCTGGGTTCACTTTTGCAAAAGAAGTCTAAAGGGTATACATGATTTTGGAGCTTTGTTTTTGGATGAGGAATGAAGTGATAAAATGGATATGCTAACCTGACAGATTGTAATGACACAGTACACTTGGGGAAATCAGAGTTATTGTTCTTTCAGAGTAGCATCCTGAGACTACCACTCAGTAACTGTAGTGAACAGAAATTCAGAGATGGATAAAGAAACCACCTGTCTAAAGCAGTCAGTTGAAACATATGAACAGACAGAACAGAGGGAAGTATATGAACTATGTAACCTGCACTGCAAGGCAATTTGGTAAGAATCATTGATATAGAATATGAAATTTCTGGTGACTACCTTTCTGAATTGCAAAATGAATGAAAATAGAAGAGAAAAGGATTTCTGAGAGAGGTACATGACAGTGCAACTCCTTTCTCTTTTGACCTTGGAGCTCTCATTTTGTCCAATTTAAAAATTTCCCTGAAAAGGTAGCATCAAAGCCAATGTGTTTTGGAGCCTTTTAATTTTCTTTGCCCCTGCCCTTCCTTTTCTTTCTTTCTTTTCTTTTTTTCTTTTTTCCCCTCCCTTTCTCAGACTGTGTTGCTAAAAATGTGTGTTAAATTAAATTTAAAATCTTTGGGCCTTTCCTGGAGTAAGGAGATACTTACAGTCTACCAGGTATAACTTAAGTAGTTGAGACTCTTGTAATACTGATCTTACAGTCATATAAGATTCTACAGTGTTTCTTTGGACTACTGTAACTAAATTTTCCAATCATTCTGCCCTCTAGTAGTAAAGACAGAGTGCAGCAATACACTTCTGTGCTTCTAGGACATGCAGAATTTCATTCCACTTGTCCGTGGTGAAGTCAACTGCAAAATGCATCTCCTGTAGGCTCACAGTTAACCCGCTGTGGTGGGTTGACCCTGGCTGGATGCCAGGTGCCCCAAAGCTGCTCCTCATTCCCCTCCTCAGCTGGTCAGGAGAAAGAAAATATAATTAATGGCTTATAGGTTGAGGTAAGGACAGGGAGAGATCACTCACCCATTATCGTCATGGGCAAATTGACAAAGTTAGTTTAATTTATTACCAATCAAATCAGAATAGGATAATGACAAATAAAACCAAATCTTAAAAAAAACTTCCCCCACCTCTCCCTCCTTCTCAGGCTTAACTTTACTCTGGATTTTCTCTAGCCATCAGAGCAGGGGGACAGGGAATGGGGGTTGTGGTCAGTTCATCACGCACTGTCTCTTCCACTCTTTCCTGCTTATGAGGAGGAT
Source organism: Manacus candei (assembly GCF_025592945.1). Classification (NCBI taxonomy): domain Eukaryota; kingdom Metazoa; phylum Chordata; class Aves; order Passeriformes; family Pipridae; genus Manacus; species Manacus candei. The sequence goes on along the minus strand of NW_026138076.1, from coordinate 37,244,821 downwards.
TCCTCTCACTCTTACCCCACTCCAACACGGGGTCCCTCCTACAAGTCCTCCACCAATTTCGTCATCATGAGTCCTTCCCACGAGCTGCAGTTCTCACGAACTGCTCGAGCATAGATCCCTGTGATGGAGAAAACAGGTGTTCCCCTTGGTGGGGGGAAAAAAAAAGGTAATGAGAATAACAAAGGTGCCGTGTGTTTGTATTTTCATGCCTGAGGATGCTCTAATGCCATAAAAGTATCAGTTCAAAGATAACTTCACAGTGAAGTGAGTTCCATTTTTGTCCTTCCTGTGACATCTTTACTTCTTCAGAAAGAACTTTGAAAAAGGTGGTAGCCCTGACACTTGAGCAGCCAGTTGTTGTGAGTGCTCCTAAAACTGAAGTTGCTGCAATGAAGAGAAACCTTGGATTTAAGGGTCACACGTATCAAAGACTAAAGTCTAAAGGGAAGAGCAAAGCCTCTCACTGGCAGAGAAAGAACAAAGATTATTAGAGACTCTCTGGCAAGGAAAGAAGGGACACAGGAAAGTTACAAGGAAGGAATAGGTCCACAAGGAAATAACATGAGTGGAAAGCAAGGAATGCAAGAGGTGGTCATCTCAAATCTAGTGCAGATAAAAAGAGACAAAAGGACTTGAACTCAGCTGAATAGAACTTAGAATTTTGTGTCAGTATTTTAGCTTTATAGCGTGTGAGTCCAGTTCTTAACTATCCTGATCACTGATCATGAGGAAATTGTATGGGCAATTTTGGATTTTTTTTGTGTTGCCTTTTTTTCTTTTCCCTGTTTTATAGCAGGGAAATAAACTGCAGTATTGGGTCACTATCTTTAAGACTGTAAAGATTACACAAATTACACCAGCCTAAGAAAGCAAAGCTTTAATGGTACCGCCAGAGCCTCTGAACCTTTAGCTGTAGGGCTAAAGATGGTCTTCTGGATGAAGTCCTCTTACAGTCCCAGTTTTTATATCCACTGACAAATTAATGATCTCTTCATGTTGCCTATTTCATGTGTTGTGTGTAAGTGCATTGACTAGGTCTCTGCATGGTACAGTTTCCTTCTAGTTGAGAGTCTACCTAGTGACTTTTACCAAGAACAGTAAATAAACAAAATAGATAACTAATAGAACATTATAGTCTGAGCAGCAGGTAAAGCTTTGCAGATGAGTGAAGCTGAGCTGAGTATATAGGATCAAATGTCACAAAAGATCTCTGGAGTGCCTCTGGAGAACTTTCGATCCTAAAACTAGGATAGAAATGAAATGCACTCAGAAGAACAGAAATGAGGAAAATTCATCCGTTTGTAATGTTTGCTGTAGTTCCTGTTGTAGAATTGGAGACCTAGGCTGCCAAAAACAGTAAAGTCTTTCACAGATTGGGTGCAATTTTGGCATTTCAAAAAATAGTCGCTGTCTTTCTTCACTTCTGCTTGTATGCAAATTATGATAGGAAAGCAAATACTGTCTCTGTCAGTGATGCTAGAGAAGTCAGTGTAAACAGAATAAACTGAGCATCTCTTCCTAAAATTATTGAACTTCTCAAGCTTTCCACTGTTTTGATATAAAGTGGTGCTTGTGAATAACAAGTCCATTTTTCTGAGGTGTTTCTTGAACAAATAGCTAGAAAAACCTGCAAGCTTGAGATAATTGACTTGAGAAATTCTCAAGGAACTCAGGAAAAACTCAGTTATTTTTCCATAGAATACAAGATACATCTACCATTTCTGATAATATCTGTACTTCAAAATTATGTTTGCTCAAGTAATTCTGGTTTTTTTCAGCTTTTATATTTCATATTTCACGCAATTTGGAAACAGACATGTGACATCATTCTGTAAATGAGTTGGATTCAGAGGAATGAGGCTGTTTGTTACTATGAATGGAATAGCGTACCATAAATGCTTAAGACACAAAAACTGTAAAACCTTCTGTGAGTATCAAATAGGCAACAGTCTAAACCAGTTTGTTCATAAACATCTGACTTTGAGAGTTCAGTGATGTTCCAAGTTGTTGGTTTCAGTCAGTTTCAAGAAAGCAGATAGGAAACCAGGACACAAATGGGTTGAACAATTGGGTAGGCGAAAAACTCACAAACCTATGGTCAGATTTAAGTTCTGCAAAACCCATTTAACAAACAGGGTAAAATCAGATTTTCACCTTATTTGACTTGGTTAAATTATCAGTGAACAAAAACGGCTGAGCTTTTTGCACAGCTTTCACTTAATGATTGCAGTTGATATTTGTGTTACAGTGATTCCTAAATCCACAGAGATCTTGTTACAGTGGACAGTGCAGGAAGTTGCTGGAGAAAATAGAAATCTGAACCAAGTAGCAGTAGTATGGTGGAGGCACAGGTTGCTATCCCCAAGGTCTCACAAGTAAATTTTAAATTGCTTTTGCCACTAGCTTTTGGATGCACCTCTAGAGGGTCTTAGAGAGTCTCTTTTCAGTTCTGTGTTAATAAAACACTGTCCTAGTTAGGACAGCTGAGATCAGTTCATCATGGTGGGTGTAACCCAAAACTGTATTCTATAGCCTTCCATGTCATTTCCCAGAAACTAGACTATTGTTGTCAATAGACCATTCGCACCCTCTGCCCATAGAGCATGGTGGGTGTAACCCAAAACTGTATTCTATAGCCTTCCATGTCATTTCCCAGAAACTAGACTATTGTTGTCAATAGACTATTCGCACCCTCTGCCCATAGAGCCTGACTCCTCAGGCTATAAACTAGGTGTTAAGAGGCCTGTGAGATAGAAGGATGTTTCTGTCCTCACACCCTTTGTGAACTCCCCCCCCTGAGGAGAGTACCAAGCATTCCTGCCTGAACTGGAGGATATATAATCTTGGAGTTTTGGAACATTTTTCAACCCACTCGGGGGATCCAGAGGACGGCTGCATCTCATCGCTCTCAACCAGACTTAGACCACCACTGGACTGCGATCACCAGTTCTGGCCAGACTGCAGCAGCTCTCCCACCAGCAGGTTCTTCCCCTCTCCCTTTACTTTGGACTCAAACAGGGCCCAAGGAACACCACTTTGTTCAGGCCCCAGGGTACTGGGTTACACATTTGGGTTTTTGTGGGTTGAGACCAATTGTTTGTTTGTATTATTGTACTTACTGTATTATTTTAATAAATTGTTATTCTGACTTATAATCTCTCCTTTGAGTTGGGTTCATTCCCCCTGCTGGTTAACTTTTAAACCAGCACATTTTGGCGCCCAAACGTCGGGCAGAGAGAGAGAAGTCAGAATCACAATTTCATTTGAAGCATTTGTCTATTTGAATATAGAAACTCCCTGATCACCATGTTGTTTGATGCACTCACATGGATGTTGTATTTGAGCCTGTTCATATTTCCACAGATGGCGTATTATTTGCCTGTTTTGATGCTCTCTTTAAGACCAGGGAGAGGGATCCAAATTGCTTTATTAGTATATTATGTTTATGTCATTCTAACATCAGAAGCAATGAGTTTCATTGTAAATGTGTATTCAGTCCTGTTTGCCTGTCCTGGTTTGGGTTGCTACCTCTGGGGCCTCATTAAAAATCGTACCCAGCTTTTTGGGGGAACAGGGGTGGATGGTTTCCAGCCTCCCACCTCCTTCTTCCCCTTCAGACCTGCTAAAACAGTTTTTGAAAATATTGAGTTCCCTTTTGATGTTAAGGACAGCATAATGTTATTGTTAGTGTTGCTCTGTCTGCTCTGTACTGTGTACACCATGTTTAGGGTCAGAAAAGTGCCTTTTAGGGAGGTTGGTTGGACACCTGCCCTGGGAGCAGATAATGCTGAGTGGCACGGGAAGTGGGAGGACATCAGCCAGTATTTGGAAAAGTTTTCTCCTCCAATGATCTGGAAATTCACCCCTGAACAACTGCAGGATCCTGTTAGCATGATAAGACTGGTGAAGGAAAAATGCTCTGGCAGCTCCAGAGATGGCCAGCTCACAGCAACCTGCTGGGCCCTGGCCACTGCCTACCGGGCACTGCTTGACATGATACAGCACTGTCAGGGCGAGGAGAGAAGGACCAAATCCGCAGACACCACGTCCACCCAAACCACAGCTGAGTCAGAGGGAGAAAGAAATGAACCAACCAGCACCGTGTCCACACAAACCATCGAGGAGCCAGAAGAACAAGCAAAACCAATAGCAGTCGCCCCTGTCCAGAAAAGGAAATCAAAGACTAAATCAGTTCGCATAGCAAATGATGACGAAGAGGCGGGACCTTCACATCCACCGGAGGAGACAGAGCCAGAAATAATCACTCGGTCCCTGTCCCTGGGTGAGCTACGTGAGCTCCGGAGAGAGTTCACACGACAGGCGAACGAGTCCATTCTGACCTGGCTGCTCCGAATCTGGGATGCCGCAGCTAACGATACGATCCTAGATGGGAGTGAAGCCAGACAGCTGGGATCCCTGTCTCGAGATGTAGTCATTGATCAGGGGATTGGAAGGAGGCAGGAAACTCTCAGCCTCTGGCGGCGACTGTTGTCCAGTGTGAGGGAGAGATACCTTTGCAAGGAGGACCTCCACGTACAGCAAGGACAGTGGAACACGATGGAACAAGGTATCCGGTGCTTAAGGGAGTTAGCTGTACTGGAGATAATCTTTTCAGAGGATGAAAGATTCCCTAAGAGTCCAGATGGCGTACAGTGCACCTCCCAAATGTGGTTAAAGTTTGCACGACTCGGGCCAGAAATGTATTCCCGCTACTTAGCAACGCTGCAATGGAGGGAGGGAGAGGACAAGGTGGGAGCATTGGTTAGCAAACTCAGGATTTATGAAGACACTGTCACCGCCCCATTACGAGCCCACGTCTCATCTGTGGAAACCAAACTGGCTGAACACGTCCGAAGCCTAGAAGAGAAAATTGAAGAGGGACACCAGAAGCTAAGAGAAGAAATTAAGGAAGGGATTTTCCATATCTCGCCAGGACGAACAAGAGTCTCTGCTATCAGGAGCCAGCGTTCCCCAGCTAAGGAGAGAAGGTACACTCCACGTAGCGATCTATGGTTTTACCTCCGTGAGCATGGAGAAGATATGAGGAAGTGGGATGGGAAACCCACCTCTTCCTTAGCAGCCCGGGTACGTGAACTGAAAAGAGGAACAAATACCATAAAGAACTCTTCAAGGGTAAACGTTGCTCCAGTCTCTCGTGGGCAAGACTCCAGACGGTACAGGAATGATGATACGTCTGATCCTCTCGAAGGGACCTCCAGGTCATACCCACAAGAAGAGCACAATGAGTACCATGACCAGGACTAGGGGTGCCCTGCCTCTAGCCAGGTAGAGGAGAGGGACAATCGAGTCTATTGGACTGTGTGGATTCGGTGGCCTGGCACATCAGAGCCACAAAGATATAAGGCTTTAGTGGACACTGGCGCACAATGTACATTAATGCCATCAAGATACGTAGGGGCAGAATCCATCTCTATTTCTGGGGTGACAGGGGGATCCCAACAGCTGACTGTACTGGAAGCTGAAGTGAGCCTGACTGGGAAGGAATGGCACAGACACCCCATCGTGACTGGTCCAGAGGCCCCGTGTATCCTTGGCATAGATTACCTGAGGAGTGGGTATTTCAAAGACCCAAAAGGACTTCATTGGGCTTTTGGCATAGCTGCTGTGGAGACGGAGGAAATTAGACAGTTGAACACCTTGCCTGGTCTCTCAGAGGACCCCTCTGCTGTGGGACTGCTGAAGGTTGAAGAACAATTGGTACCGATAGCCACAGCAACAGTGCACCGTCGGCAATACCGCACCGACCGAGACTCTGTGACCCCTATACAAAAGATGATCCGCGAACTGGAGACCCAGGGGGTGGTCAGCAAGACTCGCTCACCCTTTAATAGCCCTATATGGCCAGTGCGTAAGTCCAGCGGAGAGTGGAGGCTGACGGTGGATTACCGTGGACTCAATGAAGTCACACCACCCCTGAGTGCTGCTGTGCCGGACATGCTGGAGCTCCAGTATGAGCTGGAGTCCAAGGAAGCCAAGTGGTATGCCACCATTGACATAGCCAATGCCTTTTTCTCCATTCCTTTGGCAGCGGAGTGCAGACCACAATTTGCTTTCACTTGGAGAGGTGTGCAGTACACCTGGAATCGACTGCCTCAGGGGTGGAAACACAGTCCCAGCATTTGCCATGGACTGATCCAGACTGCACTGGAAAAGGGTGAGGCTCCAGAGCACCTACAGTACATTGATGACATCATTGTATGGGGGAACACAGCGGGCGAAGTCTTCGAGAAAGGAGAGAAGATAATCCAGATTCTCCTAAGAGCCGGTTTTGCCATTAAACGGAGTAAGGTCAAGGGACCTGCTCAGGAAATTCAGTTCCTAGGAGTGAAGTGGCAAGATGGACGCCGCCTAATTCCAATGGAGGTGATTAACAAAATAGCAGCCATGTCCCCACCAACCAGCAAGAAGGAAACACAGGCTTTCCTAGGCGCTGTGGGCTTTTGGAGGATGCATATCCCCGAGTATAGTCAGATTGTAAGCCCTCTCTACCTTGTGACACGGAAGAAAAATGATTTCCAGTGGGGCCCCGAACAACAACAAGCCTTTGAACAAATTAAACAGGAGATTGCCCATGCGGTAGCCCTTGGGCCAGTAAGGACAGGACAGGACGTGAAGAACGTGCTCTACACCGCAGCCGGGGAGAATGGCCCTTCTTGGAGCCTCTGGCAGAAAGTGCCTGGGGAGACCCGAGGACGACCGCTAGGATTCTGGAGTCGGGGATACAAAGGATCTGAAGCCAGCTATACACCAACTGAGAAAGAGATCCTGGCTGCCTATGAAGGAGTTCGAGCTGCCTCAGAAGTAATCGGCACCGAAGCGCAGCTCCTCCTGGCACCCCGACTACCAGTGCTGGGCTGGATGTTCAAGGGAAGAGTTCCTTCCACACATCATGCCACCGATGCCACATGGAGTAAGTGGATGGCTCTGATCACGCAGCGAACCCGGATAGGGAATCCTAATCGCCCTGGGATTCTGGAAATTATCACCAATTGGCCCGAAGGTGAGAGTTTCGGACTATCCTCTGAAGAAGAGGAGGAGAAGGTGACACGGGCTGAGGAGGCCCCACCATATGACAAACTACCCGCAGATGAAAGGCGATATGTGCTCTTCACGGATGGCTCCTGCCGCATTGTAGGGACAAACCGAAAATGGAAGGCAGCTGTATGGAGTCCCACACGGCGAGTTGCAGAAGCGACTGAAGGACAAGGTGGGTCAAGTCAGTTTGCAGAGCTTAAAGCCGTTCAGTTGGCTTTGGATATAGCTGAACGAGAGAAGTGGCCAAGACTCTATCTCTACACTGACTCATGGATGGTGGCCAATGCTCTGTGGGGATGGCTGGAGCGATGGAAAAAGGCCAACTGGCAGCGCCAAGGGAAACCCATCTGGGCGGCGGAGATGTGGCAGGACATCGCTGGCCGGGTAGAGAAGCTGAGTGTGAAGGTCCGTCACGTAGACGCTCATGTAGGCAAGAAACGGGCTAATGAGGAGCATTGTAACAACGAGCAGGCGGACCGAGCTGCCAGGATTAAAGTCTCTCAGGTAGATCTGGATTGGCAGCACAAAGGAGAATTATTTCTGGCTCGATGGGCCCATGACGCCTCCGGTCACCAGGGGAGAGATGCAACATACAGATGGGCTCGTGACCGAGGGGTGGACTTAACCAAGGACATTGTCTCACAGGTCATCCATGACTGTGAGACATGTGCTGCCATCAAGCAGGCCAAGCGGGTGAAGCCTCTATGGTATGGTGGACGGTGGTCAAAGTACAGGTATGGGGAAGCCTGGCAAGTTGACTACATCACGCTCCCCAAAACCCGCCAAGGCAAGCACTACGTACTGACCATGGTAGAAGGAAGCACTGGATGGTTGGAGACATACCCCGTGCCTCATGCCACTGCCCGGAATACCATCCTGGGCCTTGAAAAACAAGTCCTGTGGCGACACGGCACCCCGGAGAGAATTGAGTCTGATAATGGGACCCATTTCAAGAATGGCCTTATAGACACCTGGGCCAAAGAGCACGGCATTGAGTGGGTGTATCATATCCCCTACCATGCACCAGCTGCTGGAAAAGTTGAGCGGTGCAACGGACTGCTGAAAACCACTCTGAAGGCACTGTGTGGGGAGACTCTCAAACACTGGGAGCTGCATTTAGCAAAGGCCACCTGGTTGGTCAACACCCGAGGTTCCATCAATCGAGCTGGCCCTGCCCAATCAGAACTTTTGCATACTGTAGATGGAGATAAAGTCCCCGTGGTACATATGAGAGGAATGTTAGGGAAGACTGTTTGGATTAGTCCCACCTCAAGCAAAGGCAAACCCATCCGAGGGATTGTTTTTGCTCAGGGACCTGGTTCCACCTGGTGGGTAATGCAAAAAGATGGGGAGACACGTTGTGTACCACAAGGGGACCTAATTTTGAGTGAGAATGGTCTGTAATGTTTCATTGTATATATATATATATATAGATAGATAGATAGATGTATATAGTTTTAAAGGGATATAGTTTTTAAAGGGGGTTAATTTGGGCATGACATGGATGGCATAGAATAAGGGGTGGATAATGTCCTAGTTAGGACAGCTGAGATCAGTTCATCATGGTGGGTGTAACCCAAAACTGTATTCTATAGCCTTCCATGTCATTTCCCAGAAACTAGACTATTGTTGTCAATAGACTATTCGCACCCTCTGCCCATAGAGCCTGACTCCTCAGGCTATAAACTAGGTGTTAAGAGGCCTGTGAGATAGAAGGATGTTTCTGTCCTCACACCCTTTGTGAACTCCCCGCCCTGAGGAGAGTACCAAGCATTCCTACCTGAACTGGAGGATATATAATCTTGGAGTTTTGGAACATTTTTCAACCCACTCGTGGGATCCAGAGGACGGCTGCATCTCATCGCTCTCAACCAGACTTAGACCACCACTGGACTGCGATCACCAGTTCTGGCCAGACTGCAGCAGCTCTCCCACCAGCAGGTTCTTCCCCTCTCCCTTTACTTTGGACTCAAACAGGGCCCAAGGAACACCACTTTGTTCAGGCCCCAGGGTACTGGGTTATACATTTGGGTTTTTGTGGGTTGAGACCAATTGTTTGTTTGTATTATTGTACTTACTGTATTATTTTAATAAATTGTTATTCTGACTTATAATCTCTCCTTTGAGTTGGGTTCATTCCCCCTGCTGGTTAACTTTTAAACCAGCACAAACACCCATGTCTTTACCATGTTTTATTATTGTCATTCAGTTTGAAATTTTGAAAATTGATTGCGAGCTACCATATGGCTCCCAAGTAGCACAAAGAGTTTGTAGGTTAAAATAAGTTCTAGAATTACAGAATATACTGAGTTGAAAGGGACCCATCAGGAGTATCAAGTCCAACTCCTGGCCCTGTGCAAGACAGCCCCCAGAATCACACCATGTGCCTGAGAGCTTTGTCCAAACACTTTTGAACTCTGTCAGTCTTGGTGCTGTGACCACTTCCCTGAAGAGCCTGTTCCAGGTGGTTGAGCTGCAGGTGAAGGTGAAGAACCTGTTATCCATCCTAAACCTCCCCTGACTCAGCTTCGTGCCATTTCCTTGAGTCTTGTCACCTTCTTTTGGATTAAAAAAGTGTTTGCTGTTTTATCTACACAAAGTGTTTTTCAGTTATTAAGAAACAAGGAAAAACTGGATGAAAAATAGAGGGAAGGAGGTTTTTTGTCTATTGAAACAATGTCACCTGGCCTCTTGTGAGTTTGATATTGCAGTATTTCAAAGCAAACTGGTTTTGGATTAGGCTTTAGAATATGAAATAAGAAAAACTGTACTGAGTCAGTGCAAGGATTTATCCAGCCCTTCAGCTGTCTGTCTCCAGCAGTGGTCACAAGCAGCTGCTCACAGAAAAGCTGATATGTGAAGGCACAGGATACTTTCTTCAATGCTCTCCCAGTCCGTCACTTTGAAACTCGAGGGATCACCTGAAATTCGTGTTACCTGTTTATTTATTAACCCCCAAAGGATCTCTGCTGCTCACTTGTGCAGTCCAATTTGGCCAAGTTTGTAGTTTTATATCTCCATCTTCTACTTCAGCCATTCATCACATCTTTTAACCTGCCTAGTTTGAAAGTGCTTTTGTTTCAAAGCTGTCTTTTTTTGGTTTACACTTAAGGATCAGAGGGAGGCCCTGGTCTTTGACCAACAGTATCTTTACAAGATACTAGAGCATGTAGCATGTGTGCAGAAACGATGCAACTTCCTAGGCAACACTGGCTTACCTAAAAGCAGCAATTGCAAACAAATCCTTAATCTGATAGTAGATACACATTATGAGCTGAGACAGTGCTATGGCAGAATTAAAGAACACTTGTAAAAATTTTAGCAAAACGATTTTATCAACAACAGTGTACCAACAGGCTAATTATGAGACAATAAAGAGGGTTTCTTTGGCAGTGAATTTATGTTATAGTATAAACTGACTGTTAATGTTTCTCAAGTACCATAGATTCACTTTCATTTCTTTTTCATGTCCTGTTTTCTGAAGAAAAAATTAGAATTTATTCCTCTTTTGTCTGAAAAACTCTATAAGAAAGTATCAGGGTATCTCTTTAGACTTGTATAACGTAATTCTCATGTTTTTTATGAATATATCATAGTTTCAGTTGTTATTTCCCCTCTTCGAACAGTTTTATGTGACAGCTCCTTTATGGTCCTGATAAGTCATCCTTTTTGGTTTGATTACAGCAGTAATCTGGGGACCATAGCAACGTGTTTTGCTTATGATGTATGTCAGTGGTAAATAGAGGTCTAGTCACCATTTCCTTAAATGGTGAGAAATTGTATTTTTAAGAAGGAGAAAAAAAGACAGATCCTGTAATGCTTCCAGAAATAATAAGAAACATATTACTTTAATTATTTGTGCAACAACTTCTTTGTGCACATCATACCAAAACCCCTAATGTAATGGTTACTTTCCTTGTACAGTATAAGAATTGTTAGTATCTTTTGCAGGTGCTTGGAAAAGTACAACATTTATACAATGATAAGAATATTTCACTGTGTATCTTATTAGTTTCACAAATTGAAATCAGAATGTCACTGCTAAAATGCTTAACAAAGCATCCTAATGATTTGCTGTAGAATTTGTAACAGTCACGTAGCTTTCATGAAATCAAACTCCCATCATTGGTAGAGTTTCTGAATTAATTAAAGACATTTGAAAGGAGAGGAGATTGATATGCTTTTCTCATGTTGTGCTGAAATGTTACTGTGTTGTAGTCAGTTAAGTACTATGAAAAATAAGAAAACTGGCTTGGATTGCTTTGGTATTGTAAAAGTGAAATAAAATTTTGTTGTCTTGTCAAAACTCTTCTGCTTAGGAAAAGCAGTACAAAGCTGTCAAACATTACTTGTAAGCCTTGGTTAGATAGTATTTGGAATACCCTGATAATGCATATTAAAGTGTGTTGGTTTTGTCTTATTGAATTGAATATGATGTGCTTTATACTTAATTTTCAGTATCTCAATTGGGGTGAGTGGATAAGAATGGAGTGCATGAGTGGTGAACCTGAATTCGCAGTAAAAGCTCTCCACTTTAATAGCTTTCCATTGTCAATTACTGGCAAACCCCATGATGTGGCTTCCCCCGAGAGAAGGTTCGCAAAGGGTAAAAGTGCCTTTTGGTCCTTGCTTAAGCAATTAATTGCAGAGGAAATAGTCTTTACAGTATGTGTGAGTGCCTGGTGTAGTGATGGAAGCTTTTTCGTGAGCAATACTACTAAATCCTATTCTGAGTATATCTCCCTAGTCTTTTATTGAAACCCTCTGTTTCCCTATGATGCTTCATACCCTGCTTTCCCATACAGCCCCTAAAGACCTTTCTGAGCTCCTAAGTGTTACTTGGGCTGAAGGCACTACACAGCTCTCTGCCAGTTGCCTGTTTGACTGACTTTCAGGTTGAAGCTCATGCTGAAGCCCCTTGCCAACTTAGGCTCTTCTCATCTGTGCAGACAGTGATTTTCATGAAAGTTACAGAAGCTTTAATTTTCTAACTCCGTTGCTTGGACTAGTTAGTATTGACCACTGTAATAAAAAAATTATTACTGAGGAACAGATGGACAGACAGCAGTGATCACTTCCAGCATGTGCATGTGAATATGTGAACTTAGTGGGCTGCCCATGAGTGTAGGACAAAAGCAAGCCACGTAGTTGTCCTATTCTGGCAGCGCTAAACCCAAACTGATGGTTCTGGCCAAAATACTTGCCAAAATCTACAGATAAATTACTAAATAACTGGCATAATTTCACAGGTGGAACAAGTCAAAGAATGGCAGCTGTGGGTTGTTTTCAATATTGCTGGATATATGTACAGTGATACAGGGGTCATATATTGTTGATATCAGTGAATGAAACTGCAGCCTTATTTATCGCAGAGATTGGTACAGGGATTTGTTGATTTCCATGGTGGCATCAATTATTTGATTTATGTTATTATTTTCCTCTATTCATTTAACCAACAAATGATCAAAATCTTCCTGCCTCATGCAATTGTTGGGACAGTTCAAAAATGACCCTTTTCTTCTGTTTGTGCTACATGCTCCTAATGTCACAGTCGTGAATCTCGTTCCTCGGGACAGCAGTCTGTAAAATTATTGTAAACACTTAGCGGTGTGAGGTTTAATTAATGCCAGAAGCCTTCAACAAACATCAGTTGCAATTTGGGATGTGCTGAGTTAATGATTCCTGCACTCTGCCTAATGTGTGTGCTGTTAAATTTATGTGCCAAGTGACTGCTGCTGACATTAATCACATCCCACCGATGTCCCTGCGTGCACAGAGGGAATGAAAACTGCAATCCAAGAGATGTATTTCACAGGCAACACACTTAAACATCTCCACTTAGAGACCTAAAGGACATGGTAGCATTTCATGTGGTAGGGGAGAAAAACATAACAAAAAATTAACAAGTGCTTTTGATACTTTCAAAAATTAATAAACTAAGTTCTCCAAGAACAACTTTATATTAAATGTGTTGCAGAGTCATCTGTTAGTTAATGCTAGAGGATTTTCGTAATGCTGTAATTTTATGTTGTATTTGTTTAACCAGAGAGTTTTTCCTTTGATGAATGCTGATAGTCACAGAAAAAAGAAAAAAAAAAAGGAAAGAAATTATGGAAAAATAACCCCAACCCTTCAAAAACAGATGTTTTGGACAGACTGTGAAATTCTGTTTGTGTACCCATGCAGAACCTGTCAGCATTTAAAAACATGTACACCATGAAAGTGATAAATGTGGTAGCTGTGAAGAAGGATAAAGAGAAAAACCTGAAGTTATAAACTGTGGTTTCTTTCTTTACCAGACTTGAGAGGTTTATGTTCATTTACATGTTAGCTCTGTGTTTGTGGTCACCTCAACTCTGCCAGCTGAATCATGAGCATACCAGCTAGAGGTGATGTTGTGGCAGTATATTTTACTGAAAGCAGAAGCGCATAAGGAATAATCTATCCAATCCATTTTGTCCTACTCTAGGTTCTTAGAGTTAATTCTCGCTAGACTATGAGAAAAGTGCTACTCCAATGAGACAAATACTTGGAATAAATATGTTTATATCCTTGTTTAAGGGGTAGGGTAGAGATTTTCAAAGTTGGAGTTGTTTCTGAAATACTTGAACATTAGTTTGCAAGGAATTTAATTAGAGACTTTGTGTCTCATCTCCATTTTCAGCTAGTAAACATAAGAAAAGCAGAACCTAAATGGGGTAAAACCTGTTTATTCTTGATGACCAAGTACTTTACAGCTTATGGGTCAACACTTGGTTTGTACAAAAACAGTAACCAGTTTCATATCTTAAGTGGGGCTGTTAAATGCTTTAAGTAAATGAGAGCTCTAATTGAAGAGAATTTAATTGGTTTTTAGGTGATGTGCATTTAGATAAAAATACTCAAGCATTGTGAATCAATGGTGTGCAAGTTGGATATTTGAACCTAAATGTGTAGTAATTCAGTATTGTACCGAATACTCTTCACTGTTGTGGCCTCTGAAAAGGTAACTGAGCCCAGAAATTCCTATCTAATGTGAATGTGTTGAAATTTAATGGTGTGAGGAAGACTGCTTTTCCAGGACATGAGATTTAGGCTATGGATTTATGCAGCACTCCATAAGTCAGCAGGTGGCTTCACACATGACCTTAACAAATAAAACACCTATTTTTTACTTTTCTTCAAATATTTGTGGGATGATCAAGTCAATAGTACTAAGGTGGGTTTTGTTTTTTGCTGCTGTAAGGCTTAGTGTCCCAGTATCACAATTTCTGAGTTATCAGATTGGGATAATACTGACTCCTAGTCTTGTCTGTTGGGTGTCATATTTTGAGAAAGGATTTTATTTATCTAGGTGGTCCTAGCAGTTTGTGTAGCAGTGATAATTCAAGTATATATGGATTGAGAGGGATAAAATTCTGTATTAGATGAGCTACTGTAAGACTTACTAATATCTTCTTGGACATCTGGATGCAACCATAACATAAATTAAAACTAGCAACAATGCTTATTAAAAGTTCAAAACTACTTGTAGAGATAATTTCTACATGAATTACTGTGCTTGATATGTCAGCCTTGTGAAGGGTCATGGCTGCACTAGTGTTTGTTTATTCTTTCCTTTCAGGGACCACTTTTCTCAAGTCATGGTTTTTGTTTTTGTTCTTCAGGTGTTAAGATTGTCATCACTTGTTATGACCATATTATTCACAGAGTGTGACCCTATAAATTTTTTATTGTTTTGCATTATTCAAAACCTGCATGCCTATATCTGGGCCATATGTGAATGTGTGATCCTGGATTTTTTTTAATTTATTTTTATTTTAGAGATGTGATCACTAGAAAAAGTTTCTCTATACTTCTAGTGATGTGTTTACTTACATTTATGTCTAAAAGGAGCCATGAGAAATATAATCAGTAAGGAAATGTCTGCTTGCTATTCAACTTTACTAAATGAGTGAATGATAAAAATAAGCAGTAACCAGGTATTGCTTTAAAATGTAAATCATAAATTTTAACACCAATTGAAAATGTAATCTTTTACTTTCTGTAACAGGAAATATCTGCTGTTAAAGAATTCTCCTGATCCAAGAAACTCAATGGGTGTACTTTTTTTTCACATAACATAAACAGATATCTATATTTTAAAGCATCTTCTCAAGATGATTTCTAAAAATAAATTCAAACACTCAGGTATATTTGCAAAATCCTTATCCTGACATTCTGGGGTCATCTCATGTCCCTATGAAAATTTGTTTAATTTTGCAATACATACACAAGGGGTAATGGCAATGTTTATGATACAGCATGGTCCAGTCAAATAAATGAAAATCAGAAGATACAATTTTTAAGACTCTTTTCCTGTCTCTGACATTTGTCAGCTCAGTGGACAAGGAGATTCACTTTTTTTGTGTGTTTTGTGTTTCTGATTAGATAGACTGTGCTCTCAAAGCTTGGAATTGTATTTTATTGGTAAGGTCGTACAGCACTCAGAAAAACAGAAGAGTTTTTTAACTTGAGGGGCTGGGGTATGGAAAATTTAAGAAAATAATTGAGATAATAAGGATTTCGGAACTTTTAAAATAATAGTAATAACCCTCTCTGGTTAGGATCTAGTAAAACTTTTCTGTATTGTGAGTAAGATTAGCTGGTGTGTCTACAACAGGACTTGTAACTCTATCAGAGTTGAAACCTTATTAAATATTGTTGATCTTCAAAGAGCTGTCGTGAAGTGATTTTACTTTTAGAAACTGTGGGTTTTTTTATTAAATTTGGACTTGGCAATAACTAATTATTTAAATATTGCAAACTGCTTGAGGCCAGGCTTTTCTTAGCCTTTCTTGATTCACACCTGGATATTGTGTTCTGATAGAAATCAAAACAGAAGGTATGTTGTCTTTCATTCCAGATACCATACTTAGCATATGCATGGAACTTTGCCTTGTGTTTTACAAAAAAATTATAATGTAATAATTGAAAAACTGTTTTGGTTTGTGTGAGTCCTATGTGAAAACTTTGAACTCTTCACTGAAATTCCATGTTGTTTTGGTGTTTGTTGTTTATAGTGATTTAACAGAACTATAACCCTCAATGAAATCTGTATTTTTGCATACTTGGATGCATTCCCACCAAGTTTTCCCTTGTTTTTCTCCTGATCAGTGGGCTAGTCTCCTTGGGGATGATCATACCCATTTGCCACTGTGATTCCAGAGTAATGCCTTGAAATTTGTTGTGGCTTTTGAGCACCTTAGTTCTCAGTACATTTATCTGCTGAGTGTTGAACCAAGCTGTAGCTGTTTTCTCATCCTGTACTGAAGAGACAGCTTGGCTTTTTGCTGGGCTTCACAAAGCATTTTCAAGTGTGATGTGATTCAGCTGTACCACAGCTGATCACTGGAGCTATGCTGTATATGTTATGTTTTCTTCCCAAACTGAGATTCAAACCAATAGGGACTCAATTTCTATGGAAATAGCTGTCATAAAGTCAATTCTGTAGCTCATTGTAGTCTGTAAATTAGGTAGAATAGATGGTGAAAAGCAGGATTTTTTCTGTTTGTTGTCCCTTTGCTCTCACTGCCTAACTGCTGCTGTTGATTAAGTTTAATCCCAAAGCACATAAAAATTAAAAGATTTTGCATTTTTATAAGTCTTCTGAAGAACAGCTTTTTCCCCCCAGTTCTGTGGTGAACATAAGTTGCTATTCACAGTGAGGTAAATGCCTGAAGCAAGGGAAACAATGATTTGTAAGTTGTAAATCTGACTGCAGTGTTTATGACAGCCATAGGCTGTTTTGGACATATGCTGAGAGAAAATGTAAAAAGACCACATTTGTTTTCATATAGTTGTACAATAATCTGTACAGACTATAGGAGAGAGAGATTGAGTCTTTTGAGTATTAAGAGATTTGAAGGCTAAAAGTTAATTCACGATATTATTCTTTTTTAATCTAAGTAAGAATAAAGGTGAAACAGCTAGGAGGTGAACAGGAAAACAACAAAAAAACCCCAAACCACCTTTTAATATGCTATCAGCTAGACAAAATAGATTCCTTAGGGGTGAAAACCACAGCTGTACTGTCCTGTAGACTTCTGTTTCCTCTAAAACAGCTGGAACAGTACATTTTGCTCTTTGATTTAGTATGAGCACTCAAGGTGATTTTCAAGCATTTTCTTTTTGGAATTTGCAATTAAACGAAGCACCACAAGTGGTCACCATGCTGTCACAGGTAAAGAAATGGGTGAGAGAATAGTCACAAAAAATAACTTTGACCTATTCACAGTCAAAGCTGTGAAAATTGTTTTGATACTCTTCAGTTCGGAGAAGGAACATTTTAGAAAGCCAGTCTCGTGTTTCAAGATGATTAACCTATATTGATTCCCTAAAAATAAGTAGTCTGGTAGTAACTGACTCGACTTCTTTCCTACTATTTGTCTTTCAGTGATGAAGACTAAGGCCTTTTCTCACTTACTCTTTTATTTCACATTTCTACTTTAATATTTTTACTTAGATGTTATCAGCTGATGTCTGTTATCTTCCTATTTCAGCACCTTTTGGTGATTTATTACAAGCATAGTAATAACATAGTAAGTATTCAAACAATTACACTCTTGTAGTAGAGGTAGTAGTTTGAGATATAAACTACATGTGAACTTATTCCAATGTGAACAAATAGATAGGAACATGATCCTTATTGGTCATGGTCTAATGCTTTTCACTAAGGCTGTTGAAATACTAGAGTCAGTAATCTCAGTAATTTAAGCAACTGCAAATGATTGAGAAAATGTCCTTCCACATAGTTTTTATCTCTCTCTAACCCTAACACATTCACGCTCTCAAACACACACACATGTGTACGTGAGAGGGAGGGGTGCAATGAATGTTGCTGGTAATGTTGCTGTTAGGATTGCTAACAGCTCTTCTTGCCTTTTCACTAATTAGGATGAACCCAGGGAATAAAATTTTTTCATGCTCTTATCCGTATCACCTGCAAATGTACTTTCATGCTATTTATTTTAGTAAGAAAGAATAACAACACACAGAATGGTAACGCTCTATCTTAAAAAGTCCTAAAAATATTTTAAAAATAAATTACTTGGTCCCTTCTTGGTCTTTAGAGAGGCAAAGGTACCTATTTTGTTTACGCCGTAAAGAAAAAGGATAAGGAAGAATCTATTTGCAGTCTTGTTACTACATAATATCTTATAGAGAAGGTGGAGCTGACTCAGACAAACACAGAGCAAGGGCAGAAAGCAGGAAGATGACAACTGAACCTTCTGTGATTCCATGAAATCTCTCAGAATAAAAATTGTGGCATTAAGGAATCCCCTTGTACTGTGTTTTGACTTTCTCTGAATCCTTACTTTGTAACCCAGACTTACGAAAAAGCTTTTGTGAGCTTTTTGATGTTTGGGGAGAAGATGATAGAGTGCAGCATTTGAAGTTAGTGGCATGAGGACTGGATCACGTGTGGAAAAAGTCACTAATTATTCAGGTCCACCAGGAAGCCCCTGAAAGAAGGCAACTTTGGTGTTTTAAAATGGCAAAAAGGTCTCAAGGAAATTTAAGGACTTGAAAAACCTTAAAAAAATGCTTTAAAGTGTTACTTTATAATAGTAACTGATTCTGGGAGTAATGATGTGAAGGCAATAGAAGGCTACTGTGGAAATATATGTCCAGGTAACTTCTTTGTTATGAATTAATGTTAAAGTGTGCTACCTGGCTTGTAAAGATTTTTCATTTCCTGTTTTGCTATAATTGAGAAAAAGGAAGAGGTTTTAGTTCCAAATGTATATTTGCAGTATCTGGGCACCTGGAAATTTTCAGTCTTTCCCATTTGTATTAGTTAGCTTACTAAAAAGTAAATAAAAAGTATTGCCACGTTAATGTGGAATCAGAACTTGGATGTATTAAAAATGGATCTCACTACACATATGCAGTTAAATGAGCAGCTCAGGGAAAGAAGTGGATTTTGTTATTCCAACCTTTCTAGATTTCCTAGTTAACTGTTTGCCTTAATGAATGTTTTGACTTCCTCTGTGTTTTTATCCCCTGTTTCTTCAAAACATCTATTTGTCAATCCACAGAGAAAGAACGCAAATGTTAAATTTGATCAGATGCACAGTTTAATCCTAGTATTGGTCCAATCATAATGTTACTCGAACATCCAGTGTCTGTATCTGTGTTTGTAACTAGAAAATTCATGGAGCTTTTGAGCAGTAAAATGTGACTAAATAGTAGAGTAAATATGTAATAATAGCTGTTTTTTAAACACGTAAAAATGCTGTAGGCACTGCACTAGTAAATTCAAACCTCAAGAAGATGAAGCTTTTCTGTCAGAAGTGAGATTACCTTTTTTATGAATTCAGTTTTAACTCTAATTACATCAACAAATTGGGGCATAAGTATCTTATACAAGTGAGGAGATGAGTCTGAATTCTGTTTCCCCCCACCCCTTGTTTAAGGGGCTGAAATAGCGGAGATAAGGGTTACTTAGATGTTGATGTCTTCCTATTGTTTACTTAATATAGTGGTGTACATATCTTGCCTTGAAATGAGTAACAGGAGAACTTGAGAGTCAATTAACTTGAAATTCAGTTTAAACAAATTCTGTTTTATTGTGATACACACCTGTCTGTAACATTAAAATACACTTTTGTAGATCTTGAGGAATTTGAGTCCAAGATAATTATTTTGTATGCATACAGCTGAAAAATAAAACTGTATCAGTAAGTAGTAAAACATAAATCAATACAGTAAAGGACTTTACTGATTCTCCTTCCCCTCCTGTGTGCCTTTTCCTGCCTTACCCCACATATTTACAGTTGTTTCATCATATGCTTTCTCCTGGAACCTAAAGTAGTATACATACAGGTTTGATGAGGATCAACATTTCTGCTTAGTGATGAGTTTCAAACGAAGTATCAAAATCCTTTTTTTTTTTTTTTGGTGAAACATAGTAGTATCAAAGCAGCAAGATATCTTTGCTCAAGCCTGTCTCAGAGATTCCATGTCACACTTCCAAAAATGATTGAGGTACAGAGGGACAAGGATGGGAAAAGCAGAAACTAGTACAATAAAGTGTTCGCATCAGGGGAAAGGAAGTCATCTCAGTGTTGTGATCTGCAGTGGAGTTTGCATATTCCTTAATGTTTCTTAAAAAAAATTAAAAATTGTTTCTTCGCTATTGGAAGAGTGCTGGTGTTTGCAATAGTTCCTGCAGCTACTCAGTGCTTTGTTACCTGTATTTGCTGTGCTCTGTATCAAGTTTCAGTGACATCCTTCTTGTGGGCTCAGCTGTACTTCATAGTTGGACTGTCTGAGTTCACCCTCTGTTTAAGAGAAAGATAAATTTATAAAGGGATATCACAGTAAGGAAATCAACCTCCCTGTGAGAATAGTGCCATACTAAATCTATATCCTAACAACTGTCAATGCATGACTTTTGAATTTATCTGGATATTTGTAGCTGTAAAGCCAGTGAGGAAAAACATGACTCACCTGTGCAATGTTATTTTGTTTTACAGGAAAAGGCTCAGTGCTTTCAGAAGGCTCTTCCTTCCCAAGCAGATAAATCAACGCAGACAGAACTTGTATGCCATGATGTAAGTAGCTGTATTAAACAGTATTTTTTTATCATCTTTATGGGTGTTCAGACTTCTGTCAGCTGGTTTGCCTCTGCTGCTGTTGTGTCCGTTTGGGGATACTAAAATACCTTAGGAAACATGAGAAGTTAATTACAATTACCTGCCATCACACCAATGCCCTGCTAATTTTAGACTTTACAAAGAGCTGAGAAATAGCATAAATGAATGTGGAGGGTATCTATTAGTGGATTGTAATTTTTTTTTCAGTATTCATTTACACACTTACTGACACTTTAATTAGATTATTATGTTTATAATTGTTGTATGCTGTCCCAACAAGATTTGAATTTTGGAAGATAATTGAGTAAGTACGATTTTGCCAAGTGATCTTAAAATTCCATTTCCTGAAGAGCATCTCTCAGAATTTCTCCTAGAATGTGAATTCATAGTATGTATCCTCATGCAAGAAGGTAGTCAAGGAATATTCCTTAATTGTAGAAATATTTTTTCCCCTAGTTTTTCTAACTACAAGTATTTTGTCTGTGGGATATTGCTTAAATTTATGCAAGAGATTCACTTGTTTACATGAGCCTTTGAATAATCTTTGATTAAGAATGCCACTATGTGGAATATTTAGCATAGTTCTATTCTGTGATCTGAGCAGTTTAACAGTAATTCTTGCCAAAAACTGTTCTGCAAAATAAGGCTGTGGCTGTGCATTGGTATATATCAACGTGCTGATTCAAATTTATGAAGAGAATGATGGAATTAAAGCAGGTTTTGAAACCTTCGTTTTGGTATGTTTTGTATCAGTGGAGCAGTAAAGTTTTGTCTTCTGAGTCTTTGCATAGTTTTCTTAAAATAGAAACATAAAAGTTTCATGTTCTAATCTGAAAAGTTTTTGAACCAAAGTAGGCTTCAGTGTTTTTTTTCAGTCTCTTTTAAGCTGATTCAAGCCAGGAGTACTAACATTTCTTTTTAAATAAATACATTGAACAAAACCGTAGTTATAATTATTCTCCTTTTATGTATTGCTCAGCAATTGTGGTTTGCTAGATGGGTTTTTTTGAGTATTTTCTTATTTAGGGCAAATAAATCAGTACTTTACTCAATGTACCCATATGCACTGATTTCGTGGTTTTGGTTTGATGAATATGAACTCTTATGTTCTACTTTGTGAAATAATGTCTGGTGGAATTTACTGAAACTCTGAGGTGTGTATATATTACTGGTGAAAATGACATAATATTCAAAAATAATTGCAACATACGAAAATGTTTTTAATTATATATCCATTTCTTCTGTGAGTAATTATCCTTAACAGCTGCTTTCTTATATCTTGGATGTCAAATAAAAGTCTTCACTAAAAATGTTAAAAAGCAATATGTAAGATTTGCGGGTTTTTCTGTTGGTTTGTTTGGTTTTGGTTTGGTTTGTTTTTTTAACAGGTATAACTTAAGCATTTGATTGTTCTCTCCCAAATCAAATATGTGGTACTTATGCTGGAGAGATTCCTGCTGCTAGCAGATTGTATCTTTTTTCCCTTTTTTCAGTCTGCGTTCCCTTGGAGTTTGAGAGAGAAGGTGTTCTATCAATAAAATAAAAAATAAAATTACAACTCCCTCTCCCAAACAGGTACAGGTTTCTGGCTGAGATCTGAGTATTAAACATAATAATAACAACAGTAAGTCAAATATATCCTTTTCTTTAGCAGCATCCTCTTCAACATTAGCAGAATGCATTTTTTAAACTTTCCTGGTTAAAATGTCTCTTTACTTTGGCATGGTTGCAATAATATATTTTTTTTAAATAGGCTGTTGCAATGCAAGAACAAAAGGAAATGTGGAATGTTTTTCTATGGAACAACACCTCACCTGTATTTATCTGGTACAGAGTATTTGTGCAAATTCCATTTCAGTGAATTGATTGCAGAGAAATTTGAATTAATATGCAGGAATAAGACAAGCCTGCTATCATCACCGTGAAGGGAACTGAGTGAAGAAGGATGTGCAAATAAATAGTATAAACACTTTTTGTAATATTGTTAAAAGTTTTTACTCTTTTATTTTTTGGACTGTGCAGCTTTTCTTCAGAGGATAGCTATTAATGATCGGTTCAACTGTGTTTCTGTGGAAACTAAGTGGCAATTACATTTGTATTCTTTGCTTTTGTATGAGATTTTAAAGATCAAGTTGTTACTGTGGCAAGTAGTATCTGTTCATCATTTTATTCAGGATGTCAGTAAATGCGTATAACTACAAGAACATTGTGCTATTATGAAATAAGATTCAATGGAAAAACATAAAACAGACCAGAGAATACAAGATATATTTTTCACTCCATTAGTCGCACATTCTGAGAAGACTGTACATTGAATACTTAAGATCTAGTTTAAGAGGTAAGCAGAAAATTTAAGTTCATTTCATCATCGTTACAGAGTTGCTGCTTTAATTAAAAAAAAAAAAACAAAAATTAACCAACCAAAAAAATAACCCTCATGTTTTTTATTTTTCCTTAATTCAACTTTGGAAGCGAATAGTAGTTAGGAATTTGTGTAGCATTATTTCATAAATGTTGTACAAATGTTGATATACGCTTCATGCTATAATATTTCAGAAATGCTCAAGATAGTACCATTGTGAATGGCTTGTTTTATATTCTCGTATATTTGTTCGTTTCACTGTATAATCTTAAAAGTTGCCTATTTTGCAGTGCAAAAAACTGAGGCAGGTTAGCCCCAAAATAAAGCAATGCTTGGGGTTTTTTGACTTCTGGACAATGTCTCCAGTAGTTAAGAGACTATTCTTTAGCCTTGGAATTCATTTAGATGTGTCATTAAAAGTAAATGGAAGTTCTGACTTTGACTTAGATGAGGAATTAATCCTTTTGTCCATAGGGTGTACAGTAATGAAATAAAGCTGGAGGCTAATCTATATTTAGGAAGGAATGGGTGAAGAAATGAGGAAGTGCAGCGTTTCAAAGGGAAGAAATGTTCTTGTTTCTGTGGAGCTGCTCTGATGAAGCTTAAACAGTATTAAGTGAATGTTTATGTGTTTGAGAGGGGATGGAATTTAATATATTGTATTTTATGTTAGCAGCTATAACATAATTACAGTCAGATTCTGGCTATCAATATGATCAGTAAAGTTTGGATCATGCAATCTCCTGCAATGCCTTTAAATTGCTGGATAATACTTCTGATAGACTTCTGTTTTTTTCCCATACAGCACACTTAGATTTTTCAACTGAAATTGCTTTACAGTACTGTATTAGTAAGCAAGTGGAAGATAAAGTCTGTAGCAGTAAAGATAATGTTTCTCATAAAGAACTGTTTGAACTGGAAAGCACACTGTTTAATGTCTTTTCTATATTCAAATGATCTAATAGAAACTTAATTATGGAATTAAAACATAAAGTTTAAAATAATTTTTGATAAGGATGAAAGAGGTCTTCCATGATGAGAAATGCTACTGTGTTCTTAAGTGATTAACATGACCACTTTACTGCTTGAGTAGATTGAAAGTAAAATACCAGCCCAACTACCCTATGTATTCAATGGAAGACATTAGAAAGTAATCAGGGTTTCTTAGAAGGCTTTGTACTGCAGAATGTCAAGGGATCTTCATCTTGTGATAGTCCTAAATTTATTCTGTTTTCCAATATGTCTACTGAGAATCATTTAAAACGCACTGGGAGTCTTGCATAAAGAGCCATGTGCACAACAGATTGATGTCAAGGCTGCTAAATAATAAATTATTAATGTGTCTTCAATAATCAATGCTAGTTTAACCTCCTTCACCTTTCTGTGCTTGCAGAGTCTTATTTTATTGAGAGATCAAGGCATAATTTCTTCCATGTCGATCAGGTTGCTGGAATGGACCGAAAGATGAATAGATACAGTCAACTAGCATTGGGACTGATTACAAGATTATGTTAAGGGATACAACTCTAATAATGGCTTCTAGCCAAATAAGTAGTCCGAAGTATCATGCAGGCATCACACAAGCACGCTGCAGCATGTGCCACTGCTAATGCATTTTCATTAAAATGTGTCTCAGAAGCGGCATTAAACAATCACAGTACACTTCTCATTTCTGTCACCAAAAGAAGTCCAGCTCGGCACCACTTTGTCAGTCTTTATCAGTCTTCAGATGAAAAAGTTTGTACTTAATTTTATTCTCCACAGAGTAGAAATTCTGAAGAACTGACATGATTTCTGCAGAGTCTTTTCTGTGCTTGCCTTGTGCTGTTATTACAGCTTTCACATCTGAGAACTGCTATTCTCTTTGTTCTTTGTCTTTCATACTGAGAGTAAAGCTGATGTAAACAGGTTTTGGACTGGTCCTAAACTCATTCCATATTTAATGAGAGTTTTTTCCAGTTTAGTGATGCTTCTAAAGTCTTAGACAACAAACTTGTATGGCATTGCTCACAATCTGCTACAGTTTGATTTGCTTTGCTACAGACAAAAATTACCTTTCCTTGGTGATCACCAGCATTGTGTTTATAACAGTGCTCTGTGATATACCAGAAGGCACTGACTTTTATCACCTGTACAATCGTGCAGTATTAAAATCCATACTGATACATATTTTAGGGTAATTGTTTTGTAGCTTGCTGTGAATTGCCTTGGACATTGTGCCTCCTTTAACCTCTTAAAGCCTGGGTACTATTTCTTTTAGAGCCTCTGAGTTTCACTGGGAGGAAGTGGAAGATATGGGGGTGGATGCTCTAACTGTTCACCCTCCACCTCCCTTCTATGCTCCTTATCCTCCCTGGCAGCCAGCCAGCGTAGCTTATGGATGCTGTGAAGGGACTGTGTTGCATTGTCCTCTACTTTAGGAGGGCAGGGGAATAGAATACTGAAGTACTTGAACTTCTTGAACTTTCCAGTTTAATCTAAATACTTTCCTGCCCACAGTATTGCATAGCTTGTTGCAGCATGAAATGAGTTGTATTTTGCCACTTAAACTAGAAAATGCATCCTGCTCCTGTTTCCCCTCCTCGCCTTGGAGACTGATGTCCATCTGCTATTGCATCTTACCACTAGATTATTTTTCTCCATTTATTTCTTATTTTCTCTCTCAGTTTATTTTCTAATGTATACAGTGAAATACCACAAACTTATGCATAATATACCTTTGTCTAATGCAATTTTTTTAAAAATACCTTTAGAAATCAAACAAGCCGTTAACTTGATATTTGCTTTGGTTGTATGTCTATGTACCTATTCATATCTGGATATCCAAGTTGTTCTTGACATGCTTCATCCTTTCCTACAACTTCCTATAGAAATCATTTTCTCTTCTTATGTGCAGTTTCCTTTTTTTTAGTATACAATTTCAAAATACTATTTTAAAATCCACATATGTTTTAAGGTGTCCTACTTATGCAAATTGTCAAACTCTTCATCCATTAATAGTGAAATGTTATGCTGAAACTTTTTTTGGTTTTAATGATTGCCTTCCACCAACCCTGACCAGACACACTGCTTCTCCATCAAACCCCTATGTACTTGGTGTTTGAATTCCATTCAACCACAAAATATTGAAGATGAAAGATTTGTTACACCTGCTCACAATGGGGATAAACAGCTCAAGTTACTGGTGCTGAACTTTCCAGAGGACACATGTGCTGAGGGTTTGGTGTCTGTGGTGCTGTGCAAAAAGTGATAAAAGTTTTCACATAAAGAAACTTCAAAAGTAACTGGGTTCTGGGACAGAAACTGAGGCTTGCCATATGGAAAAGACGGGCTTCTTCTAACCACTTTAATTCTGTGGCAGATTATCAGTAGGTTATTATGCATTTAATTTTGCCACCTTTAGGAGTGAAGAACAATAAAATTTGTGTTCCGTGTGGTGTGTAGTTGGTATGAATGATCTTTAGTTTTAATTTGTGGCATGCAAGTTGGTTTCTGGCTGCTTGTGTAAATAAACTGTGTACCACTTCAATATTTGTAGTAGTATGTGGTTTGAGGATATAATAGCTGTTTCCTTGTAGACCCAAGCTTAATATAATGCTGTAGTCTCTGTATCTCTAAAACACTGTTTTCCTGTAATTTACTCTTTATAAACAGAACAGTGTTCTTCTTGCCTGTTAAATTTTCCATCTTTCTACTTATTCTACATTTTTCTGTCATAAACTTCTTCTGTCTTGATATCTGCAGTTATGCTACTGCTATCTTGCTTTTAAAGTGCAATAAAATATGAGGTATATAGAAATATTGACCAAACTTACTGTCACTAACTTTTGCTTAGGTGTCTTGGTGTGGGGGAGAGAAGAAAGGGAAGAAGCAAAGAAGGGTGTTTAGTTATTACTACTTATTCGTCCTAGAAGTTTTTTTTTGTTTGTTTTGTTTTTTTTTTAAGACATAGCTTTTCCCACTTTTTCTGCTTTAGCTCCATCACCGTGTGCAGGGTTTTAGTTCTCCAGAAGTTTACTTTTTCACTTTATATCTGTAAACTATAACCATTTTGTCTCATTTCTTGTTTTACTTGAATTTCTTTACTGTACTTAGGGGTATGACTTACCGACATTTTATTGCAGTAGTGTATTTTCAGTGTGTTATAGTTACACTGTTTCTATCATAAAGATGCTACCAGACAGTTCATGACATCTCTGCATGAAATAAATGAGAGTTAGCCCTAGAATTAATAGCACGTTCTTACTGTATCCGCTCTGACCTGTTACTCTAAGGAGAGAAAGAAATAGGATACTGAAAAACAAGATGTTTCAATAGTTTTTATTTGATTTAAATTAAAAAGACATCCTTGTTCCATCAGATTATACCTTGCTTACTCATGCATTATGCTGAATACTAAGTGTCCTGTTTGTAAGGCTGGAAAGTAGCAGCACTGAAGCCTTTTCAGTGTTGTTCAAAAGAGTGAAGTGGGAATTTAGTGAAGTGTGCTCAAAAACTGTCAAAATTCTAAAAAATAGTAAGATTTTGCAATAGCCTTTGAATATATTTTCTTAAAAATGAGAAAAATTTTGTTTCACCTTGAAGAAAAGATCAACAAAGAAAATTGAAAAATGAGGTATGGATAACCACTGCATTATAAGACATATGTATGGGTTTTGTTGTCTTGGTACATTTGGAGTGAGTGTTTTTAATACAAGATGATCTGCTGACACAGTTTTATCGTAATGTGGAAGTGGTTTATGTTGTATGTAGGTTTCCTTTATTAGCATAGACTAGCTCATTCTGGTGACCTTTTTCCAGTACAAACATAGCATCTTTTGTATGTAACTGTTTTCTAACTAGAACCGTGTCATACACAAGCTGATGAGTCATATTTCTGATTTTGTCTGCCTTGTCACTTAATTCGTTGATATGTTGATGATTAGTGTGAAAGAAGCTTTATTATTACATGCTACCTGCATGACTGCATACAGCAGAAACAATCATTTTTCATTTAACCTTGTGTTACCATCAAACCATGCATCATTAAGATTTCATTTCATTTCTTCTTTTTTTCTTTTTTGTTTTGTTTGTTTGTTTTTAAAGGCCCTGTGGAACTCTTCATGTTCTGACGGCTTAGTTTACAAACCTATCAGCATCTCATTGGTTCCATCATTATTAAATTAAAAAACAACATCTGGACACTCTGCACTTATGGATTTAATTATATTCTGCTGTATATGAAATGAACTGCAAGTCACCATTGCTGGCAAAATTCTACTACTTATCGTAACATTTGTATTATGAACAGTCAAACCACTTTTTTTGGCAATATCTTCATTATTAAATGTATCTATGAATAAATTATTAGTAAGCCATCACAAAGTTATTATCTGAAATAAAAATTGTTCTTACCATTTTGTGCATTCAGTCATCCATTGGTGATTCACTGTAACTAAGAAAATCCTTTGCTGATGCTTGTCTCAGAGATTGAAAAAAGTGTCTTTAACATCTGGAAACCTGAGGAAAACATTACTTTTTAAAACATGTATTTTTTTCTTCCAGTAGCAATACTTTTGCACCAATTGTGAATACAGGGTCAGGACCTTTCAGTATGTGGTCTATCTGATGAATGTTCATAATGATGTATATAATTCTTATGTGGGACTCAAGACATTTCTGTAGGGTATTAGGTAAGCTTTTACAAGGCCAGAATTTACCCATCTTTATCCCAGGAAATAGGAGAGCTGATCCTGAAAACGTACACTGATTTTTTTTTTAATCCACTGGAATAATGGCTTTACTTTCTATCTAATTTTCCTGCATCTTCTAAGAGACATTGCTAAGACAACATTAATGTGAGCAAAGTAAATGTTGCGTTTGCTGGACATGACTGTGCTACTTGAGTTGATAGTAGTTGTTGTCCAGAGAGGGTGGGGTGGAGAAGGGTAATTCCTAGTTCATGGCATTATTAAGCAAGAAACCACAAGCAAACAGTGAAGTTCACCACAAACCCTGTCACCACTGTTAGTTGCTTCAGTGTAACCTTACCCAGGAATGGCTTAATTCACCTGAGGATGTACTCTACACCCACCCTTACCAGGTAAGATAAGAAGGTGCTTGTGCCAGCAGTATTCTTTAACCTTTCCTGCTAATACTTTTTCTTACTAAAAAGATACAATACTTGAATCTTATTCTTCTGCCATTTCAGTCAGGCCTCATAGTATGTAGTAAGAACAGTTACTCAGCTGGAGCAACTGTTAGGCACCTGTACCTTTATTTTCAAACAGAGGACATACTGCACTAATTTAAAAAAAAACAAAACATTTCTGCAGTTTTTCTTAAATGGAGCTGAACTGAAAATAAAAACATTCAGCTAAATATTCATTCAGATCTTTAAAGCAAATGAACCTTCTTCACAGGTGATGTTGCATTATGTTGTCTGAAATTCTTTACAACTTCACATAGTGTTATTGTTTATCAGTCTTATATCATCTTTTCTTCTTTGATCATAACAGTCATCTTTGGCATCCTCTCTTGCCCTTTTGGTCAGGCTGCCTGAAACTTCTTTGCGGGTTTAATTGTGTAGTTCTTACTGTGTTTGTTGGAAGTATCTTGTAAAACCAATTAGTAGCAAATCCATAATTTAAAGAAACTATAGAAATGAGCATGTGCATGTTATCTTTTTGAACTTAACCTGTTACCATTCTTCCTTCTCTTCCTTGGTCTAGAAAATCCTTTTTGTAATCATTGATGAGCATAGAAATGTCTACTTTTTGCTGCTGTTATGATTGACAAGTTCTATTCAAACTTCAGGGAGAGACAATCAACACTTTATATACATAAACAAGACCTTAATGCTAGTTTAATTAAACTTTTAACAGTCTGATCAAAGAGTTTTTAAAAATTATTGTTGCAGTACAACACAGCACAGCTAGCACATCTAGTTGAAAAAAATAAAAAAATTAAATGTACATAATGTTCCCAGTACCTGTCTCTTTCGTTGATGTATTGCTCACTCTTGCACAGACTCTTGTGATCTGGAGTCCAGTGGCTTCTAGTTGGTTGGGAGCATTACAGTAAATCTACTACTACAACTCCTTGGAAGGAGTCTGATAATAATGTTGATTTCTTTCTCCTCATTCTGGAATCCAGATGGAATCTCTCTAATATGTTTGTTAATATGTTGTACACCTTGCTCTTTATCATTGGTTGCAAGTTTATGTGATATCTCTGTTATCCTTACAACTAGTTTTACCATGCTCCAAAGATTTCTTTCCTTTGATGGTGAGTAACTTCATAGTCCTGGAACTCTAAAACCTGAACAACTGGTTCAAAAAGGTGATAGTAACCTGGTCATTAGATAACTGCCCTTTAGAGCTTAAGTAAAATATCCTACAAATATCCAGAAATAAAATATTCTGTAAATACCCAGGCAGGCCAGGCAAAACCAAATCTTGATGCCTGTGTCGTTAACTTGATCCAAAGCCTGCACCTTGTTCCAAGCAATGGCAGCACCGTGTTAACAGAGATACAACACTAAAACAGTATTGGCAAAATACTTTGTTCTCATTCTCAGCATTGGCATTTAACAAGTACAGGAATTTGTTATTTTAACTAGCACACATTGTTTTTCTCTATTTGATGCATTTCAAGTGATACCAGAGAACCTGAGTTTGCTTTCAGCACTTTCCTCCAGGGACTTGTGAATGTGCGAGTGCAAGGCTGTTTCACACAGCACAGGAGAGGGAAAAGTAGAAATAGAGGACTGAAAAGTAACAAAGGTGCAAAAATGTTACATCTAGAGCAAATATTCTGTGGTAAATGTTGGAGAGGCTGAGAAGGAACATGAGTGATTTTAAGAGGAGTCAGATTATAAGCGCTCAGAAAGGAAGACAAGTCTCAAAAAGCCTGGGGTAGGATAGAGAAGCAGAAAGGTTACATTTTGCTTGAATAGAAGGGAGATTTTTTTTTTCAGTCAGTGTTTTTTTTTGTTTGCCTTTTCCTTTTAATTTGATCTTCTGAAGCAATTTCAATATGAAAACACAGAACAGTGTGAATACTGACATAGGAAGTATTCTGCTGTACTTCAATAAGCATTTGGGCCAATAAAGAATTCCTGTAGCTTACAACATTTACAAAAGGTGTTAAAAATAATTTGTAACATAATCATTGAGGTGGTTCATGGACATAGATGCTGTGTGCATAGTGGGCATAGGTGAAAGAGCTGGAAATTTTGTTTTTCTTGAGTAGATAGGACATCAATGGCTTACTTCTGGATCTGAGTTTACCCAGTGTTGACCAGTAGTTTTTAGGTGTATTTACAGTATTTGGTCACTTAGATAATAGTTTAAACTGTTCGGGATGCTTTAGACTTTTATGTAAGTGCTAAAAGTTAGGAGGACAAAGCCAACATATAATATGTGATGTGTTTTACTAACAATAGAAACAGAAAATGCCATTTCTATCTCTGACCTATTACTAGTATTTTCTCAATAGAAATGCAGTGAGAAGTATATCCAGACTGTGTACTCGTCCTTCATTTTAATACAGTGCTCTTTTAGTATTCATTTATTCATTTTTAGTAATGGAAGCTTCTACTTTTTAAGAGTCAACAGAATATTAACATTAATGATAAAACAACAAGAAGGAACATGAAGGGAAAGGATTATAAATGATATTTGGGGAATAGTAATATGTTTCTTTTGTAGTGTACAAAAAGGCATTAAATTTAAAATGAATCTACTGGATATAGCAGCAATAAAAGAAAAAAAAGTTCTGTTTGATTACTAGCAAATGCATTGCAAAAAAACTTACAAAGATATATTTTTGTGTGTGCATGTATTAAATCATGCTGAAGATGAAAGTGCACGAATTAGATACCATATTACAACTTTATATTCAGTACTAACTTCATTACTTTCAGGGAGATTTTTATTCATCTAAAAACATAGGAAAAGCTTGGTGGTGCTGTTAATGATAACTTTAATGATAAAATTAAGTGGTACCTTTGTATTTGATACTAAAGTAGAGGAGCTTGATCTGTACTGTGTAATGGTGCATCCATACTATGTAATATTTGCAGAGAAATACCAACACCTGCACTGACATATTACATTTTAAGCAACAAATGAGGAATGCACAACTGCAACAGAGGAGCAGATGATAAAGGCGGTAGGACCTTCATATCTTAAATATATGAAACAATTTTAAGTGCACACATCAAAGACGTGAGCTTTCCAATGTGCAAGTATTAGAAAGTGTCCATGTGAATATCTCTTTGTGTATGTGTGTACATCTGTATTTCATCTTCCAGTCTGTTAAATGATAAGGGAAAAAATATTAATGTGGAGACAAATCTACTACTAGAGTCTTGTCAGGTTATGAATTAATTCTGCAAAGATAACCCCTAAGAAATTGCCAAATTTCAACTTTTGCAGAAATAAAGACAACATGAAGAAAGAGAAGTCCTGAGACTAATGATGATTAGTTGGCTTTTCAGGCATTTTCATGTATCTACTTATACTCCTACTGTCACAAGTTTGTTTTTTTTTTTTTAAAGGCTTGTGGAACTGTCCCCTCCTGACACTGGAAGTTGCTTATTAGAGAACAGTAGCTAACAGGCTAGTTGCTTGCCAAAAGCTTGTTCATATATATATTTAGAACAAAATAAATCCAGAGATTTTTAATCCTTTTGATAACTGGACAGAAGTGAGCCCATTTTTTTTTTATGTGAGAAGCTCTCTGAATTGCAAAGCTAAATATAATATGAGCTGAAACCACAGGTAACGTTACTTATGGGACTCTGGAAATTATGAGAGCTTCCCAATGAACCTGAGGCATGGCTAAGAGGTTGTGTCATTTGTTCTTTCCTGGTTTTCAATTGGGATCTGGAACTGAGGGTCTTGACTGTCCTTCGGGAGATGCTCCAGTGTGGGCTCTCCATGGACTGCAGTTTCTTTAGGGCATATCCATCTGCTCCAGTGCAGTGCTCTCCGCAGGCCACAGTGGATCTCTTCTCCAGTGCCTGAAGCACCTTCTCTCCCTTCTCCGCTGACTTTGATGTTCACAGAGCTTTTTCTCACCTTTTTTTTTCCTTTACTCCTCTGCTCCCTGGTGTTTTACCCTTTCTTAAATGTTTTCACAGAGGTGCCACCAGCTTTACAGATGCTCGCTGTGTCATTTGTGCGGGTCCATTGTGGAACTGCCTGGAAGCATTTATGTCTGGCACAGGGCAGCCCATGATCTTTTCTCACAGAGGGCACCCTGCAGCCCTCCTTTTGCCAACACCTTGCCACATAAACTCATTGCAAAAGCAACAAAAGCAAAGCATAACCCCATAGCTGACCTGAATGGGATGAATGTTAATAATCTTATAATTGGTTTTCTTTATGTTAGGAAAATGCTTCCATGGAGTTACAAATCTGTTAATATGTGAGTATTGTAAAATGATTGATTAGATGTGTGAGTTTAGCTCCATAGCAAATTCAGAAACTAGTGAAACAGCATAACTTGTGTTCCAAAATACCTGGATACACTGTGATTGGTGGTGTTGGCGATGACTGTAGTGAATTCATCCATCAACTTGCATTTGTTTTTCCCTACAGGAGCTGGGCATTGTGTTGAGTGTGTCATTAAGGTGGTCCAAACCTCAGAAAAAGAACAGAAAAAATTACAAATAGTATCATTCTATTTAATTATGTTCTTAGAACAGTTAGTCTTCATGAATTACACAAAAACATGGAGTGGATTAGTGTTGCATTTTATGTTACTATTTTGGAAAAATCTTTGACCTAGTGATGTACCACATTTTTATTAGTGTATATGTGGTGATACTTCATCACAATTTTTGTTGAATCTGTACAACACTTGAGAGTGTGCAAGCTTGATGTCAATCACGTAGGAGTTGAGCAGCAGGCAGAGTTTACCTCCCAAATTTGAACCACAAATTCTGTGGTAGCCATTTCACAAGCATCTGTCAAACACTGGCTATTTAATATGTGGGAATAAACTGCTTGGCAACAGAAAAATAGTCTCTTTTAAAAAGTTAAATAAAATGTGTTTGCATGCATTGCTTATACCTGCTCTTCTATTGCTACAGAAGTTAATTTTCAAATCTTTTTAAAACAGTACATATATGAACTCAATAGTAACTTTAAACAGTAAAACCTTTCAAAATTGCCTTCTTCTGGAACTCCAAGATGCAAATTGAGTGATCTGACTGATGAAATAACATGGACAAGTAGTGTGAAAGAGAAAACAAAAACAAAACTAGTGAGGACAAAGAGGATAATAAAACCTGTTATGAATTTTTCAGTCTGCCAACATTCATCCTGGATTTTCCTTACTTTTTATTTTCCTTTGCAACAAATATCATTGGAGACCAGTTGGTATGTCTTGTGAAGTTCCTTATAGCTCAGTGCTCTTTCCCAAGATTGACCAGTAGTAGAGAAAAAGCAAAACAAAAAAACCACCAAAAACCAAGAAAACCCCACAAGACTAAAACCAATTAAAAAACCCCAAAACAACCAAACAAAAGTATAAAGGGACAGTAATAGTAAACTGGCCTGTTTACCAAATGAGATTAGGGATTTTCATCAACCTGAAGACAGATAATTGCTGATAGTCCTATTTTTTATGGGTTTATTACCTTTGAGAATCTCTTATCTTGAGAACATCCCTAAAGGAATGTATTCTCATTTACATTTAGTCTGATTATTCTTGTTTATGATATTAGTTTAATTGATGTGCTTCTTATCATATATAGTGGTCATAAAACCAGTATTCAAGGTTTGTGATTTTTAATAGGTGGTTTTCAGTAGTTAACTGAAAAAAATGTATCTATATAGTTCACTATCTATAGTTCTGTCTTTATTGAACAAGCAGATAAGGTGGATATTGTATATATGGGGCATATATTGATAAAAGAAGGTGACCAATGCTTGAATCTAAGAGATTTTTATACATCCTTAAGCAGGAAGGTAAAAAATTAGTTGGCTGACTCTATTCCTAAACACTATATTTTTCTGGTTTCCTTTCTCTGGTTTCCATGTGTGCAAATTTCTCTTTCTGTTGGAAATATTTGCAAACTCTGTTAGTGGTGGAGCTTTTGTTCTGGCTCATTATTTTCCCCTGCTGTTGCTCCTTTGCTCATTTCCTTTTATCTCGCTGTATTGTTTTTATTCTCTCTCCACATTATAGTCCCATTTGGCTCATCCTCTCCTTTCTATCTTTTCTATAAAACATAATTTTTATCACATATGCTTCTAAAACTTCAACAATACCAAAAACCGGAAAGTCACACTTTTTCTTTTAACTTCTGTTTTGTCTTAGGCTTTTTCCTACTTTGAGGCAGAAGGAAAGAGAAAACAATTACATCTTAGGCAAAACTGCCCATACTAAATTATTCTCAAGGACTAGGAAGTCATATTTTTCCTGTAGTTCTGAATACTAACTGCTATATTCAAAATCTAATGAAAGAAAATAATGTTATTTTCAATTCTGTGGATGTTAAGGTAATTTTAGTTATCTTTTTAAGTGTCTATAAAATTATATTGGTTTACGCCATCTTGTATCAAGAAAAAAATTCCTGTAAAATTTGTTTACTCACCATTTGATTTTCTTGAACTATTTGTAACATATTCTGGAAGGTATATTGAGAAAACTGTACTGTATGCTGTCAACTTGGACTGCATAAAGAGTAACTATTTTCAGCTGATCGTGCAGAGGTACAATTTAATTAAAACACCTTTAAATTCTTTTTGGCATCTACAGAAAACTTTTTATACTGCCAGAAGACTTATTTTGCATTAGTGTTCATAATGTATTGAATTTTCAGTAGGTCAGGCTACTGTTCTGGCTAAACACAGAATAATTTCTGTATGTTTATCATATCACATGTTTGTGGAAGATCCTAGGATGGTAAATTGGAGGATGTGAAGAGAGCACTGATGTGATATTCCCCTTTCATATTGCTAGCTTGTACTTCAGAACAGACCTCATAGTTCTTGTTGTTGCACAATACCTGTAAAATTTTTGAAGCTTTTTAAAACTCTAGGTGAGTTACTTAATGTCATAGTAAAAAAAGGTGACTTTAATATTTTGACAACATTCAGCAGCTTCCCTTCTATCCAAGACACTCATTTCAGCTTTGTTTCTGTCCTGCATTGTTCCAACTATTGCTCTTCTTGTCGTTTGGTTGTAAATAGTGAATGCAATAAGCTGCTTTACTTCTGATAAATTTAGTTAATCTATGATTAGTACCAGTATTTCTGCATAAGCATAAAAAACATGTTCAAAGACTTAAGGCCATGTGTTCGTAAAATATTCACCTTCTTCTTTTATTAATTTGAGTAGATTATTGTGGGACCAAATAAAAATCTTATTAAATGCACCTGGCAAAGCACACCCACTCAAGATTTTGCATGGCAAGATTTCACCTCCTTTTCATAGAAAGCCTTTTAAAGGCCATGTTAAAGAGCTACTCTATTTTCTAGATACTTCTTGCCCAGGGAAGGCCTGATGCTGCTACAGACTTTCTTAGCCATCAGACTAAGAAAACTTCTAAGAAATATTTACAGTGTACCGCTCAATATCTATAGCCAGAGGAAGCTCTGTTTTGATTGAAGGACAAGGAAATGTGAACAGCCTGACTCAACTTCCATGTTCAATTTGGGATGCCAGAACATTATATTGAACTATCCTGAGGCATTAGGGTGAGTCATTCAAAATCTCTTCTGCACATTTTCTTAGCTTTTTCAGTTTTCTTTTGCATATAGTATTTTCTTTCCTTTTTTTGCTAAAAGGACTGCCAAAACTCATTAAATATAACCCCAACAGTAATGTGGAATGGTATTCTGTAACCCCTAGTTGGATAAATTTGTTCCACTCCGTGTGTGTGAGTAAGAGTTGATGTTTCAAATAAATAGCAGGGAAACCTCGCACAGTGCATGACATTTTTCCACTCCTACACCTCTCTCAAGACTGAAGTTTAGGTCAGTCCTCACAGGTTAACAAATACATTATTTCTGAAAAAGTTCTGCTGCCTACAGGAAACTATTTTCTTTTGGAGGGCGCAAGCAGGGGAGAGGCACTGGGATGGGGATCAGCGATAAAGACTCTACAATATCGGTAATGACACGTTCACTTTTTTTTTTTTTTTTGTATTTTTGTTCTATCTTTCTTTGAAATGTTCTCTGGAAACTTCCAGTGCTTTCACTTCTTATTGCAAACTTGCCTCATTGACCTATTACAATTCTGTAATTCTCTAGTTTCTATTCCTTACTGTATTTCTTCTTTTTTCCCCCTTTTTCTTTAGTTCCCAGACTTTTTCTTTGTCAGCACTTCAGTTTCCATGCTACTTCTGTGCTCATTTGGGAAGTCATCTTCCCCATCTGCAGTTCTCATTCTTACCTGAAATCTTTCTTTCAAATATGTCTTTATTATTTTCTTTGTAATCATATTGATAGTGCAGAACCAATAACTTGAAGTGTAAGTCTATATAGAGGTACCAGTGAGGTTAAGAGGGAAATCTTTTGAGTGTAGAATAAAATTTCCAATTGGAAAAAAGTTATTGTGTATTTTTTACTAACATTTTTTACCTTATTCAGCATCTCTGTCACCTACTACAGAATAGGTTATATGCCCATGTTAAGAAAATAAGTTACATCAAGGATTGTCACAAAATCCTTAGGTTTCATTTTTCTTTCCTTCAAAAGTGTGTTCTCTGGGCTCTCGGTTATTGTTGAGTTACTGCACCAGCTGTGGGTTTCCTGAATGCATGTTGAATTAGCACATTCGTGTTACTGATGCAAGTAAGGTTCAGCTGGCCTGCTGGCGCTTCAGAAATAACAATGATGATATTTAGATGTTCTTACACTTTCTCATTACTGTTTGCTGTCATTTTCACCTACTTTGTCTTCAGAGACCAGTATCTGACTCCAGAGTCAACACCTATGGCAACAGTTTTGGCTGCAGTTGACAACTAGAGGATCCACATGACAGTCTTGCTCTTTAATCATAGTTTTTGCAACAGAAGTTTCTGTATGTAAATCAGTGTTGCTTTGGTCCTTGTGCTATGGGGGAAACCTTTGCCAGTTAACCTTGGTTTTGATATGACCGTCATGGAATTGCAGTGACCGTAGAAATTGCAGGAGGTCTTTACCTACTTGTACCACCTTCTTTTCCACTAATTTTTATTATTTTGCGTAACTTTAGTCAAAATTAAAATAACCAAGAAAACTTACACAAAAGGTTTCTTTTAAGATGTTCCTTTAAAATTATTTTGCAGAGCTCTGTAGGGATGTGACAAGTTTTGGGAGAGAGGGTATTTAACCCACAGGACAGTTCAGATTCTCATCCTTAGAGGTAAACTATTTCCTGGATTGGTAGGAAAAAAACCACAAGGGAATCTGTTCTTTAGTGTGCTTCATTTAGTCACCAACTAGATAAATGCTATTTTAACTTGTAAAAAGTGGCACACAAGCACTACAAATACCATGATACACAAAACCTCCCCCCAGTGTAACTGCTTTGAATTCAGTGTGACATTTGCAAAGTAATTGATTGAATGACACGTGATTATAAGAAGCAATGTACTGATGTTGACACCCTCTTAATTTCAAGGTAGCTACAGTTGCCAAGGTAGGAATTGGCCAGTGGCAACTCTGGCTTTTACAGGTTGACTAATTACCATGAGAACTTTTCTTTCTATTGTCTGAATTTTTTAAGAGGCCTTAGGTTAGGCAAAATCGACCAACCAATTTATGAGTATACCAGATTATACTCCCTACACAAGGACTACCGTTTCATTACTAGCCATAAATGGGAACAAAATCCAAATCACAGCATGCAGTGTCAAAGGATCTCTAAGACCAGTATAATGTAAGATATCCAAAGAGCTTTTTTTTGGTCTGTTTTAATAACATTACGTTTTCAAAGGCATTAAGTTGCTTGCTGCAATAAATATTAACTTCAGTAACTCAACATCTTACTGTAGTTTGCTGTTTCAGAAAAACAGTTTTAGCAGCTCTAAGGTTGTGCTGATGAATATTTAAGCTTCAGGGCCTTCTTTTAGAAAAATGTAAACTACCATCTTAAACAGCATCTTTTTGGTGAACAAGGTCAAATCTTCACTGAAGATTTTGCAGACACATGGAAGTTACTAGGAAGTTATTATTCAGTGCACTGAATTTGGTAGCACATCAGTCCAGATAGGAAGCTGGTTTTAATTACCAACTGCAGTGAACATCATCCAAAAACCTAAATGTAGTTTGTGGATTTAGATCAAGGTAACTGTTGGAATTTTAGATATCTTTGTGGTGTAAATGACCCAGGCACAACTTTTTATGCAAATATGAGGAGCTGGTAGGTTTTGTAGAAAAAATAATTATTTTTAAGTTTGGAGGAGGGGGTTTGGTGTTGCCTTTTTTTTTTTTTTAATAGAGCTCTTTTTCATTTTCCATCCTTGTATTCTCAGTTACCACAACAGAGGTTTTTCTGTGTGAACCTTTTGTACATGAAAGGTGAAAGATACCAAAAACTTCATCTTGTCCTAATGAATATTAATTGTTGTGTCCTAGAAGTGAGGACTTTTCACTGTATTTGCCTGGAAGAGGTTTCACCCTTGCTACAATAGAAATCTGCTAATCTCCTTTGCCTATAAAAGGGTCGAAAAAGCTGCTGTGAAGGGTGTCAGAGATGGGAATCACCTTTTTTATTTTTTTTTATAATGGGATCTAGAATTGAATATCTTATTTATTTGTGTGACACAAATAGAATGATTTTTTTTTTTTTTACAGTTCCTGTGAACACATATGTCAAGATTGAAGTAAAAGCTATTTACAAATTGTAAGGAAAAGGGGGACAGCAATTGGTTGTTGCTTCCTTTGTTTAACTCTCCAAATTAAAAAATTATTTAAAAAGTTATAACTTGCTCCTCTTCCATGGAGTTTAAAAGCTGAATTCTCTATTAGTCTCTGTCCAAAAACTTTGGGGTGAGGTAGACAGGTAGTATTTCTTTTTATTCTTATCATTACTTCTTGCAGGCTGGAGAGAGCAGGGGAGACTGCCCATTTGCAATTTAGAAAATCTTATTATCTTTGCAAAATGAATCTGAATTTTTCTACCTGCAAACTTCTTGATGAAAACGTTAGAATTTTAAGTATAGTAAAGTATATATACATAAAGTCTACTGTGATGCTTTTTTATCAGAAAGCAGTGTTCTGCCTCTGTTGGACTTTGTATGACTTTTGTAGCTTATTCAGTTAGGTTCTGATCAAATCTCATTTTGTAATGAAACTGTGACTTATTTGGAGGGACACAATGTGAGTATTCAGCTGTTTATCACTTCTGAGGCAGAGAGAAGTAAATATTCTGTCATCTTGTCTCAGCTGTCACCTGTTCTAGCACGTTGAACTCTGGGATCGTGATCTGTGCAAATCGAGAGCACTCCACGAGGGAATTCTGGTTCATCATAAACAACATGCATTGTGGTGCCTTTTGAATGGGCATGATCAGTTCCTTTGTATATTTTCTTTTACTATGAGAGTTTCTGAAATGATACTGAAGTATATAGTTCCCTTTGTTTAAAAAATATTTTTTTAAAAAGTGATGCTGACTTAATTTAGTCTGTTACTTGAGCAAGTATGATTCATGGTTAGTCTTCACTTGCACATGCTGTTACAAACTCTAATTAATCCTATTTGCAAAAAATTATGATTAATGCATATCCTTAAAATTTACACCTAATTACACAAAATATAATCTGTAAATTTGTATAAATAGACTTTAACATTTTGAACATTGTAGATAATAAGCAATTTTCTGAACTTATATTTGCATGTGCTAATTAGCAACTGCTTCATTGTATTTACATTTGCAAACAGTTTTGTTTTCTCATTACTCCACTTAATGCTCTGCGAACAGAGGAAAAAAATACCATTTTTGGCACACGTCAAAAATATACATCTTATACCTGATTTTGAATCTAGGTTCAACTTCTGATGAATTAAACTAGGTAGTGGCATTTTATTTAACAATTGCTATTGATTTGATGGAATTTACCTGCACATCAAAGGAAGGGAAATTCTGAAATTATTTTTTCCTTTTACTATTTTGATGAATACCTTGTTTTTATTCTTGGAAAGCCAAACCCTTATGTAGTAAGAAACTTGATCATAGTATAATAAAATTCATGTGTCCACATGTAATATAACAAATTTCTTGTGCTAACAGTAATAATAAATACCTTTGGACTTTTTTTAATATGTACACTTTTTGTCTGTTCCTACATACAAGATTTTGAGATCTAGAGAATTAAAATTCTGAAAGAGAAGAAAATTTCTTGGAGACCTTAATTCCTGGTTCTGTTTTCAGAGGAAGATTAAAAAGTGCATATGCACATTGTGATGGAATGGGTAATTTGTGCAATGTGGTAGTTTAAGCAAAGTATTCATTTTCAATCATGATAAACTAAAAATAAAATTTAGCAGATCTTATTTTTACAGTCGTCAATTGCAAACTACCTCTTTCTAAATTAAAGTAAAACCCATAGCTGAAAGCCAATCATTATCTTATATTTAAATCTTTTCACTGCTTTCAAATAATTTAAACTTTTTTTTATATCCTACGAGTTGAAAAATGTTAATTTATAAACATTTACTGACAGTAGGTAAGACATACGTACTCTTCAGCCATCTCATAAAATCATAACCATTGACAGTAATAGGTGATTATGTGCTGATTAGTGAAATATTTGTTGTTTTGTTTATTGGATATGGCTACTATTGAATAAGTAAGTAAAAAACCTGAACCAATCACAATTGGTGAAGACTTGCAAATACATTTGACCTCAGACATTTTAAAAATTATCATTATGCCATATTATATTATTACAATAAATATATTTTCTACACTACTAGTGTGAGTTTCTAATTTAAATAAATAGAGGATTCCAGAGCACAGATCTTGACCTTGCTGCAGTGTAAACATTGGGCTTCATAAGGTGGACATAATGCAGGTCAGTGACATAACATCTTTTTTTCTCTGGCCACATAATTCCATGATGTGGTGGTGGGTAAATTATCTGTATTCAGTATGTAGAAAGCTGCAGTGCAGACTGATGAATAGTTACATTTATAAAAACTTACCAAAATAGCTCCGTAAGCCTAACTTAGAGGTTATTCATATGAGCTAGTGACAACTTCAGTTAGATTATCCAGTGTTGTTTTTCCTTGGACCATTTTTCTGTCTGTCAGTCAGTCTATGAAGTTGACCTTTAGGGTTTGTAATTACGCTTGGTAGTATTTTAAAAATGGCCATTTTTTTACATTGTAATGTGTTGTACACAGTCTCCTGAATCGAAAGTGGACATCAGTTTTAATGAACAGATTTGTAGGTTTTTCATGACTGTTGTAACTATTTGCATCTATATGCTTTTGTTTATTTATTAATTATTTGAAAAAGGTCTGTAGGGAAAGCTTTTGAGATGCTTTCATTGGAGGATAAGTCTTTACACGTTAAACAAATATAATCATTATTTGAGAGGGGATGAATGGGGAACAGCAAAAGCTGTTTTACTTAATGAGGGTTATCTGATATTTCAAGATCTGATTTTTTAACAGTGCTCTGACTTTTGATACACTATCACATGTTTGTGCACACATTATTTTTTAAAAAAATTGTGATCTAATGCATTTTTGGGGGCCTGAAAAAGGCAAAGATTCGTATGCAACAACAAAGCATTATTAGTACTGAAGTAGAAGGTTCTTCTATATGTTTTATCAAATGCTTGTTTTCATTTATTTTGGAAAAGTTGAACCCAATCCTCTTCTTGTGAGTTTTCATTGTTAGTTGCATCTTTTTAGTCTTCTGTAGATTACTTCTTCCCTAATTTTAAGTTCTGAAATCAGGCTCTTAACTTCATTATTAGTTCACCAGATCCACAAAAAACATGTTGATCCAAATTCACAAGTTGTGACAGTGCTATGTCACTGAAATTTCTGCAGCTGTCTGTACAGTTGCCTACCTGACATAATGTGTACCATTTATTCAAAGTGTTAGCTTTAAAAGAGGTGGATCTTATTTGCAAGTGTAAATTTGATTTTAAAGTACTAGTAATTGTTACTCTAAAATTTGTGTATTTTTGTCTATTTTGTTTGAAGATTTCTTGGACAAAAGTCTTCAAAATCAAAGCACATGTTATAAATCGAACAACCTTCCCTTCATCGGGTATTAATGAGATAAATTACAGTTATTTGGTATGTCCCCGTTTCACAATTATATTTAAACCTTAAACTGTGTAATTTTATGCATTGTTGTTCTTAAAATAATGTCGCTATTGAACTTCAAGGGCTGTCCACAAGTTGTGATCCAATGGTAATTTATGTAATAATGTTTGCCAGGGACTTGCAAGAGCTGGAAGTAATCACTGCTAAGGCAATTTCAGTCTCCACATGTATCCTCATTTGAGGTGTTCACTTAGGCTGTCATAATTACTTAAATGCCACATTTAAATGTTTCATCTTTTTCAATGCCTTAAGAAAGCAGAGTGATTACAGTGGCAATACTGGTTATTTGCAGGGAGAGATTTTGAATTACCACCAGAACTTGGCTTGCTACAGTTTGTATATGTATATACACTCAAGTAACTCAGAAATTTATCAGCAAGACACCCAAAATAATCCTTCCTATCAGTTTGGTGCTGGTAAGGCCTTCTGAGATTGCTGCTGTTTTTTGGGGATTGCATTGCAAGATCTGAAATTAATAGTTTGTGAAAGTCCAAAGGAAGTAGAAGGAGATGAGCAAAAGGCAAGAAACCATCTCTTGTTCAGAGAATTTTCTAGAATCTGAGTAGTGTAAGGAAAACCATATTAGAGACTGTTTGATATGGATCTCTAAGCTTAGAATTTCTGCAGAAACTCTTTCTGCATCAGTCATTTTGCAGCTTCAGTACTGCATATAAACAATGGTAAAGCTGAAACAGTTAATTAAAGGTAAGTGGGAAGGAGAAAAATGTCAATAATTCTTTATTAATAGGAACCTGCAAAGCAAAAAATACTTTTTAGCAAAGCAACCTTCAGTGATACGAATCTGAGGTCACCTGAGAAGGATCACCCTGGGATTCAGTTCGATCGCAGAGCAGACTTCTGTCTTCCTGCTACCCCTTTCAGTCATGCTGAGCTGCTCACTCATATTATGAACCTACATCTTGACTCTGCAAAAAGTGAACAATTTTCTACTGGCTGTCTCAATTTGAGGGCTCTCTAATGCCAGTGCTGGCAGTTTAAAGGGCATACCATGAAATTGGGACGAGTAGGTCATTACAGGGAAGCCTGACTCCTTCCTGAAGTGTGATTCACTCTAGCTAAAGCTGTTAGTGGCAGTTTGCCACTGATTTTGCAGCAACTCTCCCCAAACCACCGGTGAGGCAGTTCAGGAAGGTATTCACTTCTCTGTCAGGTTAGGTGCCACTGACTGAGCTCCTGACCTGCCTCCCTGGGGTGTGAGATATGCCAGTGTTTTTAAGAAAGGAGCAGCAGGAGGCCCAACAATACCAGTGCTGTAGGCAGCAGCTGGCTGGTGTACCACTTCAGGTCTCCATGAAAGCAGAGGGCCTAGGGACAATATTGCATGGCTTTTCCTTTTTTCCTCACAATGGATAGTGACTTTTAGGTGTTGGGTAGTGCCTTGTCTTGGAGAGCTCACCACAGCAGTGATCTGTGGTGCAATCACTGCTACTTGTGTTGGAATGGGTAGGGCTGCAGGACGAGACTGTGG
Organism: Manacus candei; assembly: GCF_025592945.1. Classification (NCBI taxonomy): domain Eukaryota; kingdom Metazoa; phylum Chordata; class Aves; order Passeriformes; family Pipridae; genus Manacus; species Manacus candei. The sequence goes on along the minus strand of NW_026138076.1, from coordinate 37,200,028 downwards.
AGTCCCAACTTTAACTGACTTTTTGTGCTATGGAAGAGTAACATCTCACTGGTGTAAAGAGCTGAACTCAACCTGATACTCTGTTGATCCAATGGGTTTTTAAACAAGGGATACGAAGAGATGTGACTTTGACTTGAGAATTCACAGGGATAAATCGAAAGCAGTTTAAATTTTAAATACGGTGGAAATAGCCGGAGTTCAAGCCATATCAAGAGTATGCACGTGCTTAGGTTTGTGCCTGGGTAGGTATAGATTCTTGGCAACCTTTGTAATGTTTTAAATCCTGAGTAATCAATCTCAAACTTCCACATAGTGCAGTAAGTTGATAGCCTTGCTTTTTTGAATAAATGACAATTAAAGTACTAATTTTGTTAACTGTGTTTTCAATTGGGTCATTAAAAGTAGTTCAGTTACCATATGTACCATAGTTCTGAAACCCTGAAGCTATTGAAAGGGAAGCCTTAAAGATGTAGTTTTATGTTTGCTAGGAAAACTCAATGCTGTTAATGTAAGGCTGGTGAGAGATAAATATCTGTTCATCAATATTTCATTTAGACAAATTCATCATGATGTTTTCAGAAGCACCCATCCTTAAATATATTCCCCAAACTCAACTGAGGCGTCTTTGTGCTCTACCCTTAATTTAGCATCCTGCAACCCCCAGAGTATAGGAATAAGAAGATGTTTACATAGTATATTAGCTTCAAATGTTGATTTCTTTCTCTTTTTGACAGATGCTAAGTCAACTGTTGCTAGATCTTGCAGGATGAATTGAATGTTTTTCTTTTAGGCTGGGAGAAGGAATGGAAGAGAAGCAGTAACAAGTAATGATGTAGTTCTACACTACATACAGCACTCCAACAGCAAGATGTTTGAAGTGGTTTCTTCTGTCTGTGTAGCATTGAATATAGTGACTGTGGAGCCACCGTGTGAGTCAGTTGACACAGTGAGGGCAGCCCATCTGCACCATCTTGTCCTGCAGCATCCTGATCTTTAGAGTGGGCATAAGTGGGTGGAGGGATGTAAGAACCCACTGACTTCTCTTTCAGTGCAGCTTCCCCTGCAGCAGCAGGTTAGTTATGGTGAAATACTCCACCTTGTACCTTGAGTTGTGAGAGGGAGAACTGAGGCTGAAGCAAGCTGATGCTCAGCTTTGCCCATAGTCTGTGGACTGTGACTGTCAGTGGTAGCACATAAAGGTGCTCCATGGGCGGGGTCAAGAGCCAGGGTGCCAAGGAGTCACAGGAACCCTGGAGTCATAGGTTTTTTTCTGGTGGATTGTCAAAAGCAGAATACTCTCATATGTGGCAGCATTGGAGAAACACCCTGGTATACTGGGTCCTCAGAGAACATGTCTCATGCTAGTTACAGACCTTCCTTGAGAGGGAATGCTGCAAGCACTGTCCTAGAGGGCCATGCTGCAAATGTCAAGTATCACTGAGGGTTGCAACTAGTGACACACTAGCTCTTGACAACCCATGTTCTTGATGATGTAATCTATTTGTATATACCTTAGAGAATTAAGTCCTTTTCTGTTATGGGCAGTTGTTGAAGGTATGGGATAGTGACCTGAGAAATTCCTTCTGAGAAATGCAAACATTTGCACACCACAATGAAAAGCGGGGTGCTTAAAAAATACAACATTTGCACCCCACCAGGCAAAGAAAAAAATGCATGCACAATATTGTTTGCAATAAGGAAGAATAAATAAGGAAGGAAAAGTATCAGAACAAGGAAGAACTTTCATTGGATGCTGCAGTTGAAATTCAGTCGTATCAAGAGTATTTCTCCTCATCTCAAAATGATACAGAAGTCTGAATTAGCATATACAAACATAAATAGTCCACACTTGGGTTGTAGGTGCTATTATCAAAGCATAACATACATGAAAATTTCCATTTTACCATTTGTGCAGATTTACCACTCAAATCAAGTCATAGCATTTGAAAAAATTGCAGTAGTAGTTCTACTTGTTAATTAGGTATTTGTTGAAGATAAAATGCTGTAATATATTTTACTCCTCTGAAGGGAGAGATGAACTGAGTATATTTTATTATTGGTATTTCTGCTTTTTTATTGTCATTGTTATGTTATTTTGTATATGTAACTGTAATGTCACTTAGTATTTTAAGGATTGCTCTGGAATTTCTGCTTTACCTATCTGTTTTCTTCTTCCACCACAGCATGATTTAGCACTGAGAATCTTGAATTTAATGACCAGGAAACCTGTTTTCTGACCTGATGCTTCCACTGATGTTCTGTAGGATCTCACTGTGGTCGTTTTTCCTTTCTTTACCTTGGTTTCCTTATTTGCCTTTTATTGAAGTTCTTTGAATTTCCTGAATGTCAAGAATTAGTCTTTATTGGGAAAAGATACCAGCCTTTTTTGTTAATATTTGCATAAAATATTTAAATTTGGCATACTGCAATACTATCAGTTTAGTAGAGGTAACAAGTGTGATGGCTTTGTGTCAACATTTCAAAGTAAAAATGAGTGTTCATAATGCAAAAGCCATTAGCTAATCAGCTTGTTATGAACAGTTTAAACAGGCAATTTTAAAACCCTTATCTGTCTTTACCTAGCTTGAAAAAGCAATACAGTGAGATTTGTAGTGGATCATAAATTGGCGTAGTTTAAATGCTCTTCAGTTTGTATGCTGCTATTAAACCATGAAATGTATGGTCTCAGAAACTGGTCTGCTGTTTAGTGTATGGCATGGGACTGTATCCAATACTTCCCCCACTGTCTGCTAAGATTGTCTCTAAATGCCCATACTGTGAGAAGAGAGAATTACTGAATTTTCTAAGTGATATATTTATTATAGAAATGAATTAATATAGCTGTTCCTGTGCCAGGTTGCTTGAACAAATTGGAACTTTCTTCAGAACAAAACCAAATAAACTCTGAATTCTGAAAAAGTAGTTTCAACAATCCGGGAATAGAAAGATTAAGATTATTCTTTTTGTTCCTTCTGGAACAAACTGGAATATTTTTCAGAGATTCACATGCTTTAACCTAATAAGTTTTTGGGAAATGATTTTTCTACTGTTTGGTTATTTTTTTTAGAGGGGACAGGGATTACATCTTGAATACTTTGCAAAACAGTTAGTTATTTTCTGCCTCAAAGGTAAAATATTTATTTTCTAATAAATCTGGAGGATTTTAATCTGAAAGTACGTTCCATGGTGCCGAGATTAGATCAATTTATTACTAATTTCTAAGAGAATTCATCTGCTATCAGAAAAAAATGAGAGAAGGTTTCTAAAAATAGAATTTACTCTGACTAAGATTATTGCCTATGTGGGTTTTGATGCTTAATTTTGAAACTTTTGATTACTGAATAAGCTGTTTCATAGCAAAGCAAAAGAAAAACCCGCACATTTTTCTCCTATAAGAACTTTAGCATTATTCCCCTGAAAGTTCCCTTGACATCTGTGACACCCATCCCTTGATTTAGCATGAATCACATCTACAAGTGTGGAGGATTCTATAATGGTGTATAAAAGAGTTGCATTTTTGTGTGTGGTATTATTTTACTGAAGGTGTATGGGAGCATGACATGGAACCATAATGTAGCATGTGCTGCTTTACCACGTTATGATAGGATTAACTTCTACTGTAGTTGATTCGATTCTGATTAATGCATCACAGAATATGGGCCAGCTGGACAGCAACCTACCCCATGAGCCATGTGATGTTCCCAAATTCATCATTCTTGGTATGTAATGTGACTCATTTTCCCTGTGGGCTGCCATAACCTACTATTTCATAGCAAGGTTGAGCTTCTAAATAATCAGACTTAAATGAAAAAGTGAAATACAACTCCAAAGTTCCAAATTTGCATGTAATCAGTGAGTCCTGCTGTTTTCTGTTATGGATGATAGATCAGTTGAATTAAACTGATCTTTTGCTCTTCTGATGGATTTGATGTCAGAATGTGCTATTTTCTTTTGGTAACTTATCAGGAAAATAAACCAGCATGTTAACTAAGTACTTTCTGATTGCAGATAGACATGTTTTTGGGTTACTTTGTAAAGCTGTCATGTTGCTAAGTTCAATTTTGCAAGCCATGCTGTGGTGCTTTTTTGGGTTTCTTTTTTCCTCTTGGAAGTCTAGAAAGATTCAATGTCTCCAAAGATGCACAACTCAGACTGCACCTTCCTTGACTACTCTGATACTACTATTTCAGTAAAATGCAAGCACTGTAAAGCCTAATGCCAGCTCTTACGTATTATTGCCCTCTGGCTTTCAAGAGGATATTATATAGAGAACTGCAGAGGATTTGGTCCCAAGGAAAGTAAGGTCTATTATGAGAAAGAAGATTATTTCTAACTGTGCATTTCAAAAATATTTTATTGTTCTACGTATCTTAATGTAACAGCCAGGTTAGTGAGAAGTGTAGCATTTGCTTGAAATACTATCCATCAAAAAGTGTCTTGTTTCATTAGAACAAGTAGTGACTCCAAACTTGACCTCTGCAACAGAGTTGTTGGGGATAAAGAAAATGTGAATTGCTGTGGGAGGCAGCAATGTCCTATTTATCTTTCTTCAGTTGCCCTCATAGTTTTCTGTTTCTTTTTCAAGGATCTCTACTTTTTCAGTGTAATACAGATCCCATGGTGGGGAACATGAGCTGCTTTGTGAAAGGGGAACTGCAAGCTGCAAGCAAACCATTTTGCTAAGGCAGCAGATTGTTTAAATTGTGCTGAATGATCGATGACGTGAATCATCTTACTAAGTGCCCCTATTGACAGTGCTTGTAGTATCCAAAACCAGCCTGGGCTGTTCTACATGTCTTCTGTCTCTCTTGCTTTACTCAGTAGTGGAGGATTGATAAGTACTACAGTGGTTTGTCCTCTGGGTGTCTGAACAAGTCGGAGTTTTCAAATTTAAAGAAATTGTGAAAATTGTCTCAGGAAAAAACAAAAAAGGTATTTTGTCTTGTTTTTTAAAGAACGAGTACTGCAAACGTGTCAGCATCTTCTAAAAGTCTAATTCTGTTGTGAAAGGATATGAGCAAATGGGCCAATAGGAGAGCAAGCTTCAACTATAGAAGGTATATAAGTAATTTATTTATCATCTTTACAGAAGTATTAATTCCTATAAAGTATTTTCAGTTATTTTTCTCTACTGATTTACAGTGTAACCAGGACTAGCTGAAAATATAGTCATAAATGTGATTTTTTGGTTAATTATTTGGAAGAGACAGGGTAAAATTGTAGCATTTAACTAACAGTATAAAATTTATTTTGCAGAAAAACTGATATATTTCATGCTATCTTCAAGTTTTTACATCTAAAAATGCACTCTAAATTTATGCCAGGATACTGCATCATTAATGTTTAATAGCGAAATAAATCTAGGTATCATCAGCATAACAATGCTATAATCTTTGGATGTGAGTAATGTGTCTCGTGGGTGGGCATGAATGGCAAGTAAGATTGGATAAAATATGCAACTTTATGTAAGGGACTGTGGGGGATTGGTGAAGATCTGGATGCTATTCCTGAGTCACAGCATAGTAATGTTTATGTATAAAAACACTATAAAATCAGGGTTACACCATAAAAGAGACAGCAATACTAACATAACATAAAATAAAAGGAAATAAATCTTTACTTCTGCTTTAAAACAAGGGGAAAAAAGCTACAATGAAAAGCCCACTATAAAAAGACAAACCGAGAATCATTTTCTGTGTTACAGTAATTTGTTTACCTAGATCCAGTATTTTGTATTCTGTACAGAACAAAACCAAACACTTAACTGATTTCCCATAGGAAAAGACAGCAATTTTGATTCATGCTTGTTGATATTAGATCTGTAGATTGTATAGAGATATATGGAGCCTATCCATGTATCAGAATACTTCACTTTATTCTCATAAAGAAATACCAGCGGAATCCTATTCAGTAGGGCAGCATAAGCAGCAGCACAGTTTTATTGAAGCTTGATTAACTGATGATAACTATATGAATTTCTGCTGAATGTAGGAATTTGAGGGTTAAACTACTGGTCTACGCTGTCTGTTTTTGTTTGACTTTATTCTATGGGCCTTGAGATACCCCCAGAGACTTGTAATCACAAATTAGTTGGTCTGAATCAGTTAGAGGTGAAGTTAGAGGAGAGCAGCCCAAGTTTTTCTAAACTTTTGTCCTTTAGGCAGCTTGTGAAATACAACCATATTTTGTAGGGAAACTTGTCAATATATTCCATGCTATGAACAAAAGAAGCAGTCTTTTGAAGCTTCTATGAAGCTTCACTCTACTTCTGGTTTTGGAATTGCTTTTGCAGATTTTGCAGTTTTCAATATTTGGGAGGGGGGTGGTTAGCTATTGGTTCTATTTTCAATCTTAGGTCTTTCAGTGCATTGTTAGTGCTATTTTGCATTTATATAGAAACATAAATCTAATGCCTTTAATATACATAAAGTTTAGCTTTATGGTGCTTAGAGGTTCTAAGTAGCACTTTTTTATTCTCAATTTGATAATTCTTATTAACATAGTCCCACTTTTTCTTTTCATCGGTCTAGCACTTAACTATCTTCCCACATAATGCATCATTTGCAGATTTAATTAATGGCTTCTTCATTTAATGACTACTTGTAGAAGTCTGATGAAACTTTAACATTCATCCAGCTACTAGTGGAGTAGGCTGCTTTCCATCTACACCAGGTGAAATTCTGTTACCATCAGTTTTACTTATTGTTTGTCACTGGTTGTGATTCATCTTTCAAGCAGAGTTACTTTGATTTTGTTGTTAAACTTCCTGGCATGATTTACTAGTGACATCATATTGCTTATTAAATGTAATAAAATGTCTCAGATCAAGAACATGAGTAGTTTCAGAGATTTTTACATCTTTTTAAGTGACTTGTGATATTAAATATTTTACAAGCGTCCAGTTAAACAGAAAGCAAAAGAAAAATCTGGTTTTTTAGACAGAAGTCTTCCGACAAAGTCTAAGGTCCAGTGACCCTGAAGACTGCCTTAGGAGTATTCAAAGTGATTATCACAGTTTATCCAGTTTTAATGTACCATGAATGTACCAAGGAGTGCTGTTCTCTATATTAAATGGAAAAAGTACTGCTGGAAAGAGGAGCACATAACTTCCTTGACTGTGTCTATGAAGGCTTTATATATTTATAAATTATATTTATATACTTTTTAAGGTCTTTATGGTGATCATTAACTCAGAAGTTTCATGTAAGTAGAAGACTTAATGGCCTATTTTTTTAATGTATTCTTTTTATTTGATGATTAAAGATGTTAAGTTCATGTTAAGTAGAAGACAAAATAACTTTTATTTGGCCACTGGAAATCTGCAAAACTGTCCAGTCTGTCTGAACACTGATAATCCAAATATTTACCTAAGAAAATATAGGAAAATGGAGAACCTCACTCAAGTGGTTATTTTCTTTTGTAAGTATTGTGCCTTGGTGCAGCCTAAGCAAGTTCCCATAATTTGTAGGGCTTTTTTTTTCTTCTCTGAATAAAAGAAATCTGAGTGATTAGAACAAATAGGCACCATTGATCCCACATCTATGTCTAGATCCTCTATTTAGTTGTTATTAAAATATTTTATCTTCTCTGTTTGTTTATTTTTTTAACAGCTGCAGCTTTCTATATTTGAAACAGCAGTGTTTCTCTGTCTCGTAGATATCTGTCGAGTGTTTGTTTTTCTCTAGGAAAATTGTTAGTTATGTATGTAAGAATAGTAAGATGGGTTGAGGGTGTTCATGTATCCTTGCTCCCTGGGCCCTTTAGAGGCCAGAGAGGTAGGAGAGGTCTTTGAGAAATCGGGTCTGTAATTTATATATATATAAATATATATTTAATATATTTATAGTCTGGATTAATTTTGTAGAAACTAAAGCTACACCAAAGTGCACACACTCTTTGGATTTCTGTTGAGTTGGGATTGAAGCACTAAACTGTCCATTCTAAGGCAGGAACAGAAATTTATAGCAGAGCTAGAAATGGAGCCATAATACTTTAGGATGTTATCTTAGCTCTTAAGAGATAACCATCATCCATACTGTTTACTTTATTTGACAATTGGCCAAGATGTACTATCCAAAGAAGAGAGAAGATCTACTTCTTAATTTTCTTGCAGGCACTGTGTCTTTTTACCTTCCATTTGCATAATGTGAACTTCTCTCCCCAAAACATAATTTGATTCTGAAGTATCTAGCTTTGACTATGCCATACTTACAGATCTGCACCAATAGTAGATTATTTGGGATTTACCAGTGAAGAAACTTCATTAATTATATTTTCTTTTCATACTGCACATATTTGCTTCAATATACTGAAATCGTAGTAGTAGTTGCCTAAACACTCACTGTAAAAACACTCTGTCCTCCTGGCCTTACAGTCCATAAGTATAAAGCATTGCTAGTGTGATAGCCTGGGATTACAGGGCTGCAAATTCTATAGGCGGCTTTTAAAAAATTCAAGTAATTGTAAAAAAAAACCAAACAACCAGCAACAAATATACTGACTGGTCAAAGTTTTTTATTTTGCCTCAGTTGTACCCAACTTTGTAAGAATTTAAAACTTTGTAAGTACTTTCTGAGTTAATACCTCTCATAAAGTTTCAAAGGCTATTAAACAGATTTAAACTCTCCTATTTGAAGTGCGAAGCCGTGTTTTTGCACACCATTAGCTGGAAGGTATGTGTAATAAAAGGAATAGTTTATTGGGCAATAATGGTGAAAGTTGAAGATACTTATTTTAGTTTCCTGGAGGACGTGTTCGAGCATGTGTTTGGCTTGTAGCCAGACCCCAGCTCATATGAAGCTGATCAGGATCCCTTCCCCGTGCTGTTGGCGTTTCTACAACTTCCTTGTCATACCTTTTCCTTGGGGAGGGGAGGCCTGGGTGTGTCACCACAATATATCCTACAAACCCTGACACAGATATAGGACTTGGTGCAATTCTTGGCATTGCCTTCTAGTGAGCTAGTAAACATCCAGTGGTACCAAGCTACACTGCAGTCTTTTAGTGTGTGGCACGTCTTGCATCCAAACAGTGCTCTCTTTTATTATAAAAAAACCCTATAATTGCATTTTCACAAGTCCTTTTAATCTACTGTGAAATGTGCTGACAGTAGTGTGTTAAGCATAAGAACTCTTGAAAATGGCATTCCTTCAGCACAGTTTTGGAAAGGGGTCTTTATTTCATTATGTTTTGCCCCATTTTGTGAATAGATTTCAAAGAAAAAGGCAGAATAGAATAGAAGGTAACCTCTAGAGAAGGATTTGAACTGAACGCAAAAGTTTCTCCTTTGCTGGGAGGAAAGCAAGTGGTGCTTCTTCTACTGTTTGCATTCAAGCTACAAATTCTTTAGCAATTATCAAATATCTTGCAAAAAATTTACCACACACAAGCAAGGCTTATAGATGTTATTTATTTACTTCTATTATTTACACCACAGAAACCACATTTGGCACTGCAGTAGTATAAAATATGATTTGGAATTATTATTATTATTATTATTATTATTATTATTATTATTATTATTATTATTATTATTATTATTATTATTATTATTATTATTAATTATTAAATGAATTTTGTATTCTTCATGCATGTAATAATTCTCTGGTTATTTATATGAGCACAGAAAATGGAGGCAGAAAACACCAATCCTGGTGCATGTAATGTGGATTGTCTCTCAAAAGATCTGATATTGAAGTTATCAGCTTTGGAAAGATGAAGTTTGGTCTAGGAGGAATGCTTTTAAAGTAGCACTGCCAATCATTTAAACATCCAAGAGTCTAATACATATTATTAATGTTTTGGGAACACCTAGTAGCTTAAGCAGTAGGAGGAAGATGAAGATCCAGACACATAATAACTGAGGGCAAGTCTTTCTTTACAGTTCTTTTAGAACAGAAGAAGTTGAAATGCAATGTTTTTAAAAGCAGGGAGGTCTAATTACTTGAATAGTAGGCCATGCAACTAAAGGAATGATCAGATGATTAGTATGTTTTGCAGGAAGAAAAACAAAAACCAAAAACATTTTTTACATAATTTTATTTAATTTGAAGTTTGTTGATGAATGGGATTAAAATATTTATTCTTCGGATTTGGTTTCTGCAGATTCTTTTTTATTTCTTAAAAAAATGCTAGCAGATAAACACTCTATGCAGTGTTCCTTTTTATCTCACTATCCATACTGCAGTGGTGTTTTAACAATGCAGTAGTTGGGTGGCAGGATGTTTATAAAATTTATGCTTGAGCTGTAAACATGGAGAAATAATGTACAAGCAGTGGTGATGGAGAAAGACTGAATTTTCCAATTGCGAGTGTGGGAGTGATAATTAAAACCCAGAACAGGGGAAAAAACTGAAGAGCAGGAGGTCAGATATAAATCTATGTGACTCCGTTAGAGACAGCAATGCAATGCCAGCTTCTGGCAGGTAAAGCTCCATTAGTGACTGCAACAAAAGGTCAAGGACAGAAAAGTATGAGGAGCCATAAAACTGTCCTTCACTTGAAGGGATGTGAAGGAAGTTTCTAATTCTTTTTTAATTATGTGAGACTTTCCAATATGAGATTCTTTCATGCTGTCATTTGTGCTCAGCTTTGGTCTGTCCGTCCCCTAGTGCCAGCCTGTTTCTTTGAAGGGAGGAGAGTGCATGTATATGCGTATGTGTGCACATAAATATTCCCTGTATCACAAATACCGTGTGTTTGTAAAAGGACTCCATCATGCAAAGTTGAAAATTATAATTTAGAAGGTAAATCACGCAATTATTTCATTTCAGACCTGTTTCAAAATAAATTGGCACATACGAATTGTGAGCTTAGAAAACATTATTTTTATTCATCAAGACATATTGCAACATGGAAATAAAAATAAACTTCAGTCTCAGAGTGCTTCACAGGTTGGTACCTGTCAACCTTGTTCTGCTTGAAGATAGCAATGTAAACTGCTGTGCAAACAGCATTTTGCAAACCACATTGTTCTCCTGCATCTTATTTATCTCCATTTAAGGACTGAAGCCTAAAGTCTGTATGTGATGGGTGTGATCCCACTGATCAAATATTTTTATTAAATAATGCTTTATGAACATAATAAATTCCATGGCATATCATTGGATTGAATTAATGCTTGACACGTCTAAATAAAGGAAAACAGAGGTGTCTGCTCTCAGAGGATTTTAGCCAAGGTACTAGAGTTTCAGAGAAGCATTAAAGTATTAGTTTGATTGAGTTGATGAATCCTCTCCTAATCCTATTCTTAAACAAGGCACCTTTGAGGATGTGTTTAACTTGGAAAATTATTTGATACATTTATTTGAATTTTTACATTTTCCATTCAAGCACAAAATTAATTTTTTTTTTCCTTTATTTTAAAGATACTTTGTCAATTCTAATAGTTTATAGGCCTGGGGGAGGAAATCACTTGTAAGAAGTGTCTCCAAATTATGTGAAGCAAAGGGTTAGATGAAAGCAAATTTGTGAATATGAAACAGACAAACATTATTACAGATGGTTAAATAGTAGTAGAGATAAAGTCAATTACTTATACCAGATCAATGACAGATGAAGAGAGTTCTTAATTTCTAATAAACTCTTATCTCTAGCCTACGGATCATGTGATATTCTCTAATTCTCATCCTATAATCAAAATAGTCATTCATAAGCATGTAATGAAAGCTTAATCAAGGTTATATACATTTCATTTAATCTGATGGAGAAATCAGGATTCTTTAGAAAAGGAACATTTATAATAAATTACTAATGAGGTTGGCAGTGAATCAGATTACTACTTTAAGAACAAAATCCATACTGAGAGCTCTACAAAAAGAGTGTGAAAAAGAGATGTTTAGCTATCTGTGAAATGAAGGCTATGTTGCTATAATGCAAGTAACTTCAATACTTGCTATGGGTTTTATTGATAACATACACTTAAATTTTTCATGAATGATTGTATATAGCATGACTAAATATTTTCCAACTTATCATCTCTTTTTTTTTCTCATTAAAAATACAAGTTATATTGTACCAAGCTAAATAATGATTGTGGCACAGAACAGAAGTAATTTGAAATAAAAAAATATTTTTTTGTTCTTCTTTTTTCCAAAGTCTTAACTGTGCAGAAGAGGGTAATCCCAGCCATGTTACTCAATCTTCATAAGTGCTGATAAATGTCTTGTCAGGTCATGTATCTATTCATGAGCCGTAGATATTTTTAGTTTAGAATTTTTAGTGTAACCTTCTTTATGTATTTTCTACCCTCTCTCTTCTTTGTTTGAAATTAAAGTGCTGCCATAATATAACCAAACACCACCTCTTGTACCACTGTCCCATAGGAAATGTTGCCACTTAAAAATAACAGTGGCGTGAAACAAATGAGAGAAACACTAGATTAACATTAAAATGTTAGTCAAAGCAGCCTGCTAAAGAAAGATGGATACATGTGTTGGAGAATTTTATTAAACTTAACAAACTTTGTTTGTCAGAGAATCAGGTAGATGAATGCTTCTTCTGTGCCTGACAGAGGTGTTCTCAAGGGTAAGTGTTGTTCAGGTATTCATCACGGAACCGAGCAATGAGTTAGGAGAAGCAGGATTTCCTCGTTTGTGCCTATTGCATTTTAGAATAAGGAAATCATACATACCAAAGGCAGGGGAGAGAGGAGTTTGAAATCCAGCAGTGGATGAAACATTTATTGTGTTAGATGCTAATTGCATTAGCATCAGAGCAAGAAAAGAGCATTGGAGGGAACATTAGAGTGGTGTTGCACTGGAGTGACTCACATTGATGATGCCTCTCAGTGTAAGAGTGAATTTAGATGATGATTCTGATTTTTGAGGTCTGATTATTTTTTGTACTGTGATTTGTTCTTGGCACTGTGCAAACACATTTTAAGATATTATCTCTTTCCATGTGGGGGAAATATCATTGAGAGAATGTATAAAACAATGAGGACTAGGAATTCAAATTCATGCTGGAGGATCCATTCATGTGATGTAGGATTTCATTGTAGACTTTAATGACGGATTGTATTGTACTAGTACTGAACAAAGGAATATAAATTTGTTACTTTTAAATTGCATTTAACAATTAGAGCTGCTGATATCTTTCAAAAGATCACAGGAGAGTACCTTCCAGATGTGTTTGCAGTTACCCCTAAAAGCCTGGTGAAGGAATTTGTCTTTGAGCACTCTACAGTTCATCTCAGCATTTTTCACTGTTAAGGTCCATGTACTATCTGCCCATTTTTTTCCTTGATGTTCTTATGGCTTCTGGTTGGAGAGCTTCCTAGAATCGCAGTAAAATTAACTTGGAAAGGAACCTGTGAAGGTCACCTAGTTTTCAGTGACTTACAAATCTGAGCAGAACTGGAAAGCTTATTCGTACTGCTCTGCACAGGCATGTTACTTTTCAGTTGCTGTAAATTTTCTTTCTCGTTTATTTTGTGGCGATTTTCTGCACATGTGAACTGTGCTATTCTCTCAGGTTAGCATGAATCCTTATGTTGTTCAATGTATTTTTAATTTATTTAGCTATAACTTAGTAAAACAGTTAAATGTTCTGCTTCAGTAATCATAACAGTCCTATTAAAGAGAATTTTAAATCTATTGTGTGTTTTTGCATTGTAGCAAGTTAGACACAACTAGAGAAAAAAAGGAAAAAACCTTATGTTTTTCAGTTCTCATAAATATCTTGCTCCAGTTAGTATGTACTTCCCCTGTTTCTGAGTCCTGATTTTACATTGAGTGACTTAGGCAAATTTGTCTACGATTTTGTAGTCTGTGTGAGTATTTGCATGTGTTGTGTATTCTTGCTGGTTTACCTGAGCAGAAAGGGATATAGTCCAAGAATAATGGGAAAATACAGAAGAGCTCTCTGATGCTACTTTTTCATCTTTTTTTTTTTTTTTAACCAAGCCAGCTAACTGTGTTTCTGCAGTACCTTTGAAGATATGTGTCTCTGTAATTCTCATAGTAAATGATCAAACTGCTGCAGGTATTGGTGTTTAACTGATCCAAAGTTTGGCTGTAGGAAAGGAGAACTAATGGATATAGCAATTACAGATCTCACTATAAGCATTTATTGTTGTTGGCTGTTATATTGATACTTTTAGAAATGCTGCCATCTCTTTATTTTCTTAATGGTATTTTATAAAGGTTACAAACGAAGAAATATAGTTTGAGGGTTTTTGTTGGTTTGGGGGTTTTTTTGTATATTCAAGATTGTTTTATTTTGTGCAAAGCTTGGAGAGAGAGGGGACGCTGAAAATGCTTTGGTGTTTTAAATTCCTAGGACATATAGCATGAGAGTATTTAAAGTATAGATTGAGATCCTCTCAAAAATAAAACACTGTCCATTTATGGTTGATTTTTGGATTTTTTTACAAATGGAGTCAGAATCCACGATACTTATTCTTTCTTGCTTAGTCATATTGAGTTCAGTGATTTAATGATACTTCCTTATGAATGAAAGATTTAATGTGTTTTTTTTAATAACTAATAAAATTTTATGAGGGTGTTATCTGCTATTTTGCTCAGACCTGGAGCACATAAAGGATGACAGGTTTCTGTTACTAGCCAGCAGCAGAGTGATCTATTACCAATGTAAAAAAACTGCCATTTGCTGCTGTTGATTCCAGTGATGAACTCTTTCAAAGAGGGGCAGAGGGGGGAATAGAAAGAGAGACAAAGGAAAAGAATTCCAAAGTGAAGACTCCAAGAAAGTAAAAAAATTACATAAAGTGTACTGTCGAACAGTAGCTTAAGTTCTAGAGAATTTATCTTTTATTCTGTGACCAGGGATGCCTTGTGTATTTTTAAGTTTTGGGTTTGGGTTTTTTTTGAGCTAAAAAGTTGTATGTAGGAGTATGTTCTTAAGTAGTTTTTGCAAACTTTATAAGCACAAAAATTGAGGGGCATAGGAGACAAATTTTTTCAAGAATTGCAAACATCTGACTCAATGGAATAATTTTTCTATTGCGTTTGTTAATGGATGAAAAATCAGGATGGCTTAATAGTGGGGCAATAATGGCCTAGTATTTGTATAAAATTATGAGCAGCAGACTATTACAAAGCTCTTGGAAGAGGAGGAGAAGGCTAGAAGGGAAGAATTCTCATGTCATTATGCAAGAAGTCCCTAGGTGTGGAGGGTGCCATGGACTGCAATACATTGTTTTGAAATGACAGCTACCAGGTGTTCCATTTCCATTTGTTTTCATAGGAGGAAAATAAAATCTGTGGGTCTATCACAAATGAAGCAGAACTGATGGTGCCAGCATAAAATTTCTGTTTAGAAAAGTAAATCCCAGCTGCTGTGTAGCTAAGGGTTAGGTAATTTGCTTCAGTACAGAGGAAATATAGCATAGGTTTAAAATGTGGGGGTTTTATTATTAAAAGTATGTTGCATCTGCTCACTGACAACAGAGAAATTTGTGAATGCAAACAGATTCAGTAAATTTAAAAATAAGAAACTTAGAGTGTACTTTAGATAAATATCAGTATCTTCTTGAAATAGATGTTTATTACAATATTTTAAGTATGTATGATGTAAATTATTTTTCTGAATCAGCCTTTGTTTCTTAGCACAAGTAAATAATTTGGTATTTCTTTTGTAACCTATTTTTGCTGTGAATCTACAGGCAAAGATTTTGCTCTCTTTTAATAAGCTTTATACAGAGAGAAGACATGTCATATACTGATATTTTTTAAATGCTTACCACAAAATAATACTGAAATATAAGTGGTTACTGAATGTATCATTATGGTACAATGGCATTCTTGTATGCATATTCCTAGCAGTATTGTATTTTATTTTTCATGGGTGTAGGAGAGGGAAAATTGGATTACCATATTTGAAACTAAACTTGCTATATTAGTGTCTTGATTTAAAATTACCTGCTTTATGCAAACTGCTTAGTATAGTTTTAGAATCTCTTTAATGGTGTGCATTATGTCCTCTTCTGGAAACCATACACAACTACACAGATATTTCTCATAACATTTTGTTTGTTAGTTGATAAATTTGTGATTGTAAAACTTCATCAAGGCTTTTTGTCTTTTGACTTTCAGCTGCATGAATTGCAAGTTGTTTGCTATCCTGAACTTTGATTTTAGCAAATTAGGCTATTTGTTTCTACTGGAGGAATTCTAGAACACTAATGTAGGTTGCTTCAGCCTCCCTCCACCTCTGGGCTTAAAATTAATTTTCTGTGTGGTTCCACCTTCTAAAATTGTTCTCCAGAGTGCTTCAAGTTCCTGGACTACTGTATTTTGAAAGAGAGTATCACTCTTCTATAGCTTACACCAGTTCCATGCTGTTGTGCCTTGATTAACTTTGGTGAAAACCTACCAACCCATAGTTGTTACACCACGAGGTATCAGGCTACTATGAGTTTTTAAGGGTTTTTTGCATAGTATGGTATTCTAGTAGTTTATGATGCAGAAATCTTGGAAGTTTTAGTTAATTGTACATTATGAGACTGGGATGCATGGGAGACAAAACAGGCTGATAACAAATTACATGTGTAGATTGTACCCATGTGTACTTATTACTCATCTCTGGAAGAACATGGTACACACCTGCTGGGCTCTGCTTGTGTCCCTTCAAATGACTCTTTTATGTTTAGCTCCCTCCTGTGTGTTGCAGAATCTACCTGAACCAAACTCATCCAGTTCTTGCAACTAAGTGAGGGCCATCAAGCTGGCAAAACTTGACCCTGTCCCGTCAGACTCTTCAGCAGAGAAATAGTGATCTTTGCAAACAATTTCATTTTAGGACCATGGGAATGGCTGCATAAATATGATTGCATTTATTTATGTGAAAGCTTTGTGTGGAGCTGTAGCATAACCTATATAACCCTCATGTTGATTAAAAGCACTGTAGTTTTTCTGTTGGAACCTGCCATCTCTAAAGCAAGATAAAATCACAACTCTGTGGCCAGATCTATTGTTTTGGTCACCTTAAAGGAGCAAAATAACAAATGAACAGTTTGCTATCAAAATAAGAGTTACTTTAAGTCATAATTTTTGGTTATTACAGATTTTTTTGCTGACATGGTACTGAAGAGGTACTGACCTAGTCCTTCTAGGACCTTTTTTGTTGTCCTTTATATCAGGGGCATGAAGCAAATAAAGCTGTTGTAGAGAGTTGGGGTCATAGTCTTGTGGGGTCATAGTCTTGTGGGCTTGGGGGTCATCGTCTTGTGGGCCCAGCATGGTAGCAATGGCAACATGTAATTATTGGGAGACTCGTTCTGCTCAGACTCGTTCCTGTCCTTGCAGGAGCAGGAGACAGCTATTTCACAGCCACTGTCACTACCAGCAGCTACCTCTTCCTCAGAAACTTCTGAAGAGAGGCAGGTGATGCACCCTCATCATCCCTGTATTCTGATTTTTGTGGAATTGTATTGTTTCCACCATAAGCAATTGTCAGAGTATCTCCTCTTGATTGTTGATAATTGTCTGACTCTAACAAGAATTTTAATAAAGGATGGTGATTAGAATTATAGTCCCATAATACCACTTCTGTGTAAATTTATTACAATAATTGCCATGTGATTAATAAAATGTTAGTGCATTCATTGAAATCACCACTCTGCTATCACACAGTATGGTAGTTAAACACATTAAATGCTTCTAATTAATTAGTAATTGAATAACATGCATTAATTTTTATTATATCACCCATAGGATGTTTAGTAGTATAGTTGGCTATTAGCTGCTATGAAATATATGGGAAAGGTTAAGTTATATAATTATCATAATTTTTTTACGTTTTATTGGAAAGACTTTGAACAACTGTTTCAAACACACAAAATTCTCCTCCACTATACTTGGCCTATATTAAGTATTTTCAGGAAAGCCTCTCCTAAAATTAGTTTGGAAAGCTAATGATTTTGTAATGATAGTCACTTTGGTTGTATGTAAATATTTTGTTGCTAAAAATTGAGTCTTGCTTTTAAAACTTCTGTTTAAAGTTGACCAAAGCTATGAAAAATACTGAATGGTTTCATATGTGCATAAATGTATCAGGGTATTTGTGTCTAAGCATGCTGCACACATTTAACTGAGGTGCATGCAGTGGGAAATATGTATTGTGATTTTAAGTATTTCTGACCACTTTTCTGAGTTTGTTGTGGTTATTAAAGCAAAAACATATTCGCATCTTTTAAAAAGTACAATTTCCAGAACAGTTTTTTTTTTTTCTCTCTCCTGTGGCCAAGTACATTCTTGAACCCCTAGCATCCTCCTGGTTTTATGCAAATATATCAAAATTCCAAACTAACACTTTTTAGCTGTGTAGATATATAAACAGAATTGGAGACTGATATAGGGTGTTGGTGATTTCCCAGATAGAGTTTAAAATCCTTCACTTATGGCTGATTTTACAAAATATTAAAAATAAAATGGTGTCCTGAGTTGAACACCCCCAAATCATTTTGAAGTTATCCTCTGACTTCCTATGTCATAAGAAGTAGTGAGCTTTTCACTCTTTCTCAGTTTCAAACATCAAAGTGGAATATTTTCATTTACTAAACTTATCTAAACATAAATTAAAATTCAAATTTTTAATACCTAAAATGCCTTTTCTACACTTCAAAAAACACATAATTGGGAGCATAAGGAGATATAGGAAATGGACTTAAGCAGGGAGCTTGTCATGGGTAGAATGCCATCTGTCGATAATGCAACAGTCAACAGTTTATAATAAAGAACTTTACTATCACAGCATGATTATTTTTTATGCTTTTCTCACTCTCTTTCCCCTTCCCCTGGGCATAGGCTAGATTCATTTTTATTACATATGTAATTTAAAATAAGTTCAATTTATCAAATTTCGTTAAGCTTCTAGGTCAAGAAGGATCACATAAAAGGAGGTGCACTGGGATTTTCTACAATGATGTTGTTTTTTATCTAAAGACTTAAAATTTGTTGTATTAAGTATAAGAGGAAGATTATAACGTGATCATATCAATATCACAGTAGTGTCAGGATTGTATGCTTATTTCCTTTACCTCAGTGGTCAAAATAGACAAAGGGATTTGGGGAGGTTTCTTTGGCTGTGTGGTTGGTTTTTAAAGCCCCAAGTTATCAATATAGTGAAATTATAGGTATTTGGAAGTATTGTTAACATTGACAAAACTGAAACCTTGTACCCCAACTGGAATAAGAAGTTGGTGGAATATGTAATGGTTTTTTAGTTTCGAAAATGAAAAAATATTGTTCTCCCTGTTCTAGTTAAGTTCTTTAGAAATCTTGGACTTTTTGGTTCTGTTGTGCTAAATTGAGTACACCACTGAATTCATCTGAGATCTTGTGCATTTGGTGAATTTTGATGTACAAACACAAGCAGGAATGCTTAAAGATGATGGGCCATACTCTTCTCCACAGAAACAGCTTGTCTAAGCTGTAAACAGCATCAGCAGAAACCAGTAAGTCCACTTTCAAGTGAGGGCTGTATTACTGAATTTTGATATACTGGGGAGCAAGGGGAAGGAGGGGGATGACTCAGAAGCTGAGCCACCAAAGCACTGCTTATTTAAAAAAAAAAAGTACTTGACTGGAAACATTCAGGGTGGAAGGAACCTGTCAACATGCCACATGTCAGTTGTATGGGAGAGGAATATCTTTCTAGAATCTTTTAAAATCAAAAGATGCTGGGTCCAGCTTCACATCTGAAATAAGTGTTAGCAAGCAAACAAGTGAAGAGCCAGTTCTGAAAAACATCCTTCAGCTTCTGGCACCATTTGTAGACCCTTTTTCCCATCTCCAGTCTCTTAGTGGCTGAAAAAATCCAGCCACCATTCCCAAGTCCCACAGGTAATTTCTAAGACGTAAAGGTTCATCTACTGGATTGTTTGTTCTTGTTATTCCCAGTCCTCCATTTTTTTGTGTTTGCCATTGAGACATACTCAGTTCAGTGGCTAGTGTCATTAAAGACCACTTTCTTCAGAAGTAGGAGGCTGAGATGCAGTTATGAGATCTCAATTCCAGCAGTGCTGTGATTTTAGAAATGCTGTGTTTCTGCTTGGCTGTAAATGAGTACTGAGAATATTGGTCAGAGACCAGAAACAAATGAACAAACACACCACAGATCTGATGATGGCAGAATCTTACCACTCTTTTATTTTTTAAAAAAATAAAAGTTTTTTAAAGATGCTTTTAAAATATGTCTCTTTATGTTAACATTTCTTCAAAGTGGTCTACTGTGGACCTGTACAGAATATTTAATTAGAAAACTATACACACACACACACAATTCTCTTTTGTTTACAGCCAATTTTAATTGCTGAGTTTAATTAGTTTTTTCCTTTGTTCCCATCCCAACTCAGTTCTGAAAGGTTTTTCTTTCTCTTGCAGTGCTTTTAATTGGAGTATAAAAGGAGTAAAAAGGTACAAACTTAACTGACAAACTTTCCTTCAACTGTTTCCAAATAAGGCAGGGCACGTTGCAGAAGTGTGGGTTATTAAGTTTTGCTTTTTTCTTTTTTTTTTCTTTTTTTTTTTTTTTTGGATATAGTCTTCCATATTGTATTCTTTTTACAGTCTCTGACTATCTTTGCGAGAACTAATTATTTGAAGGTTTCAAGACTGCTGCTGACAAATGGTCTCACAGTTAGTGACCAGGTATAGAAATGAAACAGAACACTGAACCTTAGGGATTCACCTGGCCTCCTTTGCAAGCCAGGTTGGTTCCCACAGTGTCTAATAACATTTATAGGAGTTCAAGTTTGAAAGTGACTCTTCAGATGTCAAACTACAAAACAAGTTTCAGTATTGAAGTACTGTATCTTGGCACAGAAAAAGGAAGAAAATAATACAAATGAAGGAAAAGCAGAGCAAAAACATTAGGACATGGGGTGATGTTTAAAAGTTTTCATCACTATATACAAATCTTTGCTTATTATTTAGGGAGATGTGTTATTAATACTAGTTTGTTGCAGTTTCCCTAGGGCAATGATCATACAGTCATGTGTATGTCTGCATAATTTCGTACCTGTCAGAAGGGCTCCAAAATGAAAACCTTCTTTTGGCTTTTGTAGACATGTAATATGTATGTTGTCTTACTAAAAACAAAGGGTTATTGGCATTTATGCATCAATGTAATGAATGCAAGTGTTACCTTTTATCTTCAGTTTGAAAATCTCAAACCATCATATATCATTGGCTAATCAATCCTTAACTGGAAAATTCAGAGATTCATATCATTAGTTACCAAGGATTTAACAGCTTTGACTATGTACAGTAGCCAATAGACGTACACTTAATGTGAAATCTTATGTGAGATCTAAGAGACCATAAGGGAGCTCCACAAAAGGCACAAGATGTTTAAAAGCATCTTTGGACATCTGAATGCCAAGTTTGTCCTGAAAAACGTTTTTCAGTGTTGTTGTTTTCTGGATGGGGATGTATGTATTAGATATTGTGGAATGGATGCAGTTGAGGTACCTGATGCTAATCTCATTCTTCCTCTTTTACATGCTCCGCAGATTTGGTGTTGTTTTTCAGTCTCTCTTGCAACACCTATTGCAGTGGTTTTCTTGCAGCACGTGCACTGAATCATAACCCCGTTTTTCACGTTCTTCTGCTACCTCTTCCAAGAAGTAGAGCTATCACGCAGGATTCAGGAAACAAAGTTATCTGTGCACCTTTCTGGTTGAGGAGGTGAGGCTGCCCATCACTTACCTTCCAAAAGGTGACCTACCCAACCACCTATTGGGTGTCTCTGGTACTCCCAGCCAGTCCCTCTGTTGAAGCAGTTGTATTTTTCGTAGCATTTGAGGCTTGCTTGACCACTGAAGAGAATTTGTGGATTTTCAGACTAGATACAAAGAAGAAATTTTTTACAATAAGCGTTTTTGAAACACTGGAACATGTTGCCCAGAGAGGTGGTATGTGCCTTATCCCTGGAAACATTCAAGGTCATGTCAGTCAGGGCTCTGAGCAACCTGATCCACCTGAAGATTTTCCTGCTTTTGCTGTAAGAGGGTAGGATGAGATGACCGTAAAAGGCCCCTTCCAACCCAGACTATTCTTTGATTCTGTGATTCCATGACTACAGCTATTGACACACATGCCTGGGAGAGGAAATGACGTATGTGGTCTGTGCTTTAATGCATTTCAGGTGTATTGAGCAGCCATTGCAGCAGCCTCAGGAACTCTTGTCTCTGCACAGTTGCAGCTACAGTGTTCCTGTTCTCTGAAAAGTCTAATAGCTTCATTGGGAAGATTAAAGCTTCCTACTCCACAATAGGGGACAGCTTGCTAATTAGAGCACCCTGCCAGGAGAATCAAATCTCCTGAGTCTGAATAGGGTAATCACACCATTTTCTCACATTCTGGATGCATGTTCTAACAACTTAACCTTTGGTTATGAGTTCTTAGGGCTCAGGCTAATGCCTCCCTGTTTCTCCTGGAAGTAACTTTATATTCAGCATCCTGCCTTTTGTGGATTCCATCCTGATGTTTGTCCTATTTCACATCCTCAACAAAAAACCTATATGCTTACCCTGTTAGGTTGCCAGCAACCACATACATCCTCAAAGGCCTATTAAAATAAGTAGACCTAATTTTAAAGTGAACAAGTATTATCCACTTCCACCACCAAGAATTTTTAACTTCATAACTTTGATACATCTTTTCTACCTGACCAAAGTAATCTTGTTCATTCGTGCACCTGCATTGCTCTATGTATCTATGCACCTGTATCTCCACTTCAAAACAGAAACAGTGTTATTTTAAAACAGGCTGCACACCCTGTTGCCTCTGAAAAAAGAGATTTGAAAAAAGAGTCTAATGTTACTCTTTACTGCATCACGCACAGTTCATTGGACAATATAAATTGCTTGTGATTCCAGAAAACTTCTTACTTCTGTCGAGTGCAGAGTACCTTGTATTGTATTGTATTGACCACAGGCCAGATAATGTCAATGTTAACTCAAACCCTCAGTGTAGAAGAGAGGTCAAAACTTGCCAATCGAAAGGTTTCTTGAATGAAATAAAATCCTGTCCAGGATAAGTATCTTATGCAGTGAAGAATTCTCATCCTCCTGATTGTCTTCTAGCTCTAGAGAGTGCAACAGCAGTTGATCCTGTTGTCTTTAAAGGAAATCAGAGGTAAACAAAAATATTCTTTAATCTGTTTAATCCCAGATGATGAGTTAAGGTGTGTGTTTTTTTTTATTTCTTGATACTGTTTCCAAAGCAAATGCTATTTAGAAGGCACTTAGGGAGCCTGATTCAGTCAGCAGATGCCAGGGGACAAGCACACACATCAAGTGCATTATACATTTCTCACAGCATGATATCTTTAGTATGATACAATAAGTACCAATTTAAAACCTCAACAAACATCTGGTTTCTAGGGAGATCTTCTGAAGAGGATCACAGCCTTGTTCAGCAGTGCTATGATACACTATGCAGAAAAGCAGTGAAAAACCTTTAATTTTAAGATTTCATACTGTGATGGTCCTTAAGTACTTCTGGGGAATGGTACTGGGGTGTTGTCTGGTGCTCCAGAAATGCAGTTCTGTGTTTGAAGTATATCATTGAGCAATTTGTACGTAACTAGAAAATAAAACAGAGGGATAAACAGGGAGATCAAAGCCGAACTTGATTTGGGGAAAATATTCTTAAATACTTTGTGCCACACTTTTTCTGATTTTTTTTCTTTTTTATTTATTTATTTGTTCCCCAAAGGGTTTGCGTTTTAAATGAAAAATGGTCAGACTGGAGTCCAGGCTATGGCAGTGAATTTAAAAGCAAGTATAAGTATATAAACTATAAGTGCTGATTTAATAAACCACTAGCTTACTCATCTTGTAAACATCTTTGGAGAAAAATTAATGAACTCATACTGGACAAAATTGCTTAGGATAAAACCTCACTGTTCAACACCAGCAGATAATTTGACACTCTTGAGGTTGTGTGTATCTTGCAGGACAGATTCACACTGCCGTGCCACTCCTGTCCCGGTTTGCCTGAGTGGAGAACTTCTTACAATGATTTGTAGCTCTCTTCCAACCTGTGTTCCCTGCTTTCCTCCCATGGGAATGAGCAGTCAGACAGATGGTGTGTTCCTAATCCTGTCCTTCAAGGCCAGGAGCTTATATGTGTTCCAGAGCCAGAAAAAACCCTCCCTGCTTTTCATATTGTCTAGAGAGAAAGGGCAAAAGAACTTCTCTGACTGAGCAAAAGAAGCATATTTGAATCCCTCGGTAGCTGTAATGTTTTATAGTCTGTATTTTTAGCAATGGTTGGATTGTTCACTTTTATACAATTTTATACCAAGTATATAGATATAGTTATTTTAACAATTATTATCACAAAAGGTCAATGAATACAGAGTTTTGTTACTATTAGAAAACTACTATCAGGCCCTGCAAGAGAGGGAGCAAGCTAACAATCAGGTCCATGCTAATTACAAACAACAATATATATATTCTCTTCTGTGTATTTTATTGGGAATTGCTCCGGAATTATATGTCGTGTAGAAGATAGGCTGAATTTTAGATGGTAGATGAATTACAGGATTTAAGAACAGGGGAGAGAGAGAGATGAAAAGAAGGAGAACTGCTGAAGTGAGTAGTGGTGACATGGTGAATTTTGAGTTGAAAGAAGTAGAGGAGACCAGAGAATAATGTTTAGCACAAAGGTTATTCATCATGCCATACGTGTTTCAACAGTTCCCAGTTGTTCCACAAGTCTAATTAATGGGAATAAGTGGTTGAATTTTGATTTTAACTTACTGTAGACAAATATCGAACCTGCAGACAAATTTAAAGATCCCTTATGAAATAAATTCTGCAGAGCATTATGCTAGTTTGAAAGTATTGGGCATAAATAAGGATAAAGGTCAATGTGCTCAGATGACAGTAGCTGAAGGGCGATCAAGATTTCCTTTGGGAAGATTCAGAGGCTGCTGTGTGTAAATGATCTGTGTGAATTAAGTATCCTCAGTATCTCTTGGGGGTGAAAAAACCCCTAACCAAACATGTTATCTAACCTTTTGATACCTAAATATAGAGATTTTGGTCAGTGGTCAAAGTAGTTGGACTCTTTATAGTTTCAACTCTTTACTCATTATTGGTGCAATGGAATTTACTTAGGCAACAAGAAGTAAAAGCAACTGCATATCATATGATTCGAACTTTCACTCAGACTTAATTTTTTATTTAGCCTTCAGCTGTGATAACCACAGACAAAGTCTATGAAATGTCATTTGTGCCCATAGAGTACCATTAATTTTCTTTTAATCTTTCTCTGCCTCAGGAAGCATTTCAATTGAATGTTGCTCTTCGTGCAAGGAATCAAGAGTACCAAGAGCCAAGCTAATTTCCTTTCATTTTCCTTTTATTTCCATATTTTAAGAGATTCATGACCCATGATGCTAATACGCAAGTTATTGTAAGAACATGTTAAATTAAAAATATGTATTTATTGTGTCTATCTGCTAAATTCCCAACATCTTTCTAGATTTTATGGAATTTCCTATCATCAGATCTCAGTTTCACAGTTTGGCCTAGTGGCATTTTCCTGACTAGATGATATTCTCTGCCCTTCCCATTGCCACTCTCTTTCTTTCACAGTTTTACTCATCCTATCAGGCTTCCATGGTTTCCTTATGCTGCTCTCCTCATTTTATTGGCCAAGAACTATCTCCTTTTCCCCTTTTGAATTTATCAGATTGTCTTAACCTTCTTTCCAGCTTTCTTCTCATTGTATTGTATTACTTTTGCCTTCAGCCTAGGTTGAGGAATGGTGTTCCGTTGGTATTGGCAAAAAGTTGCAGAAACTTGGCTGTTGTTTATGTGAGAGCTTGAGAAAGTATTTTGTTCAATAGGAAATAGTGAACACGTCTTCATTTAATACCCTGTTTCACTGTTGCATCTTCAGCATTCTGGTAGCATATTTCTCTTAGATGCATTGAAGCAGCTGTTTGACACAGAATAATGCCACAGCAGAGCTTAACAACTTTTACTTTAAAGCAGGCTTTGGATTGGTAATGATTTTATAAATCAGGATCTCTGCTGTAAGATAACACCTCTAGCAATCTCAACCCTGAGATGCTGGTTCAGAATTAACTCAGAGGAAAGCGTACCATCTGTTGCTAAAACCTCACACTAAGAGCTCAAGCAATTTCTAGCTTAAAGGGAAAACATGGACATGAACCTAGCTAATTAAAGGAAGCAAAGAGAGGGATGGAAGCAAAAACTTTAAAATAGCTTCTGGTCCTTTGCTTGTGCCTGGTGCTTCTTGACTATAGAAGCAGCAGAGAGAATTGACACTGCAGAGAAAACAATCTGCACAGAAAGTTCTGTCAAATGCCCAAAGCAAACAAATGGGAAACAAATATTGTTTCTTTGCTATTTGATTTAGAATAACTGTACTATATTATGTAAAGCTTCTCCGGACTCACTCACCATGTTTAAACTGTTACTGCTCCTTTAATGCTTGATAATCCAGACAAATTTTTGTGCCAAAAATGTATCTACAGATAGCTAATTTACTTCAAGACTGCTCATCAGATAAACCTAGCAAAAGATTCAAAATTTCTTTATGGTGCTTCTTTACATGACTGGCTTATTTTATCTCTTAATTTTGTAATTGAATGGTTCAGGTGATATAGAAAACAAGCCAAAATGTTTTCAGTTCTGCTAAGAGGGGAAAAAAAAGAACACCAAAAAAGGCAAAATGAGAGCTGGAGGCCTCAGCTGCTTGAAATGAAATACAGTGCTCCAGCTTGCTTGCCCATGCCATATCTTCAGATAATGCAGTGATAAATCTCACACAACTGTGGAACCTGGGTAAATGCAGATCTGACCTTTTGTTTACAGGGTATCGAGGGAAATCTTTATGAGACCACACAAGTGATTCAAAAGGTTTAGAAACATTATTAGATGGCAAAATGTGTCCCCTGTGGATAATTCTGACAGCAAAGATCTGCCACTGTTTCTCAATGAGCAGTGCCCTTTCTGTAGAGATTTGAACAAGCCATTTGGCAATGATGTTTGAGAAACATTTTGGTAATACAATTCAAGGGAAAACTGATCTGTGCTGTTATAATTAGGCAAGATTTTAATGTTATTAAATTATTGACATGAAAATATTTCCCGGATGTACAGATGTTGATGCTGGTACAATGCAAGATAAGCTAGAAAAGATAACGTTTTTGTTTTAGGAAGAAAATTAGTCAAATTAGGCTTTAATACCTCCTCTAACTTCTCTGGTTATAATTGTTTATCTGCTTATAATTAAAAGCGGAGACTTAAATCAGCTTGATTAAAAGTCCAGATTGTGTTTTGTTACATAAAATGAATCTATTGATTAAACAACTACAGAAAAAAAAGTGTTGTGAGCAAGAAAGGACCCTTGCTGCTGAATTCTAGGCAGAAAAGATTAAAGTCTATTCTGCTGCCTGAAAGGAAGTACTTTAAAGAACAGAATAGCAGCAGTTGGTTGGGACTCATTTTTTGGGTTAAAGCACCACTTCTGGTTTTGGTTTTGTTTTATTTTAAATTCAGGTATCTTTAGTAGCCTGTGATTTGGTTTCTGATCTGTACAAAAGTATGTATTATGAGTACATCCACTAATTATTTCTATGTGACTAATGCACTACAACTACTACCCTTGGTAGAAGAGTATCAGGTCAGAGAATACTTAAACAGACTTTAAATAGATAAACCCACGGACCTTGATGCTGAGTGAGATGGTGGTGTCACTGTGAGGCCTCTCAGTAATTTCTGAATAACTGTGGCAACTGGGAGAGGTGCCATCCAGAAAGCAGCTTTGCCAAAAAGGACCTGGAGGTCCTGGTGTATGCCCGTTGACTGTGAATCAGCAATGTGATCTAACCAGGAAGGATAATGCAGTGAAGGTTTAGGCAAAGTATTGACTAGGTCAAAGGAGGGGATCCTTCTGATCTGCTGAGCACTGGTGAGGCCACACCTGTAGTGCTGGGACCAGTCCTGGGCTTCCCAATGCAAGAGACACACAGACGTACTGGAAAGTGTCCGATGAAGGGCCACCAAGACAAAGAAGGCACTAGCAACTCTTCTATGAGGAAAGGCTAGGAGAACTGGGGACTGTTTAGCTGAAAAAAGGTTTGGGAATCTAAGTACCTGAAGGGAGAGGCCATAGCCAGGCTCTTTTCAGTAGTGCCCAGCTGCAGGACCAGAGGCAGTGGCCACAATGAGTGTGAAATGCAGGAGATTCCCTCTGAACATCTGGAAACACTTTCTCTTGAAGGTCATGATCAATGGGAGAGCACTGCTATAATCCAAATAATAAAAATACCAGCAAAACTCCTGCATGTGCAAGACAGGGAGGTGAGATTATGCAGTTTCCAAACCCAAGACTGCTGCCAAAAGTTGTAAGGAGTCACTGTTTTAGATAGCCTTTTGTATCAAAGTTTACTACATTTGAGAAATGCATATATATGAATTTGTAACTGTACTGGCTAATACATGAAGGATGTGGATTTTTTTTTTGCCATGTGAATTATACTAATCCTAGTTATTAGCAATTAACTATCCTTTTGCTGTGTTTAATTTATTAATATACAAATTAATGTGATACTTCATTATTAAAAGAAATTATTTCTAGTAAATATGCAAAAATTCAAACTTAGCATCGGAAGTATGACATAACTATGACATAGTCAAGGTCAACTTAAAACCTGTCTGCAAAGAGCATCTAGGTGCCAGCTGGATTGAAAATGAGCCATCAGGGTGGTAAGTCCATGTTTAGATAGTCTCTGATGGGTTCAGGACTACATTTTGTAGTGGGGGAGAAAAAAAGCTCACCAGAAATGAATAGACTGCTTTTATGCCAATTCCAGTCTATGTAGGGTCTTCTAATGCTGTCATTGGTACAAAGAGATTCATTTTTGCTGGATTTATAACTTCAAAAATCTGCCATTCAGCAGTGCTGCAGATGGACTTTTCTGTTGTTTCAACTTGATTCTCCTGGAACTGGAGAATGATGATCTAAGAGGTCTTTTCCAACCACAACAAACTATTGTGTGTTGCATGCACGTACACGGTGGGCACTTTGGCATGTCGGGTGTTCCAACAGGTTGCCACAGCAACAGGCTTCTGCAGGGAGAAGATTATCTGGTAAACATTACCGTGCATGTTTGCTGTAGAGCTGTGGAAACAGAACCTTTTAACATTTTAAGTAAGCAAGCATCTGGGGTTGCTGTCTCTGTCACCCTGCAGGATCAGGGTGCTGTCATATATTACAAAATGAGCATAAAATATATATTCCCTGACACAAAAATGCTGCTGAAATGGTTATTGCTTAGTTTTTGTTGGGCTTTAAAGCATATAAAATCACAGTGCAGGTTGCATAACTTTGGGTTTGGGTGTTATGTTTGCATGCAAAGTTATCTGTTGTTGGCCTTAGGCTATTAAATAATTACATTAAAATATTCCAAATAGAAATGTAATGGATCAACAAAATGTGTCACTCTGCACCACATTAATTAAAAAAAAAGGCAGTTTAAGAAAAAAAATTCTATGCTTTTATTTCACCTGTCAGCCTCATTTGCTCTAACTTATGATCTCAGAAACTAGATCATCTGAAAATGAAACAGATGGAAGCTCCTTTAGACTGGGTAGGTGTGGGAATGGGAGGGAGAGGGACACAGCCGAAGGCACCTTCTAGGGTGAGCAATGCTACTTTAGCACCTGCCTTGGCTTTGAGTTGTCGTCTGGTGACATCAGCCTCACAGATACATTCGCTATGATTCACCAGTTTTATTACGGTTTGGCAGCATGAGGGTAGAGAGGAGAATGACGGATAGGAGAATAAATATCATCTCAATATATTAGTCTGACCCTTCTGCCAATATTGATTCATTCCTGAGCAAAACAGCTGGCATAATGCAGTTCCCATCTTCTGTAATGCAAGCAGCGTGCAGAAAAGCTTGCTGCTTGTCATCCCCGTTTTCCCAAGAAAATAAGCTGAAACTTGGGATTATTGGTGCTATTAAAAACATAGAAGATTTCTGTTATGTACGAGTGCATTTTGGTTTTCTTTATGAACTGCATTTGTAATAGGTGAAACTATAATATTAAAACTACAGAAAATCTCAACTACACAATAGTGCTTTTCTTTGGGAGCTGTATTCTCCATACTTACCTAGAAAATAATCTTTTCCACATAAAAATACCTTATATACCATTGAAAAAAAAGTAATAATAAAAAATCATTGTGTTGCTAATATGCTTCTGTGGAGTTAAAACTTGTTTTAACCCAGTCACGTGTTGCATTCATCGTTCAGTTGGCATTTTTGAGTGCATATCTTAATTATTTCTTTGGTTTGAGTTCCCAATTTTCCTTTTGGCCTTGTAGGTGTTTTTGGCACCCAGTATGTGCTTTTTTTAGATCATCCATTATCCACACTGGCGTTTGCCTTTTGACAGCAAAGATGCCAGCTAAAAACTGGGTTTGTTTTGTGTATATACGTAGGATTTTAAACACCGCCATTTCAAAATGGCTGAATCTATTCATATGACTAACATACTGAATCTTTAATGTTCATTATAGAAGGGATTGTTGAGCAAATAATAGAAAAACCTTTTTTTTTTTTTTGTGGTGGAGTAAGATAAAAAAGGACCTTATTTTTGAGATAAAATGAAAGGAGAAACAAGGAACATCTCAGTATCTGTCATTTCATCTCAGTAATGTTTCTGTCTCAGAATCATCATAACTGGTGTATTTCACAAACAAGACCTATAAGTCATGTCTATTAATGAAAAATTTAAGCATAAGCAAACACCAGTTTGCAGCTTTCATCATGAAGATATAAGTGTCATGCATACTGAATTACAAAAGTCAGTCTGTTGTATTTTCATTTTTCCACTGTGACATATTTTTATAGTGGGGGAAAAAGCATTTTAAGGAACAGAAGAAAAATCTAACCCACTTTAAAATTCAGTGTTCAGAAGCACGTACTTCTGAGCTGATGTAAATTCATAACGCTTAAAAAGATTTGGCACAAGTTAGCATTCTTCTGTTTTTCCCACTGAATAAGAAGTATGAGCAGTTCTTTCTGCCTGCCTATTTAAACAGGAGCTAGCAGTATCAGTCCAGACAGGCTGAGTAACATGTGATTTTATTTTTTTTCTCCATACTTAGAGTTATTTAGTAAAAGCCTTTCCTGAACCGGTTACAGTTAAAATAGTGTCTTCTTGAAACAGGTGTTTTAAAAAAAAATAAACTAAGTATTCAAGGAAAGCAGCATAAGCTATATCTAACATAATGTCCAGGCTGAACAACTTGATGTATGCTTTTTGCATTTCGTCTTAGTGTTAAACTACTTCTCTCAAGGCCTGCACAGGTATAAACTTAGAGACAGGAAAGTTTTACATCACAGGGTACCAAACTGGGATTTGGCATATCTGTGTTAACGTCTTGGGTTTCCATAGACTTCCTGTGTGACGTGGTCATGTGATTTAGTATTTTTTAACCTTGTTATCTAACTCTGTTTATGAAAATTATATGTTAATGATTTTTTCTTCCATTCTTTGGATGTCTCGTTTATTCTCACTAATCTACATTTCTGACATTTTTCTGTGGGCTAAATGCAATAAATTAATGATAAATTGCACCACAGTCTGTGAAATTGCATGGAAGGAGAACAGTCATGGAACAGTGAAACGATTATTTAATTGTTGGACATTAAGGGTTTTTGTTTTATCAACAAAATATTCTGGTTTTCAAATTACTTGGACACTATCACATATGTAGTATCAAGATACTGTATCTTAATATGCCGTGTAACATGAAGCTTGTAGAGGTTACCCTTGTCTAAGGTTACCCTTAGTAGAATTTCACTGCCCCAAAAGGCCACACAAATATTTTTTTTTAAAATTGGTGCTTTCTGAATGTAGATTGCTTAAAGTTGTTCTTTTCCACCTTCAAAAATATGCTGTGAGAAATTCTGTGTTCCCTTTATCTTTTTATTTCTAGATGTTGTAATGGAAGTTTAAAAAAGAGTCTTCAGGTTTTCAAATATTTGTTTTCCTATATAGGCTTTAAAATATGACACAAAGAGATCTGGGTAATACCATAGTCTGTATTTCATAAACACAGACCAGTTGAATTCTCTTCCAGATTATGTGACAGACCAGACATCTCTGACTGATAGATTCAGAGCAGAGAGAATGCAGGAACTGACATTATAGCATTCCTCATTGTAATGGGAGTGCTATTGTTAAGCTATGCATATGTTTCATGTCTTGATTACTTTTTTTCTGATAAATTTACACAAGTTTCTTGAGGTGAAATGAGGTTGTTTCTGATGAAATAACTTCCAGTATTTAGGTGAGACCTAGTTTCTCATGTGGCTTTCATAGAAGATGGTTCAAATGACATATGAAATCCATGTACAGGAGAATTAGGATGTGATAATGTCGATGCAGTCATAAAGAGATAGATTCAAATATGTTCAGGCTTTTGACATTTTCTGGATTCTTTTTTTACAGCTGAAATTCTATTAAAATGTGGACTGTCATTGTTCTGCTGAAAGGTCATTACTTACAGAAGATAGGTACTTAAAAATTATACTCTTGACCAGTGTTTCAGTGATGCAGGTCACATTAGTTAAAAGCCCAGTGTAGACACAGTAGGGTCCTGCAGATGCTTGTTCTCCCTGGTCTGACCATCTTTTTTGTGCCAATGGTTAAGGGTACAAATGACTGTGGTACACATCTTGGTAACTAGATTATGTGTTACAAGTAACTGAAACTTTATTGCAAGAAAGGCCATAATTAGGTCAGAACAAAGGATAAGAAGAAAAATAAATGTTTTGTTTGATTGGGGTTTTTTGTAGCATTTAAAAGTCTTTTTGTAGTATGGGTATGATTTTTCAGCATAAAACTATTTCAAAAGATACCCCAAGAGAGTGTTTCCATTTTGATTAAACTTGCCTTTCATATTAACCGTAACATCCTCATGACTGGTAATTATTTCATAGATTGATTTTTGAAATTGATTGGGAAAAGACATTAATGGAATACCAATTCTGAAGAAGATATGGGACTCCATTATGGGAAATTAGTAATGATTACTCTGATATGTATCATGAAGAAATTGCATAGTGACTGGGTAGATTTGCTGAAAGGAGTCAGAAAAGCAAATTACTCTTTTACTCAGCTGGTAAGATCCTGAGAATTCCTGTCAATTCTGAACCTCATCAAGGAATAGCCGTTAGTCAGATATACCTTACTGATCACATAAACCAGACATGATTTGTAATTGTGGTAGCTGACGGCGTGGCTCATAATGTGACTGGCATCCTGGGTGTGACATCCAAAATACTGACAAGCCCAAGTCTTTCTAGGAGAAACTTTGAGTCCCCATGGCCTGCTCTAAGCAAAGTCTGTCTGAGGATTCCCTTTCAGGACACCGACTGACTCATATGGTGAGTTGGTTTGTATCTTGCCATCTGGAGGTGTCCCGGATGCAAGCCTGATAGAGGCATCTTGTGCTGAACTGTGCGAAACTCTGGCCTGGCACTTGGGGCAGCTCTCACACTGTAGAACTCTATGTTTTAAATTCAGAATTTTGCAGCAATAATTGCCTGTCACGGTGCACTAATTTACTCTAGTTCAATCTGTAGGTGCTTCCTGTGAGTTAGTATTGGGTATATTACAAAGCATCTATTACCAGATTGTCTTAAGGTCAGTGCAAGATGTTTTATTTGCTTATTGGAGGAAATGACAACAGTTGAGGTATGCTTGGGAAATAAAAGCAGGCAGTAGTTTACTATTAGCTAAACAGTAAATACTCCTAGAGAACCAGTTACTAGGCAGCATATCAAATGCATCATGGTGAGTACAAATGTAAATTAAGAGAATATTAAAATGTAATTTAATTTATTTTAGAAGTGGAGAATAGTACATTGTTTCATTAGGGTATCGATCTTAGTAACTTTAAATGGTGCCTTCTGTGTCGCTTCCATTAAACTCCTAAGTATGAAGATGTAACCATATATTACCAATGCCTTTTACCAACAGCTATTACCAATTACATCTTAAGGATTTGAGAGGAATTCTGTTGTTCATCCGTTATTGTGCCTTCAAGTGTAATTTACTGAAATCACATCATTTGTATTGTCGTATAACTTACCTGTTTCATCACTATAAAAGTGTGATATTATACTGCTGAATGCCATCCTTTTCCTCATCCCTATGAGAAACTGGTTTTATCCTTTTGCAGGCCTACTTTATAGTCTACAGAAAATTACTTAATATATCCTGTGCTTAAATTTGCAACCTATAAAAGGGAAAATTTAAATTTGTGTTTAGACTTAAATGCAAATAGCTTGCACAGAAAACATATGGATAGATCAGGAAGTAACTTATAGTTACTTATAGTTCATTTCCTTGTTCATATATGAGCTTCATTAAGTGGTGCAAACTGCCTATCTATAGAACTAAATTATGCTTTACCAAAGGGTTTTCATTAATATTTTCATTAAGATGCTGTAAAAATTAACAGTGATTTGAGTGTCCAAATCCATAGAAAGCTTTTAAACAAGACAGTTTTCTTCTACCCTTGCCTTCATCAAACTTCTGTCTTCTCCCTTGCTTCACCCCA
Organism: Manacus candei; assembly: GCF_025592945.1. NCBI lineage: Eukaryota > Metazoa > Chordata > Aves > Passeriformes > Pipridae > Manacus > Manacus candei. The sequence continues at coordinate 37,165,436 of NW_026138076.1, read as the reverse complement.
AAAACTTTTCCCTAACATCTAATCTAAACCTACTCTCTTTCAGTTTGAAGCCATTCCCCTCTACCCTGTCACTTCATGCTCTTGTAAAAAGTTCCTCTCCATCCTTCTTGTAGCTCCCTTCAGGTATTGGAAGGCTGCAATTAGATCACACCAAAGCCTTCTCTTTTCCAGGCTGAACAAACTCAATTCTCTCAGCCTTTCCTTGTAGGAGAGGTGCTTTTTTAATACAGAAAGCAAAAGCCATGCATGCAAGCAAAGCAAAAAAGAAGAATTCATTCACTACCTCTCGGCAGGTAGATGTTAAGTCAGTTCCTGGGAAGCAGGACTTAAGCAGGCATAAACCTTGCTTGGGAAGCCAAGCACCATAACCACAAATACCCCCCCTTCACCTCCCTTCCATGAGTTTTTATTGATGAGTACAGTGCCATAGGGTCAGAGATATCCCTTAGGTCAGTTGGGGTCAACTGTCCCAGCTGTGTACCCTCGTAACTTCTTTTGGGTACCTACAAGAAGCCTACTTGCTAGGAGGAGAAAGGAAACCTTGATACTTTTTTAGCCACCTAAGTCAAGGCAATACAGTTTGGTGATGTTAGAGCTGGAGTCCGTGTTAAACAGGCAGCAAAGCCCCTGGGGGGGTGTGTGTAGGTGTGTGCATGCGTGTAAAGCGCTTCCAGCAGAGTTACAGAGAGAAGGGCTCACACGGGTTTGTGTGTTAACCTCATTGTAAGTCAGTCTACCACCCATTCTTTCCTAGATATTTAAAAGAAATAATCAAGATGGGATTAAATCATCCATGGTCTTAACAACTGGATGCTTTATTCATTATAGGACACATCAACTTTCTGTTCCCTTGGGAAAAATACAGCTGTTTAATTCTTATCCTGCAGAGTTTGTAGTTCCTAAGAGTATATAATTTTCAGTTCTCTAAATAAAACATTAGTTATTATATGAAAAAAATCATTATTCGCAAGTATCCCTATGCCATTATGCAAGCATGGAGAAAAGTCTGCCCAGCAGGAACGTCTCAGGATGACTCTGTGTGCCTGTTTCTGCTCTGCAGTATCAGAAATAAATGGGCATACTGTGAAACCACATAGATAACATTTAGTTTTAGGTCCTAAGACCATCTGCTGTGCCTTTTTCTGAAGTCCATTCAGAAAAGAAGAAAAAAATGCACCCATGCAGGGGGTTCTCTAAGAGGTGAGCAGGAGTATTATTCTCCACTCTCATTCCCGGGTGGATGTAGTGAGAGGAGCCTGTGCTGTGTTTGTTGTGTGCAGTGGGATGTGTTGCTTTTGTAGTGGCTTTGGATGTGTTTTCATTCTCAGGCAATGCACCTTTATCCCTCCTTAGGCCACTTTGGGTTTCTGGGTATTTTTCCTTTCATATTTTGAATTTTAAATAAGTCAAGACTAGATGTTAGTGGTTTTGTTTTTAGGCAGTGCAAAAGGGGGGTGGGGGGAAATGTAAAATTTAAACTACAATTGTCAAAACAAAGTAAAGTAATAACAGGAAATGATATACTAAGCACTTTTTTTTTATGATTAGTGGGGAGTGATTGAGCATGTAATAATTTGGGTTACAGTATCCTTCACAAACTCCACAGAGAGTACCATTTTCACATTACCACAATGGAGGCTGAGACCTGCAGTTGTCCTGAGGCGCAGGCATCAGCACAGCTCTGCCAGGTGAACCAGAACAAAGCCTGCCTCTGGCAAAACCAGCAGGGAATACTGCTAGGCTTGTTTCAACTGGGAAGTCATTCTACATAACTTACAGTAAACACAGAGGAAAAATTGAGAGATGAAAATTAATGCAGACATGAAAAATGATAAATGAGAATCTAAAGCTTTGGTTGTACTTGACATTCAAGTTTTGGTTCTTAAATACACAGAAACATCTGCATATAGCATATTAAATCAGATTACACAGCCTAATGGTGGTCTTCATAGCAAACTCAGTGGCTTTTTTCTTTGATTTGTAGATGTTCATTGTCCGTGATTTGCAAATGTTCAGTAGTTAATTAGAAATTTGAATTAATGAAACGTGTTCTTTAAAGAGTGTCTCTGGTACATTACTTGCTAGTTTCATTTTTTCTTTCCCCACCCTATCTTTTTTTAGATCTGATTGATCTTAGTGAATTACCCTCAGTGAAATTGTCTGAATTATAAGATTGTAAGTGTGCCATTAAAGTTTTAAGTTCAAGTATCAGCTCTTGTGATAAATCTCAGAAGATATTAAGAGTTCATGTCGTTTAGCAAAGCACATATATTTTGACTAATACTTCAGAAATGAGAGGAGAAGACAAAAGCAGAGAGTCAGAAGAACGGAAAAAAAACTAGAGGGAAAACCAATTAATTGTTTTCATGTCACTAACACTCATACTTAAGTATTGTCATTAGGAGAATTAGATGTGTAAGTAGGATATTAGAAAGCTTACTCAGGTTTTTAACTGGATTTTAACCTCAGCAAGTAATACAAAGCTGAAAATAATTGATTTTAATAGGTGCCAGGTTTTAGGCTAAAATACATGTTTTGTAACAGTTTGTATTATAAGAATTGTGGTCAAGTAGAAGTGTAACTTTAGGTAGAGCTTTTAAAAGTTTTCAGAAAACAGAATTTATAGGGCTTTCTAGTTTTACTCCCTTCTGTTCGCTTTTGGGGGATGTTTGTGGTTTCCAGGACAAGTGATAAATGCAGGCAAATTTTATAGTCTCCCACTCATAATAATAAAAACTACATTGAAGTGGACATGCTTTCTTCAAAACTCATACCTTCCTCTGACAATTGCTAGGTTGAAAGAGAAAGTGTTTGCCTATTGTACAGTTTCTAGGGGCTGCAGGTATATTGTATTGTTGTATTCAGGTGTATTATGTTGAAAGTTTCCTTGGAGGCCTGTAGATTCTGACCTGGTTTGGATATTACCAGTAATATTCCACAGTCAGTGGAAGTGTCAGCAGTTTTTGATAGCAGCTGTATGAGATGGTAAAGTGGATATTTAGGAAGGGGATTATGCGAACAGTGTTCATATTTAAAAGCTACAGACTTTCATGGTGTATATTTCTTCACATAAACACCAAGATTGTGGTTATAGTGGTCACACTGGTGTTTTTATTAGATTTTAGAATTTTTTAATTTTCTGCAGGTAATGACATATAGTCCATCCAAACAGTCCATCCCTTTGTATTTTAAGTAATATGCTCCAAGTTCTCAGTCAACAAAGCATGAATTAAAATCATTCCTGAAGTTCTAGTGAGAGGTAGAAAATATCTTCATCTACCAGCCAGGAATGTTCCATGGTTTGGGCTGTACTGAACAGCTCCGTCTAGCAGTACTGTGGAAATAGCTGCTTTTCCATAATTGAGAAAGCTCTTTAGCTGCCAGTTCTTGGGAAATTGTGTAAGGAAGATTTCAAAGACTTCACCTGTCTCTTCCACTCAAAAAGTACTTTCTGTTGCAGGAAACACAAAGTTTGACAAGCTCCGATCATCTAAAGTAGATACCTATCCTCAGCCTTGAAAGAGGCTGCTGGATCATGCAAAATTTGCTCTTCAAGGCAAGTGATTCTAGATAAGTGGATTACTGCCTCAGTTCAGATTTGAAAACATTCTCATCTTTTAGGGACCTGAGGTTGTAATATTAATTTTATAACTAAATGTTAATTAACTTTATAGCTATTCTGTGACATTTTGTCACCACACTGGTTTGAATAATAATGTTCTATGTATGATTACATATGTATGATTACAGTTTTCTTTCCCGTCACCTTAAGTAGAGTATACTGGATGCTCCAGCTGAACTTGCAAATTTATTTTAAAAAATGTATTTTAAATGTCCCTTTTAAATGATTGGATTTCTCTGACTGTAATTTGCAATTTGATGTGCCTGTGAGGAGGAAAAAAACCCCACAAGTTTCTCTTCATTGATTGCTGTGTTCTGAATTGGCTGATTTTCGATAGGATCCGAAGGGAAGCAATGGATCAAACAGTACTTCACATGGCCTAAACTCTTAGAGCTGCACTGATTTCTGTGTTGCTTCATTAGTTGTTTTTTCTTGTCTTTTTTTACTTCGCTTGCCGATCCACAATAAAAACAGTAAAGTGTATTTTTCAAAGGTGAGATTTTTGGGGATTCAAAGCATGTTTTGGACTTGAAACCATGTCCTTTAAAGGGGCCATTGTCTAGTTTTGTAGCAGAACAAACAAATTAAAAAAAAAACAACCAACCAAACAAAAAACAACCAAACAAACAAAAAACCAACTAAACCCCTCTCTGTTATTAGTCTTTATGCAATCTCAGGTGAGTGACTAACCCTTACTTCAGTATAGGGTTGAAGTCAAACTTCATATAAAAAGCAAACAAAATGAAACTTTGAGGAAAAATAAATCAGAACTGAAATGTTTGGTGAGGATCACCAATGAAAAATGAAATGTTTTGGTCATGGCATTATGGCAAAATGAGTTGGATGTTGAGGAAGTTGGATGTGTAGGAAGTTCAAGTTTTATTTTGGTGTTTATTTCAATTCTTGAATTTTGATTATTTAGATCCCCATTTGTTTATCTTGCTTTTGAATGAAAATTATACCATTACCTATCAAGCTCAACTTTGTGTCTTTATATTTTATCATTAACTAAAACCATAAGGTAACTTAAAAACGTGTGCTTATTGGGTTTTTTCCTCAGCCCTAGGATTTCTTTCATCATCGTTTTGCACTCATTATTGCTCTAAGAGAAAACTATTTTTTTCTGAGACTCTCTCTCTTTTACCTTTGTCTGTCATTTGAAACAGTGCTCCCTGGCTAAAAGATTAGCAAAGAGAAGGTGTATTCCATCTTCATCTTCCTTCATTAGGACAGTAAGAAAATTCATTAATTTCCTGTTCATAGGCAGGTGATACTCTGTAAAGATAGGGTAAGAAATTTTTGCTTGGAACCTCTGACATTTTGTCATTAATGCAGTTCTTGAGGTATTTGTCCTTCCAACAGCTCTTGTTTAATACAGACAATGTTTGATGCTGCTACTACAAAGGCAATTTGTATAATCACTCTATGACAGTTGGAGGAGCTATTAATTGTATTGTCATTTTGTACTTTAGCAGAAGTTGCAGCTAGATATATGATCTCATTCCTTATCAGTTTTTGAAAAAGCACATGAAAAAAGGAATTTCTACTGTTTTTCATTTATAGGTATTAGTGGCAAGATGGATATTTTCTCTTTTTTCCCCAGTTAAATAGAGATCATATGCATTTGTGCATCCATAATCTCATTAAATTTCTGATCAGATTACATCAGCTTTTTTCCTATCCTTACCAGTCATAAAAGCACGTTGGTTTGTATAAAACTCACAGTTTGCCAAAAGATCAACAATCACTTTGCTTCCATTCTGAGCTGTCAGAAGCAATCCGCACAGTGTTTTGGAAATGTTAGGTAGAGATATTCCATATGCGTTTAGAAACCTATTGCAAACTGAATGAATTTTTGTTGGTTTATGATGGTAAAATGTTGAGAGTGGGCAGGCTGAGGATGTTGTTGTGAGGTACTAGCTTAAATTCTTGTCTGCAGATTCCAGTAATGATATAATGATTATCCTATCAGGGCATATTATTAGAATATGCATGTATATCTAATATGCCTGGATTGCAAAGTTTAATGGCACATTATTATGTTTAGTATGCTAATGTGTTCCAAAACTGCATTTCAACAGCTATACTAAGAGATTATTACAGCTTGAAATTTGGTTAAAGCTAGTGGAATTAGAGTTCTTGCAACCTTAACTGAGTCCCATAATGCTATGCTGTAGTAAATGCACTCAAGTATAATGGCTTTATCACAACGATATTGTGTGCCTATTGTATGTGTAGAAAACTGAGGCAAAGGGGTGCTAACACTTCAAATTGTCAAAAGTGCATAGTTTTGGGTGTTTTTTTTTTTTAATCTGGATTGTTTTATTTTATTACTGTTCTTGGGTTTTATTTTTGTAATTTTCAAAGCACTGGTCCAGATAAGTGAATTCACAATCCTGAATCTGAAAAATTGGCCCGAAAGACTGCTCAGAGACGGTTTTTTATCTTTAAGCAGCAAGATATTTGTTTATTCAACATTGGGAGGAAGCCAGCTCACGCTGGACAAACTTGCTCGACTTGCAAGTGCAAAACTAAACCATTTTATACACTTTAGATACATGGTTACATCATTTAATATACATATTAATAAGTGGGCTAGTCTCTGGGTGCAGTCTTTCCAGACATGCGCAGTCTTCTACTGTGGGGGTCTTCTCCTCAAACCTTCATCCCTCTGGTGGTCACCATGGACGTCTTCCTCAATTTCACCTCTTCAATTAGGTGACCTGAATTCTTTAAGCTTGTGAAATCCTGGCTCTGAGCCTTCTAGATCTTATTCAAACATCTAGTTTACCTAATTTATTACTGTGTGTGTACTGCTTCTATTCTTTCTATAATAAGGCCTTTGGTCCAGTGAGCAAAACAGAACATGATATTAACCAGTACTCCTAAAATGTTCTTCCAGCAAAACAGGTATTGGGTTTCTTAGCAGGCCAAGATATCTCAGTTAACTCTTTTAGGCCTGGCTCCTGTTTCAATCCTGACCATTCTGTACTTAATAGAATCAAACCCTAAATGCCTCACATAACCCTGAAAATATAGAATATACAGTCTTGTTGATAGCTGTGAAAACTTGGGGGGTGTTGGCTTCACTACATTTACAAACTTGATGGTGGAAGCAAGGATCCGATTACATAGGTACTGTTCAGTAACTTCATTGTCTCAGCCATTTCACATCTTCTAGTTTCTACTTATCAAAGATATGTAGAGCTAGCAGGTTCCCTTATTATACAGATGTGATCATTCACTGGGTAGTACCTACCTTGGGCACTGAATCAAAGAGGTAAAAATGTGTAGTTATCTGGTTCTGCATTATGATTCTGCATTATGATTCATCCCGTTCAGCCTATAGCAAGTACCTAAAATTCAGTGTCTCCTCTCTTGGTAATGTTTGAATTTGTAACTTTAAGGATTTCTGATGAAACTTCTTTTTTTTTTTTTTTTCATCAAGGAACAAGATAGAGATTCGCTTGGATTAAAGAAATTTCACAGGTGGTTGCTGAGACTAAAGAAAGATGGATTTGTCCAAGAACAGGAAGTCTAGTAGTTGCAGGCTTTTCTTTTCGTGTTCTCTTAAGCTTTGCAGCTTCAACCTGCATCTGATTTCTTAGCATCCTTATCTATTGTGTCTGCATGCGTATTCCTCCACTTTTATTCTTGCCTTCTCTCTCTGTCTCTTTTTTTCCCGTCCACTATAGATCCCATGTCCTTTCTTCTGAATTTCTACTCAGTTTCATCTTTAAAACAAGTGCTTCTTCATTTTCCATACAGCTTGAGCATCTTTCAAGTAAGTGGATAATTTGGGATTAGAGAAGGTTTTGAAAGCATATTAAGAACTGCAGAGAAAAACCTGGACATGTGGTGGAAGGAGTGAATGCCAGTGAAGTCCTGTTCAACTGCCTTCAACATAGTAGGCACATTTTGGATATGAGAAAGTAGGGCTTGTTTTGCACATTGAAAAAAAAATTAATTAAGAAAATGTAGAGGCCAAATACCAGCATGTCTTCCATGAAGCTGTGTGAAGAAAGCTTTTCAGTGGCTTGTTACTTTCCTAGGTTTGGATTTCTTTCCGTAAGAAAGACAAAGGACATATCTAAGAAACTGAGAGAAGTTTCTCTAACCTCATAACTCTGAGGAACTAAAATTTTGAAGTTGATTTGGGAACTCTGTCTTAGAGTGTTTTGCTTTGACACCATTCTCAAACTTAGACAACTAATTTCAACTTCAAATTTTTGAAGAGTCAGCTTGAGTGATAGGAATTACTAGCCCAGACTCTTTAAAATTTAATAAGCAATAAGCACTTTGAAAAACTTTTATCTAGGGAAGAATTCAGCAACCAGAACAATACATAGAACAAAACTATCAGCTCAGCCTATAATCTGTTTTATCCTGTGCCTTAGTGTACATTAACAGAAAGGATTTCTCAAAGATCAGAAAATAAAAATAAAAGGCCTATATTGAATACAAACAACTGTATAATTGCAGTAATTCCAGAAGAATGATAAAAAATACTTCTTTGTTTCTTTCTTAGTACTATCAAGGCCTTTAGGATATTCCTGTGCAAGATAAGTGGCTTAAACTAATAATCATTTTCACTAACTGATACTTTACTTATGATTGGAGCTGAGCTCTGCTCTTTCTCAAACTCTTTTAAAGGAACATACATGATCTCAGAGGTGTCGTTCTTCCTATATTTCAGTGGCAGGTGGAGAACGGTTTGAGATCATAGGCATTCATGTGAAACCTGTTGATATCTGAACCTACCTGTTTGTTCTGACTCATGTTCTGCTTTATAAAACCCTAGTGAACTCAGTGAAAGTTAGGTGTGCTCACAATGCCCCCAAATCAAACCATAATTGATGTCAGTATGGAAGGACACTTCAATATTTCACACTTCCATAATGATGTTATTGTGCATAGATGTACTCAGTCTGACAGATGTTTAAGAAAGAAAGTGATAGCTAAAAAAAGCAGAGATTATTTAATAGAAGAAAGATCAATTTTTTAAGCCTGAAGGCTATTTGGGTTTGGTACATGACATTGGACATCTCTCTGGGCATGTCGATATCAGTGACAATGTTTTTGGCAATTTAAGCACTTTCTTTGACCCTTTCTAAAATCGGATGTCAGCAATACTCTCAAGCACTCAGTAAAAGGAAAATACCAAGCATGAGAGAGAGCTGTTACCATATAAAAACCAGTGAAGGTTGAGTAGAGAGGCATGACTTTTTATCTCACATATGCAACAAGAGTCTTGAAGACCATTACTTCTCTCTCACAAAAAAGTGGATCTTTTTCCAGTAGGGTAGTAGATCCTTTTGGCCAGGCAACGTCAAGAACCTCTCCAGTGCATGTCAGGAAGGTCCATAATAGAGTACACCTTCACTCAGAGTTATCAGTCATGAAGTGAGTGTTCAAAGAAAAAAGAATATGCAACTACTCCTGCTAATTTCAAATGTGTATGTAATTTGTAATTCTGAGGAATACTTTCTGGCTTTATTGGCATAGTAGATTGGCTTCTTTACCCTGCTAATTACAATGTTTCAGTTCCTCTACATAGACACCTAGAGTTAGATCAGTAGTAGAGAAAACAGCTCATTATTAATCCAGTGATGAAGATGTAAAAACTGAATCAAAGCACTTTGAATCAAACCTGTTGACTTTCACATGTGTCTAAGCCTGCAGTTTAATCATTAAAGATAAACTTACTCTGATTCAAACCCTTTACATTTATGAAGTTCACAGAGCTCATTCAGAGGAAGAAACTGAGAAAAATTCATGCATTTACTTAGGATGAATTCTCAGTATATTGAATACTCACTTTAATCAGGGTGTAGTCTGAATTAGAATTTCTCATTTCAAAGAGAATTGACATGCTGTGGTGAAGTGGTAAATGTCGTTTTCAGATCCATGCCCCAGCATGCCACTGAAATTCTCCTGTTCCTTTTTTGTAGCCAACTCTGAGCTTCTTTCCAGAAGTGTGGCGTGTGAATATTATATTCAGCGTCTCCACAGAGATAATCAGCTAACTCCCATATGCAGAGAATTTTATTGCAGTTTGTACTTGGGAGTTCGTGTTCCCTTAAGAAAAAAAAAAATAATTGTTTGAACAAATGCATCTTTTGCTCTTGTCAGACTATGACTAATTACTATGACTTCCAGCACTTTTGCCACAGTATTCTGCTGGGACCAAGTGAGAGATATGATCCAGCTGCAGTCAATAATTAGGCCAAAGTAAGTTTGCAAGCAGTATAAGTATTGCCATACTGTATGCAAACCACAGTCCTGTAATACACCTGGATATTGCAAGAAAGAAAAATAGAAATATGAATAAAAAGAAAAACACTGTCATAGGACCATATCCAACACTGAATATGCATAGTGATGTGTAAATTATATTCTGCACTAAAAGGAAAGAGAAAGCTGTTGTTCTTACTCTCAGGAGTATATGTGGCTTTAAATATATTTTACTGCATAACAACAGCGTGCAGAATCCAATGCTTAAATATATTCAAATAGCAGTCTAACCTGAAAGGAATGTGTATCATATACTCAGTCCAAAGTTATTTTTTGTTGATCTTTGTAGTATTCATTTAGTACTCGTGAACATATGCCATCAAAATTTGACCACTATAGAAAACAAGGATTATTTTGTTGGTTTTGTTTCTTCTGTAGAGCTCAGTGTAGGATAAATAACACTAAAAATATCTAGTGAGCTGTGTTGGCTTGTATTTACTCAAGAGAACTCTGGAAGTGTGTAGGCGAGTGTGCTTTGCCTGTGCCTTTTAAATTACAAGCATTTAAGCTTAATCACTTGCTCTTTCAAGTCAATTGCAATCATCTCCTTTTGTTTTAATATTCATGTTTTCTTTATGCATGCTGTGGAAAGATTGCTTTCTCTCACATATATGATTATATTTAAATGATATAATGGTTATTACAGAAATCAGAAAAACAACAATGTGTTTGAGGGGAGTATAAAAATGGGAGAGGTAAGTCAGACAGTCATCATGCCATCTTTGACAAGCAAACCCTTTAATTAGTCATTAGCCAACTTTCCCAGGCAGTTTTCCAGTGATGACTGTGTCAATACCATTATAGGAGAAGGTATTGCATGACAAAAAGGAAAATCTAGCCAACAGTGTCACTCACTGTTTTTAAATAGATGATATACAGTCTCATGTGTCTTGTCGGGTTCTTCAGCCGGTTTTTTTCCCTCTTGGCTAAGACTTTTCCCTTACCAATGAATTGGTGGGCTGTATTGTTATGTGCCTATTGCTTTTTGTTTGGTTTGTTTCTCAGCAAATAAAAATCTTTTCTTAGCATTAGTTATGATATAAAAAATGCAAAACTGGCTGCCAAAAGTGAACTGCATAATTTTGGCCTCTTCGCTGATTCTACTTTTCATTCTAGTATATTGTCCTGGTCTAGAAAATTATATACATATATTTATGACTCCATATACCTGCGTGTAATATCATTTTAAGAACCATGCTGGATTACAGTCCTAAGCAAGGTGTTCTTCAGATTTTTAAGAAAAAATATAAACTATTATACTTGTGGTTTGAGACTAAGAAGTTTCTCCGTGTCTTCATATCATCTGGGTGTGCTGGTTGAATAAAGTGTGCTTCCTAGAAAAGTCAAGGCTTTCAACCTATGCTCTAAAACCAGTGTCCTTTCTGTCCCTCCAGTCTTGCTATGGATACTGAATATTTTGATTGTCTTCTCTAGACAAGTAGGAAATTGGGGATACCAGAGGAATTTCTTTGCCGCAGTTGTACTGCTGTATCCTTCAGACTTACAGATAACTGCAAACTGGCACTGTCTTTCTGCTTATTTGGTAGAGTAAACCACTTCTCCTTGAAGAACTCTATAAATGTAGTAACAACCCCTTTACAGATTCTCAAGTCTTGATACCATTTTTTTTCCTTTAAATCTTCCACCATTTTTTTAGCAAGTTTTTGTTTTGTCTTTCCATGTCTGTCACCAGTGAGTGTTTTAATACCTCTTAAAGAATCACTGCCAAAGGATACACCACCACAATGGGCAGTGAATTGTTCACTCATGGGTTATTATGATAATATCTTATATTTCCTCTTAGAATCTTTTGTTCTTTGTAGCATCAGATTTAAGTAACTTTGTGATAAAAGCAAACATAGTCTTTATTTTGATCATAGCATCATGATATTGTTCGAAACATTCCTGAACTTGTGTAGTGTTACTCTGGCTCTCTTCCTCTGTAGCCAAACCAATATGTACATTTGTAAGGTCCATTCTAAGCTGCACTGGTTGTACTCTGCAGCATCAATATAAGGGATAATATTCCACATTTGTGGTTATAGATTAGACTCTTAATCTTTGATTTAGGTTAAAATTCCTACTGAAAACAGGAGGAAATGGCATACATGGGCAGCGGTTTTAACTCATTCTACCCACGTCTATGTTATGCTGTCAAAATTAGTCTGGTAACTACTGTCTAGCTGTTAAAATACTTTCCCCCTACACTGATAGATAGACAGACAGACAGACCTATGCCAACAACAATGACAGTACACTAGTTTCAGATTTCATGAAATTAACTTTTAACTTATGTGCTGTTTTGTGCTCATGGTTGGTTTACTTCTTCCTGCTACTATGAAAGCAAATGCCTATTTAATGTTAGGGAAACCAATAGTTTCTCTGGAAGGGGTAGAATTTCTCACAGAATGTGCTCACTCTATTCTGTACTGTGGCTGTTGTCATTTTTAAAAACATTGCCGAGTAATTGATATGAGCTTAATTCTGCACACAGTAGTTGTCTCACAGTACAGAATACCTCTAGTTTGACTGTGGAAACCACCAGATGAAAGCCTTTGTCTTTGAAATCTTGTAAAACAATCAATACTTTGACTTTTTTAAAGTGGAGCTAGCACTCAAATTGTCATCCTTTTAATAATGTATTCTTTGATTAAGTACTAGAATTTAGTGGGAAAAGATATCAACAAGATCTACTTACATACTTTCTCAATCTAAGACATGGGTTTTTCTAGGAACTGGCAAAGATTGCATTTACTAAGTCTAAAATAAATCAAATGTATTTGCCTTGACACTCATATATTAATCCCTATAGTTGAATATAGAGGAATAGTTAAGTGCCCACATCAGTACATTTTACTTTATCTGTTTACGTAGAGACGCATCTCAATCCAGAATATTCTCACTCAATATAAAATTATTAGTTTTTTAGTATTTTTACACTCTTTATTGCATAAAAGAATTACTTTTTATGGTTTGTGGGTTTTGGTGGGTTATTTGCTTCAAAAATAGGCTATTATACAGTTGAATTCAGTGATTTATATGCATCGTGTTAAGAATATGAAGTAAAAAAGTAGCATAGAAATTTAAAATTTAGTTATAGATCTCTTTTGATGAGTTAACAGAATGTAATCATCTGATATGGTGACTCTCTTCAGGGAAGACTAAACTGGTTTGAGTAATAAAAAAATTTCCTTTTTCCATCATGGAGAATTTCTTGCTTACATTTGAATATTCTTTCCCACATTTAAAATAAACAGGCAAGTGAAGTGATAGCTATTCATACTCTGTAGTCAGATTATAAAATACAATTTCAAAGGTTAATCCAGAGAAATATTTGCTTTGTTTGAAGTCAAAATATTTTTATATTTAGGGTCAACAAAAAGTTACCATGTTGATGTTAGATATGGATAATTAATCATTAGAGTTTTAACTGTGTTGTAAGCTCCTATTTCTCTCCTCATTTATATGCAGTTAGTTTCTTCCCTTAATCTTCACTACAGGGATAGTGAAATAGCTTTGTTTCAAATTCTTCTGTACAATGCTGAAATTTTGAAGTTGTCTATTGCTAAAGATAAATTTATTTAATAGAACTACTTCCTTTTGAATTTTATGGACACCTCTCACAAATATATATGAGAGAGCATTCTTCATTCATTTACACTGATCTTAATAAAAAAAAATCAAATTTGGAACCAAATTTGCAGTGAGATTCTCTTGAGAAACTAGTTGTGGAATGGTTAAATCAGCTTGCAGCAGCTTGCAGTGCCAAAACAAACTCAAATTTAAATGTTCTGGAGTTTGAGAGTGTTATGAAGCTTGAATAATGCATGTGTTGAAAATTATGTCTGATGAGAGTGTGATATACAGGAAACAAGTATTGTAATTGTATTGTTCTTTTTAATGGAAGCACGACTTACACGGTGGACATGGTCCCTGTGGCTTTGTGCTGGTTTCATTAATTTATTTACTGTCCTGTCCACATGTGTTTTGTGACAGAAGACTCCCATAACATTATATTTTAGAACCAGATGTTTTCAAAATTTTTCATCTGGCACAGCATAAGTGACATAACCAGTGGACAAATGTTAATCTGCATGGACACTTTTCCTACCAACAGTTTCTATGAGGACTACTAGTCTGTATCTTTGCTATTGATATAGATTAGTCATATCTTCAGGCACCCTTTCCCGCTTTCCCCTGTTTTCCTGCCTTGATAATACTGTTGGGAGGTAGGAGAGTGGGCAGAGTGATTAGGAGAAAACACCATGTGATACTGAAGTAGGAGCTGACCTTGTGGTGACACCAACAAAACTGCAGATGTCATGTTCAAGCTGCTGGGAGTCTTCAAGTGAATATCTGGCTTGGAGCCCTTTGAGTATCTGTTCAGCATGTGTGTCAGGATTGTGTTTCTGCAGATCTTTCAAGACAGAAGCAAAATATTCAGGTCTTTTGTAGGTGATTTCTGAGGTGTGATTCTCTCAAGCTTTCCAAGTATGCCCCAGTTGTGATTGATTCCTCTTTCCAATGCCCTGGAAAGCAATCTATTGAACCTAGCGAACAGCACTGGCTGAAAATTATGAGCCTGATTTTGGCCAGATTAGCCTTACTTCTAGATCAACAAGTTTGTAACAGATAGCCATACTTGTAGATCAGCCTCTAAGACAGCATGGTTTTCTCATTTTTTGGAGATTGTTTCATGTTTCAGTGTCTGGCCAATCCACTGAGTTCATCCCTCATCTCTGCCATAACGTACATCTGCTTCGTTGCTGGAGAAACACAAACTGGACTACCCAGCATGGGCTACACTTGCAAATATTTTTCTTGAAGATACTTTCCTGTTATTTCTTAAAACACTGTTGGCATTCTCTGTGGTATACCTTATCTTTGCTTGCTATTTCCAATGGTATCTTTCAAGATAATCAGGAAAATAACAAGTATTTTCATTATAGCCATGTAAGAATTCGCACCCCTTTTTTTCCTCATACCCCAGAATCCAGTTGGCTTCAAAGTACTTTAATTAGTTCAGAGAAATTATTTTTTGCAGTCAGGTAACCCTACCCACTTGGAAGACCTGGCAAGTTTTGCCGTGTGGCAGATTTGACACTGTGCCACAGTGGGAATTTAACTCCAAGCCTGAGCTTTTTGCCAGAGTCATTGTCCTTCACTAGAACTGAGCGATTGCAAACCTGAGAGGAGTTTTTCAGCATATGGAAGTTCCAGGCCTAGATACTGTTGAAAGTAATTTCCAAGGGAAAGGATACCAAGCACCTAGGCTTGAATTTTTGGCATTGGAATGCAAGGCATCCATACCTGCATCGTAATGTCCCTTTATTTCTTGATTTAAATAGGAAGAATGTAGTTATAACATTTTTATTGATTGTGGGGTGGTTTTTTTAGACAGCATAAAATGAAATAGCTGTCTTCTGTGTAAGGTAATTTTTGTGCAGCAGTAGAAACGTGCTTTCAAAATTGTACTGGTATTGGGAAAAGTCGGCATACTTCAACTCCACTTCCCTTTTAAAGGGGAAATATGCTTGCCATGATAATTGTTTTCTGTCAGCATTCTGTGCTTTTTTCAGAAGGAAATTCTTAAGTACCTTGATATAAGTAAATCTAGAACCCACAGAGGGTTCAAAATTGCCTGATACAAGGGTGAGACAGGAAATCACACTTGGGTAAAATATACAGAAATAGTGAAAGAAATATATGAAAGATGATCTGGTCTATTATTAATTACATTTTCCACAGGCATTTCAATAATAGGACACAGCATTTATTTTGAGTAGTTATTATCAACTTGTTATATATATACATATATTTGTACATTTGCAGAAGCAAAACTGTAGAGAAATTGTAGTTGTGGTGAAACTGGACAGTGATGTCTTTATGTAAGATAGATTTCAGCTACATTCTTAAGAAATCAGGAATAATTTAGGATAATGCCACTTTTTAAAGGGAAATTAGGGAAGCTTATTTTTACTTTGTTTATTTATTCCAATAAACTTCAATATTTATTTTCTGTATTCTCAGATGGAAAACAGTCTTCTACTTTCAGACTACAAGTAGAGGAGTGTAAATTTAAAATAAATTCACCAATTTTGTGTGCTAAATAAATAGGTTAGGATGTCAAAGAACAAATTCTTAAAGTATTGATAAAAAAAATCTTCATGGGAAACTGAATCAATTTTTTTGCAAGGGCCAAAGCCATGATTCAAAAAAGGAGAAGAGAAAGAAATATTTCTCTATGCTATCTATCCATCATTCGTCCCAAACATCAGGACCATCTCTGTCTCCCATGTGCTTGGTTACATTCATAGGGGTAGAGGGACTGTGTAGTCTGGGGTGTGTGTTTTTTCTCCTCCAAATAAGCAGAGGGAGGGGCAATTCACTGCCACCTGCTTCATCTAGTCTGTGGATATAAATAAATATAATAATTCTTATTCAACAGGTGCTGGTGCATCTGTCTCATGATGCTGGTCCATGACCAGTAAATGCCATGCATATTCTGCCTGTTGCTTGTGCAGAAGTACACACAAACACACACCCCTCATGCACACAAACACACAGAGCTGTGTATTCAGCCACATTTTCCAACTGCAGAGTCTTCACCAACCCCGAAAGGCAGCCCCAGGGAGTGCATCATTTAACCGAACACGGCCTTGGGCTTGACCTCAGTTGCTGGGGGCTGTGTCAGGCTGCCTCAGGAAGAGGCAGGAGTGCAGTAAGAGAAGCAGAGGTAAGCAGGGTCATTAAACTGTGACTCTCTTTTAGCAACAGGGCTGAAAACAGAGCTGCAGGTGGCTCCAGGGAAATTCTTGTCTACAGTGTACTTTTAGTGATATCAGAGCACATGAAGTGAGGCAGGGAATTGCTTTTTCTTATCCACACATCTTTGGATTTTTATTCATAGTAAGTATACAGGATCTGCTGTGGTAAATCTGTGTTGCAAATTATTAGGCTGGGGACATTTCACATTTTAGGGCATATCTACTGAGCGTTGTCTGAGTATACAGGCACTGGAATGCTCTTGGGTAGCCTCTGCGGGACTTATGACACTGCTGAGGTGTACCCATGCTAGTTCATTTCAAACTAGCTTAGGTGGGAGTGAGCTTCATTTAAAGCACTGTGTGCTGAGGGGTTTATATTGTTAGCTTGGAAATGAAACTGCTTTCTTTCTTTCGTCCCTAAAAAAAACCCCAACAACCAATCATGAATAGATAATAGGGTTGCTGGTCAAAACTCACAGGAAAAACTGCCTTTATAAGTGAAATATGTGGACCTCTCAGAGAACAGTGTGTACAAAAGCACAGAGATTATTTAACAAGAAGTAATTTTTATGTGTAATCTTAAGCACTGTGCTTTTCATACTTGGGAAAAAGCATAACTGGAATCTATTTAGCTATGTAGAAAACACTGCAAACCAGATCCATTTACCCTTTCATGTGCTGTTTAGTATCTCTTCCCATTTAAATTCTTTCAACTTTTATAATGTTTGCTCAGTATGCATTGATCAGAACAGTGATTTGGACAATAGTCTCATATGGTACCACATTTATGCTTATATTAGGGAGTGCAGCATATTCTCATGTTACTTAATCAAAGCAGAGAACAAGTTAAGTTATTTTGTTTTCTCTTAGTGTGATGTTTAATTATAAGTAGGTCTGTGAAAGTTTACTATCTTCACAGAATGACTGTAAAACCATTGATGGCAGAAAAAATTTCAACTTGGCCTGGACTCGTACATCTACAGGATGTGGTTTTTTTTTACTCTGTGGATTTTCTAGCATTATTGTCTTTAGATTTTTAGGTTAAAATGTGTATTCAGCTAAGGTTTTATTCTGGCACATTATCCTCTAATAGGAGCATTACACAGCAGGTACCTTAGCAGCCAAAGGGTTGCTTGCAGTATATTTCGAGTACTGGTCTGTTTCAGCAAGGGAAGAGGAGAAAATACCTCAAGTATTCTTTCCTTTATTCCTACACTCCTTTGTTTTCTTTCTTCCCTGCTGTTACTCCTTTCAGCCTGACACCCAAGCTCAGAACTGAGAATTATAGTTGTTGACCAAGTGTGGAAGCAAACAAGTACCAATCCATTTGTTCATACAGAGTCTAATTTATATAAGGAAAAGTCATTTTGAATTGACAGTTTTCATTTACCTTATATTCCCACTGCCTTTAAGAACCTCAGTGTTCTGTGATAAAGCTGGATAACAGACTTGAGACATTTGCCATGTTGTCAGCAAGCATTTGGAAACACATTTGTAACTGTGTTGGCCCTAGCAGACTAATGCATTGAGTCTAACTTCTGCCCAAATGCTGAACTAAACCATTACTTAACAGGTGGCTGTTGGAGGGGTTGGAAGAGTGTGCTGACGGGCTGTTACAAAAGCAAATGCAATCTGAGAAAGTTCCAGTGGTTGTTCACAGAAGTGTATTAGACTGCTTTTGTTGTGCAACTAAGAACTACCAGGCCTGCATCCCATTCTTGAGCACATCTCTAATTTGAGTATTTTTCCAATAAAATCTGAAAACCTCTAACTGCTAGCTTGGAAACCTAATTTTGAATTATTGACCAAGAATTAATGAATCATTCATAGCCTGTGTCAAAATATTTTCATATCACTCATATGACATCCTCCCACCATGTTTCTTCAAATAGGAGGGGAGGGAGAAATTAAAAGAGATTTAGAATTAAGAGAGCAGCAAATAACAAAAACTTTCATTAAAAGTTATTAAAACAATGAACAAGGATTCAAATTCACTATCTAATTAGTTCTTGGATTTCACTACTGGGTACTGTACAAAAAAATATAAGGTGTAATTAGAATATTAGGTTACCAATCTAATTGGGCAGTATAATTTTGCAGCAACATATATAATAAGAATCCCAACCAACACTTAATTCAGTGGTTCAGCCAGTAGTATTCTTTTGTAGCAGCCAATTTTCCTCATAACCTCAATTACATTGTTTCTTTCCCCCCCCCAATTCTTCTCCTGAGAATGGTCATCTTATTTTTCTCCTCCTTATTTTAAAGGAAATTATTGTGAAATATCAAAAGTTAGATGACTTAAAAATCCAGTGCCATTCTTGAACAAATATTGAGTATTTTGTGAAGCAGGAGAAAAGGAAGAGAAATACGTTAATAAATCAGGAAGTAAAAGACTTCAATCTAAACACTGTGCTCTGCTAAGACAGGATTTCTTTTCCTTCGTTATATGAAATGAATGCATAAAGCCGTATTGAAAAGAGCCCTTTGAAGCCCTCGTTATTCTCTTTATATTGTGGTTGTAGAATCCTATACTATTCTTCAACCTAAAGAATTGGTTCTGAATTGAAAGTGTATGTACACCAGAAAGGTATAAAGTGTTCTGCATATTCTGCAGTGTTCATAAATATACTTCTGTTAGTATCAAAGTGCAAGCTGGCTGGGGGCAACCTTACCTTACCCTTCCAATGTATTTTTAGCTTTATGTTCTTTGAAGAAGGATGATAGAAAACATCTATATATCAAATGTACATGAAATTAATCACATGTTCAGGAATTACTTCTAGTTCAAGTCTCATTTACTTTATACTAAAGATGAACAGAATTTCCAAGTCTATAAACTATTTTCTTTTTTGAGAAACACTGAAGGGTACTTCATTTTGCTGTAATTACTTGAGAGAAAAAGCCAGTGCTGAGGCAGTTTAAATTATCTATTTATATTACAGAAAACTTGAAATACAAGTGACTGCCTCTGAGAGCTAGGATTTAAGAACAATAGTAGAATTATAATTCAGAAACTTTCCAGTTCTTTTTAGAACTTTTTCTGTTAGTTTTTAAATCCTTGTTTCATATATGAATCTTGTGGGTTTGCCAGTCCCAAAATGCGTATTTTCATTACTTTAATGGATGACCTAGTATGCGTATTCAAAGAAATTCTCTGATTCTGTCCAGGATAGGACAGAAAAGTTTTTATGTATATCTACCCAAAAGTTGAGTAGAAACAGTCACTTTAAACAGTAGACATCATTTACTGATCCTTTCAAATTTTTGTTACTACTTTTAGCAAACATGCTGTATGTTATAGGAGTCATAGTGCTGAAATGCCTTTTTAGAGATCAAAGCTGTGTGCTGAATGCCATTAAGACATGGCATAATGTTTTCTTTTACCTGTAAAACTGCCTTGTGCTAATGGAATTTATCCTGAAGAAATGAGTTTAGGCAGTCCTGTTACAGTTTAGTATTGTTAGGCATTAGAAAAGTAGTTGGAGAGAAGACTTCATAGCTAAATAAGACATAATAAACAAAAATATTTTTGCTAAAAATTGAACTGAGGAATTGCTTTAAAACTGTGAAATCACCTGGAAATTCACCAGGTGTAAACAGGCTCGTGAAAGAAATAGAAGCAAGTTGTAGCACTAGTGGAAGCTCTGTCAGGATGCAAATTCTCCACCTTCTTCTGCATCAGACTGTGTGTGTTCAGTCCTGTATTCCGCACGTGGTCAATTCAGGTACTGTGTCTAAAATTACTTTATTTTCCCCCCCTTATTCTTTGTTTACCTCGGAAAGGGACAGGAAGCAGAGAAAAGGTGGAGCAGTATCATCCCACTGCAGCTGTCAAATGCATAGCAATCTGTCCTGCTCTAAGAAAGACCAAAAGCCTCATATGTATACTGCCTTCCGACAGTAAAAAGGAAATAAAAATAATTAGGAGATAATAGAGTGCAAATGTGTGTTTCTCTTAATGTTATCCAATTTTATAGATGAATTTTGAGATTAGGCTTATTTTTCAAGTGGTTGCAAACTGTTTTCAGTAGGAAAGTTCACTCCTATCAATGTTGTCACTATCCAAGCAAATGTTAAGCTTTTAAAGCTTATACTTCCTCTCTCCCAGAAGACAGTTCAACCTGTCACTTGGATAGACTCCAGAAGTCTTTGCTGCTGGTATTATTATCACGGTGACACCCAAAATGTTTCAATGCCTTACAAACACACACACACACGCGCGCACACTTCCTTTCTCCAGAAGGCTTGCAGTGTTGTCACAGTGCTGTAAAATCACACTATGGAAAACTGTAGGACAGTTGGTTTACTTTGTATGGCTGCCATTACACTGTTGCTAATGCTACAGTATCCTAAAGAACTAGTTCAATATTTTTCCTATAAAATGTGGTATTTTTTTATGTGAAAGTATTTTTATACCAGAGTGGCTGGTCTCAGATATTGCTCGACATCCTCCAGATCTTGACTGGAAAAAGGAGGTGTTTTCCCAGCTTAAATAGCCATTCCTCACTCTTTATGAAATCTGCTAGCAAAATGTACCAAAAATGGTAAAAGGTGGAGGCCGTATACATTAATAATTCTTTTTGTAAGATTTGAGTTCTGTTTTGGGAATTAAGGTCTTTGCTCTTTTCTCTCACATTGCAACTTGTGAAATACAGCTTTTTTTTTCCTAATAATTATAAAATCTAGCATTCATGAAATACAAAAATACAGTAATCCAACATTTTAATGGTAGATCCAGTTACTGTATTTGCTCTCTATGCCTTTCCCTTGAAATAATTTCTTATTCAGGCAACAAAAAGGGTGAGCTTTTGACCATACTGTTGCACTAGTAGCTTTTGATGGCCTCGTCCCTACGATTAAACTCCATTCCTAATGATGTGCTTCATAACCTGTTATCGATTAAGCAATCTAAATCCCATTTCAGTCCACACAGATGTGCCACAGAAAATAGAAGAAAAAAACATGTTAAACCATGGTTAAATGCATTTGGTCTGGAAAACGCATTGTCTGTTAGAATAGATGCAGTTCAAGCCTTTACAGAACTAGAATTTTAGATGAAGAGACATTTAAAGTTTTTACAGGTGTATCAAACTTGAAGGAAAAAGTGCATAATCAGTCTTGTACTTTAGCTTTAATTCATGGTTGCAGGTGGGATTATAACGCTTCATATCAGAATAAGCTTCAGTCAGAACAAGCTTCCTGGGAAAAACAGCTAGTTTGTTAGCCTTTTAATAATTGATTTTGTGACAAGGTTTTTATCAGAATCCAGCGTGCTAAATTTCTCTTAGAAAATGCACTTTGAAGTGTTTTCTTAAGGGTAATATAAAAGGGTTAGGTCTCCCCAAAAATTGTACCTTTTCAAAGTATGGTCCTGGAATGACCATTCCATTTGTTTGGGCTTTTTTCAGGCTGGTTAGTAGTTAGTCTTTGCTACTTTTTTGCATGTTATCTCCACATTAGGAATCTCACAGAAATGGGCAGATGTAGTTGATGTATCTTCTTTCTGTGTGATGTATCTTCTCTGTTGTTTCAAGAAGGCATTTTTCAGAAATTTGGAAATGAGAAAGTTGTTCCTGTATAGCATTTGTAGCTTTCTTCCTGCCTCTCTCAGAAGAAACTTCAGTGGTTTATTAATCAATGTATTTTATGTTCTCACAACCTACTACTACTGTTCAGATGTGTACAACTCATGGCATTATCATATCTTGGTGCGTTGGATGCTCTGTTACTCTGGGAAGGTAAATAGGTAACTAACACAGGGCCAAAGACAGTAGCAAAGCTGGGAAGTGTAGTGATATGTCATACTGATTTTCCTGAGTCTTATAGAGTCTTGCTTCTTAGTCTTGCTTCCAGAAAGTAGGATAAAATAAGACCTAACTGTGCACACAAAAATGAGACACTTGTACAGAAAACAACTAGCTGAAGATGTTACAGTGTGCATGTGAAAATATGGGAAGGGCAGTAAAGGAAATAATGGAATGTCATAAAAGTGCCTTTCTGACACTTTTGTGGACTTTCAAGTCTTTAGCTTAAAATTAAACTGTAATTTGAATATTTATATTGCAAACACCTGATGATGATTTACCGAGTCATTTTTGAAGGTCAGAAATCACGTAATATTTCATGAGTTAACTATTTCATTTTATCTATCAAATTTAAGATTTTGTATTGCCATTAAGTTTATGCTTGTCATTCACAGTGTTAGGAAAAATGCATTTGTTTGCCTGCTTTTCCTGTGATAATTCTGAATCTCATTAATATCCCTGTGCCTTCTGTCCCCATTACATAAACTTGGGGCTTAGCTCTTTCTGCTAACTGTACAAGGACTTAGAACACAGACACCAAGGAGAAAGGTCTGAAACAGAGTATGAACCCCCCTTCTCTTTCAGAAGAGAACAGGGTAACGAAAAATACAGAAAATTCTATTAAATCTGTAAATGGTTATTATGGCCTCTGATACTGATGCTTACTGATATAAGCATCAAAAAGATGACTGAAGGAAGGAAGGTCACAGAGGTAACATTATCATTCAGTTCTAATGGAAGATGAAAAATTCACAAAGTAAAGAATTTGCTTTTGAACACTGCAAATAATCCCACTATAAAACTATTTTTATATCATATACTGAAGTTAAAGTTTGAAAACAGGCATTGCTGCAAGCATTTCACTTTTTTATATGTGACATAAATTTTTTGTGTCTTAACAAAGTTTTTAAAATTTGATGTTAAAAATGACATATTTTAAACACACTGTGTTTTGGAAATAAAAGAGGAAATGCTTCAGTTCCAAAATTATAAAGCACAGAGTGATCATTTAATTAAAAATAATAATCTTTCCAGCTATAAGGACAAGATATTTACATGCCCTGTGTGATACCATAAGGCCCAATGGTTGTATAAAATTCATCTTAATGTTGCTCTGTAAACTAGTATTGTGGTTATGTACCATCATTATTCTGTTCTTTAGCAACGATCGACTTTATAGGTATCTACAAATATAGCAGGCAGATATTTCTACAACGTAACGTGACGTTACCCCATTTCATTCAGTAAAGTTTACACCATTTTATGAGGTGAAGGTCTGGCTGCACAGGGCTAAAGTATAGCTCTTCACCAAAATATTTTCTGTCATAAACAAATTTTTATTTCTAAACATTTTTGTGACTGCTTGGATTTCACTTTAGCAGTTCATCTAAGTGTATAAGCTTGACTTTTGCCTCCACTTCTGTTACTTCATTTCTGTAGCTGCCATCCCAAAAAATCTGCTCCTACATCAAAATGCATCTACCCTTCCCCCTCTTTTGTTACATTCTATGCTGTAGTGGTAAGATCTTAGAGAGATGTTAATTTAGAAACCGTGGGAAATCTTTAAGGATGAAGCATTCACTTTAAAAGAAGACTGACTTGAAAACTTTGTAAGCATTGTAAAGTTTTGGGTATTCCTGTTCATTTGAAGGTAGTAGAGAAAAAAAAAGCTGTTATTGAAATAAAACTCACTTTTAATTATTCCAGTGTTTGCATGTACCAGCCAGTGACAGGAAATGTTTACATTGTCAAGTGCTTTTGTTTGATTCTGTTAAGACTTAGGGGGTTCCGATCAGAGATTATTTTATATAATTTCGTTATTAAAATTACACGTGTAAATATGGTGCTAATTAAAAACAGTGATTAGATAAAATCCATACTCTGCAGTCCAAAATCTGGTTTTAACTAAGCTCTTATGCTAGTTTTGTTTCATAAAGGCTTAGAACAGAGTGGAATTCCTGTGTTTTCACCATTCTCAAATTGGTAGTATTGGGTTGTAATGCTTCCTGCCTTTTGGAAGGAGGACCTGTTGGCCTTTGAGATGCAGGGAGATCAACAAGACATACTCTGTACTTACACTTTGGTTTGGTTATCTGATTTCCTACCTGGGAACTTGCAGAGTCTGCAATGTGCTCAAAGTCTCTGGTAATGACTGCTGCAAGTAGGCCCAGAGACAGCAATGGAAGGCAGCAGCAGTGAGGTGTATATTTTGTGGAAATACATGCCAAAGTTTTCATCTTGGTTTAACCCAAAACTACTGCTATTAAAAAGGCAATATTAAAAAAAAAAAAAAAAAGGAAGAGAGAGAATAAAATTCTAAGCTCTTTACAGTTTTCAAAAATCCTCTAGAGGACATTGAACCCATCTTGAAGGATCTAATGAGCAAGGTTATCTGTTCAGTTACCATTCCGAATTGTAATTGTTTTCAGCAAGTTTCAATTTCTGTGAATCCTTGGAAACAGTGAATAAAAGAAATATTTGCAATTTCAGAGAAAGTTCCCATTTGTTTGGTTATGACATCTATAAAGCTGTATTTCTAGTAGCTCAATCCAAATTGTCTAAATGTAAATGGTTTCCATTAAAAAAAATTGCAGATGTTAATTTCTATTTATATTTCAACTTATATAGAACCACATTTAGAGATTGTGAACTGGTCTTTTCCAGTATATGTAACATTTTTTACAAGTGAAATACCAAGCTTGATGACCAGGATGTGGTACCCAGAACAAAGTCACTGTCTATCCTGTGTATAGACCTTCTCCAGATGATAATGATCTGTGTCTTCCTAGAAGACAAAATCCTGCTTCTAATTACTATGCCGTTTAACTCTGTCGTTTCCAGGGCTCTTACATGTTTAGTATAAATTGTGAAGATCACCTTTTAAATGAATCAAACTCATACCTGCTGTGACTTGGCTGGTAGACTTGTTATATCAGAGGAAATACAAACATTCAATTTCATATTCTTTGAAAGTGCTTAGGAAACCCCGGAAAATGGAAACTTTGTTTTTCAAGATGAGGTTGTACAGTCTTAGAAATGCAGTTAATTAACATTTATTGCTCCCGACTCTATACAGGTATTTTAATAGTCAATATAAATGTTAATATGTCTTTCAATAGTGTAAAGTATTTAAATATGTATGTATCCGGTACATAAGACAATTTGAAGTGCAGCTGAAATGGTTGAGGCTTTACATTTGCAAGGCAGGATGAGTGAGATGTCTCTGTGCGACAGACTGATGTTTTCTTCCACCGACTGCTCCAAATCAGAATTAAGCGACCCCACATTCCTGAAGCTTATTAACCAAGATATTACTAGTTATAGAAACTGAAATAGTTGTGCTCAAAAACGTTCAGGTCATAATGAGGTATAATTAACTTACACATTTATAGCAATCATATTAATAACAGTTAAAGATTTGAAGATAAACTGTCGGTTGTTTAAGTATGCCGGGATTTCAGGATACAGTTTTTTGTGAGAAGTAAATAGTTTATACTATCTGAAATCTGGCCCACTTAAAATTAGGCATAAAACATAAATACACACTTTGTTTATATAGTCTTTTTAATACCTATGTATGTATGTATTTGTAGTCTAGAATATGTGTGTATATATATATACACATAAAAGTAATGTGAAACAATGTAAAAATAATTGCATAGAGAGAAAAAATGGCCTGCAGACATTCCTATGTTTATAATACTTCAGTAATCTCTATATTTAAATCCACAGAAATGTAAATGTTCTGTTGGAAATTGTTTCTTCTTGTAGACAATTACAGAGAAATGATACTATGTATTTTAGCTGCCTTGACAAGCACTAGTATGACCTAGCATTATGTATGGGCCCATTCAGATATTTGTGTGTATGTATTTATTTGTCTATAAATGCCTTCCTGTAACAGTGAAGTTTCAAAGGTTAAATTACAAACCCTTAGTATTATTAACTTGACCAATTTTCTGGTTAATATATCACTTTCTTGGCACATGTTAGTGGGTTCTGTAATGTGTATCATTAAATATACAGAAGCTGTGGTGTTTCTAAGTAAATGTCATTTATCTTTTCCACTTTGGAATCGTAGTATCGTGTTATTATAGCTTTTGTTCAGTCTCCTCACTTTAAAGTATGAGTAATGGTTTGAATTGTGCTCAGTAACATTTCCATAACTAACCCTTAATGTTTAGGCCCCTTCAGGGTGAAGGTAGGACCATGCCTGGATCAGTTCACTTTTATGTTGTTGCTGTAGAAATAAAAAGGCCAGTTACACTTTCTCCTGAAAATAACTAGGAATTACTGAATATTATGGGCTACAGCAAATTCATTTTCCAGACATAAACTTTTCAGTATCATGATATTTATCATGAACATCATTTTGTATTAGTACTAGTGAAATGGGCTCGGAAATGTGCAGAGAAAGGTTTCGCAGAAACATTCTTCCATATTTCGAGTGCCCAGGATGATTCCTGTTTGGTTTGGGAGTAAAAATATGTGTGCCTTTCAGACAGGCTGTGAAGTTTTGTTTTCTGACTGATGACATTGTCACAGCTTAGCACTTCAGCAAAGGCCCTCAGCCTGCTTGTCCACCACCACCCAAGTCCAGTGGTACAACAGCAACATCTCACAATCCAGTCACACCCCTGAATTTTTTCGTTTTCCAAAGCACTGTGAGTCTGTAAAAACAACTTTAAATGATAATTTTGATATAAATCTCAGATTACTGTCCTAAAGGTGGATATATAGAGAGATTTTAAAATGCAATGTACCTCCCAAGATGCATAGAAGTAATATTGCTCTGTGATGAAAGACTCCCTGAATATATCTGAATATAGATAATGACTTGATTTCTTTGTTGAAGTGATAATCTGTTCAAAGACTTTTACAGTTTATTTCCTCTAAATTATATTGTATTATGTTATCCCCTGAAAAACAGGACAAATGCTAACAGATGAAACTAAGAGATAGAATCTCAGATTTGTTTATGATATTCTGCCTAGCACAGCTGAGTGATATAGTCATATTTCCTACCCTGCTTGACACAGATGCCATGTGATATACTTATCAGAGGATTTTTTTGTCTTTGTACCTCTTCATTTTTCAAATAAAATGTAGTGGATTTCATCCTAGTCAAAGTTTCCCCTGTGTATCTCCACCACAGTTGCCCTTAGTGGGGGTTCAGATGAGAAGTGAGAGTAGGACAATTAAAAATAAGGAAAGGGGGAAGAAAGGCTAAAAGTCCTTTCACATGCAAAACTTCAGGCTTTTACGTTTGCAGTGCAAAAACAGTGTTTCTGTTTAATTCCATTTCTCTGCATCTAGTACAAAGAGAAATAAGTAATTGCCTTGCTTGTAGAGCTACTTTGTTCATTTTGCTATGTAAAATTGATGGTTTGAAATTTTTATAGAACGGGTACTTCTGAGAGTATCATTTTTCATTTCACTCTTTCTATTATCTCAAATAACATACATTTTGTATTACCATATTTTGCTCTGTTTATTCTTCACCCTCTTGGTTTTGCACAATTCAGTAGCTCTGAAAAATAGCACAGATGTATTCTTAAAACAATAACAACAGTACTAGGTGAGTGTTCTTTAGAAAAAAATAAGCTTTCTTTTGTCTTTTGGCAGTTTAAAGCTCTGCTGGAATAAATGTAAAGCTGTGTCTTTTAACTACACAGTATTGTGAAAATGATGGAATGCACAGTAAAATTGCAAATTAGCACTGGATGAAACCCAGACCCTGATACAGTAAAGGGAGATTAGAAATGATTTGTTTGGTCTCTGTGGGGAGGTGTGCCAGATGTCCCTCTGTTCAAACAATCCCTGGTGATTAACCCCTGAAGCAGTACTCTTTGTAGCTAAGGGGAGCTGCTTACCTGCTCTCAGCTCCAGGTTAGGGATTGCCTCAGGTATAAAAAATATTTCCCCTCACAAAAGATAATTTTCGGCAAAATATGTATGAGGTTCGAAAACATCAGGTTTGGGTGAAGGGCATAGCTTTCTGTAGGTTAAGGTGTCTTACTTTTAGACAATGGAGTGGTACACTCCAAGACAATCAAGTAATGCAGTTTTACTGAAGTGCATCTACTTTTTATTGACTAATGGGACAATTACATAAGAAAGGGAACTGTTTGCAAAGTAAGGGACGGTGATTTTGGATGCGGTACAACTTAATTTAAGTTTTTCTAGTGTCTTTATAATACACATATGTGCATGTATTCATATACATCGAATGTATGAAACTTTTTCACAGAGTAGAAAAGTTACCTAAAATTATTGCATGCTGTTGGTGTAAATCAGTATAAGCCTAGTAAAGTCAGAAGATAGGCTATCTTTAAGACTTGACTTTAGTTTTGTCCTCTTTATCTGTATAACTCACTGAAGACAATAATTGCGTGAGCACCGTTTTTCTCAGTAATTAATAAATCACCATCTATTGTAGTAGTTTGCAAAGTAGTTTGCTTGCTTTCTTGTGTAATGTTCTAAGTTTTTTAATACAAGTTTGCTAATAACGTGTTTGCTATCTTAGTTTGCAAAATATCAATACCTGCTGACTGTAGATGGTGAGGGACTATGTGTGTGCTAATGAGAGACTCACCTGCTTACCCCCAAGTTAAGCTGGTGTCACCATCCTCTTCAGCACAGTTGAGATATTCCTGTTAGGTGTTGTGTGTCTGCTCCTTTCATTGCAAGGGAACTTTTACCAGGAAACATTATGTATCTTAGTTAAGGTAGCTTATTTGAGTGGCTGAAAGATAAGTGCCTTCAATTTGCTACAGTTACAATGCAAAAGTGCTTGTGCGAAAATTAGCTGCATCCCAAAAGGAGTCATAATTGCAAAGTGCCCTTTTATAGAGCAGGAACTATTGTGCAGCCTTTGAGAGAGCAAAAAAGGCAGTGGAGACAAGTGCAGTGTTTCTGTCCTGATGATTAATTTCCTAAAGAAGTGTACCAAAGGAAGGCATGAGTATGTATATATTTTTTGCTTTGTGGCAGCTGTTAGGAGGCCATGCCCCGTGGTTAGTGTCTGGAGCCCCTCATGCCACACAAATATTCATTGTGGCCATTCTAGAGATCATGAGTGGCAATGACTTGGACCTAAGCCGAGTTGACATTTTAACCCAGATTTAACTGATTAGGGAGATATTTCCATTTCAAATTTGGCATGTGCTGTAGGCTACCAGGAAACTAGGGCACAGATTCCCAGAGGGTGGGGGTTTTGAATTGGATGTATGTTCAAATGTGTGCTTATGTAACTATGGCACTACTAAATTACACACCCATTTATGCTTGATTATTAAATAAGCAAAAGAAGACCTTGCTCCTTAATTTTGTTCTTATTTTCCCTGCTGAATTTGAAAATTTAGTACAAATAAACTATATTCAAGAAACATAGTTGTAATTTTTCAATGCGTAGAGGTCAACGTGTTTAAAGACAATAAAGTTTGCAAAGTTCTTTATGGCTAGTGAAGGGTGGAACTATGGTGTTTGTGAACCAATCCTAGCCAGGTAAGCATGAAATTTCCTCAGCACCTGTGAGATTTCAGACTGGACAGCATGACTAAAGATTAAGAAAATGCTTCCAGGGAGCGGTTGTACTGCCTTGTCAACATTATTGCTGCATAGGATAATGATTAAAAACTCTGTGGTTAGAAACTAATAGTTTTTCTTGTAAAAATTAATCATGGCTTTGTGTGTAGTTCTGTGTAGGAATGTAGATGCTTGAAATACTGTTTACATTATACTTCCTAGCTGTTTGATGTAAATAATTGTGTAGTAGAAGGTAGCTTTTAGCTACCAGCTGCTTGCTTGTTTTTGTAAAGATTTCTCTGCACGAGAACCCAAACAAAAAGGCTTCTTTATTAAAGAATATAGGTTGTTTAACTCATCCCAACTTAAATAATTGTCAGCTAACTAATTAGTCTAATTAGGCTAACTGCATAATATATAGTAAATACGATATCCTGAAAAACTTCTATGAAATTATTTGTTTCAGTTGTTATACAATTTAATTGCTAAAAGGTAATTTCTTTTTTTTTTTTTGAAAAAGTGACATTTTTATTATATATATATATTCACAAAATGTAGACATGATGGACTTGGAGGGAAGAAGAAACATTATGACAAGATTTGAATGTGATCTGTTTTTTCAAATTAAATAACACATTTTTTTTAAAAAAAGTAATTTGATTATATATACCTCATAAAACTGTCAGTTTTGGAGAAAGAATTAAATCAAAATAGCTTTACTGTATTTTAATATATCTTTATTATTTAGATTTATCTTGTTTCCATTCGAATCCTTTCAAGTAATTCAGCAAGATTTGGATTTTTTTTTATTTGAGCATCAATGTCAGCTGGCTTCTTATAAAGCCCTTTTCCTTTTACAGTTTTTGCAGTCCTTCTTTATCCAGTCATCAGTCTCTAGTGTATAATGCTGCAGTAGCTACCCCAATATTTAAGCTTTAATCAAACTTTCCATTATATAATTTCATTTTTTTTTATCCAAGATTGTCCCACAATAAACTTATCTCTGAAATTGTAAATACTACATCGTGACCAAGGTTTCATTTCTGGGAGAAGTATATGTATGGGAAGAGTTTTAGAAGCATAAGGATACCTTGTACCTGCCTTTTTAATGCCAATTTTTCTGTCTTGTGTCTTGACTGAAATCACACTGTTTAGCAGTATTGTCAAGATATTTTTGATGTAAAAAAAAATTCTCATATCTAGAAAATGTCACGCAAAAATAAATGTTTAGAAATTTTAGATATCAACTGGTTATGAACGTTTTGAAATTTGTACTTCCGAAATGCAAATTAGTAATGGTGAATCAGGGAGTGCCACCTATTCTGTAAAGCTCGATCGTTTGGTTTAAGGGCTCCTATGTTTTAAGCAGCTCTGCTGCAACAGAGATTACTTTTCAGGGGCTGGGTAAGCTAAAAATGTGAAGTAAAATGTTGGAAATTCTTTCCCTTTGCTACTAAAGAAGTTGAAAATATTTTGACTTCTTTGTTGAGATGTAGAACAGACGTGATTTATAGGAAGACAGCATTTATAGACAGGGAGCCAGGTGTCACCGTTGGAGCTCATCTCAAGAAAGAAGCAGTAGCAGGTTCAGAGGTATAACCTGTGATCTTGAAATTCACACCTACATGTGAGAGTACATATTTACTCTAACAGGAACTACAATGTGCTTTAGAATTAGAATTACAAATTGGCATTAGAAATTATATGCATAAGTTATTCTAGGCTTTGTGGATTTCCCAGAAATGTTTAAAATTAGTTTGAATGTTGTGGCTGCTTCATGAGGTTCACTGCACCTCTCCCTCCACACTTCATTAAATTCGCTGTTTTCTTTATTCCAGCATAAGTTTCAAGATGTGTTGGAGTTTGATTCACCATCTTTGTTCGCTCTGCCATTATGCAAAGCTTTAAATCATGTTTATGGTATTGTGCTGCACATCACTGGTATCCTCCTTTTCCAGCCAGTTTGAGTATAGGAGAGCTGACATCAGTGGCATACTTGGCAAAACAAGAGCCTCTCTGTTCAATTTCTGAATTTCTGATACTGTACAGCCATCTGAAGAGGTGGAGGAACACCAGGAGGCACTGCTGGGATAAATGGAATTGGTCTTTATGCAGACCAGCACAAGTGAAGTGGCAAGGGCCATAGGTTGCAGTGGCAGGTGTTAGGGTTTTTGCAGGAGCCACCGGGACGTGGCCAACACACTTCACAGTTAGAGAATGTCCTTCCCCCTCCTCTCTCCTTTGGCAAACATTCCTGTTCTCCACTGAATGCCTCTGTGCCCATACTACACTGATTCCCCTTGTCTCACCTCTGGCTTGCTTGCCATCCCAGTTTTTTCCAAGGCAAGGAGACATGACCAGGGAAAAAAAAAAAACCATTATCCTAATCTAGCAGTAAAATAACGTATTTGGATAAACTTTTAAAGCTCTTTAAATTCTTATGTGAGCTGGATGTTTGGTCTTTAAAGAACAAACTCTCGAAATTGTACCTACTATACCTGTATAGTACTTTTTTTTTTCCAATTATTATTATTTTCTTTTTCCCTCTCAAAGAGGCTTTACAATCTGCTTTCCCTTCCTTTAGGTCCTGGTACATTTTCCACTGTTCCACTTAGAATGTAATACGATGACATGACGCCTTGTGACCTGCAGAGTGTGTCAGAGAGTTTTAGAAACAGAAAGGAAGCATATACTCCAGTCCTGGTATTACATTTCTTCAGTGCATGAAAAAGCACTTGATATGGATTTCTTTGCAAAATGGGATTGGAGGACAGTTATTTCTGCTTCCAGTACAGGCTAGTGGCTTGTGACTATGATTTTCTTTTTTACATTTTTGCTAACGTGCTGGCAACTCACTTGAAAGAAATGTTTTTCAGATTAATTTGTCATGATTATGCTGATTTTTATTAAGATATTTTTTTCCTGCCTATCACGTTCCTTGAAAGAAAAAAAGAAAAAGTTAAATATAACCAGTAGCTCTAATAGATTGGCAAAACCCCCTGTAAACATTAGTGCTGCATGGAGATGTTGCTGTGTGATGTTTGCTGTATGATGTTCCCCAAGTTTCATTGCCCCAAGCTAGCCAGTTGCAGAAAGCAAACTACCATCACTCATGACAAAGACAGCAACATTTCCGAGAACTTTCTGGAGAAGGAGGAGTGTTCTTCTTTGACTTGGCAGATATCTTTTTACAAGAGTAACCACCCTATCTCTGTACATCTAGTTAGGTATCCAGCACAACTTTTCAGACGCTTTGCAGTAACTCAGTAGTGCAGAAAACTTCTGGGGTTCAGGCTGTGGAGTTTGAAAGAAACTGAAGAGAAGCCAAAAGCTTTAACAAGGAAGTGGATAGAAAAATTGAAGAAATAGGAGGTTAAAAAGTAAATCAGATTAATTATAGGATTTGGACTAGAAAGAATCTAAGAGCAATATCTAAGAAAGCTTTTACTGGGGAGAGAAGAGGCTTGCCATCGTGGCCTTTCTGGTAAGCTGAAGTAACGTGTTAAGTCTGGGTAAGTACTTGAAGCCTCAAAAAAAGGGAATTCTCAGCACTGCCAAGAGCTAGGGGGTAGATTCGAGGACAAAGGATTAATACTGTTAGTGCTGGTGACATTAAAGTTGCAGAAAACCATGGGAGGGAGGGAGGAAGGGAGGAAAGGAAGGAAGGAGGGAAGAAGAGATGGGCAGTTTATGAAGAATATTGATCTAGAGACAGGAGTGACAGCTTCAGAAAATGTTTCCAGAGCTTAGATTCAGGTAAAGAGACTTCTTTATTTCCATCATGATATGGACATGGAATTTGAGGTATTTCCACTGGCCGTTGTAATTGTATTGGTGTGTTTCATTACTTTTAAATGTTTTAGTATTTGAATACTAAGTGATCTGTATAATTGACAGCAGCCGTAGTGAAAATGTAAATCTCATGGCTAGGCTTCGCGAATGAAGATTTGGGCTAGGCTCTATCCACATTTGTTACAAGCACACTGGTGGCTAATGAGGCCAATACGAGATAGACATGTCCAATTGCAAGTGAAAATGTAAATAATGTAAACACAATTGGCACAAAAGCCAGCTAGCCTGTTGAATTCTGTTCTCAGCGGAAAAAAGTACTCAGAAACTGCACTAATTTACATAAATCTAGTCTGGTTTAATTTTGTCTTTTAATGAGATGGTTCCCAGGATATCTAAAGAGAGTGGAGAAACAGGGAGGAAACTAAGATTAAAAACCAATAGTTTGGCTGTCTCAGAACTGAAGTTTCTATGTGAGTTAATGTATCAACATCATTAAGATGACCTTAAATGATAAAATAAGGAGAAAAAGACCAATTGTCTACACACTGTTTCCATTAGAATAAGTCTGCAGACTTGTTTGCTTGCAGATGTTTCATTGCATTTGTCAAGAGGTCTCTACATTTGTTTCACCTTTCTTCTTGATGAGTCTCTCCATGAAGTGTTTTGTTTGTGTTTTTTTGCTTTTATTAAACACTACTTAAAGAGCAAGATCCAACTCTTGCCATAATTTTGTCCTTGGTTTTCCTTTTAAGTTGGTGGAAAGATCACTGAGTTGCAGTGCATTGCACTCTATGAAGAAATACTGCAGGAAAGGTCTAAATGTAGTATCTAGAGTTATGAGTTCAGCATGAAGGGATAAGCTTTGATATTTATAAGTTAGTAGTTTAAAAAAAAAAAGAAAGCCAGCTTCCACATATCTGAATCTGAGCAAGAGCTGAAACCACAATCTCTTGCAAAGTCAGCCATTTGTCACACTAACGATCTCCAAACTGCTGAAACCTGCTAAAGAGAATTGTGCAACCAAGTGCAGTGAACTGCTAAAATATCAAAGTAAGTTTAAAAGATCCTGTAGAGTTTTGATTTAAAATTTGGTTTAAGTTTTACCGATCTGAGATTCATTTAAGTTTTTATAGACCGAGACGGTTTGCACTGTCCAATAAAAATTGGATATTTTTATTCCATCTTTCTTAAGTACAGTTACTTTCCCTGGGGCAGTATCTAACCAGACTGCACTTCATAAACAATTAACAAACCAAACCATTGATTACAGGAGGTAAAAGCACCGTACTCAGTAAGACATTTTATAAGTGAGAATAAATTAGTAACTCAGACTAATTTGTTATATAGTACAGTTTTCAGTTTACATTCACTTACCCTCCATTCTCTTACTCCAGTTTTTATACAAATAAAAATACTACTTGAATATTGTACCAAAATAGACATTGGCACAGTTTTTGAGGGGAGAACCCTAGATAAGGCAGAGACTAATTAAGCCCTCTAGTTTGTCTCCCTGGAAACATGTGGTTTATTGGTAGATTACTGAATTTGTTGTTGATTCTTATTCTACATTGGAACTGAGATTTAAAAGAAAATTAATCTAATCCTTTTCTGAATAATGACATTTTAATGACTCAGGTTGACTCTTTGTATTTCATCTAGTAGTTTAACAGCACTAGCATTCAAATGGCTGATCTTTGCTGTTAATGTTAATGCCCCTTTTAAGACAAATGTCAGAAATTCCCCATTTAACAAGAGATTTTTCAAACAATCTAGTCACAGATTGAGGGAGAGGAACTCCCACTACATGCTCTATCATGATAGTCAATAATCATACATGTTAGTTTCTCTGAAAAATGTAGTTTGTGATGTACTATGATGTGTATTTGATAATGGGTTTCTGCATTGGTATAGAAGATTCTTACTTCTGTTGAACTGTATGCAAGTAAACTTGCTCTATAAATTGCACATTAGAAACATCTTTGGTCCAGAAAGCTAGATAATGGTCCCTTTCCTCCTTTTTTTCTTTTTCTTATTTCTTATTAACTCTACATTTTCTTTTGAAACAAACAAGTGTGTTTTGAGAGACAGAATTTTTCTCTCTTTACAAGGGATTTGAAAATGCTAGATTCAAATACGGGTAACTGTAATCAATATTCAGTACAGTTGTGGATGACTACAAATCCTGTTCATCTGAACAGAACAAATTTTCATCTGAAAGCCTCTAATCCTGCTACCAGTCATGAATATACACAGTCTGTATTTTACAGTTTGTCCATGAGGTGGCAAACACTGTTGATGCTTGGCTTGCCACAGAGAGATAAAATGTGTCAATGTTGCTGATATTTTTTACGATCAGCATGGTAGTTGCAGCAACCTTTCTGATGTTTTGCAGTAAAGGTGTTTTATATTTGCTGGTACATAGCAGCATTGTGATTTCTCTTCTGAAAAATCTGGTCGAAAAGGTTATGGTCCCTTGCTTTTCTCCTCTGCTCCTTGCCGGGTTCTGGCTCAGCTACAGTGGCAATTACTGCCTATGATTTAAATGATGCAGTGCAGAGAGGGGTGAGGTGCTGGATCAGGGTGGAGCAGGAGCAAATTTCATCAGACTTTAAAAAAAACCCAAAAAACAAAAAACAGCTGTTGTAAAAGAAATTCTTGTGTGGATTTATACCTTAGTTTCCAAGGGGGAAAAGTATATCTGTTGATCAGTTCATTTTTTTTCTTTTTCCCTTTTAGCAGTTGCCTTGGGAATCTTCAGTGATTTCTCCTATTCTGTACTGTCCTTGATAATGGCAGTCTCGTGAGAGAGAAGACTAGGAGTTCAGTTCCTGCAGCTGCTAGGTTTCTTGTTTTCTTGTAAGCAGTTTTCTTGTAACTGATTGGAGGAGTCTCTGGGAAAACACAATTCACTATGACCAGTCTTCTACTATGTGTCACTAAATAGGTGGCACACCATAAACAGTTTTGCTCTGTGAAGAATATTCCTTTGCCTGGTGATGTTGCAGAAGTTATACAGGCAACACAACTGCTGGACCAGGTCACCTTGGTCAGTGTCACAAAGACAAGTCCTTTGATCAGTAACTTCTTGTCAGTGGGGTGGAGTGGGCTGGAGAGATGTTGTGGCAGATTTGCTAGATTTTTTAAGACTTCTGTAGAAACTTTTTGCCATGTAAGAGCTAAGTATCTTTATTATTGCTAACAAGCAAATGAAAGAGAAGAACCACAGGATGGTCAAAAAGCAAAAGCATGACGCCTGGTTATAGGCAGTATTTGCAAGGATAGTATTTGTTGCTGCAAATACTGGACTTTCCTGTCCAGGCAGACCCCCTGCACTGCATGGACAGAGGAGCTGGACCTTTTGTGCGGAGCTTGTTTCCTTGTGGCAAACTACTAACAACCAAACAGTATTAGCTTTTAGGAGAAACTCTGATAGGAGTTCCTGTGTTTTGTCTGTACGGGTGTGTGCTTAGCTGTACCTCACAGATCTCCCCAGAAGGATGTACCAAAAAAAGTCTCTTTCAGTTTTTCACATTTATAGAATCTAGAAATCTGTAGTGATTGTTCCTCACAGGTATTCAGTTAACTCTGAACTCTCTTAGATTCAGAATATGTTGTTGAAACAAAGTCTTCCTCTAATTAAGTTTAAGCATTCAGGAATCTCTGACATTTAGCCTACTTAATAGCATCTTTCGTTTTTGTTATTTAAAGCAAGGCTGCTGCTGGCATTTATGTAAGGTCCATTTCTTCTTGTATTTGGTGTGTTAATTCCTTATGAAGCTCCATATTTAAAGAGTGTCAAGAAAATAAAGTAATATGTACCCTATAAAAATCAATAATTATAAAAGTAGACAGTTCTCTTCCTTCCAGACTCTCGTGCTTACTAGCTCTGGGATACAGTGTTCTTAACTTGAGGTCTGTACTGTTGCCTTTTATAGGGCAAAAATCAATAATCATGCTTAGCTATTTTATGACATGTACGTTTGCCAGATTTGTTATCTGTGTGTTGCAAATGAGAAAATTGAAAGCAGCTGTGTGACTTGCCCAGGGTTGTACCTGAAGTCTGGCAGTTTTGTACGTTTTCTGTCTTGAGCTGAAACCATTAGACCACTTTACCTCTCTCTGGGGAATTATATGGAGATGATGCTTTGGTCACGCAGAAATAGAATTTTTGCTGTTGATGTCAGTGGATTAGAGTTTCTCTCATGTTGCTTGGATTTTTTTCCTTTGTCTCTAATATGTCTTTAAGGTGAATGTGTACCCAAGAGTTTATTGAAACAAAGGGCAGTTACTAGCAGCTACATTATGAAGAGAGGGAGAAAGGACAAGGTGTAGTGAAAAGCCAAATTACTTAGATCAGGGCCATGATTTACTGCCTCCGTTGATGTAAATTTCTTGATTTTCGAAGACTGCATCAAAAGGTATTTTTCTAGCACTGAATGAGTAGAATTAGATTTTTTTATTCATTGGTAAATATGTGTCCTGAATAGAGAAGAAGCACAAATATATTCTTCTTACTGAGATTTTAGGGAAGGGATTGGGCTCTTTGTTTACTATTCTTAGGAGGCCATATCTCATGGGAATTTTGAAGTCTTATCTTACTGACTATGGTTCTCATAGCAAATAAAAATGAACTTTTTTTTCAGCTGTTTCAAGTGCTGATGAAGGAAAAAATACAGAATTTAAGAGATGTAGTCTAATGGTAGTGTTTTACTAAAATCATCACAGAATCACAGAATATGCTGAGTTGGAAGGATCATCAAGTCCAACTCCTGGCCCTGCACAGGACCATCCCCAAGAGTCAAAACACATGCCTGAGAGTATTGTCTAAACGCTTCTTGAATTCCGTTGGGCTTGGTGCTGTGCCCACTTCCCTGGGGAGCCTGTTCCAGTGCCAAACCACACTCTGGGTGAATAACCTTTTTCTAATAGTCAACCTAAACCTCCCCTGACACAACTTCAGGCCCTTCCCTTGGGTCCTGTCACTGG
Source organism: Manacus candei (assembly GCF_025592945.1). Lineage (NCBI taxonomy): Eukaryota > Metazoa > Chordata > Aves > Passeriformes > Pipridae > Manacus > Manacus candei. The sequence continues at coordinate 37,126,641 of NW_026138076.1, read as the reverse complement.
TCTCCACACAGAACAAGTCAGTGCCTGCCCCTCCTCTTGCCCTCATGAGGAAGTTGTACCTGCAATGAGATCTCCCCTCAGTCTCCTCTTCTCCAGCTGAACAGACCAAGTGACCTCAGCTGCTCCTCATACGGCTTCCCCTCAAGGCCCTTCACCATCTTCTATACCCTCCTTTGAACACTCTCCAAATCTTTCTTACATTGTGGCACCCAAAACTGCCACAATATTCAAGGTGAGGCTGCACCAGTGCAGAGCAGAGCGGGACTGTCCCCTCCCTCGACCGGCTGGTGATGCTTTGCCTGATGCCCTCCAGGACACAGTTGCCTGGCCCTCTTGGCTGCCAGGGCACTGCTGACTCATATTCAATTTGCCGTCAACCAGAGCCCCCAGGTCCCTTTCCATGGCGCTGCTTTCCAGCATCTCATTCCCCAGTCTGTACGAACATCCAGAGTTGCCCCATCCCAGGTGCAAAATCCAGCACTTTCCCTTGTTGAACTTCATATGGTTGGTGATTATGAAGATGTCTGCTTTTTTTTATACTTCTTTTTTATCCTGTTTGTAGATAGGTTTTTCCAGTGCTTTGCTATTCTCTGGTTACAGCAACTAGTTTTACTACCATCTAGTAATACTGTGTTTATGCAGCAGAAAAGTAACTTCAGTAATGTTAAAATTTATATTTGTTCAATGGAGGAGGGAACTAATCCCTTAGGGTCTCATTTCTAAAGAAAAACTGAACTCTGAGGGTGGAAAAAGTGAAGATGCTAACTGTGTTCTTATTTATACATTTTTTAAATCTGCTTTTCCATAATAATTTGTGAAAGATCCTTCTTCGAAACTACAAATACTTTGTTTCTGAAAATGTTTCTACAGCCTTAGATTCTTGCTGGTCCTAAGGGTGTCATAGAGATTGCAATTTAATGATTTTTGCTAGGGAATAGAAGAGGGGATTGAGCCTGATCTGTCTAATCTGGACCTAAGTATTGTCATATACACTCCTATGGCTTCCATCAAGTCATAGGAACAAGCTGTAATGCTTCTCATCAGGCTTATGCTCTGGCCTTTCCTTTGACTATGACTCTAGTTACAAGAATTAGGTTTTTTGAAATTTCTTGCCCTCCCATAGAGAATTTTCTGTCCTGCAATTTTACAGAAGAACATTGAGTCTCTTAAACAGAATAAAATTGCAATTGTTTCTGCTATTTTGTGGAATGTGCAGTATTTGATGGGCTATTTCAGAAGACATTGGATCACACTTTTTCTCCTTAGTTGCTGTGTTCTTAATCAGCAATTTTGGTACTTGAAATCTGGGCTATAATTATATCTTACATGGATGAGTTCAATTTGTTGGAAACAGAACATTCCCCACTGTTCTCTGTGTCAGTTTATGTTTAATATAGAATAAAAACAGTTGAAAAATGTTCTCAAACTGTTCAGATGTTCTCTCTCTTATGATTTTGAAAGCTGTAGCTCCCAAGTCCACAAATAATTTACCATCAATTTCAAATTATCAACAGTTTCAAATGGGAAATGGAACTACTTCTGTGACAGACTGAAATGTTTTGTCCAAATAACCACTTTATACCTATATCTGCATCAGTCCATAAACTCTATTTACTCTGTCCTGAAAACCAGTTCCTCAGTGTAGTTATCAAAGGAAAAACTCACTTTATGCAGTGAACTCATACCATCATTTAGGTAATTGTCCTTGATAGTTGTATTTGTGTATTGGATGTGATACAGTGCCCATCTAATTACAGATTACTGTTTCTGTGAAGGATATTAAGGAAAAAAAAAAGATATTCTACTGAAAATTTTAGACACTTCATTGATTATTTTAGTTGTTTTAGAAAGCTGTTCCCTCTTTTTACCTTTCCTTAAATAAAAAATAAGTGATTTGCAATCACTTATTATCAGAAAATGCATATTACAAATATGCCACTGCGATTTTGAAATACTCTTACAATGTAGTTTTCTTTTCATTGCAGCCATTTCATCATTACATTGAAATAACAGAATGTTTTACCTCCTGATGACTAGTGCTGTAGCTAAATGTTCAAGGTCACTCTGTCTTGGATGGATTTTATTTTTAACATACGTAGCATTTTTGTTTAGCTAATCCAGGATGAAGCAGTCTACTTTTTCTTTTCCTTTAGTTTCTTTGATAAAACTTGCCCAGGGACTCATTAAATCTTAATTCACAGTACAAATCTTAACTCAGCTCATTCCCTGCAGTGTAGCCTGTCGTTGATTCTTTGTAGATTTGTTCTTTTGTGAAATAATTGCATATCTTCTACCCCCTTTAATTCTCATGCTAGCCTGGGCGTTTTCAGAGACAACCATTCATAATTGTCCCCCTGAAAGACTAACATGCTGAAAAAGACCAGAGAGAAACAATATACTTGACTTTTTAGGTTGTTTTAGTACATAGTCCATCATGTAAAAGCTGTGCACAGCCTGTGCACTGTGTTAAGCCTATTACCTAGGGGTCCAGCCCAGGAAAAAATGTAAGAATACACTTAATCACTTAATTTTCGAAGTGTGAATAGCTTTATTAAAGTCAATGGGATTAGTGGTGCTTAAAGCAAGTGAACTTATGTCCTGCACTAGTGTGAACCTTCTGAAAACATTTCTGTTCTTTTATGACCAAAAAGAACCTTATAAATACAATTATTTTAAAAATTGCCAAAAAAGCTGGGTTGAAGGAGTTCTCCTGGCATTTCAAGCATACTGAATTTACTACCTGATTCAGAAATACAGGAAGAAAGCCTTCTATGAAAAACTGGTCATAAACTAGAATTACAGTGTAGAGAATTCTATTTGCTAGGTAATAGCAAAGAGGATTGTTTTGAGTAGTTGGATGTTTAGAGAGTTCGTTGGTTTGTGTGGTTTTTAATCTACATGTTTTCTTGGCTTATAGAAGTACCAGAAAGAGGTATGAGGATGAAAAGCCAGTTCTGCAGAGGCTGAAATAAATGAAGAAAAAAAAAGAAAACCCTCATGCTGTTTAATGGAACTGTTAAGGTTTTTCTTTCACCTTGACAAAATTTTGCATTCCTTTCAATAGGATTTCCAATAGCTTCCTTGGCATCTTATATGCCTTAATAGGGTTTCAGCATATAAAGGAAGCATGTTGTATTCTTAAGCATTTGGAGTGTGAGCATAATTCATAATGCTAGAAGAGCCTTTATCACAAACTTTGTTCTCTCAAAAGATATTTGTCATGACAACACCTTTCAAAGGTGAAGTGAAAGAGACTTGCTTAATGAAATAGTAATTTTTACATAAGTCCCTGTATCTAAAGATGTCCCTTTGAGTTCAGGAATAATAACTGGGCAAGGAGTGTGATTTTATATAAATTATTGAAGTAAACGCGTTATTGAAACTCTGAAGCACAATACACCAGTATGTAACTGAGAGGACACTTCTGCAAAAAGCGTATTAGGTCATTTTTTTAACAACAAAAAACAACTTACTTTTGACAAACTAAAAACCCCCAAGGAAAAACGAAATCTACAAACTGTTTCTGTTGGTCTCAAGAGATGGCATAACCAGTTTACAAATGTAATTGGAGTGAGCAGTGTACATTGCTAAAAGTGTAAATTTGTCTTTTATCACTGTCGTTCTCCTTTTCTGTTAAAATAATAATAAAAAAGTTAAAACTGTTATAATATAGAAACATTATTTTTGAGCCATGTCTTAAAAGTGTGTGTTAAAACTTATCTTTGTAAAAACAACAACATCTGTTTGCTGCAGTTACTGCTGCTGCTGTTTCAAGAAGCACTGCTGAGCTTGACCATTTGGGAATTTATTACATTTGTTGTGAAACCTGCCTTTCTGATTAACTGCTTATGTTCACTCCAATTAGGATCTCTGAAGTCGCTGAAGTGGGAATCCTTATGGGTGATTTTAGGCACTTACAAGCAGGGAATTAGTATGTGGCTGGTCTTTTACAGTCTGAATTGCTGAAATGCTCTGCCCCTGTATGATCAATCATTTTGCTACAGAGAAAAAAAAGGCACACTTTCTTCTCCCTCACTGAAATGTGTAAGTAGTTGATTGTATAGTTGCCCTGGGGTTTAGTGTTCTTCAAAAGAACAAAACATTGGGGCACAGTTATTGTATAGGAAATAATACACCCACCTACTTTCCTCAAGGATTGCATGTTGCCTGTACTGAATGTGTATTATTATTTACAAACACCAGTGTATTCTGACTATGTGTTTCCATTGCATTACTCACATTCTAAATTCATTGTGTATGATAATGTACTTAGGGATGCCATCTTTTAAGACTGCAATCAGATGGATCCTATCAGAAAGTTGGGAAAAGAAAGTCTCGTTTTCAAAATAATCTTTGAGAAGTGCTGGAAAGGTATGTAATCCCTGCTGCGTAAGTGGGGATCAAGGGTAAATGCTTGAAATACAGAAAATTTAAAGTACAGGAAGACCATAGGAATTAGCACTCTCATCAGGTGCTAAGAGTGGAAATCAGCATTAGATCACTAACTTGAGATACGTCCAGTGTGTGGGTGGATAGTGGCTGCTACAAGAGGATGTTTCTAGGTGTAACACAGAGCAAATGTGAATCCCATTTCCATTTGTGACTGGAGCTGGACAGTACAAATGTACTTAAAACTATATGTAAAATGTGTATATTCAGAGTTCAGAAGCTGCCTAGGGTGAATATGATCATTTATATCTTGCTTGATCCCACAATTTGCTGTAGCACTACTATGTGCCATAGCACTATATGTACCGTAGCACTACTACTACTGCTTTGTCTTTAGCTCTGCCAGTCAGAGCATTTGCATCTTACAGGTGGTATTTCTGTATTGCATTCATTACACTGCTCTTTGTTGTAAACTGAGAGCTACCTGGATTTTTTCTTGCCTGGGAATCTCTAAGCACAGTGTAGTTAATTAGTTTAAGACTTTAGGACATGTTCTTTGGAGTCCCTTAAAAATAAATAATACTTTGTCTATTTGTATTACATTTGATAGCAGCAAAACGAGAACTAGCACTTTTTTTTTTTCATTATCATGATAAAGGTCAATTTAAAAAAAAAAAGAAACTTCAAAGTTCCTTTCAGAGACCCCCAATCCAAATGTATTTATGTTTTATGGCAGGTGTTTCAGCAATTATTACTAATTGGAAAATTAGATGCCGTTGCTATAGCAGCATCTTTCTGCACTAATTGGTTTTGGCACATTTTAACTAGCGCTAGCTCAGCTAAACACAAAGCTATTCAAATGAGATAAGTGAAAGTTTGTATGGAAATGGTGAACCAGTGCTGCAAGTCACTACCTGAACCTTCCACCTCTTGGTCCTGAGCACGGACCAGATTCTCTGTGGGAGAACAAGCAAGATCTTGGTTGCCTCATTCGCATTAGTAAGGTAGAAGAAAACAGGAAATTCGTGACATTCTAAGCTACAGTTCTTCAATCCTGATTCTTCATTTCTATTTTAACTGTATTGGTTTCTGCAGGGTCAACAAACTCACGTGATTTTCCTTTTCAGACTGTCTTGCTACTGGCTCAACTGCCTCTCCAGTTGCAAGTATATCGTTGCTTAGATTTGGGTGGGTGATGTGTTTCTTTGCTGATCTCGAAAACCTTTGAACTCATCTTTCCTTGACCTTTCTTGTGCTTTTTCCTTTGGTTCCAGCAGTAAATATTTGTTGTGGCTTTGGTCATTGAAGTTACCTCCATGTACAATGTAACATTTGTTTTCTAGGCAGTTTACATTTCTATTTGAGTATCTCTTTGCATGTGCCTCATAGTAGGATGGAGCTCCACTGACATGCTGCAAACTGTGGGATTTTCATACTTTAAGTACGTTATTCCCTTATTGAACTTTGAGAGATAGAGCTTGCTATGTAAAATTCTTTTTCTTTTTTTTCACCTTCTCTAACTCTCCTAGATTTTGTGAACATTTTGAAGTCTTGGAGGTTGGTAGAATTTGTGAACAATTGTTTCAAATCTACTTGCTTCCTCCTACCCCATCCCTACATTCTAGAGGGCCGTCCCATCCACCCTTCCTTCTCTTGTAGGTACCATGTGAAGGGGAGAGAACAGTTGCTTGATATTAACTACGGTTCAAGTCTTATCTCTTCACCATTTATTCTCTGCGTTTTCTCTGTCGGAGTCTTTTTGAATTCTGAAAATTAATTTGAAGAGCTTCTCAAAACAAGGATAGTATAAAGTATTTCCTACTCTATGTCTGACTCAGGAAGGCATAGTGGAGGTGTGAGTGTACACCGTATAGTCTGTTGGAGAAAAAGAAGATTCCTGTTTTGTAGGTTGCATGAGCTACATTGAGAGGTCTTGTGTGTGTGTTCACAAATAATTTAAGTAATTCAAAGTACAGTTAGAGCCATGCCTCTTTTCCCTTCAAGCTCATTACGTGGTTGTTTGCCAAAATATTGAAGTGCTGTGTACCATAAATGTTAATAATTTTTCATTCTCAAGTATGTTTCTTAGTGAGTAGTGAAATAAACCATTTTGATGATATGAGTTCAACTTCAAAAAAGGCAATTCTATAAAGAAGGGATTTCTATTTGAAGGTGCATCATTTGGGCATTAGATAATGTTTATGAGGTTTTGATTTCTAAATGTGACATTAATGACTGTTAGTCATGCCTTGGCACCTTTTAAAATAGCTTTTGCAGTTATAATTTTTTTTTGTTTGTTTATAGTAGTAAACTCTTGTTTTAATGAGATGCGCAGTGATAAGAAGTAATCAGAGGTACAAGTTCCTTCATGGAATGACAAATACACCATTGGTACTATAATGAGAAAGTCTGAGTTCTGAGGCATAGAGAATATTCAAAGTTAAAGGATGATTTGGTTTTTTTCTTTCATCTCCCTTTATATATCAGTTTAAATGCTTGCTAATTTGGGAGACAGAAAAAAATGCCCTGAACCGCCAGAGAAGTTGCTGCATGTATACTTCATGCTTCTATAGTAGATATTCTCTAATAAAAGGAGAGGGAAGAGATTTTGAAAACCCATGTTGGTTGTTGTGACACTCATTCTAGGACAATTTTGTTTGTCTTCCTTAGTTCTTAATAGCTGGTGTCCTTTCTTTGACTGTAGCATAGCCTTAAGGCTATTTAAAAAGAAAGAAAGAAAAAACACCTCAAAATAAAATAATAAGGAAAAGTCAAGGTGACTCTCATCTGTTATATAGAAAACAAACAGATGTTACTCTCATTTTTGTGGTACTTCTGAAAACTGCTATTGTATCAAATCCCACGTGCATGTATATGTGTAACTAACACTCCTCTCACAAAAAAACCCCACCTTTGTAATATCTTGCTTTCTCATTCAGGTTTGAATTCGACTGTGTTTAATAACCTTTTTTCCAATAGTTACTCTTTTTTTCTTATCTAATCTCATCTGTTTTGTAGTAGAGTTATACCTGTGATTTGGGAAATTATGAAATTTCAGTTAGAAGACTAGACACAGCTTGAATGTACCTCCAGAAGCACAAAGTTTTAATCAAATGACAAGTGCAAAGATTGCCAAACCTCCACCTAAAATGTCTTCAGCAGTTTGGAATTCAAAGTAGAAATGTCACCTGCCTTTTTTTCAGTCGTATTTTGACCTACATTTATTAGAAGGAATTTCCACACAGCTGGTAGCATACCTACATGCTGTAGCTGTGATCTTCTTGGCTTTGGCATTTTTATTGACTCTAAGAAGATAAGGAGATTCTTAGTCCATCCCCTCTTCCCAGGCTTCTTCTGTTTCTTCTTTTTTTTTGTCCCTACCCACCTATCATTTTCTTTTGTTTCATGCCTCATTAATAAATCTTAGTAAAATAGATACTTTGTTTTCTTCATATCCTACCATCCATTCAGTAAAAAGTTAGAATTCATTGTGGTATATGCACTACCAGTAAATCTGATAATAGTAGTGAATTTTAATACATCAAGTGATAAAAAGACTTTTCCATTTTGCAACTGAGTAAAAAATTTAGTTCAATTGCAGAGTGTGGGAAGGAAGAAATGTTTTGTGCCAAATTAGGTTTTGTTGTGCCACACGTGCTTTGTGTGAAGCATGTAGCATTGTATTCTTAGGGAAGTATGCATTAACAAGGTATCAGGGAATCTGACAAGCAACAAAGGCAAGGGACTGAGCTGCAATTCAGAATGTTTTAATGTAGTTACAAGGCATTCACTTGTTTTGAAAATGCTTTGGTATAAGAGGTTGGAAAAAATAATGTTCAACTGATTATTTCTAGATGAATGCTGAGGAAGGGACAGGCTTAAATGGAATAGAGAGTGTTTCTGAAAGGTATGCCAGCCTTCACACTGAAGGAAGTATAAAATCAAGCAGCAACAAAAATATGCATAGTAATAGCAGCACACAGGTTCATAACAGCAATTCCCTGCAGCTGTGTGTAAGGTTGTATTGTGGGGGTTTTTTTGCAATAAATTCCTTAAGCAGCTAGGATGCTATTGAAACACTATGCTAAAAGGCTTCTGTAAAAAGCTGATGGGTAACCCTGTATTAAAAAGAATGGTTTGGGTTGGAAGTTATCGTTAAAGGTCATCTGGTCTAGCCTCCCTCCAGTGAGCAAGGATATCTCCAACTAGATCAGGTTGCTCAGAACCCCATCCGACCTGGCCTAGAATATTTCCAGGGATGGGACATCCACCACCTCTCTGGGCAACCTGTCCCACTGTTTCACCACCCTCACTGTAAAAAAACTTGACCTTCCTTCAGTTTAAAACCATTACCCCTTCTCCTATTGTAGCAAGTCCTGCTGCAATCTGTCCCCATCTTTGTTGTAGGTCCTCCTTAGATACTAAAAGGCTGCTTATCTGCAGACTTCTCTAGGCTAAACAACCCCAACTCTCTCAGCCTTTCCTCATAAGAGAAATGCTCCAGACCTCTAATCATCTTTGTTACCCTCGTCTGAACCTGCTCCATCAGATCCATGTCTTTCCTGTGCTGGGGACCTCAGAGATGGACACAGCACTGCAGGTGGGCTCTCATGAGAGCAGAGTAGAGGGATGGAATCACTTCCCCTCGACCTGCTGCCCACGCTGCTTTTGATGCAGCCCAAAACATGATTGGCTTTCTGGGCTGCAGGTGCACATTTCTGGGTCATGTCCAGCCTCTCATCCACCAGCATTCCCAAGTCCTTCCTGGCAGGGCGGCTCTGGATTTGTTTATCCCTCAGCCTGTGTTGATACTGGGGCTTGCCCTGACCCAGCTGCAGCACCTTACACTTGACCTTGTTGAAATTATTGAGATTCCCATGGATCCACTTCTTGAGTGGATGGCATCCCATCCTTCAGGTGTCAACTGCACCACTCAGTTTGGTGTCATCTGCAAATTTGCTGAGGGTGCACTCTATCCCACTGTCTGTGTCATTGATGAAGATAATAAACAGTACTGGTCCCAGTAGACCCCTGAGCGACACCACTCATCACTGATCTGCATCTGGACATGCCAAAAAAGGTAAAATACTGTATTGCTCAGGTGAGCATAGGTCAAATTAATTCATATATATGAAACAAACAGAAGAAACAGTCAGCAGAGCTAAATCTAATAGCAAACTTCCATGATTGTCCATTTGTTCAACAGAGAATCATATTTTATTGAACCAAATCAAAATCTCAGATGCTGAAAAAGGTTGAGCAAAGCATGAGCACATCAATTAGACTGTGGCTTAGATATGAGAATTGTAAAAATATTTGTGGTTTCAATTTGCCTGCTGGGATTTTTATAATTATTATTATTTGTAAGGATTAACTGGCAAATTATAGATTCTGGAAACAAAAAAGAAAGATTTTCTTTTTACAGGAAAAGAATAGACATGAAAGATAATTGTCTTCAGGAACTGAGAAATTAAATATTTCCTACCAGGCAGTTGGAAATCAAATTTGAGAGCTTGATACACTGCCTGTAAAATAAAAATCAAAATGAGACGTATCCAGAATCATGTCCCTTTTCTTTTGTAGTATGTGTTTTATTTATATTTTAATTTGGTTTTGTAAAGAAGCTAAATCAACAATCTGAAAACAGGTCTTCTGCTTGAAGGTGATACAAATTAACATACATCTCAGCAATAAAATCTTTCTCCAATAACAGTTTGCTTCAGCTTTGGGCATAAGAGAAGTGATTGTGTCCAATCAATTTTTTTATTTTTTTTCTACCAAGGATGATAATGTTTTCTCCCTCCCTGCCTCTCTCATCCCCACCCCCCTGCAGTAGTGCTTTGTTGTAATGTGAAGATTTACCAGTTAGGTCCAGGACAATTAACACTTGGGCCATCAAGCATTAATCCAATGACAATTGCTTTCATACTGACTGAGAGAGTTCATCATCTAATAACCATTCCTTTCCTTTCTTGACAGTCAGTCACCTTTTTCATGTGTATACTCATATGATTCATTTATAGATATGTATTTTTGAACTATAATCCTCACTTTCCTAATAGAGCCATCAAATTAGTTTAAAAGCTCATGCTATTTGTAATAATGAGTTATTGGTGTTAGCTACTTATATTATTTGTTACAAATAAAATTAAATTAATTGAATCAAACAGGAGCTTTTACAAATATTCTCCTACCACTTGTGGATTGTGAGTATCTGCCTTCATGTGGACAACTAATATATACAGAGAGCGCTGCATACAGTATTTGAGCTTACACAAGAAGAAAATACTTTGGGATAGCAATGACTTCCACTGACTTTTGGTCAGGCCTGTAATGTAATCACATCAAAACTGGCACTGGTAATCACACTCTTGGTGATTTGTACAAGCTTGATATTCACCCCTTAAAAACAGGAAAATGAGTTTGGATTGCTGGGGTATGTCAAACAGGGACAATTACAGGAAATAGTATAGAGAACTGTGGAAATATTTATTTAATGTAGCAAAGCAAACATTGCAGTTCTACACTTTCTCAGTGAATATGGGACTAGATTTGCAGTTTGCAATAGGGAGAGAAGTCCAGATTTCACATGTTGTTGTTGTGGTTTAATCACAGATAGCAACCAAGTACCACACAGCCATTCACTCACTTTCACACCAGCAGGATCAGGGAGAGAATCAGAAGAGTAAAAGCTAGAAAACTCCGAGGTTAAAAAACCATCTCTATATTATCATCACTGTCTTTAGTGCAAATCCAAAAAGTAACCCAATACTAGCCATTGTGAAGAAAATTGACTCTACCCTAGCCAGTACCAGCGCAGTTGTTCATTGTTACATATTTCTTTTTAGCATTACCACTGTTTTTTATGAAACCACAGGAGGCTATTTTTAGAAATAAATGAGCTATAGTGAAAATATGAGCTGAAAAGGTAGCTGTAAATGTGTGCTTCAGCATTAGGTTCTGATTAAATTAAAATTGGAATTTGGATCCCTAGGCATTCAGTTAAGCTTTGTACAAACATTTACTGCAGTGTTATGTTCTGATCTAGATATAATCATCCAATGGTCTTTACCCTTTTCTCTATTGAATTTTTAATTTACAGGTGGTTAAGTCAAAATTCATTGCTGACACCTGGCTTTGAGCAGGAGGGGAAACTACATGACCAGCAAAGATCTCTTCCAATTAGAATGGTGCAGATTGTGTAATAATCAATCAATAGGATGTGGATATATCTATACCATATGCATTTTTGAATTGGTTCTAGAAGCACTTTGCATGCATATGTATATATCTGAATTCAGTTGTGTAGGCAAAAGCAACAACAGCTAGAAATGAGAAGTGAAAATAACTTCACAAACAAAATCATTTGATTTTTTGCCTCCCTTTGAATCCAATGAAGAAATTTTCCTATGGTTGATGCTGGGAGTAATTCAGGGCTAAATAAGGCCAGTCTTAAAACAAAACAAAACAAACGCCAAAAAAACTTTGCAGAGCTGGATATCATGGTTATGAACCAGGTACAAGACAAAAAGTGGCCATTAGTGGAAAACTTAGTTCAGGTAAGAGGACCTAAATACATGAGATCACCCTCAATCAGACTTTCAGCAGAAGGGTGGCTTTTGACAGGAGGAAGGGGCTGAGGAGAGTGAGAGAAGGGGTGGAAGTTGCCCAGCATTTTCAGTCTGAATTTCCCATGCACAGCCCTAAAATAGAACTAAATGAAAGATGTCTTAGGCAACAGTGCCTAAGAGACCTGTAAGACCAAGTTCGTGAAAGACTTAAATGAGCAAAGCAGGGTAGCTTTAAAACAACTTGTATAAAACGGAAGGCAGGGATAGCAAAATTCAAGTTCCCTTAAGTCAAGTCTCCTGAGAAGAGAAAGAATTGGGAGATCAAAGTGAATAAGAAATTAATGTAACATAACATCTAAAGTGTGAATGAGAAGTCTGCAAATGAGTTAATATTTTCTGATTTCATTTTTTTACCATATTCACAAAACATTTTCTTTAAATGTAAGAACAGTGTTTCAGCAGATGTTGAGGCATGCAAGGATTCACAATTTATAAGAAATTTCCACCTAAGCGATTTGAGCAGGTTTTTGTTGCCAGTAAGAGAGTTACAAGGAAGCATTCAATTAACAGAGGGAAGCTGGCTGTACAGGAATATCACTTGGATTATCCATTTGAAACGTGTATCCTATTGCTATCACATAAGGGACTGTAAGTACCCAGAAAGACTGTTACTGCCTTGTCTGATTGTATCTAGAGCTAACCTAGTATGTATAGGTTGGCCTTATGAGATTGCAAACCGAAAACTGGTGTGAAAGTGTATTTTAAGATATTTCACTTATATATGGAAGCAGATTGCTGAAAAGTGCATGTAAATGTTGATTCAGAGTCGAAAATGTGCCAAGAGACTGTTAGTAAAATATTTACTGATAACTTTAAGATGGAAATACGTCTTCCTTATTGAGCTATAGCTTCAGTTTGGAGTGTATTTGGAGGAGGAACATATTTATATTAATCTGTCTATAGACTATGGAGCCACATTGGCTCTTGGGGCTATTTTCTTTTAGTAGTTTTATTCATGCTTGGCATAGCTTTCAAAAAAGTGAAAATGGATTGTGTGCTATCATCTTCAATTGCACATAGATTTAAATATTTTGGAGTTTTATGAAGGCCTTATTTTAGGCCACTATAGGAACAAACCATTTTTTTCTTATTACTCTGTTTAAGGTAAAATACATTGCAATGTGAAATTTAATAAAGGAAAAAGGCACAAATGATAAGCAGTTTGTCATCAGAGGGAATGTAAAGACTGTATGTTGTCCATTATTAAAGTTGGATAATGCTATAAAAGACATTAAGTTGAAAACAATTGTTCGTGAAAAGTAGTGGAGGGTTTTACTTGCTTGGGCTTTTTTTTTAGTGTTTTCAAATTCTATCTTTCTAAAAGGAAAAAGAACTCTTGTTCTGCTTGAGTTTTGCTATAAAGCCTATGTCTCCCTGCTTTGACTATGGTTTTTCATTTATATTTATGCAGATGATTTTTCTTCCAAAGTGTCAAGCTTTCCACCTCTCTGTATTCAACTTGTCAAAATGAGCCTGAAGGATGGATGGTTTCTACATAAGTCGAAGTGGTCTTAGCACTTAAAATTTTAAATGGGATTTATTTTTTTTTTTTTTAATTTTAAATGGGAAGTTTTTAAAATGAGCAGTTGAGTGAAGGCTTGAAATTCAAGTAGAAAACAGGGCAAAGCTATCCTAACTAACATAGTCCTATTGAATCAGCTATGTAATACAAGTGTAAGCTGTCACGCCGAAGCACATCTTACCATTTTAACATTTGCCCTCTTTGTGAAAGAAATATATTCTGCTCTTACAAGAGAACGTGGGAGTGATGTAGCAAGTTCTTCTGTCTCTAGGAAATCTTATGTATTGTTGATAGTATGTCATCATGTATTGATGTGGAATTATCTTTCAGAACGCCTGTGAGATCAGCTGAACCTTTTTTTATGTGGTCATAACTAAGACTTCAGAATAGCCTGTCTTTTAAAAGACTGTGCTTTTTATTCTTAGTGGTGCTCTGAAACATTCTGAGATATCGGTCTGGTTTCTGTAGTGAGAAGAATATTTGAAGTTCATGTCAAAGTATTATGTGCTTTGTCTAGGAAAATGTTGTATATCGTGAGTTAGGCTCTTTTAAAATTATAACATGAAGTTGAAGTTGTTTTGAGGTTTTGGGTTGTTTTGCAGGAGCAGAGGGTGATTGGGGGTTTTTTGTGTGTTTTTTTTTTTTAATCTGCCTTTTAAACCATGTAATAGGTGGATTTGTGCTCTAACAGAATAGAGGGCCCTTGGAAAAGCATTCATTTGACGGGTAGTGAGCTCTTCTGTTTATTTCTGGCATTGACTGGTCTGTTGTTAATACACATCTTTGTGGCGATTCCTCATAGAAAGTGACAAAAAAAGAACAGCAATATTTGTGTAGTTATTCTGCAGAGGGGGTATTCAGTTGAATTGATTTGATCATTTCATATATTGCAGTACTGAGGCTTCCGATTTGCTCAAGGTGAACCCAGAGGACTTTGGTTGCTGTATTAAGTTAATAACAGGTGAAATCATAACTTTGGAGTTCAGTTAGATATAGGAAACACATGCAGTTGATAAAGTATTTTTATTGAAAAGCTTCCTTTGAAAGCAAGCTAATACATACTTGGATGTTTTGCTTTGTTGAATAGGTTGCATTATGAACCCTTTTCATTTGAACTTCCTTGCTGCTGTTGTCCCAGAATAGCTATAGTCATAAATATTTAGACTGTTTGGTGTTTGTAGTCATTACTTTAAAAAGTTGACAGTGACTGGTTTTGTTCAATGCGGGGATGTGAGAAATAAAACAGCTGTGGGAACTAAATGCCAGATTCTCTTGCAGAGTTCATTGGAGTTTTCAGCGAATACTTAACTGTGACTTCTGACAGAAACTGTGTCATACTCTCACCTTGACAAGATTAAAAATTGATAGTGTTTTCAAAAAGAACTGAGTTTTGTGATGTTCTGATTGCATTTCTGAAAGCTAAGTGAAAAGAAATTAGAAATGACTGACTGAAGGAATGTAAACGGAACAACTGTGTATCTGCTTGTCTGGTGCATAAAATCCACATTCATTTTAGGGCTGTCTTGGGTAATCAAACATTCCTGCATTAAAAATGAGGGGATGCTGAGGATATGTTATATGGAGGCAGAAAAGCTAAAATAAAAGTCTCTCTTATTTTTCTCTTTTGAGGAACAGAGACTGTGGCACCAAATTACATGGCAAAGGAACATACAGAAAAATTAGTCTGTGCCCTGCTTCACAGGGAACACAACTTCTAAGGAATCTATCCTAAGCTCGAGTTAACTAGCTGATTAGTCCTTAGTTCAGCATCTGGTGCTATGGTAAATATTAAATAAATTAGTCTGATTGCATAGAATACTTAAGCTTCTCTGGCCCTCCCAGACAAACAATCACTTCAGACTGAAATCTCAATATATTTTGTGACACAGGCTATAAGATGTAGGCAGGAATCAAGACCTGAGCAGATGTATTTTCTTTTCATACTGTGTTCGTTTGCAAAGCAGTCCTAAAAATTGTGTTTCCCTCACTGGCCTTTTGAATAGGCCAGATGTTATAAATGAGGCATCCTGGCATCTTCACTTTTAGCTTACAGATCTGGATGGATTCCTGAGCTCTGACTTTTCAGGTACTGAAAGCTGTTTTCTCCTCACACGCATATTTAAAAGTGAAATTTAGGGGCTGTCCATTTTTAAACCTTCCCTCCAGATAGTCTCTGTTCACAAAGAGTGACTTTTTTCAGTTTCCTTACCTGGGCATGTTAATTGGCTGCTGATGAAGTGTATGTCACTCCACTCACTGGACTATTTTGGTATTTGTTGGAAGAATAATGTGTGTTGCAATATCAAGAATATAATTTTTAAAATCTATTTCATGTGAAATGAATTAGCAAAGAGAGATTTATTTATGCATGTTAAGTTCTTTAGAACTAATTGAAGTGGTTAAGAAAGGTGTAATCATCATGAAAACTGCTTTCCTGCTTCTCATAAATGGCAACCTGACTTGCTGGCATTTTAGCAATGAGTTGATACAGGCAGAGGGATCAACCAAAAAAAAACCCGTTTTTGCACAGTGATCTGGGATGTTGATTCTGTACCTCTGTTCTGTGCATTTACATGATAAAGGTATAAAAGATGCTATTGTTAACATGTTTTATGTACCCTTGAAAGAACCTCAGAACACTCTAAATCAAAATGAGTTATATACCTTAAAATGTATGAAAATCAGAGTCATGGTGAACTTCATGCATGCATGCAACTGTATTTAAAGAGTAATCGAAATTCAAGGTATATACTGAGAAGAGTATTTTGAGAGATGCTATTCAGTAAGTGATCTCTTAGTTAAAATTATGCAGCAAAAAGATAAGGAAGAGTTACCCCCTTAGAAGCTTCAGATGCTAACGTTTATAAAGCATTAACTTAGTAACTACAAGGTAATTAGTAATCTAAAATGCCTCTATATTATTGATAGCATTATCCCTTTGTAAGACTCTACATATCTGTGAATCACAGGGCACTTGGAAAACTTAATAAAGTATTTAGTATGAAGTGATCATGGAAGCCTAGACACTTTCAGGATTACATGTTATACCACATAGAGAGGACAGAAAGAAAGTTACATGTAACTGGAACTGTTGAACTACCATGAGTTCTAGCAGAGCCTGAATTTTCTGCAAACCTGAAACTTGGCTTAGTTTTGAAAAACTATTTATTATTGTGCCAGATGATACTGAAGGATAACATTTATTTCTGGAGTATGTGAAAAGCAAAGGAAGGCCTGGTTAAAAGATAAATATCTTTTCCCCTGAGAAGGCAAATTACTCTGGAAATCAAAAATATTAAAAAGTAGTGCATTAAAATTCATTGGCATCTTGCTTTTCAAAGTAGCATTATGTAATTAGAAATACATAATTTGTGTCAGTAGTGATAATAATAATCAGCAATCAATAATTAAATTCCCAGTTCTTTGGTGGATGGATTTGTATAAGTTGAGGCTGTGTAAATGTTTTCTATTTGATTAATGGCTGGGGAAAATGTACATGCTACACATTAAAAGTACAGGAAAAACAAGAAAACTACTGGCTAAATAAGCAAGTAGTCATTTAACCATTATCAGACCAATTTACTGTGTGCTTTTTGGTTTTTATATGATTTCACAGATCATTTTAATGTTTTTAAATGATGAACTGAAAACTTACTTTTAGTACACAGTACCACTGTGTACCTCAGCTTTTCTAGAAAGCCTTTAGGCAAAACAGGATAACATATAGTTGGGAGAATGGGGAGATTGTGGTGCTGCCGTTATGCAATGTGTGTTCTTCAGCATTTCTAGCTTTGCTGTAGATAAATTTCCTTAGTATTTCAAATAACTGTATTTTGTTTTTGAAAGACTTAAGGGAGCACTGGAAATAATAGGTAAAGCCTTAGCAGCCACTGAAGAAGTCATGTGAGTGCTAAGTGTATGATTGGATTTGGTACCCAAACCAACTTGCCCTTTGGCTACTATGAGATGTTAGCTGGTGATAAATGTGGACTTTGACAGTGCTGAAATAACCCCAGAAATAACTGTGGCATTCGGGGATAGTGCACTTGCAGGGCACTTGCCTGCCTTGGAGGAAAAGGCTTTGAACACACTGCCTGTTTTCCCTATTTTCCTGGTAAGTAGGAGAGCTTACTGCCTTTTCCTGGCAGCCTTGCAACCTTGAAAACAAGAGATGCAGATACTGATGTTTTTGCTGCCCTAACACAAGTTAACCCCGGCTTGCCCTCTTGGCTACTTGTTGCAGTGACTGTGGCCTCTTACTACAGTTGCAGGAGGGAATTGTTCTTTGAGTGACAAGCTTGGGGCATAGTAAGACAAATGGTTTCTGCAGAGCTACCCAGCACTGCATGTGGCCACAGCATAGCAGTGTCACAGCCACGGTATCTAAAGTGAAGAATAATCATAATTATTTCATCATTATTCTGGTTTTCCTTTAAAAAAGGGATATGGGATCAGCGATGTAAAGATGGTTTTTCTGTTGCACTTTTTAGATATGCATATATATTCTTCACTTGTCCTAGCTAAAGGAAAATGGCATTTTACAAGACCTGAAAGAGCAAATTATCTTCAAGAACCAATGCCTAGTACTGTCTAAATGTCTGGTAAATCAGTTCCCAGCCTTGACTTCTAAGAGATGGTAGAAGTCAAATTGACTTCAAAGGAAGCCAAGCTCCACTCAAGTGTTATAAGTTTCAGGTGTTTGATCTTTTTTTTTTTTTTAAGGCAGTACTTGCAAACTAAATTTTACTGTAATTTAGTCACCCTTGACTACCCAGTCCAAATGATCAGAATGCTCTTTGACATTGGAAAGGAGGATGCAGTCTTGGACACACATTTAAAGCAGAGCTCTGCTTCATGGTCTAGATTCAGAATGAGACAACATAGTTTAAAAATGGTGCTTTTCAAATTTTATACACTAAAGTTTCTCTTTACCAAGTCATCCTCTTCCTTTCTGTTATTAGTTTGTTTTTATGGGATTGGTTTGTTGATTTTGGGGGTGAGCGGGCTGGTGTGCTGAGGGAGACTGTGGAAATAGGGGATCACGTTGGGAAGAGATTTGCCTACAGATCCTAACTGGTATGACTTGCTTGGTATTTGATTCATGGTTTGATTACATGCACAGTTGGTATTTCAGAGATGTGTGGTAATTGGTGGCATAATGCACAAAAGATGAAGCACTCTATCTACTGGAAGAGTATACTGTGTATATTGATCAGGCATTTAATAAAGCTGCTTCCTGTCAGCTGTCAAAAAACTGACCCAGTGAGGACATGTTGAAGAATTGTGGAGAGAAGATAAGGAGGAAGTGGCAAGAACCAAACAGTACTGCACTCACTCTCCTTCATACCTGTTTGAAATGTACTTTACCTTCAAACAGTGACAGTATCAGCTAAGACATTGATGTAATTGAGCCTTCTTATTATTGTAAAGAAATTCATATTAATATATACTCCATACGTTGTCCTTTTCATCAAATTTAATTTTTGACAAGTATGAGCATGCCTGTCTTAGGCTGATACTTTTTTTCCTGTCTTCTTTCTTTCTCTCTCTTTTTTCTCTTTTTGGTTCATTGTATTCACTGATGGGTGGATTACTCACAGAATGTTCTCCACTATAATTTATGTTTATCTGAAAGTAGGAACTGCAGTTCTTCAGTAATAACAAACTCTTCTATTTCGTTTCACTGCCTTCATTTTCTTCATGTCCTGTCATTTTTTTCATTTGCTGCTGCTGTTAATCTGACATCCTTTGCTCCAAAAAAAATGTGTTTTATTTACAGGGCACAGCATTTGGAAGTGCTCCTGTACCTTCTCGCAGGCAATTATGTGAGTCTCTTAAATTCCGCTCTGTGTTGTAAAGATGACTATGTGTTCATGTGCTGTAGCATGGCATGCCAATATAGAGTTAATGCCCTGAGGTCAATATTCAACCACTGGTGTTGTATATTGCCTGTAATGTGTTTGTAGCTAACAGCTTCTATTGACCCCTTCTTTATTTCTTTGTTGTGTTTTGTTCAACACATCATAAAATGGGGCTGCGCTGTGCACTATAGAGTTGCAAGAAGAGAAGAAAATACCATGATGACTCAAAGTCTGGAGGGGAATAAGAATAATATTATCAGATTACGTGTGCAGCATAGTGATGAGAAGCATTGTTAAAACTAAACAGACCCTTTTTCCTATTCTTCAAATTAGTCTCTCCATTGCGCAGACAAAAATAAAAAAATCTGGTCCTCAAAAAATGAAGAAATGGGAAATCAAACAACGTGGTGTAAGGCAGATGCTACTGAGATCAGCTATATTCCTTATAAGACTTTCCTTCTAATTAATTTGAAGAACAAGTCCATCTGCTGAGTTTAGGAGGAAAGGGAACTTTTAGAAAGGGATCTCATTCATCTTGTTTCCTTAAATCCATTGGAATTATTGATAATAAATAAAATTTCTCTTAAATTAAAATAAATTCCCCCTGCTGTCTACAAAAACCTGAGAAATCACAAACAAAGTGTGCTATATATTAAAAAAAAAAGAGAAAGGCTTGCATTCTAATTCAAGACGATCTCTCTGCTGCATTAATAGTGTTCGTGTGTGAGTGTGTATATTGAATATATAGATTCTCAGAATACCATCAGACTTTGAGATGAGGACTTTCTTACATTCCTTGAGTTATTTCTGTCTTTCTCCTCCTACCTTGAGTTAATGTCCATACTAAAGACATTGGTGTCTTCCATATGCACATAATAAGCTACAACCATGCACTGCATTATTATAATTACTGTGCACTGCATCACACTGCTGAATGTCAAATAGATTCATTACAATATAACATTACAGGCTTATTCATAAAATACAGTGCAGTTTGAACGATGCTTCATTGTTGGCAGTCTTGAAACATGTTGCTTGCATAAATTCACTGGTGCTGCTCTTGTGTATTCCTAGGAAAACATATGGCATTTGTCTATGAGTGTGGGTCTTGCAAAAGTAACAAAAAATATGATCTGTATATGACTGTCCTTTCTTTTGTGCAATTATCTAAGATGTTCCTATTCTACTGGGTATATCTAAGGGAAGTAAAAAATATCAAGATGTAACACTCTTCATGAAATATAATTGTACTCCTGTTACAGTTATTTAAGGTATGGTGGAAAGAATTAATATTCTCATTGAGTCCTTCAGAAAAACAGTGCTGGAGTTATTTTTATCCAATATGTATGTCACTTAGCAGTCTGCTAAAATGAAAATTCAAATTTCTGCCTGGCTTACTCTCACTTAAATTAATCCTGCTACTGATTTTTATGATTAACAACATCACTGAAGACTTTGGAAACACACTGAAACAATAACATGCTTTAACATACTCAGTACTATATAATCAGCACTGTACATCGTTGACAGCTTCCTTTCTTAAATGGAGCCCCTGTTTGAGGTGAATGATTAAGTATCATGTGATGAAGTGTCTGGGATTTGAACATAAGAAAAAGTGTGGGAAGGGAAGAAAATGTTTTATCTGGCAAAGATAGGTTAAAAATTTGGGTAACAAAATGGAGTTGCAGAACTCTGAAGTAGGCAGAGGAATGGATAATGGTCGGGTTAAATATGTGGATGAGTAGGCTGGAAGAAGTGGTCAGAATCTCCGTGCTTAGTTGATGAAAAGACAGTAAAAGTAACATCGCTGAAATGGTGAGATGTGAGAAGTAAGTTTAAAACAGCATTTATAGAATGTGTCAGTGGCTTTACTGTGAAACAAATGGAAGCAAAAACCCCATGTAAATAAGGGAATCCATAACATCCAGGGGAATTATTTCATCCGGCTTTTTTCTGCTTTTTTTGTGTTCTGGAAGGCAAAGATTTTATGGAACTATGAATATTTTGTGGTAAAGTTCTAACAGGAAGGTGGAATTATAGCTTGAACATCCTAAGATTGTCTTCTAGACATTGGTGGTCTTTGTTTTTTCCTGGTCCTTACAAAGCATTGAATGCTATTCTTGATCACGTACAGAAATGAATGGGAAAAGAGGTTGTCTGGGAATCCAGAGCAGCAATGCTACTGGATGAGTACTGTGTCCTATCATATAGAAACTGAAAGGTAGCAGAAATGTTTTTTTCCAGATGGTGTGACCCGTGATCCTACAGTAACTCTACTGCAATGGAAGAGGCAAGATTAATTTGATCTCAGTTCATGCGAGATGTTTTAGACTACAGGGCACTTGTGGGTGCTTCACCTCCAGAGTGAGCAGGGTTGGCTCAGTGGTGGTGTTGCAAGTCACCGAGAAGTCACAGACCTCTGGGCATCCAAAGCTGAACTAAACGTTGAGTGGCATCTGTGCTAATTCTGTGTTACCACCTTTCCTTATGTAGTCCAGGGTCCAGAGATGCTGCTGGGGAAATGTGGCAAAGTAGTGAGTGGTCGAGACTTAAGATGATGTTTATATAACATTTTAAAGTAAAAAAACCTCTACTCAAAGGGCATTTTAACTCTGGCTATAAACTATGAGACTCCTTATGAGTGTAAGGGTAGCTAATAAATTCCAATACGGGAGTTAAGGCTCCTTTCCACAAGATAGAAACTTGCTTTCTGAAATTGAATAGGTTGCAACTTTGTTTCTGTTTTACAATAAAGACACCAACAGAAGTGGAAGAAAAGGACCATACAATCCAAACTGATCAAAAGGTATGAGATAATCTGTAATTAGCAAGAAAATAAGATGCAAAGGCATCTTATGGGGATGGGCATAGGATGGGGAGTCCAAAGTGAATACAGGAGTGTAATGATAGCTGTATGACACAGCTTTGGGTCATTGGAATACTGCTGACCTAAAGGCAAAACACAGATTTACAAAATACAGTTATGACCTAATAAAATTTTGTATAAAAATAAAATGCAGCTGCAGATTTTTTGGCAGAATTGTGATATAGTCACCCTAGGGTGAAAAAGGCTCTCATATTTTCTTCTGTCACTTGTCTCTTACATAGAGTAGAAGCACAAATACACCAATGAAATACATAACGAAAACACCACAATGCCAAAAACACACATGTTCATTGCAAGATTTCCTTCAAACTGCACTTTTGTCCTGCAAAAGTTCATGTTGGAGTCAGGGTTTTAGGTTTATATCCTGTGTTAAAGCATAGTGGATCGTGCACCAGAAGGCAAAGCTTTTACTTTTTTATACCTGTGGTATTTTTTATAAAGACTTTATGCCAAACATTTTCCTTATTTAGCCTGAAATGTCCTCAAACTGCAAGTAATTGCCAATTGAAGGTGACAGTAGGTAGTACTTTTTAAGAAAATGTATTCTCATTTACATGTAATTTGGAAATGAAAAATACTTACCTGTTTTGATTAGCACTATTTAGAAGAAGAAATCAATGGGCAGAAATAGCATAGAAAGAACCATGCTACAATAGACATTCTTGAAACAGAGAAGGATCACAACAAAAATAATATGGTTATGTGGTACCTGACAATCAACTTTACAGACAGAAAAAATGGATCAATGGACACTTGGAATAGCCATGTTATATCCAGAGAATTTCATACCATCTAATGATAAGAAGAGTGCCAGAATTGAATGCAGCTAAACTAACCTTCTAGGCATGGAATTTCATACAATGAAGAATTTAAAATAAAATTACCTAACATCAAAATTAAAGGAAGTAGAGTCTTAGTTGGTTGATAAATGGCACTTTAATGTTGCAATCCCACAAACAAAGTTTAATTACTTGGGGCAAATATAAATACTTCAGAGTTTTAAATTCAGCTGTAGTGATTTTAATTACAGCAGAAAATATGTAGAATGGAAATTACAAGAGTTAAATTTCTAATGTAGATAGTTCACATGATGAAACACCTTAAATACTTGCCCACCATCAAGATATTTCAAAGCACTGGATGGCTTCTTTGGTCAACCAGAAGGAGAAAACAAGGAAATAAGATAAAATGCTGAGAAGTTAAGTATTTTATTGATTTATGGTGCATTGTGGAGGAAGAAACCTTTTTGAATTGAGTAGTTTTCTGATAAAGAGAAAAACCTAAGGTGGTAATGGTAAATGCATAAGTTATGAACAAAAATATTCACAATGTTTTATTTCAGAATTTTAATGAAAATCAAATTAATAGGCTAGCACACTAGTAAAAACATATTCTCTTATGAAAAAGTACTGGCAGTCACTTTCTTGTAGAGTTGATCAAAATATATGCAGACAAGATGTAAGTAAGTAGTAGTTTGGTTAAAACAATGCCTTAAAAATGCTTATTAAAAATACCTGCACGTTTGCAAAGTCATACCATACCAGGTATTTTCTCCAAAGGTTTATCTATCAGAATTCTCTTCTATGTATGATGAAAATTGTAAGCATAGGAAATAAATCAGTGTATTTTAAGCTTTATAAGGAAATTTCACCCTCACAGGAGGGTGCAAAATTCTCCCCCCAACTGTAAGCCAGATGGGAATTCTCCAGACTGGACATCTGACTAAGAAAATTCCTGATATCTTAATTTCACACAGTCACCGATTAACTGGGCATCTCTAAGCTGTGCAGATTGGAAAGCCCCAAGCTTCATGCAAATCTGAGCTATCAAAGGCTGTGCCTCTCTTAGTCAGGGAATCATTTAGGTTGGAAAAGATCCTTAAGATCAAGTCCAACCGTTAAGCTAACACTGCCAAGTCCACCACTAAACCGTGTCGCTAAGTGCCACGTCTTCATGTCTTTTCAATACCTGCAGGGATAGTGACTCCACCACTTTCCTGGGCAGCCTGTTCCAATGCTTGACCGTGATTTCAGTGAAGGAACTTTTCCTAATATCTAATCTAAACTTCCCCTGGAGCAACTTGATGCCATTTCCTCTCAATCCTGTCAATGTTACTTGAGAGAAGAGGCTGACCCTCACCTCACTACAGCGTCCTTTCAGGTAATTGTAGAGAGTGATGAGGCCCCCTTGAGCCATCTTTCCTCCAGGCAAAACAACCCCAGCTCCCTCAGCCACTCCTCATAAGACTTGTGCTCCAGACCCTTCACCAGCTTTGTTGCTCTTCTGTATAGTATTAGGTATATGTAGTATAACAGAAGCTGATCCAGAGAATAAAGTGACTGAGGTTGATGCGGTGGAGGAAAAGTTGTCTATATCTTAAAAATTATAATTGTGCAGCAATGAATCTGAGTAACTCAGTGTCTTAACTCAGTAGGACTGTGCACAAGTAAGATTTTTGTGAATTCAGGAACCTTGCTAACTGCAAGCTAATCCTGGATAGATTCTCTTTTCAAGATTTTGACTGAAGTTATGGTTTTGGAAGAGGTAAATTATGACTTCTTTTATTACCAGTTTTCTTATGGGAGGTGCTTAAATGTTTATAAGATATGTAGAGAAGTGAGGGAAAAAACAAACCCTCTTAATTACTGTAAAAGAAGTATGTTCTTAATTCTATAAAGGTTAGATTTATGCAAGTATGATGTCCATACATTCAATTACTGTCTAGGTAGAGCATAGAAATGTATCTGGGTAACTGTAAAAAACTTCCAGTCAGGTTTTAATGGAAGTAATTTACTTTCAAAAAATTAGCAGATAGTTTATTACAAATAATTTTAATTCTGTTTATTAGAAATAAATTATATAAATATTAATAATCCTTAGAATCTATTGTTTTACATATTCGGCTCATAAACCTTCATTGTACTATTTCTAAAAATGGTCTTATCTGACAATCACCTGCTAAATTTAATTTAAAAATTCATTACAAAATTATCCATTTAACTGAATATTCTTTTTGTCGCGTTTTTAAACTCAGTAACACGTTCTTAGTGACTTAGGCTTATTGTAATGTAATCACAAGTTACAGTCCTGCTAACTCCAGTAGAGGTAAGATCATGCTCTGTGTTTGCAAAATGATAAAATATATATATTCTGACAATTGTTTTGTTAATATATTATTATTTTTAAGTCATTCATTTGTGGGAGAGAATTCTAATTCCTTTAACAGCAGTTTCTGCTTTCATTCCTGTTTCTATGGAAACAAACATTAGCACAATGAAAGTTTTTAAAAAGTGATTGTTTGAAAACATTGGAGACTGGAGATTTCATTTAGCAAATTTGGAATCCACTCATAAAAGCCATAGAACTTAGATATAAAACAAAAATAAAAAGTTTTTATGTGACATCTTAACATGTGGGGGGTTTTTGTCTTTGTTTCTTCACTCCACGATTGTGAAGAATACTTTTTTAAAGAATACTGCTTTTTTAAAGAATACTGCTTTTTTAAATGAATTTTTAAAGAATACTGCTTTTATAAAACTCCCCAAGAGGAGTACTGTATGGAAGGATGTGGCTCTGTACCTAAGAACATTGAGGAATTTATAGAAATGAATTTTTTTATTCATCAGTTTGTGCTTGAAGAGTGAGAGTAGGACTGCTATGTACAGTGGTGTATTAAAAATCAGTTTTGTTTGCGCATCACACCTGAATAGGGGAGAAGAAAACAAATATGTTATTGCTATCTTATCATGGCATTGGCCATCTTGCTTGTCTTATCATTGAGCATGGAAAAAAAGCTATGATCATAATTTGATTAAAAACCAGATACTGTTTCCTGTTAAAATACAACAGCCCTTCAAAAACTTAATCTTTCATCATTGAAATAAATGTCCATCAGGTGAGATTCACCAAAATCAGACATAATCAGTTCTTCCTCTCCTGCTTTACATTCATGGACTGACTTGATTACATCTTAATCAAAGGAAAATAGAGCACAGAAGCCATGAACTTGAAGAATTGCTTATTGTGTTTGTTGTTTTCTGCTGCCATTATAGTGTGTAAAAATGAAATACATGGTTTTACACTTATTTTGAGAGTTAAAAGATACATATATTTTAAAGTAATTTCTGTATGAAATCCTTCAATATTCAGGGGGTTTTTAAGCTTTTTTTCCCCATGAAAATAAGCAGAAATGGCAGTTATGGGTCATAAATTACTGCTTGGCAGGTAAAAGGCATTAGGGAGAACTCAAGGAGGCTGTCGCAGCTGTGGAAGAGATTGCTCAGGTTATAAAATCTCCATCCTCAAATGTTTTCAAGACTTGACCAGTCAGAGGCATGACTGAGCTCACCTGGAGTTGGTGGTAGTTCCAAACAGGAGGCAGGGCAAGATGACCTCCAGAGGCCCATTCCAGCCAGTGCTTCTCTGAGTCTGTAATTTGGGAAGCACTGCTGTGAATAGAAAGAAGGGAAAAAATGTGCAGTCTTCGAAGCTGCATCTTTCTTTTGAGATTATTTTCTGTTTGCAAATTCATGTGCAGTTAATCTAAGAAACTTAAGCTACTAAATGGAGTAATTTATCTTTTTAAGTGGTTTTGTTTTCAAGTTTTTCAAATGAGATTAACTTTTCAAAGTGATGATACTTTTTTTTAATTCTAAAAATAAGGTTAATGCGGTAAATAATTCTTCAATTTAAGTAATATTTCATTTTAGGCCTTACAAAATATTTTTGATTGATCTGATCATTTTAATTCAGGCATAAAACTGAAGAGTCCCTTATTCACCTAACTTTATTATGAGTAATGAAATTGAATCTCTGATAGATCTCCGTTAGGAGTAAACTCAGAGATTCATTTATTCTGAATAAATTACCTCTCAAACTAATCCTATTTCCGATTAGTCAGTTATCTAAAATCTGACAGCAATTTTTTTTTTAAAGAACTATTTTTGAATTGTAATGAATTGTCAGTATGGGCATATGTTGGCTTATGCTTTGTCAGTGGAGTAATTTCCCTCATTCAGTACTTCTCTTTTGTCTGCTGTAATATTACTGCTGTTCCTGGACAAGTTTTTTCCACACCAAAAAAATCCTTCTCTTTCTCCAGATGACCATCCACTGTCTTATAGTAATTACAATAGTAGCGATGCATACTTTAAGATTGCCTGTTTTTAAATTTTGCTGTGAAAAACTTTTCCTACTAGCAGCTTAGCTGTTCGGTTGTTATAAATATTCTGTTGATCACATGGTTGTCAGATGTTTATATAAGGAAAGCATCAGGAAAATTAAGAAAAACATCTGCAAAAAATTGATGCCTTATCTCATTAATGAGAGTAGTAGAGTAGTAGAATACATAGCAATTCAAAATAAAGCCTCCAGTGAAAGAAACTGTGGTAGAGAAAGGATGCAATGGAATGAATGTCAACAGTGAACATTTCTACTCAGAAAATGTAAAAGTTGCGGCTTAAAGACTCTTACTCAGGACATTTGAGTGTCAGAGACTTAGTGGCTTCACATACCAGTCTTCTCATTGATGTTGGAACAGACTTGAGTGAAGCAGTCTCAGGCAGAATTTAAACTAAAGAACATATTTACCCATGTTTTTCTGATTTAGAGTATGTGCAGTCATGAAAAAAATGTTACTCCATGATGTGAGGTATTACAAAATCATTTCATGATGACTTACAGTCTAGACAGTTATATTTTAGTTACCTTGGGTGACACTTGGCATTTACAATTATGGAGACTGTATTTGCTTTTTGATTAATTATTGTAATAGATAGTGCTTTTCTCTTGTATGTAGTTAAATTAAAAACTATTGTACTCATTGTTTTGGTCAGTAGTTCCATCCTAAGAGTGTTAATGAAATTTGGGACTGCTGCAGTAGGTTATTTAAATTACTAAAAGGCTTAATAGGCAAGTCCATGTTAAAAAGTTTTCAAGCCGTTTCCATTAGCGTATATTAAACGGAGCGGAGAAATTCTGTGAGGCTCTGCTTGTTGCCATACTGCTATTTGTTGCATGTATGGCTAGAGATATGAATATGTTTTGCTTTGGCATAATTACAGTATAAAGGCTAAATAATGAACGATGCTATTTGTTGTCCTTCTGATACAGCTATTAAACCATTTAACAGTTTTCTATATCCATTGGATTGATTAAAAAATGCTGCCTTTAATCAACATGGCACGACTTTTTTTCCCAGATTTCCCATCTAAGACTTTGCAAGTGTGATTATTGCAATCACTTTTGCGTTTTATCACCAGTGGAAAAAGCAAACTGATAGACATTTTGCTGCAGATGGCTGAAGAGAGTTAAATGTTGGAATAAAAATATTCAGCATTTATCTATGCCACATAAGCTTGTGAATGCACCCTTTGCCGTTCTCTCCTTCACAGTCTTTACCTTTCTAGAGAGAAACTAGACAAATGATCTACTCTGTTTTTTTCCCATAAACACCATGGATTTTATATGCTTCATAGACCACTAATTAGAATTACTTGTTTTTAATGTGATGAAGCAAGACATTGCTAATGCTTGAATTATTTATGAGAATTTGTCAAGTTCACCCATAGGAACTATAAATACAACTAATGTGGTATGGTTTGCTAAAAACGACCATTTGGCATTGTGCAATTTTAAGTAGCAGTGTATATAATACTTTATATATCAACTCAGTTTATTCAAGCTCATTCCTCCTTCAGTTATGTTTCTAAGAAGATTTTCCTCCTTTTCATCCATTCATTTCTAACATCCACTGCTTTGCTTTTATAGAAAACTCAAGTCATTATTGTCATTTGGTCATACTGCTGAAGTTCAAACACACAGGAAGGGAATGAGAGGCTTTTATGTGCTTTGTTACAGTCATCTATTGTTGGGTAATAAATATCTGCTGAATGTTTTCTGGAAGCTATTTCAAGCATTTATTATAAGAAAATACAGTAAATGCAGTACAGAAAACCTTGTTAAGCTTTTCTATAAAGCAACCATAATTTTTATGTCCCTTCTCTTCAAAATGCTAATAATCACCTTAGTTTGGTTGTTAAAATAGCACATTATATAAGTTTGCAGCTTCTAGAATTTTATTTTAAAAATATTTCATATTGTTGACATTTGCCTGTATATCTGATCTTTGGAGGTTTAAAAGACCAAAGAAAAGAGATGCAAAAATGAACATAGCAAAAATGAACTCTACCATAGGTAATAAAGCTATACCAAGATTTTATTACTCAAGATTGCATGTTTTGGCAGTGAAAAATCTTATCCTCTGTACTAACGGTATGTCTGAAGAAACCCACTAGTAATTCCCAGGTGAAAAGAACTGTTCAGTTCAGGGGTCTGTCTGTCTCTACCACCGTCTCCTGCCAGCTCCATGGGAATGAATCTAGACCTGAAATGGAGAACAAGAAAGTAGGAAAGTAGAAATGCTCTGTGACTTGTTTCCCTCTCCTTTGCTACAAAAGGATCCAGTATTCCATGTTCTTACAGTTAAAATCTGTAAGAAGAGTTAACAAAGACCATTATTTGTTATGATAGTGAGTATATGCATAAAGTTGGCCTTATGCTAGCATTTAATATTTTACTCATCAGATTATCATCATTACCCCTAGGCTGCTTATATTTAGTTTTTATGAGTAGGCTTGGATATTGAAATTTAGGGATCAGGCACTTAAGCTGACTGAAGCATGACTCCAAACAAGAAAAATGCCATCATCCATGCAAAGAGAGGTGTTTGAATGACAAGCATAGGCAAGAGTATAAAGATGTGGTTCACTAGCTTGATGCAGACAATCCAGAAGTGTGAATTCATGTCTTTTTGTATTCCTTCCAGGAACTCTGAGTGTTGATCAGCTTGCACTAGTCATGGGTTTATGTACAGAACAATCCTCAGTGTTTCAGTGTCATCATGTGTCCCTGCCTGCCTCTGGGTTGTCCTTTCAACACAACCAGTTCTAGCTGACTGTGTTGTATCTCCTATAACATTAAAATAGTTCCTGATGTGGAAAACCTTATTATTCTATTTAATTTATTCCTAATGTTTTTTCAGAAAAAAAAATAATCTGTGGAGGTTGAGAAAAGAGCCACTATTACTGGGGGATCAACTTGGTCTCTAATTGTCACTAGTTAGTGTTTTGTAAGCCTCACTTGCTTGCAGTTTGTGTCTGCATTTCCACTCTGAGCTACTGCTTTTGTAGATAAAACCTTGACAGAGATTTCAGTCTGTATGATTTTTCTCAATGGTGCTTTGAGAAAGCTTTTGAAGTTTGAATTCATTTGGGTTTTAGCTATCTTGGCCATGTACAGTACATCTGCTAGCATCAGTTTTGCCTACTCACTTCTACCTAAGCGAACTATAAACAGTACAATATATACTCAGTCTTCAATAGAAAGGGTTAAGAAGTCTTCCTGTGAAGAACACACAGGTTGAGGCCCAACAGGATTTTTTTTTTTTTGGCTTTTCTGCTAGCAGCTAAAGCCAATCTTGGAAAGGAGAAGAGTTCCCGGGCGATGAACATCTCCTGTCATGTCACATTGTTTGGTAGCCCTCAACTATGGCATGTATGGTGGTGTAGTAGGAGAAAGCTTGGCTAAAGATTTCTGTTGGTCTATTGATGTTCCTTGGCTGGGAAGTTTCAAGTGGACTGTACAAAAACTAGACTGCTGTCACCTAACTATAAGCACCTGTAGTTTGTTTTTCAGCAGCAGTGATTGTTCATAAGTTGAAAATTTTATCTAATCTTAAAAAGCAGTCTAAGAGTCACTTATATTAGCAAAATAAGCAGAGTTAATTAAAATAAAGCAACTGCTACTTTAGGCTGGGAGCAAATGGCTGTCTTTTAGCATAACATGAAAGACAGTGTATAAAACCCACCTTTCTTCTTTTTGTCTTCTTTTGTCTCATGTGGCACAAGTTAATGATGTAGATGTGATGAGTGGATGCTAGCAATAGCAGTCATGTGTTTATTTTTTTTTCTACTGGCACCCCTTGCCTCGACCTCTCAAACATCCTATGAGAATACAACACAGAGACCTGGGAGGAGGGATGCTCACCTGGAGTGCTGTGTGCCCCACTTCTCACCATCTACATACAAGATTTTTCTTTTTTTTTTGATTAATGTGCCTTTCAGCCAGGCAGACAGTTGTACGTGCTTAACTTCACGGGTGTGAATAGAACAAAATGAGACTGTTCTTATATACGACTAAATGTGCCTGTGTTCTTGGAGCAGGGGTGGGGGTGCTTCCATCCCATGACTGATTCCATATTCTCTTGCCTCAGCACTAACCACACAGCAAGGGGATAAGGGTATTTAGAAGGCTTTCCTGTGACAGTGAAGGAGTTTTATTAATTTATAAAATGCTTATAAAAGCTTGAAAGATCTCACATCCAGCTGTCAAACTTGCCAGCAAGTTGCACATCCAAATGATCTGTTAGAAGCAATGTAACTGTTGCTTTACTGAAAGCTTTAATGATACAATAATTTCAGTTAGCTGTCCAGGTCAAGGGTAAGCATCAGTCTCAAGATTTGAAAAATTATTTCTCTGCTCATCTTTGTGAAGTGTGCGATCTGTCTTTGGATGCAAACATAATTTCTTTTATTATTTATTGAGTATGATATTAAACATGTTTATGGTTCTATAAGTATTTCAAATATTTTCAAAGGAACTGTCAAATATAGCCAGAGACTGAAATGGTAATCACATCTGGACATTTTACAGTTCATTTTTTACTTCAGTGCTAAAATTTAAATGCAATTTGTGCAATAAGTCATATGGAATAAAACAATAACACGAAAAGTACCCTGCAGTATTAATTTGTCTGAGAAGGAAAACTACAGAGTCTGAGTACATCTGTGTGCCAAATGTATGTTTCGTTGCCGTAAGCACAGGATACCTCACTACAGATTCAGCATTCACATTTACATGGAGCTATAAAGTACAAAAAGAACTACTGCAGGAAGTTGGTTGTTTCCTAATGGACTTACAATGACATGGAACACAGATTCCCTAAAAATACCTAGCTAATTACAGGATTAGGTGCTATGTTGTTGTATTTTTTCCAAGTATACTGTTTAAGCAGTTGCCCTGCTTCTGAATTAGATGGAAAATCAAGAAGGACAAATATGGAGTAATTCTTCCTATTACTTATTTTATAACTAACTATTTGAAGACTGATTTGGGATTTTTTTTTCCCTTTGAAAACAACAGGCAGAAGGCAATTTAAATACTGTAATTTATCTTTGATGGATGATGTATTTAAAGCAGCTGAAAGCACATAATTTGAGCATGTAGCAATTAACATTCTGATCCCACTGAGGGAGTGTCATGTGCTGACCCTCACCATCTAAATGTGTCTCTTAGCAGGTATGAGGTTGGTTTAATTCTAGTTTCAGCTGCAAAGGAAAAATGTTGCACTTTCCTGTGCTGATTTGAAATGCCAAGAAAATCTACAAAACTGTTTCTAACCCATCCAGATCAAGGTGGTCAAGTCTTTTGCTGCAAAGAAAATCTACAAGCCTTTGAGAAGGCATAAAAGGAGTCATGACTCAGTGACACGTGAAGCCTTATTCTTAGTCTAAATTATATGAACTGAGTATTATCTAAACCATGATTTGTATAAATACTTGTCATTTCTGATGATGTGGAGTCCCACCCCAGGCACCCTATTCTGTTTTTATTAATGCTTGTTGGAGAGGAGCAATGGCAGCAGAGGGACTCTGCAGTGCTTGATGGATTTCCTTGATGGCAGTACAGCTGTAGTACAAGTGTGTGGTGCAAAGCAGCCATTCGGTTCCCCTGAAATCTGGATCAAAATGTCAAGAACTGCAAAAGGCAGTTTTGTATTCTTTGTTTTCCACGGGGACATACACAAAAATTTTATGTGTGTTGTGTTTTGTAACATTTACTGAACAACGTGGTCCTGCTTTGCTGCTTCACAGAGGTCTCCTAGCGAGAGGTAAGCTGTGGACATAGTGTGCTGCTGATGGCAAGACACCAACTTGCTTTCTTGAAAAAAGAAAGTCCAGGACTGGTTATACATAATCAGTGTGAAGCTGTTGGCTTGGATTTTAGGCAGTAGCTCAACCTTGGTTATGAATCAGTATTAGTTTGAGAGTGCACACTTATAAAGAAATGGTATAAAATTATGTTCCATCTGCAAATAGTCCATACACTTTTGTCCATTTTTTTTCCTAAAAGGGCTGATTTAGATAATAATGAGCTTTATAGACTAATGACTTGATACTTTGGATGTGTTAATTTCTAAATGTCTGTGTTTGATTTCTGATTTCAGACATTTTCCTATTATACATATATGGGAAAAAAAGACTCTTCATATTACAAAATACCCCTCTGTCTTTATTTCCAATTAAGGGGACATACTGAAATCTATTGAGAGCATTACCTAGCAAATGACTGAATTGCTTTGATGTAGGAAACTACAGACAGAATGAATATTGAAGTTACAAAGGGTTCTTCCCTCGTAAGTGTGATCATCTTTCTAGTACCATCTTTCTAATAAAATTTTCAAGTTCCTTTTGTTTGTACTACCTCAATAAGACATGCCAACATTATGTTGTCATCCCTAAAACTCAGCACTTGTGATACAGAGTTTACATGAAATTGCACTGCCTTATAGTGTTTATATTAGTGCTGAAATTAATTTCATCTATTTCAGCCATTCAAGTTAATCTCTGAGTGAAGTAAAATTAGGAAAATTATAAACAAAAGAATACTTAAAACTAAGTGATGGGTTTTGTATATGAATGATATAGTAGTAAGTAAGTTTAGTTATGGCTTTCTTTTCATTCACCCTATATTTCTCTGGCTGGACTTCAAGTGAACAACCAGTCCTTTCCAAAAGTGCACTGATGGATATCTGGAGCCATTTTAAAGCTATTATTGAAGAAAATATGTTTACTTTGACATCTGTAGGCCAAAGCATGTTTTAATAGTTGCATTTAAAAGTAACTTACTGCCATACTATCATGTGATTGTAGTTTTCTCTTGGCTTCTAGGTAACCCATCAAGGTTGTGTAATAAAGACGTTTTTAAACATTTTTTCTCTATTGTGATATTGGAATACAAGATAGATTCAGTGTCTGGGAATCAGTGTATGGATTGTGAGGTCTGATTGTCCAGAATATGTCCACAAAATAAAATGCAAGTAGAAATCAATTCTTAGAATGATCCAAAATTTAGTGTTGGGTTGAGTAATCCACCAAAAGTAGTTGGAAGTGGCTAAAGAAAATTTATATAGCTCATAGGGTTGTGTTGTGTTACTGCAATGATCCGTGGTTTGTACTAAAATTAGTACCTGTTGGTCACTTATTGACTACTGTCCCTTGAAGTAGCTGTGCTGTACGGTGCCTGTGTGAGCTGTGGAGGGGCTTCTTGTTTCTTCTGTTTCTTCTTCTTCTCATTTCCCCTTGAAATCCCCAGACATGTTCAGCATCTCTAAAAAGTGCATCTGCTGTATCAGAACACGTTTTGCAATAGCACTCACTTTTTAAATTATATCAACATGAATGTGTAGCTTATTATAAAATAAATATCAACAAAAATATATACTACATTTAGAAACATAGTACAAGACTAATTTTACTCTGAAAAGGCTTTCTGAATATATGGAAGCACTATTATCATAACAGCTGAAGTAACTTGAAATGGCTGACTATTGCTTATGGTATTTCTTAATGTGGTACTAGACCTTTTCATTTAGGTTCATAATACATGTTTATGCAAGCCCTCAAAATAGTTCTGTTTGGAGTAAAACATCTATTTTGTCGTAATATATTCGCTTGAAATAGAATTAGAGAAATCTAGGAAAAAAAAACCTACACCTTAAAAAAAGTTTCAACTAAGTAGGTTATTTTAAGTAGTTCAGTCTGAACAGAAAATGAAGACATATTGGGTCAATGACCTCATAAGATGAAAAGGAAGGAAAGAAAAAATCAGAATGCAAAATGCAAACTGGGTAGTTTGACCATTTATTTCCCCTCTGTCACCCCACTAGCCTTACCAAATGCTTTCAAAATGACACCTAATTGCTGTTTTTATTCCCTTTCCGGTACAACTTGACATTAATGTATTTGAAAATATAGCACATAATCTGCTAACTATTCAGAATCTGTAGTGAAAATAAAAAAAATCATGTTGACAGAATTTAACAGTTTCTACACTTTGAAAAAGTGTAGAAATGCAAATATATTTTGTGGAGGAAATAAATTTCTATGTTCTTTTCATTGTCTGCATTTTCTCCTAAGTCACATGATTTTAATAAACAGGCTGAATAATTTTAGGAAGCATTGAGTAGATACATGATAACTTTAAACAATGATAGATGCTATAGGGAAAGTTAATATCTGTTTGTTCTTGTCATTACCATGAGAACTTCTATGAATTCAATGGTATTTCTTTCAGAAGAGTGAATAGTATCAGAAAAGAGCAGTCAATACCAATGCTGCATCAAAAAAAACCAGAGCCTCAAAGTCTTGACCAACTGATCCATTACTCGAAATGAATTACCATTCTACATTTCAAAGACTAAAATGAGAGGTGAATCCATGGTGCCATGGTGTTACCCTTCTTGCAGGACTCTGGACAAAACAGGTGCAGGCTCTTTTAGCATTACATGTTCATCTTGATTTAAACTGAACATTGGTTATCTCCTTTCAGTTAAGGAGAAAAAGAAGTTAAGAGGCAAAATGGCATTTTTCATTCCCATCAGTCCAGATCTGCTTGACTGTGCTTTTGACTCCACAGCTTACTTGTCTTGCAAGGTCATGTGTCAAATCTTCTGCCCCATGGAAGCAACTGGTGAGGTTATAAAGCAGGGCATCTGACCGTTTTCCTCAAAAAACAAAATATTCCCTGTTTAACTTCATGCTGTAGTCAACTAGCTGCCTCACTACATTTACCAAGAATTATGCAAATTTGAGTCCTACTAAAATAGCTTAAGATGTTTGTCTAAAGCTTATACAGTCAATGCTAAAGTTAAACATAGAGATGGAGGTCTTGCAAGAATAAAGGCAGGCTTCAAGATCACCTTTTATTCTCTGAAGAAAAATTCCCAGGAGATCTTTTTTTTTTCATGTGAATGGTGGCGAGTCTTCCATTTAAGATCTTTTTTGTGCTGAATTTAAAAAGAGGCTCTCTTCAAGCTTGGGCAAATATTGGATTATTTCACCTTACCACAGGCTTTTATCCTTCTTGATCACCAGCCTGCTAAGGAAACAGTGCAGGTCCTGTTAGGTAAACAGCATAGTGCACGATCAGTCCACTGAAGTAAAACACAAAATACATCATGTATTACACTCCCAGTTTTACACTCGCAGTTGAAATCAGTGGTAAGAATGTAAATCTATAAAACCAGACAGAGTTGTTACAATCCTATTTCCAACACATATTTTGCAAAGGCTTCAGGGCTATTCACATTACAAAATATTGCATGCTGGTTTCACCTTGAGATCCTGACGTCAAAAGTATTAAATGCTTATTTGTGCTTTAGGCAAACACTAACAGCTTTTTCCCAGACTTAGCTTAAATTCTCCTTATTTTTTTTGTCAGGTAGGCTTGGAGATTTTAATTTTGCTTTAAATTTTCTCTCTTCATTATACATTCAAGTGTATACAGGTATAAATTTCTAAATGGGAAAATTTAAGTGTTCGTCTTTTCCTGGACAGTGAAATGCTGGTCCACTGTTATCAATTATTTTAGCATTTGGTCCATTGACATTGATGATTTTAGCTTTACCAGCAGTTTAAATTTTTTTTTTGGTCTGTTATAATTTTTCCTTGATTGTTTGCATCTATGAGAGTAATTTCTAAATGCTTGACATTTGTACATATATGTTTCATAGATTTGAAGTCACCTTCTTAAGACTAGCTGTGATTCATAAAAGTGTGGTTATACATTGTTATCTTCTTGTAATTTGGGATAGCTTATGATTTTAGTTGTTATGATGTACAGGACTGCTATTAATACACATTTTATGTAATGATGGCATGGGGCAAGGACTGTTCTGTACCCTGCTCAGTGAATTGCTAAATTGAAGGAGAGATACAAGTATTCCTGTCCTTGTGGTTTAGCTGAAGAGCTGCACGAAATTTTACACAAAGTAAGGTTGTAAGTAATTCCTTTGACATATGAACAGTAACACATTTTAAATAATGTGACTGAGATACAATTATATTTGAGGCTTAGCAGCTTCAAAATATGTTATTAAGTTGTGCCCAGCCCTAGGTCAGGCCAAAAAGTATGACTACATTTGTATGACTTTTCTGGAAAACCTGTTGATATGAGAAATAACTTTGGTACTTTCCCCCTCCCGTATAAGTCATTGAATATAACTGGATGCCGTTAAGCATGCATTAACCTGTGGTCTTTTAACAGGATGAAAAGGGAGAAAAAAGATGAAAGACCATCTTTCATATCCTTGGTGCAGATCTGTCTGAGATACCAGCCCTCATACAGTGTACATGTTAGCAGTAGTCATGCCACATTGTGTAAAACAAAATCTTACATTGAGAGTTCCAATTAAACTAATTCTATAAAGTTGACTTAAGACTTTGGTGGATGAAATATTTCTATTTGTCAGTGAAGCTTAAATAATTGACCTGAGGACTTGGTGTTTTTAGAGTTTGCTTCCTGCCCTAAGTCATGTTGTTATCTCTGAGTGTAAGGCAAATCCAACAAAATCATGGTTTGTCTGCTGAGTCACTTCTCAACTTCCATGTATCTTCCTCTTTCAGCACTTTTAAACACCAGTATTCTCAAATTTAGGTGTGCACTGTTTTCCCCTACTCCCTGAAAAGCCCAAGAAATTGAGTAGAAACACATTTATTCAAACATAGCAGACCTCTTAAACACAGTATATATTTTGGCCATTCATTTATTTTCTTCAGTTTGCTTTGGGTTTTGT
The DNA here is from genome assembly GCF_025592945.1 of Manacus candei. Classification (NCBI taxonomy): domain Eukaryota; kingdom Metazoa; phylum Chordata; class Aves; order Passeriformes; family Pipridae; genus Manacus; species Manacus candei. The sequence continues at coordinate 37,088,438 of NW_026138076.1, read as the reverse complement.
TTTGTTTTTTTTCTTTGTAGTTTTGTTTTTGTTTATTTTCTTTATTTGTGGTTTAAACCAGAACCTTCTCAAGGTATGAGTTCAACTCCTATGACAGACTATAAAATATCTGGACTATACTGCTGTGTTTAATCCATAAGGTTTTCAGTTCCACTTAATTATAATAAATAACCAAATCTGTCATAGCATTCCCTTTAAGTGAAGCACACGAGGTAGTGTCTCTCAGGAGGTAATGCTGGAGTAATTTGCTTATTTAAAAAGATACTGTTTGCATTCTTTCTCATAAGAGCTATAATACCAGAAGAATACAGGATATAAGGGGGGGGAAATTTTGATGTAGTGTATTTTATTGTTTTTTTAAAGCTGCCTTCTAACCAATATCTCTGTTTTATATTTAGAAAACCTCAGTATTTGTAGAACATCATTAAATGTGATATATGAACTTTAATACAAGAAAATAACAGGTTCTGATACAATATAGTCATTATGTGATATTCAGATGGCATTGCTTAAGTGCTCGAAGGCTTCAAAGTAAATGCCAGTCATTTGATCCTGCAGTGAACTTACTTGATAAACTGCTGTGTTTGTCATCTGTGGAAAGCAATACTGATTGCTGGCACTATTGATTTCAATGCTGGAAAACAGAAAGATGATCTCTCAGGGGAGCTTGCCCTTTTAAATAGCAACCTGAGCATTAAAATTACACCTTTATTTAATATTAGTTTTTGAAGGGATACTTCAAAAGAGAAGTGGCATTTATTCCCTGTTTGAATCAAGCTACTGTGTCACAGGTGGTATTATATTCAACAACAGTTTTATAAATCTATGGAGAAAGGCTTCACAGACACAGCAAATTTCAAATCAAAACCAACAGCTACAGGTTTTAGACATGCATCCATCCATGTATGTGAGTGGAGAACTAACTGATACTTCTGAGGCAGAGGGCATGTAGTAGCAAAACGGTGGAATAAGATGTTTAGTGTTTAAGGAAAAAAAGAGACAAGAAAATAATATACTCTTCATTCGCTATGAAGACAAGAAAGAAATAATTACTTTGTAATTGTGTATTAATATATATAGTTGAGATTCTTCTATAAGAAGGGTAAAGAGGAATATCTAGGAAGTATTTACTCCAGTAATTGATGAAAAGGGTCAAAAATTTGTGCAGGTATTACTTTACACACAGGCAACACTCAGGAAGTAACTATTCCTGAGGCATGTTGGTTCTCACGGAAGATGCTTTTCATGGTGAGCTTAGTCAGGATAGTGAAATGCTTGAATTATAGAAAATATGGCCCTGGGGAGATTTCTTTAAATCTTAAAAACCTTAAAAATCTTTCTTTAAGTCTCTGGTGCTAGGTGTAACTGTTCAATGACTTTTGGTATAAGTGCTACAGTAGGATAGTAAGTGACATGCAGGGTGTACAATCACTGATAGTGCATTACAGTAAATTTCTCTGTGTTATTCAGGTAGTTCTTAAAAAACGTGACCTGTTTCCCTATAGGTGAAGGTAGCACTTCCAAGACCAGAAGTACTCAATATTGTGTGTTTATTTTTATAAAGGTACATAATTTGCATTTCTTTAATTGTGATGTAGGGTGGCAAAAACATAAATGACACCTGAAGCTTAATATATTTTTCACCACCTCCTAATTTTAGTTTGTAAAGCTAAAGGTTGAATGTGGATACTTTCATTCCCATTTTGTAATGGCTTTTATCAGTGCTCGGTCAGTGAATGCAGCAAAGTGCTGCTTAATTGGAAAAGGTGCTATGTTCTAGGCTGATCATGGTAATGTGATTTATACTTCTCTCCTTTCACAGAGGAATTCCTGTGAAGGATTAAGCATCTCTACTGAGTTGTTAAGCCTGCAGAGTTCAGGATATTTCTTACCCTGCAGTATTAATCCAATTAGTCTATCCGTAGCAGAGATAGACAACTGAATAGCTGTATCCTGTGTGCCCTGCTCCTGCTGTGCTGTAGGATGCAGTTCTGCAGCTTCATATGTAGACAGTATGTGTGTGTATAAAGCATCCCTAATATTTGTTTCCTTTGTTTCATGGTTTTCCTAACCCAATTAACAAAATTTGTCATCTTAGAGACCAGGAATTGAGGAAAAATTATTCCCAGACAGTCTATAGCCTCATAATTTGATTGCATCTTCTGAATAAAGCAAATCGCATGTGAAAGATGAGGGATAAGGTGCTGTGGGAACCAGTGACTGAGTCAGCTTTGAGCAGTTTTGCTTGTCCAGGAATAATACAACTCATGAACTTGTTCAATTGCAAATTAAAGTGTTCAATCATAGTGATAGGCACCCTCATATGTACAGTGCCAGACATTGCCTACGGAATACCAAGAACATGAAAGAGGAAGAGAGGAGGACTTAAATGGCATAGTGAGGGCCAGGGGTGAGCTGTTTCACTTTGCACCTTTGTGCCTTGGAGGACTGTGTCTGACTAACAAAGAATGAGTCCGATTATAAAGCGATGATAATTTTTTTTTCCTAACTTTCAGCATGTTGTGGCATTTTGGATGAAGCTTTTATGTACATTTTAGCAAATTTACTATAGGTGGTGGTAGTGTTAAGAGATGAAAAAAGTTTCACTACAAAAAAGAAACACAGAATTTGGGGATGAGTTACTGTATAAAATAAACAATAAGAAACAAACTTCTCAGCTGCCTTTTAAGTTACTTTAAACCGTAGTACCTTATCAAGCAAAAGAAAGATGATGCTGCAACATTTTTATAAAAATTAGAAGCTTCTTGAATTTTTAAATTAATTGGAGAGAGCTAAAACCAGGTGTCTCAGAGATAGTACAAGGAAGCAGAGAAGTTTACTTTTTCAGGAGTCAATCCTGAGACACAAAACAGAAAAGGCTGGGAAGTTAAGCTGATGGACTACATGATGCCAGGAATGGTATGTGAGCTAGCTTCTGCTCCCCACAACACACAGTGGTCTCAGGGATGGAAATAGAGCCTGTGCTTGTGTCTCCTGACACGAGATGGTTTCCTGGGGTGCTGCAACTCTGCTTCCTCTGGAGAGATTAGGAATGCTCCGATTTCTTTTACCTCATGGTCATCAAATACTGTCTTCCTTCTGTTTGTTTTTTTCTCCACAAATGGAACAATGTGTCTGGGGTCATCTGGTATGTTTACGACTAGAATAAACTTCACTTCTGAATACAGTGGTTTAGCTCTTGATAGTTGTACAGTTTGGAGATTTTGCCTTCTGTTATTTGTTCTGGGATTAATTAATCCCTAGAAATAGTTCTATGGGTTTTGGTCCAACTCTCCATAAATCCATTAATTTATTTGTTTAAAATAAGAGCATGGGCTTGGACGTAACAAACCTTAATGTATTGACAGTATCTTCCCATTAAAAAAAAAAGGCATTGTCAGCTCCCTAACGAAATTCTGAATAGGAATATTTTCTAATAGGTATGTATTTCAATTTTGCAAACGGAATATTCACACCATGGAACAGTAGCACAAGCCATGCAGACGGGTTTCACATACAGAATCATATTTGCTGGAGTCTAAATAGCAAATCTAGAAAATGCTTCAGAGTCCAACTGTGACTGGTGGTTGATGTACAGGTGCTGTGAAGCCTTGCAGAAATACTAACAGCATGGCTTTTTGCCTGGAAGTTGAGAACTTTCTATGTAAAGATTCAATTTCAAAACCATACAATGACTTCATCATAAATGCAGAAAGTAATGTGATAAAGTAATGGTTATATTTACAAACCAATAATTTTCAGTGACAACATTTCTTTGATTTGGTAAAAAATCCATTATTTTCAGGATGGGTATAATAAATTTCTTATAAAATATTGAAAATACTAATTAATTACTGTAATACATTACTATAAAACTTACCTGATTACATAGAAGTAGTTATTGTAATGAGTTTTGCATCTTGAAATATAAATAATCCTTCCATATAGGATGAAAAAAGCCCGCAAAGATAACCTTTTTTGATGGCATAGCCTTAAAAGAGGATTATGAAGATATGAAGATTATGAAGAAGTAAGGACTGCAAAAGCATTCTTTACAAGATATCTATATTTCTTCATGCCTGGACTGCTTTTTGTGAGGGATTTAATGACCTTTTTTATGTGGATCCCTGTAGTTTTATCACACTATTTTTATTTTTTTTTTATTCCTGCTTTTGTACATATAGTTGTAGGCTCTCTAATAACCATCAACTGAAAAAAAATCTAAGTTGCACCAACTATATCAAATTTATGAAATAGTGTTTTCTTTCCCTGCTTACACAGTCTGCACATTAACTACCAGCACATTGCAACTCTCTTAGAGGCAGATCACACCACTTAGTTCCTGGCTGTAGTCAGTAAATGTTTGCACTATAGATTGCAGATAATTGAACTTATAATTGATGTTTCTTATTGTCATCATACTGCGATTCCACACCTGTCTTGAACAACACCGTAGGAGAGCATGAAGTAGACACTACTACACTTTATGTTACATTGACCAAATTCAAATAAACCCCCTGCTGAAAAGTTTGACGTATATGTATTACCTCAGACACACAATGAAGTGTGTTTTGGAAGTATATGTCTGTTCAACAGGGTTCTTCCATCACTTTTAAAAACAAGCTAGGATAACCACAGGACAGAGAATGGGGGAGGTGGTCATAGTCAAATTCATGGTGTTCCCACACATATTATTAATTTATGGCTGCTTCACTAGGGGTCAGCAAAAAGCCTAAGCTGTGTCTGGTATAGCTCTGTTAAATGTAGAGGTGGGCATTTTTATTTTTTCTTCTCTCTGATGCCACACATCAATTTGGTATTTTGAATATGTCTGAAGGAAGGAAAATATTAGTAATTACATTTCTGAGTAGCTATCATAAAAGTGAAGTACAGAGACAGGTAGAGAAAATAATTCCTGAAGCTTGCTCTTTTGAGACTTCTCTTCATAGAACTTGCAAAATCTGACAATTATTTCAGGTTTCAATATTTCCACCCTTGTCTTTACTAGCAATGGAAGATACTTTAAAAATTACAGTTATGTACTTAATACTTAAAGAAACTTAAACAATGTTCAAGCATGTTTAGCATTAGTTTTGGTTCCAGAACTTCACCTCTGTTTTGCTGATAGAATTTGGCCTCTCTACAGATTTGACAGCTAATAAAAAGCTCCTTATACATAAATAATATTTTTTTGTAGAGTATACCCCAAGTATATTTGAAACTGAGGTTACTGGAATGCACTACCACATTAACTCTGACATGTCTTGGATTGGATCATGCTGCTTGACCTCCTGCTGAAATTCCAAGTTATATTATAAGAACAAATCACTGAAAACAACCCACAGAAATTAGTGATGCCTTAGATACACTGTCCATCATTTTATTCAGTTAGTTCTCTGTTCTGCTTTTTCTGCCACTTTTTTAAATATGAGACCAATGAAAACAGAGGAATCTCTTTTATCATAAACTTTATGAGACAGATGAAAAACCAAGACAGAAATATTTTGTTGGCCAAGGTTGCTTTTAGAGTTGTTAGCATTCCACAGAAAAGCAGAGCTAAAAGCATGTGGCAGAGCCTTGTAGTGTGATGTCTCAAATCAGGCTCATGGTCTCACCCATGTTTTGTACTGAACAGTGCTTACTTGCATTGCCAGCATTCTATATGGTTAATGCATGAGCCAATTCACAGATCTTTCTTCCTCTATTACTTTTTCTTTGCTAGGAATAATGTGCCCACATATCCCTAGTACTTCGCACTATTCTGTTTTTCTTTCGACACTAGACAAGAAAAACAGGCTGAAATCATAGTTAAATATTAATAGCATAGATACTAGGGTTTTGAAAATGATCCATTAGTTTTGTCTTGGAAAATAGAGATGTTTATTCATTAGTCACAACTTTATGAATCAGTTGTTTAATGGGACATTAATCTTTTGGTTTGGTTTGGTTTTTTCTATTTGGAAGAGTAATTGTTTGAGTTTCTTTTCTCTTGGTAAAAATCCATACAATCCAGTATGAGAAAAAGCACAATAGAGACTTGAATTCTTTCACAGGAGCAATAAGTAGCAACCAGGTCTTTTACATGTGTGTGCTTAGTCATGTATAGGGAAAGAAAGGGCAGAGTCTTTTCACACGTACAAAACAGCAGAACCTAATTATATTGAAGAAGAGAACTGAATTAAGAGTTCAGTTATGCTACATATAAAAGAGTTTTCAATTCTTTGGCTAAAGTACACAGAAAATTAATTGTATCAAGAATCCTGCTTACAGTGTTGGCATGAGAGCCTGATATTACCTAAAGCCATGGATTTACTTAGCAGTTAGTGTTTCTCAGCATAGCCCTCCTCATACAACTCAAGCTGATTGAAAGGGATCTGATCACCTTGTTTCTCCAATTCTGGGCTGCTTTCTGCAGTGATTTTTCTAAATAGGAGCATGTGAATGTCAGCTTGCCCTGTGTTATCTCCAATAGTGGTAAGTCCCTAAGGAGTGTGCCTTTATACTTTCCCACAGCCCAGATATTTTCAGCTGCAATTCATATATGCTGGCAACTATGTTGTAATGCTCAATGGAATATTTTACCCATACTGATCCTGTTGTTTTTCAAAGGATCCAAAGTAATCCCAACAGTGAGGGCAGACAAGTATTATGGCTTGCCATGATGCTTACATTGCACAGAGGAACTCTGTACATTACCAGTTGCTGAAGACATGACTTAACTAACAAATAAAGATGGTGTTAAATTAACTTTGTAACTATTGCCAATAAGCACAGCTATAGCTGAGATTAGAACAGATTTTAGGTATCTTCCTGAGGGAATTTGTGGCCATATGTTTTCTTTGATCCTGATGCTGTTCCTTGGTTTTAGGAAGTAAGGACCTTTCTTTCTTTTTTTTTTTTTTTTTTTTTGCCTCTTTGCTTTCATACACACATACATTACTCTTTATAAGCACCTAAACACTGTGGAAAAATAGCCCTCCAGTCAGAGTTTCATCATATTATCTACAAATACTCTACCCTCACATCACATTTTCCCCTACCTGTTGTAATCTTCAGGTCAGCTTATGTTATTGCTAAGTTGGGTTAACATTTTACACTATGAACTTTCCTCAGTTCCTTATCTCCCACCCATTTGTCTGGGTGGCTTCAAGTCCTCCCAGTGATTGAGCAGGGCGTATTTGCAACTTGTGATGTGCTGCATGAAGAACCACCTTCTTTTGTTTGTTCTTTCTATTATCGTAAGTGGATAGTCCATTCTTAGGAACTTTTTCCAAATCCTATCCTAATTTCCTTTCCAGGATGGTGTGTTCTTGTTTATGTGGTTGTTCTTTGCACTGGAAACTTTTCCATATTTTGATAGTCCTTATTACTGTTCTTTGGATTTTCTTAATTTCTTAAAATTCCCAATATAACTTATTTTCTTCAGTGTTGCTGAACACTAAAGGTGTTTTATAGAGCCACAGAACATAACCCCTAGGTTATCTCATGCTGCCCACTTCATGCCCATCTAGTCAACCTTGTAATGTCCTTAACAGTCGGCCTTTGCCCTCTGTATCCTGATAATGCAGTACCATTGGCAAACTGTCATCCAAATGACTTCTCTCAAGCAGAAAATGTCTATTCTGATGTACACCAGCTCTAGACTTTCACCTATTTCTAATCATTTTCCCAGCACAGACATCATCATCTGTGAGTCCACAGATCTATTCTTCAGTCCTTAGATGACAAGGCTGTTTTAAGCATGATAATTTATCCTGCAAGTAGTAATTTAGCTGTTTCAGCCCTGGGGTTCTTCAGGATCTTTAGGGAGACACCATCTGGTCCTGCCTCTGTTTTTCCCCACCACCCACACCCAACCCCTCCTTTTGTGTACATAATATGTTCTTCCATGTCTATCTTGTTTTTAATTCTATACTCCAACTTTCTGGACTACTTACCCATTTGAGGGGTGGAGGGAGTGTTGTTTCTTATGTGTGTGTTTCATTCAAAAAACCTACTTCCAGTGAATCTTTACTGGATAGGCATAGTGTTTGCCTCTTTCCCTCATCCCCTTGCTCCATTAAGATGGGTTATTCCTATTGAAAGGAGTTTCATGGTTAGCTCATGCTGGAGAAGTTGTGTGGTGCTTATTTTGGAGAAGCAGTGCTGTATTAATTGTTTAAAATACTTCAGATGTTAAAACTGTCAACAGAATTTATTGATCACCTATGATACGAAAATTTCACTTGAGTATGCTTTTTTGGAGGTTTTGTGTCTAGATTCTAGAGACCTTCATACTGGGTGTGAAGTATTAATATGAGATATTGTAGACCTGGGGCTGCAGTTTTGGGTTCCTTGTATATTAGGTTTTGGTAGGTGTTGAAACTTTTCCCCTAATAGAGAAAACGATGTACTCAAATTTTGTCTTTGCTGGTGCTTTACCAGCACCAGCTAAAACAACCTGAACAATGTTTTCACAGTGAAAATGCAGTGTGAGCCCTTCAACTTTATTTAAATAGCTGTGTTGAGGCTAGAAGACAATCACAAACATGAAAATATCTGATCTTGGATGTGTTTCTTTTTGATGTTTTATTTTTCCCAGAAGTCAGGGGGAAAAGAATTTTCCTGTTTTGAGACCAAAAAAAGAAGAGGAGAAAGGGCTTTAAACCTTTTAAGTGTTTCTGATAGTTTTTCAAAAACTGGAAATTTCCACTGGATTCAGAGATTTGAGTTTATCAGTTTATCTCAAAAGATTTAGATTCAAATTCTCATTACAAGGTTTGAAAGGTGCACAGCTTCAATTGGGTAATAGTTCCAACAAGGATAACCAGGAGCCACTTCAAAGGCTGTATCAATAAATATTTATATTTATGCTTTATATTTTAAAATAATAACTTAGGGGAAAAAAGGAAACATTTGTAGTTTGGGCTAAGTAGACTATATTTTTATTGTATATTGTAAACAAAGTCTACCTATTCTATAAATGTGTATTAATGCTTTTTACTTAAATAGATTCACCTTATCTTGTTTTAGAACTCAAGAAACTTGATAGTTTATTTTCAATCCTATCTCAAAAAGGAGTATAAAATTCTAGTACAAATAAAATAAATGTATACAGTGTAATTTAAAAGCAAGTATTATAAACCATTTCCTTTAACTTTGATTCTCTTAGTGCTGTACAAAAAAACTTTCAGAAGCAAGCTAGTAAAACAGATAAAAAACAAGTGGTCTGATAGGCAAAAAAAATAATTATATTTTAATACATTATTATAATCATTAAAGTAATATTGACTAGTTGTTTTTATAAAATAGTTTGAAATTTTTGTTTTAGCAAAATGAAATATTTTGTGGAATGAATATTTTGTGGCCTGGTAATATGTAGCCATTTTTGTTGAACCAAAAGTTTTCTAAACTTTCAAACCACAGGTAAGCTATTTTTTGACTCAATAAATCTTGAAGGATTATTGTATCACAAAGAAATTGTCAGTCTATACTTGTATCTAAACAACCATTCTTGTCAGAAAGAGCCTCTTTGCTAAACAGCTGTATAAACATTTAGGATACTGTTGTTATCAGAGGAATTGCCCAAGGTTTCATGTTTTTAAAATGTACCATTATGCTTGAATTGATAGCTTGGGAAGAGAAATTGGAATATTGTATAATACACAATAAGTTGTCACAGCATATCAGCAGCACCTAACCTTACCAGAGCAGTACCTAACAAGTTGGATACTCGAGTTACAAATGATAGAACCTCATAAAAGTGCTCTATTCAAGATAACCTGTGAACTAGAGAGGCGTTACAAGCTGCTGAGTATTCCTTGGATATTTGTTAGACAAGATATTAGCAGAGGTTGTGCTATTTACTATTTCACTAGCTTTTGTTTTAACATGGTATTGGGGGAAAAAAAATTTGAAAATAATGTCTTCTGCGATTCCTTCCTATGGTTTACATTTCCAAATCTGACTTTAAAGTGGGGCAAATCCCTTCTTTCTGTTTGCCCTCTAATTTAATTTGAAAATATTTACTCCTTTTGAAATGTTCATAAATTTATGCTGTCAAAATTCCTTGAATCAACAAATGCTGCCACTTAACCATCTCCTCTTCAGAGAGCCTAGTTATGACCTTGCCATTTTACTGCCGTCTTACCATCCTAGCCAATCTGGGAATCAGTAGAAGAAATTCTTGGGTCCATTAAGTCTGTGTGTGTTTGTTACTTAGTGGAAGACTCATGCAAAATGGCAGATCTGCCTGGCTGAGGGTGGCTATTGAAGGAGGGAGAACATCCACAGAGTTTCTGAACAGATAATAACAGATGATAACACATCACCTGAACAAATCATACCCAAACAAACCCTGAAGTACACAAAGCTCTCCTGAAATAAAGTTCAGCAAAGTTGAAAGTCACACTAGTGACCCAATTTTCACTGAAGACAGGCCACGTGCACCTAAAATTTTGCATTATCATACATGACCATATTTCAGGTCGTGGCAGATGGTACCAGGATCTTGGAGCTCTCTGAATGTAACATAGGCAATTCTGACTAAATGGCAAAACTTGAAAATATATTTGAAGGCTTCTCAAATTTGGGGAAAGTTAACATAATGGGTTTTCCAACCGTAAATCTCTCTCCATACATTTGACTTAAAACAGAATCTAGTCCTCTCCCTCCATCATTTGTTGTATGAGGATATTCCTACTGGACTTTGAACCTGTGTTTTGAACCCCTCTTCAGTTCTGAGTGAACCTAAATTTTCTATCAGTTTGGCTTTTCAGGCAAATATGAAGTAAAACTTGGAGCCAGTGACAGCTGATGTGGCTTCACTTCATAGAAATTCACCATTGAAAACTCTAGCAAAACCCTTGAATTGTGACTAAGGTCTTAGGCTTGTGCTATTTGACCTTTTTGCATCTTGGTGTGAGAATAATATGGGGTGGATTAGCAGGATTGTTTTGTCTCTGACAATTATAATGCACATTCAGTTGTTTTGCTATTGGTGAAATTTTCTTCGGATGTCTGTCTTTAGATTTGTATTACATGCTAACACAGCTCTAGAACAGCTTCTCACCAAAGTTATTCTTGGTCTAATTTGCTACCTTCTTAGAGTAACAGCTTTGCATCAGGGTTAAAATGGTGTTTGTGGCTGTGAGCTACAGAGCCAAATATCCTGGAATCCATACCATTTCTAGGTAAAGAAGCTATAACCACAGCTGGTTTTTTAATTTATTTTCTCCTTAAACACTGATACTCTTGATAGGTCAGTGATGCTCATAACTGTGATGTCTCTCAGGTATGATAAGGGATATTTGTGTCCCTCTCATGACAGAGGGACATGTGGAGAAACATATTTTATCCCTCTACTTACAAAAATTTTAAATACCTATCCAGTCCTGCTGTCTCAGTAGGAAATTCAAAACTTCTTGTTCTCCTAAGTGGAGTTCCATATTGTGAGTAGACATCTCTGTGGCTATCTGATATACGATATACGTAACAATGGAAAAGAAAAATTAAAAAAAAAAAGGATAAAAAATTGCCTCGTAACATGGCAAAGATGCTGATGTTATTCACCACAAGTGAAAAGCCAGCTCAAAAGAGAAAGCCTGCTTGGGTTAGAAAAACTGGAAAAATGCTCTAAAAGGAGTTATTCCTTCTCTTCAAGCAGATAGTTTGTCATGACAAAACTGTCATTTCAGATAGTTAGATTGCTTCTCATATGTTTTTGCTTGGTATAGATGCCCAATTTCATTGTTCTCACCCGGAGATAGAAAGATTTTTGTTTGATGTATAATTGGGTATATACAAAACGTATTTTAAAGATGGCATGAGTTTAAAAGAAAAAAAAAAAAGAAAAATGTATAGGACAGATGCCAGCTAAAGCTCCTACCATGATGTTCTCTCAAATATAGCAGTTTATCTTTTATTCATTTGTCACCCTTAGGACTTGATTACATCAAATTCTCATTGGAAATACACACAGTGGATTCCCACTCACTGTCTTTTTTTTTGCTGACTTTATTGTGGATGTGCTTGAAGAAAGAAGTGTGAGCACAAGTTGGTCTGAAGGTGGTGAACTTATAGAGCTCTTCAAGTCTATTCAGCCAATTAGTCATATTATACCCAGTCAAGTGACCAGTCTTCTGTGTTAGGAACAATGTTGCCGCTTTTATTCTTTTGTTAAGGATGAGCACTTGGTAAATGAAAAACATCTCCACTAATTGCCTGAGTCTCATGAAGATGTTAAAAGTTTCAGATTGAAATGTAGAAATTGGGCTGGAATACAGTAGAAACATTAATAGATGGAGGAATTGTATGGATTTGGGTGGTTGGTTTTCCTGTGTGATACTCGGCCTCCTTGAACAAAGGGATCAGCTGTATGACAGGGTTGCTCTGGCTTCTGTAATGTGAGATCCTGCTGGGGCTGTACATCTGTCATGGTTTTAAAATAACATTGCTGAGCATGCTCTAAGTGTACAATATATTCTATGTGTGCCACAGCTCATAAAACTGACAGCATCATCAAGGATGGAAGTGACATTTAGTTCAAACTCTTGGACATTGCCAACTTCTGAAACTTTCATGCTGAAAACTCTTCTGCTTAGCCGTGAGGCTGAACAGAAGAATTAGCAAGATGGTACAAATCACAGTATACATATTGCCATAATTCTTGGATGATTTTCAGAAGGAAATCTGGAAGAAAAAACTTGACTACCTTTCAAAGTGTTTGCACGTGCGTTTTTGCAAATATGTACCACTTACTATGCAGTAAGTGAAATACTGGTTAGCTTCAAAAGACTTTGCAAACCCAGATTACCTTTTCTCAAGACCAGACTTGGAAGATATATTCTAAGAGTATGTATGTGTGTGTATCTTGGTAAAAAAAATTAATGTGCCCATTATGGCTTTCTAGGTCAGTAAAATAGCTGAGCTAATAGCAGGGCATGCTGTTGTAAATAAAACCGTGCAGTTTGACATACTTAACTGTCATGTTCTGATCTCCTCTGTGGAGGACATGGGGTGTATGCACATAAAGTGAAACATCAAAACAATTATAGAATTATTTAAAATATACATCCATGACACTTCCAGCTTCCTATTGAATGCTAGTATTCAATCTTATGATTTTGTGTGGTCTTCTGGAAGATATCTGCAAAAATAAATCTTTTCACTTTTGCCAATAAGGCACTCTTGTTTTTCTTTCTGATATTACTAGGATTTTTTTATATAGATAAAGAATATAGAACTATGTAACTTAATGTACAACCATCCTTATTTTAAATTATTAATGCAAGATCAGTGACCAATAAAATGTCAAAAAATCCTGACAAATATTCATAACTTAAAATCATAAGTATGATTTTATGTTATAGCAAAGATGAATAAATCTGGGAATGGGAAAGCTTTCCAGAAGGAATTACATAAATTAAGAGAAATGTTCCAAGTAAGAATTACTTTTTTTTGTCTGCTTGGTATCCTCAGAGAGAAACTTGAGACACGTTTTATTTCCAGGCAATATCTTTTTATTTGCATCCACTCAACTCATTAGCACAGTAAAAAAACTTGTACTAGAGCTGATGAAATAATTGCTGCAAGCTGAATGTTTAGACACATTGTACAAGTTAAATGTACAAAATTCACCCACTAGGATCCCTTGTGCCCCCAGTTTGTCATTCAGTCCCAATTAGGTATTTTCTGTAGAGCAAACAAACAAAAATCCCTTGAGGACCAATTCTAGGTGTTGAGTGTATTAAGAAGGCGAGCGTCCCTTGCTCAAACTGAAGTCATCTCTCAGAAGTTCACACGTTTTTTCAGGCTGATGTGTTGGAGTCTCCTATACCTTCTGTAATCATTGAGGCGTTTCGATATTTTTCCATTCTTATTCTTCTTGCCACCACTATTTACTTTATTTTTTTTAAATATGGTTACATTACAGAAGATCATTCTTCGACGGCACAGAGTTTTTTTCTTTTTATATACTTACATATAATTCATAATGGTCAGCACGCTCTAATGAACTTCTGGAGTCTATTAAAAAAGGTTTCTCGTAAGTAGATCTGCAGTAGGTCAGCACCATTGTGGAAACTGGAAGAGGTCTGTTCTCCTGCAGCTGTCTCTTTCTGCCCTGAATAGCTTAGGATAAGAAACAAGTAATAACAAGCATATAACTGTAGCACTCTGCAACAGCAACTAACTGCTGCTCTAGCTTAGGGTAGTCAGGGTACCTAACTACGTCTTTAATGATTTTTCACATGCTCTTATTGCTGAAAATTGTAAAGAATTTACTAGACCACTCATGAGGGTCTAGCCACGCTGTAAAATTCTGAGCTTCTGCAAAAAATGGTATCCAACATCCCTTGCAATGTTTTGGCGTATGCTATACAGAACTGTATAGAACTATACAGAACTATAATGGCAATTTCCAACCCTCTTTTCTTCAGTCAGTCTTATTTTTGATAGTATAATTTCTTTGTTTCTTTTAAATTTTAACAGTTTGGAATGGGTCAGTGGTAAATATGATTCGCTGTGTTTATCTTCTGGATTGGTGGAAGATGAAATATTAGATAACATTTTGTGATTATGCTGCTGTCAAGTTTAGGTTTTATATGGTGAGAAGCGATACAATATTTCAATTGAGAAGTATGTACTACTGTTAAATGGGCAGAGGGGATAATTCTGATGAAATGAAATCCCTGTAAAAGTCTGTGTAAAACTAATTCATCCCCTGGAATAGCTGCTGCAATGTACCAATGAATTTGGTAGCAGCCTTGATGTTTCAAGAGGAAATGAAAGGACGTTTGTTCTTTGCCCAGAACAACTCCAGAGGAACATTGATTACTATTATGATAAAGCAGCTAAGCAAACTAAGTCTCAGATATGGTTTAAACACAGCGATGTCAGCATACTCTGGCTTCCAACAGGACCTTGTAGAAGATGTGAGATGCAGGTTCTTGCCAAATAACGTATAGAGGACAATGTTTGTATTCTTATCTTGCTATTTATTGACGGTACCTGGCACCCAACTCTTGTTTTACAGGAAAGTTGCTTTGCCGTTGTGTTTTGCCAAGGACAAGACTGTGCATAGCTAAAGGATATCTTGTGCATGAATCTCTGATGCCCAAAGCACTTCTATTTCTATGAAAAAGAAAAAAACAAGCCCAAATTAAAGGAGGAACTCAGTGAGTTTGGAAATGAGGATTTTTCCAGTCAGTAAAATGACTGGAAATAAATGGATTGATTAATTAAAATCAGTATATCTACTCGTGGAGTAAGGCACTCAAGCATGATGTATGTGAGGAGTTATTGCACCAGACCCTTGGATCTCTTGCTTTGAGAATTAAATGTAAAAGTCTCATTCTCAGTTTCAAGGTTGAATACAAATCCTTGGTAGCCTACCCCTGTTGAATTGTGTCCTGTCACTCTCAAGCATTCAAAACTTTCAGCGAGGCCAAATTCACAAATCCCTTCCTTAACCTCCAGTTTCTGTGCTGTTGCTGTGTCGAGTTAACTCTCATGGAACTTTTACTAAAGTGAGTCTTTTTACAGTCTTCCTGTGAATCTCTCTGTCTTACAGTGCCGTATAAAATTTGTTGATGAAAGATTAAATGTGCAGTACTTGCATGCTGGTTAAATATCATAAGAATAATTAATTGTAACTATTCCCTTTCATGCCAAAAGACTTATTAGACATGGGCCATTGGAAATGCTTTACCAAATGTTATTTACTTTATTTATCTTTCATTTGGAGTTTTGTTATAAATTGTCAGGAAATCTATTTATATCAAGGAACTATTTATAAACATTAATTTTGCAACAATTCTTATGGAAGGTTTCCAAGTGGTTATTGGATGTTTCCAGACGAAAACATTTTTCTTCCCCAGTAAAGAGACACAGACAAGACAATTGTGAACCATTCAAATTAAGACATACCTAGAAATGTCATACTGATGCTATTCATGAAGGAAATTGCATGAAAAAATAAGGAAAAGAGCAAATTGCCTTTCTAAAACAGGACACAAGATATATCTTTTTGAGGCAACTACGTTTTATGTTTTTCTTCTGGAAAAAGTGATTTACAGTGTAAGACCAATAGAAACAAGAATTCTGCATAAACTCCATAGGCAAATATCTGGGAGTCAATCCAAGGGAAGGGAAAATGACATTTGGACAAATAGAGTTTACCCAGCAGAAATTAATGAAAGGAATTGCCACTTGTACTGAATACAGAGCATTGCTGACTGACAGAGCTGAACGTATGTCACCAAAAAAAACCTCAAAAAACAACCAATCTTCAGAGAAACCAGTCTCATACTGTTTTCAGTCCTTTTTGGCCAGTCAGATGGGGAAATGTCTCACAGTGCACCTGGAGTTGATCCTGTTGCTGGGTAGCTCTACCCTGATTGTATGAGTGGGTTTTTTTAATGGTTATGGGTTTTCTTTCCACTTCAGGATTTTGTACCTTTTCATGTCTGTGTTTGCCTTTTGAATCTTAGAGCTCCTAACTCTGCCCACATCAGCAGTGAGAACAGGTTGTCTCAAGACTGTGTAGGACTGTGGGAAAAGAGGAAAAAATGCATTCCTAGTTTTCCTCCAGACTGCCAAAATCAGTGATTAAGTGGCACGACTTGTCTATGAGTGAATTTCAACAGCAGACAAAAAGATGTGCCTCCCCCTCTAAAGTATTGATATATCCTTGTGGGAATATGAGACAAGTCTCTGTGCAAAGGATGGAGGGGTAGGGGGGTTAATGGATGTTTCTCTAAATTATACCGCAGTCTAGAGTTTTGATTGAATTATATTAAAATGTAAGGTGGAAACAAAAGCCTAGGAATCTGATGTGTGTTTAAATGATGGTGGGTTTGCCTGTGGTTGCATTGCAGTCCAGGAATGAAGTCCAGTGGTAAAGATCACTGAGTGAGCTGTGGCAGAGCTTTGTTTGGCTTCAGCAGGACCACTTGCACGCAGCAGTTTGCTGAATTTGAACCTCGATTCTGGTGTTCTTTTGCATTTAGGATTATTTTAATTCATGACATGGGATCGCCTCTGAGGCTGTCACCTCAGCGGATTTCTTGCCAATAATTTTTAGTTTTAGTTATAGGCAACTTTGATAAACACCATTTCTTTTTAGGTTTTCCTTCAGACCTTAGTGGTACCCAATTAATAGTAAAAGGTGTTTAACCTCTGTCAGTTAACTGTGTCTTTACTGACCTACCATCAAAATTCTAGCAGAATCTCTATTTGAAACTACTGAAAAGTTTCCCAGTTTTAATGAAAATATTAGGGAGAGGAGGGATAACACGGTGACTTTGCTGCCTGTATCAGTAGATTCAACTGCTGTTTCATCCTGGTGCCTTGAACTTCGTATGTTATTACAATGGCTTTCACTTCTTTGATTTATATGTGACTTTAGAACATAACTTTCTGCGTTTTAGTTCTGTGTTTTATCTTTAGATGTGTTTTCTCAGTAATTGAAAGCTGTGATAGTGCGCTAAGGAAAATGGTAGCATAAAAGAATCAGCTTGCAGTGATTCCAGCATTTCACTTTGAACCATCAGTTGGCTGCATGATATGTAGCAATTTTGCTTTGAAACATGGGACTTCAGTCCATAATCTAATTATTGCCGATTTATAAAGTAATTTAAATTAATTTGATAATAGTATTAATGATTTTCAGATAAATCAGCTAAATAACAGGAAAAATTGGTGCTATTTTTCATCATTATATGGTTGCTTTAGTTTTATTCGATTTCTCAGTTTTATTCATTTGTTATGCTTTTCAAATTACACTAGTAAAGTATATAAACCAAAACCCCTACAGAGCGCTCAAATTGTAGGTTTTTTTTTAAAAAATGCATAGGGTGAATACGAAATAAATAAATAGAATTGTATTTTTTAATAACTAATTAATTGTTCTTTTGCTTGTCACTTTAAAGGACTCATTCCCTAAGTTTAACATTTATTTCCAAAATGTCATGGTTAGGTAGTGTTCAGAAAATGAACATGATCTGTGTATACACAAAATATACAATATATACCACAAAATGTACAATGTGTTTAGTATACACATACAATAATGTGATCTTAGCAGAGGCCATAGAGATACAACTGATAAACAAAGGAGTGCAAATTCAACACATTTTCTTTTTTTTGTACGTGTACTGGCAATTTTTGATTAAATTTAGGCTACCATTTTCTTCTCTAAGAAATTGATAATGTCAGAATGAGAGAAGATTACTCAAAAGACTCAAAAATTCAGCAATCTAAGTAATATTAACATCTTGAATTTCTCATGAAACCTGTATTCTAACTGAAGAACCCCATAATGGTAGCCCAATCCCTATAGCTGTATTTCTTTTTTGTAATTGTGAATTCAGAAATGCAGTCCCTCAGCTTCTTTCATATTGAGCACTACCTATGCATAAGAGGACATTATAGTTCTATATGCAGTCCTTTCCTTCTTCCACAGTCAATAATCTGGCTACTTACTGTTAAAGAAAGAAAGGAGCAAAACACCACAATAACAGCAGATTCTTATATAGTAATTTGTTTTATATGTCTTTCTGTGCATGGCTTTCAGCAGTGATTACATCTTGCAATAGAATCTACTCCTTAAGTGGACCAAAGTATCAAAAACTTTCCGATTCCGATTTCAGCTTAATGAAGTAATTAAACTAGATATAAAGCACAGATTAAAATTCCTTGTTTACTGTAGTCTAACATTATTTGCAGTTTTGTTTTTCTGGCTGTGTATCACTTGAAAGGCTGAATATGGGAGTTGTGAACAGTCTCACTGCTGCTTAATGTTGCCCTTGCTTTGTTGCCAACAGAGGTTAAAGAAGTCCCCTCCCTTTGCTGCCATCCATCCCTGGCTCCCCCAAACCTCAGCACATTCCTTCTGTTCTGTTACATGGTGGCCTTTTTGGGGAGGAGGGAGCCTGAGCCCATCAGTGAAGGAACAGAAAGAAACAAACAATGGGAACCTCCCAAGTGGTGTTTCAGCTGAAGAAAAAATTATGGGGAACCAAATTCACAAAAGGTCAAATAATGCCTGGGTTTCTAAAGTAGATGGATCACACCATGTAGTTTAGCTCCCCTTGGGTAACCTGCTGAACCAGAGAGTCACAGCTTGGTGTGATCTGTATGTCTCTTACCTCTCCATTTGTTTCTTCCTCACAAAATAATAGGAGGGATACTGTAAAGCAAGAGATACCGTCACAGCGTGAAGTTTTAGTGGAGGTGGTTGTTGTATATTTTTGTATATATACATACCATCTAACCTTCTTTAAAATGTTAAGATAAATTTTAAATGTCTGTTCTTTTGTTGATTTAACGGAGATTTTTCTCCAGTGATTGAAAAAATGTTAAATACCTCTCTCCATGTGTTCATAACCTAATGTAACATGTAAGGTTGAGGTACTCAGCAACAAAAACTCAACTGCATTCTGGTGACAGTGGTGGGACTTGTTTCCAATCTGTAATACTCTAATAATGGAGTATAATATCAGCTGAAATGTTATAGTCACAGGAGACTAGTCTTTCTTTACTGCAGTTACAAGCAGAAAGTAAGCAAATATGAGGGTGAGATCTGTAAAGATGATCAGTTTAGTTTAGAGATCTCAGAGGTGAGTTGGAGAGGGCACTTAATTCTTCAGTATGCCCATGAAGTTTTCTAGTTGTTCATTTTTTGTTACCTGTGTTTTAATATCATTCTCATTCCTTCTCTCTTTTTTTTCTTTCTTTTACCTTCCATCCATCCATTGTCACGCATTGCATTCTTGATTACAGTCTGTGTAATCGTTACCACCGTGTGAAGGCAATTCCCCACATCACCAGGTACGGTGTCACATGTCTGAAAACATATATGTGTGTTTTCAAACCTATCCAGTGTTGTGCATAGCAGATTTCTCTTACATTAACCTCTTTTATCCTCTCTTCCTTTCCTGTTATATATGAAATAACATTTCTGAGGGAAAGTGATTTTTAAAATTAATGTCTTTTAAGAAAAAAAATTAATGTTCTGTGTCAAGGAGGTACTGCCTTTCTTAAGGTCTAAAAAGCTATGCAGTACCATGCAAGTTTTTGATTGCCCATAGGTCACAGCCTATGGATCTGTGATCTTTTTAGTGTATTAACATCTGCTATGAAGCTTCATTTTTGTAAAATCCCAGAGCTGCATCGTTCAGTTAGTTTTCATTCTGATTGTAATTGGTTTATGTTAAAAGCTTGATACTTAGCTGTAGTTTTGACCTCTGTAATGGTAAACACCGATGAATAAATTAGTCAATCCTTATTGTCCTAATTCTATATCTAAACTGTCATTCATCAGTGTTTATCTGGCTTTTAGAAACACGTTATATGCAGATTGCTATATGGCTAGCTGATTTTTTTTTTTTTTGAGAAAGTAGCAAGATCCTTAAGATGCTCATTTACATGCAAATTTTTATAACTTTCTAATGATGTTTCTGAACATCACTGCCTTGTAGCTTGATTACTTTTGCACTTGGCAGAAGAAAATTTCATTAAAGAGCTGTTGCAAGAAACTGTTCTTAGTGACAGTGGAAAAACCATGTCTTACGACCATTTTTTCCTGAATAAAAATAAATGTAATTAATGTGTGTTCATGAGCTTATGCACATTTATTATATGTCGATATGTTAAACATGAATCAAGTCTTTCTAAGCGTTCTTCTTACAAGAAATAATAAGAATTCTTTCTAAACACAAGTTAACAAATCCAAAGCTAGGAAAAATTAATATAATCCAATTGCTTCTGTTGGTGACACATCTCATACCATTTGTAATGCTAGTCCTTTCTATTCAATATTTGTTTTGGGTCAACTTACAGTCCTTATGACTCTCTAACCTGCAGTGAACATAGAGGTATAAGTTTTTCTGATTGAGAAAAAAACTCTTGAAAATTACATGTTGACTATTACAAGGCTCTTTGGTCATATCTCAGCTTTTTAACTCTGGTGTCTCTGCAACAACTTTAACAGCATAATCATTTTCCCATGTAAACATGATTAACTTATCAGTACCTCTTTTCCTAGGACACTAGTTGTTTTTTTTGTCCCCCCAACTTCAGACTGTAAAATTGTAATAAATATTAGGAATTGAAAAAAGGGAAGTGGCAAGTACTTCTTTTTGAAGTAATGCTCTGAAATAGTTGGATTTATGTGTACAGCTTTTTCTTGTATTGGGTGATAACAACATTTAGAGCTGCTAAAATTCATCTCAGTACCCCATTCACAGGCTTACATAGAGGTATTCAGGATGTGTATTGGCATTAATATGATGTGGTCCTAAATAGCTGCAAGCTGCAGCTTCGTAGCATTCAAGCTGCAAGGTATATACATTATTGCAAGGTCAAACCTAAATGAACTATCATTGCTTCCATGCTATGTCCCAACCTGTATAATTACATTACCTTAATGGATTTTCCTTACTTATGATTAAGGTAAATTATGTGGGATATAAAATTATCTATTCATTTACTCAGCTAAACCAATGGATAAGGATCAGGGTTTGGTTATGATAATCACGTGGAGTAATAGCTTTGTTATGGTACCTGCTGTGAAATCACATTTTGCAAAAGCACAAATGTAATTTGATTTAAAATAATTAAAAATTAATTTGTTTTGAATAGTGAGCTTCCTAGAAAAGGAAGAACTGGAAGCATTGAGATAACTAGAAATACATGTAATGGATGAATAGTTGTATAAGTGAGTCTAATCCCACTGGTAGGCTTGGATTTATATTAGTAGAGACAATTCTACATTATAAACAGTATTTTGGAGTCACAGAAGCACATGGTATACCTTTAATGTGCTTAAAATAATATTTATCTGTTTGTGAATTTAAATATTTCAGTTTTACTAGAGTTTTGCAGTCTCAAGATCACTCCTGGAGCTCAAACAGCTCCTCTTTTGATTTATGAGGACTATCTATTCCAGCAGCTCTTTTCATATGTTTTTTGGCATAACCTTAGTCTGATGGTCAAAGTTCAGTAAATTGTAGTCATTGAAAATCATTTGGAAAGTGAAGATATATGATAAGGGAGAAGGAGAACAGGATCTGAATGAAATACACAAGTCTGTATTTTGCTTCTGGGAAGAGTCTGAGAACAAACAGCAAAGCATCATCTTGTAGCACTGCTTACAACAGTGCTAACAAAATCTACCAAATAATTCTGCCTATTTTCTGCTTTATATGTCGCTAGTAAGAAAGTAGGGCAATTTGCACAAAAGTGTTATTATAGTGTATTGATCATGAATTTGCGATAAGTTGAGAAAAAGAAAAGTTGTATTTAGCTACTGATATTTAAATTCCAATCCTGGTAAACTAAGCCTTCTGTGATTACATTAGTTTGTATTATATTATTCATCACAAATATCCCTTAAATGATTGCACAGAATAGGCTAGCACTTTTAGATGTAATCAGTACTAAATGAGGCTATGCAAGGAATACTGTTTGTATCTGGCCTGTGCTACTGAATTTTTTTTGTTCTGCATATTTTCACTTGTAAATCCCTTTTTTCTTGGGCACATCTTGGCAGTTTGAACTACCTCAATGAGATTGTATGGATATGGCTATTGGTGTTTAAATACTTTATATTTTTATCATTTTTTGTTTAGTTTCTGAGGCATATAATATAACGTAAAGAATAACATTTTTTCCGTGAGAATGGAATGACATATAATTAATTCTGTATTTTTTCATTAAACAGTAAATAGTTGATATTTCAGGTTACATACAGATGTTATTCTGTCATGAAATCGTGAGATTTCAAAGTATTCTTTCACCCAGATCATTAAAAATCTGCTGGAGGATATTTTTATGAGGCTGTTTTGGATTTATGAAGAACATATTAAATTCTAAAAAAAAACCCAAGCCCCCAAAAACTAAAGCTAAAGGAAATCTCTGTAGTTCCGCTCATGAAGCAGCTGAAATTCTACACTGTTATAATTTTGTAGAAAACCAAGAAATCAAATCTATCTGTAATTTTATTTTATAAAGAAAATACTATTAGTTTCCCTGAAATGTGCTTGTGGGTGCATTTGAAAAGCACAGGGAATATGAATGCTTGATGGAATTAAGTGCAGACACTGAATCATGGTGGTCGGATGTTCTCTATTAACAAGTAGTATCTTTTAAGAAGACAAATTTTTGTAACTTAAAGCATTGATCTCTTCTGTTTCAGATTTTAATGAAACAATTCCCTTTTGGCACACCGCTTTAATGGACAAATGCCAGAGGATAGAAACAAAGGGCAGCATGTTTCAGTAAATCTAAATAGATACATGATATTCAAACTCAATTTAAAAGTCATTCTTGTTGTCTTCTAGTCTAGTCAGAGTCCTTTAGAGATATCAGTTGGTGATTTTCAGCACAGACTAGGAACATGACTGTGTCCCCGATAGCTCAGTACATGCTGCTGCCCTGTGCTGCTGCAGTGAGGTCAGCTGAACTTCATACAGCTTTTGACTCTCATGCTGTTTTTTCAGTGCTAATTTTAAGCACTTTATTAAGTGAGGGTAAATTTCTCATGGCTCAACGTATTCCTGTGGGCCTTTGATAATTGGAATAATCACTTATTTCCATTTCCACTCATCTAAGCGATTTAAGTAGATACTACAGTAGGCTGAGGCAATGAATGTTTTCTTCTTTCCAGCCGTATGTCGGTCATGCAATATAACTGCAAATCAAAGCTAGACAGCGTGCCAATTACTACTTCCAAAATGTGTCTCTCCCACAGAAGTTATTTATGCATACTGCTAATTAGCCATAGAGATTTTTGTTCACTGGAGGAGAACAGATCCACATGCATGGCACCGCAGGAAGTCTTGAAGTATGGGCAAGGATATCTGTGTCCAAGGCCCCGGGTCTCCTGCTTCTCAGCAGGACATTCTGACTTTCAGTAATAATTAGCATTTTAAGTTAAAATACTGCCACAGGTGTTTGTGGCTTGTAATTTCAGGATGTTACCTGGAGGAGGGTATGAGGGAATTTAAAAAAATTTATTCCAGGAAGATGTCCTTCTCCCATGCTCCCACTCAGAATATTCACATACTGCTGAGGGTCCTTTAAAACTGTCTATATTTGGGGCTTTCCAAAATTCTTTCTTATTTTGGTTTCTTTTGTTTAATTTCATTTCCTTTCTTACACATAATTTATTTATTTTTTGTTTCAGATACTTCATCCAGGAAAACATGTGCTTCTGCTATCTTGTCTAACCAAGCCTTCTCATTTTCACCACATATACATAAAAACCACATATAGAAATAACATAATGGAGACATATGTCTGCTCAGAGGTATAGCCCTTGCTTCAAATAAATAACAAGTGGATGAGAAATCAGTGAGAGATGTAACAGTTCAATGTAGTCAAATGTAATTGAGAAAAAGTACAGAGGTTAGCTGAGGAATATGACAGAGAACAACCATGATGGAGAAAAAGTTCTTAGTGGGAATCCAGCTGACCTGCATAGGACGTAAAGAGATTGGAACCATGAGAGGCAAAATGAAAGTTGCCATTAAATCACAGTTGTCATAATTTAAGGAGGATTTTAGGTAGAATCAAGATCTCAACACCTGTACTGTTATTCAAACTTCTGCTCTTTTTCCCCTTCCAGTTGTTCTGCTTCTCTTCTCTCCTCAGTTGCATATGCCTCTGGTGACCAGCTTCACTTTAAATGTGGTTTCTTGTTTTAGTCAATTGCTGGTCCTTGTGATGCCAGTTTAGGAGTAATGTCTACTGAGTGCCCTCATCTCAAAGATCCCAAATTATACTCTATACCGTTTGTGTTCTTTCTGCCCCCATAAACCTCCCCTTTCATAGTGGCGCAGCATCACCAGGATGAGCGGCGAGTGTTCTGCTTTTCCTCATCCTCTGCCAGTACCAGGGCCTCTTAGTAGGAGCTTGGAGATAAATGACTTTGGTCATGAAGCTGAGAAGGACATGGAAACAATATTGTTTAAAAAATTATCCCCTAAGTGTCTACCTTCCCCTTCTCCTCCTGTTTTGCACCAAGAGTGAGAGGCTTCTACCTTTCTCTCCAAAATCTGATGGGGCCTTCTCCCTTGCGAGGGAAGATGCCATGCCATGGGGTACCCCTAATAGGTGCAAAAGTTGCAGTCCTGAATCAGCAACATAAAGATGATATGTGTATTTATATACTAATTTAGAAAGCTCCAGCTTTATGGAAACCTCAGCAGCATGTTTAAGGGGCAGTGATTTATTAGCTCCTGTCAAGGAAATATCTATAAGCAGAAAGGGAAAACTGGAAAAGTTGTGAAGCCGATGAGGGCAATAGAGGAGAAAAAGAAAGCACTCAAGCTTACAAGTGCATATTTTATTCCAAATGTTGGAGGCCCAGAAACTGTAGTCATGCTAAACTAAAGCATTCACATAAAAAAGTAAAACTCAGAATGTAATCGGAACTTGTGATAATATTATCATCTGTGATAATGGTATGCTTTCAGATTGTTTTTGTATATTTCCAGTGTAGGATGAACAAAACCAATACATTCACATTTCTACTCCCAGGAGAAGGAGAACTATGGCATTTAAATAGTTGTACAACTTAGCTTCAAAATACTTCAGTTGTTTGCAATAATGCTTCTCTGCCCTCTCTGACTAATGAAGGAAATTTTAAATATGAAGTGTTATCTGTACAAAATCTTTCAATAGAACATGCAAGTAATGGTAAATGATAGTCACACATTTCTCAATGACTGTTGTGGAAAATGGTAGTCAGAAGCTTATTTGTTTTAATACAAAAACTGTCAAACGTGCCTACGCAATGTTTTCTGGGATCATTTTGCATACCTGTTTTCTGTTTCACAGAAACAACACAGAATGAGTGGGTTAATTTTTAAATAAATTTCAAGTTTATTTTTAATCAACAGCAAATTAGGGATTTAGTTTACTGAGCAGCTGTGCCATAAATTATAACAGCACACCACAGGTAGAGAGAGATTTTGACACTCCTGAAGACAGGAATGAGCAGTCAAGGGACAGACAGATGGGAAACCTGTTTAAGCAGCTTCATTGTCAGTCACAACACCAATGTGATTTTACATCTTCCGAGGGGGAAAAAAGCACCTTCCTTTATTATGCTTATACAGACTTAGAAAAAGATTGTGCAAGGGACCATGGAAGTACGTGATTTAGGTCTAAATGTGAGTTCAGCCAAACTGCCAAGATTAAAACATGCTGAATAAGATGGGAATAGGGTGTTCTGAGACCACTGCAAGTACCAGTGCTACTACCCCATGGATATCTCTTATTGGGCTTGATAGCCAAGACCAGTTGTGGGTTTGGTTTTTATTAATCAGAATTGTAATGCAGTTTTTTGGGAGGGGCAAATATAATGATATATTTTTAAAGATTTATTGAACTGAGCAATTTTTTGGTAAAAGCTGTAGATTTACGGGACAGTCAGCAGTAGAGAATGCAATGGAAATGTTGTTTCAAATATTCAGCATTTTTAAAGCTGTTCAGTCAGCCAAGTTCTTAAGAAAATGTACTGAGCTCTTAAAAGAGCAGTGAAAATATTATTATTTTAATGTGAAGCAAAATATGCTGAAGTACAAACAAAAATGTAATATGCAGTAAATACAATAGGCTGTTTATTAGAAAAATGGTTAAGAATCACTTCCACTATGAAGGAAATGGATTATACACAGCAATGGTACCAAAGCCATACACTTCTCCAATTAGGTTTACGCTTTCATATTAAAAAAAATGAGTTGAAAATGGGTTGGGAAATGTGAAATTTTTCTTGGGAGCTTAATGGCTTATTTGCATAAACTACAAAATAATCAAACAAACCTGAGACTGGCTTTTAAAGTACACACTAAGTATATAATGTACTCTATTCTTGTATCATTTTAACAAAAACTTTAATTGATCTCTCAGTGTGGTGGTGTAAAATGTGTGTGATAAGCTTAGGCAATGAGATAAGCTGTTTAATAAGACATTAAGAATTAAATAGCAGAGGTGTTAATAAACAGGGAATCAGTGTAAATCAGGTGAAGAAGTGTCCTTAAAGACTGATACACTACAGTGTGTCATTTTTCACTTAAATTCATGTTCCAATTTAATAAAAATTGTAAGACATTAGTAGAAGTCATATCAATTGTATTAATAACTTACAATTTTATTAAAATATGTGTGAATAATAAAGTATTTTATTATTAAAATCTGGTTTTAGCATTCTGGGGAGCAATTTAGTTTTGCAAAGCTTGATGGCACACTAATCCTCTATTAATTTTGATCCAAATGAAACTTGTGCTTGTCTGTTTTGTCGTTTAGATTTTCCATAAAGTCAGATAATCTAAAGCCATGGGCAAAGATTTCATAAGATAGTTCCAAAATCAAGCCATTGGAAACAAACATCTACCTTTTTCCCTTTCTTCAGTAAAGACAGATTCCTCATGCCTTGCTCTCACTGTTGGCTCTTTCTACTTATTTCTTTCCTATTTTGCATCAGCTGGAGGGAAAAATCATAGTTTTACACAGTTCAAACTTCACCTTCTCCATTTGCTGTATAGTGAAAGAGGTGGAGGTTGTGTGTGATTTGAAAAGAGCTCAGAAGGGTTTCTCACCCTTAAAGGGATAAATGATTTTGTAAATAATTATAGATATGTTATGTTTTTGAATGCTCTGAGTAAGAAGTGACACACTGAGCATACGTGCTAAACTTTCAACCCCTTCTCAACTGAGATGCAGTGAATTGTTTATTTCTTGTCTTGAGCTAACATTTACGTGCTCACAAAACTGCCATGTCTCTTGAGGCAATTTTCAACTTCAATAACAAGTAAGTTCTAGAAATAAAAATAAATGAATAAATGATTTTCAGAGGCAAGAGACAAAGCTTTTGTTGCAAAGATAGCTGGAAAAATTTCATCCAGAAATTTGGCTCTAATGCCAAAACGTCCAACAAGAAAATTTTACATCAAATATAGTGCACAAGTTAAGCATCTCCTTGAAATTAGTCTTGATGGCAACACTGTGAAGACCTAGGGGAATAATTTTGTAGCCATATAAAGTTGTTTATAGTCTGTAATTAGACAGTAATCAGTCAGTGCTTGACATTTTAGCACTTCAGCCAGCTTCAATACAAAAGTATGGACTTCAACCACAAATCCCTCATTAAACTTCTAGTAAAACAGGATTACTGACTGTTATGACTGTCAACATGCATTTTATTCTAAATAGTAATCAGAAAAATGATTGTAGTTTATTCTATAAATATGTATATTTTCTCTATCCATTTTTTTTAAAGTTTTTTGCTGTGAAAAATTAAGTAGGATGAGATCATGGAGCTTTCTCCTTAGAAATAGTGCATAGCTCTTTGCCAGTTTAAATCTTTAGCTTCAATTATAAAGAAAAATTAAGATGTGCTGTGGAGTGAAACTGCAATGGTGAAAGATTAATTAGCTAATATTTGTGAAGCTCTGAAGATAAATCAGGCTATGCAGTGTGTGTGTTAAGTATTATGGCAACAGAGTTGCTAAATGCACAGCTGAGAGTCAGTTGGAGGGTTGAATTTTTTCCCAATTCATTCCCTTCATCTCAAATCTCCCATATTGTGAGGACTTAGCATCTGGGCAAGTAGATGCTCATGATAATCTCCCTGGCAGTAGTGGATCGATACTACTCAATTAGTTTAGCCCACGCTTCTTTCACAGTCTATTAGTGCCTCTACATGTCTCATCACACTAAATCCTTTGGGGGGAACTGAATGGTGAGTCATTCTTCATTTGCAGTTCCTTGTCTACGGAAGACAGAAAATTCGTTGTTTTGGGAGCAGTAGTGACCAGTGAAGAAAAATTTCTTTTGTAAAGTGAACGATGCCTGGACCTAAATGTCTCTGCCCAAGCAGAACCAAAACTATGGGCTTTTAGATAGAAGAGCTGTAACTCTGTGTGGTCCTCTTAGTATGCAAACCAGAAATGTTGCAGTCATGTCAAGTAAAGTGCCAGCCAATATAGACTCATTGTTTGACTCAAATAATCTTGATAGGTTAGTTTTACCTGGGAAGACTTATGGGGGTTCAGGCATGGCCTGTTCTTAACTGCCATAAAGCCAGCATAAAGACATTAAAGCTGCCTTTCCTTCTGTGTTGTGCATTCCACTTGAAGTATGGTCTTGGACCCATGTGAGGTGTTTACCAAATGTGCAGTCCTCATGGAATGACTCCCATCTGGGAGTCATCATGATTAAGAACAGTGATAGACCTTCAGTCAGTTTGTCCAGGGAACAAAAAAAAGGGAAGGTTTAAGAATGGGACTTGCAGGTAGCACCAAGCTTACACCACCCATTTGGTTAGAAGTGGATAACCAAGATAAAAGAATAAGCTTCTTCTGCAATGGCTGAAATAGAATAAATGACCTCTCATAATACATTTTTTTAATCTCCACTTTTTTAAAAAATAAGTTATGCTCTTTATGGAAGACACTTTTTCAGTAGTATTTTGTCATTTTCATTTAGTAGGATATGCAAAAACTTCAAACTTTAATTTACTCCTTTCCTTCTACTTCATTGTCCATCAGCTACAAATAGATGTCTTCCATTTATTCAGATATGAGATGTTGCTTCTTTTGCTACAATTGGATAATCTGTAAAAGCAAGGTTTGATTTAATAATAATAACAGTGGTAATAGTGATAATAATCAGATTAGGATCTGTCCTCCCACCTAACAAGTCGTAGTCTGAACCACTACACAAAGAAGCTGTGAAAGGAATATGCAGTTCTGAATATTAACCCAATGATAGTTTCTTTTCTTAAAACCCACAAACGTGGTATTTTCAGTATTTTAATGTCATTTCTGTTGTCTAATTTGACATGTTGTTCACAACTTTTTAATGAGTCTGTCCCATAAATCTGAAGAATATGTTCTTTGAATTTTTCAATTAATTACATCTAAGTAGTAGCAGTCTATTTTGACAGTGATACCATCATTTTTTCTCATTAATTTCACTAGTGTATCTAGTAGCCATTTACTGGACCTTTCAGCATTGTCCTGGTGATGACACTTATAGCCTTAACATAGAATTATCCAAAGAAATGCTTTACTGTTATCTTCAAGCTTCTGTATTCACTTTACATGTAAGTATCTGAGTCTCATTCCAATTTAGCAGAATTCTCTCTCTCAGAATTCTCTCACACAGTTGGGAAGGTTAGTTAGTTTTCTGGTCTGTAACTAAGTAGGAAAAAAAGTGATACTGCCTCCTAGTTTTGTCTCAAAATGTCTTATGCCACGTTCTCAAAGAAGCCGTATAAGGTGTTCAGTCAATCAGAAAACTTAATTTTGAATAATACCTTAACTTAGGGGAGTATTTTATTCAATTATAGAGCTGTATATACTTCAGAATCTCCACTGAATTTGCCTATCTCATTACACAGCCACAGTTTTAGACACAAGTAAGGAATGTATTGTAAGGTTTAGACAACTTTTCCTTTACTGTGTGCATAGGTACATACTGCTTAGCATGCAATGGGAAACATGTTTGCACATTTCTTGATGAGGCTGGACCTCAACTTCCAAACATGCTACCATTTATATTTTGATAAAAATGGAAATTCTAGTGGCAATGAAAGTGCTCTGTTTTATTTTGATTTCCAAAATACCATCTTGAAGGTTTGCAGAAAGGTTAGCCCCATGACAGTGTCATACTACCTAGAGGAACTACAAAACAGCTGTGCAGTAGTGCTTTTGTAGAGAACACCCTTCCTCTGATGGTGCCTTGCTCCTCTCTGAGGGAACCATCCACCAGCTAAGACTTCTGTGCGAAACCAGCAGAGCTTGCTTGCAGGTGTAGTTATTCACTACAATTGTAGTGAATATTGAAAACTAGGGCACTTGTGAATATTTTAGTTACTTTTCTGTTGACGTCAGAAAGAAGTTCCAGGTTGCTGCATGATAAATAATAGAGACCTGTGATTTATTTACTATTTATACACTCTGTCAGAAGTAAGAGCATGAGTGAAAAGTCCTGTGTCACCATAAAATTTTCCTTACCTCATCAGTTAAACCGTAGCTGCAACATAGCTATTTGCTCAAGGAAGGTTTGCAGAATTTTAGTCTCTACTTCACTTAGCCTCTGTAGAGCTGTGCAATGCTGTCACACTCAGAAATGCTGGAGATATGACATCAAACTCCTTTTGCAAAACAGATTGGAGAGTTACATAGAAGTTCTGCTGTAAGGCCTGGAAATGCCTTCAAATGTAATGTGAATTAATATGCCCAGTATGAGTTATATTCTTTGATTTTTACATTTTTAAGAACTCTAGTTCTGATGTGCAGTAAAAAAGGAATCATTTATTTGCTCTTTACTTATTATTCAGATGAATGGTGTAGTCTGATATTAAGGGAGGATGTGTTCTTCTTTTCTGCTGGTAAAAAGGCAACAGAATAGTTGAAAGATAAGTGTATGATTAAGGAAATTCTGATTCTGTCATTGCAGACAGGGAGCAGACTACTTCTTTGCTGGAAAGAAAGCCTCTGTCTTCCTGGAGCTGTATCATTTCACTTAAAACAAGCTCCTGAATCTCCCAGAGTATATATGTGCTCTATACCATCAATCTCTATGTAAGCGTCCATAACAGGCAAACTTGGGTGTGATTTTTTTCTAAATAAATGCAACAAATTCACAAAATTTCTGTAGATTCCAGTTGCCTCTTGGTAAAGATAGTATTTGCTGTTTCCCTCTGGAATTTAATAATAATTTTACTGCACTTATACTATTAGTGAGAATGTTTCTTTTCCCCTTCCTGGTGTTCCCATGCTTTTGTAACTATTTTGAGGTAATAAAGCATGGTCACAATGTGGACCACAGGTTCTCTTATCTACTGGGTTCAGTGTTTGATTTATATTTATAGCTATTTTTTATTGTTGTTGAGAGATGTAATGTTGTAGAAATGTGGTTGTAACATGCTTTTTTTTTTAATCTGCAATTTTTTGGATTTTCCAACTTAGTTATTTTGTAACAAATAATTTTCTTGTGGGCAATTTTATTCATCATTGGGTACTTGGATTCTCTAAGAATTAAAAACTTGGTATTTTTTGCCTAAGTTTGTATCTGGTCAGTCTCAGGTTAGGCAATTTTCTGATAGTAAATAAAAACCATCATCACAGTAATGCCTCAGTGAATATCTTGGGACTAGATCTGAATACATGAATGTTTTTGTTTATTTTTGCCTCATTAAACTTCTTACTCAAAAGGTACTTTGCTGATGTTGGCTGGTCTGCAGTGTCTGATAGTACAGACAACTTAAAATTACCTGAAACATCTTTGTCACATCTTTGCAACACTTCTCAAGAGTCCTTTTGTTATTGTTGTCACAATTACTACATGCTGGTATTTCTTCTGGATTAAATAAAGTTGTATCTTATATTGATCTAAAGCTACAGTGCATGTACGGCCATTCTGCAAAGTGATGACTTTGTAAACTGTTTTTAATGCATTTACTTGAACTACTCCTTTATTTCTCAATAGATTTAGAAGTACAATTAGATTTACCACATTGTCTGTTTGCGCAGCCTAGAGCCCAAGCCCCACCACACAGCTGTGATGGGTGGCTGAAGTTGAAGTGGGGCCACTTGAGAGGTGCCAAGGCTTGTGTGGCTTGCAGGGAGGTGTTCTCATACACACCAGTGGCACCCACTGGGCGAAGAAGGTGTCAGATGAGAAGGGGCCACCAAAATCTTCCTCTCATGTAAGCTCTCTGAGGAGAGTGGCTAGCCTTGTCTCCACCCCTTACTATTAGCCTGAGAGAAAATTGTTTTCTCCACATCAAATATTCTCTTTATTTCTAATGTAATTTGGTTGCTGTTGTATTCTCACCTAATTCATGCTTGCTGTATTCCCTTTTTCCCAAAGTCTGCATGACATTATACCATAAATGCTTCAGCCTCTGTTAAATCTTAATGAGAAGCAAAACTGGCTTGAATTAACTACGTCTGACTGTATCAATATTTTAGCAATGTAATTTAAGACTATATGTAAAACG
The DNA here is from genome assembly GCF_025592945.1 of Manacus candei. Lineage (NCBI taxonomy): Eukaryota > Metazoa > Chordata > Aves > Passeriformes > Pipridae > Manacus > Manacus candei. The sequence continues at coordinate 37,055,443 of NW_026138076.1, read as the reverse complement.
TGACTTGTAATTCAGAGGATTATCTACTGTTGTATAGGGAGGGGAGGAAAAAAGATAACATTTTAATGCCTTTTAAAGTTTTCTGAAATTAAGTTCTCCCTTGGTTATACTTGCAATCCAAAAGATTTTTATATTTTTATTTTATTTCTGTTTCATCTCTAACCTTTATAGAAAAGGCCTCCAGAGTGGTGGAATGAAACTAGGATAAAACAGTGGGTTATTTCTGAAATTAAGGACTACCTTGTTATGCTTCCTCTAGAAGGAACTGAGAGTCCGTTAAGGCTCCCTTGTTCCCTGAGGTTTACATTTCGTGGTGGAACTTGCTTCTGTTTCTTCTCTTATTGACAATGTTTTCTAGCACAGTAAGAATGATGTCATCACTTAAATGTCTGAGATGGTCATGACTAAACTGTTTTGAGCTATATTTTCCTATCTCCCGTCAACCCCTTGCACAGAGATTGTGACTAAAAAAAACAACCCAGACACCACAAATCAACTTGTGTTTACATGACAGTTGCTGCCATGTATAATCTTACTTCTAAATAAGTTGCATACTTATATCACTAGAAGTATAATACTTGCCTGACAAGAAGTGTGACATACTTAAGGTTACCTGTAGCTTTTCTTGATTGTTTATTTTATTTTCTTTATTGTTTATTTTCCTAGAGCTGTTTTGGAAAGTACTTTCTCACACTAATGTAATCTCTCCAGAATTTTCACAAGTGTTATTGAAAACTATTTTTAATGAAAATGCCAAAGGGCACATCTGCACCCAGTGTTTGTAATCTGATCTCTACCAAGTCTAGGCTTGATTGCAGCCATCTTATAAAAATCTCATGAAGTAGCAAAGAAGGTTAGATATTAGAAAGAATTTCTTTACAGAGAGGGTGATCAGACATTGGAATGGGCTGCCCAGGGAAGTGGATTCTCCGTCCCTGGAGATTTTTAAAAAGAGACTGGATGTGGCACTGAGTGCCATGGTCTAGTAACCGCAGCGGTAGTGGATCAAGGGTTGGACTTGATGATCTCGGAGGTCCCTTCCAACCCAGCTGATTCTATGATTCTATGAGAACAAAGTCTTCTCTATTTTCTTCTCCAAAAATGTCAGCTTCATGAACTGTCCAGAGCACATTATTAGGTTTACAGGCTACCCAGAACGAAAGTAATGAGTTCTTGATTATTTTCATTCAGTTATTCCCTAGTATTCAGCAAGTTTTTAGAAAATAACTGTTCCACCACTAACTCAGAGTGACTTTTGAAAGCAGACATAAAATGCTGTATCTCGTTAGCAATGTACCAGTGTTTCCAAACCATGACCAGCAAAACTGCCACTATTTATGACAATTGTGGTATCATGTCACCTTGGCTTTCACCTTTGTGGTTGATTTACTATGCCTTTGACCATTTGAGTCTTTGTGAAAGCACAATAGTCCTGGAAAAGCAGAAATTTTACTTTCAAAAAAATAAGTCTCTCTTTCAAACTGGACCTAGGCAGAAGTTTTGAGGTGTTCACAGCACTGGTTTTCCAGAGTTTGTAAGATTACCATTTGGCACTTGGCAGGGAACCAGGTCAAGGGTATGAAAAGCTGTTTGAAAAGCCAGCTTCTTGACAGACCTTTAGACTGTATACGTGATACAATGGACCAAGTCTTGTCATACCTGCAGACAAACTGCAGATTTTCGTGCTCAGGTCTCTATTTCCATGCAACACCAGTTAAAGAAAGAACACAACGAAACAAAACTTGTTCACAGGTGGAATTGTCATCAAGCATCGTCTGCAATCCTACTAAGAATGAGAAAGAGCAATCATTATTTTTGCACGAAGTTTGAGAAAAAACTATAAATGATGATTGCTTTGAAAAGTTTTTTTCTGTGTATGTGTTGCAATTCACATCAGCTGTTTACAAAGGAGGGATGTAATCTGAGCACAGAAAGTCTCTCAGACTTTTTCTCCAGAGTAAATAAAAAGAATGTATGTGAATAGATTTTTCAGGGACTCCATGGAACTTTTTGTCTCTTTGGAAGTGCTTTGATTTGAGGCAGTTGGCATGGGTCAGTAAACAGTCATGCACACTGGCATATCAAAAGCATGGTATAAAATTCTGGTCTCTAGTTCCAGAGACTCAGTGATCCATTTTCCATCTTCAGTTCACAAGGTATTGTTTCTCCTGCCTTATTTAATTCTTAAATTTCAACTTAAAATAAACCTGTAAAACATCACAGAGTTTGGCTGAATACGTAAGATCTATTGTCCAGAATCACAACATTTCCAAACTACTTCTAGAGCTTGCAAAATCTCTTTTTAGGCCAGCATCCTTCTCCCACTATTATGTTAATTAATTGAAGACCAATGTGCTTATACACTCTTTATCTTTCTTAACTGATAGCATGTCAGTGAGCAAAACTATTAAAATTGACATCTGTTAAAGAGTTGGTTGTATCTACCCAGCTACAGGATAAAAAATATTCCATATTATCATGCTACAGTTAAAATCACTATTTTAGGAGTTAATGTTGTCTCTGGTCCCAAATGAAGCTGCGTTATTTTCCTTTATTATTTTAGGTGTCTTCAGTTTCTGAACATCTGCTTTTCCTTTATTGACCTATTCATTTTGTAGGACCATGGTTACCTTATAAAATTACCAAAAAATTCTGTTCCACAAGTAAGTATTAACAGTATTACTAATGAATATCTTTGTATGAATTGAAAATCTGCCAGTTAGTGTATTAGAATAATTTAGAAGACAGTTGAGCATCTGCCAGTTATATTCTATGATATTGGCTGGTCCTATCAATAAAGGTAAATACTATTTTAAATTGAAAAGGCTGCCACTCATAGTGTAATTAAATTTTTGAGTTTTGTGCTCTCTGTACAGCCACATAGCTTCTCTTATAACTTCTATTAAGAAAATGAGATCAATTACTTGGTATAAGTGCTCTTATTTTTATTAAGAGAATGTGAATCTATGAATCCTACATGCTGACAACTCTACTGTAATATCTTGCCTCTCTAGTAGTTTAATTAATAAACATACATTTGCTCATTTTGTTGGAGTAAGTTTATTGGTATAATATAATAATGTTTTACTGGTGAATGAAACTCTCCAAATCTTCAGCTTGATTAATTTCTAACATGAAAATGGATTTCTTATCTCAAGCAGGTTATTCTAAGGTGAATTTTTAATACATTTCTATAAAATTGTTTTCCTTCATTTTGTCTTTCAGCTAGCTCTTTGGAAAATTGTAGTTGGGAGCTTTTTCACATTTCTAAAATTAGGTGGTCACATTTTCTTTTTCCTGTTTTATGTGAGTTGATTCCATTCTGTTCACAGACACACTGAAATGTTGCCCAAAATTGTAGACAAGTTGTTGAGTTACTTTTGCCCCAATTTGTGTTTGCTGCAGATAGCTTTTAAATGGTGGATAAAAGATAAAGCTTTAGAATGTTATTAAGAAATACTGCATTTTATCTTTTGGGTTACACATGCTGTTTTCCAAGGTTAGAAGAACTCCTTTGACACAGAGCTAAAACAAAAGTGGACCTAAAATATTTCATTAGTCTTGCTTTATACAGGTAAACTGGGACCATATGTATTTTCTAGTATAAATATGTTAAATTACATTAAGTTGTAATTCATATTATTGTTATTCCTCTGTATATCATTTTCTGTCTCTTTCCCATTTCCTCAATCCATTTGGCTCTTGGAGGCCTAAAGAAGTTAAACTAATTTTTTTTTCCAGAACCCTAAAGGGAAGTTCGCTTTTGTTACTCATTTCTAGGAACACCTGTGCACTGTTGAGTTTAATTGGGCTACAGCTGGTGCCACTGATGTGTGGAGCAAAGCAAGGCTTTGCAGCCTGACTGGAAGTCTTGACATTGTGTGTCATTGTCTGGTTCCTAAACTATTACTGTACTTATGTAAGTTAGAAGGTGTTCTAATTTTTAAGGAATTGCATTCTCTGTGGACTGGTGTAGCTGATGTAGGAAGATCAATGCTATGAATTGTGAACGCATTGCACACTGGTGCAGAACAAGGTTGCTGAACACCCACAGAGTTTAATTGCTGTTTGTAGAAGTTAGGTGATCTTCTTACCAACAGTGTAATGAGGAGTTGCTGATCAGCATCTTTAAAGTGTTGAGGAGAGTTTTATAAAGAAGGGAGAGAAGCTACACCTTTTATGGCTTTAAAAGTGTGATTGAAAGCAAGCTATCTGTCTCCTGTCCTAAGGAGATTCTAGAGGACTGGTAGAGTGGAGTAAGGGATGGAATAAGATGGAACTATGCACCAAATACGCTAATCAGAGATAAGAGAAATTTGAAAACAAAATCTCTTTATGGTTAGCTTTTTATCTATGGAATGTATTAAGTTTAGAAATGGTAATAAAACAAGTAATATTGAACTTAGAAGAATTATTCTAGTAAGGGATGAATAGAAAAGCAAGTAAGGAAATCATGATGTCATCCCCTGTGTGTAAGTGATGACCTACGGTTCATTTTCTTACACACCTTATTACTGTAGGTTTGCTATCTGTTTTACATATGCAGTAGGGAAGGAGTTGCATGCGGTGGCCTGACGAATAAATCCAGTTTACCAAACTTTGTGGTTACGTTTAAAGCAGTTCATAGTACATGGTACACCCATGTGCCCTCTCACAGAGAAGAGAGCATCTCTGACACGGTGGGTGGTATGTGATAGAACAGTGGGTCTGGCTGCCATCTCTGGTCCACTGAAGAGCAAAGGCTTATCTTGTACGGCTGAAATAATTTCAGCATAAAATTCCTGTGGTGGCCCTGAATTACCACAGACAGACGTAGCCACTGGCACTTTTTGAGGATATGCTGCCAAAGGACCAGCTGCTTCCTGTAGGAGACCTGCCATCTGGAGCTTAGAGAGTGATCCCTTTGATAGACATCTCTGGCAGTGAACCGTTTGCCGCATGTAATTTTTCCTCATTTCCTTTCTTTTTCCTCCCTGAAGTTTTGAAGGATTTTATATAGTAAACTTGGTGGAGAGATGTTAAAAGATTGGGTTAAAAGATCTGGGTCGACAGCAGGAGAAGTTATTTGAATAACTGTTTGGGATTCAGCCTTAAATAAGTAAAGTTCAAAGTTAGAAATTGTGACAGCGTACTGAGGGTCATGTCAGAGACTAGCAGCCAGAAAGTACATGAGTGGATGCAGTTTGATACAAGGGAGGTGAAATGACTGTGTTCTTGATAGGAAGCTATTAAGTAGCATTTTTTTGGTATGTGTTTAAAGATTTAAGAGAAAGAACTTGAAACATGATGAAATCCTCTGTTCAGCTGAAAATGCCAAAGTGATAAACTCTGGAGTGATTTAGACAAACTTGACTTCAAGTTGAATAGATGGATTTCCAGTTCCATGTAGAGAAATACAGAACAACAATAACATGGGATAAAGGACATAAAAGGGGAACATGCACTCAGTAGCCAGAAGTTAATAATACAGTGCAAAATGTTAATCTGGAGATAGGAGTAGGTGCAATTGTAAAATCCCTGTGATAGAGAGCAAAGAGTAATGAGGCTGCACTCTCCTTGTGGCTCAAAATAAGATCTAATGTGGATTGTGGATCGACTTCTTCCTGTCAGAGCAGACCTATGTTTGAAGTGTTACACAGAGTGCAAACATATTATAGAAAAACCAGAGGAAAAGAATGATACTTAGTTACATAGTAATTTCACATGACCTTTTCCTACAGTTTTGTTCCAGCTCAGTTTATTCTGAAAGGGCGTAGCAGGACCCATATGGTGGACATGATTTGTGTGCCTAGGTGGTAGGTCATTCATACCTTTCTGCAGAAGCAGAATTGACTCCCTGGGAATTTCTGCTTGAGTTCTCTTAGTTGTTGTAATAAACATTCCTAAGTCCTGAATCATCCTCTTGAGGTTCAGGCAAATGTCTAGGAAGAGCTTGTCCTTTTAAAAGCAATCCTGGATTTATTAGTGAGGACTAGAAGCAGGAGAGCAGTACATCCACCATTACAGTGGATGCAAAGGTGAATCAGCTGTTCGTTGAGTATTTTGCCTCTGGTTTGCTTTACACTTCTGTATCTCTATTGTCTTGGCTACCAAACTGGAAGTTATTCAGATGATGGTTCCTTGCCATGACTTACACAAGTCCTGTGATAACACAACTCTGCTCTTGCTCAAGATCTGTAGTACTTTCATTTACAGAATCATTCTGTAAAAGCCAGCTGTTTGTTTTAACAGTGATATCAAGGAGTTTACAAAACTTGTGCTGAAGGAGTAACACTGAATTGAATTAAATTAAAAGCTTTATTTTGCCTGGCTTTCATTTCATACTTAGCTCTCCTTCTTTGTAGTGCAGCAAAATAATAAATAGTTGCTGCAGATAATTAAAAGTAGAAGTGCAATTGAATTATTCCGTTCTTTGGAAACACTATTTATTTTGTACAGACTTCAAAACAAGAGAGATAATCTCTTTTAGGTAAAGGTTATGTTATTAGGAAATGAGAGGACAATTCATCACAATCTAGTTTTACTCTTTGAGGGCTTCAAACTATAAACTCTTTTACTTTATGGTGGTATGTGGGCCTGGCATATGTGAAGAGCAAGTGGATATTTACAAATGGTAACTCAGAAAATTATGTTTGTCACGAGGGAAACTGTGTCATGCTGAAGTACAGGTGATAGTTTTGGAAATGTTTTCAATGAAGTTTTTGTGGAAAACAGAAAGCAGTATGTGTCTAAAATGCCTTTCCAACATTGGATCTAATTTGTAAGATGTGAGAAATTGCACTCCATGAGTATTGCTCCTGAATTTCAGTCCATGTGGATCTATCTGCCTGTGACAGAATAGGGCTCAAAGCTGCTTCTACCCAAAGCCACCATCGGTGATGCAATAGTCTTACTGTGATGTCAAATGTCACCATTATTCCTTCTGCTGTTATTGCTGCAGTTATAAGAAATTACCAGCACTTGTTGCCCATCCTCTGTGGAAAGATTAGTAGTGCCACAGCGGGAGCAGTGGATAGAAATATATGTCTAGACTGCTGTGCCCGCTCACAATGAGGAGCTGCAGCCACTGAGCCCAAGGCACATGTTTGTTTCTGCTGCAGGTGCATTGGTTTCTGGCAGCAGTGGCAAGCAGGGCCAGTGTACTTGGAGGGATGCATCTTTGTGGTATTTTGATATGGTCTGCAGGGAGCAAAGTTCCCATGCTTTGCTTCATTGCTCTTGTTAAGAGCAGCAGTTACTGACTCATTCATGTATGATGTTCTTGAACAATCACAAAGAAAAGCCACGGTAGGTATCTACATGGTTTCTTCTGGAGGTTGGTGGAACATATTTGGGAACTATGCCTGTATGACTGCCCAGGGTCTTTTACCCTGCCCTGGGCATTAGTTCTTGGCTGCAGTTAGAGGTAAGACGCTGATTGGCCACACTTTTTCCTCTTTCCTTCTTTGTTCTCTGGTTCATTAGCAGCAGACAGGAAACTTGGAAAGTCTGTATGGTAAAGCAAACTATAGTGCAAATTAAAAGAAAAATATTTTAATTCACTGAGTTACAACGTGAAAATAGAACTAATCATATCATTTTATTTTCTTTTTTTCCCAAATTATACAGCAAGTGGTTCTTCAGAAGACATAGCAATAATCTGCTGGTAAAATGTTAGGATTAGACCTGCAGCAGATGAAATAAAAAATATCAAACTACCAGAAGTATGGATACTGAAAGCTAGTTGAGGATGAGAAATATTAATGTTTCTGGATCTGTCAAAAAGAGAGTAAATAATACAAACTGCAATGTAAATACCTTTGGTCAAAGGTTTAATTAACCTGAATCTGAAAACAATATTGTATCTTCTTGTGTAGTATGAACTTTCCATTTGCAGTTAGAAAGTTTTGCAGCCACTTGACTTTACCAACAGGGTATTTCAGATTTATCAGTTGATTGAGTGGCTCTCACCATAATATGGATCTGGCTACAGATGAGGACATACAGGGAAAAAAAATTACTTTTAAAATTTGAATAGCTGAAAAATATGAAAATAATTATTTTTTAGCTCAAAGATAATTTTTGACTGAAAGGATTTGTCTGGGAAATTTATCACAGAAGTGGAATTAGGAATGGAAGCTGGAACTTAAAAGTAACAGCATGCTTATGTTATAATATCTGTTATCTATTTTTATACATTTTTTTTTTAGGCGTAGTTCATGTATTTTCATTCCTTTTACTAAGTTTATGCTAATAACAGCTGTTTCATTCCAGTGCTGTAATTGCTTGATAAGAAAAGCTTTTGCTTTTATCAATTTTTATCAATTTTTCTTTCCCTTGGAGCTGATACAGTAGATGTAGTATTCAAGATGTTATTCTAAGTAAAATTAAAAACAAAAGAAAGAGTGCTATGTACCTCCTGTGATTAACTTGCTAGTATTACTTTCCCTCAAAATTACTAGTAAGAAAAAGATTCTATAGTGGTCTTACAGGACAGGTTTTGTAACATCTGTTTTCTTTTATGCGTACACCTCACACCTACTGCTGCAAAACAGGCATTCTTCACTGTAAGTGTTATTTGTTGCTGTTTAAAGGTTCAATGAATAATTCAGCCCCTTTACCCTTCTTGCTTGCTGCACACCTATAGAGCTCTGAGAGCAGAGTCGTATCAATAAATACTGTCTTGCTTTACCGCTCCAATTTCATGCTTGGCCTTTCCTAAGATACATACAAGCAAAAATAAATAACTGAAAGAAAGAAAAAAAAATTCTGTATAAATCATTTTATTAAATCTCATGTACTTGTAACAAGGCCATCTCATCCCCCCTGAATTAAAGTAGATTGTTACAAGGAGTTTGCATTTTTTTGATCAGGCAAGCACAGTTGTGTTACACCTACTTCCACCAGCATGAGGTCAAGAGTTCAAAAATAGAGTGAAGTTGCAGAGCACTCTGGGTGCTGTCTTTAAAGGTCATGAGCACATCATTGTGTATGTACATAAATAAAGCACATATTATGGTGGAAAATGGAACCATTGAGTCCCACATTTAGGAGGCTTCATTTCTTCATGTGTGTAGGTAGATCATCTGCATATGCTTGTAACATTTCTGTTGTGACAAAACATGAAAAAACTTTTATCCTACCTTACCTTTAACTGTCCACAAGTTTTTTTAACTTGTTCATTTGTGTATTCTTTAGTTCGCTAAAAGCTAATTATGTGCTGGAGGGTCAGCAGGGGAAACAATGGTTTTTAACCTTCAATACAGAGGAGTTGTCTGCATTGGAAAAGTGAGACCTTCTTCAGTAAGTGTAATGTGAAAAGTGATTCATTCCTCAGTGTAGTCAAGATAGTCATAGCTAGTCTTACTTAGCCTTGGATACTCTCTTAGTCTTCTCTAGAAGGCAGAGATTTCTCCTCAGATACTGGAAACATTTGGTAACCTGAGTAGCCTTGCAGTCAGTGTGATTTAGGGATCTAGATTCCCTTATGACCCCAGGTTTAGCTCTTCTAGAAAGGTGAATGATACATTAACCATAGTCATTTGAAACAAATCCAAATGGAAGGCTTTGTTGTCCTCAGCAAATAATAAAACATGTTTGTCATCATGCTACTTAATCTTGCCTTAATTATGAGTGTTTATTAAGATTTATCGCCTGCAATGATTAAATAAAAAAGAAATGTACTCCTGTGTTGGAAGAGATTATTTAAAGACTTATTTCCTGTGAGCTTCCTTGCTATTAATTTTTTTCAGTGGAGTAATCATCTGGACTCTCTGAAGATGAAAATCTGTTGGCATTTAAATTAAAAATTCTACTTTTGCTCAACCACCAACTTCTGAGACAAATATCTTAGAGTTGGAGTTGTTCAGGGGAAAAAGAGAATGTCCTTTTTAAAAGTGATGTTTGTCTGTGGAAAGAAAAATCTTAAGTGATTGATGAGAAAATTTGATAAAGTATTCGAAGTATAGCTTAAAATCATATTTTTCCTCTGTGATGAACCAGAGGGATTTGATTCTCCTAAAGAAGCAAAGCCCCTGGCTGTAGATGAGTGATCCATAATGTCTGCAGATTTGTAAGAAAGACCTTGTCTGCTAAATTATTTTATAGACATCAAGACGCATTTAAATATAAGTTGTTATTTCTTCTCTTCCACATGAAAAAAATATTGTTGACAAAAGTCACTAGGAAAAATCTTTTCTGAAGTACAGTTATAGTTGAATACTAGCAGTGCAACTTCTCCCAGTATGCCCCAAGGGATAAGTTTTTAGGAGTTTCCTAAATGGAAAGGCTCAGGCAGGAGAAGATAAAGTGAGAAGTTTATTTATTTAGCATATTACTTTACAAAGTTTAGATATGCTCATTTGGAAGTAAAGTGTATATAATATTCCTGAAAATGATTGAATGCTTCGTTTTGCCAGTTATGTTCAGTGAGATCTTGATTTGACAGCAACATCTCTGCTGTATGCTGCAGTGGATAATTGAATTGTTATTTAGATTTTAAAAAATCAGGGTTACATAAAAAAAGATACATTTTGCTATGAGGCATCACATGAACCCTTTAAAAAGTTTTAATTGTGGCTCAGATACTCTAGTCTAAAAATGAGAACAGCTCTACTCTCATCTTGTATTTTTTTCCCCAGACTCTTAGTATCATTGTCTAAATATTATCTATTATTAAACTTGCTTACTGCTTGTCTTAGTAGTGTACTCATTTGTGGATAGCAATGCTGAGATATTAGTCTTCTAGAGCTCTCCAAAGTGGAAAAAATATTCCGGATAATGCTCCAAAATTTTTCAAGTCTTCTCATTATGTGCATGTACCTAGCCCATACTGTCAGGCTGACATATTTCTATTCTTTTTCTCAAAGAGTATTTTGGTGAAAAGTGACTATACATCACTCACATTACCTAATTATATTCTGCTGTTCATATCTCATCAAGCATGCAAGTTGTTGGGACAGCAGTTCCAAGTTATAGCAGATGGAAGTCACTATTTTTATAACTATAAATAGTTAATTTGCTGTCATTCTTTATTCCTCCAGAGGTAGAGGAAAGAAAAGAAAGTCAGTTGATATAGTAATAAAAAAGAAATTTGCAGGGTTTTTACTCTGGCTTTTACTACTGGTTTTGTGTGATTGATCTTTTTGGACTTTTTTTGTTTAAAGACAGAAGTGGAAGCATAATGCAATCTCTGTTACAAGAGTTGTTTAAAATTATTATCCTCCAAATAATACTACCTCTTTGGAGAATGACATTATCGTAATGATCACCTCCCCTCTCACAACTTGTGTCATGTTATTGACCTTAATGCCCATCCTGTGTCAGTGGGAAACACGTGCCTGCAATAAACAATGCAAATATATGGATGTGGCAACAGTCAAAAGTGATTCTCTTAAATGATTGCATGAATTTCACTTGTATTCATGTCTTTAAACTTACCTGATTTCTTTTTTCTCTCTAAAACTTTGTATACATGTCTAAGTGTAACTTTCAGTAAAGCTGACATACTCTAGTCTGTGATTGTGGATAGCCATACTCCTGCTGACTGCCAAACTTTGCTGTGAGGGAGATACATTTTTTAGTAATGCAGCAATGTGGCATCCCTGTAGCAGTGGGCACACATCCATAGACTACAAAATGTATTGTTGCATCCTCTACACTGTTAAACAAAGAGCACACACAGGTGTCCTGTTTGCTAGTAGCCAGGAAGCCTGTGGCATGATCACTGTTAAAAGCAAGATGTTTTTCCTATGCAAATGAACCTCGATTTTATTCTTTTCTTTCTAATTTAAGAATCTGAGTTTCTCAGCTATATGAAGAAGGCAGTGATCAGTCATACTTTTTTTTTAACACTTAGTATTTCTGTATAGAAGTAGAACTTTTTAATTTACTTTCTTTTTTCATAGTTTGTTGATTCTCTTAGTTACAGGAGGGGGAGTCTCCAGCCTAATCAGGTGGCCATTCAGGTATCCTGATTGTCTTTCGTAATTTTCATGCAAAGATGATTTGAAGGATTTTTGTTTAGAATCAATAAAAGAGTTCAGGTTTTCGTCCCCAGTTCCTGCTCTGGGATGCAGGACATCCGATATCTGCTCCTGTTGGACCAAGTCCTTATACCTTTCATCACATGATGTGAAGGATTTCACTCCACACCACTCAGGTACACAGATTTGATCCTTGCTGCATGAATCAGTTTCCTTGTAGCATATGCCTGTAACAAGCTTCCTACCGTGGGGATTTGCACACCACTACAGGTATTTCTGTATCTTTCCTTCTAGGAGGAGTTGTTTAATATAAAGCAACGCACAAATAAATGATCTAATGGCAGAGTCCTACTTGGCTCCTGTACTCTGTGAGATAAAGATTTCTCATTAATTTATCAGACTCATACCCTCCATCCCACTCACAAGCTGCTTGCTTGTTACAGTAAGTCATTGAATAAGCCTAAAATTTGTTGCATCTATTTTCCTGTGTAAAATGTGCAAGTTAAAAGAAAACCTCCCGAGTTAAAAAAATTCTGATGGGTACTTGCAAATTTGTTGCAGATTCAGTAAGAACTGCTTTACTGTCTCAGATGATGCCTTTACTTAACTAAGAAAATAAAATCCCATGGGAGATTGGTATGAGGGTTTTGGCTTTCATACTAGAAATATGCACCAGAAAGCATTGCAATGGGTGTAGAAGTACCAGTTTGTTGGCTAATACACACCTTCAAATATGCAAGGCTATACAGACCTGCTGCTGTACTCAGTGTAGTTTGGGAATGAAGCTGTTAGCATAATTTGGTAACCCATGCTGTCCATAGGAACAGTGTTACAGTAGTGATACTAATTTTGAAACATGGCAGTTTGTATCATTCACTTCAAAAATGCTGCTTTTCTCACTGGACCCAATGTAGCATAGGGCATTGTTTAGAAAGTGTTTTTTATTAACTACCTCCATCAGATCTGTTATTTACTGTGGCCAACTACTGCAGCAGTAGAAGTTACAATGAAGAAAAACTCTCATGTGCTATGTAGAACCATACATGTAAGAGAACCTAAGCATCTAAAATTCAGAAAAGATTTTTTTTTTCCTTCTCCTAAATACCAATTTTAATTTAGGTGATTAAAGCACTTGTGATATTTAGCTCCTTGGGTTAACAATGAACAAAGTAATTTAAGCTGCACTGAAGGGCGGATTTTAAAGGTTAACATTTTGATGAAAGCTTTGATGAAGATACAGTATTCGGAGAAATGAATGTTTATTAATTAGGAAGATTCATTGGCAGGTGCAATGGGATTTAAAAAAAATCAGGGAGAATTTGTTCTTGCTTTTTATTATGTTACAATTTGTACTGAGTCTGATGATGAATAATTGAGGTCAGATTTCCAAATTTGATCAGCATTGACCTAAATCAGCTCTTACTGAAATCACTGTGAATTCTAACCATATTTGAAGACAAAGGTGGCTCTGCTCAGTCCTGTATGTATAGTTTGGGGTGCAGTAGAGTGTGTGTCAGTGAATGAATTGAGTAATCTTTATTAGTTGTTTAGTTCCTCAAGTTAATTTAAAGAATTGAAAAATATGCAGAATATAATTTTAAAAAGACAAAGACAATTAAAATTCCAGTTAGAAACAAGAGTGCATTCTTAGCAGCATCTTAGCGTAAATCCTCCTATGTTACCAGCTTCAAAGCAGTAAAAGTTTTTTGCTTGCAATTGCATCAGTTGTTAGAGGTCATTGTTTATGATGGAAACATTTTACTTACAGTTAAAAATACAGGTAATATGGTAAAAGTAAATGTTGTAGATATTAAAGGCCACTTACCTGAGAGGCAAATATTGATGAATTTCACTGTCTGCCATCTGGGTTACACAGTGTTACCTGATTTCCCTCTAGAAAAGTTATATGCATTTGGAATAATTAATATTTCCTGCTGGGGCCTCTACTAAGTTAGTGTACAAGAAGAAACAAATTTATTAATTTACTTATGTTTGTTTGTTTGTTTATAACCCTGCCTCATGCCTAGCCTGGCCTCTAATTCCAAATAGCAATTGACTGAACTTCTGTTTTTTGAAGTGATAGTGATCTCTACTACTATCAACTCTTGATAGGAATTTATTATAATGAGCCACTGAAGTGCATTCGAAAAAATGTTTATAAGTTGTGTCTTCTGATACTGTTTCAGTTTTCTGACGGGTTTTTGCAGGGCACCATGGAAGTTTGGTGTAGTTGCTATTTATTTCATTGAGATTTGGATGTATTGATCACCAGGCTGCTTTGAAAATCTAGCCTTTAGAAGGGGTTTACAAAATCCATTTAGTGAGCAGAAAATAGTACTTCTCTTATAATCCATGGACAACAGAATACATATGAAGGAGAGAAAACAGGGAAAAAAGATAAGCTTTGAGGCATGTAAATGACTTTGAAAATTCCCCTTTGTTTAGGATCAAAGGTTAGACTGGTATGATAGTTGTGCTTCTGGGTTTCTTCTCCTGTCTTTGAGATCCTTTAGACTGTTGAAGCAAATCCAGGGCATCTCTGCTGCTTCTTGTTGCATACGAATGTACAGTAGGTAACACAGAATGGTTCTTCATGAAGTTTAATATTCCAGATTAGGATATCTTTATTTAAGATGCGTAATGTCTTGCTTCAAAATAATCCTAATAAATTCAGTGGAAATAAACCTCAGAAACAATCTGCTGTAACTGCATTAATGATTTCTGGTTTGAGTTTGATACAGGACTATTAACAGTTGCACACACTGTAGAAGCATTCAAAAGCTGTTCAACCTAAGGAGTCAAAATAAGAAATGACATTTGATTGCATTGTTCTCCAGATTGGAGATCATCCAGACTTGCACACACAATGTTTTTTTGTTTATTTGTCTCATTTTAAAAGAAGTATGTCTACCTTTCTTTGAAATCAATTTCTAATTGTGATTTTCAAGGAGATTCCCGTAGTATGCATCAAGCCTGACAGTCTCCTATTGGGTTCAGTAGGCTTTTTCATTCACTCGTTATATTTGCTGAGCTCTCAAACTCATGTGTTGTTTTTGCAACAGAGTGTTTCCACTTATGCATGGAAATAGGTGAAAATACAGCAGCAGTCAGCATTTAAAAGGGAAGATATTTGGATGTTGGGTGTGTTTCTGCATTTTACTGGGGCATCTCTAATTCAAACTTTGTGAATGTGCAGCTGAAGCTAGTGTTGAACTGCAATTCTAAACATGGCTGGGCAGAAGATATCTTCATATTCACAGCACAGCAGAAAGTTGTACCACCTCATTTAAAAAAAAAAGTAAAATTAGCTGAAAACCAAAGGCACAGTTTTCAGAAGAAACTGCTTGTTTTCAGTCTTCTAAGAAAAACTCAAAGGAAGCAAATACTTTTGGTTTTAAAAAAAATGAAACCCAAGATTTCCATTAAAAAAAGCTTCCAAAATATTCATTAGTCTTCATTCTTATGCCTCCATTCCCATTGACAGCACCTTGAGACTCACTTTATCTTTGTCATTTCTTCCCCTTCTTTAAAGGCAGAGTAGTTAGATGTAATTGTATCAAAATACTGTGAAGAATCAGAAAACAGCTGAAAGGAAGGATCTTTAAAAGTAGTAAACAGTATAACTTGTTTTTAAATGTCTTCCTAAAGTAAAAAGCTCAAGGCTTAAACTGACAAATTAAAATCTTTAGTCCATTTTTTTTTTTTTTTTTTGTAAAGGCATAGGCTCAGTTAAAGCATGTATCAAAGAAAGCAGTTTGGGAATGGTATCAAAATAAAAAAAAATAATTAAAATAATTAGGCGCATGAGTGGAGTAAATGCATGGAAGTAGAAATTAATGAATGCCTTCCGGGGGCACAGCCTGAAACTGTGTCATGGCATTGGGCTGTATTAATGTAAATGGTATGACAGCATGATTCTAGCTGTTGTAATTCTGCTAATTGTTTGCGTTCATGGCTTAATGATGCTAGAAAGAAATGGTGCATTTCTCAGTAAAATACATCTAACTGACACTTAAACCGGCATTATGTTCAGAACCAAGTGACTGTGAGCTGTGTGTAGCTTCTTTGCAAGTGTTTGAAGCAGTGCTAACCTTCAAGATTCCCTGAGGGAAAGAGAGTGGTTATTCTCTTGATTTAAAATATATTACAACTGTTCACATGCTAAGCAACATATGCATTAGAGAGATTGCTGTAGGAAAGTTTGCATTTTACACGATAATATTTCCAAGTACCTTTCTCAGCATATCTGTGTATTTTTATCCTTCGTACAGGACTTCTTGTTATGTACTTGGGCTTGGCTTAATGGGCAGAGGGAAGCTTTAAAGATGAAATTTGCTAATGAGGATAAGGAGTTCTATTTCCAATATTCAAATATTCAACAACAGCACAAACATCAGAAATGTTAGTACCTCTAACTCATACTAGTTTACCTTGCTTTAGATCCTGTTTGCAATAGTAGCAGTTGTAGCAATTGAAGGTTAACTATGCATCAAAAAAGGGGAAGGTAATCATTCCTAGTGGTGACAAGTGTTTTTTTTTTCCTGTGCAGAACCAGCAGAAATAAAGTATGTGAATCACATAATAAAAATGTGGTACACACTTTTCACTGTCCTTCCCATAAGCTTCTCAATTCCCAGCTTTAAACAATTAATTTTCCTGCCGTGCTGCACAGTTTGGAGGACAGCTCCAAAACTCCTTTCTCTTGTTTTCTAACCTAAATATATTGCAAAACTAATGATTTTAATACATTGAAAATCAGACTGTGTCTAGTGCATCAAAGTATTTAACCACTTGTACACTGCCATGTTCCTTGCAGTTACCAAGTTACCACCTGATCATACCAACTGCACACACTAAAAGGGATTATATATGTATATGATAATATATATAACATGAAGAATGCTAATCCTAATAGACCTATTTGGTGCACAAAACCTGTCAGTGTGATAATATACACCAGTATATTATCAGCACATAAAGTACAACAGAAATTGTCTCTCTGATTTTCGAACACCAAAATCTTGTATGCAGATGAAGAGATTGAGAGCACTTTTATTTTCTCAATTTGTTTTTTGGGTTTTGGTTGGTTGGTTGGTTGGTTTTGTTGATTTTTAAGTTGGAGACAGTGTTTATTGTAGCTATGTACTATCAGACTTATGAAATCTCTTCCCAATGAATACCCATGAAAAGAGAACCAAGAACCAGTTCTTACAATTTAAATTCTCACTGGGTCACATGGAGGGATTTTAGGATGGGAATTGTTGCTGATACTGGCTCACCTTGGCTTGCGTAGAATTTTTAACTGTATGTGTGGTTTTGACAGTCGTTTTGAAGGGTGAGAAATGGCTCCATATTTGCATTTTTAACATTCATTATGGAGAAGCTAGAAGCCTGTGGTTTTCAATTGCCTTTCTAACAGTGGTCAGATGATGAAGACAATCTGTTTAACAAACTGGCATATAAGATAGCTTTCTCCGTATGTCACACATTTGCCATTCCATCTGCTGGATAATAAAGCCAGCAAAAACCCAGCCTGACCAGCCCCTTAGGTGATCTTCTTGTTGTCTTCCAAAAACACCAGAAAATGTGACACACTCATTTAAACTTTAAGATATTTTATTTTATTTAGTGCTTCCTGTTGTTCTTGATACTACATAATGTGGTAAATACATAGTAAATTCAAATCGAATATTTGAAGTAAGCATTATTTCTTACTCTTTGTCCTTAAAGAAGGAAAGATGGGAAGTTATGAGAATATGGTGCACCTCACCAATGATTTGTAATAGGAACAATAAGCTAGTGCTTTTTCTTTTTTTAGGTCAATTAATGCTAGTGAAGAAGAGTCAGACTCATAATATTAGAAGAGTATGACTGTGTTAGTGTTAGGTCATAGCATAAGCAGTAACAGGGCCAGACAAATGGAAGGTTGTCTGTGTGGTTGAGCAAAATGCAGAAGAATACAAAGAGAAATTAAGTGAAGCACCAGTTTGCCAAAACACATTTTTAATATGCACTTTGCATCTAATGGAAGATGGAAAACTTTTACGAAAATTGATCTGACTGTGTTTTTCTAACTAAAAAAAAAAAAAAATTCTACTTGATAAGCTGCTGTAAAATTGGCATTTAATTTTGGGGTGTCTCAGAATTTCTATGGTTCAGATATTCTTTTTCAGTTTTCCACTGAATGCAGTATTGTTGATTGACAAATGCTATTAAGGGTATCTGAAAACAGTCAAAATTAGGTTCATCATACTGTTTATAGGGAATTTGATCACTTTTGTATGCAATGTTCATGTCACAGTTATTAAAGAAAAAAAACCTGCAAAACTTTGTCATAACTAGGACTTCTAGTAAAGATGCCTCCTACTCCTGGAAAGAGGTAGAAAGATTTCAGCTACATTTTTTATCTATAATCTATTTACATATCTGTACAAGCGCAACAATAAAATGAAAGTTCAGTTTATAGCACTATTAGGAAGAAAATACTTTCAGCATACATCATAGAACCTTATGCTTTAAGGAAGAGTGTTTTAGTTAGGCAGAAGTTTGCCAGAAAATCCCTTCAACTTTTGAGAATTATTTGTGAAGTTAGAGATGATAGTAGCAAAACTTGATGATTTATTAGTTGTTTGACTGTAAGATGTTCTTAACTCAAAGATGTGATCACTAGCTGCCAAATTCTTACTTGCATCCTTAATGGAGGTGGTCTTCTATAACATTTTAGTTTTATGGTGCCATTAGAAGGGTGCATACAAGCACAACACAGGCTTGCTTTGAACTGTTTTACTTAGCTCTGGCAGAAGTCTTCAAGCAGTGTGTATGAAATTGTGTGGCACACAGTCCATCCGATGTGGCCAAAGCTCGTATCTCAAGTGATGAACAGAAGGGTACTGAGAAGTCCTTGATGGACACATTGTCCTTTGGAGGGACATCTGTGCATAGCATTGCTAACATGCCCTGATCTAATTTCAGAAATATAGGTACATTGAAGAAGTTCACTTTTCTCCTTGGTAGAACTTTTCTTTCTGTAGACCTGGAGTGGGACAACCATTCATTCTCAGTTCACAGCTCCTAAAAGAATGCTGTTTCTCCAGCTCAACTCTTTCTTTTTTTTTTTAATATGAGAATAAATGCATTCATTCTTGAGCCAGAATTTATCCTTTGACAGGCACATTTGTGCAGCATATGTTAGCCACTCAAATCTCAGTACCATGAAGACCACATAAGATCTTCAAGAAAAAAAAAATGCTGTCAGAAGATGAAGTATTGCGATTTCTTTCTGTTCAAGCAAAGGAACTTCACATGGCTGCATCCCTGCACTGATACCCTGGGACTGAACTTCAGTTTGCTACGCTGTTTCCAGCTTTTATCAGCACTTGCATCAATCTTCAAGTACTAAGAGCTTCTCTTCTGTCCCTGACTAAAGTGCTTGAAACCTAACTCTTACAAAGCACTGTAGAGAATAGAGGGATGACTTCTATTTTTTCCAGAAGAACAGGTGTTGCTGAGACCGAGTGTAAATATGGATGGATACTGCTGTGAGGAGAGCATTGTGAAAGTACGTATAACACAATATGAAGGGCTGCTCCTGCAGAGAGAACTGGAATACATTGTCTAAAACCTGGTAAAGAGTTCAGCTTTTGATTATTTTTTTTTTTAAACTCAACATAAAACTACATGGCAGGCTGTTCTAGCAGTGATTATTATCTAGTGATTATACTATATAAAGTATTATATTATGTTATCAGTGATTATATTATCTTGAGTATTACCCCAGAGGAGAGAATTTTAATTCCCTCGCTGCTGATCCCTAAGTGATTGAACTCTTTTAAAGGAGCGTACATTAGCACTTTTGTATTTCTCATTAAAAATAAATAAATAGCAGATTTTTTGAAGATCATTTTGAGTTTTTGAGAGTAGGAAATTGTGAACAGAAGAGTCCACTGTGTATCACAATTCAGGTTTCATTTAAGATGTTTCTAGAAACAAGTTTGATAAATAACATTTTAATTTGAGATAAAAGTTTGTATTGCAGAGATTGGTGTTTTAGGACTACATTGTTCACTCCTTTAAAAAATAAGGATAATAAGACTTTTTAACTTTGCTGTATTTACTTACTCTGAAAATTTATTTAAAATCTCATATTTCTGTATATGTTTTTGTGTGTACTCTTGTTGCTTTGTCCAATACATTTCTGCCGTGATATGTCTTTTTATGTTTCAAAAGCATGTCTACAGTTACTTCAGAAATTGTTTCAATGCCTTCTCAGTTGCCTTTGCAGCCTGAAGTGAACTCTTTTTTCCTTGCTTGTAGTCCCATTTTCCATCTCCCATCCTAGACATAGGGTTATCATGTGTTACGGGGTGACTTACTTTCAGGCTTTCCTATTGATTCTTTTCTGTGTTTTGTTTCAAACTCATTGGGGTCTCTTTTTGCAGTTGAGGAAGGAAAAACAGTGTGTATATATATAGGTGGCTGTGAACACTTGGGAAAGAATGCCTGTATTTTAGTCCCTGTTTCAGTATATTTTCAAGCTTTTCATGAAGAAATACCAGTGGAAAAATGATGGTTTTATCTCAGAATATTGTGTAGCCCTGGGTTATGACCCTGGCTCAGATATGGGACTTCACATTCATTCTTTTTAATATAAAGATTCGAATCTGTTTTGTCTTGAGATGGAGATACTTGATACTCTCCACTATTCTCCGAACAAATACTTTGTGCTGAACAAAAGAAATGTCTGAAAGTTATCTTCTCCTGAATTGATATGTAGGGTTGTTTTATTTGGTTTTACATTTAAACCACTTTTTTCTCTTTCTCCAAGGTTGATGAATGGGTGTTGTTTCTGATAGAGACCCTCATGACTATAGTTTCTCAGATAAATAAGAATAAATATTTTATACAGTGTTCAAATTTTTCTCTTGTATGTATGTCTCATTTCACCAGTGTATGACTAAATTTGTTGTGTGTTTTGGAATTCTGATGGAGAATGGGAGAAGTTAAGAGTTCCTAACATAAGTTTAACTAGGTAGAAAAAGTGAAATCAAAGTGAAGGGTGACAAGGTTTTGACAGATTCTGTGGTACAGTGTTTAAGATAAATATATGAAATGTTTCCTCTCAGAAATACTATAAGTTGTTAGAGAATGCTTCATTTTCTCTAAACCTTAGTGTTTATTTTGCTTATTACAGTTATTTGATATTTGTAAAATTGTGCCGCATTTTTTCATAACTAGTTCAAAATGAATTATTCCGTTTTGTTGGATCCCTCCTTCCTGGAAGCAAGGAAGCTTAGCTGTGTGCATTCATCTATCCATAATGGACTCATGTACATTTGTAGTGCTCTCCTCCAAAGATTCCAGAGGAATACAGGAATAGATTATATGTAATATTATGCATACTATAATATAATATGTATGCATTATAAAGATATATATATGTATATAGTATGATGGTCTGCATAAGTACCTTTTATGCCAGAAAATGTATTTTTAACCATTGCAGGGATTCTTCTGTCATATCCATCTCCTCACCAGTGGCTCATAATTGATCCTAGTGTTTATGCAAGTTCCATATTCAGTACTTTCTCTGCGATCATAACTTGTGACCTTAGGCTTTCATCTTCATATGCAGTCCTAGGATACTTAGTGTTCACATTATTCATGACTACCGTCATTGCAAAGTCATCCAAATTGTATTTATGGAATTTATATGTGCCATGGTGTACTGACAGTTTTATGGGTGAAATTAATCAGAGCATCTAGAGATAAGTTTGTTACTTGCAACTTTCTTCTCATCCCTCTGCCCCATTATAATTAATCTACTTTTTTTTATAGCAGGCTGACATAATTTTAATGATGTTTCTTCTATACAAGCTTTAATTATATTTTATAATCTATGTTACATTATCCTTTCTCCTTCCTTGTGCTAACAGGGTGATAATCTGTAAAATGATGCTTCTCTCCAGCCTTGTGCAGACAAGGAATGATGAACACCATAGACACAAGCTGTTTTTCTCTTAAAAGGAATGTCAGCCATTAATGTAGCTTTACTTGGTCTCAAGCCAATGATACTCTTGATAAAACAGAATTCTTCTTTTCAGGTAACATGGTCAGAAATGGGAAATAATGGGTCAGTGAAATTAGAAAACACTAGTGTGTTCCTGATTTGTTTGTCATACTGCATATTTTCAGTAGCAGTATTTTGGTGTTCATGTTGCCCTGAACATTAAATGTTTTCCAGCATGATGTCATGAAAAGGCACCTTGGCTGATTTGGTGTCACAATGGATTCAGGAAAACCAGTGATGTAGGAAGAGGTTTGCTGCTGAACATACCAGGCACAGATTTATAGTTCAATTCTAGACATCTTGAGTGTATTTAGTCAAAGTTCACAGGCATGAATGACATTTTTATACAAGTATAAGATCAGATTTAGCTAAATTGGTCATCTTTAGGAATATTCTCAGGAATTTGGGGCTAATATCCATTTTCAGTCTCGCCTGGTTTTGGAAAGCAAGATTTTTGGGCCCATGTACAGTAGCATCAATACTAAACAATTTATGCTGGCTCAAATAGCTTGGATACTGTGATTTACAAGTTGAAGTTAAGTCTGGGTTACCTAATGCCCACCTTAACAGCCCAGGTGCAGAATGCCTATTGTTTGCTAAATGAGAAGTAGTCTACACTTAACGGAGGGTCAACTTTTTTTGACCTTATAAAGGAACACAGCTCAAACGGAAATCTAGCTCATACCAAAATTATCTACTTAATGTAAAAGTGCTACTAGGATTTGCAGGAAAATGTCAAATCAGGCCACTTTTACCTATTTATCTATTTAAAATCAGCATGCTTGTGTTCACTGGTATTGTGAGACCAAAAATATGTCAAACTTCACATACAGGTTTTAAGATAAAGGTAGAGAGATAATACAGATAAAGGAAGTATAACTTTCTATTCATAAATGCAAAGTTATGTACTGTATTTTTACAGTTCTGTACTGAGATTTCAGTAAGGTAATCTCATTCCATAGCCTGACATTTAAAATTCTTCTCTTACTTTGCTAACATAAATGAAGAGAAACGAAAGTGGTTGCCTCTATATCACAAAAAGCAGATGCACACAGTTCCTGATAAATGACTAGGCCTCAGATTTTTAATGAGTGATGAAGGTAGGAAGGTTTTTTATTCTTGCTGGCTATATCCATTTTTTTATCTTGCTTTCTCACCTCACATTTGACTGATCTTACCCTGCCCTTTCTTTTTTACTTTCCTCTTTATTTCTTTCTCACTGATACCTGGCTTCAGTTAATTTTTATTTATTTGCAGTCACTCCTGTTGCCTACACTTTTTACTTTTTCTGCACCTATTTATGTGACCATTTGCATTCTTTGCAAGGAAGAAGTAGAGCTTTTTATATGCCTGGAATATCAAACGCAGAAAACTTTACTTTCCATTCCAACTAGAAGAATAAGATTAAATTTTCTACAGAATAAATCTTCTGAGTACTCTTAATATAAAGCAAAAATGTTTAAATCATCATAGTGTTATACTTAAATTATCTTTTTTGATTGCTGTACAGACATCTAAATTATGGTTTAAATTATCAGAATTAGTCAGAAAAAAAAATTCATTAGCAGAAGAAAGTTTATTTTTACTTTTTCTGATGAAAATTTCATTTAATCAATATATTTTCCTAAAAACATTTTATTGGTGTGAAGCTGCATTTAACTTTCTTTCCGCTATCTTCTCTGTTACAAAAATTACAACTGACTGTAAAGGGTAGTGAAGAAAAACCATGCCTACTACTCTTGCTCGTTTGCTTGTGAAATCCACCCTTCTCAGAGGTGCTCTGGATAAATTTAGTGCAGTAACATAGCAATAAAAGAAGTAGCTTATTTGGTCTATGGACCTCCCAGCTGTCAGGGCAAGATCACTTCTTTTACTGTATTACCTGAAGATTTACTCTGTTCCTGGAATTGATCTTACTTTCTTACAGCAATCAGCAAGGGTTAGTTGCAAACAGTTTAGTCAGTCTTTCCTTAAACTCTTCACAGAGCATTGCAGGATAATAAGTGGAAATCAAGAACCTTCTGCAGCTGACGTTTTCTCATGGTTTTCTCTTTTGTTACTTTACACTTTTTTTTTTTCCTCCTATGTGTAAAGCCCTGAAAATTTAGCTATGGTTGAAATGAAGTTAAATTACACTGTGGTTAACAACTTTTGGACAAGATTAAAAAATAGTTTGGAGAGTCCCAATAAGCCCTGGGCTGTGCATGTCTCTAAGATATGAGCACAGTCATGTTTAATTGCCATGTTTGTAACTGTAATCTGGATCAGTGGGATGGGAGCAGCTCAAATTATGGTTAAGAAAATAGTGGGTAGGTAACTAATAATACTTGTTCTAATTAATTTAAAGGTACCTGAATATGTTAAAACAAGCTACACTCAGCACAATGTTTTAGTTAACCATTCCATAAAAATTCCATAGGAAGGACCACATTCTCCGTAACACTTGGTTGTATGGGTTGCAAATAATTATCAGAATGTGAAAGTTATCGGGGTATGTATGTAGGGTTGTTTGCTGTTTAATAACTAGCAGAAATAAAATAATCTAATTTGCAGTACCATTTATCTTTTCTTTTGAAGAGGACTTTCATTGTATGTACATGGATGCAGTGACACATTTCACTCTTAAGAGAGAATTAGTGATAAGTTTATTGATATAAAACAGTGATTTAATGAAATTTGATAGTAAATGTGACAGTGGTTTAACAAGATTAGATAGCAAAGTACCCTTATTATTTACTTCATGAAGGACAGGGTCAGATAAAACTGTCAAGGAGGCACTCCCATTGAGGCATGAGGATCAGAAAGGACCCCCTTGCATTCCTAATTTTTTTCTGAGGAGAGTTTAGATGTGGCTGGATCCAGACTTGGTCAGTGGTTTATGCCTAAAGGATTGTATGTGCACAATAAATCTTTTATATCACTTAGGTAAGATTTCAAAGTTTCAGTGAACTTATTCCCAATTCACCTACCCAGTATCTGGCACAATTAGGATTCTCTCAACCTCAAGGACTAACCTTGAGAGGCATCCCTCCTCAAGGGGAGATCCTGGTGCCCAGCTGTCATGCAGGAGAGTTCAACAGGCTGTGGGCTCTCCACTATTTATGAAGTAAGATGATTGATTTATAGTCATATTTGCATACCAGTCATATTTTGGTTGGCTGGCACATGGTCAACAAGCCCTTAGCTGTTGAGCAAGATTTATAGCCCTCAACTTAACCCAGATGTGACTATCATGACCCATTGCTTAAGCAGAATGGGATGAGAGGGGCATACTGCCACACTCTTTTCTTACAGTAGTTATAATTTTCACTTTACTGCACACTTTCTTGTGAGACCTATCATCTGCATATTATGACAGTTAAGTAGAGACTTTCAGTTCACCTCTTAACCGTGCTTTGCCAATGAGGATGCTTCACCCCCATCTTGAAAGTATTTACTTTGTTCCATTGTACTTGGAAAATATTCATTGCCCTGGATACTCATATGTAAAGAATAATAGCCCAAGCCAATACTTAGCTATGTGGCACAGGTAAGTTCACCTTTTATCTTCTTCCATTTTTAATAATTATTTCTTGCTAAGACCTTTTCTTTTGTCCATAAGTAGTCTTTAATTCATTTTAATAATTCTTTTTAGCTGTGACACTCTGACACAAGCAATCAAACCTCACTGTGGGCATGAATCTTACACTATGAGACTGTTTCTCACTTCAGACAAATTATATCCATTACTTCACATTTTTGCTTTCCAGTTCAATAGCATGCTTGGAGGGTGTCTGATAGGTGCAATCCTCTTTTCATGGGGTGGCTGGCCCTTACTTCACTGCGTGCTGTATATAATCTCTTTCTCTTACTAATGTGTCCTCGCAGCTGAAGACAGAACTATTTCTTCATCTTGTTGGTTTTTTCTTATCTATGGGGATATCTGCACATACTGGATATCTCCTGGAGTTTGTTCAATGTTATATGATAAATCCACCTGCCAAAAGTCTACCTGTTTTCCTCATTAATTTCTAGGTCTGTGACCTTCTTATTGTTTCAGTGCCTCTTTCAGGTCTTGGTTACCAGCACAATGAACTATTTAATTTATTCCAAGATATTAAATATTTAGCCCATGCCTAAAGTCATGCCCCGTTATCAAGTGTTCTTTTACCTTGTGGTAATGAAAATAGTAAGTAAAGCACTTCTCCATCAGAAAGATATCTCTCTCAGGGGATCACCTTCAGCTTTCACTACTTAAAAAATTGACAGAGACTTCAGTCTCTCAGCAACTTGATTTCATCTGTCACCACAATGTCACTTTTGTCCCTTAATGGTGCTACTGTCTCTTCATCATGCTGCTCATACCCTGGGTTTTTTTTAAAGACTTGCCTGCAATTCATCTTTATTTTCTGTGCTATTTTTATTTCACTGCGTGCTTTTATATCTCCTCATCCATGCTAAGATTCTAATTTAATTACTGTTTGTATATCTTTCACTCAGCCTTCTTCACTGATATTCATACGTTCCAGTACGGTATTTTCTCAGTCCTTGTGTCAGTCTACCTTTCCAGGCAAATGTCACAGAGCTGTGGCATTGCACCATTGTATTATTTACTTTCTATCTCCTGTGGTCAGTGTCAATACTATCTTGTATGTTCAGTTAATCATTCTCAATTCCTCTCTTTTCACTTATTCTTACTTTCTGCCTTACTCTGTTTACTTCCACATGGTTTAAACGGTACCCAGTCTTGGTAGTATGTGTCTTCTTCCTGACTTAACTTCTCTTTTAATAAAATTTGTGTTGCTGAGATTCTCCTCTGACTTAAAACACACCTATTCTGTAGTTTTCTTTCTATTCCCTTGCAATTTAATGTATACATTGAATTTAGTCACATTTCGGATAGTCTAGTGCAGCGTGCTTGCTGGTCTTATTACTTCAAATAGATGCAATTTAGGCTCTATTTCTCTGAATAATTTAAATTTTACACTGCTATCATTTCAACCTTTTAAAATACTCTTTTATGATCATTTTATAGGCCAGTTGTTCTTTCTTCTGAGAACAGGGCCAACCATCTATCTCTATTACGAACTCACCATCTGAAGTATTTTCAGCCACCAACCATACTAGTTCTTTTCTGTCCACATTTCTCTACTGGTCATCTCTTGAGGCATTCTAGGTCCTCCTTCATAGATCAGACTCTCTCTTTTTCTTTGTTGTTAGCTATGTAGCATAGATCCATATTCTGATTTGCTGGAATATAATACTGAATATCTTCCATACAGCTTTTGTCATCATATGATAAAGAGAAGTCCTTGCAGTTTTTAATTCGGAAGTCAACATAGTTGAGCAGAGTGGGAATTCAAATACCAACTGTTCTTCAGAAGACCTAGACTAATGGCGATAACAGGAGTAGAAAAATTAGATCCTCTTGAATTCTAGGGTATACCAAAGCAACTCTCAATTCATTGTCCAGCATAGAAAATACAATGCTGAACAGAGCCACCCATTCAAATATATCCCTCTGTGATACTTATTTAGGACATCTTGGTGGCACCTCAGTGTTTGGACTTCAATGAACCAGGGCTCACATACTATAAGCACCCACAGCTCAGAAATACTGACATGTATTGGTGAACTTCAAACAATTTTGAAAGTTACATCAGCTACTTGTGTGGCTGCAGGAATGCTGTAAAACAAAACAGGACTCAACTTTTCCATTTGTTTAGCTTCACAAGAAGCGCTTTCTCCTGTCTTTCTCTCTGCATCAAAAATCACAAAGCTACACATTTATTCTTTAAAGTCATCCTTCAATTCTGTTCCTGTTTTGTTGACAGAGTGCCATCTGACACAGGGTTGTTTGGGTGTCAGTACTTAGTGGATGTCCTCCAATTCACTGGTCTCACCTGTTGTACTTTTTTAACACGCAAGTTTATGAGGCCTTTAAGGCATAAACTCTTTCAGTATATTTTCTGTAGAATTCTGAGTAGAATCTCATGATTTCCTCTGATGTGTTCTCATAGAAATCTCAAAGATTAAAATATTTTTGCCACCTAGAACCAATGTCATAAATACTAAAAATTGCTGTAACATGTTACGCTGACTGATTGCAGCCTGATAGAACTGGTGTTATGGTGTAAGCCCAGTCACTCCCAGCTGCTTTCTCACTGACACCAGTGGGATGGGGGAGAGAATCAGAAGGGTAAAAGTGATAAAACTTATGGGTTGAGATAAAGACAGCTTAATAGGTAAAGCAAAAGTTCTCTGCACAAGCAAAGCAAAAGAAGGAATTCATTCACTGCTTCCTTTCCTCTTTCTTCCCCTCAGGTTTTGTTGCTCAGTACAATGTCATATGGTCAAGGGTAGCTGTCCCGGATGTGTCCCCTCCCAAGTACTTGAGCACCCCCAGCCCACTCACTGATGCAGTGGTGTGAGGAGCAGAAGCGGCCTTGACGTTGTGCAAGCACTGCTCAGCAATAGCTAAAACATCCCTCTGTGTCTTATCAGCAGTGTTTTGGTCACTGTTCCAAAACACAGCACCATACAAACTACTATGAAGAAATTTAACAGCCAAAACCGGTACAACTGCAGTAAATATTTGCAGTGGTTTAATAGGGTCCTAGCTCCAGAGCTGTGGCAGGCCCATTAAGAACAAGTTGCACTGTAGTCTCCAAGGCTTTGCACTATGGGATAATGGAAATAAAAGAGACTAGTTAAACACATAGATTTCTGGAGCTCAAAGATGAGAATCTTCTGTAGCAAAGATGTAGCATCAGATGCTTCCATCATAAAATAAATATAATTATGTACTGTCAAGTTTGAAACTACTTTTGATTGATTTACTTATAAAGCATACTTCTAAGTAGAATTGACACTTGATATTTACTGAGTATTAACACTTACTTCTATGTATGGTTGCACCAGCAGGCATAATGTTAAGCCCTATGAGGAGAATATATGCTTGACAAGACTCAAAATAGGCTTATTGCTTAGTATGCCTGTATTTCATAAATGTTTCATGCTGACCCAAGGACATGCTTGTGTACAAACAGAATGGGAACACTTCTGTCTAAATAGGTTTTCTTGTGATTTTATAATAGCCCTTTTCTTTTGTATAACTCGGATGGGAGATCTAAGGAACCAAATGTGCAGACTTTTTTTTTTCATGTTTCATTTTATTATGTTTACACATTTGCTATATTCTATTTCCCTTGCACCATATTTACCTGTGTTCATTTCTCTGCTGTTACTGCTTAAGATGATGTGTGTGTTTAGCACTAACAGAAAGCTAAACAGGGTCTACACTTAGTTTGATGGCAACATGGACCTAAGGGGTGTAACTTTTAGAAACAGTGATTGAATGTGTTTCTAGAGTCAAAAACTGATTTTATGGTTTCCAGTTTGATGTATCTTCAATGCAGCTTCACCTCCAGTCTCTTCCATTTTAACCTCTTTCTTCAAGTTGCAATTTCTATTCTTTTCTGTGAAACTAAATACAATGCTTGAGTATAGTTGTTTTGATTTATAAAGCTCAACAAAGATCGATCTTCTTTGTTCAGTCCTTAACAAAAATTGAAAACAGTTCTGGTTTCCATCCAACTGGTGAAACACATTATTCTTGGGGATAGGAAGAAAACAGGGAATATTTTTATCATAATGATTCTTAATTTTTTGCTCATTGTAATAAAGACAAAAATGCTTTATTGGGAGGGGGAAGGAAATCTTATTTCAAATTTTCTAAATTTTTTCTCCATCTATTCTGTCAAAATTGCTGTCTGACTTTTAAATATGTAGCCTTTTAATCGTTTGCCTATTCTTTCCTTCTGTGTAAGTGCTATGTAAGTGGTATGTAGGCTCCTAGGAGGTTTTTTTCATGTCATTGCAGGAAACATGGACTAAAATAAACTCAGTACTGACGCACACAACTACTTTTTGCATGAGCAGCATTAAATCTATCTACTGGATAAATTAATCTGATATTGGATCAATTTGCCCAACCTCAACATACTTTTTTTTTTTCCAGATGATACTAGCCTAGGTAGGTAAAGCTGAAAAACTTGTGTTTTAATGGATCACATTGGCACAGTGCATTAAAGACAAACCTTTTTTGGGGAGGAGAGGGGCAAGTCTAAGTTTTGTGTTGTGGTAGCATGAGAAGTAGGTGTCATCTTCTCTCCAGATGTACAACGAAAGTAGATCTGCATATGTAAATAAAATTTTCAGCTTAGTTTGTACCAAAGAATTGAAACGCATTGAAATTCAATATATGCTTAAGATGAAGTGTTACTGCATGTAGGCCATTGCACAGCACACTTTTGAGAGATTGCTGGGTGTAAAGGCAGATACTGCCTAAATGACAGGTCAGAAGAATTGTCAGATTGCAACAAGTCATTATTTAGAATAAATGAATTTGGCATGTATATTTTATATAGCTTTAAAGCAATAGCGGAAGGAAATTATGTTCCATATACAGGATTTCCCAGTCAGCTTAAATAGCCCTGCCTTTGTTATAGACATAATAAATTTGCTGAATTGCAATTAATTTAACTTTCTGTGGAAGGAAATTGTTCATCTGAGCTATTCTTCGTACTTAATGCGTCATTTTTTATAACAAAAAAACCTGACTCAGTGGGAATTTACTTGCAGCTGGAAGGCAAAATGGAACATTTGTTTTTGTCTCACATCTGGTTTGGTAAAGTGACACCTTAAGGAAGCTCTTACCAAGACAATGAATAATTTTTTGAATGTTACAACCAATATTGGTAGGAATAAATGTAAGTGTATGTATGTCAGATAACATCTGAGTAAAAACAGTTAAGAAGCACATTCTGATGCCTCTGATTAAGGATTGTAGCTGTATCATTGGTTTCAGGAAGCATACAAGATCAGGTAAAGCATCAGAAGTTAGAAGATACCAGACTATTATTTTTCTATTTCACTTTGTCATAAAAATTACTCAACATTTTATAAATTATTCATCTAGAGAAAGCTATCCATAAAAAAGCTCATTTT
Organism: Manacus candei; assembly: GCF_025592945.1. Lineage (NCBI taxonomy): Eukaryota > Metazoa > Chordata > Aves > Passeriformes > Pipridae > Manacus > Manacus candei. Next base: position 37,024,426 of record NW_026138076.1, on the reverse strand, counting down.
TAGGAAAACCTGGCAGTTCAGAGTTAATTTTACACACATTTCACATCAGCATTAATAAAATAGACTAGCTTTCTGTGAACGTATTACTGTTCTGACTGGATTTAATATGTACTTGTTTTTATTTTTGCAAGTAATATGCAAGAAACAGAATGATGATAATCAAGAATCAATTCTTGCTTATCAACAGCTTCATTTTGTAATTGTCCATGTGGCAATATTGGATTGCAGATAATTAATAGGGTCTTTTTTCATTTGACAAGCCTAACATTAAAAAAAAATTTATGTATATTGTTTAAAAAATTGCTGTTTCTTTATGCAAACAACTTAAACAATATTGTCCATAATTTATGGCCAAAGCTTACTTCTGACCAATAAGAATGCAGAAAAATAATTTAAAAATAAAATTTATGATTGCCATGTTTGGGAACAATCTTCACGCATCAAAATGTACAAAGCATTCAATTATTTTCAAAATAAAGGGAAAAAAAGATTGTTAATTAGATAAATTCCTTAATGGTTTGTTGAAAATTCTTTTTCTTTTGAAACTCTTAGAAAACATATTAAAATATTTCTTAGTCTTAGATTATAAAAAAATCTCTCATCCATATTATCTCTATTTTTGTAAAACTAATTCAAGTTTACCTTTGAAAACATGTCAGATGTACATCAGCATAAAGGCAATAACAATTATTGCTAATACTTGGAAGTAATTGTAGAAATTACATTTTTTAGCAGCAAGACTTTCATTAACTTTAAAAGTCTTTGACATGTTATCATTCAAAGGAGTTGTATTCAGCCGGTATGAGTACAGAAGCAACTATAAAAATAGCTTTATATAGCTAAAAAAAGACTGTGGCCTTAGACAGGTACAAACATGTTTTTTACAACAATGAAAATATCTCTCTGTGGTGTAAAACTTTCTTTTCTATACTCTGCACCACCATTTATCATGCAGCAACTTTCCCCCCTTCTTCTAGACACAACTGTAGAAGCTAAAAAGCTTTTGTTAAAATTGATTGAGGTCTTTTCCTCTACTTAGAGTGTCTTTGGACAAGATGCAAATTCCTCTTTTCCTTAATCAGGAATGGTATAAATTGTTTCTTGTCTACCTCTCCCCACACTCCCACCTGCCTTTCCTCAACTCTGCAGGTCATTCTGTGGTACAGAAGCGTTTCTATATCTTATGTGCTTTGGGGGAAAAAAAGATTATTTGTATGCATATAGAGACTTTTCTAATGCACCTTAAATGTAACATTATGGCAATTCATCCAACTAAATTCTTGCTAGAGAACAAAAAACTGTTGTCAGTTAGAGTAACCATCGTTATTCTTGTAACCACTTTCCCAAGAAATTACCCATATACTGTTCCTCCATTGGCAAGTAGATAATTTTTTCCCCAAGTATTTGGGAAAATAAAAGAACAGGCAGAGCTAAATGGATTTACTTTGTAGTAATGTCTCATAGGGCTGGGATGCACTATGCTGGAATGTGCAGTCACTTATTCTTACATTACTTCTAAGGGAGAAGAAAGCTTCCAAATGTTAAACTGACTAATAGAAATTTTGGGATAGATAGCAGGGAATTTTTAATTTACATTCTATCCTTCATAAAATAATGCAGAAGCCTTTGGTTTTTTTCTAGTGGGGAGTGTTCCTTTTCTCACGTATCTCTTTTTCACTGGTACTAGGGATACTGTGTTTCTGTTAGTTTTGTGTTTAAATACGTGCAGCATGATTAGTTTGGAGGGTTGTATCACATTTGTATCCCTGAAATACAGAAGGCATGCTCTGGCTTGGTAAGGAGATATTCTTTTAAGGTTGGATGTGTGGAAGGAGACTGAGCGAAAGCTAATCCTCTAGCTACTGATAAAAGTGATGGAAACAATGTTCTGAATCCATCTGAAATTAGAAAATACCTTTCCCTGAAGAAAAGTGGAGGTACTAGTGAGAAAAGTGCAGGCTAACATCTTGGCCGAAGCAGGCTGATGTGATAAATATGATCAGAGATCTTCTGGCAAGTTACCTGCCTTACCCAGGTAACAGCATCAAGCCTAAGAGAGCATCTCTGTGTTAGAAAATAATATTTTTTACAAAAATAGGCAAAGCATTCAATGTGGTTCAGGGAACAGAAGTTTTCTTTTACCTGTGCTCTGTTACCTTTAATTTCATAATGTGGCTTCCACTCGCACTCTGTATCAAACTCATCAGAAGGCAGTAATGAACACACAATAAAAACTGAACACATGTCAATCATTGCCCTAAATCCAACAGGCAGTCCTTGGACTGGGTCCTGCAAATCCTTATTCCAGACTGAGTTTAATAGGCAAGGTACTGCAGTGTCAAGCACACCACCAAAACACTCAGCAAGTGTTTATGGCAGAAGTCTTCACAAAGGACTGTGTTGTTAGACAGACAGAAGCCTTCCCAGTGCATACAGCACAGACTTGGAAAGAGAAGCATCTTGGGGTGCTGAGGGAAGTAGGAAGCCTCTTAGAACACAAACACTCTGAGGGAAGCCTCAAAAAAGAGAAAATAAAGGAAAAGTAAAATATACTAGGAAGCTCTAGGCTTAAAAGGTAATATGGATAAAAAGTATTTAAAAGAGAGGAATACAAGAGAGGGAACTTGCCTGAGGCAGAGAACCATCATTGTGTTGGAGATGGAAGGAGTACAGAAGCTCCTGGAAAGTTGCTCAGCTCCTTGATGGAGATAAGGCCATAAGCTATTATAAAGATTTGAGGGGATAAGTAATGTACACAGAAGTAACATTTATTTTCACTTCTGAAGGAAGAAATTCTTACAGGCAGGATTATTTTAAATACAGTCAGCTTAGAGTAAAAGCTCAAAAGTTCAAACAGTCAGCAGTAATGGTAATTATTATGCCATGTCTGGTTTAATACTGAGTAATAAAAGAGTGGCATATTTTATAAACATCTTTACACAAATACTTTTTCAGTATTTACAGTAAATCTGTTATATCTGTTTAGGTATCCTACTTTTTAAGAAGATGTATTTATTCACTTAGCTAATTTTCATAATAATTGGACAATTTTTGTCTTTAACAACTTGTGTATTTTTCAAGTCAGGGTTTCTCACAGTCTATCTTGAGGCAAATTATGATAATTGGACTTATTGTAGGGCTGTGTTGCTACAAGTTTTCAAAGAGGTAGTAAAATATCTGCTAAAGGCTTGAGAGTGAACAAAAGACCCCCTTCCCTCACTTCTCCCCCGCATCCAGTGGAAGCTAAATGCTTAGTCCAGGCCGGCTGACAATGTTTCCAGAAGAGGGCATTGATAGGTCAGTATAAGCATCAAATATTGGCCCTATAAAGAGATAAACGGATGCCAAATTTTTTATGGAAAGTTTCTCAGCCCTGTAGTGGCACAGCTCTTGAGAATTACCTGACCCACAGGTGTGTAAAGAATGTGAGGATGGGGGTCTCGAGATTCTGTAATAGACAAAGACATGGGGATCCGGGTTTCTGATCTGGGTTTGTAGTAATCATTTTGAATTCCTGCAAAACTACTATTAGTAAAGATGTACACACACTAGTATACACACACATACACGCACACACAACAGACCAGTACAAAATTGCCACTAGAAAAGCAAATATATATATTAAAACTTATTACAGAATTCCAACTAGTTAAATAAGTATATACTTGTGAACGTTTACCTGTGTGCACCTATAAATATATTATGTGAAGTGTTACCACCATGACATTCAGCAAACCATTCCCAGCAGTGGGGCAAATCAATAACAGAAAAGCCTCACTTCAAACCTGACCCATGTCCTGGAGTCCAAAGTCAGCCAGGTCTCCCCAGCCAGTGTCCAGGCTGTCCAGATCTTGTGCAGAGAAAGTCATTTCAGGCGGGTAAGCAGTTTACTTTCTATCACTTTTGGTGTAACTGAGTGTAGGACATCAGTTCCCAAATAATTGTTGCTGCCTCCTGTTTTCCTGAAAGGCCAGTTTGTTATCACTGTTTCTTTGTCCTGCACCCACCAAGGTTTCTGTCTTACACCTATGAAGGTTTCTTTGTCCTGCCAACTACTCCCTGTCAAGGTTTCAGCAGAGCTTATCAGGGATGTCTCAGGGCTCCTGCTAACGAGACGACCTTTATCAGGATGTTTACCAGTCTATGTGACAACTCTGTCAGGATATTATACTTAGAGATAGAAGTAAAATTTGCAATTCAGAAATAAAATGCAACTGCTGTATTCAGGCAAGTGTTTTACTTAATTGAAACATGTAATGTTAGTTGCTGTTCTTTCTGACATGCAAGTTTACCTGTAGTAAGAAAACCTACTCCAGGCCTTCTGAAGCACCCATTCCCCCAGTGCCCTGTGTTCTTGAGAAAAATACTAATCGAATATCCACAAAACATGCTCAGTACATGGCCCACTCTATACTAATTAATCTGTTACTTGCAATTCTTTGATTTTGGTGGGTTTTTGGCTTGCCTTTTTTTTTTTTTCCATTTAGATTAATGCATTTGCCTTTTCTAGGGAAGCATAATCATTCAACATGTAGACTACCAATATAAAGCCTTTTCTGCAAGAGTTAGTAGAAGTGCTTCAGAATGAGTGGTACTGAGTAATACTGGATTGAGGTGGGCATGGAAAAGGCTATTTGCTTCCTTAGCTATGAACTCAGTCATCTCAGACTACCAGAATAGTGATTCACATGCTGTGATCCATTGATGAGAAGGTACATAGTGTGTATGCATGTGCGATAAAGAGATTCTTTGACCTTTTCTTCCCCAGTCTTTCCCATCTCAGCTGTCAGTACTTCAGCTTCAGAAAGTCTGCATATTGAGTCACTTTGCACATGGTACAACTTGCAGTTGACAAGGTCACATAGCAAACAGCAGCTGGATAAAGAATCTGATTTGCTTTTATATTCAACTTCTCAATCTCTTCTCTAAACAGGAATGATAGATCTACACTTTTCACGATGCTTTCCCTTCTTCAAACATTTTTTAAGAACTGGGTATTGGTTGTGGTAAAATAATGTTAATGGACTATAATTTAGTTGAATTCTTAGACCACCTTGATTTCCTTGCTGTGTTGGATTTTATTTTTATTTTATTGAAATAATGTTAAAAATGTTTTGGATTTTCTAGAGATAAATTTTGAGGTCCTAATCTAGTGTCTGATGGTGTGAATAAATGCTGTAAAGAATTAAATTCAAAAGGGCTGCAAATACTGCCTGAACAGCTTTATTTTGATTGTAGTCACTTTTCACCAAATAGTTGCAAGATTGTAGCTTTTTTTGTCTTCTTTTTTCCTTTTTCTTTCCTTTTTTTTTTTTTGCAATAAAGTAGTATGTCTGGCAGTACATCTGTGAATTTTATTTTGCACTGTTGTAGGCATCACACCACTTGTCATTTATATGTCTCAACCTATTAGACAGAGAAAGGGAAGGAAACACAGAAAACTTCAGAGTAATTTTGTTTTGGTTGGGGGATATAAAGTAGGTAGAAAACATCAAATTTACAAGAATTAATGGGAGATCTTTCAGTCATTAGAATATTAGTCCGATTCACTCAAGCAACAGCACAATTCTCAGAAAGCAAAATTCTCTGTATATTGGTTTGAAATATGGAATACTAAAAACTACTGAAAAATTGTGCAGGTGCAGGGAAAAGGAAAAAGGGACTTGAGGAGTAATGAAGTGTAATAAAACCAGGAGGAAGATTTTTGCATTTTCATGGTTGTGTAAAAGTAGTGGTAAAAAGTAGTTTAGGGTTTCGCTCATGTTTGCGTCTTTACATCATCTTTCATGTTTTGTATAAATAGGAATAGAGCTTAAAGATGTGGGGTTTTTACTGACACACAGATCAAAGTTTTGAGAAACAGAGTATGTTCTATTTTTTGTCAAGAGAAATGATTCTTGGGGGAAAAGTTATCAGCATTGATACCTTTATTAGAAAAAAGGAATCTTGCAAGTTGGAAATGTAAAGTGAGATAAATTCCAGGAAGCTGAATTGAGATGGCAGGACACTGTGCACGCAGGAAAGAAGATTACAGGAATGGCATACTGTCTCCATTTTTTGCAAAGCCTGGAATTTATATTAAAAGTTATTTAGTTTTGGCTGTCTAATGCTCACTCAGATGGACACATCAGAATGGTTCACCTTTGACAGGGGAAGCACATATTACTTTTCTGGTTTTGTTCTACTGAGAAAGAAGTAGAACATCTGCTGTTGTTGTAAAATTGATCAAAATGACATAAAATTTTACAGCATTTTTGAAATAGCGGAGCTGCTAAAGTGTATAGCTAGGAGGTCTCTGAATGTATTAAATAAGAAGCAGACTTAATATCCTGACATGTTTAGCTGTATCATATTTCTGAAGTAATAGTGATATAGAAACAAGAGTTGAAGGTGTCAAATAGAAAAATATTATATTCTTTTCTAATTAAGATTTTGATCTACCTTCACAGAAGACAATAAATGCAGTCTTAACTTTTGTTAGTCCATAACTGACATCACAATACATACGCAGAGATCTCATACTGATTAGGACTCTTACCATGAGCAGGCATAGAAGACTTTTTTTGTATTTAAACGCATGGACTTGACTAGTAGCTGATAGAAATTGATGTGCTTTCATTAGCAAGCACAGGTATGCACCAACTGAGAGGACTGTGGAGTCAGGCTTCTAGAAACACTGTCTTCTGAGGAGTGAGAGGACAGTGCCAATTAGGAGGAAAGTTCACTTAACCAAAGCATGAGTGCCTTCACCAGCTGGAGCAAAGGGAAGATTTGATTAAGTCTCCTCCTGCATATGCACTCATTAATCAAGCCCTTTGAAAGTATAGCTAACCAGGACATTATTCAGTAGACTGGAAACAACGGGGAGTTAGGATTAATTTGTTCTGTTCCTAGATGATCTAGTGACTTGCAGGGCTGCTCTGAGTTGGATTCTCCTTCTGCCTGCATTTCCCTAATGAAGAGCAAGTAATATTTATACAATTATCAGAAACGTGGTAAGATCTCTAAAATAGTTCTTTTTGCCACATTTTAACTTGACTTTAAAACTCAGACTGCAGCCTACTAAATTCACTATGAACAGAATGAAATTTAAGCTTAATAAAAAAAAGGGAACATATGCAAATATGAGGCTAACAGTCTTCAGGCAGAAGTCAATTGTAGTTGGCTTGCATGTTGCTTTATCTGTTTTAAGAATACTTGTCAAAGATATGAAGATAAGCATTTGCGAAAGGTAAAAGAGCTTTCAGTTTTCAACTACTACACAGGAGGATTTTGAAGGAAAGACTAGCTAGTAGAAAGTGTGTCAGCCACAAGCATAAAATGGGAGAGGAGTGGCTGGAAAGCAGCCCTACAGAAAGGGATGGGGAGGTGCTGGTTCACAGCAGGGTCAATGAGTCAACTGCATCCTGGGGTGTATCAAACACAGCGTCACCAGCCAGTCAAAAGTGGTGATTATCCTTCTGTATTCAGTGTTGGTGCGGCCTCACCTTGGCTGCTGTGTGGAGTTCTGGGCCCCACAATTTAGGAAGGATGTGAAGTTACTTAAATGTGTCAAGAGGAGGGCAAATGAGCTGGTGAAAGGGCTAGAAACGTCCTGTGAGGGATGGCTGAGGACTCTGGCTTTAGAGAGAAGGAGGCTGAAGGGCAACCTCAGACCTGCTGTGTTCAGCTTCCTGAGGAGGGGAAGTGGAGAGGCAGATGCTGAGCTCTTCTCCCTGGTGCCCTGTTCTATTCTGTTCTGTTCCCGTCTGTTCTGTTCCATTCAAATGAAGTTGCAGCTTTACAAGGGTCTCTTCCTTGACAACCAAGATAGCCAACATTCTGCTATTTTAAATAGCAGAATCCGCTATGAATCTCTTGCTCACTAAATATAATATTAGTAGCACAATGTTATCCTTGATCTAATGTAGACGTGAGTGTACTTTTACAGGGACAAGAAACAGCAGTTCAGGTTAGTGTAATTTTTCTTCAGTCTGCAGATGGCTCAGTTTTACTGAGACTAATATTACAGGAAAGGCTAGAAGACCTACTTAATGCAGCACAGGTAGTAGATTTTTTTTTATTTTATTCTAGCTTTATAGAAATGGGGGTGGAGAATAGGAAGTGATAGCAACCCAATAATCAGTTTATCAGCTTTACTGTCATCACTAAATGTCACTGTCATCAGAAGATACTGTTCCAGAATACTTTAGAGGACAAAAGGATGATTTGACAAGCTCTGAAAAGCTATGGATTGTGGAGGAAACGAGAGAATATTGGAAGGAGTCAATTTACATATCTGAATCATGACAGGTTTATAGTTTAAATATTTCTGTATATTAACTAATAAATTTGTCCCCTTTCTGCTTGCTTCTTTGTTACAAAATGATAGTGAAAAGTGAAACTGTATTTTCATGAAGTCACAGGCGACTCTGACAAATACATTTTTAATGCATGAGGAAGGAGAAAATACAGTGCACTAAGCAGGATGGTGTTCTACTCTTTAACTGTTACTCTACAGTGACTGTTTAGCAGTGCAGTGACAAATAATATCTTTTCCTTTTCTTTGGTATTTTGGAAGCAGTTTTATTTGCCACAATGGTTGTGATCAGTGGAGCCCTTTCACTCATATATCGCAATTAATACATTAAATAATTTTCTTTCACTGCAAATACACATTCTACCTCTCCCCAAATATTGTTCACTGATAAGTTAATTTTTATTTTTTTTTTATTGTTGTAACTTTATTTATTTGGTGCCTCTTTAAAAAATGGCAAGGGTTCTGTTTAGCAAGGAGACAAGGGAGACTGGCAAGAGCTCTAAAATATATAAATCTGTAATCCATAGTCCAGATGGTAGTGGGGATACTTAAAAACCTGTTGGATAAGGCATTTCTGTGTACAGTAATGATCTTTTCAGTTGCAGAGAATAGTTTTCAGTTCTCCTGTCTGTTTTAAGCAGGTGGCTTAGCTATCTGCTTGAGCTTGGCTCCTAAACTTTGAAGGGGTGACAGGATCACCATGAAAGAAGCTTTGGTCTGAAATTTCTGTTTCTCTCTGCAAGAGCACTAGAATAATGGATTTTGCCATGTCATTTGTTGCCATTCTGCTCTAAGAAGTTGTGCCATAAATGAATGCTGTGCCATAAATGAATGCTGTGCCACTGAAGTTGAAACAAGTAAGTCAAAGCTGTGCTCAAAGGAGAGCACATCAGACAGTTTATAATTAAACTCCCTTAAAAATAACTCTTCGAGCAAAATACCCCATTGTTTTTGCAGACTTCCACTATCTTTACACAGAAAATTATTTGGATATTAATGGCTTGGATTCTCATGGTTTGCTGTTTTGCTTTGAGCTTTCTTTCACTTTGTGGCAACATTAAAAAAATCTACCTTGACTTTTCAGAGTTCCTTTCCAGTAATGCTTTAGAGAGTTTCGCTTACTAGCAACAGCAGCTTTTAAAAATGCCAGAGGGAGGCTTGGGTACCAAGGGCATAATAATGGTACACCTACTGCAATCATTAGATACTGAAATTGCTACAGTATATTCTCCTCTTGTGAATAGGACATGAAAATACTCCTACATAATCGACATGCAGACCAATAAATATACAGGAAATGGTAAAAGCCATAGGTGAACTGTTCTGGCGTGATAAGTAAATGGTTTATTATACAAGCGAATGTTAACAAAGAGTTTTAGTGCTTTTGATTTGGCCCTGTTTTTCAGCTGACTTATCTAACATGGAGTTCAGTCAATTTATACAAACAGCTTAAAGAATTAGCAATATGAAGGACAGGGTATTTCAGATTTCTTTTCCTGTATTACAGAGGAATCAAAGGATTTTGCCTTCTTTATGAGCTGTCACTGACAGAAGTTTAATTTAGGAAGAGCTGAACCCTATAGTAGGGCAATAACAGTGGTTCAGCACAGGGATAACTCCTAGGCAAGTGGTAGGATTTTTCTGTCTTTCCTGACTTTTTTTCTCTGCCAATTAGAAGCAAAAACAGGAGTTCTAAATTTTGAAATGAGTACACATTGTTTTAGGAAGAAAATACGCTTTTGTTTGGTTTTCTGTGAAGAAAAAAATTACCAAAAGTTTGCAGCACATCCATTCTTTATACCACTGGAATCTTGAGCACTTATGCAGTCTGGCTGAAGTCAATGACTTCAAATTAAGACTGTTGTTTAAGTTCTTTTCTAGATGACAACAAATCATTACTAAATTGCATCACATCATATCAATCAAACAAACAGTAAATCTTTGTTATTTTTATTCCAAGGGACACTTGAAATAGAAGAACCTTGTTGACTAGTAAAAAGCAGTAAGCAACTGATAACTAAAATACTTTTGTATCAACTCGTAGGAGCTAGAGATGTGGTGGTAAAAATACTCAATTTTTATTTTGACTGCTTTTACTTGAAAAGTTCCTCATTTGGAGTAAGTAGTAAGTACTTGTGGACAAATATTTGTACATTTATTTAATTTAATAATTAATCATGTATCAGGAAGGAAATGGTTAAACAAATGTGTTTTCAAAAGAATGAAACTAAAAGAGGCATGCATAACCTGTAATGCACAGCAGCTCAGGAAAAATGGGCTGACTTTATAAAAGTTATTATAAAAATACTTACAAAAAGACTGAGTAATAGCAGCAAACGCAGTGCAACTGAGCATCTTGACAGAAGTAGAGATTTGTTTGAGGAAGGAAGGATCAGAAAATGCTACAAGTAACATGCTACTCTCTGCAAATGATTCAACTTAATATAAAAGCCCTGTAAGAAGTAAAACTTGACAAAATGTCAGTGAACAAGTTCAGCAAATGTTCAGTTCAGGAAGGTGGATTAAATTCAATGAATACATTGAGGTCAAGGAGAGAAGCCAACATGGTATGCAAATAAAATTATTCCACTTGATGTTTTATTTAAAAATTAGGTGGGAAGTAAGTTGATTTTTTTTTTTAAATTTAAGAAAAAAAAAGAAAAAAGCTAAGTTAGCCCTTTTTTTCTGTCTTTTATTGCCCTCTGCACATGAGAAATAAATGGTTTAGGACAGATCTAATGAATTTGTTCTAAAAGACAGTAATAAATCATAAATTAAAATGAAACACAAAGCTTTTTTTTCCTCAAAGATTCAGAAGTATTCTCTGAGGCAGATTATTTTACAGCTGTAAATTTCAGATATTGCAACCTGAAACAAAATTATATCATACTTTTAACTCGATCCTGCTCTGACAATCCCCTTCTCTTTGTGAAAAGATGTAATGCAAGAGTATGTTGAACTAAAAACTGCATTTACTTCACGTCTGTATGTGGTGTGCGTGGTCACAGTTCCCCTGTGAAACCCTGGTCTTGCTATGCCCAATATTGTCCCTCTACATGATCATTGATCTTTTAGCCTTCCACAACACCCTCCCCCCTCCTTCCCCCCCAGCTAAGAAGATGTATTCTGTTTATAAGTGTTGTGACCATCTCTATTAGGTAGTCTGCAGATGTGGTTTCTTCTCTGCATTCCAAATACTACTTTAGTACCAGAATTGGGTGATCAGAGGATAGATTATAAAACCACACAGTTATACCAGTGTCTGTACTTAATTACTTAATGGCCTTTTTATTCCTTGGAAGAAAACATATCCCTTTTCCGTGTTTTCAGTCTTCATTACCTTTGAAAAGATAATTTTTTATTAGAGGCCTGAGATAATTGTAAATATGAACATTACAGTTATGTATATGGATATCTCCATAAAATCTGTGGAATGAATTGGCTTTTTCCATCTAATTATAAATTGTGCTTATTTGCACACCTTACGGATCTAGATTTGCAGCCAGGAGCTTGCCTGCTCTTTCACCTTGCTTACAATGTTTTTGTTTCAAATGGTGAAAGACTCCATTTAGTCTTCCCATTAAGCAGATGGTTTATTATGTCATGTTAATTTTCTTTAGAAATAGTCTGTTGGTGCTTTAGCATTACAAGGTTAGCAAATGCTAACACACCTACACTAAGTTTTGTGCTTTTTTTTTTCACTTCCTCACCTGATTGCAGTAATTTTTGTCCAGCAACATGTCTCTAGCGCAGCTTATGCCCTTCATGTTTTCCAGGTGACATTCAGAAGCAGTGGTGACCCAGTAGTTTGAAATCAGAAGTGTGTGTTTTTCTTTTGCTGTATTGACTCTATTTTTACTAACTTCTGATAGGGAAGGTACATTAGCAAAGATGGTAAGCAGAAAGTGCTTTGACTTCGTATTTAAAAATGTTTTGTGCCACTTAGGAGATAAAGGAGAACTTAGGTTAAAAAACTGGGTTAAAAGCAACTGTAGCTTTCTTTAGAGTAGAGGTACTAAGATTTAAATGTAAAACCTCTAGCACAGATTGCTGTTTTCACTAAGAATCTCTTATTAGCACAATCTCTTCTTTAATCCCAGTTACACTGCAAAATTAAAGTTATTACTCTTTTAAAGTTTGGGATTTTTTCCTACATTCATTTTCTTCATTTTAATGTCTGTTTAATAGCTCACATACATAACATTCTGGGGTCCTCTGAATAACACAGTCCCTTTAAAATAAGCAAGATCTGGTAATCATGCAGATCAGCTGTACAGGAGGCTCAGCATCCATTGATGTTTGCCTCAAGTTTACACGTTTTGAAGGACAGTCCAAGAAAAAAAATATCTGTGATTTTCTAAGCAGCACTTTGCAACAGCAGTGGGCATTTGCCAGGGTATTTTAAGAACAAAGTGCAGCTTTTACTACATGAAAAAACACAGTATCTGTACTGTACAATTTGATGTACTGTGCAGTGTATCTGGCGATAACTTGCTGTCACATTGATCTTCACAGAGAAACTCTATTCCAAACTCTATTTGAAGAGCTTTAGGGATAATGGATTGAATTGTGCTATATGCATAATTGCAGTTTCTGGTACACAATGCAGATGCAATCCTTTTCTTACAGTACAAAAGATTTTAATCTAAAATCACATACAGTCTCTGAACACCTTATCTGCACCAAAGCATTATTCGTAGTACTTCATTCTAGCTAGGTGATGCCTGTGGAGTGGCACAGTTTTAAAGTTTCCCCCAAAATGAAAATTTATGATTGTAAAAGCTCTGCTCTTTACCTTGAAGCTGCGTTGGTCTTTCTTGCTTATGTTCCTGTTTTCCGTTCATTCACTTTTTCATTATTGGCAATGCAGGGTCATCTCCTCCTAGCTTAAGTCCATTATGATGTCCCCAAGTGTTTCTTCATGTTTTCTCCTTGTCTTACCCTCCATGGCTGCTGCCTTAGCATTATATTCCTACATTATATATCCACTATACAAATGCCAATCTAAAACACCCGCTTGCTTTTCGCTTTCCTGACCAATCCCTTCCTTTCTGCATGTCTCTTCTTCCTAAATATATTCCTGTTGCTTTCTATTTGCACTCATCACACTCACTATATGTAATCACATCCTCACCTGAGTCTTCCCATTTATGCCACCCTTCTGAAAATTAATTCACAATTAAACTATCTTGTCTTCCATTTTGACTTTTCTAATCTATATAATGTGGGAATCTACTATTTCAGGTTTTTACAAGATGGTTGTTCAGATATGTGTGTCCCACCCTACTGGGATAATTCCCTATTTGCAGTACTTAATGTCACAGGTTATATCCCTTTTCTGGTTGGCGCTCTTTTTCTTTTGTTTGTTTAGCAGTAACAATAAATAAATGGCTGAACATGCAACAGTGAGAGGAGAGAAAGTTCCAGTTGTTACTGAAATAATAAAGAAAAAAAAGAATTATCTGAGAATTGTTAACAATCTTACCAGCAGGAATACAAAAATGCTCATGACGTTTGAAGAACTGGTTTAACCTTAGCACCTTGACTATATAATTGTCTGTTTTCATCCCATAAAATGTATCAGATCATAGGTGACATCCCCATCTGTGGAGCCTTTGGGTCTTTGTCAGCTGCTAGCACGATTGTGTCACTCCCTGCACGTTACAGGTGTGAACACACACTCTTCTGTGTAAGCATACATCTTACATACAGAGAGAACATTAAAACAAAAGCAAAACAAAACAATAATGAGGAAACCTTCATTTATATAACCCAGTACAAATCACCATGTCAGTGACTGCATTGTTTGTCGATAGTATTAGGCAGGATATTAAAGGAAAAACAATTTAGTACAAATCAAGAGAACTATAGCAACATTTAGACTAATAGAGTCAGTGAGTAAAAATAATTCATATGTAGCATGGTGGTCTGTATGGATAGTATTAATCTTCTATCATCATATTTCTTGTTTGGCATATTTAGTTGCAGCTGTGACTGCTGGGTATGAAGTGTGAAGTGGAAATTCAAGAGCTTTTCCATGGATGTGGAATGAAGGAGTATTGCCTGAGTATCATGTTTCAATTGTCAAACAACTATTGCTTTCTATTTTTTTTTTACCTCTTTCTGCTGATAGTATGTGTTTTTGTGGGGTCACATCCTGTATTTTTGCCATGTACCTGAAATGAAATTTTAGTGCAGAAAACTTAGCTCCAGGTGATTCCTGTGTAAGGTCTACATTACAGGATTAATTAGTAAATTGAGACAAAATTCGACCTTCTTGTAGGGAATTCTTTTTCTTCAGAATTTGCCTTGAAGATCATTATCTTTATTTCTTCTTGGAGGCCAATTACTTAAGCCATCAAAGCAAGGGAAAGAAATTCTGTGGATGTGAACCCTAGTATTTGAACAGATGGTGGTCAGCAGGTAAGACTGAGCATAGTTTTTTTTACAAAACACAAGAGTGTATGTGACCATACTGCTTGTTATTGGCTACTAAGAAAGACCTTGATTCAAGACCTTTAGATGTGACAGGTATGGTACATAAATAAGCTCCTTCCTCATAATGTCTACATTGTCAAAAGCCAATGTGCTTTGTGAAGCCTGATAAAATTTTTGAATTATTAGAAATTTTCATATGCTTTGGTCTTACAACTTTAATAAATGTTACCAGAAATTGGTGGCTCAGATAGATTCTTCTCTGTGTACCTTTGATGGAGCATTATTAATTCACTGGAGCTCTATGAGACTATTTCTTCCGAAACTTTTAATTAGATTGGGAAATGAAAATAATAATTTCATCAAAAAATATCACCAGTCCAGAGATTTCTCATGAAGGCAACATCAAATATTTGAAGGCTATTTGTTTTGAAATGTGAAACAGTTAAATTACTTTGATCTGGTTTGAATCTGGGGCCTAAGCATGTACTATCTAATTTGCTTTTTGGTGCCTTCATAATTGACCTCAGTCAGAAATGGTTGTTCAGATTTTGTGTTTAAATAGAGAAGCTGATAGTCCCTGTGTGATATGCCTAAGGAAAAAGTATAAAAGCTTCAGGTATTGGGGAGGAAGAAGATGACATGATAAGAATAAGGATAGTGACTTCCTCTTACATTACTTCCAAAGACTGGAAAATTTAGCTGCTGCAATTACCTGTAGGCTAACAAAGGCACAAGAAGAACTGCTGGTGGGGGGCAGCTGTAGTGACAGCATCTTCTTATCGAGATAAAATGTTTTAAGTGAAAACTTCGTGGATATTCTGAGAAGTAAGAGAGAAAACATTTATGCAGAAAAGCTTTCAGTAAAAAAATGGTAATTCCAAATTCTGAATACTCCTAGCAACAAGAATACATATTCACTACACTGGTAAATTCCTACCAACATGTGGGAGGAGTCAAGCTGTGTGGAGGTCTACTGAGAGCTTTCATTAAAAAATTAGCAATATTGAGTATGAGTAAAGCACCAAGGGACCTTCCAAGGCACATAGGTCAATGTAGCTTCTCAAAGTCTTGCCATTCCTCTTTTTTCTCTTATTATTACATTGTTATTGTACAGTATCCTTCATGCAGTGGAATTGATATGATTTAGATTGTATTTGTTCTGGTATCTAAGCACAGAGCAATGAATGCAGGTAGAAATTATACTGAAAGAGAAAGAAGTGATCATTTTGGTGTAAACCTTGCCCAGTAAACAGAGTGCATTTGGAAAGCGTGAAGTACTCCATATCCATGTGCACTAATGCAGTTTGAAGGATCATTTTTCACAAAACTCCTTCATGATAAATGGTTATTTGCCATAGGGAAAACACCAGTCTGCTGGGTTTGTCTCATTTTCCCCATAAAGAGTTAGAGTTTGGAAGTGTGTTCATCCTGCCCAGTCCAGCCCCATATATTTCAGCCTAGCCCCGTATAAACTCAGTGTGTAATCTCCCAAAAGAAACATTACATTGCATACAATAACATTACTGAAGAGGTTACATTTAAATGTAGATTTTTAATAATCTCTCCAATAAGAAAACATGTATACTTGTATGGAAGACAGTAAGTCTTGAATTTAGGATATTAAAACCACACACGAAAATATATGAAATGACCATTTCAAAGTCTACTGAATATGAAGAATCTTACTGCTCCATCACACTGACCTTTCAGGTTATTGTTTTTAGTGCATACATTTCCTAAGTGTCTCGTGTTCCACAGCTTTGTGTTGAATAGAAAAGAGTTGTTTCTTTCTGAAGCATTGTTTCTGTATTGTTATGAATATGATGTGTTTTCACTTGAGAAGCTCTTTCAGCAAGTTCTGAGTTTGTACCTTTCCGTCACCCTGCAGAAAGCCTTGCTAGTTTTTTATCTCTGCATTCACAATTGTTTCAGATTTTACAGCTCCGTGCCATTGGAAGTTTTTCACATGGTTGCAAGTCAGAGCAGCATTGAGCAGAAAAACCATTGACATTTGTGCGAGTTGTTTTAATCAGCCTTTTTAGAATACTGGTTTTCAGGTTTTTTTTGTGGGAGGATAATGTGGTGCTTCAGATGAAAAACTGAAGAATTTTATATATGATATATGATGCTCTTTTCATTCACCCTTCCAAAAGTATGAATCGGCACATTTATCCATAGATTGAAAATAATTTGTCAACCTGTTTAGTCATGACTTTCTCTTTTTGTACTATGAATTCTTGTAATGCACATTCTGCAATGCAAATGTCATCAGCTGTAATATATATATATGTATATACACATACAATAACATATTTCGTTATTTCTTAATTAAGACCTTATTTTGTTTATCAATATATAAATGGTGGTGCAATACTATTTTCTCTTCTACAGTTTTGGTTTATAAATGATGTTGCCACAGCTCTTGATGTGTTATGTATTTTCCAGGGTAATTTCCTATATAGGGCTATTATTCTATTTTTCTTTAAAGGAAAAGGAAGAAAGGAAAAAGAAAAAAAATTACTTCTCAACTTCCCTGTGACTTTACTATGAAATGTGGGACTTGCTTTTTTTCTGTAGAAATAGATAGTGGAGAAAAGTCTACATCCTTAACTTTTTTTAAAGAAATTTTGTAGCTGACACACACTGACAGTTGAATTGGATGAATCAATTCAGCAGTAGAAACTTGGAGAGAAAATTCTGAGGAACAGTAGAAAAACTGTTCCAGGTGCCCCATTTGCACCATTTGTGGCATTTAAAAAACACAATTCTAACAGTTTTTAAAGCAAGACTGTGTTATATGTCTGGCACTAAGCTAAAGTAACCCCAAAGCATGTTTCCAAGAGTTTTGTCCTGCAGTGACAGTTCTGCCTTGTGTGTCTGGGTTTTACCTCTGAGCCTTGATATGCGTGTTTGAAGGTTGGTTTGAGCTGATTCTCCTGGTGTAGCTTTGTCTGGTTTTGCTCACAAGAGCTGTTTGCCATGCAAAGACCTGGTCCCTCTTGTTCCCCCTGTGTGGGCACAGCCAGTTAGAACTGATGTGAAGATCACTGCTTGTTCAGTGTGTGACATGGACACGTGGGTCCCTAGCATGGCTCAACAAATCAAATACTATTGAAAGACAAGGAAACAAGAAAAAAAGAGGAAGGCTTACTCATTGTGGCAAATGAAATGTCATTTGAAATAAGATCAGTCTTCCTATTCTTAACCCTGTTCCTGTGCTTTACAAACTGTTTGTTCCAGTGAGATTGCTTACTGTTATAAGCATGCACTATAATTTTTCTGGTTTTGAAACAGTTTCCCTTGGAGTCCAGAGAGGACAAGGATTTGCGAGAACAGGAGAGGAGATAAAAATGAAGGTAAAAATCAGCTTGGTGAACACAATATATAGAGAGAAATGGGGAAAATCTCAAGCTGGAGTCTAATATTCTATTTACACCAAATAACACCTTACTGAATATGTAGTCTTTTTGAATTTAATAACAGTCATTGAAACAGTAAAGAAGTTCAAAATTGCTATAAAAAGGATTCTTACATAAGCAAGGATAGGTATAATAAAAGTGTTATTGGTCTGTGAATGATCTCAAACAATAAAAGCTAATTCAGATGATGGCAGTTAAAAACAACAGTAAGTGAAGACAGCTTTGAATATAATAATTTAGAATTCATTTTGGACCATGAACAATAAATCACATTAGTAGTAATTCATATCTGTGCTGTTATGGGCCAATAAAACAGTCTATCTTTTTATGTATTTATCTCCAGTAAGAAATATATACTAATATGCCACATATGTAAGTGATAAAAATGTAAAATTTGAAAGGGGAAGGTTTGACTTTTCTTGCATAGACATTTATGATAGAACAGATGGATTTGATTCATTATTCAATGAATGTTTAAAAAGCTTTTAGTCTTCAGACCAATCATAAGGCATAGCTGGCATCTAATACAAGTCATAGTTCTATGAGGTGAACAAAATGTGAAAAGAAATTTCTCAGGTTTTTTTTCATCTTTCTATCATGTACACCATTTATTTTTGGCATTATTGGTGTTCTTGGTTTACAGGAGAAGGGGAAGTGTGTGAAGCTAAACTTTTATGGCATAGATGGTGGAAAATCACTTTTCTTATAAAAGAAATCTAGTGTATTTATACAAAGAAATCTAGTGTAGTTACACAAATCAGCTTAGAGGAGACTTTCAGCTACAGAAAATCCTTATATCAGAGAGCTATCCCAGCCAGGACAATAAAGATAGGGGCTATGACCTACTGTTTCTATTAATTGTGCTGTGCTAGTTTCAAACTGCAGGGGTTGCAAGCACTACAGGTTTGCTCATCAGCACTTGCTAAGTCTTTTGAAGCTTTCCTCCACCAACCTCCAGGAGAATATGTGCCAGCAAAACTGATGAAAAAGTCTGTAGTCAAAGACGTAAATGCTAAAACAGAAATAAATAAGTAAACAAAAGCAGAAAATTATTGCAAAGATTGCACTGATGTACTATTTAGGCATACAGGGAGTAGTATGGGTGTTCATCTCCTTCAAGGGAACGATTGCAAGTTATGTGATTAGAATGAGCTGAACTTTAATTACACACATCAGAATTCTGCACATGAGGAGAAGTCACATTTTCCACACTGGTGAGAAGACAGAAGCTTGCCACTAAAATTAAAACCCAATGACACTCAAGCCTCTTTTCCATTTTACTCTTTCATATTTTCTGTACCCTCCTCCCTTCCCACTTTAATTTTTTTGTTTGTTGTTTCCTCTCAATGCTCAATATCAACACTACTTCCCTTCTGACTTCCAAAATAGTATTGGCGACATTATGCAAGAAAAAGCAAGTGCAGAGCTCTAGATGCACGTTTGATAGTTCTTTCTAAAAATAAGTGGTCTCTATGGCAATATTTCACAGTGCCCTTGAAGGTGAAAATTCAGTTTTGCTAAGCAGAAGTCTTTCAGCAAAAATGACAGATCTCACTTCTATAAGGAGATTGCTATTGTCAAAGCTGTATATTCAAAAAGTTAAAAGTATTCAGAAAAATATATATTTTTAAAAGTCAGGAACTAGACAAACTTTTCCTCTAGAAACTCTTGAGTGTTACTGTTTCGTTACTTTGGTATTATTTTTGTCTCCTTTTATTCAGCTCTACAGAATTGCATAGTTTGATTTTCTCAATTTATGACAAAGATCTTTATGAACCATCTAATCTATTATAGAAATGAAACACTGAAACAACTCTCCTTATCACTTCAAGAGTTGCTTGTGTTTTTAGAGGATGTCTCAATATAATTGACTAATATTGCTCTATAGTATAGCCTTCATTAAAATTTGGCAGGCTAATTTCATTCCTAGATATAAGGTCATTTAAAATGGCAACATATACCATGAAAAAGCAGGCCCCTTGTTTTCAGCAAATGAATTACAAGGATAAGGTAAAGCATTTGTCATGACCAATTATTAAATTGTGGGAATTGCTAAGATTCGCACTGGTGGAATTTTAAATTATGCTTCTGTACTCTTGGAGTTTTATAGCCTGACATCTACGTGCATTAAGCACCAAAGCGACAGATCCATGGGCATGGACAGATACATGCACATGTATTCTATTGGGGGTCTCACGTAGGCAATGAACAAGTAAGAGATTTTATATCACCTTATCAACTGTGTAGCCTCTAGTTTTTCATTAGAAGACACTAAGAATGCTGTAAAATAAAAAGGAACTGGAGAGGGTGATAAAGAAATAGTCAAATTTAGTTAGGTACTAATTTTCAGTTGCAGTACATATATAGATATATGTATAGAACACATGTAAAGTTATAAGGTTAGTCTTTGGGAATTCTGGAATATTTTCCTAGTAGTAACCACAGAGTTAGAAGCTTTGAGAAAGCCCTAAGATTCACACATATGTTTTCGGTGTCAAGTCATGTCACATCATTACGTAGTGTATCAAACCCTCGTAACATACAGAAATAATCTGTATTTGCATATTGTCCTGCTGTACTGAATTACTTTAGCAAAAGTTTGCCTTAAAAAATCTGTCTAGTCCTGTCATTATTTAGTAAAACTTCTTGAGGAGGTGCTATTTAAGCTATTATGAAGCCCCATGGAATTGTATAAAAACTGTTTGGTAAAATCGAATGTGACAAACCAATTTTTAGCAAATTAATTTTACTATATTTGTGGCAACTTTAGCTTTTTTTTCCGTAAGCATTATATGATTAGGTGTTTTGCTGGGAAGTGTATTAGATGTTGTGATGGGTCTTAACATGAGAATATTAGAACCTGCAGTGATAATTTGCAGTGCTGCTCCTGTCATTTCTTTGTCTTCAAAATAGAATTAAAAATAATCTATAATGTGACTTTTTTTAGCAAGTTTATTTTTTGTAGAAGATAAAAAAACCCGTCATTGGAATGAGAAGCTTCCAGAGCAACATGAGGATTACTTTCTCTGTTAATGAGAAAGCCATTGCTTGATTTTCCCTGGTCTAGGCTAAAAAAAAGAGACCTTTTAATGAATTTTACTTGGGTTCACTTTCCTGTGTCACATGTTTGAAACATGTTCTGAACATTAGTCTTGACAGAATGCACTGTAGATATTTACCAAAAAACTACATCAGAAGGCAATGAGAGAGAATTTATTTGCTTTTTATATGTATATTACATCTCTTCCCTGAAGCACTTCATATCTCAAGAGCTTTTTCGTCTCTGTTTTGAATCATTTTCATATCCACTGAACGCTGAAACTGCTTTTCAGATTAATATAATAAAAAATACATTTTTAAGGCAACAAATCTGGAAAACAAAGGCCTATGCACAGTACTTACATTGCTGCAAGACTTTCTTTTTTCTATAAGTATGAGGAAAAAAACCCGCCAAGTCAGGAATAGAAGACTTATATAAAAGCTTATTTGTTCTTTTGTTATTCACATTGACAAAGCAAGGAAACTGTGAAGTTTGAAATGCTGCTATCATACCTAAAAGATATTAGTTTGTTAGGATGTTTAAAATACACTTCAGGTTGTGCTGAATGGCTCTCGTAATAAATCTGAAGGTAATATACTTCAGTGCAATATAGTTTGAAAATACCTCTAAAGGAATTATTTCATGCTAATAGTTTGCTGACTTTTTTAATTTCAAGGAGTGTACGAGTCAACTCCTTCTCTGAATGTTATTACTCTATCCAAGTGAAAGAAATAGAATTTATAGATACACCAAAAAATACATCTCATTATTCATTGCAAGTGATCAACATGCCCAATTGCTCAGCTTTCAGTGTATTTTTGTTCACCATGTAAATAGCAAAGCTATGCAAAGCACATTCATTGATGGCTTTGTGAACAAACATAGAGATGGAAAAAAGTTCTGTTGAATTATTAATACTTAATGTATACTTTATGTGCCCCTCCCTTCCTCCTTCCCTGCCTCCCTCTCTTCCTTCCTCCTTTCTCCCATTCCCCCTTCCCCTCTTCCTCCCTCCCCTCCCTCGAGATTATTGAATTTTTTATTATAGTCTATATATATATAAAAATATATATATATGTTTGAGTTTTTTTAACCATCATCCTTTCTCTGCCCAGCATTTTCTGCCTCTTCTTAAACACACTTTGCCCAAGGCACCACTGTTCTAGCTGAGGGGCCGAGCTGTGCCCTGCAGTGTGTTGGTTGGAGCTTCATTGCCTTCTCTTTTGCTTCCTGCCATGAAATAATATAGGTAGGTCAAGCCCTGCATGCAGGACTGCAACAAGCCCTTTGGACTTCACAGTGGTGTAGCCTTCTTAGCTAGAATAAAATTTGTTGCCTGGTGAAAAGCAGAAAACCTGGGGATTGCTGATTCAAAGACAAATGTTCCCTAATTAAATTCCAGAATGCAGTGTAGAGTAATCTTTACTGTTGTTTTTTTAGTAATGCATTATTATAAGACTGAAAATGGAAAATAGTGTGTATTGCTTAAGTTGACCATTTTATTACACAGCATATGATAACTGGGACTTCCGTTTCTTTTTGTGAGGTTTTCTGAACACAATCATTACTAAATATTGATCAAGCATAAGAATTACAATATGTTTCTCATTACTACTTGACTGAAAAAAAATCAGAAAATAGCAAAATAAATTCCTGTAAGTTATATCTTGTTGTTCCCTTGAAAACACAGAGGTTGTATTTCAATCTTTCCCCTGGCAAATTTGAACCACAATGTTAAAGTGGAAATTCAAATGTTGCTTTTCAGTGAATATTAGCTATATGAGCTCAAAGCTGTCAGTTTTGAGGAAGTTTGGATCCAGATGTGATTTTGACTTCCACAACATGATAGATTTTCAGCTTTACTGTTTAAATACAGTAAAAATTTATACAAACTGTGTCATTAGAATTCATATTGTTTTCTATTGAGGACTGTTGACTGTGCTACTGTACAATAGTCTTATCAGCAGAATAAGACACTGTGAACTTACTGAGAAAGAAATGAGCTGAAAATATTCCATGGTGGTTTCAGAAGAGAAGCTTAAAGTATTATCTACAATGCAATGTACAGTATAATGTTAACTAAATCAGTATTTCGTAAAGCACTTAAATGACATTTTAATTATACTTAAAAAAATATGATTTTGCAGTTTGTCGTGGGACTGCTACCACATTTGAGTTATTAGTCTGCATTTTTCTTTTTCCAATGTTTTGTTACTATTTCCAGCATTTTGTATTCTGAGCAGTTTCAGAGTGAAATTTCTTGCTTTGACAGTTTTAATGCTAATAAATTTCACATCTTCAGGAGGGAAGAGGGTGAATTTTGATTTTTGGCTATAAGAGAGAGTGTTGAACACAGGGAACTAGTCATAAACCACAGCAACCTAAACAACTTCCCATCCCTTGTAATGTGGGTGACAAAAAATCTCAGTGTCTAGGATTGTCATTATTCAGACATTGAATAATTGCAGTCCTAAGGCAAGCAGCTCTTTTTAGCTTTAACAGAACCTCTGAAATGCATAGGTATCCCCTGCTTGGTAGCACAAATGAGTTTTAGGATCTGAAATATCTAGACGTGTAATTTTAATGATATAATGATATCCCAACTCCCCTGCATTGCATCCTAAAGATTTCATGTCTTTTTTTTTTATGAAACTGTTTTTCCATATAAAACATCACAAACTGACTACCATGTGGGGTAAAACTCAAGAACTGTGACAATCTTCAGTGAACTAATGATCCCAGATTTATATTGAGAGTACAAGAGATGATTGTGCTATTAGTTAGACACAATCTTTTCCTTGTCCATTGTAGTCTGTGATGAAGGAGAAGGAGGAAACAAAGACAACAGAATTATGGCAACCCTCTGATGTTCCCATCCAAAGCTCAGTGACATAAAATGAAATTTTTGCCATTTGTTGCAGTGAGGACTGAATTATCTTGAATGTGAAGAAGCAGCTTCATTAATAAAGTTAATAAAAATAAAATAGTTTCCTGTTAAGAAATAATTATCTTCCTTTCCTTTTTCTTTATTTTTATTAAAACAACAGGAAAAAATAATGGAATATTATGGAATACCCTCTTTGCTTAAAGATGCCCTAAGATCTAGTCTCCAGACTGAATTTAAATATTACTTCGTTGCATTTTATTGAGACTTTTCAGAAAACTATATAGCATGTTCTACTGTTCAAAAAGCATCTACGGGAGTTACACAGACTTAAGTGAAATTGCAAAAGGTCCTTTATATTTCCTCCAGACATTTTTTAAGGATTAGTACTAAAATTTAACAAAGCTCAAACCTCAATCATTAGACAAAGCTTTTGAGTTTTTTCTCCTTTTCTGTAATTAATTTTAGTGTGAATATTATTAAATTTCAACCTGCTGTCTGGCTGCATGATAGTGGTACATTTTGGCAAGAATACTGGAGTTAATTTGAAAGAAGGAATGATATTTTGGTTATTTCCAGTTAAGCAGTCAGTCTTACTTGGGATATATCACTGCATGATCAGAGTAGCATTATGAGCTTCTCTTTTAAAATGTCTAATATATGAATATAGTATTGAGGAGCCTTCCTTCCAGCAGGGTCCTAATGTGTTACCCTTACACATTAAAACATTCAGAAGTAAAGTCCAGTTACTAGGGGCCTAATCCAAAGCTCTCTAAAGTTAGTGGGTCAATTTGTAAATTCCTTGATAAGAAGCCACTGAGTTGTATCATTTAAGGGCTGAACTGGAGCCCAAGGAGCAGCTTAAGAATTTTATGAGTGCACCTGGGAATATAAATTAGATTTCTTCTACATAATTTTTAAAGTTATTATATATGATTGTTAGGAATTCTAGGGAGGAAGGGTAGAAGTTACCCATTTCAGGCACAAAAGCAATCCAGAATGAATGAGGAGACAGTAATAGAAGCTATGAATTTATATGTATCATTAACAAACGGGAGAGGGGGGGATAAGAAAAAAAAAAAAGGGTGGGGGGGGGAAAGGAAGATAAAGAAGACCAGAAATTTGAAGTAGGATTAAAGATGTTTTTAACAAATATGTTCACACTATTGGTGGAAACTTCAAAGAGCTTTAATTTGTCTCAAATAAAGTTATCAGAAAACTCACAGCTTAAACTTGTGGCATTAAAGTCTGTGGATTGTTTTGAAAACAATATGTGCAATGGATGTAAGGATATATGTATGGAATAAATGCACCTTATACAATTGTTCTCAGTCTTAGAAAACCTTTCCACTGCCTTTTGTGCAGAATTCAGAGACTTGAAATAAAAACGAGGAGCAAAGGATTCTTATATTGTGGCATCTTCTTCATTGTAGTGTCTGAGCTTCCATCATAATGGAGAATGTGGGAGGTGAATGTGGATTTCCCCCTTGCATCCTTGCTTAAAAGCTCAAAAACTGTGATTGTGTCCTTAATGATCTGCCTTAAAATAAAGTCTGATGACAATATCTGCCTCTAAAATCTGAACATATACATTTCACCATATCTATAACAAAGAAGAAAAGTAATTTATTCCTTCTCAGTTATCTGGTATGCTATCTATAAAGTCAGGGACAATAAGTTCTCAATTGATACTTCTGGGAGTTGCTAGCTCTCATATTTCCCATTACTCAGAAGATATCAGAAGGGGAAAAAACCAAACAAACAACAAAAAGAGCCTTTTAAGTGTATTCCTTAAAGCCCCAAACCTTCAGTAGGAGTCATGTAGGTATATGCTCAGATCCACTGAGCAACTACTCTTTGTAAGCTGCTAGCACGAGTGCATACAAAAGACTTAAATCGTAGTGATGTTCTATTTTCAGCAACAAAATGTTCTGGAGACCTTACAAGGGCTCTGTATAAAATAGAGAGTTTCACCTGAAAGCCACAGCTGCCATTCGTCTTCCATACAGCTTTAAATCACCATCTGCACTCATTTGTCTAAATTCAGGATCTCATTCCAGAAATCTGTAAAGAAAAGAAAAGTTTAATTATGAAAAAGGCTTTGTCTGGCTTTGTGTCTTACATCACTTGGTTATGAGCAATGTGCATAAGCAAAAATCCTAGTATCTTCACTCTCAAGATAGAAATATCAAAGTAATTCAAAGTTGCAAAATTTTTGGAACAACCTTTTTCAATATGTAACAGGACATAAAAGTGATGGTAATTTATTTATCCTATATTGAATAGTGTGTCTGAGAATAGCATTAAAGGTGATAAATAATAACCTGATAAACTGATGAAGAGTCTGTCACATTTTAAAAATAAGAAAATGCCTGCCAACGAGAACAGATGGTCTTTGGTGTTGCAGTATAAGAGTGCACTAGTAATTTCATTATCTTTTTTTGTAAGAACAAATTATGAACCTTTTATTTGCTCTGTGTAAAAGCAGGTATGTTTTACAGAGGGTGAAAGTGTAAGAACCATGTTCTTCTAGATGGTAATCCAGAATACCTGAATCAATCCTGGAGTTGAAAGATCCTTGTGTAAAATTAGAAAATCATCCTCTGTTTGTCATGTAGTAGATATTAGTAGATATTTCAATTGACCAGTTTGTGCATGGATATGATGTAGAACCCATGCAATCCCATTTAAATGTGTTTATTCCAATGCAATTTTTATTAATAATTTATCCTAGAAAGAATGATTAAGGGATCCTTATATGTTTTACATTTTTATTTGGTTTTTGTCATCATTTGCTTGAAGACATTAAAATTTACCACGGTGATGGCTTTCATTTAGTGGCCTAATAGGAACTTGCTGGATGTTTATGGCTTTTTCATAGCGAAGTAGTGAATACAAAGTTCCTTAACAGCAAAATTAATAGTTAGATGGTGCCCTTGGGAAATTCCAAAGTTGGTAACTCCCACTGATGTCATATATGAGAGAAAGTTTTAACTCATGCTTGCAGCTACTCCATGCCTTGAAGAACCAGAACATGGAACAAAAGTCTCAGTCCAGTAGCCAGGCAGGCTGGATGGACGTGGCAGTGGCAGAGGACTAGGAGTAGGAAAGTTATAGTTATGCACAGGCAAAACTCTGGCACTGGAGATGGGTGGGATCCGTTCCCACTAGAGCTTTATAATCCCCTGTGTCTGCAGGAGCCTTGCTTCCCTTCAGGGACAAATGCCAATGGTGTGTCACAGCACAATAGAAGCAGAAGTGCTCTGCATCTGGCAGCAGAGCTCAGGCAGAGGAGGAGATGGATCCCCACCAATTTTTTTTCCATAACCCGCTTTCGGTTGCCACATTGCTGCCCTCTCATTAAAAAAAAAAAAAAAAGAAAAAAAGAAAAGAGAGAGAAAGAAAATCTTGGTCTCCGTCTTCCTCTTTGGATGATTGTTCTGGCTGCTTTTCTTGTATGACTAAAAAGCATTTGATCACAGTGAACTGTTCTTGTTGAAAAATAACTTTCCACATATAGAGAGATTTGAAAGACGTAGTTTTCAGTCACACCAGCTTCCTTATTTAATTCCCTGCGTAGCCACTCAAACCCGGACACTGGCACAAGGGAATTAGCAGGCAGGGGTGGCTGCAGCAAGTTAAACAGTAAAGATGACAGAGGAACAAAACTTAATATAGTGGGGTAAGTTTTGCACACAGAGGGTTCTGCCCCATATTGTCTAGCATAGCAGTGGCCATTTTATTTGATACAATATTAAAAAGTGTAGTTCCCAAGAGAAATATTCTCTAGAGAACCCAAGCCCCCAGGGTAGAAGTTTAAATAATTCTCCGTGGATTTATACCCTTCTTTTTAGTGTGAGCTTGAGGTGATTCCCTGAAGTGTAGACATCCTGTTACAGCCTCATATTTGAGAACAAAGCAGTAACGACCAGAGTTAAACACAGGAATATACAGTCTGAATAGACACAGCTTTTAAATATGGGGCATTTCTGAATTAGGCTTTCTAATACTGTGGTTTGTCATAATTCACATGCAAAGCATTGGCAAAGTAGGGACATTAGGGGTTTTTTTTAGTGCTACACTCCCATAAATTCTCGAATTCTCATTCCTCATTTCCTTGTCTTCCCATGATAATTTGTAAGAACCAGAAATCACCTATAATTAGCAAACTCTACCTAGAATACCTAGTTAAAGACTTTGCTGACACAGTACAAGTGAGAAGCTGCATATATTTTTCTTTTATATGTCTTTTTCAGATCTAGCATTTTGCATGCTAAAAAGTCAAGCTGTTGTTTCTTTTTACTGGTAATAGCCATAAATGTTAAGAATGAAGTGAAAATAGCTTAGCAAATTACCATATATTTCTTTCCCCGAGAGAATGAAATAACGTATAATAGGTATTGTTTATGGCATTGTGGGCTAGTTAGATTTAGTGTGCTTTTTATTTCACATTTACACTGGCTATATATACATATAGATGGTCAAATTAAGCCAGTACATCATTTCACCATTTCTAGCAACATTTTAGAAAATATTACCTGTGTGCAACGTGACCTGACCTGTTTGTTCTTACATTTCTTGTGGGTGAGGAATTTGCAGGTTTCTTCACTAGGGCTTTTTCTTTTTTCCTTTCTGCATTTTAATATCTATGCAAGTTATTTCCTTCTCTGCATTTGTGAGATTTGTTATAGGCAACATTGTTTGAACACTATTTAATATTAAAAGCTTCTTGGAAGAAAGTAAAGATATTTTCATTAAATAGGACCTTAAATAATATTCAATAATATTTTTTCTGTGTAAATATACACTAAGCATAGAAAGAGAAGTTTGTACTGTAGATATAGTTTTTATTTTATTTTCCTTTATGTGAACATATAAATCTGCTTGATGTTATTTAAGGGGATATTGTGATATTTAAACTCTATTAAAATAGAGCTTAGTGACTGTTATCAGGTAAAAAAAAAAAAGAAAAAGAAAATATTGGGCACCCTTATTAGGGCTTTCAGGAGGATGTGTTTTAATATTAATGAAAAGTTATCATGAGTCGCTCTGGTTAGAGGTTCTCATAAGTATGTGTGTTGAACTTATAGTATAAATTTTGTTAAATCCACTATTAAGATTTCAAAGCAGTGGTACTCTATCTGGAAATGAAAGGTGTTACATGCAGACTATTTTTCAATTAAATAATTTCTGAAGAGATAGGAGAACCTACATTTCTGCTATTGAGAAGCAGTTTCATTTTTGTATTGGCATGGAATGCATTTTTGTTCCTGTGTAAAGATTGGTATTCACATACACTTTCAGCATTCCTCTTCAGGTACTAAAAGGAGAGTGCTTTTCTTTCTACATAGCAGCCACTTCCTATTTGTTGTCTAACACATGTGTTTCTGAATTTAAAGAGAAACAGTCTGAAAAGTTAATATCCCCATTTCCATTCAAAATCAGTTTGCAACACAATTGCTCCATGTATCGCTGCATCTTGTGAAAGGATTGCAAGCGTTTGTGTGTTGCCCACATTTCAGGACAGGATAGTTCAAGGAAAGGGAATCACAGAGTGTCATGACGCTGGTCAAGCTTTCAGAAAGAGTATGACTCCCACTTTGAGAGTCTCCTCCTCTTCTGTCAGGCATGTTAAAATTCTTTGGAGCTCGGGGCGGGAACAGTTCTCTGCACTACAGCCCAGCACTCAGGCACGTTCAACATTTTCTGTTCTCATTATTTGACGTATTGTCACTGTGGCTATTGGATAGATTGATTTTTGGTTTAGAAGCAACTGTATGCTCTAAGGTCTTCTTTCTTGTAGCTGCACCTCCAGGAAAACGAGGAAATGGAAAAAGGGAAGGACAAGGAAGAGAAAGACGAAGCAGTGTTGCTGCTTGAACATGAGTTTTCCCAAAGCAGCAATGTACTGTGCACTAAGGAATAACTGTGGGCGGGGAAAAAAAAAAAAAAAGCCTGTGTTGCAAGTTTGGGGTGATCAGGTAGATCTTGTGCATGTAGAGCTTCTACATTTCATTTCCTTCCCTAGCACTATGCAGGCAGATATCAGCATGAGAGTTTGTCTGCTGAGAAGTGTGTAATTATTCCTACATGAAAAGCCAGGAGTCAGCTGTTAACCTGTTTGGCCTCGGGAGGTGAACTGTTGAGACTGCTCTGACAGAGTGGCTTTGTGCTGCTTATTGCATGTGGCAGGTAGCAGTTGGTGGGTGTCCTACTGTTTGCCAGACTTCCTGAGGTTACTAGAGGCTCTCCGTGCAATTGCTCAGCCAGTTGCAGGGAAATGTAATTTTAGGACTATTCTGGCAGCAGTAGATTAGATATATGTTAGGACAAATATGCTGAGTTGTGCTCCAGTGTGCTCTAATGCCCAAAACCTACTTGATTCATCATATTTACTTCTGGCTGATAGGAAAATGTTTGTGAGCTGGGGTTTTCAAAATTTCTACTTGATATTACTAATGAGACAAGAGTGCTTTTTCAGCATACCTAGTAGTATAGTCATCAGCATAGTTGTTTTTACTCCAGAACACCCTGCTTAATCTCTCTTTCCACAGCTGGGGAAGGGTTTTACTTTGGGACCAGAGCAAAGAACTGCCAAACTAGTGTCTAAGCATCTTCCAGATCACAGCAGAGATTGTGTTTAAAAGACTGAAAGGTAGATGACATGCACTAGCTGAACACCTGGAAGCAGCAGAGTTGATATGTGCCCTGAATTATAGAGTATTCCCTGTTTCCTGCAAGGTTTGCAAAAGCAAGGGGAGCAATTTGCCAATGGCTGAGAGGCAGAAACCCAGAGGTGAGATAGGCAGCTTGTAAGATATCCCCTCCTAAATAATGAGCACCTGTGCATTGTAAGCATAGCCTACACAGCCTACTTCAGGTGTGCTGTTGGAATATTCTGGGGAGTTGTTTGTGTGTGCTTTATAGGCCTTTAGGAGTTGATGGATGTCAGTCAAATCTGAGACTATCTTTTATCAGTCCTCAGGGTGTGTGTGAGTATGTGCATGCATATTGTCCTCCTTCATGAATTTCAAACATTGCTCATCTTTTATCTTTCAGTGTACAGTTAATTGGAGTGTCTGGAATGCTGCCTTAGACACCTTTGTTGTCTGTGTGCAAAGCTTTGCTACCATGCTTCCAACTTCCCTGAGTTGAAGCACGGTGTCTTTTTAGCTACATTGGCCAAATTTTTAGCCAGTTTAAGTGTTGGTAGTCTCAAACAAAAGGCAGGTTCATTGTACATGGATAAGGTTAAATGTATCCTTTTTAGGTAGATGACAGTTTTAAAACAGTGCTGTTTCAGCTGATGAGGGAGAACACTAAGAATATTTGTAACACTAATAAATGCTACAAAACAGAGGAATTCAGCACTACAGGGATTTCAGTTTACAGCAGAAAATCTGATGGTCAGACCAGAGATCTCTCTTCTTGAGGGTGTCTTGAGAGCTCTCAGTTGCTTCAGTGGCAAGCCATGCAGGTCATGCCACTTAAGCTGGTCAAAGGACACACCTCTTGGAAAAATTTGTGTTCCTTGCCAGATTTAGGACCAATGCACTGGGGCTTCAGCCCCAGCGATAGGATGTAAATAAAAAGCAAAAGTAGAAAGTGAGTTGCAGATTTTATGTGTATGTAACTTCCTAACCCCTATTCTGTTCAGTCTTTTGCCTCTCACTTGTTCTCGTAAATGGATCTCAGACTCACAAGGCACAGCGTGGCTGAGGTTGGCAGATCATTCTGTCGCAACCCCCCACTCAATCAGGGCCACCTAGAGCTGGTTGCCCAGGATAATGTCCAGATGTCTTTTGACAGCTTTTTCCAAGGATGGAGACTCCAAAACTTCCCTGGGTGACCTGTGCCAGTGCTCAGTTACTCTCACAGTGAAGTGTTTCCTGACGTTCTGATGGAGCCTCCTGTGTTTCCATTTGTGCCCGTTGACTCTGGTCCTGTCACAGAGCACCACTAGAAAGAGCCTGGCTATATTGTGTTTGCACCTTCCCTTCTGGTGTTTGTACACATCAATGAGATCCCCTTGAGCCCATAAATCCAAGTGAGCAAATTATCTTCTATTACTTTTTTTTTTCCCAAGTGAGAAACCCACAGTTTGGACTGTAAAGAAAAGAAAATGTAAATTTACACTTTTACAGAGAAAGGGTATGCTGCAATGGGCAGTAGCTAAATGCCTTCTCATGTGCTTCATTACAAAAAGTTGGAAGTATAGTATGAAATATAATGTTGCTAACCATCCCTAAGCTAGGCATAGAAATAGAGAAGTAGAATCCAATATTTCAGTATTTTTGACAAATTTCTTGGTGTTGGTTCTCATAAAAAGAAAGGCAAAATAAGAAATTTCAGTTGATGCTTATTTATGTTTTTGTTTTCTTTTGTTCATTTTCCCTTGCTAAGTTTGTGTGATATAGTTTTGCTGAAGGAAATAAGGAGCTAATATGGTGAATATTTTGAAATACCTGCATTATTTTTTTGCATGTTTCCAAGGAAGTAAGATGGAAAGAAAGGGGTTTTTTAAGATTCAAGTAAGAATCTTGGTGCTATCAGGCTTTTGTGAAGTGTTGGGCTCTAACTTTGCAGGCTGTATTGGGGTCCTCATGGTCATGCATCCTGTATAATCATGTACATTAAGAAAATAGAACCTTCACATCATATATATAACTACTTAAATGACCCAAAGTTTCTCCAGACAGGGATAGCTCCAAATCCAACCAGCACTTTCTCCAAGAACTGTGTATACATAAATGTCTTAGACACCAGTCCCCTCTGCTCTGTAGAGACACTATCTCCTAGCAGCAGTTTTGTCAGCAGCAGTATGTTCAACTACTAATTTAGGATTTGTTACCAGAATATAGCAACATTTCCAGTAAGGACCTGGATAGCATTGCTATAAAATATTTTAGTGGATTAAGAAGAAATAAAATACATTCTCCGTGAATTCTCTGTACATTCTAAGTTATGCTGTAGTTCTGCTCCTTCTTTTGGATTACTTGATTTCACCAAGAGAAATCTATGGCTTTGACTGCAGAGAAGGTCAGACAAGATGATTGTAACAGGTTTTTCTGGCCTTAAAATACATGAAATGTATGAAATAGTATTTACCTTGTTGGAGTTCATTTTCCTGAACACTAAGTAGTATGTCTTGTAATGAACACTGCCCTGCACAATCTGGTTTAAAGAGATCTGAATTGAATGGACTCTTGTAGACGTACAATAAAGATGCTATGAAATATTTTTCTTCTTTTGTGTAAGCTGCTGGCATAGGCAGAGACTATTTTATGTACTTATCTGATGGGTTATCTTACCTATGTGAAACTTGGTTTGTTTGAAATTACACAAGGAAATATTCTATCACCACCAACTATACACAGTTCTAAAATGTAAGGAGATAGAAATGGACTTCATAGCTTTCAGGCCATGGTCGTCAATAAAATAGGTAAGGCACAAGGCAGAGATCCTTTAACAAATTATGTCTACAGAGCACATCAAATGCTGTATAGAAATACTAGTTTGGCTTGCAAAGCCAGAACACCTGTGTTAGCATAGCAATAAATGTCAGCTGAATAGCACATTCTTTCAGAAGGGCTAATTAGCACTTGTCCAGTTTTCCTGATTGTAATTCCAGAGCAAACTCCCTTAGTGTTTCCTCAGGACCTTTGTGTCATACTTCATTGCCCACACTGCACGAACTGTGGTCTTTTGAAGTGACCCTGGTGTTCCCATGAATCCACTCCTGCATTTTCTGTTTGTTCATTTTGCATCAGTTATGCAAGAGGACCTTAACTGCAGACACGTGTGACTTTCTATGTGACTGTAGCTAAAAGCATGGCACAAGAGGCCATAATTTCTTGGGTTGCACAGAAATAATGAGACCCAAAGTGCTGCATGAACGTGGGGCCTATCCAGTCTCCTTTGGTGGAGCCTCGAAGGTTCCATGGGCAAGCTTGACTTGGGCATCTTTCTCTAGACTCTGCTGCCTGTAAACAGAGGTGGAGCCTGTGCATAAAAAGACCTTAATGAAGAGATTTTCATCATAATTGGCTGCCATAGCTATGTCTACCCAAAGAAGCTGGGGGGATAGAAGATCAGTAAAAAGAGATGTAAAAGGCTTCAGTAGAGGCAGAGGTATTATGAGAATTGCTGGAGATGGGGGATCTAGTAT
The DNA here is from genome assembly GCF_025592945.1 of Manacus candei. Taxonomy (NCBI): domain Eukaryota; kingdom Metazoa; phylum Chordata; class Aves; order Passeriformes; family Pipridae; genus Manacus; species Manacus candei. The sequence goes on along the minus strand of NW_026138076.1, from coordinate 36,990,178 downwards.
TTGCTATAAAACACAGATTTTTCTCTTATATTTACTAATGAGAAAAATCTTCCAGTTAACCCTTGAAATGCAGTATAGAGAATGCAGAGTAGTGATTTACTCTATGTTACTAGAAATTAATGGGAATTTCTTCAACTGTTTTCTTCCTGCTTTATAAAACAGCATTACATCATTTTACACCTTGTTGCCTTAACTGTGCATTATTACTTACATAAATAAAATTTTTCAAGGATAATTCTATGTTATGGGAAAATTAATATCTTATGTAAGCCCTCAGTCAGTTACTTATCTCACTGTATCACCACTACCAGAAAATTCTTTTTGGACATTAGCTTACTATAGTTCACTTTTATTCAATTTACCTGTTTGTTTAAATGGCCTTATGGCAAAGAGGCATGAATTTTAGCATGCCATAATTTTTACTTTCAGTAACTAAATGAAGGTGTTTGAAAGGCAGAAAGAGAAATGTGTCTGATCTATGTTGACTGCATCCATTTTATAATGGACAACGGCAGAGCTGTCAGATTGATCAGCAGCTGATTCTTACCCATAGCCTGTTGATACTAGTCCATGACTTATTTTGATACACTGGGCTTGCTTTCTTCCTTTCATGTGTCACATGTTGCCAGAAGGCAGCACGAGATGTTCAATATATGCAGGTCTGGATTGTAAAAGCCACTCTCTCAGTTCAGGTGCTACTGAAATCAATAAGAGTGAGTGCTTTTTAAGAGTCTTGAATGAAGAACAATTACCTGCAGCAGCTAAATTACATTTTGTATTGGATCATCTCTAGGCTGGAAGCTGGTAAGCACAAAAGTGAGGAGGTGTAGAAATTAAGGAGCTGACATAGTGACAGATGTGGCATACCAAAGTACTGAGTTAACCTGTGTTTTGGTAAATTAGATCTTCACTTATATAAACTGTCAGAACTGCGAAAGGCATCTGAAGGGATATAAATTCAAAAATGTCGTGCAGGGCTTAATCCTTTCCATCCTTCAAAGAAATACAGAGCTGTAGCACCTTGTTTTGTTTCTGGACTCCTTTATGTTGCTTTATATTTTATGAATTCTGGGCCAGGCCGCAAGTGGAGACAGTTCAGAAGAAGGTGCTGCAGTCCAGCTGAGACCTGACAGGGGCCAAGTGAGCCATGCTGGGCTGTATAGATAATACTGCATTGGAAAAAACATTTTAGTTCCTCGCATATCTGCAAATACAAAATTATTAAGCAGTAGAAAACATGACGGAATCCAAAAAGTTTTCAGGTTTCTGTGAGAATAATTGCTTTCTCTTGTGTGCTTCCATTAACACCTCTGAAAGCAAAAATCCTTTGGGGTGATAAAACCACGTTCTTCGAATACACCACTGTTTGGTTGTTAGGGTGCAGTGGGTAGGCTGATGAGGGAGTATTTTGTTTGTTTTTATTCTCTATGCCTGCTGTCAGAATGATGTATTTAAGAAAGCTGCTCTGTTTGAAAGAATTACATTATAGGCATCTAAGACTCCCAGGTGCCTCTGGGCACAGACATTTTAAAAATCTGCACCCTTTTTGGGGCATTTTTGTAATTCATGTCTTTTCCTGTCATTTTTTATTAGTACTTTATCACAAGACAGTCAGAAACAATATTCATTTTGGAATGTCCTGCAGCACTATTGTCTTGTTGTTAACTCTTGTCAGATTTCGCTCATTGGGTTTGAAAATGGAAAGTGATGAATGACTACAGTGTTTTGTTTGTAACATGTCTTATTCTGGAGCTTTCTCTGAGAGTAGTGCATTTTCTTTACTTCGTGATGGGTCATTGAGGAGGCTTGAGTTTTTTCCTAATATTAGAAAAAGTTGCTAGAATGACAATCACAGAGGAACCCTCAAAAAAATGTATGGAAAAGGTATTTTAAGAATATTAAGTTCTCATTTTGATTTAATCTTGATGTATTTAGCGGCAGTGTGGAATAATCAAACCTAAAATATTTTTATATTTCTCACGTATTTGTGCCTTAAAACATAACTGATCATGATACAAACCTACCAAAATTTTACAGCCAATCAGATTTTAATAAAACCCTTTTTTGTTTTCTTTTTGAGAAATAGAGTCAAGCATGAAGCATGCACTTTTTGTGTGTATGTGTTTAATATGATCAGGAAATTCAAATCCAGATGTTTTCTTAAAGGTTAAGACATATTTGAAACAACAAAGGAGGCCTTTTTTTTCCCCTCTGCATATATTTAAAATGGGACACTTTTGAAAGAAATTTCACAGCCCCATTTGCATCCTAATTGCAACCCATTTCCTGGGCCCACAGTTAGGCAGACTATAGAGTGGCATTGGGGATTTCTAGGGCAGAGAAGTTGTTGGTTCTAGCTGAGCTACTGAAAAATAAAAGGGAAAGAGATGAATGGATTTTTTGCTTCAGCAGTCACCAGCTGGCAGATCAGCTCCTTGGAGCACTGCCAAGCAGCAGTTTACAGCAGCGCTGCAGCTGCTCTAGGCTAGGCTGGAGCACGACTGGCATGAAGCCACCTTCAGCTTTGGACAAGGACTCAGCCTTCAAATTGGCAAACAGATGCATTGGGATTGTGGCTTTGCTCGCTCATGTCTAATGCTCATAGAATGCAGTTGGTACCTAAAAGTCCATTGCAAAAAATTTTGCATTAAACGTTTACAGGAAGATAAGGAGAAATAGGTTAAAAATAAATGTTTAAGTTTGTCCAACTTTTTTGTTGTTGTTGGTATGGCATGTGTGGTTTTTACTTTTGTGCATTTCATTCTGGGACATTTTTCTCATTCTGACTAGTTCATAAGGATCCTAAATAACTGTAGAATGGACCAGCAAGAAAACCCAATTGGATTGTATTCTTTCAAGCTAAATTATCTGAATTCATCAAATGAACAAGAACATACAACTAATTTTAATTCTGTATGCTGTGAATTTTATAAAAATGTTAGAATGATAGCAAAAAATTACTTGCATTAAGATCAAACCTGCATTGGACTTTTTATCTATAATATTTTGGAGGGAGAATAATGTTATTGTGTGAAGAGAGGGGAGAGGATTTATTGCTGATTTTGACTCCCATCTGATCACTGTTCTCTCTTTTCCTGATTGGAAGTTATTCTTCAGTAATTTTTTCATAGATAAAAACGATAGTATTTGGTTTGGGAGTGTTTCTGTTAAAATCTCTGCTCATTTGATATCTAACTATGCGTCTGATAGAATGATTCTGTCTCTCCTTGTTAACCATCTTGTTATCTTATTGCTGGGGATGTGGCCAAACCAATGTCTTAGAGTACTGATGGCATATTCTGAATTTCTTTTGCTATTTTAAAATTTAGATGAATTAGTCTTAATTTGTAATCACCTGGTATTTGTTTAATTATTCAATAGAAGAGGAATTTCAGCAAGTTACAGCTTCACAAAACTAAGAGATTCCCTAACCGTATCTATATTATTAAATATTTATTGATACATACACACAAACTTTCTCCCCCCATTGCCCAGGAACCAGAAGCAAGTATTTTGTAGACCTACAAACCAGCATTTATTTTCTAAATTGAAAATATTTCATGTGAAATATAACCTTGATAAGGAAGAGCAAAAAACACCACAGTGCCAGATATTCATAACAGCATTTCATCAAGATCAAGTTAAAAAGCAGTATAAAAAAATCATGTAATCATGCCTTCACCTGTTACTGGTACCCAGTTTCAACAGTATGCCTTGCTTTGAACATGCTACTGCAGTTTTTATTTTCAAGATCAGTTGATTCTTCTCTATTTACTTTAAAACCTTCCTTGTCAGTACAAATAATTTCACAAGAATTTTTTCCCTACAAGTTTTTATTTTTTATTCTATTTCAAGAGGCAAGAGTGACAGCTTAGAAATTCTTAAGTTTAGAAGACAACTTGTATCCAAGACTTCTAGCAATGATCATGCTTCTCACTAGAAGTGACCTGTGTAGGCAAAGCCACAAAGGTTTACAGCAACATGTTTAAACTCTGGTTATTCACATGTCATGCTGCTTATGACTGAGTAATCTGATTGAATGAAGGCAAGAATAGGGATATTTACTGATTAAACAGATTCATTGCATGCTTTTGATGGCACATCAGTAGCAGCTGTAAGAATGAAATGGTTCTTAATTCCTAGACTTTTTACTGAGTAGTGTATAAGACCACTACAAGCTTTGAGAAGTTTTTATTAAAACAAGTATATACTGACCAATCTGCAATATCAATGTCTATTTTTGTGAGTTTTGGGAGAAGATTATGATTTCCATAAATTGGAAAACTGTCCTTTGAAATTACTTACCAATAGCCCAATATTAAAAGAATAGGCTATAGTAAGTAGGGGTTTATAGAGTTTAATACTATTCATTTACTACCAGAATTATGGACTAGAGATCATTCTTATTAAATTTATAGCTTACCTGAAGTTGAGTGGGATGGAAAACAGGTTAATAGATAAAACTGGAATTCAGAATTATCTTGATACATTAAAGATCAAAGGAAAAATTATGAAATTCAACATAGACAGATTAGGTATTATGTCTAAGTGACAATAATCAGCTGAACTTAGAAATAATTTTGTAGAAAAAAATCACAGAACTATTGTGGACAACCAGATGAACATGAGTGAACAATTTCATGCTGTTGCCAAATGAAATTACTAATCTCATACTGGAGTAATTAAAGGAAGCAGATGAAGAAGTCCTTCCTAGGATTAATAGTGCTTCTTCTGCTTCATAATGGTGTGGGATTGCCTTGAGTACTGTACTCTTGGGCCTTATGCCTAAAGTAAAAAATGGTGGAATTACTGAAGGGAATGTGCAGAGAAGACAAATGTGAATGACTCATAGTCTAGCAGATGAGTCCTATGAGAAAAGATCAACATGGTATTTTTTTATTCTAGAGCAGAGAAGATTAAGGGGTTGCTTGACAGCATTCTTTGAAGACATAAACAGGTATTCAAGATCAAACAGCAATTCTTTCATCATTTCCATGGCAGAGAGAGAGAGAGAGAACGAATAGACTTAAATCCAGAGAATAGACTAGAAGTCCCACCGTAAGCTTCCTCTAAGGTTTTATATCAATCTTTAGGTTGTCTAAGGGCATAGGGTGACATATGGTAACTCCAGAAACATTCCCTTACAATAAATGCAGAGTTTGGCAGGGCATTAAATTTGACTCTTTTGTCAAAGTAGGAAGATTTTATTTACTGCATTAAAGAAAGAAAGAAAGATAGCTAGATAAATTAACTGTTAAAAAGTGATTGAACTTATAGACAGGTTCCCCCAAGAATGATTCCCTAGTAATCAAATGGAATTTCATTTCATCATCTATGTCCAGTAAGCATAAAAACTGAACTAATGTTTTCCAGAAGTGTTCTACTCTCATTTATGAATCTGGATGCAAGCAGCACTGAATAAAGTGGAAAAAAAAATTGATGGTCCAGTACTAATAATTTTTTGAAGTATTATCTCTGATGCCTAAAATGCCCTGCAATCCTTGCATCCAAACCTGTAAAATCATGACCGTTAGCCTGCCTACACTAAAAAAAGGATTTAAGCTGTCAGTATTGACATCATTCTTCTGTGTTGCTTAAAATAGAAATGCATGTGAAGTGATACAATTCATTCTGAAACAATATATCCAAGTTTCCTATAGAATCAGGGAAACATCCTGAAATATTTTTAGCCAAATATTGTTGTAAGGCTTGGTAGTATTTTTTCTTCTCTCAGCTTTGTTTTGCAATGTCAGAGCTCATATATTAATGTAAATGTCAAGAATGCTACTATGTCCATTTAGAGTTCTGTTGCAGAAAACCTATATGGAGTCAAATTGGACCTTTGTTGCAGATTAACTATTTGCTTTAACCAGGGAAAGTGCACCATCACCTCGTTCTCAGTCAGGTGTTCTGTGGAGGACAATATGAAGTATTACGCTAGTTACACGCTGAAAATTTGCAGTGATCATTGTCATGTCATCTAAACAAAATCAAATGCATGCATGATTACACAGCATCAGAAGTTGGTAACATGCTGGAATCCATCTTACATTGTATTTTTACTGGGCAGCTGAAATAAAATTATTGCTCTGTATTTGACTTGTAAATATGCAACAAAACACCTGGGTTCAAGGGACAATAAGAACTGAGCATGCTCTAAGCTTAACCAAGGCATGAAGATCTTTATAAAACATGTTCTTTAGATTTTGTAAGCATTTGAGAGTATTAAGTCTTGAACTGCATGCAATGAAAATTCTCGTTGTTTCATCATATGAAATGCTTTTGAAAATCTGTTTATAGTTCGTGGAAACTTTTTATCCAGTTATTATGTTCTGAAAAAAAATTATCCTCCTTTGATCTAAACTATGTTTTTTTTAAGAAAATGCCTAAATCATTACCTGTAGTAAGCATTTGTCAATGTTAATGCTGTTAAATGTGAATGAACAGTACTTTTATTTTATGCTGGCAGTGCTTTGGAAGTTTTACCAGCAGTTGAGAGTCGTCTTTCATTTTAGTCTGCCAGATCCATGTGCTGGGTCTACAGAAATGTGTAGTGAGGAGTGTTTTATATACTCCACACCATTTTTCTACTGTGTTCTTTTCTAAGACTTTTGTTTTGTCTTGTTTCCCCAGACTACATATCCAATCAGAATGGTGAGCCAAAATCTCAGCACAAGGGACAGAAAGTCAGCACATACTCCCACCGAGGACCCTTTTAGACACCCGTCAGGCAACCAAGCAGCAGCCTATGAAAGCAAGAGCTGTCAGCTGTCTAATTTGTGTCTGAGTAACCTGCTAAAAGAGAAGGAGATCGTGGAAGTCATCAAGCATACTAGAGGCACGTATGAAACCCTCGCTTCAGAGGTCACCCAGAATGGTTTGGCTATCACAGCACCGAGTACAGAAAAGCCAGCATCCAAGGCAGACAGCTATCCAATGTTCTCAGGGGCTCCAAAAGACCAAATTGCTGTACCTCGGCAGCACACCACCTTCACAGGGAGACTTGGACAGCCTCCGAGGGGACCCATCTCTTTACATATGTATAGCAGGAAAAATGTTTTTCTCCACCACAATTTACACACAGCAGAGCTACAGACTTTAGGTCAACAAGATGGCTAACAAGGTGCTTATATTCTTACCATGGAAGGAGAGTTGATTAAGGAGGAGAATAAGCTCGCCTAGAACTCAGTCTTTACTTCTCATCTGTTGCTACTTTTATGTGAAAAAAATAAAGTAAAAATTTAGCATTGTCTGTAGGTTCCATACTTTCCCATCTGAGAATGAGGTAAAAGGATGAACTAAATTGTTAAATAACTAGCCTGATTTGTCATGTGGAAGTCACCATGGATATAATAAATGGGACCATTTGGCTGGCACTGCTAGTCCAATATTGGCAAACTATTTTTCCCCCTCTATAAGTCACTATCATTCCTGAAAGTTCTAGAAGATGATCTTAAATAATATCATGTATGTTTAATGATATTACTGTTAAAGTAGATGTGAGGAATGAATAGATAATAATTAGTAAACCCTCTTGAATTTTATAGAGACTAGGGAAATAAGGAGTCAGAAATCTTTAAGGACCCTCTTTTTATGTTTTGGGTTTTTTTAATACAGTGAAATTTTCTGACTTGTAGAGGTGTGTTACCACTTCCTGCTGTATGTGTTCTATGAGTGCCTCATGCCACAGTAGAGAAGATGAGTGATTTTCCTTTAACAGCAAGGTCCATAGAGATTTGCCAAGTTTTCAAGTCAATAATTGAGTCCCAGTGAGAATGTCAGCTTGATTCCTCAACCTTCCCTTCCTTCCTCCCACCTTGATTTAGCAACATTTCTTCAGGTGTTTCTGTTCTATGAGGACATGTCAAGTTGTGCTTTACAGGCACTGTATCACTCATGATGTAGTGTGACATTCTGCTATATAATGCATCCTATAGTTTCATTTCACTTCCCAAGCCAAAAATGGGTGAAAGACAAAAGAGAAGTCTTATTACCCAGGCCAAATTACCTGCATAAGTCGAAATTTCTGTAGGCTGTGTCATCTGTACTTAAGAACCCGGTTTATACCAACTCAGCAAGTTTGCTAGTCTTGACATATTACACAAAAGTGAGATTAATTTAATGCCTGGTCTCACAGGGGTATAAAATCATCTGATCACACCATAGAACTTGCAGACCTGTCAGTAGCAAAAGATCTGGTTTTCCCCTCTCAGAAGGCCTGAAAACAGGCATCTGAGTCAAGTTACTCTAAACATGTGGCATATACTAAACATGACACTTAGTTTACATTCTCTCTAGTTGAAGGTACTCTGTTTGAATTATAGAAGGAGATACAGTTAGTAGTTTATAAATAATCTGGCACATTTAAGTACAATTGAGGCAGATCTGAGACAAGTCCCCTCTCTCTTAACTGGTGATTAAGAAAGCCAAGGGTGCAGCACATTCTCACACGAAGAAGCAGGGCAGTGCGACTTAACAGAAGTAGCATATAATGAAAAACAAAGCTTTTATAGCCACTAAATATCTGTAACTTTTGAAAGGTAAGTCACATAGAGCATGTAAAATGAATTAATGATCCAGTTTTTCCTAGTGTTAAATATATCTGCTTCACTACTTAATATTAGGATTAACACAAGGATTGGTTAGATTAAGAAAAAAATAGACTATGAGCTTGGCAGATATTCTGCAAAGTGATTTCAGCAGCCTGAAATTTCCGGCTTCTCTTTATTGAGGATTTTATTTTGGTTAGAGCAGATTTTATTACATTATCTGATGTTGAAGAGAGCAGGTTTTGTCTAAATATTCTGTAGTGATAATTTTGAGTATCCAGAGATGGATACATAAGAATGAAGACAAATATTTGCCAAAATTCTTCATGTTCATGTGTACATTGCTACTGCCAAAACAGAATGTGCAAAAATTGCAAACACAGCTTGACCGAATTAACTATGGGTATTAGAGACTCCCAGTTCTGCATTGCAACTCATAATTTAAAGTCTACCAAAAAAGTTAAAAATAATAGTAAGAGAATTTCACTGCTCAGAATCACTTTCTGTTCTGAGCAATCTCTTAATGTCATGGTAGATTCAGAGCACAGTTGATTCTTACTAACAACTCATTTCAGTCTTGCTCATCTCAAAAGTTGATGTGTGCAATTATATTTCAGATCTGTAAATAAATTAAACATATGCTGTAATCAAGGATTTTTTTTTTCCAGGATACAAATGTACTATACTACATTAAAAAAAAAAAAAAAGAAAAAAACACACACCCCTCCAAAAAAAAAAAAAAACCACAAAAAAACCAAAACCAAACCATAGCTTATGTACTACAGTTGTTTATTTCCTGGAAAAATGGACTTTTGGATTACACTTTATTAAAAAAAAATCCATCTATGAATTTCAGAAAAAACATTTTAAATGCTACTATTTTCTTGGAGAATCTTTTATAGAGCTGAAAACTTAAAAAAAACTGGAGAAAACAGTTCAATGAAAGTGAGGGATATTTTTAAAATGTCATCTTGAAGCTGTTTTGTATCAGTATTTTCAGCATTGCTATGTTATTTGTAATACTAAGTGTAAATCTCACCCAGAGAAGGGTATTAGCCACATGTTAATGTATAGTACAGCAGTAACTGTAAAACAGAGGTCCTTTCTTTGATCCTCTTGTGTATATAGTAAATCGTAAAGCAACAGCATGTGGACATTCTTGAAGTGAACTGATTCCTTTGTACTAAAAATCTCTAGTTTTTTAAGAGTTCCATGTATAAAATGATTTATACATTTCTCCAAGGCTGTACATATCCAAAGACATGACACCAGGGGGAAAAGGCATTTATTATTTTTTTTGCATGGATGTACCTTTTTTCCCTTTTTTTAATTTTCTGTTTCTGTACAACAAAGCATAACTGCAAAGTTTCTGCTTAAAATTACTTCTTGTTAGTTCCATGTCTTTTAGTGTGATAGAGGGCAATTTAAGGAGGAAGAAATCCCCAAAGAAATAGTCTTTCCATTTGAAGCAATGTCCTTCCCATTTTTTAAAAAAATCACTTGGCAAAAGGAACCTCAGACCTGTGCCCTAAATATTTTTTTAGTAATTTAATGGAGCCACACCTGAAATGGCTTATCATCTCTAGACTTATCCTTACTTCCCTTACTAGAGTGCTTCTACAGGACATGTTTATAAGGTACAATAACAGACTAGAGCCAGCCCTGGTCATAAATTATTGAGATGGAAGGAAAACACTTGTCCAGTACTGGTTTTATATTTGGCTGTGAGAGCAGAGGAAAGGGGTTTTTTGTGTACCTTGTGCATGTGAATGAAGTTCAAGCTGTATGCTTGTGCATACTGGAAAGAAGTCTTACTACAAACTTCTCCTGTATTTAGACTGTTTAGCAGCATATGAAATCATCCAGCAACATCAACTTCTGCCACCTTTCAAGACAGGCCAGGGTTCTATATGTTAAATTAAACAGCAAGAATATATTCCTTTACTTCAATCCAGACTCTTATTGCTTTTCATTCCAAACTAGGCACACGCACATAAATGTTAGAAGGGCTTTCCTTACATGACTTTTTTCTGCATATTGTGAGAGTGTATATCCAGACTAAAATGTTCACATAATGATTAGATAAGCATTTGATAGCTTACCAAAATATTCATGTTTGTCCTACAAGTTCATTACAGTCACTACCGAAAAATTGATATTTTTCCTTTTCCTAAAAGCCAGTTTGGAAGTAGTGATTTCTGTCTGTGCTGATTCACTTTATATTGTTAAATACAGTGCAAACCAATAAAACTAAGGTATTTACAAGTCAGTACTGTAATTTATATACCGTTAAAGTTGTGCCATATCTCCACTGGGTTGATTGGTATGACATTGACTTCAACTAGATTATACTGAGTTAAGTCACCTGATGATTGGGATTGTGGCCTTTCATCCAACTAGTCTCACTTTATGCATAGGGGACTCCAAATTTGGAAATCTTTCCTAGTTCACAAAACAGACAAGAAAATATTTGACCCAGCAAAAATGCCAGATCATGATTGATGGTGAATGCACTTTTTTTCAACCTTCACATTCAAAAGCGAAAAATCCCTGTAAAACCCTTTGTGTATCTACATAGGTTGTAAATGAAGTAGAGTAACATCTAACAAAATGTTGAAATAAATACCTGGAGAAAAAAAAATATAAGTTGTGCTATAACACACAGAGATTATAAAACAGAAAATACTCCACCGAGAAGATTTTTCTATTGCACAAATTACATCTCCTTATATTCTGTGTTGTGACCCTTTCTGTGTCTCTGGATTTCAGAAACATTTCCTTTGGGTATGGGCTTGTCATGACTAAGTAGACAGGTTGCACCCCTGTGTTATTTCTGCTTTAAGAAGGCTCTGCTGTTTGGTTGTTTTTTTTTTTATATATCTCACCATTAAATTGTTTAATATTTTCTCCCAGAACTGTTGTGCTGCTGATATAGTAGTAAGTACATTCACAGAAAATGTTCCCTTCCTAACTGTGAAGGCTCCAACTGCTTAGAGCTGATTTACATCTGCCCAAAAACTGTCAAAATTACTTAAACACTTGCATAAACAAATACATTGCAGGATTTGAGCCTGCTTTTGTCACATTGAAAAGGCCCTAATAGGGTAGTTTTTAAATGCATATGGATATCAACAATCTTAGTAGAATTTTTATTTATTTTTAATTTTCCATTATGTCAATGCACTTTATATGGGGGTTTAATATGAACTTATTAACTTGTATTCTTTTTCTTGATTTCAACAGGGTTCAGAATTCTCTACTTTAAGCATGTAAACAATCCCCAAAAATAAAACAGTCAAATCCCACTTCTTTGAAAAAGTAACACACAAATAAATAATATTTTTTCTAACATAGGCAATTCCATTCATATTTATTGTTTGAAAGGTATAATGTACAAAAAGTATTTTTACTTATATCTACATATAACTACTCTTCAAAACCCCCAGACAAGTCAAAAAGATAAGAAACTGCCTTTGTACTAAAGTCACTTGTCCAGTTATACCATTGGGCTTTGTTTGCCATATCATTAATTAAAAAAAAATAAAAATCTATTTCTTTCCCATGGTTAAGAGTGCAAAAAAAATAACATGTTTTTGTACATGCTCTACAGATTCTGTGTAGAGATGATCAATATTGCAAGTAGAATATAAGCAAAGTCCTTAATCAGTGATGCATCTGATGTTGTTTAAGAGGATCAACAGTACATAAAAATCTGTGTAAGAGGAGAACAGATGTTTTGTTGCCCGGAAAAATGTAATGAAAGGGTAAAGGCTGAGAGATTAATAACTCTTCTTCTGTTCCAGGGCTGGTCATGCATAGCCATTTGCTGTGAAATACACTGAAGCAATATTTATAAAGTAAATCTATTGGAATAATAAGAAATGAGATAAAATGATCACCTAACAGCAAAAAGTATGGTTAAGGGTACTTCCATAATTTGATCAAACAGCATCTGAGTGAATTTACATCTTTTTATTACCAGAGTATTATCTTTATCTGAAGGATAATTGTAAGCAGAACAATGCAATTGCATTGTAGCATTGAAATGATTCAGGAAAAAAAAAAAAAGATTCTGTCCCTAAAGCCTTGCACTTTGTACCATCTTTTCTAACTGTCTGAAGTAGGTTTATATAATTGTATTCCATGCAGCCATGGTACTGCCATTACACTGGGTATCAGCCTGCTCTATAAAGTAAGTAAACACTGAAGAGAGTCATGACCCAGACCCTGCATCAAGAGCTGCATTTATTTAACAGGGTCGCACTTTTGGTTTTCCTTTCCAATAAATGACAGAGATTCTTGTGAGAAAACCTTTATACAAACATCTCCACAAACAGTTTGACCTATGTGAACTCCAAACTGATTTGGGGGAAAATTAAAATTTTAATTTTAAAAAATTGATTAAAACTTTGACTATTTTTGAAAATTGTACATGTTCTTTAATACTGCTGAAGGCCATTAGAGTGCTTTGGGCATTTTTCTATTAACAAAAATATTCTGCTTTATGTATTAAAATTGGACATTTTATCTTATCATTTTCTCATTGTGAATTTGTTTATGAGTGTCTTGCTGTTCAGGATATTATTTTTTAAAACTACTGACCACTATAAAAGTTGAAGGACTAATAAGACATTGAATTTTGTATTGCATGCTGTTATCCATTTAATTTTAATAACAGTACACTGCAAGGCTAGTTGTTATACACTATTGAAATAAATTTTTTAAATGTAATTGGCAATATCATACAGAGTACTTGAATTAGAGGCTTTAAAAGAATAACAAAAATGAGAAAAGAAGGAAACTATTAACTTGAAGGTTAAGTATAAGTAATGCACTGTTGAAGAGTATTGAAAATTACAGTTCCATGTGAGACAATGAAAAGCTTTTTCACTGAACATACTCTAGTCAGTCTGGGATCACTTTGATGATGGTAACTTAGATTTAAAGAGAAAGAAATGAGAATAGTTTTTCGAAGAGATAACACACTTAAAAAGGCAACTTAAAAATCAACTTGGATCAGAATTACAATAGTGAAGGTATTTGCCCCAAGATATGGTCTGAAAAGAAAGCTGTAAAATGTATCTAATCTCTGATTTGACAAGTTCATCGGTGATTTTAGTGGTCTTACTCTACAAAGCCATAAATTAGTTAAATTCTTATTCCTATTTAACAGGCAAATATTATGTAATATTTAAGAATATTCAAGACATAATCTTAACATTTTATTTTAGTACCACAGTTCCCCACATCCTCTGATTTTTTTTTTTATGTTTTCTTTTTTAATTGTTTTGAGGTTTTGTAACTTCTGTGCAATAAGAATCTGATTGTTTCAAATTCAGTCTTTGTGCACTGACTGAAAAAAAGATACATAGCCTTTAGATAAAAACACTGTTGTCTCTGAAGAATATCAAGCAGAATTCTGTTGTGTTTTTTTAATCGAATTATTGGGTAAATAATTTCTGTGGATTACTTTGAAGAGTTATGGCAGTCTGTAAAACAGTACTGTGAGATTCTGTTGGTATTATTTAATGGTTGTTTGTTACTGTTTCTGGTTGACATTATTTTTCCTTCTGTGTTTAATGGAAAACATATATATATTATTTTTAAATATTTGTATGGAATTTTAATTTTAAAAGTTATCATAGAGGTACACATTCATATATTTCTGTATTTTAAATTAACATAAAGGGCTTTTACAGTTTTTCTTTTCATTCTGCCAAAATATCATTGGTTAATAAAAATCCTGTGTTCTATGATGAGCCTGTGTTGGTTTTGTCTCTGAAATGGCTTACTTTTCTTTGACTTTTCTTCATAGTTTTGTTGGGAAATACATGTTGCACTTTAATAAACAGAAATTCTTTTATGACTTAATGCTATTAGCATTAACAGTTATACTGTTTTTTCCTGAGGTTCTTTAATCACTTAATGGAAATTCTAGATTGAAGCTATTTGATACTGTGCTAATAATAAAGTACAGACACCTGTTCATAACTTTTTACACTATCAAAAGGTTATATACAAAAATTCTACTGTGTTGCAGGAAAAAAGAATCCATTCTGCCTTGGTATTTTGCAAAGTCCTTATTACACTATTTCCTAAGTACCAAATAATTTTGCATACACAGCAGTCCTCAGTTCCCTACTCCACTTCTCACCTGTTCTTAGTGTGAAAATAGTAATTTCTGTAATTAAAATTAGGCCTTAGTTTTGTTTTTCTTCTCTTTAGCTTCTTTTTCTGCTGTATTCTTTTGCTTATATTTTGTGTATATTTTTATGCTATCCATCACCGTGTTTTGAGTAGGATGTTATAAAACCCTCCTCCACTTTGCTTCATTTTCCCTAAAGCATATCTAAATGAGTGTCTTAACCTTCAAAGGCCAAAAGCATTAATATTACCTTGATTCAAGTACAGAAGTAAGCAAAATTTCACATTTGTAAGGCTCTAAAATATTTGTCATCACTAACGGTAGTATATTATTAAAAGAAATGTGAAGACCAAAGTGATTGCTGATGGTGTCATAAGTGAGTTCTGTTTCAGCGTATTCCTGCATGTAAATAATTCCTATGGGCTGCATTCTCAGACCAACAGGTTTATTTGTTTGGGGGTTTTTTAGTTGGTCTTTTTTTACATCACCAGCAGTATACCATTTTCAGTCCCAACTTTGAAAGCCTCAGCTCAGCCTCCAATTCTGCATCTAGAAGTGGCTGTGGCTCATTTCGCAGTACTTAAATGTCTACTGCTCTCTCAGTAATACTGTTTAAAATATGTGTCCTTCTCTAAGCTGTTTCTTCCTGTTACTACATACTGTTGAAAGCAGCTCTGTTGAATAGCTGCTCCATTTCTGTGCTGTTTATGGTAATTCATTCTAGCGTTTTGGTCCCTGGCAGAAATATGAATCTTAATAGGTTATTTGACTTTATAACTATATATATATATATATGTATATCTTTCAAGGAAAAATAAAATTGACATAGAAGAATAGCTTTTAATCTGATATTTTTCTGTGAATTTAAATTACTGTATTGTCAGCCTTCTACTAAATGAAGCTAAAGAAACATCAAATTAGATGCAACTACTGGAAAGTGGAAGATTTTTTGAAATTAGCACACAAAGTGCTTGGGAGCTAAGGAAATTTCCCCACATAACATCACTTCCATGAAGCTTAAGTGTGTCCAAAATGATGGACAGCTTAGTCTTTGTACTGTGATAGTCTTTTAAGTGCCTGACAACTTTTTCATGGTTACATTATATATGTTTCCTTACTTCCCTGTAAAGTGTTCTTGTCTTTTATGAAAGGACAGGAATTTATTCCCTATCACAGAAACACCTTGAAACTACTGATTACTCAAAGTGAAACAATATTCATCAGAGAACAAAGTAATTTCTCAGTTGGTTAGTATGTATTATTAGTAGTAATATTTTATGTTGTAATAACTCTTAAAAAATATTAATGTAGTTGCTTTAGAAACCCACATATAACAGAATGAACTAAGCCTTAATTCATAGTTTCAGTAATATGAAATGAAAGGAAATCAATCCCTCAGATTTTTCAAGTGTTGGAAAAGCACTAATATCAGCATAGCTCCTTGACTTCACTTCTTTTAGTGACAAACGTTAAACACTTCTTCTAAGAATTAAATATTATTCAGAAAAATCCTGCATATAGTGAGTCAGTGCAAGTTAAACTATTTGTAAACATAATTACATCTACATGCAGCACTGTTTCAAGCAACCTGACGTTATACAGAGCCGTAGTTCAGAGGAATCAGCATCTACCTTTACACTGCTGTGTAACATAGATGTGCACTCCTGTTTGCAACACTGGCTAGATACAGGCTCTGCTCTAAATTACTTCAGTTATTTTAATCCATTCTTCCTTTTCTCATATTTTCTTTTATACTTTGTTAAAAAATTCTCTCTCTATTCTAAGGTATTCTGACCCCCTTAAGACAGTGAGAACTTTAAGAACTGAGTTTCACCTGTGCTTGATTTGATTACGAGGTCATGAGATAAGTACCAGGCCTGAAGAGGTAAAGAGGTAGGGGGAGTAGGAAGTTGTTATTATCATTGATATCAGTGGTCTTGCACAAGCAACACTGAAGAAAAGGTAGTGAAAGTGCATTTTGTGGGCAGACAATGCAAAGGGCTGTGAACAGCATAGTCTGAATTATGTGGGGTTTTTTGTTGTTTTTTTTGGGTTTCTTTTAAGAGTATAATACTTTAGGCTCTTTACTTGATTCAAATGTAGAAATTCAAGACTTGACTGCACAAAAGATGCTGCAAGAAACTGGCTAGAAAAATGCTTTGGTAAGTCCTTCTATTCCTAAAGTTTGGCCCTGTGAAATCTTTGTTATGTACAGATTGTTATACTGTGGGGTCCAATATTTTTTTACTCATTAAATAACAATGGGTTTTGTTTAATCCCTTAGTTTGTTATGCTTATGGACCTATTATTCATACCTGTCACCTTTCTCCTTCTATTTTCATTTTGAAACATGACTAGTGCCTACTAAAGTCAATGAGATACTTTTTCTGTTACTTAGCATGGCTTAGTGGAGGGAACTCTGACTAGAAATTATGGTTGTGTGAATATGTGTTCCTAATTCTGCTGATGACTAGGTATGTAATTCTGTGGTAGTTACTTCATCTGTGTTAATGTTCTCCATTCTGGCTTGCCTCTTTTTTCAGACTATAATAGCTTCAGGACACAGATTCTTGATCTCTAAGAAGCAAGTATGAAAAATATGCAAATACATGGTCTACTCTAACCCATGGACATGCACACACACACATATATACAAAATCTATTTTAAAATTTTGTAGGTAAACCCTACAAACCAAAATAGATGAGAAGAAAAATACTGTGATAGGATCTCTGAGAAGGAGAAAAAGAAGTTAAAACTAGCCCTCATGAGCAAACAGAAAAGCATTGAGGCCAACAGAGGAACCTAATTGTGGAATTTCCTATGCCCTCCACTTCATTATGACGAGAGGAGCTAAGGCATCACAGTGTCTTAGCTGCACCAAGGCTTAAAAATTATTAACTAGAGAAGTATCAGATAAGGTGCATATGAGTAAGTAATTGTCTTTATTAGTTTCTATGGTAACATGCTGCTACATAAAGCCAAGGAAGAAGCAGTCCAAAAAATGCAGTGTTAGTTCAACCATGTGAATGCTGTCACTGTTTGTCTGATGCTTAAGGGCATAAGAAAATTGTAATATATAGTGGGAGAAATCTAACTGTAAAATTAAGAGCTCGAATCTTGGAACCATAACACTGCAATATATTGCTGTGATAATGCAATTTGTATGGACTGGGAGATGGCACTGCTAGATATTGACCCACACTGTTTCTCAAAAAGCTTATACTCTGTAACAGAAGTAATGAAAGCAAAATAAAAATCTTCTTTTGCTGTGAAAGGTGTTTCAGCTTATAACTGGTGCAAAAGCTAATAGAATTGAAAAGGCAACAAGTCATGCAGAGCAACTGGTGTCCTTTTGTAAAGGTTTTTACCCATCCAAATTAACTCCACTGGGACTTTGGCAGCTCTGACATTACTCTCAGGTTCCTGAATTGAAAGCCAGACTCCAAGGAAAAAATCAGAAGTAGAATCTGGTGTGTCTGTTTGAAACAATCTGAAAAACTCTCCCAGGTTATGCCTTGAAAAAGGACTTAATCTTGTAGTTCTCAGAAGGCAGCATTGCCTCAGTGACCAGGTGACTCTTGACACTGTGTTCTGAGGCTGAACTGTCTGCTCATAGACTACTTGCCCTTTTACTTTCTAGCAATGATACAAGTGTTTTTATATATAAATTTAGTTTCCTTAAATTGCTGACATCTTACCTCTATTTCTTAGCCGTTACGTAATAATCATCTCAAGACCTTGTCATCTTATTTCAGTGACTGGTTTGTTAAATTGCTTCAGTGTTTCCTGGCATTCCAGCTCTCTTTTGCTGCCCCGCTCTCCATTTGGACCATTTGCCTTGTTTGCTTGTACCAAGTACTTAAAATACAGTGTCTGACTGGCCCTAACAGCTCTAACCATGGATCTATACAAGATAAGAAGGTGAAAAAATAAAAGTAAAAATCAAGAAGTGCTCCTTGGAGCAACAGCTAGAAGCTAGACATGATATACTAGGACTTCTAGACTAACAGTGGACAGTTTTGTTTGAGCAAATAATTATTATACTGTGATTATAATTTAATTAAAAATTAATTTATAAATTTAATTTTCTTATCCTACCCCTTTCCAATGTAATTAACCTTCTAATTCTATTAGAATGTGGAAATTTAAGGCTCATGTTAATAGACATTTGTGTACACTCGGTAAAGGAAATCCCAGATGCAGCAACCTGCTGAGAAATTTTTTTTCATTTGGAAATTCTTGGAAGTATATCCTAGTGGCTGTTATTTCTGTTTTGATTGGAGGAACAGAAGAAACTCTGAGAGAAGGAAAATGTTGTCACACCAACACACATGCCCGTAGATCACTTCTTTGGCATCCTTCTTTGTGAAGGTCTACTAACACCTGATGGGATACACTTTTCTCAGAGAGGAAAAAAGGTTTTAGTACAGGAGCTAGCAGGACTCTTTAAACTGGTTTGAAAGGGGGGAAAGGGACACAACCAGACTTGTCAGTGATAAGCAATGGGATGACATATCAAAACTTGAGGCAATGAGTGCTAGTGTGATCCCTAAATCTGCTCGATGAGGCATCAGCATAGTCATCTGATAGACAAATACTTGAGGAATTATCTCTCCTGTCAGCAACTTTTGCTATGAAAGGTACTTGAAAAGAGCTTTCTCTGTGATTAGTGTGTGTGACAGACACTAAAGTCTTCAGAAAATGCAGATGTTTGCAGTATGGATCAAAAGTAGCTAGAAAGATGGTGACTTCAGGACACTGATGTTCGAAGGAAAAAAACACCTAGAGGATAACAATCCTTTTTTCCCTTGAATCCTGCATTCTGATGTTTAAGTGTGATTGTATAAATTGATATTGTTAGAGCTGATAAGGTAGACGTAGAAAGGAAGCTGTTGGCTGTGGCAGTTCTCAGGGAGGTGCAGTGAGTGCTTGTGTTGTCTAAGTTACCCTAGTAGCAATGACATACAATGGCCTGGTTCACTTCCCCACTTTTTTACGTGCTGGTGTTTGCTGGCAACAGCTAACTAATTTTTTTTGTCTTGTTAAAGAATGCATCTATTCCAAACATTGAGCTATAATCTGCTGGAAAATGTGTGCCACAGTAGTAGCTGACACCAGGGTTCAGCTAATCCAGCGATAAATAGGAAATCAAAATTTTGAAGAACTTCTGTTTCTGCCCCCCTCTGCTTCTGGATGGCTTGTATTAAAATGGCTTTCCTGTGCCAGCTCGGGGAGGGATAGCCTCAATTAACCAGTAAATGTCTTTCACTTGGGGAAGAGTTATATATCTTGATAATTATCAGAGAAAATTCTCCCTCTGTGTTAACTGTTTCATAGGCTGTGTACAAAATCCTTTGAGGGACTTTTTCTGTAGCCCATTCTCTAGAAGTTACTCCGCTGAGGATCCTCGTCGTGTAATCTTTTCCTTGCATCTCCAGTAACGCTACTCAGGCTAGCCATAGTTGCAGCTGACTTGCTTTCCGCAGTAGCTAGCATATAAAATCAGCAAAGAACTGGGACACTGGAGGCTGACAAACATGAGACCCAAGAGTTACCTTTTTCTCTAGGCAATGCAAACTGAATCGTATTACCTTTATCTATAACTTAGAGCTAAACTCTTTTTGTGGGGACATAATCAGACAGCCCTTAATGCTAGACTGTCCCAAAGAGAAATGTTCTTCCTTTCTTAAGAATTCAAAATTTCAATGTTTTTAAGCAGGTTACTTAAAGACAAACCCATGATTTCCCTTGCTCATGTTTCAACTATGCATTGATGTGGTTCTAAAGACCTTCCAGGAATTTGCCTCCATACAAATTGGAGGACTGTTCTTTAAACTAGACACAAACCCATCCCAGGTTTAGAAGTTACCTTCCCCTCTTTCTTTAGAGGTCTCTTAAATAGATGTCACATGAGTCTAGCTTAAACAATTGCTGTAGAAATGTTGCTGAATAAGTATGTAGTGAATGCATAGGGGTCATATACCCTGACCCAAATGGAATGCATGTTCTGACCTTGGTGCTATGGTATCAGGGAATGTCAAATTCTGCATTCTGAAATAGCTGCAGCTTGTTCCACAGCAGCATGGGCATGTGGCCACTGGGTCACATCATATTATTTGGACCTGCCATATGGGTATTTAATTTATCCAGGTGGTTTTAGCCTTCTGTTTTCTGATATAATGAAAGATCATAGCAGACTCTGTGCAGCTCCCAAACTCCACTTCTACACGTAGCATAACTTCACAGATGACAAGCCTTTAGCCTCTGAAAAACTAAACTTGCTTTATGCTGTATAACTGAAACTGTGATATGCTTCCTCATGTAAAACCTTCTGGAGATAAATATATCACTGTGTGAGCTTTACATATGTATAATTAAAACATAGCACATAGGAAAAAAGAGCTACAACGGCTTCCTGTTTGGAAGGAATATCATGAAGGATGCAGAGTTCTTATTTTGCTTTCTGTGGTCATTACAGTCAACTGAGAAAGCGAATTACTCAAGGTAAGAAGAAATTGTTTAAGGTCCTTTAAATATTTATAGAAATAATGACAATTTCCATCTGTCACCCTAAAAATGGTGCTGATGATTGCTCAGGATTTGTATTACTTGAAACTATCTGGCACTCTGAGAAAGGCAGGGCAGGAGAGAAACCATTTGTTTCTCTCCTATGTAGATTAAGAAAATTGTGCATATGCATATATGTAACAAACAGGAAAGTGTTGTCTATGATGACTTAGGAAAGCAAACCCGTTTTTTTTTTTTTTAAAATAACAAAACCAACCCCACCTTAAACTCTGTCTTTCAAACACATATATTTTTATAATGTAGAGTCAAAATAATCAATTTGCAAGACAACCTGTGTGAGTCTATTGTTGCTTAATCTTCTGGGGAAGGGGTGTGATGTGTTTAGAGAAATGGCTGCAAAAGTTTTGGGGGTTTTCAGGTTTTTTTCAGTTTTCTGTCTGAAACATTACCCTATGGCGTAAAGCTGTTGTCACAGAACTGCTTGATCATCACTACTTCTTGTCACACATTATGAGTCAACTTCCCCATTATCAGTGGTATTGGATGGTGTGGGGCAGACCGGGACTCTCTAAGCATTTTTTTAGGTATCAGAGAAGCAGTGGACTTCAGCAATCTCTAGATGAGATGCCCTGAGGGTTCCAATTACAGCCACTATTTCAGTGACTTTGTACTGCACTGTAAATGCATACTGAAGGACTGACAGATACATCTGTGCCTCGATTTTGTTTAGCTATGTAATTGGGCTGATTTTTGGTACTAATAGCAAAAGGTGGTATCATTCTTTAGAGAAAGTACCTGGCATCCACTTATCTAAGTTCTGAAGATACCTGGGGTTCTTTGGCCCCACATTTGTCTTCTAAGAAAAAGTGTAGTTTCCTTGATAAATTAGTATCACTGAAGTGGATTCTATAGTCGTAAGGCTGTGTCCATTGCTCTTCTAGTATGCTGCATCTGCACTTGTGGGAAAGATGGTTGCTTTTTTGGGCAGTCTAGAGACCTTTCTTCAGGGTAATGGCAGATATAAGAGTTTAACATTTTACTATGGTGTTTTGAGGGCTAACATGGTGAAGGGTGTATTGTTATTAATTAAACTACAAGATTTTCTTAAGCAACTTCAAAAACAGCTGAGAATTTGACTCTGAAAAACCCTGCATAACAGTGCTTTAAAGTACATCACAATAAGCTTTTTGATGTGTCATAGCCTCCTCAAACTGCTGATACTTAAGACTGAGAATGAAATTTTTGTTTAAAAACATGCCCAGGCTTTGCTAAACTAAGGAGAAGAAAGAAGGCTTCATTTCAATAAGTAAACATAAGTTAATTGCATGCTAAGCAAAACGAACACTCAAAATATAACACTTTTAGTCAAATTTATCATGTGTTTATGCTTCTTTTTGACTAAGTACACTAGCACAAAAATGTTGCTGTGACCCTTTGTTTGTTCATCTCCCTCTCATCAACCTCTTTCCCAAGTTTTGTCTAGATTTTTAGTGTTGTCCAGAAAACAAAAGGGAGGGATGGGAAACTGTAAAGTTTATTTTAAGGACACCAGCTCAGAGCCAGGTATTGATCTGTATGATTTTGCTGTTTCTACTCCCATTATTCCCAGCAACTGGCAGGATAGAGGAGAACACTCTCCTGATTGAGTTCTTGTTAGGGCTTCATGGCTGCCCACCTGAAAACCAGTAATGGATAACAATCAGAGTTTCTTGGTAACATTTCTTACCTGGGCCCCAAAGAATTGCTTCCCTATGGGTTAGGTCTGGTTGTCCTATTGGGCCCTCTGTTCCTCTGAGCAGTAAGTCACTGATGACAACTGCCCTTCTTGTTTTCTTCACTGGCATGGTCACGATGTAGGAAGTATACTGACCCACTCTAGGCAATTCCTCTAGCCTGGATGCACCTTCATCCCCATTGTCATTTGCCTGGTTCCAGAGCCTCATACCTATTGTGTGAGGGCACCTGGGTAGGTGAGGTAGGCTGGGAGGGGATTTGCCTGCCACCCTGAGCAGAAACCTATTTCCATTCCCTCCATCTCTTGGGTTGTCTCCTGCCTGGTAGTGAGAGGATAGGGGGATCCTTTGCTTCTTGTGGTGCAGCTGGTTGCTGCATTTGTCTCAGAGGTAGACTGCCGGAGGCATATTCTACTATCTCCTCCTCAGAGTCCCTGTGGCTCCTTAACCTTTCTTGTGCCTCCCTCAGCTCTGCCACCAGGCTGAGCAGATTGTCCATCTGGTCGCATGTCATACAGCTGCTCTCTCTGCTGACCACCAGTGACAGGCTCTGGCCGTCACTGCAGCCTGAGGCCTGGGCAGCTGCATGTTTTCGTGGAAGTTTTTGTCTGGGTCACCACCTCCTTTCCAATGAGTGCAGAGGACATATATCCTGGTTACCCCGCTCTGCAGGGGCTGCTTTTGTATGTGTGTGGGTGGCTGCCATCACTCCTATTATCAGTGTTATTGTAAAATGTGATCAATGTCTAATGGCAGAGTTTGGCTTGTAATTTCCAAATATTACAGTGTGGAGCAATTCTTGATCCTGCTCTGTCAGTTTTAATCTTTGATGGTGAAGAACTTTTCAAAGTATGTCCCTAATGGAAGTAATGGTCATTGTGTAAAAATAAAAGCAGGTTGCTATATTGGGAGGTAAAAAAGACAGATTTGTCCTTGCCTCTTACACTTTGCTGTTTGGAATTACAGGGATGTTGCTTGCCAATAATCTGGCTGACAGTCACCTTTTGAAGGTTATTGCTTTCCAATAGCCAGCAGAAAACCCAATCAGGAAGGAGAAATGCATATGCTTCCTTCTTAATTTGCAAGGACACCTGCCGAATTTCTAGCTTTAGAGAAGAAAATTGAGAAAAGGAGTGAATGGGCACAAGGGCTAAGTACTAGGCATTAAAATACCAGACAGGGCTCTGAGGAAAAAAAAAAAAAAAGATGGATACTTTAAGATGCTGAGAAGATATCTTTGAAGGTTGACCCTTCATTAGCTCATCAGTTATGTTGACAAGTGCTTTCTCTTTGTGACAGGAGCGTATTATGCTTTTCCTTTCATCTTTCTAGGTACTGATAAACACCATTAAAGATACTCTTTCTGCTCTGTGCCACTACATATATGTGATTATAGTGACAGCATGTCAGGCTGCATGACAGGACAAGGAGTAGTAGATTGGTGAAAATTGTATGTATTACTGTAAAAAAGTAACCTTTTCTGTGTGCTGTGACAGCACAGGACCATGTTACCTCTTCCAAACTGACCATTTTGAGTTGAGATGGTGTGTGTTCTAGGTTCTAACTATTCTAACTAACCATTCTTCATTTCATACTCCTTGCAAGGGACATTTGGAAGGATGCTCTGAGCATGTGAATAAGGCACTGTAATAGCATATCCTTCTGCCTCAGTCAGGTATCAAAGCTACATTATGCAGGAAAAAGAAGAGTCTTTGAAGCTTTAAATGAATCATATGTGATGCATCATAGCACATCACAGTTTGGCTACTGAACTGTGCAAGCAATGCAATAAGCTTGGTTCAGGCTAATCTCAAATATTTGGAGAGATTTATTTTTCTAATCTGATACTTGATTCTGAATCAGTTCCTAGCAAGTTTTTGCAACCATCACAGTCCATATAATGTCTGTAACTTTGAAGTGTCTGTGTTGATATTGTAGGTGAGGATGTTGACTTGATCCCTTTAAAATTATTTTTGTCATGAGTAATAATTCCAGTCTAGTTTTGCTCAGGTTAATGAGAGCTTGTTTCTAATCTGAATGACTAAAACCATGAAAGCAAATTTTTATACTTGGCCTTGCATCAGCTATGAATGCAAATACATAAGCATAAGTGACACCTTTCGGTTTCTGAGTAGTCAGAGGAACTACAATTGCTGTACTTAGTCTTGAAAAAGACAGACTAAAGAGGCTTTTCTGTTTTTCAGTCCAGAACAAAAGTTTAACCAATTAAAAACTCATTAAAAGTTTAGTAAAATGAAGAGTGGCTAGAAACTCAAACCTACATAAAAAGATTGAGCAGATTAGAGGCAGGCTTCCACTAAAGTATTAATCGTATTGTCCAGGCATGTTAATTGTCTGCCCCTGCCTACCTACCTCTACTGTGCTCAGTCTCCAACCCACACAAGAAAGCAAAGCAAAAGAGATAAAGATCTTGCTATTTTGTTCCACCTTTCAGTGGACAGATATTCAAGACACAGATAAAGGCACACACATATTTTAATAGCTTTTAATTAAACCATTGCCATAAAAACACTTAACACTGCTATGAAGTATTCTCTTCCTTGGTGGTGTTTTCAATAGTCATGTACAGCAATCACAGTTTTAGTCTGTGATTATAATAATAAAAAAGAGATTTATATACTTCAAATAGAATAATCTGAGAGGCCATGAAGGACAGGGGGACTGGAATCTCATGTATGAAGTTTTATTTGTTCCTTTGCTTTCCCTACCAACAGACATGAAGTCAAAAGACTTGCTGAATAGTTTCTTTTACTTGGGTACCTTGATAGTATAAAAGTTAAGTTTGCAGTGGTTCTGTTCAGCTGCTCTGTCTGCTCACTCTGAGTCACTGCCAGTGGAATTTGGATTTTTTGCTCGCTGCTAAGTGAACCCCTACAGTGAACCCCTAAGTGAACTCTGGAAGTGCATTTTTAATGACTTTGGAACAGATTTCCTCGTTTCTCATTCCAGTGATACCTGCGATTTTTTTTCTGTATTTTTGTGCATTAATGTTAGTTTTTTTCAGGTGCGTGTTTGTACTCAAATACCCGCGAAGTTATTCAGACCAAAACACCCTAAAACATTGTAGCCTGTGGAGGGATTTTTTGTATTTAAGAAAATCTGCACCTGTAATTAAATTTATGTATTTCATTTCTGACCCAGTTTTGTCTTGTCTTTGCTGTTAGAAACGAAGGAAGAAAAAACTAGCATGATTTCAGAAAAACTATCAAAGATCAGAGATTTTTTTTTTTCAGTAAGGCAACCAAGGAAAAGAAACATTTCCATGATATAGGGCTCAAAATTTTTTTGTCAGCATTTTAAATTATGGAAATAGTTAAGGCACATGCCTATTCAGTTAGTTAACTGCTAGCTTTTCTTGGGAAGAAATAAAATTATATGAGCCTATTGATACTTTAAGTTTGATACAGGGCATCAACCAGGGTCCTAGTTGTAAGTGGTATGACCTTTATCCATTAATAAATATGTCATGGCCAAAGTGCTTTGATAAGGTGGGGGTTTATTTTGTTTGGGTTTTTTTTTATTTTTAGGATTGGTTGTGGTACTGATTGTGTTTAGTGGGTAGGTTTTTTTCTTTCCAATACACATTCTGATTAATTAGGTAAGATCTATTGTTTCTCTTTCTATATTGGGCTATCTCTTACTTCAGAGAGGCAAGAGCAATCTTTGCAAAATTATCATGTGTTCAGAAGGTAAACCAAGAAAACCAGCTTATAAATTCTGACATTAACTTGAACCGGGATGAAAGAAAAATTTGTTTTTTAGTTAATTTATTTTCCAAGGCTATTCTAGGAATTAGCTTTTTCTTACAGCTGATTACTCTTAAGCAGTTCTAGGAGGATAAATTTCAACCTATAATTTAAAACTTTGTCATTTCCAGGTATTTGTTCCCAGATCAAGTAAGGAAATACCCCTATTGTTAAGTCAGCAGATCTTGCTAACAGATTTCCCAGCAGGCTCAATGCACGTGGAGATAGGACTGATTTGCAGAAACACAACTGAATGCTGGACACTTGCTTGTTTATACATGACCAGTTGTCTTCTTTCACTGGAAGTGTGACATGAGTTTTCCCCTTGTTCAAACTTGGTGAAATTGGATTTATTTTGATTGAACTTTAGTTTCTAACTCAAGTGAGAGAAACAGTAGTTCAGGCAAAATGGAGGAAAACAAATAGTGAAGTTGGAAATGGACATTTTGATGTCTTGTCTTTAACTGCTTTCAGAAAAAAAAATAATCGCAGAAGTTGTACCATGAGATTGTGACAGGTAGGAGAGGGTTGTGCCAATTATGAGATATCCACACCAGTTGTTATGTTACAAAGAAGCCTGAACTGCATAACATAATTCAGAGATGATAGTCTAAAAAAACAAATAATTTGTCAAGGTTACAACAATGAGAGAATAGGGCAGCCAAACGTATAATAACAATTTAAAATAATTCAGTTATTTAGGTCAAACATATTGAGAATAAATGCAGTGCTATGCCAAGCAGTTAAATAGATCCCATGTCTCATATCCAGGAAGGACAGTTGTCTGACTTAGAGTAATTTAACTCCAATCCAAGCTTAACAACTCTTGGCAACCAATTTGTGCATACATTGTAGACATTATTAGCATTTGTGGGGTGTTTTTTTTTTTTCAACTGGCACACATAATTGACTACAAGCCTTCAAGAACTAAGTAATACTTTGCAATATTGTCTAAGAATTCAGTCCTTTCTAAAAAAAAAAAACCAAAAAAAAACCAAAAAAGGTAATATAGGTATAAAGTACTAACATTGATTCTCCTGTGATGAAGGCAAGCTGGTAATGGAAGCATAGAAAGCTTAATTTATACAATCAAACTCCTGAAGTTCTTAATGGTATAGATATAAATGACAAATTTCCTGAGATGTGCTCAAATGAGCACAGAGAAAGGTACTTAACTGTGCATTCGAACCTCAATTGTGGGGTTTTTTTACATGGACATTAAATAATGGGTTTAATTTCAAAGGAGGTTTAATGTCAGGAAGGAGTCTGAATGTAAGAGGGATACAGTATCTTCAGTAGGACAGTTAAAATGAGTACATAGTTGTTGAAGGAACTTGAGGTCATTTATTTTTTATTTTAATTTTATTTGTTTTTACATTAAAAAAAATACCCCAAAGACCCAAATTCCAACATGGAAATTGAACATAAATCTAGCCATCTGGGAATTTGGAAGTACTCTAACAGTGTGATGGCACCACAAAGGGATTTGGAGAGCAAACTGCTTTCTGATTAGCTTCCATGCCTCCGGGGTTTATCTTATTTTGTCTCTAGTGAGGACAAAGGCTCAGAGCCAGACCCTGGAATAGGCTGTCTTCGGACTTCAATGAAGGCTCTGCACTTCATGCAATGCTTGGACTAATCATATTTAATAGGCTTCTTCAGTAGAAAGAGTGTTTTATGGACAACTAAGAGTTATTCTACAGACACAGTGTTAGCTCTAAGCAAGTTAATAACTGAAGTACACATTTTTAAAGATTTTTATATGAGTAGAGATAGAAGATTATGCATTGTTTTTGATTAAATGCTAAATGTAAGCTAATTTTCAATATCAGAAGCTACTTTTCACTTACAGAAGATCAGAAGTGTGTTGAGTGCAGAAGCCTGGGGGAAAAACCTCATTACGTGTTATGTGGTTTCAGTTACCCACAATGTACTTTGAGGACTAGGATGCCAAGTTTGGGGCTACAAATCTGTGATCCCAAATGTTTAAGTATTGTTACTAACTTCAACTAGTCAAACAGTGACAGGAAATCTTAGCAGCAATAGGGGTCCAACAGAGTCTTTCTGCTACTGTGCTGAAAAGCTGCACTAGCAAAAATGATACTATTTAGTTTGTCATTGTAAAGTTTATTTCGCCACCAGTGTGAGTCTCGGGGGGGGGAGGGGAAGTCAGTCAGAGGACAAATCATATTCACTGCATTAAAAAGGCCCATAAATAAGTTAAATCAACAATAACTGTAAATTACCCACAAATGCTCTCTGAACACAATTTTTTTCAGGTCTATAAACATTAAACATTAAACTTATTCACTTCTAACTCACATTTTGAACAAAAAGATAAAGTGCAAGTCCCTTTTTTTTTAATTATATTACAATGAACAGTTAGTTTGCTTCTGGTTGCAGCAGGTGACTACTTCGTTCATTTACCTAGTGTCATTTCAGGCAGTATTTTGTGAGAACATCACTAGTGCCGCTTCCATGGCTTTTTCGTATAGCCAGGTGATAAGACACTGAAAAAGTACACATGGCAGCATTTGATGTCATCATTACACCTGAATTCACATTGATGTGCCCATTACTCCCCAAATACTCAAGCAGAACTAATTTAGGAAGGAGATGTTGCAATTTGAGCTTGGACAATTTCTTGTAAATTAAAATTCATGGACATATATCTGAGTAAATTCTACTTCTTAAGAAATTCTATAACGAGTTTATTTCAAATTTGTGCTCTTGGAGGCTGGTTTTCAGCTGATGTGCCTTTGTGTATTCCAAGCAGAGATCAAACCAGGCAAGTTTTTGGTGAATTTAGAGTCAACTGAAAGAACTGGTACCTATACCTACCATGTATGTGTTGCATGGCACTAAGGCTGTTAGTGAAAGTCTAGTTTTAGCAAGCTCAGATTTTAATTTTAATTCATGCAATTTCCATGCTCTCCTAACAAGAAATTGAACTTATGCTCTTCCTCTAACAAAAGAACTGTTGTCTATAAATAGAACGCAAACAGCTCTATGGGCAAAGGGAACTAGACAATTGTGCGTTGCCTCAAGGAGATAAGGATTTTGTCCTACTTTTTCTTTTCCTCTAGAATACTATATTCACCAACACAATTCCTCTGGTAAGAACAGAGGAAGCTCTCACCACAAAACACTCTCTGGATGGTCTAAGAATGCTAATGAGAATTTTGATTCTGACTTGTCATGCAAGAATGAGCCCTCTTGCAGCAGTGATTGTCAGTGACTACTGCTTTGCCAAGCACTTGAGTTCCTTTTGCCAACAATAGTAATTGGAGATGCTTATCCTGGTGAAAATTGCTTATAAACCTGTTAAACTGGGCAACCAATGCTGTGAGCCTTTTCCAGACTGTCTCTACGGCGCTGACCGCATAACCCTTACCGGTGTTCTCAATGTCAATTTGAGTGTAGGGCAAAGGGCAGAATGTAGGATGTTCCATCGAGCATTCCCTCTAGTCATTTTCTCACTGTAGAGAGAAGCTGCAATACAGAGGCAAGGAACTTGATTGGCAAAGTAAGCCACAACTGAATTTCATAAAATGTACCTGCTCTGGTATTTTTAGGCTATATTAGTGTGAGTTGTTAATCTCCTATCTTTCCAGCACTCACTTAGCATAATTTATGATTTCAGTGGTGTTTAAATAACAAACAGTGTGATCCCACTGGGGTATTAGTATTGAGTATGTTTGTTAATTTTTAGATTTAGAGAAAGTTCAGTAGATGGAGTTGCTTCACTCTAAATTGAATGTTTTATCAGGATGACTTATCAGTTGGAAGGTAGAAGAGCAAACGTGTTGATTAGGCAGCCAAGCATTTGAGATTGTCAGTTTTTTAAACAGATGTTTTTGCAATTCCAATGTAGACAATTCTGCTTGTGTTTAGACAATTTGAAGAACTCTTGTAAAGTAGAGGCAAACAATTTTCTAATTAAGAGAAATGATGACATTTAGTAAGACAATTTGAAGCCCCTGGAGGTGGTGATTTTTCCGGTGGATGCAACCAAACAACATGTTCCCACTGTGAGACAATTCTGAGACAATGTCAGGAATGTATTGATAGCAGGCCAGCTGGTTAAAGGTAGAGGACAAGACTTCAGATTTAATCCTGAGAGATGTTTGAGATAACTGAGCAAACTCAGCCCTGCACAAAGGGTTGATTCTAACCTGTACTACAAAGTAAGTGGTCCCAGACTCTTTCCTGTGTTAGTTTTGGAGCCTGACTTACCTCTGGATCAGCCAGCTGTGTTCAGTAAACCTGCAGAAAATGTGAACTATTTGTCTCCTTCTGAAAATGCTTTTCTGTCACTTTGATAAGCCAACCCAGGTCACTGAAGAAAGTGCCAAACTTAGACAACTGAAACACTGTGAGAGCACAGCTTAATGGAAGGAGAAAATGGTTGAATCAACTACATTTTGGGTTTTTTTTTCACAGCAGAGAGCATGTAGTTTGGCACAGCAGTTTGAATTAAGCAGTTTTTAATTTTATTTTATTTTATTGCTCCAGAGCTTCTTATAATGGTTTGCATCTCTTCCAGCTAGAGCATACTTGATCTTGAGGGGGAAGGAAAGGGATGACAAAAGCTGGATCAGTATCACTTTTCTTTACCTGCACCACAACAGGTCTTCCACAAAAGTTGTCTTTTATAAAACATGATCATATTTACCTTCATTTTGCTGGAAAGCTTAAAGCCAAACACAGGGGAGCACTATAAAATCTTCTAAACTAAAAAATCCGAACCAAAAAAATCTCTATTCTAACGATCCTCCTTCTTTAAGTTGAATTTTTTATGATCACATGGGGAGGCTGGTACCTGACTTGTCAATAATAGAGGTTCTTGTGCTCTAGGCACACATGCATTTGTAATGGATAGATATATTTATCTCATTTGTAGCCTGCAGTTAGAAACAATCATAATTTCCAGAGACCACGTCCCTGAAAATCTAAAATTCTGGAGGGCTTGGGAAGGTGTGTTTGATGGTGGTTTGGGGAGTTTTGTTTGGGTTTGGTTTGGTTCGTCTTTGTGTGTGTTAAGAATTTATAGCTACACGCAGGACATATATCTGTCTTCACAAACCAGAAAGGTTTGTACATAACATACACCTCTGTAAAAAAGAAAAAAAAAAAGAAAGAAAAGAAAAAAAAATAAGAAAAAAATTACCATTTTAGAGTACAGTAGTGTAGTAGGGAAATACGGAGGTATATTAAAAGGACAGATAGAGACAGTATTACAGAAAGAAGGAAAGAGATGTTTGTTGCACAACCCTGAAAATACTTAAGGATTTGTGGGGCCCAGCATCTTAATTACTAATACTCATTACAGTAAAGATAATATGGAGATCAAACATGGCCGTTGAGTTCACTTATGCTACATAAATGTCTTGCAACTAAGTAGCATTATGAAATAGCATTGTTTGAGGTCTATGTTCTGAAATACATAAAGTATAACTGAGAGAACAGTAGATGACACTGATTTCATAAAATAATGTGAGGAGGTACTAGAGGTTCCATAATGTTTTTCCAAGATATAATCTGAAGTAATAAGAAAAAGTAATAGAATAATATTGATCAAGGTGAAGATGAGCAAAATCTGACAATTTAAGTAAACTTCTTTGGATTCAGATTTTAGTCCAGACAATTTGTCTGTTTTGTTTTCTTCTTCCTTCAACCCAACTTTGGATGTCCCTAAGTATTTATTAAAAATATAAGCTCCAATTCCTATATCATACAGAGAAACATATATACTTTGTTTTTTGAATATTTTTCTTCTTTATAGCTTGTGTTTGAAAGAGAACCAACATTAGTCACAGTCTAATCATCTTATTATTAGTCATCTTTATTTTTACCACGTTTCCCTCCTCTAGTGGTGACTTATCTTTGGTAGAGATCTACCACTGATGTGAAAGGGTACAACTGGTTCACTCTATCCTGGGTTTAGTTTGTTTTCTTTTTTATTGTAGGACAAGATTTGTGAAAATGGAAGTCTAGCATATGATCCTGTTCTTTTCATATAGACTGTAGCTGCACTTTTATCTTACTGTTTGAGATTAGTTTCTGTTCATGGTCATATTTCCACTTACCATGAGAGAAAGCATTAGCTTTTTAAGAAATAATATAGGAGTATCATTCTCTTATTTCTCTATTTTCATTTTCCTGTCCCATAGGATCACAAGGGTTGGCCTTTGATTATGTGTCCATGATTTCCTTAGTTTCTTGAACAGACAAGAGCAGATGTAAATTTTTACACTGTTTCTTCCCAAACTGAAGAGTTTGCATTATTGCACTTTGCTCTGGAAGTCTTAGTGACAAAATATAAAAATGTTGAACTCTGAAAACAATTCTGTAGTCTTTTTGTGAACTATTATCTCTTAATAATGGCTTCTTCCCTTCTGATGTGTTCTCCTTAAGGAATGCTGTTCCTTTTTCTCTCAGGTTGCAGTCACTTGCTGAATGAGCTTCACTACCAAGGTCCCAGTTACTCAGTCTTCCCACTCATTTTAATTACTATGGGGCACTGGATTCCCTGCTCCTACACAAAGCTGTTAAACAAAGCTGGCTTAGCTCATCCTTCACCAGCTATAAAAACTCTGTTTGCTAAATCAGCACTCCCCCAGCCATTCACCACACAAAATAAAAAATGTGCACCTGTTTCTGTAAGCTACCTTCTGTAATTCTCATTTGCTGCCTTTGGACTACCTTCTCTTCTATGTGTTGATTTTATCCTTCTTTTTTTTCACTCACCTCAACCTGCCTGCTCTTGCTCTGATTCCCACTCAGATCAAACTGGCAGGATTCTTATTACTACTCTATTTGCTGCACTATTGTTCCTCTGAATGCTGAAGTCTCTGAAGATAAACCTGAAAATGCAATAGAGAAAAGGAGAGAGAGAGAGAGAGAGAGGGAAAGCAACCCCCCCCAAACAACAACAACCAGGCAAGGTGAAGTCCTAGGTATTTGTTATCAATGCATTGAAATATATATTTATACTCCAAGTTCTTTTTAGCTCCTTATAAATTTTTATATTTTATTTCTCCAACTTCCAAAAGTTGTTGCCGATCACTGGTTAAAAAAAATAATTTGTTCTGAGGCTGTTAATAAAGGAACATAATCCTGTAGGCAGGTTATGAATGGTGGAGAATAAGATTTTTTTTTTTTTCATTCTAAAGTATTGTAATATGTTATCTGGAAGAAGGACTTTAGGAAACAAACAAAAATCCAAAAGCTCTTAGCTATACAATGCATATATATATATATATATATATATATATATATAAATAAGCACACATAACCCTATAAATACAGAGTAATTACACAAGAAAGGAGTTAATTTTTTTTTCACCTTTCTGCCTCTGAAATCCAGTACAAAAACATATAAATATCTATTCACACCTTACCCACTTGTTCCTTAGAATATGTAATAAGTCAAAAACCATAATACTGAGAGTTTATAATTTTTTTCAGATGACTGAATGGAATATAGTACAATATTAATAAAAAATCACATTTCTTGGAGATTTCTAAATTTCTGCTAGAAAATGTATTTTTTTAATATAACTTTTCAATTTTTTCCAATTCATTAGCATTTCACTTAAAAATCTTCTTTAACCCTCCATTCAGTTTTAATTATTATCCCTTTCTATGCAGTGTTATTCAATGCAATAGCTTTTCAGACTTTCCAGATTAATATAAATTTTAAGCTAACAATGACATTAACATCTGAACGGTATTTCTATTTTACGCTTATGAAATGTAATCTCCTTTTGGAACTAAATGCTAACTCCAGGCACCTCAAGACAGAAAATGGCATTTCTTTTCCACCCATTAATATTCTTCTGGATCTTTCCCCCAATATTTACATTCAATGTTTTCCAAAACACAGAGTTCAAAACTAAAATCCATTCCTCCAAAGCTCTGGGTTTTTTTCCTCAGATTATTTCTTCAGCCTCATCTGCTTTGTAAATACCATTCTGAATGTGTGAAGAATGTTTTCTTTAAACTGATCTTTGTTTTCCTCTATAAATTATTTAAAATATAGTGAAAGTACAGTATTTTCTACTAATATGAAGTTGACTACCAGCTGAAAATAGGACTATCATTTTATTGTGATTTCTCCCCCCCCAACCTGTGGAGTAGAAAGATGGGATTATTATCCTCAAGGAAGTGTATCTTATGGAATTGTGGAAAGAGAAAATGAAGATAGAGGATGCATCATTGGAAACAAGCACTGTTCTTTGTCAAAATGGGTTAGAATAAATTGATTCATTGAAGAAAAAAAAATACACTTCAAACAGTGATGAAGTTTTAGAAGAATTTCAAATGGGAAAGGACATTTGAAAAACATGGTAGGAAAGCTAGCTTGAGGATAGTGATAGTGAAGTGGAGTAACACATTAGGACTGCGTCAAAAAAAGTAGGAGGAAACTTATATATCCATGCAGAGACTTTAGGTGACCAAAATAATCCTGTGTTAAGTTTTTTTTTCAACCGAAAATACTTTCCTTACTGTATATGCATATTTACTATTTTGAATTCTAAAATTCCTGAAATGGATTAATCCTGAGAAGGACTGTCACGATCTGCCAGTACCTAGACAGTGCATAAACTGTTCCGTTTTATCAATATTTTTTTAACTCTTGTAAATTTGTTATCAGAAAATTATTTGCAAAAAGAAAAACTTGTCAAAATTCCTAATTGGGAGCACATTTTGTAAAACCTGACTTAAGAGGAAATTTCAGAAGAGGATGGCATCATACACTATTCTACTTGGGTTTGTGAAACTTCATTTTTAAATTGTTGGTGAAAATTAGAGCAATTGACTAAAGGTACAGACCCAGTAGGTAGGCTGACATTTATTAGCAGAGCCCACATGTGACAGGGAAGTAGGTAAATATCATTGTCTTTTATTTCAAAGAAAGTAAAAGGTTACAAATTTCACTTTAACAGGGTCTTTGTCATTTGAAGTAATTCATACATTAGTTATGCCACAGTAGATGTGACAGTGGTTACAATGATACTTTTAACTCATTCACACTCCAGTTGCTCTTTAGCTCAGAAGCTGGTGTCTCCCGAACTGTTTGAGGATCTGCTTCCTGCAGGGCAATAGAATAAAAGTGTGACAACATGCTATGCAATCTATCACTGGCTGTAACTTAATAACATTTTGCAACATGAAATGCATCCTCAACAAACCTTCTAATGCTTTTCACTATGCTCTTCTAGAAAAGAGTTTTTCCAGTAATTTGTATTTCTGCAAACAATACAAGAAAGTTGATTTGCTGTAGTACATCTGGTATGTAAAGCATTGAGAATATTTGTTAATGTATCTGTAGGCAACTTGGGCATCCTAGAATGGAAGGACAAGTTTTACTGTTTACGACTACAGCTTTGCATATAAACACATCTTACTAGTTCATATGCAATCTTACACTGAGCTAGATCAAAATTCGTCACTGCTTTCAGAGATGTAAATCTGGCATTTAGTGTGTCAGTGCTCAGTTTCTGATGATGAGATTTCAGGGAACATTTGCTTCTTACCTCTGCTGCTGTTCTTGGCTAATAGGATTCTGTTTAGAATAAAATAATCTGCTGAAGACGAGTGCTCTAAATCTTTTTATTGAGTATCTGAATTCTTCCACATTTTGTGAGGATAATGGAGGTATTGAATCACTGTAATTTCTTATATCTTGCCTATTTCAATATATTCTTTGTAAGTAGTCTTTAAAGCATTCCTTGTTCTTGTAGTAGGCTAGTTTGGTTGAACTGACAAAAACATTGCTGGTGTTTTTTTGGAAGCAACAGTGATGATCTTTTTTTACTAACCCTAAATTTTGCATCACGCTAAGCATTTTTTTTTTTTTTTGAGAATTGTCGGAGGGATTTTCTATGCTTATGTTTGTTCGATGTCTTTACTACCAAGACAAAACCCATCACAGGAAGGTATGAAGTTCTAAAAGGTGAAAAGGGTGGGTTTCAATGTGGCATGTATACTGATTGTGTCTTCTGATTTTTGTTTAGTATAGCTATATATTTATTTGTATCACTACATGGACAAAGAGATGCTGAAGAAATTATAACATGCAAATAATTGAATTCCATAAAAATTACCTGAGCTAAAAGGAAGAACCATGGAAAATAAAAACCATCTCACCTATTCTGAATAGCCTAAATTAATTCTACTCTAAATCAAATACATAAATTACATATAACTTGCCCTTCCCATTCCTTGTTCAAAGCAGTAGGCTTTCAAAGCTAAAAAAGCCTACCAAATAAAGTATTGAAAAACAGTGAAGAAACTAATAGAGTAGTTTGGGGCAGAAGAAGAGGTTGATTGAGGCAATGAAAGCCAAATGTGCAGAGGGAAAGAATAAACTGAGAAAATGAGAAAACAAACTCAAAGCAAAGCTCAAGGAATGAGAAGACAGTTCAGAGGGAGAGAGGGTTCCTGGATGCATTTGTGGGGTTTTGAGTTGTAATTTGAGGCAGATTGATTTCAGAAACTTCATGGGACTTATTCACTTACTATATTTTATATCTTGTGTTAAGTTGTTTAATTTTGTTCCTTGTAATGTGTATTCTGGAGGGATACTATTACTTCTCTGCAGAATTTGTTGGTATTGTCTGTGTTTGCTTTCCTAGGCCTGAATAACACTTAATGTAGTAATAATTCTATATTCCAAAATAATCCTTTAAGAGCATTTCCCTGTTTGCATGGTTGGAATGAATTGATTCTCAGTAGATATTTCAATATTAAGTTCAATCATACAATATTTGAAAATGAATATTTATTACTGTGTATTTTGCCAACTAGTATGGAACGGTTCAATTTAGCAGTACAGTTTGCTTAACTAAAAGTAATTTGCAATAATTATAAATGTGTCCAATTATTTCTAGAAATATCAATTATTTACTAGGAAGCTTAAGAGAAGCTTAACAATTAACAATCAAATGTTCACAAATAGCAGACATGGAAATACAAAGAAACAAACTGTCATTGTTTTTGTGAGAATGGATGATGAGAATAGAAGAAAGAGGCTCAGCATATGAGTACACTAGAACATGTTTTAGATACTTCTGTAATAATAAATGAATTTTTACTTAATGCACAATAACCTCACCTCAAAGGTGCAAGTATTTAAATGGCTAAATGCTATTTAAATAATGACATCTCCATATTGTGCATATAAACTGCAAAGAAATCCTTCAAAAACTCCTAATGTTTTAGAAAGGATATTGGCCTGCTTCAAAAGCAAGGTGACTAAATGGAATTGGGGATGTTTTTAGTTTTTGCCATCCACTCATGAGATTATGGACCCTTGAGCACAAAGTGATATCACATGCATTGAAATATCCAGGTTTCATGTAAAAGGAGTGAGTAACAAATATGAGGTGTGGGTGAAGAGAAGGAAACTCCATGTTGAAAGTTATATGAAAGAGGGTAGATTAAGCTAACACGGAGTTTTTCCCAGATTTTGGAAAGGAGAAAAGTTAAAGAATCGAAGAAAACTTGTATCTTCTAGGAATAAGGCTCTTTCTGGCCCCTTAAACTAATAATGTCTTTCCGTCTATAACCCACTTGATCTTTTTAACATGGAAATCTAGGGCATTTACTTTAATTAGTATAGGTAGCAAACACTGTTTTTTTACTCCTCTATATCTCTTTCACCATATTCTATAAGTCCTATAAGCTCTTTTATTTCTCTTTAACCACTGGAGATGCAATGGCTTTTCAATTTCTGTTCTCTGTCCTGAACTTTGGAAAAAGACTTGATGGCTAAGAGGATTGCAGAAGTGCGTTGTTGAGGGTCCCACAGGGGCCTTCTGGCACTTTATTACTGGTGGAGGTGCATGAGAAGAAAATTATGCAGATTTCAGGGAAAGGCATTAGTGCCCACACTTCCAGCTACCAAATAATGACAGGAAACAAAATCTTACACCTACCATAATATTTCAGAAGTTGTGTCCTACAAATGGCACCAAGATGCAGTAAAAGTAAAAATCACACTACACTTAACACAACACCACCTGACATGATGCTTCTGTAGATAAAGCTATCCTGATTCTTATGTCGATTCCGTAAAAAACTAATAAGGCTTGTAAATGGTGTTTTTCCAGGATGAATCTGACGCTTATAGCCTCGTCCTGAGTTTTAATTGATTCCGCTTTAACATCCTGTTGTAGATTTGAGACAGTTTCATTACAATTATTTGGACTGTAACATTCAAGTATATCTCCAGATGAATATATTCTGTCAGTTACTTTAGTGTGCAGAATATGGCATATAAAGTATCTTACAGCATTACAAGGGCTTTATTGTATCATACGATTTGTATAAGAAACAGAAAGTCAATTTAAATGAACTGTAACAAAGGTTCTTCTGATAAATTCAGTACATAGTTCAATGAATAATGCATTGCTGAAGGTGTTTATAGATATAGAACATCAGCTAATTTTACTCACTGTTGCTTATTTATAAAATAGTGTTTGATGTTTTTTACCAAAGAGCAGAAAGCCCAGCAGTTGTCTGCTGTGAATGTGTTGAGGCTGAATAAGCTCCAGCTACCTGATTAATTCTGAATGACACATGTGAATTCTTGCAGCCATCATGCATCAAATAGTCCACATTTTAGATCAATATATACATATTTAATACACATATTCCTTTTTAATTAGTAAATATTAATGCCTTTTCTGAGGTCATTAAATTGGAATATGTATCCCTTCACAGAAATGGATGTTTTACATGCAGTAAAATTAATCTGCTGTTTTCTACTGCAGTAATAAGCCTTTTAAAAAGTCTAAAATAAACATATTTCATATTCTAAGCCTTGATCTCTCTTCCATCTTAACTTATCTCCCACAAAATGGCAGGAAGTGGCCAGGTAGACTTAAACCAGAAAGAAACCTAATAATGAAAAAGCCACAGTACCTTGGGGGGAAAGGGGTTGACTCTTACTGTGCAACTGGTTGATTGCATATTTTACCAGTCAGAAGGATAAGAGAGAGGAACTTTAAGAAAGAAACAGTATAAAACTGAGTGTTTTTGAACAGGAAGATTTGTCATTCCACTGATATGAAATATCTTCCTCTGAGGAATAAGGACCTAATGATCTGATGTATAGCTTGCAAGAAAATACCCTTTCACAGGATGAACTTTTGTTTTCTGGCACGACACTGTGGAGAACTGTGTCCAAATAGGTAACCAGAATTTGGCTGTTTATGAATAGCTTCCAGTTTCCATGGACAACTACAGCAGTGACAAGTTGTCTGGTCTCTTACAAGGATGATAAGGACAAAAAATAAGGCATTTTCTAATTTTTTTTTTTTTAATGCTATAAACCAAAACCAGACCAAAGTTTTCCTCCAGCTCTACTGCAGTGTACCCTCACTACTGCTAGAGGCATTGACAACAGCAACTGCATCTCTTCTTCCTAAGGTAATTTTTAAAGAGGTGCTGATTAAATTTATCTAATACTGCAGTCTGTGTTCTTCTGGCCCCGAATATTTTTAGTCCTAATATGCTTTGCAATTTACTACACTTAAACAACTTTTCCTTCCCCATATTCCCAGCACAGAATGCCCTCAGGTAGCTGCTTCCTTAGTCCCTTCTACAAGGAGAGATGAAAGCACCATTCAGGAAATGTTTTCTTTTCAGACTATTTTTGCTCTGTTGTGCTACCTCTGAAAAAGGATGCCTTTTTTGAACACTGAGCATAAAATGAGCCATAGTTTTTGTTCTCAGGTTTAAAAAAGAAACAAAAATAACCCCCAAAGAGTTAATAATCACTTCCTTTTCTTTAACTCCTGTGGCAGATTGCCATTTCAAGTTTTTATTAATAGACTGATGAATGTCAAATATAGATTTTAGCGCAGCAGATACATGTTGTTGGTTGGAATGTGACTCCGACAATAATAGTATTAACTCTGACAATAATAGGATTTCGATTACCAAGTATTCAAAGAAATAAATTATTTTGCTGTTTGTTCACTTAAGTAGTGTAGACTAGCTGATTGAAATTTGACCTGAAAGATGCTTTAATGGTGAGTTCTGGGTGATGCTTGAACAATGAAACACGAAATGCTACTAAGACTATTAAATACCTAGCACCTTTAAAACAGTAACTCTACAGTATTTTTATTTGATCCCAATTTTCCACCAATTGCCTAGAGAATGAGATTTAAATTTTACATGTGACGAGCAGTTACTAATAAGAATAAATATGTAAAAATAAGGTTATTTGATGTGATTGCAGTTTTGAACTGGTTAGGAAACACTAACTGTTTATTCAAGGCACTATTTATCATTACTGAAGTAGAAAATCCATTTCATGCATCCTTCCTTTGAGACAACTTTATGGATGTCCTGAGATTCAATGGGTAAAACTTAGCGTATAGGGAATAATGTTGTTGGTACACTGTAGGATGAAAACTTAAGGTTATGACTTATTTAAAAGCATCTAAATGATTTGCAGAATACATTACAATATTCAAACTGAGATAAGAAAATATAGGTTTACATTCATATCTTTCATGGTTTATCTAATTTGCTTTCCGTGGTTTCCAATTTCAGTACTATAAATACCACATTTTGCTCTAAAATTTTTCATTTGTTGAGTGAAATTTCTATTGCTTCTTTGTTAGCATATATCTTTTCCTTCTTTATTTTTTCTAGTTAACTTTCATTTACCTATGGTTTACACCATTTTCTTTCATCTAGAATGAAAATATTTCTTCTACACTGCAATCCCAATCACCATCTTCATTATTAATCCTGAGAACAGAATTTCTAATAGGTTCATTATCATTTTGGGGACTTCAAAACAAGTTCATTATCTGATGAGATGCAATTCTCTTCATATGCATTTTAAGACCCTCGATTTTCTTTCTTGTTGGCAGTCCTTCCTCGTTATCTGTAAAGAAAACAATTTATGAATAGATTGTTAAGATTGTCTTTATTTCTTGTGTACTCTTTGTCTGTCAATATGTGCTTTTGGAATAGAATTTCTCTAACAGTTTTCAATTTTTATTTATTTTTTAATTAGAACGGTTACTTGCTTAGGTTCCCTGCGTTGAGCTGGATTTTTCACTTTAAAGGTCTTTGAGGTCAGCAAAAGAAAGGTTCTACAAA
Organism: Manacus candei; assembly: GCF_025592945.1. Classification (NCBI taxonomy): domain Eukaryota; kingdom Metazoa; phylum Chordata; class Aves; order Passeriformes; family Pipridae; genus Manacus; species Manacus candei. The sequence continues at coordinate 36,948,323 of NW_026138076.1, read as the reverse complement.
AAAAAAATATGTATTTTACAATGAGCACTCCTTCTCATCATCTCAACCACACACTTGTACATAATTCACCAATTTTAAGGTATCTTTAGAAGCACCATATATAAAATCTGAATTTTTACCTATTTTTCTATTGTGCAGTTCTATTGACTTGGAGCAAATGATATCAATTAATCTGACCAGGCTTTTTGAGTCCATATGCACTCTGTTTAGTGCTTATAGATAGTCTTCTTATGGTTGCTTTGAAAGAAGAATAATTGCAACTTTATGATCTGGTCCTCACTCTGTGTTTGAATACAGCTGTTGATGGAGATGCATATATATGCACCCATACAAATTGAAGAAAACTACCCCAAGATATTTGTCCATAGTCTCCTGGGAAAATATTCTTGTTTCTTCTGGACCAAATCAGACAATTGATGTTTTTAAAAATTTGAATTATGCTTCCTAAAATCAAAAGGCCAGCTGCTCCTTAGTGTAACTTAAATGAGAAAGAATTGGTTCTTAGTTAAAGAAATAAGTCTGGACAATTTCACTGATAAGGTATTAGCTAAGTTCCTGAAACGTAGTGAATTTGTAAGATACAAGCATTTAAATTTTTAAAAGTATGACATTGTAATACTGGATAGAAATGTATGATTTAAAGTATTTCAAGTTTATTAGTACAGCATAATCACTACGAAAATACTCTAGAGTCCATAAAGTATTGAATGTAGTCAAATAAAATATTATTTTATTGCAAAGAATTATTGGGAATGGGAGCCTCTGTTCTAGTAGAACTTGAGATATGTAAAGCCATTCTGTCAGCATAACACAAATATGATTTCATTAATTGACTGTCATTATATATTTGTAGAATATCTGGCCAGAAAATAGTTCTGGATAATTTGTATAAAATGAGATTTATCCTAAATTGAACCCTCATTAATCACTCATGCTCATAAAAATATATGTTTGGCTTTTAATATTTGCAAGGAGCAGTCATATGATATTCTCTGAAGTGTTTTAATTTTACTTAAGGTAAAACATTTTATTTCTAACTTACTTAATTTAAAAAGACATATTACAGAAAATTGTCATGATTTGTCAAGCAATCCAAATCCTGAAATGTGACAAATCAGATACTTTTCTGCTCTGTTAGCATGTAATAGTCATGAAGAGTTCAAGAGAAGACTGACTTATTAGTTTGTATTAGTTTGTTAGCATGACTGTTAAAAGAAGAAATTTGAGAAAAGAAGTCTCTAAAGGGAGAAAATAAAACATTTTTTTGTTGGATATATAATGTAACATCCAAAATAAATCCATCTATTAAACAAACCTTCAAACAGATGACTTTTTTGAATGTTTTTTTCCATCTTTTTTTTTTTCTTCCATTGAAGACTAAGACTACACTAATGACCTTCAGTGGGTCACTAGCAGCAATTGGTTCTAAAACACAACTAATTTTCCATGAGGCTGTGGCATGGAGACCTGTAAGAAATCTGCAGTCTTAAGAGAGTAAATTGCTTTTCTCTAACCCCACCCCCAATTTAACAAAAATAACCACAAAAGCTTGGGTTTGGACAACAGAAACAAACACAGGATGAGCTGCTCCAGTCCTATCTTCCTATTCGTTTGCTGATTGGCAACTTCTTCCTCTGTTAGCAGGTAACAGGGTAAGAACGGTCAGCAGATCTGTTCAAACATGAGCAGCTACACATTTTATTTTTCCTATTTTCTGGACAGTATTTTTCCTTCCTACTGAAGAAAAGGTTTTCTCTCTTTCCACCCTGCTGTTTTGAGGCAACATCCCCTCTATTGGAAAGGGATTGATGGTCCTTGGTGGGTTCATGTCAGGGCAAGTCTGGGTATTTTTTGCTTTGCTCAGCAAATGTTGGGAAGTCTGGGTACTCTTCATGGTTTGGTTGTCAACATAGGGTCTACCAGCAAGTGCCAGGTGAGAAGAATAGTAATAGCAATTATGCAATTTACATTGGGTTTATGCTGAAGATGTACTGCCAAACACTTTAACCTGTGTAAGGGCTTTAATTGTATGAGCCCTAAGACTCCAACAATGCAGGAGATCAGCAACAGGGACGAGGCTCTTTCTAACTGTTTTTCTTCTAGATTTAGTACCTCTTCAAAGTCACAGCCCCTGCAGTTGTAGTCACTGGTCACAAAAGGTAAGCTTGAGGTTTTTTGCCCTCCTGTGTGTATTTTTTTCAGTTTTCCTGTTAAGTTTAGCTTGTGACATTTCATATACTCTCTCTGTATCTGAACTTTGACTCATCCAAGTAAAATTTCTCCAATTATGCAGGTTAAATTCAGGTCCAGATAATGTGACATACTGTAGGTAGATGATTCTTTCTCTTTCAACTCCTGCTGTCAGTGCAATGAACAATTTTTGCTTACAGAGCAATTCTTGAACTGCATACATGCTGACACCAGGAGTAGACATACAATAAAATCTGATCTGACCTATGCTGCATTTGGTAAAAATTCCAGATCCTTCACCTTTTTTATGTGATATTTCTCCCCCTCTCTCCCCAATCCATATATGAAAATTTTTGTATACAGATTTCAACATCACTGCCATTGCTGATTCTTCAATTTTTCTTCTGTATTATTCTTAATGTAGCATTTTTCTTAGACTCCAACCAGACTGCTTTTTTTCCTCTTTTTGTTACCTTCTTATCACAACTCCCATTATTCAGGAAATACTCAAATGTTATCCCTAATCCATTAGTTTTTATTAGCTCATACTCATTTTTTTCCACTGGGGCGATATGATTTAAAGGTCACCTTGTCCATTGGAATGTTGTGGATATGCATCTTTACGCACACGCTCACTCACTCTTAAAACTTGTAACAAAACACTTTCCCCTCCTACGTCCATCATGCCGAAAAATGTCTCCCATCAGCACCATAGGAGGACATGTACCCACTGAAACCCTAGCATGTGTTGTGTCTTCAGAGATGACAATAGTAATATTATAAATAAGAGGGGATTTTGTAGCTGAAGTTCCTTGATGGCATTTTTCACTTTGGGATTCAAATACTAACTTTATTCTAAACCTAATCCTGGAACATAAAAACAAAGTATGTCTGTTTGTTTTTACTGTAACTCTCTTTTCATTCTACTGTTAGATCCTTGCCTAGTTTACTAGTCTCTATCAGCAGCTAATTATGTCCTTAATATGAACTTCAGAATAGATCAGAATCTGTATCTACTTAGCTCAATTAGTAAAGAGACCTCGTGATTTCAGTAACCTACCTGAGGCAGAGTTTATTTTACACTTATTTTGAATTGTTTGAATTCATGAGACAAATACAAAATACATTCCAAAGCAGAAGGCTGCTAAAAGTTAATCTGCACAAACAAATAAGGGAGGCAAGTTGGAAAGTTGATATTAAAATCCAGTCTCAAATGCAGGAAATTGTACTGAAGAATATACAGGACATCCAAGAAAAGCTGCAGCTGAAGAAAGGAAGAAAAAAAATGTAAAGAATGACCCTGAGATTTGCTCAGTTGGTTAGAGCATGGTGCTAATAACACCAAGGTCCATGGGTTTGATCCCCATATGAGTCATTCACTGAGGAGGTGGACTCAATGATCCTCATGGATCCTTTCCAACTTATAAAGATTAGTCTGTGAAATTTACTTTTCCAGTCCTTTGGGTCAAAGTTTTGTGGACCATTGAAATCAGTGCTACTTTATATTTGATTTTGTACTATTTGCAATTGCTAGAGATTTACTTTTAAGTGGTTTTGGGTTATGATTTTTATTTGTGCCTTGATGGGTTTTGATCTATGTCATTGCCTGGTGTGATTAGCAATTTGATTGCACAAATATTTGGACTGAGGTGAGGATGGAAGTGGACTGGAGGTGAGCGGAACTGCGTTAGCACATATGCCCTTTTGATCAGCAGTATTAGTGGAGATGTGAATCCCCTGCTAACATGAGTTATGCCAGCTCTAGTCACTGAATATGCAATGCAAGCCAGCATAGGTTTTGCTGGCTAAGTAGGACATACAAACAGAAACAATTTAATACATCTGCAATTCTGTATTCACAACAGCATAAAAAATATTCGCATTACTACAGAGGACAATCAAATCTTGTTGAGACCTTTGGCAGATGCATTTTTGGGACAAGTCTTAGTTGTGGGGTTTTTTAAGGCTAAGAAGTAGATTTACATATATAAATTACTTATCCTCTAATGGTGTAAACTATCCACTGACTTTGGTAGTACTACAAAAGTTTGTATGCACTAACCATGAACCATGACATATTAAAAAAGTAGAGAAGGGTGAAAAGGAAGTTAAGACTTTGGGCTAAACAGTCAACCCTTTTCCAGACTAATTTTAAATAGAAGCACAAATAGTGAGGAGAAACTATGGTCAAAACAAAATCATATCAGTAAAACTGTGCTGCAAAATATTGCACTCACATGATAATACACACACATTTTATGTCCAGGAATGCAACAACAGCTTTGCATTGCAGATAGCTTCATACGGAGAAAGACTTTTCTATCTTTATCAAAAATGTGTTTGAAATTCAGAAACATACCCTGTTAACAAGAGATATTAATTAGAATATAGATGAAAAATATAAATAAATAAAATATGGGATCTCTAATTTCCAAAATAAATTGCAATCACTCCTTAGAGATATATTTGAGAACTGTGATGGAACAAATAAAGGTCATGGTCTTAATGATTCAAAATAGAAATCAATTTTTAACCATGATACCCTCCAGTTAATATGAGTAATTAAGAACAATACTCTAAAAATAAAGATAAAAATAGGGGAAAAACTATTCTAACAGAAAAAGTGCTATTGCAAAGTTAACACCGTTCTTGTGCATGGCTGGGAACTGAACTAACTGTGCTCTGTCTGGCTTTCAAACCTTCCCAAACTGACATTGCTTTTCTGGTAAAAATATTTCTAACTATTATTTTTTTTGCTGTGACAGAACTTAAATTCTCTGTTCCCAGATGAAAAAGGAGTGGAGTAGGGAAAGATGAGAGCAAAATTACCATGTTTCCCATTCAGATTGAAAAATGCATGTATTTATGTGCGTGTGTGTACATTATTGAGGGAAATGAGGTTAGCTGCATTGATCATGGATCCTTAAGCAACACTGATAAATCAGAGAATGAATTTTCTTACTACATCCTTAGGGCCAATATTGTGAAAGTGAATTTACAGTCTTTGAGTGTTCTTCATTTTGAGTTGTTCTGTTGTTCTTCATCCTTCTCTTTTGCCCCTCTCTGCCCTTTCTCAGTCTCTTCTGCGTTTCATCTCTGCCCTTCTCCTTTGCTTTTCTTCTTCCTCCTTCTCTGCCTGGCTCCTCCTGTTTCCATCTTTCTCATTTTCCTTTCTTCTCCTCCTATCTTCTCTCCCATCCCTTCTTCTCTGCCTGCCCATTTCTACCCTTCTCTTAACCTTCTCTGATCTTCTCCTTTGCCCTTTTACTTTGCCGTTCTTCTTACCCTTCTTTTTTGCCCTTCTTCTCTGCTCATCTTCTCCACTGTTCTCTGTCCCTTATCTACCCTTCTCTCTGCCCATCTGTCTTTGCCCATCCCTGCCCTTCTTCTACCTTATCTGACCTTCTCTTTTGCTCTGCTCCTTTGCCCTTCTTCCTCATTCATCTTCACCCACTTTCTCTGCTGTTCTCTCTGCCTGTCTGAGTATGTGCTGTATATAATCTGAAGCAATTCACACCACTTGGCAATCTCACAGAATAGCTGAGAGGTGAGTTGCATACTTTATTGTCAGCAACTCAACATCCACTGGGCAGGAGTAAGAGTTGGGGAGGAATTGTTCATACCTGTAATGTTCAACCAGATTTCTGGTGCGCTTGTGTGCAAGTTTGCTTTGCTGTCACAACATGCTTCTTTGTTTCAAGAGCCCCTTGTGATACCACTAGCTCCCAGGGCAAAGATCTTCCCAAACTTTGATTCATCTCATACTCTCAAAAGAAAGACGACAGATTTCTTTAGTTCAAGGAAGAGTTCCCATAATCTAACTGTATGTTTTTCTATTCACATCAGATCCCAAATGACAAATTTTGTGCCACAGTCTTGTTTGGCATTGCATCTTTATTTTAAATTCTTAATGGGCAAAGAAGGACTTTACAGAAAGCACAATAGAAAAGGCAACATAAATACTCCTTATTCTTGGGTGAATCAAACACTGGAGCTGGAGGGTATTTGGGCATTTGAAACCTCCCTGTATTCAAATGGTTTAACAAGGGGATGAGGGATTCACTATATATTTGTATTTTGCCAAAAGTTATGTACAGAAAATTACTTTTTTACCAGTTTACAAAAGGTATGTAAGAACCACTTAGTAGAAGCCTACTAAATGTTATTTTCTTTCTGAAAGCCTTTTATTTTCTAGCTGAATCCCAATATTACTATTAACAGGCTATTGTGCTGTTCAACATGAAATATAAGTAATTTTAAACTATTTATGTCAATAGATAATACTCTGGTCAGCTCATGTTACAGTGTAATAAAAAAATCACCTGGATATTTACATGGAACTCATTTTAATAAATATATTATTTAGTAACATATATTTTACCTTAATCTTGTACTGAGCATGAAACTCTATTGGCAGCACAGTTTAGCATTTATGATATGCAACTTTCTGAAATTAATCACTGTTATTTGTATTTTTTTAAACATCTTTGTGGGGGGTGAATAACATTTGTCACTTGAAATACTGTATTGTTGTCATTCTCCTGGGCTCTATTCAGTCATGCTGTACGTGGCATGCCATTTAAACAATTATCTTCTGATTTTAGAGACAGAAGGAGACTATATCATAATAAAACCTTTTTCCAGATAAGATTTTCCTATGCCTGTTACTCCAGAACACGGAGTTGGAGTTTTGACAGGGTATATGTACAAATACCTCATACTGAAACTCCTATGGCTTAGCTACCCATTTGCTGTGCTGTCACCGCCCAGTTCAGCACAGCTTCCAAACTGAGCTTTTCTACTGTCTCACAGCAAAAGAGGTGCCAACAGGGTTGTCCTTGCAATCTACAGTAGTGTGAATTTGTTTACATTAGGTGTGTAGGCAGGGAGCTGCCTCTAGGGTACTAGTGAGGTGTTCAGTGGTGCTTGGGAGAAAGGTATCAGTCACATAATTCCTAGCAGTTGTGACAAGGAAAATGACTGTGTTTTAATTTTATGGTACCGATTTGTTTCACAACAAACAGACAAAGCTCAGGACGGTTCTGTTTGCATGGGTAGTGCAGTTTTCCCTCTCTTGTTTCCTTTCCTCTTTTGCAGCACTAGAGAATGATAAGGGTTATATAATTACAGCAAGTGGGATGGTACCTCCTTAGTTGCTTCTTGTCTTGTTTCAGAAGCCATAGCAGTGACAGAGAGGATGACTTTGCTTGTTTTCTATCTACCAGAAGTAACTCGCTCCAGCATGCCCAAATGGCCTCTTCATAGAATCTGTGTTTAAGAGCAAAGAAGACAAAGTTATTTGTGATTCTGCAGAAATTGCTAAGTATGGACCCTCAGTAATACTACTGTAGCAGAATGCAGACTTCTGGCTTCACAAAACAAAATTGTTATTAGAAACATTCAAAAGTAAGTACTGCCAACAGGTACTAAGTAAGGGTTGGAATAAAGGTGTTCCTGGATTTTAAGATCTTGGTTAAAGTTTCCAGGCTCAGACAGCACCAGTGAGAGATGTATGCCCCTTAAATATCAAGATCTGCATGTGACATGTGGTAGCAGCAGTGCTCTGCAAGTAGGTGAGGGTGGGAGCAACAATAATATTCTTCTGCAAAAATTAAAAAGCTGCAAAAAGCTGCAAGTGTCCAGTGTGGAGAACTTGACTTTTTTCCTGTTGAACAAACAACTACCCATCCAGGAGTCAGATTCTTCTTCTCCTGAAGCCATGGTAGTACCAGTGAATTTACTGGCATGAAAACCAAAAAAGAAAACACCAAAGAAAACTACAGTAAACTTAGTGTAAATTTGAGGTTGTAATGTGGTGGGTGACAAATCTTTGCCACAGTATTGGCCAAATTTTTTGTTCTGTAATTAATATGAAATTTTATTTTTTTTCTTACAACTTTATTCTAAAGCTTTAACCCACAAAAAGTAGAGTTGTTCCAAGTGAAGTGCATTACTAACAGATGTTGTGAAACATGTCTGCAGGCACTTCTCCCTGCTATTCAGACCTTCACATGAGATCAGCTATATTCACTTAATATGGTCAGATTTTGGCATGAAATATAGGGGATTTTTAAGAAGTCAGATATATTCTTCCTTGAGACTTAAAAAGACCAGAGTTCTTCAACATAAAGGGGGAAAAAAAAAGGTTCCTGGATAGAGATATCTAGGAATTCCAAATCTGCAATTGAGATTTGATCACTGGGGCTAGAGGCTGAAGCAGTTGTGAGAAATCTTAGCTCTTTCAAAGTGTTGTGGACCCAACAGTTGGCGTGGTAGACAGAGTATATTCAAAATCTGGAAGGCATCTGACAGCACATCATGTAAACTACAGCAGCTAAACTGAGAATAAGTGATATTCATATCATTTACAGCGTTCCCATGTAAAGTAAGATGATTCTCTTCTGAGAACTTAATAAGATGTATTTTTAAATAAACAATACAATAAAACCATGTGTAAACATGATGTTGCTGCCTTCATCTAAAAAGGCGGGTCAAAAAGTGGTGATAATGGCCAGTAAAGATTGAATCCATAAGCTTGCATCAAACTCTTTCAAGTAGCTGTTTTTGCTTATAATTTGCTTTGATCTGGCTAGCAAAAATTAAATACTTGTGACTTCAACTGTGACTTTTTTTTCCCCTGAACTTTTTCCCCTATTAGAAGTCTTAATTTAGTCTGTGCCCTCTTTCCTGACCCATTTTATTATGTCTGGTATTAAAACAGTTATTCACAGTTGCCATCTGTATTGCAGATCTCTAAATGTGCTCAATACAATTCGTCTGTCACTTACCTTGGAAGTACATTAAAAAAAGAAAAAAGTTGGGGAAGAAAATTTGGCTTAAATGGAATCTCTTCAAGGTTGCTTATTGCTCAGTCAGTGAGAACAGAAAAATATAATATACATTATATAGGTTAGGAGAATTAACCAAATCTCTGACAGAAGCAGCAAGAAGTGAGGAGGTAGAACTGCATGGGGTCCGGGAAAGGAAAAACTTTTAAAGCGATAAAAGGAGCTTTGGCATCAGTGCCTGAGGTGCTGTTCAAGGCACGAACCCCACTCAAACACGAACAAGTGCCAGAGCAGAATTACCGTTTATTCAAACTACCAAGGTTTAAATACCACACCTGAACATGTCACGTGACCCTCTAACCAATGACAATCAAATATTGTCTGAGAACCCGGGAGACCACAACTCCCATGGTTCATTGCTACATTCTTCCTGCCACATCTCCCCCTTCTTTTTATTAACAAGTTGAGAAACAATACATTTTTAACATTCTTATTATAACCAATCTTATTTCAACTAATTATAAAAAACAGGGCCTATCGTCACAAGGCCTTTATTGAACTGTTTACAACTTTATTGGTTCGTGAAATATTCAAACAATCTCAAATTACCCAGGGTTTGTAGGTGTGGATAACCTTTTATCTGAGGGTGACTTTGTGTAATGGCATCATTTTTATTAAAAAGGGAAATGTGTTGGGTTGTAGATTTTGTGTCTGACGTGCTGTTGTTTGAAGTAGTGTTTAAGATGTCTTGCTATAAAGTGTACTTGCGTTCACACACACATACATGCGTCCACTCAACTTTCTCATTCATACTCCGGTGGCCACCGTTTCATTCTCTCCTTACACATGCACTCTTAAACCCTTATTGTGTTTGACTCATGGAGGTTTGGTTCTGTATTGGTTACTGTTTATATGTTTCTTTTGCTTCTGTATTGGTTACTGTTTATGTGTTTCTTTTGGTTCTGCATTGGTTACTGTTTATATGTTTCTTTTGGTTCTGTTGTATCATTTATTGCTTCTTTGTGATTATCCCTGTTTTAAGGAAATGTTAATGTAGATTTACACACATAGGGAACAGACCCATATCTCTTTCCCCCCTTTTTTTTCTTTTTTCTTTTTTTTTTTTTTTTTTTTTTTTTTTTTTTTTTTTTTTGAGGAGACACCACTCTCTTTAATTATCTGCCTTAAATCCTTGATCACCTCGTATGATAAAGCTTGGTACTGGGGGCCTTGCCGGGGTCGATGTATAACAGGGCATGCATTTACCACTTTCCAATCACCCACACGAGATGCTTCCTCCCTGCATTTATCCCATAAACCTATGGAGGGACCTCTACCCAATCCTGAAGCTGTTTCTCCTTGTGTGTCCTCTATAGACTCGCTGTCCATTTGTCCATCATAGTCATTCTCCTCCCTTCCCGGCAAAACGCCTGAACCTGGGGGTGGTGGCTTCACTTCCGGCACATGGCAGGGGCAACATGGCGGTGCCTCCGGTGCCACTCTCCTTCTGCACGTTGACTGTGCAACCGCCGTGTAACGGTCACCCCGTAACGGTCCAGGGGTAGACGCTGCTCTGTAACAGTCCTCGGCTCCAGCAGCACTACTTGCTGCTCTGTATGGTATGGTCTCAACTGCAGCCATGGGCGCTGGCATAAAGCCAGCATCCCCCCCTGCTGCCATGCTCATGCTACCAGCCCCCAAGCCATGCTCCTTCACACCACACGCTGCCACTGCACTGTTCCCCCCAAGGGCTCCTCCTCCCCCCCATCCCCCCTGACCAACGTGCATTCTCCCCCTGCCCCACTCGGTCGAAGGGGGGGCTGGGGTTGAAGGGGGGGGTTTGAGGGGAAAAGAGTGAGGGGGGGGGAAGTCCACTCTCCTGGGTGCATTTGCCTTTCTGTAGTGCTTATTCAAGGCTATCATAATGTCCTTCCATGTAGCCAAATTCTTGAGGGCGTCTGTTTCTCCCTCACTGGCTTTTTCAATAATTTTGTTCCCTATTTTCCTCCAAGATGACACTTGACAAGGTCCAGTCAGAGGTAGTGCAGGTTCATGCAACGAAATCCAATATAACAAGTCCCATAACTTACTTTCTTCTATGGTTATGCTCTGTTCTTGTAAAAGTTGAGAGATAGCTTCAGCTGTTTGTTTGATTTTTGGAGTATTTCCCTCCTGACGGGTAAACCACCCTCCCATATTCGCCAATTTTTGGTTACCTCTGTGCTGAAGCTCTGTTGTCCTTTCTTCTGGTCCTTTTTTCTTCCTTTTTTGTTCCTTTTTGCAGAGGTAACCCAGCGTGCTGAATTCTTTCTTTTCTTCCTTTTGGTTTTGGCGATATGGACACCCCCGGACAGGTTCCCCAGAGCTTCTGCTCCTGGTTGCTGGTAACCTGCTGAAGTCCCTTATCGGACGGCCATTTGAGGTGCTGTTCAAGGCACGAACCCCACTCAGACACGAACAGGTGCCAGAGCAGAATTACCGTTTATTCAAACTGCCAAGGTTTAAATACCACACCTGAACATGTCACGTGACCCTCTAACCAATGACAATCAAATATTGTCTGAGAACCCGGGAGACCACAACTCCCATGGTTCATTGCTACATTCTTCCTGCCACAAGTGCCCACTCTTGTGCTCCTGGATTGTGCAGAACCCTTCAATTTATACATGCATGAATGGAAAGGAGCAGCCAGTGGAGTAACAACACAAAAGTTAGGACCTCACCAGAGACCTGTTCCATACTACTGCAAGCAATAGATACAGTTGAAGCAGGAGCACCAGCCTGTCTGTATTAAATCAGGAGCAGTGGCCACCATATCGGAAAGAAGCCACCCCTCTTATTCTGGGACACAAATGTTACAGTTTACGTCCCACATGAGGTGGAAATACTGTTGAAACAGTATGAAACACAAGCATCAAGCAGCCTTTGGGGGTCAGGCTGAGGTAAGAATCCTGAAGTGTGATGTTATTTGTGCCAAAATCAGCATTTTAACTAATGATGTTGCTCCTTAGTAGGGGAAGGAGTTAAGAGGAGACAAAAGTTAGTGTGTTCGCTCTGACATTGACAAAAAGAATTACATAGAGAGAATGGTGATGCAGCTACATTATTGATGATTCTTTGATCTATGATCAATTTTTATAGAATACTGTTGACCTGCACTACACTATTTTTTGTTGTGTCCAATAATTGAGAGCTACAACATTTGAAAAAACCTTACCCTCTATTATTTCCTGTTCTTTCTTTTCTTATGCTTAACCTGTTCTCTTTGTTAGTTTTTATTAAAAGCTTGTTTTGTCCATGGGAGTTCTGTATTAGTTATTTCTAATGTTTTAAGTCAGATTATAAATAAACAATTAACACCAAAAGAATAAAAGTTTGAATTAGAGTAGAGCTGGGGAGCTTGCCAGCAGCCTAATTTTTTTTTTCAGTAGGTTGTGGAGGGAATTAAATTCCTAAAAATTTATATGGTATTCTCTTTTCAAATGCCATGCATGACATTTGAGCCTCAATGAAAGAGAAATGAAGAGGATGTAGAAAGATAACCTTTGTTTATGTTACCTTTAGTATTTCTGAAGGTAGAAGAAAAAGAATTGTAACCTCTCTTTCAGTGGTGTGTAGTCTAGGGGCCACATTTAGCCCCTTACTCCATTTTAAAAACAAGATTTGTATCATCTTCCTTTACATCTTTCTCCCAATAAGCATACAAGCTGAAATTTGAGAATAAATTCCCTAGGAAATAATGCAGTAGGAATGTGTTTGATTCTGCAGCCCTAATAACTAAGGAAAAACTGTTGCCTGAGTTAGAAATGGAAAAATTGTAGAATTGGCAGATATAATCTTTAGTTTTTGGATGGATGAAACAAAAATTCTAAGCAGAAAATTAATTTTGTTTCTAATATTGAAATGTTTATTACAGCATCTCTTCATAATTAGTGAAAGTTATTTGCAGTGTTATATCCAGAAGTAGGCCTTTTATATGCATGTGAATCTAGAGAGAAATACATACATGACTTGTTTTAATTTTAATTATTAGGCTAGCTTTTAGGTTGAGAAATGTAGCAGACGCTTACTCTTAATGGTTTGAACACAGAAGTGAATGGCTGGTGCATGGATAAGTGGAATGCACTTACACAAACTAGCAACAGTGTGGGAAAACTGAAGACAGTATCTCCTCACAAGTCTATTGTCTCCCACGCTTAGTTATGTCACTTCAGTGAAGCTTCATCTCAGAAAATTCTGAATAAAGCTTTCTGCTCAGTTCAGTTAGGTATACATAAATATTTGTATGTTTGAGTGCCTAAATTACAAGGAGAACTAAAGAAAAATCCACTTTACTGGGAATTTTTCTTATCTTCCTGTTTCTCTATGATGTGTTTTTCATTTTGAACAAATGCAGCAAGTGTTCAATAGATGAACATTAAGGCTTTCTATTTCCCTCTTTGGAGGAAGGAAAGAGCTGCTCTATTTTGTAATGTAAATAAGCTAGAAATAATAGCCCTGTCTTGCTCTCCTAAGTGCAAGTGCACTCAAATATTCTTTTGCCATATCACTAGTATCAAGAACCACATAATTTTTTTAATCACAATAATTAAGCTACTCATTTTGAAATCAATATTTTTTATTTTCTGAAATAGTATCTAACTCCCCTTTTTTCCTACTAAAAAGGTATTCAAACCTGAATCTCAAAATGTGTAGTTTATTCAATGCGTTCTCCACAAATTGTTACCACATTCATTGTTAATGTTATGTGAATTTAAAATAACCTGCTAAACCAAATTTCTATTTTTCCATCTTGGCCTGCATTTTGCATGTAGATAGAATAATTCCAGGAATTGCAAGCACAGTGCCATTAGTGGCAAACTGTGTTTTGGTCTTCTCTTTCGGGTAGTACTACTTTTAAATTCTTCCTTTTATGTCAGTGTGCTTCTTTTTAGAGGAATGCATTCTACCACCCATTACTTATTCTGTCATTCAAAGGGAAACCAAGACTTTGTAACAGTCTGAGACAAATATTAAATAAAACTTGCCTTTTTTAAAAATCTGTCTTTTTATAAAACAGTAACTCTCTCAATGTTAAGAGGACTGCAGAAAACTGTGAAACCACATGCTGGAGGTGAGAGCTCTTTAAAGACCATTGTTTCTAGGACTGACTAATTTGAGAACCACAGAACAATAAAAGGACAAATGCAGATCTGGAATACTGATGTGATCCTTGACTGTAACTACATGTCTAATAATTCTACAGTTCTTTAGGTAGTGATACTGTGTGAAAGTGTAGAAAATGTTCATAACATTTCAACACCCAAAGTCCTCAAGGATCCTTAAAAATCTAAATACAAAATCACATTGTCAATTTTTCAATGTCCTTACGCATACCTCTGACTATTTCTTAAATATGCATTGAGAATTGTAGAAGGCATATTTTCCATGAGTTCTCAGGAGCAAACTTTAATGAAAATTGGTTCATGTTTATTTTATATACAGGCATGGTGAAAAGGGAGCAACATGCTCACTTCTTAGGTGAAAACATCTTTGTTACTTTATTTGCATTTTACCCTTGTAAATGCATATTTCTTGTAATAAAGACATCTCACTGTGCCTGGAGAATAGTGATTGCTCTTCTAAAGCTAACTAGATGTTATTCTATCACTTTCTAGACTTGACTAACTGCCAGAATATTTTCCTGTTTTTCTCCATTCCCCCAGCTGGGATCTGTTAGGTGTTGGTTATAAAGGAAAACAGAAAAGTTGCTAGTATTGTTTCCATCTGGATATTTAAATTAACCAACCTGTGTTGAGAAAAATGATACTTTTACTTTTGAGAGTTAGGAGGAAAGGAAATGTGAACTTTTCATCTGGTAACAGAAGTTTAGGACCCTATGCATCATATTTGTCCTCAGGACAATAGCAGTCTAACAAGACAGTTGGCAAGGAGACTAATAAATTGCATGGAAGTGTAGCCCCAGGCAAGAATGGATGGATACAAACTTGTCTCCCATGTATATCTCTTTGCTATTCTTGTTAGTAAGCAGCATTGTTTTCCATGGTTCTTCTGGGAAGAAAGCAGAATTTTGAATTGTATGTTAACACAGCTCCCCAAAGAGTCATGGACTGGAGGAACATTGCTCATCCATTGGTTTTTTACTATGCCTTTTGTTCAACTACAGGACAGATATTTAGGATTTGTAAGTTTTGAAGATTTAATTCATAACTGCACTTAAACCACAATTCTTTAGGTTCATCAATCACTTCATAAAATGTTTTAAGCTGTGGATCTTTTGAATCTACTTATCCCAATATTTCTAACAGTTGCTTCACTCTTTAGCAGGAAATGCACTGTTACCTGAAGTTTTGAAAAAATAAGTATTTTCCTGAAAGCTGCACCCCAAACACATTTCCCCTACTTCCTATAGAAATGAGAATATAATAATGTAAAACCTATCCTTCATCAAGATTCCCCTGGACTATGATGTTAGAAGCAAAAGCCACATTTTTTTTCAATTCAATTCCAATGCGTACACACACACACACACACACACACATTTGTATACTTGTGTATATAAATATCTTTATGCACACCTCTCTGTGTACTGTATCTCTATAACCCTTCAGATGTAAAACTTTGATTCCTGTCAAAACACTTGAAAAGATTCATTATTTTCTTTCTAAACATTACTGTGGTTTGACCTTGGCCTATCAGTTCTTAAACAGATTTGACTTCAATGCTCAGAAAATAGATCTCTGCCAAAACCACATTCTAGAATGTAACTGACAGCTGCTTTCTTTCCAAATCTTGCCTATTAAAGAACTCATGATAAAAACAAACAAATTTAAACCTAAAATGTGAGAGAAATTTACTTATCTTGCCAGAAAATTGGAGATTATTAATAAAGTGTAAAGTGAAGAGATTGACTCTACTCAGTAGAGACAATATATTTTTTTACATACAAGGTGTTAGTTACTAAATTTATTATCTCACCTGACTTTAGAGTTGTGGTCCATCTGCAATGAGTCCTTGTGCTGGAAGAGCCAAGCTAGTTGTGTTTGTCTACTATGACTAGTTTGTTTTGAATGGCACTATTTTGGTGTGTTTTCTTATGGTTTTGGGGAGTTTTTATTGTTGTTGTTTGGGCGTTTTTTTGATTGGTTTGTGTTTCATTTTGTTTTAATTTCATTAAGGCAAGGTTTTTGTTCAGAGCCCCTATACTCTATACTCCTAAAGAAGTCTGCCAGTCTCATGACGGTCTACCAAACTTCCCAAACTTTGCATTGCAAAAAGAATAAATGGCCTGAAAGTGCCTTTCCCATTTCCAATATCCTTACACTTGCATAAGAAGAATTAGGTTTTTTTGCTTGCTTGGACACTTTCAATTTTCTCCAGTGTCCTTCCCCATCCAGAACCAAGGAATACTATGCAGATAAAAGTAAGAAAAATCCTCAGAGCGGTCAGGGAAAATAACCTTCTGGCATCAGAAGAAGCATGACCTTGTTTACTCCCACCTATTCTTGCTTTTCCCCTTATTTTGAGAGAAAAGTATTTTTACTCAGTGATTAAATGATTTTTTTTTAATGTGGTACTTCATAATGAAATTGATTTTAAAAATGGGGTCAAAGACATGTCTATTCTGCTTGGAGATGGTCTAGCACCAACTGTGCTGCTTCTAGGTCTGAGAGCCTGTATGGGTGCAGGGAGAGTGATTCTGGGTCATGAGTTGATATTTTCTCTAGACACAATATGATGGAAATATGTCCACAGTTTGATGTGGATATTACAGCTGGATAAGTGAAATTCAAACATTGTTCCCTTTCACAGCACAGATGTGGTATAGGACTTACTTTGAAAGCAGTATAGTAACTGAATGCCATCTTGCCCAGTCCTGTCCCAGTGACTAAGCACGCATTTGTCAGTAGAATTAAGCTATATGCTGTTTGAAAGTAGGATTTAAGTTTTCACTTTTGTAGTTGCTTTATGAGAATACTATCTATAGCTCAAGTAACAAACTTTAGAATCAAAGCTTGAGACAAACACTAATCTTTAAAAGTGTGGGATGACCTCTGGACCAACATTTGGAACCTAGAGTCAGTGTACATTTTAAAGCACATCACATATTGCAAACACGTTAAAACCACAGATAAAAACATGAATAAATCCTAAATTGCAACCCTAAACATTTTCAAATAGCTTCAGCTTCGCTCTTCTAATACTGTCATACTTTTTTTATCTCTATTTTCCACAAGTGCATAGAAGACTGCTTCTCTTCATGCCTAAAAAGGCTTCAGTTTGGTTGGACTGAGTATTGTAGTTCATGCTTAAAAAGAGTCACTATCCAGAAAAAAGTTATTTTCTTTCCTTGCAACTTTCTGCATCACAGACCTTGGCACAGTAGTCATTACTAGAGGATACTGGTCGTTTAAGAGAGAAAGAGGAGCCTCTACTTTCTCTGCTCACACAGTTGCCATGCTTAACATGTTTGTACAGGACTGTGAGAGATCCAATTCAGCTTCATTCTCCACCTGAGGTGAATATCTTGTGATAATACCTTCCATTGGGTTGATTGTAGTGATTTTTATGTAACACAGCTTACATAATTTCTTTACTATTAAGAGAAAAGGGGAAAACTGAGTAGAAAAATGGGAGATTAGGATATCGTGGTCTTGGGCAAATAACTGGGTGGGAGAATCCTGTCTTCCATTTACTACTTCAAGGTTTATTCAAAAATGTTACTCTAAAAAGGTCACTTAACTTTAAACTCTGCTCTTGTACTAATTTGGACTCTTTTCTCTATTCTACTCTAGTAACAAAGCTCTTAATCACAAAATACATCATGTGAGTTCTGCTTTCATACAGCCAAGCTAAAAAAAAGAGATTCATTATCATCACCACTTCCCTCTTTTTCTCCCCAACCCCACACTTTTTAATGAGCCTTTAACCCTGCTGTAAAACATGTGGTCTAGCTCTGTTTTATAATTATGACTTAGGGATTTTCTTTTGATGCTTTTATCAGTGTTGCTGGCAAATTTTTTTACTCATGTCTTTTAGTCCAACTTGAAATTAATGAATAGTTCCAGAGTAAAAATCCATTTAACCTGTGCAGAAGCAGCCTAGCAATCTCAGGAAGTATTCCTCTGAGAAAACAGAAATGTTTTCCTCCTCTGTGTCTCAAGAGGAACACTGCATATACTTCAGTAAATGGTAGTTCTTTCATCTCTTTCCAAGCACCAAATAGCATTACCACCAGAGCAGCGTTCTTAGGATTGTAGGGCTTGGGTTTGGTGGGTTTTTTTGATGTTTGTCTGTGGGTTTGTTTTTTTTGTTTGTCTGTTTTATTTAGGTTTTTTTGTTTGGTTGGTTTATTTCATAAGATCACCAGCAGGATGTGAATGGCTGTTCTAGTGCCTTTTGCTGTCCCAGAAGAGGCCCTGGCTAATGCAGAAACAACAGCAAAGCCCAGGAGGTAAGACAATGCTGTGGGTCTGGCAACAGATGAAGCTGAGGCTGAGTGGTCAGTGGGTCTCAGCTGTGCATCAAATGCCATCACCACCCTGAAGTGAGAGCCAGTCATGTCTCCCTGGGCAATATTTACTGGGAAAGGAAATTGCTTAAACTGTTACTTTATGTTCAAGGGAAAAGGACAGTTTATATGTTCTATGTAAACAACAGGTTTACATAGTTCTCCAAGTACAGGACTTTGATCAGTGGTGTTTTCTGTGAATAGTGAGAACCCAGAGAATTTTGCTTGGGACAAGAAGGGTCGGCAATATACCTGTAGGCTGTGACAAGGTAATTAGCTATTTAAAAACAAGAAAAAAAGGAAAAGTGATCCATCTGACAAAAACTGTAAGAGAACAGTGATATTTTAAAGGTAAGGAATTCAAGTTGAATGGAAGATCCAAGCCGAGGCATTTTAATAGTGAGATACAGTGTTTTGCAGCTTGCGTAGTTTGAGTGGGTGTCTGTGGAAATTTGCTGATCTAGGGAATTCGTTGTAGCTAAGTTTCCTTGCGTCTTAGATGTCCTAAGACCACCCCTGCAGCGCACCAGCCCCATCCCTAAAAACAACCTTGCCACATACAGACAATTCAGTAGTTTTTGGTTTTCCTTAGTGCTTGAGTAACTCATAATGGCCTTTTCTTGCAGTATTCATCACGAAGGGTGTGAAGCAGAAGAACATATTAGAGACAATGCTTGACTAGCAGATAGTGCTGGAAATTAAGGAGCATCTTGAGGAAAGCTTCAGGGTAGTGGTAGGATGCCAGGTAGCCGTGATCTGTTCTACCATATAGGAATATGATAATATTTAAACATTTACATTTTGGAGGGATCTGCTTTGGACAACAATAATCTTGATGTTCCTACAGTAGTAATTGTCATTCTCCTAAAAAAAAAAGAGCTCAAAGGGAGAGATAAAACATATTTAAATGTTATTGTCATCTCTCTGCACCTCTATACTGAGATGAGTTAAAGTAGTGGAAGGAAAATTAATAATAAAAGTTGAGCCTTGCAAAGCTGAGATGAGAGATGTATCTTTCAGGGAACAGTAGTGGATGTTTCTTTAGGCCTTGCTTCTTTACTGAGTCTCAGTGTTCAACAGCATCTTAGTTATATTAGCAGTCTGAGGATATGGGACAGAAAAATAACCATATTGTGTAAAGATTGTACTGCTGATAGAATTTTTTTCTGGCTACTTTTCTAGGCAAACTGATGAGGGAAGAGACCAAATTCTGGTATAGTAACTTTTAGGCATCACCTTTCAGCTGAAAGGGTGTAAAACCAAGATGTCTTTCCCTATGAATGTTGGGCCCTGCTTGTGTCATTACTTATTTCTTTCAGTGTTTACAACAGAATTTAACCATTGCTATATCTGTTTAATGTTCATGTTTGGATGGTAAACAGATTCACAGGCCAATTGTGTGGATTAGTTAATTTCTAAACACCCTTGATGAACTCTCTTTAGAATTCCATTTAACAGAACCATAATTACTTAGCTTCTGCACCTCGCAGGCTGCTGAGGCTCTGAAATAAGCCAAGGACATAGGAAGAGCTAAGAGGTTTTATTCCTCTTAAAGTAGTACTTTGCAGTTTTTCAATGAGACAATTTCTGAGCAGAAAAAAAAAATTATTTTTAGCCATGGCTTATTGCTGTGAAGAAAAAATATGGCATTTAGCTTAAAGGAGAGCAAGGACCCTGTCACTTGAATAGAAAATGAAAGACACATAATAATTGCCTTGCTGTCTTACTGTGGCATAACGCTCAAGTTTTCTTATCTGAAAGATGGGGATGGCAACACGTTTCCTTTCTTTAGTGATATTTTAAGAGCTGAAAATAAATAACTTGGATGTAGACTCTTTGGTTGGTAAAATTTTCTTATGAGCACATTGTTGTTTTGCTCAAGATCTTGGTCACAACACGTAAAAAAGGAGCTTCCAATTTATCACCACCAAACCCTTTGGAAGGGATGTCATAATCAGTTGGAATGCTTTTATGCCACATACTCTCCTTCGACACTGTTCATAGAGTGTCATCATCCAGGATGGAAGTCAGTGTTTTTGCTGATGATAGTACTAGATCTTGAGAAAGAAGATGCCATTTCATATGATCTTAATGGTCTTGAGTCAAACACAGACTTTCAAAAACACTCAGGCATTTCTATAATTTTATTATAGAAAACTGGATACTTTTAAAAGTCGTATTAACAAATTCTACTTGAACCTATACAGTTTAGATCACCGTGACGTCTTAAAAGGGAGGCTGTTTTAAACTTTCATTTTTATTGAGAAAAACACAAAGAAACTATTAAAATGGTAGGACTGCATAACAAGCTTTATGTCTTGTAATCAATGACTATTCACACATCTGAAGGAACAACCACAGAAAAGCCCCAAGGAGCCAACTATACATACCTACCCACCCCACCTCCCTCCAACCCCCCAAGTTTAAATAGATCAACTACTGGTTCGTTGACTTAATCTGATCTGATTTGCTTTTGCACTAATGTTACTTCAGAAAGAAGATCTCTTCTTTTGTGAAGAGATCAGTGTAAATGACAGCCATATGTAAAAAGACTCAGCACCTGAGCTTAGTCTCCTTT
Organism: Manacus candei; assembly: GCF_025592945.1. Classification (NCBI taxonomy): domain Eukaryota; kingdom Metazoa; phylum Chordata; class Aves; order Passeriformes; family Pipridae; genus Manacus; species Manacus candei. Next base: position 36,927,256 of record NW_026138076.1, on the reverse strand, counting down.
GCGGCAGTAGAAATTGGAAGCATCTCTATGAAGTTGAATATTCCTCATTCTCTGTTACTTTAAGGCCCACATCAAGGACATTTTATCAGTTTCTAAAGCAGTTTAACGGGGATTGGTTGCTGTCAGTATGGATAGATTTGTAAGGAAGAAGAATGTAAACATCAGAGAACATAGAATTATTTTGTCTTCTGCTATATGATTAAAAATATTTTAACTATATTTTTTAAAAGTGGGATTATTAAAACCGACTACATTGTTACAAAATAGATTACACCAAGGCCTTAGACTACACTGTAAGAGCATATTTGCAAAGCAAATGCAAACAATAAATGATAAATGTGAATCATCTATAGTCAATTTAAAAAGATCCAGAAAATTATTTGTATTCGTTGAAATGGTTACAAAATTTTTTCTCTTGTTTTTTTTTTATTTTGAATATAATTTTTAATGTAATGCATTAAATATAATACATAATTCATTGTGTATTATGTTTATAGTTCTTTTGGTGTGGCATTTGCCTTCTTTGTTTATAAAAGTGTCTGGAAAGGGAAAACGAGGATGCAGGGAAATTACTGTCTGGAGAGAAAAATGAACCACAAAGCAAAAAATCACTCACAGTATCTTCACTGCAAGAAAAAGGTAGGAGGGAGTTATTTCAATAATTCTGACTAGCTCCTGCTCTTACAAATAAACCCATAAACTATACTTTTATGCACATACTTTGTCATTAAATATTTCATTGTGAACATGTCATTATTCCTTTCCCTAACATGAAAAACAGAAAGTCAAAATGGAAAGCGCACTTGTAGCTTAAATTATTATGTATTATCTTGATTCACTTCTACCTTTGCAATGGCAATGCGACCCTATGAGGAATCTTCCTTGACACAGAAGGTATGCTTGTGCCCATATTAATGAATAAATTTCTTGTAAACTATGGAGAACTGGGTCTTCATCTTGAAAAAAAACACACGCATATGACTTCTAATTGTTATTCTGACATGCAGATACAATTCTGTAATATCTACTTAAATGGCAGTATCTCAGTGGACAGTTTTGGTCCAGTTCAACAACTCTCCCAAAACAGTAGGAGATCATTTTTCCTCTAAGTCTAAAAAGACTAAATGACATAAAAAACTCCACTGTATAAAGATGCAAGAATAAAAATGAGATTCAGTCTGTTTTATCTTTATTTGATCTTTGCTTCTTTAAAATTTTAGTTGGCAACTTCATTATTAATAGACTGGCTCAGAGCTTTACACCTTATTAATGCCTGGTTAACGCCATTTAAAATATGATTTTTTTTTTGTTTCCTTGGAAGTCAATTTTAAGACTATAGTTTCACATACATTTAAATTGACATAAATTGCCCCTCTACCCAGAAGAGGGGGACAACCTCTGTGGGGGTTAGACCTGCACAAATAAATACATAAATCTCACTGGTTTAGTTTTGAGTGCAGATCATTTCCTACCCCATTTCATTAATGTGCAGAGGCAGAACTGAGCTGCTTCCTTAGGAGATGGTTTCATGGACAACACAACTCAGGTAAGTTTGGGAATTTTGCTTGAACTGTCACCATTCAACACAAATTTCTAATCACTGATTTTGATATTGCTGAAAGGGACACAAACTGCTACACAAATCACTTGAGTGAAAACCTATTCTCCCCCTTCCCATGCTCAGCTTGCCATATTTTTGCCACATAAAGATCAGAACTAGGATAATTTTTGACTCCTACATATGCGTGTCATTCTGCCCTAAGCTCCACATTAAACAGCTCAATTGGCTGAGCAGACAAATGGAGGGTATTATTGCCCTGCTACTTCTTTTTTTTTCTCTTGGATTTTCTTAGGGATTGCAAAAGGCATATTCTTGACACCCAGACATTTCACATCCTGATTTCAAGCCTTCACTTCAAAGCACAGAAGCTTTCCAGCATAGTGTAAAGCACTGTATTTTTGTCCTCTAAAAGTAGGCTGAACTATTTAAAATGAAACTTGAAGGAAAAAGAAATCAGCCTGAGGTAGATATGCAACATAGAAAATTTCAGTCTGAGCCAGTTAAATTTGTCTGCTGTTGTTTCTAGGCTAATTTAGGCCACAAAGGATGCAATCTGTGTATGGAAAATTAATTTAAGAAGAAACATAGATTTTTATAAATTCTCTATGTTCCTACATATCTTGAATTTAGTTTACTGAATGAAATTCTCTCTATGGGAAGTTTCCAGCAACATTAGCTAGGGCTGTTGTTATAGTTAGATCCTATACTGATCAGACAAGGTGTAATCCCAGTTCATAATGTGTGGGATTTGATAGCTGAGTGAGCCAGAGTTTCAAGCATTTAGCAGACTCAGCTAAAGTTTAACTTTCAGCGAAATTCAAGTCATTTGCTGAAAGATTTCAAAAATCCCACAGCAATTATCAAAATACAGGTTGATAATACGTTTGAATTTTTCAATTTCAGACCTCACTCTATTTTATTCAGAATTTCCAAGTTTATGTAAGGGCAGAAAACCTTTTTATTTGTTATTTTAAGTATGAAAATGTTTTATTCACCACCAGTGGTACAACATTCACAACAACAGCCTAATTTTGTGCAATTAGAAAGATATATTAATTGCTTATGTGTATATTAAGAAGTGAAAAGCTATTAGCAAAACTTCAGTCTGTTTCTTTATATCACAAAATTTACAAAATCTAATTGAAAAAAAGAACCATGGAAATGCTTTAGCCAAAGTAACAGAAGGAAATTTAGTGTTAAGCATTCAGCATTGAATACCTTAAGGGACTACTTAGCATTATCATATTGTACATGTTTAAACATGTTATGGTTCCCAGAGCAATTTTAATTAATTTTTTGTTGTATACAGGTTACGTTTCTGAACTACTGTACTTGTCATTGTTATGTCTTCATATGACCAAGCAAGACAATATTGAAGATTACTGAAGATCAGTGTGAAACAGGGGACTAAATTGAGGGGCCAGAACTAGCATTATCTATGAAATTATTACCATGTAGAATCATAAAATTATTAAGGAAGGAAAAGACCTCCAAGATCACTGAGTCCAACCTTTGACTGAACAACATCATGTCAACTAAACTGTAGCACTAAGTGCCAAGTCCAGTTTTTCTTGAACACTTTCAGGGATGTTGACTCTACCCCTTCCCTAGGCAGTCAGCTCCATTGCTTAACTACCTTTTCAGTGAAGAAATTCTTCCTGATGTCCAACCTCAACCTCCTCTGGTGCAGCTTGAGACCATTTGCTCTTGTCCTGTCACAAGTTGCCTGGGAGAAGAGACTGACTAAAACCTCCTTTCAGGTAGTTGGAGGGAGTGGTAAGATCTCCCCTGAGCCTCCTTTTCTCCAGGTTAAACAACCCCAGCTCCTTCAGCCACTCCTCGTAAGATTTGTGCTCCCTTCACCAGCTTCATTGCCCTCCTCTGGGCATGTTCCAGGATGTTAATATCTTTCTTGCAGTGAGGGGCCCAACCCTGAACACAGGATTCAAGGTTCGGCCTCACCACTGCCAGAGGGATAACCACTTCCCTAGTCCTGCTGGCCACACTGGTTCTGATATGAGCCAGGATGCCAGTGACTTTCTTGGCCATCTGGGGCTCACTGCTGGTTCATGTTCAGCCATATGTCAAACAACATTGGTAGCTCCTGAAGTCACACGAACTCATGATAATCTCCCTTTTTTCTTCCCACTGCTTCTATTTACATGGTGTTACATTTAGTCAAGGTATTGTATAGTATGAAATATACATTGTTTAGAATTGTTTGGGATCTATGGAAATACTGATTAAAAAAAAACTATCTCAAGAAAATCATTAAGCAAAGAAGCAGTTAGAATCCTTATCCTAATGTGCTTGTTTTCCCTAGAGTGGGTTCCAGTTTCATAAAGGACACTTTGATTGTGCTTGTTTTTAAATGATTTCAACCTCATATCTAGTTAAAAGAAAAGAAACTCATTAAATAAATCTCCAGAATTCAGTGTTCTAAAGAAAGCTTGAAAGTTTGAACCTTGAAAGCACATGAAAACATAGATATATGATGGGTAAGTAGTACCTGTATGTTGATATAGAAATATAGAGATATGTAATGAAAATTTTGCATAAATATATGTTCTAATATTTGAATGTTTATGTCCTTCAGAGTGATTAACAACTACTGGATTTTGCATAGAACATAACAGGTGTAGAAAATTAAAAATTAAAATGATGACTAATATTCTCTTCAGCTTCTATTTCTCTGGTAATTGGTAACTGTTTTCACTGGATTCCTTATGATTTACTTTCTAACAGCTTAACTGTTTAATTTGAAAACAATGCTCTTTTAAAGAATATTTTATATATCATTCTGTGCACCAAGTTTCTGAAAACGTGTTAAAAGAAAAATAATCTTTCTCTGTATGCAGGACTCATTGCAACTTTTTAACTTATTTTTAAAGGATCTAGAGGGACAGGTATTGAAATGTGCTTATTTTTGACTACAGTCTTAGGGGAGATGGACTTCACTGAGGCATCATTGCAATATATAGGATTCCTAGTAGACCTGCTCTAAAAGAATCTTCAAACATTTTAGTGGAATCAGAGGAAAAGAATTCTTAAGGTCTATCCCTGTCCTGATAAAATGTTCATTTTACAGCATTTTTCTGATTTTTCCAGATATGGGGATATGGGGATTACAGAGTTGGCCAATACTCAGCATATGACTTATTAGTGTCATATGGCTTATTAGTGCCCTCAGTTCACAAAGGGGTAAGCTGTCCTGCTCAAGTGCTTCTTCTAAGCAAAGAGGGGCAGGGACACATTCAGGTGGAAAGAGGTACTTCTGCCTATTTTTCCTGTTTGCTGTCAGTGACTAGGTGAGTTTCTACTCTTGGTATTTCTGAGGAAGTAGTACCTTTATCTGATCTTCACAGTAAAGCAAGCTGCAGTTATTCCAACGTAGATTGCTTTGGAAAGGTGCTAACTTTAACAGCTCATTTTAGAGATAACATGAGATGCTTCCTGCTCATTAAACAGTGGAAGACTTACTGAAATTAATAGTTGTAGTTACCTCTTCTGAAGCCATTATGTAAATTCAGTGAAAGGGATGCAATTTACTGATTATGACAAACTGACACTGTCCTAAGATGTGTTAAAAACTGTTCTTACTGTAAAAACTGCCCTAAATCTTGTAAGAAGCAATTTCCTTTTGCCTACTGAAATAACAATACTTGCAAATTGGTTTTATTGTAATGTAACTGTGTGTGTTATTTAAAGAGGTAAATAGCTACTGGTAAGGTAAGGAAAAATCTAAGCTGCAGAGCTAGGCAAAGTATAGTTGACATGAGGTTAAGAAATTGAGGTTTCTGTTATAAGTTATAATAGAGCTAATATAACAATTTAAATTTTGTTTTCTATTGCTATTTGTCCAGAGATAGATAGAGATGAGGGTATTAGTTTATCCTTAGAGTATCTGGTTTTGGGCTTTAGAAGCTTATTTTTCAGATGACAATAACTGGAGCAAAAGCTGAGCCCTCATCAGAAGGAGCTGTGCAGGAATGAGATAAAACTGGAGTAAGTTCACCACTGTTGTGAATCTCCTGAATGGGACGAAGAATTCAGTCCTTAAAGAGCTCATGCTTTGATTCCATTTATATACTTTTCTGTTCCTATCCATAAATATTTCAAACCTACCCAGTCACTAACTGTCCATCTTTATCATCTATTCAACATCAGCTCATACACATTAACCTCTTGGCTTGGAAAGTACAGAGCGGCTTTTTAACTTTGTAACAATGGGAAGTAATTGTGTAAAACTGGAGAGAGTGACTTCTCAGCAGGATTTCGTGGTGGAACTTCCAGTTGTTAGTAGCAGAGCTTTCAGTATGCTTTTAAGATCACAGCACTTGCCCTGCAGTCAACCTGTACACCGCAGAGTGTGCAGTGGGTTTGTTGCTGGCTTTACTGCCAGCAAGCTGACTGTGGTGATGGAGAGCGGAACCAGATTTGTGCCTCAATGTCTTTTTTTAGGTACCATGCTTATGTCTGAATTTTGGAAGTCAAAAATCATATTCTCTCCCTCCCTCCTTCCCTTTGAATTTCCTTGTTTTTCAGCTAACTCCAAATGTGTGCTACTGTTGCATGCACCTAGTTTCCTCTATGTCTTTGATCCTTTTATATTTGCTCCATTAAAGTTATCTTTAGATTTGTTTGTTTGTCTTTGACTCAGACATCAGTCAGCAGCACTGCCTTTGATGGCTGGATCCGTCTGACATTTGTGAAAATACAGTAATTTTTCCACAGGGAGGCACCAGTCTTCTGACTTGCTTTTCTAAATTAAACGGCCTCTTGCTGGGCAATGTTACAGAGGACGTGCAGCATTCTCTGGCTGCAGCGCTGGTTTCTGGGCTTATGAAAAAACAAAACCCACATTTGTTTTAGAAGCTCTGGACTTGTTGAAAAGAGGCATGCAAATTTCATTAGATGATTTTTCCTCCTCCTCTGATTTTCTTGAATGTTGAAGTCTTACTATGTTAGTAGCTAAGATTTAATGACTTTTGACAAATATTTCTTTGCCAGCAGACAGCTGTTCCAAGTGAATGTTATCCACTGACTTCAAGCCAGGGAGTTACTGAAAACTAAACAAGTAATTTGAATATTCTTTTATTGAAAATGGAGAGGAACCTTGACTGCTTTCTAATGTGCATATATGTCAGCTTGCATAGACATAACACATAGATGTATCAAAACTATATATTAGGGTTGGAAACAAAATGAACACCAAGCGTTTAAAAACCTAGTTGGTTTTTAAAAAAATCTCAGCATCAGTCCTTGTGTTCATGCTTCTCTAGTAGAGTAAGTTCTAAGTTCTGTTCTGCAATAAAATAATGTACTTAAAGTAATAACAAGAACATAAAAAAGACTGTTCTATCATAGTGTAATGATATCTCATTGCACTGTTTGCTTTTAAAACAATCATCTGCATTTTTGTGGTATGCAGATAAGTATTTTAAACAGTCAAAAAATTCTCCAATGTCTTCTGCTATTTTAGCTTGCTCTTTATAGTCCAGGAAAAAAAAAAAAAGCAGGGGGGAGTAGGGGAGGGATACATCAACTTTGGAAAATAAAATATCTTCTTGCTAAGTTTCAGGAACAGATAATTTCTCATTTACAAATCTATGCTTTAGGCGTAATTCAATAAAATATATAAAGCTTTTGTTGCCTTGTGAGATTTAGTAGTGCAGAAACTGGATATATTTTTATTGAACCTATCTTTCAGAAAATTACTGAGTAACAGCCATGAGGTTCTGTTTCCTCTTCAGAGCAGTGCTGCAGTTTTATTATAGTAACATCCAATTGTAATGCTCTGTTTAAGGCTGTTGAGACAATTTTGCTCTTTTCTCTCTATTCAGATGCTTTGTTACCAAGTCAAACAGAAGTCTGAAGTTTGTGATGAAAAGGGTTTTAAAAAAGATCTCTGATCATGAGCAAATGTTGATGTATTATAAAAATGACAGATTATTCATCTTTCTCTCCTCTTTTCTAATTTTAACATTGTAATTCATCCATCAATTTATATACACCTTGGGTTTCTGTCTTCACACATTAGTCTATGTCATTTACTCTTTGTTCTCAACAATTAAGGCATCATTTCAATTTTTTTCCATCTTCTTAAGTATATCTGTTTTTTAGGATTGAAGGGTTTGGTTGGGTTCTTTTGTTATGGTTTTCCTGTTTTTATTTTTCTGTTTTGGTTTGTTTTGGGGTTTTGTTTGGTTTGTTTATTTGTTTGGTTTTCCCTTTGTGTTTTTTTTCCTCTGAGTGTTTTGGTTTGGTTTGTTTGGGTTTTTTTTTTGGTGGTTGTTCTTGCTTTGGGCCGATGTTTTCCTTTCTTTTGTTTAGGTTTTTTGTTGGGCAGCGAGGAGATGAATAAGACCAGAATTTCTAGGTGTCTGAAGAACCTTCCTTAGGGAACTGAAGTTGCAACTGTGGGCAATAGAACTGTACTTGCTTCTGCTGGCATTTCTTTTTTGAGATGGGAAATATTTGCTCCTGTAAATTAATGGCGGTGATAGTAACTGGCTTTTTTTCATCAGGTTTAATCTGAAGAACATATCCAAATTGTGTTGTTTGGTTGTTCTGGTTTTGTGTTTGTTTTTTTCTTCTTCTTCTGTAAAATCCTTTTTTTTTCATTTTGATACACAGAAAGTTTGTCACGTGTTATAGAAATGGTGAAAAACACTTTTAGAGAAGACCAGTATTCCCTTGGGTATATTTATATCTTGGGGGAAAAAAGATGCAATAAGAACAATCATAGCAAGTCTGCTTGTATGAAAATTATACTCCTGGAATGTATTTGCAAAGAAAAAAAAAGCCAGAGATGTTTTTTCTAAGTCAAGCTTTAGCATACAAGAGTGAATGGTCAGGAGTTAAGACAGAAACAAAATGAGAAGTAACATAGAAATAAGAATATTTGTTATTATTGTAGTTTTAACACAGAATAATTTTATATTTTCTATTTTAAAATTGGTTTGGGTTTTGATTCATGTCAAATTGTTTTTCTTAAGATAAATACTGTGCCAATATTAGTTCTAGAACTTTATTTAAAAATTACACCTTTTTCAGTTATAATTCTGTTAATTTTACACACAATTTAGTGGACAACAGTAGGTCATTTAAAGGCAAGATTTTAAGCTGTTGTTACTTACCTCATAGTTTATTAAAAGGCAACATCGCTATTGTTATTTTTCAAAATCTCCGTGCACTGTTGCCTTGGGTGCCTCAGTGCAAGCTGACATTTTGCTGATATGTGTAAGTCTAGGTCTCCTTCTGGGAAGAACACTAAGATGAAAGAAATACAGTCTGACAGTGAAAATGAATGGTTATATAAAGATATTTCACAAAGCTGTGAAGAAAACCTGTCATATACTTGGCTAGTTTAATGGCATAGCTATTAGAAAATAACTAGTCTAAATCATGTACATTGGCCAGTTAGCCTGTCTAGAGACATCCTTATATACAAAGCAATTCCAAGTGAATATGGCTATGATCTCTCTGCTGAAAACAAAATCCTTGAACCAGTTCTCTTATCCAGCTGGAGAGGAATTTGTAATTTGCCCACATAAGTAGGCACACATGTTGATTTTGGAAATCTGCCTCCAATTAGCAGATGTTTAATATTCCAAATGTATTTGTTCAGGTATCCACAAGCAAGAAAGCTTCCACTGTTACTCTATATGAAAGGAAATTCTCATCCATAGGTTAATAATGGAAAGTGAACTAAAATACAAACAGATGCTGAAAGAGCAGCTAAAATCCTGAAAAGAAAGTCTTGCAGCTATGCGTAGATCATGAAGAATCTAGAAAACATGTCCTATTAGGAATGAGTGAGGGAGCTGGGTTTGTTAGTCTCGAGGAGGCTGATCACTCTCTACAATTACCTGAAAGGAGGTTTTTGTGAGGAGGAGCTGATCTCTTCTGCCATACCTACAGGGAGAGGACCAGAGGAAAAGGCCTTAAGCTGAGACAGGAGATTCCGATTGTATATTGGAAAAATTTTTTTCACTGTTAGGGTGGTCAGGCATTGAAATGGGTTGCCCAGGGAGGTGGTGGAGTTACCACCCCTGGAAGTGTTTAAGAGGGGTCTGGATCTGGTGCTGGGTGAGATGGTTTAGTGATTTAGGGGTTGCAGTGGTAGTGCTGGGTGGATGGTTGGACTTCATGATCTTAAAGGTCTCTTCCAGCCTTGGTAATTCTATGCTTCTATTTCACAGTCTTAATTAAAATAAATAAATAAATAAAAGTGTAGGATGGAAAAGAAGATGCTGAATACATTGTGCCTTCTCCTAGGGCAGAGGAAAACACAGCAAACTGTAGAGCCACTCTTATCTGTGCAGACCACTAGTGAAACAAGAGGAGAACAGTGAAACTGTGGGCTGTTATTACATAGGCTGAGCTTCTGCTACCCTGCCTCTTCCCAAGGCAGCATAGTGTGTTATTTCAAAGCTATTTTAAAATTACAGTACTGGATCACCTGCCAGGTAATATAGTAGCAATAGGTTTGTGTGCTCTTCATCTGTATTCCAGCAGAGGAATAATGCAAACTGTGTTAAAGATCCATGCTTTATGAACCAGACTTCAGCAGTTAAAAGCCAGGTTACACAGTTGCCAAAAGTTGAGAAAAAAAAAACCAACCACCAGAAATGTAACATAATATGCACTGTGTCATAGCATATTGCTTCACTATTTCGTCATGCATCTCCAGTTTAGAGGCTGCACTACTGTGCAAAACACTTCTGAAAAGAGGAAGGAGGATAATATAACCTTAAAGTGTCGATATTTTTAGGCCCAAACCAGTAATTGCTAATCACTGTATTTACATTAATACATTGGTGGAAGAGAGTTACATCCATTCTAATTATTTTAAATTCCATTAGTCATGAGAAAAATCTCAGATAACACTTTCATATAAATTAGCCATAGGTAAAATCTTTTGGTGTTGGTGAATTGTTTTATGGTAGAGTCTTCAGTGGCTCATTTAATTGTTTTTTCTAGGTTTTACCTGATATTACAGGTCAAGATGATTAATCAGACATCCACAGTATATACTAACTAAACCTACACCAAGCTTAGTTTTAATAAGAGTATTCCATACCATTTCAAGTTAATTACGGGCATAAATTAATGAAGAGAGGAGAGAAGACTATTATAACAGATGAAAAGTCAGCAGTAAACTAGATAAACCTGGAAACTAGGTTTTTTCTCACATTTCCATGTTGCAAATAAAAGATATATTTTCTTCACCCACAATTGGTGGAGTGTGCTTTTGCTAAGATCCTCCACATCATATGTGAAATTCATTCCCTGTTAATCATATCAGTTGAGATTTGTTAAAAGTTTGACTTTTGTAAAAAGTAGGCAAACTTCAGAAGTGAATCATCACCATCAAGCAGAGGTTTCAAAAGAAAAGGCTCCATTCATCTGATTTCATTCCCAAATTTCCTCAAGTAACTCTATTTGTAATCTTTTCTTTAAATGAAAGTCAGTTGTGTGTGAAATCCTCCATACTACTGATACCTATGACTTACAGCTAAATAAGTAAATTTAGTATTGTGCATCTTCTCCATTTGCTAATGTGGCAGAAATCTTATGCAACATACAAAGAGGTTATTACCATGCAAACAATCTTCTGTTCATCTTGAAGCAGATGGATCCTGTCTTATTTAAATAGCCTCACTTTCTGCAAATGACAGAGCCCTCATGTTTCCACATGTTGGATTGTTCCCGAAGGGGGAAAGCAAACAGATTCTGTTATTGCTGATGCTGGCACTGTTTCTGTTCCCTTTTGCATGGAACACAATAGCAGATATGTCATGCTCAGAAGTATCATGACCCATCCCACATACCCCCTTTTCAAAATGATTTGGTGTCTGGAAGAGAGTAACAAGCTTCAAATAATAGAAATTAACTTTGTCTTAGAAAGATAAAAATGCTGGGTCTGCTGTATTAGTGCAAGGAAATGTTGATAGGGAAACAAAATATTCTAGCACATCAATGCTGTTACAGGAATTTGTGTCATGTCTGCACATCAGATAAGATATAACAATCTTAATCTCTAGACAGAGGATTTATGTAAGGAGGTAAACCAGGAGTTTATAAGAACAGGCCACGCAAGCATCTGCTTGGGGTGTCCTAGGCATGCACTTCATCTTGCCTCAAAGAAGGAAGATGAACTAGGTGATCCCATTGGATACCTCCCAGCACATCTTTGATTTTCACACTGGTAGGTACTTCCCCGAAAATATTTTGTTGTTTGAAAGAATAGTATAATAAAACTCAGAGGAAGGTGTTACCCTCTAAACCATAGATATGTGTGAAGGATAGATCAATTCCCTGGAAAAGATTTTGGAAGGTCTGCAGTTTTTTACTTTTATCCATCAAAGTACTGCTCTGCTAATTTGGACAAGTAATTTTTAATACTATTTTTTCCTGAGTGCCATGTGAACAGAAACCCAGCTATAATCTCAGTCAGATGCGTGGTTGTTACTGCAAAAAGAACAGTCTTTTTCTCTACGGACATCAGGTGACAATGTCTTTTGGGATGGTCATATGAATAATTATGTTTTTAAAAAATCAGTGATAGTCTTCTTTGGTAGACAAGTATTCTGATTTATTTAGGAAAGCCGGGTATTCATAAAAGCCAGTGGGAAATTGCCCTTTTATTTTAATACTGTTAGGTAACTTTTTTTGCTTAGCTTCCAATCTTCTGAAACTAATGGGGCCTTAATTCAAAAGAGTTTTCTTGGTCCTGATGTTGTAGGTCTATGATTTATTCATACAAGCTTGAAAGAGAAAATAGCTTTGAATCTGATACTAATTTTTAAGCAAGGACAAAAAGAAGCCTCTAGTTTATGAATCTTAAGTATCATCTTTTCAATTAAAATATCTTTTCAGTAACTCCACAGGTGTGACAACAGTCAGGAAGTCTGATATTTATTCCATTATAACATAACAAAGTATTTTTCAGATAATTAGTTCAAGCCTTTGTTTCAGAAGAGCAGCACAACTGTACTGGGAAATTACTGGGCCCTTTATCATCCTTTAGTTTGACTTGGTTAATTTGGTGTAAATCTTGCAGATTTTGGGAGGATAATGGGGGGAGGAGTTTGTCTCAGTTTTAATTTTTTTACCATTCTTGATGAAGATTGGAGGATGCTAAGTCCATTACGCAGCAACTGGTCTTGAAAAGTGTTGCTATACTTCTAATTGGAGCAACTAGTGTAGCCTAATACAAAGAAAGTGTCCCAGGAGATTTTGCCTCTGTCCAAGCTCTACTCAAGTGTTGAAGTTAAGTACAATTTAAGCCACCTGTATCTTTTCTAGATTTCGGGCCATTTGCAAGCAGCATGTAAGGAATTATTTCAGCAAACAGGGATTAGACTCTCCCAGCTGCCTTGCATCAGTGTGCAAGAGGAATGATAATAGAAGAGATGATACAAAGGCCACTGTAATTAGAATATTCAGGAGTAATCCTTGTCAGGCTTCTTAGCCAGGTTTATTGATGCTTATAGAGAGGAAATTAAAGCTGCACCAAAACCTTATAAAGTATAGCACAGTCAGCAAGGGAAGAGTTCATGTGAGGTGACAAAAATAAGTTGTGGTACCTGGATTTCTTGAAACTTATCAAATGGTCAATCTTAACAATGAAACATGAATTTCTCTCCCATTGTTGCTATTTTCAGCATCCTTTGTGTGGCTGGTACTTTGGAAACAAATAAGGAAATATAAAGGAACAGTTTCTTCCCGTAGAGGTAGGTGTATAATAATAGTTAAAAGCCATGCTAATGCACAGAAAAAATTGGGTTCCATTTCCAGCTTATATGTAAAGGCAACGCGTGTCCTGCTACATCACATCATTCTATTCTCAAATTAAACCCATCCATGTTGTGGTATCTTTATCTATGCCTGAAATAATTATCTTTTGGAATTATGATGTGTATTGTGGTATTCCATTCTTTACCCTCATTTTTGTAATTATTAAATTCCTAATAAATAGTTTTATCACCGAGCTGAGACTCCCAACGGCATAATTTCTTCAGTGCTGTGACAAGAGATAATAAAACCAAAGGCTCAATCTTATATTTATTTTTATTGTCTCAGAAATGGTGCTGGTCCAGAATATGCAAGATTACTTAGGTGAAAGGTTGAATATAATCTGCTTGTTCATTTCTCTTTATGCATTTCACCATCTGCTTGCATTTGTTTAATTTTCCCCTTCCCTTCATACTTAGTATTCTTTCTCTGAGAAGCATTTAAAGATTCTACTCCTGTCTTCCTTCATTAACATGTCAGAGGGTGCAACTGCCAGGACTAAACAGGCATTGTGCATGGTTCGCTTGAAATTGTAATTAATGAGCTCATAGGCACCCCATAGTCCTGAGGATGTGCCTTTTTCAGGCTGTCACTCTGGGTGCCATCTCGTGGCTGCACAGGCTTGAAAAGATTACAGGATTGTTTCTACCTTGGTATGACTGGATAGTTGGTTAAAACGTGGTGCTAATAACACCAAGCTCACAGGTTCAATCCCCTGTATGGGCCATTCACTTAAGAGTTGGACCCAATGATCCTTGTAAGTCCCTTCCAACTTCTGTGATTCTATGATGGGTTTGATCAGTTATAGTGGGATGTGAAAACTGTGGATTTTGGAGGGCCTTGTTACCCCTTTTCTTTCCATGTATATATGTGTGTGTGTATATATATTTCCCATAATGTTTGTACCCAAATGCTACTATAGTATTTATGATGATGTTTTCTCTTTTCAGATGTTGCTAGCTTGTCAGTGCTTAATCTAAAGCAGATATCATTCTCACACTATGTCTTTTTTCTAATGATAGACACTGACAATAAAAAGTTTCTTCCTTTTCCTTATCCATTTTATATATATTACTAGACTTCCTCAACTGTAGGTCTTTAGAAAGTTTTTTTGAACTTTTTTCTTAAACTGTTTTCCTTACACTGTAGATTATTTTTTACCGGGTGCCAAAAAATACCTAGGGTTGGCTAAGAACCAAAAATCTGGATTGTGTTTTTTTTATTGGTTTTGGTTTTTATTTTGTTGGAGGGAGTTGGTTTTTCTTTTTCCCAAAAGCAAAAGATGCCAACTTGGAAACATTGTGGAAAAATGGTCAGAATACTAATGCTCTTTGCCTTATATGTGCTTTTTTCCCTTTGTTTTTGTACTTCATAACTGCAGTCAGTTTATATCTCTGTGAGGCTCCACTGACACTTTAAGCCTGAGTCATTGTTGGAATCCCTGACTTATCTGTGTTCTCTGGAGCCCTGTTTGAGTCATGCAGTAAAGACTGTTGCACTAGTAACACAGCTCTAGCAATACAGAGCATTCATTGCTGGACTGGAAAAGGCAGGAGCTTTTTCTCCTCAGAGGAATTGGTTTTGCCCTTGTGTACCTCATAGTAAAAGCAAAGTTTGTACAAAACTATTTGGTTTGGCAGAAGAAATAATTTCCATTCTCTTTTTTATCAGTCGCACATCTTTTTGGAGATGTGAAATAAGTAGAGAAATAATACAGAATATTGATCTTAATAAAAATGCCTGCTTCATACTGTAATGCCAACAAAGATCTTTAAGGCTATTAGATGTGGCATACAGTGAAACCAATACAAGATTGTGAAATAAAGCATATTGTTTAAAAATAAGCTTTCAGAACCTTTTATTGGCATCTAGAAGCAGAACCAGAGAAGATCAGATATTTTTGATATTCATTTCCTACTCAGTTTTCTAGACTTTTGAATAGGTATACTTGCAGATACTAGCCCATCCAGACACCTGAGGTAAAATGAAGTTTCGTTTTGGTTTATTGTATCTATCAAACACGAAGAAGCTGGGATAACATGTCTAATAGTCATTTCATTTCTTATACATGGGGTGGCAAATTGTGGAAAAGACTTTACAGAAATGTATTTCAGGGAGTGTAATTGAAACTGCTGCTGTGTACAGGTGTTTTCTGGAAATAGATACTATTCAGTACTGTACATGGCTCTTACAAATCTAATTAAATTACTAATACACTTTTGCCTGGTTATCTTTTATTTTAAGATCACATGAATGCAACTTTATTTATCTGAAGGAGGTTTTAGAGAAGGTATATATTCCTATGGACATAAAGGTGTATATTGAGTTCTCTTAGGTTTTGTTTGAAGTTAACAGCTGAGGTTGTCAGTTTACAGCATTCATTTGCCAGGAGAAAAAATTTCCAGGTAAGACAGAACTGTCATTCTTTTTTTCTGAATAAGAGTAAAAATAGATCTATAGTAATAGCTACAGTTTAAAAATCTTTCTAATTTTATAGTATGCAAATAAACTAACATGCAGATGAGCCTAGTTTTCTCAAATAAATTGTCATCAATGTTTCAGAGGGATACATGAATAAATGATGCCTAATTAACATCACATTTATGTTTATTAAGCATGTTACTTAATATTAAACATTAGAAGTAAGTAATTTTAAGTAACCATCTGCTTTCATACATTAAATCACAGTGTTATTTCTCTAAGTAATGTTATTCTGTTAGTCTTCCAGGCAAGATAATAAAGCAAAAAAATGAATATGTCTACATATGAATCTATCACTGAAGAAAAGCAAAATGATAATGAGTATCAAGGAAATAGGTAATTAATGAGTATTGTAAGTGATATGATATTCAACCTTTGAAAGGCTGAACAAACAAAAGAGTAAGATTATACAAACAATAAAGTAAGCTTGCTTCTGTTGGTACATAACCTTCCATGTCTGAGCTATGCCAGATATTAGTTATGTGGCATTTTAGTGATATATAAATGATGTTCATTTCCCTGACAGGTTATAAGTTATCTTGAATATATAACCACAAAATCACTTAAGGTTGGAAAAAACTCAAAGATCATTGAGTCCAACCATTAACCCAGCACTGCCAAGTCCTCGGTTAAACCATGTCCCGGAGTGCCACATCTACATGTCTTTTGAATACATCCAGGGATGATGACTCAACCACCTCCCTAGGTAGCCTGTTCCAATGTTTGGTAACACTTTCAGTGAAGAAACTTTTCCTAATATCTAATCTAAACCTCTTCTGGAGCAACCTGAGGCCTTTTCCTCTCATCCTATCAATGTTACTTGGGAGAAGAGGCCAAACCCCACCTCACTACACCCTCAAGTGATGAGGCTTCCCGGAGCCTTTTCTCCAGAGGCTAAACAACCCCAGCTCCCTCAGCAGCTCCTTATAGGACTTGTGCTCCAGACCCTTCACCAGCTCTATCGCCCTTCTCTGGACATGTTCCAGCACCCCAATGTCTTTTTTGTAATATGGGGCCCAGAACTGGACACAGGATTCAAGGTGCAGTCTCACTAGTATCATGTGCAGAGGGGATGATCACTGCCCTGGTCCTGCTGGCCACACTATTTCCAATATGAGCCAGGATGTCATTGGCCTTCTTGGTCACCTGGGCACACTGCTGGCTCATGTTCACCCAGCTGTTGACCAGCACCCCCAGATTCTTTTCTGCCAGTCTACTTTCCAGCCACTCTTCACCCAGCCCGTAGCACTACATGAGGTTGTTGTGACCCAGGCCCCATCACTTGGCCTTCTTGAACCTCATACCATTGGCACACATGATCCAGCCTGTCCAGATCCCTCTGCAGAGCCTGCCCTCCAGCAGATAAACATTCTCACCAACTTGGTGTTGTCTGTGAACTTACCAAGGGTGTACTCCATCCTTGTCGATAAAGATATTGAACAGGACTGCCCCAAAAGTGAGCCTTGGTGAACACCACTAGTGACCAGCTGCCAACTGGTTTTGAACTCCATTCATCACCACTCTGGACATCCAACCAGATGGTTTGTCCAGGAGTGCTGTGGGAAATGGTGTCAAAAGCTTTACGAAAGTCCAGGTAGACAACATCCACAGCCCTTCCCTTGTGCACTGAGCAGGTCACCCTGTCATAGAAGATCAGGTTAGTCAAGCAGGACCTGCCTTTCCTAAACCCATGCTGGCTGGGCCTGATCCACTGGTTGTTCTGCATGTGCCATGTAATGCAATTCAACATGATCTTCCCCAGCACCAAAGTCAGGCTGACAGTCTCCTTCCACCTCTTCTTGTAGACAGGGGGCATGTTTGCTGACCTCCGGTCAATGGGGACCTCCCGTGTCAGCCAGGAATGCTGGTAAATGATTAAAAGTGGCTCAGTGAGATCTGCCAGCTCCCTCAGTATCCTTGAGTGGATCCTATCTTGCTCCACAGACTTGTGAATGTCTAAGCAGTGCAGCAGATTGCTCAGTCTTCTAGCTTCAGCAGTTGTCTCTCTGAACAACTGATCTTACTATTAAAGACTGAGGCAAAGAAGGCATTAAGTACTTCAACCTTTTCCTCATCCTTTGTCCTTATCTTGCCCCCACATCCAGCAAAGGATGGAGATTCTCCTTAGCCCTCTTTTTGTTGTTAATGTATTCATAGAGACATTTTTGTCTTTTACAGCCAGATCAACTTCTAGGTGGGCTTTGGCCCTTCTATTTTCTTGTAGTCTTTCTGAGTTGTCTGCTTCTTATTCCAAAGGTTGTAAAGTTTTTGATCCTGAGTTTCAGCCAAAGCTTTCTGATCATCCAGGCTGGTCTTCCCTATAAGCTTATCTTTTGGCAAGTGGGGGTAACCATTTAAGATTTCCTTCTTGAAGCAAGTCTAGGACCCCTTTGCACCTCAAGGCTGCCTCCAAACAGATTTGTTCAATCAGTCTCCTAAACTGAAGTCTTGGCTGAAATCTGCCATCCAAAAGTGTAAGAAAGCAGTTCTGCTGACCCCACTCCTTAACTTTTCTGAAAATCAAAAACTCAGTCATTTCCTGATCGCTGTGCCCAAGACGGCCTCCAACCATCACATTGCCCACCAGTCCTTCTTTGTTCACAACAGCAGATCTGGTGGGGCACCTTTCCTAATTGGTTCCCTAGCCAGCTGTGTCAGCAAATTATCTGCCACACAATCCAGAAATTGTATCATAGAATGGCCTGAGTTGGAAGGGACCTTAAAGGTCATCTGCTTCCAACCCGCATGTTATGGGCAGAGACACCTCTCACTAGACCAGGTTGCTCAGAGCCCCATCCAACCTTACCTTAAGCACTTCCAGGGATGGAATCTCATAGACTGTTTGCTCTCTACTATGTTGTATTTTCAGCAGAAATCTGGTAAGTTGAAGTCTCCAATGAGAGCAAAGGCCAGCAATTGTGAAACTTCTCCCAGCTTCTCACAGAATAGTTCATCTACCACTTCATCCTGGTTGGGTGATCTATAGCAGACTACCACTGTGATATCTGCCTTGTTAGCCTTTCCTCAGTCCTTATCCTTAAACAACCCTATTGTCACCATCATTAAGCTGCAAACAATCAAAACACTCCCTAACATATAAGGCTATGCCATCACCTCTCCTTCCTTGCCTATCCCTTCTGAAGAGTTTATACCCATCCATTGCAGCACTCCAGTTGTGCAAGTCATCCCACCATGTCTCCATGATGGCAATTATGTCATAATTTTCCTGCTGTGCAATGGCTTCCAGCTCCACCTCTCTTTTACCTATTTGCATACATTATGTATTTATGTATCAATACATAATAGAGGCATTCCAGGTAATTTCTTCCAACTTCAAACTTTGACTGTTATGTTCACTTTAAGTCAGTCTTTCGCTCATTTGGGATACAGTGGAATTGTTACTCCTAAGCTTGACTGTTTTCATCATATTTATCTTGCATTTCTTTGCTGGTGTTAAGTAATTTAACTTGACTAATTTCTAAAGTTTTTGAATGGACTACGTTATAGTCAAGACCCTGTTTAATCAAAATACCTATGGACAGTCCTTGGGAGCAGAGAACGCAATTGGCACTAGAAGCCTAAACTGAAAAGATACCTTCTCTTCCCTCAAAATTCAGCTCATTTCACCTCTCAATACAACCAGTATTAAGCAGCAAGTCAAGAAAACCTGCATATAAATATACAGGATATAAATAATCACTGCTTTTCTCTTTAAAAGATGAAAAACATCTTTACAGCTTAGATATAATCTAATTGATGTTAATCTCTACAAGGTCATTCAGTACTATTGCTAATGCTGTATTGAAGGCATATATTTCACCTATAAAAATATACAATACCAAAAAAAAGTCCCAAAACTCTTAGGATTTTTGAAAAGGAGCAAAAGACTAAACCTTTTGACATCGTTGCTGTGAAGTCTGTTGAAGGGGAGTCTAATTTCACACTGGACTTCAGCAAGCAGAATTTTATCCCAAACCTTCTCTTTCCCTAGTAAAAGAAGGAGGAGGTACTTTAGTCAGAAAAGAACAAATTTAGAATTGGAAACTGGTATGATAATTAGCTTAAAGAATTGCAACAGTGAAATCCTAGCTTGTCGCAACTTAAAGACTGGTGATTTTTTTAGGGAGTCTGATATTCAACATCCTCAGGCTGGGAAAGTCAATGGATTTCTCTCCATCTCCTACTGATAAACCCATAATATAACAAGGTAAAAGCTGAAAAGCCCTGTCAGCTCATGTTGTTCATGTCTCTGCACATTCAATGCTTCTCCTTCCCGTGTGCATTTTTAGCACTTGGAAAAGGCCAGCTTTCAGTGTCTTACCAAGCTCTATTGAAAAAATATTGCAGAGTCTAATGCATGCAATCATTAGACTTGTTGTGTGATTGCAGAGCATAGTGAAAAAGGCCTGATTCTGACCTGTTCATTTAGCAATGAATCCCCTCTTTGAATTGTTTTTATCAATTTTCATGCAAGGAGAGTCAGAACAATTCAAATGCATCATACTTTTAAATAAGAGCAAATTGTATTTAATTCAATAATACTGTTGTATTTATTAATTCCAAAAGCTGGTTTGAATGTGTCATCAATAGGCTAATACTTCATAGTATGATTAGCTCTTCTGTTTAATTTTTGTCTATGGCTTTTTTTGAGGAATATGGATTTAACAAAAAAGAGTTGCAATTTTATTGTTTGTATACTAGAGAGATCCTATGAGGATTAATAACTCATTTTTTTTGCTTATAAGTTGGTTTAAGGGCACATTTTTCCTCATTATTCTGAGTAGCTCAACTCACCAAGTGTTGTCATTGTTGCCATCATTATCATTATTATTTCACAGTAAAGATCACATTGAACAGCGTAATAAAAGGTCGGCTACTTCATTTCCTCTACAGTTATACTCCAAGTGTTTCCATAATTTTCCTTCAAAACAAAGTGGGTTTAGTTTAAAATCTCCATGCTCTGCAGGTCATTCTGTATAAATATTAATCTTTATGTTTCAGAAGAAAATGCTGTTAATGTCTGTGATGCTTTGATAGTAAGTTTAAATAGATAAATATTATAAAATGCTTTTTCATTGCCTGTATCTTCAATAAAAAGTCAGATCTGATAAAAGATGACTCCACATGAATACACAGGTTGTTAAAGAAATCAGCTTCATGAAAACAAAATAAGGCAATGGATTCTCTCCTTCTAGGACACGGAGTAAATAAGAAGTTGAAGATGTGGCATTCTTTTAAATGTTAGGCCTTTTCTGACTAGTCTGAAAGTTAAACATGAGGTTAAATAAAATTATTCTACCAGAGTTCTTTGGAAAAATTAGATACTCAGAGAGCCCAGAGGATCCAGCAAGACTAAAGCGAATAAAATTCTGAATACTGCCAGTCTGCCAGTCTTGAAATCAGCTTGAGACAGTTTGAGAGACCCAAGGAGCCTTTCTACTTTTGGATTTGATTTATCAGGGCAGCCAGTGAGGCAGTGAGCTCTCCTTGCTCTGGCCACTCAGGGCCACTACACAATCTTACTGACATTTATAGCAAGCCAAGTCTTGCCTTAGATGTTGCACTGAAAGTTTGCTTGGTTATAGTTCAGCATGCTATTGTGCACACACTGCTGCTTCATCTCCATACTGTTGCAGCGTCCTGTTTCCTCCTTGCTTTTTGATGTCAACAACAAAACCACAAAATAAAACTCAATAATATTTGTTTCAATCTGCTTGAAACAAAAGCAAAGGAGTTGCTTATACAACCTGAAATGCTGTGAATAATACAGCTAGCTGGGGAAATTGCTATCCTTGACACCTAGTTGTGCCCCATTTCCAAAGATGGAATATTTAAAAGACCAATAGAAGACTTAAAATGCAGTAGGACTTTCTATTTACCTTTTTCCCCCTCTACATGCTATCTCTAGTAGGTTTGTAAAGGTCATACAGGTCATTTCACAGCAGGGTGAAGGAGGGGGAGTCCTTATGTTGAACACGTTTGGACTAGTATAGCACACAAAAGAAAATGAAGATGAATACAGTGTTTGTGGTGGGTGGTGGATGTCATAGATTGCTCTGGTAACACCTTAATGTTACTTCACTGACAGCTTTAGTTAAGCAAATATTAAATGAAAGAGATCTAGGAAGTGAATTTGAGTTGAATGGTTACATAAAAGGTTACAGGGTTAAATTACAGAGTAGGTGCTGTAGTTGACATTATGTTTTTATTTCATAGTTTATAAATATCTTCATAAAACACTCAAAGTCTCCAAAAGGTATAAGCAACATTTAAGCTTGTGATAAATTCAGAAAATTTCAGACTTTCAATACAAGCAAAGGTCAAGACATTTCTATTTCAAGTCAGTCCTTTTAGACAATACTCAGCATAACCACCTTGCAGTGATGAGCCTTTGTGAGAGAACTGACACTTTCCCACACAACATTTGCCCACCTTTTGGAAGCAAAATCTTCCAGAAGTATTTCACTCTACCATGGCTAGTCAATAAATTGTAATTTCAAGCTGTTTTGCTTTAATAATTAAGTAATTATTTAATTATTATTTAATTATTAAAATTCAGGCTTTTTGTGTAGTGTGGGTAATAAAAAGCACGATGAAATCTGTTATGTACATGGTATTTCTCTCTTTGTTTTTCCTTCACCATTCCAGTTATGTGTTAGAAAAATGATTTGTGATATACAATGTGATATCCCTGAAAAAAAATTTGAAATCTTCGGCTAGAGCAACTGAGCAGATTTTTAACTTTGGAGTCGTTTTACAAGTCACAGACTGTAAAATGGAAGGAAGGTGGGAAGGAAAGAAGAAAGAAAGAAAGGAAGGAAGGAGAGAGGGAAGGAAAAGGAAGGAAGAGCCAGAACTTCAGTACAAGCTCTCTGTGTTTTAGATTGATACAAAAATAAGTTTTTCCCTTGTTCTCTAATCCTCAAATTGTGTTTGTCCTGCAGAGGACACGCACACAGATTTAATGCTTAGACTGCAGTTTCCAAATGGTATTATTATGTACGTGGGGGCAAGCCCCTCAGAGATGTTAAAAATCAGTTTGAATTATACCGAAATGCATTTAAGGATCTGTGTCAAGGTGCCTTGAAATGCTGAGACCTAAACACCATCTGGTTCTATCAAAAACTAATGTGTTAGACAAGTCAAGCAGTTCTGAAAAATCAGGCCACTTAGTGTTTCAATATGTAACATGCTGAGCAACTCCTGCCCTTCAGGATCAAGCTGCTTTTAAAAAAACTTAAGTTTGAAATGTTGGACATAATTAATTTTCTGCTACAATTAGTTTGAGGCCAAACAATAGAACACAGTTGCAGTTCCAGGCTTCAGCTGGATACTAAGGACATCCTTGCTTTGAAATGTAATATGCCTGAAGAGAGAGACAGTCCCATGCTCTTTGTTCCTTATGAGAATTTAAATATTTAATGTGTGAGAATGTAGAATCACATTTAAATCTATGTACTGAATACGGCTATCTAAGCCACTCTTATTACATATTTCTTTGCTAAATTTGTTCTTCAGAAATCCTTTTGATGATTTATTTCCCATGTCAACAGCCATTACAGGGAACATTACTGAAACATTTCATGTTATTATTAATTTTTCATTAGGTTTTATTATTTTAAATTGTTACACTGTTGCTAAACCTCCCCCCACACTTTATTAATGAAAACTCCTAATGTAGTAAAACCACATGGTATAATTTCTGCTGAGTTTTTTGTTTGTTTGTTGGTGGTTTGTTTACATTTATCCTTATCCAAGGTCATAAATAATGAATGTTTCTCTCAGTAGGCCTTTGCAGCCTAGTCCTGAAATCCCTGAGGTCCGTGGTGAAAGACTGTTGAGATCCTAAACCTGATATCACCCAGCCTACTGTTTCTTTTGAAAGATTTTTTTTTTTTATACCATGTGCATCTTCAGCATCACTGTTTGTGACTTTCAATGGGCCACAAGACTTATGTCTGCATATACTGTCTAAAAGAAAGTAAGAGAGAAATGGAAATGGTGCTCTGCTGGCAATCACCTATTGTTTCATCACACACATAACATTTTTGAGTTATGCCAATTTTTGTTCCTCCTAGTCTTGCCTACAAAAAAGATATTTCTTGATACGAATCCAAATGCAAAGAAGATGATTTTCAGCTGTGCTTAATACTTGTTTATGGGGCTTGCAAAACAGTTACTGTGGATATTCATAGCTTCGGTACATATACCTGCTTGCCAGAAATAGCTGTTTGCCACAGCTTCACTGGAGGCCATGCTAACACCCCAGAAACATTTCAGACCATAATTCATTTAAACACTTTAAAAAGCTTAAAAAAAGTAGGAGAAAGAAAAGAATGAAGCCACCCCCCCACCACCACCACCACCTCAGGGACCTGCCAGGTGTACCCAAAGACCATAGATATTTACTATTAGGAGCATTTTCTTGTTGATATTTAAGTGTTCCTAATGCATAAAACTAACAAAACAGGTTCCCTTTTTCTTAACACAAAAGCTATGTGTGAGCTGATCAACACCTGCTTTAAATGCATTCATCCCTACCATGTTCAGCCAGGCCTGAGTTGCTGCACAGATCAATTATTGTAATTTCTTACTGTTCAGGAAGAGTGTTAACTCTAGCTAGCCCAGGCTCAGATACAGGAGTGCAATAAGAATTGGCAATGAGGGACATCCATAATGGTCATCACAGTTGCTATTAATGTGAGTACTAAACAGTAAAGACATTCAAGTATTTTTGGCGTCTGAAACTCCTAACATCATCTTAGTTACCAATGGAATGAAAAAATCTAACTACCAAATTGTATTATGGCAAATTGTTCTACCAGAGTGACATACTTGTTGAAGTACCATTAATACATGAAGTATTGTGTATTAATGACATCCGCTCGAGCTGCCCACAAAAAAAATACAAAAGAAAGAGACTCTCCTCAAAATATTAAATAAATTTCTAAAAGGAGAAACTTAGTTTTCATCAGAAAGTCTACAATTGCTTAACAATTAGAGCTTATGGTCCGGTCTGGCTTTTCTTCTTAGTCTTAAGAATTTTCTCTCATGCTTTCACTAGTTCATCTGCAGTCTCATACCATTGGGGGACACTACTACAAAGAAGCTATTTGAGAACTGTGCCAGGACCCAGCATTCATTATGCCTGGTACAACTGGAACTCATCACCATTAATTAATACTACTAGAGCAATAACCTGGCCCAATCTTCAGCAGTCAAACAAGCAGAACTAATCCGAGCAACAGCAGCTGAGCTCTGTGGCAGGTAGTGATGGTCATTTCCTGTTAGGGCCAGGATGTATACTAGAACTAAACAAAACAAAACAACCCCCCAAACCAACTAATCAAACAAAAAATAAAGAGAGCAAAATATATTATAACAGAAGCACCCCTTTTGCTCCAGTACTGGCTAGAAAAATATCTCCTTGCAAACACTGAGATGCTTGAAAAAGGCACTGATTATTAGAGCATAATTTCTAATTACCACATAGCTGAGTGAAACATATTTCAGATTCCAGGAGTAGCTAGTAAATCTCCTAACACACACAAAAAAAAAATGAAATAAGGAATGCCTTGGAATTGTTGCTTAGGCATACGGGTGAATAAACTCATCTCTAGCTCTGGCACAGCACAGTTAATGCAGGAACACTGTGGCTGTTGCTGTGTAGTGATCCCAAGTGGAATGTTGAAAGTGAAACACAGATGAAAAGAAGTATAGAGTGGATGGAGAAGAAAGAGAGAGACAAATGCCAAAGAACTTAGCTTGGAGGGACAGGAGGGCTTGACTAGAATTTTTCTCTAGATGTCTTGTTTACTGAATGTTAATGCTTAAATTTGTTTAAAGGAACGTCCCCCCTTTACAGTGGATTTTAATGTATTGCACGTGATGCTTTAAAAAACACCTTTGAACATAGTGTGTTTTCTCTGTGTATTTTAGGAGGTGATGATGCTGCTTACAGGACTTCATTAACCTCTTCCCAGTTTCTGCTTGTGTTTTGTTTGGTTTTGTTATAAATGTTTGGACTTAAAGCAACTTGCTCCAGGTTATTTTGAAATGTTGCTCCCTGCCAATGGCACTTCCATTCTGTTGCCTCCAAGCAGGTTCATTAAAATCTCTGTGGAGTAGTATGCATTTTATTTGGCATTTACTCTAGCTCAACTCCTGAACAGCAGTTTCTGATTGATCTTGAGAGTTACTTTGGTTCTGGCTTTCCTGCAAACCCCTCCAGTGCACCTTATACCTTCTAAGAATGTTCACCACAGACAGCTTTTCAAACATTTTAAACCCTTGGAAAGCTATTGCTACTTTAAGCTTTAGCAAGTTTGTGTTTTTTTGTTTTTTGTTTTTTTTTTTTTTTTTTTTTTTTTTTTTTTTGTTTTCTTTTTTTTTTTTTACCTCTAAAATCTGAGGTAGAATGGTATGAAAAGCAAGCAGTCATTTTTCCCTCTGCTAGTCACCTCCTCACCATATCTTTCCCATTCTTCTATCTGTAATACTTTTTTCCCCTGCAAGTTGACATGATTTGGCATTTGTTTTCATTTAAGCTACACCAATTTTCACTACTTTTTAAAATTTCCATGTTTATGTCCAACATCTGACAGTTATAAATCAGGGGGAAAAAAAAGTACAGTTGCAGTTCCTTTCTTACCTACCCCTCCCCCCAACTTTGGAAATTTGTTAAAACAACTGCAAGTAAAATCTCTAAATCTTGGGTATCTTTTTGTATTTGCAGAGAAACGAGTGTTCATATTTCTGTCTGGCATAAGTAAGTCTTAAATTATAGCTATTTTCCAGCAACGAGATGCTTCATCTCTTTTATGGTTTGTCTCAAGGACTGTATTAATGTGTGAAATACTGCATAGTTCTGTATTCTTTCCACTGATGAAGTGAAAGTTACTCAGAAAACCCAATTTCTGCTTCATTAATGTCTTCTTCAAGTGACGTGGCGTTACTAGAGAACAGCTTCTCTATTCTTGCCACTCCCATTCTTACTATTAATAATGGCCATATCTAAAATTCTTTCTGGGCTAGGACTAAATCGTACTAGGTTTATGCAAGTATTTACAAAACAAGGATTTCTTGCCCAAATGGATCTTGATCTAAAATTAAGCAGAGGTCAGCAAAAGAATATTTGCAGAGTCAGGCAAGAAAAGACAGTATGGACTGGTTTGGCAGAAAGAGGTCTTAGTACTATGTAGCTTACAGAACTTCAAACTTCTAAAGATCTTAAAGCTTATAAAAGTGGTCTTAAAGGTTTTTTTGAAGGAGGATAACAAGAGGGGGAAATGGTTTTTAAGAAGGAATTTTGATTCAGTCTAACCATCTTCCTCCTCAAGTAGGATAAGCCAGTGGCTGGAACTTTCAGACGGATAAAAATGTTAAACTAAACTCAGAGCTATACTTTACAAGACTGTCAGTCTGAAGCTACAAGGATTTTCCATATGTTTATCTCCACATGGAATGGCACCAAAAGTTAGACTTCATTGCTTATTTCATAAGTGTGATATGCTAGATTTTTATCTGTTAGGGAATCCACTCTGTGTCTGCCTATGTTTCTCCACCTGGAAGATGTCCCCTTTAAAGAACTCATATGAAGACAAATAAAAGTTATCGGGAAATACTTTCTGCTGCCCAGGATTTTTCTGTGTTCAGTTACACTTCATGACTTTTAATATTAGATAGCCTCGAACCAACCTTTACAATAACATTACCCTCCTTTTTTTCCTTTGATGTCACACTAAGACATTCACCATGTTTTTGAGTAGGAATATGGTATAATATCACTTTTTTAAAATGTTTGATGTTGCATTTGCAGTGCCTCGTTTTCTGCCACTTTGGAATGGCACTCAGCTTTCAGTAACAAGGGAATTAATTGCCATCTCTCAATTCCCAATACCCATGTTTAAATTCTTCAGACTGCCATGTGTGCCAGTGCTCTATTTTGCTTCCAAGTTCTGCATTCTGTGCATTTTTAAGCTGTGAAACTCAATACTAATGTTCTCGAAGACCATCTTAATGCTGATCTCTTTCCCCTTCTCTGCTTCCTTTGCATCTTTCCATTTGACTTGGTTATTTTTGAGCCTCTTTTCCTGAGTATGAACCTGTGATCATACTGAGAAGCATTATGAGCCCCAAACACCTCTGGTGATGTGACTAAGGATCTTGCAGATTGCCAAGCATGGTGTTCCAAGGCTGGCTGAGCTCAGCCTCTGTTCTCCATGGCTATAAAGTAGTTATGTACTTCAATTTTACCAGGTCTCTGATAGCATTAAGGATTACTGATATTCTCTTAAACTGTGTCCTCACTTAAGACCCTTTGCAGCTTCCTCTCCTTTTCCTTCTTGCCTTAAAGCTCTTCCATTTGCAATTTCCCTACATACTCTGCTATCAGCTGCAAACTGACTGCTGTTTTCTGGTACAGCACAACCTGACTCTGAAGCCACTCCCTCCCTATAGAGCACATATGTGAGCATATTGTCATAGGTTAAGCATGTGGAAGAAGGGTTGCTTTTTCCCCCTTTTCTGATGATGCTTGTTTCAACATTTGATTGCTCTCCCTTGCTCTGCTTCTGTATTTCTTTACTTTTCTGTGATGCTGCCTTTGGCTTTAGATTAAAACCTTTTGTGAGTTCTGAAAGAGTGGAAATGTTGCAACACCAAGGAAGCTAAGACAACATAATTAGTCCTTTAGAAAGTCTTATTTATGTAGTTAAAAAATGAACTTTCAAAGGCTGTCTGTATCAATGCTACATAATGCCATTTATGTTTGTTATATTTTACCCTTTTATAACAGAAAAGGCATTACCTACCGTGTATCCACACATAAGTACACATTCTGTACATACTAATGCAAGCACATATCATGATATTTAAAAAAATCACACATCTATCAAAGGCTGAATATCCAACAAAGATATGCTTGCAGCTCACAAAAAAAGAGAAGAGCTCATATTCAAACACCTTTATACTCTTTTCAAAGTGTAACAGAATTATAAATGAAGAAACATCTTTTTTAATCAATAACTTGACAAATATTAGCAATTGCAACAGAAACAGAATAAATTCTTATTCCTCCAATTGCTTGAATTGTTTCTAATGATAAAAGGACAAACAATGCACATTCACTGAATTACCTTACTTAACGAGAAGAGCTTTACACATTAAGGCACAAAATGCAGAATAAGGAAAATACAATAAAGCTAAAAGAAATTAAGAAACATTAATTTATTCTTTTTTTGTTTGTGTGGTGCAAGATACCCCATTTCTGAAAAAGAGCCTTATTCTGATGCCTTTACTGTGAAACAGAAAATAACTGCTCTACATGTAGCTGCAAGGGCTACAAGTAGTGGCAGTTCATTTTCCAAATGAGCAGAGCAATGGAAGGAAACTAGAAGGAAGGCAAAACCCCTCCTGGTTTTGTCTTGCAAAACCATAGCATAGGCTCACCTGGCAAAATATCTGATAAATATGAAAGAAAGCAAAATAACATACAATCTTTTCAAATGTGTTTCATTGGCTATAATATGCACCTTCCAATAGTATCCATTTTTAAGTAGACATTTCAAAAAGCTCATTGCTGTATCTGAATGTCAGCACATTTATCCATTCTAATAATGTGTGAAATATGAAAACAGAGATGAAGATGGCTATGGATTTTTATAGCACGCTATGACTTTTTGGCAGCAGAAAGACCATTTGCAAATATATTGAAATTAGAAAATTAAATTTTAACCTCTAATGTCTATATAAATATAGTTAGCACATAAGTAAACAGCTGTGCTTATTATAAGATCCAGAACATAATAATAATAATAATAAAAAAATAATTTAATTTGAAGATCACCCTTCCAAAGTGTTTCTCTGAGATGAATTCTCTTGGCTTCCAGCAAAGGAAGTGGGAGTCAGAGCTTCTCATCTTCACAAATCGGGCCCTATGAGAACAATATGTTTGTTCTTTAACATTGTTCAGTAATAT
This sequence comes from Manacus candei, assembly GCF_025592945.1. NCBI lineage: Eukaryota > Metazoa > Chordata > Aves > Passeriformes > Pipridae > Manacus > Manacus candei. The sequence continues at coordinate 36,897,434 of NW_026138076.1, read as the reverse complement.
TTAATACCCAGAAAATGCAGATTCCCAGATGTTACACATCATCTCACAGCAATAACACTCTGTGATATTTAAATCTTAGTTATTTTTGTATGAATGACACTTCATATATTTGAAAGTTGTCAGTAAATAAATATTTGAGATTTTGGCTTAACTTGTTTGTGGGTACATCTATTTGGGAACTTGGTAGTACAGATCAGTATTTCAGAAAATTGTTAGCAAAGGTGATTGGAAAGGAATTTCTTGTATGTATGTACAAGTAAATACGCATGGTCTATTCCATTCTGGTTGAGCTGTAATAGCAAATTAGGAGGCATCCTCAACTTGGGAACAAGTTGGTGGAGCTGGCTGAACCTGGTGGCTGTCCAATGCCCTATGGTCTTGCCCGTACTGAGCAAGGCCGAACTGTGATGAATCCTTGGTTTGCCACTCCTGATTTTCTCCTTTTTTTTTTTTCTTTTCCTGTTTCAGTAATTTGCTTCTGGCTGTAGGCATATGGGTGTAAACACTTAGGGTTTGGGTTTGATTTCTTTTTTTTTTTTTCAGTTTCATCCTGAGTGGAAATAAAGTGGCCAGAAAGACTATCCCAGCTGGCAGTGCATAGGCATGAACCAGCAGAGTTTCCATCTCTTATTTTTTCCCCACCACACCCGCCAGAGAGAGAAAATCCCAGAACAGTTACAAATGCAGTTGTCTGTCCCCATAAACGCAATGAGCTCCTAATGGGACAACTGCTGAACGGCTCAGGCACGGGAACTGCCTGACAGCCGGGCTTTCCTCAGGCAGCATTCATGGCTTCAGCGAGGCTGAACCAAGCACTCCACTTTACAGACTCAGAGGATGCCATTTGGAGAGTATGTTTCCCACTAATGTTATTATACAGTATTTAAAGGGAAATAGAAGAATCCCATGCAGGTTGGCACTTCATCTGGACCACGAGAAGTGGATTGCCTAGCAACTAGCATTTACTGTTCTTCTCAATTACTTCTTTCTGTGGCAAGTATATCTCCAAACAAGTCTGTCTGGATTTGGGTTTTTTTAAACCATTTAAAATGCAAACAAACAAATGAGAAAGACTCCAGAACTCAGAGCTGTCTTGTAACAGAATGCATTTCAATTCCTATGGGCCCATGCCCAAAATCAAAATTACAATCTTGCATTGTACCACTATGCATTACAATATAAAAAGACAGAGTTTCTGTAAGGCCCAGCTATCCATGTATAACTGAATGCTCTCTCTTCTCATATTCATTCACTGGTTGTGATCTTAGTTCTCCTAAAATAGGTGATGTACTGGAGCTAAGCACTTCCTTCACTTCCTACGCAAATTAAGTAATTTTCTTTTATTGAGACTTTTAAAGTCTGCAGCATTTGAACTTAAGAAACATAAAACATGAATGCACACAAATATAAATAAACATATACCCATGTCTATTTCTGCAAAGCTGTCAATGTGTCCCCATTTATATGAGAACAGCAGATCACTTTGAAAATATTTATTCAGTTCCTTCTCTTGTTGGATAACCAAGAATCAGTAAGGTGGTAAGGTGCCAAGAAGATTGAACTTCTTAAAACCATGTAGTTACACAGGGAAACCCATTTGTGACTCCTGAGTTTGGTACATGTCTTTTGTCCCCTGACAACAGTTATTTTTGTGGAGCTGGTTTGTAAGAAACAGTTGGCTCTTAAACTGTGAATAGGTTTTTTTTTGCTAGAAAGGTTATTATAGGGAAATAAATAGATGTAAAATCATAATAGTATAAAAATTTCTAGAAGCTGTAGGTTATTTTCTGCATTTTCAAGGAGTTTATAAGTCCTGTTTACTTTACAGTGGAAATGTTTGCAGATTATTGGAAGCATTTTTCAAGCATTTTTCACTTCACTTGATAGAGTACAGGGTTAGGATATGCTGTGCATGAAGCACCCTCCTCACATTCTGTATTCTTCTGAAACAACTTGAGCCCTTATGAAAATATTTATCTTTAACACACACTTCAGAAGATGTCTGATTAATATTTGAACTACACTCACTGGAACTGAACATGGCTTTAACCTCAGAGTTTGCAGAGCACTGAGCGGGATGAGGGTATGATTCCGTGACCAATTTTACTATTCATTATAAAGAAGATAAAATCATTCTGATGTGAGGCATCTTTCTTTTTTTCTTCCCTTTTTTTTTTTTCTTTCTGGTTTTTTTTTTTTTTTTTTTTTTTTTTTTTTAATCTTGCTTGTTCATCATGTATTTATGTGTTTTGGAAACCATTTTCTGTATGCCCCAGGATATGGGGTGACACTAGTCATGCTTTGTCATTTGAAACAAAGTAAGACTTTTTGGTGTGAAAAGACACAGTATGTGGACTAGACTCACAGACAAGTGATTGTGGGTTGATGAGCTGCTATCAGCTGAGGTGCACTGAATGACCATGATATCTTCTTAGCCTGCCGTAAGTAGAAAAAAAATGTACTAAGATAAGGCTACACGAGAAGAATCTATCTTTTATTAAATGAATAAAAAAAGTATTTTATTTGGATGGACTTTTTGATTCTATTTTTTCCCTAAGATCTGAGCTGTATCATACTTCCCTTCTTACCACTATAGTCTTTACTTTTAACATGCAAGACAGCTATTCCAGCACAGACATAAAATTAGTTTTGCTCAATGGATTTCTTGTCATGCATGTGCAAAAAGCTTCATTTGCCACCAATTTAAATTTTTGTTTTCCTCTGGTGACTCATTTTGCTGCATCTGTGTTTATTCTGTAACCTGTGGATAAGGGATGTTTTCCTAGCTGGGAGTTGGCTTGACTTTTGCTGATGTCTGCCATGTGTTGGTTTAGTCTTGCATGCAATTCTCTCTTGATTTCTCTAAAGCTCTCACAGTTAGCATTTTCCCAAGGTGCTCCATACAGATCTTCTGGGAAGCCCTTCAGGTAGAGTTCATCTTCAGGCTTATGTAAGACATAACAGATTCATTGTCCTTTGTAGGAAAGTTTATTTCCTTCCTACAAATATGCATACTTCACTGGTCTGTGATAGATGCCTTATAATTATAGTTCGTCTCTTGCTTTATAGATTTTTGGTCACAGAGATTTTACCTGTTTAGGTTTTCTTATATTTTACACTTGGTTTTGGTATCATTTAATTATGTATCTTTTCAATGAGCTTCAGCCTGCAGCACTGTGTTTGTGGATGACAGGAAGAGGCTTATACACCAGAAAGACTAATGACAACAAAGAGGTTAAGTAACTGTATTCTAAGATAATCTTATAGTGTGAGTTTGAGAGTTGCTTTTTATCTATGAGAGACTAAACTTTGTTCAAGTATGCCTGTATCTATTGATGTTGGACTTCTACTTACAGTATAAACATTGTTTGTATGTTTGTTCTTCATATTACTCTAGAAAGGGTAATGGAGGTTGCTTTAATAGGCTTTCTGTGGTATCCTCTCAGACCCTCCCTAAGTGCCCCCTTACCTATGTTAGTATTCAGGAACTTGTACAGAGAGCTATGAGAAGTCTACAAGGCTTGCTGCTTTTCAGAAGACATCCCACCGGCAAGGCTTTATTTATAAAGGTGCAGAAAGGTTTAAAATATATATAAAATGTACATAAAGGAAAACCAATGCATGAAATAGAAACACCTGAAAAACAAGAGAGAAGACCAGGTTAGATTCCTAAGACAGGTAAGCATTGCTGTGCTCTGACTGGTGCAGTGCACAGGTAAGCGTTGCTGTGCACCCACAAATCAGATCTTGCTGAAGCACAGCTGATTGGTGCTTGTGAAACCATCTTGACCTATAAGTTAAACAAAACAGTTTGGCACCTCTTTGGACCAAGAGCTGATGGCAGTAGGAGAAAGAGAAATCTTGCTGTTGGCTAAAGTGGGTTTAGTTTTATCTGCTCTGGTCTGTCCTTTTGCTCCAATTTTCACAGAGTTATAGAATAGTTTGTGTTGAAAGGGACCTTAAATTCCACCCTCCCTGTCATGGAGTGGTTTGCCTAGCCTTCACCCATTTTCTTTTCATTCTCAACTTTTTCTCAACAAATAATATCTGGAGTTGAACTATTTAAAATTTCTCTCTTTTATGTCTTATTATTAGAGAAGGCATTTATTTCTGCTCTTGGGAAAGCTGAAATTGTGTTCCACATGTATCCCTGGGCAAATAGAGAGCCTAATCTTTCCTGAGAAGGTGGAATCATTTTAGGAATTAATGGGAGATTTACCCAAGCAAAGACTGTAAAATTGACCCCATGTCTTGCAATCGCTTATATCAAGTAGTAAATTAGTAGGTCATGTTTCACCTGGTTGATATCTAGATCTGTACTTTTTACCATTAAGTTGCTGTTGGTTGTTGATTATCAGAGTGCAACCTGTGTTAAGTTAGGAAGTCTTGTATTTGTGGCATTTAAGGCAAAACAGTATCAAGTACAAAAAGACTTGTGGGATGTAAAATTATTTAATCTTTAACATTTTCTTAGGAACAGCTAGTATGTTTCTCTCCTCTTGGACTACTGCAATGGCAGGATAATCCTGAAAATTATTTTAATATAGTTCATAAAAATGAACAGTATTTTTTCTTATTTTTCCACTCTCCTTTTTTGTGGCTGTTTGGGTCATTCAGCAGTTGCTTCTACACGTCAGGACCTCACATGATTACAAACTTAATCTCATGGTAGACTGGTTTACTTACCTCTTCATACTTAGCACTTGCTACTTTATTAGAGGCTGCTTGTGGCTTTGTCTCTTCCTTTGTTACTAACATGCTTCAGCGTGAAGTGTTCGTGTGTAAATAAGTCACTCCATGCTGTTATAATTCAATGACATGATAGGAGTGATAGATTTCTTGCTGAAATGAAATATGAGCTTTATTTACAACCTTCCCTCCAAAGGTTCTGATTAAGATGCATCAGTACAAATCCATTTTTCAGAGTTTTTACGTTCCTCCATTTAAAACTGCCTTGATAATGCTGTGTGCACTAAGAACCCGTGTCAGCGTGGATGCAAATTTTTACTTTAAAGGACTGTGTGTATGCATGAACTCTGTATGGAACAAGAGGAATGCTCTCTGTGTCTTCTTCACTGCAGTGTGCATTTGAAATATTATTTGGGAGTCCAAAGGACCTCTGGCTCTCCACAGCTGGAGCAGACTAACTGTAGAGCAACTGTGACTGTGGATGCAATGCTGCCAGATAATTCTCTGTGGGTTTATGAATGTGCATATCACCCCTCTCACATGACTATGTGCACAGATCACATTTCTGCTGTATATTGGCTACCTCTAACAACTGAAGGAGTTCTTAAGTGCCTGCTGTTTAAAATGCCTCTCACCAAATTGCTTGTCAGTCACTGTAAAAAAGAGCAGTTATTTCGACTAGTACCAAACCCTTTCCACATACAAACACTGCTTCTCTCCCAGTCTGCACATTACTCTACAGTGCACAGACCCAGTCAGGCAGGCTAATTCCAAAATGAGAGGAAAAAGGCAATCCTGATTACTCTTTTCTTCTGCATTTTCAATGCAGACTTTCTCATAGGCTTTGGGCCTGGAAATATATATGATTAAGTGGATTCTACTTCCTACAGCATCAACTCTGAGTATTGTTGATAGCGATATATTCTTGAAAGGGACATCACCTGTTGGGCAGAGAGTCTCAGCAAGTGGTATCAAACCCAATTAAATTCTCTGAACCTTCTGTAGCTCTTTTTACTGTCAGTGCTGCTATACTCTCAGTGATCAATTTTTGTCAAAGACCTTGTCAAGTAACCAACCAGAAAATATCATCTGCAGACCCCAAGTCTATTCTTGAGGGTATAAGAGAGCTGGAGTGAAATGCAAAATACTCATATGCTTGGCATCTAAATCCAGGTTGTGTTCACTGCCAAAGATATAGCTATAGCTGTTGACTTAGCTTGGTAAGGATAAAGATAAGACAAGTCAAGAACAAAGGAAAGTGCCAGTGCCAAATAGTTCTGCAACTCGCAAAATAACAGTCTTAATATTTTAGCATTTTTATGGTGAAAGTATGAGAGCCATTCTAACTGATTATATATTATAATATATTCCTGTAAAGGCACTTTCCAGTAGAGGAAGACTTGAGAAGTACAAAAAAATCCCAAACCTATCAGCCTGAACCCTAGTGAATGTCTACAGGTCATATCCTGGTGTTGTCATAGTCTATTACACATAGCCTTTCAGATTTGTACAGCTTGGCCACAGCAGGCAGTTCATAACCTGAAAGGAAAGAATATTCCCAGTGAAAGCTATTTAGTTGTGCTGTGAGACTCTGGAGTTTATACATGCTGCCATAGTTAAGCTCTTACATTTTGCTACTGTTCCCAGGATAGATAGGATGACTTTGTACAGACTGTGCATTAGGAGATTATCTTTTACTTGCAGCGAAAGCAAACTAGGTTCCTATATAAGAATCCCCAAAGAATGCCCTAAGAAAGGTAATGACAAATACTGCTGGTGTGAGAACTGAGAATATACACCATTTGGGAAGAGTAAACCTACTGGCTTTTTTTCCTTTTAGCCTTATCTGAAATATGAAGAAGATCTGTTAAGAGACTCTTGCCTACTCAGATATGTGAAGACCCTACAGGTGTTTGGAAATTGAGAAAATCTGACACCTTAAACCTAGCAAAAGAAACTTTTAAATTTAATGAGAGTGAACAATGCTTGTACGAAAAAGTGTCTGTTTTTCAATAGGAGAAATATAAGTTTAGAAAGCAGTTAATTATCAGTAACTCTTTTTGGGCATAGGATTGCTTAGTATAGTGAAAAAGTTTAGGTGAAATTTCCTACAGCTTTAAACCTCCAGAGCCACCTATATAACGTATGAGGCAAAAGAGTAAAATTCCTAGTCTTTAAGTTTTACTCACATCATGGCCTATTGCAACAGCTGACTCTAAGTAGCCTTGCCATCAGCTGGAATTCATTAAAACCTTGATTTTGGGACCAACACACATACCACACCTCCACCCACCCATTCCCCTTAAATTTAAGATATCTCAGTGTGGAACTGTTGCAGGCACCCTAGTGCTGAAGATATGGTGGTCTAAACATTGGTAAGAGAAAATCTTTGTAATTTCTAGGTAGGGAAAATAGCCAGTTTTGATAAATAAGCACTGATTGGGGGCCTTTCTGAGCTCTTTTATAAGGTTGCAAGCTCAACTCCAGAGCTGTAAATCTGAATCTCCTTTGTGGATAAGTGCCTACACCCCCTTTCAGAATGGGGCAAACTCGTGGGGTGTGATGTGTGTCTTTGAATCCCTCAGTTAAGTTATTTGGCTGGAGCTGCTCCACAAGATACAGGACTTTCATAGAGACTTGCTATAAAACAATCAAGGTCAGATTTGGGTAAAGCTAAGCTAAATGCTAATCAGACTGCTGATAACTGCTCAAAGGAAGCATGAGACACCCAGCAGTGGAAAGGGAATGGAGAATGAGATGGATTATCTGTGCTCCTTTTGCCTTTATTTTGCGTGCCTCCTGACTGTAAGCAGCCTTAACGTTATTGGATGAATTTCATTAATTTTAACTTTGCTCTTAGGATGTCAAAATTCCTTGGTTTGTTTGTTTTTGTTTTTTTTTCTGTTCCTGATGAAAAGCCTTTCAAGGATCTCATAACTAGATGCTGAGTAATCAGGTCATAGACATTTGTGTATATGCTTAGAAAACAAATTATGATGTTAGATGACTAGTGGAAACATTGATATTTGGCAGAATTGAGGGAGTTTGGAGCTGTTTTTCTCTACCTGATTGACTTCAAAAGGTTAGGCTGAGTTAATTTCAGCTTTTTGCTGTGCTACTGAGGAAACAACAGTGGTCCCCACTGAGGAACTGCTGTAAAGATTAGACTTCCTAGTCTGTATATTCTTGTCAGTGACTGATACCTTTAAAGAATTTTTTTGGAAGATGTGCTTGTGTTGTTCTGACATAATGTCAATTTTATATAGATATATAAATATTTTTTACAATACACCAACACAACCAAAAACAACAACCCACAAAACCTCAGGAAAGTAGGAAGCAAGCTTTTGATGTTTCTTTATAACTCTGAGATAAATTGGAGTATCAGAAGTGTATGGTAATTATAAATGAAACTTTATCTGTCTTTGATGCCCCCCCTACACCAAGTTAAGATAACTTACATAAGATGATCTCCATGTACTGTCAGTAACAACAGAAATTTAGAGGAATGAGACGAAGTGTTAGCAAGATACAGTGTAATTTTTCTATCTCAGTATCAAGAAAAAAGGTAGAAGAAAAATAAAAATACTGTAGAACTTGCCTTTACGTTTAGGATTTATCACAAGCAGGTGACCGTATAACAACTTGAAGGTGATCTACAGTATGGACTATGGAGTAAATAGCACTATGGGGTCCTGGCTGTACCTGTATGACACGTTTCTCTCACCAGGAATAATTAATGAAAAGAGTAGGCTTTTCATAGTAAAGATTTTCTGTCTTAATTATTACTGTTTTATTAATAAATAGTATAAAATACACTTTAATAGGACATGCTACCTGCTTTTAGACACAATGTTCCTTTTTTTAGTTTTATTCATGTGATTTACAGGATATTTGCAGAAGGAAATTAGTATGCTGTGCCTAACACAAGAATTTGGTACCAAATATCTACTCAGACACTTTTCAGCAAATCTGTAGTCATTTGGGAGCTAGAGATAGGCTAAAAATTTGCAAAGAATCCAAGGACCCAATAGTAACATACGAAGCTGCTGGCGGTAGCTTTATTTCCTGATAAGGCACATCTGTCTTCCTTCTCTATCTTTCTTCTCTTCCTTGGCCCCTCTACATCTTATGAATAAAATGAAGGCTAATGATCCTCTGATAAAAGATGCTAAAGGCTTATCAGAAGCAGCTGTATGCATTTAAGATAGCCTTCTTACTGTACAGTAACTCTTTTCTAAGTCTAAGAAACCAAAGTACCCTTTAGCTGTTGCGGTTCTTTCCAGGGAGGCAGATTTGTTTGTGGTGGCTCTGTATATGCTTTTACTATAGAAAGAATAAACTAGCTGAAAATCTGTAATAATTTACTTTTGCTGTAGCAATATCCTGTTCTTCTCAAAGTATTTAAACAGCATTTCAGCAAGGAAAGGATATTTATTGGAAGTGGGATTAATATCGTATTTGAATGCTGAAGAGCGAGTTGTTTTCTCATCTTTTAACAATTTTTCCACTTAAAAAGGTAATTTTAAAAAATCTAGTGACTTCTATTTAATGATTTATCAATACAGAGTATGATGGGGAAGCTCAAAGAATAATAGTTTCCAGATTGTTATGTGCTGTCATGCTGTAGAGATTGGAATCTTGGATTAGGCAGTACAATTTCTTTATTTTTCAACTTGTACCCCCCCCTTTTTTTTTTTTTTCAATTGAAGTTACTAAATGCAGCTATCTGATTTGGCCAAATATGAAATAGTGCTTTCCAACTATCTCCTACTGTGATGAACTGATCTATTTTAATAAGCAATTGCCGTTTCAGCTGGGATGAGACTTTAGCTCAAGCAGATCTAAGGCAAACAGTGCCTGTGCTGCTGATGACCCCTGGCCCATCTAAACTAGTACTCTCCCTGCTGCTGCATGTAGACATACTGTGACAAGATCAAATTGAGGAAATTGCTTGCCATGGATTGCTGAGCAGCCATGAATTGTTTTCTATCTAGAGCTCTGTGTCTTTTAAAATCAGGTCGCTTAGTATGTGGTGAAATAAATACTTGAGTGGGTCTATTTTCCAGAAAATCTATTATTATGAAGCAAAACTAAAAATCAAGGAGGTGTGAGGGACTGACTAATACCTTCCTAAAGCCTGAAGGCATGAGACAAAAACAATAAAAGGTCGAGCTTTTCAACTCTGTTCATTATAAAGCCATGGGAGATCAGCATCAGGGAAGTTTCTAAACGCAGAGGATAATAGAAGCATTATACAAAGTTTGTGAGAAGAAAATACTTTCCACTGCCCTCTGCTGACTGCAGGCTATGTAGTGATCCGGCTCTGCTCAGCAGTGTGTAGCTGCGTGTGCTCTTCTCAGAGCCGTGCACTTGAGAAGTAGGTGCTAGCCACATTATGAATGGAACTGTGAAAGTGAGTCATACTTTGAGGATAAGATTTTGCTGCAGGTGCTGCTATATCTAAAAGCTTTTCTTTATGTTCACCTGCAGTGAGCCATGATATATTGGCAAATGGGAAAATCTTTTTTAAGTCCACTTTGACTGCCAGGTTATACACGCTACCAATTTTCGTGCAGGGGCAGTCTTTGCCCCTGCACTGCTTGAAACTGTGAATTTTGGGCTCCTAGAGAAGTATGAAACACTGTTCTAGAGTATTTTGTATTGCACAATATCAGTTTTATCCCAGTGACTGAAGCAAATAACAAGACAAACAAACAACCAACCAACCAAAAAACCATAGAAGAAAAGTTTGCCCTTTTTTCCTAGAACAGCATGATAAAACTTTAGAAGGCAAAGTGGGGTTTAGTGTTACAACACCTTCATGCACTTTCTTAACTCCTGATGGTTTTGAGATCAAAACAGTCTTTTGAGTACCTTACCATGAAGATGCTGTAACTTTCCTTTATGATCAATGCTATCATTAAACAGGCTTAAGATACAATGTGAGACTAACACAAGTCTAGTTTGCTTATCATGCTGTGGATTGCTTGGGAGCCTTGATTTATCCATTTAAAGATTAAATCCTTCCTCTGTAACACTTTGTAGTCTGAATCTAGTACCAGGTTAGGACAGTGTTAATGAAGCAGAAGGTTGGGGCTGACTCCAGCACTACAAATCAGAGAAGGAAAATTAAGGCAACTGTCAGTATTATATGAATTATGTCCTGTATAGTATTTCTATAAAATGATTATCATCTTTCTAACATTATTCTGGAATTTTTCTACTTCAATTTCTGCAACATCTCTATACTTCACACTAGTATTCTAGTATTCCTACCCAGCGTCTGTAGTATCTTGATGATCTAACTTAAACTGGAAAGGTCAACATCCTGTACTGGTTTCTCTGAAGTAATTTATCTGGATGTTATGTGCAGGTATTGATGTGGTCAAGCACCAGACACTCTCTACATTTTCTAAACATAAAAGCAGGCAGCACTTCAAGATAGGCTAATATTACAGGCAAAGTAATTACTCTGGGTCAGTAGATGTATTTCAATAAATATCACTTGGTTATATCAAATCCCAGAAGTAGGGTAATAACAGCAAGATGCTTCCCAAGTAAGTCTTTTAGGTCGTCCTGAGCTCTGTGCAATGTGGCTGAATGTTACCCTGTGGGCTCAGGTTAGCTAAAGTCAAGCTATACAGATGAATGTATGTGGGCATTGTCAGGTCTGAGAATATTTGAGGCTGTGTTAGACATTCTTATTACCATGAGAAAAGCAAAATGCGAGGTTGAGTCTCAATTGTGTAAGTATTTTTGTCAAGCTATTGTTTACTTGTCATTGTGCTACCATTCAGAGTTCTTGCAGGCAGCAGTCTCCTCTTTCACATTGAGTATCAGAAGTGGTCTTCAGGGATTCTTGGATGCTACTGCAGTGCAACCTGTCCTATTGGCAGCCAGAGCTGCCTCTGAATCCTGTGTCTTCCTCCCCTGTAGATTTGAAGTACTTTTGGCACTTCAGCATGAACACGTGGGACCTGCTGTAAGAAAGCATGTGCCCCTGATCTGCTGATTTTAGAGGCCTCTACATCAGAGGAACAGTTTGGAAGGTTGTATGACTACACAGTGTGAATGCACCTGAGGGTCAGGATGTGGATGGATAATGTAGGTACCTAGCTTATTGCACCTGTGGTGTCCAGTATGTTCAATTTACTGGCTGAAGGCATAGTTCTGTATGAAATGGTTGTCTAGCCTCTGCATCCTTAAATCAGGTCAATGATCACAGTTAAATGTAGCTTGGAGGAAAGCAGCATATGAAAGTCTGTCTTTTTCTTTAGCAAGAAACTTGCTAGCAAAAGCTGTGCCAAGATTAAAACCTGTACAGTTCTAAATGCTTCCATAGATGGAGCACTTGCAAAATTCCAGTTATCAGTAGTTATAAAAGATGATCTTGTAAAGGAACGTAAAACCTAAGAATGCACTTTTAAGGTGATGTTTGGCTGGCCTATCCTAAGGGGCAGAAGAGCCTCATTAAGGTTGTCTTGTGTGTTAAAAACACTTCTTTTCAATTGGTTCTAGCATGTTGTCTAAATGAGATAAATCAACTGTTGCTTTTTCTTGCAAAAAAACCCTTTAGAGGAAGGTTCATGGGATTTTACCAAATTTAACTTTGCCTGCTGCTTGACTCTTTATTCTCTTGCATCCGTCTGATACACAATTTTTGCAGAAATCTTATGATCACAGAATGAACCCCAAACCATGAGCTATGACTGCCTCTATTAGCTGCTGCTGTATTTTACTCTGGCACCTTTAATTCCTGCTGGATTTTGTAATGTGCATACCTTTAATGATCAATGGGTAGAGGGCTACATTTTAACGCTGTTATTTCATTCAGCAATTAAATATTGACAATGGTAGTAAGGGGAAATTTTATTCTGAAGCAGACTTACTTAATGATTACCATTGGTTTCTTTGATAAAAAGATACTTCAGATACATCTGTCTATTGACTGAGTTAATTAGCTATTAATCGACTTAGAAATAGACAGTTGATAGTTATTTATTAAATGAACACAGTTAATTTAGAAATTATTCATCTTGCAAACAAACTGCCAGCTCTGTATGCAGCTATGGGTACAATTATGATCACATTTTTCTATCATTCATTTGATCACTGGAAACAGAGCTAATTTAAACCTGCTTCATAATACCTTTGCAAAGTGTAATTGATTAGTACTTAGTGACACTTCTGTCAGTCAAATACAGAAATATAGAAATAATGTAAAATGATTCAATCTATCCCAATCCTACAGGACAAGGAGGAGTAAACTGTATTATCTTTCATATGACCTGAAATCAGATGACGTGAGACTGGCTGCTTGTGAAGGGAATAAAAGTTATCATTTTCACATTGTCATTTTTGTGAAGAGGACTGCAAATTAACAGTTCAAAGGAGAATTCCTTTCTTAGTAGATTGCTATAAAGTTTATAGGGTGTATTCTTGATCAAGTTTGAACTATTAGTTTGGTTCTGGACTAAGTACACTCTCTTTGGTGTTCAGATATTTAGTTCTGATATCTGTAGCAGAGCTACCAAGAGAAGGCTCCCATCCAGGTGTGAGAATTAGGACACAATGATTATGTGGATGATTTTGATAAGATTTATTGTTAATTCAGTATTTAAATACTACAATGCAGTATCTAAATAATAACTCTATCATTTATTACAATTGATTATAGTATAATTACTTTGTGGTCCCTTCTATTGAGTCATGAGCTTTTATGAGATGCCTAAACTTCTCAGAGATCACTTAGACTGTTGACCAAATCTGTGACTATGTCTAAAGGGTTATAATAGAAGCAGATTTGGCTAGAAATGTGCAGATTCACAGTCTTTGGCCTTGCAGAATGCACAGTTACAAAGCAACAAAGCAGTTATGTAGCTTCTTTAGGATTTTATCTTCCTATTTGATAGGACCTTAGTGCTTTTACTCGCCCATCCAAAAGTGAGTGTACCCTATTTTCAGCCAGGTATACCCTGCAGGCATCCTTGCTGGGGCAGAGATGCACCCAAAAGCTGCCTGCAACCTTTGAAGACTCTGGGGTTTATTTTATTTGTTTTATTTCTGTTATGACCAAGCTGTAGGGTAGTTGCATGCCCTAAGTCCCTGGGTACTGTTAGAGGCTTATTAATGTGCTCATGCAGGACAAGGGAAGCTGCAGGTGACAGAAGAAAGAACCAGTTACTTGCTTTTACCATTTGATAACTGTGTTGGGAACTAGCTATCCTTTTCTATATTTACTTATGTTCCTACTTGCTACCAGAGCTGTTCGTTTTCTAGCTTGTCACTATTATAATGTCTTTACTATAGTCTACTTGCAGGTATCTGGTATATAGGAAGACAGTAGCACATATTGAAACAAAAATGTATGGGCAAACATTTGGTTTGGAGCCATTTCTTGGCATTCTATAAAGATATTGAGGGATAGTCAAGTCACAGAATTGAAAATAATGTCTTAATACTTATTAAGAAATTTATAATAACCTTATGCTCTTTCTGGATCTAGAAGAGAAACTGAGCTTGGTCTCCAATTTCCTGAACTGGTACTAGTAACTCATCTTTAACATAAGGAAACCACTGCTGGCATTACTAGAACCAGCACCTATTTCAGAGGAAAAAAACTGATCAGGTCCTGGTGAGTAGTTGTGCCTGTTGACTCCAGGAGAGGATTTCAGGCTAGAGCAGGTCAAAGTCAGGCACACTGTTGGGCCAGTTCAGGTTGCTGTGGCGAAGGGAAGCAGTACACAGATATTTTTAGCATAGCATTTTACATTTTCCCATTCTGTACAGATTTTTTTTTATGCCAGCTCTTCCTCTTGGCCCCTAACAGTGGGTTTGAGAGGCCAAACTTCTAAAAGGTTGGATATTTCTGTATCTAATCCATACTAATGCATGGCTCCTTTACTTAACACTTTAAATGAACAAGAGCAGTGAGTCAGCAGGTATTCATTTTGTAAATCACTTAACATTCAGCACTCTGTGTCAGGAAAATTAAAGCCAGATGTGTTGCATCAAACCGTGTTCCAACCTATCAGATCATATCACCTGGTTTTTCTTCCCTTGTGGGTAAATAATGGTAATCTAGTGCTGTCCCTACTGCAGGGTTATAATTAAAGTCTTCTGTAGGCAGGTGTACTGTTTATCTATTGTTTAGAGCTGTGCCAATACACCGTGGTGAATGTGCTTTCTGGCAGGAATCTCAATGAGAGGGGTGTGACGTTTCTCAGAACGCTAATTAGTGAATGTTATTGTATATGGGAAGAATGTAATAATACAAAGTGCAGATATCCTTATTTTTATCCTCTTGCACTGTTATAACTACTAGCACTAAATCTGAAGTGTGGTGTCTAATATGTGTGTACTTCTACACAAGGCTTTTGTTTTGCTCAATGATTCCAGTTATAAAACTCAGGAGTACTTGGACAGAATGATCCCTGTATGGAAATCAGCTCTACTTTCTCATCACCACATGAGGAAATGCAAGGGCTTTTTTTTCTCTTCATTAGCAAAGCTATATAGCTGCACAACTATTACTCCAAAGTCTTCAGGAAGTCAGGCCTCTCCATGGAGAAATAATAACTACTTCAGGTCAGGTTTCACAGTCCTTCTTTGGTTAGAATTTTCGAAAGGAATATTCTGCTTAGCATTGCCTTCACCATATACAGCAGCCTTGGGAATGCAAGGCAAGGAGCTCTGTGTAGGATAATGCCCTCTGTAATTCCCTAATTAAAAAAAAAAAATCCACTTTTTGGTTTGTTTGCCTGCAGGTAAATGTGGATTCCTGGCATCGACCATAGCTTGTTCATGTCAGACTGCTGTGCACCAGATCATGAGATGGACTGTGTCACTCTTTTGGTGTACTCCAAAATGAAACATCTGAATTATTTGTATGAATTATATATGTATGATATTATTTAGAATGGAGATGAACCCCTTCCTCTGTAAGCTTGTACACAGAAGAAGTACATTGGTGTAAAACACTTTCCTTATAAACTCATACTCGGCATTTATTATGATGCATTAAAAAAGATCCACACATTAACCACTGATTGATTTCTTTAGATTTATGTATATTTTTGAGGGCTGTTTGCATTTTTAGCCACCACTTTGAAGACAGACTTCTGTAGATACACTTCTCTCAGAAAGCTTATGCTGTGGCTAGATAAATAACTTTCAGGAATTGCCCTTGGGGAATAAAAAACCCAAAATTTCTTAAAGATCACTCTGTAAACCAATAGTTTGTGAGGAATGCTTCTGCAGCTCTGGACACTCTCTAGTGGTCGCCTATAATTGAACATAGTAAGAAAATGTCATATCTTTTCTTTTTGTCACTTGTTCTTTATCTTTCTGAGGAGGCAACTTCCCTCATCTCCCAGCCCCCCACTTGCTTTTGCATTTCAGTTGTTCTCTTTCAGTGTATCTTGTTGAAAAATGTTGCAAATGGCCCTACTGGTATATTTTTTTCTCACAGCAAAGAAATTGATCAAAATTCATTCTTTGCATGATAAGGAAATTTTAGAAAATAATAGTGTTATGTTTCTATCATACAACTTTTTTTTTAAGGGAACGAAATGTGAAACTTGATTGTGATAAATTTTCCTCTCTGCTGTTGATCCATCACATAAGTACAGTACCAAATTACATGTGCATTTGTGCTCATTTCCCTAGTTTATATTGCAATTATCCTTGAAAAAGAAGAGTTTGGTTTATTTCATGAAGAGTCTGGGATGCGTGATTTTCTCTTGATCCCAGCAAAACACAATTGAATTACAGAAACACCTTTGGCAATATTTTTCCTGTTCTGTGTCAGTATCTTCCACCTTTCTACCTGTTTTTCTGTCAGCTGGATGGCACGCTATGTCACCTTGCTCAGTCTTGTTTTCCTTGCAGACAGTGCTGAACTACAGATGTTATTTCTGTCACCCTGAGTTTCTAGATGACTTCTGCTGTGACACACTGCAGAGGTATGACGTGCAGTTTGGTACCTGGCTCGAGAAGTGCCCATAAACTTTAGTTGTTACCTGAAGGATAGTGATGGATGGGTGGATGGATCGATGGTAGCTGGCAATTGGGATGCAGAGCTCTGGAATGGCCTATGCTGTTGCCCAAGGATTGCTGCCCACGTGAGATTAGGATCTAGGCCATTGGTGTGACTGCAGAGTGTGAACAGAGACAGACAGCCCTTCCACCTTCTTGCAGCATATATGAAGGAAGAAATAGAAGGGAAGGCAGACTATTGCCACCAGACTAGAGATACAAAGTTGCTGACATTAAAGTTGCCTGTAACCATTCTTAGGACATGAAATTTTGTTTGAATGTCCATCTTAAATGATGATTACCGTGAGGCAGTATTATTACTGTTAGTGATCAGCTGGTCTGTCTGGAACTTCCTTTTCTATGGTGCTTTAATATACTAAGTGCTTAGCTTTGCTTTTATTAACTGGCTGTCTTTAGCATATGTATGAGGAAATTTGCAAATGTGGTTAAGCCAAAAGCTTTTAGTAGAGTTTTGGGATAATATTAAATTACCTGTAGAAATTAATTTTGTGAGAATTCTGATGTAACACTTGGTAAACAGCACATCAATTCTTGCTTGAAGCCTATTAAGCTTTACAGGCACGTGCTTTGCAAATACTATACTTCACAGCATCCCAGGAATTTAAAATAAGTACAGACTTATACTATATCTGCATGATACAAGAGCACATCTCATGGTAAAGCACAAGACAAGATGCACGTACAAGATCTAAATCCTTCTATTGGAAGTGTGCACATATGGTATCTGTCAACGACTACCTCTCTTGCAACTGGGCTGATATTGCTGGGTGAATTGATTTCCAGTTGGACAGATCAGTAAAGAAAATCAGTGTGCAGGGTACGTGCTTTATGAAAACATTCACTTTTAGCTGTGCTAACAATAGGTAGCCAGTGAGCCTTATTTATAACATTTTCAGCCATTACATCCAAACTGGGAGCTAGTGCCATCTTGCCTTCAACCTTTCAAGTGCTCATTCAATCACTCTCATCTAACTGTTTAGCATATAACTGTATATTCGTCATCTAGAGAAGCAGAAAATAAGTGTGATCTTTGAAAGAAAGATAGGCAAATAAATCTCACTGGCAGTACATCAATTAACTTAGTAATGTATTACAATTGCCATCAGTGAAGAATACAAGCCTGCAAAACCTTGAGCATATCAAAGCTCTGCAGGATCTTGGCCTTGCACACTTTGCCAGTGCAGCACTGCTAAAGGGTAAAAACAGCCAAATACTCCTTGTAGAACTAATGAGTAATGTTTTCAAGTTACACTGGTGGGTTTAGTTCGGCATACTTGCTCCTCCCTCTCCCCATGCACACAGTTTGAGACCACCTTCCACCAGAGCATGCTCAACATGCTGGCAATTGGTGGGAAAAGAGCTTGCAGAATACCACTGCAGTTGTGTACCACCAGCAAGCTGGTGTTGGAGTTGCTGGAACCATGCTGGTTAATCAGGGTTCAATAAACTGCTAAAGCAACCTGGTAGTACACCACAGCTTCAGTTTGCTGCTTCTATCCTTTGGTTCTCAGCTGATTGCTTTAGCTGCAGAAAGTTGGGTCAAGGATGCTGTAAACAGGTGGGGCTTGGTCTCTTCTCCCAGGTAACAAGTGATAGAACAAGACTAGATGGTCTCAAGTTGTGTCAGGGATGTTTAGACTGGATATTAGGAAAAATTTCTTCACTGAAAAAGTGGTCAAGCATTGGGGAAGTGTTCAAAAAATATATAGATGTGGTGCTTAGGGATATGGTTTAGTGGTGGACTTGGCAGTACTGGGTTAATGGTTGGACTTGATGATCTGAAAGGTCTTTTCCAACGTAAGTGATTCTACGTAGTATGTTAAACCAGCCCTGGAGGCATTATTCCAGAGGCATGACTGATCAGTAAAGTCTGCAAAGAGATTTTCCAAGCAGTGATATGGGTTCCTTTTTCTCTGTGAACCCTAGAATATGCACAGAGCAAGGTAGTAACAATGGTATGATTTTGCTACTATGCATGTGACTGGCATGGTACCTGCATTTGCAGGACTTGCAACTTCATAGTGAAGCAACACCCATTAAGACCTAGTTTATTTTTCACCTAACCAAAAATGATCTGGTAGAGAGTCTTATTCATAAATAATGTCCTCACGTCTTCAGTTTGCTAGCTACAGTATTTCTTGAGGGAAGGTGATTCTGTAAAGCTGATGCAATCAATTCTAAGCTCTTAAAGTAAGTCCTTGATGGATTTCCTGATTAAATCTTATTTTCCTACGTCATATTCAAAAAATATATCAAAAGTCAAGTATTTGAATATATGAAAATGCAAGAATACTACTTTTACATGTTAACTTTTTCCTCCACATTTCTGTGGGCATCCCAAAGGTAGGACAGGTTTTGCAAGAAAGAGAAAAAGAGGATGACTGACTAATGAGAGTCTGGATCATAATATCAAGTTAAAAGGGGTAGGATTAAGATGGAACTTAATGTAGTGGTTGATTTTATAATGTCCTTTTGTTACAGTTTCCATGGCTTCAATTTTTTTTTTTGAAAGAAGATAGTAAAGATTAGCACTTTCTTCAACTCCTAAAATAAAAATAAATATATTTTGCGTGCTGGCATTTTCAGATTTTTCCTTTGCCTTTATTTTCAAAATGCAATGAGAATATGCAGTGCAAGGGGAATTATTTAGTGTTTTTATTTTTATCTTTTTTAATAATTTTGGAAAAGTACAGCTTTCCTAAATTTATAAATGTTACAATATTCATTGGTATAAGGAAAAGCATATTTTTTTAGCTCTGTTTTTTTGAGTGTGGCAAGGCACATCTACTTTCTGAAAATTTTTGTTTACTATTTAGTTACTTGCATAAAACTGGAGGATTTAAAACTTTTCCAGCATAATCAGAAAGAATTTTAGCCTTATTGATAGTTTCAAATATATGGAACTTTACATATGGATGATATCCTATTTTAGAAAGAGTTATTTGCAGGAAAGAATATAACTTCCTAAATAATTATTAAACCTTGATTGTTTTCTGTTTTGACATAGCTGACTACTCTTTTTTGATTGAATGCTTTTTATGATAATGACATATTTATGTTCACAAATCTCACTTCCTATGAAAATTATGCATACTCCTCAACAGAAGTCTATGGATCATTGCAGGGCACTCAGGTAATGATAGGATATTTCATTATGCCCTTATCAAGGAATGTGCTATGTAATGTGGTTATAAGTGATTTTTCTCAATTAAGGTGTACCAGTTTCCAGTTATAACTCTCTTCCTAGCTAATAATATTTCTCAGTCTCATTAAGGTATATTATGCAAGTAACAATTGAGAACTATGATTTTGTTCTTCAGTCTCCCTGAGGAGGGAGACCCACCTAGTTGGGCAGTTCAACCTTACACAAACACTTTTAACCACACCTCGAAAAATAAAGCATACAGTTTAAACTTCATTCAGCTTCTTACACTGACCCTATTCCTGCTGTCCTTATTGCAGGGAAAATCCTGTTTCACCTCTGGTGGTAACTTTACATGCAGGATTACAGGAAACAATTTTTCTTTGCTTTTTAAGGACTCGGCCTCATTGCAGGAAACAAATATCTGTAATTTCTCAGCAACAAAGGTTCAAAAAATGTTGCATTGTCACTGAGTTCCAGCAACAATCTTGTGCATGTTGAATTGCTGCTATCTATCTAACAGATGCATAAGGAACACTATTACCATTTTATTATAGTAATATACCTAATAATGGTTACACTATATAACATTCTTCTCTCTTTTTTTTTTTTTAATTTTGATTTTATTAAAAATCATATTCTGATGTTCCTTCTGTTGTTGGGTAGTAATTTTCTCTGCAAATACCAACTCGGGCTACTAGCAAAGCAGAGTGTTGTTCAATGTGATTAAGGGTATTGGAATCACACTAGATTGTTAATCTTGTACAAACCATATCTTATTTGAGGTTCTTGCTTTCTGGAAAGGGGAGGAAATTGATCTCTTAATGTGAATTAGAAATATAATATTAATAAATTGAGATTTATACACTGAGCCACCTCCAGTGTAATTTGTTTTATACATATTATAAGGCATAAGGGCCATTTTTGCTCTGTATTTCAACAGAAATTCAGTAGTCTAATAGATATACAAAGGTTGTAAATTAGTTTGGACTTAACCTTCTGTGATTTAAAGTATTCACGTGTAGCAACCAAGGCATAGCTATTTACCCTGAGTTACTACACTAAAACATTAGCAATAATACCATAGCTTCAAGAATTTATGGCTGGATTGTCAAGTAGAATATGTTTTTGTCTAGTTCTTATCAGGATGCCTAGCTGGAATATTCACAATGGAAATGATGGTCCACCCTTTCCACCTCAATCCTTCGTAGTTCAGATTGTGCCCAATTAAATTCACAGTCATATTTTGGTTGAGTAGAAATGAGGGGTTGTATATGTATGCAAAATATGGGCTGTCAGCAATTTCTGCCCTGGGCACCTCTAGACCTCAGTGATTTGGTGGTGAAGGTGATTACCTGCTATTAGTCACAACAATGGGCTTCTGGGCACAGCAGCATTGAACTAGACAAAAATGCCATAGAATAGCAGTGACAGGACCCAGGTGAGCGAAGGAAAAGAGCAACTTTGATGCTGAACTTAAAGGCAGTCTTAATACCTCTCCTCCCTTAAAATACAGGGAAAGAAAAAGAAAGTAATGGTGGAGCAGTGAAGCACAGACAGTTTCAGACAGTTCATTCAAACTATGAGGAGAAATATCTTGAGGCAAAATATTAGTCTTTGTGACATGTTTTAGGCAAATACATATGGGGATGGTTTAGCTGTGCACAGCAGTGTGCTGGTTTCACTGTCACAACTACGGCAGCTAATAAAACTGCCTTCTTCCCTAGGTTTCCTTTCACTTCTAAGAGAATGTGGAATTATTCACTTCCTTGAAATACCTATTTACTAATGAAAAGTTACCTGATGCTTACAAGTTCTAAATGGACTTTTTTCCTCGTTCACTAAGCCATTGAAGGTCCATTGTGATTGCAGAGCAGAAGCATCACTTGTACCACATAAACAAGCTGTAACTACTGTAAAATTAAAAGAAAAGCATGATGTCACTTTAATTAACATTCGGCACAGCATTGTAATCCTGCAGTAATAGTGTCTAATATTTCTTATGTCTCGTTGCTTATACTGTATTTAGATGCAAGTGGAGGCAGTGATATGTTGCAGCTAAGGAATATAATGGAAAAGAATAGATGATAATCTTAGAGCTTGGAAATACTTTCTGAACAAAAAATTAAGGAGGCAAAACTCTAGAGCAGAAGGGCAGTCTGTAGAAGCTCATGCTCTGAAGTACAGGGCAAACAAGACTGGCTGGAGCAGAAAACAATATAGTTGTCAAAGAATCTTCCTGCACTTAGGAACAACAGGAAGTAAAGTCTTGACAGATGATCTCACAAAGTAGAATTTAATTAATACCAGAAAAACAGAGAACTTAGAGATGAGGTAGTCAAAGACATAGACGAAAAGCAAGGAGGAGAGAAAGAGTTGAGGAAAGATGAGCAAAAATGCACATGAGAAGACAGGAGATTGACACCAGTATGAAGATGTGGTGTCATTAATATCTTTGAAGCTTAAAGAGCCTTGTCACCAGAGCACATTGAGGTGGTGTGCTGTCTGCTGGGAACAAGGACTGATAGAAACACGAAGAATTTACCATCAGACAAGTAAGATCTTTAGAACAACTGTCCAGTATATCTGATAAAGGTCAAATGGTTGGTAGACCAAGACAATTCCTTTTGCTCTTATGCACATATAAAGTGCTGGTACCTAAAAGGAATGTTTTTCATTCACCACGCTTGTCTGAAAAGATCTCAAGTAACAATATGGGGTTTCACAGTTGGTTTTGGGTGTTTTTACATTATCTGAGTCAATTTAACTTCATAAATGTCAGAGAACCTCAGTAGCACTCACACCTATAGGACAAACAGTTGTTTACAGAAAACACATTTCAGCTCATATGATATGATAGAAGCTGAATAGAAGCTTCCTGACACTGAAATAATGGGAACAAAAATGGAAATTGAGCATGAAAAGTGCTTAACAGTGCAGTAAAAGATAGGATTGTAAAGAAAGTAAATCTATTTTGTTACAAAATTGTAGCTGAGAATTGTAAGGTTTAAAAATGGTCACAGCTCTCTAATTATATTCCATTGTCCCTAGTGCATGAATGAAAATGAAAAGAATGAGCATAATGTTTTGATCTGAAACATTTGGTTTAAAGTAGTGTTTAGATGAATGAAAGAATCCATAATGCGTAGTTATTCCTTTTTTCATCTTTTAAATTAATTATTTCTATAGTCTATTATAAATTTATATAATTTACAAAAGACATCAGGATAGTTACATGATTTCTTTATCGGTTGATAATAAAAACAGAGTTCATAAACAGTAAGTAGGCTTTGCTGGGGTAAAAAAAAGTTGTGTTAGTGTTTTTTTTCTTTTTCTTTTTTTTAATCTTGATTGGTTTTCCTATGCTGAGGGCTATTGAAGTGTTTGATTGTTTGTTTCAAGATACAGCAGTGATTTTTAGAATTCTTTTTTTAGTCCAGTTTTGACTGAAACAACCTCAAATTTCAAAGAAACACAGTCAATACTATTTAACCTAGATAAACAGTAGTACATTTTTAAAGTAAGAATTCTTCACATCTTTGTTGAAAAAAGTCACACAGTTAAACAGATTGGAGCAAAATGGGATGAAAATTAGAGAAAACTAGCTATGCAGCACTTGATATTATTCTCCTATATATAATATTTGAACTTGAATAATTTGAGGGATCTGTATTTACTTTTCTATTCTATCCTTCTGTGCTATTTTTCTGGACACACATCCACTCGTATAAACCTCTGTGGCTGCTTCTTCAAAACAACAAACACTTTCACAGTCAGGTCTACAAATTGACTTTTTTGGGGGGAGGGGATAGTTGATGTTATCTAGCAGGATGTTGAAAATGCTTTCCAGAAGGATATTTTACTATTGAAGTCTGTACACTATCAGCATGTAGAAAAATCATTTTTACTTTTCCAAAATGGAAACTGCAGACTGAACTCCAGAACAACTGAAGCTTAAAATCATGAGAAAAAAGATGGAAAAAAAGGTCTTCTTATTTCCATGTGAACAGATTAAAAAAACAAAACAAAACAACAAAACATGTAAAAAAACCCCCAAAACAAAACAAAAAAAACCCACCAAACAAACTACCAAACACCACACCCCCCCCCCATGCAATCATAGAATGATTTAGGTTGGAAAAGACCTCTAAGATCATTGAGTCCAGCACTGCCAAGTCCACCACTAAACCATGTCCCTAAGTGTCACATCTACATGTCTTTTCAAGACCTCCAGGGGTGGTGGTATTTCCCCTGGACTATTTCCTTGGGCAGCCTGTTCCAGTGCTTGATAACCCTTTCAGTGAAGAAGTTCTTCCTAATGTCTAATCAAAACCTCATCTGGCATAACTTGAGGCCATATCCTCTTGCTCCTATTACTTGATTCTTGGGTGAAGTGACCAACATCCACCTTGCTGCAACCTCCTTTTAGGTAGCTGTAGAGAGTGATAAGGTCTTTCTGAACCTCCTTTTCTTTAGGCTAAACAACCCCAGTGCCCTCAGCCACTCCTAATAAGACTCGTGCTCCAGGCCCTTCACCAGCTTTGTTGTCCTTCTCTGGACACACAAAAACATGGCATTAACAAAAAGAAGGAGCAAAGTTCCCTCAGAGTTCCAGTTCTTATTCCTGCTTTACAGGCAGCACATACCTTTTCCTAGACACTATATTCAGAGTGATGTGGAGAAGACATATCAGTATGGAGAGAAATATGACTTAAGATGCTTAGAAATACCTTTAGGATGAGTGATCTAGATAAATGGAAACAAGAGAAATGGCAGTAGATTGATTTGAAATGCTTTTATTTATGCTGGAGATACTGGTATCAACTGACCCTGGGACAGGGTAATGGTTTTTTTCATGAGTAGTTAGAAGAACAGCTTCCCCTGCCTTCTGTTTTAAGTTTCTTAATGTAGGCACACCAAATAATTACTTCTCCATCTTTTTATTCAGTACTGTATTAAGGATTCTGTTGCTGTATCAAGGTAAATGGGAAGGAACAGTGACTATTGGAAGCAAGACTGTACATGTGGTAAACTTTAGGAGTTTCCTAAGTGATTAGAAGTCACTTGTTTGGTGTTTGTGTTTTTTATGCTGCATAGTTTCAGGTCATCATTCTGAAGCAAAAGAAAGAGATGTATCTTGAGCAGAAAAATCACTGGTAGGTGAGGATTAGACAACAGATGTGACTGTAATATGACATTTTTGGCTAAGCTGGTGAGTTTCCTACATCAAAATTTCACTGACTTGCATGGGTATAGTATCTGTACCATGACTACCATAAAATGAAAAGTCAGGGTAAAGCAGGTGTCGCTTTCCCCATGTGTTTTTCACTTGATTTTTGAAGGCACTTAAGAAGAGGGGGAAAAAAAGAAAGAATATAAAAAGAGAAGAAAAAATCCTCATACAGATGTTAGTTCTTGAAAAACACAGTGGATAGAGCTCAAGCATCCTGAAAAGAGATTAGTGTGTTGTTCCTATAGGACAGTTTGGAAGACTATTACAGAACAAACAGAGAAATACCTAGGTGACTCCTTCCATGCAGGTAGCCTTAAGGATAAGGAGGAGGATAATGATTACAATTAGAGTAAGATCCTAGAACAGAATGCGAAGATTAGGTGTCATATATAGTATCTGCTAGTAAATTACTGTCTTGTTTCTTTGTTGTGATGTAAAGGAACCATCATAAAGATTGATTTAAGTCCAGGTCAGTTTTTTCAGCTCTGGGAACATAAGAAAAGAGATTTCTTTTTGAACAGATACTGTTGACTTGCCTGACTTGGACCGATTATGTCAAGTAAAACTGTCTTATACCACATGTGTTTCATCCCAGTTTTTTCTGTGACCTAGAAATACTTTGCTCATACAGAACTTTGACTTTGAAAAATATAACTTATAATATGAGAAGAGGAAGTGCAATGTAGAGCAAGTCACAGATCCATTGAGACTGAAACCTCGATAACTCAGAGAAGAAAAAAAAAGTACTTTGATACTCATACGAAGCCTTGTAATTGAAACATTGGCTCACTTGAGTTACTGCTTCTATAAATTCAAGTGCACAATATGAAGTGACAACTTCCTCATGGGAAAGAGGCAAGACCTTGGCCCTTTAACAAGATGTATTCAAAATAATGAGGTGCAGTTCTATGCATTAGTTTCAGAAATATTTGCAATTTAAGATGTACCAATGAATAAATCACAAATGTCTTACTTTGCTGTTCTCAGTATGAAAAACTACCTTATGTCAGTCTGATGACTTAATTAGAAGTAATAAATTACATATACCATGTTTATTTTATATAACTGAGCAAAAGAGAAAATTATCAAGGCTGTAAAAATAATAGTTTGAACAGATTATTTACTTTTCAGGAGAACTGTGTGAATTTTGTTCTTTTAAAAGCTTGATGTGTGAAATGCAAGTGCTTTGGCAGGATTTTGCCCATCTCTGAAAATGAGCTTGAGTCTTGCACTATAAATGTTACTTAGCTGTCCTTGCAGACACATCATCCTTCTCCTTGGGCAACCTTAATCACAAATTGGTATGATAGTATATAACATTCCATGCTATACTATAAGTAATTGCCAAGTGAGGCCCTCACTAACTGGGACTTGCTACTCCTTTTTTTAGTGCTCTTTCTCCAGGAAATGGAATTATCTCTCCCTCCTCACCCTATAAAGGACATTTCTAAACATTACAGAATAGAAAACAATTGGAATCCGTAGGAAAATGTATGTGTCAATAGCTGTTCAAATAATTAAATTATTGGAAGAAAAATAATCTGCAATTTTGATGTAATTGAGATTTTATCCTGGTAATTTTTATGTGATAAGAACCTCCCAGACTAGACAAATTAAAACATAATTAAGCTCATGCATGTGTTGTGAAGCTAGAAATAAGGTCTGTAACAGCCTGGTCACTATCTGCTGTAATAGAAATAAGAGGGTCTTTCCAATGAAGCAGGCAATTATTTACGAGCATGTCATGGTATCCACCATTAGAACTGTCTGTTAATTTAATTACTAGTTTAGGTAGCTTAATTTCAGAAATGGCAATTTTCTATTTTCCACAAGTATTCAGGGACAGTTTTTTTCATCAACACAGTCTCCAACTACTGCATGCAAGAACATTTTAAGTCATCGTAACACAAGGCAGTGCAGATTATAAGAACACCCCATTTGGCTTTCTGTGCTGAACAGTAAGCAATGTCCTGCAAGAAATTAATATTACTATTTGTACTACAGTAGCATGTAAACCTCTCATGTACTATTTGTACAGCAGTAGCATGTAAACTGATGAGCTTGAGACTACCCCTGTAAAATAATAATTTATACAGTCCACAATGGAGGAGGAAGCATTGTTGTCCTACCAGTTCTCAGATTGCCCTCAGTTATATAGGTGCTCTTAGACAAAGCTGCAAGCTTGAACACTGTTGGGTGGAGGCAATGACACCAGTGACCTTCCCAGCAGCTGGAGCCACAGCAGTGAAAATCGTGAAAGCTTGTAAAGTCCAGCCAGTGTAATTCAAAACCATAGGAATGAAACTAAGTGTTAGTCTAGCTAGTTAATTTCCAGCTCTAGAGGCATGCCTTGGGATCCTAAAACTGATCTTCTCCACCTCACTGCTCTGAAGCATTTAATAATGCTGCAAAGGTAAATGGGATTTTCAATGGTCTGCTTTTTATCTTCAGGCAACAGACAGAATGTGTTGGTATAATGATCATCTAGAGTGCCTCTGTGTCTTCACTTGCTCAGTTGGTGAAACCAGTATTTTTTCTTGTTCTATCTCATATATTACATAATATTAAAATGACTGGAACTTGTACTTAATTCGTGGTATCTAAGACATCATACCTTTTGTGTTTTTCTTTCTTAATGGCTACGTAAAAGTTGTAATAATTCTCTAAAGCTAATTTTCCTCATTGAGAAAATAATTAACAAAAAAAAAGAATTTTTCCATCCCTCATATAAATCAGCTTTGTTTTTTTTCCCTGATCTTTATATCTATCATGAGCTGTTTTCACAATATGTACTTCTACTGAAATCTCAAAACCATGGACTTCCAAATGACTGCATTAGCAATCTTGTCTAAATTGAATCCATGTTTGTTATTAAATCCCCATGATACAAAAGAACTGCCAGGAACCTGCGAACAGTTTCATTTTATTAATGTAATATTGCAAAAGTAGTCCAATGACTGTGATGGGAAAAATAATTTCAAAACAGAAAATATTAGATTGAAAAAACTTTTATAATTTTTCCGCAGTGTTCACTTGTAGCTTGCTCTCTCTGCTAAAGCTGCTTGTTGGCAATCTGCTGTGTTAAAATATTACTTCTACCAGACCCCAAAATGTGAGAAGGGTATGATTATAAAAATTGCTTGCATTTAAAGCATCCATTCATCACATAAAAGATTTGGCTACCTTGCTGATGCTGCAAAGAAAGAAAGCAAATCACAGCTGTCTAGCACCTATGGTTTTATAAAAAATGGAACCAAATTATTTCTTCAGCATTAATTTACCTATGATTTGCACATACCACTTTACTACCATGCAAAAGGCTACAGAAAAACTGGTCATCACTGATTTTACTTGGTTTTGCCACAATGTGACATTGAGAGCCAGCAGCTGTGCTAGTAGAAATTCTTTTTTCTAATGCCCTGCCCCCAAATAATGAGAACCTCCTTTAGCTTTTTAAAATACATTTGTCTGAATGAAAAAGTATTTATTCTGTACAAACTTGATTATAAAGCAGATCCATGCACAGGAAAATTCAACTACTTTGGTATTCTGAAGTGGAAATAAAAATATAAATATGTCCGTTAATATAGGTTTTCTGTACGGTTATTCACTTTTTCTCCCAAAATGGATATGCCCTTCTATTTGAAGTGCCTCCATGGTATTTTCCTCTATGACAGCAGGAATGTAAGTCAATAAATCAGAGACTAATAAAGACATAGTAACCTGAAATCAAGTAAGCCAG
The DNA here is from genome assembly GCF_025592945.1 of Manacus candei. Taxonomy (NCBI): domain Eukaryota; kingdom Metazoa; phylum Chordata; class Aves; order Passeriformes; family Pipridae; genus Manacus; species Manacus candei. The sequence goes on along the minus strand of NW_026138076.1, from coordinate 36,868,568 downwards.
TAGCATAAATGCGTTTCTACTGGGATAAACTGCTATCCAAGATCACAGATTCAATGAAAATTATTGGCTCATAATTAGGCAGTTGATGTTTGGCAGTTTTAGGAGTTGAATGGTCCAACATTTGTGTTTCCTGTATGTTAAAATGCCCATGTTCAAGTGATGTTTGCCAAGGTACATTTGGCAACAGAGATAGAGTACTAGAATAATTGCTTCACTTTAAGTGGTAAATTTCCAAGTGTTCAGAATGACAACTTGTTTTTGAATATTTGGACTTTTGTGCCTTAGAATTTGCTGAAAGGATAAACCCCACAATAGCCACTGACCTGTTAGCAGATGTATTTGAGGCCTTTACCTGAATTGTTGTGCTCTGAGCATTTAATGTGACCTCTGGTGCAACTGGAATTTCTAAGTGGATGATATTGTCTCTTTGCTTGCAGCTACAGTACTCCAGTTTTATTTAGTTTTCTGTGTTTATAGCTTAGCATCATGGAAACTGTAGATAGTTACAGAGGCTTCTTAAGCTTATCAACAAGAAATATCTCAAAGGTGATGAAATTAGATGACCTAGGAAGGCGATTAGACCTTTCTGCAGAAAATAGCTGTAATTTACGGTGCAAACTAAAGAAGAACACCTTTTTCTTGTTCACTGTAAGTTTAAAGAGCATGTTTTTATGTCATCTTCCTTCAAAGATATTTAAAGGCATGGATCTGTGAACAAAAAAAAGTTTAGCTGCACACTTAAGGAATTGATTCAAACAGAAACAAAGTCTTTATTGGACTTTGAAACTATTAGTGGAGGGCTGTGTCTTTTCCTATTTAGTGAGGGGCTTTTTTGTGCATGTGGCTTTTCATTCGTTTGGGGTTTTTTGTTTGTTTGTTTGTTCTCCCCCCCTTCGTTTCCTAGGAAGGAATAAACCTAGAACTTAGGCAGACTTAAAAATTTAAAGACAAAACATAAAGTGGGCAAAATGGTATAGGATGTGACATTTTAGTTAATACAAACTAAATAAAACCTATTTTCACTGCTCAGCTGTGTCAATTGAATTTAACAGAGAGATCGATCCTAAAGACATATTAAACCTTGATTTGAATACTATCTTAGTCACTGTTTGTAAACCTTTACTCTAAATTTTAACCACACAAGGACAGGACTAATGTATTCATGTCAAGACCAGTTATTAAGTGCTTGGTTAATATATGTGTATATTAACACTGAAGGCACAGCAAAACTGTCCATTCTGGTATCGTACAACAGCATTCTAGAGATGCTTAGTTCAGCTTCCTTGTGGTCAGCAGCCTCTCACTTCTAGACAGAACTGTAGGTGAAACTTGACTTTTTTTGGTCATTAGGATAAATGGTATTTCACTTTGAGGGCTGATCCAGCTTCTGTTATTGATTCACTGTGGCAGAGTAGTAGGGAGAAGCATTCTTGGTCAGGTGTGAGAAGTATGACACTGATTATGTGGATGATTATGATTGGATTTATTGCTAACACAGTATCTAAACATCATCAATGCAGTATATAACATAAGCAGGTCTAAAGGATTATAATATAAAACAGGGTTGACTGAAAACATACAGGTTTACCACCTTTGGCCTTGCAGAATGCACAATTACAGAGCCTCAAAACATCTATGGAGCTACTCTAGGGTTTTATCTCTGTATGTTACCAGATCTTAGCACTTTTACTCACCAGTCCAAAAGTGAGTGTTCCCTGTCTTTGGGCTGGACACACCCTGCAGGCATCTCTGCCAAAGGCAGATCCACTGGGAAGCTGGCTGCGGCCTCAGAAGAACAGTTTGCCCCATCGATCCATTTGGCAGCATTTTATATCCTTTTGCAGGCCAATTGCACCAAAGTAAATCAAAATTCTCAGAACTCCCCATCTCTGGAATGCATTAACTCTGCAAGCATCCTGACAGTTCCTCCTGCCATTCCTACCTGGTGTTCTCAGGACAAATCACATTGCCCATCAGGGACAGTTGCAAGAGGGAGGGAATGTTTGTGTGTGTGTGTTTAGGATGCACAGAAGACTCTTTTGTTGCAGTCACATTGACATAAACTCCACTGAGAACAAGAAGGAGCTGTTTCTTGACAACCGTGGCAGTTGGGTAGACATACTATTCAGGTAACACACTGTGAAAACCTGTCAGACCATCATAACCACACATAAGTGGTTTCTAAGAAAATGCAGCAATGTAATTAAAATATACTAATCATTGGTAAAACTTGGTTCAAGAACGTATGTTTCACTTGCAGATCAGAGTTGAGACAAGATTTGGTGGGGAGTTGTTTTAATTCAAATTGGGAAAAGGAAGGCGTATGCTGAAAGACTCATGAGCAAAATTCAGGTTAAAACATTGGAAGTCAATGGTTTAGCTTAAGAAAAAAAGGAAGGTAATGTAACAAAAAGGTTGTACTGGGACAGGGAGGACATTTATCTCTCCTGGTGTCTTGTCTCTGATAATGTCTGGGGGGGGAAATGCAAATACTTGAGGGATAGTATAAGATTGAGGCAAGTGCATAGTAATACTTCATTACTTTTCCAGCCTCAATCTATTTATAATTTGGAAAGTTACTGAGCTAGAAGGGCTTTCTGTGTGGGTTTTTTAGCCCTTAAAGGATTTCTCTTCCATGAAGATACCCAGGCTGTCCTTGAACTTGTACTAACTTGCAGCATACTGTGGCCAGAAATTCTACACTTTTGTTACAAGCAATGCGATGAATCAACTACTTTCAGTTATTCTAAATTTTTCAGCTAGTAATTTTCATATGGGACAATTTAGGTCTTGTGTAAGGGTCCAATAATGCTAACATGATCCCAGATATGGGGGTAAAAACTGGAATACCTTTATTGAACATGCAAACTGCAAGGGTCTCGGGGGCTTAACAAGCTAATAAGGAGGCAGAGTTATGCCAAATAAGGGATTCCACAATCTATTAACATTTCCAGTAGCAAGGGTAAAATAAGGGAAAAAATGGATTTACATTTCTTGGATTCAGTATTTACATTTGGGAGGAAAAGTGTTTGATATTTCCAGAGGGCAAGATTATACTGGTCAGCTTTTCCCGAAATAAGGATTACACAGGGAGGGGAGAAAACAAAGGGATATCTGCAGGGACTGATAGCATCATATGAAATCTCTCCACATTCTGCTGGGGGAGATCAGGACAATCCACAAGAAATGAATGTCAGTGGATCTTGTCTGGTCCTTTAGATGGTGGGTTTTTCCCCAGCCCCTGTGGCCCAAGGCTTCCTGTTTAATCCTAGCAGTTCCTTTTCTGTTGGTATCTGAATTTTGAACTGCAACAGTCTTGTACCAGAAAAGGTAGTGATCATTCCAGACCTTTTACCTCTGTGCCATTTATGGTTTAGTAGACAGTTGCTTCATATACTTCTCTTTATCCAGACTCATAAGCCTGAAATTATTCATTCATAAAATTCAATTTGGAAGGATTTCAGGAGGTCTTCAAGTCTAACCTTGCTCCTTTGCACAGAATCCATCTAATCCTCTCATCTTCCTTTTTTGAAGTTTCCAGTTTTACTAGGGTCTGTGTAAACAGAGGATCATACTTCACAATCCTTGAGATGCAAATTTGCTATGAGTGTGTAGCATGATATAATGAAGTTTTCTTTTTTGGTTTTTCTTATTCCTTTCCTAGATATTTGTACTTATCTGCCTTTTTTTCTTTTGCGAGTCCCTTTAAAGTACAGGCCAGTATTTTATATATGATAAAGCTGTGTTTGTAAAGAGAAGTCATGTGTGCCAACTTTATCCAGTTAAAGTACCGGTAGTTGTTGAAAATCTAATATGAACTATAGGAAATACAGTATACTTCAGTTCAGAGCTCATTATATAAATGGAGTTTTATAAGAAAAGTTCTGCCTTTCCACTATTAATATTCATAATAATGACATAAGATTAAGAGACAAGACCTTATACTTAACATGACATTAAAGATAGAAGTTGATGGAGGAAACATATCACAAAAAATCTCTCCCTCAATTATATTTAAACCTATGAAAAAGGGTAAAATTGCAGCATTTTGGAGTGAATAGCACAGCATATGTCTAAACTGTGGAATTCATTATCCACACAAGACTTCTGTTGTATGTACTGTAAACAGCAAATGTATAACCAGGCTTTAGAAAATCTGTAATTTTATCCTAGGAAACTGTCATTTATATCTCTAATGTAGACCTGTTACGGTGGAATATTGATAACACTGCCTTTCATTTGTGCATCTAATGATGCAGGTCATACAACGCTGTTGATTGTAGCAGTAATATAAAGATGGCTCAGGCATAGAGAAGGACGCAAGCCTAATGCTATCATAGGGAATAAACTACATAAAGACATATTCTTCATCGAAGAATATGTAAAGCAAAGATAGTATATCACATAGACTGCATATCAGACTAAATGTTCCCCTTGCTTAGGGCAAGTAAAACTTTCATGCCAGGTGAGATGCAATAACAGGGAGCATGAAGTCCACTACATATTCATCCTTTTAAACCAATTCTTCAATAAAAGCAAAAAATACCTTTTGACTAATCTGCAGAACTGTGTCTGAACAGAGCTTTCATGCTGGCCACTGCTGGGCATTGTTGAATGCTATTTAACTTTTTTTATACCTATGTGCATCACATTTGGGCTTATTTTTAATGTCATACCTGTAGCCCTCTGAATAGTAACAGGGTATTATTGGTGGTAGTGCTAAAAGGAAGACAGACTACACTGAAGCTGATCACCAGCAAAATGAGGAAATGAGACCTGCCTACTGCTGTAGCAGTAGTGGTGAAATCTTAGCTTAACTGTTGTTTCTAACTTTTTGCATCATAATTCATGGAATTTGGGGCTACAGGAATAAAGTCTAGAAAATTTCACTGAAAAAACGTTAGGAAGCTTAGGAAGTTGTAAGGTTTGAAGAAGTCTTGAAGGCGATGGACTCCGGGATACAAAGAAGACAAAGGAAGTGAGGTGATAATTTTCAAGCACATTTTAATCAGGTACAGTGACAGAATGAATTAAGTATTTTCCATATTCTCCTATGCACAAAACACAACGTGATTGGCATATAGTAAAGATGAGTTTCATATGTTAGGAGAAGTCTTGAAGAACTTGGAAGGAATGTTTGAGGAATCTATATCACTAGAGGTTTTAGAAAGAGACTGCAGACACAGTATAGAAATACTAGCTGCTGCCTTGCTATCAGGAGATGGTCTCTAGCAGATATTTCCTGCATGTTTTTTTCTTTTTTTTTTTTTTTACACAGCTTAGTATATCTGCAGCAATGTAGCGATTTTTAGCTCCATTACTCAGTAATAAAAGTAATATTGAGACTGATTCTGCTGCACTGCACAATTTGATGTTGGTATTTAATGGAACAACAACCTGAAGATAATGTGAAAATGAGCTATAGAAAAAGATTGACAGGCTTGAGAAAATGTACTAATGGGCTACTTTAATCTAATAGAAGCATCATAACAAGAACTAAATGACTGGAAGCAGAAGATGCATAAACTCAAATTAGAAATAAGACACAGATTTTTGTGCTGAGAGTGATTAACCTTTGAAACAAACTGCCAAGGGGAAGTGTGGATTGTGTATTTCCTGAAAATTTGAAATTAATACCAAATGTTCTTTCTGACAGTTAAGCTCCAGTTAGGCTTACTAATAGTCCACAAATAGTCTAATCTTCTTTTTTCAGAAGTGGAAATAATGGGGGGTTTTTGTTTGGGGAGTTGGTGTGGTTTATTTTCAACATAGTCGATTTTTACTTCTTCCATTCAACTTGCTACAACTATAGTATCACCCACTGATCTTCCTTTTGGATTCTAGTTATCAGCCCTTGGTTTAAGTAGACTGTAATCAGTGAATCATAGGAAGCAGTAGTTCAGAGTTTGGGTATGGGAGGCTCAAAATGAGATCATAACTTCTTTCTTATTCTATTGACTGCAGTAAAATCTTGGTTATTAACATGCTACAGGAAAAATGGGCAAAAATTTAATTGGTGAAATACTGGAAATCAGGTTAGATGATGTAATGATATGTTAAAGACTATGAATATATTAATTCATATCCAACTACTGCTACCAGATGGTAATGGTGTAGTTTACTTCTGTTTAGTAATTTGCACCTTGCCTGACTTGATGCTATTATTGGTCAATTTTTTAAGTGATAAAAGACAATAAAACATGTATTTTTGTTCTTTTATGATATTTTAATTCTTGTGCTTAAAATTCACCTGTAAATTTCACTATAAATTTTATGTGCAATGTCATTGTTCAGTATTAAATCCAATGTTCTCTGCAGCACTAAACTCAGTGCTCTATCCCCAACTATTGCATGCAGAGCATTGTAATCAGCCTGATGGGATCATACAACATTCATATTACTAGGCTTCTGTAAACTATTTGACTGTCATTAAGTCTGTAATCACGATAAAAAAGGTCTTTTTTCAGTTGTCCCATGTACTTTTGTATGCATGAGATTATAACAGCATTTTTAAGGTGTAAAAGTTTAGCAGAAGCAAGAAACCAGAAAGATTAGGGGGAGAAAAAAAAATAATCCATCTTTCCTTACTTGACATTTTGTCATTAGGAGAGCTCAGCAACAAATAATTAGTTCAGGATTCTTTGCTTGCTTAGACCGCTTATTTACTCCCTACTTAATATTTGTATATTCAGAAGTGTCTAACAGCACAATCAAAGCTTGTTCTGCATACAATAAAAGCTACTCCCTGGCTATGGAGTTATATAGTTTAAGTGTCAGCTTGTAATACCCTTGCTCATTTTGCAAAGATATATACTTTGCAAATAGTCATTTTGGATTAAGCAATGTACTACTCAGAAGGAAGCAAGGATGCAAAATGTGGCCCTAAGGATAAGATTCATCTCCCCTAAATTAGCTATTCAAAGTGCAGTTAAACATTTCCTACTTGATCCCTTTTAATATTGATTCAGCTGTCTGGCCCAGGCAGGCACTTCCCTTGTATATCTAATATACTATACTTTGAACACTTAGGGGCTTGGCTTACACAGTGAACTTTTAGGCTCTTAGACTCCTGCTATGATTCTTAGAACTCCCAGCCTTTCCTGCATTGAATTCTTCAGAAGTCCACTTTTTGCTGTACCTGTCCCAACTTCCTTTCATAGAATCATTTAAGTTGGAAATGACCATTACTAACATCAACTCCAGCTGTTAACCCACAACTTCCAAGCCCACTGCTAAACCATACAATTTTTTTTTAATACCTCCAGGGACTGTGACTGCACTATTTGCCTGGGCAGCATGTTCCTTTCTAGATTTTTGAGAAAGGCATTTGAAGTACTCTGTTCCCAATAATAGCATATGAAATGATGACCAGGGGAGAAAGAGAGTTGCAGGAAAACAGAGTGACCAAGATGAACTCCATGTGTTTATGTCTCCTAGTGGTGTCTTTCAGGATCATCTGGATGCAACAGATGATTTCTTCCTTCCCCTCTCATCATTTCAGACTTGGTGCCTGAAGTAGGTAGGAAGCCTGCCTGCTACTTGGTGCAGAGTAGAGTTCCAAGGCAGCGGGACAGCTATTCTGGATAATTCAGGAGTTTGACACTGGGATGTCATCACTAAGAAATGGTGGGAGCATCAGGAAAAGCTCTCTATCATGAAATGGTCCGTGGGGAAGGAGGAAAGGGAATGTGCCAGAGCAAACTGCTCCACAAAGACTCATGCTTCTCTGTCCTGTATGACTAAACTTCAGGGGGAGAAGGTGAAGTCCAGAAACCACGTCAGAAGCCTTCAATATTCCAGAACAAAAAGTACAATTTGTTGTCACCCCAAAACTCACAGATGGGGAGAAATCCCAAATTTATGTAGATGTGCTCTACAAGCATCTGATAGCTTAAGAGATACTTACATATATTTGATCTGATGGGTTCAGAGTGAGTCTAACCACTGCTTCTGCTTCCACCTTTGTGCAAACTAGTTGTATAATCTTGAACAAGTGTCTTTGCTTGCTCTGGCTGCTGCTTTCCCTGTGCATAATATGAAGACCATAATATCTAGCCAATTAGCTTCTGAATTCTGGTGCATGGATGTCATTAAATTGTACACTGTGCTGAAGAACTAAAATCATTTAGAGGATGAGCCAATCAGCACTGCTTGCTAACACGTGTCTACTTGTGAAATGCTCAGGCATTACGTTAACTACTGTATGTTTGGGTTCATTATGCTAGAGTGGGGCCACATCCATACCAAAGATAAATTATGCAATGCTTAGGCTATTCACTCTCTCAGACCTTGGCTAGCAATCTGGGACTGTTATGAATCTGGGATTGTTATAAATCTCTGCTATAATTTCTATTATACTGGACTAGGAATTATGTTTTTCTCTTGAGTGCTTATGGTAATGGATTGCAGGTTACCAAAATTACCACTCATTGTATCCACCAAGTGAAAGCCACTAACTGACAAAACTACCAATTACTATAATGCAGGTAATTGTTTTCCTTGAGGTATTCAGTCTTCTTTTGTGGGATTCTTAATTCCTTTAGATGGTGTTGGTATTCAGCAAAACAAATAGAGCTGCTGTTGCTTTTTCACTTTTAATGACTTTTTAAATAGGTATTTCTTATTCATCTTGGGTTCTCATGTGTGTTCTGAGAAAGTTTAAATGGAGTTTCTACCTTGGAATAAATGTACCTATAAAATAAATATCTATTTTTTGGAGAGTTTTCATTGAACAGAACATGTATGCAGAAGAGATTATGAGAAAAACAAGTGTGGGGAGAAGATGGAAAAAAGTGGTTTATAAATATTTTATATCAAAACATTAAGTATTATGTCTAGATATAACAATATTTTTTCTGTTCTTGTAACTGTATTCCTGCAGGAATGCTCTTCTATGACTTACAGGTAACTTTTAGCTAGCTATTTGTGTATTTAACAAAGTTCAGTTTGTTGTGGGGTTGTTTGTTTGTTTTTTACAAGAAAATAATGAAATCTCTCTCTCATAGATAGGTGCTTGTGGATAATTTGCTGGAGAGCTTAATCCTACATTTCTTATTTGTGGCATAAAACGTTGGAACGCACGTGTGTTTTTCCACTGATACTGGCACTTGTATTTGAACCATTCATGTGGAGAGCAGAACCAGCTCTGTTTATCAGTGAAGGAGGAGAGAAGGCACTCACTGTCCTCTTTACTTTGTCCCACTTAGTTTCTATGTACTTTGAGAGATCCCCAAGTTCAGAAAACTGGTGGAGAGACAAAGCTTTAGGTTTGCAAGTGGTGATAGGAAGCTCTCTTGCAGCAACTCAACCTAAAATTTGGGAAAGGTTTCTTTTAGAACACTTCACTTGGACCACAGTATCATAAAACCACAAAATTGCTTAGTTTGGAGAAGACCTTTAAGATCATCAAGTCCAACCGTTAACCCAGTGCTGCCAAGCCCACCACTAAAAAAAGTGCCCCATCTTTTTTGTCTTTTAAATACCTCCAGGGATGGTGACTTCACCACTTCAGTGGGAAGCCTGTTCCAATGCCTGATGAGTCTTTTGGTGAAGAATTTTTCCTAATATCCAATCTAAACTTCATCTAGAGCAACCAGAGACCATTTCCTCTTGTCCTATTGCATCCTCTTGTCCTATCCCATCCCTCTGTTTAAATAGGCATTTTAGCAGTACAGACTTGTCATATGCCCTATGTCTGACTTGCAAGATTAAGTTCTCCAAAGATACCACCACCAATATTGCTATAAGGATATTGGAGAGAAGCAGTGCTTTCTGGAGGTCCATAAGGCAAACTCTTAAATATGTTTGTAAGGACTGTAATGAAGTCCGATTATATTGTTTCTCAAAAGCTAAAAGCAAACCTTCTCTATTTTCAATCAAATATTGTTTTCTCCTGAATGAAATGCTCTGTCTTATGTGTAAATGCCAGGTGACAGATTTTATTTGCTCATTCTATCTTTGAGAAATGTATAGACAAGTTGGTCTTTCTTGCAAAATCTGATAAAAGCTTGTCTTTTTCTTTTCGCCTAGAATTTTAATTAAATAAACTATTCTGTATTTGTGATAGCATTTACCAGGTTATGGCTGCTTTTGTTCCCTTGCACAATATGGACAAATAATCTCTTGGGATAAGAGACACTTGAAGGGTTGTAGGACAGTGAAATGGTCATCAGGACCTCTTCCCTGTTCATTTACAGGTTGTCTTCACTTCATGTGATCTTTCCATTTAGCTACACAGATAAAAATATTTTCAAAAGTGAAATTGCTCCTGGTGTAGGAGCAAAATACCTAGTACACCAGGTATTTTCTCTGAAGTCCTACCTAATTGGAACAAGTTCACAAACATTTAGACATAATATGTGTGTTCTGACCATAGCAAGTAAAAAGATAAAAATTAATCTCTTGCAATGTCCAATACTTAATGGAAATAAACTCTACTCAATTTAAGGTTCCACACTGTTCCTAATCCTTCTCTTAAAAGGAATACTATTTCATGCCACAAGACATCACGCTGCCTTTTGTTCTCATCTTTTTTTAGAATATCCTAAATCCACAATTACATGAATCCATGATTGTCTATTACATTTCAGTTGCAGCTTACAAACCTTGTCTAAATACAGTTCTTTACTAAGTTAGACAAGGTAGCTGAATCTTTAGACAAATACCAAGGGTTACATTTATGCTGTTGATTTGAGTTTCTGCCACCTACCTTATTCCTGTACTTATTTCCATGCTGTTTTATGTAGTTTCATGAAATGTTTAGCAGTTGCTAGAAAAGTTGTTTTAGAAAATATAAAGGTCACTCAGATAAAGACACAAAATTACCAAATGCAGCTAGAAAAGGCTTAACCATTTAAAAGGTCAGGTTAAATAAGGCACATTGTGGGGTAGCTTGCCCCCCAGTTGCTTAACTTTTATGAAAGTTGGTGAAAGCTCAGATGTGAAGGAGCTGTGTTTGTAGAAACAGTTTCTGAAACAAAAATTGATGAAGATTGATGTCTCTTCTGTAAGGTGCCCTTCAAAGATACCTATCCACTTAAAAGGTGAATATCTTTGTGTGATAATCACAAAGTATTTTAATCCGCTCTCACATCTCATAAAGCCAACATTCTCAAGATACTATTATAAAGTAACAAAGAGGAATGGAAGTTTAAGGGCTGTCTTAGTCTGCGGTGCACCTACCCTTGAATTTTGTGTGATGTCTCTGAGTGCTGACAGATTGAATGCTGCACATTTGCAAGTGATAATGTGTTTTTATTAAATGTTTCAATTTTTTTTTCAGATTTTCCTTTGAGAAAAGTAGTGTAACACTTTAATTTGTAGTGTATGACAGTGAATGATTTAGGAAGGTCATGTTGTTAAAGAGCTTCCCTGTGTGTCTGCGGTAAATTAGCTGGTTTATGTCCATCTTTTCTCTTTGATATTATAGCAAAAGTTTCAATGTGTTCACAGCAGTTCTGTTTCAAATATAATCCATACCAGTTTTACAACAACTCTTTAGGGCTGCTTCAAAAACTGATAGGTAATATTCTACATACAATGAAAAGAGATTATGTTTGTGTGAATAAGTGTGTAAGGCACTATCATACATATGTTGATCATAGAGACCTAACATAAGAGTGAAAGGAAGGAAGAGGAGACAACACTGGCTATCAGTCTCTCAGAATCTGCGAAAATTGGGAAAAACTTTGAGAAAGTTGTTGGGGTCTTTAAAAGAAATTTCTCCCTGGTTTTCTTGAATGTTCCTTTAGAATGACCAGAAGAGTTAATGAGGAATTGCAGGTCACAGTAAGATAGCCACGTGTCTTATTTCAATTATCATTTAGTTATCATCAAGGAGTGTCTTCTGTTTCAGTTGATGCTTTTGTATCTAGAGTGACTGTTATTCACACAAGAAAGGGGGTTTGAGATGTGGTGTTTGGTTGTGTGTGTGTTTTGGGAGGGAGTGTTTACTAGATGCATTACTTCTCTACTCTCATCCAACTTCCTACTTTCATCCAACTCTGGAGAGTTCCATTTCAGACCATGTGTAAAGCACACTGGTAATCCTGAAACTGCACTGAGAAGGCACTGGACTACAAGCAGAATTTGTTAGGAGTTTGCAGACACTTAAATGGTATTGAATTTCCCTCTTTCAGCGGCTGTTTTTCTTGCAAAGCCATTGTGTCAATAGAAGAGTTGGTAAAGAACTGAGACTTGCTGCCCCCTTAATTTGAATGCAAAGGAGCCTGGCCTTGTGCTCTGCGGTTGAAATAATTCTCACTCTTCTCTTCTTGTTACAAGAAATTAATCTGCAGGACACAATAAAAAGCCTCTTTCCTCTGATTTTAGGAATTATTTGAAATAGATAAATAGAAAATATTCTTCCACATTCTGAAGCCTGTGTCTCATACAAGCAACTGAATTCTGAGGGCTTTGTTTACTTGTCATATTTTAGGAAGAGAGTGTCAACTGCCTTCTATTCTGCACTAGTTTTATTGTATTATAAGTAAAGCAAAACCACTGCAAGCTTAGCTCCACACCTTCTCATGTATTATGTTAACATTAAATAAAAGGTGTGTTTAGTCACTTGGATAACATTGTCACCTGGAATGCTTTTAGCAGTCTTCATTTATTTTTATTTTTTAAAATTCAGCAGCTAACTTGAAATAATCTGGTAAAGATGACTGGGGTTTTTTTCCACAGTTCTGTCCCATGGCTTATTCTTAGAGGTTCTGTTTGTTCTATCAGCTTTGACATTTAATCTTCATCAAATTTATTTTCTGGTTTTCCAGACAGAAAACACTGCTGTTACCTGTTAAGTTAGGTGCAGCTACCAACCCAGGGTTAAATCAGGAACTGATGGTTGTCATGGCAGGAAGGAAAGTTCCAACTGAATCACAATATGTATTTTGTTACAGTATATGCTTTCCATGACACAGTTAAACACCCCACTTCTGAAGAAAATTTGGTGCAGGAGAACTCTATAGTATGTATGAAATTCAGCAGTGGTGGGGTGTATTCTTGAAGGTTAAAGTATATGTTAGTTAATAAACCATTACACATTTTAATAGGACTGGTTAATCTCATTTGGGTTCTCTCTCCATGCTACTCAGAGTGCTCCTTTTAAAACAGATGAGATGAGAGGGATACCTATATGTTCATAAATATATTATGTACAGCATGCCTACAGCATGTACAACTAACATGTTGCAGGGGGACTCTTCTAGATTTTTGCCATGATATTGTGGTACACGCATTGGTTTTTTTCCTCATGAATTTGGACTAAATGTTAAAGATACATTTTTCAGTGCTTGATTATTCTTGGATTGATACTTTTGCTTTAAAATTTACATTTTAAACTATAGGCTATACTTTGTTAAACTGTATTTGGTGGCAATCTTGGAAAACACTTTTGTATGCATTTCATCCTTCTTCATAAAGCGCAAACAATACCCAGTGTAGGTGTCCCTGTAGGAGATATATAGGCGACCAGGCAATACAATCAGTAAATACTTAATAATTCCACAAATGGATGTTTTTTCCTATAATGCTACACTAACACTTCACTACAGTAGTATTCCAGTTGTAATTACTTAATTAAGTGTATTTCTTTGTCTCAGTCTAGTTGGATATTGCTCAGTGAATCATTACTACCATTTTTAGAAGGCAACGGACTGCACCATTGTGCAAATCTAAGTCCCTATACCTTGTTCAATAAAACCAAACAAAGGAGAGTAGTTTTTTTTTTTAATACTCATATATAAAAAGTAAAAATCACTAAGACAAATCTGCTGTGAAAAATGTGATTTCCTGACCATGTGCTGGGGATAAAAATCCCTAAATAACATGTAACTTTCTTATACTTTCTACTGAGTGTTAATCTTGAGGTACTCACCACTTCTGAAAATAGAAGGAATCAAGCATTTTTCATCAGAATTCTCTAGTCGAGGGAGATTTTCAGAACCTTCTTTGGAGTCTAACTGCTTACAACTTATTTTTCAGTTTTAGTTGGATGCATTATTCTTTATCACTGCATCTCAATGTAAGTGAGCTGTATGTTAGGCAAGCAATTATACCTTCTTGGTGACAAAAGCCATTTCTGTACCTGGCAGCATGTAAAAATTCAGACTGAAAAATTGTCTAAATGGTAAACAGCATGAGTTTCTGACATTTCTATTGAGTCATGCTAAATGAACTTTGTTTTACATTCCATATTTAGTTGTTTGTGCAGAGAGAAGGTAAGAGTTGCAATAAGTTGGATTTTGTTAGGGCATTTTTGATCTTTGCTAAAATAATACTTATATTTGGTTTGCTGGTTTTTTTGTTTTTTTTTTTAAGGGTGTATTGCTCACTGAAACATATGCAGTACTACTCAGTGGTTAGAGCATGTTACACTGTATTACACTTGAATTGCATTGTGGATGCCATAAGGTAATGTCAGTAAGCTATGATACTATATTCTTCACCTGTAATGTTCTCATGGTCCAATCCACACCCAGCTCAGTTTGCAGGATCTACTGCTTCTGCTTTAAAGCAAAATCAGAAATAAACGTGCACAAAGCAGCTATTAGATTCTCTTGGCATGACCTACGAGGTTTTCAACAAACCCACGCTGTTTATTGCTTTTCACATATTTACTCCCACATGTTCACATACTGTCTTCTTTACTATATGCTTGATTACTCTTGCTAAAACAAAGAAAAAAAGAAAGAGGGATCAGTAGTCCTGGTTCCAGTGTCGGTCCAGCCGCTGGGATGTCCGAGGTCCTGGTGTGTGCATCCAGGCTTGGAGTGAGAACCTCACATTTTATAGAGAGGTTTCTTGCCTTCTATGCAAATTGCTTATCATACACAGATCATTCTTTTGGACCTTTCTGGAAATGGGTTGTTGGGCCTTGGGGGTCTTGAGTGGTCGTGGTCCTCCCCTACATTCCATGCCCACTTCTTGGCCTCATTCCTGCATTGCACTGTACTGTGTTGTGCTTAGCTCCAGGAAAAAGAACAAGGATGTTTGTCCTGGAAAAGTGCTGTCCTACCTCCACATGGTCCCCTTCTCCAGCCACATCTTGTTCTTTCCCATGGAGCATTACTACCAACAATTCTTGTCTGTTATTGCCAACGATCCTTGATTGTCTGCAGAGCCACCTAGCTATGGTGTTTGAAACATGTACATTAGCCACTTATCTTCTGGGATTCTTCAAGGAGGCAGTGCTCAGAGGTGACAAGTTGAACAGACCCGCTGGAAACCTGAGCGGGATGGGAAAAATGAACTGAAGATATTGGTAACAAAATAGCAATGGAGTGCATTTTGCATCACAAGATGCAATTAGGTTTTAGTTCTTACACTTCAAGCCACTTGCTCATTTTGCCCCATTGCAACTGCTTAACACTCTTTATCTATCTATCTATCTATCTATTAAATTTGAAACATGCCAACTTACAGAAAGGCATCCAGTTTCTTTCTGAAATCTCAAACACTTCTTTATTCTTTGATGTTACACAGCAGTTGGGAATTCCTTCAAAATTAACACCCCGTGAATCTGATTCACAGCTTCACCCTGCTTGAGTCTTAAAAACCATCAGGCACAATAATCCCGACTCAGGTCTTTATGCTACTAGTGACCAATACAAACCCTAGTACAGCTGAAATATTCTATGCTTCAATAATTTTAGTGAGGATAATATTTTGCTAGTGAGACTGCTTCTAAAAGATGAAAATTGAGTCTGTGGGTAGAATATCATTAATGGTTAAGGACAGACTATCTCTGCTCCTGTTAGAGGTAAAGAAGGGTAAGGAGCAGGCACTTGGCTTATCCCAGCCGCCTCTGTGACTCCAGTCAGATTGTAGAAAGCCTCTTCTAATTTTCCAGCTTCTTGACTGAAGAGTAAATAGGTTGAAGGGGGAATGGAAAGCAGAAGAAAATCTAACTGCAGTGCCTGCTCACAGCAGGAGGTAGGCATGCCTTTCCATGGATGAGAAGAAATTATTTCTGTTCTGTCCCTCTTGGGGACAGATGGAGTTAGAGAAACTGAGGTACTCAAATTTTTCTTTGTTTACAGGGCAATTTGCATTAATGCAGTAGTTCCAGCCCCTTATGTGAAGTTAAGTAATCTTCTCAAAATACAGAACTAGTGTGTGATTAAAATGACACATGTAATCGATTAGTAATAGATCCCCAACAGTTGGAGAGTAAAGGAATAAGTGAATAAATTACCAGCTCTTACTGATTAATTGGATAGGATTTTTGTAGATTATTTTGTGTATTTGGAAATAACAAATTATTGTACACCAGAGTGTTTTTATAGCCGACTTAGATGCATAATATATGTTAATTTCACCAAATAGAAGAGAAAATCAAAGCATCAATTAACTGTAGTGGTTACAAAAGCATATGTTAGTTTCTGAACCTTAAAGATACTTATTCTCATCAAAATATATTTTGAGAGGGAAAACCCTAAACGTAAATTAGAGGTATACTTTGTAGGAAAGGATCTGCATAGATAAGTGAACATGATAAATGTATATGAAAGAAACTATTGACCCTTTGGAAAGGTAATAATAGAAAAAAAAAGTGTTACTAGATTAGGACAGCATGTGGTACTGTTCTTGCCAAAGTGCAAAAGAATATTTTTTTGTCACTTTCAGGGTAATGCATAATAAATACATATATTTGTATAAATACATATTGTTCTCATATATCAGCAAGTGAAAGACAAGGTATTTATGTTCCAAGTCCTATTGTTAAAAAGTTTTAGGATTCATCTCTGCTGACACATGTAATTTTTATTTTTAAGACTCTTCTAATTTATTATACCTGTCAAGCTAATACTCCTGTTTCTTGTTTATTCCCTCTCTTTCTTTGTATTAATCATTGAAATAAGAACCTACTTGTGATAATGGGTTTGTATGTGGATCGGTGGTGTCACTATGAAAGGGTGACATTGAAGTTAAAAGAAGCTACTAACGAGGCTCTCAGGGGAAGTACAGCTAATTAGTCAAGTTAAAAAGGGATAATTCATTGCAGCCTTTGTCTTAGAAATACATTTCAAAGTTTAATTTCCATTTCAAAGTTGTAGACTAACTTGCAGAGTTATCAAGATACATTTAACTGGAGAAAAAACAATCTGGTTCTTTCTGATTGGCAGCTGAGCAATACTCCTAATGGTATGTGAGTCCCATGTCATCATCCTTTTAAAAAACCTAGTAGACCACATTGACCACATTTCAGGGTGATACTTCCCAGTTACTTTGAATATGTCTTCCTTTTTTCCTTTTTTTTTTTATTTCTTTTACAAAGCTTAAAAAAATTATGCACATACATATAAAAAAAAATCTGCCTTTGAAAAATTTGGCAGTTTAAAGTTCTGCACAGGGTTGTGGAGCAGGAGGTTAGTTGTCTCTGTATTTTAAAGAATATAGAAGGTATGTGAGCAATCAAAATGCCTTCCAGCTATCTTTAAAGATTGAGATGGTGAGAGTTGTGCAATTGGTATATCTGAGGTTTTGTTTTCAATCCCTCTAATCAGAACTGAAAAGTTTCTTAATAGTTTCACTTTGACGTGTTAACTTTATCATCTCTTTCAAGTGAAGTCACTTTAGGATTCAAGGAAAATCATGAAATATTACTTCTGTATTTCTAAGCAAAAGAAAATATTTTAAAACTTTTGTAGCAATTATATCTCTGAAACAATGTAACTTCTAATGAGCAGTAGTTTATAATCTGTCAAGTGAATGCTCCAGCAATCATACATTTAATGGGAATGTGCCAAAAATCTTGTTCCCAAAAGAAAATAATGCTAATTTTATGCTGTTGTCTTGAGCTAAAAATTATGTGGTTAAGAAAAGTATCTGGCTGGCAGGAAATGATCAAGTTAATATCCCATACATCATGCTAACTTTACCTATTACAGGTGTATATCAGAATGCATAGGTTTTCTCAAATTCTGTTTATAGTATCATACAGCTGTTTCTAAGAGAGACATTTATCTTTTCACGTGATTAACTACAGTTCATGGAAACAGAGTATCTTCATTTTGTTTGTAATATAAAAACTCAACAAGCAATTTGTATACAAGAAGCCAAAAGGTAGTTATAACTATGCAAAATAGGAGAGGAAAAATTCTGACACATGATAGCTGAATCTGCAGTTGAGCTGGCTTTACAATTTTAAAAGGTATTTGGGAATACATATATTTTGAAAGCTGAAGAGAACAGGTATATTAATGATTGCCGACTAAGTTGGAATATTCTATACATATTCTAGCCAGAAGTTTGCTTACCATATTAGTCTGTCCATAAGGGTTTACTGAAGAATTACAAGGAAACACCTAAAGCAGAAAAGAATGAAAATAATAGCTGAAATATTATAGAGGATGCTTAATCATGTACCTTAAGTACTATTATTACGACAGAGAACAAAAGTAAAAATAAGATTTCTCCATTTGCAGGTGTAAAGAATAAAACAATTTCTCCAGAATGGATGACCTGAAAAATACAGTAAATGGAGTAACTTAATATATGATGTAATTTAATACCTCTAACCTGCATAAACTAATTTATTGTTGTTTTACATTAAATGATAATATTAATAAATAGGATAATTAAAGTATTGTTGTATGAGTAGACATGACCCTTGCGTTTAAAGACCTGATTCCAGAAATAGATGAGCAACCACAAATCTCACTGAACTCAACATGTTGTAGCCTTAAAACAGTGATTTGAGTGTGTCTGATGCTTGCAATTCTAATTCTAAGTAATGCGGTCTGGAAAAATCCCTCCAAAGGGAAGTGAATCCTGCAGAAGGAAAGATGTAGTGCAATTCTGTGACAGACAGGTATTCAGAAACTTGAAAAGCGTCTAGATGGAAATGCAGATTCTGATTTGGTGGCTAGAACTATTTCCTAAGGGCTACTGCAACTTCAATAAGAATGCAGGACTTTAATATACAGAATTTTCCAGAAAACAAGAATAATATTTCAGTTTGATGTTCAGATGTTTTGACGTCTTTCTTGTTGCTTTGTGACATATTGAAATAAACATAGAGTTATTGCTTATGCAGATATAGGCCAGTATACTCAAGAATCAACCACCTCCATTTTTTTTTTTCATTCAAAATACTGAGTGAGAGAAATAATTGAGAATAATTTTGTTTGTGAAGCACTTAAATTGGTAGCATCTGCCAACATCCTGGACACAAAATCCATCATTAAAATGTTTTCCTGTATGGTACGGGGGTTTCTGTCCCCTCACCTTTAGAGGGGCACTTACTCCATATTCTTTATATTACAAAGACACCATATTAGTTTAGGTTCAAAAAGTATTTACACTGATGGCAGACAGGGTGGTTCTTGACCTTTGGAAATAATTTTGCTTTGGCCAGTACTTATTTGTAAGCTCATTTGAAAAGCACCTCAGTATCATCCTTAAGGCAAGAACTTCACTTATATAATTATTTTACTATACAAAGAGCAGAAAAAAATCTGTACTTGGTAGTAGATTCTGATGTGTTTTTTCCCATCATTCAAGTGGAATTCTAATTATGCAATTATGTCAGTCAGTCCTTTATGTCAGCAGACAGTCTTTTTCTCAAAAGACTATTTATTCTATTATGTAAGTCTGTGAAGTAATCTTTGCTCCATTATGACCAGCAAAACCCTGTGGCATTGTGACTTCATTTTTGTTTAATTCCCTTGTGAGAAAAATTCCCTTTACAGAAGTCCTGCAGAGAGCAGCTCTTAACTTTGCTCACTGTCTATGTAGAATACTGAAGTCACCAGTGCAGGAACAAATCTGTGTAGTGTATTTTGTCCTCACTTCTCCTCTTTGTGTCTGGGTGTTCGTACACGTGGTGTGTATTTCTTGACTATTTTGTTTTTGTTTTTAAAATAGTGAAAGGTAGCACGCAACATGGTGGTGTATCACTGAGTGGGTAATTAGTAATCTCTTTTAAATTATGTCAATTCTCAGTCTGAAAAGTCTTTAAAACAAGGTGTTTGAACAGAAGCTTACCACAGTGAGGTTTAACCCCAGCTGGCAACCAAGTACTGTGCAACTGCTCAGAAGAGAAAAATCAGGAAAAAAAAAAGTAAAACTCAGGATCTGAGATAAGAACAGCTTATTAACTGAAACAAAATGTGCTAGTAATACTAATGATAATTTAATGGAAAAGAGAGAGAGTAATAAAACCTAAGATGCCCAGTATAATTGCTTGCCCCTTGCTGACCGATGCCCAGTCTGACCCCCAGCAGTGATCAGTGGCTCCTGAGCAACTCATGATGCTCTTTGGTATGGATATCCCTTCGGCCAGTTTGATTCAGCTGTCCTGGCCATGCTCCTTCCCAGCTTTCTGTGCTCCTGCTCACTGCTAGAGCATGGGAAGCCAAAAAGCCCTTTATTTAGGGTAAGCACTACTGAGCAATAACTGAAACATCAGTGTATTATCAACGTTATTGTCATACCAAATGTGAAACCCAGCACTGTACCAGCTACTAGGAAGAAAATTAATTATATTCCAGTCAAAAGTGCTCATGGGGGGGAGGGGTAGGGTGGGGTGTGGGCTTGAAATTAGTTGGTGTTTAAGGTCCTATTCAACCCAAGTCATTCTATGATTCTATGAAAACTAGGACATGTAGTTAAAAAGAAGATTCTCATTTACTTGCTTGTGTAAGTCAAAGGGCTCAAATTTGCCAAAGGATATGCTGTACTTTATCCGCCTGAATAAACAGTGCCATGGGTCCAATTAACAGGGCAGAAATGAGGAACTTGAGATTAAGGTGTTGGTAACTGTTGTTTTCTAGCAAAATGATAATTTAAAAAAAATCTTTTAATACGAAAACAACTGAAATTCTTTCCAACCTAAAATATCAATGATAACTTTCAACTCTGTCATTTACAAAAAGAATGAGCTACACAAAGACTTGCTAAGAAAATTTATCAAACTGCAGATAAATGTCTACCTTTTTTTTTTTTTTTTTTTAAGTGATGGGTCATTCAGCCCTATCAGCTGAGGCTGAAACTTTTAATTAACTAGGCTATCATCATAGTTTGAGCGGAGACTGAGAGTAGAGCTGTTTAAGACAATGTCACATTCCAGACACAAAACCCCATTTTCCTAGACAGTGGAGATAAACCCAGATATTCCACTGTTTCAAGAAGCATAGCAGATGTTGGTTTCTTCTGTTTATTAAGGGACCACAACCTAAAAATGGAATATCTGTTCCACATGGGGATGGTTACAAGTAGAGGCCACCTTTCTTATGTTTAGAGATCACCTTACTTTCACATTGACCTGTATCTGTTCTCATATGTAAAGCAGGACATAAGAATTGCTTTTAATTTCAATGGGAGTAGAGAGAAATGTGTATTTCTATGACACAGAAACACTAGGTCTCTATGGTGTGTTGTTCCAATTCAGTAAAATATTTAATCTATTAATATTGATAAAATGAGGAATGTGTTTGTTAAGAAAAGGCAGGTCTCTGAGACTGCCTTTTCCTGTTTGCTCACCTAAAGCCTAAGTAATGCTTGAAATATAGAGAAATAATATGCCATTAGCCCAGTTTCAAGAGCCAGGTTTGAGCAAATGATCTCCAGAGGTCCTTTCCAACCTAAACTATTCTGATTAGTCACTAAACAGACAAAGCAAGCAACAGTGTAAGTACAGTCTTTATATTGAAGTGCAGCAGTGCATTATCAAAACCATCGTTTTTTGGCTTTTTTTCAATCTATTTTAGGTTGAACTTCAGTAAACCTTTATTGAATTTTCATCTTAGAATTCATCAGCTAAATTATTCAGATTAAGACCTATTCAGGCTTCTAGCAGATCCCAGAAATCACCAGACTCTTCATAAATCATCTCTGTAGAGTAGCTGAAAATTATCTGTTCCAGAAGCATAAAGGATTTTCCTGCAGTTTTTGTAGTTGCACAAGTCTGGGCGCTGTATCTGAGGACAGAAACAATTTCTCTTGTGATTGTAGAATGGGAGTATCAGTTGCATTTCTGGCCCTTCTGTTGGAAGAGTTATTGTACAACTGATTCTTAGCTTTTTCTCTCCCCTTTACTTAAGAGTTCAGACTTCCAAGCACTTAATTTGGGCTTTTTTTGGCAACTGTTGGTGCTGTCCTGAGCAAGATACAAGCTACTAGTCGGACCATCCTACACAGGTTTACGTAAAGCATGTTCAGCAGCAGGAATGGCTGATCCAGTGATTTGGGGCTAGCAGAATACAGGTGTGCATCACAAATCAGGTATCACTATGTGAAGATTATGAAGTATTTCTTTAGGGTGTAGAGCATGTTTTTGATCCCTTACACCACCTGTATGAGCATGGTGACTCAAGTTCATCTTGAAACTGTCAACTTGTGTGACTCTTTATATTCTTCAGCTATTAATTTACATCTTAAGGTCACGGTGGAAATTTTACACTGGGTCAGTACTCTCTAGCAAAGTAAGAGAGAACTATGTTTTGATTGAACTTTCTTCCTGGCTGTCAAAAGCTGTTGGGGTCAGGGGATGCAAAATGCTGTAGTTCATCCCCCATCCCAGAACTGCAGACAAAAATTTAATTGAGAAAAATAACAGTGACAATCTGTTTTGCTTGAGTCTTGCCGCGCTTGCAGCATTGAGGGATCTCACAGATGCAGTGCAAAAGAGCTGTATGAGAAACAGTGCATAGGAAGGCTGTGACCTCCCCTTGTCTGAGGAAATGCTACATCTTCATATTTGAGAGGAAAAAAGGGCTGTGATATTTTTAAGCCTAGGAACAATCTTGAATATTGGAAGCCTTGTGTCCTTCTTTTACATGATTAACATTATTATGGTGTTAAGGATGTCGGGAAGGTATTTGCCAGTTCTGTTTTTTTCATGGCTGTTGAGGGATTCTGGAGACAAGGATAAGGTGTCCCAGCTGAAGTCTGCTGTGTAGGTCTGGGAAGTGCTTACGGAGGCACAACACTCTACCTATTGAAAAAGAAATTGCTTGTTTGACTGTGCTTGTTTGTGAAACATCTAGTGCCTATGTAGAAAAATTTCATCAATGTGAAGACTGGAAGTGAAGTTGTGCTATGAACATAACTGTAATGTAACCCAACATCAGTGGTTCATGCCTGTGGTCTAAAATCCGGAAGGGCAGGACTAGTTTATCTATAATGCAGTCTGTATGAAGGAGACCAGGATGCATATCCTAAACTACATTTTTGCCATTCATCCCCCTCCATTCAATGGTTTATATATGTGGCTGAAACGTAAAATATTCAAATCTGTCATGAGTTACAAGGTGATGGATATCAAGCGGGATCTTACTCCTTGCATAGCTATGCAGTCATTCATGGGACCATACAGCTTTTGAATTTAATGGGTACTTTTCCCATGGTGCTACCGAATGTTACCATGAAAATGACTGGAATCCCCTGGCAGGTCCCACCTTTAGATTGCACAACACTACCCCAGAGATGTGCTTTTCAGCTGCAGGACAAATGCCATCGCTCTAATTGCAGAGACCCTCTTTTGTATAAATACTAATACATTTATCGAAGCATGAGTTTTTGTCTCTGGCCTTGACATCCAGATGAATGCCTCAAACGCAAATAATTAGTAATAATACTGAAAGCTATATTTGCTTAAAAATTTTGAGGGTCACAATGTTTTTCTCAGATACATATACAGGGAATAAAAGGCACTGTCTTTATTCAGGAACACTGAGGTGTCCTTTTTCCAAGGTCTACCCTAAATGTCAAATGATATCTCTCTTGATGCAGCTCAGTTCATGGGGTTTTCAGTATAGCTGAGGAAAAATAGAGTAATGCTAAGAAGGGATTTGCTGCATGGGATTACTAGCAGATCTTGTAAGGTTGACATAAAATCAATCATGAGAGCCACCAAGAAATTGAAGTCATGTGCTTTCTTGAGATTTTGAAATTCAGTGTTGATGAATGGTGCGTACCTTGTGGTAAGAGACTCCTTCAGCTCTGGAGTAAAGCAGTGGGTTCACAGTCTGTTGTTTGACCACATTTTGAAGCATAGAATGCACCTGCAAGGGTAAGAGGTAGTATACAAGAATTATTGTTCTTTAATGTTCCAGTGATTTAGGAGCAAAATCCCAGTAAAAATCCTTATCTCTGTGACCAATAGCAAATGGCATATATGAAAATACCAGTAGTTTGAATAAAGAGTAGAACCCAGATTTTTTTCACGTAGTTTCCCACTACATTGACATTAAACAGAATCTGTTACTGAAATACACAGAGGAAAATAATCTCCCAATATTTCTTCACAAACCAAGAAAATAGATAAAAGCTTTTGGACCTGGTGACCTATAATTTGATTGTTGAAAGATATAACTGCTGGGTGAACTTGCATAGTGTTCTGATCACTGTAAATAAAATCCTACAAACATTTTAATGTTAGATTTATACGGTGAGGTCTTGTCAAGAGATGAAAAAGATATGTCTTTTTAAATTGTCACTCCAGGTAAAATATGGGCTATTCATATACTTGTTTTGTAGGATTCTGTGTTCATTATATTTCACTTGTTTTGGTTTTTTTTTCATTCTTCCTGTTTAATGTATACTCATCTGTAACATAAAATCTGTCTTACAGCACTGCAAGCAGATCTTATATTTAACTGTCAGACTGCCTTCCTTCCTTTTTATGTATTGTCTGTAGTCAGAGAAAGCCCGCAGGCTTGTTGCTTCCCCAAACTTTTCCTGAGCAATCCAAATCTTTTTGGATTATTCCCCTGGGCTTTAGATCTAAAGCTATTTAAGACTAATAGGTATGTACATGAGTAACTGAGCGTATGAGCTGAAGCCAGAGAGGGTTTTGCAGATGTACCTCTGGGTCTGCAAACCCTCTTTCACTTGTGTTAATGTGTTTCATGAGCAGAAGCTGATGGAAAGGAGCATCTGAGCTCAGGAAGCTCACTGTGCCAAAATTTTTATAGATAATAAATATTTTATATGGAAGTCAGTGGAAAAACCCTGCCCACAGAATTCCCAGTGTTGTTTTCACAAAGGTGTTTTCACAAGAACCACACATAAGATCAGATTCTATTGCTATTCCTGGAAGATCTACGACAAATAGATTGATGAGATCTGAAATTTTCTAATTTCCATGTAAATTGAAATTTTCCATAAACTGAGGTTTCATTGCCAGAGGAAGGGAAAACAAGAACAATTAAAGGAAATATTTTCTATAATTTTTATGTCCAAGTGTTTACAGATAGTCTGTTGATTGAAGCATTAATCAAATAACCTAACAGAGCATCAGTGGACCTATCTGTTCATAGATCACACGAACAGGGATCTTAATGTCATCTGTTTAGATAGTGTTAAGTACTAGGCTGAAATACTACTTCGTAACACGAAGTAAATATACCAGAGGTCTGAGATTCGAGGTACTGAGATGCATCTGTTTATAAATGCAAACCTTACCACTTTAATGTGAGTTGCAGAACTGGTTGTATCTGTACTGCCTACAGCTGTTTATGCATTTAAGCCTTGTGGCAGGGCCTATCCTTCAGTGGCTGTTCCTATACACCCTGCTCTAAAGTGGACAAACTGCAGCAAATTCTTTGGAGTACTCATTTTTCCCATTTTTAGGAATCTGGTCAGGTTAGTTTCTGTGCCTGCTTCTTTCTCTCTTTTAACCTGAAAAGTGTTATAGTTTCATAGGAACAATGTTTTTAGTTGTTTGGTTTTGTTTTTTTGTTTGTTTGTTTGTTTGTTTGTTTGTTTGGTTTGGTTTTTTGTTATTTCTAATGTGAAATAAACACAGAGTGCTGAAAATACCCTAAAAATATTTGGTCATATTCTAACTCAGTTTGAATCTGTACTACTTGATAAAATATGTGTTATTTTCAAAATTGTCAACTACAGGTTACAATCCCTTGAAAAGTGATATATATCTTGAACTGCTGGTAATGGTCGCTGTCCACACTGAAAGTTCAGCAGTATATACATATGTAGAGTGTGGGGAAGGAGAAAAACCACTCATATTTCAGAGAAAAAATAATTTGCATAACAATATTTTAAAGAGGGAAAATATGTAGAATTTGCATGTATTTACTCTTTAACTTCTAAAATATACTTTCTTTGACATCTTTGTCATGTCATGGCTGGAAATAAAAAGAAGGGAAAAGTGTAGCTGATTAGAAGAGTTTCCAGCTTTCAGGTACACGTGAGAAGAGAGTATGGAGTTCAGAGTCCTACCCTGGTGTCATAGCAATCTGAAATGTGACATGCTGAACAATTAAAAGTGCTCAGTCTTGTTCTGATACTAGATGACAAAACGATCTGACTGTAAACACAGAGGCAAATTGCAGTTCATGAGAAACAAGCAAATGTCAATGCCTGGCCAAAGAAGTGAGAGCTGTGATATTTGCTTATGGTAAATTTTCACTTAGCAAATCTCTTCCTATAGAAAATTATTAAAAATTCATTATTGTTTACATAATGGAGTGCAACTTACAAAGATAAATTGAACTTATTACATAAAAGTTGGAAAAACTGCTAAACCCAAGCTTTACTTTGGACTTTATTTTTTAACTGAATAGTTGTACAAGGAGATAAGGAAAGGCATGGGAAATCTCTCAATCTTAGACTTTTGGAAGTTCATAAACAAGCTTGTGAAAATATTATTCCATTTCTTGTATTTTCTTCTACTTATGCTATTTAGAGAAAGCAGCCATTTGCTTGAGGCTACAGTTAAAGAGAGGTTAGTTAGAAACCACTCTGGCCCATTTTATTTTATCTTTTTATTTACAACATGTGCTAAAAATGTATTGATTTACCAGGTTTTATACTGTTTTTTCCCATGTTGACTGAGCATATAGCAACAGTGGATCAGGATTAGTGCACTGGAGGAGCTAAGTGATTGCCACTCTAAGTAAAGATCAGGACCATCTGAGGAACCTGGATGTCCATAAGTTTGTGGGACCCGATGAAATGCATCCCAGTGTTCTGAGGGAATTGGCTGATGTAGTTGCCAGGCCACTGTCCATGATATTTGAAAAGTCATGGCAGCCAGGTGAAGTCCCAACTGACTGGAAAAACCTATCCTATAAGGAAAGGTTGGGATTGTTTAGCCTGGAAAAGGGAAGGTTTCAGGGTGTCCTAATTGCGACCTTCCAGTACCTGAAGAGAACTCACAAGAAAGATGGAGAGGGACTTTTTACAAGGGCGTTTAGTGAAAGGACGAGGGGGAACGGCTTCAAACTGAAAGTAGTTTTAGAATGGATATTAGGAAGAAATTCTTCTCTGTGAGAGTGGTGAGGCATTGGAATAAGTTGCCCAGAGAAGCTGTGGGCATAATATCCCTGGAAGTGTTCAAAGCCAGGTTGCGTGGGGCTCCGAGCAACCTGGTCTACTGAAGGTCCCCCTGCCAGTGGCAGGGGGGGTTGGAACTAGATGATCTCTAAGGTCCCTTCCAAACTAAACTATTCTATGTTTCTGTGATTCCATGATCAGTGCAAGTGAAATCCAGATTCATGATGTGAGCTCACTGCTGCAATAACAATGATACTGCATGATATGTGCATGTGTTCATTGAGCTGAGCTTATGTTACCTGAGTTCAAAATCAGTAGTTCTAACAGATCTTTCCCAGAAATCTCCACTTAATCTCAGAATGGCCAAGACAAAACATAGTTATGTAGTGCCTCTTCAAATAAGCCTTTCCAAGCCTTTTATGTAACAGAAGAAATTGGATGTAGAAATTCAGTTTTGCATATTTAGTGCACAAGTAATCTTCAGATATGCCAAAGCTAGTATTCTCATGCAACTCTCAAAGCATTGAAGAAATGTTTTTTAAGTGTCTGTAGAGTCAACAGAAGACAAAAAGAGAAAAGAGCCATCTTTTTTATCTTGAAGAATAGTGGGGAACAATTAAAAAATTAACATAACTTCATAGAAGAAGGGTCAGTATGGGACATCTGATGACTAGAAAAAGGAAACTTTAACTGAGATAAATGAGGCAGTAGCAAGCAAAGCTGGTGAAGCTATCTGAGCTCTTGTGAACGCTATTTGGCTTTCTGAACCATCTGTGGGACACTGGGAAAAGACTACAAAGAAATGTTTCAGACAAAAAACTAAGATGAGCTTGGGCTCTGTATACAGAAATGAAAACTGCTTGGACAGGCTTGGGATGTGTTAGAAGTACTGTCCTTTTAAAGCAAAAGTCTGTTCTGGTTCCCTAGCAAGAGATCCACAACCCAGAGAACATCATGAACCTACAATAAATGACTCTATGTTAACCCTTTGGATTATTCAGATCTATCTGAAAAATCAGGTATTTTCCTGTCTCTGTAGGGGCAGTTAAGGAAGAAACTCCTCTAGTGGTGAATCTATTTTAAATGTTGACTGACTGTGGCAACTTGAGATATTTTAATTAGGTATGGAATTAATATTTGGAAAAAGCACAAAGTTTAAACATATACCTTTCAGAGACTAAGTGAATACCAGATGAGGAGGAGTGAGCTTTCAAGGTATGTATTTAAAAAATGGAAGGTAAAAATATATGATTCAATTGCTACAGAAATTTTATGCACTCAAGGAACATCACAAATTGACAGCTTTGAGTGAAATGAATATATCAGCTGAAAGAAATTTGAAACGTCTGAAAGTGAACAAATGATGTGAAAACAGTCTGATGTATCTAGATGAGTTGTTAAAATGTCAGTAGAGTACTACATTAGCAAAATACAGATCCTCATAATTTTCAGGGTTGCACACCTACTTATGAGTATTCTTGGTAATCAAAGTAACATTGCTAGACAAAAAAGACAAACCTAAAGCATATCTAAAAATATATCTGTTAGATCCTATTGAGCAGATTTAAATTTTGATGAGGGTACGTACATACCTATTAAATTTGTAAAGCAAGAATAAATTGATACATAATTACCTCTTTGATTGTTTTCATCAAATGAGCATGTTCTTTTCCCCAGCTCTCAAAGTGATCTCAAAGATTTGCAGACCTTTGATTCATCCATGTTCCTGATGTTAATTTGCTGTTGACCAGAGTTTATTTGTGTTTCAGCCAAAATTATAAGCACTGAGATAAGTATGTGATCAACTCAGTAAATTTAGTCTGATGAGAGGAAAAGCCTTCAGGGAAATGTCTGGGCTGAGAGAAAGAGACCAGGAAGAGAAGTCATACTTTTTCTAAATGCTGTTTGATTGATATTATACATTTATTTCACCATGATTGTTAACTTCCATGATGTGAAAGAGCAGCTGAAATAAGACATTTCTCTTAGAGAAATTAAATACTTCAGGAGTATCCCATCACCTGTATATATGTTGCACCTTTCCAGGATACAGACATCAAGTTCTGTTTTTTAACTACCAACTTTCTCTTTATTGTTAATGAAAATGTTTGGTTGATGTTCCAATTCAAGTCTGTAGATCAAATAAAAACTCTAGTATTTTTAGGAATTCATAAAAGCTTAAAGTAAAAATTTAAATCTTGTCTTTCATGGCAGACCATGTTAACACGTTTCGTATGTTGGAAACAAACCAGACTTTGACAAAAATGTGATTGCTGAAATATGTGTGTTCATATACGTTTATATGTATATATACCTTTGTGTTGAAATTTAAAACGTTTAAAGTGTTTAAAAGTCAAAATTTAAAAATTATTTATTAACTTATGAAAAAATAATGCTCCCAACTTTATCTGAGATTTTTCTATATTTTTTCTTTACTTTTCTTTACTTTCCTTACTATTTTGGGAGATATGTAAGATGTGCAATAAAACTAATATTTACATGCCTTTTTGAAAGTAAATAGAAGTCATTGAAATGTTGAGAGGAAGGACTTCACTGCTGGTATAACAGTCTGTAGCTTTGCTCTCCTGTCCTTTTGGGAACTTCTTTAGTTCAAACCAATATAAGCACATATTTGACTTTTAGAAGTTTTATTTGAGAGGTCTTGATGGACTCTCAGAATTATTGCAACTTTCACGGAACTTTCAGGTTTTGCACTACAAAGGGAATGGGCTGTGCTTGGTTCCCTAGCCAGACAATATAACATTGTGTCATGTAAATATCCAAGGCACCAGGCATAGAAATAAAGCAAGTATTAATGTAACTTTTAGCAAGAACTGAAAATTACTTCAATGTATACAGAATGACCCGGGTAAATTCTAAAAAAATAACAAATCATGCTTATATTATGTAACGTATATGAAAATAATGCAGGTAAAGTTATCTTAATGTCAGAAGTTTCATAAGGTTTAGTGCTAATACTCTAAACTGCAATAGTTTTTTACTTTGGGAATAGGTTTTATTTTTAGGGAAACCTCAGATCCACTCTCAAATATGCAGTATCAGTATACATGTAAATTTAAATCCAAAGTCCATATAAATAATGACTTGGAGGGAAATATATACGTGTGTATTTGTTTATCAACTGTAGGCACTCTTTTTGCCTCCTTTTTAACATTGTTCCACAACGAAATTATGAAACGTGACATAATTGGAAAGCAAATTCTTTGTATGTATATATTTGAAGTTTCCTAATCACACAG
Organism: Manacus candei; assembly: GCF_025592945.1. Taxonomy (NCBI): domain Eukaryota; kingdom Metazoa; phylum Chordata; class Aves; order Passeriformes; family Pipridae; genus Manacus; species Manacus candei. Next base: position 36,838,065 of record NW_026138076.1, on the reverse strand, counting down.
GCAAAACTCAACCAAGTAACTTACCTTGTCTTTTACGCCACTGTACTGGCTGTTATGTACCGGTGTGATAAAAAGATGGCTCACTATGCTGAGCAGGCTCTATTATAAAGAGCATGGAAACTTATTGTACAAAGGTGGTTTTCACATATAGTGTGTGAAATTCTGAGATGATGTGGACTAGAACTGTCCATTAGAAATTCTGAAGCAGAGTGTTTCCCTGAAAACTGGAGAGTTGAAGGTCTCCTGTGTGACCACCTGGTATCAAAAATGTTGCTGAGCAGATGAGATGTTTTGGAGGGATACTCCCTTCCCTTACGTGAGGCCAAGTCCCATATTTTGTAAATGTGTGTAGAAAGGTTCAGGTGCCTGAGGATGCATATGCACAATATTTTGGCTAGAAATTAAACAACCAAAAATTGCCTGACAACTATGTACATCATTAACACTTGATCTTTATTAAGAGTTTTAGACTGTTTTTCATAGCAGACCATTAACTCTGCCTATAGCACCATTGTTCAGATTTTTCTCTCTAAAGATTTTTCAGACTGACTTCCACCAAGGGGTAGAAATTCTACAAACAGCCGAGAGCAGTGGGGAGTGTTACTTGTTGCTAAATACTGACCCTGTTTCTCTGTCTCCCTGGCAATTTCCCACACATAAAGCATTCTTGTCCCTCCTTTAGATGTACTAAAAGGAGCTGAAACAAAGGTTAGTTGCTTTGATATTAGGCTGGAGTTCAGGAAGAATCCTGTATGTTATATACTAGCTTTCCTTTTAATGGTTATGACCTGCTGGGAATTTGTCAAGTTGGGGATGGACTCTCCTACCTATACTGACTTTTACTGCAAACTCTTACAAAGACCAGCTGAATATACCATTGATGCTTTCATCTTAAAATTTTTCATTCTCCTTTATTTTTTATATATATTTCTTGGTTTGGGGTCTTTCTTTTTTTTTTTTTTTTTTTTGTTTTTTTTTTTTGTTTTATTTTTGTTGGGTTTTTTTGTTGTTGTTGGGGTTTTTTTGTTTGTTTTGTGGTTTTGTTTTTGTTTTTTTTAACAAAGAATGGTGCACATCTTTGTCTTTTACCTTATGCCTCTCAGCACTTCTAAAACCAAAGTTGAAAATGTGGAACAGTTTTAGTCCCACTGGCTCACTCCGCTATGGCAAATTCAGTCGAACACCTTCAAAAAAATCATGGAGCCATTTATAACATACATGGAATTTAAGTAATTTATTTCATAGATGTATTCAAGTTTTTCAGATCAGCCCCTTCCTGTAATTAATCTTAAAGCTTACCATGTGCATCCTCAACAACAACAACAAAAACTCAACAAACAAACCAAAACCCAAAAAACTTCACTATAGCTCCTACTTTTATGGACAGGGCCATTGACAACAAAAGTAAAAAGTCCAAATTAAATCATATGTGAGAATGGCTTAAGCAGAGAGTCAGTCTCCCTTAGCTAGAGCATTATTTATAGAAAGTGGGACAGCTCTGTCAGGAGAAGCTCAGGTGCATTGTTTAAATTGCTGTACCAAGGAGTACCTCTGAGCTCCTAGTGCTGCATTTTCACCCACATCAATTGCTGTGTTGGGCTCTAGTCCTACGTGTGTATGAGAGCCTCTGTCCTGCCAGTGATTTGGTTATTTAGGGAAGGCAAATGTTTCCATTCTGCCCAGGTCCCCACTCATAAAACCATGACGTGAGAGATCTGACCAACCATTCAGCCAGACCTTATTTATAGTGTAACAATTCAACCACTCACCTGATGTACAGAGATTCAAGTTTCAGCCACTGTGCTGCCTCACAGCTTAATACGTGATGATACTGCTACTTCTGAGTTTTTTTTGTTTCCTTAGTGTTTGGGTTTTTTTGTTTGGTTGGGTTTTTTTGCTTGTTTTGGGTTTGTGTGTTTTGTGGGGTTCTTGTTTGGGTTTTTTTTGTTTGGTTTTTTTTTTAAGGGAGATTAAATTGATGACAAAACTCCAACCAAATATTCAAATGCACGCTGGTCTTGGACAAGTCCCATTTCTTGCTTTTCATGCCACAGAAAACTAACATGGGATTCAAAATTCACATCCGTTTAGTATTATTTCACATGGGTATATAAGAGTTGCCTCCTGCTTCAGTCCTTATCAATAGATCTGTATTGTTCTGTACATGAATTTGGATAACAAAAGGTCATCCAGGAAAAGAAGGACATATTGTAATCTGTCCCCCACTTCCCCCTTAATCAAAAACGTTACAAGCATATCATATTGCTGCATATGAAACTAGTTTTTCTTCTTCTGGATGCTTTTATGATAAGTCCTTAGAGACTTCTTTTTCCTTCTTTCTTTAAAGGTGACTTTCTAGCAAATAGGAGAGATCATTCCCTTATTTCTGTTCCCCTGAGTAGACCCAAAAAATCAGCTTTCAGTTCATTCTACTAGAAGTCTGATTTTTTTATATAGATAATTCTCATTTTATATCTAGCTTGATAGAAGACAGAGCTAATTAGTCTAAAGTGCTTAATTCATTACTTGGTTTGTTTTAACTCAGTTTTGCCTGTTCAACTTCGCCTTTAGTAACACTTCTAATTACTATATTTAAGCTCAAGTCAAACTTTGATATCTTCTTGCAAAATGGCTTTCATTTGCAAAGGAGCAAATGCTTGAGTCTGAAATCAGACTACTTCTGCTTTGTATTGTGCCTGGTAGTTTCACTCCAAGTTGGGGGTAGAAGAATCCTTCTGACAATGTGTTTAATAAAGTTGCTAATGCTCTGTCATCTATTAAAGTACTATTTTTTTTCTCCGTTTAACATTCAAAAAGGAGACATTGCAGTTCCTATGGATTACTGATTTTTCTACTTCATTTTTTTAAGTACAGAGGTACAAAAATGCCACGGGGTACTGATAGACAAATCATATGCAATTAAACTCCAGTCCTTTAAACTTGCATTTGTGTGTTCTGCTTTCTGTATATGGGAAAAGTCTCTGATTTGATTGAAACTCTCTGAAGCAGAGAGTTTAGCAGATGTGTTTAGCCTTGATTTAGCTGAGACTTTAACTAATTTAAAAGGGAGTTGGGTAACCAAGTCATGATGCTAACACAAGTTTCTGGATATGTTCAGAGTTTTAAACCCTCGAGGTGATTTACTGCTTTCCACTTTGTGCCAAGATTCACTTGTCAAAAATGTTTTAAATGAGATTTAATGCAATTATTGTTTCCCCTCATTGAGTTCTTCCTCTGTCAGTGTGGAATTCACTTTGCAAGAGTGACAACTGAAAGTCTGCAACTGCAGCTCATCAATTAGCTTGTAGAGGTCAAGGGCAAGAGTCTGATGTGCATAACACTATCACCTGTCCTTTACTGTTTGCACAATCCCACTACACTTCCCTGCAATTGCTTGAGGAGCAATTTATATTAAAGGACTAAAACTCCATGTAGTTGCGTAAATCTGTCACCACGTCTGTATAAATGAAAAAGAATAAAAGTGGGGAATAATGCAGAATTTACAGCAGATCTTCAGTGAAGTGGAACTTACAGAACTTTTGATACTCAAGAGAAGTATGCCATCAGGCCACAGATACTCGGGCTTACAGCTTCTCAAATAAGTAGCTCATGTGTCAGTAGAAGTCCATTCAGATTTCTGCAAGCAAGGAGGATCATAAAGCGTGTAGTTGCTTATCTACAAGAATAATTTATGTGCATTTTCACTGTTACACTACTTGGTGGATTGTCTAATACAGTAATTAGAAGGTGGGTGGTTTTTTTTAAGGTGCATAAAGTGCTCAGCTTTTTCTTTCAGACCTTGCTGTGTTGTTATAGTGTAACATAGGCAAGCAATCTGTTTATTGGACACCCCCCCCTTTTTCGATAGCCAAATGACATATGGAAGTACTGAATGTTATGGAGCCATTCACTACTACTACTGTCAATATTTTATTTTCTGGAGAATAAAATGAGACTTTATGGAGGAACTTTTGGGGCAGGAGGGTGGTCATAGTCTTAAATACTGGAATGTAGAAATTATTATGTGCGAGTAACACTTAAAAAAGCTAAATTATTGTTACTGCTTGCCTTTTCAGAATAGATCACAAACTTGAAATGTAAAGGACAGTGGAACGGGGTGCTTGATTATTGGTGGTGAATTTATTCCCAGTGTTTCACCAAGCAGGTAGGTGCACAGAAATTTCTTATACTTTATTAATCACCTAAATGTATACTGACCATCTGCTTATTTTTTGTGACTTAAGCTGATGAAAAAGAGACAGAAGAGTAAACATTAGACAGGAAAAAAGACATTAAAGAACATGGAGAAGAGTAACATGTGGAAAGTGTGTAATATAAACAGATACTGTAGAATTTTTGTGTGTGTGCAATGGGGGTGATGCATGAACATTCAATATCTGGAGTCACCCAAAGCACATTTTGCAGTCATGCTAATAGGAATTGTTTCAATTTATCAGCATGACTTCACTGATGTGTAGAAAATGTTTAACCCAGTCAAAATAGAAAATGCAGTTTTTGCTTTTCAGAATTCGCTTGTTAGTAATTCTAAGCAAATGAAGTAGGCATCAATGAAAAGTAGGTCATAATAGGAAGGTAATTTTACTTTATGTTCCCTTTTTTCCCCCATGTATTGTAGGGTTTTATTAGAATTGTATGTTTTTAAAAGGGTTTTTGAAATTAAGTCTTTCTGATTGGCTTGCATTGAAATAGTAGCACTTCAGAGTTGTATAGCCTTTCCTGTCCTGTTGGGATGGTTATACAGGGTAAATATTATGTGAAAAGTACTTGTAGAAGCCAGTCCAACTGAGAAAAATAGGTTGTTTATTTTAATTTTAGGTACTGTACAGACAAAATTGAATTATCATAAAAATTGCCACAAATAATTTATCACGTTATTTAGGTACTTTCTCCCTTGCCATGTCATCAGATCTAATGGTTCTTTCTTAATTTATGACAGAAATACTGTGGAAAAAGGTAAATGTCAAGTATAATGATGCTGTTTGTTATGATGAAAACACAGAGAGAAGGAAATTATGTTTAATGCATCAAAGCAAGAAATTTCAAATAGGTTATTTCAGCTACCTTGATTTAGTATGTCTTTTGGGGAGAAGGGAATGAAGGAAAGGTGAGGAATTATTACCAAAAGTAACAGTATAAAAACATAAAGAATGGATAAAGACTCTTAGATATGGAAACATATTTCTCTCGTTATGAAGAGAGAATTCTTTCAGAGACTACTAGACATACTAATATCCAACTATGTAATGACTAATTAGTGCCTTCTGGCACGGAGAATTATTTTACTCTTCACATAAAAAGTGGTGACTTACACAGTTCTCAAATTCAGCAGTCATCCTTCTCTACCTGGATCCTCATTGGTTCAGTTAATGTTTTATTTGATGGAAAAATCCAGCACCAATTACTGTACTGGATAGTAAATGTTAGGCAAGACATGAGATCTATTTTGTACTCAGAATTTATTAAAAGCCAGCACACAAGAAGTAGTGCACACCATAGTTCAAATCTTGTGTTACAAGAACTTATCAAATGTTTCTGGGATCCTGTTACCAAAAACATGTTTAAGTTTGCAGGTGAAAGTAATTTTTTTCTCATGCTGCTGCTTCTGCAGCATGAGTCCAGATGGTGTTCAAATGAACCAGGAGAGAGAGTGGATTGTTTTAGTGGGGAGTTTCCTATACTGCATCTTGGGAAATCCAAATTCTGCTTCAGATTTTGTTACATAGGACCTTGGGAATATGCTTGCTTTTTTTGTTTCCCTTCATGGCTCTTATTTTTCTTGTGTAATCAGATGTACTGTATTGTGTGGAGGACTGTTTTGCTATGCTTTCTGTGTTGTACCTACCACAATGAAATCATAGTCTTTCTGGAATTCCCAATGTAACACTACCGTAACACTACCATAACACTAATGGTTACTACTAAATAAAGATGAAATGGAAAAATATGTAGAGCTTTGCAGTTGTCAGCTTAACTATAGTTTTAAATAATGAGCAATGTCTGTACTATTTGTCTTTCACAAATAATTGAGTCATAGTTTTGTTAAAACACCAAATTTAACAGGCCTCCTACTAACTTTTCCAAATAGGTAAAAGAATCTAGTTCACCAGGATTTCCCCTGCTTGAACCATGGGCTCACAGAGCAAAAATAATTCTGTTTTCCAATACTACGCTTTTCTGATTATCTCCTCTACCACCTGCAGTAGAAAAGACTCAGCTGATACCGGTCTTGCATTATACAAAGCAAACAGCATGTGGCATTTCTGGTTGAGTGATGACTTCTAACTGGCCTTTCTTTTACTGTCACAGTTGAAACTGTCTCCTCTCTTATCAGCAGCAGTGAAGATATAGAATGAGACCAGTTAAAATGGTTTGCTCTTGGCTTTTTCACTCCATATAGTACCCAGAATAGTCTGAGTCCTTCAGCTGTGTGACACTAAAAGTTTAAATGAAGAGCTACTTGGATCTGAACTGTGACTTCACTGTGCTCTGCCATCTCTCTGCTGTCTTTCATCAAAGCTTTCCTACAGATTTCTCTCCACTATAACATGTTGAGTTCTCAAAGGTAGTTTTCCAGCCTTCCTGACTTCTCCTCTGTGTACACCTTCTACAGTGACCGGTGTATTTGTCCTGGTGGTTCTCCATCTTGGTAGCTTCTAGCCTGTGTCTAGAATGAGTCTAAAGTAATTAACCAGTACTGGGAGAAGAGGCAGGAGTAAGATGGACAGACATCAGTCAGCGAACACACGTGTGTCCTCTGCCAATTGCTAGGAATGCTATCTCTGCATTCACACTGCCATTCATACCCTACCCAAGTTCTTAGACCTGTTCAAGTGTTTGCTGAAAGTGACTCCACTCCTGCTGCCAATAGAAGATCCACAAGTAGAAACCGTAGCTGTGGCTACAGTTGTCAGCATATTCCCTTCTTGTCTTGATTCCCCTATGGGCATTCTTCTCCATTTGTGACTTGCTTTTCACTCAGCTTAACTGTAAGATGGCTTTGACAGAAAGTGCTGTGCATCTCTTTGACCCTTCTACAGTTCTTGAAGGGAAAGGAAAGAAGGGCTAAAGGGAAGATAGCGGCAAAGGCCACGACTGTGAAATATAGGGAATAATAGGAGGAGGAAGGACAGGAATGCCAGCAAGAGATAAAAGGGACACTGTATATATACCACGTTGAGGTACAGTAAGGCACCTTCAGGAGGAACCAGGAAAGACCTGGAGGACAACTCTGCAAAGTGGTGAATAACAGGGAGTTTGAGTAAGATTGTCAAAGTTGAAGGAGGACAACTAGCTGGGTGATTACAGAGACAGAAAGGATTTGGCATTAGAAGAATTTGGATTAATACGTAATACTCACTGGGAAGAAGCAGCAAGAGAAGTGAGAATTTATTCTCTGGTTTCCTTTTAACATAGATAAGATTGAAAAGATGTTACATATCTGTATACCTCAGAGCATCACATTCTCTCTGGTGCCAGTAAAACTAACGGTCTGACACCACTTTTTTTTCTCTTTTGTTTTATCAAGTCTTTTTTTGGTTCAGACCATGCCCAAGAAACCTTACTGCTCTTAGGCTCTGTGACTTCCTCCCTCCAGTAGCATAATAGCTTTGAAGCAAGGTACAAAACAGGATGGCTCAGGCAACACAGGAGATCTATAACATGAGTTTAAATGGAGGCAAAATAAATCTAACTCGGCAGCAGTCCCTGCTAAATCACTCTGATAACACTGGTTGCTCTGAGGGTTGACTTTACGTCATAACCACTTTCTGAGTTTTGTGTAGTGAGGTTAAAGGATAAGACACAAACTCTCAATTAAACTCAATCATATTGTAGTTTTTAAAAAACAGAAAGCTTTGAAATCCTTGATATATACTGCAACAATACTTTTTTAAAAATTCTTCAGCCCATCAGAATAACTCTTGATTGTGTTTTGCTATGCATTCCTTTGTGATAAGGTATTCAAGGCCATAACATGCACTGTCTGTTGAAATGTAGTAAATATTTAATGTTCTGTTTATTTCTAAAATGGCCAAATGAAATTACTTTCTATCTATTTATCTATCTGCATGTGCATATACACACACACACACACTCTTGCAGATACACACACATTCACATACTTAAACTATGCAGAAACTGAGTGAAGGAGAATGGAAAAAGAATATAATACTTTACATTTGAAAATGAACAGATTTAGTTCTCAAACTATTCTGCTAAGTAAGGGCAAGATTACCCCCATTATTCAAAAGGAATGACAGAGGCCCAAGAGTGAATGTTTCACTCAAAGTGTTATAGGACAGATGGAGTCTTAGAATTGGAATGGTCCTATTAACCTGGATCTGTCTCATAGTACAGAGAACAACCTGAAAGTTGGCATTAGGCTAAAGCTTTCATTCAAAAGTTATTTGGTGGTCACCAAGGCAAGCCTATTTCCTAATGGACAGATGTCCTCTTAATTAAAGCATCTTGTTTGAAGCTATGTCAGGTAAAGCAAAGACTGAGTAGACATCTGAGCTGAAGTAACCTCTTGGAGTGAGCAACGTCCCCCAACAGTCTGGATACCAGCTCAGTGGCAGAGGAACACTTGTCTGTGGCACATGGTCTCTTGGTAGGTCTGTCAGTCATGAAATCATAGAATCAGCTGGGTTGGAAGGGACCTCAGAGATCAAGTCCAACCCTTGATCCACTACCGCTGCGGTTACTAGACCATGGCACTAAGTGCCACATCCAGTCTCTTTTTAAAAATCTCCAGGGACGGAGAATCCACTACTTCCCTGGGCAGCCCATTCCAATGTCTGATCACCCTCTCTGTGAAGAAATTCTTTCTAATATCTAACCTACACCTCCCCTGGCACAACTTGAGACCATGCCCTCTTGTCTTGCTGATAGTTGCCTGGGAAAAGAGATCAACCCCCACCTGGATACAACCTCCTTTCACGTAGTTGTAGAGAGTGATGAGGTCTCCCCTGAGACTCCTCCAGGCTGAACAGTCCCAGCTCCCTCAGCCTCTCCTCATAGGACTTGTGCTCCAGTCCCTTCACCAGCCTCGTTGCTCTTCTCTGGACCTGCTCCAGCACCTCAGTATCCTTCCTGAACTGAGGGGCCCAGAACTGGACACAGTACTTGAGGTGTGGCCTCACCAGCGCTGAGCACAGTCAGTTGCTCTTTATCAGTGCTTTTAGAAGGCGTGTGTTTTTAAAAAATATAGCAATGCAAAGTGAGGGATATTTGTCAGTGTGTGTTTTTAAAATGGGGGAAACTGTTATTTAAGTTGAAATAGCATTGTCAAGTGGAACATATTGTCCTACATAAACTGGGGGGTGGAGGCCCATGGTTGGTTGTCTTACTATCATGAAATATTTATCCGTCCAGCCTTGAGTACCAAGTTTTTAATTTAGGCAGATCTTCTCAGAACCTACATCATAATAAACATAAGTAGCAAAAATAATATTAATGATAACTTTTTTTTGGACTCACATAAGTTAGGACATGATCTGGGAATGGTGTCCTTATGGGGAGATCCTGTGCCCACTGAAATGGCTCTCTACAGAGAACTGCCTACACTGATCTGGTTGCCAATTCTGCTTGCTCTTTCTAGAGTTGTACTATTGAGGATGTTACAGGGTTCTCAGTTTCATCCATAATGTTAGTATTTGGTGACAAATCAGAACTTCCAATATCATCCGAAGAGAGACAAAACCCCATTGAATAAACGTGGAGATTCGCAGAATTACTGTTCATTTTTCCATCAGGAGCATTCACTTAGAAAATTCCCACAAAGACTCTAAGAAGAAGAAGAAGTGGATGCAGTTAAAATGCCAACAAATTGTATTAAAATTCCAGAAAGAGAAACCAATCTTAGCAATGGTAGGTGGGCCTTCCTGGCCTTTCTCCCATGTTCAGGTGGCACCACTAACAGTTTCAGTATGACTGTCATGCTTTTCTGATTGATGGTTCTCTCCTGTAACAGATGATCAATTCTTTTTAATCCCACCTCTTAATGCAATAATATTGAATTATCTTATGAAAGACAGTGGAATAAATTAGAAGCAAGTGAAAGAAATGTTAGTTTTCACTGCCAGTTGGCACTGCTGGAATTCACTGTTACAGAAAGTCACCAAGTTTAATGCTCAGTTAGGTTTTTTCCTGTTTTATTTATTTTTAGCATAACTCTGTGCCTGATAACAAGCTTCATTAACTATGCAAGCTAAGGTAAAAATGTTAATTGACAGGAAGTGATGGCTTAGTAGGGTCAGGAGAGAATTTCTCCTGTCTCCCTTTCCCACTATGCACAGTGCAGAACAGTCAGATGGGTGCATAATGGTTGGTCGGGGATTTTTTTTCCTCTGAAGTTATAACTTACAGGCCTTCATGAAAAAGATGTCGGAGCAAATGGAATGCCGGAATAACCTAGGGTGTAACTTGATTTCATTCCATTAAAGATTTTTTAAAGTTTAGGCAGTGCACCTGAAAATAAATTATCAAATTTAATGTGCAAAAGGTGTGTTTAATGATCATGTGTGAAAATGGTAATACTTCCTATGTAATTTAGGACTGTATTAGTAAGGCTTAGCTGCTCTCTTTATCTCTCAAAACTGAAGGTTGTCAGTGTGCCTGTCTTATCGCTTTGTTAATTTCTTCAAATACCTGAAGGATCTCCTTGGACTTAGAATTAAACAAATCAAAAGTTGACCTCTGCATGGTCAGATCTGTTTGTATGGCCAACCAGATGGGAAAAGGGTCATAGCATTGACAAAATTAGGCTTTAGATGACTGAAAAGCAAGTGAAACTTTCATATTTAGCTATTTCTCCTCTGTAGATGGAAGCTCAGGTCCCAGGCTGACTTGGTTAAGGTAGCAGTGTGTTATATGTGGATATGAGGAAATAAAATTAGATGGACTTTTTTTCCCCTACTGTATCTATTTTACAAGAACATCCTTTCTTTGTAGCTCCTCTAGGAGTTGCATTAATGTGCAACACTGTAATAGCTGACCAGTGGAAACATAAGGTACATCTACCATTAACCACGTTTTAGTTAGACTACTAGAAAGAAGACAACTACTCCCTGTTGTTAAGAAACAATGGTTGGTCGATGGTGGTACTTCTCCCACGCATGTTAATGGTGTAGCTGAAGTGATGTTGATGTAACTGAGGACATGTTGCGAGGGAGGTTATAGTGAAGGAAGAGAAGCATGGCTAAAATCTGTGGGATTCTCTTTTTTTCCCTAGCTTAAACTTTCAGCAAATGTTTAGCATTTATTTAATAGAAAAGAATATTATCCCTTTTCAACATTTTTCTCTGATACCTTGAACTAACCACAAAGTATAAGATTTTTTTTCAGCCTACCTAAATGGATGACATCAGTTTCTGTTTTTAATGAATAAGATTTAAAGAGAATGGAAGCAAGGAAGTGAAAATTACTTTATCTCTGTGGTGGATGTGTATAAAGTCAATAATGTGTTCATTATTTAAAGCAGTGTTATTTGAATTTACTTTTTACATTTTCTTCAGTCTTTTTCCTCTCAAATTTTCACGTGGTGTTCTTTACCAATCAAAAATAATTTTTTTTTATTAGTTACAGGGTATTTGTGAGCTACAAACTCTTGGTTGTCTCTTGTATTCTGTTAAATGTGTCTACAAACTTACAAGAAAAAATTCCATTCATGTGTGTGGCCAGTTCAGGGTACCGGACGCCTTAAAAAGTCAGTAATGATACCTGGTTCCCAGATAAGGCATCAAAATTCTTAGTATTATCTAAACTGAGGATTAAAAAGTTACAATTTTCCAAAAGTTTCCATTACATTTCCTATTCTGCCTACTGTGCATTGTACATTATTAAAGAGTACTGCTCTGACATGCCCCCCAAAGAAGTGAATTAACATTTCTTGTGAACTCTGTTCTTTTGTGAAGAAGTAATAATGACTCAAACAGCTCCAAAAGTTTTTCAGATGAATCAGAATTTATTACTTGTAAAATTAATGCCCATTACATTCACTGATACTGTGCATAAATTGTCATTTATAGGAAAAATTATCTTTTTTTACTGTTTGTTCTTATCGATAACATCTGACTTGCACAGAGGATATGGACAAATGCAGCATGTGAGTGATATAATTTGTGAGATTTTTGCTTCACATTGCTCATCATCTATTGTTGTCTTTATGTACCTTACCTTTTGCCTCTTAAAGCAATTTTAGTTGTGATTTGTTACAGTTCTTAGAAGAGAGAGAGCTCATTCTAGCCAGTGAAAAGAAGAGCCCTGCCTTGTGCTTTGGGTCTGGCTTGAAGCGTTTTGAGTGTTACCATTTTTAGGGAAGTACTCACCTGCCAACGTGGACGTAAGCAAAGTTGCAATTGCTGCTGGTGCTTTTTGTTGGTAGTGTGAGTTTTGTTTACTTGTTTTGGTTGGGTTTTTTTAATAGATTCAATTATCTTGCCATAGTTTATACTTTCTCCCCCTTGAACTAAATTCTTAAATTTTCTAGGTATGCAACTGTGCTCGCTAACTAGTTCCATGGCTGAAAGAAGACACATGCAAGTCAGGAGAAACAGGAGAAATATGCAAGTCAGATATGATGAACTTAGAAGTACTGTAACTAAGAAAATTCCTTCAAAAGACATTCTTTCTGAAGAAAATGGGTTGGTCAACCTCTGGTTGACTACCAGGACTTGTGTGAGTTTAGGATATAACTGCTATGTTGGAGCAATTCTTTGACTTCTGCTTCCTGTCTCTAGTGTGACTAGAAAAATCAAAGTCAGAAGAAAGTGTAATAAGACATAAAGTGGGGATTTAGGCTGGTTTATAGAAACATACTTAACCTCTCTGTACAATTCTCTGTCTGCGTAATGGGGATAATGTATTTAACTACAGCACGAGAAGTCTGACGATTAATCGGTTAATGAATTCATAGAACCCTGAGCATGAAAAGTGTGCTGTAAATGTTTCCCATAGAAATTTCTCCATTACCTAAAGAGAGAGGAAGAAAAAAAGTCCAATTCATTGCTTTAAAGAATTGTGAAAATTCCATCAAGAACACAGATAATTAAAGTAATATTAATAGATTTTTAGGTCTTCATTTCCCCCTCGAGACCAGGTGTCCCTGATTTTTTTTCCTTTTCCCCTTCAAGTAACGTCCCTGACTCAGTTGTCAAAGACTGAGATGCAAAAGTGCCCATCTAGCTTTGAACTTGATACCTGCAGTGGAGTTACAAGGTTAAATAAATGGGGTGGTTTCGTTTTTTTTTTTTTTAAGCTGAGCATAACACTTCAAAAAGATCTTTTCTCTCCCCCTTCCCCCCAGTGTATTTTTAGGCTGCATGCACTCCTGCCTATGTCTGTTCCTTAGTCCCAGTTGAAGATTTCAAGGGAGATGAGGGTTCTATTTTGTTTCTCCCTTGTTTTGCAGATAGGGGGAGGAGGTGGTTATTAGAGAGAAGCGCTCTCGCTCGCTCTCTCTGTTTCTCCCTCTCTGGCTGATAGCACTTATCTCTCGCTCTCTCTCCTTCTCCTAGGTGATCCATTTCTAGGCAACGTGCTGGCTGGTGCTGGAGCTGCCAGCTCTCTCTGCATCCCACCAGCAAAGCGAGCTCCAAAAGCAACCTGCAGACCATCATCTGCTTTCCTCTGACTCGCTCCGGGTACTCCTCCTCTCGCTCCTGCCCTGTCCAACCACCACCTTGCGCGACAGAGACAGCACGCTGGGCTCCATTGGCAGATTTATTTTTTTTCCTCCAGTTGTGGGAAGCGATTTTTCTAAGCGAAGGGTGGGGGGAAATCTCTGCATTACTATCTGCATTACCTTGAAGTTCACTTTGTTTTTTGGCCTCCGGGGGGGCTTTTCCTGCAGGAATCTGGCTGCTGGAAGCGGGATCGCCTGCTCTCCCAGTCGCCCGCTCCTCCCACCTCGCTGAAGGCGAGCTATTTGCTGCGGGCTCCTGGGGCTTCTCTGGCCAAGGGGGTTTGTGCGTGTCTGCTCGTGTTTGCGTGTCTGTGCCTGTGTGTATGTGTGTGTGTGTGTGAGCGTGTGCGTGGTGTGGGTTGGAAGTTGCTGTGCAGCAGCGGGACCGAGCGGATCCCTGGACCCGGCGGAAGGATGGGGATTGTCTGACCAGCAGAGGCGTCTGCTGCCCGCGGCGGCGCCCGGGCTGGATGGATTTGCTGCCGGCGCTCCCAGCAATTCTGGTGCTGCCCAGGAGCCCCCTGAAGTGACGCGGGGTTTCGCCGAGGAGAGAAGCGCTCGGAGCCCCGGGCTCACTCCCTGCCCAGCCGCGGCTCTGCGCCAACCACCGGGATTTACACGCTCCTCCGGCGGCATCTCAAACTCTTGGGCTTTCGGCGCTGCGCTGTCCTCCGCGGCGGCACCGCTTGGTGAAGAGATTTGTTGTTACAAAGCCTGGACCTCCGGAGGAGATGGAAGTTTTCTCCCTCATCCTGGTCGTGTCCGTCTGTTGGACTCGAACCTGGAAAGCGGCGATTGCAGATTCAATCATTCATATCGGTAAGGGGGTGCTGCGCCTGCTGGTGCTGCTGGACACTTTTCCAGCTCTCCTTTGCAACCTTCCCTCTCTTGGCAGGCTTTCCCCCCTCCCCCCGCAGCCCCCGCGCTCCTTTATCCCTTGCTCGCTTGCTTTTTTTATTGTTTGCTCCCCTCTTATAATTGCTTTCCACCACGTTCTCAGGCGTCCCCTTTTTCCCCTACCGCGCTGTGTAAAGGTTTCTTGTCGGCGGGGTATGTGCGTGCTTTAGACCTTGAGGTTTTGATGAGGCTGATGATAGGGGCGGGGGGGGGGGGGGGGCAGGGCTCAGGCACTTCCCCGGTCCCTCCCCGCAGACCCTCAGCTCCAGCCTGCCTTCCGCCTGCCCCGGCTAGCCCTCGGCCGGGGGAGACCCCAAGCATCCCCGTATTTCCCACACCACCGTGACAGCCACGCAACCCCCACCCCCGCCGCCCCTTTTCCCTTCCCCTTCCTTCACACCCCCCCATCCCGCCTTCCTCTCCCGCGGCGGAACAGGTGGTTGGGCAACGTGAGCGCTTCCCCTGCCGTGGGCGGGAGGGCGGCCGCGGGGGCGGTGGGCTCTGGCCGCCCGGCACCCCCTTCCCGGGCCACCACCCCGCCGGCTCGGTGAGCGCCTCCCGGGGCCGCGGCACCCGCGAGAAAGGCAGCGGCCTCCCCCTCGGCCGGCGGGGCAGGGGGACGGCCGGCACAGGCGGCGGGGCAGCTCCGGGGATGCCCGAGCACGGCGCTGCCCGCGCTCCCAGCCGGAGACAGGGCGCCCATGCCCCCCTCGCTCCCCGTTATCCTGAGCCATCTCCGGCACGGCAGCGCTCCCTCGGCGGGCTCATCCCTGGGAAGCGCCGAGCCCCGCGACTGGCGAGAGCGGGTCGCCCCCCTGCGCCGGCCGGGGATGTGCGGGGAGGGAGAGGGGGAGAGGAGAGGAGGGCGCTTCCCTCGCTGCCGCTCGCCCATCTGCAGGCACCGCACGCAGGCGGAGCGGGGGCGGGCGGGCGGCCGGCGCCGCGCTGCCCCGGGGAAGGTGCATTTGGGGGCAGGGTCCCGCCGGGGTTTTGGGGAGGTCCCCGGGGCGGTGCCGGCCCCGGCCGTGGGGCAGCTGCCGCTCCCCCAGGGGTCGGCTTTATAAATATGTCTGCCGGTGCTTGTCGTGGGGATCCGTAGCGGGTTTCTGTGAAAAGGGGAAGCGGGAAGAGCGTTTGGAAAGCCCGGCCGTCAGGAGGTTTCCTGCAGGACACCGATATTTGGGCAGAGATGAGCCAGCCCTTCGTGTAGTCCTCCCTGTCCCCGAGGCCACGAGCCACCGCTGCCCTTGGGTACCGCAACTTTATAGGGGTCAGTCCTTATAGCTGTGTGCGACTGGAGCGGCAGATATTGCACTGGGGAGGCGGCGCTCTGTGCCCTCCTTTTAAAGGGAGAAGGACTTTTTTAATTCTTCCCAGTTGTAGACTGTTAAAGCGACACTAGGAGACAGTTATGTCTTACGATTTCTTTCTTAAGAGCTGGTAACAAGCGATCACATCTTAGGATTTGGGGGGAAATTTTGACTGTGTAGCAGATGAGTTTCTTTGCAATCCCCTGTCACCCATCCTCCTGGCTAAAGGAGCACTGCTGGGCAAGCTGTGTGCCTTTGCACTAACGTCAAGGGAGATGATAGCTTTTCTCTCCTCGAGTTAATGAAAATTTGTCTTACTTGGTTTTATATGAGGAATGCAACACGTTTTAATGCGTTTTTTTTAATAATGCTGTTAGTGATTAGATGCATCAACACAGTAAATCCTCATTGAAAGCAGGAAAAAAACCAACAAAACTGAAATAGTTGCTTCCCACACAATTAATTTGTCTTGAGAGACAATTAGTACAGTTGACAAGGGGATTAGCTCTTTTTATTGACTAGTTTATGTTGCCGTGAAAATGGCAAAATATAAAATTGTTACACAGAGCTTTAAATCTGCTAAAATGAACACACTGAAACTAGATGACCTGAAATTAGAACTGTTTTAGCAATAAATGGGTACATAGCTAAGTATTCCAACTTAACTCACAGATGAAATTTTGGCCCCTAGTAACACCACGGTATTTTGTGACCTGGTATTCTAACCTCCTTCTGTTTTCTTGTACTTGTACTAAGTAAACTTATGTATAAAATATTTAGACATAACTAATAAAATGTATGTATTTAACTGAGTTAACAAAAGCAGTAACAGGGTACTCTATGAACAAATTACCAACAGAAGAACTCATAAAACCAAAATTCTCAGTTCAGGGGAAACGAAATACTACCAGAGGTGGTAGTGATGCCTTAGGCAACAGACAGAATAAAAGTATTATCTTGTTCTCCTTCTGCAGTTTTAAGATATTCAAGTGGAAAAATATTTTCCCATGTTTGGGAGGGGCAGATGGTCATAAGAAATAACACCTTACCTGTGCATAGCCTTTTTCTAATAGCACATACTTTTTTTGATATAATGCAGAAACTCTTGCTTGCCTATGTTTTATGTATTTCCTGTAAAGAGATGTTATCTATATCAAAGTATGTTATCAGTCATCTCTTAGACAATGCCAAAAAATATTACAATTTAGTGAGTAGACATTAACGACCTGGTGATGGCAGTGGGAGGGATATGGTGACTGGTATCTATCTATGACAGTGCATTTTCATATTTATGTCTTCTGTTTATAGCTTCTGCTTTTGATCATTAGAGGAGGTCTGTGTGTATGCAAGTGTGCACATTTAAAAAAAAAGCGTTTCCCTGTATCATATTTTAAACATCGGTAGAGCTACTTATAGTCTGTGTGTTT
The DNA here is from genome assembly GCF_025592945.1 of Manacus candei. Classification (NCBI taxonomy): domain Eukaryota; kingdom Metazoa; phylum Chordata; class Aves; order Passeriformes; family Pipridae; genus Manacus; species Manacus candei. Next base: position 36,820,729 of record NW_026138076.1, on the reverse strand, counting down.
CTGCTGCCCTGCTATTGTAAATAGGAACTGGCAGTTCAGAAGGACTATGTTAAGCACTCTTGTGAAAATGTTGAAATGAATCGACTGCACTGTAATTTTCGTTACCCCTATATAAAAAAGAAAGGGGCAGGGTTACCATGTCAAAACTGTGCCATTCTGTATTATGCTGCTTCTCTCAGCCCGTGCATTGATTGAGTAATTTCATCAGTCCCACATTACTTGATTGCTTAGAAGTTTCCTAATGATCTGTATGCTGTAAGAAGAATCTGAAAGTCGTGAGTGGAATGGCAATGATTCTGTGTTTTATGAGGCTATTCAAAAAGTCGCTCTGATTTATGTAGCTTGAAAGCTCCCAAGTCTTTGAGATTAGCCACGCTGCCTGATATTTTCTTCATACATCAGTCGTCCCACACTCCTCACTCCCTAAACAGGAGTTTAGAACAGTGTTTTAATTAAGCAGGGATCAGGTGGCACTCCTTGTCAACTGCACAATTTGCGTATGCTTTGTATCCTCTACAGCTGATAGTCTCATGCTTTTATATTTCCTACTTTGTGCTCAGTATTTTCCCTTGACATGTACATAGTAATACATGTGCATGTGCATATGGATTTCCTCTTGTGCCTGTAGAAGCATAGATGCAGATGCGTGTGTTAGGTACTGCAAAATCACCTAGGACAGCAGTCACATAGTATTGTACAAAAGTTTTGCTGAAAATATACACTTAAGTATTTTTCAAAGCTAATTCATCTAGTTCAGGCCCCCTGATTACTTCAAATTGTTTTTTGTTTATCAGTAACTTCAGTTTTATGCAGTCAGTTGTGTACTGCCCTTAGCTTTCTTATTTTCAGTGGCAAGTTCAGAAGTATATATAATATAATATATATATGGCTATATGTATTATATATGCTTCTACATATATTTTTTACTCTGATTTTAATATATATTTATATATACTTTTTTTTTCCCTGAGAGAGAAAATTAGTTCTGTTCTTACCTTACTCCTCAGAGCTTTTAGACTTTGTAGGCCAGGACTGCTGCATTCCTTGTGTTGGACAAGTTCCCAGCATTGCTGGGTCCTGAGTTTTTGTTCGTATCTTTAAGCTCTTCTGTACCACAGATAATAATATCAAGGCAGTTCTAATATAGGGTCTATTACTTGTTTCTTCTGTTGATATTAGTAGTGTCTTTAAAACAGAATTTTTTTTATAAGGGAAAGGGAGTCTCCTTGCTTGGTGGTATGCATGTCCACATTTATTTTTGTAAGCTGATGTGCTACAGTGCAGCTTGGCTTGCATTGTGTTGTGCATTGATAATAGGAATTTAATTTACTGTGCTGTTGGTAAAGCCTCATTAGAAGGTTTGTAGCGTATGTCACTAACTGTTTGTTACTGTGCTCTCACATATATAGGTAAAGCACAGGACAAGCAAGCAAAACAGATTTTTTAAAAACAAATAAATCTCTGTGTACCTATAGTGTCCACAGAGGAGCATTCAGGTCCTAGTTTTCCCTGCCCTATAATTTTCCAAGATTTCTTGCTTATTTTAAACACACATACGAATGAAGACCTGGAATACAGTGCACTGTGGCTCAGCAGCCAGTGGGTTCTATTAGTAACTATGTTCTACTTAAATGCTCAGCATGTGTGACACACGCTCTGTTTCCATGTGTGTTATTTCTAAAATGCTTTCCCAGGTGATGAGACTTCTGATAGTGTTTCAGTCCCTGTAATGTGTGTACTTACTGTGTAGCTAAAGAGGGGTAACTTTGCATGCCATCATCCAAAGGCATGTTTGCCATTAGGTGTCACTGCTTTCTAGAGTGTTTCTTAGTCATCATCAGGGCCTGATCCAGAGTCTGTCATGATCCAGGTGAGTTGTTCAGTTGACTTCAGAAGATTTTAAACTGAGCCGGTGGATTGCTGACTGCAGCAGGCGGCTCCTTTTCATGTTCTTAAATAACTCTTAGTGTTATATCAGGTTCTTTGTCCTTGATAAAGACAGAGTAAAAAAAACCAACCATCCATTTTCAAGTGGTGCCCTAACAAATGTCTGACATGACAATCACTGCTGCTGCTGTGTGCTTTTATATCACTACTTATGGATGCACAGAGCCTTTATTCTCACAGTGCCATCTTTGAAAAAACACACTGGAGAAAAATCTTTTAAGACTGTGACTACATAAACCTACCAACTAAGGTTCATTTAACTTAATGAACAAAGGCATTAAGTATGGTTCTCTTCCACTCCCTGGTCCTGTAAAGCAAGTGGTATTGGCAAGAGATGACTTTTGTAAGCCATTAGGTTACTCCCTAGATATAAACTTGAACTTACATCATTTTCTTCCATTTGATATATAGCTATCTATAACCTGCCATGACAGCCTGTTTTTGGTTTAAATTTATTGGAGGCTTTTGCCTTTTGAGGTTTTACTCTTTCTCACTACTCCACTGCTTGGTTTCTTTCTTTTCTTTTATGTTTTTTCCCCCCAACACAGTATGAATGGTTTTAAAAATAGTTTATGTGAAAGAGTAGTTCTATTTAGCTATCGGTTTCTAGTTAATTTTCTTGATTACCTGGGTTTATGTGACAGCATGGTAACAGTTTTAATCTACACTCTCTCCAAACATAGTTTGTTTTATATCTTCAATGTTTAAAAAACTTATTAGACATGGACAATTACCATTTCTGCTTGGACTTAGAAGTAAACAATAAGAAAAGGAAATAGTATTCAAAAATTGTCCATATTTTGAGCAATTATAAGAAATTAACCAAACTTTGAAAAAATGTAAGTATATTACTGTATGTGATAGCTTGGTACGTGCAAAAGGTTGACTTCAGGTGATACACTGGTAATGAGGCAAATCTGGATACCTTTCTGTATCTGCAAATTCAGTTTTACTTTTTTTTTTTCCCAATCAGATTTAAATATCAGAAGGAGTTATCTAAGCTGGTGAAATTGGAATAAAAACTTGATTTCAGATTCAGGCTTGGCATATGTGTCAAAACCTGAATAGCTACACACCTATGCATCCTATAGACCTTACAGTCCAGTTCATGGCTCTGGTCATGCTGACGCCCATCTCTGAGAGCCCCAGAGATAATAATTTGTGTTATCTAGAAATGCCACGAGGCAAGTATGACTGTCACAGCCCATGCTATGTTGTAACGCATAGCATGCAGGTTTGCTGGCAAACCGACATAGTGACTGGGAGCTGGTCATGAAAGCTCGTGTTTCTTTGGGGCATTCTGTACCCTAGATTGACTGTCTAGCAGTTGGCTTCCTGGGTACAGATGCAGTTCCTTTCCTTCAGTGGTGTTACATTATATTCTTGCACCATCTACTGTGTTTGCTAGCAATTATGAGCTGTGCTGTTGCTTGGGGTAGTTACCACAATGAGCTACATTGGCTTTTTTCAGAGTAGTGTTGATCATGCCTTCCTTGCTCATCTAGGCTGGTAGGCTATATTGGAAAAGGTGCAATACTGAACTGCTGGAATATGATGCATGGCATGGAATATGTGCTAAATGCGTGCTAGATAAGTGCGAGGCAATGCTAGTTAACCCATCCTCAACACTGGGTAAAGAAGTCCGGGCAAAGCCTTCTGGACACAGTTCTTAGCTGGCTTGAGCATTTGAAGCAGCACTTGGAGAAGAGGAGGTGCTGTTGTCTCTCACTACAAAGGTAGAATGTAATTGTGTATTCTTGATGTAGTCATTTAAACATTGATACTAAAATGGAAGCACTTAGAGAAAGAGTGATTGAGAAGAAGGTTTCTTTCTTGCTGTATCTTTCTGTCCTTCAATCTCTTCCCATGAGCACTGTCGTGGCAGTTTCCTCTGCTATTCTTCATTACAGGAGTCAGGCTTTGGTTTCTGGTTATTGTTGGCCAAGCAATTGAGAGACCTGATGGAGTAAGGGAAAGATTCTCTTGTGCCTGCAACGACTATAATTAATAATGGTTTATGTGACTTGGAGAGTTGTAACTGATCTGTATAACAGGGAGGACACAGACTGAAATTGAAGGTTAGTAAATGAAATGTGCTGGTGTTTGGATGACAGTTATGAAACTTGGCAGGGGAACGGGCTTTGAAATTGTGCAGTGCTGTAATTTTGTAAGGCTCAGAATTTATGTCCTAGTTTCAGTGATAATATACTTAATTCAGAGAAGGAGGTATTTCGTGTTCTGTATTGTATCGCAGAGTGCACTTCAGCTGGAGAAACTTCTTTCTGCTTTGGTCTGGGACTAACCACAAAAGCTCAGGGAAGGGTTATTCTGTGACCTGTAAGTGCTGCATTAAAAAAAAAGAAAAAAATAGAAAAGGCATAATAAAAAGTGACACTTACTTAATGAGAGAGGATAATACAGTAACTACAGCATTTCTGTGTAGCATTGAAGTTATGATGGAAGAGGTGGTACAGAGACAATTACTCTAGATTTAGTCAACTGTAAACTGATGGATTTGTAAGAGTAGGGTTAGATTTAAAGTAGATTTCCATTGCACACATTAGTTTTGGAATGGTGAGGGAGTAGAATGGAAAAGAAAAGATGTAAGAGAAAAAGTTTTGTGCAAGTTATGCTGGATTCATCTGGCAAGCTAAGTTCAAGAGGAAATTGGAAAAGAAAATGAGTAAAAATGCAAGGAGGGGAGGAAAATAAGATATCAAAGGCAAAAGCCAGTAGTTCTGTCTATTTCTTTGGGAACTCTATAATATTCCTGTAAATGCTATGCTAAATGGAAAAGTTCTGAACCAGAAAGGGGAAAATGTGAGGATACAGAATTTAAATGAAGAATTATATGTGTATTTTAATGTATTAGATAACAGTCTGTGCTGAAATGCTAATTATTCCTAATTGTTATATTTGCTTTACCCATGAATAAAATATCACATATCTAATAAAATATGCAGTGAAAATAACCGTAAAATTCCTCTTGGAGTCTTTCATGCAGATTTAAAGGATTTAATTTCTTATTTTTTCATTGCCTTTTAAAACATTAACTTTCTATAATCAGTTGGATTGCTAAGGCCAATATTCACTGAACCTAACAATAATTGCTTGTTTTGCAGAACAATTTTTTGTTACTCCAACCATATCTTTCTCAGAGGCTTAAATCGCATTGGTGATTTCATTATAATAATTCACTTGTGATAAATCAAAATCAAATAGTGCCACTCCAGTGCTGTGGAAAGTAGCTCCAGATGAGAGCTCTGGAGAGAGCAGAGGATATCACAGAAGCAGACCTGAATGTCAGGCCTGGGTTTGCTGTGCCTAATTTTAACGTACACAGATATAACAATCTTACAAACCCAGTTTTAAAGAGAGAAATGAAAACTTGCACAGGGCAGATTTCCCTGCCTTAGGACTACACTCAAACCCTGTGTTTAGGACCCAGACCTGATGACAGACAGTAACTTGCCTTGCTTTTGAAGCATGCGGGAGCTCATCTGACTGGCTTGCAGTCAAGCTTAGGCTCCTGAGACATCGGGATGTTTTGAAGATGTCGATTGTCTTCCTCAGGTGGCAAGACACTACTGCAGAGTTACCTCGCTGATTGCAATCAGTATTAAAAGTTGCCTGGCTGAAAGCACATTGTGGGGGTATCTCCAGACCAAACAGTATTAAGCAAGGATGTTTCTTTTTGTATATCCTTTGCCTTCCTGCAGTCTTTATAGTGTTCGGCTTAAGCATTTGAGAAACATTTTAAAATCATTTCATGTACTGGAGAGTTGTTAAAGGGAAAGAGACAGTAGAAAAGGTTCAGTTCTTGCTCAATGAAACCACTGTAGAGTACAGGAACTGTGTAGCCAGTGGACAAGTATGTGTGTTCAATGCAAGTGAAAGGAGATAGCTATTATTAGTCATATTAAAATACACGTATTTCTCCCTTTTACTATTTCTGTTCATTTTTTCTCTCTCATATTCCAAGCTCATGGCAAGAAGTTGTAATTGTCACTATGTTCTATAGTCTTAAATATCTGGTTTTTTTGGAACAAAAAAGTTAAAAAAGTCACCATAACACAAATTCGGACAGATAAAACTGTTTTTATTTATGTGGAATTCTGCTTATTTGACCTCTTTTGAGATAAATATACCTTCAAAAGTTGGTTACAGTTCTTGAATGTAATCTTCCTTCAGCTGTCCCTTTTGTGAACATATAGAACCAAAGCAGTATTGCAGTTTATCCACTAATATATTTGCTATAAATATCTTCAAAAATTTACTACTCATGTACTACTTTAATTTGCAGTTCCACGCTACAGGTTAATAACGAGCACTGGGGTATGTATAAATGCATGCATATACAATGTATAAATGCACTTTTTCAGTAATCTTTTTTAAAAATATTTGACTGGATTTTTCTTTAATTTGGGATGGCATTGATTTTCACCCTAAGTACCAACACAGAGATTTGGGAAGTTTTTTTGCTTACAGGCAGGAAGTCATAACGCGAATACACATCGCGAAATGGCACCTCACTGTGCTAGAAGCTGTACAAATATGAAACAAAAAGTTGGCTGTCAGGAGATTTGAGGGTGAAGTGAAAGAGAGGGCTTGGATCTCTCTGCGACTCAAGGCAGTTTATACAGCTGGAGACAAAGTTGCAAGTCTTGTGGTGTCTTTTGAGAGACAGATTCACTCATTCATGTTTGTGAATGATCACTGGGTACAAAGGGTTGAAAGCAGGTAGATACGTCTACAGAGACATCATGTCAGGGCAGACATGGTGAAGCTGATGTCAGAGCTTCCTGGTCTGGGGCTGTGAGGTGAAAGAATTGACAGAAAATGAAGACCAACATGTATGATCATTACCTATGATACTTTATTACCAATAACATTGGTTAAATTGGCAAAATAAAAACAGTCACTGTCTCGTCAACTGCCACCATATTACTCTCTGGCTTTATCTAGTACACATGGTTATGCACATGCATGCTGTCACTCTGTCTCATTTGTTTGGAGAAATATTTCATGGTACAGTTTTGGAAGACTAGATAGGAAGTAAAGAGCCCTTTTTGGGATAGTGGAACAACGTATGTTGCAAAATTCCCTGTTTTTTTAAAAAGAGATTTAAACATAGTGATTCTGAAAGCATCCGCAGCCTCATTAGGTAGTCTTATGGAGTTTCTAGAGTGTTATGGAAATATTACTGAAAAATTATTGAAATAATCTAGAGGAATGATTTTTCAACTCCTTGGAGCAGCTCTCCTGTTACAAAATTTGACTTCGTCCTGGAGATACATGAGAAATGCCCATTTACTTGAAAAAGTTCTCTCATATTTGACAGTGCTACAAAGAGTATAGGGCATATATCAAATGAAATGGCTGAGGGGAGTGGGCAGGAAAAAAGCATGTCCTATATATAATTTATATGCTAGATGGGGAGTGATCAGTTGTGCTTGGTGTCACCATCAGGGAGGGTGATGTCCCAGGGACATCATTGATGCTGTTTCTAGCTGTGAGGAGAGCAGGAGTTTGCAGGTAAAGGACAGCACGAGTCAGCAAAAAACAAGGCATCGGCATGGGATTCATTGCCACAGGGAGGCTCTGGGGGCAGAACTACTCTGGGGAGGATTCTGGTGATGCCTTGTACGTGGGAATTTTGGAAAGGAGGTGGATGGTTGTGCTTAGCAGTAGTGCGAGTTGGCTGGCTGGTGAAGGGGGTTCAGGAAACTTTTGGAACGGGTTAACCTGAGTGATGGGCCAGTTTAGCTTTATAAGACTATGGGATACTTTTAGGGAATAACAGGTAATGTCACACTTATGTGGTTTGCAGACTGGGCTTTAAATATTTGGGACAGTCCTTGTGAAGGAGACGTATATCTATGGGTATGAGAAAAGCTGAGAAATCCAGAGGAGCAAGGCACTGGAATGACACAAATATTAGTGAAAAGATTAATAATATAATGCAAACAATACTTTGAGAACAATATATCTAGAAGATAATATTAAGTTTTAAAGAAACTAAATTATAGATTAGAAAAGGGATTGTTTCTCCCTGTCTAGCCTCTATAGTTTTACTGTAAAGCATTTAATTTGTGTGGTAGATCTTAATATTTTGGGTTTTTTTAGCTGATAATTTTACCTGATTACTTTGCAGAAAAGTGAGATCCATTTTATCTTTGTATTGTTTAATACCGTTGCACACAGATAGAAACAATGAGTACCAAAGCATCAACTTCCACTCCTCTGCTCCCAGGATAGCTCCAAGTGTACTGTACCTTCCTGTGGCTTAGCATTGTCCCTCTGAATAATCTTCCTTTGCTTCCTATGTGCAGCAGTTTATTTTATAGGCTGGTCTGTACTATTCCTCCTTGTAAACGCAGCTTCTATGGTTGGCGAGTAGGAGGAAGGGATGCACATGGCCACAGCTTCTGCTCCATTGACTGTTGACCTAATTTAGGAGGGAAGGAAAGGGTAAATAATGCAGTGTCCTTCTGGATTCAAAGCCTGCTGTGTCTTTCATGAAATGAGGGGGAGAGCACTAGCTTTCTCCTCATCTCAGATAGCTGCATAGCTTGCTTTAGGAGATAAACCTTTCTTCAGTGCAGCTCCAGAGTGGTGAGTGGATCTGCTTTCACAGTTATCTTGTGCATATGTCCTCGTTTGGCCTGTTTAGCTTAGAATCTGGTTTTCTGTCAACATCAACCTCGTCCAACCCCCATCCAAAGCAGCAAAGCTTGTGTTTCTTACCTGCTGTTCCCTAAAATTATCCTGTACTCTTACAAAGCTAGACTGTCCCATCACTCAGGTTGGCCCCCTCTAAGTGTTTCCTGTACCCCTTCACCACTCAACCAACTCTCGCCACTGCTAAGCACAGCTGTCAACCCCCTTTCCAAAACTCCCAAGTAGAAGGCTGCACCAAAAGCTGGCCTGTGTTTCCTATAAATGAGACACATTAAGAATTGGAGTTAATAGTTTTTAAAATATTTTTCTGTTTGAGATCAATGATCTCAAATAACAGACCTGAATGATGTATGGAGAAGGAGGTAAATACTTCCTTGGGGAAGGTAGATAATGACAGCATTTGAAATTTGCCATTGTTGAAAATCTTCTTCAGCAGGATTTAGTTGTTAAGAAAAAGTAAAAATGTCTGTTCATTAAAGAAAGGACTGTGGGTTTGGATTATTTTAGCATTTTTTTAAAAGGGATACATTTTCCCCCCCATTTTTTGTAAGACTGCCAAATGTCCCTGAGGCTAGAATTAACTGACTCTTTGTGTTGTGTTGAGTAAGGAGTACGTGTTTTCAGAAAATACTAGGTTTATAGACTTCCATCCAGAACATGAAAGAGAGAGAAGAGAGGCTAACTTTCTATAAACAAGGTCCTTGTGTCATTTTGTAGCACTAACTTGGAGTAACAAATAGAATATTGAAATTGTCAGTGCTTTGGAAGCTGTTAAATCATCCCCAATACTACATCCCTTCATTCTGCCTAATCCTCTCCTCAGAACAAGCATGTGCCGTTTTCTTTTCCTCTCACCTCCAGGCATCTGCAATGAGTAAGCAAATGTCTGCTACTTAGAAATAACCAGCATTTAGGTTTTCTGAAACAGGTTCAGGAGCAAGTGCCATGGAGATGTATTTTGTTGTTAGCATTGCTTTAGTAATACAACGGAGATTACTGCTTGCAGTTCATTTCACAAATTCCCCCTGACCATTTTGAATTTGGAGGTATTTTATCATTTTTTAATATTGCTGTTTGAAAGGCCACTTCTGAGAATGGTTTGAATCCAGTGGCTGACAGCAGTCATAGATGTAAGCTTTGAAATGGCTCTTTTATGGAGGGGTTTGAGAAGCAGGTCTTGGAGCCATTGCATTAAAATTCCAAGTGTTAACTTAAATGTAATAATGCTCTGACAAAGTGCTACTACCATCTGGTAGTGAGAATTAGTACTATTTAAAAAATCTCCACAATTCCTAGAAAGAGCAGAGGAGTCACGGTGTGAAAAAAAATCCAACTAAATTAGTATTTTAGTTCAGGGAGTCACAAACTCCTTGTGAGGCCCACTGACTACTAGAGATTTTGTGTCACATTCTCAGCTCACATAAAGGAGTAAATATTTGTGGTATATGACTAGAGTGATGCCTGTTTCTAACAATTTTCAGCTTGGTCCCCAGCTGTGCAGCAGAATCCTTTTTCTTTACAACCACTTCTCATTCACATCACAGCTACAATTCAGTGGTAACTACAAATACAATTTGTACAATAAAATAGCAAGGGAGTGTGCTTACCATGGATATTTAAAAAGCTTCATTCCTTATGATTTGACTTCTGTGGACTAAGAGGCACTTCTTTGCTTAGTGTTGCTATGGGGTTTTGAACACCACCTCAACACTCAGGCCTTTCTCCATGTGAAAGTTGGTCTGCACTTAAGAGTTATGATCTGCAGCTGGAAATGTTCTTGGTAGCAGAACATCTCCATCCCTAGACTTCTCTCAGCTGAATATGCAGAAGTAATTCAGGTTCTAGTAAGAAGAGGGTCAGACCAGTTTTGAAACTATTCCAACTATGCGTAACTTTCTAGTGTCTGTTAGGAGATGCTCTCTGTGACAGTAATAAGGCTACTTTACTCATATTAACAAATAGCTAAATCTTGCACAATATTTAAAGAAGGAAGTAAGAAGAGAAATATAGTAATGATGGACTACATGTAGCTGTTGGATTGTCTAGTTTAGGAAAGGTTTTGGAAATCCATATTAAAAGATGCATTTTCTAAAAATTCCAGTTGAGAAGAAAAGGAAAAAAGTGACCAAAGAGAAGTTTTTTTTGTGTCTTTCTCTTCCCTCTCCTAAAAAAGATTCACTGAGTTTTATTTATTCACAGTCTTGCATGGACTGTAACTAATGCTCTTAACTTGCTCTGCACAGAAATAGATCATATCTCATACGATTTTAGCTGAAGTAATTTTCATCAGTATTTCTTGCTGAGATACAGGTACTGTGTGTGTGTACATATGCCTATTGGTACAACAGCTATGTGGTCCATGCAGCTGAGACATACTAAGACAAATTTTCCTGAATTATAAACCAGTTCTACCTTGTATTGTTATTTTGTATTATTTTTTCCCTGTTGGAAGTACAACTGGAACTAACTGTGCGTTTGAGGAGTCAGGTCTTTCACTTGTTACTTTAGGTGTAAAGATCTTCACCTCTTCCAAACTGCCCCTCAGAAGCCCATACTGCTTTCCTTGTTTTTCATGTAGACAGGCTGGTTACCCATAAAGTTACTTCCTTGAGACTAGTCACTGTAAATCCAGTAATGTAAATGAAAGATTTCTTGGCTGTCTGTTGCTCAATCCAAGCAACTGCGTTGTCTTGTACTATCACTGAGAGGTATTTTGGTTTATCTGATGTGAGAGAGGGTGTACAGAGAGCCACCTTCTATTGTGTTAGCAAACATCTATGGGAGGCACAGGGAACAGAGACTGTTTGTACTGTGAGAATAAGGTCTTGAGAGTATTCCTGTCATGCTCTTGCTTTTTGCTTAGACAGGCTTTTGTTTCCTTTCATATCTGGTGTATACAGAGAAATAAGAACAGATGGATTTTCCACATGTTTATAGTGAATAATAGGCTGATGAAATAGAATTTGCCAGTCCACAGTTGTCAGTCAAGAAACCTGCCCCTTTGAGGGACCTCCATTTTTCATGGCTGGGTGCTGAGTAATCTCTACCAGGTCTATAGCATGGGACCCTGTGTGAGAATGAAGCCAGATGTATTCCCACATAATTTTCACTGCTTCTCTCCTCATATGTAAATGTTTATCTTGACTTTTAAAAACTGTTTCAATACTGACAGATTCAAAGCATACACGAGCAGCAACTGAACTTCATTAAGAGGCAGCTTGTAATAGGTCTGCCAATCTCCATCTCATGAATCCCTTATTTTTGAAAGGACTCACAACAATTTCTAGCAGATACCTTTTTATTGATCCCTCTTATTCCCAGCATCTTGACAAAGAATGATATGGATTTCACCAGGAGCAAGGGAAGGAAGTGCTTTTACTAGTACCACCAAAGAGAAAGGGGCAAGGGAGGAAGTGGTTTGGTGCCAACTCATCATGTGTTCTTGCCTCCATGATTGAGTATTAAAATGGTAAAATGGTATGCAAGGCACATATTCGTTTTCTACTTCTTCCTTTAGAATCATTGGGTCTAAACATTTCCTTAAAACTGTGCAGAAAGGTGCTTTGTGAGATTTAAAAAGAAGAATTTAGAAGTGTTCAGAAATACAGTCCTTACAGTGAACCCTCATCAGTACCTACCTCTGTTTCTAAATAAGCAAGTGTCTTTTAAAAAGCATGTATGCCAAAAGGTAGAACAGCCTGGCTGAAAGTGTTGGGAGCCTAAATGACACAAAACTGAGAATGAGTTTGCTCAGGAATATCCTGATACAGTTTTCCGAGGAGCCACTCATGGTAGCTAAACCAACTCTTAACTGGGTGGATGTAAAGTAACTCTTCTTTCATTACCTTGTAACCAAATAAACTTGGACATGCTCCTGGTCACCCTGACTATCCTGTTTTGTGTACGTAGCTGTCTACCTAGCTCATTCTCAGTAAGTTCATCTTGTCCAGTCCCGTGTTTGCCCTTATTTTCGTGACACAGAAACCACTTCCAGGTGACAATGAAGTCTTTACCTGCACGCCAGCAATTTCTTGTGCTCCTGAAATGCCAAGGGTTGAAGCAAAGCAACTGGAGAGTTTTCTGCCACTTAGCAGGTACTTACAGCAAGCAGTTGTCTGTCACCACGTCTTGCCCAGTCCCTCCAGACTGAATTTGATATATGCAATAGCATTTATCATCACAATACCTGTGTTGCAAACGGTACCCTTGTTTATGGAGATCCAGACCTTTAAGATAATGTGTTTGTGGGCTGGCATGCAAGTGTATTTATGTTGAGATTGGCATAATGGAAGGAAGGAAATGGAGAATTTTCTGAGGGAACAGCTTTAAGGCAAGAGCTGTCACTGAAATTCATAGTAAATGGCAAGAGAAGTGTACGTTGGTGCTATTCATTCAGTAGGATTGATTAGTATCCATGTTGTACTTGGGATCATGGACCAGTTTGACATGTTGTCTGTGTACATAGTAAAAAGCAGTCTGTGGTGAAGTTTCTGTAATGTTGCCGTCTTGTTTCTCATAAGCTTCATTTACTTGTTCTCATGCCCCAGGACAACGCACTTGTCTTCATGTTACCAGCAAGGCAAAGGAAAGTTTCAATAACAGTTTTAGCCTGAAACTATTTGGGAAATATTTCTGCTTCTATTGCTTCTTATTTTCCCCCATCTGTGCTGACAGATTATATTTATTAGCACAACACAATTTTTGGAGCCAAAATACATATTAAAACCTTGTTAAATTGCTTATTCATCAGTCTGCTCCTTGTAAAATAGGATTTTTAGGTTCTTGCTTGTTCCATAGTATACTACAATGCCTTTAAATGGCATTGGTTTGGGTCCTAGGGCTAACTTGGCTGGGCACAGTACCAAACTCACTTTTCCGTAGTCTTCTGTTCAACGTGCAGTCTGTATTCAGCTGCTTTTATATGCAATAAAAAATAAAGAACAGATAGAGAAGTTCAATTTTTTTTCTAACCGATAAGCATAAATTGTGCAACCAAGAAGTTTATGCAGTGACACAACAAAGGATTTTTGATACATCTGTTTTTATGTCATGCAAAACAATATCTTTGCAGACCGCTGATGCTACTGACTGAATATAGCCTTGAAATATTCTCAGACTTTAAGTTTTTCCTATTGTGTAAAGATCTGAAAGAACATATCATCGTCTCATTTTACCTGCTGAGCAAGCTAAACCATAGCGTGCATTCGAACGTGTTTCTGGGTTTGAATGGAGCTTTATTCTTGTATTAATTGTTTTCTAGGTAATAGCTCCTACTGGAATGGTCATCAGGATAAAGACCGCTGAACATTTTACTTTTTCTCATCTAACTGGAACATGGTGAAGGGCTAAGATTTTCAAAGTAGTCACTGACTGCCACTTTTTCAAGAAGGGCATGTTATTTATAGCTGATATTATTTTCATCATCCCCAAGGGCTATGGTAGTGTGGCCACTAAGGCAGTCTGATAGGCTTGAGTGTGTGTGGATAGTACCTTTTAGGAGATATGGTGGGGAAAAAAAAAGAAAATATTTTCTATATCACGTGTCAGAAAAAGCTGCCAAAGCCATTTAAAAGGAAACAAAATGGACTATAACTCTCTTCTGCCAGATGATTATTTTAAATTTCCTGGCCTTTGTTGTAGAACATTTGGAGAAATAACATGTCTGCCATTGGGCCTGAAGTCTGTTCTCTGCCTTTTCAGGCTCTGTCTTGCATGACTTCTGAAATCAATATGAATCATTCCATTGGCTTTATTGGACTTTGGATCGCGTCTTCTATGTATATGTAATTCTTTCTTGTCCTTTTATTCTCTCCTTTTCCTTCCATCAACTACTTCCTTGCCTTTTGTTGTTTAAAGGCATTAGTAGCTGCCAGTACTCATAGGCAACCTTTAAGTAATACATGTGGAGTATTCATGTGTGCGTCAATCGAAGGAGACGGATTATGGAAATCTTCATGTTTCAGATTTAAACATAGGTGGGATCACCACTGTCACATTATTTCTATTATTATAATCTTTTGTACTGCTTTAAGTATTTTTGTCTCAAGAGGCAAACCCCTTATTTAGAAGCTAATTAATTTTCAGTGGGCTTAATGCCTTTCTGAAACACTGATTGCTGTCAACTACTAAAGACGGAACAAGATGGACCATTGGTCCACACTCTTGTCTATCCAGGGCAACTCCTATATGTCTCCTATTCTGTTAGTTCTTATTTTCACTAACAGGAAAGGAGACAAAAATCAGTTTTATAGTTAAGGAATAAGATTAGAATTTGTGAAAGGTGGATTCAAGTTTGGACTCTTTTTTGAACTCAAGGAAGACACAATGATTGAAGCGTGTGAACTGTCAAAATGAAATCATCCGGGCTTCTTATGAGCTAGTGTTGCACCCTGTTCAGCTGATGTCTTGACCTGTTGAACCTCTCTTTTCCGTGTGGATAGTTGTATCTCCTTACTGAACACATTTACTCTTGCCTGCTGTGTTTGTGCTCCTCGGGTAGAGCTCTGTCTAGTGCTGCATTGTATCTGCATGGCCAATGAAAGTTATACCATTTCAGCTAAGAGCTTTGAAGTTTACTGTACAACTGTTAATTTTAAAAATGTATTTTTTGCATCAATGACTAGAACAAGCTATTCTATTTCAGGAATGCAAAATTTGGATGCAAGCAATGAGCTTATTCTATGATGTGCTTCCAAGATGATTGTGAGTGATGGAGTTGGACTGTTCACTTAGTTTTACT
Source organism: Manacus candei (assembly GCF_025592945.1). Classification (NCBI taxonomy): domain Eukaryota; kingdom Metazoa; phylum Chordata; class Aves; order Passeriformes; family Pipridae; genus Manacus; species Manacus candei. The sequence continues at coordinate 36,805,362 of NW_026138076.1, read as the reverse complement.
GGAGGGTGAAAAGTGCTGATGTGGATTGCTACTGTTATGGGCAGAAATTGGGACTTTGGATACAGGTCTCAAATATATATGAGTATTTATGAAAGCAGTCAAGCTCTGGCTTGTATAAAGGTAGTTATGACAGTGTTTCAAATGGCACTGTAAGTGCATCTCTACTCAAATGGGAAACGACCCATTTCTTTTTTTACATATTCTTATCTGCTGTTGCAGATAAACATGTTATCTGAAGAAATTGCTCTATTTTGCATTTGCTGCAATACTTTCAAATAGAATCTGGAATATCCATTTTGAAAACTTAAACCTGAAAATTGTAAATGATTTACTGAATTACCAGAGAATCATTTATTTGTTTTTTGTTGTTTGGGTTTTTTTTAAATTATTATTTTTTCTCTAACATACAATACTTTGCCATTGTAAATCCACCAAATAGTGGGCTAACTAAAACATTGTTATATATTCTACAAGGCAAAGCAAGTGTTAGGGCAGAGAGGTGCACATCTGTTTTTGAAATACTGTGTATACTTTAGGTGGGCTTTACAAGCTTCTTTCATTTCACACCTTTCTTCTTACCAAGGTGCTGTCATGAAACACTGAGGTATTTTTGGGAACAACTTTCCCATTGGAAATATTATATAGAAAATACTATAATAGTTAACAGAATACCTTTCTACAAACATTGTGTGTTTTGAAAGGAGGACATCACTGAATTGATGTACAGTCTGCAAAATGTGTACAACATCCAGAACAATCCTACTGATCAACTGATTTCCATCAACTGATAAAAATCATTAGTAAAGTCATTGCTTATGTTAATTTTTCAGATTTTTTTTTTGAGGAAAAAAACACGGAGCTCAAAGTTGACATAGGTATCAAAAAAAAGGTGAGCCGTGTTTTGTGAACAGAGAAGAAAATATTGTGTCTTGTTCCACTGAATATTTTGCATCCAAGAAAAGTGTTTTCTCTGCATATCCATACTTGTGTGCCATCACTTGGTCAGCTTCACCCTTTCCGTGATTCAGATAGCATCCACTACTATGTTCTGAAGGGTGTCCTTCTGCCCTCCTTTTTTTGTGTGGATTTTCTGTAATGTGGGTTTCATCCTCCTCATTTGGCTATCCTAATATGCATGTGTCAGTATCTCCAGTTGTGTCTCTTAAGGGCAGCAAACTCCCCTTAACTTTCTTTCCCTTATCGATCTGTATTTGCCTCATACAGGTAGCTGAGGGGTACAAGTATAAAGCATGTCGTATATGTATTCCCTTTTTGTACACAGAAGTCAACAGATTTGCAGCATTGTATACTTCAGATATTTGAAGGGAATAAATTTGAATAAGCCCTGAGAAGTTCACAGAATTCACACCTCTTTTTAAAGTCATTCAGAGCCTTCATCTGGAAGTCTTTTTGAAATAATGAATATTTTAATGATATTTCACGTCAGGCCAGCTGTGTAAAAGGAGGAATTTTTTAACATTACCCAACAATTGTAAGTCTTAGATGTTAAGTATGAATTCACATTTTAGGAAGATTTGCATTGTTTATTATGCTAGCTGGATTAGTCAAATCCTGTTTAAAATATTATTAGGGAGAAATGTTAACACACACTGTAGAACTTCAGCTTTAGGAATATTTTCTCAGCAAAAATGTTAGATTAGCAATGCTCTTGAGATGTAAGAATAATGCCGTGGCTAAAGCACTTGACTTGCGCTTGGGAGGCTCTGGTGGTTTTTTTGACATTGCCACTAATTTTGGTGTGACATTGTGCATTTCATTCATTTTATTGTGTGAACAACAGTGAGTGTTGCTGGCTCCATCACTCTCTTCAGAATATTATTTTGCAATTACTAGGCTTTATAAGGGAACATTGAAAGGTTAGAGCATCCTGAACAGATAAGCAGTATCCGGAGCTTAAAAACAAACAAAGAAAAACCCATGCCCTGAGCTTTACCATGTCACTTTGAGGCACACTCAGAATGTTCTCTTTCCTCTGAATGATAAAATCTGTAATATATAACTAAGGTGGTATTGCCAGATCTTGACAAGGTGATGAAAGCATATATATAAAATGTTTTAGTGCGGCAGTGGGAATTCTTTCTAGACTATTCATACACGTATTTACTTACAGTCACATGCAACTACTTACTTTTACTGTTTTGTTCTTCCAACAGTATTCAGAGAGACAATTTACTTGCACCGTTAATGAAAATGGACTATTGCTTTTATTTCAACAACTGAAAATAATTATTTGAAGAATTTCATGGTTACAGAACCATCTCTTACCCACATACTAATGTAAAAATTGAAGCCAATTATATCTAAAGAAAAAAAAATCCCACAGCTTACTCTTTTCTTTTTATTCAAGACAAAGAAATTACATTGGTGGACATTGGTTATTTTTACAGCTGAATGAAAACTTCCTTGTAAGACTTTATTTTATTTTTTTTATACCGTGGTGTTTAATAATGATGCCTCAACCCAGACTGACAGCTGAGTACTTTGGCTATATGGATATCTGCTATCTTAATTGGTAATGTTAAGGCTGTTGTTATTGTAGAAGACAAACAATTCCTTCTGGTTACTAATGTTTATTTTTGCTATATACGAATTATTTTTCCTTCTGTTTCAGTATGCATATATAACTCCTCTTCTGTGGGTAATTCTGTATTTGTTTGTATAATCCTACAGTGTTTTATGAATAGATTAAGGAATTAATTTGCCTTCTTATTTTCCTCTTCCTTATTCATCATTTGTAACTACGTAGAACAATAATTAAGACAAGAGTGCATTGATTGTTCTTTAAATCCATAGCTGCCTATCAAAAGGGACAGTCAGATATAAACTCTGTTTATCAATTAAACATAGTGCTCATTTATAGGGGGGGAGGGTGCGTACGTAATATTAGCAGGTAGATGTTAATGTTAGCAGGTTACTTGGCCTCCTGTAAGTAAATATTGTTGTTTTTCTGTAGCCTACTGACTTAAGTAATGTTTTGCTGATATTCTCAAGCTACACCTAATCAGTATCCAGTTCTGTAGGAAGCAAGTAATTTGGTTTCTGAAACACACCAGTTCTCAAAATTTCCCTCAAACCACTGTGTCAACTTTGCCCATTGACTTTGTTATGAATGAGAAAAAAGATGTGGGTTTCTTTGCTCTGTAAAGAGGTAAGAAAAAACATATTCCCTGAACTCTGAAGAGAAAGCTAATGAGTGTCCTAACCTATATATTTTAGCATTTTGAGCCACTCTGGAGTTATACTGTGAGTTGTTAGATTAGCTGGTCAGAGCTGTGCTGGAGGAAGATAAATTTTAACCATTAGCACATTAGCAATGTGAAAAAGAGAAAGAAACACACTTCTGTTAACAGGGCTGATGGACTAGTCAAAGTAGCTGGAAACTCATTAGGTGATGTATTTCCATCAACATGTACATCTGTAGCAATTGAAAAACACTTAAAGAGTTGGAGAATTCAGATTATGATTCAGACACTTGCCTTCAGTAGGACATTTCTTTTTGTGCTAGCTCTTGTGCTTAGAAACATCTCTTAAAACACTGCAGAGAACTGTTCTGTGGTTTTCCTAATCCCCATACTACTGTGCAGCTGATGCCTGTAAAAGGCAAAAGAATTTAAGCATATGAAAAGCAAAAAGACAAATACAATTTGCAGAATTGTTTGCTTGATTTGTGTGTTTTACCATACATGAGGTTGGTGTGGAGAATGAGTGACGAATACAAGTAATATATTTATTCATTCACTATTGTCAAAATATGAATATAATTGCATTCTAGTACTTGTTTGCAGCAGTGTTTGCTGCTTGTGATAGCTTCTGGTCTACTTGCAGTCAAATGTGAGCAAAATAGGCTTTCACAGCATCTAAATCAGACTCCATGGCCCCTTGATTTCCAACTGCTGGTTTGAAAAACTTCAAGTCATTTGGGCTTTTTGTTTTCTAGTAGGAAAACTATTTTTACTGTCTGGCAAGTGATGACCTTCAAAGGATTTTTCTGAAGCATAAACAAAGAAAAGCCATAAGGGTTCTGGTTATTCTCTCCCTCCTGTATACAGCCCTCTGTATTATATCACATTCTTTTTAATCACAGGTGCCAGAGCACTGATGCCTTTTCACTCCATTGTGGTGTTTTCCAAGGAGAATTGTTGCTCTTGGAGTAAATTGTAGCTACAGACTGAAGAAGCAGGTTATCTCGATGTGTTCTTAAGCTGAAGAAAGCATCCAGTTTCTTCAGAATCATTTCTTGGCTCAGTTAGTTTCTTTGAGGGCCACAGCTTTGAGGTAACTTGCTAGAAAATCAGTGGAATTTGGAACTTTTTGAAAATCAAATGAAACTCCTCATGCATATTTCATGAATGCTTCTGTAACGAAATGGCTTCAGTGTACACAGCATGTGCCAAATCACAAACTCTCCTTCTCTTTTTATGTGTACATACAAACTCACTGAATCATTACCAGGTTAGTCACTAAATGTGACTAATCACCTAGTCACCAAATGTGACTAGTCACCTGGCTCAGCTGCTCATCAGAGTTCAGTATCCCCTTAGCCACCAAGTGTCGGAGGAATCGATGTTCCTTGTCATTTTGTTTCCAGCTGCAACTGTTAACTGTTGACCTTTATGCAAGAAGTTGTGGTGGTACTACTGGCATGTAGGGAGAAATACGCATTAATTCAGCTTGGATGACCAGCTAACCCAGTCCTTCAGTTCAGCAGAGACAGAAGTGAATACAGTTCTGATAAAATTAGAAGTCACTTGAAATATAAATGATAATACTAACCTTCTCGTTAAAAAATAACAATAACTTTAGTAATCTAATATATTTACTAGCCCCACAAATTCAGGAGAACCACAGAGAAAAGGACTTAACTTGAATTATTTGGTGGCGATGAACATTCTTGGTCAGATTAGTCCTTTCCACTGGTGTCTTATTGACTAAGCTGATGTTGATCTGATGGCTTAGGACCTAAATGAGGAGGCTGGGGCTGATTCTTTGTATTCATTTCTGGTCTTGGAAAAGATTAATCAAGCTGTGTCTTTCACAGTCCTTATGGAAAAGAATCTGTAACTAAAAATTTTTCCTGCGGTTCCAGCATCATAGAACTGTGAGAAATTTTCATTTATTATTCACAGAAAAATTATTTGTGTTAATTACAAGAAATGAATGTATATTTTCAGTTATCAGAAGTTTAAGGGTTTTTGTTTCTGTTGTGTTGTAATTTTAACTGCAAGTATGTATTTTACATATATCAGTCTTTGAATAAAAGTAATATACCTCCATCCTGGGGGGAAAAAAAAAGTCTTTATTCCACCTCTTCAAACTTCTCCCAAGAGTATTCTTGCATTATTACTGATGTTCTTTAGAAAGTTCTCATACCACTAACACAGACAAACAAAGTGACTACACATAGGAAATATACAGATAATTTTGTATTTGTTTTTAGACACTAGGTTTTATCAGAGGGTCTCCAAAAGGCTATGTGTTGTCTCTTCTTAAAACAGTCCTTTTCTAGTGTAGTTTTCATCAGTTTAAGAAATATGATCTCTCTTGTCTCTCAGCTTAATGCTCAGCTGTATCGATTTTGGAACAGACTGGGGCGTGCAGAACACTTCTCAGAGAACTTCAAAGATTTTCAATTTGCTGATGTGAAAATTGAATTTAATGTGATTACAAATTTAAACACAAAACCAAATTAAATACCTTTTCTATAATTATGTATATATTTAATTTTTTTTAAAAGTGCTTTATATGCATCATGTTACTTTTTTCTTTAAACTGCAGACTCTGGTGCATTGCAAGTGCCATGGATTGATGAACCAGTTGAGAAGACAGCAAACAGATTCTGCTGAATTAAACAGGAAGTTAAATTTACTATGTATAAAAAGCATGAAGTATATGAAGGCTATTGATTTTTTTCCAGTCAGCAAGGCTGTATTTTCCTTTGTTTCTGTACAGTGCTGTTTGTTTCTGGGTACACCCCTTTTAAGAGGAGGAAAAGTAGCATGCAGCTGCTTTTATCATTTTGTGCCATGTTTGCTGATGTAAAGTAAAAGCTAAATAATCCCACCAAGCTAAAATTCCTGGCCAAGGGCACCGTTAGGTGTGTGGAAATGGTATGGAAGAAGACAGACAACTTTAAAATGTTTTTTTCAGAATTTGTCTGGTCAAGGTTTGCTAAGAACTTCTTGCATGTCAGAAGCAAAAATTTCAGTGGGTGGGTGGTGTAAGTGAAGCTTGAGTAATGGTGACAGTAACATTTACTGTTGTCACAGTGGTAGCTTATCCTACAAACATGACCACTTTTCGGAGGATGGTCCCATGCTGGGGGTGAAAGACTTTTGAGAGACTTGAAACTGCCTGAACCATACAATGTCACTTAGAAAGCATACTGAATCTCACCAGTGCTGCTTAGTGTAAGAATGACAAGGCTCTGAGTGACTTGCTGTCACACCACCTTTAATGATTTGTGGCTTGGGTCATGAGTTCCACGGTGAAAGGGCCAGTTCTCACACACATACTCACTTGGGATTAACAATAACTGATAATCAGCAAGTAAGAATTTGTTCCATACTAAGCAGCAACAAATTCTTGAGCCTCTGCTCTTGATCACTGCTCTCTCAATGCTGCAGAAAGAAGTAGGTGTTTCCAGCAACAGGAGGTGACACTACCTGTTGGGGTAATGGGATCCCCTCTGGCACAGCCGTTGGCAGCCTCTTCCCAGCCTGAAGGATTGGCAAAGCAAACTCATATTTATAGCTGGATTCTCAGCAGGCAGGTCATACCATGAACTGGTGTTCTTTGTCTAGTGAGTGGCAGTTTCTTACAGGATTCTGTGTTTCAGCTTGTCCTGTCAAGGTGGGGATCTTTCAGGGTTGCATTCAATGCCAGAGGATGAATGCAATGCCACACTTGTACAATTTTGCATTGTTATTTTATTGTATTGCATGTATTTCTCCATGTGACAACTAGAAGCAAGTGTGATTAAAGCTTAAATATTTTGCTAAGAATCCTTTCTCTTTGTACAGAGTTTTGCTGTCCCCACTGGAACACCATAGTAAATCACTACTTAGAATTCTTTGTGTGAACAAAAAGCTGGTGGAGGACTAGTTACATGTAATCAATTGATAGCTAAGGAAATCAAACACTATTATAACATTCATTTGATGCTGCTTGAAACAAGACTCCCTATAGATTAGGAAGTATAAAGCATATAACTTTCCTGCATACCATATTGATTTATATCAAACCAGAGTAATGCATATTGATCCATATATTCAGTTCTGAAGGTGTGTGACAGTCCCTTCAACAGCATCTCCTGGTTTGGTAGGATTTTCTTATAATATTAAATGGCCCACAATAAATTCACCTTAACTGGTCTCAAAGCCTAGCAGCAATGCCTCAGGATTTGGCTGTTGGGCAGTTTGCAAAACACAGGGTAATGGTGTTTTACTATGTTATGTTTTGTCCTCTGAGTTGGTGAGAGACTCTTGGGCAAGCACACAGTTGCAGATATTTCCAGTACTAGTACTGGAATTAGGAATTATTAGAATTAGGAATTAGTATTAGGAATACTTAGAGGCACTCATCTAAATATGCAGTTTTATTGTTTCTGTTGAATAGGTGTAGAATAGTTTATATTTGAACTTCAAAATAGGAGACATATGGGCTTGTGCAGAAATTATATCAGTTGCATATTATGAGAGGCAGAATGCTTTCTGGTGAGTACTCCTGTAGCATCTGCTTAAAAAAACATAATCTAGCGTTATTTTAGAGCTCTAAATTTTGCTTTATTTAGAAGCAAATTACATGTTGGTGAACAATAAAATGGATACAGTTGTCTTTAGTAAAGGTATTTGTAAGAACTAGTCATGTTCTCTGGTTTCATCTTAACAAACCATTTCTCTTATAAACCTTCTAGGTGCATTATATTGTTCTCTTCATCTAATTTGTTTATGTGGCTATGTTCCCCATGCCAAAATTCCCTCTGTTTGAATAAAGTACCTCTGACCTTTATACTGGAGTTTCAAAGATGCGTGCACAAATGAACAGAAACCTTAACTTCTGTTCCCCTTTTGTTTCTTGCTTGCCATAATGAAAACAAGCTTCTTTTTACTTCCTCTTCTACAATCACTGAGTTAAGGGAACACTGCACAGATGAAAAGTTTGCCCTTTTTGGATTTGGCCCCCTTCTGGACAAACTGCCTGGCTTTTATAATATATCAGAGAACTGGTATTTCTGCTTTGTTTCATTGACACTTCTACAGAGTAATTTCATAATAAGATCAGGGACTGGGTAATTTGTAATCCTACAGTTGAGGAGCTTACAGTTTATTGCATTAATAGAATAAGAGTTTGTTGCTAACACACTAAGATCTGTGTAATAAAATAGATCATCCCATAAGGGAAGAAACTTCCAACCATTTGGAAGAATATATTCAAAAGTAGCGAGTGTGGGCCAGAATCTGGGAATACGATGCAATCTAAGCATCTCTTTTTAAGCTTAAAGGAGGAGATGTAGTTGAGCTTATTGGTTTGAACTGAAACCAGGGAGGCTGCTACCTTGAGAACTGTGTTGTCTAATGCCAAAGCTTTACAACCTGAACCATATTTTTCTGAATCATATTTCCCTCCTTTGTTACTGTGAATGGAACTCATGCTAGCACTAAATCTGACACCTCAAACCATCAGCAGCTATCAGTGAGGCTTTCCCTGGCTATTCACACAGCCTCAGAGACTGGCATGCGCAACTCAGCCTGAGCAGAAAACATCATACCTGGGGATATGTTATAATACCTCAACAGCCTGGCTACCCTATGGTTTCATTTCTGGGAGCAGTGGTGCTGATTTATTATCCAATTATATGTTTCGGGTCTTCTTTTTATGATGAAGCTGAATGGGATAGATTTTTTTTGGACATCCTTTTTGACTAAAAGACTAATTAGTCACTACTGATATATATTTCATATGTACAGAAGTTTATAATACGGACTAAATAATTTAGGAACGCATATAATATGTTATTTGCCGTCATTTGTCTTATAAAAATATAATAATACAAATCATACATGAAAAAGGAAGAAATTAAGAAGAACTAAGAATAAAAATCATAGAATTAAAAGAGAAAGTTTATGGACTATGTAATAGGAAAGAATTGTGGTCTAGCATAAACAAACAGCTCTATACGTTGATCGAGTTTTAGGGATTTAAGGAGAAAAATGACTGCATTATGTTCATTAGCAAGCCCTTCTTCAGTAATAGTCTTAATCAGTAGACATTTTGTCCTATAAGACCTTAACTCTGCATTGAAAACTAAGGTAATGACTGTTGACATTTCCAGGGACTCATGAAAGTGTGACTACCTTGAATATGCTGGCGTGATCTTAGCTGTTGTTATTATTTTGCCACTGATAATATTTTTTTTTTAGTATTCTTAAGTACTTTTAAGTATTGTGCATATGAGAGATTGTAAGCTCTATGAAACACTCAGCAAGTTACTGAGAGTGAAAATTAGCATTTCTGTATACTCACACTACATAACATCATTTCCAGAATGCTCCTCGGCTTCTGAATTCAGAGAGCAGAAACATGGTGCCTTATACCTATCCAAGTTAGTTCCTGTTTGTCTGGTCTCTGTAGCCTTCTCCTGCAGCAGCAGCTAACCATTAAAGGATATTCAGGGAAGTAGTTTGAACCAATTTGTACAAGCTGCAGTCACAGAAACTTAGGACAGTTGAGAATTTTCAGCTACACTTACTGGTATCTCATATTTTGTTCTGCTTTTGACAGATGTTGCTTCTGACAGATGGAGTGAGCTTAAATTTTTCTATAGCTACAGTATGATTGTGCTCACACACAGATGAAGGTTTTATTCTTAAATCAGGATGGTTGCATGAAAACTGTGGAAACTAAACCATAACTTGAGTGGATTTGTATGGAACCCAGACTTGGTCTGACAATATGGATATTGGGCTTGTTAATTACTCTTGCAGTATGAGAAATCTGGACTAACTCTACAGAATGCTATTAAACCAGTGAACGAAGAGTTGTAGGTACTGGGAACTAGCAGCAGTACTATAGCACGTGGAGAAACATCTGGTCTTTACCAGGGGTACTACTGTGTTGCTTCTCAACTGAAAAAGAACAAAGATAATGTGAAATTCCAAAGCACCTACAGGTGCTACATCCTGAATACAGGATGAGACAACAGCTGGATGTAGGCAGTTGCATCCAGACAGATACTGAGATACTCTGAGACTGGATTAGTCAGCTTTGTAGGCAGTCACAGAAACGTTACTCTAAGAAAAACTCCACAAAGCCAAAACTGAGATTAGTTGCTAATATTACCTGAATTATTTGTAACAAAAAATGAGCAAGTAGAAAAGACAATATCAAAATACTGTCTTCTAATCTTACAGAGAAGATGGAGGTAGCTGTTTAACTCCAAAACACCTTATGACCCTTTCTAATCAGTGGTTCTCAATATCAATTAAGCACCACTAATGTGGGCATTGCTTCTACCTGTTATTGCCTGGATTGTCAGAGGTGAAAGAAAGGCAATGCTGCAGTGTACTCTGAACAGATGTTGGTGCCAACAGAGATGTTTGCACGTGGGGAACTACACACTTGCACTTTGAGAGATGCTGTTTTTTCAATAACTTACTTTATCCATTAAGGCTCTCAAAAGTAATTTTAAACTGTACATACATCATTTACTCCTCACATGAAGCTTAATCAGTTTTATAATGGTGCTCTGCCACAGACTTTATTGCTATGGAATGTTATTGTGCTCTTTTGCTTTCCTTAGATATGTCTATCCACCCCGGTCCATCTCCCAAACATATGTACATGTGTGTGCTTGCCTTTTTTTTTTTCTCAAGTAATGTTTTCCAGAATGTCAGCATCAAATAATAAAGAAAGAGATTATTTTGACAGAAGCTCGGGGATGCTGTGACTGGAAGGGGCATGTCCTTCACAGTCAAATCGTGGAAACTGTACCTTCAAACCGATGTTCTCCTGCAGGCAGGTCAAGAAGAGTGCAGTGCTTTACAAGCCAGTATGACAAATGAATGAAATAGTGGGGAAGAAGGAATTTAGGAAATAGAGGTTTTGTGATTGTCCAGACATGATTTTTTTTAAAATCTGATTTTACTATTTTAGTTTATAAACCATTTGCCATTTAAAAAGCTGGGAAGTAATTACTGTTAACAGTGTTTGAGGTTTTTTTGTTTGTTTTAATTTGGTAAAGCTGGGTTGGCTGGAGTATTTGATTTAAACAATTCTTCAAGCTTCGATGAGTCTGTTTAATGCATCTCTTTCCGGAAAAAAAAAAGGATGCTAATACTGCAGTCTGTGTCAATAACTTTCCTTTCAGTATAGCTGCTTGAGTTCAAATGAAACACCGACATGGGGAATGGAGAGTGAATTCAGTGCTGCATAACTTTTTTTGTGTAGAAAGAAGGAAGAGACATGCATGGGAACTTCAGATGGTGGAGTAGCATATTTTCTTCGTTGTTTAATAGTTTGACAGTCCTTGTGGAGTCTGTCAATAGGTACTGAAGCATTAATTTGGATATTTTGTACTACTTGACCAAAGTTGACTACAGATCTGAGCAAAACAAAAAACCAGTATAGTAGGGTCTTGGAGCACAATTGCTTATGTCCAGCAAGCTGAACACCTTTTCCTAGTTTGATGCCAGTGACATTTCCACAGGCATCTATCTAGTCCTCTGCAGTGCCAGAATTTCTGCTATTTGTAAGGGGCAAATCTGCCTTGCTTTGGACAGTTCCCTGAGGCTGATGAGCCTTTCAGCCTTGTCAGATGGAGACCCCTGAGTCTGTAAAGTTGACTTCTCAAACTGAATTCTCCTTCCCAGTGGCATTTGGTATCATATTGACTTCTCTTTATTATCAACTAGTAACATAACTTCACTGTACAAGGTAGAATGAAGAAGTAACTGGTCTTGAAAGAGTTCAGAAATCTAAATATGAGCAAAGCTGTACAGAGGTCTGGACTATGGTGCCTATTCAGCTCAGTGGAATTGGCAGGTGGGAATTCATATTCTTAGTTTAGGCATACACCTGCAGATATATATTATGCGTGTTCTGGTCTTGCAGAATCAACTTTTTCTTGCCACCAATGAATTTCTGCAGTGTTTGGATCTGTGATATCCAAGAAAGGTCTGATTTCCTTTTTTTTTTTTTTAATTAAAAATTCAGACCTTGATGTACTGTGAAACTGATTGATTGTGTAACTCTGATATACCACTTGCATTTTTGTACTTCAGTTACATCCAGCTGGTATCTATAGTTTTATCCTGTGTAAACTTCTTGGAGTAGAGGTCATTGTTACACATTTGCACTGAAAGTAGTACAAGTGACTAACAAAGCATTGAAATAAAGATGTTATTCAAGTAACACTTGAATAACTATGAAAAGAATAAAATTTTAATCTTTTGTAATTTTTCGTATTGTTTAATTAAAGCTCCAGGTTGGGAAAAAAAAAACCACAACAAAGAAGCTGTCTCTGTTATGAATTCACTACTTTGTCTCCACTTGGAGGAGTAGAACAGCATCTTGTTGGTCACATCTTTGAAATATCCAGCAAATTAAATAAAAACAAATCACAAAGATCTGTGTAATCAGTATCTAAATCTAAGCATCTAATTAAACAAAAACACTTGCTGTTTTAGAATAAATTAGTCTCAGGCCGTCTTTATGGGCAGTGAAACAAAAGCGTAACTCATCAATCTGTTTCTTCCTCTTAGCTATTAGCTGTAATTTTCCTCCCTACATTCTGGTTGTCTTCCTCCCCACAAACTGCTAATGCAGGTGCAGTTGGGTGATGATTTCTCTTGGAAATGTTATTCAGCACTGCTTCGCTTCTTTTCAGAACAAACAAAAGGCTCCACTTGGTTTCAAATGTTTAACTCTGTGATCCTGTCATAGCAGTGTCCTCAACTGCTGCAGCGAGGTTGACATCTAAAGGAAAATATTACCAACTTCAAAGCAAACTATAACAAAGTACTTTCAATCAGAGCTGATGTAATAGGTAGACACTGACACTAGAGGGTTCTGGCTTGAACACTGAAGGAACAAGAACTACACATGGCTCCCTAATTGAAAGAATTTTACAAGGAAGAGAGAACAAGCTATTCTGCTAGTTTTCTAAGCTCCTTGCTGATTTATTTTATCTAACTAAAACTTTCTAGTAGGTGTCTGAGTAAACTGTCCATCTGAACAGGATGACTAGTCCTGTGCTTGGGTTGTTTTATTGCCTTTGTTCTCTCATTCACTCTGAAGGAAAATATTAATGGTTAGTTTTTGGGGTTTATGACCATGGGACACTTTCTGAGGACTACTCAGAAGAAACAGGTTCTACTTTACAAAGCTGAGGAAAAGCCTCTCTGCTAGAAGGAGAGATGGCCTACACCTTAGTCTAGGGATAGGGTCCTGGGCAACCAGTTCCAAGTGACTCTGCTTGAGCAGAGGGTTGTCTCCCAACCTCATCCACTTTGTGATCTTAATTAACCTGTATATTCCAGTTGCTTCTGTTAAAAACTAGCAACTTTTTAAAAACATGTCTGAGATATTTATTTCCTGTAGATCAGCAGAAAACAACTGTGGCAGTTGTGGGGGGTTTAGAACTGACTGGTGTGTACACACACAAAATATTTCCTTTCAGCAGAATGCGTAAAATGGTCTGAACACCAGGTTTGGGAACTGGTGTGATTGCTGGTTCTCTGGACTTCTACAGGCCTTCCAAACCATTTGCTTTTGGGGGTTTTGAGGGATGTTGGGTTTTGATGTTTTTTGTTTGTTTGTTTTGTTGTTGTTTGTGTGTGTATTGCTTTTTTCTTTTTCCTTTTTTTCCTTTTCCATTTTTTTTCTTTTTCTCTTCTGCTTGTAATTTGGGCATAATGCTTCAGTACTGGAAAGAAGTTCCAAGGAAATTAAGTAGACAACCTCTGGAAACTACTTTGGTTTTAACAAATAGCTGTCAGTCTATATGATAAGCAAAACTTTCTCAGAGGGGATTTAAAGAATTTAATGTATTTTGATGAAGTCAAAATTTGAGAGAAAAGCGAAAGTGAGATGATACCGTGATTTAACAGACTGGTTTAATGTTTGAGGAAAAGCAAATAGGAGAACACATATAGGCAAGCAGGGAAGCATAATGAAAAAAATGTAATCTGTACTGTGCAAGGGACGGTCAATGGAGAAGGCAGAGAGGAGTCACGTCATCAGAATTAAGAGGGTGTCAGTGCAAGAGTTTGTAGGGAGGCAGATGATTGCACACACAGTAATCATGTTTTCTTGATAAACAAAGTTAACAGGAACTTTCTAGAGGCAGCATGTAGGAAGTGGCTGGCCTTTTCTTTTTTTTTAAAACTTATCTGCATAACCTGTGCTATGAACCCCTGTTCCTCCAAGCAGTAGATTTGCCTTTCCTGAAGGAGCAGTGGGATTTGAACCTCAATCTGTCAAATGCAGATAGACCCATTAGTCATTTATTTTGTGTGGTGACTCACTAGGTGACCGAGTCTTACCTTTTCATACTCATCTTGCACAACAAATTAAAACTGAGTCTCTTACCCAGAAGCGAAATGAGACTGAAAGCTACTGACAGGCTTTCTTTTCAATTAAGCCTTAAAGGTTGTCAGCTGACTTCAGTCCTGGCTTTCTGAAGGCAGATTTGAAGATGCAAATCTGGAATGTTTCTTCTTAAATTGCTCTACACCAGAGCTGTAGTAAGCTTTCATGTTAAAAACAAATATTTTTTTGCATACCTGTTGAAATGCTCTACAGTTCTGCCACAGAAATGCTGGAATTACTGTGCACCACATTTCACTTACTCACAACAACAAACTTAATTAGAATAGCCTCAGTACTGGGGTATCTCTCTAAGGGTAACCTAATGATATAGAGATGCAATGACTGCTGCTTGATCAGGGTAGAATTAGTCTATGTTCTGCTCAGTGGCACAGCAGCTCCCTAGTGCTGTGTTACTAAATGTTGTTTAACCAGGTGATAAATAAGTGTGAAATTCCGAATCCTGATCCCTTTTAATGCAGCAGATTAAAATAGAAAACAAACATATTGTGGTAAATCTTGTTGTTTTTCAAATTCTAATTTGTTTTGTCGTTTATCTTGCTTTTCCGTCAGGGCCTCCTTCCTCCACCAGGAGTGAAAATATGTTTATTTATTTCTTTTTAATTTTACAAATGTTTTCTGATCAGTCACATTCTTTTTATGATTTGAAGTATGACATTAGAACTTTTATTTTCAAACATTTCTTCATTGTTTGCTTTCATTTTGAATTTCCTGTGGGGATTTAAGAAAATCTTTGGGGACATGGCCAACCATATCGTGAGGGAATGTGTTTTGTGTTTCATCTGTTCTTTCCAACTCTCAGCAGGTAGGGTAAAGCTGCAGGTCAGATGCAGATAACATGATATTGCTGTTTAAATCTACTAGATATCTTCAGAAGAGTGGTCAGTCGTCCTTTTCCCTACTTCTTCCTGTTCATTCTTATCACTGGTCTAAACAAGAAGAAAATGACAAAACAGCTTAGAGAATTGGACTAAAGTCTCAAAAATGAGAACATTCATGATGCATGTGTGTCACGGATGAGAGGGGACTGGTTTGCAAAGGTATCACTTGTGGCTTCCAAGGTTACTACTGATCTCTGTTTAACTGTGTGTACATTTAAGACGTGGGTTGCTAGATGACACCTTTAATAGATACCAAGCTTAGTGTATGTTTTATTAAGTGAAATTTAAAAGATCTGAAATAATATTGATGTTAATTTGGGTCCTGGTCCTCATCAGGAGTCACTGCATGCTACTGCAATATGAATAGGAGTATTATTGTGGATAACCAAGAAGCACTGAGAAAATGGAATTTTAAAAAAGCTTTCAGGTAGAGTTTCTTTCATATCTTATTTGAACTTTCTCACACGTCCGGAGTGAAAATTACTGCATAGAACATTCCCATGAGAGCCTTCATCTTTGTTCTACTTCAAGAAAAAACCCAAAAGCAATGACTGCTTTTTTAGGAAATAACAAGTTTTAAAGTGTTAAAAGCTTTTATCTAGTAGGAAGAAATTTAGCATTTTGGAAGTAGCAGGAAGACACATCTCTTGTAGGCCTGTTTTTTGCCCATATGCAGATACTACATAAGCTTTTAGGAAAATTACATTTATTCAGCATTGTTGATGATCACAGGAGTTCCAGTTTTTTTCTAAGATGAGTTTAAGTTGTTTTCTAAGGTGTCTCCAATGTGCAAGTAAAAATTTCCAGTGCTGTAAAAATAGCACATGACTTACTTCTTTTACAGGAATATTTGATGTAAGCAGTCCTGTCAAACAGATAAAAAATTATCCAATAATATGAAAAACTAATAGGCCTTGACTGTAGCTTGAGAAAATGCTGATCCTGATAAGGATCTAAATCGTTCATGATTCAGTTGAGTCAGCAGTGAATGATTTTGTGCATCTTTGTCTCCATGCCAAATCAAGAGGTTGAATTTTTGAAAGTGAAGGAATTGGTTTTACATCTAACTTACATTTCAACCTATTTTGTATTTGGGAAATCAGATGGAGATTTCTTCTAAGCTGGTAAATGTAAATTGTTCAACTCAGTACATCCTACTTTTGGGGAACACTAAATATCTGTCTTCTGGGTTTGGGCTGAACCATTAGTCCCTTCCATCAGACTTAAAGCTGACTTTAATCTTTGACTTAGTTGTTAAGCCAGATAAATTTTTATTTAGTGGAAAACTGTCATGCAACAGTAATTGTACCAGTATTTGGAAACTAGTACGGTGAACAGGCTGTAATACAAAAAGAAAATAAAATTAGCACTGAAGAAAGTAAAAATTTAAGCTGCCCTGAGCCCTAGTCTAGAAAAAAAATATGGGAGAAACTGTATGAATTTGAGTAGCCTCAGGAAGTGTGAGTATGATACTGGTCTTGATAGCTAGCCAAATTGACAACAGTGAAAAAAGGAATCAGGTAGTATTAGCAGAATAAACCCTCTCCAGCACTTTTAAAACTATCACTTCATTGTTTTAAAATGCTCTAGTAATTGTTTACTTTTATTTTTTAATGTGTATTAGGTTGTAATGGGCCAATAAACGCTATCCTTTTTAGGATATTTACAAATTTGAGAAAAGCATTTTGTATTACTACTTTAAGTGGAACTAAGAGTGGAATTGAAGTCATGTTGGTGGAAGACATCACCAAACCAACTGTTGACTTTAATGTATATGACCCATACTAGTAATTTTGCAAGACAGGAACCGCACTTTAGGTGTAGATTGGATGAGGTCGTACCAGTTACTTGTGAGTGGAATATTTGGATGACATTGACATGAATAAAACTAATATATATAAAAGCCAATATAGCTTCAAAAGTCAAGACATTCACTATGCTAAACAAATATTCTCCTTGTGTACCTAGATTAAGAATCTTTGTTCTACACATCTTCTACCTCATGGTGCTTTAGATAGACCAAATGGGTTCCCTCTGTGAGCAACTTTGATACTTTGCTTTTACCTTGATGTTCAGTGTATATCCCTATATCTTATTTAAAGCACTCCATTTAAAATCTTTATCAAGTCACAATTACTCATATTCTCTTGAGCTTCAGCATGGCTCTCATTGCCATAGTATCTGAGTACATCACAGGTACTAATGAATTTATTTTCACACCGCTTCACTCACTGTTGCGAGTGCTTAGCACTTTTGCAAGTCAGACCCAAGGGTCTGCAGGCAGGCAACCAGAAAATGAGAGCAAGCATTTGCTGACTATCTGTGAAAGCTCACTATATGTGGGTTTTTCTCAGATGGGATTCATAGGTGATTGCTGACAGCAGAGTGTTGGCAAGACTGAGGATTCTTTGGTTGCATTCCAGGCTCTGATGTGGAATATACTCCATTTACTCCAAATTATTCCCGTGTTTGATTCCACTTTTTTCCTTTCTTTGTTCTAGGCTCTTTCTCTTTACTTACAGAGATCTTGTTTTCACTACTTAAGCTTCTTGCCAACAAGACTCTCTCCCTTGTGCCATTGTATGAGTTAGTTTTTTTTCTTCCTGCACCTCCCCATCCCCCACCCTTCTTCTCATTTTCAATATGAGATTCCTGTTCCCCTCTCCTTGTTCTCCGGATCCAAATCTAGACATCATTGTCTCATTCCTGTTCTATTGTCCAATTGCACCATCATCCCAGCTTCTCAACAGCCCTAGGTTTAGTTCAGAACATTGTTGTTTTCTTTTATATCAATTCAATTTCTTCCCCTTTTCTTCTACTCCTCAAATTTCTTGCAAAACAAATACAGACTCCTGCTGTCCAAATTTCATATTCCTGTTTGTCCTAATTCTCATACAAAATGTTATTTTATTTCTGCTTACTCTGCTACTGTTGAAGTCCCAGTTTCCTCACAGGGCCATTCTGGATGTCTTTCCCCAAGTATATTTGCCTTGAATTTTAGACATTATCCCCTTTCCCTTTATCCTCTCACTGCTGGTTTCCTTCTTTAATCACTTTTCTTACCTACCTATGTCTGTGACTGTGACACTTTCCCCCCATTTTCCCCTTATTCCCCCATATCCCTCCTGATGTCCTGTTTCCCTTTTGTATTCTTGTCATGAAGGTTGCTTTGCTATTCTCTTGTCCTCTTCTGATAAATCTGGGAAAAATACTGGAGAAATGAGCTGTCTGTCCTCTGCTCCAATTCCTGGGGCTGATTTGCCTGCAGTCTGCTAGAGCTGCAGCTTCAGGAGTATTCTCAGTCAATCTTGGGCCTGAACTCATCGCTGTGGTGTAGGTAGTGAATTCAGATCAGAAGAGACCTTGTGAATCAGATATCAGTGTACATTTGAACTCTCATATGTCAGAGGTCTGTGAAGGTTACTGTGGCACATCTTTGAAATGAGCCCTGAGGAGACTGGGATACTGAAATGACAGCATGAGGAACACTGTCTCTTCTTCAGCACTAGTTTAATTGCCTTTGTTTAAAAAAGATAAATTGGACCTAGATAGATACTTGCTAGAGGAAAAAAGTTCTCAGGTGGTTATAACAGTGACAAGGAATTTATGATTGTCATATTGGATTACATTTGTCTGAGTGAAAAATTGACACTATTACCTACTGATTCCCCACTGCCCCCCTCCCCTTTTCTTTTTTTTCAATAGTCAGAGGCAGATGAGACATATTTGAATCAGGCAATTGACTTTTAGATGCATACTGTGGTGTCACTGCACTTTGACTTAGCATGTATCATTTTGTATATATGCAGCTAATTGATGTCTGTGTGCACAAGGGGCTTTTCCATTTGTTGTTACCCATAAAAGTGGAACATTTCTAAGATTCTCAGTATTTCAGTTGATATAAACTAGGATAAGGAAACATGAAATATTCTTTTTTTCATTTCCTATTGAATAATCACCGCAATTTTATACTGGCTACTGGAGGAGGTGAATTCTTTTAAATATACGTTCCATACAGAGCGAATTTTAGAAAAATAGTTTTAATTTTTTAATGATGTTATGGAGTGTAAAGAAAAGTGGAAAACTAGGACTGGAATGGGCCTCAAGAGGTAATATTCTTACCCCAAGTAATTTTATGTGTATCGTTCCAAGCAGATATCTGTCTTGCCTGTTCTAATTACAGACTTTCCACATCCTCGCCAGGCAATTTGTCACAGTCTGTTACTCTTTTCACTGTTTGAAAGTTTCCATTATGTTTAATATGCATTGTTCTTGCTGCAAGTGGAATCCATTAATGAACATGGAAAACAGACTATTTCCATCCTCTTTGTTAGCAGCCTTTTATGTACCTGTGGATTATCGTCCTGCATCTCCTCTAGCTTATCTATAGCCTGTCTTCAATGCTGCTACACATTATTTTGCTAATCGCTGAAATCTGAAATGAGAGAATTTTATCCCAGCTTCTTAAGTACTCTTTGTTGGAGCTTATCTGAAATTCTGAAAAGGCAGATACGGTATCCAGGCAGGCAGATGGGTGGATTTAAAGGGCTGAAAAAAGTCTTCCTTGTTTACCTGGAAGAAAGTTTCTCTACTGTATTTCTTTGAGATCTCTGTGAGATCTCTATTTTCATACTCAACCTGTTGTCCCTAACAGACTTTTCCACTGTGTGGAAACATCTCCTGTGTAGACATCTCACATTCTTCTACAGTGTCCACACAGACAATCACAGTGTGCTTATTAACAGTTATTTCATAAGCTTATACTCTAATTATAAGATCAGATGTCTTTTGGTTTGTTCTTTTGAAGTGGGGGATGTTTGTTGGTTTTTCTGTTTGGTTGGTTGGTTGGTTTGGGGTTTTTTTTGTTTTGTTTTTGTTTTTTCTTTTATGACTATGCACGTCAAACTCTGCTATGGGAACTAAGTAAAGTTGCATATATTCTTTAATTGTTGCAAGGTGCATGGAAAAAGTGAGAATTGAATAGAAATCAAAATAGACTAGGAAAATTTGCTGTAGAGAACCAATATTTGCTGAATACGCAGCAAGTTACTCAAATTTAATGTTTTATCCTTTTTCTTTTCTGGCTTCCCAGCTATCCCCCTGATATACATGATATCTTACTTGAGAAGTGGTTATAGTGTTAATCATATCATTGGAAATGTGTTTCATAGGGATATAGAGTGGGTTTTAAGATATTGCTTTCTAATTAACAAGGTAAATTAATTGACTCGTGGACAATTTTGCCTTTAATTGCTGCCCCTCTGTTCTTTGTGTATAATATGGACCACCTTGTTTTACAGGAGAGTTACGAAGCTAGATTAATTATGTTTGTTTAAAAGAGGAGCACAGTAAGATAATAGAATAAGAGAACTATTGAAGGCCCATGAGGAAAGTAATAATTCTGTATTCAGCACAGGGTTTGGATCGTGTCCAGTAAATACACTGTGGGATTACAGTCTGGGTGGTGAATGTGGAAACAAGAGATGAATAATGATCAATCTAGTACTATCCATACCCTGCTTTGAACAGAAGAGTTGTCCTGTAGAAATACAATATTTGAATGTAAATAGAGAATATACCATATGCATACAAGGATGTCAGGGAGAGCTTGTTTAGACAGGCTTATTTCTAGAATCTTCCAACATCTGAGGTATTGAATTTGCCAATACCGTATTCTCTAAATATGAAGAGTTTTAAGGGTTAGGCTATAATCTTCATAATACCTGGATTTTATAGGATGCCTAGCTTTAATTTAGCCTATTGCTATAAAAAGAATACTGGGAATTTTCTGGAAGGAAAAGGGGTACTGGGATACTAACCAGGTAATATAGGAAAGGTTTGTCATGTATGGAGAAAAAGTGCTATTTAGTAAATGAAATGCAAAGTTATATGAGATCAACAAATTAATTATGTCAGGGAACAATTAAGAATCCCTATTGAATTTCTGTTTATATCTATATATGTATCTATCTATCTATATCTATCTATCTATCTATCTAATAATGTTTTTAAGTGCTTGATCAATGAACATGGCATACCAGGAGAGGCCAGAGACACTTGCCAGGAAACATAAAAGAAATATGTTGTTTCAGCTCACCATGATTGTGGCCTCCCTATGTCAATTGGGTAGTAGCTGTCAAGTCAAACTCAACTTTTAGACACCACAATTTACTTTTCATTGAGGAAGGTAATTGGAGAATCAATAGAGGGGCTGTTTATTGACACAATGTTATTACCAAAGTACATTCTGTAACCATGTGCTTAAATTCAACATCCTGTCAGGAACAAGAATCAGAAGAACCAATACAGCAGTTCTCAATTCCACAAATGTGAGTTTTAGAAAAATAAGGATGCTTGTTAAAAAGAAACTGATAGAGATAGCTAAAAAATCATCTTAACAGATGATGTGGATATGGTTTCAAGCCACTATATTGGAAGCTAAAAAAATAATGCATTAAAGGATTGTAGAAAGGCCAAGGATAAAAAGCATCATCATTAAAAACTGAGATTAGAGAAACCATTGAATATGTAAATTTTCTTCACAGAATATCTCAAAAATAAAAGAAGAATGTAAAATCTGTTAGGTTAAATGTAAAAACTGTAAGGCAGAGCATACAAGATAGAGGAAGAACTTCCAAAGACTTTTTTCAAACTCAGGGGTGCCTATCAGGTAGTTTGTAAGGCGAGTGGATCATCACAGTATAAGAAGTTGAAGCATAAAAAGGATTTGTTTCAGTAACAATGCAAATGCAAAATACACTGGTCAGATTCCCACATGGTGAATTTTTTTTCGGGAGTTCATTAGAGAATGAAACTCCGTATAAGAGGCAGCAGAGTAAACCGACAAAATAAACAGTAAATATTGGTTAAAAATATCTGATCCCAGTGGCATTTGCCCAAGAGTTCTAGAGGACCATTAGGGGTGAAATAGTAAAATTGAACTGTATTGTGTTGCCTCTTGCCTATTCCTTGGTATAAAAGAGTTGGAGAAAGATTAATGCAATGCCAAGCTATAAAATGGTTTCTTGAGAGTATCCAGGGAACTACTAACCACTAAGCCTGCATTCACCAAATTGATAGAAACTATAACAAGGAACAGTAACTGGACATATAAATACATATGATAGCTTGGGGAAAGACTCAACATGGCTTGTTTAGTCTTTCCTCACTGTTAAAATTCACTGTGGGAGCTAGAGTAGTCCTGTTGATACAGTCTACTTAGGTTTCCAGAAAGTATTTGAAAAGATTTCTCACCAAAACTATAGGAAAAACCAACTAGCCATGAGAGAAATTGAGAGGCACACAACATGGAGAAATTCTTTAAAATAAAGACAAACTCAGACCAACAAAACACAAAACGATAGGGTAGGAGTTAGGGTTCAGTCATAGGATTTTGCGCTGGGGTCTGAATATTCTGGAAAAAAGGGTTTATAGTGACTAATAATGAATTCCTGTGAGATTGCCAAGCTAGTCAAGATAAAAAAGAGAAGAGGCAACTTCGAAGAGCAGCAAAAAAGCAGATGATGAAATTCAGTCTAAGTAAATGTGAGGAGGTGCAAATGAAGTTAGGAAAAAATCCCAGTTGCAATCATACATAATGATGGCCAAGCAATTAATTACTGCTTTTTAAGAATGA
Organism: Manacus candei; assembly: GCF_025592945.1. NCBI lineage: Eukaryota > Metazoa > Chordata > Aves > Passeriformes > Pipridae > Manacus > Manacus candei. The sequence goes on along the minus strand of NW_026138076.1, from coordinate 36,782,220 downwards.
GATATAGGTGCTGCCATGAATAATTCTAGGCCATTAGAAATTATTGGGAAAAGAGTGGAAAAAGACCTGAGACATTTTTTATGGCTTTTTATACATTCATAGTCCATGTCTTGAAGTACTTGCAAAGGTAAGAAAAAGAAGAATGATGAGTTTATTAAAAAAATATTTTATCCTAAGTAACAATTGAATAATCAAGGACTCTTCAGATTAGAAAAAAAAAAGATATGACCAAAGGGAATATTACAGGAATCCAGATATCATTGTAAAATTGAGGGAAGATGATCAGAGAATTATTATTTACAATTTCTTTCTGTGCAAGAACAATGGCACATCAAGGGAAGCTAGCAGAAGCAGTCTCAAAACAAGCAATAGAAGATGCTCCTCAGAAGACATAATTAAAGTGAGCAAAACTGTGCCATGGGGTATTAAAGATGCTGAATGTTTTTTCTGGATCTGAAAAAGCAAATGCACGAAAGCAGAGAAAGAGATTTCAGAAGGCTGTTAAACCTAAATATACTACCACTGATCAAGAAAGCTCCTAAGCAGCAATCACTGAATGTAAGGAGCTTTAGAATGATGGCACAAGTATGGAAAAGGAGCGACAAAGTGTAGCTTCATGATGAAAGGAAGAAAATAATAACAGTGGTGAAGAATAGGAAGGTGTGGATGTGCTGTATGACAAAGGGTGAAGACAGAGGAAGAGGAGTGAGCAGAGCTGGTAGAAGCTGCAGGTGGCTGAAAGAGCAAGAAAGAGAATTTGACACCAATGCTGAGTATTACTCTTATTGTTTAGGAAAGGAGTGACAAAAAACCCACAAGAGAATGGCAAAAGAAGAAAGTTGAACATTCACATATTTTGTGTGCATAACAATATTGAAAATATTAGATTGATTGAATATTTTTAAAGTACGAGAAATTTATCTACATATGTTTGTAAGCTATTGTGCTCATAGAAAGTAATATAAGACAGTTTAAGAATCAGAGCTGTGTTGAGATGTAAATTCAAGTTCAGTGAGAGTCTCTTCAGTCCATAACTGTTTTCTCACATGTATGATAATGAAATGAGTATCATCGGCTAGCTTAGTAGATTTGCAGAGCCCATATTGGAACTTCATTCCTGGTCTTGTCACAGACCTCTCTTACATCAGTAGTATATATACTATTTCAGTTTTATGTTGTTTTGTTCTCTTATTCATTTGTTTGTTCTTTTGGTCAGAGCACAATCAGTTTGGCTTGTTAGCATAGTGAGGAACAACTGAAACTTCAAAATCTTCCAGGTATCCAAGCAAAAGAAAATAGAAATGAATTTCTATGATCTCCACTACTGAATGTTCTTTAAAAAAAAATTCTTCAGTGGATGAAATTATATTAAAATCTTCCCAAAGAGTTTATTACAGAGGCTGAGGAAAGGCCATTGAGTAAGAGGTGACTTTTTTACAGTAGACTGAGACATAAAATTAAGGCTGATAAATGCAGTGCTTTTGAAGGAGTGCTGAAGTTAAGCTCAAAGACATAGCTAATAAAAGAAGCAGGGAAGAGAATGTTTTGCTTACCAAGAACTTTTTTGTGCAAATCACTGTTTAATCCTTAGTACAGTTATTTCCAATGTCTAGTTAATTTAGACATGCAAAAAACTTCACAATTATACATTTCATACAAACCAGAAATTATCTAGTAAAATAGCAGTTTCATGAATGCTACTAATTCATGTTGATTGCTTTCCAACATCTGCTAGTGAAAGACAGATTTTGTGGGGTACAGTTTTGCTAGATTTATTTGTGTCCTTTAGATTTAAAGAGAATTACCTTCCCTTTGAAAGCTTATTCTTTTGATTACCAGCATGCATGGTTTAATTTCCAACCTAATACTCTATGCAGAATGCATTGCATATGACTCCTGAGTAGTTCTGTTATTTATTTATCCTGCTGCAGTGGGAGCTGGTTCAGAATGAAAATCCTGTATTATCTGTTGGACAGATATTAAAGAAAAAGTGTGAAACCACAGAAACCACAAGGTTTGCCTGATGATTGGTGTTGGTTTTTTTCTGCTGCAATTAGCTTAGTCTCAATCTTACTAATTGGATTACATGTGAAAATGCAAGTAACCCTGGGGTCTCAAGGTTTGAATGAGGAATAAACATTTTGCAATAATTTTTTATTCTAAAGGGAGTTCTCTCAGAAGCTTAAGTCGTACTGTCTTACCTGTCATTCAAATGGACTGTGATAGTGATTTTGGGTCAGCTTGACAAAGTTGCCTGGTAGTTGGTAGTTATCTATCTATGTGAGTGCCTTCAGGTGTTCTAGGACCTAGGGAGGTTCAGTGAGTTTGTTTTCTTTGAGATATGCAAACCCGTATCTCTCTTCTTTTTTTCACTGGCTGTCTGAAGGATTGTTTCTTTTTTCACAGCTGGTATGTGATAAGGAGATAATCTGCCCCTTTTTTAGGAATGAGATCAGCAGCATTCTCCTGTTGACTTTAAGATGTCTCTGAAGCTGTTAATGAAAGCTGATGCCTTGTCATTTGGTTTGCAGGTAACTAATTTCTGTGTCATACAGAACTTTTTGCAAGACCATTTTGGGACTGCTATTTTGTCAGATAGGCCTTCATAATAGTCACAGTTTTAGGCCTGATTTTGTGGCTCAGTGTGGTAAATTGATTTGACTCGGATATGCTTACAGAGAGCTTATGTCTTGCCTGATTGAGTTTTCTTATATTGGTTTTTAAATGCATTCTGATTCAAAGCAGAATGCTGTTCTTCTACACATGGAGCCTTTTCTGTCTGTCCTATTTGTTTGTATGTTTCCCATTGTCTGTGTAACTCTATCTCTCATTGTGTTTAGAGGTTTTCCATTGGGCTTGCAGTGTTACTTTTGTTATCATTCATTTCTAGAAACCTTTTTATTTATAGTTCTATGAAATGCTCAAGGTACTTATCTGCATCAGTTTTATCTGTCTGGCATAGTCTGTCCATCTAGGAGACTTATCGGTGGTGAAAGAACATTGCCTGTCTAAGAACAGTTATCAGTGATAAAAAGACTTTGTCAGAAAAGAAAGGAAAGGTATATTCTACAATGCATTTTAGAGATATTCAGGAGTTTGTTTGTATTTGTGATTCTGTGGTCTGATGCAATTTTTGTTGAAATAGTGACTTCAGATGGATGGTATTTGGTTTCATCATAAAGTGTTCATCAGGATATAGCAAACTGGGTTCATTTTAGGTAGGAATTCTGAGATTCCTTGGAGATTGATCTGCCATTTTTAGTACATGCTAGAATACCATTTAAATCACTATGAGTCTTTGATGTCTGAAGAATAATCAAGTTGCTTCATCCACTTTAGATTTTGTTTCTTTTACTTTAAGCAACTTGTTTTAGCAAACTGTCATTGGGCAAAGATAGAGGCACGTTTTATGTCCCCACACCTGTTTGAAGAATGTATACCATCTGCACAGTGCTGCTGAGAATTGACTATCCTAGTGTTTTATTGTTCTGTATCGTTGAGAAGAAATGCTACCATACACGCTCACGTGCTGCCTCCTGCATTTGATGAATACTTACAAAACATAACAAAGTGCTGATATAATTGTATAGTAATGTATAGGCCTCTTGATTGATAGTTTCAGTTAAACAGTAATGAGACAAAACAGTGTAAACCATATTTCTTCATACCTTTTGTACCTAACTATACAGGGTTCCTTCCCCTCACCCCAGGCCCCATTGATCCCAAATACATTTGATTTGTCAGGAGAAAGCTCAGTGAGCTCAGCATAACACAGATGCTGGGAGGGCAGTATCATTTTCCAGAATAACTTGAAGTGATGTGGCTGGAGATGTTACCATTACCAGGTAAGATGAATATTTAATTTGAGCCCTTCAGCTGTGTTTTGAGTGACCTCATGGCAATCTTTGTTACCAGTACAATAGGAAAAAAGCACTTCAAGACCCATTTAGAAAATGATAACTGTGTGAATAACAAAAGCACTGGCAATGTTCTTTTATACTGCCCCAAATTCTACTATTAGACAAACAACTTTTAACCAGGAGGGACACAATGAGAGCCTGGAGTGGTATTTGTGTAGATCTGTATTTTGCAAAGAAATTTGTTGCTAGGCTTTTTGTGTTATTTATAGGTACTATGATTCCTTTTCTTTCAACTATGTGACACAGAAATAATTTATTTCACATCAGTTGATAGATCTTTCTTCAAACACATCTGCTATGGAGAGGGTTCCAGTTTCATTTCAGGCCATTTGATTTTTTTCCATTTCATAAACACAATATTCACACAAACATACGCATTGAAGTGGGGTTTGTGCATGCATGTTGTGGTGTCAAGTGACAGTTTCATGAAGACTTCTGTGAATGCTCTTAGACTAAACATTAGTTCCTACATGTACCTGCCTTTATACATGTAAAATGTTAGGCTAATAATAGATTTAGATATCCTTATAAGGCCAGACACAGCTTCAACAGTGAAAAAAGAGTATTTTTATTACAGAATGTTAAAATATGACAAGTAACAATAAGAACGTCACTGTTACTTCCAGTGGAAATCTTAAATTCTTTGGAGGTCTATAGACACTCTGCTAAAAAAGAAGACTAACAAAATGTAATTACAGTTGCTTCATAGTTAAACTGTGTGTTGAATAATAAAAGCATTTTTTTCTATATTTTATTCATCATGTCTTCTTATGGAAGACCCAAACTTGAAAGATTCATTAATGTTTTCTATAATGAGATGTGCTTTCAATAAAAATTTGTTTTTACTTGATATAATTACCATTTGCATGTAGTAATTGAAATAAATTTGCTTATGTAAATCAGAATACTTCTTAGCATATAAGCTACTTTTAATAGCCATGTAATTTTATGAAGTTCTTTATACCTTTAAACCAGATCTTATTTTTAATTTGGATATGCCTAACATGCAAATTACTCATGTTCTCCATATCTTACTAATGTTTTACTTAGTTTTAATTGCCAAACTTCTTTTCAAGTACTTTGAATAGGAGAGTTACACTTTCACACTTCTGGAAAATAGGATTTTATTTTGTGAGCCTCTACACAATAAAGAGATTTCCATCGAGCCATGATTTGAAAAGCTGATTAAATAGCAAACCCCATACTACACCTCTTCTTTACTTCTAACAGTGTCCACGCTGTAGCAGAGACAATAAATGTAGGCATGATCCATGTGTCTTCTCACTCTAGTGGTCCTCCTAATTACACAAAGTAAATTTATTTATTTTAAAATAAATAAGTTGAGTCTTCATTTCCAATGTCTTCCACAGCCACGTGGCTGTGTGCATGGCAGTGCACTAAAACTGATGCAGTCGACTTTTTGTTGCTTTGTTTTCTTTTTACTCATGAGTATCTGATGCTACCAATATAGTCACATAGTTGTTTGTGGATGGAATTTGTTGCTTATGGGTGGTGTAGGAAGAGAAACTGGGAGAAGAACTTTGCTGAAGAGGAGCTTTGAATATTTCATCATTGCTGGTCTTTTGCTAATTCTTTCTCAATTCAGTTTTTTATGGTCTTGTTTGGCGGTTTTGGCAGCTCTGTTCATTAAGCAGAAGTTATCCCTGATTAATGTACTGTAAGCTGCTTCTGAAGTGCTATAAATAATGTGGTGATTAATTGCTGTATCCAAACGCAGTCATCCCTTAGCATACTTCACAGATGGATTGTTTTGGTGAAATGATGTCCCATTCTCATACATATTAGAGACATTGATTGCAGCAAAACTTATCACCCAGTTTTTCTGTGTTCTTCCAAGTAATTTATGTCTTCTGATCAGTAGGAAAATCAGTATAGAGAAGCTATTTTAAAATTACAAATGTAATATCGCTGCGGATTCTCTACAAGACCATGCAATCCAATTGAAAGAGGATGACAGAATGTCTGAGCTCTGTAATTTTCAACTTTGTTCAGGTCTAAAAAGAAAATTTAGTAATCATGCACAAAGAAAACACACTCCTTGGAGGATAAAGAAAATATTTTAAACTCAGTAAGCAAAACAACTGTGTTTCTTCATGCTTTTTTCCTGCAAGTAAGACACCAAATATGCAGACAGGAGTGTGATTTTTCTTTTAAAAATTGATAATGTCCTATTTGTGCAGAGAAAAGCCTTGAGTATAATGAATCAAAAATATTATATTATTATTTCTGAATAAATCATCTTTATTTGAGATTCTGATTTTAAACTTTCTAACTGAAAGGAGACTAGTAGTGCTAAATTCAGCAAAGCTTTTTAGAATTTGTCCCTTTCAGAAAATTCCCTATACTGTAGCTGCAGAACTGCTTGTCTTGCTTTTTTAGATATGCTTAACTCTTTTGCTTCTACTAAGACTGACAGAAAGCCAATTACCTCTTCTGACATCTGTGAATAGAGTATTTTAAATTGTGTGTGTGTATACATGCACGTATGCAAAAGAAATCTGTGGGAAAGGGGTGACACTTGGCAATATAGGCAAAACCCTGGCTTGAAATCAAAGATCTAACAGGACAGTCAGATGTTTTCATGCAGATACCAAATTAGAGTAACAGGGAGGGACACTTCAATGGTCACAGCTCTTTATTGGCCATGAAGGCCAGGCTATCTGCTTCAAAGGCCACTGGATCAGACTCTGGCTGCGTTTCAAGGACTACAGCAGTGAAACAATGTGGTTCAGAAATTCTGGACTGTTTCTCTGTGTGAGAAAAGGAGTTTGTCCAGATGGGATCTCACCAAAGCACAAGTCTGTAGGTATATTATAGGGAAGAGTGTGGAGATGACTGCTCTTTATAGGAAATTTCTGATCTCAAAGGCTTTGAATATCACCTTGCACTTGATCTTATTGTGAACTTCTCAGCTAGAACTGAGTCATGAGCAGTTTGTAGTAATATAATGAAATCAAACTTGCATTATGACCCCACTCAATAAATCTCTGTTTAGTAATAATTTAGGATTACTGTATTAGCTTATTTTATAAGCTTTAGGATTATCCCATCATTTTAGAGAAGATATTTTTGAACACTCTTAATCTCCTAACCTCAATTTCCTCCTCAATTTTTCTAGAAACTCAGACAACAAATCTAAGTGCCATCTCTGTTAAGAGCTTTGCTTATTTAGCAAGAAATAATATCATCCATGGTACAGACTGTGGGGTTCTTTGTTTCTAAATGGTCTCAGTGATGACAGTGGGATTCTTTGCTGATATGAAGAAATAGCTGACAGTCTCGGCCCATTGCCTTTAAACATGTTATTTAAGAAGTACAGTTTCTTTTTGCCCACTAATAAAGAGCTCTTGATTCTAAAATAAAACCAGTATTGACATTTTTCTCTTGCTCTCAAAAAAAAAAAGAAAAAATCCAATCAAAACCCCAAAAAAACCCCACAAAACAAACCACAAAATTCCTCCTCTATTTATGACATAGCAACAGTCTTAAAGATTATTGTCTCTCAATTTGCAGACTGTCTTCACAGTCTAAAATTGTACCATAATATTGTCTCACAGTAAGGGAGGAGCAATGAATTTCTGTAATGTCCTAGGTAATTGAAAGAGCAGAGGAAAATGGACTGCTGGCATGCCTTTTTTTTTAAGTGGTGATGTTTATTTCTTTCTTATATTGGTATTATATTGATGTGCAAAATTTATTAACTGAAAATGGAGAAGTTATATCTTTCTGCATTTGCGAGCACATAAACTAGGAAGAAAAGTTAACATGAAAGCCAGGGAATTCTCAGTTTATGGATTTGTAGGAAAATGTCGATGCTGTGGTATTTGAAATAGCCCCGATTTTATTGATACTTCTAACTGATCTATTCTTATCTTTAGTGTAATTATGTTAACATGCTTTTTTTTAGACTGAGGGATATCCTGAAGGATAGATAAACTAATTCTCGTTGAAGTTAGTATGAGCTGGAAAAGATCCCGGTCCTGGAAAGATTCACGTCAAGCTTATGTTCAAATATGTGAGAAGCTCAGATATTTACAGAGAAATCCGCACATGTGTAGAAAATAATGCTCCCATACAAGTCTTTACAGAGTGGGAAACTGGAACACTTAGATGTTCTTGATGGAGTCTGTGTACTGATCTCAACTTCCCATTTCTTTCTGCACATTTGAGGAAGTGTTAGTCCTGCTCCAAAGATTCTTCCTCCCATTTGAACAGACTACAACAGATATAGTAAAGTCATAATTATATTGAGAAAGAAGATAAGCATAAAATATTCCATCTAGTATTTCCTGAATTGATACCACCAATGTAGAGCTCTTTGTACGTTTTAGAATCTGCCCTACATTTGAAAGTACTCTCATACAATATTTATTGTGCATGTTTATAGTGGACTAAAGTACTTCTGTTCATAAAGTGCAAACAGATAGCCCTGAGAGCACTATGAAGAAAATATTTAAGGAAAAAAGTGTGTATACTGTAGCATATTTATTTATATACTTTTGTAAGCCTCGTGAATATCTTCCCATGCTTTTCACATACACCATTTAGATAAAAAATGTATGAAAACACCTAATATAGCATACATTCAAACTGAAAACACAGGTGCTAATAAGAAGGGCAGTATATTTGAAAACAGGCATTGTGCTCAACCAAAAACCTTCCCATCTTTACGGATGCCCTACTCTTTCTAATAGGAATTAAAAACCAGCGTAATAGGTGTTCAAATGACAGGTATTTTTCGTTAGTCATCTGTTGCTAATGACTGGTTTTTTACAATTAGTGCTTTTTTTGAGAATACAGGACAAAATGCTGTGGTTTTGTCAGGCTGTATAAAAGAATGCAGAGAAAAATCCTAACTCCTACGGAGAGTTCCTCTCTTCTTCTTCCCAAGAGAGATAGATTGTCAGATATATCCTAGAAGTCAGCCATAGAAATTTAAGTCTAAAATCACTTCAGTCACTTTGCAGGCGCTCGTTCTCGCAAATACCGTCATGCACTACCAATAGTTTGAGACAACTGAAATGTGAAAAACTTACTGAGAAGGTGTCTTTCAGCTGAGGACAAAACCACGAGAGCAATTACAAAACTAAGGGTATAAAATGTTACATTTGGTGGGTAGGGAGATAACTGATTAACTATGAAGAATGTCTCAGTGATTTGCAAGACTATTGCAAGGAGAAAAGGGCATGTGAGGACTTGCAGTACATTATATATGATTTCTGTACAAAAAGAAATTATGTGAATGCAGCCGATAGCTGTTAAGTCTAAGTGTCTGAGCAGAGAAAAACACTTCAGAGTGCAAATCTGGTGATCCTTGAAGAAAAGATGTTGGCCCATTGATCTCTGTCTCAAGAGTCACGTGCTACAAGAAATACAAGAAGATGATTTTATTTCAGTTTTTTCTTTCTTTTTTTTTTTTTTTTTGTAATTCAGCTAGTATTTGATGATCTTAGCTTTGCTACTCTGTGTTGACATGTAGCTTATACTTTTACTTGCAAGATTGGTGTTAAAATCCTCCTTTTGAGGGATTCAGATCCTCCTCCTTATTGGCATAATTATAGGTAATAATTGGTTTGTCTTCTGCCATCTTCGAAGCCAGAAATGCAAGTCCATTAAGTTTTCAATTAACTTTTAAAAAAGTGTAGTTGTTTTTAAGGGAATTAAAGTAGTATACTCCAAACCATAGTGTATACCTTTCTAGAAACAGGGGTAGACCACATCTTTCCTTGCCAAGTGTCCTAATTTGTGGTCTCAAATGCAGTAGATATGCTGTCAGATTTCTCTATATACTTTAAAATGGTCATCTAGAAAGAAGTGTAGTATATTCACCTTTATGAAGTTTAGAATTCAAGGTCAAATTAATTTTAAAATATAGTGTGAAAGTAAATTTTTATTGAAACAGCTTTTATAAATGTGACACCTTTTATGGTGGCCTTTTTAAATTGAAAGAATGTAAATTGCACATTTTTGAGGGAATAAAAGTTATGGCCAAACTGCATTTCCTGGAATAGGGACACTTGGTTTCTTTGTCAGATGGGAAATTATATTTTGCAGTAGACCATCAGAGAGTTTTGAAACTTGAAACTCAATTTCAAGACATATTTAATAGTTAATTTTGTATAGTGTTTTTTCCTAACGAGCAGGTTAGTAGAGCCTAAAGGAAAACAAAAGTCCATTGACAGTTGGTAAGATACAGGTAGAATCATTCTGTTGTGGTGCGAGAAATTTACTTTCCACAGTCAGCAATAAAATAGACATAAAACTGGAATAAAATGTGTGCTTTTAAATATCTGGTTAAAACAGTGAAATTCTGTATCTTATTTTTACTTTTGGGTAAACCACTTCAAAAACATTCCCCGGGTGTCTCTAAGAAATGAAGAAAGAACAGTATTAAACGTCTCCTGGGTGACACTGCCTCATCAGAGTAATAGAAACTACAGTACAGAGGAGGTGTCACCAGTGAATTGACCAAAGCTGTAATAATCACACATGTATGTTTGAGGTAACTATTAAGATTTCCATATTCAACTAATTAGATACTTGGTGAAGCTCTACTTTTATCTTAGGGTGATGCAAATAATTGTGAAGTTTTCCTCCAAGTCTACTTGCCTGTTCAGTGCGTTGCCTAGAAAGACTGAGATATTATGCTGATGTTTATTTACAGAAAAAAGAAAAACAGGGCCACTGTGACAACAATGCAGATGACTAGCAGATTAATAGCTGTAGGTAGATGTTGTTGATAAGACACAGTAAAATTTTGAAGCTAAATGCATAAATACCAGAAACTGTGCTTGTCCTGGGTCCTTGCTGGGCCTCCGCAGGGCAGTGACAGTATTGGCTTTTTTTCCAGAAAAGAAAGAGTGTTAGGGGTTTTATGTGAAGGAAAAAATCCCCAAAAACTTTATGTTTTGCTAACATTAACTACCAAGAGTTATTAATGCAACAAAACAACAAAATTCTTACTACTTTAAGTAACCTAATTCCTAGGTGACTGGCAATAAATAAATTTTTAATTATTAGCTTTAGAAATTGTTTTTGCCCTCCACTGAAAGCACTGGTAGCACTGACTGAAAAACATTAAGATTCAAAATTTTAACTAAAATAACTGCAGTTATAAAAATAATATTATTTCTAGTGTCCCAAATGCTGGACAAAATATAGAGTTCCAGCCTGTTATTTATTCTTTGAGTGTAGTCCTTAATATGTATTTATTGTGGGAGGTAGCGAGACTTCTCTCCCCAGCTTTGGACAGTTGGACCTAGAATGGACAGAAGTTTCTGTAAGTAGAATATGGCAAGGTCAGGGTAGTGCTTGATATCCCAGAGTTAGGTGGAAAGGGCTGAAGGATAACAGAAAACAAGATGATGCTTTTGGCCAGATGCACAAGCTACAATGGAAAAGCATGTGCAAAAATCTGTTGGCAATCCAGAATGCATGTAAAGTTGTTCACACTCTCCTGTCACCATCAGAGAGCTCTAGGATGTTTATTTCTAGACAGGAGACAAAACACTTCTGTTTTAATCCTGAAATTCAAGATTCTTTCATTTTGTGTCTGAAGGCATAAAATAAGAACTGAGGCCCAACCATACTAATTTGTTTGTGGTATTGTGCTCTGTGGTGTGTAGATTAAGGCTTTCATTTCCTCTATTGTGATATTAAAAAAAGAATTAGCATTACTATGAAAAATAACCCTTTATATCAAACCAGTCTCTCAGTGATCATTATTCTCTTTGATGTAAAGCAACTTAAATTTTATATACATACTTTTATGTATATATTCTATATTGATATTTATGCTAATAGGAACACATCTCCATTGCACGTTTAAAATTAATATAAACATTAACTGCACTTCTTTCCTGTATTTCTAGATGTATTTTCATACACATTATTGTGTAGTAGAACAACTACTCAACATTTATATTTCCCTTATTAACAAAAAAAATCACTCAGTAGAAAAAAATTTCAAAATAATTAAAATAGTTTGTAAAAGTTAATAGATAAATCACTAAAAGCATTTTGTGATATGTCCTTGATGTGAAGCTGCTTTCATAGTTAAGACTTTATCCAAAATGTTGGAGGCTGTATTAAAATTTCCTTTTCCTATTCTAAAAAAGATATGAAGTTTTTGACTGAAACTCTGAATTATTTCCATTAGGCATGGCTGTCTAGTTATGGCTTTCTACTCTTTCTTATTTTTTTTGAACTGGAAGCCCTTCCCCACAATCTGGAGAGAAAAAGTAGGTGAAACTCAAAAGAGCAATTTTTGAAAGATTTTTTTCTGGGGAGGCAAGTATTCAACTAGATTTTCTAGTACTTGTGACACTACTGCCAAGCAGCATAGACTGATAAGTACAGGGCCTACTTAAATGGTTAAGGCTATGGGATGTCTGGGAAATACTCACTTTTTGAGTATTTTTGCTGCTACAGGAGATTCTGTCGCCAAAGACACTATTTCTTTAACTGTGTTCAGCTGTAGTTTACAATTTGCATCACTTAGATACATCCACTGAATATATGTAATATCCATGATGCTATGTAGAGTTGCCCAACTTACTTTAATGTAGTGTTATGTGGTTTTAATAGAGAAAGACTTCTTTGTCCCTTCCTCTTGTTCTTTTGACCTATTTGTATTTTTTTTGGTGAACTTTTTTGAAAGGTGTTGTTAGCATAATGAGGTAAACGTTATGCATTAGTGGTAGAGCATTCTTTGAAATTAATTTTTTTCTGCCTTATAGTAGCTTTAGAGAAAGGTGTGGGTTTTTTCACCTGAACCAAGACAACATTGCACTGTAAGTTTAATCACACTTAACAGTTCCTGAACACCAATTTCAGAGGCAAAATTACCTCAGATATTATTACAATATAATATGATTCAGGAAACTGGTCATCTGGTTAAAAAATTGTTATGATTTGGGAAGGACAGAATGTACTTGTGATGTTGAAATTCTCATAAATAAGCTGTTTCTTTCATGGTCCTAGTTTTTTACAGAAGATAACAGAATGATCTGTGATGATCATGTATTAATAACGAAGATTAAACAGATGTTCTGCAAAATGGATTTAATGTGAAACGTTGGATTGGTTTAAGGAAAGAAAACAGGGTTAGATCCTCATATAAATCATTATAGCTCCATGGAGAACAGTAATAGAAATGCTGAAAAATAAGTCTGTATCCCTGGAGGTATTTTGGGTATACAGCAAAATAGCAATAGCATTAGATGATTTAATACAACTCAATTTATTTTTACATGATGAAATTGTGAAGTATTTAGTTATGTGCATTTTTATTTTTTTTTATGTGCAGTTGTCTTTACTTTTTCATTAATTTGTTTTGGCATGATTGAAAAGAAGAGCCAGGCAAAGGACTTCTGAAGTCAAAACTACTTGTAATTTCAAAATAATGGTTTAATTTTGTTTAATTTGATATTTATTTGATACCAGCTTGTTTTCACTTATTTATTCCCATTTAGAATTTGCCTGACTGCTATATATCTAAAGCTTACACAATGTGACCTTTATATATTGTGCTGACAAATCTTTTCCTTTCTGGTATGAAGAGACAACTTGAAAGTCTTTGGTTTGGCCCTTGTTAATGAAAGGTTGAATTTGTTAACGGTACATTTAAACTGAAAATCTGTATTTCCACCTCTCTTAAGTGCATTTTTTACTTCTATCTGGAAGTGGTTTTAATCTAGATATCTTGGCATCATTGCCACTGTATTGTCCTATAGCTGTATTGACTTCCATTTATTAGTTGTTGGAAACAAATGCAATTCCTGTAATAACTGAATAAAGAAAGTCCTACAGCTACTTCCAGCCTATCTCAGCATAATAATTTTGGCTAAAATACAAGATAAATTAGTGCTGATTGAATTTAATTATAACTGTACAAGACCCAGTCTGCAAGGGCAGAATGACTATGCAAAGGAGCCACCACTGTGACTAACTTTATGGGGATATTTTATGAATGGTGCATAAAGCTGCAAGTATACTTACATTAATGGATCTGGGCATGACCTAAAATATACTTCAATTTATTATGTTAGATGAGAAAGTGCAAATTTTGGTCAAAGTGCCCCAGTCAATCAAAGCGCTGCTCAATTGTTTGCCTGGTGGAACTCTACAGACACAGAAAGTGCTTTGTCCCCGCTCTTCAACTGTATTTGATATATGTGAAATATATAACATTTACCTGCTTAGAGTATTAACAAGATCGATTCCATTGTATAAAGAATGAAAAACACTGCTTTGGCATGATAGATTGTGGTAAGTTTTGCGTTTGGGAAGAGCAATGGTATAATTTCTACACAAATTATTTCAGTACAATTTATAAACTTATAGGCTTTAAATATAGTCATTTAATCATGTTAGTATTACAGCAGAGGATTTTGAATATAGCCTTCTTATACTGGGGGACTGGGGAGCATATAATACATGCATTGGAGTGCATTCCTCTCTGCTCATTTCACACATCCTTGAATTTAGGAGTGGGATGACATTATAGCATTATGCTCTGGTTAATTGTAAACATCCCAGGAGCAGAAGCAAAACAGCAGGTGGTCGTGGCTTTATTATGAAGTACAGTATAATTTAAAATATTATTATTTAAATAAAGATACTTCAGATTCAATGTGTTGTCACTGAAGGCCACATACCCAGAGAGGCAAGCACAGACTTAGAAAGAGGAGAGCTAAAGTAGGGGATGGGGGTGTGTCTCACAAAAGGAGAGAGAAATCAACATATGTAACTGTGAAAAAAACCTCTCAAGAGATATCAATGGTAAGAATTTTAAAAGGAGACTTTAACTAGATGCACTTGAGGCCTTCTGTACGGCTTTGGGAAGAATTCTCAGGCTAACTCCAGGGCTAATTCTCAGGCTTAACCAGTGAAAACACACACCCACATACCCACCCTCCAGGTCTATTTTTGGCTTACTTCTCTGTCACCTGCTCTGTATCTTAGCTAGTATGCATTAAACTTTCCCCCTACATATAGCTGCAGATTTCATTGCAACTCTGTATCATATCTTAATGCTGGGTGGTTTTTTACTCACGTTTTTGGCAAATAAAATTTGACAAATGTTTCAGTTCCTCTCTGTACAAAAATGCCAGTTGTTATGAAATATGCATGGTAAATAAGTGTACTTCCTTTAGGTGTATTCCCTTTAGACTGAGATCCATATATTCATAGTTGCTTTTGTGATCAGGTCACAAATGTTTACTTCCCCAGTGGTTGCAGGATTAGAGAGTAAATTTAAATGCCACTTCAAATAAGTGGTTGTTTATCATCCCAGTAGTGTATGTGTGTTGCCTTTTTCTTTTCTTTTGAAGAACAAAAGCAATTTTATATACACGGTACATTAAAATATTGGTGAAAACATGACTTAGATTCTGATAGACCTAATAATTTGAAATGCATAAGTCGGCAATGGGGCAATGGCGATTTATGCCAGCTGAAGAGTCTTGTCAGAGGAATTTGACTAGGCAAAGATATAATGTATGTTAACTTGTAAGTAGATGCAAGAATTTGACAGAAGCTGCATCTTCATAAGTTTCTCTTCTAATAATAATGTCTCCCTGAAACACCAGAATACTGCTGATCTTACGAGATACATGACATTGAGGTAAGAAGCTTTGCATGGATCAAATTCTGTGGTCAGTCAGACAAGATGATCGTTTCAGTTCTCTTCCTATTGTGGTTCTTCATCCCCAAAAATAAACATACGCGTTAGCTAAAATGAAAGAGATTGTCATTCATAGCCATTCCTAAAGTGAATGGAGGAAATATATTCTACATGATTCTCCTTGTTTTCCAGGAAAGGCTGCTCTCTACCAGCTCTGTATTAAAGAGCTATTGTGACCGGTTGTGCTGTTTGTGACTCACGTGCCCCAGCGTATAAAGCGTGAGCTGCCTCTAGTGAACTGCATCCTCACTCTCAGATCTGTAGTAATATTCCCCCTTCCTGATGGCTTCTTGAGCTCTGGCTCCTCTTCCATAGAAGATCTGTTGTAAGCATTCTCTCCCACTATATACAATTAATATGCAGTGTTAAACTCTTTGGCTCCTTAACAGAGAATGCCTATGTCTACACTCCCGTAGCAGAGGCAGTGCTAAATAAACCACACTGTCTTTATCTTCAAAATGAATTATGAATTGCCCTGAATCATTAGTAACTGCATTGCATGTCCAAACGTGCATTGAGTTCTTTGAGAGTATTGTAATTGGATTAGCAAAATTCAGGCTTGATTAATTCATCACTGTAATCAGGTTACTAAACAATTCGCGATGCTCTTGATAACTTAACTCTGAGGGAATGATTAATGGCTTTTTATGAAGGATTAAAGAATAGCTAACCCTGCTTTGGGCAGGAGTTCAGACCAGATGACCTGCTAGGATCCCTTTGGACCTGAATTATTCTATGAATCTGTGAAAATTATTAACATACATTTCCAAATGTCATGGGCAGATCTTCACATGGTGTGGTTGAGAAGACTTTCATCAAAAACAATAAGCCCAGGTCATGTCACATCCTGAATTTTTATGCCTCTAATGATTTTTCTTTTTGGTTTTTTGTGTTTGTTTTTTTTTTTTAACTAGCAAATTTTAACTGTCATACTGATAAATATGCCTTTCATCTGGGGTCTTAAATTATGCTGTAACTATTAGTTGTGCCTCAGGATTCTTTGTAATATTATAAAGTACCATAGACTCCAGTTGTAAAATAAACAGTGGCACAGCTTGGAAAATAATCCAGGAGTCCTAAAGTTAAGCTCCAGCTATAATCAGTTAACTACGCTTTCTGAACAGCAACTTTTATACTGATTTTCTGTGCATCAGGATATGTATGCTGTTCACAGCATTTCATGTAAATAAGCATCTTTATTCAAAATTAGTATTATATGTATATTGATTTTAAAACAAAAAAAAGGTCTTTATGCCACAGATACAGCAACTATTCCAAATATGAAAATTATATAACTCTGTCATACACCATGACATTCAATATAGTGCTTCATGACATGCAGCATTGGCATACCTGAAAGCTTTGGGGAAAAATATGCAGAAGGGCAAAGACATACTTCTTACATTCTGCTTGTGCTAGTTTTGTATTTTCTGTCTCAAAATTGTCATTGCAGGCCTCTAAAGAACTTTGATGTTTGGAACACACAATATGTCACAAGAACAGCCTGAGGAAGAAGATTCAAAGACACAAAGGAAGGAGGATCATTTTCTGTTTGCCCTTTGTATTCATCAGCATCTTTGTCTTGTTCTGTCTGCCAGCAAGTGATGGGTGAAAGAGCATCAAGATGAAACAAAGCTTTTGTGAGGCCAGCTGTCATCCCAAACCAGTATCATCTCCTACAAATTACTATGAGTTTTAGATAACCTATTGAAATACCTTATTAGGAGCAGCTGAGGGATTCAAACTGCTTTTGTTGCCTTATAACTACTAACAGTTCAACCTTAATTTTTGACCCTTTGAGACTGAAAAAGCTAAAGTTTACTAACTGTGGGAAATGCAGTAGGGATTTCCTAGTCTGGTAATAATTTGTTGCCTTCGTTCTTAATGAAATGAACTTCAGCTGTTGCTGTCACCTTTGACTGACTCCACACTATGGCTGACTCTCAAACCAGATGCAGAGTTGCTTTTGTCCTTATCTGTTCCACAGCAGAGTGAAAACTATGGAGTTCATCCCACGTAATCTCAACATCCCTTTATCATAATGTTTGTTCCTGGTCATCTTTGAGTGGTTTTTTTGTTTGGTTTTGCTACAGACTATCTGAAACAATGTGAAGCCTCTGTTGCAGTCCAATAAATTTGTGTTTTTCAAGAAAGAGAACAAGGGCAGGTGTTATGTGTTTTGGGACTTGGTATAAAGATGCATGAGAGTGACTGAAGGCACAGAGCATGCTGGGAAAGTGTCGGAAAAAAAGTTCCAGGTGCTGAAGAATTTGGTGCAGGTAGCTTGGGGTGCAGCTGCAGTGCAAGCTGCAGGTTGAGCTCTGGGGGTCTGGAGCCCAAGGCAAGAGGCTGTGAACTGCCAACCCTTTGCACTTAAAAGGGCAGGGGAACCTGTAGCACCCACCAGGTGAACGGACACTCAGAGACACAGCAGGATCCGATGTCTCAGCTGGCAGATCCCATACTATCACACACAGAGACTGTGAGAGTATAAAAGCACAGGTAGCCCTTAGTTTAGGGTCCCTCCTCAGAGTCACCAGCATGTTATTTAGTTGTTGCACCGTGATAACATTACTAAAAGTAGCCAGAGGTCTTAGACTCTGCTATGGGAAGCTAGGGGATGATCCAGTAAGGAAAACTTGTCTCACTTTGTGAGTGAGGTGTATGTAGGAGCCAAGCAGGGCACCCATTGGCTCACTGGAACCACCTGCTGTGAAGGGGCCTTGGTCCCAGCAGTGAAAGGTGGAAGTGTGGCTGCCAGAGTGGTTCTGGAATGGTCAGACAGGAGAGTTTCCTTAATACCAGATGTGCATGGGGGGTCAAATGAGGTGTAATCTTACCCATACTGCATGTGGGAAATAGAGTCCAGAGTAAAATTGTCTTAGAGCGAGATGGTTGACTGACTGGTTTGTAAGCGTGGGAAATCAGGTGACCAGGACTCAGGAGCTCAGTCATGACTGAAAACCTAAGCTTGACAATAGACTGAAACCCCAATGAGATTTCCAAACTCAGTTGATCGTGTCTTGCAAATTTAAATGGGTAAATGTGCAGGAGGGAAATAGATAGTTTCTTCCACCTAATGTGGTGAGGTTCCTAAAAAATTCAGGCTCTTTTCTGAAGATGGTAGAGAAGAGAAAGAAATAGGACAGTTTCTTATTTCCATTTGCCAATACACTACATTATAAACTAGGAGAAGAAAATTAGGGAAGAGGAAGAAAAATTGACAGTACTTTTTTCTTCCCGTATAAAGCCTGAAGAATACTTTTCTGTCACACCTTATTATAGAAAAAGTTAAGCATAACGCTTTTTTTTTTATTCGTCCTTAAGAAAAAAACACAGCACAAACAATAAGGGAATTAAGGGAAACTTAGGCCTTAATAGCTTACTTAAGACACTGTATTATTCTTCAAATATCCATTTGCTATCTAAAAGAAAATCCAGTGTCACTAGTTTGCTAACAGAAACCATGCATTGTGTTTTTCTCACAGCATCTCTAAAAATACTGATGCTTTTATCAATTCCATTTCCAGTAAGTTCTTTATATACATTGTTGTGTCTTGCCACTTAGAAATCTTGGAGGAAAAAAAAGATACAATTTTGTTCATTTTCCTGTTCTGTTTTGTCTGGTTTTTAATAGTTAGTAAAGACTAACTATTTAGTAATAATAGAAAATGGTCTCACATTAAGAAACTCTGTTCAACAAAGATACTCTATTTCAACAATAATTACAGATCTTTCCCTATTATATGTTTCTTAGTTCTAAATATTGTTTCATAGTTCATATTTGCTGTCATTTAAGCCTTGAAAAGTTAACTTCTACATTTTTTGTACCATTAAAATGCTAATATAAGTCTTGTGGATTTTTTCTGTTCCATGAGGGGACGGGAAGGAAGAGGTAGAAATGTGGAAAATGTAATTTACATTGTACCTAGAAGTACGCATTTTTTAAAATGTTGTTTATTTTCCCTTCCTAGGGAATTAATTATGCCTGTTCCATTGAGAACACTCGTCAGCTTAAAGCTCTTTAAGTTTTACAGTCAAGTAATTAACAAGAGACTTGGAGGCTGTCATCTATGTTAACAGTTTTCTGATGAATGTTACTTAGTGTAAAATTACCTTACACCATTCCTATCCGCTTCACTGCTGCAGGAATGTATCCACTTTACAAAGACAGTAACATGGCTTGCTTTGTGAAGAACAGAACAGTATTTGTAATAATGTGGAAATTTTCTGTAACGGGTAAAATCACAGCAGCTGAGCTTCATCTTACCTGATGGATAGCATGTGGTGGTAAAAAGGCCTCTCTGAGGGCAACTCCCTGCTATAACTTATTTCCAACTCCTCTTCAGAAAGTAAGAGATAGTTTAAAAAGTGAATGTTGCTGCCTGAAGGGGGAAGGTGATGGAAACAGCTGGTCAAATGGTACACACCAGTTTCTCATTAAGGCCTCGTAAAGCAATTTCTGCTTTGTAGAAATAGTGGAACTCTGGGTAAGGTTTAGGTTTTTTTCTGGTGACTCCTCTGTGAGGACACAGTTGCTACCGGTGTAGAAGGGAGGAAGATGTAATATGAATACATCTCTGAGTCAGCTCACTTATATGAGCATTGTCACAACTTATTTCTGGTAAGTGAATTTCATTCCTATTTATTTCACTGTCTGAGAGATAAGTCCTTTGGTGAAGGCAGCAGAGAGAGGCAACTGGAAAAAAAGAAAATCAAATACCTCAAAGCATCAGTTCAGTATGTAAATCCCCTTTTCTTTCCCTAGCAAAAGACCTTATACTGTCCATGTTGTGTACATGTGAATAAAAATGGAGGTCACCTCTACCAAAAGTGCTAGCTGTTATGTTAGCATGTATAAGCAGATGCTTGACTCTGTTGTGTATGTTCAGAGGAGGTATTTGGGTCTGAATCCAAACTGTTTCTTGAAATGAATGTATTGATATGTAGTTTACTGACCTGTTTACTGTAAAGTGTGAACTTAGATAGATGAGCTTAGTTTCATCCCTAGTTGTACCATTATTTGTGAAGGCAGAGTAAGTCCTAGGGGGACAGCGGCTGTTGACTTATGCCAAGGGCATGTAAAGCACTTCAGCTATTGTTCTGTAATCTGTGTGACCAAAATACTGTATCGATGGAATCTGAGCACTTTGGGAAATGGCACAGCTGGTGTTTAAATTAGTAAGAATATGGAGGCACTTTCACAAAAGATATATTTGGCCTTGGCACTTTGGAATGGTATTTAAGCCAAGCTTATTTGCTTTTTCATGCTACTACTTTCTCTGTCTTCCCTGCCTGTGCCAGAAACATTGTTCAGATCCCAAATTTGCCATTTGTGCCCATCCTCTGACTGTATAATTTACCTCAACAGTATAATTAAAATCACTACCTAGATTACAGCTGAATTAAGTTCTTACCCAAGGCTCTTTTGGCCAAGTTTGGTCTTTTTACCTTTCCTGAGTCACCTCAAAAAGAATCTCTCCCATTTTGGTTTAGGCATTCGATTTGAGTTCACACACTTTACCTGCAGGGTTTTTTTAAGATTTTTTTTTTTTCTTAAGGCAAGAAGGACTTCTCCACTGCTCTTTAATAAGCCACAGTCACCCAAATGAGCCAGTTTGGTACTGCTTTCAATCCCAAGTTAGTTGTCTTATCTGGACTTGGTCTTACAACTTGGCATAGGCAGTTAGCACAATACTGGGAACATGCTTTGGAGTTCAAGCCAGTACTCTTTTGGTCTAGCTCTTCTGATTTATCATGTGGTGGTCACAGTTCCCTAAAGACATGGAGAAGAAGCATTCACTGATGCTTTTATACAGTGTGTGAAAAAGTTACCTTTTTTCCTAAAAGGTATCTGAAAAATATCAAGTATCAAATACCTGTTCTCAGAGCTGTTCAACTAGTGCAATACATGAGCTTATTTTGGTTATGAGAAATGTTGACTAAAAATTCAATTCTATTTTGCTGTAACCTGTCCTTAGAAAACTCTTTGCTCAAAGCTCTTCCTATATCTTCAGGTTTATATATGAAATTTTCAAAACAAAGAAATTTGCCAGCAGAGTTCCAGTTGGATTAAGAACAGAGTTAAGCTAAGTTAATGTGCAGTGCGGTTAATTTTATTTGGTGGTACCTTGAATGTAACACCTACTATCTTTTGAGAATGAAAAGCCTGTTCTGACTGGCACTTTCAAATACCATTTTCAAAAATAAATTGTAGTTTTGCCTATATTTCTTCAATCTCTTATTTTTCTTTTGTTAACAGATCTTTGTCTTTTTTTTTTTTTACTGCTCAGTACAGAAAAAAGAAGTTACAATTACATGTCTATCAGGTTTATATTATAATGATTTTTCTATTTAATCAATGCAATTTTGCTTTTGATAACAATGCTGAGCTTTTGATTGCTTTTTGATAAAGCTTACTGGAAATCAGTATTCTTCATTACTTGCCCAGCAGAAGAGGGGGAAATAAATACTGTATAAAGAAAGGTAGCTCTCACAGTCACTGCCAAGAGATCTCTGGGGAAAATTTTCTTTGAGTAGCACCCACAGCCTAGAAAATAAGTAGTCCTAACTAACATTTAAGTAAGCACGTTGTGCTACAGTGAAAGTGAGACTTTTGTTCTCACTTTTACCTCTTTTTTGCATCTAATTCAGCACTGTTTAAACAACTACCTAATTTTAAGTGCATGAACAGCCTAATTGATTTTTCATGCTGAAGTGCCTTAAACTGTAGGGCAATGAGCTTAGCCTTTTATTCCTTTTGAGAAAAGGAACATTGGTGTTTGGGTCAGCAAAAGAATTATATTTATCTTCTAAGGAATTGGGGGCATTTTTCCAAGAGAATATTCATAAGAATTGCATTTGTTGCCTTGAAGTGAAAGTTGTTACCAGAGAGTCATTTTTTGTGTTAGAAATGGTAATATTTTATGGAAGTGATTAAAGAATGATTGTTAACATGAATTTAATTTTTTTAAAAATTTTCCTTTTCACCAAGCAAACTTAATGTTATTGTGACATCTTTTAGCTGCTGTGCTTCAGTCTCCTTTTAATGCAAGAGTTGTGCCAGTTACACGCTATCTTTTGATTTCTGATGGGAATAGTGTTCATCAAGTGTCAGAGAAAGATGTTTTGAATGTTAGGTTTCTTTCTTGTTTGTTTTTGTTGTTTTGTTTTGTTTCTTTTTTGTCTTTGAGAATTGTTGATCCCTTGGATGATTCCTTGAAAAGTGAGACTTTCAGGACAGCAAAAATAGTGAGGTTATTTGAAGTCAATATGATTATCACAGCATGTAGATCATTGCATTTGTGCAGGAGAGACAGTGTCAGGACAAGGCACTCATTTATACTTCTGTGAACTATATTGTTTTGTTTTTGATGATAAATTATTGGCTGCATATAGAATATGTTTTCTTTATCATTGTGTGAATTAATGTATATCACATATAACTAACCCTAAAGCACTGGGGACCCCCTCCCCCCCCAATTATTTGTTGTCTTTCAGGAATAACTCCTGTCAGTGATAGTTAAAGTTTGAGAACAACCTTAGTATTTTTGAATTTAAATAGGGAGGGTTGTGTTATATTCCTACAGAATATCCACATATGTGTTCTAGGGAATTCTTGAATATGGTGTTGACTTGTGCAGTACAGGAAGCAGCTCTAGAAAAATCACTGTTGTAGTGGCTGGAGCTAAATATTAGAGAGATATAATGAACATTATATTTTAGATATAATGAACATTTCAAAATTTACTTCCTGTCTTTTTATTCCTATCTATTCCTTCCAGCATCCTAGAAAACCAAAATGTCACAGTTTGGGATGAAATAAACGTATGTAAATTACTTGTTTCCTCCCTTTAGTTTACTTGCTGTTTTACTGGCCTTTCAAATAAGGAGATGTATTTGTATGTTAGACTGTTTATTTCCTGGAGGGACCAAACTATATAGCATGTGAGAGTTAGCAGGAGTTAGGAGGTTGTTTAACCTACTGCTTGTATTTGCTGGTGATTCAGATGTTTGTATTCTTCATACAAAATTAATGATGCTTTTTGCTAAATTGCCTCTCCAAACTAAATAATGATAGAGAAATGAGCAACTTTCTTCTCCTAATTTGATGGTAGCATAGTCAAATACATTAGTCCTCAAATCAGTTGTTCAGACATTTGAAAAGACAGCTTCATTAGCAGTACAAGGATTATATAAATAATCATGCAGAAAGCATTTTCTTGCTTTTCTATCTAAGGAATTTCTTTGTATCTCTTTGGTTTTATGGTGTAGAATTGCAGAATCACTCAGGTCAGAAGATATCTGAGGAGGTACCTAGTCCGAGGTCCTGCTCAAAGCAGAGTCAGCCTTAAATTCAGAACATGCTGTCCAGGGCTGAAAAGCCTCTGAGGATGGAGATTCCATAGCCACTCTGGATTTTGATGCTTCATTGCCCTCATCATGAAACCCTTCCCCCGGGCCCCTTTATCCAGCTGAAAGACACAGGCGTGTCTTTCAACCTTCCACTGTGCACCACCATCAATAACCTGACTCTGTTTTCTCAGTAGCCTCCTGGTACTACTGGGGCTCGGCCATTAAGTCCCTTGGAGCCCTCTTTCTTCAAGGCTGAACAAATCCTGTTTTGTCAAATCCTGTTTTCTGCAGCCCCTGACCATCTTGATTGCCTTCCAGTGCATTCGCTCAAGTTTACCTCAGCCTTTCTTGCTATAGCCAAATAGCCTATCAACCTTCATTTATTCGAGTCCTGTGCTGACTCATCCTTAGCTAAACATCCACAGAGACACCTGAATCCTTGTCTGTAGATCTCCTAACCAGGCACTCTAGGCCTAATAGTACTGGTGGAATGGGTCGGTCTGTCACAGATGCAGGACTTTGCTTTACCTTTGTTGAATTTTGTGAGGTTCTTCATGCTATATTTATCTACGTAACAATAATGTATTGTTTAATTAATTTGTACTTTGTGCTACAGTGTGTCTTGCAACCTATTTTCACCAAAAAAACCATGGAAAGGTATACCAGGAAAAGTCTCAGGAAGTCATCCAATTTTTCTCTGTGCTTGGGACAGGGTTGCAATGCTATTGTGTGATGATGCTGAGACATACCACATATATATTTTCTTTAAATTTAATACAGTGTTATGCATTAACTGTAAAAGATTTTTTTTTTTCAGTACTGTGTATTAAGTATTATCACTCCGAGGAGAGAGAAAAATGTCTTGGTTGATAAGACATTCACTTGCAAATTAAGAGACTTGTACCTTGTCACAGGTTCCTTTATCTACCTTTAACAAAGATTCTGCTTGTATTTCTCAATTTCATTTTTTTTTCTTCCCATCAAGTTGTCAAGGTATGACATTCCTTCTGTCACCTCTAGTGAACAAGTAGTAGAACTATGGCCTCTTCTTGCTTTAAAACTAAGCAGAGTATTGAGCCTTGATTCCCAATGTAATGTTTATGTTCTTCAATGGCTTCCAAGTATGGGGCTTGAGGTATAGGGTAATACAGAAAAATAAATTATGGCATTAACTGAGATGAAAAAACACACCTTTATGCAAGTCAAGGTTATTCAAATATAGAAAACCAACAGAAAAATGAGCAGTTTCTAGTTGGCACTGTGGGACACTTAGGTAACATTTGGAGAATGTGATTGTCACTGGCAATAAAAACTTCACTTTTTGTACAGTTCTTAAGTCATTCATGCTGAGTACCATTTTTAGCATCTTCTACAAATTACAGTTATTCTCAAATTTCCACTTGACCTCAGCAGTCATTAGCATAACCTCTTGTTTTTTTGGGTTTTTTTTACTTTTTCTGTTCCATTCAGAGAATGTCAGAGATGCTTTTTTTATAGCTACAGTGATCAATATCTCTTGAAGTGTTAGATTTGTTTACAGAAACATGTGCCTAGGTTTCCTTGCACGTTTGGAAATCTTTGTACTACTGTGTTTAACCACTCTTGTTTGCCTTCTGTCTCTTCTGTCTTTATTGGAGACTGTACAGACACGGTACAAGGCACTTGTGATGGACTCTGTCCTATTGTTAGACTTAAAGTAGCTGATCTGCCTTGCATAACATGGTCAGTGAGTCTTAATTTAGTTTTTTACTTTATAGTGGTGGCAAAAGTTATAACAATAGCCATTCAGGAATAGGTTAGATCATGCAGAACTTTGTCCGAGTGTTAGCCTGCCTTGAACTCTAGGAATGGCCTATTTAGCTGGGAGTTCCTCTGTTGAAGAGGAGCAGAATATTTTGAAAGGAAGATCCATCTGCATATGTTTGCTGTCATTCAAAAGAATGGGGAAAAAAAAGGAGAGGGGGAGTGAGGGAAAACTACTGATTGGATAGACAGAAGGATCTAAGGCTTCCACGTAAGTGGCCAAATCATCCTGGAGGCACTGATGTTTGCAGAACTACTCACTGCTAACGTAGGACTCTCTGAAGATGGAACAGTCCCTTACTCACAAAATGAGTGCTATTCTTTTTGAAAGAGAAAATCCTACCTGCGATGACTATAGTGCTTGGGTTTCTTACTGTATCCTGATTTCTGACTATTTTCTCCTATTTGATCTAAAGTGGTTTTGGTTTTTTTATCATTTTAGAGGGCACTTTTTAAACCCACTCAGGAGGAGAAGAGATGCTTTCAAATGGACTTGTAAAGGATTATGGTTTGAATCAAATTTGAGGTCAGGAGTTAATTCAGAATCCTTAGACACAGCTCACAATAACTATCACTTACCTGTAAGTCTGTATGTCTAAATTGACTTTGGTTTACTGGATAGTCTTTTTCTGAGAGCTTTAAAATGTTGAGTAAGTGAGGAGGATGTGTTATTCGCTCTACCAACAATGTATTGACTCAGCAGTATTTTCCTATTTACACAGTGGGCAATTTCAGTTCATTATCCATAACAAGCTTGTGTTTATGTTCTTCCTGGTTACATATTTTTGTACATATAGGCATTTACAAATTAAAAGCTATATTTTTGACAGATTGGAAAATGTGTGTAATTTCTTAGCACTTTTCCCCCATTCCTTCTCCTTTGACTCTGCAGATTATTTTTTTTTTAAAGCAAGTAGTCCTATTTGTGTTGAAACGGGAAACAAATAGCAATTTATATTACAGGAATAAACAAAATATAATTGATTTCATTAAGTGGGACTTTGTGAAGGGAGAAATCTATATCTCTATTCCATTCCAGTGGATGAGAATTCCAGCTCTGGGAATGTAAAGCTAAAAATACCAATACTGGGTACACTTTTTTCTTTATTCCACAATTCCCCACCCTCCATATTCCAGAGATTGTCTTGCTTATAGGACACTTCAATTATTGTTTATATCCTTGTATGCATGTTGTATTTAATTGACCTTATGCTTTGAACCAATTTTTGGCTTGTAGAAGCTTTCTGAGACAAAATTGCCAAAGTGTCACTGTTACTAAAAAAGGCCAAGAGCAACCAAATGACTCAAAGCCAAGCTTGCCTTTTAAAGTCCAACAAAGTACTTTGTGTCAAAGGTAAAACCAGCTGATGCACTCTCTTCTGTTAGTAGTCACTGTTTTTCTTTAGATGGAAATAGGAGTGATTGATTAACATACTGTTTCCCTGTTGAGGCGAGAAAGGAATGGCATCTGTTAACATCAGAACCTTAAAATTATGGTGCTTAGTACTTTTGATGCATGTGAAAGTATAGGGAGAATTTTACAAGGTACCTTAATAAAGAGCATGCAAAAATCTGCAAGCAAAGTTTATAGACAATCCTATAGGGTTTGATTTTTTTAAAAATTACTCCTTAGTCCAGAAATATAAAAATACAAGGCTGTAAAGAATAGCATCTGAAGTCCCTAAATTTTTGTGATTTCAAAATATCATGCAGAGTAAAAGAATGGTTGTTGTTAGAAGCTGCCTCTGGAGGTTGTCTAGTCCAACACCCTGCTCATAGCAGGACCAGTTAGAGTTGATTTCTCAGGTGCATGTCCCATTGTGTTTTGAATATGACCAAGGACAGAGACTCCATTACTTCTCTGGGCAACTTCTTCCCAGAGATGTCAACCACCCTCACAGGGAATAAGTGATTTCTTAAGTTTGAATGAGGTTTTCTATATTTCAATTTGTGCAGATTGCTTTCGGTCCTTCCTCTGGATATCGCCGAGGAGAGTCTGGCTCCATTCTTTCACTGCCCAAAGCCATATATATATATGTATATATAGAGAGAGATACACACATCCAGAAGATGGCCCTGAGTCTTCTCTAGAAGTTCTTTACTGAACACTCTTCTGTATCTCTCAATGTCTCTCTTGTACTGGGGAGTGCAGAACTGGTGGACCCAGCACTCCAGCTGTGGCTTCGCCAGTGCTGAGCAGAGGGGAAGACTCTTACTTCTCTTGACCTGCTGGCAGTGTTGTACATGATGCAGCCCAGAATCCTTTGCTTCAAGGGCACATTGTGGCTCACGTTTATCTTCTTGTCCACTGGGACTCCCAAGTCTTTCTCCTTGGATTCTCATGCTTTTCATGCACCCTTTGTATACACTGGTCTTGCACAGCCGTGCATTTCTGGATCGGGCAGAGAACAGCATTGCAGTTAAGAGGCCCAAATCCAGACAGGCACTGGAGTATTCAACCCTGCAGGATGTACTTGACAATTAGCATGATTGAATCCTTACAAAAGGTCTGGCTTACTGAACAAAAATACCTCAATACTTCAATGCCTGCTACCTCAACTGGTAGCAGTTGCTGCCTGATTTTCTTTTTATGATCTGTTCTGGTTTCTTTGTTGAGAAAATTTCTGTATTTATGCTTAAAGTATGCTAGGGGTACTCCTTATGACAATAGAGAGGTTGAGGGCAGACTGATTTTTTTTCTTTTTTTTTTTTTTTTTCTACCAAAGCATGTAAGTATTTCTTGATTCTTTTTGAACTGGGAGATGATCAACTTTAGGTTAATTGAATCTTTTAAAAATCTTCCAAATATATTCCTGTCAAATATGTATATCTACTTCTACTTCCACTTTGTCATAGTTCTAACTTGGCTGTTGTCATTACAAATAGTGAGCTTGGAAAAAGCTAATATAGAGTTTTACCCAATTTATTACTATTTTACAATTGTGAAAAGCTCAAATTTTATTTGCATAGATCTTGATTTATAGATCTATTTGGAGTTTTCTATACAAAATGGGAAATTTTGTTATTTGATGTGACTTGTGAACTGAGAGGGTTTGTGAAGGAAAACTGTTGAGAAGAAAATACTCCAGAACAAGAAAATCCATTAACATTGAAAGGGGGAAATAATTATAGAAATTCCTTCCATAGAAGTCACAGTTATTTTCACTGCTCTTTATAATGGAAGTACCTCTTTTTGCTTGGGTATATATTACTTCTTCTCCTGCAGGAAAGGTTTTCACTCAAAAGGAAAAAATAAGAAGGAATTTTTTTTTCCTTGGTTTTATGTTGAAACTTGGTTACAACACTGGAGACAATTGTTTCTGATTTTTCCCTGATTTTGTTAATTGCTTTGATTTTTATAAAACATTATTTTAATATTTGATTTTTTTAAACATCTTGTTATTGCATAATCCTAAATTGCATCTAAATTCTCCCTACAAAATATCTATAAGTTTCACACTAATAATATGCCCTTTATATACACTAAGCTGAAGATTTTACAGGAAAGGCAATAGAATGTCAAAACTTTCAAGCATCAGTAAGAGTTTGGGGAAGTTATTATTTTGCAGAATGCAGTTGTTCTCAGGATTGCATCTTTGAAAGAGTAATTGACCTAAACGATTTCTTCTGTACTTTTCCTCAAATGATCTTCTGCACAACTTAAGTTAACATTGAGACTTAAATACACTTAATGTGAACTTAGAGTATTTTTTACTCAGTCATAGTAAGTTCTTTTTAAGTCTAGCTGAATTTTGCTTTGGGTTTCTCAAACCCTTCATGTCACAAGGTATTGGGGAATATATTGTGGCGTGGTTGTGACTGTGCAAGATGTGTAAGTGTTCCCACTCTTACCCTTGCAGAAACAGTGTTAAACTCTGTGAAGAAGACTGAGAAGACATTGTTTTCTCAAAGGCAAATGCTTTCTGTGTTTAAGCTATATTTCATTTAGAAGTTTGCTTGTGTTTTAGTTCTTGAATCCTAGGGATAACATGTTCAGTGTCTGAGTCCGTTAAAAAAAAAAAAGGAAAGAAATTTCCTTTTCTGCATTACTGTAAATAAACCTTCCTTCATCTTTCACTGCTTTAATGTTATTTCTGAGACCAGTTTTGGCATTTTACCAGAATTTTTTGTGGAGTTCAGTCATCTGACCTTCATTCTTTTAGGTCAGCATGTGTATACATGATTGTGGCAGTGATTGTAACTTCTGAAGCTTAAAATTATTGGGAATTGGGCAATCAGATTGAATGTTCTAATCTGAAATTTCAATAAAGCTTCACACACTATGCTGCCTTACGTTTTTTAGTGTTCTCTCATTGTAGCTGATGAGGGAAAAAAAGAATGTATGTTCTTATTCACATGGCACTAATTGGAATTCAAGCATATGGTGTCAAAAAGGTAACATCTTGTCGAAAGTTCAGGTTTACTTACTAATGTAAATGAAAATACTGATAAGAAAAGAGACTATAAAACTAGAACTTTATAAATTATCTCATTATACATAGTGTATCTGAAAACATGGCACAGATAAAAGATTGCTTCTGATATGATATTTTACAAGACTATTTTGAACTTTGATGGTATATTTAGTGTTTTAGTAAATTACATTTTCATTAGTATAGTACAGATAACAGTGAAAGTACATCTTACTATCTTGATCATAAATCAAGAAAACTGTGATTAAAGGGAAGTGCTTAAGAATTTACATGGAACTATTTACTTTTTGAATATTTTATGGTTCATATTTGACTAGCTATTAGACTGTATTACTGTAATTGTAAATAAGAAGTGGTTGGAAGATATCGTCTGTCTGCATAAACATACAGCTTTAATTAAAAGAAGAAAATAGGTGTGTTTTTAATATGGGGCTACTGCTTTCTAGGGTTAGCCTTATTTTTTTTCGAAAACACTTGCTACTCTTTGTATTTTTCCACTTAATTTTTGTTATTTGTATAGCTGTGACTGGATATCTCACACACTGGGACTGCGCAACTTGATGAATTTTTCCATTTCCCATTTTACTCTATGTTTATGGTGCTATTCTCAACCTCCATTAGGCTAGTCTGACAAACCACTCTTTCTCCTAAAGAGCCAGTATATAGCTTTAACTTGGGCCATAAATATATACACAACTGTGCAGGTTTTAGTTTAAGCCTTCATAAAGCATGATCACTGCTGCAGGAGGAGGTAAGACTTGAAAAATATAGGTGGGGGTAGGGAAACGAAAAAGGTGTTGGTGAGACTGAAAAGAAGAACTGAGGGATGGAAAGCAGGGTATTTAATGTTTTAGCTGCTTACCTGTTTTATTTCTTTAATTGATGTCTTGAGGGCATGGTGACAATATAGTATATCAATGGTTTTGTGTAGGAAGCAGTTCTTCTTCCATGTTATTTTATGATTTTGTATAGCCTGTAGATTTAACAGACTGTTAAGTCTGAGGATAAGGAAGATACTGTAGGTAAATGAGACACAGGTACAAAATGAGGGCTGTCACAAATGTGTTGACGATCATAATTGTGGAAATAAAGGGAAGTCACCATGACTTCAACAGTTAAATGACAAACATATTAAAACATACCATTTTCAATATCACCTTTTCATATTTTGCTTGTGCAAAATATTATGCATTTTAGTTTGCTGTATTAGCTGCAGGATATTCCTCAAAGATCTCCTTGTATAGGTCATGAAAGACTGAAAGTGATGAATGAGATAGATGGAGAATGAAAGGTTAAGGTGACAAAGCAATGAACATAGATCTTGGCTCAGCATCATGTTGATGCAGATGCTTATTTTGAAAGCAAGTAGGACTTAAAAATGATTGCAGGTGAATAATTTTTGTAATATATTTTACTTGTCAAGTGGGATTTTTTGCCATTTCAGTAGTTTTGGGGATGTTTTTTGCATAATTCAATAAAGCATTAGGTGATGGTTTTAATCCTAATTGCCAAAATACAGAAGCACCATGTAGTAATTTTAAGATAATCTTTTTTATATTTGTTTGAATTTATCTCATCTAATAATGTGAACAATAGAAGATATGAAACATCAGTCGTGCCTATATTATTGTAGAACTGAATGTGAAGTTCTGGGTGTTCAGTGTTAGCAGATTGTTTGAATGTATCATTAGATAGTAATAAGATCTGCAGCTTTCAAAGTGCAACTGATATGTTCTTCCTAACAGGCTAACAGAGTGTTGTAATGATTCATATAGGAAAGAATAAACCTACATTTTAATATTCAAAAAATTCTAATTTAGAAGAGCTTGCACAAGTTGTCAAAACCTCCACAATGAAGAGTTAACAGTTCCTACTCATCTGCAATGAAGTCTATTCTAAAGACTTCATTAAAGAAGGAAGCTACAGATGGCAAATTATGGTAGCTGTGAAATAAGTTTCCTCAGGGGCACTTGGAAACCTTGTGGTTTTCATTTTTTTATCAGGGAAAGTGATGGTCAGTGTCAACAAAATGCAGTTTGATACTTTTTTTGCCTTTCTCTGCAATTTCCCTCGTTTGCTTATGGGATTTTTTGGGGTGTGGGCTGTTTGTTTTTTGATGTATGGGGTTTTTTTTTCCTTTTCAACTGCTATGTCAAATAAAAGTGGATACCTTCCTTGATAGAACTATTATCATTGTAGAGCTATTGATGTTTCAAAGGAAAATGTTTTTCCAAATGATTTACTGAAGCTCATCAGGAGCAGATAAAAGAGATCTAGAGCAAAAGGAAAAAGGTTGTATGTTAGAGCCCTGTATTTCTATTAGATAAGAAGGCAAGGATTTGACATTTATTCTTTCTGGAATTGGAGTAGTTTCTTTCCCAACAATTTCTTATTTTACCTGGACAGAAATTGTGGTATGCTAAATTAGAATTATCGCTTCCTAGTGTAGTAGTTAGTCAACAGGATAGTGTACTTGAGTAGGGTATTCATTTAAATCTCTAAGGACTTTATTGAGACCTTAATATATGTATCACACTGTCTCTGTATATAATGCCAAAAGGCTTTTAAAGTGGATTGTTATTAGTTTTATGTGAAAAGGATCACTGGATTGCAGATCTGCTACTCTGGAACAGGTTTTTCTGCTGCTGTGGAGTTACCATCGGGAGTACAACAGCCAGCGGTAGAAGCTCTTGGGGTTTGTGTAAGGCTTCTGCTTGGGAATACCAATAGGTCTTGGGTGCAGTCCTCCATATTCATAGTTTAGAATATTTGACTGATTTTGTGATTCATGTTGCTTCTCTAGTTTACTCAGTTCTTTCCACTTTGAGCCCTTTTGAGGACATTATGCTGCATACTGAAAGTATTTGAAAAGGGATGAAAAGAGACCGTTTGTAGTTACCAGTTGCTGCTCAAATATTTCCTACTGTAGATTACGAAAGGGAAACTTGTGGATTATGTTTGCAACTTAAAAGTAGCGGGAATCTGAAGAGAAGTAGGAAAGCAAAGATTGATTACACCAATGCATAGAGAGAAACCCTTATATCTTCAGGGTGTGATGTGATTTTTGGTGACTAACATAAATAGCTCGAAGTCAACAGGACCTTGTTAGAAACACTGTGCTTAAATGAAGTCTTTTAATTCATGGAAGGCTAAACTCAATGTTGTATCAGAAATGAAAATGTGTTTTAGATCTCTCCATCTCATGCATTGAAGTTGAGGTATTTACTCTGATATTAATGGAGAGAGGAAACTGCTAAGTATGTGGAGAATAATAATAACTTTAAAAAAAGAGGAAAATTACATTGAGTTTATACTTGCATAGACAATTTTGTAAGGAAGAAGAAATGAAATAACAGGAAGGAATGAAATAATGTAGTACAAGTCCACATGAGTGAAACTGACAATTTTCGGTAAATTCAGTGCCCATTTACCCTTAATACTTATTTGCAAGTATTGTTGCCATGATTTTTTGTCACAGTTTATAACTGAAACAAGTAAAATTTTGAAGAGAACCTAGAGGCTATTATGCAATTTAAAATATTTTGTTAAATACTGTGATATTAGTTGTAATGTAAATAATAAGTGAGAGATTGCTGTAGGTTGTTTGGATCTACAATCCATCATTGTCTTCAAAAGTCTTAAATTGTGGAAAATATTTATAAATTTCAGTTATAATTGATTAATTAGTAGCAATTTTATTTCAGATTTCCCCAGGGAATAGATTAACTGTCTATAGTTTCCTCTTAAATTGCTTAAAATTTCTCACTGCCCAAAAATGGTGTGAATTTTAAGGTCAGCTGGCAAATTACTGAGAGAAGGAGTCTGGTAGTTTTTTTAGATGATCTGTCAGAAGAAAGAACCAAGCATCATGTGGCACTGGCTCTTTGTGCAATTCTCAGAGCAGCCATAGAGCCTAAATTTACCATCTGACAAACTTGTCCACGTGAGTCGTGTAAGGCATTTTCCATGGGAGAAACTAAGCTTAAGATTTCACTTTAGTTCACTAATACTAGTTAGTATTTTCACATTTAGGATTGTAGCATAAACTTACCAAAGAACAAATCTCCAGTCTAAATGAGACTGAAGTCTGAGTTGAGGCAATGCTTCTCTGACCAAGAATTGCTTTAGGCTGACCTGTCTAGTCATGCCAGTTCCTTTTATTGGCATGTTGAAGGTACAGTCATTTATGATTTTGGTATTTCCTAACCTCTTTACTTTTCAAACAAAGCACACTAACACTTGTATAGAAAACTTTCCATGTTTGATTTTTATATAAATACCAATTGTATTTTTTGCAGAAGTGACTATATGGGTATATGTGCAAAATCCATAAGGTCTTGCAATACATGCATGTATGTTAAAAAAAAAATACCATTCAAAGGAGTGCATTAGTGTGATACAAAGTTGCATTAGCAAAAATTATATCTGTTCATTCTTATTGTCATTTTGCAGATTTCTATTTAGCAACAAGTAAGCCATCATATTAATTCTGTCATGTAAATATATATGAGTCATTTGGGAGTTTGTCGACTCAGGGGAATGACCTTGCTTTTTTCCACTGTTGTGTTTTTAATATAAATGTTGTTGACACAATAACAACAGTGATGGATGTTCTTTCCTAAAAGGTATTCTTTACTAAAAGAGAGGATCCCTTAACAGGTGAGTAACCCTGAAGTTCTTCTTACAAC
Organism: Manacus candei; assembly: GCF_025592945.1. NCBI lineage: Eukaryota > Metazoa > Chordata > Aves > Passeriformes > Pipridae > Manacus > Manacus candei. The sequence continues at coordinate 36,747,314 of NW_026138076.1, read as the reverse complement.
CTCATCAGACATCTGTCTGTGGAGCTTAGGAAACAGCTTGAGCTGCTGTTGTTAACCCCATGGTAGAAACTTGTCAGTGTTCATAGTTTGGGTTGGGATTTTTTTTTGAGTGAGTGGGGGAGGGGTTTTCTTGGGGGGGATTGGTTTTTTTGGAGTGGGGGAGCTTTTGTTTATTTGGTTGGTTTTGTTGCTGTTGTTGTTGGGGTTTTTTCCCTTAATAATAGTTACTTAAAAAAAAAAGTACTCTCATCAGGAATGGATAATGTTCCATTACATGGTTTTTGAGAGGTGACTAATTTTCCTGTTCTGTCTGTAGAAAATTCAAGAAGGATAATGGATTCACTGCTTAGTCTAGGTTAGCTCACCATAGGTACCTCATAGAGCAGATTTCAGTATTACTGATGTTTATATGAAACTAGCATTTTATTGGTATGTTAAATGAGTCCAGAAACAGTAGCTTTTAATATTTTTAAGGTTGTTGTTGAAGAAATGAAGTGGAATACAGCAAGTGAAAATTATTCAAAGTTTTTCATAAGCAATTTCGGAAAGGTGGGCTGACTTTCAAATTGCAACGGAATGAAAATCTTAGTATTTCCTCTTTCACACTGAATATTTTTTGATAACTAATTACATACAAAGTATCTTTTCAGTTATATCTAGCTATCTTAGTCAAAATCTTTTTAAAGTTCCCCTCAAGTTACATGGCACTGAATGAAGACCTAAGCAGTTGTGAAATTTGAGGACATCGGAAAATTTTGCTTCTATTTAGCCAACAGGTCTAATCCATCTCTTTGCTTTGGTGGATCATCTTTCTAGTGATGACTCACCCCAAAATTCCATTTAAAAGCCTCTGAGGAATCTCACATTCTTTTGCTCTTAGTATGTTTCAACTTTTGCAACTGTGAAAAACAATAAAATGAACCTAGAGGAAGCTGATTGAATGAACCAGAAGGGAGCAATAGAGGTCTCTTTCCACCTATTCTCTGTGTATGCTGAGACTGGAGTTGAACACATGGTCCAATTTACTAGTCTTTTCTGCTGCTTCTGTTCTGTCACCTCATTATTTAGTGGTTGGGAGTTAGAAATTACTACACTCTGTATGAAGGCAAAGATGTCCTTCCCAGTAGCATGAGAAGAAATTGTATTGCTGAGACATAAAGTTAGGGTCACAGCTTAAATATGTGTCCGTTTTTCACTTCAAAAGTCCAGCTTGCAAAGCCATTGGAATGATATTAGAATGATAGATGAAAACAACAGTTATGTAGAGACAGTTGGAATTTTTATTAAAATGTCTTAAATCTTTACTTAACAAACTTATTGTACCGTGCTTTAATTAAACACAGTAAGCTTCTGCTCTTCCTGTCAGCATTCAATGCATTTCCAACTAATTTAAGGAAGTTGGAGATACCTACAATGTAGGTTTTTCAGGTATGCAGGTTTTTTGCCTTCTTTATATTCCTTCTTTTGCCCCCTAGTTACTTTTGATCTGAAGCTGTGTGCTCTTCAACTGCCAGGTTGCTTTTTCTCTCCAGTGAAAGCCCTTGTTATGCTTGGAAGTCTACAGGGTGATGCTGCTCTTCTGATCTTTGGCACTGTGTGGGTGTAACACTGGCAGGGAAAAAAATTCAATGTTGTTTCCATAGCAGGCACGTGACACCTAGAACTGAATCAGATTTTTAAACTGATTAGTTTCTTTTCAGAGATAATTCATCTAAAAAATTGCTTTATTTGTGTGAATCTAATTTCATCAATTTTCAGTAGGAAAAAATTTCAAATGAGTCTTGAAGGTGTATTTAGAGAAAAAAGATAGATAATTTCCTTTGATAAAACCTTTCATATTGTAATGCTGGTACATGTAGAATATCCAAACTGAAATGCAATTAAGTTGTTTTAGTAAAAACTTTAGAATGAAATGGATAGTAAATATACAGAAGGGACAGCAGTTTTACAGACTGAAATATAACCTATATTCATGTTTCAGTAGTCAAAAAAGCCCCAAATATTTTCAAAATAGTATTTAATGGGAATTTTTTTACTGATGTTTGAGTCAAAAACAAATAAAGCACGAAAGCATTGGGATATCCTAGAAAAGCTGCTTGTTGGATTCTTGTTTCAGTCTTTCCACTGATGGGTAGGAATAGGAGCTCATCTTATAATAAATAGAGGGGATTGGTCTGCCACTGTGATTATTAGCCTATCCCAGTTTTAAAGGTTTTGCAAATTATTTTATGGTAATACCTATGATATTTTAGATGCGTCCATGGATGCAAAACTAACACTATCTTTCCAAATGTACAGTCCGAAAAGCTACATTTTAATTTTCTTTTTAAACCCATTACGATGATCTGTCAGTTCATGCTTCTCTTAAATGTAAATTGGTGTGTGAATGAAAGCCTTGGCTTCTGTTAACCTCCATCTTTAAAGAAAAAAAAAATCATATGGAAAACTCCCAGCTTTGGAGCTTGAAGAAACACCATCAAATAGAATTATCTGTTGCTGGAAAATTGGAAATATGGCAGCAGCATCCAACTTCTAGTAGGCAGACACCTGTTCATTCACACATATATTATCATAACTCTTGAAGAATGCTGGTCCTCTTAGAAAATCTAGATATACAGTGTGTTCTCTTTTTTTAAAACCAGCCTAAAATTAGTGGTTATATACCGTTCAAGGAACTTTTTGAGTTTTTAATAGCATGACCTGTTTACCTATCCTCACTTTGCATCCAGTGAAAATGGGATGATTCATTCCTTTTAAAAAAATAAATGAAAAATGCATTTTTTTCCATTCTGTGGAGAATGTCAAAAGTATAAATCTCTGTCCATTTCATGTAAAATGTATCAAGGAAATTCCTACTCCAGTATATGGAAGTTATTCTGCATTAGCAGTGTACTTTTTGATCCAATGCCAAATCAGATTTTAAGTAACATCTCAAGGGTAAGGCTTCATTAAAATAGAAGGATTAAACCATCAAAAGTTCTTCCAAATTATGTAAGCCTCTATGACACTTTGGTTAACTGGATCAAATTCTTGTTAGATGCTGGCTTTCTGTCCTTCGTTCTATGGATATATTATCACAGTCATGTTATGGAAACAGTAGGACTGTCTCATTCCTATATCACAAAAAGGATGACCACAACATGAAAAAATATTCTTCATGGCTATAGTCTTCATTTATTCAAGATTTTGGAGTTGCGTTTGGACTGCAGGTTGGAGCAGTTAAAGTTGCAGAGAGTTCAAGTTGTTGTAAATGTACTTTTACCAAGAGAGAAAAATCCAGACCTTCAGGGTTTGATGCTGGGTTTCGTTTGGTTTGGTGGGGTGGTTTTTTGTTTGTTTGGGTTTTTTAATTAAAAAAAATAATTTTAGCAAGGTTTGATTGTTACTTATTGTTCAGTGTTCTGTGGCTGTGTTGAGACATTCAGCATTCTCGTATGATGAATTTATTCTAAAAAGTTGTTAAACATGAGAAAATATTACTAGTGTTTTTGTTTTTTTTTGAAATACATTGCTGAATGTGAGAATACCAAGTTGTAGAAGTTTTTGCTTCTTCCTTTTTGATAAAAAACCCCTTGATTTAGTTCTTAAAAATATGATTTGCGCTTTTTCACATCACAGTTTTGTAACTATTTAAATGAAATAAGATACTTGACAGTATTTTTTTTTGTAAAAATTCATGTTATGTGGATGTGGAGAAAACTGATGACCCCCAAGCTGTGGTCTGTTCAACTGCTTTTGAAGATGTTTCTCAAACACACCATTGAAAAAGCAGCTGGTGAAAGCCTGTGTGAAAATTTAGTGCTAGAGTCTTCGCTTTGATCACTGACATTTGCTTCGTCACAGAATAAGGTAACATTAAGGGTGATGATGTGAACCAGAGGGCAGATTGTGGTCTGCCTGCTGATTTCAGCAAAAATGCCAAGCAAAGTGCAAAACCACATTCTCCTGCGTTGAAATGGTGTGTCTTGCTCTGCTTCACTCTTAGTGTAGTCAGTGGAAGCTGCAGAACAGGTTCCTGCAAACTTATGTTTCTAGTACTTGAGGTAAATAGGAATGAATGTGATGGTATACACATTATTAAAATATTTTAGCAATTTTGTAAGTGCTTATTCCCAACTGTGATTCCAGGGACACTGCCTTGTGTGTGTGTGTGCAGTCTTTGATCTGAGGATATTAGTGATGTTTATACTTGCAACACAAGAAAGAGTTTGTTCAAGTGTTGCATATTATCTACATTTGAAAAATGGCTAAAGTACCTAGAAGTGGTAGGATCATCATTGCTGAAGATATATTCCAGGATATATATATAGAGATAGTAAGGTTCAGTGACAAGTGCTAGTCCTTTATCTCAGCAGAAATAACAGTTTGGAAGACAACAGCAGCAGCATGATGGAAATTTGGTGATTTGTTAAAATGCCAGTCCAGGTTGGAAGAATTGGTTTGAATCTTGCGTTCCGTGGAGGTATACATATGTAAATGTATTATGGCTGACTAGGCAACAGAATTTGGCAATATTGAGAAACTAAAAAGGAAAAATTTACTTGCTCCAGCTTCTCTTTTCTTGAAAGAATGTATGTGGGCCGAGGGAGACACTGTTTTTTTCTGAGTTGATTTATATATCTAAATATATAAAAGAACTGGTATTTGTGAACCTCTCCATATTGATAGGTGAACCATAATAAAGTGCCATTTTAAAAAGGCTAATCTTATGAAAAGCTCTCATATTGAGTGTTTAAGCTGTTGGCTGCTTCATTTGTATGTGGATAGTGAAAAGTCTTCTTTCCTTAGCTGAAAGTAACCCAGGACCCTCTATTTATTTTAATATTTTTCCTATCTTTCAAAGGTTGTGGTGTGGGTTTTGTTTAGTTTTTTGTTTGTTTGTTTTGTGGGTTTTGGGTTTTTTTTGTGTTTTTTGTTTGGCTTGGGGGTTTTGTTTTGTTTGTTTGTTTTTGGGATTTTGTTTATTTGGGTGTTTTTTGTTTGTTGTGGTGGGGTCTGTCTGCCTGATTGTTTTCTGTTGTGGTTTTTTTTTTTGGTCTGTTTTTGGTTTTTTTTTTGTTGGGGTTTTTTGTTTTGTTTTATATTTGGGGGTTTTTTATTCCAAGTTTTCACTTAGGTCAGAAAACCTGCATAAATACATTACTGTGAATGGCTTCTAAAATTATCTTTGTTTAACCTTGCAGTGGAGCAGTTTGACTTTGCATGCAAACCGTATACTACTTCTCCTGTCTGCAATTCTTCCCTGTTTCGTGACCCAGAATGAATACCAATGAAATTGTGGTGACTGACACCAGTTCTCGGTGCAGGATGAAATAGTGTTTTGCTTTTAAATAGGATTTTAAATATAAACTTTTAAAGACTCTCTGCTATTTACATATATTGTTGTTTCTGTTATTTTAAAAAGTATTTCAAGTTAGAAATGTAACCAATGAAATAATGAATTGTAATCCATGTGAAATTAGGGTTGAATTAACTCAGCTGCACAACAAAAGCTAAAAAAAAAAAAGTAGGGTTCTGTGAGAAAGTGGTGTGGCAAGGGATCTTTTCATGCTGAAAAGATGAACAGTATAATAAAGAGCCAGGTAGAAGATAAAAAGATAAGCTGCCAAGATCTGAAATAAAAAGGTGATAGTTTTAATGGAGTTTGGTCAGAACTTCAAGTTTGAAAAATGTGCTAATAGTTTGCAGATGTGCTGAGACTATGGGGACTTAAAAAGTAGGATGAGCTAGAATAAAACAAAAAGAAAAAAATCCTTGCAAAATACAAAATGAGCTACTGTGTTTAAGGAATATAAAATTACCATTTTTGTCTTTGTAAATGAAAAAATGCAGCCTGATAGCAAGTGTCATTTCTGAAAGAACTATCTATATGTATTAGATTAGAGGTTTGTTGTGGAAGCCATGACTTTACTGTATTAAGGGAAAAGCAGGTGCATGGAAATATTTTTGCTTCCTAAAGTGACAAGGTCTTGGTCAATCGTAATGTCTCTTTTCCTTAAGGAAATAGTACTGGGACTACTTAGAAAAAAAAGACACAAGTGAAATATTTAAGAGAAAAACACAAACAAAATATGTGTAAAATGCCAAGATGTTGGTAATTATTTTTTAAGATTCATAGTAAGAAAAGTTGCTTTTTACTAGGGTTGAAACCAGGAGACAGGGAAACATTTTGAGGCAATAGTAAGTCTAATATTTTCTTTTGGAATTTTGAATTTTTGATAAATCCCTTGAGACCAGAAAGGAAGAGACTTATGGAATGTTTTTGTGCAGAAGTAAGCAAACATTTCCTCCCCACCCTCACTGTGCATTCATTCTCTTCCGTTTTCTTCTCTCTGAAAGATACTTAGTCTGAACTCATGTAGGTAGAATTCACATATAGATAATACAAGTGCACCTCCACGTATTCTGTGTCTGGTTAGATACTGCTTGTAAACACATGGGGGTCTGTGTGGGGTTTTCCTCTTTTATTTATTTATTTATTTAATTAATTAATTAATTTCTTAAGTTCAATCTATTTGAGGAATATTTTAACACCTTCATTTGAAATATGGAAACTTCAGTGAAAAGTGCAACCACTTCTAAAATCCCTCTCTGTCTCTGTGGACCACAGAAAGGGATGAGCCAAAAGGACTGTCAAATTGATGCAGTGCTGCATGCTACACCCCCAGGGTTCTATTTGGTCATCTCTGTCCAAATCTTCTGAGAGCAATGCTTGTAATATAGGATTTTTCACTAAAACTGTAGGGGTGGAGTGGGAGTATGTGAAGGGATGCTTGGTCATGCATGAATACAGGGTCATTGTGTCTTAGATTTGCATCAGTCTTGATAGCAGTCCTCAAACTGCAGTTATCAAAGTGGACTTAGCTGAGAAGCTGATGGGGCAGTTTCTGCCAGCTGAGTTTCTTTAGGTAACAATAAGCTGTTCTTTGAGTAAATGATATCCAGCAAAAATCATTTCATGTACCTAGTATATTTTTTTTATATAACACAAAAAATCACATTGTCCTGCCATTTGTCAGAAGCCCTTAATAATATTGGGCTGAAGGAATAAGCTTTTTCAGTAGATAACTGAAATCTGGTTCTTCTGGACTGGAAATATAACTGAACATAAATAACTGGAAATTCTGCTTCCAGTACCAGACACTGTGGCTATACACATTGAAGCTTTCATTATTTCACTGTGTTATAGTTTTGAGAGAAGGCAACTGAACTTCTGGGGTATCTGAAGCAGACTTAAGAATTTAAAGGTGTCCCTTTACTGCAAAGGATACTTTTTAAGATATTATATTTTACATGGAAAATTTCATACTGGAATCTAAGAGTTTTCCTATCTCCTCTGAGTACTGTCTTTCTAGTACCAAAGCAAGACTGACAGGCCTTAGCATCACTGCAGCCTAACAAAGGCAGACTATATCCCCTTGCATGACTGTTTTCTATGTACAATAAAAAATCCCAAGCAAAGAGCCTAGTTACATTATCTGAGAATTGTTTCGGTGAGGAGAAATTGCTGATGAAAGCAGGTACCTCTGATACAATTCTAGTTAAGTACAACAGATATGTGAAATCCAATCTCTGCTTGCATTAGTGAATTCACCTCAGATCATTAAAGCAATTATGGGTTAAATCCTCTCCTATGAGGAAATGCTGAGAGAATTGAGCTTGTTCAGACTAGAGAAGAGAAGGCTCTAGGAAGACCTTACAGCACTCTTCCAGAACTTGATGGGGCCCTATAGGAATGATGGGGGCAAACTTTTTAGCAAGACCTGTTGTGATAGGGCAGGGGATAATGATTTTAAACCAAAGTAGTCGATTTAGCTTAAATGTAAGAAAGAAGTTTTTTGCAGTGAAGGTGGTAAAACACTGGAGCAGGTTGTCCAGAGAGGTGGTAGATGCCCCATACCTGCAAACATTCAAAGTCAGGTTGGATGGGGCTCTGAACAACCTGATCTCGTTGAAGATTTCCCTGCTCATTGAAGGGAGGTTTGACTGGCTGATGTTTAAAAGGTCCCTTCCAACCAAAACTATTCAATGATCCTGTGAAATCAAATAAGGGGGAGCTTCTTTGCTGATATCAGCCAGCATTTCGCAGAAGTGTTTATCTTAAAATATACCAACAGTCTCTTCCAGACTTTTTCCTAGTTTTTTTTTTTTTTACTGTTGCTTCTTAATTTTGTTTTCTTTATTTTCTGAGATTTGTTTCTTTCTCATGTGCTATACTTCATGCTTTTGGTCTCTGGGCAGTTTCACGTTTGCCTTACGTTTGTGGTACCAGTTGTCTAGCTCTGCATGGTCTTAGAGTTGTCAGAGTCTTAATAGTTGTTTGAGCTCTACATAGACTCAGGCATTTCCTCCCACAGTGGGTCTTACTACTATTTTAAATCAAGTGACAATTATTCTTCTGTTATGGCACACAATATTAGGTTTTTGTTTCTTTGAACTTCTTTGAGTCCTTATTTGTGCTGGTTAACTTTCCTGGTACACTGCTTGTGTTATGCCACAGTGCCAGTGCCAATTCATAACTTTGAGTAAGGAGTTAGAAGTAGTTAAAATAATAGGGAGCAGTATCTCTGCAGTATGCTCTTTCTTTTCTTTTTTTTTTTTTTCTCCTCTTATTCCTATAGAGTCAGGGTTACACAAATTGTTCTACTATGGACTCTATATTTAACCATAAAGAATATCTATATAATGTGTCCAGGTATCCTTGTATGTAGCATCAGTTCTAGTCATCTCATACATGATGACTGTTTTAGACAGAATTAAACTTCAGAACAAAAATTGGGGTTCAATTCTGCTTAGTGCCTGACACATAGGTAATAATTTTGCAGAAATCTCTTCAACCAACAAAGTAGCATTACTGAGAAGTAAAATGTGGCAAATGTAGTGTCTTATAGAAGTACACTCTTTAAACAAGAGCATTTTTGAGTTTCACAGAGACATCACCATTGATTTCTAGTTTCTCATTGTGCCTAAAATGTGCTATATTCAGATCTGCTTACACAAAAGGCAACAATCCATTGCAGGAAGAATTCAAATATTAAAGGAGGGGAACAAAAAAAAAAGGCAGAGAGCAGTGGTGCTGTAAGGGTAGATGGCATGCTGATAGTGAGACCTGGTTAAAAAAAAATAAAAGAAATTTCACTTGCACATGGTCTACCTTGCTACCCCTTGCATTAGTAGTCTACCTGGGCTTTGTATTTGGGTTGGTGGTGTGTTTTTTCAGGTATAGTAGTTATTGTGAAAAAATAAACTATAGTTTGTGGGAATCCTTCCTCTGAAGGACAGGGGGTCCCTATTAACTACTCATGTGAGTAGTCATCCTCCATTACTAATTACCTGTTTTGTGTATGATTCACTGACTTGAATTCTAATCTAGTTGAAAAGAATGCATGATGTTAACATACAAAGATTGGTTATCAATGGATTACTCCATCTGTACAATGTGCACTTAAGTATGAATAGAAATGAGTCACTCATAAAAATATTTAATTGTCCCAAATAGATGGCTATGTACATTTATGCCTGCCTGCTTCTCTCCTCTTAAATAGTGGATTTCCTGAAAAAAAAAAGTTTTGTTAATTTGATGACTATACTTACAAAACAACTGTTGTCACTTATTTTATTGAACTATTTTCAGTGAAGGATAGGGTATTATGCTTAGTGGTTTGTCAGGTACTTAAAAGAATGATGGCTGCATGCAGTGAGGTATATAAAGGATTTATATTAGCAACAAAAGCAGCAAAACGGAGAATGAGGAGTTTCATGTTTGTTCTTTCTACATAACATTAATTCTGGAAGTGAACATTTACTCAGAATTCCCTGGAGCTGCAGTGCTCTCTGAAGAATAAATAAAAGCAGCATGTGAGTAATTTTGTCTTCTCCCTCCCCACCTGGCTATTCCCGTTCTGTGTGTTGGTTTTGCTGCAGAAACAATGATTTTATTTGAAATGGACTCTGATTTTAAACTTCTCAGCTTTCTCTAAGTTTGATTATTGCTTGACTGTCCTGTTTTATGACCCCGATCTGTGGCAGGAACTGTTACTGCTTGTATTATTATAGTTCACCCTTGATGGTAACTAGGTCTAAAGGACACTTAAAAAATAAATGTCAAGTCAGAATTCTCACTCCCCTACCCCTCTACTACCAGCCATTTCTCTTGCAAAGGCTAACCTCAAATTCTGACCTGTACTTATTTTCTTTTTTTTTTCTTTTTTTTTAATACCTAACTTCTAGAGCATCATAGGTTTATCCTTTTAAGAATCTGTACTTATCAATGTTCTTGTATTAGGAAAACCACAGAACAATCCCGTGGGAAGGGATCATGATTTACTAAAGTGTCTTTATAAAATACACAATGAGATGTGTACAGAATAGAATCTGAGAATGTATGATGATATATAACTGTAAAAACAGAAAGGCAATTATGATGTCAAAGGGTTTTATTTGCCTTGATTCGATAGCAACTGGTCTGTTCCATGGTAATAAAAAAAAACAACAATGGATTAAAAGTGAGTTGCAACTCACTGGGAGAATACCTCAAAACATATATATCTGTTATTAGAGGGGCTGTATCCCTTGCATTCCTCTTCCATTTGTTTGTTGTTCATCTCTTTATGGTGTAGACCTTATGCATTCAATCCTCTATTAGGGGACTTCCCCAAAAATAAAATTATTTCAAGCGCACTTCATGTAATGCTGTGTTAGTGAAGTGCTACAATATGACCATAACTTTGTAAACATGACCAATAATAATAATAAAAAGTATTTTGCATTGGGGAAAAAAAGATAACCACGGATAAATGAGATAATTTTTGTTCTCTGACAGGAAAACATCTTATTTCCATCCCAAAATGGTCAAATTATTTTTGTGAGTTATAAAGTATCATTTCTGAGGCCTGCTGACATCCTGCTGCGTGAGGTTTCTGATTTTTTTTTTTTTAAATTACTTTATATATATTATAGGCAACCTAAAATCACTTTGCTTTGATAAAGCAAATGAATTCCAATAGTATCTTTATGTTCCTGAATTTGATCTTACTGTATGGTTTTGTAGAACTTTCCAGAGGAGTTAAATTATTTTGAAAGCTTTTTCCCATTGTGGATTGATCCAGACACCTATATTGCCAAGGTAAAAATACTAAAAGCAATTTTTTAATTTGTGCCTTACGTAACTACTGGCTCCTCTTGGATATCTTTCATCAAAGCACTAAGACCTCAAAGCAATTTTCAAGTCAATGTAATTCCTCCAACACTTTCAAACTTCTTTCACTGTTATCAACTGGCAGAGCCCATGGCCAAACTATTTAAGGAGCTTGCTAGAATCCCATTCCCTTGGCACGTATTGTAAATAATACAGACTGACAGAAAGGCAGGTTTACTAGACTTATTTTTATGCTGCTGGGCTCTTTAGCAATTGTAGCCATGTAACATAAATGACACATGGAACTTCTGGCAAGAAATGTAGTTTTTTTCTCTTGGTTTTGTACTTCAGACAAAGGTAGGAACTGAAACCGTTTTTCAGATCCTCACCATTTTATATTAAAGTTTCTTTCCTTTGATGGAAGTATTTGTGAGCATGGCTAATAGAAGTGTGTTACAGTGTGTTAAAGCTGAGATCTAGGGAAAGAAAATATGGAAGGCCTTTGTAGGGAAGAACCTAGAAGCAGCTTGGTCTTTGAGACAAGACTAAGAAACCAGCTTGGGGGACTGATTTTCTACTATAAAATGTGTGCAAGGGAACTGCAGATCATTTCATGTGAGGACTGAGGACTTTTCAAGCAGTGGAAAGGTAGACTCTCTATATTCAGCACTCCTTAGAGTTATTTGGATTCTCAGAAAGGTATTGGGAAATCTTTTGGTATAAAATTGACTGTGTAATGACTGTGTCTTATAATGGTAATTCCAACTGGGAAGCTCTGAATTTCCCTTGTATATCACCCACCTGGGAGAGGAACATTGAGGGGAAAATTAACTCTACCCCAGCCAAAACCAGCAGAGTTATAAATGTGGCTGAGCCAGGAGAGTTCTGACAGCCAACTGAAAGAGCAATTTGTGTGTTTAAGCCTAAGGGAACTTAAATCTCAGCTTTTCTGTTGATGATCTGGAAGAGCAACAGCAGCAAAACAGCTTGCCATCTTGGCAGTGAGAGAACTTGACACATGATTTGAAAAGCTCCTACTGTAGGAAGAATAGTTAAAGGTTCTTAGACATCAGTATTGTGCTTGACTCCATACTTTGGGGTTTTTTTCAGCAGTAATTGTTTGTGTCATTTACATGTAAAGGATTCCTGCTAGAGTTAGTAGTTCTCTCAAAGCCAGAGGGAGGAGAAAGTTGGTTTTTCTCAAACTGTAGTACATTTACCACGAGTGTATTCAAAGATGTGGTTTTAGTCACATAATTGAAGCCATTTCATAGATTATTTTAAGGTAGCCGTAAGTAGCCTGTTGTGTCACAGACCTTCCACTGAAAGTGAATGAAAGAGTTACAACTTCCAGTCTTCAGGCCAGTCCTACAGTGGTGGTGGGATTTCAAACAGTTGTCTAAGTGTACAGATGTTCTGCTATTGGCTCCCACACCTTGGTTTCTCTGGTCAGGTTTCTGTGGTGGAATTGAAACATACATTTCTAATAGGTGTCTTCGGAGCTGGCATGTGTTTGAACAGCATTGCCTCTCTAATGTCAAAGTTGCTGAAAGAGGCAAGAGGGAAGTAAAACAAAGTGATTTGATGATTGTCTGCCCAGGTGGTTTTTAGTAAGAAGAAATTACAGCTCTGTGCCACAATACTGAAGAAGTGTTAAATCTTATCAAACATTTTAATGGTCTTCAGACCTCCCAAAGCTGTGAAAGCAGTCTTCTAAGGTAATGAAGAATGCTTTTTACTAGTTACTTGGCATAATTTTCTTCTTATGAGCCATCCACTGAGGGCAGGTGTCAACCTTTCTTAGTGTTGCATTTAACCTTGTCAAGCACAGTCACAAAACTGCAGAAATTAAGATGATCGCTAGTTTTTAAACCTATTTCAGAAATTAAGATGATCGCTAGTTTTTAAACCTATTTCAGCTATAGAATCTCAAGATTGAGTTAAGTTTAGGTATCCAGTATAATAATGGATCCCAAAAGTTTATCTGCAGCTTAATCTCAGGACAGAGAAATTTGGTAAGCCGTGTCATCCTTGGTAGTTTATTTTCAGTAAAGGAAGTCCTGCTAGTGTGAGACAAGCCAAAGTAGATGAGGTAAAGACACCTGACTGCCTATAGAAATTGGAAAGAAGTGACCAAGTAGTTGATGCACATTAGATGAATATATGCTAATTCTACACAGGGGATGTTGAGATGGTTCTGCCTCATTGCACACTCCTAGCTTTTCTTTACTGGCTGGCTTTTACTTTACTCACTAACCTAATTCTCTAACTCTCAAGAAAAAAAAAATAGGAAGAAAAAAAACTCACAAATTTTAAAGTGGATGTTTCAGTGCAGTGCTTGTACCTGTCACCAAAGCTTTTACACAGACTCATTTGGCTTTTTGTTATTACTGTGTTTTTTTTTTCCTATTATATGAAGCATATGTGTTACATGCTGCTTAGATGTCATTAGTTTGCAGTGGCAGTGTTCAAGTACATTGCCAAGAAGAGTTTATTTCCTCAACCTACTATTTCCTTATTTTTTAGGAAGGGAAAGTTAGATGGTAAATTGGTGGTGAATATTTTCCTGAATGAGCACTGAAGACTTGTCGACATATCAAATATAATTGAGTCTGCAAATACATGTACAACATAGGTACACTCCACAGCCTGTTTGTAGTAGTGCAGTGACAACTAAGAGGAGAGACAGTATCCTGGAATATATATATATATATATTGCACTTGTTACAGTGTAGATCTGCAGTTCATGGATGCATGCTGCAGACTCCTAATTTCAGTGACCTCAGGGCTCATTCTAGACATCTAGATCTAATTTTGGGAATGTGTGTTTGTTTGCTTGTTTGTTTTGTTTTTCTTGGTGATTGTGTTCTCAGGATGACTTTCTTTACAGTTAAAAAAATTCTATAATCTGTGACAGGTACACAATAGGATAACTGCAATTAGTTGGTTAGAGCACAGTGCTAATAATGCCAAATTTGCAGGTTCAATCCCAGTATAGGCTATTTGCTTAACAGTTGGACTTGATGATCCATGTCCCTTCCAACTCAGTATATTCTGTGATCTGTCAACGGAACTGGTGTGACTTATTTTCATGGGAATTAATTTTTAAAAATAGTAATAAAGCAAATAAAGGACTTACTAAAATTGCATATTTAATTTTACATTTTGGTTTGGTTTCTAAGCACACTTCCTATTTTCTGGCAAAAAGATTGTGTGTGTGTGAGAATGTGCACCTTTCTGTATGTGTATACTTGTCTATATAAATCAAAAATATGTATATATGAACCAAAATATTTTTATTGCTTGATATATGCCTTTAACCAAAACCTTCTGGCTGAGGGATTGGTAAAAATGTAATCTGAATAAGTGATGTCTGCTACCCACAAGAGCTCAGAAATGCTAAGTGTAGGTGTTGTGTAGGATACCTGTTTAGAAAATTATTAATCCCTTTATCAGATAATAGGTTTGATTCTTATCTTTCACTTAAGTAAAGCGAGATAAAATCATGCTTTATTTCTGTTAGTGTGTTCTGACATCCAGACCCCAAATTCCAGGGAAAACCAGGAAAGCCAGTAGTATCTATCTACAGTTATAGATAATTGGTTAATTCAGTTCATTAGAAAATGGTTTAAAGGTATTATTCCCCATTATTATTAAAGAAAGTAGCAGGCAGTATAGCTAGCATCAAAGATTTAGGGACTTTTGAGTTATGTACATGAGAGGCACTTCTGAATAGTCTCATAAAACACAATGTCATTGCTATTCCTCTTGCAATATTTGGATTCTCCTTTCAATGTGCAGATCATTAGTAAGCTGTGAATCAGCCAAGTAATAAGAGCCCAATTAAATGGCTCATTCCACTTCTGGGCTTATAGGGGATGGTGGATGTGTGAAAGTCTGGCTGCTAAATAGAGCCTGCACAGCATGAGGAGTGAAATCTTCTTGTGAAGACTACAAGGTACAGAAAACTAGAGACGTGTCATCTGACCGTGGAAAAACAAGTGTAAGCTCATTTATCTTTGTATTTTTTGTCATGCAAATGGAATCACAAAACAATCTGTAGTTTTAGGACTAGATTTAGGACTTTCTACTCCGTGGAAAGAGACCAGAAGAACAATAAAATTTAGAAATATATAGTGATCCATAGTTAATAAGGCTGGCCTCTGCCTTCTACCTCTTTCCTTCTCTACATTGTAGACCTTTTCGATCTACATCTGAATAAGTAATTGAGTATCAATCTGTGTGCATTAAGAATGTTATCCCTCATGCTAAAAAGGAGAAAGGGATGTTGAAAGAAGAGATTATTAAGTCAGGCCTTAGGGTGAAAAGAGTAATTTGTGTACTGTGCATAGGAAGCACACTACACAGTAGTTTTTCCAAGTATGACAGGGCTGGGATGTAGGCAGAGTGCTTTAGTTTAGGGAGCAGAAGTGTTGTGCATTTAGGGTTCCTGGGACCAAGAGAATAATTCAAGTATAAAAGAAGGAAATATACCTACTTGATATCTGTGTACGTGAAAATGCGACCGCAGAACTAAAATGAAGCAGTCACTTCAAAGACCTAATTAAAAATGTGAATGCTGGAGTTTGGATACTATCCCAGAAAATGCGAGATCTTTACTGTCTTATCCACGATCAACTCCCTATGGAAGAGTTAGAATGAAATAGATCATCTTTGAAAATAATTTCTTCCAGAACAGCTTTTTTTGGCATGATGGAGTTCTTTACAATTCTTTGAAAGAATTTAATTTTTTATTCCAAAAAAAGGAGTATCAGTGGTAGTCATCATCCTATTTTCTTTCGTTGTATTGAATTTTATATTTATCTCTAAAGGATTAAAAAGAAATCTGTCAAACATTAACAACTTCACCTAATTTTCCAAGCAACAAGCCTAGCCTCCCCTACAACTTCAGTTATTAAAACCCACCAAGTTATATGGAGTTAGAAAGCTAGAAGGCAAAAGATGACTTTAGCATCTTTTTAGTTTAGCAGAAGAACTTTAAAATTGTCAGAGGTGAGACACATGCCAAACAGTTTTAGCAACTTCTCAGTAGTTTCTTGTAAAGTTTCTTTCAACACCTGTCTTCTTATTGTTGAGGTAATTTTTAAATTGCATTTACCTGAGTACTGAAGAGCTTTAGAGTGTTATTCATGTCTCATGTCAATGCCTGTTTTTCTTTCTTCTCTTTTTTTCCTTTTTCTTTTTTCTTTCTTGTTCAAAGCACATTCTTTTTTTCTTTTGAGTATAGCCCTATGCACCAGAAGTCACACATGGCTTTTTAATTCTAACTCTTGCACTTAGACAGGGTTGCATTTCCTTAACTTTTTCCTAAGTGGCCATTAAGTATAATTGCTTGAGGACTCTGTATCTCTCCTGATGTGACTCCTTGCAGTTCTAACTAGTCACCTTGGTGTTGTGATCATCCCTGAAGCTGTATCTTTGACACGATACTGAATTTCTAACTAGATAAGTTGGTTTCTTTTTTTCATGCACAAGTGCTCTCTCAAGGTATTCATAAAACCCAATAATAACAGCAGGGCAGAATTATTGTAACACTGACAGCAGAAAATCATTGCTATGAAGTTGGTTCCTAGGTGTTCAGTGGTGTTGGATGGACATCCTGTTTGTTGTAGATGGATGGTGAGAGGAATTAAGATTCTGAATGGAGGTTGCTAATGAAACAAATGTGTCTGCAGAGCAAGAAATGAAACTATACGACTCTGCCTTAGTATTTCTTGCAGTGGGGCTGATGTGGTCAGGTTTTTCCTGAAATGTCATTATGTAAAACAGTAATGACATGACATTAAGCCAAGAATGGTAAGGACTTCATAAATATGCAAACAACTCCTACTACAGAGTCTTATAAAGAATCACTGTTTAGCTTTTTAAAATCTTTGCCTAGAGTGTTTGAGATCTAGATAATACAGAAGTGTCCATCTGTTTGAGAACCTGAAAAATAAAATTAGTGGATAAATGGATCAATCTATTTTCATTGTTCATTAACTTCAAAAAAGCAAAGTAAAATGTGGAAAATTTGATTTATCTGCTTTTCTGTCTTCCAGGCATTTTATAAATTCTTATCAATCTACTATTGAGCCATTTCTAGCCAAATGGAAGAGTGTTGGGACATAGTTTTCTAGAATCCTCTGGAAATAAGTGGGCTTTAGACTGGGGTCAAATACAAGTTTGCAGTTTGCTACAATATTTTATGCCTGAGTTGGTTAATCTCTGATCCTTCTCCCTACAAATTTGTTCAGTTGCAGCATATATTTAAAAAAAACTTTCACTCTCATTACTGGATACAACCTACCTCACATATGGGGAAAACTAATCTGGGACTGGGGAATGGGCACAGTCAGAGCTCAGAGACATTTAAGAAAACCTCAATGGGTGTGTAAAATGTGATGTGTAGATACCACTGAAACATCAGAGGAGAGATTAAGGCACAGTTACTGAACAGGGGGCAGGGTGACTCAGCCTTTTCTGTGGCTTTGAAGACAGAGGAGGAAATTACAGAAGAGTCTAGTCTGTAAAAGAGGTTGTAGAGATTGCTTTTATTAAAAGAGGAGCTGGAGAATACTCTGTTCACAACTTTTTCATATAGTTAAATAGGATTTATATTATTCATCAGTGATGGTGTTACAGTTAAACCACAAGGGTATTTTCTGTAGTTCTTTTCTCATCATTAGTAATTAGACTGATATTTGCCTGTCAATATAAGTCATCTTCTCACTAATTAGCACTCTGGTGTGATTTGTTAACTGAAGCTAAAGAAGTAGAACTGTGTGTGTGACTCATCCCAAAATGCAACTCAGAAAGCAGGTCTACATCACAGTTTAATCTAGTGGCAGAAGAAACAAAAAGAAAAAGCTTTTAGTGACTAAGACTCCAGTAGTTCAGCCTAGTTGAATGGAAATCAGAGGCAAGGCTCTAGTGATTTCAGTTGGGTAACCTTTGAAAATAAGTGGAGTGCTGAGAAATCTTAACTTAGACATTAGGATTTTTTTTTCTTTTACCAGTAATTGAGTATAGTAATAACTTTCCAGTTGGAGTATCTGTTTTAAGTGTGCATTATGTAAATATGCATATTCATGGGATATTAGAGGCATCAGAAAAAGGGCTGATATGTTTATCTTCTGGTTTGAACCGTCCTTGAGATACATAAATTTCACTGCTGTGTATTTTCAATTCGGTTTATGACAAACCTTTACCACTTCCTCTATTGAAAACATTTGGAACCCAATTATTTCCACGCTTAGAATTTCCTTCAAAATAAACAGTCTTCAGAGACAAGTTTTCTGAGTTGAGAGGTATGTTATTTGTTATGTTGGTGCATATGCTGCTCCATTATATATTGGTGTGTTCTTTGGTGGGAGGGCTCAGAACAGAGATTTGGTAATGAACTCTTGAAGACAGCATGGGGGAATAACAGTGGAGATAAACAAATGTCAAAAATTGTACTTCAACTATATAAATTTTTCAGCTTCTTATTTGCTGAGGCTCTTACACTTTGGGAGCAAGTGCTTTCACATGTTATCCAATTGTCACAAGCTGTTCTGGCTACTGAGGTGTCTGAGTGTGCAACAAAGCCTGTGAGGCCCTGGTACCAGGCTAGAAAAAGAGTAAGGGAGGGAGCCAAGTCTTTTTTATTGTTGGTTTGTGGGGTCTTATTTTTATGTCTCACACCATGATCTGTGCCCATGATACTACATTCCAGATTCTGCAGAAGACAAATGTGACATAAAAATTCGGCAGGAATAGGTATTTCAAAACTAAAAAGCTTTTTAGCAGCAACAATTAACCTTTTTCTGCATAACAAGAAAAGTTCCATGTTGTCCATTGTGTCAAAAGGCTACTGACCAGAAAGGAAATAAGTAATTGCTGTTATCTGTGTCATTAAGCAGGACTCTGAAAATGAGAGGTCTAGCAGAATGTTGACATGAACACAGAATAATGATGAATTTCACCTATCCTGTAGAAATGTCTAACCCTTGTTTCTGCTCTTCCACTTAAAACAAGATGGGAAGAATTTTTGCAATGCAAATAGAAGAGGTAGTGCAGCATTTTGGGCGTAAAGGAGTATTTTCCTTGAACTGTGGCCAAATTACACTGAGTGTACTAATGGAACTGTGTAATAAGTGACTACAAAATTACTTGTGCTGCAAAAAAATGCATTTTTAAAAAATAAAGCAGGAAATTAATTCCTATTAAATGAATTTAGTAAATTGTTCATCCCAAATGCTTTCTTCCCTTTCTGTGTTGTTTATTTATGACATAGAGCTATGTGATTTTCAAATTCCATCATTTTACTTAACAAATATTTTTTCTTTTTTCTGAAAGCAAAACAGACCAGATTAACATAAAACAATTGGTTTTGAGCTGTCAAAATGGTTATTTTTAGCCCAATGCTAAATGATTTTGTTTTTTACTCAACTTTTCAAAATTACTGAGGAACTCTTGAATTACTGAGGATGTTTTTTTCACATGCTAATTTTGTTTGAAACCTGGAAATTCAAGATAAAGAAAGTAAAAGATGTCAAAGTTGTTTAGTGATGAGGTTGTTTTTGGTGTCTGTAGGAATCATTTACTTGTCTTTAGGATTATTGTGTTGAACTATGCCTTCTCATCAAAATATTTGGGGAAGAAGGAAGAAATATGTTCCAAGGACGAAATAGGAAATTGAAGAATTAACAATATAAGCTCCCAGTGTGTTTCTTTGCTTTCTCAGTTTTGCCCTTGAAGGTAGAAGGGTAGTAAAGACTATAATACAAAAGTTAGTATTCATAGAAGGTATTTAAAGGTAAAACAGAGCATTTTTATACACTGTGTGAAACAATATAGCAGTTGCTAGTAGCAACTGTGATAAAATACTTTCCCTTGTAACCTCCACTTTTCACACATCTGCTGTTTGCCTTAATATTCCCTCTCTAAAAATTTTCTGAGGATTTCCCTTTCAGACATAACCTATACAAAGGAAAATGTGAGAAATATTGTCTATATTATTTTTTGACCAAGTTTGTGGTTTTGGTTTTTGGTTTTGAGTTTTTTAGATAGAAACATGAGAAAATTATCAGTTGAATTGGATTATTACTAATTGAAAATATCTGATTTTTCCAGTATAAATCCTAGATGTGATAATTGCAAGCCTTGAATAGTCATATGAAAATTAAGATTAGCTCTTTTCTTACTTTGAAATATCTTCATGGAACTGGGAAAATATGACTGTTGTGGAAGCTTTTTCATCTTTAATCAGATCAAATATCAAATGTTAGTCTTGGGTGTTTTAAGGGCTCTCTAAGTCTTTCGTAAATATTCTCTCAGTATTTGGATTGTGTGAATAATTTTATCTCCAATGGATTTTCCCTGGGAGTAATTTCAGGGTAAGGGAGACATGCTATAAGTCATTCTGGTTTTGGAGTACAGAGTAGTTATTTTCAGTCTTATGATCCTGGGCCGTTCTGTCAATACCCAACAAACGAATGTTTCATGATCTCTCTGTATCCTTGCCCCAGAGTAGACTTTATTTTGTAAAATCATAATTAATAGGATTGGAAAGGACCGGACGAGGTTAGGCAGTCATTCCTCCTGAATTCTAACACAAAATTTGTTACATTTTTATGTTAGGTAGATAAAGCAAGATGATCAGAAATAAATCCAAATCAAAAGATGGAGTGAGGCAAATACAATTTGAATTTTCTTAAAACCCAAAGGAAACGCCTTACTCTTGCCTTCAGAAGTCAGGGAAGCTTTCTTTCACACAATGGCTATTTTGCTTTTCTCAGGATTAATACTGTTTTCAGAGAATCTGTGTGCTTCAAGTGCATGGCAGTGCAAGTACAAATTAAAGCAGGTCGGACCAAAGCTTTATGCACTGTGGTCATGGTGAGAGAACAGTGGGATGGAGTCTCCCCCTCTGTGTCCCTTGTCATCTTCCAAGTGGTTACAGAGATCCAGCCTATACACTGTTTCAGAAAAATGAGGAAGAGGTGAGGAAAAAACACTCATTTCAATCTTCAAGCCGGGCATCCATCCCTGGGAGGGATGAACTCAAGTAGTGTTCAAGCTGCCATAGGTCAGAGAAGGAATCAGTAAATAATGTGACAGTGTGGGGAGATTTTCTTTTTCTTGTTTGTTTGTTTTGTTTTTTTTTTTCATTTTGCTTTGTAACCCACTCCTGCAGCTTCCTTGAGAGCACTGCAGAGTAAAAAAATTAATTGATGTCTTTTATAGGCTAAACAATACTCTGTACATCCCAGTGTGATATTTATCTTTCTCTGTAAAAACATAACAGCATTTGCTTATGTTGAGTTTGTGACCATTGTAATATGTAAATTGTGTTCTGCAAAAAATATTACCTAATTTGTAATTTTTCATCTTCTGTTATAGAAAATATGCTGCACCCAATGGGACAGTAATCTTTTAAGGATTCATAAGTTTATAATTATGGTAAACAATTAAGAGCTCATATGACACTACTTCTTTCAAGATTAGAGGCTTGCTTTTTAGTGTGTTTACCTCTTCTTCTATCATAGGAATTTATGTTGGGTTTCTGTAGTGGCTCCCATCCCAGACCTCAACATATTTTATAAACATTAACTAGGAAACCTCAGCACTGAATTTTTACACAGCAATTCTAGGTCCTTAGGGGAAATGGTTTCTTTATTATGAGTGCTAACAGGTCAAACAATTTCTTGTATGTTGTCTAGCATTAGTCAGTGATCTATAAAGTTTAGCATCATTTTTATTCCCAGTGAAGCTAATGAGATTAGTCATAGAAAACAGTCTTTCTTAGCTGAAATTATCATACCTCAGTAAGGGCTTGTCTAGCAGTTGAAATCCAACTACAGAGGCTTGTGTGATTTATTATCTTCTGTGATTATTGTCTGCTGTTAATTACATCAATCATTAGTAATGTCTTCTTTTCAGGATTCATCTTCTGAATTTCTTGGATTAGCAAAGAAAATATGATATTAACAAATAAAAAAATCCCAACCTTCTCAAAAATGGTTTGAGGAGGGTGGGGTTTTTTTGTTTAACTTTTGTTTTGGTTTTGGTGTTTGTTTTTTTTTTGTTTGTTTGTTTTTGTTTGTTTGTTTAGAACTGTGGAAAGAGCTTTGCTTCTATTGTGGTTTTTTTTTATTATTTTTGTTGGTTGGGGGCTATTTTGTTTGCTTTTTATGAGGATTTTGTTTGGATTTTGTATTCCTAAAGGTTCTTTTAGTTTCAAAGGATGAAGTACTACCATAATGTCATAGTTGATGTGCCAAGTAACTTTCAAGAACTCGTCTTTAGCTGGGATAATCAAAATGTTATTCTGTCAGAGATATATAATTTCTTCTAATTTCTTTCCATCCTTATGTACACTATAATCTCTCCCTTTACCCCAACTATATTGTGAAATTGATAGCAGGTCTGCTGTGTCCTTCTCTGGTATTTGTATCATCAGATTTATTCACCCATGATAGAAGTTTCTACTGCTTGAGTAGTGTAAAAAACTGAACCTGTATTAATTTTTTACTTTTTTTTTTTTTTCTGTTGCCTTTGTGCATTACTTCTAGCCAAAAAAAAGATGCAAAAGACTTAACATGTGTCAGAGCTGTAGGCTCGTCTGTGGTCTGTTGAGAACAGTCTGTTTCCTGCAGAATGAAATCTTCTAGATGTCATCTGGGGAGTCACTACCGCTTTTCTTCAAATGCGTTTTCTTATCAACATAACAGCGATTCATGCAATGAAAGGAACAGTGAATTGAAACAATAGATTACATTTTAATAATGCTTGACCCAAAATGCACCAGAGAGATGTTTCTTGCTCAGTGAAGTCTGACACTCCCATCCCAGTCTTTTCTCTGTAGAAAGCTGTGGCACTGACATAGAAGAACTGTAATTTAAACACTTGGAATGCAAGTTCTGGTAATAGAAATCCAGCAAAATAGGTGGTAGCAAAAGCATGCTTGTTCAGACTGCATCCACTATTTCTAACCAAGTTTTCCCATGATGTGTATTTAAACTTTTTCAGTTTTCCTTATGTAATGTTTAATTCGGGCCTAATTTGTTTATGTTTGAAAAATTTTATTTTACTGTTATTTTATGGTGTAGTTGATGCACATGGACTGCGTTTTTCTTACACTAGACCTAGTTTAAGTAGCCAGAAAGGGTGATGCCCTGCACTATTCACAGTCTATGCAAGTTTAGGAAAAAACACATTGAAGATGTGACTGGAAGGAAGATAGTGTTCTGTAGTGCCTCAGTCCATGATTACAGTAAAATAATTCTCATAGTTGCTTGTTATTATTCAATTGCAAGAGGTTGATCAAACAGTATCAGTTGAGCAGTGAAATGCTTAGAAATATTTGAAAAAGTATTATACATATGAACTTTAACAATGCACTTTTACTTGCAGCTAATAATGCACAGATGAATTCTGATACATCTCTAGATGTTTCTAGATAATTGCCTTTTTTCATACACTACACACTGTGACAAAATTACTCAAACAAGAACTCATTGTTAAATCTTGAACACCAAGTATCATAGATTTTGTGTTCTTGAGAATTTTTTTGAATAGTTGCCAAAAGAGTTTTGAAATTCAAGAATTGCTTCATTTTATTGGCCTTCAATGTACGGCAATGTTGAAGCAAGGTATGGCAAGGTTGCATTTGCAACTGGGGCCTTATAGCATTTTTTTTCAGCTAACACCATAAAAATAGAAGACTAGTAATGCCATTTTTGTATGTTAGCTGAAGAGTTCCCATTTCCTCTTTGTGGATGTTGGAAATTGTAATGATAAATATGCTCTTGGTTGAACACTGTTTATTTTCCAGTATTCTGGAGATCAATCACAGAAAACAGTTTAGCTGAAAAATTTCTATCTGAAGAACTGATTGAGCTGATGTATTCATGGAAATTGCCACTATGTTGAATGCTGGGAGGATTCCCACAGTTTTTAGTAAGAAGTTATACAGCTTTCCCCCAACCATTTTTCTATGATTTCCTTAAATTGACAACTTATGTTGTCAATTACTACATACTGTGAAGGCAGATTTAACTCTAAAGCTGACTCCTTATCAAACAGTTTTAGGGAATTATTTTAAAAAATAAAGGCATTTAAATATTAAATGGAAACTTATCATAATAGATTTCTACACAGGAGAATAGTTGATGTGTACAGCTGTGATCAAAGTAACTATTTTGCAAAAAGAATCAGTGTTTGCTAAAACACCTTGAAATAAATTTCATTTTATCCATATTTTCAGCAAACAAAGGTGACCTGCTAAGGTGGAGAAAATAACTAAGGGAACAACAATTTCACACTTGATTCTAACAAATAATGAGAACAGAGCTTAGTTTGAAAGCAGAAAGCCATTAGGATGAAACTGTTCTGAAAACACCGTAGAAACATAATACTTCAAAGGATCACTTGGTCCAGTGAGTATCATCTCTCTGATTATAAGAAAAAGAAGGAATGATAGCAGAAAATTGGAGGCAATGAGCATGGAAAGGTAGATTTCCATCAAATCATGAAATTATTAGATAGAAGTAGTCATTTAAGGGATAAGGGTCTCAGGAAAGGTTCCTTAAAGAGGTAATATCAAAACCACAACACAGAATTACTTTGATGTAGAATGCAGATATGAAGTCTAATAAGAGAAAAATACATTTTTGTCAGAGCTTCCTAAAATCAGAAAAGTACTCTATTGTCAGTGGTAATTGTGCTGTCTTGGCAATGGCACCAATAAAATGGTGATACAAATATGTAGAGAAAAAATTAATAAGATGGATTAAGTTCCAGTGAATAAAAGGCCATAAAAATGTTCTGTTCACCCTATTAGGTGTGAAAAGAAAACAAAAAAAACCCCATAAATCAGTTTTTTGAGGAAGAGAAAATAATATTTCAAATGAAGCTGAAGTGGTCTATTCTGTATTTCAGGCCTTTTTAAAAAAAGTTACTTATAAAAATTTAACATAATAAAATCAAGTGTAGGATGAGAACATACACCAGAACAGGAAAAGCATGAATCAGGGAATATTTGTCTCATCTCACTGTATTTAAGTCATCTAGGTCTGATGAGGTTTACCTACAATCCCTCAGGAACTAACTGGATCAATGGCTCAGAAACTGGTAGTGTTTATCTTTGAGAGCTCATAGAGTATGGGTTGGCCCCAGAAGGCTGAAGAAGGGCAAACACAGTAATTAATCTTTCAAAAGAGGAAAAGCAAGCGTGACTGATAGAACAGTCTTTCTTTCCTTACTCCAAGAGTTGAAAAGAGAGTAGAGAAAAGTAGCAAACAACCAGTTCTTAAGAACCTAAAAAACAAGATTAAGTTGATATGAGTTTGCAAAGAAAAAAGTAATGTCATGCCATGCTTCCATGTGGGAAAGTTTGCCTAGTACATGTGATATGATGAGTGCTTTGGTAGCCTCACAAATTACTTTCAAAAAGAGAAAACTGTAAATTATGCCAATGCAATATTTTTATATGATAATTATACCTTATTGGTAAGCTTGTTTACAGTATTTATCAATAGTTCTCTGTGATTCCATTAAGATACGGGAATCACAGTCCCAAAGGATGTAAAATTACTTTTTTTTTTTTTTTGAGAATATCTAAGATCAATTCCTTATAGATTTTTTTCAAAAATGTCAGTTCTGTAGTTTATAAGGATCTGACCCAAAACTGAGTAAACCTATCAGGGAGGATTTTTGGAAAAGTTGTGAAGAAGAAGGAGGTTATGTTGCCTTTTTTTCTAGCATTTAAGTATGAACCTACTTTAGAAATGATATATCTTTTGGTAAATTAATTTGTTTTATTTTGACACTCATCCCAGTTATCTGCTTTTGAAAGGCATATGTGAAACATGGTAAACTTTGTTTTACAACAGCCTTCATTGATGTGGTCATTTAGGCACAGCTTTTCTCCTGTTGTCTCTCAAGGACTTATGTTCACATTCTGGATACTTCAATTCTTGTAATAAGCTTTGGATGTGCTGGGGGAACCTTTTGCAGTAATTAGCCATAGACCAGTGCTGGATATCATTCATATTATGGATGTCTGTCTTTCTCTGTTAAATTTTTTATCTTTAAATTGTTGCAGTAAAGATAACTGATTTTTATGTTTTGCTAATGTTTATCAGTGTTGCAAGAGAAATATTTTCCACTTGGCAGAACATTTCTCAAGCAGTCCTATAAGTTTGACAGATCCAAAGACTGGTACTGAGATTGGCAGTCACTGTGCAAGGAAGACTGACCTCAGGAGGCTAAAAACCCTATAGCTATTTTTAAAGTTTTCAGAAGCATCTTTTGCACTAAGGAAATTCTGCCTGAATGTTTGTTTAAATGGATTTTCCAGTAGGAATAAACCTTTAAAGCTTTCAAATTACTTTTGGTGCCTTCTCCTTTGGAAGGCAGAATTCAAGATAACTTTTGTTGGCGAGCCCATTTTGAAGATTAGGATCTTTCATTCGATAAGTCAAAATAAGGCTCTTGCAATTTAAATGACCATAGGGGATTTCTTCTTCCTGTGCTTTTGCTCTCAACCAGGAGAGCACCCAGAAGAACTATTGTGTAGATGAGTAGGGAATCTGGATTACTAGCCAGTGTTTCACTATTTGGGCTTTTAAATTTTATTATTTTTTTTTTTTCATTTTACTTTAAGACCTGTTGCTAGATAACCAGTATGATTAAAAAAAAAAAGGTCAAAGAAAATCAGCAGTCTTAGGGCTCCTCTCTCATAGCTGGTAACCGTAGCACCAATAACTCAGGTCATTGGAGGACGAACAGCAAAGGTGTGATTTCAGATCCTGATTCCACTGACAATGGAAGTCTTGCCATGGATGAGTGTGGGACAAATTTTGATTTGTGAAGGGAGGAACCAAATTGTTGCTTGCCTTCTCAAAATAGTAATGCTGGTCTTCTGAAAGGATGAACAATAGTTTTGTGTGAGCTAGAACAGGGGAAATAAAAAGCAGAGTAAGAATCTTCTGCAGGCTCCCAATGATTTTTAGATATCGGAAGTGTTGGGAATTTTTTTTTTTTGACCAGGTCATACTTGATTTCTGTTAGCTCTGCATTTACATATAAAAGTCTGTCTCTTTTGCTCAGGGAAAATTATGATCATAATTGTTGCATGAGTTCTGCATATATTCCAACAGGCATCTGAGGATTTAGTTGCTTGCATGTGCATCTTGCATAGCCAAGCTGCTCAGTTGTGTTATACTCTTTGAATATTTTCCACTTAAAGAATGTTCACAGACTTTAGAATGGCTAAGTCACACTTGCAGACAACCTTGTCTTGTATTGCTAATATGTAACTGGCAAGTATACTTTGTTTGCCTTGTGTTTTCTTTCATGCTTGTCTCCTAACCCTAACCATTCTATGGTTTCACCACTGAAGCAGCTTTATTGCTTCCTCAGGAGCTACATTTCAGTTTCTTGTTCCACAGTTGCAACCGTACATTTTTCACTGTATTTTTGCTTTGTATGCTCAGCTTAAAAAAACACAATAATAATGACTTTTCAGCTGTCTTTTAATTTCAAAGAGAGGATGTATTTATATAGGCAGGTAATTTTTGCTTAATTTTTGAGGAG
Organism: Manacus candei; assembly: GCF_025592945.1. NCBI lineage: Eukaryota > Metazoa > Chordata > Aves > Passeriformes > Pipridae > Manacus > Manacus candei. The sequence continues at coordinate 36,719,593 of NW_026138076.1, read as the reverse complement.
TTGGGACAGTCATTGAAAGATATCTGAGACAGACACTTTTACACTGTTTTATATTTTTAACTGTAGATTGTGTTCGGGGTAGCCTCTGATATTGTCCAGTCAATTGGTTGGAAGTAAAATAAATTAAATGTATTTAAAATTATCCCACCTTTCCTGTAGAAAGAACCACAATATGCTGCATTTTTCAGGGTTTAGGGTGAATTTTTCCAGCTTTATTTTGAGAACTGTGATTCTTTCTTCTGTGAAATTAATTACAATATCATCTCTTGTTTTATATCACTGCAACTTTTAAAAACAAAAGGAATCTACAGAAAGTATAAAAATGAAGGGGTGCATAATTTATTTACTGAACCTGATGCTCTTATTGAGTTACCTTGAAAGATTCAGAAGTAGACACTGATAAACTGAAATACCAAGTAGATATTGAGAGCATTAAAATATTAAGAGAATTAACGGTGAAGTAAAATAAATCATGACCTGAATTAGGACTATTACTTCCTTCTTCATAGCCTTTGGTTAGCTTGGCCCTTGCATTGGAAGTGACACTGATCATGGCTGCTTCATGCTACTTGAGTTCTGCTTTGCTCTGTGGGAGAGGTGTCTCCACCTACTGTGTAAATTTAGCATGCTTCACTAAGGTACAAGCTGCCAGGCTTTACTTAATTTGCTTTGGTTCTCCTTCAGAGAATTCATATTCTTTGCATTTTAGTTTCCTTGATAAAAGGATGCTTCCGGCTTACAGTTGCATGGCACCTTTCCATACCATTTTGTGCCAGCACAATTCTGTATTAGTTGCTCAGTCAAGGTTGCAACATCCTGACATTGTCACAGAAAAACAGGACCAGAAAACTTGGTTCTTAGATAATGTAAGTGCTTTAAGGAACTGACATTACCAAACAGCTAATGATTGTAGAGGGGGGTTGGAACTACGTGATTTTAAGGTTCCTTCCAACACAAACCATTCTATGATTATGTGATCATCTGCCTTTGAAGATCATAGTTTTGGGCATCATGATATTAAGAAAAGACAGTAAGCTATTAGAGAGCACCAAAGGAAGGCCATGAGGGTGGTAAAGGGCCTTGAGATGAAGCTGTATGAGGTCACTTGGTGAGGTCACTTGGTCTGTTCAGCCTGGGGGAGAGGAGACTGAGGGGAGACCTCATTGCAGTCTACAACTTCCTTTGGAGGGGAAGAGGAGGGGCAGCCACTGATCTCCTCTCTCTGGTGGCAGAACTTGAGAAAATGGCAGAAGCTGAGTCAAGGGAGGTTTAGGTTGGCTTTCAGAAGGTTTTTTCACCCAAAGAGGGGTGAGCACTGGAACAGGCTCTCCAGGGCAGTGGCCACAGCACCAAGGATGTGTGAGTTGAAGAAACTCTCAGGCACATGGTGTGATTCTTGGGGTGCCCTGTGCAGGGCCAGGAGTTGGCCTAGGTGATCTTCTTGGCTCCCTTCCAACTCATAATATTCTATGATTCTACAATCATATGAATTTGAATCTGTCAGTTTATTTATTATTTCATTTGACAAGGAACTGCATACGTATGTGTAGCATACTCTCAGTATCAAGGGCAAACTGTGCTGGTTCTTGAAGAAAATTATCAAATACCCAAATTAAGTATTTTTTTTTCTTATTTTTTCTTTGCGTGTGTGTGTTTGCAACACACACACTCACTTGGGAATGCATACCCAGAAGGTACTGTTGATTCATGGCTTTAGATTGGCATTGGAGTTCCTCAGTTCCCTACTGAGCCACATATGTGTTTTATGATCTTTGGCAAATTTTTTCTCTTTTTTTTTTTTTTCTTTTTTTTAGTAATTTATCTCTGGTGATTGAAAGAGAGGTTTAGCAGAGATGTCCAGGCTAATATAACATATTTTAATCTCAGGATAGTGTCCTCTGATTTTTTTCAAACTGATACTGCAGCTAATCTTTTTCTTTTTGTTTTCTGGTTATTCTTTGTCACAACTGTGTAGCATGCACATAAAATTAACAGATTTGTAATTTTAATGCATCATGTACAGTGTGCTGAACTCTGTACCGTCATGCTTAGGGCTAAGTGCTTTTTCAAGAGGCAAACTAAAATGTCTGAGACAAGGCCAGCATAAAGAAGGGGGGAAAAAATCAAATAATGACTGCTGAACCATGGTCTGTCATCCAAACCTAATAGATATTTTCAGTCTCATGAATATATTCTTTGTAACTCTTAAATAGTACTAAATCAGTCATGAGGACTATAAATTGAGAAAATGAAATGCACTAATGCAGTGTTTTAAATTTTCATACCCATTTGAGTACTTGCCTGACCTTTACAAGATAAAATAAGCTTACTAGGTTTAGTATGCACAATTCAACATGCAGGTCAACTTCCAGGAATAATGAGAGAGGGAGAAAGTGAAATTTATCAATCTGTTGGATGCAGTTAACTGGTGATTTGGCATATGAGTGCCATTCTATGCATTCAGATATTACTAGTTGAACGCTGTAGATACATAATCATGTCTAATGAGTTTCTAGATGAATAACTCGTGGGTGGTTGGTTTTTTTTTTTTTCCTGCAGATAAAATGAAGACTTTCTAGGTAGAGGCTAATTTGATATTGCTTTGAACTGAACTGTCCTGTACTCACTTAGTTATAAGGAAAAAAACCCAAACAAACCCTGTGTTTTTAAATCAAGAGAATTGACCTTTAGTTCACTTGGTGAAGTTCCTACTTATGGAAAAGAGGTTTCAATTTTAATGTGAATCAAGGTCTAGGTAATGAACCAATATCTGTGAATTATGCAAGTGCTTAGCGTCTACATTTCAAATTAATGGTTCTATTTATGATATTGCTGGGACTATGGAAGCTTCTAGAAACATCAAAGTGACAGGTGAACAGTCACTGTAACTTTCTAAAGAACAGTTTATCAATCTAACAGCACAGTGTCTGTAAAATTAGTGATAGTACTTAACCTTACATATTGTGAGATGTTATTGATTATCATTAGACCTTTACTGCTTACATATTCTGTTTTACCTTTTCCCATGATATTCGCTATCTGATAATTAAAATTGTCAAGATGGCTTTTCTTGTGAACTGTCACATGTGCAATTCATTAATTGTTTCTGTTTCTCTTCTTAGTTAAGATTATAACTAAACAGTATATACATAAAGTATACCCAGTTTTTCTACCTGTGTAAAGAGGCAAGAGCTATGAGTGTCTCAGTTTTTCTGGCATGTGTACATTTATACAACTTATTTTGTATTCTCTTCACATTTTACATTAATTTAAATGTTAGAATTTGTATGCAATTAAAAAAAAGCAGTGGACCTTTTAGCATTGTGACAAAAAAACGTGAAATTTGTCTTCATTTTGTACCATCCTACAAATGTAGATATGGACCAGTGCAAACAGCTGTATATTGTAGGAAGTTAAAAATCTAGTGATGATGAATGTGACCTGTTTTGCAATATTATTGAATTCTTGAGAGAATAAAGGACTATGTCAGTATCTCTAATTGCCAGGACTTCTGTTTTGATGAGAAGTGCAGTGTGCTTTGAGGAATAGATAGTCTAGTATTTGCCATTCTGGAGGATGTTTAGTGGAGAGGGCTCTATCAATGCTGCCTAAGATTACGTCTCTTGCGCTGCTAGACCCCATACACTGTGTTTATCTGATTTTTAAGTGTCAGGTTTTCAACATGGAAGATTTGAGGATTTTAAAACTGTATTTTATTAGAATGATAAAGAGATATAAGTATCTTTATTACTTTCTGTGCAAAATAATATTCCTTTTGCAGTGCAGACCATTCTTTAAAGAGGAAAGAAGTAAAAATTTTGGCCCAGAATCTGGTTTGGTTGAGCCATGTAAGATATTGTGAACGAACTCTGAGACATTAAATCTACTGACAAGTTTCAGGACAAAATAAATCTAAAGACTATAAATAAATTACGAATAGTTCACAGTTCACTGTTGTATTTTCCCCATTCTTCTAAATACAGCAGTCCTTCCAGAGCAAAGATACTTTAGTATGTGGGTGATTTCCATTTAGTATTAATTGCTCAGAAGGTGGTTGGCTTGATGATATTGTACTTTTTCTTTTCTTCATTAACATAATGAAAAGTTGGTGGTTACTAGATACCAGATAAACCTATGGGCTAAATAATGCGAGTGTTTTCTGGTGTTTTGCTGGTGGGTTTAGGGTAGGTTTTTTGAGACGGTGGGTTTTAGTAAACTAGTGACATAGGTGACCTGCAAAGCTTATAGCTTTCAATTAAGACATGGGTTTCAGTTAAGATTTTCTGGTATGTTATGTTCTGGCCCTGGAATAAGCCAGTTGCAAGGGGAAGGGAGCCCTGTGTAGAGAAAGGAAACGAAAACTTTTGCGGACTGCTCTTTGAACAGGCATTATAAAATTGTTCGGTGAACCATCAAATAGAGAAAACTGTCAGAATTAAGATACAGCTTTATAGGAGAAGAATCTTGACTTAAACTTGAGAGCTATTTTCAATCCCCAGGTAAATCAGTTTCTATTTTATTTTATATTGTAATGGTACCCCTTGGGTTGCATTTCTTAATAGCACATTCTCTGAGGAAGTTGTTTTTTAATGCAAATGCAGTGACATTAAAATAGAATGAGTCTCTTTAAAGTGGTAATAATATATAAAATATACTAGGTATTCTGATTATTTTTTTCATTCTCTATGTAAGTTTTCTTTAGATATTATTTCTGATTGCTCTCCAGGTGTTCTGAAGAGCCCAGAGGCCGGAAAATTTTGTTACAAAGTTATCTGCTAATTTCCTCATACTGGCAGAAAACACAATTAAAAGTATAAAATGAAATAAATTAGTAAATATGAGTTCTTATAAGAGCATGCTAAGAGAGAAACCAGAAATAAGAAAAGACCCTTTCATGCAGTCATATACTGAATCTGAGGAGCTAATTCCGTTTGAGCAAACCACACTGAACCAAAAGCTCAGTATTTGTACAGTTCATATCCAGTGTAGCTCACAGTGTTTTATGATGCCTTTGAAATATGGAATAAAATGTACCTATTTAAAATCTACATTAGAAATCATTATAGTTAAGCTAATGACCAATGTTTATTGCTATACTGGTTGAATTTGTTCAAATTCAATTTTGTTGACAGTTTTCTCAGACAATTTTTGTAGAGTTTTATGTGAACATTTTAATACACCTTTAAGGAAATAAGTGCATATAAATGTTAGTGTAAATTTGAGGAACTGTTCAGAAACTGTTCTCTAAAAAAGAGAGATGTTGGACCACACACCCTTCTTGCTTTCCAGACACAGTTTTGTCCATTTCTTCCCTCAGAATTTTTTTTTCTATTTTGCTTATCAAAAGCTCATGTTATCACCTTTTGCTTCTTATTGACCAGTCATTAGTAATGGTTGGGTTCTCATTTGCAGCTTGGAAGATTTGTTAGTGCTTGAAACATTTGTGTTGTCTATTTCATTTCTCCCCCTTCCTGCCTCATTCTCTGTAGTTGCTTCAGTCCCTTCAGCTTTTCATAGGGTGACCACCACGATGCTCAAGCACCTCAGATAATGTTCCATTGCATAATTTGATGCAAATTAGCTGAGAGCTTCTCAGTTTAATGTATTTTTCATTCATAGCTGCTTTTGGCTGAGTGCTGAGACAACGGAGATGCCTGAGCTAATTAAAGTGCAGAGGAAAGTTTTCTTCCTGCTTCAGGGCTGTCAAACATATCCAGGCTTCAAAACTCAAAAGAAGTCCAGTGTCTTTTTGATCCTGTGGTTATGTATATTGTATTGTGGGCAAAACCTCAGTGAGGCCTGCTCCGTTGTTTAAAGTCTATTGGAATAGTTGACTGATGTGTTGCTTGCCTCTTTGTTTCCCTTCTCATATTTCTAGTCTCTGTCTCTGTACTCAGATATAGATTTTAGTTATTATATCAACATATCTCTATCTATCTGTCTGTTGTGGTAATCACTGTTTACAGGAAGAAGTTGTGTAGATTTCAAAAATAACATGAGGGCTCATTTAGAACATGGGACATTAGTTCAGTAATTAAAAAAAAAAAAAAACCAGACAAATGATGAAAATGTTTCACGTCTGCCTTTACACTGTACCGTTATATGTCTAGAACAGAAAAACAGGCCAAGTCAAATATGAACTTTTCAACATGGTAAGTGCAGGCAACATGACATCTGGAAGAAATTTCCAAAGCTCCTTTATGAAATATGCACTGATCTGTTTCTCTTAGCTGTTCATGGTTACTGCTCTGAGATTTATTATTTTTCTCTAAAAATGAAAAGCAAATACAGTGAGAAGCATGGGATAGGGGTAGAAAAACTTGAGAGCTTGAGACAGAACCTGAGGGAATGGCCTGAAGTTGTGTCAGGGTAGGTTTAAGTTGGATACTAGACAAAGGCTCTCCACCCAGAGGGTGGTTGGGCACTGGAACAGACTCCCCAGGGAAGTGATCACAGCACCAACCCTGACAGAGTTCAAGAAGCATTTGGATGATACTCTCAGGCCCATGGTGTGACTCTTGTGCAGGGCTAAGGGTTGGACTCGATGATCCCTATGAGTCCCTTCCAACTCGGCACATTCTGTGATGCTGTGAAATTTTCTTCTGGAAGAACCATTTTCTTTCTCAAGCATGAGTGGATTTGAGTTTCTTTTAAGATGTCTTGGTTTTCCTGAAGCAACCAGATTGTAGTGTGTTCTTTTAGTTTCATTGTTACCTATAGCCATCCAGTTTTAATGAGCAGTTTGAAATCTTGGGAACAAGTTGAACAGTTAGCTCTTAGAAACTTATCAAGTCTAGAACTGAGCTGTCAAAGAGTTTTAAAGACAGCTCTGAAAGATGAAATACAACTGTGGGAGTGAGCAGTTAAAAGCAGTTCCCTACTGCTTTCTTAGAGCTGTTTGGTTTTGGTTTCATTATTTTTTTTAATTATTAATAGAAGTAACTATGAATTAAATTGAACAAGAGATAATCATGAGGTTTTCCGAACTGTAGTTCAGCTAAGTTGCTGCAACATCCTCTTCATGGTCTGAAATACAGCTGGGTTGAAGAGTTCAGGTTCACATTTGCATACAGTGTGTTTGACTGTTGACTCTGACTTTAATTTCTGACAGCACTAAATGCCTTAATGGAATACAGTTGTAGGAGCAGACACTACTTGCTTTTAACAGCTCATCCTAGGAGGCACACAGCCCTAGAGTGATGCATGTTGAAAAACACTTAAAGGCTGAACCAGTTTTGTTTCCTGCCATTCTTTCAAAGGGAAAGGAAAAGTGTGTTACCATGTACCACCATGTCCTTAGGGCTGCACTGTCCTGTGATAGCATTAAGCCTGATCTGAATCCAAAGACCAGGGATAAAACTTGTTTGGGAAAAAAAAATAAATTAGAAGGCCAGGCTGAGAGAGCTAAAAATAACTTGAAACAAAAGGAATGGAATGTAGAGTTCCTATGCTGTATTCTTTTTTTTTTTTTTTTTGGTTCTTCTTCTTTATCATGTAAGCATAGAAGGTTTAGATTTTTATTTTTTTTTCCCTTACCAGTTTTGTCAGTTCTTTTGCTGGAGATCTTCCCAGTGCTCATATCTCCTTTGGCCCTTAATCACAAGGATTTCCTTCCAACTGCTCTGCCAGATGTCTGAGTTAAATGTGTTCACCAAAACAGAATATTTAAAAAAACCTGAACAAAAGTCACTTTCTTGCTTATTAAATCAAATATTACTACTTCATAGTTCTGAAGACAGAATTCTTAAGAGATTTCCAATGCTTATTCTTCGGAGGAAAAAGAATAATACAGAATTATTTTTTAAGAGGCCTTTCCAGAGACAGTAATTGTTGACTCACTGTAAAATATAAAAAGATATAAATCACTTCTGCATATCACATATCTGCATCTGTGTAAAAAAAATGGGGAGACTTTTGCCAAGAGATTTTCTCAGCTTGCAGATACCATCAAGGTTAAACCTGCTCTAAGCAAACTTAGCCCACAGAGTTCCTAAAGATAGGGTGGACAAGAATCAGGCATTTTTATTCATTAAAAACTTCCTTATTTTAGTATTTCTTGTCAGTCCAAATTAGATGAAAATAATAAGTGAAAGCATTTTGAGGTAGCCAGTAGAGAATATCATGTTCTCTTGAGATGTGAAGGACCCAGCTCCAAATCAGGTCTGAGTCTTTAGCTCTGTCTCAACCAGAATTTTCATCCTGTGTTTCAGAAGTTTTTCTTGACTGATCGTTGTCCAAACAAAGGCATTAAATCTGAAGGACTGGCACTGTTTGGGGAAAATATGTTCTTTGAAATACTTTGAGACACAGCAGGAGAGTGCTATAGATACAACTAAGCTAGTCAGAGCAGATGTTAGTATTTGTATGTCACTGTTTCTCATGTCAAGAATGAAATCCAGTGTACTGTTGCTTTCAGGTGCTCTTAGCAGATAATATCTGGTTGTTATTTCAAAACTGTTGTTGGATTTTCAGGTTAGTGCAGCCAGGGTCATTAAAAATCATTGAGTACTTGTATCATGGCTTGCGGGAAGGCTTCACTGTCAGACTCTGGATGTTATGCCAGCTCCCTTCTGGCCTCTTGTCATGAAACAGAGCATCTGGGGCATTGAGGTGGGCACATGGCTGCCATAACACTTTGGCAGAACCCAGGCCCTTTATAATCTGTGGGGCTACTGGAGGATGTTCAGGTTTGTATCCAGACAAGCTGAAGTTTGTCTCCTGGGTGCGGAAGCTGCAGGTGCCGGTGTCTCTGTATGCCTCTCTTCTGTGTTGCTCTTTCTGTTGAGGAATATATTTAGTGCAGGTAGCTTGGTGTGCAGCTGCAGATTGAGCTCTGAGGAGCAGGAGCCCGAGGCAAGAGGACATGAACATAGAAGAACCCCAGAACCCGTGGTCCAGCCAGGTGACCAGACAGGAGACACGGCAGGAGCCAATGACTCCAGACTGCTGCACTTATCTTGCGAGGGTATAAAAGCCCAGAGATTCCTTTGTTTGAGGTCCCTACTCAGAGGCACCCAGCTCAAGCTGCTATTTTTTTTATTTGGTTATTGCACCATGATTAAATTATTTTAAGGAGTCTGAGACTTTACCATGGGAAACCTGATTTGACTGTGATTGTGGGGTGTGTAGCTGCAGAGGGGCCTCGGTCCCAGCTCAGAGGATGTGAGCGTGACTGCCAGGGTGCCTCCTGGATGCTCAAACAGGGGAACTTTCCTTGACACTGCCAGGTGCAGGAGCTTCATGTCAGCTCTGGGATAGTTGCAGGCTTTCTAGCTTTTTCAAATGTTCTTTGTGATCTTCAGAAATTGTTTTTCTCTGTCCATTTTTGCAAGAGAATAGCAGATCATCTCCCAGCTGTGTTAGAGTCAGGGAGAAATGGGCTTCAAGATGCAGCTTTATGGCGACATTACTTTATCAATTCTGTAAGAATTTTTTGAAAGCTCTCAGGAACATTCTCACTATGTTCTTCAATCTGAAATTTAGACTGTCAGTGTGACCATACTGAAAATGAATGGGAAAGGGAAAAAAAACACCACACAAAAAACTCAAGCCAATACACAAGAGAAAAAAAATCCAACAAACCTATACAGTAGAAAAGCAATGAGTGTCTGTATAGAAAACATGAAAGTCCTGTTTGTATCACACTGATTCTTTAAACTACTCCTTAAAGAAAGGTTTGACAGTCACTATCATTTGAGTCAGTTTGCTGACATTTTGCTGAAGGAGCTAAGAAAATAGATCTCAGTTATAACTCTTTGACTTTTATTTCCTTCTGTAGTAGTAGGAGTATCATCAAGGTCTCTGGTATTTAAAGTTTTTGGCCCTCACCAACAGCACCTTTTTTCCTACTTGAAGGTTTGGATGTGATTTTTTTATTTGTTGTTGTTATAATATAGTTGTGCCCAACCGTGCTAATGATTCTTCAGGAATAAGCAAGTTGCCTCACCTGCAAGTTGCCTCACCCAGCACACTATAATAGAATTTTTACTTTTTTCCCTAATGGTGTTCCTTATCCCCATGAAAGCTGTTGACATAAAGGAGCCAGCTAAATAGGAAGTTTATTTTGAGCTTTACAGTTCCAATTATGACAGGGGCAAGCATCCTTTTGTTTGGATCGGGAAGCAAGTACAAGGGCCACAGCTTGTCTCTGAACAGTAGCAGAAAGCATTTTTCTATTTCTAGTCCCCTTAGACAGCTCTGGTCTTTTAGCACTCCCATGCTACACAGAGTTCCAGCAATCCTTTTATTACCCTGTTGTTTTTTTGCACAATCCCACAGAAAACAGCCACAGGGTAGGATTTTACCATATTCATGCAGAATTAATGCAGATTTGTAGAAGAATTTCTATGCAAAGGAGAACCTGGTTCTAATTTTTTATTTTTCATTTTGGATCATTTATTTCTGCTTAGAAGGTAATGTTCAGGCATCAAGACCAAATTTTGCTTAATGTTCAGGCAACAGATGTTTGTCTTGCTGCCTAAAACAGCTCTAGTTTTGAGTTTTGCAAGTGAGAATTCATTATAGTAATATTTAGTACCAGTTAGACACAATAATTACAAAACTACATAAGTTTATCTAGGATATAGGCATCTTTACTTCATGATTCATGTCCTCACAACGAGTTTCTTTATGTTAATACCTTTAATAAGATAGGAATTAAATACACGCAGACTGTTGCATTTATGTTGTTAAGTATTTGTGTTTGGTGTTAGTCTCCTGTTGTTTAAAGTCTGTATTGCTTTTTCTTTCCTTTCTTGCTTATCTAGGTTTCAGGCTTCTCAGACAAAAATCACTAGCTGATTCTTAAACCAAGTTGTTCCAGTTTCCCTCTTTAATTGATGCATGTAAACTACCCTTTCAAGGAATTTCTTTGTGACCCATCAAACCCACCTGACTGTTAACCTGAACAGATGTTCAAATTTTACCTATTGTAGCAGATGGCTATCATCTTTAATCTCTTACTGGTGTCAATGATGAACCATTTTTGTTGAGGAAGAGAGAAAAGAGAGAAAGAGATTTATCTGCTGTTTATGTAGCCTGACTTAAAGATGACCTTTATTACTGGAATTTTCTGCTTTTTCATGTTGTTTGTTTAGAGCATAATATCTAGTATCACTGATAGTGCAGCAACTCAACAGCAAGCTGGTAGAACCAGCTGAAGATTTGGCCTTCCTAAAATGAGATTTCTATTCTCACCTGAAGAGTTTTGAGAGACATGTATTTTTAACTTTAAGAAAGTATATGCTAGTGTATACTTATAATACGATGGTCTTCTTTCAGTGCCACATCTGTTTTGTTGGTTGGCAAAAATGTAGAGAAAAAGAATTGATCAGAGAGATGGGTAGCTTAGGGTCAAGCTGACCATGGCTGTACATTACCTGAAGCTGTACATGCCCCAGACATAAATACTTCTATATTCAATGCACTTTTAAGGGTTCTGGTTCTAACACACCGTGGCAGGCAATTAGAAGAGAGAGCTTGACAGCAGGACTGCTTGCACATGCAACGAAGTAGCTCTTTTGTATTTTAGAAAAGGCACATCTGCCCTCCAGGCCCATCTCTAGGGGTCAGTGTTGTTGTCTGTCAGCTGTAATATTAAATGCAGTACCCATGCAGAGTTGCATTGTTGATCTGTTCTTGAACCAAGTGACAAGAGCATTCAAGAGGTCTCTTCACTGAGAAGAAACGCTTTCTCAGACCATTAGCAGTCATGGCAGTGCTTGCATAAGATGAGTGCCCAAGTTCTTTCTAGTTTGACTGACAAGTGCTTTGGGTGGTTTTTTTCATAGGTTTTTGTTTGGTTGGTTTTATTTTTAATATGATCATATACCAACATTCTGACATTGGCTTCCCAGTGAAGCATATTTAGGAGTATCCTTAGGGAGAAGGCTATTCATGATGTGGATAATCCAACCATAGCCATTCTTAAACTGTTTTTGTGTGTTATGGTGAGGATTTACATATTCATCTGGGCTGTAGGGTGAGCAAAACCACATCCTCATTACAGTTTGAACTGAATTCTATAAGCCTTTTACTATAGATTTTTCTATAAACCTCCTTTTTATTGACATATGCACCCTTTGAAGAGCTAATTATATCTGAGAGGATCCTGCAGTTTTCCCCTCCTAGAGTCTGCATGAATTCTACAATGCAGAATTAGCTGAGTTTTGTTGCTAGTATTTTGTGTTTGTCAGGTAGCAGATGTTTGCTTTACTCTTGTCTGAATTAGATTTTAATGGGAAAGATCCATGCCCCAAACAGCACAGTAAACTTGAAAATAAATGCCTTTTTACTTCATTAATAAAGCATATGAGGGAAAATTGAATTGCTGTGAATTTTCCATGCTGTAACCTGTTGACAAACCTCTACTTTATCAGTTGGTGAGCTGCCCGGAAATGCTGTGGTATGGTTAACTCCTGGGTGTGAAGTGCAGGTCTTCCGGCTACACTTTAAATTTATTATTATTTTATATTTTTAGGTTTATTCTTTCAAATGGAAGCTGAAATCCTGTATGGTTAGATATCATAAATGAGGTACTCACTTTATTGTAAGTGGATAACAATAACTTGATATTTTGAAAATATTCTGTAGGAGAAGATAGCCATTATACATTTTATGTGGTTGAAGAACAGCAGAATCTGATTGTGTATTATTTTGAGTTTATTATACAAAACCAGTATGAACAACTGAACTCAAAGGACATATCTCTAATACCTGAATAATTGACATCAATTTGTGTGTTTCATTTTTATTTGGATTAAAGTAAACCATCAACAATATAGTCTAGCTGATCACACAAGTTATATCCTTGAGTATTTAGATAGCTCAGTAGTAGTCTAATTATTTCTGACAATATTTTAATTTTTTATACTGTTAAAACAGAAATGGGGGATTATATAGTCCAAGAAAATTACCTTCTCTGAAGCTTATGAAAAAAATGTGTTCTAGTACTATGTGGCAAAGCTTGTCCTGTCTTGGATATAAATTATGTCATTTGATGGACTAATGAAAGTAGAAATATTTAAGCATTCACCATTTTTCTTTATTGGGATTGGCTAATGTTGAATGACTTATTACTTGTGCTTAGCTGTTGTTTTTTGAGGGGGGAGTTTTCTTTTAAATTTGACTCCCCTTTTAACTTTACTCTGGCATTAATTTAAGATATATAATTCTTTCTTTGTGCCTCTCTAACAGCTGTTTACTGGTGGAAAGTAGTACGTTAAAGGGATGTTGACAGTTCAAAATCTTGTCATTGTCAAAAAGATCAATTTCACAGTGGTTTCAGAAACTGCCTCTGATTCAGGGTCACTCTGCCAATTTTGTTGTGTTCTTACAAATGCGATTTCATGTGTTTTATCTCCCTTGCTGTGTTGTTTAAAATAGTAATATAGCAGTGAGAATGAAAGCTGACTCCCTAACTAAAAGAGAGGTGTAGCAATTTCTGTAGAAGGATCTATATGTGCAATTCAGAAAGTTAATGTAAGGAATAAAGGAATAACTATCTAAAGATGCTGATAGAGAAAAAACTAATCAGGTGATGTAGCGTGTTGAACATCATCCTATTTTAACTGAAGAAAATCCATTCAATACAGTGTGTTTGTAAATGAGTATCTATGACCAAAGTTTAATACATCTTCAAACTGTAGAAATGTTCTTTGAGCTGGTCATCTGAAAAGAGATAACTGTTGACCCCTTTGTAAACATGAACCTTTATTTCTTGAGCTAGAAGGCAAGCCCTTTAATTTAGACTGCAGTTTCAGAATCCCAAAGCATCTTTGGGATTTACTGAATAGAGAATGGTGTGCTGTGTCAGTTGAGGTTGTACTTGCTCACCTTAATGCAGAGGCCTTGCAAGTCTCAGTCTCATTCTGTTCCATACAAAGGGATTATAGTTTTACAATGAGAGCAGAAATATATTTCTAACCCACAGCAATTCACAATCTGAGTCATTTGAGGCTTGGTAAACTACAGTTAGCATCGAGTTGGCCTTCATTTAGATTAGACAAAAATATAAAATACCAAAATTAGTGTTTTCTGCAGAAACCAGCTAATTGAAAGATGTTTCAATTTTGATAAGAAACTGATGGTGATAAAAACTGCATATAGAAGACAGTCAGGGTTCCAACAGAAACCTTCCTACTAAAGAGGAGGTACCATCAGAAACTTGCCTAGCTTTTTACTAGTACTTATTCTGTGTGCTTGACAATTAGTCTGAATGATTGCAGAGTTTATTCACTGTCAACTTCCAAATTGACTCCTGGTCGATTTCCTTCACCTATACATTCCTCTAATCTATGAGCCCTTTTTTGGAACTGGTGGGTGTCTGCATCTATAGCCTTGACCCCTAATTATTCTGAGTGGAGAAACCTTACTTTCAGTACCTTGAAACCTGTCCATGACCTGCTGATGCAAGAACAAATCTTGCAAGCATTCGACTCGGTGTTTCTCAGACAAGAAAGAAGTTCTCCAAAGGTGCCAAGTCTTTATATTCAGTAACGTCTTTTACCGAGGGTCTTTCCATCTGAACACCTACTGATTTGTTTCAGGCATTCTGTGTTTCCTTTAAATGATGAAGTAAATTTTTAAGTAAGAGATGCATGACATGGTCTTAATATTGGCACACTTACTCTTGACAATGATGCAAAAAGGATAAAAATAAAAGCCCTAATACTGTGGAAGTATTCCCCAGAATCTGTCTTGGAAGACCTGACTTAGGGGGATCAAAGCAGCAGTGAGCTTGCACTGCAGTTGAACAGAAATACATCTCTTGTAGCTACTCAGTCTTGGCTGGAAACAGAGATAAGGTAAATCAAAGCAAGAGAAGAGTGAAAAATGTGCCTAAATCAAATGAAAGAGATTAAATTTTTGTAATTTAGTCCTTGCTGGAAGATAGCTGTGTAAAAAATGGAAATTTCTAAAAAGTATACTCTGTAAGAAATCTTTCACATTACAATTACTTATGTTGATCTTAACTGACTTGAGTGTGCCAGCCCTAAGGAGTCTTTGACAAAGAAAATGTTTAGCATGCTGTATTGATCAAATAGTTAGAGGTGCTGAATACCCAGAATCTCATACAGGAAAAGTGAATGGAGCACATCTCAAATGCCTTCTAAAAATACTACCAGTGTACAAGGGCATGCCTCATTTTAGAAATCAGAGCAATTCTGATTTTAGTAAGACCATGTATCCTTTCTTACTACAAAAAAAAATCCCTGAGTCTGTTCAGACATGGGGCAGAGCAAAGAAAGAGTTTCGGGTTGTGTATGCTGGAGGAGTGGGTATGGACATGGTAAAGATCTGTCCTATTGTGACTTTGGTTCTTTAGAAAGCAGAGAATGAAACTTCGTAAACTTCAGATGAAAAATTCCCACTTGGAATCACTGTAAAGCAGTGCTAGAATACTGCCTCAGTAACCAGAAATAACTATGGGTACTAACCTTTAATGAACTGAGAAAAGTCAATGCATACGTTGACAGCAACAGAATATTGTCTGGAGTCTGAAAGCTTTTCAGAAACTTTTAAAATTGTGTCTGATGGGCAGGCTTCAGTGGTAGGTGAGTGCTTTGGGTGATTTTATCATCAGCTGTTTGCTGTGTGCTGTTCTTTCCCGTGTTAACTTCATTAATGTCGGGCACATCGAGGAGCATTACACTGACCGATCTGCAGCAACAGCCTGATTCAATGCCCAGTGAAGCTAATGGATGTCTTTACACAGGCATAAGTTGATTTTTAGATTCCAGATGCTCTTCACTGCATATTGTAATTACACTGTTGTTCTCAGGAAAACAATATCTCTGACATAACAGCATAACAGTGAAAAGATAGAAATTTTTGCTGTTGCACTTGGGATTGTTTGATTTCAGTCTTACTGTAGTACTTCTGTTTAAATAAAACCAAGTGAGTGTAATGCCAAATGTTACTTTTAAATCCTTCTAGAATAAGTAAAAACTTATACTGCACATTACCTAGTCTTTATATAAAAATTTTGACAACTAATTTAATTATTAATACCTAATATTGGAATAGCTGAGCTAACATGTAATATCAGATTAGCAATGCTGCTGGATGTCATAACAGTAATTGTCAGAGGTAAAAATCTTCTCCTGATAAAACGGCAAGTTTGCAATCTCTAGAAATTAATATATGGGACAAGTCTAGCCTGGTGCATTTCTGAAAAAGAAAACTGGTAACTATGCTAAAGCTTTTTTGATTTTAGATATTGAATGATAAGAGTAAGCAAATGTACCAGAAAGCAATCCAGACTAAGGTTTCTTGACTTTATGAATTCTCACTTTGATAGATTCTTTTTTTATTCCCTTGCAAGATAGATATTACTGATTTTCTTTGTCACTAGACAAATCTGAGGTCAAATTCCACCTTAGTGCTCTGGTGGTAATGGGTGGGTGATAAGCAGCTCAAGCTACTGTAGTATCAAAATTTTGCACAGTTCTTCATGTACCTATCTTTATACAATTTATGTGAGATTGGAAAACGACTGTTATCAGAAACCTTTGGAAAAATTATTTTTTTCTTTCAAAAATATGGCCAAAATATAAAGGATGACCTGTTCTGCTCTTATTTGCACTTGCAAGCAGCCAATGATAATTTAATTATATTGATTTAAGTCTTTTGAGGTAGGCTTCTGAATTGAGTTGACTTATAAGGATAGAGTTTTCTCTTAACATTTGCACTCCTGTCTAGTAATCTCTATTTAATTCTCCACTTTCTTATTTGTGTTTAGGTTGCAAGAAAGTGAATTGTAATTAGGAACCCAACAATTAGGGTTTGTCATGGAAAATAAATAGATATGCAACTCTATACTAGAGGTAATGATACAGTTGGAAACTGGAGAAACCAAAGTCCCAATTTCTTTTAAATAGCTTTGTTTTAAAGAATTCACTCTAAATGTGCAACTGTGAGTAAATGGATGGAAAGTAGAAAACATATAAAAGTGATTAGACTTATTTTGTTTCTTTTTTCTTATCTCATTTTTAAGCATTGTATTTATATTCGAAAGGCAGACTAGGCCTTATAGGTATGATTTAAAAACGTGTTTCTGAGAGGCACTGTAAGGGAATACAAAAATAAGCAGATTAAGTTAGGAATATATGGGAGATAGTGTGGTAAATGGAGCAGAGAAAAAAATTGGAGCTAAGGCTGAAAGGGAAAACGAGGTGAGAAGAGAGAATGCAAGAAAGGATCCAGGGATTAGTGAACAGAACAGTGAAAATGAAGATTAAAGAAGAAATTAAGGAGACCTTTTCAGAGTATCCATACTTGATTGTGTTGTAGTCTGAGGTCACACAACTTTCTTTCAGAGACATTTCCCACAGGATGAAAACGGTGGTATTTTGTAATCAGTCCTGTTACCCATTTAGCAAGTTAATGTTCAAGCATGTGGGTGTGAAAACTTGCCAAGGGGAAGTTGTTCTTTTGTTTCCAAACTCTGCAGATGGTGTAATCCAGAAATTTCAGGAT
The DNA here is from genome assembly GCF_025592945.1 of Manacus candei. Classification (NCBI taxonomy): domain Eukaryota; kingdom Metazoa; phylum Chordata; class Aves; order Passeriformes; family Pipridae; genus Manacus; species Manacus candei. The sequence continues at coordinate 36,702,115 of NW_026138076.1, read as the reverse complement.
ATTTTGCTCAATAAACCTTTCAAAATACATAGAGGTTTTGTTATTTGTTTGTTTGAGGTTTTGGGTTATTGTTTTCATCATTTGCTCTGTGCCACCATCAATGCAGAGTGCACTGTCCAGTCTTTTAATACTACTCAAAACACTTGTCAAAGAACTCAGCCTTGGCAAGCCATTTCATTTTTCCCTATTCATGAATTTCTAGAGTTTGAAGTAAAATGGGATTAAATAACCTAGTAAATTTTACATACTTCAGTGGTGACATTAGAATCAGCATAAGGTTGGGAAGCAGGAATAAGGTCTGAAAGCCTTTTAATGCATAACCTGCTGAGCAAGGGTAGCCCGTTATGTTCTCTAACCTTAAGTGACCATCTCTTTCCCTCCCTCCTCCTATGAGAAGCTGTGTTGTTTATTCAACTTCTGGATGTCACTTTTAAGAGATCTTGCAGCTTAGAAAATGTTTTCTATTTTCTGCAGGTGCCCAAGCTTTCCTGAAACAGATGGATAGGCCTCTGGTTTGGTTTGGTATTGCGTTGGTTTTTTTTTTTTTTTTTTTTTGATCACACTCTCCCTATCATCATTTATTTCTGGATTCCCTGTCATTGCAGTAACCTAGCAAAGCCTATCCTCTTCTTCCTGAAGCTTGAGGGTTAAAAAGAGTGATGTGATGCAGTTTGTGTGATTGATAAAAAATAGACATTACAGTCTTTCCTATTTTGTCTAGCAGGATGACTTTCTGCCATCTATTGCTTTGACAGCCTATCCCTGTAGGTTGCAGTTTCAGTCTTCTTTCAAACATGTGTAGGCCAGAACCCTGGCAACTTATCTTTTTATCATCTTTTGATTTCATTCTTAGTGGCTGTGGTATAAGCATGTCTTCAGGCAGGTTCTTACTTGGCCACAGGGAAGGGCAGGCGATGACATTCCCTATGCTGACAAATGTGTTGCTTTCCCTAAGGGAAAACCTGAAAGGAAACAGTTTACAGTGTGCCTACATTTTATTATTGTTCTTTAAACACAAGACTAGTTGCCAGTTGAATATCTTTTGAAAAGTAAACAAAATCAAGCTTCCTTCTTGACTTTTAAGGTCTTGCAAGTCACTGTCCTTGCTCCATAAATTCTAAAACTGAATTTGTATTAGGCTTCATGCTTTTTCGAGGGATGCTTTACTCACTTTTTTTTCCTACTCGTAAACATCTGGAAAAGGTCCAGACTTGACTGAAGTCCCAGACAGTGTTTTTTTCAGGAAATGTAGCTGTTTGTGACACTACAGGTAAAATATTTCCCTGTAGGATGATATCTTTTTTTTTTCCTTTCTTTATTCCCCTTGTAATTTATAAATCTTTCTGCAAGATAAAACAGTCTTTATTAGCGTTTACTAAATTTAATTTTATCTTAAAACATTTTAAAACATTACTTTTTTATCTGAAAAAAAACGTAGTAAAATTGCAATTTTTCATTAGGTAGAATATGAATTGTCTCAAACACCTGCAGTGCATTCAGACTTTGCCCATGTTTGAATCCCAACTTGCGTGTCCCATGTTGAGGTTTCTAATCCAATATGAGCTCTTTCTGCCTGCAGAGAGCTGGCTTAGGCTGAGTTATTGATGAAATGACTGGTCAGGCTGCCTGTCTTTAAGAAAAGCACAATTATATTTTGTGACACTGCTCCCCTCAAAACCTCATAATTGTAAAGCAATAAGAAGAGATGCACATTGATGTGTACCCATGTACATGTGTGTGCAGGAGAGCACATGTGCGTGCATTTTAGAGGTGACCCCTCAGCCAGCACTTTCTTTTGAGACTCTTTTCCTTGTAGTGAGGAGGCAATGCACTGAATTTTACCAAGAGACTGGTTTAATTTCAAAAGGGGAAAAACATTTCCTGATTCCTAAGGGGTTATTTTTGGAGTCCTTTTGGGGGAAAAAAAAAATAAAGTAAACGTGCATGTGTTTCTTAAAAGAGCGGCTCTGGCAGATGCAGCGTGGTTAGGAGCATATTCTTGAATCCAATGGGATGAGTATAAGTTGCCAGCAACAGCAACAAAAGATGGTGGTGGGGGGAGGCAGAGGGAGAAACAGAAAATGTGTTGACAGTGGATCTGACCGACACAGCCCAAAACAATAGGATGCATGTTTAGCATGACTGGCTCTATTCATTCTCCTGTCAGTGCTTGGCATGCCTGCCTCTCAAAGGCAACAAAGCTGCAGGAAGCGTCACTTCCTCACACACTATAAAGAGAAATTTCCTTGACACTATTTTCTTCATCTGCAAATGGGTGGTTGTGGTGGATTTTTGATTAGTGAGCAGCTTTAACAGATCTGGTAACTTAATAGTTGTGATGCTGAATAATAATATGCATGCATGAGAGAGGCCTGTTATATAAATCAGCCTAGTATCTGTTGACTGGGTAAGCTTTTCTCATGTTCTGCGCAGCACGGTATTTGACCCTGGTGAAATGTGTAGGAAAAACACTGTCTGCACCCAATAAATGCTGTTTTTCTGGTTTAAATTACCTCAGCTACACTGAGTCCTAGGACGGCACATGATCAGCTGCTATCCAAGAAGGTGTTTACCTTGCAGCTGACGTGCAGCCTGTGCCACACTTTCCTTGAAGTAGAGCCTTGGGTCACTATTTGATAACCTTCCAAGCCCTTTAATTCGTCAAGAGAGACACTTGAAAATTGCATGTAAAAAGTGAAGATGCTATTACTCTATATTTGTAGTACTTCAGCACAGTACTTTACTTGCAAAATAGCATTCTGTTGCAAAATGTCTGTGGCCACTTCAGGTTGTCTAGATAATGCCTCCAACCCACTGCAAATCCACGGGAAGTAATGCAAAGATTTTTTAGTAACCTACTTGCCATTTCTGCCACTTATTTTGAAACCTCATCTGCATCTTCTGGAGCTGCTCTTTTCACACTGATTTCTGTTCGTAGAATTTGAGATTAAAAAAGAAAATATATTCACTATATGTTCAAATATGTGTATAGAAATATACTGAATTAATTTATAGAATAGTCTAAACCGATGGATATAGGAGGATTCCTGGTGAAGGGTTTCTACCTGTATCTTCTGGTGATTTGTTGCTCTGTGGAGTAAGAGCTGCTCTTAACATTTTTTTGCCATGGCTGATAGAAACCTTTCTATCTGTTGAATTTCTGTACCTACCAGCATTGAATTTGCAGTACTTGGTGAGAAGCTGTTTTTGAATGGTCTTGTTTTAAAGATATGTGCTTGAGCTGTGCGGAGATATTGAGTAGTCCTGCATGCGTTGATAATCTATTGAAGAATGTGGGCCAAGTGTCAAGCTCTTCCTGAAACCCACAGAGTTTTTCAGTTTTCTCAGGAAATGTGTCACAAATAATCTTTCAGAAAATTAGTTCTACTTTCTCAAAGAAGCGCTTTATTATATCCCTACCAAGACTGTTTCAGTACATGAACATTGTAAGTAGGTGAAAGGCAGGTTAGCCTCTCTGCAGTGATTATCATGATTGCTTTTCTGCTTGCTGCTTAAAAACCCCCTGCTTTTACAGGCTCTCTTTTTATTGAAATGGTAATAACTTCTTTTAAACCACAGATACTATTTTCAGTATCTGAAGGTAATCTGGTACTTATATGCTTTGCAGTAGAGCCAACACCCAGCTGCTGAGATTTGGTTCTACTCCCCTTTACTTTCAGAAGACGGTAGTAAGATTTTGATATGGTTGCTAAAACCTGAATATAGTATTTGTTAGTGAAAAGGCTACAAAAAGAAGGCAAGGATATACTGGATATTTTCAAAAGCAGATTTATTTATTAATAAAATGAGAGTTGAAGATTTTTGGAAACACAACTACAAAATGCAGACACTTCATGAAAGGTGCATGGATATCTCTTTACTTCTGGATTCTTAGAAAAAATAATCTCATTATGAGAGTTCATTAGGAAATATTTCCCCTTTTTGATTTAAGCAGGGATTTATGGCTGTTTAATAATTATTTGATGATCCTAGTGCATATAAATTTTTCCATTTTCTAATGTGTGTTCAGCTATTATTGTTTTCCTGGAATTCTCTCTAACTCCTCTGCATATTTCTGAGAATAAAGTAGCGTAATATAAAAAGAACGAGTAAAAAAAAAACCCACGCAAGTAATATGCAAATCTATATTGTAGTATGGTAAAAGAACTCTTATGCAGTCATATGGAAGAGGAAGTTGGAAGATTTTATTTGTGGAAATTTAGTTGTTAAAGTTTTATAATGACTCAGTAACATAAGTGTATACTTTAAAAAGCAGAGCTGATTCCACAAGCCTTTTTGAGTTTTGCTGCTTTTTTGCTTTTGGGTCTTTGTTCTCTGGGGCCTATAACCATCTCTGAAAAATGAAGCTTGAGACATAGATTCATACATAATGGACTATATATGCTACCACTGAAGAATTATAATGGAATAGTTAGTCTTCATTAGCTTTGTCATTCTTCTACGTTGTAGGATAGAGCTTATAAAACCCAAATGACTTCTACCTGACCAATTTTTATTAGACTTTTAGAAGGCTCTGCCTTCACTTCAGAAATGTGATGTGCCATTTCTCTTTGGGAAACCATGTTCTTTTCCTTTTTAACTTTCTTTTAGAGTGCATATGCATGAGATGATAATTCTATAGTGTTCCCCTTCTGTGAGCTTCTATATGCATTTTTAATTTTTAATCAAAGATACCATAAATTTCATATTGCAGGATGGCTTATTGCAGACTGTAAATATAACAATATGACCTTTTGGAGCGATGTTTTTATTTATATACCCTGCACAGACAGAAGAGGGGACTTCCACCTTACATAAAGTAGTATTGAGGGATTTTTAAATTTTTTAAGTAATTACAGAAGCAAAGTATGGTAAGTCATGTCTTCAAGCTTGAGTAATAGTCATCTTCCTGGTTTTCTGTATATTTTCAGAAACAGAGAAGTAAGATAAGCAGAAATAGAAATTGAAAGCTTCTGAGGATAGGTTACTATTCCAAAGCCAGTTTGTATAAGGTGGGATGGCCAGCTTTATGGAATCAACAGGTCAAAAAGTTACCCAGGCATCAAACTTGAATCAGCTACTGGGGCTTAGATCGGAAACACAAATGAAACTGTGTTTTGTTTGTTTTTTCTGAGATGACCAAAGATGAAAGCTGAAACTCCAACCAGAATATATCTTGACTTCTGTAAGCATAGCTGATGACAAAGGTGTGCTTTCAAACCTAGCTCTTTCTTCAGTTGTGGAAAGCACAGAACTGTAGTATGGATGTCCTTTGGGATTTACAGCCCTGAATCTACAGGAATCAGATGCATGGACTCCCTTGTGTGTGAAACATGGTGGAATGGGGCAGTCCTGATATTTCTTCTTGTATTCTAGGATATTAGCAAAGAACTTGTAAAAAGTGCTCAAGATGTCTGCTCAATTTTAGTCCTTCCCAGGAGTTTAAACTATGTCCCATGAAAATGTTCCAGCCACCATTGCAACATCCTGGTACTCTGCAGCAGACATATTTGTAGCACTGGTGAAGCCATTTTATTGTCCAGAAAATAATTCGAAGTTGATTGATACAAAGCCCATTAAAGTGAAGGAGGGACAGGAAGAGAAACACGGGAAGATTATGTAGGATGATACCTGATGTAAATTTTACCTTATGCTTCAGATAATCTTGTTTTGGCATTCTATTTCTAAGACAAAGAGGAAAATTGTTCTCTGTATGTGAAGGATAAAAGAAAAAAAAGAGAGAAAAGTGGAAATGCTTGTGTATGAGTGGTGCGTAAGATGCTTTGCAAGGCTTGTTTCTCTTCAATCTGTAAAAGGAACTACCAGGAGATGTTTCACTGGGATGATTAGAGGCTGGAAGAGTCATACTAAAAGAAAATCATTCGCAGACCAAGTATCAGGGAAATACCTTCTGCTTGCCCTGTCAATTCGATGAATAATGCTTTTCCTTTGTAGAATATTGACAGGTTTTGAGGTTGAAGTTTTTTCCTCAAGAGGAAGGAAGTTGAATTTTGTTCACAAAACTCACATTCCATTTTGTCTGGAACGTAGGATAGGGAAGAGATGTGAATACTTGCTGTAGTCCCATTTTTTTTCTGTAAATATTACCCTTCATTAAGGGCTAGTTTAGTATATACATTCTGTTGTTATGCAACATATATGTAATTCTGAAATCCTGGACAATATAGTTTTCCTATTCCTCAGGAATTTTATCTTACAGTAAACTCCACTTTGTTATAAACAGTAAATTATTGTACAGTGATAATCTAGAATGGAAAATCATGACCTCAGTAGAGCAGTACCTGTTTTTAAAAGTTAGGAATTTGGAGTCATGCCTGCTGCTGAGTTCTAATTCTTAGAAATGCCCTTTCCATTGCTGTTAAATATAGAATATCTAGATATCCTCTTCTTGCTTGGAAAGAGGCCAACAAAAAAAATAGATTTAAAATAAAATCTTCTAAGAAACCAATTGTGTTTGGCACAGTCTGCTGGGGAATCCCTGTAGCAGTGCTTAATTTTGCAGGGGTTTTACTAACCTCTGGTTAGGAAGACAAGTAACAGGAGTTATGGGTGAAAGAAGCATCTGTATTAGGGGGAATTCTGGCATAGTCCTGTAGAGTAATTTGACAAATTAATTCAACATTTTCCCAGATAAAATGTGCCACAATATACTCAAAGTATTCTGTATTAATTGGTAATAATACAGTAATTAATTAAAATGTAATAGTTAGGTGATAGAGCAATAATGAGATTCAAAACCAGTAGACAAGTTTTAAAGCTTTATGTCTAGTCACGTGACAAGTCTGCAGGCAAAGTCAATGTGAGCTACTGGAGGAACCACGTGTCACTAAGCCTTTATGTTATAAAGAAGGATGCACGCTCTTCGTGAGGTGGAGAACAAAGATTTATTTCAAATTCGGTGCTTCCTTTTATCCCCTAAAACCACGTGCCCTTCTAACCAATCGGGTTATCCATTTAGACGCATGTTCCTTTGGGCTTCTCTGCCCCAGCACGTCCCCCATGCCTTGGACACGCCTCCTACAAGCTACATTTACTCATCTTTTCCCAAACCATAACAAGACTTGACTGAGGTAGAAGTGATTGGAAAATAGAACTAAATATATTCAGTGAAGTATATAAGCACAAAAGAGAGCAGATTTTAGGTGCTGGGGTTGATCATAACATACCTTTTTGCTTTGTAGAATGATTTTCTACTTTTCTTTAATGTTCACATTTCCTATATACAGTGATTACGTGGGTTGTTTTCTCAAATTTGCAGAAGTACATTATAAGAAATGTTTTTCTTAACCTAGTGAGCTGGGAGAGTTGCTAATACTAAAAGTGACCATAAGAAGAGTAGCATGAAGGTTATTCTCCTTGCCTAGGTTTCCCTGTGCATTTATTATTTGGGCACTTACAAAATGTGACAGAAAATAAAACACACATTGTTTACAGGTACTGTTCTGCTGACAAAAGGAAAACAAAGCCTTGATATTAGTTCCTAAAATGTTAGTAGGAGCAACTATTTTAGATTATAGTAGTGCTTTGCTAAAAACAAAGCATATTTTTTATTGTAGTGGGAGTTTTACTTTTTCTCTCTTTATCGCTTTTGTAAACTAATGGGAAAATTTTCTGAAAATGATCTACTGGGTGGAACTGGCTGCTGTCAAAATTCTTCTCTCTCACTTTGGGTGGCTCCTCACATACTGAAATTGTTCAGTAGAGATGATGCAGTAATAAGAAAAAGTTTTATCCCTCCACAAGTATCACTTCTGGAATTTTTTTAATTCACATTCCAGTCTCTACATTGCGTATTTAAGTTTTAATGTGGTTAATGGCACAATATTTTTTCTTGGTTGGGTGGGGGGTTTTTTGCTGTTTAATTTTATCTTATCTTTTTCCACTTTCTAGCTTGCATTTTTTCCTAATCTAAATTTTCCTAATCTTAAAATTTAGAAGAAAGTCTTTGCATAAGTTACTGGGTATCAAGTCTGTTCAAGTTAGTATTATTTTGAAGACACTAAACATATCTTCGTCACCTTCAGTTTACAGCTACTTCACTTGAAAAAAAGCTAAAAAAACCCAATAAATCAACCCAAAACTCAGAACTTCCCCTTCTAAAACTCTCCAACCCCCAAAAAACAAACCAAGCCTCTTTTTTGGTGAAATTTTCAGATAAGTGGGATCTATAATAATAGCATACTTACTGTTATTTTAATATCAGTGTTCCAAGATTGTATGTGTTAAGTGATTGAAATAAAGACAGTTACTTTGAATAATCAGTTTTTTATTAGATTCTTCTAATTTCGACGGGAAACTAATTCTGGAGTTTCTGAACAAGTCACTGTACCTCTGCTGAATATTGCTTAATCTCTAAAATGAGAATGTAGTTATTCACTTGCATATGGCTTTTTATAAGTTACTCTTGACAGGTGATAACTTAAACCAAATATATAGCTCCAGGTTTCATTAAAAAAAAATCAAAGGTCGGGGCTAGTTTCTCAAAAATGTTTGTGATCTTGGGGTGATTTAAGTTTATAGCAACTATAGACCTGGAGGTTGGCATTATGGAATCCAATGGAAGAAACAGTTGTTCTTCATTTCTCACAGAGCTTCTGTCATGTCTTGTCTGTAAATTTTATTTTTTTTTAATCATTTATTGCAACCTGGAAACTACTCTTTAGAAGAACTCGACTATATTTAATTGACTTGCAGTGAGGCTTTGGGAAATGTAAATTCAGAGGCATTTCATATGACAGCACCATAATTTTCAAAGAGCTTTATATTACTGAAGAACTCTAGGGTTACTAAAACAAAGGGTGAAGTTAAATTGCAGCAGAGAATTGAAGGAATTGAAAGCAGGACTTTTTGGTCATATTTTAGTGTCTTGTATAGAATGACATTAAGCTTTTCTTATTCTCCACTTCTTATTTTGCCCATTCCAAAATAGAAACATCATTACTGGAATTTATTTAGTGAAATTTTTGAAATAAAAACTTCAAATCAGCTTATCTCATAGATATTTTCTTTCTGTTTTTTATACATGTGTAAATTATGAATTGAGAAAGTAGAAATTATGTTCTCAAACTTGAAGAACTATACAGACGATATTGCACCATCTTCTAATAAAAATTACAAGGAATTTAAGTATTCTACATCCTTGATCATGAAGGCATTTTGAACCCATAGTCCTGAATATTTGGGAAGAAAATTTCAGAGCACCATAAGTTGTCCTTTTACCAGAATGATAGAATAAAAATTTTACAATTAGGGGGAACAACACTAGTTCAGCAAAATCTGTTCCTAGAAGTAAATAAGAAACATGTTAGTATAAACAGGGTCATTTGTACCAGTTTTGGAAAGTGGCTGTTTCTTGGGGCACTTTTGTATATGGTTTTTGTGTTGAAATCAGAAACTGATTTCTTCCAGATTTGTTATCCTCTGTGAAAAAAGAGTGGAAGAAGTTACATACAACAAGACCATCCTTTCCTACCTTGGCAAGAAAATGGGCTACATGACTCTGAGACTATTTTGTTTGGTTTCTCCCATTTCCATTGAAATACCATGTTTGTGTGTAAATTTGCTGAATGCCTCTCCTCCAGCAGAATAGAGAAGCTGTTAAGGTAAAGGTTTAATTTCAGAGTCTGCCTTTGCATTTTTGGTAAGACACATAGCAGTTTCTCATCGCTGTTTTCTTACCTCTTATTTAATTCTTGACCTTGGCATTCATATCACTACATGTTGTATCAGATTTTTAAAAACAATATGTTTAGTGGGTATCTGTCTGTATTTCTCAACGATACCCAGATATGTTTTGGACGCCCCATCACTGGATATGTTCAAGGTTGGGTTTACAGGGCTTTGAGCAACCTGATCTACGGAAAAGTGTCCCTACCTATGGCCTTTAAAGATCCTTCCAACCCAAACCGTTCTGTGAGTCTATGACATGCTGACTCAGCATCTGTCTTATTTTTTTACGGTGAATAGGAGGCTGAATTCATATACTGTGTGGTAATTCAAGAAATAACCTCTTATTTCTTTAATACCCTCCCAATGGCAATCTTTAGTGTCAACCCCTCTCTTTTAGTGTTGTAAGCCAGGCTGCTGTACTGCATGAAGTGATTAAAACTATTTGCAACAAAAGGCTTGTGAAATTTCAAAGTGAAATAAGAAGGAAAAAGCAGAAAAATGCCCTCCAGAAAAATCTCACACTGTAATCTTTGCACTTTCACGTTTGTGTGTGTGTATGTAGGCATATGTTTGTGTTTTAAGAACATCTCTATGATATTGGTAGTCTCATTCTCCACAAAGTTCAGCTGCTAGAGGAGTAAGGTGCTGCAGCTGCTTCGTGCCATAAAGAAATGGTTTGGCAGTAGTCTTCCCTTCATCTCTACCTAGCAGTCTGCATCATTTGATTAATTAAAGCATTAGTTTGTCTTTCAAAAATTATAAAGCAGATTTGCACACGGCAGAGCAACAAGTATGAGAGTGGAAGACAATAGGCAATGACAAATTCTTAACAGTATAGGAGATTTTATAGGATACAGTCATCCTGGTTGACACTGCTTTGTGAGATGTTCTTCCATTAACAGGTGGGGCTAATAAAAGTGATGAAATAGTGTACAGAATTGGTGTTTGCTCTGGCTCTAAACCAGCGTTTAAGCAAGCTCTGAAAATACATTACAAGGTTGTTTTTTTAATTTTTTTTCAAGAATGCAGATACTATTCAGCAAATTTATGATCATCACAGTAACTTTTTCTGTATGGGATAATAATTTGGCAAGAATATCTAGCAAAGCAGATGCTTTTCACAGCTAGACTCTAACTTGATAGTTATAGATATGATAGAAATCATGAAAAGCTTCTCATTGTTATCAGCTCATTTGTTGCATAATGAACGTGACGATATTATCACTGTAGTTAATCACCACATCAAGTTTATAGTAGAGCAGTGCACAGAAGATATCTTAATTCTTATGCTGTGAGAGGTACATTGTGTATAAAATGTATTGCTTATATGTGATAGTATTGTGCCCTGCTGCATTTACCAAAGAAGGTAGCAGTCTCCTGTGTGACAACAGGTGCTTGTGCAGTACTTTTCAATCTGCAGGAACAAATTCTTTGTGGTTCCGTAATTTGTGTATTCAATTAATTGACTCTAAAAAAGAAAAGCAAGATGTATGTCAATTGTTATTCCTTTGATATAGGAGTTTTTACTTTCCTTTTCTGCTCAAGAATCACTTAAGTAAATGAGAATGTAGAGCAATTGAGAAGGGACTTTATTATTTACTAGGAGATTTTCTAGAATTGACTTTTTAGATGCCTTTGATTATATGTTGCATAGAAAAAAGTGCACCTGAATAAATGGCACATGGTGTGAATCATGGGGCTGTCCTGTGCAGGGCCAGAAGTTGAACTTAAATGATTCTTGTGAGTCTCTTCCAACTCAGGATATTCTGTAATTCTGTGAAATGCGTGTCCTGGTAGGACCTCAATGTTTTACCTTCCTCGCCCTGTCCTCCTCTTCCTTCTACTTTCTAGCCAACAATAACACATCACGAAAAGGGATTGGCAAATGACAGCTGTTTTTTAAATTAGATTAACAAGACTCAGCAGACGATTTTGACAAATTGTACCATTTGCTGTATTAAGTATAAGTGTAAAATGATGGTTTAGAACTGGAGAACAATAGAAATATTTGTCAGGATGAACTTAAAATAATTCAACGGGGATTGGAAAGAGTTTGTGCTTGTCCATATGGGCCCAACAGAGAGTGTAAATAAGTAGGGGATAAGATCTTAGCCTATTCTTTCCAAGTGTGAACAGAATTCCCAATGACACTTATGTGTATCCACAATGTTGCAATAGAAATACATGGAGGAAAAAAAAATCCGATATGCAAACTGTACTCATACTACAAACTGTCAGAACAGTAATTTTCAACATTTCCTGAGCTCCACAGAACTCTAGAATTTATTGTGTCCACGTGAACTGGCCTCAGACTGTCTCTAATAATATTAAAATTAAATTAAGGCAGCACAAAGGCAATTGATTCTATACCTTCAGGCTTGTGTGTTTCAGCTTTCCTAGAAATTCTGTGTTGCTTTATAATTAATAGGTTTGACATACTTTACCTGAAACATTGGCTCTCATTGTATGTAAATCTATTCGGAAGACTAAAGAACAGTCTTTATTTACTTAGTCAACCTGTTAAGCCATCTTAATACTTCCAAAACTTGGTATACTCTGGAGAGAAAAAAAAAAAACAAACGTGCAATACAGTGGGATACCCCCCTCAAGTCAAAAAATTTAAAACAAATATCAGTTTTCAAAACCAAACAGAACTGTATTGGTTGTTTTACCGTGAGATTGGGACACTAAAAAACAACCATGCTTCAACAGAAGAATGGAGACTCTTTTCTGTGTTTCGATGATAACTGCACTTTTCTGACTTTCTTTGTATTTTAAACAGACTTTGCCTCTAGCAATTGCCAGATTGAAACACCGTAAAATTGCTCGCTCACAGCTTTTTTTTTTTTTTTCAAATGTTTAAAGTTAGAAAGTGAAAAGCAACAAAGGGAAGGAGTTGCTGTATCATTTACATGACGTTCCAGTTGTTTAGCTGCACTGAGAATGGGGTTAAGTACTTACAAAAGGAACAGAAAGAGACTGTGTACTTTTATGATGTAGCTCCCAAACTGAGTGGAGATGTCTTCTGCTGTGGTTGAGTAAGTGGTGCCATACAAAGTTGGCAGCACTCTATTAAGGTCAGCAAAGAGTCTCATTTCAAGATGTGGCTTGAGATCGATTAGTCATAGGCCTAAAATTAGGTTTGTACATTCAAAGCATTTGCTAAAATTGGGTGTGAATAGGGAAAACTCTTTCATTCTCCAGTTCAGCTCTTTAACCTCTGATTTAATTGTTGCATCCAATAAAAAAGTATATATTCTCTAATTCATTAAATACCAGTAATGAATAGTTTGTATATATCCACCAGATTGCAAAACTAGATTGCAAGATTCGCAGGGAGGGTGGCTTCCCTAGAAAATAATGCAGAGAGGTTTGTTTTGGGGTGCTTGGGTTTTTTCTACCTTGTATTTAATAATTTTGCTTTTTTATTACTACATGGAAAGTGATTGTTTAAAGAATGTGTTTTGGAGATAGCAGCAACCTGTATGCAGTCATATGTGATGTATGGTCATTGATCTCAGGGAAACTGACATTGCTCGTGGTCTGGAAAAACATCCACCCTTCTCTATCAGAAGCAGACAAAAGTCTGCTTTTAATGGACAAAAGTTCATTAAAAAAAATGACAATAGGCCTGACACGTCTTTTACTTGAGTAATCTTGCATCAGTGGTAATCCAGAAACTGTAGTGAAGGTTTTCTGGTCTCATCTGTACTGCTTAAATTCATAAGTAGAACTTCCATATGTGTATGTAGATTTAGTGTTGGCAAATACCTTCTGTGAAGCTTTATGTATCTGATGATAAATAGCAGAAGATATGTGCTAATGTATTGCTCAGTGTCTTTAGTGTGCTTATAGAAGAGATATATGAAGTAGAAAGAGAAATCTAACCTTTACAGTTTGGTGTGCAGGGGGACATCATGTCCTCTGCAGTAGGAGCTAGTGCAGGTGCTCCTCAGCCTACCCTGCTGTCTCTTTCACCATCATCATGGGAGCTGTGAAAGTCTTGCAAAATTAAAATGAACAAACAAGTAGTGTTTTCAAAAATTTCAGCTTGACCTAGATGCACTCAGATACCAAGATCCCTGTGGTGCAGGGTAGAGAGCCTCTGGGGAGCAAACACATGAGGCTGACGATTTCAGATGCAAAGGATTGGCTCTGCCCTGAGCTAAAGCCCCACGCTGGCCCCGGGTGAGCCAGCCGTGGTCCCTGACGGCTGGGGGGCTCAGCGGCCAAGCCCTGCGCCATGCTTGGCGTCTGCAGCGTGACGTGCAAGGTGGCTGAGGACACATCTGCTGGGAACTCCTTCCTGATACAGAGGAGGTGGAGGATTTCAACTCTCTTTGTACTGCAGTGACAAAATTAAGCTTACTGTGCTGTTTCTAAAGGGTTTCTAAAACTTAGTCAACTTAAAAGAGAAAGGCAAAGCATGCGGTTTTCCTTTTGTTGACAAAATCAAGATGTGACTGTACGTACTCAACTGCCTATCAGTCAACGGAGAAACTTAACAGCAGCTCTGAATGTGTCACAATGAAATTTAAGGTCCAGCTGTTTTAGTGCATAGTGAATACCATGGTAATGGGAACTGCATGAGCAAGGGAAGGTCATGTGACCTATGTATGTGACTTACTAAATTCCTACATTAGGGCAACCTCTCTCTCAAGCACGTCAAGTCCCTGTTATATACGCATATATTCATTAAATCAGATATAGTATGTGGTAGAGCTAGGCATTTGCCATTGTAGTTAAAAATGAATGGATTTTATACAAATTTCCCCAAGCAGACACTCACATGGCCTGGAAATAACATGAGATTTTACTCTACAATGTATCTGAGGATCTCAAATACCGATCTTATTCATTTAGGCACCCAGAAATTAGTCTCCTAACATTATTTCAGACAGAGGAGCTATACCTGTGGCAATGTGCTCATGGATCTGAAGGACATCTCAGATGAGATTTGCCATGAGAAGTCAAAACTCTCAGCTTCCAATTCTGAGCATTAACAGCATGGCCACCCTTCTCCCAACTGCTGTGTAAAGTTTCTCATTCAGAATAATAATTCAGTAGCTGCAGTTGGGAAAATTGGAATTGTATTCAGTCACTGGAACAGGTTGGCAATATCAGTGGGACAAAGAATTTTCATAGAATCAGCAGCTGCTGAGAACATGAGATAGTGCCTCAAAAAGTTCCTACAAATACACTTCCCAATTTCTTCCTTTTCTCTCAAAAAATTCCTGGTCTTGTGAACTAGGAAATAACTGGGCAAAGTGCATATGGCTTTTATTGGTGAGGTATGTGTGTGCAATGTTAGAAAGTGAAAATCAAACACGTGCTGTAACTGAACTGTGACCTCAATTCACAATGGCATTTAATCCATGTACTCTTCCTCCCCTTTGAAACGAGGTACTTAATTTTCTGAGACTAATATGGGGCACTGAGGTCCAGAAATGTCATACTTTCATAGGTAATAAAATTATAATACTTGAGAACACTGCAAGCAGTGAACTTTGTCCTTTTTTAGTCAATAGAAAGACGAACATTAGTTTAAATCTTTTCTCGCTTCATCCTTGCAGTCATGATGCATTTCTCTCCCATTTTTAGATTTTCTGGGCTGATTCCACTAGACTGTGGAAATCACTCTAGAAATAGCTGACATCTAATTTGGATTCTACTTGTGCGTATGGGTCAGTAGGCCAAGGGATCTTTGAAAAGCCTTTTCAATGATGTTATCAGAATTTGAACTTATTGAACATTTGTCTGATTTGACCTATATTAACTTAAATCGACAGATTTCTGATAACATGGCTGAGTGTAAATGAGATAGCTTAATGCAAAGAATTCTCTGCTAAACCACAGGACGTTATTGATGTGCTGAGGGTTTTTTAAAAAGCCAGTAGAGAATTACGTTTGTACTGTCCTCATCCAGATTCTGAAATAAAGCTGAAAGTAATGACATGCTAATAAAACAGGAGGAGGAAACTGGTGCAGAGTAGTTGCTGTGTCAGCGTGTCGGCTCCTGATGCAATCATAGGAATCCTCCTTGATTATAGTTAGAAATGACATGTTTAGTGTGAGGCTAGTTCCAGCTGAGGTGAGCAGTGGGGGTGGAAGTGAAATGAACAGCATCTACTTTTGTATAATTTTGAAGAATTTCTTCCTTTTTTAATAGTGTTGTTGCATCGTTTTTCTAGACAGCGAGTGTCTTACAGTATTTGTAGGAATAATTTGCTTTTTCTCCTCAGCTGTTTATTACTTTCTGAAACAATTTTTCTTAGAGCCAGAAGGGTTCCTTTTAGGCAAGTACTCCAAATAAGTTTGCAGCTCTACATGAAGATATGAGAAAGCATATAGGTCTCACTGTGGAAATAATGTTTGAGTCTGATACCCTTTATTTGGGGTTGTTTGACTTGGTTAAATGACTGTATTTAAAAGAATACACATAAAAACTTCAGTGTGATTTCAGGCCTCAACAACAAAAGAAAATCATACCTCATACATAATGTTAAAGTTAAACTTTAGTTAAAGGCTGTGTATTGAGCTAGATGTAAAAATTTTGATATGCCTATTTCAGATTAGAAAGATCACCCCGTCAATCAGAGGATAGTTCCTGAGACCACAATGAAAGGAAAATATTCCGGCAATGTTAGCACAATCCAAACAATGCCTTTCACCTTTTCATTGAAATGGTTTTTCGTTTAGGAAAAAACCAAAAATAATGTCCCTTCCTCCCAGCCCTGTAATTTAGAGTCATGGAATGCAGTTGAAAGAGGGACATGAAATTTTATATATGAAAAAAGGGAAAATTTGAAAATTAATCAGGGAGGGTTTTTTGTCCTGGTTTTCTTTTGGTTTTAGTTTTCCAATTTTATTTAACAACTGAAATTAAAATTTGAGAATCAATTATGTAATAGAATTTATCCTATCACTGTTTGAAGTGTAATGCATGTGCTGCTATGCACTGCCATCTCCTGAAAGGAACAGTGTAATCTTTATTATATCTTAAAAGGCTTTTTGTGTAGCCAAATTAGATCCTCTAATGAATAAAGCCTGAGTTTCTGACAGAAGACAATCTAATTCCTGCTAAGATACTCAGGCAGGACCTATGATTAGAACTTTTTTTTTTTTGCAATTCACCTATATATTTATTTGTTTTACCTATGGAGATACTCCTACACTAGAGCACGTGTAACATAGTGTTTGTGTAAGGTATTTTCTTTAAAATGTCAGATACAGTATTGGTAATAGAAGATATTTTGAAATTGGCATCTGAAACATGGAGCCATAAATGAAATAAGCAGTGATCAGAGCAAAAGTGGAGAAATTGTACTAAAGTGAGAGAGAGTGTGAAGACAGCATGGAGTTTCATCTAATCCAGTTCCTTATACGTTCAGATGCTGTTAGAGATAGGATTTGTTTCAGACTGAGAAATGGGAGAAAAAAACATAGGTATTTGTTAGGAATATCTGTGTGTGAAAGAAACAGATAAATTCTCAAGAAGGTTCATCTGTTGAGAAACTTAATGCATTCCCCAGTCCAACATCATCTTGGGAGCTGCCATCTGCTGGCCAGTGGAAGGGCTATGGGGTAGAAGGGGATTTTTATGATGACATATGGAAAAGAAAGCTAGATACCTGAGACTTTTCTATATCCTCTACTCAATAAATGACCTGAATTATTTTGGGGACAAAGCCACGCTTAAGATGACACTTCCCATCTGTGGAATAAGAAGCTGTTCTCTGCAGTGTTGTCTGGAAAGTCTTTGTTTTGCCATGCTGTTCTGCAACACGGTCGACAGCTGCCCTGTGCATGTGCATGAAATCTGTGCATGTTCATTTCTTTACAGTATGGCATTTGTTACAGAGTTACTCTACAGAGATAGACTAATTACTCTAATTATTTTCCAATTTTTTTTCTTAATTTTACCCTTGGTACTTAGTAGCCATGTAAATTTGTTCCTTCAAACGTTTGCTGGTCTATGTCACTGTCATCAGTATAGGTGTAACTCCAAAATGTGTGGGTTCGGTTTGAGTTCCATGAGGTTAGAAACATGTTTTAAGTTATGTATTGGACAAAGTCTCTTGTACCCTTAACTACTACATGGATACACAAATAGCCGTCTTTGTGGAGAAGACAGAGTTTGCAGCATCTTGAATACCAAGCCTATTCTCTGCCATGTGCAGCTTTGCTTTATGGAGCTAAATAAAACAAGGGAAATTGAAATGGGGACATGAGAGAAAAATGAATGTTTTCAGCTGAGATTTGCACAGAGATGACAGGTGAATGAGGTGGAGAGGTAAAGAACAGCTGTTCCAGATGGTAGCAGCTTCAGGAGGGAAAATGCTGGAGTCAAAGCGGTCAGATTGTAGGAAGAGATGATGCTCATGGAGGATGAGTGGTGCTGGCAGGGAAATGAGTGTCAGAGGTCAGTGGAAAAAGCACAGTAAACACTGTGTATGAAGTTTATTTATCTTAAAGTAATCATTTCCTGTAAATAAATCTTTTGTAGTTCTTTTCATCACTGATTGCAGGTGTTTATCTGAAATCATCAGTGATCAGCATTTTCTATTATCTTTGTCTGCCTCAACACGTACACTGCCTTAGTTGAGTTTTGTACTGACAACAGACACTCAAGTTTTTAAAAGTCTGTTTTTGAAGCATCCCTTCTGTGTCTTTAATCTACTACCTGAAAATGAAAGCTTTAGAGGTGCTTGAAAATTTAATAGCCTTGATTTTAAGGTTTTAAACAATCTAGCATTCTTCATGAGACTGTAACAGTGTAATTTGAGCTATCTCTACATAAATAATTCATACAAGAAGCAAATGTAAAATAATAGGCAACTAATGATGCTAAAAGTGACACTATAGTTTAAAGAAAGATTTAAAACCAGGTAAAATCTCTGGATAAGTCTTGGAGTTCTTTTCGAGACACCTGAAGAATTGGTTGTCTGAGGGTTGGGCACTCTCACTTTCCAACTCCTCTTGAGTTTAATTGTTCCATGTTTACAATGTTCTGCTTAAATGCTGTGGAGAAATAGGCAGAACAGTCACTTTCTGTCAGATTTATAAAGGCGGAACTTATTTTAATTAACCATTTAAACTTAACTTACTGACTTTGAGTTGACTCAAAGTTGTTTTACAAATCCAATAGTTTACATTGAAGGCTGACCTGTCTGTTGATCATGGGTGTCAATTCTACATCATTTTCCCAGTGCTGCTACCATTTTAGGCTTAGTCTCGCATGATATAAATGTTTCCCTTCAATTTATGTTTTAAAATATGTCAAAATGAAGAAATTCTGTATATTGTGAAGTAGCTTCTGGGCTTTGTGTTGAGATAACTGCTCTTCAGGAGTGAGTGAAGGGATGATGTTGTAGCATAAAATATCTTAAGTGCTTATGATTAATCCATTGGGATACTGCAGGTGAAAGGTGCAATGTGATTTTGGTCTTTTTTTTTTTCCCTCACAGGGGCAATTTTTGATGAATCTGCCAAAAAAGATGAGGAAGTATTTCGAATGGCAGTTGCTGATCTCAACCAGAATGATGAAATCTTACAAACAGAGAAAATCACATGTTCAGTGACGTTTGTGGATGGCAACAATCCTTTTCAGGCGGTTCAAGAAGGTAGGACAACTAAAGAGATTTCCTGTTGTTGTTTCTGCAGTGACTTGCAAAATACTACCCTGATAGCTTCCTAGTTTTGTGAGAATTTTTAATTGTTGTTGGCTTGTTTTTCTATGAAATATAAAATATTGCATTTAATTTTGCATTTAGCTGCTTTGGTCTGTGTAGGTCTAGTGACTTAAAACTGTAAAGTCATTTATCCGTTTTGTAAGTATAGGCTGTTGGAATGTGGGAAAGAAGTCTTTTTGCCTACATCTTTCCCTTCTTGCAGGCCTCTTAGGAGTTATTGTCAAGCCAATGACTTCTTCCTACTACTTTTTGGTTTAGTGTCATGCAGTTAATGGCACTTATTTGTAAAACAAAAGTAATTGTGTGGATAACCTTTTCAACCCACACACCTGAAAAAGTTACCAATTTTAAAGGAGGGATTAGAGATAATCTGATCACTCAGAAAGTTGCCTGTGTCTTATATGATTTTGTACTCAGTCTGTCCTTTGTCATTCCCCAATTATTGGACAAGGGGTGACAATGTTGCTTTGGGCTCCTGTGATGATAGGATGTAGGATGATAACAGAATATTTGAAATCCCTCTGAGCTGGATTAGTAAATCACTGGTGTGACCAAGCAGTTGTCTGGAAAGACAACCATGAGAAGTCTTTACAAGTATGGGTTCAAATTTGGTTTGTAAACATTTGTTACTTCTTTGCTGTTCTGACATACTAACTTCTGTCTGAGATGCAAAAGATGCTTAATGTAGGTATATTATTAGACTTTTCTTAACAAGAAAACAAAATTTTGATGTTTTTCCATGTCCTTATTGGCTCTATATTGACACTTGAGATTTAAGGGAAATATGCGTATAGTTACTCCACTATTTGTGAAATCAGAGATTGATACCAGTTTGGCTTCAAAAGACTGTTGACAAGACAATGCTAATGAGAAGGGTTAAAATGCTTATATGACAGTGTTTTTTACCAATGACTTTCTTAATTTTTGAGAATTCGGTAATTATTTTGTTCTGTTAAACTTTACAAGTGGATAGACCTGTCTAATGGGAACGGTTGCAGTCTGTGCTTGATGAGGCTGATGCTGAAAAAAATGTGATTTTGAAAGTATTCCACTTAGAATCAATTCAATCTCTTTCAGTATGAAAAGGCTAATATGAAAATTGAAACTATCTGATACTTTTAGAATTCAGAGGGGAAAAGTGAACTAAGCATTTTAAAGATACTTTCTGCACTGTTGCTATTTAAGGTTTGTTGGTTTTTGTGTGTTTTGTTTGTTTTTTTTTTCCAATTCATCCAGGAGAGATAATGGCATCTGATGCCATGTGCTTAGCATTGATTAACACTGAAACTTAGCAATTAATTTCCTTTATCATTGTGGTAGATTAGTTGCAGATTATTCCACAAAATGATGTTTTTAGCATCTAACTTAAAGAAAGTTCTACTACTTCTAACTTAAAGAAAGTAGAACATTCTAGTCTAGTCTAGTAAAGTAGAACATTCCAAAGGACTTCATAGCCTGATACTTCAATATTCAATTACTTATTTTGTGCAAAAGTTATATTTGTCATTGTTGAAAATATCTTGGTATGGTCAACATTTGAAATGTGAATGGAGCAGGTTTGACATAAATTTCATTACCATCTGTGTGGAGGTGAAAGGTCTGTTATGATATTGAAGAATTCAAGAAATTAGTTTCCATTAAAAATTGGTTTTTGTAAATACATGGTCAAATACAGCTACATGCCTAGCAAGCATCATATTCACTATCTTGTAAGTGCCCTGTGTTTTGTTTGGAATAATTTGAGTCAAAAACAAAGGTTCTGTCTTTTGCATGTGTGTATCTGTGAAATTTTGCTTTTTGAATTATTTTACCGCAGTTAACCTATTTTCTTTTGATTTAACTGAACAAAGGCATAAGCTGCAGTGTAATGTTACAATTTCTTTGCACCAGTTTCCTGCTTTCTTCTTTGCTCTCTATCTTTATATCACTTGTCTCTTGCTCTCAATTGCATTTCTTACAAGTGTTAGTAGCAGGAAAGGGGACCACTCTAACTTTTGTCACATATTACATTGTTTATACCTGGGACAAACACTTAGCAAAAATGCACTGTACTAAGCTCCAGAGAAAAAGTTCGTTTAAACACTCAGGCCATTTTTGTCTTCTGTTTCTAAAAGAAATACTAGAACAAGGCTAAATCTCATGTTTTTAAAAGTGCATGACATTCAGTATCCCCCAACTTGCCTTTTTCATGCAAGCATGAGCCCTTCTTTGGAATCATAAAAATGTTGAGTCTGAGGTACTCTCCTATCAAGCAGAGCCTAATGTTCACAAAATTATACTATTTATTTATTATTATATTCTACTATTTGTTTTAATTATTTTATATAAACTACTTGACATTTTGCTTTTAGTTCGCAATATCTGGGTTTTTTTTTAATGTTTTGACTTTTTTCATATCGTCTAAACTACAGAAGAGCCTGTGAGAAAACATCTTTTAATGCTTGGTAAAATGCTAATTTAAAGCATTAAATCCATAGCAATAACTTTAAATGGGTCTAAATTTGTTTAAACCTACCTGTTTTAGTCAACAGAGAAGGTTAAAAAATTTGCCTAGGACTGTGAATTTCAAAAAACAAGACATGAGCAAAAACCTCACAAAACAAGACACGGAGGAGATACTTAAAAAGTTATTTTTCATAATGATCCACTAATGGAAAGCATGCAGTATTTCTTTTATTTCATTAAATTAGCAAAATTAGCAAGTAACTCCCAAACAATTTAAACATAAACACTCAGACACTTCATAATGATTTTGGGATGTAAAGATAAATAATATAAGAGGATCAGTTGCTGTGTGGTACTGTGTTCTTCCCTCTGAATCTGTTTTTATGAATTATTATGGTGCCCTTAAATGTCTTCCATTTGTACCTTAGGGCATCTCATTAACAGTTCTGATTGGAGCGATGATACTATAACAAAGCTGAGTGGTTTTACCCTGAAGACCTGTGAATGACATGCCCCATAATATCACTGAAAGTGCCCTCAGGGGCAATTTGTAGGCATGTTTTAGTGCACAGAAATAAGAGGCAAAATTCTTTAAGTTAGGGGAACTGTTCTTCCCTTTGGTACATGTTCTGTCAGAAAGGGCCAACGGTGGGTGTGATGCAGATGTTTTGTGTGATTCATGCTTCCATGTCAACATCATGGAGTAGTGTGGGAACCCGTGGAGGGAAGTCCAGGATAAACCCAGCTGGTAGGTCAGAGTGAAGACCAGTGAAGTGTACTGCCAGATGTGCATAGCTCCAGCCTGACACACACAGGGGAGCGTTTGCAGAAGAAGAGAGTGGCTGAGAAGGGTGGCTGAAGCATGTAGGTGGTGCACCTCGTGGAAGCTGCAACCCAGCTCTGAGAGGTCACAGTAACACACACCTGTGGAAATGTCCAACACGGCATATTCCTCCCTCTCTACCTTTCTTTCTTCAGTACAAAACACTTCATAATGTCCAAAGTACTCTTCTATGAATGTCTCAAAATATTTGTGTGCTTGCTGATAGAGGAAGAATATCGTGGCTGGCCTTTTTATGCTGTGCTCGTGTTGGGTACCACAAAGGGAAAGCAGAAATTTAGGTTTTCTCTGTATAGTTATTGAAGGAAGTAGGGATAGTCAGTTTTTGCATGATAGCAAGTCGGTAATTTGGCACTATGAAACAAGGAATTATGGTGCCAGATCCATACTATTGGTAATAATACATATTAGTATAAACTTTACTTCTTTTCCTGTGAGATTTCAATTTACAACAGTATTTAAATAGGAGTAGGATTGACCTTCCAAAGGTTTTGAGTTCTAAATATACTTAAGCTGAAATTATTTTTTGTAAGAGTCTTGTTTCTATATTTTTTTCTAATGGACTGTTTTTCCTTTCACTGGGAAATTTGATTGAAATAAATATAACACTGTTTTTCTTGTTTGTCAGAAAATCATCCTGTTCTCTCATCTTCCTCTTGCTTTTATTATTCTTGTGCTTACTTCAATACACTAATAATTAAAGCTTAAATTTTATGGTTCAAAGCCTGCCATTTCCTCCAATTCTCAATTTATCATTAATAATATGATCACACATTTGCTGAATGGCTAGTATAAAATATGCAATAGCCTGTACATTTTTATGGCAAGGGGAGGGAAGGGGCAGCTTTGGTAACTTGAACCAGAGGTAATAATTTGGTTTGTGTGAATCTGCCTCCTTGGGCAGCACAGTTTCTACAGCCCTCATGTTGCTATTTCCACTTTCACACCAGGAGTTATAGATCAAACTCTGCAGGAGTTTACAGTGCTCAGGGCATCCACAGCATCTGGAGGGTAGTCAGAGCTCAGCAGGACCCATCTCCAAAGATGTATATTGTTCTTGGAGATCCATTGGCGATATTTTAAACCTCGTGGCAAACACTTTCTTTTCATTTAGTGCTGATTTTTTTTTTTATCTTACTCTTTTCTCCTACCTCCTTTTTTTTTTTTTTGACAATATGACATTTTTACTGATTTTGAATAATAACTCCATAGTAATGCAATGTTTTCTTCTATAAACTACCTATAATACATGACAAATAGGTTTGACTGATGCTTTTTGAAATTCACTTTTTTGACACATTTTCCTATTGCAATCACATATATGTGAAGCTTATTTTTCTTTCTTTTTTTTTTTTTTTTTAAACCAACCTTTTTGTCATTCAGGTTAGTCACCAGAGTATGCTTACAGACACCAACTTGAGCCTTGGTAATGGCTTTTGAAAGCTTATTGTGATCAGTGAAGTAAATAAGGCAGTGAGTCATAACTAAATGGGATTCAGCTGTAGAGTAGCAGAGGTTTGTAGGGCAGCAATATGTATGAAGGTCACATGCAGGATTTTATTCAAGCAAAGTTTTATGGTCAGAAATTACGACCTGATGGATACATCTGCCTTGGCCTTTGGGACTAGAGGAATGTAATAAGATTGTCCTTTCCCATTTCTCTGATCACTGTAGAAACCTGTTTAAATCCACAGATTTCATGGACTGCTAAACTTACTTTCACTTTGTGTCACTTATTTCTTCAAATTTCTCAGCTTTCCTTGTGCTGTTTATTAACCAGTACATGTTCAGTTTGAGATTAAACCTTTACCGGGTTGCACTTCTTCACTGCCCTTCATTTCATTCCCGATTTGCTTTCTTATGTCCCAATAAAATGGATTTTGATGTGAAAAGATATACTGAGGGGGAAAAAAAATTCAAGTAGGATTTGAACCATAAAAAGTTAAGGGAGAAGAGGAGGAGAAGCATTTCAATAATGATATAAAACTCAAACGTAAAATCAGAAACTGCTGGAAATGTTTGCAATTGCAAATTGCTTGTGTGATGAGTACTTCAGAAAATATGGTAGGAGATTTTTTTGAATTACCTGTCCTCTGTGCATCCACATAATGTACCAGCAGTTGTGCCACTGTGCCCTGTTCTCAAAGTGCAGGGTGAGAAGCCTGGCACTCTTACACAGGCTTTGTTCTCATTTAAGTCTTGCTAACCCCACAAAATCAATCAGATCTCCAATTTGCAGAAATACACCATGGGAGTCCAAGTGTTGACAGCTTAAGAAAAAAGATCTTGCAACACTGGTGATAAAATCATGACAGTTGGGAAGATGGGTTGCATGGGAGAAGATCAGGGAGAAGGGAGGATTGAGTACTGATTGAACTAGAAAAGGGACAAGTAATAGAGGCTTAGTTTAAGATTAGCAGGATGCATATTTAACACATTTTCCACATCAATTTGAAAGCCATTGTGACCTTCCTTTGCCCGGAAGTATGCATACTGCAAGCTGTAAGAGGAGGTCAGATTTATTGTCTATTGTACCTCATAGTGGTACAGCAGATACAGTAATTGCAAGACTTCCATTGCTCTCCAGCCTTTGAATTTTGAGCTCTGGTGTTTTCTAGTTCTCTAATTCTTGCTGTAGTAATGTTTTCTTCAGTTCAAGACAACTTCCATTATCTCTGTTTCCAGTTTGAAAGCAAACTCTGGCAGCTGTAAGCTGAACTAGGCTTTCAGATACTTGAAGATAAAAAAAAACCCGAACTTTATATTCATCTCCAAAAAGCTCCTTCAAATCCACGTAAATTAAAATAAAAAAAATAAACAAATCAATCCATCAAGATTGGCCTTCTCCAGGATAGCTTAAGCAATGTGAGAAACACGGTTTGAGGAAAAGAGGTGCAAGTCTTGACAGTCTGTAGTATTTGCAGATAGCAGATCTAAAAAAAGTTAATATATAAGATGTTAGGGCAGTTGAAGTATGTTTTCCAAATCACTGAGCCTAAGAGGGCAAGAAAGAGGCTAACTACAGTGCAGGCTAGGGCAAGATCCTGCCATCTTTTAGTTACTTTTATTCACGGTGTCCCACAGAGTGCCTGAAATCCACTGAATGTACATTTTACGAACACTGTGTGTCTTTGTTGTGTTTTAAGGAAAGAATACTAGTGTTTCTATGGAAACCACTTTTTTCAGGTGACCAGGAAACCCAGTAGCATCCCACTGTTATACCTGACTGCATTGCAGCATTCAAATGCAACGGCAGGGCTGAAGGTGTTTACATAGAGTCACACATCAAACCAAGGTTATGGTGTTTCAGAGTTGACATTGCCTACCATACTACCTTTCTGCAGTCCTTTTTTCCCCTTCTGCTTTCACATGACTTGAAAACAGAAGGAGTGATTTTCCTAACACTGGTGCCATTTCCCATTGTCAGTTGCCAAAGTTTGGCTCAACTTAATTTTTATGGCAGATTTTGACAGTTTTTATCAGAGCTTCCACTTTCAAATGACAGACAGGAATTTTAATAAGCTTGAAAGAATTTCCTTCCCAGTCTGTTGCTTAAGCATGTGACTCTGAGGCAGGCTATTAACCTCTAACCTCTTTTAAAAAGGTGAATCAAATAAATGAATAAACAACTGGACAAGTGTAATACCTTTTGATGGTGAGGTGCAGAGTGAATTTTATCATGTTACTGTAGGAATAGGTAGACAGGCTGATATTCTGCAATACTTACACTTTAGATTGGATAATTTCTGATTTTGCAATAGACATATTTCCCCTTGCAATTCATAAATGCCCAGTGTGTGTTTTCATACATTAAACACGGTGCTTCACTCTCTGTTAATGTACCCTGACACACTGCTAGCAGTTTACTTTTAAGAGAGCTATGCAAATTGTGATGTGATTAAATAATATCAGTAGTACATTTAATTGTTTAAAGCCACTGTGCCTGAAGGTTTTTGGGGTATTTTAACAAACAGAAGGATTGACACAAAGTAAATGAGGGATGCCTCATCTTCCTAGATGCCAATTATTTAACTAGCACTCTGGGCTGTTAGTGCCCCAAAGTAGTCTCCTTAAATAAGTAATGGATACCCTATCTGGATTTCCTTCTCATCTTTCTGTGAAGCCATGTCCAGTAAAATCACTACAGCAGTCAATCATCACCGTCCAACCAGACATGTATATTCCTAGACAGGCCTCACAGCCTGCAAGCTTGCAGCAGGTTGTGGCAAGTACCAAGCAATGAATTGCTGCACTCAGCTGTTTTCTGCTCTGTGGAGTCCCCCAAGTTCTCTTGTAAAACAGTGTCAGTTGAAGATTTTGCTTTTTTTCTCCTGACTAAATTTCTCTGAATGATGCAAAAGTCACTAGGTCTTTGTTTCACCTTACAGTTTAAGTACAAATATGAGTCCAACTGCTTACAGATCCATATTTGATGTATCTATCTGTATCAGTGCTTGTCTAAAAGTCAATATAGCTAATTAATTTAATTTTAATTAATTAATTTCTTAATTTAATTCTCCCCTTTGAGCCTTCCTTGCACTTCTTCATTCCCTTCTGTTTCATTTACAAACTGTTTTTGTTATAATCTCTTAACTCTTTGAGCATTGTATTCTGACTTGTATTTGAGGCAATTGGGTATTTATATGCTGCAAATAATTTTAAATGTACTTCTCTCTCTCTCTCTCTGTCTGTATAATCAGAGACAAAGTGTACTTTATGGAGGACAGTAGTGTTTTAAAATCTAATTTTGGTAATGAGGAAATGAGCCATGACAACTCTGGAGGTGAAGCCTGAAGTGAATTATGAAGGTCATTCTCTTAGATGGGGAAATTAATTGTATTTTAGCCTGGTTCTCTGTTACTTAGACCCTTTATATTGTGCACTACCAAGTAATTTTGACTAAATATCAATTTATGAAAAATTATCTGAGTAAAAGAGCACAGTTACAAGGACAGATTTTGAAACTAGGAAGAGTTTTATTAAAACACTAATCATATTAGAAAATCATAACCTTTCATGTTATTTTTCTGAAAGGATGGCTGCTATGGGATTTAATGCTCGTTCATTTTGACTCTCGGTGGGCCTTTAGTTTCTGTGATTACTGGCTCTGGCTCTTCTGAAACTTATTTTTATCCTTAAAACCCAATCTTTTGAAATTCTTCATTGTGCAGTCTGGAAGAGATTGAGGAGAGCCAAGCTGCTCTGAAAGATGCAACCGATAAGTGTAGCACTCGCAGGGGGGAGATGAAACAGGTAGTGTTGATGGTAATCAGAAAACATTTACTCTGAGCCTGGAATAGACACGGGAGCCTTGCAGAGCCGTTCATGTGCTGTTGACACACAGGAGGGAGTTTGGGCTTGGGATCTTTATGTAAGGGTATAAAGCATTAACACGTGGGGCTTAACTTCATGTGGAAATTAAGCACCTGCTTAAAGACTTTCCTGAGCAGGAAAATACTTAAGCAGTCCCAAATCAGTGACTTAATTTTCTTTGGCAGCTGGTATTCATTATTTTGTTTACTTTAAGGGCATATTTTCTCCAGAAACTTGTAGATCGTAGCAGCATTTTCACATTCTGCACCTCTGGTTGTCCAAATGAGCCAGGTGGCTGTAGCTCCTCTGCTATTGCTGGAAGCAGAAAATATGGCTGCAGGTCATGGCTGTGCCTTGTGATATCTGGAAAAAAGTTTGAAATCACAACGAATTTTCCAGAGTGCCAGGCCACAAAACACAGCTAAATAAGTAAAAGCCTACAGAGGTTTGGCTTCTGGCACTGTGTTTCATGACAAGAGGGTTATGATGTACAGGGCTTTGGTCATCAGAGTACCAGAGAGCTGTGCTTAGAAATTGCAGTTTCGTGTTACAGGTAAACAATTTATGTTCAACCTATCCCTTCGTGACCTGGTGCAGGAAAGGAAGCCAGCAAGCTTTCATTTTCAAAAATGTTATGTCTCTTTAGCACCAAGCTATGGCTCAGTGGCAAGCCCTGTGATAGCCAGCCCTTGCTAAGGGCACAGGAAGGAAGCAGGAACTCCCCATTCCACGTGCAGCTTGCTGTAATGTTTGATGACAGAGGCTGAAAGTATATGATCATTAATAGGTCAAAAAAAACAGCTGCCTTAGGAGAAGAGAGTTATGCAACTCTGAAATGCCATTGCAGTGAAAAAGGGTACCAAAATTTTGTTTCCTGAAGAGAAGACGAATGTTTCAAGAAGATGGAATCCATTCAGACTTACCAGAAGGAATTTAAAAAAAAAATAAATTGCATGGGTTGTGAAAACTAATGTGCTCTTTAGTGGGTGCGATCTGAAGAGAGAGGTGATGCAAAAAGATGGACTTTTCAAGACACTTGTAAAAAGGCTCAGTAGTTCTACTTAAAACATGAAAGTTTAGTTTCTCCCTGAGGTCTTTACTAATCCTAATTCTCTGATAGTAGAAAGGAAAACAGAGTAAATTGGTATGGATGAAGAAATAATATAACTTTTGCTTGGTTATCTCGCCTTTCTGATATTTTCTGTCTCTTAAGTATATTTTTCACTTCATCTTAATTTGGCACTGATGTATCAAATGGTGAGCCAAGATCATATTCTTCTGTGTGCTTGGCTTGTTGAGTAGAGTAGAAACTGCTTCCTGTGATGAGAACAGGAGAGAGTCTAGACATTTGCAGCATAGGAGCAAGTAGTACCTAACTCAGTTGGATTAGTCAAACACAGTTACCTTGATTTGGAATAGTACTGAGTGTAAAACAAACCTCTGAAAACAGACTTAAGAAAATGTTTTTAGGTAATGTTACTTGCTATGTTAGTTTACATGACATTAAAATATGTACTGTTCTATCTTATCCTAGAGGAAAAAAAAATCAAACTATTCAGAAAAACATTTTCCTATGTTACAGAAAGCAGTAATTTCTTTGCAGTCTTTGCTAGTAACAACGACGTCTTTCTTAATACTTAAATTATATCTATCAATAGCATATAACAGCATTATATTGACAGTTACTGGGAATTCTGCAGTTGGGATATGTTTTCATTGAATTTCATTATTTGGAGGATTAACATTTTAAAAGAAGGTCAACATCCAGGGAAGCCCCATGCACAGTAATTGCATGGCTCAAGTCACAAGTTTTTAAGCATAAAACATGCCTTTTTTTTTTTCAATATTTGAAAATAATCAAAATTTCTTTTTTGAAGAGCTTTGGAAGTAGTAATAATTTTACTGTTTATATTGCAATACACTATGGAGAATTTCTCTAACACTGTTTCTTTCTCTCTGCATAGGATTCAAGTCTGGAAATCTACCATTAAAATTTATTGTGAAGGGTTTTTTTTATCAGAAGGGAGAATAAGCAGTCATACTTCATGCAAAGTACTACTTAAACCTTCTCTCAGCTCAGTCTTGTTTGAGTTAGGTTCTGATTCTTCACAGACAAAGTGCCATAAAGACAATTTGATGTGTTATGATGTGTTACAATGTGTTACATAACATCAAAATTCTTTAAGAATTGGTTTTCACATATAAAAATTAATTGTGGATGTAAAAAAGCGGGGCCAGCTATGGCTAGTCTCTGTTCTTCCTTCTTTCAATAAACTTGGCAAGAAAGGCAATGTATTGAGATGCTTGTTTATAGCAAGTTCAGTAATCCTAGGATTCCTTTGAATTTGAGCACAACTAGTTTCAGAACTCAAATCACTTTTAAAACTGAAATATACCTATGAAGTGTTTTTGACCATGCCAGGATTGTAACTCAGGATTTTCTAAATTGAGCTTGTGTGTCAAGTCCCAAAATAGGTTTATGCATGTAACACATCTGCCAGTTCACCTATATTTCTCCTCTGTGATTTTTTGCTCTTCAGACATTAATTCCATGTGCAATCTAACTTTATGGGAAAGTTAGAAACTTCTGTAAATCAGCAGATGTCCTTGTGCAAGCTCTAGGTGGTTCCCATAGTGAATGTACTGGATCAGCTTCTATTCCTAGCCAGAACAGGTACTGGAGGAGTGCACATGGAATCAGGAGCCTCCTTTGGGAACTGCTGATACTTAAGCTCTGACACGACTTATTCCTCAAAAAACAATTTTGGACTTCGTTCCTTATATAATATGATGTCAGTTGCTGCTACAGTTGGGATGACTTTGAAATGCATGTTTCCTTGCTCTAGCCTATCAACAAGTTTATGTTCTGCAATTTTGTAAGGAATGCACCTTGAAAAGCCATCCTTTCAAACTGGAAATGGGCAACCAAAATCAGC
The DNA here is from genome assembly GCF_025592945.1 of Manacus candei. Classification (NCBI taxonomy): domain Eukaryota; kingdom Metazoa; phylum Chordata; class Aves; order Passeriformes; family Pipridae; genus Manacus; species Manacus candei. Next base: position 36,671,198 of record NW_026138076.1, on the reverse strand, counting down.
AGCTTCCCAAAGCATTAGAATGGTAGAATCCTTTTTGCACTCTTCTGTTAATATTAAGGACATTATTAAAACTAGTTAACACATCAGGGTATTGGTTTTTAAACTTCAAATTATTTTCTGAAGCTTCTATTTAATAAGAATAAAATTTCATTATTTTGCAGTGTTCGTTACTTTAAAAATTGTCACCTTTTAAGAGTTGGTTTCATATAAAGGTATAATCTATCAGGGAGTCTTAAATTCCAGATTTTTCTTTTTTCTCTTTTTTTGCTACTTGGTATTTTGAAATCTGTTTTCCTATGTGTTTATACTCTGTGCCTTCAGCTTGTGCACTTTGCAATTTTATAGACCATATTTTGTTATTGCAAAATGCTGTTATAGAGGAAAAACTTGCTGTGAACAAACATACTGCAAGGTCACACTTTTCTCTTGTATTAATGGGAAGTGAATTTGAGGAAGGAAGAAAATTTGAGCCTATCACCATTACTAATAGTGACTTGAGAGCTTGTCCCTTTTATTTTTCATATGTAATAGTGTTCAATACAGGGACAAACTCTTGTTGAACCCTCCTCATTGTCTTTTCATTGGCTTCGGGAGTTGGACTTAATTATCCTTGTGTATCCCTTCAGCAAATTGGTGTGGTGACTAATGCTTGGAAGCATCAGGCTCAGCAAATCCGTCTGATAACTCAAGTGTGATCAGTTGTACAATAGCAAGCTGGAAAACATTACATGTAAAAAATCTGTGGACTCAACAATGTGGCTGTTGCAGTGATTTTATTCGAAGTCAAGACTGAAAATAGAATTAAAATCGCATTAACATATTAGATTATATTAGGATATTAGGTAACTTAGTGTCTTGTGTGTTTTGCAAAGTTTCCTTGCTGCACAGGATCCTGGTGTGTGTCACTGCTCAGTAAAATTTACTTCACACTTAAATTTAGATTCTTCACAATGCAAAGACGTGTTCAAGCTTAGTAAAATTAATTGAAATATAGGAAATTTAAGAAAAGTCTATCAAAAACCGACAGAAGCAACGTAGCAAGAGACAAACTACTATCATATTTTTTCAGAGAAGATTTCTTTCTCACAAATTGGCAGGCTGAAGTGTGCCACTGATGTGTAGGAAAATAGTGAGAGATAGTACAAAGTGAAGAATGTGAAAGCAATATTTAAAGATTTGTTCATGCCTTTCCAAACAAGCTTGATATCATACATGTTAGAATGCAGTGGTGTTAATGCTGGAGATTTTGATAAACTATCCAAAGGACAAATGCAAAAAGTTCATGGTGACTTTTTTCATGCTTTCTAGGAGATGCAGGAGCCAAGTAAACAAAAATGTAAGTGTTTAAGAGTTTATTGACTGTATCACAATAAAAATGGCATGAAGACTTTCCCTGCAACTTCCTCAGATTTTGGACATTACTGGTGATATGGTGCCACTTGGGAAGCAGTACAGGTTTCATTGCAAGACTTACTTATATAAGAGGGCTTGTATGTTTTTGAGGAACAAACATCCCAACTTGAAACAAAAGATCTTTTTAATGCAATTTTTGGTGAGATCTCTGCATCACGGGAGATCTCTACTTTTTACTCAGCTGCAGGATTACAGGGTGAATGAAGGTTCTCTTATCTAGGAAATGATTACTTTCTTCAGCTTTTCAAACTACTCTGTTTTTTGAGGTGAATTAGGGTGGCTATTTTGATTTCAAAAGATAAGTATAAGTCTTTACACATATCTACTGTTCAGATTTTGCAAAGTTGGAGAACTTTAGAAGCATTAGGGTGAATGTGTGTAGCTGCTGAAGGGGTTAACAGACTTTTCAATTACGTCAAAGAAGTTTAGTCCTAAATAGTTATCTCTTGGAGAGAGCTGTATTCTATAAAGAATACAGAAAAGGTGGAGAAACACTCTTGCACACACACAAAAAAATCTGTGCTGTTTCTTTCTTTTGGAATCTGAAGAAGAAAGGCTTGCAGCCTCTGAGGGCCTCAGTTGTGACACACAGAAGAACTTATGCAAAATTAACCACATTTATTTTAACTGTAAATATTTATCAAGCAAGAGTAAATTATATCATTACAGGGTCTAAAAATGTATTTGTTTATCTGATTCTTTTGTAACAGAAAATGAAACCTTTAGAAAAATATGAAATGCACTTACTTGTCATGAGTTGAAAAATTTTCTAGTGTTGCTGACTAATCCAGGATATCTCTTCTTTTTTTTTTTTCCCCTTTCGATTTCTATTCAGGACTCTCAAATTAGGTTAAAACAGTTGAAAAGCTATCTCCCATGAGGTTGGGTTATACACTTTTAATTGGTGTATAGATCACAGAAAGATATATGAAGGGTTTAAGCCTAATTCTCTACCTCTCACTTTCAAAACAGAAATTGAGTGGACAGCCATGCCTGTAACCTCTGTTGGACTCTGCAGAAAACCTGAACAGTGACATTGCAAAAAAGGAATGGGTTTGCATTTTTCAGCTAATAAAGGATCTGCAGATTTGTCTTCTAATCTGCCATGTCTATAAATTCTTGTTACTTATAACTAGCAATGCATTAATGGACAAAAATGTACTGCAATTAAGAAAAGAAAAACAGCACCACCAAAATAATAGTTTTGGATAGACATGTATGTGAGTACATACAGAATATTAACTTGTGATAAAATTGTTATTGTTACCAAGGCTACAAAAGTATACATGATGTCATCTTCAAATGCATCAATAATTTTTTCCATTAAACCTATCATTGTAGCAGCAACTTGAGCATTTGAAATAGGCATTTCCTAAAGCTTTACCTGGCATAAAAATCACTTGGCAGATGTATCTGTCATGCAGAGTCATTACATCTGGCAGGTGGAATATATATCTTGAAAGAATAAATTGCAGTTTTGGAAGTATCAGACTTTTGGAAAAGTAAAATATGATTCCCAGGTTGTATGGGACACTTGGATGAAAGGGAACTTTGAAATGTTTACCTACTTCTGGCAACTTGTCTGCTATCTGATTATTTAATAAATTGTTTATCTACAGATTAATATAACTATAATAATATAATTTCATATTTTGACTCTCAGGATAGAATGACATAGAAATATTTAAGTGTAAACTTAAATGGTCTGCTTTATGGGGTTTACCTTTGGTGTTTTCAGGCTGCCTCTTGAAATAGTTGAATCAAGTTTTGTTTTTCTGATTACTGTGCTCTGGACATCACTAAATTTGGAAGGAGCGCATGACCCTTGGCTGGGTTCCCTATGGCAGACCTCCTCATTACAGATCTGCAGGGCTATGATCATATGGACTATTAACAAGAAATCTAGAATGGGCCAAAGTGGCTCGAAGCGTACTTTGTACCCAGAGAAATTTATTTGTGATAAGCAGGGATATGAATTCAAAGAGAAATAACTATTTCTGATCTAATCTTTTGAACGGATCTTTTGGAACAAATTTCCATACAGGTAGAACCTAAGCTGTTCAAATTTAAGACTACAAACTACTCAAAATACTTGGAGACAAAGTTTGACCGTAATGTGTAGGAGAACTTAGAAAAAATCCTTTTATGTTTAGAATACTTTGCTTTGATTTTCTTGTTGCTTAATATTTGCATATGTGTAAAAAAACTTACCTAGTTTGGAGAAGATGGAAGAGGGTAAGGAGAGAGCAGAAGGAAACTTTGGAGTGCTCCTTGATGCGGAATTTTCCATTCTTTTGTCTTGGTGTTTTACTTGGTTCTCTACCTATACAATATGAGGTTTTGATCAGCATTTTATTTTCTGCAGAGTAAAAAAACTTGCATAAGATTTCATTATAGGCAAACTGCCTTGTGAGCTTACCTAGGAGCTGCTCTAGGCATAGCTGTCTTTTCATGCAGTCTTGCCTCTCCAGGCAAATAGCACTTCATACAAAGACATATTTTGAAATTTTCTAAAGTAGATTAAAAAAATATATATTTCCATGTGAGGGTACCTGCACTTTAGCTCAGCCTTATACAATCATCAGACGATTAGTACCAGTTATAGCCTGTTCTCTGATTCTCTATAGTTTGTCGTTATTCTCTTTGTATGGCTGATACCACAGTGAGAGGCTTATAGGTATCGAGTAGTAATATTTTTAGTATTGCCAAAAAAATCTCCTCTATTTCAATCTTTATTTTAAAAATTAGTACCAGCATATTAGCAATTATTTCCTCAACTAACTTTTAGGATTCTTGGATTATAGGCATTTAGCTTTACTGATTTGGAAACATTTCTCCTTGGCAAATTAGATTGTTTCCATAAAATGCTTTAAAACTATACTGAAAATACATTAATTTATGAATGGTAGTGCTGCTTTTTCTCCACTGTCTCTGCTTGCAGCAGCCCAACCTTCTTTTCTGTCTGCAGCATCAGGACCTGGGCTGTTCTGAACGGCTTTGCCCATTGTGTGATGATGATGATGATGATCCATCAGAAAAAGCAAGGCTATGATAATACAGTGCAGATGTTCAAGTAGACAAGAGAAATTTTCCCCAAACTGAGCTAATGCCACTTACCATTTTCAAGTTTTGGAGGCTCCTGTGAGTGCCATTTAGAATAATGCATGTTATTGGAGGATTGAGAAATCCAGAGATAGGGTAGAGGACAGGTTTCAGAGGATGGTAATTGCTGTGACTTGAAGGGCACTGTACCTGAGCAGCAAGAATTAGACATCCCTGAGCATCATGAATGTGTTCTATTGCATTCACCCACTTCCTGTGGCATCACGTTCTGGTTGTTTTGAATAGCTGTACAAACAAATTAGATCTGTTTATTCCAACTAAAACTCTGAATACAGAGTAGCCAAGCTGAAGTTTATTGCCTGGTTCACCTTTTACTCCTTGCTCTGCATTATTGTAAGAGGGCAAGAGAGCTTCATGTTTTATTCAGTTAATACAATGTATATTTAATTTGCATTTTTAGTGTTTTCAGAGGTGAAAGATAACTTCAGCAGTGCTGAACGTGGTAATTTAATTGGTTGTAGGGCAATAATGAGATGCTCAGAAATGGCTTCATTGGGAAATCTTGCAAAGCCTTAAACAAGTGTACCATTCAAGAGCTCACCTGTACTGAACTGTCACACACCCATGAAGTAGCAGGGAGTTATAGCTGTGTAGCTGCCTCAGTGTTGCCTGTTCATTTAATTTGAAATGTTTGCAGGAGGAGAAACAAAACCTAAAGGGATGAATAGAGGCTACCAAGGCATGCTAAACACTGCTGAAAGCTTTCTTTAATTTCTCTGCCACTGGGAATGGTTGAGGTTATAATTTTACTTGTGTACCTTACAAATGGAGGAACAAAAAAATCACTTGTATTGAAAGGGAGTATATAAAGTTTGTGATAGTGAAGTTTCTCTCTCCTAATCCAAGGTCTGCCTGTGTGATCTGGAGTTTAAGACAGCATTTTTTACATGTGTAGATGGCGTGTTATGAAAGATACCACAAAAGATGAGACAGGAACACCCCAGGATTTCTGATGGCTAATGTATGCCTTTTGCTACCTTGTTTCCAACTTAGAGATGGGGACAATTCTATCAAGTAAAAGGATCTGCATTCTCCAAATTAGATGCTAAGGTGATAATATTTTCAACGATGCAAATTTTTCTGAGTACAAACTCAGATAAAAACATCTCTTTAATCAAATTAAGTTGGTCCAAAAAGGATATTTATCTGTAGTGTGTAATTGTACCATTCATTTTTTATGAAGTTGTTGTTGCCAAAATAGTGTTCACTCAAAAAAAGGTACTAGTTACTGGTCTTAGTGTTTCTTCAATATGGCTGAGTGTTGGCTTTTTAATGCTACTTATAACACTGGTGGTAGATCTAAGACTTCGTTTTCTCGAAAAGGTGTATGTCAGCAAAGCTGGTGTCCTAGTACTGAACTGCATGCAGACTGAGGCACTGTGTCTGCTTTCCTCTTCCAAACCTGTTTCTACATCTTCATTCCAATTTATGGTTTTAGACTAGCACCTTAAGCATATCTTGTGCCCTTTTCTTCGTTTCTCTAAAGCTTCTGTTTTGTTTCTCTCATTCTTTTGAAGTGTTCTTGAAATGCAGTGTTTTCTTAGTGTGAAGTTGATGACATCCATTACAACGTGGATATGAAAATAGCCAAATTTTTTACCTGAAGTGGGTTAATCTAAGATTACTCTCCTGCCTGTTCCCGCAGTGATACATGTTCTTTATTATTTTTGTCCTTCTTGTATATTTTTTACCATTTGGAAACCAAAATTATGAATATACTCATTATTACTTATCTGAAGTTGATGAAGATGTTCTGTTCAATGTTCAGGAGCTTGACATTTTGTTCATTAACTTTCTCTTTTTTAGACAGATTTTAGTCTGCTTAACTCTGTAATGTACTTGGCACAAGAATCACCAAAAAAAAGAGGTGGGTGTGTTGTGACTCACCAGATCAAATATCCTTGCACCTCCTACCTCCTTCTTGTAAGCCAAAATATACACACAGAATGGGTCAGGGAGCGACTTCATTGAAAGCATCAATTTAAAATTACATCAAAATAATTTCGGCAGCATCAAGCTATATCATTTGTAAGCAGTTTAATCCTGTATGAATTATTCTTTAGATAAAGGTTATTAATTACCATCTGCTGTTCAGTTAATGGCAACATGCCAGGAAAGCACTCAGAGGCCTCCCTATTCACCTACCTATCTGTTGTAGTGAGTTGAGTATTTGGCTTTAGAGAAGAAAACTTCAAAGAAATTTTTCTGCCAGGCTTTTAAATTCTTTCAATTAATAAAATACAGATCAGCAGCATTAATTTTAAAGTCCAGATTAAAGTAGAAAGAGAGGAGAGAAAATTGATTGGGAATTGCATTAGGACTTCTGTGTTATCCCACTTACCAGCAATCGTTAAAATTATTACTGCAGGTGCATTAGTAATGAACTCCAGTCAAAACTGTCTCCAAAATGTGGCTGTTTCCTGAGTCACTGGTCTCTTTTCAAATTTGCTGAATTTTTACTGCTTGTTTGGTTGTAATTTCTTCTGCTCGTCACTCTCTCTTTTCTTTCCCATAAGAATATTTGTCTTTGCAAGACATTACCACACAGTGTGATGTATTTTTCTCTGCTAACAATTTACCAAGGCCTGTTGAAAATTCTATTATTATAGCATATACAGTGCAATTACCTATTTAAAAATATGAAGTAAAAAAATCAAGGGATGACAAATTTATTTTCGTTTCTCTTATGCTGTATGACACTTGTAATTTTTTATGTGATGAACTAGTGCTTTTAGATGAAGAGCAGTCAGAGTATGTAATTCATTAGTGTATGCTGCAGTGCAGGGTTCTGAAGGAAGAGCAGGATGCCTTCCACCAAGTAACTTCAAAATACAAAACTTCCTTCAGACAACTCCTCCATAGCACTGGGAGCCCTGTGAAGAGCATCCACTGGCTAAATGAGCCCACAGTTCCCAAACAAGCAATTGTGGAAATTTGACTCCAGGGTTAACAGACACAGTTCTTCTTTAAATATACCTTTCTTTCTTTTATTTTTCATTTTACTGTACAACAAGAGGGCTGAAGGATACCATGCAGAGTATGGTTTTGCAAAGGGGTTTTTTATTTATAATGGAAGAATGATTCCAGGTCTGAACCACTGGTTTATAAAATGGCATTAGTGGAAGTCATGATCAAGTTTAAAACAATCACCAGAGTCCTACATGGTATTTTGGTGAAAGGCAGCCACTGTTAGACTCTTTCAGTTGTGATACAGGTTTTTTCTCCTGAGATTACACTTCTTAGTTATAATGGAAGAGTGCAAATACAGTTTTACAGGAGATTTTGTAATTTAGAAACATTTTTACAAGCAAATGCTGTGAAATCTCAAGCAGAAACTCTTAAAGCAAGAAACTTTATTAAAAAAACTATAACATCTAGAAAGAACCATGTCCTTGAAGATGTCCAAATAATCTTATCACCAAACAATTTGTCTTTTCTTTTGTATATTTTATTTATGTGCTTTGGTTCAAGATATAAGCATGTATTTATACTCCACGATGTATATAAATAAAATGTAAGATTACAGCAAACAGGAGGCTTAGCAACATTTTGCAGTGTTTGGCATGTGTTTAAAGACATTATGTAGCTACCTATTGCACATCAGTAGTGCTTTAAACTGTTTTTCCAGCTAAGAGTTTTACTATACTAATATGTTAATGGGCCAAACTGGAAAATGAGAATCAATGATGGGATGGAGAGGAGAGGAACTGACATTTGGCTTGTTGGCTTTGATGCAGAGTGTGTGGCAATAGGTCAACTCCAAGAGGAGGGAGTTCATAATTTTTTCCTGTGGTAGATTTTGCCCCATTGATGCTTGCAAATCACAACAGTGTGATTCAACAGGTCGGGTTTCTGTACCTGGACAGATACTGAAGTGCCCAACACTGTTATTCACCTAGGTACCTTTGAAACTAATTTGGGTAAGCTCAGCATAAAGTAAGAGGAATTAATTTATTTCTGTAAGTAATTGTAGGATATGAAATGACAATTTCCCATATCAGAAGTAGTTCTGCTGTGCATTTGCTGTAGATCCACATAACAAATAAGCTCCACACTCCTGAGAAAGAAATGAACCCAAAGCTTGAGATGTGTAGCAACTTTCTCTGAGTGACACTCAGGATGTCATTAAATGTAACTGCAGGCAACTTTGTGTTACCTCACTCTTCCAGTGCAACAGTTTTAGACTAGAAGGACATATTTTATGATACCTTCTTGTCTCATGATACTCCTACGTGTGGAAGGAGCTGACTGTTTCATCTCGTCACTTCATTCATTGCTCTACCTGGTTGTAGGAAGACTTTACATTCAACTTGGTACACATATACCTCCCAGCACAAGGAAGGCATCTGAAGGTACTAAGAGTTGCTGAAAACAGAAAAGATCTCAAATATTCTGCCTATAGGGAGAGAGAAGAGGAGAAAAGAGCTATGACATAGCCATTTTTTTGGACAGATGGAAGGAATGAAGGAAGAAGTATTGGCATTCATATGTCTTGATTCCAGCAATGGAAGGAAGAAGAAGTATGAAATTGTGACCGATAAGAAACTCTTCGGAATATTTATTGTATTTTCACTTTCAAAATCTACAAGTAATGTCTGCCTTCCCTCCGATAAGATATAAATGTCCAATGTCCTGATATAGGTAAATGCCATACTGCTGACACTGGAATTATTGGGGAGGAGGTAAATTTTTTTGTTCCATCAGACCAATGTGGTGCCAAATCAAGAACTCCTTCCAAAGCATTGCACAGATAGATGCCTCAGCTCTGCAGGCATCCAGTAGCAGAATTGCTAGGAAACACCTGTATTTGCTGCATATAGCTTCCTGTGTTTCCTTTCGAAGCTTCTTCCTGTGGTTATTGAGCAGAGCTTTCACTGCCAAGTTCCCACAATCTGCTGTATGGCTCCATGTCTTTTTCCTCCAAGCTCTGGTTCTTGATGCCTGCTCTGGACTTCCAATGTTTGTTGACTCAAACCCAATCTAGTTGAACGGATAACCTGAGATCCTCTTGTCCAACACCATATGTGATTAGCTAGAATAAGAACTGTAAAGCATTACTGTATACTGGCAAGTAGTGTCTTTGCTTTTATCTGTAGGTGGATGGATATTGACTTAGACAAACTGATCCCTGAACAGTATTTTTTTTTTTTTTTGTACCATGTGAGGATAGGTTGCATTTGAGCTCCTTTTAATAAGAAAAGCTGTGCAGGGAGAAGAAGATCACATGGGCTTTACTGACATGTAAAAACCACTTTCTTCTTTTTTTTCTTGCAGTATAATAATCTGAGAGGAATTTGTTAGTGGTTCCAGGAGAACAATATTTCTGGATTAGTAACAGGGACATGAAATAGAAAACATTTTTGCCTGACCACAAGGTCAACTCTCATGTTTCATCCGCTAATGTCCTGCTCCACTAATTCGTTGGATTCCCTAGTATGTATATTTTATTAGGAATATTATACAATTCTACTCAGCCTACCCCATCAAACTTGTTTGTGATGTTAATGTGTGTGTGCTTATTCTCATTGTCTTGTTTTTTGTTAAAATGATAATCCCTTTCTCTCATAATCATTATAAGTGGAAACAATGAGTCTTGCATCTGCACTGATAAGTTTTCATGGTGATTTTATAAGTCTGCAGCCATCTATTTTGGAATGCAGGGATTTCTTAATTAAACACAGGCTTAGGCTTATGTTTTATATTTCTTGTCAGAGACAGCATCAAGCACTGTTACAGGCATGTAGAACAATTGAGGCTTAATTGTGAAATGAGATAAACATGCATAAAATCCAATTTCTATTGTTATTGATCTTCCATATATTCCAGTGAGATAATGTCTACATACAGATGAGTAGGTCAATTGGAGAGCAATTTATACCTTCTTCTGAGGCATCAGATCTTGCTGGAGGAGCTGAAAGACTACAGACATCAACTATTCCACAATTTAGGAGGGTAATAAGAAAACCTTTGTTAATGGACTTGCTGGATTTCTTCTTTATTGGGTATTGTCATCAGTCTAGAAGCATGAATAAAGATAATGTATGATGCCAGACTTCATTTAACCAAGCTAACAGCAGTACTTAAAGTGGGAAGACTTACTCACTCACAGTTTGGTGTGTGACTTGAAATCCCTTTGTGATATGTCTGTTTTGTATTCTTTTTTGTTTGTTTGTTAGTTAAGTTGTCTATTGAAGAGTAGCTGTGTTTTTAAAATGTAATGAGCACTCACAGCACTACTTAAATAACATTCTGGCAGTGTTATATTTGGAACAAAATAACATAGGGCACAGTACTCAGATGGGTATGGATTTCACATTTACAGGGATTCTGAAGGCAAAAGCTTTTATTTTTATTCTGCTCTTATACTTGGCAGCTTTTAGCGTTATGCCTATTAACTTTTATAGATGTCATACATTTTTATGTTAATGGTGCGGCTCTGAGTATAGCGAGAATCTCAACTTCTGCTCATCAAACTAGTGTACAAGCAAAATTATGACACTTCAAAATGGTTAAAAAGCTGCTTTTATTGTTTTATGTTTTATGTCATTTTATTACTTGCTTATTTTTGTGGTAAAAAGAGAATTTTTTTGAGTGTACCAGGACTTGCAGAACTTCACACCTGTGTAGTAGAAGGATTTAGACTTAATTTTATTTTTGTAGGTGTTGGCACTGGAAATTTCAATATTGCTGAAGCTCATGCCAGATTTCACAGTGAGGTAGCAGAAAAGCACCTGTGTTTCTGTGGATCTTCTTTTCATCACTGGTTAATGAGTATTCTGGCAGTTATGTGTGCCCTTGCAAAGCCCCACACCCAAAGGGTATAAAGCCTAGTTTTCTTTCATTCACTACAACCAGAGGCAAGTCTCTGATTTCATACAAAATCTTTTGTGATTCTTGCAAGGGAAACAGCATTTGTAATATAGGGTGATGTATCCCAAAAATAGTTGAGATCCAATCTGTATTAGAAATCTTCCAATAGCATGGAGTAGCCAGTGAACCATGTAGAGAACGAATTGTTTTCATATTGTTCTTCTGATACAAAGAGGATGAAACTGTGCTTTGGTTTTGAGTAAGTTTAGGGTTTGCTGGATTTTACTTTTTTTTTTTTTTTCTCCAGAGGCATAGAGGAGATACATGTAAATTTTGGTTATGACTTTTTGACATATTTGAAAAGATGCTAAGAAGAAACAGTGTTTGCTTCTGTTTCTTCTTCTATTTGATAAGTTCTGTATCTGGCCTCATTGCTATGAAAACATCCTTAGTTAGAGACAGATTTTCATCAGGTTTGGAAAAGTGTACAGAGTGGCATACGGTGCATTGCAAAATTTGGCTGTAAAAGTATTATAATAGTATTTACTTTCAGTTGAATGTTTTTGTGAGCACAAAATTACACACACACTCAGAAAGTTGGTGTTTGAAATGACTATTTTCTGTTTTAGTTTGCCCATTTAACTTCAGATAGAGGAAAAATAGGGATGAAGCAGTCCACTTCTATTCCTTGTGTGACCTTGGTCAAGTGAATAAAATACAATTTCCTTGTGATAGAAAGAGTAAATGGTGTCAGCAGAAATAGTTTGTTAGGTTTTCCAAACTGTTGGTAACTGCTGAATATGGCAAAGTTAATAATCAGAAACTTCTGTTCCTTTTGAATTATACAGTGGCCTAATCTGTCATTAGACCTTGAACAAATTGCCTTTTTTTTTTTTTCAGCATGTGTATTTGAATCTAAACTAACTACAATTTAAACTTGTGGAAAAATTCATTATTATTTCCAGTGTTGACTTCTCATTCGATCATATACTGTTCTTTTCTTGGAAGAATGGTAAAAGTTTGTTTTGTTTGGGGTTTTAAGTGTTTTCATGTTTTTCTCACAAACCAGTGGAGCAGTTGCTATTTCTTCATGGTCCTTTTCATCAGTTTGTATATTTTTTAATTTACCAATCATTATTTACCATCATTTCATATGAACTTCTCATATTATTGTGGGAATTTTTTCATTTTGCAAATTCTAACCAAATATACAATAAAACAGCAGCATTGTCTGCATCCCAGCTAGAGAGGGCCCTATTCTAAGGTAAGAGATTTTGTTCATTTGAGCAGTATGCAGGTTTGGAAATTCGGATTTTTATAGTTGTACTGTATAATCCAAATCCCAACTAAAAATCTTTTAAATTTAATTTACGTTTGCTCTGTGATTGAAAAGAAATACGTCTATGGCTTCTTTAGCCATTTATACCCTTAACTCTGCCATCTGCAGGGCTGTGGTTATCCACTGACTTGCATAACTTACATGCATCTCCCCACAATAAAACAAGGGAACATTAGATTAATTTATGTGAGATCGCTGAGACCAATCAGATTAAAAAGAAATCAATCTCTCTCTGAAACCTTTCAAAATTCATAAATTGCAAAATCTGGATGAGAAACATTAAAAATAACAAACATTAAAAAACCAGATTAAAACAACAGTATTTTTCAATCCATTTGGCATAATTTGTGAAGGACCATACACAGATGTTAATCAGGAGAAAATCAGCCCCTGTTCAGCCAAGGTGGAAATATCAAAGATGAGAAGCACATCCAGTGGAAAAATATCTACTATATCTGACAAGTAGGATTTAATTTTTATCTGAAGTAATTTCAGATAAGATCTATGTCTTCCAAAAGGAGAACAATGATATTGTTATGAACACTGATGGGACATGAGAGACAGGATGAGCACTCTGAGCCCCATGGCTAAGTCAAAATAATTCATTAAATTCAGTTTACCTTTGGTAATACATTCTATAAACTTTTTGAGTGTAGTTAGGGCAAAAGCAAAATAGAATTGATATATATATAAAAATGACAATAGGAATGAACACTGTGTTTGGCAGAAGTAGACATAACCCTGTATCATGGATATGAGAGGCCTGAGACAAAAAGACTCTTTCTTTTGAGAGTATATCTACTCTATATGGTGTGAGTGAGTTTCTCTTAGTTTTGAACCAAGGCTATGTAATTTTTTTCTAGGAATGGTGCAGTAATATTACTCTCAATTAGTACTAATCTCTCTCCTTAGGGATGTAATACAAAAAAAATGAAATTTTCAAGAGGGTACTTTAAAAGGTTAAGTATCGTAAAATTATCTTTTCTTGTCATTATTTGTTTCTTGCCTGCTTTCCTTAAGAAATGTAAGTGATAAAGGAAAAATATTATGTTATTATTTAAAACAGGAAAACCTTTAACTGTTCCAGCTGCATTTAGAAAAGTAAAATCTGTGTCATGATTCAGATAACTTTGTTGTACTGTAGAATATATCTATATTGTACTACAACAAATAGATATTTGCTGAGCTTAATGATAAAGTCTCAATTCAGTAAGGTATTTAGGTTACCAATTTCTGCTAATATTCTATGAGGACATTGGAATGGGACTTAGGCCTTTGAAAATCAGTGGCATAGCTTCTTAAGAGATAAGTATGCATACTTATATGTACTGTATATTGAATAGAATCTTTTTAATGTGATATGATGACCAAGAAGCTATAGTTTATGTACCATATAAAAAAGTCAGGAATTTTTTCTTTTTTTTTTTTTTTCCTCCTATGATGTCTGTATCCCTTATTTTTCTCTTATATCTTTTATTAACTATGTTACTTAGGCTGGGAAAATAAGAAAGGTATTACACTAAAAAAAAAAAATCATTTAGAACAGCACAAATATCATGTAGACTGTGAGATGTATTGCTAACCAAGTTATCACAGTGAAAGAAATTGCTGAATGGGAAAAACAAAGGCTCATTTAATCTAGTTAAGTGGTGATTTTGCTTCCTTCCTTCTCACTCAAAAAAATCACAATTTCTTCAAAAGGGAAAAAAAACAATCTGGTGTAAGAGCCAGGAAGGTAAAGCACTGTCTTTGTCCACTGTGTGTCTTGTAGATTCTCATTACCTTTCCTATTTGGCAGTCTGTGTATAGACTTTAGATTAGTTTGCTTTGCAACCAGCAAAGCAACAAAGACCTTGATAGGCTTTTGCTATCAAATAAATTAGTAAAGTGACTTATTTATCTATCCTATGTATTAGGATACTATTTGAATATGTTCCTGTCATTAAAAAGATGTAAGAAGCAATTAGAGGCTGCTGTAATAACTGTAGGATGACAAGCAAGGAGATAGGCAAGGTCTACGGCTTACTATCCATAGCCTATCCCCGGTGCCCTCTATGTTATCTTTGCAGTTGAAGATCTGCATAGATGATGACAAGAAAAATTGAGTTGGCTGAACGATGAGGTCTTGTGGAGATAGGATGGTCCTGTTTTAGCTCTGACAAACAGCATAGAAGAGAACAAAGTCACATGACTGGAACTTTGAAGGAAACCATGGCCAAAAATGTAACTTTTGCCTGATTCGCTGTCACTTATATTAGAAGCACACCCTGTATATGCTAATAAGCTTAATGAAGTACATGCTACCATGTACAGTACTCAACTCTGCTCAGAACGTCTTATACATAACATAGAAGGAGAAGGATAAGATTGGGCTGTATGTAAGAAGGGTAGAAATATCACCTAGTTAGGAGGAAGACCCAAAAGACCTCAGAAACAGTCAATAAGCTACTCTTCTCTCCCTCCTCGCAAGCAGGGACACCTACTTTGTAGGTTTCTTCATAAGATTACTATCAGTAGCCAGGTTAACACAATATTATTGTTATTATTAGAGCTCTATCACAGCTAGTGCATTTATCAAGGGCAATTCTGAAACTCATTTCTGTTGCTTCAATAAACTGTACTATTAGTCACTCTGTAATCTCAAGGTTCTTACTAAATGTGACCAGACCTATGATGTTGGATTGGTTAATCTCACTACTTGTGGATCTGTGATCACACAGGTTCTTATGGAATGCGACTAGACCTATAGCTTTGAAATGGAAAACTGCCCTATTTATGAATCCGTGCTCATGGAATTTCCTATTGAACACTAGCAGCCTTATTCTGAATTTCTTGTAATCAGAAATTAAGCCCAGCCAGCCCCTCTGAACTCTGGAGACCAACTGAAGTGCAAGGGGTTTGTCTTCTGCCAAATTTCTTACTCTTAACACAATAAATAGCAGATATATATCTCATATATATATATGTATGTAAATAAAACACATTTATATCCCTGTCAAGTCTATGATGGATGAAAATGCTAGTTCCAGATTTTCAGATCAGAAGACAATGGGTACTGATCATTTTTTCTTAGTTCCCAGCTCCTACAGCTGTATGTATAGTGAATCTCATACTGAGGGGTAAATTTCTAATTACCTTTTTCCCCCAGCACCATGCAGCAAATTACCTTTGTGTGTGTATAATGACTATTCTGGCTCAAAGGCACCAGATACTCTGTACGTGGCTAAAACTGTAAAGGACAGAAAGGTACAGCTTGAAGTTATAGAGGAGCTAAGACGTTTTGAATCTGGTTGCTGACAGAAATAATCAACATTAGTTCAGGGTTCCTTAGGCATTCTTATGCTGAACACTTGAAAATCCTGCTGTACTTTTCTTTTCTTGCAAAAGCAAACTTGGCATTCAATCATCTGTGTGATAAACTTTGCTTTCCAGTTGGTGAGATTGGTCATGGGATGGGTGGTTCAATTTTTTTTTTTCCTATTTCTTTTCTAAAATTGGTTCTATATTCAAGTGATTGGAAACACTTTCCAAATAGTTGAAAATGTTTGTGTTTTACTGCAGTGTTTAATATTCTTTTTATCTCCACATACACAGACTTTCTCTGAGACTGTCCAGCCAAGTGTTCCTCATAACGTGAATGGAAGCCCCATTATGTCCAGCACAAAGCCCTGTATATTTGCAGTAGATTTGTAAATAATGTTTGTGTTTGCTACCTCGGGCATGAGGAGAAGGTGGTCAACTGCGAGCTGGTATTTTTGCATTTGTAGGTATTGTGAAGTTTAACCAGGTTTTTGGACAGAGTATGATGAGCTCTGGTCCCACCCAGTGTTTCTCTTGGTGCTCTGCCCAGATTGCAGTTTTATGCATTCACACATGCCCTTTCCAGAGCGCAGGGTTTTTTTTCCCACTACCCTGGCACAACAACATGTTCTTTTGTCCTGTCCCTCTGTATCCATTGCATCCTTCAGCTGACAGAGGTTCTTGCATTTTTTCCCCTTCTTTCTACACAGAAAAAGTCTGTTACCCCACTATGCACAGAGCATACTGATACTGAAGATTGTGTGAGGTTGAAGCTCAACAGAACCTCTGAGAACTGCTTGGTACTGAATTAATATTGTTGAAAACATTCTGTCCCATCACAGTTATTTGAATTTGTTATTTTAAAGCTAACTCTTCCATTGTAGGCAGATCTCAGAGCTTCAGCTTCCTAGTTCCTACAGCAGCAAAAAGACCTTTGACCAATATCTCATTAAAGAGACTTAAAATAGCTTCTTTGATCAGATACATTCAGAATGAAGGGAGAAAATTTAACCTTTGGAATGACCTACAGACCCACTCTTCAAGCAGGAGGGTAGTGCTAGGATACTTGCAGATAAGCTCTGCAATCACAGTTTAAGATATGATGCTAAGTAAATTAAACAAGCTACAAGGAGGCAGAGAAAATTCTCCCAGGTGCCTTTCCCTACGTTTTGTTTACGTAAAGGAGATATCAGATTTAGAGCTTGGCAAAAATTTATGATCTCAGGTCTGTTAAACAGGATATTTCAGAAATCATTTTCTGATGGAATCATCTTTCCCCTCCTCTGTTACAATTTGTACAGTTAGCCAGCTCAGTATCAGGGAAGTAAACTGAGGGTAGAAGCAATATTTCTACAAAATAAAGCAGATTATGCCCCCATTCTTTCCACTTATGCAGAACTTGAGTGTAGTCTTTGGTGTCCATGGTGTTGAAAAATTATCTGCTCTTTGGGAATGCCGATTGCATCTGTCAGCAATAGGGAAGTGGTGACAGCAGGAGAAATGCTATAGATCCAAAGTGCTTGTCAGGATGCCTATCCCAGCACCCGGGCAATTGGGTGTAAAGGGTCTTTCAGCATACTTTTTTGTGTCAGGTTGCCTTTTGCTTTTTGCATTTTTTCACACTTACACTAACATGTTACTTAGTAAAGTGTTTTATCACATATGAGATCCATGTTGAGTTGAAAACCGAACTATGAACAAAGCTGGTAGGCCTGTATTTATAAAATAATTTCACTACATCTTGGTTGCTACTCTGTTATCACTGGCAGGAAAGGGATAGGCTGTTGTTCATCCAATCTTAAAGCAGGAGTGAAAGCAACTAATGTTGGATAACCAATCTGAATGTCCTTTGATTTTCCAACTCCTTTAAGTATGCTATTCCTGAGACTGTTGTCCCAACTGTTCCAGCTCAGCTAATAATATTATCTTGCAGGTATGAAGACTCAAAACGGTCTTTCTGTTTAGAAAAGAAGATATATTTTTATTCACTTTCTAGGTGGCCTTTTGCAATACTCTGAGTCCAGTAGGTGAAATGAGGGGATATAATCAAGATACTATGCCAGTATGTTTCCATGAGTAATTCTACTTTCAAAATTGACTCTGTGGTGACACGACTGTGTCAGGGAGATAGGCAAGTCACTTTTTGGAATATAATCTGAAAATTATCGAAATTTCAGTGAAATTCTGCTGTTGATGTGATGTGGCTGAAAATTAGGAAAATTTAGGAAAGCTTGAAGCAGGCATCTCCTTTTTATTGCAATATCTTTTGTTTCTTCTAGGGTCAACTTGAGGGCAGATAGCTAGCCCTCTGAAAACAGGATTGTTATCTTAGAAACTTTATTTTACTGTACTTTGTTGTTAATGGCTAGTTTCAATGAACCACAATTCTTGGAACGTTTTGGGTAGCAGAATCAACAGCAGCATTTCATTTCAGTATCAATAATTATTCCTGGTGACAGATTTTAAGTGGTCCAAAAGAGGATGGAAGTAGGATTTGAGATTATGGTGAAATAGGGGAGTAAATCTGTGTTCTGTCCCCTGCCCAGATCAAGGCCAGTCGATTAACACAGCAGTGTTGAAACGTTTTTGGACAAATGTCAGCAAATCAGGCTACAGGGCTTGTTCTGCCTGTAGTCTAAATGGGTAATAACTCCCAAGTGCCTTGAAGCCAGACAGCTTTTCAATCCCCAATCTGAATCACAGCTGCAATTTTAACCTGGTTACATGAATAAATCATTCTAAAAAAATACAAGTAAGAGGATATTGAACAGCCTAAGTATTTATGGCCTGTGGTTACACTAGTTCCGGACACAGGGCAAGAAAACCAATTTCTAAGGGTGGCCTACTTCATACATCACTAGTCAAGTATGCTAAAGTGCTGATGGCTAGGAACACCTAACTATGCATGATTAGACCAAGATGGCAGAACACATTTTTATCTTTTATGTTCCTTGGCTTGAAATTTACAGGACACATCACTCTTCAGCTTAAAGGATCAGAGGTCAAGAAGTTTCAATCTCATCCTTCTCATATCACAACAATCATTTCATTTTTCTACCCCAAACACTATTTAGATCTATGATTAGATGCTGTGGTGAGAGCTTGTCATCTGTCTGTCTTAACAAGCTAAATAGAAACTATGAGCTAAAAGTGAGAAACAACTAAATAAGGGCAGGTCATTGCATGTATTTCCTCTTTTTCTCTGATGGATTTAAAACAAACCAGGACTAAGAGGAATGATTCAGTAGACTATCCAGATGTATGCCTTATCTGGCAAAAGTGTGATGGTGGCACAGACCAGGAAGTCTTTAAAATGTGAAAAATTTGCAAAGATAACATTACAGCCCTATGCCTTAGGCCAGCAGCTGTGAAATTGGATCTGTGTTGGAATCTGATGCTCTAAAGGCATATTCCCAGAGCTTTTGCTTGTGGGAAGTTGCACTATTGGGCTTTAAGCAGATGAGTGAATTCCCCAGAGAAAAAGTTTGCCAAGACTCAAGATGGGTTCCTTAATCGTGGTGATTGTTTATTGTCTTGTAGGTAAGAATTTTAAAATATCTCAAACTAAGCTCAATGCTTACATTGATTGATTGCTGTTGGTTTTTTGTCCTCTTCCAATACCTAAGAAGGAATAAATGGTAACTTGATCATCAACCAAGTCACCTAGATCAGGATCTCCATATTGCATATTTCTAGTGTTCAAGCTTTGCATGTTTGTCATAAAATCTATTGGTTGATTTGTTAAAAATTTATATTTAGTATTCTCTTCCACAATGGACTAGAGCAGTTTGTTATATACTTGTGTTGTTGTTAAAATTGTGAAGAAGGGATGTAAAAATACCCCTGAGCTTGGTGGCTGTCCCTTTATACAAGTGTAGACAAATGCAGACACTGCCAGGTAATAAGTAGATCTCGCAGTCTTTGTTCCTCAGGTGTATTTGAGGAGGTGATTCTTACCTGAGAAGGTGGTTCTTTGTTATCACAGTCAGGTCTGGGCATGCTGGGACTGAAATAGTTGTTTAATGGGCAAGTAAGGCTGCAACTTCCTCCTTCCCTCCCTCCACACCTGGCCACATGCTTTTTCTCGCCATGAATGATTTCTATTGGTTACTTACTTGCTTGGCAGGCCAATTCAGTTTACCAGTTTAGGACAAAACAGACCCAACCAAAAAGAAGGAAGTCTCCTGTTCAGTGAAAATACATTTGTGAGTCGGAGGCCATGAGAGTGGGTTTCGGTAACTACTTCTTTCAATAAACAGCACCTTGTTGCATCAGCTCTCTTGTGAAACTTCTTGCACAGAGCAGTTTCAGGAGTCTCAGCTTCAGCATTCCCTGGTGCACTACGGTGCTCAAAAGAGGTCTTCCTTCTGGCAGTGAATTCTAGGCTTATAGAAAAGTAATTTATAGTAACTCATTTTAGCTTTTAAAAAATAATTTAAGAAAAATCTCCATATTATGCTGAGAGTTACTACGTTCTGGATGTGACTGCAATCCTGCAAAATGTTTCTGACATGAGGAATCATATTCATTTATTTAGTTGGTATGAGATCCCTACTTCCTGGGATAGGAGGTTAAGAGGTTTTCCTTACATGTGCATTGGTAAGATCTACAGCGTGGATGATTCTTAAAACTGCCTTGGACTTTCAGTCTTTATACTTGAAAAAATTAATAGCCTCAACATGTGTGGAGACATTTTCTATAACAGATGACAGTGTACAATGGGATGTGTTACAGGGCTTTTGCTTTATTTTTGATGATCTTTTAAAGGTCTGGTGAAGACAGAAGTTGTCATCATCCATTTAGTAGAATCTTCTTTGTTCTCCTGTGCTTTGCAGCAATGGAAACAGACAAAACAGAATCAGGCTGTAATAGAAGGACTTCTTCTAATGTTCAATAACACTTTTAGTTCCACATACTATAAAAAAAATAAGCAAACCCTATCTTTTAGGATGCATAATAGATACTAGAAGAAAATAACAATCGTCTGAAGCAATTGGGTAGATGCTTCCTGATTGAGCTCCCTGAAGTCTCGGACATTGGCTTGCTGGTTTGATAGACCAATAGCCTCGTGCAGTCTGGCAAACTCCATGTTTATAAAGACAAAAAATGCAGTTTCTGTATGGCTTTTAAGATTTACCTAAGGAAAAACTTCTTTGAATGCATTTTTGTGTAATGGTAAATTATTCATTTTAGCAAATTTGTAATCTCCTTTTCTCTGCATGACAGTCACCTTTCTTTTCCCTTCATACACACAACAGAATTCTTTTTCTTCTCCCTCATCTCTCTCCAGTTTTTATTACTGAAAATGTAGCAGGCATATTGATGCTTTGTCTCTGCCCTCTGAGACCTAGAGTTGTATAATGGAAAACAAGGTCATGCCATAACAGTATGAATTCCATTTCAATTTGTTAATATATGTACAAATAATATAAATTATTTGAAATTGGATCAAGTTCTTATAAAGGAGGGTAGAACACAATTTGTATCAAACAGAAGATGAATCAAAATCCTAAATGTTTTTTTTGCACTTTTTTCAATAATCCCAAACTAAATAGTGATAGAGAAATACAGAGAGATGGCCACTGGTACACCTGTAAAAACATTTTTGTTTTCATTATTTCCAAATGTGAAGCTAAACAAGCAATTCAGATAGTTGTGGGCATAAATGAACTTTGCTGAACTTCTTCAAACAAACTCTGTATCCTCTTTTCCTTGTTCACCATTTCTAGCATGTGACTTTGCTAGCATATTCGTAGGTTTCTAATGACCGTAATGGTGTGTGAAGAATGCAACTTTAAATCGCTATACTTAATTATAGCTATTTTCTCCTCTCTACTCTC
Organism: Manacus candei; assembly: GCF_025592945.1. Taxonomy (NCBI): domain Eukaryota; kingdom Metazoa; phylum Chordata; class Aves; order Passeriformes; family Pipridae; genus Manacus; species Manacus candei. Next base: position 36,649,373 of record NW_026138076.1, on the reverse strand, counting down.
CTGCAAAATTGTTTCCTTTTTTATTTAATAGCCAGTGATCAAATGATTTAATGAAATGATCTGTGGAGAGTTTCTACCAAAAGCAGATTTGACACCTCTGATAATTCAAGAGGTTTTGGCTCATTTCTTAGGAGAAATGGCTTTAAAGAGTCTCCAGGGCTTTAATATTAAGTTCTGCCTATAATTTACCTTTTGGATACTGTTTTTAAAAATGCAAAATCTTCAAAATTGCACTTTCTGCTATTTAAAGCTTAGTATTCACATGATGAAATGAAATTCCTTCTGGAGGTCCACAGGGGTCTAAAGCAATCTCTCTTTTTAGACTTCAGCTGCCTCTAGACTGAACTATAAAATGTTACATTAGGTACTAGGCTCTAGGAAGTGCTGTCTTCCTCTATGAGATCTTGTTAAAATCTATGGACCTTTTTAGTGTCTGAATTAGCTGCCACTGCTTTGGGTAAATATATTTCAAATATATTTCCTCTTAGTTGTCATCTCAGGTGTCAGTAAATTGGATATTGAAACTTGAGGTAGAAACATGCTTTTTCTCCTGCAAATGAATGTTTCTTTTGCCTGTAGGACACAATGTGAGGGCTACTGCCTTCTGTTCTGTGTATGTGTTTCATGATGACAAAAGAAGGGGAGTATATTTGTATTTTTTAAAACTCTAACTTCAAAATGTTTTAAAATATTAACTCAAGACAAGGAAGGGAAAAAGTTTGGAGTGGACAGGAGAGGAACATGGGATAACAGGGGAATAGGAATTGCTATCTGAGGGTTAGAATAAAGCAGCTGAAAGGGAAGAACAAAAAATGATCTGCTAATTTGTGCCTGCTGTGGCCATATTATGATAGAAGTAAGTTATGCAGGATATAGAAGTTTGTAGTGAAGGTACTGTAGCAGACAACAGCATCTTTCTAGTGCATATATGAGCTTGTGAACTAGCAGAGTGCCTCTCTGAGGGCAGAGATATTGGCAGAAGATGTGCAAGATGCTCTCTTTATCCTTTCCACTCCATTAGTGCAACAATGTAATGAAGTTTAAGTGAGGTAGTTTGTTATGATGGAAGCTCAGCCTTGCTGCTAACCCATAGTGGAGAGGAGGTCATGTTCTGCAGTGTCAAAGAAAATCAGTGCTAATGGAATAACTTAATTAAAATTAATTGGGTATGATTCTGTCTTTTAAATGTAAGATTGATGTAGGTTATTTTCAGCCGCATCTTTGCTTAAGGTTAAACTCAGTTTACTTAAGATATCCCATGTTCTTTCTTTTCCTCTCTTACATACAAGTTGAAATACAGTGAAATGGTTCAAAAATTTGAGAACTCGGGGTTGGGAAAGACGTACTAGGCCATCCTAGTCTGTTCTTCGGCTAGACCCCATTAGCATCTATAAATTCCCTCATTCCTCAGCTTGTATGTTAAATTGATGTCACAAGAAGAGTTGTGTTTATGAAAGCAAAGAAGAATTACATGTGACAGGCCATGCTGCGTGTTGCATATCATCTGAACATAAAATCTGGCCTTTTCTCATTCAGTGACATTTTCAGCGTCAACTTTGATATGGTAGCTGCAGAGTATGTCCTATAAAACTGTATTTTCTACATCATTCCATGCAACTGACAGATGTATGTCGATGGAAGATTAAAAAAACAGGTATCCTGTTATGTCTTCTAGAGATCAGTAATTTAGGTCCTTGCCTGTATTTCATGTTGCCCTTGGGTAAAGCCTAAAGCATGTGCATTTTCTGATATGCTTTTTATTTTCTATTTTTGCATGTACCAGAAGGTAACATTTAAAAGTGTAAATATTTGTGGATGGAGAAGAAAAAAGGAAAGATAACAGATACAGTTGTCTATATTCTTGTTGTTGAAAATTGAATATAGCATTGATTCATGTTATCATTCCATTTTTGCTGTAATGCATTTTCAGGGAAGATCAAATTACCTTTATTCATGTCACTGTCACCATTACTCTGGAATAGTACCTGTACATACCACAGCTTGTATCATCAGCCACAAAACATTATCTAGTTTTACTGCATAGTTGACACTTTCTGAAGTGAAAACAAACAAGGCAAACAAAAAATGGCAAAAATCATGGCAGTCTGTAGGGCATCTGTTGCCTATTCTTGTGCAAAGAACTTGTGCCTTGAAGAACTGTAAATTAGATTGCAGAAAATTCTTCAGGTTGCAACTTGTGCTAAATGCCTCCAATTATTGAAAGTATGCCACTGCAACCAAAAGCATGTTGCCTCAGAGAAAAGGAACTTACTCCCCTAAACCCTCCAGATGCAAACTGTGTATGCTCAGTGTTGCTTCCCTCCACAATTTAGCTAAATACCGGGACTCAGAAACTGAACTTGCATATTTCTACTTTCCTACTGCCCCCTTTCTTTTTTGCTGATTTCTGGTATGATTATAATTTTTGTGAGACTACCAAGGGTATTGAGTGAGTTCTGAATTTTTAAGAGCATTCAGTGATTAAAACATCTGCTTTTCTTTCAGTGTGTGATCACACTGATATGTCCTATGAACATACTTATTTTTCAGTATGGTATTTCCCTTGTAAGATGGAATATTTTTTGCTAGCATTTTGCAGAATGAGCAAGTGCTACTATATTTTTTTTTCTTAGGCAACTCCTATAAGCTGCTAGAGATATCCCTCAGTTTTCTACTGAAAGACCAGTGAATCATTAGCACCACAGGAGAGAGTTGTAATGAATTCTGATTAATCTGTAATACACCACCACTCCAACAGTCTTTGTTAATGGAATTTTTGATTAGATTAATATTTGAATTATAAGAGGTTTCATCAGTTCCTTCTATAAAAGCTGCACATGCAAGTGACATTACCATTTGGGAGTATTTAGTTGGCAGAAACTGTAGAGGAACAGTCCCATGTTGACATCTCAGTCCAGAGTTTGCAGGAGTCTATTCATTCTTGTAATGGTTTCCCTCAGCTTCTCTTACAGATATATAAATATAGTGACTAGTTGCTGCTACCAAGATGTTTCCCCTACCTACTTTTTTCACAGACTGATTCCTGGATTTTGTTCCTTTCTCAGAAGGTATTTTCAACTGCTTAGCAGACTGACCAAAAGAGGATTAGGTGGACAGTGGGTATCTGGAATGGGTTTTGGTGTTTGGAGAGCTTTTAGATGACAGTAAATAACCTTAATTTTTGAAAGTTTTCATATTGCAGGAACTCTGCAGTATAACAGAAAGCCTTCTGGAAGGCAGGGAAAGGTAAAAGGACAAAGTTTTCTTAAAAAACTGGCATGGATCAGTCTTAAAGATGAATGGATGTGGGCAGCAGCTAAATAATACACTAATTAATGTTTCAGAGACATTGTAAAAGAGATTACATATAAAGCAGTTCTGCCTTTGTATACACCTGTCCTCTCCTCTTATTGAAAAACACTTCATTTATTTAACATTTATTTATTATTTAACAGAGAAAAATCAACTGAGCTTACCAAAGAATTATTTGATATGTTTTGTGTAATAGTGAAGAATACTTACAAAATGCAAGGGGGATAATGCTTCAGACTGAATTTCTTGAAACCCAAATAAGGTTCTAGAGAACACCTCTGTATAAAAGCATATAAATTCAGATTTCATCCACGTGCTTGATAAACTAGAACAGTTTTTTAATTATGCAAAATAAGTTGGTACTATTGCTGAAATTATGAGAGAGAGCAAGCCTTGCCTGCAGGAAAGATCCAGGGAGTTCTGCTTAATAACAGTAAGTCATCAAGGAGAGTAGAACTAAGCAGAATAGGGGAAGTGTCTTAGAAATTAAAACTTACTGTATACAAACCCATTTTTAGAAAATTAACTCTCCAATGAGCATACATCATAAATTTTAAAAACATGACTGCAATTTCTGCATGGAAGAGTTGTTATTTAGGAGGCTTCTTGGCAGAGTTGTGGTATGGAAGAGAGGGTGAAAGCAGAAGTGCAAGTTTGTGTGTGGCTAATGAACCCATGAGCTCTCATCTGAAGACTGAGAAGCTTTATGTCGTGTGATAGAAAAGTCTCACAAATATTAGGCATTCTGTAGGTGTGATGAGACTGAGTCAGCTATATCTTCTATGTGAATATGCCTAAACTCTTCTCTGTAGCAAGTGTTCCAAAAAAATAACAAAACAAAGACAAAAATAGCTTTAAATCCAAAAGCCAGACTTGTCTTGAGTATAAATTGTAGCAATTAATATTTTGAAGCAGAAAAAACCCCCTCAAAACAGCCATCTAAACTGAAACTGATGTTAAAAGTTGACAAATTTTACTCTCCCTGACTTCTCTCCATTTGCAGTTTTTACGTTCTTTCCCTGGTACAACCACATCCTTTCTTTCAGACTTAGTTTTTAATCCAGTGATTCTGTAGCTAGAGAACAATCGTTGTGTTCTCTTCTGGGTCTCCAGAAAAATGCTTTTATCCACCACCTCTGAGGCCTGTCTCTCACTTCTCTCAACCATTTTTGCTGTCTGGACTTGTGTCCTTTTGGTAAGCTCCCTTTCCCAGTCATTCTTCTTCCTTCCCTCTCTTCACTCTCCTTGCACCTCAGCCCCAAGGAAATACTTGCTCTTCGCAGAAGCTTCATCATGACCTGATGTGCAGAAGCAGGACAAAATTTCTCCCTAATATGCACTCTCAATGTGCTACGTTATTACATAACCTTATTACAATACATGTCCATTTTTAGTAAAAGACAAATTTAAAATAAAACAGATGGTGGTCATCACATCAAGACATTCTACATCTGCAGGAAAATATAAATACACCAGGAAATCAGCAAAAGTCTAGAAATATTGGTTATCCTGTGAAGACTGAATAATATGCGAGGGATAAGAAGGTACACAGCTATTATTCACCAACAGCCATTTCATGATTATATTAAGTTTGATGGCAAAGCTTTCTGTCATTTTATTAGAACTGGACTTTTCCTTAGTTATTTTTACTTAAAACACCCCAAGGAATAAAAACAATAAGCAGAGCTGCAGGGAAAAGGACAGTTCACTGGATGCAAAAGAGAAAATATCAATGAAGTGGAAATGTATTTAGCATCATGATATATGGTCTTGTTAATCTCAACCTTGAAGTACTATGCATGGTTTTGACTATCTATTATAGCCACTTGTTGTCTTAGCAAGAAAAAAAAACAAGACCATACAAGATCAGTGATTGGGTCAAAGCAGGTAAGAAAAATATATTTTAGGAAAACAAGTGCAAAAATAAAATTTTATTTGAGGAATAAGAGACTGAGAGATGGCCTCTTTTTTTTTCTTTTTTTCTTTTTATCTACATACATTAGGTATTACACACTGTAAAAGAATATGAAATAGGCTTTTTCTCTTCTACTTGCAGGAAAGACCAGTAATTGTAATTCACGGTCACAGCTGGAGGCAGTAGAAGTTTGAGCTATACTACAGAATAGTTTGTCGTATGATGCTCAGGTTAATTCGATGTGACTAGCAAAGATTTTTAAAGAAGATGCTTTCCCTCTATATTCTTGATAAAAGATGCAAAGAAAAGTATTCTCAGTTCCTTCTGCTGTGTTTTGCTTTCCTTCATCTTCGTATCAGTTTTTCTTTTATATGACTAGTTTTTCTTTGTAGTTTTATGTGTATTATGAGGTTTCAGAGCTGAAGTTTGAGGGTTCAAACACGTTCAAATGTAATTTAGTAATGCTAAAAGAAACCAAGACAATTTAGAGAATTTGCTAAATACAACAACATGACTGTCCCATAGGGTCACTTGCTGGCAGTGGTAGTAGTGGCAGTTCTTTAGGAGATGAATAGGTGAGTACTTCATTTGGTTTGTCCTCTCACCTTCTTGCTATCGCTGTTTCTTTATGCTTTGCAGGCCTAGATGGTCTTCCATGAAGTTGACTAATTTGTTTTTGAATGCACATCTGCTTGCATATTTAGCCTGGAAAAAAAAAAGGCTTTTTTTTTTTTTTTTTTTTTTTTTTTTTTGCATAGTTAATTTCCGGGTTTTTTTTTTCTCATCTCATTTTCTCTGCAAAGAATTTCCAAGGGAGCAAAACTTACTGTCTACGTAACATATCTTCTGCAAAAAATATGTAAGTGTACTTCTTAGTTACATGAAGCAAGAAGGATCAGAAATTCATTCATAGACTGTAAAGGATCAGGTTTTAAAGGGTCAATTAGAAAATCTACGTGCATGTAGTTTTTGGTTGAAAGTGAGGTCTTAGGATATACAGGTGTACTAATTATGACCTAAGCAGACCAAAGGTGTTCCAAAGACATGAATATACAAAGCAGATCTTTGATCTTGTATAGACAGTTCTGGTTTAATTTTTTCTTATTTTGTACCTCATAAAACACAGTTATGGAAGTGAAGTGTTAGGGATACTGTAGATAGCTGTGCTCAGTTAATTAAATGCAATTCCTGGATGCTGCATGGTTTTAAGAAAAGCATAGTTGGTGTTAGTAATTTTCTTTCATGTATTGTGATATTAGTCTTTTATAAGTTTACATGCTTTTAACTTTCAACTTCAGGTTTATTTTGATCATTTAATATTCTTTCAGTAGCATGGAAAGGGCAGTTAATCTTCACACTACTTTATTAAAACAACAAAATAATGAAGCTTCTTACATGGATAGCGCTGGCAATCAGATCCAATAAGAAAAGCACAGAGAAGAACTAATGACCAGGCTAGAAACATAATTGATTCATTCCTCTGGACTTTTAATTAGAACTATATCAATTTTCAGAGGTTCAGTTTACTTCATAGAAATGAATCATCTCTCTCAAGTTGACTTTCACATGTTTTTTCTTCTCTAATGGGTCATGACTTATTTATGTTTAATAATGTATTCTAGTTTTCCATAAGTTTTTTTACAGAGTTCTCTATATGAAAGACCATTGTCCACATTTTATGTATTTTTGGGGTTTTTTTGTTCCCAAAACCGTATATGGAACTTTTTCAAGTAGAGATATTTAGGCTTCAAACTTTTGGCTGTATGGACATAACTTTTCACTCACTGCACTAGTGCTGGTTTCCACTGTTCCCAAATGCTCAACCAACGGGATAGAAAATTTCCCTTTTTTTTGAAGTTCAGGAGACTCCAGTTTCTACAGCTTTTTCTCCTCACTAGTGTGCTCAGGAGAGCAATTGTGGTTTGCTCTTTATTGTTTGCAATACATACGTATGCAACCATTTTACAAAAGCTGGAGACCAAGACCATTGCAATTATAGCAAATAGCTTCTGGATTTTGTCTTTTAGCTGAGATGGGACGCTCAGTGATTGTCGAAATGTCACATCCAAACAAACACAGACCGATGACTATTTCTGACATGCAGACACTGCTTTCTTTGGTGTTTTGTCTTGAAGTTGCGTATTGGGTGTAGGTGTCTTGAAGGCTTGTTTTGTCTTTGTTTCTCACCATCCTAGTCTAGCTTTAATTAGCAATAAATTAAATTGATCCTCCTCAAGTCATGTCTTTTCTACCTATGATGGTAACTGTTCAGTGATCTCCCTGTCTATCTCAACCCAGAAGCTTTTTCATCACACTTTCTCCCTCTGTCCTGTTGAGGAGGGTGAGTAAGAGAGCATCTGGGTGAGCATCTGGCAGCCAGGCAAGGACAAATCCACCACAGGGTTATGAAGTTATTTATTTTTAGAATTGGGCACTTTACTGTGAGTAGAAAAGTAAAAGGTATGGGGGAAATATGTGGTGATCATGAAGGAGTGCACCTTCCCCTCCAGCTGGGGACCTGATCTCTGGGAACTGAAACAGATATCTTGCAGAACTGCATGACAGATGTGGTAGGGTCTGAATGTGCTTTATGATAAAAGGGGATTCAGTCAACCTTCATTTTCTAATGAAGTAGTATGTAAATTCCAAACTGTTTCTCTGAAGATGAACTGTGGAAACTGTAATTACAGCTATAAAGTAACAAAAACTTCAGTAGAAAAGCTTTAGGGAACTAGTTTTAATCTGTACTCTCTTAAGAAGCAACTGTAGCCTGAGGGAGTTCAAGAACATCTGGATACAGATGAATCTGTATAGTAATAAAGGGATTTATTCTATTCACCTGTTCTTGAATTCCTACGATACTTTTCTTATGTTCCAAACCAACTGGAAAAGGGAAGTGCTAGAGAGATTAATATCAGTTCCTTTGTCAGTCATCATTTTCTGCTAAAGAGGAAACTGGCAGAGAGGAAAAACAGTTCTCTGACAACTATACAGCTGAAGGTTTGTGCTTATTCTAGTTAGATGTTTTAGCAATGAATAATTAGTAAAAACAGGAGCATTTGCTGTCTAGCACTACTGATATGTCTCACAGCAAGAAAAATAGTTAGTGAATGCTCCAGGACTCTGATGCAAACCTTCTGCCTTAAAGAGTAATTTTGTCCTTTTACTTTCCTTTCCCTGCTCTGCCCTCACCCCCCCATTGTAATGTTCTGGGTTAAATCTTATCTTCCAGTCTACAGAAGCATATTTCAAATGTCTGTAGTTCTGTATCTTTGAATTTATTTCTGGCTTGCTCTAGTGCTTGCACAAATTCGAATAATACCCCTTCTCTTTTTTCTGTATTGTATTACCTTTTCTTCTGCCTTTTTTTTTTTAGAAACGGAGTTGCTTATGAAGGTATGTTTTTCAAATACCTGTCTGCATTTTACTTTCTAATTACGTGACAAAGATGTTGTTATTAATGCTGTAATAAACTATCTGACTGAGTTTGCTGGAGGGAATTCCATTTTTGCTTAGCTTCCAACATTTATCATACCCTAAACTGCTAGAAATTAAATTGGGCCCTTAGAGATAACACTTACCAGTGTTGTGTTGAATCTGACACCAACATCCAGGGGTTATATTCAATATTACTTGATTGGCATAAGTAAAAATCAAACTAAAAATTACATCACATTTCTAAAACATGAGATTTTGTCTTTGCTTATAGGCATTGCTTTCACTTCTCATTATAAATTAAAATTACCCCTAGATGCATTCTGTATAAATGAAGCTTAATATTATCAACTGTCAGGTCTAACAGATATCAAAGACAATTCTTGGCCCTTGTTGCCTTGACAACACATGTTGGTTTTGGTCTTCTTTGTCAATTCAAATTCTTGTGTTCATAGGATTTAATTAAGCTACCTTTCTTTTTTTTTTAGCTGAATGAGAACCATTCAGGGGATGCCCCTGAATTTGAAATGCATTCAAATAAAACAGTTAATAAGTGGATGCTATAATGATTTGTTTATATTATCTGCTGAAAATTGAATTTATTTCATGTGCTCTGCCATGAAGTTTCAGTGTGCAGGACTGTAAATTAATTGAGACCCTTTCACTCCCGTTGTTTCTCCTCCTGTACCCCCTCATCATTTCTCTTGATTTAGTGTTGCAGGTTGTTAGAAGTCATTATAACTGTCTAACTAGGGACCTTTCTTCAACAAGATGTTGCTGAACTATAGATCTGTGCTTTTTGGAAAGCACCAAGCTTAATGTTAATGTTTCTAATGCTGAAGAGCTGATGTCAGTCCATGATAAGGTGCTTCAGTGGTTCATTGTCTCCAGTGTTAAAAATATCCTCCTTATTTTAAGACTTTATTAATCTTACTTCAGGTTTTGGCCATTCATTTATGATTGTTCCATTATCAAATTTTTCTGCATTATGTATTTCTTAAAGACCGTAATCAAGTCACTTCTTCATGTTCCTTTAGATCAGTAAAACACCTTTTTATGTCATGCATTCCTATCTTTTTAGGCTCAGGGATAGAGGTTGCCTTTTGAAGCTACTTCAGTCTTCAACAATTTTTCTGAAGTATGAATAGCCAGGCAAGGCCCATCTGATTCAGTGACAGATGAAGAGATACTGGGACCCTCCTAAACCTACTCAGTATTTGCTTATCTATGCACTTCCAAGCTCCTTTATTGAGCTACACTATTGCAGACAGTTGCTCAAGTTCACCTGACTCAGTGCTATGACCTGTACATCTTCATTTTCAGACAGGAGAGAGTCACCCCTCAGTAAATCTAGTCTTTGCTGTTGACTCCTCGGAACATGAGTGTAATAGTCTACATGGAAATGTAAGAAAAATGAGGAAAACAGAAAAAAGGCAGATGGTTGAGTTCAAAGCTGTCATTACAAAATTAAATTACATCCCAAATTTGCAGGAGAAGAGGAAAAAAAAATCAAACTTTGGTATTTGTTTTGACTCTTATCCGTACAGATTATTTTCCTCTAATTTACTTGAAATTCTGGGTTTGCTGTCACTCAAAGTCACTCTCTATTTATTGGTCTGCTGCTCAGTAAAAGGGTAGCAAAAGTGACAAATCATCAATCAAGCTGGAATATAAGTGATCTTTTAATAGGGTTTTGTTTTCAAAACAGATAGCTATTGAATGACAAAGCAAATGACTTTTCCGTGCAACATCTTGGTTATTGCTTATTTCTCCTCTGATGCAACTCAACCCACTTGCCACTGTTATAACACAGAACCATATTTGTTACTGCATTTATGACTCTAAATAACTTACTTTAATAAATACCTGATAGACCATATCCCAGTTTCTGGAGAACTTTTTAAAATTTAATTTTGCCATTTTCATGGGTATACATTTCGGGTGAAGATGTTATTAAGAAGGCATTTCTTCTATTCAAAGAGCAAAGTATCATTATGGTGGCATATTCAATTATTGCCATTTAGAATGGGAATACCTGCTCATTTTTGGCTTCAGGAACCTGATATAAATTAGTGAAAAAAAAAATACAATTTGTTTACCTGCATTCATTTGTTTTTGAGGAAGTACACTAGATGTGCTATTCACATAACTTCAACAGCTTGTAGGTTTTCTGTAACCATTTTTATCTGGAAGGAACAAGGGTTTAAGCTTTTTGGTTAGTTTGTTTGGCTTTGGTGGTTTTTTGGTTGGTTGTTTTTGTGGAGGGTCCTTTTATCTCTTTTATGCTGGTAGTGATATTTCAGTTTGTGATAGTTCCAAAGGTCCCCAGTCAGAAATGAGCTGTCATGATCTGTTCTGTGCTTAACTGCCTTTGCCTATGAATGGGCCATCTGGTTGTTTAGTACCTTTAAAACGAAAATGAAGTAGGTAGGACTAAAAAATATGAGGAGAAGAGAGAAATTACAAAGTTGACCATAAGAAAATAAGACTGTGATTTAAGATCACTTTACAGTTTCAAAGTATTGCTTTACAACTGTCAATAAATAAATTATATCAATTTTCTGCAAGTGCCACTCAGTTTGGCCATAATTTCTTAACTAATAGCTTTTATGAATCATAGGCAAGATTTATACCCAAAGAGAAGATTTATTGGAGAAAAAGACAGAGTGCATAGAAAAGCAAGGCACACGAATAAAAAAACCTAACAGACAAACCAACAGTTACTTATGTATTAAAAAACTGCCTTAGAAAGTTGCTTTTTTTTCCCTCTCTCAGACTGCATCCTTTGCTTACTATGCCAGATTAATTTGGAGAACAAGAATGAGACATGTGCCACCATAAACTCTGTCTCAGCGTTGGGAAAGCTGCCCTTGGCACAGCAGACCATGGAGATTCTGTGGAACAGGGGACAGCTTGTTGCATTCATATGCAAAGAACTATTTATACTCAAGCCTTCTTGTTTTAGTCCTAACTTTGTCTCTTGAAATTTTAAAAAGCAAATACCAATTAAAAAAATGCACATATCTTGAAATACCTTATGCTTATACTTTACAAATGTAAGATTGAGAATTTATCTTCTTCCTGACATATGTATGATTTATATCCCTAACTTGGAAAGTAGGGACTGTGACAGTTTTGAAAGCATATTTAAAATACATTTGTGAAGCACAGATCATGTCTGAACTCTGAAAGATTTGGAGCAATTTTTGATTTGCGAGGAAGAGTCATATGAAGGCTCTATCAGTGAAATTGGAAAGTGGTTCAATTAACCCAGTGGAGATTTTAAATAGTTTGAGCTTTGAAACTATTACTGGTAATTCACTTTTCTGAGCTAGGAGTCTGAGGAAGTCTTAAAATTATTCTAGATATTACTTATATTTGTACCACAGGAACATCTGGGCCTCAAATGTATTAGCTCAAAAGGTCTAGGATAGACCTGTGAAGAGATGAAGAGATTTCTGTCAGATTCAGTCAGCCTGTTTGAATATCATCATATCTCAAGAGATTTTAGGCTGAAAGAAGTGGTAATAAAGTTTGTCTAACTTTCTGCTCTTGTTTCTTCTCCAAAGTTACTATTTGACTTGGCAACAAAGGGCTCTAATTCAGGAATTGGAGCTCAGCCCATGAGTGATAGCTTTTTGTTAGTGGTGTTAAAGGGCTACAGAAACCTTCCTAGAGTTACTACTTGGTGGTGGTCCTCCTCTGTCCCCCAGCAGGTGTTGCAATATTTTTTTTTTGAGAATGCATTAGACAGTGAAATCAAAATAATGGGGAAAAGTGGAAAGAGCAGAAGTGTCCCCATGCTTTTCCCTTAAAATTAGGCTAAGCATGTTGTGCTGTTGGATTTTTTTGTTTGTTTGGTTGGGTTTTTTTGTTTTTTTTTTGTTTTTATAGCTGTGAACGTTTTTCTTTGGTACTTAAATACTGAGAAAACATTCTCTATGTAAAAAAAGGATCGCTTTCAGCCTGCATAAAAGGGTGAAGATCTACATCATTTTCCAAAATTGTGATTATGCCAAAAATAGTCGGAATATCCTGATGGGGGAGACCAAGAAACTGATAGCACTTTCAAGGAAAAATGCTAGGAGTAGTCAGAGTTACAGCCTTTTCGACAGCAATGAGTATTTCTGAACATGGTTCTGCATATGCTTTCTCACTGTGTGTAGCTCAAGTAATAAATATGTACATTTATGCAACTTCTCAAAGCATCATATGAAAACTTTCAGCCAAGAAAATTCATAAATAGGAGTAAAGAGGCAGTCATGAACTGCCAACATATAAAAAAGGAGCAGAATACATCTTAGTGTAGGTTTGTAAAGAAGTGCAGTGAGTACGATGTGAGATAGTAAAACACCGTGACACTGCACTCCATATTCATACGTGCTAAAGGCAAACTGTGCCTGGCCATGCAGTTCTTCACCTGAAGGCTCCTAGCTTTGCCATCAACCTCTGCAACCATTCCAGAGTCAGCTTACAGCCATGTAACAGCTCCAAAAATCCTCAGTGCTTAAAGCACAGGCCAATGACAAATAATACTGGGCAGTGACAATGCTTTCCCTTCCACCACTGGCTTTTCTTTTTCTGCATAAGGCAACAACTTCCTTTTAGGGTTAGGTTTAGTGGAGAGACCCATACTTTTTGGCCATTTCTTATAAGGCTATTAACTACATTATGAAAATAAACTAAATCAATGGAAACATAAATACCCAAGTTACCTACAACTTAGGTAAACATGACAGACATTGTTCTTGCAAGGAAACAAGTCTTTAGTTTTGACATTCCCACTAAACCTTGGCAAAAAAAAAAATCACAAGTTGCTGTTCTTTTGTACAGCTTCAATATAAGATCTATTCCAGTAATTATTTTGTGGTATGTTGTAGAACATCTTGTAGCATCAAAAACTCCTTCCATATTTTCTGACAACCCAATCTCTCTTCTAGTATTAAGAAAATAACTTTGCTTAGCAACCTTTTGGCACATCAGTAGCATGTTCTTTCCCTTGGCTGGGAAATGCATCAGGTTGCCATGCAAAATTTACCTAATATTTTCCCCCAAACATACATTGTGCAGACAGTGTGTCCTGAAGATATTTGATTTTACTACAGTTTTGTTAGCAGGGGCACAATAACTTGCCAAAATCTTGGATTTATATGAGGCAAAATTTTGAACAATAAGTTGCATAAGCAGAGATAGATCTTTGATATCATTCATGGGTCCTTTAGGCAAAAATAGTGAATGTCCTGTCCTGTTGCTTCATTATTTCTTTGAAATGTTCTGTATATTCTGTGCTTTCAATGCAGTATAATTTAGAAAGTTACCATTTAAATTCATGTATCTTACTGTGATATTAAGTGTATTTAAACCCCATAAAATGTCTTCTAATTTATTTTTCATTTAATCCATTTAATAAAATAGCAATAATGTTCTTTCAAGTGAAGGTTATGGAAGGAAAATTACTCCTGCTTTTAAAATATACTCCTCAATTTGCTGTACCGTTTATTGCACTGCAGAAGTCATTTACCCTCTGGAACATTCACTTAGAATAAAATTATTGCCTAATTTCTTTAAAAAACACTGGAGATTGGTCATGTTCTTCATAACTTTGAATGCAATTTTGTGCATTGTTAATGCTTCATGGTTATGCCTAGCAGTAAATTCAAAATTTAATTTATCCTTGGTATTATTCTTGATTTGTTTTCTGAAAGCTTTGTCATCTTCCGCAGTCTTTGGAGAGGTAATAAAGAATGACAAAAACTGTTATAACGATGATGCTTAAGTCATCTTACAGTGTTTTATGTTCCTTTGCTGTTCCTCTCAGATTTCTTCTTGTTACAGAGGAAACCAGTTTTAATACAGCCTATATTGGTTTTAAAGATGTATGGAAAAGGCCACCTTGGCTCACCAGTGCTGCTGGGAGGTCATTAATTTCTGATGTTCCCATATGTTTTAAAGACAGATGGAAAGAAACATTAAATTAGCTTTAAAGCCTCTTGAATCTGGCAAAATCCAAACATAATTTCTGTGTTAGGAACTTTTTGTTCTCCTGTTGTCCTCTTGCATCCCTGTGTGCAAGCCTTTCCTTTAATCAGTGCTGTATTTAAAGAATGAAAGTCCAAGACTGAGCAGTGGATCTGTAACCACAACATCTTAGTATTTAATTTCTGTATTTCAGTGATATTTTATAAATTATTCTCAAGTGACAGTACCAATATATGTTTCCTAAACTGTCATCCCTGCATAGTACCTCTGGGAACTGTAAATCAGGCTGTGCTGCAACTTTAATGATGTTGCTGTCCTTAAATTATATTTTTCATTGTATGATTGCCCTCCACTTACACCTGTGCTGTCCTGTTATTTTCAGTCAATATGAGTATTTGTAACTGTTTGGAACTGCTGATTTTGTACATAAGAGCAGAGCAAAAATCTCTAGTTTGCTTTTGTTGTCCTGCAAACTATGGGCTTGGTTTATGTGTCCTGGTGGAGCAGGTTTATTGCTGTCTAGTTGAGTGTTACACTAGCTACAGTATTTTATAGTCCAAAACACCAAACAAAATAGCCCTTTACCACACTTTGGAAAAAGATGCTTCCAAAATCAGTTCAGTTTAGGAATATGAGGGAACATAAAAATGACCTTTCGGAATTTTAGTTTGGGTTTAAGATTTTAGTCTTGGGCCTCTTGCTGCTGTCTTTGGTCAGTTCTTTTCCAAATCTCTGTGATTTATGCCTTAGGCTCTTAATGTTTTCAGATATATCTGCTTAGTCCCAAAGACTTACATCTTAGTCCAGGAAGGTTCAGTAGTAGGGAGCTTTAGCGACTTCATTCTCAAGTAATTTGGGACCCTTAAAGATTTCATTGCAATCAAAGACTGTATACCTTCATTTTCAAAACAGATAATTAATCCATTTGTTACACTTTCCATCTAAAGCAAGGTTTATTCTTTCACAGGTATTAAATGCCAGTAATGATAATAATTTCTATTATTATCTATTATCTATTTTTATTATTTCTGCTTATTTGAACTGATGGTACTAAGTGAGTCTCACTTGGGAATGTTAGTGGTCTGCCTTACAGTTGTCCTATTATTTGGTTATCTTGCATCTAAACTCTCTCCTATTCATTGAGTGGCTCCTAAGTGTCTTTTCTCAGTACAATATCCTGCCAGACATTAGAGCAAATAAATCTTGGAAGATACAGGTAACTGGTCTGATACTGAAAATCAGAGTGGCTTTAACAAAGTAATTGTGTTGAAATAAAAACCTGTAAATATTCACACGTACTGCCTGGCACTGAGAAAACGTGAATTTTCTTCTGTACATCGCCAGGTGTGTTGGTGGAGGTTGTGTGGTTTTTGAGTATGTGAGAGAGGGTGGGCAGTCCAATGGTCAAACATAACTGCAAAGATTTTTTGGTCCGTCTGGCTAAATTATTTTCTTATCAAATGTCCTTGTTAAGTTAAGAAGGAGCAAATAAGTCATAAGGAGTGGAAGAATACTGGGCCATGCTTGAAATGATAATGAAGAAGCAGTAATTGCTGGCAAAAACATACACATGAAGGAAATAAAAGCCTAGACTCTTAAGTGGTGCTTGTGGTTGACCTTAAATCTTTCCCTGCTTAAGGAATATTTTCTTCCTATTCATATTCTGATGAAATATTTTATTAAAGATTTTTTTTTTTCAAAACCCACTTGTGATTTTCAAATTGTTTCCAAAGAATTGAGCACATTGTGAAAGTAACTACTTTAGCCCCATACTGTGAAAAGGTACCTTTGAAAATGTCTTGCAATGATGATGAAAAAGAGAAGGATCCTTTCTCTTTGTGTGGGAAGATAAAGCAGAAGTGTTGTAGCAAGTGTATCGTAATTACCTGTGATGGTAAGACAAATGCCTAGATTCGTGTGTTTAGAATGCTGTCTTGTACTTATGTATAGGCAGAAACACCTACATCTAGTTTCAGGATGGCAGTGTGGCTTGTGCTGTAGTTAGTTGGAAACATATTGTTTAAAATATCTCTTACGGTTTCAAAATTAACATTATTGCACTTTGGCAAGACTTAAGACAACTTATTCTGTTGTTTCTCAATTGTTCATGAACTTTCCAAAATACCTTTTGCTTTGTTTGTGGTACGTTTGCAAGCTCCACAAATGGGCTTGGATTTAATTTAATGAGAATTTCCTGTATGTACAGAACAGTGTGGGTGTGTGTTTAGAGATGCACAAAATTGTGTGGGTTTAAAAGCATGATGTTTTGTTCTTTTGGTGTTTGAAAATTAATGTTTAATTCCCAAGCTCTTAATGTTGTGGTTTTTTTTTTTTTTTTTTTTTACTAGGCTTTACAAGCACTTTTGGTAGAATCTGTATGAACATTTGATTTCATATGGCTTGTGAAGAGAGGTTTCTTTTAAACTGACATCAAGGGAAATTAAGCATTATCTGGAGTCAGAACTGTAGTTAGGCACTTGCTCTCTTCCCCTTGTGAATGTATTAATCCAACCTGTCTATCATTTTTCCATCTTATCCCTCCCCCTTTTCAATCCATTGTTACACACAGTGTAATCCTCACATATTTCCCAAAAGGAGAGTTTGATTAAGATAACCTTTGCTTTACTGAACTGAAAGGCATAACAGGAAGTATCTCCTCTTCTCCTTCTCTTCTTTTTTTCTGTTTTGTTTTGTTTAGTGTTTTGTAGAGATGAAGTCTAAAGTCTAAGAAAAACAGTCTGTGGGGCTGCCATTTGTTTAATTTATTCAGCTTTTAAAATCTGTTATCTAACTGCCTCAGGTCTCCTTGTTTTTATGAGGTGTTTACAACCGTTATTTGCTAAATTACATTTTTGGTGTTCTCAAGTTTGCTTGGATTCACAGAATTAATGCCATCTTTTCCTGAGGATCAGGGTGGGGCAGTGCTTTTGGAGACTATAGTCAGAATCCCTGAGACTAACTTCATATCACACAGAAGTAGTTGGTGCCCTTGACTCTCATTTTGAAAGCGTGATAAGGATGCTGCACCCTGCCCTCTTCAGCTGGAGAAGGAGCTTGGAGATATTGATATGTTTTGAAAACATGAAGGAAGTGTATCTTAGTTAAAGTAGGTGTGGGTATGAACTGCTTTGCACACTTTTGGTCCCCATAAAAAAAATTGCAAGAGAAAACTTACCCTCTTTTGTCATTAATGGTCTAGCTAGTAGTTGAGGTATCAGCAGCTTCTATTATAGCTTCCATCTTTGAAAGGTATTTTTGTAAGAAACAATTAACACATTGGTAGCAGTGTTGGTTGTTTCTTCGTATCCTTTCTAACAGTGATGTTGTCTTCAGGAAATGTTTAATTTTCACCTGCCATTGGTTGTCATTTCAAAGGGACTAAAGCAGAGCTCTTTATCTCCTTTCCATTAGTGCAGGCTACAGCCTTCCTAGTCGCTATGGGCAGTATCATCTCTTTACTGTTTTTTGGCCTATAACCTTGATCTCATCTCAGTTTTGATTACCTTTTATGTCCCAGCATCTGTTTCCTTCTTATGTGGTTTTATTTTTACATGAGAGCTCTAACATACAGCTTTTGCTAGTCATGTGGAAATCTAAAAGTCCTAACATTTCACATCCCAATATTCTATTTTCTGGTATTGGCAGATGACATGTTTTCTAATCCCCATTTACTCACATCTACTGCCCAAATATTTTTCTTAGCCTGTGACTTGGAACATTTTGCCTGCTCTCAGCTAACCTCCCTCATGGCCCTCCCTTTCTCTGTCACATCAGAATAATGTATTTATTTTTTCTGTCAATGATGCTGAAGGCCTTTCCCAGCCTTGTGCATTGTTTGTGTGACATAACACCATTGTGTCCTGTTTCAGACAGACAGCAAGGTAAGGGTTTTTTCCCCCACATGTTACCATGCTGGTATGCTTCCTCGTTTTAGCTTGGGAAGCTTGACACACAGAACCATCCACCAACTTATTATATGTATCCTTGATACAACCTTTGTCTCTGGGAGAAGCTTGACAGCAGTCAGGCGACTGGTGTGCCTGACACGCTGACTACCTGGCTCCTCTCCACTAGTTGTCTTATGCCTTGTATTTGGACTGGCAGGTCTTTAGGGCAGACACTGTCCTTTTTTCTCCTGTGTTTGCAGTCTGATATGGACTCAGGAAAGGCTCTCAGCTAGTACAAGAGGATAAAAATGATAAAAATGCTGGAACTATGTATATTGGAAATGACCGGTTTGCAAGTTGGTAGTTACGTAAAGGCTACTTTAATAGAAGAGCTTAGCCTAAAAAGTTTGTTACTTGTGAGGAAGTGAAATTTTTCCTCTGTCTTTTCCCATTGTCACACACCACCATTGCTTTGAAATTTTATTATCTACCAAGATAGATTTTATTATGTCTGCCAAGATTATGGTTTATTTGCTGTATTGAAATACATATCTACAGGCTGCACCTTTTCTGTAAAAAAGGTAGAATTGAAAAAAAACCCAATATGTTGGATAGATTTCTAAAATTTGAGGTGAGCCCAAGGAAGTGAATTCTGAAAGTAAAGGAAAAAAAAATTGCAAAGCTTAGAAATTATTATAAAGGAAGCTCCACATAATTGTCTTGATCTAAGAAAATCTGTATCAAACTTAGAGTTTTGTATCAAATATAACTTAAGAAAATCAAGTGTCAGTTGAAAATTTGTTTGATTGTACACTCAAGAAATATTTGTGTAAAGCTCACTGTTCAGACTAATTTGATAAAATATTTTACTTGTACTAATATCCACTCAGAATAGAAGAAAACAGGCTATAATTCAGGTAACTTAAATTTGTCTTCCAAATGTAAATATCAACCCAATTGAGCTTCTTCAGCTTTTTACTTTCAACCTTTCCAAGTGAGACTTCTCCTTGGCATCCTGAAGCCTTAGGAACCAGGCACTGATTGTATCATCAGTTCTGTGTCTTGGAGGGTTTAGTGGTGAACATCATCTATGACCTAAATTCCAAGACTTTTTTACCTCCCTCAGTCTTTCTGTTTTGCAGTGCCAATTTTTCTTACCCTTTCACTTTTTCAAGTTCCAATAATTTCCTGCATTATTGCTGCTTTCATTTCTTCTTGGAAATAGAACTAACAGAGATATTTACAACCTAGCAAGTGTAATGTCACTTTTCAGGCAGCTACTTTTTAGTTCATGTTTGTGGTTGGTTTTTGGTTGTTGCTTAGGGCTTTTTTTGGTTTGGTTTGCTTGTGGTTTTGGTTGTGTGTTTGTTGTTTGGAGTTTATTCTTTTTAAATGCTCTTTTTGCTCTTCTCCTCCACTGGAGAAGCTGTGTGACTTGCTCTACAAGGTAAAACAACTGACCGGTTCAAGACATGATCCCACTTGCACCAAGGGCTAATGCTTGATGTTTCAGAGGTACACGGGGCAGGAAGGCATACAACATGTCTTGCTGAAGATCTGAACATATTTCTAGAGGAGGAATTCCTTTGTGATCTTTGTGGTGAAGTCCTAACACACAAGACTGTGACGTTGCCTTTTCACTCCAGCTTTCTCACTTTATTAAAAAAAAAAGGGGGAAGTAAATCTTATCTTGATCTACTCATAGAACAAATTATTATATTTTATTTATTGTATTGTATTTTATTTTAGTTATTTATCCTTATGTTTCCTGTAACAGTGAAATAGACAGCTTCAAATTATTAAAATGATTGTGTTACTTTTGCTTACAGTATTTTTTTTTTGGTAGTATGAAGTTGCATTTCTACTTCAGGCCTAGTAGTAGCAGTAGATAGTATGAAAATCTTGCTGTTATCATTGTAGTAAACAGGTATGGATTTGTAATTATGCCCCTGTATATTACTTAAGCTTCTCTTCCACACATGCTGTGAAGAGCATTCCAGTATTTCAATTTGAAATACAGTTGGCAAAGAAATGGGAAAACTATTTATTTCAATATGTTTTCTAAACTATTAAGCATTTTCATCCCCATTCATTCCTTCCATTATAGTGATAATGATAATAGTATTAAAAATTACTTTAATTAAATAGGACTTGTTTGTGCTAATTGCTGGCATCTGTTCTTTAATGCAACATGTCCATAGCCATGCTTCAGCTGATGGGTGAGGGATCTCTGTATGTTGAGAGCAAAACTGTACTCACCTTGTTCAATGTAGAGGCTGGTGGCCTTGCAACTGGTGAAGTTTTCTCTTTTTTGCCTTAATATTGGGGCTGAGCAGCAGTTTGGGCTTCACTAGATCAACCGGGATTGTGAGACCTACTGCTGCCGCATCACTCACATCCACTTTTTGCATCTTCCTTCCGTCTTCCTGAAATACTTCTTTAAGTCCTTGTTTTGTTATTAGAACAGTAAAACTGAATCTTAAATCAGGCAAAAGATATGACTTGTCATTTCTGAAATATTCTGAGCTCTGTATTAGTTAGTGAGAGCTCACGTGTACATGCCTGAAACTCGCTCTCTTTGAAATTTACTTTGAAGTGTTACAGTGTTTAGTAGTTAAATTTGAAGCAGAGACTTTGGTTCAGACTATTTCAGAGTCCCTCGGGATGCATGTAAGAAATAGGAGACAAGTAAAACCTAGGCTTTCCAAATGGTTTCAGATTGCAGAAATGAGGATTTCGTTCAAAGCAGTACTGAAAATCAGAGATTCTGAACTAGAAGCAAAGGTGCACTCCTGTATTTACCGATTTGTTGCATCAGTAAGATTTCAGCACTTTTTGCCTGTCAAAATACTATTCCAAGTATTTCTGGAAAAGTCAGTCACTTTTGCCAAAGAGAACTGGGAGAGACTAGGACATATTTCATTTAGTTGTATGATGCGTGGGAAGATTTAGTTGAATTTTTTGGGCACTTCTTGACATAAAGTATCCTTTTAGAAAAAAAAATGCAGAAACTGTGCTGTTGATCTTTGCAATTAAATGCTTCAGTCACAAACAGCCTTCACCTTTGAGATGCACTTCTCAGATGCTCAGTGTTGGGGGTGCCCCTAGCATGATTCCTCCTTCCCCTTCTCTTTAGCCTCTGTTTGTCCTAGGCAGTGCTGTATTTACATGGGAGGCTTTGTAAAAAGTAAACAGTCTTAGAATCACTTAATGAATCTCAAAGCAGGTGAGCACAGAGAAACTCTTGGGGGACGTAGTTTGCTTTTTCCTGTCTGCAAGATACTGAGTTCAATGTACTTGTTATGACCAAGTTCACCCATTGCTGGGCTCATGCACTGTTTGATCCTATGACACAGGCTGCAGTAGTTAGTTTTATCAAAATAAACTAGTGTTAAACACAGAATATTCCCGAGTCCGTAAGACTTGGCTCATGTTTTGGTATTCTGCTATGTTAACAATAAATCAATCTGTTTGTTATGAGAATCATATTCAAACCTTATCTCGTTAACTCTGGAAAGTTAATTGAAAAATCATAATTATTCCCCACAGAGAACTTTCTGGGGATGAAATAACAGTAAGGAGGAAAAGAAAAAAAGAAGGGAAAAATTTAAAATTGCTGTAAAATGATACTGTTAATGCCATAATATTAATTTCCTTTGTATCTGAAAAGGGGCTCAATGCCTCTGCAAAATGACATAGAGATTCATAATTTTTGGCTTTTTCCTGTGCTTTTGGAGACTTGGCAAGGGATGGAGAAAGCTGCATGATTTTTAAAAATTGCAATTGAAAGCTTGACCCAAATTTTCCAGACAGTGGAAGGTTTGAGCAAAATCATGTTGAAGGAGAGACAGTGTGGATTTGAAAGAACAGTATTGATGGAAAGAGAAAGCAGTGCTAGATTCAGTAGAGAAAAGATTGTAGACTTCATAGCTTAAAAGCTTACACTGACTTCTTAGTTTCCATTGCATTCCCCCCACTATCAATGTTTTCTTTACTGCTTTCTTATCCACATCCTAAAACTCAGTTTGAAAGAGAACCCCAGATAAGTTGTCCTCTGTGTCTTTCCCTTCATCCCACTCCTGTTTGTTGTTCTACCATTAGATTAAAAAAAAAAAAAAACAACAACAAACAAACAGAATAGAGAGGGATTAGAGAAATTAATCATGAAATTGGAAATTTATAAATCAAATGAAGCTCTGGTTATGAATAGTATAAGTGCAGTTGTGTAAGAGTAAGGAAATAATTTTCCTTTTAAATAAAAATAAAAATTCTAATGGTTTAATTTTGTATTTCCTCCTGGATTTGACAGTGACTAGGACTTTCCGTGTTGGACCAGTTCTGCTCTCATTCACCCTAGTTACTCTGTTTCTGAGAGGCTCCTACCATCATTATTTGCTGTAGCTAGCAGAAACCAGCTGTCAAAATGAGCTAGCCCATGCAACAATCTTTCCACAATGTACTAACAACTAATTTGGGGATTTGTTAAATAAATAATAATAAAAAAAACTACTAGTCCTACTATAGAAATCTTGACTGAAAAAATAAAAGAAACTAAAAACCGTGGAGTTGACAGGTAGAAGTGGAATTAGATTCCTTATGGAAGGAATTAATTAATTTCTTTTTGAGACTAAGGGATGTCACTTTATATTTAGTTGTAAATAATGCTTTCAGTTCAAAGACAGCCTCTGACCTCTGGTTATAATATGTTAATGACATAAAATCACCCAGACATAAATCATTTTAGAGATTGCATTTTCTGATCTGCAGTACGCTCTGCTAGTGTCAAGCAACAAAAACAAAAATCAGCTGTAGCTTTTTGTCCTGTATACATTTGTGCACAGCACATCCACTATTTTAATAAACGATAGCTAATGGATCAGAGAAGACCTCAGAAGTCTTGATATTTAATTTCAATACAAATCTGATTTGTGTTGCATTCAGTTTGCCATTATTTTAAATGAAATAAAATTAGCTTGTGTCATGAACATCATGTTCAAAATAAAGATCAAAACATACATTTGGTTTATGACATTTTGATTTTGATTTGCATGTCAACTTGACTACTGCATGTCGAGTTTTAGGGACACGTGGTTTTGGTATGTCACACCAAGGAGCTGCTCATGCTCTACAGAAAGAGATGCAAAACAGCAGCACTTGTGATTTGTAAAAAATAGCTATTAATGAAATTGTACTGTGTGAATGTCTTATAGGCTGAAATCTTGATATAGCATCAGTTGTGTATTTGACACCTGTCTGCACAGAAAGCAGGAAGATGCTTATTCTCTTTATAAGGGGTTCTAGCTGCATCTTTTATTTGTTATGAATTCAGGTTGGTCTTATGCACATCTCACCTTCATCCGTTGGCAGCCTATTCTGAACAACCAGGCCAGATCCAACAGCTTCAGGCAGAATGTGATTATTCATTGTTTTTTCAAGTTAGGACCTGACTGTATTTCAAGGCTGGAGCTGATGGCAGCCATCATCCCCAGCCTGAACCACCTGTCTGTGTTCACATAAACAGCAGACACACTAGGAGGATTATGAGATTAATGTTTCTACCATGTGCTCTCTAATTCTTTAGTATTTATTTAAAACATGCTAAGCAGTGTTTATTTTATGGTTGAACAGTTCTAGCAGTGTATTGGAAGTTACATCTATTATTGGTTATTTAACCCCAACCATCATGGGAAATAGAGAGTGTCATACTTGTCAGAAAAGTACAACACCAAACATGGGACTGAGCACCAAACCTTTTTTATTATTGTTGTTGTTATCAGTATGCTCTACATAGTCAATCTCAGAGGCCTTGATTAATGAAGGGCAAGAGATAAGCTCTTGTGAACTGATGCTAGTAAAATGCTGGGGAATTCAGAATAGTGCATTCTCTGGGTATTGCTTATTCCATTACAGCACACTGCTTGCCTGTTGTGTTTTTACATTACCCATTTCCCAGTGATAGATTTTTAAAGTGACACAATGTATTCATTTCATATCATAAAGAGTTTAAATGTGTGCACAGAGATTATGCAATGAAAAGAAGCAGAGTCTCCTTACAAAAACAGTTGAATGCTGTAAATGTGGCTTTTCCCCTTCGATTAAAAATCACTTCATGAGGAATTGGTTATATGCATTGTACAATTCCAAGATAGATCCTCTCTCTGCACAGGGAAACAAATGTGTATCAGACAGGAGGACAAATAATATTTTCTAAGATAAGTTGGGCGTTTATCAGAAAAAGCGATAGTTGTGAATTCTGATTTTTTTTTCCCTCTCAGTTACCATTGAAAGTCTATGTGGTAAGAATTTCCATGAACAATGGGGTGCAAAGTGGAAAGGAAATAAACGAAGCTGTATTTATTATATGAGAATGTGCAATTCCCATATAGTCTTCAAAAAAAAAGTGAAAAGCATGTCTGAAAAAAAAAAATTACAGAAATTACCTGTCTCATGCCATTGGCACAAGAGGCATATCAGTGGCCTTCTGTGTACTAGATTTGATGTTGTTTCCAAAACCTTAAATAGGAAACCTTTTATTGGCACCATGTATGTGTTCTTTAGTCTTTATATTTTACTTTCCATAGATACCATGTTGATACTTGTGAGAACTAGTTGTCAACTGCTGATCAAGCTGCTGTTCCTGCTGTTCAGGAACACCCCCTCTGCTTACTTATATACTTCTCAAATCTTTTGCGTTCTCCAGGAAGATGCGATATCTCTGGTCTCCAGGCTAGACCTGCTTTATGGTTTTTTTGTTATTTGGGCAACAAACTTGCTTTGTGTTCATTTGAGATTCTTCTCAGATTCAGTTAGTTTTCTGTTTAAGTTTTTAAGTGAACTGATAGTTGTTTGCGTCAATCTGAAGTGTGTATCTCCTTTTTATCATCTTGGAAAGTATCTAACTCTTGCAGTTCAAATTACCAACAATGTTTGAAATAAGTTAAGGGAAAAAAAAATGTTGCTTCTGCTCCTAAGGTCAGGCAGGTTTGCCAAAACAAAGTTTTCTGTAGGAACACTCCAACCAGTTTTGGCAGTGTTAAGACTTCTCATCAAAAGTAAAGGCCCGAAAGTGCCAGAAAGCCAGGATGCAAATGCCCATCCTTCCTGATTCAAACCTTCATATTGAATATACCACATTCCTTCTTTGTCTTCTTTGAAATCCTCTCATTTGTAAGTGTGTCACGTTGTATTACTAATTAACTACTCATTAGATCTGGTGTTTGAGCCTTGCAGTCCTGTGCTGTAGGTGAGTGACATTATTTAATGTTTCATTATTTGTGATAATGCCAGGCAGAGGGAAAAATCCATCCCTGCAGCAACACAGCAGCTAGGATGCTGTCCTCTCTTGAAGATGTAGCTTCAAGTGCAGCCTAAATTGACTGCTCAGGACCTTGGCTTGGGATATATTCCAGGTGAGCGTGGATGATTGGCATTTCTGCTTAGCAGTATGGCTTTGCTCTTTTTATTTTATTGAAGAAAATATCTTCATGAGTGCTTGGGAACTTCCATAGCCTTTTCATGCTGAGCAGTGGAGACTCTTACAGCACAAGAGTAGTGGGGCTTCGCTCGTCATCTCAAACTGCTAAGCCTCATTTATCAGCAAAGAGGATTTTCACTGAAAAACTGCTTGTGTCAAAATAACTCCATATAAAGAGTAATAGTCTCAAATACTAAGATTTTTCCATCAAATAATTCTAAGGAACAAAAAGCCAATATGATAAATTAGATATATAACCTCTTTTATAGATATATATAATAGGGATCTATACAAACAATTCATAACACCTCTGAAGTTGAATAAAGAATAACACCCTGTGTAGCTTTCTTAAACCTCCCACAGTGCTCAGTAGAAGGCATATAATTCCCTTTCAGACTTTGTAGGAGAATTCAGCTGCATAGCAAACTGAGGGATTATTTATGAAAAACTTTAATTATGTGAGCAGTTCCTTATAGCTCTCCTTTATCTGTCTTGTTCTATTATCAGCAGAAGTTGCAAAATGTAATTCTCTACTTTTAAAGGAAATAGACTTGAAACATTATGTTCAATTTCTTGAAAGAAAGCTAGGAGCTATTCCTTTTGTAGAGATCAGATTTGCTAATGGATGGGTGCTCCATTTTAGCCCCTTTTTAACTTGCACTGTGTATATACCTTGTTAGTAATACTATTTAAAGAAAGAACAAACAGCCATCATTTGGATCTAGCTAAATAACTCTGGGAGTACTGGTGGCCATAGTCAGAGGTCCTGAATGATACATCACTTCCTTTGAGCCAAACTGCTACTGAAAATACAGGCAATAATACTTAGCAGTTTTTGAAGTAATCTCAGCAATTTTTTAGATTTATTTTTCTTTGTGTAGGCTTGGCATAAATTGCTCAGGAGAATGTGTCACACATGAAAGTGTCACTGAGGTGAAATGTAGAGAGGCAACTGCTGATTTGTGTTCTCTGGGATGTCAGAAAGCTGTCAATCGCCCATTAAGCAATTTTGTATTTAAATTTTTGTATTTGAAACAAAAGATCTTTGCAAGTTTTTGAAATGAAAAATGTTTTCTCCTTCTTGAGTGCCTCACTGAACTACAAGTGCATAGTTGAAACTGATAGAGAGTTTGGAAACAAAGAGATTTAAATATATATGTCTGAGTATACATATGCAGAGAAAAATCAAAGGGGAAAATAGGTAATGAAAATGAAGTAGAAGTGAGTGTGACTTTTTTAATGTCACTGGACTATGCATACTTGCCATATTTTCTCCAATATTTCACTTTTCATAACTCATATTGCTCTATATGTTATATATTGCTCTATTTTAATGTCACACATCTTGCACATTCAGAAAAGTGTCATACCCTTTTACCATATTGAGAATGAAGATTCTTGAGCTGACGCAGTATCAAATGCTCATGGTGCTAAACAAGACTGAAATTAAGGGCTAGCGTGGTTTGATTTGGTTCACACAGTGACACGTTGGATCAGTGGAACCACAGGACAAGTTTTACATGTTTCATCTTGCAAGAGCCTGAATCCTCCCATTCATAAAGAGCTATTAGGAATCAAGCAAATTTGAATGTCATTTAATTAAAATATAAAGATGAAAGGAATTAGGAAATGTAAATAGCCTAATGAAGTGAAAACTGGAGAATACATCTTCTGAATTAATAAAATAAAAAATTTTGAGAATTATTCTTTATGTACTGACTTAATCCCTTAAATCATACTCATTTGAGTTGCTTAGCTTTGCTCAAAGATATGTCAATTTCAGTAAAAAATAACCTTCCTGTTATTATTATATTTTTAAACACTTCTGCATTGTTAGAAACCCTTTGCACATGAGATTCCCCAGAAGGAAAATAAGTGACTTTAGTATTTGAATCACCAATTAAATGAAAGAGGATAGGCGGAATTTCTCTGAGCAACTTGGATTGAAGGGATCCTCTACATTTACAATATAACTTTAAGTCTTTGTGACTGTGGAATTTCAGTACTAAAAATATTATGCAACATTTTAAAATATAAATTATTTATAGTAAAGAAAAGCTTTAATGTTTAATAGGAAAATTCTCATCATATTAGTTGCTCTTGCATTTTTTAAAAATTGATTTAATTCTGTATAGCATGGCATGCCTAAAAATAAGGCAGATCTTAAGGACATAATCTGTTGAATAAAGAAATTTTGGGTGATCATGGCAGAAAAACAAAGGATGTGCATGATGGATTGCTGATGGAGTGCTAGTAATTGATTCTTTTGGCCTTCCTCCTTTCACGATCTGACCTGTGCATTGCTCTCTTGTTTTGCTCAGTTCTTTCTGCAACACCTCTTTATTCATATCTGTGCTACCACAGCTTTGCACAGAGAGAGGAGTTC
Source organism: Manacus candei (assembly GCF_025592945.1). Lineage (NCBI taxonomy): Eukaryota > Metazoa > Chordata > Aves > Passeriformes > Pipridae > Manacus > Manacus candei. The sequence goes on along the minus strand of NW_026138076.1, from coordinate 36,620,985 downwards.
CCCCAGCCTGTGCTCTGAGCTACCCCCAGGCTGTGTGAATGTGGTAAGCACAGCCCTGAACCTGAGCTGGAATGCCTGGAGTGTTTGAACAGGTTATTTCCTCGGGCTCAGGCATTGCTAACTGCAGTCTTGCTCCTTTGGTCAGCTGTGAGTGCACACGAGGCAAGCGTGTGCCTATCTGAAAAACAGTCTGTTTTTCTGTGTGACTGTGTCATGTGTGGGTCGCTCTGAATTTGCCTCCTTGTCTTTAGTTTTATGCTGAGTGATTCTGGGTTCACTGACACAGACTTTGCATGTACATCATGCGCTCTGGCTTAAATTTTTTACAACTGGCATTAGGTGTGTATATAAATATATCTTTGTATTTGAAGACCTTTGCAATTCATAACTCTTGTAATCTGTTGGGATATTTTACAATTTATTCAACCTTATTAATCTTATTTCTTGAGAAATATTGCAAAAAATTCACAGTATTTTGAGATAGTTTAGGTTTAACCTGAAAGATACTCCTAAAGAATTTCCAGTTCTAATTGGGGTCAATGTGTAAGCTTATTTATTCTTCTACAGCATGTGTGTGTCTGGTTATGCCTAATTTCAGGCATCTAATAAGTTAATATTGAGAAATACATTCCCTTGGTTATGATCTGCTTGCAGATAAGCTCAGTAGACTTCTTTAGCTTTTTTTTTTAACCACAACAATAAACATTTAATCTTTCAATCCGCCATAAGAGCTATTGTCTGCATGTTTATCTATGTCTTATTGTTGCAAAGATTGCTTCAGTTTTAAAATGCCAAGTGACCGTATCATTGTGGTGATTTGCAACAGAATTATGGAGTAAATGTTTAAGGTGGAGCACAGTATTACACTTTTTGTACATAACATTAGACAGCTTACCTAAGTGATTTATGAAAGGTATTTTTGCAATAAAATTTTGAAATAAAATAGTAACTAGGTGCAACACTGGAGGCTAAGTAGTAATTATGTAATATCTTAGAAATCTACAATCATATACTGAAGAGGCTGCAGTAGCTGCAGGTTTCGAGGGATTGTGCGGAGTGACAGTGGGGAAGTTTAAATGGTCAGGTGAACACTGGGCAATGTTAATCTTGCTATGAAGTTATCCTAATAGGGAATCAAACTGTTACAGTGAGCCAGTGAGCCTGGTAAACTGATGATATAGTTAAAACACCTCAGAATTTGTGAAGTCCTGGCTCACTGCTTGTGACTGTCTGCATTTTTCCTGTGGGTTTTAAAAGAAGACGACGGTGGGAAATCCTCTATTCCAGATAGTCTATTTCACCTTTCCTCTCTGGGAAATGTGGATGGCTCAGGATAGGATCTTAAAAAAAGAACATAGTCTTCTGACTTCATAGTTTGAGGCCAAAACCAATGACCTTTGTTTCTAGTGGTGGGTGAATGGAGGGGCTGGCAAGATGTCTATAACAGGAACCCTGAGGTGATAAATCCTTTTGAATGTCTGGACATTTATTCAGGTGATTGTTTTGAAATTTATGTGTTAGATCATTAACACTGAGATTAGTAATATGATCTCTGCCACCTTAGCGTGGGATGTATCCCAAATGTTAATGAATGCATCTATATAGCATATTAGGAAATAAAAAAATTATCTCCAGTTTGCAGACACAAAATAAATATTGAGTATTGCTACATTCCCAGATCTACCAAAGACATTAGAGAAATTTTGTCTAATTTGCCTAAAGTGAAAGAAATAGAAAATATTTTACAAGGCTGGGAATTGAACCCACAACATTTGTGTTTTGAGGAGGACCTTACCTCTGTCTTCCTCAATTAGTTTCGATAATTATAAAAGCATCCTGTCCTCCCACAGAAGACTCAATGCTTTTCATCTAGAGGTATCAGAGAGTATTTAACATTGCTAATGTGAATTCTAATTCATGTAAATTACTTCAGAAGTGTGGCACATTTCTACCCAAACACTTTTTATTTCTCCGAGTACTTAGCATTTAGTTAGTCTGTGGAGGATGATGCATACCAAAACATGCCTGACATAATATGAAAATGGCAGTATTTTGTGGAAGTGTTACAGGAATAATACATAGATAATAGTGCTCTGGTGATAGTGATACATAACAGCCACTTACTTTTCTTCTAGTGAAGTCAATACAAGCTAAACATGTTCATTTTATGGTACTAAAAACTCAAAAGACCCCATGATTATTTTAGTCCTTTTCTTCCTATTTTCCATATACTTCTAGTTGGTAAATGGCATGTTAGCTTCATTCAGAGGATTCCCCAGTCCCTATCCAAAAGAGGAAGCAAGGATGTAATCAGCCTTGGCCTCATTAAAATCTTTCTAATGTAATCTGTTGTTCTCAAAAAGCTTAGCCTCAAATCTACCAAATGTATTTTAATTATGTTTTAGATGGATTGTGTCTGGAACCATGTGGTTGCTGAAGCAAATTAATCCATTACATCAGCCAGTTCAAATTCTTTGTCTGTAAAAGAATATTTACAAAAGATTTACAGACTAGCTGAAGACATTCAATACAGCTTTTTGAACAGTGGTTTCTTATTCTTCATCTTTTTGTCCCCAGTCTATGCATGGATTCTATTAAAAAATGAAAAAATACAATGTATGTTTCAGTGTGATGCGTATTTTTAGCTCACAGAAGTAGATACCAGGAATGACACTTAACACTGGTGCACTCAGCAGTGAAGCTATATTAATTTATCTCATTCTATCTAAAATTTGTATCACTTGTATTAGAATTGCTGCAATTAGGAATTTATTACTGAAAGCATGCAATAAACAGTAGATGCAGTAGATGATGCTAAATAGAAAAATAAATTTTCAATTAAAGTGTGCTATTCTGGAAAATTTAATTTTCCATGGCAAATGGTCACATCCTGTTTAATAAACAAACACCAAACAACCTGGGAAGTCAATGTGTTGACCACTTCATTAATCATTTTTTAAATCTTGCTAAATACAGTTTATTGTCTTCAAAGTACCACTAATTACTTCAATTAGCTTTGAAGTGTATCCTTTCTTTCTCTGACTGTGCCTGTAATTTTGAACCCAAGAGAGCTTTCTAGTCTTTAGATGTGTTTGTTCCTCATTACAAGACAAAATTCAGCTCCAAGCTTCTTCTACCTGCCTGTATCCATGAAAGAAATGTGGGACCTGGTCACAACTTTTCCTTCTCCTACCATGTGGACTCCATGTGTAAATGAGAATCTGGAAACCCGGTGGACCTGTTGAAGTTTGGCCAATAAACAAGGATGATTGTGGTCTTCATCCTGTGGGTATTTGTGAGGAATGATGGTAAGCACAGTGTTAGACTGAGATTTTAAAAGAAAAAATAAGTAAATAGAACGACATTGAAGAGTTGAACATTCCACAGCACATGGTTTAAGTCACTCTATACTTGAAAGTCAGTCCTATTATTTTTGCTGCTGAGTATGTATTTAGGAGCTCATCTACAGCCCATCTTATTTCTGGAAATAAGAATGTGAGATTCCTAAGGAAGCTGAAATACCAGTCCTCATCCCATTATCTCCTCTCAATCAATTACCATCTTCAAGTCTTGGAATAGGAAGGTTATCTAAGAAAATTCATGGAAAGCTGTCTTAGAAAAGGTACAAAGAGGATAAGAGGAAGAGTCACACTTAGAGAAATGGTGAATGGAGGAAATATTCTATGTTCTTATCATTTTTGTTAATATCTTTTCTATATTTCTGTCTTCTTTTATGGGAGGGGGATGTTTTCAGACAGCAGGGATGCTGTAGGAATCCCAGAATGAAATGTCAAGACTGCAAAGATTCTGTTAAGATACATCTCAGAGGAGCAGCCAACTCACTCTGTGCTCAAAGAAGGCAGATCCCTTTTCCTTATTATTTAGTCAGGGAGTGCTGAGGGAAGAGAGTGTTTTCCCCAGGTGCAGCTCAGTTAGGAGCTGTGGTCCCCAGGGGCACTGCAAATGGGGTTGAAAGCTCAGCAGTTTGGCATTTAAATCACTTTGGCCTGCGCTCAGTGCAGTTCAGCACAGTGATGTTGCACAGGCAGAAGCTCAGCTACAGAAACAGTATCATGCTGCTCTGCTTTTGGTTTTTCCAGTGTCAAAGTGCCACCCAGGAGATCTTCTGAATGTGCTGATCATTTGTTTTCCGTAGCTTCCATGTTCCTGTGGCTTGCATAGTTAGACCTTCCTGTGCTAACTCAGCCCCTGCTCTTGGAGTCTGTGCTTGTGGGAGTTCCCAGTAATATCATGTGAGGTGAAAGGTTTCTGGTGATTTTTTACACTTAAGCAAACATAGATCTCAAAAAAAATACATAGTTTTTGCCCCTTTCCCTTTTCTTCATTTTCCTTTTTCTTTCATTGTTCATTTACTTCCTGATAAAGAAAAACTCTGTGATTTACAAGATAAATGACTCCAGGTTGTTTTCACTGATACAATTTTTTCCTGTCTGTAAAATACTTGGGAGTCAAAAAAGCTGATTGTTTTCCTAGTAACGTGTAGGTAAGACGTTTAAAGTAGGCTTAATGAGGAAAACTTGAAAGAAAAAGTTTGAGATACACAAGCTCCATTGCAAGATAACTTTTCTGCTTCCAAATACTTGTATGGACATACTGCTTTAGCCCTTACTATTGCTTTGCTATGAAGTGAGAAAAAGAACAAATACATAAATTATACCAGTTAATAAAATTGTATTCACTCTTGCAAACGTTGCTTAAATTTCATCCTTAAGGTTAATGTTGAAGTTGTATTCATTTATTGAATTGATTCTTTCAAAGTTGCTCAGGTTTGCTTTGACATTCACATTTGAAAAACGAACCATATTTTAAACTCCAAAATCTTACAAGATTTGGCATTAAAGGCAAGCGTTATTTTGTATCAGTTACAGTGTGTACAACCTTTAGATTGTTAAATCAGGGAGAAATTTAAGGTCTGTGATGAAAACATGAAATTGATGCTGTTTCATCTGTTAGTTCTTTCTTAGGTGTACCTTTCTTGACATCTAAGTTTAGAAGCTTTTTCTATGTTATGTGTATCTTTGCTCGGCTTTATATGTCTTTGCTCTGATTTAAAGGGAAAACAGTTTTCTGATGAGCATTAACATTGTCCTCAGTGGGGTTGTATTGCATTGCAAGACAGCAATTTGTTGAAATAAATTGAATTTATTAGAAGTTAGAGAAATTTGAGCATAAAGTTTTCTTAGCATTTCTAACATCCTTTCAGCCATTCTTTTCTCTGAATGTGCTGGAGTAGGCTTATAGAGAAACATGTATAGTGCTTGTCTATATTATCAAACTTTATTTTTGTTTTATTCAAAATATTTTGCCTGCAGGCTGCTGAATATTTTTGTTAACCAATTTTCTTAGCTGATGATTGCACCCTCAGTCATAGGAAAATTGATTTAATATGTTCTTAAAACTTAGAGGACAAAACTCAAGAGTGAAATATTTTAAAATTCAGAAAAAAAAATCAGTATGGGCACCAAATAAAGGTTTGCTTATATGCTGTGAAAAGACTTTACCAAACTGAACTGATATCTACAAATTCAATAGGCATTTTTTTACTATAATCAAGTCTTGAAAAACAATATCTTTTTCCTAAACAAAATTTCCTGAATATGTTTTTAAAAAGTGTACACTCCTACTTTCAACTCAAGGGAAAAAATCTTAATCTGAGTACAGTTTCTTAGAACCAGGCTTGAATAGCAAGCTCCCTTCTAATGCTGCCAGTATAAAACCACTCTAGTTACTGATGTAATTCTTGGAGTATTATTACAATTTGTTTGTCTTTACTTTGATTAGGGAGGGGAAAGATTAAATATATTACCTTTAAGACCAAAACAACGAACAAAACACTGGCCTTCCTCTTAACTTCAGACACAACAACGTAAATATCTTTTTTTCTCCTGTAATTTTTTTTTCAAATTTTCTGCCTACTTTTCTAAAGGGAAGTGTGAATAGCTTGACTAAGTCTGAAAGGCAAAGGAAAAAAAAGGAAATGATGGTGGACTGACAGGGATTCAACCCCATAAAACTTGTTGAAAAAGGAGTACCTTACGGAGTTGCTGTTTTAAAACTAATGTCACAGAGGTGTGATACATTCTAAAAAATAAAATAGACTTGTAGGGAAGCTAATGCGTAGTCTAAATTTGTTTTGCAGAAGGTAAAACAATTCTGCAGTTAAATATTTTGACATAATTAGTGTATAAAATATATGCAACTTTCCCTTAAAAAGTGCATTCAGTCATTTTTTATTTCTGCCATTTCAGAATAATCACAGAATAAGTTCATTTTTTTTATTAACTGAGATAAGTAATCAGGCATAAAATTCACTGTTTAAAGTAAAGTTTTTCCCAGCAACTTTTCCAGCTAAACAGTTCCAAACACTCTTGACTACTCATGATCCTCACACTTAAGAAATTTATGTTCATTGGAAAGATTTCTTGGTGTAACCTTATTCAGAGCACTGACAATGGAGGATAAACTCTCATTTCAAATCTGGTAAAACATTCAATGGAATTCCCCTGGACTAAAGAATGTTCTTTGGTTCTTCAAAATCTCTTATAAAAAAAATTAAAAATATATATATAATGTATTGGATGCATCCCAATTGCTGTGTTGTGTGACCTGATTCTCAGCTGTACAGATATGTTGTCTGGTGTCAAAGTTTAATATAAAATAAATTGCTAAAATACCGTAAGTGGCAGTATTATTTTTGGTAACTCAGCATCAAAAACTATATTGGATGTGGTATGTATGCATGTGTTCTCTCTTTTGATCTTTCTCTATGTTGAAGCACTAGTAATGGTATTTGCAATATTTCTGTTTAATTTTTTTTATTAAGTTTACAAAACTAGATGTAAGCATTGAAGGGTTCTCAATGAAATTAAATATTAAAGCACCCTGAAGCTACTTTTAGTGCTGCAAAATGAGAAAATGGAGATAAGAAAGAAAAAAACATGTTCAAAATGTAAATTTATGTTTCCAAGTAATAGGATTTGACTGGGAACCAGTACATTGTATTTATTTTTTTCCCCTTTGCTTGTAATGTTTAAAGCAGTAGGAATGTGCTAAGGAGACTTTTACAGTGGCGCTATATCATAGAAAACAGGAAAATATCTAACTCAGCAGACTATTGTTGACAATTTTGTGCTAAATTTCTGGAGGTTTCTTGAACGGAGTTCATGATGTTAACAACAGTTATTCAAACTGCATTTGTCACTTGTTTGGAACAGACTTTATCTGCTGCATTCCCACCAGGGTCCTCCAGTTACATGCATGGAGCCAGATTCAGTGGCTGCTTTTCCTGTATAATCTGGACAAGGCATTCATGATCTTCCTGTCTCTGGTCTCCTACTGAGTTTATGGTTTTGTTATTGGACTCAAAAGGCATTTGGTCACAAGCCCAGTTATCTCAAATAACAAATCTGAATAACCACGAGGAAGCATTTCTTCTCTAGATGCCATCCCCCTTACTTTCCCCATGCAAAATGAAAGAATTATATTCCTTGTGAACAGTATTGAAGAGTTTGACTACTGTCCTTTCTACACCTCTGCTTTCTATGAAAGTTTCAATATCTCAGAATTATGTGAAAACTTTGGACAAGTTTCACTCAACCTCTGACACATTTTTTATGTTAAGAACCATTAAAACCTACTTTCTACTAGCTGTTTCTTCTGTTTGTGATTCATATTCTTGCTGGAATTTGGATGAGAAATTTCAAAATAAAAATTGAGTTTTAGACACTGTAACTTACCATGAAAAGCGTTGTGATTATAAAGTGTAATAATGAGAATTTTATGTCAGTATTCAGTATCAGTACTACAAGTTGAATTTTCTATTGGTTATACTCAATTGTGAAATGTATTTTTAGAGAAGAAAATAGGTAAGAATAAATAACATAAGGGAAGGAAATCTAGTGTTGTGTGGAACTACTAATAAAGTTTATATCCATGAATTAATTTTTAAAGCAACTGGATAAATTCTGGTCTCACTTATTTTTTAGTCATTTCAGACCCTTATTTCTCAGATTCATATCTGACGTAATTCTGAGTATAGAATTTTGACTGTACACTTCTAGATCTTACTTGTAGCTCTTTATTTCTTGTGCATTAGTAGTTGCCTTTGTTAATATTCTTAGAGATTTAAATAAACTCAAGATATCCAACTGGATAAAGAAACAAAGAACACTTCTAAATCTTAATTACTGCTTTTCTTTTACATTTGTCTTCAAAATCAACAAACTATTCAGACAGAAATAGGACTAAGTGGAATTGTCACTGTTTCTGTTGAGACTGAGTTGATCGTAACATTTAAAGGACTCTTTTTTTTCTATACTTGAGAAGAAAGCCTTGTGTTTCTTCTTGATGTGCATCACTTCCACTGAACAGAACATGAGCCAAAATGCTCAATTTTTCTGTCTTCTTCCAGTGAGAGTAAGAATTGAATACTTAACTTCCGAGGTGATGAATGCAATATCCATTGTAAAAGCAAAAGTGCCTGGCTTTTCTCTTGGTGGTCTACCCAAACAAAACCACTTCCTTCCCATACTTGTTTACTTCTCTGTTTTTCAGAAAGAAATCTGCAAATGCTTGGTTAGAATCTTGTCTACAGCGTAGTTAGGAGCAGAAAATCAAGAGAGAATTCTCATTTCAGGCATATTCAGTGCACCTGAACTCTAAAATGCTGTTCTCTCTTCATAAAAGTTTCAAACTTCACTGGCTGAGTGCTAATTCAATTCAGTCTCTTTCAGGAAGGTAATTTTCTAGCACTAACAAAAGGAGCAAAAGGCATATTATAAGACAACAGCTTTTATGACAATACAACGTAGTGATACACTGCTCAAAGAGTTGATTTGCATTTGTGCTTGGTATTTTAAAATCCAATGCATGTTATGCAATCATTTTAACATTGATAAATGTAAAAGGGACTATGAAAAGATATAGCCTTCCTAATTAATTTTCTCACATGATCATAAATCTGTTTTGATATTATTACTTTTTAGTAAGATGTGTCATTAAAAGAGTACAGCTGTTCTGCATTTGTGAATATAATTTTAGACCTCTGAATAATAACATAACTTAGAATATGTATTGGTCCTGTCTTATGCTTTTCCCATTGTGCTTTGTGACGGTAGACACTGAAGCACCATAAGGAAATCAGTGGCTTTCTAAGCAACACAGAAATGGAAATTTCACATAGGAACTCTCAGAACAGGGTGCTCTCATGTAGGTAACACGTAGACCTGCAAACCTGACCTGACATCTCCTTACCTGTGGAACTATTAATGCTAAACAGAAATTAACATCGTCCAATCCTTCAGCACCAACCACATGTTCTGATATGATGCCTTCTGACATTGAGTCACTTCAGATTCCAGGAAACTTGGGTGGAGAAGGCATTAAAAATGTAGGCATCTTTCTTCTCAGCATCACTTTCCTGTGATATTTAGCTTTAGGATTACACATTAAGGTACATCCTGAATATTTTGTTGCTGACTGCACTCTTCTTATACCTGTTATTAGAGCCTCTGTAACTGGTGAGTTGTGCAGATGCCCACCCAGCCACCCTATCACTCCCCTTTCTTGATGGAACAGCAGGAGAAAATAAGATGGAAAGGTTGAGATAAAGAGGAGTCTTATGAGTTACTGTCATGAGAAAATATACTCACCTTTGCAAAAATTAGTTTAATTTATTGTCAATTAAAATAGGTCTGGTGAGTAACAAACAAAACCAAAAATTAAAAAAATACCTCCTCTCTCTTTCCCAGGTCCTTCATCCCAGACTCCTTGACCTCCTTCCCCACCATAAGTGGTACAGAAAGATAAAGATTGGGATATATTTTGCAATACTTTGCTCTTTATTTGCTATGAAAAGGTGTTTCCTTATGGAAAACATTTCTCTTCTGAAATGTCTTCTGCAGACTTTTAGGTCTTGGAAATCCCCTTCAAAATTCACATGACAGACTGTGAAAGCTATGATGAACTGTAGTGGTCTGACAAGTGAAAATGTCAAAATAGATGAATTTGAGTATCATGTTGCTTCATGAAGCAAGTATTTTATTTTTTTTTCAAAAGGTGTTTCTGATTTTTGTCATATTCTATCTGCTATTTCTGCCTTTTCCTTCCAAGTTGCCTCTTGAAGAAAATGTTTGTGGATTTATGAGTTCCCCCCTTTCTGTTTTTCTTTTACCCTTTTTCATCTAAATCAGAATGGCATGAACTATTTTGTATAAAGTTAGTTTTGGAGTCTTGGTTAAAAATAAGAAATCCCAAAGAAAAGCTGCCTAATTTTTTTCCTCATTTGCTACTTCAATTTGAATATTTGAAATGTTCAGTTAGCCTAAAACAATTTCTGACATAACTTAGAATAGTATTCCCTAATAATATTCTCTTTTTTATTATTTTTTTATTCATCAATTGCTATTATTAAATGAGAAGAGTGTTTCAAGAAGTCATAATTTGAAAGTTAGAATTAATCCAGAGCTCTGGATCTAAATTCAGAATTTCATGATAGTTCAATTTCAAAGAGATAATTAGGTAATCCTTATCTCATATGTCTTTAACATATTTTCTGCAAGTCAGTGAGAGAAGAAAGTAAGTGGTCTTTTTGGCTTCAGTAGAAAAATATGAATGTATACAATTTTTCATGATCTTCGTATTAGGTTGTCAGGTTCTCATGGTGCGAACATATCATATTTTTCCTTTGAGTTCCTTCCACAGGCTTCAGTTTATCCTTACCCTCTCTGTCTTAAGTGGTGAAGCTTATCTTTTTCCCCTACATTAAATGCATTTTACACTGTCAACAGTAGACACGATACCAATGACTTCAGTTTGCTTTCTCCACAGATTACCCATTGATTTGTTTTTCATGTTGCCTCATTAGCCTGAAACAGACTGTATGATCTCATATGCCATGTAAGCTTGCTTGATTTGAAATCCATCCTACAATCTTGTTATTTTTGATTGGCCTTCCAACTCTGTGCTTCTACTCCACAAGTACCCTCTAGCTTCTTAAACCATTAACGTTTCATCACTGATGTTTAATAGATGTGACCTCAGAATTGATTAAATTCAGTTGACTTAACCTCTTTTTTTTTTTTTCTTTTAATATGGGTGCAGATTTTAAGCTTGCACAAAAAACAATAAATTAAAAAAGTTCCAACCAGGACCTGATTTTTTGTTTCTGTTGTACTATTGCAATAAATGGGAATCAGTTCAATGGAAAGGAAAATCTGGATGTATTAAGAGACATGCTAATATTTTTCACTTAGTATGGCATAATAGCTAGCACTTCATTTTGAAAAGAAAGTGCAAAGAATAAACCCAGCTTCTTTATTTTCCTGTAGAATTAGAAGGTTGTATAGATCACTGCTTTAATTCTCCTGCCTACACAGCTAGTGCAATCTCCCATTCTCCCCAAGAAAAGCCAAATAAACAGGAAAAATTCCCAACCCTGATCAAACAGATTGCTAAATATGAAAAGTCAGTGTTGAATTACTCTATATTCTAGCTAATTGCTTCTAGGTGTCACCTCGGTTAAGTGAGAGTTGTCAGTTGTTTGATAGTATTTTGAGAATTTGGCACTGTCATGCCTCTTGAAATTTTCTTTCAGAAAATTTCATTTGAAAGATCAGAAATATTTTGCTAATATGCTAGAAAAATATTTTTATTTCACTCTGTTTTTCATTTTTAATAATATATCCGTGCAATAAAATTTACATGCAGTGTTAGGACTGTTAGTATAAAATAAAAAATCTATACTGGGGTAACATACTTATCAGGTGATGATACGATTTTATTCTGTAATTTTCTCCAATATAAAAAAAATGTGAAGTTTCTTTTAGTTTTTTGAACTCTGGGAAAGATAAAAAACTATTTCTATTGACCTTTAGAAATAAATGGAGTTAAAAAGGTTACTAAGTGATTTTATCTTTGCTCAAGAGACATCTCCAAAAGGAAAGACAAAGCTTTCTGTTGAAATATTTTTAAATAGCAACATTTAAGTGGTTTTAAAACACATACTGTCATTTTGTAAGTAGTTATTGTGTGTGTTGTGCATGAACACCTATTTCTGACCCTATCTACATTTGTTTTTTTCTCTTAAGAAAAAAAAAGAAAAAAAAAAGAGGAAAAAATAAAAGGAAAAGAAAAGAAAATTTGATGTAAATCTCCATGTAATATTAAAGCCCCACTTGGCTCATGCTGATTACTAGAAATTAAATATAAGGGTAATCAACCTCAGCATTTAGTATGTGATATGGAAATATGTGATTTCCATTGATTGCAGTGAAATTATACATATGCTATTTATGCAATATGTGAATAATGCAAGAATATTTTTTTACCGCTGGTATTAGTATATTTTGCAATTAGGGTGTATCTTTAATCCTAGGTGGGTACAGAGCAGTTCACAAATTATGAGTCTAGTATAGCAACAGCGATTAAATGTGTGCTTAACCTGAAGTGCACAAATAGTTTCAGTAATTATGACTGAAAAATTGCCTTGGATTTAGATATGTTGGTAACATTTGTATGCAACCAGTGCTGGGTATCTTGTGTGTGCCAGTAATCTCACTGACAACCAGCTACTGTCAGGGCAGTTGTATGTGCTAATACTTCTGTTTCTTTTTAAACTGATCGAAAACACTCTCCTTAAAAACTTTTGTCTCAGAATGAGGATGTTTCAGCAATAGTCATCTTTGTTTTTTTATCAGTTGTGTTTCCTCCTGTTGAACTGAAGAATTGGCTTCATGGTTGACTTCACCAAGATCTCACTCAACAGTTAATAAAAGAAACACATTTACATTTACAAAGCGTGTCTTTGTTAAATGAGTATGAAAGAGAATATGAGGGGAAAATGTTCCTTTTGAGCTCTACTAAAATAATGAAGTGTATGGACTTTTGGCTGCTACAGTATTGTTCATTCCTACAGGAATTACATTCCTTTACAGCAAGTTAAGTAATTGTGCTGTGTTGGTGCTCTCAAAAGTGTCAATTTTAAGAAACCTTTCAGTTTAGTTGCAAATCTACCACTTTAATTGAGATGTTATTTAATTGCTGATATAAAAGCTTCTCCACTAACACGTTTTCCATTTCTTTCAAAATACATTTTCCCCTTACAGGTAATAATAACTGTTAACTCAGCAGGTAGATCACTCTAAGGTCTAAAACAAGTGCATCTTTAAATAAGGCTAACGAAATTGTAAGAGCAACAAAGTGAATGAAGCTGAGCATAAGCTGTAGGAAAATGTAAAGGAATGTCACAATACTCAGTGGCTGCAACCACTTAGAAAACCCTCTAGACAGCTGAAGGATTAGGGAAGTGAGTACAAATTGAGAGAAAGTAGAAAAATAAGATATTAAAACCATAGAAGAGCCCTTGTGAAGAATAAATTTTACAAAATGTGATAATAACAACTTAAATATGCATAGTGCCTCTCTGCCCCCCCAGTTCTGAACTGCTTTGCAAATGACAACGACACTACTAAAAAGACACCTGTACATGAAAAGTGGCAGCTTTCTAAGACATAGTTAGGTAGAAGAAACAAAGTTTCTCGAACAGAACTTAAAATTGAGCAAAATATCTGAGCCACTTCCCCTATGTGAACTCCAGACAATCCAGACAATCTGAGTTTGGACTTAAACATACTGCTGAAGGATTTTTCTACTCAAATATTAATTCATCATAAAAGCATAAAGTGATTAAATATATCCTGTCTGTTTTGTACTATTGAGACATGTAAGCTTGAAATCAAACTGTAAAAATGAAGTATTGGAATTTAATTGAAAATTCCTCTTCCTTGAATTAGTGTTAATTCATTTGACTTTGATAGAAACTTCAGTTCCAGTTTTCAATGTTAATGACATGTAATAAAATGTTAAATACAGGCATGTACCTTGTAGAAAAAAAATCAGTAACAAAAGAAAAGCTGTTTAGCTAGTTAAAACACTGGAAATTTGGAGCAGGTTTAATCCTCATTTTCTTCTTATGATGCTCTTCTTAGCATCACTGTGTTATGAAAGGACTCTTAGAAATCTCTTTGAATGAAGGAAGATGGAGTAACTTCTTCTCTTTTTACTCTTTGGACCTGTCATTGATATATTTAAAAAAATCAACAGAACAGAGATTATGCTCTTCTGCTGAGTATTTTTAATACTTGTATTGGTGGATCATTATATGATGCTTAAACCTGGGATTAGAAACTGAGTTTGGGAATTCAGATACTGGACAGGTCTATTGAAGGGTCTTGCAAACTTACCAGGATTAAAGGAGGTGGTTAGCATCTGAAGGATGCTTTGGTTCTCATGTTCACATGCATCATTAGACTATAACTAAAATAAAGGTTAGGGCTGGTTTGAGAAAACTGCGCTAAAGACCTCTGTTTATTAGTTTTCTTTCGGCTTACAGAGCTAAAATTAGATTTGATACCAGGTGGAACACTAGTGGTGCAACAGTAGTTTCAGTGTGTGCTTCTGTAAAATTAAGATGCCTTCAACTATGATAAAAACTAGGATTAGGTTCCAGTTAGGAGGAAGATTCCAGAAATCAGGATATAAGCATTCTATTTCTTATTGTCCTGTGCCAGTGCCCCAGATTTTGAACAAGTACTGGTATAAGGAAGAACAATGACTTCTGCCTTTGCTCTGTAAGAAAAGTAGGAGGCATTGCTCTGTTTCAAATTTCCAGTTCATGTAAGTGGTTTGGAAAGTAAGAACTGAATGATACTGTCAACTATGTAAGGAAGACCTACAGGACTACTTGTTGCTAGTTGTGTTGACTGGTTAATACTAGAAGTCAGGTTAGATTTTGGGAACAGAGGATTGAAAACTCAGTTTATTGCAGATTTTTGAAGTGTCTCAGGGAATAACACAAATGACAGAAAATACAACTCTTACTTTTGGTGTTATTTTGGTTTGCTGCCATTCTGTTAAACTTGCATCAGGGTTATGGAAAGAAAAGGTTTAAAATAGTCACATGAAGGTCCCATAAGATGAATATGAATATGGATATGAAAGCAGATTGTGCAACTTTATTTTGATGCAGAAGTATGGCCAATGAACTCCAGTTAAATAGAGAATTATGCTTATTATTGGAGTATGAGAAATCAGTGACCAAAGCACCCTCTTTGCTGTAGGACTTACCAAAGTACTGGATCCTAATTGTAGTAAAGGAGCAAATATATTTTTGAATCAGGATTGGAGACTGAGAAATTAAAAATCTAGGAGGTAAATTTATTGAGCAAAGCCTAAAGGAATGTATGCACACTGTGGTGTAGATATGGACTGGAGAACTTCAGTTAAAGCCAAAGTTACGGTTAAGGCTCGAGAGAGCAAGCATTTATGGACTCAGTGAGTATTTCAGGATAGAGTAATATTCAACTAAGCTAATGTGGAATAAAAACATACCCTTGTTAATTTTTTCTTCTAGAAGCCAGCACCTTCACAAAGGAAGGTAATTGTTTAAATTCTAATCGTTATTCAATAGAAGGTTAAATAGTACCTAAAGACTGATTAAAAGCTAGATAACTGAAAAGGTGGTTTAGTCCAGTGTGAAAAAAACAAAAATGTGTGTGATTCTACCCCAAGAGAAATATGATTATAAACCTAGAACTTGGATAAAGCCTGGAGAAACTTAAACAAGTGTCTGTTTCAACTCATCCATGAATTACAATATTGTGTGCAGACTCCAAATGCAACTTAAAACAGTGTACTTAATGTCTCACAGCTGTATTGTTCTTACTTTGATTGTATGCATATTAGCATTCATCTTCAAGTGGATACCAGAGAAGAAGATGAGAGGAGAAAGGATTGACATTGCCTGTGTATATAATTAGCAAAGGTGATGAAAACAGAAGTGAAAGCTGAGAATTTGTCCTTTCAGGCCATTATACCTGGAGGAAAACCCCAATGTATGAGTTTGTTCTTTGCAGTGCTTTAGTAGTGAATGTGGTGAGACTTTTTTTTCCATTCAAAAATGAAATATGTCAGTATAGTTGCCAAACCTTTGATCACTCTTCACTGTGATAATTTCTGGGCTCATGGAACTCCTACACAGATGGTAAAATAGGCTGATGTAGTATGTCCCTCAAATGACAACATTTCTCACACTAGACAGAAGCCTGGCGTGCCTCTGTGAGGAATATGTGCCTTGTTATCACTGGCTTTAGTAGTCAGGTAATGCTTTGGATCTCTTTTTTTTCTTCTTTGGAAGTTGGTGTGTATCTAGGAAGGCAAAACATACACCAGCATTATATGAAGGAGTATGATTTAAATAGGGATGTTGTAAGTTACAAACACGACATCTGCCTTTCTTGGCAAGAGAACTGAGAACCTGGAATGAGAATGATTTGGAACGATGGGGATTCATTTCAGAACAAGGTCAGAAACATAAAAGCAAATTATTTGGGCCAGTCTGAACATTATTTTTCATTAAAAATCAGTGCTCAAGCTTACTGTTAGATGCATTATTATGACCATATGTTAGGACTAAAGCAAAACAAAATGCATTTGGAAGATGCCATTGATCTTTAATGAGTGTGCTGTCTGTGACTTAATGAAGCATACAGTTTGTCCAGTTCATGAAGTGGAAGGGATTTTCATTAGGGACATGTTGGCATGGCAAATGTTTGGTACGTTTTAGCCTTCACATTGTCATTTTTACAGTATGGTTTGCTGCATCATTGAAGATGCCTCGACCTTCATAATGCAGCAAAAAGACAACTGGAAGTTGAAAAGAATTTCCAGTGAATTAATTCACTATGGCACCATTATTGGTTTTGATATAAGTTTTAAACTTAAATTTTTTTTTATTTTATTTTTTTTTTGTGAGAATGAGGTGTCATTGCTCATCTTGCGTGTAACAAAATAGTATAATCTCTTTGTGGTATAAGCTTTCTATAATGAGGAGTGCCAAAATGCATGTGCAGTCTGGAAGTCGGTATTTCAGGTTTATCAAGTTTCTGGAGGTTTATCAGGTTTTTAGATAATTTAATGGCATTGATTTCAGGAAATTCAATTTCCAGAATTTCTATGGGCATCACAAAACTCATTGAGGTAAAGAAATATTCACGTAAATGCTGCAGAATCTGACTCTTTGTCCTCTGTCTATCATGTGAAATTTTTAAACTCTCCAGGTGTAGAAGATTACTTACATGATGTTTGCTCTTGATACCTCTAAATCTTTGATTTTCAAAAGCAATGAGATGTGCTGAAGGGAGGTATCAGTTTTCCGGTACTTGCATCTTTGCACATCACAGTCAGCACACTGAGTAAATGGACCTTTGGCAGAAATCCTTATGAGTGTTTCTAAATTTTTGCACTGCCTTATGTATTTAATCTCTAAACATATAATCCACAGTAAAAGTGCCACAGAGAATTGAAATTGCATTCAAGTACATATAATTGTTAAGCCTTTTTTGATTTACTGGGCCCAGAAATGCCAGAGACATCCTAGATCTTTGACAATATGATGTTTATAAGAGCTTAACAACATACATATATCTATTTTTCCCTACCTACTTTAATTCACCCACTTCTTGAATATTAAATTTTGGGACTTTTACAGTGTGTTTAATTTAATTGTCTTATTAATTGTGAACCTGAGAACACAGCCTTGTCTGTCAGACAACCCCCAAGTTTTTCCCAACTGAATGACCAAAGCCTGAAAATTATGAACAGAGATGACAAAAAAGCAGCACTCATTTTAAACAACATACAACTGTCACTGATTTTAGGTGTTATTTATCGCAGCAGGCAGTCTCTTTCCAAAGAGCTGTTGTATTAAGAATTCATTCCTTTACATTTGTAGACATGAAAAATGAATTGAAGGTACTGTACAATATATTTTCAGTTAGTGTAAAATATAAGCACTGAAATGACAACCAAGACTAAGTTGTTTTCAAAACTATAAAGTCTTTTAATAAAGTGCGTAAGACAAATTCGGAAATGGAATTTGAAACCCTAAGCCACTGAAAAGTCTTCTTAGCCTTACAATAAATTCAAGCAAAGGGACTACTCATGTGTGTCAAGTTAGGCATCTGCATAATTCTTTTGCAGAATCGAGGCCTAAACTTGTCACTTTAAACAGCACTGGCCTATTTTACATCCACATATTAAAATGACTCTTCATTTGAACCTCCTTACAGCAGGACTCTGGGCAGTTCCTTGCAGTCCAGGTGCATAAGTGGCCTCAAAGTAGTCTTCTCTGTAAAGTAGGAAAATAGAAGAAAATATAATTGATGAGAGAAGAGGACTGAAAAAGGGAGTTGAAAATTTAAACATGATGACTGTGTTTGAAAAAAAATTCTAGATTTTAAAACATGACTAATTTTTTCAAAAACAAATGCTGGTAATTTGAAAATTAAAGGCTTGACTTTCAGTTGTTGGGGAACTCTACCTCCCACTGAAACTTGCATCTTTTCTCACTCTATTAAAAAAACCCCTTAGTCAAATCACGTGTTCTTGTAAATTGTACACAGAGATATTAACGTATGTCCTTTTCATGTTTTTATTTTTGAAAAAATGTAAAATTTTTTGTGGCCTCTTTGTCTTGTTGCTTTAAACACTGGCACATGAATGTTAATCTGTTTGCTTAGCTGTCATCTAAATACATGAGTTGTGATATCTCACATCAGAATAATATCGTACTTGACAACTTTAAAATCAAATGGCTAATATGTGGGGAGTATTAGAAAAGGGTTCTTCACCCAGAGAGTGATTGGGCAATGGAACAGGCTCCCCAGAGAAGTGGTCACAGCACCAAGAGTTCAAGAAGCATTTGGACAATGCTTATCTTGGGTATGGTCCTGTGCACGGTCAGGAGTTGGACTCAATGATCCTTGTGGGGCTCTTGCAACTCAGCATATTCTGTGATTCTGTGATTCTTATGTCACTTTAACTATTAGTCATTGAAAATACTCAGAAAAATTGCTTGTAGCCCAAGTAACCATTAATAATATTCAAGTATAATGGGTCTGGAGGAAGGCAAAACTGTAACACCATTATGTTAGGGGAGGAAAACTGTGCTGGATATAAGTGGTGGACGTTGGCAGAACTCCTGCTAAGGAGGCCAAGTGTTCTTCTCTGCCTTCTAGTTTTTACATTAGATGTTGTGGGGGATATAATGGGGAGGTGAGCTCAGTTTTATGGCATGGTTTTAGAGCACTCAGCATCAAAAGCTATGAAGTAAACAGATCTGTAAGTCTGCCTTTACAGGTGCTTTTTAGTGGTTCCAAGTTATATCTTGAGTTTACTGCAAAACTTTTAGAAATACCTGCATAGAGGAGGCTTCCTTTTATATATTGAATGCAGCAAGAAAGATTCACTCCATTACCTTTTGTCTGAAGTGATCCAGGCACAAGGAGACCCAGCCTGACTTGGGGCAAGGTGGGGCCCTTTTTTGCAGAGTCTGGCAGAGTTTGAGTGGAGTGCAGGAACCCCTAGTGGAGAGGCTCTCTATACATTGCCTGCATAGCTGCTTAATGGGCAATGCATAATCTGACTGGATGATTTCAGAGGTCTTTTCCAGTCTAATTGATTCTTTGTTTCAGTTATTTACATCAACTGCTGATGTTTTACACTGTCCTTACATTACTGTGGATTCTTTAAGTTGATGAAAGCTGGAAAGAGGAACACCAGGATCTCCTTGGATCCCCATCCTGTGTGTGTATCTGTAGGTGCCTTTCTGATGGTGTTTTTTTTTATGGTGATTGGCTATTTTCAGACATATTCCATATATAGCTGTCATCCTTATATAAACCGATGCTGACTCTTAGTTTTTGACTGGATGTTGCCCTACTGCTGAAAGCTACTAAAAAGAATAATGATGACGTTTCAAAACTTAGACTTATTTTTAATATATTTTGAGATTGAGAAAGAGAGCCACCTAGTAGTATTATGGCTGTAAGATTTTCATATCACAAAAGTTATTTCACTATTTAGAATTAAAAATATCTGAATTCACATAATAATTTGTAGATGCATTGAAATAACTGTCAAGCAGATCGTAGGCATATTGAACTGCTCAGTGGTAATGTGTAATTTGGGTGGCAGTTCTGGTTATCAGTAAGCACTAAAAGTCACTTAAAGTTGCAGCTGCAATTCTACACAACTGTTCATCATTGCTCAAAGCCTCAGACTAGTTGTCTGACCAGGAATTTGCACACTGTCCATGTTTTGTAGCATGATTAATAACCGAACCTCATTTCATTCACAATCAAACAGCTCCAGTTTAATTTCTTAATATACATTGAACCTTGGGAATATTTGAAGCTTTGAAAATAAAACTCTGCGCAAGACCACAGTTCTTACTGGCTCATCTGAACAGACCGTGGTGAATAGATAATTTTTTTTTCTTTTTTTATTGTTATTATTGTGCCTAGGTTTTACACAAATAACAAGGTGACTCCTGCTCCGAGTAGCTTGTCATCTTATTTATTAGCTGTACTAAATCATAGTAACAAAGTGGTGGGTGGTCCGTTTGGAAATTAAGAACTAACTTGAGAAATATAGCTATAACTGCATTAGCCCAACTTTATAGAGCCAGTCATGCAAAGAAGGTGAAATTATAGATAATATAATTAATTACTCCAGACAAAACTTACCTCAAAGCTCTCTTTTCTTGTAACTGCTTTTTAAAGTCATACCATGGCTTAAAGGACCATGATACAAGCTAGTATACATTTCAGCAGATTAATTTAGGCAATTTAATTTTGAACGATGTCGTTGTGAATTATGACGTATTTATCACCTTTTCCCCCCTGTATTGTATCTGGAACTGGATAATGTAATTTAAAAGTGTGTTTTGACTTTATCAGTTTTGTTTCCATAGTGAAAAGTATTTTGATTGTCTTACAGGGGGGAGAGAAAAGCTGGATAGCATCAGAACACTGTTCCTTAAAGAAAAACTCACCAAAACTAATACAATAAGTTATCAGTCAAAGGTTGTCTGTCTTTGAATCATACACAAACTGTCTTGCTATCTCCAGAAAAGAACAAGCTGACAATTTTACAGTAAACATAGTGGAAGCTTTGCCAATAAAGCTTATCACTGTTCTATAATGTGATGGAGACATTAGATTCCTGTCTCATCATAACGATACCAGAAAGTAACTATTTTAATTTGGCATACCATTCTCAGAGTGAATTAGCATGTTTTTTTTCTAGACTACATTGTGATTTTTTTGCCAAGAGGTAACACTAATATTTCATTTTATTTTGGATACAAGCCATTTGTTTCCTGTGTGTTCTGAATTAGTATCACCAATCAGCAGAGTACACCTGAATTTTACTTACACATTTAAAAAAAGCCCAAATCCTATACATTTCTTTTGAAAAAATTTTCTTTTTACCCTATTTTTTATCTCTCCTTGTTTAGGAAAGAAAACCTTTATGATGCACTTTTTGTGGTGCTGTTTATCTGTTGTTTATTCCTTAGTTTTTCTGCTTCTGTGGGGTTTTTTCCCCCTATATCTACTGATCTTATCTGTTTTTTGTGTCAATACTGTTCTTTGGCAGAGCCATTTTTAAATGGTCTTATTCTAAGGAAATAGGTATCCATGCTTAAGGTTCTGTAAAAAATGAAACTATTCTTACATGCAGTAGAAAAACATTGAATTAACATTTAAAGCAAAAGTTAAATTTAGAGATAAAAAAATCTCTGCTGTTGGTTGGGTCAGTGGAGCATGTGTACGTCCAAGAAATCATGTGCTCCATTCATTCCCTCGGGGAAACATCAAAAAGGCAGCTGTTTCATACACACGCGAGAATATTGTCCCTCTTCTTTCCCATGGACTGCCAAATTGCTCTTTGAAGCTAGAGGATTGCAGTGAGTGAAGCTGTTGCATGCTTCTTACTGATGAAATGACAGCAAATTTGGTACACTTCACATTAGAATTGTATTAAAGCACATACTTAATAGCAGCTCACAGCAGTGCAACAAAGCCCCCTAATCAACCAAAATGTCAGTTTAAGATGCAGAGCTAATTTTGTCCTTGGAACAAAAAGGCCATTCCCAATAAATCCTACTTAATCTCTGTGGCACTTGAAGCAGGTACAGAGAATTATTGCCATTGTGTGGGTGGAGAGCATGAGACAGGGAGGAGCCTGAGTGATTTACCTGAGGTCTCACAGCAGTCAACACCTCAGCTGCACAGATGCTGAGAAGTTGTGTTTACTGCTTTCTCACACAGCAAACAGCACCTCTGACTTCGAAGGAAATGGGAGGAGCCTGGTACTGCCATAAGTAGTGATATTGAGGAGAATGGCAGTGGGAAAATAGAAACAATGTATGCTAAAGCACATGGCCTCCTCAAGTTTAAAACGAACATGATAGAAATCAAAGAAGAAAAACTAGTCAAGCATATTCTCTTTCCCAGCATACGTTGTTAGTAAAGTGGGTTTGCAAGGTCGCTGCTAAAGTAACATCATTTCACAATGCAAACAGAAAGTGACCTCTGTCAGCTTTTATCAGAAGTTCACCTTAAGAAACTTATGCACTTTGATATTCTTAACAGATCGTAATATAGTCAGTAATACTGGGGCTTTTTCCCCCTTTTCCGTGGCTGAGGTCCACATGTGGTTGTTCGATTGGAATGTGGCAAGTTAATCTGAGACCTAAGAAAAATAAGCAAAAGAAAACTTCTATATTGTTAGCAGCATCCCATACAACTGGTAGTAATGAACATTTAGTTATGGAATTTTCCTATATAAGTCGTGCATAATATACAGTAGCTCTCTTTGAAACCAATGGAAGCATGAAGATACGTTTCTGGAAAAGATTAAAATATATGCTGCAAGGAATGGAGCTTCTCAATAAGAAGCAAATATCTAGAGTAGATAATGATAATCTACTTGCCTGAGTTAGAGGATGCATTTGAATCTTCAAAGATTAGTTCATAACCTACAGTCTGGTTCTCAGTGACCCTTTCAACCTAAGTTTTCTATCTCCCCTGTGCACTTTGAGCTGCTTTTTCACTTCTTTCTTAGTATTGCTAGGTTGGTAGTGATCAGTGTTGTTTAGTGTTTTCATTTTAAACAGGATATTTCTAAGTGTCTACAAGGGCTGAAACCTCTCATATTCTGGAAGGAAAAACATATTAAGAACTGTATGCTTCTCATTTTGCTCATTCTCTATCCTTTTATATGGGAAATTACACAGCCCCTTCAAAAGCAGCCTGTTCTCAGCACCAGATCAAATAAGTGTCAACGCAGTTTGAATGCTTTCAATTTCTATTTTTGATCTGCCCAGCCTCACCTTGTAGTTTCATGGCTACAGGGTGGCATGTGGTGACAGAGCTGTGGTTCTAAATTCCAACCTTTCCTGGTAGAGGTTTTTTTTCTATTCTTCTTCATAAAGAAGGCAAAAAAAAAAAAATTTCTACCATTTAGCAGTGTAAGGCGAACTTCAGTGGCCAACAGGTTTTGGCTCTTGTGCTTAGCAGAGTTGAAGCATATGTGCTACAAACCAGATGTTGGCAATTTTTTCAGACTTATCTTTACCTGAAAAGTATAACATCAGCTGGGGGGATTATTTCCATTTACTGACTGAAACAAATGTTTTATTGTTAATTCAGCATGCAAGATAGTTGTCTAAGCCCTTCTAAAGTAAATGGAAAGGGAGATACTTTCCAAGGGTAATTCATCCCATTTTAAAATATGTGAACTCAAGAGTACTTTCATCAGCCCCAAAAAGTATCTGTGTGACTGGCTTAGATTTAAACTACTAACTCTTAGGCATCTAAACAAATTGTTTAAATCTGGTTAAGATGTGTTCCTCTGGTTTCCCTTCCTTCTTTCTTCAGGGCTGCCTTTGACATGATGCCCCTGTCCTGAATGTCAGAGGCTGGCTAGTGCAAAGAATATTTGCATTGCACCTGCCACTTCAGCCCTTTTTAGGATACAGATGGTATACAAGTACAATTTTTATGTGATTTGATTCTTAACTGTCTTTGGACCCTATAACATTAAACTACATTCTTTATCCCTCTCCTTTAAAAAAACAGGTAACTTTTATATGTACAAAAAAACAACAATCCTTTTGGCACTTGATAACATACTAAAGGGATTTTTTTAATCTCAAAATTTATCCATCTGACACTTTTGATTCTTGGAAAAATGATCAGAAATCTCCTGGGGAAAAGCTTTCTGAAAGCTCCTTAAAATCACAAATGGAGCAGAAAAATGCTGAATTCTTTGATCATGTTTATCGTTTTCTCTCTTCAAATTTTAATTCTCTTGGGAAAATCAGTCAAGGGGAAAAAAATCTCTAAGCTGAACTTCTTAAATTTCAGAAAAAATAATTAATTTGTGGTCTGTGGTGTTCCTCAGTTATCTGAACTGGTCTCCCTCTCACGTATGCAATCACACCAAATTTTACATTTTCAACTTTTGCTACAGGTTCATTAAAAACAATAGAAATTATACATTTTTTTCTCTCATGCTTTTTGTATTATATTAGAGCTAGAAACTAGTTAGCCCTCTTTTTTTTTGTAATCATGTCTGGTTTATCAGCTCAATTGCTGGATGTATAAGCTGTTTAATTCAAGGCCAGATAGCCATTGTGCTTAGTGCTACAGACCTCAAAGCATGTTTATATTTAAAACCCTTGTAGATTATGACCTTGGTGAAATAAGTTACTGTTTTTGTTCTCTTCTGGGAGTTTATTTTACCTCCATAGATATCAGAAAACAGGGATACTGCATTAGTATTGGAATATTTTACTGTACAAGAATGTATTGTTGTACAGTCCAAATGCCTAACAGTTTAGCTAAGAGAGAGGATATTGTTAACCTAAAGAAAGAACACAGTTCCATTAATGTGTGTATCTATAATACCCATAAAATGTAGCTAAAATGGGATATCAAAATTACTTCACTTATTTTTATACTTTTTTACCTTATCTTCCCAGTCAATCTCACATATCTGCAGTGTCTTCACAAGTACTTATAAATGGGTTTGGAATGTAATGTAGTTATCAGATGATTTTTGTTGTTAAGCAATTATATATTTCTGGGATATTTACTTGAGAGAGAAGTTGGAAGACATTTGCACTACGTATTTCAGAGCATTTCACAAATTATTTCACACTGATATGAGTCCAGCTGTGCATCCAACAGTGTCCTGATTCCGCTACGTGCACAAACCCTCCATTTCTGCCGCTGTTGCACACAGGTTGCCTTTCACAGAAAACCTAAGGGCTATGGCCTAAGGGTCACTTTGCAGGGGTGCCATCCCAGGTGATCGGGGATTTTTATGGTACATCATATAAAAATGCAAAAGCAGCTCAAGAGGCTATGTTAGGTGTGGAGAACATCCTCCTGTTTTTTCTGAATGAGGTGGTGATGGTAATACTAGAATATGCTTTCAATACTGACCGGCCCAGATATTGTCAGTGTAGCAATATGTATGATAAGAAAGAGTCACAGTAATTTTGCAGACTGAGTGCTCACCGGTGATCAGTTAGTGACTTATACTGTTTCAGACAACTTATAAACAATAAACTTACTAACTTAAGGAGTTCAACAAAACATTATCGATGGACTTCTTTTATGCTGCAAATTTAGCAGATGTTTTACTGGCAAAAGTGTGATAAGACTAAGAAGGATAAGATTGCCTGCTCTTCTCGATCTACTGCTGTAAGCACAAAAACAATTTGGTTTTTTTGTGAGTTTTGTTCTTTTTAAGAGGAGAGATTTGACATAAGCAATGTTTAACAAAAACGTGTATGTGGTGCACTAATTTAGCTCATATTAATTAATCCTCAGTCTCTCAGTGTTCTGCCTACCCAAAATAATAATCCACTGACGTTGTTGTTTACCCAGTGCTATTTTATTATAGTAAAATAATGCCTTGCTCTGAGAGTGGTACTGATAGTGTCTCCGAGCTGATGCTTCTTCCATTCTTGTACATTTATGACATTACTTTTTCAAGAGAGTAATAGTCTAATCCTTGTTGGATTTCCCTGTAGGACAAGATTTATAGACTTTATATAAATAAAATGAAGTTTGCGCTAGAAAAATTGTATTCCATTTGGCAGACAGATTTGTCTTTCCCATAGCTTTAGTCTGTTCTTGGTGAAGAATTTGTTAGGGAGATTTACTTTTTTCTTGGAATAGATTAGATTTATGCTCACAAATATACGGTCATGCAGCCTACAGACTAACATGTACCTTTAAGAGTGGTGCAGAATGCTGACAGTCAAAGGTTTTACCATCAGGGTGTATCACTTTCCTAGGTTCAACCTTTTTTGAAGATATCCAGTGATAAAATACTCTTAGGCTGCAGTGAAGTTTACTGGTGTCATGAGTAAATAGTTCAAATCATACTTATTCATAGAATTGCTTGAAGAATAAATATTTACCTCAATTCTTAAAGAGCTTTAAGGCCAAGCAAGAAGTAGGGTCCTCTTCAGAAGGGCATTCAGCTGTCAGTAATCTAAATATACTGAGATAGGGGAAAAAGTTTAGGTAAATATTAGCCAGAAGGCTGATACTGAATGTTTTTTTTGCAGTAACTGATTATCAGAAGGTTTTATGCATTCAGCTCACCTTCATTTTAATAATGCCATGAAGTTTTTACTGTTTTTACATCACTACTTGAAGGTCAGTAAGAAGTTCAGATAAAAGATGACTTTTACTACCTTTATCTTCAGACAGATTATGTAAATATGACATTAAGATGTGTCTTGTCATATAATATCTAAATATTCAACTGTATTTCTTAATATTCTTTGTTTTGGAAGTCTCTTCATTTTCAGATTTCTTTTCTATGGTGACCATTCCAATAGCAGACCAAAAAAAAGATTTTTTAGGCAAAATATTCTTCCTTGAGCAGAAGCAATGGAAAAGCTCTGTTGAAAAGACTGTTAGCAAATCATATTATAGAAAAATATTTAGCTGCAAGCTATGTATTATATATCAGATTTCAAAAAAATAAGACAAAGAGCAAAATGTTGTGATTGAAAATCACTGAAATGAAAAATATACATGTGTATATAACATACTGAGAAGCTAGGAAGGGATGAATTCGTAGCTCTTTCAGTCTTGCAAACTTACTACAGTGAAATGAATCAATCCTATTAGAGGCAGAAAAGCATTAAATTAACACCACTGAGACCAGTATTTTACTTTTGCATGGTTTCCTTGGACCTGTACTTTCCTCTCTGCCCTTTTACCCTGCAACAGTTTTTCTCTGTCCTCTGGTAGGTACATTAAGGGTTGTGATACACATAAGAGAAAATAAGTATGTTCATAGGTTATTAGTGTTCTTTGCAGTTTTTTCTTAGCAGGAACTTTCCCTGGCAAAGCATAGGAACCCTGCTTTGGCTATTACTGACACTAGGTTAAAGTGTTGTGTACTATTCCCTTGGCTAATACCCAATTAATGTATGTCAGGCAGAGAGAAAGTGACATGAATTGCACAGTTCTGAAAGACTTTGCTGCCTTTCTTTATAGCAATCTGAAATTAAAATCCACTTAGTTTTGTAAGTCAGTTTATTTTAAAAATCCTCTAATGTAACCAATGCTCTTTGACTTCCACTTTTCCAGATGCTCCTGCTGCCCCTGGACACAGTCCAAGGATGCCTGTCAATTACTCAGGCAGTTTTTACCATATTTAAACCTTTTCTTTTAAAACAGGGACTTCTAAATTAGAGAACTAAGGAAAAATATTATCTTAGTAAAACTAGTGTAAATGCTGAGAGAGATTCTGAACACGTAGTTTTTTGGATTTCATAGTTTGTTGTATATCATAAAAAACTGTTAGCCAGTGCCTGTAGTGTTGTTCAGTTGCTTTTCTCATTTAGAGCAGATGTAGCACCTAAAACTATACTTTTAACTCCTTTTAAGAATGACGTAAGTTACCAATTTTACTGCTTTCTAACGTAGTACCTGTGAAATGCTGCATAATGTGCATATAGTTCATGTTTGCCACAAATGTAACAGATCCTGTGATGATATTGCCAAAATACACTCAGAAATCTTGGTGCAAACTGGAAAGGATGTGGCACTAAATATTTCCAGTCTCTAGATGAGCAAGCAGCTCGTACCGATGGAAAGAAGGAATCACATGAAATGGAAAGCAGAACACCAGAAAGGATGTGGACATATGAGCTTGGGCATCTAATTACAGTACACATAATTTTACTAAAAATGAGCTGTAAGGAGAGGCATCAGTGAGCTGTAGTACAGTGAGCAGTCAGAGTGAGACATGGTAGACACTACACTGAAATCTACACATAAAGATGTTGGAATGATATTTAGTTGGAACATTTTTATCAATTCATAAATGAATGATTGTGTACTTATTCAACTTCTGAGAGCTGAAAACGAAATTTTAAGCAGCTCTGAAAATCCCTTGAAACAGTCTTTTTATTCAGGCTGTATCTTGAATATTTGTGGAAAGAGCTATAATATCTGAAAATTGTTTTGCTGATATACTTTAAATAGCTCAAAAATAATAATTAAAAAGCTCTGATGCATTTAGAAGGTCTGATCAAAGCTATCTAGTCAGGGACCTCCTGGATTCTCCAGAAGTTAGGTATCATTATCAACACTGCAGTAAAAATGTCTGCTTAGTGTTCAGGAACTATAAAAAACATTAGGCTGCATTAAGAAAGGAATGAAGAAAAGTGCAAAAAATATTATAAAGCTGTCACGTGCATCACTGGTGCAGTAGTTTTTGTAACATGATGTTCACTTTTTCTGCTCCATGTCAGACAACCCTATATCAGATAGGGTAAGCATGTAAGGGACACAGATTATAGGCGGTAGAAATCTACTAAATGCTCTTATTTTTCTCTTAGCGTATGCTACAGCTTATTATGAGATATTACTAAGGGTTTCTGCCCTTGACTGCAAACTTTGGGAGACTAAACGCATTAATATTTAACATCAAAGAAGAAAGTATTGAAATGAAATATCAATTGGATTCCAGGAAACATGAACCTTACAAATTTGACAGTCAATAGTGAACATGAGTTACATTAACTATAACTTGGCCTTTCGCTTCAGGTACCATATTATTTTCAAGGTAATCAAATATGTGAATTTAGACAGTCATGTCCCCCTCCATATCCCTTAAATTTAATAGTATTAATGCTAACTTTTTGTCTGTGCTCCTGTCTCTTCTCACTTCTGTTAAGAAATTTTAAGCATCATAATAAAGGCTAAGCAAATCTATTTCAGATTGTGCATTGTTATAGCTGAATATATTAATTAGATTCTTGATAGAGGACATAATAATGACATATTTATTGGAGAAATAAATGGTGTTTTCTTCTTTCAGAGCAACAAATACCCATTTCAAAAGTTTCAGAATTTTAAACCTGCAGTATGTCAGCCATTGGCTTGCAATTCAGGAAATAATAAACACTAAGGCAGTCCTATATTTTCTGTAAGTCTGCTCTTGGGGAAAATTAACATGACTTCCACCCAACTAACTTAGGAATTAATTCGATCCATAAAGTTCAGAGCATCAACATTAACATCTCTTTGCTATCTACTAGCTTTGGAAAATGTCCTGTGTTGTGAGATCCCAAATTCCATTTAATTTTACCAGTACCTGAGGGAACTGGCTTTTTAATTACAATTCTGGCTAAGAGGACATGGACAGGATGGAACTAGATGAATGATATTTTCTGGGAAATCAATGGGCTAATTAGAGAGAAAAAGCAAAGCTCTGTTTCGCTTTTGCTTGAAAGTCAAACATACTGCCCTTACAAGATATGACTCTTGCTTATAGACATGGTTCCTTCCTTCATTTATGAATGACATTAATCAAGATGCTATAAGACATGGCAACAGAATACAAAGGTCAGGGAAAGAAGACATACTAGTTTTTAATTTCGAAATCAACCATGGGTTCAGTTGTGGTTCTTATGTGAATTCTTTGTATTTCCTAGATGAGTCAAAATTGTTTTCCACATTTACAGAGGACTATTAGAATATTCAAAAAGGTAAATAATTGTCTGTTCCATAGTGTAGAAAGCTCTTCACCAGTTTCTATAGATTCAATAGATCTCCACTTTCCTGTTTGAAAATACATCCCTCAGTTAATCCAAAAAGTGCATGCCGTGTTGCTGCAGTTAGAGTTTTTAAGGAATTTTTTTTAGCTGAATTAATCTAAAATAAACTAAAATAGATGTGGAGAATATGGAGAAATTCCCAGATCAAATGTTTGGATCAAATGTATTTTAATGTCTACAAATCTTATTTCCACTTCTAATTGTATCTGTATTGATAAGTTCTCAGCTTTCTAGACTGTAACATGCCAGCCAAGCTGTTGTTCAGGTCACTGTGACTGTGCAGGTATGACTAAGTGTGAAATAAGCAGCAGAACTTTCCATATTGAGCTCTCCCTCCTGTACCTGACCCCTGCAAAGCCTGACTGGCAATCCTCAGGGCATGATGCTCTTACAAGTCTTCTTCTTAGAGAACATTACCCTTAATATATGATGTGTATCCTATGTAGTTTGTCAATTCTGGTATTGAACTGGGACCCTCTAACTTGGAATTAGTTCTGGCATTTGGTTTGTAGTGTAGTCTTGCATAGCTGCCTTCTCTATGCCTGTTAGGCTACGAGAATACTGGAAATTCTGAGGCATCAACAGCCCAAATTAACACATCAAATTTGAGGTGTTTTTCAGGAGCCATGAACAGACCCTATCTTCTCTAGGTTTCAGATTTTCCATCTTGAAATTCTCTACTGTAATCTTTTGCAGCAGGCAGAGGAATGTTGTTTAGTTTGATTAAATTTAAAGAACAGCTTTGTAATCCTATGACATTCACTACAAGAACATCTTGTATCTTTATTTCTTTTCCAAGTGTTTTTACCTGGTTAATGTGTAAGAAATTAAACAAATAAGATAACAGAATAGAAAAAATTAGCAGAAAATGGAGAAAATTACACAGAGAAGAAAGGTAAGAAAGAAATTAATGAAATTAAAAAAAAGAAATCAGGAGAATGGATTACAAAAAGGAAAGTAAATATAATGAGGGTAAAAATCTGGTTTCAAGTGTTGTTTTATGCAGTATATACATTTTGGTAACATCTCCCAATATATTCCTAGTGTACAAATTCTGCTATACTAGAAATACAGCTAAATTATGAGCACAACTGCATTATATTTATGTTATCTTTTATGTGCCATACATGAAGCTCTTTAGTAGTAAATGGAAAAACTTATCTTTGTTTTTCTCAAAGTTTACTTTCCTAATTCTGTTATCCTTCCTTGTTTGGAATCGCTTCCTTTTTTGTTCATTTCAGAAACCCAGTAAGATTTTTGTCATCATGTGTATTTTGTGTGGATAACTTCCACAATTCATTTTCTAAATTCTTTGAGTGAAACTCACTCCGTGTCATTTTGTTCCTTTTTTTGTATGATGTGGTATGGTTTATAAATTGTCATTTTCAACTTCTTAAGAGTACTGTTGTTAGTAGTGATGATTTGCACTGGTTTTTATATAAATCTGTCTTCCAGTGTCTCCTAAAAGACTTCTTCCATCTCAGTTGACTGAAGGCTGCAATTCTAAGTTTGAAAAGTCAAAAATTCACTACATACTTGTTTCCTAATCTCATAGAAGGTTAGTCATACTTCTGTCTTAATGCTTTTTGAGAACACATTAATGAGTGTTCAGAACTGTGAAGATCCACAGCATGTGTTTATCCAAAGTGTTAGTGTTATTGCTGCTTGTTTTCAGGCCAGTGGCTGGAATGAGTTTTGAGGTCTTTCCCATGGGAACCGACTTGTTCAACTTTATACTTATGGAGGAAAGTGTTCTGCTGTTTTTTGAGCTGTTTATTTTCTGATGATCTCACATTTTCAATTCTTGATGGGTCTAAAGTACATTACTCCTAAATTCTAGTTTGGGCTTGTAGACAGGAGAGGTTATAATAAATGTGATGAAAGTGTGCAGTTATGAGTGAACATCTCGACTGAAGTTCTGCAATGCTTGGGATTTGCTGGTCATCCAGAATGTACTAGTCAAGTCTGTGTAGCTGACTGTGGACTGGGTCAGTAAGGGTACTGCAGACTTTAACACATGTTCAAAGAGTTCTTTCTAGTCCTCAAACTGTTTTATATATTGCTCAAGAGGACATGTGCACATAGCAGACTGGAAAGGGCATTGGGGAAGGGTGACAGCTATAGAGAAAGCAAAAATTTAGCAGTGAAATGAGGATAGAGTGGCAAACCTGAAGAGTTCTCATCCCAAGAGCGAGGTCTGGGCTACCAGAGTGAATAGGGAGAGACTTGAGAGACATAGGTTTTTTGATTAAATTGAAATACTGTTGTGTCAAAGGGAAAATAAATTGACAAGAGAAAGCAGGAAGGTTCTTAGGAACATAAATAGAGTATGAACCATGAAGCTGCATTTGCAAAGAGGACACTGCATGCAGCATTAGCAGCTACTCTGAAATCTTGACTCTGACCCTTTTAACTAGCATCAGGAGATGTTTAAAGAGTATCTGAGGTTTGAAGGTCACACAGTCATGACAAGCATGTCAAAATATTTGAGAAATGGTGTATAATGTGATAAAAAATTTTCCATAGTGGCTTTTTTCAGTGATCATGGGGGAGAGAATAACTATGGCATCAGTTGTAGTTAGTAAGATTCATACTAATGTGTTAGAGGATACAAATACACCCATATAACTACATACTACACAAGGGGTTGGCAAGTTATCTACACTTTTGGCACTCATGTGAGGAAAGGCCCTACTTTATTAGATGTGCAGTGAGACGTATGGTTGCCATGGGAACTGCTACTCTACGTGTTGTCAGTATGTGCTTATTATTAATGTTGCACTTGTACTGAGATTTTAACACAATCTTTTTTATTCTAATTGGGCTGGTTGTATGTACTCCTTCCCAGATAAAAAACCAGCTCAGAACAAATGAGTGTTTTCATTATTAGATGTTTATCAGATCCAGAAACGTGAAGAAAATTGCTTTCTATCACGGTAAGGTGAGAGAGGAGGGCCAGTGAGCCTTTATCTCTCATTAATTTTACAAGAAAGGAAGAGTAGTTGCAAATTAACACATGACGATAGTGGTTGTTTACTTTGGTAACCTTACTGGATATTCGATAGGTTAAAATTTAATACAATGCTTCTGTAGGCTGTCATGAGAAACATGGTAGTATGATTTTATTAGAGAGCTTAGATAGCATTTATTTTTCTGATCTTATTTTCACAATCTTTTGGACAAACCTTAAGCAGAAAAACCCATTTCAAGTAAACGGATTATAATGTTGGATTTTCAGGGAACCCTTGAAACATTAAGAGGAGAATAGTCAAGAGACTGGCAATTTTGTATTAGTGGGATGATAATGACAATTATGAATGAGTTATTCTAAAGGGACAGTAATCTTTTGTAGAAACTGTTCTGGTAAATGTCCAAAATGTAATTTTTTTGGCTTACTGGGAGCAATCTGAAAATTAATCATTGTTGTCAGAATGCATTCCTTAAATTGATACAGTCAAGTTTTTGATATAACTTTTATTGTTTCTAAATAATTAAAAACTTCTCTCTGCTTTCTCAAAAGTGCATATTCCTGAGCAAACTGTTCTATGTGTTTGTGTATTTTAAATTAATTTAGTTGTATACAAATGCTTCAGCTTTGTTAGCTAACATACAGGTTCTAGATGAGGAGTATTAATAACTTTGGATAGATGGACATATACATATGTTTGTCTATAGTTTTAAGTAACTGAAACAGTTTTGAAATTCACTGCGGATTTTTATTAGTGTTTTTCAGTGTAATTTTGGGTCCTTCTGTAGTATGTTTTCATGATACTTTTTTCATGTGGTATTTTCTTTCGGATTTCTTTTCTTTATCAGAGGTAAAAGAAATAAATTCCTAGTAGCAGAACTGGAGGCAATTAGTTACCCAGAATATAATGTTTTCCAGCAGGGAGGTAGTTTAGCTGCAAATCCAAACTTCCCACACTAACTTGTTTCAGTAGCACAGACCCTCTTAATTAAGAACAGAGTAATAAAAGTAATGAGCTCTTAACGAATCTGTTAAAGGAGCTGAGAGGAATGAGAGTCACTCAGGCTTCCTGGAAAGCAGACTTTTGGAAGTGTCTTTGACAGTATAGAGCAGTAACAAGTTACCATTTTGCTTGGAAGTAGTCTGTTAGACAGCTGTGGCTGAATACCTTCTAATGATTTAAAAAATGGTGTCATTTCATTTCTGATAACTAGAGAGCAAGAGAATTTGCACTCTTGAAGTTGATTACAATAGATTTCAGTCCTATTTAGCCTGAATTCCTCCTCTGCTCAGTGGCTTCCTGCTCAAGATTTCCATTAGGAGATCTAGTAGGCACTACTATGAGAAATGGCTAAGTAATTTTGAGGCCTTCAGTAGTTTTGTGACTTTTGAAAACAAAGTCCCATAGAGACAGGATACTGTATGAATTAGTATTGAGTTGGACTGACTGAAGAGAGGAAAAGTAAAGTTGTAAGAGGATGTGGTGGTTCAGTTTCCAAAGTAAAGCTGACATTTTTTTTCCATACCTGTATAAGCTGCTAGTTCAGGCTTGAAAAGCCTGAGAAACCTGTTACAGTAGAAATTTTGCTGGGCAAAGATTAAAGTATAAAGGATATGGGGATCACAAAATAAAATGACTTGTGTATGATGTGAGACTCACAAAATGAGATCATAATTATTTTCTGTGAGGGGTTATCTTATTTAGAAAAATAAGTCTCCCTAATCTGAACCTGAAACACACAAGATGTCGATAGAATTGCACACCTGGCTGAGCCCAGTGCACTCTGGGCTCTTCCAAGGCTTAGTAAATTTTCTTTAAGAAATATTGGTGTGATATTATGAAGTGATAAAAAAATCAATGAGGCAATGATTTCCCAGTCAGATGGAGTGCTTTGTTGTTAAATTATTTCTTTCACCTGGAGCTGCAAGGGCTAAAAAAAGTTGGAAAGGGTTGCTGAGTGACTTGATGGAGATTTACTTGCTATGTTATTCCAGTGAAGGCTGAAATGAATCTGCAAATGATGTTTTTGACTACAGGAGGGCACCTGCAATTATTCAGTTTGCCACTCATGGAAGACATCATTGATTAAATTCCAAAGCCTATTGACTCTACTGGTGTGGCTGAACTTTCATCTTGAGAATCTGCATTTACAGGGTGCACTTACAGCTTGTTTGGTTGGGGTTTTTTTAAAAAAAATCTGTAGAAACAGGGCATGTGCTCACTATTAAGAGAGCTTCTGCCTGAATTATTGGCTTTTTTCTTTTTTTCTGAAAAGACAAAATATGAGATGCAGTTTTAAGAACTAAAGTAAGAGATAGGTCTATTTCCCAGAGCTGGTAATGCTATGGTAAAAACTGAGCTGAAAGATAGACAAGAATGCCTCATATTTTCTTGTCATTTGTATGATTTGCTGCCAACTATGACACTCATAAAATTATGAATGTGTCATTAAAATGCTGCACTGAAAGTTTCAGAAGTGGAACCATCTGAATAGCATTGGCTTTTACATAATGAGATAAAATTAACAGTGTTAAGGGCTTTGTCATATAAACTAAATGTAAGCATGTGAAAATGAAACATGTTGACATCATCACAGAAATAAAGGAGAAACAATTTGAGTTTAATTTTAAAATTAAAAAGGAAAGTTATTTTGTTTTCAGTTATGTTATCAGTAGAAAACAGGAAAAAAAAATCCTTAAAGTCCTGCTCCCCAATAAGTAACTGCTGTGAAGGTCTAGTATGTCAACTACTTAATCTCAGAAGAAAAATGTCTTTGAGAAGGAAGAGGTCTCATTAGAAAAGCTAAAACAGACACTACCACCACAAATTAATCTATATCAATGGACACCCCAGCATACTTACAGATACCATAAGACAGCGACAAAGTCTGGATGACCACAGACACTTCAAATGGCCTATGGAATCTGCAGTTCTGTTTTGGAGAGTGAGTAATTTAGAAAGTTCATAGTGATGTATTCCTGAGATTGATGGGAGAAGACTGAAAGCTTGAGGGAGGAAACTGAATCTTTGTGTATCATATGTGGTATGAGTCCTCTTCCAACTGTTATTAGATATTTTAAGGGAGAAGAGTGCCATTCTAATGTTTTTTTTGTGTAGAAAGAAGTTCAAGTACTGACTCTGGCAGTACTTTCTGAACCTGATGTTCTCTGCACCTCCTCCTGGTAGTGGAGCTTAGATTCTACTGATTCTTTAACTTGACTTGAGAAATATAGAAATCCTGTTTAAATCTCTATATTTCTTTGTGAACCTGACCTTTAGGGAACTAGATTTTGTTTTCCTTGATTTATTTTTGGCTACCATAGGGCAGTAACTGATTGCATGTTTACTGTTGCTGATCTTGTTTCAGAGTCCCCTAAGCCTTCCCTGGAGATGAGGCAGGAGATGGGCTTGGGTGATACTCAGCTTCACAAATTTGAATTCTCTTCATTGGTCTATCTCTGTGTTCTCAACGTTTATTGATATTTCCAGCTGTGTGAGCCTCAGGAATCTATAGAAGTGGAGTGATCAGTGTTAATTGAGACAGACCTGTTAATGGGAAAAAAAGAAACATTTTCTGTCTTCTGCTGCTTCTTCTATTTCTTCTGCTGCTCCAAATAGGAAATGGTGTCTTTTGGAAATGTTAAGGGTCAATGGGGAAACCCCCCTAACATAACTTTGAAAAAGTTATGTTTAAAAAACAACCAAACCTCCAAATTGTGTGATAATAGCTTTTCCTATCTTTGTGAATGGTTGTGAATCATGGCATTAGGCTAAAGACAGAAACAGATTTTCTTCACAAATCGACCTGTTTTTTGTTCTTTAAAAGTGACTGAGTTACAATATGCAAACATATGATTTTAACCCAGTGTGGGGTTAAATGTGTAACAAGATACCAGAGTTTGCTTACAGTAACACAGGTGAATTATTGTCTGTTCAGTTGGATCATCTACTAGACAATAATGGATCAGGAATTATAAGAGTTTGTCAAAATACATTTTGGTACTCATCACTTGTAAGGGAAATTTCAGCTCCTTTGTGGTATGAGTGTCGTATTATGGTCTCAAACTAGAAAGTTATCAGCTACATCTGTAAAATGGTAATTGTGAAAACTTTTCTTGCAGTTGTTTTCATATTCTTGCAATTTAGAAATCATTATTATCCTTTTCAGCAACTGAATTCTTGCTATTATAGAACTTTTTTGATGGAAGAACAGCTAAACAAGTGTTACTCGCCAATAGTGTTTTAGTGCTCTGACCCTCAAACAAAAGAATTTATTTACCTAAATAAACCCAGTTTTAAAATATATTATATTCTGTCCTATTATAAGACACAAAGGCTGACTTTCCTTTCTCAAAGCATATGGGGTAATAGCAATAGCAAGGGAAGCACTGAGGTGCTGCCAGTGAGATTGACTGGTCAGTTTTGCTGCTTGGGAGGTTTTAGGTGAGAACTTACCAACATTAAGTTAAACTTCAGTGTTTCTGAATTTCAAGAGCAACAAAAAATGAGACCATATACTCTCTTCTCCTTTGTGTTCATAAACTATACAGAAGTAAGATCCATATAACCCCTACTCTCTGAGAAACTGTGACCCCAAAATGATTTGGAAGCTTACTTTGATGGGTCATTTGGGGATGTTTGTTACAGAATAACGGTCAGTGAAACTGGAAATTTCCATCCTTCTGTAGCAATGATAATAAATCTGAGTTATGAAAAACCTCTCTAGACTATTTTAAAAATTGAAATACTAATTGTAGGTTTGCAAGTATAGCTGTGATATATAATTTTAATTCACTCATGCAGTGGTCACAAAGAGAATCAGAACAAAATTACAGGCATTTTGGGAAATAATTACATATATTTTTTAAATGTTTGTTCTGAAAGGGCTGCTAATATGATAAAAAAATGAAATCCCTCTGCTATTGAACAAGTAATATGACAGAGGTTAAAATAAATAAATCACTACCAAGATTTAGGAAAACTCTTGAGCACATGTCGAACATAGCAGCAATCTCATCAGTTATGTAATAAAATTCACAGACAGGGTAGCTTTCAAAAAGGTGTGTTGCTATTCTGAATCTTGAAATGTTTCTGTCACTTTTGTCAATGCAACTTTTTTATCTTTCAATTAGTCTTATAGAAAAAAAAATATTTCTCATTACTAAAGGTTTTTAAGCTCTGAAGTTCAAGTTGAAAATAAAGAGAAGATAATTTCTGTCTGGAAAGCCAAATTTTTTTGACTCATGTTATATTTACATAGTTTCTTAACGAGCAGTTAGTTCTGAAGGAATCCTGAGATGTGTCTTGATATTTTAGACTTTGCAATCTCTTAGGATTGCCAGAAGTACATATGTACTTGGATTCCAGATTGGCTGCCACTGAAGAGATTACACATCTCAAGTTGTGTATGTTTAAGTGGGTAAACTGGTTTAACTCTGCATCAGAGGATCTGTGCGTACAGTTAAGAAACTTAGAAGCTGATCTCATGGTGAAAAAGGTTCTTCCTGCTTTCTGAAAAAAATTGCAAGAAGCCAATAAAGAACTAGGATGTGCTTCTTTAAGAAGAAAATGTAATTTTTTATTTATCCAGATGATATATATTTGTTTTCTGCATTTTAGTCTTTAGATTGTTCACCCTTTTATCCCAGAAAATATAGAAATGAGATACTTCTACGTGAAATATTAAAGCATATGAAATATATTAAAGCATAGAATTAGACTTTTTCTGTCTAAATAAGAAGAACCAAAGTATCCTGTGTACGTATTAAGAAATAGTATTTATGGCACAGCATGTGAGGGCACCCAAAGAGCTTTGGTTTGCAATGATAAGTGGGTTTACAGGGCAAAGGGCAATGGAATGCTAAAGATTAAAGTAAAGATTAAATCACAAGAGAAGAGAAATATGATTTCAAACAAATCCAACCAGATACTCTAAAGATTTAACCAATTTTTAACAGAGGATGGTGTCATAAGGAAGGAAGAAAAATGCTCTTCTATGGTCCTTGTATTTAACTCTTTCACTAACATCTGGGTTTAGTAAGTACTAGAAAATATTTCTGAGATTACTTTTTCAGTGATAAGCAATCAGGGCAAGGTTACAAACAACATTGTAAGCTTTGATATTGTACTGAAATAGTTGAAGGGCAGAAGTCTTCAAGTACTGGGGAGGAGAATATCAGTCCTTTGTGGCAAGTTGCTTTAGCAAGAAAGTTTCATAACTTAATAAATGCTGAAGTTTGAAGATCAAGTGTGATCTCCAAACATGAGCATAAGCAGTGTTTAGCTATTTTAACTTTTGGATGGGGTTTTTGTTTGTTTTGTGTTGTGTGTTTGCTTGTTTAGTTTAATTTTGTTTTGTTGGTTTGTTGTTTTTTTTTTTCCACAGTGCAACACCTGAGGTATTTTTATTTCTGCCTTGGGCTGGATCTAGACATTTGCAGCAAAACATTTTACTCCTGGTATTGATTTCTCTGTACACTGTAACCCCCTCTGCCCGTGACTGCCTTCTGAACTACCCAGTTCTGCTTATGTGTTCCAGGGATCCAAAGTCTTGCTCCAACACATCCCAGATACATAACCGGGCCTCAGACTTCTGATAAAATTGTGAATTTATGAGAAAAAGCTCTGAGAGAGCCTGTAAGAAAAATAATAAGTAAAAAGGATAAAATTAAAGACAGAGTCAGAGTTGTAGAGACAAGGACTGTTAATACGTCAAAGAATCTGGGAGGAGAAGAGTTAATGTGGAAAAGTATTAAGAAAATAAACTTAAAAAATGGAGAAGATGGTTGGAGGTCAGCAGATATAGCTGTGAGCCAATCAGGTCCTTGCTGCCAGCAGAGGTGATGGAGGGGTGGTATCTTGGTCACAGAGGGTATCTGCTCCAGGGAGCTCCAGAGACTGACCCCTCTCCTCTGAGCCTGGGTCTGCCTGGCTGGCAAAAATTCTTTGATTCTTTTATCAGGGTAGTGAGTAGCCCAGCAAGTCTTAAACTTGCTGTCTTGCATGTGCAATCATGAATATATAATAGCTTTATAATTTTGAGCTGTCTATGTACTGCTGGTACAGTCTCTTTGCACATGCCAGAATGAACTGACACAGAAGAGGGTTGGCGACACGCTCTTTAACCCACCCAATCCACCAAGGCAACTCCAGCAAGGGTTCTAGGTAATTAAAGAGAAAATAAACCCCTAAAAAAACCTCAAAACCTGAACAAAACAAAAAATCTAAACCCCTTTGTCAGCACATTGTATCACGTGCTTCCTTATCTTTCCTTCCTTGGTAATGTACAGGTAGGACAACCTAAAATGTAAAAACGTGAATCAAGACTGAAATCTGATTGCATTCTCATTTCTTATTCACTTACCTGTCAATTATGTTAAGGATACAGTTTCAAGGATGAAGCATGCCATTACTGATTATTCTCAAAGTATTTTATGTTGTCTACAATTTCTTTTGCTATTGTTTCAAGACCAATTCCAGATGGGATAAAATGAATTGGTATTTCCCAAAAAATGTGCATGAAGTTTGTGGGAGATGTATTTTGTTATTTCAAACTGTATTTCTTTTATAGTTTCTCAGTTCAAATTATTTGTTTTAACATCTGTTAATCCAACCTGATTTTTATTCTGACCTTCAATATGAAGTCTTAAATCCATGGTTTCAGCAGATCCTCAGGAGATTAATTGTTTTCCTGTTTGGTTTATTTCCTTTCTCTCATTTCATTTTGTTTTGCATTTTGATTTCAGGGTTTTTTTGGCTGAAAATTCACCTTAGTTAAGAAAATACTTATAAAATATGTATCACTGGACATCACATTTTCTGCTTTGAAATTTATATGCCTAGTATATGCCTAGTGAGTTCAATCCGCCCTCATGTTTTTTGGATAATAGATTCTTTCATGTCCTTTTTAACCTAGCTCCTTTTCCTTTGTTTCTTTCTGTCTCTAATGAATGTCCTCATTGAAATGAAACCTTATGCAGTAATAAACCTTTTCAAGACATCACTGCTAAAATGTGTATGACATTTTAAATTATTAAATTTATCGAGAAGAATAATCCAGTCAAAAGAGGGAGATAATTACATTTCCTTAAAGACCAATGTCAATTTATATGGAAACCAATGTTTTATTTACAGCATGGTAAAAATACTCGGTGAGCAGCAAAAGTGAATGCTCTGGGCCTCATTGTTATTTTAAAAGGCTTAAATTATTTTACCCTATTAATTTTACTGCTATGAAGAATGGTATTATTTGAAATGGGCAGATGGTCAGACTTGTTCTAAGGGAGTAAAGGAGAAATATTTTGTTTGGTGTATAAATTCAAAATTTTCGTTAAAGTATCACTGCGTGGTGCAGCTCAGAAAAAGAAAAATTCAGGTAGAAACTAGGCAACTACACATGGTATCTCCTTTTTTAGAACTGGAAACAAAAGCAGAGTAGAATGAACAAAATATGGAAATATCACTGGGCATTCAGGGAAAATACAAAAGCTTCAGGAGGAGAAGTTTTTGTGTTTTGTTTTGGTTTTGAATTAGAAGTAGAATTTTTGAGTTCCTTTAACAGTTTTGTAACAGAATCATGATGAAACAGTAACACTGTTTGCCATAAAAGAATATGAAAGTCTTATCAGAATGGGACTAAGAAGACCAAGGTGAGGAAAGAAAAACTTATGATAAAGATTTTGAATAGATGTGATCATAAAACTAGTGGCAAGTGATTGTGGCAGAGCTGCAGATGGAGAGAAAGGTACTGAACAAATGTGATAAATGCTGCAGGGCACTGGTATTCTTTCTAAGTCCTTTGTCAAAGCTTCTTCGACTTCTGTAATTTTAGGCTAGTGCTGTGTTCATTGCAGGAGTAGGGCACATTTAAAGCAGAATTTATTCTTGTGTTATTAGAATTAACTCAGTGACTGAATACAAATCTGTTGTACTCTGGAGCCAAAAAATGCAACTTGTTGAAGGGGTTTCAGTTGAATATATAAAACTAAATAGAACAATAGGCAAAGAGAAATACCATGTGCAAAGATGAAGGGCTTTTCCTTGAGTTAAAAGTTGTGGTAGGAATCCAATGAAGGGGAAATATATTGAGTGAAGACAATAAGTAAGCAAACTGATAGACCTAAGGATAAACAACAAAAAACACCCAAAAAAACTCCTGCTGGGAGGGTTGGACTTTCATGTAGCCCTACCTAGTTTTACACTTAAGACAGAAGCCAAGCTTTGTTTATGTACAGTGCAGAAATTTTAAAGGTGAGGTTTTCAGTAAAGGGTCTGACAAGTTAATGTTTAAGGCCTGTTTTTCAGTAAGAAATCATTGATCCTGTTTCACTTTTGTGACTTATTTTTAATAAAGCAGTACTGCCAGAAGCAATATATATCTCTAAGCTTTCTGCTTCATATTTCAGAACATGAGCATTTAGAAGTCTTTGGGCAGACTCAGGTCCATATATTTTTTTCCTGCTTTCTTGCTTGCATCTTCCACATAACATTCGTCTGGGAAGCTTCAAAGAGAGTCCTGAGCACAGTATGCCTATAAGGAATAGGAAAATGCTTAGTAGATAATTGAGTCCTCATGCTAGAACTGATAAACAACTTAAAATGAAATGAATCTAAGAACTTAATATAAAGATTTATGGCTGTTTGTTTGCAGCTACCAACTCTTCATTTGTCTGTGGAGCATAACAGTGCACAGCTTAAAATGGTCTCAGATGGATCTGATAGTTTGGTAGACAAATTGGAGCAACAGAAACCTTTGTGCTGCTCTGATTTAGGAGGACTAAGAAAAAAGGACTTCAGACAATTATGTTCTTTATTATTCTACTTTCAACTTCTATTGGTCTCTATTTTATTCAATTGAGCAAGTGTCAGCTAAGCATTCTGTCAATGGGCTTACAGCAGTGATTCATACAGTTTCCTTCACCAAAAGAAATTAAGTCATTTTAAAAGATGAAGCAGTTTAAATGATTTTCCCAGTAGCTGATGTATGTGTGTGCGTGTTGGTGTGTTTATGCGTATATCTGTCTGCTTAGGGTAGTGTGATAGAGGGCCTCCTAGGTAATTAACTTGCTGCAGAATTCCTTTCAGTATGCAAGCAGGCGATGGGAGATTCCCTCGAACATTTCCGAGAGGGTTTTACAAGGCAAAATTAAGTGTATGTGAGAAGTGGAGATTCTCAATGTTAATTTAAGGAAAACATAGAGAGAGACTTCCTAGTTGAAATGACCATGGATTTATTAGCTTAGATACACAGAGGAAGATGATACAGACACAGGTGTTAAGGTTGTAGTTTTATTTTGACAATATGATTGACATAAATTTAATTGAGCATACTACATTAATTGTATTTAGTACATGGATATAAGGTGATCGCCCAAGATGATGAAGATATTGAAAAAAATCCTTTGGGGCAGGAGGGTGAGGGTGTGTGGCATGGAAGGGAAACATGAAGAGAGGAAGAAGGAGATGCATGCAGCTGAATTTGAAGTGTTCTTCCCCTCCTTTCCAAGGTCATGGTCTGGCAATCTGGGTTCTGTAATGTGTTTTCTTAGTCATGTGTCAAAAACTTTCTGAGTCTGCTAATTGTAGACGCTAAGAACTAAAGCTCACCTGCTAGGTGATGTAGCAGAGGAACACCTGCTCCGGGCAGCTTCTTTGTTTTGCTGATACCATGGAGGGGTATATGATTAGTCCTTGTCCATCAGGAAAGAATAGTCTCACTGGTCTCTTCTGTATTACAGGACCATGTGCTTGTAACACAGATGTCTCTGCCTCTGTTAGGGCCTGCTAAGGCTGAACAAAGGACCTGCTATTTACTTTTTGGCAATTGGCTAACTCAGATGAGTTCAGATTTATGTGTTCCTTTGCACCTAGCATGCAATCATCTTTCTTTTTCGGGCTCTTGTGCGGGTGGCCAGTAGTGCGTCATCTTCCTGCTTGGCCAAATCTTTCACTAGTGGGAAATCTTTTGAGAGTAAAAGTTTCCAGGCAGAATCTGAGCAGGGCCCTGATACTGTTATTTTTACATGTTGCTATTTGAGACCAGGCACCTAATTGCTGAAAGCATCATGGGAAGTACCATAGCCATTGAGTGATCATTAACAGCAGAGTTTGGACTGAATTCAGTGTTTCCTAGCTGGCCATAATCAAGAAGTGGAATTATTAGAGTAACTTACATAAGCAAAAATATCAGTTTGTGTCTGCTTTTTGTGTATATGTAAAATAGTTGCCTTAATACATTGGCTGTAGCTCGAAACACAACCGTTATTTTTAACTACATAGTAGCTGAGCCTGTATTTCATTTTAAAAGCTTAAAAAAGCTTCAGTAGCCCTGTACTCATGATCAACAACAGATTTTTACTGGAATATTTAACTGCATCGCCTGTGCCAGTATTGGAATTTCTTGAGTTTGTAGTATAGCATAATATGATTTGACACTGCTAGATTTGTAGAAATTTTAAATACATAAATACATGTGCATGAAAAGCTGCTCAAGTGATTTTCTATTCACTACAATGTGTTTTGGGTGATCAATCATTAATAATAGT
This sequence comes from Manacus candei, assembly GCF_025592945.1. Taxonomy (NCBI): domain Eukaryota; kingdom Metazoa; phylum Chordata; class Aves; order Passeriformes; family Pipridae; genus Manacus; species Manacus candei. The sequence continues at coordinate 36,576,451 of NW_026138076.1, read as the reverse complement.
AATAATAACAACTCAAGAGGTTATGCTGTTCTTGAATTTTTTGGATTGCAATAGCATCTGTGGGATTTTATCACACACTTCTGAAATGGGTATCAAAACTGCTGTTAACTTCGGAGCCTATGCTGTTAGTATTTACACCATGCTTGCTACTTCTGGGCATCACAGATAGTACCTGCACTGGGCCTGGAAGGATCCTCTTTGACTTCCTTTGGGTTTGGACAATGTCCCATCTTTGAAACTGTTGGTTTCAAACTGTTCCAATCGCTGGAGGTCACAAAAAGGAGAAGGTTCATTCAGGTAAGTACAAGATGGATTTGAACTCTAGGCTCATGAATTTGAATTGCTTTTTAACAAAAGCTGTGTGCATGTGTGGTGAACTTGACAGCTGGGCCAGATGTGGACGACCACCAGTTCTCCATCTATATAGCTATCACTTCTATTTAGAGTGCCTTCTAGTAGGTCAGTAAATCTTTGGCAGTAAATAATCTGTACTTGTTTATACATCCCTGAGATTTCATATTCTCTGGTACATGCTCTTCCACCCTCAGTGTTTTAAAGATACAGAGGCTTTGTGTGACTCAGAATACAGTGCTGCAGAGCCCAGACTGTATTTCAGTATATGCTGTAGTCCCAAGAGAGATAGATAAAGGTGTTGGATGAAAAATCTGGCAAAATAAAGTTGAAGGGAAAGGAATTGGTTATAATGAGTATGGGAGGAAGAAAATCATATAAACTATGAATTGTGTAAAGTTAATTGAGATTAAGTACTTGCAGCTGTTCTCACGCATACACCTTCTTTCTTGTATGAGAAGACATTCAATTTCCAATATATGGGATGTGAAAATTCATGGCAGGTGTGTTTTTCATACAGCAGGATAATATGATTTATTGAGCTATTTGCAAAGGATGGGATGAAATAATAATAGGAAACAATTGACAGTTAATTTTCAGCTCAAAGTCAGCCTCAGTTTTGATGTAATTTTCTGATTTGCATACATGGGAATTTGGAAACTCCTCCACTTTCCTGGGTATTAAAAGCAGCATTACAGTTGGGTCTTTTGTATCTTTCTTCTTGCTGTAAGATGAAATTTGACTACTTTCACTACTTTCACATGCGTAAGTTGGAACAGCTTGTTGTGCAAGTATTTTACTTCCCATCAGAATATGATCAAAGTCCTTGAAACTGATCCCCCTCAGTGAAGTGTCAGCTAGGCTGTTTGGTCACTATTGTGTTTGCAGGCAGCTACTTGTAATGTGGCTGTGTAATAAGGGTTCTTTCCCTCAATAAGTTGGGGGATGTGGTCCAAAGTTAACCAACTGGGGAATAAGCCAGGCTAACCAGAGCACTGACAAATGTTCCTTAGCTGCTTCCCAGGTTGAGAACCAGAAGACCAAACACCCCAAGTTTATGTGTACCAATGCACACAGCCTGGGGAACAGAAAGCAGCTTCATATCCGGTCTGAAAGTTATGATATCGTAGGGATAAATAAAACATAGGGGGACAACTGACATGACTGGAGGATCATAGTGGATGGCTATAAGCTGTTTTGCAAAAGCAGGCAGGGAAAAAGAGTCATTGTGCTCTTTCTTAAGGAGAATCTTCAGTGTATGGAAGTGAACTATGCTAATTCTGGCACTACAGAATGCCTCTGGGTCAGGATCAGAGGGGTTGTCTCATAGGGGAATCTTACAGTAGACATCTGCTACTGACTTTCAAACCAAGATGATAAAGACAGCAAAGCAATATTTATGTCACTTAAACCAGCTTTGGATCAACATAATCTGGTTCTTATGGGTGACTTCACCTACACAGACATTTGTTTGAAGAATGGTGCAGCAGCTCACATAATCATCCATCAAGTTTCTGGAATGCATAAAGGACGGCTTGCTCACACAAATGTTAGATGTGCCAACCAGGAATGAGGCACTGCTGGACTCATTACTCATAAACCAAGAAAACCTGCTTAGTAATATTTCATTTAATTATAGACTTGGCTGCAGTGATCACAATACTGTGGAGTTTAGGATCCTGCTGAGCACTCTGAAGGCTAGTGCTAAGACAAAGGTTTTAGGTTTTTAGAAGAGGAAACTCAGCTTGCTCAGAACTCAGTTGGGAGGGATTCCATGGGAAGCTTCCATGGAGATAAATGGACTAGTGAGCGCTGGGAGTTTTTCAAGAACACTCCCCTAGAAGCACAAAAACATTTCATCCCCTTTAAAGGTAAGGGAAGTAGGAGGAGAAAGAGACTTCCTTGGCTTAACTGTGACCTTCTGACTCTGCTCAAAACAAAGAGAAGTGTTCCAGAGATGGAAAAGCAGAAAAATACCTGTTGAGAACTACAAGGGCATTACCAAGGCATGCAGAGATGCAGTTAGAAAAGCAAAAGCTCAGTTCAAATTGGCTAGAGATATCAAAAACCACGATAAAGGGTTCTTCAGTTATGTAAACAAAAGCAAAAAAAAGAAAGGAAATATTGGCCTGGTGTTAAACAGGAGAGGTGAATTAGTCATCAACAACACTGAAGAGGCAAAGGTTTTCAACACTTTCTTCACCTGTGGCTTTGCCAGCACTGTTGGGCCCCAGGCCTTGGGAACAAAAACCCAAGCTTATGCAAACATCGACCCACTGTCAGTGAAGGAAGAGTTCATATGTGACCTATTACAGGGGCTTCACCCCTATAGGCCCATTAATGGGCCCTGACATTGTCTTCTTGAGGATGTTAAGAAAGCTGTCTGACAGCATTGTGAGGCTATGATTCTATGTAACATCTGTATTTACTGCAGTTGTGAAGTAACATTTCCCCCCCACTTTTCTTTTTTTTTTTTTTTAATTTAGGGGAATGGCTATCATTAAGTTGTTCTAACATGACTTACCTCTATTGGGAAACACAGTTTCACTTCAGGATTTGCTTTATGAGGAACACTAAAATGAGTAGTGGTTTGGAAATCTAAGCCTGGAAAGAGTCAGAGGTTGTGAATGGATCCTGTTGCAGTGCACACGCTGCTGCAAAGAGGGAATGTCACAGAGCTAATATTAGTTTAATTGAAAATAGGCTGAGGAGGTATTGTAATATTGAGTATGATTAAGTAAAACCATATACAAAAAAAATCCTACAAGTAAAAACAACAGCACAAAAACCTCCAAGACCCTCAAACCCTAATGCCTTAGGTTGTCTGTTTAGGGATAGTTTAATTGTGTGACACCAATGTAGCACTGCAACTCCATATCAGGACTGTACAGGTAGGTGCTACTGAACTTGATAGGAGAGTAGCAAATCTATCACAGGAGGCCTCTGTCACCTCTACATCAGTACAGTGCAGAGAAAACTAAACATCTGGACTTAGTCCTACCAGGTAATTTTAGCCTTTATCTCACCTCTGGAAGAGCAGCTCTCTCCTCCCTGGGCATTTGGCCTCATTCTGAACATTTTGCATTGCTCCATCTAATTCCCTATCAGTTCTTAGAAAAAGCTCCTCTCTGCTTTTTCTTGTTTCTTGTCTTTTCTTGACATTGCTTAGATCCTGAAGTATTTCTGAAGATCCATTTCCTGTTCAACTGAGAATTTTTGAAGTAAGCATATGTATATTTAGAATTTACTGATGCTTCTTTGAAGAACTGTTCTCACAGTCTTTGAAAAACTCTAATGAGTTTCCTTAGTTTGATTTAGAGACATAAAACAGCTCAGTGTTATTGTAAAGACTCCAGGTATGTTTCATAATACGTCTTTTGGAAATGTTTGATGCTGCAAAAGAAAAAATAGAAAATCTGGGTTGGTTGGTTTTTTGTTTGTTTGTTTGGTTTTTTTTGTTACCAAACTGGCAGAAAAAGAACAAATTGAGAACAAAAACTGAAGCTACACTCAACCATTTGGTTTGATAAATATTGTTTAAAGATGTCTGACACCAACCAGAGGCACTGCAGATAATAGTCTTGATATAGGAAATAGTTCTTGATTTAACATGAGAATGACTCTGCACTTTATTAAAAATGGGATCTATTGCTCAGTTAATGCAATGAATTAAATAAAATCACTTCCGGAAATTACCTCAGGGAGAGGGAATCTAGTCTCTAGTACTTTTTTTTTTTCCTTCTTAGACATAAGTGGAGGTCTTGGAATTGAGCACAAAGGCATGGACACAGTAAAGAAAACCTGTCTTTCATCAAGAGTTCTTAGATGTTAGGAAATCTGTGGTGTGTTGTCTTTACTTTCTTGTTCCACTGTGCATTAGATCTCTAGATAGAGTAAAAGTCCTTCGCACTGCCAGTGGCAACAAGGGCAACATGCCAGAACTGGGTACTGTGGTACAAATCAAAAAGCATTCTATTGATACCTGTGTTTTTCTTGAAAAAGCAGCCAAAGGGATGTACTTCTCTGATAATGCCTTTGAGAACTTGGCATTGTTTAGTAAAGTGCTTGGCTTGTTGTTGGAACGTGACTAGATGTACTTTGGAAGTAAACTAAGAACTTGATGAGAAAATAAAACTGATTGAATTGCTGTTCAGTTCCTCCCTAGGTGGTTAAGTTGCAAAATGCGGTACCCAATGCGTTTAGAGTAAGAGTGTTTGTGCTTTCAGTATAGCCTTGGTTCGTCTCCTGTTTTCAACTACCTCTCCTCCATCTTCATCCGAAACTGTATTAGCAGAAAATATTGTCTCTACTTAAAGAAATACTTCTGACTGACAGTGGTCATGCAAATATTCATCAGTTTATTCCAAAATTGCGTGGAATTTCTGCTAAATATCAACTATGGCTTTCAGAAGTATCATCCCTGAAATTCTCCATGGTCTGAGAATATGATGAAAACAACTCAGTTTCCATATATTCATCCCTGTGATATTTTTTTTTTTTTTAAATAGAAGTGTGGTAGCTTTTCCTGGTTTGTGATGGCATTTGGAAAAATTTTGGGGTTTTTTTCCTTTTCTCTCTAGCTGGAGAAGGATGACTACAGCCAAACAAATTGGAGGTAAATTTGTAGTTCCACTAGTTAACCTGTGGTTGTGCTCATTGTAGACATTCTTAGTTGTTTACTTCATTGTAGAGATGCTTTCCAATTCCAGTAAGAATCCTTAGAAGAAAAAAGCAGTTCTAAGGAAATAGTCTGATACATACTAATGTCTTTACCTATTTATATACAAAGTTATCCCATGTAGAAAAGCCCCAAAAGTATCACCTACATTATATATTCATGGGGTTTTTACCTAAGGAGTAATACATGAGAACCAAATAACTTAAAATTTATGTTGTCAGTGATTTGTCCAGTTCTTACTGTTTTATGCATTAGTTGTGTTTGTTTGTTAGATTGCTAAACTTCAGGGAAGTACAGGATATGTTGATGCCATCTCTTTAGTATTGAATTTCTACCTTCAGAGGTAATACATGGGAGAACTAAAAGCCATTTCAGAATATAAGAAAATATACATTTTTAAGTATCTCTTCCTCCAGGTGGATTTGGAGGCATTTGCCCTCATTACTTTCATTACTAAGTTTACAGGAGACTTCTCCACTTCGCTCTCCTCCCAGAAGTGCTCAACAACTTCAGCTTAGAGGTGACGGATGATTAGTACATTTATGTATTGAACTATTCCAGATAACTGGAAGAGTTATCTGATAATGCAAGGATCTCTGACCCTTTACAGTTTTTCTGCACTGAAAAAGCATTCACCAGGAATTTGAGATCAGTCTCATAGTGCCTAAATAAGATCTGTAACTCTACATGGTTACACCTATGCTTGTATGCATTCTCAGTCCTATTTATGAGCAACAGTGATTGCTTTAAGATAAGGAAAATGTTTTGTGCTCTTTGTAGAAAAGACACTAAATGTGTGTGTTCTCAGTTAAGCATGCATTTGCTAGTTCTGGCTGTTAACTCAGGTGCATAACATCTGGTAAAATAGATGCATAAGATCTGGAAAACTGCTGTTTATTCAGTATCTGTGTCCAATCATTAGTTATGTACCTGAGAAAATGTCTCCCTTACAGCTTTGTTGCATAGATTTCCCATGATCATCCTCAGAACACATACCAAAGTGGAGTTGCTCCTTTTCCTAAAGATCTGGAGACTCTCGGTTCTGTGTTTGTGACAGTAAAACTATCTCTCATTTGGTAACAGGGACATTTAGGAATTGTCAATTTTGTTTTCTCTCTTAAAATTCTTGAGCTGAGTAATAGTGGAGGAAAAGAAAAGCCATGCAAAAAAACCCCAAAACTAAAGCCATTAAATGGTAAACAAGACAGAGTTGCAATAGAACAACTAAAACTGCTTAACTTACCTTAACCAAATGCCATGGGAAGTAACTGCTAGTTATTCTGAAGGGGTTTGTCTTGAGGGTTTGTTCATCTGGAGAGATATGTTCCAGGAAAAAAAGAAACTCAAAATTCAGAAAGCTGCACAAGCATCTATGAATTTGCATTTGCATGTAGCTAACTTGGAAGCAAGAACAAAGGTACATGCAAGTAAATTTTGTGTTTTATAGTGAGGGAGTTGCTGAGGGAAAAGATCCGGTTAGGCATCAACTAACACCTGATAGATATTGCAAACCTAGGTACATTATTAATTATTATTAATTGCTTATGTTTTATCAATGTAGTTGTTACTGAGTGCTTTGAGAAGGGTGGTGCTGAGGCAGTTCTGAAGAAGAGCGAGGAGTGATAGAAAGTGGAGAAGGTGAAGGATAAGAGAGATGGAGATCTGAGGGGAGAGTAGCATCTGGCCAAAGTAGGAGCAGAAGCACGGAGCCCTGAAGGGAAGGGAATACCTGGCCCTGTAGGATTCATTATGGAGCAGAGGTAGTGGTATGGAGAAACACAGGATGACGTTGACAGAAAGGTGGGAACCTGGGAGCTGCAGAGATGAATTTGAGATGTTAGTCTTATAATCATTTAGGCTGGAAAAGACCCCTTAGATCATTGACAATTAACCCAGCACTGCCAAACCCACCGCTAAACTATGTGCCACATCTACACGTCTTTTACATACCTCCAGGGATGGTGACTCGACCACTTCTCTGGGCAGCCTGTTCCAATGCTTGATAACCCTTTCCAGTGAAGAAATTTTTCCTGATATCCAACTAAGCCTTCTCTGGGGCAACTTGAGGCCATTTCCTGTCATCCTATTGCTTGTTACATGGGAGAAGAGACCAACCCCACCTCACTACAATCTCTGTTCAGGTAGTTGCAAAAAGCAATAACGTCTACCCTCAGCTTCTCTAACCATAAGTATTTAAAATGTGTCTAAACCGTCTTCTAGAAGATATTTTACTCTCTGTTTTAGTGTTGTTATTATTACTGAACTTCTGAAGCGCGACAGGGGGAGGAGGGAGAAGTGGCAAGGAAAATCAGGCCATTTATATCCAGAGCATGTCTGGCATGCTGACCTCGGGGTACCATGCAGTAGGACACTGCATAAAGGGGAAAACTGTCTTTTTGCTTCCACAAAGAAAATTTCCGGGGAAGGAGGAAGGTATTATCTTCACAGCATTACTTGCCCTTCACAGAGAGGTCAAAACCTGCTTTGTTGGTATAGTGTCTGGATAGGGCTCTAAGCAGCCTTGATCTCAGCAGGGGGAGGCACATCAGTGTTTTCTTCATATTACGGTTGAAGCAGCTTGCCCTGAATTATTCCACCCTGATGATGTGTATCTCCAGGCTTGCAGCATTCCTGCTTCTGTACACTTACTATGCATGCCTAAGCTAGCAGCTCTCCAATGAAGATAGTCTTTATCTGTCAAATGTGGTCGTGACCCATAGGGTCAGTCTTTTGGTTCATGCTAGCATCCAAAAGGTAGGAATTCTCTGCTTGTGTTGTCTGATGGTTTGCTTGGAAAAATTCAGAAGTGTGGAACTGTCTTCGAGTGCTCCCAAGGGTGATAGACTCATTATTTCAGGTGTATGGAGCTCCTTTCCTGACTATTTGCAATGAATTATTTTGGATACAATTCTTGGCTTTTAGAAGCTGTGGCCAGCTTGACACCAAACCATAGGCCAGCCTTTTCTCCTGGCATTGATATGACTGAAGTTTGTAGGACCTGAGCGTGGCCACACGTGCCAGGCTTCATGAAACTGCATGTTATTTCTCTCCATACCGAGTTACCATGTTACAGACTTCCAGCAAGGTGATGTGACTCCTCAGATGCTTTGATTCATGCTGTTACTCTTGGACAAAGAATTAATGAAATGTCAAAAAGGGGAAGTGATAATCATTAACTGTACAGTGATAGTCTGAGAAATGTAGCATCTGTGGAACTGACTATCTCTTTTCAACTGTGACCCTTTAATTCGTGAACCAGTTTGTAAGTTGGTATTTTGGATCCTGAAGCATTTGCAGATATTTTGAAAGAGCTTTTATGAAAAGGGTAAAACATCTCTGCCCTGTCTGTCTTAGACAAGTGAACTTTTATCACATTGAAGGCCAACACCTGCCCGTCCCAAGTACTGTACTAGTTCGTTGACTTTGACCTTCTAAACAGAAAGTGCTGTGGTCAGATCTCTTGGTTAGTGTCCAGGTACAAAAGTTGAAAAATATTGTATCGGAAATCACTTATGACATTTCTTTTCTTGGTTTAACTGCCAGTGGATTAATTTCCCTACCTTGCTGTTCTGGAATAGATGGGAACCATCCTAATCAAAACTTTTATCAGGTTAGAATCAATAATCTTCCTGTCCAAGAACAGCAGCAATGTTCTCCTTTCTGCAGACTCATTGAACAGAAGGGAATTTTTGTCCTTCTCATGTTGATAAAAAAGAGAGGTGGGGGAAACCCAGATGTTCTGCAGTAGCTACAGAAACTGGACACCAATTATATTTCTCCAAGCAATCAGCAGGGAATCAATTTATCCTTCTTAAATGGAGGCCCATATGCTCATTGATAGTAGCCATACTGTACAGTCTGCTGGTTTTCACACTTTGTATTGGGGAGTAAAGAAGGCTGAATAAATGTATTTTGCAATATTAAACCTTTTATTGTAGGAGCAGGAGAGCATTTGTTATCGCTAAAGCTTGTCAGGGTTTACTGCAACAAACTGAAACATTGAGGTAGAATGATCTGTGACCTAACAATTGTATAGATTTCTTATCAGCCAATACAGATGCTTTTTGCAGGTTTAGGGGCAGCACATACTTAGATATTGTTGTGTTAGCATCCTGCTGAGTCACATAGAGGCATTATTTCCTTCCTTGTTGGTAAATAGTTTGCCAGGCAATGATGGTTTGAAATATTATGAGAAAGCTGAAGGACAAGGCTTAGATAAATACATATCCTGGAAATAGCATATATTCTTTAAATATTTTTCAGTAACGTGAAGAATTTCTTTACTGTGTGGATTGGTGTACTTGTAAGAAAATGTACTTTGTCTTGTAAAATGAGGTGTGTTATTCAGAGATACTGGGTTAGTTTGAGAAAGTAAGTATTCTTGAAAACTAAGGATATATGGATTTTGAGGAAAAGAGGGACTGTTTCAGAAAATACTCCAAGATGAAGAGGAACATGTGGTGGACTTGTGTCTAAATGCTGCTGAGAATTGCCTCTCATCAAAGCTGTTCTCAGGTGAGGATTGCATAATGCTGAATAATGGGAAAATTTAAAATATGTTTTTGCAAAACTGAAGTTTGTTGGAAGGGCAGAAAATATCATGATGTTTATTTGCTTGTTAGAGTATCTGTCATAGCAAATGTAACTGTTACTTGCCTGTGTTTGTGGAAGCATGAAGAGAATTTTGCAATATGTTTCAATCAATTATGTTTCTATTCCATATGTCAATAACATCTGTATGCTCATAATATATGCTAATTCAGGTGTCTGAGGACAAATCTGGTCTTTGTAGTTATAAACATCTTGGAATTTATTAACTGACATGACTGTCATAAAGCACTATTTGACTGGAATTTATTAAACCATTAACAAATGTTTAATAACTCAGAGGGGACTGTCAAAGGTGAATGCTATTATCTAACCATGTCTAGACTACTTGTCAGGCTAGCAGAGCAATTGGCAAGTCTGCTATTTTTAGTTAGGATTAAAATAAGTGACTTGAACTAGAAAGTGAAGTTTGTGATATCTAAAAATATCAGGTAATCAGCATATGTTTTATCTTTGAATATGATCTCTTTTTGTCATCCTTAGAATTTATTGGAATTGAGAGAGTTTAATACTCGCTCATCCTCACTTTAATAAAACATACTATGAGAATGATAGTGTATTACCACTTTACCACTATGCCTTACTGAATATTTTAACTATTTGTATGTATTTAATGTTAGTTCTTTGAACCTCTTCCTGATTTCCTTTTCTGAGTGACTGTGGTCAAGTGAGAAACTTTGCTAAACTCATTATGAGTGTCTCCTTTGATCCCAGTGACCTTTGGATCATGTTGTAAGCATTTCATGTTTTCCTGTAATTACTCTCTTCTTTTTGGACTTAGTGACATACTTGGGATGTATCCCGAGGTGCTCTGGCAACTGAAATGTTTTGCTTCTGTAAAATGTCTCTTTGCTGGAGATGTCCTTGGGGTCTTATTCTTGGCTTTGAGAAAGTCTTTAAACATCACATATCTCCAACAGACATGAGTTACTAAGGTAGTTGATCTCAGTAAGGTTTTGGTATAAACACCTGCTGTCTATATGAAAATGATTTTTTTTCATTACATTGACAAAAAATAAATTATTAAAAATTGCTGATAATTTCTTACACTGAAGTAAATCAGTGTTCAAAATTCAATTACAAAAAAAAAGAAAGTTTTATGTCCACAAATACTTTATTTGGGCAAACAGAAGTATTACTTCTAATTAGTGTTCACATAAGGTTTACTACTTAGACTATCAGGAAAAGGTGAGATTGAACACCTGTCTATACCTAGCAAGGCATTTCTTTTACTGAAATTCTCTGTTATTGAGCACACAACCTACAGTAGAGAGATTATGGTCCACTGCATATTTTTCTATCAGAAAGTATGTTTCTCTCACAGTTCAACCCAATTGAATTCCACTCTTTTATAGGAGTTCAGGACTGCAGGATGGGGTTGTTAAAATCGTTTTTGGTTTAGACCTATATTTTGTCTATAGATCTGTACATTGATTTTCCACTGATGTTTTTGTGTCCACTGACAACAGCAGAAATCTCTACACTGTTCTGCAGATTCAAGTGGATTAGAATGTGGTTACCTAAGAGGTTGCTTCTTTCGCGTAACCATATTTCTACACCTGTTAACAGCAAACTTGACCAAGTTACATATGGGAAATAGGAGTCAGGAATGCATCAGCTCTCTGAGGCTTCTGCCTTCCTGCTTGGTTTGTAATAACAGCATCTGCTGGTGCCTGCCCTTTTACCATCTATATATTTAACTCTTGTTGTGGCATCCAGATTTGGGATAGGCATCTGGAGTGGTTGATCTCGTTTCTAATTAAAATAAGAAGCACTACAAACTGCTAAGACAATGCTGCAGCCCATTTCTGCTTTCAGCTGCAAAGAATTTAGTGCATTTTTTTATATTGATATTTCTGAGAATGTGTCTGTCACCGTTCTGTGCATCCAAGGAGTAAGTTCCAAAACTCTGGAGGTAAAGGCAGAGTTATTAGTATGTAAATAAGAAGGTAGGATCTACCAAGTTTTGCTAGCATTTACTAAGTTCTGCTTAGCATTCTTTAATACCTTGAGGCGCATGTAAATACTGTATTATTCATCATCATTCTACACCTTCCTACTAGACCAGTGATGAATTTGTCCCCATGTGTTTGCCTGCTCTGTTTATTGAATTCAGACACTGCATTCAGATAAGAGGTGTGCTTAGGAGCTACAAAACGTAGACTTTGGCTGCTTGTTTCCAGCCAGGGCATCTGTGTGATTGTCTCTGTCCTTCTCTCTGACCCCTGGTCCAGCCCCGCTGCTCAGAACTGCAGCAGCTGTGAAACTGTCCAAAGGGGCTAGTGAAGGGTTAGATGGCTGCTGGGTAATTATGCAGATGCTACTGTCAGGAATTTAGCTCCCTGTTTGACATCTGGGAACATACAGCAAAACACCAGTCTATTTTTTTTTTTCACGATCTCTCTGCAGACCACACATTTGTAATGGTTTTAAAAGACTGCCTATAGGTGTTTTCTTGGAACATAAAAATAAACTCTCATACTCTGACCTCTGAGCCAGTATGCCCTGGTGCTGCAGTTACTTACACTATATGTTGTAGGTCAGTGACATATGGGGCATTATACTTCAGTATAATGTTTATTATAGTTATAATAGTTCTTTGGTGCTTTTTTGTTAGTCTTTTTTTTTTTTTTTTAACTTTTTTTTCCTCCAGATTAAAGTATTGTATTTATTTTCTTATTGTTGGGACAAATTAATCCAAGCCAGTAAGATAGTATTTCATATTATTAACAGAACTGGGTCTGCACCAAACCCCAGAGCATAGAAGTAGTCCATAACCAGATGGGAGTTTGCCCATCTATTTCCCTGGCACTTTCATAGCAGGGTTTTCAAACAAGTTGTCACCAGGGCTTGCGCATCAGGATGTGATTCCTTTCTTTTCTGGTACCGATGGGTGTCAAGTGTTTGCTCTTTGTTGGGTCCTACAGTTTGTGCTCTTCTCCCATTAAGATCTGGAGTCTTCTGTGCTAGGAGAAGAGGTTTTTGAGAAAAAACTCCTGCAGAGCAGCAGTGCAGTGCAGTGCAGCTCAGGCTGATGTCTCCCAAAGGTACAGTCCCTGCCATCTGGGATTTTAAATCCAGAAACGTTAGGGGTTGAATTGAGGTTCCTTAATGAAATATTTGAGAAGCTTCAGGCAAAACTAGAGTCATATAATGGACTTGAGATCAGGATAACTTTGGTGGTGTGGTGTTTTGTAACGACTACTCTATCTGGTGCTAACAGCCAACTCTAGTAGTTACCCCTTCTGCCTCAGTGCCAGTTTACTTTGGTGGCATGTGATGCTAAAGAATGAGTATTACCTGATGTCATGTGCATCCTTGTGTTGAGTTCCTTACAAATAACTTAAGCCAGCTATTGATACCCCTACAGCAAGTTACACCTCGCTTACAGTTAGACACACTGCTGTGTATTTACACTGCAAATTACAGGGTGATGGCTGAGCTCTTCAATCTGACACAAAACTGGCAAGCTTGTATAGCAGTAGTACCATAGCTATATTGGCTCCAGAACCTGCTGCAGCCTGAAATGTTGCTGAATGCAGGAGCAGAGGTATCAACATCCTGCGCTGTGCGGCAAAGCCACTGCAGGAGGGAGCCCACAGGAAAAGTTGCTCTGTGTTTATTGAGACATTTGAATGTTCACAGAAGTGGTGAATGTGTTGTTCCTCATCAAAAAGTTTCTGTTTAAAAGTAAAACAGCAATAAAATTTGGCATGTTGTCAGAACCTGATTTCATGATGGTAATATTATAATAATGTTGACTTTTAATTAAATGAAGTTGACATATTTTAAGTCTACAGATTAACCATCTGTTGCTGCATTAATGAATGTCCTTCATGGCATTGGATCAGGACCCATGTTTTGTTATGTTTTGCCTTTTTTTTTTTTTTTAATTTCCCAAGATAGCTCTCTGCCACATATATTTGTTGATTAAAGCATGAAATATTGACCAGAATCAATTTGGATTAGGCATTTACCCACTTCTGGGAAATGAACTTTATGCACAGGATTGGTACGTCTCCTAGGTTAAAATGTTTCCAAGTAAGAATTTTGGGTAGTCATCTCTACTGCTTTGCTGTGCCAAATACATTCCTTTGAACAACACCTTCTAATTCGTGGTTTGTGGAAAACCCTCTTAACAAACATCTCTTTTGCACAGAGAATTGAACTTGGAAGTTCTTGTTTGGTTGGGTTGTTTTGTTTTGGGTTTTTTTGGTTTTTTTATGAAGGTAAGATGTTTCAAATGACTGTGTTAACTTAGGCAAAATATCTTCATATGTATATTTCGTATATTGCATTTTTATCTTCAGCACCAGATGTATTCCACATAAAATAAATATTGTTTTGTAAAAATGACTCCTGCATCCAGCAGCTAAATAATATGCTTAGTTCCATAATGACAAAGAAATCAGCTGTAAAGAAGACATTATGCCATAATTTGCAGCTGCATCTTCCGGTGCTTTAGGTGTTTATACTGCTTAGTACTGATAAGAATTTTCTGGTTATGAAATGAATAAATTTTACTGTAACTTAATCTAGATAAGCATTATTTGTCCTCTATCATCCTCGTGTAGGGAGTTGTTTGGATATTGAATGTACTTCCTGACTTATTTTCAGAATGTCATTTCTTTTGTAGATTCCTGCTGTTTTCATTATCTACTGAGATCCTATTGTGAACACCAATTAAGATGTCTTCCTTTTTTTGAATGCTGGAGATCTAACATTCAGATTTTTTTTCTCTTGAGAGGGAGCTTAAAATAATGGCAGTGGTCAAAGTGGTTTTCATGGAGCATTTCACTCTTACTTGTGACTGTGGAGGTGGGGAGGGCCAAGTCTTCTGTAAACAGCAGGTGAAGTGCAAGTGACTTCTTAGGTCAGACTTCTAATGTTGTTCCCATGAATAAAGCAGACTATGTTGAGCACAACTGAAACAAACAAGTCTGGTACTTGATTTTGCAGTGTATTTTTTCCAGCTCTGTACTACAGATCTTTGAATTATCCAGAACAAATGGTTTGGTTAATGAGACTTGTGGTTCTGGGGTTTTTTTTCCTCCTAACTTAAGGAAATAAGCTGACAGAAACATGTGGATAACCTGATCCACATCATGAATTCTTTTGTTCTCAAAGGGTGTGCAGGTTCTTCTGGGATATCAGTAAGTAAGGCAAAGAGACTTGAGGCTGATTGAGTTTTATTGCATAAAGAATGGAAGTATAAAAGGTGAAAGCAATCTTGTGTCCTTTCTGATTCTAAGAGAACTAGTGGGAAATGTGAGAGTAAGCTTAAGTCCCTTATAATGCTTGGAACCTTGACTATCTCAACATTAAAAGAATCCTGTTGGTTATGCTATGTAGATCCTGTCCATCATGAGGTTTGTCAGCATTGTGGTCTTTGGATGTTTCATTGGATTTTCTTAAAAGTAAACAAACATATTCATCTTTACTGCTGCCACTTAGAGGAATGTTGCATATAGATATGCTGCTTAATCTAAAGGTAAGACAAGGTATGTAGATTGTGTTGTGCACAATCCTAGATCACACATGGACTAGGTCAGAACTATATACAGGTTCCTCCATTACAAATTCATCAGCTGAGTTTGTTCAGCAGCCACTGAAATTTCCTGAGAGCTGCCCCTATGTGTCTCCACAGGAGCAAGCTAAAGGCAAACAAGGCATATGCTCAGGTTATATAATGATTCTTCTGCTGGTATACAGGTCTCTACAAGTAAGGCCTTTGATTATACCCTCCCATTCTGCCTGGAATCACTGTCTCCTCATTACACCATTTTCTGCAGCCCCCTACTACAAATTCCTAGCTGGTTTATAAAATAGCCAGATATAGCTAAGATGCCCTGGGACACTGATTTGCATGGCATAGTGTTTGCCAATGAAAATGTCATGGTGTGGCCCAATCATTCCCTTACTGCATGAAGAAGCTGAGTGATGAGCTCCTAGGATGAGGGACAGAGAGAGGTAGAGCTCTGTGCTGGAACTCCCATGGGAGAAGCCCTGATCTCCTGATCATTTAAAATCCTTAAAAGTCAGATGCTGTCTGAGTCAAGATAGATATCTGGCAAAATAATGAGGAAGAAAAGACAATCATGTCTAGGGCTTTTAAAGTCAGCAGTGCTATTTAATATTAATTTTCCATTTTAAAAAGCAGCCTTTGAAAACATCTTCTATGTATCTACAGGGATACGGCATGGTATCTCCCATTAATTTGATTAATTAGAACATTTAATAATGTCCTACTGCAAACAGGACTCACTAGTTAGCTGCTGGATTTATCCTACCATTTGAAGAAAAAAAACCCTCTTGAGTGTATAAAAAACTATTAGAGGTTTGGGTTTTCTTAAGAAGGGGAAAAGAGCTTTGCACTTTTGTTAGTATAAACATTGTTAGAGTTTGACATACACATTTTCATGCCTAATAACTGATTGATATCATTCATCAGTATAATTTGAATCATTGTTGTCCTGAAGGGAATTGCCTGATTAAAAATATTTATCTCTCAAGAAGATGAAAGAATGCCAACATATAAAAGATTAGCAAGTCAAATTTTTTAAATTCAATGCAAAACCAGAAAGTAAAAGGTTTTCTTTTCCTCTTACAGCAGCAGAGTGTAAGGAGCTAGCCTCCCCCTCACTGTGTTGAAAAGAAGCTTAAGCTACTTGGTGAGCACTTCTAGTTCTTGATATCTTCCAAGTAAACAAGCTGTCAATACTGATCAATCCAAATGCCAGTTCAGCTGAGAAAGGGCGTGTGCCTCAGCTACTATTAAGAACTTGAGGTAGAAATGAAGTTCATATTCTTCTTATAGGTTTTTCTTCTAATTGTTGCCACCTGCTCAGACACATTATGGCAATCCCTCTGGAAGCAAAGACTTCACCCTGTGTCTGTCTGTCACTTTCTCTAATTCCCTCCCTTCAGCTCTTGAATATCAGTTCATTTAAGTGGACTGCCAGCTGTATCAGAGAGCTGGTCTGTAGCTGCTGTCTCTTTGGAGGGAATTTAACCCAGGCTAATGCTGTGTGGTTTGACAACCTGAAGCTGTGGGAAAGATCTGTGAAAATTAATCGGGCTTCCACCAAGGAGGCCAGGTCAGACTTCAGAGCCTCGGTCCTTTGGTGATGGGCTCTACAGCTTGCTGAAGGTCAGCGGCTGTTGCAGGTAGCGGCTCTGTCCCAGCCCTACTGGCTGCACTGTGTCACAGGTGCCAAGGTGATGGTAGACTAAAGCAACTTGTGGAGGCAAAACAATAGAGGTTGCCAGGGAAACCTGATTTCTTGAGTCTGAACAAACACGGAATACGAAATATCGACATAAATATTGTTACGCCTCACTTCCTGAGGATGCAAACTCAGGAAATAAAAAAAGTTGTCAAGCTTTATTGTTTCTATCTGCTCTGGAAATTCTGTTAATTCTAGCGTGATGAAATCTTGTCGACAGAGTTTATATTCAAGTGTTTTGTACTTTCTGTGTTGCAAATATGGGAGCCTAGAGAGGAGAGCACGTAGGTTTATGGTTAAAATCATGTAATCATTTACCTTGGAAAAGACCTTTAAGATCATAGAGTCCAACCTTTAACCCAGCATTGCCAAGTCCACCACTAAACCATGTCCACAAGGATCACATTTACATGTCTTTTAAATACCTCCAGGAATGGTGACTCCACCATTTCCCTGAGCTGCCCGTTCCAATTCTTGATTATCCTTTTGGTGAAGAATTGTTTTCTTGGCAACCAATTTAAATCTCCCCTGGTGCAACTTGAGGCCATTTTTTCATCTTCTTCCTTGTTACCTGGGAGAAGAGACTGAAACTCACTTCTTTACAACCTTCTTTCAGGTAGCTGTAGCGAGCAATAAAGTCCCCCCTAATCTTATTTTTCTCAGGGCTTCCTTGGCTGCTCCTGAAAGGACTTGTGCTCCAGACCCTTCCAGAGGTCCCTTGCCCTTCTCTGGATGCGCTCCAGCACCTCAGTGTATTTCTTGTCATATGGGGCCCAAAACTGAACGCAGGATTCAAGGTGGAGCCTTACCAATGCTGAGTACAGAGGGACAATCACAGACTTGGTCCTGCTGGCCACACTATTACTAATACAAGCCAGGATGCCATTGGCCTTCTTGGCCACCTGGGCACACTGCTGGCTCATGTTCAGCTGGCTGTTTGACCAGCAAGCCCAGCTCCTTTTCCACCAGGCAACTTTCCAGGCACTCTGTCCTCAAGCCTGTAGCACTGCATGGGGTTGTTTTTACCCAGGTGCAGGACCTGGCTCTTGACCTTTTTAAGCTTCATACAATTGGCCTTGGTCCATCAATCCCGCCTGTCCAGATCCCTCTGCAGAGCCTTCCTACCTTCCAGCAGGTCAATACTCCTGTCCAGAAGTGTGTGAAGACTCAAAAATGGCTATGCTAAGACACCACATGCAGCATATTTTTTTGTTACCTTCTTTTTAGCTTGTGCTGATTAGTGCTTAGTTAATAGTTTATGGTTTGGTGTAGAGACCATATTGGAAAATGGTATTTTGTAGTGAAAATTCATTGGCTGGAAGTAATGTTTTGGTGAATAAACATAATGAAAGTTGATCCAAAAGGGTTACATTAAAATATGTCTAAGTAGTATCTAGCACTATAAAGACAGGCTGGTTCGGCGTCATATTGCATTTAAAGTATATAACACTGCAGCATCCTTCTGAACCTGAAGTAATTTGTTCTTGTGTGTGACTTTATTTTTTTAAGTGTTGGGTTCTGTTTTGCTTTAACAAAAAACTTCAAGGTTGAACTGTAGACTTCTAGTCTTCTGGTCAGAAAGCAAAACATATTAGGGAGAAATAATATGAAGTGCTGAGCAATCGAGGGGGCATAGCTGGATGCAAAGTCTCTTCATATGCTCATATTCTCTCCTTGTCTGGGCTTGTTTTGCCTAACAACTCCCTTTTCCAGTGACTGGAGCAAGAGAAGAAAAGTGGTAAGAGCGTGTTAGCATGGTGTGAAGCCTCAGAAATAACCTCTGTCCTGAGAAGGGCAGTTTTCATCTGGGAAAGAACTGTGACTCAATGAGGACTGTAGTACATGCAAAGACAATTATCATTTGATTGCGTGCATGTCTGGCCTCAATTTCTTGTATGCCCCATTTATCTTTGCAGGATGGAAGCTCATCATAAAAGGAAATAATATCATGGGAAGTTGTTACTCCAAGATTTTAACAACCAGAAGGAATTTAGATAAATCCTTCATGTAGCCAGGCAGAAATACTTAAAGATGATACAGCACTACATTTCTAGATGTGGAAAGCTATGAGGAAAGTTCAGGGTCTTATTTTAAAATATGGGATTAGAATAAAATTTTGAATTCTAGGCAAATGAAGACAAGCTAGCGCTAGAGGAGTTATAGCTGTAGCAACACTGTGCTACATTAAAGGTAATGTATGTGGTGTAATGACTGAGATAGTTTTGCCCTGTTCTCATTGGTGAAACATAAACATGCATGAGGTGGATCAAAGTCTGTTGTTACAAACATGAGCATTAAGCTAAAATTAAGTATATTTGTCATTAAAAAAAACAGCAACAAACTCCAGTACAAAACTCCAGTGGTAAATAAAGGAGATCAGGCACTGTATTATGGAAACCTGTGGCGCAGGCTAGTAGGTTTGGTAGATGAGCTCAGCACTTCCGTTTGTTTCTCTCTCTAAGAAGTTTATAAAAGAACCTAGAATGGTGCAGACGGAATCGTGAAGCTGGTGATCTGCTGTCACTTTCACTAAAAGTGTGTGTAAGTCTGGGGAAGACTTGTTGCCAGTACATCTATCATTCTATTTTCCTTTGGAGATAATCATCTTAAAATAACCGATACTAAAGTACAGTCCTGGATTTTTATTTTTTGCATTTTTATTATTCACTTTGGATGGGAAATGAATCCAAATGTACAGATCTTGCCCTTTAGTTTAAAAAAAGGGTTATGTCTAAAGGCAGCTTTCTTCTATATGGCTTTTGGTCTCTAGTTGTGTAGGGAGTTAGGCAGATATCAAAGGCAAACTCATAATCCCATGTAGTATTGTTTGCCTCTTACCGAAGTTTCACCTTTCAGAATGAAATACATGTGTCTGCTTGATGGCTTTTTTCTCCAGCATTGCCACTGACAAATATGGACCTCCATGGATAGAATGGCAGTCTATCAAATTCTCGCTTAGTGCATAACTTCAGTTAAGCACAAGTTTGACAAAAGGCAGAAGAGCGTAATGAGAAATACTTCAAGCCACAGATATGAAATCACATGGAATTGATTTGAATTGAAGTTTAAATATGCATAAAGTGTATCTTAATAGCATTGCTCAGTGTTTCTTAGCCATGTGGGCTTCCCTTTCACAGTGTATCCAAGCCACAAGGATTTCCTTTTCCTTGTGACACACCACATGCTAAAACTTCATTTTGAATTCTAATTCAAAACTTCAAAAGTAATCCCCATTTCTGACAATGGCAGCTCTTTGGTTAGTAGCTGATCTTAATTGGAGCTGAGTTTGATTGATTGTCTTGTATTCAGTATGTCGGAATTATGCTTTGGTTAATGCAACTAATATTTATGAAATTTTACTCTAGTTTGCTGTAATTTACAGTTTATCATTCCAAATGCATCCTTCTAATGAAAAACTGAAATGAAAACTGACAGTTCTTCATACAGTGCTTCTGGAACTGTCACTTGGTGAATACCATTATCAGTGGAAATTTAGATTGTTGAGTTTTTAATAGAAGTTTCCTGATACCATTTAAAATAGCCTGCAAATGTAATTATTTTGACATAAACAGTATGTAAATAACCATGATTCTCTTTCTACGGGAGAAAAGTTCTTTACAGAAGCATTCAAAAAATACCTTAGATGAGGGAACTGTTCATGGTATTTCTTGCTGCTGGTGGTACATTGACAAGTGCTTAAACAAGTCTTGCAAATCTGTGTTTGTTATCCACTTACACTTGCCCACTGACTTGAGGGCTCTAAGTCCCTGAACTTTAACCTACTGTAGGCAAAGACAAGAGAATATAAAACTATCTTTATTTTCCTCAACCTCAACCTGAGAGCTACCATTTTAAAAAAACTTTAATCTGAAACATCCTGAATACAAAACGCAGAATAGGAATCATTATTTTCTTCAAAAAGATATCATGGCCTAGATCTTCTGTCTTCTTCCACTCTGCTTTGCACTGTTCCTGCAGATCAGAGCAGCAGGGCAGCTGGCACAGCTTACTGCCCAGGGACTGTGCTGGAGGGAAGAAAATCCCTTGGTGGCATCATGCCAGGAGAGCTGTCTTATTTCACTCCTCTTTGCAGCCTGCAATATGAAAGTAGTGTCAGATGACACCATGGGGAGCAGGGAGAGGGAAAAAAATTCACCTAGAGTAAATCTCAGAGTCCAGCAGGGCTTTGTTTCCTTTACTGCACTTGAGCACAATTTAGAGCAGCCTTGAGGTGGCTCCAATTTTTGATTTGATTATAAAAGGAAAAGGGGAAGGTCAAGGTATAGCCACTAGTGCATCAACAGGATCAGGATAAGCCCTACTGTGAAACATTCGTCTTGAAATTATTGATCGCTGGTGTAGAAAGACAACATGCACAAATTGTAAAGACAAAAAAACCCAGAATTCAGTCACAAAGTTTGAAAAATAGAGATAAAAGTCCCATACCTTTTTCCTAAACATGAATTCGGGTTATGGCTAATTGCAGAAATAATTCTTAAAATGGACTAAGTGAGAAACCAGTGTGACTTTTATTGTCAGACAGCCTGATTTATGACGTGTATAACAACAGTGGACAGAAATTGCCTATAATCTCATTGGAGACTTATTGCTGCACTCTGTGGTATATTTTCATTTTCAGAGCAAAAGGATATTGAGAAGTATTGAAAAGCTAAATTTCAAAACAGCTTCAGAAAGAAAGGGTCAAGATAGCAGCCAGTGGATCTGCTTAAATTTAGTTGTCAAGGCAACTATTTCAAACTTATGAAATTTGACAGAAATCTTTCTATAATGTATGTGCACTCATGTAAGTAGAAATTGTGTCAGAAAATAAGAATGTTAGGATTGCAAAAATCAAATATTACAAAGATTGGAGATACCAACATTAAAATTGCCTTTTATCAGTAATCCATTACCCTTTTGTATATAGTTCTATTGTAAAATAGATTTTCCTGTAGGGTCATATGCTATTTTCTCAGAAGTCTTACATAGTGAGGAAATTGTCAGTTGTTTGGTGCATGTATTTGTACTTTTAGTCCTCCCCAATGTATAGCTGAATGTTGTATTTAATGTACTTCATTGCAGCTTCTCATTAAATACTCTACATCGTCATCATCAGTGTTGTAGTGGGAATTTTGTATTCGATGGCTATGGTCTTGAAGTGGTGTATAAACTTTAATGAATTTATCTTAACCATACCCAAAAGAAAGTTGTTGCCTTATCTCTATTTTACTCTCTATTGACTCTTCAAGATATTATGACAAAAACTGTCAAGGAAACATTTGGTGGAAGAAGCATTATCTGAATTTTCAGAAGCATCAAGTTTCTATGGTAGTGTTCCCATTCAGAAAACCTCTTCAGTCAAGTACAGTTGCAGTTTGAATGCTTAGTACTTCTGTAAATCTGGCCTCAGGTGTTGCCCACTGAGCATGGAGGAAATGAGAAAGACAGCCAATTAGTAGCCATCTGTGAAATGTTTGCCCAGCATCACAGTGGACTCGATGGTAGAGGTGGTGTTGGAATACAGTTCTCCAGAGTAACATTCAATTGTCTTCACTATCAAACGCTCATTTCTCTTCCGTCTGTCTCCAGCTCCATTTATTAACTCCTTGCAGCATTGAAACAAATGAGGCATGGCAGCGACTTTCACTGCTCAGCCCTGTTTCATTTGTGTCGGATGGCCTCACACTACACACTGAATGAAGCACTCATCCCACAGGAGGGGAATAAAAAGTGCCTTTATGAAATTAAAAACTGATAGTGTAGGGAGAACTGAAGACAGGTGCTTTGCCTAGGTTTTGAGTACTTGGCATTACATCCTTAATATTGGTTTAGTGTAGGCCTTTTGATTGTGAAATATTTTATTTTATATATATGGCAGGTTGTTAATACTTATAGTGACTTCAAGTACAATATCAGATTTGTTGCCTGAGTTAGGATTTGTCTAGATGAGTTGTTTTATTAGATGGCAGATGGTTTGGAAATTGTTTGCTGTGACAGGGCAGAGTAGATTGGAATTTTCTGTTCCCAGATCAAAAAGGAGTGGGGAAGGAAAAGAGGAGAGCAAAACTCCCATGTTTCCCATTCAGATTGAAAAATCCATATACACATGTATATTATTGAGGAAAATGAGGTTCACTGTGCTGATCATGAATCCTTAAGCAACTCTGATCAATCACAGGATGAATTTCCTTAGTACGTCCCTGAGTAGTGCCGATATGGGAAAGTGAGCTTCTTCAACCTTCTTTGACCTTCTTTGAAGTTTTTTGAACTCTGATCTTCTCGAACCTTCTGTTATTTTCTCTGCCCTTCTTTTGCCTCTGCCAGTCTCCACTCTTCTTCCCTGCCTTTCTTTTCTGCCTTTCTTTTTCACCCTTCGTTGTCCATTTTTCCCCCTTCTTTCCCCTTGTAGTACTCTACCCTGCTCTTCTCTGTTCTGCCCGTTTTTTACATTCTTTGACCTTTCCGGCTCTTCACTGACCCCTTTCCGCCCCTTTTGCCTCCTTGGTCTCTGCCTGCCCATCTCTACACACCACTCTTAGCCCTTTTCTGCTCCTCTCTGTCCTTCTTCACTTTCTTCAACCTTCTCTGCCCTGCTCTCCCCCATGTTACAAAACCATAACTATAGTCCAGACACCCAGTTCCCTTTCCCTTATTTTATGCCCTTTTCTCTGCTGTTCTCTGCCTTTCTCTGCTCCGCTCCACCCCTTTCTTCCCCTTTTCACCTGCCTGTGGCATCAGGATACCTGAAATTATCCCTGTTTAACTTATTTAGTGCTATTCTGCAGAATGAGTAAATGCATTTTTTTCTGTATGCTTGAAGCTAATGTTTGATGACAGCTGCACATCATATTAAGCAACATCTGCTTAACACACCTGATAGTATCTCTTTGCATTTAAAAGAGGAGTTGAAGCTGAGAATGATACCATCAGCTTCCAACTGCAACAGAGAACATAGGAAGGGACAGAGAATACTGCTTAAAGACATCACTGGGATCAATAATATTAAATACCTTACAGGGAAGTTCTCCATATTGTAAATTTTATAGCTGGACTGTAAATATTTGATCCTAAAAGCACAGTTTTTACTCACATTTTCATAGTCCGTATCTTGTGTTTAACTGGAAAATGGGGGAGGAAAAGCCTAGAGGTAAGAGATTTCATATGTGCTGAAGTACAAATTATTGTTCCATGTAATGCGAATTGTCTATTGAACTGAAGTGATTTACCTTTTTGTCTCATAATTCCTGAGGGCAATCGCCATGTCAAGTGGTAGACAAGTAGAGTAATAGTAAAAAGGTCTCTGGGGAAAAAATAGTATTGATTCACTCATTTGCAGTTAATGGTGGGAGTTTTTTCTTATGTTAAAAAGTCTGTAGTTTAATTAATTAAATAAATCTTGTGTCTATACATGGACATTGAATTGCTGGTGACCCACAGTGACCAGGGAGCTGGTACAGGAGAGTAAAAAAGGCAAAAGAACTGCAACTTGTATATTAAATCTTTAATACTGCTTTAAACCTTAGACAGAAACCATGTATAACCATCTAAATGACCTGAAGCTTTGATGTTATCGAACCTGAATTAATTTAGGTAAATCGAAGTACTTCTGGGTATTTTGGTACACAGAATAACTATATTTACTACTACTAATCAGTGTAGTGCTTCTATGGGATTTCATAAGCTTAACAAGGTTTAGCTGTGACTTCTGGTATTGACATAGGCACTGTTAGAAATAATGTGAGGTGTTCTTTTCCCATTTATTTTATACTGTAATCAGGCTTTAAAGTATTGTGCTATTTGTGCTGTTGTGTTTACAGGCAGAAGTCAAGCTAAAGAACTGAGCAGACCATTTTAAACCCTGTGGTACTTTTGCAAGAAAAGATATGTTAAATTTAATATCTTTGACAAATTCCAGTGTGAGAATTTCCTGAAATTTTGATATGACTTGTACAACATACCTGCATTCAGATATTTCTTTTTAACTTAATTTTGAGTGAAGCTAAGAGTCTTGATGAGGCCATAAAACTATTTTGACAAATCTCAAGAGAAACTGACCTGAAATAATGTTTTATTTTGTAACGAAAGTCATTTCAAATATGTTGTGAGTGCTCAGGATGTTTTTGAGCTTAGATTAATTAAAACTAATAAATCAATCTGAATAAATCCACGCAGTGCTTGGGTAGATCAGTTTCTTCTCTAGTTTCCATTGCACACCCCTTTGTCTGAACACTACTATCTTGTTACAGGAGAGAACTTTCATAATTTATCCCAGAAGTGTTAGACAGCAAGTCACTGGAAAACTGATTGAAGTTCAGTGCTTATGGTACTGAAAAAATAAGAGTTACACATCTGCCATCTGTAGATACACAGTATACAGTGAATTTTCTTTATTTTCTATTAAAGGTATATAGACTAACTGAAATTTTTAATGGCATATATAGGAGCATGAAAAATTCTCATTTTCCAGTCAACTATTATGTTGTCAGCTTAGAACATTTATTAACTAACATCTTTGGATAGTAAAGAACCATTTAAAAAAATAACGTGTAGCTGGTGAACCTCTGTTCATTATTGGACATGAAAGTTCATCCCATGCTCATAATCAACATCTTGGGAAAATGCCAAAGAAACAGCCCTTTGACTCTTTCTGCTGGGCAGTTATTGTATTAGGGAACACTATAAAAGCAGCTATGGATTCGTATCAGTCATTACCATCCACAAGTCTTGAAAGTGTGTCTATTATAACTTCAGGTGTTTGTGGGCATGTCAGTACATACTGATAGGCTTCCCTAGGGATTCCTTTCCCTGACTAGTGCCTAGTAATGCCAGTAGGGTGCCCCATCTGACATGTGTGGGTGAAACCCCAGGAGCACCCAACCCTCTAAAGTGTGTGAAGGCAGTTTGGATGACTCGCACCTCACAGGGACCCACTTGGAATGACCCAATTCTGCCAACACATCTCTCTAAGGGACATATGGCATGGTCCACACCATCCATCTCCTACTGCTACTGGGATGTGTCCATGCACGGCATGCTGCTTTGGAGAGTTGCTCTGCCCAAAGCTCAGGGAGGTCTATGCCTTCCTTTCAATATAGTGTATACATGCAAAGCAGTTTTAACAGAGCTATCCATAAAGCCACATGGAACGTCAAGGAAGTCTATTCTGAAGTAATAACAACCGTTCATGGAGGTAATCCTCTTGCAGAGATCCACAAGGGCTTTGACAAAGAGGCTGCAATCTAAAATGTGGAAACAGTACATATTTGAGACGAGAAGAGAGAAGGAAAGGAAGCACAGCATACTTCAGGAATATAAGTATGTCTTGTAAAAAACTGGTCAAATATCTTGTATATCTGCAGAATGGCAGGCTTCCCTTAACCAGGTCCTTAGACAGCCTTAGAAATGTCATGTGGACAGAGGAAAGGCTCTTTCTCAGGATAGTGTGCCTCAGTCTGTCTGTGGACCGGCAGCTGCCATGGTGCTTTCACCAGCTCTTCTCTAGAGCTGTAAGGTAGCCACAAGGAATCCACAGTGAACTACAAGGGTTCACCTTTTTTTTCACCCTGAATGTAGAGGGAAGGCCCATGGCAACAGTCTCTATTAAGGAACCCACTCCCTTAGGGAGTAGGAGCAGCATGTCAGTGAATCCATTTTTTGATCACCTTATATTATGAATGAGTTGAATCTAGGTGAGGCAACCTGGAAGAGGACTGCAGAATAGAGTTAAGAGGCAGTGACTATACAAGGGTTGTTCCCTGCCCCAGACTTCACATAAGTGATTGTGTCTTCAGGATGGCATATAGTTTAAAAAAGATTTAAAAAAAATACTGATG
The DNA here is from genome assembly GCF_025592945.1 of Manacus candei. Classification (NCBI taxonomy): domain Eukaryota; kingdom Metazoa; phylum Chordata; class Aves; order Passeriformes; family Pipridae; genus Manacus; species Manacus candei. Next base: position 36,549,755 of record NW_026138076.1, on the reverse strand, counting down.
ACCTGCTTAAGGAGTGACAGCTTTTTAAAATCCTTTTTTCTTTCAGAAAATTTGCATATTGAGAGCAAGAATTTGTGCTGACCTTGTTATCTCTTTTCACTGTGTTGCGGGATGAGACTGCAGAAAAAGTAGTGTCTCCTTATTGTGTGCTCCTTCCTTGTTTTGGCTCAAATCTGGAAATAAGAGGTGGAGAGCTACATCCCAGATTGGAAATGTTTCAGAGAATATCTTGGAGTGTGTAGGGTACAAAAGGGGGCAATAACATAGGTCCTAAAAGATTACCATGCCCTTCTGGAGTGGTAGCTGGAGGTTGAGACCTTTCAGCAGGTAAACTGGCACTGGGATGTAACAGCATGGGTATCTATCTACCAGTAGTCAGGACTGGGAAATCAGCCATCATTTCCTGTTCTACCACAACTCTGCTTGCTCACAGACTGTCCCAAATACTCTGAACTGCTGAATCTGAGTTCACATGTTTGATCATGGCTTGTCATGATGCCACACACATCTGAGCAGGGATAAATAATCTCATAACAAACATGTTCTGAGAGCAAGGCTCATATTTTGGAATGTAATATGCAACAACTTGCAATTTGGATGCCAGGACTGAAAAAGACAGGGAGGGTAGCCTAGTAACTTAAGGGGGTTTTTTGGCATTGTTAGATGGTCTTTCAGACTCTCAGTCTTACTGAAAAATGCTCTATTTTTCAACTTCCTATAAGGGTCAAGACAGACATGGTTTGTACTTATGTTCTTTTTCTGAATTATCTGTCCTTCCATGGAAATAATCTCTAGTATAGAAGTACATCTGGAAAGATCTTGAGGGATCTCTTTCTCTAAATAAGTTTTCTCTTGTAGAATAATGCTGACCACATTAAGAAAGGTAGAAAATAATTTCGTTTATGTGATTGGACTGTGCTCTGAGTAAAATATACCAGTGTCATTGCAAAGGGCCTAAACATTTTATAAATGTTCTCTTTTGTCTTTGTTTTTTTGTTTGTTCTCTCAGTGGATGGGTAAATCCATGCAGTGCTGCTGATTGTAGAACTTCTTTCAAAGTCAATTAGTCCCTTTGCAAGGCCAGTATTGCTTGCTTGCACTTAAAAAGGTATTTTTTATACCTGACAAGGAAGTGTTTCTGTGGTTTATAAGATGTTTTCTGGATTTACTGCCCTGTGTGCAAGTGTGGTGGCCCCCAATGGGACTTTGCAATTGCAGGAGCTTCCAACATAGACTTAGCATGGCAGCTGGGACTATAAAAGGCCTAAGTTTAGGAGCTGCAAGCAGGATTTGTCTTGCCACATGTTAAAGCAGAAACTGCAAAACATCATGGGCTTCAAATACCCCCAGCTTTCCAAGTGCTTTTGGCCCGGCAGCTGAACAGCTGGTATTTTACATTTGCATGTCTCTGAGTGACTGTATCTCCAGAATTCTGCACATCTCTGCTTTGGGCAGCATATAGGTAAGGCTGTACACAGACCCTGCGGTGAATATGTGGGCAGGCTTGTAGCTGTGCTCCTATATTCCCATTCCTCCTCCAGCACCTTCTTTGTGGCCCTGAGCTACCAATGTGGTGAGTGCAGAAAGACTGGAGAAGGTGTATGCGTGAGGAGGGGACCTCTCAGGAAGTCCATCAAGGAAGTCTTGTGTTAGAAAAGGGTGCTCGCCCAGGCTCACATGGGCCAAGGCACTGCAAGGTGTCCTATGCTTTTAGGAGATGTTATTTTTGTCTGCATGTTTGGAAGGATATGAGGGAGAAGGATACAAACAGGCCTCTTTCACTTTGTAGACTGGTTAAAAAGTAGGTCAGAATAGAAGAAGTGCTCTACATGTGGTATATTTATGATGTACAAGAAGGAAAGGGGCTTTTAACTGATCAGGCAGAGAAGTCCTGCAAGGGCTTGGTACTGGGGGCGTTTCCCAGCATCTGATGATGTACCTCTTAGGAACCCAGCAGTAAATGGGCTCTTGGGTAAGGTTTCCTTGGGTATTATGGCCACCAGGAGAGGCCTAAAAATAATGTGACATTGGGAATAGGTGCCCTTATGTACCTACATATATCCTGGTATGTCCAGGGAGGAGCACTTAAAGTTCTGAAGCATGACAGTGTTACATAAATAACTTGCCTGTCTGATACTGTGGTGTATGAATCTTCCTGTTAGCTGAGGAGGTTCTGGGGGTCAAATCAGAGTGAAAACTTCTTCTCTTAGTGGCCCCAGTCCACAGGTCATATTATCTGTACCATAATCATAGAGAGAAACCTGGCCAATTTAAGTTGCATATGTAATAGAAATCTGTTCCCAGCTGTTCTTTACCACACAATAGAAAGTTCTTTTGGTGAAGCTAATAGGTTTGTGTAGTCTTGTGTTTCATACTTCCATGGGCTACTTTTCAAATCTGCTCCTTTACCAAGTGGGGAAAAAAGATAAAAGGCAAACCTACACTGCTACCTTGTTTGGTGGCTCTAGCAAGTGGATATATCATGTTTAATAGATTGGAGATATTAAGTTCCAGCAGATTACAAGTGTGATTCATTGGTATGACAGCAGGTGAGGTACAGAATATTTCCAGGGTGCTGCAGCTGGGAGGACGTGTACAATAGTCTAACCCATTTTCACTATAATACTTTCCCTATACAGCCAAAGTTGATGTATTAATTTTGTCAAGATTTGTGTAACTTTTTATGTCAATAGACTTGAAAATTGAATTCTAGATGGGGAAAAAATGCAGATTTATTTAGAAAGGATAACTTTACACAGCACTTGTAAGCCTAGATTTTTAGGTTGGAAAATCATTAGACATATAGTCGTCTCTCTTTCTGTTGCTTGCCTTTTAGCCTGGATAAGGAACAAAAGATAAAATGAAACCTTCAAACACTGACAAGTGTAGCAGATTGCCACTCTCTTCTTATGCAGGGTGCTTTGGGATTGTAGAAGGGTTAGGAAAAGATTTCTGAACCATTGACCTCTTCTGTTGCAGACAGCAAGTCATCTCAAACTCAGAGAACTTCTGCTGGCATTACAGTTTATTCATTCATCCTACAACGATTGATGTTTTATAAACGTGTGTGAGTGGATATGTTAAATGTGGGTGTCTCAGTGGCCCTGCTTTGTAACAATGGTCTAAAAGAAGATATAAGCCCTCCAATTATTAAGTGATAGAAAGAAGGGTAAAAACTGTTCAGTAAAGGCTGATGTGTAGGAGAGGAAATTTTATAAATTCTCTTTTCTATGTCAGATCTATGTTTGATGGACAAATGTGGCAATCCCCTTGTGGTACCTCTTCTGTTATGTTTCTTTTCAAAGTGTAATCAAAGAAAGAAGGTCTTTATTTTCTTGATCCTGAGTGAATAGTAGCTATATTTAATTAAAATTCACTAGATTATTTAGAACATAAGTTTATGGACTTATATTTTATGTGAGTTTATGTAGTTATATTTTTTAAATGTAGTGCACTTTCAACCTGCTATGTTAGCCAAGGAAGTGTAAAATGAAACAAAGACCTCTGGGATGTATTAAGAGATGGAAGAATTTGTTTATTGGGCCTTTAAAAATATATAACAGCACTTTTTTTATATTATTTTACAAGCAGTGTGAACTATAGCACATGAAGACAGGCATGTAGAAGCTCTCAGGAGGATTTACTTGAACATTATTAGTGGACAAGTGAGTGATCTGGAGTTTTGTCAGTTTAAGGGTTTTTCTTGTTACTGTAAACCAGGTTTATGTGGAGTGTCAGAAAAGGTGGACTAACAAGTAGTAGTCTTACAGTTGTGCTTTTTTTATAGCTTGTGTTGTACAAGAAGAAATTGGTGGACTGATAACTTGTACCTCAGACTTGTAAATGACATGATAATGTTTTATTTACAATTTTTAAATTTTAGCCATGGAATAGAAAGTTAGGACTACTTCTTCTGAAATTTAGTAGCATATAACATTATCTAACATTTTAATAGCACTTAAGCTGTTGAATATTATGTTTATTACTATATTACTATATCATTAATTTTGAAGTCTTTATCAAATTATTTATTTTTCATAGGGCAAATAAAATGTAGACTCTATGAGTAGAGTCTGTTTAAAGAGTTGTAGGACAAAGGTGTTATGCATTGGAATACAGGTTTCTGCTTCCAGCTTGAGAAGAGTCCTCAGTCAATAAGTCCATACTAGAAAAGTAAGTGCTGAAGTGAATACAACAGCTCAGGTCAAGAAACACTAAAACCATATTAACTAAGTAATTGGCAGCCAGGAAGTATTAGTTGTGCCCCACCACACTGACAATGTACCTCAACAACTTCTGAATCTATATGGACTCATACATTTGCCACACAATTGTGCTCCTTCATGCTGCTGGCTTTTAAAGATAATTTTTTGTTTTCCACTGTTTCCCTGTTTCTCTTATAGAGTGCTTTTGAGAGTTCTTTAAATGCCTGGCAAAGGTGTCTATCTTAGCTGCATGAGATGGACTTGAAACTTTTCTACATAACCCCTAGCATGCTCTTTTCTTTCTCTGTCTTACACATTTGAAGTTCATGTTACTTAAATTAGTTCCTTATGCTTATTGTGATTTCTTTTCCCCCTTGATATCTCTTTCTGTTTGCATCTGATTTTGTGCCTCAAATTTCTGGCTTTTACATCAGCTTCACACTATTGTTTTATGCTTTGGTAATTGTAGTCCAGTTTTTGTTTTGTAATATGCCTCTTTCTCATACTTAATGTTAACAGAAAACTCATGATGACATAGCTAAGGTGACATCCACTGTTCTACCCCTAACTGGTTTCTCCTTTATCTCTCAGGCTCTTGAGAAGATCAGTATTTTGATCCTATGCTGAGTTAAAAGCTCTTTGTTTCAGAGCAAGCTGAATGCCTTACCCATACTAGCGTGTGTAAACCTTGCACTGTGATCTGGCTTACTTACAGCTGTGACCAGTTTCTCTGCATCTGACTCTCCAGCGTCTCCAGCACCAGCCAGCAGCAGCAGCACCACTGCCCCAGAGGCAGCAGGGTCCTGGCTATCCCCCTGAGTCTGATGAGTACACACAGTGTTGCAGTGGATCTCTCCAAAAGGTCCTGAGTGCGGAGCTCATAGGAGTTATGAGATGAGCCCACAACTGCTGTCTCTGGCAGAGTGCATCTCGTTTCATTCCTACTCAGAGCTGAGCTGAGGGAGTACAGTTGGAAACAAACACAGAAATAGTATTCATTCAGAAATGTGAAATCCATCACAAATGATCTCTTGTTACCTTTTGTTGTTTTTTTTTTATTTTTTACCTTGGGATGGATATTCAGAAAATAATGTTTTTTTAAAGAGATAATTGTGCTATCCAGAATGCAAATTTTAATGGATCGTTACTTTTTGTTTTGTACTCAGCTGTGTCTTGATGTACTAGCTCCCTGTACCCAAGATGGTGTTAGTGCTTAGCAAGCTCATGACTTGTTATGCTAAAAGTGAACGAACAAACAGAAATCATAAGTACTTGGTTAGTTCGTTTCTTATACAATACATAAAAAACAGTTGTCTGATACAAGTTGTGGTCTATTTTATACTTGTTGTTAATTCTATTTTAGTAATTTGCCGTTTCTTCTTTGACAGACTGTATTTGTCATTTGGATAAAAGAGACTAGGAGAGAAAAGTTTTAAATAATGAACAGGGGTTCTCTTTGTTATTCCACAATGGATTCTGATAGTAATAATTATTATTTCTAGTAGTTGGTTTTAAAGGAATTTAGAAGAATTGGTAGAAACTTATGTTCAATGTAGTGGGTTGGATGCATTGGTCTACCTAATAGGCCAAAAAAACCCCAAACAAAATTGTCAGCATCACTGTTTGACTAATGTAGCAATGGAAGTCCCAAGTCCTAGCTGATTTGGCTTTTTTGTTTGTTTTCCACATAGCCATTGCTGTGATATATATATATATATGTGTATATATTAAAAAAACTAGTACACATATTTTAGTAAAGGGGGAATATTACTTTTTAGTTTTATTAAAATGTTACAGCAGTGTGCTTTAAATTTTAGAATCTGACAGATTAACACCATTAGATTAATACCTGGTTACAGTAATTGCATATTGGTAAGAGCGTTCTTAGCAGAGAGATCCTATTAACTTGTGTATGGAGCTGCCTTACGTGGCTAATCCAATTTGGAGCTTAGCATTAATTATAGCAATGCAGAGATGAATGGATATTGGGTGCAGCACCTTTCCACAGGGAAAACAGTTCTGGTGGGATAGTGTTAGCTAAGTTGCACAGATATGTGAGAAATGTCTGAGTCTGATGAGAGCATACCCAGAGAAAGCTGTGTGATCACTGTGCCTGGAGATCAGGATTGTCTGTACTTCTGGAAAGGAGCAGGCTCCAGGGGGGTGTCCTTGCTCCTCTCAACAAGGAGGTGAAAGAAGAGGTAGTTATAATTTACATCTGCAAGAATGCAATGCAATGATTTGTTGCACAGTTTTATTCTGTGTTTGCATATAGTGTGCTCTAGGTCTTTAGTTATCTGTATGGGCAGAAACATGTGTTGTCTCACAAAAGGTCTTGCCATTGGGATGTGTAAATACAGTAGTTCAGCTGAATTTGAGGACAGAAGGAAGGAAATAAGCACCTTTGTATATCATACATGATCCTTGCATATAGAATTTGGTTGACCTTCTGCTAAGATTACTGAGCTGGTTGACATAAGTGAAATCAGGGAAAACTAAGTAACTCACTAAATGTAAGTGATTTGTGTTGATGAATGTGGGGTTAGCTTGCTTTCCACTCTTGTATTGCCTCTCCTACATGAATCTATAGTCTGTAGGTAAATGAGCATGACTATAAGAATATTAGTTAGTTTTTATTGCAATCAAACCTCAATTGATGGAAGACTTTGGTCCAAATACTATAAAGCGAAAGAATGGCTTAAACTTTGGTGTTGCATATCTGGGTTGAGTACTTCCGACTTTTGGATAAAAGTATGATTCTGTTTCTTACTTAGGGATTTCTTTTTCAGAGCCTTTTCTATATGAACATTTCCAGCAAACTGAAAAATATTATGTGAGATAAAGTTTCAAAATATTGCAATACTATTTACCTGAAATTATAGATGATCAGAAATGTGGTAGTAATTAAAACTGTTTTTCTAGGTTCCCTGTGACTTTCATTGATGAAAGGAATCTTAACCAAACACCAAATTTATAGACTTTTGTAGCAGAATTCACCAGCTCATGAAGTGGCATTGGTCTTCACATGCAGTGCACTTACAAGGCATACATGAAGCTGATAGTCAAGTAAATTGCTGATGTTACAACCTTTCTATTTTCTCCCCTTTTTTTTTCTTATACTCCTCATATTTGGCCTTTCATTCAAGTCCTCTATGCAGATCTGTTTCTGTCAAAACTGAGTACTCTGTTTTTCTCCTGTACTTTTCCTGCAACATCCCCTTATACTTAGTATTTCAGAGCTGACAGAATTGGGTATTCATGGAAAACATACACACCATTCGCCAGGCAAGGAATTTAAATTTCCCAAGGTGAAATTATAACACTTTTGAAGTCAGTGACAAAACTCACTTCAACTATAGCAGGACCTAGATTTTATCCTCAGTTTTTAGGCCCAAATAAGCACTTCAGTCATGAGATTACCCACTTTGGAGTTCACAGTGAAAAAAATGTGACAAACAGAGAAATAATGGCTGTTCCAGAAAAAAGAGTCAGCAATTAGATAACATTGAATTAAAAACTGTGTTGTATATTCTTACCTGCTTGTCAAGGTCATAGTAGGCTTTCAGCTTGTAAGCTAGTACTGATATATTACAGACCTATGCAGAGGTACATAACCTACTTTACATTGCAAAACACCAAAGAAAGGGAAAAAATGGTGTCATCGTGTCCTCTATATATAGTGCTAATGTGAAGTGACCAGATTATTGGAATTAAAATCAGTTTTTGTCCTTTTATAATCAGACGAGCAAGTTTAATGATTTTATGTAAATTTTGAGTGAAGCAGAAATGCAGGTTTTAGTCAAAGTGACTCAGCGGACATGCTTTCTTTCACAGGTTTTTTTTTTTTCCCTCCTCCCTCCAAGACTGCTAAGCAAATGGAACAGACTATCAAGTATGCACATTTCAACCCACCCATGGCAAGCTCTCAAAGCATGAAAGCACAGGCACAGTTTAATTAAATTTATTCAAGAAATCCCAAGACTAAAAAGATAAATAGATAAATATACGACACTAATTAAACTGTTCTTCTCTCCGTTAATATCAGTGGAAGTGTGTGTTTACGGGCATAGAGGAAGACACCCCCTGCCACTGTATATAATGATCAGTTTGTATTCAGGACTCACAACGATGTTTCAGCTGATTAATCTCTTCAAGTGTTCTTTTTGGAGTTCTGAAATATTTGTCAGATGCCTTCGAAGTATGAATGACTCTGATTTACAATCCTCATAAAACTTTAGTCTATTAAATTGAACCTGTCAATATTACTTAGTTCATGTTCTCCTGTTTTCCCTTTTAGACTTTTTTGCGAGCTGGAGAAATAATGTGGTTTGAAATGAGATTGTGTTGTATGACGTAGTGGCATGGGTGAGCTGATTTCTATCCAGGACAGAGGCAACAAATAGGAACGTTTCCCTGCAGGGTCCCTCTTAGGTAACTGGGGAAGCTTGTTTGGTGCTAGACTTCCTGTGAAGTGCTAACCACAACTCAGAGACTCACAAATCTTTCACTGGTGCGGATCTTACCCTCCTAGATCTCAAAGATCAGTATTTCTCTTTGCTTCCCATTATATCCCAATTGCAAATTTTGTGAAAGTTCTGAAATCAATTGGTCTTCATTTTAAATATCATGAGAAATGCATACATCTAAACAGAATAGTCATTTGAATGCTTTCCTTCACTCTAAGTTGTGTTGATGAAGAGATATCGTTATTCTTTAAGATGAAGTGTCTTGTCCTATGATCAATGATGACAGTAATCCCAATTTCACAAGAAAACTTGTCAAAACTGAGTTGCCAGTTCAAATAATTTGGCATACCCCTTGTTGTGCCAGAGAAAAGATACTTGTCCTGTGTGTAGGTGAAATGAGGGACAGGGAAGAAGTAATTTTTTTTCTTTTTTTAAATAGTTCAGGAAGTCAGTGATGCAGAAATTTTATAATAATGATAAGAATTTATACCAGTAGTTGGATTCACAAGTTTCCTTGTAATTCAGCTGAATTCTGGTTCACTTAATGACTGCCTTGTACATGTAGTCTTATGCTGGACCTGCTAGGGGGAAAACAAGTTTTTTGACATTAAACTTGTCAACTGGTACTGTTCAGTGCTTGTGCATAAACTTAATGATTTTCCAAAGGAAGGCTTATGGACTTCTGAAACACAAAATATGATCTCATTGTCCTCTAACTTGAAAGGTGGAAAAATGAATATTTTTTAAGACTCAGAAAAACCTTTAAAAAAACCACTCCCACCCCCCAACTCCCAAAACAAATCAAGAATCTCTTTCATAAGAGGAAGAGCTAGTATAATATACCTTTTATCTGTAAAGATACAAATCTCTACTGTTACAATGGAGCAATTATTTCAAAATAGGACTTATTGTAAAAATCATGGATGCTTTTGAGAAATTCCTTCTCCCTGAATGTAGGGAGGCAAATAGCTATCCGTGTGGCTAATCTAGAGGCTGGCACAGACTTTCTACCCCTCCACTCTTTAGTCTGAGTCTAATGCTGAAGCCTCTGTTATGCCAGGGGGCTTCTCTGTGTTAGTGGTCAGTCTCAAATTATGTTAAAGGAGTTGCATGGTCTTTGGTTACAGTTTCTCTTTAGTTTTCGTGATAATCGCGTAGATAAAATATAAGAGCAAATTCTACTATAACATTAGATTACATTTTAAACCTAATGGTGATAATGTGCTGAAGTCACAGTTATAACACATTGTAAATGTGCTCAGTAATTACGCTCAGCAGAAGAAACACTTCAGGCAGGCTGTTCAGCTTTTGATTTGAAAAATTTAGCAAAGGTTTCTTTAATGAACATTTAGAGAGAATGAGGAAAATTTCTGGCATTCGAGTGTCTGCTTTAGGTTTGTATCTTGGTTTCGCCTGCTGGGAGAGGTAATGGGTACATTCCTGGTTTGTCAGGGACATTCATTCTTTCAGGATTCAGGTGTTTCTCAAGGGGTTTTGCCTACAGATGTGGTTAATAGGCTCTTCCTGTGTGGTAGAAGTTACAGTAAAATTTATGCTATTTCAGAAGGCTTCCTAAAGACCCTCCTCAACTAGAAATGCCTTTCTGTGTACTAGGAAGAGACATGAAAGGATGGAAATGATTATTTAAAAGGAGACAATAGAAGGAGTGCCGCTATACCATTCTCATTTGTATTACGCCATTGAGGTTTTTCATTGTTTGGGGCTTTTTTATATTTTCCGTCCTTTTGTTCAAATATCTGTAGTTTTTTGGGAAAGAGACAGCCTTTTTGTTTTGTCAACACCCAGTGGTTTAGCATTACTGTGGTCTTGCTCCAGAACTGTGGATTCTGGGATAATAGAGACAACAAATCGTAATGATGCTGAGAGTTGGTCCAGATGTTTATCCTGAGGTTAAAATCATATCAACAATGCAACCAGACATGATTTGTTTTGTCTTCTTTCTCCTAAAGCAGTGACATATTATGACAAGTCAGGATGGTGAACAAAGGATGTTCTTAGCTATTCTCTTAACCTATTCAGCAGCCCTTTTGCTCATTCCTATAGCTTCGTCTTACAAACTGGGATCATGCAAAAGAAATTTTGAAAGCCTTTGTTTCATAAAGCATCTCATGAATCTGAAATGAAAGCCTTTTCTAGGAAGTCTTCATATCTGAATTCATGAGATGTAGCAGGTTTGGTTTGGCTTTTTTTTTTCCCTCGACGTATTGGAAGCATTCGTTAGAAAGCTTGTTGCAGAGTTCTGTAGCTCATTTTATATAGAAATTCTGGGGGGGTTAGATGACGAAAAGCATCCCCCCCAAACCATCATTACCCATTTACAAAACACAACTGATTTGAAATATTTGTCCAGAAACAAACACGGCTGGCAGCTAGATGAGGCTTAATTACTTTTCCTGAAATTGACTGGCTGTTTATATTTTGCAAAGAAAATGCCATTCGTCTTTGCATAAACCATAAGGAGAGCAGAATGTAATAGTAATGTTGCTGTTCTTCTCTACCCCTGCCACTGCTACACAGAAAAATCATCTTCATATTTGCATCAAGATCCCACTCCTTAAGGGTGCTGATGTCTTCCAGAATAGTGGTGAGTGGTATCAACACACACGTGACATCAGTTTGCTGAGGACTGCTGGCATGATGCAGTTCTTGAGGCACTTGATGTCATCTCGTGCAGAATAGGGCTAAGATGCATGAAGAATGAAACCCTTTTTCACTAATTATAGTGATGGCATTTTTTTTCTCATGTTTCTGTTTTGTAGGCTGTAGGTTATGAGAGTGAAAACAAGTGAAGTGTTTCAAGAAACACCTAGCTGTGAGAACTGTATCTTCCCTACCAAAATATCCTTGGTTTACTCTCATATGTAAATGACAGGTTTAATTATAATTTACCCTTAAAATGAGGGAAGTTAAGGCCTCCCACCTGCTAAAAAAAGCAGTTTCAAAAGTGAAGTGAATAAAAATGGTACTCTATTAAAATATTTATACATCTTTTTCTGCTTTTGCCCATTGTATCTTGTTATTAAATACTTAGAATGATCTGAAATGTATTTAAGCAGACAAGAAACAAGCACCCCTGCTGTGTTTTGAGAAATTCAGGTACTGTAACTTGGTACACAGGAAGTGTATTCTACACTATGTATCTTGAAGTACAGACCATTCAAAAACTGCAAACCTACATGTATCATGTTTTGGGGGTTTTTTTGAGCTACACTTTGTCTTGCATTAGTAAAGTAGATCCTGAATCAGAGAACACTTAAATGCATATTTTTTCTTTTCATTAAGGGAGTAAAAAAAAAGAAAGGAAAAAGACTGATAAATCATTAATGCTGTACCATAGTGGCTATAGAACTTCCCAGAATTATTCCTATGAAGGGTGAAATAACTAAGGTTTTCAAACACACAGTTTCCAATCGAGGTTTAAAGAAAAGCACAAATCCCAAACCACTAGGAAATTAACAATATTATTATATTGTTCCAGTGAAACTATAGAGCTTTAGCACTGATACAAACTGGGCAGTAAGTGTGTTTTCATTTGCCTTGGACCTCAAAGGACAGTCTGGCTTACAGATGATAAATAAGAGGGAAACACATTAGATGGGTGATAGCTGAGTTTGTCTGTTGTTAAGACAGAAATTCTTTAAAACTTTGTGAAACCGGTGGGTTCTGTGGGACTAGGGTCTTTGTGTACCCATGCTACTCCCTTTCCACTTGTTGAATTTTCTTTGCTGTTTGGGATTTGCTGTATTAGCTTGAAGATAAATAGCTTTTAGGCCTGAACTAAAGTATCAGCCTCTGTGGAAAAAGCAGTTTCTCAAAAAAACACAAAGTCTGTTTCCGGTGTGTCAACCACTGCTTGAAACACTGTGTCCAGCAGCTGGTTGGTGATGATGAGGTTGAGGTTTAAGGTCCTGTGCAGTAACCTTTTAGAAAAATTTGTGGGCAAATGTTCTGACTTTCCTTAAGAAATATTATCCTGAATTCTCTTCCAGGACTAACATCTCTCTTGTAGGAAGAGGGAATAGATCCCAGAATGAGCACCGACAAGGGGTTTCAGGTAGTGTTTCACACCTTGATATGTGGAGCCTTTGCACTGATGGGTGCACAGCTCAGGTGGGCTGTGGGATTCGTACACCAGCAATGGATCACGGCTAGTGGCTGACCTAAGTCCCTCAAACAGCCATGTGCCTCTCCCCCCTACAAAGTCCCAAATCCTACTGGTACTAGGAAGCTTGTGTAGTGCGGGATGGTTTCATCAACTCTGTATCCCAAGTAGGAATGCCTTCCCCAAGGATAGATTCTGTCTACTTTTTGTTCCTGGGCTGGAACAGATACAGGGGTAGTGGTGGATGCAGAGCAATACATTGTATGAGAAAATGCAATACTCCAAATTAGTGGAAAACAGGCTTTGGTAGTAGAATTGGTAGAACTGTGCTTTTTTGTTTCATCTGCCCAGGCTCATATAATGAGGATAATTACGTCCTGAGTAAATATCAAGCACAATTGTTGTTTTACAACAAACAGAGATGTTATTTTAGATGCATGGAAATAATTCCCTATATATATTCTCTCTAAGGTTTTGATATTTTAAAATTTCTCGATCAATAGTATCTCATTTCTGAGCTCAATCCACAGCCGCTCATGACAACCTGAATATTACCTCTGACACACTGAAACCTACTCGTTTATCTACTTCTGAGAAAGTAATGTGTGTATATGATGATAGATTTAGGAGCAAAATTCACCAATGTCTCTTGCTTCCTGTCACCTTGGTGTTTGATTAATGCAGTTGAAACTTGACCCTTTGGCCCTGGTATGGCTCTCTTAAAGAGGTTCACAATTATTGTGCTTCTTCAGAAGAGAACTTTCATGTTAGTATTATTTTTGCCCATAAACTCAGGTGGCATCCAGCTGAAATTTTTGACGCATATTAACCAAAGTTATAAAGGGCCACACAGACTATATACCCCAGTAAAATATTTTGAGGAGCATTCCTGAAATCCTGTGATTAGGCTGACTTCCATAGCTACAAAATCCTTCCATTTGATCTTACCAGTTTTGTAACTAACAACTTGACTTTTCTGGCTTATATGGTTGTTGCACATCTCAGTCATATTTCTGCCTTTTTTGATCCAGTCTTGGAAATCTATACCTCCTGCAATTTCTTCCAACAGAAAATTGATATGATAAGGGTGTGATCTCTTTGGGTTATCTTTGTTCCTTTTGGCTATCCGTGTATTTACTATTGTCAGAAGAAATGGAAAGTATTCAACTAGAATGTGTGTATGTGTGTGTGTGCGTGTGTGTGATTTCCAGATCAGCTTTAGCCCACACCATAACATCTGCAACCCTGGAGCCAGTTCTCTTTTCACAGCTGTATGTAACAGGCATGATTCATTAAGGTTTTTTTCTTAGCAACTTGAGTCCCTTATACAGAAATCATGTCAGAAAAACACAGGTAAAGGTTTTCGAAGCGCATGGCAGGGTCAGTTGATTTGAACACCAGGGGCTATAGCCCTCAGAAGGAAATTATGGGGTAAGTACAGGTGGCTTTTGAGCTATGATAGGAGGCTATTTGCTCGGTGGCCCTCTTACCTCCTTGATAAGTATAGTCCCTGGAGGTGGTGTCTGGAAGTTGGATCTTTAAGTTTAGTTTGGACAGACTTCAAACTAGAGTCAAGGTAGCAGAAATGTTTTAAAATACAGTGTTTTTTACAAAATTGTTTTCAATTTAAAAAAAACCCAATAACATACGATCTCTTATTATTTTTTTATGTTGAAAAAAGTCAAATTTATTAGCAATTCTAGTAACTGAAATGTAGTATCATTTAAATTCATGTAAGGAGTAATATTTATTTATTTTTTCATTTTTTGCCTTTTTCCCCCACTACAGCAATAGATAAAAAAAAGAAACCCAGATAGACACACACATAAAACTGCTTTAACTATTTTTCACTTATACCTTCAAAACAAATAAGTATATTTGTTCATCTCTAGCTAATTCTGTGTTTCACAGTGAGCCCTCAGGTATCTTTGCATAAGCTTGTGTGACTTTTGTGCTTCAGTGTTCCCAATGAAAAGAAATAGAACAGTTTGTTTATCAGATGGGATGATTTGGAATCAGTTATACTGGAAGAATATTTTGAAGACAAATGAACTATGCAGCTGGGAGAAGACCTTGAGAACATGCTGACTTATCCTTTCCCTTTTGCTAAAGCTGTGCATTCACTTTTATGTCAGAGGGATATTTCTTTCAATGTTGAGAGCAAATATAAAGTTTAATTTTATTTTTTTTTTAAGTATAGGTATATTTTTAAATTTCTCTGGGAAGCATAGTGTTGAGTGTTGAATAGTAGGGAGAAGAGAAGCTGAGAGGGTTATAGCATTTGTTGTCTCTCCTCCTTATTCTTTTTTTGTAATCCATAGTAATTAGCTTAATCTTAAAAACTTAAGCTTCTACCTGTTAAAATGGGGGTAATGTTCTCACACTTCATGGGAGGTAAGAACTGGAATTTATTCATGTGTGCAGAATGTTTTGAAATTCCTATAAATTAGGTGTTATAAAAATGCAAAGTGTTTTTTTTTTTTGATAGTAATTTAAATATGAAAATAGCATTAAAATTTAGCTCTCTAACTTTTTCCTTTATGAAGAGGAGCTTTCCCTGTAGAGATCTTCTTTATCTTTACTTAGGTATTTCCACTGGAGCACCTCCAGTCCCGCAAAACATTTCTCATGAGAATGATATTGGTGAAACTGTTACTTGAGTGGGTTGGCATATGGCTAGGAATTTAGGTGCTGCTTCACTTAGAGTATAGACAGCATAAATGCACTGAGACTTCCTCTAATATTTCATGTTTCCCCCTTTCTATTTTTCATTTCAAAGGTAAGCACACAAATTTGGCAGAGAGTATCTAATTGTTGTGCAGATAAACAGGTTAAGGCTTCTTGTGTTTAGTTTTACTTTTATTCTTTCAGCTTAAAGAAAAGTAGTTTGTAGGGAAATAGATGACCTGATAAAATTTTGTTGGTAAATTCTTGATTATATATTCACTTTTAAAGGGATCTTGGGATACATAGGGGTTATTCCAGCATAATGAAAAATTTTAAATCGAGTTTTACTCTTTCATCTGTGCTTAGATCCTTAGGAGCAACACAGTCTTTTTGCTGCAGACTAGTGTATCTACTTCATTTAATAATTTTTGAGAAACGTGAGTAACATGCCTTCCAGTTAAGGCATTCATGCTGTGAAGATGCATGGCTGTAGCCCAATAGATAAAACCTTATCCCTAGGAAGAGGCCAGCAGGTTTCTCATTGCTTTGCCCTCCACAGAGGTGGGATGAATGGCATGGGCTCTGGGTTCTTCCTTTTCTTCCTGTGTCAGGTCACCTCTTTCTCTCTGTCTCCTTGAATTTTGCAGTGTTTCTCAGGCACTTGTTCCATGTCAAGAAAAAAGTGCGTCGAGGGACCAGTTTAGACTTTTGCAGACTTTTTAGACCAAGATCCTGCTACCAATAAGTTATTATTGCAAAGATGTCTTTTTTTCCACTGTGTTTCTGGTACTCTACTTTGCACTTAATTGGGTGTTGTGAGCTTGGATCAGGTGCGTGCTGAGCTACTCACAGGAAGTAAGTGCAGTGACATATAATTTATGAATTCTAACTGGCCCTATGCAGTAATAGCACCGTGCTGTTCAGGATGGCAAATATGGAAGTGCAATAATAAAGTGTCTTGTAATGCGGTATGATTCTTGTAACAGTTTTAGGCACCTTTACATGCCTTGGCATATAAGCATCTGGGCAGAAGATTTCTTATAACCTGGTGTGTAAGACTTACCAAGAGAGCTAAAATCTGAGTGGATCTTCTGTACATAGGTCTTTAGACATTCTTTATGAGGAAATTGATATGTCCATAAAAACTGTGGGTTCAAACTGAGAAAACAGTATCACAGACACTTTTGCATGCAAGTACTAGGTTTCTGGTTCCTAAAGTCAGCTGCTGAGCCTCAAAGATAGTTAGCATGAAGAAATTGACCCTTATAGGACCTATCACCAGTTTGCTACCCTCACATAGGGTGGCACATGTAAAACTGTTGGAGCAAGAAAGTGGATTTTACTTTAGGGTTGTGGATTGATGGAGGTTCATTTACAACTCATCAAGAATTTTGTGGGATCCATACTAGTTTTTGATTACAAGTTAAACACTGAATATGATACAGACAAAAATGCCATTATCCAAACTTAGCCAGGTGTGCCTCATGCAAAATTGCTGCATTTTAAAACATATGGTAATTCATATTCATCTTGAAACACATAATTATAAAAATGCTGGAAATGAAAGATTTAAAAAAAATAATTGAAAAATATCACAGTAAAACAGGTTTTAAAACTAAAGATGAGCTTCCTATCACTTACAGGCTGTGATAAAAAGGAAATACTGTGTACCCTCTAAAATCAGCTGTTCCATTAAAAATGCTACAGCCTACTTCACACCATGTGATAAAACATCTCAAACTTCAAACTTGTTAGTAGTATATCTGCTTGAAGCAAAAACAGTTTTATCTACTGAAAAAACATGGCAGATACTGCGAAGTGGGGGTAGATTTTTATGCTATCTTACTTTGAGCAACTTGTGAATCTGGGAGGTCTGTTTTCCAAGTAACAAAGTCCTTTCCTAACCAGTATTTTTGATGGTCTTTTAAGGCCCAAGGGCCTTTGAATCTTGCAAGCTCACCATGACTGAAGCAAGCATGAATCTTTCACAGCTGTATTGTAAGCATTCAGTCCATCCTCAAGTACTTGGAAAAAAAATGTTGTGGGGCATTGCTTTTTGAGCAAAACGCCTTCACTTCTGCTGTGCATTTGAAGAGTCACCAATGGCAAGCTTTCTTTTTTCAGAATCTCAGTCTATCAAAGGAAATAGAAGAGTTTCACTGTGGGAAGGAGATTTCCTGCTGATATCCCCTAATGATGCACTTTCTGATTTCTGTAGCTTCAATGAGAAACAGCTACAATAATGCTGGCAACTGAGGGAGTAGTAAATGTACTTGCTCTTGAACGTTAGCTAGAGTCTGAAGAAAGTTTCAGTAAGATTTTAAATATGCTGTAGCTCATACTTCTCCATTCTTTGCCCTTCTTATTTTTTAAGAGCATTCTAAAAATCCTATTTTCATTTAATATTTTTATCATGCCTAGTGTTAATTTTGGCTCTAAATCACTTGCCAGTAGGAAACCTTCATCTCCAAAATTATCAACATAGCTGTACAGCAAAGGAGAGGATACAACATAGAGCTTTCCCTTTTATTTTTGTAAAAGCAGGTATATTGTCATGGGCATACAATATCAGTAAGATTTTAACGTGATTCTATGCAAATTTAATTATCAGTCCTTTCTGGTGTGATACATTAATTTTATATAGTTTGAGTTGTTTGTATAGTGTTCATTCCTAGTATATAGTATTCTTGTCTACATGGTCATGTAGTATGGGCTGTAATGGGATTAATACAGACTTTTCATTGTCAAATAATTATCAATTCTCTGTATGGGTGCATCAAAGCAGAAAGAAACTCAGCTGGGTTAAGCCAACATGCTCGTGTATCAAACCCTGTGGTCTTCACCTTTCTGACTCTTTCTGGTGTTCATTTACATAATTAAGTCAAAGCAAAAACTGACTTCCACTCACAATCAATTTAAACATTAATTGTATATGAATGCAATCTTTTATTTATTTCTTTTGTGAGTGGAGAGATTAGCTTGTAAGGCATAAATGAACAGTGATTGGAAAATTAAACAAAATGAGGGATTTGCTGGTGGAAGGAAAGTGTAAAATAGGTATTTCTCTTGCCAAATTGCACCCTTCTTTGGTTCATGAGGTTAATGACTATAGGCTATAGGTTTGCTTCAGGTTACCAAAATTTGCAGGTGAAAGTCTTGAGTGAAAGAAAGGTCAGAAAGGGAATCCTCTTCGAGCAAAACTGTTCTTTTATTTCAATCAATGCCAGAGGAGACATCTTTGCTCAGTGGTTTGAATATATTATCCTTTTCAAAAGGCCAGTTGAAAGAGATTCAATAGGTAAGCTAATTTTAAATCAAAAGCTGTGTGATAATACATTAATCTCTCCTTGTCTGACACTATTCACCCAAGAGACCATAAAATACACAGGCTTGGGCTGACCCAGCATAAGCAATTTGGTCTAACTGCATAAGTTGTACGGAGGGAGAACACCAGTATGAGCCTGAGGGCAATATCATTGGGGAAAGCTGTAAAGAAATTGAAGTCTTGAGCCACTGTAAAGTCCCAAAAAATAATAACAAATGTATTTCAAACAAAGCCACAGTTAAAAGGAGCACTGTGAGTGTGCATACCATCATATGTCTAAATTCAGCCTTCCTAAGACAGTACTTTGCTTACCAGTTGAAATTAATTTCTTTGTTTATATTTTTTCCTATGGTCCTTGGTAAGGGAAATGGTGAGTACTGGGTGAGATGTTCACAGCCATCCACATCGTATGGCTGGGAATTGGTCTTGAAGGAGAGTTGATTGTTATTTCTCACTTTTCAGGAAGTTCTTACTGACACACAAATTTTCAAGGTTTACAGACCCCGACATATCCTGTTTACAGTCTCTGAACATAGCCCACAATCTGTGTGTCTCAAATACAACTGTATCTGCCAATTGAACAAAACACACTTTATAAAAGCATTTTGTCTCTCAAAACTGATCAACCCAGTTGACTTAAAAGTAAAGAAGCCAAATAAAAAATCATGCAGGCCTGCTAAGTTTCACTGCTGGTGCACTAACCTGTCTCGCTGGCTTCACTTGAATCAAAAACCCACAGAAGTGTCTCACCTTCTTCAGAGTGCCTTACCCTGTCTGCTGGCAACAGGCGTGTGAAAGCTGTATTATTTTAAAACATACAATATTGTCTTCTTTTTTACTGAAAATAAATTAGATTTTCCTCCTGGATTTTAGCAGATTACCCATATGATGAAAACACTTGTTTAGTTGTTTTTTTATCTTGCCTTTCTAGCATTCAGACAGAGAGGTGGGAAGGGCAGCTGTGAGGATGAGATTGATGCAAGTGTTGTTGCATGATCAAGGACCTGATTTAGGAAGTTGAAGGCAGATGAATTATGAAGTTCTACATCTACCTCCTTTTGTTAAGTTACAAGTTGTATGTGGCATTGGGCACATTGTTTCTTATTCCTTGTCAGTTATTCCTAATGTGGGATTGAATGTATAGGAACTCCTTCCCTGAGGTGTGTCAGGTAAATATTAAATATCTTTTTAAATGTTTCTTTCTATATTATTTAAAACATGGCATCTGTGTCTTGTTTTCTACCTGTTTTTAACAACTATCTCTGCAGCTCAAAGTCAGCCACATTTAGAAACAGATTAGGAATCCCAAATTTAATGCAAGCATTACAAAACGCACGGTGTGTTTGTGACTCAGTAGTGTTACATCTCAGATCCCTGATGCAGCTTTTCTAATAAGGCTTTGACTTGCTTTTGTATGAAACAATGAAGCCATTACAGAAACCGATCACCTATGACACAGTTTCCAGCAAAAAACATCTAAGAAAATTTGCAAACGCAAGCCGTGCTTAATGCAATCAACTGGATTGTTTTAACTTCTGAAAACATATTATCTCCTATTAATGCCTCTAGCTCAGTGAATGTTTTTTGTGCATTTATTGACATGGTATAAAAATAAGAAACCCTTTATTCCAAAAAGCAGTTATTACACTTTTTGTTCTTTGTCTTTATTTGAGCAGCAATTAGAAGCCATAATCAAACGTTTAACTGAGGTATATCCCAGCTTCTTAATGTCATCTGGCAAGAACTAAGGTGAAATCTTGTCCAAGGCGTAATCCTTTTCTAAAGATATATAGCATGTAAAATGTAGTGCTATTATATAGCATTAATCAAAATGTCACTAGCTTCTGAAATGTGCTTCTGTCAGAGAGCACATATTGGTGTTCTGGCTTATAATGGCCTCGCTAATTTACGACAGACTACTATGTCTGTAATAATAAAAAATCTTCTCCCTGTGCTCTTCTGATATTTTCCCATCGATGCATGTCATTTTTTGAACAGGATAAAACAGTTCTGTCATAACATATAATATCTCTGTTCTGTAAATGCAGAGTATGCTATTATATAGAAGGAAAATGTTATACTGTGCTGTGTAGGCAAGATACTATAAATAGCTTTGTGTTGTGTTTGTTCTTGGGTAACAGAATCATTTATCCAGTCAAATCTTTCCCTCCTTTGTTTTGAAAGAGGTTTTTAGAGAAACACACATAAGGTACAGTTCATTTAAAAATGTGTTTCTGACTTCAAGAGTGAAGAAGGTTTAGTTTCAGATCAGTAAACTGATCTGTTGGTAAAATCACTATTTTGCAAGTCACAAATAACAGATAATAGTAATGGTTTATTGGTGGTGAATCTCCCTTGGAAAGAATTCTTTACTTGAATCTTTAAGCTACCTCCTTCTCAGTTTAGTCTTATCCATTTTATGAGTGGAACCTTTTTTATCAGTGAAACAATTACAGGAAGCCCTTTGCATTGTCTGTCTCTGAAAGTATAATTCATTATGCCTAAGCAGAAGGTATTTAATATAGTTTATTCCTAGTAGGCACTACTGCTTGTAATTTGAGTGCTAGTTTTTACAATGTACAAGTAGAAAATTTCCATCCCTGTCGAACATTACAAGATGATTAGAAGAGGCTAAGATATAAACTATTGATGTAATCCCTGAGAATTCTTACCAAAAAAACTGTGTTGCTTTTGAAGGCTGTTTCAGCACTGGGGAGAGAGCAGTGGGATACACCGCTGTTGCTTCATGTGAAGCTCTGAAATTTGAATGTGCTGAAACACTTTGCTCTCAGGTTACAAAAGTCCCTGAAGTACCACAGCCACTTCTGGCCTTATTTTAGGAGATCAAAAATACTGAATCTTCTTAATACTGAAATGATAGCAAAGAGTATTTTCACGTTGAATATTCTTGAACGCAGACGTGTGGTGCCTCACTACCTATATATAATGTTGATAAGGCACAGTGAAGTGAAAGGCACAGTGAAGTGAAAAGATTCGCAGTATGTGAAAAGATTCAAGGATCTGTAAGTATAAATCACTGTCTAATATACAGGGCCATTTTTTAATCTACCTACCTCTCTGTGATTTTTCCCATCAATATAGTATTATGGAGCTGTTTGAAAGTCATCAGAAATTTTGGGATGTCATCTAATAAACCAATCTAAAGAGGTTAGAGTTTCTGAAAGTTTTCCTTCAGAGCTCTTTAAAATAGTAAGGAATCCTCTGGGAAGCTGTCCTTTTGAAATACTGAATTACCAATATTTTTTGTGTATCACTTTGGGCATCTGACCCGTATTTTGAATCATTGCATTGAATTTGTGGCAACTAGTCTAATGATGCCTTCATCTCTGACTTCAAAAGTGAGATACAAAGAAGGTTGAAGGAATGAGAGAAACATATTTAGTGATAAAATAAATATCACCAGAGTTTATTTTTTTTGTTGTTTTTTGTTTGTTTGTTTTGTTTTGTTGTTGTTGTTGTTGTTTTATTTGGTGGACGTTTTTAAGGAAATAGAGAGGTAAGTATGTAAGTACAAAGCATAAACATCATCTCAAGAAAAGTACAGGATATATTTTTCTAATTAGAAGAGGAAAACATAAGGAAAAGTAAGGGTGTAGGGGTAAAGACAGGTAAATTCAAAAGATATAATGACGATGATTTCTTAACTTGGTGGTGACATAAGCCACTAGACAAAATAGGGAAATTTCCTGTGTCTTTGTGTCTTCACACAGAAATAGATGTCATTTCAAAATGTGCAGCAGTAGTAGTCAGTTATTCATTGCAAATATAAGTCTGCTACTCTTGGTGGTACTGAGAATACCACTCACCATTTTATTCTTCTTCTCTCTCACATGCTATGACAGTTTTGAACAGGCAAATCCTTCACTCTCTTCTGACTGATGTTTCAGGCAGCAGACATGAGCAGGAAACAATTTTTTCGTTTCAACTATGGTGGTGTTGAGGGTTAATCCCAGTAGGCAGCAAAGCACCACAGAGCTACTTGCTCACTGCCCTCAGCCTGCCCTCCCCTCATCCTCCACCCTTGCAGGGGGATGGGGGAAAGAGAAAAGAAAGAGTAAAATCAAGTGTGAGTTGAGATAAAGAATATGTAATAAGTGAAGAAGTAGAAGAAAAGAGAAAGAAAACAAAATATGAGTGATTCAAAAGCAATCAGTCACTGACTGCCTCCCTTGGGGAGACCAATACCCAACCAGTTCTCAAGAAAAAGATGGGTAACTTGCCTCTTTTGCTGAGCATAATATTATAGGGCATGGGATATCTCTTTGGTTGATTTGGACCATATGCCTGGTTGTGCCCCATCTCAACCTCTTGCACAGCACTGATTCTGTTCACTGGGAGACCAGAGTGAGAAACAGAGAAAGCCTTGATGCTGTGCAAGCACTGTTCAACAAGAATTAAAACATTAGCATGTTACAGCCTTGTTCTAGTCACAGAACTTCAACAGCACCATAGGTGCTGCTATGAATAAAATGAACTCCATCCCAGCCAGATCCAGTAGAGGTAGGCCAAAAATAAAGCCAAAAAAGTTGATTTTTAAATTTTTTTTTCAAAGAAGTAGTACAGGTGAAAAATTGGAAAGGACATTGTCATAGAGGTCCAATAAATATAGTGCCCTGTAGGAAGCTTAGGCTAGCTAGCTACAGTAGGTGGAAGTCAGTAGAGTACAATGATTACCTAGCCTGTAATGTCCATTAATTTATTGACTTTAATAAGGCATACAGGAATTTGAGAGAATAACTCAGAAACTCTTCAAACCCTAGTAGTACTGTATTACTTTTTCTTTGAGCCGGAAAAAAAATCTTCAGTGAAAAAAAGTCCAGTGAAACTGATATGTTCGTGAGCCTTTCTGGTGTAAAATTACATAGTCAAATAAAAATCTTCTCTTGTTGCAATAATAGGTTCTACTAGATTACCTATGTTAGAGTAAAGGTGATACTTCTGTAATGTTTCTTGTACCCTTTTTATTTCAAAAGTAGCATTTACTACAGTCTTAATATTTTTGTTTGTTTGCTTTGGTTTTTTATATTTATGGATCATCGTTTTTTCATCTTTATATATAAGATAAAATTATGGCATGGACACCCACAATTATGCCTTCTCTTTATTATATGTTTGCCTGTGATCAGCAAGAGATACTGTTTTTATGAGTCCCTGAAGGTATCAGCATGAGGAACAAAATTTATTTTTCTACAGCTAGCGCAGAAGGTGGCTCATGCTACCGTTTCTAGTAATAAACACAGACACACACGTATTTATGTGTAATCATAACTTCAACGAAATTTCAACCATAAGGCAAATGTAATGGTGGAAACATAAGGAAATGTAATGCTGGAAATACTGTTCACAGGGGTACAGCAGTCAAAGAATCTGCTGAAGCTGGATAGTTCAAGAGACTACTGAGTGTTCTCTCTGCCTAAAGTAAAACTTCCTAATCTCTTTTTAGCAGTATAAGAACTCATACTATCTTCATCAGCATTTTTGGTACACACCAAGTTTCAGTATGAAAACTTAATGACTTTGTGGATTGGTTCTGTGGCCAAAAATACCTGTGCATTTGTGCAAAATTATTCCTCTTTAACATGAAAATTCCCATATGTCAGTGCTATATAAATGAAAGGCTGTTACTTCTCATGAAAGAAAATAATTTAGAAGGCTTGAGTATAAAAGCCAGTAGACTACTTTTAAAGTTGTTTCGATTACAAAGTAGAAACCATATACATAATGAAAGGAATTTGGTGTAAATGATGTAGAGTTCAAAGGTATAACATTATTTCCCAGCAAGCTATTTCTAAAATTTATTTAAAAATTCCATCAATTTTTTACTGGCAAAAAATGGACATCGAGTTATGTCATTATTAAGAGGCTTCTGGAAAGGAAGCATGGAACTGAATTGATCTCACCTAGATGAGTGATGAAGAGGCTTGAAGGGCTTTAGTGGTATTGTAGGACGGAATGTTATTCCTGGGAAATGAGCACTGATATACTGACCAGTGCTTGATTTTTAGCACCTAGGGGGCCTGACTCCTTTTCTGGCTTTGCTTTAGGCTTGCCAGATCTAAACTTTTCAACTTGTTAGTTGTTGGATGATGCATGTGGGCAGTCCAGGGAAAAGGGATCAGAATAACTTCTTTCATGTGAGTTCTCAATTATGAAGTTGCACTACTTCCTCTACTTTGCAAACTTTGATTTACTGTGCTGCACCTCCTAGCTCCTTATTCAGTGTGCTGCATGGGTCGTTTTTCCCTTGGTAGGTACACAGTTAAGCGTACCTCTAGCTACAGATATGATCCAAGAGCTATCCTTTCCTCACTGTGAGTTCCCAACACTTGGCTATTGCTCATGCAAGTAGAGTAGGGAGAGCATCACTGCTGCCTGTTCCACTCTTTGCTGTGTTTCACTGTGAAACCAAAAGAATGAACATTACATAGTGTTGGGCAAACAGGGAATAGGTAGGTGCCTTAACACAACTTTGCTGTGACTGGTAGACTATCTAATTTCAGAGTGCTTCATATGATGGAAACTGCAGTATGGCAGGGATTGACACCATTTTCAATGTACTTCTGTTGGTGAAATTTTGGCAGTTGTATGATCAGTCTGAAGACTTCAGGCCATTTCTTGCTCAGTTTGTAGTGTCAGTGGAATAATGAAATCTGTCCATTTCCAGGGTAGAGTACCCTGGATGTTGTTTTTGCTCTGTGATGCAGTCTTTGGAAAGTTAGATAAAAGATGTGCAAGTCTTTTATTGGATTTGTTCCCTCATTCCCAAAGGAAGCAGTGCATAGCCCTGCAGTTCATTTTCCTCTCTCTTTGCTGTATCCCACAGCTACTGATGAACAGTCCACTCATTTCTCATTAAAAGAATGTGAAAGAAAATGCCTTAAAGCAAAATACATTGATTTACAGTGCAAGAATAAAATGCACAATAAGAAAGCACTGGAACTTTGTCTCTTTCAGTAAGGATTATGTATAGAGGGAAGGATTCAGATCAGTGATTAGAAAAAGGAATTCATGGTAAATAAAAACAAGTTATACTAAAGCTCTTCAGAAAGAAATACGCGGAGGTTGCGCACTGTGAGTGGGTTGCCGTGTTTCATCTCTAAGTGAACACGATGCCCAAAGACAAATGCAGAGGCCAAATCCATGGTCACTTTAAAAAGAAAGGAAGATGATTGGCTGACTTGCAGCCCTTTTACTTTAAAATATTTGGGCCCATTTTTTTAAGAACACTGTCAGTGGGAGAAATCTGGAGCACCAAGCACCTTACTCAAGCCTATGAAATAGCCGGATGGTTACAGTGGGAGCTACAGCTTCAACTCACTCCAATGAAAAGTGGAGAACCTGAGTTTAATATTCTGTGCGAGCCCACTTAACCATTGGCAGTGGGAAATAACACTGACCAATGTAATCCATGACATCTTTGCAGTCAAACCTCAAACATTAAAATCTAGTTTCAGACTATCATGTGACTATGCCTTCAGTTAGCAGCTAATTTGAGAAGTGAAAACTTTCTTCTACAAACAACCTAACTGATAAAAAGCACTCATGTTTTGCTAGGTTCCACAGTCTTCAGTGAAGGGCAGCAGACATTCTTAGCTAATGCAGTGCCCCCTCTTGTCCAGGCTCTTGGAGAGGTAGGGTATGAAGCTGGGTACTAATAAAACTAATCTTCTGTGGCGTCTGAATGATTGTCATCCCTTGATAAGGAGCCTGTGAGGCATGTACACACTTCAGTATTCTTTAAATTTGATTTTGAGGACTTCACTGATACTTAATTTTAAACAGAGAGATGCAGCTCTGTGCACTTATTTTAAAGAACCAGATCTCCTCTGTCCACCCAATTTGAACAGGACTTCTGTGGAGGGGGTAAGTTACTTGAATCTTGAGACTTCATAAGCTTATGTAGGACAACAAGGTGCTTTGAAGTTCTGAAAGAATCTCTTTTTGTAACTAGCGCTTTGAGTGTATTTTATTTGCATCTTCCTAGCTCTCGTCTAAACAGTTGTGATGCAATTCTAGAAATTCTGATTAGTAATTTTCTGTAAGCAAAAAGTAGTATTGTGAAACTTTGGAAGAATAGAAGATAAATCAGTCTTTCCTCAGCTGTAATGCCTTGGGCTGGATTGTTTTGAACCTTGTTTTGTTCTTCGTAGATCAGTCCAAGACAATGGAGTGCCTTCATGCCAATAAAGATCAGCTGGTGGTGTCTTTTCTGCTTAAGATATATGGAGTTTGAAAGGAGCTCTATAGAGGGATCAATAGTGGACAATTAAGAAGATGAAAAAATGATCTAGAAGTGACAGCAACAGATTGGGAATTGAAAATCTCTTTTCTACTTTTGGCTCTGCCCGTGGCTGGACAATTTAATTACTGTCTCACTGCCTTATTTCCATCACATGTAAAATTACTTTATTAGCGTTTTTGCAACAAGACTAACTGTTAAGGTTATTCCTTTATCTGTGCAGCGCATAGAGAAATAGTGTGCTGTTTCCTACCCAGCAGTAGCATAGCTCAGGTAGTACAGCTTCTTGCCTGCAGTTAAACTAGATACCACATGCAGGACCAGGGGCTGGCATTTTCAGTTTAGAAGCTGCTAATTGCTCAGGGTAGGCTAGTGTATATGGGACTGCACTGAAAGGAAAACATTGGATGTACAGGATGTTAATAACTGTATAAACACCTTCCTCTCTCTTCCAGATCAGTGCATATAGCATTTCATTTCCAGAGAAAGACACTTGTATTTTTAGTGGATGTCAGTAGGTGTAAAGGTTAGTGGAGCTCAGGTGATTTACAAACACTGAATATTTGGCCTTGTATTTTCTTCTGCCTAATCCTAATTAAATGTAAAGGAGTGATTTGATTCTGTTTCTTCACTGAATGCTGGCTGGTGCAATGCCTATCTCTAGTTTTATTGCACTGGCCTTTTCTGCCAGCAACTCTTTCCCAGATAAATGCAGGGAATTTTTATTGACAGCTTATTTTAACAGATCTTATGATGAAGGATGTTTCTGTTGCAGAGGTAGAGAGCAGCTGTGAGATGGGTTTTACTGGCTATGATCCAATTTATCTAAGTTGTCTGTCTTGCTGTGGCTCATCAAGTACTATAAAAAGTAGATGTGAAATGGGCAGGGGAAAAAAACCCCAACAAACCCATCTCTGAGTGAAAAGGCACTTCATGTCATGATGTCATGTATTAAAGCAGTCCAAAAAGAGCAGACTCATCCTGCCAATATCAGTTCTCTTTTAGGTAAAACTGTGTGTAGTGAAGTTTCTCTCTAATATAGCACATGAATTACTGCATCAAACTCAGGAGTGGATTTTGAAAAACAGTTGCAATCTTAAAACCAAAGACAGTTTCTGGAGCACTTGTCATATCTAGGTAATCATTAGTTTACACGTGTACTAGATCTTCCTGTCTAGAAAATGTCACAGCATAAGCTTAGGCAAGTTGCCCCATTTTACGTAGAGCCTTAACATGAAAAGACTGACTTACCAGCTGTATCTGATTGTAGGAATTGATGCTTTGCTTTCTTACCTTTTAGCTTCTCCTCAGCTGCATGAAGGGAAAGGGGGAGGTTATTTAAAGCCACCTAGAGAAGAGTCATGGATTTTCATTTGTGATAGATACAGGGTGGAAGAGAGGGGAGCAGAAATAGACTGTTTTGAAAGATAAAGCCTCTGTAAATATGTGTGTATTGAAGGTGTGTTGTGGTGTTACAGGAAAAAATAAACAGTGGAAGAAAAATGGATGGAGAGTAACAGTTTGAAATACAGGTGTGTCTATAAAATTTTATATGAAAGTATGACTGTTATTATTACACCTATTTAATTTCTTAAGGGGTTTTGTATTCCATATAGGTGGGTGCTGCCAGTGTTCATGAACACTGCATATTACCTAATGACTCAATTCTCAGTGAGCTGAAAGCCTGTGATTTAGTATTTTCAAAGGAACCAACCTTAGGCCTAATGGCATAATGGAACAATATGAACTTGTATGGGCTTCATTGCAATCTCTAAACAGTTAAATCAAGCTTTTTAGCTTGAGAAGGTTGTTCTACTGAGAGTAAAAAAACCAAACAGATTAATGGTGTTTCAATGAATGGTGTTAAAATAGCAATAGAATAGACAATCATTGAATAACTAATTTCTAATATGTGCTGATTTTTTTCTGTACTTTAAAATGTAGAGCACCTCTTCTTGTTATTTGACCTAAAATTGTTTTGTTCATCTCTATTTTGCGTAGGTAGAAATTGGGAAAGAAAATAGGCTTTTGATGAATTTCAAAAATTTAAAATACATATCTTTTCAGATTTTACCTCAATTACATCGTAATTGCTCATTTTAGTGTTAATTCAAAGCTTATTTATTTCACTCTAAATAGTTTTAGTCTTCAGTGACTGTGGTTAGGAAAAAATAATTATAAAATCTGGTAAAATTTCTCTTATTAGTTTCTAAAAATGCAGTATCAACAGCTTAAAAACTGCTTCCATTTTTTTTTCATTATCTCTGGCCCAAAAGCTATTCCCTTCCCAGAGTAGTATCAGCTGTCCCAATGTAAAGTGAAAGCTGAAAATTTTATCAGGCTTTAAAAAGAGATGTACACAAACCCTAGTCAGTAACCAGAGCAGTAATTTCTTTTGGATTACATTTTATCTTTTGGAGTGTGTTAACTCAGTACATAGGATTTGGAAGTTAACACCAGTGATTAACATCTGTGCTGGTTTTATTCTTCCAATCTTAGTGGCCTTTGGAAAGGAATAGAAAGTTGAATTATTTCTGGTAAAAGTGGGAATAAAATAGTTTTTAAGTCCTAAGGTTCTCATTCTTTTTCTAGGGACTTCTGTTCACATTATGCACCTGGGTTTGACTTTGGGGTTTTTTTGGGCTTTACTCATTTGTTTATTTGTGTTTTTTCCTAAAAATCATTAAATACTAGCAAAACATAAAGGGTAGGTCAAGTTTCAGTGATTTCTTAAATTTATCAGTAATGCATCTTTCGTTACTTTAGTTACTATTTGTTTTTTTATTGTCTGTAATTAGTTATAATTTTGTTTATTTTTAAAATTTATAGAGACTATTCACCTGGAAATGGTATACTGTTTAAATTGCTTTTCCGCACTTGCTTTTCCACAGTTGATTCTTTTTAGTTTGTCATGGATAAGCTGTAGTAGATATTGGTGAATGTACTCAATTTATGAAATCATAGTAAGGGCTTCTGATAAGTAACAGGCAAAAAATAACATTGAGAACAGAGAGTGTTAGTAAGAGACACTGTTTCATTTGTTGCTTGAAAATTATGATGTTGTTTCCTCTGTAGAGGAAGAAATTCCTCATAAATGGGTGGGTGGGACTAGCCTTAGTGTCCTTGTGAGATTTATAAATTGGAGAAAGAAGTCATTGTCCTTTTTAAATATTTGGAGAGGTGACCCTGGAATTTACAATGTTTGTGAAGAAGTTGCTTAAGCATTGCTGTATGACTGATTAATCCTCCAATTAATAACATTCATACTGAAATGGCTTCTTAGGAATGGCACCAAATGACCTTGACATATTTATGCATAAAACAACTTACTATATATAGCAATGATATTAAGCAGTTTTTGCAATTTACAATTAAATAGCTTAAAGAGACTTGTACCCTTATTGGCTGTTTAAGCATCAAAGATATTCTACAGCATATTTTCCTACTTTCAGCAGTTATCCTTGAATTTACATGTAAGACATCTTGTAACACAGAGTAGGCTTTAATTAAAATATTCCTAGAATTCTCTGGGCTAGACTTAAATAAAAATTTACCACTGGGGGAAAAAAAGACATTCTTAGTTATGTTTATGATATTAAAAAATCATGTGTTATATACTGATTTCTGGAACTGTCACTGAGAAAAAGGTTTCTTTTGAAAGCTTTCTATGAATAGGTACAGAAAGTGTATGGAAAGGGGTTTTTTTAGTGTAAAAAAACCATTTTTTTTTTCATGGGATAAAACCACAATAAAATTATAACTCCTTTAAAGTGTACTTTGAAATTTGGTAAGAGAACAGACAAGCTTTTAAAATGTGATACTACAAAGCATTCATTATAAGGACAGTTTAGTTGTCCTGTTTCTGTTGATGCTGATGCATCCTACTATGAGACAAAATTCAAAATGTAGGTATTAGCAGCAGAGTCTGGAACTAAGCAAGTGGAAAACATTTAGAGAATAAAAAACCTTATGAAGCAGCACTTAGTGGAGGGATAAATTGACAGTACTTTTCTTTTTTAGTACTTGAATTTCATTAGAAAGTGCAGATATAGGGTAGCTAAGTATTTCATAAATGGTAACATGTCAACCTGAAAGCTTTTTTTTTCCCTCTGGAGTGGGGATTTCAGTTGCTCACAGTATTGCTTCCACTTGCTTGACTATGAAATACTGCAATTCCTCAAAATCAGATCCACAGTTCAGCCTGACCCCTGGAAAGAGCGCTACACTGGCTATTAAATTAGACATCAACTCAGGTAGCTTATCCACATGGCTACAGGTTCTGCTTAGTTACCCTCAGAGGATTCAGTTAATGAGCTCAGTTTGAAATCATAGCAATTTTTAGCAGGCTGAAGTGTTGGTTTACCTTTGAGTTTTATTTTGAATGAAGCCTTAATGGAGATGAAGGAGGGAGAAATGAAGTTTTCCTTCTGTTACTGATTATCTTTTTGGAGACCCCTAAGATTCTGAGAAATGTCCAACTTCAACCATCCATCCCTGCAGTGTCTGAAACTAGTTGCTTACAGTCATCCTCCATTCAGATCATATTACACTCTGTGTTCCATCCCTGTTCAGAGTTACTCCTATACCTCAAGGATTTTTTAAAATACACCTGAAAACTACAAAGTACCCATTCCACTATTAAGTGAACCTTCAGGGAGTGACCAGATTTCTTTCAGTTAGGTGATTAGGAAATCAACAGAAGTAGATTTTGTTTGTTTGCCTAGTTGCTTACTTATAGGAGCTTAAGACTGTTCAGAAAAGCTGCAATTCCAGCCTTGGCACATATCAACCTTTTAATTATTCTTTTCTTAAGTAATTTCTTTCTTAATCCCCTTTTGCTGTTCCATATTCTTCCTGTGTCCTTTCACAGTGGTAGAAACCTTACAATATTTTAAACTGCCTCGTCTGTTTTTCACCTTCAACTTTCATTGGATCTTAATGCATAGTTTGGCTTGGTTTCATAAAGTGAAAAATAATGCATGGATCATTAACATAGATTTTCCTTCCCTCCCCATTTTGGGAATCGTCCATTGTTTGTTTGTTTATTTTTTAATTAAATGAGCTGCTCATTCATTCATAGTAAACTTCGAAGGGCAAATAGACAGGATGAAAGAGTTGACTAACACTGCTGATAAAATATGAAAGAATAAATGCAAATTACAGATGATCCTTTAAAAAAAATCAAGCCCAACTGACTGGCTGCTAAAAGCAAGTAAATCTTTCCTTCCCTGTGAAGTCTCAAAATACAAGATAGTAGAATAAATGTATGGTATTGGTTAATACACAACTGACTGAGAGATTTAAAAAGACCTAAGTTGAAGTCTGGGTGTCTTTGTCTGACTTCAAAAGCCCAATTCTCTTTGTAAAGAAAAATATGTACTTGCTTATTAAAATGCTCCTAGAATTAAGTAACGTTTGCGCATTATTTTCACAATACGAAACACTATTTTAGGCTCAAATATTATCGGTATGTTATATTACCTTGTGATTCTTACTGTTTTCCATACTTTCACACTTCTGAGAATACAAAAATACAATTTCTGTCACATACTGGAATTTCAGTCTGTATATCTGCTGCCAGTGTTGCAAGAGGCAAGAAAGTATTATTTTTAGTACATGTTGGCATTCTCACAGGAAGAAACATAGTTAACATTCACTTGGAAAAACAGGTGGGATCTTTAGTTATTTTGCTAGTATTCAAATGTCTGCTTATTTTATAATTCTAATGTCTGACTGTGGCAAATATGTCACTTTGCCTGTAGGTTTTTCCGTGTTAACAGAGGAGGAGGCATGCAAAGCACACACCTGCTCAGTGGCTGCCAGTCTCAGGAGAGTTTACAATCATGCATTCACACAGAGCTCTTACTGTTGAGCCCCACGTACAACCCATGCACAAGCAGAGAGTGCAAATAGAGGGAATAAAGCAAAAAAATTTGTTTATTGTTTTGGTAGCTTTTATGTTTCTTCTTTTCCAAATTCTTCAGTAAATCAAATATCTTCTGGGATTAAGTCCCAGGTTTGGTATAAATCTTTAGCATGTGGTAAGAAATTGGAACAATCCTAATGATTTATATATTGGATTGAATATCCAGATCTTCATGTGCCAGTTACCCATCTTCTGTGAGTGTCTGCTTTGGATTATATGCAGGCTTTTTTAACCCAGGTTGTCAGGAGCTACTGTGCACCAATGTAACAAGTTTCTTCTTCCCAAGGAACTGCTGATTGTTAAACCAGGAAGACACGTTGCCAGTTTCATCTTGGATTACAGCTGCTGATGCTTCAGAGGTTGTTTGTCCACATAATTTTTGTTTTCTCTTCTGTTTGGTTACTGACGTGATTTTTGCTCACAGAACAAGAATCACACAGTATCTAATCCGTAAATAAGCAGTTCATATCCTCCCCTCTTACACTGGGAGGAAAATTCTGGTACCTGGTACAGGTAGGTTTCCTCTTAAATACCCACCCCTTTCACTTGTTTTTGAATGGAGATGGACGTGACTGTGGGCCCAGTTTTATCCCCTTCATTTCCCTGAGGACTAGTTTATTGAGGACTTCTAAGACCAGCAGAGTGACTCTGGGACTGATGAGTTGGCTCCCTGGTACATGATTATGGTGATCAGGTTCAAACAGAGGAGAGATCAATGTTGTGATTTTTCTCCCAATTCAGTTTTCTGTTCTTGGGGTGAATGTAGGTGTTGCTTTGTTTTGTTTCTTTTTATCCTCAAAAAGGATTTTTCAATACATAATCGTGTATTCTCTCCTTCCAAAGCCTCGAAGGGCAATTTAGGTTCTTGTAGCCCCTGTGATTTTAGCAGTAACTGAGAGGCATGGTGGTTAACTGGAAATGATTGAAGGTGATTTCCTTCAGTGTGGCATGTTGCTTTGCCATACACTGGTAGGAAAGGCAAGGTTTCATAGGAAATTCAACAACATGGAGATAGGAAGGTGCAAACAGTTTAACTATAACATAGTTTTTACCAAATATTGCCCACTAGTTCTAAGGACAATTGTTTTGCCACTGAGATGCATGAGAATGCAATATATATGCAGAGTGGTGGGTGGGACAACTGGGACTGCAGAGAGCAGGGCTCCTCTTCTGTAAAACATTTTATTTATTAGTATGCAGATATTTTAATCTGAGGGCATCCAGAGGTTGTTTTAGCCATGAAGAAACAAGGAAAAAAGAAAAGGTTTCTCTGTGTTTGGAGTTTGATTTTTCTGTTGTGTTTGGCCCTTGTTCTGAAAAATATAAAATGCTTGGCATATTTTTATTTGCCATTAAAACAGCATGTACATAAGGTCAAGTATGCAATTAGGTCTCCTTTAATAAATGTGCCCTTTGTGAACACATCCTTTTACTCTCTGAAATCTAATATAAGCATGTATTTTCCTAAAAATTGCGATAAGCGCCCTTTAACAGTTCAATAGAAATGAAGCTGCCTCCTCCACTGTATTCAAATCCAGTTAAACACAATGTATTCAGTCAGAGAATGGCTGGCCATGTAGCTGTTTAGACCCTCAAAAGCATAACCTGTTACTAGAGATTCTGTGTTGTTCATGTACTTTCTGCAAGATAAATGTACAAAGGACATAATGGGCTGAATCTCCTGCCTTCAGAAAGGCCAGGAGTCAGATTCCCAGCTGGAGTGAAAGACTGGGAACTACGCTCGTTTGTGCAAGCAGCATTGCTGGCTCAGGCTGTGTTACAGCTCTTCTCTGTCTCTAACCTCCTTGTAATGCAGCTTTTACTGTGGTTTCCAGGTCTTGAAGTCAAAATCCAGCTTAATTTTATATCATTCTGTCTCAAATATTGTTAAACTTTCTTCTATGATTGTGACCTCCTTGATCTTTCATGTGTCATTTTCTTTGAGGGTTGTGGTTTGTGACTCAGGTTCTGCTATTTTGCTCCAACTTGCAGCTGAATGAGACACCATATAATGACACCAGTATTAGCATTCAGCGTGTGCTCTGTGAAGTCCCTGACACCTGATACATGTTGTATGCAAGCAACACTTGGTGTTCCTGTGGTTTACTCCCTGCTAAAGACCAACTACTCCTTTTTTCCACTCTGATTTCATGTTTTATCTAATACCTGTATGCTTTAGCCTCAGCATTTGCAGTTTGTTATTTATTAGGAATGTTGCATGCATCATTTAAAAGTGACATGCTCCAAGGTGCTATATGTGAAACTGTTTCTTTGGTTACGTGTTCTGAAGCTAATTTCTTTTGGATCTTTTCAGTTGTATCCTTGGAACATCTATGGAATAGCCTTACTAAAAACTAGTGAAGTACTCTTTTCTTAAGAAATGATGAGCAAAAAGTAAGCTGGAAAAAATGTACAATGGTTCTTTTGAAATCAGGGTTAAAGTCCACCCTTTTACTGCCTGTGATATAAAACAGAAATACGTGTTGTTGAAACACAGCATTCTGGTTTGTGTATTTCTTTAGCTGCTGTCAGAGGAGAAAAGGGGGAAAAACAATCCAAACCCTTGTGATTTTTGTGGTACAGTAAATACAAAAGTGTTGATTCTAAAATGGTGTAAGCATCCCCATATTCCATAAATGCAGGCTACATATAAAAGAATAATGAGGTTCAAATTTTCACGTCCAACTTGTAGGTATTTCTTTTAGAAGTTTTTGCTTTTATTTTGTTGAGTTTAGGTGGGTAGTAAAGAAAGTGAAACGTGAATGTGCATTTCTCGGGTCACTGGCAGCGATGTGAATTGGTCTTAAATAGAATATGTACATACATATAAGTTCAACTGCTTTTAATGCTGATATTAAAGGTTGATATCTAGGTTAGGCACTAGGTAGAACACTGCCGTGAAATAAACTGCAAAAGAGGCAAGTGCACCTTAGTTGTTAAATCGAAAGAAGGAAGTCTTTGAACAAAAGCATGTAAGGTGGGTGTAGTTGATCTTGTTCATGAGCAGTAATTATAGGTAATTAGTCCCTTGAATATTTAGTATTGAGGTAGTTAACGAAAAGGTCCTGGTGTTTTGCAATGCATGTAAAGAATCTGAAACAAATCTGGTATATACTAATAGACTCTGCCTCTGAATGTAGTGAAAAGGTCGTGTTGTGATTGCTAATCTAAACAGCATTTCTTGCAGGCAAAGGGTCTAGACTCTGACTTGGTTCTTTTGAAGAAATTAATCTTCTGAGCTGATGTCACATGACTGAAGATAGTAAAGCACTAGATCTTAAAGATAGATAAGACCATGCCGTGCTCTTGCATGAGGTTATGATTCCCTAGCTGCACTCAATTCATTATAGCCTGGAGAAAGGGAAAGCAGTGTGACAGAGCATGGCATCTTTCTAAACAACTACATCAGTAGAAACCCCCTGCAGAATTTTAAGTCATTCATCATCTTCCCACCCTCATCCCTCCTTGCTGTGCTGATAAAATACTTTGCATCCATTATTAAAACACATCTTTCTGTATTAGAATGGCCCTGCGGCCAAAGCTGTTCTCTGCTTTGTTATGTGAGGCCAGAAACTATACAAACTTCCAATTTAATGTGTTTTCTGACAGTCTGACGTTGTCAGACTGCTCGTGGCAACTAACTTTCTTTTTTCCATTGTTCTCATGAATCAAAAATGTACAAGTTGAAATGAGGTGACATATTTGTGTTTGGTTTGCATAAAATTTAATGGGAAGACTTAACAACAAACTTTTTTGAAAGGAAACACAAACCTGTAGTAATGGGTGCCCAAAGCAAAACACCCAGTGTTAGTTCCAACCCAGTGTGAGTTACAGACTTGGTAAAAATTCCCTGCCATGCTGTATCTCATATACAACAGCTCACTAAAGATATCTTACCTTAGCTCAGTTTGTCTTAAGACTGGGTGCTATTTAAAGTGAGTATGATGCCCAAGATTTATTTAGGTTTTGCGTGAATCTAAACAGAGTGGGCTGTAATGTGGGACCATCTGTTTAAAGGAGAGGAAAAATTACATTAGAGATATCATATGTTTTTTTAAGTCTTATTGGAGTCTTGTGATGATATGAAACAACATAGTAGATTAGTATATTAAGGAACAAATTGAAAGGGAGGCAGTATGAACGAGGTCTTCAAGAGCTAACCCAGTATTTTCTCATATAAAAGACTTGTTTACAGCTGGTTTTCTTGTATCTGAAACAACAAAGACAAGACAAAAAGATAAATCTAAATATTGCCGAATTCTTCCCTGGAATGATATTTGCCTGTAACAACAGGTGTTGTTGTGTCCTATTACAGTGGTAACCTTAGAGAGTTTACAGGTGTTGCAGGAACGGCTTTGGGTTCTGCTTTGGTATTTTTCACATGCCCTAGCTCTCAATATCTTCCTTTTGCAGGAATAGTTAAAGGCTACAAGCTACAATGTGCACAGTCACCCTGGACTTCCTATAAACCTGATGCTGATAGTATTGCTTGCACTGATGTCATGAGTGTGTTTTGCTGTTGTAGGGTGACTCCGTCAGTCCTGTTTTCTGTGTCAGGAAATACTCTCATTGCTGGAAGACCTGAGAATTAACTTCTTAAAAACCTTTGTATATACCTGTTTACTAATGTTCCCTTTTATACTTGGAAGGAGCATGAGAGGTTTAGGAGTATAGATGCTTTTCAAAGGAGGTCTTGGGGGGGCAGGGAGGAGAAGTTATTTGGTTGAAGTGTTGCAAGATAAATAGCAGTGCCTTTTGGGTGTTTGATTACAAAAGGATTAAAAACAGCTTGCTATTTCATTCAAAGAAAAGAACCCATGAAAAACAACAAGCCTACCTACTAGTAAATTCTCAATGTTCTTTCAATAACAAATTTCCAAATATTTTGTTGCTATACTGTCTCAAGGGTCTATCCTGCTGTCATAAGTGTGTATGGGATTCATAGAGCTAATTCCCATAAGGGGAATTTTGCATGTAAATCTCTGACAAGGAGATTTTATATATATTTGAATGAGCTGTTTCCTTTTATCTTACCAGCAATCTACAGACTTGAATTTTCCTTAGTATTCTCTGACAGACCATGACAAAACACTTACTAGTGACACAATGGCTCCTTCACAGCTGTTATAGTCTATTGTGCTGCATGGCGTAATTGGGGAATGTTTTAATCCGTTGATGCTCCACTCAGAGTAACATGGATTACTGACATGCTACACTTGCTACAAGATGAATGTTCAGCGAGCTGCAACTCTGTATTGCACATACGCCATATAAAATTTATTATATCAGCTACTGATATAAAGTAGACAAAGATCTTAATGAGAATTGCCCAGCAGGTGCTCTTACACACCAGTAATATCCAAGTGTCATCCTGTAAAGCTCTGTATTTCATCATAGGGGTCTGCCAAAAAGACATGCTCCCCGGAATTTGCAGCACTTTGCTGAAGCAAATGTCGGTTTTACTTGAATGCTGAAGAGCCTTGAATGTGTTATGCTGTGGAAATATGCATTTCCCCTTGGAGATGATTTCGTCCCTGTCTGATCCAAAGTCAGACATCTATGTTTTTGTGAATTGGAAGTCATCTTCAGTGCGTTATAGTTATCTTTGCACATGAAGGCATATAAAGATTAATTTAGCCAAAAAACGAACAGGGGCTCATCCTGGAGATCTACCATTCATTCAGGGAAATAGCACATTCCACCACCCATAAAATTGACTCTAGATACAGAACAAGATTGAACTAGTGAAAACCACTGCTACTTTTAGTTTATCATTACTAGCGTTCAACTTTTCATATTTAAATATAAATTTAAATAACGTATTTTTATATAGAAAGGAAATAATTAAGAATGCTATGATAAAAGAATGATGTTGAGGAGCCCAGAGCATCAAGTAACAATAGTAAATAAGGGATCCTGATACTTGAGGAAATTTGAGATTATGGGACAAGAAGAGGAGAAACCCACACAGAGCTCTGGGACACTGTTTTTTCCTGGCCTATGCTGCACAAAACTGATAAGTTGTGGGAGAAATATTAAAGAAGGACCTGGACCACTTAACATATGTTTAACATTTTAGAGTGTCTTAGCAATGGGAGAGGGTTCCAAAAGTCTTTGGAAAAGATGTAGGCAGTTAGACTCTTGGAGAGCTTTCTGGGAGGGTAGAATTAAGACATGGAAGCACCATCTAACTGGTAGTATCAACAACTTCCAGCATCAAATGTCTTTGGTAAATGATTAAACAGCACAGTGAAGAAGCAAGAGTATCTTGCTGGTATGTATTTTCAGATTTGAATAATTCAATAATCTTGACATGAAAAATAAAAATACACAGTTTGTATGTCTCACGCAGGTTTGAAAACTCTGTGATATGGTTTGAAGCTGGCTCCCTACCAAGTCTCCAAACCTTACCACCAGAGTTCCCCCCCCCCTCAAACCTCAGGGAGAAGAGGGAGAAAAAAACGAAAGAAAACCCGAAACGAGAGAGAGACAACCAAAGTGAGATATATAAATATATTTACACTTATATACAATTAAAAATAAGGGAAAGGGAAGGGGGAAGGGAAAAGGAACAAAACCAAAATATTATATATATAAATATCCCAATTAGCAGCCCAATATCTATCCACTAAAAGAGTTAGCAAAGAAATAGCTCACTACTCTCCTGGGACAACTGAGGGTCGCTCCGGAACGATCGCCGGCAACCTCCGTCTCCCAAGGTCGGCAAGGCCCAACCAGGCCTCGCTCCCCAACACGGCAGACTCAACAGCAGGGAACCTGCACCTCCAAGCCGCCGGAAGGAAAGAGAGCGAAGGCCTCTCCTCCTTTCTTCTTATAGCCCAGCTTACGTAAAAATCGTAGGGAATACTGGGTAAATCTGGACCCTTCCTTGGTTACAAACTAGTCACCAAGGAAGGCCTAGCCCAAACCACCACATTCTGATATGCGGCAGCTTTTCAAAGAAGCATCTTAGAAATTGAGAAGCTTATTCAAAGCTTAGGCCTCCAGTTGAATTTGCAGTAGGCAGGAATTTTACAGGGACAATTTGTTTTGCAAAGTATCCTGCTGCTGGTTTTTTTTACAGTGATGGAAATAACCAAGACTAGATTTCCCTCTGTGCCGTCCCCACACCCCCTGCCCCCATATTTGAACTTCAGAGGGAAACAGAATATGCCAAGGAGTACAGAATTATGTATTCTCTTAGGGTAATAGGACTTACATGCATAGTAAAAAATAATATACACATGGTACATGTAAACAAATATTGTTATATGCGAGCCTACAGCATCAGGGCATTTTCCCAGAATCCAGAAGTGAATTGTCACAAGCACTCAAAAGTGGCTTGTGTTCAGAGGCAACTTTGTATAGTGAGATATATGTACTTCATGTTGAACAGTATGTTTAGAATCATAAAATCATTTAGGTAGGAAAAGACCGTTAATTTCTCGTCCAACCGTAGATATATTGAATACATAAAACAGAGAAATAGAGATAGTGTCCAGCTCCATGGAGTTCAGTATGGGCATTTCCCATCTCTGAAATCCTTTCTCTGTCACACTTAGACAACTACCAGCACAGGTCTTTGCTAAGACTTTCCCTTCTCCCTGCCACAGCTGTGCCCTTCTGAAAATGCAACCTTTTGCTCTTTACTAAGCACACATGAGCCCGGAGGTTAGTAATACATTCATCAGCCTGTTCTCCCCTGAAGGATCGCAGCTAGCCTGAATCAGCACAAATATTTGCTAAGTTAATTAAACTTTTTCTTTAATCTCAGAGTAATTTGAAGTAAGGTTTGGGTTTCTTCTTGTAATATTTAAATGTGTGTAGGGGTTCTTGCTTTTCTTGCTTCTTTCTTACAGTTCCTAGTTTTGTCGTTGTGAAGTCATCTGGTAAAAATTGACTCTTCATTCAATTATTCACTTATATGATCCTCTTACAGATTTATGTATGGACTGTGCTATATTTCTGGAATGACTAAGTAACTTTGTCTATCTGAGCCAATGTAGGTTGAATCCCATGGAGCTACTCTGTAGTAGACAAATAGTTATTGGAAATTGGGCATAAATCTTACACAGTTCCAGTTTAATTTTGGTAGCATCTTCACCAACCTGATCAATAACTAAGTCTGTGATTTCTCTAGTGCTTCCTGACCTCTTTATGAAGTTGCAATGTTCTCAAAATCACAAAGGAACATACTTTGTCAACTTATGTCACTCCCAGTGTAGCAGGTTAGGAAACTGAGATCTCTGTCAAAATGATTTTCACATCATCATCCAAAGATTACCTCCTTAAAGTTTTCTTGGAGTTTACATTTTCCAGTACTTTTATATCTGTGTGATTGAAAGTGGAACATGTTTTTTTCCTTGTCTCCTTGGAGACCTTGAAATTGAGATGCTGTATATTTTAACCTGTAACATAAGCAAAATTTTTAAAAAATATAGTCTGTCCTTTCTCTGCTTATGGCTCATAAG
The DNA here is from genome assembly GCF_025592945.1 of Manacus candei. NCBI lineage: Eukaryota > Metazoa > Chordata > Aves > Passeriformes > Pipridae > Manacus > Manacus candei. The sequence continues at coordinate 36,508,312 of NW_026138076.1, read as the reverse complement.
CCTACTCTAGGAATCAGTTCTGTAATAGACTGACAAATAGAAGACTTGAGGGATTTTTTTTCTACCTTTTAGGCTTTTTTATTATTATAGGATTGTTATCAAGTTTATTTACTGTGGTAGGTTAATTCAGATATAAGCAGAATTTTAGGAATAACTAAATGTCTGAGATAATGATAATGTTACCAAAAAATGTTACCAGCTCCATCTCTCCTACAGCTCAGTGTTTTTCCATCTCCGTTACACATTCTCCAACCTCACCCAACTTCTTTGTGGGAGGAAAAGAAGCGTGTCTGGGTGTAAAGTTCTGTCTTGCTCACAGCTATGTTAGTTTACAGTCCAGTTTTCCATAGACAAGACTTAACACTGAAGACTTTTTTTCTCTCTTTAATCAATGTCCTAAATTGCTCCAAGGTATAAGTCCAAAGATAATTGTCCTGCAAGTGTTCCTGAGCAGATCAGATCAGAAAATTATATGTGATCAAAGTTTTGGATCAAGTTGTTTGTCAATTGGATCTTATTTAAAGGTATAGGGATATTTCAAATAAAGTATGGCATGCCTCTTTAATCATGTGTACTATTGCCATTGAGAGCTCCAAAAAATCTAATTCCCTAGTCTAAGCTCCCTACCACATCTCAACCTAATGTGGGATGATTTTTTTCCAGACAAAACACAAGACTCAGAATGGGGGAAAGAGAATATATATTACAATGACTGTACACATAAATATTATAATACATTATACACACAATCTCAACTTTCTCTACCATGACATAAGTATTTACAATGGATCAGATCTCTTCTGCCAGGGGCTGGGGGGCCCCAGAGGCTCTAAGGGGCTTCGAACCTCTTCCTAGTGGTGTCAGAACATGGCTACCACTTCTACAACTAAACTACAACTAAGCTTCTCTTCCGTTCGCTTGTGGTATGTTACATTTCGCAGAAGTGTTCATTGGATAAAACTTCCAAACTTCCAGGGTCACTACCCCCTGGGGCTTTACCATTTTATAACTGCAGGGGGAAAAACTGTTTCCCCCCATCACAACTATCTTCCCCTCTTCCACCCCTCATTCTCTCCTTTGAGGTGAATTTCTTGCCTGGAGGGTTAATTAATTTGAATAGTAAGTTGATGACACTTTGCAAGACAGAAGACCCTCCATGAGACAAACAGTAGTCTTTCTGGAGCTATGGCAGTACTCCAATTTGGTTTTATATTCGTGCAAAATTACATGATTGCTTCAATGTAACTGTGTAAAAACCCCCACTAATTTTGCTTAAATAGCTCTTTCCAAAAGAGTTCATTAAATGAATGGTAAGTACTTATATTCTTTTTCCTAGTTGGTATTCTTCTTTAAAAAAATGTCTGCTTAGTATCATTACATTGTCATTACTGTTAAGATTTCTTTGCTTACCTTCTTTTGAGAGGAAAGTGCGACAGCCTTTTTGTAATGAAACTGGACGCAAAAGTTTACTCATAGCAAACAGAAGTTGTTCTCTCCTAAACAATACTAAGACTTGAATTTTTTGGCAAATTTACCCATTCATTTCCTCTGTCACTTTGAACCTTAATGAGGATAAGAGGTACAGACTCTAGTTCAAGAGTTTCTTCTCTTGTGATGTTTAATTTCTAAAATATTGCCAAGATAGAAAGTACTGTTAAGAGACAATCTGAGTTAATATTAGCATAATAACCATCTGTAAGGTTAAGGAAGGCTTGGAATTTATGACTTAGTACTGAATATGTTGGATTTTTTTTAGCAGAAATAGCAATGATAAACAATATGCTGCATAGTCCAACATGTGATATATATATATATATAAATAAATATTTTTCTTAACAAATGATAGGTGCTATATGTTTCCCTTTACCAATATATTCAGACCAATGAATATTTATTTTCTCACTTAAGAGAATGCATCTAGAAATTTTAGATATTTGTAGTCATAACCAAGAGAAAAAGATTGATAGCCATACTGGAAACTGTAATTTTAACTTCTCATTTTAGAGGTAGAAACACTCGATGTGGGCAATTTTAAAAGTGCTCAGAGGGATGTCATATCTTAACATTTAACAGAATTTGTGGATGATCTGTATCTCCCAGTTCCCTTTTGAAAATACATCTCCTCGTGCTGTACAAGTAGAAATACAGTGGCCTGTATAAGTGAAAAAAAGATTGATTTCCAGTCTGTACTTATTACAGTATATTATCTGTATGAAAATAACCAGAACACGTCTCTGTCTTGGTCTACAGTATACTCATCTTACAACACAAATTAATGTTGTACTTGGATAATGAGAGAGCAGGGAATCGGATTCCATTACAACCTTTGGCAGATCAGCTCACCAGGAGTAGTGTGCTTGTGATCACCTTCTCTTTCTGGCAGTCTGTGCCAGATACTATCTGAGGAACTTCTTTTTAAAAGTCTATTATGTTTGTAAGATTCCTGTCAAATTGTTATTGAAAACTAAAAATTTACTTTTGCAAAAAGGGTCAAAATTCTTTTTTTTATTATATTACCACATTACTTAAGATAACTTTATGTTAGAAATAGAGTGAAAGTCATTTTGTTTCATAAAAATTAATGATTAGTTGTGATTTTTATCCTATCAAAACCTATTATGCAGATTGAAAAAGTAGATTTGAATCAACTGTTAGAGGTGTTAGATGTGTCGACTGTGAAAATATGTGGAAATCCGTTGAAATTAGCAGTTTTGCTCCAATTAAGTATAAATTATGTAAATATTCATGCTGCTACTTATAAGGGAAAGTAATATTTTCAGGGAAGATTTTCGTAGGTAGTGTTTTGTGTTAATCATTGTTGTAACTTCTGCTATTAACAGGTTTTCCAATATGGTAACATGGAAACCTGAGTTCTTAATTTTGTTTTCCTTTAAATTTCCATAAGTTCTTACTTAATGGCAGGTCTTGATTTGAAAAGGAAAATGATTAAAAATAATCTACAGAGTTTGGTAACTTATTACTGCATTCAGAGTCAAGTCATTCTTCAAGCTGCAACTTGTGACTCAGAGGTGTCTTCTGAGTATGCAAATGGTTTAGGATAATTGATACAGTTTTTGGACTTATGCTGTTCTTAAAACAGGTTATTTGATACTAGCTTTGGGTTTTATGAAATGCCGAGATACACATGTGCTCCTTTTTCTCATACGCAGGAGAATAAATGACTTGCTTGCAATTTACCTTTTAATTGCCAAATTGTGAATAACAGCTGTTTTGTTTGTGAGGGTATTTTTTGTTCGTTGTTTTGTTTGGGTTTTTTTAATTGCCTTGTTTAGTCCTGGATGTGCCTGAAACTTCTTTTTCCAGTCTGTGTGGGTTTACAGGATTGACCTCTGCCTGTAGACTTTCCTCTCAATTCCTTGTGGTCCTGGTAGTCAATGGACTAGATTCCTAAAGTGAAAATTAATTCAATCTTTCACACTTTATAATAAAGCAGCTGAGTTGTGCACAATCCTCTTACTAGTTTCATGTATTTTGTTAGCCAAAGGAAATTTCTAGTACAAAAAGTGCAGCTATCAACATTTGTCTTCCCCTGAACTTGATGTCACTTACTGTGTTTTACTTTCCAGTTGGAGCGTTTTAGGCAGGGTAAAGATACTATTGGTATTCCATCTGCATGGATAGGTCTCTGTAAATAAACAGCGACAATACTAAAGGTGTCGGATCCCTAAGAAGTTCATGATCTTTCTGGATCAGCTAGCAAATAATGCTTGCTTACAACTATCACAAGCAGACTGTAAGTACATACAGAAGCCAACTATATCTTGGGTGCCCGAGACCTCTTTTTCCTTTCTGAAGCTGATTAAATAATGTAAATGCACACATACGTACATAATAAGCATATGCGTGGTCGGACTGCCAGAAACAAACACATTTATCCCCATTGCTGGGGACTTGTGTCATGCAAATGTGTTGCCTAAGTCTGATATGGAGGCAGCCCTGTGACAGATTTAACAAGATAAGATGACCTCCAAAAAAAGAGGTTTGCAAAACATTACAGATAATACTATGCAAATTGACAGGCAGCATAGACAAAAAGCTAAATAATTACTCCTTCTCCCTTTAAAACATTTTTCTCTTTTGGAGGTCAAGCCGGGTTAATTTATAGACTCTGAAATTGTCTGTTACACACACTGTGGTCGTTTTTTAGAAAATGAAGGGGAAAAAAACCAAACAGGCTGAATTAGGAAAAGTGATCAGTGCAGATTATGTTATCAGGTCTTCTCTGTGCCTCAGAGGTCAGGGAATTTCAGCTTACAATTGGACAAGCTCCAACAGAACCAGCATTCAGAGTTAATGTGACTCTGCTGGGTTAAAAAATTACTTAAAAGGACCAAAACATCCCCAACAAAGCATTGAAAAGTAATTGCTCCAGCAGTGATACACTCCTATGTTGAAGGATTTCTACTGGATAAAGTCAGTGACATCTAATTTATGGGTCATAGTTCCCATAGCCCTGTTTCATGATTGCTTTCCAGAAGCACAACTTTTCTCACCAGAGGACTTCATCCTATTGAGGTCTTTGTGGATTTGTGGCCATTGTGTTGAACTCGGATCAAATATAAAAAACTTTACTGAAAAGTCTAAACCTTTTCCTTGGTCCTACAGACAAGGAAGTGATTCATTTTGCATGTTTTCAGTAGTCCTGCCAGCTTCAAATAATTAGTTATATGTTGGTTTCAACATTTTTGGCCATCCACCATAATCTTAAGAGGATCCATACTACCTCAACTACAGCTTGTGTAGATGGACTTGACTTGTTTGGTAATTGGCTATCCTTCAAAATCAATGTGAATTGTAAATCTACTGCAGAATGTGGAAAACTTAAGGGTTTTTTTGTTTGTTTTTTAAAGGACATGGGCATGGTTGTGTTGAGCAGTGGAGGAAATTGGGAGTCAGACACTGTTGAGTTTTCCATTTGGATGGGGATTTAGCTTTTGAATCCCATCTTCTGATCATCCCCATCCACCTCCTAGAGAAGTAAATTTGAATGAACTTGACTTGATTTCTTTCCAGTGACTTTCAGCTGGCAGATCTAGCCCTTTGATTACAGGGCACACAGTCCCCAGGCCCAGCACAGCTCCGAGTTAACCCCTGCCTGAAACATGGGAAGTGTAGACACTGTCAGCTGGGTCACTCCTCAGGCTGGTGCTTTCTGACCTTACTGCTAGCTAATGTGGGCTATTCTCTAAGATACCTCAGGAGCTGGAAAGTGTGCCATGAAGGAGGTGTGGTTAAGCCGCTCTTCTTAGCAAGGGCTTAATCGTATTATTGCATGCTCATCTGTAAGGCTTTCAGAGTCAGTCATGTGCACTACTGACCATTCTGTAAGCATGTCAGATCATGGCTTTCTAGTCCATGACTAAGCATGTAGGGCAGGTGAACACATATGTTTCTAATTGTCGAAGACCAGACTGAAAGATGGTCAATAACCAGCTCAGATTTAAATTTAGTGGTGTTTTGGGACAAAATTCTGCTATGATGTTTTGAGAACTTCTTTTGAAGTCTCCTTTGAAAAGTGAGACACTGATGGCTCAGTCATTGGGGCAGTTTTGAGAAATGCTTACATGAAAGTGGAATGAGCAATAGAGATATTGATAAGTAAAAAGACACCTACCAGTGTATTTTATGCATTTATGCACAAATCTCCAAATTTGTGGAGAGCAAACATATTTGTAATATCATGTAGGTGAATGACTAGTTTACATTACTAAACCCCTTTAACCTCAGTGTAATGTCTCACACAACTCTGAAATCCATTTTTGCAGGATTTTTATTAAAGATTACAGCCTGGGATCAGAACTACTTTCTCAACTTCACCACGGCAATAGAAGTTGAAAAAAAAAAACCAAACAAAAAAATTCATAGTCCTTCTGTGAAAATGAAAAATTTTATCAATAGTCCTCTAAAGAAATAGTGTGAGTTGACAACATCACTATAGATCTGACTCTGGGTTCTGATTGTAGGGCAAAGTGAGGACCTCATATTACACAAGAGCTAGCTCTCATGGGTTTTCTCAGGCTAGTGAAGCTTGATAAATAACTTTTTTTAATTCATATCAAAGCTCAGTTCCCAGACTCGCTATTTTGCTGTTATAAATCACAGCCAAGTTTTGGAATCACTAGCAAAGCATGATGAACAAGTAAAGGGTCAAAGGAAGGTAGCAGAGCTCTGGAGAATACTGGGATATCATTTCTGCAGGCAGACATCACACAAATACATTGCAGGAACATGTAACCCAAGCAGACAATGGGAGAAGGCAAAGGAGCAAGGGGAAGTGTGGTGTCTCACTCCATAAAAAAAGACAGTGTTAAAGTAAGATAGACATGCCTCAGCTTTTCCCTCAAAGGCTACAACCCTAGGCAGTTGGCTTTTTTGCTTAATTTCCTGTTGGGTTTTATTTGTATGTTTTTGTTGGTTTTTACTGCAAGATCTGAGCGGTAATGGATGGTAAAGAGCTGTATGTAATCAACTATGGAGGTGCTATTAAGTGTACTCCGACATTATCCATTACATCATTTGGAAATCTAGGGATAAAAACTGTCTACAAGTCATTTCAGGAGTTTCAACATTAATAGTAACAGTTAGAAATTTAATCATTTAGTTAGTTGAGTCTCTTCTATATAGTACTTTGAACTTCTGCCTACTAAACACATTGATGAGGTGGTCTCAGCTCTGCCTTCAATTTTGCCTTTTCTATTCCTGTTGGCTCACCATGATTGTTTAGAGAACTTTGACTTCTGTCTAACTGATTATCTTGGTAGGGTAAAAAAATTAATCTTAGGCAACAAAGAAAAGCATTTCTGCTTGCAGGAGCATTATAAATGCTGAGATATTGTTTTTCAAAGGCAATGATGGATTATGGAACAATAGAAGAAAAACTGGAAAGATAAGAACAATCATAAGACCATCAGACTAAGATAACCATGAAAACCTTTCAAAGTATTACTCTGTTATCTGTTCAAGGTGGTATATTGCTCTGTTGGTTTGTTGCCTTTTCAGTAGATTACAATTTTAATTTTTCTGTGTTGTGTTGTTCTTGTATTAGTGAAGAATTTGTCTTCTAAATGGGTTCCCGGCCACCACATCCAAGATATTTGTATTATTGCTTATGTGAAAGTAAGAATAAACAAATCATATGTCAGAGAATATAAGCTGATTGATGCAAGGACCAATTTTAAAGAAAAGAACAACCAACCTTCCTCTCTGCACACCAGTGTGTGTATGGCTAAATGCATTATGGTTTTATATACTTTGTTATAAATCATGAGCTATTGGTCACTACCAGAGGCAACCTGTTGCGCTACTTCACTTCATTCAATAGATGATCTTTTGTCAGAAATCTTCTGTATCTGTGAGGTCAGTACAAGGCCAGGACCGCCTTCTGTTTCCAAATTTTTCATGTTTTGTAACAGAGTAACTCTTTCATAAATGTGCATTTTGTTTCTGTTAAGGAAACTGCTAATTTAAAAGTTGGTCTTTTTCTCACCTGTGCAAATGTAAGAAGAAAACACCATCTGATAAAATTAATTTAGGGCTAAAATTCAAATAATCTTCTGATGTCTGAAATTTCAGTGCTATCAGAAAAGAAAAATACTCTTCTGTTCATGAACATTAGCAAGCTTTGCAACTGTTTATTTCTTCCCATCCCCTTTTATTGCCTTGATTTGGTATCAATTTAGAGGAATTTCAATAAAAAGACTACCCAGGGGAAATTAGCCTGTAAAGTCCATTTGAACACTTTAGAGTTCAAATACCCTCTCTACTGAGCAAACAACAAGAAGAGTAATGAATATTAAATAAGTCTGTCCTCATTACAGCATAACACCTGAGAGTGTGTAGCTATACAAGACATCAGCTTTGTAGATATGTGGCTTTTTGTAACATGAAAGGATCAAGTCCCCCCAGAATGTCAATGATAATTACAATCTACTGTTTCTTCTAGATTTATTTTGATGTAAGCTAAATATTATGATTTATCTTTCACATACATTAGCTATCATTTCAAACAAAAGATCCTCCTCGGTCTTAGTTTTAAAAAGAAAATTTGCTGTTATCACACAATTCAGGTCCAGGTATTAACTATAGTCTCTAAGTAGTTGTAGTTTATAGTAATATGTTCTCCAGAATAGAATTAACCAAAATTATCTCAACTACTGTTATTTAGCCTAGTTGCATGTTAAGAATGCTGTAAATAAGAGCCAAAAACTTACTTAACTTGCACACAAGTACATCTTGCACAAAAAACCCTAGGTACTTCTTCACACAAGAAATATTTACATTGTGAATCTTCTTGTCAGATTATGTAGATTAGATGTATAAAGTTTATATAGGTTTAAAAAAGAATCCTAAGCCATTAGACAAATTCAAGGACAAAAAAACCCCCAAGGACCATCACCTAAGGGACTTGAACTCTGGTTTTAACCAACAGTAGTTGAAGGTTCGGCAGATACACTAGCAGTGTGTTTACATTCTAATTATTGTGTGTCCTGGGCTTTGTCTGGGTCTCATTTCTGAATGATAATGTGAGAGTGCGTTTAAAGTCAGGCAAGGGGCATCTCATTTTATACCAAAAAATCAATTTACATAATCTGTTTCAGTATGATATCATGCATTGTCTAAAATACCAAACATTTGGATATGATTCCTGATAGCCTTCTATGCTTGTGAAATAATAAGATTCCATTTGTACTTTGAAGGAAAAAATATTTCAGATTCAATTGATAAATATAATGTAAATATTGATAAGTACCTCCTGTGATACTGTCATTTTATTTATTTATTTTTTAATAATATCCCCAAAGATTCTGTAGTTCATTCTCTTACTTCACAGGTAACACTGGGATTTCAAAATTTTTAAGTGTGTTTCATGTATTTTGTCAGACATCAAACTTGCTTCCTAGTGTTTTTAGGAATGTGGTGTTCAGTAGTAAAAGGTGAACAAAGCTCTTGAGCATAGCACCAGCATTTCTAAAGAATATTGCTGATAAATTAATTAAGAGCAGCATGGAGACATGAAACATCAACATAAATATTTGATAGCACACATAGTTGCATTTGATTAATTGTAACTGGGAAGCAGACCATTACAAGATATAGCTTTTCTGGCATTGGTTGTTTTGGTTTTTTGTTTTATTTTTTCCCTGTGAATCATGAGTAGTGTCACATAAAATTACACAATGAATGGTTTCTACATTTTTACAGACTTTAGGGTTCGTTGTGATTGACACACATTTAAGTGCATGCTGGCAATTATTTGTCAGAGTTGCTTTGAAAAGCAAGCCCTGCCTAATAGTATTCTCCACGTGCTAAAAACCATGTAAGGAAACATTTATCTCAGACCCAAAGTTTGTTATATTTTGTAAGTCAGTGGTGCACAAATGCAGGGGGGGAAAAATAAAACCAGAAAAAAGCCAAACTTCCCCAGGCTTTTGTAGTTTGATATAGTGAAGTTGAGGGCAGGTGTACAGTTCTGTTGTTAGCATATGGCCAGCTAGACCATTTGACTTTATTGCACACTTTAAATAATCATGTTCATGAGTTAATTTCAAACAGATGTGTTTGTAGCATAAAGTGTATATGAGTTGGAAAATATGGCCATAAAAGTCTGAAACGCCCTTTTCCAAGACTGGAGTGAAATGGATTGTATTGGTAATTGTTGAAAGCAGGCTGTTCTTGACATAAATTTATTCAAATGTCTTGGAGAGTTTGAAGTCAGGAAACAATTTTGCATTTTTACTGGCTTCATTAAACATGATCTTCAACTGGGAATCATAAATATTTTCATACTCTCTTTGCAACATAGACTCTCTCTTTTTGGTGGTAAGTCCTTACAATTTTCAACAAGAAACTTGCCTTAACATTTATAAATATTTTTTTAGGAAATATTTGTAGTTTGGAATCCTATTAGACTGATTAATAGAGTTGTTAAAATTTTGGCACATTAAACCATGATCGATACCTCGGACATGATGTTTTGATTGTGATCTGGTTTGCTTTTCCTGTGGCTGTTTAAGTTCTCATCTTTGTTTCCTTGCATCTTCAGCAGTTGGTTGCCTGTGCAAAGCCCAGTCACTCACTCAGATGTTTGCACTCATCTGCTCCATGTCGCCATGCACAGAGGTGAAAGAAGTGTCATGAGTCACGTGTTTCCAGCCTATTAGATATAAAGCCATGTGTAGATTTCAAACATACGGGTCATATGAGGGTCCTAGATGTTTAAAAGGTCTCCTTTGCAGTGATCTTTGTCACTCTTTTTCCCTTTTTGCACTGCCTTTCTTCATTTTCTCTTCCTTCTCTTTCCTTTCTTGCTCCCATGTCACTTCTATATAGCTGTGTTTTCTAGTTGGAGTTGTACAGATAAGTCAGTATTTTGCATCTGCTTTTCTTCTTTTGACAAGCCCATCTCATTCCAGTGACTGGAGCTTGCATTTTGTATAAAACTCTCCTCTTTGCCCAAACCTCACATGCTGCTGGGGAATCAGAGCAGATAGGTTGGCAGCTGATGATCACATCAGGTGCTGCTTCTTGTCCTCAATTTCCTCATAGTGAAGAACACCTCTCGTTGCACCAGAACTTAAACTGGCAGCACGCCAACAAAATCTCCAGCAAGCCTTTTCACTATGTGGTAATCTTCAACCAGCTGGGACTGGAGAGCCTGAGGAATTGAGTTATTCCCAGCATGATATTTCTAAAGAATATACTTTATACTGACTTATTATGATACAATTTCTAGCAGTGTTGCATTTTAAAATACCCATGTGATAGCTCTGGGGTCTGGCTGTGTGCCTCAGTCTGTAAGTGAAACTTCAATCCTCCTTCTCAGAGTTAGGTGATGAATCTTCCTGTTCTCTGATAAAAATTCAAATCTCTGTTTTAGTGAGAAACTAAGTACTTTGAATCTAATTCATGGCTTTCTCTCTGCGTACTCCATGAGCTTATTTTAAATAAAACACCCATCATTGTTAATAATAAGAGCTGGAAAAAATAATATGCCACATACGCTGGATATTGTGATTTATTCAAGAAGTCACATGCTGAATCCAAGTGAGTAATGCAGACAAGATGGGGGAATGTTACTGCTCCCTGATCTGTTCTGTTCACCTAACATTGGCAGTTCATATATCCTTGTGTAGGTCAGACCAGACTATTATAGTTGTAATAGAGCATCTAAATATAATATAAAAATATAATATAAATCAGAAAAGCCCAGAAATTTATTTTCATGACCACTGAAGCTGTGTCCTAGGTGTAACATGGACAGTGTATTAAAATCTGCTCACAACTGAGATGAGCAGAGATGACATGCAGCCTAGTTGTTCTCTAGGGAGACAGAGGTGAAACACCTTAGCTTGTTTTCTGTGCTCTTCTAAAATGAAATCTTAGATACCCTTAACATCTGTAGCTAAAAAGCATTTGTGGCTCGTTGCGGATATTGAAAACAATAGATACTGTATAGGCAACAATATGTTGTGGCATAATCTGGAAGTTGAAATTGGTTTTGAGAGAAAATTCAGCATTTTTTTTTCTGCCACCACTGAAAGACAAATGGCAACTGAAAATAATTTTGTCTTTCTTTTGACATCTTAGTAATAACAAGTTTTTTAATACCTTAATAAGTTAGCCATACTATCAGGACTTCATCTTGTTTAGCCAGTGATTAGCTAATTGGAATGAAGGAAATAGTGCTGCAGCAATTTATAGGGCAAATACCGCTCTTCCTGTAACTGCAGTATATCTAGTCCACATAATGTCTAATTTATTTTTATTTGTTTGCAGAAGATCCCATAATCCAGCACAAAAAAAGAGATGAGACACCCTTTTGGACAATTAACAGTTTCCATGACTGATTTAACTACTTAAATGCCTCTGTTAAATAAGTGAATTTGATATTTCTGAAACAATATTATTAGTGTTGGACTGTGTTTTTCATTGGAAGAAGAAAGAAAGCAAGGGGTTTTCTGTTAGTAAAATTTGGGATTCTTGGTTTGTTTTTTTTCCCGTTCAACTGCTGACAACCTTCTCTGCATGATAACTAGCACAGTCTAAGTATTCAAAGCTCTATGTCTCAGAAATTTTCTATATCATAGACAGAGCTGTTGGGAGATATATATATATATATATATCAACGATGATTTTCACTGATCATGACCAGCCTGATTTCTAGGATTAGGTTATTTTTAAGCTAGTTGCAACTGATTACTCATGATTTTATATTTATATATATATATACATGTAACAATGAATGCATCTGGGAAGCTTGCAAAAAAACCCCAAAACAAACCTCACCTTAACACTGTTTGTCACTAATTTTGGAGAGTAGAGGGTAAAGCTAAGGTTCCATGACTGCCTGTCTAAATTAATTTCTTTATTTTCAGAAGTCTGTCTTTATAGACAAATAATTTTACAAGATGGAATAATGACTGGAGAACCATTACTTGCTTAATGAACTTTCATTTTTGTCACTATCTCATTTACTTATTTACCTTCTGGGTGAAAATTCCTTCATCTCATATAGGTTATGACATCATCTGGGTTACATTGTTCAAATATTTAGTCTAATCCTAACCTGAAAATTCTGCAGACCTAATGCACATAATATTAGCCACCAGGGTTCAGAATTATGGGTATATTGCAAGGCAGTTTTTGTGCAACTTGTAGTACTACTGAGCAGCAGAAACTTCTACATCTAATGCAGTTTTCACCTAAAGCAACACCTTTGGCTTGATACACCTTTACCCATCACGTTCAGAATAGAGTGGTAGAGGTTTGGTGTGTTACTCTGATAAAATATTTTTCCATCCTTGTAATCTTATCTTGTTTCTTCTGCATCTTTCTGTTGCGCTTTTGCTCATCTCAAGGAAAAGGCCAAGCTCATAACCTGACTCAAACAGGCTTCAAAGGGGGCTTCTAGCAAATTCTAACCATCCCATGACATCCCATTAGTGTTTCTGTGCATAGTCTTAATATTCAAAATGGCTCTGTGAAGAGGGAAGGATCACTCCTTTGCCAAGAGTGCTTGCCAGGAATTGATATTTCCTCAATAGGTTTGTGCACTATGTGTCTAGTGGGAGTGAAGAATCATGGTAGCATAATTAAGCCGCAGAAATTAACATCAGGAAGATTTAAAATCTGGGCCCAAAGAGACTTGAAAGTTAGAGAGAAAATAAATAGGCCTTATTTTCAGGTTCAAAAAGGCTAAAGCTTGCAGTACTTTACAAGTGAGATTGCATTGTGTTTCTGCAACTGAATATAACTTCTATTAAAAAGAAAATTTGTAATGATTAGTCTGTTGTGGGCTGGATTCATTAAAGGGATTAGCTTGTGTTGGGCATATGTGTTTATGTAGCTATGTGTGTGATATGTGTATATAAATCTATTCCCACACAGAAGACTTTGTTAGCTTTAACTTGAGATTGCTTGACAACATAGCCCACCAACACAACCTGTAAGGAGAAGAGGGAGAAAAAAAAGCTCTTCTTTCCTGTATTCCTCACTCTATGTTGTATTCATTAATTATGTCTTTTAATTAGTAATTACTCTCTCCATACCTTATGCAGAAACTTTGCCTCTCTTTTCATTCCAGTTTATAGGAAAGCAGTTCAGACTTTGACCTGGCTTCCTGAATATATGGTAATGATTTTTTTCTGGTGGTGGCTGAAGGTGTTATCAGTGTCATGATATGTTCTCCCACATGTTATTTTTCATAATTTGTAAAGTTACAGACTTTGTAACTTTGTATACTTTTATATGAGACAGGACTGCAAATGGAGTTTGTCAAAGAAAACCATCTGGAGTTGCGCTGTTTTGAAAATGTTGGTGTATCATGTTAGTCTCCTTTTGTTTTACATCAAATTCCACTCTGCCTTTAATAGAGTCTGTATGTAATAATTATTTGTGATAATGGTGATATATGGATAGTGAGACAGCTGAGCTTGGGGGGTAGTGCCGGTACTTAACCAGGATAAGTGCTAAGGGCACTTGTTAGTGTGGTAACACCTCAGGAGTCATTCAGTCCACATATAACTCCCCTTTAACGGTTCTCCCTTCCTATTTTTCCATTTCTACTTTGCTTTGCAGAAGGTATCCTCCTAACCTGTGTTTACGTTCTCATAAGCTTATCTTTGCCAGAAGAACATAGCTGTAGCCATCTATTGAAGGATTGTTCCCTGGTGGCTTATCTAATAAAATGCTTTTTCTGGAAATGTCACATCTGTGTGAGGGCCAAAGATCATTCGATGTCTCTGCCAGGCCCCCTCCATCATGCTACGCTTACTGTCACAAGGCATTTAGTTTCATAAGAAAGCCACTGTGCCAAGTATTCCTAACAAAAATTGAGTACCAGTCAAAACTGCTTTGACTGAAAAACACGCTATTTGGGCCAGGATCATAAAAAGCTTGCAAATATGCCTCAGAAGTCAGCAACTGCTATTGTTCCCATTCTGTCTGGAAAATGGGTGGGCTTTCCCTCAGGTTACCAGCGCTCTACTTCATGCTACTCTCGTGCATTTGCCAGGGGACCTTTGTAGTGGTTTCCTCTGAAACTGGAAATCAGCATAAGGACTTTGCTGTGGCCAAAGACTCCTTTCCTAAAACACAGGAAGGCCGTGAGGCTGCTACATCTGTAACACAGGGTTTTCTCTAATGAATGGAACAATTTCATTTAAGGACATTGGATTTTTATGGAATTAGAGAATATGGCGATGTTTGCATCTTGATTTATCATTTTATTTAAACCATGATGAGGGACTTTATTATATTGATTATATTGATCTAATCTAGTCACTTTGTTTATATAATCTGTGACACATGGAAATATGTGTTACCTGAAATGGGATAGGGAGGTATGTCACTTTTTGATCCTTTTTCTTACCTTCCTGCTTATATGCATACTACTTGTCAAGATGTAAGATAAATAATGTGTTCTTTAGTCTAACCATACATTAGCTCTACCTAATTTCTCTTGCTCTTTCCAGGTCTCAAATTCCTTTCTCCCCTTGATTAGTAACCATGGTGCTTGTAATGTGCTGCAATTATAGATTGGAATGTACCAGCATAGAGTAATTTATGCAAAAGTAATTACTTAAATGACTCTTCATTATATTGCAATCAAATCCTAGATGCTCTGGTATAGATGTTACATATCCGATCTCAGCATGGTACATAAAGTCTTTTGAGTCAAATTCTGAAATGATGTAAATCAGTGAAGTTCATCTGCACAGCTCCATTGCTTTGCAAAGGGCTGCATAGGCTAGTACAGCTATAAAAGAAAATAATTTGAACTTTAAAACTAACACAGAAAGGTACAATTGAGTGAGGCTAAAGTATTCTGAGAACAATAGTCTTGACAGTCTAACAATGACAGCGATCAAACGCTTTCTTCTCTGAAATTCCTTTGAGATAATTTTCTGCGTTTTTACTTTAGCTGCTGAGTTAGCTGCAAAGTGGGGAGTGAAGCTTATTTCCATTTAAGCTACACTGGATTTTTTTGTAGTTTGTGGGGAGAAGAGGGGTTGCTGACTGGGTGAAGACCTCAGCAGTGCGGTAGTCCCAGTGTATCTTTCAATCCTCTTTAAGATTTATAATAGCTAAGTTACCTTTGATTGTTCTCTTGACAATTTTAGGCAAATCTGGCAGTAGCTCATTTGGAGGACTGCATTGCAAGATGTGTAACTGAGGTTTCAAAATGTACTAATGAAATTAGCATGTCTGCATCATGTTGCAGGGTAGTGATGAGCATTTGTAGAGAGAGTTGCTTTAATTCAAAATATTATAATTGATTGCACTGTGAGTAATGTGGAAACTCAACCTCATTTCCTCTGTAATTCAGGGTGAAATCAAAAAGCGCCTGAAACTTCTGACAAAGCACAGAAAGGTTATTATCCACCATGAAGGCTTTGTGCAAGCACTATTTCTGTATTTTAGGTGATGTAGCTATGTTTATTGTGGTTTGAGTGAGTGCAAGGAAAAACCTTTTTACTGATTCAAGATTTCATTATGTACAGACATTTGCATAGAGCACATTTAATTCAATCAAGTCTTATGGAAAGTAATTCCAGGAAAGTCTAAAAATCTCTCAGCTATGGTACTTAACGTGGTCAGCAGGAAATGCCAGTGAGAATGCATCCATCTTTCTGGTTCAACTGCTTTGTCATTAGACAAACAGCATGGCATCTGTGTTTCACAAAAGTATTTCTTCCAGCAAGAAGCTGTTTCCTGCTTTGCATGAAACAATTCAGTGCTAAATGCCTTTATTTCTTTGCAATTCCACCTTCTGCCCTCCTTTCTGTTTATTTTGAGACAATGGTGAACTGATCTCAGTTTATGTGTGAAGATACTACATTGAAACATTTTACTGTATATACCCTTGCTAAGTTTGTTTGTGTTAACACTGATACTATTTCAATTTCATTATTTTATTTGTCAGCTAGTCTGTAGGAGATTACTGAAGCTTTATTTACATATGAACCTCACTTCTAAGTTAGAGCTGCATTTTACCATATGTCTAAACATTACAATTAAATCAGGTACTGCCTGAAATATACTTTTCATACAAGTTTACTTTCAATTCATACTTTGAGACTACCAAAATAGAGGTAAAAATGAGAGGTTTGAAGTGTCACTTGGCTTATTTCCATTACCCCTCTACTTTCAGGACAGTTTTTTATATGTCATGGATCTTGTTTACATACAGAACAGCAGCTCACAGTTTCCCATTATTGAGTCTTAGAGGATTTTTTTTGTTTGTTTTTTTTTTATATCACAGGACTGGTTTGGTCAACAAGCTTTTGATCTATACAAACACCTTAAATGCTAGAAAATGACCTAGTGACTTTCTGTTCGGCACAGCAAGGGCCTGTAGTCAAAACATGTTGTTGAGCTCTGAAACACTGGCATCTGTACTGTGCCACTCACCTTGAACAAAACTTCGGCAGCAAGGCTAATGCTGACCAGAGAGACAGTACAGATGCACCAGGATATTGCTACAGTTGGGATACCAATCCCAGACTTCATATTACCTTGCAACAAAAGTATAGATTTATATGAACAGCAGACATTTGCTATTATTTTGTTATTATAAGTAGCTTTAGACTATCTAGTCTGTAGAGATAATTATTGAGGCTTTGCCTCAGTTTGGAGGCAGAGGTCTGAAAGGTTATCCACAACTGGTGAATGTAGTGATTATCATGAACTGTAAAAATGCAAGCGTGAAATCCTCAAGAAAGGAAAGGATGTCCGTCATGTATACGACTTATGAAAAGTGTTTCCCTTTTTTACAATACACAGTCTTACAATTTCAGACTCTACAGGCTTTTTAGATAATGGATCATCCATTTGTCACTGGTTCTGGGTGCATATAGCTCATTTTGCATTTGGAAAGAGTGCATAGCTGAGGCAAAGATGTCCATTTCTCTTGCAATTGGGGTTTTTTTTTCAGTTTGGAGGATTTGTCTAGCTAGTAAATGAATGTATGATTACCCTATGTGAGACTACATAGTCATTTTTTTAGTCTGCCAAGAGAGCAGTGAAAGAGCACAGATTCTGGTAGTCTCTAACCTAAAGTACCTGGCCGGTCAGTGAATGCAGTTAAGGCCACACCTCTGGCTTTGCTGTTGTCTTTGTGCCAGCTAAATGAAAGATAATATGGGGGTGTCTTCCTGGGTAAAATCCTACCTTCTTGTAGTACCTCAATCAACTTAGATTGTGATGGACTATAAGGCATTAAAATCCCACCCTACAACAGAGGTATGATCCCATACAAATGTATTCAGTAAGAAGTGATGACTCAGGAAAGGAGACCGCAGTGACATAGTTGTTGCTCTCAGCCTTTTCCTTCCTAAATATACATCATCAAGGCCAGAGTGTCCCTCTTTCATCTTTATTTTCTCTTCTATTTTTTTCTGTTTTCTTTTCTTCATTACCAATTTTGCTAAAAAAAAAAAATCATTTAAAAAACAAACAAAAGTGAAAAGATGGTATATTAATAAATGATTTTGAAACTGAATTAGAAACTTAAATTAGAAATAGAAATTAAACTGAATTAGAAATACGTAAAACATGAATATTAGCACTTTGGAATGTGCACCTGCCGTCAAACCTGTGGGTATTGAAAAAGCATATATTCAACTTTAATTGGGTCACAGCTGAACCGAGTGGTAGAGGGGTGGAATGGGAGCAGAAAGCAGTGTACTTCTGTTAAACATGAAATAAAAATATAGCAACTTCATGGTCTTCAATTTGGATATGGGTCCTCTGCTTTTTTGATGGTCCAACACTTCATTTTTTTTTGTGATGTTCCAGTCTAATAAATAGGTCAGATTTCTGTAAATTATTAATGGAATTAGTGAAGGAATTTAACATAGCCCTATTTCTATTCCTTTATGTCTACTCAAGAGAGTATATGGATTGGTGTTTTAGAACTGCTGTGTCACCAATAGTCCTGTTTGCTTCATGGACATGATGAATGTATATAAGTCTGAAATAATAGTAATAATAATGCTATTTTTAGAACCAGTAACTTTTATTGCTTGCAAAATGCACAAGTAAAAAAGACTTCTGTCCTTATGAGGAAAATCTGAGCTGAAGATTTGTTTGTGAAGTTTGTAATTTTGGGGTTTTTTCTCTGGTTTAAAATTGTTCTCTTTCTGGACTCTTGGATTTTAATCTTGGCAAGGAATAAACCATTTCTTCTGGGGTAAGCATACAACTATATCTTGTACTGGAGCCTTCAGGAGTTTTATTTATTTCCTTACAGAAAGTGTCTGTCATTAATTTATTCAAGATCACCCTTGGCCTAACACAGGGAGAGATAGTGAACGTTTCATTAAGTAAAACCCAAGAGTCTGTGTGGAGGATGGAAATGAAAAAAAAACAACAGCATGACCTCCTCTATGTTGTATTGTGTAAGGTTACTTTCAGAAGTCACCATATTGAATTTGAAAGAGCAATGAATATCAATTCTTTTTTAGAAATGAAAAGTAGGGGAAAAGAAAATCTTACATGAGTTGTCATTAGTTAGGATAAAGTTTGTGCTAAGGAATGCATATATGAGTAGTATGTTTTGGGTGCTTTCAACATTTGTAAGAAAGATTATCTATAACCAATTAAAACTTCGTAATTTAATAGTTAGATTTAATTAAGGAAAATTGTATCCAGTTTTGACAACCTGCAAAACAAAGTTCTCCCAAATTACCCTTTTTTGTGTTTCTTTGTTTCAATTCACAAACTGGTAAATTGACTACATGAAATGTTTGCAGTGACATTAGCAACCAATTAAATACTACCCGTAATTTCACATTAAATAAAATATATTTGAGATACTGCCAAATTATAACACTTAGGCCAAGATTTGAATGGATCCATTGATTTTGACAGAGTAAGCACCTAAATTATTTTTTGGATCTGTCCCCATAGTTATTTGCTTTGAAAGCTTCTCAAAATTAACATTTATTTTTATTTCTTACTTATTAAATACTTTCTGTTGTAGTGCTGAGGTCTTGAAAAGGTCTTCTGAGATCAAGTTTTCTTTTATATTCTATAAGTACTAAATTAAAGTGTTTGTATTTCAGGTATTATCCCCGTAATAGATACTTGTCCCAGAGGACCCACAGTTGTTATGTTGATCAACTTTAAGTATCTTTCATAATCTTTGTTTTCTACAAATACGGTGTCTGCTTAGCCCTCTATTATACCAATGGGAAATCTACAGAGACATCAAAAATGTGAAAATATTTTAATGTATTTGTCAACATTGACACTAATAATGTAATTCACCAAGTTATTCTCTGTAGTCCTCAGCTTCACCAGGATTACTAAGATCCACCTTTTTTCCTGTTTTGGAATGCATGAGAAATGCACAAAGCTCCTGAGGATTTGGAGTTACTCCAGGGATAATAATTATTTCTTGAAACTGTGATTCTGCTTATTTCACTTTTAAATGCTTTATTTCATGAATGCAGAAAGTATTAGTCTAATTTACTTTATGAAGCTGTGCATCCTACCTTCCAAAGTATCAGAAAAAGATCTGATATTTCAGAGCTGTACCAGACTGCAAAAATACCCTTCTTCCATCAGGAGTCTTAGACCATAATATTTTCTCTTTTGCTGATAAACACACACTCTGGGGCCAGGACCAAGATGGAGAGAATGTGGCAAGGCTGTTAATAGTTCTGAAAAAGCCAAGTAACAATTTTCTTACCATAAGAAATAAGCTATTGAAGGAAAAGTAAAAATGCTGGGTCTCCTTGGTTTGAAGAAGAAAATGCTGTGCTGAGCATATGACTGAGATGAACATAATCATGAAGTAAAACAGGGCTGCCCGTGCCAAAACTATGGGAAACACATTTACAATGTAGATGAGAAAGTACTTTTTTTTGTTTATTTTCTTTAACAGTGGTATTAAACTTCCGGAATTTGTTGCCAGAGCAGAAAATGCAGACAAGAGTAGGAGGTTCACAGAGAATTAGGGAAACCTGTGGGCAACAGGTTCATAGTAGACATCATGAGGAAGGGGTAGGGAAGTCTTTCTGTCCAGTATTCCTCGGTGAGTGAGTGGAGTTGCCTGGGAAGGAGAAGCGGGAATGGGCAGATTGCAGATACCTGCTGCTACCTAGATTTTCTTACTGGAACAGTCAGAAAAACAGGGTGGCTTGACATATGCAGTTACATATGGGGTAGAGCAATCATAGATCAAAAGAGTAGGGCCACTAGGGTATTTCTTACACTCTTCAGTAAGTCTACATTTGAAAAAGTATCCACAAAATGTAGTAGGAGTTGCTGAATTTGAAACATATTTGTGGGAGCTGCCTGCCTGTCTCATAGTTTTCTTCTACCACTATCACTTTTTAGTATGTGCTCATTTCTCATACTTAGAGCAAATCTCCAGGGGGCTTCATTCATTCTGTCCATTTCCCCCCATGGTTCCCTTGTGTATATTTACCCAGATTTGGTCCTGTGACATAAATGCTGCATATGTACACATTTGATTCCTGAACAGTTCTGAATCACTTCATAGTTTTGTGGTAAAAATCTGTGTACAGTTATTCCAGACAAACTAAACTATATACTCAAGAAGTGCTGGCTGCTGCCAACCCAACTGCAGAGCACTGCACCAGTCTGTATCTTGTCCATCTACCTATGGAATATGGCTGAACCACAGCTTTGGAGGAAAAGCAAACCACCTCCATTTAGTGATGCTTTCCCTTGTTATTGCTGTTACTGGCTTCCAGTATGAAATGTAGTCTGCAGTTATAAATGCAAGTGGATGTTAGCTGTGCTTCTCTGATGGTGTGATTTTGGAAATAAAACTAACAAAAGCTACTCTACTCCTACACTCCACTTCAGCAATCACGTCCTGAGAGTACAGTGCAATTAGGCTTTGGCTTGCTGAAAGTCTCCGCACAGTTTTTCTTCAAATCTGCAGGAAAGTTCAAATGAATTGACTTTTATAGGCAACCACTAAGATAAAGAATTTGGATTCTTTGCAGGTGCTTTGAGATTTGCAGGATTGTGACTCAGGAAGCATTATGCAGTTTAGTTTGCATTGACCAGTGCTTGCAGAGTATTGATTATCTGTCATATGTATATCCAAATTCATTGTTGGTAAGGGGAGAAGAACTTTAGATTTCAGAATTACCAACAGGTGTTGATATTGATTTTATCTTCTTTATGAGTGTGTCACATTTCATTTTGTAGCAGGACATTTTTTAATCCTTTCATCTAGAGACAAATACCACTTATAGGAGAATGGCAAAGGATAAGCAAATTGCTCTAACAACTAAAGTAAAGGAAGGTTTTTTGAACCTTTAAGAAACAGAATGTCGATAGTAAAATACATGATCTTAAATGTTACTTAGTGGATATATTATCAGCTTGCAGCTTTGTTTTGGATAACCAAGACTCTGTTTGTTTATATAAATTAATGCTGCCTTTACTCCTGTCTCTGTACATTTTTCAAGAGGGCATAGAGAGAAGAATTGTTTTACTGAGTTGTTAAGCACTTGATCACTGAATTTTCCTGATTCAGAACTAAGGTAAGTGAGAAGAAAGTTTTGCAGTATATCCATTGTGGCCATGGGTGAATACTTGTGTGTATGTTCCCAGTAGGCTGTCATAGGCAGCTGTTCTCATAGACTAGAATGCTAAATGCATTCCTTCAAAGAGTGTACAGGTGTACTGCAGGCACACCCAAAAATTTTGCCAGTAACCCGAAAGCATCCTCAAGTTTATAAATGAGCATGGTATTAGTAATCCTCTGTTCACTGTAATGTGGATACTTCATGCACACTGATAATTTGTGTAAGAAACAGGCTTGTGGTAAAGAAAAAAATCAGTAAGTATCTAATACTTTTTTCCACGTGGGATGTTGCTTAAGGAGGAGGTCTCCAAATTTCTGTGTGTGAGCTCTGATGCTGTTCACCCAGAAAGGAAATAGTCTCACCATTGCTTCTATATTTTTGCCTCTTTGTTCTTCAAATCTCCATGAAGGGCAGGAGAAATTGAATTTAAAGATTGCATGATGTTACATAGTGATGTAACTATAACTTATATAGTTTTTTTCTGGGGATAAGCAACGTTGACTTGGTGTAGGAATTTTGTGAAACACTCTAATCCAGTTCATCCTCGAGCCTTTCTCTCGAGATTAAAATATCCCATTACCTTTACATGCTCACTTTCATTAGGATTAGAATTGTGTTCCTCCAATGGGAAAGAATGGTGTCATGTCATTCATGTTGACATGAGCAACAACGTGATACCCAAATAAACCAAGCAGCAAATATTCAATGCTCTATAAATGAGCTTTGTATAGAAGTTTCTTTCTAAGCAAGTAAAATCCTACTTAAAATCCATTTAGAGGAAATTAAAATAGGATCTAATCCGGAGCCCACTAAAATTAATAGAAGAGTTTGTGCTTACTGCAGTTCTCTGTTGTAATGAATATATTCAGGGAAACTGTGATCTGTTTACAAATATTTTCATAAAAGATAAATAGTAGCATTCACTTTGAATTATTTACTCTGACCCCAGACTGGGAGATTCCCATGAAGCTGTGCTTAAAAAGTATTGGTAGATCCTCAAGGCAGATTTTACTGATAGCTTTCTGGAGAGTTTTTTTGAATTCATAAGTTTTCCTGTAGACATCAGTTCTTGCATACTTTCATTGACAAGCTAGAAAGCTTTGACAATAATCAGAACTTATTAAGGGCATAATTGCTGATGAATGGCATTTCACTTATAAGTCAAAGTATGCTTCTTACATCAGCCTGAATATTTGAACTGTTATGTAGAATTTAATACAGAATTAAATGCCTCCTGTCAGATTCTAAACAATCATAAAAAGATTCTATAGAAAGTTTATCACAATTTAACTAATCAGTTCTGCTATCTGCAAAACCTCTTTTGCTTCTGCACAGAGCTCTGCTGTTATAATATAGGACTATTTCATATGATATTTGTGGTATTCATCAGCTAAATTTCAAGTTTGTTACTGTAATAAAAAATGGACTGCTACAAAAAAATGAAATCAAACCATACAAATACAAACATGTCAAGTGCTTTAAAATATGGGGTTTGGTTGTTGTTTCTTCTAATAGGCAAATGCCAGTAAATTTTACATGAATTTCCAGGCAACATCACTCATTTTTAGAAACAATTGTGTTTACCTCATATGTAAATGACCTTGGAGAAGAGTGTTAAAAAGATTGTGCCACTGGCACACCCAAACTTTCTCTGATGCTGATAACTCAGCATTTGTGTTGTATCCTTAAATACATTATGTGTCTAATCCATGACAATAATCCAGTACTGCTTTCTACTGGTACACAAAGCAGTACTGGATTATTTTAATTCATTAGAGACATTAGTTTATGGGCCAAGGAAACTAAGACCCAAAAGTAATAATACACATCCTATAACAGGAAAAGGAAGAGAGATGTAGACTTTAAGATAATATTTGTAGGTAACCCAGTCTGCACAGAATACTATATAGAAGCAGAAAAAAGAGACAAGTCTTGATATAGAGTTTTAAACAATTATGCTTATATTCAATTTTAAATTATTTAGGCACAAATTGAAGAAATCATAAAATTGTATTTGGAGCAATTTGTGCACTTCCAGTGACCTTAAAATGAGAAGGACGTTGCTGAGATGAGTTTGCAACAGAGACCTCTAATTTACAGTCTGCCAGGTATGAAAGATTAGCCAGATTTGATCTGTGAAGCTCTAGGGGGTCTAGAATGAGGGGGCTGTCATCAAGGTGTATAAAACCCTGGGAGACAGGGAACCAGATTGATGTTAATATGCTATTACTAGAGGTAAGTAATTAAATCGCCAAGATATCTAAGAATTTGGGGAGTGAGAAGAAATTAATTTGTAAAAAATGAAATCACTCTATGCAGAGAGTAGGTGAAAAACAGACCCAATGTTCTGAGTCAGCATTGAGTAAATTGGTCCAGAAGGAAACAGTTAGATTTTGAAAATGTTAACTTATGGATAAATTTGGGGTTGCACAACTGTGTTTGACACTTACCAAAGTTTCTTAAAATTAGACCTTATGTCCAGCCATCACCTTTGAACAACAGATGGATTCAGGAACCTTCTTTACTCTTACTTGGGAATGAAGGACATATACTCTCTTACTTAAATACATTTTCTTTCCCAGCTGAGACAACACTGATTTTTGCCCTTTCACAAATGGTGATGCATGCTTGGATGGGTTTCAGTGGTCATTAGTCCATTTGCAGTACCCAGCTATGTCTGTTGAAGACATATTTCTGTCAGTGGAAAACAGTGGATCAAAGCACCTCCAGACAAATTATTTTCTTCTATCGGAAAATACGTGAAGCAGGGACTGACTCTGCCATGTCTTCTTAAAGATCACAGTGCTGTAAACAGCACCCACTCACAGAGTATTCAACATTTCCTTGTGTCATTCGCAACTGTTAAAAAATGTAGATGTATAAAGGCAGTGAATTCT
Source organism: Manacus candei (assembly GCF_025592945.1). Taxonomy (NCBI): domain Eukaryota; kingdom Metazoa; phylum Chordata; class Aves; order Passeriformes; family Pipridae; genus Manacus; species Manacus candei. Next base: position 36,483,321 of record NW_026138076.1, on the reverse strand, counting down.
CTAGGTACTGTTAGCAGGTAATAAAACTGGCAGTAATGATGTTACTGGAGGTGTTGCTTTGTTAAAAGGAGCTATTGTCTCAAAAGAAGCTCCACTAGACTGTTCTGCAGATCCTGTGGGTGATTCATCTCTAATTTGGTTGGCAAAACAGTGATTGACATGGTAGAGAATGCATCAAGGACTCACCTGCTATCCTAGACAACTACAGAGAGATAATAATGAAATGTCATTGGCTTAGGCATCATTACTTATCTGTGAGATCCCTTTCATCCTTTATCAATTTTATGGCATCTACAGGCTTTATTCTGCTTTTTGTCAGGCCTCATTCATTTGTATTATTTTTTTCCATTGGAGAGCTGTATAATTTTTCCCAAAGCACAGCTATGTGTCTTCTAGCACTAATAAAATTCTTGTCTCTTTTCATTGCAACTTGCCTCCAGAGCAGGACCTTCTGGCATACTCTGCAGCACAGGAGATAAAATAATCAATAAGCCTGGATCTGAAAACGAAATGCAACATTTGTTTTGTTACTGAGCTCTGCATGGCCTAAAACAGATGGCTTTGTGATGCTGCTTTTATTGTGCTTGTAAGGATTTTTGAGGTGTGTATGATTTTTATTTTGAAAATATAAATTGAATGAATGGCTACTAGCACAATGACTTGACATCTACTACCCCCCTTCACAGATCAACAACTCTAAATGATGTACAATTAGAGCAATGCTTAATAGAACTCTTGAAATTAAATTGATCTGTAGTATATCGAGTGCATAAAGTGCTCTCACTATTTTACGTTAAAAAATAATTTAGTCTGTCATTGGTTGTGTGGCTGCTTGCATGCTTCTCAGCTTATATGGTGGCAGATAGTAAATGTATATGCATCAATATGGTTAGTAAATATTATTTATCTGAGGGTGGCAGGTGTGAGACAAAATGTGCATTTTATATATATTTATCCCTTCTGTATCCTTCTGATTATTTTTTTCTTGCCAGAATATATTGGAATTCAGTTTCTGTCAGATACAATGTGGTAGTTTAAAAATAAGAAGAGTGAGCAGCTTCCTACTGCTGCATAAACAAAGAGGTGGTGTTTCACTACATAAAGAGATACCCCTTGTCTGGGTTGAGATTTGCTCTGTGCATTTAGGGAGAACAACATTGTTGTGACAGTTTTCCAGATAATGCCTTTTTTAATGTAGATAAGAGGGATAGCAGAACACTTTAGTGTGTGCTATTTGATATTCTCAATTGGTAAGAAATGGTATCCATGAAGAGCATCTCCTCCTATATCCATGTACATCAGTCAAGTCCCAATGTCTCTTGCTCAGTTGTAGGGCAGCGCTTGGGTGATGCTGTTACACCAACAGATGACCATTGTCTCCTTATTAGGACACTGACAGAGGCAGTGGATAGAAATGTAGTAAGTGATACACATGGGCTTAAACAGGCCAAAGTTCTTCTGTTGCCTGAAGGTTGTCTCAAAAAATTTTGCAATATCTCCAGTACAGCTCAGGAAACAGTAATAGCTTAAATGTACACAAAGAATTCATACGTGCTTTGAAATCAACATACTCTTCTTACATACCGTTACTATGGTCACATGGAAAAAAGTTGTTTTAGTAATCTTTAAAATTATTACTATACAATGATGCAAAGCATTTCAGTCAGCTAGTGAAAATGTGTTTGCATTAATAAATTCAAAACAAAACTATTAATTAAGATTTTGGTAAACCGACAGAGACAGAGAAACTTTTCATTTTGGCTGCTGCTTATGGTTACTGTAGCTTTGTTTTGTTGAATATAAGTGAAAGAGTTGATGAAAAAAAACTTCATAAAGCCTACAACTTCTGAAGATTACAGATATTTCATAAAGCCATGGGTTGACTGATCAGTCAGTTACCTTCAGGAAGCCATGGAAGTGCTCCAGTTCCATTTATTGCCAAGGGTTAAGTTTCCCCAAGAGGAAAAAGATATTCTAATTGCAAGCCATGGGAGATAATGAGTATGCTAGTATTTGACCAGAAACCAAAAGTACTACAGATTTGGAATGGCCAATCCTTCTAGAGGCACCCAAAAGAGGCAAAAAAAAAGCACAGTGAAATGGTTGAATACTCACTTTTTGCAAATCCAGTACCCTCAAGAGCAGTGAGTCAGATCACATCAGGACTTGGAAGAAGAAGAGAGGTATTTGCATCAGGCTAATCACATTTCAGTATTTAGAATATCTTTTTGATTTATTTTTTAACTTCACCTCAACAAATATCAAATCTAGAGTGTAGGCTGGCAGTGCAGATGGTATGCCTTAGAGGTTTAAATGAAATAAAACGCAAATGGGATTGAGAGAAATTGTAGTGAAAGATGCAAGCGTGTTATTCCCAATTTGTAAAAAGGGTCAATATTTTTGTGTTCTGAAGTAAGAGAGAGTTCCTAATATTGCCTACTATCTCACACAATTGGGCAATCTCAGGGAATGACAGTGAAATTCATTAATTTATGTCAGGAATGCGAAGTGAATACTGAGAAAACAAAGACATCTCCTAGAAACATTTTGTATTTGCTTTAAAATTTCATATGAACATTAAGAGGGTTTTATTGTGACTTTTTAATTGTGAAATTTGATTTGTGTGCTCAGTGCCCTAAAATTTCTTTGATAGGGAGGGATTTTGCATCAAGTTTTGCTGCCGAAGCATTTCCTAAATACTGTTTTGTCATGTTGCTCCTTCATCTCACTTATGTAGAAATGTTGTCTGTTAATAACAGTTCCTGTTTTATGCACTCCATATGTCACCATCATTCATTTTTTTACTTTCAAAGAATTCATACAATCCTGGAAATAGTATGTGTATCTATGGTAAAAGCATTTTCTGTTCAGAACCATGATTCCTGACTTAAGGAATCAATGGACTGTGATCGTTCTCAGACATAATATTTAAACAACCACAAAACATTGCACTTGAAAATACTTGAATGGTTCTGTCATTTACTATAACCTCACAAGATCATGGCTTGGATATCATAGGGAAACTAGGAGTTAAATTGTTTAATAGACTAAACACAATAAAACAAATTTCAGGTTCCAGTGACATCCACTGGAGCAATGTTGGAAATGCACATCCTTTCTGAATGCAGTGGAGGCAGTTGAGCCTTGGGAATTCACCTGTGCAAGATGATGATTTTTATTTGTAGTTTTGCTCACTTTAAAGGTTTTATCAGAAAAAAAAAGAAACTAGAATTTAATAACAACAGACATTTCAGCTGTATTCTGGGTTGGTTACCCTGGTCATACTGATTTCTCTGTCAGGCAGAGGCTGTGGAGACTTGCACTGGCTGTATGAATAGAAGATACAAAGTTTTATTTTCTTTCCAGTAAAAACTTTGAAAAGCATGGGTCTAAATGTACAATTTTTTCATTAAATTTGGGTTTAAGATTTAGCAAAACAGAAAATGTATATCTGTTGCTAAAAGAACCGCTCTTTGACTGCTTAGTGGAACTCTAATTATGAATGCAAGATCTCTGCTGATAGAAATTGTGATTTTAATTTAAAAGGGCTATAACTTCAGACACCTTTAAAGTGTTTTCCAACCTTTAGAATAGGAGAGCTGTCCTCTTTCATTATCACCTTTGATGCAAACCCCAAAGGAAACCTCCTTGGAACTGGGAGCTAAAAATGATTTGCAGATCAAATGGCACTGCAACTGATTGCTAACCAAGTCATCAAGATCTTCAGGCTGTTAATCCTCTTTCTTTTCATACCACCATAACTCTTAGTGCTCATCTGAATTGCTACCTGTGAAATAGTGTTCCTTGGCAAGCGTATTTTCCGCCTGTTTTTTTGATTTAGTTTTGATCATACATTTGTAGTAAGCCAATTCAAGTAATCAATAGAATTGATTTCTAGTTTTGACCAAAAAACGACATGCCATGGTTGCTCTGGTTTTGCAAAAGAGGACCAAGCCTTCACAGTAATACTCAATCTCTCTGCTAGTCTTTAAACATTTTAGCTAGTCTTTATAAGGTCATACAATTAAGTTCTCTAGGTTCATCACTTTGAGTTATATTTGGGGTGTCTCCAGAAAGGCTAGTTGTGCTTCTTGGCTTTGGCACTGGTATCTCCATCCTGTAGAAATCTTGAGAAGTTAGTGGCAGAGATAAAAATTTGTCTGAGAGGATTTACAGCTTCTTTGGCTGCCTTGACTGTCAAATGTAGTAAATAAGAAAAATGCACCTATGAGAGAACCTCAAAATACTAAGAGAAAAAAAAATTCTTCAGTTATCCAACAAAACAATGGGCAGCCACAACCTTTCCAGTGTGGATTCATGTTGTGTACTTACTGTTCATTTCAGCTCTGGGAATTACCTTATTGATGTCATATCATTATGGAGCTCTTTTATCAATATCATATCTTCCAAGGGATGTTGAGTCATTATGTTTGATCTGATAAAGTTGCTGAAAAGACTTAAAAAAAGAAAAAAAAAAACCAAGACCAGATGGAAGTCAATTTTGGGTGCTTTTGTTTGTTTGTTTTTCCAGAAAAAGTGCCTAAGTCTTAATTATTGACGTCACTGCATAAGCTGTCCTTTGCAGCTCTACTCCTGTCCCCTCCTCCTTGCTCAAATCTATTACTGGTTTCATATGTGAAGATATATTTTTCTAGGATCAGTAACTGTGGGTATAGCTTCTAGTCTAATGATTTTGAAGAGAGAGAATAATGATCCTCTTCTGGATATTATTTATGATGGAATTGTGGTAGATGATCTGAAAAACTGTGCTGCCATGGGAGAACGCATTCGTTCCTGTCTTTAACTCATCAAGGCTGATATTATAAAAAATGTCTTCCATGAGTCTAACTTATGGAATGTCAACAAGATATTTGGATAAATGAAGATGAACATACCATATGTTATCTAACTTCTACTTCGGGCAGAACAAAGGCAGTGAAGAATGTGCAACTGAGCACCATCTTTTAGTTATCTGTTTTATTTATGCTGCTGATGCTGCAAAATGGGGCTAATAACACTGCCTTCATACTTCATCTTCCATCATTGAGGCTATACAGTTGAAAGAAAAAAAACCCCAAACCCAAAGCACTAAAAAACAAGCTAGGGAATCATTCTTTGCAACAATTTAGTCCAAACTGCCTTCTTGACTCTTACCAAAATCTGAATTTTGCTACATAATGACAGACTATTTTTCTGAACCAAATCCCCTCAGAGTTTTATTCTCAACAATTATATTGAAAGAGATGCTAATTCACATCTAATTACATACCCTTTTAATTAATTGGCTTCAAAAAGTTGAAAAACATTGTTTCATAAATGCTTACTTTCAAACTGTGGGCAAAAGAAACTGTATTGTAACTGTAAGGAAATAAACTGGCTTGATGTAGAACTTTGCAAATGAATATCAGTCTGCAAAGGCATATCAAAATAAACAGAAAGATCCCTCTTGGGACAGATTCTGCATTGGAATCTGTTGCTAAAAGAACAGCTCTTTGACTAGTTAGTGGAACTCTGTGAATGCAAGGTCGCTGCTGACAGAAATTGTGATTTTAATTTAAAAGGGCTATAATTTCAGACACCTTTAAAGTGTTTTCCAACTTTTAGAATATGAGAGGCCTTACTGCCACTGTTTTCAGTCCATCAACACAGGTGTTGATTTTCTCTGGTTCTGCATCAGGACTTGGGCTTATGTTTTATGTTATGAAGAGGGGACAATTTCTTTTTCTTAATATTTAGTTTTGGATGAAATTCTGTTGGAATACCTTTTATTTTTCATTCTGCTTACCATAAGCTACTCAAATACCTAAACATTAAAACCAGAAAGTAACAAAACACACACAGACTATAACTACCTCTCAATTGTCTGAAAACCAACAAAAAATACTAATTTTTTTAGGCTATCTTGTAGCCTTAAAAAAAGTGGTGGTGTGTGTGTAAAATTAGAAACTTACTGCAATGTTTTCATAGCTGCTTCTTAATTTTAGACAGAACAGTGGTTTGGGGAACAGCGGGGAATGGATGAATGAAAAAGAAACTACAAGTATGTGGGGTTTTTCTTCCTGCATGTGGCTGCTTCTTGGCTGAAGCACTGAAACTATGTGTTAATACCCTATAGCAGCAATGTAAGGCTGGAAATAAAGAATAATATCATGCCTAATGAAAACTGCCAATGCAATTTGTGCAGGTAGAATGCAATTACCGAAACTGGAATATAGCCAGATATGAAAGCATTGCACTTTCTGTTTCAGAAAATGCAGTGGCTACTTGTGATATAACAAGCAGGAATTTTTTCAAAACAGTTGCACAGCCAAATATAAGGGATTTTTTTATTGCTGCCTCAACCATTGGTGTATCTTTATGCTTTTACCATAATTAAGTAGAAGAACTAGGTAGCTGTTCCCCATAATCTTCAAAAAAACCCAAACCCAAACCCCAATTCTTGTGATATAATGTTGTTGCTCAAAGTCTTAGAGAGATTTATGTAGCTTGGGCATATTTTAAATACATGACTTATCAGATCTGCTTAAAATAAATGCTGTGGGAGTATGTTCAGATTAAAAAGAGAATGTTTGGTTTGTACCTCCGTCTTGTGGCAAATTTTTTCTGGAAAATCCAAACAGCATATAAACATTGAGTAAACTATTCTAGGATGGTGTTTTTCTGAAAGTTGCTGTATTTTATATAGAAGACTCTGATAATACACTAGTCTTTTGAGGCTGAATTTAGACTGAGATAGTTCAAGAGTAGTTCAAGACTTGGACTAAATATTTCAATGAGTTCCACTTATTCAAAAACTCATTTATATGCACCTGAGCCATAAAATAAGAAAACCTAAAATTATGGTGGAAGGTAATTCTCAGCTCTTCTCATGTTAGCTTTTTCTGTGTGTTTTAGCAATTTCTGCTAGCTGGATTGTTTTCATGAGTTTTTTCTGTGGTTCACCCTGTACCACTTTCTGTCCTGTATACCGGCTTAGGCAATGGGATCAGATGACCTGCATCATTAACAAGTGCATGGGAATATGAAGCCCAAGTTGATTTCGCTTATGACTGAGGGCTGGAAAACCACATAAATGATAATTTTCAGATTCTTTATGTGATTCTTAGATTCTTAGGCTTACTTAGATCCACTTCTGAATATTGCTCCGCGAACAAGTGTTAGTCCTGGTTTATACAATTAAAACAGCTTCTGTAAACTTTCCTTGAAGTTTAATTGAAACTAGCAGGACCTATAAATCGTTGTGTTATGAAAGTGCATTCCTAACATTATGTTTCCACACCTACACAGATTCCAATAGCACAATTTCAGTTAGTTTGTACGTTCTTTCAGGCATATAAATAATATGCCACATAAAAAGAGTCTGAACTTTACTAAAGATTTACTTTGAGTTGGTTTGGCTGAAACTGAGAGGTTGATGGTGAAATTGCACTTCAGAGGAATGCCGTATAAGGATAAATCATTATGAAATAAGCTTAAATTCTCCTTAACTGTGGCTCTTTAATCCTATTACAGAGGACTAATTGGTGCTAATGCGCATTTTGGAACTTTTTAAACAGTGTTTTTCCCCTACTCAGCATACATTAAAAGGCTCACATTCAACTGGCATGATTTTTATGTAACTGAAAGACAGTATGACAAATGTACATTTTGAATTTTCTCATCTAATATTCATTCATTATATCATTCAGATGTTGACACTTTCTTTCTGAGACTAGTCAAAGTGATTTCATAAGTAGTACTTGCTTCTGGAAGGAAAAAAAAAAAAGAAATAATTTTTCTGAAGTTGCCATTTGAGCCTACCTGCGTTCCTCAGATTTTTGTTGACATTGTTGTCCTTATTTATGAAAGGTTGGTTCCAAACAGCAGACAAAATAGGCAATAGCGCTAAGGAAGCAGCAGACTGACTATGTTGCTGAAGGCAGAGCAGACAAGTTTTGGATGTTTCAAGCAATCAACCAAACCTGTATGTTTTCTTTGGCAAACCCTTTGCACCTGCCACTGTCCTGTACGGCAACAAAGAGTGACTTTTCCGAGGAAATCTTAGTCATCTCTTTGCCAGTGTCAGCAGAAAGACCTTTTCTCTCACCTCTAGTAATTTTCAGTCCTCCTCTTTCCACTCTTTTTCAATTTACCTGTGCTGCCTGTTATACAGCAGCCCAAGCATAGACCTTCACCCTTTCCTTTCCCTTTCCTATCCTAGAAAGACACATATATGTAACAGCTGAATTAATGGGAGAAATACGAAGCAGAGGAGGCAGAAATAGTGTCAACGTAGATAGAAATGTAAAGGACAGTGACACTGTGTCCTCAGGCACTGAGTCAACTGACATGACTTGCCATAGTGTAATCCAATGAGTTCATTTTGTCTCCAAAAATCAGGGGGCTGAATAAAAACGCATTGGGAGTGGCTGCTGGAATTTCTTACCCCCTGCACGTTTCATAACCCCTTAACACTGCTAGCTGGAGTGGGGAGTTTAACATCGTAGCGTGGGCATAACCCCGGGGAAGAGGAGTAACACAAAGGTGACTGGGGAAAGAGAGAAAGGGAAAGACATCTTGTGTAAAGGCAGATAAGAAGGGAAAAGAAGACTGGCAGGTAGTGGAGTGATTATCCAGATGTTCCCTGAACTAGTCTCCAAGACATTTTAACCCCAAAATTGATCCCTGGTATCGATGACCAATTGAGTAATCCACTGAATTAATTAAAGAAAGTATCTTGCCCAGCTGAAAATTTCCTCCTATATAGCTATGACAGCAGGTTTTTGCTTGGTTGTAGTTATGGCAGATGTATTTTAAACATTTAAATATTTCCCAGGAAAAGATGACAATTTTTTTTCATACTCAAGCACATTTTATTGTATAACTGTCAAGTAATCATTTAAATCAAAGGAAATTGGGTATCTAAACACCTTTGAAGATCTGAAGTTACATTCTAGAAAGATTATTAAAAATGTAGGGCTCTGTGGTACCTCAATATAGGAGATGACAGATGTCAGAGATATTACCAAAGTAAAATCGGATGCTCTGTTGGTATATCCTTATGTAGTTGTAAAGAAGGTGATGAGGTTTTGATGCATGTTTTAAAATAGATTTTTACTTCATTGTAAATGTATTTTCCAAATATTGAAAATGCATATGCTGGGTAATTTGCATCAGATGAACATTTTCAGAAATTAGTATTTGGTCAACAAGTCTCTACTTTCAGATATATATTTAAAACCTTTTGCTGAACATGCCACTGAATTTGCTGTAGATTAGATAATTATCTTTCATTGTCCTTACATTAAAATCAGCTGAACTTCATTCAGCTTTTTGACTTCTTTGGGATTTTTTGTATAAAATATGAATAGAAGGCAGAAAACTTGGGAGTTTCTTAGCTCCAGAACTTGGAGAGTGACAAATTAACAGAAAGAGCTGAAGAGGCTGAAAACCCTGCCCACATCCTTAGTATTATTGATGGAAGTATCGTGGGGAAATTGAGGTCATGACACTGCTAGAGTTCCACATGTATAGCAAGACTGACAAGTATAAAGGCTTTCATCCTCTCTCTGTGATATCCTTATTTTCTTCCAAATAAAATAAGAGTATAATACAATGGTATTTCTCTCTCAAAAATGAGTATCTAGAATAAATTTCTAATTATTTTCCTTTTGTTCTTTTTTGATGATAAGATGTTTACCATGGAACACTAATGTTCTGAAAAAGATTACGTAAGGGATGGAGGGAATTCGTTGGGGAAAAAAAAATTAAAAAGTGAGGTTAATAATAACTCTTAAAGGAAAGTTTATGGAGGAATAGGAGTAAAGAGCTACTGGAATTGTGAAAAACCCTTGCAAGATAATATTCAAGTTCTCACAAGAAAACAATTTAAATAAAAAGTAGAGTTGGATAGAAACGAAAAGCACAGAAATGATTTGCTGAGGGGTTCAGGCAAAACTATTATTTTCAAACTTAACTTCCTTTTTCCAGTCAATTTCATTATTCACAGACATTTTTATATGTTCTGATTATTTTACTTATCAAGAGACTCATGATTAGCATGTAGAAAACACACAGCCTTCCATTTATGAATTAAAGCACGTAGATAGGCAATTACATAGCAAACCTGTATGAACCTATGTCAATATACCAGACTACAGGAATCCTCTTTGCTTCTGATTGTCTAAAAACTTCTGACATTTTGTGTTCTTTTATTTATGTGTTTGGAAACCATAATTATGAAATTTTCAAACCCTTCCAGTCACAGATAACACCTCCAACAAATTGGTGCTGTAATACTGGGTAACGTTCAATCTTTATGTTTTCAGAAATCTAAGAAAAAGGGATACACCAGTCAGAGGGATTTAAATCCATGTTATCCACATACTTACCTGTTGAGAAAAAGAAGATCCTTTAGAGAAACAATAATACATTTTATAAGTGTGTTTTGGGTTCTCAGTGTGGCAAGACACAAGTTTTAATGCTTAAAAAAGAAGCAAATCATCTGTATTATTCTCTAATCCTGCTGTGCTAAGAATTCTGGCAGGGATTGTCCATCCATAAAGGTAAATCTTTGTAACTGCTTGAAAATATGATTGGTGGGCACTCTAGATGCCATTGTATTTTATTTTAATGCTTTTGCTATAGGTGCATCAATGATATTTATTTCAGACATTCATTTTTTAAATATTTTAATAGTTCTTTGGGAATGGAAGCAAAAGAGGGTTTACAACTGTTTCTAAATTCTAGATTTTCTTTCTCCTCTTTCCCTTTGTAAAGCAGTAGTCAGGCACTGAGGGAGCCGGAAAGTGTTCCTACCAGAGCTGGTAGAATCATAGTAGCTCCAGCTAATGAGGTAAAGGTAGAAAATATACTTCCATAAAGTAAGAATCTGTAGTTGTCCTTCGGGTATTGGCACCAGCACAGGAAAAAAAGAAGTACTGTAAGTTATCTGTAATTGACCTAATGTCTAAGGCATCTCACTAAAAAGAGGTTATTGTAGCACTGACAGTTGCTCACTGCCAGAGGAATTCTGTAGATACTTATGAAAAATCACCTTAACATTATTCTGTATGTGTTGCCACATAAACAACACGAATGGTAAACTCAAACATATTTCAAATATATGTGAAAACAAAACAAGCAAACAACCAAGACACTTTGACAGGTTTTGTAGCATTGTTGGATTTACTAGAGATTTTTCGGGGCCTGGCAATAGCCCAGTTCTGTCTGCTGTATGTAGTATGATTCTGGTCCTTGTTGGTTAAAGCATATGTGTAAAATTATTTATTTTTCAGTTATGAGTTTCAGCGATAACAAAAGGCCCAAATTATTGCTTTGAACTGGTGTAAATTGGTACAGTTCTACTCAATCACTAGTGCTAAACTGATTTGTATCACTTCTGCTTCTCAAAAGGGGTTTTTCATGGTCTGGCGAACTTGTTCCTACAACAATTAAGTGAAAGATAATATCTATAGGATGATACAGTGGCATCTGATTGTTACTACAGAACAGACTCTTCCAGAAGAAAATTTTCAAGTTAATGCGTTGCATCTAACACTCATACAAGTTTCTTCACATGCAAACTTTTCTGGAAACTCCAAAGCACTTGGGTATTACTGAGATGTAATGCTAAATAATCAAACTGATTACCTATTCAGGATTTTAAAATGCAGCATTCACCAAGGTATCTGAGTACCTTTCACACATGCTAAGATCACTAATGCAGTAAGTTATAGAAAAAGCTGTTAGGCAGGCATTACAATTTATGGATTAGTAACATGACATGACACGGGTTTCTGAGGAAGGCTTGTGCAACAATCATCGGGCTCTGTCTTGGGACTGATGAGAATCTCTGCTCCCAGATGGAAATAGCTCCTGTAAGTCATTAAGATCAAATTTTTCCTATTCTCAGTAAAGTGTTAAAGGCATTACAGTCCCATGTAATTTCTAAAAAGTAATTCCTGAATTGACTCACAAGTTCATTTGCGTACCTTTCTTTAAATTACTGATACAAATTGAAGGGCTAAGCATGTGCAGAATTGGAAGGTTTCCAAGGGTCTTGCTCACTTTACGTGGCTCTTTCTCTCTAGTTAATATATACTGCATGTCAGACTGTGACATGTGGTGGTGGCAAAATGGGCAAGTTCTATTACTTCCCTGATGTGTGAATGTAGGTTAGGAAATTGATGATCACCTTTTGTGCAGCCAACACATTGTACAGCAGAAACTATGTGTTTCTGATAGGCCTCTAGCTCACACGGTTGTGTGTTTAGTGTAAACTGTATACATATACACCATAGTGTATATAAAAGATGTATGTCCTAACTGAGGATGCCTGGGCAAGCCTGCAGACAACCCAAAATACTCATCTTAAGAAGCAGAAAATTCTCCTATACATAGTACCAAGGAATTGATTCCAGAAGTCAGTGTCAGCACCAGAGCATATTGAGAAAAACATGCAAAAATGAAAACAGGAAATGTCTATGAAATACAACCAAGAGTTACTGAATTGGAGAGATGCCTAGTTTTAAGGGACAATGAAAATTAGCAACATCCTGATGTAGACATTCTTATTTCATTTTTCCTCCTCTTCTTCATGGCATTTTCCATATTTGAATGGAACTCTTGCCACACATGTAATAAACCCTCTTCATGTAGCCTATGGTTTCCAATTTATAAAGCAACAGTGACTGCTGTTTAACTTTTATACTTACCTTTTTATGGTAAATGTCTTTAATGTTAACTTTTTTTTCCCTCTTGTCCTTCAGACTCTTCTTGCCAGGAAAAGTAATCCTATACATAACCTTCACATTTTCTTTTATTTCTTACACAGATGTTGAGGATTATCTGTCTGGGCTGATCTCTCACATCTCATCACTAATCTCTTTTGTTAGCTTGTCCATTCTTCAGATATTATCTGTTCTTTTGAAGTTCCTCATTTCTGTCCTCATACCCACTGAAGGAGCAATGACAAAAGATCCAATGAAAATAGCAGCATAATTTACATATTTAAGCTCTTCCTTTAGACTAATGCTAAATATGTAGTGTTATGGCCTTCCTTATCCCTTTTACTCATTGTTTCATTCCTAGGATTCATGAAGACTGTGTTGATTATAGCTTATTAGAATAGCCTGTAGTTGAAAATATTAATATTTGAGTCTCAATCATGTTGGAGGGCTCTGTTCCTTTTATATTTTTTTCTTATTATTTACTCTCCCACACCAACTGTCTTCAAAACAAAGACAGGCAGATGTCTCCTGACAGCTGTATTTAGAAATTATAGTGCTTTCCAGATTTAAAACAAAGATCTAAGGTTTTAAGATCAATGCACACATACTGTGGAGATGAGAACTGGTGATTTCATCTGAGTTTCATTTTCTACGTTGATCTGTTGTTCCAATCACTGTTTCATCATCTTCCTATCCTAGGACAATAGCAGCAGGCAAATGGCACTGGTTCACAGCAGCTCAGCGAGCTGATATTTATTTTTGAGAAGATGCCATATTTTCAAGAAATACAATACAAATATATGAGGCTGATGATGTAGTAATCCTTATCTCTGAGGAAGTCCACCCAGGAGAAATGTTAAACTGGCTTCATATGTTTCCAGCATTAATTAGCATTCCAGATAGATTATGGGGAATCTGAGCCCTTAGCTTGGACCAGCACAGAATCACATTTCAGAACTGTGCCAACCCAGTAAAAGTTCTAATAATATGTTTTTTTTTTCTCTACCTCTGGCTCCTGTAGTCAAATATCTGTCAAACAGATAAGTCAGAAAAGTTAAACATATTTACAAAGACCTAAAGCTTTTTTTCCAAGTGCAATCATGCACCTTGTGGTGTACAGTTTTGGAATGGGGAAGAGTTTTTATATTATCATTATCAACCTGTTGCAGTATTTGTACTGAAGTATCTGGGTATAACAGAAGCTCCTGCGTTTCTCATTGGGGTTGTGGGGGGAGTAGTAAGTTGTTCCTGATTTGAATTTCAAGCTATATTGTTAGAGAAAAACTCTGAAAACAAACCAAACCATTGTTCCTCAGGGAGGTTGGACCCAGCCAGCTGCCTATTTACTCCCTGCTCCCACAGGACAGGAAGTAAATAAAAAGGAGGCAAGAGGATTGAGGGATAAAGAAAAAGATGGTTTGGTAAACAAAACAAAAGTTGTATGTGGAAGCAAAGCAAAATAAGGAAATTATTACTTTCTTCCCATTTGCAGGCAGTGGTCCAGTCACTTCCTGGAAAGTGGATCCTAACAATGAGTTGTTTAGGAAAACAATCATACCTACAAACATCCTGAATTCCTCCACCTTTTCTTGAGCTTTTATTGATGACTTCATAATGCAGTATGGAGATTCCCTTTGTCAGTTTTGGTCATGAGAATTCCCTCCCAACTTCTTGCCCAGTCCAGCCTGCTAACCGTGGTGGCAGAGTGGGAAAAAGAGAAAGTCTCGAAGCTTTGCAAGCACTGCTCAGCAATAACCAAAACACTTGTGTGTTATCAGTGCTGTTTTAGCCACAAATCTGGAGCACAGCACCATTCAGGCTGCTATAAAAATTCTTAGTTTTGTCACAGCCAGATGCATCTTGTCACCTCTTCATCTTGACAGGACGAGCGGTTGTTGTCTCTTTTTGGACTCCAGCAGCAGTGGGCCAGCCATCCCCAAAGCATGCATCATCCTGGCAGCAAAAGGTCAAACTTGATGAGCATTACTTCAGGTTGACCACTGCCAATTGCCAGGGGCTGACCTCCAAACACCTGCACCCACGTCTACTCAGAGCTCTCCTTGATGTGGTGATAAGGCTCTTAGCTGCCCTCAGATTTGGGCTTTACCTTAAAATTCACTGCTCAATCCTGAGTGTATTACTATTGTACCTTGTGTCACAGCTCATTGAGCCATATAATAATTCTACATGCATCACCACTTCCTCCCATAGTAAAAATGCTTGGCACCCAGAGATGGTATTATGGTAAAGGTGCAGTGCGTGCTTCAGGAGCAGAGTTCTCTAGTGGCTAAAAAATAGATTAGTAAAAGCTACAAAAGCAGCTGACATATTATATATCTTATACAATCCTTTTGTGAGGTATTTGAGATTCTTGTGGGAAAACTAAACCATAAACTCATCATATGTCCATTTTAAAAACAGTTTTAGTTTTAATAGCTAATATATTTTAAATTCCATTTAAGCAGTTTATGAGATGCCTGTAAGATAAAACAACTCTATTCATTGGAGAGTTTTCTTTTCTCAAACCTATTAAAATTTCAAGTATCAAATATTCCAAGCCCCTGAGCCAAAATTCATAAAGCTTTTGATACATTATTTTACATAAACAAACAGCCATTGTGCCTGATGAATTGATTTTGAGTGTGTTGTATTAAATTCTTAGATTCCCCAGTTGTTTTATAGGATTCTTCACTTAGTAGAATTATCTGTTTCTACTTCTTGTGTGATGTAGTAAATGATTAATATACTAATTGTTCCTAGAATATTGAATCTTCTGTTCTTCAGATTTAAAAATTATCCTGCTCTGAAGAGCTTCTCCCCCACTTTTCCTCCATTTTCTGAAAGTAATAAGCCCATGACTTTCCTTTTCAAAAGTAATTGAACCAATTTAAATGTGAAAGTCTAGATTGTCTCTACAGTGTCTCGTTTTCTCCCACGCTACTTCTTCCCCCCTCCTGACAGTTTCCAATAGTTTCATTGTCTTTTGTTTTCAGTATAACAGCCCCTATTTCTTCTTAATTTTTTCTTGTCTGAATGTCAACTCTTTTTCTTATTCTTTCTTTCTGATGTTGCTTTGGCTGCTAGGTTTTCCATTGCCATGATTTCACATGTTCTACTGTTCTTCAATATATACCCTGTATATTTTTTCTTTGCTGTTTTGCAATACTGTCTCCTACAAGTTGCTCTCCAAAGTATATGTGTCTTCCTTTGCCTCAGTTCTTTCCTAAATTCACTGTCACATCTCTTTCAACCCCACTTTCATGATACCTTTTTCCTTATTTTCCCACTGTTCATCCCCTACACCATGTATTTTTTTTCTCCACATTTCTTGCTCCCTTTTGACTTCAGAACACTTTGGTTGCACCTAAAAGAGGATACTTGCCAAGAGGTAGATTTGCTATGCTAACTTCCAATCCCTATGTCAAATGAAAGAGTTTGATTTATTATTTCTGGGCTTGCTGTGTATGAGGGTCTGGTGATCAACAAAAGATTTTTAAATACGTTTCTCAATTTTGTAGGGGCTAATAAGCATGCCTTTTTTTTTCTCTTGATGCTAATTTATTAGTTTATGGCAAATTGTGTGGAAACTTACTTAAAAAAAAATAAGAAAACATCAGATAAGAACTTCCTTTAATCCTTTAATCTGATTGCAACAAGCAAGAAACAATAATGACATCAGTAACATGAATTTTTAACTGCTAACACAAAAATCTTTCCTACACTCAAAAAATAATAATGACAGCTACTTACCACAGGGGCTGAACTTTGCCTGTTGTTATGGTTCTTTATAAGGCTTTATGCAGAAAACCAATTTCAGCAGTATTTCCCAAAGAGTTACAAGTTTTTCTTGTGGCTGTAAAAACCTTTTTACTCCAAGGACAGAAATATTTAGTCAAGTGGTGTGTACTGCTGTTGTGCAGATTTCAGTTTTCTCTTGGCTTGTTTGAAGAATACAGAAAGTTTAATTTGTCTTCTCTGGCTACCATCATCCAGCCAAATGTGTAAGCAGCTGGCCAAAACTAGAAGATGCTGGTTTGGCGGAAACGGTGGAAGCAGTATCCCAAGTAGTAAGGAGCCTGGGGACACAGAAATGAGGCAGTATTATAGGCCAGATTAAGCAATTTCTATTGTTAGGAAGGCAATATCTGTAGTGGACTTAGCAAGTAATGGCCAGATGGATTAAAGGAAAGTAACCAAAGATAGGTGCTGAAGTTTGGACTTGCTTATGCTCCAGAAAAGTTGAAGTTCGCAATTACATTTCATTTGAACAGGCAGAGCAACAGAGATAATAGAGAAGGCTCTGGTGGGAGTAGTTACAATAACCTCAGTTTATACTGATGAAGGAGTAAACAGGAATTTTAGCTGTATGGAAAGCAGGAGAAGTAGGTTCATGGAGAATACTCAGTAGAAGCATGCAATACTGGCTGTTTGTTCTACTAAGTATCCTCCCTGAAACCACCTTTTCTCCTGCTTTTTATGTAACTAAAATACAATCCAACCAATCCTCAGTGGAAAGATGTCTAAAACAAGAAGGGACATTGGGAAAGAAAAAGATCTTTTTCAAAAAAGACAGAAAATCTTTTTTCTGTGTTAAGTTCATACAGATGGTGAACCTTCCAGGAAGAAATATTAGGGAGCTGGACTTAACATCATCAATCCCATATAATAAAACATAGTTTTAGGATGAACTCTATGAGTACTTTTTATTTTATCCCTCTTTGTTGACATTTAGACTTTTGGTTTACCCTTTTCCAGCATATATTTTCAAGATCCCATCTGCAGTTATTATTCTGAATTCTCTCATCTTCCCCTTTAAAAAGTTATGCTGAAATCTGCATATGATTCCAGCCTTAAAGAACTATTCACTGTTGAAAAGTCTGTGGTAAACATATATGGTTGTAAATTTCCTTACACCTTTGATTCTATGGCAATAAAAAAGTTGAAATTTAAGTAGAATTATGTAGATAACTGAGGACATATTTGTAACACCCACATATCTGTTGAATTGTCCAAACAGTTTGGAGATGTATTTATATCAATCCTGAACTGTGTTATCTTTTTTTAATAGAATTAAATGGCTTTAAATGCAGACTAGTCTACTGAGGCTGCTGGTTAATGTGCCTCTGTCATGTTTAACATTTCAAGAATCATATTTCAAAGAGAGTTTATTTTTAAATTGCGTTTTACTCTGTGGTTTTAAAAAAATATCAGCAAATGGGGCTAAGTAAATGTGATCACTTTTATCCTGTCAGTATTAATTTTCCAAACAATATTTGGAATGATTTCATATTCTGTTTAAATTAAATACTTTCAGTTCTCTCGGTGAAACGATAGCACAGCTTTTGAATATGTACATTGTCTCTTTTTCCTCTGTGTACTGCCCGTGCCTGCTTGCTTCAGAAAGTCATACCTGAGCATAAAGCTGACTGTGTATGTGAGCAGATTTTTGCTTTTAGTTCCTCCACAGTGAGGGCTGAAGAGGCAATAATAGCTGCATCTACTGCAACTCATTCCTCCAGTAACTGTAATTTTGAAAGCGGAAATGGAAAGTATGGTTGTCACTTTGTTACGAGCAAGACAGATGAATATAGGAGCTTGTTCAATAAAATAATTGAATCAATTACATAAATTTCAGTGGTTTGAGTTCCTTTGAAAAATAAAAGGGATGAGATTATGCATACTATAATTTCCATAGCTAAAGCTGACATAATTGTTGTCTCAACTCAGGAAACTATCTTCCTGTTATGATGTTTATGTAATTTAGTTAGTCTGCATCATGGTGGTAACTCATGCTTGGAGATTCTTTTATGTTCTTCTGCTGAAAGAAGAAAGCAATAAAGCTTTTTTTTTTTGTGCTGCATAAAGTGAGGCTGTAGAAAGAGAAGTAAAAACAGACAGATTTTGCTCTGTGTTTAATCAATCACTAAGGAAGTTATTTTAACAGGAAATCACACGACTTGTAGGGTTGTGCTTCTCGTGGAGTCAGCACTTTATCGAGTTATGCTATGGCACAACTCTCAAAGGGGCAGTCGTGGGGAAACTTCTCGGGCATTTCTTAGATCTAGCAGCGAGGGCAGCTCTTTCACCCAATATCTCAGGCTTTTCCAAATTCCCATTTATTGTTAAACGGGGTTCGTGTCTAACAGGGAGGGAAATCTTGTTTGAGAGTATGATAAATGTCTCTAACACTCATTTGCCATATCTGTAGAACAGAAGCAATTCAAACATGATGTTAGGGCACTATAAAATGAATGGCTTTGCCATCCTCTGCAGGCTGGCTACAGGGAAGGATGCTGTTTACATGGGAATATTTATGTGTTTTCTTTTGCTGCTGGTAGCATTTTCTGATGATAAAATTTTTCTTTTTCCCCTTTTACTTTTATATAACTTAGACAATCTGGGATTTCTATTTTCCCACTCACACTATATCCTGTCCAATATTAGATACAGCTTTGGTAGTTTATCTGAATTTTATTAGCGTGAACATAAACTGAAACATCTGATCTGTACTTAAATGAACCAAAATTTATCTGTGACTGAGACTCACTGAATTAGTTCCTTTAATTGGTTTGGGTTTTTATAAAGCCCAAAGTATTAAAAAGGGAGGCAATCAGTAAATATTGCAGTGTTTAAGGTATAACTATATCCAAAAATATCCTGAGTTGTGTCATCAGTGTGTACAAGATAAATCTTGTGTTCATCACAGTAAAGGTTAGACTGAAAGTTCCTCATGACTTCTTGATGGTGATCTACATGGGATTATGCAATTATTTTTTAGTTGATTGGTCAATTAAGTTTCTTTTTTTTTTTTTTTTTGCATATTGGAGAAAACCTGGAAAGGTAGCACTGAGAAGGAATGCCACTCGTACTGATATTTGGGTATCCACTGAAACTTTTTTCAACCCTAACTATTATCAACCAGTAAAATATATGCTCAAAACACACCCAGGCCTTGTATTGTTGCACAGAGCATTTGCAAACAACTCTATTTGTAATAAACTATCCCTTGAGTTTTAAATTTTTCATATCCAGATCATGACTGAGTTAGGAAGGACTCTGAATGAAACTGGAGCACAAACTGGTCTGCTTCTCATGAGAAGGATTTTTGATTGCTTTTTACAAGCAAAATTTAACCAAGTAAGAGAGTCTTGATTAAAGAAACTGTTAAGATATTTCTGGGTTAATTTTAACTCTTCTTCAAAGTTGTTTGCATATTAGCTATGGTGGAAACTTGTTTAGAGTATAAGCCTACAACTTTTAGTCTGAGCTCTGGTCTGTACTTCAGGCATTATGGCCTTACGTAATTTTTTATGAAGTTTATAGATCAGAAGAACATCACCACATAAACAGTAAAAAGTGCCTTTGCTCATATATCTAATTTTACTTGAGATGCTGGTGCAATTTATACCATGAAGATTCATGATCTTGCTTTAAAGATGCATTAAAGGTACACCTTGATAAAGGGAGATTTTTTCAATGGACTTTAGGTGATAATGAGCCAGAAGGAGTTTATCTCCTCTCTAGATGCCTAGATACAATACTCACAGAACTCACAAGACATCTTCCATTTGTTGTCTTCCATGTAATTCAGGAAAAGTAATAGGTCACTGTAGCAAGAGCCATAAAATTATAGAAGCTATTGAGTAGATCATCCTTTCTCAACCAATTTCTCAGAATAATATTTATGTGCTCCCAACTTAATTATATTACCTTAAACATCACTGCCATGACAATAAGAAGAGGGCAAGTACATTGATTATAAACCAAAAGAAAGGAGCAACTGTACTAACACAGATTTTTTACATGGAAAACTGCCTGTATCACCTCTTACTCTGTGGTAGTGAAGTTACCACTACCCAAAGGCAATGAATGGCCCTCATGTTCATCAAAGTGCATGATCATGTGCTTAGTTACTGCTGAATCTGGACACATTGACAATAGCTTTAAACATTATTTTCTTCCAAAAATACTTGCCAAAACCATGGAAAGTGGTGTTTAGTGGGAACTTAAGGTGCTTTGTTATCCTACAAATGCTAAGTAATTCTTAACTAAAATTTTTTCAGATTTTTTTAAATAGAAAATTGTATATAGAGTACTGCATTCAGTACACAACATGATATGGACTATACATAGTCAGGAGTTACTGTCTTCTATGTGCAGTGGACTTAACTGCATTTACAGGAACAAAAAATTGATAATTGACCTGTTAAAAAAGACAAACAAGCAGACAAACCAAAACTAACGAAACTGCTGTGATATGCTGCAATGTTTATTCAGGAGGCATAGTCCTCAAGAAAATATCACATAACTTTTCCTGGGCTTTGAAAAACAAGAGAATTGATTGTCTTAGGGTAATTCCAAGGCATTGCCATCCTAATGCTATTTACAGACTTCATAATGTAATGCTGTGCCGTAACTTGCTGTACATTCAAGCAAGTAAAGAATGGAATGCGACCAAAATACTTAGTATTTTCTGATATTGCCTGAATTGCTTAAAGAAAAATATCAAATTACTTTTAAAATAATTTTACATATATTATTTTATTGATTTTTTTTATTGTAATCCTATTGATTTTGCCTCTATCAATTAATTTTCTGACTGTTATATAAGTCCTATTCAATAGATATGCTCTTTATAATATGAGGCAACTGATTAAATGAGTGAATTTGGTTGTTTCAGTTAAAGGGTAATTCAAAATATTTTTCTCTTTTTTTGATTTATCATTGCATAATAAATCAGAGTGTATTCATTGCTACTATTATGTAATTACTGGAAGCAGTCTGGTTGACTGCAGTGTAAAATGCAGCTCAATAGCAATTTAAATTCATGATTTTCTCATGGCATATCTTGTATTGTTTCTTGTGAAGCAAATGGCAAGTGTGTGTTGGATCAGAATTCAGATTAGGATTCTGTCCTTTTTTTAACTCAGCTATTTCACTTTTCATCCTTTTCTCCTTCCTTTCTACTATGTACCTTAGAAGTGGGCAAAGATGGTACTACGATTTGGTGACCTGGATGGCTTTAGGTTTGCTGAGGGCTGGAATCAGTCATCTCTGGATACACTCAGTCTAATAATTTGGAAAATCTCTGTAGCTCTTCTCTGCTAGGAAATTAAGTAGGCTTCACGATAAAAGACATTTGTGTAAAGTACCTTATCCACATGTTCCTTTAGGCCTTCCTGATATATCTGTACCAATATATGCTTTAGCAATACCTATGACAGCTTTTCAGTGATCTAATTGTGCATAGAAAAGATAGAACTCTGTGCAGGTTAGTTAAACATGGGTTTTTTTTCTTACTGTACTGAGCTGAAGGTTTTGATGACTGAAATCATTCTGGTGCCTAAGCTGGTTTGTTTAAGCTGGATACCTTCTGTAGTCTTTCTTAGCTTTTAGTCTTTTTTTCTGTATTAGAAAAGGGATTGAAGGAATAGCATCTGTGGCAAAAGACTCTCATATCCAGACTTTGAGATGGTATACAGAGAGAATTTATTTACTAGTCCTTTAAGGCTATTAGTAAAAGGAACATCGTGCTTATCTGCATCATTAAAATGTAAAAATGTCCTGTTATCCAAAATAAACTGAAAATGGTTTCTCTTCTAGTGATGCAGCTTAAGATATTAGGATATCTGCATAATGTGCTTTGAAATTTGCTCCAGTCCCATGACAGAGAAAGTAGTGAGTTTTGGAGGGATGTTGATGTATGGTTCTATTTAGGCAGCAAAGTCTGTATTTAGGTATTTATTGTTAAGCAATACTGAAGCACACATTCCTACAATAAACCATAGTTATTCCTTTATTCTCTTAAAGAGGTTATTCATTCCTGTTTTTAAATGATGTCATGTAGAGGAATGTTATTTGCACTTTGGCTAATGTTGTTAATTATGTGAAAGGATGGCCAGAGTGCATTTCCATAAGGAAGGACAGAATATATGAAAAGGTAAATGTTAGCAGCAACAGTATATGTATGCTAAATATATGTCAGCTTGCTGGCAGAGTTTAAAAGAAGAAATGGAGCTTATACTTGATTTGTTTGTTTTTGAGAACTCTGCATTTCCACACTATCTAACCAGAAGTACCTGTTCTGTGACACAGGGCAGTCGTCGTAGCACTGTAGATGAAGGATACTCAGAAGCTGGAGACTACTGCTGTGTGATACTCCACAGCTTGCTGCAATTCTGACATCTCCCAACCTAGGCAAGAGGAACAGATATGGCAGCATGCTAATGACCTCCTTGAATCGTAATTAGGCTGTCTTAATATTTAATCAATGTGGCAGACATGCTGTTTTGTTCTGATGGAGCTCTGCTATGCTTATATTTGTGATATACAAGCAGGCAACAAATACATGCCAAAAAGTAAGAGTGAACATGGAATGATTTGGGTAATGTGCGACTTGCACCATTGACACCACAGTCACTCTTAGTGCTTCATATTACCAAACACCACTATGTACATATTTTGATACCTTCTTATAAGGGCATTTTTTTCTTGAAATAAATCAAAAAGTATGAATCCTCCAGTCCCATTCCCACCAGTACAACCTGGCATAATTGCTTACCCTGTTCTTACTCTTCCTTCAGTGCCTGCTAATGGCCAGTTGGAGACAAGACATTGGACTGGGTGGTCTTGTTGGTCTGAACCAGTGTAACTGTCCTGAGAATAACCACACTGATTGAGTTTGTCTCTATTGTGAATGTCTTTCTCAGAAAAGTTGCAAGAATAACTGGTGGCCTGACTGTGTATGCCCTGTTCCTCTGTGTATTTGGTGTAGTCCTCACCTCTACAGAGAAGAAACAGACTGGTAGACTTTTATATGGAGTAGTTTACAGGTTGCCATTTTTCGTGTGTCTAGAAAGTTTATGTTAGTGTACCAGGATTTCAGAGTCAGACAGATAAAGTGAGACACTTACCTGAGCTGTGCTAAAGCTCTACATGGGAATGCCAGTTTACTCCAGATGATGAGTATGGAATACACCCATCACAGGTACAGAATAATTTTGGAGCTGATTTCTGGGGAGACTGTTTACTGTGCCATTGCTTTAAGAAATTATTTTATCAGTGAATCACTTCCTGAATAGTCAATATAATTGTCCAAGGTAAAATTGGGGTTTTTTCCTGTGTGTCCTGTTCAGTGGCATTTTTGTTGTTTACCCTCAGTAGATGAGAAGAGAGCCAACTTAGAAGCGGGTTTCTTTTGGCTGTAAAAATATTGAGAAGGAGATAGTGAAAAAGTTTCTCCCTGTTGTGTAGTCAGGCTATTCCTTTGAGCAGAATAAAAAAACGTCAACAGAAAGAATCTGTAGATCAGATGGATCAGGAGTTGTTTTTATGTACTGATAGTACTGACATATCTTGACCAATATTACTAAGGTCTTGATCGTTGATGATGGTTTTTTTGTCCAGTGTGTGTCTTAATATTGAAGCAGTTACTGATTTTATTTTTTATTTGAATGTCTATCTCTACAAACTCCAAACAACTGCAAAATTAAGGTGAACATGTTTCTAGATTTTTTTCTTCTAGTTTACTGAAATATGTGAGAACTGCTTAAAAAAGTTTTGAATGGTTCAGGGGAAGGAGGTGTTTAACTCACCTGCATATTCTGAATTGTTTAGATGATCACAGATTTGCAGAAGGTAAGCATTTAATGATGAATTGTTTGACTTTAATAAGTAGATGTCACTGCTTAGTCCAAGTTCCCTCTTGAACTAATTATGTTATTCACATTATATAGAGTACTGTTATTCTCAACATGCACTTAAAATTGTTTGTTGTGTCTTTCTTAAATTAAGAGTCTTTACATTTACATTTTACATTTTTTCCTCTACTCAAAAATGCTGCTTAACCTTATTTTTAAGTTTTGTCTCACTGAATAGTTTTCTGCCTGTATCTGCTAGCTATATTAGAGAGCAAACAGACTGATTTTTTTTATTCTCAATAGTTCAAGTAAATTAGGGCATGGAGCTTCTCTCAGTATCTTACTGAGGAACTGACTGGTTTCCAAGTTTTCTTATTGTTTCTTATCAGTTTACATCTTGAATCTTTCCAGATTATCAATGTCTTCTATAACGTGTGGGCAATGTAAGAGAGATACTATTACAATAATGCATTCGTTCAGATTGTATGCAATACAAAACCATTTTCCTCCAACTCAAGAGAATGTTCTTTAATGTTGTCTGGCCTTGCTGTTCTTTGTTTTCAGATTGTACATATTATCTTTGGTTTTAAAGTAAAAATAAAACAATCAAAAGAAAAAATATCTGACAGTTATTGATGGAGAAGCTCCATGCTGATCATATGTGACTTTCTACCCACATAGCCAACACTTTTAAATAATGATTTTATATGGCAATATAAGCTAACCTGCTTTTCCTGCATTTAAATGGAGTAGGAACATTTCCACTGCCTGTAAGCTAGGAAAGCAATAAATAAGGACAGAGGAATAGTCCTTGACTTTTATGGGACAGTTGATTTTTAATCCAAGTATAAAATTTTTAACTTGGGAAATGTTGGCTAGATGAGGTCCTGTTGACCAATAAGGATAAAAATACAAAACATAAAATAACTGTATATGTTAGCATTGTTTGTTCTGTCTATTAAATGAAACTTGCATGTTCTGTGCATGTAATCAGGCAATTTGACAGTCTGTTACAACATATATGTACAAAGAAAGGATGAGTATCATATTTATTCATGGATGTTCTGAATGCACGTTACTGCTTCAGGTGATGGTATTTGTTTATGTATTTTGTAAGAGGGAGACATGTATGACATGTGTATTATAGAATTGTAGAATCACAGAATATACTGAGTTGGAAGGGACCCATCAGGATCATCAAGTCCAATTCCTGGCCCTGCGCAGGACACTCCAAGAATCACACCGTGTGCCTGAGAGCATTGTCCAAGTGCTTCTTGAACTCTGTCAGCCTTGGTGCTGTGACCACCTTCCTGGGGAGTCTGTACCAGTGTTCAACCACCCTCTGGGTAAAAAAACCTTTTCCTGATATTCAACCTAAACCTACCCTAATTCAGCTTCACGCTGATTTTCTCGAGTCCTGTCACACTGCTACCTCTGTTTGGCTGCCATAGACTTTTTTTGAGGGAAGGCTTAAATCACTAATATAATTCAAATACAGGTAGACAAGTATTATTTTGTTCCATATGTGTACTCAACTTTCAAATAGTTAAAAAGACCTCTGACACACAAAACCACAAAGCTTCAAGATTAATTTTCTTCAGTGCTATTCAAAGATATACGTATTAGATTAAAAAGTTCTCCTATAGATGATTAACTTGCTAGAAACTGGAAAGTAAACTGTAGGAATGCCTAGGTAATTTTCACTGGAAAGGTCATCAGTACTCTGAGAAGGATTTTTATTTTCATAAACTCTCTGGGAAAATGGATACATACTAGGATGAGCCAGCAGTGTGCCCAGGTGGCCAAGAAGGCCAACAGCACCCTGGCCTTTATCAGAAACAGTGTGGCCAGCAGGATCAGGAATGTGATCATCTCCCTGTAGTCAGCACTGGTGAGACTGCAGCTTGAATACAGTTTTGGGCTCCTCAGTAGAAGAAAAACTTTGAGGTGCTGGAGCATGTCCAGAAAAGGGGCAATGGAGCTGGTAAAGGGTCGGGAGCACAAGTCTTATGAGGAGCAGTTGGGGGAGCTGAGGTTGTTTAGCCTGGAGGAAAGGAGTGTGGGGAAATTAATCTCCTTTTACATGTTTGACAAAAACCATACTGGTTTCGAAGTCTTCAATATAAAGAAATAGTAATAATCTGTTAGAGTATTCCAAAGCAAAGCATACAGTTCATTGCAAATAATACTTTAAAATAGATTAAAAGCATTATTGTATTATGCTTTCTGGAATTACCGAAGAAAAAACTTAATTCTTTTGGGAAAAAAAATTGGATAATAAAATAGCTTAGAGGAGGTTGTTGGTTTAGATGAGAAATGACAGGAGATACATTAGATAAAAAAAGCTTAGATTTTTCTTTCTGAAATGAGAAAATAGTTTTTAATAAGTGTTGAGAAAATAAATATATTGTGGTCCATATCTCACCATGACCAGAATCAACCAATGCGTTTGTGCTGCATAAAACTGTTGTGTATTCTGAAAAGAAGAAAAGTACTGTCTTAGTCTGCAAAATACAACACTGGAGTAGAAAACAAGGTGGTAGTCTAGGAGGTTGTTGGTTTTGTAATGTGCGGAGTTGGCCATTTGGAATTTCCTACATTTTTCTGAAGTCTTCTCCTAATGTGCCAGAGCTGCAGACCCACAAACCTGGGTGAGCAAAGAGTGGGGATATCAGAGGAAAGTCCTTCTCTCCTGAGGCTATTCTGTCTCCTAGGCCAGGAATCTGAGTATGTCAGTAGCAAGAGTACAGTTAACAAAGTACCATATATTCAAATGTTTAAATCACTAAACTGATGTGTAATTATATAACATGCAGTTGTATTGCATTTGTATTGTAAATTTGTATTTTGATGATGGCAATATATGTGCAGCTGCAACACTTGTCTCAGCAACATGAGGAACACAGAAGGGAATTTTCTTTCTCTTTTTTCCTTTTTTTTTTTTTCTGTTGTATCTCAGCTGGACATCTCTCTTGCAGCTATTAAACTGTTACACTGAGTTTTCGTATAGGTACCATGATTCCCTTATGTACTTTCTAACCAACTGGTGGGTGACTGGGCATTAATTAATGTTGTTATAAGTATTAGGGAAGCAAAAAAGATCAGAAAGGGACAAAAGTGTATAAAATAGACTGTTACCAGTAATTGTGTACTTTACTCTGACTGTTACCAGTAATTGTGTACTTTACCTTTTATAAGTTGTGCTATTTTAAAACTCAGCGTAATTATAAGAATAACTCAGGAGGGAAAGAGAAAATGTTTTCCTTGCTTTTGCTGATAAAAGTTTACTGTGTTCCATATTTCTTATAGTCAAAATCCTAGTTTGAGGGGGAAAAGAAGACTATTTTCATTTATATAGGCTTCATAATTTAATACCTGTGGCAGTCCCAGATAGCAACAAGCCCATGCTTTAGTGACAGCAGAGGTGTGAGACTCACTGAATGGTAAAGAGTAAAAGTTAACTAGTGTTTTTCATTTTCACTCAGAGTAAGCAGCATGGGAAACTCCAGTGAGCTATCTTTTCAGAAATTATACTTTCTGAAGACAAAACTTCCTTGAGAAATCCCATGTTGGGCAAATAAAAACATTAGCTGGTTTGATCAAAATATTCTAAAGTCAGCAGCAGGCAAAGAGCAGCTTCACCAGCTCAGCTGGTTAGAGTATGGTGTTAATTAATTATAATATCAAGGCCCATTGCTTGATACCTTCTGCTTGTATCTCTACATCCTTTGAGGAGAAGGAGGCTGTGCTATAGCTGCGAAAGTCATTTATGTTGTAATTAAATGTAGTGGTGCATATGTAACCTTATATTCTGTGGTGAAAAAGCATGGGCTTGTCTCATTTTCCTATTGCTATGTACGGCACTTTTTTGTATGTAATTTCAAGTTGGCTGAGATCCAGGCTTAATATTTAGTCAGTCACAACAGTGAAGCTGATGTTAAACTATTGGGATCAACCACAGGAACATTCTGAGAGTTTTGGTTCTATTGGAGAAAGAAAAGGAAGAAAGTGGTACACAGGGATATTGTCAAGTGTTGTAATACGGGCATTTAGATAAAATGTAACATCTGGCTGATGGCCAAGCAGTTCATTGCTCAGAAGCAGGATTATTTTAGCACTGCAGTTAGGCCAGGTTTCATTATTGGTTTTATACTTCATTTAATTATAAAGCAGAAATATTTGTGAGAATCTTACTAAATTAACTTTGGGAGAGAACATGGATTTTTAGTTTGCAAATTTGAGTTGTTTTTACTCTGCACCGTGTGTGGCAATGTAGCATTACTACTGTGTAGTGTTTCTAATTGAAAAAAACAAAACAAAACACACAAATGCTCTATTTGTGGGTATAGTTGTAAGAAATCCTTCAAAATAATATAAATGGGATATTGTGAACCTGCATATCTGTGTATACAGTAGCATATCTCTCACTGACCTTGCCTCAAAACAGAGTTCTGCCACAAGCTGTGCTTGAGCTTTTGTATGGCCTTGTGGTCTTCTCCAGTAAAGGACACAATTATTTCTGATGCAGAATGGCAGAATCTTGCCACTAGAAATGAAACTAGTATCATCTCCTCTTTGCTTGCTGAGGTATTCCCTTTGACATTGATCTTTACACTCTAGCTGCAGCAGAAAAATGGCAAAGGCTACAGCAGGAGGAAATGTTAACTTGGTGTCTTTGGAGCAAACCCAGACCTATGACATGGGTTTAAGATTTGAGTTCAGAACTGAGGAGCTCTGTTGCACACACACACTCCCCCAAGGATGTGGTTACTGGGTGCGTTGTTGAACTACAAATATTCTCCTAAAACCTGTAGGGAGGGAGAAGTAGCAGTAGCTCTGTCAGTGCTAAGTCAAAATAGTCTGCTTTTCTGTGCTCAGTGATGCGTAGAAGATAGGGCCAATTCTCTCTCTGGTTGAAATTATTTGGGGGAGCCTATTGATGGCTTTCAGTACCTATTGATGTATTTCTTTTTGCCTGATAATTATAGGAAGGGTGAAAATAAGTAATTCTGTAGGACATTTACTTTCCTCTACTGCCAGTCTTGCAGACACAATAGCTAGAAGCTTTAAAGTTTTACCGAAAAAAAGCTGTCAGAATAGCTTTTTTTTTTTAAATCTTTCAGTGGAGTGTATAAGATGGAAGAGCTTTAGATTATATTTGAAGGCAGGAAGCAGTAAATATTGACTTAGCACTGTATTTTCCTGGTCCTTATCTACCTTTCCATCATCCTTTCCAAACCATGGATCATGCACTTGTGAGATCTGGGGAATATGATGGATGAGATGTCAGTGGCATAGAAGCTGTTTCAGATATAAAAGAGATGGAGATTTCAATGGGGACCCACACTGAGATCTAACAAGGTTGGGGGAAAAGTCCTGCAACTCCAGTTTTGTAGTAAAGGTCTACTTGTTTCAGAAGGTCTACTTGTTTTGGCACATGGCTGGTACAGAGAGTTGGTACAGAGAGTTGGGAATTGTTTGGTTTGCTGGGAGATGGAGGGGTTGGTGGTTGATTTTTTGGTTGATTGGTTGGTTGTTTTGCTTTAGGTTTTTTGTTGGGGTTTTTTTTCCGATAATTTGAATATATTTAATGCATTATTTTATTAAATGCTCTTCAGAGTTTAGGAAATCACACTGCTCTTTAACAAGAATATATTTCAAAATAGAACTGGCTGCTGAATAATAATACACAGGAAGAAAGTGAGAGCAAATGAATTAAAATTTTTGTTTAAATTTGTTTGGAAGTCAGTGTCAATGTTCTAATCTGAACTGGAGGGCACAAAAAGCTCTTGAGCCATTCGGGTGGCCTTCAGCTCTAATTTCAGTCAGTTTATGCAGTGAACTGCTTCCACAAGATTTTTGTTACTTTGAATTCTACCTGATTTCAAACCTTGTTATTAATTTCTCATAAAGCTAATAAATTAAAAATTAATGCCTTTTCTTTGAAAAATGGAGTAGGAATGGATATGTTAACTCTTTCAAGCCCAGCTCTTGAGGATGTTATGTTTCCCAAGCACGCTGAATAAAGAGTATTTTTAAAACTAATTTTCAATTACTTTCAGCAACTATGTCTTTAATAACAATAAGAAATTACTTGGAAAACTGCAATGAAAACTGAAAACAGGAGCTTTGGGCTTTTAGTCAGCTTTGGTGAACTGCAGATTTCTTTCTACAGCTCATGCTTTCTGAATGTTGCAGGTAGAAAAATATGGCAAAAAGAATCAGCAATAAGGATGAGAGAGGGGTTTGGTAAAAAGATTAGACTTATCTTTACCCTGAGTAACGCTAACCTTTGCTTACTTGTATTAGTTTTTCTGTCTGCCTTCCAGCCTTTTTATTCAGTATGTATGTTCATATGTAATCTCGTTTTATTTGACTCACTGACCACTTCCAATTGCTTTAATTCATGCCTATCCTTCACTATTTGACTAAAGTTACCAATATATTTTATTCCCATCGCTCTTAGTAATGTTAATAGGCTGTTCTATCAATTTCAGCCTTACACCTTATATGTTTAATTTAGAGTGCATTTCTCTTGTGAAACAGTGTAGGGACAGAAGACTGAATATACCAACTTTTTGCTACTAGTCTAAGGTTCACTGGAATTAAATGGGAAAAGCCTTTTTACAGACATTGCAAAGGAATGTAAAATCCATAGTGGCAGTATCCAAATGTGGTCAGGTTTGCATAAGGCTTTGTGGCTTACTTTTCAAACAAACCAATATTAAAAAGATGATCAGCTGAAATTCAGATTAGCTGAACTCTGCAGTTATTAAACTGAGAGGTTTTATTAAAGAGAGAGTTTAATAAAAAGTTACAGAGAATAAAATAAAATAGGATTCTTGAGAAGAATAGAATTGTTTAATTGAAAATCATGAGAGGTATAGACAAGGTGAAGAATTATTCAGCAGTTCAATTCCTGTTTCTCACATGAGGTTGTATGGGGAAAAGTCCATGAAATCACCTTACAGAGTGTCTAAAGAAACCAAAGATTGGTCAGTTGGCAGTGGGACTCATTGCTTCAGGAACTTTTTCAGGCAACAAGTTAAAGTGAATTTGAAATATGAAGCTTTTTTTAATGCTTATCTTGCTATAATCCCTGTTGTCTGTGAGGGAAGAAGCATATGGAAAAAGCAGATAAGTCTGCTCATTGGATAGTGAAGTGGGGAGTAACTTAGTGGTTTTATCCAATTTGTATTCCATTACGAAATCCAAATTCTCTAGCATCTTTTTCAGAGTAGTGTGCTGATACCTCTTTAAAATCTATTCAAAAATCTGTTTGGAGACAAAGGTTTAAGTGAAGGTGGAAGGCTCTACAGCCAGCCAGTGTGTTGAATAGGTATTTCATGGTTTGTATGAATGTGAAGCCAGAGTAAGAATGGGAATTGAATAATTGGAGGGACCCGTGTGTGTATCATGGTACAGAGAATCACAAAACTGCTTAGATTGGAAAAGACCTCTAAGATCCAGTTCAACTGTTGACCCAGCACTGTAAAATTCACCATTAAACCATGTCCCCAAGTGCCACATCTACACATCTTTTAAATACCTCCAAGGAGAGTGACTGCACCACTTCTCTGGGCTGCCTGATCCAATGCTTGAAACACTTTCAGTGAAGAAATTTTTTCTAATATCAAAACTAAACCTACCCTGGTGCAACTTGAGGTAATTTTCTCTTATCCTATCCCTTGCTGTTTGGAAGAAGAGACTGACATGCATGGTATATATATAGATATATATATATACACATGATATATGATTATATATATGATGTATATGTATGTATGATATATGAAGACATATGCATGGCAGTGTTAGTTTTATGGCTGGACTCAGTGATCTTAAAGGTCTTCTTCAACATAAATTATTTTATTTTATGTAGAGTCTGGTCCTTAGTCCTTGTTCAGTGCAGATGGTGTCTTGTTTTATGAATAGCCTGGTTATATCCCCCTGAGGGAAGAGTAATGATGTTTGTCAGAGTGGCAAAATCTAGTTCCTGAAATCCAAACTGGTGACATATCTTGTTTACTTTATCACTGCTTCCCTTTGTAATTGATCTGAAAGTTCAGCTGTTGCAGAAAAATGACAAATGGTTGGTGCCCTGTATCTGTGGAAACTATTTGGAAGCCATTGTAAATGCTGGTGAGGCTTTAGCTGGTAAAGATGTAATCTCATGAATGGCAGAGCAATTGCAATCTGAGAGGTAGAAGAGAGATCTTAACAAATAAAAGAAACATTGGACAGTGCCTGATGGAATCCGATAAAGCTGTGATTTATTTCATATGGAAAAGAATAAAATGCTGACATTCGTGTTTGGCTGCAGGTTTGCACAAATGGGTAGCGTTCTAGATGTTTTAAGGAGATGGTCTGAGTTCAGCTGGTCTTGTCATGCAGCAGCTATGAGTAGAAGCGTGGTCTTAAATTATATTTAAACAAACTCACTTAAGTACTAGAAGGCTGTAAAAAAAAAAAAAAAGAACACCCCCCCCAAAAAAAAAAAATCCCACAACATCCCAGCACAAAAAAAGCCATATGTTGTTGGCCAAAAATATTTCCACAACTGAAGGAAGAACTATGAAGCAGCATCTTTAAATGATCTATCTAAATCATAAAAGAACAGACTTAAGAAAGAAACCTAAGAGGGAAAGAAGACAGAAATTAAGGTACCAGTAGGGTACATGTTCTCTACAAAACACAACTTTCTTGAAAGTATTCAGACAAAGCACAGAAAATGGTCCACAGCTGTTTGGAGCTGCTGTTTGGAGTGTTTCTCTTATGTTCCTAACTGGAGTCTTGTTCCCAGCTGAGTTTGATGGGAGAGACTGAAAACCTAGGGAAGCTAGAGCAGAGATCTGTGGTCTTATACAGGAAGGGTCTATTAACAGACATCACTGAGTATGGAAGGTCAGGGTCAGTCCCACTGGAATATGATGGGCATAAATCCAATTTAAGTGGAATTTAAACTTGTTATAGCCTCTCTCACAGTCTCCTATGGATTCCTTATTTCAACCAAAGTTGCATGTTGATTTGCATCTGTGGCATTGAGATAAGGGATCATCATTAATATCTCCCTAGATATTTAGAATCAGCCACTGACAGTCTGAAAACTTCCAAAGCACTATGTAGTTACCATTGCTATTGAATATGGCACATTTCTGCATATAACTGTGAAAGTGTATGGTGCATTTGGTCATTTTGATGAATGGTGTGGAAATGGACTTTCAAACAAAGTATTGACTGAACATATTTTAAAATCTATTTGCACAGGTATCTCTGTTCAGACCAAAAAGATATACCATTCATTCCAAAAAGACTACATGGACTTTTTAGAATCTTAAAATACATAATGGAAAATAATTTTTCATAAAAAAAAAAAAATCTTCTTTAAAAATAAAGCTCTTCCATGTAAAACTAAATTAAAAAAATAAATCTTTCTACCAGAACAGGGCAAAGAGAAAGCATGTTTTATTCATTTAGCAAGCTGCTATTTTACACTGATGCAAATAAAACTACATGTGAACTAACAGCTGCTCTCAGACAGATTGCTGCATCTCACAATCTGTGAAGGGAGCACAGCTGGAGAAATCTGCAGAACATTTTTATCTGTAAATCAAA
Organism: Manacus candei; assembly: GCF_025592945.1. Lineage (NCBI taxonomy): Eukaryota > Metazoa > Chordata > Aves > Passeriformes > Pipridae > Manacus > Manacus candei. The sequence continues at coordinate 36,449,357 of NW_026138076.1, read as the reverse complement.
CAGAAACTACGAAAGCATTAAGTACTGTACTTATAATAGCATCAATGTTTACAAAGGGTTTACAAACTGCTTCTGTTTTCAGGCTGTCTTCTAAAAAATATCCAACCAACCAGTAATTTCCAAGGTATTCATTCCCACCTCAAACACTTTGCTGTCTGTTGATACCTTGCAGATGTTTTACTAGGCTTGTGCAAGCTTACATTTTGTCTGACAGAATATCTGAGTGTGAATACCATTTTGACTTGAAGGTGTGTTGTGTCCTTCCTTTGAGCAAGGTGTTGATTTAGGATGGCTAACAGGTACCCAAAGAAATCCTTACATCAACCCTAAGAGATTTCTGACTCAGAGAAGTCAAATCTGTTAAGTAGGTTTGCTACTTGTTTTGTTGTTTGAGAAGATAAACTTTTCTTCTTTCCTCTAGTGCACAGTTCACACATTTGAGGAAAACCATGGAGATTAGATCTGTTTCTAAAGGGATGAGAAAGAGTTACAGTTTAGGCATTCATAATATTAAAGTTAGAAGTGTCATCTTTCACCTCAACTGACTGATTAAATAAAACCTGAAAATCACTCAGTCACAAATTGGGTGAAACTGTTGCTCATCAACCTTGAGCACAGCACATGACCATTTTGACACACAGGTGCTAGTTGGTAAGCTGAGCCAAGAGTCAGCGTGGGAAATGATTTGAAGGGAACCATCTGAAATGGTTAGAGGTACAGACTTCAGAGGCCATTAGGCTAGTAGGTAAAAGGGAAATCAGTATATTAAGCCTTAGTACACTGGAGATTTAATGAATAAATATTTGTGGAGTTGTTGAAGGCAGAACAGGCCAAAGCGTAAAGACATATCAATCCTTTATGAAAAACAGAAACAACATTCTGTTGTTTCTATGAGCTGGAGTCTTCATCATGTAGCAGAAGAGCACAGGTAAATTCGTATATAAGAAACAGTATAAAAGAAATGTAAAGTGGTCTATTTGAAGTGTTGTAAAGCACTGCATTGTTTACAGCTGTGAACTCCATGGCTAGTAGTTGATTATGCTTAAATATTTACATAACTTCCAGCAGCAGTTAACAGTTTTGACTGAAAGAAAATCATGTTTCTAGTGATTTGAAAGATTTACCTTTGGTTGTTTGGGGTTTGTTTTGTTGGGTTTGGAGGTTTGTGGTTTGTAGGTTTTTCCTTTGTTTGTTTTGGGGTTTTTTTTGTTTGGTTGGTTTGTTTGGTTTTCTTTTGGCATGGTTTTTTGGTTGGTTTTTAGTGTTGTGATTTTGTTTTTTTCCTGTTTTTGTTTTCTTAATATACCAGGTAACATTTAGCTCTTTGTAACTTCAAATGCTTGTTTTCATTTTATATATCAGTACTCTAAGTGCCTGTAAGTGCTCAAAGGGCCTGATTCAGCAGAGCATCCTAACAGGTACATGTAAGCTTTGCTGCATCAGAAATATTACATAGAGAACTACATTAGTTCAAATAGTTCAAAAAGCATTATTGAAGTCAGTGCCTAATGATCAGGGCCAGTTGTACCAGAACTTATTTCTTTATACATCATGGTGTGAAAAAATTACACTTGTTCTTTGCAGTTTGGTTAGTGGCTGTGGTACTGTGACAGTTCATTCACTTCTATGTCCTTTGATTGTTTTGGTGTGCCTCAATTTGCTATAAATAACATTTAGTTTATATTTATGCCTGGTGACTTCCTTATATGCTTCCAGGTTAAGTGGAGAGATGTAAAATTCCTCCTTTCTATGGAAATAGCTGTTAACATGAGTCTACTGGTTACGAAGTTATATATTCTGGAATGTCTCTTTTTGGGGAATTGTTCAGGCAAAGGAAAACTTGCTAATGGGATGAAAGTTAAAATGTCTCCACTGGTGAAGGAGAGTGTGTATTCTCTAGATGTCTTTGATTTGTCATTAGAGTGTTTGTTCTTTTCTAACTTCTTTAACTTGTAATGAAATTTTTACTTTTACTGCTTAAATACCACTTTAATTTCCGGTTAAAACAAAGCAAGTATAGCTGTAATGAAACATTATCTGCAAAGAGTGATTTTGAGTTACAAATTCCTTTATTGGAGAAACTGCAACTTATTTTTTTATTTTACTCTGTTACGCTTTTATCTACATTAAAAACAATCTGATCTGTAATATTTCATATTCAGGCATTGCTTCCTGAATAAGAGACTAACTTTGTTATTAAAGAGAACGGCTGAAGCATATAAACAAGAAACCTAGAAAGACAACCACTATGGAAAAATACTAGCAGTTTTTGTAGGCACATTAGACAAGACACAAATAAATTGCTTTGTTTTCCCCCTATGTAGATTACAGCTTTCACTTCTAAGAGTATCCAAACACAGGATGAAACATATTAGCAATACTGGTGGAGTATATAAAAGCTATTTAAATATCCAAAACTTGTCTTATGATTCTGATGTGTCCCCAGTCTCTACTTTTATATCAAATAATTCCAACTCTGACTTTAAAAAGTAACTAGAAGAATCTTAATTTAAATGAACTAGACTTGTTAAACTAGAATTACTTAAGCTGATTACATTGCACTTGGCTGTACTTATTGAAGCTCTGAATTCCCAGAAATGGCAATGAAACCCCATACTGCTTTACTAGGCATTCTAACATTGTTATGGCTTGTGTTGATGATGAGCTCTCTTTGTCACAGTGAGTGCAATATATTTTCATCCTATTTAATTCTGGGGAAGGAGAAAGTGGCAATGATGTCTGAAACCAAAGCAACTTTCAGCCATAAGAGAGAAATGAGAGGTGTAATTTTTCTGAATCAGTCAGATGGTTGCAAAATGCAGATTTGAAGTTGAGTGTTTGGAGTGTGAGTTTTTGTTTGTGGTTGTTTTTTTGCCTGTTTGTTTTAATTTGACCTTGCAATTGGGTTTATGCTGTCTGAAATAACATCACAATTATTTATTAACTAAAACCTTGCAACACTATTTTTTTTGCAGTGGAAAATTGACTACTGTACCATCCTCCTTTACATTTCACAGTCAGAACAATAGATACATTATTTTTAAAACAATTCATTCAATTCAAATTACTCCTGGAGATTGAAGATAATTTCATGTTGACATTGCAGAGACATACTTTATCAGAAAGGAAAAATAGAACAAAATAATTTTTCATCAAACTAGTCTTTGCTTTTAAAGTGACATTTTATTTAAAGAGGAAAATTGAAGGCTATTAGATTAAAGGAGTTACTGGCTTATTTTGGTACTGACAGGGAAAGCAAAACTATTTCAGAAGTTAAAATTGAAGATATAAAACAATGGTGAGGTGACTTTTGATATCTTAGACAAATGTGTACTAAAGTGCATTTGCTATAATTATTACATTCTAATGTTATTTTGAATTATGTTTTTTCTTCACAGCCTACCTCATATTCTGATTCAAGATGGAGAATTTTTCTGATCAGATTTTACAGGGGAAAAGAGAGAGCCTTTTTTAAAAAACAGACTAAATGGAAATAAACATTTATATGAGATATAAGTGAGCTGAAAAGGGCACAATACAATTAACGCTAAAATAATTTTTTTTAAAAGTATAAAATATTTTTTCTTGATTCAACTCTTAGCCATCTCAATAAACAGAAAGCAAATAATGAATACACATTTTGTGTATGTTCGTTACTTCCAACCATATTAAATAGTCTTGACAAATTTCTAGAAATTTCACGTGCCATAGCATAGCACTAACAGAAATTAAAAACAGACATTTGTTCTAAAAGCAGCCCTACATATTGACTTTAGGTTTTCAGAACACAAGAAAATATTAAAGGGAAGTGAACAATCCATCTTTCACATCTGTTTTATGCAAGTAGATAACAAAGAAAAGGGATATTATTCTACACACAGAACTTTAGTTTTTAAAAGTTTAGCTCCTATATCAGTAGCTAAATGGTGTGTAAGTTGGTCTTCCTCAAGGAGACCAACTCATTGCTTCAAATGAAAAATAATAGTGTTTCTACCTCCTTTTCTCAGACCATGGAAAAACCCAGGAGCTTGTCTGTGCCTCAAACCAATGGGGTTGGGATTCAACCCACTGTGAGGGATTTAGTTTCTAGCTACTGTGTTCAGAGGGAATGAGTAAATCACTGGTCTTTATCACGCAACTGGAGCTGCCAGTGATCTCCAGAACGCATTTAGTGATGTGCTTCTCTTCAGTTTTCTTTTAAAGTAGGTAACTCCACTGTGCTCCCACAAGACTGGATTTAGGGAATGCACAGCATCAGAACAGTAAAAGACATGGCAAGAGCTGGGTGTGCGCTACATGTCTTGCTCACAAGAGCATAAAATGTATGTTGCTAACAGAGGCTCGCAACTGATTGCAAGCAAACCTGATTTAACATTTGATACCTAGGAGAGAGACATGAGCATCTGGGTTTGCTTTTGAAATAATACATTAAGCAGGAGTGACAGGAAAAAAAATAAGAGCAACAGTAACAACCTTTGGGTAAAATCTATTAGTGTTATTAAAGGACATGAATTTTAAATACACAGCATGGTAAACAGTAAGAGAGAAAAGAACCTCGTAGGTCCTCCAGAGGCAGTGTTGGCATAATTGTAGGTACAGACATCATGTTTTGTCATGTTAATGTTCTAGATATAAAATAATCATGGGCTGTAAGAGAAAGGCAGAGTGACCTCATTTATTTTGTGATTACCAGTTGTCCTGAGTTAGGTGGATTTATTATTTTTTTTTCAAAATGTTAATAGAGTTTGGACCTCCGAGCTTCACCCTGTCTGAACAAAACAAATATATATAGAGAGGTTGATGCACTACTGTTTTTAAATAAAAACTGGAAGATAATATGTGTTTTCAACCTATTTTCCTTTTTCTCCATCTCCACTAGTCTGTCAGAAAGGCATCCTTTATACTAATGATAGTCTGTGCTTCCTTCATTGGAGGATCCTACCTACTCAGAGAAACTAGGAATGAAGTTATACATTCTATGTAATTCCCAAATATTCCTTTTTGTTTCCCAAATTGCCATCTATTTTCATTCCCTTTAATTAATTTTCTTTAATTTTTTATTACTGTCTGTCTCGAGTGATCAAGACATTGACTGTCCATAAGAGGTTGCAGTGTTAGATGAATTTCCTAGATTATATTATAGTTTGTTGCTCATATTTACGTGTAGTCTTCTACCAATGCATATTTTTATTTGGAGTAAGCATCTGGCATAAAGCCAGGAAGACCTGATGCCAAAACAAGTGTCAATCTAATAGGATAACAAAGCAATTTCTTCACAGATTGACCTTATTTTTCTTGTGTTTTATCTTTCATTTATCTCCCATTTTGATTGCATTCTTCTACTGAGAGTTTCTCTGTTGTCTTCTTTGCAGAAAATAAGATAGAAATTCAAAATAAACTCTTGAAGTCTTCTTGCTGTGATGGATGTTTCAAAAAACAAACTGAATTTAAAATTGCCAGAAAAATACTGTCTACAACCACAACATAGACCTCATACTATGCTCCATTGTCCTTATGTAGCCAACGTTTAACAAACACTTCAAATGTCAAGCTTTGCTTATACATAAAAACCTTTCTTAATATGACACAGTTAATTATTTGAAGCATTAGAAAGCACGTGGTTCTGTTCAAGGACTTGCCTTTTTGTCTCACTTGCAAGTATGCTCTGTTTTGTACTCAGCTTTCAAATGATTGAAAGAGGAATAAAGATAGTATAAAAAAATAGTCATGTACAGTTAATTGTCAGATCTCAATTTATAAAGAAGGAGGAAGCTGGTTCTCTCTGTTCCCAGAGATATAATTGGGAATGTCTCAGAACGAAATTCACTTGGCAGGGGAACATGGTGCATTTCAGTTTTGCCTTCTACCAAAGGTATGTAGTGGCATCCTGTGTGATTTACTTTTGTTTCATTAGAACAGACTTTACTAGAGTTGGGACATCTCTGATGAGACTGATTTGGCATAATGAGCACGAATGGAGATGACTGTGGCCTAATTGGGATATTTTAACTTATAATTCCACTTAATGAAGATGCTTTCAACAAGTGCCAAGGGGTAAATGTGTAATTAACCAAGTAAGCACAAAATTCTAGACTTTGGCCATTTAATGTAGTTTCTAGATAAAGGTTAACAAAAGGAAATAATTATTAATTTTTATTTATTAATTTGCTTTCGTTTGCTTTCTGTGTTGAAATGTGTGTGTATGTATGTATGTAAGTACTATAAATACCCAGTTGTCTCAGTTGGGACAGCGACTGTCCCCTGAGGATTCTCTCTGAGTTTGTGTGATTACAGCATTTCTTATTTATTTATTGAAAAGTTTAATTAGTGCTGAATGTCTCAAGCATATTTACAATTTGTTGAGTCCCAGTGCACTTACCAAAAAAAAAGTAAGATTCAGACATTTATCAAATGCTGCGCAAAAGCTCCAGCTGTGATGCAGAATACAGAAATAAGACAAAACTAGCCATCATTATCAGATACTTCCACTTCAAATATTTGTAGTTTATCTAAAGTGGATCTTAAACAGCCCTGTCTGGAGCTTTTCAGTAATAATCCAAACACATTTTTACTCCTCTGTTGGAAACAGTGGACTAAGCTGTTTACACTGACAAAGTGCTCTAAGTATCAAAGTATAGCAAGAACCTCATCAAAGCAGTGAGCAGCTGGAAGTGCAGAATGTTAGAACAGTTGACCTGGAAATCATCCAAATAGTAAATACAATGTTTGGTATTTTGTAGATATTATTTTTCCTGTAATGATCCAGCACCACGGAGAGCTCTTTACTAAGAAATAGTCACTAGACAGAAGATCTAGATGTTTTGGTGTCTTGTAGTTGGAAGCTTCTCTCTCAAATTAAAAACATTTGCCTTATAATGCTGCAGGAATGTCTGTCTAGTTTAATCTCCTCTTAATGACTGGACTGAAAACTAGTGCTCTGTTACTTTGGCAGCATCATTATTTGCTAGCTGCACCTAAAATGTGATTGGTACTATTAATGTAATTGATTGTATACTTTGACAATTAGAGTAGAAAAGGAGTCATGAGTTCATGTGAATTTTTCTATTCGTGTGTGTATTCCTCTGTCTTGGGACTTTTAAGTTTATTTTGACAGGTCAATTAGACCCTTCTAGACACTTTCAATAGGAAGGCAATAATGTAGTTTCTCTGCACGTTGAAGTGAAAAAATGTAGCGTTTTTGATTGAGGAAGTGTTCTTTATTGAGATACAGAATCTGGGTTGTCTGTGGGCAAACAGGACCTTTACCCCATATCCATGAGTCCTAGGATGATGCTCAATGTGGAGGAGCAATGCACAAACCACTGCTGCTGGTGGTTGGTTTTATATATAAAAGAACTTCATGTTGATGATCATTTGTGATTAGATCAGAGGAAAATATTTGTTGTCAGATATGGCATGTTCAGGGAAGCATCTGTGACTTGAAATGAGACGGGGTGAGGGATGGTGTAAGAAATAAGGCAGAAAGGTAGGTGTGATTCCTCCGCTGGTCAAGGACTTGACTGTTACCATGGCAACAAAGCTCAGTTCTCTCCTTAGGCAGCTGCTGATTACACTTTGAATTTTATTTGCATTCATGATTAAGGAGGAGTATAAAAGGACTGAGGTACAGAATTAAAAAAGCAATAAGAGGATAAAAGACCCTTCAATAAGTGTTCCTTAGAAGCTTTAATTAAAAAAGTAGAAGGAGGGAGAGGAAAAGAAACAGAGATGGAAAGTGATGGCAAAATATTAGAAATTTTTATTTGATAGGTGAATGACTGTTCCAAAAAGTATTGGAAGGATTACTAACATACCCATGAACTTCTTATATTTCATAGCTTTATACCATAAAGTAAATTTTTTCATTATAGACAGGGCTACTATTCTTCAATATAAAAAATTCAATCAAAAACTCTATTTAAGTGAAAGATTTACACTACGTTAAGCTGTAAGGAGTCACCATCCCTGGTGGTGGTGAAGAAATGACTGGACATGGCACTTAGTACTGTGGTCTAGTTGACAAGGTGGTGATTGGTCGAAGATTGGACTCGAAGATCTTGGAAGTCCTTTCCAACCAAATGATTCCAAATGATTCTGTGATTCTGTGATCTTGGGTTTTTCAGACCTGGCTGGACTTTTCATAGGGCTGTTCTGATAATACACCTCATCCTATCTGTTTTATTATGCACTGCATTGTTTTTATCAATCATCAGAAACTTCTATATAATACATACACGTCAAGTGCATACTACATGTTAACGTGTTTGTGTAATACGTATGCATTTATTATACCCATGTAAAGAGAGAAGGGCTACCACTGCAATTCAGAAGTAATGACAGTTTGCAAAAGTCTCCTACCCTTAATAATTAATGTGCAACTCAGTCAAATTTCTGATGTCATTGAAACAGAATACAGATTTTGGCATTTCAGACATACTTTGGAATAGTGGACTCTGAATCTGACAGTAAGGAAACAGAAGAAGAGGATGGTTGTTGATAGGCATAGGAGCTATAAAGGAGGATAGTTTAGCCATTGCCTTCAGTAGAACTGAGTTCTCTCCATGGATCTTCATCTTCTTCTAATAACACCAAGTTAAATAATTGTAAAATCTTGCAGCAGTATATAATAGTACAGCAAGTTACTATATTTATTATTACTGAAATGCTACAAGATTTGTCATGTCCAGATACAGAAACATGACTCTAAACAGCTGATTTGTCCAATTTCTGTCTGGTTTTGTCTGTCAAGTCTCTCTCTAGCCAAATACTTTCCAGACTGTGATTATTTCCATGGCTACATATGCCATGGACCAAACTGAAGTGATATCAGCAAAGTAGGAAAGTTCTCTTTCTGAATCAAATACCTGTGGAGAAATAGGTTATTATGCAATGAGTCAACCTGTGAGTATTCACACAGAAGGGAAATTTGGCCTTTGTACCCATACTTTGTCCCAAGTGGAGAGCTGCTTGATCGCGGATACTGTTTACAGTCTTTTCTGTATTTCTAGCTTGCTCTGTATTTGGTAAACACTATCTGTTAAAAGTAAGAGCTGGTTTTAAATAAGTTTGATGTGGATGAAAAGAGTTGTGGCTGTTTGCTTAAGTGTCATGGTTAACAGGTATTCTATAGGTTCTGGTACATGGAGCTCCTGGAGCTGGTCCAGTGGAGGGCAACAAATATGATTAAGGGACTGGAGCATCTCTTTTACCAGGGCACACTGAGGGAGCTGGACCTGTTCAGGCTCAAGAAGAGATGACTGAGGGGGGACCTCATCAATGTCTGTATCTGAAGGGAGGGTGTCAAGAGGATAGATCCAGGCTCTTGATGGTGCCAAGCAATAGGGCAAGAGGCAATGGGCAGAAACTGATCCACAGGAGGTTCCACCTGAACATAAGGAAGAACTTTTTTTCTTATGCAGGTGACTGCACACTGGAACAAGTTGTCCACAGAGGTTGTGGATTCTCCCTCACTGGAAATATTCAAGAACCATCTGGATGCAATCCTGTGCCATGTGCTCTAGGATGACCCTCTTTGAGCAGGGAGGTTGGACCAGATGACCCACAGTGGTCCCTTCCAACTTGACCCATTCTGTGGTACATTGCAGCAAATTTTTAAGCTTATTTTCCAGTTGATAGAAATAGTCTTTGAAATGAGGCATGACAAAGAGACATAGGCTAACAGAAATAATCTTATGTAATATCTAACCTCTAGGTAAAAATATACACAAAATTAGTTCTACAGTTTTTGTAATCTTTGAAATTCCTAGCATGTTTCAAATTATAAACAAAACATTTTAGTATTAGCTGTTAGAATGAGACGTGTAGAGGTGTATAAATATGCAAAACAGGTTTCTAATATTAAATCTTCATACCCCAAAAGAAGTACATATAAGGACTGAATAAAGCAAAAAAAAAAAAAATATAGCTTTCTACAGGGACACACTTATGTCTTATAACAGACAATTCTAAAGTAACATGATTCAGGTCTAGAAATACTTTCTGTTGAAAATTGTTTAAAGGTGGAATCAGCCTCTCTCTTCAAATAAATAATTATCCAAGCTTTTAAGCTAACTTGATTTGTTATAGACATCCCACCTATTTGCCAGCTGATGCCTCCTCCAGTAGTATTTGGAGCTTTTGTCCTACAAGATTTCATGTTGATTTATTTTATTGAAACGCTAACCTGTCTATTATATCAAAAGATTATTTAAACTTTTAAAGGGTACTCAGCAGGAAATACTGAACAAAATAGGTATTGAGAAGATGAGTGAAAAAAAACTGTAGAGAGTATAATTTGTCTCTGCTGAAACTCATTACTGATGTGGAAGAGATCTGTGGAAAGCCGAGCATTTCTACTAGAAAATGTCAGACTTCTGCTTAAGTGAGATTTGTTACAATGCACATGATGAACATGAATGTTTACCGCTACTGTGCTATGGTAAGTAGTGATTGAGCTCTGGAACAGGTTACCCAGAGAGGCTGTGGATTCTCCCTCACTGGGAATATTCAAGACCTGCCTGGATGCAGTACTGTGTCATGTGCTCTAGGACAACCCTGTTTGAGCAGGGAGGTTGGACCAGATGACCCACTGTGGTCCCTTCCAACCTGACCCATTCTGTGACTCTGTGACTGCCAGTTAAGCTAAAGAGAAAACACAGATTGCCTTAAAAGTAAGGCATTTAAATAAATGTTTCCCGTTTTTGAATAAGGAATCTCTTAGATGTACTGATTTTTGCAGCGAACATAGAGATTTTCTTTTTTTTTAAATGAATTGAAATTGATGTGGTCTGAATTATTCGAGATGTACGTTTGCATGCATGAATGTGATAAAAATAGCCAAATAGAGCATGTAAATGCTTGAGTAATGCATGTTGTAATTGTAATGCCTAGCTTTAGCACTTGCAAAATGATTGCATTATACATGAACGGAAGGACATATTTTTAAATTTGTGGCCAAAATGGACTGCAGTCAAATTTAGACTAGCTAAAGCATTTGGAAAAAGTTCAGGTAGTTGGCAAGCCATAAGTTGGCTGTTAATGAATGCAGGATATTCTGCCATCTTCTTCTGGGCACGTGGATGTTTCTTTCTGCACTTTGATTTTAGTGAAGTTTTTTTGGATAGTAAGTATGTTTACTTGGTTATATTCCTCTCAATTCCTTTCCCCAACCCCAATTTAAATTTCTGGTTTTAAAATAAAAATATTTGTCTGTCATTCTGGCAAGGAATCTATTACATTTTTCACATCTTGGTGGGTGTGGTGTGCTGTTTGAAAATTGCATTTTGATGAGAGTTAGTACGTCTTGACTTGGCAACATTTTTTTTTAATTTAGCTTCTTGTATCCTAGATGTTATGAGAATACATAATCTAAATGCCCCTACTCCTAAGAACTCACTCATTCTGAAAAGTGAACACTTCTCATGTGCTGTAAATATGGGACATTTTGACAAATCATTGCATCTGATGAACAAGGTTCTCTCTGATATCTTTAGTCACTGGCCAGTCCCAGTCCTAGAGATCTCTGGCTCCAATGCCACCCCCCCCCAAATGGGCAAATGCAATGTAGGAGGAAACTAATGTCTCTATCAGAGCAGCTTGCACTTAAATTATAATGGATTGATTGGCCTGCACTCGGGCCAACAGTCGTTCTCACAAGTTGCTATTTTTGTGAGGTTTTCCCAGATGATCCAATAGAGCATTTCTAAATAATATTAATCTACGTGAACGTTGTTCTCAGTTTGTTTTTTTAACCCCTCTTTCTTTTAAATAAGCTGAAAATTAATGCAGCTTTCGGATTTCTTTTTGAAGGGATGCAATATCTCTGCTATTTGCTTTCTCTATGATAATGCTACCATAGTGTTTGTGGTCAAACATCAGTCACTGTTTCCTACAGAGAAGATTTTGCTCCTGAAGTCAAACTTGGCACATCATGGCTAACCACTGCATAGCCAGTGAGCTAGCAAAAGTAGTTACTGCCTCTATTTGCTCTGCAGGGGGACGTTATCTAGTGAGATTGCCTTTGCACGTCGCTTCTCTGTAGTACCAAAAATAATTTATTACTAGAAGACCTATTTCTATGTTCAGTTCTGGCTAAAAACAACATAGTGTCTTGTGTATGTGTTTTGGATTTGGGGTTGTTTTTTTGACAGCTTCTTAGCACTTTCCAGCTGATGATTCCCACAGTTCCCCTATTCCAGGCTATTTAGTCAATGTGATGGCTCTTGGGTAGCTGCTGATGTGGGCTGTCATCATGATCTGACATGTCCTTAGTGGAGCTAACAGTAAGTCTGCTTCCGTAAAGGCCATGAAATTTGGGGCCCCCTGCTTGCTTTCCTTATAAATCTGAGAATATTGATTCCTCCAAAGCCTCTCTACAAATGCCAAAGGGAGTGGAAAAAAATAAATATTTTCGTCCCTGCTCCACTTTTTTTCTTATTTATGTTTCTCTCAACCCACTGAAGTTGTTTAGGTGTGTGGGTTTTTAACAAACATTCTCTTTTTAAGTCCTTGGTGAAGATGTTATGAAGCAGTAAGAGTGGCAGTATCTTGCAATCATTTAAAGAATCATTGCAAAAAATAAAAATCAAGATTGATTTTCTGCTTCTTTTTATAAGGTTTTTTAAATAAGTACATTTAGACTAGGGACATGCCCAAACCACTTAGACACATAAATATCCCTTGTGCCAGCGTTAGTTTTGGCAGCAGGAAAAAAGGTGCTGTTTGATGTCTAGGCTTGGTTTTGATGAAAGGATGACAAAGAAGTAAGGGGACAAGAAAGTTTTTAATTAAATGTGACATTTTAAGGATGATCTGAAGGGTTAGATCCTATTCCTTGACCCAGCAACCTGAAATGACCTGTGTGTAGTAAGTAAAGAGGAAAGCAACCTTGATGTCCTTATCTTCTGCTTAGGGATAACCAGGAGTGATGAAGCCTCTCTGTTAGGATTCGAAGCAGTGTTGCCTCCAGCAATCTAATATGATTCTCCTGATGTTACACAGTGCTTTACTTAACCTCAGAGTACTGAACAGTATATCCCAATTGATACAGAACAGTACTATCAGGTAGGTTAGCTAGTTTTCTTATCTTTCTAGTAAGTATAATGGGATAAGGCAGCTTTCCCCTAGGAAAAGTGGTACCAAGGAAAAAGAGAGCAAATGAAAGCATATGGATTTTTTTTTAACAATTCCATAACAGCATGGAGTTCTGTTTGCTTATACTAACTTTGAATTTGCCCTAGTTTATCCACTTAAAACAAATTAATTATTGCTAACGGGAATTACACCAACACTTTTTTCCATTATATGTAAAAATGGAGCTATTGTGCATACTCCAGCCGAGCTTATTTAAAAATACTTATGAAGGCCCTCAATGGAGTCTTTTTGCCCCAAGTAGCCAGACAGGCTAACATGTTGACAGGATGTAGAATAGTTCTTCTCTTTATATTTTCGGGGATTTTTCGATCAGCATCTCAAATTTTGGCTTACCCTTATCTCAGATGAGTGCCATGAATATTATTTCTAACTTACTGCGGGACAACCCTGGTTCAGTCTTTCATGGTGCAGCATTTTCAGTCTATAAAAATAAATACTTACTGATCCTTTTAACTTTTTTCCTTTCTCCCCTGCACTCTTTCACTAAATATAGACAAGGTTTGGAGGTTTTTTGTGTTTTTCATGTTTTTGATAGCAGATCTTTTAGATATGTTGGTATTGCTCAGATGCAAAGCAGTAGAGATTACTGAAATCTCAAAAATGTGGCTGAGGTAAATTGTCTCCCATGCAACTCTAAGTTCAATATCTGTTATCACTGTCTCATGAATAAAGCTGTGTATACTTATTTGTGGTCCCTGCTTAAAAGCATGTCTGTCTCATAAACTACAAAAGCCAAGAAATTTTAGTTCAGCAAAGAATAAAAGCATAGCAGATTTACAGGAAGTATGGAATGGATTCCTGCAAGTGCCTAAAATAAGGCTTTTCATATATATATATATATATATATTTTAATTAGTATGCAGCAAAGTGTCCCTAGTTTCTGTAAGAGAATATTTGGGGTGGCAAGAAAAGCTTTAAAGAGTTCTATTTTAAGATATAATCCTTAAAGTATTACTATTTTTTGTTTGTTTCTTTGGGGTTTTTTGTTTGCTTTTTTTTGTGGGTTGTTTTTTGGGGGCATTTTGTGCATGTGTGTGTGTATAGGTTATGCTTAGACATTTTACTATCTTGTTTGCATTTCCTGTTTGCCTGGAAGGTTTTTAGTTGGGTTGAATTTTAGGGTTTTTGTTTTGTTTGGTTGGTTTTAATTTGGATGACACAAAATGAGCCCTCTTGACAATTTCATAGACAATTCCTCGTTAGTGTATTCTTTCTGTCAATCTAAAAAATGACAAAATATTGGTTAAACACCAAATCATGTTGTGTACTTGTTTTACTTTTATAATGTCACATACCCTAAATTAAATAAATTAAAAACTACACATTTGTCTTTCAATATCTATGTAAAGTATCACCACAGGAATCCTTATATTGCTGAATTTGAAGATTCTCTATCAGTGGGGGTTTTTGCAGATTTCAGATAGACATAATTGTACTTCCTTTCCTTTAAGATGCTTGCTGGTTAGATGTTCCATATATCTTCTCAGCAGTCTACTAAGGACTGCTTGGATAATGTGGAATTTCATGCCTATGTGCAATTAGACTTCTTGATTTGACTGCTGAGGAGATTACAAGAATAAAATAAGAAAAAAATTATTCCAGTTGACAAGTATCTGCTCTATCCAAAGCAAAATGTCTTATCTGAAGTTTTTGCAAAAAGCAGCAAGGGAGGCGAGAGTCTCGGTTCACAGAATTCCTAAGGGAGAATATTTTCTTCTTTTACGTGATAGCTGAGTGATTTGTGCCCACAGTCAGGATATAGGAGGCAAAAATTCTTTTCTGCCTCAAAAGTTTTCAACTTCTATCTCTTGTAATCACTGTACTATAAGGACAGAGTGTCTGATAGGAGACTAGCAGGCTGCTGGACCCCTGGGTTATAGTCCATGTTTCATTACATGTTTAAACAGCCTATGCAAAGTGAAATGGTCAGAGAGGCAGGCTGGGACCTCGCTACCCAAAATACTCCTCTCTGAGTAACAACAGTTCCCCTGGGATCAGGATCACATGAGGTGGTATTATTAAGTGAAGAAGAAAACTGGGTTTAAATCCTCCACATGCTGAGTGATTGCTTTAATTGCAATGTGTTGACTATGTCTGTAGGGATTTCAAGTGGTAAGTCTCTCCAAGTGAGCACTGCAACAATTGTGGTTTCCAGCAACCTTATAATTAAAGAAAAAGATTTCCCAGTACTCCAGACCCTCATTGAGTATCTGCTTTTGTTGCAAGGGCTATATCACATAAAGGAATAGTAAATTAGCACTGTGGCAGAGCATATGGTAAAGAGAAGGGTTTATGGGTCCAGATTCAGGTGAACCAACTTAATTCTGAAATTTAAAGGCATCAACAGCCTTCTCCTTGAAAAACTGGTGACCTTTGTTTGCAGAGACAAATGCTGGTAAGAGTTATGCAGAGGCCCTCTCTGAAGTCTTCTAAAATACTGTGTAGTATGATAGTTAAAATCCTTCAACAGCCCATCTGTTTTAGGACTTTACTCATCCTGCCTGAAACAACTCTAATGTTAGTGATAGATTTCCCAAAACGATGAAATCTAACCTTTACTTTCAATTTCAGTCTCTGTCATATACCCTTCAATAAATCTGTATTGATTGATTTGAATTGGTAAGAGTAATAATACAATTGTTATAAACTATAATAGTCCTTCTTTTAATACTATATTACAGAGGAAATGCATGGCATACAAAGTAAACATCATGCCACAATGTGCCTGCATTGGACTGGTTGGATTCTTTTTTTCCCTGTAGTTTAGATTGCTTTGGGTATGTGCTAGCTTAGTTTGATTTGTAAAAGCCGGTCTTTGGTTTGTTTAAATTGCCATTAATTTATAGTATATCTCTCAGTGACCACTTCCTGTTCATACCATCTTGAAAAACCAGGCGGTACTGTATTTCAAAGTTGTACGCTGAAAATAATAAAATCTAGAAAGGTGGAATGCCCCTTGACTGGTGTTTAATTGAATGTGTAAAAAAGTGTGGCCTTCTGCAACTAATGGCAAAGTCAGACAAAAAGTGATCCTTGGCAGCCACCAGTTCCTTCTCCCTCACAGATATCTGCATCCTCAGTGTCAGGCTGTCTGTCTTCATGTGGAGTTTTTCCTGGTCTAGTTTGTCCAGGCTTACATAGCATCATAGGGACATGCTGTTTGAAAATCTCCTCTCTTGAAATGATCAGGTTTCTGATTTGCAGAATTGCTAATCCTCTTAACTTCAGCTCCAGGAAAGTGGTTGTAGCCTGTATTTTAAAACAGTTGCTTTACTAATTTTATCATTCTTCAGGTGATCAGTGTTCTCTATAAAATGTATTTTTTTGTCTAATCTATTTTTCATACCAACAGTATTGTTAACAATTCCCCTTGCAGTTGTATCTATTAAAAATAAAACAATGGTATCAGTCTGCTGAAACAGTATTATGTGCTACAGTCTTCCTTCATGAAAGGAGAAGACACTTTACAAATAGCAGCAGTCCCTAACTCTGCAGCAGGATATGCTAGTGTGAATCCCTGAGCCTGTGCCAGCTTCTATTAACAGCAAAAAGACAGTAACTGAAGGCAGTGGGCAGTTTACATATTCTGCAGCCAGAGGAGTTTCTATTTCTGTTATACTCCCAGGTATAAGAAAATTTGCATGTGAAGAAAACTGTCCTTTAGCTGATACAAACATGCGATACAGTGACATCTCAGTGTATTCATGATCACAAAGTAGTCGGTTATGTCAGACTGGGAATTGTATTCTCAGAACTAACCTTCTGCAAAGCACATTTGTTGTTTTTGAGAAACAGCTGAATTGGATTCTAGAAAAGGTGGTATAAGAGGATGGCTTAAGGTCTCCAGCCCTCTGAAACTTCCTCCCACCTCAGAGAGTTTTTATGGTATTGTTGTTCTCCAATGAAGTCTGCAAATCTAGCTTTGGGTGGTAGATCTGGACACCTTCCCAGGAATCTCTACATGGAAATGAAAAGGAACTGAGCTCTCAGGCTTCTCCATGGAATTTCACGTTGAGGACTCTATTCCATGTCACAGTATAGGCAGAGGAATATCTATATAATTGTCTTTAGGGTAAACATCAGAAGTGAGGTTAATGCACAAGCTCTGTGTTGAAACTGTGGTTGCAGTTTGTTCCATTGGGGAGGGTGGGTACCCATTTTGTCAAAAATGGGTAGTAGGCTGAAGCACTTCATATAGGTCTCTTCAAGGCTCTATACCTGCCTCTCTTTTGAAGAAAAAGGAAGTCTTGGGGAAGCAAGACCTTTCAAGAAGAAGTTGGGATAAGAAATGGTGATGACACCAGTCCTGGGAGGCATTCCCAAGGCATTTAAAAGAATTGTAATCACAATTCTAGATTGCCATCAAAACCTCAGAACCCTGGTATGCTCTAAGTGCCAACTGGCAAAAAGCAGTCCAAAAAATATGAGGTGATAGGAAAAAAAAGTGTTTCTCACTGGAAGAAACTTTTGAGAAAATCCCTTTAAACAGGACTTTTTTCTACATTTCCAGGACTCTGTCCTTATTTTTCAAATAGAGGAAGTCTCAGAATAGAGCTGGGTCATTTCTTTGTTTTGATTTTGTTTTGAATACTTCATCAGTTTCTGTTGTTTGCAAATCTTGGAGATGCATGAAGATATTAGGCTTTTCTTCAACAATCTTTATTTGACATCCCTGAATTTTAACACTGATTGGTTTTTGCTCTAGGAATGACAGTGATACTGAGAATAAGAAGATTTTCTTTTTCCCCTTCCTGCTCTTCTCCCCTTTTATTTCTCACTTTGGGAAGTGTGGTAATTTGACAATCCTTATATGTGTGCAAGTCATCTTATTCTGTGGTATTTGACATTGCTCAACTGCCTTCAGACAAAATAACAAGTAATGAAAGCTGCATTAATTCAAATGTCAACTGCAAGTTAAACAAGGCTTTAATTTTCTATTTTGGGGGCAAAATCACTTTGGATCATCTCTTGCACTATTACTAAATATTCTCCTGTGCCACTTGAAGCTTTGCAAAGCACTGACCTTAGAGTTTTTCTGTGGTTGGATGTCTTAAAGGTTTAGAAGTGCAGGCAGCTTCCATAAATGGTGGAGACTAATGTTCCTAAAGTTGAAGCCTGTCTTTTTCCCTTGGCTTTGCATTTGACCCATGCATCTTGTCACAGAATATTGCTGCGTACAAGGAGATGATTGAGACAGTTGTGTGGTATTTTCTGTGCATACAGACACATTTGTGTGCATGGGTACAGCAGACAGACCAAATAAGAAAATGCATGCTAAAAAATTATCTCTGGTGTATTCACTGCGTTGCAATTAAAAATAAGCAGCAAGGGGGAGAGAATGAATGAAAAATACAGGCTAACTAACAGGACCTTAGTATTTAGCTGTCTGAACTTCCCCTGCTAACAAGGGAAGATAACTGATTGTATAGAACTTGAGGTGTACTTGACTCTCTCCTCACTAATTCATAGGTGAAGATCAGGCATAACTCTGGGAAAAGTCAGAAAACTTCACACCTTTCAAAACTGGTGAAATGAAATCAGAGCTATTTGCTAAGTTTAAAGCTCCTGTTTTATGCAAGTTCTGCAGAAACAGACTTAAAGACAGTGGAATAATGTATTAGAATTATGCAAACTCATGTCTTAAAATGCATTTTCAAATTATTTACTCTTGGCAGCAAGTCAGCTGTAATTAAATTTCTGAAAACTGACCTTCTTTTTTTTCTCTGGAATGTCTCTTGCAACACACTAATGAGATGCAGTAGGAAAGGTAGGCAGTGTCTGTGCTTTGATCAGACCAGACCAGTGGCAGAAAGACCACATAGGCTTTAGTACAGTGTCCTTTGGCAGTGCTCGTGTTACTAAGAAAATTGTGCTTTGCTTGGTCCTAAGGAAACACTTTTGAAACTTCAGCTTTTTTCTGTTGTGCACATAGGATTCAAACAGCAAATAGGCATTAAAAGTGACACTTACATATATGTGGACCAGCCTTTTACTTCTTATCTGAGTACTGGGTAGAAAAACAGACTTGTTTTTTTATAACTTCAGTTTTTTAGATGTACTGCTAAATCTGTTATATCTTTCAGATACTGTGACAAAATGGGAATAATGATACTTCCTTGCCTTCATAAAGTGTTGGAGATACCTGAATGAAAAGAATACTGTTCATGTCAGTTCTTTTTTTTTGCCTCTTTACTCTCCTACGACATGATATCTCTAGTAGTGCAGATGAGAAGGTGGTATGTAGTACTCTGTTTTACTGCCAGTTTTAGGGCATCCCTAAAGCTATGCAAGCTAAATGCATAGAAAAAGCAAGCTGAAGGGAATGACACTATTTGCAATCCACAACCAGGAGCTCATGATACACACAGTAAACCTGGTTCCCCTCTTTCACATCCAGTGTTGACAGGCCAACTCGCTTGCAACTTGAGAGGTGATACCAATGCAAAATGTGTAAATGTGCCAAGAAGACAGAATCCTGTAGTGGAGTCAATACTCCTGTTTTGCAGAGTTATAGTGTCAGCGCATTTCATGGAAGAACTGGAGAAAGGAGCAAAAAATCACATCGGCAAATACAGGAAATGCTACACCCAGAGGAGTGAAGACTTCAATGAAGGAATAAAGTCACTGGTATCTGAAACAACACAGTGAGCACTGATGCTTAGATCCAATAGCAATTAAAAGCTTTTAAGATATGTAGGAAGAAAATTGTAACTTCCATTTCAGGGAAAAGCAAGTGAGTAGACTCAACAGTTCTACTGCTTCACTCTGCATGGTGTTCCCGCACATGGGACTGCTGTCTTGGGCTATAAAGCCGTGGAAAACTACTTCTGCTCCTGCTTTGGAAGCAGAGACCACTTTTTTTTCACTCCCAACATGGTTTTGTGTTTGTAAGGGAGAGATACAGTTCTAAAATGCTACTTAAAAACAAAGGGAAGCTTTGCCTCTGATTGCAAATAGGATTTGTGTCAATTGATTTCTGATAATTGATTGGGCATGTTTTTCTTGGATTCGTCTCTCTCTGTTGTCCAAGATGGGTTTTAAATCTCCTTTCAATCCTGTTTTACCATGGTGTGCATGGTTTAGAACAACTACTGCTTCCAATTAAGGTTAAGTGTTTAGTGTTACCCAAATGCTCCCTGTCAAAAATGTATATTTTCCATTTCGGAGTTATGCAAATTTCTTTTTCTGTGACATTGGAAAAAGTCAAGGGAAAAGAAAAGCTGCATTACCTTCTTTTCCTGGCATCTCTTGCAGCCATTACAGTCAAAGCAATCTCAGTAAAAGCTTGCAACTGGCACTAAACGAACACTGCACCATTATTATTCCTGGAGTAAGAGAACAAAAATAGACTCTCAGACTTAGGCACATTTTGTCTTCTCTCTCCTTCTCTTCACATGCTGAAGCTGCTGCCAAGCCCAGCTGCTGCTTTGTCTATAACATGCACCAAGTTGATTTTTCCCCAGTGCCCTTTTAACTGAGACCTTTGTCAATGTATTGACTGTTTGCACAGTAAATACAATACAGTATCACTGTCACCAGCCTCCTTGCTGTATCTTCTGCTCTCTTCCATTACTCCCACATTGCAGCAACCTGCAGCCTGCTCCTCGATGTCTAAAAGGATTTATAACTTCCCAGCTGCAAATCTCACCTCCTCATCACTTACCAACTAATTTGTAACATTCTTCTATATTACCTCAAAGCTGTGATTACATACCTTTATTCTTTTTATTCCTTTATTGCTGTTCCTTGCAAAAAACTGTGTTCCCTTATTTTGTTACCCACATGCTTTCCACTAGTACTGTTTTAACATTTCTGAATTCTTACGTTCACCATGTAAGCATTGAACCCTCAGCCCTTTGTAAATGTGTTGCTCTGGGTTTCAACATATTATATAGTTGTTAGTGAATATGTAGATTATCTGAGGTTGTTAGAACCGATAGCACTCCACATCCACATCAGGTATGAAACCATGTTAAGAATGTTTGTAAGTAATGTGAGTTGAGATGCTAGACTCCTCCAACAGAAGTATATGTCTTTTTTTTTTTTTTTCAAAACTCCTGATCATGAGTGCTTATTTCCCAAGAGTTGAATTTTCCATGCATGGTTCTGTCCTGCCACCACCCTTACCTCAATTCCTTACAATTTCCCTTCAGTCGAACACTTTATTCTGTAATTTTCCTTGTGAAATGTTCATCCTTTATTGAATATTTCTGCTTATAATACATTCTTCATGTCTGCTAGTGTTTTGTGTTGTCTGTCAATACTTTGTGTCCCACCTACAGCTCTGCTTTCTTTTACTGCTTTCACTCCCCATTACATTCATACTTGTGTCTCAATATTGTGGCACAAACCCCCCATTTCTCGTAATCAACAGTGCTTTGGGGTCGCTGTGGACCTGGAACTCTTTATCACTTTATCCTGTTGTTGTAGGCAGCCTCGCTTTGCCTTCAAACATCTTTCTTTTTTATAAAGCATAGTTATATTGGCCTCAGAACATAAAATGCTTTCAATGGCACACTAATGCACAAAACAAACAATGAAAAGTTGCAACAAAGAACTTTGTTTTCAGCCTTTGTGCGTGTTCGAGCTTGGCATGCAAAACAATTTCCCTGCTTTGCTTTCTAACCTTGGGCGAGAAACTCCTCTTGGCACATCTGGTTTTTTTATTCTGTGAAATGGAGATGAAAATGTTGAGCATCTTTGCAGAGCATTTTCAGAGCTGCAAATAAAAAGTGTTCTATAAAAAGTAGTTTATTTTTTTTAGTTCCTATCACGCTTGTTATTCTGTGTGTCAGTCAGCAAAATAAGCACAATGTCTATTCTTAGCAAATAATAATGGTGATAGTTGTTTTGACTCATCTGAGGTTTTCTTGAGTGACTAAGTTTCTAATGGAACTGATGTTCTAAACTCCTACAGAATTCTCAGGTTTTTTGCAGCCATGTATTTTTTGCAACTGATGTACTGTCTTCCTTGCCTTCTGCTTATTCCCATACAAAGCTCTTTATCTTGATGTAGAGTCTGTTTCCCTTTTTTGTGGCAAATGCAAGATCTGGCCTTAGTATTGTTTGCTCTTCAAATTGTTCTGTTCTTTTGTTTGTTGTTTTGGTTTTGTTGGGGTGTTTTGGGGGGGAGGGGTTGGATTTTCTTAGAATTAAATGTGTGCCTTTTTGAGGTTATGAGAAGACTTTATTCTGTCTACAACATCACAAAAAAAAAAAAAAGTTACTTGACTGTCCTCTTAGCAGAACATTCCCTGAATTTTTGCTGTTTGCACCGTAGGAAAGAAAGCTCTCCCAGATTGCTGTTCACAGATTTTTCTTCCTTTGGGGGATGGTCTTATTTTGAACAGTATTGTTCAGTAATATCTATGCTTGGAAGATTGCCAAGCTCATCCAGGGCAGCACAGGCAGCTCTTGCCATTGTAGGGCTTCCAATTAAACTAATGCTACCAGCTGTGTGTTCTTTGTCTGCCCTGGACTAGGTTGTGGTATTGTGCTTCACACTGCATCTCTCCAGCAGAGCCTGTTGTCTCCGTATTAATAGTTTGGGCAAGAAAAGGGGGGCTATGAAACATGAGCATTCAGAAAAAAGAGGAGATGTAACGGAACGTCTGGCAATGTGAATTATGCTAAGAAATGGGCCTCCTAACCTTGAAAAAATGATTGAGGGGAACACAAATGTAATATTTTGTATTTAGATCATTCAAAAGTGTTTAACAAAGGTGTCAAAGTATCGTAGTCACCAAAGCACAAGGGAAATGAGATTACTAATCTAAAATTAATCCTGTGACAAAGTGATGGCAGAGGTGGGACCAGGATATGAGTCTTCAGATTCTCAGTCCAGTACCAAGTCCTCTAGATCTTGTTTCTTGACATTAGAGGAGATGGGGTGAAGTAGGTGGGGGAAAAGAAGTTGAAAAAGAAGAGATGGAGGAGGAAACACAAAGAGGAAAAGCAAATTACTTTGCTTGGCTGGAGCAGATTCTAAGGAGAGAAAGAGAATGGGCAATAGGAGGATGATGAAAGCCAATGCTCAGGGGACAAAAAAGCAGATAGAAAGGTAAAGTTAGAATCAAAATAGAAAGGATGGAAGGGAAAACTTGCTGACAGTTTGACTTACAGGGGGCAAAGAAACTGTAATTTTTGTCAAATGGCGTTAAGTTCAGTGTTTTATTCTCTTAACAAGGAAGTTACCCTGGCTTGTTTTTAGCAAGTTCATAAAATGAGAAATGTTGATGCTCAAGTTTTGAACAGGTTTTGTTGTTGATGTTTTTTCCCCGAGTGTTTCCACTCAGACTTCCAGAGAACACAGAACTAGAGTAAATCCCTGTGATTTTATCAGGATGTTATCTTTAGATAA
The DNA here is from genome assembly GCF_025592945.1 of Manacus candei. Taxonomy (NCBI): domain Eukaryota; kingdom Metazoa; phylum Chordata; class Aves; order Passeriformes; family Pipridae; genus Manacus; species Manacus candei. The sequence goes on along the minus strand of NW_026138076.1, from coordinate 36,425,845 downwards.
AGTTGTATTTAGTTTTATATTAAGCTGCTTTAAGACTCAGCCTCTTTGTTTCCATATAATTGCTGCTATTCAGCAATTGTCTGCTCTGCAGCAGGCAGGCTAGATATTGAAATGGTATCAGACAGTATGTGCTGCTTAATAACTTCTCACACAGTGCTGGTTAGGGAAATTAAAAGATTCAGCAACAGTGCAAGGGTGGAGGAACAAAGTAAGGTATGGAGGAAGTTGTATGGTATACTCATCATGGCTGGGCTTCGTGAACGAAGATTTGGGGAGGGCTCTACCCACGTTTGCTACAAGTGCGCTGGTGGCTAAAAAGGCCAATACAAGACAGGCATGTCTGGTTGCAAAAGGCACAGCAGAAAGACTCCTTAGGTGGTACATTCTGCAGGGCACGATTCTTTCTGCGTTGTCTTTTCTCCTCAAGGGTGATCCTGCGTGCTTTCTCAAAAGCATCAGCAGCGTTATAGATGGTGTGTCTCCAGACCTCCTGATTGGAGGCCAGAGTAGACCAGTTATGTTGATCAATATGGCCAAGGCTGAGATGTTGTTTCAGGGAGTCCTTGTATCTCCTCTTTGGGGCTCCTCTCTTGCAGCAGCCGGTGGCAAGTTCACCATAAAGCAAGATCTTAGGGAGGTGGTTGTCCTTCATCCTGGAGACGTGCCCTACCCAATGCAGCTGTGTTCTCAGCAACATGGCCTCAGTGCTTGTGACTGCTGCTTGTTCTAGAACAGATGTATTGGTCACATAATCTGACCAGTGGATGTTTAGGATTGTACAGAGGCAGCACTGATGAAGTGTTTTAGGAGTCACAGGTGGTGGCGGTAAATGACCCATGATTCAGATCCAGATAAAAGAATAGACAGCACAATGACTCTGTAAACACTGATCTTTGTACTTTTCTTCAAGTGTTTATTTTGCCAAAGCTTCTTTTATGAAGCTTTCTAAGGTAAATTAGGTAATCAAGTGTAATCTACCAATGGTTGCATTTGAAATGAAAAGTTTTCAGTTTGCTGAATGGATGAATGGAAATTGCTCATGCAACACTTCGAGCGAGGATGCTGGCAATAGGTGAGATCTGGCTTATGCCAGTGAGGGTTCAGCACAAATAAAAGAGGATATTCTGGAGTCATTCTTGGAGTCTATGCTTTCATTTCCTTACATTTCTTATTTTCCAATAGGTTGCATCAACTTTTCAGATAGACAACCCTGTTGGAATGACAGGATCCTGGAGGTCAATTTTATGGTGTGTCTCTAGACTTTTCTCCAGTGAATGTTACTACCTGACTTTAATTGATGTAAATTCCTTCTTTCCATGGCCTTTTCACCCATTAGCACTCATATCAAACCTTTCTACAACTGTGCTGCCTGGCACAGCCTCCACTTTCCAGACCAGTCAGCACTATGACCTCTTTTAATGTCTCAACCATAAACACTCTGGAAAGCGTGGCAATTTTGGAGAGTATGCTCATGTTCACATGCTAGAAGAGATGGCAGCTAAAGCCGCTCTTCAGCTGAAGATTTGTGGCTGTGTAACTTCTTTAAAATGATGGGGGGGGTTAAAAGGTTTTCAGAGAAGTTGAGGCTTCTTGAAGGGCTAGGAACCATTACTTCTCTGAGACAAAGCCTGGGTACAATTTTTGAGTGCCAGGTGAAACCAGATTTAAAAAATATAACTTGTACTGCTGCTTCCCTACCTGATGTGGTAATCTGGCAAGACATACCCTTTTTGTGCCTCTGTAGAATTGAACAGAAGAGGTTGCAGGAAAAAGTAGATAAATCTAGGCATTTGTCTAAAAAGAGAACTTGTGGAGCCTTCTGTTTGATAGCCTTTGCAAGCTGTGCCACTTTGAAGCTCTCTCATTGCATCCTGCAAGAGATGTCGTCAAAATACCTTTTATTATAAATCTTGCTTCCCTCCAAACTTGTGAGACTTCTAGTTTATTTGTTCAAGGCTCAGATGAGTTATTAAGTTTTAATGAGATGGATTTAACTTTGCCATAAAGAAATCTGACCCAGAAAAGACTCTCACAAAATGTTTTTCAATATCAAAAAATTCTGAGATGGTTGTGGTGTTTTGTGCAACAAAGATGCAAATACGCTTTCTGGTAATAGTTTTTTACTGTTAGATATGAGAAGTTTGGATTATTTTTCCCAAACAAAGAAATCCCAAGGCTTAGAAAGCACAGCTGTTAAGTCTCAAACACAAGTTTGTTTCACAGTCAGGACAAACTAAAATCCCTTAAAGGTTAATTACAAGTGAATTTAAAATACTGTTAGGAGTCCGAGTTGTGTGTAATGTATTGGCGGGAGGAGAAGATTGACTAATGTTTACAGAGCAGATGTAAATGAAGTGGCATTCTATAACCTTACCAAGAAAAGGAACAGGATAGACTCTCTTATCTGCATTGCAGAGGAGAATATTCTTTAAAATCCAGTCAATAATTCTCCCTTCCCCCGTCTTATCCTCATTTCCTTCTGAAGGGTTTTCAGGATATATTAAAAATGTGCTGTCACTCTTCTCAAAATAATTCAGTTCTAAGTCAGGGATGAACCACTGTGTTATGAAGGAAAAATAATTTGCAATAGCAGAATTGCTATCCAAAAGTGACTAAAAAGATTTATTGAAAATTTGAGGCCAATCTCACTTGATCATGGGTCTTATAATCACATTTCATTCTACTTCTTGTATCTGAGGTTATGAACACCAAACTGAAAGACCTGTAGTTTATCTGTTTAAACTTTTTGTCAGTTTTCATGACTGCTTTTATGTGAATACATTATCTTTCTGCAATGAATTGATAAAAGTTTTGGGGAGTGTTGTTTAAAGGTGACAAAGACAAAAGAAAATGGCATTTTTGCTGGCATGGCCATTTGATGAGGGGGGAGCAGAACTTCTCAGTAAAAGGAATGCAGACTTGAACCTTATTCCTTACCCTTTGCAAGAAGGAATTTGCACGCTATGATCCCTCAGTCTTCATCAGCACCCTGAAACTAAGAAAGGATTTGAGGAGCAACCAACAGCATATTCTCAAAGTAAACAAGAAATAATAGCTTATATTTTCAAATCTACATAGAAGTTCTGATTGCCTAATATCCATTTATAGGTGCTCAAGTCACCTGGAATTGTATTTTGCCCCTTGAATCAGCTATTTATCCTGATTAGGATGTGGATTAGTGCAAGTAGGGTGATGGAAGGGATGATAAATTTCTGATATGCAATAACAAATCAGTTAATACTCTCTTCATGGCTAATGTATAGGGAAAACCCTATGGACTAGATTATTCTCCCTGACATCTGACCAGATTGTAGATTCCTGACCATTTGGATGGAATGGGGAATGAATCTGAGTATCCTTCCAGGGAACATGGATTCAGCTGGTGGCGCATTGCGCTTTCAAACACTGAGCAGATGCACAAGGAAACAAACTGTTTATAACTCATCATTCTCCGTCCCAAACCAGAGATATCAGTCAGGAGAGGTTTTCTCTCCCAGTTTCACATTCAGATAAATAGCTTTGAAGCATTACTGTATGTGGATAATATGTGGAAAACCTCCAGGAGCAGTGAGATTGAAATTATGTCTGCTTTGAAGAGGACATCCAGGAGAATGACATTGGGGTGTACAAGTCAAGCCCATGGGACCACAATTCTGGGAGCAGGGTGTAGATCAAATTTCTGTTCACTCAACATCATCTCAGTCAAACAACACTACAATTCTGGGAAGGAGGCTGGTAGTTTTTAAATTATAGAAGATGAAAAGGACCGTAGAATGCATCTTTGATTGTTTAAAGGGATCCTACTCACTCTTTATGCACAGCATTTAGCATTTTCAAAAAAACATAATGTTAAGAGTTAATCTGACTTTGTTTAACCAGCAATTTAAGTGGGAAAAAAAGTTGGACTGCTATAGGAGTCTCCAGAGATTTTATACTATTTTTTTTTTGTTTGGCTTGTCAGTTTGTGGTATATGAAGGTGATGTGTTATGACTTAGTCTCAGGAAAAATAAGGGAGAATAAGTAAGAAAATTCTCATTTTCATAGCAATAATTAGTTCTCAGTAACTCGGTTTTTTGGTGTTTCTTATTTATTCCTACATCTGTTTTTAACTTGCTCGTATTTAAAGATTTTTTTTCTTTTCTTTCTAAATTATAACAGCTAGTAGTTATTTAAGGACCTACCATTGTTTCCATTTCACAGAGAACTCATTTTAAGCACACATTTGTAACCATAGCCATTTAAATTCTGCTTTGCTGGAAGTGCTTGTAGAAGCTGATAGCCTAGATGTAAATTATTTATTTCAAATTGCATTGGCTGCGCTCTTTATTTTAGAAAAAATAGCATACTAAACACAAAATTACGTTTTTTATTTTCTTTAAATGCCTGCCAAACTAACGAGAGATTTTACTCTAAAAGATTGCTTTTTTTGTTACTGGCGATTGGCCCACCAGTGTTGGAAATTCAGTAACTGCATTTTGAAAAAAACAAGATAAGCTGAAGAGTTAAACATGATGCCTGGTGCATGCCAGCATGTGCTGTATGTGCTATGTATATATGCAATGGAGAAACATTTTAAATTGTCTTAGTTTATAGACACTCTTGATATTCTCTCTAAGCAATGTGCAGAATTCTGGGATCAGTTTTATTCCTTTAATTGGTGAAGATGCAATTGTCAATAGCATCTGCTATCTGGTGCTTAAGAGGATGAATTAATATCTGGACAGCATATGTTTAAATATAACTTATAGTAAGAATCAGTATTTTATAAACGCTTTACTAATATTCTGGTCTTTATTTGTTAAATTTGAAATAGGGCTGTGTACAAATCCATTTGATTTTGGCATTTTTACTGTCATGGCTGAGGACTTTACAGACACAGCAATCTTTTTATTTCTTTAGTTGATAGCAAAATAATACTCCTTGATCATACTGGCAGTAGACTAAATACCAGCTTGGAAATGCAGCCTCTAAGGAGGTCATTGTAAATTAAATTGCAACAGAGGTTTGAATGCCAAGATAGCATTTCAGGATATACATATATATATATGTGTGTGTGTATATGTGAGTATGTGAGTTTCTTAGCACAGATGGGGCAAAACAGAACTTGTGTATTTCAAGCTCAAGAGAGGAATGCAACCAGAATTTCAAATGTGTTTGAGTTATGGCTTTTAGTTAATTGATAAGATACAGTTGAAAGATTTGGATCACTAGGAAAAAGATTTAATAAAGCTTTTGTTAGTGAGGGGAGAAAAGGCTTAAGAAAACATATAGGGGAGAAAAGGCTTAAGAGAACATGCAGTTTAAAGTCTTATGGGTTTTATCAATCAACTCCTGCTGGAGATGACAAAAGTTCTGCTTGGCTGAGGAATATATGAATATTGTACATGATGGTTTGACATATTGTATAGGCTTTACTTTGAATGTGTATATAGTGTAGTAATTATATTTTTATTCAAAGAATAATCTAGTCAGTCTGGCTCAGAGGTGAACTCTTAACTCACACACTCATTTTCTAGAAAAACCTCTGAGATATCAGTCCTTTCTCCAGCAGCTAACTCTCTGTGTATTAAATAGTCTCTAAGTGTACAGGAGTAAGGTGTTTTTGTGAGCATAATTAAATGCATATTGCCCCAATACAGCACACATGATTCTCATAAGCATATCATGGAAGAAAGAGACACACGGGCAACTTCAGTCCTGAGGCTATTGTAACAAATGTGATGCAGTGTCAAGGGAAAAGATTTTAATCCTTTATTCAGTTTGTTTGCCAGTATTAACATTCGGCCCTGTGGAGCTAAATGTTCCATGCTGTTTTCTTCCCCTTCATGTTTCAACAACAATTTTCATAAAAAGCATGTTTCCCACTTCACAGCATTACAGGGTACTGTGTACTGGGTATTCCAAGACTGAAAGTGTGCCTGGAAATTTAGAGATTTTTCAAACAATTTTTCTAATGCAGTTTGACTTTGCTTTATTTGTAAAAGTCATGTTTGAGAGATCAGAGGGTCACGCTACATATTTTATTTGAACAGGTGGCATCAGGGCCATAAGAACTTAATTTTTTTTTTAATTAAAAGCTGGGTTTAGCAAAATCTAACATCAATTTTATTCAGATCAGTTCTGTTAATATCTAGCAATATATCAACAAAAAATAGTTTGTTTCTCAAGCAGTAGCATTCTCACTGGGATGTGCAACCTAGATATTGCAGCCCTTGGTACAGGAAAACCATATCAAGAAAGAGATTCAACAGCTTCCTAAAAATTTAACTTGACAGGCCTTTTATCTTCTTGGGAAGTGATGATAAAGGATTGTAACAAGCAGCATAAAAGATGAATAGCCATTAAGGTTGTTTTGAAATGTTCCAAATTTTAGAAACTTGTGAGATTCTGACAATTTTTTTGTCCAGTTACCAATCATATTTGTTACTTTTCTGAGAAAGGATACTTGTGGTTATGGAAAATATATTACCTTTAACCTTAAGTCCAGACCTAAGCAGTGTTCCGAGTGTATACAGAGGGAACAACCTCTGTAAGCCAAAACTCTTTGAAAACTCTCTGTGGGAATGCTCTCCCTCCCATATTTAACTGCATGAGAGAATTCAGAAGTGTTCACAATGGATGGAACCTCAGCAGCAGCATCAGTAGGCCCTGGGAATCTGCCATTGCATGTTCCAGATCTCTGTAACTCAATGAGAATAATACACTGGCTTTAGGAGAAGGTGATTCTCTGCAGTCTTGACCTCTGGTGCTATCCTTTGGCTTCAGAGTCAATCTCCATATGGACCTGAGTGTGGAACTCCATTCCTCACACTGTAAATGTTCCCGTTGAGATCAATCAGTATTTGCTAAATAAGATGTTATTCTCTGTGAGTAAGGGCCATATTATATGAGACAACAGGTCTGGCACTAGGCTGAATGCCAGGTGTCCACCGAGGCTGCGCAAATCCCACCACACCCCTGAGGGAAAAGGGGAGATGGAAAAAAAAACCCATGAAAACTCAGGATTTACCAAGAAAGGCAGTTTTATTTTTACACAGAGAAAAGGAAAAGAACTAATAACACTATGAACACACAGGCAAAGGAAACTAACAGTAAAATTCTACTTCCCATGAGAAGCGATGTCTCAGACAGGTATAATTGTCTACAGGGCAGCCATCCTGGAAGAAGAGAGAGAGACGCCTCGCTTCCTTCTTGTCTCTTTTATGTCTGAGCTGACATAACATGGTATGGAATACCTTACTGGCACAATATCTATCTAGTTCCTTTTCCCTCCCAGGGAGGGTAACAAATCCATTACAAATATGCTTTCGTATTGTTAAGGGAATATATTCGCACAGGTGAGTTTCTTGGTTTTGCCTGCACCTGTTGCAGAATAGTCCTGAAAAATAAATAATTGTACAGTTTAGTATTAGATATTCATATGCAAATTCATATTAGTCTTTACCATCCCATTACCTAATTTACGTGTGTAAATGCAGGTTAACTGCTTGTGTAACTTTGCCAGTGGCAAATTGAGCGTTTCAAAATTTAGCCTCAGGTATGCTCTGGGGAATTATGCTACAGGTCCATGTTGTTTCTTCGTTCGAGCTCTCCAGTCTGCTAGAAACCCAGAATAAACACTTGACTCTGCTTTATTTCACAGGATAACCCTTCAAAATTACAGACCTAATAATTATTACTTCCTTTGATATTTACTGATTGCATTGACATTAATCATGATAAACACCTTTAGTATTAACGTAGATGTCATTAGTATTGTACTTCAGACTGTCTGTTGTAACTCAACCTTCATTAAAACCACAATTAGTTACAAGGTGTTATTTTTTTCATAGTCAACTTCATGCCTTTCTTAAGGAAGGGAGGAAAGTTAATATAAATAAACTGTTTACTGAATTTTGAAAATATTTTGCTATTTATAAGACTAGCTTTTGGAAGGGGAGGGGTGTTTGTCTTTGAAAGAAAAAGAAGTAACAAGAGATTTTTCCGTGGACAAGTTAATGTACATAATCCTATTCAACTGTCTTCAAAAGTTGACAGCAAGCCTGAGCTGTTATTTCTTCAGGCTTTCTCTGTGTACTATTCGTGGAGCTGTTGTGCTAGACTTTGAGGAGTGCTTTTCTCCTTGGGTGGTCATGTTAATTCCATAGCCAAAATCAGTTCTTAATGTTTCTGAGAAGTGCCAGTGGTGAGTCTTGTTTTTAAGGGAGAATTCATTTTTGGACAGGATAGACAGATCAATCTTCCAGCTTTCACCACAAGATACCTTGAAGTGAATAGACAAGCCTTGTGATTTTGATGAATTTTAGGTATGGATTACTCGATTTATCCGTATTGTACTTGACGGAGCCTGTGGTGTTTCAACTGACAGTGTCTGTGTTTCAACAGCAAAATAGGCCCTGTGCACTGAACCATTCTCACTCGAAATATTACTGTGTTTTCTTACAGCCTGTGACCTGATGAACCAAGGCATCCTGGCCCTTGTCAGCTCCATTGGCTGCACCTCAGCAGGATCCCTGCAGTCACTGGCAGATGCCATGCACATCCCTCACCTCTTCATCCAGCGCTCAACGGCAGGAACGCCAAGGAGTGGCTGCGGGCTCACCAGGAGCAACCGCAACGATGACTACACACTCTCCGTCCGCCCCCCTGTCTACCTAAATGATGTCATCTTGAGGGTGGTCACAGAATATGCCTGGCAGAAATTCATTATTTTTTACGATAATGACTATGGTAAGTATTTATTTAGAAGGGTGATTTTTGTCAAATCCATCATTCTGTTGAAAGCAGTCACATTACAGCTTTATAGTCTTCCAATAGATTATGTTTTGCTTGTGAACATTTATGGTTCTGGCAGCATTTCACAGTACCTCAGAGAAATATATTTCTAAAATCCATTAACATTTGCAGGTTTATTTATAATGTCTTTGTTAGAGTTAGCTGATAAAGGGAGAACTTATCCAGCTTTCTATTCTGCCAGTGTACGAGAAACATAAAAGTTTTTAGCAAGTTCTCTTGATTTTTTTTGGACTGTAGAAATACAAGATGGCAATTCAAGAAACAACATGTATGACTTGCATTCTGTGAATTTGTTTACTGCATGGTGTATCTCTGTGGGCATATATTTGCTGGCCAGAAGCTGAAACAGTGATGAATGTAGGTCAGAGGTTTGGCAAGAATGACTTGCTATTCATAAATGTAAAGCTTGTCGAAAGAAGTTCTGTAGAGTGAAGAACTTGAGAAGGGGGCCTGGAGAAGACAACAGTCCGTCTTTTTTGAGTTCATTCAGTGTGCCTGAAAGGTGCTGAATTGATGGTTTTTGTGTGATTGAGTAAGTGTGACACAAATGGCAGCATCATAAGACTGCACCATCCAGCTCAGTGACTCAGCCAATTTTGGAACAGATATTTTCTACAGCTGAGAGGAGAACTGGACAGATTTCTCTAGTTTAGGTGCATTATCTAACTAATTTAATGATCTTTTTTTCTATGGAAAATTGCTTTGAGAACAGACATGTTTTCTTCAGATGCATCAAATATTCATAAGTCATCATGATGGGTTTGGATGAGCACTTTAAAAGTTATTTTCAAAGTTAAATTTTTAAGTTATGGAACAATGCTCACTTCAGCGATTTGCTGTGTGTAATATCTGGTTCATTCAGGTCAGGTGTTATTGATTTTTGTACCCTGCCTACATAATAAATTCTTAAATTAGAAGGATAGAAAATGATGAATAGGACAATTCCTCTCAATAACAAAGCAACACCTAAAAGCACCAGCCATGGGATAAGGAACACACACACACATACACACACAAACATTGAAAAGGCTTGCAGCTGAGAGTATTTTTGTTAAGAAATTATGAGTCTGTGTATTTAACTACCAGGTAGCTATGAAGACAACTATAATCTTTTCAGCTAAAAGGTATTTTTTGCATGCATTGAGTGTTAAAATCTCAAAAAAAATTAATATTTTTGAATAATCATTTTTAAAATACTGGGTTTAATTTATTTAAGTTTCATTATTTAATTTGAGAATGCAGTTCAGACACCATGTTATTTTGTCCTTGATTTCTGGGTAAGAACTTAAAAATTATGTTACTAACATAACACAGATGCCTGATTTCAAGGAATGAGTTTCAGACCAGTAGCTCATTCAGTGACACATTATCCTTAGATGTGACATATGGCAAATATTAAGTCTTTCTACCAGCCTCTATGGCATTCTGAATTCAGTAATCTACAAGTAATGTCCGCTGACCAAGACAGATGAATAATCTACCTGATCAGTGATTACTATCACATACATCAGGAAAAGGTGTAAAAAAAAAATTCTTCATGTAGCATATACTGAGCAGTCTGTCCACTTTCTAACTAATTGCATGGTTTGGGTATTTTTCAGGAGGTTGGCTTGTTGGTTTGGTTTTTTTGGGGGGTTGGGGCGGTATACATATTTCGGGATTAATGCAACAAATAGAAAGATTTTAAATGCAACCTGATTTTAAATTAACCTGCAACTCTGAATAGAGGTATTACCTGTGCAATGGTACGTTTCTTTAAACTGTATTAAATTCTTGATTTCAATAGCCATCCTAGTGCAGCAAGCAATTTCTATAATCTTTTTTTTGCTTCCTACAGTTCTTTGTAAAATTCTATGTTGCTGGTTTCCTAGACTATCTCCTCCTCCACTTTCAATAAGGAACAAGAGAGAGAAGTTTCAGATTGTCACCTCTCACCTGAGGCCTCTCTCATTATTTCCATTGCCATGAGAGTTGTTGACCCATTCCCTCTTCTTGCTAGTACTGGAATGCCTCCCTAATTCTTCACTACCCTATTTAAGGAGAAATCATCCAACTTGACACTGTGTTTTGCCTGTTTGTAATTCTTTTACTCAGCTTTTGATCTATGACAACGCGTGTTTTTCTTGTACACGTGATGACATTATTTTCTTAGCATCCCCTAGAGACCAATTTTGCCAGATTGTTATAAATAGTAACTAATTATGTCACTTCCTCCACTTTTCCTGCTATTTTATTGATAAACCGAATGCATTTCCCATATGTTAGCACTGTACATTTTCTCTTCCCGGGTTCTCTATTGACGGAAGAGGAACTTGCACAGAGGGAGGGGCAAAGAAATTAATGGCATGAAAAGAGGAGCTGGAATCACTTTTTAATGGATTACAGAGTGAAGAAGTCTGAATTCAGTATTCACTATGCTTTGAGCAGCAGGTTGGACAATATGACGTTCTGAAATCCCATCCAACTCTAAATATTCTGTGATTCTGTGATGTTTGAGAAAGCCATTCTTTAGAAGGGTCTGTAGATGTGAAATATTTTTAAAAATAAAACAAAAATTCCAACATCAGTTTGGAGTTTATAAAAGAGAGTTGGCCCAAGAATCCCAGAAGACCTTGAGGAAGGGAACATTAACATTAGCTACCATGCCTGTTTTAGTAAGGAGTCAAAACTGCTAATGCAGATATGGGGTGGAAGTCCAGGGGTAATCCGTCCAGTCCAGTGTCAGTGCAGCTGCGGGTGGTTGCAATTTCTTCTGGAAGATCCTAGTCCCATTCCTCAAGTTTCTTGAGAGGATCTACTGCAGTGTGAGATTTATTTTTTTTCTCAGCTCGTACAGACGTAAAATAAAAATCCTGTTGGAAACTTTGCTCAGTTTAACTGCTTACAGCAGCGACTATTAGACATTTTAATATAACATTTAGTATTAAACACTAAAGTAGGTAGGAGTTCAATACTTAAATTAGAATTAATTTCATATTAGGAAGAGATTATTGATATGTTTTGTGCATCCTTCTGCAAAACTGAAACTTATGCAAATAACAATTTCTTTCCCTGGTGGTATTTTTTCATATGTGGTGATCATTCCTTTTCAAGGTGTGTATCACAACTTGAAGTGATGTTTCCATAGCAGTTAATGATACTTGAGGGGTAATGGAATATAGATTCTGATATGTGTTAATCCTTTATTTTTTTCTCATCGCTGCCATATTTTTGTAAGTTAGAAAACATGAAAGCGCTGATGGACCAACTGGTTCCAGCAACCACCAGAATTCCAGTACCTTCCTTTCTGATAAATTATTTTGTATAGTGATTTAATTTAGTGCTTTACATTAAAATATTTTAGTTGTATTACTGAAATTATTTCCAGTAATAATTTTGCTCTGTGAAAGAAAATGGGCCTTTCGTATTAAAAATAAATTTTCCTACAGTAAAATTAGGATCTTGTCCAAAGTACATACTGTGCTAAACTATTTCCCTTGCACCTTTAGTATAGGCTGCAACCATTTATGTGTCAATTTATCAATATCATCATTTTTTAATCCTATCAATTGAATTGCTTTTGATTTTTATCTTGCAATCTGTCATAGATTCCTGTCATTATCAGAGTTTTTTATAATAGAAATGTGTCTTTCTTCAGGCTCGAAAGTATTTCCCCAATGTTATCCCCCATAAAAACTCTCGAATTCTTATTTTGAATAAAGTAGATTAGTATATTCAGTTTTAACATTTTAACACTATTATTCTACTTTCTAAATGTTAGAAAATTCCAAGCTGCTTAAAGGTTCTTCACCAACAAAACAAGTTAAGTCTTTGAAGGAAGCAGTTCTTTCATTAAGTTGTAACCATCTTGATGTTGAAGAAATTAGATAGAAATGCATTTCTGAAATAATTGACATCTAAGTTTTTAATTGATTTTTTTTTTCCCAAGTAAAATTGTAGGTTGGCTGACTATTCTAGCACAGAACAAAAGACACCTTGATAATAGAAAAAAAATATTTTGCTACTGTTGACTTAGTTAATCTGAGTGAAGAGTTAAGTAAATCTGTAATCTTTAGAGCCTTGCCAGTAGCAAATGTAAGGCTGACACACAGTAACAATTAATGAGTGAGATGTAAGAAAAGGGAACTTGAGCAGGCTTAGGTAATGTTTGTTTGTATTTTGTTTAGTACAATTGTATCTTTACCTTTAGTGTACAAATTCAGATGAACTTCTGAAAATCAGAATGAGTCTTCTTTTCTGCCATCCTTGCTCTCTGCTGGGATGACCTAGATCAAAGTCTCAGTTCAGTTAGTTCCCTTGTATTGTGTGTTTTGTTCCTTCAGGTAAAACAAGTTAAGGCCTGCCCAGGATATGAAATCTGATTTTGTTTAAGAAAATTTAATATGAGGATATTAAAAGCATTCAAGAACGCTTCTGCACTTCTTCAAATGCCATTAAAGACAGTCTTCTTGCAGAGATAAAGAGTAGGTGGCACGAAATGCAGCAAAATTATGCAGTAGACTGATGCCTTTCTCAAACTGCTATTAAAATTACTATCCACACACTATGTACAAGCCAAATTTACTTCATTTAAGCAGCCAAATTAGCTCCTACTCATTTCATTCTTGACTGCTCAGCTCAATCTGTAGGATCACTGTGCAGAACGTATCTGTGCATCTCCTTACAAGTAGATGTAGAGGGTGGGAAATTCCTCCACTACATCACTGAACTCATCCTTAGGACCATCATCACCCTTTCAGTGAAGGCATTTTCAGACTGGATGGTATAAATGTACAACTTATACCTTTGGAAACTGCAAAATTTAGATTTGTAAAGAGAGACACTAACATCTGTAAACATTTTGAGCAAGCTTTACCAAGTTATTACACCTTTAGGGTTTCAAGTTCAAAGCAAGCAAAATGCAGGTTGAAACAGCAAATCCTACCTCATCCACAAACTGGCACTTAACAATGGTCGGTACCCAAAAACTAACATGAAAAAGGCCCTTGAACATTAATCACAGAATGAAATAGTAATTTGTGATTGGAATGTGTGAGCCCAGGCTATATAAGCAGTGTGATTGACCTAGAATCTCAGGATATTGTTGGTTTTTATCTCTGTGATGTATCAACAAGGGGCAAGCTTTTGTAATTCATGTTTTACTCTTCTGGCAGTTTGCAGTTCACTCTGTTTTCCAGGAATATGTAGATACTTTTCTGTAGTAGTAAATTCTTTATGAAGTAACCAGTCAATCATTGCAAGAACATAGTTGTGAATTTTGTGCAATTTACATTGTAGGTATCTCTGCTTTTCTAAGATGAAAGACAGAAAGTCTAGCTGTTTGAAAACATTTATTTTTCATGTTTTGTTGCTGCTAAAGCAGATAGAAAGATTCTGCACTTTTTCTCTTGAAAGGTTGAGGGAATAAGGTTTTTTTCTGGAGAATTAATTTCATCTTAATCCTTATTCTATTTTATAGTGATAGTAGTAGCATTTTTAAACCCTTATGTATTTTATATTAAAAACCAATTTCTTAACCCCTCTTCTTTGTCCAAATTTCTGACCTTAACCCTGTGTCTTTCATCGTAGTGTGTCTTTGATATACAACCATCACTGGAGATTTATGCAGTATTTACTGATTCCAGGACTAAGATATCTTTGCTTACAGTTTTTTGACCTTCCTACTTATAATACGGATATTTGGCAATGGATATTTGCCATTCCCTTAGGTGGTAATTTAGTTTTAACCTTTGTAAAGAAGAGAAACAAAGCAAGCATGAAGGCTAAGAAGGAGATTTGTTCTGTGAGGCTAAAGGAGGCATTCCCATAGCAAACAGAGGTTGAAGAAGTAATTGAAAAGACTTGGCTGGAATGGAAGGGAGCTTAGCAGTAAGAAAGAGTTTAGTGGGCATCTGCCTTGAAGAAACTTCCTCATGGATCTGCCCTCTTCTCCTTCTGAGAAGCGGATGCAGAGGATGCGGTTGTGCTGGCAATGATTGGTTAGAGCATAGTGCTAATGATACCAAGGTTGTGAGTTTGATCCCTGTAGAGGCCATTCACTTATGAGTTGGACTTGATGACCCTTGTGGGTCCCTTCCAGCTCAGAATATTCTGTGATTCGTCATATACAGGGTTTCCGATTATTTCTGCATCGGGAAAGGATGAAGGCAGTGGTGTGAGTTACCTAGTCTCTAAAAAGATATCTCAAGTTCAATATGAGAGAAGATGTTGGAGAAAGACACAAAATAGAATATCAAGAAGGAGAGCAGTGACATCTATAATGCTGAGGAGCTCAGCAAAAGTAAAGAGGCCTGTGAAACTATGCAGAGCATTATTCCCATCCCTACCCCAAGAAGGCGGTGGTTTTCAAATAAATTTAGTGTAATGCTATAGAATTGGAGTGCTGTTCTTTAAAGATCCCATGAAAAAAGCGATTATACCTGGAACTTGAAAGGCTGAGCTGCTTGCAAAAAGGCTACCTCCTATGTCGTAAGAGGAGTGATATTGTGAGATGATGCCCATCTGTTCATATGGACCCTGGATTTCTAGCACTTTGTTCAAAACCCATATAGAGTAAGTAATCCTGTTGACACTTTCCTGCACACACATTTTCCAGAAATAAATATATGATGACCACTGGCATAAATGGGCTTGAAACCATAACATTTTCAAATCATGTAAAGTTTTAATGCAAGTTTGATAAAGGCTCATAAAAGAATCGTGTTCTCTTTAATTGATTGCAAATGGTTATAATTACCCCGAGGCTGTTTTCAGCTGCCTGATGACTATAATATTCTCAAGTCTGTCTCCAGACAGTCTTAAAACTGTTTATTACTCATCTGGCTCTTTGCCAACTTCCCATACTCATTTACTTCACTATGCCTCAATAAACATATAATTAATTCAAGCTTATTATTGAACTTTTTTTTCCCATTAGTATTTATTATGTCATTCAGATAAAGAAAGGCACATGTATTTTTCGTCTGTGTAACTTGACTATGTCAGCTAATTATATTGCAAGTTAGCAGCTGTTTGCGAGAACTTCTGTAACAAGTTGCTTTTGCTGATTGACATTACCACTGGAAATTGAGTATATATTTTGGTTGACCCTGAAATTATTCTGCTTCTGAGATAACTTATGAATTATTCTATAAAATTTCTCTAGTGGAACAATGGACATGCTTCTCCTTTTCAGCTGTATAATGGTTGGAGAGATGTATTCCAGGAGCTATAAGTGAATATGTAGAAAGGCAAGAGAATGTTTGTGGCTCCCTTATTTTACAGTCTGAAAGGATGGAATGGATAAAGTATTCAAAGGCTTGGCCTGACAAATCTGCGTTGTGTTAGTAAGCTGAGGTCAAAATAAAACTGTAGATGTTCCCGTATTATCTGTATAGTCAGTAAACTGTAAATGAGGTACTATCTTGAGATTTTGCAGAGGTACAAGATTGCATTTGTATATGCAGTCTGCAAACATCAGAAGAAAAGTGATTTATTTTAAGAATATTTGAATTCTTGAAGCTTGTACTGATATCTACTACTGTTTGCTAAATATTTTTCAATTCTCAACACATTGTTTTATCTTCTGAGAAGTATCAAAATTGACTTTGTAAATTGATATTTTGGCAGCTAGATAACTGAACAGTAATCAAATAATGAAACTATTGTGCAAAGTACTTTTTGCATTTTGAATTGAAGAAATTATATCACCACTGGAAAAAAAAAGGATGAATTAGGTATAATAACACTGTAAATGTCAGGTAGTATCATAAATTGAAAAGAAAACTTCTCTTGGAGAGTTTTAACACCAGTCAAGAAAAAGAGCAAACAGAAAGACAGGAAAAAGCTGGAAATATTTATCGCAGAGTTCATAAATCTTAGTTTTGTAGGTTATGTTCTTCACAGGCCTAGTTCACTCATAAAATATTCTTGTTGCTATACTGTAAACTTTTAATCAGCTGAAAAGTGTTATTTAGGAAGAGACTGATGCACAGTCAGAGAACAATTTGTCTTAAGGGAGTTTATAACACATATCGAATTGTAGAATAGAATCACAGAATGGTTTGGGTTGGAAGGGACATTAATGATAATCTAATTCCAATGCTCCTGTCATGGATAGGGACACCTCCCACTAGACCAGGTTGCTCAGAGCTCCATCCAACCTGACCTTGAACACTTCTAGGGATGGGGCATCTACAGCTTCTCTGGGCAACCTGTGCCAATGCCTCACCACCATTATAGTATATCTAACCTAAATTTCCTCTCTTTTGTTTTGAACCAATTACTCCTTGTCCTGTCATTACAGTTTCTGATGAAAAGTACCCCTCTGGCTTCCTCGTGAGCCCCTTTCAGATGATGGGAAGGTTGCTATGAGGTCTCCACTCAACCTTCTCTTCTCCAGGCTGAGCAGCTCCAACTTTCTTGCCTGTCATATAGTCACACTTAGTTTATCACCAAGAAGTTTGCAAGAACAGTCACTTTGCTGTTCCTTACCCCACCTGCTTCGAAGGGTTGCTTATGAGAACCAACAGGTAGAGTTGGTGTGTCATACAAACAGAAATATAGTGTATATATACACACTCCTTATTAAATAAAGGTATTTATCTACGCAGAGGTATAAATCTTTGATGAAGAGTTGTATAGGATTAAAGTGCAATTTTTCACGTTTGGCATAATTTGAAGGTACTAGGCAGGGAAAATTTATTTCTTTCCAGGAGGCTGTTTCACTCAAAGACAGCTCCTAGAAGCCTTTTGGAAATCTCTAATGCAAACTGTAGTTAAAAGGAAATTGAATGAAGAGGTAGAAAGCAGATTACACAGTCAAAAGTACATGATTATAGAATATTGCCATGTCAGCCTCCATGACTGAGAGGTGATCACAGTCTGACTTCCTTTCTGGTTTTGAGAAGCTAAGGTAACAGCTGATACTCTGAAGGATTAGTTGTAGCTTCATTTTTATTTATCTTTTTTATCCTTTGCTTTTTTCCTCTTTCTTTCCAGTTAAAAAAAAAAAAAAAAAACCTCAAAGGAAACATCTTGTGCCAATCATCAGTAAAGTTAGAAAATGAAGGCTAGTAGGATTTGAAAACTGCAAATATTGATATCTCTTCCTCAACATTGATATTTTGTGTATTTACAGGATAATTTCTAATAATTGATGTATGGTATGAAACAAAAAGTAGTTAATGTAAATGACATTTCAATGAACATTTAAGACAAGGATTAAATAGACATTGCGCTAGTACCACAATAGTTCATATCAAACAACAAAAATTCAAGTTACTTGCTTATAATGCAGTTGGAAATGGAAATATCTTCAAAAAAGGAAAAAAAGTGTACAAGTATATTTTTTCTTTTTCTGATACTTTTTCTGCTACTAAGAAATTTGAGAAAATTTGTTGTCTTTTTTTGTCTGTGTGTGTGAAATTTTTGAAAATTGCAAACATGGGGCAAAAACTCAGTCATTCTTACCATTTACAAATTTTCAGTTGCCCTAAAGAAATACCATTCCCACTTGTTAGGTTCTAGAAACTCTGATAATATGAGATTTTGTATATAATTAAACATTTGAACTTGATTTACTTCTAATGAGTTTGAACTACTGCTATATTCTCTGAAGCTAGATCATCCAGCTGAAATAGCTCACATAACTGGTCCCTCTCAGTCCCCAAATGACGATATGAAAGAGCTATGAAGTTGGATTTTTGTGTTGTTTTTTTTTTTTTTAATTTGTTCGTTTTAATTTGGAAGTTCACCAAATGACATATAGGCTGGCTAATGAGAGGGAATCCCACTGCTGCAAAAGTAAAATGAAGTACTATTATTGAATCATCATGCAAAATTGTTGTGTTCCTCAGTCTAGATCTTAACCATGTTAATAGATATCAACATGTGCACAGGAATGCAAACACTTTGCTCAATTCTTTATGCAGAGCAGTGGCACCATCAGAGTCTGGCTGAAGCTGCTCATCTGCCTTGTGTACAGTGCACTTCCACAGTTAATAGTTGCTGTCACGTTAACCATCACCATGTAAGGAAGAATCACTCTGCTAGACCTGTAAAGCTATCTTGATAAGAATTTGAAGTGTTATTTGTTATACAATGGTTTTTCTCATTCAACTGTACAGATAAAATGGTCTTTTGTGTAAATCAACCAGTGAATATTTATGTCAGTGCATTCACCTTTGCTACCACAGCTGAATCAGTTGGTATTTGTCAGCTAGATACTCTGAGGAAAATGTTCTCAGATCTAAAATGGCATCAGAGGAAGGATGAGCTAATGACTGTAAACCAGGTTTGAGATAACAAAAGTGCAGAGTGAGTGCCTTGTAATTTAGGTGGAATACAATGACAGAGGTGAATGGCTTAATTTATTATCATTCATGAATAGTGCCATCTTTCTCTTCTCCTGATTATATTGTGATCTGAAATTTTTTTAGGAATTTTACATCTACTTGGAGATATCTCATTTTTAATAAGGGTATAAGAGGTACTTAGCATGTAAGTTTATTGTTATTCATTTTGTACAGCTTATCAAATCTTCACTGCATATGCATCCTGGCATGAGATGCGTGAAAACCAGCATATTTTGTTCTAGGATCATTAGATTTTCCCCAAGATGGGAAGGGGCCTACTCCCTCTATATAGAAACAGAGATGACAAAGGAAAATTATGTGGTGTCAGAGGGAACAAAGAAGTGAGACAAGCATCTGGTCCAGTGATCAAAAAAACCCTTGTGGAAGAATCATAGAATATCCTGAGTTAAAAGGGATCCACAAGGATCATGAAAGTCCAATTCCTGGCCCTGCACAGGACAGCCCAGAGAATCACACCATGTGCCTGAGAGTTGTCCAAACACTGCTTGAATTCTGGCCATCTAGGTGCTGTGACCACTTCTTTGAGGAGCCTCTTCCAGTACCCAATAACCTTATGGATAAAGAACCTTCTCCTAATATCTAATCTAAACCTCCCCTAACACAGCTTCATGCTGTCACTGGTCCATTTGTGAGGAAGCTGTAGACTGCAATGAGGTCTCCCCTCAATCTCCTCCAGGCTGAACAAACCAAGTGACCTCAGCCACTCCTTGTGTGCCTTCCCCTCAAGGCCCTTCACTGTATTTGTAGCTCTTTAATAGCTTTATATCTTTCTTATATTGTTGCACCCAAAACTGCACAGAGAAGGCCACACCAGTGCAGAGCAGAGCAGGACAATCCCCTCCTTCGACCGGCTGACGATGCTTTGCCTGATACCTTCGCAGACAAGGTTGGCCCTCCTGGCTGCCAGAGCACTGCTGACTCATATTCAACCTGTCATTGACCAGGACCCCCAGGTCCCTTTCCACATTTGATTTTTTTTAATGTTAAGATCATGTAATGGAAGTCAGGAATCTTCTTTATCCAAGTTTATCACATATACAGTGTAGAAACCTTAATGAAAAGAGAGCAAAGACCCAATTTCTCCTGTAATCTGGTGTGAAAGAAAGCTGCAGATTTTAAGTTGTCCTGATCTCCTGAAAATACTGGCTCCTTTTCCCTATCACCTGACTGTGTGAGTTTTCTGCCACACACCTGCTGAACTTTCCTTTAAATCGTGCTTACTGTTTATGTTAGGTGAGGTCTGAGTGCTTCCTCCAGGTGGGTAATATAAGAAGATTTAGACATGTAGTCTGTGAAGGGCACTTTACTCTGAGTATGCTCTGCAACAGCATTTCAGATACCTGTTTCTTGTGCTTTTTTCACTATCAAATGAAAAGATGGTGTGTGAGTTTAGGTGCTTGCTCTTAATGTGACTTATACTTCATTTCCTAAATTCTTTCTTAGGTCAGAGTCCACAGCAACTGACACAGTAATGAAGTTTGGTGAAGCTGTCACTTGAATTCAGATCTCAGCTTGAGTAGTGTTATGATGAGTACCTGCATTTGAATACATCAGTCAGAGTGTCAGGCTGTGGGCTTTGTGCTCCCCTGTGCATGAAGCTTTGCACATGCACCTCAGCTGTGGCTGCAGCCGGTCTGGTGTGCCCAGTGTTGGACCTTCTACACAGCAGCGGTGCGGACCACAAGACCTTCCTATAGACCTCTGCCTTGTGGTGGCATGGTTATGTATGGATATAAAAGGAAGGTCATTTCCAGCACAGTCCTTGATAAATTTTGCTTGCCTTGTTCTTTGTTTATTAGTGTTTCCAGACCAACCTCACAATCTCCTAAACTGAGCACAGTTCTGGTTATAAAGAGAATGTTTGGTAGTGTTTCTTTTAGATTTCCAGCCTGGTTTAACCCTATGGACTGTGGAGGGGTTACTCTGTTTTTGTTCACACATGTGTACACTGGAAGTGATATCTGTACAGTGAAAAACAGGAAATGTAGCACTGTAGTGACACTGAACTGGAAGAGGAGATAGCAACTTTAGCATTGGTCTGTCTCTATGTGGTAACTTGGGCTTTCATCACTAAGGAGAATAATCAATACTGGTGATAATGGGAAACTCTTCTGCATTTCTGGCAATAACTGTGACTCATCTGATCTAAACAGAAAATAGAAATGGGACTTCTGGCTGGGCAACAGGTTGGCTAGCAAATTCAGGGCACGAAACACCTGTGTTCCAGACATGAACAGTCCTGTGTCTCCGCAGCAAAGCCATCTGTGCCACAGGTTGCTTGCCAGATTTTTCTGCAGAAGGAGTTTATCTATTAGAAAGATGATTCCACAGTTCAGTGTGGACATGTGCCACTTTCAGACAATCCACGCAGGAAAGATAATGCTGCCCATTCAGTGGCAGCATCTGTTCTTTGGCATACGCTTTGAATATGATCATTGCTCGTGACTTGCTGCTGAAATATGGCAAGTACCATCATGATTTAAATAGCATTCAAATTGCAGGGTGGTTTTATGTGTTCTCTGCTGTTTCATAGCAGCAGGTGAGCATCACCAATATCTCCATTCTTCTGGTGGGTAAATTGAGGTATAAGAGAAGTCTGTATTTATTTCCTCCCCATATTTTTGTGTTGTATCAATGCCAAAGACAGAAGTAGTGAGAAGTTTTACGAATCGTGATTTGGTATCTTTACCATTAGAATGGTGGTGTTTTCCTAAAAACATATCATACAGATACAATATTGTTGGCGTGGTCACCTAATAGATGTAGAGCTATAGAGTAATACTGGACCTCTGTCCTTTATGTCCCATCGTTTAGTGAGGTTTCAATAAAATTATTTCATTGTTTGTATTTGCAGATATTCATGGCAAGGAAAACCATTTGATCCCATAATCTGGCCTCTGGGTCAACATCGATTATGGGTAGTATCAGTCAATAACTGCAGTGTGTCTATAAATTCAAGTCAAGTGAAATTATGGTCTTGTTTTGAAAAAGGTCTTCATTTAGTGGTTCCTGCTTACTTTGTTCTGGTGTCAGAGAAGAATATAAGAATTTATGAGATGGAATTTGAGTTTTAAAAAGGCTTTTCTAGCCTAATTTTTTTCCCTGATAGTTTGATAGTGTATCTAGATCCCATCTACATGTGTTCCTTGTGTTTCAGTAATTTTGAGTTCAACTGGTCACTTTCACCCATTTTTTATTTAATTTGTCTGCATGTTTAGTAATCTTCAGTGGGTGAGCCTCAGGAATTTTAGAAGGAAAGGGTTAAAGTAGAAAGAAGTTATTTTATCATTTGCATAAAACTAAGCATATTTGTAGCACTTCAAATAATCTTGTTGGTATTTAAAGCACCAGAAAAATTCTAACATCTCTGATTAGATTGAATCTAATTTTCCTGATTTAGATATTAAATAGAAGCTGTAATTAGTATCTGATTCTCTTATGGAACTTTATTTTTAGGGTATGCATGTATTTTGTTCATGGTTAAACTATCCTACAAGTGTTTAGTAATACTGATATTTTGACAGTGTCTAGAGAATGAGGTTTTGGTGATGAATGTCTAAAATAACCTAAATGCCTAAAATACCATTTCTTTCCAGTTCATGGTATTTTAGAGGTCTAGACAGGAGACCCAACTTGCTGATTGTGACAGTCTGACTTCTAGGACTAATTCTGTTGAATTGTTTTTGTGTACTGTTTGATTGTAAGCTATTGCATGACTACTTCTTTATAATTTGAAGCATCTCAGTATTCTGGTGCTGGAGGAGGATGGCTGTCTGTAATATTCTCTAGTTAGTACATATCTGCTGGTGATGCAGGCAGCAAATTTTGTCTACTCTGCAGACTGAACTTTGTTTTCCTTATGCTACTGTTTGTGGCCAAAAATAAGCAGTGTGAGTGTCTAAGCCTCAGATCTTCTTGATAGGGCTGCTGGACTTCTGTGCAACCCAGAACTTCTCTATTTTATTTTGCCATAACCTGAAGTAAAATGCTAAAATGACCTGTGTTTGTCAGAACCTTTAAACTTTGGGGTATGTCAGACCCCATCAAATCCCCAAATGTATAGCTCAATAAAAAGAGTATTCCCTAGAACTGGAAAAGAGGAATGCTTGAATTTTGGTACAGTTTTCCCAGCAATGTCAGCATAAAGATTCCTGTCTCAGGTATTTTGAACTTTTTCCTGAAGGTCCATCAGATCTGGATGCTGGATTATTCTTCCTAGGCTCCCTTTGGACCATGTAGTGTCTGTCTGCTGTGGTCATTAGCTACACCGTAGTCACACTGATCTTATATTTTCACCATTGTAGTTCCCATATTAAATCCACATGTGACATCTCCATAATCTTCTCAGGGGTGCATCGCACATGTGTATCTGTCATGTAACTGGTGCTTTGCCCTGGGGGGAGTTACATAATTCTCCCCTGCAGCCCAGACCCCTGGGCATGTTCACCTCACATGTGCAGGACTGACCACAGCTAATGCTTGTAGCACTGCTCTCTGGATGGCTATGGAGGGTGCTGCAGTCTAGGCAGTTTTGGAGAGAAATTTTAGACTTCCTCACAAATTTTTCTCCAAAGAATTGATTTTCATTATTTTCCCTGGTCTTAAAATGGGCTTCAGTTCCTCTGAAAGCTGTCACCTGTCAGCTATCACAATCCTGATAAACAGTCACATGCCCTACTGTTTCCTGTGGCTTGTCCTGGAGTTCCCCTCAGCTGCTATCACAGTGTGCGAGGACGGTGTCACTCGTATCACCTGAAAATAGACCACGTTAAGGGCCAGCCAAGAGCCCTTTCCTGGTAGACTTCATGACTATTTATGTGACATCTCTTCCAGGGCTTAGAGTCTGACATGCTTAGGCATCCTTCCAGTCTGCTTTCAGTCTGATTTTCCAGCCTTTTGCTGTCCTCTGGCATCGTGTGTGAACTGTATCTAAGGTGCTTCCAGTAGTATGAATGCTTTTGAGATTCTTCATCCCATATTTACTCATCCCATGTTAGGATTAAATAGAGTCTCCCCAACTTTGTGTCCCCCCTAAGAAGGGCAGGGAGTAGGGGAAGACAATAGGTCTTCCTATTGTCAGGATGAAAGATCTGAGTAGCCAAGCAGTTATGAAAGTCTAATTGGAAGTTTACTCAAGTATGAGAGGTTTCATGAAGAAAGACACATAACCTACCTGTAACTTCAAGTCTGACCATTCCCCTGGAAAATGAGTGATTGGGACGAGGAACTGATAGAGCACCTGGGATGAAGGAGGGAAGCAGAGCAGGAACTTCAATCCCTGAGAGATTGGATCTAAGACTATGCACCTAGGAGAGACTAGATTTAGTATCCTAATGTGAGAGATATTTTCTGTTGATTTTAACCACAAACACTCTCCAAAACCTGAGGAACCTTTATTTTCAAAGAAATGTTTCTTCAGAAATTCATGTTTATTTTGAGTTACTGGTTTCCTTTTTCTCTATTTTTTTCTCAGACTGTCTCTATCACACAGTGTCTGCTGTGTTGACTCTAAGGCTGTGTCTTGTTCCCTTAAATGAGATCAGTTGGGTGTGCAGGAAGCTTGAATGCCAGTAGGGAAGGAAGGATGTCCTGCTGAGTGTCCTCTGGGACAGCAGATCAGAGTGACTGCCAGAGAGAGGAGTCACATTAGAGAAGCAGTGGCTTAGCTCCAGGAAAAAGATTGAGAAACTGCAGTGGTGAGTCGGGGTCAGACAGTGAGGACTCAGTGAGGCAGAAGCAATTTTCCTGAGGTCTAGGAGACCCTGATCTGACTTCTGAAGTCATTGAATGATTTTAAATTTTAAGCCTAAAGTTAGAGGTTTTAGATAAAGTCTCTCAAAACGGCAGAGAAAAAAAAAATCAAGATTTTTGCTGACTGTTATGGAATTCAATGCTGGAAGAAGTCCTTTCCAAGTCTTGGAACAGCTTGAAGCAGCATAACAATGTTAGGAGTGCCCAGACATTTAAGTTTGGTAGATGTTATAGGTATTTTAAACTAGGTAGTGAAAGCAGTTAGCATTCTACTGATCAATTCTTCCTACGTCATTTTTAAAGAAGGATTAACTCAAGATTAAGCCACAAAGCTCTCCTAGCGCATTTTGCTGTGGAAAAGTTGTTAAATTCAGCCAGCAGAGGCACTTTCAGATAAGAGCATGCAGTACCATTGCAACTGTACACCTGGCTTTTATTTTGTTTTTGAAGGACATAAATAGATGTGAAATTTAGAACAACATTAAGACTTCTTGATGAGTGAACAGCCCAAGCTTCACTTAGATACATGAGCTACACAGCACGGCGGTGGATAACATATTTTTGAGTTTTACAAAAGAAAACCGTGTCCTTCCTACTTTTCTCCTCCTCAGCTGCCCTCCAACAACCCTCACTGGAAGGAAGCACTGTATGTGATGGTCACCATGGTTTCACTTCTCTGTATGGATTTCAGTGTGGAAGTCCTTTAAGAAAGATTAGAAGAAAATGTGATGATTGAATCACCAAATTAGGAAAGTTGCTAGAAGGATTTTTAAGTTTGTTTTCTAGTGGCTCTTTTGAAGAGTAGGTGATCTTTCTCCTGTTTTAGTACTTAAAGAAATGCAGTGAGCATAGCTCAGGAGGAGGTCTAGTGAATATTAAGTGAAAGCCTGTAGGGATCTACCTGACAAAACACTTCTTGTGAGAGGGTTTGATCAGTTATTTGTGTCTTTTTTTCATGTACCAATTAACATCTTGTTTGCCTTCTGATTTTTCCAGATATCCGTGGAATACAAGAATTTTTAGACAAAGTATCTCAACAGGGAATGGATGTAGCATTGCAGAAAGTAGAAAACAACATCAATAAAATGATCACGGGGCTCTTTGCCACTATGCGAATAGAAGAACTGAACCGCTACCGGGATACCCTGAGACGGGCTATTCTCATAATGAACCCTTCGACAGCCAAATCATTCCTGACAGAGGTATGTGTTTTAACAAGAAGTTATCTTCTTGTTTTGCAGACCAAGACTGCAGCTGTTTGTCAAAAGATTCAGTTTATTTGATTTCATAAAATTAATCAAACAAAAAACCCAAAATGCAGAGCCCAAGTTAGAAGTTAAAATATTCTCTCTTCAAAGATCAGCATGCAAGGGTGGTTTTTTTGTGCTCATCAATGTGCATACAGAACACTATAACCTTCTGCATGAGCAAAAGCATTTAGGAAATATGCAGAAGAATTAAACTTCAGACTTCTGTTTGAACCTCGTAGGTCCTCTATTACCATTTCCATTCTCATTGTGTCCCTCACTAAAAAATTCTTTACAACTGAAATTTTTATTATGATTTAACTATATATAATGTATATTTCTGGATAAATTTGTTCACCTAATTGGAATTTAGTTTTTTATGTAATATGATGTTTGATAATGATCTTTTATTTACCACTGGGAGTAGTAGGGTGATGAAGGATTTGATTTGCATGAAGAATTCGAAATGATAGACTAAAGTCATTTTTTAAGCAACATGGACCAGATTTTCAAAAAATTCTTTGGAATTTAGAGACAGAAGACTCATATCCCATTTGACTATGAGGTGTGTAATTTTTTGCAATCAGTGGCATGATTCTTAATACACGGCACTGTGCTGTTTCAAATGTGTTTTTTTACGTGAGTGTATGTTCTTCATCATCAACCAGCGCTTAAAAATCTACTTGTTTTCTGTTCCATTGAAACACACTTTCTTTCTTCAGTAAGTTCTCTTTGAATCTGTTTGTAACTTACATTACTTTTCTTCAATACTTCTCTATTGCCTTGGTCTTCAGAAGTTGAAGCTTAAAAACTACCTCTGCACATGTCTCAAGTGAATTTTAAGAACATTAGTTAGAAGATGGGTTTATAAGTTTCTTTTTCAAAATTTTTTTTACCCTTGTGTTTTTTGGCTAGGCATTTCACTGTCCTCATTACACACTGAAACTTGCTAATTCTGAGTAATGAAGGTTTGCTGCTCTATCCAAATGTCTAGTTCTTTATAAGATGTACACAATTTGTCAGCACGTTTACATCGTTCTGCAGTGTTTTCATTAGCTAGGTCACAAGTGTTTTATATTTTGGCAAGTGGCATTATAAGGTATTTCACATTTCAGCTTGAAAGTAGCGTGGTTCAGGGCTCTAACTACAATAGCTTTGTGAAACAAAACTCCTGTATTGTTCCTACAGAGTAACATACTTTTTTTTTTTTTTTTAAAAAGTACACTTTCTTTATAATTTATTTCTACATCCTTGAGCATAGTAACAAAGTCGTGGTCATCTTTTGAAGTTGTCACATATATCTTATCAAGAAAGTAGAGAACTTATTTTAGAGTTCTCACTTTGGCATTGGCCACTCAAAACCCTCAAAATTGAAAGAAAAGAGAGTAAAAAAAAATCCAACTAAACCAAATCCACAGTCTTTGTCCCTCAAAAAAAAAAAAAAAAATTAATTCCAAAACAAAAAATCCTGAAAAAAGAGACTCACAGTATTTCTTATTTTCTGCACTCTGTAAGACTACTAGGAAAGATCATTATATTCTTGTGTGAATGGGGTTCAAAGAGAGAGTCTCACATCAGGTGCCATGTTACAGGTTTTTGCCAGGATAAAGGCATTTACTTGAAATATGATATGTGCCTGGTAAACTGACAGCAGGAGCCTCTTCATAGGAAGAGTTACTCAAATAGTGTGATTACTCTTTATTTCTGTTAGTGACAAGGAATGAAGTACATGACTGTGCTCCAATGTTAAGTCTTTGCACAAGGAGAAATTTCCTGGAATGGCTTTGCCAATGGATATTAAAAACTGTTATTTTGAGTTGAACCATCAGCTGTACTGTATGGGCAAGCAAACTAAAAAGCCTATGGACTGCCAAAGGGTTACAAAATTCCCAAACAATTAAAGTGTGGGCATGCTTATTCCAAAGCCCATACCTTGTGCATGAGTAGTTTAGCTTGGAAATTTAGTGTAACCTAGTGGATTTAGCATGTAAACCTTATGAAGATAATCAGAAGAAACTGCATATGTAGAAAAGCCCTTTGGGGTTTTTGTGGCTTTTCTGCCCAGGAGATGCTTTTGGCTGCCTAGTTGGATTCAGCTGTCAGCTTCTTTCCCCAGACCTCACATAGTCTCTACTGCTTGGCGCCTTCTTAGGTGACTGTTTTGGCTGAACCCCTTCATTGTTTAGCTGAGAAGAGGGTTCATTCACTCTGCAACAGCTGTAGTAAGCGTGGTCTTGATTACTATGCAAGTAACAACTATTCCAGGGTAAGAAGTCAGACACTGGGCTGTGTAAATAAGCAGTCTGTAAACTGGAGATTGCTTGTGTAGAATTTATCTTTGTTCGGACTCTTTGGAGTTCTGTATTGAATTCTTTTTTTTTTTTTTAAAAAAGCAGTATTGCTTTTTTATGTTAGGTTTTTCTTTCTCTCCAGCTTTTCTATCTCTAGAGCTTGCAGAGATGAGATCTATACTTACATACTCAATAAAATGGAGATTAAAGAGTAAATACACTTCTCTGGCTGTGGAAATAAAAGCCCACCTTCTGTTAGACTGTTATGTATTAATTTGCCTTCCATACAACATGGAAAGGCAGGAAGACTTGGGAGCAAGTATCACGGCATCTCTCCTTACTGGCTAAAGGATTCATGTAAAGTGAGAGGGAGGGTGCAGCTGAATTCCCTATTGTCCTTTGTTGCTTTGAGCTGAGGATGGGAGAGCAGAAGGAAAAAAAAATCTGCTGAAATAGTGACGTTCACTGGGGCTAAGGAGTGTGGAGGTATGGAGCTAGTAAAGACTAGGACCTCTCCCCACATCAGTTTGTGGCAGCATCTCGGAAAATTCTTTGCCAGGTTTTTTTCAGAGGAATGCAGTTTTTCTCTACCCTCAAGTAATCACTCAGGTCCCACAGGTGAACCAAAATATTGCCACTGAAACTTTAGTGATTACTAAAAACCATGTTAGAAACAAAACTTGCTATGCTGTCTGCTAGCCCTGGTGACTAATGTGAACTGCGTGTCACTTTTTTTGCTTTATATTTTGGGGTGTTTTGGTTTTTTTTTTCCTCATGTGTTCTTCTGATCTGTGATGAACTTGCAGGATATGAAAAGCCAAATAAGGTAAGAGAAATAAGATGTCCTTGCCAGCTCAGCATGACAGCAAAAACCCGGGGTCAAGTGGCAGAAAAAAAAATGGAAAAAAGAAATAAAAAAGTCACCTGGTTCTTTAGCAAAAGAGCAGGAACTCATTGGGCCAAGAAAGTCTCTATCACCATGTGAGCCCTATCGTGAAGGCATCTCAAAATAACAGTAGAAAAAAGAGAATACACCCCTGTGTTGGGCCCGCCTTGCAAAGGAAGGACTTCTAAAGTCAAGTGTGAGAAGGCTGGTTAGGAGGAGAAGCAGGCCAGGAAACTCAGGATGCAACAGAGGTTCCAGGGATAACAAAGCAAGTTTGGGAAGCAAGAATTTAAGCTGAAAGCCAGGTGCCCTCAATTGGGTCAAAATGCTGTCAGTACATCTTTGCATACAGTTTTGCGATGCAGTGTTGGAGTTCTTGGGAAAGAATGCAGTGCCTGCTGTAACTAAGGTCATTTAGTTTATTATCCAAAATGAAGAGAAAACATTGTGGGAAATCTATCCCAACACAGAGGGTCCACATCTAAAAGAGCAGGAGCTGGCAGCTGTCTGCAGGTCCTTTGCACTGATATGAATTCTAGAACTAAGGCTGTACCTTGCTGTTACTGAAAAGTAAGGTTGAATATCAGTAGATTGGAGCTCAGCTGGCGCATTTCTTTTGGCCTTCATGTTCCTTTTGGTTTTTGATTAAGGTTGCTAATAACAGTAGCTGAGGAAAAGCAGCATATGGGTACACTCATCTTTCAGTCAGCCGTGCCTCATATGCGAAAAGTGAGGCAAAAGCCTGCCTGATGTTACAAGCCTGGTGATACCAATATACCCTAGGAATTGTATCATGGTTCTCTACGCTTTTACATCATTTACTGTGGTGGTGGTGGTATAAGGAGACACTCATTGAGGTTTGTGTGCAAGGCCAATATGACATATATTACTGCCAGATATTCACATGATGTTGGTTTCTAGCCTCTGCCAGAGTATAGCGCAATTGCAAGATATGAACAAGGTCTACCTCTTTAGTGACAGCAGTAGAAGCTGTAATGTATTATTTTTTTTATAAAACTAAAACTCATTGATAAAAAGTGCCCATACATTCATTATGTATGCATGACAATATGTACGACTATAATTGATCTGTGCCTTGTTATCAATAGAAATATTTACAGTATCAGAATTTTGGTAGTTATGCAATGAAATTCTTCATCTTGGAGTATAATAAGACAAGAAAAAAACTCTACATATGTAAGCTTTGACCAATATTTTTTATTGAAATCAGTAGTTAAACTGCTAGTGTGTTTAAGAGAAGAGGAGCTTTAGTGATTAAGTACAGAGTAGAAGATATATTATGCACTTCCTGAGAATCTCATAATATTTGCTGTTGTACAAATAACTGTTTGGTTATACTTTCCTGTAATTTCTTTCTATTACTCTTCATGGCTTTCAGTGACTTGGTAATTGACATTCTCTTCTTTGGGAACTTGCTGGGTCTGCTATTTTCTGAACTAAAACAAATAACTGAGGAGTTGACCTCCCATGATCTTTAAAACTGTAATAATTCTTTTCTTCTTCACTTTGTGTCAGCTATTCCTTTGTTCTGCTTTCTTAAATTGCTATGATAGTTATTTATATTCTCCTGTTGTTATATCAGTGATTTTAATTGAATGTTATAATCTTGGTTACTGATTATCCTTCCTCTCTGCTTTTATAGCTTCACTGTAAACAGCTCTTGTTGAGTTCCTCTTGAGAGACAAATGTCTTCCCATAGAGAGTAAATTGCTTCAACCAGCCAAACAGAGTAAATAAATTAAAAAAAAAGAGGCAACAAAATAAAGCACAGTAATGAAATAGGCAACAAAATAAAGCACAGTAATGAAAAAAAGCTATTTCGTACACCTTGGTAGAGACAGTCAGTGTGTTAAAGTACATATTATCCACATAACTGAGGGTGGCTGATTCATGTAGGTGTCACAAAAAGCCTTCTCTGAACATCTGCAAAACTAATATGCAATTGACTGCCATGGGATGAGAGTCTTTTTGAAATAAAATGACAGCTAGAGAGGATTAGCTTATAGTGCAGTTAAGATCTGACAAATTTCTAATCCAATTCTTCCTCCAAAGTGATGTTGCCTGATTGGCAGAACTGTTCTGCCTCCTTCCTTCCCACCAGAAAATAGAGATATAGTGACTGCATTAGCTTACCTTGGTTTCCTTAAAATGTGGCTGATTTCCTAGCTGCTATGAAAACTCTCTGTTGAATGTTTCTAACCCTGAAAGGCAATTAATTGACTCACAATCAATTAATATCTAAATTGCTTTGTCCATCTGTTAGACTGAAATGCGAACCAATAGCCATTATTTCTTCTGTACAAGTAATAGAAGATTAGTGCATTCCAGTTGCTCTGATGAAGCTCTCACTGCTTTGTCTAAAGTAAAGGTAGAAGTTTATACCCTATTCCCTTAATGTTATAAAGATAAAAATATATCTTTAATATAAAATGTAAAAGATATATATAAAATAATAAAGATGATAATATATCTTTTATATAAAATATATGTTTTATATAAAATGTAAAATATTACTTTTCATTTCTTTAGCTGTTCAAATTGATGTGAGGTCTTCAAACCTGATCTGTACAGTAGCTCCTAGTCCCCTTCAGAGTGTGATTCAGTGTGTCAGTCTGGCTGTAAACCATCCTGTGATTTATAAAATATTTGAGTCATTTTTGCCTTTCCAGTGAAGACCTGTTTCTCTGAATGCCCTCTTGATTTGGTCTCAGATGAAGTTAGACAGTCATCTGGAGGGTAGGTCGTGCACGCTCAGATCTTTATCAGTGTCGTTGTCTGCCAGACTCTGAACTGGGCAGCTTTGAAGAACCAATGTGTGATAACTGTCAGCCGGGTTTGAACTGTGCACCTTAGAGCTCAAAGCATTAGCTAGTTTTGAAAAAGCAAGTAACAGAGCCTGTCCATATTCTGCAGATCAGCACAAAGAGCCTGCAAAATACACTCGCTGGTTAAAATGTACACTTAAAATGTATATTATACCACATTTCATATCCCCTGTTAATTCTTTGGCTCACCCCCATGGGTAGCAATGTAAATGTGGATCTAATTTGTGTTTCATTGATTATTTTGTTTTTTAACAGTTTACCTTAATTTTAGGGAGTGGAAATTAATAATTATAAAATAAAATCATGTTTTATTGATATATTATTTTGCACATATTTGTCTGACACATAAGTAAGCCAAAAAGTGTGTCTGTAGTGTAGAAGTCACGCCAACAGTATGCTCCTGTTGGAATCAGTACTTAAGGAATAAAACCTGAATTTTCTGTTTTGCAAATTAGTTAAATATTGGTGAAACTTCATTGACTTTAAGATATCCGATCCTGACTGAAACCAATTAAGAGGTTTTTTCCATCAAAAATTTACAAGTTTGCTATGATCTGTGCTTCCAGGAGAGTCAGACAGAATACCTGAGGGCCTAGACTCTTGAAATTTCAGAACTCTTGCACTTCATTCCAGGTTGGAATAAAAACAGATTTTTCAATATCAACATACTCTGCAGAGTTACATGACCTTTTTTTTCATTCTGTTTTTCTCCTGCGTAGCTTTTAAATTTACTTCCAAGCCAAGTGCTTTAAATTTCAGCCCATTGTATTGCAGGCATGGGTCTTTCAGTACAGAGAGAACATCACTGTCTTTGCTGTTAAGGCATCCATAGAAGGGCATTTAAGTATCCATATAGGCAACTGCTCAGTTTGGACTGAAAGTACTTTTTCATTGTCCATTTAATCAATCTTCATTTTAATCTTCCAGCCTGCCCATTCCTGAGGATCCTAATTAGGCTTGCAACAGTGAATCCAAGCAGACTGTCAAACCAGTGTTCAAAGAGGACGCAGAAAGCTAAGTGCTGTCTTCAATCTAGCTGACAGACTTATGCAGGCTAAAGTGCAGCTGTATCCCCTACATGCACATTGAACAAGAGAGGAGGCAGAACAGGGCGAGAGAACTCATAATGTGCTGCCACTTTCCCATCACAGCTGGCTGATCACACCTGAAGTGTGTGAAAAGACAAACCCCTCAGACTACATTCCCTAACTTTGCCATTGCCTATGGAGATGAACCATGGGAAACTTGAACCACATTAAAGATGGCTGTCCAAAAATCACTGCCATCAGCTCACTTCTGTCCTTTATCAAAGGGAAATGATCAACTGAAGAAAAATGTGAAAGTGTCTGTTCAGGCCTGAGATCTAAAAGTAAATGGGTAGGTAGAAGGAAGGACACTAATATCTGATTTCTTATAGCTATTTTGCCACAAGAAAGCTTACATATAACATATGCAGGTATAAGTATTGATTGTACAGAAATGCAGTGAAAGAACTATTAATGAAATATAGGGTCAGTTCTGATAACTTACAGATATTTTGTGGTACTTTTTAAAAATTTTTATTTCTACTTTTTTATTCTATTAAATAAAATACTTTTATTTATTTATAAAATAAATTTTATTATTTTATTATTTATTATTATTTTATTTATTTATTATTTTAGGCAGTTTATTATTATTATTGTTACTTTTTTGACAGGCTCAATATTTTCAAAAACAGTACTAAGAATATATGAAATTATCTGAGTTTTTATTTTGAAATTAGAACTTCATCTCCTATTGTCATTTCTGTTCACTATCTGTGTTATAACAAGCAGCTACAGGGCTTTACAGTATATTGTCTGTCTCTCTGTCAATGCAGTGATGTTCCCTGAGGTATAACTGTTACAGTTTACTCAAGGAATGTTTTGTTATGTTTGTACAATACTTAAAAGATGCATATGCTAAAGGTTTTTTATACTTCTAATGTATGTTACAAAAAATAGGAGAAAGGGTTACGTTTCAAGTGCATAAAGCATTTGCCTGGGAGAAGAGGAATAGAAGCCTAGAATTCCCCTAGGAGAGTGTTGGAGCTGCTTTCAGTTTTAACAAATACTTTATTTGGACTATAGAATAAATTCGACAGGATTATGTTTGTTGAGCTGAAAAATACCAATATGTAGTAAGAGTGGGAAATACAACTTTTAGCCTGGTACAATTGTTTTTCCCCTCCTAGGACTGGCAGGTAGTACTGCTTGCTGAGAAATGCTACTTTTCTGATTGACCTACTCCACTGAGGAAAGAATTCAGAAAGAGGAAAGAGACAATGAAAGACAAGGAAAATTAATGACTGTTGAGGATTGAAATAAATAGAAAGATTAGCATTAAATGTATTTCCAGAACAGTTTATATAGTTTGTACAGTTTATACTTCAATACAATTCATAACATTTCCATTTAAGAGCATTTTATTCTTTTGACTGTTCTTCTGTATAAATTGACCTCTTCTTATTAAGGTAAGTCTTGGTATACTGAATTTTTCTTTAACACAGCATATTATGAAATTCCTTTAATGTTTAGCCTGGTAAATCTTCCATTAGGCGAGATTCTTGAGATGCCCTGTATTTCAATTGTTACTTAAAATCAGATGTATCATTTCATCCTTCTTGCCTTGTTGTCTTTGTAAGATTGGCATGAAAACATACATATAATATGGCTATGGTCTTGTTCCTTCTGAAGAAGCTTTTGGTTACTCTTTTAGGACTACAGAGTTTGTAGAGTTCTAGACAATTTATCCATCTTCATCTCTAACTGGCATAATTTGCCTACTCTCAGTCCTAAGTGATTACTGTATGATTCCCTATTGCTTTGGATAGATCCCTTTCAGCACATTACTGCCCTGCCTTCTCTCCCCTTGTTGCTGGTGCTCATATGGACCACAGCCAACAGCTCACTCTCTCTGTGGGGCTCAGCACATACTGTTAGAGTGGAAAGCCTGTCAGCATGCAACTCCCAGTTATTTTGTATCCCACTTATTTTGTATCATCATTTTTCATGATGACATACTACTTTTCATGGAGAGGCTGAGTCAGATTCTCCTTTGTGTGAGCATCACCAGATCATCACACAAAGTCCCATTTGTGGTCTGGTTTTGGGTTTTTTGTTTGATTGGTTGGTTGGTTGGTTAGTTTTACCTTGCCAGGAGTTAATACTCTGATGACTTGAGATGCTCTTCTTCCTTAGTAGCACACAGCATACTAGGGTGGAGATATGACTTCTTCATGATGTCCCTGCAAACTTTACCAATATTCTACTTTTTTTTTTTTTTTTTAATGTATCCAGCTCAGTCAATCTGACTGCAAGCAAAATGCTTGGAATTTGAAGATGATGAGCTCTCTGCCTTGTGTGCACATTTCTTGCTTGCTTGAGACAGACACACCTACTGCACTCAGTAGCACTAAACTACAACTTTTAGCTTCCGGTTGCTTGAGGATTTTTGGTTTTCTTTATTTGATCCACCTGTAAAATTTGATGCTTGTTTTCATATTCCTCAAATCAAAGTGTAGAACCCTATAACCTCCTCAGAGTTCATGGTTCTATTCCCATTGCAGCCTACTTCTCCCTTGTTGACTTTAGTTCATCCTGCAGTTTGCTTAGTCTCACACCTCTACTTGCATTCACTTTTTGTCCTGATGGGTTTTGCAATTTTGATTTAACATTATATGCTATACAAAATACCAGATTTTCAGTGAGGAAATTTTCATGGTTTTTGCTAGAAAATGCAGCACTTAGTGCTGATGATTTAGATGCAGAAGACAGATGAAGAATTGAAGATAAATAGAGCATTAGATATTTTCCACACCAAAGGATATTTGTGCAAATAAATAACATCTTTCTACTTTTTCACAATTAGTCGGGGGTTTTTCCACAGAAAGTCTTCACTGTTTCCTTTTGTATGATTTTTAACTGATTTTCTTAGTGATGCTTATTTTTTAAGGAGCCTTTATCCATGATAACTGTAGGGTGGATTTGTTTGACACAACCCATTGCTGTTAATATCTTTTGTTCCCTGTGTAGCATTTGATTCTTCTGTCACATTTGTGCACATTCTGCACAAAGATGTTTCATTTTATCTGCATTAGTGATATGCATTATGTTTTTTCATACCGGTGATTCCCTGTTTATTAGTGGTAACAAAGATATGAATATGTATTCACATCCTCACTTCACTACATGATAGTTTAGGATGGAAAGGGAAGTTCCTTTCATGTTAAGATTTTGATGGCAATAGTTACTAGTCAACAAAATTTATCAACCTCAGTAAGTTCTTGTCTCTCAGAAGTTACTACAATGAGCTTTATTAATAGTTCTCACCCAGGCTTTCATCCTATGTTTGACTCTTGCAGTAGGGATGCTGGTGATTTGCAATAGGGCATAATTATTTCCTGCTGTCTTCTCTAGGTCTGTAATGTCTGGAAAGTTATGTTTGTGAACATAAATTCAGGATCTGCTCTGTGCTAATGACTGCTAGTCCTTCTTTCTGGATTTTTGTGCAACTTAAACATAGTCTCTGTCTTTCAGACATCTCTTCAAGCTTAAGAAAGTTTTAACCTTTATTTGTTTGATTATTCTGGGCAAGCCGCAATATTCTTGTCCATCCTTTATTGCTCAATTTTGCCTTTTCTCAGGATCTTCACATCTGCCCAGTGTTTAAATACAGCTGATTCTGTCTAGGAAGTAACTGTGAGGTACAGATTTTCTCAATACAAGGTACACAGCTACAGTGTTTTTCTTAAAATTGCAAAATCTCTTTCTCTGCTCTTGATAAATACAGTCTCAGTTTGAAACTATTAAAAATACTGATGAAAGGTTATTTTTCTACCTTGTTGCTCTACTCATCTTCCTGTTCTTGGATCTGCCTTCTTAGTGGTGTAGAACGCAAAGCTTTTGCTTTTTCCCACAGCCTTTTTTTGAATTATTGAATGCTTCCTTTTTTTGAATTTTAAACGGCATTCAGATGTCAGAGCTTGTTTACTTTGCCCATTTATTATTGTTCGTTGCTTTCTTCTGAGTGATCTTGCTTCTGCCATGACTTTCCCTTGCATGTGGAAAGAAGACACTACTAATTCACGCTAAACCAATTCATTATTCAGCTTCTGACCTTTCCTTCAAACTCTTTTGTCACCTCTCCTATGATTAACTTGACAATGTACAGGCAGCTGTTATGCTGAGACAACTGCCTGCTGTGGTGACTAATATTCCCTTTCTTCTTTGTATTCCTCATTCACTTGTCTACCTATTGTTCTGTCTACCTACTTAATGGATCTATCCTGCCTTTACACTTCAGACACTAATGTTCAGAAGGCATGTGCCGAGATGGGTTTAAACCTATAGGACTTCTTGTGCAATGTGCACATTATTATTAAGAATTTATTTGTGCTGAGATCCCACAGTCTCATAATTTCCTGGCTGCTGTGGCTCCACCTTCCTCTGTGTTCCTACTTGCATATTGCAGTGCCTTTATGACAACTCTTTCACTTATTCAATTGTTTACTTTGTTACAATATGTTTGCTTTAGTGATATGACTCTATGGTTCTAACTCCACTTTTCATGTAATACAGCTACAATGTTACTTTCCATTCACAGTCTTCAAATAAATGAAATGCCCTTTTTATTGCATCTGTATAGCCAATTAAAACTTGAACTATGAAGTGTGCTTCTCAATGTCATAAAGCCATGCAATAGTATTTGATGTAGCTCTAGTATGAATTGGTCAGTACAACAAATTATTAAAATGTGTGTGGCACTCACAAGCTAAATCATTACTGAAAACCTTGGAAACA
This sequence comes from Manacus candei, assembly GCF_025592945.1. Lineage (NCBI taxonomy): Eukaryota > Metazoa > Chordata > Aves > Passeriformes > Pipridae > Manacus > Manacus candei. The sequence continues at coordinate 36,387,850 of NW_026138076.1, read as the reverse complement.
AACAAGATGATCAAAAAAGACATGTAAAACAAAATATGACAAAGACCATTACAGTTAAAAGTGAAACAGAATTCCAGTAAAACTAGCAGATTACTTTACTATTGTGAAAGAAGGAGGTTTCAGTTCCCATAGTTAATTCATTCAAAGATATTATAACATAAAGAATGATGTCTGAAGGAACTGAGTAATACTGAGTGTGTAAGTCTGTGCAGTTATAATGACTGCACCACACAACTTGCATTGTAATGTCGTAATGTTTTCTTTCATTGATACTTATTTCACTGGTACCTGACCTGATCATATATCCTCATATTCCAAGAGCATACACTGTCAACTCTGTTTCCTCTGGGGCAAATTTTAGCTACAGAAGATGCTACATGTTACAATTTTATATGTAGTATTTTTAGACTAGTCTTGCTGAGAGCCTACTGGCATTAGGTATTGTAAAAGCATAGGAGAGATAAAATACCTCTGCTCTAAGACTTAGTTCAATACTTCAGTCTAAATCAGGGTTTGCCTTATTTGTACACATCAGAACATCATATCTGGAGTTAAACTTACTCAGTGTGCATATCCTAATTTAATTTCTTGTGTTGTTTTACAGCCATAGTCACTGAGGTGAAAAATTATTGTCTAGGTCTTCTTTCTATCCACTGTGATTACTGAAATGAAAGGGGAAAAAAAGCGATAAATACTTGTTCGGATTAAATCCTAGGTTTTCTTCATAAACCAAGCTATCGTAGAGAATTTCTCAAGCCATTGGTAAAAGTAACAACATTTAATTTTCTGCAGTTTGAGCACATTGGTTTTGTGTGGCTTTCTTTCTATTGTTAGTCTCCTGTAGATAGTTGCATACATTCTGATTTATCTAGTGCAACATTACCTCCACAGTTTGCCTTCAGAGTAATGTATTCTCTGGAAAGGGAAATTAGCCTTTTGTGCTCTCCCTTTTAACATTTGCCAAAAATGAGTGTGTTCTTCAATATTTGTATATTCCTATAAAGAGGCAGCAATGCGTCTCTGACTCTCAGGTTGCAGTTCCTTTCCTTTTACCTCCCAGAGGAATTATCTTTGACATTTCCAGCTTTGGTGATGATGGAACCACAAATCTTTCATTTTCAAAGATCAGATTGTCCAAAGCAATTAATTCCTCGTAGAATGTCAGGAACACTGTTTTATGTGATAGATGGATAAACATTTTCCCTTGGTTAATCAAAAACAAAGGTTTCTTGTAGAGTGGAATATTAGAGCATCATTTAATTACAGTCTTTAAATCGAACACTTTTGAGGCTTATATTTATTTCATCTTTGTTAAACTTGTTATACTATTTCCATCTAATGAACAGGGTGGAACTGCCATAGCAAGACTGTGGGAAAAATTTTCAGGAGTAGTAAGATGTTAAAGGACCTTAAGTCTCACTGGAAATGTGACAGGTATTTATACTTGTAAACTTCAACAATGCTGAAGTAATCTTACCATCTCAAATACCAGTCACTCTGAGGGAGATCAGAGGTGGAAGTCAGTATCACAGACCACTTGAGTCTACGTGACACACAAAAGCAGAAGACCATTTTCTTGCATGCTGCAGTTTCCACTAGGGCAGTGGAATAGCTTTCATTTTCATGAACAAATTATTTACCTATATGCTTACATATTCCCCAAACTGTTTATGGAATTATTTTCAAAGAATGTGCCTTTGTTTTCAGTAAAAATTAAGTGTTTTCAAGTTTTTTCAGCCTTGATAATATTAGAGCAGTTTATTTAAGTAGGACAGTACACCATGAAATTAACATATCAATTAAGAATGTTAATGATGCCAAGTCATATATAACAAAAAAGAGTGAGAACAACATAAGCCAGCAAAGCTCATTCAGGTAGCATGTGAAGCTTCAAAACAGGCTCCCTCTTTACCAAAAAATATTTCTCTCAAGTACACGGTGTTGAACTGACTTTTCTGAAGGTGCTTCCGTGATATTCAGTGACAAGAGAGCACACAGTTCCTTTTGTTGTTGCAAACTTGAAGCTGTGTTAACCTATCCCCTTTCACACTGAAGAAGCGACTGCTGTTTCTGGCAGTAGTTTGTGCCAGTTAGGGTCTGACACGGGGAGCCCTTAAGCTCAGGAGGTTATGGAGACAATGGCCATGTCTTGGAGAGAGATAGTTTGGATTATTGTGTCCTTTGACACTGGAACTGGTTTTTCTACCTGTGCAATAAGGTTTTCATTTTACACAGTGATTTCACAATGTCTGTCTCTTTTGAAACAATTAGATGTACAATAAGAAAATATATTACGAAGTGCCCGTATTTCTCACCATTTTATTATTTTTAATAAAACTACTTTTCCTATCCATGACTTTTTACATTTTCAAAGTATTTTACAAGCATTAATAGTTTAGATAAGAAATCCAGTGTTTTGCATTGCTGTTGTAACAGCTTTCTTGCTGTATGGTAGAAACTGATTTTGGAGGTGTTGGGGAAAAGAGAGCAAGAAAGAGTAATACAGCTACTCAGAAAATGAGAAGCTGATTATAAAAGCATCAAACATGAGATTCCTATTGTTTCAAATATGGTAACTCAGATTTGTATCAAATTACTTTGTCTTGCTCATTGAACCAGTGAAAGACCTCACAATTACAACAGTAAATTGTGCCCATCATCTTGTATTAGACACATATAATCTCTAGGCTGGAGCTGAGACATTCAGATTTTGACTTTTTTTTACCCCAGGGTATTTGGAGAACAATTAAATGAAAATTTCTTTTCAAATTTTCAGAATTTTTTTGTGAGTATGGCATAATATCAAAGAGAGACTTGTACATAAGTGTGTTTGAAATAGTTATGGAGATGGTTACTCTGACAGGTCTCAGACTATATGTGATATCTCACATGTATTCTCCTGCACTTTTCTGTGCTGTAGCTCGTTGCTTGTCACTAAGTTGCTGGAGCTCTTTTTTCTTTTTTTTTTTTTACTTAGATATGACATACAAAAATATACAATCTAAATAGTGAACATATGTAAAGTGATGTTTGTTTTGATTAATGTAGATTAGTACTAGTTCATACCTTTATTGTTATTTTAATAACTGTGCTTTGCCCTACTCATATTTGTACTGCAACAGTAATTAAAATTTACTAAGTGTTGAACATGATACTTAAAGAAGTACTGAAGTGTGAGATGAGGTCTACTGCTCCGAGTAGTCTACTCTGAGTAGTGTCATGGAGGAGAAGGTAAAAAAAATATTATGGTTCAAGTTGTAGAGGAAAAATACGGTAACTCCAAATGAAATTTGACATCAAATTTAAAGAACCTAGGAGAATGAGGCAGCAAATTATCATTAAAATTGTTTACCGGTCAGTGCCTGGGGTTCCTAGAAGAATCTGTCAGTCAGATTATAAAGTCAGAAATTATGAAGACCTCTGTCACATCTCTCATTCATATGATTTTATGTACATTATTTATAATTAGTTTAGAAAAGATTTAGAGCTGTAGGAAAAGGTTCATTAAAAAATGTCAGACGCAATTAATTGAACAAGCTTTCACATTGCAATAGGAAAATCCAGACGGGTCATTCTTTTAATTTCAGAACCAAAAAAGAACAAGATATATTCCTGCATGTGACTCAGAGAGCAGTGAGGTTTCCAGTATTGGTGTTAGCAGTCCTTAAAGGTAACTGCTAGTCTACAAGACAGACAAGGAATTAAGCCTTGAATCTAAATTTAGATACCCATGGCAGGCTTCCAATATTATGAAATCGAAATACTCCACTAAGCTATTCATATAGATTGGACTAAATCATCTGGATTCGGAATCTGAAAACAAAATGACTTGAGATACATGCCCTAATTCAGTTTAAGTTTTTGAAAATGTTAAACATTAAAAGTGTTGTTATTAAATCTATATTGATCCCTGAAAATCTATTGCTGACCTGTAGGGAGGTTAAACTTTTAAAATTCCCTTTGATTTCTAATCCACATTTTTCCTCAGTAGAACTTATATGATGTAGACCTTTTTGAATCCCAGCAGGTGGGCTAGTGCTCAAGTGTGTGCTTAGGTATTGCTTTGGCTACAGTCTTTTAAAAATGTTGGCTTTATGCCCATAAAATATCAGATATGCCTTAGGTATCTCATAGAATTATATATACTCAAGTGTTTTATTTGACATATTTAATTATTTTAATGTAGAATAAATATATGTTGTATTAATGACAAAATCACTATTGAAAATTCCTGTAATGTAGGTTAACAACTCTCAAGTTGTAAGGATAGATGCTCAAACTACTACTATCAAGCAACAGCACAATATGTGTGGAGATGGCACAAACTGAAGAGACAAAACATGCTCCTTAAATAATAATAGGCAAGTTCAGTTATCTGCATTATAAATTACTCAGAATATCTGAAATAGAGTTCCATTACGTGTTTAAGTGTATATAAAGAAGACAATATTTTCAACTTCAGCAGTAAAAGTGCTTAATCAGAAGAGATAATTCTTTAGACCTTTGAATTTTAATGAGCTGCAATGAAAGGCTGTTATTTGGAAGTTTCTTTTGGAATGTAAAGTTCAGATAAGAAATAATCCTGAAGCATTTTCTTTTTGTGACACTAAATATAACTAAAAGTATAAATACAATGTAATATTAATAATTTAAAAACAAACAAACAAACAAACAACAAATAGGCATAAAAGTATAAAACCGTAACAATATCAAGATGTTAGGATGTGGATGAAATGAGAAAGTCAAATTAAATTGTTCTGATACTTTACTGGAAAGAACATATTACAACTAGTGCATTCTCATAAACCTGTGAGTTCACGCACACAGAGCAATTTTTGCAGTGCAGGTACCTTTGTCTTTGGGGTAGGACTCTGGTGACAGGTGAATTTCCAATGGGTTGTGCCTATAGAAAGAATTTTAGGCAAACATGAACTTTCTTTGCCCACAGTTAGAGCGAGTAGGAAACTACTCATGTGCAGATGTTATAAGGCTGAACATCACTTAATTATCTCTGCTGACAGGAAGGTTATATTAATATGGAGTGTGTGCTTCTCTTGACTTTCATTCTGGTCTGTGCGTGGGTGGAGCAAGCTCATAATTGTTCATAATATATTTTGCAGATGCAAAACCTGAAATTAATGAAAATAGCATTTAGAAATACCATTAGAGTGCATGTGGCTTTGGATTCCTGATGTTATGATCAGATTAAATGGATTTTTGAGTAGTTGTATTATTTTAGACAGAGAGAAAATTTGATCACAATTCCTCCATATTTTTAAATCTCTCTTCTCGGTCCAAGAAGTGTATTTATAATGGAAATTTTAGTGGCATTTTTCAGGAGTAGAACATTTTATAAGTCTTAATTCTTGTAATACATATTCATCCGTATTTACAGAAAGGGTTATAGTCTTGGAAGGTAATGTGTTCTCAGAGAAGGGAGAACTTGGGAATCCAGTTGAGTAATTAGACGGTTTTATACTTAATGGACTGTACCACAATTTCATTTATTGCATTTATTTTCCATTGCCTAACAAGTGTGCCATTATTCACCCCCACTCTCCAGATCGCTTCTCTATCTTGAAATGAAACTGTAAGTCCCAAAGCGTAGAGAAAAGTAAGGAAAATCTCTTTTTTAGTATGTTTGCTCCTTTGGTAGATTTTTTTATTTCTATATGTGTTCTAAAGCTGTTCCCAGGAGCATTTTTCTCTCATATTAAGAGCCGTGATCTATTGTCCTCATCTCTTTGTTAGACATACATGCTTTTTCTTTTTTTGTCTTGATTTCTGAGTATTAATATTTTAAAGAGAGACTTTTGGAGGAGAGGAGGAAGGTCACAAACTATTCAAAAGTCGCATCATTCAAAAGCTTAGAAAAATACCAAATCAGTTTCAAGGCTACAGAGAACACAAACCATGCACTATAGTTTAAGCCTTTAAAATTATAAAGTAGGTAAATTGGATTTTTATGGAAATTTCACAGAAAGGCTCATATTTCCAAACACCAGTATAATGTCTGAATTGAGGTGAAATCCGCATGAGATTTGGGAGCTTTAAAATTCAGCACTTTCTTTTTATGCCATTGAGCAAAAAACTAATTTATTTTTTTTATTCATTTTGCATAAATAACAGAAAGAAATTTTACCCTCTGTTGACTGGCAATACCTTGCATTAGCCAAGATGAAGTCATTAGAGATACATCATAGCTTTGCTGCATTTCAGGGTCTGCTGATGTTTCTATTTACAAGACCTGGCTTTCAGACTTATGTAAAACCAGAAGTTAAAATTTATTTCCAAGCAAAATTGAAAACTTCTGTTATCATGGAAACAGGTGGGTTTTTTAATAGTAAAATAGAGAAAAGAAACCTTGAAGATATATGATGACCCCTTGCAGCATTTATTATAGGGGTCAGTAATCTAAACTCCAACACCTGCTAATGACTTGCTCTGTAAAGGTGGCTGGCCAAGTCTCATCACTACTTGGTGACTGCAACAGCTTCGTCTCTTTGAAGTTCATATTCGAGAAAGGATCCTTTTGCTGATTTTAACCACTTAGATTAGTTTAGTCAGGTAAAATGACCTAATAACAAAGCTGCTAAGTGTTGTGAAATGCAGGAGCAGGCTTCTGTTTTCAAGGGTAATTGAAGGTGTGGAAGTTAGATTGATCTTAAATGACATTTGCTTGAGTCATTTCAAATTGGACTGTAGCCAAATGCATCAAAGACAAGACCCTCCCACTGAATAAGTTTGTTGACATAAGTGACTTAGGATCTCAGTCACAATTTTTTGTCATGCAGAAGAAACTAGATCAAGATTAATGCCAAAACTGTGTTACATTCTAGCAAAGCGTCCTTGTCTTACATTTCACTTTCAGGTGTTTGAATAATACAAACATGAAATATAATTTGTCTTGTGATAAGTTATCAGACATCTTTTTCTTATGCATGTTTTGAAGCTTCAGATTTGTGCTTCAGATGAGGCAATTTAGTGATATACAATCTTTATTACTTCAGACTCTTAGGCAGTATTTGGAAGAGTCAGGAAAAAAACTGCGAAAACTCAACAGACAGAACTTTGTGGGTAGTCCAAATATACCAGTAAATGTTTCTTCTAACCAGAAGACTTAGTGCAATTGTTTGTTTTTTGGAAAGTTACTGAATAGCTGCTTTAACAAGCTTAAGTCAACACTGTAATTCAGGAACTTTTCTAGCATCTTAAACTCCCGGAGGAATGTCTCATTAACCTAGTGTCTGAAATTGATTTTCTAAAGTGTAAAAAGCATTTGAAATATTCACTTGGTGATTCAGGCTAGAATGCTGCAAAAAGGGAAGGTGTTTCACTAGGTCTGTAATGTGTTTCCAGAAGTCCAGCACTTGTATGGAAAGATCCCTTCCAACTCTTCCTTTCCTCTGGAGTAGCATGGCTTCTACACTATAGAGCGAGTAGAAAATTGGGAGAATTAGATCCTTAAGCTCTTTTCTGGCGCTTCTCTTGTGTTTCCATTTCTGGTTTTGTACAGGAAGAACACAGGGCTCGTGCTCCTGTAAGGAATTGAAAAGTCCTCTCAGAAAGTAGTAAGTAGAAGATTGATAGCTGCCTTTTTGGTAGAGGCTTAATATTTTAGAGGAAATGCAGGAGTTCAGACCTGAGTGCCTGGTAGAGACAGTGCTAGCAGCTTAACTGTGTTTCTATGTAATGCTCTTTTCATCTTAAGAAAATGCTGATCTGCAGTAATGGAAGTTCCAGGTGAAGGAAAGCCCTGCTATGCCTTTATCTGCAAGGTGGCTGCTTACAGTGAAGAGCTAAGGAGGAAGGGGGAGGTCTTCTGGGTCTTCCCTCTCTTTTATCTGACTGTAGCTAGCACAGTTTTCTACAAGAGATGGTTGTGACATGCTCAGACACTGCAGAAGATGAGACACAAGTATGATCCTGTGATGAGTAGAGCAGTCTCTGCTGTCCTTGCCTAAACAACAAGTTAAGGCACTCCTAGTAAGTTATGATCACTTTCAAAGGGTTTTATTTTTTATTTGTTTTGTTGTGTGCTGTTTTGGGGGGTAAGTTGGATTAGAAATTAAAACAGTACTTGTTTCTTATTGATATCAAGTACTATGTGTAAGCTATTGGAATTTCCTCCTGTCTTTTATACTCTCAAAGGAAAGGTCATGCTATTGCAACTGTGCCCATTAAAGGGAGAGAAAAAAGAAGTGCAGAGGTCCTTTCTTCTTCTTTTATCTAGGTTGTGCTCAAGGAACAGAGGGCCGTGAGCTGAAACAGTCCCTTCAGAATGAATCCTGTGCTTGTCTTCTTTCTTCTGTATGTCTTACATTCTCTACAGCAGTGTATTGTCTAATCTGACTGTTTATGTTAGGTAATATGGTTAACTGGTTTTTCTGTTGCTTCTAGCAAGTGTAGTTAAACAAAAAAGTAAAAAGCTAAGTCATTATGCACTTTATTTCTGCATATAATCCAAATTTATACCATTATTGATAATATTTACGTATTAAATACCCTGAACAAATCCTGTAAACTGGCAATGAATGTTGCCAGAAGTTTTCATTAATGGTACCTTGGAAAAAACAGAACAGAAATCCACAGCAAGAAATGAATCCTCTTTCCAGTAGTCACATAAGAAACTTTTACAAGCTGAAAGCTACAGAGATATTATTATTAATACACATGCTTTTAAGTAAGAATCTTATATTTTTATAATACAGATTATATCAGTAGTAAGTATTCTAAAGAAAGATACTATACTATATAGAATCTATACTATTGAAAAAGTCAATAGTATAGATTGCCAACTAAAGCAATAGCTTTGCATGGAGTATTGATGTATATACTGCTATTTTTTCTCACAAACACAGCAGACAGATTTAGGAGAAGTCAGACGTGTAATTGGCTTCCTCTCTGAAGAATACAAGTCAACCATATATTGCTATTACAGAAAACAATGAAAAAAAATCTAAAAAAAAACCAGCCAGAAGCTACATGTTCTGCCCTTGGGAAAGGTTTTCATCTTGGCTTTATTATGATTTACAATTTAAGCTCAGTTATTGGCAAGTTGGGCAGTGGAGAGGGAAGAACTGAGCAAGCAACCAACCAGACACCCTGAGAAGACTGACACTACCTCTTACTTTTTCATTTTTCATTCAAATAATTTTGAGTACTAAGATATAAAGATAACAATGCAGATGCAAATGGCCATTCAAAAAGTTGGGATTTCTGTTGTTCTTTGAATTACACCTGTTCTTACACATTTAAAAAAATTTATCTGCAGAATTGTTCCACATATCAGGGGAAAAAATAGTCTTTTGCACAGATTTGGACATAATGGATTTTTATTCGAATCAGAACATCAGGTTTATATAATTGTTGTTTTTAACTGCTGGTAAGCTTTGAATAATTATATTATTATTATTATGGCTTAAATCTAAGGGCCTTAGAAATTAGTTAACAGGTTTTCATGAGGTTTCTTTTTTCGGTTCAGGTGATGCAAACAACTTTCTACATTCACCAAACAGAAAGAATTACTCTCTCTATCTAGTAAGCCAAGAGCTTCTGAATATAATTTAAAAAATATTTGGTTGTAATATTTTCAAGTGAGAAATGGCAAAATGAATGCATCTTCCTCCGAGATCTCCTGGCTACACTTCAAGCATCCAAGCTAAACTGGCTAAAATTATTACCCAGAGATTGGCAATGCTTAAAAATATCAGCAGAAATTAAAATATATATAATAAACACCTCATGAGAGAGTAGGAGTGAATCACTTTGAAATACTAGACCAGTGGAATTTGAGTAATGAAAAGTACCTAGACTGATAAATGAGTTGCTGCACAAAACCATTTGAAACAGTTGTATGCAAAACATTCACAATTTAATTAGAAAATATGACCACCCCCTTGAATACTAATCCAACTGATTATTCCTTCTGGGAAATGAGCACTCTGGTTTTGTCATCATACTCAGGCTACCATCCTAGTTATATATGGTTGATTTCTTACTGTCCCTTTGTTAATTCTATATTATGATCAGGATGGAGAGAATGGGGGGGGCTTAGTGGTTTTGGTTTTTTGTGGGTTTGGGAGGGGGTGTTGTTTTTTTTTGTTCTGTTTATTTGTTTGGTTTTGGTTTTTGTTGTTGGATTTTTGTTTGGTTTTTTATTTTTGAGGTTTTGTTTGTTTGGGTTTTTTCTGAGAAAAATTCAGGATAGAGCTTGGAAAATAAAAGTGCACAAGCTAGAGATCTAATTCAGAGGTAGTCAAACATCTATGATCTATAATATGATATTGTGCCTGACAGAACTATGAACTTCTCTTTTTAGCTGAAGTGCCCTTTTCATCATTTTGAATGTCTGTTTGAGTGACAAAGGAATTTTCTGGGATTTGTCAAGAACCTGCTGAAGTTACAACTCTTTCTTGTCTTCTCTTTTTTTCCTCAACCTTCTTATATATCTGTATAGCCATAGTTAAAGTTGAGAAATACTTTTAGGAGGCAAGTTCTGTATTTTTACCTCCTCTCATTTACATCTGAAGCCACTCTGCTTAGTTTTACTTTCATATTCCATGTCTTTTACTCAACAGAGACTGAAAATGTAAGGGAGGAAGGTAGAGGAGTAGTTTGTATGAGAGAAAAATAGAATTTTTCAATCTGTACTGTTGTTCCAGAAAAGCTATTCCAGAATGATTGCTTTACAATCCACTTTTCCACTTGGAGTAGAATGTTTTATTCTATTACAAATTAATTCTCTCTGAAAGCAAAGGTTTCTGATGAAACCAAAGATGGAGACACATACATTGTAGGTTTAACTCTTAGAGCTGTGCTGAGGCATAGTATCTATTATGATTTTAAAAAAAATATTATTACTAGAATTTAATGTATAATTGCACTAATTTTTATTTTCCTAGACCTCACTTTTGTTCATGGTTGACTATTTCATTACACTGAACTGGGTCAACTTATCTTAAAATGGAAGGAACTTTAATTTTAGGTCAGTTTAGGATTTTGGTTGTGGAAACAAATTTGAGTCTTAGAACATATGAGAAACTAATGCCTGTATATAAACCAACTTTATCAGTGGAAGTGCACATGAAGTTATCCTATATGGAAGTTTAATGTCGGTTCCAAACTTTTCTAAAAATTCTCTTAATACTGCTTTTCTAAATAACTTTCTTCCTCTTTTTATCATTTATAGCTAATACTTGTGCTGTTAAACTGCTTCTTTCCTTCTGATACTTATGTGGAACATTATATAGACTGATACTAGTCTCCTTTCTGAAATCCAGTAGTTTTTTCCACTCAGCTTTCTAAGTGTTTTATAAAAGTCCTTCCCAGCTTGCTTTCAGTGCAAAAGCTAGGAATCAGTGAGCTAAAGTTTTTGGAAATATGGGAGCAGACTTTCACAATTGCTTTAAATTGGCCAGGCAACAGGGCTTCTGAGGTGCCCAGACCTTAAAATAAAGTTTAAACAAGCAGCACATGATTAAATAGAATAAACCCATTTTTTTATGGTATTACTTTCTTCAAAATTCTAATACCTTATGGCTTCTAATAATAGAAGGTCTGATTGTAGAAATCACTGTAAACTTTAACTGCAGACAGTGGGACTTAGTCATGTAGGCTTCACGGCACCTCATTAGCTGGAGTTACAACAGCTCTACTATTGCTGATTTTAAACTCTCTCAGACACTGTTCTGGACACAGTCTATAGGTACTCAGAAAAAAAATGTTAATTAAGAAGCCAGTGAAGTGAAAGAAAGCACTGTTGCTACAGAGGATTCCTCCTTGTTTCTCGGAATAGTTATTTTGATGCTTGCTGGCATTTATGATTCAAACAGTGTTTTAAGAAAGAGATAGGACAGAATGGAAATTGAGCTAAATTTTCATAAATATACATTAGAGGCAGAAATTTTACTGGTCTTTTGAAGGTGTATGACTTATTTTTATCCCCGATTGCAGTTCTGTGTTTTTTCCTGGTATTTTAAAACAATTTAGCTTTAATATGGATTGGATCAGCAGCCTTATTAGGAACGCGTGAGCTGACAGAATGAGGCTCTGAGATCTCTAAAGACCATAACAGAAAATGAAGTGTTTTAATATAAATGTGCAGGTGTATGTGTGTTTTGTTTATTTTGGGTGTTTTTTTTAACAGAAAAGGTTATCATTATGGTGAGGGTTTTGACAACAGGTTGTTGTCAAAACCCTCTCTTTGTCTTGTACTTAATTTACTGCCAACTTCAGGTTCCATACACAATGCAAAGAATGGAACAGTCTCTGCACTGTGACAGCCTTTTAACCTTAAGAATCCAGGTAATGTCTAAAGCAAGAGACTCAAATCAGTCACCAAGAGGGCTGCTCTCTGCAGTGGCTTGTGTGTCTGATGCTATTAACTCAGTGAAGAGAAAGGAGATGCTCAGCTGCTCAGCGTAAAAAATTTGATGCAACATTTGATTCTTGGAAAATACAAACAGTGCTGAGAGCAGACAGTTGAGTCTGCAGGCCTCGGAGACTTAGCTCCCCCTTGCCCTCCCAAGGGAGGGCCACGATTCCCTAAAGGAATGTCACAGAGGCAGTGGGACCTTATAGCCCACAGAGGAACAGAGCCATGTACCAGGGATTTTTGCATTGGAGGGCCAGCAACAGTTCCTTTTTTGCAGACAAAGTAAAAGAAACCATGGACTTGAAAGGACACGTGGATCACTGGGGCATCTTGGTTTTTTTTTCACATTACAGTGCTGCTGGCTAGACCTTCAAGAACAGCATTTCCTGACACTGATATTTGCGGTTGTGGGAGGGTGGTGTCAATTTAGACTGCTTAAAGGACTTGTTGGTAGGTAGTCTGGCACCGAAAAGTGTTTCAATCTCAACATGGCAAGCCTTAAGTCTTAAAATAAAAAAATAAATTCTTCAGATATGGGTTTAATCCTGGTTTGTTTACATAGTTTTTTTAAATAAGGAATGACAGATTTGGTACTCTGGCTCTTTGCCCTACTCTGACAGGTAGCGCTTACTCTGTCATTTTCAAAGGGTGAAGGGACTTGCCCTCAGCCTATAATTTGTAAAGCAATCCAGAAAAATAGTATTGCTGCTCCTCATTAGCAGTTTGGGTGTTTTGTCTTTGTTCACATGAGGCAGCAGAGATGCTTCACTGGCAGTGGTCTGTCCATGTGTTTCAAAGTACAATTTTATGTAAGTTCCTTGCACTGAGTGAGGCAACCTGTTTTGAGGGGGATTCAGGGACATATCCATTACTTGGAAAAAAGAAAGAGAAAATAATCTGTACCTGAAATGCTTTTGTTACCGATGTCTGATCAACTGACTAATGATCCTGAAAATTGGCTGTATTCTGTCTCTTGTTTCACCACTGAAAGCTGCAGTAGAGGAGAAATACTTCAAGAAGCTCTCACTTATTCCAGGTGGACAGATATATCTATTTCTGGATTCCTGCTTTTGATATACTTCACTTCTCATAGTACCTTTTGTTCATGAAACAGTAGAAGTTGGTGGGACTTTGTGTATGTATGTACCTGGTATAGCTCTATATATACTGACCTGGCCTTGTCTACTCTTCTATTTACGCTTGACTAACCCAGTCTTTGCTTGCTCACCCACAAGCACCTGTTGCAACAACAAGGAATGATTGCTTAGAAATTGCCCACAGAGTTCTGTGATCATTTTAAACCTGAATCCCTTCTTCTACCTGTTCACCAAAGTAGGATGGGGGAGGCACTTTAGGAGGATCTTTCTGGCAGGTGAACAGGGTGAGTTCATGGGCAGGTGTTGTTACTGTGATGGAGCAGTCAGATGGGATCCTTCCCATTTCATAATTGTCAATTAGCAGTATCACAGAAAGGTTGGGACTGTCTGTGGAGGCTTAATGAATTGCAGTCAGCAGGATGTGTATGTGTGTGTGAGGAATGATCAAGAACTTTTCACTGACCACCAGAAGTGTCCTTTCTCCTGAAAAAAAAGGACTTGTTACAGGCTTTTATCAAGTTGTGTTAACTGTCTAAGGCAAAGTACAAGAAATGAGTTTTCATACCTCTGTGTATTCTAGCAAATAAACTTACAGATCCTTAAGCATTTGAATTGCACCTGCTATTATTTAGATAAGGTTTAGGATTCTTAAGTAACTTCATAGTAGCCACACTGTTCTTTCCATATTTCTCCTCTGAATACCAACTATATGTTTGACATAGAATATGTAATGTATGTTGTAGGTAATATGGACTGCTAGTTCTCCAGTATGCATTGCAGAACATGGAGCATAATCGATTCCTACCTTGAATTGGAGCTATTAATTACATAAAATAATAAAGCCATAATAACACCTTCAGTGCCTATATATTTTTCATGGAAAAAAAATAGAAAGATATAAAGATACGGTTATTGCCTTGACATTTTGGTAATGAGATTTTATGCTGCGCTGGAGTTCAGGAAACACATAGCAAGGGAAACTAATAGAAAATGGGAAGGAAAAGAGCAGAGGTTGGAAGGTACAAGAGGGAGCTTTGAGGTGCCACAAAATTGTGCTCGTCTCCTCTGTTGAGCTTTCCTTGCTTGCCTGTCTATTTTTAACATCAGCTCTGAGGTGGAGGGAGAGCATCACTGCAGTGATTAAAGGCATCTAGCAGTTAGTAAACATCACCATAAATTAGAAATCATATGTGTCACTGTGTGCTGTCTGACAATATTATTGCTTATTAACAAAACTGTAGGAATTATTACATGTGAGTAGAGGATATAGAGGGAAGCTGGTCCTCCTCCTTTTTAGTTGGTCAGTGTCACAGATGTCCCATATCTTGATTTCTTGTCAGTTGTTGCTTCCTTTCCTGTTTTCTGTGTTTTCATATTTGATTTTGTTTAGACTAGATGAGAGGGCAAGGAACTTGGATATTTGAGGATGTGCTGACCATCCTCTAATGTTTTCCAATTGCTTTGTTAGTGGAAGTTTAGATGTTTTTGTGCACGTAAACGCAAGCGCACATATGCTTGCATGTGGTTTTGGAACTATCTAAGTATGTGTGTCAAACTTTTTTATTTCTCATTTTGAAGGTAGTTTTACTTAAGATGCCCTTTGAAAGCTTATATGTGTTAAAGATGTTATGGAACTTTCATTTTGGATATATATAATTTGACATGACAGTGCAGCATTCTGGTTGGAGGAAATAAGAGAGGGGCTTAACAACAAAATAGGCCTGTGATTATAAAACAGCAAGTAGGCCAAGGCAAAAGTCATTCTATGTAATTAATAGAGTTTTGTTTCAGGCTGTGGGCCAAGGGGATTGTCCGCCTTTGCTGTCTTCTCTTTTTGATTTGAATTGTCAGAAAGGTTAAAAACTCCACTTCTTTTATGCAGATTTACCAATTGCCATGAGAATTCAGTGGAACTATAGAGTATGTATAGGACTCTGCATACAACTCATTTAGAATTCTGTGTGGAACTCATTTTGGCTCATGGCCCTAGACAGAGTCCTGAATAGAAGGATATATGGATGCATTTTTTTATGAATAGCGAACACTACAGATTTTGAAGGGAATGAGTTTGTGAAATGAATAATAATGAAACATTTTATTAGGGGAACTGTTAATTGTCTGTGTATTGGAATCACTAGTGTTGTGTGAAAGTAGCAACTGAGAAAGAAATAAACAAAAAACCTTCTCTATTATCCAAAGAGGTAAAGGTTTCATCACCAGAACTATGTACAGTGGGTTAGTCTTGGTTACATTTATGTCTGTAACTCATTTTGTATTTGAAATGTAAAATTTTCTCAGTAAGTTATTCATAGCTGATTTTAGACCTGGTTGTAAAATTTCATGCTTTGTCCAAATTAAAAGAAAAAACTGTCTTAATAATGGGAGTGAAATGAGGCTAGCACTATGGTTGATGTGCTAATATGCTGAAAAAAAATTAATTTGTCGCTATGATAAATTGTTAATTTGAAAGCAAGACAGATTATAGCAGTTCCATAATTAACTGTAAATGCTTCACCCCAAGGACTTTGTTTAGCACAGTAACTGATTGAATAGGAAGGATGGAATAACTTCAAGTAAATCAGGTCTTAAACAGCTTGTGCACAAACCTCTGTTCTCCTTGTGTCTTCCAAGCATTGCCATGGTACATCATTAATTAATGTCCTCAGAAGGAGAAGGTGTAATCTTGATTTATTTTGTAAGATTTAAACTGGTGCATTGATACTGTTCTGGGCTCTGATGTGCAACTTCCCACAATCCATCAGCCGGAGAGTTTGGTTAGTGAATTTGAATTGCGCATCCAGCTTCAAATCTTGTTGAGAAATGGTTCACAGGGAATATCATATTCAGTCTAGGGTCTTAACTTCAGACTAATAGTGGTCACTGTAAGAAAGCTGCTCTGTTTTTATCAGAGCATTTATAGGTCATCAGATTTAAATACAATAATAAGTTTTCATGATTTTTGAGGAGGTGGGGAGGGGTGATGTTGTACCATCATGTCTCAGTGCATTGGACTACAGAACTTTGGTGTCTTCTACATGAAAGTGGATAAACTGGGAAATGAGACAGGGTCACATGGGGATATTATGCCTAGGACCACTTTTTATTTATTTTAATATTTATTTTATTTATTTATTTTAAATAGGCTAGTAGAGTCTCACTTTTCTTTGTCTGTATTTGTTACATGCCTTACCTACCTTAGTTACAGGGACACTTTAAGAAATCAATTCATTGTAGTACTCTCTGTCCTTAGTCATTTGCATTGATACTCATCTATGAAGAAAAGACAAAATAACACAAGGAAGGTGAGTTTCTCAGCATGGTAAAATATGACAGTTACAAAAACAAGGTTAGACAAGAGCCCTTCACACTGAAATTCTGTTTCTTTTAAGATTACTTGGAAAAGTCTTTTTAAATATCTCTATGTTATTATGTTATTATTTTAGAGACAATGCGTCTTCGTTCCCAGGAGCAAGTTGTGCTTCTGCCGTAATAAATCACTAATACCATCCCATTATTCTGGAAATGAGGGGAGAGCACTGGCAAATAACAGCAATTGGCTGAAAACAGCTTCCACTGCATGAAGCAGGGTCAGAGGTCTCTAGGCTGTAGATAGTGGTTTGTTTCTACTTTAGGACTGACGAAGCAAAAAGAGTTTTAGGGGAAGCATTTTCTTGCACGTACTTTCTAAAACATAAAATAAATAAAAGATTTTTAAAAAGATCTTACCTCATTTTAACTACATATGTTAAAGTCTAGGTGTCAAAGATCAGTAGGTATAAATTGACAGAGGGCTGCTGACTTAGCTCTTTTTTGGGGAGAACAGAACTTCAGATAGGAAAACATTAGCTTTTTGGACCTATTTTACAGCACAGTATTGTGGCAAAGCACTGTGATAATGATTAAATGAACATTACACAGCAGTTTTCCAGGTTATTTAAGGACAAAAGCTAAATCAATTTATATTGACTTCATTATCTCACTAACCAACACAGATCCTTTACTTGTAAGTTTTGGATGCTCTCATAAATAATACACATAATATAAGCTCCTTTACTAGGTTTTTCTGTGCTGTCATAGAAACAATATAATTTTTTTTAGTGTTAATAAAAGCTTCTTAAAATCATCTTTATAAGGGATGTAATTTGGGACCAAATTTAATATGGTCATGTATCCTTTCTCTATTGTATTTATATCATCATTTTGAGCAAAGAGGAAGACAGAGGGTTGAAAAAGAAGGTGCAGACTTAAAAGATTTGTGTTCCCTTCCTGAGATTGAAACATAATGCAAAATAAGACAAGTAGGTTTAAAGTGCAAATAATTCTTCTCTCTCTGAGGTTTTTTGTTGTCTGAGTCTCAGTACTCTGCAATTCAATATCCATGGAATGTTCTTCATTTCCTACCCTTTGGGAGGGTGTCTTTTTTGCTTCATTTTACAGCTCACATTTTTAAAAGCGGGTATTTATTTTTGATGTATTATTTCTTATCTGTAGTCAGTAGCACTTGCTATAGATACTGAATAATGAAATTTCAATAGCATTTATAGAGAACGGCGATCTGTACCTTTAATCCAGAGGCAGCATGATGACTCTGTGGTCATTTTCATTCTTGTCCTTTTTCTTACACCTTTCTTTAGGTTTCCTCCATGCTTATACAGTAGACATAGTAAAAGTACAGCTAGTTAACATACTTGAGATTATAAAGGAAGCTTTTCAGATTAAAATAAAGAAAACCAGACTGCAATTGCATCAATGTTGGTCACTTTATTATCTGATTTAGTACTTTTGGAGGCGCATTCTAGCACCAATGCTTACTTTAATATAAACAGGCCTCAGACAGCGTTCAATCAGCATTAATAAGGTCTGAATGATGTTTAAGTGCTCATCTGTACACATCAGCTCAGCTGCAACAGTGATATTACCTTTGCTATTGTGAATATGGCTGAGAATGCTGCTACTTTGCCCAAGTAGTTATAGGCAATATCTTGTTTCTAGCTTTTCAAAGTAGAAGACTGGTTACAGAAAATCCAGTCCTTTGTTTGTTTTTGGGTTTTGTTTTGGTTTTTTGGTTTTTTTTACTTCACCATGATTATCATTTATTTTTAGTAATGGGGTTTTCATTAGGATCAGAATGTGGTTTTCATTAGTTTTCAATAGGATCAGAATCCCATTGAGGATGAAATGTATTAAAAATGAATTAAAAAAATTCCCTGTTACATTATATTCCATGTAACTGTTGTAGCACATTTCATAATTGTTCCTTTCAAAATTAGCGGCTCCTGGAAAGGATGGTAGTGCAAAAGAGCATCCACAGGTAACATGCAGGAGGTTTGGTGCATGTTCACCATACCTCCATGTCTGCAAAGCACTGCCCTCTCTCAAGCACAACAGATGGGAACTTGCTGCGCAAGAAATATGAACTCATTCATGTGACAGCATGGTGTGACACCTTCCTGTGTTTTCCACATCTCCCTAGGACCAGAGCATTAAAAAAATGTGATCACAGTATTTTTACTTGTAGATACCTCAGCTTACAGATATGATGTTACCTAGCATTATGTTTTCAGTATCTCCACCTACCTGAATATGTATGCACTTGCAAAAAACAAGAAGCATACATCCACAGGCTGAACCAAGCCTCAGAGACCTCTAAAGGTTCATGTGCTTTTTTTCAGCTGGTGATGCCAAATACATTTGTACTTGAAATGCTCTTTGAGCAAGTGAAACACAGCTGTGGGTGGCTGTGGGGAGCCCTGGCACGTGTATTAGGGAATACTACAAAAGGAACGTAACTAATAGCCTATTGCTTCCAAGAAGAGATTTTGTGCTTAGAACATCAAATATTCCAAGATGGCAACACTTATTTTAATTTCATTGGGTGAAGGAGTATGAATTTTTTTTTCTTTTCAATGTATCCCTTCTCACACTGAACCAAAGCAGTAGTTTTTGTCATGATACCTCTAATCCTTGCTAATCTCACATCAGACTTGATTTTGGAGTTGGGGGGATATGGTACTGCATATTTAATTCCAAGATTTTGTTGCATTTGTTCTCAAAGTAAAGGCAAAATTATAGTTGTTTCTTTAAAATGTCAAAGTATAATCATAAGAACAGTGATAACTTCTTGCTAGAGAAGGTACCTCGTTCGTTTCAGTTATTGCTCACTCACGTGTCAGGATGCCATTGTTAGACATCATACAAGTGCAGAACCATAGTGATAAAAATATCTTTTATTGCTATAAATATAAAAAAGATAATCTATTAGCTATTGAAACGTACATCCAGGAAGATTCACATTTTGATAGAAATATGGTACTGTTCTGCTTTTATCTTCTTTTACCCAGGGGAGAGTGAAATAGATGCACAATAAGCAATTTTGATGGCCTCTCTTCCATTTTAGAGACATGTTATCATGTGCAGAGGGTCATGGATCAAAGTTAGAATCTTTTTCAGTAGAATAAATTTTCTATGGTGTTTAGAAAATTTTCACTGTTGCAGGATCCTGGAAAATGCCTGGTTTGGGAAATAATTTTAGGAGTTGGATTATAACTCATGTAAAGGACATTTTCATAGGTACAGAGATACATCTGTGGTCTCTCAGAAAAGCTGACAGTGTATACAAACAGACATGGTGGATGAAACAAATAAGAATAAATTTGTGCTGCATGCATTTATGTATACATGAACTGTGGGCTGTAGGACAAGGAAAATAAGATCATTCTGTTTAGTTTTCAGATAGCTGTAGTTTCTAGTCTATGCTGCAAGCATCAGACATTGCAGTAATGAAGGTTTTTAATAGATTTCCAGGATGTCAGTGCGGAAAATGATCTGAACATGAATTTCTCATGATTCCTTAGAGCTTTTGTCTCTCTCACTGAGGTTTAATCCCTATCTTTCTATCATTAACATTAACACAAAACTATAGAAGTCCCTTCCTTTCAATTCTCTGAATTTCTGGTAGATTGTCAATGAAATTTTACTTTAGATTTTTTTTATTTTTGTTATTTTTTTTTAAATAATTCTCTTGATTCCTCTAGACAAAATGCTTAGTATGCACATAAGAAGTGCCATAAAAAGATGTGATAGAAAGGCACTGCTTATCCAAGCGGCAAGAAGTGGGATCAAATGCATCACAACATCCCTGTCTACTCCTACTGTTACAGCCAGAGAGATGGCCTCTTACTCAGTAGGGGGACAGCAACCAGGAAGGCTGAAAAAAACATAGGAGGGCAATACCCAGAAAAAGCAGTAAAATATCCAGCAAAGGCTCTGCTGGTGCAGTACATCTCTGTCTCTGGAATCTTTTTTTCTCATCCTAATGGTGCTTTAGTGGTGGAGATCAAACATGGCCTTGGCAGGTCAAAAAGGTGTGGTGACTCCAGGCAGAGATCTGGGGCTGACAAGGACAAAAGTGTCCATTGCCACGGTAGGCAGTGCCATATATGAAGCGCATAGAGGGGGTGCAGTGTGTCCCTAAAAGTAGCTATAGTAGTGCATTCAGTTGCAGTTATTTAGCAGTGTCTAAAC
This sequence comes from Manacus candei, assembly GCF_025592945.1. Classification (NCBI taxonomy): domain Eukaryota; kingdom Metazoa; phylum Chordata; class Aves; order Passeriformes; family Pipridae; genus Manacus; species Manacus candei. The sequence continues at coordinate 36,366,853 of NW_026138076.1, read as the reverse complement.
AGTTATGTTTGATTGCATGGCAGTGTGCAGCGATCACGTTCCCTTATTGCTCACAGGTGTGAAGTTCCTGGCTGGGGCACATGGGAAGGGTTTTTCCCCATCCCATTCCATCCCTGACTTAGCTTTGGAAATGTCTCAGAAAGTCTCCTGACATTTGGCACAGCTCTACTGGGCTGTGCCAACCTGTCTCAGGTAAATTGGGATTTAATTGGACTTCAGATGGGCCATAATTATATTCTCGCATTCAGAATTTTGCTTGGGTCTTCATGACAGTTATGTATTTCTTCTACTTCCTGAATAATAGTTAATAAATGACCTTCCTATTTTGTGATTTTTATTTTTATGCCTTTCTTCCTTTTTAATTTATTTTCATTCTTCTAACCAGATAAACTTTGTACTCTGTATATGTGGAGGCCCACAGAGGACTTCTGATGTACTTGCTTCCAGCTGAAAATACAGCCTTATAGCCAACTTGGTTTTCCTATCAATCAGTCTGAAGAGAATAGTGCTCTATCTTGTTGATCATTCTTGTGTAAAGTTCATGTATCACTTCAAGGATTGTCTGGATATTGGTTCTGTCAGTTTGCTTCTATCACCGTCAAAAAGCAAAGACCATGTGCCCATAATATTAATAGTCAGAACAGAAGAGATCTATCACTGTTCTGGTTCAGGTTAGTCAAAAGAGTGATTGAAAGAATGGTACAAAAATTCAGTGCTTAAAGGTAAAAAGATGTTTGACAGTACCTGTGGGAAAAAGAAATGTATTTCTAGAAAAATTATGATGTTCTGTAATGTGTCATAATTTACATCAAGGTACATGTGCCAGTAATCTCTTATACATATGACTTATTTTCCTCACATGAGTAAGTTTATCAACTGACTTTAGAGGAACTGTTACCACAAGTATGAGTCAAGTTACTGATGTTTATTGAACTAAACTAGAATAAAGGCAATTAAAAATTATGGGTTTGGCTTATTTTCCATTAAAAAAAAAGTAATCTGGGTTTAGATAGAATGGTCTTCAATACTTCTTTTTACAAAAGTTAAAAAGGTCTTCATTTTTCTACATAGCTCATTTTACTAAGGCTATCGTTGCTTTTACAAAATTAAAATGCAAAACTAATTGTATTTTTAACAAAGTGCATTCTATTTTTCCTTTTCTGGAATGCCCAAATCCTCTTAAACTTCTTCCATTCTTTTCACTTTCCTCCATGAAAGCTTTCCAATTTATTTTTAAAAGATGATAGCAAGGATCTAATTTAAGCCTCTTTGTTCAATAAGCCAAAAGAAATGGGCAACTGTTCTATAATGAAAATTTGAGAAACAATTCTTAGCAACTTAATCCCTATAAATTATTAAAGGACTGTACAGAAGGCCCAAGTTACACTGTGTATGTTAAATGCTGATAATTTTGTGTTTTGCTGGTTTTTTTTATGATTGCAACATCTGTCTCTTCTGTAATATTTCTACACTTTGTTTTTAATAACTTGAACCAGAGGTGTTTTAGAATAGCAATACTTGATGGCTAGAAAGTTTTATCTTTTTCTGTGAATCAACACATATTGACCTGCTGTGCTATTCTTTCACTGATAAAGGTCTTTTCAGTCTGTTAGAATCCACCCCATATTAAAACTGAGCTGATGTTCCAGTTGTGTTTCAGGTGTGCTTGAGCCTGTAATTCTGGCATATTTGTATCCCCCCTGGGAGATAGATGCTGCATGGGCTCTTTAGACAATTGCTATATGGAACCAGTTTTTAAACCAACATCAATAAATGCTGAAAAAAAGTCCATATTTTCTTTCTTTATAGAGCTGAAATATAATTTAACCTGTATCAGTTTCTACTGGGTTGTTGCACTTCTATTAGCTTAACCATTAGCAGCTAGAGGAACATGGTAAGAAAGTACTTTGTATTCCCTTGAACATTCCTTTTTTAATAACCTTCAATGACATATATGAAGAATTTCAGATCAAAGGTCGGCAGACAGATTTCTGACCAGCAGTTTGTGGTGGAAAAGATTAATCTGAACTGTGTTGCATGGTTGATTTTAGGACAGACATTGTTTATCAAAAATATGATAATAATATTAAAAGTCTTTATTGCTTAGGTTCATGAGGTTGGCTAAGTGAACTACTTTCCAAAGTAATAGCAGAATTTCCAAAAATTTAGAGATATTTTATTAGGAAAATTAAGAACTGTTATGAAAAAAAGGCTGCTGTTTTGATCCATGCCCTGACAAAGATTCAGTGAGTCCTTGTGCAGATCTTCCAGGCCTGCAATGCCTTTGGACCTTTAGTAAGAGTGATCCATTTTGTTCATCTGTTTTGAAGCACAGAAGCCAAAACGTCCGATGGGCTTCGCATTTGATATTGCAGTTTGGTGATCAGAATGTTTTCAATATGCTTAGAGTAGATTTTGTCTTGGTACCCATGCTTTTGAGAGGATTTTTTTCATAGGGAGCTTCAAACCTGCAGCCAGTTAGAACTCTATTAAACTGCTCTTGATTCTTGAACTCCTATTACCAGGAAAAATGCTTTCAGCCTGCATACTTGGAGAGGAGCTGAATGCTAAGTTTATGTGCAAGTCAGAAATGGGGGCTATCTCACTTGAACCTCTGCTGCTGGTGTTCTTGACAGATATGTGAAATGACAGGAGAAGCACCACCATAAAGCTGAAGAGGAAAAAGAGCGGATGGCTTTAGTGATATTTTCTCACTTGAACAGTGACCTTCGTTAATAATGCCCTGTGATAGGAAAATGAAATACTTTCTGTTTCAGTAATGTCAATCTAATGCTTGGCAACAAACACTTCTAAGGAAGACAGTGAAGAAGAAAAAAGAGCAGCACTGTTATATTCTGCAGTGTATGATGTTTAACATTTTCACTGATATGCAATCAGACTAAATCTTCAGTTTACTAACAGATGCAAAGGGACTTGGAACCATTTTTCTATATCACTAATAAAATAAACAACATGCTGCCAGGATAATCAGGGCTGGATTTTCAAGGCACTCAACTTATATTTAAAAACCTGAGTGGAATGGGCAAGTTTTCAAAAGCACTCAGCATCCTGCTGTTGATAAAAATCTGACTAACTTATGTATACTGAGCAATTCAGAGGGTCTGCCCCTAACATGTTCCCTTGATATTCTTGGAAAAAGAGAGGGAAAAGGTGAACTAAGGCTTGCGTTTTCAGTTTGGATATATAAATTCAATCTATATGTTTAATAGTTCTTAAAATTCTTTCAAACCTTTAAAAACAACAGCACCCACAACCAGTATCAGAAAACAACTGACAAAAGTGGGCCAAACTGACTATTTTAAGTTTAATCAGTATTTTTAGTTTTATTAATTTGTATTGCTGCTGCCTGGGGTGGACATGAAGCTTTTTTATGGCAAATGGCTGCTATTAAGAAAACCAGTGTTTTGTCTTTGGGTTTTCTGTTTGTTTACTTTTAAGCAGTAGCAGTCTGAAAATACTTGCTCACATTACCAAATAGCCTTCTTAATCAGTCACCCTGTTCTATTACTGTTCTCCACTTCCTTCAAGTTTTTTCTCAAACCCCATATTTTTCATCCTCCTTCTGACAGTGATTTCCATTCTAATTAACTATTCCAATTTAAACTGGTGTAAAGAAAGACTAACTGCACTACAATCTGTAGAATTACTAAGGTATAAAACCAAGTATGGATGAGAAGGGAAAGGTTATTCAAACTACAACTGTCATTTGATTCCTTTAAAAGTTTTATTTGAATCGATTGTCCTTTTGCTGAGTGCAGTCAACCCATAGTAATGCACACTGGGAAGGAATCTGGTGCCTCACAAGTGCATTTTTCTTCAATCTTAGCTGTTCACTGCCTTACTAAAGTGGTAACTTTGGTTAATCATGATTCTCAATTAGATATATTATGTGTATGTTTCCATATTGGCCACAAGCTTAAAAAGGAAGTATATATGAATTTGCATATTTCCATATGAGCTACCAAAAGAGCATACACTGAAATTATGACAGATACCATTTTATCATCTGTACTTTTTTCCTGCAGCCTCCAAAGCTCTCTTCTCTAGCAGCCTAATTACCTGAAGCATACATTAAGAATGATCCGTTGTCAAACTGGCATTCCTTTTAGTTAAAGCCTAGAGTTAATGACTATTTGAGCTTCTCATGTCACATTAATGGGTTGAAAGCTTTCTTCATGTCCATAAGGCTTGGAATAAACCAACTGCTACCTATAAAGTCTGTAACAGGTTAAAAGTAGGAATTGAACCTTTTATTCTGCTTGGAAAAATAATTTACATGTGCAGATAGAGTAAATGTAAATCTCTGAAAAAGCTTTGTTAGTCTCCAGCTTTCACTGTTGTGTAGAGATTTGGCCTTGGTAAAGTTGGTTACAAAGAGTGAAATCAGCAAGGCAATTATTTTCCCTCTGTTGGAGGACTTGTCAACAGCTTTCAATCTAGAGTGAGTTCACTCAAAGGGTAGCTCCTGAATGTGTTTGAGTGTGGGAGATGGTGAGGTGTTTAAAACAAACACCATAGTTGGGAGAAATCTCTGACTTCAGCTCTTAAACTGTAAAGATGAGGAAATTTTGATACTTTAGCATAGATTTAGGCTTCCTGTGTTTGGTTCTTCACCTTCGAAGGTGGTGACAACCAGTTTGATTCAAAGCCCCTGTCCAACCCCAATACTCAAGTTTTCTGCTTAGGTTTCAGATTTCCAAATGGAATTCAGCTTAGACAAAAAGAAAGAAACAAAAAAACCCCAAACCTAAACAAAAAAAATTTTTACAGATAAAGAGCAAGAGATCTTCAGGCATCAATTTAGTACTATCACTATGAACAAAAACTAGTTCTTGACAATATAGGCAGGTACAGGCAACCACTCAACAGTAATGAATCTGAATTTCTGCATATACATGATGGTTTGAATCACTTTGTTACTTTGAAATAAACAGTTTCTAGGTGGAAGGTCCGTTATTGTTCATTTAGAATACTATTATTCTGCTTTCTTGTATTCCTGTGCAGGTAGCATAAAGTGTTCTTGGTTCTGAGTTAAAGCCAAACCACAGATCTGTGGTGCTTTTGTTGATTGTGGGTTTTGTTGATTTTTTTGTTTTCTTTTTTCCCAGAGAAGATATTACAAACACTTTTCACAAGGATAATCGAACTATAAATCAAAACATAAATTTGGAAATAGGAAAACTGACCTTAAGAATAAAATAATCCTTAAAATGAAAGACACTTAAATTATTTACAGTTATTGTTTTAAACCTAAAGTGTACAGGCTGACCTCAGAGGAGGATGCATGGGTTTAAATTCCTATAAAATAAACACATTATTAACTTTTCTCAGTGATAAAGGAAATGAATAATTTAAAATGGCTAGTTCTAACAGACGGAATGTAGTTTTGTTTTGTGTTCTCAATCTAGCTTATGGTCAATATCACTGAAGTATTAATGCTATGTTTATTTACTTTTATTGAACATTTAACTGTTGACTTCTTTTCTTTAGCATGGGGTGATTTTTCTACTTGAACTGCCTCCATCTCTTAAAATCATCAGCCAAGGAAAATAATGTTTTCTGTGAAGCTTGATTTGTTTCATATGTAGTTAGGATGGCAAGCCAAGTCAGTATAAAACTAATTAATTAGTAATAATAAATCTAAAAAAGTGGAAAACTGATAAAGTGCTTCAACTATTTATTTCTTTTTAAAAGAAAGAGATGAACAAATGAAGCTGAGTGCCATATCACTCATCCTTAGGAGGAGACTAGAAGACGATTTTTCCCCCTCAAAATGCTGTTGAAGCTTGCTTTCTAATGTCTTGTAAATAGATGACCAGTGACCCAGAGATTTCTCTGTCAGGTTTCACCGAATGCATTTTTTTTTTTCTTTACTTAGAAGGAACATCAGGGAAAGGAATCCCAGAAGGAGATTATTCTCCAGAAGAATAAAAATAAGTATTGCCATGTGTGTTTTGGTTTTTTTCTCTCTCAAGAGTGGACATAGGTAGCAATTAAAATTAGATTCCAAAAAATATTGCCTACAGTGAAGAGAGATTTTTATGAGCTTTAGTTTCTGGTGTCCAACAATGAGCTTTATAAATCAGCAACTGATTTCCCTACTGAGAAGCTCAAAGGCTAAGAGCGGAGACACAGAAAGATCTTGCTGTGGGACCAGCAGGAATAAATGGTACAGATAGCCTGAAAAAGTGGTGGTAGTTTAATGAACTAAGCGCTAGAAGAAAAAAAAAGTAAAAACAAACAAACAAGCAAACTTGAAGGACCTTCATGGACAGGTCCTGTAGTGTTTAACAAAGTACAACACACTAAATAGTACAACTCCATGCTTTTACCTTTCTGAAGTTCAGATCAGTTAAGGTAGTCTTTAGTTTATCACTTAACTTTCTTAGTACTACCTGTACATTAGCTGTTAAATAATCTTCAACTTTAGCTTTGATATTTTGCTTACCAGTGCTTGAGGAATCATCTATACTACAGAAGATTGCTCTAGGTGCTCAAATTAGTCAAATCCCATCTCTTGAGTTAAAGGAAATATGAAGAAATGGCCTCTGACTTCTTCTGTTTCATTAGTTGTTGGGTTTTGGGTTGAGTTGTCTTTTTTTGGGAGGGGAGGGGAGCAGCTTTCTCACGTGTGTCCTGGAAGACTGGTTTTTATCATATCTTAGTGATCAGCAAATTACTGTGTCCCTCAGAGAAAAACTTAGGTTAAGGGATATGTTCATCTGCAAAACAGCAGTGGTAACTTCAAGAGGTTGGTCTACAAAAAGACATGGGCAACAAATATCTAGAGGTATTGGATGAAAGCATTTTATCAGTCTTCCAGTGGAAAGAGTGCAATTCAACTTCCAAGACTACATAAATAGGACATATTGTAGACAGATCATGTTTGGAAAATGTTAACAGGGAGTTGGTGTCCCAGCTCAACTCTTGGGAAAGCTAACTTTCTAAATCACTTTCTAAATTGTTTTAATATCAGCCATTTCTAGAACTACAGATTATACAATGCCATCTGATTTTAAAGATTAAAAGCAAATGGAAAATGTGGTTTGCTCTGTGGTGGTGGTCCAGCAGAAGGAGATTCACAGTCAGTACTGCAGCTCCTGGTGGAGCAGAAAATTAACAGAAAGGCCAACTCTAGTTGGAGAAACTTTTCTTCAATATTTTGACAAATGAGTTATGTCATCTGGGTGGCTTGTTGCAGAACAGTCCCAGCTGTAGCAAAGATAAAACTGTAACCCAGGACTTCTCCTCTGTGTATCAAACAGGTGATACTTGAGATGGCTTGATCTTGTGAGGATCTTCTCATACATGCAACATTACCCCTCATTAGGTAATTTCAAGGCTTGTCTGACTAGTTTCATATGTGCAGTGGTGAATTTTGAAAATGCAGAATAGTTTTCCTGTGTTTCCTTTATAAAGGTTATGATGTGTATCTTGCAGTTTTGGCCCACACCTGTGGGCCCATATCTATAAGAAAGAAGTGATGTAGAGAACTTTTGATGTCATTTTTCCATTAAATTACATGTGCTTTGTGCTAAGAAACTGTTTTTCTTTCTTGCTAACTATTGCAGATGGGAAAAGCTTGCATGCTGGCACTACTGCTTTATTTGCTTCAGATTGTCTTGCATTTAGGTGATTTGAAGGTTTGAGTGTGAACAATAGAAAGAACTGTGATAAATTGTCAGGGTCTTCCAAAGAAGTTCTGGAGTTACTGCCAATGACAGATGATTTGTCCTTGCTCATCACTTGTTATCTTGACAGCATTTTTCTTCTCTCTGCAAAATCTCCCTCGGTGTGTAGCTGAAATCTTTAGAAAAAGAAAATTAGTTCCCACTTCATCCATGTTCTTGCTCATCAGTTCAATAGCATCTGTGTTTGACTAAGTGTAACACCTTCCCCATGAAGCATAAGTTTGATTTATTTTAATAGGGTGTTGGGAGAACTGCTGGAGTTTGACATGAACACATTTCTAAAGTTACAAAGATGTTAAGAATGATCTTTTATATCTATTGCTGTGGATTTCTGTGACTGTGTATGAATGGCTCTGCGTACTTGACAGGCTGTAGCCTTTGCTGCAGGATTTATGCAACTAATGACACAATGTTTTAAAATACTCCAGTGTGAACTCTCAGTCTGAGCAGTGGTTGAGTGAGTAAAGAGTGATTTTCTTTTTCAGTTTTTCCACAATTTCATAAGGTATATTTTAGAACTGTCCTGCTAACTTGCTGCTTTGATTCTTAGTAATGTGATATGTCATTATAAATAATTGAATACTAATATTCTATAGATTAAAAATGCATTAAAATTAAAGATTAAATTTCTTTTAAAGATTAAAAAAATACTGCATTCAGAAAAAGACTTCTCTGAAGGTGTTGGTTAATAGGCTATCCTCTACTTGTTCTCTGACATTGATTTAGTTGTCTGAGACAGGAATGTGTCACTTGCTATGGGCATTAGACAGAAATGCAGCTCTCCAGTTCATCCTGGAGTTCTGCTTATGTATGTTCCTGCACAATGGAGGTTCTCAATGGCACAGAAGAAATGGCATCTCAAAAGCACAAAATGATTTTTTTGGGGAGATTTTTTCAAATATTTCCCCTTTCAGTAAATAAAAGCAGTCTGAACTGTGCAATGGTTGGTATAGAATTAATAAATTTCTGCTTCCTTTGGCTATTGGCAATCTGATGCATTGCAATTAAGAAAGTAATGTATATTTAGAAGCACAAAAGCAGCCATCTCAGCTTAGACCAAAGTGTCCTACATCCAAAGATGACTTGAATGCCTAAAGGAGCAGTAAAAGCAGGGTAGGTCTATATGTTACTGTCTCCTAATGCTCTCCCAGCTAGTGGCTATGCTTAGCTTTAGAAAGCTTTCTGCACTGACCTACCAGAGCTGCATTCTTGTATGATTTCACCTACAGGAAGTGTGAAATGAGAATTTGTCAAATATGTGCATGTTTTTCTTTGTTTTGGAAAGTGTCAACTCTTCGTTTAATATCTGCATAGAATTTTGTGGTTCAGCCCTCATTATGAATACATGCTCTAGTTTTTCTCAGTTTTAGCTTAACAGGTGAGCTGCATAAATAACAGGTTCACCTGCCTTCTGTCCTGTATGGAAATTTCCAATCTGTTCCTTACCTTTCAGGACAGAACAGTGCCGCTTCCTGTCACAGAGTCAGCAGAACCAGCAGATGAATCTGAAACTTGCATTGAAGCCCCTACTTCCTACATGCCCCTATTAAGTTGTTTTATTGCTTCTAATTTACAGGATTTCAGATTTTTTTTCATTACTGCCCTTATACTTTTGCAGGCATTATTCTCTGTACATGCATTTCTCCCTGGCACAGAACACAAGTTCATGCCAGCTCAGTCGATATGCATGCAGATATGAATTTCAACCAGAAAAAAGATCATCACTCAGATAAAAAAAATATATGTTCTATCATTCTGAACATTAGTCGTAGAAACCTTCTTCCCAACTGCATTATATACTCTGTTGAAGCTGTGCTATATGCACTTTTAGGCTATGATCAATTTTAAGCAGACCCAGACATGCTCTTTTTTTGTTTTTCACTTTAACCTAATTTGTTATCACCCCTTCCAAGTGAAAATGCAATGCCTTTTTAGAGTAAACAGAATGGCAAACAGTAGATAGACAGGGTCATTCTGGAACACTGTGTCATGACTGTAAAGGCCTGTTGTGTGCAAGGAATGACTGCTTTACTGATGAATAATTGGATCTAGGTTGTGTTGCTGCTGGCTTAGATAGTTTTGAGTGTTTTTTATCTGATTTAATATAGTCTTGTAAACTAGCGCTTAATAGCTGCTGACCAAGACAATCTTCTGACTGTGAGATTATGCATATGATTACTCAGTGTTTGAAGAAAACTTTAGGATTGAGCTACTTTTTCCTTCAAGCATCAAAACTAAAGGTTTGCATTTATTTATTTTCTGTAAAACAGTGGATGTGCCAGTGCAATCTTCTACACTGAAAAACATAAGAAACACAATAACTGGAAAATATTGGAAGGTTATTAATGGTAATAACATTATATTGCCCTGTAATTCTTATAAACATAGTCAAAATGGGCACTGCCAACTTTAAAGGCAACTAAATTAACAGTAAAGACCATCCTGGCAGAGGAGATGCTGAGAGAGAAGGGACTAAGGTGCAGCATCTTATTGCTGCTGAAATGAACAGCTCTTTTGTGAGTGGTATCCCTATGACTAGGATTTCATCAGCTAAGACTGAATGACCCAAGGATGGAAAGATGGCCTTGAAATCCCAGTCAAATGTTGAGTCCTGGTTCAGATGTAAATGTATATTTCATCAAATAAAAACAAAAAAAAAAGTAGAAAAAATAAATGTAGCAACTTTCTCAGGGTATCATCAGTCATCTTTTTAAACATCTATCAATACTAGAACAAGCTTTGGGTGGATGGGCTAAGGAAAACACCAAAAAGCAGCTTCTGACAGACTGAAAGGGGAAGTAAATTTTTAAATCAGGGGCTATTGTAGCCCATCTAAACTTTGAATATATTTGAGTGTCTCTGAGTGCATTACAAGTTCATCTCAATTTGACATAACCTTTTTGAAAATATTTTTAATATTGAGTAGATTCATGAATGCATAAACTTTAATGGATAAAACATGATCTTTCTGCTGAGGAGTTTCAACTGTAACTAAAAAATGGGTGCATTTCATCTTGTTATTTGAAAATTGTGATTAAATATGTCACAGGTAGCCTGAGATGTTTGAAATAATGAGAGTGACTTGTGAGAACAGTCAGCCTCTTTCAGAGACTGAATTAAGCTGTACCTAAGAAACCCAGTGACAATTAGAACCATATTCTGTTGAAAAGGCCTTGTAATTGAAATCTGAGAGCCTGGGCAAGGCAGATACTCCAAACCAAATATTTATAAGGAAACTAAATGAACCGAAACCAAAGTTTTAATGAAAGATACAGCGCATTAAAGTCTGATCAGTTGAAACTTCAGGCACAAAGAAGTGATCTAGCCCACTTTTAGCATGTTATTAAAAATTGAACAGAAAATGTGAATTTTCATTTTGTGGATTCCTTTATTCTGAAGTTTCAATTGACTGCCATTTTGGAGCAGAGGAAGCTTAGGAGCCCTTTGTGGAACAAAATTATCATTGTAATTTCCTTAGTACCACTGGTAGACTTGACTCAAGGGTGTCACTCAGGCAGGCTGCCTTGGAGTCACAGGACCTTGTGAGACCTCATCTTGAGCAGAGTAGTTACAGCAGGGCAGACGTTCCCAGCAGGATATCCTGGAGCCAAAAGTTAGAAGGGACAAAGTTGCTAGGAACCTGACAAGAAACCAGAAAATATGTCAACCCTGCTGCCTTTTTTCTTTTTTTTTTTTTTTTTTTTTTATGCTCACTTTTAGCAGAACTGTATGTAGATTGACTAGCAGAATGGTTTCTGCTTCAGTAAGGCTTTGTTTTGTTCTGGTTTATGGAAAAATTAAATGGTGCAGCTTATGTTGTAATTGGGATAAACTTTCTATGTTTTGGAACTTTATGTAAGGAGCAAATGTTCCCTTGAGAACTCTGTTACTGTTCTGTCCACTTTCAACCTTTTTTGATTTCTGGGTGTATTTGTCTTCCAACTACTTTGATATGAGAGATCTGATTAGAACAGCCATACTCCAGTTCAAGCATCCTGGCTCAGTCTGTTGTGATGCCTCCCATCACAGTTACTCACTTTCTGTCCTGTTCTTTTATATGTGCTGTGTGAACGCCTACTGTGGAGAATGCGAGAAAATGTCAAAGCAACACAACAAAATATAATGTTGTTGTTGAATAGCGAGTCTAAATTCCACATAAAGTGAGGAGCCTGATTCCTACTGCTAATAATATTGAAATTTTCCAGAAGCACATTAGCAACTATGAGTTTCATTCCCCATAATTTCTTATTAGTGCTGAGAGTTTCAAATAAGAAATCAGTTCATACACTGCTTGCTTGTCCCACTCCCCCCAGTTTCTCCAGATCAGAATTTCCAGTCTTGCTTATCATTCTGCTAAACAAGCAGTGACCCCAATTCTAACAGCTTTTGAATTAATAATGAAGGTTATCAGCATGGGGTCTTTTGCTGCTCTTAAGATTTGTGGCCAGCTAAATTGTTCTCCTTTGGACATTGCACGGTATAAATCACCATCATTCCTGGCAAGTGCTCTGTGTTGGTCGTCATTAAAAGCCAAACATGACTGCTGTGCAATAGTCCAAGTAATAACAGCCCAGCACTAGGACATTATAAGTCCCAAGCCTTGTTTCTGTTTTGTCTTTTTTTTTCTACTGGGATTCAATACAATTTTAAGTGTCCAGTAGTTTTGAATTGTGAATCAAGATGAGCATAGTGACTATACAAATAAAATGGGATTAATTTGGTTTTAAAACTATTTCCATATTAGTGCTAATTCGTTTTCATTTAGAAAAAGAATTTAAAGGTGTCCAGCCTTTTCCATTGTTTATGGCCTCCCTTCTGTCAGTGATTTCTTTCCTAGCTATTGAAAGGAGAAGAAATGTATTTTTACCCTCTTCACTTCCACTGCAAAGTCGATTCAAACATGACTTGCCACAACATTTTGGTGGATTCAAGGAGGAAACAGACTGAGTGAAAGATGAGTTAGGAAGCACATGTTCCGTTCAGCATAAAGGCAGATCCTGGAATAATTTTCAGCAAAGGCAAGGAAAAGGTGCATGAGAAGAGGGTGAAACACCTTCTGTGTGTGAACCCTGGGCTTATCATTGTAATTTCCTTAGTATCACTGGTAGAGTTGACTCAAGGGTGTCACTCAGGCAGGCTGCCTTGGAGTCACAGGACCTTGTGAGACCTCATCTTGAGCAGAGTAGTTACAGCAGGGCAGACGTTCCCAGCAGGACATCCTGGAGCCAAAAGTTTGTAATCCCTGTGACAGCCCTTTTTCTCAGGAGAACCGTTTCCTTCCTGCTCTTTGCACTTATATGAACCCCAGCATTTGTGGTGTGGATTTTGTTGGTTTGGGTTTGTTTTGGGTTTTTTTGATTCATGGGCTTCCAGGGTAGGTACACACTGGAAGGGCCTTAAATACAGAAATCCAACAAGGGTTACTTGATATTCATTTTCTGCCTTCCTCTCTGTTGCTTCCTCTCAACACACAGTACTAAGGCAAAAATGTTTTTGTTTTGCTTTTCAGTCAGCTGAAACATATTCTTTTCTGTGATACCGGCAATGAACTGTATTTTCCAAGTTTAATTGGCAAGTCAAACAATAACACAAATGCTTCTGCAGAATTGTGCTAAAGGTTCTCTGTCCTCAGTTCAATAGCAAAAGTCCTAGAGAGCATGTGCTTTGTTTTTTGTCTTTTGCAGAGAGCATCCTTTTAATTTTTTTCTGGCTTTCACAACAAGCTGACTGATAGCTGGTTTGTTCTCTATTTCAGGTCGTGGAGACTAATTTGGTTGCTTTTGACTGTCACTGGATCATTATAAATGAGGTAACTGTCAAGCAAACATTGTTGTGAACCATGAATCCTGTTTTCAGGCTTACTGACAATATTCATGCTGTTCTCACTTTGCCAACAGGAAGCAGTAGCTATGACAAAATTCAAGTACGCTAAGGGAGTAGATGTTGCTTAATAAAAGTAGAATGACAAGTTCTTGGACTTTCCTCTTTTGTCTTCCCTGTTTTGAATGGAAGTCCTTGAATGAATAAATGGAAAATAAAATGAAAATCCCCCTTTGCTTCTGAGTATCTTGAGATTTGATATTTGAGCTGACTGTTTTTATAGGATCTTTTAAAGGTCTTTTTTTTCATATGTAGTCTTTTTAGAGGACTCCTTTAATTTTGTTTATATTTTAATGATTTTTTCTTAATAATCAAAATAATAATAATAATAAAATCCCATATTTCACTGTCCTTTAAGAATTGCCCAAGAATTCCATCATGGTTGATATCCAGACCACTTGATGTTAGTGAGAGGCTTTTTGGTAGACTTCTGGATTAGGTCATATGTGAATGTTTATAAAGGGAAAAAAGAAATTTAAATTGAAAACCTGTTTTTAAACTATGAGATAAGTTCTTCCATGAAAACTTGTCAGCTAAAATATGACAACCCAATATGTGAAGTAGTTTTGCATATAAAACATTGAACAATACAGTTCTTAGATTTTGCATATAAAACATTGAACAATACAGTTCTTAGATTTGACAGTATTCAGGTTTTTCTTTTGTTTATTGAAATACAATTTAGGTCCAGAATAGCTGGATTTCCTGAATAAATAACTCTCCCCTAACAGGTAGATCATGCAACTCCTGAATATTCTCAGGAAAAAAGATTGGTTGGAGATATTGCATGTAAATTCCAGGTCTACTGCCTGGATTTACCGTACACTTCTGTTTTCATACTTAGTTACTAAATTTTCATCAATATACTGTGCTAAACCAGTGGATTTTTGACCAGTTTTCCCTGGAGAAAAATATGTCTCTGAAAATGCTGTGAAGACAAACCAGGTCCAGCATAAATTATTAATTTGGGCCCTGCATTGCTCCTCACCAGTATTGTGTGTGTTTTCCAGCACTGAGTGGGGCTTTGCTGGTTGAGAACCCAGCTTTGATCTACAGGCAGTCATGTGAACAACATACATGTTTTCTTTTCCACGTCAGATTAAACTAGAATTCACTTGTAGTGAGTGGAATTTTGAAATAGAGTGTTCATTTATACTCTTTAGACTTAACACATAGTATTTTAGAGATCATTAACTGAATATAAAGCCATCCTCTGTATCAGTAGATTGGACAGCAATCGTAGGCAAAGCTCAGATTTTGGCTTGCTGTTCACATTAAAAAACAACTACTATTGGTTTTTCATTTTAAATGTTATTTACTTTACAGAAGTTCAGAAGAAGGTGCTTGCTTTTAGCTGTTTCAGCTCATTCACCCTCAAAAAGGAAAATAAAACCGAGGATCCGTTCCTAGCATACATACTTTCTTTTCACTTTTTATTCAGAAACTAATGTCTCTGTGGGAAAAAATCTGCTTTCTAAGCATTGTTATTTGCACATTGCAGCAGATTAAATGGCAGAGCAATCAAAGTGGTTACCACTCAACTGCCTTCTCCACTCCAAACTCTTTCTCCGGGCTGCAGTCCCAACAGCTAAGAGAGATGAATAATATATGCAGAGAAATGTACATCATCTCTTCTTAGTTTTATAGTCTTGTATGTGAAATAGGCAAAAGCCATGATTAAGTTAATTCTGAGAAACTGTGCTGTAAACCATAGCCATTGAAATCTCTGTATCTCATTCAGTTGTTCATGTTTTTGGTTTTAGAGAAAATGAATATGTTTAGAGCTAGCTCAGCTTAATCTGCTTCTGGACCTAAATACGTATTCCCACTTAAGTAACTTTCAAACTTTATTTAAAAATGCTAATAATCTCAATATTTTGCAGACACAGAAATCAGATTAGCAATAAATAAGATAGGTAGGTAATAATATAGAAGGACTTCTGTTTTGCCCAATTTTTCCTTACCACTATGTTCAAATTGCAACAGAAATGTACATATTTCCTGAATGATGACTGTTGTGTAACATTACTTGCTTATTGCAACATTTTGCCAGTTCAGTAACAACATTGCAATGCCTCCATTTGACAGTGCAAGATTTGGAAATATATGATTTGTGGGGCCTTTACTCTGTGGAATGTGAAACAGCCATCTTTATATCCAAGTCCATTTGAGGTGGTTGTCCATTTCCTGTTGATGACCACAATACTTCCATATGACTGTGAAATGATCTTGGAGCTTTGTCTATTTTGTTGCTTATATGAATCTTTTGTGGCAACTTAGACATGTGTTCGAGTGCCTGTATTGGCTAAATCAGACTGTCAACTAAGTAACTGTAGCACTGCATCTCTGGCCTCCTAATTTGAAATTCTAAAATGATTTATTACAGTGAAAATGCATTGTTTTGCAAAATTCTACATATGAATGAAATAATTCCTTGCATTGAGATACCAAAATAAGCTGGAATTGTTTTTCCTTTTCCATCACTGTGCCAAGGGAATACAACGTACTTACCAACTATAGTAATACAAAAGAAAATACCACCTTCAGTTTTGTGATCAGGAATCTGCTTAGGCTTTGTGAGGTAACATCTGTTATTTTAATTGCTCACTCTTAATGCTATAATGCCTGTAAAGAGTTCCTTAAATTTTATTGTCCCATTAGTTGCTACTTTATGTGATACAGCAAATTTTCTTGAAGACTGTGTATCATAATGGAAATGTATATGTGGGAGGAGGGGGTTTGTTCCCATAAAACATAACACATCATATTAGCCCTCAGCAAATAATGCAAATCTCTTCTGGTCATTGTAGTCAGCTGAGAAGACAATCTCCAAATAAATGTTCCTATTTCTTCAAGGCCTTAAAGCAGATGTTGCAATTCTTTATTTAAAATTTGCAGGAATCAGATTTGAAT
Organism: Manacus candei; assembly: GCF_025592945.1. NCBI lineage: Eukaryota > Metazoa > Chordata > Aves > Passeriformes > Pipridae > Manacus > Manacus candei. Next base: position 36,350,348 of record NW_026138076.1, on the reverse strand, counting down.
GTAGTCATGATCAAATATGCCTTAACAAAATGTGAGAATGGATTTCTCACGCTCTCCCTCCCTCTGTCTGTCTGTCTTTGCTTGCTTCATTTCCTCTGCACAATAGTAAATATAGCTTCCAAAATCCCAGGATAGAAAAATTATATTTCTTCTTAAATCACAAGTGTGATTTTATTTAGTGGAACTGAAGGAGGGGCATTTGTATGATTATCACCTCTTTCCTTTGCCCTTTTTAAATGAAAGAAATGTCCTCTTTTTCATTTTCTGTCATGTCTCTTTCAAACACTTTCTTGTGTTAAAACTTTCAAGGTTATTAATCTCAATTTTAATAGTCTCAAGATTATTACCTTACCACACCCAAGATTGCCACCAGTTCACTGTTACCATTGTTATCTCAAGGTCAGCCCCAAACACTTTCCAATGCCTACAGTTACCATGCAGGAGGTGAAACTATTAATGCTTCTTTACAAAGGATTTGTTGGGTTTCATCTACAATAATGTGCAGAACTATAACCAGCTCTATTAAAAAGAGAATGGAATGAGGGCACAGAAAAGCTGATTTGTGTGAGAAGAGACTGGAAAGGTTGGCTTGATAAGGCTATGAAAACAAAGACTGAAAGAGGATGTACTCTCTGTTTATAAACACATACAAAGTGTGAATAAATGCATCATTCTCAAAGTCTAGAGGACAAGGTTGACACAAGAACAAATTACTTCAATTTATCCATGGGCAAACTGAGGTCAAAAGTTGATAAAAGGTTTCTAATTACCAGGCATCAGCGTCTGGAAAAACTCTTCTTTGAGGAAAGAATGAAAAAAACCTCCAAACTCTTTTAAAAAGACCAGTTTATAGAAAAAGATCTAACTGGTTTGCCAGTCAAAGCACATGAGAGGACTGGGAGACCTACAAGGTTGTATTCAAAGGCTTTCTGATGAACACATTTTTCCTAGGAGAGGATTGGTCCTTGGCCCACGTATTCAACATTGTTCCATTGCGTTTCACCCTATTGCCCTCCAGCATGGAGAAGAGCATAGAGCATAACTATGTTTTAAGCTTGAGTAGTTAGTTCAGGTCCTAAAATCATGGCTCAGTTCCAGGAGCTCACATAGTTCTACCTTTTCATATGGATAATGATTAATAGTAACACTAGAGCTTCATCTGAACCCTTTTGCAATGGGTCGGTGAGTCCAGTGACAACCTCTTTGGAACAGGTGGGCAACCAAGATGCCAGCTCTTGGCATAGTGAGAGCTAATGGACAGACAGATTGAACCCTGCTTTCTCCAAACTCTTGGATTATTTTTTTTTTCTCTGCGAAACCTAAAAATTGATTTCATTGTCCTATCAGGTTTTATTCACCCTCCTTCCCAGAGCCAAGAAACCTAAGGGAAAGATAATGAAGCAAGTGATCATGCAGTTCAAGATCTTCCTTTACTTGTCTTGGAGCTTCATCTAGTTATGCCTTTCCCTCAACTACTCCTCTTTGGAAGGTGCTGAGAAGTTCAGGAAGGGCACAGCACAAATGTGCTATGGCATGGGCAGTGGCAGCCCTGAGGCCCCAAGGGGGTGTGCAGTGGCCACCCTTTCCTGCTCTGCCCTCTGCTCACTGCTGCTGGCTTTTGGAGGAGGAAGAAACACTCTCCTCTCTGAGTGTCATGAATTTATGTGATGAAGCCCTGGCATGCACTGAAAAATAGGGCAAGTCCACTATATTATAAATACTGGAATCATCCTCTTGGCCCAAAATTGTTTCCATAATAAATGGTATTGCTGCCTTACTTTGGTGCTTATTACGGGAGCATGTAAATAAATTATTTCCCTTCATGTCTCTCACTACAGGTACAATTGCCCTATGGTGAACAGTAAGTCTCTGCCTGGGTTGCTTATCTTAAAATAATGGGACAAATCTGAATGGCAATATATATTACGTGTCCTGTCATGTTTCCCACTGGAGTCCCTGCCTTATATATCAAGATGATCCTCTTCAGTTCCCTTTCCCTAATTCATCTCCAAAGAGTTATTAATTTAAAACAGCATTTATTTTCTTATTTATTTTCCTACTCTGATGAAACGTACATCTAATTTTATCCTTGTTGCATTTGTGATAGGACAGTGTCCATTTTGTTCCAAGTTCAGACCAATAAAAGAAAGCCTTGGAACTATATTTTGAACTTCTGATGTAAAGAAAAAAAGCAACCCCACATAACCTAGCCTAAATTTATACAGGTGCCAACTCAGTTCAACTTGGCCAACTTTCTAATTTTTTTTGACATTTGATGCTTGTGTAACAAATCATCTGCCATCCTTATATCATTACACTGTATCCTCCTTTGAAGTGCAAATGAAAATTGTTTCCTCTCATACAATAGTTGCTTTATATAGTTTTCTTAAGTCAGATCCAAAATACAAGAATGAGAGATGATATTGGAGAGTCATTATATAAAAGGCTTGTCACTCAGTCAATGCCAAGTATTAAAAAAATTACAAAGAAATACATAGCAAATGACTAATGGTGAATTAGGGTTTGCATGGCATTGCTTTTTTGTTAACCTAAAATCTGAATATATGATATAATCAGTGGAATTCACAGCATTTAAAATAATAGCTGTCATTAATCTGTAGATGTATATACCTCCTTGGCAACCCTACAAAAATATCTCTGATGTTTGAATTCTGTTGTTATTTCCCAGGTGATGTATAAAAATATGAGGTAGTAGCCTAAAGGTTAAAATGAGAACACTGTTTAAAATGCACCAAAACATGCTTACTACAGAAAACATAAATATACTTTTAAGGCAGAAAAGATAAATGTTTGAGGAATTGAAAGTCAAAATCTCTTTTGAAGTAATATTTGGAAATATAATGTGGCCATGCAGGTATCTGTTTTTACATTATTAGAACGAGTCTAATAATCTTGGGTTTACAGTTTAGGCATGGTATATAATGAAACTAGAAAAACTTCTTTTTAAATCCTCTGAGAAAGGATGTAATTTAAAATCAAGGTAAGAAGTTACTTGAGCTCTCCTTTATGATTGTATTGAAAGTATTTTAAAAAAACATGATATGTATTTTGCTAAAACAGCATTTTTTTTTTTTTTTTACTTTGAAGCTAGTGAAATGATACAGGCTAAATGAAAAGATGGCATCTTAAGCTGACATAAACCATTATCTGTGGTACATTAAGAATTAATTGACCAGCAATGCAAGATATTACACTGGACACTGCTGATGCTATGTGTTATTTCTCTTTACAGAAAAATCTATATTTCATAAAGAACACTAGTAACAGATGAATTCAGAAACTGTGATAATCTGTGAAGGCGAATAAAATACTTTTATGGTAGTCAAGAGAGTAGAAGTTAAAATTTACATCTCAAATGTTTTTCTTCCAAAATTTAAAGGAAACAAACAAATACCAATATGTCCAAAGAAGTTGCTTCAAAATAACAGAAGGATATTATACTGAAACTGCAAAAAAAATCCAAAATAACTGGGATAGTTGTCTTAATGTAGACAGCTCTTGTTGTCTCTCTTGTCACAGAGTGCTGCCTTTTCAAAAAGCTTGGCTTCCTTTTCAATAGAAAGATTCCATAATTTGAGATCAAGTCTACCTCCTGGTGTCTCCTAAATTCTTTAATATGATTACAGATCAGAAAGCTAAAGACAGAAAAAGATGATGGCATTTCATTACACAAAGCAGGTATAACAAAACAGATGTGCTGTATCCTTTGAAAAATGAAAAGCTATAAATACACAAATGAGAATCAAAAATAACTGTGGCTTTATGAAAGGGAATGTTAAATTCAGGCTGCTAATAGGAGCTCCTTGAGCACCTCTCTTCCTGGGGGCATATCCACAATTTTAAATGTCTAGAAAGTTTGGGGCATCAGCCTCTGTCATTAAGATAGATTATGAATAAACAGTTCAGCATGATGAAAAATAGATTTTGGTTAAAAATACTGAACAAATTTTAGATTATTCCTACTATTTTACAGAAAAATACAGACGCAGAATTAATTTGAAAGCAACCAGCTGACTCTATTTGAGTCTTTAGGAAAAAAAAAGTTTAACTAAAGTTAAATTTCACATAAAGTTCTTATGTGAAATTTGGAGTAAGTTGTTGCTGCCTGTGAGCCTGTGCTCTTCTTATTCCACATTCCCTGAGGGGCTCATCATTCAATGGCGTAAAAAAATGTGTTCCCAAGCTGCAGGAATTTATGCTATGTAAAGAACTGTTTTTCTGATTTCCCTAACCTGTCTTAGAGTTAATATTTTAAGCTTAATATTTCACATATTGATGTATTTACTTAGTTATTTTTTCTTTAAAGTATGTGTCTGTGGAGCTGAGTATTCTGTTGTAAGCCTTAATAGGTTCCCTATGGAATAAAAATTTGTTTTCAAATTAGGTCTTGCTATAAACAAGCACCTAGAATGATCTTGTGCATTTTCTTTGCCCTTTTGGTAAATGGGCTAACTTGCATGTTTGCTAATTTACACATTGTTTGTAGGTTCTTGATATTCTGTTTCTAGGAAATGAACACTTAAGACCTGAAAAATTCTCTCTACCTTCACAGCTCCTAAGTAATGCTACACTTAGAAATACACCATGGTATGACTTCCTACTGATTTATACATTATCTGTCAAGGATGCTGTGAAACACTTCTTAAATTAAAGATCAGAAAAGGGTAAAAGGAGAGGCAGAGAAAATCCCAAATGAAACAACTAGGCTCAATTACATCTGCAAGTATTTAGTGAGGTTTGGGCACAGTACACTTTAAAGTTGTGCAGTTAGGGGTGGTATGTCACTTGTTTTAATGAGCATGCACTCATTGTTTTCAAGGCTGTGGCAGAGCTTGACAGTAGCTGTGTATCAATCACAGGCCTCTTGCTCCACTCAGTTTATTTTTTTGTTTCTGATCTGGTGGTCATTGAATTTTAACTCTCATCCATATTCTCTCCCTTGCCTTATCTTTCAGGAAATAAATGACGTGGATGTGCAGGAGCTGGTGAGAAGGTCAATCGGAAGATTAACAATTATTCGACAGACATTTCCAGTTCCCCAAAACATAAGTCAGCGCTGTTTCCGTGGCAACCACAGAATATCTTCATCACTGTGTGATCCGAAGGACCCTTTCTCCCAAAGCATGGAGGTAGTTCATATACTAGTCTATCCCCACCTGGGAACTGTCTTTCTAGATAAGTTCTAAGTTTTTCCCCAGGGGCTTAGTGTAACTTAATGTTATTTTTCATGTCCTCTCTGACATGTAGCTTAATGGCTTACGGCATGACAAGGAAATACTTGGGTTAGGGTGGGTGAATGTGGCCAATGGAGAACAACTCGCCTGCTCCACAGTAATAGAGATAAACATCCAAAAAAGCCACCTGATTTCCAGGTAGTGGGGTATTCATTTTGTTGCCCTGCTAAATTTTAATTTTTGTCATCTCACCAAGAAGAATTTCCTCCCTGTAGTCAATGCCTCCTGAGAGGCTGTGCTTCTCTAAGCCCCAAATATGTTGTCAATAGGAAAGTCTTCCTGGGGATCACCCACATCATCTATTTCAAGTGTCTTAGTGTATACATCTAAATCTAAGTTCCTAAGAGGCCTTATTTTCAGAGTTGTTAATCACAAATTACAATTAATTGTACCACAATTGTACGAATTAATTACCACATGAATTCAGCAACAGGATCATGGTCACTGTCCTCCTGATTTCACACAGTGTTTCCAAGAAAAATTCCCCTGTCTCTCATTAGGCTTCATCATGACAAAGCTATGACAAATCAGGAGTGTGAAATTGGCTTAACATGTTGATTTTACTTTTGGTTTGGTTTTTTTCCTGTGTTCATTTTTGTAGCTGTGGAAAGATTGTTTTTAGCGGTGGAGGAAGAGTGAGAGAAAACAATGGGAGAAAAATAGGGAGGTTTTGAAGAGTCTTTGCTTAGAATGAAAATATGTAAGTGTAAAAGGAGAAGTGTGGATAGTCTTGCCCTGTTCCAGATTAGCTGTAAGAGCCTTTGTCTGTTACAAATTGTGGACAACATGACCAGTAAACAATAACTGATGATATGAAAAACTTTGGCTGTAGCACACTGCACGGTCCTCCTAGTAGAGTTCTTAAACAGGGCTGTGTAAGGTCCATAGATGCACTGGATATCTCTAGAGACTTTTTAGGAAGTGCAAAAATCCTTTAAGGCTGTGCCATGCTGTTATGGCAGCATGGTCCTAAGGGGAACTTGGGTAGTCTACAGACAATGTGTTAAAGCTGAGGGTGTGATTACATGAAGGCACTAGAGATTGCAAAGAGCAGTTTTCATGAACAGTTACTAACTACATCAAGGCAGAAAACAAAAATCATGTACTGATGGGAAGCTTCATATGTTAATTTATCTTTCTCTTCATTTTCATTTTCACTTTAACAGTTGACTGACTCAAGGAAAGATAAGTTCAAGAAATCAAAATTTTTTCTCTACAAATTGGCAAATTCCATTTAATGTGTTAGATAGGATCCCATGCCTTAACCTGTGCTTCATCATCAACATATAACTTGGAGAGCTATAATATTTCTATTGAAAGCTTTTGTAATGTTTTGTGTCAAAGGAATGATGGAAGCTTTACTGGCTTAACTGTTCACGAAAAACAGTTAACTTGCTTTTTTCATCCTTTCCCTGAGATGGCTGTGCTTCATTACTAGCTGAGTGAGACAACATTAGAAACTGAAAGGAAGGAAAACTCTGACACAGTTTCCCCTGTGTCTTCATATGATGCACAGACCTTTGAGTAGCTGTGGGGTTTGTTTGCTGCTTCTTTGTTCTACTCAACAATATTATAAATTAGTTTCTAATCCAATGGGGAGTTGGAACAGTTTAAAATTGAAATTACTAATGCTTTTTTTTTTTTATGACATTGAAGTGTGACTAATCAGAAACATTCTCTGGAAATTATAAGGGTGGATTTTTTGATTTATTTTTTTTCTGAATTACTCCCCCTAAAGTCTGTGTGAATAATTAATTTTTTTCAGCATCTTTATTAAAACACTGAAAAAATATTTTGGTGAAGATGCCTCATTGTGTCTCTGGAATTTTTCTAGTTGAAACTACTTATATAAATTTTATATCATTTTGGAGGTGGGAAGTTAAAAACTGGATTCACAGAAGTATTTAGTACCGTAACCTTTTTGTCTAAAAACATGTGCCATATCATAGGTATGCATAAAATGACCACTGTTAATCCAGATTAATCACTCATCCCTAATCTGATTGCTTAATAGCTTTCTTCTATGCTCTGGAACAAAAAAAATCACTTCTGAATTTTGAATTACATCAACAGAAGGTTATGCAGTTAAATACTACTTGGTAATGCAAGTGTCCCCCCCTCTCATCTAAGAGACTTGGAATAAATAAAGGATCAGTAAGGGATATGAGGCAATGCGTTAAATGCCCCAGTAAATTTATGTGGGAAATTAATAAAGGTGTAAAGTGACTTTAAGTTACAACCCTGCTCTGTTCATCAGGACAGTTACTAATGAAGCATAGTTCTGGTAGTGACAGGGAAGGGTGATTTTGAGAAACAGGAATTAATTGTAGTGTCTTTATCATTGCATTATCAGTGATTGATTGCTGTAAATGTTAAGTTGAACTATTAGTGAAGGAATAACAATGCTTAATAATTGCTGAACTCTGTCCTCCTGAGCCCTGTTAATACTTGACAAAGGCCCAGCTATATTACTCTTAGATTAGTGAGTGCATCCTTCCTCATAAACTGCGACAATTGTCTTCTATTCCCATGACAGTAGGTTACAGAAGCTACCTTGAAAGCAATGTCAATTTGTTGGGAAATGATGACTTGGCATCTGAAGCCCTTCATGTACCAATTTAGTCTCCTTAGTGACCTTATTGCCTCTCTCTCCTTTTGGCAATCCTCTGAAAGGGATGTTTTTATCCCTTTGGCAAAGGCTTATGTAAAAAAAAACCTTGCCTCACCGCACAGTGATAATTCCTTCCCATTCCAGCAAATGTCCCTCTAGTACTGACTTCATTGGAGAAATATAGTTTTAGCTGAAATGCTTTGAATTCTCTGTAGGTTTACAATACACAGGCAAATCATCCAAGTTGTTTTAAAAGTGCTTGATTAATCTGAACCCAGATCCTCAATCCATGTTTTTAATCCTGTCATGCACGGTGACACCTGGCCTATGCATCTGCAGGTGTGAAGTAAATTTGTTCCTGGGTGAATACTGAAATGGAAATGTTCATAGTCACTGGAGTCACTGGAGAAGCCCGAGTAAGAATAAAGAAGTGTCTTCCAGAAAGATGAAGTGAAGGATCATTATCATTTAAAGAAAAAGGGCAATAAGGATCAGAGGTTCTGTGTATCTGTGGTACTAACAATGTAGAGTTGTAAAGGTAATAGAGGATTCTGAGAGTTTATCAGAAGGGAAAGTGGCAGACAATTAGGTATCCTTTGACAAAATATGGAAGGCAAAAAGTCTGAAATAATTCTGGCCAGGTAAGGAGAAAAACTTCTTTCCTGGATGCTCGGCAGGGAAGGAATCTGTCACATAACCCTCCTAGGAACAGTATAGAGCAGGTTGTGGATGACACAAGCAAAGCCAGCATAAAGATAGAATTTAGAAAAGAAAATAAAAACATCAAAGTAGGTTATATGGAAAAGAGTAATTAGGCAGGAAGAGAGGTGGGGTTTTTTCCCTTAGGTTTTTTTTTCCTCCTGTTTTTTAAGGTGATGTGTGGCTTTACCAATCATTGTCTCACATGTTCAGCATTATTGTGCTTGTTTGCCATATAGCCCCTCCCAACAGCGGTGGGACTTTCCCAGTCGTTGGATATATTTAAACAGCAGAATAGGGGCATTCTCCACAAAGTTGATGTACTTTCTATTGTAAGCTTCCTTCTGCTGAAAGATTTTGAACACACCATCTGTATCTGTGTAAAAAAACCTTTACAGAGAGCAGTCAACATATTCCACAAATCTGAGAAAGTGTTTTTTGGCTTGTCTGTGACTGATGGAGAAAAAAACTCAGCAGCCTTGCCTCAGTTAGCAAATTACCACTGGCTAATTTGTTGTCAGGCACTAGGGATACCCTACAGATCCCGTTATCAGTCAGATGAGGAAACCGAGTTTCCCTCAATAACTTCGAATGACCAATAGGTTATCTAAAAAACATATTCCCGAGGGTCCTTTTCATTTCTGAACATAATTTTTCTTGAAGAGAACCTCCGTTCAGGACAGCTGAGGGGTTTTTTTTATGATACTGTCAGTAACTTAAATGTTCCTGCCATTTAAGGACAGAAAAGACTGATATAAAGCTATATTGTAAATTACTTGTTTCAGAAGCGTTCAAGAATTCTGAGCTTTTGTTCTTTTACGTTTAATTGTATCTTTTGCTTCTGACTTTGTACGGTGGGCATTTAAAAGTACATATATAAAAATAGTACATGGGGAAGTGGAACTGGCACACAAGTGATATCTTTTCTTGAGTTCAACTGTTCTGTCTTTGATCCCAAACTGGAACTTCCTCATACTGTGTGCATGTACTATGCTTGCAGTGAAACACATATGCATTTACTCTGTAAGAATTTTATCCTGCGAGGAATTAGCAGCCAATGCCAAATACCTCAACAGGAAAAACTACAAATTGCAGAATCTACATGCAATTGCACTCTGCACACTGAATTATATTTCATGGCAGAAATTGCCTCAATCAGAATTGACTACAAAAATCAGGAGCAAAAAACACAATTAAATGATTTTGAATTTTCTGAGTTTCTGTTTTTCAAAAGAACAAAACAACCTTGAAGATAATTTAATGGTGTCCAAATATCTGGTGACTGAAAAATTGAAATTTGCAAGCAATTGGTTTAAAATAAAAGAAAATCTGTTTACGTTCATGAGTAGGGCTTTAAATCTGGCAAGTGGAACTGTACCAGTGATTGGGCTGTCTGTACTTCTCGTGTGTGTAGCTGGTTGCTGCAAATCACTTCCAGCATTACAGGCCCTAGATACAGATTTTACCAGAGCCCAAAGGTATGGCATTTTGACTCTTACGGATTCTTCTTAATATCAAATAAGGTGTTTAATTACCAGAGGATTATGGGTGAGGCAAAACAAATGATAAATTCTGGCTGCCGGCAGGAGACTACAAATAAAAATGCTAATCCTTCCCTTTTTGTCTCCTTACAGATTTCAAACCTGTATATATATGACACTGTCCTCCTGCTGGCAAATGCCTTTCATAAGAAGCTGGAGGACAGGAAGTGGCACAGCATGGCCAGCCTCACCTGCATCAGGAAGAACTCTAAACCCTGGCAAGGAGGACGATCGATGTTGGAAACCATCAAGAAGGTACCTTTTCCCTGTGTTTCCTCATCTTTGATTTCTAAAATGCTCACATTAAGCAGTATTTCCTGCTGGATTACATATTACTCTTGTCAGTACCAGCAGTATAGTTTTTATGTTTTCACAGTTCCTGAATGAAACTAGTCTTTATTTGTTTTTGGCTGTTTGGTGGTTGTTTGGTTTTTTCTGTGTCATAAATAATCATATTGAAATAAATTCAATGAGTTTGTTTACTAAAACGACCAAAACCAGTAGGATGTTCAAATAAGAAAAAGTGTCACAGATGAAAAAGAGTCACTGTTGAAAAAGTGTCACAGGTTAGGAAGAAAGGCAAATAAATTTACTGTTTGTAAAAGAAGAAAGAAAAAATTGCAGAATTTCACTTGGGCAACGTTCTGTGGAATTTGCTGTTGTGCTGCTTTTGACATTACTATAGTGAAATCACAGAAAAGAGAGTGAGGAAAGCCTCAACTTATGTAGGCTATATCCTGCCATTGCAGAATTGTTCCTGTAACTGTCTCTACAGTGCTTTATTCAATGTCAAACTCTTGCTGCTTCCCTGTGATTATTATTTCATACCTTAATCATACTCATTGCCCAAGATGCTTTTCCTGTTCTTCAGTCCTTTAAGATAATTTTTCTTAGTTATTTCCTTTATTCATGATATTTACAACCTCCACATACTTACAGACAAATATTACAGCCTTCCAGGTCAGTATTTAGTCAATATACACAGACTCATAGTTTAACCTTCCCTGTAAGTTCACCTCATTCTCCTTATGTTATTGATGTCTTTCATAAAACTGCCTTCCCACTTGTCTGCACGTAGTTCTTGGTAATGTATACTTACATTTAAAGTACTGGCAGTGCTGACATTGTAAATACAAAAAAATCCAGGACAGTAAGAAAAAAAAAGAAAAATTGAAAAATTATGCTTTATTTATGGATTTCACTAAAGGACATAAAAGTAATGTAAAATATAATGTTATCTCAAGAAGTTGCCGTTCTGCATTAGGTATTTAGCTATACCAGAAATTATGATAATGCAGGCAAAATATAAGACTCCTTTGAGCACTGCTTGTATTTTACTCAGTGCTGCTTTAATCTGCATTAACTCCAAAATAACAGTTCAAAGCTTTCTTTGGTGTCTGTTTCCAGTTTCCATTCTAGCAGTCTGAAGTCATGAGACTGCAAGTATAATACAGGACATGTTTCTTATTTTAGGGGCAGGATATGGCTTTAAGGGGCTCTAAACTGTATTGCTCTTAACCTATCAGAGCAATTTCAAATTCACATTTGGCAGTCCGATGTATTTTAAGCTATGTTTCAGCCAAAGCTGTTTCTCTTCTCAACTTGGATTTTGTAAATACTATTGCACACTTTTTCATTAATAAACTAAATGCTATTTCTATTTAAACAAATCCGAATATGATACTTGAGCTGGAAAAGTCAAAATACCCACTTCCACTTTAGAATTAGAATTTACTATCTGAGCTGGAGTTTCAGGCAAAGTCTGGTAACCCTGCTAGCATCTCTAAATGGAGGAGTACTACACCAGGGAAAGGGCTGCTGACTCTTTTGTAGTATGATTATTTTCTTTGTTGTTTGGGGATGCAAGACTGATCCTGTTCTCTTATATAGCATACCACCTTACTGTCTCTTTGCATCTCAGTTTATTCCATTCTTTGCCACATCATCCTAGGTATCCAGTTTATCTTTTTCCAATTCTCATCTCCTAAAATGATGTGATTAATAAAACAAATTCCTTCTGTGACCTTTCACAGAAGAGCTGTACTGTGTTGAAGATTAACCCTGAAACATGGAAGGAAATGGCTAGGAGAAATATGAAAACATTCAAGAGGGCAGGAGCAAGTGGAAATTCCAGAGTTGTTGTTAATTTGCTAAAAAATGAATCAAATGCCAAGGAAATTCCTGATATGTGCAGCTCATCACACTTGCATCCTGTTGCTTTTGGGTTTCTCTGCTGTTTCAATGAGATGGCTTTGATAAGAAACTATTTTATTAGTGTAAATTGAATAACTGAAATACTCCTTACACTGCATTGTGCTGATGGAGATGAATTTCGAGAAGTAACATGCTAAAATGGAAAGTCAAGATTTAATCCAAATGAAATACAGAAATTTCCTCTGTGTGTGTGTCAGTAGCATTTCAATCCATAGGCAGAGGAAAGCTAAAGATTTCAGCTGAGAACTGGAATTGCACGAAAGCGTGAATCCTCCTTTGGTTTTGTGGCCTACTTTACCTTTTCTTTCACTACAGCACTTATGTAGAGGAGCTGCAGGATCACAGTTGTTTACTTTTGAAATTAAAAATTTGGCATTGAAGAATGCCTGATGAGGTAACAGAAAAACAGTAAAATTAAAAACTAATGAGGGGGGAAATAATAAACATTTAATCTCTCTTCTTGAGAATGCTTCTGTTTTTCATCTTGCCTTTTCCTTTATACATCTTTTTTCTTCTGTCATTCTGGATAATCCTCTAAAACCAACTGAAATATGATTTTTTTTTCTCAAAAACATACCAGTTTTCCTTCATTCTGAAAGAAAATAGGAAAAAGTAAACAATTTCTGAATAAAAAGTTCTGCATTTTCATTTTGAAATTACCACTGTTTCAAAGGTGCGTGTAATGGAATATAATAAAAAGAAACTCATATAGTTCAGGATGAAGATGCATTCTGAAATTTTTTAAATACCTCCTGGAAAAAGAACTTCCATCCCCTGCACAACCTTAATTCTCCCTTCATGATCATCTGTATTGTAGAGCTGAAATCACCATCTTGTCTCAAATTGTCCATCATCTCAATGTATTTTCACTGGAAGTCAAATTGTAGTCAAATATGGTGGTGGAGGAAATAGAATTAAGGAAGAGATGTCTGATTCCAGCCTGCCTGCCTTAGGAGAGGACCAGCAGCTGAAGTAGTTGTTCTCTTGGCAGCAGGAAAGTAGAAGCACCACTGAGCTTTTGCTACTAAAAACAAGCAGGAAAAAACTAGTTCTAGAAGAAGCTTCTATAGCAGAAATATCTGTCTTTTAGATTTCAAGATCCAGAAACAGGAATATCGGGCAGTGTTTTAGCTGCAGAGGGAAATCTTTCTTTGATTTCTGGTGGGAGAAATAAGAAAAGAGTTGGGAAATCTTTATAAAACTACACACTGAAGAAGTAAGAAAAAGGGATGCTGATGTTCCACCTGCAGCAGCAGTTGTTAAAAATAAATAAACTGGTTTCTTAATGGTAGCTCTTTCTGAGCTATAGAAGAGAGTAGGGAGTGAGAGGGAATTAGAGTTTCAAATATTTCTTGAAATGGCAGAATAGCTGTCTAAATCATTTCTTATTGTCATTTGTTACTTTTGAGTCATGCACCGCTATTTCTACAAAAAACTCCAAAAGATGTTTTTTTCTGTGTGGATTCAGCTGATTGGACAGAGCCTAAAGAAAACATTTTAAGCCCACTACAATTATTTAAATCTAATATCTGTTTCTACCCATTCTGGAACGGAATAAATAGTTAAATTCATCAGGAAACACAATCCTTCTAATGAATTTGGCCAGCTTTAGCAATTGGTTTAAATTCACTTCTGTAATACAAACTATCTCCAAACACATGCTCACTTGTTTATTTCTCAGTAAAGCTATTTCACAGTCATAGAAATAAACACCACTAGAAAATAATTCTACTGTTGGAAAAATTAATCTTCCTGAATAGCCCGAGAATAAATGTAAGTAGGATTATGTGGAAGATCAACTCAGGAAAACAACATCAAGTTTCTGCATATATCTTCTCTCACACATATTGGGTCTCTTCCCAGTCACACTTGTTTAGCTCACTGACAAACAGCAAATTTTTAGTGCTAGCAGCATCATACAGCCTATTCCTTTGTGGGAAACGAGCTGTACATTGTGCTGTTTCATGAATCATAGTTGGAATTGTCAGCTGGTTCTGGTCTCAGAAATGTCGTGACATTCAGTGGTGACTCGCAAAAAAGATTCCAAATTGTTCGTCAGATAGTAGATTGGACTGTCTGTGCTAGCAGCTAAAAATGGTGTGTTGAGTTGAAAACTCAACAATGTTCTCAAGATCAGATTTTTTCAGTAATAAAATGTGAAACTCATATTTAGTGTTTATAGCATTTTTTCCTGCCTATAGCCACACTTTTTTTATCCTTAATGCAAAGTAGCTACTTTCTGAGAATACTCATATGTTGAAAAAAGGAGGAAGTTTGAATAGAAGCTGTGAGAGAAAATACAATATTTTATAGCTGATGATTGGCAAGCTGACATTCCCAAGTGAGGTCCTGACTGCTAGGTAAATAGTGCTTTCTTCAGGGACTTACAGTATAGTGGTACCTAAGCATATATAAACTGTAGTTTATCTTGCCAGTCTAGATGGGACTCAAGTAGGCTTTAACTATATTGCCAAGCTTTATAACAGCTCTGCAAAGCCCAGAGCAGTGATCAGAAACATAAGTAAAACATTTTTGTCCTAACAACTGACATTTCACTGTTCAGTTTTATATGTGTCAAGAAATTTCATGGTTGCAGCTCAACCTTAGAGGAATTTGAGAAGATAGATAACAAATGTGTCTTCATTTTCCCCAAAATAGCATTGTTTCTGTAAGTTAAATGGAATGAAAAATTTCTTTGACTCTTGCCCATTATCATAATTAACACTGAAATCACTTGGAAAAATCTCATCAAGAAGTTACTGGAGCAGTAGCTGTCACACAGATGGTCATTTCCTCTGTGATCTCCTTCCACTATGCATTAGCAGAGGGATAAAACACATGCCATAAATCAAGTAAGTGTTTCAGAGAGATCACACTGTGAAAGGCTATGTGTAAAAATTGGAGCAGTGTCCTGAAAATCTTCCTAGGCTGTCCCGCTCTGTCAGCCCTAAAGCAATAAACCAAATTTGTGTAAACCTTGTAAAAAGGCTGTATGGGACAATGAGGATGAGAGAATAATAACAGGATTACCCGGCCTACAGGTCCAACAGGATAGGACCCAGGTAGGCAAGAGAAATAAGGACCTCCAAGAAATTTTCTGTAAATTTAATATTGTTGTTGGTGTAATATGGGCGGTTCTTCACTGTTTTGTCTTTCTGCCTCTGCTCTTCCCAAACCAGGAGCATTCCCATCTAATCTGAGCTCTTATTACATGATTTGCAGATGTAATGCCTAGGAAAAGAAGCTCTGATCAAAGACACTCCTACATGAGAAATTTTCAAAGAATGATAGAATTGCCAGAATAGATAAATGAGAAAAGATGTTGTTATGGTTACCACTGGATCCCAGACAAATAAAAACTAACAAATTTACAGTTTGTATCTTGCCCCAACAGTTGCAGCCATTTACAAATATAGGTAAATAAACTTATACAATATTTTTGGATAAAGATTAAATTCCAAAATATGTTAGATAAGTCTGTTAGCCTCTACTATATGTAAGAGGACATATATTTAAAAAAAATCCTGTGTTTTCTTAAGAAATGGATTTGATGACGTCAAATGTAACTGAGGTGAAATGCTTCTTTAAATTATTTTTTCATCATATTTGCTCAAATGAGGACAAAGGTTATAGAATATAATAAAAGAGTTGACAAATTTTTAAAGTGCTGTCTCAAGTCTCAAAAAATCATTTACATTCTATCTTCATGTTCCTCAAATTATTGAGACCACTCTCAATCTTGAAAATAAAGTCACTTTCATTTTTTAGATTGAAAATGCAGTATTTTATATTTCTGTTTTCTATATTTTCCACTGTACAAAGCATCTGTGTTAAGACATTGTAAATTTTTTTGTGCACATTTCCTTTCTTCTATCATTTCATTCCAGAGTTTTCCCTTCCTTTTTCCAGGTCCTGCTTTTGGCTCACTTGAGATCATGGTGCTGCTCAGGTGGTCTATAACAGTTTAATTAATTTTCATACCTTACCTACCTAAGACCCACAGGTTGTGGGGGAAAATAGGAAGTAATGCAGGAAATATTAAGTATGATATAACAAAATCAGTGTCTGCTAAGGAGTCACAGTGGTGCAGGACTGGGAACAGGTGTATAGATGGTGTCAGGGAGGGCAAGTTGGCCAGATGAAGGCTCTGAGCGATTAGCTGGGCATCCTAAGTCTTGCAGGTCTGTGCTGCTTTGCAGGCATTTTGACGTCACATGAAATTCTGCTTTAATTAATCAAAAAACCAGATAAGACCATATGAGCAAAAGTTATGTGGAACATCTTTTGCTTTCTGGTTCATGAGTAGGATGAAGTCAAATTTAAGTTAGTGGGAAATGTTTATATATGTGAAAAGCAGTTATTTACCAAAGCATATGTTCAAATAATTTTGCAGGTAAACAAAAACTCACTGTTTCTTTACTCTGAACCAGACAGAGGTGTGCTAACCCAATCTAAAAACCATGAAGGTGTGGTTATTACAGGATTTTACTCAAGATAATAAATAACCTGAGTGTCATGCTAACCACAGCAACGTGTGTCAAATTTGCCTGGTTTGTTCTCATCAATTGTGAAATGACCTGGAGTCTTCCTGCAAAAGATTGTGCAGGTGTACTCTTAATTAGGATTTTGGGGTCTTTTTCCTTTCTTTTAAAATTATTTTGTTTTTGTATGTAATAAAAAAGTAAATATTATAGAAAATATTTTTTAAAAAGCATGAAAAATTTACATACATAAAGTATTGTCTTGGTTTTAACTATAAATGGCACTTCATGAAATATTTCTGTATTATTTCCTGTTAATACTAGTCTGTAGTAGTCTCTAGTAAATTTCAAAAGTATTATCTCAATAATCAATTTCATTATGTTTGTTATAATGATAGTTATGTTTTATAAAAGGATGACAACATTTTATTAGTTCATAGCAATCTGCAATGGAGATGCAAATTTTGTGTTCCTTCCTGGATTTTCTCCAAACTGAAGATACAAGAATAGAGCTTTTAAAATCATGTTTCAGCAAAGCTCATGGTCTTAGCTAGGTAGCTTATATTACAAGTTTTCCAGTTTAAATAATAAAGCTCTTAGGTGAAACACCAATCACAACTGCAAAATTCTTGCCTTATGTTTTGGGGGAAAAGCTATAAATTTCATATGCTTTTACACTGGAGGCAGATATTTCTTTTGTACATACTTAAAATATTGTTCACAGTTTTTGAAGGAGAGGGTTAAACATCTAATTTTCCCTGAATCTATAAACTGAAGAAACTTTATGGGTAAAGTTTTTCATTACAGGCATTTCACGTGGTTCTGTTGATTTTACAGTTCAGGTCACCACAGTTCTTATACAAAGATGAAATGTATGTCATGTTGAATTAACTCTGGAATATATTTTGAGTATGGCTGTGGTGTGTGTAGCCCTTTCAACTCTAATTCTTTGTAGGAAATATTCACTGCTTCATCTGTACTGTTTTAACCCCTTCCAACTAAAATGTGAAAAAATTAAAGCAAGCTTGAAAATATGCTGCATTGTTGCCCATATCATGTATTCTCAGTAGTAGAGAAGAGTTGTGGAGGAAAACAGAAAAATCACTACATTCAACTAGACAAGCCCTTCGTCATTTGTGCAAATCACATATGATGAGCTCAAAAAGCATGTAAATGTATCTAAAACTCCTCCTGACTTTATGTGGAAGTCCTTTATTTGGGGGAAGAAAGCAAAAATCAACAATTTTAATTTTTTAGGTGCAATTTCTTTTATATATCTGTGTCTAGCTTTGCTTTCACTAGAATTAGTTGCAAAATTTTATGGTTTTTTATTTTTTGATGCTAGACTGTCAATCCATATATGCTGATGGGTCAAAGAACAAAAATTGGAGTGCACATATTCTAAGAGTAAGACTACTGCTTGTATGGCATCTGGTTAATGTTGCTGAGTTCAATTCTTCTGTAAAGAACTTATATGATACAGGAACAATTTAAACTTTGAAATTTTTAGGGAAACATGGTCTTTGGAAAACTATCCTAGTTCTGGTAGTTCTGCATAGTTATTCTGCATAGTTAGTGCATAAATCCCCTCAAGAAACAAAAGGTTATTATAATTACCCACTCATGAATTTTCATTCCATTTTCCTTTTTTTTCCAATAGGGTGGAGTGAATGGCTTGACTGGAGAACTGGAATTTGCCGAAAATGGGGGGAATCCCAATGTGCATTTTGAAATCTTGGGGACAAATTATGGAGAAGATCTTGGCAGAGGAATCCGCAAGGTGAGGTTACATATATTCAAACGAGATTATTTTCACTGATTTTTTAAAAACCTCTCCTGTGTTCCGTGTTAATAGAAAAGCATTTGGTGGCAGATAACATGATGTTGTGTATCATTAAAGGAGTGAGAAACGGGAGAAAAGCCTTGAACTTTGAGATACCTGTCTATTTTATTATTTAAAAACACCTTGGAGTAGGTTGTGTTGATCAAGATGTCATTTGTAATGTGTTAAGCTGCTGGTTGAATGTCCCAAAAGACCCGTGAAAGCTGTTATTTTGTAACCCTTGCAACCCATATCGAAAATAGTGAATTTTACATTGAACTGTGTTTAGAGCACCCAGATTGGTCTCTGATACTTCTGGTCAAAGTGGGTTCCTGTACATGTTAGATGAATGAAATTCATGGATATGGAAAGAGAAAATCTGTTGCAGCATAGATAAAATTTGTGTAGTCTCTTCAGTATATAAGTACATGTTGTTTTAGTAGGAATAAAGTTTTACAGAAAAAGATAATGTTGTGTATTCAGCTGCCAGACACAGTCCAAATGCTTGGACTTAGATTATTACTGGGAATGGCATACATCTCCAGCAAAATTACTCTTTCTTGGTATTTGAGTTTTGCCAATCTATAACTAAATTTAAGTCCTGCGTAAGAAATTATGGGAACCAGTCTCTATTTGCAATGCATATCCTTAACTTTGAACAACTGCTCATCTGATATGGCAAAAATCATATGGTACTTCATAGGCAAATAAGGGACTAATAGGATTTTCCAAGAACAACTTCCCTTTGAGGACAGATTTCCTGAAAAATACCAAGTGTATCAGATCATACTGGGTTTTATATGTGAGGAAGCCGAAGTGATTGTCTGAAAGCAAATGGTAGAGTTTTCTTTATATTTGTAAACTGATTATGTGTGTCAGTGTCACTGTAAGATGAAGTACATCTGCATAGTTTCTGGAGTAACAGATAAGTGCTGTGAAAGAAGGAAGAGATAAATAAGAAGTCTAAAGCATATTGAAACTGAAATTTCTTCTCTGCTATTCATTGGAATTGTTTTTCTGTTCCTGCTGTTTTATCTCTTGTCAATACCCTAATGTACACATGGGCCTATAATTATGTCACCTTGAGTAGAGACCCTGACAGATGCTTAGAAACTAAACAGAACTGGATCTTGTTGATATTTGGAGGTACTTCACAAAGTCTTTAGGAGACCAGAATGTTGGATAAGTCCTTATTCCCTTACCTGTAAGTTCTGCTTGTTTCAACATATTTTGACTTGATTTACTTTCCATGCTATGCATTGAGCAGCTACTTACGGGTTGATTTTGGCTGGGATTTTTTTGACTTCAGGCCTGTCTGGGTGAATGCCTGAGTGAAGCACTAAATTATGTTCTTCCAGTCCCAAAAATATAGAAGAGAAAGAGAGACTCACAGAAAGGTGTTGGAAATATAGAAGCACAAGAATACTTCCTAGCTTTTGTAGCTCTTTTCTGATGGTAGAATTTAGAATTGCGGTACTAATTTAAGCTATGATACAGTTTACTTTTAGAAAAGATGTTAATGACCATGGGCACACGTAAGTTGTGCAAGACAATGGAATAGTAGGAACAGGCTTTTTGAACCTCTCTTGTTTACTCTTTATATTAGTTCCAGGACAAAGAGACTTTCACTGTCTTTGTAAGGAAGTAGATTTGAAGTTGGTCAAAGAGAATAGAGCTTTGCACTCAAGTTTCTCAAGAGTTCAAATCCTGCTTGAAGTCAGTTCTCCTTGTGTTCTGGAGTCATTTATACTTCTGCACTTATATTAATAAGTGCAGAATATTCCTAGGATTCAAAACAGCAAATAGTTTAGGATACACCAAGAATTCATGTTTATGTTTGCTTTATTTGGACAAATTAAGCCATGGATCTAGAAGAAAATGTCTTTAAGTCCCTTCCTTCAACTTTCATGGGCTGAGGTCATACCTGGAAAGCAGTGGGAGAATTCATGTGAGAGTTCATTGTGTAGGGCTCCGTCATCTAGCAATGAGTTAGCAAATTCAGGAGCGGGATTTGCCTGAAATAGAAATTTTGCACCATTATGACTGTAAATGTTATCCATCACCTTGCAGACCATAGATCGTGTAGTCTATACTTGTTGCCAGAGTCGGGTTCTTGGAGTAACACATTCAGATTGCTGCCAGATACTGATTTTATTGACACCAGTGGTATTACAGTCCCTAAGGAACTGAATAAAAACTCTTGCTTTTACACATCATACTGTGACTTGCATTTGTGCAGATGTAGTTATATTCAGTGGGAGACACGGTTGTATTTCTGACATTTCTGTGTTGGCATTTGTCTGTTGGTACTTGACATTTGAGTATGTATTCTTTGACATTTAAATTTCAGTGCAATACTTTTATCTATACTGTTGAAATAAAAGCTGCCATTCCTGTGAATAACCATGCAGCAAACAAGTGAACAAAAGGGAGTTGATAGCTCAGAGTACTGTCTTATATCTTAGTGGTGTAGAAAACAGCACTGCAGAAATAAAGTGGTTCTCATGTTACTTTCAGTGCTCCTTGTAATTCAGGATGGGTTCATCCTCAAAGGCTCTGTGCTAAACCTTTTGAAGTTTAGAGGACTTTATTCCTGCTCCCACACTGGTTTTACTACGACCTGTGGACGTTTGAGGATGTGGTGCGTTTTGCTCTGCCTCCATATCCCTATTAGCATACACCCACCTCCCGTACGTTTCTCTTCTCTTCTGAAGATGTTTTAGGTTGTTTCCTCCCAGTGGAGGAGTAAGATACCATACCAGGCTCTCACATCAATTGCTCTTTGCACCAGGATGTTCATGCCAAGACTGTCTTTGCATTCCAGGCATGTAGTGATGCCTTGGAGAAAGGACAGAGCCGTGAGCATGCAGAAAAACAGGTAGCCTGAGTAACCCCGGACACTTTGAGCCCCCTGCATTTTTCCATTAGGATTGTATGGTTAAGTCCTAACTCATTTTGATTTGATTGTCTTTAGGAGGAAATGTTGTCTATTTTAATCCAAGGCACATCTGTAGCACAAAGCATTTCATGTGAACAGGGTTGAAGGCCTCTGACCTTAATGCCTCACAGATGCATTGTTCCTCTACTTCTGCCAGTGCAAATGGCAGGGCTTTCCCTGTGGAGTCAGTGCATACAGGTTTTTATTTCACAGATTATTAAGGGTTATATGCAACATTCCATAGTTGTGCTATTTGTTCAGAGTTGGGAAAGCTGTTTTGCACTTTTTGCTGTCATTCTGGTAAAATAATTGCTACTTCCACTTCATCTGAGAGCACTTGTTGATCACAGTACTGGCGTGTCTTTGTAATACACTGTATAATTTTTTTCTTACATTTGCATCAGGGAACAACATATGTTCCAAGCATATATTTTGATCTTCAGGAAGTTGCTGTCTCTTCTTATAAAGTTAAAACTTATTTTTTGCATCCTTTATTTCCCTTTTGTTTCATTAGGTAAAAAGAGAAAGTTATACAGCTCTTCTGACACTTACTAACACCATTTAATAACCACGAGCACATAAAGTATTTCCTTCTTGGTTAGCTTCTCAGTCAGCTACTTGAGGTAAATGATGGGTTCACCCGTTCCCTTTGTGATCACGATCAAAGGTAGAGCTGTGTAATGTGATTTTAAAGATGTATATGTATCAGCACCAGGTACTTTAAGCTGTGATCTGTGTAGCTGTTTCTAAAGGCTGACATGTAATTTATGATGTGACTGAAAGATATCCTTGCAATTTACAGAGACATTATTGATGGTGTATTTTCTAGTGAGTTGAAAATAAATGTTGCTGTGTCTGACTACCTTGCCTCTAGTGTTGATGGAAAAGATGGACCTGGCACAGTACTACCATGCTACTCTTTCTAAAGCAACTTTAAATACATAATCAGCCTGCTAGAAATGAAGTAAACTGCTTAGTACTAAAGATGAAGAGGCAATTAAATACCTTGGTGAACTGAGACCTGCTGTTCCAGTTGAGCACAGTGCTTAAACTGTGCTGTAAGCCTGCTGAAGAGTACCATTTCCTTCCTTCATTTAGTGCTATGCAATAGATTAAGACACAGGGACCGATTCTTTACTTTCTGGTAGCTTCTGTAAATCTTTTGTTAAATTTCAGTGAAATTTAATTTGGCTGCAAAGTGTCAGGGATTTGCATGTTATCACAATAAAACTAGTGTTAATAGAGAACTGTGCTTTACTTAAAATGTACTTCTGTTTAGCTTAAAAGTCAAACTAAATAAGTCTTCAAGTCCAATGG
Source organism: Manacus candei (assembly GCF_025592945.1). Lineage (NCBI taxonomy): Eukaryota > Metazoa > Chordata > Aves > Passeriformes > Pipridae > Manacus > Manacus candei. Next base: position 36,327,470 of record NW_026138076.1, on the reverse strand, counting down.
AAAATGGAAAAAGTCTCCCTCCATAATTGTATTCCTGAATTTTAAAAAATTTAAAAGTCTTGAAGAAATGCCCTCTCTGCTTTTGAATGGAGCATTTTCTTTTAAAATCTGAGGCTGCAGAAAGAAAGGCAGACTGACTCAAAGTAATCAATAGTGTAAATTCTCCAACATCTGGAGAATTTATCAGGTTTTGGACTCTCTGATTCAGATGGAGGGGGAGTGAAATCTAAGTCCTGGTGCTGGGCTGTCCAGCTACATGCCCTGACCCTGGGCTCTTTGTCTGAATGAGTTCATAAGTGCAAAGAAGCCAGAGATGAATTTGGTGGATACTGCCCCAGGAATGTGGAAGACCAGGGTTAAAGTCCTCCTTCTAGTGATCACTGATAAATGCACAGCGGAGCAGTTGCTACTACAGTCAGCATTATGAGCAATCTGTTCCCCTTGAATTCTTCACCTGTGGAGCAGGATATCCAGCAGGAATACAGGAGACACAGGATCCAGGTGTATGAGCAAAATGACACAGAACTCGAACTTCAGACTAATGCCCACAAAGCCAAGGCAAGCATAGTGCAATAGAGACGTATTATCCCACCTATTTCTTGTTAGCAGCACAGTCAGACATGTCTGCTGAGCTCCAGTGGATCAGGCATTTGAGCATAGCAGTACCTCTTGTAAAAACTAAAATTATTTTATGCTGTAAGACAAGTGGGTGTCCAGATTTCCCAGTCTAGAATAATAAGGTTAAGTGTCTTTGTTAAAATTCAACTCAAATAAAGATACAGGTTTATCCAGTTTCCAGCACACAGGTTGGATGGCTCTTAGCAGTGACATTTGCAGGGCTAGAGGAGGGATTTGAACCCAAAAAAATCTTTCAAGCCTCTGAGCACTCTGGAGTGAAGAGGGGCTTGCTCCTGCATTGGGAACAGTGTGGGGACAAAGGGAAAATGCAGGGTGGCAGAAGAGGAGAAAGGGAACCCTGAGGAGAAGAATTGATGTCAAATAGAAATTCCCCTTGGGACCTTGATGCTCTGTAGTATTTCTCTTCACAGTTTTATCAGGGATGAGCACATCTCCCTTTTGCTCAAAATATCCATTCCTGTCAAAACTGATAAGAATGTTCTTACTGAAAAATGTTTTCAGTGCATTGGGAACTGCCAATTTTGACTGATTGCTTTCATCAGAGAGAGACAAATCTTTTTAAATTATGTAGTTTCATGTTTTTTATTAATTTTGGTTCATTGGGAAAAGAGGTTACATTTTACCCATCTCCTGTAGAAAATATAGTTTTCTTGACAGCAAAGAACAGGAGAAATATTTTCCACTTTCAAGCCTATGTTTTTAATTTCCTTTAGTGTCTTGTTATGACAATGGAAACTTAAGAAAGATCAGTCAAAAATTAATAATAATTAAAAAAAATAAGCTGGGAATGATATCATCAATTCCTATTTTCTGTTGATGCTGCCAGGCAACTGCCTAACCGCAGAGGCTCCTGTGTCATTATTCTGTTCTTCAAAATGGGCATAAGAGCAAAGAAAGATAGAGAACTTAATTCCTTTCTTTTTTATAGCAGAGATTTTCTGAAAAATTTTGAAAAACAGAAATAGCATGGCTTTTTTAATATCTACATTGGGAAAGAAAATTTGAATTTGCATGTTGGTCATGTTTATGCAGCATGTGAAACTTGATTTGTGTCCATTAAATATTTTTCCTTCATTTTTGGGTTGTTCTCTTTCTCTCGGCTGTTTGTAGTTGGCTCAGGTCAACCAGACTAAGGGATTAGATCATTTTTGTTTTTCCAAACTTTATATCAACAAAACCCTTTGCAGTTTTCAGTATGATTGGTTGGACTGATTTTGAAATACCTTTACTATGGCTTTTTCTTCTGCTTGAGTAGCTATGAAAGCCTTCTGGTGAACATGGATCTGCAGAACTGGATGGCAAGTTGTGAATTTTTATCCTGAAGTGCTTCAGCTGAGAAAATTAGCTTTGTAACTCACTTCAGAGATCTGAAGTGCCTGGGAACTTTGAAGTGCCTCAAAACTGACATTTTGAATAATGTCAGAAGGAACTGTGTATGATTTAAGAATGGACTTAATGCTTCATTGACCTCTCAGGCAGTAATGCTTCTATGCGATTTTAGAAATCCCATTAGGGACTTCTCTTCACCTTTAAAAAAGTACTCAGTGGGTGCTGCTTCAAGAATGTGGTTCATCATCCTTGAAATTAATAGGATAAAACACTTTGCTCATCTTGGAATTACTTGTTTTAAGGTGGACAGTATCAATGAATTATAGGTACCTTTCAGAATTAAAATTTTCAATGCTTGTCTTTTGCTCTTTATAGCTGGCTTGTTTTCAATCAAGTCTATCATCTGATGAAAATTGCTTCATTTCACAACTACTTCTAACTGGAACAAACATACATTTTCCAGAAGTAGGACTAAGTAATAAATGTGTTTAACCCTCCATTAATCCAAAAGAAGGGGGGTATGTTGGTAATTAATCATGTGAAGAGGGAGATAATAACTATATCTTCAGGAAATTAAATATTTCCATCCAAATTTGGATGCAGATTGGGTGTTCTAGTCAAAAATTCTTAGTAATTAGAAAACCATGTAGACAGGAGAGATGAATGGTAAAAACTTGAACTGCTTCTTTAGACAGGAAGCATGAAGAGATGGTGGTATGAAATGGGTCATTTAGTTTTAGCTTTTGATAGTGGTGAAGGGTATTGTTCAGTTCTCAGAATCAAGGGCTCAATGCACAGCCTTGGGAGGGCTAATACCTATCTAAGGTTTATATTGCAGATCTTAGTCCCTAACACATGGAAGTAGATCTACACAAATTTAAAATCATACAATCATTTAAGTTGGAAAAGACCTTTAAGGTCATGAAATCCAATGCCAAGCCCACCACTATTCTATGTCTCTAAGCAGCACATATACACAGTTTTTGACTGCATCCAGAGATGGTGACTCCACTATCCGTGGGCATCCTGTCCCATTTTTTGACCACCCTTTCAGTAAAGAAACCCTCACCTTGCTACAGCCTCCTTCCAGACGTTGTAGAGAGTGACAAGGCACCCCTGAGCCTCCTTTTCCCCTCAGCTCCTCATAAGACTTGTGCTCCAGACCTTTCACCAGCTTTGTGGCCTGTCTGTGGTCATGCTCCTGCACCTCAATGTCTTTCGTGTAGTGAGAGGCCAAGACTGAACCCAGGATTCAAGGTGCAGCCTCACCATGCTGAGTACAGGGGGTTGATCACTGCTCTGGTTCTACTGGTCCTAATATTGCTAATACAGACCAGGACGATGTTTGCCTTCTTGGCAACCTGAGCCATTTCACAAGATTTGATAAATTGCCTTTTTCTTCAAGAACCACAAGCCAGTACTGACACAATTATGTGGCCTGGTATGGCCTGCGAACCATGTCTCCCCACTATAATAAATCATAGAATTATACAACAGCCCAGGTTGGGCTTCAAAGATGATCTGGTCCAACCTTTCAGTAAATTGTTTCTAGTTTGCACATTTTGTGAAGGGCTTCTCCTTGAAGGCTGTGTGGTTTTGTAGGCTGATAAATGTTGGATGAACCCCTGTGGTACATCTGAAAGGCCTAGAACAGTCATATTAATCAAAACTTTTGCTGATACAGGTTTTAAAGTAGGCAGAACTACCTTCTTTAGCAGTAAGATCTCTCTGTTCCAAGTTAACCTATTAGCAGAAAAATATGAAAATGTTTCTTTTTAGACACAGAATATTCATGAGTATCATAGAATCAGCCAGGTTGGAAAAGACCTCCGACATCATCAAGTCCAACCCTTGATCCAACACCATCGTCGTTATTAGACCATGGCACTGAGTGCCACATCCAATCTCATCTTAAAAACCTCCAGGGACAGTGAATTCACCATCTCTCTGGGCAGTCCATTCCAGTGTCTCTGTAAAAAATGTTTTCCTAATATCCAACCTAAACCTCCCCTGGCACAGCTTAAGACTATGCCCTCTTGTCCTACTGCTGGTTGCCTGGGAGAAGAGACCAATGCCCAACTGGCTACAACCTCCTTTCAGGGAGTTGTAGAGAGTGATGAGGTCTCCCCTGAGCCTCCTCTTCTCCAGGCTAAACAGCCCCAGCTCCTTCAGCCTCTCCTCACAGGACTTGTGCTCGAGTCCCTTCACCAGCCTCATTGCTCTTCTCTGGACCTGCTCCAGAGACAAATGTTGGTTTGGTTTTTTGTTTAAGTGTTTGGTGTTTTGTTTGGGATTGTTTGGGTTTTTTTGAGGGAATGTATTTTTCTGTGTATTTGGTGGGTTTTGGGGGATTTGGTGGTTTTTTGGTTGTTTTTTGTTTGTTTGTTTGTCTTGTGGAAAGACTATATTTCATTGAGTATGATGCTGAATGATACTTTGTTGACAGTAGTAGGCACTATTTTCCTGCACTGGGGTAAGCAACCGTGGTAAACCCAATGACCTTTGCCTCTGTGGCTGTAAAATATTCAGTGTAATTTTCTACTAAAAGAGGGAGAACCCAAATACATTTAATCCCTTTAGTTCTCCCTTCACAGACTGTGGTATCTAGAGGAGCTAGGCAAGTCATAAGCTAATTGGGAAACTATGATTGTAGATTTCCACTGAGAGCACCTGTAATCTATCTATCTAGATAGATAGATAGATATGCAATATCTACTACCCTCAGCCCCCAGAGCTGTGAGAGTGGATTTACAGTAGACACAAATGTGAAAACATCCATGAAGCTGCTAAAGGCTCCCAAATCCATCAGAAGGATATAGGCATCTATAAACAAGTGTCAGAAAAGGTTATGTTAGCAAAGAGTCAAGGATCAGCCCTCGCCTGATGAGAGGAGTGGTGACCACCAGGAAGAGCTGCTTGAGTGGATGCTTTGGTTGGAGCACAAGATGCATGTGGGTGCAATGGTTAGCTAAAGAGAAAGAGGAGAAATGATGTGTTGAACTGTGAAAATTCCATTCCACTGTTGTTTGCACAACACAGCTGAAAGTACAGTAAATCTTTGTTTGTTGTGCCGTTTTTAAGACTGATAAGAAACAAATAGCAATACTACAGAAGACAAAGAGAAGCATCTGTTTAGCTTCAAATTGGATGCTGTATTGTGTTCTTAACGTACTGTAGTTTCCTATTAAATAGCTCAAGTATTTCAAATGTGGCAGAGTTTACTATGCAGAAGTTGTCCTTTGTAAAGTAAAAGTTTTCAGTTAAATTTTCTTATCTGCCAAAAGAACATCAGGAGTAGAACCGCTGTGTCATTTTGTCTCAATATTGCATTTATGGCAATGCTGAGATGTGTTTTCCATAAAGGGGTTATAGCTGTATCCTGCAATTAAAAGAATACTAAAAGTGAGTTCCAGAGATAAAAGGTTACCCCTGTGTATTTGGTTAGGGACACCTCTTTGTACCTTTTGAGTTCTTTACAAATACTAAAAATTAGGATGGTGAAACTTTCAATGACTTCACAATATTTATAATTCTTTCTCAGTGTTGAAAGGTTTTTATGATTCAGCCTTAAAATTACAGTGCTCAGATTTTACCTGTTCTAAATTATGATATAATGCCTTAATCAAAGGGTAAGCTACAATAGAATTTAATAATAAATATTCCTGTCATGGTTTATTCCTGCTTAAAAATGCACAGAAGGAGTAATAGAAAAAGTGAAATGTATGAAGTCTCAAATACTTTACATTTTCATTTTGATAAACAGAATTAATTTCATTTGATAGATCTTTCTTTAAAAAAATTAAGCTTATGAAGAAAGTAAGCACTAACAAGGTTTATGAAACTCCTTTGGTTAGAAGTAAATGGGGGAAAACATGTTTTAAGGAATTTGGCAAGGTATGTCTGGCACCTGTGGCAAATGTCAGTTTTAAAATAATGTCATCATTACTTCCAACATTACTTCTCTCAGTTTCTCAAAACCTATGGAAAATATTACAGCCATTTCTTCCTGAAGTATAGTAGTGGATAGAATATTTGTCTTGTGCAAACAGGGAAGGATAGCATGGGATAAATTGCAGATGATCTGTTGAAATTTGACCTCAAATAATTTTGGTCATGTATGTAAATAATTTTTTATTTGACTTAGAAAAATGTAGCATAATATATTAAAACTGATATATTTGAGTTTAAAAATACATTGAAACTGATAACATTTCAATTTAAAATTAAACTTTAACATATCTGCAGACAGCAGAAACATACTTTGAGAGTAAAATGCGTGGTACAAGAAATGGAGTCTCACTTAAACCACTGGAAATAAAGTCTCTTGTTTTTTTCATGGACTTATCTGACATTTTTGCCTAGGAAAGGTGGATAAAGAAGCCAAAGAAAAACCCCAGAGATTAGGAGCCAAGGCATGGCTGAAAGAGGAAATACAGGTTGTTGTGTCTGGGCCCTTCGCTGTTTCACAATGATCACAATGTCATTGCAGATGTTGCCAGAATCCTCTCTTCCTATTACTGCCACACCTGCCCACCTGTGCTTGTCATGCTGCCCTTCACGTGTATTACCTTTAGCAGCTCTGTGTGCTTCCAATTCATTTACCTGCTCCTTTGCCTCTTTGTAGTTCTTCTGTCTTGTCTTTGCTTCCTTGTGGTGTCTGCTGAAGTTTAGATCTAGTCTCATCTTTCCTGCATTTTCCTGATCCATGCTCAACCAGCCTGCTTCTGAATTTATTAGTCTGAAATGCTGGATTTTATTTTAGGGGGAGGGTTTATTTGTTTGTTTTAAAGGCATTTTTGTAATAAATAATGCATTTGTAGCTCATAAAAGTCTGATTTAAAGTATACCTTCTAATGGAGTGCCTTAATAATGAGCCATAAGTGTTTTTATGAATATTTTAATGCAGTATGAAGTTTCTATACACCTGTACTGATTCTGAATTATAAAATGATTGCTTTTAAAAATAATATGTTTTATTAAAGCCTTGATGTTGATGTTTTGTATCAGTTTGGCTCTAAAATGTTTTAGTATTCTAAACATTAGTATTCTGAATTAGTACTCAGGTACTCTTAGCTCTCTACATTTATTAACTACTGATAAAATGTGTGATTTCACCATTGAACGTGTGTGTCTAAGATCTCATTAGTCAGGTTATTTTAAGCTGTGTATTATATTACTTGAGACAAATATTTAACATAAACATAAAGTAAGAAAATAAGTCTTTTAATTAAGATCTACTTAAATATCCATGATTAAACCACACTTACCACCCACTGAAACAGTGTCAATTAATGTCATCTTTAAAAAATATCTATTAACTACTTAAAGGGAGTATTAGTCCCTCTCATGCTACAGTGGTTAAACATTATAAACTCTTTTTTTTCTATCTTGTCTTGCAATCCCTGAACCAGCCATCCAGGCCTGCTGGTATGGGTATGTTTCTTGCTGCTTCATTCATTTTTGTCCCCACAAATGACATGTTCTGCTTCTGACACTGGAGCCTGCTTTGCTTGCAAAGTGCGTCACAAGTCAAGTTTCATTAGCAAAAGATAACACCTGAGAATGTCTATGCTTTGCTGCAGGGATGTAGGCAATGGCATAAAATGTAGGAAAAGTTCATTTGCACACCAGAAGATCTGCTCAGAAAAAGCAACAGGAGGGATAGTCCAAGCTTTGCATTAGAGAGTAGTTCCAGTTCATTGTCAGAGGAGTTTTGTTGATGCAGTGGATTTTAGGTAGTGATGGGGGTTGATGGGTGTAATTCCACAAAGTTTATTCCAGAATGGGACTACAATCTGGAAAACGAAGTGGCACATGAATGGAATTTTATGTTATTTCTGTAACAGTCTGTTATCAAGGAACAGATAAGGTGGACTCTCTGTTCTGTGATGGTAATGATATATAGAAATATTTTATCCAAAGCTCAGTCTACAGTACTTGGATTGTCAATGCATCTAGTTGCTAGCAGAAAGATTTTGAAGTATAGCCTTTTGGTCAGTATAGACTAAGGTAAATTGTATTTACACAATCTTTTGTAACCTATTTGTTCACAATTAACTTTTCAAATATGTTTAAAGGACTGGAATAATTCACAGCTAGTTTGGTCTACAGTAAAGTTATAATGAGTCTCTTGATATGCTTGATTCTGGATACTTGAATTGATTTCTCTGTTTGGCCTTGGGTCTTATTGCACACTAAACAGTGTGTGAAAGTTATTGTCCTCTCTTGCTACTAACCTTACTGCTGAAGACCTTACACCCTGCTTGCTTTTAACTTTGCCACTTTTTGTGTCTGCAGGAAAGCAAATGTGATAAGACCAACTAAGTGATAGATATCTTCCCACAGGAGAATATAATCTTTATGTGCTTTGTGACTGTAGAACAACAACAGATTGCATTAAATAAGGATTGATATGCTGAATCCAAATATTTTTAGTATCAGTACATACTGAAGCATTTCAGTCCAAAGGGGAGTGAATTTCACATCAAACTGACTTTGTGGTGAACATTTTTATGCTGCTTTTACAATGGGGGATGCGAGGGTGTGTATGTGGTGTGATGACAAACGTGATAGGAAGCTTAATAAGAAATTCTGATAAACTTTTTCTAATAGCGTACCACATCCCCATTTCCTTAATGTGTTTGGTATGTAACACCATAACCCACATTTATTACAGATCAATTCCTCCAAATGTGTTTTGGTTCCAGTTATATATTCCTTCCAAACTCTTTTCTAACAGCTTTATAACATCTAAATTGTCAGTCAGTCCATTAGTCATTAGAAACTGCTTTCTAGTTTGTTGTGACACTCTAGCATATTGAAGCAAATCATTTCTGCAAGAGAAAATTAAAATATTAGTAAAGAAAACAGAGAATGTTATATCTTGTTAAAGAAATGTTTGTCTTCATCATTATTCTATTTTTTGTTATCTTATTCATTCCATTTGCCTTAAAAATTAAGAAAAAGCCCATATAAAAATGTTTGGTCTATTTAAATCAATTTTAAAAGAGGGGCTTCACACTGCTCTAAACCTTCAAAGACCATAGATAAAATCAAGTGGAAGTGTATTTCTCTCTCCCTCTTTTTCCTTCTCTCCTGTCTCCTGTTCATACCTTTTGAAAAGTGCAAATACAATCATATATAACCATGTGCCAAACTGGAGAGGTTTTGTCATCAGTGTTGATTCTCCTAAATCCTATTAAACATAAATCCCAAAGTCTTTGTGTAGAAGACAAAATATTTTCCTCTGGATTAGATCTATCCATTGAAAGGCTGTGAAAAAGAGAAAGGTGCTGGCTTTTTGCTAAATATTTTTTGAACTTTGGGGATAGCAGTAGCCTCAGAATTGCAAGAGGCCATTGACTTGAAGATGATGCAGTTCTTTGGAGACCAAAAATAGCAGACTTATAACATGGTTTATTGAAAGGTTTTGGAGTAGGACAATTTAAGCTTCTCAACCCAATAGTTTTGAAAAAACCCTAGGCAAAAAAAAGGACATACTAACTTCCTAAAAAAAAATCAATCATCCTGAACAGCATAGTACAGCGGCTCACCTGTAAAAAGATCATTAAGATTTGGGAACAAGAGCAGCCCTCTAACTTGCCATTTTGGGTTTTGAAAGAATAGAAAGTGTGGGATAGAGCTAAGTGGTGAAGTCCTCGCATTCTGGAGAAGTCAGTCAAAATTGAAAACAAAGCTTACACACTGCTGTGAACCTGGTAGAAGGCAGGTGTTTTTTAATATTCTGCTTTGAAAAATCTGTTTGAAAACAGAACAAAAAAATCTTATTTCATAAGTACTCATAGTTTTATCCATAATCTCTTTTTATTTTTTCTAGTTCCAAACACAACGGTATACTTACTCAAGGGTGGGAGGATGTTAATTAAAAATAATACAACATCAGCTGAATGCTCCACAGAATTTAAAATTAAATGTCTGCAGAGATTATTTGCTATCACATTTGCTATAGAGGTATATGGCTCTTGTATGGGATCTTCTAATAATTTGAGATATGTCACTGCCCTCTCTTGGTGATAGTTAAAACTGGCCTCTTTTTCACAAAACTTAACTAGAGAGCAAAGAGGATTTTTCTTTTGTTGCAAGTGGAGTTTTTTTGCTAGCACATCATAGCCAGTTGGATATTATATATTAATTAAGCATCCATGAAGTTGTGAAGGTTGTACTGTTTATTTCAGCTTGTTTGTGAGTGAGCTTACTGGTTTGATCTATGATGTGTGGACATACGTGTGTTGGAATATTTATTTATGTATTCAACCTTATACAAACATCACAACAATATATCCTTTTCCATAATTATATAGGAATCTTTTTAAAAAAACCAACTCAAGCAAAATCTGTGTGTCTTATGGGCAGTGAAAATGTTAATGACACTTTAATTGCTTGCAGGAATAATAAACTAGTCGCTATTATATTAACACCTATCAATTTTAGACAGCTAATTCAGGTGCCTGTGTCAACTATTAATCTCCCTCTAAAATACACAGAGGGAGGTGCTGCCCTAAAAGGCAGTTTAAAACTCAGAAGGTATCTGGGGATATTTGCTAGCTAATTTCACAGTTTCATTTCAAAACTTATAAATACCTTTCCTCTTCCAAAGCTCTGTGAAAAGAAGATCAAGATTTGCAAGCTCCCTGAGTTACCCCTGAACTAATCCCTGGTATTTGGGAGAACAAAGAAGTCGTACATGGAGCTGTAAACCACAACTGATTTTCTAACCACATGCTATTATGAACAGTTTTGTGAAACTCATCACAAAAACATGAGCTTTGATTTCTATGCTATGATTAAATCTGATTAAATTAAATCAAGGTGTGTAGTTAAACTTCAGTCAATTCTGTGTTTTACTTAAAAGTAATCAAACAAATCCTTCAATGATAGCATTTTTGGTTCAGAAAGGCTGGGAATTTATGCTGCAGGAGGGATATAATTTAGAAATGCCAAAGATTTTGTATATATAACTTACAACTCCCAAAGGGATCTTTTTGATGATTTTGCTATATATTTCAGGAGGTCTATGTTATGATAATATTTACAAAGAAGTAAATGGGCAAAAATAAACCAGTATGTCTTGTCTTTTGCCAACATGTTTTTCCAAGCCAAAGAAGTAAAAGAAAATAGAGATACGGTACATGTCCAGAGCCATGAAAGCAGTTTAGCATCTGTTCTGTTTCCGAAGTACAGACATACTTCTTTGTACTGAGAAATACTTAAGACACAAATTGCTGTTGTTGGTAGAGTAGCAAAATTATTAATCTATGTTAGATGGGGTTTTTATACAGAACAATGTCTTTTTCTGTACCAAATGCAAATTCGACAAGTGGCCCTGTCCCAAGCTGTTTGGTTTGAAAGGATGGAGGCATAGACGTGTCAGTGGTAGAAAGTTTGAACTAACCAAGAGTACAGTAACTTTCAAGGAAAAGGCTGAAAGGGAGGTAAATCGTGATGGAAAGACAAGGAGAGCATGCTGAAGGGAAGGGATCTGCATATTTACCGCCTGATGCCACTGTCACCCTCCAAGTAGCTCTTTGTTACTATGCAAGATATCTTCCAAGAAAAGATTGCTTTTTTCCTTTCCTGTCTAGGATTCAGTAGGCAGCACCATAACCTGAGTTTTCACCAGAGGGTTGGCAGCAACTCTGCAGATCATCCAGCCTATTGTTTGCTGTCCTGCTTGTGATCCGCATCCATCAGTGGCCCTCTCCGAGCAATGAGTGGGGAGCAGTTGGACTTTTCTGGCATGCAGCAATATCAGCAGGTCTGACTTTATAATGAGTGAAGGTCGTTCTTTTCATGAATTCTCTCAGCTTCCCAGCAGTTTAGCCAATCAATGTGTAAGGAGCTTCTGCAAATGTCACCTTGCAAACTGACTACACACTTTGACAGGAAATTAGAAGGAGCAAAACCAGTTCAAGAATCGGGTTGAGAGATGGTTATTAATTTTTTTGTCTGTGTCTTTACTGAAAGGGGAGACAATCATATCTCTTTCAACACAACAGAAAAGAGGAATCATGACACATTATAAAAATGCAATGTATTTGATGCAGCAATCTTGGTACACAGTGTTGTGAGGTGCCTCGGGGCTGCCACACAGTTCCTTGCCTTCTTTCTTGTGCAGCTGTTATTTCAAGTCAGTCTAGCGGGATACATCCCATCCCATACTGCATTTTTTAAAGGAGACAGACTCACAGCTTCTCAGAATTCTCTACTGACTATTTCTGTATTAGTAGAAAGGCGAGTGTTTTAACTTAAAAATAGAAATCCGGCTGTCTGATGCGTTTCTCCACATAGTCCGTGCCTGGGATTTGACTAGTCTGGCCCATGAGCTCTTGAAGGTGAGTTTTAGACTGTCAGATGATGTCAATTAGGGACATGAGTGTAGGGGAGGCACAGAGGAGATCAAGGTGAGTGGTAGAGAGAAACCCTTCAATAATATTGTGGAAAGACAAGACACCTTTTCCTTTTTATTTTTAGTTTCTGGTATCACTGGGTGATACAACAGCAAGGATGTCCATTTTCACGTGTCCTCATCAATGTGGGAACAGAAGAGTTTAGAGGAAGAAACACTGTTTTGGGAGAAGTGTGGGAAGGGAATTTACTGGCTTTCCAAATTGCTTCTCTTGCTTTGATTTTATCCAAGTGTTCCAATTTCAGGTGGTCAGTGTGAAATGCCAAAAGCTGATACAGATATGTGCTCTACTCTCCTTTACAGTTAGAAGATCACTGTCCAGCTTTTCCTGCTGACTTCCTAATAAGTTGAAAAACTGAGAAGAAAAATTTATTTGTAGCCTTTTGCCACTGCCCTCAGATTTTTCCCTATAATTCAACTAATGAAAAGAATTTCCAATGCAGTGCCCGCTTGTAATTTTATTTTACTTGTCTATCTTATTTATGTAGAAATAACTATAATGACTTTAAATTGCATCCCTCTCTTAAAGCACAGAACACTAGGAGGAACTGGGATAGCTGAGAAAAATGTTTGACTGAGGTAAATTTCATTTTAATCTCATACAGAAGCTCATTACTATGTATGCACATATACATACGTACATATAGGTGCATGCACACAAAAGCTGGTGGCCTGCAGTTTTCCTATAAAGCCCTAGGCAACAGAGCTGTCTGTGTGAAAAAAGATTGCCTGGCTTCAAATACAGGATGTTCAGATATCCTGAATGCCCCAAAGGTCAGATGGACTTCTGACTCCAGTTCTATCTATTTCTAAAGTCCTGGGGCTTTTCCCTTCTGGAGATCATACATCTTTTGGAAATCTCTGTTTCAGAGGGTACCTAAGTTCCTAGAAGGGATCGCTTGCTTCAAGTCTGCGAAAGACTCATGGGTTGCTTGTGGATAGTAGCACACATTATTGGCCTTTCTTTGTTTTTATTGTTATCCATTGTCATTGAGCCCTCTTTAAATGGAATGTCATCCCATTTCCTCTCTTCCCAAGTGCCAATAGTAAATGCAGAGCATCGCCATCAACACTTTTTATAGCAATAATGACTATATTATGCCAAGACAGTTGTAGGAAATTGTGCCTGGGGTTTCGCTTCTGAGATTAATAGCTTTACAGGGAGATATTTTATCTCTTGGTTTCTCTTTTCTTTTTAACCTACAGCCCATTTGTCCTTACGTTCTTAACTCTTAATACTTTTGTCATCATTTTTTTCCTTATTTTTGCCTCTCCCTAACATGATAATAGATACACAAATTCAGGGAAGCCATCTAATTGTATTTTCTTCTTAATCTGACGAATGAATGAATCACTCAACAGACTTTTATCACTCTAATATAAGTGTGTAATGAGCCAAGTGACTTGGATGGGGAATTAGAAGAGGGTCACTTGCCTTTTATTCTTGGTTTTAGGCTTTGATGGAGCAGTTCATTAGAGCTACCATCAGTCCTGACAACAGATTTATGAGGAGATGATTTTATTTTATGCTCTTGTGTCATGCTATGGTCTCTGGTCATGATTGGGTATCATTTACTATGCTCGTTTCTATCTTGCTGTGGATTTGTTTTTTTCTGCCATGTAGTACTCCTTAGTCTTTACTCTTCAAATTTTCTTCCTGATGTTTGAGCATTAGTGGATTTGTTAGACTGCATGCTCTCTTTGTTGCACATTGGATTGATTTTTCTATTGGCTTGAGTTTTTCTTTGTGATAGATGTTCTTTGCTGTAAACTGATTTTATCTTCCTGTAGGCTAGGTAGAATTGTTCTTCACACTCAGTTATATACATACATATGTACACATACTTTTTTCTGGAATGCTTAATTTAATTTTTTTTAAATTCCAACAAGACTAAATTATCCACAGAAAATTCAGAAAAGCTGCTTGAAACACTTAGATATGTTAGACTCCTTTTAGGTGTATATCTTCACATATGGCTCTTTAGGGTACTTTAGAAATGGTATGGTGAAATACACACTAAACAAGAAAGCCCACATAGCCAAAATTCCCATTCTTTCTTGTGGTAGGATATTTATATAACTAACAAATCACTAATTAAAAAAAAAAAAAAAGTATGTTAATCATTAAACTGTAAGACTGTTAGATTAAGCAGTGCACTGTAAAAGCAATTTTAGCTGTGTTTTAAAGTGTGTAATTGAATAAACACATATATGTTAATTTTATTTATATAATTGTTCCTCAGAGAGGGAAATATCATCCCAAACTACAAATATACTTGATGAAAACACTAGAAGCACAGAGAGTTGTTTTTGCCTAGTAGGAGTTAGATAGTTAAATTTACAAAGTTATAGGGAGCTACGAGTCTTAAGCATCTCGGAAGATGAAAGCACTTAGATTTATATGGCCAATTAAAGATTTACATTCCTAAATTTAGGTGCAGAAGTAACAATATCTAAGCCATTTTTCCAACTTTACAGGTTTTTAATCCATTTAACAAAATGTTCAGAACTGTATGCTCAATTAAGCTTAAAGGATGATTTATTCATGTGAATTTTAAGTACTATATATTAGTCGATGATTTCTCAGTTATTTGTCTGGTTTTCTTTGCATTTGAAAAAAAGTACCTGCTTAAAAGGAAATTTACTTTCTAAAAGCGACATGATTTCTTGTGACATTGAGTGTCTAACTTACTGACATCTTCAGATGCTTCACCAGATGGTGTAGTATGTTGGAAAAACCAAAGGGAAGCTGTAGCCACTGGTGTCAAAGATCATATGGAGTAAGGTTTAGCCCTTGAGGCAATAATCAACTTTGCTCTCTCCCTGCATGTGTTCTCCAGTGAAGATACATGGCACGCAGAGAGCAGGCTCAGTGCAGTCCCAGAAA
The DNA here is from genome assembly GCF_025592945.1 of Manacus candei. Lineage (NCBI taxonomy): Eukaryota > Metazoa > Chordata > Aves > Passeriformes > Pipridae > Manacus > Manacus candei. The sequence continues at coordinate 36,312,189 of NW_026138076.1, read as the reverse complement.
GCTTTCTGTTCATTTGAGCGGCTTTGGGGATTGTGCTACTCGTTGCACATCTCTTCATGATATGAGGGCCTGGGCTCAACAAATTGATTTGAACTGTTCACACTGGACCTGTCTGAAGTGATCTCAGAGGTGCCCTCCTGATTCCTGTCCCCCACCTCACTCAGGCAAGGGGACAAAAGGATAGGGTCAGTTAATTGCCATGACTATCCCTCGTAAGGGCTGGTGCCAGCCCTCTCATCTCCTCCTGCATTTGGTCCGCAGGAGTAGAGCTTGCTGCCGTCTGTATGCCTATATATAGTTTGTGGCATTTAAAATGTCAGTGAAATACATTTAAGAAATCATTGCTTTCAGACAGAAATGTAGTTGTTAGGGGAGAAGTATACTTCTTTTTTCCTTTCAATTACAATTCCAATAACTCTGAGCACCATGTTGAAATAAATGAGTAAATGTAAAAATTACTACCCACCTACTCTTCTTTGGTGAGCAGGACCTACATGATTACAGCTGAGCATCTAAGACTGGGGGAGTTGGAAGTATATATGTGCCTTCATTTTATAACTTCTCCCTTTAAAAAAGCTACTGCAAAACTTCGTGGATCTGTAAGGGGGTTTTTGAAGCTCTCAAGACAATATGGGGAAAACCTTACATCATCTGTTTAAATTATACATTATCTGCAGCTCATGTGGCTGATGTTTGCTAGTGGCTCACCACAATGGTGCTACTGTGCTCTGTCAATGAGTAATTGTGGCATTATAAGGTAAAGCCCAGAATACCTTCCTGAATTTCACAGTCTACTTAACAGACAAAATCATTTGAACTGCTCTAATTATCAGATGAATTCTTCATTCCCGTAGATGCTTTGAAGAGAGAGCCCATGTGCTCACTGCTGGACCAGCTCTGTCCTTTGGAACTGCAGCTTGATTGCACTTCCTTTCTCAAGGGCCATCGTCAGACTGTCTGTATTGATTTGCATTAAAGATGCATTGTGCTTACCAGAGATTCCCAGCATGATCTGTGAACATATCATAGCTTCTAATCAATCCTATTGTCCTTCTATTGCGCTACAATTTCTATGCAGCTTAACACCTCAATAGAAATTGTCTTTTTTTCTTATTCTTTTTAAGGAACTGAGCTGATTGCCTGAACTATCTTGCCTTATAATTAGCTGTTACCTGTTAAGTCTGTGGTGACATATAGTAAGGCGTTGGATAACTGGCAAAGAAAGCCAGCTATAGAACTAAGGTTTTTACGGGTTGTAAAGACAGGACAAAACATCTGCTGTATATAGAGAGAAAACTTGAAAAGTTGTAAGTCCTACAGTAGTAGGAGCATCAGTATCTACATAGCAGTATCAGAGGTGAGGAGACATCAAATGGTATAGGTGACATCCTCAGCATCAAGTGCAGGTAGTACACCAACCTGGAATGGAAACATTTTCTTTTTGTTCTTTGATTCAAAAAAAGGGGAGGTTGGAAATTCCTTAGGTAGTGTAGATTTTATACTTCCCATAATTGACAGTATGAACTTTGGTGCACCAGATCCACATGTATCATGGCTTCTTCGTCGATATCTGCAACCAGTTTTATATAAACACGCAGAGATAGGTAGGATTATCTCTTCGTATTTCTTAGCCTTGGTGTTTTTAGCTCTTGATGTTTATTTACCATAAGAATATTCTTGTATGTATTTTTATTCTGAGTGGAGAAAGAAATTGTCTCTGTTTTGGTGTAATACATCTTTCCTAAGTCCTAGCACTGCATCTCTCTCTTTCACATTCCTTTTTACTTCATTTCTCAGCCTGCCAGACTGTCACTAAACGCAGAAGTGCTTTTAAGTGCATAATTGGTATGCTCATTACCACTAGGACTCTGATGTGTAATTAGAAAGACACCAGGAAATGGGTTCCCAAATAGTTAACTCAAAACAGACAGGCATAACAAAGTAAAGGGAGGAGCTTGAACTGGAGCATGACATTAATTGTTCCCCACAAGTTGTATAGCTTCTTCAAACAAGTGATCTCCTCAAGACCCTTTTTATTTTGTATCTACAGAATGTGAGTAGTTTTATTAGAATAAATTTAGGGTACTTTTCTGTCTTGTCCTTTCTTGAAATACAGCCCCTCCACCCCCAACATCAGGAATTGGGTATATCTTGAATTAGAGTAACCTCTCATTTGAAGGTTGCATAAACAATCTCAAATGAAAAAAATCTACATGTTTTGTACAGTCAAACATACTTTAAAAGACATTTTCAGTGTAATTTTCCACATGTGTGGTACTTCAATGTATTCCTACACTAAAATTTAAAGTTGCTGCCTGCAAATTTACCACCTTGGACACCTGCATTAGAAGACAGAGCTCTATAATCTAGAAATCACAAAGTGGATTTAATGTGTTTCAAGTATTATAGACTGTGGTGCTGCTTTTTTGTAGGAAATTTTCATTTATATTTTGTAAAATAAATTATATAAATCTAAAAGATTTTATTAGATTCCAAATTTTCTCTTATTAGTCTTATTCACACTAACATAATAGCTCATTTTTTTAAGAGGAAGCACTATTAAGTTAGTTTCTTTTTTGTTTTCTGGGATGGAGATTTTATCATTGTGTTTACAATGTAATCTTGAAGACAAATATATTTCTGAACTGAAAAGTATCTGAGTGCAGTGAAACCCATACTACATAAACCTGATTCTTAGTAAAAGTCCCGGAGAAGGCATGAGCTAAGTAGCTGCCTTACATCACCCAGTGTAAATAGATCAACTTTGTACTTTATGTATTTAAAGAATCGACAAAAACAAATAAAAATACTGCAAATTAAATGCTCTGTATCCCCATATGATGACACTTAAAGTAAATGTTAAAAAAATCCCTCAACTTCATTAAGTGTAATACATATAATGAAAATGCTCTAGTGAGTTTCTAGCAGAGGGAAATACATGCTGTTTATAAAATTCACATACTGACTAATGGTAAGTCTACATCATTTGTGTGAACCATTAATATGAATTTAATATGCTTGCTTATATAATTTGGCTCGCTCAGTACAGCCACAATATTGACTGCAGTTCACAGATTAGTTCTGGGTTTCATATTTATCTGTTTATTTTTATGTTGCTGCTTGGAATTTAAAATGTCGTAGCCAGAATTTACTAACAAGTCCTATATGGGAAAAAAAACCATTAAGCCGCTTCATGGAAGTTTTGCTACATTCTACTTATCTTGTAGAAATGTCTGTTATGTGATCTTTTTTCTCCAGTTAAAAGTCTGATCTAAAGTCTTCTCTTTCCTTAGATTCTGAAAAGCCTTTTAGTGAAGTTCTTAGCTGCCTCTTTGAACCCACAAGCGAAATTTTGATCTCAATGAAGTTATTTCTACAGAATGCCATTTTTCCAGGCTGTATTTTTTCAAAAGTACTAATTTCTGACTTTTTCTTCATATGTAGAGCTGGACTGGTCTAATAGAACCAATGTTGTCCAAAGAAAAACTTTTTTCAATTAGTGAAACTTCTGTCTGAGTATGCAAGGGTTGCAAGCATGGAAGGCAAAGCAGTACAAAAGAGGAATAAATAAATTTGTATTAATGGAGGGAAGGGAAAGTGTGAGTATTTGCACATATTGTTTTAGTGTTTTCAGAACAATATTATTATCATAGAAAGGTAATGGTAGTATTTAATAATAAATAAGGGAGGTCTAATTTTGACTGCAACTATTTCAGACGATAAAAGAGGTTGAGAGGGTCCTCTAGTGCAATATACTTTGTTGAAGACTGGTGGAGAATGCCTAAGGAAGAACATAAAAACATTTCATTCCCCCCATAAACTCTCACACCTTCCAGCAGTGCAAGTTTTAAAGACTTCTTAGACTAAAATAGTGCCTTTGTGTTTAACAGATCTGGATAAGTAGATTTTTCTTTATGGTTTTTGAAGCCTTTTAAGGTTTGGATATTAGTGCAAAGCTGGGACACCACCCAGCCCCCCTCTTTTGTCCTCTTATAGTTAAAATAGTTCTTTCCAATGTACGTTACTTCACATTTATCGACACTGAACATCATCTGTTGTTGTATCACAGTCACTCAGTACCATGAGATCTATCTGAATTCTTTGTCGTCCATTTTTATGCTTACTCAATTGAATTATTTAGCACAATAAGCAAATTTTGTCACTCTGCTGTTCATCAGCTTCTGTTGACTCTGTATGAATATGTCAAACAGCACAGAGCCCAGAAGATTAGTACAGATATCAGGATATTAGTAATATCCTGCTAATATGTTTCTTTCTTATCATTTTTGTTCTTTAACATTGTCTAGAAAAGAACTTTTTCTTACATGTTATGACAGATTCTTCTATTTCTGATTTTAATCTGCAATAGGCATGTTGTTTTTCCCCATAATTCTGTATTTAACTGCACAGTTGATAATTCTGTTTAACCTTACCCAGTTTCCTGGAGGCTGTGGATGTTTCTATCTGGGAACAGTGCATGTTTTTTCACCCTAAATGTTGGAAGGAAAAAAGGAGACATTAACAATAAATCGTGAGCACTCAATAATCAGTCATTTGCAGAACTGGAGTTGTTATATCAAATGCAGATTTTTGGAAATGCTGCTTGAGATTCCTACAGAATTTCAATTTTCTGTTTTGTAAATCCAGAAGTTTGTTTGGAACGTGTGTTCTGCAGTATACCACTTTCTATGTGTGGATAAATATCCTCAAACTCCTAATTTTTTTATTAAATGGAGTATCTTAAAGTATTGTAAATAAAAAGTAATGTGCCTTCCAATTGTGTGAAGGCTCTGAATTCATACAATATTAATGAAGGTTTTGATTAGTACTTCCACATAAAACTAAAGGAGACAGAGTAAAGCCTTTTTTAGTAGCTCCTCCACCCCTGCTTCTGCATTTTAATGAAAGCTTTGTTAATATTTAAAATGCATTTAAAGCCTCAAGTGTGTAGGAAAGCTATGTAGTTAAAAAAAGATATGGACGTTTTATTAGGCAGAGCTATTCAAAAAAAGGGATAAATGTCAGACTAATAATGCCAATGACAAACGCTGCAACTTGCAACATAATTGAAGATTTAAAAATGTATTTTGAAGTTGTATCCTTTACCAAAAGGAAAAAAGTCAGCAACCAAATACTTTGCTCATACTTAAGACATTGCAGACAAATCACTGCTGATTTATTCACAAATACTTTATTTAATAGTATATCTTTTGTTAAATATTGTAACATGACATTTGTGGGCTACTCATGTGCCATGGGACTATAGTAAATCAAGTATTGTGTTCCTGTTAACTGACTGAAGTGTTTTCATACAGAAGCCTGATTCACATAGACATTTCCATTCATCTGATATGAATTTTGTGCTGTATAAGAAGAACTATGCCTATTATGTTTTTGATCATGATTTTTCTAATGGATTAACTCACAGGAGGAAAATAACACAGTTATTATAGATTTGACACTACGTGAGAAAAGTCCCTCGAAACAAACAACTAGATAAAAACCAAAGAATTCTTTTTCTTACTGCTCAGTGCATCCAGGCACAGCATGCTCTAAACTCCCTTGACTTGTATTTAAAACCAACATGTCTAGTTTTAATAGCCAGAAGCCAACCCCTTCAGTCAGTAAGATCGCAGAGAGCTTTAAAATAAAATGCATCATGTAACCTTATGGTGACTTGTAGTTTGCTTAGCAAACATTGCATGGAAATACAATGATTTGATACGCTCATATGAGTCGAAGGTCTGTCTTTAAAGTTTGTATAGCTACAATTACCTTTGCCTTATAAAAATGGTGAAGTTAGGTGGCCTTCCAGTTCCTTCTTCAATTGTTTCTTCTTTACCTCACTCAATGCTTAGGTAGGGAATAATCTTTCTATCTCTTTCTTTTTCTTCTCGTTACTGACAACTTGGCCTCTTCCTTTTCCCTATTTCCTGGATGTGAGTTCCGCCTAATTGACATGGGTAGAAGAAAGGTAGGAGAAATTTGTCTCTGTGGATACCATATTCCCAAGTTCACTTGACCTATGCACTGTGTCTTGCTTGTTCCATGCTTATTCTAGATAAAATTAGAACTACAAATCTGTGGACACCACTAGAGATTTTTAGGGGTTTTTTTTACAGGTAAAAAATATCTGTGTTTTGTTCTCTAGATGTAACGTGATTGAATCATTTTACCCAGTAAAGACTGATGTAATGAGGCATTGATTTCAGTTGATATTGTCTCTTCATGGAACGTTTATAAAAATCAGACCTTGATTGTGGAAATTCGAGTAACTGGAATTGTACGTACTCGAAATCTGTGGCCTTGTTTGTAAGCACAGGTCTTTGACTTTCTCATGTTCATAAAAATGTTTATTAGTATATCTGTATGTGTATGTGCATGGACATGTGTGTTCATGTAAGATCGCATTAAAATTATTTTGAAATACTGATTGGGGTTTTTGCCCCTAATTCTTATTTTTAAGATTCAGTTGTAACACATCAGAAATGCTAAAGTATGATGAGAGGTAGGTGTGTAAGTGTAACTCCTTTTATATATACTCATTCATTTGTTTATCTTCATTTATTCCAGTGGTTGAAATCAGCGAAACTATTCACATAAATAATAAGTGTAATATTTGACAGGAGGCTTTTACTATAATGTTTAAGAATGACTGAAGTCACACACTTTAAACCACAACATTCAAAACTTGATATTACTGATACTTGATATTCTTCTCTCATTTTCCTTTTGCACTCACTATCTTTTCCTGTCTTAACTGTGGTCTGAATTACTTTGTATTTCATTTTGAGTCATCTTTTTTTGCAAAGGAAACTCCTCAAACTTCATGGCAGATCATGAAAGCAGTGTTTCTTTCTCCACTGAAGCTGAAACTGCTGGTTTTATAACCTCTTTTTCGATTGTTGTTAAATATCTTATGTTGCCTATTTACTGTAAATGTACTTTTAGTTGTCTGACTGTAGATGAAGAATTGTATATATTTTCCTTAAATAGTTTTGGACAAAAATACTTCACTGAGAGACAGAACTGCATTTGTGTAAACTTGTCTTAGGTTTATTGGTACTATAAATGTAAAATCTATCCTTTTACAGTGCTCAGAGTATTTTCTGCCAGATGCTTCACAAAGTTTTACACTGACTAAATAAGAGGCAACCTGAAACCAAGAAACACACGTAAACATTTTCCTTGTGCATTGGGATTTTATTTTAGAGACAGAATATCCCAAGCATGAGCTTTTCTTTCAGCCTATGGTTAAATCCTGGCTCAGAACCTATTGCAGAAATTACAACCATTTGATGAGTTTCTAGGAGCCTGTGCAAAATAGGTTGATGTTCTCCACCCACCTAAACCAGAAAAAAAATGAACTTTTTTCTTCAGAAATTACTGCCTTATGTTTTTGTGGACAACCAGTTCAGGGAGGGTGTTAGACACAGAAGCTGTCTCCTCATTTGAGTGAGCCTAATGCACAGATGTACTGTGAGACAAGCTTGCACCCAGCTATATCGAAGCTCTGGAGATGAGATTTTTCACTCCTACCTGTAACCCCTTTGCAGTGCTTAGGTCATTATTCTACATGTTGTTCAAAACATAGTCTACTCCCACTTGCAAAAAAGAAAAAAAAATCTTGCTGATATGCTGAAGCAGTCTGTGAGTCTGTGTTCAAAAGTAAAAAGCAAAAATTAGTCAAATAGTAACTCAAAACAGTAAAAGCCAGTGTAAGTGCATAGTTAGCACACAGTTCTGTTTAAAGTATGTCCACAGAAATGTAGTACTGGAAATTATACTTTTAACTCCCTCCAAACAATAGCATTTCAAGACTGACCTTTCATTTTCTGGTGGAGTTTGTGGTTCCTTCTCAAGCTTGGAACTGACTGGCATTGCTGCTGGAATGCTGCTCTTAACTTGATCTGAAATGCCTGGCAGAAGAAATGCAAGAAAAATGCAAACAGCTAGACTAATGACCAACTTACTTGTCATTGCAGTTTTAGCATTAGAAGCCTTTTTGATTAAATCATTTATTTGGAAATACCAGGTTGTCTGGTTCTGGCTAAAATTAACATGTTTACTTTTCCAAGGACAGGGCTATGTCACCTCCAGAGAAAGGCTGGGAGTAGAAGGAAAAGATCAGTGTTTGCTTAAAAAAAGGATAAATCGATGAAGTGAACTGAAAAATCTTGCACCTAAAGAAATTTAGGCAAGCTACCTTTGAGAGGAGGTGGAAAAGGGGATTGCAGTGCTGACATCCAGTTTTATATAGATACGGTATAGGATATCTACTTCAGTGTCTTCTCAAAAATCAAATAAAATATATAAATAACTACATTTGTGCAATCAAATTGGGCAATATTCTAATTTGTTATTTTATTGGATAAAGAGAAAGACACCCATATAAAAGTAATAATGCCTAGACTCCCTATTAGCCACTTCTGTACCCATCTGCAAAGAGATATCAGTCACTTTCTTGTAAAGGGAGATAACAGAAGTATAAATCTCAGCACTGCCAATTAAATTGTATCTGTATTTCTTTTTTTTTTTAATCTGTTTTTTTGTGCCATGATTTTGTTCCTCACTTCCTTACATGATGATCAAATAACCTTATGTTTTTGAAATGTATGATATAAACCTAGGATTTTTTTCTTCATTATTTTTTTCTTTCCAAGTAGTTTATAGTTAGCAGAGAACAGGGTAACTGAATTGCCTGATAACCTGGCACGGTATGTAATTTTTTTTCACTTACACGAAAATTTAATAAGATGGGAGTTTTTTTTAAAATAGACTTTTGGTGAACAATTATTTTTTTAAGTTGTTTTAGAAGCCTCGGGTTTTTCATTTTTATTTTTTAGCCAGTTGATGCTGAAACATTAGTGTCAAGGAACATGCATTTTGGAAACATCAAGAGCACTTTTATCTGCATTCTGTGAAACTTTTGTCTTGGAAAATGAGAATTTTGCTTTTGCTGTATTTCCTGGCTCTATTTCCTTGTGATTTAAAAAAAAAAAAAGTGTCTTGGCTCAGAAATATTCTGAGAAAATAACAATAATACTAAGTGGTACAGAGATCTGAAAGCCTGCAAATTATAAGTGTGAAAGTAAAATCTATGTTATGTGTGTCCACAACCTACATCTACACAAGAGAAGACCACAAATTTGGTATGTGCTGCCTGCTAAGACAGCATTATAGTAAGTCCTTAAAGAAATAAAAATGCATGTAATGAAAAACAAATTAAAAAAAACCAAAACCAAAACAAAACAAAAACAAATAAACAAACAAACAAAAAACAACAAAAAAATCTTAGTTAAAGATCTGCAGAGTTCTGGTTTTACACCCTTGTATTTTTGCGCAGGTGTGGCTCATGGAAGTTCTAACTACATCCTCCTTTACAAGATACTCATGTTCCCTTAGTTTTTTAAAACCTTTTAACTTTTTTCCAGTCAAAGAGAATGTGGCTCATAAATCCCTATTCCAAGTTCTGCATGTGTAAAAGCAGTCTACTGGAGAGGTGTGCAGCAAATTAGAGGAAATAAGTGCTACTTATTTATTTGTGGAGTGAAGGGAAGGCAATGGGAGAGGGGACAGAGAAGGGAAGGAGCTTTTCCCTCAGCTTTTTCAGTGAAAAGAAGGTGAGGCAACTCACTTTTGTCAGTGAAAATAAATAAAGGGAGTTTTTATTTGTTTTTAATTTATTTAAAACTGTCTTTGGGCTTTTGAGCTTGATTTAACATTCAGTAAAGTAGACAACTGATGTTGGATTATATGCTTCATGTTTTATAGTTTCTGAAGGCACGCAACTGTTTATGGGAGATTTAAGTTTCAAGTATGGATTTTGGAAATAAACATGTACAGGACCAAGTTCAGGCAAAAAGTTAAGGCCATGCTTAAATTCATTCTTACTAAAAATAATGTAGCATGTGTTTAGTTGTTTAAAATGTGTTGAAGTCTCAGTAGACTAAGCAGGCTTATGTGGTATCTGCTATCCTGCATAAAGCTAGTTTCCAAAATAAGATTGTTAGATGAGGCTGAGCATCAGCAGTGTTCTGGCAATGCTCTGTAATATGGCATGTAGGTTTTTGGTTTTGTCAGATAAGAGCTGCTGTATGAAGTCAGACTAAAACTCGACCCAGCTCTATAGCCTGTTCCTGAAAACAGCAGTAGTTGATGGCAAGGGAAAAGTATTAGAAGAACAGTAATATATCTGCCTGCATTTCAGCCTTGTGCTCTGTAGATATTTCAAGCAATCATATGGGGCTGGCAGACACTTACTCTACCTGTCTTAGCATTGGCAAATGACCTTGCAAATATTAAAGTGACATTCAGAATATGAAAAAGAAATTTTTCTGGAAGGTACTTGTTGTTCATCTCTAATATTGTTGGTATGATAGAAGTTGACCCTCCTCCATCCAAAGCCAACCAATGAAATGCTTTGTTTTTAATTATGGCAATTAGCTTTTGAATCCAGGTAAATGCTGTGATTCCATTTTCTAATCATCCTAGTATGAAAAGCACTTGAGTCTTTTAACACTTTCTTATTTTTAAGTACAGGCTAAAATTCCAGTGATATCCACGGCATTTTGGTAGATAGAAGTCAAGCCCAACTGTGTGTTTTTATTATGTTCCTGAATAATACTCACTGCTTTCTGCAAGGCTGGAGAGATTATGTCTATATTACAGCATGAAGTAAGAAAAGAAAGAGTAAGGGATATAAAAAATGAATAGAGTCAAAGAACCAGGGACATAAATAATATTGACTGGTTAGAAAAGGATTTGGAATAACCAAAGCAAAGCAAAGCCAGACAAGGCTTTGTTAAGTAAGTTAAATAATTCACCAATTAAATTAGTGCCCCAAACACAGTGGTTTAGAATAATTGTTAAAACAGAACAGATGCCTCTAAGCTTTATATTGAGGTGAGTTCTAGGTAATTTAAACTTATATCACAGGATGTATTATCACACAAAAGTATGCATTGCTTTTATTAGAGACTTTATTACAAACAGAATTATTTGGAAAAATATTATTAGAAAACGTTATCAAAAGAGTCTCACAGCATGTATGTTACAATCCAGATGGATTTGTTTGTTAGTCAACTGAAAATCTGTAAGTCAATGTTAATTAGGTCAGAAGAAAATGAAAACAATATACATTCAAATATTTTAAGGAGAAGGTGAAATGAAAATGGAAATGAATTATGCTGTTGTTCATCTTCTGCACATTTTTCTCTTGGTAGTTCTTAGGCAAAGTGATTTAATTCAGTGTTGTGTCTGAGAAAACACTTTAAATTATGATCTTGTGACACTTTGAAATGGATTTAGCGCTCTCACTTTTAAAGATGTTTTAAGGGTCTTTTCAAATCCTTAAAAGCCGAATCTCCAGACTGAGGCCAGTGCTATCAAGAGTGGGAATAAATCAGAGAATCTGGATTTATATCTCAAACTCTCAGGAGGGGAAATACTCCCAAGAAACTCTTTATGTGACAGGTTTAAGATCCATAATATTTTCTGCATTCAGGCATAAATCCTTCTGTAATGAAGAGAAGAAAGGGTAGCAGTAGTTTTGATATCAGATTTTCCCTATAAAATAATATTTTTACCTACACCCATATGCAGTTGCAAAAAATACTAGTCCCCCCTGAAAATCCATGGAACATCTGACTTTTAATAGATGCCCTAATATTTCATTAAGCTTCTAGAATCAATCATTATATTGAGAAAGACCAGGAAACATTTCAAAGAAATTATATGAAGGAAGGTATCATATGATGTGTCCAGCTGAAAATGTTCATGACAGTAGCCTTTATTCTGTTCCTCTAGTCCCACCAACATAATAAGATTACTGCTACAAATAAGGGCAGGTGGGATCAAGTCCTTTTGTTATTCTAGAATAGAGATTGTTCAGTCTGTGTGAAATTAACACCCATATTGACAAATTATACAGAACTGGGAAGATGCATCTCATTTATATATAAACTGTCTTTACTTTTTCAAAGAAAATAAATACTTCTAGGGTCAGACACTCATGCTAGAAATTGTAATGGCTCCAATTCCAATTTACATCACTAAGGACTTGCTCCTCTGCCAACAATAGAGTTAAGTAAATGAATGAATTTAACTCTTATCTGAGGTCATTTAATAATGGTGTGTCTGAGGTTCAGAAAGTAATCCTTCACCTCCAGGATAGCCATGGCCACTGTTGTAGCCAATATTTTCAGCCTCTCCACTGCAAGATTTTCTTTTAAATGTTGCAGTTGAAAATACCTTCACTTCTCTTGACAACCTGCCCATTCATTTTATTATTGTCATAGTTTTCCCTCAGCTCTGCCAAGAAGTTTGCACTTGCAGCTTGATCAAATTGCGTGTTTTTCCTTGATGTGAACATGTAAAACATCACTGTGCTTTGCTCAGGAAATGATAATAGATTACAGAATCTATATACAGAATCCCTTATTTACGTCACTCATTTGAATCCAATCCAAGCCACTAGTGACTGACTGTCATCCTTAAATAACCCTTTTGAAATTGGAGCGAGTCTTAATCATCTTAATTTTATAAATGAAATATTTACTGAATGTGAATGAGGAAAATCTAAAAATTCACATATGGTGTAGTTGAGCTGCAGCTGATCCTGAGTGGAAAGGAAAATATTTCCAGCAGATGCTGAACTGTAAGACAGCACTTGATTGACAGTGACATCTCAAAATAATTGAGGAACAGAGGTTTCTCCTTCTTGTATTTTAATTCACCAAATCATAGCTTTAGTTCTTCTCCCAGTCATGATTATAATGACAATATTAGTACTGATTAGGTATCTAAACACAACATCATAATAATGCTACCATGTAATAAATAGCAAAGCTAGTAATTTACATAAAAATTACTTACCTCTAATAAGAAGAACGTCTCAATAAACATGACAATAATACTCTTCTCCATCCCCTTTTAGAAGTTCCAAAGAGAAATAAACCCATTATATCCTGGTTGCTTTTTAAATCAAACTTTGAAGTAAGACTATCAACTCTAAGCATACAAAGCAGTTATGTGTCAAAAATATAGTCAGGATAGAGTTTGAGGTAATTTGAATGGTTTATCCATATTATTAAAAAAAAAAAAGGAACTAACCCCCCCTCCTTTTTTCACTCATCTTTCATTTCTATGATTCTACAATTCTACAGTTCCTTTGTATTTCTGGTGTCAAAATTTTTTCACGACTGCTAATTTGATGCTGGGTCATAATTTTATTTAGTCTTGTGCATATTGATCTCCGAACTTTTCTCCATCAATACTATCATTTTTGGGGGTGTGCAGGAGAGAGTTTAGTCAATATCACTGTGTTAAAATAAAAACAATGTCTAAAATTCCTAAGATTTATTTGGTTTTACATTCAAATTAATCAGCTTGATATGATTAATAATCTTTGATGATCACATAGAATTCTCCCAGGTGATTCAGTATGTAAACGATATATTTCACATTGGATCGTTATTTCTGAGAGTGCATATTATTTGGGATTTCATAATTCTGCAAAGAAAGGTATCTGACTTCTTGCAAAAATTACCACTGTCCCTGGAAACTTTCAGAAATTTCCCTGGTCTCAGATATCATCTTGTGTAGATGAGGAATTTATAAGTTAAGTATATCTACATCACATTTCAGTTTGAGTCACTGAACTGAAATTTCTATCAAAATCTTGATTTGATTTACCATTTTAAAGTATTGTTGCATTATTTAATATAGAAGTTAAACTAGTCTCACACTACAGATAACATAGAATCATCTAATACTCTGAATTTGACGGGACCCACAAGGATCATTGAAATCCAACTCCTGGCCGTGCACAGGACAGCCCCAAGAACTACGCCATTGCCTGAGAGCATTGTCCAAATGCTTCTTGAACTCTGGCAGATTTGATGCCATCACTACTTTCCTGGGGACCCTCTTCCAGGGCCCAGCCACCCTCTGGGTGAAGAACCTTTTCCTGATATCTACCCTAGACATCACCCAACACAACTTCAGGCCATTCCCTCGATCCTGTCACTGGTCACCAGAGAGAAGAGATCAGTGCTTGCCTCTCCCCCTCATGTGGAAGCTGTAGACTGCAATGAGGTCTCCTCTCAGTTTCTCGTAATAAACCGTGTAATTTTGAGAGCCACAGGGTTGTAACCAAAACAAGCTATAAAAGGATGTTTGGTGTTGTCATGAATGCTATATGTAGTGACCATGAACAGTGCTTGTGTGAATGTTTGCTCGAGTCAGGTTTACAGGAGATTGTTTGTACTGGAAGGTAGTGAGGACAGTATTAGATTTGTCAATATATATGGGAAGAAAAGGGGTGCTCCGACTCTCTAGGAATCAGCTCAGGGCAGATTTTGTGGCAAAGAAAGTCCTAGAATGTCACAAATATTTAAAAAGATGGAAAATTTTGGTACAAAAGTGAGTTCTGGGGAGTCATTCTGAACTGTTTCGTTCAAACTTAGGTCTGTAGTCATCTATCAAATACTTGTGTGTTTTCACTATCTGTAAAAGTTTCTTTCTTTTGAATGGTGAACTTATGAAGCTATACTTTTAGCATCCTGATAAGGTAAGGTAACTAATGTATCCAAATTTAGGGAATGAGAACTCAGGCATGAAGTTCAGTGCTCATTCAAATTGTGGAATCCCTTAATAAGACTTAAATAGAAACCAAGATGATGTAATTGCTGGGAATGGTGACAGTCATTAGAGATCACTCAGTTTATCTTTGGCAGTGAGATTGATCTTTGTGTGCTAGACAGCATTAAGAATTTTTTTTAGAATTTTTTTCCTATAATTTTTCTTTTCTTGTGAACCTTATCACTACTGATGTGTTCCTACTGAACTGTGTTTGAAGATCACTTGGAGTGAAAAGAAGCCCTGCAGAAGAATTGTTGAAACTTTTTCTGTATTGTACTACAGTTCTCACCAGCACTGACCATGTTGATTTGATGTTCTTATGTGAACACTGCATCAAGGAAGAAATTCAACATTTATATTCCTCTTAGATATATATAGCTTGAAAACCACAACTTTTAGATAAAGGGAAATTCATTCTTCTCGTCACAGCTGTCAATATTTTTACCTTTGACTATATACATTTTAAGAGGTTCATTATAATCCTATGGTTTCAAAAGTAGGCTTGTGAGATGGAGAGGGAAGAGTGATTCTTTAATGCAATGTTGGTGATAACCTACCCTTTATGGTTTACAATGGGTCATAGAAAGGCAGATGGTGATCAAAGGAGATAATGAAAACTTTCATAAAGATATGGAATTTTGAAATATTTAATTGGACCCAGAACTGGCTGGCCAGGACCTTCATCTATTTTTATTGTCTTTTCTTAGGGGCTTTTTTGTGTGTTTTCAGTTTTTTGCAAGAAATATGCCTTTGTGTCTGATTCTGCTCATTTGGACAGGATGTTGAGTATGGGGCAGTGGGAAGTTTGACATCACTCTAAAATTCTCCTGTGTATCCCACTTGGGACTATAGGCATTCCAAGTCCAGAATCTTCTGTGCTATGGAAGAAGCTTGATGTTCATCTTATCCATGTTTTGGAGGAAGACAACAGTAGCTTCAATACAGGAAATATCCTAACTCCACTTTTAACTCAAGCTTTATGAATCCAGTTCCCTTGTACTTTCTTCCCTTGTAGTAAGTACGCAAGTAAGTACTTGTGTAATTGAAAAGAGGCAAGAAGAAATAGTAGATGCATTAACTTCATCCATTAACTTCATCCATTATCTATAAATATTAAGGAGGTAACTGATATAGCAGCAGTAAGCTTTAGGAAGAGATCTGTGGGAACTAGCTAATTTATGTGTTGAGCATCCTGACCCTGAGCCAGAAGAGTTGGTTTGGGGTTTTTTCTTTTCCTCCGTGCATTCTCAACAGTTGCAGGTGAACTCAGACTATACTGATTTCTGCAGCTGCAATGAATTTTATTATTCTAATGACACACAGTATATTTTCTGTCATCTTCTGGGGTTTTTGGGTTTTGGTTTTTTGTGTTGTTGACGTCGTCGTGCTGTTTAACTTTTGCAGAGAAAGTGAATAGCAAGTGCATACCAAATAGATCTGCTTGGCATAAGAGCAAAAGCAAATCCGAGAAGCCTGATATTAACCTCTAGATTTTAGAATTCCAGGTCTTGTGCTGTAGTGCTGTAGTAACTAGAGGTTTTATAGCATTGTTAACAAAAAAAATTCAGGTGAGAGCATTTCTGTATTGCAACTAATCCTATCCTTTGTGGTCCTACTGCACACCTGTTTTTTTCTTATGGAATTTTTCTCTCATTACTTATTAACTCATTTTCTAAATTCTAGCAGTATGCTGAAGGTCTTTCTTATGTGTTTTGTCTAGGGATACTAAAACTAAGAGATGTGGCAATTAAAACCAATATGTTACTCCAAAAATAGTATTATTTTCAGATATTAGTTTCATTTCATGTAGTTTTGTAGCCTCCATAGGCTGCTAGAAATGCTGGTGTTGTTGCTAGACCCATGAAAAAGCCCAGAGCTGGGGAGCTGTGGAGGTGGCTTGAAGTCGTCCATCCACCTTTGCTCTTTGGATGGGATTTCTCTGCTAAGTGCTTGTGCCAAGGATGTGCCACAGAGTCTTCTCCTATTAGATGATGTAATAAAGAGTTTCAGACATTCAGTCAAAGAAGTGAAAAGCTGAACTGATGGTTTGAGGCTCTGCCATATTCTGGTTTTTATTAACTCTGTCAGTACCTAAAAGCTATGAACAAATCATGAGGAACTGGGGCAGTTCATTCCATGAGATAATTCATTCACAGTGAATTTTTCAGCCACATTCCTTTAGAACTTGAGAAGAGCAAAATAAAAATGGGGCTGAGCATCTAAGCCAAACAATTCTGATCCAGAGTAGTCTGAAGTCAGTAGACTTCATCAGTTCCTGATGAGAGTCTTTGGTTTGGGACCTGAGTGAAAGGCACCTGTTTGAAAAAGAAATTTTAATATGATTTCTCTACTAGCTAAAGAATGGAAAAGATATTATTTCTTCAGTGTCAAAATTTGGTTTACCTTTTGTTCTTCTACACTTAAGGAAGAGTGTGGTGTTGTTTTTTAAGGTATTAATTCAAATTATTATATGCATCTGTGATTGATTTCAAAGAGGGAGAGTTTGAGTTAGAATAAAATAGCCAGCCTGAAGCCTCAAGAAATTGCAAGTCACTGAGTCAAACCTACCTTAGAGCAGGCAATTTTATCCTATTCAAAGAGACATTTTTCCTTAGGTATTTTACATGAGAACCCTGTGCTGTACTAAAAAAAAAGAGTTCTTTAAAGAACAAACAACCATTCCTGAAGCTCAAAGAATTATTTTATCAAAGAAGAAACAGCAGAAACCAAATCCAAAAAACAGTGTTGTGCATTACTATTTTTTTATGACTGATGAGTGGCAAGCCATTATCTGAGCTGTCAGAAACAACTTCATGTGGTCCACTGGAAATTTCAGGTTTTCAATGCTAGTGCTAATTCTCTTAAAAGTGCCTTTTGTGTAATGATTAAAAACAATTTCTAAAAAGCCTGTTAAATTCTAAAGCTCTAATTCTAGTGTTCTGAGCTGTGAATTAGGACTTCTGTCTTAGTCTGTCAAGAAGAGGCATATTAGTAAGATTTAAAAAATTGTCTGAACCAGATATTACCATGATCATGTAACACTTGACTTGTAGGATGGTATAAAAGTGAAAATTGTGAACTGAATTGTTTTCCTATCTCAGAAGCGGTTAAGCTACCACATGCAAAGTTTTCACAGACTGTTTCCTTGCTGAATTGAGCTTCCTGTTGCAAATAGCATTAAAAGTAGGTCATGACACCTTTAGATTTTTCTTTTTAGTTTTGAGAATTTTTTCCTGAAATCTTTCTTTTGCAGAGTTGGAAAAATTTTGCCCTAGTTTAAAAAAAAAAGTCAGTCCTAGACAAAATCTGGAACTCTTCCAGCTAGAAAGTGTTAAACAAGTAGAAAAATTGGAGGGAAACTCGGTAGAAGTTATGCTAAAACACTTCCTACTGTATTGTCACTTAACAAATAAAAAGGAGTTAAAAACATTTCCAAGATTAACTACAACTCAAAAATTAGAAAATTACCAATTTATTTGAACACCATCTTTTCTAATTCCAATGATACGTTTGTATGATTCATGATAGTTTATTTTTCCTGAGCTGACTTCTGGTATGGAAATCTTCACCCTGTGTAGTTCAAATTGCCAAATCAAGCAAACAAAAAAATGATGCTTCACTGCACAAATTGTAGGGTGACCTTAATAAATTCTGATTAAACCCCCATCTAGTATGTCTTTCTGGGAATACATCAATTTATGCTATGATTGTGTATTACAGCTGCTAATAATTCTGAGGTGTATTCATATTCAAGAAAATTGACTTGTTTTCCTTTTAAATATTGTTATCAATCTTCAAGAAACTAGACAACCATCATTGATAAAACTTGCAGATTTGTCTACTATAAAGAGCAATCTGGATTAATAGATATGATGGATTTAAAGGATCAGAGTCTTACAGGAAAAGAGGATTGTTTTGATGTATGATACAGATAGAAATTGCTTCGATGAAGGAGAGGTTTTAAAATCTCCACCATTTTTCTTCACTTCACTTACAGAAGTTTGCTTTCCCATTTCAAAGGCATCAACTGCCTGTGAAGCACATGGATAAAATGTCCTGCCTTGATCCCCAGAGAGCATCACATTCAGATGGAAAGGGCTTCATAATCCCTCAAATAACTGAGGTTGCATTGGCCAGTCTGCTTCACTGGGTCCTCTTTCTTTTACATTTTCAAGATAGGTGTAATGTTTGCCTTTTTCCATTCACTATGACCTTTCAAACATCAGAGTTTTATATCTCCTTCAACCCTATCAATTATATCCCATGAGTCCCATGAACTCATTTTCTTATTTAAGCATATCCTCATTGATTTTCCTGTGTCATGGGTAGTACTTGATTCCCCCAGACTCTGACAAAAGATGCAGGAGCTGAAAAGTCTGGGAACAAACCTTGATTCAGGCAAAGAAAGCATGTTCCTCATCTATTTCTATGCTTGTTTTCTTCGGGTCCCCTGCCCATGGATCAGCAAGCCTGTACTTTCCATAGCCTTTCTTTTGCTACAGATATGCATGAGGAGCCCTTCTTTCAGTACCATCATATCCTTAAACCTCCTAGATGCACAGTACATCACTTGAGTAGCATCCAGTTTCCTGCCTGCTTTCTGCAGGTAGCTGACAGTGTGCCCATTAGCAACTGACCTGTGCACTCTCTCCAAAAGGCTGATCATTGTGTTTTGGTCTAGAGGTAGTAATCTTGGCAAGAAATCCTATCATGGTGTTGAGGTTGAAGAGACCATCTTCAGGACTGTCAGGTAGACTATTCTATGTAAGGACTTTGCTCTTTATCTATGCCATGGTTTTGCCTTCCTTAACTGTGTTTTTGGCGTTTTGATTTGTTGTTCTACAACTCCTTTTTTGACCTATCTCCATCCTAAGTAATCTATTATAGCCGAGGATAGTCAGGCCTACAGGGAAAAGGTTATATCTTTTATAAGACCAAATAATACAGCTGGAAGAAAAACAAGAAAGGTTTTTGTCCCAGAGGACTTTCATTAGATTTCTGGGCTCAAAGCTTGCTCTCTCCCCTGGCTATATTTCTTGGTCTAATGGAAGATATTACTTCTCTTTACAAGCCTATCCTGTTCATAGAATTACACCAGCAAAGCTACAATGACACTTACACGTGAACAGGGAGACAGAAGCCTATACAATTCAAAATAATATATGTTCTATATGTTAAATTTATCTATTTAGCATAGTCATTCTGAGCATAGTGATAATTAGCACAGGAATTGGCTGGGCTGATTAGAGAATGTTTTTCAAAAGAGATAGGAACCTAATGTACGTTTCTGAAGGTGGAAATAAAAAATACCAGTGCATTAAAGGTAGGAATAGACCTCTTGGAGTGACTTAAACCTTGTTTTCATATAAGGATATATAAGAGCATATAAGAAGTAACAGAAAGACATATTGAGGAAATTTTCCTAGCTACTGAAGTGAGAAAATTAGGAATCCCATTAGCTGAAGGAGAAGGACAGTAGTGAATATTTTATAGTTTAATATAGTATTCTGAATTTTCAAATCTATCTTTAAAAAAATCACAAAACAGCCAGACATGTTCTGGTGTCAGGCTCAAACTTACAATAGCTTGTTTACATAGGGACTTATTTCTGATTGTTCAAGGAATTTAAATTTGTTAAAACCTCAGAATGATAGTTACTAAGAGTAGGACTATCATGTGCTGTGTAAAGCTTACTCTAAGTTGCCGTTGATACTTTCTTTATAAAGTATATGGTCTGTATTTTCATGGGTTGTGAAGCTGGTAAGAATTGAATTGATAAATGCAGATGTTCATGCCAGAAACCTGACAGACCAATCACGAGAAAAAGATGGTTTGTAAGGGTAATGTGTCCAGGCAAATAAACCAGCATAGCTTTCTGATTATTGAATGCTTTGGAGAAACTGCCTGTAATCTCCATAAAGGAGCTATTATAGGATATTATTCCATGAATAAATTTGTATATAAAAATAGATGAATTATTCACTTAGTTTTAGTGCATCTTGCATAGAGGTAATTTATATTTCTTATAACAGTACAAATTCTCATTTTAATGAGTGTTTTAATGCAATGAAAAGTGAGCTGAGCATAACTCCCAGGTGTTGTACTAAAAATGGAGACATATTCAGGATCTATTCTAAGAAGAAATATAGTTGCATTTGCAGGTGTAGAGATGGAGTTGGATTCTCATATAGGCTAGTAGGATTATTTTCACTAAAATACTCTGTCTTACACCAGCCAAGACTCCAGCCTCAAATGCCTTATAGTCAGGTTCAGATTTGCAAAACCTGATTGCATATTAGGAGTGCAATGAAGTGCAGGTTAAATGAGTAATATATAGCTATGTCAACACAGGCAATGAAAGTGTCTAGAGTAAAGTGTTTAAATCTGAACTAATGCTGACAGACTATTAGCCTTCATCTCTGCTTTAGACAATGGATAGATGCCACACCAGGTAATAGGCTCTTTTGGCTTTTTTTCCCCCTTTTTCTCTTTAGCCTGAAACAGGAGACTTACAGCATATTACCTGGGATTGCAAAGATGGAGGTTAGTCTGACAGTGAAAGACCATGATACTAAAAATAAAAAAATAAATTCAAAAAATGACTGTGGGAAGTTTGTGTTAAAGTCTGGCACTATAATAATAATGTCTTCTTTCTAAGTTTATGAAAACCAGTAAAATTCTTATCAAAACTATAATGGAGACAAGAGTAGTCCAGACAAGAGTCAGCTTTCAAACAAGCAATTTTAGTCTTGCAGATATTTACACCTTCTCTAGTGTAGCTGTTGGCCTTAGGACCTACTCTTAGGAAGATGATTAGTGTCCCCAGAGAAAAGCTTTCAGTGTTCATTGGAAGATAATGCAGTGGTACACAGAGGCTGTTGAGAAACAGGTCTCCAGGATTCTGGTTTTAGACTCTGTCTAACATTTGAAGGGATATTACAATTTTTAAGTCAACTTTCTTAGTGAAAGAAATTTCTCATATGGGAAGGAGCTTGATATACTTTTATCAGCATAGCATAAAGGCTGTGACTGGCATACTCACAGATAGATCGTACTGAGAGAGAATGCTTGGACATTTCCAGCCCCTCAGTAATTGGCTTTACAGGAGAAGCAGCCAGATAGCTATCAGACAGGCAATGTAAACAAGGTAGAGCTGAAAATCAGGAGAAAATGGGGACAAAATACTTGATTTTGGCTATGTCTCTAATGTTAATTATGATTACAGTAAAAAGCACCGTTATATAGGAAACTAATGCATACAGTAATGTAGTTCCTACCTCAGATAGTTTACAATTATATCAAGTGGGTGCTACTGAAAGTGGGAAGCAGCAAGTGATCGGGGCAAATATAGTAGCTGTAAAGTACTCAAGAAGGTAATTTGCACCCAATTACTGATTTCTTAATGTAATATTAAGATAGACATTTTTCCCTTTCTTAAAAGTAGTAGATCTTTTAAAATAGAAAGATGATTTTTAAATACATATTTTAAAATACGTATTATCCCTTAAAATTAAATCCCAGAAACACTGTAGTTATAAGCACAGTATTACTACTTAACTGGTTAAATAATCACTGCCATATATGCCAATATAGATCCTTAGAAGGATCTTTGCAATAACAAACTAAGAAGGTTCTCAGTGACTTAAAGTTCTTAGTTTCTTTACACAATTTCAGCATTGTGTATGCTAAAAAGGATCTATTGTGGGAATACAGTGTACTACCAAATATAATTTTCATCCTTTCCAAGACAGATTTATAATGTGTTTCTGTAGTTTTAATTACTAAGATATATTGCTAATCTATTTTTGTGGCAAATTCCAGTGTCATTAAAGCAGTGATTTCCATTTGTAATAAAAATGTATTTTAGTGATTCAGCTATTCTAGAGAGGGCTTATTAGAAGTGTCGATTCATCTTTTAAACTAATGGTTTACTATTTTCTGCAAGGATCTTTTATTTAAATCTTTGGGTATTCTACAGCATATCATTTGCTATTTAATGTTTATGATATGTGGATTGTTCCAACAAGCTTATTTACCATAATAAGAGCAAATACTTGCACTGTATGGAGCAATGAGTTCATAACATCACTCAGGCTGTCAACCATTCAGAGCAATCTACTAAAAATATTTGTCTTGGTGGGCAGAACGTAGCTTTTTCCTTATCAAAATTTTTTAACTCTTGTTTTTGTCCAACTGATGGTAAAGCAGAAGGGATTTTATTTGTTACCACTTTACCAAAATTTTTTAGAAACTTTGTGTCTAATTTTCAGAGAAGTTTTTTATGCACCAGAGAGACACAGCCTGCGGCTGTAATGCTGTTTTATTGTGTTGCTTTTTAAATTTTTCAGTAACAAATAATAGGCATATATAAATGTGTCACTTTTTTGCAAAATGTTATAGAACTCATATGAGCCCTTCTTTAGTTGCCAACCTTATTTCCTTTCAGCATACGACATTTACTCACGCTCATGCCTCTGTTTCTTTAATGCAGAATTACCCACTCTATGTGACTCCTTTGAACTGGTTACTAACAGATCCTTCTGGGGTTTAGATCGTCTTCTGTGGAACACTGATTAGTAGTAAAAACAGTGGGCTCCAAACTTGCTTTAAGCCATGCATGCTGTGTAATGTGCACAAGTGTAACATGGACATCTTAAACAGGTTTTGCACAGGCCAACTCTCAACTGTGATTGATCTACAACATCTCCCCCAGGAAAAGCCAGTGGGCAATCAGAATTACGCTTTTCCTGGTGGTAAGGTGATGATGCCTCTGAAGAGTCACTGGAGGCATCATCAGAAGGCCATAGGAGAAGGGGGCTGATTTAGGGACAGCCTTTCTGCTACCTAATGATGTAGCAAATGCCCTGTGGCATATAGAAAGGAAAGAAACTGAATGTATTGTGTATGCTGAACGTGAGGTTATAGTGTTGGTAGTTAGAGAACTGCTTTTGATCATTATCAGTATAACATTTCGTTATCAGCATAGCAGTTCTGTCATGGCCTCTAGAACAAAGGTAATTTCAGTAACAGTTTACTGATGCCAAAAAAACCTGTTCTTTGCAACTAAGGCTAGATCACTTGACAGGGAAGTATTCCAGCAGATCATCTGCAGGAAAAATTTTAGAAAGTGTTATCTGGACCCCATAGAGGGAGGGACCCCTGGTATGAACCAGACCATGACCTAGTAACTCAGATTTCCCAGTGCTCAATGCTCCTGGCCCCTGTGCTGATCTTTAGGACACTAGGTGGACACACCTGCTCTCATTGCAGTTGAATTTAGTGGGAAGAAGTTATTTCTTGTTATCCAGGTTGTTGGCCACAACCATCTCCTCAAACTCACTCTTGACCTTTCTGTTCTCCACTGCCTCAAGCATCATGGTCAATAAAGAGTCTTCAGAAGAAGCTACTGTTTCTTCTCGGCTGTGGCCTGGTACTGATATTCTGCTTGGTCACTGCTGTGCTAAGTTTTTTGATTTCTTCCTTGATAGTTCTGATTCCTAAGAAAGCTGCTCTGTGCTGAAAGAGTGGAAAAAACACCCCACAATCTTGTTTTCTTTACTACCAAACTCTCAAAAATATATGTTCCAGTAAATCACTTGTAATATCTGGTCCATAATGCACTGAAAGCTAGTGACTCTCTAGCTACCCACCCTGTCAGCATGGGTTATACTGGAGTAATATTTTCTAACATATCAGTGACAAAATGAGGCTTTGATTTACTACCCATCATCAAGTGACTTATCCAACTTAGCAGACCTCTTTTTTTCTGCCAACACTGAGAATAAATCCTTGATTTTAGAAACAGAGTATTGATCTATGTGCAAGCAAAGATTGTTTCCACTTCTGTGTTTCCCATTTAAACATCACGTGAATGTGCAGAATCAATGGGAAGCAGTTTGTCATCTAGTGCTACTCTTGCTGCATTGTTGTGTTAGTTTCTCTGTAGTGAGACACTTGAAAGCAATATTTGAGTAACAATTTTACCCCTTTTCACCAAAGCTCTCCATTCTTTTGGCACTCTCCGGAGTGCCTTCACATATGCACATTTAAACTGGAAATTAGTTAAATTGTCCTTTCATGCAAATTTCTCATGCTCCATCAGCTTCCACATTTCTTTTTCTCTTCCTTTTTATTCTTTTTTTTTTCATATATATATATTTAGTTGTTGATGTTGATGCTTTGTGAGCAACTGTTTCATAGCTCCTGTGCTTGGGAGGTATGTTGCACTAGCATGAATGAATAGGAGATACTTTTGTCAGATCTTTCTTTGTACTACTTTTAAGAAGGAGCTGGCAAACTCTGCTGTGCTGAGCAACAGAAAGTGTAAGCTGCTTTGATGTTGTGTAACTTTGAACAGTTTCTAGACAGGTATAAATACGCTTAGAGATACAGAAATTGTCTTTACTGAACACTGGTGTTTGTTCTCACAATTCCTACATACTAATTCCTTTGCTTGTCATGTCGGTGATGAGAGGCTGAGCACGTCGAGGAGACAGGGGCCCACAGCTTTTGGGATAAAAATACTATCTTATCACAGCTTCCACTCTTTGACTTTGTATCTGGGATTTGGAAGTAGTGTTTTCATGTCAGTACATCAGTGCCTTGAGTAAGGAAAGAAGGTGTTTTTCTGTGTCTTTTTCTTATTTTGTGTTTCATGTTGAAGTTAAGAATTATGTAGCAATGCCAAAGATGCTAAGTGTAAGTAAAATATAAAATGAGGTTGTTCTATTTCCAAGGTTTTTAGGACGTGTATTTTTATGGTGTGTGCATTCTAGGAACATCTCCCACCCTTTACCCCAAGTCATAGAATCACAGAATATGCTGAGTTGGAAGGCACCCACAGAGATCACTGAGACCAGCTCCTGGCACTGCACAGGACAGCCCCAAGAGTGTCACCATGCACCCAAGAGAATTGTCCAAACACTTCTTGAACTCTGTCAGGCTTGGTGCTGTGACCACTTAGCTGAGGAGACTGTTCCAGTGCCCAAGCACCCTCTGGGTGAAGAACCTTCTAATATCCAACCTAAACCTCCCATGACACAACTTCAGGCCATTCCCTTATGTCCTGTCACTGGTCAGAGAAGAGATCAGTGCTTGCCCTTCTTCTTCCTCTCTCAAGGAAGCTGTAGACTGCAATATGGTCTCCCCTCAGTCTTCTCCAGGCTGAGCAAACTAAGTGACTGCAGCTGCTCCTCATATGGCTTCTCCTCAACTCCTGTGAATGCAACTCTTTTTTTCATTCATAAGGAAAATGACAGCAGCAGTACTGGTCATTGAGCATTCAGCAGCTAACTAACTAAACAAATCTGCATTTGAGTAAATAGTGGTGAAGTATTTAAAATCCTTTAGCCTGCCAAAGAAAAATGGAGATTCCCATATGCTATGCCTGAAAAAATTATACTTCATAACATTATACTTCATATGAAAAGATAACTAGATGTAGAGTTCCTTGATGCATTTCTGTGCAAGCAATGGTATGACAATTCTTGTTACACTTCAAAAATAGGGCTAAAGCGGTGCCATTGAGATTAGTCCAGATGTTCTGTAGCCTCATTGGGTCCCACATATACTATACCTAAACACATGTTCCCTGTCAACTGCCTTTAAAATAAACACAGATTGATTTAGTATAATCACTACTTGTACCACTGCTTCTGCTATTGCAGCTCCTGGGGTGGAACTATACACGAGCCTTTCTTTTTCTTGGAGAGTGATGAATCCAGTACACAATTCTCCATGTGGATTTACTTCAAAAACTGACTCTCAGACTGCTAATTCAGTGATTATATTGAAAGGAGATTTCATTGCAGAAAAAAAAGCCAAGGTGCTTCTCAGAATACGTGCTCACAGGGCTGACTGCAATGCAGTGTGGAGGTACCCAAGGAGCTCAGCACTGGCAGCAGTCTGCTGCAGAAACAGGGCATTCAGCATAGCTCAGTTTACTCTGCTCTGAAGGATTCACTTATGTGGTTTACTGGACTGGGTTTATCCAGTATCCTGCTCCGTAAACTCACTTCTCTCCAAGTGAAACTGGTGGTTTTGTTCTGGGCTGTTGCAATTTTGATTTCGTTCTGGAATGCTCCCCCCAGAATTTTTGAGCCCTGCAACAGCAAATGGGGTTTGTTGATATTCCACTTTGACAAACCTTTCTGAAAATTCAAATCTTGCTAAAGCACCTTCCTAAGCTGAAGGGAAAGCTGGCAGTCTGCTGAAGAATATTTGTATACTCCCAGGAAACTGATGAGAAGCTGAAATGTGCCGTGTGTGTTTTCTTGCTATCAGTAGAAAGGGAGCTTCATGCAACACAGTGGAAAACAATATTTTTCATTGTCTGTCATTGAATAGGTTTGATGAAAGGATTTACTATGATATGAAAAACTTATATATTGTGACCTAATACAAACTGGAATAGTAACCTGGAGTATTTTTCTTTTTGATTTCATAAAGATGTAGTGGTTGAAAAATGGACCAAGTTCCATTATAAAACCTGATTTTAAGGTTTTTGGGGTTTTTCAGATGTTACCTGACTTAGATAAAATAAATCCTTTTAAACTCTTTAATATACTTAATGAGAAAGGAGACAAGAATTTGCAATTAAAAATCAAAGTGGTGTATTTAAACTGTACGTAAACCTGAACTTGCTTGGTATTATCAATTTCCCTGAAATAATTCAGACAGCAAGGTTTCAGTGTGAAGTGAAAGTGATATTTATGAGTTTTACTCTGGGAGTATGAAGAACTTTAATAGCAAAGGGGGGAGGTCAGTATTGGGTCAAAAAACAGGCTTTTCTGAGTATTTGACTTTAACTGAAATATGGAGACAGTGGGAAAAGAGATCACCATCTGACTCATTATTATCCTCTTCTAGGCCTTTTCTTCAGAGTTGTGTAAGGATGTCAGGGGACAGGAGTGGAAAAAAAAACATGAAAGGTGAAAGCAAAAGAAGCATGGCTATACAGTAATTTATTTTGTTAAGTCCCATCTCCCTCATAACACAATAGGAGAAGGAGGAGTTGGAGGGAAGTTTTCCTGAGGGGACTGACTGCGAGAAAATGAGATCCAAGGGTAAAGAGAATGGGGAAAAGACCCAAAGTGATTTGAAAGATGAGTCAAAGCTGGATGAAGTAAAAAGTGAGGTCCCTTGACCAACCCAAACCCTAAACAAACAAAACCAAAAAAAAATTTAAAAAGGCTCAGGAAACAGCAAGGAAGATCAAGGGAAAAAAAAGTAAAGAGGAAAGAAAGTACACTCAGAGTGCACAGAGAAATGGCAATATAGGAAAGAGGAAGATAACCACAGGTTAGGGAGCTGCTGGGAGCACTGAATTCACAGAGAGGACTAAATAAGGAAAAGGGGTGTTTTCCAAAGATAAAAGAGATGACACTTAGAAGTGGGAAATGATAAATTAAAACCACCAAATTTCAAATGAAAGGGAAAGTAATAATAGAGAAAGTAAGCTAGAGATGAAGCAGGGGAAAAGTGAGAGGTCATTAGAATGACACCACTGGCTTGGGGAAATGGTTCATTTTCTTTGAGATGTGGTGATTTACTATACATTTCAAAAATCATACCATTAGTGATCCTCTAGAAGCTTGGCCTAAGCACTCAGTATGAGCTTTGTGAGCAGAGCATGCAGTGTGAGAACAGCTATGGAGTCTATCCTGTTTTCCTCATATATTCAACATTTGTCAGTGGTCTAAAACATCCAATTAAAACTTCTGGCATCAATGTGGGTCCTTGAGAAAACATTGAGTCAGGAGCTAGTAGGCAAACAAACAGCAGGTTACCAGCAGGTAACTTTCCATTAGCTTCTTTATTTCAGTTCAATAAGAAAAGGAAATTTAGGCAGTGCCCAAAGCAAAATATTTTATTAACTCTGTGCAGCCTTATTCTGCCATGTGCTTTGGTTTTGAGGAAAGAAATTCTTGGTTAGGTCACTTGCACTTGTGTCTGTGATCAGTTAATAAAACAAATAGCCCACCTTGGCTGCTGCAATATAACCCTTAGCCCTATGGATATAAAACTAAATTTGAGTATTCAAATTCTCCTAACAGCTTGAAAATAACAGGGCAACTCCAGGGGCAGGAATTCCTTCTAGTCCAGAGACAAATTAAAGCAATAAAACATACTGTACAAAATAATTACTGAATGCACAGAACTATATAGATTGCACCACAAAGAATGTAGGAGAAACAAGTGCTGCTATACATTATCCAATTTGTTGAACACAGTATTTTCTATTGATTTTAACACCTTATTATTTGCTTACTATTACCTAGGCTCCAATGAAGGTAGCAGGTAAACACAGAAAGCTTTCCTGCTAACCAATTGTATTAGGAAATTGGTGTAAAGAACAAAACTGATCCTTGATTCTTTAATCAAGTCCAAGGGTGCAAAGGCCCTTAGTAAATCTCTGGCCATCAGAATTTTTGCAGATTTGGTTGACCAACTGTTGTTTGCTGGGTAGAGAGCTGAACTGAAAGGACTTTTTAGCCAGGTGACAGAGTGTCTGACTAAATTTTACATAACTGACAGTGTCAGATTGACAACTGAATGATCTCTTTTACAGTGTTTCTTCTGTAGATAGGGTTTAGTCTCTGATTTCCCAGTTACTGTTGGTCCTATTAAACAACAGCTGACAAACGCATGAGATACTCTTTGCAAAACAATTTCTATGTTGTCCTACTTGAAGTTTATCTAAACCCTTTTTTTTAATCTTTTTTTTTTTTTTGTGCATCCTATTTTGAGTCTTCCCAACACCCCTGGGAATTCAGAATCTTCTAGCTGCGTGCTGTTTCATGACAGCTTCGTGGTGTCTTTTTCATTTGTGTGAATTATTATGCTTTGGAATGGAAAAGGGGATTATTGACACACATTTCTTCTGTTGAAGTCACATCTTGGAAAAAGTCAGTTCTTAAAGTAGATTGGACCTGGGTGAAAATTGAGGAAGGAGTTTGTGAAGAATATGTGGCAAGGAGGCTGGTATTTCTGTGAATACACAGCTCTCTACAAGCTGCTAATGGAACAGCTCCTCAACAGTGCTCTGTGGTGGGCATTTCCACTGGAAATGTTTTGTCAGGCTGTCCATACTAAACCCAAGATATTGTTCTTTTGGGTTTTATTTGTTTGTTTGTTTGTTTTGTTTCTTTAAATGCGAGGGAAATAAAGGAAAAAGGAGTCACTAATCCCGGTGTCCTTATAGATTTCAATTGCAGATGTAACATTGTTTTATCTTTCAGATTTCCACTGCAGCTTCTCTAGAGTGTTTTCTGCTCTTGACTGTTAGTAGTATTGCTGTGATGCAGTCTGAGTTCAGAGGTGGTTGCACTGCAATGCTGGATGAACCGGTTCCTGTATATTTCCTGTATTAATTGAAGTAACAGAACACTCTATGCTTTGATGTAGTGACAAGCACTTAAGTTATGCATTTTTATCAGTATTTGGGTTTTAGTTATTTTCTGTGATTGTCCTCAACTGTGATCATACCAGGCCAATTTATTTTTCTTGATTAATTGACACAGTTTTAATCTACTTTTTACTCTGCCAGAAATGAAAGGAAAAGCTCTCAATTATTCTTCAGAGTTCACTGATTTCATAGGAAGTAGGGGAGAAAAACTAGCTGTAAGCTCTGTCATAAAGGCAATATAGATTTTAGCATTCCAAGTTCCCTATAAATCAGTGCCTGGAAATTGCAAATACACATGAAATAGATTTTTCCTATTTTAATATTGATATACAAATTGAAGACCTTCCTTAATGCATTGTTTATATAGGCAAAAATTTCTAATAAAGAAGAGAGGTAAATTTTCAGCTCTGCCAGCAAAACAGGAGAGCAAAGCCCATTCCAGTAATGATGACAATGGGGATAACCAGCTGGGAGGTGGGATGACCAGAAAGAGGTCGTAAATTAGATATCAAAGGAAATAGAAGACTGACAACTTTTCCATCTTCATCATATTATATCAAATCTAGCAGAAGGAAAGTTGTTATTAGAATAAATGAAAGAAACGACAACAGAAGCACAAAGCACTATAAATGACAAAGTTCATATGGTATAAAGATGACAAGTACTGGGCCCAATAGAGAGTTCTCATCACCAATCGACAGAAATCCACCAGAGTTAATGTGAGATTCTGTTAGTGTCTGATCTGTTCTCTCACTTGAACTATCAGAGACAGGACAAAAGAAAAAGGAAGTAAATGCAGAAACAGCAAATGTTTTGCAGAAGCAGTTAAGTGAGACATAAAGCTGAAGAGATAGCTTCATATCACCCCCATCTCGCTGCTTCAGCAATAGTTACATTTGCTCCATGCTGCAATGACAAGCTCAAATTGTCATCAATAAATGTTGATTTGTTTTCTCCCAATAACAGTAAGCAGCTCCCACTCAAAATCAATTTCAACTTTGTTGGCAAGACACTGCACATTTGTCTTTACCATGACTGTGCTGCGTAAAGGAACAATTGAATGGAAAATTAAATGAACAATAATTGAAAGTAAAAAGTGCCTTTTTAAAGGAAAATCAGTGCTATGCTGAATTTCCAGGAATCACTTATGTTGGTGGGGTTTTTTGTCCTTAAAAAGGTAGAATGGGTTGGGCTAAAAATTTAATTATATAAGTACGTGCACAATAATGTACATAATTAAAAATGGACTTTAACCTCAAAAGCATACAAAGGCTCTTTAGTAACTTCCTAGGGTTTTAATTCTGGCAAAAGCAGCACCATTTCTGCAGTAATTATACATCCAGCACATTTGGATATGCTAATTGGATCTAAGCTCTAATTAGTTTCTTTGTGTGACTAAGAATGACAATCGCCAAATTAATTTAATGCAGTTTTCTTCTGAACTTGAATGCTGTTTTCAATATTTTCAGTATGGAAAACATAGACTGTCAAATGCTTTGCTTTATAGGACGGCAGTGGTTCATCACATGCAGTGTACAGTGCACATACTTCAAGTACATTTGCTACATTTCACTGCATTATTACAGGTAATACACTTCAGCAATTAGGTTATTCATCTCAAGGTGTTGCTCTGCCAGAGGAGTGATGAGGACCTGGAACATGTCAGCAGTCCATCCATACCACTGTGAACATGTGTGAACAGATACACCGTGGAGGTACAGAGGAAGCAGAGATGGCTAGTGTGATTTGTTGATGGTCTTTGTGATCAGATAGGAACATGAAGTGAGGAAACCACGAAGTGATTATTTGTGCTTTTATTTAGAAATAGGTATTGGAAAGATGAGTAATTAATATGATGCCTCATACTTTTATTCCTCCTTGTATCCTGTCGCTGCTTTCAATGATTTCTGATGGTTTTCTGAATCCAGTAGATCCTTGATTCAGTTATTACTCATCATTATCCTTGCTCATTCTCTGACTGTAGTATAACCTTGTCTTCAAAATGGCAAGAATTAGGACAGCTCTGAGTGCTTCTGAAAATGGCAGAGAGAAATTACTTCATCGTTTTAAGGCCATCTTCTTTTGGGTTACATAGAATTATGGAATCATTTAAATTGGAAAAGACCCTTGAGATCATTGAGTCAAACCTAACTTCTATATCATTGCAGAAAGCTTGTGTTTTGTACTTTTTGAGACACATTTCTTAAGGAGGTATCTTCAAAGAATTTATATGAATATATTGAAATTAAAAAATTTGGAAGTTGCTCTAAAGTAATGGCTGTATTGAAGAAAACAAATATTTCAAATTATCCATTTATGAAATTGTTAAATATGTTTACTTAAAGTTTGTTCCTTGTTTTCTGTTTCACTTTGAAAGATCTGTGAAACACATATAGAGAGACTTTTCACATGAAGAACTGAAAATAATGATTTCTGTGAATTTCTGTTTTAGCACAGTCAGCAAAGGTAGTCCCCTTCTTTACAGACCCTTTCAGATGGTTTGAGATTACCATTTCTGTGACTGTGTCAAATTGCTTAAATGTTTTAGGTGTTTTACAGTTTATATTTCTCTTAGTAGAGGCCACTGGACCCAGCAGGAACGTGCTGATGTCAATCTTGGTTTTTCAGAGGGAGCAAGACCTTTTGTTTCTTTAAATAGGGACATGAAAACCACCTGAGTTTAGAGGCTTAGGGTAGCTACTGAGTCAGAGGATGAGCATCCCTGGGAAGACTTCATGCAAGGTCCATGGAGAAGGCAATTCAGAGCAAGAACTTGTACTTGCTAGACAGGTGTCTATTTCTTTGGCTGTGTAACAGCTTTACACAGGCACTGGCCATAATTAAGACTCTGCTTCAAAGTCCTCTGAAGTCAGTCATTGTCTTTCTTTTGGGTTTTGGATTTAACACTGGTAATTGTACAGGCCAACTGAGTGGGGTAATGAATTTCAAAACCAAAACTGGTTATGTTTGTATGTGATGCTAAGGGATATGTGATTGATGGATTTGTTTCTCTGTACCCAAGATAAGCATCTACCAACATATAAAAATGTAGGCAAGTTATATTTTCAGAAAAGCTAAATTACAAGTCACTATCTACTAAGCTCAGATTGAAAGACAGTTAAAGAGATTCCTGAGCAAAAGCTTCCATTGACAGAAGCCCAAGAAATACTATAACACCAATGCAAACAATACCATAGCTGAATTTCTTTTCTGCATTATCTATTGCATTTCTTTCTCAATATTGTGATATGCTTATCTGATGATCTTTCAGTCATCTTTAAATGTGGTTTTTAACCTGGATTTAAATCACCGCTGTTTCATTAGCAATTAGTAGTAGTATAAGCTTTAATTAAAACTAGTGTAATTCCTTCTGTCAGAGTTCCACTAGGAAAGATGGGCTGAAGCTGACAGCATGTTAAAATTATGGTAGCTATTATTTCTTTCATTAATGTATAACTGAAAGTAAGGTAGAAGTATTGTTACAGCCATAGTACTTTTTAAATGTTTTTCGGTAATGTAGAAGTCCTTCCTGAGCTCTTCTAAAGCAATGCATATAACCCCAAATCCTGGATACTGTCATCCATTGCACACTGGTATTTAAAAGTGCAAACTGATATCTCTAATTGCTTAATTTTCAATTTAAAGATTAATCTGCGCACAAGCCCTTCCCTGGTTTTCCATCCCCTTGATACCAGAGGGTGGTTCTGTTTATTACATATGTTTCTGCTTAAAGCCACCTGAGAGGAATGATTAGCAAACTTTTATGGGCAATGAGGAAATTATTTATGTTTTTTCTTTTAGCTCGGCTGCTGGAATCCTGTCACTGGTCTGAATGGGTCACTAACAGACAGAAAGTTGGAGAATAACATGCGAGGAGTGGTTCTGCGTGTGGTGACAGTGCTGGTAAGCAGATCCTCAGCTTTTTGCACTAGCAAGAATGTATTTTCTTCCTCTTGTCTCATCTTTTTATTAAGTACACCATTCTACCAAGAAATTAGTTGGTGTTGGAGTGTCCAACTTAAGCTTATCAATACTGGAACAATGGAGTATTTTCCACAAAATAAAATTATTTTTCAGTACAGCTCATTTCAGAGTGAATCAAACACATTAGAACCCGTTTCTTCCACAAATACATTCTAAATTAGTTAACACAAATGTATGAACTGATAAAAGGCAACTTCAACTGCCCTGTTAGCTAGTTACGTAGCTGAAACTCTAAATGATTCCATTCCAATTACCTTGCCAAACTGAGTACAGTATGAAACAAGTTGTTGCACTTGGAAAATATTCAAGGTCAAATTAAGGTGAGTAACATAAGTTTGGTAAAACATCTACTGTCTCCTCCTGGCTTTTCTTCAGCCAGGTTCATCCCCTTTGTGGACATCCTGCATTTAGCAGCTGCAGTAAAGTTCTTGGTTTAAAACTGAACAGACAATGTCTGCCAGAAGAGGAAAGCACTTCATGTTATGAGGCCGGTGTATTCCCTGCCATAAACTTTGGTTGCTCGAGGAGTTGTTAGAGTGGAAAAACATAACAAAGAAAGAAGAAGGAATTAATATGAGACATTTTTATCTCTCTTTAGAACAATGCCCAAATACAAATTTGACTCAGGGCTGCAGAACTGTAAAGGTTATATTGAGTTATTTCCCTTTTGATACTATCTGCTCCTGTTTTTAAGTTCCAGTTCAGTGTCTGAGGGCCTGACCACTTGCTTATAAAGAACAAGATGAGTTTTCACCGTTTGCATTGCTGACAATTCACAATGAAGGAAGAAGCTCAGTCAGGGATGGAAAGTGAAACCACCAGAGCAGTTTTGTACCCCTCCAGTTATTTTATGGGCCTTTAAAAGCTATTATCTGTCAGGGTACCTAATCTGTTTATGGCATTTAGTATACTAAAGAACTTCCTGTGATAATATTTCCAAGACAAAACAAACCAACCAAACAAACAAATAAACAAAAAACTCCAAAAACCTCAAAACAACACCAAACCACAACAACAAAAAACCAACTGAATAAGAGGGATGAATGCACAGAAAAAGTAGTAAGGGGTGAACGTTGGATGTTCATCAAAATACTATCATGGGGGCAGTGACTGGTCTTTATTTTGCGTGATACTTATATTAATTGATTCAGTATAATTATGTACTGCTGACAAAAATGATCTGCGGATGTTGCATAGAAAAATAAATTCAAATTAGGATCTTGGAATTTTTTTGGTTCTTTTTCTTCCCTCTCTCTCCACTCTTACTGATTTATCCCCAGTTATTTTAGTTAGCTTGCCAGAGAGCATTCTTCTTTCAAGTCATTATAGCATGAATATTTAGCAACTTGCAAAGATAGAAAAAAGTAATTAGTTATGCTAATAGGATAATAAATAATAATATACTGTATTAATATAGTAAATATTAATGTTAATAATAAAGACAAACATTTTAATTTCAACACAGAGCACATGGCAGTTCAGTCTCCTCACTAGTTTTATATGTGCTGGATAGGACAAAACTGAAGATTTATATTTTACCTGTGTGATGAAGATGTGTGATTTTGCCTTTGACATGAGTGCAGGAGGGATTTCACCAGTTAACTTTATTTTACTGTTTATCTTTATTATGCTTTCTTTTTCATCTTTCTCCCAGTTCTTCAATTAAGTCAATATATTTCTATTACAAGAATCTATACAGACTATGAATGATTAGTTATTGTTATTAATTCTGCTAGTTTCTAACAGTATGATTTTGATCGGGAGAAACAGGAAGGCTTGTGTTAAAATCAGATAATACCTTTGAATATCCATAGGTTTCTTTTTCGTTGAGATTTGAGAACTTAAAAATAATTTGTTATTTTTTTTTGTTAACACTTCAAATCTCTCACGTCTTTCTGGATAGCAACCCTTCTTTTCCAATTTCATTTTGTTATGCCTTCAGGTTGAGGAGGACTTGTTCTAAAAATTGCAGTAGTATTTGAGAGGATAGCAAATTGCAACACCTGGGTTTATACTGCATTATACTCACTATGAAATGAAACATTCTGGAATCTGAAAATGAAAAATGATTGTGACTAATTTCCCAAAGCAGTCTTTCATAAGCA
Source organism: Manacus candei (assembly GCF_025592945.1). Classification (NCBI taxonomy): domain Eukaryota; kingdom Metazoa; phylum Chordata; class Aves; order Passeriformes; family Pipridae; genus Manacus; species Manacus candei. The sequence continues at coordinate 36,276,051 of NW_026138076.1, read as the reverse complement.
AGTGCTGAACAATTCCCATCATCTGCATCCATCTCCCTAGATAAATTTAGTAATTATGGGCTACATATCTGCAGATCCAAAACATAATCTATTTGTGAATATGACAGAATACAGTATGGCCCCAAATTGGAAATCATCTGGTTTCATTCGGCAAGTAATCCTGACTCCTCTGCAGTTAATATGAGTTCTCCCCTTTGCATAAATAGTAATAAAAATATTTCTGTGTGGTTTATTCTGAGGGGAACTATAGTCATGTTTGTGTACATGTGATTCAACATTTGAATCCGAGTTGGATTAGTATTGCACTTTCCACACTTCTAGAAAAGGTTTATTTTGTCTTACTTAAATATCAGATGTCTCTGTCTTGGACTGCTTCCACGCATGCAGCTGAAGTTTGAACTTTCTGTTTGACAAGTTGCTCTTGAGTTCAAGTGACTTGCTGGTGAATTTCTGAAATGTAATCTGAGTTTCTGAAATGTAGCTCAATCAAAGGTCAGCATAATAGTTCCAAACAAATTCAGAGTGTCTTGAATGAACAATTGCCCAGAAAAAATTTATCTATATATCCATTTTGGTAATTTCAGTTTATCTTCCTCTTTTTCAGCTGTTCACTTATATTGAAAGACACCTAGAATACAGCAGATATTCTCATAATATCCTTTTACTAGCTGTGACAATTAATGAATTATTCATATGAATGATAAACCATTAGAAATTGAATGAGATTTGTCCTGTTTGACAATGAATAGGCCAGCAGGTATTTGCAAAATCGTGTTTCTAAAAAAGCCCCTGTTGTTCAAAAACAGCAAAAGTTTGACCCATTTTTAAGCATTAACACCTTGACTGAAAAGTACAGAGCCTTTTCTGAAAAGGCATAAAGTATAATATCCTAATGGTGCAAAAGATATTTATGATTTTACATGAAAATTTGATACAGCTCCCAACCAGGAATGTATTTTCATATCAGGAGGGTTCTAAAAACACAGATAGTGTGAAAGAAAGAAAGATAATAGCAAACCATGCTGAATTATTCTTCACCATGCATCCCTATTCACTATTTGTTGAGAGTTATTACCTATAGGTTACTTGCATGAAGCTGCATTTTGGTACCTTTGACTCCAGGTGGGCACTGTGAGACATAATGTAGTGAGAGGACTGGCAAAAGGTTAGATAAGCATAGCAAAAAGAAAACTGAAACAAACAAAAACCACCATCATTTGCACCATGGAAAATGTTATCATATGTGGACTAGTTCAATTCTCAGTAGTTGGCATTAAATTCATGAGCATTTGTTGCCCAGATTAGGAAAAAAGAAACTTGAAAGCAGACAATGTCTTTAGGGACATGAGCTGGCAGGCGGTGTGCATCTTCTGTACCTTTTTCTATTGAACTTACCACTCAGAGAGAAGATGAAAAGTAAGCTATGAAACTGAGGCCTGGTTTTAAAAGCTGAAATTGTTTTGGGATTTGACTTCCAACTCTGGTTTAAATAAAGTAAAAAAAAGAAGCTGGAGTAGCTTTCAGGGAGATTGGGAAAAGGACAGGCATAAGAAAAATGAAAAAAGACAATGTAAGCATATACAGAGGAACAAACAGTCAAAAAGTGATAAAGGATAAAAAATGGCAGGACTAAAACATCGGTGAATGACTTTAAAATAAAGATCAACTGCAGCAAAGATTATGTGCCGGATACATCATAAAATATTGAATAAATATTTTATAATAGTGTAGAATATAGATATGCCTCTTCTACTTTCTCCCTTTTTTTTGGTGATCACTTTTCTCATGTAGTCCTGATCCCATTCCCCATTTTCACAATTGAATGGTGTAGACTTTTGTAAAGACTTTTTCATCCCATCAGGCTGTGCTTTCTCTGAACCAGTGCCTATAATCTTTTAAGAAAAATAATTTTAATTAAATTATATATTGCTCTGTGTTATCATCCTTATTGGTATATTGGACTATAGTGACTTTCTTATGGCAGCAGAAATGCCTCAGGAGGTGGTAAGGTTAAGAAACATTACCTGGCTGTCTTCATCAGTTGTGGTATGTGGTACGTGTTTTGTGCATACATATGTCACTCATTTACCTGAAAGGGATAAATCCTTTTTTGATTTATGCACTGGAGTTTGAATGTCAGAAAAGCCGCATGATGTAGTTTATATTATCTGGAGTCTGCCATAAAATCCCTATATTCTCTAACTTAGCAATGTATTTTTTATATACCGTGTATATACCATTTAGTATATACCCTGTGTGCTATAGTTAAAACATTTCAAGAATACTTGACCATACTCTTCCCCTCCATATATGCAGACAACCTGCCAATGTTACATGCACATCAATGTATCTAATATACTTGGGTGCTTAATGAAAAAAATTGAGCCTTTAATATGGAATAGAAACATAGACTCATAGAACAGTTTGGGTTGGGAGGGACCTTTAAAGGCCAACTAGTCCAATCTCCCTGCAATGAGCAGGGGAATCTTCAAATAGGCCAAGTTTCTCAGAGCTCCATCCGACCTGATCTTGAATGTTTCCAGGGATGGGGCATCCACCACCTCTCTGGGCAACCTGTTCCAGTGTTTCGCCACCTTCATTATAAAATATTTCTTACTTATATCTGGTCTGAATCTACCTTCTTTTGGTTTGAAACCCTACCTCTTGTCCTAGTGCAAAAAGGTCCTCCTAAAAAGTTTGTTTTATCATTGCAGAGAAAGTGACAGTATTAAAACAAAGAAGCAGAGAGGAGTGGAATTTGTGCATTTCTTCCTTGGGCTGAAAATGATGATCCATAAATAGAGATAGAAAAAAATAAGATTCCTGAATTGCATCCTATTCTCAGCCATCTGCCCTACTTATCTTCTGAGGATTGCCACCCTTGTTTAAGGTTACTTTACTAAGTAGAAAATGAGGACAGGAGCCATTTAAGCTGTTCCCTTGTAACTGTTCAGTGTTGATAACTGAGCACCCTAACTGGTGCACAAGGACCTATCAGGGCAATGCGTGCCTTGATTAGGTATTGCTTGCTTTGCCAGAAATTTGGTGTGGGTAGCCTCCTCCCCCTCTAGTACTCCCTTTCAATTTTTCTCTGCAAACATCTGAATTTGGGTTTCTCTTGGAAAATACTTACTTTTTTTTTTTTTCTCAAGTGGTACTGTACTATGATGAGATTTCCTCAAAATAGTTATAATTGAAATCATTATTATAGCAGCAGAAACTAATATTTCTTGATAGAGACAGAGCCTGTCTTTCTACAACTCTTCCCTCCACTACACCTGTACAAGGGTCAAATTTAAATTGCTCTTGACTAGGCACAGGCCTTTTTTAATAGCTGGTTTATGTGCAATCCATTTTTCTAAAGTAGCAGGTACTATGTACTAGATGAAGTGAATATCAAGCAATTCAAGTGTTTTGGGACCTGGATGGGGACACAGCTTGACAGCAAGGTAGGTGCAATGCAAAACTTGGTAGGACTAGTTTTTAACTCATCTGTATGTCAAGGGCTACCTTCTCAGGGCTCCTTAGCTCTTATCTTCTCACTGACCCTTACCCTTCTGCTCTGGGCATATTTGTACTCCAGAGCAATTCGTATAGTTCACAGAACACACAGGAAATCTGACTTTTAAAAAGAAAGAGGTTCTTACTCTGATTGTAATTATCCTTCCATACTATGCAAGATAGAAAAGGAGGTGAACTGCATGACAGAGTTCCTTATGAACAGGACCTCTTACAAGGCTGCTGGAAGAGGTATAATGCAGCTCCCAGCAGGTTAATATACCCATACTACACTCTTGTTAATTCAAGTACCTGAACTAGCTACATTAAAGCTACCATTGTTCTGTTCAGACATACTCTAAAACATTCCAATCAATTCCAATCTCAATCCATATTCCTATCTTATAACTATCATGGTTCAGAAAGAGCTATTACCTGAATTAAGTTATTGTGAGTTAAAATCAATACACAAAGCTTGGCAGCATCTTAATAGACCATTGCCATAGATCGCTTTGAAAGATGTCTTATTCCCATTGCAGGGCAATGGGAGGAATTGGGAATGAGGGGCTAACGTTTTTTGTTTGTTTCTTCTAAATAGCTCTAAACTAAAGAGCATAATAAAGTCAGAAACTACCATTTCATTCAGGAGAAAAAGATACTATTTAAAGTATTGCCACTGAAAGAACAAACTTCATGTCTTGTTGAAGATGACCTTAAAGCTATCACCAAAAAAGTGACAGGTGATGCATGTGCATAAGAATACTGGTAGATAAAGGCCACATGTAAAATACCCTCAATATTGTATTCAGTTTCTGGGATGTGAACTAGCTTCTTGCTACAGACAAAGCAACTTTTCTGTTAGTACAACTGGCTTTCTAATCAGTTTGAAAAGCACAGGATCTGAGAACGGTGATTTTCGGTGCCAATACTGTTACACAGCCCATTGGCACAACAGTATATTGAATGAGTAGTATTTAATTATGCAAGATTTTTTAGATTTGAAACCTTCATCTTTGCTTTAGTGTCATTAAGGACAGGAGGTTGTGTTGTGTTTTGCAGCAACTTTTATAACTTGCTAGTGGGAGAATTTCTGTAATGAGAGAGTGAAATGTTTTAATTAAATTTTGGTCATTGATTCTAACATGAAGTTATGTACATTGCTGTTCAATTAAAAAATAACAAGCTGCTGGGCTGTTCTTATCCAAAGAAAATCCCCAACACAGTGGTCAATAAAGCACTTGAGGAAATTAAGTATTTGGGGCTGCATAGTTCACTGAAATCTTTTGGGTAAGGAAATGCGAAATGGCTAATATTTAAAAGGAGGGAGGTGTAATTATTTTGTGAGTCAAGGAAAAGGAGATTAAAGCTAACACCATGACAATAGCATTCTGTGCTTGAAAATGTTTTGGTTATGGTTTATGAGACTTCTTGTTGGTTATAATGACTGTGCTTTGTCATCCAGCAGCCATTAGAAGAGAGTTGAGATATCTAGCAATAAGAGTGAATTTCAGTTTTAGGAGCAGTTTCTTAGCCTTTGCAGGTAATAGGAATTTTTAAAGTGTCACAATGACTATTTACTTCCTGCGATTGCCAAAGCTCTGCTTGGGCTATGTAAATCATTTAATGTGCCTGTCCACTGTTTCTAGAGTCAGTGTCAAGCTCAGATTGACAATCTTGCCCACAAGTGAGCTTCGTTTCTTGCTTCTGTTTTTTTTCTCTCTCTATTTTCAGTAGAGAAAAATGGAAAATTTAATGAATGCAGAATCCTATTTAATGAATACAGAGTGTCAATATTAAAGTATTATATTCCAGTGTGTTCAGAAATTTCTGATGAGTAGACACAGAGGTCATTTTCATATGCTTTATGAATTCTAACCACCTCTATAATTACCTAATTTCAAAACTCTCTTCATAGAATCACAGAATCATTTATGTTGGAAAAGACCTCTGAGTTCATCAGGCCCAACCATTAACCCAGCAAGGCCAAGTCCTCTGCTAAACCAAGTCCTGACGTGCCACATCTACGTGTCTTTTAAATACCTCCAGTGATGGTGACTCAACCATTTCCCTGGGCAGCCTGTTCCAATGTTTGACAACCCTTTCAGTGGAGAAATTTTTCCTGATATCCAATGCAATGTGCTCCTGGTACAATTTGAGGCCATTTCCTCTTGTTTCTTGGGAGAAGAGGCTGACGCCCACCTTGCCACAACCTCCTTTCAGATCATCGTAGAGAGTGATAATGTCCCCCTGAGCCTCCTTTTCTCCAGGCTGAACAACCCTAGCTCCCTCAGCTGCTCCTCATAGGACTCGTGCTCCAGACCCTTCACCAGGGTTACAATTAAAGCTTGGAAGTCACTATTCTATTGACTTTATCATCCCAAATAGAGACACTGGATTTAGGGATATAATTTACCCTACATGTAAGTTGTCCCTGAACTCCTGAAAAGCAATCATTCTCTTGTTCTCCCTCACTACCGCCTCTGAGGCCTGAATTTATTGCTTGACTTTATCATCCACATCTGTAGCACAGCTACAAACAAATGTTTCTCTTTGATTGTCTAATTAATTAACATAACTAAGTTAAACTCAGCCTAATTGTTCTTTTCTGCTATTTAGCTTCAGTATTGCTCTGTCTGTTTTCAAATATGAAGGTCTTGTCTGCCCAAAAGCTTTTCTGTTCTTTCTTATTTTTAACTTTATTAGGTGGTCTAGTAAAGGATATAAAAAGATTACTGCAGATCAGCTGTTTTATCCAAATTATTGGTATGTCTGAGAATTTCATCAGACTAAATAAAAACTATATTTTGTGCTCCTAATCTTGGATTCTTGAAGCACTAGCAAACCTTGAATTACTTCATTTGTATGTGCACCAGAACCTAAGTCCTGAATAGGCAAAACTGTTAGCCCTTTATCTTGTTGGAAAAAGCAGTGAAGTGCAGAATTTCCTTCTACTTATCTTGAATCTAGACTGCTCCAAGCTCTGTACTATCAATCTCTGATTTCCACTGATACATTTAAAATAAAACAAAATAAATTCTCTACCATTTACTTCCCACTATGTGAAGCTCAGGACAGGGGTTGAGGGCTGGAGTTTGGACATGTGACCTTCCTACTTGTGCCTATGTTTCCCTGCTATCATTTCTCCCTGGACTAGGGCACCCTAAAATCTCTGTTGTCCACTTGCAGTTTTACCCTGGCAAGAAGTCCTTTCAAGAGTAAGACTTTTCTCTCCCTGGGCCTAGACACCTCGTTTTTGGATCCCCCCTTCCTTTGTTCTTTCTTCTTCATGCTTTCCACTATTGTTTTTCCTGCTCTTACACTCATGATTCACCAGAACATAGACATATGTAAGAACAAATGTTTTAATGAATTAAAATAAGATAGAGGGAAAACAGTCTATGGTTAAAGCATTTGTCCCTGACCCATCAGGTCACTTTCAGCTCTGCAAGTCACTAAATCAGTGCATTGCAGTTCTGCAGGTAGAAAATGGAGATGATAACTCTTCTTACTCAACAAGTAGTTTAGTTATAAACCCTAATCTGTGAAATGTGCTCAAATAATATTGTGTTGAATATCTGAAAATAGGTTTGGGTAAGATATCTGAGCTGCTTAATCATTCTCAATACCATAAAGGGTATATTATTTGTACTTCCCTTACTTCTGCTTTTGCAGTCTTACTCCAGCACTTGTCCTGGCTCTGACATCTGTCTGGACCAGCTCACCTGACAAAAACTGAGTATTTGTAATGGCTGAGTAGTAGAATTACTTGAATAAAAGAGCCAAGCATCACCTGAGCTATTGCCTAAGAAGGTAATTAGTTGCTCACATGGGAGGAGGATGTTAAATTATATACAGTTTTAATATGTAGCATGTTGTTAACCTATGTCAGTCTTAATGTATGACTTCTTCCTTAAAATGTGTAATAATAAGCAAATTAATGGAGACAAACATTTTCTTGGGCTGCTTCTCCAAATTACTTGTACTATCATGTGATCTTTCCCAACATTTTCCCTTTTTTTATGTCATGTTGCCGTAGTCTTGGGTCTGCCTTTAGCCTTCCTAAGATGTGCTAGTCTGCTAGCATTTTGCAGTTTCTCTTGCTCGGGGGGACAATCGCCTCTGAAACCCAACTTTGTCCTCTTGCAGCTGTAAAAGGCAATATGCACAGCTTCACCCAATATAAACTTTACCTGTTTCCCACTGACTTACATTTTACTGAAGGTAGTATTGCCTGTGTGGTGCTTAGCTGTCCACGAGGGTTAACCCACAATACTGTGTAAAACCCATCGAGTCTTAAACCCATCCTCCTTCGTGTCAGGGCAGCACAGCTTAGATCCCAGAAACAAACCAGACAGTGATAACTGTGGAGCTATTTTGAGAAGGAGCACTTACTGTGGGCCTAGTAGTGCTGTGTTCAGTTGACAAGGAGCCATGTTGAAGGTGAAGTTGAACGAAAGTAGCTTCTCTCTTAAAGGATCTCCATTGATGTTGGATACAAAACCACCCCCTAAATATATCAGATGCCTATGGGGTCCAGTGAGGCAGATCATCCATCTTGCAAAACTGTAGGAGCTCCCATAGTACCCTTCCAGTGCAAAAAATAGTACAACTGCATAGTTTCAGCCTGTAACATTTATGGAGGGAAAAATCAAGACAAATATTTTTGTCATCTTTTGATGCCTTCTGAGAAATATAAACAATTACACACACACACAAAAAGAAATCATAGCAGTAGATTGTTTTTGTTTTGTTTGGAATATGATTAAATAGTTTTCTGCTCCAAGCTTCAACAGAAATTGGAAAGTTAGTTGCTTTGCATCAAGTTGATTGACTATTTATATTTCATTATATATAGAACACTGGACATTGAGTTTTTTTTGGTAAATCTCTCAACAGCAAACAATATTACATAGCTTAATAAAAGACTGTATTAGTTGTGGCAAACTGCATTTTAGACAGTGTTTTACATCAGTAAAATGAGCAATAGCTTTTTAACTAACTGAATAGAAAATCAGTTTATGAGCAACTATTTTCTAAATAATGCAGAAGTGATAGAAATTAATCCTTTCTAATATGAAAATTATCAACTTCTAAAACATCCTTTGTATACAAATCTTCAGAATTTTGTGCATAGTGTGTTTAGATTGATAAACTACCATATTTATTTTTTGCAGAAACATTTCTTTCCAGTAATTTGGAGACTATATTTATGGAATATCTCATTCAGGTGATCAGCGAAGCTGAATTTACTCAGTGTTTTCATTTAGGAGAAGCTTTCATCAATTTAGTCTCAATTCCTTCGATGTTCCTAGAACCTGGGCACTGGAAAAATTAAAAAATTAATTTGCATTTGCTCTCCTTCATTTTCAGTCAATTTCAATGATCTTGGATAATATGAAAGAAAACAATTCTATCTGACAACTAGGAAATAATAACTTGAGACAGTCATGCCTTCTGGTTTTTTGTTTGGGTTTTTTGGTTTTTGGGGGTTTTTTTTAGTCAGGGTGGGGGTTCGTTGGTTTGTTTGGGGTTGGGTTTTTTTCTGGATTTCCTGCAGTCAAAAAAGAACATCCTTCCAGTACAGTCTTATTCTGAGAACATCTTACCTGCAATTCAGTGATACCTGTTCATATAGAAGGACATTCCAACAAACTGAAAATATTAGTGAGGTGTAGTATTAGTGAAAAATTTGTGAAAAGTACTTTGGCTTCAAAGTCTTCTACAGAGATGATTAATAGAGTAAAAAAGAAATAAATAATTTAAACACCAACAAAAATGCCACTTGAGATGCAATTAAAGTTCGGGCCTCAAATACTGCAAAAAAATCAATTCTGTTTACTTCTGTGTGTTTGTGGGGTTTGCAGACTAGAATAAAGTGGTCGAGGAGTAATTTCATGTACTTGTCTTGGCCAAGCCATGACAAATCAGAACTAACCTTTTTTCACCTCAGAATAGATGTTTCTGATAAACTCATACAAAATTACAGCACCGTGTAAAGAACTGAAAGAATGAAATGAAGCATATTTTAAAAAAAAGCACCTAAGTGTTATGGTGCCTTCATGCTTTTGGGGAAGATTTAATACTTTTGCTCTACTTTGATCAGATGTGTTTTCAGAGAAAATAAAGACCAAAGAGAAGTGAAATTCACCCATGGCAAATTTATGTTTTTGTGCTTAGAAATATGATCTCTTTTTGTGTATCATTTTAAAACGAAGTGGAGGAGAGTGTCTCGGGATAATTATGCAATAGAAAAAGTAACAGAGTGGTGGAAATTTTATGAGAAATATTAACAACAAAATAGAGAAAACTATTACAGATCTTGAGGAAAATAAAAAGAAAAGCATGTTGTTTGGAAGTCTGACCAACGAATTACAGCTTTCAGTATCTATTTGTATCCTTTATTATGTTAATCTCTCGGATAAATATTCACCAATCATTCTTATAGACAAACTTGGCTCCCATAATTGATTGTCCCTAAACTAATCAAATGGATTCTCTTTGGGTAGAACTGTTTAAAGTCAACTGGCTTAGATTCAGATTCAGATTGCAGTAGAGGAAAAGAGTAATGTCCTTCTGTATTTCCTTTTTGCCATGTTTTTTGTTCCTTACAACATGAATGAATGGTTGTGCTACATACAGTGTTTGCCCAGCCAGTGGAAAATGGCAGCACTGTAGAATTGTTCATATTTATGGCCCAATATTGAGTGTATGTCTGTGCTGCCAACCGTAAGTGTGGTCAGAAGGCATTACAAAAGAGCATTTCAGTTGTAAAGTTACAACAGAAGATTTACTTCTGAAATACATAATAGAGAATAAAATTTCTCTGTTGAAGTACATCCATAACAAAATAACATTTCACAAAATGCGAGCAGCACTGCTAACAATGTGTTGTAGGAAAGTTTTGTATAAATGATATTTGAATTATCCTTAGTCTAAAAAAACCCTTAGCACTCAAATGTGGCATGTAATTACTGTATTAACAGTTTCCAACTTTTTTTTCTGTTTAGGAAGAGCCTTTTGTCATGGTGTCTGAAAATGTTCTGGGAAAACCCAAGAAGTATCAGGGCTTCTCAATAGATGTGTTGGAAGCCTTGGCTACTTACCTCGGCTTTAAGTATGAAATTTATGTTGCACCGGATCACAAATATGGGAGTCCTCAGGATGATGGGTCATGGAACGGACTGATAGGAGAACTGGTATTTAAGGTAAGGTTATTAATAACTTACTAAGTAAGGTCATGTGATAAAGCTAAACAAGACATGGTATATTGTGTTTCTATCAGCCATTGATAGCTGAGTCATTGATAGCATTTTGTACATTGCATGTTGCCAGCATTTCCCAGTGTGCACTGAGCAGTAAAGAAAAAGCTGGAAATAGCACTTGCTAGTAACTGTGTAAGAATCAAGGCAATCTCTTTTTTCCAACCAAAGTAAATTCTAAATGCAGTCAAATAATGGGATGCACAGCATCCTAATTAATTTGGCAAGACCTAACACAAATGAGCTGAAGAGGCTGTTCAAAAGAGGAAGAATTGGTGTTGCAGTAATTAGCAATACATTACATAAATAATGTATAACACTTGGAAAAATGTTGGGGTGATGAATGCATAAAGTATATAATCAACAGAAAATGTTTTATTGATACATAATAACAGATTATGTAGATGTTTGATTCAAGAGTAATATATTCTCTATTCTGTCATTAATAAAGCATTTAGTCTACTTAATTTTACATTAAATGTTCAATATTAGGTCATAAATAAATTAAATCAAATTCATATGTAGTCACGTCCTATCTGCTTGCAGTTTCTCCCATTGAGAGAGAAAAAGTTAGGCAGACTCTATTCTGCTGGTGCCTCATTTGTACCATGAGTATATGTATTTTATTTGCTCTTAGTTAACCTCGAGAGGCAGCTTTTACAGCTCTAGGGACCTATATTTGTTTTGATTCTTTAAGTAACTGCAGTAGATATTCATATAAATAATTTACACATTGGTTATAGAAGTGTTTTTACAAACCTGCAGGCGGAATTTAATTGATAAGCACAGCAAACAGTAAGGAGCGAAACGGTCAGATACAGGACCCAGCTGAAAGTCAGCAAAATGCTGGAAAAGAAAATTAAAAAAAGAAAAAAAAAAAAAAAAGAAAAGAAAAAAAAAAGTATTATCCCCATGGGTTAAAAATCTGTGATAAGTTTAACCTATTCTGCCTTCCTGAGCAGCAGGAATCTTTACCCATGGCACATCTTTGCCATCTCCTTATGTTCTTATGAAGCTGGAAGGTGGAATTGTGTAATTGTGTAGATGGTAAGCTGGAAACACTTAGAAAAGTGTATTTTCCTTCATCTTCTAAACTTTACAGCTAAAAATCCCTCATCTAATTAGGAGATGTAACACCACAATGACCCACTGATTTATTTTTAACCATTTTTTCTGGTCCTAAATCTGATGTTATACTACACTCTACTCTCTACAGTACTCAGCAGATCACTGTATGAGTCTACAAGCTAAGAGGCATCTTAGTCCTAGATGGCTCTGGAAAGGAAAGTGGACCTAGAATGTTTTTTTTATTTATTTGCAATGAATGATTGACAAGGCAAAACTCGTAACAACTGAAACGGCTGACTGGAAAAATATGTATGGCATTCTTGTCCCCTTGGTAGGTAGGGATTCAAATAATGCTAGTAGCTTGCTTATGGTGGTAACCACCCAGATCTGTAAATCAGTGTCATGAGTGCAACAGATTGACCAGTCTGGTCTGATTTTGCTATAATCTGTAATCTGGTCTGATTTTTCTGTAAATCAGTCTTAATGAATATGAAATCTCTCTGTATGGTTACAAAGTATGAAGAGTTAATGGAACTGCATTTGGAATTCAAAAACTGTGTTTTCCCAATACTGTGTCATTGTATCATTTTTCATCTTCCTTACCCTTAGAGAATTAATTAACAGTAAAGTTCACTGTGTCCTTCTCTCCCATTCTCTGTCCCTCTAAAGGCAAAAGACAACCTCTGGGCAAGCAGCCAGTGTATATCTACCCCTTACCAAGTGCAAGCTGTTCTTTAAAGGTGGCTTTCTTATTTACTGTGAACCGAGTACTGCTCTCAGAACTCAAATATCTATCTGCTTGGCAACTTTATAAGGGGAAGCAAAAGAGCAGAGAATAGTTTTAAGTGAAAGATCTAACCTGTTTGAAACACAGTGTTTCCTTGTTTTCCCAACCAAGATAGTCTGGCCAACAAGTAGAGGAGTTCCAGAAACGGTGGGAGTGCTCTTTAGTTAGTGTGTCAGCCAGAAATGAGTTCTACAAAAGACAAATCTCACTCAAGGTAATGGCAAATAGCTGCCTTCTCTTTTTGTGTGCATAGAATCATAGAACCATTCAGATCAGAAAAGACCTTTAAGGTCATCCAGTCCCACTGTTAACCCAGCATTGCCAAGTCCATCCCAAAATCATGTCCCAAAAGTGCCACATCTACTTGCCTTTTAAATACCTTCAGGGAGGGTGACTCAACCACTTCCCTGAGTAGCCTGTTCCAATGTTTGCTCACCTCTTCAATGAATAAAGTTTTCCTAAAACCCAATCTAAACCTAGCACAGCTCGAGACCATTTCCTCTTGTCCTATTGCTTGTTACTTTAGAGAAGAGATCGACCCCCACCTTAGTACAACCTCCTTTCAGGTACTTGTAGAGGGCAATTGTAGAGAGCATCTCATTTAGAAAGGTGTCTGTGGCCACTACAGATGATGTGCCATATGAAATAGCAATTTCTGTAACAAGCATATGATTTCTGTGTTCAAGGTCCATATATACTGTTTGCATTAACCATCTTCAGCATGCAGCAGTCTCTGGTGTCAGTGAGAGCAGTCCTGGGCTGAACTTGTTTGCAGCAGCCCTGCTTGAGTTGGATGGCAGGGTAGAAGCCCAGCTGTGCCAAGTACATGCCCTGGGTCTACAGCTGGCTTTGCAGACATGACATTACGCCAAGTTCACTCTGTTTCAGCTTGGAAGACAAGGTTTCTGTTGGCTGTTAAAGTAGGAGCTGGAATCAGTAGAACAAAGCAACTGGTCTTTAATTTGAACTTGGAAACTGATTCAAGCCTCTCCTTCTTTGATTGTCAAGACCAATATTAGGTACACACTTGGTCCATACACTTTTTCTTGTCAAAATAAACTGAAAGTAGCCATACTGTGTAAAGCTTTCTGTTTGCTAAGCACCTGAACCAAGTCGTCTTCAGAGAATAAATGCTTCTTGAGAGAAGCACGTGGTACTCTTTTCCCTCTCCTGTCAAATGACCAGGGCTCTCACTGCATCCTGTAGAGCTTCATCTCACCAGCAGAATTAGCTCAGAGAGCAGCAGCTTTTTGTAGAGAGGCTAAAACCATCTCAAAGGAGCAGCACTTTACCACAAATCTTTCTCTTACTGTTAATTATCTGTGTCTTTTCGCAGTAATTCCTTTAGTTGCCCTCTCTCCACATTGCCTAAGGGATAAGCCTGTGTGACAGGCAACAGAAGTCGCTAATGCTGCTTCTGGGAAGGAACAGTAGGCTTTCCAGCATGACTCTGGACTTTCTGCATTTCACCATGCTACCTTGGTTGCTAGGATTTTTTTCCAGGGAGGAGCCCTCAGGAAGCAAACAGCATAGGGAAAACTTCCTGATTCCGCTTAGGTCCATCCAAACAGAAAAAAAGCCAAGTAGAAGCCTCTTATGAGGCTGTTTTTGTATTGCACCTTAGTAAGAGGAGTAGCATAAGAAGGAAGCAAGCATATTGAGAGGACAAAGTGAGAAGGAAAAAATAATATCTGAGTAAAAGGATTTTTATTTGGACGTATGTGTGTTAACTTGAGTAACAGTGTCTCTGATTAGTTTTTGCATGTCCGTATTAGTAAACTGTGTAACATGTGGGACTGTGGTTTATTGCTTCTAGCACTTGTTGAAACTTGATTTAACATTGAAAATGGATAAAATGAAGGGCCTCACAGGAGAAATTTCGAGTAGATTCATTTATTTTCCCTGTTCTTGATCATGAATTACAGGAATCATCAGAAGATTGTTTTCCACGTGTACGAGATGTGCTTGCTTAAGCAGTAGCTTAGGGACACTTCAGGAATTTCTAGGCTTTGCTGATAAGCTGGTTCTCTGACACCAGTAACAATGCTATCAGACCCATTTGGTCATTTCTTTTGGATTTTCTGATTCTGGTAATGTTACTCTACAGTGGCCACAGGAGAACGGTTGCTAAGGAAGATAAATATAAATTCCTAAGCAGGTCGCAAGGAGCAAAACAATGCCCTCTGCTGTTTTTTCAGTCAATTTCAAAAGTCATAGTTTCGTTCATGAGAAATGTGTAAGACATATGATAGTTGGTTGATTTTGGCACTGTAAAAACTGAGTGAGTGAAGAGCTATACGTGTTTATAATTCAGATTGGCAGGTTTATATCTAAATATTGACATAATTGCATGCATTTGCCTTTCTATCTCAGAAGCACTAAGTGAACCTTTACTTCTTCAGACTGATGTCTTCTCTGATCCAATGTGACATGTTAATGACAAGCATTTAATTTTTTTTTCATCTTCCAATTTTGAAACAAGTTGACAGAATCTATATGTAATCAAGAATGCTCACCATCAGTAAATCAAATATCAAATGAAGCTTAAGCTTGGTTTTGTGCTAGACATATAGTTTTCTGGTACACTGCTGATTATGACCCAATTTAGTAAGTTAAGAATATGAGTTGTCATATTTCAGTGTAGCTTTTTTTTCTTTAACAACTGAACACAGGAGTACTAAGAAGTACTACTGAGGAGTACTCTCTTTCAGTTTGAAGCCATTCCCCCTTGCCCTGTCACTCTGTCTTTCTTGTAGGTTCCCTTCAGGTACCGGAAGGCTGCAATTAGGTCATCTCAAAGCCTTAATTATATATGTAACATATAAAGTAGCAAGACATAATTATATCACTATTGTTGCTGCAATATAACAAAGGAAATGCAACATTTCCATTAGGACAATATTGTTCCACTGTCATTGTTGGCTGATAACCAGGGTGGAACCATAACACCAGGGAATTTAGAGAGACTGCTTCCCAGAGATGCAAATTAGAAGTGGTATTTCCATAAATATCATATGGTCTGTTTTTTTCATGCAATGTTTGTCAATGTATTTTATGGGGAAAAAAATATGTTTCACTGTAAAAGGCGGGGAGGAAGCAGAAAAAAATTCTATTAGTCATACAGTGAACTATTATTTGGTAAAAGTATCTTGTGTATGTTCCTTGTCAGTGGAGAATCTTTAAGCATCTTACAACAATGCAACTTGATTTAGCAACTCACAGTGATCTAGTGCAGTAGGGAAATATTTTAGTAACATGCTGATAATTGATACCCAACTAAACTTAAGGAGCAGAGGATAAGTCTAGGACTTTTTGTTTCCATATGTCCTCTTTTAACCCTGAATTCCCATTTTGCTTTTTGGTATACATTCAGCGGAAAAAAACCAAACTAATGCTATTCATTAAATACAATAATAATTTCCTGTTTGACAATTATTGGACTTTTACATTTGTAAATTATTTTAAAACATACTTATAGTCACAGCTGTGGAAAACAGTTCAAATGCTGACTGCTTTACATTTTCTCATTGGAGCTCAGACTTGACAGTTAGCAGATACTGTGAATCACTAGAGTCACTCGTTGACCAGAAGTTTTATCGTGAGAGGGTAGAGAGACTCAAATAACCTGAATGTTTCCATGGACAATTCTAATTACTGACTGAGTTTGCTGCTGCCCATGGGCAAAGGACAGTTAAATCATCACTCACAAAAATGTGTTAGGAAGGGACATGAAGTGACTTCATGAAGCCATACTTTCAGCTGTGCTCATCAGCACAACTTCACTTATGACACTTATAACCCACAAATTAAAGCTGAAGCTCTAATTCATAGCTTTTAAGCAAATCAATATTTTCAAACACTTTTTTGTTCAAATCATCAGGCCTCCAGCTATCTCCTGCCACTTTCTCAATCCAATGAACAATTAATATAAACTTAAATTAACATCATTGAAACTGAAATCTTATGTGCACTGTGATTAGAAGTATGTTTTTACTACGGGCTGCAGAGTGTTCTGCACATCACGTTAAAACGGCCCACTTGATATACAAATTTTTCTAATCAGTTTTAGCCACCATACCTTCCCACTCGGTATTTCATATCACATTTCTAAGGAACTAGTAATCTCTGTCTTCTTTGGGCAAGAGGAAAGAAATTCAAGAGAGTTAATAAAATTTGACTTTCAAGCCTCTGTGCTCTCCTCACCCCTTTCCAAAGGACCACACTGCTTTAGGCAGAACAAAAAGGAATTAAGTCACAGTAGTAGCAGTTTGAATATTTTAAGTACTCTTTTTCATATTAAAATATCTAGAATTCACAGTCGTATTGCTCCATATTTGAGCTTCTTAAAATGGTATCCTTGTGTCTACTTTAAATAACCTTTCTTGTTTTCACTGCACTTCTAATTGTACCCATGAAAAGTAAAGTAGCACCTGCTGTAATTGTGCCTGGTGTCTCTGGAGATCTAATACATGCTGTGAAATACTATGATTAGATCAAGGAATATTATTCATTCTATTTTCATCAGAAATGGATTCTTTAAATTGCACAAAAAATGTAAGTGGCACAAAGCAAGTCGAAGGTAGCTGCAGGACAGGTTGGCATTGCTGGAGAAATTGCTTGTCAGGGGGATATAGAGGAATAAATAGTAAAGGAACTGCATACAGCATCTGCTCTTCTGCACTTTAGACTTTACAGACAAAATTGATGTTTTATGGTACTTCAAGTGCTCCTAGTGTAGTAGCGCTTTGTCATGATCATCAGATCATCAAAATATTGGATACAAGATGGCTTTATCAGGCAACTAATTTCCTCTGATTGGGTCTGCTATACACAAAATCTGCCTTTTGCAACAATTGCATTGATGGCTTTAGTAAGCCAGAGTGACAAAAATGACCAAAAGTGGATTTCTTTCAGGTATTACCTGTGTTTGTAGTATTTTGATTTCTTGGAAAATAAAAACATGAATAGCTGATGTGCCAGAGTCCACCAAGTGAGATTTGCTTGCAGAAACCGAGACACATGGTATATGTATTCTGTTCAAGCCTTAGTCATGTTTCTGTGCTCACATATATGATGCTGAAGTCGTTGATCTTGGCATCTGCTTAGACATAAGTTTAGCTGCTAAATCACAGACGAATAAAGATCTCTTCTGTAGATCCTACTTATGCATGTTGTTCTCTCTCCCTCTCCTCAGAGAGCTGATATAGGGATCTCTGCCCTAACCATCACCCCGGACAGGGAGAATGTGGTGGACTTCACAACGCGTTACATGGACTACTCGGTGGGCGTGCTGCTTCGGAAGGCAGAGAAGACAGTGGACATGTTTGCCTGCTTGGCACCATTTGACCTCTCCCTGTGGGCATGCATTGCTGGCACTGTGCTCTTAGTAGGGCTACTGGTCTACCTCTTGAACTGGCTCAACCCCCCACGCCTTCAGATGGGATCCATGACATCTACAACTCTCTACAACTCCATGTGGTTTGTGTATGGATCCTTTGTGCAACAAGGTAAGAGACAGAGGGAGACTCTGCCTCCAAGAGAAAACCTATATACCCTCCTCATTGCTATAGAGACCTTCCTTTTCCCTATCTCCCTCCCACAGCCCACAAGGAACAGGAGCACTTGTGCTAAAAGGTTTCCTAGATATTTCGCTACCCAAGTGTGGGAATCATGAGAAGTTCAGGGCACTACTGCTAGCTTGTTGTGATTTGTTGTTGTGTCATTAGAGAAAGGTGATTTTTCTCTGGGTAAAAAAAGAAAAGGTATTTCTCATCATCTGCTGGAGAATTATCGTTGTTAATGAGTGCTATGTTCTTACACAGTCAGATAGAAAATGCCCTAGCATTTGGATTTTGAATTAGACTTGTCACCATTGCTAAATGGTCTGATTGTACCTGATATTCTTTCATCCCACTTCTGATTTATTTCAATTATCTTCTATAATGTTTAGACTCCAGCTTCTCTGGCCTTCCTGACTGCTTTCTTAATCCTCTCTAGCATCTGGTGTAGCCCAGGGTGTTCCTCAATTCTACTTATACTCCCAAGTCCTTCACAATCTACTTCTTCTGGCAGAACTTTAAACATGCGTCCTAAATACATCAGGGCCTTCAGATCTTGGCTGGGTATATACTGCTTAGAATTCTGGTCTGCAAGTTAGGGTTGTGATGCAAAATGGAATAAGAAAACACAGCAAAATATAAAAACAAAGAAGGTTTAGATAATAAACCTTGACAACAAAACAGAACGAATGCCTTCTGGCTTATCCATGTTTTTGTTCATCAGTCACTACTGGCACTGCAGGTACATCTATTTGTAATTGCATGGAGCATCTGCTCTACAAAGGGTCATGGCCACTGCAGCTTCAAAACTCCCAGATTATTTTTTGATTTTAACATGAATTTGGATGGAATGGTAAAGGTAAAGGTATCATATTTATGTAACACTGGCAACATGTAATTTTAGAATTACATTGTTCGCTGTTAGAAACAATCAGATGACATCCATAAAAGGTAAAGGTATCCATGAAAATCAAGTATGAAACTCCTAAAAGGGCAAAAAAGCTAAATTAATGTCACTTTCCAAAAAAAGGAAGAAAAGCTGAAGCTGAGGCTTTTCACATAAACCTAGAGACAAAACTTTTGAAATTATCTCTTGCATTGAGCACTGATGACCAGCTGAGGAAAGCTGAAGAGATTGTTTCATGTTTGTTGTGATTTTTTTTTTTTTTAATACAACCAAAGACTTAAGAGCCAACTGAGAGCTACAGAAGTTTTTTGAATGTATGTGGGTGGGTTTATAAAGTTTTCTTTCTGTCCAAAATATTCCCAGTGTAACTGTTTAGGGAATCCAACTGTGAGACAGCAGTTGGTCTGTTACAGAACGAGACTCCTTACATCTGTCTTCCTGTTAGGTTAGAACTTGTGAATTAGTTTCTTTACTGCATGAATGCGAATCATTTTATATAGGTTTATTAGCCTTAGCATCCCTGCTGTAATCCCAACATTAGTCCCTAAAAGCTTTATAGGAGACTGCCCAGCAAAGGTTTAGAGGCAAAGCTGGTTTAATCACACACTTCAATTTGAGCAATTCTTATCCGAATTGTTTGCCTTATGTTTATCCAAGTAAGCCTGTGTTGCTTGGTGTCCTGAAGTTGCCTAAGTCATAGATGCAGACTAGTAGCCCGTAAGGGAGCCCTTCAATACATTCTCAGCTTACAAAGAAAAGGGTTTTTTGACCAGTCAATGAAAATGACTGCTTAAGGAGGGCTTAGAGGGAAACCTTGAATTCAGCATGAAGTTGAGAAAGAAGTTAGATGAAAGTAAGTGGGATCAGGTGACAAAAAAAGCAGAATTCAATAGAAAAGGAAAAAAAAATAATTTATTTAAGGAAATCTGCATCCACTTCTTGTGGTAAGAGGGACATGAGGTGCAACTCATTATTATTAAAACCTGCTGGTGGTACATGGTATTTAGGAGCACAGAAACTGTTGTAGGACTTCAGAAAAAGAAATTCACAGACCTTGGAGGGTGAGAGTAATTATTTACAGAGAGAGACATCTTACCTCCCTACTGAGTGGATTTTCAACACATCTCTATAGAATCCACTAGAATAATATAAAACATTACCTTGGCTCCTACTGAGTGAGGGAAAGCTATAGATACATCTCTCCTTCAAACAACACCCAGTACTGTCCTTAATTTTCTAGAAGGAAAACTGAAAGACATTTAGTAATCAATTGATATGAAAATGTATGAAACAGACTGATTTAAACATAAAAGCTTAGAAGATCTCAGAAATCCAGTGTAAAAGAGTAAGAGATCCATTTATAATGTCAACCTGTATTTCACATTCAATTTGAATATAACAAAAACTATATTAGCTGAAGCATTATTGTTTACTAACCCTTGTGAATACAGACAAGTGAAAGTAATTTTCATTGACAGGGTAACTGACTATTGTCGTAATTTTGCCTCTGTTTTCACTCATCAGCTCTTCATTTAGCAGAAAAACTCTGCAGGTTTTATTTGTTTTGGAATACCAAATCTGTTGCTATTAATTGTGATTGGCATATCTTAAGTGTGGCAGCATGGGACATTTCAAATACTGTCACGTTCACTTAAGAAGCCTTTCAGCTGCTGATTTAAAGCATGACAAGGTACTCATTTCTGTTATCAAAACATGCCGCCAAAGATGCTTTTATATCCTGTGCTGACAGAAATAAAGCAGCATGAACCAAGTGCTTTGATAGTTCTGGATTCTCTGTTTGGAGCTAGCAAGTGCTTTCTGGTGTCGTCTGCTCTTTCTTTCCTTTAACTAGAGGAAAAATTTGCAAGAACACAGACTAGCTCCAGACCTGCCATGGCTCTGAAGACAAAAGAGGCCTCTGGTGCAACAATACAAGTAATTCTTTAAGGAAACCCATAACCTATTATGATTGAAACAAAAGGGATTTGTTTTGCTCATTATTTCTGAAATAGTTAAAACCTGCATATGTTACCAAATAGCTTTAGCTCACTGTGTCCCTTTTTATTTTTGTTCAGCCTTTACCCTGATGTCCTGTTCAAATTCTATTAACAAGTTTTAACCTTTTGCAATTTTTGAAACACCAGAGAAAAATGCTGTGTCATTGTCTATAGACAAAAGTCAACACAGATCAATCCAATGGTTTTGAAGACAGGTCTGTGATTACTGTCATACTGAGTTGCAAAATTTAAGTATTTTTAGTTGCTTCCTTAAAGGTAGAGTGAAACCTAATGTCACTGCTACTTCTATCACTTAAACTTAGGTCTTGAACTTGGCTTCCATTTTTTTCCCCCAATGACCAATCTAAGTACCATTTTGAGACTCTGGTATTGTAGATGTATGTTTTCAGTTGCACTTTATATTTGATGTTCAACCATTACAGAGATTGATCAAAATAATATACATTACTTTTGTAAGATACATTTGATTTTTTTAGTAGAAGTGACAATTTTGAGGATAAAGCTGCAGTGTAACTGGGGAGGCTCAATTAATATAAAAGTGTATAAACTGCAAAGTGGTTTTTTTTTTTTATTCTGTACTCCAGACCTTCATTTAAAAAAAAAAAAAAAAAAAAAAAAAAAAAAGAGTGACCAGTGCTTTGAAATGCTTTGGCCTACCACCCAATATACCCACTGAATCTGCAATATACTGTGACCACTAAGAAGGCAGAGACTTTTAGGTGATCTTGGCCATGCTGCCATGGATTACATTAAAAACAAATGCTTCTGACTCTGAAGTACTCATTCAGACATGAGTAGTTCAGACAATATCTGTTATCTCCAACTTGTCTATTTATGTCTAAGGGTGAAGCAAATTTGTAGATTCAGACTGTGGAGGATTATACTTGTGTTGAAATTTAGTGTCACGACTTCTGAATTTGTTCTTTTCCACTTGTATATCCTAGAAAACTAAGTGGCTAAAGCTCTGTATTTCACTTCTTATGACAATTACCTATTGTCAGTTGAACAGAAAGTGTTGTTACAGTTTCCTTTTCAAGTGGGTTTCCTATCTCTCTCACTCTATATTTCCCTGTGGCTTCTCAAGCCCCTCCTCACAGGTTTTTTCTCCACTTGTCTCACACTGCAGCTGGTGGTCACCATTGATGTAGCATTCTACTTGCATATCACTCATTAACCCCACAGGTCCTGCTTCTCCTGCTCTTCTCCATTGACCTGTCTCCTTCACGGGCTTCTGTTAATGTGTATTCAATGAAGTTAAACAAAGAGAAGTGCTAAATCCTGCCCCTGGGGAGGAACAACCCCATGCACTGGTGCATGCTGTCTGATGAGGTTGTGGAGTCTCTATCCTTGCAGTTACTCAAAAGCTATCTGGACACCACCCTAGGCAAGCAGCTCTGGGTGGCCCTGCTTAGGCAGGATGTGCATGGACAAGATGACTTCAGAGATCCCTTCCTAACTCAATGAGTCTGAGTGATACATGAATAATGATTTATTATGTAGCCTTTGCTCTAACTTTTGTGCTACTCTACACAACGACATTTTGCCTTCTCTTCAGCCATGGTATTGTTGCTATTCCCTCAAATTTTGCCCTAACAAGAACTTGCCAATATTGGGAACCTGCCATATGAACAGGAACCAAAGAACAGTCTTGGAGAAGAAACGTGGGGTTTCTAAAACTTTACTAAAATCTTCATCAATATTAACTGAATCAACTCACTGCAATGGCAAAATTTATACTTACTGAGAACCTAGTTTAATCTCCTGAAGGTTTTTTTTCCTGTTAGGGGCTCTTGTCACGAAATGCTCTAGGTAGCTCTCTGCTCTCACCATTACTGGAGAAAACCTATGATTTAAGAAACAGAAGTTCAATATATAGTTATTCCCAACTCATTTTGTATAATAGATCAGTTTTTGAGACAGGTGAAATGCTGCATAATTTTTACCAAGAACTTGAAGAAGAATGTTCAAGAGGATTTTATTTTCAGAGGAGCCTCTCAAATTTTGCTTCAGAATACAGTGATAAGCTTACTTAGTTTAATAGAATTCAACTGAATGTAGGCAAAGTAATGAAGTTACAGAAAATTACAATGTTTTGTATTTAATATGAAAGACACAGTAAAAGACTTAGTCTATCTCTTATCCCACTCTACTCATTTTGCTTTGAATTTTTCTGTAAGAGGAGGTGTTTCTGAACTAGCCTAGCAGGATTTTAGATTATGCAGGTAAAGATGCAAGGCTCTATTTCACTTGGAAATGTCTGTAAGAAAGAGAATCAGGGAGATGATTATTTTTTTGTTTTGCTATAATGGGAAATACCTTTAAAATGGATGAATCATTCAATATTTAATCAATTCTCTGTAACTGAAACAAAACAAACATTCATTATAATTTTATGAATAGAATTTGACCATAGGATAATGTGTACTTGAAGTATTGCCCAAAAAAGTATTATTTTCTTCAGAGATCTTAATATTCCTGCTTAACCAAGGAAAGTTATGAAGTGGATTATATTAAAGCATCACTGGTGGACCATTTTTTTATCCTCTTATGTTTTGGTTTGTTTCAAATGCTGGTCACAACTGGAGTTTTTGATTGGTCATCAGTGGTGTAAGTAATGGCCAATTATGTTCATAATGCCCAGTAAATGAGCAAATCTTACTGTTTGCTTTGCGTAAATTACATTTCATAAGAGCAATAAAACAGACTCCAAGCCTTGGCAGTTCTCAGTCATTATAATACCGCTCAGAATTCTGCCTTGTTCCTTGTATTACCACCCAAGGTGTGATATAATCCTCCTGAAATGCGCTGCCTGGAGTCTGCTGTTGCTTAATAAATTACTCCATCTTGCTTATCTCGCTCTGGGCATATTCCCTATCAGCAGGAAACCATTATGCTGTGACAATTTTCTTAGCGACATTTTCTCTTAATTAACTGTACAACAAACTCTGTGTATTTAATATGCAGAGAAAAACTCTAAAATAATTTTTAAAAAATAGTGTTAGAAATCAAGTATATCTTCACATGTGTTATTTAGTGGTGAAGCCTGATTTCTTATAGTTTTGTTTTGGTTTTTTTTTAAGTCAAGAAAATCAAAAAAGATCTAGTGATCCAGTATAAAGACTTTAGGACTAAGACCTAATTCCTAATTTGGATTCTGCACCTGATCTGCTGGCTGACCTTAGAAAATTTATTTAATATCTTAGATATCTGTTGCCAGTTGTAAAATGGAGATATTACCCATCTTGCTTCATAAAAACATGTTTTATATCTTCTGATATAAGGCAAAACTTAAATGCCAGTCTCATTAATTAACAATTGTAATTGCTTTTCGAGCCAATGCCAGCCTTGACATATTCCTGTAGCAAGGGTAACAGACTTGCTGAGCCTAAAATGCACAGCACTAAGCTGGGAAAATGAAAGTCAGATACCAAACATGTTAGGAAGCAAACCCTATACACCAACAGGTATATTTGTGACATTACAGCTCCACCTTTAAATATGAACCCCCCAAATTCTCATGTTATTATATTAAATCTAGGCTCATGTATTAGTACCTCCCTACAGTCATCTCTCTGTACTGCAACCCTGGGATACCCATGTTCCTTTTCTGCATCTCTCAATGGTTTGGCCAGTCCTCTTGACACCATCAAAAAATGAGTAAATTTTGGCAGTTGTGTCCTCTCTCTCAAATGTGTCTGGAAACTGCAAGTCATTACTGGAGCTGACAGCATATACTGAGAGTTGTTGCTATGTATACAGTACACATTTGTAAACTTTGGATGTAGCTTTGTGTACGTTCAAAGGTTTATTGGATTGTCTCTTTTTGAAAATGTAATTCCAAGGAATAACCGTGCTCCAAGTAATATGTTCAGTAGTATGGACATTTGTTTGCAGCAATATGATATCACTTGTGTTAAACAACCAGGGGTTATGCTTGGATTTTCCCCTAATATGAAGTTAAGACTCAGGCAGTTCTTAGAGGCATCTGAAAAAATGCATTTCTATATCTTCTCTGCGCCTGGTTGCTTGAGTAATACTACCAGGTACATGAGGCAGTATATTTAGAGATGTTGTGTCTGACACACCTTCTGTGAGGAGGTGGAGAATGATTGGCAGTGTAAAAGCCCAAAAACCACCTTAATTCCCCAGGACTAGCTCCAAGCCTGATTAATTGACTGTGAGAAGGTAATGTCTGTCTGGCTATAGTATAAATGTTAATCAAGACCAAATGAGGCAAAAGGAAAGTAGAATCAGATGTCTGTGGCATCTGTCCATCATTCTGTGTTCTTTCAAAAGCATTCTAAGGCAAAAATTTTACTGAGAACAGTTTCTTTAATTTTTTTTTTTATAACTTCTAAGATGACTTTATGCTATAGTTGGGTAAAGAATGGATAAGTTAGATTCAGATTAAATAACCAATTTTGACTTTTCAGGGTTCACCTTTGTATAATATATATTTCATTGAGGAAACATGGAAGAGTCAGGAATGGAGTGTTGCTTGCATGGAGGAGGATTGTAACCCCCATTTTTATCCTCAAAGATATTTAGAAGCTGAAGAGGCAAGCCTTACTTGTCCTGTTATGTGATTTTCCTGCGCGGAAGCTCACGCTTCAATTGGCAACCTTGGCTGTTAAGGTAGGGAGAAAGTGAGAAATTAGTTTTAGCTTTATTAAAAATACTCCCCCTCTGCTTGGATGACAGCAGTTTCATCCACAAACCGATCAGCCTTTTTCAGCTGAGGACGTCCAAGGTACCAGATGAACATGAGTTTTGAAGGGAACCCATGGTAGTTTTCTGTTGCTTTGCTGCTCCATGGGGAGTCCCTCCTCTGCAACAGCTGTTCCATAGCTGTTTCCACCCATATGGATCTTCTTCATAACACCAGCTGGTGGGTAGGTGCCAGGAAAATTGCCTGAAAGCTCTAAAGACAGGAGCATCAAAGAGGTTTTCAAGCTGCTGACAGGAAAGTCTCCCTTCTTCAGCAGTTGAGGGTTTTTAGCTCAGACCTCTTGTAATATTAAAATTTTCATAAAAGGAGTAGACCAAAATTAATATTGAAAGGAAACAAATAATGCTACCAAATGATTTTTTTTTTTAACTAACCTGTTCATTTCTCTGATTGTTGAGTCTTAGCAAATCTGGGAAAATGAGAGCTAAATGAGAGCTATTGGGGTTTTTATTTGTTGTTTGTTTTTTTTTTTTAATTTAGTCAGCTTCCCAGCATACAAATTAAGGGGATTACCTTCATTATAGCAGCACGCTGGTGTAGGAACTTCCTGCTGCTTAATTTTTATTCTTCCACTCTCAATAGTGGAGGGAGAGATCTTAAAGTAGGCCTTTACTTTTTCAGTGCTTTTGATGTTAGAAATGGCGTTGGGTTAAAAATGTGTGATACGTCACCTACCAGACAAAAAGTAAGATGAAGGAACACGTATGGTTTTGGCTGAAGAGTCTTCTTTCCCCACACTAGGACAGAGTAAAGGTAACAATGAAGGGGAAAGAAAGTCTTCTGCAAACAGGCTGTTAAGGAACAGTGATAATAAATCTGTTGAGTGGGGTGTTCGTTATTCATTCCTAGATATACTTGCTAATAGAACATTTTTAGCTATAAGCATGTATTTCGTTTTTACAATGGCTTCTTTTATTTCTATATCCCCAAAGATGAAAATCCTTGCTATTCTGTAAAGTCACCTTTGAAGTAGCTTTTCACTTCTAAAAAATCTGAGTTGCGATCTTAAGCAGGGTGATAGCTGATTTGCAGTAGAAAGCAGGTTATTCACCTTTCAGACATAAGCATTTGTATTAATTATTTTCATCAATAAATGACATTATAGCATTATTCTCTGTGAAACTTAAAAGGATGAGGTTTTCGTTCTGACCTGTTTTCACTATCATAATACTAGTTTAGGTCATCTGAGTTTTACAGATCACTTTGATGGCAACATTACAGGATGTACCTGAAGTGGAATTTTAGTCTAAATGTTAAAATGTGTTATTTGGGAAAATAATTATAACTCTTGTACTAGTGATGATTGAATTCTATAAGGTTAGGAGTTCATTGCAGAGAAGCACTCTGAAAATTAAAAGATGGTTAGATTAGTGACATGGAAACCGAACTAATGTATCCAAGATACCTGTGATTCATTTGCCTCTGAAGTAGTCAGGTGTCACTTTATGATGATGGATGCTTGGAAATCTTACAAGAACAGATGTATAAAACATTTCATAATTCTTTGAAAGTTCAAACAAAAACCTGTTGTTGAATATGTGATTTCTTTTAAATTCCCTTCACCCCCAAAATCTTGGGGGATCACGGAATTATGTAGAGGTAAAAAGGTTATGGGGAAAAGTACCTGTCAAAAGACATGGAGGCCTTACTGGAATAACTGTTTGTCCTTATGGTCTCACTGCATTATTTTTTGGTTTGCTTGGTTCGTAGTTGCTCATTTTCAGCCAAAGGGGACTGAATATCCCTCATATTCATAATGTCCTCCCTGACAGGCTCTTAGCTAAAGCCACACTTTTATACTTCATTAATGACATTGTTTAGCTTAATGTTAATTTTATCTACAGATGGTCTGTTTTCAGTCCATTGTGCACAGTTCTTTTTTCTATCCCTGAAGGTACTATGTATAACACTGTCAGTAGTCTATGGAAAGACCACCACTATGCAAACTGTATGTGACAGTGAGCTTCTTAGCCACTTATGAATACTTATCACAGATGATAATTGTGGTTCATTGTTTGAGGCTTCAGAGCATTTGAATACAGCCATTAGTAATCGAGAGACTGGGTCTCAGCATCTCTCGAAATCTAATCTAAACGTTGTCAGCGTGCAAGGTTATTTGTTAAGATCCAGTGCCAATATCTTGTAAAATAATAGCAAGCATATATCACTTTGATGCATTCACAGTGGCTGCAAATAGTGCCTTTATATGGGCATGCAGTCAAGCGCAACCTTAAAAGCACATATCACAGCACTGCAGAACAGGATCCCCAGAAACTCCTTGTGTTTCTTGCACATGCATGTTGAGCTCTAGTCTGTGTTTGTCTCCATGTATGCGGGTGTGTGAGTAATTATATCATGCAAAATTATTGTCCTATGTTGTAAAAGTGGCAACAAACGATGATCTGGTCACAGAATTTTTTTTAGCAGAGAACTGTTGGTAAAATGACTAGGCTTATTACACAATTATTTATGATTATGTAATTTAATGGTACCATGTTTGGTAACTCCAAAATTAAATTTGAAACCCTGTTAAGTCTTCCAATAAACCAATGCACTTCAGAAGCATTAATGCAATATATTTCAGGCGACAGATTCTTTAGAGGTGGATAGCAAGCCTCACAGTTCCAATGTAGTCATAGTTACAGATATCAAAACATGCACTTTCAAATATCAAGACTTGTAGGATATTTCAGCATCTGGATATGTGTAGTGTAAGTCTAGTAATTGTTCATCTAAGAGCTCTCAGTAACTTAAGTTAATACAAGTAGATACCTCCATTTTTAAACTTTAGCTGCAATCATTACTTCTCTTTTCTAATGACAGCAAAAGGGAAAAACAAAATATACTTTACGATACATTTTCCAGAACTTTAGAGCACTGTAAAATCTCTCCATCCCTTCTCTATCTGTGTAACTATGTTGCACAAGTCACTGTAGTGTATTGGCATTAAATTAGTGCATACTATTATTTGTAACTTTTATCTATTATAAACTTTGATTTTCAGTTGTAAACATTTTTTGCTAATTCCACAGAAAGACGTAATCTGACCACTGCAAAGTTGCTAATATCTGAAATAAGTCCTTAAACTATTGGTCTAGGCCTAAAAACCAGGAATTAATTCTTATAACTTTGAAGATTCATACTGTAAATACTACCTAATAGAAATGAAAATCTGATTAATGTATGTTATTGAAGTATCACAGATACCAGGAGAAGCTAGACCACAGCCATTTCCTGCATGGTGCTATGGCATGCTTCCTTTCCCAACTCCTGCATTATTGTCACTATTTCTTCAAGATGGGTGAAAAGAAATGATTTATTGTTGTGAAGGGAATTATAAATATACTATAACTAATATGTTATGCTAACATCACTTTAATCAGGTAATTATCAAAGGACTGTTTGGCCTTTAAGGACATTGATTTAATGAGAATTAATTTAATGATTGAACACTGTTTGTGTAACATTATCATTGCTAGTGATGCAGAAAATTGGAATCTCAGCTCAGCTGAAAAGAGTTTAGACTTTCCATTATCACATTAGATCCCTTTCTACTGGAATGTGGTTATTAGACCCTTTTTTATACTTTCGGTATATATTTAAATGTTTGAGTTTTATCTAAAAATTTCTGAATGAAAAAAGCAAGTTAAAATTTTCATCATTGTACTGTTCTCCTTTTTAATAGAGGCTTGAATTTCTGCTTAAAATAGCCTTAAAGAGAGTCCATTAGATTTGGGGTTTGACTTGGTATTGCTTTTCTCATAAAACAAATTTTCTCTGTTTTCATACTCTGCTTTCCTCTCTGCAAACATGAATCATTATGTTTAGGAGGAATAGGAGTTTGGTTTATGGAATAGTTTTACAACTATAAAAACACAGCAGCTTTAAAAAGTAGTAGCAGACAGAGTGCAGTTCTATCCAGATTATTCTGAGGCTGAATCCTGCACAGTCTAGTCACAGCTTAGTGGAAACGGTGAACATTATAGAAAGAGCGTGTTCAGTACCTGAGGGTTAAGACAAAGGTAAAGCTGACCTTTAAAGTTAAAACTCCCATTTACCTGAAGGTATCTTGTCTGGATGCCCTCCTTGGTTTGCCCTTAGGAGTGTTATTGTCACAAACTATTTTTCATCTTTGCAGTGCCTCTAACTAACTACTGTTGTATATAAATTAGACCCAGGGAGAAAAGGGGAGCTCTGCATAAACAAGTGATTGGAAGCTTGTATTGAAACGGTGTGTCTGACAGACTTCTGCAGATAGATTAATTTTCAAACAAAATTTTACTCAAGGATGTGTGACAGTTCCTGCTGTATCTTGGCAGAATTTTACAAGGGAGCCTGGTGGCCAGATGATTAGCCCTCTGCCACTAGAATGAAGCTGTTGCAGTAGAGACAGCAGGTTAAGCAGGCTGGGTATTTAAAGACTGATAGAAAAATAATTTGACAATAGATGCAGCAGAGACTCAACTTACAAACACTGTAGGTCACTAACCAGTGGTGAACCGATGCTGTAGGAGGCTGAAATGGTTTGCACTGGGTAGCTCTAGCCCTTTCCTTGATGCCAGAGCATTTTCTAGCTTCAAAGAGGAGAGTTTTAAATATGACTGAGGACCCTGTGTTACAGGCAGAATAGTTTGTGAGTAGTGATTTGCTCCATCTTTTGGATATTTGTATTTGTCCATCAAGTAGCATGTCAAGGCCTTCTGACCAGATTTATGAGATGGGTACACTGGGCCATAACTTGATAAGGGCTTAGTGGCATTACCACTAGTCCTTGATTAGTCTCAGCATTTGAAATCTCAGCATGGGTAATCTCTTTCTATTAACGAGAAAACAGAGCTGAGCAATGAGCCGTAGTATGTGAGTCAAATGCCAGGGGCATATCCAAACAGATACACAGCAGTAGCAAACACAGGATTTTCAGAGGGAGTTTTCAAGATATGAAATACAGCTTGGAGATGATTACTGGCCATCAGTAACAGAGAGTGACAAGGTAGCATAGTAATCTCTCTTTCAGACTGGAACTCCTTGGTAGGAGTTTGGGGAAAGACTACATCTGCCTGCACAAGGCTGTGCATATACCCTCAGGTTAGCTGGATTCCAGAGTTGGTGATAAGGATCTTTAAGCATGTATAAGATGCAGCTTCTCAAACTCCTTCACAGATTTTAGATAACTAGGAGTGATTTGAAATAAGCCTGAAGGAGAGGACTTATAGTCTTGGATTTTCTCCCTGTCACATAAAGGGGAGAAATAAATGAGGAAAGCTTTCTTTTGTGCATCATTGCTTCCCTTCTGGGAGTGCAATGAGGACAGTGCTTCCCACCCAGCTGAAAGGAAACAATCTTGCAGGGAGCAAATGTAATGAGATTAGTCAGGGGATCATTACACTAACAAAAACAAATGGGAGAGAGTGAGTGATTGTTTAGTTCAGAAGTAAGACGTTAAGGGGCAAGAAAATTAATCAGGACACCAAATGATAAAGTGGACACACTCTTTAATTGCCTATAGACCAGTGTAAGAAATCTAAGTAATAAACACGAACAGCTAAACTCATACAAATATAGATTTGGTCTTCATGGTGTTTCTGAAATCTAGTGGGAACATATGATACTTTGAAATACTGAAAGCCAGATGGACGATGTGGGCAAAAGGGGAAGAAGAGTGTCACTATGTCAAAATGGCATTAGTTATTCCAGAGGTTGAGAGATTGGAAAGAACTTATCTTGGCTTTTTTCTGTGACTGTGTGCTAATGGCTGGAGCACAAAATGAGGTGGGAATCAATATCTGTTGTGAACCCCGAAATCATACTGGAGTTGAGGATGATTGGCTCTCATAGTGCATATCTGTAATGCATAATGGAAAATGTGAGGTATAATAGAGGCATTCAATCTAAGTGGTGTATGTTTCAAGCCTCAAGCTGCCCGTGCTGAAGAACCTGGAATGCACATAGAGAGCATATTGAAAGAAAAAGGAACATTGCACAAAAGTGTTAGACACTACTGACTTCAGAAGAAAATGACAAGGGGAGCTAGTGTACACAGAGGTGAGTCAAAGCTGACAACAACAGGAAGGAGGGGTTTGAAAATTTTACTAGGAGCTAAAGAAACCTTAATACCATTGGTGCATTAGGTGAAGGTGATACTATTCAAAATAGTTATGCCAGAAAGGCAATAAATATATCTCTTCTGTATTTTTGAAAAGCAAATTAAATACTTTCCATGTAGTGAATGTTAAATGGCAGCTACTGGCATCAGACATTTTCAAATCGGCAAATTCGGACAAATTTAAAAAACAAAATTTTAAGGGAGCTTCGTGAGTAGCTTCCAGGATATCTGTTAGTTGATTTGAGTCTTGGAGCATTGGGCAGGTTTTAGAAAGCTGACAAAAAATCTAATGTATACCTAAAGACCAAACTGAACCTTTAATTCAAGTTTTTCTTCCATCTTAAAATACAGATGTAACAACTTGAAAGACCTAACAAATATAAACAGATGCTTAGTAGTCACAAAAGATATCACCATTAAAATAGTCTGGTATTGAAGTTACATATTTATACAAAACATTAGCATTTCTCAATGAGTGCAACAACAATCCTTCTCAAAATCATCCAGAAAGGCAGAGGAAGGCTGTAGAAAAAGGAATTAAGCATGTCTATGGTTAAGTATACCAGTGGCATAGAGAAAAATGCTTTATAATGCACAGTACTTGAAGAGACAGAATAACACTGGGAAATGAAAAACAGAGAATACACAAGAGATTTTCACTATAGACAGAGTTAGGATATGTTTGGTTTGTGCCTTAAGCACAGTGTTTGACATATGAAGGACTTATGTTCAGTGAAAAGAATAGGCCATCTATAAACTCAGAAGAGCTCTGCTGCTGTTGGAGTAGGAATATGAAAATGTCTTCTCTATCAATTGTATACTAGGAAGATAGACATCGAAAGTTCATCTAATATTTCATATTTTAAGATTAATGAATATCTAAATTTTCATTAATTTACAAAGGCTTCACTAAGTTGGTTTTTTGTAAATAGAAGAAAGTAGGATCATTTGTAAATATTTCAACATTTTAACTGTTTCATTCTTTAGAAATTGTTTTTTTCTGATTTACTTCACGTTTATTTTTAGCAAACTGATATGTGAGAATATCCTGACAATGAAAATCCCCACTGCACGTGACTTTTACTATTTTATTAAAAAAATTACTTGAACTTTGGGATTTGATGGAAACTTTTAGAATCACTTCAGTAAAAAAAAAAAATTGTTTCCCTTCCAATTCTACTACTTCCAGTAACCCAAAAAGCAATTCCTAATTTATCTAGAGTATTATCACAGTATAGTAATAATACCTAGATGCAGTTTACTTCAAGAAGTTAAGACCTGTAGAAATATTTCATGTGTGAAACAAAATATCTGCATGTCTATTTTCATATATAATTTTTAAAAAGAAACAAAACACAACACTACATTTTAATAAAAACAAAATGCTAGAAGAGGAACAGGTGGTGGGTTGAATAAAAGCAATACCTGGCTCTCGAACTTGTCCAGACCTTGTAGAATCTGGCTGCCAGCCCTGCCTCATGATCAGTTCCTTCCCCAGCCTCAATCCTCTGCAATCTGCCAATATTTGCAAGGATAGGGAATTCAGCCACTGATTTACAAGCTTATTTGGAAGGCATTACAATTCAAGGGATTGTATTCTCCTGTAGAATAATACGTTGTGCCTGCTGTGGTCAATGGGTGTTAACTTCAGCGCAAAATGTAATATTACAAACTCAAGTTATGACATGCCAGCTTAAATGTTATGGAAATTAACACATTCTGCATAGTTCAAGGAAGAATGGGAAAATACGGATTAAAAAAAATGAAAAGAAAGGAAGAAAAATTCATGATGAGAGACTTTCTGACAACTTTGAAGCTGCATTTCTTTCACAGCTGGTAGAAATAGGTATAGGCTTCATTGACTGTAAAGTATTTTTTGTCCTATACTGAATTGAAAATTTCCAATTGAAAACAGGAGAGATTTTATATTATCAAGGAAGTTTTTAACAGAACAATAGCAATGGCTAATGCCCTGAAAGATTCTGCCTTTGAAGAGCTCTGCTTTGCAGAGTTTTGTAAAGATAACAGAGCTCAGTCAAACTTTAGGTTTGGTTTCTCATAGCAAGAAATAGTGGAAATATAAAATGCCTTTGCCTTTTTGTTAATGCAAACTACTTCCCTTACACCCATTCTCTATTAATGTCCATTTTACAAAGAAAACAGAAGACGTACATTGATCTAAACTATTTGCAACAGAAGTCTACACTTCTTTATTTATGGAAATTGCAGATGCACAGCATAATTGATGTGACTGTTCTAACAAGCTGAAGGCTAAATTGCAGCCAACTCCCAGTCCTTTGTGTTTTTTACCAAAGGCCAATAATTCACTGAATGTGGACAGAATTTTTTGTAAGAAAAAGCAAAATCAAACTTTGTCCCCAGATAACCCACCCTATTATTTTTTCACCTTCCTTTTCCAAGCACAGTCAAGATTCTTGCTTTCAAGTTTGATAGTATTACAGCTCCTCAACAAAACAGTCGCAATTAATGTGTTTTTCATGGTTCTCTAAATTATCTGGAAAACTCCTTACAGAGAAATTCAGGTCACTCCAGACCTCTTGCAGAGAATATTGCAGGTTAGGTGATTGAAATTTGACAAAGTTATTTGTAACTGAGATACATTCTTACAGTGAGAATAGTAAGGTAGCCTTGATGGTAAGTACTGGTGACAAATTGGGTTTTACCTATAATAAAAATCTAGTCCCTGGTATTTCTCTGGCAGTTGTGGTTATCACAAATAGGGGCCATGATTTGTGTAGTGTCCTTCCTGTGGAAGGATAGAGCCTTCTCTGGGAGTAGCTGCAGCAGACTCCCAGTACAGCTCTCAATTCCCCTCAGAAACATCATTTAGTTTAGTTATGAAATCCAGGACATAGAATAATGGTGATTTATGGGTTTTCTCTGCATGTATAGTTGTTTATAAAGTACATTTCAATAATTAATCTTCAAAAGGCTCATTTCTCATAATCAATTCTGTTGAGAATATCTCAACATTGTGGGTTCTATGCTGCCAAGCTATTTGCTTTAATAATAGTAAAAACAGTATTTTTGAGCTGTTAAGCAAAGTAATTTTATTTATAAGTATTGTGCAATTACAATGAAGTTCTGAACCTGATATTAAATCAGAGGGAGACAACTTATCTTGCATGTTTACTGCCTGGATTGAATAGTAACAAGAATTGCATCACTTTTCAACAAGATGGCTGCCACTAGGTTTGAACCCTTTTATTTAGCAACTGCAGTTGAAACTGCTTCAAGAAACATTGCATCATTTATTTTTGTGCACAAACGAGAATTTTTTTTGTTTCCATCTGAAACACTGTTACAGTTCTGAACTACGCAGATGAACACAAACAAACAATTGACAAATCCTGAGAAAAAGATGTTTGGAGAAAGAGTCTATGCATTTTGAATTCTTCAGTTTTAGTCCAGAATTATGAAATACCAAGATCTCACCAGGATGTGATCCTCAATTTCCCTATTTTGCCCATTTGTCCCATGATTTCATCCCTCCTTCTTGCCCGTAATCCTCTCTTGTGATTTTTGACTTGAAGAAACTTTTAAACTGGCTGCTAATGAGGGAGAATAATTTTAAAAATATTAAAAATCTATATGGGAATTGTATAGGTTCACATTATATCTCCTAAGGTGGGTTTTTCCTGATATTTAGATCTGTCATAATTATGCATTATATTGTTTGCATTGTCATGACAATGCATTATTTTTCTTGCCTTCTATTCAGCTTGAAGCACTTGGAAAGAAATGGGAATAAACAAAAATTTATAAGATAAGTTGCAGTCTAAGCCTGTCATCTGAAGTAGGCCAGCATTAAGTAGTCTAGGATTGATGAAGGAGAGCTGCATTAGATGAGCCTGGAAGGACTAAAAGTAATTTCTTTCACTCTGACTTCTACAGTAATTCAACTTTTTCAGGAAACTACCAAGAAGATTGATTTTTCTAGTTCAGTTTACTCTGGAAAGTGTCTTTTCCTTCCTGCATATGCAGTCTGAAAATTTTAAAGGCAGATTAGATTTTTTAAGGGATATTAGCACACTTCATGTGTCAGATGAATTATCCTCAGAGCTGTAGCCACAACATAGGTGATCTACAGGTTCATTTTGTGCTGCATTAAACCCTTCTGCCAGTATATTGAAAAGGCCAAGATAAAGAATAATATAGCTTCTGTATTCATTTGAGATCTGTCTCTCAAGATGACAAAGCAACTCCAGGACTGCTGACTGTCTTCTTTGATTTCCACTTGTTTCATGAGTGGAGCTCAGTACTTTAAAGTGTTGCTGGGCATGCTACAACAGTAGTGTTTTTAGTGTAACCACAGCCAGTATAGTAACTCCCACTGATGAATTTTGCTATAGGAATGAGGTATGATAGAACAGACTTTACTCTGGTCATCAGTGTGTGTTTACATGGCACCAAGTGGTCCCCTTTGCCATTAGGGGTTTTTAAGTTTTGCTGGTGTGATACAAAATAAAATAGCAGGCAAAGATTTGTTCCATTTTCTTGGCTCCCCCACTGTGTTTGCTGTGCATAGCCCCTTGTAACTGGAATATGTTGTCATCCATAAAGATGTTGATGCACCTAAAAATCATACTACATATAGGAAAGCAGAGCTCAGGGAGGTTTGAACGCATGTCCCTTCTGCATTTACAGTCAAGAATAGTGTCTGTTAGGTCTGTAGCTCTTCATCATGGTAATGTTCATGGAAAAACAGTGATTGTTGCTCTCCTGAGTGAATTGGTACTCTTCTGCACTGAGAAAACGTAAATTTGGACTGAAAGAAAACTTTGGAAACTTTGTCCCCAGAAACAAAACTGGGGAGAGTAAAGAGATTTCTTAAGGTGAATTGTCATGTTGCAGGAAGTGTTTTAGCAAACAGTACAATGGAACAAGACTGTATCTCATTAAGTCTCCTAATAGATACCAAAGAAATGATACCATGACAGTAAAAGATCTCCTTTGATTTTTGTTTATCCTTCTTCTACTGGAAAAGGTGAAGTACCCTGCCTGTACATCTTAAAAGTCATGCACTTATGCAGTTTTGGTGTCAGCCCTGCTTTAGAAATGGTGGTTTAAGAAGGCTCAGTGCAAGGATTTTTAGAGGAGTGCTGAATTATTTTGATATGTGTTTGATATGTGTTTATTGTACATGTACTCAGATACAAGTTTTGGCCTCAAGCTTCGTTTATTGACTTATGATATACAAGGTATGACTGTGAATTAGGAACAAGACTACACAAACACCTGGATGAGCTAAAAGCACTTGGGCTAACCAGCATTCATGGGGTTTAAAGTCTACTTTTGACATGGGGGAAAGAAGGAAAAAGTAACAGTGAATAGGGGGAACAACCTTACTGATGTGTGGGAAAACTACACTGTATGAACGGTAGGAAATGCTGTAGCTTAGGGATCTGTAATGGCTTTCATGTTCATTTATTGCACAGCATCCTCACTGGGAAACCAGAAGGCAGGTGTGTCAGTTTCAATGGTCCTCTCTTTTCTGACATTTAATTTCAATTTAAAAATATGGCAATTTAGAGCTTTATTCATTAAGCTGAAAAACAAAAATGCGAGGATGTCCAGGAGATTATTGGCTTCTTGTTAATCGCGCTACCCATTTCAATTCAATGTAAAGATTATCTGCAGGGATTGTCACCTGAAAGTTAAAAAGACAAACAACCTTTTCTAATAAATTAATATAACTATCTACTCTTTTCATTTTATTAAAAAAATCATTTTTAAATTACGTATTCCAAAGACATTGCAAAAACTGTTGTAAAGTAGAAATAATCTATTAAAAATAATTTAAAATGTATGCAGCAGTGAAAACCAGATCTTCAGGTGTTGAAGTTAGTGTTCATCTTCAATAATCCTTATACTGAAATAATATCTCCCAATCAGATCAGTAGATTCTTGTTTCAGACAATTACATGGCATCTTGGAAATAAAAGAAAATTAATTTCCAACTGCGCTGATCTAACATAGATTTTGTCTTTCAATGCTGGAATTCTCAAAAGGCAAAGGATTTCAATGTTTAAGTACCAAAAGTATAAATGAGTGGAGTCAGTTGTTACTTCACATATAGTAACTGCACATAAGCTTCAAATGTGAATGGTGATGCAGAGTTCCCAGTGCTTTGTGTAGGTAAGACAAACTGATAAAAAAGTAAGATGATCCTTCATATATAACATCTATTAAATATCTATTTTCTGTATATAATTGAAAATTATTTGTTTGTGGAGTGGGAATAATTGTAATTTTTATTCCCTTTAAACCTACTTGCTGGGGAAACATGAAGGAGTTATTACATAAGTAAAAAAAAAAACTTCTTACAGAGGACTGAATCAGTAACAGACTGCTTTCCAAATCCTAGGTATTGTACCATCATTTTGCATCTGAGAAAGCTACCTCAAAAGTAATGTCAACTTTTCAAATTGCTGAGTGTCAAGGGAGAAGAAAAGGGTGAACATCTTGAGCAGTTGACTGTGGGTGTTTGTTGTATTCACTGTCTCCCCTAATTACTTGTAGCTGTGACAAAACTTATGCTGCATGCATAATTTTTAAATTCATTTTTTAAAAAATTAATTTTCCTTCATCTAAAAATCTGTGATTCATATGTTTTTAACTGAAAGAGCTCTTGCAAACACTCCAAACTTGTGTGTTTTGGGGCAGTTATTTGAATAAAAAATACTGCTTTTCATGGCTTACCTAACTGGGCTCTGGTCACACAAGCGGTGGTATGCAGCTTATCCTGGCAGGCTTATTTGCTGCTAATGTTCTGTTTTCATGGCAGTAGGATTTTAAAGGAAAGCAACTATGGGAATACAAAACAATTTTTGCTTTATTCTTCAATACATGGGACTTTTTTTCCTGCATGTCCAAGTTCACTTGCAGCAAGTTGTACACATACATATGGTTCTCATGAGCATCTGCCTGCCTAGAGAACTGTGAAAAGTAATTGTGTTTTGATGGGGTTTTTTAACTTTATGTTCCCCAGAATGAAAGAAAAACTTAATTAAGGTTTCTAGATA
The DNA here is from genome assembly GCF_025592945.1 of Manacus candei. Lineage (NCBI taxonomy): Eukaryota > Metazoa > Chordata > Aves > Passeriformes > Pipridae > Manacus > Manacus candei. Next base: position 36,237,078 of record NW_026138076.1, on the reverse strand, counting down.
AGATCTCTAAGGAAAGACCATTGTAGGAATTTACTTTTGCTGGTTTTGTTCTGAGATCTTGAAGTCTATTTCCATTACTGGACAGGACTGGCAAATGAATTGCAATTAAAGGCACAATAGCAAAAGAAATTAAATACAGAAAAGATAACTGACAGTGTGGGCTTCCTTCAGTCCTTTTGTTGGATAGAAAGTGTGGCTCCAAGTCCAGCACCAGACTTTAGTAAACTGCTTTACCCTGTTGACCCTGGAGTCTAGTTCTCCTGAGCAATGCATGAGCAATGAGGATCTGGGTTTCCCTTCTGTCAAATGAAAACTCTTGCTTTTCCTTCTTTCCCACAGGAGGAGAGGTTCCATACACAACCCTGGCAACCCGACTGATGATGGGAGCTTGGTGGCTTTTTGCTTTGATTGTCATCTCCTCCTACACAGCAAACCTAGCAGCTTTCCTCACCATCACACGCATTGAGAACTCCATCCAGTAAGTTGATAAAGAATGATTCAAGGGAAAGGAGGGCGAACATAAATATACATGTAGAGGGGTATGAATGTTCTACTTAAATGTGATAAAAGGAATAAATTTTTATCATCCTGAGAAGCTGGAAAAATAACAATATACCATAGACTGTCAGTCTCCCTGGAGACACGTTGTTTTTAGGATCAAAATTTTTGGCCTCCAGCAGATACTTTTCCCTGTGGCACACATACATATGTATATATGCACACATACGTATTTTGAAAGAAGCAATTGAGTTTGAGATAACCAGTGTATTAGTGCTCGAAATGGGAAAGTATAAATTGTTGCTGTGTGTACCAGCTATGCTTTCTATTCAGGCGTATCCCACAATACTTGCATTCTGACACTTTGATCAGGAAGAACCCAATACTTCTTCAATGTATGGAGAGCTCAAAGCTGAATTCACCTATTCTTGCCAAGGCAAAGATGTGTTAGCAGTAACAAACCATAAAAAACTCACTCATTAGTTAGCTTTGCTCCTTCTGCTCTCGGGTGCTCTCTTACCACACAAGCAGATCACGTTGTTCTTTTTTATCTATCGGTTCTTTTGCTTGAGGCCTCCCTAACATGAGTGTTCTTGTCTTTTCCTGTCCCTCTTATAGTGAACTCTCTTTCTGTCATACATTCCAGTCCTTTTTTGCAGACCATCTCTCCATACCACAGGAATCTTTCTAGGCCTCCTACCCTCTCTCTGACCTTTTGTACTCCAGTATTGTGCTGATTTAAAGGTAAACCGGCAGGAGAAATGAACCCAACTCAAAAGAGATTATAAATCAGAATTACAATTTAATAAAAATAATACAATAAATACAATTATACAGACAAACAATTGGTTTTAACCCACAAAACCCAGATGTATAACCCAGCGCCCTGGGGCACGAACTGAATGGTGTTCATTGCCCCCCGTGCTGAGCCCCACATGATTCTCCTGGGTCCAAAGTAAAAGGAAAGAAGGACCTGTTGGTGAGAGTGCTGGTCACAGTCTGGTCGAGGGTGGTGATCGCAGTCCACTCAAGAGTGATGGTTGCAGTCCGGTTGAGTTCTGGTCCTCCTCTGGATCCGACAAGTGGGCCCTGAAGTCCCAAGACTCCAAGATTATATACCCTCAGGTTCAAGTGGGAATGCCCAGTACCTCCCCCGGGGCAGGGAGTTCCACAATGGGTGATTGTGAGTCGTGAGATATTTTTGGAATCCTTGGTGGCCCATTAGCAGACATGACCCCTCAGGCTATTGACTCCCTGGAGGGGAGTTATCACACCTGAGTCATTGGTGTGAGGACAGGAACATCCTTCTATCTCACCCAGCTTATAGCCTGAGGGGTCAGGTGTACTCTAGGCAGCTGCTGCAAATGGTCTATTGTTAACAGTTCCTGGGAAACGACATAGAGGGTGTAGAATACACGGTTTGGGTTACACCCCCACAGTGATGAACTGGTCCCGGTTGCTCTAACTAGGACAAGTCTCCTCTCCTTCAGAAAGCTGCATGCTGAGTTATCCTCACTCCCGATGCACCAGTGACCTCCTCCACCTTCAAATGCTCACTCTTGGCTTAAAGCAGAGACTAGAAAATACAGGGAAGCATTAGCTAGCCAAGCACTCCAAGGGCCAGCTGGCCATTTCTTCATAGCAGGTTTTTAATCTTGAGGCAACAACTCCATGAAAGTATGTTGGAGTGACAAAGTTAGCCTTTCCCATATATCCTTCTTTGCAAAAGAGGCACATTCTGCTGTATTTCTTCCTCCAGAAAGCTAAGAACGTGACCTTCAAGTCAGGCTCAATGGTGGCCTTAGGGAAAATTCAGTTTTCTCAGTTGTTGATTCAAGTCCCTGACTTCTGTGTATCATCCTCTAAGGTCTTTCTGCCTCTAGTTCAGCTACTTTCCAAACCTCTCTGAAATTCCCCTTGAGACAGCAAGCCACTGTTGCAGACTGGGTAAGGGGAGCCTTGGCCTACTGTGAATTCATAGGTTAGGATCAAGAAGCACTGCATGGCAGCTGGTCACCATGCTCACACCAAGGCACTTTTCCTCTAGGTGAGGATTTTCTACATACCAAAACCAATCCAGGCTTTCATGGCACATAGGCAAGTAAACATCTGCAATAGCAGACAAGTTTCATTTGCAAGTTTCATTTGGAAGATGAAGTTCAGAACCAAGAGCAGAAGCAGTCCCTAACTTTGAATGCCTGGTTGTCTCCTGACTCTCCCCATTAGGAGCATTAGGAGCATTAGGAGCATGATTCTCCTGGGTCCAAAGTAAAAGGAAAGAAGGACCTGTTGGTGAGAGTGCTGGTCACAGTCTGGTCGAGGGTGGTGATCGCAGTCCACTCAAGAGTGATGGTTGCAGTCCGGTTGAGTTCTGGTCCTCCTCTGGATCCGACAAGTGGGCCCTGAAGTCCCAAGACTCCTTTCTCCCTGCTTACTGAGTGTCCCTTGGCCCAAGTCGCCCAGGCTTTATCAGTCCTTATTCATTCCTAACTGGAAATTTACTATGGCTGTTTCATTACCCTTCCTTTCTGGGATAACAACCCCAATGCTTTCCTCTATTGGAGGGCTAAATACTCTAAGACAGAGATATGTAAATGAGTCTAAAATCACATCAGCAAATTATTAAACAATTAAAACAAGTTATCTTTTTTTTTTTTGTTCTGAATAACAGACTTTGAGATCATGGAATGCTGCAGGGGACTTTGACACAACCCAACTGTTTGACTCCGTAGTTTCAATTACAATCCCTTCAAAATGTATAGAGGAGTAAAATGATATTCTGTGTCAATGTTTGTTGACACTGAGCAAGAGGTTTTGAGGGAAGTTGGGTTTTTTGGGGGTTTTTCTAAGTTTAAAAAGCTTTAAATTTGAGTAAGGACTGTGAAGAAAAAAACATGAGAATTTTTACATGCAAAATAAATAATAGTGATATATTCAGTCATTCAGTTTGTCCTTACAAGAATGAAATATGCCTCTGCATCCCGTTTTAAAATCATGCCCCTTCTCATTTTGATGTAGTCCAGAAAAATGTTCAAATTACTGTGAAAAATGTCTGTGTTTTCTTATCATGTCTAAAAAAAGAATAAAATATACCCAAACTATAATTTAATACACCTTCAGCTTTTTCTTGCAGTTTATTATGATGTCACTGGAAAACCCTCAGTGGAAATCTGAGGTTGTTATGTACAGTTGGGACTACAATGGTCTTTGTGCTGTATTATTTATGGGCAAAGTCACTGAAAATGTTTTATTCAGTAGAAAATGTTGCAGCTGGAGAGCTCCTGGAATGAAAGAACAGAGACATTTTTCAACAGCACTTTCAGCTCAAAAATAGAGTAATTAAATGTGTTAAGTATCCATTAGGGAATGAAGTTATCCTAACTACGGCAGGAGTGTAAAACTTTAGTTTACAAAACTGCCAACACTGGAACTGAAACCAGCACATAAGAGAGAAACTGTTTGTTTACCGTTCTGAATTACTGCAAAGTGGAAAACATGAATAAGCAATAAAGAAAAAAGCTGATGCTTCACTTTTTTTTTTTTTTAGCAGTTCAAATTGTACCTTGGGGAGCCTTGAAGGCCAGAATGGAAATGAGTATGAGCATTTGGAGAAAGTAATCGAGATTCTGGTTGTAGTGGTATCCAGCCAGCTTCAGAGAAGTCAGAAAAATGAAAGAAATTGAAGTCAGTAGGTTTGCACAGATATAACAAGTAGTTAATAGGTTTTCATTTCCGATTTCCAGCTAGCATCAGATATTGCAGTGTGTTGTTGAAGGTATGGTCCTTGTGATATCTTTTACAAAAGATAGGAGGATTAAAGCAGTCCACAGCGTATTCCATTTCTGTGAAATTTTTTGGTAGTTACTGCATTTCAACTTTTGGATATGAAGCCAGTTTGTTTCAGAGCTTTTGCAGCTTCCCTTTCTTGTCTGGTATGAAGGCTGGGTCACTCTTCCTAGTCAGTTCCTCATGGTATCCAGAATTCTATTTTGAGAAGCAAAGCTTGCAAAATTTTGTTAGTCAGTGCACTAGGGAGGACTAGTTAAATGTACCCTTTCCCTAGAGAGTCTTGAAGTAGATCTTTTCTGTATAACCTCACTTGATGGCATTCGTGCCCTGCTTCAGTGTTCAATTTGAATCAAATTGTTACAGTTTTTAAATTGATTTAGAAGAACTAGAAGGAAAAGAGTGGACATTAATCTCTTTTTCCAGACTAACAGCTACTTTTAATACCTTCAGGAGCTCAGCTTTTCATTTTCTGCCAATACACAATATTAAGAGTAGAGGCACTCAAGTTGTAAAGTAGTTCCTGGATGCATCTTTTGTTCACACTTGACCCACATTGCAAATGACATTTAAATCAAGACACTCAGCATTTCAAATGCCAAAACATTGTGGCAGCAAAGCAAACCATAATTTCTCTTCTCCTTAAATCTTAAGATCACTGTCTCAAATGCAACATTAATTAATAGTAATTAAGAGTGGCTTTCCTTGGCAAATGCCAAATAAATTTGGAGGTCGTGAGCTATTTCTCACAGGTGCTGATGCTGTGAATTTAATCAGTGAGCCACTATTGACATTATTGTGTTTTATGATTCCTTTAGGACAGAATTAGAGTCCATGGGCAGAGATTGATTTTACTCAAACTACTGCACTGTTTTTTCTGGGTTAGAGGAGGGTGTCACCACCTTCTCATGGGCACTGAAAATTTGCAGGAAGGTTGGAGGAGTGGGGTGGACAGAGGAGTCAAACCATTTGTCATATGAAAGGCCAATGTTAGGTGGTTTCGAGTTTAATCCACTCCTAAAAGTGTGGAAGCTTAAGACTTCAGATTGTACGTGTTAAGGGAAGAGTCTGCATCTTGTGTCTTCTGTAAAACAAGAAGTTCACATAATGCTTTCCATGTTACAACTAGCATGTCTTATTTGATAGGTGAGACCTCTGCCTCCAAATAACAGAGGAATAGAGGTAAAGCCTGTCTTTCTTGCCCAGTCATTCTTTTCACGACATTTTTCTAAACCATGATTCACTTGAAGCTAAGATGTCCCCAAGGCTTTAAACAACTCAGTGCAACTGACTACAAGACTTCTGCAAGGGGGTTACACAAGAACTCGGTAATTAGATATTTCCTGATGCTGAAAAACAGAATGGTCTTTAATCTTTCCTTCAGCATGGTTCACGCAGAACTTCAACCTGGCTAGCAAGCCCTATTGCTACTTTCTGCCACAGCTGTCCCTACCAACAGTTAAATCTCTTGGCTTAATGTGCCCTGTTCCCTAAGGGTAAGTCTACCTGCAAATTAATCCCTACTGTCCTAGGAAAAAAGCCCAACCAACCAATAAAACCAGCAAACAAAAAAAGAACTGGAAAACTTTATCTGAATTATTCATAAATAAAGACTTCAGTGTAAGCCATGACATCAGTTATGTTTTGCCTAAAATTTAGTGACTACTTCTTAGACACAGCTCTGTGCAACAGTGAAGTCTAACACAGCTAGCCTAAATTGATCTATAACCCAGATCTACAAAGATACGTTGATGCCCAAGTATCTGATCTCAGTGGTGTTTAATCATCTAAAAAGAAATTTGGTTATTTCTTTATGGAGCTGACCTTTAGCTTTTCAACATTTTTTGTGTATTTTTTAAGGCTTTTGGCTGACATATGTGAACATGTTACCAATTCTGAGTCTAGGATTTGAATTTATAGAAGAGAGTGTGCTTTGGAGAAAGAAACATATCCCAATCCTACTATGTTTCTCTTCTAGCTTGAAGCAGAGATAATTTTTTTAATTACAAAATAATTAATTTTTTCTAAGCCATAAAATGAAAGTGACCTGAAAACTGCTGCCTAATTAAGGTGCAGAATACTAAACAAGATCAACAAATGCTGGAAAATACATGTATCTGTTAATAATTCATCCTCAAATGACTCAAATTATCCTCAGAATAGTCCTATTAGCTTAGTTAATTTGAGATAATATTGATATTGGGATAATATTGGCGTTATCCCAGTAGTTGCAGTGATAAAAAAAACATACCATAAAGACCACACATAACATTTTTCCCCACAATGCTGCATGAATGATAGCCAAAAATAAACTGAACTATGATCTGACTGTGTGGTCACTTCCCTAGAAGTAGAATTTGTCTTTATACAAACTCAGTTAAAGGTATTTTATTTTATAACCTTTTATTTCAAGTATATCTGCTTTTTTTATGTTTTTAAACAGTTTTCATCATTCACAGAATCACAGAATATGCTGAGCTGCAAGGAACCCACAAAGATCATCGAGTCCAACCCTTAGCCCTTCACAGGACCGTTCTTAAGATTCATACCATGTGCCCGAGATTATCATCCAGACAGTCATTGAACTCTGTCAGGCTTGGTGTTGTGACCACTTCCCTGGGGAGCCTGTTCCAGTGCCCAACCACCCTCTGGGTGAAAAACCTTTTCCTAGTGTCCAACCTAAACCTCCCCTGACACAACTTCAGGCCATTCCCTTGGGTTCTATCACTGCTCACCACAGAGAAGAGATCAGTGCCTGCCACCTTATTGCTTCAAAATTAAAAATTCAAGGAGATAAAAGGTTTAAAATGTTGGACTATAATTTGCTTACTCACGTTAGATGTATGTTTTGCTTTGTGGGTAGCTCAACTGAGAACTATCACAAAACTAACTTTCAGTGTGGATAACAGTATCAGAATTGGACATCAAATGATACCCTGTACCATAGGAATTAATCAGCTTGACAAATGCTTTTTCCTTATTTTGAGATCTGGTGTGGCAGCTGTGTGGTGAGATTGGGTGACATAGTGAGGCTGAGGATTTGTGTATGCACTAAATGCATTTGTCTGAAAAGAGAATGAATTGTTTAATACAGGAATAGAGGTACTCCAAACAATGTGTAACTTATAAAACCAGGCTGGAGGCAAAGTAGTTATAAAAGTTCTTTCTTCGGTAAAGGAACCTCGATGGTTTAATAATTCTGCTAGTTCTGTCAAAGTTTGTCATTTCTCTTTGTTTTGCTGTACAATAGCTTCTAGGTTCTGAATGTCACACCAGTAGTCTGCAGAGTTGCAGGTTATAAAAAAACCAGCATCTGAAGGAGGTCATATATATTATGATCCCATTTTACATGTTTGTGCGAGGGGAGGGAGCCACTGATGTGATAGATCTTTACTGCTTTTGCAGCTTGCTTATGCAGCAGAATATACACATATACATGTCAAAGGTTCTGAAACTTCTTTCTTGTTCCTCAGTGTATGGTCAGGTGAACCAAAACTTGAGGTTTACTGCCAACAACAGCGTTTAGCGCATCCATAGAGTTTACATTTATAGTTGTCTTGCTTTTGTCCTCCTGCCATCATTTGCTCAGCATGGAGCTTCACCTGCAACTGTGTAAAGATGCAGAGTAGGGCAGCTGAGAGGCATCCTGTGTTTTAGGATAGCACATCTAACCATGAGGAACTGCAGACTGTAGTTAATGCCAGACTTGGCAACTACAACATGCCTTCCTGAAGGCATTGACATAATTCTTCTCCTTGTTATTTCCCTGCTGGTGGTGCCTTTGTGTGTGATAGCATTTACTTGCTTCTCAGCCTGTTTGCAATATGTTTCCCATATCTGACTGTAGTACACTTCAAGACTGACAGCTGATGTCTTGTACTGGTTTGCCTTTCTGAAAATAGCAGAGTTGCTTTTATAGCCACAAATATACAGAGGAGCTGGTTTTCTTTTGTGCTGTTTGTAACCATACTGGTTTGTGGCAGCAGCTACACATATCAATTATTTACCACGTAGCAATAATATATCCAAAAATTCTCTGTTGCTTATTATACTAGAAATTATATGGCTATACATAGACTTGTAAAGTAATGATTGCAATTTTGGTAGGTGTTGTTGCTGGAAATTGGAGACTCAATAAATACTTTTTGTATACTTTTCTAGTATGACAAATAACACAACAATCACAGGACATTACATTTTGCATCCTGCGACAGTTCATTGCACTTCTGAGTGCTGCCAGATAGAGGAGTGTATTGGCAGCAGCAGCAGCAGTAACACAGAATGGATGTATGTTCTATTTATCTAGTGCCTTTCATCAGTGATGCTTTTGACAGATAGACAGTCAACACAACAGTAATACACTACTCTGCACAACAATTTGCCTAATGGTAAAATAGAACGAAGCTCTTACCAAGGCCCACTGCTGCCTATGGGGGTGCCTTTCTGCAGAGCTGTGCCCCGGCCTGGGTTGTTACAGGGAGTTATTCACCCCTAGGTGCAGGGCTTTACATTTGTCCTTGCTGAATATCACACCCCATTCCCCCAGCCTTTCTAGGTCCATCTGAACAGCACCCTGTTCTTGAGCAGTCAGCTGGTCTCCCAAGAATATTCAAGAATTTAGATTCAGTACTGGGAGCCAGTACTGAATGGCCTGGTAAAGCTAAGGTAAACTATGTCTGCTTCTCTCATCTTGTCCACAAACAAAGTAATTTTACTGTAGAAGGCAGCCAAGTTGGTCAGGCATGACTTAGCTTTGGTAAATCCATGTAGACCGTGGCCAGTCAGCTGCTTCTCCTTCATATGCTCAGAAATGTGGCCTAAGAAGACTCACTCCATGATGTTGGATGACCAGCTATAATTCCATGAATCATCTCTTTCATCTTTTTGAATATAGTCTGGACATTTTCTTTCTCTAGTAGCCAAGGATCTCCTTCACCTTTCAAAAATCAAAGCAGCTGGCCCTGCAAGGATATTGGCCAGCTCTTTCAGCACACTTGGATGCAGCCTGCCAGGTCCCATAGGCTTCTGTGGGTCTGGTGATCCCAGTCAATCCCTGCCTTGCCTGGTTGGGATTTACCTGACCACTTCCTGCTGGTTGTTCATTGCCCCCTTGAACCCTGCCTCTATTCCCAGAGACCTTGCTGGGGGACCTTGCTGAGGAAGAGTGAGGCAACGCAGGCACTGAGCACCTCAGCTTTAGCTGTGTCTGCTGTCCCCATCAACAGCTTCACACTTTCCTTGTTTAGGCTTTTAGTTCTGCAAAAGCTGTTCTTGTTACCCTTGAAATCCCTCAAGCGCATCCACTCTGGCTGAGTATTTCTGATGCTACCCAGGGTTGCCAGGAAGTGTTTCTAAATTCTTTGTTTGAAGACTATCCAGCATCTTCCACCATCTGTATATTGTCTGATGAGATGAAGGCCCTTTTGAAATTCTTGGGGTTTTTTAGTAATTTCAAAGTGTAATAGATGATTGAATTGCTTTCCCTGGAGAAACCTGCCTGGTGGCTATGTCTAAGCTTCAGGACTGATCTTTAAAATTGTATCAAACCTTATTTCACTATATTTATTAAATTTATCACCTAAAATATCACCTAAGTAGTTTACTTTCACAATTCCCCCGATTGCCACTTTTTGAAATATTTAATGCTTCCCTTTTGCTCACAGCTGTAACAAGGTTTCCTATTTTTACTAACAGCTCAGCCATTTCATATTTAATCTCTCAGAACTCATAGGTATTTATCTGGACTTGATAATTTATTTTTTACTTTTCAATTACAAATGAACCAGAGTACTTATTTTCCTGATGCCTTAGTCTACTAGAGTCTCATATTTTTCCTCCTAGAAAAAGGCATGTCTTGGTCCTCTAGTAGAAGGCCAATACACTTGGTTTCAGGAAATTTACATTACAATTACCATCTCATCTTTGATGATTCCATATGTGTCCTGATTGTTTGCAGGATGGTTGTCAAAGAGGAATGTCATCCTGTTGGAGAAAGAGGAGAAGATTTTCGGGGGTTTAATACTGTTAGTTATTTACTCATCAAAATTAAATTTATCCCTTCCTTGTAGTTACTATATGTCATCTGATTAGAATTTAGCTCTTGTTCAGTGTTTTTCTAAGACCATATGTCTGAATTTCAAAGGATTTCTTTTTTACTTATCTAACTTCTGAACCCTTGCCATTGAGCTCTATTGATTTCTTCTGCTTTCTGTTTTGTTCAGAGACATAAATATCTTTTGAGATTTGGTTATTGTTTTCTTCAGTGCCAACCCCAGAACACCCAAAAATTCCTTTTTTTTCCGCCTGCAGGGCCATTTTCACTAACCACCATGTTTACATGTTTCAGAAACACAGCTTGGAATTTGATGAGTTTCCTACATTTGTGTTTGCTTTTCTGTGTCTGCAATGAGCTTTTACAGTTTGCTATTGCCTTCTTTAAGATGGTGTTCTACCCCTTGATTTGTCCTTATGTGTCAACCCCTAGATTTGTGCAGTTTATACCGTTAATTTGTGCTGGGAAAGCTTTAATGGGTTTTAGGCAGGAGACATATGGCAGTAGTTATTTTGAAACTTTAATGAATGCCATTAAAGAATCAAAGGTACGGAAGAGGAATTCCACAGGACAGAAAAATAAAGGCCAAGAGGTAAGGAGACTTTAAAGGGTTAAAATATACAATTTTAAGTCCAAATCTGGATTGAAAATACTGCAGTTGGGATCCTTTAGAAACTGTATTATTTTTCTTGTTTGTAAAGAAGGATAAAACTAGATAACATGAAAAGCAGAACAAATTTATTAGACTAAATAACATGAACTTTGATGAAAAATCAGTTTGTGAAACCACAACAGAAATCTAACTGCTGAAAATAATGTAGGATGTGACCTATGTGATGGATGCACAGTTCAGTGCAGGAATACCATGACAAAACTGCCTTTCTTGGTGTAACCCAGTAGCACATAGAGTTACTCAGCACAGGTGCTTTGGGCTAGATTTGGTGAGTTCTAGTGCCAACACTCCAGCTCCCCAGCAGCAGAGTGTGTGTTTGCACTGTACTCACGTAGGCTGTTACCCAGCTTCTGTTGAACTTCCTGCATACAGCTGGAGAGACTGCAATGCTCCCTTTCTCTCCTTCGCCCCTGCCAAAAGGATTTTGGCATTTGACAGGATCCTCTTACTCTTTCTGTTCTTCTCTTTCCATCCATTTTCACTTTTTCCACCCCTTCCTTTCCCTTTGTATTCCTCCTTGTGTCTTAAAACATAAAACCAAATTTTCAGTCTCGCTTTACCTTTCAAGAAAAAAGAAAAGGAAAAATAATTAAAAAAAAAACCTAAAGAAGGTGTCTTGACAGCTATCTTCCTATGTGTTGCCCTTTGCTTGCCTGCAGCTCCTTCCTCTTGAAAATGTGGCTTCAAGTCTCCTGTGTCTCTTTTCTTCACCAACAATTAAGGTCTCTCCAGGATCTCTCGAGGCAGACGGATATTCCTTATGGCACTGTCTTGGACTCCGCAGTCTATGAGCACGTCCGAGTGAAAGGGATGAATCCTTTTGAGAGGGATGGCATGTATTCCCAAATGTGGAGGATGATTAACAGAAGTAATGGCTCAGAGAACAACGTCGTGGAGTCGACCGCAGGTATTCAAAAGGTATGCTTACATTTTGCTTCCCATTGGAGATGCTCTGTGTGACTCCACATTTGTTTAGTTGTTGCTTTTAAATATAAGAGATGCATCTGCATCCAGCTAAAGATCGTACCTGGTACCTATTTCTGCAAGTCCTTTGCATTAGCACAGAGCATTGGGACTTCTCAGCTGTGTAGCTTGTTTTTAACAGCATTTTAAAATGTAAGTACCTCAACTGTTTGCCAAAAAAAGGACTTATAGGTGTATTTATAGGAGATGAGTGCATTTATCAGGATGCAAAATGGGAGTAGGACCACTGGTCTTAGAACACTAATTATCTTATTTTTGTAGACTCTTGATGCTGAAAATCTTGACTTTCAGTTGTAGCTATGACTCATGTTTGTTTTGAGAGAGGAAGGCAGAAAAAGATGATCTGGCTTTAAAGAGCAGTCTCACAGCCACTTTCTGTGGTGGGCTTTGAGAGTAGGAATCAATTTTTGCAAGCATGTTTGTGAATTCAATAACTCCCTCCCAATTTTTGTTTGACAGCTACAGCTTTTATAGAAACACTAGTCCGTGAAAGGATTCAGTATGAGTGAATATTCAGTATAATGAGTGACTGTATACAAACTTTTTGTCTACCATTTTATCTTTATATTCAGATTTTTAAATCAAATCAAAGAATTATCGTATTTTGTTAACTTTATTTTGAACTTCAAAATGGGAAGATTGATTAGACAAAATATCTATGAATTGTGTGCTTACTTGTTATAAGCTTGATTTAGAGACTTCTAAAAATCCAGAAAAACTCTGCCTTTTGTCTCCATCAAAATCCATTTGCCAGGAAAACCTGTAATTTCTGATGTTTTCACACTGAACACAGACAAGAGAAAAAAGTGTATTAAAAAGAATGATGTAATCACTGGTGATCTCTTGATAATAAAAGAACTACAAAATAACAAAGATTCTTTGGAGTTCTAAAATCACCGATCCAACCTCTGGATAACCAAGATCATATTTTCTCCTCTGGAGGACTAAACAGCTTAAAAGAAGAGGCAAGAGAGGCCCTGGGGAACTGCACTTTTGAAACCCCTTTAGATAAAGTCATGAGCTGAAAGAGCAAGAAAAAAAGTCTGAAGATTTATAGGCTAGAGGAAATTGCTTTTTTTGAGAAAACATATTTTAGCTTGGTTTGTAAGGGGCTGATAAAGCTAGGGTTTGACTTTTGTATATATATATATTTTAAAAAACTGCCCTCCTTTTGGTTTGCCTTCCCAAGTTATACAAAGGGTTTCAGAAGAATCAAAAAAACAGAGTACATCAAACACAGCTGTGCTGACTAAAGGCTTTTAGCTGAAAAAAACCCAAACAAATGGTGTAACATGCTGGCAGGTAATTCCAGATTACAGTCTTTGATTTCTTGTTCCTGGAAATATGGCATTTGCTATCTTAAAACTTACAAAACCAGAAATATCTAAGTTCTTTAATTTCCCATGATTCTGCTCCCCAGGAATAAGCACTTGCAAATGATGATGTTGAAAAACTAAGTTGTGCCATGTGAAGAAACCAACCACCCTCCAGTTCAAAAAAATCAGACATCTTAGGCCTGATTCACATTTACCTACGTGTGCATTTTCTCCCCTTCCTTCAGTTTACAGAAAGACATGACACAGAAAAAGATTATTTGCCAGCTGCTCCTCACACAGAAGCTTTGGGGAGATTGTATTTGGCCTGCTCAGGAAGAAAGCTGAATGAAGAAAGTGATGTTAGAAGCTAATCTCAGGCAAAGAAAACTAATATTTTAAAAGGTAGCTGATAAGAGGCAGAGATTATAATCTCTGTAACACACTTCAAAAAATGAAAACATTTCAAAGGAAAGAAATTCATGGGCCTCCTAGGCCTATATCTATGCTTCATGATGTTCTTCAGGGTCTCTAATGAATTTAACTGGCCACATCACAGCTATTAAGCTAAATATAACTCTGGACAAGCTAAACCAACAGGTCTTCCTCTGTGTTTCATTTTATTTCTACCTTCCTAAAGCATGACCGAACAGCAGTTTGTCCAAGCTCTGTGATGCCATTACCTTGGCACATGTTCCTGGAGTGCCAAGTGAGAGAGCAGAGGCTTACAGAGTGCTTTGAAATGGGTACAGGGAAAGGGATTTCCACTCAGCTGACTAATGACCATGAATGTACTGTGATAGGAGGGACCACCATGGAAAAGATGTGTCCTGAAAGGATGTCTGAGTGCAGTGGACATGCTCAGCGTTAACAGCACTCCCTGCTGCACCATCTCAGAGGTTAAATGGGGTTTACAAGTAGCTTTCACAGCTGAATCTTCCCCAAAATTTTTTGTTAAAGCATAATAGTTCTTTAGTTTTGTCTTGCTTTTATTCTGACAATTCCAGAGGAGCTGGCACTATTGTAATAATGTATATAATAAACAGGGGGAAGGGGAGAGGGATCAACCACTGATTTACTCAACACATCACCCCTCTCACTCAGCAGGAACGCGTGCTTGCTGTACCAGTGACTTCATGGGGAATGGTACCCATGTGAATGAAAATACAGTACAGCCAAATGACAATGATTGCATAGTCCCACTTCGCATCAGGCAATCTACTCCTTTGACCTGCGTTTCCTAGCAGGAGAGCAGGACAGGCAAGAGGACTAGGATGGGAAGATCATGCCACTGTAAGTTTTCAGATTTTGGTATTTATTGGTCCTGTTATTCTCATAAATCAGGTGCACATGTCTCACTGTGTGTGCTCCTGTTCCATCCATGATGAACAGCTATATGTACCATCAGGTCCGGTTAAAGAACAGCTGAGTAGATTTACCCTGAAGACAGAGCAGGGTAAAGAAACAGTCTGAAAAGCACAGGTGCTTTAGGTATTTTCTTCCATTTGTTGTCTCTTCCTTTCTCAAAAAACAGCAAAAAGCGGTTGAAGGTCTGAGTTTAAGATAGGGAAGCATTCATTCAGTTTTTTGTCTTCCTTCACTGTCAAATCAAAATGGTTGGGGAAGTAGCTGTATTTTTATATAAGCTTGGATTATTCACTTTTATCTTCCCTTTTTCTTTATTATTCTTAAGTGTTTCATGTGTCTCAAATTGATTTCCCTTTTTTTGCATAGGTTATGAAATATGCATCTCATTCTGTCTAAGGAAACTCTATTTTTGCAGAAGTTATTTATTCAGAGAGGATTTACAGAGGCCTAAGTCATGCCTGCTTAAACATTCATTGAGGACTCCAAGAAAAATCATTTAGGCTTAAACGTATCACATTACATACCTCTTTATGTCTTTTTAAAAAGCACATTACCCTGTTTAATCCTTTACAAGCACCACAGGCTTTCCTATCCTTGGAACTATTCCCATTTAAAATATAATGAAGCGCTTCTTTTGTGCCCCTGTCTGCTCTTTCTTCCCTGGAGTATAATAGTGCCTAATGCCCTATCCTACCCACCTTGTTCCTCTGAACATGATACCGTAGCCTACAGCGTCTTCATTTTTCTAAGTAGTACAGAGTGGAAAATTCCCAGGCAGAATCCAAATGTGTTTGAAACCTCTGCCTATTTAACTCTATCTGCAAAATATTTAGTTGGTAGAAAACTTGTGAATGACTGTCAGGTGAAATAATGCTTATGGATGTTGCATTAAGAGAAACTGCTCATAGGCTCATAGTATTTCCTTTTCAACGTGCACACAGCATCAAAAGGAATTTGGTCTTGAGATTTGGATTTTCTTGTGATCCTACTTGCACTGCCAGTGGAAACGTGCTTGCAACTGCTGAGCCCGTTTGTTTTCCCTGGACACTGGGGATGGCACTTTTACCCTCCCGAAAATACTGTAATAGTAAAATATTGTTTAAACTACTTATGAATAGACTATAGCAAAGTTTTGTTAAGGTGATTCCTCCAGGAGAGAAAGGGGTAGTGACAATTTATGATTCTGTGCTAGAACAAATCATTAATAACTAAACATGGACATTCTTAATTTGTTTACAACAGTAGCGACAGTATGAAGATTTATTTTGGTGGGCCAAAAAACCTCCTGAATTAACTAATTATCCTGATATACCCACAGAATTGTCATCAGAATTGCCATTCTTGTGGCAGATACACTGATCACACCACATAAAATTATTTAACATATGGAAGTTGATACGTCTTTGTTGTGAACATTTCTGACCACGGAGTAGCCCAATGAAAAGACACTGAAATAAAAACAGAATAAAGACAGACTTTTGGGATACTGGATCTGTACCATGATTCAGCAATTTGACGGTGGCTAAGATAGGGATAGGGAGCAAAAAAGGAAGAGCATATAAAAATGCTGGGACAGTACTCCAGTACATCTTAATTCACAAGAGGATCAGCTACACTATGCAGCTGTTGGTTAGCAAGCCAATTATCAACCCAGACACTGTTCCCTGGCTCCCCTCTGCCTCTGGAGGTGATGCTTCTTGGGCAGCTGAGATGTTCTGTGTCAGCTCTACGAGTAATAAGGTTCACAACTACCCCTAAGAACTTGATACGTTCAGTCCCACAGCTGAAGGTGCAATTCATCTATTTTCCAATTACTGTCTCCTGCACAGTCCATGATTTGGAGCTGACAGATGCCTGGGGGTACAAGCGCACCTACTGACCTCGCCTTTTATTATTGTGGGTGGTCTGGCTGTTTATTTTTCTTTCCTGCAATCCTGTGTATCTTTGCTTCCATATATGGGGCTTAAAAAAACTTAGAGCAGTGTAAAAAATTAGAATCCTGACCAGAAAGCACTGCAAATGCAGTGTGGTGTTACGTTCAGGCTATATCAAAAGGCTAATAGCTATCTGGGTTAGCTGAGAAGGTCAGTGTGTTTTGGAAGTATAATAACTGGTCTGTGACTGTTAACAGAACATGAAGAAGATTCTGTGCATAGCTTTAAAAATGAAATATAAAACTCTTTTCCTGCTACCTCATTTTCTCAGAATTCAAGGTAGGTTGTTCTCCCTCACCAACACTCCTGAGCGTATATTAAGGTCTGATCTTACTTTGACTTTCTAGATAGTTTTCACAGGTTTTATCTTGAGTAAAACACCTGTAAAAGTTATTTTCTGCAGAGCTGGGCTTTATTCAACTGAATACACAAGTCAAAATTTGAGTCGGCCTACATATCAAGAAATGGATCTACATGGACATGTATTCATCCAGCAACTAAGCAATCCAACTATGGCTGCATTCCCTTTGTCTCCAAAGTTTTCAGGAAAGTTTATCTGAGTTCATCTTCTCCTATTTCATCTTACGTGCTCCGGAACGTACCTCACCCTTTTTGCTCTCACTGAAATGCCATCCAAGTTACTCATAACTTCTGTTCAAAGGTCAGTCTGCATATGCCTGCCAGTCACTGTAGCAGCCTCAGATGTCACTGACGCATGTCCTGCTGTGGTGCTGTGCCATTCTTTGACTGTCTTTGCTTGCTCTCTCTCTTATCTCTCTATTCTTTTGGAGAGTTTTCCAGACTCATTCTGAAATTTTTGTGGGCCACCCTACATCCAAGACCATGGTCTTTTCTATCTGTAGCTTATCCATGACTATTCTTAAATCCAAACAAATTGGCTCCACAGAGACAACTTGCAATTTTGCTTCTCTTAAACTGAACTGAACTTCTTTCATCTGAAATAAAATTTGTGTGTTTTCCTCTGCTGTCTGTTCATGTCTGACCACTCATTTAGGTCAACCTAAAACCTACAGTAGCTGACTTCATCCTCTGAATTTTATTTCTGTGGCATTCTGTTGCTGTGTCTATTGAAGTTTTCCCAATTTACTTTCCGTAGCATGTCTACTGTTTACCCATACAACCTCCAGTCCATTGGTTCAGGAGTTTTCAGAGTTATTTTCTGGAACCTCTATAAAGCACCCTTTCTGTATTTAGTTCCATTGAAAATCCTACTGGGTTTAAAAAAAAAAAAAAAAGAAAACAACACCCAAAACCAGTTATCTTGACTTTCAAGGCTTTTTATGGTGGATTCTGACTCTCCCTGTAGCTTTCTCATTTCTGAATTGGAAATCACTTGTGTGAGCTTCCAGTGCAACTCCTTTTTCAAGCAAGCATCTTTATGCTTTCTCCAATGACCCTTCTGTAATGTATGTTTTCCCTCAAGTCACTGGTCTTGTATTTTCTTCAAACTCCTTAGCACTCCTCTTTGTTATTACACTAACAAAAACCTTGACAACTGGGTCTCTGGCGTACTATGATCGCTACCCATCAGCTGAGCAGTGCTGTTTTGTTATTTCTTTATGTTCTTTCCCTTCCTTTGGTTTATTTTATAACTACCAAATCAGAGGAGAGAGAAGAACTCACACTATAGTCATCTAAATACTAGCACAGATACGATGTGAAACCTAAGAACTACTATAACCCAGAATGAACTAAATGAATGAACACCACCATTATCAGATGAAGGGTATTTCTCCAAAAACAACCTCTCTGCGTCTGACTTTCCAGCCTTCATCCTGAGAGGAGAGCTACAGCCTAACTTCAAAAGATGAGCATGGGAACTAAAGTTTATAACAGTCTAATACAATATAAAAAGATAGGGAGAAAATAACATTTTATTGAGCAATTGGTCCTTATTATCTCTCAGTTTCTCCAGCTTCAGTGGTGCCACCTACATATTTCTTTGAATTCTCTTGTGGATTAACATCATTAGTCTGAAAGACAGTTTTCTAATCTTGAAGTTTTCTAATCTTGAAGTTTTCTGCTCATTTTCAGATGTTTGTTGGCCTGAAAGCTTGGTTATTTAGGGCTCTCCCCACAGATATATCCCTTCCTCTGTTCAAAGATATTTCTCTCTTAAAACCTTGCTTCACCTAGATCTGTCAATGGCCCCTATCTTGTGTAACTTGAGGTGCCTAATTTAGGTGCCCAAATTTCTTTCCTAGCTATTGAAAACAGACAGTTTGCTTCTCTAGAGTGATCAGAAGTGCCTATTTTTCTTATCGGCTTATTTTGTACAGTACCTACCAAACTAAGATCATATTCCATGACTAGAAATGGCAATAAAAATAAGAAATAGCAAAAGATACTCTGAGGAACTAATTTAGCTTCAATTCTGTAGAATTGCATTTTGCAGAGAGCTGAGTCCCGACTTTTCAGATGGAAAAAGGATAGCTAACAGCCCTTTGAGTAGTAAGCATGGAATGGAAGGGGTGGGCCCCACCCAGAGGGTCCCAATCCTTCATCTTGATGGCCAAATACAAAGTTAACTACTTCACACCTTAACCTGCGTCTAACCCTGTAGTCATCTTTTTAAATGGCAAAACAGTCCAGAGGGGAAAATTGATTCCTTTTTAAGTGGAGATTTCACTTGACATTTCTCTTCTGTAGAAATGGACTAATTAGGATGGAGTTATGAGTGAAAAACCTGGCATGCATCCCCATCCTGACAGTAGGAGACCATCTCTGTGTGTGGGTATCTGCCACAGTAAGTTTCTGGAGAACTTTGGATATTTCTGACAGGTAGGAACACAACACTACACTCTGACGGCGAGTGTACCTAGACCACAGCACATGGAGTAACTGCTTGTGGCTATGTGTATGAGGACTTTGTAGTTGGCAATGCTTAGTTTAACCCTCTTATTATCTTCTTGTGCCTTTTTCTGGCACTGAGCACTTTGGGAGTTGCTGCCAGAACCATGTGCATCCCCATTTGTTTCCATGGCCCTATCGCGTCTGAATACCGCAATCCCAAGCATTATATATGAGAGACTTTAAATTTCTGAATAAATAAACAGCATGGATGCTGCTTTCGTTTGCACTGGCAAGCGATTAATCGTAGAAATTCTGAGCTCTGTCCTGAAGCCAGGATTTTTAGGGGATGGAAAATTTTGGAACGTAGCAGGGAGTAAGAAAACTGACAATTAGAAAATAATTTAAGAAAAAGGGTGCATTTTCAGGCAGTAGTTGTAAAAACTGAGCATGAGCATGTCAGGATAATGCTTAAAGAAAACTTTTTGCTAGTATTATTTATTGCTGAATATTTCTCAGCTGATCACACTCAGTATTAGGGAGGCATCTGTTAAAGGATTGTATAAACAGAAAAGGATGCTGAACTCACCCCTACAAATGAGTAGCTTAGTTTGTGCATATTTGGATCTACCAGAGCAATGCTGTTGTCATATGCTGGAAAAAGAAAAGGTTTAAAAGTACTTACTAGGTGATAAGTGCATTTATTATACATTAGCGCAGGAGAGGTCTGAAAGAGAAACAGTTCTCATGGATGCTGTTACAAACCATCTCACAAGTGAAATACAGGATTAAGTAAAGAGTAAAAAACTGGAAATGTCTTCACAGGTATATTTGTAGCAAAATGGAAATTCTGCTGCATGTTGCTCTCTCAATTAAAACCAAAACCAAATTATGTTCCCCCTTCTGTTGATCAGCTGCAGAGGCCAGGAGGGGTTTGGGAGATGCAGATTCTCTGGGGCAGAAAGGTACTGAGGGGTCCATTTTGTAAGGTGTCAGTTGTCATTTGGGCACTTCTGCTAGATGAAAAATGCTACTTTTCCCAACCCATAAATCTACTTCTAATGCTGTTGCTAAAATTGTACATACTACTTTCCTAAGCTCTTCCACCTATGGCATCGCCTCAGTGAAAAAGACTATGACCAAAAGACCAAAAACTGGAGAGGGATGAACATGCTGTGCTGAGATGTTAACAGAGCAGTGAATCTCCTTCTGTGTGTCAGCAGCTTGTGGAGGGATATATCCTTAGGATTTTTGAGTAGTGCTCTTTATTAAACAAGAGAGACTCCTGATGAAAGTTACACACTCCCACACATACGCTTTTCTAGTCTGGTCACATCAGATATGGGCCATGTCTGTGCAACCTAAAGGGAAGCAAACCTTGGCATGAGTAAAATGTCCTACTTGAAGTAATTCTTTTACTTCTTCAGGTCACTTCTTGTAGCCATTTTCCTGTGGAAGGATGACAAAGGAATTTGTGCAGTTTAACAACCATACATTTTCTTTTGTGCCGAAATCCAGTCCCATATTCCTTTTTAAAAAAATCAGTTGAAAAGGTCTGTCAAAAATTGCTGCCCCAGGAAGAAATAGAAATTTGGATTAGGTCTTCTCCTTCTGTCCCCCTGCTTTTATTAACTCACTCGTGCAAAAGCAGTATTAATTTACAGTTCCCTCATCATGCCTCTCTGTGGTTTGTACCCCTTTCCATGGCAGAGGGACATGTCCATGCACTGATACCTCGTTTTGCATTCTCATTATCCTAAGAAAGAAAAACTCTATAAAATGCCTGACAGAGAAGAGTAGTTTGGCATTTGGAGCACTCTTGTTTGGCTATAGGGGACATGAAAGGTATAAGGCATTTGTTACTCTGGTCCTGTGAGCTCTTGTTGCTCCATTTTATCTCCATTAACTTCATACTTTTCCTACAGAGCTTCTGTAACATTTCCAGGTTCATGAAGATTAATAACACCACCCTCCTGAGAGTGTCTGGGGACTACACAGACTCCTACGCAGCTCCAGCAACCTCTGCTTGTTCTTCTGAATTCTCACTTCACTTTGTTTCCTCCCTCTTACTTTTTCATGTTTCTGCTTTTTGACCCTCTGTCCCTTCTGTTTGGATAACAGCTACTCCAGCTTTTCCCCAGCTCTTGAACCCTTTCTTCTTTCCACCCTTCACCTCTCTACACAGTTACACATCCCCTTTGTTATCTCCATCTTACATTGTTTCGCTGTTTGTCTGTGCAACGAAATCTGTGACTTTCCATTTGCAATCAGATGAAGTGTTCCAAAAACTCTGACTGTCACTTTGAAGCCCAGTTGCAGACTCATAGTGTGGTGTGCTGCTCTGGGGATGCATCACACGCAGATGAGGGGAAATGCAGACTCTGTCTAATGATCAATAGATGGAGACAGGAGAGCATACTCTTGCTCCAGGCACAGAATTTGGTAATGTATTCACTTTCTTACTTAAATGTTTCCAGCTATCTTTTTTTTTGTATTAACATATTTTAATAATACCCAAATATATTGTGATGCATTAACAAATGCAAATGATAGGACTGAATGTAAGGTTGCTTAAAGGATATGTGCAACAGAAAAAAGAAATGAGTAGAAATAATGAGAAAGGGGATTGATAAAATGTGCCCTAAGTTCCAGCCCTAAAGCATGACTTTGACTATGAGGCTGCGAGTCTAAAATCATGAGAGAGGCATAAGAGATAACAGAGGGATCTTGTTTCATGTTTTTGGAGCTGCTATACCAATTGTTTATAAAACAATTTTGATAGATTTAGATAATTTCTGTTAGAAAGTTTGTTACCAAACAAACAAAATGTCTGTTCCAGAGACTGGCAAATGCAGTTGCAGTGAGTAGATCTGTAGCGAGTCTCCACTGTAAGACATTTGATAGTTTGTCATGAAATGATTCAGAGTTTTTTCATTCTAATACTCTTACAACTGGAGTCATAGAAAAGAAATGGGATTCATAGATCAAGTTCAGATAGCAAATTTTTAGAATATCATCCTTAAATAGTCAATACATTAATAAACATGTTGGTAGGCAACTAAATACTAGTGAAGTAATAAGAACTGTGCAGGAAAATTAAGCTGCAAACTAAAAACCACTAGCAGAATACTTAGGAAAATCAACCTTTCTAGTCTCTAATGTATATAAATATCAAGCCTCTAAGTATTGGAAAATTTAATTAAAACAGATGATTGCCCTTAAAGTCATCCTAGTCTCAAAACATGAGAGAGGAGGAAGTCCAGTGCAGTTTAAGATACCACACAGAGCAATAAAGCACAGAAAAGGTTAATTTTTCAAATACAGAAGAGGAACCCAAAATTTTACCCCAGAATGGTGGTTGTTTTACAAATTCTAGGTCTGTGCTTCTAAATACCTATGTGCATTTAAATGTACGTACAGGTTGTAGAGCCAGAGAGATGTCTATTGTCTTATCTGAAAATACCTGGTCTGGGAGACTAGAGACTGAGCAGGCTTTTGCTACTGGCTGCTTTTTGACATTGTCCTCAGTCATTTCATTATACATAGTAGGAAACATTTTAGTAAAATTGCATCTTGTTGGAATATATAATTTTATTGATTTATTCCAATCAATTCATCTTATTAGTTTCTTGAAAGTGTTATGAGGAAGGTTTACCAGGTAGGCAAGTGGCCTTTCCTAATGTGTGGCAACCTAAAATAAAGCTAAAATTCTTCTGTTAAACAAGCAGAATCTTTCCTTAGGCTGAAGATTAATTATAATTGGTTTTTTCCACCGTTTATTCTCTACAGTTAAATTACCATCAAGCAGTTTATGTCTCTTTGCATTTGAATTAGGTGGCAGAGTTGTCCGATTTGAAAATGTGACTACAATAAATGAGTTTCTTTTCAATAGCCAAGCTATGGGAAAAGACGATTAAAGTGCCATGTGGAGTATTTTAAGAAGCATTTTAACAAGGCTATATCCACATTCTATTTTTTTGCGTAAAATACCCACTCTATATAGGCTGCACAACTCCCTTCCTGAGTTACAATGGCAGGAGAGAGTTGTTTACCACTCTCAGCTCTAAAGCTTTCCCACTGTATGGGTGCTGATTGGTGTTTATGGTTGTTTGCAGAACAGCTATTTAATCAAATAAAACAGACCCCATTCCCTGCTGATGTAAGAGACGGAGAGATATCCATCCCAGGGGCTGTATCAAGATGGGTGGAAAATACAATGCATCTGTAATGAAAAACCCAGTAGATAGATAAGCAGATGCATTATAAAAGTCTGTAAGTACCAAAGGGTTCTGGTCATAGCATCAATCAAAGAGCAGAAGATTGTGTTGTTTTATCACCCTGACCTCTGAGCAGGATTTCTTTGTAATACTGTCACAGTTTAACTCCGGCCAACCCCCAAACCCTACGCAGTCACTTGCTTGTTCCCCTCAATATCAGGATAAGGGAGAGAATCAGCAGGGTAAAAGTAGAAAAACTCATAGGTTTTGGCCTCAAGTGCTAAAATTTTGCTCAAATAATGTCAAATTATTATATGACTCTCAGAGTCCAAATATTGTGGTTCACAGCATAGTCAGGAGGCAACACACAGTACTGTAGGTGCAGATTGGGCAGATGTAAACAGCAAAGGCAGGAATGTTTTCTCACAAAAGGAAAATGTGAGCATCGATTAATGAATGTTTGCAAAGTGCTTTCAGTGCTTCAGATCATGCTATTATTAAATTGAACTTCTTTGATTATGCTATGGTTGTGCTGAAAGCTAATTGAAGGAGATGGTTTTCTTTAAAGAGTGTCTTATTCTTGATTAGAGCAATCATTAAATCATTTTAGATTTAACAAAGTGAGCAGCAGATGGAACACAACAAAGAGAACAGAACAATATGAGATTTCAGAAGAGAATAAAAGTAGGCAAAGCCAGAAGTAATTCAGAAGAGCTCATACCAAAATTCTGGCTAATATAATGACATATAACGTATGTTTGTGAATCACAACAATTGTGGAAAAAACTCAGGGTATTAATTTTTCTTTTTTGGCTATATAGATACCAATAGTGATCTTGATTTAGAGAATCATACTTCTGAATACATCCTCTCACGTGGTAGTGAGAGCCTCTTCACATTATCAGACACTATAGTGATTTTGTGGAGTGGAAGCATCAGCCAAGCATATAGCTAAAGATCACATAAATTCTTTGTATCTGATGGGTTTTACTACACTTCTTGCTGTACCTCTCCCTTCCCAAACTGGCATCCCATTTTTCAAGATCTTGAATCTCCCTATTCAGCCTCTCAGCAGCTGTCTTCTCCACCTTCCTAGAACATCCATCCCATCAGAGGTTTTCCCTGCCTCATATCTATCACACCCTTTCTCATACCTTCAGAGGTAATTTCTCCCTACATCCAACATGAGAAATCATTAGCTCAAATTTGGCATCCGTTGAAAGCAGTCAGTGGTAGACTTTGCCTCAATTTGTATTTCCATCCACCAATTTAGGAGCTGACTTAACTTTTCCAGACCTCATGAGCGGAATTACATGAAGGGAAAATCTCATGAGCAGAATTACATGAAGGGAAAATCTCATGACAGCAAGAATTACTTTACATAACACTGTATAACATCCAGATCCATTCCTAGCTGAACGAAGGCAAATCACATCCAATAGCAGAGAAATTTGCAGAAGGTTTGTTTTGAATTTCTTTCTAATGCTAGTGCTAGGCCTGATGGAGTGTCTTCAGTCCCCACGGAGTTTTACATAGTACACTTTGACAGATACTGTGTCAAACTGTATTGTATCCTTTCAGGATTTATATTGCACACATTCTATACAGCTTTCAGTATGTTGTATTTATTACTACTCTATACAATTTGTAAGCTATGAGGTGTTCCTAACACCCCATGACAAGTTTTATGTACATTCTGTGACTGCAGTCTTGATCTCATCTTTATCATATTGTTCTTAATTTGTAGATTTCTTTATTTTTTTATTATGCTGTTGCCATATTTTTACAGTCTGTGATTTATCTCTCAGTTCATTCAGCTCATACATTGCTAGACCTAATGTCTGATGTGTGCCCTACGTAGGTACAGAGTAAGACCACTGAACTGACTATTAATTATTCACTAGATGCCAAGTGTAAATGCCTGTACTGGGCCTTAGATTCCCATTGGACTTGCATTATTCAGCTCCAAATAAATTGAAATATAACAAAAAGAATAAGCACAACTAAAAGGAAGTTTTAAAAGAGACAAGAGAAAATATAATTGTGTTTTTATCTTCTTCAGCTACAATAAAATATGTTCTTCGTAGATATGTCATACATAAGATAAAGGAGGATATATTTTTCTGGCATTGTATTTACTCTGCTTTCTGGTGTACATCTTGTGAATTAAACTTTTTCTAAAATTTAACATTAATGGTGTAACAACAATGATGCTATATTGGACTTGACATAGATGTCCATTCATAGGAAATATGTTTTCCATTTGTGTCTTAAGGGATCATATTTTCAGAAGAAGAGCCCATGTGTGTGCAGTTGCATTGTGTATGATATTTTAATATAACTAAACACAGAAAGGAGCTGTATCTGCACACAGAGCACTGCACAGCTGCAAAGCTGTTTGTGTGGGCTGTGTGTGCAGATCCAGGCATACAACACTTTTCCTGAAAACTTGGTCAGGCATATATCACCAGTGTGTCAGAAGTTGTGTAGCATCCCTTATAATCTCCCTTAACAAGTGAAGAAGAAAATTGTGTTCATTGTTTTCCATTTAAAAATCCATACTGAAGGAACAAGAAGTGTGTGCCAATAATATAGACCTGGATAGAAAAAAATATTATTTTTCTGCTCTGGCAGTCAGTTAAGGCCTTTCTCCACCCTTGCTACTGTGCTGGCAGCTCACATGTTCCCAGGTGCAATGAAGTACCCCAGCTTCTCTCTAATTTTTTGAAAGCCAGAGAAAAACTGCAGTTCTTACCCACTTTTAGTATATGTGTGTTCAACGTGCTATCCCTCTCATGGTAGAGTCCTGTAAGAGAAGTTATTTTTAAGTTAGGTAATGATATAAATGTAACAAACAAGCAACATCAACTTAGATATTCGTTCTTTACATAGACAAGGTCCAGTCTGTTTTTCAGTAAAATAAATAACACAACACTGAATGAGAGTACATTTCCTAACAAGGTAGCGGCCTCTGTCAAGCCATCCCCACACAGATGGTAGGTGATACCTGCTACACACTGAATGAAGTGCTAGAAAATGGAGTTCATGATTTTATGATGCTATTGTATTTTCCTTTCCCGTTGTTTGGTGTTAACTAATGAAATTATTTCATTCACTCGATAAGATGTTTACTGATGTACATGATTAGCTGAGCACTTAGCTGTCCACACTGCATGCACAAATACCTGATTTGCAAGTGCATTGTCTAACTGAGAAAATCTCAGTTGATGTTCCTACTTCTAGGTGAAATGCTACTTCATTTTGAGAAGTAGCAATCAGCTGATTGCATTGTATCTTCATGATTAAAATTGTTTACGTTCCATAAATATTTTAACTCCACTTTTCTCATTACTCATCTCAAAGATGCCTCAGCATTTTTATTAATGTGGTAAGGCTAGAACAAGTACTTGATTTTAACCCAATTGTATTATATTTTTGAAAAGAACACCAGTGACACAGGGTATAGGCATCAAACTCAAATTAAGAAAATAAATACGATTGGATGACTAATTAATTGCATTGTATGTTTACTACAGAACTATTCTTGTTTATGATATAATCAGATTTCTGTGTGTATTTTATCCAAGTTTGAATCTGAGAGGCTGGAGCAACACATAAAGAGACATAAGTTTCCATAATTTATTAGACTTGTGGGAAATCTAGAGTGAAGCTGGAAATACAATTGCTTATTGTATTAATGATTCTATTTTTATATATTTAGATTTTTGTAAGATACCTACAAACATAAGTAAACCAGAGTGGGTTGTCATTAGAATAACTGAATATTAGTTATGAAATATTAGAGTAATTGAAACTGAAGTTGTGTAATGATGGAAGTATTTTTATAAAACACTGTTTAGCTTTAAAGGCACTAAAATTGTCAAAATGTCTTCATAGTGTTTCTGTATTGAATTATTACCTCTTTTTGATCAAAATATGGTTTTTTTCATTTTTAAATATTAATCCATTGCAGAGAAAGTAATTCAGGTTGAAGTCAACTTTTTGGAATAAAATATTCTCCAGTTTGGATTTTCTTTACTAGTTTCGGTCTCAAAATTTATGATACTTTTCCTTAATTCAAAATCTTCAGATTCCTTGTGCAGAAAGGTAGCTAGTTTCTATCCAGCTCAATTTATCACCTTCATCAAGCAAAATTTATGTGTTTAACATTACCTCTATTGAGTTTGTGTCAAGTGTACTGCCCACGAATTTCTGTTGATTCCTGCTTCAGGAGAAAGAAGGGATGAGAAATCTTTCATGAAAAATATGAGTCCTGAACGACTCCTCCAGCACAAGTGACTGGTTTACAATAATAATTTGTGTTTTTTTAGTTGATGTTTGGTGACTGTTTCTCAGTTTTGTCAACTGTAAACTGACTTCTGCCATTTGAGCTGTGGTGTGGGCCGGTCAGGATGAATTAGAAGCAAATATAATAGGACTCTGTGACCTGCACTTCATTTTTATTTACAAAGGTGTGCAAAATGAATGTTACAACCTTGGATAAGTGGAAATGCCTGTGCAGACTGTAGCCAGAGATTAACTAGTCTGTGTACACTTGAAGGCAAAGGCTGTAAGTATTTCATTCTATAAGGATGCAGAAGTCCAGCTATCACCTGAAATTAGAGTTACAGTAAACATATAAAATCCTTAGTTGGACATGAAAGTACCCATATGCATGTTACACTGTTTTGGGTGCTGTCTGAACTTGAAATTCCTTCTGGATACTTGTTTATGTCTTTATTTACCTTTGTACATGTAGACTCGAGTGCCTGCTCCTTTACCTGGACTTGCTCTGCCTGACAGTCTTAGCTGTGCATTGAGAATGACTGTAACAGTAGTCTCTGTATTAACTGTTTTACACAAGGGATTTGACTTCCTAGTTTGTGAGCACAAAATGGGCTGTAAGCTTGCTGCAAGGAGGGCAGCAGCAGAGAGAAGCTGGGTTTTAAGACTTACAGGTACTTTATGTGACAGTTTGTTCTATTGTGTGATCTCAGTTGTCTGCATGGTGATAGCAAGAAGGCAGCCTGAACTGAGTAAAAACTGAGTCTGCACTGTCTTCTTCCCCCTCCCACAGCTCCTAATGTTTTCCATGGGTCCTAAACTGCAGAGGACCTGAGGATACAGGAGTGTTTGTTGGTGCAGCATCAACCATCTGGGCTGCATGGTCAGGAGAGACTGACCTGCCTGTAGAAGACCTGATCAGGCTTAAAATGGTTTCTTTAGCTGCAGGTACCGTAGACCAGAAGTACCTGTGTGGAGCTTCTCCAGAGTGCTTTGATGGAAACAGTCCACAGCACCAGTCTGTGCAGAAACCTGAACTTACAGTCTTCTGAAAGAAATACTTAGAACCACCCTGTCATATCCCTTATTGAACTCTCAGGGAAAGGGGATGCCAGGTGTCACTGAAAGGCCAAAACTTGAGGAGTTGTGACAAATCTCAGTTTCACACACACTGCTGCACTTAAGGTGAAGATTCACTGCTAAAGAAGATGATAGGTGGTTTCATGCAGGTTTTCCAGAGGAAGAAGCAGATTTTGAGACCACCATAATCTACATGAAAGCGAACTGATGTGGAAGCACTGAGCCTCCTGATCCAAACCTGTTCCTTCATGCCCCAGCCCAGGCTGCTGCAAGTTACCAGCAGTTAGTGTTTCTTGTCTCCTACAAGGTATCAGATTGAGGGGAAACATGCTAAATTGTTGTACAGTGTAATCTGAGGGGGGAAAAAAAGAAGGGCTGGGAACCATTTCTTGCGGAGCTTCAGGATACTGGGTCTAGATTTGCTGTACCAATCTGCTCCACCCAAACCTGGGCAGGAGATGCTTATCAAAAAGAGAAGAGTACAATGGTTCAAAAGAAGATAGTTAAATTCTTTTGTGTGAGTAGTGGGACATCCTGAATCCTATTACCACTATGAGAGTCGGGGCTCATGTACAAGGAATATAAAAAACTGAAAGATAAGTCAGTTTCTTTAAAGTAAATTTCTAAAATGAAACTATTATTTCCAATGAGCTTTTACTGAAGGATTTTTCAGTATCGCTGGTAGTTTTGCAAAGACTTTTCTTGTGGTTAAAGTTCTTTTTCAGATGATGAATGGTTTTGATGAGTAGTTTTTTGACTTTTAATGATTTTCTGATCCTTGCAGTTGGTATTCAGTAAGTGTGTCTTTGGGTAAGGAATGAAGCCCAAGAATTGCAGTTAGATTGACTCTGCTTTTATTCTAAAGAATGGAACAAGAACCCTTCAGTGAGTGTCATACTGGATTGATTTAATTTAAAGAGGGATACTGCTTCTCTAAATTCTCTGTCAAGCTTTTTCATGGTAGTTTAATCCACAAAATTTTACTTTTTCACCCAATTGTAGAGTATTGATCCATGTACATTTCCTCATTTAAATGTTCTTTTATTGAGAATTAACTGCCACAAAGATTTGTCAGAAGAGGGAACTCACTTTATCAACATTTAGTTTAAATTTGCCTCATTATGGACACTACCACTTGGTTACCACAGATCTGATTTTCTGAGGAACATGAAGTGCTTTCATATAATTTCTGTATATGACCTTCACTAGTGATACCCTTAAAATAGTACGCATTACTATCTGAAGCACTTAGTTGTCATAAAATAAATGAGAAGCTGGCATAAAAAAAAATGCTTCCTTACCTTTCAAAGGTCTGCTTTGCTGAGACTTTTTTTCTGGTTTGTTTTTTTTTTTTTTGCCTCCTGTTTCTCTTCTATCTGAAATTAATGTTTGTGGTGGAGAACCTCTGGTTCGGCTGCATGTCAGTGATCATTATGGTCTGCTGCTTTTTTTAGCACTTTGCTGTGATCACCTGAAGAAGCAGCTGGTTTCATTCTCCCACCACCCTCAGAAATGCACCTTCGATTGGTCTCCACTGTTTTGCTCTGCTTGTTATTTCCTGTCTTGTAACTTCCAAGATCCATTTAATTGCAAGGCAAAATGCTGAGCGCTGGGAAAATTCTGACACGGAGGTGCCCTCTCATTACAAAGCTCTCATACCTGGGTAATTCTTATTCTGGACAAATTATTCAAGGTCTGCCTGGCATAACAAGTGAACATGTGATCATAAGACTTTTCTCAAGAAGTTGATGGCAGGTTGCATATGAGGAATTAATGCTTTTCCTGATTAAGTTTTATGTGGAGCAAATAGACATGCCATTCAAGCTGATATGACAATGTAATGTAAGATAAACTTCATACTGAAGAGGAGATGAGGCTGGGATTTCTAACCTCTTCTTCCTTTCCCTAAGCTTCCCGGTGTTTCATTTCCTGCTGCTGTTCACTCCTGGGCACTAGCTCAATAATGCTTTTAGAAACTATTCCACACTTTTCTGTTTGAATAAGTACAAAGAATAACTTTCAATGTTTGTCAAATAGTGCCCCTTGTATTTAAATAACTTTCTGTAGACTCTGCAAAATGACATCCTAAAGGGGGGAGGGAGGATTATTATTATTTAATTAACTGCTTGTCTTGATGACTGAGAAGAGTTTTTTATATATATATGAATTTTTATTCTGTGCTCTAATACCACCATGGGAATCCAGCTCCTGTCATGCACTGCAGAGAGCTGTTGGTCAGATTCACATTCAGATTCTCTGAGTGCATGACTGCATTTCTTAAGTTATGCAGGTAAGCCACATGTGCTGGACTGCAAGGGAGTGTGGGGCAAGAAGCTCCAACATTGTACTTTAGGTGTACAGAAAGATTACTTTTGCGAGAACTGTGAATTAGTGGGATCTATTCAACGAAGCTGAAATGTGAGATTTTATTTCACTGGGATCCAAATGGAAATTAGCTAAATTTATGCCCTTTGTGAAAAAAAACAACCTTTGAAACCTTTGTCCCCTGAGGAAAACAAATTAGCAAATGAGAATTTCTCTGAAGCCAGAAGGTCTGACTTCTGCTTCAGTCCATAAACAGCACTTTCATTGGCCTCTTGGAAATGGATTATGGAGATCAAAGTGTTTCCATTTCCTTCTGCTGAAAAAAACCTCTCTTGTGAATGCCATCAAGCTTTTGCCAACATCTGACAGTGTGAAAATCTAGATTTAAGCTTCCACCACCGATTGTATCTTTGCCTTTTCCCATTTTGGAGTATGATATCCACTTTATGTATATTAGCTTTCATATATTTTCAAAAGTTCATTCAATTTTCTTCCCTCTTCTTCATTCCTCATGTAATGGCATCCTTGTTCTGTAGAATGGAGCACAGCCCTCTGCAGGCTGTAGCTACAGCACTCTTGCTGAACATGCAAAGAACATGTCAAAAAATTAATTTATGTATTTATATGTACCCAAGTCTCAGGTCCTCACTGGTGGGCATAGGTCTAGCTAGCAGCATTCAATGGCGTTTTTTTCCCCTGGGGAGTTAGTGCAATGGAATGGTCTGTATTGGAGAACATGACCCTCAAACTGCTGTATGGAACAGGTGAAAGGTGTACAGCAGCTGGAGAGGAAGGATGGCACCTGACTCGTGATGGGAAGGAGTAGAAAAAGCATCATCGCTGTGTCTCCAGGCTATAGGCACAGGATGTTCAGAACGTGGGCTTCATCAGCATTATCTAATAATCTTCAGATTTTCTTCCAAAAAATTATTATCATTTCAATCAGTTGAAACTTGAGGTTTCCCTGGCCTTAAAAGTTCTGTTGTTTTTATAACAGTTAATACATTTTATATACCATGAAATATTTAAAAGAGTTCTGCAGGAAAAATAACTGCCAGCTCTTTTTAACCTGAAATTTATTGTGTAATTTTTTTCTTTTGTGAGGATTCTTTGTATTTCTTTTATAGCAGAATTTAAAATGCAGAAAAGATACTATCCAAGAATTTAAGTATGAAAAATTGCAGTAATTGGTTTCTGTTTATTTACAATTATTTTTTCTGAAGTTTATCATTTGCTAGACCTAGAAATGTGCTTTTAGAATGGCAGAATTGTACACAAATACATTATTCAGCCTACTCTGCATGAATGGGTTAGCTGCAAGAAGAAAAAAATACGTGCATATGCAACAGTTTAATGGCTTTAAATGTTTTTCTTGTATAACTCAACTAGTTTTTGGTGGAATCACCAAAGATAAATTTTAACTAATATCTACAGACAGGACTCCAGCAAATAAAAATTTTATAAATATTCAATGATAGAAAATAGAAATATAACAGCCTTATAGAAATAGTTTTAACATCTATGTGCTGATGATCCTTATTCTGTGTAACAACTCTTTTTACAGGAACTCCTTCAAAATTGCTCACAGAACCGTGAAGTGAAACCAAGCATTTCTGTATAGTACCATACCTTCCTGTTTCACTTAATGACCAGTGTAGTGCATGAGTTCAAAATACCCTGATGAACAACTAAGGTTCAATTTTGCCTGGATTTTTTTTTTCCCCTATGACAGTAGTTATCAGATACTCAAAAAATCTTTTTAGCTCTACCACACTGACAGGTGGGATGCCACAGGGAAGGAGACCAAAGTGTCAGTTCTCCATGCCCTGGTGGACTGGAAAGCTGGGATTGCTGCTGAATGATAATATGCCCTCCTCCTACAAATGCTTCCCTGGTGATCCTGGGCTGTATGGTCATATGTGAACAGCATTCAGATTTGCCACCATCCTGAAATGTTATTACCTCTACACAAAATACCAATATAATGATGAGAAAATGTAGAATCAGGAATGCAGTTCTTAGAGTAGTGAGTTACAGGTATTACAAGGAACTGTTTCTTTCTCCAAGGAGATTTTGCTTTCATTTAGCCCCCATAATTGACTGAATGTAAGCTCCTTAACTTCTTCTCATAATGCAGAGCTGGAATTTTTGCTGGCCCAAGGTACAAGTCTTCAGCATAGCTATTGGAAAACTGCAAAATATGTGCTTCCCATATTAAGAGGGAGAGAGAGAAGGACGTAAGTTTTGATTGACATTTTGTTCCAGAATTCCTTTGTGATTTTTCAGAAAGCATCATCCCCCCTTCTCACAGTATAGCTACTCATTTGTAGGCGTAAAACTGTGAAATATCAGCAGTGTTCCAGATATGCTATACTCTAGCAAAATTTTTTTCTTAATTCTTTAAGCTGAAACCTCTTTTAAACTGTGTGAAAGATCCATGGGTAGACAGTTTAGACTATGATTCTCAGAGGAGTATACTAAAAACGAAATCACATACCTCCAGAGCTGCCAGATAAATGATTCTCTCTTAGTGAGACAGGTGTTTTTCCCATACTTAAAAATTGAGAATTGGAGACAGTTCAAAAATAGTGTCACTGCTAATGGGAGGACCAAACTGATAGATATTTGCAAGGAAAGATTAAAGAAAGCTATATCCAGCCCAGCTAAGTAACAGAAAGATCCATCAATAATTGAAAGGTGTCAGCGCCAAAGTGTGAGTATTTAGAGCTGCAAAAATAAAAATACCTAGGAATGAGAAAGTTATTAAAAAAATAAGTAGTAAAAATAAATACATTGATTAGCAACAAAAAAATGTTAGGCCAAGAAGTAGTTCCATAAAGAGGGGGATTACAAGCATTACAAGGATTACAAACTTAGGTTTTTTCCATGGATTTGAATTCCTTAGATTTGTAAAGGAATAAGGCAAAAATGCTAAAAAGTATGTATTTTAATGCATGGAGCAACCATGTGTTGAAGGTAGATTACTGGAATGATCCCTTCTGACTCTTCAATCTCTTTTGTGCCCCATGCACTTTAACTGAGGCTTACTGTGATCTTATCTATGAAAAGTAATATCTTCGTGGGAACCTGAACTGTGATATTATCAGGTCTACTCTAAGGGTCTTATATATACCACTTCATCACAGATATTATTGACAGTAAGTGCTTTTACCACTTTTATATATTCTCATTGTGAGTTGTTTTACAGCAAGGCAGCCAAATCAAGAGAATTTTTCCTGACCAGCTGAGCAGCTGATAAGTCTCTTTACAAGCATTTAGGTGAATTCAATACACTAGGATGTTAAAAGTGTGGGTTAGGACAAAAGCAGGTGTCAAAACATAACCCTCTGCTCTTTCCACCACCTCAAAGGTTATCTCCCACATGTAAAATTACTTGTTTTTTGAACCCCACTTTTCCTTAATTCTTTTGTTCAGGAAGTCCATCTGATCCTTTTCAGGATTCATTTCCCCATTTCTGATCTTCTGCTTTTGTCTCCTATTTCCCTTCCTTGTTCTCTGCACATCATGATCCTTTTTCAGGCTGAGTCATTATCCTTTTAAATTCTCCTAGGAAGGGCTTTTTTCTCAGTCATGCTATTTCCTAGTCAAGTGGTGGCTGTAGGAAGATCAGAATAACCCATGCTAGGAAGAGCTCTGTGAGTGGCAGTGCCTGTAAGACAAGCATACAAGTTGTATTGTTTGTTAACTGCAAATTCACTTTTATCCCCTGTTCCCTGGCTGTTTAGATAGACCTAAACCTCCACAGGGAGGAAAGAAAAACCCTTCTTGACTCTTTTCAGAGCCCGAAGATTAAAAATGACCCAATCCAGTGTGTGTCTGCACTCTGAAAAGAATTTTCTTTATCCTGCAAGTCGTGTGGAGTCCACAGATAATATGGCTCCCTTTCTGCTCCAAAATCTGCACAAATCCTCCCCCTACCATGCCTACAGATGGAAATAGGAAATATTCCCTTGCCAGGCCTGCAGTAAAAAGCAATGTGTCCCAAAAGCAATCGTTCCTTGTGCACTACATCTTGTGAGCAAGCAGACGGTGTGGCTTGCTTCAGTAACTTTTATATGTAAACAGTCTTTAAAAACATAATCTACATTGTCAAAGCCTAATCTAAATGATGTACTGACATTGCTTACTTTGATATGCTGACTTGGTTTTGAATTCTCTCTGGGTTGCCTGGCCCCACATGGCCTTTTTGTGTTTTGTTTACTTTTCACTTAGCTGTCACGTATTTATTCCCATTAGATGTAAAAAGTCAATGGCTTCAGCCTAGTTTTACAGTTTAGTTGGCTAATACAGCATAGGGAAAGCACCGAGTGAAGCCAAGCAGAGGGTCAGGAAAAAAGCAATGTGATTCTTCAGGTCTGACACAGAGACCAACAAAACAGAAAACTCATAAAAGATCTGGATCTGGTAGAGCAGCTAGAGATAGTTATCTTTTCAGAAAAACATGAGTTGACTGTAAAGCAGAAATTCACTGAAATGGGGAACGATCTGTTTAGACTGAATTTCTGGTTTTAAAGGCCTGTTTCTGAATAAATGCTGAAATTTTGTATACATCACATATATTTAAATTAAAAAAAAATTGGATTTGTTTCAAATGTGAATGGATAGGAAAATGTTACTTTAAAAGCTTTGGATTTATCTTAGTCCAACAGTTTAAATGGTTTACATGATCTTGCTCTATGAAAGTCTTTGAAAACATGTGAAAACACTTCATGCCGAGAATAATAATCCCCCCAAAATCTAGTTGGCGTGATGCTGCCCACAGAATCCATAAGACAAATGGGTGTTCGTGAAGTCTATCGCAGCTTGAAGCACAACTGAAACGTGGACCATGGCTAACCATCTGGATAGCCATGCCTACCCTCCCAATGTGAATAACTGAATACCTACCTTCCATCTAAATGGTTGTTTTTAAGGCTCAAAGAAAAATCAGTGGGGGGGTTCATGTGGAAGTTAGCATTGATGGAGGGGCCCTGATGTTTCCTTTGTTCCCTGAAGAGGAAACAGATTCCACAGTCCACAGATTTCCTCCACTGCCCTGTTTCACTGATGGCACATTGTTATCAGGTCACGTTTCTTCTGTTTCAGGTGAGGTGCTCTGCCAAAGCACTGCATGGCACCAGAGACTGTGCGACTTTTTCTGCTGGCAGCAGCTGGGCACCCAAACTTCCCTTTCCTTAAAGAACAGACTGTGCTGAAACTGTCGCGTTTTCAGGCGCACTGGCCTCCTTTTGGACTTCACAGTCCGTAGTCTGAGCTTTTCCTCTGTTTACTGCAGGTGAAATACGGGAACTATGCCTTTGTCTGGGATGCAGCAGTGCTGGAGTACGTGGCCATCAACGATGCAGAGTGCTCTTTTTACACAGTCGGGAACACTGTTGCGGACAGAGGATATGGGATCGCACTGCAGCATGGCAGCCCCTACCGAGACGCTTTCTCACAAAGGTAAGGGTTCAGAGTAGGAGGGGTAGGTCCTAAGAGAAAGTTTCTCTTGGCTCTGGGCCTGTCTTTTAACTTAATTTTCAGTGAAGGAGAAACATCTTGTATTTGTAGTCCACTTCATGTTTTACATAGACATTCATTTTCTCTGAGACATTGAATTATTCACTTTTCTAGAAACTGCATTGAAAACACTTCATGTTGCTGTTATTTGAATTGTCTTTGTTTCTTTTGAAAAACATTAATGAGAGAAACTGAACTTCATTAGGAGGAAAATGAGGAAAGAGTTGATTTATTTGTCATAGAAAGTCACCATAACTCAAACCTTCCTGTTAGAGAAGCCATTTCTTAAAGAAAAAAAAAGTAAATTTGATGTGAAAACTCAAGGGAGATGAATAAGAACATTTGATGTTTTGGTGGAAAGACCCCTATTAGTACCCAAAAGCATAAATGCTTATCCCAACACTAATCGATCTGTTGGGCTACAAAAGTGACATCTCCACAGATGGTACTGGTACTGTGTTTCTATTAAGACCAGAAATACTAAATTAATTGTATGTATTGTGCCTTTGCAGTATTTGTGCTTCACTCTAGTATTGATTCCTAAATCAGGATGTGTGTGAAATATGAAAAAACAAGCAAACTTTTTAAAAGTGTAGTATCTGCAGTCTGGCATTTAGGAGAAGACATGGGCTAATCTCATGAGCCTTTTTCATTCTGAGTCTGGTCTCTCAGTCTGGTTTATATTGGTTTGCATTATATGCATGTAACAAAATTTTACAATTGCTGTGATAGAATTTCTTCTGTGTGGTTGTCATGTAAAGATACAAATAAGCTTCCTTTGGACTATTGCCTTTGTCTTCAGTCCATAGAGTGAACTGGGGGAAAAGTAGCTGGTAAGTAACAGTATGCAGATTCAGAGGAATCACTCTCTGCTTACACATACTGAATGAACAGAGAAGACGTGAATTCTTTGAATCTGTTCTATGCTGGGAGCGATATGGCTGAATTTTGTGCTAGCATAGCAGTAACATAGTAAAAAAGTCCACAGGATCATAGAAAAATTTAATTTCAATGAAACATATAAATGCTTTGTATCTCACAATGAGCATTAGAGGCCAATATTTACTGAATACTTTAATACTTTCATATTCCAGCTATGATCAGACTGGCTTCACTTAAAATCTCTGGCATTGAACTGTCTGGGGTCTCCACACAAAACAAAGGAGTAAAATTTCTTCCTGTAATCTTTCTAAGAAATGCTTTCAGCTGTTAGAGATCTCAGATGCTTGTCAAGGTGTTAAGTCATCCTCTTCACAGCATTATCCACGTAAACTTGAGTACAAAAATTTGAAGGCACTGAGGAGTTTTATAGTCTTTTTCTTTAATACTAAATACAGTGAAATTGCCAAGTGGCATGGCATGTCATGGCTCATGCCCACACAGATGAGCATTCTTCATGCCCACCACTGCTGCTCTCCAAGTCAGGGTGGATGTATCCAAACTGACCCTCAGAGACTGCTCCTGACATTTTTATATACTGGTTATAGTTCTTGGTATGGGGAAAATGGTTATGGCTGGTTCTGGTAAGTGAATATATTCATTGCAGTATTCAGTACCCAGAGAGGCTGGATTACAACTTCTGATACACTGCCTTTAGCAGCTTCTGGATCATTGGTCTGTGCAGGCCTGACATTTCCAAGTACAATTTTATTTCATAAGAAAATTTCAGCTTTTCAGTGTATTATTATATCTTGAAGCTATAGGAAAGCAGGAAGAAGCATAAAAATTTGCACATATATAGGTCTTTTTATCTGAAGATCTTTGAAGCAATATTTAACTATTAACACCTCTCAGTGGAAAGTAAATGCCATTTCCATTTAATGCTTAGGGAATCTATAGCAACAGGAGACTTAAATGAATTCCCGAGGTCATATGTTGTCCCCTGGTGGACTCAGGAATCATAGGCACTCATTTTCAATTTCCTGCTATAGTTATCAGAGTTCAGGTAGATGAAGAAAGGGATTATTTGTCAGATATTGGACTACAGGAGGATCTGAAAGGATAGGCAGAACTTAGCACTAGTGAAAAAGTAACTCATTACATTAGCAAGAGTAATAGTTGAACAGAAAAACTGGAATTTGCTGAGTATACTACCTACTGGAGAATTTATAGATATATATTCTGCAAATGTATGTGCTACTGTGCTTATATTTTTATTTCTGTACGATGAAAGCATATTATATATCATTTCTAATTATGTCCATGAATATAAATTTACAGTTTGAAGCAGTGAAACACCATATAACAAGCATATGAAGGAGAAATCATGCTTACAAGGTAGCTTACAACATTTTGTTCTAAACACCCTTCCATGCTGCTCCTTAAGTTTACACATCATGTGGTTATTACACATCATCCTTACTTTTCTTTCTGATGAAAAGGCTGAACAACCTTCAGCAGCTGCAGCCTGCATGCTAAATAGAGAGGGAAATAGATTTCATTGTATAGGATTAGCAAATGTTCTCCTGAATATTTCACGTTCTTTAATGCAGCAGGGAACTGGTTTAAAATATATTGGTATTTCTTGATCTTTCCCAAAATAAATATATTTATGTGAAAATACAGGTCTTATCTTTTATGAAATTTCATATAAACTCATAAGCTGCACAGTGTTAAATCCCTGGGGTGCAGCTGTGAAAGGTCTTGCAGGCTTACAGGAAATTTTGTTCTCTGTACAGAAAGCATGGGCACGAGTTTAATGCTTTTCAGTACCTTTTCTGAGCATTCAGGTGATTCCTAGAGAAACAGGAAAAGAGAGAGAGAAGTGTAAACACCCACCCCTTCTCTCCAGTGCTGTGGGGTGTGAGTTGCAGTCGAGGTAACGCTGTGGTAAAGTTTAGGCATTTGGGATTTTCAAAAGCACTTTATGTTTTAGATGTGCTCTATGTTTTTCTCCAGGGGATTAACACGTGTAAAATGCTGTGGCCTTTGGGGGCTGCAACAATATTCACCTGCTCTGTGAAGTATTCAGTCTTTATGGGAGTTTATCCATCAGTTAGGCTACTTAAGAAAGGCATTAAGCCTGAGATCAGTTTGAAATGCTGAGGTGCCATCAAAACACATCCAGGGCATTGCAAAAATTAAATTCCCTGATATAATCTCCTCCCACAACTGATGGTGATGGCGGGCTCCCTTATACCCCAGGCAGTCTGTGAGGTGCTAAAAGAAGCCTGAAGCAACCAAGAACTTAGTGGGAACCAAAGCTGCAGTGATGGTCCTAATAGCCATGTTTGGGATGTGGGACTGCAGCTGATGACCACCTGGTTGCCTGGTACCCACCACACTGAAGCACACAAGCTGCGGTGCCCTAAGCACAGTGCAGAGCTCATGCTCCCAGCTTCAAGCTGCCGCTGCCACCTTGTGCCTGTGTATTTTCACGGGATGCTGTCGTACCAGTATGGAATGAGGCTCCAATTACCAAGGAATCAGAAAGCGAAAATGCTCAACAAAAGGTTCAATATATACTTGATTTTAAATTGATGCAATTAAGCAAGTATCATACAGGAATGTGCTGTCATTGAGGTACACTTGCTTGCATGGGTTCATATTGTTTTTATAACTTTACAAGTATAAGGTATTGACTATACCCTTCAGAGAGAAGCATGAGCACTCTCATGTATTTGAATTTAAAATTGGAGTTATTCTCTCAAATGCAAGTTTGGCTACAATGAAATATTAGCTGAGAGTGTGGCAAAATGCATATCACTTAGAAATTTCATGTATCTTTCCTGGAATTTTAAATAATTGATTCCAGACATACCACAGGAGATGAAACCCTGTTCAGGATTATTCTTTTCAGACTCGAGAAAATCTAAAATTTTGGGAATGAACAAAATTTTTTGGATGATAAAAGTTTTATTGTTCAAAGTGCATTATCTATATGCCTTCAGGGAAGAATTTTGTGAAGGTGTAGTTTAGTGAAGGAGAAGGGTAACCAATTGAAAGTACTGTAATGAAACTGGTCTTTGTTCTGATCTAGAAGAGATGGGTTTTTTGCATGTGAAAAAGAAAGTTCTCAAAGACATGCACAGCAGTGAGTGGTCTGACTGCAGAATGAGATTGGATTTTTGCTGTATGGGTATGGCAAAGTGGCCAGCTGGGGTCCCACACGGCACCTGTGACCATTCTCTGCCTAATGCTTTCTCTGAAAACAGGTGCTTTGAGTCCATCCTGAAAATAGGTGTGTGTCTGTAACATAAATAATACAGAAAATAATCGGGGTAACATTTGAAAGATAGGCCTGTCATAGCATCCTGATGACTTCATTCATGTTGTTGCAGACATTAACAAACACAACTGGCCCTGCCACTAGGCAGCCAGTTGGTGTGCTCAGGTAGATTGCTGTCCTCTTTTCTTTGCCACAAAGACTTAACCTTCTGAGCACCAGCAGCCTCCAGGCAGCATGTCAGTTTTTTTCTTTCAAGGTAATGACAGGGACTGTAATAATAGGAACTGCCAAATTTCCTAGGAGAGCTTGAAAAGGGTGTGTCTTGGTTCACAAGGAACTCTATGCTGACACTACATTTGACACCTGTTAAGAATTCTTTTCAGCCCTAAACCTTAAAACTTCCATTGCACCCCTGGGAGGTATAAATATAATTGCAAACGCTTTTGAGGGTATTACATAGGATGTCTGCACTTCCTACAGTGCTGCAGCAATGACTCAGGCACTCTTCTGGTGGCTGGCTTTTGGTGGAGGTCAAGGAGGGGTGGCAGCAAAGAACTCGGATCCCGTTCATGTCCCTGCCTCCTCTGCTGGCTGACTCTCTTCTGCTGCACTACGGTCCTGGCCACACAGCACGCTAGAGCCAGAGGGAGAGGAAACACTAATTTCATGCTCAGCAGAGGCCAGCAGCCAGCTTTTCACTTAAGTCGCTAGAAGCTGCCAACACCCAAAACCAAGCCATAAAAATCAAGCCATAGTTATTTTGCATTCCTCATATCCCAAGAGTATCCATGTGCGTTCTGCCCCAAAGACTTCACTTTTAAATAGAAGGAAACAGTGATAATACACCAAAAAAAAGGAAAAAAGTGAAAAAAAATCTCCCTCAGAGTGCACAGTGTGGGAGTCCTACTTGTTCATCAGTTGTGTTTCTGCAAATGCACCATCTCAGCCAAGCACAAGCTCACTGACACTTCAAGTGGTCTGTGTGCCAACAAAAGCAGCAGCAGCAGTTGCATACCTCCTGGTGGTCAACTGTGGGAGGTGGGGTATGTGACAACATAATGTATGGAAGGTACAACTACCATGTAGCTTATGCAGAAACCTCAGACTGTATTTGACATTCATCACAAAAAGTCACAAAGAATTTGTGCTGCTGCTAGAGAAGCCAGTCACATCTTTCTGTCCTAGGGGGGAAAAGGAATGATTTCCTCATGGCCAGATTAAAGACACCTCACTAGTAACAAGTGTTGTACTTTCAGACATCCAAAAATTTGGAGGCAAAGAACAGAGACATCACATGGTGCTTCAGACTGCCCCTAAGCAATTCATTAGCCATATGCTTTAAATAAATTGTATGGATATTCTCCTGTCCTTTTTACATCTCATCAGCAAAACCCTGAGTCTTAGAAAGTTCCTGCCCTGAGCCATAAATATGTGTTCTTCCTGTCTCCTCGCTATTAATTCTCTCTCCTTAAATTTTCATTGTGTCTTGGAGGTCACTTGTGTCCAAAGACTCCAACATAAGGAAAATAACTTCCTTCCTGACTACTTTGGCTTCTTTTTCTTCGTCCTTGGGACCATGTACCCCTTTCTTTGAGAAGATTTCCAGCCTCTCTTTTTTTTTTTAAATCTTCTTTTAATGAAAACCCAATAAAGTGCCCCTCACTCTCTAACTTATCTTTTACCAGCTACAGAGAAAATAAGAGGTTTGGATTATACCCTGTCCCTGCAGGGGACTGACAATAATGGTCTAATTGGATTTTTCATTATTAAATACAGTGATCATAAATACTAAGAATAGTTCTTAGTAAAAACTCAGCTTTGCTTTGCCTCGGCAGTTTGCTTAGAATCAAAATCCTATTCTGAGCTGTATATATAACATTCTGAAAAATGTCAGAGAAACTAGTAAAATCTCTACCCAAAGCACTTTTTTCTGATTATTCCAGAAAATTAAGAGACTCTGCAAATTGGGAGCATTATCGGACTTGAAGAACACTCCTGAATTTAAATAGAAGAGTTTAATTCTGAGAGTCTGCCTTTAGATCATGTCACAAGTTCATATAACTGAAATTACATTAAAGGGGGAAAAAACCAAAAAGAATTTCAGATTTCTGAGCAATCAGACATGAGAACACAGTCTTACTTGATTCAGATATAGTAATTGTTAATAAAAGCCTTAACTGTAGAGTAGCACGTAATGACAAGATAGTTTCTCAGATAAGCAGGATAATAAACAAAAAAACTTCAGTACCGCACCATCCTAAATAGTGCAGTCTATCCTTATTTTTTTGCTGTCTATGTTAGACTCACAGAGCTAAACTGGGAATTGCACCAGGCCGTAGGTTTCAAAACACGTCCATCTCTGTTTTTGCTGACCCAGGTCCTCGAAGACAAATTGCAATTGCCCTTCATGCCAGGAAACTCACCTTGAAAAAGTGCTGCTCAGCCAGCTCCCTGCTTCGGTGGGGCTGCAGAGTGGTCACATTCTTCACAGCTCAATCCCAGGCCACTGGATCCAGGCTGAACACCTGTAACCTCAAATGGATTATAAGAACAGATGTAGCTTCATTCTGATTTTTAAAAATGGCATCCATTACTTCATAAAAACGCCTAACAGAAAGCTTTCGTCCCACCACTATTCTCTTTTCTTTTTTCTACCAAGCCCACAACCATGTGATCCACGCTGACACTGTTCTGTAATCCTGTATGAGCACA
The DNA here is from genome assembly GCF_025592945.1 of Manacus candei. Taxonomy (NCBI): domain Eukaryota; kingdom Metazoa; phylum Chordata; class Aves; order Passeriformes; family Pipridae; genus Manacus; species Manacus candei. Next base: position 36,193,353 of record NW_026138076.1, on the reverse strand, counting down.
TTGCTAATAGCTTTTCCCAAGGACCAGGTGATCTGACGTTGTCCCTTTGCATCCTACTCCACTAGCTGCCTAATGCAGAGCTGCAGGTTTTGAAGATTCCTACTCAGTCATCAGAATTTTTTCCTGGCTTTATTATCCGTTCCCATCTTGCTTCCTAGCAGAGGCTGCTGGCTGTAGGACTGTGGAGAAACTGTGGGTCCCACACATCATGTTGTGAGAACAGGAAAAATGTTTTTATTGATTCCTGATGGTGTTCATCTGCTGCTGGCAGGTCTCACAGTAAATTCATGATTAGAAGTTGGAAAAGATGGAGACACCTACAGAAACAAGATTTTAGCAACTTCTTAATCTGCTGTGATATTAAACCGATGAGATGGGTTAAAGGATTCTCCAGCAGATCTGAAGTTTATAACATATACATAATGCAAAATTAATCAATGAAAACATATAAAGGCAGTGAGCAGATTACTGGGCTTTTTAAATATACTGTAATATTAATTGATGGGGTAAGTTAAAGAATCACGAAGTAGCAGCACTGAGAAGAAGCATGAGAAAGAAAATCATAAAGGAAAGGCATTAGATCTTCTTGCATTCACACAGCATAGAACTATGAGAACCAAAGAGCTGCCCACCTGCTTCACCATGGGAAGGCATCTCTGCATCCCAAGCATTGCTGTGGTGAAGGAGTTGCTGCATGCAAAAAAAAGAAATGCCATGAAAAAGGAAGCTTCATGCCTTCTCTTTTTCCTAATCAATGCTCCCTTTCAGAAAGGACACCGCATTCAAAGTTTCAGAAAGGCAAATCAATTAATCTGTTTATTCGTATTAATTCCCTATTATTACCTATGAACCACCCCAAAGAAAACAGTATAATTGTAAAGTGTTAAGCTACCAGTAGATATCACTTTGCAAGCTATTTCTTACTACTTTCCATCTACTTCTCTAGCCTTAGGCACCTCAGACTTGGCATGTAAAATGGCCACATATTACCCAGCAACATGTGCAGTACAATCAGTTGAAACAGTGTTGCTCATCCAACTATGTGGAAAAAACATTTATTGTAAGCTGAGTTGTTCGTGTGTTTTAAAGTTTTATGGAGTGAGTAAGTGCATGGCTGCAGAATTTGAAATTGCTTGGTTATAAATCTGATGACAGTAAAGCTAAAAGAAGTCTCATCAAGTGGCTTCCCTCCAAGAACTTGCTTTTTTATGAATTCCTAAAGAAGAGATTAGGTTTGCTGTTAATGCTCACTGTCCCTAGTATATTTTTTCTTTTCTGGCTGCCTTCTCTTACATTTGTGTGCATCAGTCTTGAGAGGAACAGGTTTAACTACTCACTCTGACTCAGTTGAGCAGCAGCATTGCCTTTAAAGTGGGGTAGAAAATGAATGCAGAGATTTCCCTGGAAATAGGAAGGACCCAGTCATGCAGCTGTCATGACAGAACCATAATAACCACAAGTAAATGTTTAGCACACCTACCCCATTCCTGAGTCTTGACCTAAGTTCTCAAAATGCTGGCTAACATATTTCAGTTAAAATGAGGATGAGTAGCAAAGGAGGAAAGAATAATAGGTCTTTGCTAACCCCTTTTGCTGGCTTAAAAGGTAATTAACATTTAGCTGGACCATAAAGCTCATCCTGTTTTCAGCTAGTCCTGTTTTCCAGATAAAAATGAAAGGCCTGGAAATAAAGCTTATTTGTAAAGCAGAAATACAGTCTAGTAAATAGTGAACTTGATGGTATGACAACTGGAGCAGTATAAAACTGCTGCAACAGAAGCTACCTCAGCCTGCAGAAATTTCCTCTGCTGTAAAACACAGAACCTGAGGGAATGGCCAGAATTTGTGTCAGGGAAGGTTTAGGTTGGATATTAGAAAAAGCTTCTTCACCCAGTGGGTGGCTGGTACTGCTCCTCATGGAAGTGGTCACAGCACCAAGCCTGGCAGAGTTCAAGCATTTGGATAATACTCTAAGGCACATGGTATGACTCTTTGGAATGGTTCTGTGCAGAGCCAGGAGTTGAACTTGATGATTTTTGTGGGTTGCTTCCAACTCAGCATATTCTGTGGTTCTGTGATTCTATTTGTCACCCATCCTTGAATTGACAGTAGGCAAAGAAGGTGCTAGCCTTGCTTTACGACTTCAGTTGAGTTCAGAAGTAGGGAAAGGAAAAAAGAGTGTGTGAAAACTCTCCAGAATGTAGAGCCAAGCAAAAGCGATAGCAGGTTTTCTAGCAGAGTTGTCTCCCCTTGCTGAAATAGGACGTAAGGAAGAAGGGAGCTCACTGCAGTGACAGAGGGAGTGACAGGAGACACTGAAGAGCTGAGTGCTTCTCAGTGATTATGGAGAGGGAATAAATGGAGCCTTCCTTATTGCTCAGCTCCATGCAGAGAGGAGATTAACAAAGTGAAAAATCTAAGGAAACTACCCAGAGAAGCCTTCTGCTGTGTCTCAGAGCAAGCCCATGGGGTAGGTTGCTCCCCAGAGAAATCAGGACAAAACTGGGAGGAGGAGCCAGACAGTTTCCCCAACAGTCACCAGTATGTTTGAGTGTGGTGGTTAGAGAGGTTTGGATTAGTTGGAAGATGAAGATGGGGTAGGGAGGCCTTTATTCTCTGATTATACGGGCCCTCAGTAGCCTTGAGGAAAAAATGTCTGGAGATAAGGTATCACAAAGTCTGAAAGACTGACCTCTGTCCAAATCCCAAAGACTTGGTGGTGTCAGAGAGGCTTGAGTCAAGTTTTTTGTCTGGGATGGAGTAAACAGTAAGTGGCTGTGGAAAACTTCTGTGCTGTGTGCTTCAGTTACCACGTGGCCCAGCTGGGTTGCATCACATTCCAGAGCCCCAAAGGTCTGAGTCATGGGAAGCAGGGATGTAGGCATCTGGAGCACACATCCCGCTGTCCTGCTGTTGCAGGAGTTACAGAACCTCTGACTTGCCCAGGCAGAGAAGTAGAGCTGCTGCAGCTTGTCCTGGCACAAACAAAACCAAGGAGCATGAGGTTGCAGCACATCAAAACCCAGGCATAGGGAGCAGGTGTGCTTTAACTAGGCTGTGCCAATCTGATCCCCATTTCCCTTGAAACGTTTAACAGACTTAATTTCTACCACAGACTTGGTTCAGAATGACCTCCCAAACAACCACACCTTGGCTCTGTATTTTTTTGCTGCGTCAAAACAGACAGAAGAATTTGCTGACATGAACCAGGTGGATATGCTGAATGGAGACTCGTTGCACAATGTGCAACAATGTGTTTTATATGCTGCTTTAGTGCCGGTTGTGTTGTTAGCCCAAGGTAAAGCAGGGCCCTGATCCCAGCCATCATAACTTTGATGACTTTCCAGAAACCAAGTGCCTTTCCAGACCCAGGTTTTCTACTCCAACGTGGTGTGCAAGCAGACAAAAGAATGACATGGCCAAGGAAAAACTGTGTTTGCCACTTTATTCATAGAACACTCTTGCAAAATGCGTTTAGTAGTTTGCCCTTGTAATCACCTGCATGGAGAGCTTTCAGGGCAGAGCTCTAACACTGTATTTAGTTCATACTTGGAGTGCTCAGCTAAAACTTCCATTTGTATGCATTTATTCTGCTTCACACATTATGTTATCAGTCACTTTCAATATTTCAAAGTCACAGCAGTCCTTTCCTGACATACATTTGTCAGAATGAACTGCTTTGATTGCTGTTATTACAGACTGCAGTTCTTGACTAAGGGAAAAGTCTTATATAGAACCAGAATATTGAAATTTCTCAAAAAAACAATAGATAAAACAGAATAAAATTAGAGTAAATGAACAGAAATAGATGCTTTAAATGACCAGCCTTTTTTTTTTTTTTTAAGAAGAAGAGAATGGGAAGGCAGGATTTATGACCCCATACAAGAGAATTAATTAGGAAAAGTTTGGTCTTTTAAGTTCGTATGCAAGGTATTGAAAATGGCTCCCCTCGGCTGCCTGTGAGTCAGAAAAGTACATCATACTTGGACTTTCTCTTAATCAAATACTTTATCATATTCTTCTAATGATCACTCTCAATAGAAGGATTTTAATAATCAGTCCATTATAGTCACAGTAGAATGTAACAAGGGGTTTTGGCCTAGCCTGAACATGTGCTTACACTCCTGATTAAGTCCTGGTGGTGTTAATTTGTCATGGCACATGAGCACATTTCCCTCTTGCATATGCTTAATAGCATGCAGAGGCTTCACTAGTTCACTCTTAAAGCCCTTACAGTTTAGGACTGAACCAGTTGTTTGGAAAGGTTATGATTCTTTTATGCTTATTGCAATTAAAAAATGATTTTCTCCTTGTATGTGCTAGTGTTTTCTTCAGCTGAAAGAATAGTGCAACAGCTGAATTTCCAAAGCAGTGAAGAAAAGCTGCCACCTAACTACCTGGCTTTGTAGATGACTACATGGTACAGCTGCTCCCACCATAGCAGAAAGGTTTTAGCTCATAACAAGCACGAAAGGGAAAAATAACTATATTGGCTGCAGTTTCATAGGTGGGAATGCCTATATAGGACCAAAGAGGTCACTGGTATCTCAAAGACATCCGAGTCCTACAGAAAGCCAATAAGATGGATAAGCTGTTGTTTATTTAATTAAAATTTCAATTTTTTTTTAATTAAAAAACCCAAGCAAACTCCATTACAGTAATATTTGGACAGAAAAGTAGAGGAGTTGTGAGCGCTGTTTTGCAGCCTTGAGAGCAGGGATTAGAAGTTCCTGGCCCAGGATTGATATTTTTGGCTTTGCTTGGGGTATTCCTAAAGCAACCTGTGAGAGAAAAAATGAAGAACTGAGCCTTGAGTTAGCTGAGAAATAAATACTCTATTTTAATTTTGTTTGGTTGTATTAATTTCCTTGGGTTAGGGGGGATTTAGTTTATTAGCGGTGGATCTTCACATCATGGAATTACTCCAGATTTATACTGGTTTAGCTGATGAGAGAATTTAATCCTATAAATATGTCTTTGGCATAATTTAGATGTGAGGCTCAAGATTAACATCCCCAGGAAACAGGGAATTTATGTTCATTTCTTTTTTTGCCTGTGAAGTACTATGCAAAGCTACAGAAACATGTCAGCTCTGACAGTCACTCTTGGGCAGCAATCAGGGCTTTCAAAAAGCCATCAGGGTTCACCCACAGCACCAAATTCCCCTGTGTTCTTTTTCCATTTTATATAAATCTGGAGGAAATTGAAAAAGAAGCATCGTTAAAGCCCAGAGGAAGTGAAGGTTTGTTGATCTTCTTCATGTCCCTAGAAACAGCTACAATTGTCATTTTTAATTTTTTTAAGAGTAGCAATCTTGGACTAGGTTAAACATAATAGACTCCTTGAAAAAAAGCAGTTTTAGAAAGAATCACTGACAGGCGTTTAGTGCAAGAACAAATATATCCATGGTCGTATATGTAAGTAAGTCGCTCTGCTGTCAGCAGTGGTTATATTTTATTCTCACCCCAAAAATGAAATATTTGCATGTGTAGCTGGGCTGGCAGCACAGAGCAGAATAGTGTGTAACGATATCCTCTCCTGCTTTACAAGTGAAGGGGCTATCACTCCAACTTGCAATGGGAAACTAGGCACAGGGGGGATGAACCACACATCCAAGGAGACTACTCAAATCACTTGGATGGCCTGAAAAGCCCTTGCTTCTCACACCAGCTGTTTTCTGCCCATTTTCTCAACTTTTCCTAGCGCAGGCCACATGGCTTACCAGTTTACTTGCTCTGAGGCCTTCTTTCATAGAAGAAATCCAGGGTTTTGGCGTTAGAGTGTTTTTAAGGGCTGAGTTTAAGAGAAGTAGATTTTTTGCTTTCATGGAGAGCTGCAATAGCCGAGATTAAGGGAGGCAGCAGGCTGCAGAGCTCTCACAGCTGTGAGCTGTACACAGACACAGCTTCCTTCTTCTCCCTCCTGCCAGCTTTATTTCAAATTACCTGGTGCCTTGGCACCACCAGCTGTTTCCTTTTTTCTGCCCAAAGTGTTTTCCTACTGCTGCTTCATTTAACACAGGCCCTTTCAGCTGCTTCAGTGTTGTGTAGAAACCTGCTGTCCCCTGCACTGCCAAACAGGGGTAGTGGTCTGCGGTGGGGCCCCACAGGGTTAAGCACCAGGTGGGTACAAGGGAGCAACCCACAGAGTGGCTGGGCACCATCTGGGTCTGGGAGGTGCTGAGAGGGCTCAGCAAGAGGTGTAGGTGCAATCAAAACCACCTCCAAAACAAAAATGCTGTTTGGAGTCAGTACTGTTGCTCATTGGGAAGAAGTGAGGATTTTTTATTTCCTTTTTTTTCCTCTGTTTCTATGAAGTGTAAGTGGTTTGTCCATTCATGAGGCTGAACTGTTGTCATCTTTTTGCTTGTGTTGGAAATAAAACTTGGGTAAGAGACTCTCACCAGGAAACTTTTGTCCTAGGCTGGCAGGACTGGTAGCAGACCATGCTGTGTGCCTTTCAGCCTATTGGAATTCAAGATGATTCCCACAGTGCTGCATTTCCTGTTCAATTCTGAAGATTTCTTGCTCACAGAGAAGCTTTCTCATCCCCCACAGGCATTGTATACCCACTAGTATCTTTTTCTGAATTGAGGAAAAAATAGAGATACCAGTCCTTCATCTTTCCTAGGCAACGATAAACTCCTTGCTGAAATTTTTAAATGTTACATAATTTGGATCACTAATGTACATCTAGCCTATCCTATACAGCTGAAATTATCACAGGGCTGAATCTTAATAATAATGGTGCGGGTTATCTCTGTGTTTACCTTTATGTGCTCTGTGTTTACCTAATGCTTTACCTTTATGCAGCAGGAAAAATGCATATCAGGTCTGCACTGATATATTGAGCTGGATAAACAGGATAGTTTGTTCCTACCTGGAAATGCCTTCTTAAAGTCCAGTTCGTGGTGCTTGCAGGTAAAACTGATGATTTACTGTTCATGGATATGGCAATATACCCGGTGTGCCTACAAAGTGAAGTCTTTTTCTCTGTAGGCCTGATGCTGGACTTCATGGGCCTCCTGCTATATTGCCAGCAGTAATATAAATATTGCATCTGGGTGAAAAAGTTCCTCATTTCTGTTTGCTGTTCTCTCTGGCAGTCTGTATCACCTTCATTTGGGCGGTAGTGGTGCTTGCCTTGAGTCACAGTGCTCTGACAGCAGGGCTGCAGGAAGCTTTCCTTGCAACGTTCCTTTTTCTAGAGACCTGTTTCCTGGCTGGGGGTTTATTACCCACTCTGAACTTGAGTTTTCTTTCATAGTAATTTAGCAATGGTTTTGGACTTGATTTTAATGAAATGAGTAATTTGTGCTTAAAGGAGGAAATTATATGATATTCAGGGATTATTTTTTAACTCAAAATAGGGAACAAATTAAAAATTATGAGGAGATAGCTCAAGGCCTTGTCAATCAGAACTGCTGCTTTTAGCACACCACTTCTCCTGAGTTACCTGTCTGCTCCATACTAACACTGTAGTTAGCTAAATTAGCTAGTATCAGCTGGATACTTGAATGTCATTAGAAACTGAAATCTTTGTTAAAGTTGAAAGTGGAAACTTATTATTTGATAGAAAGAAATATAAAAGAATTCTTATAATAATTCCAGAGTCAGTCATTATAAAATGATGAAAGTCTGAATTAAAGTTCCACATCAAAGAAACCTGAAGGGATGAAGTTAATTCATCAGCCAACTCCAAATCAGCCTTATAATGATGCCATGCAGTTAACCTGTGCTTATAATTAAGGCATTTCCTTAGTTAGTAAAACTTGAGTAGATAAAAACAAGTGGTGCTCCGAACCTCTCCAAACCTCTCCGAACTCTCCTCTCCGAACCTCTCCAAACTTCTCCGAACCTCTCCTCTCCGAACCTCTTCTCCCTTTCCTTCTCCCTCTCCTTCTGCCTCTCCTCTTCTTTTCTTATAACTTTTTGTCTTCAGATGATTACTTTGTGGCAGGGATGGGAAGGCAAGCAAGCTAAAAGTTTAGGAAATTGAAAATGTGTGGGAGAAAAGTGCTTAATCCTGAGTTGTGCTCTGAAAATCATCCTCTGGCTTTTCCTTCATCAGTGTGAGATTCTTTGTAGACCAGACTAAGTGTTATAATGGCCTTTCCAGCCCCACTGTCTGCAAATCACTTCATTTTAATACCATCACCCTGCTGTCTCCTTCTCCTCCAAGCTTATAATTTGCTCCTTTGCTGCATCGCTCCATCCTATTCAGGCCACTAAGGTCACCCTCAGCAGCATATGTGCATATTGGTAGCCCTGGGACACTTGAGGGGTCCTCCAGATTGCTTGCTGTCCATACCATGAAACCACAGCTAACTTCCTGTGATCTGTTTGACTTCATTACATTGCTTATTGAATTTTGCTGGCGGTATTGTCTTTTGTACTCTTGGGACCAGCATCAGTTGTCATGGCAATTACTGTCAGATGGTTGCAGCTTGTGTGCTTGGAGGAGTGGAAGAAAGCTGATGGCCAGAAGAAGTAGCAATTCAAAGAAGCATAAAATGTCAGTTACTAATACTGCTTAGGGACCAAAATTTTTGGGGCTGTAGTGGTTGGTAGATGGTTTGACTTCAGTCGATATCTGATCCTCTGTGTCTTCCACATTAGCTTCTAGATGAATGTTATTGGTTTGGTTTTTAAGAACCACAGTGACTTTTTAAATGATTGATGAAAGAAATGGGTCATTCTCTATGAAGTCATTCTTCAAACTGCTGTAGTAGTCATGCATCTGCCCATCTTGCATGCGGTTTGGCCATTTTATACAAGGAAATAATTTACAAAGGAGCCCCAAGAGATGTTTGGAAAAACATGGACTGATTTTAATGTCCCTTAGCCTCTCCACGATGCTTAGCCTCAGCATTCCTGGTGCTCTGGGAAAAAAAGATGGCAGAAATGGAGACTAACCACACATCTCCTGTCATCTGACTGGGTTATGTTGTGGATTATGTCTACAGGCTGGTATTTCCATCTCAGTGCTTTTAAATATTGGGCCTGCCTGTTGACGCTTCTACCATGGATGGGTTGCTTTGTTTGTTTGTTTGGTTTTTTTTATGAAGCAGAGGCAAAACTTACTTTGAATATTTCTTCACATAAGCTTGAAGATCCACATATGATAACAGTATACCATTACTGCTGAGTTATGGATTATCGTTACTAGATGAGAAACACAAAATAGAAAGCTTCATACCCTCAATTATTAAACCTCTTCACCCCCTGGAAATTTTGTCTATATTGACTGAGGAAATTGAAGTCCTTGTAAATAGACATAAATTGACAGAGAAAATGCAAGATAAACAAAATTATGTAAACATACTAGAATGAGTAATCTATCAATGCTCTTTTCTGTAAAACAATGACAGAGAAAATTAGTAGAGTGGGGGCTTGGAGCAGTATTACAATATATACCTATCCAAATATGCTCTTCTGGAATCTTTTCTTAAAATGACATGACCCCTTCCATGAAAAATAAGTCTGGAAAGGAGAAGTGTGTATTGAGTTTTCTCAGTTCATAGCTTCATAAATCAAATTCAGTTCTGACAAAATTTGGAGAAAATGTTTCACAGCCATTCCAAGTCAGATACTCCTAACGGGACAAATTTGTGTCTCTGGGACATCTTGGTATGAATTTATTATTTTGCTGAGCAACTTGACACAAACGGAGATGTTTTGAAATGTCCCAGGCTGCTTGATGGTCAGTTTATATTTAGACAAAGACGAGAAGAAGGATCTTTAGCTAATTGATTGGCAAAAGTCTGGACAATCATCCTCTACTTCTCTAGTGAGAGTCTGGCTTTGATAATGGAGGGAAAAGAGGGTTCTTTGCACACAGGTTGTCACAAACATGTTTCAGTTTTGTGGCCAGGAGGATCTCTCACATGCCTGCTGAAGTCGCACAGCCACTTTTCCAGTCCCTTTCTTAATCACACATTTTGGAAAGCCTCAAAGGTTTTTGCCATATGTTGGGAAGCATTTTAAAACTCTCAGCAGGGGATGTATCAATATTGATCTTGTGCTGGAGACTGCATTTCTTGGTGCTTCTCTCTTTTGTTACAGTCCCCTTTAAAGGAAAAAATGGGCTAATAATATTCATTTCACCAGAGTCTCAGGGGAGTGGAAGCAGGTTTTTTGTCACTCTTGAGCTGACAGTTTTCTGATTGATGACATTTAGGGGAAGTTGAAAGAGGATTAAAGCCTCATGATGCTGGTTTATTTCAAGAACATGACATGTTCAATAGAATAATAAAGTGGGAATTTTTCTTCTGTGGCTTTTATGGGCTTGGGGTTGTTTACAATGAAATTATGGATAAAGCAGTGGATGAAGTCAGCAGTACGTGTTTCTGAGGCGGTCGGGTGCAAGGTGACAGGAGCCATTATAAAACCCTTTAGCAGCTTTTTGGTACAGAGAACCTGACGGCAAAGCTAAAAGGAAACATAATACTGTAATGATTCATTTCACGTGGGAGGCCAAAACTTTTAACAGTGCTGGAAGGCATTTTGCCATAACGTGCTTTAATTTCACAGTTGTGCTGACATTGTATATCGAGGATTATTATCACCAAAAGGTACCAGAGATAGCAGTTTGAGATTACAGGTATTTATAGGGCTGGCAAAGTGAGAGTTAATCTTATATTCGTTTGTGGACATGTAATGAGTGAAAGGAAAGAAATTGCTTCCCAGTATCACAAATTAGCACAGTAAAGAGTGCAGAATCCTTACAGAAAGGAGGGCTGGTCTCTGAACCATTCATCCATAAAACACTTGGATTCTACCTTCAGCTCACTAGTATATGTGTTTTACCCACTAATAATATTGCTAGAGTAATAGTGTTACGAGTCCTCCATACGAAAAGTGGGTTGCTGTAAATAGATTTCTATTGGATTAGGAAGCCTTAAGTGTATTTTTACTGAGGAAACCTTAACTTTTCAGTAGAGTCTTCAGGGTCTCACCACAGTGAAGTTATCATTATTAATACCCCCTGTGGAAGTCTGAAATAACTTCTTATTTACTTAGCTCTTTATGTGCTCACTTATAATAATATTTAAGTAAGCTTGGTTGGCAATAATAAAGTTATGATTCCTTAATATTACATAAGCATTTTTATTTAGAAAGACCACTTACTCTAGGCCACTGAAAGTTAAACTGTTTTCAAAAGCCAGATATGGGCAGCTGTTGCACCACACTAGAGTCTCCAGAGGTTACTTTGCCTTAGGTGCTCCAAATGACCTGTAATATGGTCTTTGGGCAAAGATCCCTCTGCCATTTTGGCTGTCCAGGGAGCTAGGCTTGGGGTTTGCAGCTGGGCAAGCCAGGTTCCCCACACCAGGTTCCCCAGGCAGGCCCACGGAGGGGGAAGCACCAAGGAGCACTGTCCAGAGGACAGAGCAGAGAAGGGGAGGAGCAACGAGCTGAGGGGCCTGGTGTCCTTCACCCACATGTCTCTCATACCATTGGGGAACACCAATGGGGCATGACAAAACCCGTTACTGTTGCGCTGGGGTGCTTGTTTTAGATCCCCAGTCCAAGATCTTCATTTTCTGATAGATGACCCAAGTGACAAAGCTACAGGCAATTTGCTTTATTGCTTTTATATGACCATAAGAATCAAAGGGATCTGCTGGGTCACCGAATCCATTATCCTGCTATGATAGGCAAGCACACCGTATGAGTCCTTTCATAACTTCATCAGGAGCCATCTCAATACCAGTCTGGGGGATTTTTGTTCAGTTGAGCATTTTCATCAGGGATGTCTGTTGTTTTGCTGGTGCTGTTCCTACTGGGAAGCTTTTCCTTCTTCCTATTACTCCCAGGAGCATTTCTTTACAGTCCAGATTTCTTCATAGCCAGTGTGTAACTGTTAGCTTTTGTTAATATTGATGTTTCCCTCTCATTGCTCTTCTCTGTTTCTGCCTTCTCTCACTCTCAGTTCTCCTTTTTCATGCATGTCAGTAAGGCTTTTATTCTCCTGGGATAAGAGCTCTGTTCTCCTGTTCATCCCTGTATCTCTTACCTTCACTGGTTCTGATTTCTTGAGGGTGGGTAAATGCCAGTTGTGTAGAGTGTGTTGGATGAGATCACACATGTACTTTCCAGAATTTTAATCAGAAATACCTTGGTTGATGTACTCTGGCACAGCATTTGTCCATTTTGCAACTTCATTGTGCTAGTGCTTGTTAGTCACAATTTAACCCCAACCTTTGCTGTCCTCATTCATGTCCAAGAGATGAATGCCTAGCTGGTATGGTGAGCTGTTCTTCATAGCTGTGCACTCCAACCCTCAAAATGTGGTAGATATTTTTTGCTTAAACCTTGGCAAAAATATAAATATAGTGGGCATAAATATAGGTGTGGTTTTGCCTTTTTTTTTGGTTTTACTCTAAGACCAAAGAGTACAAAAATCTCCATCATGTACTTAAGTAACAATGTAGTAATACCAGTTTGTTCACATGTGTAGGAAAAGACCTAATGTAAATGTATTATTCCAGTTCAGAAAAAAATTATGTGGTTATTCAGTGGGTTTTTTTGAGAGAGAGCTCAGTTCCATTCACTCTCACACCCACACACCTTCAGCATAAAGGGAATGATAGCACAGAAGAAAATGCCATTGTTGTAAACTAAAGCTTGCATTTCTTCCAAGCAAGTCTTTATTCTTTGCAAACCTGGAGAATAATAAATGCAGATTGCATCAGAGATGTAACTGATAATAATACAATGTTTGGTCTCTGATTATTCATTGTAGTAGGACAATTACAGGAATCTTGAATTTTTCTATGGTGCCACTGAGATTTACTGTACTTCATTGCAAAAAAAATGCCGAACAGCCTTGGTAAAAGTTGAACAAAGTCTATTTTTCTCTTTTTCTTATAGTCAGAGGTAGTATTTTTGATTGCCACCAGGAAACTGGTTTCATGTAAGAGCTGCGAGATGAAAACCAAATTGCCTCAGTGCTCTTCACCCACGTCCTGAAGCTTTTAGCAAAACCAGACATGCTTTTGAGTCTCCAACAAAAGCCAAACTCCAGTGCATTTCCCAGGGATTGAAATTTTATTGCAATCATTTTGCACTAGTACTACTGTTATTTCTGCTTGAGAGATAAATTTATTATGCTTTCTGATGGATTTTTACATCTTAAATAACATATAAAGTATGGTTGTTATTTGACAGGGATAGGCTATTGGAAAGTAATAAATGGAGTCAAACAGGGACCCTTTCTTCCCTAAACATTTTTTTTTTAGATAGACAACTGTATGTTCTCTTTCCAATAATTTGAAGTTTTCAATGCAGGTATATTGCCATATCTGTAGGAGAGATTTGATCTGTGATCATTGAGACATAGTTCACTTTTGGGTAGTATTAGTAAAAATAATTGCAATGTCAGTTCTGTACCTGAATTACTTGTGATAGATATACTTCTGGATTAGGTAGTCTGCACTCTGAAATAATGAGAAATGTCAGGTTTTGGTTAAAAAATGAGAAGTGAAATATCTCTGCAGGTTATTATCAGTTTGAGAAATTGTGGTTCCTCTCCATTATTCCCTCCACTATTGTTGAATTGTCCAATTTAAGTGAATAACAGTGCATTCTTTCTAGAAACTGTTGGTGGGAGCCAAGGAAATAAAATGTATTAGAGGGATCTATTACATAAAGGACACCTGCATATAATAGCCATTGGCAAAGTTGAGAGACAATAGCCAGGAATCAAATTCACCAAATGGAGGAGGTTTTCTCCTTTGTTTTTCAAAAGTCTGTGCTATATATACTGAGCAACACAGTCCTACTAGAAAATTCCTGCTTTTGTACGATCCCTGCCAAAAGCAGGGAGAGAGACCAAAGCAGTCTCACAGGTTAGACACATTTAGCTTTCATTGAAACTCATAAAGCTGCTATTTCAATCTCTTGTAATCATGCATGAGCAACTGTAGAAAGCATTTAACATTGTGCACTGTCACATTTGTAAAAAGGAGAATTGTATTTTAATTTCTCAGAATTTAAATTTTTCCATATGTCCTGCAAAATTAGCTTTAATTTCTATCCCTTTTTTAAAAGAGTGCTTTAAAACATCACCTTCCAGACTGACTGGATAAAAGGCAAGGATAATTCAGAATTTTGCAAGTCTTTTCTCACCTATTCTCATTGGCTGCATCCCTGTGAGATCTCATTGCAGCAACTTTGGGGGGGTTTCGTTTGTGCACTTTGTTACTGAAGCAACTAGGTATTTGCTGAAATTGATACTTGTCCTTGACAACCACTTCTTTAGTGACTATAAATATGCTCAAATCATTTCTAGTCAGCAGTACTCAGGTCATCTCAAAGCAAGAGTTTTTGTATAAGTCAGCCTGCAAATGGGATGTTTGTAGAAAATACTTTATTCCCTGGTTTGCTTATTCTGCTTATTTCTTCAAGATTTTTTGCCTTTTGGCATAGATCTACAACTACCTGAAAGGAGCTTGTAGCCAGGTGGGAGTCGGGCTCTTCTCCCAGGAGGGAGGGCATGGTCCTAAACTGTGCCAGGGAAGGTTTAGGTTGAATATTAGGAAAACATTTTTTACAGAGAGAGTAATCAGACATTGGAACGGACTGCCCAGGGATGTGGTGGATTCACTGTCCCTGGAGGTTTTTAAGATGAGACTGGATGTGGCACTTAGTGCCATGGTCTAGTAACCATGGCAGTGTTGGATCAAGGGTTGGACTTTATGATCTTGGAGGTCTTTTCCAACCCAGACAATTCTATGATTCTATGATTTGTTCCAGCATCCCAAGCATCCTCTCTTTGGGAAGAAAAATTTCAGATCCTGCAAAAAGTCCCTGTTGGGAAAGTAGACTAAACAAGGGTGTACTACCTGGAAGGATCTATGGGGCTCTTCTTCTGTCTCAGCAACATCCCACCCCAGTGCTGCAACGTCTCTTTGGGCTGAATTACTCACATGACCCAGTGGAAATACAAATCTCACAACCTTACAGGCTTCAGCAGCTTTAGGCCAGTTCTGATTACATATTCAGATGAAGTATAATAGGGAGATTTAAGAAAAAAAATGCTGGTTTTTAATGATAGCTATCCTGTATGCTACAGAACTTCTTTAAATACCCTAAGCAATTAATCAGTTGCCAGGTTTCAATGTTTAGGTTCCAGCTGCCCTTGTGGCACAAGAAGGCAGTATATTTCTAAATGAGGAACAATCTCCTTTTCTCTCTTTTATGTCTAAGACAGGCCAAACTGTCATACTTAATTCATCTCTAATGAAAATGTATTTATATGTTCTTATTATGTAAGTGAATTTAGGACTTGGTCTGTACCCAGAGAAGAAAGGAAATCAACAACTCTTTTTTGGGCTAAGATCTTCTTGTGCTGTGTGCCAAGTCTTATTATGAAGCGCTTTTTTTTTTTAATGGGCACATTTCAAAGCCTAGTAGAACAGAGATTATAACAAAAAACATTCCAAGGGTCGACTTTCTTAACAGTGCTGAGCGTCGCTCTTGCACGGAATTTAATTTTCTCTCATCAGCTTGCATATTGCCACAGTATGTTCTGTTTGTCTTTTTTATTTACGTGAACAAATTTCAGAATAGCTGGAGTATGCTGGTATGATGAGATGAACATAAAATGCCATCCACCACCTTACATACTTTGCATTGTCTTTTTGTTGTTATTCCTTAGAGGTAGTGCTGCTGCTCTGTTAAATAGGTTTTTAGTCATTCCTAGTACTTTTTCATTCTACTTTACTTAATGATCCATGTCAGCTAGTAGATCCTTGTTTGGAACAAAATAAAATAAAATTGATTTTCCTGGTTGTATTAAATTTCTTTTACAAAATAAAAGCAACCAATTTGGTCCTTATCTGGAGTGGCAAAGGCTGAGCTGGTGCTTGGGTAGAACCATAGCAGCTGAGACCCTCTGAGATGAGGTGAGGGTGCAGGTTAGCAGATTCACATGCCTTTACCCCTCCAAGAAAGAGGCCAGGAAATTTCCCCTAGTGTGCTTTCTCCCACACTGCCTTGACTGGGGCAGAGGGAGTTCTTCAAACTGAAGAAAATTCTGTCCTTAACATAGGAACAGGAACTGGAGATGGAAAAGGCTTGTTAGATCACTCAGTTTATTTCCCTGACTGACAAAGTAGATCTGTCTCTGTCTTTCCCAGTGCTTCATCTGTCCTCTGCATTTCCCTGTGCTTCTGCTGTCTTGGGGTTTTTTTCAAAGTGGAATGAATCAAGTATTTTATCTAGTCATTAATAAGAAAAATTTCACTCTCCCATGGCACTCCTGTCTTTCTTGCTACAGGAAATATTATATTATTGGTTTACCCAAGTTTCAGTGCATTGTACTCCCTAATGGTAATCTTTTAGGCAACAACTACCTAATTTATGTTAGATGAGCGCTATCCATTTGTACAGTGCCCATCACTGTACTGTCAAGCACCAAAGTGACAGCTTTCTTTTCTCTTTCAGTATGCACAGTGAGTTGGCATGATTTATGACTGTCAACTCTATTCCTAATACATACACTTGTGCATGGGGATATGTTCATTTGAACAAGTTGCAGCATTTTACAGAGCTTGCTGATTTTACTCCATATCAGTGTTTTTTGGGCATGAGATAAGATAGGCTTTTCTGTAATTTCTCAAATTCCCAGCTTTTTTAAAAAAAGGCAAGTGGGGAACAACTAACCACCCCATGCAAATGCGACTGGTCACTGTAGTTACAAAGAAACCCTGGTGTCACCACACAGGAAGGTCTGCCAGCAGATTTGTAGCCTACAACTGCTCCTCGGTCTGGTCTGCATGAGATCCCTGCAAGAACAAAGCCCCTGAGTGAGCTGGAGCATTCCTACCCTGGAGACCCCATAATGTAGGGTTTGTGATAGGCTAATGTCACTTTGCCTCCCTCCCTGCTTGCTTCATCCCAGATCAAGGCTCCTCAGCCAGGGCAGTGCTGATCACTGCTATGCTTATTCCTCTCTGATTTCTGCTAGTGGTTAATTAAAAACACCTCTCATTGCCAATGCTCTGCTTACTGCAGTTTAAATGTGTTGCCTTACTTCAGCTTTAGTATCCTCACTGTTGAAAACCACCCCCAATTAAGGCAGAAGATTATTCCAACATACAGAGTTTTGTTGGCATAATGTTTACTGTCAATATGCAGACTCCTTTGGCTCACAAAATACATCACATGTAAAAATGTCATCTCTGATTCCCTGCAAAATGTCTGTTTTCTGTACAAAGGTAGTTACTAATTTCAAACCAGCTGAAATGAGGCCTAATGATGGCCTTCTCTTAATTTTTGACAAGTGATGGCCTGATTGGAACTAACTTTACATAGCTTCAAATGTGAAATTTAGTTGCAATCCATTTCCATTTCTTCAATTCCTCCAAAGACAGTGACAGAGACCATTTTATTTTCTGGACCTTTAGCAACACAGAAATCACAAGGCCAGAGCAATGCAAAAAGGGGTATCTTGAAAACTCTCAGCACATGATGCTTGAGTCTGCATCTGAAACAGTAGCTAACCCTCACGCCTACTATATAGGTAAAAGCAAGGCAAGACAAATGGGCCTGGCATGTGGCAGGGCTGAAGCAGGCAGCAGGCAGGAGTGACACTGATGGGAAGTAGAGATTGCATATATTAGCTAAGCCAAGCTTTCAGGATGGTTTTTTTTTTTGGTTGTTTTTCCTGTTAAGATGACTGAGCGAGGAAAAAGAGGTCGCTTTCCTTGCCCCTGTGCCTGGATGATAGATGTGTGGACGGCTGCATGAATTTGGAATTGTTTCGCCCCAGTGGGCACACTTAAACCTCCCCATGCTCACCAGGTCAGCTTCTCCTG
Source organism: Manacus candei (assembly GCF_025592945.1). Taxonomy (NCBI): domain Eukaryota; kingdom Metazoa; phylum Chordata; class Aves; order Passeriformes; family Pipridae; genus Manacus; species Manacus candei. The sequence continues at coordinate 36,175,529 of NW_026138076.1, read as the reverse complement.
AGCAGGGATTTATTCTGCCTCATTCAGCACATCCCTGCAGTGCCACAGCCTCCGCTCCCTCTAGCTGCACTTTTTGGGAGCTGTGCTAGTGTGCTGCAGACGCCATCCCTCCCCGAGAGTGGAGGCATGTGAAGCTGAGCCTGCATTCTTCCTCTCCTCCCTGGTTTTGGGCTGATTAGTACTGCAGCCTTGTTCTTGCAGTTGCACCACTGCTCAGTTCTGCGCAGTGAAGCATTTTATGGGTTTGTCCATTTTCAGCAGCAGGAGCTGTTTTCTGTTTTAAAGGGTGATTTCATATGTTTCAGTTATTTTCTGGGCATAGCAGATATTTCTAGCCATTCATCCATGAAGCCATCGGTTAGACTATTATTTCTTTGTCTTGCCTTCAGCCTCATAGTGGAAGGGTTCCATTTTATTTCATCTTAATTTTCTTTATTTTTTTGTTTTGCACATGACCTTAATACTTGATTAAATTAAACATCCTTTGTCCTACCAAAGTCTTTCAATCTCAACAGAATTAGACCTTTAGTGAGTTATTACAGAAGCAAAGCCTTTACCTCAAAGTAAGTGATTTCCTGCCTTTCTATGTTTTCCTGCCAGAAGCAATGAAAAAAACCACAAGAGACAGGAATAATGCAGTCATATTTAGTGAACGTCAAAAGTAGAGCCTGTGTTATTTACACTCTATCTTATTAAACTGAACTGAATGTTTGCTTGACATCTACCTTTGTGTACCAGGCCTCATTCTGATGGTAGAAAGCAAATAAAAAAAAATCTGGAAATTCAGAGAACGGTGATTTACAAATTGGTTGGACCTAGGTGCTAGTGCTTGTCCAGATCCTGCTTTTCTTCACTAAAACTTTGGTGGTGGCTTTGCACTGAGCTCTCCACAACACATATTTTGGTTTGAGTAAGAAAACTTTAATGAGTGCAAACTTCTGCTCTTCCCCATCCCAAAACGTAGTTCCCCTTGGATTCAAAACATACACTCTTTCTCCTTGCCTGATCTCTGTAGCTGAGTTTTGCATCATCTACCCAGTGTTTGCCAGTGGACCACAGAGTAATTTCTTCCTGAAGTTTCCCAGCAGGTTATTCTTCTCTTCTAGCAGGAATGTCCCTGCCTGCACCACTTCACCCAGCAAGATTTCTTACCTACAAAATAAAGGTGATGAAGCACGTCTTGCCAAGCTAAGGGTAATCTTTCCTCCTCTGCTTTACTATCCCAGCCTGCCACCCAGCTGCAGTTCCTCAGACAGATTTCTGATGGCCACCACTGCAGTTGCTCTCCTGGGCTGGAGGAGGAGCAGCCAGAACCCAACTGAACAGGGAAGCAAAGAGCTTTTCACACCTCGTAGCATTATAGGGGGACATTTGAAGTCATTTGAAGTAATTTGAAAAGAAACCAGGGAAGAGGAGCACAAAGATGTCAAAGAAAACTATATCTTTACCCTTCTAGCTCAAACAATAAGGTGAAGTATTTGATCATATTAGGTTGTATTTAAATCTGAATATTATTTTTAAATCTTTTTAGTGACTGATGCCACTAGGGAAGTGTACACTTAGTGTAATGTAGAATTTGGATTCTTAACAGAACTTTACAATTTCACTGATTTTCCTTTTCATTTCAGTCTTGCTGTCTGTCTTTCTGCTGGATGTTTACGTAACACTTGAAATTTTGACAGGTCTTTATGCATTTGATCTATGAAGACATATTCTCCTCCCCAACAACAAACATAGCTGTTGGCTGCAAACTAAGAAAGCTCTGCCATAGATAAATTTGTAGGTTCCCCCTTCATTTTGTCCTAAAGGCCTCCACTGAGAAATGTCACTCACCTCTAGATCAAAATTGACCACTCTCCCTACTGACTGCAGATGGAGACCACTTCAGCTTTGCATCTCCCTTGTTGCCCGTGGAGTGAGAGATTTCCCAACACCTCCCCATGTCCCCGCACACTGATGAGTATGCAGCATCTCCATTGCAGTCCCTTCATTCCCGGGATGCTGCAGATTCCTACAATCCCTGCTGGATGGGTGGCAGTGGGTCACCATCCCACAGGAAGGGAGCAGAAGGTGCACACAGGCTTTTCCACCTGTGAGATAGCCACCAGGAGCTAGCTTTTTGGACCAGACCCTTTCCAGTGACTCTGCTGCACTGGCAAGGTGTTCCCAGATGGTAGCCCACCATGAGTTCCCTCCTGCTCACCTGCTATTTAACTGCTCTTTCCTTCTTCCCTTTTCTGCAGCTGGTAGGTGTGCCAGTTCCCTGTCACCCTCGAGACACTTGTATGATTTTGGAGAGGTGGGACAGGGAGAAGGAAGCAGCAGTCGAACCCCAGACAGATCCTGCATTACTTGGGCTGTTTCTCCTGGCTTCATCAGCCCTGTGGCTGCTCACGTGTCTCTATCCCACTGCCTCCCCACTCACAGCGGTTTGATATTTTCTCCTCTGGCCCAAGGGTTTTTCTCTTTGTAATTCGCTTTTCACTTCAAACCTTGTGAAGGATAGACAGCATGCCTCTGAGCTCGGTCTGAATGGTGCACAAGGCTTTGAATCTCTAACAAGCAGCTGGCTGCAGCTCTGAATATGATCTAATAGGGAGCAACATGCCCAGCAAACTCCTGCCACATTCACTTGAAGCAGAAGAGATTTGTACGTACATGCTTTTGCTGAAAGACGATATTATGCGGAGCATGCAAAGTATCGACTGCTATCCATTTTTAGAGTCATTGTTCAAGAGAAAATTAGCATCACGGAAAAGACAGTGGGAGATTTTTCCTTCTCCCCTCCCCTGCCTCCCCTGGTACAGTGTCTTTATTCTGGCTTCTCTAGTTCTCTTTGTCTTACTGGCATACTGGTCTTCTAACCACCCTTTGTTTCATTTATATTGAAATCAGCTGGCAGAAGACAAAGTTCACAGTGTATATTTAGAGCACATGTTTTTGAGACCGTTAATTATTATTTTCCTCCATCTTTCCTGGGAAGCTGCTAGTGATTTGTTTTCAGGTTCATTTCATGAGTGTTTACTGTCATTTACCCTGAACTCTGGTCTTTTCCTTTCTCTGCCTGTCCCTCAAAATGTTGACCACATGCTGGCTCTGCTTTGCATTTCTGTATCTGAGTTTGTATTTTAATATTCATTAGGTATTTGTACTGACAGCCCATCAATACATTAAATTAGTATATATGCAGCTAACAAGTATGGTACATGCTTAACTGACTTATAACAACATTAAAACAGACAGACACAACAGATTGCCTCAGCAGGGTTTAATAAACTCTACTTATCCACAGTCCCTCTGAAAAACAGACACAGAACTGCAATATACAGTGCTCCCTGGAATAATAAGATAAACACTAAACACGCTAAGCTAAACATGTTTTGTTCTTCTGATGAGAAAATTAAACTTTCTTCCATCACAGAAAGCTACTTCTGTGGCTTCTATTCTTATAAAAAACTAGGCTGTCAGTTATCAAGTACCATGCATTTTAATTCGAGAAAATATTTAATGAACATCAAATAATACTGGAGTTGATAAAAGGCATGCACAGTTATGCATTACTCTACTCATTCTCATGCAATGCTTTGAAGGTACTGAGATTTCTGCAAGCAATTAGTATCATCATTAGAATATCAAATTTTTCTGCTCATTAATGCTAATATGATTAAAATGAGAGCTTTTTTGAATAAGAGGTATTATCTCTTCCCTATGCAAGCAAGAAAGCCTCTCTTCTAAAACAGGCAGACGAAAGCAGGCAGAAAATCATGTCAGGTGACAGGAGAAGAGAGTTTCTCGGTTTGTTCCTTTGCAAATGTAACTATCTCCCATCCAGAAATTTCCAGCAAAAATCTCCTGCCTTGCCTCTTGGAGGGAGAACAGACCCACTATTGCATTACATGCATCAGAGCTGTCTTTTTAATCCTTTTAATATGAAATGTAGTATATGTGTAATATATTTTAATTATATATCCTGTTTCTCTGTACTCAAAAACTGTGTGATTAAAAATGCACAAAAATGCTATAATAGACCATAGCCACTAAAAAAAACATAAGTGGGAAGGGTTATAAAATGCAGTATTTATCTAACATTTTTCAGCTTTGCCCTGAAGCACGTGCTGGTGTGATTAACTTTTCTGATGTGACTCATTCTTTGACACCAGTAGAGTTATTAAAGAAGACTCTTATCCTGCATTAGGGCATTAGAAGTGCTCACACCCCCCTCATCAATTAAACCACAATGATCCCTCTCTGAGCACTTCTTTCTAAGGACTTGGGTGAGAGTATAGTTGCTGCTGTGATGGGATGCACTTGGAAGAGTTTTGCAAAAAGCACAGGGCTTGAGACAATCCCCTAACCAGCACTGCCCTTCACATTGCTTTTGATGACCCAGCAGTCAGCTCCAGCCACCGAGGAGCACAGAGCAAATAAGCAGGACAGCACACTGCCAGAGGGGAAGCCAGGTTAATGTACTTACACAGGCGAGAATAAACACAGAGAGCTTTTAAGTATGGTCCAAGTAGCAACAGTCTCCAAGCAGCAAGGTACTCAGGCACTAGGGATGCTAGCATCCTCCATGAGGACACGGGGATTCTCCCCCAGAATTGGGAGAATCCTTAGCAACACATCTAATCATCCTTTTTAAAATAATTATTTCTTTTAATTTTTTGTTGTTGTTCTTTTCACTTGATCTCTCCGTATCTATTTGCGGTAGAGAGTTGTTGACTTGTTTTCATTGCTTAAAATATTCAAGCTATTTTAACTTTCTCTCTTCATTAATAAACAGTATAAAGCATCTGTGAAACTGGCACTCGATGCAGCAGCAGTACCTTGGCAATGTCAGATGACTCTTTAACATCAGATTTTGCTCATTTTCATAAGGACAGAAAAATCAGCAGCGTTTGAGCTGTTCTTGCATGGGTAATGTCGTTGTGATCCATTTGAGGCGTCTTCTCCAATGGAGAGAGTGAAAAGCTGCCCGTTAGAAATCAGAGGTAACTTCCCGTGGCATGACCAGACTTTATATTCCTCGTATTTACATATATTTACAGTTTTTCAAAAGGAGATGAGAAGAGACCCTTGCTATTAACTTCTCCCCAAATTTGTTTCTTTGTGACCTCCTCCCAACTCTGCACCATCTCTCCTTTCCAGGTCACATCCAACCTTACTGACACCCAAAGCCAGAGCTATGGAGGTGAGACACTGGCAGTGGGATTGGAGGACCCAAGAGAAAATTGCTAGTTTATTAGAAATACCTGTGCATTTTTATTAATAATGTTATCCCCCCCCCAAGACCATAAAGGTATGTTGGGTGGTCTGCAATTACCATTGCTTGTATGAATCTTTAAGATCATCCCAATTTCTTCTCCCTGTGGTTTTTATTTCTTGTGGACAGTCTGCAAATTTATAGGCAGGCAGAACCCAAGAGTCCAAGCTCTGGTCCAGGCAGTAATTTTCTTTCTCATAAACTGTCTCTTACCAACCAACCTTCATAAAAGATGTACAGATCTGGGAGTGCTGGTGCTTTTAATTCATTAGAAGATATGTTTCATTTCTGATGTGGTGTTAGAAATAACCCCAAAAGATAAAAGGGATTAAGAGATAGCTGGGGTTTTTATTATTATTAATTATATTTACAAATACTAGGATGTAAAGCTCAATGTAAAAACTTGGAACTAGGATACGTAAGTGGGGAAACTGCCCCAGAGCTGGAGAAGTATGAGGGCTTAACAAAGCCAAAATATATTGCAAATATCTCTGGTTCAGGCTTTCTTCTCCAGTGTGTACTGAAAGGTAAACAAGGTGATCTCAGACTTTTCTAATGAAGAGGTGGTAGTTCCCAGGAATACTGCTGCATATCACAGAGCTGCTAGAACTTGTCTTATTCCTTCTTATTGAGTACTTTGCCAATAACCACCCAGGTAGTTCGGTAACTGCCCCATCTAAGCTGTCAGACAGCTATCGTGAGAGGAAATTCATAGATAAATGCCTTCAGAACCACCCATTTGTTGCCACATTGCTGGGGACTGACTGAGCCAGCAGGGACACATTGAGACTTATCATGTTTCCCCTTCATTTTCCTCATTTTCCTCTGCAGCAGTTTGGAGGCAGCAAACGAGCTAAACAGTGCTCCCTTGAGCTGTGCCTGGCTCCACTGCAATTTTTTTGTCTAGGAAGGTCTAAAAGCGTCTCTAAATGCCCATTCCTCATTTTCCAAATGGAAGATGATGACAAACAGTGATCAAGTTTGTGTGCTGGAGGAGGCAGTATAGGCAGGTATTTCCCTTCTGGTGGTGTGGAAGCTTTCCCCATCAGTGTTCTGGCAAGGCTGTCACACTGCTACAGAGATGTCATGTTCCAGAAGGGAAGTTTTCACCTGAAGTTTTTTTCGCCAGCCCCTAGAACAGTTGTTTTTTGGTTTTTTTTTTTTTTACTTGTTAAGCCCAAACCTATGTTCTTGCTGTCTTTCAATTTGCAGAATTAGATCTGCTTTTTGCTATTGCATTTAAGCAAAACCTTGCATTGTTTCCAGTATTGGTTTTAAAAACTAATAGTATTAGAAACCTTAGTTTACTATAGTCTACTTTCCTCCCAACAGCTTTGTTGTTGGTCTTTTCTGTCATATGCATACTGTGTATTTCATTCGTGCTATTTTTCTATAAAGCTTTCATATGTGATTTGGGAGGAAGAACCATATCGTGCTGTTTAAGCAAATTGGGCTTTAGGACTGCTATGCATTCCTCTGGTGAGCTATAATCACCCTGACTGTGTCACAGAGCCTTTCTGATTGGGACTGGGGGGCTCAATAATGAATCTTGAATCTTCTTTATCTTTGAATGAGTCCAGATGCTTTGTAAGATACCAGTTCTGTTCTCCCTCCTTTCCCCTTTTTATAATCTCTCTCTTTTTTTTTTTAATGTCAGAATGAATTGATCCCAGGCTGCTCCTCTATACTCTGACACTCCTGAATATGGAAGTGTCACTGTAAAATGAACCGTAGCAAATCCTTAATAAGCTACCTTCAGAGAGAGTTATAGTTTTTGACATTTAGTTATAGATTTATCCCTTGTGCAGGAAGCCTCATTCATTTCATGCATGCTAACCATGGTAGAGAAAAGTCATTATTAAGTATTTTTCATACTTTGGTCTATTGAACAGCCACATCACATGCACTGCTAGGCTCTTGCAGGCAGCAAGAGCAGGGAACACAAGGAAGGACAGAAGAAATGGAGATACTATATGAAACCCATGGGCCAAATTCCTTTTAAAGAATAATAGTTTTAGGGTGCTTTTCCCATCAGACTGGTTTGGCATCAATGCTGCATATTCAGAAAGATGCTACCAGTTACTGGGTCTTACTGATTCAGGTTAGATCATGGCTCTGCATTGACTTCTGTGAACTCAACACTGATAGCAGCTATTTCTGCTGATAGTAAATAATAACTATTATGTATTTTTTAAAAAAATGTTTACATATTATGTATTAATTTATTTCACATAGTACTTGTTATCATTTTAATAATAGTAAAAAAGAGGTAACATAATGATCACTAATAATAATTTTTCTCTTCAATTTGCTGATATTGTGTCATTCATAAACATTCATTTACAATAAATACACTGAATAGATATTGTAAAAAAAACATTAATTCATTGAGCAAATCTCAGTTTTTATATAATGCTGAGATTTGAAAGTTCCACTTATAAAACCCCACAGTATCCTGGTCTCTTAGATAAAAAAATGCCTGTAAGCAATACTGCCATGTTCACCCTTTCTGTTTTTAAAGTGATGCTGGGCACAGCAATTTTAAAGCGATGCTTTGTACCTGACCAAAAAAACCCCAGAACCTACTTATTACTTTGTTCACTTTGGTACACATAACACTAAATATGTCGTTGTAAGTAAAACCCATCTGAAAGGGAAAGAGCTGCTCCTTGTCCGAGGAGCGTGATCAGAAAAACATGACTATTTTCTTCCAGTAAGAAAGAAAACGTTCAGAAGGTGCAATGCCTAGTGTGATGTTAACTGTGCTCACCTTTTGTTCTTAGCAGTCAGCAAATCTCACTTAGAAAATTGCAAAATTTCTGTTCCAACTTAACTAGTATGATTAAAGGAATGGAAGTCACTTCAGATACTAATATTTTTTTCAAGATATTCATTCAGTGGGTTAGTAGTGTTGTTATCAACTGTCTCTCTCTTCTCCAAAGATATTATACTTTATATTTTCAAAATCAGGTATAGCAGGGTATTTGCAGAAGCAGCACCAAGGCTTATACAAAGCAATGCATGCATAAGATAAAATGAAAACGACTGCCAGTGCAGTTCTGGGTCTTCTATGCAGGCATGGTGGACATCATTATGAGACCCAGAGAGACTGATTTTGGTATGTAGTCAGACCATCAGGTGCTCAACCAGTACCTCCTGTGTTTACATGAAGGTGCACAGCCTCTGGTCACAGCAGTTTTCATCTGTGTGCGAACCGGACTGAAAATGCCAAGCCCAAGCCCTGGATGGTGAGATACCAGGGCAAGTTAGTGTGGAGGTACCTGATGCTGTGCTTTATTAGCGGCTGGGGAGGCCAGCTGCAATCCTGCAGGCTGATAAACCCAGGTACCTGCTCTACAGGAGCAAGCCTGATGCCAAACACCTGCCAGGAATAACCTCGACAGCATCAAACTTTGAGAGTTTAACCATAAAAGTTAAGTAGAGGTGTTATTTATCTCCCCAGATAAAGATAACTTGCGAAGTACAAGGCTGAGTTGAATTTTTGAGAAGGAAAAAACCTCCTAATTACATAGTTAGACTTGCAACTGATGAAAGGGCAATGCTGTGCAAAGCATGGCTAAGCAAAAAAAAAAAAAAATAATTGATTAAATGCTTATCTACCTGATAAATAAGACTGAAGGATCAGCGTATTTCAGGGAAATACAAGTTTATTAATACTAAGAAAGACATAAACTTTAATGTCATTGGATTAGCAATAAATATTGTCACCATGAAACTATATTTTTTTAATGCTACTTTCTAGGTTTTTGTTAGTGTCTTGGCATTAATTCCTCATCTGATCCTGTGAATTAATTTTATGCAAATCTTTGTGACAATTTGGAGTAGTTATAGTAATTTCCAAGTAGATACTAATTTTACTGACCTATTGGGTACTTAAATCTGATTTCAACTAAAATCGGTAATTCGGTATTTATCAATTTCAGTCAGAGCAGTTTCTTACCAGATATGATCCTGATCTCTGCTTGTGTGTATTTATTGTACCCTAAGTTAGGCTATTAAATACACAGAGTTGCACTTAAGATAATGGTTGTCCTACATCTCACACAAGTGTAGGTTAGAGCAAAACTTTGATTAGTTAAAGGGAAAGAGTTCTGCCAAGCTGCAGCATATGTCACAGATGGACACTGAAGCTCTCTGGGGCCTGGATACATTGGAAGTCTCAGCAAAGACATTTGGGGCAGGATTCTCTAGAGAGACCAAAAATCCATTAAAAAATCAATTCATGTGTGTCTCTAGATTACAATGCTACAGATGTAGGGTTATAATAGGGTTACACTTCACTTGGAGATGAGGATATATAAGTATGCCTATACATTTTGGCTCAACAAAAATATTTATGTTTTGCACAAAATGGTGTTTTTAATTTAAGAGTTTTAGTTAAGGTTGATTCTTTATGGTAACCAGAATTTTTAACAGTATGTTTGGTCCTGATACATGGATGTATTTGTCAAACACGTCATGCAGATCTATCAACCGTCTTTTACAAGGTCAGCTTTTTTTTCTACCCTACCTTTGTTATACAAGCTACTGGTAACCAAATCATCTGAGTGAGGGCTGGAAGTGGGGCATATGTGGCTGTGTGCTAGGATACCCCTTGCTGTGTATTAGAAAAGTGAGAGCACTCAGCTCCCAGGGCACTCAGAGTACAAAGTGGTGATTTTTGTCCCTAAGGAGGGGGAGGGGGAGGGGAAAGGAGGTTTGGTGCCATGCTTCCTTTTGGGGACCTCCATTCTTGCTGACCTGCTCTTACTCACCATCCTGTTAAAAACATTCAGGTGTTAAAGTGATCTTTTACACGTTCAGGGCCAAAGAGCCCCAGGTTTGGGTACTCCAGTAAGGCGAAGAAAAGCCTAATAAGTGTATTTCAACTGACAGGTAACAGTTGTGTTTTATTTAAAAATTATAAACAAAAAACCTAAATGCTTTGTCAGAGGCATTCATTAAAGTAGCTGTGTGTTTCCAGTTATGGAAATTGGGTGCTCACTGAAGTTGCCTTCCCCACCAGCCTTTGCAGACTGATGTCTTTTTCTCCCTCCTTAAAAGGCCTAATTATGCCGTAGGCAGCTACCTTGTTCTGTTCAGTCTCGTATTCTGCCACATTACCATTAGAAGCAGAAAGAACTAATTAAATAAGTATACTAAATGACTATTTTCTCATTCATTTATTCTCTGTCCAACCTCATCATGTATTCTCTTTTAGTCAGGGGATAGATAGAGGAAGGCAGACCCTGTTTTTTCATCAGTTCTCAGGGGCTTAGGCTGCCGTTAGGACTACTGCAGTTATATATAGGTTATTTTTCAATTCCTTCTATATTCTCAGATTAAAATTCACTCCCTTGGCATATACTGTCTTCTATTTAAAGGCATCAGAGGAAGCCAAAATGTAATCCTGCTTAACTCCCACTTTGTTTCAACACATTAAAATTTCAGGTGTAAAAGAATACTGGGATTCTTTAACAAAGACTTGGAGGCTCAAACCAAACTCAGCAGCCTGTCCCTGATGCTAGTCATGCTTGCAGTTTACCAAGCATATTAAAACCTGGTGGCTGATGCTTTGTGGATTTGTGCTGCTCTTCTGTGGGAAGAAAAGGAGTTGTAGACAACAACAGACATCCCATTTCCCCACCAACTCCTGTTTCTCTCATTAGGCCAAGGAGGGAGAATGAACATCAGTCTGCAAAAGGAAAGACCCTCTGGCAAGGAACAGGCTCCCGTGAGCTCATGGGCATTCCCATTCTGCCTCATGTCTGAGCAAAGGGCAGCTCATATTATTTTAAGCCTCTCTTGGGATGTCAGGAGCAGAAGGTAGATGATACCCATCAAGACATTAGGACACAGGGCTCCACACACTGTGTAAAACACAGTTCTGAAAACTATATAATTTATCAGGCAGATGTAATTCCATCAAGGGGTTCTGGAGATGGTGCAAGCCACATCATCCAATTATAACCTGGAAATTCAGTTACTGTGCCTGCAGGAGCAAATACTGCTCTTATATCCTATAGTGTGATTCTGCAAATCTTGTTTGGATGGAAGTAGTGCTGCCCTCCTCCCCCTCAGTGCAGTTGCAGAAGTATTTTGGGGATGCATTTTGGTGGAACACAGGCTGTATTAAAAATATTACTACCTTATGCGACAGAAGGCTAAGGTGAATGGAGTGCAATTTTCCCCCCATGAGCTCTTTACTTAAATTTCATTGTCACGGGTTTAGTACTCAGTTCAGTGCAATGCAGGCAACACAGCCAGGAAAGCAGAAGGGTTAATTAGATACGATATGCTGGCTTTAGTACAAAATACACAGAGCTTGATTGGCTTAAGCAAACATTTGTGTTTGATTAGAGTCTGGATATCCTAATATAGAGAGACTGTGTTGCAATAGAAAAGATGATACAGATTGAATTCATGTCAATCTGAAAAAATTTTTTTAATAAGAATGAGAAGTGTGGAATTATCCTAAGATTGAACCTCTCTGTGGGTAAGGGTAGAGTTTGTTTTAGATGTGTTTTACAGTGTACTGTGAAGGATTTTGCTGGATTTGCTGTTAATGTGTTATTCCAAAGGAAATATTAATGCTCTTAGGAGCAAGTTTTAAACCTCTAATATGTAAAAACAACTCCCAAAGTACTCATTTGGCATTACACAAGAGTCATACTTAATCTCTAGAGCGTATTGTATTTCTTTATGATTGTATATGTTGACAAATGCTATCTAAAATATTAATTTATTTTGTGAGCAATATGTTTTTATTTCATTTAAATAATCAACATCTGTCTGTCTAGTCTGAGAAAATGCTGTCTCTGACTTTTTAATATTAAAATTCCCTTGCTTCAGCCACAATACTGTCAGTCCTGATACCTGAACTGAAGGCAGTTTAACTGAGTTTTATAATATCTGTGTCTTTATGTGAGCTGTCTCCACTCTGGTCAGGGCATTGGAGGTCCTTTAGTATTTGCCTTAAGATGACCCTAGAGGTCAAGACCAAATTTTTTCCTCACCTTGTAGGATGCACTTCAGAAATCCCCCACCACTCTGATTTTTATGGACACCTCAGAGTGCTTCCAGATGCAGGAAAAGAGCAGTAAAAGCCTGGTTATCAGCTGTGGTACTAAGCCACAGCACAACAGTTGGCCCATCAGGCCCCACGCAACTCTCTTATGCTTCCACTGCCTATAGCTATGTGGGATAAATAAAGTGGATGGGGTTTAGTTCTAGCTGGCTTGTGTGTAGCTTCTTCGATGTCAGACTTTGTGATCCCATACTGAGCTTTTACACTTGTGTGTTGAGCTTTTAGAAGAAGATAATATTTTTTTTCCTAAACTTCTGCATGTTTGAATTAAAAATATTTGAGTGAGGCAATGAAGGTTTGGTCTCAGCTGAGAACGTAGAAAACTACAGGCAGACTTAGCAGTCTGCACTCTCGCTTGAATTCATTGCAAGTGAAAGGCATGCACTGCCTTGCCTTGCTAACTATGGATGGATTGGTACCAGTGAGGGGATGTGTCCCATAGGCCGTCCGCAGACTCTGAGCTGTCAAATGTACCCTGAGGAGCAGCTCAGGAGTAGTTCCTTTGCAAGCAGTGGTGACCCTGCACATGGTGCACTGTGCCACGGGGTCTGCTCCTGCCTCTGTGCCTGCAATGGAGCTTCACGCTGGCTTTGGGCATCAGCTGGGTAGAGAGCAGGTTTGCAAACTGGAGTTCCCATTTGCTGAAAGCAAAACTGGAGCAGAAAAGGCTGCCTTAGAGTCTTTACTGCATGTCTTACATCAAGTGTGATAAAAGCTGTAAAAGACCAGGGAAGAGGGGATGGTGAACTGATCTTTGTGTGAGCACTGAACATCCTGCTTCTTCAGATGGGGATGAGGCCATCTTCAGCCCTCTTGGATGAAGTAATTTTGGGACTACACAGGACTTCAAATCCAATTTAAGGGCAGAGAGATTGCTGCTTTTGGAAAGCTATCCTGTGTGCTAAATGCCCTGTTAAAATACAAAGCTCCTCCCAAACAAAAGATTTCATAAAAGATCATTTTACTTTTACAGCATTTTTTACAACCTCTGCAGTGTATGGTACCCTCAATGGTTTTACATCCCCCTTGTCATTGCCTTGAGTTTATTTGCCATAATAATATTTATGAACAGTGCAGACTTGGTGCTCTGAACACAGAGTCTGCTTGCCATCATCAAGGGTGATTCACAGGATCGATTTTGTAATGTGATAATATTTGATAGTAAAACAGAACTCATATTGTTTATTAGTCACAATTTTTCACACTCTGAACTGTTCTGATCAGCCTTGTTTATTTCACTAAGATTTCGTTCAAAATGATTTTTGCTTGTTGGTGTTTCAGATCTGCTAGTATCTTGAAAAAAGATTTTGGTTCATTTTTGCCTTTTACAAGGGTATATATTCTTGCTGTATCAGATGTAGTTCTCCAATCCCATTCTCCCATGGAAAGGTCTGCTCTGAAGATCTAAGATGAGAATGTGGGGAGAGGGAAGAAAACTCACACATTTTATATGATAAAGCAAATAATTTAATAAACGGCAAAGTGGAGCTTAGCTTCCCCTCCCATGCTATCTCAGATGATCCACCAACTCAACTGTAGTTGGCAGGATGGATGGAAAAAAGCGTGCAGGAAGAGAGGAAGACTGTTATGCAAGGGGCTACATCCCAAAGGTCAAAAAAGAGGCATGGGGAGATAAAAAAAGAGTGGTGTTTTATTGTTTGATGATTTAACCAGGCTCCTCAGCAGTCTGTAAGTGCTGCAGACTCATGCTCAGCAGTTTACTCCTTTAAATTCTGCCCCAATTAGCATAGGCTACCTCCATCTTCCCTGGCTTCTCTCTGCCTTTCCTCTCGTTAGCAGCCTGCATTAATGAGGAGGCACTGTTTCAGGAACAAAAGTGGAAGCAGCTAGGATGAAAAGCCCAAATGCTGTTTTCCTTTAGTGCTTCTCATGCAGGGGCACAAACCCTCACTTAGGCCTTGCCACATCCAGTTATTTGCTCATCTATTAGGTTTATTTTTAATCTCATTGCCCTGTGGAGAGTGTAGTGGCCTCTTGCATGAGATTGCAGGAAAATCCACAGGTCGGGAACTACTCTACTTCTCCTTGTTTTATTTCTGTGTGTAGTTGTTGCTTGAAATCCCCTGTATGTCTGGAACACAGTTTGGGCTTTCTCCAAAAACACTTCAGATGTTGTGTAACTCCACTTTCACATCGATAAAATGGATGAAGCTCTTTTTATCCTTCCTTCGTTCCACATCAAGCATCCCTCTGTCTCTGTCAAAACCTAAGCACAAGTGAAGAAGTCTCCCACAGAGGACCTCTTTATAACCATAGCAACTCCATCAGCAGCTCCTGGTCATATTGCAGAGCTGCTTGTCAGGGAAGACAGGTTTTCTTGCTCAGAGGGGGCACCTGTAATTGTATTTTCCCTCTCTGTAATGAAAGCAGGATAAAAGCACGTTCAAGGCTCATGATTGCTGTTTCTTGGACATGTGATGACTCTTTAAAAAACAGACAGACTGGAATAATGATTGGAATAATATGAATGAGTGGGGAAATGCAATTTCCAAACACAGTGGTTATATTGCAAAAGCAGCTGATGATTCATGAGCATTAGCAAAGTGTTTTGACCATCTTTTCAAATTACATTAATATTGCTATTGCTCTTGCAGTGGCTGAGAACCTTTTATTGCATTCATTACCCTTTTAAAAAGCAATATTAAGACTGTTTTCCAGAATAAGGGTGGAGTGTATCACAGCTGTTGTTCAGGCAATACATAGTTCAGTGAGGTGTGTTGGCTTATTCTGGCATTGACTGCTTTTGTATTAGGTCTCTGAAAATTAGCTATAAAATGACACTTCTGAGTCCCGTGTTTATAAGTTTTAAAATTTTCAAATCAGTGGTATTCATGTTTCAAACAGGTGTATTTCTTTGCTTCCCGAGCCAGCTCAGTGCTAACTTAACATCACAGTTAATAAAGTGTCTCCAAACTGCATCTTGCATCTTCCATACATGCCCCCTTTCTTTTGGCATGCATGGGGGCCCTGCATTCAGGTTGCTACAATGCACCTTCATCTAAATGACTCTGTGTGTGTGTAAAGATTATTTCTCAAAAGTTTTGGTGTTCTTATTTAACTTGATTCACTCTGAAGTGGAATAAAGTGCATAGAAACGAGACAATTTGTAGTCCTTGTGGCTTGGTTTTGCAGTTAGTCTTCATAGAAATTGTGAAATTGTTGAGACGATTTCAAGAGGGAAAAGGAGACAAAAAATACGCTGGGATGGTGACATAAACCTCTTTTTTATTCAGAAATTGGCCCAAAAAGGAATGATAAATATTGACATAAAAATGCGAATAAAAATTTTTCTATTAAAAAATACTTTTAAATCTAGTTGTTCTTTATTTCAACTTAAAAAAATGGAAGTTCTTAGGTGCTTAAGTCTATAACAAAGCATTTTACTCTAGGCCAGATGAAATATTTTTTTAGAAATGAAATTAACTTTTTCTATTACAAGTAATAGAAAAATTAATTACATGGAGAGTCCTGAGGAGAAATAACGGGAATTGAATATGCAAATTTTATGCTATTGAGCAGGGAAAAAGGACTTGTTGTTTCTTTATGCAACACTGGTGGTATTTTTATTGGTCATTAATACTAAGTTCATTTCTGGTACAGATACATCATAAAAATTCAGAACTATATAAGCAGTCTGAAATCTGAGAACCATGATTATCATGAAAGATGTCAGAAGCTCAAGCTATTCAGTTTATCAAAATGAGAGGGAAAAGGTGATCAGTTCTGGTGTGATTATAGTGTGATTACATGGGAAGAAAAAAATTGATAATAGGGTGCTTTAATTTAGAAAAGCATAGCAAAATCTGAAGGTTGGAAATAGAAGCCAGGTGAACTCAGTCATGAGTTAAAGCTTGGGTTTATGTGTTTTTTTTGAACATGAAGCAGATCATCTTGAGTGCCATTACGCAGCATGTGCAGGACAAGCAGTGGATCAGGCCCAGCCAGCCTGAGTTTATGAAAGGCAGGTCCTGCTTGACCAACCTGATCTCCTTCTATGACAGGGTGACCTACTTAATGGATGAGGGAAAGGCTGTGGATGTAGTCTACCTGAACTTTACTGAAGCCTTTGACACTGTCTCTTACAGCGTTTTTTTGTTTTGTTTGTTGGCATGTTTTACTTTTCAAAATAAACATTGTTTATTGCTAAAACTTAAATTTTTGACTGAAGGAAGAATGACCAGACTTGATTCATGATTTAAGAGACTGTCTTCTCAATTTTGGAGATAGGTATTTTAAGTTTTTCTTGAACAGAAAGAAAGAAATTTATGTCAACATTATACTGACCTAATTTTAATTTCCAAGATTTGAATCCAGTTTTCTGGAGTTGAGAATCAGGCTTTACAGTATCTCTAAGACAAAGTTTTTTTGTAGAAACACTTTCCACAATGATATTTATGGATCAAGACAGGAGTGTAGATACAGCCTATTGGTTGTTCATTGTATTTGAATGAGGACATAGAAACTCTGAAGGGAATTAGGTTTTTGTAGTGGAAATATATTTTTCCCTGGCAGCACAGAATAAAAGATCGATTTGTACTTTGCATTGTCTCCTCTTCAACAAGGTTGCAAATCAGGCTCTCCTATATGAGAGCACAGGATGGCTGTTCCCTGGTAAAGAACTGAATCTGTATTTCTTGGTTATTACTTCTGAATCTTTAACAAGGAGCCAGCTCTTCTACAGATGGTAATATTCAAAAATATTACACCTATCCCTAGGAAAAAAATGTTGCAAGAAAACCATGACTGCAAGTGCATGAACAAAAATGGGAATTGCAAGTATGAGCAGCTCTATTTGAACAAAAAGAGGAATTGCGAGTATGAGCATTCTCATTTAACTGATGTTACACAAGCCACCATATGACTAAAATTATCAAAAATTGACCCAAACTCTCTTCTCTGAAATTGACAATTATATATACCAAGCTGGGTGCTGAAAATACAATTTGTAGTCATTATTTTAACATTGCAACACTATATTTTCCAGTATTTTCTGAAAGCTCAGCTTGCATAGCTCAAATTTGGATTCACATTTGAGTGTAATATTTCTACATAAAGTAGATCAGCTTCTGGCAGCACTTGAATTAATGGTGGCTTATGTAATTTTACCAGGAGCAGTAAATCCTGCCTTCATTGTCACAGTTGACACTGTGCATTGTGTAAGATCACAATATTTAGAGTGTGCCTTGACATTTGCATGGAATAGTTAGATTTCCTATTTATGTTGCACCACAGATAGCTTTTATCAAAAAGAATCCTGAACAGATGTTAGGCAGGTGAATTAATACATATTTTTTTACATAGATAAATTAAGAGAATTGCAACTACTTCACCAAGTGGTGCTTAAGTTCAGAAATAAATCTTATTATGCTTTGTCCATATCAATAATGGGTCCGCGGTGGGTGATGCATTCTTGACAGAAAAGGAAATATCTTTGTCATAAGTTGTCTTGTGAACTCGAAGTGGGACACTGAGAGAAAAACCTAATTAATGAAAATTGAGTGGAAAAGCACCTTAGGGCCTAACTTTTCTTGTTAGGTTCAGGAGGTGCACTTTTTCAACACAGTGCTGCACCTGAAATTCTATCTGCCCCTCATGAAGGTGGAAATCCTGTTTCTGTTATCTCTGAGGGTCTGCCAGAGATGAGTGGCTTGAGATTCTGGTGTGGGATCTATGCCCACGACAGTGCCACGGTCATGCCTTTCATGTGTGCCAGCTGGGAAAGGCTTTTCTGAGCAGGGTGACCTGACTTCAGACCTTCCACAAGTCTGAAAGCTGCCAGTATGTTTCCATGAGGCTCACTGTTCTTTGGACAGCCTTTTTGATGATAGCTTTGGCCATCTTTGTGTCCAAATGCAAGGATCCTTTCTTCTCGTGGTGCAACAGGGGATATACTTCAGCCTAGCTCCTTGGATGTAGAAAGTGTGGATCACTAAGCCTGACTATAAGCCTGCTGGGAAATATACTTTAGGCCTCCTTTAGTTGCTTCTGTGGCACTCTATAGGGACACTTTGGAAAGCTTCAAGAGTACTTTTGGCACCAATATTGGGACCATCCATCCAGCATCCTCCCACGGATATACCCCCAGAACATCAGATCTGTGCTTCAGCCCTCTCTTCATTTTGACAGAAAGTCTTTGTGAGCTACTGGGGCAAACAAGAAATACTTTTCAGCTGCAATGAGTAGTGACGTCAGACAATACCTCCAACTTCCTGTTTGGGATATTACAGATAATTCTGGTAAGTTGTGGCTCTGCCCTTCAGCACTGGTGTTCCTTTCTGTCCCATCTACATCCAAGCAAGTGGATGAAGCGTGTTCTCTGCCAGCTAAAGTCTGCTGGAAGTTGGGAACTTTCTGGTAATGTTGATTACTAGACTAAACTGGTGGCAACAAAACGCCTTTTCCAAACTCTGAAGTGCTCTGAATCTTCAAGTAGCTTCCAATTTTTGAGTCACTTCAGTGTTTTTTAGGAATCTTCATAGCTGTCACATCTTCTCATTCTAATCACATACATGACAATGGGTTC
This sequence comes from Manacus candei, assembly GCF_025592945.1. Taxonomy (NCBI): domain Eukaryota; kingdom Metazoa; phylum Chordata; class Aves; order Passeriformes; family Pipridae; genus Manacus; species Manacus candei. The sequence continues at coordinate 36,156,635 of NW_026138076.1, read as the reverse complement.
CTCAAAGCTATTACTGTGCATTTCAATCTTTATAAAAGGATATCTCTTTTATAAACTACCCTTGTACCTTTCAAGAGCAGCTGTCGATCAGAAACACCTCCCATGTAAAGATTTCAGCTTAAGGCTTGCATGAATCTTCCAGCCTGTGTATCCTCTTTAAGTTTTATGAGATGGCCTCAAGTCTCAGAGTTAATCCGATGCTCTCCAAGGCTTGACCCCCACACAGGAGAAGCATAGTTTTATGGAAAATCTGAAAAGGACAGGTTCTTCTTCTTCTAAAACAATAACCCTAATAAAGAATTTGAGTATCTACAATACAGCAGGAAAAAATGTAGCAGATGACTGCTTTTAATGCTGTTTCTCTTAGGCTATGAGCTGTGTAGTATCTTCAGTGCAGTATCTTCAGAATCTGCTACAGGTCTCCTTGGACAGAGCCACTTAGGCATCCAGTATGTTAAGATGCCCTTAATGAATTTCTGAACATGCAAAGCAACAGCTTTGTTCTATGTGACTTCAGCTGATGTGATTTTTTCAGAATTAACATCTTTCTAGGACAAAGCTGCTGTGTAATTAAGACATTTATTTTTTCCATAGTTGCCTTTTATCTTATTTTTCTAGCTAGATTTTTTTTTTTTACTATTAGGTTTTTGAAATAAAACACATTAGAAAATCTTTTGGAAGGTGCTAATAAGGAAAACTGAGCAACTGTTGAGTGCTGAAATGAGTCAGCTGAAGGGTGCTTTTGCTTAACTTATCCCAGTGGAAACAGATGATAGATAATCTAGCGAATAAGAAAGACTCCATGTTTGAAAGGCCATGGTCTCCATTCTTAATGAAGTATCTGTGCTGGGGACCTTTTCTGAACCAGTGTCTTGTCAGATGCAAACCATAAAGGCAACGAGCTAAGCAACATAGCTATGGCTGCACTACTTGTTTTCTCTGCACAGTGGGTACTGTATGTTGGAGGAAAATCTGGTGCTGTCAGTACAGCTCCTTGTGGCTGCTCTTCCCACCTGCCCCTTGTAACCAGGAGGGAGAGCGGCAGTTGCTCTGTGTTTTCTGTCAAGGTCAGTAATTACCTGGAGCTCATGTTGTATGAGCACTAGGAGACAGGGACCTCTCTCTCAGAGCTTCTCAAAAGATTTGTGTGTGTTAAATCGTTCCTATAAACCATGGCAGCCTAATTAAGAGCCTGTTGTACCTTATCATATTTGATGGCTCCTGAGGTGAGGTAAGGGCTTTACACCTCATTTGCTGTTCTTAGCATTTCAGTGGGGTAGGATGGGGAGGGGACTATGCTGTACAGGTTAAGAGGAGCTGTTGTAAGTAATTACAAGGGGAAAAATAGCTTTGCTGCTTGACTGCCACGTGTGGTATTGCATGCTCCATAAAGATGATGGAATTTGCCTGCTACTCTGCTCTAACAGGGCCATGTTCATGTGTCTGGTGGTCTCAGTACTGGGATCTCATATTATACCAAAGCAAAAAACTCTTGCACAAGAGATGTTCATCTCTCTTTAAACAGCATCTGCATATGAGGAAATGTTATAACATTTTCTCCCTGGGATCTAGTTGCACCCCCTTTGAGGTGCTTCTGTTCCCCAAATCTGCTGCCACTCCGCTGGCTGCAATATAGTGACATACAAAATAGTCAGTGATTCAGTGACAGGCAGAGCTTGTTCTAGTGATTAGAGATAGACTGGGTCCTGTTTATGATGTGCCAAGAAAGGTAAAATTGCCCAAACCTATGGTGTATTTTTGCAAAAGCCTGAGATGCTCATCTTATTTAGCTGCTTTGAAAAATACTGCCTGAAATTCTCATCTTGGAAGATAATGTACTGATGTTATGTGCTCTGTGTCAGTATGAAAAGAAATTAAATTCATTACATTTTAAGGCCCAGTGACTAACAAGCTATGTGCCATTTTTACATGTCTCTATGGAGCTCATGAGCACCTGTCTCTCCAGTGCCACTTACCAGGTAACTCTGGTTTTTATCAGACTGCCATAAAAGCCCTCATACATAATTTACTGCGATAGAAGGCAGGGAGACTAAAATTATCCCATTTACCTTCCTTGGCTACTTACCCATGTTGTCACCATTCCCTCTCCAGCTGAATGAGGTCAATCAGCTTGACAACCCCATCCCCTCCACTAAACCTTTAATTGTGGAGAGCAGCTGCAATAAGGCACAGGAGGTCAACATCTCCTTGACAGTGAATTAGACACTGGATGTCCATGGGTCCATGAGCCCTGATTAGGGAAAGATTTGCTGTTGACCCTGCAAGCACCATGCCTCTGTAGTGTGCCCAGCCTCCCAACCTGGTGACATCTCCCTCAGGTAAGGGAGATTTTTCCAGGATTAGTGCCAAAGGTTCCTGTCCTTTACCAGGATTTCCTTCCCCTGTTGTGGGTGGCCTTTATTAAACATCCTGTCTCAGCTCAGCCACTCAATTATCTCTACCAGCCCAATCACCTCCTGATAGCTGCTCTGCTCTCTGCCAGGTATTTGCAGTCTCCACTCATGTCCCATCTTTGCATCTCTTTCCTACATATAGGATTGCTTGTCTTAGCCTCAGCTCATTTGTCTTCTAACCTCTCTTAGCTTTGTGTATGACCTATTTTGCCTCATTTTTAATCTGTGATCTATAAAGCAGAAGGCAATTAATATTATGAGGTAAACAGGGCTGTATTACATCCCCCATATTTGCAAGCTGAAGAGAAATAGTGGTGGTCTAAAACACTGCACACCCCAAAGCTGTGAATCGGAGACCCAAAAACAGATACTGGCTTTTCAAAAGAAATACATTTAAGGAAAAGGAAATTAATTTTTCATTTTCCTCTCTGGTGTTCAAGCATCTTAGGGTGATACTGTGGCTGTTCTACCCCACAGCAAGGCAGACTGCAAGTAGTGAACAGCTAACAAAATGCAAACCTGAAATTTTGTTTGGCCTTTCTCAGCACGTACTTTAGTGAAAAGGCTTTATTAGTAGACTTGAACATGCTGCCAATGCAAAGGATCAGTGTGTCCAAGGAGCCATGGAGATTTCTCCATGTGTTTAGACTTCAAGTAAGCCTGTGATCTTAATCTCTCCCTTGAAAGCAGAGCCCTTCTTCTGACTTAAAAATCTAAGCAGACAAGCAAAGCTCAGGTATTCCAGAACCCACTGTTACTGTGGCCACTTTTCTCTTTCTAGCCCCAGGGCCATGCACAGAACTGGGAAGACAGGTAATAGTCGCAAATGCAAACCAGGTTTGTGTCCTCTGAGCAAAAAATCACAAAAAAAACCTTGCAAACACAGTGTGTCCTAAAAATTATTTTAAAATTAAATGTGAATCTCTATTTCTACTGAACTCCCCTATCAGCTGGTGAGTCTTCACTTGGCATTTGTTCTTTGCTTTGTTTATTTAAGAAAAATAATCAAAGAACAAGCAGTAACACTGAACTTCATTCTGAACTCTAAATTGTTTCACTTAAAAGCTGGTTAAACTCAAAGCTTTCAGTAAAAATAAGTTAAAAAAATCAGGTACACAATGTTAAATATTAATTCAGTTTGCAAATATGTGCACAGTCTTAAGGAGCTTATCCATCAGGAAAAGAAGTAAAACTTCTCTTGTAGATGTGAACAAGAACCAACTGTTTTGTCAGTATTACTGCTCTAAAGCAAAATAGGTGTAAGAAGAAAATTAGCCTGCAAAGACTTTCTGTGCTGGGCTGCGTGGCCTGGCTTTCCTCACTGCCAGCAGTAGCAATAAAACAAAATATGCCTCCTACCCACTGCCTTCTGTTTCCAGCAAGGGGAAAATCTCTGCTGCCCTATTCTGGAGGTAGTTCCATTTTCTTTGATCCCAGTCACCTGTAATTGGAATTACACCATCAGAAGTCACAGGCTGTGATTACAGGCTCCTTGGGTAACAGGTGTTCATTCATTCCCACAGTTCGGGCAGGGCCTTGTGCTCAACACGTTGCTGGTTGGTATCTCTCTGGCTGCAGCACTGTGCTCATCTGAAGGGATGGGAATGGAGAGAAGGTAGGTGTCAGAGGGTTTGCTCTGGCTTCTGAAAAGCAGCAGTGCTGCTGTTGCCCTTGTCTAATCTTTCTAACTGGTACAAAGAGCTTTTCTTAAACAGGCAGCGTGGGTGAGCTTTGACTTTTCACATCCATGTCCTGCATCTGCCAGAGAGGGTGATGAGTGGCTACTGCAGGCTCTGGTCCAACAGCAGTACGGCCGAAGGTGCCCCTTTCCAACAGAGATATGCTGTGCTGGGTATTTAATTCCAGTTTTTGTAAGAGCTGGATGGAAAACAACATTCTGCTTCAAAGGAGAGAAAAAAAAAAGAAAAAACCTAAGCTTCAGTATCTGTTTTCTCCAACCTGCCTGCATTAAGATTTCCTTAATGCAGGCATGTTCCTGTATCTGATTTTCCTGCTCCCTGCAATAGCTTCCTAAGCTAGAGATTTACTTGCAGGGGCAAGAGACTCTTATTGCTGTCTCTGTCATGAATTCTCTACCTTATAATCCCTGTTATAAAGGTGATTTCACTTCCAGTCCCTGCTTTGAATTAGGCAAGCAGGATAGAAGCCCAGTTTGCCTACATCCTGAGTGTGCGTCTTGCTCTCTGAGAAACTGGATCAGAATATCCAGTTTGATCTGAAATGCAAATAAAAAGGGAGGACTGGAAGAAAAAAAACAACACTAGTCTTCTTAGTTTATAATTTTAATCAGTATTAGAAACTAGTCTAAAAAATAAAAATTTTAAAAAAAGCAAAACAAAAAACCCAAACAGCAACATGAAATTGCATTGGAATATGCTCAACTCCAAATATCCACACAACAATTTCCATGTAAAGCTCCCTCTATCATCATAATCTCCACAGTCAATCATAGCCTTATCTTCATATCTGAATGTTCCTAGCATTTTTTTTAACCAATTGTCAGTGTTTGAATATATCTTTATTTATGTATTTATATAATATGTATTTACAGAACTGGAAAAAGCCCCTGCTCCTACTTTTCCCAAACAGGATAGGAATGAATCTGACATTACCTTAGAATTTTAGCTATTTACCCCCATCTGCAGGCAGCGTCCATGGGATGTACTGCAATACATATCCTTGATCTCTCTCTTCAGTGAAGTGCTCCCAGGGAGAGAAGTATCCCCTGGAGCTTGTCTGACCCAAATTAGGTGAAGAAATGATAGTTATGGATAGTGTGTTATCCAAGGTGTGAATGGTGCAGAGCTTTGACGTGCCAAGTGGTGCTGTAAAGGGCAGAGAAATGTTACAGCTTTGCTGGCAATGTAAAGAAGGATCTCATCCCTTCTTCCGTCACCCCCTTATCTCCCTGCCCACTGGTGCTGCTCTAATCCCTCCAGAGCTGGAGAGGGGCTGTGATATTGCCCAGCTACCATGAAGTCCATGTCCCTTCCAGTTCTCTACAGATCAGTGCTTTGGAGTTTCCCTGTGGACCAGTCCTACCCAGAGCTTGGCCCTGCTGGTAACCCTGAGGTTGTTCCCATGTTTGGGAAATGCCTACGAGAGAGAGGCTATGCTGCAGCACAAGCCTTCAAAGCTGTCATTGATGTAGAGACTGAGCAATAGAGTAAGCCAGCTGCTTGCTGGGGAAGTCATGGCTAATGCACTTTCACGTCTTCAGCCTTTTCTACCTGTCAGTGTAGCCTTCCAAACTGCTCTTTTCCTTGCCTTCTCTTTTGCCCTAGACTTCTCTTAGGAAAACAAATAAATATACCAACTGCAAAAAGGAACAGAGAAAGCAGGGACTGGGTTCAGCCACTGCTTTCACCCCACACCTAAGGTTTGATCATGGTCTCTGACTCAGATTCAGCTTTCTTCTCTGTACAGGCAGAGTGGTAAAACTTGTTGTTAATGAAAATCTTTTAAGATTAGGTACGTTTAAAAAACTAACATAGGGCATTCCTGAAATTTGTCTGAAGTTATGACAACTTACATAGAAATTCTGTAGAAAAGACAAATATTTTTAAAGCTTACAAGTTAACATGATGATAAATGCCAGGATCTTATTTTCCAAACTGTTCTGTTTTACCTTCTCTCTGTTCCCTACCTGGGGGCTGCGTTACAGCTTTGTGCCCAGCAGTTGCAGGCAGCTGCTGGTTGCAGGGGGGAAACTCCTGTGGCATTATTTATGGCAGCTCTCAGTGAGAGGACAGTGATTTACTGTGTGTCATCTTCTGCAGCTGTGAATGTGCAGGATGGCGACAGGGCCATTTGGTGGAGTCCTAATTTTCAGTCTGACACAGAGGTAGAGAAAGGTGAACTGGCTGGATAAAAATAAAAACCTGTTAATATCCTCCTTTGCCCTCCCACAAATAAACTTTTACTTTCTGGAATTGGGAAATCAGGGTTGAGAATACCCCGCCATTCATGCTCCCACCTCTTCTGCCAGGCAACTTTTTCAAGAGAAGTTGGCATGGTCTTGATTCTTCCTCTAAACTTGGGTGACTTTTTTTAATATGTCTCCCCTTTTCTTGTCTCTCCTCTAAACTCTACATCTGATTGCACCAACTCTACATCTGACTCTCCTTACTAGGGATGATGGAACATGAATTTCACCAAACTCCCCCCATGCTCTGTGCAACTAGCAGCATAACAGCAACAGGAGCCCTCACCCAGCTCTCGGATCTGCCTCTGCCAGCAGACAGGAGCTCACTTCCCTATTGTATGAAAAAGAGCTGCAGAATTTGCCCTCATGTCCTTGGTCTTGAAAAAGATATGCACAGATCAACTGAGCAGGCTCATGGGCTTATCCAAATTGAATCTCAGTGCCAAGTTGCTTGGTTTTGACCTATGCTATAAAATTGTTAAATTTCCTATAAAGCCATTGGCATTCTGCGGAGGGAAGATGACGGAAAGCACCTGGGAGTTCCTCACATTTTATTTCTGGGGTTATTTCTTTCAACCACAGTTTATCTGGCACAGTGCACAGGAAAACGATGGGATGTGCTTTTTAATGTTACACAGCAAATCCTGGCATTGCCCTCTGTCAGTAGTAGTGAACCATGCCAGTCAGCTGTGGCACAGTGTCATGAGACAATGAGCAAACGCAGCTCAGTGGTCCCTGTGGAAAGTTGCTTCATGAGCTGTGTCTACTGGAGAGGGAGTAAAGGGAGAAGGAGGGAAAGGTTCATTTATTTGCTCCCAAGGTTCCTCCTCTGAGGTTTCCATGGTAGAAACTGCAAAACTGCAAGTAGGATTAATAATTTTATGAAAGAAGTGACAGTAGGTACAATAATAGAGGGCAAATGAGCCCATTATCTGGTCTGGCTGACTATGAAAGATTTTTGCTCCAAGGCATCTGCTGTAATTGAAGATTTGCTTGGTCAAGCTGTAAAACACTTTTAGGATACAAGTGATGTCTGCTGTCATTGCTATGCAAGCTTATGTTTCCTTTCTCCTATTCCCATGAGCTGAATAGAAGATAATGTTCAGGTCAGTTACCAGTTACCAACAGATTGGTGGGGGGGGGAAACCCACACCTCTAAAGACATAGAAACCCCTCAAACACTGAGAAACAATTAGGAGTTCCAAGACTGAAAAACTATATACAGAAATTTTGCTTACTTTTAAGAATAAAATGTAAGAAAATTACTTGATTTAACCATGTGGACTTTGATAATCAAGATATGCACTGAACGAAGACAGGGTTCATAATGAAAATCACTAAGTCTTATTACAATATCAAATGTTTCAAAATCATTCTGAGTTTTAAAAAATATTTAGATTGTATATTACTCTGTCAGGAAGCTGATTTTTTTTTTAATGTTCAACTTAAGAATTAATTTTAAGATTATCCTTTGAAACTTTTCATGGTTACATAATTTCTAACATGCTTCTGTATGTTTACTGTTGAATCTAAAATTTGGATGCTCCAATATGAAATATTAGAAATAAAGGCCATTAGAGGGGTATGTCCTTGCAGGTGGCAAGAATTGAATATTATTCTACTTTATGTAAAAGTCTCAGTTTTGGTCTGGATAGATTGGTTGCAAAGAAAAGCAGTTATTTCCTCCTGCTTCTGTCTGGGCTGAAATTTCTGACAGAAGATTTAGGTATTCTAGTGCCTTTATAGGCTTGCATGTTTTGTCTTACAAACTTGTTTTGCACAGAACAGACATCCCTCAAGCTTGTGTGAATAATATGGGCCTAGATTTGAGGGGAAAAAAGGTATGAGGTGAAATGCAAAACTTCAGATCCTCCCACCGGTTCCTTTCTGCTCTGCTTCCTTCAGCAGCAAAAGTAATGGTAGGTTTGGGTTGTTCTGCCCTGTTCCAAAGCACTAAAATCCTGAAGAAATAAAATCAATTTAAAAATTAACATCACAAACAGGTGAAGACAGCCCTTGCTTATTGCAATGCAGAAGGGACCAGAGGACCTGATTAGGCAAAGTTTGTGAGACAAGAACACAGACTCTTGAAAAACTGCAGCATTACTAGGGGGATGCCTTTATTAACAGAGTAAACACTCAGTCCTCCTGCAGATTGTTATCTGGATTGAATGGCACTTGGTTCTTATCGAGACACTTCTTCATAACATGGAAATCTCAGGTAGTGTGAATCCTTCGAGTAAACACCGTGCTGCTTAAAGCCCTGATTCCTATCATGCAAGGTAGACTGCAACCCCCCAGCACACACACTGCAGTGGAAGGTGGGCAATAAATCATCAATTATTAACTTTTATAACCACCAGTAGCTAGCAGGGTTTCTCTGCCAGGCTTCTTCATCTCTCTGCATTGCTGGTAGCCCTGCAAGAGCACAGAAAGGTGCTTTGATGGACAGTATGTTCTCCCGCTGGCACAAAACCTGCATACACAGAGGTGTCAGCGTGACACGCTGATGCGTTATTGAAAGTGATCCCTAAGTCTGGTGAAGAAGAGAAACTACACCAGTTCCTACCTTATCCCCCCATACATAAGAGCAACATGGTTACAAAAGGGAGCAGCAACACGGCGCATCTACTAGTGCTGTGCACAGATCGACCGTAGCGCAGCAGTCAGGCAGCTTCTTGCTTGCAAAGTTGTACTATCTTGTCTTTCATAATTTTCTTTTTAAGACAGGTTAAAACCCTCCTTGGAGGGATGTTAAAAAATGTGAATGCTCATCAAAGTAGAGAAATTTATGATCTCATGTCTTTGAGGAAGGCTTACCTGATGCATATTAGAAGGGAAAGTAGGCAGAGCGAGCCCCAGACCAGCCGAGGTGCCCTAGGCAATATAATATATCCAGGGCACCCCTCTCAGGCAGATCTGTTTGTAACCTGGGCCAGGCTTGTGTCAGAAGTCTGGTTTGACACAAGTTCAGACTGAAGAGCAGGAGTAGAATTCCTCAAACCTCAAGGTGTGAAATAAGAAATATTATTTTTTTTAAGTGTGGTCAAATCCACTCTTCAGTGCCTCCAGTAAATTTGGCAAGGTCTCATAATTTTCTAAGGCAAAATTGTGGCTATTCCTTAGGCTTCCCCAGATAGCACTATACTGATGTAAATATTTGAAGCGTATTTATATGATCCGAGATAGGCTTTAAAGAAAGAACATATTTTGGAGGTGCCTCTAGAAATGGTTCCTCTATGAAATGGACTTGCTTGAGAGTGCAAATCAAAGTAATTAATTAAATTTTGAAGCAATAATATATTTTAAGGCAATAATATTCAATAATCTTAAACATTTTCGCTTTCATTGTCCAAAGGGTTGTCTGGAGAGGGCTCTCCTCAGTATAATGTTCATCTATAAGGTTGTTTATTACAGTGTTCATGTACAGAAGTACTGGTTTCAAACTTCAATGTGTTTAAAACCCTGGATGGGAATGAATCTGGGAAGATTTCACAGCTGTAACCAAGGACCAAGATAAAAGCATTTGAGATATTTTTAAATGTCAAATTTCAGACACAAAGAGTATTACTGTGATTTGATCTTCAGACTCTGTATTTATCTGTCTAGCTTCTCCTATTCTATCAACAATTCTGTTCACCTTGGAGATAGCTTTAAGCTATTGATTTGAGGTCTTTCTAATCCAAATTATGATATTTAAATCAAGCTATGTAAATCATGCATTTAAACACTATCAAAAAGAAAATTTTGAAGATTTTGGTTTTAGGTTTTTTTGTCTTAAAAGCACTGTACAAACAGTTTAAAACATGAGAGAATCATTGGCTATATATTTTGAGAGAACCATCATAAAATATCTTTTGTCATTTTTGCCTAGGTATATAGCAAATAAATGTCAAATATGCAAGTGCCACCTAGATCTCTTACTTTCATAAAAGAGATATGCTAGACTGTCAGTTAACAGGACTTAGTGTAACTGATGTGTCTTGTGTTTCTCAAAATGTGGATGTAGGTAGTTTGTATAGTGTGAGGCTTTGCACTGCCCAAAGCATGACTCCAAGCTAAGATGATAATTTCCAGGTTCTTACACTAAAATGAAAGATCTTTTCCTGCACCCAATAACCCAAATATCACAGTGTGCTTAAGGATGATGCTGACATTTTCAAAGACCACCCAAGGTGTTGCCTTTCTGACTGCAGATATGCTCTGGGTCTCTGTGGGACTTACTGTCTTTTCCTTTTCAGCTCTCTTGCATCTCTTTGGCTTGCTTTCATTCTGCTTGTTGTCGATTCGCTGGAGTCCAATTTTGATATTAGCAAATACCATATTGTCATAGCTATAATAAGTGCTTGACTTTTAAAGGTGGCATAAACATGTACAACAAAAAAAAATTGAAGTTCACTAGTCACTGCAACTCTTAAGATTAATCATGTTAATAATTTGATTTCTAAGGCAATTCCTTCTCAGCTGAAGACAAGACTTGTGGGTTCGTTCAGTGCTACATTAGGTCAGTGAACTGATTTATTTATCCTTCTGACAGGACATCAGCAGATGATCTAAACAGATTAGTTAAAGTTATTCCCTATGATCTAACTAAATAATAATTCCTTAAAAGACAAATATTTTAGTATTTCATTTTGATGTTTTCTTAATGAAAACTTTCAGTGTTTGATTTATTGCTTTGTGTCCAAAAAAATCTGAGAATGCACTAGATGAAATAGTAATTGAGCCTAATAACTGTCTGTTTGCATCTCACTCATGGAAAAAAACCAATAACAAAGTCAAACTAAAGTGGTTTTTCCAACTGTTTTCTTTCTGCTGCTAAGCAGGAGAATGGTTATTTACATGGCTTGTTAACCACAGGGCTGCTCAGGCTGCTCAGCTGACAAGTGACACTGGAGGAAATGTTCAGTGAGGTGAGATTTTGGGGAGAAGACATCTAAGAAATATATGGTGACTGAAAAGGCACTTTTCAAGCTTTCCATCTTGGGCTAGTCTAGGGATCCTGATTCAGAAAAATGCCATGCCTTTTTCACAGCCTATCCAGAAGGGTTGGGGTTCCCAGGTGTGCTCTATGTTGGGCTCTGCTGTCTGTAAGTTAATGATGAAAATCCTGATGACTTTGGACATTTAGGTTTCTTGGTTTTGTGTGAAATTATCAATTATTACAGTTGTGAAAGTTGCTACTGATTTACTTACACACTTCTTGGGACCTGCAACTCAAGTCCTTAAGTTGTATATGTGTATTCATACAGTCTACTCACACATAGCCACAATATCATTTCTGACTGCCTCTGGTGTTCACAAGAACTACTGTAGGGGATAGTTTGAAGAAAGTGTAATTTTAGGAATGAGCACTGTCTCCATTCTATGGCAGTCACACACATCTCACCTGATCTTTGAATCTTGGAGACAGTGTTGGAAACATGGGCAGTTAGCAAGACGCTTTTCCTGGTGCAGACCAGGGAGAGTGAGTACAGAGCTGTCCTAGTTGAGGGGAGAGCATGAAAGTCTGCTTTGCTCTTCTGCAGACTCCATGAGCTGTCCCTGCACTTGCTTCTGGCTTATGGTAATGAAAGCAAGAGAAAAATTAGGTCCCAACTGTTCATGTGGCCATGAAGTACTGAATTTTTTATAAAGCTTAGTAAGTATCATTTCTCAAGTAATTTTCTAAAAGAGGACTGGAATATGGGTAGTGTACGGGAACCAATGTACCTTGAAAGTACATTTCTTTGTTTTAATAAGGTTGGCGGTGTACCGTGACTCACCATAATGAATTAATTTGGTGTTTACCATAACAGCACTGAGCTTAATGAACTCATGATATTTATGCAGCTGTCTGTAGATGTTCTCTTGTCATTTGGGATTTATAAATAGGTACTAATACTTTTATTGCTGCTTTCTCCTGAGCAGAAAAGTTCTTCACAATGAAAGGCCAGTAAAGCTCACCTCTATTTTTCGATATAAAAAGTAAGCAGAAGATCTTTATTAACTTGATTTTCATCTTTATCTAGGTTTCTGAATTGTTAGTATGTACTCAGCAAAGCTGTGCAGCTTGAAAAAAATTATTGTAGAGCTGTCCTCATAAAATTCCACCAGTCATATAATAGAGTTAATATCTCATTTCTTATTACTGCAGATGCCATTTCTTTTAAGGTTAGCCCTCTGTATTTGAGAGTGTCCATGTAAGTTCAAAAAGATTTAAGTAAGAAGAAGTTCACTAAATTGAACAAAGTGATACTAATTTATGGGATCTGAGTCATGAGTGCTGCATCTTTAGAAGCTAATGGTTTGTTGCTGAGCAAAACAGAAGGTCAACTGCTTTTCTCTTTTAATATTGTTTGATATGCAAATCCTTAATGCTGAACAGCAGCTTCTGGTTTACTGCTGCTTCTTCTATCCCTAGAAGGTGAGATGCTTATCCTTGTTTCTGTGCACTGACTTCCTAGTGACAGCACTGTGATGCTGAGCACTGCTGAAGGGCAGATCAGAAGACGACCACCTGCCTGCCTTCATGGGCCACAAGCTAGTTGGGTTTAAATCTGCTCAGAGTCTCTGCCATAAAACAGACTTTGCAGCTGGACCCAAGGGCACTCTTTTGCTGGGTTAAGTGGTGGGAATGGGTGGAGAGGGAGCACCGTTTCGTCTAATCTGGCAGCATTTGGCTGGCACGAAAAATTTCCTCTCATGGAGCCCGTGATTGGCAGCTCATTAAAAAGCTGGCTTAAAAAAAATCCACACACAGAAAACAGTCTCTTCAAACCCAAAAATTCTCACAGATATCAAGATCTGTAGTTAAAGAAAGGACTGGAATAACAATGATCTCTCTGCCTCTGGGTGTTTGGCTCATCTGGCAAGCTCTCCTAGCATCACCTCAGTCCACCCAGGAGCAGGCACTGGCACTGCTCCCCTCTTTCTTTCACCTGGGAACAATGACTTCTGCCCTACACCTTCCCACACATGCTTTTCCTGCTGAAATATGATGCAAACATGATTTATAGCATAAAAGTCAAGGCTTTGAGCATCAACATGTGTCTCCTTCAAGGCCTCAAGGATAAGGGCAAAATATGAAAACTCATCAGATCTCAGTGAGACGATGAGGTGCCACTGGTGGGGGAGGAGATGGAAAGGACCCCAAGAGTCTACTACTTGCCTGTCTCCATTCTTATTTCCCATTTCCTTCCCCATGTCTGGGACTGCCTCTTTCCCTGTCAGGAGGCAGCAAGCCAGGCTGGGCAGCAGCCATCCCTCTCTGGCACCAAAGCCCTGAGCCAGCCTTCCAGGTGGCACTGGTGAAAGCTGCTTTGCCAAAACCTAAAGCTTGCTCTGGAAGATGCAATGGGAGATGCAATAGGAGTTGGCATCACTCCAGTTAATAAGAAAGATTAGGCAGTTGCTTCACTGAAATAAAAAAAAAAAACAACCAAATTCTCCTTGTGGGTTCCTACCTGTCTGCTTTGATAACTGAAGGATGCTTATAAATAAGCTTAGTTTTATATCTTATTTGAAGAGGAAAACCAAATTCTGCAAAAACTTTATACCAGATTTTTTTAGAAAAACTCCAGTGAAGAGGTTTTGCCCGAGAAATTTGACTCTTGGCTAACAACTGCAGAAGCTACTAGAGGTCTTGTAACCACCTGTCCCCATCTGCAAGTACCAAGTGCTCCCAAATGCAATCCACAGCAGTTTCCCAGGGGCCCCCTGGGAGCAAGCACAAGGCCAGGGACCTTGGCTCAGACCCCCAAGGCACAGCCCACTAAGGTATACCAGTATAGCCACTTCTTTTATTTTTTTTTAATTTACTTTTTCTCCCCCTTTCGACGGTGGGCATTCATCACACAACTCTGCTCATCTGCTCTCTACTGCACCCTGATCTTCTGACTAGGGACAGAATAGCACCTCATCATCTCCTCTTCCCCATCAGTGCCAATGGTGAAGTTATCCCTCTGGATAACATGTTCCTGGTGCAGGAAGCTGATATTCAGTAACCTCTGACATCCCAGAACATGCACTGGCATTTCTGATAGCATTGTAAGTGTCCTGTCGTATCTTTTGCTCACTACTGATAGCTCAGAATAAAATTACATCAAAAAAAGTGTTGTCGCAGAGGTCTCAATTGTGTAGCATTTGTGACACCTTGCACATATTAGGCTGGGGGCTTTTTATCTGTGGGTATTTTGGAGGAGTGATTACATTTCACTGCCAGCAGTGAAGTATGTAGTTAGTGAGTGGAATCCAGCCCTATTCCCATTGATTCAGTAGGATTTGTTCACATCCCTGTTAGATTTAGAAACCACAGGCAGTTTAGTTTTCTATGTTTCTATCCTCTAGACATCACTTGGCACTGTGAATTCAGAGCCAAATCCATTAAACTGCATGCAGATATTTTCTTTTGTGCAGCTCGATAAATTTACGTCATTGCCTTGAAAAATGTTACTCTAACATTAGCCTACTAAAGAAAAATATATTAAGATCTGCACTCTATCCATAAGCAAGTTTTAGAGATCATGGTATTTTTTGGACAAATCAGATTATTTCAATATATAGGCTTCTTTTGTAAGCATTTTGAGACTGTGGTATTTCAAAACAGCAGGAACTCCTGCCCCCTACTTAATACTTTCCACCACTCTTTCTACTGGCTTATGTGTTGCAATACTACTCTGCACCAATACAGCAGGCTCAAAGGAGCCAAGTCTCTCGAGGAAAAAGTTCAGTTTTAAACATCTGGAACTTGGGAAAAGAGGCACTTGCTGGAATTATAGCATTAGAACATCATTATCATTCAGAGCATTTAGTTAATGCGTTATTACTTTAGTCATTTATTAAATTTGAAAATCAAATATCAAACTGATTGTAGTGTCTGCCACCCAACAGGTACATCTGATTAGAATGTATCAGGGCACCCACCAGGAGCTGCAGCAAAACCACATATTTTTATGGAAAGAGTGCCATCGTGTGGGAAGCTCCTGCAGCATGCAGGGATAGCAGTACTCGTGTGCTATCCTCCCATCCTCCTGTGTTTTTCCTGGAATTTTCATTAAAGTACAATTTTTGTTTATGAAAATGAGCTACTAAAATAGGAAGTTTCATAACTAGGAACAGGTCAGAAGTGTTAAATCTTCTAAGTATGTTAACTATTTTAGTTCCACAGACAGGTGAATTCCAGAACAAAGTGTTTGTGAAGTCTAAGAGAAGCATGATCGTCCTTATTCTCTGCATCACATTAATAGAGTTAGATATTCGTGCTCTTATCATTTCTGTTGATATATATTTTATTCCTCAACATCTGTTTTAAGCTGCAGTTTTACAAGGCTTCATTATAAGCTTTTGACTTCTCAAGCTTTTCCGTGTAATGATACCATTACTATCGCTGGTTTCTACTGCTTTTTTTATGTTTTCCTTTAAATAATTGAACTATATGTTACATCCATAAAGAAAATTGCCAATAATTACCAGGAGTACAATTAGGAATAAATCTCTATTAAGGAACAAGCCAAAGCTCAGTGTTTTTATGCAAATGTCTTTTGTTAAAAAGATGTCTTGTGTAATCAAGAATTATACTGACAAGTGAAGAATCATTTAATTAATGAGAATAGAGCAATCATTTGGATGGTTCATTCTATTCCTGACTGAATAAAACAGAGAAAATAGTCCTGCTCAGGGATTACAGCCACTGCTGGAAGAAATAAGCCCCATGGATGTTGTTCTGTTACTGCCTTGTGTAGATAGTACAGTAATTCCTAAATATAAAACCACGTATGTTTGGATTAGGCATTGAAAATTAATCTACTGTTATTCCACAAGAACTTATACAAAAAGGTTCTGTTTGTACTTACTATCTGCTCCCGCTAACTTGTCAGACTGGCATATTTGGGCAAAATGCTCACCTAAATCCTATTACAGGATTCTAGGGCAGCAGGAACCAGGATTATGGTGAGTTCTTTCTGTAAGGATTGTATGCCATGATAGAGGGTAATGTATGGACTGTGTTTGCAGTTGCAGAGCAGTAATCTGATCTCCAGTCCAGCCCTCTGATCAGAGCAGGTCCAGTTAGGTCAGTTTGCTCTGGGTCTTTCCCAGTGGGTCTTTGAATGTTGTCAAGGGTGGTGGTGCCATAAATTCTCTGTTCCAGTGTTTGACCTCTCCCATTCTTCTCTTATCTAGTTGGAATTTCTTATCTTCTGGTTTATCCCAGTTGCATCTCTTCCTGTCAGTGGGTCTAGTTTCAGCTTCCCTACACACTCCCAATAGGCAGCTGTAGGCAGCAATGACAGCACTCCTGTGTATGGTCCACATGCCTCCAAAGCTCCTCCGAACATGGATGTCTCATAACAGCTACTCTGTCTCTTGTAACAGAACGGAGAATTCTCCCACCCTTGACCACCCTGCTGCCTCAGGAAGCTTCAGGATGAGGTTTCCCCAAGTTGACTCTGAGTTTGGAAGAATTCAAAATATAGCCCAGGCAACTGTGATCTTGTTTGCCCCTCTCCAGGGCTGGACCTTCAGCGATGTAGTGTCGGCAGGCACTGCACAGAATTTGTCCCACTTCTTATAAACACAAAGCTATACAAACAAGGTGATTCTGGCATCTCCAAGGACATGTGTATTGCCTGTGATCTGTTCCTTGAGGGCACTGTTCCCTTTGGTACAGCACAGAGGTAAACAAGTGGTTCCCCTCTGAACAGGTGAGGATCTCAGGCGCCAGTTGTACTACTAGGTAGGAAGTGGAAGCTCATTCCAGAGCTGTGCTGAGATTTCAGCCACTGGTGGCTGTGTCAGGTCTCCCATTCCTGGTAGGACCACAGCATAAATATATGGTCATTTGGATGTGCCACAGAAAATTAGGTGACTTCACTGACACGACTGCCTATTCAAGCAGCATGGGAGACTGAGTAAATTCTGTATAGAGCAGTTGCTCTGTGCTTCCAAGGTGCATTCAAACTCCCTTTCAAGGTTGATGATGTTAGACCACTGCATTGAGCTGTTATGGTAGCCCTGAGACAGTAGGACAGCTTTTCTTCCCCCTCTGATGCAGTACAGTCTCTGGTAGCAACATCCCAGACCTCTGCTGGTTTGTGTGCACTTGGATTTCTTTGCATGCTGTGTCAAATGATTGCACAAGTAATTGTTTGTCTTCCAACACTGAAATGAAAAACAAATTTATTATATGAAGGAAAACATTCCCTCTGTTTTATTCTTTTTAGATGTGATCATTGAATTTTTTATTTTGGATAACCAGAGACACCCAGCTGTTACTCTAGTCATTTCTGGATGTTTTTAAAAAAACACTCTCCTCAGGAATAAATGAACTAAATATGAAAATCTTCTTACAAATAAAATTCTCATTTCTCAAACTGCTCATCCCACAGGAAGTCTAGTTAAGTGCATTGTCCTTGCAAGCTACCCAGTAAATCTTCATGGGCTGGATATGTAGGTCCAAGGACAAGTGAATTCCACAGCAAGGAACCCTCCTGTGGAATCACTTATCATCGGGTCACATTCTCACGTTAAGCAAGATTAGTTTAGGTCGCCACTGACTGTAATAAGATGGCTTTGTTCTCTCTCTCTCTCCAAAGCAGCAAGTAGGTAACCTGATAAGGATCAATTTACAATAAAGTGTAACTTGTGGTCCATCTGGACTGTATTTACCTTCTGGTTTGGGGAGTTTTTTTAATTGAAATGTCTCTTCTCCAGTGATTAAAATGCAAAATATTGTCAAATATATAATGCACTACAAAAGTCTACTGACATAGTCTGTAGTGAAAACCAATTAAGAAAATACAGTATATGAAGTAAAGTCTTTTCATTAAGGATGTTAAAAGAAGACAAGAGAGAGTCGTGTGTGCTTTCCTGTATCTAGAGTAGAACATGGATATCTATGTGCTCAGTCTAACAGGCAACCCCATATTCAAGCTTTCTTTTCTGCCTAAATCAGCCTGCCTGGGTTCATCAGCTTCTTGGCTTTCCAGGACATATGGGAAGGTTGCAAGTAGTCAGATTCCATCCTCACACTCCCAGGTGCCGCTGTCCACTGCCCCACTGTAACCACTGACTTCTGTGCTTTCCCCTCCAGGATTTTGGAGCTGCAGCAGAATGGCGACATGGACATACTGAAGCATAAATGGTGGCCGAAGAACGGTCAGTGTGATCTTTACTCATCTGTGGATACCAAACAGAAAGGAGGTGCCCTGGACATAAAAAGTTTTGCAGGTGTTTTCTGCATCCTCGCTGCAGGGATTGTCCTATCCTGTTTCATTGCAATGTTGGAAACGTGGTGGAATAAAAGGAAAGGCTCCCGGGTTCCATCAAAAGAGGTATTAGACCCTCCATTTCTCCTGGGGAATTTTCATGCACCCTAAATATTGCTGCCTTGACTTTATAGCACTAGAGAGGGTGGGTAATCAAATTTAGAGATACTTCATTAGCTTCCTGATTTTTTAAGATAAATTATGTTCCTCAAAACCTTTTAAGCTATTCTTTCTAGAAATAAATTCTTTGAATGGAAATAAATATATGTTGATGATGTATAAATATGCAACTATTCTGAGTAAAACACATCTGTTACTTGTAGAATAGTACATTATTAATACATCAATATTTGGTTCATTATTCCCATTGGTGACAGCTAATTCTCACCAGGTTTCTTGGTTACTTCTTGAAAAATATATCCCCTAAGCTCAATGGCTGAGTCTTGTCCCCATTTTCAGAAATACTGACCTCTTGAGACTTCCATGAACTTCAGTTCTCATTATTGCATCTGAAGTCCAGGGAAGTAAGGCTACATTAGATTTTTCAGGTTCAGGCCAGGCTTATTTCTGAAATCTACTACAGACTTGTTTCAGAAAATCTTGGACGGAGGCCACAGGGAGATATGTTATTTTACATCTGAGATGAGTTTGCTTCTACACCTGCATGTGTAATGCTTTCCTTCCTGTGGTAACCTACCTGTCCCTTTACCAGCCATCTGAGCCTTATGCAACTTTATACCAAATTTCTTACCTTTATCATTAAGTATTTACATTTACAAAATACTAAAAAAAAAATCAGGGACAAAACAATTTATTAAAATAAACCTGGCAGCAACACCCAAAGCTGAACCCAAATATGAGCTTTAATGACACACTGTCAAATATAGCTTTTCTGTCTGTGTAGCTTAGGCACATCTGTGTAGCTTGTGGGGTATTGCTGTTAATTTGTGTGCAGTGGTCTTGCTTTCTCTGCAGTTTCTCCATTGTGTTTATTCCTGCTAATCTAATGCTGTATATTAGGGAAGGATTAATTACCCTACCTAATTAGACAGCATTGGCACTGATGTTAAAATACGTTTAATCTTTTCTTGCCTGTTTTAATTCCCAAGCTTTTTTTTTTTTTTTTTTTGTTCAAGATCTGGACCGGACCATTATTAAAAGGAAAAAAAAAAAGGAATCTCTAGTCTTTAAATTGGGTTTCTCAGGAGTGGAAACCATATAGTTTCAACTGGTAAATTATTTCAAAAACCTAAAATTTACTTGATTGTTGTTCATCCAAACTTTCAGAACTTCATACTTCATATTTATCTGATGCAAAACAGGAAAATCAATAACAAAGGAAAAGAAAAAAAACCACACAGATATTTTGTACAACTAAAAAATTTCTATTTCAATTTTCAAATGCTGAGAAATTCAAGTGTATACTTTCCACAAATGGTATAATTTGGCCTCCTTGATCTTTGCTATATGGTCATTAGTTTAGCATTTAAAATTGCATCTCAACGCTAAATTGAAAAGCTTGGCTCAAAACTGAGTTTAACATGGACGTATGTGCTGAATGTCCCCATTATCCTGGATGTGGGGGTCATTCAGCAAGAAATACATCGTAACTAACTTTCTTAAAATTCATTTTAGCTTCCATGAAATCCATTGGCTCTTCCAGGCCACTAGTCCAGAATCGGGGGTCAGATTGGGCCACTTTGTGGTCAGCAAGCCAACCCTTTTTCCTGGTGGCTGCCATCTTGTGCTCCAGAATGCAAGCATTTATACTGAAAAAAATTGTCTTATGGTTGTGAAGATAACATTTCGGTCGCGTGCCAGAAGTAACCCATTCAATGATGTCTGCCTGAGTCTGCAGACAGCCTTAAACAGTAGCTCTGAGAGAAGTATGAACCGCCCCAGTAATCTCAATGGGATGTTGACTCTGAAGCCTGATGATAATTTAAATGTGAAAACTGCTGAATATTTCACTACTGATCACACAAGAGAGAAGAGGAAAGATCATATTATGGAGATATGCACAATCTTACTGTGAGTGGGTCTCATTTTGGTGTATCAGTTGGGTGGAGATTGGGTTGTGGGCTAAGCATGGGAGAGTATCACCGCTTATATATTTTCACTGGTCTGACCCTAGCCCCAAATGCATCTCTGTAAAAGAAAGAGGACTATTTTGAGTAACTTGTAGAGGCTCAGAAATTATGAAATTCCAATCTTTTCCCAATTGGCATTTTAAATTACAAAGTGTTTGTATGTTTTTTTTTTCAAAATTAAAAACAAACAAACAAAACCCAAGCAAAAGAGAAAAATATTTAGGACTGTCCCTCAGAGACATAGTCATGACTTGCACGTGCTAATGGAGCCTCTGTATATTTCTTTAGCTTTCTGATGTGGCCCCAGTTCTCCTGCATCCATATGCAGCTCCAAATTTTTTAGGAGAGAGCGTTTGGTGAATGCGTTTGGATTTGATGTCACCTGTGTGGTTGTTATGTGCATCCATGTCTATGTCACATGTGAATAAACTATAGACAGAAAGCTAAGTCCAAGAAATGAGCACTGCATTTTTTCCTTCCCGTGATGAGCTCAAACCAAAGCCTCTGTGGTCAGTGATCATCCAGTCCCTGGGAGATCCCTGATGCCCTGTTCCCTGCCCCTTTTCCCCTGGTTTGCCTCCCCGTCCTTGCCTTCGGAGGGTAAAATCCCAGAGAGGAGCTGACCTCTCAGTCTCCTTCCAGTTGGGCTCTGTGTTCGGCGTGGTACCAGTGCAAATGTTCAGTGATCCATTTCGCTAAATAGATGAACACCTGCAGTTTATTCTAGGTGTGGACTTTTTCAGAGTGCTTGACTTCATTCCTAGACAAAGGAGGGATCTCAAGCCCATTCGGTATACTAGTTTTGCCATTGATTCAGAGAGCTCTGGATCAAGCCAGTCATTGAATTTCAGTAATCAAGGCTGGAAGTCATCAGTGCACATCTATCGGCTGCCCAATTATCCTCTGTGAGGTCCTAGAGTGTGAGATATTTCTAGTGGCCTGGAAGAGCCAGTAAATTTCACAGAGATTAAGGTAAATTTTAAGGTTAGTTGAAATTGATTTTTGTTCTGAATGAGCTGTGCAACCTAGACTGAGGGAATACCCCTGTACGTGTATACTTAATGCTGCTTTGAATTAAGCTTTGCAGTTAAGTAGAAATATGTATGTACAATACAGGTGATTTACTGGGTCACCTGGGATTTCCTCCTCTTTTTTAACTTCTGTTCATTTAAATTCTCAATTATAACAAACAAACCTGTTTAATTGAGTTCTCTGGGAGGAGAGATTTAAGAAGGAAAAGGGACAGAGGTAAGAGGAGCGATGATATATTATGATAAATAATCAGGCCGCCTTCTCACCCACAGAAGTATAATTCCATCAGAATAGATGGAACTGCTTCTTTGTAGGTAAGAAGATAATTAATCCCTCTGTTGGCATTGTAATTTAAAATCGGCTGGTGTACTCCTTTCTGTGTGATGTCAATGAGTCACCAGCACTTGGATTTTTCCTCTGTATGTTCAGCTTTTCTATACCGCAATTTACATTATAAAGGCAATAAGGAACCTGAGATGTTTCTAGCCCTTCCTTGAATCCTGAGAGGATGACAAAGATGGCAACCTGATCCCTCAGAGCCTCCCATGTTGACATCCAAATTTAGTTCTCCTTGCGGAGTTGAAGAACTGGTATCATTCCAGGCATTTGAGATTATGCAGTTTACTGTTATTCAGCTGTTGCTAGTCTAACCCACCTAGCTCCGAGCCTGGCTTTTCCTGAAAATCTACCAGTGGTGCTTTGAGGTTTTTTGTTTGGATACAGGATTTGGAGGTAGCTGTGGTGTAAGGGTCTGCCTCGGTTTGGCTTCACCCCCCTGGCTTCAGGCGACGGGGTGTTTGCTGGTGACATTCAGAGACACCGTGAGCCAACAGCCAGCTCTAGTTAATTGTGCATTGTGCTTCCCGAGCCGTTCTGATCACCCTGTGAAACTTCAATCCAGCACAAACGGCGGTGGTGAGTGGTGCCTCTTGTTTTTCTCATTCCCCAGGACGACAAGGAGATCGACCTGGAGCACCTCCACAGGCGTGTGAACAGCCTCTGCACAGATGACGACAGTCCCCATAAACAGTTCTCCACCTCATCGATTGACTTGACCCCGCTGGACATTGACACTTTACCCACACGTCAGGCACTGGAGCAAATCAGTGACTTCAGAAACACTCACATCACCACAACCACCTTCATACCAGAGCAGATCCAGACTCTGAGCCGCACTCTGTCTGCTAAAGCCGCTTCGGGTTTCTCCTTCGGCAGCGTGCCCGAGCACCGAACTGGCCCTTTCAGGCACAGGGCACCTAACGGTGGCTTTTTCAGAAGCCCCATCAAAACAATGTCATCTATCCCTTACCAACCAACTCCTACTCTGGGTCTGAATATTGGTAGTGACCCAGACCGAGGCACCTCCATCTGAGCACCAGAACAAGTTTCTTCACTGTTTCTTATTTAGGACTCCCTTTGCAAGGAGTAGCTGTAATATTGTGGGACTAACATGGATGTAACCTTTCTTCTTTTCCTTATTTTTTGGTTTTGAGGGTTGTGGTTTGGGGTTTTTTTTATTTGTTTGAGGGTTATTTTCTGTTTGGGTTGTTTGGGGTTTTTTTCCTTTATTTTATTTAAGAATCAGAATTATTAGTAGCAACTCTTCCTCCTCCTCTTCTCTGCTTTCTCAGTCTGGTCTCTTCTGTCTCCCCTTATTCTCTTTACTACTTGAATCACTTATTCTTTGGTTTATCACCGCGTTAGGTTTTGGTTACTTCAGGCTTTTCATATACTTTAAATATAGGAAATGTGCAGCGATTCATGCATAGAAAAACCCTGAGGATTACTTTACAGAAGGGCATTTGCTCCTCCTCCCCCACCACCTTTTTTTACTATAATTGCAATAACTTAAGTATTTTTCATGTACTCTGCTGCATCCGGTCAGCGCTCCACTGCTGTGTGTCCTTTTAACTGTGGACCAAAGGCAAACCCTGCAGTTCAAAAAATGGAAAAAAAAATTAAAAAAAAGGCAAAAAGACAAAAGAAGAAAAAAAAAAGAATGGAAAACAAATGAAGTTAAAAGATCATTCAGGCCCCATAATATAAGAATGCAATTTTGTAGGATTACAAAAAGCCATTACTATGCCAGTAAAGACTACAGTTAAATCTACTTTTGCACTGCAACAGTGCATATGACCTTTATGTGATTGTACAGTGTTAAAAGTTTTTCTTATGTACAGTAAACTGTATCATATGGCAGAAGCCTCTGTTGTGTTAAATAAATTAGTATCTCATACATATATATATATACATATATACACAAAGGTATGTGTATATATATATACATGTATATATAGCTATAAAATGGCAGCCGTTGCTATTGCAATTCATTTAATAAAGCTTTAGTAAAAATGTGTTGTATACAGGAGAGATGTACAGTGCAGGGTGTCTTTTCATTTAGAAAAGACGGGTTGCTTTAATGTTATTCTGACTTGCATCGTTTGCCAACAGAGCATATTTTATACTTTTTTATTAGAACATCCGGGGCAATTTAACATTTGTACCTAGATGTAACTCCTTTGGTTAGGTTTTGCATTGGCTATTGAGCATTCTATAAGGCTAATCTTGATAATTTTCCTTTTAATTAATTAGACAAATGGAACTCTCTCTTAGGTATACCATGTTCATGAACAACTAATATAGCTCTAGAGAAGTTAAACATAGATCAAAGGTTAATAAATCCTTTTCCAAGTCAGTACAGTTGATCAATACAATAATGGTGTTAGTAGAGAAAAAAAAATAAGCCCTTGAGATATACAGATGTGGCCTTAATTATAATCATGTATTGTTCTAAGGAAAAAAAAATATGAACAGGCGCTCATTTTAACCCTTTCTATGTTAAGTTAGGTTTAGAGGAGCTGTGTATTTTTTACATTAGTGCCAACTGTATAGAGTAAGAAAAAGAACAGCAGTGAGAGCAAAACCAGTGCCCACTTTGGCACCAGCTTTTTTAAGTAACACTGTTACCTGTTAGAAACGTAGGAAGAGCTTTCAATTTGTAATCCTTAAAACTAAAAATGCGGTTAAGTAGAAAGCAAGCAGTTTATCCTGTGAGTTTTTTGGTTTGGTTTTCTTTTAAATGCAACCATACACATATTTTAATCTAACTCATTCTTTGGCTAGGATTAATAGGAATCAGCCTATGTGATTTGCTTTAGGATAAATTAAAAGGTATATTCTTCAGATCTATTCTATTTTGATGCTAATTCTGTTCTGGGGGAGCATCTTGTACTGTCACTGTTTTTTGTACTAAATCTTCAAATATTGTCTACTGTGTAAGGCAGAACGAATTCTTATCGTGCAAAAGGCCATTTTGTTTCCAGGGTAGCAAGTGTCTAAAAGCATGCACAACTTGCTTCCCCCTTGTAACATTCATGAACTCATCCACACTTCTGAGTAAAAAAAAAAAAAAAAAAAAAAAGAGAAAAAAAGAGAAAATTTCTTTCCAACAAGCTACATAGGGACATACCAGATGTTGCAGTGATTTTAGCTATTAAAAAACCTGTTAACCATGTACGATATTTAAAATAGGCCTATTTTGATGTGTTGCCTATTATACAGATACACAAAACACTTTTTGGAGGCCTCAGTTACAAGTGGCAGAGCTTTCTGTGTATAATTTGTCTAAATAATTTGTCTAATAAAATTGTTTTCTAAACTTGTGTTTCTTCCTGTTTAATTGCTGAGTGCTATAGAGTTTTTCAGCCTAGGTCAAAGTGTCCACTTATAAATGTTTTTGCTGCACTGTTACTGAAGGGGATTTAGCCCATGGAGATGGGATGAGCTTGCCAGGTTGCTGTGAGTCAGCTCATTGAAGAGCATCCAAGGTTTACCACGTTTATCAATGTCAGACTTAGGTTTCAGAAAACATTTACAAACAGCATTTTGGAGAATGATTTTGGAGTTCATCAGCAATAACATGTATGGGACATGATTTGCAGAAATACTTCATCCCACCTTCATCTGTTTTAGTGTAATGTAGGCATTTTCTTGGAACACAGCCTTTATTTTTATAGAGTCACATTCTGCCATCTTTATTTGTATAGAGGTTAGTTTGCTCTGGAGCTGGACATACACTACCTAAAACAAAAGTTTTTGCATGAGAGAAGGGAGCCCATATTTCATTCATGATGGCTTTCTCAATTTTTAAGTTTCATTAACACGTTAACCTTAATGACCTAGTCATTAGCAAGCTGTGCAGAATCACTTCAATAACATCAGCCATGACAATTTAACTTTCAGCATCCAAAATTTGTCTGCTGGCTTTTTACATTCAGTGTATTTTATTTACTTAAATAATATTTTTGACCTCTTACAGTTTTCTATTAAGCTTAGCAGGCTTTCAGGGGATTTCATTTTATAGTTTCAAAAGTACATTGGAAGGAGTCCTCAATTCATTGCTACATGAGAAAAATCTGAATACAGATAACTTAAAACTCTAAAGGAAGTTAGATTATTGAAAGTGACTTGAGGTTACAATTTAAAGGTGCCTGTGTAATAATGCCAATAGGCTCGTAAGTATGTGGGCACTAAAAACCTAGCCACAGGATGCTAGAAGCTTTTATAATCAGGCTACTTTTGTTATTTCATAAAAAATCAACCAAGAGACAAGCTCTAATTACTTTATATGAGGCAGAGCTATGGCAAACTGAGGCACTGACCCTACAAGCCCTCATGCACCTTACAGTGCATCTAGTAGGGATTCCCTTAACCACAAGGACGCTTGCATGATCAGGGCCCTAGTTTTAGACTACTGCTGATCTGTAAAGTAATCATAACCCCTTGGAAAGTGTTGTCTTGCCTGTATCATAAGTCATTCACTTAAACAGAGGCATTGCCCATGTCATTTACACTCACAGACACACCTCTCTAGAGCTAGGTGGTTTTACAGACACGACAGACTCTCTGTAATAGGCTACATCAAGGCAAACCCTATGTGACACTTGCTTTTCTTTAAATAAAAATCCAGTGAAGTAATAGTGTTAAAGACTGTCATGTGTGTGCTGCAGTATCTCCAGTGGAGATACAAGCCAGCTGTATAAAGATGAGTTGTTTACATGGTGATTGCAGTCATATGACCATTCTGAGATACCAGCTGCAAACAAAAAGTGAGCAGTGGAAGAAAACATTTTTATCTGATTTCAAAAAATCACTTATTAAGATGCTTCTATTGACCAATGGTGAAATACCTGGAGATAAATAGTCCTGCTGAGCCAATCAAGTGAATGATTATAGCTGTCACTGACACAGCACAGCACGACCAGGACAAAGTCTCCTGTGTTTCTGTCTTGTCTTCACAAAACAAAGTGCTCATATTGTGTCCCTAACTAAATCAGATTTTTTAGAAGCACCTTTTTATTTCTGACTTCCATAGGATGTTATGAAATGAGAGCATAAAGCTGCCTTTCTTCAAACACTCACAGTAGCTGGGTCAATACAGTTTACTGGAGGTTTATGCCCCTGATAAGTTTAATTTCTCAACTCTGCATGAAGGTAATGACACAAAAAGGAAACCAGCTTCCCATGTGCAGGCTTATGCAAGAGTTAATGAAAAAATAGTCTTCAAAACAACAAAGGCATCATACCAACACAGCCCTGCTTTCTCTCAGTCCCAATATCCATGTTTCATCTTCACTCTGCAGAGCTATTTTGAAATAAAAGTCAAAACCAAGTATCTATCCCTTAATTTGAATCATAGACAAAGGTTTTGATAAACACTGTGACATGAACACACACATCTACATGTCATATCAGGAGCAGTGGGCAACTGTGAAGACATCATCACGATCTATCAGGTTCTCGTGTCTCACCCAAGGCATTGTTCATGAGGTCAGAAATAGATGCCTCCAAAGGAAGGTCAGAACAGGCAAAATGATTCACAGCTGAACAAATTGCTAACCCAAAAAAATTGCACCAATAACCAAAAATTACAAGACTCAAGAAATTAATTAACGAAAAAAATACTTTTCAAGAGGTATTGTTATAAAAATAAATTTACTATCTCTCAGAACTTACAAAATCTGCCCCCCTCACTCCCATTCATTGCACTGGTGTGATGCTTTGTGTGTATTACAGAATCCATTTCTGTAACATTTGTCAGAAGAAAGGAAAACATTACAGCTGGAAAACGGAACTCTCAAGTCATTAACTACTGTACTCCATGTCACACAGGAAATTTGAGGCAGGAGGAAGAATTCAGCATCTCAGAGCCAGTACACTCATGTAAGGGAAAAAATAAATCTTTCCTCCTCCACATGCTGAGATGGGGTTTTAGCTGAGATGCAAGCAGGGAGCCAAGGAGAGGGTTACACCACCCAGCTGGGCTGGCGGCAGGAAGGGGCAATGGTTGTCCTGTTCACAGACCAGAGATACACTTTCACCACTGTTCCTTCTGCCCCAGCAGTCATTTCAGACCAGTTTTGGCCCCTTAAGAAGAGCAGGGGCTGTTATGTACACACCTGAGGCTCATAAGCAGGTCTATAGAGGCAGAGATGTAGGTTGTGCATTTTTCCCTAGCTCCTATCAGACAAGTTTGTGATCCCACCAGCAGCTGGAGGACACCACATGTCAGGGCAGGAGGTCTTTGTACTCCAGGTTATTCTCCCACAGCGAGGTTTCCCTGGGTGTGCTGGTCATGCTGCCGAAGTAGGGCATATATGAACAAGTACAGTGACCATATGAGCCCTTCTACAAATAGCTGGGATCAGTAACTGCCATATCAGTGGAAAAAGAAAGCTACCTGCAGGCCAGCACACTCAGGACACCCATTCACCACGACATGACAGCTCAGTGCTTCTGTAGCTAATTATTCCTATCAGCACTAGGAAGGCCAACATTTCTTTCAATGCAAGATAATTTTTTGTTCACTTGCAAATCTAGCTATAATCCATTAAAAGACTGACCCACCAAATCAAAATGAAGAGTTTAAAGTCAAAGCCATTAATAAAAGGCCTGGGCGATGCACATTTATGTCTGCATGAGACAGTCATCAAGCTCCTGAAGCAGCCACCTAGCTGCAGATGCTCCCCTAGGTTGCTCTCCTGGCCCCTGCAGCAGATGATGTGGCATCATAGTAAACTTGGTCTCACAGGGCATGAAAACTGGCAGCTGTATTGAGTTTGTTGGCAAAGATGCTCACAGACACACCCATCCACTTAATTTGAGGGTTCATACCTGGTTACCCAACAGGACAGCCAAGCTTTGCCTGCCTTTCCCCTTCTTGCAGGGCTGCAGCAGCAGCATTGCTGCACAGGGTGCAGTGTCCCCAGTACCCTACACTGGTACACAGCTATAGATGGGACATCACCAGAAAAGTGTAGCAAGGAGGTGAAAAGTAGCCCCTTCCTTCTCAGCTGCCTCTTCTAATTCCACAACTTTCCTGTTAGCTCTCTCACTCATTATGCGTGGGATGCATCATCAACTGGATCAAAGCCCCACCTGCAAATATCCAGGAGAATCAGCCTCGTGATGGAAATATCATACTCTCCTTCTACATATAGGAAAATGCCCCACCTGAATCTAACTTTGTTGCCACTCAAAGAAAGACTCAGAGATGTCACTTACTCCCCTTACTTGATTGCAGAGAGACCCTCGTTTCCTACTCAGCACAATCAGAAGCAGACAGGAGATTCTGATGTAAGCATTTTTCCTGGGAGTCTGGTGTGAAGGTGCTTAATATTATACAACTGCTAGAAATTAAAAAGCACAGTTGGAAAAAAAAACCACCTTCTTGTGGGTCATTTGTGTTGTATTTGCTTCACTCTTAAGTTTAGCTCATGTCCCTGTCAAATGCCAGGGAAAAAAAATAGGAGGAGCAGGCAGCTCTGTGAGTGCATTGTAGCCCTGCCACCGCTGGTAAGCTTGCCTTTCTCCCCCACTGGTCAGGGACATGCTTCTTCACACACACAGTGGGGAGGTCTTGTTTGGTTTTGAATATTCCCTGTATATGAATATTCACTGTGGACCACAGTAAGAGTAATCACAGCTGACCCATGTTGTTACTAATTAATTCTTTTCCTTACACGGGGGGGAACAGGAGAAAGAAAGCAAATACTGTGAACAATGCAAATAATGTGGTTACTTGCTACTCATGCTATCTGACGCATTTTTAAGGAGTAGTCTCTGTGGCATGACAGCTAACACAGCAAGAAATTGATGCAGTGTAACAAAAAAGCAGGTTACTTTATGAAATAGTGCTCAGGCAACACTGGACTGGTTTGTCTTGCTCTAACTTTTATAGACCTTTCTGAATAATATCTGCTGTTGCTTGGATTGGTTTTATATTTCCCCAGGTTTCGGAGACTGCAGATGAAGTTTTCTTACTTCCCCCCCTCTAGCAAAACAGAATTCCCTAAACCCCTTTATGTGACTAAAAATTATCACGTCAGTCTATCTATACAAAACAGAAGGTGTAGCTGATTTGGGACACAGGGATCTTTGTTTTTCCTACATCAAGATAAAAGATAGGTAGAACTAGAGGGGATACACCTGGAAATCTGACTTTTCACAAACACATTTATTGTTTTCAATAAATATCACTGTCATCTTCACTTTTAAAGATGTGCTACATCATCTGACAAATGTAGGCCTATTCATATGTATATTAAGTCTGTTGTGTCTTGTATGAGTTGTTTGAAAAGGGAAAACATATCCATAAATATTCTTAAACATTTATTCCATAAGTATTGACACATACAAGCAGCTTTCCTTCCAAAACTTACAGCCAGTGGATTATTATCCATGGCATTACAGCCAGACAGTTATTATCCATGGCATATAATAATTTGCTGGAGTACAAATAGAAGTCAACCTGAAGTACAGACAGGAATGTCTATTTCATGGGTTGAAGCCATGTAAGGAACTATCAGGCATGGTGCATTTGCATGCACATCTCCATCCTTTGCCCCATGCTTCGTATTCCTGAGTAAATGGTGGTCACTTGCTAAAGCATGGACAAAAATAAAAATAAAATTAAATTTAAAAACAAACGAACAAAAAAAACAAACAAACCCCCCACCAAACAAGTGGAAGAGATAAGGAAAAAACCCACTGTTAGCACTGATTACTCTGCTGCTGGAGTTGGAAGCCCCCGAACACAGCATACTATTTTTAGTACAGTTGTGTAACACCTAGCTGGGTTTTTCCTTTATGGCGAGTTTTGGCTTTAATCTGGTCAATTTTCAAACATTGCTTGGTTGAGGCAATGACAGACCGAAGGGGCTAAATTTGTCCTTGTATCTTAGCCCGGCTTGAATTTACAGCTATCCATCATCTCGCGCACACCTTCTGCTTCAGATACCCACGGCGTTTGCTCGTCGAGGGCGCTATCCGGCTCCTCACCGCTGCCGCCGGCCTCGCACGGGGGATCTGTGCGGAGGGAGCCGGGGTGCAGGGGCGGGGAAAGGCGGGAAGCCGGCGGGAAGAGCCGCGGTGAAGGAGCGGCGACGCGGGACGGCTTTGGCGGCGGGACCGGCGGCCCTGCCCTGCCCTGCCCGGCCCGGCCCGGCCCTGCCCTGCCCTGCCCTGCCGGCGCTGCCGTTCCGGGCGCTGCCCGGGCGGTGGCGCTGCGGCACCGCCTCCGCTCCGGCACAGTCCCGGCGCCCGCGGCCCGCTCGGTGCCGCCGGTGCCTCGACGCGGGGGGGAAGGGGGGGGATCTGCCTGGGAGCAGCCCGGGGCCGGGGCCGGGGCCGGGGGGCTCTTGTCCCCGACAAGTGCCTCGGGGGCGCCGGCGGCGGCTTTTCGTCCCCCGTCGCCGTGCCCCTCTCCCCCGGTGCGGGGGTGGGAGTGTCGCGGAGTCGTGCGCGGCCGCGGTGGTCCCGCGGCGGCCGGAGGAGCCCCATTTCCCGGGAAACGGGGCGGGCCGCGCCGCTATGCCGCCGGGATAATGGCGAGGGCCAGCGCCGTGTCACCTCTTGTGTGCGCTTTCCAAAGAGGAGCCCGGGCGTGGAGAATGGGACACAGACCGCCATTGTGCCGGCGACACTTTAATCGCCCACACCTACAATATTCAACCTGCTGCCGGCAGCGGGGCGGCCCCGGGGCGCACACCCCACCCGGGGGGACGGGGCGGTGGCCTCACCGCCGTCTCGCCGGGGAGAAGCTTTTCGGGGCACCTTCAGCCGCGTGGCGTGGGCTGTGTGAGCCCGACTGGCGAGCGGTGCCCACCGAGCACTGCCCACTGCCAGGGCAGGTGCCCCGAGCTGGGAGAGGTAGGAGAGAAATGCCCTCGTGTCCATCCCAGACGGCGGTGGCAGGGCACTCAAGGACCTGGTGGAGACACCAGGCTTTTATTAAGCACAGCAGCTTTTGCTGGACGTTGCTTATGTGCTGCCTTTCCATGGATGTCACCTCCCCTTGCTCTCACCAGGATGCAAAGGCACACAGGCCTACAGCAGAGATAATTTCTTATAGTGTGGATGAAACAACTGTGCTGAAGCAAGTTGTGGGGTTTTCTGCTTCATGAACCAGGCAGGGTGGGATGCTTGTTACTTCTGTTACTCCTACCATCCCTCCTTCCAAAGCTGAACAACTCTGGTTCTTACAATGAACTCGTGTGACCCCTGTAGCGGTTATCACACAGACTGTGAGAGCCATACACCTGGGCTACTGAAAACTGCGGGTTAATGATGGAAGGTCCCAAGCCTCAGCAGACCACCAGCTGTGTCTAGCCTCACCTTCTGCTTCAACGGAGCTTTTACACACTGCAGATGAACACTAGGCTTCACCCTTTGGGAGTTTCTAAAACTTTTATGGAGTTCAAAGCATCCTGCGTGCCTGGAAAATAAAAATGCTTAACAAGTCTCCCTCCAGCTCCAGACCAAGCAGGTCTGCAGATCATGGGTATGCCAGATGCCAGAAGTATGGATCTTGCTGCAGTCAGGAAGCCTACTGTCACAGGAGAACTGCTTCCCAAGAGCTACAGGACTGCAACTGAGCATTGGTGTTTGAACAAACCTGATGAGAACACTGTCACTGACGAGAACACTGCAAGCAATGCTGTGCTGAAGCTGTCTGTTGGCTAATAGACTGAAGAGAGTCTTCTGCATAGCTTGGAATTTTGAGATGCCCCTAAAGCTTAATTCCCTTAAATGCTTAATTTTTGTGTATGTCTTTCTGTCTTAACCCCATGAAAAAAAAAAATGGTTCTAGTTTTTAGCAAGTAAAAATTCTTAAGACATCTTAATCTACAAGGTAGAGGACCAGATGAAGGTATCTTCAGAAGGGTTTGTTTTCACAGCCGTTCACAAGGGTAGTTCCTGAAAGTTCTGTTGTTGCTGTGTTGGAAATGGACAGTTCCTAGAAGCCACTTTGCTCTTTGCTGTCAGGGATTAAATGGAAGAATTTCCCATGGATGGCAAGGTAGTATTTTTTCTTGGCTGACAAGTGTTTCTTTCGTGGATAAATACCTCTGAGTTGCTGAGCAGCACCAGCTTGGGTCTATTCACTTGCTTTTCTCCCCTTATGAGGGACCACTGTTCTCCACATTATTTTGGCTTGTGTAACTGTAAATATTTACTATTTACATTTTAGAGACCTTCTCTCCTCTGGAGTCCCGGAAAGGTTCAAATTCTGAGCTGGCTTTTCCACAACTAAGAAACCTCCTTCAGGCACAGGGCTGCCTAATTGTCAAGAGCTTTGTGGGTGATGGATGTGAGAACATGATCAAGGCCCAGTACAATTGAAGCAGCTCCCCTAAGCTCCCAGGTTACTGCTGAAGTAATGCTGCTGTTGCAAGGCAGACTGTTTCAGATGTTGATTTTTTTTCATTTTTTTCCTCTTGCTTACGTCAGCTGTTAATTTTTCCTGACCTGCCCATCGATATGTTATTACTGTGCCACAGAGAGACTTCAAGCTAACTTTTTAGTTTATACCTCAAGCCTATGATTAGAATGTTTTTCCAGAGCAAACCTTTATAACTGTACTTTGTGTGATGGCTAAAGTGAGAGTGAAGGAGGGAATGCTGTAGCAATCAGTTAAAAACCCCAAATCTAGTACCAGCAAATCTGGAGTACTTACACTCCCTGGGCTCTTGTGCAAGAGACGGTGAGAGCAAGTGGAAGTGACCAGATGTGATTTGAAGGGAATATGTTGCCTTATCTCTGTGGATGGATTGATGTTAATTTTCTGATCTTAAAGCAGAGGAAGTATTGTTCGTATGCTGTAGAACTGTTGATGGCACTGGTCATTTTCTTGGCTAAGTGATTTATATTAGTAAAATATCCCAACTAGCAGCGTAATGAAAGCATGCTAGATAACACTTGTTCATAAAGTAGGGATGGTCATTAGTGTTCTGTTACTGCTCATTTCAAGAGTGACTAAAATGATGGACCTGTGGGTGGTGCATGTGAGCACGCACAAGCCCTGCAGAATTGTTCCTGCTGCAATGGGCGAACAAACTACACCTGGAATAACATTACTGTTAGAGGCGTGAGGAGCTCAAGGATTGGGAAGGTATAAAGCCTCTGACAAAAGCAGATCCCTTGTGTCTGATATTAGTATTCCCATTACATTAAAGCAGTCTTTCACTGCAAGGAAATGCTTCCAATTCTGTGCAGTGTATAAATATTTTTCGGTCATTAACCCTTCTTCCTCCAAAACCTTAGCTCTGGATTATGCTTAGTTATACACATCCTAATCCAAAAGCTGCTTGTCTGAGCTATTGCCCACACTCTGGGTTACAGTTCCTGTCAGAAGCAGTGTCCAAGCCAATGCAGACCTCTGCAGTCAGATTTTTTCAGTTTAGGACAGGAGAAAACTGCTTACCATCTTCCCAACAAGGTCCTCTGATTGTCTGGGGCCATGGCAGTATGCATCAGACCATGGCAACAGCCCTGTAAACCCCTGTGTGGTGAGCCTTGATGGTTTGGTTTGGTTTTTCTGGAGGCCTGTTTTTCAAAGTGTCACACAGCTGAGAAGTGCCTGAACTCTCCAAGACTTTGGTGGGACTGAAGGCATTTAGCAATTTTAATAGAACCTCCTTGACAAGCCAAGGAGGTGTTTAAAACAAAGTGACCAAAGGAAAATTGTTTTATTGTAACACTTGTTTTATGAGTAACACTTCCTTGAATATGAAGCTTTTTATTTTTAAAAGATGAGCATAGACTAAAGTCTCGGTAACAGTTATAGCCATTTAAATAAATAGGCAAAGTGTATGTAGGTAGAAATTCCAATGATAAGATTCCCATATTACAAAGCCAAATTCACTATGCCTTACAATGACTGCAGGAGGTAGGTATTGTTACAGCAATGCTTTGCATTTCTCTTGGAGGCAGTGGAGGTACTTACACTAGAATTAACTGTACACAACAGCAAGAGTCCTCAGGGGTAGCCCCACAGCTTAAGTCTGCACTAGATATTTATGGGGGTAAATGTCACCAAGAAATGGGAATTAGTTTAACCAGCCCTCAGAGTTGAAGCAAATTACATTGGGTAATTGTAATCATCTGCCCAGGAAGATTACTCTGTAGAAATGAGGGCACATTCTCTTCAGCAGCACCATGGTCCTGGTTGTCCTGAGTGGAAAGGGGCAGGTTTCAGAAACATTGAAGTCTGCAGTGATTTCCCTGGGCTTTTGCATTCCTTGCAGTCATCACTTCTAATGTCTATTTAAAACACATTTGACAGTAAAGCATCAGGCACTGGTCGTAGGAGGAGACTAAGAAAGACTTGCTGCTGGACCATCTTCTGCTTTAAGCAATCTTGCTCTGAATAATGTAAATATGAACACTTTATTTGGGTGACTATTCTGATGATGCAGTTGATGAGACTGAGAATTATTCAGCTGTATGTTGTCTTTACGTGTTTGTTGTTACTCACTGTAGTAGCTTCTAGATGGGATTGGGCATTCCAGGGTGCAAGACAGCCACAAGTGGGCAGGAATCCCATTTTCCTCCTCCTGCTGGAGGCCTGGCCAGGTTTTGGTTGAGATTCAGCATAGATTATCTCATCTCAGTGAGATTCACAACCTGATCTCTACCCACTCGTGTATTTTACTGCCTGAAGACCAGGGGAGGTAGAAAAAGGGTTGTGTGCATCCCCCACTTTTCAAAAGGAAGGAAGGAAATGGGAGAAAATGTGGGGAAAGTGGGGCAAGGGAAGAGAAGGAATAAAATACTTCCTGACCAGTGGTGATGCCTGCAGAGCAGCCAGCTGATCTTGAAATGGGATTGAATGAGCAACTAGATTGTTGAGTACAATTAAGCTGAGGACTGACCCATGTGCTTTGTGTGCTTTCAAAATGTCTCTGGCTGTAATGACAGAGGAGGCTTTTTGTAAGTCTGTTCTCCCCCCTTTGGTAACCCATTTTTCTGTAACACTAATATGTGCCTGACCACTGCCTCAGCCCTTAACCAGGCTCGGGATTAGGAAAGGAGCATCAAGGGGAAATCTGCATAAAGATACAGGGATAAGGTCAGTTTGTTTTCCTCTGAAAGCTTTGACACTTTCTTAGAGAGAGCAGATTCATTTTCAAGGCTTCCTACATTCCTGCTATTGTACAGTAAGTGTTTCAGACCGGTGTGCCTGTGTTTCCGACTCCCATGAAGTCCCCTTTGCAGCAGGGCGTGCCTCGAACCGCTTCAAAAGAACCAACTTCTACAAAAGAAAAAAAGAAACCCAAGTAGGCTTGAACATACAAAGAGAGGGAGAAAGGGAAGAGAAAAGGGCCGGGCAGTGTTGAATACAAAATGAGTTCAGCCAGCCCCAGGAGTTCTTCATCACTTACATTTATCTTATTCTGGGAGAGCAGAGCTAAACCCAGCACTGACATAAACCACTCTTTGCCTTTGACTTTGACTCTGAGCACGCACAGCAGATACAGGCATATGGAGAGCACTGGATTTCAATGAAACATTTTTCCCCCTCTGAGCAGTGGTGTTGGTGGGGAAAATAGCTTTTTGTGTGTGTCCTTTCAAAGGCAAACTCTCGAGTGAGTCTCAGATGCCTCCAGTTTCAAAGCGTGCACGCGCTCACAAAACATGCGCTTGAAAAATAAGCAGCTGGTAGTGTTTCTCAGCCGTGCTGACCATCCAAAGAGCGTGCTGGGGTGTTAGGCTGATCTCCCCAGTGCTCCAGGAAGTCACTGAAGTGACTAAGTGCTAAGGGAAGCCCACCAGCACCTGACAGCAGCTCTGGCCCAGCCAGCAGTGCAGGGTACTCAGAGGCCAGGGCCCCTCCAGGGCACCAGTCACCTCACATCCACATGAGATGCTAATGGGATGCTGCTCCCCTCTATGCCCAGGGTCTACTGGGTGGCTTGTGGGATGAAGGATGGGCCCTGCTGTCAAGGAGGCCCCAAGAGCCCCATGGCCCATCAGCCTGGAGCGAGATGTTTAAGACTTCAACGCTGCACCATCATGGCTCTCCCCATGCCTGGGAGCTCGTAAGGCTTCTGGAAATGCGCGTCAGTGGGTACTGCTTAGCAAGGCTACCTCTCATTTCCAAGCTTTGGTCTGCGGTCCTTGCATGGAGCAGCTCCCAGCCACAGCAACTGGCGCTCGAAAGGGGAATGCTCAAGCTTAACCCTGGGGAGGAGAGTGCAACAGGGCTGCTGGCAAAGCCTGCTTGTGCCACGGGGACTCAGTGAGGGAGCACGCAGTGCCTGCTGCAGACTGAAAGAGAAGCTGGAGGGATGGATGTTTAGCTGGTGAACAGCACCGTTCAGAGGTTCAGAGGACTTTTTATTCCATTTGTGATATAAGCATTTATATGTGGGTTGTAATACAAAAGGAGTATATAAGAGTTGTTGTTAGATACAAATAGTCTGGCAACTTTGTGGATAATATACAGAAACAAGGTATTAACTTCTGCTCCTTATCATCTTTCTTACCAAGGTTTCATTTTGGTTAGAAATTGATAATTTGGTTTGGGGGTGTCCAGCCGCTTTTGCCTTTGAAACAGAATTGCCAAAAAAAAAGAAAAAAATAATAGCAAAGGCTTGCCTCAGTTTGTTTTTAAAGAAAGCAAACCATCAGCGTCCCGTTTGTCTAAAAACATCCAGTTGTTTGTGGAAGGTGGCCATGCGCCAAGCGTGCCCAGCCAGCTTCCTAAACTAGTGAGGCTGCTCATTCCATGTCACCGCCGCTCAGCTTTGAGCTGCTGGGCTCCCTCGCTCCCTCCTTGGCTCGTGAGTTATTCACTTTTGAAAAAACATATCTACCTCATACTGTGCCCATCACTTTGTTCTCCACACGCCTATTCACATGGGCAAACCTCCACTTCTCCTCTCCAGGCAGGCGGCGGTGGCGGGAGGGGAGGCTGCGCGGAAGGGAAGTTAAGATGCGTGCACGGAGCTATTTCCCTCTCCACCACCTTTGGGCAGCTATTGTTGGCCCAACAAAAGGACTCGCTCGCGGGGGATCGGGACCCTGCCGAACACGTGGCAGCTCCGGGGGCAATGTGCTGTCCCGGCTGCAAACGCCAACGTGTCTCAGCTACCGGGTCCCACGCGGGCTTCCCGCGCGTCTCCGGGATTAACGCTCTAAAACCGAGGGAACACCCTCGGCGGCTTCGCGGCCGGTCCTGTGCACGCCGGCCGTCCCGGGGCGGGCAGCGCTCCCTTACCGATACCTCGGGCAGGGTCGCAGACGGACCAAGTGCTACCGCCGTCCGGCGCTGCGAGGCCAAGGAGGGCATTTACCGGAGCCTCCGGGATTTGGCCAGCGGGGACTGGAAGGAGAGGGATGTTTCCCCTGGCCGGCGCGACGGAGCATCCTCAGCGGGGGGAGGCGGCGGGCAGGGCCCGGTGCCGGCGGGTGTTGGGTTCCCCCGGTGCGGAGCGGCCGCGCCGTCGGGGCTCCCCCCGCACCAGGTCCCGCACGGCCGCGCGCGGGACGCCCGCCCGGCGCGCGCCGTGCCGGGGCGGGGCGGGGCGTGGCCGCGCGTGCCGCCGGCCCGGGATCACCCCTCCCTTACCCCCCCCCGCAACCTCCGCTCCCCCTTACCCCCCCCGCGCCCCGCGCGCGCCATTGGCTTCCCGCACGCGCCGGCCCCGCGCGCGGGCGCTCCATTGGCCGCGCCGACACGCGACCGGCGCGAGAGACGGGCGCGCGGCGGGAGGGGTGGGGCGCGAGGGAGGCGAGGGGAGGGAAGGGGGGGAAGAGGGGGCGGGGGGGGGACCCCGGCGCGTGCCGCTCCTTAAAGGGGGGCGCGGCGCCCGCTCCGACACCGGAGCCGTCGGGGCGCCACGCGCGCCGCCCCATGTGCGCGCGGCGCTAGAGCCATGAGCCTCCCCTGGGCCGAGCGCGCCCGGGACCCGCCGCCGGAGCCGCCGCCGGGGTCGGGGCCGGAGCCGGGCGGGTGCGGCGGCTTCGCGCCGGGCTCGTGGCTTGGCATGTGCTGCGCCTCCCGCCTGCCCGCCGCCGCCTCGCCGCGCTACCTCCTGCCCGCGGAGGACGAGGAGGCGGCGGCGGAGGGCGGCGCGGCGCGGGCCGGCGGGGGCAGCCCCGGCGGGGCGCGGGGCGGCGGGCGGCCGCGGGGCGGCGGCGGCGGTGCCGGGCTGCGGGCACAGGTGAGCGGCGTGCAGAAGCAGCGGCGGCTGGCGGCCAACGCGCGGGAGCGGCGGCGGATGCACGGGCTGAACCACGCCTTCGACCAGCTGCGCAATGTCATCCCCTCCTTCAACAACGACAAGAAGCTCTCCAAGTACGAGACGCTGCAGATGGCGCAGATCTACATCAGCGCCCTGGCCGAGCTGCTGCACGGCCCCGCCGCCCCTCCCGACGGCCCCGGCAAGGCCGAGCACCGCGGGGCCCCCTTCGAGCCGCCTTGCGCCGCCGCCGGGGCAGGAGCGCCGCCGGGGCCGCCGGCGCCGCCGCCGGGGCCGCCCAGAGCGTCGCCGCCCGGGCACGGCAGGACTCGCTTCCCCCCGCCGCCGGCCGCGGGGGGCTACTCGGTGCAGCTCGACCCGCTGCACTTCTCCTCCTTTGCGGAGGGCGCCCTGATGGGACAGAGAGCCCCTTCCCCCGCCCTCCTCATGCCGCAGCCCGGGCAGCCGCCGCAGGAGAGGAGCAAAACTTCGCCCCGGTCCCACAGGAGCGACGGGGAGTTCTCGCCCCGCTCCCACTACAGCGACTCGGACGAGGCCAGCTAAGGCGGGGGGGGGGTCGTCCCCGGCAACCCCCCGGCCGCCCCGGGGCCGCGGCCGCCCCTAGAAGCACAGACTCCGCCGTGGGGTGAGCAGCCGGCCTCGGTGCTGCCTCGGACGGCATCAGCTCCCCTTGGTCGCTTTGAAATTCACCCCCTCGTCTCCCACCCCCGGTAGCCCCTGGGTCTGTCCAGGAGAGATGGCTGTTAGCGAGTGACTGTACCTGCCCTGTCTGTCAGGGTCGGTTGGTTGTTTCCACTTTTAGTTACCACTTAAAAAGTTTCTTTTGCCTAGAAGTCGTTGCCGTTCCCTTCTGCCAACACGCCACCTCGCAGCGCGGAGCCTGGCTTGCCCTGCCGGCGAGCAGGTGATGCGCAAGGAGAAAGCCTGGCCCCGCTGCCGGGGGTGCCGGGGTGCCGCCGGCGCCATCCCCACCCGGCCGTGAACCCGCCCTGACACCCCTGTTTTCCAGGACACCGATCCTGCCCTGGGTCGTACTGCTGTGGAAACACAGACACACACAAAAAGTCAATAACGCACCGTCTTGACCTGTAAATAGCGGAGAAAATTTGGATTTTCCTTAGAGCACCATTTCGGCGTCTTTTGGGGGGAAACTTGGCGCAAGCACTTTATCAGCGGCTGGAGATGCAGTCTCAAGAGGAAAGCTACTAACCGCCAATTGGAGACCGATATTTAATTAAGCCACTTAATCCGAACTCTCTTAAAAACGAAAACAGCTTTGTCGTGTCAAACTTTTATGTCCGTTTTATTTTCCTTTTGTGGTAATAGGAAACGTATTTATTATGCAGTGTTTGCTATTATTTCTGCTTTTTTAAAAATTCTTTTCTACGACGAGACTCGTTTATTTTAATTTTAGCAAAGCCAGCTGCCATTGTTTTATGTATTTTAATTTTAAATTTTTTTTGAGATCAAATAAACGTGGGGAAAAAAACCCAAAACAAAACAAAACAAAAAAAAAAACCAAAACAAAACCAGCCTCAAAGCGTGGTCCGGTTCAGCTTCTCCCCTCGCATTCCCCGAGCCGCGATGGTGTCAAACCCCGCAGCGGGACTGAGAGGTACAGACAGAGCCGCGGAGCGATGCTCCAGGGAGCCGGCGGGGCGCCCCGGCTGCCTGCAGAGGGACCGGGCGGCCCCGGGGCCGGGGCGGGCTGTGCCACGCGTGGAGCAGCGCTGCCTCCGCTGCCTGCGCCGCCGGGACCGTGC
Source organism: Manacus candei (assembly GCF_025592945.1). Classification (NCBI taxonomy): domain Eukaryota; kingdom Metazoa; phylum Chordata; class Aves; order Passeriformes; family Pipridae; genus Manacus; species Manacus candei. The sequence continues at coordinate 36,115,599 of NW_026138076.1, read as the reverse complement.
CCCAGTCTCCGTCCCGCCGTTCCCAGCGGAACCGGGATCATTACAACAAGTGCAGGGTGAGGGGCTTGGCGCTGCTCTGTAGCCGCCTGTCCCTGCACCGCCGCTCGAGTCACATCATTCCTTTCCTACACCTGCCCCCCCGGTCGGGGGCACGAGCGGATCCCCCCACGGAGCCTCATGATAAGCCGGGCGGAAAGGGTTAGGAGCGAGCGGGGAAGCCGGCAGGGTTTGGAGGACACGCGAGCAGCGCAGTGGGTCGCCGGGGGATCAGGATATGGCCAGTGAGCTCGGGTTAAACCCGAGGGGGGGGGGGGGGACGGGGGACAGGGGAATGATGCTTTGCCCAGCCTGCCCGTGACACCAGACCCGGGGCTAAACCGAAGCCGTGTCGCTGCCGGGGTCCCGCTGAGTTCAGCAGGTGACACCTGGGAAGGGGGTGTCTAAGGGGTGATCAGTTAACCAGGCGCGGCCGGGTGAGCGTCCCCTGCGGGAGCGAAGCCCATGAGGGTGTCGCTTTCCCCTGCAGAAACAGGGCACCTGCCCCTCCGATAACCCCGGGCTGCCGCACTGCCCTGCCCGCCGTCAACACCCGCGGTCACCGCCCGTACCTGCCGAAGCGACGTACGGTCTCGCAAGGCGGAAAGTTCATTGGGAGGGCTATTTCCCTTCATAAAAAACGACTGCTTTATCGGGGAGGGTCACCGTTTCTTACGGGCATTGATTTCTGGGCTGTGGAAGCCGGTCTCACATCTTCGGGGGCACGCGTGGGGTCCTAGCACAGGAGTGATGCGGCGGAGCAAAATATCGCAAATCTGGGGAGTGTTGTTTTGTTTATTTGGTTTGGTCTGGGTATGTGCACAGCGCGGGTAAAGCGGCGGCCGCCGCCGTGAGTGACCTCGGGGCAGCACCCCGCGGAGAGGTCCCGGGGGTGCCTGCCAGGGGTTGAAAGGGTGCGAGCACCCTCCCTCGGCCAAGCCGTCCCGGGCGCTGCCTCTGCGGCTGCGAACACGCGAGGTGGTGGAAAAGAGCGCAACAAAATCGTCCCCGCTCTCTCTGTCGGATCCCTTCCCCCGACAGATGAGCGCACCGCATGGCGCGGCTGGTGCTCGCAGCCGCAGCGCAGCACTCGCCGTCTGAGGGGCTTTTTCTTCTTCTTCTTCTTCTTTTTTTTTTTTTAACGCTTCTTTGAAAGGGTTACCCAGCCGCATTCCCATTTTAAGGTTCAGCTATAGAGTTTGCATAACAACCGCTTGGCAGCCCCCCTCTCTTACACTCCGTTAACAAGCTGTAACGTATAGCTGCAGGTTGCTATAATCTCATTAATATTTTGGAAACTTGAATATTGAGTATTTCAGACCGCTCATTCCCCATATGCCAGGCCACTCCCGCTATGCTGGCTGGTTCCTTTCTCTCCATTATTAGCAATTAGCTCCTACCTTCCAAAGTCAGATCCAAGTATCCAAGATACTAGCAAAGGAATCAACTATGTGTTGCAAGCTAAGCATGCTTAATATCTCCCAAACAAACAAAGAGACAACATTTCTTTAAGTAATGAAGATGGATAAATCGCTTTATTGAGCTCGCGACAGTGTTTGTTTTGTATAGACTACCGCAAAGTTTTTTAACAAGAGCGGGGACGCGCACCAGCCCCTGGAAGCAGTTTCGCCCGGTTTGCTTCGTGGGGTTTTATCATCTTAAACGGGCTTTTATTTGAAAAGGGCGAGTCAGAAGTGCACTATCCGAGCGTTAAATTTTGGCTGAACGCTAACTGTCCTCTGGGGTGTGCGAAACAACTGCGGGGGCTGGGGGGGCTCGGGGAGGCGGTCGCCTTTGTGCGAGGCGCACGGCGGCTCCCTTGCCTTTTTGAGCCCGGGTCGCCGGACGAACCGCAACCGCGGGCTCCGGTGTGGGGGCTCTGTCCGGCCGTTTAGGCGGCGGGGATTTCGGGGGGCCGGAGAGGGGCGAGGCGCGGCGGTGACGGGGCGGGGGGGGGGGGGGGGCCGACGGCCGGGGCGCATCGCTGCCTTGCAGCTCTCTGGCTGCTGTTTGCTCAACCTCTGGCCTCGGGGAGGGAGGAGGAAGGGAAGGATGAGGAAGGGTTAAACCGGGCCAGGGGAGACCAGAAAAGCGCAGGGACCGCGGAGGGGGTGAGGGGGGGAAGCTGGCCGTGGGGCCAGTGTTTCTTAATTAGAGCGGGGCGGACAATGCTTTGGGGCGGACAATGCGGGGGACAGGGGGGCTGGAGGGCGGAGGAGGGGGTCTGGCCTCGCTCCCGGCCGCGGTGCGCCGTGTCTGGAGCAGAGCACGCGTTGTCAGCTGGTGAGCGCAGCGGCCTTTCAGGCGGCTCCCCAGGGAGCTGCGCGCCCGCGGTGAGCTCCATCGTCACCCCCTCCCTTCCATCATCATCATCATCGGCCTCCTCCTCCTCGACGGCCCCCATCCCAGCCGAGCACAACAGCCAGCATTCAAGCCCCCTTCCCTCCCTCCCCTCGCACAACAGCAGCGCAGTGGCAGCCACGCCACCTCCCAGCAACCAGCAGCACGCGAGGGCACCGCCAGGGCACCTGAAAGAGTCAAAGCCAAAGAAAGGGAGACAAAAGAGGAGAAAAGGATACCCAGGAACGGCCCAGCGTGTCTGCTCCGACAGTGCGGAGAGGCAGGCGCCCACAGAGGGACGGGCGAGCCCACGCTGAGGTCGGGCATGCACACGCGTGCACATCCTTGCACAAGCTCACAGGGGTCCGAGCCTCTGCCACAGGGACGGAGACACCCTCCGTTTCCTACCCTGCGGGAGCAGAGGAAAGCGCCCAGGAAGCTTTCCGCCCCACAGCCCCGTCCCCGCGTCGGGCACCTCCCGGCCCATGTGCCGCTGTGTGCCACCCACGGGCACCGACCCTGGTACCCAGCAGAAGCCGTCCTTGCGTCCGGTCACCCCCCGTCGCATCTGCCCGTGACGTGCCTGTCCAGTAGAGAAAAGTGCAGGGGAGAGTGGCGAGGGGTCGGCTTGTGCGTGAGTGAGGCGGGAACCCTGCCGGCCCGGCGTGGGGAGCAACCTCTCCGCGGGCAACCCAACCCCGCAGCGCCCAGGCTGGGGCGGCGAACCCCAGGGGACAAGGAGGCAAGTTGTCTGACTCCGGCCAAGTCCTTGCAACGCGGCTTTGCTCAGGGCTGTGTGTCCGCCGGGGCGCACCCAGAGCTGGGTTCGGGCCTCGGGAAGCCATGTGCCGCCATCCCACGTTAACTTCAGGCGGACACTCTCTAAGTACGTTTTCCAGAGCTGCTGCACGACCGGGAGTGGGTGGGAGGAAGCGCGGCTCCGCTGGCTGCGCTGCCCTTGTGCGGTGGGTGAGCTGCCCATGTGCGGGGGATGCGCTGCCGCTGCGGGCGCTGGCTATTTCCAGGCTGCACAGAGCAGAGCAGACAGAGAGGCCTCTTCTGAACTACTATCGAATGGCTTAGGATGCCTTCGGGAGCCCAGCCAAGGCGTGTCAAAGGCGGTTTGAGCGGTGAAGCATTTAAATGCTACAATAGGTGGCTTTCTGGCGTGTGCTTTTCTCCCTCCCCGCTTAGAACCGGGAGGAGAGAGAAGGCGTTTTTATTGAGCTGCTCCAGTGGTGGGTGCGACACCCCTCAGCCCTCGGGGCCTCCCAGCCCGGTGCCGCAGCCGAGCTCTTCCCCCGCGGGGCGCCAGCGCCGGAGCGGCCGCCTCTGCCCCGTCCTGCAGCCGAGAGCGGGGAGAGCTCAGCTCCTCTACCGCTCCCCGCAGCTTTTCGTCCCCAACTCGGTTTCACCGAGGCTGCTTGGGGTGGGGGGGTGCCGACCCGCCTCACCCACTGTAGCGCGGCGGGTCGCTGGGACGTGAGTTGGGAGCTTGGGACGGGGCGGGGACGGGCTCTCTGTAGTGCTGACACGGAAAGTGAGGTTTGAAGATGGGAGATCAAATCTCCTCCGTTTCTGAAGAAATTTCTTTTTGTATTTCATCCCATTTCCACCCCAGTTTTTATATTTTCCTTTTTTTTCCCTCTCTTCCTCAGGCTCTCCCCGCTCTGATCTCTTCCTATCTTCCTTTCCCGACGTCTTGTGGCGGCCACCCGCTTTCCCCTGCTCTACACCGAAGCTGCAGCCCCAGAGAGGCGCGCTGCCGCCGCCGGGGTGCCCGGCAGAGAGGCGGGCGGCGGCGCGCACCCGCCGCGGGCGAGCGGGGCTGCAGCACTTTTATGGGGCGGTTAATCAACTGCACATCAGCGAGACAGCGCATCAGCCCATCTGCTTGATATATATTCAGAAGGGCTCCAGCCCTTTTGAAGTCTAATTTCTTCCCCAGGAGAACGCGCCGGGTAATTTACCATCATTTCCCAGGCAGGGCGGCCAGCGGGTTAACCCTTTCCCCAAGCTACTGCCGCGGGTTTTCCTCCCGAGCGAGCAGCTTTGAATGCCTTGGCGCCTCGCCGCAAACTTGTAAAAGTGCCTCTTTAATGGTACGTGACTCGCTGAAACAGGACACCCAGCCACCGGCACGGCAAACCCCTCTTCGGCTTGTCGGATTGGTGTTTACAAGACCTGTTTGGGACAAGCAAATCCCTCAGTCCTATGGGGTCAGCTCGTATCATTTCATCTCCAATCACCCACTGATATTTTTATGTTTCAAGATGTTTGGGGTTTTGTTGTTGTTTTTTTTGTTCCCATCCGCTGCTCAGAAACACAGTTTTATTCAGTCAGGAGCAAGAGGTGCCTAGGATGGGAAGCGAGCAGCGCATCACGTACGGGCTGTAGTGCAACACTGCGCTGCGCTGCAAAATCCCTCTGACTCAGAGTAACGGAGCCCGGCAGGTGCGGGAGTCGGGACGGGACGGGATGGACACCATGTCGCCCCCCGGCCTGCAGGACTCCGACACTCGTGGGTAGCGCAGGACCCGTCGCCGCTGCCAGTGATCGCTGTGCAGGCGGCGCACCGGGACGGGACACGCCGGGGGGTGGCCGGTCCCTCTACTCCGTCCGGGGCCGGTGAGCCCGGGGATGATGCCGAACCTGCACCCAGTCCCCCGGCAGCTCTGACTTGCGTCCCGACATCGACCCAGCAGAGCTGTCGGAGCTCCGGCCCCGGGCAAGGGAAAACGTTTGACTCTGCAAGACCTTCCTCCCCTCAGGACTCTGCCAAGCCCAGGAGATGGCTGCACCGCCGACGTGCACTGACTGAACGGGTTAGGGGACACGTTGAAATAAGCCCGAGACCGTTGAGCGGCAGCACCTGCTTCCTATAAACCCCAAAAGCAAACCTCGGGGACCGGCCGGAGCCGCCGCCGTGCCCTCAGTCTCCACCTGCACATCGCTTATCTACAGTCAACATTTTTATCCTGCTCGCTCCCGGCTCTGGGGCGGCATCCGCGACTAGCAGCTACACCCCGGCCCCTCGCCACTCCCCCGGCAGCCAGCGGGCACCGGCCCCCCTCAGCCGGGGCCGCCCTCGCTTCTCCCTGGGAGCAGTGCGAGGAGGCCGGTCTTTTATTTATTTATTCATTTGTTAAATCCACCAGCCCAGCTTCTGAAAGAACCGTGCATGATAATGTCTCCTGCAACATCATTTCGTCGAAGTCCCCTTCAAAAAAGGAGGGAGGACATATATTGATTTATTTATTTATTACATAGAAGAGCTAATTCTTTCACCTAAGTAGTTTGCAGGCAGAGTTACTGCTGGTGGAGGGGCTCGGAGAAGTCCTGTTGATGGTTTCCATTGGAGCAGGAATAGACTGTCCACAGGGTCAGAGCAGAGCCGGGATGCAGGGGGAGCAGGGACCTCTGTCAGAGTGGGCACGGGGCTCTTTTGTACTCCCTTTTGAAAAGCAATGGAAAGTGGGCTAAGCACTTCCATACAGCTTGTCTGCTTTGGATTTCAGTTGCTGTGGGAAAAAGTATTACTGTCGTATTTGTTTTATATGATCCACAAATTAGATTACATTATTATGTTTTTCTCATGCAAGTACTAATGCTAAACTGAGGGCCAGTGTTATATGAATATTCCCCAAAATTCCAACTCTCAATAAGCTGTGGTGATTTGTAGTATGACTGCCATAATTATGACTCGATCCCACAGAAACAGTACAGCTGAGACCTTGACTAAAGCTCATATAGGGGACTACTTATATGGTTCTCAGTCCTAAGGTGCCTCTCAGTGTCCTGGGAATGTATTACCCTGTCTGTGGAGAAAGACCTGAGGCTCAGCAATGTTAAGTGATTTGCTGTGGACAACAGTAACCCAAGACCAAAGGCAGGGCATGAGTGCAGGATGTGTGCCAACACCTTCTTGCACCACACACTTTCTTCCATTTACTTCAAAAACATTTCCAGTTGCAAGACTTTGCTTGAAGCAAAGGATATTCATCAGGGACTGGCTTTTCACCTGCACAGATGGTTCACCATGCCTATTGGTAGGGTCATCCTTTGCCAATGCCTGAGGAAGCAGAGTGCAGAGCAATTACCTTGCCCCAGCTGTAGCCTTTTATTTTGAGTGGGCTGAGAGGGACGGAGAGGTGGAGTTTTCTGCTTCAGGGTAAAGCTGAGCAGCATCTTGGGAAGGATGGTGACTGGATGCAGGCTTCTGCAAAGAAAATGATTCTCCCAGCTCATAGGTTGTTCCCTCATTAAGTTTGAAACTGCATAAATTGTTCCTGTTGGAACTTCCTTTCTGCTGCGGGTGAGAATATGAACCTGAGGTAGTTCTCCAGGGCATGTGAGACCATAAGGCACAGTTTGGCATGTAGAACATGCAGTACCATCCTTGATCACCTCTCAGGTAGGAAGAATATGTGTTGTTTTTCTGAAATTAGCTGTACTTTAATGTTTGTGGTGAAGCCATGATAAATACAGCCTGAATTATATTGCTATGTTTCACTGCTTACCAGAATGTCTTGCAAAAAAACTCTCATAGCAAATTTTCATGTGGTTCATCTCTGGTTGTGGAAGGACTTCTGGATTAAATCGATTGTGATTCTATTACTTGGCTAGCAAAGCATCCAATCAACCCTCTTCCCTGCCCTACAATTTGGTTGCTTCCTTTTGGCATTGCAGAATATCTTGAGAGCCTTTTGTTTAAAAAGACTTAAAAAACAGAAGTCTAGTGCTCTGGGGGTAGAAGCTGGGAAAGAAAGGCTATGAACTGCCATTGGATTCCCAGAGTTTGCCTGTTGGGAAAGATCATAGAAGCTCAGGAGCATTGCTGGCTGTAAGTTTGGGATTAGCAAGTAATGGTATTACTTTACTTGGATGCTGCTGTTGCTTGTGACTGCTGACCTCATCCCTGACACCCTCAGGGGAACTGCAGTGAACAGTATTCCAAGCTGAGGGTGAAGGAGTAATGTACTTTTAGAGGAAAGGCAGTTTTATTTGTTTAGCTAATTCTACAAAGACCACTAGGTATATCTGCAACGAAACCACTTCTAAGCTGGGCTCCTTTAGAGGTGTGAAGTATTTGTGCTGTGGTTTTAATGGGAATTTCGCAGCCTTGGCCTGCAGGTTTGGGCTGCTCCAGGGGCTGGGGCATGGTCTAGTGGAACTGAGGCAGCTGTGAGGGACTGGCAGTGTTCTAGGAAGTTCCTAGTACTGCCATGCACCTGCCTGAAGCTGCTGTGATGCTTCGGTGACACTCCCTTGAGAGGTATTCCTAGGCCTGCACCTGCAACTCTTCCACAACCAGAGCTTTTGGTGGCAGCCCCAGAGCACAACCAGCCTTATGCACTCCTGTGCTGAAGGGTCCCTGTCTGTGCCTGTGTGTGGCTGTTCTACTACAGGGATGTGTGTAAGAGACAGTAACCTCTGTATATCTCAGGCTAAACAGGAGTTTAAAAAGTAATTCATAGTTTTTCCACTAGTATTCCCACCCCCGGAGGAAGTGACATCTGGAAAGAATACTTCTATCTTTGTTTTCCTTTCATTTTTCCAACTAATCAAGAAGTGTAAATAGAAGAGCATCATCCCGGCCCAGCTGAAAACAGTGGGTCAAAACTTACTGTAGAGACTCTGCAGTCATAATTTCAAGTGTTCTTAAAACCAGGAACAAGAAAAAGTTATTCCCCAAAATAGAAAGAAGAAAAATGAAGGATGAGCATCTAATGTAAGACTTTTGGTTTTCAAAAGCTGCTGAGTGTTCAGAGGATTTCAGTTGTTTCTGTGGCAATTGGGTGCATAGCAGCAGAGGAAAACTTGGCCTCTTACTGAAATACTGGAGTGATATCTGTTGGTGCATTTTAGAGTTGTACTTATTACGCTTACACACCTTGATAGCGTTGGTGGAGCTGTTGTAGGGATCTGACCTGGAGATTCCTGAAATAGATGGTGTTGCAGGATCATGGTTGATACAGAGAGTTGGCAGGCAACACTGAATAAGGCTCTCCAAAGTCTGCAGGAAACATTAGGAACAAATAGCTTGATGTCTTCCTTTGATAGACCTTTAGTTTGTTTATTCAAATAAAAACCCAACAAATTATCAAAAATGACAACTTTTTTTATTTCTTCCTGAATATATCAATTTTGATGGCTCTTCTTGATTTTCAAAAAGTCAGATTTGAGAAATGTAAATGCAAAACATCGTCAAGGTGTCTATTTGGCTGAAAGGAAAAATTAGAGGCAATTCTGATCAATGCTATGGCCCATTTGCATTTCCTACAAATCTTAATGGTAAGATGAAGCAAACTGCATCCGATAATTAAATGCATTTTCACATTTTGGTTAATTTGTTTTTAAGATCCCCAGCTTTTTGATGAGATTACTTGAGTGTTAATGTTTTGGAAGGAAAATTGATACACAGCAGCATCACATGTTTTTACATATTTTTCTTTCTACCTCTGAGTTCAGTTTCTGATTTTGAGGATTCTTCATTGATTAGATTAACATTGTCAGCATATGGTCCTTACTGAGAGGTTTAAAGATATTTGCTTTTGGAGCTTTTTGAAAAATTGTTGGAAGTGCAGTGTCAGAAGATCCATTTAAGCTTTTCTTTTGCCTGAAAAAAAATTAAGAATATATTCTAATTTATTTTTCTTTTAATTTTTATCAAACAAATTCAAACCACTGCTTACCATTCTCTCCTGTTTGTCCTGATATCTTGTCTGAAGATATGATACCTGCCAAGTTTACTGCTATCACATAAACTTCATGGTCTGTGAATGGCTCTAGATCAACTGTGGTACTGGTCTGTGGTGAAGCCAGGGCATTTTCATTAGGAGACTCTGCAACTGTTTGAGGACTGAGCCATCAACCATTGGAAAATATGAATTTCATGGGGAAGCAAGTTCCTAGCCAGCTTAATTTTTTTTCTCATATAAATTTCTTATCTTATGATTATGCCTACAGAAAAAAAGGAAGCCAAAAAAGTCAGTGCATTTAAAGGATTTTTAGAATTCTACTAAAATACCAACATCAGTATGTTTAGTGAGCTAAGGATCAGCTAATAAGCATCATAGAAAACATAGCATTAGAAGTTTTACTAATTTCTGCTATTTTTTATCCAAATGCTCACTTTAACAATACTTTCATTACACTTTTTATTTTCCCCTCTGTGAATTTTTGAGATTTGAAAATGAATGGCTGAATTACTGTCTGAGTTCTAATGCTCTCACTGGAAGCCAATATCCTAAAGTTCTGATCAAATGTTACTGGAAATTACTTCAGGCCTCTGATTTTTCAAAGAGATATTTAATTTTTTTTACACAGTAAGTAGGAAAATTTTGAGTGACAGTTTAATGCTAATCTTTTAGAACATACTACTAGATAGGAGAGAGGGGTGTGTGTGTCAGTTTTCCATCAGCGTAAATCTATTATTTAATCAAGAACATCTCACCACTTTGGAAAAAAATACCATCTTCAATATTGTGGTATGAAGTGAAACACGATCTAGGTTGTATTATGGAAGCAGTTTAACTAGAAGAATAGACTAATGAAGTTGACCAGACATTTCCCGAACGGAAAAGACGAGAGACACAGTAAAGCCAGGAGATAGTTAATTACCATAACGTATGTATTTGGGGCTGTATTCATGCACAGAACGGGACAGGTTGCTTGGGAGAAACAGCTTCTCTCTTTGTCTTTGGAAAGGCCAGGAAATCTGACCTGACATCAAAAGAAATGTGAGAGCACTGCTTAAATCTGCTTGGCTGGCCACTACATACATGTCATGGCTATGGAGTAAGCGATGAAGAGTATATGTGCTAACAGCAAAGATCACGACCTGCATTGCAGGAGCTGCCCCTCTAAACAAACACAGGCATTCTGGGGTTGGAAGGCACTTTAAAAGATCATCTAGTTCCAACTCCCCTGTCGTGGCCTGGGACACCGATGCCCATTTTGTGAATAGATCGAAATGCTTGTTTTCACATGCACAGATGGTTGTCCATGTTAAGTGTAAGTTCACTGAACTCCACTGCACATATATTAAAAGATAGTGTTTACCAGTAAAATCTGTGGCATACAAAAGTATCCTACAACAGCTGCCTTCTCAGTTCCAAAAACCCTAAAGTATTATTATGTGTGTTAAACCAGCGCCTCTTGGCAATCACTTCAGACTTACTCTCTAGGCCCTTCACCAGCTTCATTGCCCTTCTCTGGACACACTCCAGCACCTCAATGTTGTTCTTGAAGTGAGAGGCCCAGAACTGGACACAGCACTTAAGGTTCAGCCTCACCAGTGCCAAGTACAGAGTGACAATGACTTCCCTGGTCCTGCTGGCCACACTATTTTTGATACAGACCAGAGTGCCATTGTTCTTTTTGGCCATACATTTAATGTCAGACTGGCAAATCAAGACTGCGTTTTTTTCATCCTCAGTTTATGTCACATGGAAAAGGATATTCTAACTAGATTTGAAAAAATGCTGTTGTATCTTTGACTTACAAAAGTAAATCCAAATGTCTTACCGTTTGGTTTCTTGGGTGATGACCATTCCAGAGCTAGTTCTGTAGAGCTGGTGGTTTCTATCATCAGTAGTTGTAGCCCTTCTGGAGGAGCTTGTGCAGTAATTACTGTTACTGGCAGTCTCTTTAAGCAGCCTTCACTAGGATGAGCTAGCACAGAAAAAAACATACTTTGTAAATAGAATGAGATTCCAAATAATTGCTGAAGTTTTAAGTCTTGGGCCACAAGGCCCAAGATCAACTAAGCTAGTACACGTCAAAATGCATTTTTCTATGGGCTCAGAGTCCTTGGAGACGCTTGTCCAGTAAAGTAGAACAGAGCAGTGACTAAGAGGAAAGATGGGATTTAAATTCAAGCTTCCTATAGGCATCCCAGATGTTGATCTGTGTGTCACTTAGGCACTTATCATAAAACCATCAATGTTGCTGGTTTGTATGTTATAGGAATAGAAGGTGGTATATGGAGATAACAACATCCTATCTGTCAAGGTCTGAACACCTAAAACAAACAGGTGATAAAAAGTGTATCAGACTAACACTTTAAAAATAAACTTAATTTGCATGCTTAAAGTCTTTCCTGCCCTAACCCAAGACACAAGATAGTTATGCCCATTTGCATGCTCTTCTTGAGATCATTAGGAAGACTGTAATTTCTCAACTTCTTTTTTCTTTTTTGAACACAAAAAAATGTATTCTTGACAGTCAAACAGCAGTAGATGGTTTCACATCATTAAGTAATTAGGGGAATTCCCAGGAAATGTCAAAAATATCTTTTGAAATCCTATCTATGTTAAATAGAATCATGCTAATATCCCGTTATCCAGCTAAATACATTCAGAATTTTTCACTTTCTCCGAAGCATGTAGGTAGTGTCATGAAATAACATCCTCAGCAATGTTCTTGCTTTCAAGTACATTACTGAGCTCACATTTATCACAATCAAGTGTAACAGCTTTTCTTTTGAAATGAATTCACATTTTTACTAAAGCCAGGCTTTTAAAACAAATCAAGGAATTGGGATATTTTCTATAATCTCTCTTAAGGTTTTTTTGATGTTTCTTTCTCTCCTCTCAAACACTTAATCCCATGCTTATATGGCATTGCATACCTTTCCCCTGTATGTACTGCAGTGTGTCCAAATTCAGATTTCACTTTAGCATCACATTATCTAGGAAAAATAGGTGTTACTGGCAGCCATTCTTCAGAGGTAATGGGCTACAAAATAGGTAATAGGAAATTCCTGTGTTGAGTAGACTGTATACCCAAAATGAAAATCCATCAGGGGTCATGATTTCCCCTTCTGCAGGAAGAGCAGTTTGTCCAACAAAATGTATTTAACAAAGCTTTCGTGTTGTAAATGATAGGATAATGTTATGTTTTAAAAAATAGGCTTTGAAGTTACCCATGAGCTGCTCTTGATTAATTTAAAATTTTAGGTTTACACACCCGGCAATAAACTCTTTTATTAACATTTTATTGCAACTGAACTTCATGGCTCTTGCGCTCGCCTAACAGTGCCGCGGTAACTGCTCGGAGGCAGGTGTTCCGAAGGATGCCCTGAATCAACAGAGGCAAGTCCGACCTAAGGCAGACATCGCCATAAAACCGCCTTAGGCGGAGCTCATAAACGCGCCGCTCCGCCTGTGACGCCGCTCCCGGCACCGGCGGCCTGGCTGGAACTTCTGCACGGAGCAGTGCTGTCCTGTGGGTCCGTTCTGCCCGGGCCCGGGACCTCTGGGCCGCGATGGGATGCGGGGACGGTTCCCGTCGGGTCCCGCCGCCACTGCCACCCCGGGCGGGGACGGACCGACAACGGGCTCTGTCCATGGTAGCTGCGGCTCCCGGGCAGAGACCTTAGGGGGATTGTCGTTGCTATTCCTTTTATTTCCTATTTTCTTCAGTTTTCTCTCTACTTTTAAAATATATCTCCTTTTTTTTCTTTTTGATTTTTTTTTCTTTTTTAAGCTTTTTTCTTCTTAAAAAATTTCCTCCTTTTCCCCTTTCTCCTCCCTCCCCTTAGTTTAGTCCCTTCCTGCTAATATTGACTTTACAAAAAAACAACCCCCCAAACACCTCAGTGAAAACCTTTTCACTCTGCCCTGTTTAATTCAGTATGAATTTTTAATCTATATATCATCCTTAGCTATAAGACTGGAGTAATATATGAAGCATAGAATCTTGGCTTGTTACACAGGTGACACAGTGGTAATTTCTTCTGGGGTCTACCGATTTTTCACTTGTATAAACTGTGCAAGGTGATTTTCATTATGATATAACTGAACACAGACAATGTTGTTCCAATCTCTATTTCAACTTATGAGCTTTAATGTGAAACAAAATACTGAAGAAATGCTCAGAATGAAATATAAAAAGTTCTTGTAATAACTGTGCTAAGAATCAATCTAAAAATCATACAGCCATAGAAACATTAAGGTTGGAACACAGAGCCCAACTGTCAATGTAGCACCACCCCCATGTTCACCATTAAACCATGTCCACAGGTGATATATTCACATATTTTTTTAACACCTCCAGGGATGCTGTGTCCACCACTTCCTTAGGCAGTCTATGCTTGACAACAATTCCTGTAAAAATTTTTTACTTAATATCTAATCTAAACTTCCCTGGTGTAACATGATGTCACTTTTTCTCATCACTTTTTACTGACCCCAATTTTGCTTCAGCCTCCTTTTTGTAGAGAGCGATAAGGTCCCCTCCTCGAGTCTCCTTTTCTTCAGGTTAAATAACTCCAGCTCCCTCAGCTGCTCCTCATATGACTTACTCTAGACCTTTCACCAGCTTTGTTGCTCTTCTCTAGACACATTCCAGCACCTCACTGTCTTTCTTGTGATGACAGACCTAAAATTTAACAGAGAATTTGAGGTGTGTGAGGACTGTTGACTCTTCAGGAATGCTGTTCCTTGAGAGCTCTCTGGATTGGTGATTTAATTAGCAACATTGTTCATCCAAAAAAAAAAAAAGTACCATATCAAAGTAAATCCCTTGAGCTGTTGAGTGGCTGATTTTTCACACATGAGAGACATATACAATGAGCAGACAGGGCTGGTAACTAGTGATTAATTATTTGTGTGTCGCATGGATCATATTTTCAGAGTACAGAGTTATAGACCCAAAGCATCAACATAAAATTCAGCACACCTTTTCCAGAGGAAAAAATGAGTCTCCACTTGCTCTTTTCAATGTCTCACTCTGCTGGCTGATACAAAACAGCAGCTTTCTGCTGTAAGCTCATATCAATTAGGAGACTTAGCAGGTGGCACAAACTAGGGGACAGACATTTCCAGTGTCTCTGTATCTGGCTCTGGCATGCCAGTGTAGTCTGTTGCACTGGCAGGGATAAGCTGTTGTATTATAGGCAAGGCCTTTACTCTTTTCCTTCTTTCTTTAAAAGGATTTCCTTCTTATTAGTCTTTGAAGCCTAAATCAAGGATGCAATTGGCCAATGCAAAGTAATATTTGTGCCCAAAATGTCACCCAAAATTTTTGCATAGCCTGATCCTTCTTTGAAGCTTTCAACATTTCAGATCTTGGTCTTTTAAAAACTTATTTATTAGCTTAGTTTATCACAAGGAAGCAATCTCTCTCTGGACCGTATAGTCTTTGGTCCTTTTCTCCGTTTACACAGCCCAATTGGATTTATCTTGGCAGGAGCCTCTCCCTGAATTACCTCTGTGTTGGGAAAATTCCCAGTAGTTTCTGACGGGCAGGGAAAGACCTGTTTCCTTCTGAGTTGGCTCTACCCACAGGATGTTAATCTGTCCTCTGCTGCAGCAAGACCTCCATCTGAGAGCGACAAGAAGCAAACAGAATGAAAATCTGTATAGGGCAGGGGTATTTTCTGTGTGGAAAAAAAGTAAGACAGATATGGAAGCTTGTCACTGGTTGAAATAAAACCACTGAAAATATATAACAAAAGCAAGGATTAAAAAAAAGCCCAATTCCTGCAAAGCTATAATGCATTTGAAAGTAGGTATTTCATTGCTATGAAAGAAAAAATGGCAGAAGTGTGTGTCTTTGAAACACAATGAAACAAGAACATTTCATCCTTCTAAGAAATGTAGTTTGAATCTCCTTCTCTCAGCTTGAACCAGTACAGGAATTGGAAGCTGGGGGAGGATCCTTGTTTATCCTTCTCTGGGTACTTGTGCTTTGCTCAGGCATGGCTGAAAACGGAATCTGAATGTATTTTTTTTCATTGTTTGTATTATGATAAGATTATCCGTAAGCAGGTGAACACTGGAACGACAAGGGTGGAGCTCTTTATTACTGTAAGTCATCTTTATGCTCATAAGTAAGCCTTTGGAATTGAATGGGATTGCTCAACTGTGCAAGAGTGCACAGGATGTGCCCATAAACCAAACTAAAACAACCTATCCAACATAATTAAAACAAGGATCCTATGCATGAAGGGAAAGCCCTTGTTGTTGATGTTATAAAACATTATTAAAACACTCTTGGCTTGTTGCACATTGGTGCTTGATGTTTTACCATGTATTTCTAGTTTTGGTGGTTTCACATGGGCATCTTTAGGTCCTGGAAAGCCCTGCTCACACAAACATAGCTGGAGTCATATGGGTGTCTCACTTGGGACTCTAATGTGATCACTCAGATAAGGGTGGTAAGACCTGGCTTTGAATGCCTGGTGATCATTTATGTACTCAATGTATGAATGTATCCAAAGCCAATTATAGCAGGTGAACTGATGTGATCAGTGCCTTGAGGTTCCCTTTCATACTGCACAGTACTTATTTCCAGAAGCATTTCTGTTGGTTGGGTCGTGTGAGACAGACCTCCGCTTAAAAAAGATTTTATTTCATTACCATTTCTGTAGCAGACACAACTGTTAAATTGCCAGCTCTGCAATTTCTTCTGTCACAGGAACTGCCCACTGAGAGGGCTGCTCCTACAACTCTGTGTGAACCATCTACTAGAGGGCCCCCAAACAATGGTGTTTGTAGTGGGTGTCTGCCCTTTCCTATGCAGCCATAAGGGGTGTTTCGAAAGCTCCCTAGATGAATGACCCCTATTCAGTTAGCAGCTGGGGATTTGGGAGGGCAAGCAGAGCCCTGCATGTGGTACTAAGCACAGCCTATTGCCGGGCTATTTGAAAATTCAGGTAGCTGCACATGTGTGTGTGTGTGTGCCATCTTCCAGTCTGAATAGAGAGGGTAAGTAGTTCCTAAGGAAAGGATATTACATGAAGCAGCTTCCTGTGATATCATTAGCTCTGAAAGGTTTAGTCCTGCTTGTAACAGGGAGGTACAGAATGGCAGTGGAAAAGTCAATGAACCAGATGAATATTTTTCCATCATAGTAGGTTGGTGTTCAGATTTCTTTGCATTTTGGCTTTAATTTTATCCAGGTTGGGGGTTTCTTGGAGTGAGTTCAGTTCCATTTCAAAATGACGAAAACAATGCATTCTGAATGGGCAATAAAAACTGAGTACACACGACAGGGTGTGTGCTTGACTGCCTTACCAATGTCTCTTGGCTAGGTGGCATAAAGCCATGTGAGCACAGCATAAGTGTCTTGTAGCATTTCAGCACTACTATAACGTGTATTTTATGGCTGAAATAAAACACACAGAAAGAATTGTCTCTTGAACCTTTGTGTAAAACTTTTGTCAGAAAAAGAAAAGGAAAAAATTACTTTGCTTCTTAACAGGTTCTTTTTATTTCTCAGATACTTTGGCAATAGTGTGAATACAAAAAATAGCCCCAAATCCTGCTTAGAACACACAGGTGGATATATTTTTTCAAAACGCCTTTGTGTATTTCTGGTCTCATTGGTGGAAACAGTTTAACTGATGAGTCTAAAAATCCTTTCATAAAAGTCTCTCGAGAGGATTAGAATATTAAATTTCTTAGAAGTGGTTTTGTCAGTATTTAATTTTTTAATGAAAAGAATTTAAAGGTTTAGCTCTTGGATTCAATTGAAAATTAGGCAGTTATGCATATTTTTAATATGAGATTTTCCAACAAAAATACTTTGAGTCTTTACTATGTTAAATAATATGCTATTCTTTGATTTATTTTATTGTTGTGATAATACCATTACTCTTTCCCCCCCCCCCCCCCCAGTGTGTATCTGCCTCCCTCTTCTCCAGTTTTTTTCTTTAGCATCTGAGATTTGGACTAGACAAATAGTGCTTGGACTGGATTAGACTAGTGTTGCTTGTTCTGAAATCCTTTGAAGAGCTTCGTCCCCCTACCCTGCATTTCATGTGCTAGTTTCATAGTTACCTCATCCTAACTATTTGTTGAGTCCTCACAAATGTGAGGACAAATTATGTGTTTCCTGCTAACTTCCTTACAGAGATGTTCAGGTTCTTTTTATCTGCCATATACCTATGACATTTTTTATTGACCCCTTTCCTTTACCTGTGACTGCGGGAAGCTTTCTGCCTTCTTCCTGTTCTTTTCCTTTCAACAGTCCCACCCAGTCTGGTTTAAACCTTTGTTGTATTTCATAGCACTTGTCATCCAAAAACTACAAGTCCTACAATGTGCTTGGATGAAGCAAGCCTCAGTATAGGCTTAGCTATATTTGGAATTAACATCTCCACCTCAGATGTGGAGGACCTGATTTGGAGCTGCTTATTGAAGCTCTGTGATACAGTCAGGAAAAAGGCAACACCTCCTGGCAGACTGTTGAACATCCTACCACTGCATGCTAGTTTCTGAAAGCAGAAATGATCAGAAGTTGGATGTCACTCCTAGGTCAGACACCAGCAAAGTTATTTTGGCTGTTGAAATCCAGAACATAGTGTTCATGTCCTACTGACTACTCTCATATCTTCTGCCCTCTTGGCCTGGTAACCTCTTCAAGTGCCCCTCTGTTTAATTTCTAATTTTAAACAATTAAAATTTCAGGATTTTCTAATTAAATAACTTTGTAGAAAGAAAGTGTGTTTTGAGCAGTGTTTGGTGGAAAACCTCTCAGGTTCTAGTGACATTTCTTGAGATGTAGGTAGGATGTGTCTCTGTCAAAGGCACTGAGGTTTGAAGGTTTTCTGTCCTTCAGACTTCAGCTGTGACAAACAGACACTCAGACCTTCCAGTGTGAATGGCTCCAGAGGATGCTTCAATGTCAGGGCCATCATTAACCCGGGGTAGGGAAAGTCCCTCAAATCCCCTAGGGGATGATTTGTGAGTCTTGGGTTATCCTGAGGGAACCTGAAAGAAAAGTGGTTTGAAGCAGTGGCAGTGTCTGCACCAAGCATGAATCTGCCCGGAGCCTAGGACTCTGCAGGGCAGAGGTTGTCAGAAACTCATTTCTCTCATTGCACAGGTATTGTGAAAAATAAATTTCGGTTTAGAAACTTGGAGGTGGCATGTTGAAAATCATGTCCCTCTCTGAATTTCCAGAGCATGGGCACTGGAACAAAATCAAGTCTCAAAGCATTTATCTTCCAGCCAGCTTGACTAATTTCCTTCTCTTGAAAAGCAGAGGATTTACCAGTAACTAATTGTGTTGGTGAAAGGGCTGCTAATATCCAGAAATCTGGTTCTGCCCTCTGCTAAGGGCATCACAGAGGATCAGGACCCAAATTAATTGTGAGAGAGTTGTCCTTTATTATTTGTTAGCAGTCATGAATTTGACTTTTCCATGAAAAAAATATAAACTGTAAATTACCATTTTTTATGATTTACATACATTTTAATAGTTTTTAACTTCGTCTTTTGCATTTCACGAATTCATTTTATCGTGTTCCATCGATAAGTTTACAGTACGTGATGCATTTAATACTATACATGTTATCAATTCCAACAGGCTTTGTAGTTGTTTGCACAAAATGTATTAGTGAGAGAACAGTAAAAGTGTGTTGTCCTAAATTTTTGAACCATCAGCAAAAAGAAGGGCACATGCTTTACTGTTCTGGTTCATAAAAACCCAGCTGAATGGATATCGTGTGTGAACAACACGAGGTTCATCAGCGCTACTCCATGTGGAAAAGCCCACTTCAGTTGGTTTAAACTAGACTGGTGTGCACTCATTGTTAGCACAGGTATCTGAATGCTCCTGATTACAAAGTTTTGGTGCCTCTGATGGCAAAACAAATATGTGCAACTTCAGCTTGAAAAACAGGTGCCAAATATTTGAATTTCATGGCATGTCTAGTCTGGATCACAGGAACTTTTTTTTTAATTATGTGTCTTTTTGTTCATCTGCAGTTTGGGTAGCTTCAGCTTCCTTGTGCAGGTGTTGAGGAACACATCTAGGACAAGCTGAGCACCTGCACGCTCATGCCCACAAGTGACTTGAACAAAATTACTGCTAGAGCAAATTAATGAAAGCAAGAAGGCAGTGAGGTCTTAGTTTAGATGCTGAGCTGGAAAATCAAATTAAAAATGAGTCTTCAGAAGTCAGGGCCATCACAGGAAAGTCAAAATGAGCATCCCCTGACCCAACTTTTGTCGCTGTGCAGGGAAGCGGAAGCTCGTCCCTACATGGAGGGCTGTGTGTGCCCATGAGATGGCTCTGCTTCATAGACTTTGTCAGTTGTCCCTCGCTGGCTGGGGCAAAGATCATTTTTTGACGTTTGTGCATTGACTGACAAAATATGATAATACAAGTGGTAAGTGGACGTGAGTGTTTTGCTGAACCATGAGAGCTGGAGAATTCAAGTGGCATTTGTGGATGCTGGGAAGATGCCCCGAGGGGCAGGGATGACGTAGACTGGTGTTGGAAAATGGGAAAAGTGCTTCAGAAACTGGACAAGGCATTTGCAGTGATTTTCTTGGTGCTTTAGAAGGTCTGTGCATTTTGGTATTACTTTGTAAAGATAGGTCTAGATATATTTAATTTTGCTACATAACAAAAGCTACAAAAATGACCTACAAAAGTATTATAACTCAGGTTAACATGAACTTTGACCTTTTTACAATTTTATTTGCTCCCGTTTCTCTCTTTCAAGCATGTAAGTGATATGAAGTCCTGTAAACCAAGCTGCTGGAATAAACTAGAAAATGGCATAGACCAAGCAGGAGAAATGGGGAGGGAGGGATTTGGCTGCAGGTTATCAACCATTAATTATTCATTTTGTAAACAATGAAGGAGTGTAAGAGCACCCAGGGCAGGTAGGTAGACTATTAGGTTGTAAGATAACAGAGATAGGGGAAAATAAGGAAAAAATCCTTAGCAAACAAACCTGAATGTTATGAATAACTGTCGCAAGCCTTCCTATATCATAAAAGAAAACACCAGTAAATTATTAATCATTTCCACCAAAGTAATTGCACCAGTGTTTGACGACAGAGTAGGATATGACGGACGCGAATTCAAAGCTAGAGTTTTGCAAAATATCAATAGAAAAGACATAACTTAGGGAAACGGTTGAAAGCATTTTTTTATGTCAAGTTGGAGTAAAATCATGTCACAAACTTCAGAGCTCATTAAGACAAAAAATGCTTAGGATTTTGCTTTTTCTTTAAGTCTGAGTTTAGCAAGAGGAGGAAGTAGTGATTCGAAAGCCAGATGTGGCTATACGAGTTTCTGTTTCATGCGATTTTCTTTCCAGTATCTGATACTACTTACATGCTCTCAGTGTACACAGCAGTCTTATGTGGCATCCTATCAGTGAGTACTCAAGCAGAAATTATTACATTGAAGTTTTCTCAACAAGGAGTTGGAAAAGCAAGAAACACATTTAGAAATAACATATCTGCACAAGCTACTCTTTTAGCCTAAAACCTCTTATCTAAACTCCCCAAGCAAGCATGTAATTATGACAATCCAAATGCTCTTTAATAACAACAAAGGTCTGTTTTTCCAACAGAAAGTAATTGCTATAAATGCCATGGAGCAGCACTTGTTGACTGTGTATGCTACAAGTAAGTGAGATGCTTTCCAGGAATCTGTTTTCTCTTGCACAATTTAACTGTTAGAGAGATTGTGTTTGGGGTGCCTATTAGGGCTGCATGTGATGTCCTGGCTTGGCTGAGGCAAGCTGGCAGGTCGAAGGGCTGCCCAGCCTGGTGGTGCCACTCTCTGCTCAGGAAGCAGGGAAGCTCTGCATCTTGAACCTCAGTTGCCCGGCTAGGCACCCATGTTTGCTTCCAAGGGAAAAGGGATCAGAGCAAACTAGGGGACTACTGCTTACCCTACTGTGAAGTTGGGGTGTGCTGCACACAGCATGCTCATCTCCTGTGTTTTATACTGAGGTACTGAAATCCTGTGTTTTATACTGAGATACTGTTTGCTGTGTGCCCAGCCACTGCTACGACCTCTTTCCACTGAATTCTGCTTCTCCAGACAGCAAAAGCTGAGGGCATCATGCAGCTGCAACCACTTCTTCCTGGGTCACTCCTGTCTGCTATGCCAGCCCTTGTAAGGAATTAATGGGGAAGGAATGGGAGAAGGGTCCCCTCCACCCTAGCTCCCACCATCCCTTCAATTTTACAAACTACAAATAAAATATAAACCAGGAATTCTAGGTTCCACCAATAGCCCCAGGCTTCAAGGTAACATGTGCTACCATATCAGTGCTATAAAAAGTATGTTAGGTGAGTTTGTGGCACTCTTGTTTCCCTTAAATTGTTCTGCATTAGGACTACGAGTCCTAATTTTTCCATATTTTCACATGACAAGCAGCAAAGGAAAGCATAAAACATAAGGGATGTGAGGAGTGAAAATGCATAACGCTTTCAGCAGGAGAGGGCTTTAAGAGATGAAGCATGATCCTGAACCTCATCATACATATTCTGCCCTAGAGGATGCTGTTGTAGGAGCTGTTTTATGAGATGATGCTTAGACTCAGAGTCTTATACTTACTGAATGTTTAGAAATACAACTTATATGCCCAGCGAGAAGGAATTTTATTGTTAAATTTTGTTTGTGTTTTGATGCTAAATTTTTTTCTGTATCTCCGCCATACTTGGGTCAAGCCCTTGCCAAATGTTAAAACTTCCCTGAGATTATTCTCTCTTCTCTTCTAATGTGATTTTCATTTAAACAGTTAGTGCTACTAATGCTATTTTCTGAGAATCAATTTGCAAATTATGTAGTTGCTGTATGGTTTTTGTTTTGCTTGTAATCTTGTAGTTTGATAATACTTCTGAAACAGCTCAGCAGAATCTGATTACTCCAAGGACTCTGAAGTGTGCCTGAGCCCCATGAATTGCTGTGCCTATCCCAAAATGAACCATGCATGTCGCCATCAGGGCTGAAAGAAGCACAGATTTTAGTCAAGTGTTGAAAAGAACACAGAGATCTCTCTGCCCACACTTCACTTCCATGAGATTTTCATGCGTGAAGGACAAACTGCATCTTTGAAGAACTGTGTTTTCTTCAAAAGACCAGAGTTGGGACTCTGCTGCTTTTTCCACACTGAACTGAGTGAGTGCCTGTCTTGGGACACTCCCAGCAGACAGGGTTGGAGGTGGCATATGAAGCTCCTGCTGTATTTGGCTTTCTTCTCCACTGTGTGAGAAAGTACCTAGAGACATACTTGGCTCAATTTTAGTTTGGGGAAGGATATCATTGAGTGACAAACAGACATGGGACCAAGTCTTGGAAATTGGAGCCTTGCTAAGGAAAGAAACAATACCCTTTCAGTCTGAAGCCATTCCCTCTTGTCCTGTTACTACATGCTCTTGTTAAAGGTCCCTCTCCATCTTTCTTGTGGGCTCCCTTCAGCTATTGGAAGGTCACAATTAGGTCACTCCTAAGCCTTCTCTTTCAGGCTAAATAATCCCAATTCTCTCAGCTTTTCCTCGTAGAAGAGATACTCCATACCTCTAATCATCTTGGTGTCCCTCCTCTGGACTTGCTCTAGCAGGTCAATGTCTTTCCTGTGCTGAGGACCCCAGAGCTGGATGCAGAACTCCAGGTGGGGTTTCCCCAGAGCAGAGTAGAGGGGAGAATTACCTCCCTTGGCCTGCTGGCCACACTACTTTTGATGCAGCCCAGAACATGACTGGCTTTCTGGGTTGCAAGTGTACACTGCTGGGTCATGTCCAGCCTCTCATCCACCAGCACCCCCAAGTCCTTCCTGGCAGGGCTGCTCTTGATCTGTTCATCCCTCAGCCTGTATTAATACTGGGGATTGCCCTGACCCAGACGCAGCACCTTGCACTTGGCCTTGTTAAACCTCATGAGATTCCCATGGGTCCACTTCTTAGGCTTGTTCAGGTCCCTCTGGATAGCATCCCATCCTTCAGGTGTGACAACCATACCACTGAGCTTGGTGTCATCTGCAAATTTGCTGAGGGTGCACTTTATCCCACTGTCTGTGTCATCAATGAAGATATTGTCTGAGTACAGTCCCCTGAGGGATAGCATTTGTCACCGATGTCCATTGGGACTCTGAGACATTGACCACTACCCTCTGGATGTGACTGTCCCACCGATTTCTTTTCCATCTAACAATCAACCCCTCAAATCCATCTCTCTCTAATTTAGAGAGAAGGATGTTGTGGGGGGTCCTGTCAAAGGCTTTATGGAAGTCCAGATAAATTACATCTGTAGCCCTTCTTTTGTCCACTGATGGAGTGACTTCCTCATAGAAGGCCACTGGGTTGGTCAGGTAGGACTTGCCCTTGGTGAAGCTGTGCTGGCTATCCCAAATCACCTCCCCATTCTCCATGTACCTTAGCATAGTTTCTAGTACGATCTGTTCCATGGCCTTCTCAGGCAGAGAGAACTAACAGATCAGTGGTGCCCAGAGTACTCCTTTCTATCCTTTTTTAAGATGGGTACAATATTTCCCTTTTTCCAGTCACCTGGGACTTCACCTGACTGTCAAGACTTTTCAAATATGATGGAGAGTGGCTTGGCAACTACATCAGCCAATTCCCTCAGGATTCTGGGATGCATCTCATCAGGTCCCATAGATCTGTGTACGTTCAGGTCCTCAGATGGTCATTAACCCAATCTTACAGTGGGAGGGACTTTGCTTCCCAAGTCCCCATCCTACTCTCCATCCACTTGAGAGGTGTGGGAAGAGAGGTTGCCATTGAAAACTGAGGCAAAAAAGTTGTTGAGTACTTCAGCCTTCTCATCCCTTCTTACCAGTTTTCCAGCATTGTTTACTGGGGGGAGTACACCTTTGACCTTTATTTTCTTTGTTAAATCTGGTTATATCTCTATATGGTCTCTCTCTGGTCGATCACTCTTATTTATGCTTTTTCCTACAAATCCTCTAATACAGAGTATGTAGACAAGAAGCAACAACCCCGGGGTGGGGAATAACATGGCAGGCAGTCGGCTGAGAGGAGAAGGCTGCTCCCCACCTCACTGAGCCCACAGTCTCTTAATGAATGAAACCATGTGCTGTGTTTCTATTGCTTCCATGGCCCATCTCAAGTATTTTGGGTGTTGGCCAGCTGGGACAAGCTTGCACACTGACCCACAGTAAGTGCTGGGAGTGTGTGTCCTCTTGTATTTGCAGGGCAAAAGCACCAATAGGAAAGCTGGGCCAAATTACAAAGCTGATTTCTACTCAGGCCATTACACTTTCAACTGTTTTGTTTGATCTCTTATAGCAAATAACACCTTTAAAAGGCACTAAATTTAACTCTGAAATAGTTTCACAAGTTTGCTTCCACTCATAAATGGTATCTAATGACAAGGACTTAATTATTGAGAAAGGCACGAATTACTTCCACATCCCAATCTTTCAAGCAGCTTAGCAGTTTTCAGTGTTTGCTTCCCCACAACTGCTGTTGTGTCTCTATAAATAAATTTTCTGTGTTCTTTTATCGCTCCTTAGTTGCCACACTATATGAACTTCACTCCTAAAATAAAAAGTGGAAAGAGGACTGAGTTTAATGCTTATTTTTGCTGCTAAATCCCTGTACAAGTTAGTTACAGGCATGTTTTCTACCTCTCAGCGATGGTAGTTCA
This sequence comes from Manacus candei, assembly GCF_025592945.1. NCBI lineage: Eukaryota > Metazoa > Chordata > Aves > Passeriformes > Pipridae > Manacus > Manacus candei. The sequence continues at coordinate 36,090,831 of NW_026138076.1, read as the reverse complement.
GTGCTAGTGAAAAGGGAGGGTGGATAATGTGACATGCATTTTACTTTCAGCAAGCTTGTTATACCAGCTCTGAATTTTTCATGAAGGCTTCAGTAACCTGTAGCTGAAGCTCGGGGGGTTTCCACCACAAAGAGGTGGATCGGCTTAGCTCTCACTTCCCATCTGGCACAGGGTGACAGGGACAGTCGGGGGCTGAAGGAAACCTGAAGAAGAAAAAAGTTCATGTGGGACATCCATTGTGATGCATGAAAAGCTAAACATGTGCCTCTTGTAGGGACGCAGCTTTGAAACACTTACTTATCTCTGGCTTCAGATTATATTTAGTCAGGGTGTTTTACTTCAGTCACCGGCACAGCTGTCCTGTCTGTAAATAATACTACAGATAGATTCCCTCAAACCTTTATTTTGCCAAGGCTGCACTTTCAGCATCTCTCAGCAGCTTGTAGCACAAATTCTTGTCTTCTGCCTAGCTAAAATGAGGTTTAAATTAGAGTCCGTGTCACAAAAGAATTTTTTTGTCCACTTGTTGATTTTTATTTTTTCTAAATAATAAAAAGTAAAGTCTAGACCAATGGAAGTGATTTTGTTTTTTTTTATTCATTTAGTTAAAAGCAACCCAAAAGGGGTCTCTTTAGAAAATCTCTTTAGAAATAAATTGCTGTCTATAAACACTCTAAAGAAAAGAAAACCCTGCAGTTCTGCAGTCTTCTAGCAGGTGGTTCCCAGAAGCAATATAACCCCACTGTGTATGGGAGTCAAGCTGATGCACCCCTCTGATGGGACATTCTGCACACTCAGTTATGTACAAAAAAACTATCTATGACATATTTTATAAACAATGTAAAATGTGGAAAGACAAATATTTCGTAAGTTACATGGTGTCAGATTAACTGTTGTGATAATTCACTTCCTAAGGTTTTAGTGTTTTTAAATGCTTGAGAGATTTATTTTAAATTACATGATCACAGAGTGCAATTCTTCTGCACAAGATACAAATATTAGTTAGTTAGTTAAATTGCTGGGTAACTGCTGTTGTGAGAGTATGTTCTGAACTAATGAATGGATGGTTCAGTTGACCTCTTACTGTATGCAGTTTATCTCTCGCTCTATACACAAAGCAGTTATTTTATTTGTGATTTTTAATTTTTTTTCTGCAAGGCTTTTTTCAGTATCTCAAATGTTTCACAAATACCAGTTTAGCTTCAAGACTCCTTTTTGGGATAAGGCAGTGGCAAGGGGGTGTTGGTTTTCTTTTGGGGAGGGGAAAGCAGGAAGAGAAATAATGAGTCTGTGCTTAAAGTTTGGACCAGCTTGGAGTGTTCAGTCCAAGATGCTTATGGTCCTGTAGCAGGTATCACAGCTTCACTGTTGCTAGCCTGCTTTTCAGAAGCAGGGTTTTCCAAGAGAGAGAGAAATGGCATCCACCTGTGAAGAATTTGGCCACATTCCTTGCCCTTGAGTGTTAGGTATTTTTAAGTAGAGGATGGATCTACAGTTTAGGAAGGGCTGTCTCTGGTGCTTGCTCTAAAGTGCAAGGCCACTCTGCCACCCCTTGCTGGCTTTCCAGACCACTTGTGATTTCTGCAACCCTTGAGACAGGTGACAGCCTTTCTTGCCACACAATCCTGATTTGCTCCCCAAATGCATCAAATGAAGCAATTGTTGTATACAAAAAAAAAAAAAAAAAAAAAAAGAGAATGGTCCATGCTAACAGGAGGTACTGCAGAGTATGCTTGTAACAGCAACTGCAAGTCTAGTACCTCCTGAATTTTTAGCTTGTGATGTTGTACCCTCAAATGCCATCACTGTGTTTTCTACATTTGTTTCTTTCTAAGTTGTTAGGAAATAGGACCTCTAGTTTAGTATCTTCACATTAACATTTATGTTGGCCATCAGCAGGACTAGATCCTTCTCTGCCTTTAGCTAACGGATCACAGGAAACAGTAGCTAAGTCTCAAGCTGGAAGGAAACTGTTATTACTGTTTGTTATTACTGATTATTAGAAGTCCATTCTTCTTTCAGGGTTCAGAATTCACTGCTGCCCCCAGGGAAGTGTTCAGGCTCTTGAGGCCAAAGCCATCTTCCAGGACTTCATTCTCCCACTGCTTGCCCTTGCAGCAGCCCAGCTCCTCCCGTGCTTGACCTGCTTCTCTTCTCCAATCACTGCTGTCCCAGCTGTCCTCATTGCCATCCTCTCCGCTTTTTGAGAGGCATCAGTGTGAGCAAGTGCTGTGTCCCATCCCTCAGCTCCCCTCCTCAGGGCTGCAGCTGCAGAGGAGCCTCTTCAGAATTATTTAGTCCCTAGAGCCAAGGGATGCAGCACCCTTTCAGTAGCTCAGAGAGCATGTCTGTTCAACAGTTTGAACTTCTGCAAGCAGAGTTTTTCAGTGGCATGTAATTTGGTCAAGTCACATGGGCTTTTGCATGTATGACAAGAGATACTACAACTGAAGATGCTTAGCCTTGCTATTTTTCAAGCTGTTGCCAGAAATCCCACTTGTGATTGTGGTTTTTCCAAACATAAATTGGAAAAGTGAACAAAATTATGTCATGCACGATACTAAAACAGGCCCCAGGTGAAATTTTTGTAATTTTTTCCTTTATAAAATGGGGAGAAAGATATCCCTAAAGACATTAAATAGCTTGTCTTTTATTAGCTTCAGACCATGGAATTTATTCAGCAGCTACCTGGTACTTCCTATAGTTACAACTACTTTGCTTTCTTAGTGTAATTAGTTTGCTTGATGTTGGGTTTAATTTGTAGGTATGTGTTTTTGGGAGAGGAACAGCAAGTATATTCAGCAGCCCTTCTGGCTGTCAGCTTCATGTGGTGATGTGCAGAAACCTCTGGGCAGAAATGTCCATAAGATCTCATTCAGTGTGACAGAACAGCCTTAGCCATGGGGAACACTGGGCAGCCAGGCCCTTTGTAGGAAACATCATCCTTCCCTTTCAGTGCCAGTGTTTGGGTCTGGTCAAAAAGAGAGCTACTCTCCTGCAATTCTGTATCTCACTCCTCATAGTGGGAGAGCAGCTTGCTGGGAAGACTCTCGGTCCGGAGAGCAGGGGCAGCCCCAGGCATGCTAGGGAGCTGATGGCACGGCGGGACATGCTGAGCACAGGGCTGGTATTTCTGCAAGGGAAGGACTCCTGGTGCCAGAAGATGACCGTGTTTTTGGCACACGAGTGGTGTGCGGGTGCACGTACGCGCCGATGCGGTGTGACTGAATATCAGGGGTAAACAACTCCCTGCCAGATAACAGACTTTATTAAAATTATCAGTCAATCTCGAGATGTCAAGGCATGGGCTTCCCAAGAAGAGGCTTCTGACAGATAAATGTGTTTGTACTTGGATTGCAAGCTGCTTGTCGCTGTTTAGGTAGCAGGTTTAAGATAGGTACTTAACATGGAAACCCAAAGCTGCTAGTGGCAACAGGCCTTTTACCCTCAAATAGCTTTTCTACCTGCCTCACATTGTCTGCTCTTTCTTTTCAACTTGACAAATTGTACTCTCAAAGCCACCATAAGCAGTTATAGTCATTTCATATGAACTCGATGCTTTTTTTGAATCACCTTACATTTGTAATAAGGAAAATGTCCTTTTATTTTTTTTCTTTCTAATAAAATGCTCCTGTCTGTAATTGATCATGGGAAATAACAGAGCAGGCATTAACAAAAAAAGCCCAAAATGAAACAACGTAATTTTAAAGTCCAATCCAAACCTGAAAGCTCAGACTTAAAAATGCCCAGATTTAAATTTTTTTTTTTTTTTTTGCTCTGAGTTGCATTTGTCAGTAAGATATTAAATAATCAGTGTCAGGTTCAGCTTTTGTCTCTGGGGGTCAGTGGATGTAACCTGTTCCCCGTAAATTCACAGTTTATGAGGCAGCAGCCATCTCTGCACAAGTGGGAGATGACTTTTGAACTCACACAGCCTCAGACGGGAGGAACATTGCACTTTATGAGCATGTTTAGAGGCTGAAAAGTCTTCCCTCATAAATCATGAAACTGTCTTAAGAGAGACAATTGTTTATCTTTAGACAAACAAACCCGCCTTGCAAACACACCCCCTGTATCTCTTCCTACTGGAGAAAAATAACAAGTGCCATCATAAATGTTATTTCCTTTGCCCTTTCCTTTAGGGAATGCACACAGCTAAGCTCATTATTGGTGAGGAAAATGATAGGAATCTATACTGATAATTTTCTTTTCCATGTTGCTGCATAGTCCTAATGAGAAATAACCTGTGAAGGGGAAAGAAAATGCAAAGTATATGAATTCAGAGAGTTTGCAGCTCACCAATGCAGTCTGTATGTGTTTCCTCATGTAAGACTTGAGAGCTTACCTCTCCCCAGGGGCTGTGAGGAGTCAGTATGCACAGAGTAAGCCCTGTGCTAAACTGCTTCTCCCGACCAGTTTCCAATCATGCACTGGCCCAGGCATCCCAAGACATCTCTTGCAAAAAAAGCAATGTGGTTCTTGTTGTCTGGAAGAGAAGACTTGCTTGGGTCAGTAAAACCAGTGTTGTTTTTCCCCTGCCATTTTGCAGAAGCAGCTCACCTGTCTTGTCTGCTCTGGTTTTTACATGTATTTCATCTTTTGTTCAAGACTCTCAGAGCCTGGGGAGGTTATATTAGGTTAGAGGAAACCAGGAAGAGCAGGCTCTCACAGCTCCTTTGTCTCCTTCCAAATGCAGATAGGAGCAGAAGAGTGAAGATTCTGCATATATTTTGCATTATTTGGGGGGGGAAGGTTGCAATATGTCTGTTGGCATTTTCTACATAAGGGTGACTTCTGCAGGAAAAGAGAATAAAAAATCTGAATTCAGTTCTCACAGTGGCTACAGCACCTTCCCTTCCCAATTTCTGGAGTCTGTGCCTGAGCCTGGCTGTCAGGAGAGGGCTCTGAGCGAACAAGTGTAACATCATTCAAAAACTGTGTGTGTGCTGTGTGTTAGTTCTCTGAACATCTGCTGTTTTCACTTTGAACATTTTCTCCTAATTATTTACCAACAACCATGTTCATACTTAATGGTAATTTTTGACTATTTCTGTTAAAGCAAGCAGAACTTTGAATACTGTTCTGTGCATTTGTTAATTAGAAAATGAAATAAAGTGACACAAAAAATAACAGTTCTCCCCTCAACTCAAAAGCAGCAGCTAAGTACAGAGTAAATGAGATCAAACAGGACTACTACTACCACCACCAGAGCCAGCTGAATGGACAGTCTTACATAACCATAGTTAAGTTATTCTTTCTCTACACAGTTGTTAGCAGTCAGATACATATTTAATGGGTTTTCATTATACCCTATAAATGCTGGCACTAGAATACTTTCCCCAGGGCATTCTCTGAATAAAAGAAAGGAGAAAATGACGAATGCATTTAGCACATGCACCCACAACTTCATGATAAAAGCCAGCATTTCCCCATACAACACCTGTTGTCGTAGCTGGGTTAATTACTTTTCATTGTAATCAGCTGCCTGAAATATTTATCACGGTGCCTGTAATTTCCCAAATCTGAAAGCGACACCCATAAAAACAACACAACTTTGACTCTAATATTTCAGGTATGACATTCTGTGCATTCAACTTTTTTTGTTTGTTTGTTTGGATTCCTCGTGGGGTATAGTTCTTAACTCTCATTGGAAACTTCCATCAATTCAAAACTTTTTGAATTAGTAGAAGTGAATCTTCTCTGATGTTACACCAAAGCACTGCTTCTTACAGTATTATTTCTATAGCATTATACTTACTAAATGTAGAATAGGCATAATGTTTCCTTCTTTCTTGATTCCATTTTCAATCCCCCCCCGCTCACTGCCGCCTTCTAAATTACGGGATCTGTAAATCATATGGGCCTGTGGTGTGGCCCTGATGAATAATGTAGACTCTCTTTTGCCTGAGATATGAGACTTTTTTTTTTTTGAAAAGGGGTTTGCAGAAAGGGAAGCGTTGTGCCTGGAGGAGCCCCGTGGCTAAGCATTTGGGGTAGGTATGTGGAAACCTGTCCTGCAAGCCACCTGGCTGTATCTGATTCTGCTCTTGTTGTAGGGGATGGAACATGTCTTTTGTTGCCTTGCACAGAAGCAGGAATGGATCTGGTACTGTCAAAGAGCTTTTCAATTTTAGTACTTTATACAACAAAACCTGCACTAATATAACAATAATTGTCCCCAAAATCCAGTTTCTTAGCAGTCATCAAAAAGTGCGTATTGAGTCAAAACTTGAGCAATTTGAGAGAATCCCCAGTCATTGTACTCCAGATTTTGACCAAGGGCAGAGATATCCTTGTACTCAGCAAGTTTCTGCAAGGGGTTTAACTTCACAGTCTTCTCCTAAACCCAAATCCTTTATTCTTTGGAGAGCCCAAGAACTTTCATTCTTCCTATATAAACCTAAGGAGTGTTGTCTTTCCCCTATATCTAGAGAAGTCACATTAACATAGAAAAAATCAGTTACCTTTGCAAAACTGGCAGAAGTGGGAGAAAAGCAAATCAGCAAGCTGAGTTCTGCTATCTAAAGCTTTCCCTTTCCATAGCTTTGAAGGATGGAGTATAGTTAGAGCTAAGAAAATATGTGAGAAAGACAAAGCAAAAACAGAAGGGAAAGCTGCACTATGACCTCTTGGATTATTAGGAAATAACCCAGTTCCTAATCCCAGCACACCCTAAGGAATCCTTAGTGCTTCAAGGGAAGCTGTGAGGTTAAATAGTCTTGGCACACATAAATGATATTGATATGAGTGTCTGATAGGGTGCTTTAATAAGTGTGGTGCTACTGCATCATTCAGCATCTGACACATGTTGGGTCTTTTCCACCATATTGTGTCTTTTGAGAATTATTCTCCCCAGAGTCCTGTTGGTTGGGGCGTGACTGAGTGGTGCTGAAAGCTTCCCATAGATACCAGAGCGAGGTGTTCTGCTTACCTCTAGTGCTTAGTGCTCTTCTCCTAAGCTATTTCAGCGCATTAAACTGGCAGCAATATAATTTTCTCTTCTGCTGTAGTTGTCTGTGTCTGGTGCATGGGAGAGGGCAGGATCTTTTTGGCTGGGCAGGAGCAGCCAGGAGATGGGGGAGTTTTGGATGCTGGGTAACTGTGGTGTGGGCAGGTTCCACTGCTTCAGTATTCCTACAAGGCTTTGCTGTGTTGGAGATTTTAAAGGAAGATGATAAGCCTGAATTATTGCTGGCAAGTTATCTCAAGCCTTTCTAGTTACAGGAAGGATAGAAGCATATGAATGGTATAGCAGGAAACAGATAAGCCTTTTTGATGTCCTTCTGGCAGCAGAATGAGTAAAATGGCATAAAATGTGACCAGGTGTCTACTTGGAAGCTATAATGATTGGCTCAAACAACCATATCCTCACTAATTTATCCTGATGAATGAATGATTTTTTTCCCTCTCTCTATCACAGGAATTTTTGGTGTCCGTATTTGATAAATGGTAGGAGTGGCAGAGTTCTTTAGAAGTCGTGGTTCATGGAAATACTCTAGTAATGATAAAATTTTCAACCAAAATGAATAGGTTTTCAGTATCCGACTGGACAAAGTCCCAAATAACCTGGTCTGATCGTCTAGCTGACCCTGATTTGAGTAGGAGGTTGGACTAGACAGCTTTTGCTCTCCCTTTCAACCCAAATTAACCTGTGACCTGAAGTGAAGGAGTTTGTAAATACATGGCTGTTGAGTGGTAAAAACTCATGTTAAGCAATGGTGGTAGCTCCTTACTACTTTTGTGATAAAAAATGTGTGAGGTCTTCTACAGTCACTGCATCAAGCTGGTGGAAGTTGCAGTAGTCCCCAGATGATCCTGATTTTTATCACTGACTCTCTTGGTTTAGAAATCAGCTATTTTTTAGAATTTCCCAGTTTAAAATACCAGAATCCTTGGGGGAGGCGAGAGGGCAGAAAGCTGTACCAAATCTTCTTCTGTTTTCTTGCATATTTTCTCTTTTCCTTACTTTTCAGGTGTAGCCTCAGATGCTTACAACTCTTCAGCTTGCTTGTTTGCATTGTGAAAATTGCAGTCTGTATGACCATTAATTGTTTTTTTTTTCAAGTATAGCTCTCAGGTTAGAGGGAAGTGTGGTTAGTTGACTGTTCAAGGCTTTAAACTCTGGGCAATTTAAAGAGAGTCGCTGCAGATGAGCTGTCCATCAACAAGATTGTTATTCGCAGGTCTAATGTCATATCCATGTGTAACAAGATTTTGATTGACAAGAAAGTTTGTTTTAGAAAGAGCAAAGGTCAACATTTCACTGACAGCTTAACAATGGAAATATTGCATCATCAGTATATTTTATGGAGTGATACATACATCTACATAAATGTAACACATGATGGTGAAACACTGGCACCAGATGAAGCTCTGAGCTAAGATGAAGTTTTGGAATACTTGGAAATAAAAAGTTATCTGTGCTTTATCCATCTTTTTGAGGAACAGACTTAAAATGTCTGTGGGTATGGCTCATGTAATGAATTTGACCCACATCACGTAGAAGTGCCTTCTCTGCGGGGCACTGTGGTTGAGCAGACAAGATGTTAATTGACTTTGTCAGTGACTTCCTTGGGGGACCTTGAACAAATGACTGCACCTGTGCATCACTTTCTCCTCCATTTAAAAGGGAGAAAGCATTTTGTCTGCTTTGAGTTTTAGGTATGGAAACTTCCCAAGCCCTTTTGGCTATAAGAGAATTACTTTAAAAAACCTGAAAGATACATAAAAGATAACATCTGAAAAGCCAGATGTTCAGAATACCAGTCCTGCTGGAAGACCTGTCCCAATCCCTCTCTTCTGGGTTTCTTTTCTCTCTTTCATTTATTTTTTGAATCTCTCCACTGTACTTTGTCTGGTGAGCTCCTTTCCTCCTGTCCCAGCCCACTTCTCAAATAATCAGCATTTCTTGACTTTATCTATGGAAATTATTTTTGCATTTAAAGCACACTAAACTAAAGCAGAGACTAAGAGAGTCATTTATGGCTATCATGGTTGAGATTTGATCTACTTTTTCCTGTTTTCTCCTGTCCCATAGTGTTAAAGTGTTCCCCTTTCCCAGTCTCCACTTCAAAATAGTTGTGGGGTTTTTTTATTTTACCTTTTTTTTGCACTGCAACCTGTCAGTATTGATCTTCACTAGTGCCTGTGCTACAAGCCCAAAGACACCAAACTGAATAAATGGACTAAATAAAATTTCAAAGCACAAAGCCCTCCAAACATCTTCCTCACACACAGCCTAAATGTTTAGTTAACATTTGAATTAGACACTGAAGGTCAACAAATTCAGGCCCTGCTGGAGCAAGTGGGTCACTGGGAGTTGTAGCTGAGAGCTCTCCCTGCTGACCTGGTCCCTTTGTTTGCTCATGAGGATATCACAAAAGGCCTCATCTCCTCCGAGTCAGGTTTCCTTTCCCTGCTTCTTCACCACAGTTACCCCATGCTCTTCAACCACTAATATGTGAACTCTTCCCCAGTGTTCAGGGTCCTTTTTCATGCTGGATGATAATTCTTGTCTTCTCCCATCCCTGGAAAACTCTAGACCCTGGGCTTACTAAAGCTGCCTGATTTTCTCATGCCATAAAACAGCAGGAGAAGATGTGATTATAAAATAGAAACAATGATAATGCAATGAAGCAGCTTCCAGGGAGTATTACTCATCAAGTAATTAATTACTTGAATAATGGATGAATTTTAATTTTTAAAATCTAAAACTCAGTGCTAATCCTTTTTTTTTTATCTAAAAAATAATCATCTAGTTGAAATTAAAAAATCATAACCTTGCTGACGGAAATGACAATTTTTGCATTAAGTAATTCAGCTTTGTAAGATATTAATTTTTTACCAGCAGTTCTTTTTTTCTCACTGTACTTGCAAGTACTAACGCTTCTGTTCTGTATAAGCAGAAAAAGACAGAAGAAAAAAGCAGATACACTGTACCATTCATGCCTGATGGATAGTGTTGCAAGCAAAGCTGGGCACAAGCTGTTATTCCCCTTCTCTTGAAAAGAAATGCAGATGATTTAGGCTTTTTAAGGTTTCATGTCTTCATTAATTCTTTCCATAGTATTTTTTATTAAATTCTATGAAATTAAAACCTAAACCTACAGTGTCTGCTCCTGAGCCAAAATTCTCTGTTCCAGCAGCTGACGGGTATTTCAGTTGGGGTTCCTGCTTGACATTTCACTCATGGTACAGGTGCCCCATCACAAGCATGCTGACCTCTAAACACTGCCCAGAGAGGGCAAAAGGCTGCTCTGGACTTCTGTGAGAGCAACTCCCTCTCTGCAGAAGTGCACTTGGGCAAGAAGAAGCACCACAAAACCCACCTCCGGTTAAGAACAAGTGTGCATCTTGGGAAGTTTAGCAAGTGCACCTCCTGGGAGGCTCTAGTTGTCTCAGTAAGGCTTCCTTTAGCACCTTGTACTACCTACAGCATCTGCTAGGTACATCTTCTTGGTAAAGGACAAATGATTCAGTACCTTGTTTGTTCCAGTTTTAATATGATTAACAATCCTTTCATCTCTAAATGACAAATTATGTATGGATTTTGTAAACCATATAAATAAGTAGTGGTTGGAATCTTATTTAATTAAAACTTTTTATGGGTGAACAAGGGACAAACAAGGCCATTCCTTTCCTCCTGATTCACCCAAACTAACCCTTGAGATGACTGTGTTTATCCACTGTAATTTAATGTTCTCATCTGCCTCTGTTCTCTGCTGCTTTGTAAGGCTGCAGTGCTACCTGTCCAAGGGGGAATTTGGTCTTTGTATGCTGCTGTTCAGGGCACAGTTGAGGATACCAAGGGTTTTTAGTGACCAGCTCTTTCCCAAGTGCCCTCTGGTGCAGGACTGTCACAGGTGCACTGTGTGCCCGTGATGGTACTGGGCAGTGACGTCTCATACCAGCAGGCTGCCAGCCTCCTGCACAACCAGTATGACACACCAGCTCTCCCTGAAGGGTGAGGTTTGCCTGTTGGGATAGCAGACCTGCAACAGGTTGCCTTTCTAGCAGTAATTTACATTTTAGGCAGTGTTGGTTCATTAATGTGTCCAGCTGTCACCCTCAATATAAGAAGGTAGATATTGGGGGACCCTGTTTTGAAAGCGGAGATCCAGTGGCTCTCAAGTGTGAAAGAGGCCAGTAGATGGGTTGTCTTGCAGCTTCCTTCAGGTATCTCAGAGCACGTTGGAGCACAAATCCTTTTTTTTTTTTTTGGCAGCTTTCTTTTTCCCAGTTCTGGCTCTGTGTCAGAGTTCAGTAAAGCCCAAGCCACTGGGGAAGGCTGGGGAGCAGGCAGGTGTGTGATGTTGGGTGCAGACAGCATTAACTGGGTTTTGAGCAACATAACTTCGTTTCTTTTAAAGATGTTTGCCTTAAACCTTGTAGAATTTGTTTGTTGCTCTTTTTGTCCCTTTTACAATGTTCTACTCCAGTGCCCTGGTTGCACTGTTCAATCCTTTGTACATGTACTGATATATCGCTGTGAATATGTTTTATTCCTCTTCCACTGTAAGAGCAGAAAAAGCTGGGCAACCACGTGGCCAGTCTTGTTGTTAGGCTGTCCAGCTGCACCGGGGTGAGGGCAGCCCCACATCTGTTGTGTGCCAGGGGGATGCACTGCCAGCAACTGGAGCTTAATTCTCTGCCAAGAGGAGCAGGAGCAGGGCCAGCGCACCATGAGCCCAGGCTATTTTGTGAGCTCACACAGGCAGAGAAAGCTGACAGGCAGTTCTAATCCACTCTGCTGGTACCCGTAGATGACAGAGCACCAGTGCGGGAAGGAAAAAAAAAACTAATAATTGAAGTTGCACAACACGCGGCAGGGTTGGTTCCTGAGAAAAATATTAGGAAGGGCTCAGTCAGGACCACCTGAGCATGTTCCTGTCCATTTAGTGGTAGCAAATATCTGTATTCATATTTATGTTATCTCCCCTCTGCAGAGGGAAGTGATATGCCCTGAAATGGTATGTTACAGATATAATGTAGGAAGGCACAGCGTCCATACCAGAGGTATAATGTAAACATGCTTGGTGTGGATTATCTTTAATTTTATCATATAGAATCAAGCGTGAGCCTCATGTCTATGTTTCTAAAGTGTTTGCATGGGATTCACTTTCAGGAACTTCCAGATTTCATTCTCAGATTAAATTTATAAGGCCATACCACATTGACATTACACCAACGTCACTGCAGACATTTTTTGGTGACAAATGAGGGGATGCATTGGAAGGAATATAAAGGTCAAATGTAAGTGCTTTGGCTAAGCGACTGCCACTCACTATGTGTTTGCATTATCCCTGACACTATGGGCCCTGACCTGGCTGACTTCAGCTATTAAAACATATTATTAATAAAAATCATCATAATCTGCAATTTGCTGTTGCAATGTACACTGCCTGCTGGCACAAGCTTTGAAGCGCAAGGAAAGGCTTTCTATCAAACTCGCGCCCAAGTTCAAATTTACCATTTTTATCTTCAAAGCCCAACCCAAAGTAGGGAAGGGACTGCCTCACGCCTGGGAGATCATGACCTCCCATGACAGCTACATGCTTCCAAAACAATGGATCTGTCAGCCACAACAGAGAGACTTGGAAGTGTGGGAGACAAAGATCTCTAGGCAACTTGGCCCACGATTATGGAATGCTTGGAGGAGATCAAAACCACCACAAAACTTGCCACCTTCAAATCAAATTTAAAGACCATGGCTTTTTATTTGTGCTTCCCCCCAGTACACCATCCCCTCAGAGAAAAGAAAAAAGTTGGTGTAAAAACACGTGCTTGTAGGGATGTTGAGGCAGGAGGTAAGATGGAAATGCAGATCTGTTTAGCTGTTTACTTGCACAGGAGGTACTTGAGGTCAGCTAGGAAGAGTCTGGTATAAATATTCAGGCACCTGAGCATAGCTGGAAATATCACTGGAACTTATTACAGTGGTATTTATAGAGATGTCTGCTTGACAATGTTCTTTACAGAGCACTGTATCCAGATCCTTATGAAATTATCTTAGAAGGAAGATACTAAGTGTAAGTTGACTACTAAAAATGGAGACAGTTCTGAAATACATGTCTGAAAACACTGATGATTAAGAGAATACCCCTACTCAGTTTCAAGTCTCTGCTTCTAAGGATGTATGTGTTAAATAGGAACAGGCATGGGCCTTACATCTACATTTCTGAATGCTTCCCAGGAGGTCCACTCTCATGGGCACTTGACATTTCTCCTACATAAATTAAATTGAAGTGATGTCTATGAAATTTAGGATTAGAGAAAACTGCTGGCATTTTGTTGATATTAGTAAGTATTTCTAATATGAAATAGTAGGAAAAACAATGTTGTGTATATGAGAAATAACACTGTTCGCACAGATGTTCCAGGAAATGAATTGATTTTATCTTTGTAGTTAGAAGAAAAGGAAAGTAAGTAGAGAACTGTGATATACCTTAGCAAGTGAATATCTTACTGGTCCATACAGTCCTTAGTTTCCTAGGCAATCTCTTCATCCTTAAAACGTGTGTCCTTCTTCAGTATGTTTTGAGTGACTTATTCATGTTTTATGAGCTTTGTCATTACTGAGAGACTTTATTTTGCTTGCATATTTAATATATTCTGAAAATAGATTCTGGCAGCCATCAGAATTATTTTGCCTAATTATTTTGTTTGCACTTTTTGATTAAACAATATATTCACAGAATCATAGAATAGAATCACAGAATCCTTTAGTCTGGAAAAGACCCTTAAAATCATTGAGTCCAAATGTAAACTTGTTAAACACTGATGAGGCATTCAGAGACAGCTCACTGTTTCATTATGAACTCCCTATTTACACTCGTAAAGAATTTGTCATATATATAATAGCTGACAGCAATACCAGTAGTTCACGTTTCATCCTGAACATCAACAGCTATCATATATATTTTCCTATGGATACAGCAGTAGAAAGTCCTTTGGTCCCAGCCCTTCACTTAATAGTGTATCTATTTCTTTCCTCTGAGTCCCAATCCCTTTAATAACCCTTTTCCCAAAGACTCGGTAGATGCCTGAAGGTGACTGAGGGATGGACTGGACTCACTGAGAATGAAGAGAACGTTTTGTAGGGGTGTAAATACAAGCACCTCTTTGAGCAAAAGGCATTGACTAAAGGTGGGCATCCCATACATGAGATGAGGAGGAGGGCGTTGCAGGAGCACTGCAGGTTAGCAGTAGGAAATGGGGAGAGAAAGGAAAAGAAACCTCCTTTTTTATAGATTCTTGCGATCCCTGGATCTCTTCCCTGGAGCACCCGTGTCCACCTCCTGACTCAGCTGCAGGAGACGTGCTTTGGCCCATTTTCCAGAGCTGCTGAGATGCTTTGATTCATCTACCTTGACCTGTAATATCAGCTGCTCACTTCTCCAATTAAAAATGTGTCTCTCATTTCAATGCAACTGTTTGTTTTCTCATAGGAAACAAAGGCTGCTCAAGACAGAGTATTAAACTAAACACTTGCTCTACACAGAGCAACTAAACTAGTATAGATCCACAGATATATCAAGGGAACAGCTTCATTTTCCTGCACATTTGTACATTCTCGGAGTTCCTATAACAAACTACCAGTTAGCAGTAACTTTGTCTGATTAAACTCTTCTCCAGGACTATGTCCTTTGGTGACATCCTAAAGAATTTCTTCTAGTGAAAACTGGAGTAACACCACTGTGTACAAATCAGTTTCAGAGGACTTGGTAGTAAATTTTCTGGCATGGAAAGAGAAAAATCCCTTCCTGCTGATAAGAAGTAGCATTGTCAGCTAGCAAAAATGGGCAGAGCTAAGGGTTAAGGAGCCACACTGCAATTATATTAATGAAGCTTGCTTTTTTAAAATTTTTTGAATAAACTTGGCTTTAACTGAGCTAATTTAATAAGGTGTTTTCACATTTCAGATAGGCTATCTGAGACTGATGAAACAATTTTCACCTTCCAAAAATCAATAGTAAAGTAAAGGTGCTTATTAGAGTTTTCTTCATGGTGCTATTGCTTTAAAGGTGGGGAAACTAAGGACCGTAATTTGGGGAAAAAAAATATATTTTCTTTATATTTTGTTCAATTTTGAATATTGTTTCCCAATTGTGGGATTTGAATTTCAAACAAGGCAATCATCCTTGAAGACATGAGAGGCAGAGGTGATTTGTTACCCATTGCTTCTACACTGGGCTTTAGCTGGCCTCAGTACAGCAAACCTCTGCTCAGGAGAGGGTGGTCCAATTGCTCGTTCTTGGAATCTGCTGGGAAGGATATGAAAATTGATAAAGGTGCGCAATATGATGGTTTCCTTGGGAAATATTTTGATTTTAACTTGTGGGTTTGGGAAAAAAAAATTAAGTCTTTTCTTGCCATGATATCTGTTTTCAAACAAACATGCCATATTCAGAGCTGTGCTGAGAATGCATGGGAGGAGTAAGTACGTAATTTAAAACTTAACTGGATAAAACAAGTAGAATATTTTTTGAGAGCAACCTGGCTTTGCCAAATGAGATGCATTTTACAATTTAAGGTACCCTTTCATGCCAATTTGTTTGTGTATTTCTGTTCTTACACTTAGTCTAGAAAGATAAGCTTCTTAGGAAAGGGCATGCATGTTTGTCACTTTCTGTGTTGAAATTTTCTACTGATGCATTCTTTCAAAAGTATTTTTGAGCTTTTACATGCCCATTTTTGATACAGGAAATTCCTCAGGAGTGTAATACTTACGATTTTTGTTGTATTTATAAAAGCCGGAATGCACAGATAACTATCTTCACACAATACATGGAGATCTCCTTTTGTATCTTTCTAATTTTTTTTTTTTTTGGCTTAGACTGCAGCTAAATTAGTATATTCCTCAAGAAGAATTCTTAGGTGTTAATAAAACTGATTTTTCTTTTTATTTCTGGGCATAGGAAGTAATAGTGAATGTCTGTCACACAGGTGAACTCTTTTCACCAGCCACCACCCTATGTTTATACCTCTCTTACCAGAAATCTGGTAATCTTTGCTGAACTACAGAAAAATTTCAGAATTTTCAGCCATGTAGAACGTGCTAAATCTCAAAAATTGTTTTGCAGTCAGTGCTTTATCTGACAGACCTCTTCAATCAAGGGTTTAACTTTGTGCAGACATCAAGGGTTTAACTTTGTGCAGACAATGTTTGCCTACAGAAAGGCACCAGATTTTTCCAACCTGTCCCTGATCTTTGTATTCCCATGGGTGATTCTGGACAGAGTCAACCAACTGGGATTTAAATATTCTCTATCTGACTGAAGACATTTCTCTATGTGGGGATGGCAGAAGCAGGGAAGCAGGTCTTCCTGTAAGTATGAACAGCAATCCTTCCCTGTTAATCCTCTCCATGTGGCTAATCCCACTCCAGGTGTAGGTGGTGGCCCGGCACTAGAGCTGATGGACCATTGGCAGATTTTTTTTGCTTGTTTACCTGTTTTTCTGCACGGTGTTTTCTTCTTCTAGAGGAAAATAAATTCCTATCAGTTCTGAAATGCCTCCTCTGTACGTTGACAGCCTTCTCTCCTTTTTTCTCTGAAGAGACCCAGAGCAAGGGAATTGTTTGGATGCACAAAGCATTTCTTTTACAGAAGAGAAATGCTTTTGCTTGTAGGCTGTGATGCAATTCAGCTTTCTGCAGTATTAGTTTCCACCCCTTTTGTTTTTCACTGTCAGCAAGTGTTAACGTGTATACTACACCACATTTTCCTGTCTGTGACTAAGGATTTCTGTATTGGCTGAGGATGGAAATAATAGCAAAAAAGGTCTTGGTGGCCGTGGGTCTTGTTCTTTTCAAAAAGCTCACTCCCATGGCAACAAGGCCTATTAGAAGGTAGCAGTCTTGTCACCACAACTTTAAGTCCTAATAATTCAACCAAAAAGATAAAACGAAATGTGGCAACTTTATCTTGCTCAATCTCTTACATAAAGTCATTTCTCAGAAACTTGATCAGTGGTAGAGACAACAAGCATTTAAAGGGGAGAGGCTTTGAGAGGGGAAAAATCCATTCACATCCGAGTTTTGAAAGATGAGTGAAAGATGGAAGAAAACATGATATTACAGCAGTCTTTTTGCTTCTCTTGCACAGTGAACAATTGACCCAAAGTTTAGGATTTTGAGATTTTTATGACAAATAGGCCAGCTGGAGATTTGAAATTTACCTTCTATCTGAAATAACATTTGCTTTATGAAATAATTATTGATTGCAAACACTTCTACCAAAACAAACAAAGAAAGAAAATGAAAAAAAATATTTTAAATACTTTAGACCAAAGCAGTTAGATTTTGTTCAGAGACATTTTTAAAAGTGATCTACACTTAAAATGTACATTGATTCCTATAGACCAACAATGTGGTTTCATGTTTCTGTTACCTGTCTTGGCTTCAGAGTAATTGCAGACAGTGTGGATTTGCTTTAGACATTGGGGAATCATTTCTCCATTTACTCTAAGTAGCTCTTGTCTGTATATTTGTATGTAGTAAAGAAATACCAAATTCTGCCTCTGCCACAATGACAAGGTGTGTTACCATGGTTCAAGGTGGTGTGAACTGAGCAGAATTCACGACAGGATGCTGCTTTGATACAAGATATACTGGAATTTAATTTTTGATGTGAAATCCTTTATAAGCCACCCACAAAGTTGTTGGGAGTAAGGCGTGTGGGGTAGAACTCAGGGTGTTTTAGGATTGAGGGTGGGACTTTCTGGTCCCAGGGGAGGTGAGGAAGTAACTCCCCACATTGCAGGCAGGGACTCACCTGTGTGAGGTTTGCAGATCCACTGCTTTAACAGAGCTGCCCGATATCCAATTTAAATTGCTAGAATTCAAAGACTGCAGGTGTGATAGGTGGCTCAGCATACTGCATCATCTTCCAGAGCACAAAACAGTCTTGTGAAACAAGATCAGAGAAACCAGGCAAATAGAAGAACGAAATGGCAACCACAGAATCAAAGGTGTTTCACTGGGGCACTTCCCTTCTGAAGGCAGGTTGTGATGAGGCACTGCTCCTGGTGCTGCTCCTGGCAGTCTCTAGCCCACGCCCTCTCTGTACTGGCCTTTGGTTGATAAACCAAGGGATAAACCTGAGTGATAATCCCACAGGAGGGCCATAGTTTGTCTTTCAAAATGGCTAAGAGATGCACACAGATGAGCTGAGGCTTATTTTTCACTGTCTTAAAAGTGGAAATAAGTTGTGACCAGTTAAGTAAATGTATCCTAACGTGTGTGTCTGATGTGGAAAAGAATGTAGCAGGTAATAAAAATAATCACAAAGCCAAAAGGTTTTCTTTTCACTCTGGAACTCTCCTTTTTGGTACTGGGCACATCCTCGCAGGAGGCCAAGTTATTCTGAGACTGGATCTCCTTTCAGAGATAAGGGCAGAGTAATTTGTTTCCCTTTGATGGGAACATGGGTTAAAACATTCTTTGCCAGTACTTAGATCTTTCTTTGTTCTTTTGTTGGTATAATCAGAAAAAGGACTAAAAGACCTTTTAGTCAATAATAAAAGAAGTGCTAGCTTCTGAAGTTGTTTCTCTTCCCGTGTTAGGGTAATATCATGACAGTATTTTGTGTTCTAGTGCACACAAATTTCAGTGCCCTCATGAAGTGTGAGCCTAGGTTAAGTCCTTTCACAAATGAGCAGGTAGCTTCAACCTTGGTTATTTTAGTGATATGGATAAAGTTCTATTTTCACCACTTATTTCTGATGACTTATTCTGGATATTAATTACTGTATATTAAACTTTCACAAATCTGCTAAGATTGGATTTTCAGTAAATTTGTGTCAAGCACCAGATTCGATGTCTGCGTCTGTTTATTCTAGTGACTCAAGTGAAAACCTCATAATAGATTTTGTGAGAAAAATCAGATTAAGTTTTGCACTGAGGAATGAATTTCTTTGTCCCTAAGTGATGTTGATGCTAGCATGACTTAAGATATTGTGTTCCTGAGTCAGGATGATGTGTATGCCTGCAGGGAAACTTCAAAATTTCTAACACTTTGTG
Source organism: Manacus candei (assembly GCF_025592945.1). Lineage (NCBI taxonomy): Eukaryota > Metazoa > Chordata > Aves > Passeriformes > Pipridae > Manacus > Manacus candei. Next base: position 36,071,810 of record NW_026138076.1, on the reverse strand, counting down.
ATATGTGGCATAGAGGTTTTCTTTCACTTACTTTCTACTTTGCTTTGCTGCTGTCATTGGGTAATAAACTACTCCTTTGGGTTGAATGTCTTATATGGAATGGTTACAAACGTCCTTGCTAGTGCAAAAAAAGCAAGAAGATAAATAAAGGGCACACAACTCCTGTTTGCAGTGGATACTCTTTGAGCTCGATTGGTAAAACCCCAACTAGTACATTCAGGCATCAGCTCGAAAAAACACCTAGTTTGAGTGGCTGTATACGCTTCAGTGCATAGGAAACTAACCTAATTAATATAGTTGCAAAAGTGGTTTAGAAAAATGTATGAAATGATGAAATGGAATTTGTTACAGATGTACATTTGTTTTAAGAGACAGCTGAGGGAATGATGGAAAGACACAGAATCCTTGTTCCCAAGTAATTTCTAGCATGGACAGTTCTTCATGCATGGACCGCAGCTTTCCAGTCACAGGTTTTTCTCCAGAGAGTTTATAATGTTTGTGTAATGTTATTTATTGAAGCAGAGCAGTGAAAGAGTTACACAGTGTGTGAAGAGGGAAGCAGTTTTAGAAAACACAAGGCTTTTGTTGTTTTCTTGCCTTGTATCTACTTAAGTAACATGGAAGATTCAGCTCTTAGTGCTTACAGTATGCACCTGTAATGGCCTACACACAACCTTGGAAATGCAGAATAGGGATGTAGAAAACAAAAGGACAATTACTGAGGAAATGCTGTGCTTATTACAGTATGGTAGGGCTGGTATCTGGTGAAATAATGCAAATGGAGAAGAGGATTTTGACCACCTGCCTGACCTTCTGGCTGTCCCCTAACCCCAGGGATAGTGCTGCTGGGTGTACTGACCTTGTGTGTACAGAGTCCCATGGCACAATCCATGTGGCTTGGGCTGCAAAACTCTGCGGATGTCACATGACATATACACTCATATGTCACTCATATCTGCTTGGGCAACCTCAGACAGAGATCTATAAGCTCTCAGGATAATAAAGAAAGCCAAGTTACTATTTGGAGTAATGAGTGTTGTTCCTGGCTGGGGCACTTTTGTCAAATGGCATAGAAATCTGCATGTGAATTTTTGTGTGCTGCTTAGTAGTGATGGGGAACACACTGGCTTGCTAAAGGCTGTGCTATTTGTAAAGAAGTCAGGAATCAGGGATTTAGAAAGCTATAAAAATTGTTTTCTGCCATGCATAGATGTACAAACTGAGGTATAGGATTTTAGCACAGATCGGTAAGTCACTCAAGCAGGGGACATGAACAAGACTCCTCCATCACAACATTGCGTGTCACCTTCCGCCAAGTTCTCTGGTATTTCCTTATGCATTATTCTTTTGTAGGTTTTGTTGTTGTTTTTGTAAACTCAACAGGAGATCACATAAATACAAACGCCCACGCACAAGGTATGACTTGAGTTACCGGTGCACCCTGGAGAGTAATACTTCTTGCTGGTTTTACATGTCCCTTCTGTATGAGGATTTTCACGTGATGCTGCTCAAACAGAGCAACCAGGAGGCAGGAACAATGTCCCTCTATACGCCCCTGGGCCCGCATTGTTCTGCGCGTAGCCCACTGATGAACGTGAGATGGCAAAGTCATCGTCATTAGGCGGAATTTAATAGCGAATCAAAGTTCGAGGGGAGAATAGGCTGATCTCAGCTTTAGCCTCCCTTGGGTCCTGCTGAAAGATTAGAGGGAAAGAGCAGGGCCTTGCTAAGTTGAATGTATCAGATTGTTTTTCAGGAATAGTTATGCCTGTTGTAAACCCCTGAGAACCACCTAGTTTAACTCTTTGGAAAAACAGATCCCATAAATTATGGGCAAGAGAGGGAAAGGACCTGTAACAGAGGGAAAGATGATGCTTGATTTTGTCACTCTGCTATTCATTGCAGAAAGAATAATTTAACGGTTCAGAAACTGTGGTTTGTGTAAATTAAGCTACAATCTTCCTTAACAGACGACATCTCTTAAGCGTTAGTGCGCATACGTGACCCAAAGGAGCCAGGCTCCAGGAAGACTGAGAGTACAATTTTTCCTGTTTTCAGTGTACTTTTCCGTTCCAAATTCTTTACCACTGAAAGATTTTTTTAAATTCTTTGTCAATTTTTCACATAACTTCTCAAAGTGCCCTACATAGGGCCTGTGAGAGCTGTCACCACGGGGCAGTGAAGGAGTTAATGCAGAGTGTGAAGAGGGGAGTGACCCTAGGAAAACTCACCTACCAGCACCTGTACTCCGAGATCAGACAAAGCTAACAATAAGAAAGCAAAGTGCGTTAGGTGATCTTCCTCCTGTGGTCCCTGAAATGTCACTGGGCACTGGCTCCTCGCCTCCTATTTCCAGATTGCTTTCAGTCAAGGCTCTCGGTGAAAAGACAGATGATGGCACCGCTGCATATCAGAGCCCGGTGATCAGTTGGGTTGTCCCAGAAGCTTTATTCTTTTGTTAATGCCTTGGGATGTGTTATGTAGCTGCGATAAAATCGCTACAAAGAAAGCTAAACATCAGCCAGAGAGATCTCCACATAGATACGGAAGTAAAAAAACCCAAACTACTAAATAGGCGAAACTGGCCTTGGGGCCCTTTTTCTCCCTGCCTCCCCGGGAGCCTAACTCCCCCGGGCTGTGCTGGGGGTTGTCTCCAACAGCATCTTGCACTTTTACCCTGTTCCTTGCAGTAATTTGGGCAGCCTCCTAAAGTCTCTGCAGAGTTGTTTATGTGGTTCCTCTGGTCAGGTCAGCGGGGACACCAGAACATGGCTTTTCTTCCTTTGCCCTCTTAGGGGAAGCAGAAACTCTTCAGGACGCAAGGACATTTTTAGGTTTTTTTGACAAGTAGATTTCCTTTTGTTCAGGAAATAGACAGGTAGGATTGGAACACATTTGGTGTTTTGTGGATGCTTATCTTAGATGGGTCTGTTTAGGTTACAGCTGCCAATGCTTTGCAGTGCTGCTCTGTGTCTCACAATGTTGATATATTTTTATTTGATATCAGGCATTTCTCTCAGTTCACATTATTGCAGAACATAGAATTTTTGAGAACAGCTTTGAAACTTCTGTTTTCAAGCCTCTGCTCCAAAATTCATGTGAATATCTGGCAATCTCTCTTTTAATCCTCCTTCCCAAGACACCTCCAGTTTTGTGACCACAGGAAAGTCACCAAATGAGAAAATATGCCCTCAAGATACTTTTAAGCGGCTTGTTCTTGTTGGAATGGAATCCCAGTGTTTGAAATGGACTGAGTCTGGCCAAGTTACTGGTCTGAGTGAGGACAATATCCCCTTCTGTAACATCTGTGGGACAATGCCAAACCAGACACCCTCACTGCATCCAGCATGGGATTTCCCTGCCCACTGGCTTCTTCGTTTCCTGATGAATGTCATTCTCTAGTCTCCTAAAAGTTTCCCAACAAGTCTGAAATCTCGGTTTTTCAGCTGAGCATGTAAAAAAAAAGAGAGAGAAAAAAAGAACAACAAAAAACAATCAACAACTTTTTTGTTGTGCTCTAAACGTTTTGAGTGTCTCAGTGAAATTCAGCTTAGTTCACTCCAAGGGTTTTGGTACACTGCAGGTACATCTCTTGGCCTGGCCAGCACTGTCTGTACTCCACGGGGTGTCTGCCTGAAGGTTGGAAATTGATTTTAGCCCAAAGTGTCTTATAAAATGGTTGGAGATCGTGTTCTCTGAGTCAAAGCCACATCTCACAAAGGACCTTTAACTTAGAGAAAGTCAAAGCGCACTCACCTGGGAAAAGGGTTTGAGCCAAACATTTTAGAATAAGAGACCCAGGATACAAAGGGAACCACGAATAATTGCAACATTAGTAGGCAGAAAACTGTAGCTAACCATCCTGTCCAGAGAGGCATGACTTTGAATGCTGATCAAGGCTATTTTGTCTTGCTGACCGCTTATAGTTTTGAGAGGTAGATTCATGGGAGTCTTGCTAAACCACTAACTCACCATGAGTGACCCCAGTGTATCGGCCTTTCACACTACACGACTCTGAGCCAGCAAGCTTGGGTTTACTGATGTGTTTCAGACTAATTAAGATTGGTTTTCTTTAGCATTTCTAATGAAATCCTACCTCTCCAAAAGTATGTGCGCGCACAAAAAAAAAGACTCCCCAAATGAAAACTGAAATGAAACAAGAAGACCTATACAATAGCAACAAACTATTTTCTTTCTTTGCTTTATTAACCAGTATAAATGTTGAGTCTCTCTCTTAAATAGCCTTAGGCAGTACAGATATTTTTTGCCAATACAATGATGAGAAAAAGAGAATGCTCCTTTTTTCCTCATAAGAAACACTCTCTGCAGTCTGCATGGCTTTCCAAATTAAACCTGCACATTAAAAGGAGTCAAAGCATTTAGGGAAACAGAAAGACCTTGGGGACAGTTGATGTTTAAAATGATCCCTCTATAAGCTCAGAATTGTCTTTAATTTATTTTTTTTGTCTAGGAAGCTAGTTGGCAGAATATGAAATGAAAATATTCTGATGCAAAAATACACTAATTCTCTGACAAAATTTTAAACCCCCAAATACTCTGAAAAGAAATAAGAGGAAATTTGGTGTCAATTGACTCATTTAAGAAATGTGATCTGTCTCTAATGTTTTGCTTGGTTTTATTTAAATCTCTATGATGAAATTAGGAAGCAGGGGAAACTTCTGGACACAAGGGGTGTGATGAACAACAGCAAGCATAGGGATGGTGCCCTTGAAGTGGGGTTGTCATACACACTTGTCGAAATGCAATTGCAAAGACTACTTCAAAATTGGTCTTAGGGCTGCTCTCTGACCCAGACAGTTCTTGGCAATCTGAGTCAGGAGCTGGGGAGTTACTCTTGCTGGCTCTGTGCATGCAACCTAGGAAGATAGTCAAGACCTGTGCCAGAGACTTATGCACTCAGAGGTTGTGAATGCTTTCAAAGTATTTTGGGTCCATAACATCAAACAGGAAAGGTTTCCTGACGTGTATCATGTGCCTGGACCTGACATCATGCTTGCAAAATTCCACTCATCCACCTAGGAAGGACCCTCAAAGAAAACATTTGGGCAGCCATAAAAGTAAGCAAATTTTCCACTGTATGCGTGTTTCTGTATGCATTTGCATGTATAGATCCAGTATAGAAAAAACATAGCTATATATTGTATAGTGTACTGATGGCTGATTACTTGATTAATGATTGCTGATTATTGGTGTACTGATTACCATTACAAGGCTTTTGTGGTGTGTAGCCAGTTCCTATAGCTATAGTACCAATATAGGGAAGTAGGTTGGTGATATTATATGAAAATGTATACTATATGTATTTTTAAAGCAAGAGCTGCCATGATATACTTAATACCAGAACTGGAAGCATTTTTGGGTTGTACACTATTAGGAATACTATTGTAGGATACCAGAACTCATACATGGTCTCTCTTGCCTTCTCTCTCCTAAGTATATTGTAAATCAGGATGGGAGAATAACCGTACCACCATGGTATTTGAATTCTCAGTTCATGATAAGTGCACTAGACATTGCCTGTAAATATAGTCCCTTAGAGTTTCAGAACAGAGAATAAAAATCTAAAAGAGTAAAAATGAAAATTTGTCCCGCTTGTTGCAGTGAAACCAGAGAGTTATAAAGGACCTCTGAACAATATTGAGTTTGGGGTAGCACAATCACATCACAAAAGATTTACCTTCACTCTGCAAACTCAATATAGGGCAATAACAATCTATTACAAGCAGAGCAATACAACGTCAAAGGAATATTTAAAAGAACTAGGCAGAACCTTTAAATCACCAAAACTGAGTTAGGTTCTCCCAAAGGAAATACCCTGGGGACAATTCCTAGCAGGATTTTCAAGAGGTGTTGTTCAATTATCAAAAGTTGTATTCAGTGTGTGTCTTAAACATAACCAGTAATGTGGCTGCTTTTAAAAACCTAGAGGACAGTAAGCACAAGACACTAGTCCCCAAGGAATGATTAGAATGGCAAAATAATAACAATTGCTGTATGCACACATGTCCGTGTGTCCCCTAGGTCAACATAAGGGATTCTGTTGTGAAGCCTCTGTCTCGGCATCAGTAGTGGAAGTAAGACACAGGATATCTATCATACACGCTGTTCCCTAAGTGGGCAAGTCAGCCTGCAGAAGAAAGAGATGGCATATCAGAGTGACAAAATCAGCAGGTACAGCGAAGGATGGAGACTCTGGAAGCACACCAGCTTTCAAGGCACAATTCCAGTTGATGCTCTTTCTTCAGTTGCTATTTATTCTTGTCATAAGTACAGATTTATAAAAGAGTTATAACTTGGCAAACTGTTGAAAGTAACTGCCACTTGCATCAAATATGTCTGTTTTCTGAGGCACAACTTCTTAAATCATCCTCCAGCTGCCTGTTCTGCACAATGCAATGGTTTGTGGCAAGAGATAAAGAGGCACTGGCGCAGAGCAATGGAATAATCTGACTCGCAAGAGAAGGAGATCCTGGCTGTAGTAGCAGAGTTGCAGAATCACAGAATATGCTGTGTTGGAAGGGCCCCACAAGGATAGTCGATCTCATGGATGCTGTAGGGCATTGCACAAGTCATGTCAGTGCAGCCACAGTTGCCTGTGTGTTAACACAGGGATAGTGTAGAACAACCGAGGGTGGGATAATATACTTCTCTGGCAGGGTCACTGGACCAGTAATCTTTTCAGAAAAATCCCTCAGATCTCTCTTCCTGAGTCTAAAACCCAGCTGATAACTTAGCCACTGCCTATGCCATTTAGTACAATTTTCTATAAAGATACTCTTGCTTTATTACCTGCTCGGTTCCTCTGTGGTATCAGTACAAGAACCTACTGGAGCTCTTGACTGAGGGCTATATAACCTAATATATCAGATTTTATTCAGCCTGCAAACCAGGCATGCAAACATATTTTGCACACAAGTTGGATATCAACTTCTCAATCTCTAATGAGGAGAAATGAGGCAAAGCTAATGCCTGTTACCCTGTTTTTCCAGAAGCTGAAAGATGAACAAAACTGAGTTGGATCATAGTATAAGAGAAACCAGTGATGAATAAACTATTTCTTTAATGATGAGAAAGCACTATTACCAAGGAGGCACTAATCTCCATATAGACAACTGTCTTATAGATAAATAGATGCTGATACTTTGAAAACATTCAGCAAAGAAAACCAGATTCGAGAAGGTGAACACCACAAAACAACCTTCTCCAACTGTGTCTTACCAGTACCTTTGCTTTAAGATGTAACAGAGTATGTGTAGAGCCATTAAGGAGGTAAAATAGGAATTATTGTGTGCCCACATTTCAGGAGAATTTGATTCCAATTAATGGAAGGGGCAGTTTGGTACTTAACGAAACTGCCTTCAAATCAAAGGTAATTCAGAGCAGGTCACGGGATTGGGTTAACTGCAAAAAGCCTCTTGCTTAAATCCCCAGGTGATACCCAACACACCCAAGCATTAACTTTTCAGATGGGAGCACAGAAGATAAGCCCAGAGTCACACAGTAGCCTCTTTGCATTTGGCCCAAGAACTAAGTTTAAAAATACAAACAGGCTGTCCTGAACAGAGCGTGAAATACTTAAATGTCAGAATGGCATTGTGAAGGCTCTATCTGTATGCATAGCAACTATTGTGTGTACAGCAGGGAATGGAGCTCGCTTCATGAAGGCAGGCAGGAATAAAAGCCCTATATCCTGTTTTAACCATTCCCAGGTGGCTTTGAAAAAAAAAAAAAATTCTTTAGAATTAAAATGTTATTGACCTCAGTGACATGTGTATCATGTTTCTCAAAACCAGTAGTAAATATACAAAATGTTTATGTAAATGTATATGTGTTTAGTGCAAGTATTAATCAACAAAAGAAACATTTCCTTAATAGTTGCTGAAAACCTTTTTGTCTTTTCAAAGGGTATTGAGAGAGTTTTATTAACTTCTACTTTTTTCCATGTTCTTCAAAGGGACTATTGTGGGACATTGGGCCACATAAACCCTTGTCTTTACACTGCAATGTGTAGGAGAGGGGCGGGAAGTGCAAGAAGTCAGGTTGTTCCCAGATGTCTGTGAAAGAGCCAGGTACCGCTGTAATATACAGGAAAAACCGCCTGTCATGCATACTCATCCCTTCTGACCTTGGGTAAACTGAGTTGTGTCTCCACTTCCCTGGGTCTCTGCCTGTGCCCTGTTTCATGGCACTGCAGGGAGAGCCCTGGCAGTTGCTGCAGGGGTTTGTTGTATACAGTAACATAGGAAGTTCCCATCATGTAGCTGCAAAACGGACGTGTAATTACCTCCCTGAGCTGAGTAGTCTTGTGCACAGTGACAGAGGTAGGGTGGCTGTACATGCATTCAACCTGAAGCAGAAGTGGTGTGGGTATGTGGGTACCCTGTGGTCAAATTCACCATGCAGCAAAACAGTGTCTTTCCCTCTGTCAGCTGGGTCCTGGAACTGTTTCTCCCTTGATAGTCACTTGCATTTGTGGGACCATATGAAGGCAAGCAAAACTCCAGGAACTGGCACCAAGGAAGCCTGGCATATCTAAGGGAAGGTATTGAAAGGAACATTAAGTGGAAAGGGATGCAGCATTGATTGTTGCATTCATTTTATTGTACGGAAGTTTTCTGAAAAGAAACTGGGGAAAAAAGAAGTTATTCAGAAGTGTAGTTCTCTTAAATTCCTTTAAGGGAATGAGTTTGGTACTTATCTACTTATGGGAATGCATCTGCTGTGAGACAGGGAAGAGAAACAAAGAGAACTGCTCCAGCAGCAAGAATGGAACATAGGAATAGTTATGAAGAAGTGCTGTTAGGGCAGCCTGGAGCAGGTCCTGTAGTACTACCTCCCTTAGAAGTCCGGAGCTTTCTGGGAAGTAATTCAGGAAAGAGATGTGTCAGGAGATGTGACAGGAAAGATATCTCCTCAGTCAGAAAGAACTGTGGTCAGAGCTAGGAATGAAACTTCTGAGAGAAATTACTTTAGGTAGATGAGGTCTGCTCCTATCTCTCAGTTTCTTTTTACCACCAAGCTTGATTTCTGCAGTGTTTAGAGTCAAGGATGTTTTCATATCTCTCAGGGAAGAAGTTAAAATTTTGAAGTGTTTTGCAACTGACTTTCTAAATGTATGATTAGTTTGTGTGAAATATCTGGTGGACATTCCCCAATTCTGTACATGTTTTGCCTATTTTTTTAATATGGGGGCTATGTAACTTAAAATTTTGCATTTTTTTAAGACAGAAATTTCATTGGTCCAGTTTTTCTCTGCTTAGTATCATCAAAGCCCTGACTGTATTTTATCTGCAGAACTTCATAATCTTGATGCGCTTGCTTGCAGGGTAGAGCTATATTTTACCATCAGTCTTTAAGGTCCAAATATAAGCTGCTGCAACATAAATGCCACCCCAGTGTAACATTTTCTGCAGCCTTTATTTCAGGTAGGACAAATGTCAGTTATGGAAATAATCTGTGGACATTAACCCGAACCTGAGAGTTTTCAAAGTCTGAAGTTTCAAGTGAGCTCTTTCATAGCTGTTGTCTGCGAAACTTCAGCATTGTTCAGACCACCATTCTTACTCTGCAAAAGGTGTCCAAATTATATGAGGTATACTTCATGGAAAGCTTTGCTCCATCTGTGGGAAATTTCTGCAAAGGAGGGTATCCCTAACTGCAAGGGAGTCTGGCAGAATCTGGGTCAAGAGTAGTGTGTGTTTGTGCAGAAGATACATTCAGAGTTGCATCTTTTGAATAATGAGTGATCAGAAACAGAAGAAATCAATCTCTTTGTCTTCTAAGATGAAGTTTTTAAGTTATGCTGCAAAAAGATCACGCAATCCATCTGCCTTCTATTGCTGAAGTACTGTTTCTGTGGGCTCAGTTGCAGTTAGTCAACCCAATATAATCAAGACTGAGAGAGAGGAAAAATAACCAATCAAGGATAACAGTGGACCCAGGATAATGACGAGGATGTACCAGACCCACAAAAGGAGATGGCACCAAGCAAATTGACATAGCACAGTCTTACACTGCTTAGAAAGAAGGGAGAGGGGTATGACTTCTGTGGCCAGATGCAACTTATTGATCAGAAGAGAAACATTTCCCCTTCTGCTTGTTTATCCAAATCTCTGTAGCTTCTGTCACCAAGAATTTTGAAGCTTATCCTTTTCGTCCTCTAGAAATAGGTTCCTTTTCAAACTCCATAAAGCTGGAGGTCCAACTGCAAGTAGACTATTGAAGGATAAATATTAAACATTCTCCATCAACGTTAAAAAATTCCTAGCTTATCATGACTGTTGGAGGGAACTGCTTTCCCTGGAAAATAAAAGGTATATTAACAAAACCCCCCCAGACCTTAGAGAGTAGTAGGTTGGGTAGGTCTTCTCCATCTATAAATTCTCATAGTGTTTTCATTTTCACTTCTATGATGCTAATAGTTTCCCTCTCTAATTTCTCAGCTAATTATCTCTTCCATGAAGGTTAGGGGAATAAAAACATAACTCCTGCTGGAGCTCTCTGATGTTCAGGCAGACATCTTGAGAACACAGATCAAACTGATAGTGGGCTATGTTATAGGGCCTTAAAAGCCACTAAGAAACTAGCAAGGCCCATTAGACTTTCTGTCATGCATATGATGAGAAAAATATACCAGCATAAAATCCACTTTATTGTCCTACCATGACAGCAGCGGCTATTGTGCTGGGAAGCTTTTTGGACGGTAGCTCTACCTTAGTGTTTCTGCTCTGCTGGCTGGTGAGGTTTCAGGGATGATATCCAAACAGAGGGGCTTTGTGATAGGCTATCAGTGACCCGTGAGGAGTATAACACACAACCCGCTGGTTTGACATGAAGGAAAAGCAAAATAAAAGCAGAGTGACCTCTTTCAGTTTCCCATTTCAAGCCTTAACATTTACTTCCTCACACAAAGATTGGCTCAGAGAGTTGGTACCACGTTATATTCCAGGCTCTTTTCAACGTGAGCAGAGTTTATCTAGCTTTCCTTAGGGGCATTGCTCCTTTGCACTTTCCTCTCTGATATCTTTAAAAAGACAGGAGAAAATACTGCACTTTGACAGCGGTCCACATTCACTTTGTACCACAAATATTTCTCATCTACTGAGCTAGAAATTAATAGCAAATGATACTTTTTGCCTAAAGTTCTATTTTATAGTCTAAGTGATCTATAAGGAAAACAAGTGATTACTACATTACACTTTGCTAAATAACTATTAGTCTTTTAACAATATCTGCTCTGCAGTTGCAATGTATGTGCTAGAGAACCTGAAAGACCTCATAGAGCATCATAAACTGTGCCTGCAAGACTAATTCAGACAGATCTTTCCCGGAGCTCCCTGTAAAAGGGACTGTGATCTCTTGTAGTCATGGAGGTCCAGCTGACACTACCTGGACAGTAGTCAGCATGGAGTTACCTGCACCGAGTTTTGCCACAGCACCAATAGCCCTTCCCTTACTTCTCTAAAAGAAGTAAGGGTACATCTGTGGAGCCCAAACCCTCAGAATTACCACTCCTGTAATTCTTTCTGGTAACATTTTTAAAAAATCACTTTTATTTTGGCTTGCAATAGGAACTGTCTGCAAAGTGGCTAGACTGGTGAATCTGGTTTTTTGGTTGGTTGGTTGGTTTGATTTGGTTTTTGACTGAGTAAGCCTCTTTTTGGAAGAACTTTCTCCTCTTAGCTCTTCCCTTCTCAAGATGGTCTGTGCCAGCAATTGTGTTAGCTCCTTTTCAATGAAGGATCATGTTTATGTGAATTCACATGTTATAACTTCTGAGAATGGCCCTTGTGAGACAGTATTTCCATACCTGTTCACTCAGGATGGACCCTGATTTTGTCCTAGTTGAATTTCTGTTCCTAAAAGACTGTAGCCAAGCAAAACATTTGAGGATGCCAGCTATGACATGTACAGCCTACTAAGGCATGCTCAGGAAAGACCTGATGGCACAGTCAGTGACTGACAGCTGCTTCTTATTCTTAATTGCTTCTTTTCCAGACAGATTTCCAGGCTGCTGTGCAACTTCTCCTGCCACCTGCCCTGTGTTATGGCAGAGGAGGCTTTCATGAAGCCCCTTGCAGAGCTATTTTGGTTTATTCCAGGTACTGGCCAAAGATGATAGCTGATAGGTGATATGCTTTATTCCCAACAGCATTAAGATATTATCTTGGCAGTGTTCACAGATCTTACAGTCTGGTTATACTGGGACTCAGTTTGGCTTTCTGAATGTGGCAATGTGACCTACACCCAGACCTATACTTTCAGTATGTCTCTGAAATACGCTTTAATGTGGGTTTTATTCAGTTTAGCTTAGAGTGTTTCCCTATTAAGACTGTGTTCTGCACTTAATAAAGATGTTCACTGCTTGATTACACATATGAAAAAAGTGAAATATGTGTTTTAGAAGCTGTTTTAGAATTAATTTTCCAAAAATTTGCGTTAAAAATACTGGTGGTTTTGCTTCATGGCAAACTCCTGTTGAATTCTGATTGAACTTTGTGATATAATAAGTGCATATTTCTAATATATGCTGACCTTAAAACTTACTGAAATTTATGCTACTACAGTTAAAGAACTATTTAAAGATGAATAAGTCCTACATTTAATAGTCTTCACTAGTCATTAGAGGTCAATTTATAATAATACTCTTAAAGAACATCTCTGAAAGATATTACTATTTCAAATGACTGCCAGCTCCCCTTTTTCTCAGACCAAATCAGAGAAAACCATCAGCCCTTATTTACTGTTTTGTACTATAGTTTTTATCTTGGAATGTTAGATCTGCATTGCTATTTTTCCCCAAAGCAAACCCAGCAAAATAAGAACAAAAGAATAGCACTCAGACTTCTCCATTCAAGGCTGTGTCTGTGGGACAAATGTGGGAGTGTGTATCTCTGTAGCCACTGCTCCACCAGCCTGCTCTGTCTGTGACACCAGGCAGAGCAACATGAAATCCTGGGAATTCAAGTCCTCCTGTCTGAAAGCTGACATTGCCTACACATTCACTGCCTGTTTTCTTTCCAGAGTGTGTATGGGTTGGTTCAACTCTTACCTGTGGACTGGCATTTTTTCTCACTTAAGCAAAGATGAATTCTGTAAGTGGTGAAGCTAGCTCACAGCAGAAGCAAAACTGCTCTCTGACTCGGGTAATCAATCACAACTGCTGAAGTTAATCCACGCATAAAAGCTGAGCCTCAGCTTTTAACTATACACTGCCTGCACTCTCTGATTTTAATTTGCATTTCTTAGTTATGGAAATGGAAAACTTATCTTTGAAAATGTTCATGTTATTTCTTAGACAGCTCCTGGGGTTTTAAAAGGCGCACTCGGTTATTTCATACACACCGTCTTTCTGGTCTCTACAACACACTGCTTTACTCCAAATTCCTAACAGTCCCCAACCAGACTTTCAAACAAATCAATAAAATACATAAACAGTCAAGGCAGAAGGTGAACTCGACACCAAAAAATACTAGTTCGTGCGTGAGCAGTTTGAGGTAAACAATTTTTGTTTCGATCAGAAATATGTATTACCTTTAGTCCATTTTAAATGTTTCTTTATTGTAATTTACATTATTTATGGTGGACAATTTTTTTTTTTAACACCTTGAAACTTCCCTTATGATTTAAAAGCAAACTTTTCTTTTTGATTCTGGTTTTCCTTTTTGAGCTGCTGGTAGAAGGCTCTGTCTAAGGGTGAGAATTAATGCCGACTGCCCCATCCCCTGCCAGGCTGCGCTGACTCCCTCCGCCGTCCCTGCAACCTCTCCCATGCTGCTAAGGTCCATGTCAGACAGGGCCCCTGACATGTTCCCCTTTCAGTCACTGCTTTCTTCTGAGAGCTGTCACCACCCCCTGGAAGCACATCCTCAGTGTAGACACAAGGCTCCTACCAGCCCCGGCGGCAGGCTGGAGATGTGAAAGTAAAATTTATGTCTGGTGGGACTTGGGTTGTGTTAGGCATGTTCGAATTTGGGGTTACTGCAGAGCAGGCTGTGCTTGCAGCTAGTATGGGAATGGATCCTGCCTGAGGGCAAGCACGGAGATCATTAGCAGGGAGTCCTTCTTTCCCACACTGAGACTGTGGTTCACCAGGAACCTTTAAAAAGCCTTTGGGAGAGGTATCCTTGAATGCCAAGAGGCAGGGTTGTCACCTGCAGTATAATTTTTAGTTGCTTTGCCTCGGTCAGTTATCAATGGCAAATGTGTTAACATATCCCTTTTAAGGTTATTAGGAGGAATTTGGAATGTAGGCAGTCACACGTGGGAAAAGCAGGAGGTGCTGGAGGGAGACCACACATGTATGAATTTTCATCCTTTGGCATATGACAATTTTTAATTGTTTGTTACATATCACATATATATATGGATTTCTGTCCCTTGCCATATGTCCTCTTTAAATGTTGTTTGGGGTATTTTTGTGTTGTTTTGGTGTTGCTGGTTCTGGTGGGTTTTCTTTTTTTTTTGGTTTGGTTTACTTTTAAGTTATAATTATGGCCTTAACAGTGAAAATTCATGAGTAACAGTATTGGGCATAACAGTATTTGGCATAACAGGTGCCCAGGCACTGGCAGTGGGTGGCTGCAGGGGTGGCCTCGGCGGGGTGAGGCCAGAGGCTGACCCATGCTGGAGACAGGTATTGCCAGCCAGCTCCTATGGGCCTACTGCAGGGAAAATATATTTAAGAAAGGGCAAAGTGAGGAAAAACAGTGCAAGAAGAAGCCCTGAAAGCATTATGATGAAAGATAGAGCAGGAGGCAGTGCTGCAGTCACTGGAGCAGAGATCCCCCTGCAGCCCATGGAGGGCTCATGGTGGAGCAGATTCATCCTGCAGGACTGTGGCCCATGGAGAACCCACGCTGGAACAGGGGAAAAGTGAACGGAGGAAGGAGCAGAAGTGAAGCGTCGCCATCAACCGCCTACAATTGCCCAAATCCTTCCACCTCTGCTGTTCAGGGAGGAGAGCTGGGGAGGTAGGGGTGTCAGGAATGAAGATCTGAAGTTGAGCTGGGGAAAATGAAGAGAAGAGAAGGTGGTGTTCGAATTTCATCTTTGTTTCTTACCATCCAAGTCTATTTTAACTGGCAGTAAATCGAATTAATTTTCCCCAAGTCACTTCTGATTTGCCCATGATGGTAACTGGCAAGAGTTCTCACCGTCTTTAACTCAACCTATGAAATTTTCCATCTTATTTTTGCCCCCTGTCCTGTTGAGGAGGGGGAGTTAGAGAGTGGCTGGGTGGGTATCTGTCAGCCATCCGAGGTCAACACACCACAGTAATGGAAGGCAGGGGCAAAATTTTCTTCACCTGTTCACTAGGTTTAAGCTATGACAATAGTACTTGCAAGCTACAGCAGTAGTGCAAAATACCAAAGCCCAACAAAGTCTCCCCTCAGGTTGTGAAACTGTGTTCTGCGTTTCTATTTCATCCTCACCTTGACCAACTTTATATAACTTTCTCATGCCTTTTTTTTCCCCTGAACTTTCCTGCAGATAAAAGAGAGTAATGGCTTTATTTTTGTTTTGTTTTAAGATTGAACAACCTCTTCCAATTGCTGTCATTGAAGTCTATTTAAATTCAAGCCTCACTACATGCTGTCAATTCAGGACTGCTGCCAATCAACATGGAAGAACCTTATATGAACCCACTGTTTCTCAACTTTGTCAGAGTAACTCACATTTGGACCCTTTCCCTGCCCGCACACCTCTCTGTCCTGAATCTCTATTTCCTTGCTAAGTCAGGTAAACCTCTGATCTTTTTTCGCAACTAAATTTCTGGACTTCAAATAGAAAGCAATATAAAAGTTGTACCATTAACCTGCACTAATCCCTTCTCTCCCCTTCATGCTACATCTGATCTTAGCCAAATGAAAGACTCAGAAGTTTTACTTTCCAGGACAAGAAACCTTGCTTGTTTCTCTGAAATGTTCTCTTTGTTAGCATTCACTTTTCTCCCAGTGTCTTCCACTGTCAACCTTCTGGTCATGATTCAAATCAGTTCTTCCAACATTTGTATATGAGGTGAGCTTTGAGATTTAGATTGCTGTCTGGGCTGGAGGTAGCTTCATTAGTTTGTTGTGCATTTCTGTTCTTGGACAAGATGTGCAGCTGTTTTATCTTCTGAATATGTCAACAAGATAGGATGCACAGACTGTGTGATGGATTCATACTTGTCCACTTCAGTTTAAGGAAAATTGTCTCGTATGGCAGGTTAATTCCAATTTTAGTCAACTATAGCAAATCATCCTACTGATAAGAATGGATTAATTCCCTGAACATCTTATTAATCTTTTTTTTCCCCCCCTAATTTCAGTTTGGGTCCTATGAGCCTACAGAGTTAGGGGGGCTTACAAAATGGAATGCCATGTATTTTCTGAAGTTATTTAACTAATAATAGGACCTGTTCTGATAAGTAAAATAATGTACAGGTTTCAGTGAGCTGAGTTAAACACTGGTGAAAAATGGGGGGGGGGAGGGAGGTTGTGCTCTCTTGCTGACCTATATGAAAATCATTAACTATGGTTTTCTAGCTGTACATGATAAATCCTACTGAATTTTGTTTCTTGCTTCCTGAGAAAACAAAGCTTCAGTCTCCACGTGGTCCTAGTCTCCCTCTAGCCTATCCTTTTAAGTTAGACCTCTAGAAAACTGTCCCACAGTGGTTTTGCTACCGTCTTTGCATATTCATTAATCTTATTGTAATACAGAAGTATTGCTACCCACACCCATGTACTACCTCAGTGCCTCACCTCTATTGCAATTAATGGCAGTTGGTACCAAAATATTGTTGGTGTGAATCTGATTCCTATCTTTGCACTGGGTTATGTGCACACTAAGCTCTCTCCTGAGCATATCTCCTCTTTCTGTGACTAATGGAGCGTTACTTACTCTGTCAGTGGCAGAAGTTAGCCAAGGCAGACTAGTGTGTATATGCTCCTCCAGCCGGTGCAGCTCAGTTTTCAAATTAAGCCAAGTATTTTCTACAGGATTTTCTACATTCATATACTAAGGCAGAAAAATGCAAAGCCTCAATTTGTGTGAAGACCATTTCCTCTGCCACTATACAGTGATGGCAGTAGTCACACAGGTATCTCAAAACATTTGAGCAACGCAAATCACACCCAAATCAGGCAATGTCCATTAAAATCAGCAAACGTTATTCAATTTTATTAGCATACTGCTAAAAGGGATAAAATGTCATATTCAGGTTCAATCTGTTTCAAGTACTGGGTTTTGGCAAGTCAAAATATCAAATTAAGTTTCATGTAGTTTAAAAAGGAAAAGAAAAAGAAAGACAGGCAGTAAGTATTCTCTGTGAAAACAGTGGCATGTCCTCCAACTAAATGGCAAATACGTACTGCTTAAGAGTCTGTTAAGGTGATAGTCATAAACTGTGGCTGTATGTAACGATTGTTGCACTAAACTGATTTTGAAGCACACTTTTTGTGTTAGTAATTCTGAGGGATCAGTTTCCCTATATGAAGTGGATCACTTTAATATGGTATAGAACAAAATTGCTCATGTTTGAGGATACCACTGGTACAGAGGTTTAAAGACTTCTATTGTTTTCACCATCTGGCTGCTAAATATGACTAAGTGAAATACTGAAAATAGGACTGCAAATTTAAGATTGCAGTGTAAGGAACAGCTTTTGAACACTGTTCAGTGTTAAAGGAGCAATTTCTGCAATTCAGAATGAGAAACTATCTCATTAGCAGCTCAGAGTGATTTTTTTCTTTTTTTTTTGTAATTACAAGCAGGATGTGGATACGTGCATTTGAAAAAACAGGCATCTTTAGGTAGGGAACAATCTGCTGGCCTGTGGAAATCCATACCTGACACTGGAGGAGGATGTCCTTAACTGAGAAAACAACTTGGCACAATAACATCATCACTTGTGATCTTTGAAGAACAAAGACCATCTTTTGACACAAAGGAAAGGGTCAAGGTGGGGAAGAGTGTGTGAAATGTTCCCATTTGAACAGTGAGTTTCTCTACAAAGCAGTATTCCAAGACATACCAGCTCTGTGCTTAAGATCTCACTCTAATTTAGCTTTACAGTGTTTGTTGAAATTTTAATAAGAGTGGATAGACAGACAAAGAGTATCACATTTCATGGCACAGCCAACCTATGATCTACTTCAGGTTTCCACAACTGTTTCTCTCTTTTGTGGTGCCTATTGCAGCTGTGGAAGTTAGGTCTCACTCTGGTTCCGGAAGTAGGAACAGAAATGTGGCTGAAGAGTTTAAATGTTGAACTAATAATGTGTTCTTGGTTTAATAGCTGAAAGTTCTTTCCTCTTATTCGTATTTCTGTCACTTTCAAGAAAATGCCATTGTGGTTAGTTTTAGTTGTGTTGTCCACTCTAGTGCAGATCAGCACTCTAGTGCAGATCATGCACTCTAGTGCAGATCAGCATGGAAATGAGAGAGTCCTGTCTCAGACTCGCACATTCCACATTGAGGGCTTTCATAAAGATTTACAGAAAGCAACTCTCATCAGGCTATTCTGAACAGCTTGAGGGAAAAGATTTTTTTTCCCCCTTGGTGAGGAAGCATATCAACTGTCTTGGACAACAGGAGCCTTTTTCACCTCCTACCCACCACAGCTGGGTAAGCACCTGCATGGACACTGGGTGCTGTTCTCTTAGCACAGTTTCTGTTGTCACTAATTACTCAAGCTTGTGATGCTGCACTCTACCATTTTCTTCCCCAAGGATCTCGGCAAAGGCATGCTTAGGAAATACCTTATTTTTCATGCCTTTATGAAAACAATACTCTTTGTCTTCCCAGTTTCTCAAGGAAACCATTTGCTTCATGTTCATTTCTTGAATTGTGGTTAATTACACTAAATCGGACACTTCCAACAGTTTCGTGTTTTTTTGTAATAATAGACTTTTTCTAGCTTGGAACCAGAAACTGTGTTGAAAGAGAAACTTGGGTGGTTTTTGAGATAACACTGAGTCCTCTTTCACCATAGAGGTTCTCCCTAGAGCATTTCTTAGCCTTATCCTTGCTCCAATTCCTCCTTTAAGATCATATCACAACACTTCCAAATTTTTCCTTCAGCCTTTTTGTTTATGTTTAAAAGTAATTTTTAACACTAGCAACTTTTCACAATTTACATATCCACAGGATGTGCTAGTTTTGACATTCATTGTAATGTGGCCTAGGGAAGATCTGCATTTAGTTGACTCATTTAGACTGTCCTATCCCAAGTATTGGAAGTCTCCTATTCAGTAGGATTTCAGTATAATTTCTCTATGTCCAAATCTTTGAATTGGGATTTGGAACCACATTTTGGTACTATGTTTCCTGATAGTGAATGCCCTGGGCTGTACCTTGGGTGGTAGGTATTTCCAGTGTAAAGAGCACTGGTTAAGAGTATAGGCTCCCTGTGCTTCAGGTGACTTCAGCTTTAGTTTATTCCTGACTACTGTGGTAGAAAGCCTAGGACCTGTTGGAGTAATCTGAGTCTGAGCCAGGTTAATGCTGAGATCCTGCAAGCTCCTCACAAAGACCTTCTAGCTTTGAGTACATCTTATACGACACTGGGGCCCCCATTTCTGCAGTTTCTTAGCTTTTAGCAGGCAGTAAGGGGCTTATTAATTGTTTCTCTAAAGTATTTGAGTGTAAATCTAAGGTCTGATTGGGGTCACATGGAGAGATTCTTTCAGCAAGTTATTGACAAAAGTCTTTGATGCCAGAAGCACGTCTTAGAACAAAGACAGTGCAACGCATCGAGTATGCAGGGAAAAAACACCACCACAGTAATGACTGCACAAATATCGACCAACCTGGTAGCCTTATTTGTTGTAAGGAGTAAGAAGAGGGATTACCCATTTGATAAAGCTGACCTAAGAACTTTTCTTGCACTCGATTTACAAGGAGTGCTGGATTAGTAGGTGGTCATGATGTAACAAAGCTTGTAATTTACTTTGATAACTAGGAGTAGAATCCAAAAAAGGAAGAAAGATACAGGAGGGTGAGGAAATCCTGTTCTTAAAACGTAGGTGTGTAAGGAGTGGCTGCTGTGAAAGGAAATGACTGAGCAGGCTTGGACTCTTCAGCTTGTAACAGAGGGGATGCAGTGGGAGGATAGCAGAGATCAACAAAACAAGGAGCAATATGGAAAGAATGGATAGGAACGTGCTGTTTGTTGTTTCATCTAATATAAAACCTAGGGCACTCAGATCATGGAAGAATCAGGGTTAAAATAAATGCAAGGAGGTGGTTTCTTCACCCCAAGATGAAGAAGCTGCCTGGAATGCCTTGGCAAAAGATGTGGATTTAAAGGAGTTTACATGGGTTCAAGAGGAGAACAAAGAAATGTTCAAAAAACACATCCCTGGAGGATTAGCAAATAAGACAAATCACATCACTCAGGAAATCTAAGCTGAAAGCAGTCTGAGATAGTAGCTGGGAAAGTGTCATTTACTCTGCCCTTTTCTCAGTCTGGCACCTTCTTCTGGCCACCGTCAGAGACATTGGCCTGGAGGGGCCCTTGGACTGAATCAGCACAGTCTTTCCTGTATTCCCCAGTCAAACCTGACATTGCTTATCATGAAACTCCACTAAATCAAGATCATCTTCATATTTTGCTTTGAACATAACAGAGGACTTCCTCTCTGTAGACCATGGCTGAAGCAAGCTTTCTATCTCACCCGTTGAGTCCCAGGGAAGGACAAAGGCCACTTTGACCCCTTTTCTGGGATACAAGCTCCAAGGGAGCTATTTTCATCGTATAGACTTACCTAACATAGTACATTAGCATAGTATATTAGCATATATCAAGTGTTTCAGTGTAGATTACTGTGACATAACCTAGCAAATGTTTTACTCGTGAAATGTCCTAAAAGAGGGAATGATTTTATTTGCCACCCATATCAATTTCCAAGGGGTATGTAATGCTGAGTCTCAGAAATTGCCTTCTTCATAAAAGGCAAAGCTGGCAGATGCAGGTTCTGTGGCTTTAAATTACAAAACCTTGTAAAGATATATATATAAAAGAGAACGTAATGCTCTAAACCAAAAGCAAATAAAAATTCAATGGGCCTTCATATACTGGTTTTTGTACTCAGAAAGCAAGATTTAATAAAATTCTTTAATTTTATGGCAGAAGACATGTCAAGTGCAGTTTACATTGCTCAGCCAATAATCATATTTTCTTGCAAGTGGCTGATACATTTATTTTTTAGAGACAGACACAACAAATAATAAGTGTTTTTATTTGAGAGGAGAAACAAGCATTTTTATCAAGATGAAAGGGGCATAATAAATTTATGAGACCTCACATACAGCTATAATATAATAAATTAGGAGGATTAATGGAATTGTGGGCTACAGTAACCCTCACTAGTAGAATGCCTATTTTATGGAGCTTGATAATATAGTTTATCATTGACTCCATGGGAATTCCCACAATATATTAGCTGTGGTGTAACAATAAAGCACACACAGTAAGAGGCATGTCTCTTTTGACACACATTCTCTTCCCACACTTATTTTACCAGGGAAACAACTCCGGTGCAGTTTAATTAAACTGCACCGCAATGAATTAGTCCAGGTCTTAGCCCCCTGACAGTGAGGAGCCTGGCATTACCACAGGGGGCTGTCCCCCTGTGACACCAGAGACTGCAGAAAACCTGGGAAAAAAAGTGTAGGGTCTCTCAAGTGACACTGTCACTGTGCAAGGCCTTAGCTGTCAATCACAGGACCTGAAAAAAGCTCAGACCCCTTTGCATTCAACTTTATCTGCCTACATTTCTTCACTTTGATCTGACCTTTGGGAGGAGATCAGAAAGTGGCGTGGAGAGGCATTAGAAGACCTCACCATTTACGAAGAAAGTGGACTTCAGTGGCAGATAAAACCCCTCTGTAGTGGATGTTCAGTTTATGAGGCTTGTAGTTATTCCCATGATTTTTTCAGTTTTCAGGAATAGGAACAAGTCAAAATCAGGATTCTAGAGAAAAGCATTTTTTTTTGTAAGGGGAGGTGGCGCAGGCCAGTGTCAAAAACTGAATCTAAGTGGAAAGGTTTATGTTACATGAGCAGATGGGAATCACACCTCTGTAGCTTGCAGGATTCCTTGGTATTACACAGCCCATTGGACTGCCTGACTTTGTACACAATTCTTTGAAAGAGAACATAGCTTCCTAGAAAATGAAAATAAAAATTCCCTCTGTGTTTAGACATCAGCAGGAGCAGAAAGTTCATGACAGTCTTTGGGAACTGTGTGACTGGTTTGCTACTATCCCATTTTAAAAAGGGGCATCTAATTTTGTGGACAAGTTTACCCAAGTTACACTTGTTATATGACACCACAGGATGAGTTAAATCAGCTGAAGAGCAATCTGTCATGAAATTTCTGTTCCACCAGAGATGTGCAGAGGATGTAACCAAATCACCTTAACTTGAATATAGGGAGGTCTTCAGCCTCCCAATAAATCACATTTTCCACTCCGTTAATAGATACTTTATATCTTGTATCTGTCACTAGTACATTGAAACAATCATAAGGTGATATACTTTTCAAAGAAAAGAAGTTGATAATGATTTTTAAACCAAAAAATTGAATTTTATAATTCTCATGATCTTGGAAGGGCATTTAATACGGAGAGTGGTATTTCCCTAGAGCCAAATGTTGGAACATATAGAAAGGTAATTCCCAATAAAACAGCCAAATGGTCATCCATTATTTATAGATATGCCTGTATGAAACCTTTTATTAATTCATGAGACTATTTAGGAGTAGAAAACTAGAATTTAATCTTTTAAAAATTCATTTTTAGTGAGAGTACCTTGCTGGACTTAGCTTAATACTTTTTTGAACATGCACACCACACCGCAGAGGAATTCATTAGACAATGGCAATTAGATCTCTAATCATTTGGCACTGCTGGAATTGCTGCACTCTATTTAAATGCCAGACATGGTACCTTAGTGATTGGTTCATCCTGTCGCCACATTTCCATCGGCTACCGAGCCTGAGAAATGACAGTCACATTAGATGTCATGTAAAGCATCTGACCTTGCTCTCCCAGCACTTGATCTCTGCACTTCAAGCAGACATTTATCACTGTCCTGCAGGTGGTTCAGATTGACCACTGGTTTTCATGTTATAAAGGCATTATAACATTCCCTTATCTTTATCCTTCTATCGTGGGAGGAACAGAAACAATTTTGTTGCCACCTGACTAGGTGAATTTATTCACTTGAGAGAGAGAGAGAAGCAGGTTCCTGTGGGTCAAAAGAGTGGAAGCTAGAGGTGTTGAGTCTTGGAGGACATACTCTTCAACTCAAACAAATACCCAGTGCTTGCAATGGCTTTGCTAGTAGAGTCAAAGAGTTTTATTAATCAATATTCACTGCTTTGTTCTTTTTATGACACAGGGAATGCAGAGGTCAGAGATTTTCAAGAGGAATAAACATAGCAGATAACAGTAGCCATAGCTGCCACACAATGGTCCCTCAGCTTCAAAAGGAACAGAAAATCCCATCTGTAGCTAGTAAATTTTCCATTACAGTTCTTTTCATATTGGATATAACTGCTGTGACTCCAGTTATCCTCTCAGATATGCATGTGAGGATTCAGGAGGGCTTCAGTTAGGTCGATGTGAAGAGTTTGATTCACTGTACAATTCCCCAAAGGGATCCAGTACAAAGCTCCTTTTTCTTTTTGCGCTGAAGTCCTGCGAGGAAGCTGGTTAGGACAATTTGCAGGTGTCTCTGTGTAGCAGAGACAGATTAATGCAAACTGTGGGTCTGAAAGTCGCAATTAATGCCCATATCTGGATAAGCTGACTGGCTGTCTAAAATGGTGGGAGAAGTTTGCATCCAATTTCAGATTGCAAGTTTGGGGCATATCTCTTCTTTTAACACTTGAAGGGATAAATCCACAGCTGAAGTACCTTTTGAAAACAAGGTCTGCAAAAGTGGGTTGATTTTGTTCAGGCATGGTATTTTTTACAGAGACTCCACCTGTGATTCTCCCCCATCAGTGCTACTCACAAGTGGTTTTTTGCAGGCAGACAAGGAAAGTGGCATTTGTAGGCATCATCTTGTCTGATCACCCACTCTTATTTTAATGGTTTCATGATCACAAGTTTTATGCCATCCATTAACCTCATTTAGCCTCAGTAGTCAAACAAATTTTGCTGCAATTACAGAAAAATACAGATAAAGATAAAAAAAAAACAAAGTGGCTGGGAACATACTGTAAAATTCAGACTACTTGTAGTTTTTTTCTAACACTTGTTTGCACCTGTCTTTCAATTTTTTCAAATGCTTAGGTATTAATTGATAAAATTACTGTTCAGTAACAGGGTAGAGTTTACTGGGAAATCCCCAGTTATTACTGTTACTTTTTACTTAACTTTTCAAGGAGAGATATGTGACTTTTTCCACTGAATTCAGTCTCTCCATCCCCCACACTGGTGACACTTGTCACCCAGAGGTTCTCACCTTTTAGGCCAGAGCTGAGATCTTCTCTAGATTTGTTCAGAACTGATTCTGCAAGGTTAGGTATTGTGAAAATAAGAATTCTGGTTATAGTTTTTAAAAGTTGTCTATAATCCCAGTGCAGTTAGAACTGTAAACCATAAATTAGTGGATAAATTTACACTCCAGCACAACGCCTTACTGCAGGGATAGACATACATTTTGGCTTCTGTGAGAGGCAGGGCAGACTTCATCCAAGTACACAAGAACAAAGGGAATGCTATTTTGTCTCATGATTCACCACCACAGTTGTTGGTTGAAACCTAGCTGCAGCTTCTTTGTTACAGCTACCAAGTTAAAAGGAGTATGACACTTTTTTTCCTATGTTAAGCTGAAAAAAATTAGGGTAAAAATCCCCAAGCTATTACCAAGATATAAAGTTTACAAATTTGTTGTAGGAGTTGTTAAGAGAGCTTATGTGATATGAGACGTTTCTTACCATAGCGTTTCTTTCCACTGTGGGCATGTGGATGGGGTAATTGGTTCTAGTGTGAGTTATGCACCCAGTGCCAAAGGTGAGAGTGAGTCAAGGTCAGTGATCTGACAGTGGTGTCCACGGCAAAGGGGATTTTTGTGACTCGCTCTTCTCATCGATGGAAGGAGTACTGTGTTCTGTTGGAAACCCTTCACTTTCTTATTTCACTTCTGGCTAGATCTAGTTACTTCCTTAAAAACTTTACTAATTCATTTCTGTAATTTGAAACTGTAGATTAAATACATTGGCATGTCTGATCATGTAGCTTTCATTTATACAATATTATTTTAGCAACACAGTGGTAAAGTAAACCTAGAATTCTATGTGAATGGGTCAAGACATCTATCTTTTATACTATAGCTTTCACAACAATACAACTTAAACCAGAAAAGCAACCATAAATTTCAGTGCAATGAAGGAATATTTGTAAGTCTCTCATTGCATTTTGTGTGATTCTTCCTGTGATTGAACACACTAAGGAATGGCTGAAATTCACAGCTGTGAATCTTAATCGCTGTTTTCCTGGACAGCTGTTTTAAGAGGATGTAGAAATAAATCTATTTGCAGCAAGTTTATCAGATGTGCTAATGTAATTCTTAATGTCTGAGGGCTTTACATAGCTACAGTTGAATTTGAAGGCCGTGTTGATTCCCTGTACCTGGGCTTGAGACTAAACGTAGTTGCTGTTCAGTAGCTGGGCCTCCTGCAGAGGATCTTGACATCAAAGAGACAAACTAGCTAAGTCATAATTAGCCCCAAGCTTGTTTGGTGTAAATTGTAAACAATATATCAAGTTGACTAATTGTAATGAGTCTAACTACCAGACACTGAGCCTTAGGGATTGGCGCGCCTTGTCGCCACATTAGCTCCTGGTACGGCATCTGAGAGCGGAGCAGCGCACGGTCTGTGCGCCGGGAACCACAGCACTTGAACCCGGCGCTGCTCGGGGACATCCATCAACGTCGGCAGCAGGCAGCAGTCCTCCGGGGTTTGCACGCACAGAGCAACTCAGCTGCGGGATTTCTCACATTAATCTGCGCAATTTGGGAGACTCTTTCAGGGGTAAAAGGGTTGAGAGCCTCCAGAAGAATTGTCAGGAAAGTTACAGGCTCTGTGTTTGCCAGTTTTGGTGACCCAAGCTGTCTTTTGAAATGCATGATTTTGTTAGGGGGAAACTTAGCCCCTTCTTTCCTGTTCCATTTTTGAATGTTCAAGCATCCACATGCTGAAGTAGCTAATCTATGGGAGGCTCACTAAGTATTTATTATTTACTGGGAAGAATTTCCTCGACATCATGCAAAAGCAAACAGCATCAAGGTGTGTCAGAAAGAGTCAATGCATCTTAAAAAAAAACAAAATCCCTTGGACCAGTAATCTTACCTGACTGACGCAGATTCTTTGTACTCCTACATCAGCCCTTCTTTTCAAAGTTGCAGGTTCAAAGGCTGTGATAGGTATAACATGAGATGCCACACTGTTTGGGTGCCTGCTCTATTACAGGATCAATCCAATACAGGAACAGATCAGAGATTCCTAATGGGGCAAATTTTAATTAGCTCATAATAACTCTGAATATAGGAAAAAAACCATTTATTTTCAGTAATGTGTAGTGACATAAAGGAAGAAAGATGAATGTACTTGCAAACCAACAAGCTATTACAAGATAAGAAAAAAAAAATATCCTTATGGATTTTGGTGAGTCCTTGGCAATTTTTTAGCTCACCTTTTTTAGCAAGCTACTTTTCTCTATTTATCCTTATAAGAAAAATTTTCCCTGTTCCTCAACTAAATTTGTGCTTCTAAGTATATAAGATATGGAAAAAGGAAAGTATTTTTAGGAGCAAGGAGTGTATGAACATTTGATTCTGAACTATGGTGTGAGGAAGCAAATTATGAAAGCTGCAAAAATGTTACCTGCCATACATACTGGGGCACAAAATGTCTGTTTGCAAGAATTAAGGAAGGGTTCTTTCATTGCTTAGTCACAGCTCTACCTTCTTAGTTCACTGGAAAGTGAAAATGTTATTTATAGCTTGCAGGAGCAGTGGGCATAGATTTTTCTGCCATCATGCAAGCACCAATCTTGACCAAGTCATCTTAAGCTGTAATTCTAAGTTGCCTTTCTCCCAAAGCCAGAAAGAATCACCCATGGAATACTTTCTCAGTCTCAAAGAGAAAAAAAAAATAGAGATGCTGTGTTCAGTCTCACAAGGATCCATCATGAAGAGGGTAGACCTTTTTTTACTTTCCTTTAAAATACATTTAGTGCAAAGTCAAGGAAGTTGGTGATTGCAGCCAGCTGCCCAGCAGCACAGTGCAGAATCCACTCCTCCCATCAGGGCTGCCTTAGTCTTGCAGGGTCACGGACAGGAATGGGCAGTGCAAGTGTATTCCAGCCACCAGTCATCTACTCGGTTATTACACTGAGAAGGAAAGTTACGAGTTTTACTTCCTGGCCTTTAGCACAGAGTCACACTGGGGAAAAGTACGTGTGAGAGTCTTAACTGGCCAGCAGTTACCCTCCTGAAGGACAGTGGCGTTTTTATTTGGCAGGTTGGCTTTTGTAAATTATTTGTTGAGTTTGTGGCGTCTGTTCAAATTGTATAAAGCAGCATGTAAACTGTTATTAAATTATCCTTAGCCTGTAATACCCCTTCTAAAGCTACATATTGTAGATACCTCCCCCCTTTGACCCTTAATTAATGTGATGGTGTTAATTGTTCATAACTGATTCAGGTGTTCCTGGATTTCTCAGAGATTCTTTTAGTTCAAATGCAGCAGCTAAAAATTCCTCATATCACAATGGCAAGCTTGGGACTTTGGTACCTAATGAGACTTAGAAAGCTACACAATCCCCCAAGCTGTAGAATGACTGGCTTCTGAAGCAAGCAGAGTTTACAGTCCAATTCACAAACACCAGAAAAACTAAACAGAATCAATGTGTCTCCAGCTGATACTGTCTGTGTCACTCAGTCCGTGAAATAAAAAACAGTTTCTCCCAAGTGAGACTCACTGTCCCCTGGAATCTGAAACCCAACTGTGCCAACTTGGCTGGTTTATTTTAGCGCAATGGGTAGAACACTGAGTCTTTGTCACAATGACAAAGGTAGAATATTTGCTTGTCACCAAATCCTCCCCAAGAAGAGAGCACCAAAGATGTCGTGCTGTATGTTTCAGTTTGTGACAACAATAATATCCCAGCACCCCAGGAAAGCTCTTCCCCATTTTGAAGGGATATAAGATATTAAACAGGGCCACACCTGGCACCAGGTCAGAAGTATCATTAGCTCAGAAGGACATTCATAGCTTCGGATTTGTAGCTCATGCCCCAGCCTTAACATGGCTCCAACACTCAATAACATAAATAGGAACATGTTTTAGAATCAGCTACAACTAAGTTTGCTGTGCCACAGGGTGATAAATAACCTTATCACCCCTGTGCTGAGCTGATAAATGATCAGCTGGGCTCTGCCCGGCACACGCAAGTTGGTGCACTTTGGAATCACTGTTTAATACCTATATTACAGAACCTGCTGTTTGACAACAGGGTGTGCTCCCCTGAGGCGATCCCATGGAAGGGATGCATAAAGTAATTAAGGAGACTTATTCTAAAGGGCCATATCAGCTTACCCTTTTTATTATATTGCTCCCTCTCTGGAGAGCTATGACAGGGATCCAGAAAATCAAGCAATAAAACCCCCACCTCAATTAAGCCTGCATAGCCTCACTTTGTAACAGCATCATTTTTAGTTAGCATTTTTATACCTCAGGAAAGGAGTTAGGTGGTTTCCCCGGGGTTAATGTAGGAAGTTGAAGGAAGAGATTTTAATTTTGGTCAGCCACTATTTTAATCATACACAAATAGGATTGCATGATTGAGCTTTGGATGAAAAAGGGAATGCATCTAAAATACAAAAGATAGTTAGGGCATGTGTGCTTTTTGCAACAGGGCTGGAGGAACTATCAGTCTAAGAAAAGAGTGTTAATTTGCTGCCCATTAACCACATAATTTTAAATCTTTATTGTACGTAACGTGATTTTCTCAGCTCTTGTGGGACAGTGGGGATCCAGTCCCTTATTTCTGCTTGAGTCTATATCTTCTCTGACCATGTGGTCAAGAAGAAATCCCTTGGCTCTTGTTAGCTGCCTTGACTGGAAAGGCCCTTTTGGTTTGTTTGGGGTTTTTATCATTCATTGGTAATGTTATTTTGTAACAGAGCTCTTCTGCTAAATCTTGGGATGATCAGTCTTCCCTCCGGTTTAAATGGCTTTATTGATGATGTGACTATTTTAAATTCTGTCACAGTGCCTTGGAAGTGGTCGCTATGGGTACATCTCATTTGCTTTTACCTCTTGGGGGCTCATGTTTGCCAGTTTTAGCATTTAATGGTATTTTATCTAAAACATTTTGTGCCTCTTGTGAAAATGCAGGGAGTGAAGCTGATATACTGGGACCGAATACTTATGCAGACGTGCACAGATTCTTTAGTGTAAATATATGTACACTGATGTTCATTTCAGTCTTGGACCCATTTAAGACTTTGAAGTTAAAGCTATGATAATGAAGCAGTCAGCTGAGTAATTTTAAGTCAAACGAAGATAAGTGAACCATCTGCAACATTCTTCATAATCACAGGAAGTAGAACATGCATCAAAACTTAAGTTTAGGTATCATGCTATAGCAGAATGAATCCCACTATCCATACTTTTAAAATAGTTTAAACATTTTCACAGGTGTGTTCTTTAAACATCCCTTAAAGTACACAGTTACTTGGGAATCTGCACTAAGATCTTACTGTGTTACCAGAAAGAAAACGCAGGATGGCAACATCATTGTTTCCCTAAATGCACAAAGGAAGTTTAACTCTGAAGTAATTTTTGCATTAATGCTCAGATTCTGACTTGGCTTTCAAGAGGAGAGGGAAGAAAAAATGTCCCTGACACTTCTCTCTTGGCTCAGTACTAATTTTTAGGAAAAACTGAAAATGATAACTTTCTTGCTTTTTGTAGCAGTTGCTATAGGAATCTCTGACAAAATTCAAACTGATATTTCGATATTTCAGTATTTGAATTTTTGTCTCTGTATCGAGCACAGTATTTTGTCACAACCTGCTTTTCTACTCTGTCTTACAGTACATTTGTTCTTTTGGTAGTTTGCTGTTTTCCTGGTATTGGTGGTATATCCTTCAATTTAAAATGGTAACTAAGCCTATTAGTGTGTACTATCACCCATATACATTACTGCCAGAAAAAAATCCAACACAGCTAAAAAGCCTTTAGGACAAATTCATTCTCAGATTTATAGTTGTGACAAATAGTTATCAATTAGTGATCATCAGGCAATTAGGAGTGGTGTTTTGGCCATCAGTGAAGAGAGAGAAGTGTTTTTCTGATGAAATATATTCATGATTATGCTAATTCCTCTTAGCATCTCTGTGGTTCAGGTGTGGTGCCCATACCTTGCTAGTTGTTGGTGAAACCTCCTGCTGTTACCACTTTCCTTAATGACTCTTGTTCCTCTCAACCTCTGAGATATATCTACTTCCAAACCAGTTTATGCAATTTCTGTGGGGAAACTCCTTTTAATCATTTGGGTTCATCTAAGAACATACAGAGTAGCAGGAGTTATCATATCTAGGTGTCCCAGTTTGTAGACTTGTCATGTGGTTGGGTAAGAAATGTTTTGTTAATAGTAATTTACTTTGAACTCACCCTTTACTTATTCCAGGGGGAAATGCTAACAAAAATATTTGTTTAAGGCATAGTGACTAGCTGTTACATTTCCAAATATTCCTAAAATACAGACAAAGGAAAACACCACATCTACTTGTATCAAGATTAAATGTGAAATGCAGTTTTTTTCCCAGGCCTCGGGTGGATCAGAAAACTGAGCAGATTCACCTCACACCTCTGAGCTCCTGGGGAAACCCTGGTGCAGCACAGAGGTCGGAGGCCTGTGGCCAGTTCTGGGGGCCTGGTAATTTTAAACCAACTGTCCCAGCCCTTTATTTACTGATCTGTTTAATGTGCTACCAAGTAGTCATGTATTTGCTACTGCTGTGTTTAAGAGAAAGATCTGGTGCTTCTTTAAGTAGATTAAGTTTGGTTGTCACTTTTTTGGAGATGCAGAAGTTGTTTTGTCAAAGCAGATGTTGTCTCTTGCACTTGACTGTCCAGTTAACAAGTCTCACTCAGCAAAGGGTAAACCCCAGTTTTCCTGACTTGGTTCTATCATTCCATATCTTAACATGTAGCTCATTATTAGGTCTTACTTAGACCAGACATCACTTTGTGGTGTCAACAGGTTTAGGGTTATTATTCTCCTAAGCCTTTTTTCCTGGCATCATCATATCAGTGATAAAATCTGTAAAGCAAAGCTTTTGAAGTGGTAGAAAGAGGGGGAGGTTGGTTTTGTTTGAAGGACAATTATAAGCAAAATTTAAAATTAAAACTGGATTTCTAGCCCTATAGACGTTCAAAACCATAAATTTATCTAGTTCTGTTCAAAGCCTGAATCAATGTTCATACAATAGGATCAAACATAGGATTAAAATGTGAATGGATCTCAACCTAAAATCTGTATACATGCAGCAGGGCTGGGCAACCATCATCAAGAACACCTAGGTTATGAGCAAGGAGGAACAGAGAAGCAGGCTGAATTCATTTCTCCCTTCATCCTTGAAGATACCCAGAGGTCTTGAGCAGATTTGCCATTTTTATCTGGCATATCCAAGAGAGAGGCATGTGCTCTGCAGCACACACCCATGGGGAGCCTGAGACGTCCGACCTTCATGTGTGTGTTAAATTGAGGAAGAACTGTAACTACTGCACACATGCTGTGTCATCAGCCTGTGCATGTGTAAAAGCCACTGGTGTGAAATTTGCATTCAGAACAAGAGGCTCACTGCTAAGTGGGGTAGCCTGTAAAAACCTAGACAAAAGGCCAGAGTCTTTGCATCCCACCTGGAAAAAATCTCCAAGTGGAGAAAGCAAGTGTGTCTGGGGAACATGGACAGTCCTACTCTTGCTAATGTTTGGGCAAGAATTTCTGTGATCCTGTAGAGACAGACTATGTCTAAAAGGATGTTGTAATTTTCAATTAAAATTAAATGTCTAGTTCTACCTTTAGATTATACCTGGTGTGCTGCAGCTTCAGAGACTGAAGCTGATGATACTGATGCCCCTGGTCAAACTATGGAGCTTGATTTTCTAGCTAGGATACAAACTGCACTGGCTCAAACAAGATTTTGGATTCTTTTTTTTCCCTACGGAATGAATTTTAAGATGTAAAAATAAAAGGAAAACTATGTAGCCTTTGCTGCATGACCAATATACATCTAACTCTTTATTGTTAAATTACCTAAAGCAAATAAAATAAAGATGGGTCCTTATTCTGTTCTGAACAAAGCAAAGAAAGGGCAAGAGAAATAAGATGGGGGTTTTTGCACATGTATTACATCACAACTATGAGAAGCATTCAGGCTGCAAGTTTATGAGTAAAATATACAACTGTACAATAACCTGGAAAAATAAATAAAGGTGGATGACATCCTGTTTCATTTACGATGTAGTGTATTGGAATAGAGAGTGGCATTTTCTTTAGTTTGAGTTCCAATGTGACAAATAGGTGTCCTATTTGCACATTATTTAATGAAATACAGTTTGTAAGACTGTGGGGTGCAGAGGTACTCACCTCTTCTCTAGTATTTTGGTTTGCATGTGCAAATAATGGCAGGTGCCATAATCATAATGGCAGGTGCTTGTGTGTTCACTTAGTTACTAGTATTCATTTATGAGTGTGAGAGAAGGCACACCTTACTAGGTATGCTTTCAAAATCATGGCTCTGATCCTCTGAGAAAGTATTAAGAGTAGGACTGGGTTTCCTATGCCATGCAAACAGAGATAAACACCATTATGCTACCAAAAAGTCAGAGAAAGAATATAAAATCATCAAAGATCTGGTAATTTTCTAATCACAGGGACTCTTCAAAGAAATATAAACTGAGCTGAAAATTTTCCATCAAATCTGTTTCACTTAAAGAGTTACAGGCACCAGCTTTTCACCGTGGCATATTTTCTTTCAGTGAAACTGTTGTCTCCAAATTACCAGCAACAAATACCTCTTTATTTTCCTTTCCCACTTTAAAATAAACAAAACAAATAGTTTTCAAGACTGTGTTTTAAAATATCTACTTCAAATCAAAACTCACAAATATTTAAGTCAGTTTCAACCTTTTCACTGCTGACTCCAAATGTAAGTTCCTGCACTAGTCAGCATTAATAAAAGTCACATTTTCACAATTCTGTCAACAAAACACAAAAAGAATTAATGAATTTTACCAAATGAGAATTCAAAGAATTTGTGCATTTAACTACTCCAGTTTGATTCTAAGCTCTCTTTCCTAAATATATGTTAGGTCATGTTTCCCAAATGTATTCAGCCATGTGATATGTAGTACCAGCTCATTCATATCAGATGAAGTGTGACTGGAAATAAAGCTGAATCTTTTTAAGAAGACACAGTCCTTTGCTCCATATTTCCAAACCAAAATAGCCAAGTTCATTGTATTTTTGCTACATTTCATTACTGCTCTTCTTCCTTCTAAGTGAAGACTAATGTAAAGACAATCACTAAAGAAGCAGCAATCATAATACCCTATACTAACTAAATTCAGACTTACGGCTACCCACAGGAGAAATACATGACAGATCCATTGTTCTGTATTAGCAGGATATTGTCCCAGTATATGAACACATGCAAACTTTGAAGGCTTTGAATATTTAAGGCAAGACACTAGTGGCTCATCCCAGTGGGAACCACAGAAAAGGGGAACCTGATTAAATTTAATGTCATTGTCACTTTTTTTTCCATTGCTAAGAATTATATAGGTAGCCATAGCTACCACACTGTTCAGACACCATGACCACAATATTCTCCCTCAGAGGTTGGCGTCAAGGGCTGAATTATTCACTCCAAGAATGCGATTCATTACTAGATGTGATTCTTGCAGATTAAAAGATTTGTCAGTACATAAAATACATGTACATATTCTAGCAGCTAATTTTAAAATCACTGTTATGCCCTTGCTAACCCCTAGAAGACACCAACTTTTATTACTATGTTTAAGTTTGGAGCACATTTGCCCCTGCCCTATTGAGAAAGCTCTGAAGTAACTGAGCAGTTTTTTACTGTTTACTGTACAACAAACTATGAAGTTGAAAACTAAGGTAGGAATATGTAGTAGGGTACTTATAGGCACTGCAATTAAAATAAGAATGTTTTTAAACTAGTTTCCTAGAAATGTTTGCCTGCTTGAACTGTCCCTTATCTGTTGTTTATTCTGTCAGGTGAAATCTCAAATAAATATCCTGCTTAACTTTGGAAAGCACATAACTCTGTTTCTCCACTGCTGTTTCTGTTGCTAACTCCCATCTTCCCCAGACTTGCCTCACAGTGCTATTCCTAACTTGGATAGACTAATTAGACTCATTTCCATCCCAAATAACTTCTGTGAGCATGCCTCATTTACCACTCACTGAGTTACATGAATAAAGAAATGTCTCTATCTACGAGGATCTGCCCAGTGTAAAACGCATGGTTCCTCTAATGTGTTTAGAGAATAACATTTTCTCCTGTATGTGGTACAAGTAACCGATTTCATCATTTTTCCTTTTTACTCAGAAGGAAAATTGAGTTCTAAAATAAATCTCCAGCTTACGGTGCTGACAAACTGTAACACCGCAGCAATCCTTTCATGTATGTCGATTGCTCTGACTCAAAACCAAAGTTTTGCTGGGCTCAGGGATGCGACAATGCCGAGCATGAGACAGGCCGGACCATTAACATTTATGCAACTTGATCTCAACAGGGAAGCCGATGACAGGCAAAGTGGCAGAGCGCCCTATTCTATCCCTCCTAATTGTTTCCAGCAAGTAGTGTATGGCAGGATTATCGTGAAGAGCTGGTAGGTGAGCAGAGAACTGCTACACTCAGGGATTTGCTCAAAAGCTTTGAGTGCCTGGATCTCTGTTCGGAGTCTGTAGGAGGTAGGCAGGATGCTTTCTGCAAATCATGCCATAAAGCTACACAGGGCCTGCAGAGTCAGAGGCAAAATCTGGGAGTGGGGAGAAGAAACACGGATATGAATACTGAATACTTGTAAACTGGTCCATTCACAAAAGTTGACTTTAATGAATGAAGAAATGTCTCTTTTTTTAATGAAACTGTGTAAGTAGCAATTATGTTATGCTAGACAGAAGCAAACATTTGTTATTATTTTCCACAAGTGATTTTTCTCAAATTAATTAGTCTGTTATGGTTTCCAGAATGATTTCATATCCATTATCCTATTTTGAATTCAAGAAAGGGCTTTCTAAATAATATAGGTAGTAATTTTTGCACAGTTGATGTTGTAAGTTAGAAATAGGTAATTTAACTATTGTAGCTTCTAAGTTGCCAGAGGCCCTTACTCAAATCAGGTATTTTCTCCTGCAAGCAGTTCCTTGAAATTAAGGTGCCTGCTCACAGCAGACAACTGAGCTGAACTAACTTATGACAAATAGTGTGGCCAGCAGGATTAAGGAAGGAGTCATCCCCCTGTATTCAGCACTGGTGAGGCCACACCTCAAATCCTGTGTTCAGTTTTGGGCTCCTCAATACAAGAAAGACATTGAGGTGCTGGAGCATGTCCAGAGAAGGGCAACAAAGCTGGCGAAGGGTCTGGAGTAAGTCCTATGAAGAGCAACTGAGGTAGCTGGAGTTGTTTAACCTGGAGAAAAGGATGCTCAGGGGGGACCTTATTGCTCTCTACAACTACCTCAAAGGAGGTTGTAGCGAGGTGGATGTTGGTCTCTCATTCCAAGTGACAAGCAATAGGATAAGAGGAAATGGCCTCAAGTTGTACCAGGAGAGGCTAAGATTGGATATTAGCGAGAAATTTCTAATGGAAAGGACTGTTAAGTATTGGAACAGGCTGCCAAGGGAAGTGGTTGAGTCACAACCCCGGAGGTATCTAAAAGCTGTGTGGACATGGTTTAGTGATGGACATGGCAGTGCTGGGTTAATGGGTGGACTTAATGATCTTGGTAGTCTTTTCCAACCTAAATCATTCTATGATTCTAATGATAAGGGAGTCAGAGCACCAGACCCTCCATTTAGTAAGACCACAAGCACCACACAACTTTGGTCTCTTCAGAAACTGGAGCCAGTGTGTCTTCCAATAGTCATGCCTTTTTTTTTAGAGGTAACCCAAATCCCAACAGAAAAGCCTGAATTTGTGCCAGCATGCAGGGGTAGCACTGTCAACAGCTGCTGACCTCCTGGAGAGGTGTGCAATCCTGCTGAAGCATAGTCTGCCCCATGCTGGTGCTCTGGCTGGTCCACCACAAGAGATAGAGTGTGCCCTGCCCCAGGTACTGCTCGTGGTGGTAGGGCTATTTGCCCACCATCTCCCTTTCCCCCCATGCAGAGGGATGCTTGCACTCTGGCAGCCTCTTTCAAATACAGAAGTAAGATAGTCAGAAAGCAAATATTGCCCCAATGTAGCTTAAAGTCAATATTTTGAGCTGCTGGTTGGCCTATTTGATGACAGCCAGAGGTTGGAGGTCACCTACCTGTTGATGATGGCAGCAGGAGCACAGGAGGCAGAGTCAGCAATCTTCCTTGCCATTGTTCAACTAGGTTTGTTTGCAGATTGAGTATGTCAATCACAAAATTCATCCCATTCTCTTCACTGGGAGCTTTCTGCTTGTACAGAAAAGAGGGACATGGAAAATGCCCAATTCTTCTTACAGACAATTTCTATTTTCAGTCCTCCTGAAAAGCATTTTGCCTCTCTTGGAAATTTGTGGGAAATAACAGAGATAAATCCGGAGGCAGCCTGAACGGGATCAGGTTTTGGTGCTAAACACTAAAGCTTCTGTCCACAGTATCAGCGAGATGGGGATCGCAGGGGCCATCGGTATAAAGCGTGCAGAAAACCGGAGCGACTGCTCTGCTCCGCAAAGGAAGCCTGGCATCTAGTGGACAGTTAGCTGTTGCATCATTTCTGCCTTTTTGGTTAGTAGAGCTGGAGGCCACCTACACACCACCCCAAAACTGGTCCTAACTCTAAGTTCGTCTGCCTGACCGCAAGGTGTAGTCAGCTCTAGTCCTAATTACGGGAAAAAATTGATCGCGACTCTTAAATCTGACCAGCTGCTACTTAAAAAGTTGAGCTCTATTATAAATAGTTCCATCGTGGAACTTGCTTTTGTGCCATACATCCTATTTTCTGTGGGTTATTTTCCCCACAATGAATGTAAACATATGGAAAAAAAGATGTTTTCCACGAAATCATGCTGAAAACCTGCTCAGAAAGAGAGATACGAGATACAATATCTGTAAAAGGTACTACAGGAAGGACTCACATTATTGTCATTTAATCTCAAATATATTTTTATTAGTTGTTCCAACAAGATGTGATCCCCCCTACATTTCTTCTTTCCTTCCATTTTGAAAGTAATTTTAACTCACATCGCTCTCTTTGAGTATCAAGTCAACGTTTATATGCATTATGTTCCTTTCCTATTCTTATTCAGAGTTTATTTGAGGCCAAGAAGCAAGTATGTCATGTTGCATAGCTACTTTGAATAGATTTGTTCCTTTCACTTAGAGTAGTATTTTTCTGTACTTACTCATGTTAAGCTGTATCTTACTTTGCACTCAGTCCTATTAAAAATAATAGGATTAATTTTAAAATAAGGTAATATGCAACATTTAGAGAAGGAGAGAATATGATCCATGTAATAATTAAATTATATTTTTAATTAATAAAATTGTATTACATTAGGGGGTTTACAGTACTTTGGAAAAAAACTAAAATGAATAGTTTTCTCATAACTAATTCAATAAGACAGTTGATGGACCTAAGTCTCAAAAACCTTAGCAAGAAAATAGGTGCGTGTTTAAGTTGATTTTGAGTGTTTTACAAATGTCAGTGGCAGTTTTCTCCCCCTGGTGGCCAGGAGAATGAGTTTCCTTCGGTTCCTACATCAGCCGCATCCCTGTTCCTCGTTTCCCTCCTTAGGAGCCTGACGACCAGACTTCTGCAGAAAAAGGAAAATTGTTAGTGGGCCAGCACTTAGCACAAAACTTGTTCTTTGCTATCGATAGCAATGGCAAGAGATTTCTCTAGAGTGGCACTCAAGACATTAACGGAGCAGTAATTAAATTCTTGACATGCAGATGATGGACCCTGCCTCGCTCTGGTAAAAAATTCTGTCATAATTAGATTCTTTAACCAAGTAGCCATAGAAAGGAGAAAGGCCTAAGAATATGTATTTTATTATTCTTGATCTTTTTAAAGGAGAGAATGTACTTGAAAATCATTTTTTTTTTGGTAAAGCTAAGCCAGAAATTATAAAAATGGTAATGACTTCACGAGTATTTGAAAACTGAGCTTTCAGCATATCAAAAAGTTAGAAAATAAGGCATCACAGTACTTGCTAGGGAATACTTAGCAAATAGCTTATGCTATGTAGGCAACATAATGTGTTGATTTTTCTTCAATGTGTCATGCCAATTAAGAGGCACATTTGTTTTCATCCCAAAAGGTTTATTCTGTTTTAATTGAAAATCTGAACAAAGCCTTAAAATGTGAAGCATGTCTTCAGAAACCCTTACTGACCATCCCCTTTGCTCTGCCCTTCAAAAAGAGGTGAATGTAAAGAGTTAGAAATTGGAAAAGCTCTGGAGATTAATTTTGTGTGGTGCCAAGCTCCTTTTGTGCTGATTCTCACAGTGAAAAAAGGACCTTTTTTAGGATCCAGGAACAAACCAGGGACAACACTGTGTTTATATGGGGCCATGGCCCTCAGTTGATACCTGCTGTATGGACTGTTGTGTCAGCTTGATTTCCCACCTCTGGGGCCAGAGATGCATTAGCTGGATGATCTCCATGCTACAGCTCTTGGCTTTGCTAGGATTGCGGGAGGAGAAGGAAAACTGCTGTTTTTCCATGCTGCCCATGGTTGTCTGTCTGTCCGTCTTTTGAAGTTCATCACAAAGTGGGGTTGGCAGCTGGGATAAGAGAACTCCTGCCAGCCCCAGCCCTGAGCAGACCAGTAAATATCTGACCTCAGCAACAGCTGCAGTTATGGTGAGGGGCTGTGAACTGCCTGCACAGCCATGGCCTGTTTTTCCTTTCATCCCTGCACTACAGAGGCAAAGACTATGGCAGGAAGAAGCAGCAGGTACCTAGAGGCAACAATACCTATCTCCAGAAGCTGTAGTTTGGCTCATCATAGCTTGAGAACCAGTCCCTTATTCAACATTTACCTCTTCCTTCTTCTTGTTCTTACCTTAAAAGCAGGATCTGGGAATTTGGGAGTTTGTCACATCCCTAGTAGTCTAATTACAACCCACACTGTAAATAGGCTCAAACATCATTTTTTTCTCATTTGACATATGTACATGTTGACCAAAGAAAACTGTAATGTATTAAAATCAACTGCATGGGCTTGTTCATGTGATATTTTTGTCTTACATGGTAAAAATTAATTAAAAGGCCAAATTAAGGACAGCTTCTATGAGGTCTGCATGACTTTTTGAGTTGTCCCCTGTTGTTCTTATTAAAATTGGACACAAGAAGACGGATTAAGGAACCAGGAAAAGCATACTAAGGAAAGAGAGAAAGAGAGAGAAATAGTAATTTTTAAACTGTAGTTGGAAGAGGCTGCAGGAGATCATCCAGTTCTTTCTCTGCCTAAAGGCAGGATCAACTATAACTATGTCAGCTTTGACAGATGTTTGCCTAACTGGTTCTTAAAAGTTTCTAATGATGACGAATTCATAACCTCACCAGATGTTATGCTCTCATGTTTAATTACCTCTATGGTTTGAAAGAATTTCTTAAGCCTAATGCAATCAGTACTTGTTCTGCTTTTCATGAAAATAGGGGACAGCTGTTTCTCTACCTCCTTGCTGTATCTTTACATGTACTTGAAGACATTTTCTCCTTGGTATTCTTTATATTCAACAATGTCCCATTTATTTAACCTTCCCTTAAAGGCCATGATCTAGAGAAATGAGAATAAACACAGGTCTTCTCTGAACTATCTCCAACCACAATAAAACAAGCTGTATGTTTCAAACTGTGTCCCAAACTGGACACAATTTCCTTGCCTTAGTGAGCACTGGATATAACAGTTCTACTCAAAGAAAAGAGCAGTCTTTGGGATGTACTGTTTTAATACAAACATACATGGCATTTCCAGTCTTCATAGTGGCATGTCCTGTTCTGCTTCTGCAGAAGAATGTTTATGTAGGCTATTTTCTGTCTGTCCTGTGTGGAATGGTGATTTTCGCTGTCGCATAACATGTAATTTTTTTCAAACATGTTCTTCAATTTGCAAGATCACTTTGAATTTTAATCTTAATTTCAATGCAGGACCTCCAGCATGCTTACAGTCCTGTCTTTGTTTGGTGTCATCTTCAAGCTGGGCACATGTAGTTTGCATCCCCTGACCTGGATGGTAAATACAAGGATTGGACAAAAGCCATGGGAACACATCCCATATGATATATTCTTCTATGCTGACCACTCACTATTGGGCCATTAATCAGTTCTGATGTTTAATCTGGATTCTGTTTCTGCCATAGGATACCCCAAGTTATTGATATGTCATAAGGACACACTGCAAAAAGCCTTACTGAAGTCAATATATATAACGTTTGCTGTTTTCTCCATGTTCATAAACCTTCCTGCTCTGCTTCAAAACAAGTTAAATTGGTTTGACATTGGATTTTCACAAATCCATGCTGGCTGTTTCTCCCTAGGTGTGTGTGTGGGGCGAGCATGTGGGTGTGCATTAAGTGATTACAACTTCTTGGCATTTTATTGGCATAATAAATCTCTCTCATTGAAAGTGTTTCAAGCTTCAGCTGGTTGTGTCACAGCCCTGAAAATTATCTTTCACCTTAGAGTAAATACAAAATCTCACTACACAGATAGGACGGAAAATTGTCATCCTTCCCTCTCTCAAAAGTAGCTGGGGAAAAAGTAGGTGGATCAGGTTTTATAAATACAATTTGAAAAAAAAAAGTGTAAAAATGTTTGGTGCAAATATGTATCTGTTCATGTGTATTTATTTATGCAAGTCCCTGTGATATTGCTTTGATGAGTTACAGGGACAGTTATATGAAATCTGGGCCAAAGAACTTTAATTTCCTGTTCATTTTTACTCTGTCAGTTTATGTACTACACAATGTCAAAAATGCAACGGTATAGGAGTTACGTTACAGCAGTGTAGCCTGATAGCAGTAAGCCAAAAAGTAAGCATGCAAGCACACACTGGAAATGTACCTGTTTCAATTGGCTCAGAAGGACAAAAATACCTTTTGGCATGCACTTTCAAGGTTATGCTCCTTGCAAAATGGTTCCCTGAAACAAAAAAGTGATTTATCTGTGATTTGCAAATAATATGGGAGGTCTCAGGTGGCCAATCCAAGATCCTTGAGAATGATATATGTTCATACACTTCTGACCCTTCAAAGTCCTGAGGACTGGCAAACTGATGTCTACAGGATTGCTATCACCTTTGAAACCCAGTTCTTACACTGACTAGATTGTTTCTAAAGCTTGTTATGGTTATTTCTTCAGTCATCAGCTATTGACCTTGAGCTGTTATTGATAGCCTTACCATACTAGTAGTTCTCCTTGTAATGACACACTCTGAATATGGTATAAATGGAAATTAAAAGGTATTTATAAACAATTGAAACTGCCTTGCTGAAGACCTGTATCTGACCAATAAACTCTGGGCATTTTTTACAATGTAACTTAGCAAATGAAGGTGGTATGTAGAAAAGTGTCTTCAAAAAGCCTTTGTAAGGGTCTCATTCTGGCTCCATTCTCGACTTTACAAAGAGCAACTTAAGCTCACTGCAGTAGCATCCTGAGGTCATCTGGTGGAATCAAACCCTAAGCACATGCCTGGGGGGGGGGTTTAAGATACGTCAAGTTTCTAGCAAGCCAAGAGTTTAGAAACCATTATAGCAGGTTTTGTCAGCCACTGATCTGTATTAAAAGAAACATCCCCAGTTATTACAGCGGGTTTTTTAATGCAAAGGTCTATGATATAAAACATGCAAAATAATATCTTAACATTAGAATAATCTTCAAAATGTAATCCAGTGTGCTTCCTGAACCGTGCTGTTATAAATTAATGGCAAAGCTAACTATTATACCATGTATTTCATTAGTTAATAACACCAGCAACTACTTATAGGAATAAATACTTATGTCCCTTCTTTCATATATTTAGGAGTTCAGGCAAAAGTGATTTTGATGAAGCTGCATTTTTTCAAATGTATGTAACTCCTTAAGTATTAAAGAAACAGCAACTACTGCTCCCCTTTCTAGCATTTTCTGACCCAATGTAGATTCTAAGTGCTCAGAAGATGTACGATGCCACTAAATCAGGGGTATTGAGGGAAGACAAATTGGGCAGTAGATGATCATCCCTGACTATGCACTATCATGAATGTTTTAAATAATCTAAAGATAGTCTGCAGTCCTGTGGGGAACTCTGCATGAATGATCTGCTGTGGGAGCAGAATGAAATGTGAAACACCCTGATTGTTTCAATGAAACTGGTGTTCCAGCCTTAGGCAGATTTATCTACAATTCAGTGGGTGTTGTAAGGAACAGATCTGGGCAGAAGAAAGTCCTCTGGTATAAACCATAGATCTAAATGTGTTTCACAAAACTAAGCTTTCCACCAGGCAACCTACAAGGCTAGTTTGGACTAGCCTGCTTTCATTACTTGGAACAACAAGAGTAAATGTCAACTGTAATATCATAAGGTCCACACCTTTAAGAGGTATATTAAATGGAAGTGGTACCAATCTTTGTAGCTGCCACTCACAATAAAATTGCGACTCCAACAGGTATGGAAAGCAGTAAAGTTTTGGGGTTTTTTTTGCTTCCCCTGGACTGAATCCTTTACTTAAGTAATAACACCAGTGCTGGTACTGCACA
Source organism: Manacus candei (assembly GCF_025592945.1). Classification (NCBI taxonomy): domain Eukaryota; kingdom Metazoa; phylum Chordata; class Aves; order Passeriformes; family Pipridae; genus Manacus; species Manacus candei. Next base: position 36,028,794 of record NW_026138076.1, on the reverse strand, counting down.
TAGTTTAATTATTTTAAGGTCATGAATGGACTCTGAGGAAATATAAAGCACTTTATAAGTAAGATTCACATTTTTCTAAGGAAACGATTTATAAATGTTTCAATATTCTGATAAAATACATGCTTCCAAAATTTTATTTCATAAATAGAAAGTATTTCTTGGAAATAACTAGTGGATTTCTACTCTTTGTGCAATCAGCAATAGATTGGGCATTATTCCTGTCGATCAGTACATTTAGCATGTGTCAGGAGTGATTCCTGCTCTGTGTAGGAAAGCTCATAAGAATCATATTACATATGAAGAGCAAGACACAGAAACAATGAGGAGAGCCTATCTAAGTATGCAGGAGCATTAGTAGGTGACACCTGGTGAAAGAATAACTCCGCTGGTGTAGGCATGAGCTTGCTCTGTGTCCCTTCCAAGACCTTGCATACAAAGGCCAGAGGTGATGCCCAGGTGAGCTCGACAATGCAAATACTTGAGTTTGCACTCCTAACCTCAGTACATTACCATGATCCTGCAAGGCACTAAGTACTAAGGCAAATTCTCAGCACCTAAACAGTCCAGAAGTGCCCTTCGGGCTTTTCCCCAAGAGTCAACATGGCATCTTCAAGTGACTGTAATTTACTACCATGTTGGATTTTTTTTTTTACTACTGTTACATTTACTTCTGTTTGGCTGCTGCAACATTTAGCCCAGTTTCCTAAGAAGGACAAGCTTCCAACCAGGCAAATTCTCCTCTTGATCCCCACAAAAACTTCTGAAATGAACACTCACATTTCAACCAAATTTGAAAGACAAGCGGAAGTCCTTACAATAAGCAGAAATTCCTTGGAAGTGACACTCAGAGACAACAAGGCAAAACTTTTCTGTTCCACAATCGGTTGCTCAGAGAATACAGCACATGCTATGGGGAGGCAGCTTTCTTTTCTGGGTGAGGGTGTCATAAAGGACTTAAACAGGGAGAGAAAGGAGGAGCTGAACGGCAAAGACCACAATTAATAGGAAACCAAGCTTCATGAACTCTACTGTTACCAAATAGAGTTGTTTACCTTCTCACTGAGCAATTACAAAGTTAAACAGTGGCATACGAAGGATCAGGACTGCTTAAAATGCACGTGAGCTTTTGCAGGAGGAGGGCAGTGCAGCTTGGAAGGGTGGCAAGTTGTGCATATCAGGCTTGAGCATGCTGCCATTTCAATCTCTGGAGAAATAACCACCATCTTTACTGGTGCAGAATCCATATAATCTATGATTAAGTACTGAATCATATTGCATATTTCTTCTGGAGCATCATGCTGGAAAACAATTAACCTCAAAATACTAAAAACCCCAGCAGAAGTATCATGGATGCATAGTTTCTAAAAAGCCACAGCCATTTGAGAGCTAGTCAGATTTTTGAATATGTTTAATGTCATTTCTGAGAGAGTATTTACCCAAATTAATGAAATGAGTAACGAGCACAGTGTCTGAAATTCTACACTCAAGTTTCTCTTGTTTCTTAATCAGATACATAGAAACACAAAAACAGCAACTAACTACTTCAGAGGTGTAGAGAAAAGTAAACTGTGGATTTTTTTACAAGTAAGACAAAAGAATATATATTTTCCATAAGATTAATCTTGAAATAATAGCACTTGAAATAAACTATTTCAAATAACCTTAGATAAAAACCCAAAAGATACTGGGATAACACTTTCCTAGAAAACATGAACCGCAGTGGACACTTTTAAAGTATCCTCATACACACAAAAAAAATGAGACTCACGTAAAGTAATACCAATACAAAATCAGTCATACTACAAAACCAGTCTCATCCTCTTGTTCTTCCCCAAAGGGTGTTCTTTTTTATTGTCTGCTGAATAGAAGAAGCTGACAATTCAATGGACAATAAAAAGGAATACCCCCTTGGGGAAAGGAGAAAAGAGGCAGCTCAGGGACAGTTCTGACCTGAGGCTTTACTCTGCAATCACTGTGCAGCTCACACAACAAAATAGTTTGGATATTTATATATTTAGGTATGGTGAGGTGGCTACAGCAACGTCATGTACTATGTACAACTCTCATTGCTTTTTCGGCTGCAGCTGAACTAGTTTCAACACTTAAATAGATGATTATTTATTATTATTATTATTATTATTATTAATAATAATAATAATAGAGTACAAACCCATCTGCATTTGACAACTTGTCTTGTTGCTCAGAATTTATAACAAAGCAGAAACACCTTCCCCCTATGCTGTACAGTATCTGCGTGCAAGCCCCAGCAGATGTGCTGTAAGGACCTATATATGTCACAGATTCTGTTGCTTTTATACCACAGTGAAACTTCAGTGTGTTCTCTTGTAGTCAACGGAGACCTTTCCCTAATGCAAAGCAGCACCCCCGCGAATGTTTCTTGAAGTGACAGGGCAAAAAAGGGGCATGAATCAAAGGCAAAAGAACAATAGTTGAAACAATAGAGACTTGATAGGAATGGCTGCAGACACATTTTGCTTTAGATCATTGTTTACTAATGAACAACAATTTTACTACTTCGTCAATTTGTAAAACCTAACATAAAATGTGGCTTTTCTTATCCTGACATATTTTAACTCCTATTATCAAACTCTTAAAACTGAATTTACTTCTACTAAAGATAATGCAAATTCAATTTGCATCAATTTCTAAATGAGTAATTTCAAACTGATGTTGTTTTCTTTTGCTTCTCTCTGTGTTTGAGCCATTATTATATATCACTACTCTATAAACCTCCACAACGATCTCAGAAGTCCTACATACCATCTGGTATGCTCCTCTATCACTGGCATAGCAACAGAACTGTAGCTTAAGTAAAAACAAGTCCAATTTAACAGCTCTAATGTTGCATGTAAAAGCAATTCTGTATATAAATAGATTCTTTTCAAATTTCTGCTACCATTCTTCCAAAAAGTCTCACAAATCAGCCTTCAAAACAATAGCAGACAGCAATCTCTCAGTTCTTCAGTAAGCAGGAGATAATGGTGTCATTAGCACCTCAAAAAAGATGTTTTGCCTGCCTTTCTTGCCAGGAATTCACAATAGCTTGTTAATAATACTAATATCTACCAATTACTTAGTCTTTTCAAATTCAAAGCACTGTAAAAATATAAAATAATCTGCTGCAGCACTTTCTAAGTTCATGCTAATTCCTGTTAACACAATGCTTTTAAAATCTGACATAATCTGGAGTGTTGAATTTAACCCCTTTTATTTTCATTGTTTTCTTATCTTGAACTTGCTTTCTCTCCCAGGTTCTGGAATTCATGTCTCTTTTTCTTATTATTTTTCCCCCAACACTGGTGTTCCTGACTGCTTTGCTGAGTCGCAAATACAGACGGACCTGAGCATATGATCCCCTTTCTCCAGGACCTGAGCATATGATCCCCTTTCTCCAGTTTCATCGTTCTTTTCTCAGCTTTTCTAATATTACTCTTTCAGCTTTGCAGCTTCACAGCCCATATTTCTCTACATTTACCATCGCTGTTTTGACTGTGTCCTCGAAGTCAGTCAAACAATGTGACTTGAATCTATCACATGTATAGTTTGTTATCCCCTCCTCATGGGAAAAAGCGGTCTAAGTCTTGTCAGTGTTCTTAAACTTCAGATGCTTATATGTGTTTCTATAAGTTTGTGTGAGACAAGCACATTAGAGGTGCTAACAGCAGCAGAAATGCTTTGCAAAGAAGCTCACCAGCTTTGCGATGGTTATCAAGTCCCAGGAAGGAGCTAAATCCAAGTGATAAAGTGAAAGGGTCCTCACGGTCCCTCGTTTTTCCTCCTATAGGCCTCACCCAGCTTAACTTCTGATGTACGTACAAGGTGCTTTATTCCCATTTTGGGGGTAACTTGCCTTTTAAGTGGGTGGAATTTCAAGTTGGTAGTAATCTGAGCGTGTTCTGACAGGCAAAACCCTGTCCCATTTTCAGACTGACCTGCTGTTTGCATGAAAGCCCTTTTCATATGTTAACAGTGAGTCTAGCCTGGAAACTCCCTCCTCAGAGGATAGCCTCAGAGGATAACCTCAGATGATCTCTGATCTGCACTGTGCTGACACCAGCCAGTCTGCAAATCCACCTGTGCCTTGGCATCCACCTCTGCAGGGGAAATCTGTCTTCTCTTCCATTTACACATTCAGCTGCCACTTCTTTGAATTTGGGATTAGCACAATGCAGATTCCAACAACTTTCAACTCATCTGTTATGCAAATATTAGATTAATATTTGATTTGGAAGCAAGGCATCTTCACTGCAGATTGATTTGTCAAATGGTTCCTCCAAATCATTTTGCTCCTAAAAGCTTACCTACCTGCTCAGTACTGAGTTTTATTTTCTTGCTTTAGTGGAAACCCTGATAACAAACTCCTGAGGCTGGAGTAAGAGGAGACACTACTCAAATGTGCAAGATGGAAAAGCCTGTTGAAACCCATACCACTTCTCCCTGCCATTTGCCTGATGGAAAAGGCGGGAGAATTGGAATCAGGCACAAATGAGTTGAACTAGTTGCTTGTACTGGGTGAATGCCACCGCTGAGCACCACGATGTGTTGTAAAATGCACAGTGCCAAAGAGAGCATCAACCAATGCCCATGAGAGTCACCTTCAGAAAATCAAACTTGATCATCATCATCATGATTTAGTAGGAGGTAGCCAAGCCCTAGAGTTGCTAACTGCTGGTGATAGAAACTGATTTGGATACAAAGACATTTCCAGGTAGAGGTCACATACGTATAGGTGGCATTTCTGGACATACCTGGATCACCTCCAGCTTTCAGGATGAAGCCAGTTTGTCAGACAACACAGTGAGCCCTGCCTCCATGCAGCCTGGAAATAAGTTATGATGACAGTGGCACACAACCTCGTACAGCACAGCCACGATCCTCGCTCAGCAGTTTGGGTTGCTGAAATTTAAAAGGCAAATAACATCAACGGTAAAGGAGCTGTCTGTGAGCCCAGCAGTACAGGGCTGGCATGATGGATGAGGAAGTGGCTTTTTTTGTTGTTTTTCTGTTAGCCAGTACAGTCACTGCAGAATGTTTTTAATAGCTGCTGCACCTGGCTCCCTGGTATAATACTTATTCATATCTGCCAGGCCTTGAAACAGTTTATTTCACAGGTGGCTAGTATTTGAAGGGCACATGTGTAAAGGTAGTTTCAGTACCTCTCTGCCACTCCAATATTTAAGGCCACCATTTCAGCCCTGGCAAGGTTCTCTGTGCAATGCCAGGGAACCTCAGGGCCCTTCGCCTGTGCAGACCTGGCTGCACGTGCCCTGGCGTCACACGGCATGAACTGAAATCCAGACTGGCAGCAGGTCCTGACCCAAGACTTCAAAAGGAGATGTTTTTCCATCTGTCCTGCCAAAGGCGAACAATCCTGGAAGCATGTTGAGGAACCTAAGCTGAAAACTGCCCTAAATCCACACCTGGGGGACAGGATGCCATCCAGAGGGATCTGGACAAGCTCAAGAAGTGGGTCCATGGGATTCTCATGAGGTTCAACAAGACCAAATGCAATATGCTTCACCAGGGTTAGTGGCAACCCCTGATATCAATACAGGCTGGGGGACGAACAGAATGAGAGTAGCCCTGCTGAGAAGGACTTTGTGGGTGCTGGTGGATGAGAAGCTGGACATGACCCAGAAATGTGCACTTGGAGCCCAGAAAGCCAATTGTGTCTTGGGCTGTATCAAAAGCAGCATAGTCAGCAGGCCAAGGGAGGGGATTCTCTCCCTCTACTCTGCTCTGGTGAGACCCTACCTGGAGTGCTGCAACCAGCTCTGGGGTCCTCAGCACAGGAAAGACATTGACCTGTTGGAGCAAGTCCAGAGGAGGGACACCAAGATGACTAGAGGGATGGAAGACCTCTCCTGTGAAAAAGTGCTGAGAGAATTGGGTTTGTTCAGCCCGCAGAAGAGAAGGCTTCAGGGTGACCTAATTGCAGCCTTCCAGTAGCTGAAGGGAGCTACAAGAAAATGGAGAGGGACTATACAAGGGCTTGTAGTGACAGGACAAGAGGGAACCGCTTCAAACCGAAAGAGAGTAGTTTTAAATTAGATGTTAGGAAACAATGCTTTACTGTTATGAGAAATAAAATAATCTGGTTTTATTATAAGTAAAGTTATGTAAGTAGGAAACGGGGTGTTGGGACTTCCTTCTTACCTCCCATTTAATTTTATTTCAGGCGTCTCGCGAAGATTGTAAGGTGAAAGGCCCTGTCAGGGCTGTACACCAAGGGAATATTGCGGCCGAGGTAGGATACAATATCAGCCACGTGTCTTTTTGTACAGGGGGTATGCCCTGATCCAATCAGGTGGGACCAATCAAGTGAGGAGCCAATCAGGTGGGAGGGTGACACCCACCCGCCAGTTTGAAAAGTACCCTTTTAAGGTAAAATACTTGTTACCTGCTGAATATTCAAGATATTGGGTAACTGAAGAGTATAAGAAAGACACGGGCTCGGGGAGGGGTGTGCTTTTCCAGGCGGGCGGCTTGGGACTGCACCCAGCGCTGCAAATAAAGGATCCTTTTCTGTAAGTTTCCTTGTCCTGCGAAAGTTTTTTTGCCGTTTCTATAAATTGATAGAAGAGAATTTTCTCACAATTTGGGGGCTCGTCCGGGATCCAACGCCCGGCAGCCTTGGGCTGGGGGGCCAACATCCAGGGAGGCGCGCGCCCCGCCCAGCTTGGCGGCCCGAGGACGAGACCCCCCGGTCCAGGGCGGCTGCGGAAAAGGACCCAGGAAATACGGCTGCAGAACAAGGAAAACAGAAGAGCCGGCCGGCATATAGGGTTAAAAAGACCGCGGCAACACACGAATCACAAGAACCCGGTAAGGGAGTCATTTAAACCTAAGGGGGTGGATTGGAGTCCCTTGGAGGGGCAAGTTGGGGTCCCTTGGCTGAGGGGGACTAATTGGGTTTCGGGAGAGTGCGTGAGAGTGACTGAGACGTGCCTAAAGGCGCGAAGCGAGAGGGAGTCTTTCTAACTGCGTTTCCACGTCTCTCGCGAGAGGACTGGCCAGTGAAGAGACGAAGTGATTGGTGAGACGTGAGACTGAGAACTCCCGGGGGAGAAAACACAGTGGGGGGGATAAAAATTGAAAAAAGATTAGTTTGGGGTAACTCGTAGTAGGGGTTTGATACGTTTTCAGCAGAACCGGAGCGAGAGAGGCGTGCTGTGCTGTGTAAGTCCCAGGTGGGAGAGCTATATTGTAGCTGCTTTTGTTTGAGGAGGTGCCTGCCTGCTCCGGAGGGGCAGGGCGGCGTGCGCTCCGGTGGAGGGGCAGAGCGGCGTGCTGTGTATGTCCCCGAGCGTTGCGGCCTTTGTTTGGAGGGGTGACACGTGCTCGGAGGAGACCCGAGCGTTGCGGTCTTTGTTTGGAGGGGTGACACGTGCTCGGAGGAGACCCGAGCGTTGCGGTCTTTGTTTGGAGGGGTGACACGTGCTCGGAGGAGACCCGAGTGTTGCGGTCTTTGTTTGGAGGGGTGACACGTGCTCGGAGGAGACCCGAGCGTTGCGGTCTTTGTTTGGAGGGGTGACACGTGCTCGGAGGAGACCCGAGCGTTGCGGTCTTTGTTTGGAGGGGTGACACGTGCTCGGAGGAGACCCGAGCGTTGCGGTCTTTGTTTGGAGGGGTGACACGTGCTCGGAGGAGACCCGAGCGTTGCGGTCTTTGTTTGGAGGGGTGACACGTGCTCGGAGGAGACCCGAGCGTTGCGGTCTTTGTTTGGAGGGGTGACACGTGCTCGGAGGAGACCCGAGCGTTGCGGTCTTTGTTTGGAGGGGTGACACGTGCTCGGAGGAGACCCGAGCGTTGCGGCCTTTGGGGACCGGAGAGGCGTGCTGTGCTGTGTGAGTCCCGGGTGGGAGAGCGATATCGTAGCTGCTTTTGTTTGAGGAGGTGCCTGCCTGCTCCGGAGGGACGGGGGCGGCGTGCGCTCCGGTGGAGGGGCAGAGCGGTGTGCTGTGTGTGTCCCTGAGCGTGCGGCCTTTGTTTGGAGGGGTGGCACGTGCTCGGAGGAGACGGGGGTGAAGCGTGGTCTGGCAGGGGCCAGAGAGGCGTGCTGTGCTGTGTGTGTCCCAGGTGAAGACTGAGACAGTGATATTGTCCCTATCTTTGTTTAAAGGGGTCCTCCCCCGGCCAACCCCTGGGCGGGGCATTCCCGCAGGGGTCCTCCCCCGGCCAACCCCTGGGCGGGGCATTCCCGCAGGGGTCCTCCCCCGGCCAACCCCTGGGCGGGGCATTCCCGCAGGGGTCCTCCCCCGGCCAACCCCTGGGCGGGGCATTCCCGCAGGGGTCCTCCCCCGGCCAACCCCTGGGCGGGGCATTCCCGCAGGGGTCCTCCCCCGGCCAACCCCTGGGCGGGGCATTCCCGCAGGGGTCCTCCCCCGGCCAACCCCTGGGCGGGGCATTCCCGCAGGGGTCCTCCCCCGGCCAACCCCTGGGCGGGGCATTCCCGCAGGGGTCCTCCCCCGGCCAACCCCTGGGCGGGGCATTCCCGCAGGGGTCCTCCCCTGGCCAACCCCTGGGCGGGGCATTCCCACAGGGGTCCTCCCCTGGCCAACCCCTGGGCGGGGCATTCCCGCAGGGGTCCTCCCCCGGCCAACCCCTGGGCGGGGCATTCCCGCAGGGGTCCTGCCCCGGCCAACCCCTAGGTAGGAATCCCTGCAGATTTTTCCGCTACCTCTGGGATAAGTATTTCCTTTCCCAAGTTTCAAGTTTGGTATTTCTTGTTTAGTTTTGGCAAAGTGTGTATAATCCTATCAATTAATTACAATGGGAGTTACGGGAAGTAAAACAACTGTAAAGGAGAGGGGAAAGAAAAAATCAGAAAAAATACCTAATATTCCCCAAGACTCCCCCTTAGGCAGAATGTTAGAGACATGGGACGAAGCCAGGTGGACTCGGAGAAAAAATAAGGCAACTATGATACAATATTGCATATATGAATGGACAAAAGAACCAATAAAATCAGACTACCTTATCTGGCCCCAATTTGGCTCTTTTGACAACTGGATTTGTCAAGCCCTTAATACCTATGTCAATAAAAAGGAACCATGGAACCAAGAAGAAAGCGCTTATGCGGCATGTTGGTTAAAACTCATGAAACTCTTTCCAGTTACTGTAAACAGTAAAACAAACAAAAACGAGAAAAAGAAAAAAGGCCCAAATTGGGATCCAATAGAAGAGTGTTTAAATAACCCCCCTCCATACAACCCAGACAGAAACCAAGCTAATGGAGCACAAGATCTAAACAGAACTCCTCCTCCTCCTTCTTCTCCTCCCCCTCCTCCCCCTCCCCCTCCCCCTCCTCCCCCTCCTCTCCCTCCTCCCCCTCCTAGCCCTCCTCCTAGTCCCCCTCAAACACGAAGGAGGAGAAAAGAACAGGAGTCAGAAACACCAGGAAAACTCTATCCCCTCAGAGAAGTTCCCATGTACGGAGCACAAGGAGGGGTAGGATATGTAAACGCTCCCCTTACCAGTACAGAAGTCAGGGAATTCCGAAAGGAAATGAAAAAGTTACTAGAGGACCCACTAGGGTTAGCAGAACAATTGGACCAGTTTTTAGGCCCAAATGTATTCATGTGGGACGAAATGCAATCTATAATTAAGAGTTTATTCACTGTAGAAGAAAGAGAAATGATTCAAACTGCAGGAATCCGGGTATGGAACAGAGAACACCCCCAAGGAGTAAATGGTCAAAATGGGGAACAGAAAATACCCGTAGCTCGCCCGAATTGGGATCAGAACACAGATGAAGGGAGGCAAAATATGATTGATTATCGTAGTTATATCATTAAAGGAATTAAAGAGGCGGTCCCTCGAGGGCAGAACTCAGCCAAAGCCTTTGATGATCGACAAAAGAAAGATGAATCACCGTCAGAATGGTTAGAAAGACTAAAAAGAAATATACAACAATATTCAGGGGTACAACTAGACTCTCGAACAGGACAAGAACTATTAAAGGTCTGTTTTGTAACACATTCTTGGCCTGATATTAAGAAGAAATTAGAAAAGATAGAGGATTGGAACGAGAAAGGATTGAACGACTTATTAAAAGAAGCCCAAAAGGTGTATGTACGAAGAGATGAGGAAAGACAGAAGAATAAAATTGAAATAATGATGGCTACAATTAAAGAGATGAATAAACAAACAACAGAACAAAAAGAAGAAGAAGAACCCCAGAAAGGATATAGCCATGGACCCAGAAACCAAAGGAAACAGAGGACTCAATATGTCAACAAATTCACTAAGCGGCCAGACAGGAAGGAGACAGAAGGAAGAACCCCAAATACGCAAGGTAGAAGACAAATTTGTTGCTACTACTGTGGGGAAGAAGGCCATATACAAAAAGAATGCAATAAGAAACGGAAAGACATCCGAGTCTACCAATTACAAGAAGACTTAGAATAGGAAAGTCAGGGGTTCTTTCTCCTGGGGTCAGAAGAAAGAAAAGAACCCTTGATAAATTTAAAGATAGGACCCCAGGAGAAAGACACTACCTTTTTAGTAGATTCAGGAGCCCAAAGAACTTGCATAATTCAACCTCCACCAGGAGTAAAGATTTCTAAACGCACAGTTACAGTAATGGGAGCAAAAGGAGAAACGTTCGAAGTACCCATAGCCCCAGCTGTAACCATAAAAGGAAATGGGAAAATAATTGAAGCAGATTTACTAATTACATCACAAGCTGGAGTAAATCTACTAGGAAGGGACCTAATGGGCATTCTAGGGGTGGGAATAGTACCCCAAGGGGAAGAGGTGACAGTCAAACTTTTTGTGTTGCGTGAAGACTTAGGGATAAATCCCCAAGTCTGGGCTGAAGATGGGAACCGAGGGAGACTGGAAATACCGCCCTTCAAAGTAGAATTGTATTCCAATATACCCATTCGCATTAGACAATACCCCATTCCCCTAGAAGGGAAAAAGGGTCTTCTACCAGTAATAGAGAAATTAATTCGTGACAACCTATTAGAACCCTGTATGTCACCATACAATACCCCCATCTTACCGGTGAGGAAAAGTGATGGAACTTACCGATTAGTCCAAGACTTGAGAGAAATCAACAAAATAGTTAGAGTACGTCATCCAGTTGTTCCAAACCCCTATACCATAATGAGTAGAATATCCCCCGAGTATGAGTGGTTCTCAGTAGTTGACTTGAAAGATGCATTTTGGACCTGTCCATTAGATGAAAATTCTCGAGACATCTTTGCCTTTGAATGGGAAAATCCAGAAACAGGAAGAAAACAACAACTAAGGTGGACAGTACTTCCACAGGGGTTTTCAGAAGCACCCAACTTATTTGGACAAGCCCTAGAAACTGTGATGAGCAAGTTTGATACACAAGAAGGAACCGTCATCATACAATATGTAGACGATTTACTAGTGGCCGGAAAAACACAAAAAGAAGTAGAGAAGGAAACAGTAAGACTGTTAAATTTCTTGGGGGAACAGGGATTGAGAGTATCAAAGAATAAACTTCAATTCGTGGAAAAAGAAGTAAAGTACTTAGGACACATTATAAAGAATGGAGGACGTAAGCTAACCCCAGAAAGAATAAAGGGAATTTTAGACCTCCCTCTCCCAAGAACAAAGAAAGAGATCAGACAATTTTTAGGATTAGTAGGATTCTGCAGACTATGGATTCTAGATTATAGCAGTAAAACAAAATTCCTGTACGAAAAGTTGACAAATGACACAGCACCCGAAAAAGCCTACCAAGCAGAATACTCCCCAGAAGAGGTGAAGGAATTTAACAAATTGAAAGAAATTTTAACCCAAGCCCCAGTGTTATCTTTGCCCGATCTAAAGAAACCCTTCGATCTTTACGTGAATGCCTCAGAAGGGACTGCCAAGGGGGTGGTCACCCAGGACTGGGGGGGAGTCAGAAAGCCGGTGGGTTTCCTATCAAAAATATTAGACCCAGTAATCAGAGGATGGCCCGCCTGTGTCCAGGCGGTGGCTGCTACAGCCATACTGGTGGAGGAAGCAAGAAAATTAACATTTGGAGGAAAGATTAAAGTACACACTCCACATGCAGTAAGAGCAGTCTTAAGTCAGAAATCTGGAAGGTGGATGACAGATTCTCGAATTCTAAAATATGAAACTATATTAATGGAAAAAGACGACTTAAGCCTGACAACTAACTCATGTGTAGATCCATCTCAATTTTTGTATGGACAAGGGAATACCGAGAATGATATAACTGCACACAATTGCTTAGACATTATTGATTACCAAACAAAGATCAGAGAAGACTTATTAGACATCCCTATAGAGGGAGGAATACATTTGTTTACAGATGGATCATCAAAAATCATAGAAGGGAAACGAAAAAGTGGTTATGCAGTAGTTGATGGAGAAGATCTCACAGTGGTGGAGTCAGGGACTCTGCCAAAGGACTGGTCTGCTCAAGCGTGTGAAGTTTATGCAGTGGTCAGTGCCCTACGCATAATTGGCAGTGGGATGGGAACCATATATACTGATTCTAGATATGCCTGGGGGGTTGCACATATATTTGGGAAAATCTGGCATGAGAGGGGAATGGTAACCTCCCAGGGGAAAGGTTTAAGTCATCGTGAACTTCTAGAAACCTTGCTAGAAGAAATCCAAAAACCACAAGAGATTGCCATTGTACATGTGAAGGGGCACCAAAGGGGAAAAGATATGATCTGTCAGGGAAACGCTCGAGCTGACCAGGCTGCCCAAGAGGCCGCTCTCAGCCTCAGGACACCTGAAGCAAAAATTATGGCCCTGATACCAGTTCCAAAAAAAGTATCCCAGCCAGTGTTTACTGAAGTTGAACAACAAAAACTGATTGAAATGGGAGCCAAGAAAGACGAGGAGGGAAAGTGGTTTCTCTCAGATGGGAGACAGATACTATCAGAAGCAGTTACACGAGAAGTACTAAAGGAACTCCATAACAGCACACACTGGGGCACCCAAGCCTTAGTAGAAACATTTTTGAGAGCTTACGGGCACCTGGGGGTGTATACTGTTGCTAAACAAATAACAAGCCAGTGCATGATCTGTCAGAAAGTAAACAAAAGGGTACAAAGAGCTCGCTCCCTTGGAGGGCGAGAACTTGCAACTAGACCCTTTCAGAGAATGCAAGTAGATTTCACCGAATTTCCTCCTGTACAATTGGTAATTGTAGATCACTTAACCCATTGGGTAGAAGCATTTCCAGTCTTAAAAGCCACGGCCCAAAGTGTAGTTAAAACATTATTAGAGCAAGTGGTTCCCAGATTTGGACTACCCGAAACCATAGATTCGGACCGGGGATCACATTTCACTTCAAAAATTTTAAAATTAACGTGCGAGGCTCTACAGGTCTCGTGGCAACATCATACCCCGTGGCACCCCCAGAGTTCGGGGAGAGTGGAACGAATGAACCAAACTCTGAAACGAACCATAACCAAAATCACCCTGGAAACAGGGTTGCCATGGACAAAATGTTTACCTTTAGCACTCTTCCGGATCAGGACAGCCCCCAGAAGAGACCTAAATATATCTCCCTATGAGATGTTATTTGGGCTGCCTTATCCATCGTGCCATAAAACCCACCAAAGTCCAACTCTGGAACTAGGCGAAAAATACCTCAGAGAATATGTCACAACAATAGCCAAGAGGTTAGACGACCTCAGGCAACAGGGACTACTTCCCCAAACTGTTAAACTAGAGATGAAAATACACAACATTTCAGTGGGAGATTGGGTTTTGATAAAAACATGGAAAGAAGAGCCCCTCAAAGCAGAATGGGAGGGGCCATACCAAGTGGTATTAACCACTGAAACAGCAATACGAACTATAGAGAAGGGGTGGACCCATAGTACAAGAGTCAAAGGGCCTATAACACCCCCTTCCTCCACTCCCGAGTGGAAATGCCAAGGAGAGTACCCAAAACTGAAAATAACCCGGAAGTAAAATTTTGTTTTTACAGTCTCCAGGAGAGGACAACAGCCAAGGAACACCACTCCCAACAAACGAAATCAGAGACCCAGCACGAAGGAGTGACTACCGCTACTAAGACCCATAGTTCTTAGAGAACAACTGCGCATTAGGAAATAGATAACCAACCAACAAAATTTTTTTGTGCTATTAAGTGCCAAGCTATACTCGAGCGCAAAGACAGAGCAATAGAGAGCAATAGAGGGCAAGACCAGATTAGCCTCTATACTTGCCACAAGAAGATCTTCCCATCCTGCTGTCGGCTGCAATCCGATAGGCATGGACAGTGGAGGTATATGCTATACTGGACCTCTGCTTATCTTAGCTGCGCTCCTGCTAGTGGTTGTTGCCAATGACCACTGCCAAAAATGTTACCAAAAGGCATACTATGAAACAGGTGCGGTAACCATCTTTATGGCACATGAGTATGTGAACGAAGTTTGTTATGACAAGGAAAAATTAGAAACCTGTGTGATAGGCAACAGACGCTATGGGATAGCACAAAACTTAGGACCAGAAGGGACACGACTAGGACGAAGTTGTCCCGTAAAAGAAACATGGATTTGCTGGGATATCACTAGTGAATGGGGGGCCCCTGAAATAATAATAGAAGAAATCATTGAAAATACTGAGAGAAAACAATCCAAGAACCACCCGCTGTCACAGTTAAGCAGCCTATATTCTGAACTGACAGGGGAGATAGATGGAAATTTTGAGCTCCCGGCAATGGGACAAAATCTATTTGTTGATCTAGCAGAAAAAATTGCAAAAGGGTTAAGAGTAAGTCGATGTTGGGTATGCGGAGGGCCTTTAATGGCAGAAGAATGGCCCTGGAGAGGTTTTAGTCTGGATGCCCAAGAAATACTCAAAGGAAATTACACATTTTCTCATAATAAAGTGAATAGGCCAGAAGGATGGATATTAAGCTCCACAGTAATAGGGAGAGATTGTATACGGAGAACAGGACCACATTTTGCGTACCCAGTCGGAGAAACCCCTTGCAAGCGAACCCTAAAAACCAACTCCACTCACAGTGGGTATTTCCCACAAGCCCCAACTAACTATTGGTCAGAAAAAAGGAGCCCCAACTGTGAGTGGGATGCGAACAAAAAACTATATCAATGTAATAAAACCAAAGTAAACCCTTTTTCCGGAATAACGGAAATATCAATATTTTGGGAAAATGCTGATAGCCTGTCCAAACATTTTTGGAAAGCACCAAATGGACTTTTTTGGATTTGTGGAAAAAGGGCATATACAGTCCTACCAGAAAATTGGAGCGGTTGTTGTACCATAGGAATAATTTTGCCTGGATTTTTCCTATTGCCCTTGGAGAGTGGAGATGAATTGGGAGTCCCGTTATATGACTCCCTTAACCGAAAAAAAAGAGAAGTAAAAGGGAGAACACCTTACATTGGGATCAAAGAACACTCAATAGGGGGAACCCAAAAATGGGGGGAGGAAGAATGGCCTCCTGAGAGAATTATTGAGTATTATGGACCAGCCACATGGGCACAAGATGGTACATGGGGTTACCGTACACCCATTTATATGCTCAACCGAATTATACGACTCCAAGCTGTAGTAGAAATAGTTATAAATCAAACCGCAAAGGGATTGGAACTAATAGCTGAACAACAGCGCCAAAGTAGAGCAGCCATATACCAAAACAGATTGGCCCTAGACTACCTTTTGGCAGAGGAAGGAGGAGTCTGTGGGAAATTCAACACCTCAGACTGCTGCTTACAAATTGATGATAACTATGAAGCTGTCATGGAAATAGCCTCCAACATCCGAAAAATCACCCATGTCCCTGTTCAAAAATGGAACTCCATAGTTGATGGAGAATGGTGGGCTAAATTCTTTGGGGGGGTATGGTGGAAAAAAGTGGGATTCTTTTTATTATGTGCTGTCTCTGGACTGTTGTTCATACCCTGTCTAATCCCATGTTTTATGAGATTAATTTCTAGTGTTGTCCAAGGGATGCAATTAACTGCCATGCCAATGGACCCGAAAACCACTACAGCTAGAGACCCAGAAATCCAGAAAATCATGATCTTGCGACCAACCCCCAGACAGACGAAAGGCATGGAGAAAGCACGGAAAGCACTGCTGGAGTGGGAACTTGCCAAGCAAACGAAAGAGATGAATAAGGCACAAGATATACTAACTGAGTGGGAACGAACACGGAAAACCTAAAGACAATCAACAAAACAAGAGACTTATAATAAAACCATGAATAAAGACAAAAAGGGGGGATTATGAGAAATAAAATAATCTGGTTTTATTATAAGTAAAGTTATGTAAGTAGGAAACGGGGTGTTGGGACTTCCTTCTTACCTCCCATTTAATTTTATTTCAGGCGTCTCGCGAAGATTGTAAGGTGAAAGGCCCCGTCAGGGCTGTACACCAAGGGAATATTGCGGCCGAGGTAGGATACAATATCAGCCACGTGTCTTTTTGTACAGGGGGTATGCCCTGATCCAATCAGGTGGGACCAATCAAGTGAGGAGCCAATCAGGTGGGAGGGTGACACCCACCCGCCAGTTTGAAAAGTACCCTTTTAAGGTAAAATACTTGTTACCTGCTGAATATTCAAGATATTGGGTAACTGAAGAGTATAAGAAAGACACGGGCTCGGGGAGGGGTGTGCTTTTCCAGGCGGGCGGCTTGGGACTGCACCCAGCGCTGCAAATAAAGGATCCTTTTCTGTAAGTTTCCTTGTCCTGCGAAAGTTTTTTTGCCGTTTCTATAAATTGATAGAAGAGAATTTTCTCACAACTGTCAGGCTGGTGACGCACTGGCACAGGTTGCCCTGAGAAGCTGTGGATGCCCCATCCTTCGAAATGTTCAAGGCCGGGTTGGATGGGGCTCTGAGCAACCCGGTCTAGTGGAAGGTGTCCCTGCCCACGGCAGAGGGGTTGGAAATACACGATCTTTTAAGGTCCCTTCCAACCCAAAACATCTTATTCTATGACCCTGTGTTTTGGGGCTCCAGATCTTTTATAATGGTTTATTCACGGTACCCCACCCAAAGTTCTGAATTTCGGAGTGGGGCGGCAGGGTGTGAATACACAACGGTGTGCTATTAAAAGGGCACTCGTGCGGTGCCGGTGGCTGGAAGGTACAAATCCGCTTTGTCACGGTCGCAGCGGCGAAGCCCCGTGAGGCTGCGGGAAACCCAAATCCCCCAAACGGCGCCGGCTCCCGATCCCGCCCCCACCCCTGAGGGCAGCGGCTCGCGCCGCTCTCGAGGGAAAACGCGCGAAGGCGCACGCGCCCGCGCGCCCCGTCCGCGCGAGGCGATTGGCGGGGTCGGAGCGGTGACGTCATCGCCGCGCGCCGGCATGCCCGCGCCCCGCTGTTGAGGGGAGCGCGCAGTGTTCCAGCCCGGCCCGCGCTGCCGGCCTTCCCGCACTCCCGCCCTTCCCGCACTCCCGCCGCCCGGGCAACGCCTGCCCCGGGGACGGCCGGGCCTCCGCCGCCCGCCGCCTCTACCTCCCAGCGCTCCGCCGAGTCGGCCGCGGTGCGCGACAGGTGCGTGCAGGGCCCGCCGGCGGTGCCCGGGCTCCGTGAGGGGAGGAGGGAGGGCGGTGGGCGATGGGTGGGTGGGTGGGCAGGCAGATACCTCCCCGCTGCCTGACAGCGCCGAGGGCCTCGCGTTTCGGAGGGAGGGCCGGATCCTCCGGCCGGTCCCCTCGCCGGCTTTTTCCTGATGCGTGTCTGATGGGCCCTGCCGACTCTCTCTCTCTCTCTGGGTTTTCCCACAGAGGCTGTCCGGCCGAGCCCGTCTCCTCTCCTGCGGACAGGAGGGGTAGGTTAAGAATATGAGTCTCTACAATCTGGACCGATTTCGCTTTGAGAAGAGGAAGGACGCGGATCGGGAGTCGCTGTCCCCCCCAGCAGCCCCAGGGGAGGCATCTGATGCTGCTGTCGCGGGTGGTGCCGCTGGAGGGGAGGAGGATGAAGCTACAGATGACAGCAACAGGCCAGACACCCCGGCTTCGGATGCGACAGAGATAACTGGTGAGTTAGGTGTTTTGCATGCAGCATCAGAGCAGTGTCAGTACTGAATTCCTAGAAATAAAATAATTGTCTTTTGTTTTGGTTTTTGTCTTTTTTTTCTTTTCTTTTTGCCTGTTTTACAGATGTATTTTTCTGTGCACAACAATTTCCACCAAAATATATTCATTTGTAAAAGTGTTTGCTCTAGTTGAACCTGTGCATTTACAGGCAAGTCTTCTGAAATTACTTTTTTTTTAGTGAGTAAATAACATTCAAATTAAATGTTGAAGTTATGCTGTGTTTTCCTATTTATTAACTTTCTTTACTGGTACTTATTTTACACTGAAATCTTAGGGTTTTCAAAGAAAAAAGGTAGCTTTTAGTTGTTTGATAAGTGCAACACTGTAGACTTAACTTTTTCAGTAGAGCCCTTGGCTAAGGTGATATGGAATATCACAGAAGAAACTGAAAATACAAAAAACCAGGGTTTTTTTCAACTGGGCCTGGTTTTGTAAAGGACTGAGAAAGCTGCTACTGATTCTCACAAGCTGTGTGTGTTAATAGTTTCATAGTGTGTTCGTCCTCTTTTTGGGCAGAAGCTTGGGGTCTTCATGGAAATGTGAAAAACTTGCTTGTTTAGTTTATTTGTTTCCTTTGGCTTGTACAGTAGAGGTGTGCTGATCCCCTTTGGATTCCTAATAAACAAGTGAAATGGTTGCTGACTGCATAATCACATTGTTACTGAAGGAGTAAGACTGGAAAAACAGACATTGCTGCTGATTATTTGATACATCTCAGACAGTCTATATAACTTCTGATACGGTGGTCAAGTACAAGTTTTATTGAAGAGAGCAGACAGACTCTGACTGTGCATTTACTCAGAAATGGAACAATATACCTTGATGTTGTTTAACTACATTTGTTTTGCACAGGACTTCCTCTTGGTGGAAAGCAGTTTATCATAATACCTTATCTATGTGATCACAGAGAGCCTTTCACATGCAAGGAGAGGTTGCCCTTCTAAAGCTGAGCCAAGTCAGAATTATAGTAGATGGATATTTACCCTTCCATTAGTTTTGGTTTTGTGCACGTTGGTTGTTTTCAGTTGACTGGAGTGCTCTCGTGTTTACATTAGTAAATATCAATCCGTGTTTTATGTTTAAAAAAAATACATGTAAAACCTCTAAGTCTTGGCTTGAGAGTTGCCAGTCTGAAGTTGAGTTGCCTGTCCACTAGCAAAAGAATCTTTTGGTGACAGGGAGAACTTAACAGAAAAAGCAAGCAACTGTTAGTTCTGGCTTCTGCATGTGTGTGCTTTGTAATAGTTATATGGAAAAACGGGCACTCTGAGGAAGTGCCCTTTGGAACAGGTGTTGTCTTCCTGTTTGCAATAAATCACTGTCTTGTGCTTTTAGGAGTTACTGAGTGCGGGGACCATTCTTGACCTGTGAGTGTAGTTGTGAAGTAAGGGATGGTGCTGCTTGTTTTGTGGCTTGTCTTAGTGGCTTATTTTATTTTAATATTATATTTATTCCTTTTATATGCCTGTGGACTTTGTCAGTGTAAGCACGTAGCTAGACCACAACTGCCAACAAACTTTGGAGCTTGCTGTTTTTCAAAATACTGGTGTCCCTTGGCTTAGATTCAACAGGAGTGGAGGAGAAGGGATACAATATCCAATTTATTAAAGATACCAGATAATGAAGGATAAAGGGCAGCCTAAAAGATGAACTGTAGTGTAAGGCTGACTAGTTGTGAGGGAAACTCGTGGGAGATGGTGGTGGCTGACAGTAAAACACAGTAGAGTACAAGTGCAGGCAAAGTTACAGACAGCGTCCTACTGAAGTGAGAGTCCATGAATGCAGATGCTGGAACCAGGGTACTAATTAGCATTTAAAATAGAGATGTAAGTAGTAGTGCTTTGCATTTAAAAATACTTAATCTTCCACAGCTACTGAGTGTGTAAAGAAGACGGAATGGTTGAGTGACTTTTTTCCCCCACTTATTATCACATCATTGTTATGTAACCTATTTAAAAGAATTAAGAACTATTTTGAAAATCCAATCACACTTTCTCCATCTGCAGAAGTTAACCAAAAATAAAATACTCAGATTTTGTCTGCAGGCTTTGAGGCGCTTAGGCGTGATAGAGGAGACAAGATTTGATTAGCAGATGCCTGCCCTTCTTATTTCCTAACTAGTGTCAGGAAGAGAGACTTTTTCTTGCTTTGGGTCAAATAAAACAGACAGGTGTGGTTTTTTGGTTTTTTGTTTGGGTTTTTTGTTTTTGTTGTTGTTGTTGAATTGTCATGGAAAAGGTACAGACATGATAAGCTTATGGCACTGTGTGCTCTACTGCTAAATACACAAACAAGTCAGACTATTGAGTTCTTCTGTACAAGAAGCAGTTTACACCAAGTTAACCAAAAATAACTTGCCCTAATGCTCAGTGAATCATGTGAGGATAACAATTACTTGTATTTCTTCTGAAGACAAACAAAGTGGATTAACACAATAACTGTACAAGAAACTGGGGAAATGAGGTCTTGAGAGTGTTATAGGTAAATAAACCAAATCAAAATATAGCAGCAATTTTTATTATAAGGTTTATATAAAGTGCAAATAAGCAAATCAGCATGCTGGGCGGCCTGGAGAGACCCCTACTCTTCCAATGGCCTGCAAGCTCAATAGAGACAAACAGGAACTTTTACACTTTTTCAACTCCCCTCCCATAGTCACTTGTTAGCTCTTCATTGGGCTTGAGTTCGCGAGCTTCGTTCTGGTTGGTTCTGTTGTAGGCCCATTTTAATTGCCAGGTACTTCCCATCAGTAGTTTTAATTAGCTATCAAATTAGTTTTAATTAGTTATCAAATTATGTCTGAAAGACATCTGTAAAGAGTTGGAAAAATGCATTGGAGTGGCTTACTAGAATTTTCTATAAAATTAGTATTACTCAATAGTTTGGTTGATCTTAGTCTGTTAAGAAAACAGTGAAGCATCTTCTTAATTTTCATTCATGTTTTTAATTATGCAAATAGTCTGATGTACTGTAATAATGAAATTATTTCAATTGTAGAAATAGAGCAGAACTCTATTAGAACTATACAAATTAGAATAATTACTGTCATTATTTTCAAAATGAGATTTGTACTCAAATCTTGAAAAGCACGCTTACAAAGCTTCAACAATGAATTGAAAGAAAAGTTGTAGATTAAATTAAACTACAGTATATATTCCTGTTATTGATGGTTGACTTTGTTGATATCCTGTCCATGCTGTTTGAATATGCAGTCCCAAATGACTGCACTTTGAGGTTATAATGCTGAGAGTTCACTTGCACTGGAACTGCACTTTTTTGTTCTCATCTGTAGTCATTTCTTTCATGGTCTGAGGAAGCACTGTCTTTTTCACAAAGTATAATTCTGCTTAAAATATTTCTGGAAGAAAGTGATGACTGCAGTACCTAGTGAACATTTCTGAGGATTCGTGGGAAGATATGTTGAAGTAATAATTTTTAAAGGGCAGGTTCAAGAAGCCCCTTAAAGTAACACTGCTATTTAGGATTATTTTAGCCTATAAAAAAGGCTTTCCTTTGAAAATGGAGTATTTTTTAGCTTGTAAACTTGAGCAGCATATGCTTGATACTATCCAAAACTAGGCGGAAGTTACTTTCCATTCAACAATATTTGTTGGACAGTGTTAGTAAATGTGGCAAGCCTCTAAGTATTACCTCTCTTTTGTTTTTACTTGGGAGAGAAGGTGCTGGCTTTCTCGGAATGTGATGGATGGTTTGAGTAGGAGGTTGTGTTTAGAATTACAGGGCAGTGTATTCTCTTCTTATGATAGCAAAAATGGATTGTAGTTGGGTTTTGGTTTTGATGTTAATACCTACATGTAGGGATGCTTCAGTGTGTTCTTATTTCTGGCCTTAGAATCAAATACCGGTCTTATGATTGCAGGCATTCCTTAATAGTTCTTTTTAACTGCCTAGAATCAGAAAATTCTACCTCCAATAATAACATGTTGTGGCAATAACTTAAATCTCTTACTACTTTACAAGTTTGTAATTTGCTCTGAATGTGAGGACTACTTATTACATGGGTGATTTCTGTTTCCCCCCCCCTTGATAAAGGATTCTGTTCAGTGGAGGAGGGGGAGAAGGAAGTACTGGATCTTTTGAGAGTGAGAATACTTTTTTTTTTTTCCCCAGGCCACTCAGCATTTTATAGGTATGGGAGTTAGGAGTTGTCATGAAGACTGGACAGTGATTGCTAAATAAAGTAAAAATAAAATGAGAAATCACCAAATGAAACAGTAAATACTCTTTATTTAAATATAAACCTTTATACTGTAATGAATAAAATTATTTTTTAAACCGTACTATTTTTGTAAAATTTTCTTGTGTTTTTGTTTTGTTTTAAAATCCACTAAAGATGCTTCTTAGCAAAGTTGTCATGGGTACCTGTCATTTCCATGTCATACTACTTGCAGGAGGAACATGTTTGGAATTAAGTCTAAACTACAAGGCAAAGATCATGAAAACGGTTAATTCAGTATAGATGTGAATTTCTCATGCTTCTTATAGACCTGTTTTGATATTTCCATTCACATCTTTTTATGCATCTTGTATTTCTGTCCTATTGAGATAGCCCTTGCTCTGCTAGCCCAACTTTACAACATTCCCAGAGGTCTCTCTTGCTCTTCTCCTGTCTTCATCTAAAAAGTTAAATGGTTTTCAGATGAAGCAACTGCATCAAGGACAACACATCTTTCAAAATGGACAGATAGAAGAAGGTACTGCTGAGGAAGCTTCTACTGCCAACATGTTGGTCTTGGATGCAGGGAGGTCTGTCTTGGGACAATTTATTACTGCTTCAGAACTAATAATTTTTAAGCATTCCTGAGTTTACATATGTATGGGCTTTTCAAGATAACAAGATTAATTTTGCAAAGTGAGACTTTCGCTTCTTCTAAAAATCATTACTAAAATCCTCTGTTGTGTTTTGAAAGTGATTGAAAAGCTTTAGAATTTTATGATAATTCAATTAAAATTGAGACCTTTTATCACAGATGAAGGAATTAGACACTCTGTAGATAATTTCTGCATTTGATTATCAGATTAATTTATTCTAGCTTCATTTGTGTCTAGTGTCTAGTGTATCCTGACAAATCAGCTTTGCAAACTGATGTTACACTCTGTAGTCATTTGACTTGGCGGGTTTCTGCATGAGTGGAGTCAGAAGAAACTACCTTTATTTCCAGCAGAAATTGTGGTTCCAGAGTTAGCAGCACCACTGGTGTTTGATTTATAGGCATATGAGTTTTAAGAAAGGATGAGTGTGTTTAGAGGGGGGAGGATACCTATGGTGCTGTATTTGCATTATGAGGATTTAAGATCCTTCTGTATGAGGACTTACACTGACAGTTGCACTACTAAAACACAGCTTTGCCTGGAGTTTTGTAGCTGACTCTCCTACCCCTTATCCTAGGTTTTTCCTATGCACAGTTAAGGTCACCTTCTTGAGGAATCCATTCAGTATAGGGAGCTCGGTGTACAGCTGCAGTGAGAGCTGCAGATGGAGCTCTGGGGGGCAGAAGCCCCAGGCAAGAGGCTGTGACCTGCTGACCCTTTGCTTATCAAAGGGCTTGGAGACTCTGGCACTGGCCAGGTGACTGGACACCAAGGGACACAGCAAAGCCAATGACTCCAGACATCCCCACCCTTGGACTGTGAGGATATAAAAACCCAGGATTGGGGTCCCTCCTTGGAGACACCAGTTTGAGCTGTTTTACTCTGTTATTGTGCTGTGATTAAATTATATTAAGGATCTGGACGTCTGAGATTCTGTTGTGGGAAACGTGGTCTGACTGAGTGTGGGGTGTGTAGCTGTGAAGGGGCCTCAGTCCCAGCTCAGAGGGTGTAAGAATGACTGCCAGGGTGGCTCCTGGATGGTCCGACAGGGAAGTTTCTTTAACAACCCGAGGTCTTAAGGCTTCAATGATTGCTTTTTTGAATAGTCACTGAACCCTTATTTACATTTCCTCATAGATACTAAGTTTGAGTTACACTCACCCCCATCTCGTTAACCTCCATTTTTATGGAGCTTTGAGTTATTTTCTTCCTTTTCAGTAGTGCACTCTGTAACATTTGGTATCATATTTGTTTTAGTTCACTGGGTGCCTTTCCCTTTCAAGCGTGTTAGTTTCTTGTGTTAATAAATTGCTTGTACTTTTAGAATTTATCTTTTTACCCATTCAATGCTGCCACAGTGAGTTATTTTAAATTTATTTTCTTCAAGATTTCTTTCATACAGAAAATGCTCTCTGTTGTGCTGTTGTGTGCAGCTGTTGTGATGCTCCATGCATCAGTCTTTCTCTCTTCAGTCATATGCCTATGTTTCTATCCATGTCCTGATCATCCTGGACGTAGTTCAGAGGATTTCTCTCCAAAAATACATATGTATTTATCAGTAGTTATTAGCCTAAGATACATGTTCTCGTAAACTTTGTGGTATAAAAATTATTTGTTTGATGTAAGAGGGCTGAAGATCCTTTCCCAGGTAAGTTATCACTGTAAGGAATACAGCTTAAAGGAATTTTACATGCATAAGGATGTGAGTTCTGTTTGAATGACTGCTGTATCTACAGAAGAAATCACAGCTACCTGATGTTTTAGGTACAAATAAATATTTAAATTTATTACCTTCTGTTTTTTCTCCTCTCGAAATGCTTTGCACAGAGTATCCCACCATCCCAGAAACTCCGGAAGCTCAGAGGACAAAGAAACAATCCTATTTCAAGCATCAGCGAGGGGTGCAATTCCTAGACACTTCTTCAGACAGTGAAGATGAAGAACCAAGACACTTCAGTGCTGCGAAAGAAAACAAGGCTCTGAGGAGAGACGTGGCCGTAATGTACGCTTTAAACCAGGCTTCTGTTGTGCAACCTGATGTGCTGTTCTAAGCTGAAATACAGAATGAAAATCAGAGGGTACCTTAGGTTCTGGTTTACTCCTTTGTGATTTACCTGCCTCTAACTAAACCCTACTGGATTTTCAAGGAACAAATATCCAGCTAAGACATTTTCTTAGAGGGAGGAGTTCTGTGATGTTTATGCATTTTTAAGTTTGTACATTTGCCCCTCTACAATCCTATTAATTTGAGAGCTTAACCATAAAATATTTGCTTTATTCATTTTAAACTGTTGGAGTTGATTTTAGCTTGTTCCTTACTTTTTTTTTTTTTTAATGAAACTGTAGTGGACAAGAGAGCAAGTAGAGCTTCAGTGTATAGTATCAGTTCCTGAGTAAACTTACGTATTAGTTGCATACTGTGTTTGCTATGCTTAGTGAAAGCATTTTTTAATAAGTGATTTGGAAACTTGTATTCCTGAATGTGCTAGGAGGGAAGAGACCCTGTGCAGGAGACACTTGTGTATGTGCTGAAAAGGCAGCAAGGAGAGGGCAGGTGAGGCAAGATGTAGACAGACACCTGCAACCATTTGGAATGTTTTAAAGAAACCCTTGCTAGTTACATGTCTGTGTGGGAATTGTCTGTGCCCCTTAAATGTTCCAGTGCCAAGCAAAACAAGATAGCTTAGCCTGCTTTTTTGGTAGTCTGGTTGAACTAATCTGCAGAAAACTTTTATGGTAATCACAGCCTTACAGGTGTAGTCTCTTGTCAGATTTTCAGTCCTACACAGAGCTTGGAGCTACTGAGACTTGTTAGCAGAAATGAAATAATGCCTTTTCCTGCTGCTATTGTCTGAAAGTCTTTGTTTTTTCTAATTTTCTTTTTAATGCATCTCCCGTGAAGTTTCAATTTAGGGCAGCTACTTGAGAAGGAGAAAAAAAAGGTAGTTATCAGAATGAGCTGCTCTTTCTCTCTGTGGTTTAAGTGGTAGGTTGTGCAAGGATGCAGATATGGCCAGGTGGTTGCATGCACCAAATTGGCTTGTGTGCAGTGCTGTGTAAATATCCCGCTGCTCCTGGGATCAAGCCCATTTGGGAGCAAGACAAGTGGTTTCATACCATGTGGAGCCAATGCTGATAAGCCGTGCAGGATCCAACTTGCAGAGCCACAGCTTGCTATTCCTATATTGTATTGCAATTGCTGGGAGTGAGAGAGACAGCCAGGTGACTCCTAGTGGGATTGATGAACATAAATCTACGTCCTCTTCTACTCTTCAGTATTCCTGTGTGTCCCACAAGTCTCTTCTACAGCAGGCACCCCAGTGTCTGGCACTTTGGCTCCGTGTGTTGGCTCAGATGCTAACTGTTGTGTATGGAACCCCCTAAGCTGTCTCACAAGTGGCTGTTCTGATTGATTTAACAGACAAAGTGAGAGTGTGGCAGGAGTTAGCTTGGATTTGTCCAGGCTTAGGAGCTCTGGCTTGTGCTGAATTTAACCTAGTTTTGCAGATAATTGGTCATTTGAGTGTCTTTGCATTGTGCATTTTAGTCCATGTGTTACCTAGTGTTTGGGGGTTTAGTGATTTTTTTGTTTTTCTTTTTGTGGAGTATCCCAGCTTCCCTCATTCTGAACAAGGAATAGAACAGAAAGCAGAAAGTTTAAAGTAGAAAGCACGTCTTTCCTAGAAGGAAGCGTGCTGCAAACTTTTGCCAGAGTCACTGTCTGGACTGTTGAATTAAGAGCAGAATTCTAACACAAAGTTTTGTGGGTCTGAGTTGTTTAGCAATTAAATGGGTATTTCTTCATGCTTGATAAGAATGTGACTAATCTCAGAGAGGATGAGATTTTTGATGTGTGCAACCCTGGCTTTGTTGACAAGTATCTAGATGTTATTCCCTAGTAGAAATGGATAGGATAATTGCAGTGTTAGTATTTTCATCAATCATTGGATTGTTTTGTTGTTTTTTTTTTAAATGCAGTTTTTAAAGAAACCTTCTTCTCTATCAATGCAAAAAGATCAGAAATATGCCAACAGAATTTTAATATGACATTTCATTAAGACTTTTTTTAAAGTGGAAGTGGGATTTACCTTTTGAAGCTTGCAATTTGACAGCTTGGTGGACTGAAGGAGAATTTTGGTTATTTCTTCTTATTTTCTTACTCTTAAGAGGCACGACAGAGGGCCCACGTAGCTGTGTATGCCTCTTGAATGGGGTGAAAGGGATTCCATGATGAACAGTTCGCTGTGTGTATCTGTTATGTGAGTGGCATGTTACTATTTTTTCCAGAACTGTGTTGCAATCTGCCTGTTGCAACTGCTTAAGAAAGATATAGTGAGGAAAACCAGGTTTATTTTTAGTCTTTTACTAAAGGTGTAGAGACACCTGCAGGCAAACCTTTCTGATGGTGAAATCCTTATGAAATGGCCAACTCCATACAGTTATATTAATTTTCATTACAAAAGGAGATTCTTATGTGTCTATGGAAAGAAGTAGGATGGGAGACCTGTGCTTCTGTTCAGTCTTGTCTGTGCAGCTGAATATTGTTAGAGATACATAGAATTGCTTTTCCTGCAGGTTAGCTCTCATAATAAATCTTCTAGTAAATGCAGGGGTTTTTTTCAGAAAGACTCTTGCTATGTTTGTATGTTTAAGATGCTGCATAAGGATCTTTTGAATTTTCTTTCTCAGTTAGCTGAGAACTAGGACACAGTTGATGCTGCATCTGGAAAGTGTTTACAAAGATCTTTAATCCACATTTGTTTATCTGTTGGGCAAATGAACACTAGCAAGGCTGAGACAAAATTGAGGTAGACTGATATAAGTCAGGTAGCTGAAATGATGAAATATATTAAGGTGGTTGTTGCTAAATTGGCAACTAACCTTTTATAGCACAATATTAGGGTAAGTCACGGTATTTGCCTCATCTGTTCCTCCTTTCTTCTTCCCTTAACTAAGTTGAAGTGTGTTTACTGCAAACAGAAGACTGTACTTAATACATGCCTTACTTTGTCCTGAACAGAGATACCACTTTGGGTACAAGTTGATTCAGTATTACTGAATGCATTTCAACACATTTTGTGCAATTCTGTTGGTTTTAGTTTACAGCAATGTTCTGGTGGGGTAAAACATTCATAAGCAAAATAAATTTTAATTCTTTTTTTTCTTCTCCTGTACATTGTAGATCTGATCAGTCTGATGATGATGAAGAGCCTGAAAATGAACTGCCCAAGATGGCATTTATAAATGGTGAGGATCAGCAACCAGCTGTGAAGAAGGATGTAGAGGAAGACATCAGAGACTCAAAGCTGCAAACACTGAAGGAACTTTTTCCCCAAAGAAGTGACCAAGAATTACTAAAAGTAATAATGCTCAGTTCTTTGATTTATTTTGATGACTGTTTCATAGGCCTTGTGGTGGGTTGACCCTGTCTGGATGCCAGGTGCCCACCAAAACTGCTCTGTCATTCTTCTGCTGAACTGGACAGCAGAGACAATAGAGTGATATTTTTCCATATCTTGATTATGGATCAAGATATGGAAAGGGAAAGATCTCTCACCAGTTACTGTTCTGGGCAAAACAGACTAAACTTGTAGAAAATTGATTTATTACCAATCAGATCAGACTAGGATAATAGAACTCAAATCTTAAAACACCTTCCCCCCATTCCTCCCTTATTCCTGGGCTTAACTTTATTGCTGATTTTTCTCTGCCTCCTGCCCCCCACACAGGGGAACAGTGCACGGGGACTGCCATCAGTTCATCACATGTTGTCTCTACTGCTCCTTCCTCCTCAGGGGGAGGACTCCTTGCACTCTTCCCCTGCTCCGGTGTGGGTCCCTCTCCACAAGGTACAGGCCTTCAGCCACAAACTGTTCCAGTGCGGGTCCCTTCCACAGGGTCACAGGTCCTGCTAGCAAACCTGCTCTGGCATGGACTCCTCTCTCTGTGGGTCCACAGGTCCTGCCAGGAGCCAGCTTCCACCATGGGCATCCCACAGGGTACAGCTTCCTTTTGATGCCCACCTGCTCTGGCATGGGGTCCTCCACTGGCTGCGGGTGGATCTCTCCTCCACCTTGGACCTCAGTGGGCTGCAGGGAGACAGCTGCCTCACCATGGTCTGCCCCACGGGCTGCAGGGGGATCTGCTCTGGTGCCTGGAGCACCTCCTGCCCCTCCTTCATGGACCTTGGTGTTTCTCTCATGAATTCTCCCTCCTCTCCTGCTGCATGTGTCCCTCTGTGCCCCCCCACACCCCTTCCTCTGTTATCCCCAAGGTGCTGCCACTGTCACTGAGGGACTCGACCAGGGGAGGATCTGTCTTGGAGCCAACTGGCATTGGTTCTGTCAGACGTGGGGGCAGCTTCTGGCAGCTCCTCACAGAAGACGCCCCTATAGCCACCCTGCTATCAAACCTTGCCATGCAAACACAATACAAGTCTTAATTTTGTTTTGTTGATATCAAAAGGGTGTATAAAAGTAACATATTTTAGGGGAAGTACAGCCACATAATGTTTCCATATACACGTGAGTACGTACACGGGCACTTAGATACATAAAAAAACAGAATGTATACCCAGACACTTTACATAAATACCTTTGGGTAAGTTCAACAACAGCAAACCTCAATGTATAAAACATTTTTCTATTATTTCTTTTCGTTGTGACACTTAAGCTTAATTATAGCTAGTTTTGTTGATAACTATTGGTAACTGCCATTGCTGGTGTGCAGCTAACTGATTAAAGGCAGAATGAGTGAAATCATTGCCATCTTCTCCAGCAGATGAAACATTGCACCCCTGCATTTATGACATTTAGCATGCAAAGACTTTAGTACTTCCAGTAAGGGAAAAAGAATAAGTTTCAGCTTACTATCATTTATTCTAATTATGCTGACATCTGAACGTGAGGTACTCTTGGCCATTGTCCAATGTACAGTACAAATCTACTAGAACATTATGCTAACTCATTACAGTAAAATACCTTCAGTACAGTAAAATGTATTTTTAACAAGGCTACTTTTCAGTACTGATATGTAACTAGGTTTTCACTAACTTAGTTTTCAAAGCTAAATGTCTTTCAGTTAATCTGTTACATTTCCTGGTTGTTGAAATGACATTAAAGAAACACAGACGTTTTCCTGGTGCTCCTTGCTTGGTGTTTTGTTTCCCAGTGGATCAAGTGGTATATTTAGGCTTCCTTTACTTTAGGAAAGGGTTGCAAACAGCAGTTTTGGAATTTTTCTCCTGAACATTTTAATGAAATTTATGTTGTATGTGTCCAGACTGTATTTTTTCAATTTTTATCTGTGTAGAATTTATTTGAACTAGAGGCAGATAACAGTTCTTTGTCACTTAAAAACTAGCTAGAAATGATACATGGCATGTCTGACTGCTGTTTTGTGACTTAGCTACTGAGCAGTATGTAGTACTGGTGATGTTTGTTTTCAGGAGAATGTGAGATAGCTCCTGTATCAGCAGGACTTTGTAGGAAATAGAGGCTGTGCAAATTTTCATCCGGTTATAAAACTGCAGTGTTGAAGGAGGACAGAGGAATATTAGGCAAATCTATTGATCTAAAGGATCTAGAACAGTCTGTCCTGACAAACCTTACAAACCTGACAAACTGATGAAGGCTACTAAGGAAAAATCATGAGCCTCTTGAAAAGGAAATTGTATGTTTATAGCAAAATTGTAAGATGCTGTTTCCAAATGTTGACAGATACTTGGGCATCAGGATTCCTTGTAACTTCATTTTTTGTGGGTTTTTTCATATCTGAAACCTTTAGACCATTTGCTTTTGTTGTAGTTATCTCATTTGCAAAAAGCATTCTAAAAATATCAACATAGAATTTGTAAAAAGGGTCTATTTTGAAATTATATGTGGATGGAGAAAGAATCTAAGACTGTGGAGAAGTATAGACAAACTTTGAGGCAAGTTGGAAGTTTCACGTGTGTTACAGGAAATGGAGCAATGTGTCATAACAGTATACAGACATTTTATGAATTAATAAACTAGTTTTTTGTATCATCTTGTTTTATGATAGTCACGCTGAATAGTCTTTGAAAAAAACCTTTTAAGTAAATCCTCATGGTGTGTTTGTGAAGTAGGGAAAAAGTGATAATAAATAAGATTGTGTTAAAAATGTTTTCTAGTATGTGTTTTAAAGTGTTTCCAAATACAGCTTATGTGATACCTGTTGATTTTGATCTTGGATTTCATAATACATGTGTGTTTGGGGTGGCTTTTTTAAAGTGTATTTCATTCATGCTGATCCAGCGTTGTCTTCCTCTGTTCAAATGTATTCAATTGACTTTTTTGTTTTGCAGTTGATAGACACGTCATGCACAATGGAGGAAGCAGTAGCTGCTGGTTTGAAGCTCAATGACAAAGGTATGTTTAAGAAAAAAACCAAAAAAACCCCAAATTAAAACAAAACCTAAACTTCAGAAGCTGTAGCTAATTCTGTAAAAATGATTGGGAAGTATTTGGGTGGTGACTTATGTGCTAGAAGTTACACTATTGTTTGCTTATTGTGATAACAGGAAACTGAAGTTACAGGGTTTGCAGGGGGAAAGATGAAAAGAGGATGTGGACCCGAGCCCATAATTTAGGCCAAAAAGGGAAATCTGTTGTGTGAAGCTCAGGATTGCTTTACATATGGGTTCTTAAGTGTTTTCTGTTCTTGCTGGTTCCTTCTTTGCCCAGAACTTGAGGCAAATAGTGATGGGTTAGCAGTAGTAATTCTGAATGTTATAGGTGAGCAATCTGGTAGCATGGAAAAAATATACTAGAGTATATAGCCATTCATAACTAGATATTTTTTGTATCAAGGCCCACCACAGTCTTCTGTTCAGGTTGACTTCAAGACTTGCTTGTAATTCTGAATAAGAACTGTTATTTATAAACATTAGACAGGTTCTCTAGCAAAATGTCACCCAAACCATGCTTTTGAGCCCCTAGAGCTTATTTAAGGGTGTTTGTTCTGCATCTGAATTTATACAGTCTCATACTGGTATTGAAACAAAACACCCAACACAGGATGTGGAAGTGTTGAAAGTATTAGACGTGGTAAAGGGTTATAATTCTTCACTTGTTTCTTGACATCACCCAAGTCCAGGATTAAATCTTTTGTCTTATACTAATTTTTAGACTGATTTATTGAAATTGGTGGGGTAAAGGGAAGGTTGATATGAATTTTGATGTCATTTTAAAAAGCAGACCACCATCTGTTTACAGTTCAGCTGTCCATGGTTTTCATGAGAGATCTTCATGGATACAACAGAAAAAAGCTATTTTTGAT
Organism: Manacus candei; assembly: GCF_025592945.1. Taxonomy (NCBI): domain Eukaryota; kingdom Metazoa; phylum Chordata; class Aves; order Passeriformes; family Pipridae; genus Manacus; species Manacus candei. Next base: position 35,996,605 of record NW_026138076.1, on the reverse strand, counting down.
CACTCTTGATTATTTTAGTTTTTCTGAGCAGTTCATGTGTCTTCATGCAGTATCCTATGGATTTGGAAGCAGCATATGTAGGAAGCTGAGGAAGAACAGTTTTACTCCCTTTCTAAAGTACAAAATTTTTTGCTTATTCTATTCCCTCTGTTGTACTTGCTGTATTTTCATCTTCTGATTTTTATGTACAAATTCAAAGATTTTTAACCGTTATCAGAAAGTTTTAAGAACGTTCAAGATAATTTTGGTGAAAGATTACTTTTGTGTTTCTGTTGTTTGATGGGTTTTTTTAACCCAACCAGACCAGCGTTTTGGGGTTATCAATATGTACATGACCAGATTCTATAGATGGGATTTCTTGTATGCTGGCATATTTTTGAGAAGCATACTACTTCTGAGTACTTCTGTTCCTGGAAAATCCCTTCCTGGAAGAGACTATGATTACTTTTCAAGAGTTTTGATTAATATTAAACCAATTTAGGCTAATACATATCCTTAAACTTTGTCACAGTTCAGTGTTTGAACTAAAACACTGATTTCTGGTATGTAGGCCTTGCCTTTTGGCCATTTTTTTTGTTGATCTAAGAATGTTGTTTCACATCCTTTCGATATTAGCCCACAGAAAAAATCTTGGCAGCAAAATTCTCACTAATCACAGCTGTTGTATAAAATATTTAGTTAGGACTAAGCATGCCTGAAAGTGATCGTATAAATCACCTCATTTTGGACATGTTTTTAAAAAATGGAGACATTACTGAACATCTGCTTATCTGTGTCAATTTATGATATGTTTTGCTTGTTGTGAAATGTTGACTGTGCGAGAGGTCAGGATGTGAGATACAGTCTTGTGAAGCACAGCTTTGCTAAAAAAGTGTGACCAAGACATCCGTGAATTTTTCTGTCCTTTCAAAAGGACAAAAACTTGCATTTATAGCTTGAATTCAATATTTATAACTAAAACAAGAAGCATTGCGGACTTTTTACAGGTACAGAGATTAGATGTGACACACTGAAAATGTATATGAAGAAAGATATGAAGCTATAGTATTACCTGCTGCTTGTGATCTGTTTCTCGTGCTGTCTTCTGTATACCTTGAAAACCATGAAATCACTGAGGGTGCTTCTGAGCTGAAGCCTCATGTAAATCTGTCTGATGTTCACTGCTTCTTGAGCAGTCGTAAATGTAATTTCAGAGGAAGTCACAGGAATAAAGATTTTTTTTTTTTTTTGGTAGAGGTAGCAGCAAATACTAGTGGAAGTAATTAGAAATGCTTCTCTAAAATTTGCTTTTCTCATTGGTTATTAGTTATAAAATTGATGGAGAGAACAAGGATTCCTCTGGAGGGCCTGGTGTGCCCTGCCTCCACTCCAAGGATGGTTTCCATCTAACAGTAATAGAATTTCCTCTTCCCCTCAGCTGTATGCTTCCTTAGCACGGGAAGGAATAGTTAAGTCTGCTTTGCAAAGTGAATGTCTAAAGAGAGTTGACTTTTTTTTTGTCATTTGCAAATGAGTTTCAAAAGACCACAGGTTATTTTAAAATAATTTTGTGTTGATAGGTTCCTGAGACCATGGTTATCCAGATCCTTTGTTACAGTTTAATTGCCTCTAAAATTGCTCACGACAAATACTGTTGAGTGCTCAGCCCATGACGTAAAAGCAGGAAAGTCTTTGAGATGCTCTTATGTGGAGCCCTTGTATTTTTTTAAGGGCAAAGATGTTTGCAGGCTCACTGTTTGTATTCAGAATTGTCCATCCTGAATGCAGTTTTAATTAAGCATAAGCAGTAATAGCATGAGGCCTCCAATGGCTTCTAGTGCTTGACCCAACAGCAGCCTGACAGCTCAGCTTTGCTGTCAAGAACATCACACGTTTCCCAGACTTAAGCTAAAAGCATGTCTTTTCCTGGTGATATTGTTTAAATTAGGTCTTGGGCAGAAAGATCCACCTGGCATGTTCTCTGGATGCTTTCTTTGAATTGCCTCTTGTATATGTTGTGTCCTTCCAGTACCTGAAGGGAATGTACAGGAAAGATGGAGGGGGACTTTTTACAGGAGCATGTAGTGATGGGACAAGGGAGAATGGCTTTAAACTGAGAGTAAGTTTAGCTTAGATGTTAGGAAGAAATGCCTTACTGTCAGGGTGGTGAGGCACTGGAACAGATTGCCTGGAGAAGCTGTGGATGCCATATCCCTGGAAGTGTTCAAGGCCAGACTGGATGGAGCTCTGAGCAATCTGGTCTAGTGGAAGGTGTCCCTGCCTGCAGCAGGAGGGTTGGAACTGGATGATCTTAAAGCTCCCTTCCAACCCAAGCCATTCTATGATTCCATGATATTTTTACCTACATAAATACAGAGACTTTGAAAAAAAATTGTAGTGTTTTCTGCTATCTCTTGCTAGATCCTTCATTTAAGGAAGAATTGCTTATACTTTTCTGCCTTTGGAATGTTTTAATGATTTATATTTTAAATATTTATATGTCACATCTCTGATATCGGAGTGAATGAGTCTTGCAGAGAATTTCTTTAAAAGTATTTCTACACAAAATATCTTCTTGTGTAAAGATGTGGCTACTTAGTTTTCCAAACTAAAACTATTTTGATCATCCAGACAGTCTTTTGGATTGGAGAACAAGTGTGCTTTTTGTGTGTGCGTGTGTGCTTGTTCACTGGTCTCTTGTGGCAGACTGGGAGGGGAGGTTGGCCAGAGATGCTGATATCAAGACATGAAAGCTCTGCAGGCAGCTACTCTTCCAAAAAAGGATTTAACTCACAGTACAATTTCAGATCATGGACTAGGAATTTTTACTGATTTGTTCTGATAATGCTGCTTCAAGCAAAGGTGATGTGCAGTAACAGTGGTAACGTGTTCCTGCCTTTGTGAGCTGTGCACAGTCTGAAAATGCACCTGGCTGGGCAGGTCTCAATGCTGAGATGATAATCTCTTGATAATCACCAGGCCCCAAAGATAGTCAGAAAGTTATGGCTCATATGGACTATTCATAAGTAATAACCTTATCACAGACTTAATATGCATACTTTTCTTTCAGACATCTGGATTTAATGTTAACAAGTGTTTGGTAACCTCTTCGGTGTGCATCTGAGCCAGAAATCAGTCATCAGCACTTCAAAATTCTCAGTGATGTACAAATTCCAACACACAGATGGGATTCAGCCTGGATTAAATATGAGCTCAAATAAAAACAGACTGATATACCTTTATGCAACTTATGTGCAAAAAACATGTGGCAGTTATTAAAAAAAGTATAATAAAATGCTATTTCAGTTGTTATATATGAGAGGCAACTGCTTGATTAATTGCCAAACTACTAAAGAAAACGTAGAGGTAAATAAACATGTACTTTCAAGCAGTTACTTTGCTTCAAGTGTCAATGTATCTGTGGACTATAGTAGGAAACTATTATGGAGACTGATAAACGCATTGTGCAGTTAATTAATAGCTACTACAGTGTTGGTACTTGGTAATTATCCTACTGTTTTGGGGTGAACATAGTGAAAGTAACTGATTCTTCTCTTCTGTCTCAATTCTTTTCGAAGCTGCCTCTGGTAAAAGGAAAGCAAGAGATTCTCCCACAGACTGCAAAACCAGAAAGGAGCAAGTTGCAAAGAAGTCAAAAGCTAGTTATGTAAGTACTGTGGTTTTTTTCTCTCTGTTCATTGTAAAATAAATGGAACTACCTAACTTGGTCTGTCTTTTACCAGAAAATCCAGTCAAATTCAGATCTTACCATCTGAGTGAGGTTTTTCTACTTTCTTATTCTTGCCGTTCTACGTGGATTTACCTGCTTTGTTCCTCAGTGCTAGTGGACTTGTATCACAGTACTCACTTCCCTGCTTTGGTGGAAGTGTTTGATGGCAGATAGCAGAATGTGAGGTGCTGTGTACCATTCAGTTTTTGTGAGCATCAGCGGGAATTACAGGGAATCACTTTGACTGGTCAGGTCATTCCTTGTGTTTCCTCAAAGAGATGAAGTTAATATCTGTTGCTACTCTTACTCTCTGTTATAGAGGAAATGTTGCTTATGTATATGACTTAGGGAAATCTTTAAAAATAGCGAATTGGTTACATTTAAAGGAATGATTACTTTGACCTCTGCTAGTAAATAGGAACTATGTCATGATCCTGGTGCATTCAGGTTGGTATTTGGCAGATTTGCACAGTCCTGCAGTGCTGTCTTTAGGCCATCTCCCAGGCACCCCAGTAGACATCCTTGAAAAACACCTATGGTAGATAAAGGGAATTCCACAGTTAATACTGGAGGCTGGTTGGTGGAGAGTGACTGGTTTTGTGTTGAAATTTAGGCTAATATTGCCCTCAGTCAGAACCAAATAAAGAAAATGCAGTTTTCCATTAAAGCAAAAATAATATTATGCATAAAGTCCCCTTCTTCCGAAAAGAGAAATATGCATTGGGTTTTTTCCTCCTCACCAAGCCCCTGGGTTAGGTTATAAAAGGAGAATTTACTGAATTATTACCCAGCCAGCCTAGCAAACAATGCTTCACTGAACCTGGTTTCATGCAGCAGTTTGATTTCTGTTCTACAACAGTTTTATTACAATTAAAAGAGGAAGGATTGGAAAAAACAAATCTGGATCATGGGTTTTTAGAACTCATTATAGACAACTATAGTGAGAGAACTTACAGGGTGTTTTTCCTTACTCCTGCTTTTGCCTCTAGTTCCTAAGACTAGAGCATACTTTGCCAGCTTTGTATGGACTGTAGCTGCACTCTTAATGGCATTGTAGGCTTGCTGAGGAAAGGAATAATGTCCTCTCTTACTGGGAGTGCTTCTGGGTGATCTGGTCTGTGCTCTTTCAGCAAATAGCATCATTCAACAAAGTAAATATTGATCAAACCTGTTGGTATGTCTGCTGTAGATAAGTAGATCTGTAACCACTTTGTATTCAAAGCTCTATGAAGAAACTTGTGTAGTTCTTTGTGGTGAATACAAAACAGACCAGCTCAGGGCCTGTGGAAGTTTTGGCACTTGTTTGTAAGACAACTCCCATTTTGCAGTCTGGTAGTAGCTGTTAGTGAAGCTACTGTTGATGAAAACTTTTGCCAACTTTTGATGTGACTCCATGGCTCTGGGTCATAGTATTTGTGGATTTTTTTACCCATAAATCTCACTATAAACGCACCGTTTGACGCGTTTGTAGGCTTTAGTGGGCTAAATACTGCATGCTTGGTAGTCTAATCTGACCATCAACCTTGGCATCTTCTGCCTCAACTGTCATCCAGAATTACTAATAACTTTTGATTTTAAAGAAATACAAACTAGATAGTTCTAAATTATTTACATTTTTGTATATAACCTGCACTGTGTGTGCTTATAAAGTAGAATACCAGTTTTTCATGACTGAAGGCAGTTTCTATGCATATGAAAGTTTTGGTCTAATTTTGATCATGACTAGGTATGAGGAATCACTTCAACTTAAATTCATCTTAACTGGTTTTGTCATTTAGAGCACCTCTTTAAGGATAAACAATATTGATTAGGTTTTCTTCTGTTTCTATACTTGTAATTTATATTCAACCTAATAGATTTCTTTTTTTAACATAGCTTGATGACTCAGAACCCAAAAGACAATGGGAGAGGCAAGAGATGCTTGTGAAGAGGCTGCAAAAGATATTTCCTGGATTGGATAAGGAGGTGAGCTCCTGTTTCCTGGTGGCATGTCAAGTTTTGACTTTTTAAGAAAATTGCGGCTGTTGATAGGCCGAATGAAACAATTCTTACACCAGCAACACTCTTGCAAAAAGAGCCCAGGGTAGGAAGGCCTTTGCTGCTTTTGGAATGTAACTTGTCCTGAACTGAGAGCAGTTGGATGTGGTTGGGACAATATGGAACTTCTTATCCTTCTTTTCTGTCCCTGTGACAACCTGGCATAGTCAAATTTGATGACCTTTTATAAATATGCATGGAGAAATTATCCCTCCCTCTGGCACACATTCTTCTCCCCTGGACCACTAGATACATTGTGCACTTTGTATTACTTTTAATACCTGATGATCATCAGCAACTGGTCGGGGCCCTTCAATACTGTGCTTTAAATTGTTGGAAGCAAAGCTTGTTTGTGTATTCTTAACACTTTTCAAAAGTGGAGTGCAGCTCTGCCTACACTGAGTGTGTAAGGAGAAACTGAGGGGTTTTCTGTTTTGCATTTCCTTTCTTTTGAATCATCTGACTTACAGGGGTTTTCTTTGCCTAATGTTGTTAGGCACAGAAATTTAGCTTATGCTTATCTTACCACAATACAAACTGTCTTATTTTTTTACTAGGAACTGAGAGAAGCACTTCAGGAACATAACTGGGTGTATGATGAAGCATTGGAGGCCCTGACAATATTTGCAGATGATGAGGGTAAAGACAGATTTATAATCCATTTTATTCCAAGACAGAACAAACAGACTTGTGATGCAAATATTTTCTAATGTTCAGCAATGACAGTTCTGACAGCACCATGCCTGGAAACTTGCACTTATACTTGAAATTAGTATTATGGGCAGGATAAGAGATGGAAACTCTATTTTTCTGTATTTTGATCTTTTGCTCTGTAAGTAGAGATAAATGTCTTTGCCCTGCTAATACAGATATTCATAAAAAGTTGTAGTTACCTATGGGTATGTCTTAAAATGTATTTTTAAAATGTGTCAAAGCTTACACCTGCCCCCTTCCTGCTTGTTTAAAAATAAGTTTGTTTTTTAACTGGAGTAATTTGTAAATTTCTGATTTCTGGATCAGTAACTGCAAATAACTGCATAGGTGACAAGTGACATATGCCATTTTGTCCTTTTAAAAATATATTCTAGGAGAGAAAAATACTAGAAATAGGCCTTAAATTATACAACTCATTTGTAAATACCAATGCTTTAGATGTGGCAGGGAGCAAAAACAGTCATTCCAAGTAAATCTGCAAGTTATAACTCAAATACTATTTAATGAGTACTTTTCAGTGTGTAAAACAGCTGTCAGATACGTATATGTTTTGCTGTATCAGCTATTTAAGTGTAGTTGGGGTAGGGCAGTGTTCTTAATTGGAAGTGGAGAGAGCTGTCAGTATGCATGAAGTTGTCTCCTTACTGCTGCTTCTGAAAAGGTAGACATCAGGGTTGGAATCAATCAGCAGCAAGCTGGGATTGGGCAGACGAGAAAATTCAACTGTTCTCTTCCCATGAGGGAAGAAAAACGCACACAGATCACTTCTGAAAATTACTTACTCATGTTCAGTTAAATAACTTCTGTCTTATTTTAAGACAGTAGGGTTATTTTGGTCAGAAATATATCATTCTTTGAGTTTCCTTAACAAGTGTATGTTTTCATTGTCCCACCTCTAATACTGTACTACAATGAATTAAAATTGAAAAAATATATCATTTTCATCATGAAAGAAGGCTTGTTTTGTCGAATCAACAGAATTAATATCTCCACAGTTGGGTGCAGTGTGACCAGTATCTCATCCTTGTGATACATCAGAGTTCTGAACTGTTTGCTCTTACTTCTGAAGCTCACAAATATTACATAGCATCGATCATCTGTATTTTAAGATAGTTACTTAAAACTTTCTGCTGTTTGAGCATTATACAGATGAGTATTGCTTATCTTATACTCACGGTTGGATCTACTGACATGTTTTATACAGACTTGCATTTTTTATACAGACTTGCTTTTCTTTTCTCTCAGTAACACCTGCTATTGAGTTCTTGTGTATGAAATACTAGAATTGTGTCTTATAGGTTTTATATTGGAAGAACAGTGTGGGTTTTCATTCTCCCTTAACCAGTATGCCTTGATTTGTTGCCTTCCATATTGCGTGCGCAGAAATGGGATTTTCTCTCAGAAGAAAAACTTCTGACTTGACCGAAGGCTCCACCAAGAGCACAAGTGACGAGAGTAAAGAGAAGACAAAGCAGAAACCCGAGAAAGAGCAGAATGGCTTTCAGAAAAAGGACAAAAGCAAAAGGAGCATGTGGAATACTAAAAGAGAAATACAAGACTTGGAGGATGAGTCGGCTTCCGAAGACGGCGGTAGCTCCCTCGACGAGGACTACGGCGATGGCGACGAAGTGATGGAGGATGGCTACAAAGCGAAAATCCTCAGCTTCCTGCAGGATGCTTCCCCGGGTGAACTGACTCTGATCCCCCAGTGTTCTCAGAAAAAGGCTCAGAAGATAATCGCGCTCCGGCCCTTTAACAGCTGGGAGGCTCTGGTAGGTCTGCATTCTTCTTTCCCTATCCCCAGCCTGCCTAGAATCAAGGTGGCTTCAGCCTAGGGAGGCTTAGATGGGTGGCCTTATCCTGATTAGGCTAAAATGCTATGTTCCTCCTAAGCCAATAGCATTTCAAATAGTGTCATATGACCTGATTTTGAATGAATTAAGGGGTGATTTTTCTGGAAAACTCAAGCTGATTGGCTGACATTACTGTCACTCACTCTGTAGCATAGAAAGTTGGTTGATTTCACTGCAGAAGAAGAAATTAGAGCTTTCACTTGGGAAGGAGGTGTTTGCTAGCCTGTTCTGAGCTCTTGTAGCTGAAAACCGATGCAGGAGGGAAGAACGTGGCAGGACCTTTACTGCAGACACTTGTATAGCAGCAGCAGCTTCCAGGGTAGCTCCATGATTGAAGGAGCCAGCATGGATATTTTCAGTTTCATGCAAGGACGGTCGCTCTCTTTTTCTTTTTTTTTTCTTTTTTTTTTTTACCTACTGCAGCTTAGTCTCTAGCATGGTTTTGCTGGCTAAGCAGTGCAGCCATTTTTAGTGGAGCGAGCTGCTCTGTTTTTATTAATGAAAAGATAAAGCATCAGAAGGCTAAGCAACAATCCACCACAGAAGGGAAAGCAATACCTGTTGGTAAGTACCTTATCTACTGTCACTGGGATGTTACTTTCAAATGTTTCCCATAGTTTGTTTGTTGCCTTCACATTTCATACAGTTCCAGTGAACTGCGAAACATCAAATGTGATAAGAGCAATATTCTGGTAAGAAACTTGAAGTCTGTTAAGGCAGATTGTCTTTATTTAATTTATTAGTGGTTTGGATTTTAAAGCAGTAACTGTGCACAGGCCCTCTTACAGAGTAATTGGTGTGTTTTTTTCATCAGTATTTGTTTTAAAACCTCCCCCACTGATGTATGTGTGAAATTCTTCCATATGTGTAAAACAATAACATTTATTATTTGATGTGTGAAATATTTTACCACAAAATAGCAAGAGATACTAAACAGATTTTTAAGGAAAACAAAATGATCTTTGTATGTTGTGTTGCAAGGGGAAGGGGGAGACGAGAGGAGGATACTTAAAAAAAAATACAGGCTACAGGTATGCTGCAAAAGAAATCTGTTTTGCCCCAAGCCTTTGGCTTCTCACAGAACATCTGTCATACAGCTATTCCTTTCTAAACTTGTTGGATTTTGCCTGAACTTAATTCTTTGCAGAAATATTTGCTACAGGGCTGTTCTCCTTTTCTCTGTGTAAAATATTTAACAGTAAAAAAAGCTGCATGGGCCTGTTTGCGTTCAAAATTTGTCTTTCATAAAGATTGCTGCTGTCAGCAGCCACATGTTTATGTAGTATTGTGAATACTTGCCAAAAAAAAGTAGAAGTGGTTTGCAGCAGATTTTAGCAGATGTTTCGTATCAGTGTGGATTTAATTGTTTATAAAGATCCAGTAGCTCAGTAACCCAACATTTTTCCTAGCAATTAATGAGTGGTTAGAGTAATGGAGAGAGCTGGTTCAGTTATAGCATTAAAGAAATTGGCTTTACTTTTACGGTCTGCTTTACTCTAATGGTATCTTGTGTAACACAGTGTAAAGCACTAGAAGTTATTACCACTTGTTCATTATTAGAATTAAGGAAGATATGAAGGCTCTCAACCTGAGATTAAAACTAAAGCCTACTTATTTATAAATTAAGTGTTTTATTCCAGGAAAACATGAGTTGGAATGTCTTTTTTTATTCTAGACAACCTTTTTAAGTTGGTCTAATTTTTTTTTAATGGATTTAAATTATTTTCAAGTCTGTGAAACTAATTAGAGAGCTTCAAAATACTTCTTCTTTGGAGCTTATATTTTATACAGATGTTTAACTTGATCTAGTAACTCTTAAAATATAGAGAAAAAAAATTTGTGTTCTGAGATTGCCTTTCTCCGTACTCATCATATTCACAGCCTAAAATTGCACATTGCTTTCTGACACAGAAGGTTTGGAAGGGTGGCTCCAGGTGCTTCTGCAATGCCCAGGCATGGAGCTGAGACAGAGGAGGAAAGAGATGTGATGGTCAAATGGGAGCTCCTGAGGAGCAGCTCTGCTGCGGGAATAGGGGATTAGAACACAAGGAGAGCAGATGGGGATGCAGGGGTAGACAAACTAAAGGGTGGTCAGCAGAAAGCATGGCTGTGAGAGCCAGGAGGAAGAGGGAGGGACGAGCACTGAGAATGTCGATGACTGTGGAGGGCAAGGTGAAGCAAAGGTTCAGAACAGGCTAAGGACAGAGTGGATAGGAAAGTTCAGCTCCCTATGTCTTGGTGTGATGGCATATGTTACGCAGTTTTTATGCAAGGGGCCAGTGTTCAGCGCTGGTTTTCTCTCTCAGTGCAGGCCTGCTCTGTACTGGCTTCATAGTCTATATACAGCTCTGGAACAGCTACGCAGGATGGACATGAGGGAGTAAACCCACCTGTTAGGGAATACCTCCCTTCCTGGTGGGTCTTCTCATAGAGTTGTAGAATATTCTGAGTTGGAAGGGACCTACAAGGATCATCAAATTCCAGCTCTTGGCCCTGTATAGGACAGCCCCAAGTACTACACCATATGCCTGAGAGCATCGTCCAGACACTTTCTGAACTCTGTCAGGCTTGGTGCTGTGACCACTTCCCTGGGGAGCCTGTTCCAGCACCCAACCACCTTCTGACTGAAAAACCTTTTTCTGATATCCATCCTAAACCTCCCCTGACACAACTTCAGGCCATTCCATTGTGTCCTGTCGCTGATCACTAGGGAGAAGAGATCAGTGCCTGCCCCTCGGCTTCCCCTTGTGAGGAAGTTGTAGACAGTTGTGAGGTCCCCCCTCAGTCTCCTCTGTTGGCTTCACACCTTTCTCTCCCATTTGCTTTGAGGTCCAGGTGATACCCCACTGGCACACATTGTGGGTCAGCAGATAGCATGATTTCTTTCCTTGGTGGAAGCACTTCTGGACACCTATAGCCCTTTCTCCCCTTCCTCACTCCTCTAAAAAACTTATATTTAACAGTACTCTCTTTTCCAGGCTGTGGAATGCACCAGTGTTGGAAAACACAGCACTCAGCACTGTTTCCTCAGCAGAGGGGCTGTAAACATAGCCGTGTAAGGGCAATACCTGCCTGTGTTCAGTGTGTGCCAAGAAACAAAGGTAGAGCCAAGACTGGCTCACGAAGGAGCTCAGCTGAGCTTTCGATGTCTGGGGTGGTGGTCTGTTCCTTGGCCTGCTGAGGGTGCCCAATGCAATTTCATGCTGCCTCTGGTAAATGCAGGGAATGAACTGGAGAGGGTTTAGTGCTATTTAGTTTCTTATTTTTAAGGCGTGTAACTGTTAACTACTTTAATTTGCTTTTAATTTAAAAACATATGCATCTGTGTGAGATTTGCTATATCCTCATTTCCCTCATTCACAGTATTATTCCATCACAAAATAAGCTGTTTAGGCTTTAAAGATTTTGTGATTTAAACAATGTCTGTAGTACACGCAAGTTAAACTGTATGTACTGATGCAATGTGTTACATGGAAATTCTGACATAGCATATCACTATTAGGGGAATGGGAGAACTGAGCAGACAAAAAGGGACATACTTGTCCATCACATTCCGTACACTGCAGCAATGTATGAGCAGTGAGGAGATACAGGGGAGGGTAGATTCAGGTTTTTTATTATCTCATTTTGTTTGGCTGCACGTGTACAAACTGCTACAAAAATCAAATTGGCTGAAAATCCAGAAGGACCTTGCACCAAAGCAAACTGAAAGGGGGAGCAGCAAATGCATCAGGTTAGAAACGGGAAACTGCTTAAAGTGGAACTGGAGTTAGTTGATTGAGGCTGAGGCTGACTTTCATCCTTAAGCAGTAAAGTGAAATGCTGCATCACTTCAAGTGGTGTAAAGGCCCAAGCAGAGTGTACTGGTGTGGCAGTTCAGAGTGTGCTGTGAGAGCTCACAGGTTCACTTGTCTGTGATGGTCTCACATTTTTGGGCCTCATTTGAAAAAAAATGAACTTGGGAAGCTGTCATAACCTCTAGTAAACCAAAGGCCACCCGTGGATCTGCTTTGTGTTCTGTACAACAGGGTAACACCCTGTGTTTCACATGCAAACCAGTGGCTAAAGTTTTTCTTGTTGCAACTTGGAGCTGAATGTTAATGTGCTGACATGAAACAATATAATTTCTGTTAGTAGCAGATGGCTTAATTTTCCACACCTTTACTTATGGATTATAGGATTTCTATTCATGCCAACCAGAGCTTTAGGCATCAAAACAAATCTTGAAATTTTGTAGTCGCCTATTAAAAACCATGTTCTCTTTTTGTTGCTAAATAGAGGTGTCTGTTTAGAAAACTTCTTTGCAGGTGTTTGACATGTGCTCTCCTTATCCTGTGAGTGTAGCTAAACTTTCTGGGATTTGTTTAAAATGGAAAAAACCACAAAACACCCCTCACCCCACCCCCAAACTGTAATTGCCTCACTCCATTTCTCCTTTTTTTTTTCTTTTTGTTTTTTTAATGAAAGAATGGTCTCGTTATACAGTTCACCTTAAAAAACCTGTCTTTTACTCTGCAGTGTGGCAATATCAATGAGTAACATGGATCATGCAACCCCTTTTTTTATGGAAGGAATTCTTGGAGGATATATGCATATGAAGTTTTGTGCTAAATTTTAACAGATCCGTGATTTAAAATTTGAAAAAAATCTGTTTGGAAATTACTTATCTTTTAATATAAGAATTCTTTAAATCCATTAATAAAAGAATATTTCTGTTCTTTATAGTGAAATATGCATAGATATGCATGAAAATACTGTAATTACAAATATGGTCCCAGTTACTGCAGATATATATTTATTAGTAGGTTTTACACTTTCTGCAAATGACACTATATGGGATTCAGGAGAAATCCATGGGCCTGAAGGGCCTGTTTTGACACATCTTCAGGCTTCTTGCCTCTGACATGGAGAATATCCATATTGTAGTGAAGATTTGGAGTTTAGAGGAAGAAAATAAAAAGTAACTAGTGTGGACTGGAGGAAGCAAGTGGTGGAAGAAAGACTTCTGTGTACTGTCAGTACTTGGTGACCACAGAAAACTCAGCATAGTTTAAGGAAACTTCGTACCACTTTTTTTTTTTTCAGTATGCCTAAGTCCAGTTTGAATGTGCCATTCATGATAGAGTTAGAACTGGACCTGAATAATACTGAGCCCCAGACAGACTCCTAACAAAATTTAATAACTTACTTTATAGGTTCATTGGTCTACCTTGGTGCCTACATTATGCTTACATCTTAAATCTTTAGTATGTAATAGAGTGTGCTTAAAAGGATATCTAATGATATTCAGTGCATTTTTTCTTCCTTCTGGGGTTTTGTTCTTTTGCTGGGCCTTGGCCTTCAAAGTGTGCTTTGTGCTGTATGTTGCCCCCTCCCCAAAGATTTTGAGTCTAATGCTCCTGTGTTTTTCATTAGAAACTCTTCAGAGAATTTGAATCTTCTAGGATTTCAGGTTTTACAGTGCAAGGAACTCTAATGACGACCTTCAGTGTGGATCCACAGTTTGCAGTGGGTCAAGTGTGCAAGGAGTTGTTTGAAGTTTTGAGAGGAGATCAGGATTCTGTTGCTGTTTCCTACTTGAATTACTTACTGCCTGCAGCAGCCATGGATTTTCACTGTAGCACTTTTGCTGCTATTATCACTGTTAATAGAATTTTTTTTATTATTATTTTGCAGTTTACAAAAATGACTAAGACTGCTGGTTTGTCAGAAGATATAGTGTGGAACTGCAAGATATTGCTGAAGGAGAGGGACGTGGTTCTGAAGCTCATGAATAAATGTGAAGACATTTCAAATAAACTGACGAAACAAGTAACCAGGATTACTGGAGATGGAGGATGTGGATGGAACATAGAGCAGCCCTCCATTCTGAATCAGAGGTATCTTTCCCTTTTTTATACTGACAAGGGTGTTGGACAGTAAGGTGTACTTGAAGACCTTGTTTTACTTCCTCCAGTTTTTAATGGATGTAAAAGTCAACCTTGAGCAAAGGGATCATGAGTTGTCAACTTATTTCAAACAAAAGCCCAAACAAACCTGCTTCTGTTATGGGGGATCTTAGATTTCAAACATGCCAAATTGAAATGAATCTGAGCAAACTTGGAAGGTTTATCAGCTGGACAAAAGACCTTGGTCAGGAAGTTGAGATGTACAAAATAACCTGGAACTTTGTATCCAGTGGGAGTGGCACCAGGGATGTGTTGGGGGAAGGATTTATTTCAGAGAGGTAAATTGTTAAGAATCTCCAAATGGATAGGAATAAAGAGAGAATTTAGGAGGAATGGAAATGGATATGGTAGGAGGGATTATCCTAAGGATTAGGAAGCATAGGGGTGAAGTGGGGAAAAAAGTGGCCAAAGTAGCAACTTGAATTAGACTGTTAGTGGAAAATAGCAGAAGAATTCTCAGCTACATGAAAATAAAACCTGAGAGGAAGGAACTGTCTGGAGGGAGCTTGTTAGTGATATTTTTTTGGCAAAAAATGCTGAACTAGGTGACTTACTGTTGAGTGTGTTTTGTGGGTTGTGTATGTTTGGGTTTTTCTTTGGTGCTGACACAGCCAGTAATGGTATAACAGAGAAACTTACGGATGCAACTGCTAAATGCCACTTAATTTATTGTGTATTTTTAAAATTAACAATTCTGTAACTGCTTTTAACTGGTTGTGTATCACTGATTTTAGAGAAAAAGTATTTATTGTGTTACTCATTTTGATCATTTAAGATCTGTGAAAATTCTGATAAACTCAGTTTGGAAATGCTCTTTGTATTCAGGTGACTGATTAAGTAAAGTTTTTGTTTTTCACTACATGAGGAGATCTAGACTATTAAAATATAGGCAATGTTATTACACTTGACATTCTATGATTACCAAAAGTGTAAAGTTGTGTTTCATGGAGAAACAAATAAAAGGTGGTAACAAACTTGACTTTTTTTTTTTTTTAACAGTTTGGAACTGAAGCCGTATCAGAAGATTGGTTTGAACTGGTTAGCACTGCTGTATAAACACAGATTGAATGGCATATTGGCTGATGAAATGGTAAGTGTGAAACTGATTATTTAAGAATCATTTAAAGTTTGCAAAAATGTACTTTGTTAAATTCTTTCTTTTCCTAGAAACCTCAAGCATATTAAAAGTACTTTGTTTTCACTACTATAACGAAAATTGCAAACAGTTTCTCCAAAAGCTTAGAAGTGACTGAGCTTTTACTTTCATTTTGAAAGTCAAAGGTAGCCTGAGATTCATGGACACTCATAATTACAAGTCACGTGGTGTCTTCTAATACAAGGGAAACAGTTTCTACCACAGGAGGTTGTTCTCAAACCATGCTTTTAATAGCTTCTTGCCCATAAGTACAACTCACTCTACTTGTCCAACATTTAGTGCAGTGAGCCCTTATCTTCTACATTTCTCCACCAGTTTCAAAAGAGGTAGTTAACAATACAGGAAAAACTAAACTCTGTTCTGCTTCTCCAGAAGCAGCATTTCACCATCTCATGGGTTTGAGGTTCTGTTGAAGGCTGACACCACCAGTAGCTGTACAACAGAAAAAACTTAGTGATGTGGCTGCTAAGTGTGTTGTTCATTGCTTTTAATCCTGGCTGCTTTCATCTTGTGATGAACCATGAATGAATGGTTTGGTTTGCTGCACTATGAGTCAGTGTTTCTCAACTTCTGTATGTTTCCTGTTTGTAAGAATGTGCCTATTTTGTGATAAATAAGATAAATTTTTAAAGGCCTGATACAGAAAACATGAAAGCGAGTATTGGTGGAAATGTAGGCTTATCTTAAAGAAATCTGATTGCCATATTAAATTCCATTTCAGATATAG
Organism: Manacus candei; assembly: GCF_025592945.1. NCBI lineage: Eukaryota > Metazoa > Chordata > Aves > Passeriformes > Pipridae > Manacus > Manacus candei. The sequence continues at coordinate 35,980,461 of NW_026138076.1, read as the reverse complement.
CTGGAATAACCTTTGTACAGCTGATGCAAATGGAAATAAACATTGACTTTCCTAGTCATCGGGTTTTTGTATTGTTTCAGGAAGGTAAATTTTTGAAGATGATTTGAGGGGTGAATTTGCACTAAAATGAAAAACTTCATAAGTGGAAAAGATGAATCTTTGATGCTCAAATATTGAGCTGAAACAATAATGGAGTTTGACTGAGGTTCTACATAAGGAGAAATTGTCTTCTGTAGAAGTGTGGTTAAGCAGAACAAATTTTCTAATCAGATTTCTAATCTTTACTGAAGCTTTGCTACACTATAATTGTCTTATGTGTACAAAACACTATTATGTTCTACAGATTGTAAGTTTTGTTTAAATGGATTTATTTTCTCTTAGGGCTTGGGAAAAACAATTCAAGCTATTGCATTTCTAGCTTATCTCTACCAAGAGGGCAATAGAGGTCCCCATTTGATAGTTGTGCCAGCTTCAACATTAGGTAAGTAGCAAGCTTCAAGAATATTTCTTTGTTTAAAAAAAAAAAAGCAATCATGGACAGACTGCAGCAAAGATAATTTAATTTTCTTATGGTGGTATTCAACTCTTTAAGTAACTTGAATTGGAATGCAAACCATATTGAAGACATGCTTGTTCTGAATTAATTACACCTAGCATGGAATTTTTTTTTGTATGCTTTGCAAAAAATAAAGCTGCTTGTTAGAATTTGAACTTGTGTAGCAAAGTAATCATTTTACTTACCAAATATTGGCTGAAATTCCAACTCTTCAGGCTGTGCTTAGGGTTAGGTTTCATGACATTTGAAACATTCAGTGTCTTTTTTCCTCTTTGCTGCACAACATCTGTCAAAGCAGATCAAAATCCTAAAATGATGAGGCTGACTGTCTTTTAGGTGTGTGTTCTGATTGTTTTATGGCCTCAGTTGAAAGTAGAAAGAATATGGTGGAATAAAATATGTCAGCAAATCTGATGAGGGTGAGCAGAAACTGGTTATTGATGGAGTTAAGTTTGGTTTTGTTGAATGATTATAGAAAGGAGAAAGTAACAAGTTGAATTTAGAAAGTAAATGCTGGTTTTAATATAAAATACTTAAATATACTGAGCTTCAAAAATTTCTCTTAACGCATCAGAAAAGCTTCTGCTTGTTCAACTGCAGTTCAAAATTGCCATTTTTAGTGTGCTTTCAAAGTCCACTAGAACCCACCTTTTTTTTTATAGCTCCTAAGAGTGCATATTGCTTAAAACCCAAGGTGTACATAAATTTGTGAACAAAGGTGCTTTTGTGAAGTCAGTCTTAGAGGCTTATGAATTGTAGTGGCAGGTTGACCTAAGTCTTCTGGGACCCCTGGGAAGAGTGGTCTGCTGGCAGCTTTCTTGACACTTTTCTGGAGGTGTCTCTTCAGTCCTGCTCTGGGTCCAGCCCGTACCCAAATGGCATTTACCTGAGACCCCCTTCTGCTGTGGTTTGGGGTCAGAGGTGGTTGGTGTTGCCTGTCAAACAGCTTCCCCTTGGGCACAGCAATGTTGCCCGTGGCCACTCTGCTGGCTGCACACCTGGAGCTGGGTCGGGTTGTCAGGCTCCCTTGCCTGCTCCCAGAGGCACTGTCTCTCCTGATGACACAATTCTGGAGGCAAGTACTGACAAATAAAGTGATTTGCTTTCTGAAGCATCAGCTGTCTAGGGAACAAATCAAGCTGCAAAGTTAAGCATTGTATTATTTTTATGTGGTGGTTACAGACCATGCAGGGTCTGTTTCTGTAGAAGTTTAAAGTGCAAGCTCGTTAAGCAAGAGTTACTAAAAGCCCAGTTGTGGGTTGTTCAGTTTCTTATAAATTTCCAGTTTTCCAGTATTGAGACAAAAGGTTTCTTAACCTTCAGGAGAATTTAATGGGATTTGCTTTAAACTCAGATGTTTGTTTTAATTCTGAGGTGTGAAGTTATGTAAGACATAATAAGGTATAAATGACTTGGTTTTTGTTTTACTGATGTCTTGCAGATAACTGGATAAGAGAAGTTCATCTGTGGTGTCCTGAACTGAACGTCCTCTTTTACTATGGTGAGGAATCCAATTTAGAAGTGAATCCAGTGATACAGTTACTTGTGTGGTCAGCTGAAGAAAAGATTAATTGCTCATGGAAGCATTGTTTTAAGACAGTTGTTTAAATACACACATTTAATGATGAATGATTTCCGTGTACTGTCTTTAATTTTTATATGTATATAAATTTATGTCATTGTACTTCTGTTTTGTCCTTTTGTAGGATCTCTAGAAGACAGGAAGCATCTCAGGGTGGACATTATTAATAAAGTCGTTGATTTCAATGTAATCGTAACTACGTAAGTGCTGTTATAAAACTACAAAAAAGTGAGCTTTAGTAAGGTCCTGATGACCTCTAGTGGTACAGCAAAACAGACAATTTTGGGAGTTGGGTTTTAGGTAATGGTTAACTAGAGTTTTATTATTGTGTAAGATACTATGTCATAGATGCTTTAAATACTCTCTATACATGCTGACAGATACATCTTACATTTTAATAGATTTGCACAGATTTTTGGGAAGTGTTACAGAGAGCATTGGCTCATCAAGTACACTGTAATTACTTACCAGGAGTAAACGACCTTGCCTTAGGGTTGGTTACTGCCAGGCAGTTTCACTGCCCCTCATGTATTCTCTCCATAACTCTTAACAATTTTAGAGAATTTTATTTGATTGTGATAACAATTTTAAAAAAACAGGCTAAGTGCAAGTGATATTTTTCTCTGACAGATACAACTCTGCAATTAGTAGCTCAGAAGATCGAGGACTGTTCCGCAAGTTGAAGCTTAACTATGCCATTTTTGATGAAGGTCATATGCTCAAGAACATGAGCTCTGTACGCTACCAGCACCTTATGACAATTAATGTAAGAGGTTTACTTATTGTTGGGTTAGGGGGGACAACTCCTGATTTTTCTGTTCTGTAGTGATGAGTAGAAGGGAAATGGAATATTAACTGTAAAGTACATGTACACGTAATGTTAGACAAACGATGTGCAAGTGAATTTAAGCATTGGTGTGGTCTGAGGACTGGACCCTTCATTGTGGTCTCTTTCAAGGAGATAAGCTCCCAAAGAAAGGCCATAAATTTCCTGCAGCATCAGTACAATGATGGTAGTGGTTGAGTTTCAGTATTAAGCAATTTCCCAGTTTTAGTCCATAGTAGTAAAGACTTTAAAAATGCTCATCTCATTACTTGTGCTGACACCTTGTATTTAAGGACCTGCTCTGATAGGACTGTGCAAGAAAAGCTAGCATAAACCCACTTTTTTCTTGTAGCTTGTGGCCTGAGTCAGCAGTGTTTTGAAAAAGATTTGAGTACAACCCTCTGACTATTATGCTCTAGAATTGTAGTATTTGTCCAATAGTAATATACTTGATATCACTTATCTCAACTTATTTTTCAAGATGTTTTCATCAATAGCCTTTTTAAGAAACTGATCTTTAAGCACTAAAACTGTGGTTTTTACTTGCAATTCAAAACTTGTGCCTAAGTACTGTATAACAGAGAACTTAATGTGGGAGCAACAATAAGCACAGTCATTAAGGGGGGGGAAACAAAACCAACAAAAACCCCTACAACAACAGCAACCAAAATAAAACCTAAACAGAACAATTGAGAAAAACCCAAATAAATCCAGGAAGGCTTTTTTTTTAATTATGTTAAATTGTTATGTGCACAGTTCCCCACAGATCTGTAAACAGTTTTGTTGACTTAACAAGGAAATTATTCTGTGAGATCCAAATATATAACTTTAAGTAGTTATAATTTAAACCAAGCTCATTTTCTCACTTCTCTATAGCTGTGTTGTTTCTGCCAATAATAGTTTTTAGCCTGTTTGACTAATGTTTCTCGTTGTTCTTTCCACTTTGGACAAACAGGCCAAGAATCGCTTGCTGCTAACAGGGACTCCAGTTCAAAATAATCTGTTGGAATTGATGTCCCTCTTGAATTTTGTCATGCCACATATGTTCAGCAGTAGCACGAGTGAAATTCGAAGAATGTTCTCTTCAAAAACAGTAAGTATCATGTATTCTCTTCTTGAAAATAACTCTTTTTTTGCTAGAAGACTGTGGTTGCTGCATAACTTCTGTTTTATTGGTGTCTTAAGGAAACAGGTAATGGGATTATGAAAATCTAGAAAATGAAACAATGAAATAAACCATTTAAAGTAAAATATGTCATAACAGGATATCTCAGAATACTAATGGTCATGTTAAATATGTCTCTTCTGGCTGGGTTTTTCATCAAGTTAGAACAGTTAAGGTGGTGGCATCACAGCTGAAAACTTCACACTGTAATTGAATTCTTGCAATATTTTCCGTAGAAGAGTGCTGAAGAACAAAGCGTATATGAAAAGGAGAGAATTGCACATGCAAAGCAGATAATAAAACCATTCATCTTGAGAAGAGTAAAAGATGAGGTAACATTTTATCTTTAAAATAATGGTTTTGTATTATCAAAAAGCCTGATAATCTTTGAGACCAACAGCTTAATATAAGGTGAAATTTTTGGTAGTGCTAGTTTTAGCTGTTTATCAGCAAGAACAAGAAACTTGGGCTATCTTTCATTTTTCACGTTTTTGCAAGTAAAAATGTGACGTGGTGCAGCTTTGTATTTTGATATTTGTTATTTGCTGACTATTTACTGTTGAGAATTTTAGTTAGGAAAGATCACTAAATAGTGTTTCAGTGCACTAAGTGATAAGAAGTGAAAAGTCCTCCCCATTGACCACAAAAACATTTGTGACTTTATAGTAATGGCATTTTAACTGCAGGGATTAAGGAGTGAATGTGCATGTATTTATGTATGACTAGAAATATGTGGTTTCTGTTATTTTGCCATCATGAAAAGGTTTCTTTTATTCAAAAACCAAAACCTATTTAAATTCTTCTTTTTAGAATTGCATTTATAAAAGAAAGGGAAAATTTACTGATCTGAAAAAATGTTAATCTGTGCTTGCAGACTTCAGTGGTCAGTGCCCTGAAGAAGGTAACTCTGATTAGCAGGGAAGTAGATTCCATTATTGCATGTAATATTATTTCATGCAGTTCTGGAGTGTGCAGACCATGTTGCTTGGTGTGGGGGTTGACATATAATCCAAATCAAGATTTGAATATGTCAAGTTGCTGACCAAATTAGTGAAGTTGCAACCAATGAAAGGAGTTGGGATGGGGAGGATAAGTAGAGTAACTTAAAAGCAGGTTTGTAAGATAGTACAGAATTACTGAATTGCAGAATTACTGACTGTCCACAGCAGTACAGGTTTTATCTGGTATGATTTTGTTTTGTCAGGTCCTTAAACAACTACCTCCCAAGAAAGATCTCATTGAATTATGTGCCATGTCTGAGAAACAGGAACAACTCTATTTTGATCTCTTAAACAGACTCAAGAAAACTATTAAAAGTAATGGTATGTAAGGGTCTTGTTTCCTTTTGGTGGATTTTTTTTCATGCTGAGGCATTTGTTGAGCATGACTGCAAAGTCTTTGCTTTGTAGAAATGTTTGATTCTCTTAAACTAACTATATCTTTCTGTGAGTTTGTCTGAAGTTTGGGTAATAGGTGAAATTTCAAATTCAGTTCTTACAAATAAAGTTCTCCTGACAGATAAAGATGTATCAGGCATCTATGTATTATTACTAAATATACCTTATTTCTTTGTTTACAGAGAAAAACTCTGATATGGGAAATGCAATGATGCAACTTAGAAAAATGGCTAATCACCCTCTCTTGCATCGTCAGTATTATACTACTGACAAGCTCAGGACCATGTCCATGCTTATGCTCAAGGTAAGGGGATGAGATTCAGATGCAGTCCTTAATTTCTCAGAATCTCTAATGCAACTTAAATAAGAGTTGTTTTGTTTTGGGCTTTGATTTGTTTTTTGTTTTATTGTCAGTCTTCTGGTCAAAAGTGTGTCTTTGCAAAAACTTAATTAAATGTTGCTGCTTTCTATTTCTCTGCATCTATCAGTGCTCTAATCAAGCTCTGTTTGTGTTTAGGACTGATTTTTGTCTCAGATATTAGAATGGAGAGAACAGTTGTGTGTCTGCAGTCATCTCCTTTTCATTAGCTCCCCCTTAACACCTCTTCCCTCCACCCCAAAATTTAAAGCCAAAGTGCTTAGGAAAAAAAAATGTTGGGTGGACACTTGAGTTTAATAATTTTCTGAGTAGCAAGAAAGCTAGGCTGTACACAACTAAAGTAAGGAAGGCGTAAGTACTGAAGTGTTGAGGATTTTTTTTTTTTTTTTGTAATTTGGCTGGAGTTAATGCCTGAGGAGTTTGGGGAAAATTTTTACTTCTATCTAAAGTATGAAAAAAAAAATCTGAATGTGCAACAGGGTCTCTAAGAAAGTTGCAGCTGGCTTTGAATATTCTTCAACTTTGTTTTGAAGTGAAGCCAGACACGGCTGAGGGAAGGTAAGAAGTGACCCATTGGTTTATGAAGGATTTTTGTCCCTTTTTATTCCTACTCATACCGTCGTACACTCCAGATGTGGCTTTTGTTTTCCTCTTTCTTCCGGGCATGACACCCCTCTACCCCAGCCTACATCTTGGGCTGGGCTTCCCATGTCTTCTACCATCTGTCCAAGGATTGGACCGCCCTTTTAGGGAGTGTGTCTTGAGATCTGATAAAGGGGTAAAGGTCATAGGGCTTGATGGGAACTAGGTAATTGCTGTGGAGGTTGAGCATATACTACTTAGCTTTTGGTAGCAGAAGTGCTTGTAAAAGCTAAACAGTGAAGTAATGATCCTCTACTGTAAACCTGGGGTTGCAGAGTTCATCTTACATTGCTTGCATGAACCATGCCTCTGGCATTTGTCCACATCTTGGTGTGCTACTTTGCTCTTTCAGAAATTCTGGATGTTATTGTGTGTGGTTTTGTCCTTCTCTGGTGAGATTGTCTATTGCATTATTTCCCTTCCTTTTTGCTAACAGGAACCCACACATTGTGATGCTAACCCTGACCTTATCTTCGAAGATATGACAGTAATGACAGATTTTGAGCTGCATTTGCTTTGTAAGCAATATTCCCACATCAGTGACTTCAAGTTAGACATGGATCAGATCTTGGATTCTGGGAAGTTTAGAGCACTGGAACGCATTCTCTCTGACCTTAAAGAAAAGGTATTACAGATGGCTGAAACTTCTTTTCCTCTCCATCTAAAGAGCTGCTCTAAATAGCTAGTTAAATTAATGCCTGTATACACAACCCTTATGCTTTGCTGTGGTGTATTACAATAGGATTTACTGCATGTGCAAAACAATACTTACAGCTTTTACTGTGTAGTTCTGAGTATGCATGTCACTTTATAGACAATTGAAAAAAGCTTTCCCACTTTTTGCAAATTTCAGAATATTCATCCAAGTTAACTACTTTATCAATAGATGGGATCTTGAGTAATTTTCACACCCCGTGAACTTCACCTTCTTTTAGCAATTGAATAAATTTTGTTATTTTAGAATAATCACGTATGTGTTAAGCCAGTGTAAAGGTAAGAAGAGGTCCCTGCTTAGAGTCCTGCCCTGAGATTCAAACAAGGTTGTTTTACAAATAAGCATGTACCATAATGCTTGAGAAGATCCTGAGTTTACACAAGTGTGTGCTGTATATCTGACTATTTCAGACAAAAGCGTGTTACTGCTCTAAACTATATAGAATATCATTTAAATTTAAGTTTTTAATTAAAATAGTTTGATGTTTATGGATGGAGTGGATCTGTCATTTATGCATTTGATATGTGATTTGCTTGAATCACCTAAGTACAAAGTAACTAAAATATCACTGCATTGACAAACAGTGGGTTAATGTGGCAGAAATACTGGATATCTTCATGAAAGTCCATCCTGACTTGATGAATTTCAGCTTAGTCTTTCTGTTTGGAAAATAGGGTTTCAGTGAAAGTAAAATCGCTTATTTGCACTAATAAAGGATTTCTGTAGTTCATAGCTGACATGCTCTAAAACTTTTGTTTTGCGTTGTCATTTCCAGGGTGACCGAGTTGTGTTGTTTAGCCAGTTTACTATGATGCTGGATATCTTGGAAGTTTTCCTAAAACACAGGCAACATAGATATATCAGGTTGGATGGAAAAACACAGATACCTGATCGGTATGTGACTCTTTTTGCAAAGATGAAAAAGTGAATGTGTTTTGGAGAAAGGGAGGTAACCTAAAACCCTTACTTTTCTTTTCCAATGTATAGAAATCTGTGGTCACCGGGCATTGACTGTGGAAGGGCTTTAATGTTGTATTTCAGTTCACTTTAGCAGGGGTGAGGCTGAAAGATGAGTTTTAGGTTGTCAGGTTACAATCTTACCCATTGAAATGGAAAGCTTGTATCTTCAGCAGTTCATGGTGTGTTTGTGTGACAGTATGCCATAACACAAGCTTACCTGTAGCTATTCCTTGGAAGTATAGTATATTTCTGTTACAATAGCCAGATAAACCCCTTTGTTTCTCTAGGACAAACCATTTAGTCTGTTCTTACAGCTGAAAATGTTGCAATGCTTTTCTTGTATTTGAGCTGTGCATGTTTGTTGTTGCAGGAATTCTAAAAAAAAAAAGAAATATTTTAGATGATTTTTTCTTCTTTTCAAAAAAATTTGATTCTTGCTATGGTGTTACTTCCCCCTTACAGCTGATGTCTGTTACTGTCCTTGCAGTTACTACAGAAGACAGTCATGAAGCAAAACTCATCCCTTCCCTCCCCATTTGTTTCATATACTTCAGTTTTCTCATTCTCCAACTTACTCTTTGTGTTCTGTGAACATCAAAAATCTTTTTCTAAGCGTTTTTTCATTCCTTGCTATTGATCTGTCACTCAGTATGTTTCTCTGGTCACTGCTGAGGACTGTTGGTACCCTTTTTCCTTCTGTATAACATCTGTACTTTTGACCTGCTGTGCAGTGCCACTGTCCTTTCATCATCCCAACTTCTGTATTCAGTTCTGGAGCCATTGTGGTGTTTTTTCCAAGGTCTGATGCACGGTGTCTTGTGTTCTGCAGGATACATCTAATAGATCATTTCAATACAGATATGGAAATATTTGTATTCCTTCTGTCAACCAAAGCTGGTGGCTTGGGAATTAATCTGACCTCAGCAAATGTTGTTATTCTTCATGACATTGATTGCAACCCGTACAACGATAAGCAAGCGGAAGACCGATGCCATAGAGTAGGTCAGACAAGGTACGACTCCTTTTAGTTATACTTGGGTTTTCTTGGAGGCAAACTCTCAAAGGAGGCTAAAAGGACAAAATTTTATGACTAAAAATTCCATTTCAAGCAGAGACTTGTGTAAACTAGCTCTGTGTTTTATGTCAGCGAGGAATTGTAATTGTTTTAGCATATGTAACTGCCAGACCAAATCTTATTTACACTCTCCTCCTTTTTCTAGTTCTCTACAACTCAAATTCTGTAAAATTGTCAAATTTCTGGTACTGGGAACTGTTTTGAGGCAGATCTGAAGTCTTTGAGACTGTTTGGCCAAACTGTTCTCTTCAAGAGACTTCTAAGCTTTTAAGTGCCACCCTATCATAAAGAGTGAAACCACAGAATGTGTTTAATAACAGGTATTTCAGCTGTAATATGGAATTAGGGGGAATTTGACTTGTTTGTATGAATAGAGATTTTTGTGACTGTCCAGACTTTGCAGTGGCTGAGAGTGCAGGAAAAAACTCGTTTTCTGGCAGTACAGGGCACAGTTGTTCCAGAGAGAAAAACTAGGAGCTCTTTGTATTGCCCTTTCATTCATTTCCTCATCTTTGCTTTAAACCACTGCCAGCAAAGGCATAGCATCCTTCCCTTTTGCACTGATCCAAAGAAAATATAAAAACGGATTTATCCTATTTTGTGGTTTTCAGAGAAGTAAAAGTCATAAAGCTAATCAGTAAGGGGACTATTGAAGAATCCATGCTCAAAATCAGCCAGCAGAAATTGAAGTTAGAACAGGATATGACTGCAGCAGATGCAGGTAGGTGTCTTGCACATAATGATGTCCCCTTAAGTAAATTGGGGTTGCTGCAAAATGTTATTCTGAAAAAAGAAGGTTCTTGATACAGACAAGCCTTTTGTTGTTTTTTTTATGTTAAATTAGAAAGATGTATTTGTGCTGATTATTATTCGATTTGACAGTAAGTGCCCTGTAAGTCTGACCCAGAAATCAGTGAAAAAGTCCTTTAAGCAGAGGATTTCCTTTTTTTTTTTTTTTTTTACAGTCTTGTGGAATGTAGACCTTTGTCTGTTTATGTGAAATATTTTAAGCTCTACTCATATTTGTTTTTATTCCTCAGGAGAAGAAGGAACCATTCCAGCAGATATAGCCACACTATTAAAAGCTTCATTGGGTCTCTGAAATGTAAATATGTTGTGAAATTCAAGGAAAGGTGATGATGTACCCCAAGGATTCTTACCTTTCTGATGACCAGGAGTTTTATGAACATTTATAACTTTTTGTAGTTTCTTTATTGTATTCCTCATGGTATTGAAAATTTTTAACACTGATAGCATTCTTAGGATGCTTAAAAACATAAATGGCCCAAGTGTGCCAACAAGAGATGCTGAATAAACATTATTTTACAGATCACTTTTCAAAATGGGGACCTAAATAGTAATTGTTTTAACCAATCTGATACAGCTTAAGATTTGTCAGTATTTTTGTAATTATTTCTACCTCCAAATATAAATATATATATATATATATAAACTGTCTGTTTCACTGGATTCCATGTGTAGATTTTTTTATATGTGCCTTATTTGACAATGCTCGAGTCTGTTTGTTTCTGCTTGTTTGGGTTCATTTGATGTACCGTACTGGTTTTATATCAACTTGTTCCAATAAAATTCCATAGATTGACAAAATATTTTCATGGTTGTGGTTATTTGAGGTAGGTTGGGGATGATAACTTGCGTGTTATAAATCAAATAGACAGCTTTCAAACTTGCTGAAATGTTCCATTTGAACTGACTTGGCTTTATCCACCACTGGTTTATTACTGATGTTTCATTATACTCTAATCACAGTGGTGTTAGTATGTTGATTGTATAAACAGAATTCTTGCCAAATGGAACTTTCCAAATTGTAATTTTTTTTGTCAGTCCTTATTGTAGATACATGATCTGCACTCTGACAACAAAGTGTTCTAAACACAAAGTTTTGCTCTCTTCTTGAAGTTTCAATGAATTTCGAGTTCATCTCAGTGAAATGAAGAGCCTCAGGGGTATCAATGATGAGGTGTGCTTCCACCTGAAGTTTATAATTTGCCAGCAAGGATGTGATTTGAGGAGGTAGGAGAGGAGCATGTTCATTACCCTGGACAGAAACTTTTTTTTTGGTTTTTTGAACTCGAGTGGTTGATTCAGACTGCTGCTTTTTAAAAAGCAATGGGGGAAGGCAAAGTATGGCAGAGTTCTTACCGCCCCTGCCCTCTGTCAAAGCCTCAGCTTCTGTATGGTCTGTGCAGAGCTCAACAAATCTGTACCAGGCTGAACCACTCAGAGGATTGCATCTGAGATTCATTCTGGTTTGCAATATAGGTTTGATAGTTACCCCTTTGCTAGATCTGGTTGTCACAGTCAAGACACTTGTTTCATCTTTTGAAGGCACTTAAACAGTGTTATATGAAGAGGGAGGGAAGAGGAGCTGGAGTCCATCGTTGCTCAGTTTTTCAACCTGTCTTTCAGATACTGTGCTAGTGATAAGCCAATGAGGTGATCTGTGAGTTGGACATGCTTTTTTTTTTTTTTCATTTGGTCAAGGCTGTGGGTATTTTTGTGGGTATTTGTGGGTGGTTTTGGTCAACTGTGCATTATTTCTGCAAATTCAAAATGGATGAAAGATTAAATCCCTTAAAATGTTTTCAAAGTTTGAACTAAACCGCTTGGCTTTTCCTTGAAATACTCTGTGCTGTGCTTTGTGTTCCAAAATGCACAGCTGAAATAGAGTGAAGAAATACTTTATTATATGGGAAAGGAGATGGGTAAGAATCAGTTTGTCTGCCATGCTCCTATAATTCCACTGATTCTCTTGGACTAGATAGTGGGATTTAACAGACAACCATGGGTGTTTAATGCTATAGTTAATGAAGTTGCCTGTTTCTGTCAAGTATGATACTAACCCAACTCTTAGCCCATTGTATTTGCATATTCTCACCTGTTTGGTTTGGATGTGAATTGAAACAAAATCCCTGTCCTTAGGGTGGTTTTTGTGATGTTCTGGATGTATATGGAATCAGTTAATGTAGTCTGGCTGAGCAGTGGTTACTTCTCAAACAATCATATCTGTAGACCCCCAGGATCAACATCTGTCTTTAAGTGCTATGAAGCTCATATGTGTTTCTGCCTTTTTTAATTTATTGTAACTATTTCTACCCTCTTTAATTTAGGGTCTCAAGAGATTGTAGAGTCACCACCCTTGGAGTAATCACAAGCTGTCTGGATGCAGTCCTGGGCAGCTGGCTCTAGGTGGCCCTGCTTGCGCAAGGGGTTGGACCAGGTGACCTCCAGAGGTCCCTTCAACCTCAACCATTCTATGATTCTGTGTCTCTGATTGGGAAAGATGTCCAGAGGGAAAAAAACAAAGCCCACCATGATCTGAGGTCAGTTGCTGAAGAAGAGAGGAGATGGGAGCTGAAGAAGGAAAAATCTGTAAAGAGCCAGAACAAAGTGTGCAAGGAATTGCAAAGCAGGTGAAGATGCCACATTGGAATGAGCTAAAGATTGGTTCTTGCTTTCTGTTCTGCCAGTACCTTACCTGTCTCTGAACTGTTAGTGGTTGGTTGGTGTCACTCATGATTCAATGAAATAATACGAATGGTGGGAGGAAAAAACAAGCATGAAGAGAAATACTTTCCCAGCAGTGACCATTTCCAGCCCAGAGGATTGCCCAGATTTGTTGTGGTGTATCTGCTTATATCACACAGTGTAGTCCTCGTGCAAGCACTTGTCTCCTCTTGAGTTTGTGTAAACTGCTTGCACTTGTGACCATCCACATTGTCAGGACTTCCACCCACCTTTTCCCTAGTCCTGGAAGAATGAACTCTTCATTTGTTCTAAACCTGGTTGCCACCACTAACCCCCAATTTGTGTCTCCCACTTACTGAAAGAGACACTGAGCTGTTGATTATTGTTGCAGCAGGTGTGCTTACGGAAAACTGGTGCTGATGTGGGCACCACCTCAGCTGAACAGCTGCTTTTTTGGGTTGTTTTGGAGGTTTTAGTTGTGGGGTTTTTTTTCAGTAGCAGAGTATAAACTTCAAGCTTCTCAAATGCTTTCTACAGTCTCTTGAATTTTATTGACCAAGTGGTCAAAATATTGTTGAGATTGCACTTCTCCAAGAAGGTTTATTCATCTCCATTTGAGAGTGCTAAAACATTAATTGGTTTGATCAAGCACTGTGTTAGTGGAGGGGGAATGTGATTGAAACCACACCTCTTCAAAACAGTATTTATTACTCTACCAAATCAGTGTTTTAGATTCTCCCCCAGAAAAAGTGGTAGGTTTTGATTTGATGCAGCGTACCCATCTGAAGTTAACATAAATGATTCTGGAGTTAATAACTTAGGATGCTTGTCACATTGAAAACTAAACATGTATCTGTTTTTCTGAACAGCTGATCTACATTACAGTCTTCGGTCTTTTCTGGATCCAGGCTGCAATAGCTGGAAGTGCTTGCACTCTCTCTTTGAGAGCCAAAAGCCTGGGGTATTTGTCTGCCAGGTCAGGTTTACAGGTCAGAAGTGTTGTACTGCACACATCCCAGTAGAAATCGGCCCATGTTACCTAGTGGAAGTAGGAGAAAAAGCAGTAAATTTTCGTTGGTTATCTCAAAACCTGGAACTGCTAGTATTCTCAAAAAACTGCAGAAATGAAACGTGGATTTATCTGTTTTGCTTAAGTTGTTGATGTGGCTTTTTTTCTGAAGCCCATCATTATAGAGTAGTAATTAGGTTGTAATGCAAGGCTTGACTTCAGTAAATATTGATTAAAATAAAGCTCTTGCTACAAATATTATTAGTATTACAATATTAGTTTTTCCTGTTGAAACTGTGCTGCAGAAAAGTGTTAAAAACAGTTTTGGGTAAAAAAGGATATTATGTTTTTATAGAAGTTTTTTTCATATTACCTTATAAATTGGTCAGTGATTATAAACAGAATGAGCTTCTGTTCACTAGTACAGAGGCTTTTAAAATGTTTTGTGTCAACGTTCTTATGAACTGGTTTAGAAAATGCAGATCTTAGTCCTGGTTAGCCTCACTTTTGCAATGGTATGGAAAACAATTTTCGCTTTGCAATTGAGCGACCAATTGTGTGTTGGTAAGAATAGAGAGTTAAAAGTGTACCAGAGTTGTTTCATGGGCTGGCATGAAACAGAAATTCAGTTACTTTCTGGCAACCTGATTGGAATGGGAGAAACAAAAATTATACTTACAGAATTCCCTACCAGCCAGTTTTTATCTCCTAAGAATGTATCCAAGTCTTTCAGTAACTCAGGTGCTTTGTTGATGAGGATGTCATCAAATGCTTTTTTCTGGAGGAAGAACAAAACACAGAGATGCAAACCAATGTGTAAGCACAGCAGCTGACAAAACTGAATATTGGGGGGGGGGAGGGTATTTGTGAAAAAGGAAGCTGAAATGTGAAAGATTAAAGTTGGATGCCCAAAACATGGCATTCATGGCTCACTGAGCCATGACTTAAAGCATATTGCTCCTTTAATGAAAACCTGAGAGCTCCTCAATGCTGAGACATGATGTCTGGGGTGATGCTGATCCTTTTTCTGTACTAACAGTCACCCAGCCATGGCAAGGCAGGAACCCTGCCATAGATTTGGGAAGAATCCAGCTGCAAAATATATTCCCAATGTCTCACAGTCATTTTTTGGGGAACTCTTGAATGTCATATTTTCTAGTGTAGAGAGTTTCAGATTTCCAGAACTCCTTAAGCTCAGTCTTTCCATGCTGTCAATCAGATGCTGATCAGCCATCTCGTGTGAGATGTGGAACCTGGGTTTTCAGCTTTTACTCAGGTTTATCTTTGAACTTTAATGTTCAGGTTATTCTGCTTTTTATTGTCTCCGCAACAATAAGATTTGAGGTGGCTAATGTGTTTTTAAAGGATGAAGTATGGATCAAAGGACTCGGGCCTTAGTATATGCATGTTAATGGCTGAAGCATGAGGTTATGTATGGTGGTGGTTTTCTGCTAGCTGTTCCACCATAGCAGAAAGTTTTAAGGCTGCTTTTAAAGGGTTAAACTGTTTCCTTTAGAGAGGGAAACTGTTTCTGGTTTTCCTTTCTCACTTGCAGGGAAACAAGAGTGCAGACTGTTGTGATCATCTGGTCAACCCATGTGGCACAGTTCGTGCAGTTAATGTGCTTGGCCTAATTTTGGAGGAGCATACTCAGGCTTGGTTAAATAAGGACTGGTGTACAGGAATGGAATTATTTCTATAGCTTTGAAATTCAGGTTAATGAAAAAAAGAATAAAATTTAGAAGAGGCAGAAACCTAAATGCAGGCTGAAATAAAAATGGTTTTTCTACAGACACCAGTGAAAACTTGACAGAACTTTCTGCTGTCTGTTAAGAACTTAGTAACTGGATGAGGTGACTACAAATATCACCCACAAGTTTGCAGTCCAGAAATCTCATATCTGTACTCTGTGCTGCAGTATTTACTTTCTTTTAGGTAAGTCATCCTCCACCCCACCCTTCCACCCCACAAAGAAAACCCTAAACTGTTATGTGATAGTGGTGGTAATGACCTCCCCCAGCTACAGGAGTACACAGTCAAGCTGAGAAGCTGGTGAGGATAAGACCAGGATCCCCCTTCTGGGGTGGCACAACCTTTTCATCTCAGCCCTGGAGCTCTGCAGTGGTGCGTGACAAAGCTGTGGCAATGCCAGCTGTGTTTTTTGGGGAATGGAAGGTGAAGGGAGGCTGTGTCTGGAACCAAGGGAGCTTCCATGGGCAGCTTCCACCTCTGCTCCCTATACCTTGCTTTAATTTCTCTTTGCTACTATCTAGATAGCATAGCACATCCTTTCACCTTTCTCTGAGGGATTTGTGTTCCTGTAAGCACTTGTCAGGCCTGGGGAGGTGTTCTGACTTTATTTAGTAAGGGTAAATGACCTAAATCTGGCCTGGCGAGACCGTGAGACGCCACTTCTGCCACAAGGTGGTGGCAGTGGACCTGAGAAGAGAGAGGGAGAACAGCCACCAGGGAGAAAAATATTGGGAGAGTCCAGCAAAGTAAATTTCTTGATCATCCTTGGCCCCAGCACACAACCTTGCATGTATACGTGCGTACGGGCAGATAGGGGTTGCCTGCCAACTCTCTTCCCTTTTAAATTAATCACTGGTGACATGACCTGGGTCTTTGATTTGGAGAAGTGCTTGAGTACGAGCTGGGACACACGCAGGCATTACCACAGGCATTTCCCCGTGGAGGAGCAGCAGTGCTGTGGGAGTAGTGCTGCTTCTGCACTAGCACGTGAGCAATAGTGTGGCTGTTCCAAAATGATTAAAATGCATGATTCAACTTATCCTGCCCAAAGTAGGAAACTTCAGGAAATCCCGATGAAATGTAAGTAATTCGCGCTGTTAAATACTAAACCTCTAAACACACTTTCAGGTTTTCTTCTACTAGATTTCAGAGCATTTTTATTTTTTTTTACGTATTTATTAATTATTGGTTTGGGGCAACATTATGTACTCTGTGGTTTCTGTAATACAATACCCTAGTTGATCTGAAACGTTACCTTTAAGTAAGTGGAAGGTGACTGCAGTGGTAGGTAGTTCATGGTGAGGACCTGTTGTTACACTACCACTTCCCTAAAAAGGTCAGGTCATCTGCTTGGGTCAGAGCTGTGTGGAGCCATTGTAACATCTGAGTTGACTCATCCACCACATTCTTTCCCCAGCAGCTGATCTGCATGCTTTCTTTTGGGGTTCTGATGAGAGGCACTGGACTAATGCCAAAAAAAACCCCAAATGCTGTAAGGCATGCCCATGAATGTGTGTTAAAATAGCCATGGCAGTGTGTTAGCCCGGTGTCAGTATTTGCAGGAGCACTGCCAAGGGCTGAGGTGGGCCATGGCAGTCTGAAGAGGACAACTGCAGTGACAGTGAGGGATGTGCCACCTCCCCTGTTAAGCAGCACCCACTCTCCTACACTGTTCTGGGCACTGAAAAGCAGTTGTGCTGGCAGTGGATGTTATGGAAGACTGATACTGATTGAAAACCAGGAAGATATCAAAATGCAGAAGTGCTAAAAGATGGGATGGGGCTGTGAGTTAGCAGAAAGAGGAAGATTTGAGCCTAGGTGGTTTGCGACAAGAGCGAGGCCTCGCACAGTGCCAGCTGGAGTGGAAGTGTCCTGGCTTTCCCCTTTTGAAGAGCAGTTTTGTGTACACACATATGGTGTCCTTGGTTCAAGGTGAACCAGTGAGAGGCAGATCATGATGGCCTCCTTTCCACCAAGGATGGAAAAAGTCTGGTGAAATAGGACAGGGAAGAGAGCAGGCAGCTTTGTCTGCATTAGCCTCTAGGAAGAACCAGAGAGCTCCTCTAGCTCATCTTTGCTGAGGTGAGGTGATGGACCCAGTGGCTGACACACCTCAGTGTCTCCAGAGGAGGTGATCAGTCATGGCTTATATGCTATCTTTGTTTAAATTAGTGATTGTCTTACTCTCACGTCCTGATTTTTCTCTGCCCAAGGGAACAGTGTCATGAAGTCATCTATGGTGTCCACAATGGCATCAGCTAGTGCCTGTTCCACAGGCGTCTGACCTGCCAGACCTGTGGGAAGCAAACATATAAAGGGAGTTTAAGAACAGTGTCAGCAGGAACTTTTCATACCCCAGGTAAACTCTGAATATTTTCATAAAAATAACTCTTCTCCAAGATTTTTTTTTTTATGCTAACAGCATGGATTTGACTCCTTGCATCCAGGTGCAATCTCATCTACCTTCGCTTTTTTTCTTCTTATGGCTTCATACAGCCATCTGATGTAGTGAGTTGTACTTTCCATCACCTGAGCCCACAGCCTAAATATTGTTTCTTTATCCTCTCTGCTTTCCACCATCCCAGCACATTCAGTGAGGGTCAGCACAAATTCCTGTCCACTAATCTTACCCCATCCAAGATTTCAATGTCCTTCTCCATCTCATGGTCTTTTCATTTTGATTAATGCATTCTTCAAAGCATCTATGAAAGTCTGCTTCTCTTTCCCTCTACCCTGCCCATTCAACCCCATTGAGAACATTCTCATGACATTTCATTTGCTTTTAATTATTTCATTGTAATCAGGTACCTTAGATATACTTCATCTTGTTTACAAATCTGCTTTTCCCCCTGTTGTCCTTTGGCTTTCCTGCAGTTCTCTTAATGCTTTTTTTCCCCCCTCACTTTCATTTCACAGATGTGCATTCATGCTTTCACCTCTGCAGGTTCAGGTAATCCTTCTCTTCCTCTCTGTTCTTTAAGCCTCACCTGGAAGCTCTGCTTCCCACAAACTGTACACCTTTCCTCTGCCAAGTCATCTCCCTTACTGAAACTCTACTTTTGAAGGTGAGGGGTGTGCCTCTCCTTTTGGGAATCAAGTTCTGGGAACCTTCAATTAAGAGTTGTTGGTGACAAGTACCTAAAAATGCCGTTTCTCAATTTTAAAGTATCAGTGACATGTGTGCAAACTTAATGGCAGAACTAGCAAGTTTTGACTATGATGTTGAAAATATATTTTTCCCCTTCAATGCTTGTTTTTTTTTCTGTTGTAGCTGACAGCATGACTAACACTGAAAAGAGAACAGCATGGTCTGAGTGTGCTCCAGATCCCAAGCCTTTATATCCAATGCAAGTCGATGGAAAAGGTGTCAGGGGAATATGGAAGTCAGAACTTCAGACTGCATAAGGAGCACAGCTCCAGCCTCCCAGCAGGAGACAGGGAGGAAGGAAGCGTGGGTGAGGGGCAGGCTTTCTCATTGTTTTTCATTACCGAGTGGACTCTCATCATTCTCTTCTCTTGCAAGGAGTAGATTGTATCAAGGCTGAAGGAAATTGGCAGGAACACAGTACTGCAGACATACTTGAAAATATGTTGTGCTATTGCCTAGAAGAATAATGCTCTGAACTAAAAAATGTGAGGTATTTTGAAAGGCAGGTTACATCCCTTTGCTCAGAGTGTGAAAAAAGTAGAATAGTACTTGCTACCCAGCACCCCTCTTCAATCTGCTGACATTCAGCATACCATGGGCACATCTGCCTTCAACCAGACTAAATTTGCAGATGGTTTTGAATGACAGCTTGATGACCTAAAGCAAAGCTTGGCTACTCTCTTTGATTACTTGCATTACAAAGTCTTATATCACTTTATCTAACTGGTTGAGTACTTCCATAGCATGTAGGTATTTAAAGATGCAAGTGATGTCACCATCTGGTCTAATCTCTCTGCCAGCTCAGAATTGTTGCCTAAATCTGCTTCAGAGTGCTCTGCCTGCTGTGATAATCTCTAATGCTTCCAAAACCTCTTTCTCCTGGTCATCTCTCTGGTTAACCTGGCAGCTCAAAGTTTAACTTCAGGGGAAACTGCCCTGAGAGCCTTAGGGAGGCCACAGGTATGCACTTGCTGTCATGCAGTGTCAGGTGAATAAAGTTTATTGGCTGGAGAAGTCAGCCCAAACTCCAGGCCCTGTATCCAGAGTGGAAACTCAATCACACATGGGAGAGATTATTTCTGAGTTTTCCTTTGGGCATTCACACTTACAGTGCAAATTCAGAGCTCAAACACATGACTTCAGCTCTGAAAGTCATAGCATTTCTCACTAGAGGTTGTTACTTTGAACCTTTTTTTGGTCTCCTTTTTTACTTTCTACATGACATCTGAGTGACTCTAAACCCTGTTGTACAGCACCCTAGTGGCTGTGCCTTGCTCCATTTCTTCTTTCTGATCTTGAAAAGGCAGGGAACATAGCCTGAGATCTCATCAGGATTGCCACAGCAGTCCCAACCCAGTGAGCCTGGTTGTCACCAAATTGTGGTAAGGAAGGCTGCTGAAAGTGGCAATGCCACCACACGGTGCTCCTCAGTGCTTTTTTGAGTGGCAGCTCTGATAGCATCCTATGTGGTACACTGCATTCCTGTGGTCAGCACTTGGTACTGGCAAACTGCAGATGCCACAATGGGCTGATAACTATGAGCTGTTTGTACCTGGAAAAAGCACCAGTACTGTGATTGCCATGCTGGTGTTGACTTCTGTGTGGTTGGGCTTGCCAAGTTGTTGATTTGTTTTTATTTTCACTACTGATGTATTTTTTTTTCCTGAGCATTAAAGAAAGAAAATAGTTGAATATCTTACCCGATTCTCTGGCAAGGTATCTTGCCATTGCCAGGCTCTGGTGAATGATAACTCCATCTACTTCCAGAATAGGGAGTTTGCCAAACGGGATAGCTTGGAGGAGAAAGTAAAAAAGGAAAAAAAAACCAGCCAAAAGTTAAATCATAGCCATTAACAGTGGGAGTCTTTGACAGCTGCACTTGTATCACTCGGAGGGTATGCATTGTTATAGCACTTAACAGTTTCACAGTGTTTCTGTAGGGAAATACATGGACTAAAAATAAAAAAGTAAGGGGTAAGGATGTAAACCAGATTGCAGTGTATGAAGGCAACTATAGCAAAGAAACCAGGCATTGCATTTCCTATGCCCTAGCCTTGTGCTGAAGAGGCTGAATGTGCTCCTATACTTCCAGAATTCTTTATGTAGGGAAATTTTTCAGAGGAATATTAGTTTTTCCTTCCCTGCTTTCCCCCCACCCCAAGAAGAGTGAACACCAAGGTTAAGTAAAATAATACTGAAGACTTTGTAGTGCGGGATCCAGCTGGAGCATGAAGTAAGAGATTGGGTAAAGACTACAAGGTGCTTTTTGATTTTCACTTGTTTTAAATCCAGAAGCAGTGGTTCAGGGAAGCATCTGCATTTCTGAACTTACATTGTGATGAGACATTTCATTTGACAGTCATCACTGAGACAAATATATCTTTCACACTGAACTGCAAATGCTAAGAAGGTAGTCAAATTTACTTGACTTGGCTTGCATTCAAAAACATTTCCATCAGTTGTGAGGAAGAAGCCTCCAGACTTCAAATATAGGGAAAGAAAAACTAATCAGATGTCATGGATATCTGTGAGACAGTTTGAGATAAGAAATCAATCTTATTTTTCAGTTATTAATTTGGTAGTTATATGAAAATTTGGAATTCTGTTTTGCTATGTTTTGGAGAAACTGCTGGCATGATATCAAGTGGGGCTGGAACCTTGGAGCAAAGATTAATCTGGGAAAAATGGTTGTGTTTAGGGCAGTGAGAATCTGCTTGTGGGAACCTGGTGCTGTTCACTGGAGGAACTGTAAATCTCTGCATCTCAAAGGATGCTATTTTATAAATTCCAAGCATGTGACTGCAAGTGCTGATCATAACTAAATGGTTTGTACCTGATTTTCATCTGGATTCCACTTCATGTAAATAAGATCTATATTCACCTTAAGAATTCATTGTGATGTAAAATGGTGATAGTGAAAAAGTGAAAACATTGACTATTGGAAACGTGCAAGGTGCTTTCAAACCCAGGAGAACTGCCTGTACGGGACAGCTGGAATGACACCTCCATTCCACGAGGATTTTTAGTTCTTAGTGAAAGGGGCAAAATAGTGAAACCTCATGCATTAGTAACTGTTTATCAAGGCAACTACATAAATGATGAACACTGCCACATGGCTCTGTGGTTTAGCATGCAGTATGTGAATCACATTAGGTACGGGATCTTAGATGTTAAATCTGTATCTGCAAAATGAATTTGGCAGTTGCACAAGACATACGGGACTTCTCTGTGACTTTTTTTTTTTTTTTGCTGCATCTGAACACAGTACTCATGATACTTTTTTTTCCCTAAGTTCAGCACACTAGGAAGCCAGTATAAATTTTGATGGTGATGACTAGCAGAAGCAAGAGAGCTCAACGAGCATTAGCTGCTGCCCCCAGGGAGAAAGATTGCTCTGCTAGCTGTTACTGAAACAGTAATAAACTTGTTGCATAGAAGACTTCGTATGTTTATTTTCTGGAGTGCAACAAGATCGTGGTGAGTCTATGTTTTGTTTCATTGAGAATCTAAAGAGGAAAGGATGCACCTCTTAATGTTTAACTGAAAAGCTCTCTGGCTGTGAAAATGAGAAGAGCCTTGGTGCTGCACTGTGGATTAATTGTGCAGAGTGCCCTGAGCATCGCTGCCTCCAAAGCAAGAGCTGTGTAATAATGTCTGCTTTTGCAGGATACCAGCACATCTGTCAGGCAGGCACAAGTAGAGGAATGAGAGTGTGTGTGACCCCTGGACATGCCAGCGTGGGGGCCACCTTCAGATCCCCCCAGACCACACGGGACTGTACACTAGTGGCTGGCAACAGGCAACAGGTAACTGCACAAGTGCAGCCAGCTCAGGAGCAATATCAGCCACCCCTGAAGGAGTTAATCAGCCTGTTTTGGAGGCCCCAGGAGGAGTGCCGTGGAGCTGATGCAGTTTTGGTCAGGTCAGTATGACTAAGCCAGTCTCTGTAGCAATAACTGTCAAAACACAGTGATCGCTACTCAGGTTGGGAAATGGTGATTGCTTCATCTAGAAACCAAACAGACCATTTTCTGCTGTGTTTACATACAGGGGAAGTCTAAAAGTCCTGGCTTTGACTGATGTTTCACTTTGTGGGTCAGTACAAGAAAAATGGTTTCTATGGATATCTTTTTTTTTTTTTTTTTTAAGAAACCCTTGGTTACAGGGGAGGCGTCTTTCTGACACTTGAAGAACATGGATTCTGGTGTCAAAATCAGCTGGATGGTAGTCATTTCTCATATTCTGTTTCTCAAGGATCTGGTAATTTCTGAATTCAAGGGAATTGCTCTTCATTCCTTGAAAATATGAGTAATGCCTACAAAGGTCTTTGTCCTCAGTGCTGAGCTATTTTCATTAAGACTTGGTTATTCTTCCCTGAAAAAGAAACTGAGTTTACAATTAAAAATGTACAAATATAGCTTTGTTTTGTGTACATACACTTTCCTGATGCATAATGCAATTCTAAAATTAATAAATGAGAGCAGATTTTGTTGCACATTGTCCCTCAAGCCTTAAATATCCAAAGGATTTATGTTTTGATTCATAACGAGACTTGGGGGGGGTTTGTTAGGAGGCAGCATATCTATTGCCATAGTAGATGTTCCTTCCTTTCCTATGCTATTTAATTTTTTCTTATAAAGAACAGGGGAAAAATTATGATTTGAAAATAAACAGATTTTTTTCTTGCTGATAGAGTGTATGTGTATGATTTACACTGACTTTTCTTGATTACTGAGTTAATAAGTTGTAAATGAGTGCAATTCTGAGAGGTCTAAAGAAAGTACCCTTGTGATTTTTTTCATTTTAAAAATCTGTTGTTTCTTCTTGTGTGCAGGGTATGCTATTCTTGCACACCAGAAAGTACGGCAGATATTCAGGCAGTTTTACAGCTGAAGAAAATAACAAGGAAAAGTCAAGGGACAGAAAATATTTATAGTACATATCCTCAATATCTGAGTAGATACAATGGCTTATAAAGTTGCATTTTCGGTCTGGAAAAATTTAGGGAAAAAAAACAACTTTGCATTTGAAACATTATTATCGAAAATTCATGGAATCACCAAAATTTTTAGGAACCCACAGTAAAGTATTTTTTTGCTTTTGTAACTTAAAAGAATAACTTCCTATATTGATAAACTCATAGCAAACCCAGGAGATTTCTTTGTATATATAAGTTTGGCTGTTGTGGGCAGGAATGCATTCCCTGTGAAAATTGGAATCTTCCTTTTCCAACTAGAGGAGGAGATGGATTTGTGTCACACAGTTCATCTTAAGGAAGGATGCAAAAAGCCTTCACAGTGGATGGACACAGTTCAGTTGCTGGAGGCAAGGTCAGGGTTTGACAAATGACCTCAAAGTGGCCTCGGGACACCTTGCTTATAGCAAAAACCACATCCAGACCATATTCTCGGGGGCTCCAAATTACAGCAGAAACCTGTCTGGTTTCTGTACTGGTAACACTGTACTAAGCAGTATTAGACTCATGGACATGGGTTTCTGTGCCTTGCTTTGAGCTTTCTGTGGTGCTTTTGGCCCTACTCTGCTCATTGACATTACGTGTTCAAGGAGCCTTGGGGGATGCCCGAATTGCCTGCGTGTATAAACATTGTACTAAACTGGTTACATTTTTCATGATTTCGGTGAAAGGCATGGTTGATGCGACTCCAGATAAGCAGAGCAGTTCCTTCCAGGCTCCTACATTCGTTGAGGATGGGAAAAGCTGGTGTGTGAGAGGGATCTCATTTGGGTAGAGTCAGAGTCATGGGGGCGCATCATGAAACGACACGTATTGGGGAGCAATTATAAATGAACAGCTAAGCCAAAGCAGTGCAGACTGGAAGGATGTGCGTATAACTTTGCTAGTTTTTCTTTGACTCTGATCGGTTAGGGGGCTGTTTAGTGCTTACGTCAGTTTATACCCTTGTGTATCCATACGGATGTCCTTTCCACGTTTTTCAAAACAGTGTTGTCTTATAATGTTTCCAACTCCCACTTGAGCAAATAAATTTTAAGGAAAACCAGAAAAACCCATTGCTGTCATCGTACAAACAGCGTCATTTCTCAGGCATGCACAAAATATGGCCTTGCCCTTTTAGTTCCCTCTTGCTTTGTTGCTCATCTGAAGTAGAAGGCGCTATAAATGCTTGTGTTGGTTTCCAAATTTACATTGAAAACTCACTGAAAAGAGGAACAGGGTTTTTAAAAAGCATTCTGTTTAAATAATTAAACCTGTAGTCTTCTCTAAATTGAACTTTTATCAGCAAAATCTTGCTTTCCCTATTATGTCAGTTATTTATTGGGTTTTTTGCATTGCATTCTGACAGTCTTTACACTCACCCTATGTCAAGGTTTTTTTCATGGGGAGTGTAAATTCATCAGACTGATCTGCAGTCTCTCTTCTCATTTTAGGAAGGACTCACTGAAGTATCTGTGCCATGTTTAGAAATTGGATTAATTTCTTTCTGTACTACTTTAGTTTTGATTGGCTTTTAGGACTAGAACTGTGGTGTTTATATGTGTCTCTGCTGGATGCTAAGTTGGGGAGGTGAGGCTTGATGTGTGTTACAAGCAAGGGCATCTGTTTAATTTGACATCCCATAAAGTCCCTAAGAGCTGTGATAACAATTCCCATCCTGGCATGCCTATAGGTTCTCGATAGTGTTCATAAGGAGAACACACAAGTTCATGTTTTGAACACACAAGCTCCTCACTCATCCTCCTGGGCACAACCCAGTGGATGGTGCTTGTGTGGGAATGTTTCTCTGTCAAGGGCAGGGAGGGGAAACAGAACATAGAGCTGAGCAGTTTTGTCCAAGTCTGATATCTGGGCTGGTTGGCTGCTGGTGCTCTGCTGTGCTGTGCTTCTCACTGCTGTTCTCCTCTACACAGATAGTTTTTAATTTTCTCCTTCCCTTAGCTCTTTCTTCCCTTTCCGCTCATCTTAACTTCATTATTATTCTTCTCCTCATTTCTGTTCTGTCCTTCCCACATTTATACTGACTTACCTCATCTTTGCTCCCAGTCACGAGTTCAGGTTGCCCCATTTCCCCTGAGCTGACCTGCTCTTCACGTGACTTGTCCTACCCACCTTGTAATCATCTATGGCTTTGATCCAAATCAGCCTGTGTTTAAGCACTTGATTATTGTTCAAAAGCTGAATAATTAATAGTTTTGCAATCAAGCAGCTTACATTGGTTTAATAATAAGGCAGCTGGATTGGTCAAATATGGGGGAAAATAAAAGTCACAGTCATGCTCCTTTACTACTATATCTGTGTCAAAATAAGTTCTTCTTTGCCTTGAAAATTAAAGATAACAACTTTTCCTTTCCATTTGTATTTAAAATGGGTCATGAGAAACAAATATATGAGACACTTTGCATCTTGTAATAAGAAATATATGAATGATGTATTTTTCGTAAGGCTGGCAGAGGAGCAAGACCCCTGGGAAGTGGTTGGCCTGGGGATATCCAGAATCTGTTGCTTTTAGAAAGGGATGACCAGCAGGATGCTTTGATTAACCTCAGCCTAGATTTAGTGCTGTAGCTATTACAACTCATATTCTCCTTGAAAGTGCTTGCTAAGCCCTACTTTTTACCCAGAGATAGCTATTTGTACATCTTAGCTAGGGGTACATAGCAGCAAGTCACTCAGCATATAGAACAACTGCTCCCCTGAGGAATTCTTGCCTGCAGTTAGGTGCTTCTCAAGATTTATCTTCTCAAGATTTATCTCTTATCTTAGAAGTATTTTCAATGCAATTAGTCTATCAAGTTTCCTAAGGACCTTTCAAGCACCATTCTACACCTCCTAAACAGTTCATGGGATGTTTACAGCCATCAGTGCAATGGAAGCATCCTTTGCTATGATGATAAAGTCTGTGTTATTGCCATTGCTTCAAATTCCTTGATGGAGCCCCAGATCAAAAGTTGCTACTGCCTGCCAGCCCAAAATCTCAAGCCAATGGTAACTGTACCATTACAGTGGATTTTCTGCTGTGTCATGACTTTTGGTGAGGACCCCATTATGTAGAAATACAGATCTTGAACAGATCTGTTACAGATCTTAAATTGACTACCCTTTAAATAGTGTCACAGTCGAGTTGAAGTCTGTTCAAAAGGAACTGTACAGCATGAGTTTGCTTACTTGTTTAAATAATTATTGACCCATGTAGAGCGAAGGGTTATGGAAAGCTGCTACTTGATATTTGTCTGTTTTTTTTTAGATTCTGTGCTAAAGCTGGACAATAATACTACTTATACACTGGTTTGCTTAAGAGTGCTTATATTATAAACTACAGTCCTTGCCTGAAATCAGCAACTGGAAATTTTACCAAAGATGATCTGATTAGAGTCAGAAGAGAAAAAAAGAAATGTTGAGTTATAAAAATTTTAATTTCAGATTGTATAAGGCAAATAACATAATTTCTTATGTTATAATATACCTTGCTTTTCTACAGGAAAAAAGCACCACTTAGATGCAAACAAAATCAAGTGGGACAGTATTTCCAGGAGGGAGGGCTTATTTATTTACCTGAAGGTATGTTAAGACTACAGCTTCCTGGCGGAAGCCACATGAAAAATGCCAAAACAAACAACAAACCTCACCACACTCTTCAGTTCAGGTCAAAAATTAAACTTGCGTCAGCCACAAGCCTGCTTTCTAAATGCCCTTTCTGAACATAAATCTCAATGCACAAATTTTCCTGTCAATTTTACAAAACTCTTTTCTTCAGAATAATGATGATAGTTTCTGGTTTATATGGTATGATGATTTGGCTGCGTTGGTATTTGTTTGCAAAACCTGACTTTAATTTGTGAGAACTCCTGAAGCAAATCTATCCTCTCAGATCTCAGTCAGAGACTTGACTCCTTGTGCTCTTAGATAAACTTGAATTCTTCAATTTGTTCCTTAGTAGCTCAAGAAACCTGAAGTGCTCTTCTTGTCCAAACTTCTTCCTTAAGTATTTTTTTGTTTATCTTGCTTCATCATACTTGAGGCTTTTAAAAAGAGAGACATCAGGTTGTACTTGCAGACTGCAGTCAAAAATGGTTCCAGATCTTTCAGAGGCAAAGGGTAAAGACAAAGATGGTGTATGCAACTGAGCATAGCAATTTGTCTGATATTTCTTAATCTCACCTCAATATACAATTAAGTAATTAGTTCAATTAATTGGACCAATTTTAATGACTTTTGAGGGCTGCAAAATAAGGGGTGTACCAAATTGCTATTACATTAACTGCTATTACAACAAATGCAGCTGTAATTCCCTTTATCATTGCTAAACACTGACCACACTCTGGTTTTCACCAGGATATGACTGGCTGAAATCTGCCACTTTTTTTCTTTCTGAAGTAGACTTAGCTCAGGAAAAATGGGGGGGGGGCAAAAATCCTGAGCTTTATAAGACAGATCTGAATACAGAATACAAATGACAGTAGTGTAGAAGAATTCTCAACACAGTGAACTGTGCATTTGTATTTGCAATGAGTTTGATGGATCCTCTCATTTTCGTGTTTATTTTTGAACACAGCAGCAACTGAACCTTTTTTTTGGCAAGGATCCAGTTACCTGGTGCTTTTTCCTCCTTAATCCGTGCCTCAGCTGAGGCACATTTTGAAAATTCAGGATACCAGAGAATGCAAGGCTTGTTTTTCATATGGCAAATGCTGCATCTGTGCTGTACAACGTAGTCTCTAACCAGGAGGCAACCATTTCTTGTGCTGAGTCACAGCCTGCAAAGTTAGGCTTTAAGTACCTGGGGCAGAATGGGGCCCTGGCTATTGGTCTTGTTGAACAGTGTAAGGCTGTTTGCTCCAAAGCCCTGTTGCTACCTTTAATTCAGAGTTTTGCTGAATGATTTGCCTGCGGGAGAATACTTTGTCTGGAAATACCATGAGTAACTATGAGAAATACTATTGCTTCAAAAAGGAGGAGGTGGTTATCAGTTACATGATCTCCAGACAATTTCCTTAGCAGCATTACCTTTTTATACATATAAGAAACCTTTACTCTTGTTCTAGTTGGCAAACCTCTTAACTGCACGTTGTCTGTAATGCGGATGTCACCAGTGGCAGATGGCACCATTCCATTGGTGCTTGAGCTAGGATTCAGGGAGCCTTCCAGAGCAGAAGTTTAGTACCCTGGCATAAGATGTAATAGCACTTACAGACGTGCATCCAACTATTTCTTTGTAGGTGTATGTTTTCCTGGTCAATTAGCACAATGTGTTCCAGTTCCCATCCTCTGACTAACCGGGTTTCTACAGAAGTCTGAAATTCAAAGAACTCTTAGGCCAGCATAAATTTTACACAGCTGATTTCACAAATCTGAGAGCAGCAGCCCCCACATTTAACTAAACTTCTTATCTGCTTTGGAATTTCTTCCAGGGATCAGTCATAAAGGCTGCTGCAAAAAGCCATTATGCAGAGAAAATGAAAAATCTTAATTAACCCTTGGTAAACCTGCTAGCAAATTTTTGCTTCACAGAAAGGGAAACAAAGACAACCCATGGTTAAATAACTTAACCACCATTTGATAATGCAGCAGATACAGTTACAAACTGTATACTTTAGGATTTCTAGGGTGCCTCTGCTCCCAGTGTTTTGGTGGTAATGGTGCTGCAGCTGGGCTTACACTGTAGTGAACAAGTACTGTACACATAAAGCTTCACTGGGAGGTTCATGGTGTGAGTGCTGAAGAAAAGCATGGGAAGAATTTTGCTGCACTGTGTCTTGCGCTGGCTCAGACATTGGGGACATCAACCACATTCAAAGAGAGGTGCAATGCTTTTACCTTATCTGATAGATCTGCTATTAGAACATCTTGTCCTGGGATATAAATACCTCTGTAGCCTTTAACTGACTAATTATGCTTTGTCTTTTTAATTTGTCTTACTTAAAAATAAGTATGCAAGACTCTACATAAAATTATACTTTACTTATATTCTCAACTTTGTTTCAGGACATTAGTGAGTGTGCATACATGTGAATATGTATGAAAGGCCTATGCAGAGCTTTCCTCAGATCATCTGAATTCTTAGTCTCACTTTTAGCTTCTACCCTGCTTCCCTGAGAATTATAGTGGGAGAGAAATAAGCTATACCACATGTCAAAAGGCTTAAGCTCTTATTAAGAAAAGGTTTCCAAAGTCAGTCATCCCTAACTGAAAACAGTACATTTCCACTGCTTTATTCTCTGTGGATAGTTTGCCAGTGTTTTCTAGGTTTGAGCACCAAAGAAGGGCTCAGCTGCCACTTGGAGAACAGTGGTGCTTGAGTATTTGTCGTTCATCGCTGCAAACAGGAAAAAGCAAATTTAACTGGACCCTACAAGAATTTGGTAGCCTGCTGGCTGGGCTTATTAAATGGTGTGAAAGTCTATGAACAAACATTGTTTAATTAATAGAAATCACCTTGTGCATTCGTTGTGCCTTTTCCCTAAACTAAAGGCATTATCCTTCATTCTGGATGTGAAAAATCATAGCCCATGTAGCAAAACACAGGCCTAATCCACAAAACGAAAACACAGATTTCTCTGATTTCACATCCTCAGTCTTCAAACTCAAGATCTGTTTCATTTAAACTAAGGCTAATTTAATAAACAGAAATAACTAATTACTTTAATAGCTGAAAAGAGGTTACTTTAACTAAAAAACATTAAATGGATGGGGTACAATAGCCTGCAGGGTACTCTGAGGCTGGTAGGGGTTGTTCATAGGAACAATTATTTTCTAGCATTTCTTTTGATCCTTTTGTTTTTTCCTTTGCTTTATCAACTGATTTCTTGTGTTTTCTCTCATCACTTTCCCTCTCTGAAAACCTTTCTGGTTACCAAGGAGTGTTCTTCCTGACACTTCTTTCCAATTTGGCTTTCTAAAACCCAGTGTGGAGGCTGAGGTGTGGTCCTTGAGACCAAATTCTCCAAAGAAGCTGAGAAGACCAGCACTCATTTAGCTATCTTTAGGTAGACAAAATCTATACTGAATTGATAAGGAGTATAAGCCCAGCTGGATGACAGCGGGTAAGTAATTTTAGATTGTCTCAAGATTTGGATCCAGACTTCTGCAAGGGCATCAGGAATGACATTTTGGCTGTCTCACCATAAAATTCCCATAGGCTTAATTAAAACCAGAAATGAAGTGTATTTCTGCTCATGAAACATACAGATACCTCTTAAATTGCTTTGCTTTTTGACAGCATTTCTAGCGGAGCTTTGGATGTAAGAACCCGTGCTACTTACTTGGTTTGATTTTGGGCCAGTCTGCTGCTTCTATTCTGTGGTCTTCATACTTCTTGCCCGAGTAAGCAAACAGGTAGCGGCTGATTTCTGCTCGCCCTCGCAGGTTGAAGTAAGTCAGCTTATACTGCGGCATGCTGGCTCCCTGGGAGGGGAGACACCGAGTGGCTTTAGACACGAGTAACTCAACTCCTTTTTACAGAAGCACGCCCTACGCTTGTTTTCAACAGACATGGCTTGTACAATGCAAAGGAAATATTACACCAAGCCACGGTGTGTTGTACTTTGCAATCATTGCATTACCCACACCTTTTTGTTCTGCGTTTCTCATCCACAGTGTGCAGATGTGCACAATGACAGCTGAACCTGCAGTTCCTCCCTTATGGATCTCTAGAAAGATGGCTTGATTTTTTTTTTTTACAGACATATTAGGAATTTTCAGCTTTACTTTATTTTTCTCGTGACTCCAAACTCAGGCCATTTTTATAAAGTGGGTTTTTTCGGAGTGCAAATATAAAGTCATATACTGTAGCAGAAAAATTGCTGTCTTGAGCAGCAATTTTGTTCAAGCGTGCCCTGCTCAGCCCCTGTTGCTTGTGGAGACCTTCATCCAAGGCCAAATCATGAGAGGTGCTAAACTGTTGTGGTTTTTCTCATTAATTAGTACCTTAGTTGTGTAGGCAGATGACCAAAATTATTTTAGACGGAAATTTTGCCATGGAAACCAGTCTACAGGGTTATTTTGAGTGAATCATTACCGAATTTTCAGTTTCTTGTACAGAAGCCAAGAGAAAATTTGAAATTACTTTGTTAGGTTTTCATGAGGTTTGGGTTTTTTTACTTCAGTTCTAGTTAGACTGTTACTTCGTGTAACAGGAAGGTTCTATTTGTTTTTAAGTGTAACAGGCAGCAAAAGAAAGTATCTGGGAATTTGATTGTACAGCAAGAATGGTTCAGGAAAGGTGAACATATAAGGTTGTTTTAAATCAAAAGTAAGCATTTAAATTCTACACACACTTTAATAAGAGATAACTATGAGCTCAGCTGAGGTGTTAATGTGCTGGGGAAAGGATAGTAAAACAACCATCTCTCTCCTTTTGGCCTTAAAGTAGCCTTTGCATGTCATTTACCATTCTTTTATCCATCAGAGTGCTAGTAAGATAGCATGCAACACAGATAATCTGCACTAGGACAGGAAGGGAACTCTTCTTTTTTTAGTGACTGAGTGCTACTATATAACCTTGCAATAGAAACAACCACGTGTTTAGTCATCTTCTCTTGAAAACACATGCTTGAAGGCAGATCTATCATCAGCTTTGGCTTTAGAAGGAAAATCTTCTTGCTCAGAACGAGAAAGCTTGCCCTTAACTCACACTGAAAGGAGCAAATTACTTTTGCCACTTGCTCCTCAAAAGTCAAAACATCTACTTTCTCTCCTCAGAGTAATGAAAGCAAAAAAAAAAAAATCATACCAAAAGTGAAAGTTATCTGTTCCCCTACAACCCACAGCAGGCTTGGAAGAGGTTATTAGTAAAAGGAGACTTTTCACATCGAACGGCCCAGTAGAGAAGCCAGAACAGAGAGAGAGAGTTGCTAATGGAGATATCTACAAGTGCTTCAAAACAAAGACACCACTATAATTATTGGGTTTTAAGTCAACTGCTTTCCTTTGCACTGTATAAAACAGGGATGCTGCAGGCAAAATGAGTTGCATGGTTTAGGTAAGTGGCAGAAGTATATTTTCAAATTTTGTGCCCAGATTTATTACTTTTTATGCTTTATTGTGCTTATATGATATTATACTCTATTTATGCAGGATAAGTTTGGATTATACATTTGCAAAACCAAAGTAAGAAGAGAGAATGAGATTGTGAGCATTTTTTTCTTCTCATTTGTCCCTGCTTCTGATTTGGTGTGGTCACTTGAGAGCAAGGAATGGCATTTTAAAATGAAGATGTGTTATCTGAGATTCAAATTAGACATGACAGCGATTTGGGAGTAAAAGGGGAAAAAACCCCATTTTATTCTTTTCAGGTTTTTTAGAGGCAAGCAAGTACTGCTGATTCAGTCTACATTTGCAGAGGATACAACCTTTAACATACAAAATCCAGTGTCTGCTTCCCTTCTTTAGGTGTGTCTACAGAGCTTTTTTCATAAACATCCGCAGCAGTTCCAGTGCCCTGGACTTATTACACCACTCACACATGGCTCCAGTATCTTGGCTACCTCTGGCCCACTTAGCCCTGTGTTAGCAAAAAGTTGTTGGCAGCTGTAAGGCTTTTAAAAGCACAGAATCATAGATTTTAAGGTACAACCATGAGGAAGGGTTGTACAGACAGCTGTATACAGAACAGGCTGGAGATGACTGAGGCCTAACATTTCTGTAGGTGAGCGTGTTGAAAGAGTCTAATTCCTACTGTGGGAGAACTTTGTATACAAAGACTTGTCTATTCAGGAGTAGTGAGATGATGTAAAGAAACAGGAATTTTGGCTGAAGATCAGGAAGTCTCTCTGGACTTTATAGTAGATTGTGGAATATTCTGGTCTGTGAAGGAAGCAGTGGAAACTATTGTTTGAATTGTCTAAAGCAAAGCTAAACAAATTTCTAATGAACACACCGTAAGGAGTAATCAAATATTTGTAGTGGTCACTTTGAAGCTTATAAATTTTTTTCCATCCATAGACCAAAAAAAAACCCGAACCAAAACCAACCCTACAAAGAGTTTACTAAAAATACTTGACATTTTAAAAGCCTTTATAGCTTTATTGTAAGCATGTTTTTTGTAAATGTTTGTAGGTTTTATTTTTTATTTGTATTTATTGTGAAATGTCAGGAGTAGTGCTTCCTAAACAGTTATAGACAAGCCTCTAAATGAATGAAATGGTAGTGTTCAGAATAGCTTTTTGCCAAACATACAAAGTAAGTTGGTTTTGGTTTTTTTCCCTTGTCCTCCTTTACCTCATTTTCCAGGTGTGTTTTATAAAGGAGTGGATCATGAGAAACAAATTAAAACCATTCAAAAAACATCCAGAATTATTGAATAATTGAAAAATGTCATTTCCAGAGGAAAAATGTCTATTTGAGGTCTTTGAGCTTATGCTCTGGGGTTGAGGTTTGTTTTGTGGTTGGTTTTTTCTTTTTTTTGGCAGGGGGAAGCAGTAAAATCTTTAAAACTATCTAAAATTATTTCTCTTTTTTTAGGCTAGTCATGGCTTAAAAATACTGGAAGGTGTTGGTGATGGGTGGACCTCAGTGCCCAGACTTGCAGGCATTTATCCACCTGCTTAGCACTATTAAATCTCTTCAGGTGAGTTTGCTGCAAAGCCAAGTGTGTATAAATGCAGAAGGGGGCTGATTTACCTTTCACCAATAAACCTGCCATCTAAGCAGTGTTTTTTCACTTTCTAACTGATGAATGCACAGCTGGGACACCCCTGTACACCTCCCCTGCCATACACTGACAGCATTTCAGTCCCAGTTCTATCGCATACAGCTTTCAAAGCCATGAACTCAATTGGTTTAAATTCACTATTAAATTAGCTTTAATACTTTAAAGTTGTTGACCCGCTTAGCTGATTTTCTAACTTTCCTCTGTGACTTTCTGAAAGCCAGCTTAACTGGCTTTAACATACCTTTAAACTGAAGATTAGTGGATCTCATGATTAAATTCAACTGTTGGAGCCACTCAGTTACAAAATCAAATGGGAAGTCTGAGAGAAGGTCAAATATGTGTAAAAGGTGGCATCCTCTGTGTTACTCATGAGTGAAAATTCAGGGTGGAGTTACAAGTGTCTAAGACACCTTAGGACAGATTTCAAATAATTTAAAACTGTTCATGGCTTTATGGAGATACTGTATTACCTGATAAACTTGAGATGCTTTTATTCCAGCTGAAGCAGGACTGAACAATCAATTTGAAAACTTCAAGCAAGATTAGAGTGTAAAAACAGAGCCCAGGAAGAAATCAGCGTCATTCTCTGAGAAGTAAAATGCTGAGTTCCAGATAGCATTAGTAGAGCAGAGAAAATGTGCTGGCAGAATGAAAACTGCTCAGGATGAGTTTCAGGTGTGTGCCCCGTGCAACCCAGCACAGGCAGCCTCTGCTATCCAGAATTTGATTCTCTATGCCCAGCCTAAGTTGCTGCCTTATAAGATTAAGCACCAAAACTCTACTGGACTTAGTTGAGGAGCAGTGTTTCCTTTCTGTTCCGGAAAATCCAGCCCTCGAGGAAATGTTCTTCAGCTAATAACAGACACCTGGATTCAGATACTCAGTATGTGAATTCATAAAAAATGTTAAAAAAAAAAACCCAAAACAAAACAAAACAAAAAACCAAAGGCTGCACTTAATTACGTTTTCTTGTATAAGGTTATTAGTATTTGAGGTGACAAACAGGAGAGAACTTTCCCTGAGCTGGGGCCAGAGGGAGAGAAACCAGCTAAGTTGAGCTACGTGTTCACATCCACCCAAAGTCTGACAAAGAGCTTGTGGTGCAAAGTCCCCTTTAATTGTAATTTGCATGGCAAGAAATTAAGGGTTTTCATGCCTTAAGGTTTCATCATTGCTAGAGGATGTAAAAAAGCCCAACCCTGCTGGTCTTACTTTAGCAAGTAAAACCAGCAGGGTTGGGTTAAGGTTCATCTGTGTGCTTCTAAAAATTTGGACTCTATCTGCCTGGAAGAGATGATGCATTGCCCTGTATTTATATTTATTTAGCATGAGGGTTCTTCATTAATTTAGGAGTCGCTGATGGAAAGCATTGAAGTTAGCACCTGACACAATGCTGCCCTGGCTGGGGGCCTGCCAAAAAGGGGAACCTGGAGGTCTCAGCTGCCGAGTGTCATCATCTTCTCTTGAACTGCAACCAGCCCATGATGGTGACTCAGTAGTGATGACTGAGTCAATGGATACCTTTATTGTATTGTAAGATTATTTTACTGTTTATTTTATTGTAAGATTAAGCTGTTATATCAATTTGAATTGTTTGAGTTGCTGGAACTGATTATGTATTCCATTTTCATTATTTTATAGGATGAAAATATAACAACAAATCCGCTTCCACTCACATAAGCCTACAGGTATCTTTCTGCCAAGAAACATCTTGCTTTATGAAATGTGAAATGGAGTTTGTGCCCTCTCTAAGCACTAAACTAGCGAAAGGTGAAAAGTTTTGTGGACTTTTTTTTTTTTTTTAAGCGCTGTTTTCAAAACATTTTCTGCTTCTTTATGAGATGTTTCTGCAAAGTTGACCTGAAAATCAAATGAGTAGGTTTGGAAAAGATGCAGACACAACAGCCTGATCTGGGTATCCTACTGGGGTGGAGGGGGAATTGCAATTTCACCCAATTCAGACATTTACTCATATATTTCTGTGATGTCCTACATGTACAGTTTGAAGTCTTATAACCGTTATCAGCTGAATATTTTCCATTAAGGGTAACACTGGGATTTCAGAGGGAAAACTATTCCCTGTCTTCCTTACTGCCAATGACAGGGTCAGGTAGTGCTAATGTCAATCAAGAAACTCAATTTAAAAAGGGAAAGGAGCGGAGCTTGCTGGGTCTATGCCTCTATATACAGACAAAAGTCTTTACGCATTGAAGGAGAGATTTTCTGTAGATTATTATCCAGGAATGACCTATCTACATATGAAGCATGGATTTTTGGTTCTGATCCTTACGGGCTGGGGAGGGTTGTGTTATTTACAGAGTACAAAGGAAGATTTTTTAACCAGGAAAGTGACTTAGTCTGCCTTGTTTCACCTCAGAAACACTAGGAATATTAAGTTCAATTTTTCCTGTCTTGCTTAGTGTCCTCATTTATGTGAATTCCTCACCCCTGTAATTGGAGAGCTGAACATTAAAGCAGCTTTCTCTCTTCTCAATTTTAAAAAAATTTGCCTGTCCAAGTCTTTCTGCCTTCATTTTTTTTAAATTTTCAGATTTCAGAGGAAGGAACCAGAGAGACAAGACTCAAATAGTTACTGTAGAAGGCAAGTAAAGAAAAGCTTCCACAGCTATAACAAATTCCAGATATAATGGTTGTGGCCTGATATTTTTTCATGACTTCCCTTTTATCTAACCAACCTAACATAATGGTCAGAATGCTGAAAAGGCAAGAGCCAGCTGGGAAGCAGCCTTGCCCTGCCTGCAGACGTGGTGCTGCTCTACTCCTGGCTGCTGATCAAATTGGTTACTGCAGGAATGCCTTCAATTTTTTCCCTCGGTGAAAAGTTATTCTATATATAAATATTTTCTGTCTAAATCTTGAGCTGAAAGTACAAAGAGAAATAGTGATGTATTGATGCTTTTTGGAGAGGAAAGTTTGATGCAGATAAATTGGCTCATGCCAGCAAGAACCAGCCATGGGATGGTTGTCGGTCACTTTGTCACTCCTCGTTTTTGAGGAAGGTTGACAAATCTGCCTGGCAAATGCACTGGCTTAATCCAAGCTGTTTATCTGGATGTGAGTAACACTAAGACAATTAACTGCTGGCTTTTCTTGGGAAAAACTGAGAGGTATGTGATATGCTCCCTAACTGGGGAAGTTAATGACTTTGGGATTCTCTGAGAAACAGAGAATTAAAGAATCAGACGGTCCTCTCTTATTGCTCAGCAAAAAAGGAAAAATGCTCATTTTCCTTTCCTTGAACATAAACTTATTCAGCTTCTAACACAGAGTCAAAAATATTAGAGATTTAAGTGATATTTTCAGCCTTTGAAATCTAAAAATAGTAAGGATTTGATGATTTGTGGGGGGGGTTTCTTCTAAAAGATGTTTTTTATTAATCCCTTTTTTTTTAACAAAGAAAATAAGATGTTTTCTGCCTGTCCTTTGGGGGAGAAGAATTCGAGAATATTGGCAGGTTAATGGAAGAATACAAGTCTTCCAGTGGAAGATTTCTATAGTAGTCTGTTTTAACAGAGAATACAAGTAAAAACTCCAAGTAATTCTAAATATTTCCAGTCAACTGTCAGTGTGACATAAACTCTCTTTCTGAAAATTGATGGTTTCTTTTCCCACTCCACACCAGTTATAGAAAATAAACATTTTAATTTGATCTCTGATTTTTCTATTCCACATAGCAATCTGGACCTTCGAGAGAAAAGAGAAAAAAAATCCGCACACCCTTTTCTGTACACAAATCAATTGAAGTAAATGTTTATGCAATTTGATGCAGGTTGAGTTTTGAAATAACAAATTCCAGATATAATGGTTGTGGCCTGATATTTTTTTCATGACTTCAAGCATATATAGATATAAATTTATTTAGAAGGATTTTGCATGTCTTTACCTAGTGTGCTGTTTATTTGTGACCTGTGGGGGAAATCAGCCTCCCAAAATGAGAAGTTTAAAAAGCATTGGGATTATTGAGTGGTACTAATGATTATGAGTATGTTAAGTGACCTGATGAATAAAAAGTCTGCTGTGTGAGCAAGGCCTGATCTGTCAATATGTGGGCTTAAGAGAAGGGGCTGTATGAAACATTAAAGAAATTAGCTGTCTGAGGAAGCTCCAAGCTTGGTTTGATGATGTGAAAAATCAGAGCTCTAGAAAAATTCTTAAAGAACACATGAAAAAACCCCCCTTTTTTTATAGAGTTTTTGTAGAGGAGGATAAGAAGAATACTTATTCTGAGAGGATTTTTTTGAAAGTGAGAGTCCACTCTGACTGGACAATGAATGGGTGTTCACTGTCAAGGCTGTTGTTGAAGGAGATCGCCACTGGGCCCACTGGGTTTTTCCAAGCTGACTTTGTAGCTGCTGCCCTTCATGTGATTGCCCCTCAGGCAACTGCAGTCAAACTGATAAGAATTGAGATATTTGAAGTTCACCCCATTCATTTGAACTGAAGTGAGTGAGGGAGCTCCTACATGTCAGCAGGTAGAAGGAGGCAGGGAGGTGGTGACAGGGATTCACTCAGCCACCACGTCAGTGTGCTCCTTCTGCCTGACTTGCCAGGCTCTTTTAGGGCCTGAGCATCTGTGGTGACTTTGCTTTCTGTCTGATCCTCACTCTTTTGGTTTGCATCTACTTCTGTCCCAGATTTATGTAAATAACTTTTGAAATTGTTTTGTGCAGCCTCCAAAGCTGTAATGAACTTCAGATGAATAAATTGCACACCTGAGACCGTGAAATACTGGTAAATAAAAACTGCAAGAGGAGAGATCTCAGAAAAGATGCAGACGAAGGAGTGGTTAGGATAATTTCTCAGGAGAAACTGTTTAAGTCTTCATTTCCTCATCAGGTGTTTTAAGAATTCCCTGAGGCATCTTGTGGTAGAACAAAAGCCTAAATAATCTTAATTCTTGCCAACACCAGTCACTCCTGTAAAATTCATGCCTTGCATCTGTCTCTGTCGGCTCCAGATGAATCAGCACCACTTCACAATATTCCTACAAAGTACAGAGCCCGACTGTGAGTGACGTTACTGTGTATTAAGTTGTTTAGTTGGCTCTCCAAGGGCAGCTGCTGGTTTTGCCAGGATAATTTCATGTCTGTTTTCCAAGCTCTCAGGCTTGTCCAGCACAGTAATTTGTATAACAACTGTCTTAGCCACCTAACATCTTTCCTTGGATGTTAAAAAGGTTTTTTCTATCTCAGCCATGTCTGCATGTGTGGGTGCATATGTATAAGGGGAAGTACAAATATCAAATCCTTCCCCCTGCTAGTCTAAACTACTTTGCTCTTGAACTGTTTCATGTTGTGAACCCACTATAAAATTTACCAAAAATAAAATTACAGGTGTGAAAGAAAGAATTAGATAGGCTTTTAAGCATGATGTATGATCCCTGTAGCTTGTACGGGTTTGACTGGGCAAGGTTTTATTCACTTCGTAGAGTTCTCCAGCACCCCCCAGTATGTCCCCTGCTCACAAATTCCTGCTGTCCTCCTGCTCTGCCCTGGGATGTCTGGCACATTGCCACCCTGCCCAGGAGACACCAGCACAGTGGGCCAGGGCAGAGATTTCAAGTATTTTCAGATATTTTGGAATCGTTTTCTCAGGCAGAGTGAGCCTGAGGAGACCCAGAACCTTGCTAAAATGCTCTGCAGGTATTGCCAATCTTCTTGAGAGGACCAGCACTGGGAAACATGGACCTACAGCTCTGCCCAACACTCAGCCTAAAACCTGGAGACCATCTAGATTTGGCCGTAAGGGATAAACGTCCAAGACTCCACGAGTTACAGTCACCACCTGTTCGGTATGTAAAAAACCCTAACCTATGTGTCCCTATGCTTAAGAAGAAAGTACTTTCTGAGCAGCAGTTTGCAGCTAATTTCACCTTTGTTGATGGAAACGCCAGGTAGAGTCTGGCTCTGGGGCAGTGCCCATTGCTGTGTGTTCCTGCTCTGCCTCAGAGTACCCTACTCCCTCAAAAAATGTGCTCATTTACCTGAGACACACAATTACGAAGGCTGGTATCCCACATTTATTTTTTCCTGTTGTCAAACATGAACTAAAGAAAGCTTGCCAAACAGCTCAAACCATTATTTTTCTGTATACCTTTCTTTGTTTACCCTCTCCCTTTGCCATCTGCTACCCAAAACCAAAACATAATACAAAGACTGTCTGGTACCCCTGAATGTCCTTGTTTTCTTTCTTATTCCATTACATGCTTATGCTTTACTGAGTCATTCCAGCAACGTTTTTTGTTCCTGCTAAAAAGATAAAAAATTAGCCATTTCATTTTTTTTCAGGTTCATCGTTGTAGCTTTTTTGGGGGGAGTTTTAGCAGATTGACTCCAGACAAGCAAGGTTCTTCAAAATGGTGGCCCTTTGAAATGTATATACGGGATTTGGCAGATTTTTCTTTCCCTTTTTATTTTTCTTCCCCTCTTGGACTAGCTATCAAAAGGGTAAAAAAAAAAAATCACCTGTTTTGAGATTTGCAGCATATGTAAGTCTTCAGCTGGTGTGAATAGCTTTCAGTGGCATGGCATGCCCCTTGCTAGCCCAACACCAGCAGTATGTCAATGGCTCCTGGGCAGTACAATTATTTTCTGGTGAGATTTTGATCAAAGGTGTTTTGAAGGTGAGCAGCGACTTCAATTACTTCTGGTTTTTAACTGCTCTGGAGAAGTCTGTGTGTGACAGACAGCAAACAGAAACCTTAAGAGCAAACCCTTAGAGCAGCACAGCACGTTGGTCAGTGGCACAGGAGTGTGCTGCACTGAAGGTGACCGGCTAACATGCTTGCTTGTGCACAAGCCCAGAACTCTAAGAATAACTTTGTGTACATTTTCAGCTTAAAATTTGGAGAGCTTCAGTTTCATTTCTATCCAAATAGGTTTGATTGTGTGCCTGGGCATGTGTGCATCTGCAGCAGTGAATAATTTACAGGATGTACCCATTTTTAGAGAGAGGTGGATTCTATTTTGGATTAAAGAAAACAAAAGAATAAACAAAAGTAAACTTGCGAAAGACCTCTATGGGGGTTTTTGTTTTGTTTTCTTTACAAACGTTGCAACTTTTGAGTATGAAAGTACTAGTGTTTACAAACAGTTCTAAGGAGTACAGAAGCCCAGGAAAGATAGTTTGTTTACTGGGATAGTTTAAGATGAGCAGTGAACAAAAGATAGCTTTTAATAGAGGAAATGTGTGCAGGAGGATTATGGACACGGGCAATTACAGCAGTTAGAATTTAAAGGAAAAAATTCTTAACAGCTATTCAGAGTATCATTTTGAAGTAAAGACAAAAATCAACAGCAAAAACATCTGTGAGTTTTGATAAGGAGAAAAATGCAGACAGTGGAAGCAGACACAGGAGGTTTTTTCCTCTAGAGAATGATGGTGGGAATTAGGACTAGGTTATGTTAATCCATTGGTGAACCAAAATACAGGAATTTGAAAATTAACAGAACAATGCACAAAAACGACCTAGAGGAATTGGTTAGTGCTGCTTAATATTCATCTAATTTCTCTGACATTAGCCTAGTTTTGACTTGGTTATGTAAGTGAATGCATAGAAGTCAGCCTTTACCTCTAATGGAATATTGATTTAAAATCATTTTTCACTTACTGAAAACTCCCTGAAGAGTGCCCAGAGCTTCCTCACTCCAGCTTTTTGCTGATGAGGTTGTATTTTCTTTGGGAAGTACTCTGACACGCAGCCTGATTACCAGAGTAGCTCAGTACTGATTACATAAAGCACTGGTGAGAAACAGGGGCTTGATGTACCAACAGGCTACTGATCTGCCTTTTTGTCTCTAGAAAGCAGTTCTGGTAAAGTCTGATTTTAGCAGTGCATGTGATTGTACAGATGTTTTAAGTAAAGCAGACAGTTGAAAGATGCCTGTAAGTAGCAAAGAAGACATATGGGCGAGGTACTTGAGTTATACTTGCAGACACCCTGTAGTGCTCCTGGTTATCCCTCTCTGTGCCAATCGTACTACTCAGAGACTTATGCTGAATAAACTGAACAAAAATCTAAAAATTAAATACTCTCAGTACTTGCACTACATGTAGCATAATCTGATGAAACTAACCCCCACACAGCCACTATAACAGTAGCCCTAGGAAGGGCAGAGTAGGATCAAAAGAAGAAAGGGGAAAGAGAGGAACCAGGCTGCAGCAGTTAGCGAAGCTGAAACAGAACTCACTCTGGTGCGATGATACGTGGTCCCTTCCTCAGCGCACACGAGTCCCTCTGAGGGCTGACCTCGGTGGAAAAGGCTTTTATATGCTCAAGCACTGTTTATTAATATGCAAACCACTCCCCATGACAAGTATGCCTTCATTACTCACTCTCTCCCCCCTCTCATACACAGGCAGACACAGAGCAAATTCATCATTTTCTCAGATAACAAGCAAGTTTGGTGACTTTTGGGACTAATACAGCAAATTGTGTGCTGGAGTTTTTCAGCCTGTGTTTAAAGACAAGAAATACTTTAAAGTGCCATTTAAAAAATATATAATAATTATTAAAACACAGGCACTGGTGAGCTGAGTCAGACAATGGGTGTTTTTTCTAAATGTAAGAAGTGTGGAACAAGACAAGAAATGTCTTTCTTGGATTATTTCTAACTCATGTGAAGCCCCACAATATCTGACCTAATTCTAGAACAATGCCTTAAATAGCTGCAATCTCACTTTTACATAAAGAACAAAGTGTGATTTAAGTTGGTTTGGTTTTTTGTTTTGTTTTGGGTTTTTTTGTTATCAGTGAAGAAGGGTAAAGAGGATTCATGCAAGCTCTGTCCATGAGTAATGCACATTAGAAGTTAGGGCTCTGTGATGTTATTGCTTCTTATCTGTTGTGGATATTGTGCTTTTCTGTTTGTTTTCATTTGTGCTCTTGCATTAGCAAAGCCATTCAGTGCTGCCGTACTTTGCTTTCCACTGAGCTTATGACCAGAACGCAGCAGCAATGGAGCAAGCTTTCCGATGCTAAAGAGCAAGGTCCAATATGTACTACACAGGTCTGTTCTGAGGCCTCATTCATCTTTTATAAAAAACAGTTGTGGGTGTTCCCCACAGGTGCAGGGAGCAGTGCTGGCCAAAGCACTCTCCCCTAGGATGAGGATATGCCAGATCCTTGTAGCTCACGCCATGAATCATTTACCGCAGGTCAACTTGTTTCCATGTAATACATGTTTTTCCCTGATGTCCACAGCTGACTTTTCAATCACCAGCAGCCTTTATAGCTAAGAGAAAATTTAAAAAAAGAACCCCAAAGTGTCTTCCAATTGGGACTTGTGTAATCTGAGCAGTGAGCTAAATTGCTGAGGCTTACCTTAATGGTGGCATTCCAATGCTTTTGGATTTACCTTTGCTGCAGACTTATGATTTAAAATTCCTTTTCTCCAGCATGTCAACTTGGGAATGGTGGTTTCAAGTACATTACAAAAAGGGAAGTTTAAAGTGGCCTAATTAATACCATATTTCCCCAGTTTTTAATTGTTGATTGTTGAATAAGCAACCTCTTTCAGGTACAACAGTTCCTTCACTTGCGGAGAAGCAGTCTGAGACATTTTCCTCATGTCGTTAGCAGAAAACTGAAGGAGTATTTATGGTGCTCAGGTAAATGGAATTTGAAACAAATTTATTTTACCGGTGTTTGCAAGATTTTGAGCCACTAAGAAGTTTTATTTATTTTAAGTTGGAGCAGAGTGTAGAACACAGTGGTATGTTGTAGGATCTGGTTCTCATCCTTCTGAAAGGGAAGCAGAAAGTATTCTCCAGGAATTGTTTTCAACAGACAGCAGTTTACTCCTACCCTGGCAAG
Source organism: Manacus candei (assembly GCF_025592945.1). Lineage (NCBI taxonomy): Eukaryota > Metazoa > Chordata > Aves > Passeriformes > Pipridae > Manacus > Manacus candei. Next base: position 35,936,305 of record NW_026138076.1, on the reverse strand, counting down.
GTTGCCAGTGATGATACATGGTAATGCATTAGTAAAAAACACTGGTAATCCAGCTTTTACTTTCGATGTGTGGTATTTAATGAGTTAAAACTGTAGCTTCAATCCAGAATTTCCTTCCATTGAGTTGGTATGGAGCACAAGAACTTCTTTGTGCTACAATTATACCTTCAGTGATTGACAAGGTACCAAAAAACCCTTTTTCCCTTTGCTGTAGGAAATATTTAAGGTGGATCAGGAGGAAAAGATTTCCAGTCTGTGGCAGGACTGTGCTGGGACCAAATTTTAACCTCATGTTTTAAATGGGTAATTCAGCCCCTGTCTGGTGGAAGGACCAAATTTTTAACTTAATGTTTTGAATGGGTAACTCAGCCTCCATCTGGTGGAAGTTGGGCTCAGGTCATGCATCATGGGCAGGTGTTAATCCTTCCCCACAGTGCTGCTCTGAGCACCTGAGGGCCTGGCAGGGAGTGTGGTTAGGCAAACAGTGGGATTTCCAGAGGCTGTACTCAGGAGCACCTGTTACTTAGGTGACTGCAGCTCTGTACAAGATCAGGAGGTTTCTTCCAAAGAAAAAGTAATTCTTCCTTTCTGCCAAATTCTGCTCAGTGCACATGTGAAAGATCAAATAAATTCCTTTGCTTTCTAAAACGGGAAGTGATACAAGTTTAAAATAATGGAGTTAGTGATACACTGAAATGATTTAACCTTGGTTTCCTCTGTTGATGTTTTCTTACAGATTAAACTATCCCTTACTGTTGCCCTTTTGGCCTGCAACTCCTGGTGCTGTCGTTAAAAATTTTCTGAACAGCCAGTTGTAAGCAGTCAGGCTGGGACTGTGTACCAGTCTGTTGCACAAGGTTATTTGCTTAAGTGTCTTTCACCTCTGTCCAGCTTCTGGAAACTTCAGAGCTGGGAGAACAAACCAGTCAAGATCATGATGTATTAAACAAGTGTGTATAAAACCTGGGTGCAGAGACATCCATTCATATCTGACACCTTTCCCACAAGCCGTGGCAGAGGCATTTTCATAGGAGGAGCGGTGGTGAAGCGTCCCACAACTCAGCAGTTTGCCTTTTGACAATTTGCACTTTGGTCATGGAGCAACATCCAGATTTCTCATGGTCAGCCGAGCCCTATGTGTCTGGCAATTGCATGGAGTGTGTGTGTCACGCCGAGCAGGCGTGTCTGGCAATTGCATGGAGTCACCAGGTCAGTGAAAGGATGTTTTCTGTGTATTTTATCCAGGGAAGAAAAGACATTAACTAAATGATACATCTCCTTTCTTGGTCAGCACAGCAGCTCTCCTCTCAGCTCAAAAGCCCTAGATAAATGCAGAGGAAGTCACTTGGATTAAATTTAAATCCAAGATTTAGTTCGGCAGATGTCCCTTTCAAAGCATTCAAAGGCTATTCGGGGATCAGCACGCTGCAGGGCAGATCTCCTGCCCTGTGATTCCCTAAGGGTTGTGGATCACTCTGGCTATTGACTTGTGGCCACATCTTCCCCACTTCTTCTGCCACAGTTGCTGCTCCACCTTGCACCCCAGAATTAATAGTTAAGCAGAAGATTTGAAACAAGATGCAGTACCTCATGCTGTTGCCTATGTTTTGTTGTACGTTTCTGTGGTGAGATAGCTTGCTTACTGTGTGTGCCAGTAAAAAACATCTATGATTCCTGATGTCTTGCTTTGGGAACAAGAGCCCAGCTCACAGGAGCTGAAATGGGAGTAAGTACAGGACCATGGTGCAGGATTTTCCCTGGATGGGAAATTCCAACCAGGCTTTTATGGTGAGTCGACTTTTGTACTGCACAAAACATGACCATCCTATTGAGACTGGTAACCCACAGTTAGTGCATCTATTTGTGTGTCCAGGAGAATAAATCTACTCAAGTCAGAAGTTTTACTATAAATTTAGATATAGTCATCGTGTTCCCTTCCTTAGAAATCTCCTAATTTCCTCATGCCATCCCTGTCTTTTTTTTTTTTTTTAAATTACAGTGCTATACTGCTGTTACAAACTTGAGCAATTAAGCATTTAGGATAATATAAAGAAAGTGAATAATTACAAGTTTCATAATTTTTAATCCCCTTCATGACAGATATTAGGCCTGTAAAATATTAGACCTGCAAATGCACCAAAGGCACTTCACCTTTTACATTTATATGTAATAGAGCTCAGCAATTTCCCTTCTCCTTTAGCAAGCAGTAAATTCAGCCAGAAAAAGACACCTTCAGACAGACCTAATGTTGGACCTCTGTAGCTTAAGTTTAGAAATACTTTTGATCAAAGAAGTGCTGTGGGAGAATTAAAAATACCAAGTATTGCTTTTTTTAAAAAAAGTTGACACATTTGAACTTTTTATTAGTGTTCTCACTGCTTTTTTTCCTCATTTGAAAGATAACCATAAAAAAGGTTTAGTATATTTAAAGAGACCATCTATGAGAAAACAAGCATGTTCCTACATGTGCAGCTTACTTTGCTCGTGCATATTCCATTACTCTGTTTATGATATTTTGTAAAAAGTATGCAGAAGGGTTGTGAATGTATTTGAAAGAAATTATCCATTCTTAATCAAATATCCTTCTTGTGTGACTGTAGCTCTAGTAAAAGGCAATGTTTAATGATCAATAAGATCATTATACAAGCAGTAATGAGATTTTCTTTTGAAACAGAGCAGCTTAGAGAAGCAATCAGCTACAGACAAGCCTGCAATTTTGGGGTTTTAATTTAGCCAATAACTTTTTTTTTCCTCTGCTCCTGGCAGCAGGGAGATTTTGTGCGTAGGAGAATGAAAAGCATCAGCTGAAAGATTCATCTTCAAATTACTACATGGAGAGCAAAAGCCATAAAGAGCAGTCGGTTAGACACAGTTCTTTGTGTTCAAAAGTGATCTTTTCGCTTTATTCATAAATAGGAAAGTTCACAGGTGCAGGTGGTTTTATATGAAAGACCCTGATCCCAAGTCCACTGAAGCCAGCATAAGGACTTGTGCTAACTTGAGTGGGCTCTTCTCTTGGGTGCTGGTTTTGCAACTGAGAATTTTGGCAGGACCATAATGGCTCATTTAGTTGAAGCATTTGGAATTACCTTTCCTGGTGCATTTGCTTCAGCTTTTCATGTAAGTTGTGCTCAGTCCTGAGCTAGCTAGCAGACTATTTGCTTCATCTTAGCACTTTTGTTTATGAGAAATTGGCCAAAGTAATAAAACCTAGTTACCATAGAGAATGCATTTATCCTAATAGCTTCTCTGACTTAGTGCAATGGAGTAAGGAGGAGCAATGATGCTCTTCCCAGCTCATAGGGAGTTACATGCATGCATGACATTTCAGCAAAAATTCTTGATGAGTAGCCAGAGGACCCATTGTCGTTCAGAAGATGCAGTTCAGCATAGAGATGCTGAATGGAGGTCCTTGGTATGTCAGCAGATGGCTGACTCATACCCGTTTGAGGTCTCTATACTGATGCTTTGTTTCCCATTACATCCTGTAGAACCTTTTCATGGAATTGAAAAACCACATGCCGAAGTCAGAGCCCATCAGCTGCTTTTCTTATTTCAATTCATGTTTTGTTATATCTGTTTAAAAGAGAAGTAAGAGTTAAGAAATAAATATCTGTGTATAAGTTGCAGAAAATAAGAGAGCTTTGTTCCTCATCCTGTTCATGTGGACAAAGTATTGATGAAAACTGGAGATGCTGTCTGCTTACATTTGGATAGATAAATCACGAGGTTTCATCCCCTTGTGGGCCTTTGTGATTGTATCACATTGCATGGACAACTATGTAAAGGAATTGGATGTGCTTTATGAGCAGGGGAATAATCTGTGATTCACAGAAAGAGGTCAATGCAATTAGTGAAATGTTAAACCTCATAATGTAATGCAACATGTGCTGTCTGCCTGATTCCATCCACATCAGTTTCAGAAGGGATAACACACAAATGTGTTACTTAACAAGTAAATAAAAGCTTCTAAGGAGAGCCCTCTTAAAAACATGAAGCCCCTTCATCTCATGAACAAGTCTGGTCTCATTAGGAAGCTCCCAGGGAGTCCTGAGCAGGCACAGGACCTGGGCAGGGAGGGCACACTTCCTGTTTGCAGATATGAACTGAAAGGCTGAAGGAAGAGAAAATATTCACTTCAACCGTTTGAAATATGAGAGTTCTTAAAAAAAAGAAATCTCTTCACGCCATGCTTTTTGATTCCACAAAACGAATCATTTGATGTCACAGTCACTCTCAAGAAAACTAAGGTGGATTAAGAAAAACATGGTGTAAAGACTTTGTGGGTTTGGGGTTTTTTGGTGGTGGTTTTGTTGTTTGCTTGGCTGTTGTGGGTTTTTTTTGTTTCTTCTCTGGATTTTTGCTATAAGAGAAGTCTTATTTTCCTGGAAGTATACGGGAGTGATCTGTCAAAGTGAGCAAGACGAAAGGATCAGTGTCTAAGCCTTAATTATGTTGCCACACAAAAGAGCTGCAGGTGACTTGCGTAGCCCATAAGCTCAATACTTCACCCTGCCTGAATGCTGCTTTTAAAGATGTAAGGCCTCCCCATGACTCCAGTAGTGACTTTCCAGCACCAACTGCTCTAATCACAGTGGAAACCAGTACTGGTAAAGCCAACATAAATGCAATAGGGGAGTGCTTGCACTTGTTTCCAGATGACAGAACTTAGCCAGTTCCATAGCTAGCCTACCTCTAAAGCTCACTGTGTCTCCAGGGTATTGATATGGTGAAGGAGGTTAGAGGAAGTATAATATATATCAGAAAACCCTATTGAAAATACCAGGTGAGAAATTAACTTGTTTAGCTGAAACACTAGATGCCTTTGATTAAGGGTTAATTTTAAGGAAGCATTAGCATCAAGGGATGGAGGCAGTTCTCAGAACTTACTGAAGAGACAGGAGGAAGAAATGGTAAATCTTTGTGCACCAGAAGCAAATTTGAACTCAAAAACAAGGGAAGCTTGAGCGTGGAAGTTAATGCACAATTAACAGAAGAGAACAGAAAATTGCCTTGGATTTATGAGCAAGGAACTTATTCATTTGTTCTTTCACACTTAAGCAGAAAGGGACTCTGCCTGTTGTGCTTCTCAAAGACTAAAGTACAAATATTTGTATTGTTAGCTGTTCTTCTTCCTCTTTGAATTAAACAATAGTCTGAGGTGCTTAAACAGAAGTTATTCAGGTGTTCTTTGTCTGAATTTATACTGGGTATGGAAAAAACAAAGCAGGTAGGTAAGAGGGGTTTAGCCCCCTCTATTCTTTGCTCTGTTCATCTGCTCAGTGGCTTCTGAAGCCACAGACAGACAGCTCTTGCCCACGTGCAGCTTCATCACCCGTGTTCCCAGAGGAGGTGACTGTGCTGTGGTGAGCCACGTGCAGCATGAGGTGATATTTCTGTCTGTCTGTCTGGGGCTCACGGGGACTTCAGCTAAGGTGTACTGCCCCACCCCTTGGTGCAATCACTTGGCCTCCCAGCCTTTCCCTCACATCCTTTTTTGGGTGAATGCTGTGTTAAGACCTACAGGCACACCTTCAAGGGTAATTGCTTCTGGTGGCTTGAAGCTCTGACTGCAAAGTCGCAGGTAACTGTGTGTGGTAGGCAGCTACAGTGCTAATTTGTCCATAGAATGCAAAGAAGCACAGAGCTAGGTGCAGAGACCTGGAGGACATTTCTAAAGCTAGTTACAAATATTTTACTGCTTCGTCTCTGTCTTGTGCTTCTCTGTAGTTGTTGTAGGCCCAGAGGTTAAATATTAAAGCAGTTTCTTTTGTGTAGTGGCTTAAATAGCAGCAGAAGGGGAAGGGAGCTAGCATTTGTTTGATATTAGACAGGTGTAAACTGCAAAGATAATTAAAAATTAGCAATTACCAGGCATGATTATAATGAGAATCAGTTGGGAAAAGCTCTGCAGGAGAATGACAGGGTTGCCTTTGGCTTCAGACTCTCCTCTTGCAGCTTTGGAGAACAGAGGGGTGTTTGCACTTTTACTCAGATACCAGAGAGCATAAAAAAGCCATGCCAGCATGGTGCATGGAGGGATGATCTGGGTCCAAATGCAGTTCCCAGCAGCAGTTGTACTCTGTGTTCCCACTATGAAAACCAGACATAGTGGTCATTATGAAAGAGCAGAGCAAAACTTCAAATGCTTTCTCTTTGCACTGGTTCTGTAGAGACAATATGGAAGTAATACTATCTTTTCTGGTAATAAGCTCATTTTAGCTCTGGGGAGATATTTGGAAGTATTATTGTGTAGACAAGATGTGTACATCAGCAGTAAGTAACCAGAGATATTTGCTTATAATGGCACAGTTACAAAGGGGCAGAGATGGCACTGAGCAAAGTGACACAGCTGCAAGAAGTCACTTTGGGGTAAAATGAACTTATATAAAACCAATTCAATTACTGTTTTTTATCCGTGTAAAGTTATTCATCAACTTCAGTGATTTGAGCTTTAATTCATATGAAGACCAGAGCTTACCCTATCAAGATTCCTGAATTTTTCCTTTTCTCCTCAGGATAACAGAAAATAGCACGAAATGCCTTCAGCTTTCCAGAGATGAGCTTTTCAAGGTCAGTATCAGTATTTTTATTGCCTTGCCAAAACCCAAATATGTTCCACATTCCACCTGCTTCCCTTCCAGAAGTCTGAAATGATTAAGATTCCTGTTTGGTGAGTTTTTCCTAAGAGATTTTTGGTTTTGAATTCTTGGTCCTCCATCAATCATGGTATTATGAAAATGCTTATTTCTGCCATCCCTCCTCCTTCCAGTGTTCTTTTCAGGAGGTACAGAATAACATAACAATCTCTGAGAAATATTAAGACTTTCAAATGGTGAGTGTTCTTCAATTATTCATTCTTCTCCTTTTTTTTTTTCCATAAACTGCAGATGTTTAAGAAGTGATAATTAGAAGAGCCTCCTGTTTTTGACAGATGCTGCCCTATAACTGACTTCGTGTATCCAGCAAATACTGACTGTGAGGACTGTAAAGGGTTATTACACATATTTTGTCCTTAAATTTATAGCACTTTTTTTCATTGTTAGTTTTAAAATACAGAAATTCTCGGTGACAAACTGCAGTGGTATTTGCAGAGCAGTTCACTTTTCATGCTTGCTGCACAGGTTTTGCATGACTTGCATTTCACCAGACATGGTTCTGGGTTTGGGTGCAAGTGGTGTTTGAAAGTCCATAGTTAACAGAATAAAAAACAAAACAAATGAAAAATTTGCAAGTGCATCATCTGAAAAGACCAAGCTCTGTAGTGTTGTAAACTTTGATATTTTCATCATTTTCTACTCCAGGAAGAAAAAATACTTGGATGGTGATGTAAAATAGTTTATTTGAACGTATTTTGGACCGTTCTGTCTACCCTCATAAAATTGCAGGAAAACATAAATTGCTTCAACTACAAGTATTTTGATCCTTATCCAAAATATTTACTGTAATCTTAAGGCTTTCGCAACATTGTCTCTATTGGTAAGTGTATTTTTCTTGGCAAAAATAGATATTTTTTTCCAAGAGTGTTAAATACCTGTGTAAGATGTCCTTGTCTCCATTACGGTTTTTTATTTTACTGTTTCAATAACTAAGATTATTTCTTACCTGCAAATTCTTGTGGTGTTCTGACCTATGTAGCAATGTCTTACTACATGGCACAAGGTTTTACATACTATTTTATACTAATCATCAAAATCATGAATATACAGCAGCCCACAAGCTATAGAGACTCCCCTCTGCCCACTAAATGTTAAATAATCACTGCACTTCTGCAGAAGTGCAGTAAGAAACTGAGAAGAGATAAATGGAGACAAAATAATGTATCTATATTCTTTTCTGTTGCTCAGCTTTTCTGGAAGTCGTGACTCTTCCATCCAGACAGTACTCCCTTTGTTTCCACTGATTCACAGAGCAGCAGGAAGAGAGGAGGAGTGGCCCATGGAGCTGGCGGTGTTGTTAGGGTGGGGTTGAATGTCAGATGTAGGTCTGAACCAAGCTATTTTCATAGCTAAAGATAAAGCAGAGGTACTGGTCCAACCCTAAATGTCATGCTGTCAGTCCAACAGCTTGCCTGCAGGCAGCTTTCTCACCTCTTTACCAGTCTTCTGAGCTGTCTAAATGAGTGATCTGGGAGTTTTTGCTTATCCAAGTAGTCTACTGAGTTTGTTAGAAGTTACCCAAGCCAACCTTGCCTCACATCCATCTCAGTGTCCCAGCTGATCTACAAATGGCAAGAGCTCCTTCTCTCCCATTGTGAAGCAAACGGCAGTAGCTCAGACAGGGCAAAGACCCCACGTCATGGAGTTGTGAGAGTCACAGTCAGTGGCTGGAGTCAGAGAGTCACAGTCTACAGTCGAAGCTAAGTGAGAGCTGAGACAATTGAAAAACAATCCTGGCCTGTGTGCAAGCAGGCTTGCAGGCTTGGTGTATGCCTGAGAGAGAGAGAGAGCACTTGCTCAGGTACTGCTGCCTCTTTTCAGATGAGATTTTCCCCTTATCCTCTTCCCCTGTTTTCTGTGTTCCCCAACATGAGATGATGCTGCAACACTTCCTTCTGTGCTGAATGTGAAAAGTGTAGTGTCCTGGAGCCATGAACGCTGTTTGCTCATCACTGCAGGATACGTGCAGGAAACATTACAGAATGTGGTTCACTGCACTACGTATGTCTTTTTGTCCATACAAAAATGCTCCCTGCTGAGCACTTTCTGCTTGGAAATTTCCACTTTCATTAAGATGTCAGTAAACTTACTAAGTCTCTTTTAGTTTTCTTTTAGCCAAACTCTGCTTTTATACAGACTTTCAGTAATACACTTCTGTTTTTCCTCTAAAGAAGCAGCAAAAGTATTGGAGAGTTCTTCTGACTTGTTTAGCACAGTATTAAAGAAATAAAGGTATCTTTGTGTTCTTGATATATAATATTTTGCAAGTTTTTGACAGCTGGTGAGTTAAAGTAACTGAAATTAAAGATATAAATTCATTCCAGGAAGTTGCTGTAAAAACAAGAGGAACAGTGTTGTCTGCCTATGCCTTGTACCGCTGATCTCTTACCATGATCAAGGATTGTTCTGATGAGAAAGGAAATTACTAGAGTCACAGATGATGAACTCTAGCTAGTGAGGTAAGGATTCCTCTTTTCTGAGTTATCTGTGGAGGTTTCTATCCCCAGGAGAAGCTGAAGAGTCACATTTCTATTTCCAACCTGAGATGGATCAGTTACATTCTGATAGAAAGCAGAAGTGGTAAGGGCCTTGAGGACCCTGCATGAGACACAGCACAGTCTCTGGAAAGAAAGTACAGTAAGAGTTTATCTAGGAGTACCTTTATGTGCATGTTTGAAAGCAAGGTAGAATTTTGTTACTTGCAGAAGTACATTGTTGATTTAGTTACTCAGTGGCTCAAAAATGCATTTGCATTCTTCAGGGGAAAAATAAAGGTAAAAAGTCTTAGCTGCATCCTCAAAGTTTAACCAAAACCCAACCTTTCTCACTAGCTTTGTTTTACCTAGACCCTTTTACTCCTAAGCAGAAACTTAGGAATTCTGAAAGTAATCACAGGCAAGGCAAGGGTTATCTCTTTTAGTACAGCAAGTTGCTGGAAAGAGGATTTGCCCTTTGTATGACTTTGATTGCACACACTTTAGCTGACCACTAAAGCCGATGACGTGTTTGTTCCATTGCTGAAGCTATCTTTGACCTCATTTCCTCACATTATACCCAACTAGAGGGTAATCGATAGGATCTATTTGCAGTTACTTGTAACCCAATTAAAACTACAGACGATCCAAAAAATGATGCTACATGTGTAAGAACATAGCAGTTGGTAATAAAATAACTCTTTTGTGTTGCTGGTGTAGATTATGGTCTTAAGAGTAGTTTAGGTTGGAAGGAACCTCTTGAGATCTAGTCAAGCCCCCCTTGCTTAAGCAGGGGAAGCAAGAGCCAGTTGCTCAGGACAATGTCCAGTTGGGTTTTTGATATCTCCACAACCTCTCTGGGCAACACTTTTCTCTATTTTACCACCTTTACAGTAAAAAAAAGTGTACTGGAGCTGGTGAAGGTACACTCACCAGAAGCAAGAACCTTAAACCCTGGACTTGTGCTATCATCTGGGCAAAGTTGTAATACTTATGAAAATTATACAAATTTATGACTTATTCCAGGAAGGTATTGCACAATCTAAGTTTCTATAGCACTTAGTATGAGCTCTTCACACTAAGCAAAAGACTTCTGAACACTGTATAACAGAAATGTGAGAACAACCTGCCCTGTTCATGATTATGTTAGACTTAAACCCACTTATTCCTACAGCACATCCTTGCAGTGCCAAATGGTGATGTTAATTTTTAATAAACTGAGTAGAGAAGACAGATCGTGGATATTAAAACCACTGACATTTTCTCACATTTTTTCTCCTCTTCCTGTCTGGGGCACTGTCCTGAAAGTGGTCTCTTCTCTCAGTTTGAAATTGGTGACTCTCTTCCTAGTCACAGGATGGGAGGGTTATTTAGAGAGTCCTGAATCACTCTTTGATTCTGTAATAGTGAAGGCAGAACCCTGGAAACAAAGTTTTGTGTTATTATGGATGACATACATGAGGAAATGTGATTCTCAGCTTATGAGAACTGGATATAATCAACCTAACTTATGAAAGTTTATGAAAGTGCTGCTGTAAATTGATTCACCAGAAGAAGTATTAATTCCTAGAGATAAGAATATGTCAAGCAAAGAGAGCAAAGACTGCTGAATAAGTAATCGAGCTGTATTAGTCGTCTATGCCTCAGAGAAATAATGGAAATTGATATTCAAATAAAAATGTCTTCAAGTAGCACATAGTTTAAATTTAAAAAATTAACAAATCCTTCCCAAGTCAATGGAAACTATCAGTAATTTGCTGAGTCCAAGTGTTTACTTATCCTCATTCTAGAAGAATAGTTGTTTTCATCTTCCAGAAGCTAAGGAATTGGCTTATCTAGCCTCGAGTGTTCAGTAAGACTAATTTCTTCAGACCCTGTTTTCCATGCTTCCCAGCTGGCATTTCCAACACTTGTGTCATGGAAGTTCTTCTGCCTCCCATTCCTGACATACCACTCCTACATGGTAAGTAAGGCTCTAGTCAACATGCCAAATATATCAGGAGAGTCAGAACAGCAAGGTGTCCTCTGAAGGCAGGCTAGCAGCATCAAGCATTGCAGTGTGCTCATCCCACTGAGAAGGGCCTATCTGCCACAAGACATGGTCCTCCACATGTGACCTCAACTTACACATTTGGGGTTTTCAATTAGTCAGACAGATTTGATTAAGGCAATTTCTCAACAGTTAAGCAGTGCAGCTAAATGCAGCTGTTGGGGCTTTGTGCTGGGACAGGAAGACAGAGTAGTAGATAGAAGAAGCTTCAAGCACTATAACATTTATGTCAGGATCACTTTCCAGGAATGGATAGAAATGAGACTCTGACCAACAGACATGGACCTATCAGGGAGAATGTGAAGCACTGTGGACTTTGGCTGCTTCTGTGTAAAAGACAGATGAACACCTAAAATATAAGATACTATAAGCTGTTTTGAGATTAATATTTCCCCCGGCATACTTGGCTTCTGGGTAACTATTACCCAGCTTATTGAAAGCCAGTCATTCCCTTGTAGTTCCAGTCATTCCCCTGCATTGCCAGCAGGGTTCTCGCCAAACTGAAGCTAGATTCGTGGTGTTGGTCAGACTGACTGGCAGCGGATGTCCTGCCTGAAAAAGGCAATGGGCTGCCTTTGCAGGTGTCCCAAGGTGGTTGGACATGACCTGCTACACACTCAGGGCTTTGGGACTCCAGAAAATAGTATATGCTTTCACAGATTATTCAACCTCAAAAGCTGCCATCATATTGATTAAATGAAATAACAACGTGGGAGAAGACCTAAACCTACTCCTAATTAATAGGGCAAAAAATCATTCTACGGGCAGCAAGCTATTGCATATCTGCCTTTTGTAAGTCCTGGTGAATGCCCTTTGAAAGAATTAGTGGTGGTCAGTGTCAAAAGCAGGATAGTGCTGGGTGAAACTCAGCTCTTACTGCAACTTGTACAGCTTCGATACGAATAAGGAATGGTTTCAGAAGTGCTGCAAGTCAGGCTTCTATAAATTATTGACACCTCAAAAGTAGGGCAGGGTTAATGTCATTATATCACTTTCAAAGAATATTTGTAAATCACAGAAGAACATGACAGATTATCAATGAATAAGCATAAGGAATAATGGATAAAACCACACATAATTAAATCCAAGGTAAAAAATCAAGCATTTGTTATAGGAGCACTTCTTCAGGAAAGCTAAGGCAAAGTACTCTTTGGAATACGTGCATGGCAACTGGGACAAAAGTTAATATAAAAAAGAGAAAAACAGTTTTGCAGCCCACATCTATTGCAAATACTATCTGCAGTAGAAAAGATATACACGTACTTTTTGTAGGGTTGAATCTTAACAAATTCCTTCTCTTATTGCTAATGTTGGAATCCCATTTGTCTGAAAGGAATGTTTCTAGTTATATATTCATGAAACTGCATCATGAACTGAAATACATCATGGTTAAGTGCTCTACAAAATCAAGATGTAATTGAAAAGCTTGATAGAACAAACTATAAATAACTTCCTTAAAAATCAACTTCATTTGGAAACTCATGCTTGAGTGCACGATCCCATTTTCCATAAACATCCACTCAAATTTACAAGTTGCGTGGAAAATGAAATTATTATTGCAAAGCCAGAAAAGAGCCTCATTTTGACTTAAATTTTCCACATGTCCAGCATGTCTGTGCTGATAACCTTGGTGTTTCATGTATAGTTTCAGCTTCTAAAATGCCTCACTGCACTGAAAATGTTTCAGCTTTCGGCTCTGAGGAGACTGAGCTCTTCTGCTGGGAAGTGTTTGTGCACTGGCAAAAGGTGCTGCTGAGGGCGGATTTGTGAATGGCACTTGCCTCCTTGTCACAGTTTGTGAAGCCCCTGTGAAAGCAGAGCTTTTAGGCACTCAGGAAAGACCCCCTGGCCAGTACAATTGATCTCACTGCTTTGCATGGTCTGGTGAACTCGTTCATGGCATTGGTTTTATATATGCTGCATCTTTTAAAAATAATGCTGTTTTCCACTCTTACTGTGTGTGGCTAATACAAAATATCTATGCCTGCTATCTTTTGAATATCAACACAATATGTCTCATAAGAAACATATAAAATGACTAGGCAATGAAGCAATTAATTGATTTTATAATGAAGCATGAAATCAAATAGACTTTGAGATAGAGTTGAGTGAATCTGGTGTCTGATCTGATTAAGATCAATGTTATTTTCTGCTTGTTAGAGGCCAGGGGCTGCTGGTGAAGTCATTAGTTTTAGTTTAGTGACCATAGCACATTTTGACAGGTTTTACTAAGTGGTATTTGAGCGACAGCTCAGTCTTAAGGGTCATCAGTGCAATAGTGATGTGGTTGTTTTGGTGTTTTCAGATTTATATCAGAAAAAAGGGACTACAAAAAACTTTCATGCGTGCTTTACCTTTTGATCACAGAAAAAGTTCTTTGCCAAGTTGGAATGGCGAATCCATCGTCTCCTTATGGGTAAACACATGAGGGTACTTTGAAGAAATATTAAACATCAGTAGAGTCACAAATTTCTTTGGTTTGAAATCATTTCAGTGAACAGCATTTCCAAAGAAATTCAAGATGCCTAGCTGCTTTTGCTCTGTGGTGTGATTTGGTTTTGTTTTCTTTATGGTGCTTTCCATGGAACAGGCAACCTTAGAAAGATGAATTTAAGAGGGCAAGGCTTCTCTGCCAGGGAGATGTTTTGTATCCATTTGGTTCCCCATGGATTTGTGTTTGCACAATCAGAATGTAGTCGAGAAATGTCTTTAAAAGGTTTCTTTGATTTATAGACCAATATATCTTAGCTCCAGAAAACTGCAGTTGTATCACTAAGTAGTGACCTGGGTGAAGAAATGTTCTTTACCTTGAAGTATAAGCAGGTAGTGTTAATAGAAGAATTTCTAGGAGAGTAATAACTACACTCATCTGATACATGCTACAGAAGTCTCTCAGATGGAAGGGGGCTATTATGAGAGCTAAGCAGGATTTAGAATTGCTCATGAACAAGGAAGTCTGGTATTTGCATGAAGAGCTTTGCTGATGTGAAATGCTCTTGTTTCAAAGATTTTTCCTGGGAATCAAAGTTCTTAAAAGCCAAGAATTTACCAATGTAGAGGTATTTTCAATGTCAACGAGATATTTTCATGCTTCAAACTTTGTAAAATGCACATGACTTCTCCCAAGGCACTTCGTAACTTACCCAGATTTTCCCATATTCAGTGCTTTGCAGGGGTGGCCGAGGGAAAAAACATCCTTTTGAAAAAAAGAAATCTTACAGGTATTCTTCCCTTACCAAAATAATTTTCTAGTGAATCACATTCTTTTCTATGACTCCAAAGCAGTTCAACCAGAGAGATAGTTGTAATATCAACCCTGGATGAGAACAGGAGTCAACATATTCCTTCTGGGGCAAAGGGAAAAGTAGTTTTCTATTTTGTTAGCTGCCAGGAAATGAGTCATATCAGTCAGTTCAGCAAAATGAAATACACTAATTTCTGTACAAGCCAAGCTGAAATGAAATTCTGTTGTTTTGTTTGTTCGTTTGTTTTGAATAGACTAGTCTAATACAGTAAATTTCCCCTAGAATCTGTGCGTCCCTGGAAAGCAGGGAGCTCTTGGTTAGTTCTGTGTAATACATTGAAGAAGTCTTTGCTGAGTTCTTGGGTTTAGCAAACCTTTGAATGTTGAGTAATATAGTAACATTAATACATCTCTGTAATATCATACTTTTTTTTTTTATATAGCATTGCTGACTTTCTAAGTTATAACTAGGAAGCAGAAATAAATCTTTTAAATTTTTAGCCAGGGTAGGAAATGTGAAAACAAGCAAGAGATGAGGCATAGAAAATATCTGAGAATATGTTTTGGAAGACAGTTTGAGTTCTTAAGCAGGCAGGTCAAAGGGGAAAAGTACTCATAAAATCAAGTATGGCTGCAAAAATAAGTCCATTTAAATCATTTCTAGCATGCTAATGCATTTTTAGATGTGTTAAACTTAGAGCGATTTATCCTTCATTTGCCAGCAGGTTTTAAAGTGAGGCTGAATGGGATTTTGCCACTGGAGAACCAGAACGTTGCACTAGCCCTGGGATATGAAGTGTCTCAGCAGCCCGTTTGCTAAGGGAGGGTATCTGTCAGCTGGCTAACTATGGTTTTTGAAGCGTGTGTAAGGTGTCAATTCTTCTGTGAAATGTCTCTCCCAAATAGTAGCACTATTTTAAGATCATAATGTGGTAGACACTTTACTATGAGAGAAGCAAGTGCTATCTCCATAACTCATTGTCTTTTCCCTTTTCACAGGTTAATGAAATTTCAACAGTTCTTCACAGCCCAGTGGAATCCTCACAGACCCGTTATATTTAGCTGAGTCATGCTGCTTTGTATTCATGTTTTGAGCTATGGGTGAGTGCAAAGCAGTAGGTGAATATAATTTTGTGAACGTAATACCATTTCATGCGAGACCTTACAAACAGAAACAACACTAGCTTTGTTAACAGACTTTCCTTGCTCTCTGTACTAAGCAAGAACCCTGAGAGTTTGAAGTGTCGTGTAAATCTGTTAGCTAATGTATGCTAGCATGTTTTAAGAAATGTGGCTTTTACTGCAGTAGTAATACTCTAAAGGTTTAACCAGTGTTTGATATAGTTAACATCAGAAATATATGTATGGATACTTCTTTGCTCTTAATCAAACTTAACTTCATCCTTTAAATGGTACAAAATAAATCTGATTGGCAAACTCATAGATTCCAGAAACTCATGGAAACTATTGGTCTCTTTTTGGGAATACTTTGCTTTCTATAAAATCTGAAGGATATGCACTAGCTAGGATGCTCACACTCAGAAGTTCTACTTTTATACTTTTCTCTAAATTCTACCAAATACCCTTTTCCCCAAACCACTGAAGGTTTAGCAGAGCTTTTTTTAACCTCAGTTAATAATGAAATTTACCTCTCAGTATAAGCATCCAAAACACCATAGTTTTGGAAACTAAATCTAAACCCCAGGCTAAGTTACCTGTGTACATGCTTCTCCTACCTTGAAGGCAAAAGTTTTTTTGGAAGACATTTTTGTAGCAGCATTTGTAAAGTTAAAATTATCAGTTTACTGACACCCTGGTTGTTAAGGGTGCCAAGTTACCTCTTTTAAACAAAAATGCTTTAGAATAATTACATTTTATAAACCAAAAAACAGTTCTGCATATTCCGAGTCTTGAGTGTAGTAAACCTTTTAATGAGACAACTAGTAAACCAGATGAGTGGCTGTAATTTTTTCTCCACAATGGAAAAAAGATGCTTTCAACTCTTCTTCTTTGACTTTAATTCTTCTTTTCAATTCTTCCAGAGAGGCATGTTGCCTGCAGTCTTTTCATGTATGACATTACTGAGAAATACCATGTCCAGAAGAATATTTTATCAACTCATCCTTACATTTCCTTTCCAGAGGTGGCCACGTCAATTACGTGGATGCTGTGCAGCTGTGAGATTGGATGAAAGAGTTATGAAATTCTCTGGAGAAAGCAGGAGGCTCTTCAAGTAACACAAAGGCAGTGGTGATCAAGAAGCAGGAAAATGCCTATGCTGGGAAGGGACTGTAGAAATCATTATATGTGCCAAATCTGTCGAGAGTGATAATTAGTATTAGCAATAAGTTATGCAGTTATCATCAGATCACAATGAAATAATGACAGCAAGTTTAACAGGATGTTTATGTAGTTAATCCTTTGGTTGATGTATTGTTTGTAAAGTACTACAATGGTAATGAAACTGTCGTGCCTCCAGTGAGGCCTCTTAAATGAAATAAAAACAAGTTGGTACATAGCTAAAATTGAGGTTGTACAATTCTGCATGGTGCTGCTCTATTCACCATGTCATGTTCCTGTTAGACCAAAACAGGATCAGGGAAGTCTGAAGTGAGAGGTGCTGAAAGAAACTAGAAAAGGGAAAAGATAGAGCCTCAGCTGCATCTCAGGCAATGCTGCCTGGAGGCAGATGGGGTGAAGGTGCCTGTTACACTGAAAAGTCGGCTCTTAAAAGAGTTTCTTTGGAGTCTGTTACAGATGCCCCGACCAGGAAGAAGAGATGGATGAATTATTCTATAAGCGGCTGGCTGATGTTTCAGTTTTCAGCCCTTGCTCTTGTGGGAGACTTTAACCTGTGGGATGTCTGCTGGAAACTCAACACAGTGGAGAGGAGGCAGTCTAGGAGGTTCCTGGAGTGTGTGGAAGGTAACTTTCTGTTGCAGCTGATAAGTGAGCCTACCAGGGCTGGCATCCCACTAGACTGCCTGTTTACAAACGGAGAAGGGCTAGTGGGAGACGTGGTGGTCAGAGGCCATCTTGGACACAACCACCAGTAGATGGTGGAGTTTTCAGTAGTCGGTGAAGTAAGGAGGGGTGTCAACAAAACTTTTACCATGGACTTCTGGAGGGCAGATTTTGGCCTATTCACAACCCTAACTCAGAAAGTCCCTTGGGAAACAGCCCTTAAAAACAAAGGGGTCCAAGATGGATGGACATACTTCAAGAAAGGAATCTTGAAGGCACAGGAGCAGGCTGTCTCTATGTGCCAAAAGATAAGGCACTGGGGAAGATGACTGGCCTGGCCGAACAAGGAGATTTTGCAGGAACTCAGGGGGAAAAAATGAGTGCGTACCACCTTTGGGAAAAGGGGCAGGCAACTCAGGAAGTGTTTAAGGATATCATTAGGTCATGCAGAAAGAAGGTGAGAGAGGTGAAAGCTCAGTTAGAACTTAATCTGGCCACTTCTGTTAAGGACAACAAAAAGTGTTTCTATAAATACATTAATAGCAAAAGGAGGGGCAAGGAAAACCTCCATTCTTTATTGGATGTAAGGGGGAATATAGTCACCAAAGACAAGGAAAAGTCTGAGATACTTAACCCCTTCTTTCCCTCAGTCTTCAACATTAAGACCAGTTATCCTCAGGACAACTGGCCTCCTGAACTAGTAGAAAGGGATGGGAGCAGAATGGACCCCCATTGTAATCCAGGAGAAAGTAGTTAGTGACCTTCTGAGCCACTTAATGCTCACAAGTCTATGGGACAGGATGGGACTCATCCTAGAATGATAAAGGGAGCTGGCAGAAGAACTTGCTAAGCTGTTCTCCATCATTAATCACTAATCCTGGATAACAGGGGAGGTCCCAGATGACTAGGTGTTGACCAATGGGATGCCCATCCACAAGAAGGGCTGGAAGGAGGATCCAGGGAACTCTACAGACCTGTCAACCTGACCTTTGTGCTCAGCAAGGTTGTGGAGCAGATCATCTAGAGTGTAATCCCATGGCACATAAAGGACAACCAGGAGATCAGGCCCAACCACCATGGATTTAGGAGGGCCAGGTCCCACCTGACCAACCTGATCTCCTTTTATGATCAGGTGAGCTGCCTGCTGGATGAGGGGAAGGCTGTGGATGTGTCTACCCGGACTTCAGCAAAGCCTTTGACACCGTCTCCCACAGCATCATCCTGAAAAAGCTGGCAGCCCATGGCTTGGACAGGGGCACTCTGTGCTGGGTCAGGAACTGTCTGGAGGGCCGGGCCCAGAGAGTGGTGGTGAGTGGTGCTGCATCCAGTTGGCAGCCGGTCACTAGTGGTGTCCCCCAGGGATCAGCGTTGGGCCTAGTCCTGTTTAATATCTTTACTGATGATCTGGATGAGGGGATTGAGTCCACCATTAGCACTAAGTTGGGTTGAAGTGTCCATCTGCTGGAGGGCAGGAAGGCTCTGCAGAGGGACTTGGACAGACTGGATCAATGGGCCAAGGGCACTTGTATAGGTTCAACAAGACCAAGTACCGGGTCCTACATTTTGGCCACAATAACCCCATGCAGGCTGGGGGCAGATTGGCTGGAAAGCTGTCTGGCAGAAAAAGGCCCGGGGTGCTGGTCGACAGCTGGCTGAATATAAGCCAGCAGTGTGCCCAGATGGCCGAGAAGGCCAATGGCATCCTGGCCTGGATCAGGAACAGTGTGGCCAACAGGTCCAGGGAAGTGATTCTTCCCCTGTACTTGGCACTGGTGAGGCCACACCTGGAGTGCTGTGTCCAGTTCTGGGCCCCTCAGTTCAGGGAGGATATTGAGGTGCTGGAGCAGGTCCAGAGAAGAGCAATAAGGCTGGTGAAGGGACTCGAGCACGAGTCCTGTGAGGAGCAGCTGAGGGAGCTGGGGTTGTTCAGCCTGGAGAAGAGGAGGCTCAGGGGAGACCTCATCACTCTCTACAATTACCTGAAAGGAGGCTGTAGCCAGTTGGGGGTTGGTCTCTTCTCCCAGGCAACCAGCAGCAGGACAAGAAGGCATGGTCTTAAGCTGTGGCAGGGGAGGTTTAGGCTGGACATTAGGAAGAAATTCTTCACAGAAAGGGTGATTGGGCATTGGAATGGGCTGTCCAGGGAGGTGGTGAAGTCACCATCCCTGGAGGTATTTAAGAAAAGACCATGTGGCACTTAGTGCCATGATCTATTTGACAAGGTGGTGGCATTCATTCATAGGTTGGACTCTATGATCTCAGAGGTCTTTTCCAACCTAATTGATTCTGTGACTCTGTGACTTGCAAAGAACAGCTCTGTGTTGGGCAGACTTTTAATTCTGGAAATTAGGTGGGGAAAAAGTGATCAGAGTGAAGGAGTTAGAACAAGAAAGGCCAATTATCTCAAAGTAAAGGCTCTGTTTGTCATTTGTGCCCGGAAATAGCTCTCATTAGCAATGTGAAAATACAATAAAGCTATGTTTTTAATGCATGTGTGAATATCAGTGTGGTAAATCAACTTCAGTTCTCACTATATATTTCAAATATATAAGCCAAAATGAAGTTTGAGATATAACAGTGGAATCTGGTTCCATGATTAAAGGAAAGTGATTTGTTACTTAGGTCCCAATGGGTAAAGGAGAAACTGACAGGAAGAATAACAAAACTGTATTTGTATCAACAGCTTTTGCTGAAAAACATCTTAGTGTTTCTCCTGTGTATTATACCAAATCTAAATTTGCCTCTACAAAGTCGAGATGGATGAAATGACTTTTTAATTTAATTTTTTATTTTATTAATAACAAAACAACTATGGCAGATCTTGCCAGTTGAGCACAGGATTTTTTCCCTTCTTGGATTCTGAAGTTACACTGTGGCTATGATGCTGCATGAGGTGTTTCCTCAGCATTAGCTGCTGTTTTCTGGTAGAGCTACAACACTGAACTTAATGGTGTGGCTGGACAAATACTGCAGTACTAAACACACCTAAGAGCTCACAAACATATGCTGTCTGCCTGACAGAATCTGCAATAGGCTGCTTTGGTTCCTCTGAAGCAAATTTGATTAGTAGTTTTGTATTCCAGTTATAAAAATGAATTAATTTTTAGTCATTCCTTGAATGGCAATATACCATTCTGACTGATGGAGTAGGCAAAAGAGAATTGGATAATCTAACTAGATTTTTTTCATGTCTGGTTTTTTGGTTTCTCACTGTTCTACTCCTCTCTTTTCATCTAGAAATTAGTTTGGATAGAAGCATAGCTGTTGCTAAGGTGTTTAAACCTCAAAGTCAGGAGCCTTCCTGCCAGGGTGTATCTCTGACAAAGAAACATTTAGTTCCTTTTCTTTGTATCACTTGGGAAAAAGATGGGGAGAATGCTTGAGACTGTTGGGAAAAGCTGTTTATCTGTTATCCTATGCAGCTATATTTCTTGAATTTAACTGTAGCACAGCTTACTTTACAATCTAACATCTTTTTATGCTTCTGAAAGAACAAAAAATGCTTTTTTTCTGTAGGCCAGCCTTCTTCTGAGCTGAGCAGTCAGATGGAGAGTTCAAAATTGCAGCTTCCAGAATAAATGATTAGTAAAGACACACTTAAATTCAGCAATAAGGATTGTTCACTGTATTAGGAAATGTTTTTTTAATTGAAATTAATTTTTATATGTGTGTGTATGCATGCATGCTCATGCAGACACTCCCAGCAATTCAGGGTATATATTCTGACCTGCTTATAGCTCTAATGAAAAAATTTCTGTAATATTTCTCCATAAAATTGTGGTTTTAAAAACCCCCACCCTATTTAAAATATTTAAAAGAAATACAAACTCTTCTAGTTATACTTGAAATGATTCTTAAAGTAGTCCTATGTAACTCACCACATCTCCTGACAAAAATCTCCTTTTAGCCTGCTGTTTTAATCTTATTTGATCTGCTTCTGTCTCTGCTCTGCAATTTTGAGCTTTGAGGAAGAGTATTCATTCCTGAAAGTATCTAGAGCAGACAGCTGCTTTTACATTCTAGCTGTCCCTTTTTCACTATGTGTTAGGGAAAAAAAGTCTAACTTATTTCAAAACTTTCTTCATTAATGATTTCTAGACAAAGCAACACTTTTTCTCCTTTTCAGGAAACTCATACATTTGTGTTGTGGTTTCTGTGGGAAATGTGGGAAAGAAGCTACATGTGGAAGTAGCTGTTCTTGCTTACACCTGTTGCCAAGGAAAGGAGGACACCAGCTGGTCAAAGAAGCCCAGACACCTGAGTCCCATACCAGCTTCCTTCGTGGTACTCATGGGGTCTTTTCATTTGTATGCCCTGCTCTTAGGCCAAGGGGTTTTATCTTAAATGTTTCATTTTAGTGAAGTGCTGGATTTTTTTCAGTAATATCTATTTTGTTGAAGGAGCTAAATGCTTCCTGATGACTTCTGCACCAGATGGGATAGGGATTACAGGAACTCATGTGGCATTAAGCCAAGAAAGCTGAGAAATGGGCTCAGTTTGTGACAGAGAAGAAATTATAGACTAGAGATTATTTAGGGAAGGGAAGAACACGGTTTTGAGTAACAATTTTTTTCTCTTTCTTCTAGAAAAAAAGTGTATTTAAGTATTAAATCTTTTTCTAAGACATTCTTCCAAATAGTGGGGTTTTTTGTTTTTTTTTTTTCTGGAAGATATTTGAAATTTCTGAAGATAAAAAACTCACAGAAGATCCTATTTGAAAGAAAGATTAGATAATTTGAGTTTATTTTTCTTTATTTTTAGCACCTGCATTTGAAAACCAATCTCAGATTCAGACCTCAAATTGTCATCCAGAAGGTATTATTTATTACTGATGGCTTATTTTTCAAGCAGAGATGAAATTCAAGTTTCTTCTAATTTCAGGATAAATGTATTATTATGCATCTAATTCAGTTACTGGACACTCTTGCTTCTGTTTTCTAAGGTAAGAATCAACAATGGTTTTGGTATTTGACACCGAGTTTTGAAGATGTTAAAATCAAGATTCAAACCAAATTTTTAAAGGAGTTTCTAGTTTAAATTTCATTTTATTCTGGTTCAGCCTGTGTTTTAGAACAATGTTTTATGAAGAGCAATTCACATCAGAGGATTATTTGCTCTAAGATGGCTGAAGAAAATGTTATGTATTGTTTTTCGTACCACAGTACATCCTGATATCTTCTGAAATGTATTACTATCTTATGCCCTTCATTTTAATGGGACCTGGATTTTAGTTCCCCTGTTTGAGAGAAATAAGTAATAGATCACAATGAAGGTTCCTGCAGAGCTGGAACTGGTGTTTGATCACTGAGGTGAGATCTGTAGGGCTAAGCTCAAAAAGGTCACATCACACGTGCTTCCATTGCTGCACTCTGCAAAGTGCCATAGTTAGAACATGGCAGAGCATTTCCTGTGAGCTGCCTTGTGCACACAGAGCCCACGTCACCTCATCACCAGGGACCATCAGAGCAGTGTTAGGTGCTCTGTAGGATCCCCTGGAGCCAACGCTTAACAGGGCAGAGCACTTTCTGCTAAGTGTTCAGGGCAGTAGCATGGCTATTGCCTAACATGTATTCCTCATGGATTGTAACAGTTGTCCCTCTGGCTCTTCAAGGACGTGCTGGTCATAGTCAATTTACATCCAAGTTTATTCTTCTGTCCTTTGTCATATAGGAACTGAAGACCTATAAGGGCTTCCTTGTTTCAGTGTGTCTCGTTTTAAAAACATGTTTGAGTTAGGGAGCCAATACCAAGTTTGGATTTCTTTTTTTTAACCTCATTACCAAGAGCCTGTCTAAGCATTGATAGGACTCTGATGCATTCAGCTGCCAGGATGAAATTCTCCAGACTGGCTTTTTACACAAAAGGATTTTGTTTTAAACATGTAAAGTGTGAAAATGTTTCTGTTTATAGAAATAAGTCACCTTTGGCCAGAAATGGAAAACTTCAGTATGGAAGATAACAGCACGACAACAACAAAAATGTCTGTGTGACTGTCACTGCCATGACTTTGACAGCAAAAGTTGTGACTTTTAGGGTTTTTCCATAACTGTTGGAGAAAACTTTGTGATTGAATGAAGCCAGAGAAAAACTTGTAGGTCAGTAAAAAATCAGAATGTCTTTCCTGTGGAAAACTCTGGTGTCATGAAATATGTTTTTCAACTAAAATGAGGGTTGAAACTAAAAAGGCTGTATTTTGTTTACTATTTTGTTACTTAAATTTTGTCAGACAACAATAATTTTGAGTCAATTTACAGTATTGGTGGTGCAGCAAAATGTTGGTCTGAGGTCCCTGTTCCAGGACAGGTCCATTTCCATTCCTGTTCAAACAGCCTCTCCAGAGGGTACACTAGAAGAGGTAACTAAGAGCCAGTACTCCTGTCTCCCCAGAGCACTATGAATTCCTCTTCCCTTGCCTTCTAATCCTTTGACACTTGCTA
Organism: Manacus candei; assembly: GCF_025592945.1. Lineage (NCBI taxonomy): Eukaryota > Metazoa > Chordata > Aves > Passeriformes > Pipridae > Manacus > Manacus candei. Next base: position 35,912,477 of record NW_026138076.1, on the reverse strand, counting down.
TTCTTCCCCTGCCATTTTGTGTCTCCAACAGAGATAACACTCCTTGGCTGCGGCTTGGTGCTGACAACCCTGTGCTTGGGAGGCATGAGCTTCAAAGGCCATGAAGACTACAAGACATGGCTAAAAATCCTTTTCTGTGCCTGAGGAAATGAATGTCTTCACCTGAGGAATGAGATTAGATGTAGATCTTAACTAGGTTGTTCTTTCCATGGAAAGGACTCTAGGTAAGGGTGAGCCTGGAATGCAAAGTTGTTTCTGAGTCCTGGTAACTCATTGCTGCTGGTGAAATAAGGGAATAGGAGGGATATCAGCCTCTGTGGGGGAAGAGGAAGGGGCTGGGAGAAGGGGATAGGAATTATGCTGAAGCCCCTGTTCCAGCAGGGACCACCACCTCAGGTACCTCCAGCTTCTTCCTCTCAGTGATAGCAAGCAATGGTTTCTGAAGGCTTGGGATAGACAAAGTAGAAAGAAAGGACAAATGCATAATTAAACCCCACCATTGTCATTAACATATGCCCTGTTAGTGGGGGAGGAGAAGAAAAGGGTCCAGCTTGTACAGATTTACATTTTTGCTGGTGAAATGACCTGTGCATAAGATGTGTCCTTGATGAGCAGTCATGTCTTCTTTGTTCCTCATGAGCACTGTAGCACAGAGATACACATTCTAATTCTGTGATTGAGTCTAACCCACACCTTGATGTTAATGACTTCATTCATATCCTAAAACTTAGATTATAATGTAGGTGTTCAGCATTTGAAAAACTGTTGGTTTTCCATGATGACTAACCCTACCTGAGAAGCAATTGACCAGGGAATTTCTTGAGAGCTTTCCTAAGCCCTTAAGTTTCTACAGTTGTTTCACTCACAAGACAAGCTGGCCTGACCCGTACTAACACTTTGTTTTCCTTTGCAATTAAAATGTGTCAGCTGCCATGTGAAACATGCAAGACTTTTCAGAGTTGTCAGAAGCTCAGCAGGATGACATTGAGTGTTTGCACTGCAGTTTATGACAGTCCTGAGATTAATTCCCAGATCAACCCCGTAGTGTTTTTTTTAAACCAGTGAAAGATATGGACTGCTGAATAAATCCATTTTGCTCATTGGCATATGATTCTGTTCCCATGTTTTATTTCCCTGTTCCTTATTCTACAGCTCAAAACACATTTCCAAACATGCCTCTGTGCAATCTCAAAATGAGCATGTGACTGTAGATTCTTCAGTCTTTAACATGTTGTATCCTAGTCCAACAGCACATCTGGAAAGGGATTTGGATGCTATTTCTTTTCTTTTTAAAGCTAGAATGTACCAGTTCAGTGGCCACGTGTATCTCTTTCTGCCAGTTTTTGTTGTTTTGGCCTCAGTTTATTTTAATAATCATGCTGTGCTCACCTTATTTTTTACTCTTCAGTGATCATAGCATCGGTGACCACAAGTATGGCCACAATTGGCCATAAAAAGGACTGAGATCCCTGATATGACTCTTAGACAAGGGAAGTATGAAACTCACTCCCATCCCACTGAATCTGTAGCCTGCAGGAGCTTTGCAGCATGACTCTGCTCCCCTTGCCATTATAGATAGTAGCCTGTAACTGAATGTAGCCTGCTTGGCTAAACTGTACTGTTCAGAGATTTCCAAGGAGCTGGTCAGGAAGGCTGTTGTCAGACCCTTGCCTTAGGAAGCAGCATATGTGAGTGATCTGCTTAATGTGAAACATATTTGAAACTTGCTGTGTTGCCAGAATTAAGATTGCAATGAAAGAAAGATGACCTTGGTGGAGGCTCAGATCAAAGTTGACTGCTTAAATCAATTAAAAGGTGGCCAGTTTAGATTACACAAAAGAAAGAGGTTTTTTGCAATAAGGGTTGGAAAAACACAGGAACGGGTTGCCCAGAGAGCTGGTGAACGACCAATCCCTGGAAACATTCAAGATCAGGTTGGCGGGGCTCTGAGCAACCTGATCTAGTCGAAGATGTCCCTGTTAATTGCATGGGGCTTGGACTAGATGACCTTTAAGGGTTCCTTCCAACTCAAACTATTCTATGATTCAAAGTGTACAGCACCTCTCGATTGACCACTGGGTCTGTTTTTGTGCCTGGATGTTTACAATCCATCTCTGCTTTCTCTCTGTCTGGTGAATGTAACACTCAAGTGTTGCAAGGAAGGGGACTATGGGATGTGAAGGCATCTCATGCTGAGGCGGGTGCCCTGAGGAGATGGGTCATGAGAAAGCCTGCCCTGGGCATGGCGGGTCTGCAAGATCTGTGATAAAGTCATCATCACCGGTGGTAACTGGAAAAATACCAGCAGACTTCTCCTAACAACTGCTTAATCCAGGATTCAGCACTAGTTCCAGCTGTTGACAATTAGACTCTCCTTGTAGCTTTGCTTAGATGTGGCGTTTGTCACAACAGATCTAACCTGTTAAACAGATACTGATTTTTGCTCCAGCAAGGATGCCTGTAGTGACAGATAAAATTATTTCAGTGTACAGTGGATAACGTCCTTCAATTTGTTAAATTTGCCAACTGCTTTGGGATCCTGTGGGATGAAAGGTGTCATAGAAACGTAAAGTGCTATTATTCATCCTAAATGATTCTGCTCCATTTTCTTAAAAAAAACCCCAAACAACCACATATACTTCTTTCCTGCATTTTGTTCAGTGTTTGGTTGGTTTCTTTAATTCTCTACATTGAACTACTACTATCAGTGTCTTAGTCTAGGATCTTGACTGTCTCATTTATCTGACCTTTGTTAGGCAGTTTTTTCCCTTACCTGCTTCTCCAGTTACTTGAGTAATGTTTCCAGTGAGTAATTTTAAGACGTTGATTTTCGGTGGTTATACTCAAACACACAGTGAGCTTAAGCACATGCAGTTCATAAAGCTCAGTGAGTCCAAATACTTTGGTTGTACTTGCTTGATTTACTGTATTTTCCCATGTCCTAGGATTAATTACAAACAGCTGAAATAGAAAGGCCTGATGAAGAACTAATCTTGATGTGAGTGCAGGGAAGAGAGATGTGTGAGACAGCAGTCCAGTAAGCCTCTAGCTGGAGGCTTAGTTATACCCAAATACTGTCATTCATGGAGCCAACTAAAACTGTCGATCAAACCCCTGTCAGTCTAAACAAGTCTGAAACTTGAAGAAGTTTGCTTTAGTTGGCATTTAACTTTCCCTTGGCATCCAGTTCTTAGCTTTAATCAGAATATCGCACAGAAAATAGGGTTCATTTTGAGTCCAGCTCTGTGAGGTATTGTGTGTAGTGGCCTGACCTCAGAGAAGTCTAAGCTCCACCTTGCAGACATGGGAGTGAACAACAACACGAGCAAAGAAAACAACTCCTTAGAAAGACATCTGAGCAGTTTGTCAGGTCTCTGATTGTTCCCAAGAGCAGTATTTCCAGCATTTTACTTACTCCTGTAAGTAAAGGAAAAAAGGGAACCCATCTGTGGATGTTAGAGGTCTGATCATTTCTCATGTGGCCTCTGTTGCCTTTAAGAAAACTTAAAGCACATTAATGATAAAATATGTTATCAGCCAAAAAATGTGAATCTACAGGGTCTGAAACTGAAAATAAAGTATAAAGTAGCTCCAAAGTTGTGTATAAATTTTCCTCATAAAGCCCATATTTATGGAAAAAATTGTAAGGTAATCAAAATTTTTGCCTCATGGTACCTCTAGAACATCAATATATTTTTAAGGGAAATAGGAATAATCCAATGGACCACATCATTAGATGTGCACCAATAGAGAGATGCAATAAAGAAAAGAAAAAAATAAGTATATAACTGTAACAATGTCTAATGTATGTGTCATTAGGTGGATTTGAACTTGAAGCATATAAAGTAATGGAAAGAACTGAAGTTCACTTGCAAACATATCTGTAATCAGCAGATCAAAGAGACCAAGTCAACAGGTGGACCTAATCTGTGGGCACAAAGAGTTTTAAGATTCTCCTGAGAAGCTGTGACCACTGTCATATCCTAGATGAAAGGGCCACGTAAGTACCTGGAATTGTGTTTTAATTGCTGTTTCTACTCCCCTCTCTACTACTTGGAACTTTTTCTTCTCAGGACAAAGCTTAGTCTCACACATGCTCTCCATACATGCCTTTTATAAGGGGCACTGAAACCAGGTATGTAAAAAACATTGTTAATATATTGAAAAAAAATATATAGAGAGGTAGAAATGTAACTATTTTTCTGATGTCCTTCTGCCCAGGCTCTCAAAGAACATGCCTGTTATCAGATCCCTGCTCTTTCCATCATGTTTCAGTGCTTCCAAAATGCTCAGCTTTATAAATATGACATCAACAAGTTGATGTAAGAAATTCCTGTGACCCATTCACTGCTGTGAACAGGAGATGTTTGAATGTCAAGGCATATTTGCAAATGAAACTTTGGTAACTCCAGAATGAGTTGCTGGGAAGCATCTGTTTTATACCCTGTCCCAGTTTCTTGACAGCCCTGCAAGAAACCCAGCTATGAGTTAGGCATGTGGCTGCTCACATGTGCAGTGGGGCAGAGCCACCCTAACCCAGCCATGGGTGTGCTCATGGGCCGTGGGGATGGAGCACAGGGCGTGCAAAGAGAAAGCCGGAGCCGGGTTTGACCAGCCAGGAGAGGCCGAGGGAAGGGGGGGCGGCGGGGGATGCCCGACTGATGTTTGCAGCCACCTAAAGGGGGGTTCCAGAGAAGGAAGGCAGAGCCAGGCTCCTCGCAGCAAAAGCATAAGAGGCCACGGGCGCGTGTGGCTACAAGAGAAATCACAGACGGCGCCCTCCATCCCTGGCTGCCCAGGCTGCCTGGTCGGGACTGCGGGATGCAGGTACGCAGCAGGCAGAGCCCGGGGCACTCACTGTCCAAGGATGCCCAGCCTCGGGGGTAGTACCCTCGGGGGCTCGGGATGGGCTGGGCAGAGGTACCCGGTTTGGAAACGAGTTCCTCTGGGTGTCCATCCTTCTTTTTTTTTTTTTTTTTTTTTTTTTTTTTTTTTTTTTTTTTCGGTTTGGGTGCGGTTGGTTGGTTGGTTTAAAGCCATGGTTTTGCACTTGAAACAGCTGTGGTGCGGCCAGCGAGGCTGACCAACGGGATGTGTGGTTTGCTGGGGGCTCACGCTGCGGTTCGATACGCTGCCGGGGCTGGCCGGCTGGCAGCCCAGGAGGGGCTTGCGAGCGGCTTTTTAAACCCTGGGATTTCAAGCGCTCCTCGGGATGAGTCGCAGCTCGGCAGCCCTGCACAGAGCGGATGTGCGGAGGGAAGGGAAATGCTTTCGGCTGAACCCAAAAAGTACGTGTCAGGAGGAAGGCTTCAGAAAGTGAGAGCTGGGCAGAGAGAATGGAAGGGAGCATTTCCCTTCTTCTTTGTTTTCTAAGGAATGGTTTAAATGAATTGCTTCTCCTTTAAAAGGAAAATCTCATTGAAGTGTTTTGATGTAGTGAATTTGTGTGTGTGTGTGTGTGTGTGTGTGCGTGCACGCATCTGACCCAGCTCTTCCCAAAGGGAAATGTATTTTCTTTCTGCTGTTTAGATTTTTAGGATCTATTTGGAGTTTAGCTGATGGGAAAACTGGTTATAGAGAGGAGGATGTAACAGGAGGTTGCTTAAATTTGTTGAATCATCAAGCTCTAGTTGATTAAAACTTATTGTGATCTGGTCAATAATAGAAAGAAAATTTTGATGAAAAAGGAAATATTAATGAAGTCCTAAAGCAGATTTCAGAGCTGTTATGCTTTTGTGGAGCTGATTAATGTAATGCAAAGTGACCTAAATGAAGTGCTGTAGAGAGGCTTGTCAATTGTTTATACAATTAGCTAGGATTATTTGAACACATTCATAAAGAAAAGAGGATTTTCTTGTTCATTACAAATTAGTTATGATGATTTGGGCCAGAAGACTGAGATAGGTCAGCAAACTAAATATGAAGAAACTATGTACCTCTGTCCTCATATAACCCCATCCTTGTACACCCTGACCTTATACCATTACCATATTTTGTAGAGATTTTAGGATAGAAAATTTACTGCTGAAACTTTGATAACTCGCCTAGACTTATTTTATTAGCCAGTCCAGTCCTATCATTCAAAGAATATCTGTTTCTCTTTCTAGTCTGGAGAGTGGAAGAGAAAAGGTTATGGGAGAAACGTCAGCTTTGGAGGGAAACTGTGGATTTTGTCTCATTGTAACAGGTCATTGTCCTGGAATAAGTCGCAAAAAAGTTGGGCAAGCCTTTTATAGAGTCATTTTAAGCAATAAACAAATGGCAAGTGAACAGGAGGTTGAGCATGTAACTCATAACTCCAAATTATTTAACTGTACTGAGAGTGTTCTGGCACTGCTAAAGGTCTTAACTTTTAGTTTATTTTATCTTTTTAATCTTTATCATGATGGCACTTTGCATTATTTTTGCTGTTAAATTTTCTCTGAAGTTTCTGAGGAAATCCAAGTTTTGTTCCCTGTCAGTATATAACTCACCAAATTCTGAGCTAGTTCACGTCCTGCATTACTTTCTCACACTATAAACTTAGCTTTGCAAAAACGTGTGTATGTGCCTTCAGAGGTTGCTAATTCCACTCCCACCCAGGATGTCCTGTATTTCCAATGATCTGGGGGGGGCAATCTGCAGGGAGAAGGTGGCTGCTGAAGATGGTCTGCTTGTTCCAACAGCCCTTGCCTAAGCAGAGTTGGAAGCAGAATTCATTGCACACTCTGGACTGGGCCCACAATAGAGATATGTGTCTGCATATTATTGCAGGTGGTTACTGGTAACACTCCAGAACCACCAGAGCATGATAAAGTGATGTTACTGGATGAGATGATTCTGCCTTTGGTATCAAGGTACCCAGGAGTTTTTCAAAGTTATGCAAACTTAGCAAGAAACATGGAGTTATAAGGCACTGAAGCTGCAATACAAGTCAAGCTCTCTGAGCCTTGAAAAGTAGGAAATCTTAGTATACAGGTGCAAGTGAATTAAAGTAGTTGTTCATAATGCAGCTGAGAGGCAACCACCAAACTGACTTGCACAAACTGATTGCAGTCTACTAAAGCACTGAAGAATATGGCCTCTAGACACCTTTTATAAATTCTATGGAAAGTGCAGCCACTCTAGGAAATGTTGAAATAAAAAGATACTCTTCAAGCTTCACATACAGCTTTGGTGGACACCGGGACTTGAGAGCATGCTTATAGATAACTAAGCAGTCAGAAATGCCTGATACAGATGATAGTCACTAGCTCGAAGTGTGATGTGACACATGCAGGATGCATGGCATGGTTCAAGGGTGCAGACTTGGGCTGCTGTGCAGCTGGATCACTGCATACACCTCTGGGGCAGCCTGTTGCAGTTAGGTCTGAGCTTGGAGCTACCAGCTGTCCTGCTGGGAGCAGCCCAGGAAATGGTATTAGCAGCTTTGTCTGACAGCATTTGCAAAGTTGAAACATACCCCTAAAGCAGAAAAGCAGAGGAAATAGGGAGATGGACTTTTCTGATTCTTGCTGAGCAAATGGGCAGAGCACTGTGAGAGGCTGCTGAGTCTAACGGAGAATGCAAACCAGAAGTTTAATAAAGGGTGCAGACTAGAAGACTTGAATGCCAGGTGGAGATATATGCCTGATACCGTGGACTGATTGCCATCAGCACAGCTGTGCTGCCAATGAAATGAGTGACTAGGTGAAACTAAGGCCTTGCTGACTGGATGATGAAATGGTCAGTGTCTCAATAGCTACAGGTAATCTAGAGCTAATAGAGCAATAGGAAGGAGCATGCTTTCTTTGTGCCTTGTTAACTTAGCAATGTCTGCAAAAGGACTTGAGTGAGAAGGAAATTTATTTGGGTTTTAATTATAAAAAGGACAAAGTACTTCCACTGAACTTTCTGCAACCAATAACTTTAGTGTTCGATGAGTTACTTGCTTTTTGTTGAGAATGAAAAAATATGCATGGTTTCTTATGTATCTGATTTCTTTTGCTATGATTGGTATACTGAAACTTGTACTAATATTCAAATAATGTAGTTGAGTTTACTATGATAAAGGGAAAGAGTGAGTAAGGCTTAGAAACTTGCAGTATTGAGCTCACCATGCCACTGCTGTAGTAAAAAGGCCCCTCCCTCCAGGCACTGGAGAGACCATTGTATCAAAGTTGAGGATTAGCTAATGAAGGTTAGCAGTGACTTCAAGAGCACCAGGGAGACCTTGGATTAATGCTGGTGCTTTGGAAAACTCTAGTGGCAGTTCTATAGGTAAGTGCCAGTCAGTTATTCCTCAAGCAGCTGATGAGGAAGGCAGTTTGTCTCTAATGCTGGAGGGCTGCAAGAACCCCTAGTATTTGGGGTCCCTCCTCCACAGCACAGGAGGTAGTAGTCTGCTGCTGGTGTCCTGGATCATGCTTCAAGACCCTTAAGTAACCCATTTGTAATAGAATTGTTTTGTTCAGAATTAATTACTGTGAAATTGTTTTGCATGCTGTTAATAGCTCAGTGTTTAGTGTTTGATCGCAAGAAAACTGGCAATAAACTTTTGCTAAAGTTCAGTGCAAGTTTGCAACTAATAGTGATTGTTTGTGTTCAGTGGGCTTTTACTTGTGGAGAAAACTTGAGTATCCTTCTTTCTTACCCCCACAGTTGTTGTGAGCAAATTTTTCCCTCACCCGTTTTTGCATTGAGAGACGCTCTTTAATGTGATGATTTTCTGGATCTGGGTGGACAGAGAAGGGTCCAGTGTGAACTTAAATCTAGTATGGACATGACTTGAGACAGGCACATGGCTTTGTTAGACTTACTTTTGTTTTGTGAGATTCTCTGGTGCATATTACTTTGCTGACTTGTTTATAAGCTTTTAAAAATAAAGATTAATTTTTGCAAAATGGCACGTTTCTTCTTAACCCAGAAAAAGAAGCTGCCTTGTGCTGAGATTTTCTTTTCTGGTAGTTCATCATGGTTCCAAGCTGATGTTGCAACAGCAATATAGGATAGAAGTTGCTTCAAATCCACTGCATATCCAAAGATTATGGCAAGGGTGAGAGGAAGATGGTGTTTCCTATTACAGATATGCTAAAACTTCTCTTAGCTTTTATAAAGTCCTGAAAAGTGGTCTGCAGAATTAAAACAAGAGACCACATTAAAACAACTACATCATCCCTATTTTCAGTGTGTTATACAGAGCAGTGGAGAGGGAAAGGATGACGCTCCTTCACTGCAATAGCAAAGTTGTCTTAATGCTTCTCTAAGCCAAAGTAAAGGTAATTGCTTTTGTGTGAGATATTGTTTCTTCTTTCAAGATGTGCACTGCCATGAGATAATTAAGTTTTTTGAGAGATACAGGAATTACTTTTACTATACACACCTATTCCCACCAAATGTGTCAATGCATGCTTCATTAGTTCAGTGTTTTAGAAATCTGGGAGTCTTTTGATTGACGTAATTTGTCTCTAATTATGCCTATATTGCAGTTTCTTATTAGTTTGCCAGTGTTGCTTCACTCTTTGAAATGTCTTCAGTACAGCAATAGATTCTATTGATAAGTGGAACTGCAGGTTTCACTTGTTCATTTGACATTGGTCTCTTTGTTCCTTTAGCAATGCTAAATCCACAAGGAATTTGTAAGTGCTTCACCCTCCACGTGACTAGAAAAGCAATGATCTCCTTTCTAGATGAGAATTTGTTTTACTCTTGTTTTAGAGAGTTAAGGGAAGTTGTGCTAGTGACAAATGGTTTCATTTGGCAATAAAGACTTGCCTTTTGCTGCAGAGATGGGTCATCTTGAATATATTTCACTCAATTTCTTTCTCTTCCCAGTCATCTCCTTTATCTCCATTACCTGTGCTTTATTCTGAACTATGTAGGATGTCTAGTGGGAATCTGTCAGACTAAAATTTAGGCTGTTGGACTAAACATTGTATCAGTGATCCAGTTAAATCCTCTAAAATTATTCATAAAATATTTCAAAGCAAAGTTTTCATGATGCTTACGCACCTAACAGTGCAGATAAACACTAGGGAGTATTTTCAACACCACAGGAGAAGAGTAGGTGTTTTGCCACCAGTGCAATCAATAGGTGTGAAGTGCCTAAAACCTCTGGAAATCGTTCTATTCATGCAGGATTTAAAGCCACAGTAGGAAAGAGAGTTATAAATGAAGAGGAGCACTTAACTGCAGCCTTCCTATCCAGGAAATATGGTCTCTATAGAGATTATCAATTGAAATTAGTCTAGAGTCTGTGGGTGTAAAACACATACTTAGGTTCACTTGGCTCTGGATGTCATCCCAGTTCCTTTTGAAAGTAAAATAAGGTAGGTAGGAAGGTTTTCAGTTTACTGAGACAGGATACCAGTCCTCAAGGAACTGAAATAATATTTCATTTCACTTATGACTTAAACCTTTATTTTTTAACTGTATGTTTTGGAGGTTTTATTACTGGTATTATGGAATATTTTAGGTTGGAATGGTGGTTGTCAAGTCCCATCACCTGCTCCAAGCAGGGCTAACTTCAACATTTTGAAATGCTCTATGAATGGAGATAATGCAGCCCTTCTGGGTCCCTGTTTCTGTGCTTCAGAATTTCACTGAACACTTTGCCTGCTGCAAGTTGCATGTGTTACCTCTGTTCATTCCCTGTGCACCTCCAGAAAGAGTCTACCTCTGCCTTCTGCACATCCCCACTTCCATGAACAGAGGAATATTAAACAGAAGCAAACAGATATTACATGGAATAAACCTCAGTTTAGAGTGATCAGACATTTCTTTGATCTAAGCAGAAACTAAATGCTACAGCATTTATACTAATATAAAAACTTTACTTGAAGTTGGCAGATTGAGAATGCTCCCTTGCTGTATTCCCCATGTTCTTCCCCTAAAAGCTTCTGTTACCAGATACTATCGGGTGTAAGACACAGGACATGGTGGGCCTCTGATCTGACTACTTCTAGCAGTTTTCCTGTTCCCAAATGTACATGATGGAATGAAGCAAACGGCATCAAGAAGTTTGATTGCCCTTCACCCCCACCCTATCATCCATGAGCAAAATTTCTTGTTGAAATATGGAAATTACCCTAGTTAAGAATGTCTCCAGTTTCAGGCCTTCAGTTAAGAATATTTCCTGCAGAAGAAAAATCAGTTTGTTTGTAAATAGTGAAATGTATAGAGCGAGTTGGATTCTTTGCTAAATCTGCAGTTCTTTATGCTCAGCTAGTAAAAATTGTAAACAAACTTTCTTGTAATGTAGTTAGAGAGGGAAGTGTAATTCTACTATTATCATTTGTGCTTCCTTCATCATTCACCACACTTCTTCACAGCTGACAGAATACATATAGAGCAGGGAATCCAGCAGGAACAAAATTACTACATTGATGAAAATTATTAGCTATACGTATTTTTAAAAAGTAGCAGTAGAAAGATTATATAGGATTAGTATAAGTTACTAACATCTTGCCTTAACTGATTTACTGAGGTGTGTTTTCGTTTTGTAATCACCCTTTGAAAAGCTAATGTCAGCTGATAGGGGTTTCTTTCACAGTCCTTAAAATAAGCACATGTTTTCATGGTATGTGTTTAAAATGCAGGGCCCTCTTCTCAGAGCAATTTCCACAGATCCACAGATCTTCTGCAGCAGGTGAGTAGGTATCCCCGAGAAGCTGAACAGTGGAATGAAAAGACTACTCACATCTAGATGAGGTGCATAAAGCTAGAGGTGGCTGGTGAAGGATTTGCTTTCAGCTATCAACAGTAAGGAAGAATTTTTTTTTAATAAAATATAAAAGTCTAGTTGTCTAGAAGCCAGAATATATGTTCAAGTTCTTTGAAAGCTCAGAGCAGAGATCAGAAACCACTGACAGAGATGAGAATTTCAAATTGTGTTGCCAACATCTGTGGACAGAGACATTTCTTCCAGTGCCTCTGTTAAATCCAGTAACATGTGAGCATCACCCGGCAGCTGAGTTCACTGCTGCTCATCCTGAAGCCTGGGGCTGATGGAGTGGGAGAGGGTTTGATCTGGGCAGGTGATGGATGCTGTGACACTGTGTTGTCAGCAAACAGTGGCAGCTGATGAAATGGCTTTTGTGGTGGGCAGGCTGGAGCGGGAGCATCCTTGTCGGAGGAATCTGTGGCTGGTGAAATGGGAGCAGTGGTAGTCTGGCACCCTGGGGTGAGTAAAACAGACCATGATGAGCTACAGGAGCTCAAATGAGGTGGAGAAGGGAGAGCAGCTCAGGTGAAGAGCCCATGTTATCCCCGAGGGTTACAGTGCTAGTGAGTTCAAAACACCTTTGCCACCGAGTAGCAAACATAGAATAACAGTATTTCTTTTTTTAGGTGAACTTCATGTGACTATTAAAGAACTGCAGTTAGCAGTAGAATCCTCAGAGGGAGAAAAATAACCTATGAATTTATTACATTGAAGGAATTAACCACTATATCATGTTTTGACCACCCATGTTTTCCTCTAACAAGCTCTAAGGCTCTAAAAATATATCTCTTAAGATTTCTGCATACTGCTTTGTTGTTGCACTGTGCTAACAGTCGTCTGTTCCCTCATGGCCAAACAAATATGCACTGGACTGTGATAGTCTGGCTAATTTTGATGCAGTGTCAGCATTGATTAGATGTGTTCAGAGTGCTGCCTGCCTAAGCGTGCATAGCTGGTGTTGTAATTTGAGGTGCACTTGGACATAGCACCAGATAAATTTGATGGTGTTTATGGCCAAGGGGACAATATGGTGAGTGTCTCAGGGGTCACATTAAGGAACTGTCTGTGCTGGCATGCAAGCCTGTGAGAGATAATAAGGGAAAGTTGCACTGAGCCCTCAACTGAGTATTAACAGCTTCTGGTAGTGGGTCTCTATTTGCTTGTTTTTCAAAAATTCTTCAGTCATGGTTGAATTTGGTTCTTTTAGATCTTGGGCTAGAACTGGATATGTTTAAATAGAACATAAAATTTCTGTAGAGGAAAATGTTGTGAAGACCTGGTTAGTACTACCTTGTCTGGATTATGCAAGAACAACTAGTATTGAAAAAGAAATGCTCTCGGCAAACATGCCTTTGGTGTCTTGCCTTAAAATTTTCAGGTCTTGAAATTAAAGTCCAGTGCCTCAAGGTTTGATTATAGTAACTTGGATTCAGGAAGGGGGAAAAAAAAAGTGTACTAGTTAGTTGCCAGTGCTTCCCCACAAAAAACAAGGCAGCGAGTAACACAGTGTTCCTCCCAAGGCTGCGTTGTGCAGGCACACTGTGTAGAATAAGTTGTAGAACTTTGAGTTAGGTGTCATGTTTGCTAACCCCTATCCAGGCCATGCAGATAGTGCTCAAGCTGGAGCATGAGCCAGGTTGTTTTCAGCTGGGCTGATATTTGTTCTTGGGGGTATTTTTTGTTTTTTTGTACTCTGAGAAGCAAATGTGTCTTTTATCACTGATTTCAGTGGTGTGGCTGAAGATGTACATAGAAAGCAATGTCTCTGTGCTTTCCTGAATAGACTTTACATTTTAAGGTTCTTATAATGTAAGTCTCCAGAGATGAAAATATGACTTAGACAGCTTTATAACTAGCAGACTGATATTAAAACTTAAATTACTTTCACTTTTATTGTTTGTTTCTGATTGCTGTATGATTTTCAGGTGTGTGATTTTAATATATTTTATTAATTATAAATTATATGAGTTATTAATATCCCTTGCTTACACTGACTCAATTGTCTGAATATGTAGACATCTGAGTATGCCTACTTTGTTGAGTATCCATCTGGCTTATTCTTGAGAACTTGATCAGATTTTGATGGTTTTCTCTTTGGGGTATTTTTGAGGTTTTTCTACCATCCCCAGCCATGTGTCATTAGATTGCTTGTGAGAAGTTTAAACACAGATATCAAGGGCCTGAAAGAAAGCATCTCGTCAAAGCAGAGGCAGTGCTGAACATGAGGTCTTAAGCATACATACCTCAAATCAGTGTTGAAATCAAATATTAATTTTTTTCTTCAACTGGCTGTTCATTTCAGTAACAGCCCAGAAGCAAATTGCTGGAATGGAATTAACTAGATACATATTTTATTGTAGAAAAAAATTCTCAAGGTTTTTGCACAAACTTATGATCTCAACCTGGATGAACACCTGCCTGGGTCTGGAGCAAATGTCTGACTTTGGTATCCATCTGGCTTTGCTGTTTGTCCTGTTGCACACAGCACTGGCAGCTTCCGTGCCCCTTTGTCGCTTTTGGATGTACTGCATTGAATTCACAGGTCTGTTGGCTAAACCAATTTTCATTTTGATTAAATGCACGCTATAAATACGTGTTTGAGTGCTCCTTGCTTTGGCATGTGAACTGATTGGAACGAGCTGTGGAAGAAGGCTGTCACCTGGAGACTGACAAGAAAAGTAACATTTCCACATGTGGATGATCGCGGTTTAACTTGACTTTCTGAGGACTGAATTAATCTGAACTTACTGTATGGTGTTGAAAGGCAGTACTGTTAACTGGAACATGAATAGCTGTTGTTTTGATTTGGTTTGGGGGTTTTTTAATACCCAAATGTATTAAGAATATTTTCCACAAGTCTTCATTTTAAAATGCATCATAGTTTGAAAAATATCCGATGATCACTAGTTCTACTATAGTCACCACGTAGCAACAACCTTCTGTTTGCTGCTTCAGGAGTTCCTATGTACAAGATACTCATATGTACAAGATATTAATTAATTCCCAAATTTTGTTGCAATTTCAAACCAGGTGGTGCTTCATACTGAAATTACCCCTTATATGGACTATGAGTGAAATTACAAGGAACTTGGCAAGTACTGTCTGGTAGCTAGCACACATAGATTGCTCCTATCTCGTCATGCCTAAGTATTATTTACTGTTTTTCTTTAAAATTTGTAGGTGTAACTGTATAGACAAGTTTTCTGTACACTTCTACACTGAGAATCCACATAGCAATTCAACACAGAGAGGCTATGTTGTTGATTCATTCCCTTGTTAGTGCACATTAATCCCCCATGTAAGCAAGCCCTTGCTTAAGCTCATTTCAGTGTAAATCATTTCCACAAGATGAGCTTGCACCCATGAGCAAAATCAGAGCATAAATAAAGCTTTAGATAATCTTACATCCACCTAATGCACATCATACAACTATTTCTAAATTCAGTCCATTATTTTCTACCCCTACGCATTGAAGGGGACCTGCCCTTGCCCTCCTTTTTTAATGACAATGTTTTGTTTTCTGCATTGCAGCCTTTATTAATCTTTCCAGCTGGAAAGTAGAAACAGGTGTTTCTAATTATTTGGACATCGTTTTAGCGCTCAACATCAAGTTACAAAAGCTTTCATAGAATAATTTTCCTCATCTGTCAAGTTTTCCATTTTATTTTGGGAGAAATAGACCGAGTTTATTTTTATATCTGATGCCTGCTTCCTTTGCCAGACAGTTAAGGGACAACTGTTAATTTTTTTTATCCTCCATTTGCCTGCAGA
Source organism: Manacus candei (assembly GCF_025592945.1). NCBI lineage: Eukaryota > Metazoa > Chordata > Aves > Passeriformes > Pipridae > Manacus > Manacus candei. The sequence continues at coordinate 35,897,026 of NW_026138076.1, read as the reverse complement.
TCTGATAGTTACCCTGCCAGGAAGGCCCTCCAAGCAGCCTCATAGGTGACAACATTTTGATATTGTAGTCACTTGGTGTATAAGGGTAAGGCCACATCATGTTTTATGAGAGTTGTCAGGTCCAACATCTCATAGAGTCAAAATGCAAGTGATTGTAGCATTAATTCAGAAAGAGTCAAACAAAGCGAGCACAGGGTCAGCAAGTATGCCAGAAGCTGGCCCTGCTGCAATTACTGGCATCTTCATGGGCTGCTTGTTTACTTTTGCATTTTTGAGTTAAAGAGTCAGGTCATTCTGGATGGTGCCCTTAAAATCTTCACTTAGGAAATGGATGTATCTTCAGCAGAGTGCTCGGGTTTCTGTCCCAGGACCACAAATGGAGGGCAGCAAAGCCAGTCTGGGGGAAAAATGGAAAGGTAACATATCTCACATGAGCCCTTTAAAACTGACTTCACCTGTTAAATATTCAATATATTCATTGAATAAAATGTAATGCCTTCATTATCATCATTAAAGAGAAGGGGCAAGACAGTGGCTTATACAGAACAAGCTTTTCATTCTGCTTTACATGGCTGCATTGATACTGAGCACCCATAAACATAATTGGTTGAGATTGACACAATTGGTGTCAGCTGTGCGTTACCATGGCACTGTGAAACAGCTGAAGCTGAGGGACCATCTCCCAGCATGTTCTTCAACTTTTTAAATTTTTCAGTTACATTCTCAAGGGGTCTAAATTTGCTGTTACTAAAATGAAAATGACTAATCTAAAGTATAAAGTCAAAGAATAACTGCACTGTGTACTCTAGCAGTTAGACAGTGGGGCATGCAATGGATTAAAAATCTGTACTTTGGTAAGTCTAAAAGACAGGACCTTTCCCCTAGTACTAACTAATTTTTTTACTGAGTTATGCCAGCTGTCATTGACCATACATCATTTTGGTGCTAAGAGAGGCTGATATAGACATAACCCAGTAAGACTCATGAGTGTCTTGAATGCAACCTGCTGTACTTACCAGCTCTCCTGCTTTTCAAGTTACGTGGAAAGACTTGTAATAGTTATTTGGGTTTTCCTGGCTTGAAAAGACTCATAGCAACTTGGAATATTCTCCTATAACTTAATTTTATTTTTATTACTTGTGAGAAACTAAAAACAAACAAAAAAAATGCATAAGGTAGTAGCAGCTTTTAAGAATATCTACAAAAACCAGCTTCTCATTAGAGCTCGTCACCAAGCTTGGAATTTCTTTTTCATATTTCTAGTCCTCACCTCCATACAGTAAAATATTTACATTAGCAAGCATACAGCTTGTTAATTAAAATTGCCAAAAAGCTACCTTTTCAGAGGTGACATTGTAGGAAAATAGAAAAAACTTAAATTTAGTGAATAGTCTAAAGACTCAATGATACTGCTACTTGTCTCCAGCTGTGTGTTATTCTGTGTTGAGAATGGGTCTATATTAGAAAAGCAGCATTTTTTCACCAGACTCGGTTTTAAATTATCAACCTTAAGTGTATTTAAATCTTTATTCTAAAAGTTTTCTATTGTGAAATTATACCAAATTGGTGAAATACATTATGTGAGTAAAATGAGGTGTAAATTCTCCTTGATTACCTACAGGTATTTGTACTAATTTAGCCAGTTTTATTTAGAAAATTTCCACTAGTTTAATGAAATTATTTTGTATCAAAGTTGAGGTTTTGTATTGAAATATATACACACATAGATATGCACGTTTGTCTTCCCAGATTCCAGTTACCATTAAAAATGGTTTTTGGTCTTTATCATCTTGCCACATTTCAAACAGCTGGATGCCTGCCACATCCTCCGGTATTGGGGTATCACTGACAGAGTGAATGAGTTGCTGTCTTTCCATTCAGATGTGAAACTTATTCTTACTGCTATTACCATTGCAGCAAAAGTGGCCGTGGTATTTTATGGACTCCCCTGAAGGCAAGATCCAAAGCCTGTGTAATCTAAACATCCCTCACTTTAGCTTCTCACTGAGATTGAAGGCTCTGTGTAATCCCTGGTATTTATTGCCTTCCAAATTCCACTCTGTAAGCATCAATATATTTCATCTAATATTGCCAGCAAACTGTAAGCTGCGTTTACAAATGTGTCATATGAGACATTTTTCAGCTTTTGACACAGTTCACCACCCGTAAATGAATACACGAGGCCAAAATATCCAAGTCAGCTTCTCTTCATCGGAGAGATAAGGCAAGACACCGTTGGGTGTGAAATTCATAGTCCATTTCTCAAATGAGTTTCTGCAACAGTGAGTTCCCATATGTTGAAGCAAAGTATCATGCATATGACAGGCATGTACTACTTGTCCTGAATTACATTTATATAATATTTCTCTATATAATAAACCTCTATATAGGGGCAAATCCTAACAGATAAGCTGGAAAGGAAGCAAAAAAAGGATCCTTTTCCCTTTTCCCCAGTTTAGCCTCTTCGGTATGCATTACCAGTAATGAGGCAGGGTTACGATTTAGCACACACATGCTGCTAAGAAGATTGGGTTTGAGAGAAGAGGAAAGGAGTTTAGCGTGGTTAATTTGCATGCTCTGAAAGCATGGGGCTGGCTCTGTCTGGTGCCCTGCTCTGAAAGTGTGGGGCTGGCTCTGTCTGGTGCCGCCAAACAGCCACACTGTGTTCCTCACTGTGCCATCTCGCCATGCACTGCCTGCTCTTACACTACCTCTCACACCTTTTTCAAGGGTAAATGCTACTCACCGTGACATTTTTTATTGCTATCTAACCACTGGAAATAACAGTCACAGATCCCTAGTGCAGCCAGCACCAGTAGATGCTCTCCTCCATTTCTTTCTACTTTTACAGCAGTGAGATATCTGGTGAAGTGCCATGTTGGCAGTAGCCATCCTATCATGGGTAGACATCCTATCATGTCAGACAACTGAGAAGGTTTGAAAGTAGCTTTCCGCTTTGGAGCCATAGCTTTTGTACCATTTACTACATCACTTCAGTCCTGGGAGCTTTGCTGTCAGGATTTCTGCCCCAGACCTGTTGCTTTGTGGATACTCAGGGGGTGCAATGCATTTCGCCATGCCCCCTCTATTGCCTAATGCAACCACCCCAGGGAGTGCCCCAGGGGGTCACAGAGTTGAGGAGATAATCCCCACAGCTAAGACTGTTGTACAAGCAGGGAGCTGGAGTGTGTGCACTTCATAGATGAGTGAGGAATAGAAGGCAGAAAAGAGAAGCAGCAGTATGGAAGATTAGGAGCTAGCAACGGGGGGAAAAAAAAGGCTGTTCTCATAATTTTGAAAATGGATGCTTAAATATTACCAGGGGGACAGTAGTTATCATCTTGAACCTGTTCTGTCACCCAGCTGTTCTCTCAGAGGCCAAAATCAGGCTTATCCCACACATGGTATGTTGCTGTGCTACACAGTGGTGAAATGTGGTGAAGCGAAGCAGGTCCCTTGCTTTGACAAGGTGCCACATCTTTGACCAGGCCATCCAGATCTGACCACAAGTGTAAGGCTTAGCTGCTTTTGACTTGGTAAATAAGAATCTCCATGAGGCAATTCTGACTCTTCTCGTTGATAATACTAATGAGAGCTGAGTGCATTAGCTGTAGGCTGCCTTGCTGCTGAATTTAGCCAGTGATAAATATGAATTTGATTTTTAAAAAAAAATGCGTAGAGTTTATTCATGTGCTGGAGATACAGGCAGTGAAAGAGGTGTCAAGACTATTTAATGTATTTGTTCTTGCATAGGCAATGTTACTGCTACCATTTTACCTCTCATCTCTGAACTTTTGCATGGGGAATTCTTAGGTGTTGCAGCACTGTTAGTGGATAGTGAGCCTGGGAAGACCCAGGAAATTTAATGTTTGTAAGTGTGGGATTTTATATCATTGCTCCTAATAAAGCCAAAGTGTGATAGGTTATTCCTTGCTGTCAGTTTGTGTTGTCAGCTAGCTCTGTGCCCCAAAGTGAGGCAGTTACCCAGAGCAAGTCTTTTTCATATCATCATCATAATTTCCTTAGTTGTCTTTTCCAGTCTGTTTTCCCTGTTGCTCTTTTCTTAAGATAAATATCTACTGTCAAAGTAATAGAAGTTACTTGAGGAAACTTGATTACAGGGCATCTGAAAAGAACTCAGAGGTGCGTATTCGATTTGCATGAACCATGGAAGCAAATGCTCTGCCTTACTTCAACAGGCTGAGCATGTGTTCCCTGAAATAAGCGTCCCAAATGGGCTAAGCTTTCCCTTTCCTCTGTTTTCCATCTAGGGTTTGAACATGAGTACCCAGCCACATACTGTGACCAAGACAGAGATCCCTGCCCATGTTCTTTACACTGTAGGAACTTGTGTTCTCATTATCGGCTCCATTGGCATCATCGGAAACCTCCTAGTTCTCTACGCATTTTACAGGTACAAAAATTCCTCTCGTGTTTAACCTGACTGCTCTTGAGGTTCATGCGTGCAGATTTCTTGGTTTAAATCTTCAAGCAGAGGCTGATGTAAACAAATGGGGAAGGGGAACAAGAGGAAGGCAACCCTACACACACACAGACACACATACACATGCATCACTGATAACCTTAGTGTGAATTCCTCATGTTTTAAGGAATCAAAGAAAATGAGAAAGTAAATACCTTGTTCTATAAACAGAACCAATTGAAAGTTTAAAGAACAGTTCAGCACTTTTGATGATAGAAATCACAGTCTCTCTGTTGCAGACACTTACCCTGTAGTATTTGCAGAAATACTTGACAAACACTGACATTCCTCCCAGCAGCCCAGATGTCCTGGAAGGACCAAAGAATCAATGTGCTACATGAAATGAGCTCATGCCACCAGTGTATTCCCTGCTTCAGGCAGATCATAGGATTTCTGTCAGTCTGTGTGCTCTCTTGGCAGAGTAACAGACAACCAAAGTTACTGCAGCTAGTAACTGCAAAAATCTCATGGAAAAAAAATAGCTACCCTCTGTCCCACAATGTGATGATGAATTTCAAAATCCTCCTCGTTCACTGCTTGCTGTCATTATGCATGTTGATGTAGAGGGGCCCTGTAATGCTAGAGACACTGGTGGGGTTATGAACCAAGTGTTAGTTTCCTATTCTGAAAGACAAATAAATTAGTTATTTTGAATAACTGGCTTCTAATATGACTTAATGGAGAAAATTAATTCCCTGCAACTGTGGATACCTTCATGATTTTTTAAATGCAGCACAAACTCTGCGTTTTTCTTGAAATTTGTGTGTTTAGCTGGTGTAAAAAAAAGCATTAAATTTTCAAAGTAGGAAAATATGCACTGGCAGTTGAGCACCTGGGAAGGTGTGAACTCTGCAGCCTCTCTCACCCAGTTGCTGGCAGTTATTAGACCCAAGAATCTGATAGCATTGAGATGGCTTTCTCACTTTCTTTTTCAGTATTTGTTTATCATCATGAGGAAAGAAATTCATGTTAGCTGCAAATACTGCTATTGCAAAGCACATCAGAAAGCCCTCAGTTGTTCACCTTCTTACACTGAAGGAGACATTTTGAGGAAAAGAAAGAATTATTTCAAACTATTGAAGGTTGCAAGAACAAAATTATTTATAAAATTCTGCCTCCTCCCTGTGTCTCACAGAGCATGCCAAGTCACCCCTTTTTGTATTATACATACCTAACACTCGCAAAAGCGCTGAATTCAAACTCCAGGTATCAAAGCCTTTAACTCCATGATACAGCCAATACAGCGATTCACACTGGGGGACTACTAGTTCAATGTTACACCTTCTCATTATATCCCCTCAAAAGTGGCAGTTGAGGATTTGGGTGAGCTGAACTCATGAATTAATTTAACTTTCCTAGTTGGACACAATATTTAATTAGAGCAACAACAACATATTCAACCAAACAAGTACAAGTGAGAGGTTCTTTATCTTGTTACCAGTATCTTTATTCCTCTCAAACAGAGCTAAGGGTAATCCCGAATACCCACTGAAACTTTCCAAGAAGGTTTTTACTCCAGATATCCCTAGAAAGTGAGACTGCATGAGGTGGTGAGATGTTGGGAAAAGAACTGGAAGTGATGTTTGTTTTCTTTGGATAAGCTTTGCTTGCAGACTGTCTGTTGCTTTCACACTCCTTGTTGTGGCATTTAATATTGCCTGTTCATCTGCAGCTGAGAGCTTTCATTCCCTCTTATGAGATGTATATTAGCAAAAGTACTTTTTCCAAATCTCAGTGCATGCTCTGCTTGTGTGGTAGCACTTTGCAAAAGGTCATTTAGTTAGTGGTAATGTGCCAACTCTTCAGGTCAGCATCTTTTAAAATATCACCAAAAGCAGATCCTTTGGCTCAGTAACCTGCTTCAGATCCTGGTCATGTGCAGTGCAAGACACAATCAATATTACAGCACCCCTAAGGAACTGCTCTATTCCAGAACAAATCCATATTTGTCAATACAGCTGAAACTCTTCTCAGTTTGAAGAGGAAACAATCCATTTTAACCCTCCTGCTCTTGTCAGTCATAAGTTCATAAGTTTGAAATGACTGCAGCTGAGGCTGTAGTAGCTGACTGATGATTAGCAATTGATTCACTATAAGTAACCATTGATTCCAACCTGGACAGTATTTGTTTATGCTAGTAAGCAAAGCTATAAAGTTAACTTTTCACTTTGTCTGTTTAAAATCATGTATTTCTCATGTTTTTAAGCAACAAGAAGCTGAGGACACCCCAAAACTACTTTATAATGAATTTAGCTGTGAGTGACTTCCTGATGTCGGCTTCTCAGGCACCCATGTGCTTTGTCAACAGCCTGCACAGAAAATGGATACTTGGAGATATAGGTACTTTTCATCACTAATTCGTACCTCACCAGCTCTATGCTGTCTTCAGCCTGTTTTTGCCATAACAATCTTTGCTTGTGCTGTGGAGACAGCAGCACAAATCTCGAGTTACAAGCCCAGTTCTTGACATCATCAGTCAGCATGTTTTGTATTATAGGCTTGATTCTTTTATCTTACATATTTTGGAAAGGAAGGAGTCAACATCAACATGTAATTGTATTACCCTTTAGCTTGTAAGGGAGAAAGTAGGTAGAAAAGTTTTAATAAGTTGTAAATAGTATTTTTTGTATTAGTTTAAGGTGTAGTTACTCCTTTTATTTAGAAATGTATGTTGATATCCATTAGCATGCTTCTAGGAATCTCATATTTAATTAAAAGATATAAATAATGATACTCAGTTGAGGACTCTGCAAATTTAGGCTCCTTTCATGCCAACTGCAAGAAGGAAAAGGTGATGAATGCTCAAATTATAGCTGAAATGTGAGTACAGCAAGAACCTCAGAAGGCTTGATACTCTGATTGATGCTGCTCAACACATCGTTGGGTGAAAACTTACACAAAGTAGTGGTTGTATAACAGTGGAGCAAGCCAGGAAACCATGTACTTTTTAGCAGCACAGAAGGGACTCCAGAAGGGACTCTGCTTTAGTTCGATTTTAGTTTTGCTCATCCCCTTAGATAAAATCAGTGTAAATTATTGTGCTGACACAAAGCTGACACAATGAAGCAATTGATTTGGATTGAGTGGGATTTCGTCCTTAGTTGCAGGTTACTTATAAAGACTTTAGAAGTCTATTTTAAGGTTGAATCGGGTATTTTGACTGCCCGCCATTCCTAGTGGGCTCTTGTCTATAACCACATGGGGCAATGCAACATTTCAAAAAATGGATGATCTTTTGACACAGGTTTCTGAACTAAATTCTGGACAGTGTAACTCTACAAGTTTCATCTGGTAGTGCAATGCCTGAATGTAGAGAGGTAAAAAAAATCTCTGTCATGTAAAAAATATTGGTTCTTTTAAAAAGCACTGCCATTAAAAATGGGAGTTGGAGCTGTTTTACAGCTGTTTTAGTCATCAAATTTAAACCACTTCTGTATTTTTAAGCCACATTAACTAAAGTAATTTTTTGAAACACTCATTGGTCATTGGCAGACAGATGTCTGCTGCAGCCTGTTAAGATCAATATATTGGGCAGCAGTCCAGGAAAGTATAACTTTAATTAGATTGGATTTTCTTTGAGGCAGTTTTCCATTGACAAAAGGTTCCCAGTTGCAGCCTGCAGTGGAGTAGGACCTTTTAAAAACATATATTTGTATTTTATTTACATTTGTGTTTTTCTAATAAACAATAACTATGAAATTGTGAGGCTAAGAAATTCTTCTAATGAGAGAGGAGTCCTGAACCAGAAAAAAAATGGGAGGTTTATTACGACGGGCTCTGAGAGAAAACGTGTGTCTTTTCAAGAAAATCCCTGACATTGCCATTTTCTGCTTCAGGCTGTGACTTGTATGCTTTCTGTGGCGCACTCTTCGGAATAACCTCAATGATGACTTTGTTGGCTATTTCTATTGACCGCTACCTTGTGATCACTAAGCCCCTGCAATCCATACAGTGGACTTCAAAGAAACGCACCATACAGGTCATCGCCGTCGTGTGGCTCTACTCGCTAGGATGGAGCCTGGCTCCACTCTTCGGGTGGAGTATGTTGTCTGCTCTCTCTCTCCTCTAGCGTTTCCTGTGTGGTCTGCCTTAGTCTTGCTTGGGATATATAAAAAAAAGAGTTTTCTCACAAGTTCTTGGTCGATGCCTAGCCACTGCCTGATGGTTTGTTGTCGTACCAGACATCGACACCTGCTGCACTGCAGATACCCTCTTCCCCCCTACCCCCAGGCTGTATTCAAGCAGAACAAATTGCAGGTGGAGTATTAGGTGTGCATCTGAGTCTGGCAGTCAGAACCTCCTCTCCATGTGCACACTCACATTCTCAGACCACACATATAACATGGCCAGCATAGCTCTTGAAGGCTATGGATACAGTACAGGCTTTATTTTAAGGGCTTAGTTGTTGGATCAGCAACTGTGCTAACTTTGGGTGTATGTGCGAATAATGTATTCCATGTATTCCACAGGTTCCTATGTGCCTGAAGGCTTGATGATATCCTGTACATGGGACTATGTAACCTACTCCCCTGCAAACAGAAGTTACACCATGATTTTATGCTGCTGTGTGTTTTTTATACCCCTGATAATAATATTCCTTTGCTATTTATCTATGTTCCTGGCCATAAGACGTACTGGCAGGTAAGCAATGTAGCTGAAAGAAGTACATATCCCTTTTCTTGTATTAGAAGATATTCTGAATTTCTTTGACTGCAGAAATATCTTAATCAAAAATTAATCTGAATTGAAATTGGAACTGTAGTGGCAGATCATTAGCAGCTGCAACAGGAGAAATATTTTTTACCTATTTAAAATCTGGAATGGATGTATGGATTTTGGAGCAGAAAAAGAAGTCTCTGGTGATTTCAATCTTATTCCAGTGTGGTAACTAATAGTGCATCAGATAATTTGATTGAGTTATTTGTATTTCAGATTTGCACTGCAAGAAACTTTGTCCCTGTATATTTTAGCAGTTTTCAGACCCAAGGGATAATAAATAACATGTAGCAATGGAGGCATCATCTGCCTTCGAGCTGTTCTGTAAACATAACAGTCTTCATATTTTTTGACAGCTTTATTTAAGGCAGGCATCCCAGAAATCCTTGTACTTCACTCAAGCATCACAACTACATGTACAATATCTGGCTATGCTTGTTAGGACTTTTTTTTCCACAAAAATTTTGGTCTATATTTGAAATGAAAAATCAACAGGGTGTTAGATCTGCAAAGTAACTTCATCCTGTCAGTTATTTTTCTCCTAATGAGCACATGGCTGGTGTTGTAAATCCTTCCTGCTGCTCACAGTGTCAGCAGCTCTGATGGCTTTTCTCTGCATCTGTCTGCAGGCACTTGTTGAATCATTTGGCTACATAACGCTAAATTCTGTTTTTCCAAGCACATTTATCTGTATGCCTTAAGTGAAGTTCTTACTGAACTCTATGTTTTGGCCTTGTCTTGTTTTTTGCACTTTGTGTACACATATTTGACATCAAGCAAGGGAGCAAAGAATGCATCCTTATAACAATGGTGTCTTGCACACATGTGAAGCACAGTGGACATAAGATTTTTCTGTGCCTTTTGCTAACTAAATACAGAAAACTCATTTTATGAGTTTAGATGATTAGAGGGGTGGAACACCTCTCCTATGAGGAAAGGCTGAGAGAACTGGGTTTGTTCAGTCTGGAAATGAGAAGGCTTAGGGGTGACCTAATCATGGTCTTCCAGTACCTGAAGGGAGTGTACAGGAAAGTTGGACAGGGAATTTTTACAAGAATGTGTAGTGACAGGACAGGGGGGAATGGCTTCAAGCTGAGAGAGAGTAGATTAAGATTAGGTATTAGGAAAAAGTCTTGAGTGTGAGGGTAGTGAGGCACTGGAACAGGTTGCCCAGAGAAGCTGTGGCTGCCCCATCCCTGGGAGAGTTTAAGTCCGGCCTGGATGGAGCTTTGAGCAAACTGGTGTAATGAAAGGTGTCCCTGCCCACAGCAGGGGGATTGGAACTAGATGACCTTTAAGGTCCATTCCAACCCAAACCATTCCATGATTCTATTCTATGTTCACAGTGCAACAGGAAGAAGTTTGTTACCCTGCTGGCTGGTAATTAATGTCTTCAGCCTGAAATATATCTCCATTTACCAACACTGATATGTAAAAATTGTTATTTCTATGCTAAGCAATATAAAATACTTAACCACACAAAACTTTTTTAAAATAAAAATGGAGCGTTTGGTGTGAGAAGAGAATTTGATTCGATGTTTTTCAGCAAAAATGGTAAGACTGCATGTTGTACTTCCCCCTGAAAATACTCTTCTCCAGTGAATAAATTTGCAGGTAAGTAAGAATGTCCTCCTAAGTGTTTGGGACAAGGTTTGCAGAGTCGTCAGGGTATCCCAGCACGTGTTACCTTGTGAACTTGATTTTCTGCAAGCTGTTCTTCCCTTGAAAAGGAAAAGATGTAAGGCTTGATTTTTCCATCCAACTATGCCTTTGCTTCCTCCACCTCTGAGAACAACAAAGGGCAAGAGATATTAATTTCTGCACCTTTGCAACCTGAAACCCTCCTTGTATTAGGTAAGGACAGTGCAGTCCTGTCCTGTAGTCCCGGGCATTCTGGCTCAGTCTTACAGGCAAACACAACACTTGCAACCGTTTTGCTACATTAATTATCTTCTAGAGTTTTTAAATATCAGAGGACAAAAGGAGAATTAGAGTAAGGAAATATGAAATCTACTTCATTTTGCATATTGCTGAGAACATATTAGAGATGTTGCACCTAGCTTTTTTACTGTCCTGCTGAAATATTGGTATTTTTTCCCCTCTCACAGAGATGTTCAAAAGCTGGGGTCCTGCAGTCGGAATTCCCACCTCTCTCAATCTATGAAGAATGAGTGGAAACTGGCAAAAATTGCTTTTGTGGTCATCATTGTGTTTGTCTTGTCCTGGTCTCCATATGCTTGTGTCACCTTGATTGCCTGGGCAGGGTAAGTGGAAAAGTAATCCAAACAACATAGGTTATTCTGAAATGCAAATATGTTAGTACTGTCACCCACGTGAAGCAGATCTCCATTTTGAAAGGGTCCTAAATAATTAGGGTCCTGACTGACTGTGGGAACTTAAAATCAAAAGGAAAACACTGGTTTCAAACCACTTCTGGTCCTCTCTTCCTTCTGCAGTGTTTGAAACTGAGTCACTGACGCACATTACTGTGTGGCACAGATGTTGCTGCTGAAAGATTTTTAGGTTTGATTCTGTTTTCTTTTTTATCACCGTTCACTTTTCGCAGATGACCATAATGGGCGTTCTTTTGTTGGGAGTTTTGGGGGTTTTTTTTGCCTATTGTAGAAACAGGGAGGGTGATTCTTTGTGTTCCTAGTCATCCTCAAGTAGATAACTAATTACTTGCACGTGTTTGATCTTCTCCAAATGAATGAAACCAAGTACATGCTGTCAAATTCAAGCCTTTCATCTGAAAAAAAAATGCATTTGAATGAATCAACATTTCAGGGGTATTTCTTATAAAAAGAAATAACAGCACAAAACCAGCCAAAAGGAGTAATATGTTCTATTAATATAGTATTAATCCGTGGCATAGCTGTGTGTAATGTTTTTGCTTTGTTTTAGTCGAGGCAACACCCTAACACCATATTCCAAATCTGTGCCAGCAGTTATTGCCAAAGCTTCTGCAGTCTACAACCCCATCATATATGCAATAATTCACCCAAGATACAGGTATAGTAAATATATAGGTATGTGTGTAATTGTACATTCAAATGTGTTTCTTTACAAGGAATGAATTACTCTCATTCCTTTAGCCTCACCCCATGCAGTGCCTGTTCCTGCACTAACTTCAATATTAATTTAAAGAAGTTGCTAATCTTCAGGAGAAGCCTTCTGAGAAGCAAACAGCATTTTCATAGAAGTTCTTTGCATAGTGACAGCTGTAGTAAGCCGGTAATGCAGACAAGAGTTCCCTGCAAATATACAGAAAAGGCTATTTTTTCATTAATACTCTTGCTAGTGTTAGTCAACAAGTATTTGCCTTTAAAAAATAAAGCAAACATTTCTGAAGTATCTCTTCTGAAGGCTTTTTCATATTTGTTTCATTTAGTTATTTTAGGAAAAGTCTTTCCACTCTTTCTTGTTTTCAAAAATGTTAACTTCGACTTAAAAAACTTCAGGTTTTACACTAATGGTGTTCAATATGCAAAATGTAATGATCACTTCTCTGAAACACTTTAATCCTTTTTAGGTATGAAATATTTCTGAAACTATACCTACATAGACAAATTATACTACAATTCTACTTATTACTACAGATATCAATTATTGTATATTTTAAAACAGAATACTGTGCCAACCCAGAACAGCTTCAATAAGCTGCATTCTTAGACAACCTTTCTTGCCTTTTTATTTCCTTCTCAAGCCTCTCACAACCTGTGAATGAGTTTCTGAGCTGAAAGGTATGAATTCTGCTTTTTATCCAGGTTCTCTGAATGCAGTAAGGTGAGGGATAGAGAGTATAAAGATAACTTGTTCCCATGGAGTAGATTATTAGAAATGTAACAATGCCTTGTTAAAAAGGATTTCCATAGTGTTGCTCTGATGGGAAACCTACAAGATTAGGTGAATAGAATGGTAATATAATACACCATAAAAGACACTTCTCCAAAAAACAGAAACCTTTCTCTTTAGAAAGTGGAAGAAGGTCCATTAAAATATGTTTTGATAACTTCTCTAGACCATCCAAGTTAGTCTCCAGAGATCAACTCAGCCTTTCTCAACATTTAGGGAGAGTGTGAGGAAGAATCACCTTGTGTTTCAGAAAGGTCAGAGACTCTTCGACCCAACCAGGACCTGGAGTCATGCATAGTGTGGATAGAACAAAAATGATTGTGTTTTCAGTCATGTATTCCTAAAAGGAGTTACAAAGTACTTTGGGAAGAGAATAAGCAGGCATGGTTGCTGCTGAATGGTTCTGAACAAGGGCAAACTTACCGTGCACCTCCCAGACACTAAGCAAGCTGGAACTGCTTTTTTTGAAGTCAAATATTATTTAGGAATGTCCTCCCAGCTTCAGCTGAGAAGTATGTTCCCGTTACTGGCAAAGTAAGTAATTTCTGTTAAAACTACTAACTCACTTGGTTTCCAAAAATTCAGCAGAAACAGGTTTTCTAGGGAGTTGTTTTTGCAATTGTTTTTTTTTTTGTTTGTTTAACATAAGGAAAGGGATACAACCCCATTGTGTTCTCAGCCCTATTTCCAGCATTAAGTGAGCTTCTAAGTATTTTTTTTCAACTTTACAGCTCACAGTAATGTACTCAGAAGAAGCTGTACCTTACATAGGAAATAGAACTCAAAGTGTGCAATTTCTTCCCGTAGCTGTATGTAATGTTTTTTTGAAACACTGACAGTGAAAAATACTGCATTATATAAAGGAGAAATACTTGTAACAGAACTGCTGTTCAGCAAATCTCTAGGTCTTTTGCAAGTCTTACAAAGCTTATCTACTACAAAGTGATGCTGTGTCCAAAGTTCTGACAAAACACAGGGATGCCATGGAGGTAAATGTGATAAACGTATAAATGCCACTAGATGGCAGGGTTAGTCATCGGTATGAGTTTTGTTTCACCCAAGAAGTGGAAGAAACTGATAAATTCCATTGCCTGAAAACTAGGATTTGGAACTTTCAAATTGAGTTCTTTGTTTTGAATGTCTGATGAATGACAATGTGGTTGTAAGAAAAGTGAAGTTTCTCAGAAGGCTAGTAGAAATATACCCAGAAAGGGTGAAAATACAGTCTCATGTAATTATAGAATGATTTGCGATGGAAGGTACCTTAAAGATCATCTAGTTCCCAACTCGCTGCCATGGGTAGGGACACCTTCTTCTAGACCAGGTTCTCAAAGCCCCATCAAACCTGGCCTTGAACACTTCCAGGCTTGGGGCATCCACAGCTTCTCTGGGCAACTTGTTCTAGTCCCTCACCATCCTCACAGTAAAGAATGTCTTCCTAATATCCAATCTAAACCTATTCTCAGTTTAAAACCATTCCCCCTTGTCCTATCCCTACATGCCCTTGTAAAAAGTCCCTCTTCAGCTTTCCTGTAGGCTCCTTTTAGATACTGGAAGGCTGCTGTAAGGTTTCCCTGGAGCCTTCTCTTCTTCAGGCTGAACACATTGACCACAACTCTTTGAGTGTGACCATCCAGCCAATTCCCTACCCACTGAATGGTACATCTGTCAAATTCATGTTTCTCCAGTTTAGAGACATTTTTTTTTAAAAAATATCTGCTATCATAACTAACATCCTTTTTCATCCTCCAAAAACCATCTGATTTTTTTAAGTTTTCAGGGCCTTTCAGTTTAGTATAGAAGAATGTTTCTGATGAGTTGCAGACCTTCAATTAGAAGTTTTGTATGGCTGTCTGATGCATTATGAACTGTTATTTTTTTCTGATCACAGAATCACAGAATGTGCTGAGTTGGAAGGGGCTCACAAGGATCATTGAGTCCAACTCTTATCCCTTCACAGGACCATTCCCAAGAATCACACCATGTGCCTGAGATTATCATCCAAATACTTCTTGAACTCTGTCAGGCTTCATGCTGTGACCACTTCCCTGAGGAGCAGTACCAACCACACTCTGAGTGAAGAAGCTTTTTCTAATATCCAACTTAAATCTTCCCTGACACGGCTTCAAGCCATAACCTTGGGTCCTGTCACTGGTCACCACTCAGAAGAGATCAGTGCCCACCCCCTGTGCTTCCTCTCACAAGGAAGTTGTAACTGCGATGAGATCTCTCCTCAGTCTCCTCTTCTCCCTGCTTTCTGACTTATATTTCTAGACATATCAACAAGAGAAGTGTTTATGGACTTGTTGTGAAGACATTTCATACACTTGAGAGCCATCCAGACAGGAAAAGAAGTAATATTGGGTCCTTTGGGATAAATCAAGAACACAGTTTCAAAACTGAAAAAGCAACTACAATACACCAATAAGTCAGCTGGTAAAAATAAACTGGCAGGATCAATTTTGCTTGAACAGTGAATAATGAATATATATATATAAAGATTAGTGTTTCTGGATAATTTCCAAATCTTCTAATTATTTACATTATGCCTTGAAAGTAATTTATCTGATCACAGATGAATGTGCCAGTCTGTTCAGGCTAAACGGTTAAGGGGTGGAGCAGCAGATAATTTGCCATTTTATATTGGAACTACTGAACTAAGTTAAATCCAAGTTATTTTCCAAATCTCTCTGTAAAGAGGCATCTAGAAATCAGAATCTAAAGAATTCGAATATGGCTCAAACCAGTGATGTACAACTAGCAAAGCAAGATGCTTTTTTTGCACAGAGAATTGCTGTCACTGCGTCTTAACACCCCAACAAAACAAACAAGCCTTTTTGTGGGGTTTCCTTACCTTGTGCAAATGGAGGGAAAAAGCACATTACAATGACTGTAACTGAAAATGTAACAATGACCTTTGTGCTAGGACTTGGCTTTTAAAAACTGGTCTGAGACTTTAATTGTTATGTTCTTCCCCGTCCATTCACTCCTCACCAGGATAAAGGAGAAAAACACTTCCCTCCCTGATAGGTAGTAACAAATGTGAGTAAATAAGAAATGTGCTCAAAGTTTTAATTCATTAAATGCTTTTTTGTGGGAAGGAAAGCTTCCACCTATAAAAACTTGTGTGTTGACTCTTATGTTCTGCAATTACTCTAACACACAGCTGTGTTTTTTGAGAAGTTTTAGGTTTGTTATTCTTTTTTATTCTTTCAGAGCAAACAGGGAAATTCTGCATCTCCATGTTTCCAACTTGCTCCCAAGTGAAGCACAGTTATACAGAAATGATTGGTTCAAAACTGCTCCACCATAAATAATGAGTAATCATAATGAATAATAATCAAGAAGTTTTTTATACTGTATTTTACACTAGGTGACTCTTGTATTTCAGATTATAAAAATATCATTAAATAAGTATATCAGTTTATACGTATTTTGTATTTCATACATAGAATTTAAAACTCCCTTCAAAATTCACTTTCATTGCAGCCAAAAAAGTGTTCCTCAGTAGTCCTCCCACATATTACTAAAACTGAAACTCTGGTCCCTCAAGACAATGTTCATATGTGTCCTTAAAAATTAATCATCAGATATATGTTTCCTGAACCTCCAGCATTAGGAGATCTCTGCATGAAGACCCACTTAATGAACAGATTGATGTGTTTTACACTAACTTTTACTTTTCAAACGGTTTACAGGCCCAAGTAGCCTATGACACATGAAAAGCTACATCTGTGTCAGAGGGAAGAGGTTCAGCTTCTCAGACTTACAGCTTCTCTAGTAGAAGCAGAAGAAACACATGGGGGGAAAAAAAGATGCAGCTTCTTTTCAGCACCAGCCTGAGATCTTCAGTATGAAAGGGAACTTACGGGAACTTGGCCTTTTTTCTTGTCCTGTAAACACATGCTGTTTCTCAGAACTTTTTATTTTGTGCACAACATTAACTATCTTTTTTTTATACAGCACCATATGAGTAGCCTTCTCCCCCAAGCAGCTCAGTGGGGCTCTGCCAGGTCACCAGTAGGCATCTTGGCAGGATCAGGAATGACGGTGCACACAGCTTTCTTCAGTCCTTGTTTCCAGAGTAGACACAGAGCTGCTATTCACTTACCTCTGAAGGTAGAGAGGGAAGAGATGCAGAAGTCTGGTATACTGAGAGTGGTGATGATGACAAATATTTGGGTTTGGTGGCAGTGGATTTCTTTTTTTGATTACAAACTAGTGATCTCATCTTGTGATTCCAGAATCCTGTATTGAAATTTTAACGTTTGATCTTTTATGATAATAGAAATGATGATTTAAAATTTACTAGTTATTCAACGAACTTGGTAACTATAGAAGCAAAGATTTTACAATATACGTCTGCTTGACTTGCGTCTTAGTGTAAAGTCGATATACCAACATCCTCCATCTATCTCTAGTCCCCTGCATCAGTTCTTTCCCATATGCCTTGTTGCTGCCTCACTTTTTGACTTGTTCATTTAGTTTTGTGCCAGTATTAGCTTCATGTTTTGGGCTGAAATAAAGGATTGGGAGGTCTTGGGGAGGTGTTGGAGAGGTGTTACACCAAATGAAGCATTCTGGCTAGCATCACCCTGCCAGCTGGCATTGCACTGTACAGGGCCAGCGCTGGGGCCATGAGAAGTAAACTCACACAAACGGGGCTGAGATTATTATTTAATGAATAAGAAAAGATTTGGGGTCTAGATCATGCTTTTCATCTGTGCTTGTGTTTTCCTATTTTCAATAGGAGTTCACAGTAGCTGTTGTGATACAAATAAGTAACAATATCTGATTCTTCTGGCCTTCTCCCCCTTCCCTTTTTTCTACTCATTCTGTGCCTTTGCACAGTGAAGATCTTTGTACCAGCTACTCTGAAAGTTTTCTGGGTTAACCTTTTAAATAAATCAAAAGCAATCATGCTCTTCAAGGTATTTTCAATTCTTACTACTTATCCATGCAGCTCTTCCATATGTGTTTTGATACAATGACTAGAAGCACTTGTTATTTTCTTTTCAGCCTTTTGAGTAGTTTCCACTAGATATACTATGATGTTTATGGGTAATCTGTAAGACCCCGTGAATCAAAACAGGAGCCATATTTAGGTGGTGGAAAGAGATGGTACTTTTACCACATGAATTTCAAAGCTATGTCAACAATGTGACAGTTGGTTTTTTTATTCTCACCTTTTCCTTCAGAAAAACCATCCACAATGCTGTCCCCTGCTTGAGGTTCCTAATACGAATATCAAAGAATGACCTCCTGAGAGGGTCCATAAATGAGTCATCATTCAGGACCTCTCTCTCCAGCCACCAATCTCTTGCTGGCAGGACCAAGAGCGCTTGTGTTTCATCTATTTCTACTGGAGAAGCTGTAAGTCTTTTCTTGTTTCCACGAAGGAAAGTGAGTATAATGTTTCTCAGACTCCCAAAATATGTGACTCTATAAATACATATTCAAAATTAGAGAATGGAAAAGGGGGAGGAGGGGAGTGTAACTAAATGTTGGGGGTCATGTGAGGTCATTTCTGCCAAGCATTTCTGGGAGTTTACGCATGATGATTTATGATAAGAGAAAGCATCCAGGCCAGCACATCTGCGTGGTTCAGATGCATAATGGGACCAAGGATGTTCAGGTTAAGTCTTTAATGTGAATTAAAAAGCATGATTGTCAGACACTATCTGTGTCAGGAACTACTGCCTATAATTTAGTGTCTGACTGGGCTGGAGGACAACAAAACAATGTCCCATCCAAAGTCTTCAAACCTATCCAAAAACTGTCTTATTATTTTAAAGGAAATCTGTTTTATGTAGGATGGGAAATTTTTTATTTCTTTCCCTGGGTTTTAACTATGAGGAGCAAAAGATTCCTGTCCCTGGAGCATGGTGGGGTGTTTTGTAAGAAGCATACCCCAAGTGTCAGTAAGGCTGGTGACTGAGTGAGACAGAAATAAAAGAATCCCCTGGGACTCTTCACAGCCTCTCTCAGCATGACCTCACTTGCCTCTCTGTCACAAGAAGCCGGCCTTGCCTGCAGAGGTGCTGGGAAGTTGGCTCTGGGGGGATGGTGGCAGGCATGGCAGGGTCCGGGCTGGGGCTGGCCCTCCTGGGGACCTGTACTGCCCCCTGCTCAACTTGGGCATCAGAAACCTCCCAGAACAACAGCTGCCTCTGGTAAACTCTCACAAAGGTGTAAAACACTGTGACAGGCTGAGTGGCAAGCTCTTGACTCTCCCCTGGGGCCAGCAATCTGGGCGAGGATGGGCCTGGGTTACATGTGACTATTTTCAAGGTGAGAGTCAAGCCATGGAGTTGTGCTTCAGTGAGATTGTGACTGTGTCTGGTATTTTGGGGAAGACTGGGGTCTTTGATTTGGCAATGGACTCAGGACCATCAGGAAAACCAGCTTGAACAGTGTACTATTCTCAGACAAGGTAATTTTGCACCAAATTTTCAGCTGGAGAATGGAAGTTGTCATTTTGGGTAACAGCAACAGGGAGATTTCTGAACTCTTTGATGGCAGGTAGATGCCATTAAAACACACTGGAGTGAAAAATACACTGGTCACTGGGTTTAAGTGCCTGAAAGGAAGGCTCAGTACCTGAGCCCTAATGAAACAAAATCTACCTCATTACAAAAGAGAGGTTACTTCGCACTCCTTCAACTGCCTCCCTTGCACATTAACCATACGGATATATCAGGTAGGCTTCCAGTTAAAGTAACACATTGCATTCGCTGGTTAGCCTCAGATATTCAGTTTGTGAAGCTGTGAACTCTCTGAGGACAAGCATCCTCTTCCACTTTGTGATTATATCACATATCAAAACCGCATTCCTGACTATCACTAAACATCCTACAGGTTATGGTATTACAGACTGGTAGTAATGATTATAATTAAAATAATGACATCTCCTAAATGGGGTGTGCTTTGCCACTCAAAATTAGAAGTTGTTTTAGTACCATGCAATGGATGAGCTACTTCACAGGAGAGTCTTTGTCTAGAAGTGACAAGTTTTTGCTGTAGTACTTTATGAAATATGTCTACTATAGAATTTCTTTTAAATTAAAACAATAAATAGAAGAGTGAAAGGCTTCTCTTAGCCTAGGCAAAGCCTATTTTTAGCATACTGTTGTTCAGATTTGAGCCCAAGCAATTTGAAGTGTGTGATGAGACTCTTGTGGAGTGCAACACTACTGTATCACAGCGCATAGCACAAGGATCCCCAGATTTGCTTACCTAGGCTCTCATAATCTTAAGGCCATGGGGAGCACTTTCATGTTTGTCTGGTTCCTGCTATGTTAGGGCAAAAGACTTTAATGAGATAGGAAAAAAAGTGATTCACTTTGTATGGGCTATGAAATTTAGTGTTTGTCATAGCTCTTGAAGATATAAATAAATGCATTAATATTACTATTGCAATGTGAAGGAGAATGAGATAATCTGTCCTGCTGATTTAATTCCATTCACAGACCACTGATTTCACAATGATGAGTATCAACTGTGATTGTTCATAAACTGTAAAATACCCAGATTAACCTTGCAATATGAGGTTAGTATATGTAACACGCCAATATCCTATCATTAAAAGAAAGAAGAGTATATTTTGTTTGGGATTGCTTAGCAGCTGGAGCAAACAGAGTGTGCACACATATCTGTATCTGCCTTGAAATCAAGGGGACTACTTGTCTTACACATCTGCTTCATTCACTGGTTGAGGTAGTACACATAGCTACATGGAAATATGTTGACTAGTTTAAAACAGGGTTACTCCTCATTTTCTTATTTTCAACCTTTTTTACCCCTTTTACCTTTTGATTTTCCTTGACTTAGTTTATTCCCAAATTTTCTCCCCATTATTCCTTTGTTTGATGTCAAATGAAGTAATTTCAGCTGCATCATCTGCCCTCATCCAAGAAGCTTTCTCTTCTTCACCATTGGACAGTACTTGGACTTAATTTGTTCGTGTTAGCAGGTTACTCTGTGTGTTTGGTTGGGGGTGCTCCTTCAAGAGGCAGGATAACGAGGATAAGAAACTTCAGCCTTTGGCACAACTTTGGCTTAGGAGTCTCAGTTAAAACACGTGCTGTTAGAGATGCACAGAGCTGCGTTGTGCCAAGTTGACACAGTCAAAGGCAATTGTCCTTGGGGCTACTGACATCTCAGTGCAGCTGTACAGATTTTAGCTGAAAGAGCAGCTGCTGAAATAAAAGCTAAGCTTGATGACTGGCATGACAGCAGGACTGAGAAAAATTTTGGAATGCTCAAATAAAATATTGATGGGCAAGAATGACACCAGCAACAGCTGTTGCCACCAACACTTTCCTCTATGTGTTATGTACATGTTAGTGTAGGGAACAAACATATTTACGAATCACATCAAGGAGCATTTACAGTTTGATCTGGCAAGTGAGGAGAAATAAACAGGTGGCAACACATAGATGCATGAGCAAGGTGATGCAGAGGAATTATGCACTAGCTTCCCACTCGTGTGGAGCCCTGTCTGTCTGTCTATCTGTCATCTATCTATCCATATCTCAAAGCTGGTGTTGAAAACAGTGGAATGATCCCATCATTGATACTCAATCAAAAAGTCACCACAAAGTAAGGGATGATGGATGACCTCTGCCCAAGCCTGTAAATGGAATGGCATGGTTGCAATGTCACGTTTGTGCTTCATTGCTGGCGTGCTCTCAGAAAATTAGTGCAGAGCCCACCCGTTGTTTCCCATGCACTAATGATGGTTTGTAGAATCAACAAGCTCATGGGGATTGAGAAGCCCCAGGTGTTCTGGATATTCTGCTGGCATGTATACAAATGTGGGTTTGGATCTGTCCATGTCCACAGTGTTTTACCAGTCATGTAGAATGCCATAAGACATATTAAATAGATTGGTTGTACTTGCTCCCATCTTTAGAATTCAAGTGCTCTTCAGCTATAAGCATAGCACAAGCAATGAGATAAAAAGGTGTGAAAAAGATCATGGTGAAAAGAGATCAAATAATTTTTCATTATTTAAAAGATTTTTTTTTTTTGTTCAGCAAAATAATCCAGGGTAAGTGACAAGACTTAAAGCCAAGCCTCTCCCCAGGGGAGATTTGAGTATGAGACCTATGTTAGAACAGCTTTAATTTTCTGTAAGTGAATTTGAGAAAGGGTGCAACTGTGTGAAATCCTTCATAATTTGTGATTAGACTTGGAGCGATGTAGAGCTTGACCCTGTAGAGCCTGGTCATGAGAAACTGAAGCCTCGCCGAAGTCATTCCTTCTCAACGAGTCTGAGACAAGAGAAGAGAGACCTGCTCCCAAAGAGCTGCAGCTGCAATGCAGCAACTGCCGAAAAGGTATGGAAAAAAGTCTCAGCTGAGGACTCTCTATTTTATTGTTAATCTTGCTGCAGTACATCATCTCTGGAATGATAATTCAGTCTTTATATATTTACATCCTTATCTATTTCATCTGTAGGGTTTATGTATACTGATTCCAATGTCCTCTTCATCCATGCTATTATTACTTTTTTTTTTCTTTTTTTTTTTTTTCTTTTTTTTTTTTTTGGTGTGTGTGTGACAAATGAGAATGCCAGGAATGCCTTATGAACTTCTTCCGATGATATGTAGCCTGTTTTGGGAAAGCCAGCATCAGCTCATAGCTCTGAAGCTGTGTTAAAGCATAGTCAATAGCATCAAATGTAAAAAGATGAGTTCTTTGCCTCTTCACCTGTTTACCTACCCCAGCTTTGGTTCCTCTCATCCTGACCCTTGTGTCTATATAGTGGCAGCCTCCTTTCATAATAAAGTTGTCTGCAAAACAGAGTTTGAAGTAATAGAAGCCACCCTTTTTCTTCTTTTCAGTGTGCATTAAAATGTTTCATTTTTGTTGAGGGGGAAGACAAGAAAGAAACTCCCATTTCTCCCTAAGTGTGGGAGAGTCTGGCAGCTGCCACCCTTCCCTCACTGAAAGAGGAGACGGTGAGTACTCAGAGCATCTTTTGTGGATGCATCACACCCATTGTCCAAACCACTGAGGTTTGGTATCAAGTTGTTGAGGAACACCCCATTCCCTGCGGAAGTGGGATGGGAGCCGCAGGTCACTCACAAGTCAGCTTCTGCCAGATTGTAACATCAGTTTTGAAATGAGTATTTATATGGGTGGCACAGGGTCAAGCACATATCAGCACTGCATTTTTAACAGACATAGGCTTACAAATAGCCACACCTTTGGCAGCTGCAATATCTGCCTCTGTCCCCTGTGCTGCCTTACAGCTCTGATGGTAATTATCTAGAGACAGTGCAGTTTAAAGCAGGAGCTGTTTTGGAAATTTCCAGCCATCCGACAACCTGGTTCCCGCATGCATCCGCCCTGTCTTCTTCCATGTGTCTCATTAAGATCAAGTCCTGGGAAACCTTGTTCTTTCCCTGAAATTGTTGTGAACAGTACTGATGGAAAAACAATGGCTTCAAATGTGGTGGCAAACAACATGGGCTCAAGCCTAATACCCAGTTCTGCTGCTATGTAGTCCAGTGTGTTCAAGGTTGTAGGCAAGTCACAAAGACAAGATACTGCCCCCTGTCTCTGGAGAACCACTGGCTTTCAGTCTCACAAGGAAGGAGAAGGGAAGTAAATTTGAGGTGAATCTGCATAAAACTGTTCAGCAATCAAATAAATATTTCTGTGCTCTGGAATTTAGCAATTTTGTAGCCCAAAAGAAGGCTCGTATGCTATAGTTTGCCTTTGAAAGACATCTGTTGAATTACTTTGATAAATAACCCTTGAACAGAAGAGGAGTTAATTTAAATTGAATGTTCAAAGCCTCATTTGCTTTTCTTAATATTTTCAGCAGAGGTTCCTGTGTGGTATGAAGGTTTTTTTGTGTTAGCTAAATGCAATAGGTCAGTATTCATACTATCAGGATAAATATTTATTTGTCAGTTAAAATGTTTCACTGTGAGACCACACATTTATCCTTAAAAAAACCCCAACCAACACTAAAGAAGCCCCACTGTATCTTTAGATATTAGTTTTAAGGTTTTAATAGCATTACTGGATTTTCTGTGACTGAATTCCAATTACAGCACTTCCAGAAATATTCAACTGCAGAAATACAAGTGTGAATTTAGTGAAGGGTCACCTTTTTGACTTAACAAAATATTTTTTTTTAGGAAAATAATCTTATAATTTGTTTCCTTTAAAAAGATTATCTCAAAAAAACATCTAAAAACCTTATGTACCTCTGAATTCTTTTTTCGCTGACTGAGATCAAGGCTCCTTAATGAACAGTTGCATCAAAAATGTAAAAGCATCCTTAAAAGAAGCCAGTCAGTGTCCCAGGCTTGTTGCTTTCCAGAGCATAAAAATGCATGGGACTGTTTGCATACTGTGCACAAAGAGCTATGGAAAGGAATCAGGGAAGTTGCCATCAGGGCCAAGTTAGAAATCAGAATTCTCTCAAAATAGGTAGATAAGAAATTGTTAGCAAAGTGGATGTTTGCTGCTTCTTTGTTGAAGCATTCACACTGTCCAAAGTGTGAATGCAAAGCCACTGACTTCCCTGAGGCAGTACTAGGAGCTTTTTAGGGTCATCATGATAGGCATTGTCACAAGGATGATGAAAATAAAGAATACAGTGTACTTTAGTCTTATCTGAGATCTCTTCCATGAGAAGAGAGAAAAGTGTAATTGTCTGGTACCCTGAGACGTTAAAAATGGAGTAATTCCTTTTTTTAGTAATAAAATAAGTCAGATATAGAAATATTCTTTTCTTCTTTTGTTTGCTTTGTGGTGGTTTGTTTTTTTGGGTTTTTTTGACCTCTGCTGCAATTTGAGCATGTCTTCTTTTGCTTCATTTAACACTCTGCTTTCCAAACAGTATATGTTAGCACATCGTGATCTTCCCTCTAGTTAACAATTCAAGTGTTTAGAAAATAGGCCTGGTGACTCAAATAGTGACAAGTGCTAATGAGTATTTCTAGTACTGGTTTCCACAGTCATACAGTGTATGACAACACTAAAGCTTATGTCTCCACTCCAGGTTTTGCTCTCCTCTAGCTGTTTGGAGAAGGTGCTTGGGCAGCCAGGTCTACACAGCCCTCCTGCAGCACTTGTGACCAGCTCCCTACGAGCAGCTTCTCTGCCTGTCGGTTTGAATAGCAGCAGTGTCACTAGAGGAGACTCAAGTACTTCACAGATGGCAACTCAAGAAAGTCAAGCTAATGGAGTCCTGGACTGTGTCATTAGCAATGCAGTCCCTCGCATCGTCATCATTCCTACCTCAGAGAGCAATCTATTTCGGGAAGAAGAGGAAGAGACTGAATTATTCCACTTTAATGACAAAAAGGGCAATCTACTGGACTTGGAAGGACTTAGTTCATCCATGGAGTTCCTTGAAGCTGTTGAGAAATTTCTATCATAAATTTGTCAAAAGAAAACTTTCCGGCAATTATTTTCTTGGCATCTTCTCCACTTAATTATACCAAATAACTGAAGCCTTGTAGGTTAGGTCATCAGATTTTTTTGTATGCTTATATGGTAGTCACTAGGCAGCCTTCAGATTTATCTTTGTCCAAACCAGCTCAGGCATGGAAACAGGCTTTCTTTCACATTGTGCTGCAGGAAATGAGCAGTGGAAGATCTGGCAGCATAATCGAGTGGCATCAGTCAGATAGGCTGCCTGCTTCATGAGGCTCTGATTTGTTGCCACTGATGAAGGTGCCAGCAGAAGGGAAAATGACCAAGAGCAGGGTCAGCTGCTGAATGTTTCTGCTATCTGCACATGAAACAGCATTCCTATTTTGGCAGCTGTCTTCTGGACAGTGATGGGAAGCATCACAAGACCACAGCTTTCACTAGCCCCAGCAGTAAAGGCAGGTGGCTAGGTGACCTGAACTATATTTTAATTAAATAATTTTCAGCATTTTTTTGGCCATGTTTCATTTTTTAAATAGGCAACTTGCTAAACATAAAGAGGAAACTGTTGATGTAACTGGGAAGTGACTGCTTCCCAACATCTGAACTTCTGAAGTTTAGTGCTAGAAGTCTGGATTTTACCTCAACATTAGCATGGTCACCTAAATGTCAAAATGCAAGGTACTACATGCTAAAACATACACTACCATAGAAACATTTAGAGCACCTTTAGAGCTACAGTCTTAATTAAATACATATGGATCCTAATGAGTCTGTGATTGAAAGGGTGAATGTTCACAGCTGGCTTGACATGTCATTGACAATAACAAAGTCTTGGCTGCTGTATGTCACTTATCTATTGAGGACATTCTTCTCATCTCCTCTAAAATTACCCAGCAAATGTCTTCTACAGGTCACTTACCAGAGGCATTCTGAGTGGGTAAAACCTCATCCTGGGAGAAAACTCCACAGTTACTGTGGTGTTTCCTACAGGATCTGCACTCACATCATTATCTGTGGTTACTAATTGCACTCATTTTATCCGTGCTTCACATTATGGCTCAGGCTCACAAGACTCTCCTAGCATTTTATTCCTAACTGCATTCTTCCTTTTGTTACTCATTTTCCCATGTTGTCCACATCTTCACTTTCAGTCTCTGATTTTCAAATGTAGACAACAAGTTGAACTATATTGTTCTCCACATAATATCAGTATATATTAGTAGACAGCAGGTGTTCCTCTGGATGTAATAGTGCAAATATTTGGTCCAGTGAGTCTCATAGCATTCAGACATTCAACAAGAGAGTGAGAGTTAATGTTTGTAGTCTCAGTTTGTTCCCTTGTATCCTAGATTGTGCAGAGATCACTGAAAGCATTTCCAGGTTTGTTGTATGCACTGGCTGGTCTCAAGAAGTAATTTCTCTTTGCCTGTTTTCCTAATGCAAAAAAACAGATGGAAAGCACAGACATTTGGGTTTTTTTAAATTATTTTTCATTACAAAAGAAAATATCACAAATCTTGTTTGCAACAAGCTAGACAGAAATGCCACTGAAGAAAAAAATAAAACCCAAAGCAGTGTAAGAGAGAGAAGAATGCCTCCAAACTTGCAGACCTGAGGCTTTGCAGGATGCCAGCCAGCAGACTTTTGAGAGGGCTGAAACACTTGCTGAGACACACTGCCTAATGCAATGCTAGTACTATTAATGCTGCTATTATTTGAGGTACTCAAATAATAAGAAATGAGGCCAACACACTTCCTTACCATTGAGAGGAGAAAAGGGTGGTGGAGCCACATTATATGTGTGGCTGCTGTGTGCAGCCCTGGTGCATGGTGCCGGAGGGCCAGGGCTCAGCTGGGGCAGCACCAGGCTGGGGTACCCACAGCCAGGCTGCCAAAGCCTGTGCCCACTGGGTGCAGAGTTTTCTGCCGGGGCCAGGAATCATGCCAAGGTCATCTGCAATCAGGTCATCTTTTCCAAAAGCAATTCCTCCATCTGAGGACTAGAGCAGTGAGCAGGCAGTGCAGGACAGCTTCCAGGGACTGGGACAGGGACGTGCTTACTTGCAGCTCTTCAGTGCCAGGCTTTCATCCACTGCATAGTTTTGGCAACAATGAGTAATTGAATATTAATTAAATATGATTTTAAGGGAAAACAGAGCAGGTTCAGTCCTAGGGTAAACATATTGTCCCACTGTCTTGGATTATTTTCTTTTTTTTTTTTTCTGAACCTGCCCTCTCTGATTTGGGTTTTTTTCCTCTGTCAGCTGTGTAGTGACATTACTTCTACGTGCATTTAATATCCACAGCTGCAGTATCTCCTTTCTTCTTGAGCCAGACGTTAGGAAGCAAGTGTTTTTATAAGGCTTCCAAATCTTAGACCTGATTTTTACTGTTGTAAAATTACTCTAAATAACAATAGAAAATGCATTTGATGTTCCATGATGTAAAAGTGTGTCCTGGAGTAGATTTTGCACTCAGGTTATGACAAACTTGTACTGGTAAAACTGCAGGCAGGGTATTGCCATAGTTTTTGACAGGAGAGGAAGACCTAAATAGTCAAAAAACTCCTCAATATCCAAAATTTTACATTCTACTTGTTAGCCTACAAGACAACTTTCCAGTGATTTCTTGCATGTGTGTTGGTACTGTTAGTGTGTCTCAGAAAATTAGCAGGCTTGAGGCATGTGCAAAGAAGTGTTTCACTTTTATACTGTTAATGTCGTACACAATTAGTACCATTGTTTCTGCAGCTAATGGCAAGATTACTGCTTATTTAAACTGATATAGGCTAAAATACCAAATGAGATAGCAGTAGAGAGACAAAACATGAAATATGAAATATGAAATATCACATAGACTTACTACAGTCACTGTGAGACTTTTGCAGAAACATTGGTCACAGAGTAAATGTGTCTTAAATTGACTACCACAATGAAGAAAAATTTTGGAAACTTCTCTGTTGCTGCATTAGAATAGATGGAACACAAAAATGTGCAATAACTGTTGCTTCCCATTTCACAGAAGAATGTATTGGTTCACTCAAATGGAATAAAAAATTCTGAGGAGTTAAACCAAACTATCTATTGTTTGTTTTTCTTATTTAATCATTATTTTTGAAGCCAGGAGGAAGAATGAAAAAGTTGAGTCAAAGTTTTTGAAACCCATGCTCTGATTTAGTTAATAATAAGGTAGATATATAACTTTATTTTCAATCATTTAGACCGCTCACGTGCAACCAAGCACTCACCTACTGGAGTGCTGAACATCCAAAATTAGAGTTCACTGACTTGGTAAAATCTGAAGTTGTTCAGCAGCTTTTGAAATACAATGACTTTAACTGGGATGTCAGGAATGAGATGAATGAAACTGAAAAAAATTAACCAAAGTCAATACATTAGAACTGTGATGGCAGACTTTGATCTTTGTCCTAAAGCCAAATGAAAGTTAATGAGCAATTGTTTGTTTCTGCTAAATCTTTCTATAGCACAGTTATAGGATATGTTCCAGTTTCCATAAGTAATAGAAAATCCAGACTAGAAGTGTAAACATTTTCTCTTACCACTGACAATGGTATTTTTTTATAGTTAAATCAACGGTTAGATAAAGTTTTCAAATAAGAAAATTTACTTATTTGAATCTTAATGAATCTTGCTGCCTTGGGTTGGTATGAAGCAAGATCTAATACCACGTTCTTCTAGAAAGGTCATTCAGTTCCCATCCATTTTCTCCTTTCAGGAGAACACTTGAATCAGAAAACCCTTCCACCCTGCTGTTTGAAAAAAGTTTATCTTGTAATGTGTAAAACTGGAAAATACTGGAAGGAAAATACCCTGTTTTTTAATTTCCTTACTCTTCCCTCACCCTTTTATTATTTATTTTTTTTAACAGCTACTCTTTACTGCTTCTTTGTGCAGGTTATCCTTGATATTTTTTGTCTAGTTCTTTCACAAATGCATGAAAGTGATTCGAGTTAGTGGGGAGATAGAAACTTAGGTGTGTGTTATGCAGTGGATTCTTTTCTCTGATAAGAGCAAACAAAACTGCCCACAGTGCTTTGGTTCAGCAAGTGTATGGACCAGGTAACTACAGGATGAAGTCAAACAAGGTGGAAGCAGCTGAGGTGCAGCTGTCCCTCCCAGATCATCTCGACACAAGCTGATGATTATTTCTTGCTTTGCATCATATCCATAGCCTCAGTCAGTGTTTTATCTGCACCTTGAATGGACAAGTATTTAAGTGAGAAGTTTGGTGCTGGGATGCCTTTATTGTTCATTTCACATTTACCCTTGTATTAGCATACACTATGGCTTATTAAGAATTTGGATGCCTGTCCCTATATTTTACTTGTTTTATGATGTGTCAGGGTTACACTTGGGTTGCACTTGTTAGTGCTACGGGTTGTAACAGGACATGAAAAGCTGTTACTAATTCTCTCATATGCCAGCATGAGGATACAACTGCATGCCAGCAATCCCAGTGCCAATATTCCACGGTAAAATCTCCTGAGAGGAAATTTCTATAGGGAATAGCATATTATACAATATATTGACTATTTTTATTCTGAAACATTTTTCCTCTTTATTCATAGTTATGTATCATTGTAGGCATTTTTATTTAAAAGGTCAGATGCATTCTTCGCCCTAAAGCAAAGCTTTGGAAGACCCTTGTCATCTTCAGGACCTTGTTCTGGGCTGAATGAGCCAAAGACCTAGGCAATAACAGGTGAGGAGATGGGCTGCTGCCATCACCAGTGGTGCACAGTCCTTAGAGTGATGCACTGCAAACCTTTCCCTCCATGCCAAGGAGCAGGTCTGTTCCCCTTGAAACAGTCAGACATGTGTGCTGGTGTGTGCCTATGAAAATGGTATTTTCCAGACATTTATAGGGAACTAAGTGTGGGTAGATTTTCATGGGGACAGCAGAAGGTGTCTCCCTAGAGTTTCTCCTTGCCAAATTTCAGGTTCCTTTCCACTGTAAGCAGGTGGCAAATCTCTTCAAAGGAACAGATGGATGTATTTAACGTTAACAACTAATTTTCCACAGGCATGTTCTTGGAAACAAATGACCCGTATTTCCTGAGACAGAGAAAAAAAATCCAGCCCGGAGCAGACTACAAGTGTGGAAAATGTGAAACTGAACACATTTGAGTTCAGTAAACGTAAAACGAATGAAAACAGTATCTTAGAGTGGAAATTACTGAGCCACCAGGAGTGCAGTAAAATGACCAACTCCATCTTCATAAAAGATACAAAAAGCTATATCCAACCAATTAATATACCCAGGTCTTTTTGTCTAGCCCCATCTATTGACAAACTGAAAGAAACAAGCTCAGAGACAATGGCAGCTTTTTCGTGCTTGGGTCACTATGACAAGACTCAACCATCTGGGCACCCACACATGGAGAAAACAGGAATGAAAAGTTTCTCTTAGAAGAGCAAATGTCATTCACCTTGTTAAACCCAGCAGAAAAAACCCGGGGGGGTATGATTGCTGTCTTTACTTGTGTCTGGAGAGAAAGATAGAATGTTCAGGTGAAGTGTCAGTGACAGCCATCAGTGGCCAGTGTCAGACACTGATTGCTCCAGTAGAATAATAACAAATTTCTTAAAATACCTACAGAAACAAATTTTGCTATTAAAAAAATACCTTAGCTTATTTGCTGACAGTTTTAAATAGGCTGGTGTTGTTTTGAGTCTCAGTGCACGTGTGACTGTCAGGAGAGTGCATAAAGCAGGAGTCCTGCTGGAGAAATGCAGTAAATTTCCTGACGATGTACAGCCATCGAGCAAGTAACTGCTTCCAATTTGCTGAGAGACCAGTAGGATCTCTGTTATCCTTTTTGTAAACTTCAGTGGAAAAATTGCCTGTCCCCTAAGGTATTTTGTAATGTGGAAATAACTTGAGCTTCAGCTGCCTGGCAGGGCTGAACCTGCGTTGTGCTTTATTTTCTTACTCATTATCACGCTACCTAAAAGCCGCATGCTTTTCTGGGGCAGGGATTTGAGCTGGTATGGCCTTTTCCTCCAAGCTGTCTTTACAATCACAGCGTAGATTAAGACCTTATTTTGCTCCATCAGAGTCCAACAGTAAGTGTTGAAACTCCTGACAGGCCTCTGGGGCTTTCTCCTACATGCCTTGTCCTCCTAGACTTTAGTCTGCCAGAGGTGCCAGTCTGCAAAGCCAAGAGAAATGGACTTGGAAAAAAAGGAAAAAAAGGGCTTCTCTGGTTTTCCAAAGTTTTACTATCTTGCCTACTTTGGGAGTGACTGGGGGTTTTTATTTTTGTTCTTCTTTTCCCTCTTCTTCTTTTTTTTTTTTCATGGATGCCTTGGCATGCATCCCTACTGGCATAGGATGTTTCCTCAGAAAGGTTTTGGGTTTGTGCTGGTCTGGATTTAATTTCCCCATGTGAAGATTTTTCCTGGAGCAGCTTCTGAGCAGTTCTGAAGGTGCCTAGCAGATGTTCCTTTGCAATTGAGTTGTCCTGCCACACTCTGGTGCTGCTGATGCACTAAGACGTTTGTGTTTGGGTGAGCTCTTCCGGTCCAGCAAGAATTAACAACTAAAATTCCCAGAGGAGAAACTCCCATGGCATGTTTCCATTTTGACTGAGATGCTGTTGCCAAACTTGTGTAAGAGTAGGTTTTAACCACCCTACAAAGTCTGATGGAGTCTGAATCTCTCTTCTTCACACGCCTCTGTTTCAGAAAAGGCTGTTGCGCACTTCTGGAACATCACTGGTATTAAAATACTGAAAACTCTGATACCACAGGCTACAGAAAAATCAGCAGTTTCAATAATCCAAGGAAAATAAAAGGGAGAAAATCGGTCGGTAGGTGAGAATCAATGGACATGTCAAGGTAAAAGGTAGTAAAGAGGTCCCCTCCATTGTCCTCCTCAAATCTGGGCCTGGACTCCAGCAGGCACAGTGAGGCTCAGGATGAGTGATCACAAACACTCAAACAAGACAGACTAAAATCATCATGAAATTGCATAAAAAGCAAAGGACTACCACAGTGAATATTCCTAAGTCTTGACCTTCTTTTCAAGTTTGTCTCTCCAGCTGGAATAGATAGAAACAAGATTGGTTTTTTCTCAGAAAAATGAAAACAAAAAACAAAACAAAAAACCAAACAACAAACAAACATAACAACAAAATCATTCAGACTCAGAACAAAGGTCCAGTTGAGTCAATATCTTGTCTCCAACAGTGACCAGCAACAAGTAACTACAAAGAGAAGCAAAACTGGTACCAATAGTTTCCTGCTCTGCTCTCCCAGAACTGTTGGCAATTCTGCACTAGAAATTGTATTTAATAAGCTTCCACAGACCTCTTTTCTTCCATGGATTTATGGAATTGCTCTTGGGATACATGTGAAAGCCTAACCCCCAAAACATCCCATGGGCTCTGCAATTTGTGATTTACACAAAACAGAGCCTCACTTTGCACTCAGTGCCCTCCAGTTCTTGCAGGGTGTAAGAGAACGGATGATCACTGCCTGGTGGGCTCCTTCCCTGGAGCCCCACTGAGGCTACACGATCTCCACTGATTATCTCCTCTCACAGCTGAGGGGTCCCACACTGTCCACCTGAATCCAGGAGCTCCATCCCATTGGCACAGAACCACAGTGAAACCACTGGATACCACAGGTGAACGGCAAAGATACTTTGGTTGCTAATCCCAAGGGGACGTCCTGGGTTATTTGTCCTTGTCCTTGCCCTGGACCCTCGACTCCTCCTCTCCCACTCCTTGTGTGTCCCTGCCCTCTGTGTGCTCTTCTGACAGCAGTGCTGGGAAGTTGTGCAAAAGTCTGAAAGACTTGGAGCAGAAATGTGATGTGCTTGCAGTTACAGAGCATCCGCAAAAATATTTACAGACTGTTTAAGCAGTTGGCAAACACTGTGAGGAATAACTTAGCAACAGGCTGTCTCCCAGCTCTCCTGAGAGGGAAGAAAATGTAATTATCCTCATTTAACATAATCAGGGGCTGGGAGGAGGTGTGATGTGCCTAGACAGTAGCAGTGTTGTGGCAGTCTCCTCTCTGCAGCCCAAGCCCAGACATCAGACACTGCCCTCCGTGACTGCAACATGTGGTCAAAATAACTAAAATATTTGGGTTTCAGCTGTAGGTATTATGTAAAAAATACAAAACAATCCCCAAATCTAAATAATGCAACAAGTAAGATGTTGGATCTCAACTGGAATCCAAATTTTGCCTCTTAATATTTCTACCTGTGTAATATGGTGAATTTCAATGACCTATTCAAATGCACAACTGGAATTGTCACAAAAACATATGGTTGGGAATCACTCCAGGAATTGTGAATAAATAGCAGGCACTGAATTAATATTATCCTCACGCTTTAATCTGGCATGCTTTATGGCAGTAACCAGAAATTAATATAAAAGTTGTATTTCTAAGGACTGGGTTTCCAAGTCTTCTCTCTCAAAGAATATAACTTTTTTAATAAGCCATTTGGAAAAAGTGTAGCTTACGTTTCTATTCCAGCCTACAGGACATTTTCTTTTATGCATAGTGACTGAAATGTCTAGTTCAAAGTTATCAAACATTGGCAATGACACTGAAAATCCCAGCATCTTGTGAGTTGTCCGCATTGGAAGAAAATGCTGTTAGAAAATCAATATTATTCTTACTTTGACTTTGAAAGGAAACAGTCAATGGTGGCATAAGGATGAGGACACACAGCATTCTGCCTAAATGTCCTTGTACTACCCTGGGAAAGTGTGAGGAATAGTATTATCCCCAGTGCCTGTCCTGCCTGCATGAGCGCAACATGTCCTGCCAGGGTCACTGCTGCAGGCAGACATCACCTCCCTTGGGCTCAGAGTGCATGAGGAAAACCCTTGGTCTATTTTTGGAGCGGCAAAGCCAAAAAGTACGTACTAGAAGCATGGGGTATATCAGCAGGAGGTATTCCTCTCCCCAGAGCAGCAGCACACAGAGAAGTGTCACTTTGCAGGGGCAGGCTCTGATCCATTCAGGTCAGCTACAACCTTGGGTGAATATATTTCCTGTTTCTGTCTGCTGCAGCTTAGGGAGAGACCAGTTTTGCTTCAGCATGTGTGACCCATGGGCGCTCAGAGGGCTCGCCCAAACACAAGTGATTAAGTCAGGTCTTTCCTCCCACAGGCTAGAAGGAGAGAAAGGCAGGGGAAGCTGCTCTAATTTTAGCTGCCTGAGACATGCAGACCTCATGGTGATGGGGGGCTGATAATTACATAAGGAGTCATACTAAGATTTGCTATTTAAGTCTATCTGGCCTCCTCCTTATCTCAAGTGTGGTACTTGCAGTTCCCGCTCTTAATGTCCGTAATCAAAGTATAACGTGTTTTCCTGGAATCCATTACATGAAGTAATAGGCTATTTTATAGCGTCCCTTTTCCATATGCTGTTCTTTCTGGCTAATGCTTCCAGTTACGTGCTGGTAGGGTGGCTACACTGGTATCACAGGATCTGGTGTAGTCCCACAGGTAATTCATAGGGTGAGTAAAGGAGGGTCAGGTCATTTTCCACTGCGAAACAGGACTTGTGTTTGAGCAGACTGTCAAACATTGTGCTTATTGCCTCCACCCCGCTGCTGCCACCCCTACTGAGGAAAAGTGTTTCACACAGAAAATGCACCTAAAAAACCTTTCCACCAATAACTTCAGCTCCTGTAGGTGATGCATCCTGGGTGCTTTCACACCACTATGACCCAAAATGCACTCATCTATATGTTAGGTGGCTGTCTGCAAAGGTAGCCTGGCGCATGCAGGCAGGACCTGCAGTTTAGCTACTTGCCTTGCACATCAAGGCTATTTCAGGTATTTTTTTCAATTCCTTGTGATTAATTTATTGGTTTCGTATCATACCTGAACACCTGGCTATGTCCTACTGAGCCTCTCTCTACACAAAGTTCATCATGGGTGTCTCCACACCTACTTCAGGAGGGTTTTTTGCCAGTAAAAACCCTTTTTTCCAGTTCCACTAGCAGCAAAAGAGGGAGGCAGTGAAAGCAAGGAGGCTGATTTATAGACAATGGACAAGGAAGCATTTTCATGGAAAAAGCCACACATGTTACTGCAATTGGAAGTACTGATATCTTTTATAAATATAACTTTTTATTCTCATGGAACTGCTCTAAAGCACTCAGAGGAAACAAATACATTAAAAACGAGGCAGTGGCCTGCAGCTCCCGGAATGTCCTGTGCCACATGCCACAAGGGTGCTCTTGGATTTCAGGTGTGCAGAGGCTATATCCAGCTCCCAGGCATGGGGCTGAATGGAAACACTTCTCATTGCATTAATAACACAGGGCTAGACTCCAGCTGTCTAAATGCAAGCAATTAGTTGAGAGTCTGGGGAGAAACCAGAAATGCTGGCTGTTGTATTACACATGAACAGTGTTAGAATTTAAAAAAAAAAAAGTGGATGAAAGGTCTCTCTATTTTTATATAGCAAAGTATTAAGTATCTGTGGCAATATTTAGTCCAAAGGAAAATGAAATTGAATCCAAGTGACATAACGAGAAAGTGTCTGGCAAAGCTTGGTCCGGGGAAAAGTAGCAGGGATCATTGCCTTCTAAAATTTAATTTTTAAGATGAATATGCAACAGAACTGAAAGCTATGCTATAGGTAAAAGCTATTTTATAGTAGAAGCACACGCTTTTGGGAGGAGAGACCGAGGTGTTGGCATTTAAAGCAGGAAATGTGTGGACCAAGAAGTGAGAGAGAAAATTTTAGCATTATGGACTGAAACTTGGAAGACTTGCACACAAGAGAACAGTGAGCGGGAACACAGTAGGGAAGAAGTGCAGAATAAAGGGAGGCAGGATGAGAACTGCCTAAAACTGGCACAGCAGGGTGACTTGGAAAATAATTCACAGTTGGTTTCAGCTCTTGAGCCTTTCTTTCAGACACTCTTCTGCTCAGCTTTGCTACCATGGCAGGTGTCTCAAGTTAACATCAGGCAACACCTGAGGGATTTTGCTTCCCCTTAAATTGGGACTGTGAGGGGACTCCTACAAAGGAAGGCTTTGAAGAAAGAACTCTAAGTTAGATAACACTTTTTTTTCCCCCCCCCCAAGATCCTACAAGAAATAAACAATGGAATATCTCAATGTGAAAAAACCAAGATGTGTGAAGTAAGAAATCCTTCGAATACACTGCAAAGAAGGATTCAAAAGAACAGGTAAATTTGAGGGGGCAGATAATGTGATTGCAGACATATCTCTGCAGCAGGCAGCAGTCTACGGTTGTCTCTACCAGTGCTTCAAATGCAGCACATATATATATATAAATATATGCTTGACTAATGCAATGAGGGAGAATTTGTTGGGTGGACTGATTTCCCCCTGGTGCTCTGTCTGACTTCTGGCTGAGCAGCATGCTGTAGGTCATTTTACTGTGGACTGTTGGTTGTTCCAGCCACAGTGTCTTGGCAGCCCCTCTGTGATGACTCAGTGCAGGCCACATGGAGAGTTGGGGGTACAGGAGCCTCTGTTGTTCCCCTGATTACAGAGGCTTTGGTTTGTGCAGTGCCTCACTCCTTTTTTCTCCCAGCTTAGAATTATCTCCCCGAGGCCCAGCAAAAATGGTGCTCAAGACATTATGAGGCCATTTTCCCAGGAGAAAATCTTCAGTACATATCTGTATTTGAGCCCCTTTTCTGTTGTACTAGAGGCATCTACAGAGTTCCTCAGCAACATTTATTGGTGTGGTATATACTGAACAGGTGTAGTGCTTTTTCCAATCTTAAATATTCATACGCCACAACTATGAGGCCTGGAAAAAATCTCTAGCACTGTTTTCCTGTCTGTCCTTCAGCCCTTGGTACTTTTACTATACCTTGGCATTATTTATTTACATCTAGACTCAGATATGCTTGGTGTTTGCTACCAGGTGAAAATAAGACACCTTCAATTACTGGAGCTGCAGGTGATAGGTGAGTTGAATTTCTTCTGCAAAATCATGGGTCATGATAACTTTTGATGCAGCTAGCAACAAGTACAGAACTACTTCTAACATCCTTGTTGCTACAAAGCAGCTTGAAAAGTATTAAATCCTATAAACAAGGACATAATACCTTTTTCTGTCGTGGCTTTGAAACCTTACCTTTGAAATACTAATAGTAATGTGGGAAGCCACTAATAGGTCAGTAACTGTGACGTGTACAGTCAAATTAAGTTTTTAATCAAAATACTCCTTGGTTGTTGCTCTGCATCCCAGTAACTTATGTGCTTCACCAAGGCTGTCTTGGTGAAGGGTGCTGTTACCAAACTTTTGCTGGAGTTAATATGTGGTTGCAATCACACCAATGGGAATCATGCTGGCAGTGGTTAGGAGGGCAGATGAAGGAGATAGACAAAATCTAGAAAAAGACAGAAAGGATATTCTGCCATTCTATTTGTCTGCTATTTGCCTGCTATCAAGAGCTAATTCTTCAGTGCAGTAAAAAATCCCAGTCTGATCAGTATTTGTGGCCTAGAAAATAATGGGTGAGGTATGAAGATAATGGATGCTGCAAGAAGATAATGGATATCAGCAGAAGTTGCTATTGAAGCAGTAGGTGCAAAAAATGTAAATATTAATAATAGTTACTCACTTTTCCCCTAACTGCTTTCAGTGTTTTTTGTGGGAGAGAGTGCAACTCACTATTGGTTATGTTCAGAGATATAAGGGAGTTTATCAAGAGAAGATCTATGTGCTAATTGAAGAGGAATTGAGCTTTTAAAACCATATATTTTTTGAAGTGGTGCTTGTCTCTCTCTATTCCTAGTTTCATGTGCTCTGACCTGCAGAAGAACCCTAAATGCAAAGTGAGCACAGGAAAGGAAAAGTGGAAATCAAATTGTTGGTCCTGTGCTGTGCTCTTTCAGGGTGAATCTCCCTTTTTAAAAAAAAATTTAAAAAAGAATATATAAATAGAAGTATATTGCCCAAAGAGAAGTAATACTTCCTTGGGGATTGTCAGAGCCCCTTTATTTTCCATTTTTAACTGGTAAAAATGGAAACATTGCTCCAAGAGTCCCTCCAGGATTCCATCTGTTACCTAAAGCTGAGAGCCGGAGGAACCGGAG
This sequence comes from Manacus candei, assembly GCF_025592945.1. NCBI lineage: Eukaryota > Metazoa > Chordata > Aves > Passeriformes > Pipridae > Manacus > Manacus candei. Next base: position 35,858,489 of record NW_026138076.1, on the reverse strand, counting down.
GTCAAAGTTTGAGTTCAGCTTCCTGTGAGAAAGCGGAGCTGAGATTCCTTAAACATGTTAAAGCTTTGTTTTAAATGGATTGTTTGTCTCACAGTTCTCATGAAATACTTCTAAAGGAAGTATTTACATATTAAAATGCATTCTTTGCTGGTTTCCATGCTTCCTCACTGAAGGTAACAGTTCACTGCATCTATGGCTTGGTAGTTCTCCCTTTTTTCATTTTTCCTTTTGCTGTTTTTCAATACTTTCCTACACATAGCTAAATTTTGAAATGCTGCAGCATAACAAAGCAAAGTGATGGAAAAGGATCTCTGGGTGTAACAGAGTGAAGGGGGTGAGCAGGAGGAAAGAGTGCACAGAAAATTCAGTCTTTTCTACCTTGATGGAAAAAAAAATCTCTTCAGTACATTTTTCTGCATTCAATTATTTTGTGCAAAAATGGAATAAAAGAAAAAATAAAAAAATTAATTCTGTAGCCAATTCTGTGTCTAGCTCTGGTTCTGGTCCATGAAATCTTAGCCCCCTTTGAGTTTGTTCAAGGGCAAACTGAGAGACAGTCCTAAGATGCTGATGGCCTTGTATGATTTGAGCAGCTGAACTGAGCTGCCTGGTTATGTTTTTGCAATATATTATATACAGCATTGAATACTCAATGGCTGTTTGCCTAATGGAAAAGAAAATGGAGAACACATGGGCCAGATTAATAGGGGGAAAATTGGACTGTTTTTTCTTTTTTTCTACTGGCATGGTTTCACCTACTTTGATGGAGTTATTAATGATTTATGTTGCCATGCAACATATATAGCTAGCAGACTAGGACTACAGTGAAAGAACAATGGGCATTTCAAGTGTACAGGACAGTTTGGGGAGCTAAACTGAAGAAAAACAGTAGAGGGAAATAGATTCACTAAAATTGTGCCTGAAGTTCACTTTTCTCTACAATAAGCAAGAAATGAGCTGGTGTGGCATCCCCTTTTCCCTTCTCTGGTATCTGACAGGGGAGACCCTGGAGCTTCTCCAGGGCATCTGGCTGCCAAAGAGGAGCTGTACATTAAAGGGAAGGGAGCTCTGGAGGGAGGCATTTCTTTCATTTAAAAGGCAAAAGTAGAAAAGCTACACTGAACCTTTTAGCTTTGGTTTGCTCAGCTATGGAAAAAGACAGAGCTTGACTTATGGGTTGTTAATTGCCATTGATGAGTAAACAAGAAAGAACTCAATCTAGCTCGGTTATTTGTAATTTTCTTTTTTTCTGGGTCACTTGAACTGGAAATCAGTGAGATGCAATAAATAGAAAGCCATGAGGTTATCATTCAAAGAAACACTTCTCCTAGTAGAACTGTGCTTTAAATCAGGAGGACTGTCAACCCTCTGACACAGCCAGGCTGTAAATATTCAGTCATTGCTTCATTTGGGGTGCAGGGGAGTGGTGAGAAAGGAATGACCAAAAGCTTTCCCAGAAATATGCTGCCCTAAGGATTCATTTGTTAAACAGAGGCTGTGCCAATGCATTGCTCTGCCAGCCTTGTACCTCTATTGAAATGTCTCTGCTGATTTATTCTCAGTATCTACATTCCCATGTGTGAATTCTATACCTTTCTCCATTCGACTTCAGTATCTGTAGACTGAGGCTGAATTTTACAGGATTCTGTGTGCAACAGTGCATGGCAAATACAACTTTGTTCTCTTCCCTTTTCGGTTAGTCTGTGTTCTTTCCTTATGCTTTAAAAACTTGTTGTTTTTCTGGTTTTCTACTTAAAATAAAAAAAAGTTTTTAAAACTTTATCCACTGTCTGTAACTCTGCAGGAATTAATCTGGGCACTGGCCTTTTGCAATACATGTGACTGGTCCTGTTTGTTTGAGTTGGTATCTGAGGATTAAGAGATTTGGGAAAACTCATTCAGTCTTTCTTTCTTTCATGATCCTCTCAGTTGCTTTGGCTGGTTTTCTGCCTACCCAAAGGGGAGCAAATGGAAACAAAGATGTCTAACTCTTTACACCATTCTCCTCACATCCAGCAAAACCTTCCACTTGTCACTTCACAGGAAACAGCAGGATTCCTGTATGATGGACTTGCGCCCAATCCATATTTTTCCTAGCTGTGATTTTGGACTTTATATTTTAATGTTGATGTTGAATTCTTCACATCAGCTGAAAAGCCTGACTCCAGATTTTTTTTTACACTGTGCTATTGTATAAATGCTAAATAGGAATAGCTGTGTCAGGAAACACAGTTGTTATCTGCTGCTGAAAATGGTCACTTCAATTTATTATACCTGCTTTTTCAAACTAGTAAAAAGAGAAGTTTCTATTCTTTTGCTCATCCTGCATCCACAGCCAGAAGCCCGTTTCTTCTACTGAAAATCAGTATAAACCACTTTTTGCACCTCCAGTGTTTTTTATTAGCAGAGGCTATTGTGGTTTTACAGGAAATGTAGTCAACTTGGAACTTGCGTGTTAATGTATCTAAGGCTGTGATTTGGTTTTTATGCAAGAATGTTTCTTGCACAAACATCCTGTTAGCAGGTTGCTGGGAAAGTGGCAAAAGTTGATCTCAGTGGGGTTTTGTGCTTTGTCAGCATATGTGAATTCCTTAAGGTTTGCTCTTCTTCCCTGCTGTTATGATGGCAGCAAAGTGGTTTCGGTAGCTATTCTTCATGGAAAAGAGAGCCTCTGGGCATAAACTGCAGCTTTGCCCACTGGCACTCTATTCCCAGGGCCATGGGTAGGAGTAGAGACATCTTGGGTATCCGTTGGAGTCTTCTCTACTGGGATATGGGAAAACACTAGGTGTCATCAGTGAGGTATATTTTTCCAGCAGTAACATGCATTTGAAAACCGACAGCTAATGCTGTTGATAGACTAGCTGCCCAGGATCTTGATGCATTTTTATAGAAAAGCCAGGAAGAGTCCCTGAAATCCCTGTCTCAGACAAGTCTAGCCAAAACTTCGGGTTGTCCAGTGAAAATCATGTCAGGATGAGGCTTTATTTCTAAGTGCATAGAAGGCTATTTTTTTAAAGCCTACTTTTATGAAGAATGAAAACCTTATTAAAATACCAAGTGAAATAAAATTTTTCCTTTATTTGTTTTTTTAGTTATCAGTTAGATCTTATTGAGGACTTTTTTGTCTCTTCTCTCTGTTGTTGTTTCTCTTTCTCTCCACACAAATCTCTCCCTGTTGCAGTAGTGTCCCTGAAATAAAATGGGAATTACTATCTTGTTCATAGAAGCTGTTTTCTGTCTTTGAGATGTGAACAGCAGTGCACCTGGTGCATAGCTCAGCCTCCTGGTCCAAGAGAAACTTTCTGTCCCCAAAAAGGGCAGGAATCTCACTAAAAAATTATTTAAAAATGAAACAAAAACCCACAAACATAAAATTTACAAGGAGATCAGAGACAAATGTAAGAGGCTGAAGCTGTCCCAACAATACTCAAAGAGGTTAAAACTCCACAAGCAGGAAAATAATCTCCTTCTGTCTCTGCTATGACTTCTCTGTCCTCTACTGAGTCCTCCAAAGACCAGAGGAAAAAGGAGTCTTTTTTTGACTGCAAAGTGATAGCCACTTCTTTCATTCTAGACAATGATCCTTTCTCTTTTTCTCTCCCTCCTGGTCATTTCCAGTGCCAAAGTCACAATGATGGAGGTGGCAGCCAGAAAGAGACAAATTCCAAAAAGAGAAAAGTAATTTTATCTATTTTCCGCTTCTTTTCCTAGACATATGTGTATTATTAATACCAAAGAGAAAAGGTGGGGTTTTTTCAATATATAATAGGTAGCTAGAATTTTTATATTCTTTTTTTTTTTGAGATTTACTCTCTGCGCTTCTTGGAATGAGGGAGTTTCATCTGTTTGTGTTTAGGGATTAAACTCACCACAGATGCTCCAAATCTTCAATTCATTTCTTGCAGGTGACAGCTGTAATGGCATTAGAGACTTGTAAATCCTGGCACACACACAGTTTAGCCATAATTTAGGTTCATAAACCTCTATAACATCACATTTCACAAAAGTGTGTGCATTCTGAGCTAGATGAAAACCCTTTTGTCTCCCTTGTCAGCTTTGGCAATATCTCAGACCCCCACTATAAAAGAAGTGTGGCTCAGTGGCAGCATCTATAAAACTAAGACCTACATTTAAGATAAAATCTAATTTAGTATCTATGAAATTAAAGTAGACTCACTTTACAGAGTCTAAAAAGTAGACGTATAGCCAAGTCCAGATCCCCACAGCTACTGCTGCAAATCCTGGATTAGACAGGATATAAGAATACACTTATCCCTTGGAAAAAAAAAAACCAAAGAAGCCATTCAGGAAATTGTGATGCTTGAGGAATTAGCTGTAAACAGAGAAGATGGCAGCATCTTTGGGAGAGAATGCTGCCATAAATAGATACTGGCAAACTACGGCTTAGAGAATTGCAAATTATAAAATAGCTTTCTATTGCTGTTAAGTGGAGAACCAGTTTTTGAGTCAACTCTGTTAGGAAAAAGACCGCCACGTAGAACAGTGCTAACATGATCCTGTGTCATGCTTTGCAGCTAGCATCTGGTTTCTGTAGCTACTTCCTAACTGAAATGCTTTCTGAACAGCAGTTTTTCATTAAATCGTAGAATCATCAAGGTTGGAGGAGACTTTTGAGATCACTGAGTCCAACCATACACCCAGCACTCCCACTGTAACCTCTAAATCACTAAACCATACCACCCAGTGCCAGATCCAGACACCTCTTAAACACCTCCAGGGATGGTGACTCCACACCTCCCTGGGCAACCTATTCCAATGCCTGACCACCCTAACAGTGAAAAAAAATTTTCTAATATCTCCCCATCTGATGAAGAAACAGATTTTTCTGCAGAGTCTGCTTCACTTTCCCAGCCTGAATGGCCCTGGGTGGTAATTCTCAGCCACACATGCTGCTGAGCACTGACTGTGCTTCACAAAGCCAGGGGGAAGGTGGACAATGTGGTTCTCAAGATGACTGCAAATAAACTCCAAGTAAATTTAGGGAGGTCAGTGTTTCTGGAGGAAGGATTGGAAAAAATCGCACTTCACTGTTTACATTTTATCCTTTGTTGTAGAGCTGACCATTTTTTCAGTTCTTTGACCACATCTCTGCCTGTTTCAGCACTCAAAATAGTCCTTAACTAACTAATGGGCCTTTCAAATCTCTCTGAAAACAAGAGATGCACAAAAAGTATTGTGAACCTATGGGATGCATTTCCTCAGCCTTTTCTCAGTTGCTTTTTTCTCCTTTAAATTCAGCTGGAATAAACTTAATTTTTATTTATTTATTTTTATTATTCTGAACTCTCTATCTACAGGAATGACAGGGTTGTCTCTCACTTAGCTGCCTCAGCTAGAGAGCAACAGGCAGTGGAGTGAATGCAACAAATTCACCTACAAACCCCATGATGTCTTCTCTTCCACCCCTACATTCAGCACACAGGTAAGAAGTTTTGTTTCTCTGATTCTCATTTGCTTCTCCATCTTCAGTCTGTTTCCCTTCCCCTCCATATGTTGTTTCCATCCTTGTGAAACTGCTTCCTCCAGCATTTAAAAACAAAATTAAAAAAAGCTAAAAGCCCTATGGCATGATCCTTCTTTCTTGCCATTTTTATAGTAAGCAATCCCTGCTTCTAAAGTGGGAAATGTTTGTGTTCAGTCCTTTGTCGCCGTTCCTCTGTTCCCGCTGAGATATGCTGGACTTGTTCCTTAATGGGTAGGTTTACTCATCCACAGAGCAGAGAAAGCAGTTAACTACCTTTAAAGGTGCTCAAGATACATTTTTTGAGAAACCCTGTGGGAAAACAAAGGATTTTGTTCAATCATTTTTTCACCAGATAGGCTTTTTTCACCACTAGGACTGGTGGTGAAACCTTGGAAAGAGAATATTGTTCCCTGGAAGAGGATTCATAACTAAATGTTGGCAGAATAATTCCATCAAGGCCCCTTCACATCTTAAAGTCAATACTATTTTCCTTGCTTTTACTCTAAGACTTGTATAATTAACGGACATACATGTACCTGGCCAAAACATAGCTATGAGTGGAAGTGAAAGATGAGGACAAGCAAAGAAATAGTCACTCAGAGACCACGAGATGCTTTTTAAAGCACGAAGGGTCTACAGTTATCTTTCCATTAAACCCCTTTCGTCAGTGGATAGTCTATTATTAGAATGAGAGTACACAAAGTTTTCTGTGTCAATTACATAAAGGCTGCTAATAAATCTTGTGTGGTTCCTTGCTGGCCTATGCCATTTCTCAGCAGAGCAGTTTTGTTATTGTCATGGTGGTCTGGCAGTCTACAGTGTGAGTTATAGGGAGTCTATAGTGGGATTTACAGGAGTCTGTGGTGAATGCTGCCCTTCTGCTGTGGGATCTTTTGGCATTTGCTGGGTGGTTCTGTCCAAATGAACTTGTAAGCAGCGAATGCAGACTCACATCCCCTGCCTACGCAGGAGCTTAGATCAAGAAGCAAATCTACCCCCAGTTTATATATAAATAGAATTGTATATAAAATCCCAACACCATTAGCTTACACAAATTGTTTTTGCCAGTCACCCTAAAAATTCTTTGCAAGCCAGCAAATCCTCTATAAATTCAAGAGATAATCAAATACATGTCTTTCAGTCACTTTACCCCCTTAGAGACCTCATCAAAACATTCCAGTGCTCTGCCAAAATCCATGACTCCGTTTGTAAATTTTAGCTGTTCCAGGAAGTTTATGTACCTGATGCAATGTTACTTTTATTAAAACTCCTGCTCGTTTTAGTTCTTCCTTTTAACTTAGCTAGGGTCAAGACAGGTTTGTAGCCATTGGAATAAAACTGAATATGAGGAATGATCACTACTGGAATGATACATCCTGTATTTTGTCCTTAGCTAGAGAAATCTATACTTTCCAAAAACAAGAGCTAAAAGCCATAAACTAATAATTTATTCCTGATATTCTAAATGTTTTAAGGATCAAAGATTATGTGCAATATCACAATTTTTTAAGACAAAATGATAATGTAAAATTATTTATGCATTTTCTTTAAATTTGACTTCTCCTACAGCAAGGCAACTTGTGTTACACAGTCTTGTTCACCACTTTCCTACTCTGCTCATACCCCAGACTCTTTTGTAAACAGACCAAACACTATCCAGAAGCATCAGTGAGGATGCCTTATCCTAGCTGCTCTGAAGTTTGGTCCAAGATTTCAGTCTTGCAAGGCTGCCAACACCCATCCTTAACTTATTCCACCCTCTCTCTGGGTTAGGAATACCCCCTTAAGGTTATTTATCATCAAAAAGAAGAAAGCAGATTTTTTGCATTAGCACAGCCAATGGGACATATAATACTTTGTGTTTCAAAACTTACCCTGAGTAACTGTGCAAGAAGCCCTCCTGCAGCTCCATACATCCCTTCTCACCACTGTTACAGACTTGTGCATTCCTTTGAAATTTCCGGTTTGGGAGGTTTTTACCAACTTTTTTTATTTCTTTTTTCTTTCTTTTTTTTTTTTTTTGGTAGCCATCCCCATTTCCTGCAGTTTGTTTTATAGCTTCCCAAGCACTCCTAGATCTGATGCTTTCCTGAAGTTCTTGGAGAAAAAATCTACTTCATTTCTGTGTTCTAGCAAAGAGATTCTTGTATCCAGGAGAGCTATGGAGTGAGTCTGACAGCATCTGGTTTTTTGCCAATGTGCTTCATTTTGTCCTGTCTTTCATTTACATCTCTATCTACCTCCATCATATGAACAGCTTATTTACAGTCCTATGTATTTCTGGACTTGCAATAATATGGCTGTTAAGCTCACCGTTTTCCCCAGGCATTTGCTCTTAGGTCAGACTTTACTGACATCTCAAGCAACCACAGTCCCTGCCTGCTAGAGATGTCTGCAATTTTGGCAGTCATGGTTTGTCATGCCCACTATGTCTCACCCCCACTAGTTGGCTCTTGTGATGAGAGCCATCCCTGATGATATGGGGACCTACCTGCTCCAGCCCCTGGACTGGTTGTGCACCTACACCGGGATCAATGTATTCCTGACACAGCTGATTTCCTAGGACATCACTGGTCAGATCAGACAGAACACTGTGCAGACAAACTGCCCAAATTGTTGCAAAGATCAGTGGAACAAGCTGGAGGAAGTTATGCAAAAGTCTGGCTAGACAGGCCCAAAACAAGAAAAAACATAAGCCCACACCCTCTGTCTGGTGATCCTGATGACTGAACAACAGTGGAAACATTTATTTGCCAAAAAGAGCTTCCCTACTCCTTACAAGGAGCTGTGTACATTCATCCCTGTCTTTGTGGTCCTCTTAAGGACTTGCATCTCCAGTAACAGGAATGAAAAGCTGGTCAAAATTCGTCACTGGAATGAAATGTGAGTTTCCTGCCATCACTCATCCTTTACCTCTTCCTTTCTCTTTGAATAGATAAGGAGGTGGTTCTCTCCAGAAGGGGTTGTTTGCTTTATGAGGCATTTCAAGCCGAGTGCCCGAGGCTGTAAGGTTAACACTGCAGGACAGGGTGTATTGTTTCTCAGCAGTCAAGTTCTGATTTGTGCAAGAAGGAAAAAAGTAATTTCTCATGTTGTTTTCCCTCTCATAAATAGAGCTGGTTAGGAGCACTTTTTTGCAAAGGTTTTGGTAAGACGTGGAAAATGTTCTCTGTTTGCAATCAGCTCTTCTCATATTTTTTTTCTTCTAACAAGGTATTTTGAAATAAGTCTGATTAGCCTGCTCCTAACCCATATTTTGGCTTATGGCATTGTAAAGTGTTTTATGGTGTGTATGTACTGCATACATGATGTATTATTTTCTTAAATCTACCATAAATTATTTTTTTCTTTGGCACTTCCTGTCGGTTAAACAGAGATAACTGAATTTGGATGTGAATTTTCTGGGTGGAGAGGGAAGGAAAAGAGGAGGTGGAGGGGGAAGGAGCAGCAAATTGTTTTGCAAAGAGCCTCTGGGCTGGAGCCATGCTTTTGTTTGAAAACATAGATACATACCCAGTGACTGCTAACGTTAAAAATAACATAATGTCAATAATCTATGAGAAAGCCTAAGTTACAGGTCATGTAGCTATTAATGAAAAGTTCCTATGGCCCCTAAGTGTCCTTTGCCACATGTTTGTTTTATGTCTCAGTCCACATGGTTCGTGGTATGAGGGAAACCAGCCCATTGAGGCTAATCTGGTAATTCTTGTACGTGCCTCTGTCTTCACAGAAAATTACCATAGTCCACTGGCTAGTCCAGTGAGAACAGAAACTGAGGTTAGGTGACCACTGCTGGCCTGTTAGAAGAGGCCTGGAAGCAGGCTTGAGTGGGAAAAGGAGAGCAACTTGCCTTGGGGAGGGTCAGGATCCATGCTGAGGATCTGAGTTGTGTCTCATGCAGGTAAGCTTTCCAAGGAGACTTTCCCCTGCTGAGCTAGGAGTGGTGGAAACCCTGCCCACAAAAGAGAGGTGGAAATATTTTTATAGCTGCTTATATTCCCACTTCCCTGGATTATTCAGATACTGCAATGATGAATGCAGTAGCACTTGCAAGTTACTCAGCTACTACAGTGTTGCAAGCTATATGAGGTAATACAGAAATATTTCATTCATTTCCAGGGACCAGCTCACTGGCACTTTTCCAGCAACACTGTAAACTTGTAAAACTGATGGATCAGTTTCCCAAGGGTCTTTATTACCAAGACTTCTGACTTCTCAGCAACTGGAACAGCCTTGTAAACTATTCAGACCATGCAAGATGCTTAAAATAATCTTGCAATTAGTGTTCCCGAGGGTTTTGTGCTGGGCTTCTTTTCCCAATGACTCTTTTCTGTCATATTTAGCACTGGAGAATTGGATGCAACTCTCTTGGAGCTTATCTCTGTCAATAGGCAAAGGGCACTTTTAAATGGAATTAAGTGCTACTGCTCCCTTCCTCAAAGGTGAAAACCACTGCAATGAGTGTAAGTTATGTCTCCAGTCGGTTTAAAAATTCCAAACTTTGGGATGACTTGGGTCTGCTTCCAATGAGGCTTAGCACAAATACGTGTGTAACTGAGCTTCAGACATAGTTCTGCACATGAATTAAACTCTACAAAACACCATTACTTTGACTTTTGTCATATAAAATCTGAACCGGTGTGTGCCTCATGTCTCTCTCAGCTGTTCTGCTTTGATATCCCTGTCCCTCTGTGTCATTAAGGCAACTGGTTCCTGAGTGAAGCTGTCTTCTGTATGCTGACATGTGGAGCACAGAGGAAGTGCATCATTATTACACGATTATTACATGATATTGGATTAATTTTTCATTTTTTTTAAAGGTTGTATTTAGAGAGACTCTAGTTTTGAAAGTTGAAACAATATTTAGACACATAATAATAATATATATATGTTTATATATATATGTGATACAATGCTACACTGGTAACATTTTTTTCTCATCATAAAGGACGAAAAAAATTTAAAACTGTCCATGCATACTTCTGAATGATAAAACTTGTGAGCTGTGCCCTTCCCCTTCAGTTTCAGGCAAATAAAAGTAAAATGGGAGCAGAAGAACCACTTTGTTCCCCAGCCCTACCCCCGGGTGTATAAATAGCAGACATCCCTGCGCCCGAGTGGCTGCTGGAGTTCCACTCATTCCAGAGATCTCTGGCCATCCTCTTATCAAAACAGAAAGGCTGACTTCACTCCCGCTCTCCCCTGATTGATTTCATGTTGGAAACAGGTAACACGACAGCTTCCATTGTCCTTGAATTAGCCACCTACTTCCAGAGGTCAAACAAACAGGCTGAAGGTCCTGAAACTCACTTCAGCTAATTGCTGCCAAAATTCCTTCTCTGCAAAATAAGCAGGGGCTGGAGCAGTCCTGAGTGACAAATGTTCTCCAAAGAGATGGACAGAAACCATCCCGGGCAGGCTAACAAGGGGTATCGAGCTACAGGGCTGGGGAAGAGGCGAAATGCGAGACAAAGTCCAGTGCCAATTTTAAACTTAGGAGCTGGAGCCACAGAAAGTTTCTACTTGATTTTAATAGGCTTTGAAGTTTTGGTCAAGCTGAGGTGGAGCTGAGCAGTAGCTTAGGACATGGCTGTCAGATTCAATCCTTGAGCTCAGGAGGCTCAGTGTTATACTGGGCACCAGCATGGCCCTTCACTTGCTGAAAGTTTTCTGGCATCAACACATCCTGCCAGCTTTCTACTTTTGTATTTTTAGAAACAATATGAGTTTAGAGGCAATAAGTGGTGGTTGAAACTTCTCACTCTTCTCCCTCTCATTTTCACTGTTTTTTTCTTCCACCAGTTTTCTAGCTGTTGCTTTAACTACTCTCCAATACATTTTTCTGTCACATAGCAGAGACACTGCAGCTACTGCTGTGCCATCTGTGTCATGCATTCAACATGTACCCTGTGCCTAAGGTGATTGATGTCACCCTTCTGTCACTGTCATGTTTTCTTTAAAATGAAAGCTTAGAGAAAGAGGAGATTGTATTCCTGTGCTTTGGAAGGTTGTCCTCATAAAAAGAGAAGGAAAGTGCAGGGCTGTGCCCAGCTAATACATTGCAGACACTTCATGTTGCTCCAAAGTACTGTCAGCTCCTGCTTAGCCCTAGATTGATTAATGTGACTACATGTCCCACCTGTAGCTGCACAGATGCTGTGGACTGCACAGGCATGTAAAACCAATTGCATTAGGTCCTGCTTCACTTGCAGTTGTTTATATATAGTCTGTCCTCTACAAGAAATGGCTGATACATTTTTCCATATGTGAGTATAGTAAATAAGCTCTTAAAGAATAACCCAGATATCCACAGTTTTGATTTATCCATGCAGGGTGACCACCTTGCTGATAGGAAGCATGGATGAGAAATGCTTGTCTTTCAACAACAGCTTTTTCTTTCTTTTTCTTCTTTTCTCAAATTTTGTAAGGGAGTATTTTACCTTTGCTTTAACATCTTTAAACAAAGCTCTAAAATACTGCTTTCCCCATCTTTCGTTCCCTGTCCTGTTTTGAAACAAACAGGGCCTTGGGCAACCTGAGGTAGTTGAAGATGTTCCTCCTCATTGCAGGGGGATTGGACTAGATGACCTTTCAAAGCCCCTTCCAACCAAAACTAGTCTATGATTCTATGACACTGCTAAGTTCTCTGCTTCTGCTGCTTTGCACATATTGGCATGATAGTTTTGTGTCTAAGACACCGGGAAATGTCTCAGTGTTTTAATACTGTCTCTCTCTCTCTGTTTCCATCTTCACTCAGACCTCTGAGTGGCCTTTGGCTCCTGCTGGCTCTGGTCTGAACATCTCTACAGACTGTGCTTGCAGCACTTCTGCACTTTCCTCCCAGCACGGCTTCTTGGGCTCGCCAAGGGTAGCTCGTGTCAGACTAACCTCACAGCTGTCTTCGTCACTGCGATTATAAACAAAAGGAATGTGTCAGATCCCATTCGTCTGGGCTTTAGGACAGCATCTGATGTCCTGTTTCAATCCTTATGCCGCTCAAGGTCATAATTTTTATGCAAGATGAACAGGAAGACTAAACCAGATAATCCTGCAACAGAAAGTACCAGGCAGAAAGGCAGTTTATATGCATTCATGTATATAATTATATAAATATATGGTTAAAAAATTAAAAGGTCTTGGAATCTTTCCTGCTTAATGTTTTCATCGTTAAACCAGGCACAAAAACTGCAAGTTTACTCACGACATTTGTGGATGACAAAAATTGGGAGACCCTATCAGGAGGGAAGAGATCTGAAAAATATTACCAGAAGAACAAGAATGTAATGAAGTTAAATGCAGAAGCATAAATAATAAAAGCACACATACAGATATCATTTGTCAGTAAGCTGAAAATGGAAGAAAAATAGAAAAAAAGAATTAATCAACTGTGAAATTCCCTAGTACCTGCGGAGCACTGATGTGATTTTCTTTGGAGAGGGAAATGTCAATCTGGGACATGTTAATCAAGATGTTTCCAGTGGAAACACTAAATCTATAACAGAAGATGACATCAGTAACGTGTCCTTAGGACATTATATATGATTTTGTTATCTCATGACCATGGAAAATACAAATCTGAACAGGTGTAAAGAAAGGCTACCGAGATCACCAGGAATGCCACAATCTTTCCTTACAAATGGAGGCAAGGCAACTTCAACTTATTCAGCTCAGGAAAATGAAGTTGACACAGGATATGGTTTCCCTCTAAAAATACCCAGGAGTCAAACAGCAGTGAGGGATAAGAACTATTTAAACTTGTATGTGACTAAACTTAGTCTGGAAATGAGATGCAGGTTGCTGGCCATTAAAGCAAACAGAGGTGAGGACAGCTTTCTGATTGGAACAGCTGGGATCAGAAAAGCTTTTAAGATGTAAATTCAATTGGGAAGAAATGCTGTAGCATTTTAGGAGGGAAAGGCTCTGGCTCAGGCTTGATGACACATCAGTTTGTGTGACTCCTTGATCCACCCAAGGAGGGCATAGAGAGGTGGCAGTTTCTGACTGCCCACTAGGGATGCAAGACACTCTTATGTACTTATGGTCCCTTCTGTCCCTCTTGCTCATCTTGATTTATGTACAGCATTTCAGCCAAAAATATTAGCACAATGCAGGTTTCATTCTTCTGGTGGTGACACCCAGATCTATGTGGCAAGCCAACCTTGGAAAGCCAAAAAGGAACTGGTGTTTTCACAAATAAATCATAGTAACATAATTCACACATAAATATGTCACTGGTGTGTACAAGTTTGGTTCAAATTCTTAAAATGTATAAATATAAGCTTCTCTAGTGGCTGTTTCTTTTTTTCTCCCCATTCTCCTCTGTCAGTAAAGATTAGAGGTATTTTATTTACTGTGGGAATGGTTATTAGTTCATTTAATATTTTTTGTGGGCAGCAGCTAAAATAAGATCTCCTGGACATGTTCTCAGATCTTACTGCTCTCATGCCTGGCTTCTTTTTTTTTTTCCCCAGAGAAATATAGCTCTAGACATGGTTACAAAGGTCTCTGCGTGCACAGGTTTTTATATGGATTTACCTAAGGTGTTATTAAATTCAAGTCAGTTAAGTCAACACAACTGGAAAGCTAGGTTGATTCTTTTTTTCTTTATTTATTTCTATGTGCTTGTAAATGCATTGTTCGACCTGCTTATACACTGGGATGTCACTAGTTTTGACTACGTTCGTTTTTGTACCAGGTCACTTACATGAACTTGAAGATGACGCGGGGTTGTGGTGGGGGAGCCACAAATGGCATCTGCTGAGTGCCCGTGTTGATCTGCAGAACAGACCTGTCTTACGAACAGGCTGTGCTTTTGTGAGTTAGAGGTGCCAGTAGGAATAACGCTGGGGAGCTTGCTGCACCCCTCCTGTGGCATCTGTCCAAATCCATGTGCCAGGCTGCTCCTGACCTGCCAGGCTCTTCGTGCCACAGCTTGCAGCCGCTCCCTCCCTCGCTAAGGCAATATCTTACACAGAAGCCTATAGGTGAAGCTGCACCTCTTCTCCCATGACATTAATTAATATAAATAACTGCAAGGATCACTCTGAAAGTTTGGTTGTCTACCTGCCAAACCCTACTTAATTGGTATTCATGGTGAATGGCAAACATAGCTCAAAGACATCACTCAGCAAGCTCTTCCTGCACAGCTGATGGACTGTAATTAAACCACACCAGGCCACAGATTTCTGCATTAACCTTTCCCTGCCATTAAGGAAAGAGCAAATTAAGGTAGGCAGCTCGCTTCAAGAGGTAAGAGCAGGGATGATTGAAGGCATTACTCCTGTAACTTGCTTGGCTCTGATTTTTTTTTTTTTCCTTCTCATGTATTGCTGCATTTGAAGAAGCAGAAAGGGCTATGTCAGCCTGAGGTAGGGTAATCCAGTAGTTAGGAAGCTGTGCAAGAATTTGGAAGAACTGGTTTCAATTCTTTGACAGTTGATTCCTTGCATGTATAAATGTTTATTGCCTCTGGTCACCATCTGTAAAATGTGGCTAATGCTTCACAGTGGGGCTGAGGATGAAGTTGTTCAGGCTGTGATGTACAGAGAAGCTTCAGATTGGTTTCAGTCCCCGAAATGGGCCATGTTTAATGTGATAAGTATGTAACCTTGAGTTCCTCAAAAGGCTTCTCGTGTTTCCTGGAATGAAAAGATTTAGTTGCTGGTTCATTGATTTGGACTCACAAGGAGGAAATGTTTAACCTGTAGCATGGGCTGAGTCATACACATAGGTGGTCCTTCTTTTACCAGAGAAGGAGGGAATAAAACGTATTTTTCTAGCTTAGAGCTTGGGATGACTAGGATCCAATGTGACCACTTAGTCACTACAAAGGAGTCCAGTAATAACAAACACTTATTTCCTTTGTTTACGCAACTTACTGAGATTCTAGGGTCACTATAAATAAGGAGTATTGTATTAGTAAATATTACTTTTTCTTTGCAAAGGAAAGGAACAATAAAGAAAAATTAAAGAAGGCTTGATATGCTAAAAAAAAGAAGAAATCATTGTTCAAAAAAGACAATAAATCCATTTATAACAGTAAGAGCTTTAGTGGCTAACTATCTAAAGCAGGAAGACCAGTGCTGCTAACTTTTCAATCTGATGAAAGTCACAGACTTAAAAACTGTCTTGATCACCAATATAGTGAGTGAACCATAGTCAGAGAGGATGAGGGCTTACAGAATCAGCAATGCAAGAAAACATGCCTGGTAGGAAAACAGGCTGATGAAAAGTGATGATTGTCAGCATATCTGGAGGGAGAATAGGGCTCTAAGATGAGGGAGGAAAAAAAAAAGGTGGCAAGTAAGAGTAAACTTGATCATGGGGGATTTTTTGGCTGACAAAGCCAACCCAAAGTGAACTGGGTGGGTGTAGCTGCCCAGCTGAGTGAATCCTGAACTTCTGGCCAGCCACTCTGTGCCCCATCACTGGCTCCTCCCATGTAAGGAAGTCTTTGGGCTAACTGAAGTTATTGTGATGGACAGGATGTATGAGAGAAGATGCCATTCAGCACCGGGTACCTTTCCAAAACGGGGACAGGAAAACGAAAAACAGACAAAGCAAACAAACAACAAAACCACAAAAGACCAAACAAACGAAAAAATAAAAGTCCTTCTGTGATACAAGTATTAGGCAGTTTGGGCTTCATTGTGACCAAAGTGCAACAGCTTGCCCTGCCAAAAGCTGGCTGCAGCCCCTGCTTCTCAGAAACACATAGAAAATATCTAATTTCTTTCATTTTTTGGCCACAGAGCTGTCTTGGAACTGGAAATAAGCTGTTAGGCTATAGATAATATTCACATTAACCTCTTTAGAGAGAGGGTTACTTTGTGCTGAACACCAGTTATATGCTGAGTGTAAATATTTGCATTAGCTTTACCTCTGGAAGAAAAGCAAAAGTGAAAGTAGCAGTGCAGTAAAAAGCACAGCTCGTAGTTCAGTGCCTTAACACACAAAAAGCTAATGTTAGATTAAGTGCTGGTTAATTGAGAATAGCTCTACTGTGCATTGTTAATCTGTTCATAATTTACAGGCTACTTTTTCCATTTACAAGCTCCTTTTTGTACTTCACCACCTCAGGTGATACTCTCTGTCAGTTTTGCAGTGCCCATTATCTGGCACCTAAGGCATTTCATTAGCATTTAAACGAAACTTAAGTGCCTGAGTAATTCAGAGATAGGTTGTATCTGCATGGCTAGCTGACTACTGCATTTAATTAATTTCCAGACGTCTTCCTTCCTTGTTAAGAGGGAAAAATGCAAGCTCTGTCTAAAATCTGGTGGTGGTAGGAAGAACAGGCAGGCCACAGTTCTAGCTGCTGCTGAGGTTTCTTGCTCAACTTACTATCTCTTATTTCACTATTCAGCTCTAATGAAAAGCTTTTTCTCAAAGAGGAGAATATTTGAAAAGTGACCAAGAATGGAGAGAACTCGAACTAATGAGTTGCCTCTATTTCTGTGCCCTGTCTCTGGAGGCAAAGGAAAACAGATTCATTTGTTATCACGCCGCAGAAAAGTGATGACGGACTAAAAGACGAGACTGCCAGCTTTGAACTGGGAGTGGCACTGGCCTGGGTGCAGTGGGTGGGGATGGTGCAGATTGCATGAGGACTCACCACGGGTGAAACCTGCTGCAATGCCAACCAGTAAAAGTCTCCCTGCAAGTTCTTCCTCAGTCATGGTGAGTTAACATAACAGTGTCTTGAGATGTTGCATGTGCAGATAGTTTGGGCAACCTACTCCACCAACAAGAAAAGCTGAAGGCTTTGGGAGAACTGAAGTGGAAAAGGATGTTTTTCACTGAAGTGGCAAAGTGCAAAATCAAGCATGGCCACAGGCTGTGTGCTCCGGTGAGCCGAAAGCAGATTGCTACCCAAGCAGTCAGCACAGGGACCCCATGACCTAAGAAATGTCACGTGATTCACAACTGGGAGTGGGGTCCTGGAGCTTTTTCTACTCTAATAAATAAAACAGCATGAGAGTGACCTAAGGCCCTTGTGACACAATGAAAAATCCCTGTGTTGGGGGAATTTTTACCTCTATGAATTAAAATCATGTGAGACAGTCTGTGCATGTAAAGGGGATTTTCAGTTTTGCCTGATTAGAGATATGTAATAGAAAAAGAGCAGACTAAAGAAGAAAGATTTCTGAAAGAGTGGTTCAGCTACAGTAGTGTGGGGTTTAGATTCTTTTATTTTTGAGATACTGTTTGAGATGCATTTGTCCTAGTCACGGCAACTTAGAAGACACACAATGAGGTGGGGCAATGTTAAAATACCCTTGTTATGGTTGACGTAACTGGGGTTCAGAGGACTGGACATCGCCTGGTTTCATGCACACCCAGGCACCTAGGGCATGTGTCTCCTAACCCAGCATCATCTCCAGTCTGAAGGGTCTCACTCAGATTAGCCTGTGAAATGGGCACAGCAGGGCCAAACACAGCCTCTCAGCTGGGCAGGTGACAAAGGGAGCAAGGGACAGTGCTTTTGGGCCAGGGGGGAATGGCGGGGCCATCCATTATGAGGACTGTGTGTTGTGTTGGCTGGTGATAAATAGAATTTAAAGCTTCTTCCTGCACTCCTCCCCAGTAAATCCATGCTTGCAGAGGGGACTGAAATCCTTTGAATGGTACTCATCATGGCTGGGCTTCACGAACGAAGATTTGGGGAGGGCTCTACTCATGTTTGCTACAAGCGTGCTGGTGGCTAAAAAGGCCAATACGAGATAGGCACGTCCGGTTGCAAAAGGCACAGCAGAACTAACGGTACTGTTAACCACATGCACATTTTTTTCGCAGCCGTTTTTAGTTGTAATGATTTCTGATTCACATGAATTATGGCAGGAACTTCAAGCCTCACCTAGCCGTGAGGTGCAGCTGAACACAACACAGAAGTGCTGTCGCTTCATCTTCGCTCTGTTCCCACTTCTTGCAAAGTGGTGGCCGTGGCTGGCACTGGTACGCCCAGCAGTATGCTCTCCCAGCCATCTTGCCCTGCCTCAGGCTTGAAGATTGTCAAATGGACTGTCTCTGTGTTAAATAAACAGTTGTATAACATAATCTGATGAAGCATCAGCTTAGAACCTGTTTCAATTCTTGCACTCACTCCTACGGAGAGGCCGTGCCAGAAACCTTCCTTTCCTCCTTGCTGGCAGATCCCCTCTAATTTCTGAGCTGAATTTATCCATGGCTACTCTATACCTGTTTGTTCTTGTGCCAGCGTTTTTTGTTAACTTGAACAGCTCTTCTGCCTCGCTGCTGTTCCCCACTTTGATGCACTCAGGAGGCAAGGACATCCCTGTCAACTCTCACATTACTCCCCATTAAATAAACCAAACTGCCTCTTTCTGCAAGGTCTCCTGCTCTGCTGCAGGCTGCCCTAGCAGCTTCCCCCCTCTCTGCCCGGCGCAGCAGCCCCTTCCCTCGGAGCAGGAGCTGGAGCGGCACACGGGGATCAGCCCCTTCCCGCTCGCCCTTGCGTTTCACAGGTGCGCCTTGAGCTACTTGTGTGTAAAGCAAAGCTGGGTGAAAGCGAGCGTTTTACTATCAAAAAACCAAAACCCAATAAAAGTGGGGAACGGCGCCCCTGAGCCTTTCCGGCCCCTGCCCCGCTCCGCCGTCCCGTCCCATCCCGTGTCTGCCGGGCAGGGCTGGGCCGGGCCGGGCCAGGGGAGGAGCGGCGGGAGACGGAAGTGAAAACAAGACCGGGGGGACGGAGCTGCCGCCTCCCAGACGAGACGCGCTCCGGGTGTCTTCGCCGCTCCGCGCTGTGCCTCACCGCCGGGTGAGTGACTGCCGGGGGCGGCAAAAAACAGGGTGGGGGGCGGAGAAGGGGAAAGGGGGGATTGAGCAAAAAGTCGGTAGGCTGGACGCGGTTTTTAAAGCTTGACGGTGCTTATTTTCTTTTCGTTTTATTTTTGTGAGCGGGGGCGCGCAGTCGGTCGCGGCTGCGGAGCGCCCGGCGGGGATGCCCCGGCGCAGCGCCTCGGGGAGCCCGAGCTGCGGGACACCGGCGGGGCTCCTTGCCCTGAGCCGAGCGCGCTGAGGTCCCCGTAGGGCTGCTCGGGCGTGGGGTTCTGGTGTGCCCCGGTCCCCGGGCTTTGTGGCACAGGTGGGGCTGCACGCTGGGGTGCCTCTGGAGTGCCTGGAACAGAGACCGAGCGCGCTGGGGGGGCTGGCGTGGGGTGTTTGGTCCCCCCAGCCTGGCGTGGCCCTGGAGCAACTCGTCCCGGCGAGTTGTGCAAAGGGGGTGCCGCAGAGTACAGGAGCTTGTGCTAGCGCTGCCCCTCAGCCCTTCCTCCGGCACAGCTACTTTTCCCGGGGGGGTGGGAGGGGAGAGCCCCGCTGGGCACTGCTGCGTCCCTGCTGCTCTGTGTCCTGGCCGGCAGTGGGGCAGGCCGGCGTTTCTGCCTGGATTTTGAAATTCACCCTTCCAGAAGTAGATCCACCGAACGTTTGATCATCTAAAGGAGAGTTGCACAATTTGACCCTTAGCTGGTGTGTTTTCACAATGCTCCCCACGTGAAGTGGGGTTGGTGGGTTGAAGTGTTAGCTGTTGCTCTGACATATTTTAAGAAATTAGTTAAATAAAACTTTGAATGGATCTTCTTCATTTACCATTCCTTCCTGGTGTATTTGTAAGCCTAGAGATGCAGACATGTCAGGATTAAGGGGATGAGAAAGGAAAAATGAGTGATGCTGAGAGTGATGCACGGTATTTCAGCATGCAGTCTCCTGTTTCTAGTTGCCAATGCAAAAGAACAGTATCCTTTCCAATATAATTCAATTTCTTTTCTAGGTCTGTAATTGTAATTAGTTACAGCTACAACAGTTACAACTGTTACTTAGTTTAAAACAAACAAGCAAACAAACAAGTGCTTTCGTTTCAACTGACAGGTAAAGCCTTCTGCCTGTGCCGAACAACTGCATGTGTGCTGGTCATTAGATGTGGTTTGCTTTTCTGCGGTCTCATAGTTTACAGTGACCTGTCACTGCAGTGGATTTCATTTAAAGGTAGTGAAAAGTATTTGTATTCTTATGCAGAAAGAAATCTGTGACTAATTTAAATCCTCTTTTTACACAGTTCCTTGCACAGGGCAATTAAAAAACTTAGTTCTTACTTTAGCGGTGAGCAAGCCCCCTAAAAATCCTATCTCAAACTTGGTGGGGACTTTTCTTCCTCTTTAGCCACATGAGAGCTCAGTGGTGTGTTGAGTCAGTGCCTGGGGTCAGAGCTATCCCTTTGCTGGATGCCAACAGGCAGGGGCAGGTTGGGAATGGCCCAGGTACACAGGCACCTCTGTTACAAGCTCCAAATTCTGCTTCCTAATATGTATCTGGTACTGCCCAATGCCAGCAGCCCTGCTCTGGTTACCTGAGTGGCCGTCGATGTGAATAAAGTTCACTGTTTGATTTAGAACGAAGTCTGAGCAGTGTGGATTTCTGCTGCTATTGGAGGAGTACCCAGAAAGGTGTGTTATGGGTGGCTTTCTTGGGGAGTGACATCCCTATGCCGACGGGGGCTGTGTGACAGCCCTACTCTCGTGGTCCTTGAGGGTGGGCTGTGTTTGAGAAAAATCCACCACCTATAAAAAACTGACACAGCACCCCCCCGCCCCCCCCCCCGCCCTGCCGTGTATGAACAGCTAAAACCGGACTTTGAAGAGTTCGGTGGGGTTTGCAGCCAACTCGCTGCTGCTTGACTGAAGGTCCACCTTAAATGTCCCTATACGAGTATGGAATCTGGCTGTGCCCCGGTGTAGTCTTACACCAGCCCGCCCTGGTGTGCTCCTGCCTGGCTTCAACTATACAAAAATAGACGGCATCCACTACCTAAGATGTCATTGTAACATCGCTTATCTGAGGTGAAACTGAAGCCCTTATCTTTGACGCTGAACAGCAATTAAGTGCCTCGGTTGCCTTTTAAAGGTAATTTGTAGCCCACATTTGTAGAGAGGGAGATGTATGGGTTTTGCTTAGCACTGAGTTGCAGCTGTGGATATTTTGCTTTAGTTCACAGCTTTCATTTGAGGGTTGGTTTTAATATCTGTTTTGTCTGTGACATTGTTCTACCACTTGAAGCTATGCTATAAAAATAAAAAACTCACAGGGATTTTATTTTCTTCTGATTAACTTCAAAGTTGGGATGCTTTGACATTGTTGTATTTAGAAATAAGCTTTGAGCTGATGACATGGCAGCATATGATATTAATTTTGTTAGAAATGAATATGCCAGTAGTGCTAATGTCTTCCATACTCGGGTTTAAGGAATATATCAATTCATGCTTCTCTCAATATTGGCTTTTTTTAAAGATGAGCTTTAATGTTGTGTGAGTTTCACCACACACGCTGTTTTTTTACTAAGAAGTAGTTGTCAAATATTTTGGCCCTGTGAGTTCTCCAAGTCCATATTACCCATTCCCTAGTTATGTTTCTTTCTAAGCTATGGAGGAAAACATGTGAGGAATAAAAGCACAATGACAGACCTGGTGTAGGGTTTTTGGCTGATTTTGGGGGAGGGGAATACAGCCAAAGAAAGAGAGCTTTCAAAATGGCAAACAGTACCTTTTGTTTTTATCGTCATTAAATTAAAACTCTAATCCTCTTCTGCAGGCATCAGTTCCTTGGATTTGGTCCTTGAATACTAAACATCATGAGCAACTACAGCGTGTCTTTGGTTGGGCCGGCTCCCTGGGGTTTCAGACTTCAAGGGGGCAAGGATTTCAATGTCCCTCTGTCTATTTCTCGAGTAAGTGCATTCACTTCTTTTCCTGCATGTGGGTATCTGTTTGGCTGTGGCAAAACCACAACCTTCAGACAAAGCCATTAATTACAGAGACTGGGGCTCAACTTGCCCGGTGGCATGAAGGACTGTTGGGGGTCGGAGGAGGGGTTTGAACTGGGAAAATAAATCTTTGTTGTATGAAGGCTCCAAGAAAATTATCCTAAGAAGGACCGGTTCATTTGAAATGGTTGTTTTATCTGCACTTGTTTATGCAACAAACAAAAGAAACTACCCTTGAATTGCCTTCCCTGCTCCCATCCAGAAAACAGAGATGCAGAAGTTGGAGGCTGACAGGAAGCAAGCAATTTACTGTGCGGGGCTGAGCCTGTGGTGTTCAAATGGGAAGCAGTGGGAAAAAAATCACTTTTATTACCCTTGTTTGTTCAGCAGCTCTTAGCTGCTTGAGGATCTTCTGTGTCTGTTGTTACAAATCCTACTCTTTGCAATAAAAAGGTACTTAAATGACAGGAGTTGTAAATAGCAGTTCATCAATATGTGCCTGAGTGAACGTGCCAGTTTCTCATGAGTGTTTTATAGAGTATGTGCTCTGAACTGGTATTCAAAGGATTTGAGGAACTAAGTCAAAACAAATATGATCCTTGTACCCAGGCACTGTCTAACTAGTTTTTTACTTTAAAACTATGTTTTCAGGGAAGGCTTGTCTTTCAGTGTGGGCTGAGTTTCAAAGCCTTTCTCAGATGGCTGAAGCACTTTGCACGTAAAATGTAGGGACAGACTTTACAGTATTGAGCTTCTTGGATTATTGGAAATCTCTGGGTGAAGAAACTGGCTTCTGATGGCTCTGTACCTTGGTGCCTTTGAATTTGTGTACAAATGCCCCTTCTCTGTCAACAGCTCTCTTCCTCCTACATATTCATGTAGTTTAGTGACAAAGATGAATTATTTTTTACACCTGTTGGGACTGCAGAATTGATACTGCTCTGGTAGATGGTGCAGGTTTCTATTTGGGTTTATGCATCATGGCGATATTTTTAGCTAATCTTAACTAGCGATACAAACTCTGCCAGTTCATTTAGACTTGGCTTATCCTATCCACCCATGGATTATGTTGGTGAGGATAAAATACAGTTTGGCTCTGCAAAAGAAGAAAGAAGCAGTTTATTCCTGAATTCCAGGGACTTTCAAGCTAAACCGTAACTCAGTTTCTTGTTGATTAGCTGTTACTCGTACACTACTGAGAAATTTGAACTGGGCATGCAGATAGCTCTCTTCTGATTTGATGGTAGAAGGGCTTTCATGACAAAGATTTGCAAAAGCATAGGACCTTGTCTGCATAGGGTCCTTGTGTGTGATGCTGACTAGAAATTAGGCACTACAGGCAGTAAGCCATACTAAACAACCAGTTTCAGGATAGAGTAATACTTTTTTGTAGAGGCCTCTGTTGTTCTGGAGATCTGGAGTGCAGTCCTGCTGTAAGCAGGCTTCCCATCTAAAAGAGGAAACATATGTTGAAATTAGCCTAGACTACAACTTTATTGCAGGAATCAAATATGCTGTTGCATGAAGTAGCCTGGGGGAATTGGCCTAAATAGCTACCTATAAAAGCCTCAGTTATGGGATTCCCGAATGACAAATGTCAGTGCCCACAAGAGCAGAACATAGTGAACAATGGGGACCAGTATGGTTTTGGGACTTTAATTTGTGCATGGGTGGGGGAAGCACAATATCCAGTTCACTTACTATACCTTGGCACTGCTCCTCAGGTGAGCTGTTTCTTCCTACTCACAGTTCAGAGTATGCAAGTATTAGACTGCCTGGTGCCTTTTTTTTTTTTTTTTTTTTTTACCCCCCCTACTTTGGATCAAAAAAATGCTTACTTCTGGCATGCCAGTCCAGCTTTGGCCTGATAGCTGGAAGAATTCAACACCATGTTCCTGGTATGCTAGAACAGTGTGTACAATTCACCCCCCCAAGCCCTTCTTTTCCTGATGTAGCATAAATTCCTTCCTGTATCCGAAGGCTGCTAATTAAATTATTTTAGCAAAACAGTAATGAGACAGCAGAATTATGTTCCTTGGCAAAGAGGACTATTTGGTTTTGTTTTGTTTTTAGTTTGTCCTCTAGATGCTGAAGATGAATCTGGCTGGGTTACTGAGGGCTAATTTCCTGCTTTAGTTTAAACTTTTGAAATTAAGTTTAAATAAAGTATAGTTTATGAAGCACAGATAATACACTGGTTTCTAAAACTGTTTATCTGAAAAGTTAATCTCCTCCCTGATGATTTGAACAAATTAAGATCTCATGGTTCCTTGGAGAAAGTTTTTAGTAAGTTATTCGACTTTGTACAGAATGCAGTTTAAATGGGCGCATTCCTTGTTCCCTCTGTAAAGAAAAAGGAGCCTGTTTTGTGCTCTCAGATGAAATTCTTATGGTTAGCTAATGTCTAACAGGGTAACAGTAGTGCAAGGATAGCAGTAACATTTGATTTTTCATAAGCTAGTATATTGCAGACTAGTTGCAACATCATAACCAATAGCAGCAGTTATTGCAGGGCTATGTCAGTTAATTGCTAGAGCTCTCTGCCTGCTTTAAAGTTATCTGTATACTTTAACAGCTGTGCACATTTCACTGTAAGGGATACGTGTGATGTTGGGGGTATAGCCTTATAGTTAGTACAGTTTTATCAGTATAAGTGTATACTATATATACACACAGTTACATGTACATATATGAAGTATATACAGTTAGTGTGTATATATCAGTATAACACAAATGCAGGTGGTACTTGTTACGTATCTGGCTGGACTTCAGCAGGGTGAATGAAGCAGTATGGGAGCAGTGATGGGAGCGTGATGGACGGTATGGCTCTCGTGAAAGAAGGGCTGGAGGGAAGGAAGTTGCTCTGAAAGTAATCAGGAATAAAGGGTGGGCTGAGGTTTATTAACAGCCAAGTGTTAAAGTGGCTCAGGCCACTGCAAGTGACTGTACTGTAGGGCTTCCAGGTAGTTAATTCTGAGGTGGTACTTGTATAAGGAGAGATTGCTAACTGTGAGCACTTAGCTCACAGTGAAGAAGGCAGAAATTACTAGAGCCAAGGTATGCAAACTTAGATTATTCTCAGTTGCTACTCTCACTTTTTCCACATGGTGATTTGTGTAAAAGAAGCAACTGTTCTCCTCATTCCTTAAGACCTATGCTGTGATGCAAAAACAAAAAAAAACAAAAAAAAAAAAAAGGAAAACTAGAGCAGATAAGAACAAATTGCTGACATGCAAGGGTTATGATTTGCTAGCTGTAAAGTAACCATTGTAGGAAATGATTAAGATTCAGACTTTTTCCCTGTAATATATGTAGTCATGTGAAATGACATTTGTCATAATGCGATTGTTGTCACATGAATGAATGGATTGTTTCTGAATAACACAGGTGGCTGAAAAGTCAGCTACTTAATACACATGTTCACCTTTATCTGGTAGATTTGAGACATATTGTCCCAACACTGAGTGTTGGGTACACTGCAAGAATTACATCATGGGTCCTTCTTGTTTCTCAATTATTTTCAAACAAAATTTATTTACAAGTTTCAGGATATTCTGCTAAACATCAGATGAGACAAAAAAAGACTTTTCGTCATGATTGCCAATAATAGTGGATCTGGTGATGTCCATGTAGATTTGTAGTCTGGGATAAATCCTACTGACATGGAATATGTTCAGTTTGGGACTAATGTTGGTCTACACTTTACCTCCTAGATTTGTTTGCACAAGAGTTTATTCTCATTCAGTAGAAAAAAAAAAAAGAAATGCAGTTTTGGAAATAAGGTACTCCATACATACTACTAGGTAGGATTCTTGAAGTAGCTCTTGGGCTTGCTAAATATTGTATTTACAGAATTTGGGGTCAATGGTATCTACAACATGATCTGTGTTATTTATAACTATGCAATGCAGTAGCTTTTAAAACTATCCACACTTCATTATAGTTTGGATTAATATTATGGTTGCTTTAATTTTTTGGGACTAGGTTAGTTCCCAATGCTTAATTAACATAACCAGAATAAACTTAGTAAGCATGACTAGCATTAGAATTGTCAAAACTGCTGTCCTCTGAAGATTGAAATAAATAGTGTTCTGTATTGGTGATGTATTCATTATGTTGGGATGATCTGTGAGAGGTTTGGATATTTGTTCCAAATGTGTCCTTGATATGCTTGTAGCTTATCAAAATTTTTGTAGTATAGTCTCTAAATGGTGCTTCTCTCTGTTTTATGGCAAAGTTTACCACTAGAAACAAGGAAATACTAAAACAAAGCTATAGTTTGAACAGTAATGTAGCCTATATGCAGTATACTTTCCCACCTAACGCAAATACCTAGGATTTTTTCTTGTGTTTTAAAGTTACTTTCTTGTTGAATCTTCCAGCTATTCTCCTTCAAAACAGGCAACTCTAGCTATTGTCCTTCAGAAGGTGTTTCTCTATTTGTCTTTCTTCTCCTATAGGAATTAAATGTAATACTGTCATGTTGAAATGCTTGGCCTGACTGACAGCTCAGTTTTTCTACTGCAACTTCTTTCGGTGTGTTCCTCGCCCCCTCCCCCCCCCCCCCCCGCCATTTCTTTCTACTTCACTGGTCATTTGCTTCTTCAAAAAAACCCAAAACAAACAACCACTACTCTCCCTCTTAGAAATAACCCCTTATTTTTGCATGCTTTCAATTTTCATTATTTCAGCTGTTTCAGGTATGTTTTTCTGTGTTGAAGTTGCAACCTTATAGTTGATAGAAGACTCATCATAATAAATCTGTCAGCAAGCAGTACACCCATGGAGTAGGTGGAAGAGCAGCCCACCTTGAGATGAAGTAGGAATAAAAGTACAACACATCAGCTGCTCAATATTCATCCCACATGAGCTTGCTGACATTCTTTATGCTGGTGTCAGGAGGTCACTAGCAGAGGAGTTGTCTCCTCTGCTTTCCCTCTTGCCCATGTACATACATGGTTACCCAGCAAGTTGTCCACATGGATGAAGTATCTGTGATTGGTTTTGCACTGTGGTTGCTTATTCAGGGGCTTGGCCACTGGCTTTCTTAATATTTCCAAGCAGGCTGTTTGAAGTCATTAACATCTGTGAAAATAGTGAGAAGAGAATAAAGGAAAATGATGCTTTGAATGGACGTAGGGTATGTCAGCTTTGACTGATTAGAGTCTGACTGAGTCTCTTGCTCTTGTGTTTGTGTGAATTATGTGTCATTTCCAGTAAAATCAAGTTTTGTGTAAGTATGAAAAAAGTTATTCTAATGGAGGGCTGGGGAAATTGTCTTTCAAGCTGGCATGTGAAATAAGAGAGAAACACTAGAACAACTGCTGGCCCGACCAGTGATAATTGTGTCAGTAACTTTCACTTCATCCTGGAAGCTACTGAGAGCTACTAACTAAACCCTAACTGGCAGCTGATGGCATTGCTGTGCTGGTTTGGTTTATTACTGAGTTTGTACAAAATACAGCTGTATTTGTGATGGTCTGCACAAAATACAACTGAAATATTATTCCACTACGGCAACTGAGGTGGGTTGAGAACCAGCTGAATGGCAGAGCTCAGAGATCAGTGGTGCAGAGTCCAGTTAGAGGCCTGTAGTTAGCAGTGTTCCCTAGGGGTCAGTGCTGGATCCAATCCTGCTAAACTTATTCATCAGTGACCTGGATGAAAGGACAGAGTGTGCCTTCAGCAAGTTTGCTGATGATACAAAACTGGGAAGACTGTTTGATACCCCAGAGTGCTGTGCTGCCATTCAGTGAGACCTGGATAGGCTGGAGAGTTGGGCAGAGAGGAACCTAATGAAGTTCAGCAAAGTTCTTCCCCTTCATCTGGGGAAGAATAACCCCCTGCTGGTGCACAGGCTGGGGGCTGACCTGCTGGAAGGCAGCTCTGCAGAGAAGGACCTGGGGGTCCCAGTATACAACAACCTGTCCATGAGCCAGCTGTGTGTCCTTGTGGCTGAGGCGGCCAGTGGTGTCCTGGGGTGCATTAGGAAGATGGAGATGATCCTGCTCCTCTACTGAGCCCTGGTGAGGCTGCATCTGGAGTATTGTGTCCAGTTCTGAGCTCCTTAGTACAAGAAAGATAAGGAACTACTGGAGAGAATCCAATGGAGGGCTGTGAAGATGAGTAGGGGACTGGAACATCTCTTTTATGAGGAAAGTCTGGGAGAGCTGGACCTGTTCAGCCTGTAGAAGACATATTTTAAGGGCAGGTGTCAAGAGGATGGGTGTCAGACTCTTTTCAGGAGTGCCCAGGACAAGGAGCAACTGGCACAAACTGAAACACAGGCAGGTCTATCTGAATGTCAGAAAAATCTTCTTTACTTCAAGGGTGACAGAGCACTTAGGCTGCCCAGAGAGGTTGTGGAGTCTCCATCTCTTGAAATATTCAAAACCCACCTGGATACAATCTTTTGCTGCCTGCTGTAAGTGAACCTGCTGTAGTAGCAGGATTGAACTAGGATTTCCAGACATGCCTTCTAACCCCAACCGTTCCGTAATTCTGTAACTTCGTGACACAGGGTCAGACACTGTCAGACGGCGCAGCACTTACCCATTGATGCTGCTCCTAGGGCAGCAAATGCTCTATTTTACTGGAGCTATTAGTGCTTATGAAATGAATGGGATTTGCCAAGACACCAAGCAAGAAGTGTTATTCTGGTCTGTTTAATTCTGTTTACAAGATGTGGTTTACTGAAAAATACACTGAGAATGACAAATGAGCTACCAGTGCCAAAGTTTGTATCCTCTCTGTATTTAGTCCTGAAGGAGCAGAGGTTTTTCTCTGGATAATTAAAAAGCTCCCAGCTGCACAAGTGGCTTAATATGAGCAAGTGTTCTAAAAGTCCTAAGAGTGATAGTTAGTGCTTTGGAGTTTGCAGAGTTGTCCGCAGGCAACAGTCTACTTTAGAGAGCACCTCAGTTTAATTTGAAGGTGGAAAGAGAGGTGAGTTGGTATGGATGTAATTTCCCGATTGCTTCTTTTCCCACTCCTGTTAAACCTCCTTGTGCTGAAAATTGGGAAAGGGGCTATGTTTCCCTATACCATTTGTTTTCCTTGCCTTGTATATTCTGCTGTGCAATTTAAAACAAGACCAGCACTGGAGTGTGCTTAGGAAGAAAGGAGGGCGTGGGGAAGAGAAGGCGTAAAGAAAGTGTCTGCATCTTGTCTCTTTCTGACCTTATTTGTCAGACAGCCTCCTCAGACTGAGTAGGAAGCTGACTTTTAAAAAATAGTTCCTCTACTGATGTCATTCCCGCAAAAGTGAAGCTGGCTGTACCGGGAGAAAAAGGAACCAAAGAGCTTGTAGCTGAGGGATATCTGATGTGATGTGTGAGCACATTCTTTTCACATTAAAAAATGCTGGTTCCTCTTTTTCCCCTTATAAGTGACAGTTTAGTTACAGTATGAGGAGTACAAGCTAAATATTTCATGATGGAAAAACTAAAGTATTTGTTTGCAAGATCCATTTCTCAAAGACAGATGTAGTGAAAAATAAACTCTGATTAGATGTTCAGAGCAGATGCAAAATTGGCAGTCCTTCCAGAGGCCAAAAAGCAGGACCATTTATTGAATAGTAACTGCAAAAAAATTAGGCATGTTTTCTTTGCAAGTATTTGGCCCTGGAGGCCTGACAGCTTCTGTCGACTTCCCCACCATTTGGAGATGCTATTTTTAGTGTAACTGTTTTTCTCATTATTCATTGGCCGATGGCTATCAAAAGGCATTGTGAGAAGAGACATGGTGTTGAAAGGTTTGTTTGTTTGGCTTTGGTATGAAGCCAGGAGATAACATTGTGGGATTTTTTTTTTTTTAAATTTGTTTTGACTTTTTAAGAATAGATTTCATGTTATCAATATAAGGGAAAGTGTGAGAGAAAACTGTCTCATATGCCTAAGGCAGTAGAAATATGGGAAAGGTGATATTCTTCTTGCCAGTGGTCATAAAGAATGAAAATTTGAGGCTGAGATTTGTTTAAACAAATATGAAGAATAGAATCACTTAGGTTGGAAAAGACCTATAGGATCATCAAATCCAACTGTTAAGCCAGCACTGCCAAGTCCACCACTAAACCATGTAGACATGTCCACATCTACATGTCTTTGAAATATCTCCAGGAATGGTGACTCAACTGCTTTCCTGAGCAGCCTGTTTCAATGCTTGATAACCCCTTTGGTGAAGAAATTTTTCCTAATACCCAGTGTAAACCTCTCCTGGCACAACTTGAGGCCATTTCCTCTTGTTCTATAGCTTGTTTGTTTGGAGAAGAAGCTGATCCTCATCTCACTACAATCTCCTTTCAGGTACCTGTAGAGAGCAATAAGGTCCCCCTGAGCCTCCTTTCTCCAGGCTAAACAACTCCAGCTCCCTCAGCTGCTCCTCATAAGACTTGTGCTCCAGACCCTTCACCAGCTCTGTTGCCCTTCTCCAGACACACTCTAGCACCTTAATATCTTTCTTGTAGTGAGGGGCCCAAAACTGAACACAGGACTCAAGATGTGGCCTCACCAATGATGAGTATGGGGGGACAAACCCTTCCCTAATCCTACTGGCCACATTATTCTTGATACAAGTCAGGATGCCATTGGCCTTCTTGGCTACCTGGGTACACTACTA
Source organism: Manacus candei (assembly GCF_025592945.1). Taxonomy (NCBI): domain Eukaryota; kingdom Metazoa; phylum Chordata; class Aves; order Passeriformes; family Pipridae; genus Manacus; species Manacus candei. Next base: position 35,827,605 of record NW_026138076.1, on the reverse strand, counting down.
GCTCATATTCAGTTGCTGTTGACTGGCACCCCCAGGTCCCTCTCTGCCTGGCTGCTCTCCAGCCACTCTGTCCCCAGCCTGTAGCACTACATGGGATAGTTGTGACCCAAGTGTAGAACCCAGCACTTGACCTTGTTGAACCTCATACAGTTGACCTCAGCCCATTGTTCCATCAAGTATGTTTACTTCTAGAGGTGGCTGTTACAAGAATAAAAACAAAAGGAAAGGAGGCCACTGCTAAGGACAGTGTTACATGAGTCTTTGAATGACCCAAGTCTTCAGGCCAGTAACAGTAGTGAAAATATGACAGAAGTACCTCTTCAGGTTCCCTTACTATACAAGGTCCCCAAGCTGAATTTGCAGAGAGATGTACTATCTTTTCTTAGAAGAGTTGACATGAGTTCCCTCTGTCTCTTCCAGTTTATCTGCTTCATTCATCACTCACCTTTCAACACTGTCACTTAATGGGTGGTGTCCCCCACATGGTAGCTTTTCATGTTTTGTCACTTCAAGACACCAGTGCAGTTTTATGTAGTCTCTTAGGTATGCTGTCCCAAGTAGAGAGGTAAAAGGGGGACAAAATAGCATCCTATAAGTTGATAGCTGTATTGTGATGCACACCCTCAAAGCAGATTAGTAAGTTCTGCACCAATGGAATAAACTATACTTTACAGCAAAACTACTGAATAAGCAGCCACAGAGCATAGAGACTTGTAGGCTAGAAAATTTCAAGTAGAATAGTCCATAATATTTTTCCACTTTGGATTAGTTTTATAGTTACTGTCTCATTTTGAGTTAGTCTTTCAATGGAAACTTCAGCTTAAACAGTTAAGCTTAGTAAAGTAAAAGCAAGAGATAGTTGAAAGTATTTTAACATATGAACTCTTGCAACTGCTGTCAGCTGTGGCTGTAGCAAAGCCCTAAAGTAAAATGTAATGCCTTGTGTGAAGTCCCATAGGCTAAAATGTGGATCTTGCCAGATCTCTAGTAGTCCTGTTGGAAAGGTCAAATGGTTTGCATGTTAACTGGATATGAAAGAAGTTTGACTTATCCTGGTCTATATTAAGGAATGACCTAACACAGTATCTAGTTTTTTCCCCTAACAAGTAATAGAACAATGTGAAGAACTTACCACAGAAAGGCAACAGAAACTTTTATTTTGTGTTAATTATTTCATGGTTCTTTTGAAGGCATGACTAGTGATTTAGGTCCTAAGCCTGGATTAATGCAGATTGTATCAATTTCAGAAGGGTAAAACTCCCTGTTTGTTAAGCTTCTGTATTTATGAATGTAATTGGATGATCTTTAGTTATTCTTACACCCAAAATTCTTTCAGGCTGTGGAGAAAATGATCAAAGTGTCTCTTTTAAGTGTGGTGATGTATTGGTAGCAATACCATTTGAGATTTTTAAAACAGAATTCTGTAGGGCAAAGGCAAAATGCTGCAAGCATAAAAAATACAGACTTAAAGATGCATTTTTATTATTAAAAAAGATTATATCACCTTGATGGAAACTCTATAACATTTTGTTCAGTACCCTTGAAAAAAAAATCAAACAGGCCAACTTTGCTGTGTAAATGCTTCCTCTGCCAGACAGAGCAGCTCAGTCTCAAAGTTTATAGTACATCTGCTATTAGAGTTTTTTCTTTACAATGTGTGTCTTATGTATGACAAACCAGGTGTAGTTCTGAGTCCAATGCTGCTGGTAAGCAAAACTTTTCATTCTTTCCTGTGATGTAAGAGTTCAAAATTGATGGGGGGTATGGGTTTGTTTTGGTTTTTTTTTTTTGGTGGGGGTAATGTGTGTCTACTTTGATTTCAACCCCTTCTCTTTGTGGTTCTAGACATAGCATCGCATTGTGAAAGACATGGAGTGGTAGACTAATGGGATTGTTTATCTTCAACTTGCTTGTGTATCTAAGCAATGCCTTCTGTGCTGCTCTAATTTTCTTTACTTAATGCCTAATGCTTTTACTTAGGGAAATGGAAGGCTTTTAAGCCTTTAAACAGTAGTAATCAGTGGCTAAACGTGGTTGTCAGAAGAAAACCTATGCTTGCATCTTCATGATGGAGCTTAAAGCCAGCTTTACAGATGGAACTCTTCCTCCATCATGCCCTAAGCTGGGACAGTAGGTGGGACTGGTGCAGCAGGGGTTCACTGAGCCCAACAGGCTTGGTGGCGGGAGCTGGAGCTGCTGTCACAGTGGTGGGGGCAGATACCTGGGGACAATACAGGCTAGAAGTGGTGAAGCCAGACTTGCTAGGACATGTCTGTCAGCATACTAAGCTGTGAAAACTGTCACTGAATGCTTATTAAATTACAGCTTTTGCCAGCTACGAATAGAGTCTGTTCTCTCCACTTTTCAGCTGTCGTATTGTGAGAACTGGCTATAAGCAAAAGTCATTGTAGCAGGGGTTTACATGAATCTCCTTTGAGAGCATATTCAATTTTTAAATTAAGTTAATTTGGTATTGTGCAGATCGAGTGTAATCCTGTAAAGGCTGAGAACCCAAGCCTTGACACTGCAAAAACTCTTAAACAGAAGTGTAATTTTAGGCATACAGATTGTTTCCATAAGATGACTCTTGCCTAAGGCTTGGCCTGTGTTGATGCACATTACCTCTCAGCACCCTGCAGTTTTTGGTCTTCAGACTGTTACCAGAAGGAAAGAAGCATTGACTTGCTTGGAGGAGACAACTGACCTTTCCCAGACAACTTTCAACTTTCTCTCAAAGATGTATTAGCCAGCGATTGACAGCCATAAGAGAACTGACTAGCGGAGAAGTTTGTATGACATCCTGAGAGCTCAAACAGTAACAGACCTTTGACTGGCCAGTCAGTCTTCATCACTAAAACTATAGGGCTAACATCAAGTGGTGTAGTAGCATTTGGAGATAAGGATTCTTTGCATATTAGGTGTGTGGTGACTTTTTCATGGTCTGGAAATGCTGTAGAGATTCTCTATCCCCTTCTCTCTCTTTGCAGTGTGCAATTACTGCACACTTAAGCTACAGCTTAGTACCTCAGAGAAGGTCCTTTTCCTGTGTAGCTTGGTAAAACTATTGCTCCTGAACCACTTACTAAAATAGTTGAGCTTATGAACAAAATACAGATGAGTAGGCTTTTTTGACTGAAAATAAATTTTGTGTATCTGTCTAGAAATGCAATTTGCTTTCAATGTGAAACCCAAAAGATGGTTTTCTTGAGGTGTGCACTTAAAGCTTGGAGGCTTGAATTCTTGCAATATCTCTCTGGATGAAAGTATCACTATCCCTCTTATGTCAGAGGGAATGTGATACTCTCTGGCCAGTTGAATAGCTGCACTGTGGGAGTATTTTTCTTCCACTGACACATCTACACTTGAACTTTAAAGTGTAGAAACTGCTGATTATTAAAACTTCAAATAACATTAATTTGTTTTGATACCTGACCTGATGAAAACTGCAGCAGTTGCAGTTGACAGCCCAGACCATTTTATAACTGTCTTGGATGGTGTGGGATGAAATAACTGGAAATTGCTCACAGGAAGCTCTGATTACAGTAGTTAAAGGAAGGATCTAGGGCAAACCAGTTGGTGTTGATGCTTTACTTTTTAACCTCCTACTGTTGCAGACGGCTAAACTGCTGGGGTTTTCTCCCTTTGCTTCCTCCTTGCAAATGCAAGGCACACTTTTGGCATAGTGATGGAGACACACGGCTGTAAGTACACAATTTTGGATGTTGTAGCCATTGGCATCAACTGGCTCCTGACCTCATCAAAAGGATGGAGTGCCTCCAGTGCTTCTGGTAACTCTGAATGCCTCCTCTGTCACAACTGTATACGTTTTTTTATTGCATATCCTAATCTATGCCTGTTTGATTAGCTCAGTAATTCTCCCATTCCTACTTTCTGACTTCCGTTGCTCCCTTTAGTAAGGAACATATTCCCAGGGTACAAAATGAGGTTTTGTAGAAATTCCCTTGTCCTGCTTTGCCCTGATGATGATTACCTAGTATAAGTCAGCCTCTATCTTCCAGCACGGACTCATTACCTTGAAAACTTGGAGAGGGGCTGCATATGGGGGAGAGGTGAGGCCTCACAAGAGGGAATACCTCATGAAAAAAAATATTATCCAGAATAAGGGGATAAACATGAGCTTTGTGGAATGGGTAACTGCTGTGCTTCAGGAGAAGCATACGTTGAGAGGGGCAGCATGCAAATAGTTTAGACTTAAATGCAATGACATTCATGTAATATTAGTATCAATTCTAGGAAACGTAGTGCATAACAATGGGCATTACAAATTAGGAAATACCTCACTTCAGCATTTGAGATAGCTAACCACTCAGATTGAATCATAGTTGGTTTTCTAGTGCCATTTTGTTGAGTTTCTGCCAAATAGGTTTGAGTCTTTCAGTTTGTCACCTGTTTTTCTTTTAGCAGAAAGAGGAAGGTAGTTTTACAAGAACACAATTTGTACTGCCTTCAAGTTTTTGCCCTTGATTTTCATAGCCTGAGAACCTCTCTCTAACTGCTGAAATAAGTCTGGCAGGAGTTTTTGCTGTTAGTTATTCAAGGGAAGTGCAGTTCAGGAACCATTATTACTTGTGGCATTAACAGAGTTTAGGATTCAAAAAGAATATGATAGGATAGGAATAAAAGGAATAATAAAAACTAGGTATCAAAAAAACATACCAAACTAAAAAACTAGTATGTTTGTCAGAGAGCTCCAAGTCACAAGTGGTAAGAGCTTTGGACTCTCTACTTCAGATGGTGTAAATAGTTACAGGGATAGCTTGCCTCTGTTTTGAATTGCATTAGTACTGTACTGTAAGTCTGTAACCATCCTTTTTCTTCCCATTTTTCCTTACTGTGCCAATCCTTGCCAGAGTGTAGTATGTCCTGGGTTTATTGTGCACAGCAGTGCGTTTCTGTTTAATCAGAAAAGCAGGGCTTTATGGCAGTTCTTGCGTTATTGGTACAGTTGCAGGAAAAGCTTCAGCATCAAGAAACAAGCTGTTCTTTTATGCTCTTTTGTGAGCACTTGGGTACCACTGGATTCCTGAACAACCATAGATATCGTTAGCAGCATATGCGTGCTTTGTGTTTCAAGCCCAAAAACACTGCTAACTTCTTCAGGGAAAATTCCGCGGCTGGCGTTGCATATGAGGTGACAAAACGGATCTACAGGAGGCTTCTGGTCTTCAGTCTCAACTGACTCAACTGTGTGTTTCAGTTTCTTGTTGCCCTGTGTGTGGGTCTGTCTTTCGGAGCCTGCTACAAGGTCCCTGCTGCTCTCCCAGGTTCATGGCAATGCAAGTGGCTTTCTTCACTCAGCAGCTTCAGGCGATTTTGATTCATGAGAGCACAGAGGGTTTAGGTTTCATATGCCCATATGGGAGGCTGTTACAATGTGATAATGTTAAACTTTCTCTACACAGTAGCAACTTCATCAGGTTGATTGCTGTTCATCAATAAATGGAGTCTTAAAGTGTTGGTTAAAAATCACTCAGAAGATATCACTTTGGCCATCTTCTCATTCCTTTTCTTCACACTGGGGAGAAGGGTAAAGGTTGAGTTGTTGAAAGGCTTGAACTAAAATGGAGCCAAAATCTAAGTAATCAGTGGGGCCACACTGCAGCACAACAGAGCCAAGTTTGTTTTGCCAGTCATCCCATACGGAGGAAGGAACTGCTTTGAGATCTGCATTAGTAACCCCAGCTGGACATTACTCAGGACCACCCATGTCTGCCTTTAACCTCTTTTTGTCTTCCTGCATTCTGGAGTGATATTCCTAAAGCAGGCCTTCCAGGATCACTTCAGTCAAGATTATAGAAGGAACCCAGAATTATTCTTGCTGGTGCTGTTCTTGAGTAACTGTGAACTTTTGGGAGGGGACTGTTGTGGGGGGACTGCTTTTAAGCTCCTAGTCCTTTGCATTCATGTGCTTGTATCAAAATGTGAATTCAGTTTAAGTCACCAAAATAATCCTTCAGTGTTGCACTGAAGACTCAAGAAAAGTAAGTTGGAAAACCCAGCAAAACCTCAGGGTGTATCTTGGCATTAGGATTGTGAGATTAAAAAACACTCCTTATTTCTAGGGCCTGACTCATGGTTTTTGAATGTGTGAGGGTGGCAGTGCTAGCTGGTCAAGTAGCATTGTAAATATTTCAGGACTTTAGGGCACAGAGCTGGGCCAAATATTTTTCTCATGTTCATTTTTTTTTCCTAATTCCCAAAACAAATTTTTACAGATCTCTTATAATCTGGGTTGTGTGTATAATTAAACAGACAACATGTCAAATCTCCAAGTTTCTGAAAACGGTGCATCAAATCCAAGTATTTAAATCAATTACATAGTGACCAGAGTGTTGTTGACTGTCTAAAAGCTGTTTTATTGGGACATGGTGTATGCAGTTTCATGTAATTGTGGTAAAGTGAATTACAGAGCAGCTGGCTTGCTAGGGATCTTCAGAAATAAACAGTACGTGGCATGTGTGGTAGAATTTGACAGTGTTACGAAAATAACTAGGGCAAGGGGGCTGATTAATAATGGTGGCTCCAGTTTCTGGTGGCAGCATAGGCAAAGCAAAAGAGATGGTGGTGGTAGTGCGTGGAATGATTGAATAATTCTTCCTGCCTGCCAGGAAGCCCCTGGTGCCCTGAAACTCATTCAGCCAATTCGTAAATGAATTATCCTCTGACAGATTGCACTCTGGGGGAAGTATATTTCTATTAGTTTTTACGAGGCATTGCAAGTTGCAGCGGGCCCAGAACATTAAAGGATGGAGGAGTGGGGATGTGGTGGGAATTTCCTGCTCAGGACTTCATTGAACACTGGGATGTGGGGTGCTGCAGGCAAGGAGCCAGCATGTCACCTGCCATGCCGTGGGGTCAATTCTGGCAGTGTGGGCAGGAGTGGGCAGCTGGGAGCATTGGCCTTTTGAATTTCTTGGATGTGACTCATCAGAAACACTGAACAAGGTCTCTCCATGCTTTAAAATCAGAACTGAACTGCTAATTTATTTTCTCCCATTGCTGAACATGCAGGTGTGAACAAGCTGCCCAGTACCCTGTTCGGCGCAGTAGTGAAATAATGAGGTTGAGACCAGTGTATGGAAAGGAGTGGGTGGTGGGCCTCTTCTGCCTGCAGTATATCCAGGTGAAAAAGATGAGAGGATGAATAGATACACTTATTTCTGTAATTTGTCCATCATGATTGTGCTGAATCCTAACTTCCATGCTATGTGGAGCAGGTCCTTCAGTGAAGAAATTTTTGAGTTTCCTTTATCTTTCAAGAATTCACAGAATGGGTCAGGTTGGAAGGGATTACAGTGGGGGATCTCAACCAACTTCCATGCTCCAGCAGGGTCATCTCAGAGCACATGGCACAGGATTGTGTCCAGACGGTTCTTGAATATCTCCAATGAGGGAGACTCCACAACCTCCCTGGGTGATCTGTTTCAGTGCTCAGTCACCTGCACAGTAAACTCGTGACTTCTCTTTTTGCAGAGGAGAAAGAATGATGCCTAGGATATGTACCTTCTGTCTCCATATGCTGTTGTTTAAAATGACTAACTGAGAGCAGAACACAGGCTGTACTGTGTAAGCCCAGTACTACACAGTTATCAGAGGGACATAATTCTGATTGGCCATCTGCATGTCTAATTCATTGGCTTTTAAACTGGATTCCAGTGCAAGAAAGAGCTCTATATTGTAAGTTAAACTAGCTTTTGGATTTTTAACTAACAAGTTGTGGGGAAAAAATTAAATTCATACATTCCCCTTAAGAGAGACTCTAACCTTAATATCTTTTCCTTTCTTTATTTGGTTCACTCTTGATATACAGGAATATGGCAGTTGGCACAATGCCTCCTTTTTGAATTGTGCCATTTAGCATTGCTGGCAGCTGGATATGTGTGGAAAGCTGTATAGTGACAAATCTGTTTCTCATACCTTTTGTAGTCTGTTTTTCATCAGATAGAAAAATGTTAATACCCCCTGAACTTTCCTCCTTTGGCTCACCCTGACAGTAATTTACTTGAGCATTTCCTGTATATCGTCTCTGAGTATAGAGCTCATGCTTTCCATCTCTGCTGCATTATGGATCTCCACTGGCATGCTGCCTTGTCCCTAGGCTTCTTGGGGTACTTTCTGGGACACTCCAGACTTGCATGCTGCAGCAAATTTGGAATATGTGAATTTGTGGAAGGGAATTTATCCTAACCTGAAGTGAAACTTGAGAAAAATCATAGAATCATAGAATGGGTTGGGTTGCAAGGGATCTTAGAGATCATCTAGTTCCAACCCCCTTGCTGTGGACAGGGACACCTTCCACTAGACCAGATTGCTCAGAGCTCCATCAAATGTGGTCTTCAGCACTTCCAGGGATTGGGCAGCCCCAACTTCTCTGGACACCCTGTTCCACTGTCTCGCCACTGTCACAGTGAAGAAATTTTTCCTAATAACTAATCTAAACCTACCTTTAATTTTAAATGCTTCACTTTATTTGTTGCAATGCTGTTGATGTTTCCTATATATCCTAGAAGAGTTTCATAAATATTCTGCTCAAACAGAAGTCTGATTACAAAGAGTTACTGCTGAGAAAAGAAAAGCTTAGACAATCCTGTTTCTTCCACATATTAAAATGTATTTTGATACTAGTAAATGAATATTTTCATAAGTGATGAATAGAACCTTGGTTTTCTAGAGAATTTTGCTTGCTTTTATTAATGTGTGTTGGCTTCGGAAACCTACAGACAAATGAAGAATATGGCATAGAGCTGATTTGGCTGTTGAGTGAATATTTTGTTTCTTCAGGTCACATGAGAAATTTTGTGTTGTTTGTGGGCAAATACCTGATTCCAGTCATCACTGTCCATCATGCCTTAATATCTAAACAGGTGGTGAATTTTTAACGCTCAAACATGCAAGTATTGGGATTCATATGCGTGGTCTGGAATGGTCACCTTCTGTAAGCAATCATAATAATGATTTTACCTTCTACTACTTTTCTTCTCCCCTATTTTTTTCTTGTTTCCTTTATAGCAAAGCTGAAATGAGGTGGTGGTATTTTCCTTGCAAATGTGCCTTGTTCTTCCATTTAACTGCTAGTTTTGAATGCTGCTGAAACTGTAATTTGTTTCTTTTCTCCAGTTCTTCTAAGACTTGGAGCTCTCCTCAGAACTCAAATATTTTTGCTTCAGGAAAAGGAAAATAAAATAAAAAAAAATCTTAGGTTACTTAAGACAGGCTACCAAAAAAACCCAAAAAACCAAAGACCAACAACAGTCACACCCTTAAGGGGAGTTTGAGATGATGTCTTTCAATGAGCTCTTCCTCATCAGCAGTTCACTGAAAAATTTACGTTGCTGCTCCTTAGAAAATACTTTGAATTATTAATGAACTTTGAAACTTGATTTAAGATGCTTTTTTCTTTAGTCAAGAATGTCTTGAAGTTCTTGAAAAGCCAATTTGTAAGTTATTGCAAGGATTAAACAGAGTCATGTTGACATAAGTAGGCTTTTAGGTTTATTAGTTTTTAGTGTAGACATAAAAAATGTGTATGTGCATGTCTCTCCGCATGTTTTATTTTAGTGCTGCAGAATGATGAGGCGAGAGATGTTGCAACACTAAGTTTGTTCGTTCAAAGTACAATCTGACCTGCTGCCAGCAGGCACTGAAAAGCTGTCATGCAAGGCCCAGGTTTTTATTGATGCATACCAGCCCTGAAACAGAGGTGATAACAAATACTTGCAGGCATCAAGCCTTTAAAACTTTTTCAGCACAGCCCTATCACCAAAATCTTCAGGAGCAGTATATATTTACATATTATAGCTGAGAATTGCTGTTCAGTTTGGGGTAGATTCAGTCTCTACAAGCACCCACCGCAACTCTTGATCCAGGACTGGAAACTTGTTCTGAGGAAAAGCAGTATCTGCGTTGGCACCTTCTGGGGAAGGTGTGGCTCAGGCTGTGTCCTGTAGGGCAGCTTCATACATGCAGTGGTTTGCTGTGGCCTGACCGTTCTACCTGGCAGCACCACCAAAAATGTTGATTGCTAAGTTGTGCTTGAATATGCAGCGAAAACTAACCTGGTTTATGTGTTTTCAAGGCCCTTCCCTCACTGTGGTCTCCAACAAGAAGGGATGAATTTCACTGTCAAATAACACAGACAAATGTCAAAAGTCTCCTATTCTTTTCTCCTCTTGGCTGCTACATTCCACGTACCTGATGAAAGCACAGTGGTTGTTACCTACCCCATGAAGCAGCAGTGGTCTGCAATGTTTCAGTGCTTTGTTCTGTTTTTACATTGCCCTTTAACGTGAAGTATGTGTGCAGGTAATGCCATTGCTTTGGCACAGCCTGTCCCTCCTCCTGCCTGGCCTGGGTTTCTGTGCGTCATGCCACGTGCACGCCGCAGGTGTGGGAGTCCCAGCCCTTCAGGCACAGCACTGGCACTCTCCCTGCCCTGCCTCTTCTGACCTCTTGCATTTTCTTGCATTGCTGGCTGAGGCTGGCCCTGGGAAAGCACCCAAGCCCTTCTTTTTTTGCTAAGTATGTTTCAGGTGGATACTTTTGAATGCTTTTTTTATTTCTGCATTAAAATGAGGCCTTTGTTCACATTTAGAAAAGAGTGAAGACTGGAGCTGTAAATTGGATGAGGAGACCATAAAACATAGTAAAATTCAGCTGCAAACTCAGCTTGTTTAGCTCTGTTCAATGTGAGACCCTTTTCCAAGAACCTATGGCATTTTTCACTGCCTTTGGGATACTTCTGCACATCCGGATTTGGCAGAAGCACTAACTAACTCCTCTAATTATTAAAACCCCAAAGCTGTGGCCCTCTGCTCCATTTCACCAGAGAACTGGAGATGAAGCCAAAGGTTCATTATAAAGCACAGCTGTAACATAATCTATAGGCAGCATGTTGAAGTGACGTGCCAGCTCGATGTGCCATGGTTTTAAATAACTTGCATTCATCTCCCCTGAGTACTAGATGAAAGTTTAGACCCTCACTGGGCAGAGCACACCACAGTTGGAGCACACTGTTCAACACGTAGGCTCTGGGGTGCCTGTGTCTGTTTTGGAGGATTTTCTCTATCACTTACTCTTCCATTTCTATTTTCATCAGACTTGTGTTGTTTCAGTTTCTTTGTTGTTGGTTTGTTGTTTTTTTGGTTTTTAACCCAAATTTAAGTCACAACTCTGAAGACAAAGCTCTCACTTCCGACATGATGTCTGTCTGTAGATAAATGGCTGAGAGCCATTTCATTCCTGTTCCTTACCACCCTACTGTCTTTAGTAGCACTAAATTAAGCCAAGGTGATTTTGTTTTTACTTCTAGATGGTACATACAGGGGAAACAGTATTTGACCAAGATTAGACTTTTTGGGCAACCATACTAAAATGTGTTAATTGAACATTATTTAAAATTTGAAAATAGTATTTAGGAATATTTAATTATGCAGCATGAAACCACCTATTATTCCGTCAGCCAAAAAAGTTCATATTAGTTGGAAAAATAAACATAAATGTTTTTCATTGTGGGATAGTGTTGATGACCTGTGTGACTAGTATTATTTTCTTCATGCAATGTGTCCCAGAAACTTAGAGGAGCTTGCCTGGGATTGCCTTCACAAGAGCGTGTAGTTACGTGGTTTACAATGTCTCTCAAAATTCTTTTTCATTCTTGGGGTGTTTCCCCTGGCAGGACAAATTTTGGCTTTATGTTGGAGAGCTCCTCAGCACCATCTCCAATAACCTTGAGGCATGCTCTTGAGCACTGACCTAAGTCTGTATTGCCTCAATCCTGCCATTTCCCATGTACCACCCCCAACCCCTGTGCTACTGCCGCTGCTTATCCGTTCACATGCTGTGCTAAAAGAGCAGAGAAGTAGACTTTGTTTTCATTTTTTGTGGGTAATACCATCAGCTTTTCAATTAGTGTTAGGGATATGTGTATCCTAAAAGTTTGATTTTTCAGGAGAACTACCTGTAACTGCAGGGCATTGTGTTATTGAAATGTCATGTTTAATGATACAAATTGGAAGTTAGAGCACGTTCTTGTTTTGTTTTAGTGAGGTTTGTGTAATCCTGCCCCAGGGACATAAGTTTCCCCGCCTGTGCTGGGAAATTACTGTCACTTGTTGCTTACTTGTGTTAGATTAGGTGATATAAAGGAAGATATTACACAGCATATTGCACATCTGAATAGTAATTCTTCATTTAACAAATATTTACTTCCTCCAATGCCTCTTGGTTTTCTGTATCTTCTTGTGCACCCTTTTACATGAAGGGTCTGTGTCACCCTTTCTTCTCTGAACTGCAATTAGCAGACTTTGATGTCTTTGGATGTGACAAGTTATTTTGTTTTTCAGTGGATTGTACTTGATCGCTGTTGTTCCAACCTGCCTTTTCTGCTGTTGAGTTACTACATTAGTCTTCTACTCCTCAGGATGATGAAAACCAGAATGCTCGTATCTTCTTCTGCCAGAGGGGGAGGAATGACAGCTATTTTTTGTTCATGAGCACTGTGGTTAGTGTTTAGGAAGTGCTTGTGATAGTAATAGAGAAGCAGGGAGGTCTGGTGTAACCTCAGGCAGGTTAATCACTGTACGCATTGACATTTGAATGCAACCAGGATTTTCATATGTGTGGTTGGTATTTCTTTTATTTTTTGTTTGCACTAGTCTGGAAGAAGGAAAGGAAGAAAGATCATGTTCTGCTTTAAGCTTTGTTTATTCAGAAAAGTTGTGTTGTTGGGTTTTTTCCCCTCAATTTAACAGGAATGTGGAAGAAACTCTTCCCTGGTACACATCTTGTGTTGCTGTCATTTGAATTTTATATGCTTCCAATTCTCAAAGGCTTGAGCTTCCTCATTCCAGTTAAATAGAGCGGACTGAAGGAGTGAACTCAGTTTGCTTGGGCATCTCAAGGGCATGAAATGTAACTTCTTTAGCAGTTAACTTAGTGTTCTCTTCAATATGAGTCATTGCTACAAAATACAGAGCTGGAAGTGCTGGTCTCTCCCTTGGCACATCTAGGTTTTTTAGTTAATAAGAGAAGCACTTTAGAGGTAATTAAATACTTTGTGAAATTCATGTTACTGAGAAGCTTCTATAAATGAGGGATAGTTTCTCCAGATGCTCTTGGGTGGCAAAATGCCAGGAGGCACTGACTGTGGCTTGGGTCTTGGCTTCTGGGAGTGAACGAGGGCCTGTCCCCTTGAGAAAGATGCTTTACTAGGGATGCCAACCACATCTGGGAGCTAGTGGGAAAAACACCTGGGACAGAGACCTTGAACTAACCGGGTGACTGGTCCTAAAGTGAGATGGGAATTATTTTTGCGACTCTGACTCAAGGTGCAATTGGGCAGTAACTCTTGGTTGGGCTAACATATACTCGTTCCTTGCTGCATGAGTGACTTTGTATGCCAGCAGTAGTAGTGGAAGCTCACATGCATGCTCATACAGACAAGGGAGAGTAGGACTGACGCTGTTACTGCTACTCCAGTCAATGAGCATCCCAGTAAGAGTGCAGAAGTGCCCATATCCAACATCCTACACATCTGTTCACTGTGTTTGTGCATTTATTTGGAAACTTGCTAGATGCTGATTTTTCCCCTTCACCTACCCACTAATCCTGGTTTGGATACTACTCTTTCCCAGTCTTTAGGAGTATGTGCAGCAACGTGTTTTCAAATTGGTTAATATCAGATCTGTATGGATGTGTTGTCACTCAAGTATCTTGCTAATATCTGGCCCAAACTTTACATAACATCAGCTAGAGTTCTTTGCAGAAATCTGCAGTTTGGCATCACGATCTCGTGGACGGTGCCCAGGCTCAGGCACTCTGTATTTCTGCAGTGACTTACTCCCTCAAATCCTTCTCTTGGAACAGAGGTTGCCAGTTGCATGAGTTTTCTTGTGGTAAAGGACTGAACTCCAGGCTTAAACCATGAATGCTGTGTCAGTTCAGGCTCTGAGTAATACACATGTTGTAAGGAGGAACTTCAGTGTCTTCATTTGACCTAAATGCCAGGTCACAGGTGTCCTTATGTAGATGGGAGAAGAGAAAAACCTATAAAGCCACACTAACCTGGTCTCCTCCTAACCTCATTTATAAGTGGGAATGTTTCTGAGAAGATGTTTTACTTCCAAGGTTTCCAAGTTAATTAATTTTTCAGCTTTGGTTATGCTTATTGTTCCCTCTCGCTAGTATGGTTTGCTTTGTTCTTCATCTCTAAACTGAAAAAGCAGCGCTAAACCTCTCTTGAGAGGCTATGTAGTATCAAAAGTGGAATATTGGCCCTGTTAAACTTCTAGATAGTAACTTTATTTGTGTCTTAGTCATTTTTGTTTAAGAAGAGGTTGTGTAAGATGATCATCTCCTTCAGTTCTTGTGCCCATGTGGCTTTTGAGTTAGTGACTGGTAGATCATTTTACAATGATCAAAATACTATGGGGCCCAAAAAGCTATTACATCCTTCTCCAGTTAGTGTTCGAATAGGTTTAAGGACAATCTTATTAGAAAGCTGGAGGGAAAAGAAAAAAAGCCGTCTCCAACTATTTTGCAGGCATTTCCTGTGCGGGATTCATTTCTAACCATAACCAATTGCAAGACTCCTACTGAAAGTGATAGGAGTTTCCAGGCTAGCTTGAATTTCTTTATGTGAGTGAAACAAAACTTTAAAGTGAGAATTTATGCATATTAAGATAATTTCAGTATCAAATTCAAGTAAGGATAGATCTTAATATTTTTTGTGGCCATGTTGGTGCTAATTCTTTCATTCAAAATTCTTATCACAGTGTGCTCTTGTTATTATTTAAGATATGAAAATGCTATATTCTCAGCATACCCAAACATATTTTGGTTGCTATAACTGTGCTAAGCTGCCATTTAGAAGACAGAGAAAACATCCCTGTGCTCCCTGGAAAATCAGACCTTTTAGTGGATTGCCATTATGGGCTGTAACTGAACACTAGTGAGAGGCATGAAATGCTTCCAGACCATTCAGTCTCTGGAAGAGCCACTCAGGGACATGTGCTGTAAATCTAGGACCTTCCTTTGGTAGGTTGCGTAATTTTAAGATATCTGATGCCTTCTAATAGGTGACTAGAGAGGAACGTATAAAGCTGTTAATTTCAAGACAGGCATGATGGATGGCTGTGTGAAGAGCTCAGATCTTTCTGTAGCTTTTATATTTTTCCATTGAACCTGTTGGGCTTTTAGAAACTGGTTGAATAAAAATGATATATTTATGAGGAGAAGGCTTTCCCCTAAAATTTGTTTGTTAAACAGGCAGTAAATATGCAAACAGTGCATTTTCGGATCAGGGTGACGTGAACCTTTGATGTCACCAGTTCATATGACACCAGAATATTGCTCACCAAAGGTCACTGGCTGCACGTTAAGTCTCACTTTCTGCTTCCATGTGTGTTGTCATTCCTGCCTTCCACCTGCAGAAGCAGGCTTGGGGATGCCATTGCTGTTTGGTGATTGATAAAATGTGCCTTGAATGGTGATTTTGGGTGGGAAGCCATCAGATTGTTCTGTTTCTGGTGGCCAGCTCAATTCTGTAATGGCCTTCCCATAATATATCCTGTCTGATAATGTTTTGGGAAGGGGGGAACAGATAGGACTGTAATATTTCTGCCTTTTGTTTTTAATGTTCCCATAATCTAAAGGTGGAGCCTCAGTGATTTCGGAAACTGTTTGCATGCCCTGTCTAACCTCAGTGTATGGGGGTGGTTTTGCTTGGTTGGGTTCTTCCCCTCCCCCAACCTAAGTTTTGCAGCCAAAAGTTGGTTTCTGTTGTCTTGAGGAACTATTTTGCAAACATCCAATGCACTGCTGCTCAGTGAAGTTTTACGTCCCACTGAAGTGAGTTATAGGCTGATGTGTCTTGTTAAATTGTATGTTTGAATGTTAGACACAGCTGAGGGGGATGCATTTTGCTGTGAGCTGAGGGGAAGGGGTTGGTGCTGTGGAGGCTGGCAGTGAAGGCTTGCTCTGCTGTCTCCCCCCCACCTTAGGCAATAGCCACTGGCATCTCCTGCATGGAGCAACTCGTTTTGCCAGCAGTCCCAGTGGTGATCCTTCAAGTAGGAAGGAGAATGAAGGCAGAGTAGCCCTGCCAGGACAGTTCTCCGGCCCTGCTCTGCAAATTTCTTGGATGGATAGTCCCATTTCCTTTTTTCAGTTGGTAGATGAAGAGATTTTCATTGCTTTTGAGATGCTGTGTTAGTTGCATATTTTTTCTTGGATTTGGACCGATGTGGAGAATCTCTTTTGAGGATAAGCTTTCAGCAGTGAACATCCCATATGATTTATTCTGAATACCTTTTAAGTTTGAAAATGTCTTCTTTCTTCTGCCAAAGGGTAAGTTATGACTCCCACTACCAGTTTTCACCAGAGCCTTACTCATGAGTGGCTTACACAAACTTGAGGTATACAAAATTCAGTAACATTCAGGGCAGTAGGGCAAGACAAAAAGAACAAGTCATCGTGGCTTTCAGCGAAACAGTGGTCAAAAAGGGCATTATTTATAAGGGCCAGAAATTTTGTTCTTTATTTGGTATAGTTGATGCAGAATTCATGAAAAGCAAGATGAAAAAAAAAGGCAAGTACTGATTTTAATTTTTTATTTAAAAAATTCTTCCAAAGTCTTATTTCCAGCAGTTCTACAAACAATAAGTTTACTTCTAGAAATTACTTGAAATCTAGCATGAGTCTTCCTACACTAAAATTTGTTGCTGTTGTTGGGTACTTAGTGAAAAAACCTGAAGTGACATGCCTAAGAACTGTATGGATTTAGCATGTCAGCTGTATCATCATGCTTTTCAAAAGCCTCCTCCTTGTGTGTTGGTCAGGCTTTTATTCTTAAGTAGCTTTGAAGGCATTCAAGAGGCTGTATCTAGACCTCAGAGGCTGAGAAGAGTGTCAATCACATGGAGGACAGTGACTCCTATATGAGTGATCCACATGTTGTACTATTAGCAGCAATAATAATAACATTAAAAACCCCATTAACAAACAAACAAAACCACAAAAAAACCCCACAACAAACCAACCAAACAAAAAGAACAGAAAAAAAAAAACAATCTGCAGGCTTTCCATACCATCTGTCTTGGATCAAGTTGAAAAAGTTTTGCATATTGTGTTTTGGTGTTTTGTTGTTTTACTTGTCCTTGTTTCCTAGCTTTGCCTGTAACCACCAATGCATATAGGATTTTTTTTCAGAATGCTAGAGCAATCTTAGTTTTAGTCCCAAAATTTAAGACTGTAAAATTTTTAAGTTTTTGTTTCCTTAGCCGTGATAATATTCATTGTAAACTCTGCTTCCTTTGGGGATGATTTCTTTTTCTGTGTCTTAACTTTGAAATGTCCTGATTTTAGTTTTGGTAGTATAGGGCTATGTGCCTACAAATATAGGGGAGAAAAAAAAGGGAAAGAGAAAATAAAATTCACCAGAGAGCTATCATGGCTAACAGGCTTAATTACAGGATTCCTCTGCAAGTCCAGACTTTGAATGGCCGGACACATTCCACTAAATTGTCAAGCTGAGAGCAAGTGGTAGACTGTTGCAGGAAGTAAATTTGAAGGGTCGAGTTTTCTTCATTGTTTTTTCAGAGCTATTTGATAAGCAATTTTATTCATTGTTTAGCTGTGTGTGTAGATTTTGGGTCGCCAGATGTCCTTGTAAGAAAAAACATATTGCAGCATAACTTAGACTTTAGGTTACTATAATTAGTTGCAGTGTGGCTCTCAGCAGTGAAACTCAGAAGATGGTGAAAATTTATCAGCAAGTAATTTAGTTGAAGTTCATAGCTGCAACAAGTACCACAGGCATTTTCCTCTCTGGAGCTATAGTGAGGAAGTTTTGCTTGGGTTTATGTTTAGTCTTACATGTCTGCAATGCACTTGGCAATCGAATGGTAAAGAAAATCTACTTAAAATGAGGGTCTTTATTTTGTGGTCAGGGTATCTGTCCTGAATAGCTCCCTGTTCGCTCTGGAAAACTCCTTTTTGTTGTACACTGCCTAAAAAAAAAAGCTGATGCCTTTTTATTTATATAGAGGTGTGTAAAAATAAATATTTCTATGCAAGTATTTACTTAAAAAATATATGTCTATATCACCATCTACAGTACTATATTCAGTGTTTTACATATATACATAAATAAATGTATACGTAAACCCCCCACACCTGGAACTGTATAAACAAATCATGTCAAAGTGATGTTTAAAGTAAAGCAAACTAAAACAGTGTATTGTGTGTGTTTACATAGATCTGTAATTTCAAAATGGAAAATTAAGTTTGAAGTTGTTATATGTTCTCATGAGCTTTATTAGCTTGTGATAAAGATTTTTGTCTTAGCTAAAAACAGCTGTATGAATCTATTAAACAATGTGCAACTGCTTTAAAATGTGTTTCTTGTTTTCTGAGGGCTTTTTATTGGACTTTTTTTTCCTGCAGTGTTTCATACTTTGGAGTTTTAGCCAATATGTGACTGGCTTAAAATAAATGTCTGCTGTAATATTCCCTTGACTTATAAAAGGCAAGGTATCCACTAGGATTTACTCATGTCTCCTGTTTCTGTTTTATTTCTTTGTGCTAGAAGTTTGCATTTGACTGAGGGGTTCTCTCTCCATTGCATTAAAGACACATATATATAGGACTGTGCTTTCATGAAGGTCTTGGTACCATCAGCATATTAGCCATGACCGGTTTGTTACTTTCCATGTGCTTCAGAGCATGCTGATTTGTCTGAAATGAGTTGTCATCTTTCACATGTTTCAGATTGCCTTTTAATTCCCTAAAGGGTCATGACATAAGCCTTAGTGCCTTTACACTTAAAATATGAAGCCTCTATTGATGTAGCATGGAGAAGTTTCTGCACCTTGATGCATTTCTTCTGCATTTCCTCCTTGAGTACTGAGCTGCATGCTCAAAGGAGAGCTGGTGAAAGTGTAACTCCATCTCCAGCCTTTTCAGCTGCTGGTTATAATGCTAACAGAAGTGGCTCTTTTCTTTTCTTCTTCTTTTTTTTTTTTTTTTTTAATATGTGACTCTTAAATGTGTCAAAATGTTCTGTGGGAAGTGGATGTGGTGGCTCTTATTGCTGCACTTCGGTTTCACCTCAAAAATGGACTTATACAGTTTTTGCAGAGTGAGAGTTTGAGATGGCATTCAATTGAGTTGTGCTCCCTGGACAGATGGTTTGTGCCAATAAGCAATTCTTGCAGTCTGAACTTGCCTTCATTTTCTCTTTACTTATATGGTGCAGCTTGTCATTTTCTCAACTCTTTGAAGCAAGAAGGTTGTTTTCTGCTTGTTTTTGCATGCCTGGTTTCTGGAGAGGGGAAGTGAGACAATGGCTGATGTATCACAAAGGATTCAATTTGCAGTAGCATTTTCTTGCCACTGGCTGTTATTTTTTTTTGTCAGATCAGTTTTTGGTTCCTGCTCCCCACTTAATTCTCTACTTCACTTTCATGTGTAGAATTGCTTCATTTGTTGCATTTCCTTCTCACTGCTGCCATGTACCAGGCTCTTTGTCCTGTGAGAGGTACTCAAAGGCAAAAAAATCAGATTATCTTTAAATTAAACAGTATAATGTATTATGCTATTTGTATTTCTAAATTGGATGTTCTAGCAAGCATGGGTAGATTGCATTTGATACAGAAAAGGTGTATCCCATTAAGAGGGACTAAATCATAGACCATGAAAACCTTATGAAAACAAGATGACACATTGGGCTACTAAGATTACTAAGGAGATGGATGTTCAGTTAGTTAGGGAGGAAGCACACCATTTTATTTGCTGCAGATATATGTATGGCCTTTACAGTATGGAAATTAATTTCTTTGGAAGTAGCAGACCTCAGTCCCTTTTGCCACTTCACACTTCAGCTCCATTAGAGAAAACTAACTCTGCTTTGCTTTGGGTTTGTTTGGGAAGCCCCAGCAATAAAACTTACTAAGTAACTTTCCAAACAATTTATTCCAAATCAGACAGGCACTTGAAAGTTCTGTTCTGATGCAAATAGTGTGGCTCATAAGGTGATGCCTCTTCAGCAGTCCCAAGTAGTCAGTGTGCCTCAGTTGTGGAGTTAATTTGTGTTGGCCATGCAAAAAACCCTCTCAAAAACCCCCAAAACCAACCCCACAACTAGAAGCAGCTCCTAAAAGCCAAAGCAGACATACAAAGTTTGTGTTGTGTTTCTAGCCACATCTTCATTCCATTTTCTGTCTCTCCAAGAAAATTAAGTAGGCAGTAATTTTTACTCACTGGCATATAGTCTCCCAGGGAGAAACCTGGATTAGTTCTGTAAGCTCTCTGAACAGAAGAATAATCGTCCAAGAGAAGACAGCCAGTTAAAATAAATAGGGCTCTTAAGGCATGCTGGCACCATGAGAACATGGCTGAGCTCCTTGAGAGAATGCTTAGTAAAAGCTTCTAAATTAAGGTCTTAAATATCTTCAGACATTCTGGCACTTGACTGTAAATTGTTTTCCATCACTCAAGGGTTTGAAAAGCATATATTTTCTTGGATTTGCCCATGTTCTTCTTGCAAATATGATTTTAGCCATGATGTCTGAATTACTTTGCCTTAGTCCTTTTGACAACTTGTTTTTTGGCATTGTGACATTATTTCGTCTCCAAGTCAGAACGTTAGTTGTATCTTGTTCTTCAAGAAGTATTACCCATCTCATCTTGGTTGCAATCTTTTCATCTCTTTGTTCTCCTGAATGCTTCAAGTGGCTTGGAAAAGCAAGACCAGATGCTTAGTCTTATTAGATGCCAATAGAGCTACACTTGAACAGAATAGTGTCTTTATTCCTCATTGATGTGAGTGTGAATTTTAATAATCCTTTGAATTCCAGTGGGTATTTCCACATTTTTTGTATGTTAGTGCCTGGATAAAATGTTTAAGCTACATGTAAAATAGGTGAATTTTATCAGAATTTATTGCTATATATGTAGTTAGCTACTTCCTTTTCAAGGAAGCAAGTTCAAAAGCAGGGATTGTACTTCCTAATAACTGCTACTGGGCTTGCAGTAATCATGAGGTAGTGGTGTTCTGTCAAAAATTAAAGCTGAAGGCACCTTTTGTGAAATTGTTTCTTCTACCTTACATCCTGCAGCATTTGGACTGTTGTAAGGGAAAGGGAGAGGGGTAGCAAAGGTTAAACCTGCTCATGGAAGAGCAGAGCTGCAACAAAACCATGATCCAATCAAGCCATGACAAGTGAGAGATGGCACCAGTTAATAACCCTTCTGGCATCAGCATGTGGAAACTGTTCCTGCTTATTAACAACCTGTTCTGGGGCAAGCAAGGGAAGCTGAGGGCTGCTGCTGGCATTAATGTTGGTTTGTTTAGCTTTAGTTGATTGAAAAATAAAAGAGCACATATTCAAAAGGCCTACACATTGTGCAGTTACCCTGTTTTGTAAACCTAATTTATATTTTTTGGATCCTTTTCTGCATCAACCCAATTGTGTGCAAGAGTAACATGCTATGTGGTGCCTCTTCTGTGTTAAGTAGTTAATGTCCTCTTGTGCTCCTTCATAGGTGTGTAGCTCCATGTTTAGTGCATGCAGGGATGGATAGAGTGAGTGATGTGTATGTATGCAGCACATCATTTAAAGTGCAAAACCAAGTTAGGTTGGTTTTGTTTTTGATTTTTTGTTTGGTTCGTTGGTTTGGGTTTTCTTTTGTTTGTTTGTTTTTTTTGTGGAGTGGGAGGCATTAGATAAATATTAAATATTAAGAAAAAATTTTAAGGAGAAAAGAAAGCGAGCTGAAACCATTTGTTTTTTTCCTGAAATGTGAACCCACAGGTGTGCTCAGCCATGTTTGCATAGAGGGAAAACTCAAACTTTGTACTGGTTTTTGTTTGGAACAGTAGGGATATGGAGCTCAGTGACATTAAAATACATGTTGTTGTCAGGGTTACTGTTGTCAGAACTGAGAATGAAATGTGAGAGATGTTTTTATAGTTCTTTGCTGGAAAAATGAATGAATGCCTGTGGGCGCTCCCCATTTTCCCATGGGCTATGATGAATACAAAGGCTGTTTTGGGTCTGCTTCAACTAAGCCACTGCTGCATCACAGTGAGGGAGCTGCTGCATATGGAGGGAAAGGGATGAAGCAAAGCTGGACAACCTAGGAGGACGGGTCAGGAGGCAAGGGAAGCTCTATTGCCAGGCTCTCTTGCCAGGACTGGGGTAGTACTTGCTGTTGGGGTCCACAGCCAGACCAAGAAGTATAGTTGGTACTTGGCCTTACACTTTTTTCCTTAGACGTTATCTTTAAAAATTATTGTTGTTGTGCTGTGCATGCTTTAGGTTACAGCTTTATAAATCAGTTTGAAAATAACTTTCACGTTATGGGGAGAAAAAGGAGGGAAATGAATGAACGTAGCAAGTGGGAATTCAGCCACATGGAGTGAGGCGAGGGCAGGGTTTCCTGGTGATGATACATAGCAAAGTACTCTGGTAATCAAACAGGTTTTTTGACCTAAGCTAACTTTGATCGTTGCTTTGTTTGGGGAAAAGCTTTAGCTTATTTGCAGGACTGCCTCATAACCTCTTTTTATAGCTGGTTGTGTCAGTGCTTTCCACAGCAAACCCGTCATTACGGTTCTTATAACTCAGCTATATAAATTTGATCTGGACTTTAAAACTGGTATGTATGTTCTTGATTTGGAAGTGAGTATCAAGGCTGGCTGGCTAATCTGTTGGCTATGCAAATAATATTGCTGTTGTAAAGGCTGTGAGGAACATGATACAGCTCTCAGTTTCCATTGAGGGCAGAGGAAGTTTATTTGCCACAAAGAGCAGGTGCTCTTATGCCTTTTTTTTTTTTTTCCCCCTCTCATGCAGAAGTTGTAAGCTGGACCCTAAGTGTCCCAAACCTGTCAGGAGCCTGGAGTGTAAGCTGGGTTTTTGCTTCCTTCCTACTGTGGAAGCAGGTGAGGAAGGGCTTTGGTGAGCTGTCCTGTAAGGTAGATCATGCTGGAGCACAGTGTTACCCTATCTGTGCTTGTGGTGTTCAGGTGTTGGCCCTGAGTGTTCCATGCTGCTGCCTCTGCAGGTTGTGAGGTGCTGGGGTAACCCCTCAGTAGTCAGGTCAGACACGTGCAGTATGTGTGATGCAGTTGGTACAGGTACAGAGCATATTTTGGAGCAAGCGTGTGTTCTTCTCTTGCAACAATTCACCAAAGGGGTGCTTTTTAGTGTACTTTGAGCTCTACATACGTTTGAGAGGATGCTGTTAAAATACTGGCTATCAGTGCCAGGTGGTACTTTGGTCAGGTGAAATGAGGCTAGGGATAAGCAAGGTAGTAAGAGGTAATGAGTGTAAATATCAGTAAAAAGTGTATAGTAACAAGGAGATAAAGTGGTTTGAATGTCCGTGAAAAGACAGAGTGTTATTTGATAAAAAAGAGTTTTCCTCTTTGCTTATTTTGCAATTCTGCAAAGTTCTTTTGTAATATTCTTTCTCTAAATGAGTATGTTGTGGTTTGGCTTTTTACTTATTTAAAATACTTTATTATTGGGAGGAATGTAGACTGAAGGAGAAGCAGGAGCAGTAGTGATACAAAGATCATTGTCTGGTTGCCTTCTGCTTTGATTATTCATGACTTTAAACTGAATTGCTATAGCCAACTGCTTATCAAATGCTCAAAGCGTAAAAATGAAGCTGGAGGGATGTCAGCTAGCCCAGAGAGTTTTAAATCAGGCTCAGTGAGTTACATTCTGAGAGAAAGTTGCAGATGACATTGAAGGATGCTTGTGCAATGGGGGGAACATTATTTACTGTCAGACTACAAAATAGTTTCTTTGGGAAAGTGGTTGTGATACACTATCACACAAGCTGGTTGCAGCTAGGATTGATTCAAGGCAGACAGTTTGGAAAAGATAAAAGGCAGCTTCCATCTCTAGTCAAATAGACCTTTGTCCTATGAGGAACTGCAATTTAAGTAATTCATTACTGCATAAAAGCAAAATAATGACGGCTCAAAGAAGAGTTGCCTGTCAAGTTTTCTTCTTAGTCATGTGAGAGAAAAATAGATGGTTATATGTTAATTAGAAATTAATTAGGCTGCAAATTACATTGATTCAGAGATAGATGCACATGAGTGTGCATACATGCAATTTTCCTGGAAAGGCTCTTTCAAAATATCTCATTAAAACTTAAAAGTAAAAAAGTTGTTGGTTATTGCAAAGCAAAATAGTGGGCTGGCTAAAATTTAGCTCAATAAAACAGTTGCATTCCAGGGTGTTTTGAGCTGTTTGCTTTTCAAACCCTTAGTTATCGAACTACACTGATTTTTTACACCTTGCTTTTGGAAGCTCTTCCTGGATCAAGGACTGCTTTACTTTTGTTCTGTCTCCATTTTGGAATGTGCTTCTGGACAATATTTGCACTTTTGAAATTCTGATGTTTAAAACCACAAGAACAACATATTTTTTGGGTTTGTTTGTTTTGTTTGTGTTTTTTTTTGTTTGGCCAAACAAAATTGAAATCTAACATTAGGTGGGTTATTTTACTTATGTTTGTTAGAAAGCATCAGGGGCATCTGTGGATGGCATAGGCTGGCTTTTGGCTTTCAGCCATGAAGCTGGTTGCTGCTGAGGGCAGAGAAGTCTTTTGCTGCTGGGGGCTGTGGGAGTGATTGGTCTCAGCAGGTGCCTGATCATGAAATGTTTCTCCTGCTTGCCTCCCCTTCTGTCTCCAAATGAGCTTCCCAGAGATACAGAGACATGAAATTAAGTAGGAGGAAACATTCCTGGTTTGGCAATTTTTTAGCTTTAAAGTCTGTGGTGTAACATGAAGAAAAAAAGTCTCCTTTATTTTGTAGCCATAATTCATACTTGATTTTAAAAACTTGCATCATATTGTAAATACAGAATTAAAACAGATCCATTAAAGATTTGTAGAATATTTGTGGTGCTTAGAGGTTAGTTGGATTCTCAGGTAGCCCGTTTTATAATTTTAATGCTGTACTCTTCTATGCATACATCCTGTTGTATTGATTCCATGTGGTGACACAGGCACATTTAATAAAGGCATGATTTAAGGATGTGCCTTTTTTCCAGGTAGTACTGTACTTTTATGGGGGACTGATGCAGGATAATGTTACTAAGATAGGGTTAAATTTGCAGCTTAAGAAAAAAATAACTTGTACAGGACAAAAAAAAAAGGTGTACAAAAGTAGTACTGAGATAAATATGTAGGTGACAATATATAAAAAAACTTGAAATGGTATTTATAAATCTTCTGAATCTGTTGGTTTTTTCAAAATCTAGGTAAAAAAAATAAATGGAGTTAGTTTCCATTGTGACAAGGAATGTGTAGAATCTTTCTTTTGTTTTTGTTTCAAATATGTATGCAGTTTTGGTGCAAATATGTACACAGTTTTGCATATGTAATCTCCAGTAGATATATTAATTTATTGTTTGTAATGGCAATGCACAGTTGCAGCATCTAGGAAGTGCCCAAACTGAGTTTCCCAGGGTCTACAGTCTGGAAAAGATCCTTAATTATTTCAAATGTTCTGATTTCTCCAGCTGTGTTCAGTGTAGATGTTTGTTTATTTTTATATACTTGTTCTTGTGATAATATTCCTGTTGCATCTGTGGTAAAACTGCCCTTGTAGCTTCATTATAGGTGTCAAGGATGCTGGCCAGTACTTTCAGAGAAGACTCATGCCCTGGCTGAGATTTCCTAGAAGTATCAACCTCACCTCTCTTGGTTAGTCAGGTCTCTTATTCAGAATCAGTAAGTGTTACTTAGAAGTCTTATCCACTGTGCCTAGATAAGGAGATTACTGCTCTGGCATTCCTCTGCATGTGCAGTTCTCCACACTCTTGCCCAGTAATTTGTCCAGATATGTCTCTGACAGCCTCATCTGCAAGGCATATTCAATTCCCTGTGTGTATGACAGGACTCATGGACATAGCCAAGGACTCATCATGCTTCTCAGGACCTATCTGCTCTTTTCCTCATCTCCAAGGTGCAATTTCCAGCTGTATTTTTAAGGCATTTTCATCCTGGGGGTTTGCTGAAATGATTTTATATCTATCTCCCATGCGTGCTTGCAAAGACTTTCATTTCCTGTAGGCAACAGTTTAGGAATGACTTCTTGAGAGTCAGATGGTTAGTTGTGGATTGTCATGTGTTGGCTACTAGAATCAAACAAAAATGTTTGGCTTTTCTTTTAAATTAATAAATTTGTTTTAATTTACACTTCTGTGGATGCTAAGGCATCCCACCCCACCATGAAAATAGTTACCCTGATGCCTGCTTTTGAAGTCTTACTTCTGAGTTGTATGTAAGTTGTTTTTTTTCTTTTTTCGTCACAAATTACAACATGTCAGCATCATGTGCATTTCAGCATGTTCTGAGAGCTAAATTTTATTCAGCTGGGGAGCCGAATCACAAAGCACAGCGATCCATTTGACCTTTAGCTTTTAGTGCCCTTACGTTCCTTTCCCTTTTCCAGACCTTGCTGGCAAATGTCAGCATGCTATAACATATCATTTTAGGGATCTGTTTATGGCAGGTTCCACCCCTCACCCAAAGGTTTGAGGAGCTTTCCTATAAATAGCTATGTTGGTCATCGCTTTCTATATGCTTGTGGGGTTCCCTGATCAGTGTTTTATAGTAACCAGCTCTCTTAGCTCAGAATTTGGGTGTGAACACCAAATTTTGAAAGAATTTTGACTTGGTTGAAGTCTTTTGTAAAAGGATGCACTATAAAACTTGTAATTCTTATGAATTTAGCAAGTCAAAAAGGTTTTCTGAAATCAGAGCATCTCCTTTTTCCTTTGTCTTTTATGTTTCTTCCTTGCATGGGACTTGCTCTGCTAACTTTTCTTTGTTTGCGCCCTCTGTTTTCAACTCTGGATAAAATTGCTATGTTGACTTGTAATGCTGAGGGACTGGCTGCTGTTTTGAATCTGAAGATATGACAAGTCTTCCTGCATCTCAGGCCTCTCCTTTCACCAGGCTAACATCAAATGGAAGGATTTTTCTGATGTTGCTTAGAATTTTGTCTATTGTTTTTAGCTGCTAGAGATTACTACTGCAATCAGCAAGTATGGAACTGATGTTGAAAAATGGCAGCTGTGATCCACTGAATGTGAAATTTCTTGGGTTTAGTCTATATGTTGTCAAATGGTAACATTTTTTGGAGTTTTGCATTTGCATTTGTCTTGCACCATTACACAATACTTTTTTCTCAGTTAAAGTATTTGTCTGCAGATGCCATCCAGTACAGATGTCACAGCTGTTGTGTATCACAGTCTCCTGGATTTCAGGAAGGGCTTAACCATATTAGGTAGGCTGATGGGACACTTTCCACAGGTTTACCTGGTCAAACAACCATTCATGCACAAATGCAAAGACGGAGCCCCTAGTGTTTCATGCATTATTACCTCTTTGCCATAGACAGTTTTCAGGACTTGACCTCATTTCTTCTTGACGTGATTGATGTGGAGACTGGTGACTGCACTTTGTAAAGGAACAACAAGGAACCAAAACTTCTTGGTCCCTATTGAATGACCTACAACAGGGGCAGTGAAAAACAGCAGAAAGGAAAACCTTCCTTCTGCCTACCTCAGAGAAATTATAGAATCATAGAATTGTTAAGGTTGGAAAAGACCTCTAAGGGCCGCCAAGTCCAACCATCAACGTAGCACCGCCACCACCAGGTTCACTACTAAACAATATCCTCAGGTGCCATATCCACACATTTTTTGAACGCTTCTCAGGAACTTCTTTGGGCAGCCTCTTCCAATAGTTGACTATGCTTTCTATGAAGAAATTTTTCCTAACATCCAAACTATACCTCCCCTAGTGCAACTTGAGAGCGTTTGCTCTTGTCCTGTCCTTTGTTACCTGGGAGGAGGGACTTGACTCCCAGCTCACTACAACCTCCTTTCAGATAGTTGTAGAGTGATTATGTCTCCCCTCAGCCTTCTTTTCTCAAGGCTAAACAACCTCAGTTCTCAAGTCATGTGCTATAGCACAGCTGGGGCCGATGGTGAATTTCACTTCTGGAAATGAAGTAGCTCTGCTGTTTGCAGGATTTCCGTAGAAACACTGATTTCTTCAAGGAACAGACTCGTGCTTGCAGGCAAATGACTGAGTTGTGTGGTTTTGTATGTACAGCACCAGCAGCTACAGCATCTCTACTGCAAGATGGGAAATACATCTGGAAAAAAGAGGGAATTTGCACCATCCAGGACTGCTCTTTGCAACCAGTTATAAAATGATTAGGAGGTTGAAGACAGGGTTACTAATCAGTGCGTAGATCTTACCATGTGTTGCTTTATTTCTGTTTCTGTTCTTGGGAATGAAGGTAGTTGAAATCAGTGGCATCATATGAAAATATTAATTTATTGTTCAGTTGGAGCCAATAATATGAACTTTACAAAGGTTTCTGTTGCAAGACTGTTTCATTCAAGTGGACCAAAGGCAGTTGAGCTGAACTTCGACAATGACCTCGATCAAAGAGTCAAACTGCTCAAGAGGCCTTTCTTATTCTTGTCTGAATATACTGCAGGTCACTGGGGGCTGTAAACCTACAGAGAAAAAGGCAAAATAGTATCCTTTAACTGGTCAGTCTGTAATGTTGAACTTTTGACTTTCTAGTAGTTGCAGCTAGGAAAAAGTTATCTTCACTATTAATGGAGTCTTCCACACACATGACCAGTTATAGATAAATTAACGAACTTCGAAAAGATAATTAAGTGGAAAATCTAGAATAGAAAAAGCTGGTTTACAACCTTTCTCCTCTTGTGAGAAAAATTTCATATATGAAGAGAAAAGCGACTGGAACTTGGCATGCAGGAGACTGTGAGTTCCTGTCCCTGCTTGTGTCTCGGTGAATGTCCATAGCTTCTAACCAGTAAAGTGGAGTTTGATTCTGAAAAACAGGCAATACTATGCAGTACTTTTCCTGTCATTGAAGTGAAATAAGAATGAGTACCTTTAAATATTGCAGCAATTTTCACAGGGATATGTTCACAGGACTCACAAAGGAGAAAAGATATCTTTTTTTTTTCTTTCTGTGAAACAGCACTGTGAATAAGATATTGTGATTTTGTGTTCAATATAAACATAAACCATCCAAGTTTCTCATTTATCATTCTTGTGATGTTTCAGCTTAATGATGGAGGCAAAGCAGCCCGAGCACATGTGGGGATAGGTGATGTGGTTCTCACCATTGATGGGATAAGCACGGATGGGATGACTCATCTAGAAGCACAAAACAAGATCAAGGCATGTACAGGCAATTTGAACATGACTCTGCAGAGGTAAGATACCTTTATTTAAAGAGAATTGATCATCACTGTAACTGTTGTTTGGAGAATAAAAACATGTAAGTGGTTTGCCAAAGTACATGGAATTAAGTGGAAATGATTGAAAGATGTGCTGCCATACCCTGAAATCTGTCTTGATTTATAGTGTTTTAGAAAAGTTATTAGATGTTAATTATGTGAGTTGACAAAGACCTTTTCCAACCTTATGTCATCTACTCTAGTTCCTTTTGAGCTTCAGTTTTTTTTAATTCACTTGTTTAAGCAAAATGAGGTCTTATTCAGGCTTTTTTTAACCTGTCCCAGCTGACTAGGGGCATTTCTTTTTTGGGTCAAGTCCAACAGCATCATTGTTATTGGCAAACAAAATGATGGATTTAAACAGTTAAACCCTGAGTTAAATGGATGAAAATGCTGCAGCTCAGAGTCTCTGAGGTACCTTTCCTGAAGTGATACTACCATTTCAGAAAGTATCAGCCTCCCTTTGCTAGTTGAAGAATCTGCTAGAGAGGTAACATCTTGGTCAAGTCTTATTCCTGAAACATAGAGTTTAGTCAATCCCAGCATACCTCTGTTAGCCTGGGACTATGTTTTGATAGGTGTTGAAAGAAGGGAGCAGGATGCTCACATACAGGTTATTGAACCTGGAGCAGGAAGAGCAGCAGCACAAGCAAGAAATTCCTTCAAGCTCTCAGAAGTCTCCCAGGGCTAAATATTATCTTTTGTTAGAAGACTGCTATTTTGATTTAATGATATGGGTGAACATCTTGGAGGAGGATTGGCCTCTGGATCCATCACATAGGGGGAAACATCTTTTCTTGTTTTCAAAGAAAACAAGAGCAGCTATACCCCATGATTGCTGTTCGTGCCTGCCTTCAGCAGTGCAAAGTTCCTTGATGGATGTTGGTTGAGGTCCGTAACATATCTTTTCACCAGTTACTTATGTCTTTTGTGGCAAATTATCCTGCCCTCAATGAACGGACTATGTGTCTCTGAGAGTTCATTGGCGTTGAAGACGTGACGTGGTTGTAGATCTGACAAACATCCATCTCTCCAGGGTGGGGGTGCCTGTTCCCAGCCCTAAGTGACATGTATTTGAATGGTTGTATGAGTGCTTTCTTCTGTGAGAGTCTACAGTTCATCCCTGCTTGTTGTTTCCTGTTTTTCTTGTTGTCCTATCCTTTGGTCCTTAGCTACCCTTAATAAGGGATTCCCTTTTCTCAGTCTCTGAGGAAAGGAGTATCTTGTGGTGTGGTTCGTGCCTAGGGCATCTTCTGGAGCGAAACTTGTAAAGGTGGCATTAAAAGTTTCTTGATGAAAGAGAGGTATTATACCAGCTCTAGTATCTAGTATGTCATTTGCTTTTCTGACTCCCAACGAGACAGGCAGGTTGTTTAGAAATGCACTTTCCAGGAGCCCACTGAGTCACTCCAGAAGCAGCTGGGAGTGAAGGGGGGCAGGGGGTGGCCCCCTTTCTCCTGTCACCATAATTGGATGGGCAGGGTTAATATCAGATATAGGAAAGTTATAGCAGGTGTGTCTCGGTCAGGCAATGACTTGTCTGAGGCTGCTTCTGGTTGGGTACAGAGATGAGTGGTTTGAAAATCGAATTAATCATGGGTTAGCCCAGCCCCCTCCTGTTCTCACCCTTCCTACCTAGTCTAGCATCTGACTCACCGCTGTTGGCTACCTGACAGCTGAAGACTAAGTCAGGATCAAACTAACAGAGATCAAAGGAATAGCCTTGGTCCCAGCATCTGAGGGTGGGATAGATGTCCTGTCTTGTGGCTCTGCTAGTTTGCAGTCTCATGGTCTCAGCTGTTTTGAATTCTGCCTGGATCCCAAGAAACCAAAGCTGTAGACAGTGCTGCCCTGACTCCTCTGCCTGTGAAAACTTCCTTGCTCTGCTGTTTAACAGATTTGCTTTGGTTGCTTATTTGATCTTTATAGCTTGGAAGAAAATGCTTCTTGGAGTCAGACTGGCTCATGCTAACTTGAGATGCTGTCTGCCCATGGGAAGGACAGCTTAAGAGTATAAAGAGTGTGGCAAGATAAGCCATTTTAATACTGAGGTTTCTCCGTACTTAAATTCTTCTGTTCCTGCTTCTTTTCCCAAATCAAAACAGAACTAAATAAAATATTTTAGGCTGTTATTGTTCACATGCAAGACTAAAGAGATGCTGTCAATGTGAAACAAAATTGGCCTTCAAAATACGGGCTGGTGCCACAGTATAGGGAAATCTAAGACATATCTTATTTTGTTATTACTGCTTTTAATTGTCTTTAGTTTTTACACTTCTGAGATTTTATCTACTTTCATATAGTCTACTGGTAGTTTGAACTACAGTGCAAGAAAGTTGAAAGACTACATAAATTCTTAGATACTGTGTTGCTTTAAAAGAACACAATGATGAGATGGTTAGTGGTGTTACTTTGAGGTCCAAGAAAAATGGAAGAGCATGATGGCTTAAGGTAATGGCTTTTGCACTGTGAGCATGTCATGTGGTGTTTATCAAAGGTGTGAAAGAACTCAGTTTGAGCAAGTTAGTTGTGGGAACCATAAGTTCAATTTGATACATTTTTGTGGTAGAACCAAGTGACTTTTATTCACAATAAACTGTAAGAAGTGCTGTGCACTGATCTGTGGATGCCTGCTTTACTCTTGATCAGTTATGATTTGACACAGATCGATGTAGAATATGTGGAAATTAATATAGTGGTGCAGACTTAAGTGTAATGTAAAGATAATGGCAATATGGGGAAAAATTACTGAGTATGCCACCAGCCTCATGGCATGTCAGAGATGGGGCTGGCTGTGCTGTGTGCTAGGGAGGGATTAACCAAAATAATCAGTACTTATTTGAAAAAGAGCTGTGTCTTCCTGCTCTGGCTTTTTAGGGGCTTTTTTTATGTGTTAATGGGGATCAAAATGGTAATTGGTAGAAAAGCAGTGCTACACCCTAGGGATTTTTAGGCCAGTGAACCTGAGTGAGTCCCATCTGAGGTTGATGTACTCCAGCATCCCAGTGTGTTCTGTGGCCAGGGTATGACAACACCTTACCTTTTAAAAGCTACGAAGGAAACTTCCTGAGTCTTCATGGCAAAGGTGAGAGAGGATATTCTTTATGATCAGATTCTTTATTATAGATATTTTAACTTGATAGTTAACCTATTCAGGTTTTCACTTGGCTTCTTCTGTTCTTAATGTGCAAAGCGGAAAAAATACAATTAAGACAAACAAAACAAGAGGCAAGAAGTAGCTTGCTTGGGAGGTTGGAAGGGATATTTAAAGCAGTATCTTCAATAACTTTGCTTACAGGTTTAAAGTAGTATATTTATGGAGGCAGATGTGCATGTACCTCTTGTGGAAAACCAATTTAGATGTTTTGTGACTGAATGCTGGCAAAATATTTGAAGTGTGAATAAAAGCTTCCCTTTGTCCTGCAAAAGAGAGTATTGCAGCTTGTTTTTTAAATATGGGATTGTTCTGTGCCTTGAAAAAGGACTGGAAGGGCAGCTGTCACAATTGCAAGTCCACTTTGCTCAGAGATTGCTTAAATACAAATGGACAATATTGTGCTTGCCAGCCATGTATGCAGTAGGAGGTTCTTAACATTTGCATATGTTGGCAAGTATTTTCAGTAACATGTCTTTAAAATTGATTAGTTCTGTAAACAAGTTTCACTGTTTGGTATTAAAGTTATACTTTTTTTTAAATTGTGAAATGAAATTCTAATTTTGGCATGTTATTTGCTCATTTTTCATACTATATATGGCTGAAAAAAAAAGTGGAGTGTGTTTTTCTTCTGTTCTTTTTATTTTGTAACCTGTGATTTTTAGCTTCTTGATAGATTCCCCTCCTTCTCCCCCAGACTTTTTCTTTCTATTCATTCCTGCCTCCCTGAGATCTTGCTCTTTTGCACCCCAATATTTTATTTTCAGCTAAAGCCATTCCTGGTTCCCATGAGGACAGATGGAAACCAGATGCTTGCTTTTTCAAGTTCAGATATATTTTCAAGTTCAGTAACTTAGCATGGACTTTTATAAATAAATCTGTAAGTTTCTGAACAGCTATGAGCCACCACCTATTTTTAAAATATTATTTTTGGGGACTGTTTCTCCAGACTTTTGCCTTAATAATTCTTGGGAAGTAAGAAAGATAAAGAATTGTGTATTTCTACAGATGCATGAGATCATGATACCTGTGAAACTTCTAGAAAAAGTGTCAGTGAGTAATACAGGGATAAAAGTAAAACAAAAAAGATGGAAAGTTTTTGGGTTTGCTTTTATTATAATAATATAGAACTTATTTACCTCTCTATTTAGTAAAACAGATCTGCAGAGGTATAGTATGATTTGTAAAGGAATGTCTTACTGCGTAATAAATTCAGGTGCTGAGATCACTTGGCTTGGGAAGTGAAAGGAGAATTCTCAAGGTTGTTTGCCTCTCTGTCACTATATCGTGTGCTTCTGGAATCTTTTTGGGTACAGTAAGCTGTCAGTGAGCAGTTACTATCATTCTGCTTCCAGCTCTTCAGTGGAGGAACATGGCTGTTAGAAAGCAGTAAATGAATTTCAGTGATGGCTATGGGTTTGGGGTTTATTTGGGTGAGGGGTTTTTTTGTATTGTTTGTTTGGGTTTTTTCCCCTTAAACCTTTTTAAAGCATAGGGTTGCCCAAGTTTCACAGGTGAGCCTTGGGCCTCATGGGCATTTTTGATGTCCATGTTGACAGGACTCAGAGGCAAAATTTAGATGAGCCTTAAGGCTGGCTTCTGCAGTTGGTAAACTCAAAAGCCATTTATTTTACCTGCCTGTTTGAGTACAAATGTTTATCATACTTTTCTCCCTCATCTTTCTGTTTTTTCTTTCAGAAACCATGAAGTCTAGATTTCTAGCTTAAGAACAGCTGAAATGCTCATGATTTGAGGTGGGATAATAGGGAGAAAATGTTATGGATCATTTGAATTCTATTTTCTAAGATAGTTTTTCAAGTTAACCAATCCACCAGTAAGACTAGCTCAGTATACTTTTTTCTTACTATTTTTTATTGGTTCCAGTT
Organism: Manacus candei; assembly: GCF_025592945.1. Taxonomy (NCBI): domain Eukaryota; kingdom Metazoa; phylum Chordata; class Aves; order Passeriformes; family Pipridae; genus Manacus; species Manacus candei. Next base: position 35,793,223 of record NW_026138076.1, on the reverse strand, counting down.
TTGCTTTTGTTAGAAAACAATATAATGATATTATCATTTATTGCTTTGAGAATCATGCTCTTGGGTGTGTGTTCTGACAAACTATATAGACATAATGGATGCTCTTGTTCCCATTTTGTAGATGGGGAAGTGAGGCACCTTGATGTAGACCAGGTTTTAAGAAACTTGAGTCCTTTGCTATTCAGGTGTTGAAATATTCCCACAGTGTAGGCTAGCAGTAATCTATTTAATTTCTCAGAAATAAAAATCAGCATTGCAGGGAATGGCACCATGGATCCGAAGAGCCAGCCTTAGTCACTGTTACAGGGGGATTGGAAATTCTAAAATTTTTAAGTCTAAATTTCTCTACAGAAAGGTGAGAAAAAAGTATAAATGCTAAATCAAGCGACAGGACAGGCTATTGTAAGAAAAAAGAAGAGGAGCAAGCAGAAGAATACAAGTATAGAAAGGATTGCAAACTAAAGGATTGTTTTGAGTTTTATGAGTCATGGGTTCTGTGGGGTGGATATTTTGTTTCCATAAACCATATAAGGATGAGCTTTAAGAAAGCTATGATAAGAATGCATTTGGAAGTCTTGTTTTTCTCCCAGCTTCAGTTTACTAGCCATCATCATTTCCTTTACATAGGTATTTTGACTTTAGTTCTATTCTTCAGTGATTTGCTTCTCTAGCATATGAAAGAAGCTTAATTGTCCTATACAAGTTGAACAGAGACAATAATTGGTTGAAAGCCATTACAGCTTCTGAGTAATTTTTTTGAAATCTGAAAACATTTTTTTGTAATGTTAATTCTTATTTCACTTCTTTCAGGGATGTCAAAACTAAGTGTTGGATGATTAAGGAAATAATCTCTTTTTAATTGAGGGAGTTGAGACAGAGAAAATTGTCTCAATTGAGGTTGTATGGCAAGGAATGCAAAACCAAACTGTATATTGGTGGTTTAACTGCTATTCAAAACCTTTGGCAATGTATTCCCCAATACTAGTTTGTTATTCTCAATCATTAATACTAGTTTTCAGTAATTATGTCTGAAAATAAACTGGATGAAAAATAGTGCCTCCCAAGCAGATGCTCACTTTTTATTTAGCCATGTCACTAAGCTTTGAGGGGGCAGCTATTCCAGATAGCTCACTCAGGAGCCCCTGTGAGACTTAAACACTCCTGTAGAACATTGTTATTGACCACAGACTTTTTCTGAAAGTTTCGATAGAAAACAACTGATTTCTGCTCTGCTGCTGATCTTAAAACAGTTGTGGCCTCCTCCTTGTCAAATTTCAGCAACTTGAAGCCTTAAAGCTTTCCAGTGAACTTTTTTCAGAAAAAAAACACATGAGTTGTCAAAGTTTTCAGTGGTCTGTAAGCTCAAAACAGGAGACATTTGGGAAATGAATCCAAAGAGCTTAAGGATGCAGGTACAGCTCTGCCTTACTTCGCACATTAAAATTCCTGAGCTCTTTTATCATACTATTTGTATGGAATTCCATGTTTCCAAAGAACCATTCAGGTTACAAATCCAGGTATGCAATAACAGAAAAATATGGAAATCAAAGAATCTCCATTAAAACCACAAGCATATCATCTAGGGCTGCTGAACAGGGCCTGCATGACCAAGAAAGAAAAGTAATAAGGCAATGAAATTAATATGGCCCCCAGAGTTTCTTGGTTAAATGAACGGGGTGACTTGTTCTTCAGTCCCTGTTACGACCTCTGAATCAGCCTGACCTTGGGGCCTGGAAGTGACCTGACCTGCAGGACCAGCGTGGTGTGCAGGAGTTGGGTGCTACTGAGGAAGCCGCTCTGAACCTGCAAAGGTGCAGAATCTGTTTCTGAGCCGGTGTTTCTTTGAAGTAAATACCATGGACTCTGTGCAAGCTTTTCAAATTCTTGTGAGCTCTGTCAACTTGGAGGTGAGGCATTGCTGGTCAGGAACCTGTCAGTTTTCAGCTTTCTGGGCTCTGTCGGTGGTGCCTTACATAAGACATTCTCTCCTCAGAGCATGGACTGATGGCTTCCTAGACCACATCTGAGACTTGTGACTGCTGGTGAGTTCCTAAGGTGCAGGGTGGCAGCTGACCCGAAGCCTTGCAGGCTCATACCCTCTAACCTTAACGGGGGCTTTTCTAAAGCTGAAAGGTCGTTTTGTGCTATGCATTGCAATGCAGCCAGCTGACTCATCTGAAGTCCTCCTGTTTTATCTCCTCCCGAAATTGAGCGGTGTTGAGTTAAAACATTGTCCAAAGAATTCAAAGCTAAGGAATGAGGCTGGTTTCTTTTTTGCATACAAAGGTTGTTGTATAAGTCTATGTGCTTCTATTGGAAGCAAGTTAGAAAGCTTTTGCTCCTAATTTAGGAGCTGAACAGGTTTAGCTAGCTAAGCAATGCCTTTGGAAAGCCTACCCACACACTAAATAAATGAAAGGGTACAGCTCTTGCTTCCAGCTGAAATTCAAACTCTGGTTGCATGTAGCACTTTGCTGCATGTCAGGTAGCAATTAGTTGAACCACAAAACATGCTCCAGCTAAGTGAATCCAACAAACTAAAGACTTGCCTGGAAGTTCAAAGGAGAGTCGCTGGGATGAAAATGGGAGGTTGCAGGGTAAAAACAGAGTTCAGTGACTTGTACATAATCATACCTACCCATCTGCCAGGAAAATGGGTGTGGCTGAGAGCTAGTTAAGCAATAGCGGCCTTCCTCACATTGTGTACCTTATGGTTTTCCTGGGAATCTTTAGAGCTGCAGAAGAGTTGTAAAGGCTGTGCAGTTCCTTGAGGTTGATGCAGTACGTACCATAGGAACATAAGTACAGTTGAAGATATAGATAGTGGACAATGGCAGGTGCCAAAGGCAGATTGTTATTTACTGAACATGAAAATGTTTCCTTCAACTTTAAGTTTAAAGATGATTTTTTTTACTTTAACTACAGTTACATTCCCCCTCTTTCCCCCAAATGGTTAATACCACCTCAGGAAGGAAAAAAACAATAAAGCAAAGAAAATTAAGCAAAGGAGGGTTGAAGAAGAAACATTTAATGTGGGTTTGGTTTGGAGTTTTTTTTCTTAAATTTATTTTTATTTTTAGTTTGTTTACCACCAGGGAAATGCTTTTTTGTCTTAATCAGTGAGAAATATCTGTGCCATTGCTTTGTACAAGTTGGTGCATAGCACAGACATCTGACAAATATGGCAAGAAGTAATTTTGAATTTAACTCTTAGTTTGTTTCTCAAAAATATTGACTGTTTTCAGACAGGGAAGCAAAGTTTTTTTTTTCAGAGTGATTTTGCTGACCCTATAGAGGTTCGTTGTAAGGCCCTGAACCATGACTTTGGGACTAGCCAAAGAATAAATGTTTATCATCTGTTGTTATTATATTCTTCAATTCCTGTATTTAAGATAAATAAGAGAATACTTGCCTTCCATTACAGTTCTGCTACAGAGATTAAACCACTCTGATGTACAATGACACTTCTAAAAAACAGAGATTAAATTGTTAAAATCAAAAACTACAGTGCAAAAAAAAATATGAGTTTGAAAAGTGGTTTTACACAAGCAGATCATTAGGAGGGTAATAGCTTTGGCTTGATGTTTAGATGTACAGTAGTTTGGAAGCCTATTTTCACTCTTATAAAACTAAAATAAAACTGATCTGTATCCTAGCTGAGATTTGACATGATTGATTTCTGTCTGTGAAGACAGGAACAAACAGTGAAGATTTAGTCAAATATGTTTTACTTGAAATTGTGTATTTCAGTAGGAAGTGTCTGGAAATTATATAATCTTACTTGATCTTGACATTTGCTGGATGGACAATATGCCTCAGTATGTGATGTGAGGACCAGTTTGCAGTGCTCTGTCTAACAGGTAAAAGACATGATAATGATAAACTAGTATTTGTGATTTAGAATAACTTTTTGTAATACCAATAGCTTTCTTCTGTCTTACAGAATTCAAAAAAAGCTGAGTTGAGTACCTTTGTGGGCAGCAGGGAATTGCTTACTGTACTCCACATTGTTCAGTTCATATGCTCTTACTGTAAGCAAGAAATAACGTTTGCAAGCTGAAATTTAGTACAAAAAATGTCTAGGTTAATTGAGGTGGTAACTAGTTTACTAGGAGTCTGACCATTGCCTAATAGCAATCTCCAGGTTGCAAACTCCTTAAGTTAGTTTTGCTTAAGTTGATTTACATTCTGAATGTTGAAAAGCCTTTTTGTTGCTATTGAAGGGTGGAAACAGAACACATGATGTGCTCAAACATCCCCACACTGAAGAGGGATGAAGGGGCAAGTGAACTTTAATAACATAGATGCCTCCAAGTAGTGGAGTGAATTTATTTCCCAAACATTAAACATGTATTTTAGGAATGCAGGAACACAAGTAAGCTAATCTTCATTATGGAAGTCTAAAAAATCTCTTACAAACCACAGGAGTTAATTTTGCTGACTGTCAGTACCTACATGATGTACAAAAAAGCTACTGTTTGGGGTACAAGTGCCAGGTTTCTATATGAGTGGAAAGTGGTTTCTCTCCTCTGACAGTGCAATATCAAATTGACCTTTTTTTTAGTCATTATATGCCAGGTGCTTTGGCTACACCACCATTGTCCAGACCTGTTGTGGCCATAGAAGTTCAATCCATGCACTTTTTAATTTTCATTTTCTCTTCCCACAGGTAATGCTGAAAGACTTGTTGGTTTCTGGGGTTAGGAAGGAGGGGGCATTGGGGTTTGGGTTTGGTTTGGATTTGTTTCAAAAAAGGGTAGAAATTGAGCTATTGTATAGTTCAGATTTTGCAGACTGATAGGAAGGCAATGTTGTTTGCTCTTAGTGTGATTTCCTGGCTAAGTCCTGCTTTTTAGTTATTCTGAGAGAAACATTCATAGCTGTGTTTCAGGAAGCTCTTTTGGTAACTGTTTTCCTCCCGTTTATAACTAATCCCCACAGGGGAGTGTAGGGTGTTTTTTTTTCTTTAATGAGTTACAGCAAGCCATTAGAAAAGTTATATTCTTAGGTTTTTGTTATATTTTGTTTCATCTGAAGTGATTTTAATGAAGCATTATTCTCCAGGAGGCCTTTGATGCAATTCTGGCTTTCATTTCCTTATTTTCTAATGGACTTCCATGGTATTCACGGTGACAGTCACTGATACTCCACAAGTATTGCAGCATAATGTAACAAAGTATTTTTTTATTTCTCTAGTAATACTACCTGCTGTATGCAATGGCTAATTACAACTATTTTAAGATGCTATATTACTTGCAAAATGTTTTCCATTAGTGATCTTGCTATTTCAGGTGTTACTTTATTTGTCAGAACTGATTTAGTGGTTAAACGTAGGTTTTAAATTTTTAGTTCCGTATCTGGATTTGCAGCAGACTTGGCTTTGCAGCTTTAATGTTTTATTTCCTGAAACTAGAAGTTTCCTCTTTTTCTTATGCAGATAACCTTTATCTACCTTTCACACAGTCAAATCTGATCTTACTTGATAACCATGAAAGCTCTGAGGAATTCAGTAGAAGATACTAAGAAAAATAAAGTATCATGATGACAAATCAGGTGTGACTATTACCAGTTGTTTTTTTTAGTTCCTTATGAAATTTGTGTTCTTCCCTCAAATCCTCTCATTTTGTTAAGAGCCCTGTAGTCAAATATTGATTGTTGCACTTCTTTTTACAGTTTCCTGATGATGTATATCTACTTTCCACTCTTACATAATATTTAGGTCTTAGAGTGCACATAGGTTTCATTTCCTGAAGTGAAGTTTCCTACAGCAAAATAAAATGAGAAGAAAGGTGTGCACTTGGGTGTTATGAAACACTGAGTGAATTAAACACAGTAGAGTTTCACAACCCAGTAAAATAGACCTGAATTTCTCATCTTCTAATGCTCCTGTTAGCTCAGTATTAGAAATAAAATTCAGCTTTGCCTGGTGATTAAGAAAGAGCTGTGTATATATTGATTTTTTTTTCTTTTTTTTAATATCTCCATCGCTGCCTCACCTTTTCCAATAGGGCATGTTTTGGCCTGACACTGAATAGGATGTGTTTCAGTGGATGTGTTTTGGTCTGAACACTAAGCCTGACCAATAACAAGAGAATTGAAAAACTGCAGAAATGGCTTTGTCTTAAAGGAGTGTATTGGATCAGTGAACCTGTTAGTCTGGTATCCAGACCCATTGTGGCTGGTATCTGATGATTCAGCAGAGGAGGAGGGTGGTGAGAAGTAAATCGTGCCTTAGTAACCCCTGGATGGTGAGAACCTGGGTGCTTACACCCAGAGATGTGGGTTTGATTATCATAAACACTTGTAACTAATAATTAAACTGGGGTCTTATAGGCGTTGTTTCATGTATCTATCAACAGGACTCTGATCCCAGACAGGCTAACAATATCAACGTGTTTGTGCTGTGTGTAGATAGAAAGTATTTTCTCACACTGATTGGTTTGGTTTTTTCCCAATTACTTTCCTCCAGCTCTGGTGCACAGTATATCCCCACTTTTACCTAATCCATAGTGAACTACTCAGGAAAAAAAGAAGACAGTTTTCTGTGCACCCTTTCAGCTTTTGGCATAGTCTGTACCAGATCTGAGCCTTCAACTTTGTGGTCTGAGACTTCAGACAGGAGGTCTTTAGGTTTCATCTGACACTTCGGTTTAGTCACAGCTGAATCCTTATTCCCATCAGAAAAAAAAAAAGTGCATTGTCTTTTCAGTTGCTCATGTGCATATTCTTTCATTCATGGAGATGCAGCAATTTCTAGTCTTGAAAGGACTTGGGCTCCCAGCTGGGACAGAGGCACAGAGGACACGCTTTTCTCCTGACCTCATGGTGCTTCTGGTGGAGTCCTTCTGAGTTTGAGTCTCTGCCCAAAAAGTGCACGGGAAAGAAAATCTCCCTTCCTTCCTGTGATGAGTAAGGAGATTTGAGAGACCCCATCTCAACTTTGTAAAGGTTTTGAACTGCCCTTTTAACCTTCTGCATTTGTTTGGTGTTTGCTCCACAATCCTCTTCTGTCTTCCACGTGAACTGACACCACTCCCTGTTGCTCTCCCCAACCCTGGGGCAACTAATCAATACAAGGAAGTGTTTGATCCTGCCAGTTTCAGGGAGAAGTGGGAATCTGGATATGGATGAGAGCAGAGGGGGCAAAGCAACAGGGAAGCAACTGTCAGTAAGAATATTACGTTTCAAAGAATGAGGAATGTTTAAAGAAAAGACAGTGTACCTTTTAGCAGAAGTGGCACATCCATAGCACAGATGTTAGTGTTGGCTTCATATCGCTGAATGAGCGTCTCTTCTGCAAAGATAAGAGATGACAAAGACTTGCCTTTGCTTCTGGTCCATGGGAATTTAAAAACAAAACAAATAGCAATAAATTTACAGGAATGAAATGAAAAAAAAAGTTATTGAAATATCTCAAGAACACTTCGGGTAGTAATTTTCCCATTTAAAAAACAGGGCAAGTTTCCTCACTTGCTTAGATGCTCAAAACAGAACTCAAAGCTACAGTGAGGGACTTGGGACTGCTTGAACCAGAACTGAACCTACATTTGTTTGTTTTTACTTAATGACATCTGCTTCTTTTATAAATAGAGTAAATTATTCTTGTTCTTGCATATTTTCTCAGTTTAGGCTTAATTATACTTGATGCTAACAAAGTGTTTGGTGCATACATTGTAAAACATTGATGCAAGTTTATGCTTTAGCTTTTTTCCAGCATTCCTGTGGCTGTTTAAGCTGAGCAGAGTCTGTTTGTTAACATGAAATGTGCAAGTTGTTTCAATCTCTCTTACATTTAAATTTACAAAGGATTTATTTGCTTTCATATTTTGGAATCTTCACTATTCTTCTTAATGCCTTAAATTTCTAATTTTATGATGTCTGCTGAGTATTTTTCTCCCACAGTTTTGTCAAGTTTTAATTTCCTAGCATTTCTAAACTCTTGCCAAGATACAATTTTCGTACAACTTGGAAAACCCCAACGAAACAAACAAAAAACCCCATGAAGATTTGATAAGTCATTTTTATGTGGGTGTGCCTGAGGGCAAAATCTTCCAAAATAAAAAAAACCCATGCAATATGAGAGGTTATAAACCATTGTCAGAGACACAAACCTTATAGACAATTCATGTCAGCACGTAAGACTTTTGAGGCTGGTGTTTGATGTTGCTTTCTGTTCGGAGTAAAGTCTTCACCAAATAATCAAATGGGTTTTCTGAATGGCAATTATTTTGAGAGGCTTGCTCTAACCTATGACTGATTGCTGCTCTGTAAGAGAGAACATCTTGGCAAAAGGGAATGAATTACAGAAATAATGTGAGCTTTGTTGGCAGGAGGGACTTTTAACACTCAATGTCTTTTGGAGGGAAAATGACCAAACCTAGGGTAGTCAGTTTATTGACCTTTCTAGCTCCGAAGCTTCTAGCAAAAAATGGAATGTAGTATACATTCTTAGAATGTATTACAGAGTTTAGGAAGCCAAAGTTTTAATGAGCACAGTGACTTCAGAGGTAACTAATGCTTCTCGATTGTTAACAGATTATTTTTCCTTTAGGTACAAAGCCACTCCATATGAGCAGACAATAAGTTTCAGTGACACATGGAGTCACTAAAGTACACATACTGGGCTAAGTATAATATATAGCAGTCTTTGCAAGCACAAAAATGTGTAATATTTTCCATTCAAGGCCTCTCAATTACTGAAATTTGTAAGTGTGCCTGCTGTCAATAATGATCTTGGAGACCCTTGACCAAAATAGTTCCCAGTTATCTCCTTTCCAAGTCTTGGAAGGAAGGTGATGACTTGACAAGTCAGTCACTTTCCACAAAATCTTGTTAACCAATAAGTGACTGCTCCATTAATGTGATAATTAAGTGAATGCTCGGACTAATATTTTTGTTTTGCATCTCTTGGAGCTGCCTACAAAGGAGCAATGTTGAATAAGTTATTTATAAAGAGAGTATAGTTGTGGGACATAAATTTCAGAACTGATATCGTGAATCAATGAATAAAATCTATGGGTCACTGTATTTTTTAATTTTAATCAAAAGGAAATGATCCTTACTTACAGTAGCCATTAAAGTATTTTTGTGACACACCATGTAGTTGTTGCAAGCAGAAAAAGAACAAATTCTGCTTACAAATCCTGTTGTGCAGAATGCATAGAGGTGAGTGGAGGGAGTATGCCAGTGCTGAAATTAATGATATATCAATTCAATGTTATTGTTGATAATTTTAAGGCCGGTTAGGGACGTGAAGGGAAGGTTGGAGAAATCATTAATTGGTTTAATGGTTTAATCCGGTAGACATATCTTGGTAGGGAAGATGGATTCCAAACTTATGTGTTTATTTTTATAGTAGAAATAACAAATAAATTTTGAAATAAAATATGGTTATAAAATTGTGAATTTCTCTTAATGTGGAGGGAAAAAACAGTTCTTTGTTTAATGAGAAGGACTTCATCTGCTATAAAAGATGATGGAGCCTGAGGCATTAAGCAGCCTTCCTGGAGAAATGTAATACTTTGCAGGGCTGGACCTGAACCATTTCTGCCATAAACCAGTAATTAGCAGATAGAGAACATCTTTGATCAAGATCTGAAGAAAGGACACTGTGAAACTATTCCTTTTGTTTTCCTTTTCTTTCTTTGCAAAAGAGAGATGAAGAAGGTTGTAACTTCTATGTGGCTTTGTCTGAGGATATAATCTTATGTTAAATTTTTATTTTAAAGCTACTCTTTTCATTTTGATCATTATTTTGATCATTATGCTTTTCTTCACTGAGGTGTTTTTTTTTTTTCTCCCTCCAATACATTAGCACTAGAAAATGACTCTTTGTTAAGACGAGATATCGTGAATAGCTGTGCACTGTGGGTGAGGCCAAAAGAAAGTATGAGGGTGAGCTGGAGTTATTACAAACATTAAATTTTTACTCTTGACTACCCTGTTCATTGTATAATTCGCCCAAATGATTTCATTCTTAAAAAATGCAAAGAATTCATCTGATCCTTCTCATGATTCACCATGTTCCTGCTGTTTGGTTTTGTAATTTTTTAACTCCATGGAAAACTCTTCTTGTGAGAAGTCACCAAGTTGTTACCTCTTGACATTTTCAGCATTCTTTTTTTTCTTGCCTGTCTATCAGTCTGAGTGGTGTTTGTTTGTTTGTGACTTTTTTGTTTGTTTGCTTTTAAGTTGCTCTTCCTAAAGAGGATTTGTCAGATATAGCTGCTACACATGTGAGTAAAACAAAAGGAAATGGAAATACAGTGTGTGGAATTATTGGTCTAATACTATTCCCTGCTGTCACTGTAGATTGCTTATGGTCAGACAGGGAGGCAAAAGGAAAAACTGGTAGAAATGGGCAGAAACTGGCAAAATTGTGCGGGACCCAGAAGATGATCAGATTTCTGTGATGGTAGATATGAAAACCTTTCAGTGTGGGATTAGGGGGCTCTTGTAGTCACAATCATTTCAAACTCTCTGTATTTCTGAGGCTGGTCAAACCTGTATGAAAGGCTTGGGTAGGCAAGGATCAACCCTGGTGAGAACTCTCCAAAAGTCAGGCTCTGTGCATGTGACTGCTGGAGTGAAGATGACTGTGGGATATCACATGTGGAGACCAGAAGATAGCCAGCACTACCTTGGTTTCCAAACCAGGGTACCCAACCCAAGCTTTGTGTAACTACACAGAATATTTTTCAGGGCTGTAAAGAAATGCTTTCTCATTTTTGCAAATGACTGCAGAAATCTTAAGTCTTTCACAAATCAGTGATATATTTTTCTCCTTGTTCATGGATGTTTCCTCTTGGAGATAGCAGTTGGGCCAAGAAAAATTATATTGGCCACTGCCCTGCTTAACATAAATGTGTTATTAAGAAAAGATGTCTGGACAGTTGAACTTTTCATCTTTGCCCAAACAGGTCAATCAAGAAGTGCAATTTTCATGCCTAAATGATGTTGTAGGAAGCAGCTGAGACCCATGACTTCTTTTTTTCCCCATGAAAAAAACCCTTCAAGTAGTAGACTATGGAGTTGCACTCCTCCTCATGGCTTATCAAGACAATATCTTTTGGTAAAACAGCATCCATATAACTATAATTTTCATTATTAAATTAGGCTCTAACTGTTTGTAACTAATATTTTCTGCAGTCAACGAGCCAATGCTTTCAAAGTTCTTGTATTTCAGGTAAATAACTGAAATGTTTCCCCCAAATCTGTTCTCAAATAGCAGACTTTTTTTTTTTTTTTGCTAACAGCTTTGGAAACGTGTGTAGGTTCTCCTGTATGACTGGTGGCAATTTGCCATTCATAGTCTGAAGTGAAACGTTTCTAGCTACTTCTGGTTTAACCTGTGCAACCCATACAATACCTTTTTGAAAGTTCAGGGGCTTGTTAGCTAGCATGTAAATTGTGATGCTATTGACCTTGCATATTTATTTTAAGCTGTGTCTGTATATATTGAGTGAAAGATTTAAGGGAACAATGTGAAGTTGGCCACAGCTTATCTTCACTTCTTAAAATAACGCAGATACCTCAGAGTGCCATGATCTTTAGTGATATTTTAATTCTGTTGGCACACTTTGAAATAGCCAGCTGGGGCATCGCAGGCAGACATCAGTTTTGAAGCTTTGCAGATACCATCTCAATGCCAAGCTTTTGAGTAGCAAAATAATGCATTTATATATAGATTAAACACACAGTAATCAGAAGTACCTCACAGTGTATGCCAGTAATTGTGAACAGCTACATCGCAACAATGCAGCTGTTGAAACTCCTTCACACCCCAAATACATGTATTTGGTCCAAATTACTCCTGGGTATATGTGGATGCTTTTTTAGGGATACAAAGACTCATTTGGGTTGCAATCATTTGAGAAAATCAGTCCTTGATTATATTTTATCAAGGGAGCACCTGATATAAGGAGACCTATAGACATATACAAAAATAATCTAACGCCTCAAGCAAGCAAACATCACTGTAACAAAGTTGTACAGTGCTTGTGTGTACAGTGCTGCCTCCCCACAGGCTTTAGCTATATCTGTGAAATATACAGTGCTGCTACAGAAATACCTTATCACAGTATTGTGGATCATAGAATGTCTTGGCTTGGAAGGGATCTGAAAGATCCAGTTCCAACTACCTCCCTTTCCTGGGCCTAAACCACTTAAACCAGGTTACTCTGAGCTCCATCCAACCTGGTCTTGAAGACTTCCAGGGATGGGGCATCCACAGCTTCTCTGGGCAACCTGTTCCAGTGCCTCACTGCTTTCACAGTAAAGATTTTTTCCTCAGATCCAGTCTAAAACTACTCTTTTTCAGTTTAAAGCGGTTATCCCTTGTCCTATCACAATGTACCCTTGTAAACAGTTCCTCTCCATCTTTCTTGTAGGCTCCATTCAAATACTGAATGGCCACAATAAGGTCACTCAAGGGCCTTCTCTTCTCCAGGCTGAACAACCCAACCGTCTCAGCCTTTCCTGATAAGAGAGGTGCTCCAGCCTGTTGATCATCTTTGTGGCCCTCCTCTGGACTCACTGCTACAGATCCACATCTTTCATATGCTGAGGACCTCAGAGCTGGATGCAGTGTTCTGGGTCGAGTCTCACCAGAGTAGAGGGGCAGAATCACCTCCCTCAACCTGCTGCCCACACTTGCTTTTGATACAGCCCAAGATAAGATTGGCCTTCTGGGCTGCAAGTGCACATTGCTGGCTCATGCCCAGCCTAACATGGTAACAAACCAGTTACAAAATGGTGACAAGAATCCTGGGGGTGCTCTAGCCTCTGCTAGCATGCCAGTGCGCAGGTCCAAAAATAATTGCTAGCAACAGCTAATGTTATTCTGTGCCTGTTGCTGGGGCATGTTTTGTGCCAGTCAGTATTTGAGGACTGGAACATGAAGTTCAAGAAATTCTTTCACTGTGATGGAAACCAGTCTTGTCATCATTGTTGTCATCATGCTGCCTGTGTCTTGTTTTTCCCTTGGGGTTTTTATTAGAGGAAGTTTTCGGCAGCCTCTGATTCAACTGTAGAAAGTTATGTTATAAAAAGGAGACCAAGAGCAAAGCTGTCAAGGTCTCAGAGTAGGAAATACAGGGGAAGCTCATGCTTGGCATGAGGAGCTTTGCTTTGAAAGTCTGATGTGCGTTGTGTGCACTGTAATTTCCTAAACAGCAACACAGATCTGATTTTGACTGTGCTACTAATTTACAAAGACCCTGATTAAAGACTTCCTGAGACTGGCATAACTGTACTGTTTGTAGTGCTTCGGGACACTGATCTTTTTTTTTTTTTTTTCTTTTGTATGCTAGTTGCATACAGATGAGTGTTTTTAGAAAGATATCAAAAAGTCAAGAAAACAATTACTCCCTGCAAATGTTAGGCAAAACTTTATTTCTGCTGCTTTTGAGTGTCCAATGCTAGTGTTAAGTCAAGTGTCCATTGAATTCAATAGTTTTGTGAGATTGCCAGAAAGACTGTGAGCTTGAAGAATAGCCATTTGACCCAGGTCCAAAAGATTTCTGATCAAAAAGTTTTTAAAGCCCTGTTGGTTTACTTGCCAGAACCTGAAGTAGCCTTGGGATTTGGCAGTCGCTCGGCAGTCATGCGTCAGCAGCGGTGCTTCCTGCGCTCCTGGCCAAGTCTGGATAAATGGAAAAGCTTGCATTTTGGAAAGTTTAAACATTTCTGAAAATGTTACTCTCCTTGCCTGTGAATTTGAATAGTATGTGAATATATTTGAGAGTGAAACCTTTGTCCCCCTTTTCAGAAAAATGTAGGAGGTAGTATGTGGTATTATCTGGATTGTGGGACATGCTTAATGGCACTTACTTAAAATCTTCTTTTGAAACTTGACAACATTGAGATAACAGAAGCAAGGTTAAGAATGGGAAAGAAATAATTTTCATCATTCTCTCTACTATGGGTTCTATATGGCTCAAAATCTGATAAAGTACCTAGAGATGCCCAAGTCCCTTTTATCTCAGTCCACTGAGCAATCTGTGTCCATTTTTCATTATCTGGGTGCCACGAATGATGTTGCTTGTCTCTATTTACACTTTTGTTTTTCAAATGCAGACTGGGTTCCCCACCTGTTGCTTTCCTTTGAAAAACACATCTCTCCAACATGCATGGTTTATGATGCTAACTTGCAGGCATTCTTAAATTATAAAAGGATATGTGGTGATCTGTCAAGGGACAGTTGTCTCTAAATGGATTAAAAGAAGCTTACGTGGTTTAAATATGGACTATGCCCTTCATATACTGAAAATAGTTCTAGTTAGCTTGAATTGGATAAATAGTGTGAATATTTAGCACCTATGCAGGTAACTGGTTAGTTTCTCAATTTCAGATAGTTAATTTTGCACCTCTGTGCATGTGGGATGTAAAGAGTAGAAAAATAAAAACAAACCGAAGGCAAATAAATACATGAACTGACAAGTGTTGTTAGATAAACTGTTCCTAAGCATCAGCCCACAGGAAAAAATGAGACACTGGTTAAATAAAACCTGTCCTCTACCATGCAAGTTCTCAGCTGTTGAGAATCAAAACTGTAGTGCCCTGACTCATTAACTCTTACTACCTTCCTCTAGTAAAGGGTGAAATGAGAATAAATTAATGACTGTCTGTTTGGAAAATAAGTGTCTTCCTGAAAGATAGCAGTAGCATCATGAAAGTGTAACAGCATAAGAAAGATAGGATGTTTGGTAATGCTGGGAAAAGCAGAGAGGTTTTCAGGTACACAGGATATTCTAGAGGTGTGAAAAAATGCTAAATACAAATTGAGATCCATCACTGCAAGTTTAACAACTAGATATGTATCTGTTACACCAGCTTATAAAAAGGTAAGCGGTATCTGCAGACTTGAGCTTATAATTAATAGCTGACTTTCACTGCTGCACCATTTTGAGGGCTTGTTTCAATCCATTTTTTTGAAAAATTACTGCCTTTGAAAAATTCCAGGGTATTGTCAGTAGAAAGTCATGTCTGTGGCACAAAACCACAAAACCCCATGAGGTAATAAAAACACATATTGTGCCTGTCAAACATTGCTCCCTTACTTCGGCTATAGGGCAAACCAAAAGTAATGTTTGCAGAATTGTGACAAATCCCAACAGGTTTTGTGACCATGAGATGTTTTGCATCTGTTTTGCATCAGTGATTAGTTGCCTACAAAAGCAGTTACTTGCTTCATATGCTGTAAGTGTGCTGTGAATGTTATCCTCTAAATATTTTGAGCTGAGGGGGATGAAAGATACTTTTTCCAAAACTAGACTGTGGGAAGGAAAAACTTGTTAGCTGGATCAGTTGGAGGCAGATGGGATTATTAATTTTTCTCTTCTTTCACAGTTGTTGCAAACAACAGAAGAATTATAGAACTGTGGTTTATGCACCTTTACTTAACCAGTGTTAGTATCCGGTATAATTGGTTCCTTGGCCAGCTTATTGACTACAGAAATTAACTACTTGAGATCACTGCTGCTTTCCAATTTGTCTTGCTTAGCTTTTGCAGTAAACAGAACAATTTATAGGTGCAGCTCATACTCTGGCAGTTGATCTTTGACTTCCCTTTCCCTTAAAGGTGTGGTGAGACCTGTTGGCCAGGCTAACTTGAGGTCTTGATGCAACAGTTGAAAGAAGTCATGTAAGGAAACCTCTAAACTGAAGTTGTTAGATATCTGAAGCTATAGTAGACAGCCATGTTGAGACATAAATAGCTTTCCTTAGCATGTTAGACCTGCAATACATGCTGCTAAGCCAGTGACCTTAAATATATAACCATATAAACAATACATGGAAATGATACAGTGCAACAAAAGCAAGAATCTGTAGTGGCAAAATTAACAGCTTCTGGCAAGTATATGGTCATTAAATTGATCCTGTAATAATTCTGTCATGTGATTTATGGTGCTTCAGCTCTGCTGTCCAGAGCCACTACCACCTGTGGTGGTGTCCTCTTTGGAGACAGCCTGTGGGAGCCCCTTCAAATACACCTGCAAAGAAGACTTGTTCAGCTATGTGCTGGCTGCAGTGCCCGTGGTAGTTTTTGTGGCAGTTTGCCAGTCAGGTCCTGTGCTCATGCACCTCAAGGATGGATATTCAACTCTTGCTGCTGGGGTGACATGGGAGGGAGGAAAGAGGTATGTGAGGGGCTGAATAGTAAAGACAGTTGGCTGGTTTAGTGGTGGGTCCCACTGAGAAGTCAGACAAATGCTTAATGATATTCCTGACCTTAATTGGAAATAATTAAACCCATAGCAAAACCAACACAAGTTCATCCTTTTAAATAGATTTAGCATCATGTTTCTTTATTGGTGTCCCTGGCTTTTCTTGACCAGCCCCAGGCTCAGCAATTTTCCTGACAGCCATGCAATTGCAGTGGGTTCTCTCCATGTCCGCATGGTATGGCTGGGATGATGTACAGCAGATGGAAATTCAGAAGTTGTAGGATTAGGTTGCTCATATTGTTCCCCTGTCATTGTAAGTCAATAAGAAGCAGAAGGTGTTAGGAGGCAGCTGGGATTTGGCCAAAGATGCCTGGACAGTGCTTCTGGAGTCTGGGTGGGTGACAGTGCTTCCCATGCTGATGATCCTAGTGAAGGATGAGGCTCTTCTCTGCTATTGCTGCCTGACACCTCAGAAATAGTTTTTGTCTTGTTTGGTTAACTACACTTTTACTAACCTCCTCAGAATTTTTGGAAGCAATGAATGGGTGAGCTGCTTCACAGACGAGAGGTGTGCTTAGCTCCCATAAGGACTAAAATACAATAATCTTGTGGCTCTCTAAATTGCCAGATTCTTCATTCGAAAAAAAAAAATGTTCATTCCCACGGACATGCTTAAGGAGAAAAAAAAAATAAAAGTACCAAATAAGGACATGTTGGGGATGGGAAGCTGTTTGTGGTGAATTTCCAGCTAAAATAGATATGACTACACTTTTCAAGTTTCTTTGGGCTATGTTTTAAACAAAGGAGGTAATTTAAACATTACTCACCATATTGTGGAAAGCACTGGAAAAAATAATTCAGTGCTTAGTTTTGAATCTTTTAAATTATAACCTAGATTTGATGACAGATTGAAGTCAACATGAAGCTGGGCCCTTTTTCTTTTTTTTTTCCCCTAAGAATTTTGGAGGAGGGACTAGATCTGCAAGTCATTTAGACCTATGCTTTTCATTAAGATGGCTATTTTTAAAGGTAGCTTGCTGTGTTAGAATTACTATCTAATAAGCACTCATAAAGAAAATCAAATGTGTAAATTATACTTCATTAAAAGCCCGGATATAGTTGTTTTATCTTGTTATTTGCACTTAGCTGTTATGTGGATACTTACTTAGCAAGACAGCTTTAGAAGCTTAAAGAAAAGAAAAAATCGAGTTTATAGCAAGACATAGCTGATAGAAATTATCTCTGTCACTGAAGGCAAGGTATAAGGAAGTCTTATATACAAACCAGAAGTTTTCCTGTTGCTTGCGAGAAGCCACCCAGTGACAAGATGGGAGTCCTGCTTACCAAACTCAATTATTTAGAAACTCTAAGCTACCACTTGTATATAGGCTGTTTATAGCTTTTCTAGGACAACTGACAGCAATCTGCCTTACAGGATTGTAAGGCATCATCCATACTTGGTACTGGGGATGCTTTACCTGCTTGGGCTCTAATCAGGGGAGTTGTGGGCAGGTATGTACAGACATGCCTTCCCAGTCCAGTGCTAACCATATGCATGGGATCTCCAGGTTTCTAAACCTTCTTCCTTCATGGAAGCAAGAAACTTGTTTTTTAAAGCCTCTGACAGCCAGAAGGTAAGTGAGATAAATTCCTTGGTATTTTTCCCTAGCTTTTTGTTTGGTTTTTGGTTTTGCTGTAGTAGAATAAAATATTATCTGCCTGCACTTAAATTCTCTTTATAAATGCGTTTGGTAGGGTTGCCACAGACCACAGGAATGAGGCTATGAGCAGTGGTTGTCTTTGGGAGGTCTTAAAAACAACTAATCCTTTGTGGGTAGGAATACCAAAGCAGAGGGCAGATTTTTTTCTTTCCTAAAATATCAGCACTGTTTATTTTAACACACAATTATGATATCACAAACCTTATTTAAACTAAAGAGGGGGACACCTAAATTTGATTTGGCCAACTATCAAACAGACAGTAAAGCAAGAACATAATTTTTCTTTCTTTCACCTGACCTAGTGCTTCATTGTAATCTGGTGTGCTGGGGGAGCGCACAGTGTGAGGATGTGAAAGTATTATATAGTGTATATCAAATGTAAAATGCTAGCATGCAAATTCTCCCCCTCTAAACTTATTGAAAGTGTAGAAATTTTTTGAGAGTGACACATGAACTAATATTCTCAGGCTGAATTTAATGAAATATTATCTCAATGTACTATTCTGACAAGACATAAATACCAGCATTCTCAGTATACTCCATTAAATATACCTCCTCAAAGTACATCAAGCCCAAAAGTTATTAGGTGTTTAAAGTGGTTCATTGGACAGAAGAGATCCTTTTCTGAGATTTCACATACAAACAGAGCACCCACAGAAACCCTTCAGTATTTTATTAATGATGAGACTACTGTGTCTCACACTGTTTGCGTTTTAATCATAGAATCATAGAATGTCCTGAGTTGAAAGACACCTACAAGGATCATCAAAGTCCAACTCCTGACCATGCATAGGATCATGCTAAGAATCACACTGTGTGCCTGAGAGTATTGTCCAAGCACTCCTTGAACTCTGTCAGTCTTGGTTCTGTGACTTCTTCCCTGAGGAGCCTGTTCCAGCACTCAACCACCCTCTGGGGGAAGAACCTTTTCCTAATAATCCAACCTAAACCTCCCCTAACACACTTTCATGGTATTCCCTTGGGTCCTGTCACTGGTCACCATAGACAAGAGATCAGTGCCTGCCCCTCCATTTCCCCTCATGAGGAAGTTGTACCTGCAATGAGACCTACCCTCAGTCTCCTTTTCTTCAGGCTGAATAAGCCACGTGACCTCCGGTGCTCCTCATATGGCTTACCCTAAAGGCCCTTCACTGTCTTTGTATCCCTCCTTTAGATGCTCCCTTACAGTTTTATATCTTTCTTATATTGTGGTGCCCAAAACCGCACACAATATTCCCAGTGCAGAGCAGAACGGGACAATCCTCTCCCTCGACTGCCTGGCGATGCTTTGCCTGATGCCCCCAGGACACGGTTGGCCCTCCTGCCAGGGCTTTGCTGACTCATATTCAACTTGCTGTTGACCAGGACCCCCAAGTCCCCTCAGTTTAATATCATCAGCAAACTTACCTAGTATACATTCGAGTCCTGCATCCAAGTCATTTTTGAAGATGTTGAAGAGCACTGAGTCTAAAATGGAGCCCTATGGAACTACACTAGTGACCATTTGCCAGCCTGATTTGATATGTCGTATTGAATAATCATGAGAATTTGAATTATCATGGGTTAACAGACTCTGTTTTGTAGGGTAAGAGGAGAAAGAGTGCATTTTTAATGTAAGAATTAGTTTGCAGAGGGAGATGTTAGTACCAAGACTCCTGGAGAAGTATCGTATCTGAAGTACCATTTTGCATCCCATCTTTTCTCTCCTGTATCACTGGTTTGAAATTGCCATTTGCTCCTCTAAGCAGGCAGTCAGCACTGATGTTTGCATTGTTTGATTATAATTAACATTATTTGACATAATTTGGTATGTTCAACAAAAAGTAAACTAAAATAATAAACTAGAAAAAAGAGAATGACTGATGAAATAAAATGTTGACAGCCATCTGTTGAGATGTTAGTAAGTATGATGACAGACTAGAGATTTAAAAACATTGTTGCGTCTCTTTAGGCAGAAAAAAAAGAGTCATCTCTTTTTTTGCAATGGCTGCAACAGATTCCAATTTTCATTGAGTCATACTTAATGATAATTTTGCTACCTCTACTTTTCCATGTGTTGGGATGTGGACAGGTTTGCAATCTCAAGGCTGCAGATGCATGTCCTGGCAAGATTGCTGAAGTGCTGATTTACCGACTGGTGTTGCCTGGGGCAGTGTGTCTTTCTACAAAACTGTGGGAAATGCAGTTGTATGTTATATTAGTGTGTGTAAGGAAACCATTTTGGATGCTGTATGAATTGCAACAAGAAGCAATCTTAACAATGTTCTTGTTTTTCTATTGTTGTGAGTCAGAGCAAGGTTGGTAAAAAATTAATTATGTCTGTGATAAAGAAGGGGCTTGTGTTTAAGGAAAAAAATACATATATTTTGATTATTCTTTTTTCTGTGCTTTAAATTGTGTCTACATTTATTATTATTCAGATAACCCCTAGTGAAAGTCATGACTTGTTATATATGTTAAATGTCTTCTGCTTGTCATCTTTATTCCACGAGTTGGCTAATTTATGAAAGGCAAATTTATTTAGCTTCCTGCCCTGTCTACTGAGTGTTCTCCAGAAACAAAATGAAGCTAACCAACAGAACTGCAGACTACAATGGCAAAACCACTAAAAGATCAGGTTTTTGGAAGGAAGATGTGACCATTGGCTTTTCAGGGGTGTAGCATCTGCTGCCAAAACCTGTATTCTGATGATTGATCAGCTAAGAAAAAGGAGTTAGTTTTGAAATGAGAGGGACAGGACAGGGAATAGGAAGGGAATCCTTCCTTTTTTCCATCCTTCTGTTAGAAAGGTTCAGTTCAGAACAACAAATAAAGTTTTGTGGAAAATTTTTCAGCTTTAGCTTCATTTGGTGGACTTGACAGTGTTAGGTTTATGGTTGGGCTCGATCTTTAAGATCTTTTCCAACCGAGATGATTCTGTAATTCAATGAAGGTGTTGCAGCTTCTTGTATCTCACACCAGAGTTTAGGCAATTCTTCAAGTTACAGAGATGTGAAAACCGCACTGTTAATACCAGTATTGTGTGCTCCCCTTGTTTACAGAGGAGTTTATGTAAGCACAGTTACCTTCTTGTGAATTTCCAATTGATTTTTTGCATCAGTCTTTTAAGTTTTGAATACATTATAGTCCCTTGACTTAGGAGCAGAAGGACAGGGGATGATGGGGCTTTCAATGCAGTTCAGGAAAGAGACGACTCTGAAATGTCTTTTGGATTTTAGGTTCAGTGAAGATGTAGGGATTTACTGGCTGAGGGTTTGGGCCTCTGTTGTGTGATTATACACACAGGACAGCTGAGATTTGTCCAAAAACGTCCTGCCTTGCATTGAGCTTGCTTCCATAATGCTAATTATGAAGATAACAGAGTTTTCATTGATGATCAGTCTCTGCAGATGGTGTATTCCCTGCTGAAGCATGAAGAACTGTAGCTTTAGCTTTAGTAATTACAGAAGGGTTCTGTCAGATTGCTTGGGTCTTTTTTTTATAATGGGAGAAATACTTGGAAAGTGAATGAATAATAGGAGAATTTAAAGAATGAATAGTTATTGCTGGGCATATTGCTTACAATGAAGAGTGGACTAATTCATTTTCCTAATAAGGCTGTGCTGGAAGTTGGAATGTTTTGAATTGCATTAAATGTCATGAAAGTATTCATCAGAGAGGAACAGCTTGTGGTATGTTTAGACAGCAAATTTTATCATGTTTGGTTGAAATGACCTGTTTACACAAGCTAAATATAGCTTTGCCCCCTCCGCCCCCTCCACAGAAAGAATAAATGACTTTGATGTAGAATCCTGTGCAAAAAATTTGTGCACTTCTATTTTCAGTATTAGTATATTAGTAAGTGATGGCTGCTGCTTCTGGTTTTATTGTTTATAATAATTCCTATGAAGGTTGATACTGTAACCATTTGCCAAGGTCTTTTGTGTGAGTTGTTTATAATAAGCCTTTATACTGAGCTTTTATGTCTTTGCTTTGTTTGTATGTTATTGAAAGTATTGCATAAACTAGTATGCTGAACTGCTAGTTTTAAATCATTCAGAAAATATCATTCTTCAAGCTATACTGCTTTTTTTAGTAAGTAGTAACAGGGCAAGTGTGTCATCTCATTCGGAAAACCTTTATCATCAGTTATTCATACGTTCAATGGGACCAAATCAGCATGAAATCCTAGTATGTTTAATTGCTAGGTGGCAAATTAAGTGCTAACAGCTACAAAATGTAAAAGATGCTGCAGTTTAATTATGTTTTGGCTATGCAATTTGGTGGTATCTATGAAAATCTTAAAGGAAATAGCCCCAAAGAAGGAATTTTCTTAAATGTGTGTGTTGGATGTGTTTTGCTTTTCAGCTTGAAGTGTGCATTTCCTTTTGTACTGTCTTGTCTAACCACTGTGCATTTTTCACATTATGATCTTAGTGGCTCAGTTTGCTGGGTGAGCATTTTCTCTTTACAATACAGGATAAATCACAGATTTTAGTCTGATTATAGTCTGAAGTCAACAAGGCCAAGTTAAACTGCTTGAAGTATGTCTGGGGCACACAAATTCATGTCCTTGTTTCAAGTATGTTTGCGAGGGAAATAAAGTAACGTTATGTTGTCTGCCTCCACTGTTTAAAAGGAACATTTTGAACATTTTGAACATTTTGATTATCTAGTCTTTTTTTCACCTTTTCCTTCTTTTTCTTTTTGTATGACATTTTTGAAGATGAATTTTGAAAAGTGTGTTTTCAGGTCATCCGGTAATAACGGTTTAAAATAATTTTTGCTCAGTGCTGTACCGATGAATGCAGAGCAATCTCATCCATTGCAAACTCAAATTTGATTATTTTGTAAAAACAAAAAAAAATTAAGTATGTTCCTTTTATAAGACTGAAACTCAAGGCCCAGCATTAGCAAAGAGAAGCTTTTTTTCTCAAGCGTGAAATATGGTAGTTGGATTGAATAATAAATGTCTTCCTACATCTTCCTGTTGGATCAGCTTAATTAATACATAAAACATTTCAAGTTACTTTATTGGAAAAAAAAGTATATGTAAGATATGAAGCCAGATGCACGTTTCCTTCTAACTCTGGTCTTAAAAAAAAAAGAAAAGTTTCCATATGTATTGGTTTTTTTTTTTTCCTCCTTGTTGCTTTTGTTGCTGCAAATTGACAACTCTGCAATTAGGAGTGATTAATGATGCACCCTAGTGCTGTGGAGGGCTGGAGGTCAGGCTTTTCATAGGCTGCACGCTCTGTGGGAAAGGGGAGAATGGCCCTGTTCCCCAGAGCGGACAAAACCCTCTCTCTGTTGAGAATTGCTGTTGATGTGGACATAATGTGTGTCAGCAGCGATGCACAAGTGGTGAAGCCAAAGTGCAGAAGATGATCTTCTCCTGCTATGCATTTTTTCCTTTTTTTTTTATTTTTTCCCCTGTCAACGTAGCATCTGGATTATATGTATTTTGCTTTTTGTAAGTTAACTGCTGAACCTGCAGCAGGATTCCTGTTGCTGGAATCTGATGAGCGCTGAGGGCCAAATGACTCTCAGGAAAGGAGTAAATATTGTGAACAAAATAGTAAAAAGAAGGGGAAAAAAATAAAGAGGACAAAACAGAAAATTAAAAAAGGAGTAGTTAAAGGTAACAAGTGTGCCTAATACTAGCTCTCCATGTTCTCCTGGTAAAAATTGAAAAGCTGGTTTATACAATAGAAATGTTTTTAAAATTGTAGCCTCTGTTAGCTGATGTCCAATTAAATGAACCTTTTTACATCCCTAGCAAATTATCTTTTGGAAATCAGAATCCAGCTACAGTTTTTCAGTTGTTCAAAAGCCATATTGTAAATCAGGGTTGTGTGATTTCAGGCAGGATACGATTGGTGGTTCTTGGATCATTAAGGGTGACTGCTTCTCTGAGCAGCCACCAAATATGGCCAGAAATGTTTTGAAATGTGTCGAGAACCCACTTTTTATCAGAACAGCATGAAAACACTCAAGTGTATCAGCAGCAATGTTTTCAAGCAAAACATTAATGTATCATATTTTTAATATATATTTATAATTTAGTGTGTGCATGTGTATTTTTGCATACAATTATACTCAAATCCGAAAAAAGCTCGATCAAGTAAGATGTCTTTTACCTGTAACACATTGCCGTTTCACTTCAGGTGTAACAAAATCTATCAACTCTTTATCTACTTAATCATTTCCATTGTGATACTTCCTTTCCTTCCCACCGCCCCATAGTAGTTTCAATGTGCCCATTGTTTAGGAAAAATTTTTTTGCCATCTACTGTAGAGTTCAAGTGACATTAACCTTACTTTTGAAAACCAAAGACGGTGCAAAAAGTTTCTGTATTATTTAACTTGCTAAGTTCCTCAGAAGGGTTTTTGTTTTTGTTCTAAAAGGAAGCTTTCTGTTTTAACCCTGTATATAGGTTATGTACTATTTAAAATGCAATTTATCTGACCTGAACTTTTGAGTTATTTGACAGAGTTTCTTGTGAAAGGATAGAAAATAGCAAGCAAATTGGAGCTGAAGTCTCCTAACTGGTGATAGAGAATTATGAATTTATAAATCAAATAGTACTTGATGATAGATGCCAGAGTTCTTAACGTTGTATCTGGACAAATTAATTCAGTTTTGTTTTGCCTTTTCCTTGTGTGAACAACAGTATTGTAGGTTTAACTTGAATTGTTCCTTTAGAGGAAATAAAATTAAATGTTTTGTATATCTGTGGATGGACGTGGTGAGGTGGAACAGGGAAATGCTTAAACATTAAAGAATTTGGGTTTTACAATAATGTTTGTTTTTCCTCTTCCAGAGTGGCTTCTGTACAAAAACCCGATCTTATTAATGTGCCAAAGGTATGTTCATCCTCACAATGAAGAAATGTAGCATGTGGCACTAACTGATATCCATCTATCCAACTCTGTTATTGATAAGCACTGTCATTCAAACTTTCCTTTCAGTATAAGATGCTTGTTTTCCATGTGTTACATTAAGAGTATTGCAGCATTTGGATCTTTGAGTGGTTACCTTTTTTTCTGCTCCTAAAGAAAATGGAAAGACCTGGCAAATGATTATCCAAAAAAACCAAAAAAGAGTGAATAAATGTTATCTTCCAACTCTCAGAAAATTTGTTTTAGGAAGATATTTCTGATGTTTTCCCTCTGTACCTAAGAGAGAAACAGAGTAGGCTTTATTTTGGTGGTGATTTCTTTTCTTTGTTTTTGGGGATTTGTTTGTTTTAATGGACACTAAGATCTTTCTTTGTATTTGAAAGAAGCTTATCCAAATACTACAGTTTCCGAGAACAAGTCCCCTCACTTTCCTTAAAGCCCTGGAGAATTAATTATTTGTTCTTGAGTTCTTCTAATGTTTTGTTCTATGCAACAGTTTCAAACCTCCCTTTTTGATAAGAAAGCTGTTTGCAAACTTGAAAATACTTATAAATAGCCTGTACTTTAAAATCCTCTCCGCTGACCATAAATAATGTGTAGTATATTACTGTTCTGCTGACCGTGACTTGAAAGGCCACAGTTTGGGAACCACAATGTTAAAATGTGGATCCCAGCACAAAAAAACCACAGAAACCAAACCCGTGTTTTTTGAATATATTAATCTGACAAAGGTATATGGAGACACTGGGGAACACCGATGTGCTCTAGTTCTGTTCTTAAGGATCTTACCAACAGATCAGTATGTATAGTGTGTGTGTACACGTGCACAGCCCATTCGTGTATGGGGAACGTGCATATCTCAAATTGGGTTTGAGAGATGGAATATGAATTTTTATAAAAAACAGTAGTTTTTTTCCACATGAGTTACCCACTGGGTTTTGCAATAGAGAGGTTTTTCAGTTTCTCTTGAATTTGATTTGTGGGGTGTCTGGTTTGGATATGATGAGAGGGGTCAGCATCGCAGAATTTCATATTGATTGTGTATGTTTGGATCGTTTCCTTTACTAAAATGCATGGCTTGGATTGTTTTTCCATACATTTTATGGCTTCAGTCTTGATAAAGCTTGCTTCTCTGCTTCCCTTTTTCACGCTAGGTGGGTTATCTCCTCTGAGAACAGTGAAAATCCCCGCTGAGGAATGTGCATGCGTTTGGCGTGGTTTTGTGTGTTTCTTTTTTTGTTTTTTCATCTCACATAGGGAGAACCTACTGAAGTAGTTAAGCCTGTGCCCATTGCCTCTGCTGTTGCACCCAAAGTCACTGCCACGGCGAGCGTGGCTTACAATAAGACGCCAAGGCCGTTTGGAGCTGTAACCTCCTCCAAAGTCACCTCCATCCCATCACCGTCCTCCGCATTCACCCCGGCCCAGGCGTCGGCTCCGTCGCTGACGGCTGCCGCCCCAGCCCCGTTTGCCGCGCCCGGACTGCATGTTCACACCAAGCCTAACCCTGAGCAGCGGTCGCCTGTGCCGAGCGCTGCTAAACCTGCAGTTAATGTCCCATGGCAGCCCGCCGCGCAAAACGCTGCCCCGAGCGCCTCTGCCGGTGACGGCGCCCAGGATGTAGCCGAGGGGCCACGACGAGGATTCAGAGAAAACCAGGGGGAGAGTAAACAACAAAATGGGTAGGTGGGATTTTTTTTTTTGCTGTGAGGGTCGCTCCTCACAGGAAAAAAACTGGGCTTGTTTAAGGGCTGAGTAAAACACAACTCGGAGAAATCATTTAACTGCCGGAAGCAAATCCCTCAGAAGGAACTTGCATTTTAAAAGAGATGCTTCAGAGGGCCAAGCCGGACTTTTGGTGATGATTTTTCTCATGAGTGATATATCGGTTTGCAGAGTGTCACGGCTAAATTGAACAAGGACCACAAAATGCTTTATGCAATGTGTTCTGGACCTTACAGCAAGCCTGGTATTAATTTCAGTGTCCATGTCTCACTGTGTATTTTGACGCCCAATACAGTGACTGAAAGCAGCAGGCACTTAAAAATGCAGAGCAGTCTGTCAAGAAGTGTCAGTGGGTACTGGGATGGCTGGGAATCAGATGCTCTGAAAGACCAATCGTGGCCCTGGCAGAAAAGGTGGAAAAAGGTCCCAGAAGGGAGGCAAAGGGACAGATGTCTCATTACTTCTCTGCACAACACAGGAGAAACTTTTTAAGATGTATTCAAGGATGTTGTCAGGGTTGAGCAGATTTTTTGCAGTGCTATAATGTAAATACCTCAACTTTAAATTTTACCTTTACCTTTAAAAAGCAGTGCAGATTTAAAATTTGATTCATTTCCATATTCAAATAATTGTGTACGTTACAGTGGATATTGGAGACTGAACATTCAAGGAACTGTAGGGAAGCATGAAAGGCTCATACTATACCTGGCATAGCATATAGGCTAATAAACAATAGATTAGTAAGTTAAATTTGGCTCAGCAGCAGTCCTAGGAACTCAGACCTGCAGTAAGGTTTTTGGCTGGGGATGCCTTCATCTCTCCCAGAAATTCCAGGGCAGGGTTTGGGTGCTGCAGCACCTCAGGGACTGGATCCCAGTGGCTGCTGTGCTGTGGGAAGAGAAGGAGGCTGAACACAAGCAGTCCCATGCCAGCTGGCCTCTGTTCCCAGCAGCAGTGTCCAGCAGGTTGAATTACATCATAAAAAGAGCAGGAGAGGAGCTGTAGGTTTCTCTGCAGCCTTAAGGATTTAAAGCCTGGGCTAAAAACCTAAAAGGTGTGGTTACTATTTGCCATCCCGCAAATGAAAGATGCTGGAAGAGTAGGCCTTGTGGCTCTGTCCTCTGATAGCCTCTCACTCAGCATATAAAGTATATAAGAACCCTACATAAAGGTAAACATCCATGTCAACTAAAATAATGGATAAATTGCAGTTTGAGTTGAGCTTCTAAACTTCTTTAGGTACCTATTCCCTTTATATTTTAATATGAATATATTCCATATGTGGACTCATTAAATGCAGTCCATATGCATTTTATATCACACTGTAGTCATGGTAACTTCCAGCCCTTTCTTAAACAGCTGGTGGCAGGAATCCACTCTGCATAGAAGTGAGTGAAAGTATGAAGTGAATGCAGTATGAAATCAGGAGATTCCAAGGACTTGCTCAATGCTGGTAGAATTGTTGAATACACTTTAGGAAACTGACTCTTATCTTTCCAGGAATAGTGTTTTAACAAATAACTGTGTAAGGAGTATTCAAAACCAGCAATTAGTACTAAAAAAGAGGAACAATAGCAACAAAAGTAGGTCTCCTGAAAGGAAGTGCTGCAGGCATAGAGTAAGCATTTGACAACCAAGATAGGATGACTGGGTAAGCACTAATATGTGCCCTGCCTTACTTAGAGGATGAATAATACCTACAAAGAGGATGAATGATCACAGCTGAGAGGTGAAGAAATCCCTGTCTCACTGTCAGCCTTGCAGATTTAGTTTGGGAAAGCTTGAAAACATTTTAGAGCTGTAAAAACCTACTTTACTTTGCAATCTTTCTTATAATAGTGTGTTTGGGCTGTCTAACTGTCTTGCAGTCCTAAGGTATGAAACAAAAACAAGACAAAAGCGACTAAGATGATTGCATTAGTCTACTGCTACACTACTCTGTTTTATATAAAAAAAATAAATTTCTACAGCGATGTTAAACTATATCCCCATTTAAAATTGTATCACTGGCATCTATGAAATATCAGAAACACTGAAGTCTGAAATAAATTCCGTTTTGCTTCTGTGTTTTACATGATACGTTTTCTCAAAACAAACAAACAAAAAAAGCAATTTGTATCTTGTTCATAGATGGCAATGCTGAGCAAATGCCGTTCTTCAGACAAGCACCTTGTTGTACTCACAGTTTCCTCCCTTCCTTTGGCTTCCCTCAAACCACATTCAGGATATAAACTATTTAACTTCACTTCAGGATGGGAAAGGAAATTTTGTTTTCCTTGTTTAGTCCTGGCTTAGAAAGCAAGCAATTCATCTTCACTGGACTGTGTGCAATTGCATTTTTATTAAGACCTTCTTGCTGACTCTTGCATGAAGATGTGCCTGCTGCTTAAATCAGGTAAGGTGTTCATAGACTTCACTCATTTTAAGTGCAGGTAGGTTAAAATTTTCCCTTGTAGGTTCTCTTGATGATTGTAAGTTTGACTTATGTGATATATGGCTTTACCAGAGCTTGGATTTGGAAACTCCTGTAGTATTTTGAGAAGCAAAGAATGAATTAACACATCAAATACTTTTTTTTCCCTTGCAGATAACAGCAGCGAAAAAGTTAGTATCAACAGCACTGGACTTGAATTATGGTCATTTTTCCTGTTGGAATAACCAGCATGTATTCTTGTTTTGCAAAATTATAGCTCTTACAGAGTTTTATATTTAAATTTTGCAAAACAGCTTCAGCTTTTCTTAGTGTAGTAGATTATTTTGTCTGCATCGGACATGATGTGATTTTGCTTTTCACTGTGCTACATTTTGCAGCTTATTTTTATTCTACAAAACATTTGTGTGGTGTTTGCGTATTCTTGGTGCATTTATGGTTCATTGGTGTTGGTAATACAACTAGTAAATGGTGAAATACAGTATAAAAATAACATTGCTTTGAAAACGGTAGAATGAAGGGCTGGATTCTGAATTCATACAGGAAAAATAAAACTAGCATCCATATACTGTGATTTTTGCATATCAGGATGTTAAATGATTAAGGTTTTATTGGCCTTTCCCCCCTTGCTTCAAGGCTGAGTTAAGGGAGAGCCTGTCTCATTGAATTTTCCTTTGTCTCTGGCACCACCTTGTTGCCTCAGTAAGTAATTACTAGTAGACTCTTAAGCCTTAAAGAGGGGACCAGTAGGATTCACAAGAGAAGTCAGCTGGATTTTTCCTTTATACCACTTTCAACAAATGTGAAAGACTACTTATTTCACTGAGGTAGTTGCTAGAATGCAGTAAACTGCATGTAAATAATTACATTTTCATGTATTCCACACCTTTAACTACTGTTTTAATTTTTAGATTTTATTTTTTGCTATTAACTCTTTAGATGCTTTACTTAATTTTTCTATGTACTTTTTGTTCTCCATCCTGGACATACCACTGTCTTTGTTTCTGTACCTCTCTCTCTGATGGGAACTTTGATGTGTGATACATGTACCTCAATAATGCTGTGTTTCAATAAATTCAGTGTCTTGATATAATTTTGTATCATATCTTCCACATTCTTTCAAGTATTAAGTCTTCTTGTAAGTATTTACTAATGCATTCCATTGAATGGAACTAATTCTTACTTGTTAACAGTTAACTTGTTAACAGTTAACATAATTTTCACTCATATTTTCCACCTTTCTTCACCAGAAATAGTTTGGACATTAAAAGTACAGAGAGGGAGTAGTAGGAAAAATAATAGGGACTTTTAACATTCTGTTGAGTTTTTGGTTTAAAAACTTTTGGTTTTTAATAATTATTGGAAGTTTTATGTTTTAGGAGCTAGTTTTACGCAGCTTTTCTCCTGTAAATTATGTAAAAGTAAATGTACACTTAGAGGGTCTTAAAGATGAATACTTTGGAATAACAAATGTAGAATTTAGGAGTTACTTATATAGTTTGAGTCTTCTGTTCCCTTTCCTAAACTGACCAGTGCCATTACATGTTATTTGTATCACTTACTGGAACCAAAGCTTTAAAATCCTGTATTCTTGCAAGTCTGCTAGTGCAGGGAGAGATAAGAGCATGTAGATTACTGTAGGGAAAATTGCCAGGTGAAACAATCACCCGACTTTATTGTCCTTCAAAGAGGGTATCTCCTTATTGTGCTCATTATGGTTTCAAATGGCCTAGTTCTGATCCAGGCTTTGCCAAGTGTAAAAGACTTGGTGTGTACTGTGTGACCCTTGCACATGCACACAGCTGTGCTTTGCCTCTTGTGAGCCAAGAGGCACCTGATCAGAACAAGGTAGACTACCCTGCTTTACCGAGGCAAACTCCCCTCTCATCCCTGTAAGGAAATCCCTGCGAGTTTCATTTAAGTATGGGAGTTCTGTGGTTTTAGTGGTAGAATGAGAATATCACTATTAATTGGATTTTAATTCCCCTTTCTCTCAAAACTAATTCAATAAAATAATTAGCTGCACTTCTGTTTCACCTTTCTGACTTTATTTCATGTTTTCTTTTTCTCCTTTTCCTGTTTATGGTGGAAAACTTTCTCTTGCTGTCTTGCTCTGTCATCACCAAGGAAAAACCCACCAAAACGGTAAAAGTTTAAACATGTAAATGTCTCAATAATACTGTCTTTTACTGTTTCAAATGTTCCATCAGCGAAACATATTTCAGTCGGCTTGGAGTGATTATAAAGCTGTGTTTGGTTCAGAGAACTAAATCTGTGTTCAGGCGGGCCTGAACTGCTGCACTTCTGCCTTTAAACGCAGAAGCTGCCTTTAAATGCTGTGAAAAGTCACAGTTCTGCCCGTGTCTTTGTAGCTGCCCAAACCCAGGTGGTCTCTCAAACTTTTCGCTCACTGCTGTCTCTTCTGCTTGACGCAGCCCCCCACGGAAGCACATCGTGGATACCTACACCGAGTTTTACCACACCCCCACCCACAGCGATGCCAGCAAGAAGCGCCTGATTGAAGACACGGAAGACTGGCATCCCCGGACAGGCACCACCCAGTCCCGCTCCTTCCGCATCCTCGCCCAAATCACGGGCACCGATCATAGTGAGTGGCTTGGTTTAAATGAAATAGAAGTTAATGGTCTGGGACAGATAAGCGTTTAAAAGCTGGGGGTGAGGGGAGGTATTAAAAGGAAAATATTATTGTAAAACTCCTGCGATCGCTAAATAGGTCAGGATAGATACATTACTGGACACTGTTCCTGATTAAGTTGAATTAATACATTCTAGGTAAATCTTAAAATTTCCACTTCTACTCCTAAAGATGTTGACAGATATGTATTTGTTGTTTCTTTTACCCCCTGTATTATCAAAATGGCAACATTCCTGTTCAAATTTTATGCTTAAAAAAATTAAGTGTTTTCTGGCATGTAGAAAGTCTTTGTCAGGCATACAAAAGTATGTGAAATGCAATGATTTAACTAATCAGAAACAAATCCATAGTTCCTCAGTTAACCCCCAGGTTATGTTTCCATCCTCTCCTTATGCTAGTGTGATTACATGCATTGGTGGACTGGAACAGGTGATGTGGAGAAGGTTATTCCCAGTCATATGATTTTATTGTAGAACTTCAATTTCATGTTATGCTGTCAGCTATAATTCACTGGATGAGATTTGTGATTATTTTATTATACTGCTTTTCACAGTTAATGCTGTAATAAAGAGGGCATTGAGGAAATTGGACCCCTTCTCTGGGGGCAGATTTTATTAAATCCACTGTCTCTAGAAACCAGTGATAACATGTCCCCAAATACAGATTCTTGTCCATGTGTGATAAATAGTCTGAATTTGGACAGTTTTCTGATTGTTTTGTTCTAGCACTGTATTGTGCTAGTCTATTAACAGATCATTGTCTATGTTCCATTCTCTTCATTGGTCCTTGTAAAGGCAGAGTATGGACCTGAACATCAAATAACATGTTATCCAGTACAGATGAATTTATCATGTTTACAAATGCTGTAAAAAATAACTGCAATTAGATTTGCCAGTCTTTAAATCAGGGCTGGGAATTTGCATTATTCCTTGTGCAGACCTCTAGAACCTTGATGGGTTATAGCCTAACTGCAAACAGATGCTTGGATTATCACCTGATATAAACCCATTGGATGTTTCTCCAAAAGAAATGCCTCTCAACTTCCATTCATCTTCACCTTCTCAAATCACCTTTCTTGACACCAGCATGGAGAGAGGGCCAAGGGAAAGGGCAGAGACCAGCAGAGACACTTTTCAGCAATTCTACTATGAAAGGGGCTCTTGAAGTTTTAGACATAACTCATGTTCATTGAGGCATATTTAGAATCAAAGAGTCCTAACAAGTGTTGTTGTAATTTCCTGTGGTGAATGTATTGGTACAGGAGAGAATCTCAGTGTGGTGGTACAGTGTATTTAGTGCCTTAGAAAATAAAAATTTTCTGTTTTCTTTCAGTGAAAGAACCAGAAAATGAAGCTGCAAAGAAGACTAAGTGAGTTGATGTTTTACATTTTTATTACTTTAATACTTTGCATGTCTTAATTCTTAACTTGTAGTGTTTGGTGCATTTGTGTGACATCTTGATGTTTTTAAAATATTGCTTCTTTTTTGCCTTTTACTTCAGCATGTAAAAACCAAGATCTTTTTCTCCAGAGACAAACCTTTCTAAATCTGTTGGTGCAGTCCAGTAGTAAAGTTTGTGCAGGAGTTTGTGCAGAGATTTTCTGTAAGCTTGGACTGATTTGGTTGTCTGTATGAGGTCAGCTTGTTGATGTGTTTTCCTTTTCCTGAGTCTAACCAGGCGTTTTTGATTTGCGAGTGTTCATCAGATTGCAAGGCATAGCTGGAAAATACTGTTATTCTGGACTGCAAATGAGGGTCACCTGTCTCCTTGCTTTGGAATAAGTGTTATTCAAAATGAGCACCAATCAGCGGCTAAATCTAATCGTTCTTAAAGTCGATGAGACTTTGACTAACACTGGATCCAACTTTTTGACAGAGAGGAAAACAAAGTGATAGGAATAGTGCATGGAGTTTGCATGCTCACTTGTGAAACTGCTTGAGACAATCTTTCTTTCTTTCTTATTTTTCTTCTATCACTTCTTTCCACAGGGAAAAGGTTCACAGCCACGTCATTAGCCCCAAATATACAAAATTACGTGACTGGCACCATGAAGTCTCAGCACGTGTTCTTAATGTCCAGTGATCTTACCCAAGTTGCAAAAGCAAAACACAAACACTTCCTTCTTTTCTTCTTTTCCATCTGCTTTGCAAAAAAAAAAAGAAAAAAAGAGAGAAAAAAGAAAACTTATTTCACTAGCCTTTCTGCAAGAGAAATTCTAGCCTTTTCTATACTTTTCTAACACTTTCCTACTGACGTGTAAAAAATGGGATGAAAATGTTTTTGTGCTAATCATTAGTTGACAAAAAATTACATATTTAAAACAGAACAACTTGGGTGACTGAATCTTCCAACATGGGGGAGGAGATGGCTGTTTCAGTTTTTTTTTTTTTTTTTTTTTGCCTGAAAGGAGTCATTTGCATTGCTGAGTTTCAGTTACTGTAGGCTGTTAGAAAGCAGAAAATTTGGAACAAAAGAATAAGAAATTGTATTACCTTGATTTTGGGGCTGGGGGAAGAAGATGAAGAGAAACTGTATGCACTTATTTCAAGCTGTCATACTTACCAGGACAATTATTTTGGATTTGACTAGCAGGTCAATTTTAGAGTGGTTGTAAATGTTTTACAAAGTACAGCAAGAAGACAGACTGCTTTTAAGCAAAGAAAAAATAAATTAAAAAATATATATTCCAATGTTGTGAATTGAAGTGAAAGCTCAATATAAGGATTCTGCTGCTTAGACTAGTAATATATTCATGTTTTGGAAAACTTAAAAAAAAGAATAATTGAGCAGAATGTTGCTGTGTACCTGTAAGAGCTTCAACACAAGATAAGACAGTAGTATTTATTTATTATAGAGTGAAGCTTATAGGCTTTCTTGTGTTTATAAAAACTTCACAGCCCTATGGTTCTCCTGTAAAATAATGTATTATAGTAGCTACACATTCATTAATTTATGCGTTCTGAAGCTTGAAGAGTATTTTAATAAAAGTTGCTTTTATCTTAGCTCTGTCTGTTTTTCTTTTGAGTCTCTTGGACTCCTTGGATAGTCTTCTCATGCATGGAGCTGAAATTTCATTGCACCTTCACAGGTTATAGGAAGAGAAACAATTAAATCCCTGCTGCATACTAGAAATAATCTGAATTGTATAAAACTATCACAGGATTAGAGTTCCTGATCATGTTAAAAATGGGGTATGTGTTTGTGTTGTCAAAATCAACACGAGATTTGCAGAAATCAATAAAATTATTGACCTATTTGGGGGGCTACAGGAGTAATTCTTCTTCTAAATAAAACTCTCTTTTGGCTTTTGCAGCATTTATTGAACCGGCTAATGTTTCAGATCTCAAAGGTGAATTGTAAAGCACATATAAAAGCCCAGTCTTTCATAATTGCTCAATGAGAACCATTGCATTTGGTTTGGTGTTTATGCAGCTGACCTACACGGTCTTCTGTTGGAATTAGTCGTGTGAACAGATGCTTCTGCAGACTTGGGGGGATTGTTTTTTTCTTGCACAACTTGGGAACTTGAAAGGAGTAGAGACCTGTGGAAGCATATTAAGCCTGTGTTTCCTTTTCAGAGGGTTTATGCTGCTATGCAGTACAGCAGTAGCTTATGGTATTTGTCATTTTATCTTTAGGAAAAGACAAACAGAAAATGGAGACTTCAGGTAATAGCCAAGTTATCTAACACTAACAGTCACCAATGTGGATGCCTAACAATGCACAACATAAAGTACAACTAGATTTGCCCTGGTAATGATGGAGCAAGGGATACCACATCTTACACACCTTTTGGGTTAACTCCTTAGGGACAGTGGGAGAAAATATTCACTTTAATAATTTCACTAAAGACTGTTTTGATGAGAAGCGCCCATCAGTTTGATTTCTGTCGTCCCCTGCATCACATAACTTGATAGTGAGTACTGTGTTACTAAACCCAAGTGTGTTACTGAGTGCACTTACACCACAATATAATCATTTGATAGAATACCACATATTAAAGTAGGAATGTGAAGTAGTGTATAAAATTGTTTTGCTGGGTTTCTATAGTTTCTTTTTGAATGGAAAGACAGATGGGAGTTGTAGAGAACATCAATGCAATGAAAACTATGAAAGGTAATCACTTAAACTCTCTGTAAAGGTTTCTTCTTAAAGGCAGAATGGTTTGACCTTCAAGTATTTCTATGTTTTGGGGATGTCTCTAGGTAACGAGAATATTTTCATGTCATTATTAAACTTACCATTATGTTTATCTGTCTCACCAGCTCTTATCCCTCGAAAGGTGAATTGCTTTAGGGAGAAATAGAAGAAAAACCCTCTCTAAATAATCCAAAGAATAGAAACCTCTGATAAAGTCTGTCTTTTGAAGATATAGGAGTAGTTTGAGAAAGGCTACTAAAATTATTAGTTTTCTATAAATTCATAATTAAAAAAAAAATCACTAGTTCCAAAAATGTTTTATGAATGGTGAAATTAATTTCATTTACTGCTTTAAAGATGTCTTTTCTTCACCCGATATCCCCATGCACAACAGTTACTGGTGTTAAATTTTGGACTTTTTGTTACTGTTTCCAAAACAATGGGCCACTTTTTCATTTGCATGTGAATAACATGCCCTAGCTCATGTCTGTTTCCCAGCATACATCTGATCTTTGAAAAAATATTCAGAATGGTTTTTGATATAAATGAATAAGCTTAAATTTTAGAAATCTCCTAGCAGTATGAATATGATAATGAAATTGAAACTTCTCTTTCATCAGTCATCTACAGAAAAATATCCCAATTTAGTAATATTCAGCTTTTCAGGCAGGCATTGTCCAAGAGAGATTTTCTGTGTGGTTTTTTATTATTGTTTATTTTTAAACTGTAAACTACTAGGGATTTTTGTGTGGATAAAATAGATTTTTCAGAGAAAAGCCTGAAGGACAAGAAATAGAATTAGAAAGCCCTCACTGAAATGTGTAAATTGCAGTTACTTAAAACACAGAAAGGCAGTGTCTGACCTTTGTATAAAGTTTATTTATGTGTTTTAGTAACTAATTAGTTCTATTTCTGCAGCACCGTATTTCCAAATTTGTTTTACATATTCACTTTTAGCCATCTCCTTTTGAGCAACCAGGTATAGATTTAGTTTTGGCTTTAAACCAATTCATTGTCCTGAGTGAAGATGTGTCTGGATTTTCCAGATTTGTAGTTTAGTTAATCCATAGTAGCTGGAAAATATTTGTCCTACTCTTGGTCAGTCCTGAAACAACCTGTCATAAATCATGTATTTATTTTTTTCTCCCCTATGTCATAAATATATGTAAAGCATACATGCAGATCTACCTGCTGGAGCAGGAGCCCAGGATACCTGTATTAATTTGAATAAAAACTCCATAGCTACCCTGACTTTGGAGATGCCACCTACACCAGAATTTCCATCCACGCTTTTACCACCTACAAGGTCTGCTCCCTGGTCATTCCTAAGTATTCAATAATTTTCAGCACTTAAGGGTCCCTACTTGATTAAGATAATTGATTCTGCATGCTAATATAAGAAAAAAACCCCACGGCGGCAATACCTGCCCCTGTGGCTAATTCAGTCCGTTCAAAACTTGTTGCTGTGATTGCTCTCTAAGTTGTAGTTTACTTTTATTTTTGTGTATTACAGTGATATGTCTGATAGGTGCTTTTCTTCTGGTAGAGAGCTTTAAGACAACATTTTCTAGATTTGGGTTTTTTTCCTATCGCAACTGAATAAAAGAAAGGATATGAAAAATATTGAGAAACATATAGTTTAACCTTCACAAAACTAACACCCCAAAAAAGTTGTAGCAAAAAGCATATAAAGCTGTAAAATACTACTTGGCTTTCTGAGTTTAAAAGCAGCAGGACACACTCAACCTTCACTGAAAGCATGATACTTCCTAAGTGTATTTTGCATCATTTTATCCCCCTAATTGTATTTTACTGAAAACTCCACAGTCTTTTTGGTGGTTTTGGGGGGAATCTGGTGGGTTTTTTGCTTGGTTGGTTGGTTGGGTTTTGGGGTTTTTTTTTGGTTTGGATTTTTTTTTCTTTTTTTCCAATATACTAACACTTTCATGCACAGTGTTTCCTGTTCTGCGTACTATTTTAATGTGGATTAAAAAATCTCTTTTTCTGTGTGTCTTCACTTGGTTTTATTTGTCTGACTGGAGTGAAAACAGTACTAAACCAGAACCTGCAGCTGCTCTTTTGCCAATAGCAGATTCCTGCCCTGGCAGTGTCCCCTCTCCCAGACTTTCTGAACATATTGCCACAGCAGCTCCTGGGAGGTAAATTATTCACTGGGGGGGGGGGTGGGGGGGTGATTCAGTTAACAGTCTATCTATATGTTCTAGTCTGGATTTGTCTCTCTTGGAGGAGAGACAGTTGTTTGTCATTCACTTAAAATAAACTTCATTAATCTGCTGTGACTAGGGATTTTCCTGGAAATAGTAGGAGGGGGAAGAAGAAAAATTAAATGAAGCTGAGGAAATTCATGAACAGTCTCATGGTTACCAGTTACAGTAAGACACAATATTTAGTGTGTGTACATTGTTGGGGGTACCCACCCTATCACTTGGATGGAGTAGCTTTTCAGTGGTCTGAACAACTTAGAAGTGAATATGAATTTAAAAATAGAAAAATGTGGATTATTAATTTCATAACACTGTGATGTGCTATGATGCAATCAAAGAAACTACAGGATTACTTGTAAAATTTCCTGTCACTGGCCTTGGATAGCTTTACTGATGCTTACCTTGGCAAGATTGGTGGTGGTTTGGAGGTCATCTATGAATACTAGACAGTGACAGTAATTTGGAGCGTTATGATGCTCTTATTGAAAGTCAATAACATTTTCTGGTGGTTTGTGTTTCATTGTGCAGGAGTGGTTTTTAGTTTCAGATAGCTAGTGTTCATTAAACATGCACAAGAACAAAGTTATAAACTGAAACAAAGCTGTTCCTTTAAAAATGAGAATTAAATTAACAATGCCTGGTCCTGCCAGGCCCCTAGACAGAAACTCATGCTTTTGTAAAGCATACAAGAATATACTATTGCCTACACCTGTGTGGGCTTTCTGCAACTAGAAAACTAATACTAAGATTTGGAATTGACAGTCTCACCTTTAAAGCAGTAGTCTCAATTAGCTGAGAGGTGAGGAGAAACCTGACATCAAAATAAAAGTCTGTTTGGTCATCTTTTGAAGACTTTTTTGTTGTCTGGGAGAAGCAGGTACCTCCATGAGCTAACATGACAGTGGGCAGGAAGGGATAGTGGGTGATGGTGGTGTGGGTACCTTCATGGTAACCTTTGGTTTGAACCAATACAGTAAAGAAGATTTGGTTGTGATGTTTCAGCAACACGTTCTCTCAAATCACCAAAGATGAAAAATACATGCAGAAGATGTATGGCAATACTCCTGGTGAGGATTTTTATTTTAGCAGGAAACCTGGGATGAAAAGGGCAGGGGAAAAATTACTGCTTCAATAATTGATTTTCGTGCCTACCAATGAAACTCTAGTGTGATTACATCCACTTGTGCCATTGCTGAAAGTATTCAAGACCAGATTGGATGCAGCTCTGATCAACCTGGTTTAGTGAAAGATGTCTCTGCCAACAACAAGGAGGTTGGAATTAGATGATCTTTAAGATCCCTTCCAACCCAGATCATTCTATGATTCTATTGAGCTGCAGGGATGCCTTGCAGATACCACAACAACTATAGTGTTCTGAGCACCAAGGAGTCTTTTCTAAGTCCTAGCTCTGCATCTGAGTCCAGGAAAAGGAAATTTAAAACTTCTCTCACTCAAGACCTGTGGCTCTAAATTTATTACTTGGCAAAATTAACCTAACCAGAGAGCAGCTTCAAAATGAGAAATCAGAAAGGACAGATATGTTCATGGTGGTTCAGGACAAGAGCCAAAGTATTTATACAAATAGTCAAAAAAGTAGATTATAAGAATTTTCTGCTCAAGAAGGGCAGAAATTTGAGCAGCTTCTGCAGAGCTGTAGAGGAAAGGTTTAGCATTGAGTGTGGGAAGGAGAACATAAATTATTTGATAAAGCTGTGTAGTCTTGATTCTCTCCTGAAATGAAACAAGCAACTATATTCGATGTTAGTGTTTTGTTACTGAGCTGATGTCGCTGCTTTTATAACACTCTTTTGGGTGGGAAATACATCAAATCTGATCTCCAAACCCCCTTTTTTACAAAATGGCAGCTATTGGAAATCTGTATGGAGCAACTGGTGAGTGCCATGTCAGGCACTCGGGTCAGTAGACTTTCTCTTGCCACTGAA
This sequence comes from Manacus candei, assembly GCF_025592945.1. Classification (NCBI taxonomy): domain Eukaryota; kingdom Metazoa; phylum Chordata; class Aves; order Passeriformes; family Pipridae; genus Manacus; species Manacus candei. The sequence goes on along the minus strand of NW_026138076.1, from coordinate 35,753,333 downwards.
GCCTTGCATTTGTTGTCAGTGGCTGGCATAGGTCCTTATTTTCCTAATGGGCTCCATCTTTCCTTGGCTGAAGCTCTGTGATTTGTACCACCCACTACTAAACCACTAAGAAGGAGAAAGCTTGCTGTGAAATGTATGAAGGATCTGGATTTGATTACTGGATTAAAGTTAGGTTTACTGCTTATAAGGCAGACCTCATAATGCTTTTTTATTGTAGTTTTAGTTCTTTATTAAAAGCCTTAACTAGTAGGATGGCAATATAGCCAACTACTATAATTTGTAGTGTATTATTAGTCTATTTCATATATGCAGTGTCCTCCTCTAAGTTTAGCAGTAAAATATTTAAGAGCAATTACAGCCTTTCCAGAAAACTGCAAAAAGTCATCTTAAAAGGTAATCCTGGCAACCTTAGACCATGTAAACCACAGAATCTGGCACTTCCTGAGAAAACACATAGCTAATGTGAAGCAGATGCAATGCTAGCAGGTCTTTAGATTGCTTTTTTATATACATGCTTTTTACAGTCATACAGAATTAGTTTCATATTTTCTTTTAATGCAATTATGCCTGATATAAATACAAAGACATAGTACTAGATAGTAGGTACTGATCTTGATTTTTGTTGTGTACTTTCTGACAAGTGGACAGCCAAGAATATTCTCTGCAGAAATCTCCAAGAGTAATTTCTTAGTCCTTTTCTAGCTACTGCCAAATCAAGTGAAAAATGGAAACACAACGAGTTTGTATTCAATAAGACTTGGAGTCAACTTGTTCTCCCTTTGGAGGATATACCATGTGTTACTTATCACCCTTGTCCTCATCTTCTTCAAGACCCTTTTTATGACTTGCAAAATTTCATATTGATGCTGTGTGAAGTTTTGGAGAGCTTGAGGTCAACTCCAGGAAAGGGTAGAATCTGTGCATACACCTGTTTTGTCGTGAATTGTTAACTGCTGTTGTAGTCTCTTCAACTCAGACAGGTCTCCTTTTTGACAGGTTTGACACATCTGCATCAGTTTTCCTAAACAACTTCCGTCAGTTGTAGTCATCATGGAAAAGGGAGTTTGCAAAGACAGAAGTTGCTCATTTAATTGGCAAATTAGCATCAGGCTGGGGAGAAGAGGAAGTCTAAGGGTGACCAAACTAAAACTGTCAGGTCTTTAATGGTTGTTTTGGTTTGATGACAAGCAAGAGGAAGTAAAATATGGGGAGAAATATTACTTTCTTGAGAATGCTGCTTGTCCTTTTGCTTCCTTTTATTTCATAGAACTTTTGTTTGAGAACCTTTTGGAAGTCTTACCCAAGTGTACACCTCATCTCCATTCAATTTTTCAGATTTTAAATACCAGCAGCCAAGTAGCCACAATGCCTAAAGTGTCATCTACTTACACTAGGTAGAGTTTCTAATATACAACTTGCTGTTGTTCAAGTTTGCTGTCTTTTGAGTAAGTACTTTAAACTACCCAAATAGTTTGGTTTTGTGGTTAAACAAGTGCTCAAACTTCAGCTGTGAAAATGCCCCAAAAATTAGTTTTGTCTGATTCCTAGGGAATGAGCATTTGCTTCGCAGGAAAGAAGGAAAAAAAGCCCTCACCTGCTACTCACTTATTCTTCTTACAAAAGATGCAAAACACCAGGTAGAAAGAGTTGTCAATTACTGTTTTGTATTTTTAATCAAATGAGAGATTTCTTCTCCATATTTCATCTCACTATAACTACTTGTGAAATTAACATCAACCAGGAAAATAGCTGTGGAGTTGCCTGCTCCAGGCGCAGCAAGCTTTTTGCCAGCTGATGAAGCACCTCATCTCCCCATGAAGTGTGCTGTGGCCACGCAGACTGCTGAGTTCCCCCTGCCTGCTGACCCAGTGGGGTGGCCGCCTTCTGCAGCCCCATGTGTGGAAACGGTCCTCGGGCTGCCTCCTGCTCTAGCCAGGTACATCCGAGCCCACCTGTGTTAGGAAGGCACGATCAGAAACTGTAATTGTACATACAGTGAAGCACAGAATAGTTTGGTTTGAAGGGACTGTAAAGATCATCTGGTTCCAGCACCTCGTGCTGTGGGCAGGGACACTTTCCACTGGACCATGTTGCTCAGATTCCCATCCAACCTGACCTTGAACATTTCCAGGGTGGGGCGTCCACAGCTTCTCTGGGCAACCTGTTCCAGTGCCTCACCATCCTCACAAGGATTGCTTCCTAATATCTAATTTAAATCTCTCTTCTTTTAGTTAAAGTCATACAGTTTCATCTGATTTTTTTGATGATGATGCTGTAATGATGGAGCAGCTTACAGGTGTTTCCTGACCTGCTGACGATTTACATAATAATTAGAAATTCAAGTAGCTTTTAGGCAAAAGTTAGAAAAATAATTTAAAAATTAAAGCAGACCTTTGATGGAGGAGGAAAAGCAGTCACGGGTAGAAGGACTGCGTTGGCAAAAGTTGGTGATATGAGGAGAATATATAGTGTCCAAGTGTGGAAGAAGGTTTTGGGGTAAGGCACAGTGTGCATAATGCATGGTGCTTTGATATTCCACATCTTATTCACCAGACTTTCAAAGGTTAGTCATATTTGCTACAGAGTGTGTGTTTTTAAACTGTCAAATAGCCTGAAGTTTTTGGAAGAGAATACAGGCATTAACTTGTGCAGTGATGGGACATACCAGTAGTGAAAGAAAGTGCTTCCCTCCATAATGAACACTACAGGATATTAAATCATATCTGGTTTTTGGGGTCTTGTTTTGTTTTGTGTTTGGGGGGAGGGTGTTGAGTGGGGGTTTTTTGTTGTTTTTTTATGGATAAGGAGGGTGTTTAAAAAAATCCTTAAATTAATTCCACCTGAGCTTTAGTTAGCATTGCCAGGGGTGTAATAAGTGTTTGATTAACAACTTTTCTTCTCTTGCTGCTTTTGGGCAGGCATGAAGCATCTCTGCCTACTTGCGAAGCAAATTCTTTCAATAAAATCTCAAGCTTTCAATCTAAATCATCTATAAGTCATACAAGGTAAATCTTTTAAGGTATATCTACAGAAGACACTAGGTGTAAGCAAGGTATTCAGGCACTGGTTTTGCATTTAAATCTGAAAAGTGATATATAGTTATGTAAGTGTTCGGAGTGTTCCGTTGATTTCTGTAGTTATTTTAAAAAATATACAGCAATTCAGTGGATAATCTTGAAATTTTAAAATAAAAACCTGAGTTACAGATTCACTAGTGTAGAACTTACCTTGAAGCCAGTCTAGTGCCAGTCTAGTTTTTTCAGATTTTTTTGTCTGTTTACATTCATTTCCACCCATATAATAAGTAGGGAAAATGAAAAGGGGGTGAGTGGCATGCTGAATTTGATAAAGGTGGCTAAAAATGGATCTGATGAAGCTATATCAGCAAATATTCCGAAGTTTTCTATGTTTACTGTTTATTATGAAAAAAGAGGAGAAGATAAATTATCTTCAAGGCTCATTCTGTCCACACCAGGGAGACTCATGTGGATCCACATGAAGTGTTCTGGGGCCTGGTTCAGTGGGAATGACCCAGGGTTGCAAGGCGGGGTCTAGGATGTGGAATTTGAAGGCTGACAGATGCTAAATGCTCATGTGGTGGAGGGAAGGTTTTATTTGTGGTTGAAATCAAAATTGCTGTTTTCTATATTAGCATTCAAGTGGCTAATAACATTGCCTCACATCTCTGTGAGCTGGAAACCTACAATCACGTAACTTTCCAGTGATTAATATGGTCTGATATTGTACTGTGTCTCTGTCAATCTTCCTGCTTTCTCTGTTTTCTCCTTTGTTGGCTTAAAGCGTCTGTGCTACAAAAGTACTGCAGGAAAATCCCTCGAGAAGTCTGCCGATCCTTGGACCCACTCCTCTCTCAGTTCTTTCTCCTTTCAAGCAGAGATCAAAAATTAAGAGCGTGGCTGCTGCTACTGTGTCTGCTGCTCTTGCTGTCCGGGCCAGGTAGACATAAACTTTAAAAGGAATGTTTTTTAGCTTGGCTTAAGAAAGTTCAAGTTCACACAAGAATAACTGGTCCCTGGCAAGGCTGTGAAATCAGCTCTTTCACACTAGTGTGGTAGGCAAGTCATTAGAATATGTCCAAGGCTCCCATGCCCTTTTTTTAGCTTACCTCCAGACTGTCACTCTGAACCTTGGTGAGTAATTCTACCATTCTATTCCTCATGACGCCTGTTTTACAGTTCAGTTAGTAAATTAACTGTAAATAACATTTGTGTTGCATGGGTGACAAAGAATAATCTGTATTGTCGAGGAACTTTTCAATGTTTGAAAACAACTTTCTGAGTTCCATCTAAGACTTTACTGTATTGCTTTTTATAAAGGTTTGCTTAAGAGTAAAAATTTTGACAAGTTTTTCAATCATCCATTCATATCAGTGAAATATTTTTGATTGTGCAATAATGTGTACATTTATGTTTTAAATTACATAGATATCCTAATGTACTAATAAATTATGTACATTATAAATCAAACACAAACCCAGAAAATTAAAAAATATAAGAAAAAGATTAAATAAACACTATTTCCCAATTACTTTTTATTTTACTTTATCAATGGTAAAAAAAAAAAAGTAAATTCTTCTCACACTCTTGTGGGTTGTCTTGTGCATCCCCTGAAGTGTGCAACGTCCACTTTGTGGACTTGTTGTTTAGGCATAATTCCTACATCATTTATCCTTGGCTTTTCTTAAGGGTTTTGGGGTTCCCAATGGTCCCAACCAACTCAAACTTTGTGTGGTCACCTAGCTTGTTTGTGGGGTCTTTTTAAACACTTGCTAGACTCTCCGAACCTGGTGTCTACCACTCGCTCTTGGATGCCCTGCTCACCACACCTGTCGCTAAGCCTCCTCTGCAGGCTATTGGACCCTCCAGGAAGTCCCTAAGTGCTCTGGAGTTGCCAAAGAGCAAGAGGTATTGTCCGAGTGCGGTGCACGGTTGGCACTTAGGACTCACAAGAAACCAGCTTCTCTTTCAAAGGATGTTTCTGTTGTCTGCACACTTGAAGCAGTGTGCCTATTCTGGTCTTTGACACGAGGTCACCAACCCCAAATCCTACTGATTTCACCCCTTTGCAGAACTAAGCTCCACCCTGGTCCTGCTGATGGTTTTTGTGCAAGTCCACCGTAGTAAGTGAAGGTTTCCTCACCATCATCAAGTGCCCTTCTAATATGCATGGTGCTGTTTGTGTTGTGTTGTGAACCTCCAAGGGAGGCACCATTGCTCCAAATAGCCAGCTGGAGAAGAAACAAGATATTCTGGCTTAAAACATCTATCCGGGTGAATTATTTGCAACATTTCCTTGAGTGAGTAAGCGGCGTGTTGGGCTGCAAGGGTGCTCCAGGAACAAAGAGCTGCTATTTTTCAAAACTCACTTGTAATGAATAAAATCAAACAACTGGTATGCAGTCCAGCAAATCACTATTCTAAAAATTATTTGCTGTCTAGGGCCTTTGTTCCAGAGCTGATTCTGTTCAGTGCACAGGACTGTTTGTTCTCATTTCCTGACCGCAGCTACATTAACTCTTGCTTAAGTGGGAAGCTGCAAAGGCAGAATTCTATTTGGTTATTTTACAGGGCAGTATGTATTAAATTGTGCTAAGGAAGAAATAATTTGTGGGGTTTTATTTGCATTTTCACTAGAGTTAGACTCTTCTAGAGATAAGGCCCAATTATAAGTAGAGCTGAGATCCACTTGATGTAGAATCTTCTTCTGAGTAACAAGAATTAGTTCTTTCCTCCTGTTTATGGATTCCGAGGTGACCTCAGTCACTAGGAAAGGCTAAAGTATCCCTAACCTTGGGGAGGGGAAATAGAAGTTTATTAGGCACAAACAGTCTTAAGTTGTATCAAAATTTCTAATGTTGTGGTATATCTACTTCAGAAAGAACAAAAAGGAATATTAACAGAATTGTAGTGATATATCACAACTTTGAATACTAATTTTACTTTTGCCACTGAATGATACCTATTAGAAAACCTTTTTATGTACTCATTCAAAGAGAAAACCTCTCCAGGAGTTCTGATACCTGTTTGTGCACTACAGGTGAAACCCAGGCCGTGCTGCCAGCAAGACTTTGTTCTTTAGCTGTAATGTTTATTTGGTGATACTTTAGTAGAGCTAATATTGGTGGTGAAAATGAATTCTCTGACTTCCCTTTTTTTTCTTCCTTCACTCACTAATGTGTGTTGTTTATGGCATAAGCTGCAAGTAAAGGCAGATTGTTACATGAATGGAAACTTTCTTCTCTATGTTTATCCATCGTTTGCTCACTATATGGGGAGAAATTGTCCTTGTTTTGAAGATTTTTCTTTGGAGATGCACTCACTCACTCCTGCTAGAAAGCTGAGATTCCCAAAGTGGCTCCATTTGGTTGCTGTCACTTACAAGTAAATGGGACTGTCTGTTGGGAAAGGCAGGAAACAGTGGAGAACTTCATTCCTTCTTCCATAGTTAAAGTCTAGTTTTGGAGGGTTTTAATCTGTTTTGCTCTTCCAACTGACGGAGCTGGAGAGAGATGTGCCAGGGAGCCAGAAGGTATACTGGGAGTACAGAGACCATATAAGCCTTCTTAAAAGACCATATCAGTATTGGATCCAGGCTGAATTGCTTGAAATAAACAAACATGGATTATTAGGGGATTTTAAAGGTAATTTTTAAATGTGTGAAAAATGAATTTTCTCTTAAGCCATTGCAATAGCCAGGTTACCCTGGTTCATAATGTCATAAAGGAAGGATATAATTTTCAGGCTGTTAGGGACACCCCAAATAAGTTATGACCTGAAATTTGGGAAATGTGATGTAGCAGTATGGTTAGTCCAGAGAATGTTATGCATAAACTGCATTTTCTTAAAAGGATTTTTCCCAAAATAGCTGGTGTTGATCTGGAGATGTCATACAACATATGAGGGTAGTTATTTCTGGTTTCCATATTCTCATCCTTAGTCCCAAGCTGCCAGCACCGGTAAGGAAGAAGAGATGACCAGTAGATGGAGCCAAAGAAATGACGCTTTGTGCTGTCTCGTCCTAGTAAATAAAGGAGGATGGCCTTTATTGTATGGCTTGAGAAACATGAATGAAAAGGACATAAAAGAAGATAAATGTAGTGTCAGTGAATTTCTCATTGAATTTCAACAAAGATCAAGCAACACTAATCAATTATGTCAGAAAAAAATAATGGATTTGAGAGAAATATACCCGTTAAGTGTGAGAAACTAGGTATTAAAATGTCTTTGCATTACAATCCACCTAATTACATATGTACACAAATGTCATGTGAAATGTTATTTTAAATGGCAGCTCACTTCTTCCCACAATTAAACAGTTGATAAAGAAGGAGAGCTGAAATCTAATGTCCCGTATACTCATCAGTAGATGAGTATATGACAGTATATAGTAGACTGTCTTGTTCAAAGAAAAAGTTGGCTTAACCAAGAAAGCCAAGTAAATAAACTGCTTTGGAGTTTGTGTTTTTTGGCTCTATCTTGTACAACTTCCATGAAAAGGTAATGAATCTATTTTACCAAGGTAGCTTGGACTTCTTTGCATTATCTCTGCGGAAAAACTGAAGAAGATTATAGCTATAACAAAAACTGTGTGTTGATTTTGTTCTGCAGTAAGGGTGCTCCAGAAATATCTCTCTTTTATCACTTTCACTTCACCATCTGCTCCAAAAAGCTGTCTATCTTAAACTGCTCTGTACTGGGTAGCTGCCAGAGAACTTGACCTTTTTCTGACTTAGTAACTGGCCTGAAATTGTGCTGAACATCCACACGTTTTCTTCCCCACCAGACTCCTCAGTAATGGCCTTTTTTGGATTTATAACAACCATGAAATCTTTCACTAAGCTAAGTGTTTCATCCTGATGGCAACAGAGATAACCTTAAGTTTATGGAGCTTTTGTGGTTTTTAACAAACAACACATATGCAGGAAAGGAAATGATGTATGTAATATCTTTCATGTCTAAGAATTGGAGCTCTTATTTTATTACCTTAAAAATAATTGCAAGGCAGAAGCACTGTGAAATTTTGGGAAACACCAGCAAGAATGAGTGTTGACATGTCTTTTGTTTTTGACATGACTTTTGGTTTATCTTCCTGATACTATGTCACATACAATTAGTTTAGAAAAAGGACAGTTTGGCCTTGTGAGATGAGCATTGGTGTTAACTGAGAGAAACTTATTCTCAAAGACACTTTGAGTTGTTTCTGTTAGAGCACTGCTTACAGAAGGGTTACATACTCCCTCCCTGTAACTTGATATGGAAGTAACCTCCACCCAGATGAATTTCTCTGCTCTTTGTTTCTCTATTTTGCGTTTCTTCTTTCTTGCATGTTACTGGAGCAGTGCTAGGTTAGCATGAAAAGGAAATTCTGACTGAGACCGTGGATTTGTAGGGGTGGGAACACTGGTCAGCACCAGTGTTTGTCATCTTCTATTTCTCTATTGTTACACCAGAAAACCCTTGCAAAAAAGGCATATGTATTTCCCCTGTTCATAGAGTTTTGTCATAATTCTCATACCTACCTTTTTCTGGTATCCTGTATATAGGCACAACTATCATGTATTTTAATACTGGACAAAATACATCATGTGATTTGTATGACTTAAGCAGCAAAGCTTAAATATTGTGCTGCAAAGCTTTGCAACAGTTTACTTACAGGGTTTTTATGGCAGACAAGTCATCCTTTCCTTACTTTGAAGGTGCAAAGTTTCATTAATACAAATGTTTTTAAAAAGTTTGTATTAAAAAAGTCCTTTTTTATTTTTTCCCTCTTTAGTGCTATGCAAAACATTGTGTATATAATTTGTAAGTCATTTGTTTAGGTTTCTGGAGTATGCTCGTTGTCTGCTTGGGGTTAACAGAGAACCATCAGGCAGCAATATGTAGTGCAAGGGAAGTCTTATTTTTGTTAAACCATTTTGGCTTTAGAAGACATAAAGCAGAATCAAGGCTATCATACTGTACTTGGTTGTACCAGAAACCATTTTTTTTCCCTTTTTTTTGATTGTGTGTGTCTTGGTTTTGTTTTTCTCTTGAACCTGCTTGGGAGAGAAGCTTGAGTTAGCTTTTCTAAAGTTTGTTGAAGAAATTCTGGGTGGCATTATATAGGAGTTTCAATAGAAGGATGGAGGTAGGTTTAGGCATCTATAGCCACAGATCATGAGTTTTTCTTTTCTGTTTTTTTTTTTTTCTCTTTCCTTTTTTCTCTTTTTCAAGAAAAAAAGAGTGGGGGGATGGAGAGGCAGAGCATCAAAACCTCTAAAGACATTCAGAAGGATTTTCCAGTGCAAATTTCTTAAAATATTCTGAAATGTGTTCAACCTGGTCTCTGAAAAACTGGTGCTTATTTCATGGGTGATCTCGACCCACGTCCTCCCACACAGGAGGAGGAATTATTACTTTTTCTAGAGTTTTTCCTTTTTTGCCAGTTTCCACAATGTTTTTGTTGATCAGGAGAGAGTAAGTCTAGGGAGCCTTTTGTGAACTCAGGATAAAGTTTGCACTGGCACTGGAACCCTATGTGTGTCCCCAGGCTTCAGACTGGCTCCCCAGAAAGTTGTGTTTTCCATATATGTACTCACTCTGATAGAAAAAGGCTGCACTGTGTGATAGGAATTGTTCTCCATGGAACAACAGTGTCTGTTATGTGCAAGCTAGCATATGTAAAAGATAGAGAGGCATCTTTGGCTTGCTTCTTTGCCATGAATCTTTCTGGGACTGTTTTTGCAATCTGTTTCCCTTGCAACTCACTTCCAGAATTATTTTGACTAATCTTCCTATAGCTTGTTAATCAGACTTCTCATAGGTTTTCAGGATGCAAGACTGAGTCTATCAGACTCATGTTTCACCATTCCTTCATTCTTGCACTGCTAAAACTCCTTGCCCAAAGCTTGACAGCAGAGCATTCCCATCTTGCAGGGATGTGACTCTTGGTTGCATTAGTTTTCATCATGGAAAACTTTCACATTTGCTGTAAGTATTCATCAGCTGGAGAAGGAGTTGTTCAGAGTTATGAAACAGAGTTAAAATGTTAATACTAGAGACAGAAGGTAGGTGTGTCATTAATAATAGTACAAGTGTTCTGATATCAAAATGTTCTTGACCTGAGCCTGACCAATGAGTGTCAGCTGGAAAGTCTGAGAAAGTACTCACATGGAACTTGGTAAATACATAAGGTTTGTCATTTCTCCCTCGGTTTCCTAGTAATGGCACTGAAAAGCAGATGGGAGCTCTCTTCCATAACCTGTTAATGTCCTTGAATTTCAGTGCATATTTTTGTCTCTTCAAATCATGTAGTTTCTAGATAGTGAAACTTGGGTCATCATTTTACAATATCCTAGTGAGTTACAAAATATTAGTGGAGCTAATTGTGGGTATTGTACAGCCACTTTGTAGAAGGTAAGTGTGCTTCTGAAAAGATCCATCGCTATATTTATAAAGATGGATAAAAATAATTGGAATTTGAGTGTTTCTTAGTGTAGAAGAACATAAAGTAAAATGTTGAGGAATTAATTTTGCAGCATGAATCTGAAGTTGAGCATTTCAAAGGTTGAACCTCTCATGAGGGAGACTCTGCTGAAGGAGCAGCATGTCTTTGAAAGGAAGACAAAGATGGATATATCTTTCTACAGAGAACACTGCATGTGCACTCTCAGGCAACTGTGATTGGAGGCTGTAATTCAAGAAATATGGTGGCGGCCTGAGTTTATTCAACTCTTGCTTGAAAGAACCAGACACAGGGTACAAAGGATGTCCAAGACCTATCAGAAGTTTTGCCCTGAGGCCAGCATGATCCTCTCTGTCAGAATAATGGCTTCAAGATTTTCCCTTGAGAAGCTTTTTGTCAAAATATGCTCCTGGCACATAAGCTGCCAGAGGTGATAAAAAAAATCACAGGTAGTTTATACCTGGGTTTATAGTTGTCTTTTAGTTTGGGGTCATTAGGATTTCACTGAATTTCTAAATGAAGTGTCTCCAATAATCTGTTGCTTCAGGAGATCCGTATATGGGCCATTCACTTAAGAGATGGACTCAATGATCCTTGTGGATCCCTTCCAACTCAGAATATACTATGAACTAGCATACCACATCATTCACAAGCCTTAGAAATAAACCAGAAAAATAGCAATAGTGAGTTTCCAATCAGCATTACAATCAACCTTGTGGACATGTGGTCAGTCTGCTTCCTCACCACCTTCTACCTGCAGGGTACTCTTTTTGACTGTCTTACATCTATTTTTGCTTGTCAAGGAGCCTCTTCTGTACAAGACAGCTGCTGACTCAGCAGGATTTCCTTTTTTATGATAGATGATTTGTCTGGAACACATAAATCATAAATAATACAAAGGCAGTAAAGAGGAGCTAGACTGAAAAAGCGATCTGACAAGCAGTGATGAGTCTCTTGGATGGAGAAGGAGGAAACTTTCTTTTTTTAGCACCAGCAGTGTTAATGAGGAATTCTTAAAGTTGCAGTGGAGCTCTGGCCTGGAATGGGTTTGATGGGTTATGTGTCAAATATACTCAACAGTACAGAAGGACATTTCTGTAACTATGAAATTGCAGACAAATTTTTTTCATAGTGGAAGCCAATCCCAAACTACCTTGTCATCTTTGACTACTGAGCTGATACTTCACATCAGAGAATGTTTCCCTATCCTTTTTCTTTCAGTCTGCAATAGCACTTTTATGCAGTGTATCTCCACTGCCTCAAAATCTGCCATAATAAAGAATTGTATCCTAGGCCTTTAAGAAGACCGATGTGTACTTTCAGGGCCTCCATTTGCACTATACAAATGTCTTTAAATAATTTTCATCTGAACATAACAAAATGCAGGGTCTCACTTTGTGCTTCACTGGGCTTGTGCACACTTTGTATAGAAAATCCATCAGTGTAAGTTCAACACAGATACCTCTGGTACCAAAAGCCTACAATCACAATAGCTGTTACTCATTAAACTGAGCATTCAGAGATATTCTCTAAACTGTGAATAATATATTTTATCCCTTGCCCATAAGAAGATTCGAAATACGTGAATTATTTACCCTGTAAATCTAGAGACAAAAAAAAATCAAGGTTATGAACTTGTGTTTTGGCTTCGTGTTGTGTTCAAGTTCTTGCATGTTGTAGGGGCAAGGCCATATTGTACATGTGCAGCACTTGTAAAGTAAAAATAGGTCATGGATTTTTACTTTATGAACTTGGCACAATCTATGATTCTGTGAATGACCCCAGTGAAATACGCATGGTGCACGTGTGCTGTAAATTTCTTTTCCTTCAATAGAGGAAAGAATACAAGGCTTCTGGTGTGTTAACTGGTGGGTTTTCAAATTGTGCAAAATATGTATTTGGAATGGTTTGGGCTGTATTTTGCAACATTGTTGAGTTAATTTCCTGGTTTTGTGGTCTTTTTAGTTTGCAAATGACCTTCATTAGCAATTACTCCTCTACTTTGAATATTTAAAATGAAAATATTTTTTTTCAGCTTCCCAAAAGCAAGTGAGAAATGAAAAATTTTCCTGTTGGCAGCATAATTAGTGGCTCCTTACACTCTACATGAATTGTGATTAAGTTCAGTTTTCATCATGTGTGTTTTTAAAGAGCTAAAAGAGTTCTGCTAGCCCTTAAAATATAAAAGCAGCTGTAAACTACTCTAAAGAGACAATATAAAATATTGTGCATGTTGTTTGATGAATAAAGAAACTTACAACTCTTTTGAAATATTTAATTGTTTGGGGCAGCACTGGCCTATAGAACAATATTACATTTAATTCAGTCACTTTTAGATTGATGATTTTTATTAAGATGTACGAGTATAATCTGCCTATATGAGTATTTGCCTAGTTTCCAAGGGGAAAAAAAAAGGTATTGAAAATGTGTGTGAGTGTACTAAATTTACAGCAAGGGTTCTACTTTAACCTGTATCATGTTGACATTTACTTATTTTAAATGGAAATCATGAAGGGATTTAGTTGACTATATTGATTTCTGGCAGACATTACTCAAGTGTCAAGTGTCCAGTTGTTAAAAAACAGTTTGTTGGTGATGACAGAGCAGTGGGTGCTGCTTTGTTGCAGCAGGGTGAGGGAATATCTCTCCCCATCTCCATTTCACAAATTCTCTTGTTCTAGCAAGAGGCATTTTATTTATTCTTCCCTCATTTCTGAACAGTGATTCCCTGGAAGCCACCCAGCCCTCTGCTTTTACGACCCCCCCAGCAAGGAGCGTGCCTGCTTGCCAGGACAACGCGGATGCGAGACCTGCTCCCGCCAGCACCACATCTGCTGCAGCCCTCAAGCCAGTGGGACCCCTGGGTTCTGCCAAAGGCTGGCAGCCTCCAAACCAAGCAGGTAACTTTCAAAGAGGCTTTTTCTTGTTTGCTTAAAGACCTCTGGATAGCTCAGGAAAACATACTTCACCTTGGGTGTAAAAATAACAGGCTTCAAATAGCCATTTGTGGGTTTTGAGTACAGGCCAGTTTGCTTACAAAGAGGATAAGAAAAACCAATGTAACTATTTTAGTAAACCAATAGCCCTTGTAAGTAGCCTCACAGATGTAATTGGTTTCACAAACAAGCAAAATCAGATGTCTCTGACCTCTATTAAAAGCATTTATACCAATCAATTATATATATATGCACTTCACAGCTTCAACTTGGTGCTTCCTGTGTGACTGTAAATTCAACCATATTCCATGCTGTTTCAGGGTTGGGAATATCAACAGACGTGTTTTCCAAGCAATCTTTTCAGAAGTAGAAGTTAATTAAAAAAAAAAAGATAAAAGAAAAAAGACTAAAACATTAGAGTGTTTACGTATTTGACGTCTGTAGGTTTTATTTGAGCAGGGTGCCAGATTATTGCATCAGTTTGTGTTACAGAGATTTGTGTAAAGGTTCTTGCAAGGGCAATTTACATAGGTACTACTTTTGAATGTAGCTTGGTGATTCTTACCCCTTTAAACCCACACCAGAAAGTCTTATGTCTGGAAAGCGTGCTGTTTTCTTTATGAACACTCCTATGTTATAAACATATCTGTATTAAGATGTGTAATGTGTAACTGTGTAACTGTTTTTGTAATGTTACATGAAGTAGTAATTTGGGATAATCTTTTAGTCTGAATCACTCTTTGGTGGTGAACTAAACTTGAGTAGTAATTTCCAAGGATCTGGGAAATCTCTATTACTAATTAAGCTTTAACCTCAGATTTTTCTTGCTAATATGAGATGAATAGTCCTGATTCTCTTTCCGACAGGGTCTAATATGCTAAACAGCTCTGTTTGTTTGCTTTTGTTCTACTGTTAAGGATTTTCCCCCTTTAAAAGTATATCCAATCCTGAAAAGAAACTACAGAACTCCTGGCATAAAAATAAAGCAAAAACATAGGGTGTTAATGCTGTGTGTTTTATAATGGCTTTGGTACTTCTGGCTAAATTACTGTTGTGGTTGGTAAAAAAATAGATGTATTTTGGTTGGGACATACAGTTCTGCTAGCCAGCCTCAAGATGGCAATGTACTGTCATTGCTGTACTTCCCTGTCAAATAGCAAGTCTATTTTTAAGGGCAAGGTAAAGAATTTTTTAATTTAATATTTAAATTTAGATCACTTTAATTCTAGCATTGTTTAACTTCTTTGAGTTAGCTATCGTTATAGGGGTAAAAACCCCAAAGAAAACAACAACAAGAGCCCCAACTCTTTTTGAAGTTGCATTTTTGGTAGTGTGTGTGCGTAAGACAGATGTTTGTGGCAATATGATAGTCCTGCATTTTTGTTAAGTCACTGACTGTGCTCCGTGTTTGACATAACTTTGTCTCACCAAGTGATGAATTATTTTACCTGCACAGAAATCACTTATCAGCTTGGGTTTTGGTAGTACTACACCCATTTTCAGTATATTGGTAGGTGTTTCACTGCTAAATCCTGCTAGCATACTGTAGTATTAATAGTAGTCAGTTGTTTGAAACAGACTTTTTTTTTTTTTTTAAGACGTACACAAGAAAGAGAAAGATTTAAAGGGTCTAATTAAACTATGCTTGATTCCATACTACTTTGAAAATCTATGTCCATGCTCTTGGATAATGTGAAAAACTGTTTTTTCACATTAGAGATACCAAATAAGTAAATGAGGGGGAAAGCCAGACAGAGAATTTTTATGTTCCAAAATAGCTTACACAAAGTTTAGGAAAGTCATATCGATAGAGAAGCTGGTGGAAGGAAATGGTCATGAGGATCTCAGCTTTATGCTGTCTTGCTGTAGGGTCCTGAGATACACTGCTTAATTTTTGAAGAAACAAAGTTGTTATCTCTCCCTGAAAATATTGGGGGAACCAGAAATAAAAGCCGTAGGAGAAACAGGCATTGAAAACATTGAAAAAATTTTAGACAAAAAACCACCTTGATTTCAAGTTGAAGTCTGCCTTATGAAATAATTAGAAGGAAGATATAATCTTACGTAAATGTATATTATATGCTATTAGTAGCAGAAGTATATTGGGTGTATAGTTTTGTAGCTCTGATACCACTCACCCTTCTAATGAATACTGTATATAATATCAAGTTGTTTCCATAGCAAAGCAAGCGTGTCACAGGATTTTGTTGGTGTCTGGGGAAGCTGTAAGCTGCTGATTGATTGTGTGGCATGAATATTACCAGTGATTTCATTAAGTTGTCTGACTACACAGATATGTCATTTGGTAGACGACATCTTTTTGATTATTAGCTGGAATCTCCCTTTCTTGGATAGGCCATTGGAGAATACCCCTTTTTTGTTGTTTGTTTATTTGTTTGTTTTTTCTATTAAAAGTAGCATGGTGCTTTATTTTTATTTTTTTTTTGCTACTATGAAAGTAGGAGAGGTTTTATTCTTCTTTGGAACAAATTCTTGATATTACAGGATTCCTAGTGGTTTGGTAGAGGAAATGAGGGATGACTGCTTCATGCATTATTTTAAGGCTTGAGTAAGAAGCTGGATAAGCAGGATAAAAGCCTGGCTTGACAAATGAACAAAACAAGCGTGATCTCTGGCACACTGGGTGCACAAGGAGTTGAGCAGGTGGGGCAGGCACACAGTGCAGGGATGGTATCTGCCTGGACAATGGTTTCCAAATAATGCATTTGCTATCAACCTCTCTTGTCTGTGTTGTTGATTTTTTTCTGTTGTTGAAATAAGTAAAATTGTGGCTGTTGCTGTGTGTTAAGTGTACAGACTAGAATTTATAATAGTTCTCACTTCATTTTTTTCGAGCTATGAAGCTCTACTCACCCACCAAAAGCAGAAGGTTTTTACAAGATTATATTAAATTACAAAAAAGAAATTACCCAGAGCATCCTAGCTACATTGCAGTGAGTTATTCTACTCTTTGATAACTAACTATTACTCTACACTTATGTAACATTGATCACTACCCCCAAGGAACCCCAAAGCATTTTCTAGTCCTGGGCAAGGATACGTTGCTTGCACAGGAATGGCTTTCACTCGCCACTGCCATGCAGTCACTTTTTGGGTGAAACATAACAGCTGCTTGTCAGCATGCTTTAACACTCACGGCATCTTGAAAGGAAGTGAATAGCACCGAGGCTAATTGAAACTGCCGGGATAATTTAAGAAAGTATAATTGCCCAGCAAACACAGCTACACAAGTTGGAGTTAAGTCCACGAGACGAATTGTTGTCATGGAAAGAAGTGTAGCAGGATCTGTGATGGTCAGAAGAGGTCAGGACTTGCAGTGTTACATTTCTCACATGAAATTGCCTTCTCTTTCCTGACATTTTCAAAATGCTGTCGTTGGAGGATGAACTGCTGGGGCAGTGGGGACGAGAGAGACTGTGCGCCGGGCACAGCACTGCCAGCACTGCATCCTGCCTTCCAGTACAGGTGCTGTGCAGGCAGCTTGCTTGCTGGGGTCCGGTGGGATGGCAGGGGGTCCCATGGGGAGCTGTTACAGCTGGTGGCCAGAAAGGCTGATTTGCTTCTTGGAAAGGAGGGTTTCATTGTAATTGATGCCCTTCGTTCCTCCTAGGCTTCGCAGTTGAGTTACGAGGATGGGATGGGGAAGGTTTGCGATAGAAGTGTTCAAAGCTTACATTTTTAAGTGACCGTTTACTGACATGTGACAGTCTCCTTATTCCCAGGGTCTCTCTCAGGCTGATATCACTGAGATATATAATCCCCTTCCAGTAGAGCTGCTAAGGAATGTCAGCATATCCTGCAATACCCACAACTGTCAGTTGCCTAATCCTGAGCCAGCACATGTGTTAAGCACATGCTCCCTTCAGCAGAGGGAACACACTTGGAAGCTGACTGCAAGCACAGAAAAATTGCTCCCCAGGCATATTTGTTTTAAAAATTCTGCTATTGCCTTGAAGCTGTTTTCGTGTATTTGGTAGCCTTGCATTTACCTCCTCTGGAGTTATCTTTAGCTATCTTGCTGCATTTTTTTTTTATTTTTTATATCTCATTCCCCCAATAATATTAAAATTTTAAAAGCAGAAGAAAATAAAAGACTGCTCTTAGGTGTGATTTGACATCCTGCTCTACATATACTGACACTCTGAGTCTTTGTCTCCTTCCTTGCTATTTATTCTGCTACTTACTTCCCTAAAGGAAATGGGGAAAAAATCTAGACTGTACCAAGCTGTGGAGTTTGGCCATCAGGTATGAAGATGGGGAGAGGGAGGAAGGCACTGAGATATATTGTGCTATCACAAAATGCTTGTACTGTCAGTAAGTCCTTGCTCAAGGTCCATAAAGGGATGGACTGAACACTCCCTGTCCTCATCACCTTTCCTTTTCTGTGTTTCGTTTGTAATTGCCCCAGCCTCTATATCAGTTCTGTTGACCTTACAGGCTACTCTGAGTAGGTAAGTATTCTCAAAGCCCATCAGCTTTGAGAATACTTTTGCACGGAAAAGGCAACTAAACTATTGTGTCAGCATCACCTTCTTCATTAAGTTCTGCAATTTTGTTTTTAGAGCCCTCATATACTAATTTGTTCCCTTTGTAGTACAGGAATTTAAAGGCAGGACTAATTACTGGAGTTCAAAAAGCTACTTGCCCATTGAGGACTGTGGTCTGAACATGGCAAAGAAACTGGAGTAACATTACTAGTCATTAAGGCAAATCCTTATATTGTTGGTAAGGCCTCTGCTAGAAACCGGTCCCAAAATATAAGAAGGTCCAGTATTTTTTACCAAAAAAGGTTGTTAAAGATTACTTCTTCATGGTTACCATTCATGAAAGCAGAAAACCTTGTTCATAAAAATGTTATGATTGACAGGTCAAAACACAAAAGCTTCCTGATCCTGGTCTATGGACTGTTATTAATTTTTCATCTAATCTAAATGATTGTAGCATCATGTGACAGCAAACCACAAGAGTTTCTTCTTACAAGTTAAGTAATGTGAAGTCACTTAGCCAAGCAAAACCTATTGTGAAACCAAAGTAATTTACAAATGTTACCCTTGATGTCAGTATGAGATTTTAACTCCTGTAGACATGGCAAAAAAATTAATATGTTTCTAAAACTTTAATGTCTATCTCTAAGAAGGGGCAGATCATAGTAATGATGCAGAAGTGTGCCACCTACTTTTTAGAGACATTATGCCCTGGTGTACCTCACTGCAAGATCTGCTAAATAGGAACTCAACTTTCTGTTACAAATTTTCTCAGACAATTTTCCTATGATTTGATTTTGCTAAATTCACTAATTCACTAAATTTGCTAATTTGCTCTTGCACCAAGCTGCTCACTTAAATGAATTGTTTGCACAAGTCGGACAGATGCATGTTTCTTTATGTAGTCATTTAAACAGAGATGAAGAGATTATTTGGCTCTGTGGTTATTTCACATGCATCAAGTGGGAACATTTGCCGACTTTCAAAACTAGATGCTCGTTTTCTTTGATTTGTTAAAAAGCAACTAGCCTCTTGCTATGGACTCATCAGATTAGTTCCTCTTCATTCGCTAGCACCAGCTCAGAGGAGTGATGTGTTCAGATGCACAGGTGTATGACATCCAAGAATTATGCCTAATATTTGTTCAATAAATGAAAAGTCGGTATTCCTCTGGTAAGTGCATTCTTATCAGTATTCAGTGTTGAACATCAGCTTCATGAAACTGGCAGGTAAACTACATGAAACTGGACAGACATGCTCTCTGGAGGCATAGTCAAGCTGTCAAGGTCAGAGTAGGAGCTAACTGCAAGGGAGGCAAAATCTTATCTGCAGAATGCTACCAAGTGAGGTTCTAAACTCTCACTCCAAAGAAATGAAACACTGTTGTACAGGTCTTCATTTTCTCTTTCTCCTTGAGTCACATTTTCAATAAAAGCAATGCCAGTTGTGCCAAATTTGTGATGGTATGTGATGTAACAAATCACAAGGAGACAGGCTGAGCAAGCCAAAACCACCATACTCATTTTAATTAAGATGCTTTACAGTCATTTACCCAGAGTCTTTCCAGTTGAAAGGCTGGTTACTAACGCAGGAACTATTCCCTCTACTTGCAAGGGTTGTTGAAATTGGGCCGGGGTGGCACCTGTTTTGATTTTCCACGGGTGCATACCAGCTTTCACCCGGCATTTAAAGACATGATAATGGTTTAATCATTTAATCCTTCCTGTTCTGCCTTTAATCAGTGAAAGCAGTTTAGCTATGACCGTGTTTCCAAGACTCCATAAGAAACAAAAGAACAACTATGGAACACAGAGGTTCCAGGGTTTTTTGTGGGGTTTGTTTTTGTTTTTTTCTCACCTCTTACTTGTCCTGTAGCATTCTCCATTGAACATGTGTGATTTCCTGCAGGCCTGGGAGTGGATAGGATGCTATATACAGCTACTGCAATGAGCTGACAACCAAGCTTTTCAGACACGTTGCTTCATCCAACCATATGTTTGGTTTGGAAGGAAGGAACAGGAAGATTTCCTACACCACAGATATATTAAGAGAAGTCAGAAAATTGGACGTACGAAGCTCTATATTTTCCATTTATAATACAGTAGTTTAATAGAAGTGTATAAATCACTGAGTTAGAACACTTTAAAATGAAGTTCTGACACTCCCACTGCTTAAAGTAGCATTGTTATTTATAGATATTACATGAAGTCTGATGTTATGTTTAAGTGAGCGTTAAACAGTTCAGGCTGTTGTATTGTTGCTACGCACCGGAGAACCTCTGTCAAAGTGACTTTGGCACCACTGCGTATCCGCCTTTCTCCCTTTGTCTTCCAAACCTTTCACCAGTGTTTGCAGTTATCCATGTGCTCAGCGATGGAACAGCCTATTGTTAGACTATTGAGGGCAAAGTCACACTGGGATTTTTAAAAAAAATTTTAAAAAGCCAATTCTTTACCTTGCCTAAAAGACTGTTAAATATTAAACTGGCCATACCAAGGAGTTTAGTGAAAGCAAACACCATGGGTTTGCTAAACTTAACCTAATAAAGTAGAAAGTTAATAGTCAGGTACAGTGTGTTTTCTGTTTTAGAAAAAAAAACAGTAATGACAATACTCTAGTGCAAATTAACACTGCTTTAGAATGTTTAATTAAAGAGAGTGAATGTGAAGTGAAGCCTGCAAAACTCCAAAATCTGGCCACAGAGATCTTTTCATGACTTGCAGAGAACCCAAACCTCTCTGGCACTCGGGTCAGAATAGCTCCTGCTGGGGTGTATAATTCTTATAAATTATTTCTTTCATTTATTAACTGTATTTATTATTATAATTTTAAATCTTCAGACCACCCACAGAAGTTGCTGTGCTTTGTTCTGTTTCAAGCAGCAAAGGTGCCAACCAGAAAATACGGGGTGAAATTGTGTTGTGAGGAAGCTGGAGTGGTTTCCTTTCCCATTCCCATGCAGTTATTATTCACAATTAAAAATGTGCATGCACCACAACAGATCTCGGATATGAGGACATCTCCCTAGCACTCTTTGAGAACGAAGCTGCTGATCACATATGTAAAATTTAAAAAGCAAAATATAAAGCACAAACCACAGGAGAGCTCAGACTGATTGCCAAGAGTTGAGAGGTCTTCACTTAGGTTGAGTGTAATGATTTGGACCTACCTCGGCACTACTAATGTGCCCTGGTAAAATCTTCTCATTACAAGAAAAAAAACCACCTGCACCAGTTTTCTGGGCCTGATGTTTTTAAATCAAATGGTTGTGTTTCAATTTGAAAGATTTCTAAGGGAATAGGGAAGAGAAAGTAGAGGAAGAGAATACGTGAACTCACAGAATGTCTCCTTCCTCTCTGTTTGCAGTAAAAACATCTCATCCAGTACTGTTAAACTTGCTGTTTAAGTATAAAAAATAGGTGGGGAAAATCAGTGTTCATTCTAAACAAAAAACAGACCTAATATTTGAAATTCTCTAGCTACAAGAGGTTGAGTATTGTTGGAAAAAAATACTGAGAATTCATATAGATTTAAGTAGGGAGTTAATAGTAGGGGGCTTTAAAATCAAAAGCAAACCAACTAAACAAAAATGCCACCACAAACAAAAACATACTCTATGGGCTGCAGTGAAAGTAATGAACCTCTGGTAAAATTACTGAAGTGTAAAAGGGATGTTTGTGGCCTATGGAAAGACAAAAGTGGTCAATAAAAACTGTCCTGCTGGTGTTCCGAATGGAACAAGGAAGATAAAGGACTGAGACAAATCAAGCAGTGAGAGAGGAATAATGATCTATGGTGAAAGAAAAATAAATCTAGAGAACAACTGTAGAAGGTTTATAAAGAATCCAGTATAATAAATGCAGTGAAATAGATATGAAGGTATTTTACAGAGTATGGATCTGAAGACAATGGAAGCAGACTTGTCTTTAGGAAGAAAAATCTAAATGGAAAGAAACTTGAGTCCTCGCTTTCCTAGGGTTTTTGGGCAGAAGGCAACTTCTTCTATCTTAGTTCTCAGATGCTGATGGCATCTGCAGTGATTCATTAGATATTGTTCCCATCATAGTTGACCAGATAGTGACAGAAATTCACAAATGGCAGTAGAAAGCCTTTTAGAATGTAGTTTTTGTCCAGTGCCCAGAAATACTCTGGCAAATACAGGATGATCTGAAGGCTTAGGGCTTATTTGTTATTCCTCTTACTCTGTTGGCATTGTGATCTCATAGGAGTCCTACATCTGCTGAAGATCTGGGCATTGAGCTTGAGTGCACTGCTTTCAGTGGAAGTGGAGTGGGTCCATTTGCCTTTGCTGATCCTCAACACTAAATACCCAGCTTGGTTTTGCTTAGGTCACAGCTTTTGCTTAGCATGATACTGATTTGTGTGGTTTATATTACGATTTGCTTTAAAGAGAATTTTTGTTTTAACATGATGGACTATCTCCTTCTCTCCTTTTTTAGTGTTTCAAATAACTCAGAAATGACTGATCTAACAGCTTTGTAGAGAAGGTTTACATAGAGAAATTCTTCTCCTGGC
This sequence comes from Manacus candei, assembly GCF_025592945.1. NCBI lineage: Eukaryota > Metazoa > Chordata > Aves > Passeriformes > Pipridae > Manacus > Manacus candei. Next base: position 35,730,892 of record NW_026138076.1, on the reverse strand, counting down.
CGGCAGTAACTTTGAAGTTAGGTAGTGTTCAGAAAAGCATCATTCATAAAAACAACATTAATGAAAGCTGTAATGAGACCAAAGAAAAGGGAACAATTGTGATGTTTGTACTTTTTTTTTCCACTGTAAGCAAGCAGACAGACTTTTTTTAACAACGCAGTGCAAATAAGCTAGCTGATGTGTCTGAATGGGCTTTGGGATTCAGTAGATAAACAGAAATTAGCAATGCTGCAATTTGATTTATGGCAAAAGCGGTCTTCAAACAGATTTGGTTTTAGTGTGTATTGCTGTATTCTCATGAAATGGGATCTGAAAATTGGAAAGCCATGTGTGATGACAGAGGAGGAAAGTGCTATTAATCAACACCACTTTTGTTCATGTCTTCAAAGCCGTTCTGCCACCTTTTTCATTTTTATCTGTTCCTAGGTTTTCAGCTTAGCAGGCATTTATCATATAAACTGAAGTACAGTAGCAGAGTGACTTGTTCAAGATTAAGTGCTTCTATTCCTAAATTCTTTCTACTCAGAAATGTTGAATGTTTCAAGATTAAGATGTTATTTTTTCAGGACATTGCAAATTAATTAGTTATACATTAAATATAATGAATAACCTTGTATTAAAAAAAAAAAAAAAAAAAAAAGCAACCCTGATGGACTGTTATACTTTTTACTGCTTCAGATTCTGAAAAGGATCCAAAAATATGTCAGTGTTGAAATGACCTGGTATGAGAAAATTTGATGAACCAACCATTTAAACAAAAAAAAGGTGTATAAATATATTGCTTCTTTATACACAGAAAGAGTAAGCAAAAGTAGGTTTTGAGCCCATATCAGCAGGTTAATACCAAGCATAATTATAGTAAAAATGTATTGGTTTTAAAAAGGAGTTCTCTTCCAGCTGTGTTGCCTCAGCCTGTGCATGAGTAGAGGAGGGGGTTGTAAACTAAATTTCATGGTATTGTTTTGATTAAATTGTGTAGTGCTTGGCTATCTTACTTCTGTAAATAACACAGTATTGGCATTTCTACTGGATTTTCTGTAGATTTACATCTTCTCAGTGAATTAGTATGCCACTTCTGAGCAGGGAATGCATTGTTTTGCCTGAACGGTGTTTGCAACTTTTTAATGGACAGAGGCTGATCAACATTCCATTAATGGAGATAATGAGAAAGAATTTTTCATCTTTTCCGTGCAAGATGATAGGAAGAATGAGAGAGGATGAATAGCACAAAGATTACCAGCTCCATGAACTAGTTTTTTTGCAAAGCTACATACTGATGCCTTGACCCTGGTGTTGGAGAGCTGCATCTTTGCAGCAGAAGCATCATCCTGCACTGTGTGATGTCTCAGTCACTGATTTGTTGTTTGTCTCTGAGTTTCCATTCAAATCTTAATTTCACTTTTTGATTTAAAAGGTTTGGCAAGGCTGCACTAAAGCCAAGACACTGAGTAAACACTCATGGTTTCTTTTGCCTGTGGTTGCAAACAAAAGGCTATGGAAATGTGGGGGGTTTTATAGCATACTTGAAAAAGAAAAAGGTATCTCCACTTGACAGGAATAACTGCTCCCATAAACTATTGTTGCCGTAGCTTGTACGTTACCAAGGTAGATATGTCAATAGAAGAGAAAGAAAAGCAGAGGAATGTTTGTTTCTTCATTACCCTGGGCAACAGTATCATCTGTGCCTTTCATTTTTGTAAATGCATTTTTCGAACTCCACAAAAACTTATGTCTCTTCTACAACTCTAAAAACCTGAGTAGACATGGAAGTGTGTCTTGTGTACATTTCTGAAAATGTCAGGGTTTTATTTGTGTCATAACTTTTATAAGGAGGATGTGAACATGACCTTTTGAGTGCTTTAGATTGGCAGAATCCAGTGATCTAGAGTAGTGTATAATTTTAATTTAGAAATATATTTTCCTTATACAGTACTCTATTTTAAGTTCCTGTACATGTTGTATTAATGTGTACTCTTGTTTAACCTGTTAGTAATGATGTATGATCTATTGCACTCAGTGAGAAATGTTTTGAGTAGGTATGTCATACTCTCCTGCCTCTGTTCATACACTGATATTCTTGGCTTCAACTTTTCTATCTAAAGCAAAATAATGCTTTCACAGGTTGTATATTCTTTTCCTTAACTTCTTCATCATACTGAAATTTGTCCACTACTTCTACAAGTTAGCCAAAAGCATTCTGTGTTATTTCACAGATGTTTCATAAAGTAGGTAGGACTGATTTTGTAACTTAATGGCGGAGGAGGGGGAAATGAGCGCTTTTTAATTTGTCCATTTGAGTAGGCGGGTATACATTGGACAAAGACGTTAGGCAAATGTTATTTGTTGCTTGTATTTCAGATTAATTTACTTGGTACTAAAAGATGGTCTTCTAAATGCTTTGGCACTTTTTCCCCAGTTCCTGCCAGTGGATGGACATCGAACAGTATTAAATCACCTGGAACAACTGCCTCAAGTGAAAAACCTGACACAGCACCTCAGCTAAATGAACAAGACACGTTGGTTCAGAGAGCAGAGCATATTCCAGCGGGAAAGCGCACTCCCATGTGTGCACACTGTAATCAAGTCATCAGGTTTGTACTCTTTTCTGGGCACACTCTTCGCTTGGTACAAAACTGGCTCTATGGCCAGGCCCAGAGAGGGGTGATGAATAGAACTAAACCCAGTTGATGGCCAATCACTAGTGGTGTTCCCCAGGGCTCAGTACTGGGGCCAGTCCTGTTTAATATCAATGTTCTGGACTGGGATTGAGATGACCTGTTAGTTTGCAGGTGACACCAAGTTGGGTGGGAGTGTTGATCTATATTTGGCATTGCTGAGACTGCACCTTGCACCTTGCAAAGACATTGAGGTGCTGGAACATGTCCAGAGAAGGGTAATGCAGCTTGTGAAGGGTCTGGAATGCAACTCTGATTAGGAGGAGCTGGGGTTGTTCAACTTGGAGAAAAAGAGGCTCAGTGGAGACCTTATCACTCTCTACAACTACCTGAAAGGAGGTTGTAGTGAGATGGGGATCGGTCTCTTCTCCCAGGTAACAAGTGATATAACATGGCCTCAGGATGTGACAGGGGAGGCTTAGATTGGATATTAGGAAAACTTTCTTTACCGAAAGGGTTGTCCAGCACTGGAACAGGGAAGTGTTGGAGTCATCATCCCTGGAGATATTTAAAAGACATGTAGATATGGCACTTACAGACATGGCTTAATGGTGGGTTAATGATTGGACTCGATGATCTTAAAGGTCTTTTCCCATCTAAAGGATTCTGTGATTCTGTTCATCCTGAAGGCTCTCTCACAGCAGGGCTTTGCCTTGTTTTCATGGGTTTTGAGTCTTTAATCACAAGTATTTTAAGGCTTCATTTCAATAGGGCAGAACACTTTTTTTCATGCATGGTTTCTCTAACAAAAATGAGAATACTTTGGAGGAAAAATATTGTGAACTGTATACAGTCACAGTCTTACAGCCCGTTTTACAGAGAATCAGAAAACTGGGTGTTATAGAGTAAAAGTAAAACTAAACAAAAGCAAGCAACTTCGTTTTCACTTATACACCCATTCCAGTAGAATTGGGAATATTACCTAATTGGAAACCAGAGAGTGTAGTCCTATAAAGACTATTCAAAAATGTTGATTTAGAAATCATAATTTCTAGCAGAGAAGAAGAAGAATAACAGAAGAAAAGCATGAAGTGATGTTTTAACAATTACTAGGACTGGATTAATAATAATAATTTCCTGCACCGCTAGATTTCAAGCTCTTTAATGGGCTCTCTGCCTTTGGATATTATGGTAGCTACTGTCCTTGACTTGTATGACAGGGGTAGAAAATATTAAGCAACACAAACACAAGTTTACCAAATGACATTAAGTTAAATAAATTTTGCTGAGCCCACAAGATATCCTATTGTTAGTCAGAATTTCGTATGGAGGAAGAATTGAATCTGGATTGCATTGTTCAGTCAGTGATTTCTGACGATTAGTCGTGATTGTCTCATCCAGGGAACTATAATTGTTTTTATTGCCGATGTGCAAATCATCCTCATTTTCATCTATTTCACTTTTTATTTCTTCCCAAAAATAGAGATCTCCTAGGATTATTGGAAGAAATATACTCTTTAAAAGTATTTTCTTCTTGCTTTTTCAGTCATTTTTATTGTTGAACTACAAGGAGAAAGTAATGCATTAAAGTATATCGTTGTTTATTTATTTATGCCCCATGTTTTTAGTGGACAAATACGAGATCCTGCACCATGTTTCACCATGGTTTAAGAAAGAGACCTTTTTATTAGAAAACATAAATTCTGAAAAATAAGGAGCTCTATAAGCTGTATAATTTTCATTCAGTATAATAGAAAATCCATGGGCTTTTTTACCCTCTTGAGCCCTGGATTGGATTCTACATCAGAAGCAGCAGCTAACACAAATCACTTGATCTCCAGGGTTCATCTGAGTCCAACTTGTTTGCTTCCATTAGGTTTCTGTCTGATAGTTCACTACCAGTTCAGTTAATACCGGGTTAATTTTAGAACACTCTTTACTAATGGACCTGTGATGTTTCGGAGAAGTTATTCCTACTTCTAATGTATATGTTGAAGAAATAAAAATTTATGATCAGAATCCCTTTGAAGCAATAGAAGAAACCTATACAAATTCCCAATACAAGTGCACCTTTGCTTCTTAATCCAGTTTTTTTGCTTTTTGCAAAATGAAAAATTACTATCAAAAAGGTATACACACTTTTGGGATGAGATTCATCTGATTCCTTGAACAGTTTGACCTGTATAATAATTCTGTCTCTAGTATGCTGACCTTTTTGTTCCCTGGGCTTTGAATTTGTGTCTAGTAAATAATATGCAAGCAACCATTCACTTTCCTTTTTGTTACAGTTATTTTAGTTTAAAACCAAACATAGAAAATTGACTGTGTGCTGCATCTTTCCTGCAAGAGGCTTCATTGCCTTTTACAGCACCAGTGGTTTAGCAGGGTTTGCTTATGCTCTGTGCTGTGGGGTCTCACAGCATAGCTTACAGATGACTCCTGAGCAGTCAACCTCTCCTCTTGACCCTTAAATCACTCTCTGCTACTCCCCACTTTCCCGCTTCGATCACCATTAAAAAAGAGATGAGCTGCTGCCCTGTAAGTAGGGGAGTGTATTGTTCCATGGAGCAACAGTTACTCTGTAGTGGATACATGAGGAGAAACTGCAGAGCCCTACTTGACAGTACTTAAGCCATTGTCACCTATTGTAAGTGACACCTTTTTCATGAGTAGCTACTGATACCTACGTCTAACTTCTTTGTAATTTGCTGGTGATGTTTAAATTCTTCATATGTTAAATGCCTACTTGATTATTAAAAGCAAACATTCTTCCATTGGAGGATGAGTTGATGTGCATTAATCAATGCCAAATATGCCTTATGTTCACAGCATACAGTGAATTTGGAAGATTGCAGTGGCATTTTAATTCAAGTTTTAGCATAATTACACTTCATGCCCTCAGTGGTAGTATTACCTATGAAAAGGTAGGAGGAGGATCAAGTGACATTACATTGTACATCTGTTTTGAGAACAAAATGCATTCTGGAGTTGGTTACTTTACACTCAGGCATAGAATAACCATGGCTGGTCAAGGCAAAACCTTTCATAGAGACACCTTATAACTTTTTAATATATCTTTAATTATTCATTTAGTGATTGTCTGAAGGTTCCTTTTTTTTCCAAAGCTACATTAAGTAAGCTTTTCTTTCCATGTAGAATCAAAGCTGGAGGCAAAGTAAATTTCTCTTGATCTGCTCGCTGTGACGATCTGGCAGACTTCTGGCATTTCCTGATAAAGACTTCTGGTTCCCAGGCAGTCTTACCAAGTTCTGCACTGCAGAGTTGGCTCTTTCTTTGAAGTCCAAATGTGTTTTCACTGGATCTCCACTGAGAACATACTCTTTGGCATGTCTGCTTGTAAATGATGATTTGGCTTTCCACCTTTTCATAAAGCTTAATTGTTTCAAAAGGCAAAAGGGAAAAAGTACAAATGGTGCTTCCCTTCAGCATCTCTTGTACACAAATTGTATACTGTGGCATTTTGAGGTGAGGAGAGGAACACAATTCCGAGACTATAGACTGCTGTATGGTTAAATGTAAAGTGAATGGCCTACCTGCCAGATGTGGAAATCCTTTTGATCTCTCTACTGCCAAATTTCAGTTCTGACTTGCTATCATAATATAAGCCACATGAGAAACTAGATTATTGGCATACTAATATAATACATCACGACCATACTGATGAAGTTATATTTAGCTACAAGTGTAAAGACATTGAAATTGCACTTATATTCCCTGTATGTTAATTCTCCTTCCAATTTTTCCCAATATCATTGCTACATGCAGAGCCCAGATGTTTGAGGTGACTACCAAATTTCTGTACATAGTGATCCTTTGGGGCATAAGATTCTGTAAATACTCTCATAAATAATCCTTTTTAAAATATAATCCCTTTTAAAATAAAATCCCTTTTAAAAAATAGTAAATAAGCGACTAGTTCGTTTTCATCTGTGAGTTCATTTCATGCGGCCTAGATGGTATTGTCAGAAGTTTGTTCAGAAATGTTTAACATGTCAAAGTAGCCTGGGATAGAGGCACATTCATAGCCAACTGTTGCCAGTTGGGTCATCTCATTTCCCATGTGGATGGTAGGAGCATGGTTTTTTAGCAGTACTTTTAAAAATATGTTCTGGTTGATGGAGGCATGTGGGATTTTTATTGGGTTTGTTTTTAAATGGAGAAGGAATGTTGAAGCCATCTGCAGCCATCTTCCTAACATTTCATCCCCCTATCTCAATGTGACTTCCTGTCACATTGCATGAGTGTGGGCATGCATGCCCTTTACTCAAATTGGGACTCTTTTTCAAATTAATACAGTAAATAAATACCTTTCATTGCTGGAAACTATCATTTTGATGGCAAAATTATGCTGAGACTGGGAACACCTCCAAGTTCTGAATATCATGTTTTAGTGTATTTTACGTGGCAGGTGTTGGTTTGGGGTTGTTTTTTTTTCCTTTTCTCCACGTGCTTTCGGGCAGCTTTTAGGTTGCAGGTATCATTAAGCTTCAGTATCAGCTTGACATGTTTAAACTACAACCTGATTGAAAGTAAAATTGTATTTAGGAAGTGTTCTTCTGGACATGTGTGCACAGGGAGCCAGTCTGCTAATGGAACACCTCATAGACATTGTGCAGGGCACAGCCACAGCTGTCTGGAGACTTTGGGAAAGGAACTCTGTAGGTGCACTCCCAGGCTGTTCCCCATCCGTCTGGGGTCCTGCGCACTGTCCTGAATGGCTAACCTCAACATGTCAGAGCTGTAAACTCTGGAGAGCTAAATGCAGCAGATGTAAAAATTCCTTCCCCTCCTGTTGCTAGCACACTTGCTTTCCATTGCAGAGCTAACTGAGCCTATCATTTCGGTGCAGATGGCCAGAAACTCAATACTACCTAGATCCGGGAGAGCCTCTTTGGTGTCAGCCCCGTGTTAATGAATCTCTTAAATTAGCCTGTGCTGACACGGCGCACTGAGAGCACTTTGTTGTACATAAGGGCTTGTATTGTTTGATCAGTACATAACTGAAAGGGCATTGATGTAAAAAGGTGCTTGTAGAGCAGGGAGGGTATCGGGTTAGGTCAGTGTTTGCACTGCTCAGGCATCCGCTGGGAGCAGGGGGCTGGAGAGCTGCGCTCAGCCCCAGCTCCTCCTTAAAGGGCTACAGGCTGCTCTCTCCAGGAGCCATTTTTCACTGCATTCTCTCCAATAATCAGAGGTGAATAGAAGAAACTGTCTCAGATTACATATATGTTCATCATCTTACAAGGCCTTTGAGTTATCCTAAATCTGTTTGAGTCCCTTGTTTTTGACTTCTCATCCTATTAAAAATACATAATGTTACCAGAGAAATTGTAGAAGAGAAATAAAAATAATTATCCTCTACCCTTAATGAAGGTACCCTCTGTTCTCTCCCTGCTTATATTCCTATCTTGAAGTCAACATAAGCAAATTTCAAGGTGTTTTTTTGGGGGGGGGTTGTTTGTTGTTGTTTTTTTCCTGTTGTTTTCTTTTCGTTATTGCTATTGCTTTGTTCATATAAAAATCTTACACGAAAACGTTCTTGTAGCTTACTTGATTTCCAAAAAAATGTCTAGCAGCAGGTGGTGATATTAGTACCTTACACTTCTTTTTTGCAGTGAAGTATTAGATCAGAAAAAAGTGATGCAGTTCTTGAAAGAATGACATCTTTATTGGCCTTAGAAAAAAACAGGAATTCTGGTGAGGGAGATAAACTTGAACCACAAAGATCACCTGAAACCTGTATTCTGGAAGGTTGAGTGTTAGTGGGACCTTGAAGATACCTCACTAAAGTAAATATGACCATTAAAGAAGTTAGCATGCTGAATATATTTTCAGATGAATATAGAGACAGTGGTATATACTGGTAGTAATGACTCAGAGGTATTGTAGATTAAGTCTATTAGCAGCTTTCGCTGGAGCCAACCTAGGAGTATTTGCTGACAATATCTCTTCTTTCCGATCAGAGGACCCTTTTTGGTGGCTTTGGGAAAGTCATGGCATCCAGAGGAGTTCAATTGTGCCCATTGCAAAACCTCCATGGCTTACATTGGATTTGTGGAAGAGAAAGGGATGCTGTATTGTGAGGTCTGCTATGAGAAGTTCTTTGCCCCTGAGTGTTCAAAGTGCCAGAGGAAGATCCTCGGGGTAAGTGACCAGCAAGTGGCCTGTTTTTTGATGGGAACAATAACAACAGTGTTCAGTGAGTCTCTGCAATGAAATTCTCTTTTATCTGTCCCAGTCTGCATTCTTTCAAACATACTCTTAACATACCTTTTTAGCTCCCATCACATACAAATTATGGTTTTGGCTCTTCTAATGTTGAACCTTTTCAACCTCTTTGAGAAAAGGTGCTGTAGTCTCCTTGGCTCTTCCAAGTTCAGCTCCTGTTTTCATGAAGCTGTTCTGTAGCTGTTTACCAAATTTTCTGATTACCAAATTTTCTGGTTACCAAATTTTCTTGAGCAAAATGTTTTTAATTGGCAGCTTTTGACAGAATGGGGGCAGAGGGGAAATAAAAAGAAATAATCCTCTTAGCTGAGCTGAGCATTGAAGAACACAGTGGTTGGCTAGATGTGAAGTACTGAAATATTCCCAGTGGTAATGCAGATAGAAAGACGTGTTATCCTACTCGGCACTGATATTGCTAATTTGAGCCTGCCAGCTGATCGGCCGCTGTTTTACTGCAGACAGCAACGTGTCTGGATTCTTGTGTAACTGGGGTCATGCAGGGCGCTGGCAGCACAATTCTCAAGTCATATTTGGCACTGTAGCATCTTCCAAAACAACACAGAGCAGTCATAATTTTCTGTGTGATGTCTTTTGATTAACTTCACAGACTTCAGAAGGCAGAGATGCTGCTTTTCTTATTTCGGGGGACTGTTGTAGGTGAGATCCTAATTAAAATTAAATAAGTGAACAAATGAGTTGTTAAACCAATCCAACTCTACGCTGAACCTTCCAAAAACCCCGAAAGATTGCTCATGAAAAATAAGTAGATGTACCATAAATAAAGCACCTCATTAAGTTTAACATCGCAGAACTTTTGTGCACAACCCACTTTCAAAGTAGCAGTAGGAAACAAAGTATTCTTGAAATTAATCAAGTGTGGAGGCATGGTTACCACAATCTAGTCATCACATCAAAATAATGTGTTCATAACACTTTTTCTAATCCCCACAGGAAGTAATAAATGCTTTGAAACAAACTTGGCACGTTTCCTGCTTCGTGTGTGTGGCCTGTCATAACCCCATCCGCAATAATGTCTTCCACTTAGAAGATGGTGATCCCTACTGTGAGACGGGTAAGAAGCAACATAACCAAAGTTTACTGCAGCTGTGTGGGGAAGCAGAGCTCAATAAGGCTGGGAAAAAAATAAATTCTTTTTCTCAAGCCTCACATCAGAACTGCCCCAGCAGATTCATGTAACTTTGATATGTCGATTCAAAGTAGCAACAACTGTAGACAACACTTTGGGTTTGCATCAGGAGAAGCTGATGAAGATTTCTTCATCAGCTTTGACAGCAGCAGGTTTCATGTCACTGATTTTACCTTTTCTTGTGAAGCCCTCAGCTGTAGGTATCAGCGATACATCAGAGTGTTAATTTTAGGGTGACTTTCTAGTTTAAAATAATCTGAAGTTTATGTAAATCTGCTTATTTACTAAACACAAGCAAATGCCAGTGTAGTAATACGTTTTACTCTGAATAGCCTCATTCACAGCCTGAGGGACTTCCAAGAGAAAGCAGTCTGTCCAGGTAGTTTTCTGCAGGATCAAGGATAACATCTGTTGTACATACACTTGGGATAAAAAAAAAAACAAACAGACTGTCAGGAAAAATACGGTGAAACAATTATAGCACTCGAAAGCCTGATGAGCAGTATTACATGAATGATGTGGCTTAGAAGTTCAGAGGGATTCTGGATTGGTTTTTAGCACTTCCAGCTAATTATAACTTTTTTTATAGAATCATAGAGTGGTTTGGGTTGGAAGGCACCATAAAGATCATCCAGTTCCAATATCACATGCCATGGGCAGGGACACCTTCCACTAGATCAAGTTGCTCAAAACCCCACCAAATCTGGCCTTGAATACTTCCAGGGATGGGTCATCCACAGCTGCTCTGGGAAACCTGTTCCAGTGCCTTACCAACCTCACAGTGAAGAATTTCTTCTTAATATCCAATCTAAACCTGCTTTTTTTTCAGTTTAAAACCATTCCTCCTTGTCCTGTTTCTACATGCCCTTGTGAAAAGTCCCTCTACAGCTTTCTTGTAGGCTCACTTCAGGTACTGTAAGGCTGCTGTAAGGTCTCGCTGAAGCCTTCTCTTTGCCGGGCTGAACAACCTCAACTCTCTCAGCCTTTCTTCGTAGGAGAGGTGCTCCAGCCCTCTGAGCATCTTTGTGACCTTCTCTGAACTTGCTCCAGCAGGTCCATGTCCATCTTATCTTGGAAGCTCAGTATCTTGATGCAGGGCTCCAGGTGGGGTCTCACCAGAGCAGAGTAGATGGGGCAGAATCCCCTCCCTTGTCTACTGGCCACTTCTCTTATGATGTAGCCCAGGATACTTTTGGCTTTCTGGGCTGCAAGTGCACATTGCCAAGTCATGTTGAGCTTCTTGTCAACCTATTATTATTAATATGAACAGTTTTTATTTATGTTGATTTCCTAATTTGCTTTCCTACCCCTCTGGCCTAGGAAAGAAAGAAATAATTTGTAAAACAATTCCTTTTAAAATGGAAAAGAGACAAAAATGTATCAAAATTATCTGCTTTCACACTGCATGCTGTTTACATCTGTGTTGGAACTGACAGTTGGACCCTTTTTATCGTTTTCCTTCTACTCTTAGGAGCATTACAGTTTAACTAGAGGTAGAAATGGATTGACCAGGAAATGACTTAGCATGAAATGCTGATGACCTCTTTGGAGCTAAGATTTCCTTCTGGGCTGATCCCACAGTTGTTTGCAGCGGGTGCCATGGAGAATGCTAGGTGCTGTAAGGATAAAGAAAGCAGGCAAAATTTATCCAAAATTTCTGTTGTCAGAGCAGCTTTAATGAGGTGTTGGCAGATACAAAAGGACACAGTAGGTTATTGCTAACTTGTTGACACAAGTAGGGGAACGTGTTGCTCCTATTGAATCCGTGGAGCAGCAGAGGATACGGGTATACAAGCAGCATCCTCCAATGTGACAGCATGGTGAAATTTCATCCTGAAGCAATCTGAAGCCCCTAATCCTGGAACCATTTGATGATTCAAAAATAGTACTGGAGGAATCAATAACTCCCCTTTGGGTGGAAAGCTTGTGACCGGGTTTGTTCTGTTAAGGTTCAGTTCTTGTTCCTGCCACTAAATAATCCATATGTCATGCGGTGCATTGATTTGTGCTACTGTTACAACTCCTGTGCACAAATGTGCGTATTTCAATACTGTGACCCGGAAAAACTGTGATAAAATGTCAAGTATACTACGCTTCTTGCAGAGTTTATTTCTAAGATAGAAAGTTGCTAGCACAAGTTAATGTAGACACATTCTGTGAGGTGTTATTGGCAGCGATACTTTGTAATGGCTCTGGTTCTCTAACTAGATGTTAATTTGAAATATATTAATTCTTCAAAGACTTTCAGTCCAGCTGGAGTTATGAGTCTAAGACTAATTTTAAAGAAATAAAGAGTAAATGTCATTTCCAACTTTCCTGCTTCCTAGTGTAAAGGAGGGTTCTAATTTTAAATCTCTATTTGAAATTATAACAGCATCAGCTATTAGTATTAAGGGTGTTTAATCTGAAAAATGTTCTGGGCTTGGATGTCAGGGCTAAAATTAAATTAAAAGTCCAAATATCTACAACTTTGAACTTTTTTTAAGTGCAGAGTTAGTAACCTAGTTTTGAAAATGCAGTATGCAGGAAGCACTGATATGTCACCAGATGAGAAGTCTTACTTGGAAGACTTCTGTGGTGTCGCAATTCAAGCATGCAAAAGCAAAAGAAAACTGATGCCCTTCATTCTGCCTTATCTATTGCCCTTTCTTCAAAAGAAAAGCGAATAAACTTATCAACACAAACCACAGGCCAACTTCTAAAGGGCTTTAACTCCTGGCACCAGGAAAATATCAGTAAGATTCTGTGCGAACGCAAAGGCAAAGACCTGAAACAGTATGGTCAGGAGATCACGTCCTTCAGGGGTTTTGCACAAGCGCGTCCTAACATTTGATATTTTTATGGTCTTTCTTCTGCTTAAAACATTTGCAACTCATCCCAGTAGCATGGATTAATGAAGGTGATCAGTGAAGCAGCTTCTTGCCACTGGCAGCCAGAGGGCTTTGCTTTTCCAGAGCACTTGTGTTTCCTATCCTGTTGATACGTCTCCTGTGATAGTGCGTTTTGAGGGAGATCATCACACAAAACACAGTCTCACTAAATGAAAACAGGACTTTGCTCTTGGACTTGACACATTTTATAATCCTCCACTGACTCTGCTGCAGTAAGCACTAGAACTTCAGCAGATCTGTAGCAGATCTGTATAATCTAGAGAGAAACAAAATCCACTTCTACCCCTTTTCTCATTCCTTATATATCTCCTTTGAAAACAACCCCTGGCATCTAATTTCTCTGTCAGAGCAGAGTGTTACTATGGCAGTAACACTTACTTACTGGTAGATGGAGTCCAAAGCTTCATTATGTCTGTCAGTCTGTAGTTCATCTTACAAAGACATAATGTTTGCATGATGTGTGCTGATCCCAAATGCTCTCATGCACGAATGCTGTTGTCTTCTGTGCAGGAATAAATCGTTTCCTTTCTAGAATGGGGTGTTCGAGAGTTGAAATAAGTGAAAAAGACCAGACAACTTGAGGTGAAATTTAGACCTGCACAGGTGGGCAGCAAAGGAGTGACTTGCAGCCCTTGAGATGGGGCAAAAGCAGTGTCACACACCAAGACTGTGGGGATAGGGGTGAGTTGTCAGTGCCTCCCACCCAATTTTATACATGTATTTTGTTCTCTTAGTCTGCTCTGCTCTCTCTTTTTGAAGCTCTGCTTGGTTGAGAAATACGAACGGTTCAGTGCCATTTGTTTTAGTCCCTGCTGCTCCCTGATACTCCTAGAGGAGTTTTTATCTGCTAAGTCCAGGAAGCCTTCAGAGGCTCCAAGTCAATCCAGTGCTTAAAAATGAATGGTGCACATACACTTCAGAAAGTCTGGTCGCTAATAACCATCCTGACACCCTAGAGATACTTTTTGTTAAATGTAATAAATATATTGCCTTTCAAAGTTTTCAAAGGGTCAGTCTTGCTTTTCTGCATATGCTTTAAAATCTGTTTGTATCTCTTTGCAGATTATTATGCCCTCTTTGGTACCATGTGCCATGGCTGTGAATTCCCCATTGAAGCTGGAGACAGGTTTCTTGAGGCTCTGGGCCACACTTGGCATGACACTTGCTTTGTATGCTCCGTAAGTAAAGCTAGTCTACATTTTAAACAAACCTGTGGCAGCAGTGCTTGTGCTAACCTGACCAATATGGGAGTTAACAACTCTAACCTCTTTCAATCCCCTGGGCCCAAACAAAAAGTTATTTGGAAGGTGTGTTGCCTTTGGCACAGGTCCAAGAGAAGTTGTCCTGGATTGCAGCCATGTGTCCTAGCATTTAACCCATGACGTTTACTTCTTTGGAGAAAGTGTTGGAGGTCATACAGGAATGGGCTGCGTTTCCAAAGTAGCAAGAGTGCTTTTGACATAAAGACACTGTAGCCAAGGTATTGCCTGCTAATATTGTATGACCAAAAAAAAACAACCAACAATCCTAATCTTAATGATTGGGTTGGGTTTGTTTTGTTTGTTTTGTTTTTTAATGCTGAACCTAACTCTGCTCCCAGTTAGAAACCTGTTGTCTTAAAGAAAGATTATGCTTACCAACCACTAGTATTACATCAAAAAGAGTATCCTTAAGAAAAAGGTAATTCTTATTCTTTTAATATATTTGTGCATATAACAATACCATGATTTGGCATTCTGAATAATTGTGGTGAAATTCATCCATCTGAATTGGGTGATCTGGTTTTTTTTATCCCATTTCAGGTATGTAGTGACAGTTTGGAGGGCCAGACTTTCTTCTCCAAGAAGGACAAGCCACTGTGCAAGAAACACGCTCATTCTATCAACATCTGATGCTTGGAGCTCATTGTGTGTAACAAATGTACTGAGCAGAAAGGTTAAAATGTCCATGTTCAATAATCGGTTAAAATTATTTATATACAATTTTTCTAAAATGGAAGACAGATGGGGAAACTTTCAGAGGTATTGTAAACTAATTTTTCAGAGCATTTATCATTAAGGTTTTGCTTCATAAAAAGAGAGGAATCAGGAATTGCACCCAAGCCAAACAATTAGAGTGCCTTTACCTCTACACTTGGCACATTACTGTACTAGTTTCATGATTTTATGACCACATTTATATCTGTTTCAGTATGAGAAGTGAAGTATCTATAAAAATAAATACCTGATATTAGAAGTCTTGGTTTTGCTGCTCTTGAACAAATAAAAGGAGATTGGATTCAGCAATCCAGATCGCTTTATTGCAGTGATGTTTTTAAAGTGTGTCTAAAAATATTGCAACTAAACTCCATTAAAAGGGACACAAAGCAAAGGTTACACAAAATTTATAATTCAGAAACTAATATTTTTATCTGATATTCATATACATAAAGCCTCCTGCAACACTACATGTACCTGTGCCTTTGCACTTAAATTTCTGATGGGTTTGCAAGGGACAGAGATTTTTACAAAGCAGTTAAGTGGGCCAGTGGCTATACTGGTGAAAAAGAATAGTTTAGAAGATGCCACTTAGAAGAAAACATAAATGGGATGCTCTTCCTTAACTCATGTATTATCAGAACACTGGCCAAAAAATCCTGCTGCTGAAGGTGTGCTGACAGGATGGAAATGTCAGATCAGATCTTACAGGGATTTACACTCTTCTGTTTGCAGTTCAGGTTTTAGAAAGCTTTAAGTGCCTTTCTCCTTTAAGGAAAGGGGAAATTGCACTGAATCTGTAGGTGTTTTATATCCAGAATGTGAGATTCTGGTATTGAATGAGGACAACTGCTGAAGTGCAAATGAGGACATTGTTTTTCTCTCAGTACATTCTTTACCATGTAGCTCATGAATATGTATATTGGTGGTGTGCCAGGTAAAATACTGAAAATTTAACTTTCTTGCTCAGCTGTTTTGATTTTTATTAGTTTGGGTTTTATTTCTCTCTTTTCTTTGAGATGTAGGGAATATATTGTTGAATAATACTACATTGAGTTAAGCAGCCCAGTATCTCAGATCTTGGAAGGGAGCAGAGAGACAATGCTGTCATTATGCATTTACTGTGAGCCAGGAGACTAGCCAATTCTGTGGCTTAATATGAATTTTGCATCCACACAGAGAGTCAGCACAAGGCCTGTGCACCAGCTAAGTCCCTACTTAACTTCAAATTAGGGCTTAAGTGGTATGGAGCAACTGTAAGCAGATAGGGAAAAGGTGGTGCCCCTCTGCACAGGGTGAATTTTGCTCCAGCAGAATTGCACAACAGAGAAGGGGGTCCTCTTGGGATCAGAGCAGATTCCTGAAGGAAACTGAATTTACATACTATTTTATTCAGCTGAGATATCAGGGCTGAATTGTTAGTCTTTAGTACTCTGTCTAATAGACATTAAAAAAAAACATTTAGTGTTGTTGTTGGGAGGAGGGGCAGAGGGGGGAGGGTGTCTTGATACAAAGGACAGTTTTATCCATAAAACCATGGGGAAAAATCACAAAAAATCACCATGGTTGACTAAAGCAATTGTAATGAGGAACATCAGCAAAAGAGGAGAAAAGAAAACCAAAATTGCTGTACTTAAATATGAAAAGATATTTGACTTTCTTATTAATTCAGCAGGACAGGTTCACATTGTGGGGCTGTTTCACTTTATTTCCTGAAGTTGTTTTTCTTCAATACTACCATGTTTCTTTTTTTAAGTTCTGGTGGTACAGAAGAAATTTGGTAAATTTGGTAAATATTTGTAAATAAGAAGAAATTTAGTGGTACGGTATAAAGCTGTTTAAAATGTTTACACTCTCGTTGATGTACCCTTCTGTGAGTTTGGCTGAAAATCAGAAGGGTAGAAGCAGACTGGACAAAATACAGTAATATATAAGCCAGGTTGCTTTTGAAATTAAGTGGAATGTGGAAAAATGAAACCTGGAGACTAGGTTTCAGTGGAACTATATTGCACATGTGTGAGGAAAGAGGGTGGAAATGCACAGGATAAGGCCTTCAGTAATTTCTGCAATTCAAACCTTGCTATTTTAATGTAAGATAGAAACTTCTAAGTTTGTCCTTAAAATCCAATTAAATTTTGTTTAGTTTCATAATTTTAATTGGAATTGTATTTTTTAATCTATGTGCTCTAGGGTTTGAAATTTTTCAGTTGTTAATGAATTTGAGGACAAAAGCCTGAAAGGCTTCAATAGAACTGCTTCATGTAGCTGCTTTGCCTTTTAATTTCTGCTTTTATCTGTTTGTTTAAAATTTAAAAGGAAGCATAGAGTCACTGATACATAATGAATATTTAATGGCTTTACCAAATTATATAAATCAACTAAAAGGAACATAATTTTTATCGTTATTTTAATAAGTGAGATTATAGTAGAGCACTTTATAATAATGCCATATTTCTCACTGAATATTTATTACTTTTTTTTTTTTTATTTAGAACTATTTCATCCTGGTATCTTTGTATTTTGTTTTATTTTTAAGCCTGCCTTTACCTCTAGGATCTTTTGGGGTGTGAGTGTGTGTATGTGTGCATGTTTATATATACTTTCTCTATACATGCACACATATACATGTACATTGAGAGACATACATATATACGTGTATTTGAATGCAGACTTGACATAGCAAAAGTCAACACAGTTCCATCAGTGTGGGATTTCGTGAGACTCCCAAGTGTTTTTCATACAACACATGTATAACATTCATGTTTTGAGGGAATGTTAGAAAGTCAGGAGAGACGTGTTTGTAACATAACTACTGTAGCTTTTTGCATGCATTTTCAGTCAGTAATTGTTTTTCTTCCAAAACTGCCTATAAGAGAATGGGGCTTAACTTTGTTTGAAGGTAGAAGGTCTTTGTAAGTGAATAATTGATTCACAATGACAGTTTCAGCATATTGTAACTAAATAATTCCGGATTATGTGTAAATATAAATGCTTAATATAACATGCAATAAACATAAAAGCAAAAGTTGAATTGTGTTTCAGTGTGTATTGGTCTGTTCAATTGTGTACCTAATTCTTCACAGGGCTACTTGCATCATCTGGCCATGTGAGCTGCTTTGCAAACATTATTTTATGCTGATCTACTAGCTGTTAAGTCTCGGTGATTTCTTTGCTTGTGTTTAATAATCTTTGGCATCAAATTTTGGCTGTTCACATTTGCAAATTTAATTATGATTGAAAAACATAACAAGCAAATAAACCCTACTCAAAACCTGAAATTCTCTATCTGTCCTCAGTTATTTTGTGATTGTTGGATGTTTTCTTTTCCTGAATCATAGTCAGTTAAAGAAAGCCATGATTGTATACAGGAATAGATATCATCTGAGCTGCTCATTCTTCAGGGTTGGTTTTCGGGTGGTTTTTTGTTTGTTTTTTTTGTTTGTTTGTTTGTGGTTTTTGTTTTGGGTTTTGTTGCTGTTGGGGGTTTTTTGTATTTTTGTTTTGTTTTGTTTTGTTTTTAGAATGGAGTTTTGTTTTACAGAAAAGGACCTGGGGGTCCTGGTGGACGCCAAGTTGACCACCAGCCAGTGATATCCGCTTTGTGACAAGGAAGACCACCAGCCTCCTGAGGTCCATTAGGCAGAGCATTGGCAGCAGATTGGAGAAGGTGATCCTTCTTTGCTCAGCCTTGGTGAGACACATCTGGAGACCCGAGTCCTGTGCTGGTCTCATCCGTACAGGAGACATGGCTGTACTTGAGTAAAAAGCTAGGAAGATGATTAAGGGCATGAAGCATTTTTCATACAAAGAGAGGCTGAGAGAGCTGGGACTGTTCAGCATGGAGAAGAGAGGGCTCAGGGGAAATTTCATTTATACAAATATCTGGACAGGGGAGTCAAGAAAATGGAGCCAGACTTGGTTCAGTGGTAGATAGTGACAGAACAACTGTGAGGATGGTCAAACACTGCCACAGGTTGCCTAGAGAGATTGTGGAGTCTCTGTACTTGGAGATACTCAAAACCCAACTGGACACAGCCCTTGGACTAGTCAAGGTCCTCCATCTCTATAGGTCCCTTCCAATCTTGGTGAGTCTCTGATTCTCCATCTTTTCTCAAGATGGATTTAAAGATGTAAATAGTCTATTGATTACTGTAGACTATATAACAGTGTAAAACTCTATCTTGGCCAATTACTATTTATTTGGTATCTTTACTTCATTCTACTGCCCATCTAGAATAATTTGCAATGTTTGTTTAGAAGTGTTTAATATTTTTCCTAAGTTGACACTGTCCAAGGAAATACTGCCTACTCTGGCAAGCATTCCCTGATATTGTACTTAGCCTTGGCACCCAGCAGTCTCCACTTTCATCGTGGGATACTTAACTTTCTACTATAACATGGCCAATTACTTCATGATAATACTAGTCTGGTAAGAATCTCCTTAGCTGAGTATCTCTTAACTAAGCCAATGCACTGTTGTTTTCTACCTTTATTGACACAAGCAAAGGAAAACACTGCACACAGCTCTATAAGATTTAGAGGCAGCTTTACAGAAAACTTGCCTCCCCTTCAGTGTTTAGGCTATGAACGAGACAAATGCAAGTCTATTTGCAAACAGTATATTAAGCTCCAGAAGCCAAACTTTTAAAGGCATCAAGTCTACATTTGACGTTTTAATGGCAAAGGTTTGGTTTCTATCAATCACAACGTCATGTAACATTAAAATGCACCGACAAGAAAAAAAGAGATCTGTCATTCATTCATTAAGATGCTGTAATCCAGTGTAAGATTTATAGGCTTAAAACTCAATGGTGTGTTTTCACAATAAATCCACTTTCACTGCTCAGCACAGAACAAATCTCTCTGTCACTCAAAATATTTGCTGGTCAAAATGCCCTGTATGAGATCTTCAAAGGGTTTCTCACAAAATTGCATATAAATCCTTTTACCAGCAAAGGCTTAATTTAGGTTCAAGTTTTACTTTCTTGGGACATTGGTTAATATCTTGGGCTCAGACAAGATCTTGGTTATATCAAAAACACATAGAGCCTAATTTATTATTAGCAGTCTGGTGTTAATTAGGGGGAATTACCAGAAATAGTTTGCTTGATGGAAATTTATTATGGGATCACACTTTACTGATGGCAAAATAGGAGTCACTGAAAGAGTGCAGCTCCTTCTCATAACTAACTAATTAATAAGGTGCCAAAATTCCTCTGAGAAGGTTTGGTCCTAACTATGGGAACCTTACAGAGCAAATGGTTCCTATGCAGTATTTAAAATTTAAAAGAGGAAAAGAGGGAGGAGAAAAAGCTGCCCAGCAGAAGTCTCAAAAGTGGTATGGCTTTTTCTTGAATTTATGGAAGAAAATATTTAGCTGCGTTTCCAAGCTCATTAAAGAATGGCTTTTCTCAGACAGAAAAACAACAGCTAGTTTATAATCTCATTTGGTATGCTTGAACTTGGTTTTCAGTTTTACTTGTGCATACTGCACGCTACAGCTTGTAATTTTATGAATTGGGCTTATAATGAGCTTTTATATTACTCTTTATTGCTTTGCCTAATGGTCTTTTTCATCACCATTTGCCATGGAAGTTGAGGTTGGCATAGATAGGAAACTGAAAATAGAGCAAATCTCT
The DNA here is from genome assembly GCF_025592945.1 of Manacus candei. NCBI lineage: Eukaryota > Metazoa > Chordata > Aves > Passeriformes > Pipridae > Manacus > Manacus candei. Next base: position 35,710,375 of record NW_026138076.1, on the reverse strand, counting down.
GATAACCCCCAATCTATTTTGTGTATGGCAGTTTGGGGATAGAAAACCACTGTCTGTTTTTAGGGATGTCATGAAAGTTGTGTGAGAATGGAATGTTATAATAAGGTGAAGTGGAAGCAAAAATGTCTCTGAAGAAATTTAAGATCACCATACTAAAATTTACACATGGGAGATTTGGAATAAAAGATTTTCCATAAGATTTTCTTTTTAAATATTTCAGATGGGAGGGTATGCAAGTTGTAATAAAGCACTTTTGTATTTACACTGGAAATGCCTTAAACTATTTAAAAATATCCAGTATTTTGGATATGCTTTAGAAGGTTTCTCCTATACTGTAAAAATAAGGATTGTGTCATTGTGCTCTGAGTAATATTCACACTTTACATAGGATCACAGTTGTTTCCTTTTCAGTACTCATGCCTTTGCTTTGCTTTTTCTTACTGCTCAGCAGTGCCATTGTTTGTTTTAAAGTATTTCAGTACAAGATAATCCTGTCAGGTGTGTCCCTTATTTCTCTTTGTGATGCATCAACGAAATGTCAAATGTTCCTTTGGTAAATATAAACTTGCACTAAATTTTGGCACTCTTTCCAAAGTGTCAAGTTTTCCCACCCAGAAGTTTCCGCTGGAAAAATAACTCAAGATACTAGACCAAAACAGTAATTATATCGCACATAAAGTCTTTATTTCCCTTGAAATCCATTAAGCAAAAGGAAACACATAAAAACAAGCGTAGGGCCAAAATCATTGATATCCTGAGCAGATACAGCCTCACTGATTTCAACTTATTCCTCTCTAAATAAAGAAACATGCGTGGTATCAAAGCTACATTAAATTCATGCTTACATTTGTCCAGTGAGTAAGATCATAATTAAACTAAGGATTTGGTCCTTGGTTTTAGCAGGATTTCCATTATGTGTCACAAATCTACTTGAAGGTATGCTCTCATTTGGAAATTAATGAAACAGTTGAGTACCATGTTACCCAGAGACAGGAACAGACTACAAGAAATAAGTCTGCTTTCTAACTGTATATTTCATTACTCAAACCTCAGATGTTTAGTGTCTCTGAATGAACCAAAACAGGCTACATAAGAAAGGGAAAATCTTTCCCTGATACTAATCTGCCTGCTCTCACACCTTGCTGATTCGGTGAAATCTGATGAAATTGTTATATATTTCTACTCAAATAGAACATAAAAGATTTGTATTCATCCTGTGCTTAGATCAACATTCCCTGAGAATAAAAAGGATGGTGAATTCGTAAATAATTTGGCTCTGCATGAAAGACAAACTATTGGTATTTGCATTAAGTTGAGGTATTCTCTGTGGGTTTTACTCACATAAGAGTTCTTCAGCATTTCTTGCCATTTATGTTTGTTGTCCTAGCAGTGTTCCTTCAATTTATGTAAAGCCTTCAAAATGCTCTTTAAAGTTGGACTGAGAATTGCTCAGATGTTTCTGATTTTTTTCAAATTCACTTTCATTATTGGAAGTGTTGATCATGACACTTAAAGTGATCACTCTCTCCCACTGTGTGCAAACAATAACTTACATTTCATAGGGTGGGAATTATTTATTTATTTAGTTTATATATGGCCTGCTCTTCTCTGTACGTTCTCAATCTGTGCCTGTGGGAGGCAGGTAAGGCATAAAGTAGAACAACTTAATGTTTAACTGGGGTCCAATTGTGGACTTATACTTGGCTTTAAACAACTGCAATGAAGTTAATTTGCTGTGTGACTTTTTTTTTCCATATGTTGTACTCACTGACCATCAGTAGAGGATTACTGGGAAATTCTGACAAGTGGTGTCTGGAGAAGAATATAAGTTGGACTTTCTCTGAAATAAATCAGTGTATATCAGTGGGAGTAAAATGATACTACAATAAGGCTGCAAAATTTTATATAAATCTTGCATGCTATTGTTTGATGCAAAGTCAACAAGGATGGAAATTGGTAGTCCAAATCAGGTTTTTTTAATAGTAACAATGTTTTCTGTCCTGTCCTTTATGTCTTCCCATGATATACACTAAGCTCCTGTCTTATTCCTGGAAGGGAGAAAAAGTGTGTTAAGCAGCAATTTTTAGTTGTGCTTTCAGTTACTGTAGAGACAGAAGGGAGCTTCAGTGGAGCTGCAGGACTTGAGTCATGATGACAGGAGGAAAGAGGAAGTGACAGTAGGAAACAGTTTTAGAAAAAGGGGCCAAGAGCTTGTGCAAGTCAGACCGTTTTGTCAGTTGTTTCTTGTCAGAGATTCGGGAGTGTGTGATCTGAAAAAGGGAGATGATTGGGGGATGCCAAGGTAAAACAGCAGGCAGGAGCTGAAGATGCTCCTAAGGGGGACCTAAAGGGTGCACAGACCTTACGGCCTCGTGGGAGGGGACTTTTCTCTCCCCCGCTATTTTACATTTATATTCATCACCAAATTGTGTGCATTTTTCTTCTCCCAGCTTTTTCTTTGAGGTCAAATAGCTTCTTTCATCTTCATGATGTACGTGGGAGCACAAACAAACCCTCTTTTGTCATCATCTGATCTGGGGCTGAAGTGAGATTTGTTTAACTTTACCAGTGCTGGCTGCTGCTTCAAATTCCACCATCCCATCCTGTCTGTAGGTAGCAGCCCTCTCTCAAATTCCCCCAGGGCTTTTCTTCTCTGTACTTCTTCCAGCTCCTGGCATGGCCACATCTGCTTAAGGCCACTCAGATTTTGCAGAGCAGCTCTGGGGGTCTATGAGAACAGAATGCACCTTGAACTGCTTCAGCACTGGTGCAGTACCATAACTTGACGGGAATGAAATAGATTGCAAAACCTCACCTAATCATTAAAATTAAGCTGCCTACTGCTGTGGGGAAAGTTGGAGCTGCTCTTCTCCAAATGCTGTCTAAACTGCTGTTCAATGAGGCACTGAGTACCAGAGTAAAGCATGCCCCAGTGCAAGGGGCGTTCAGCTGCTCGGGAAGCTGACAAATTTCTGGAAGCTTTTTGCTGTAGCTCATGGATAAACAAATCCTTGCTTCTTGTGATGTTATGTACATTATCCAGCACTAGCCCAGTGCATAGATTTTCCTATCCTACTCTATATCAGCTGGAGAATGGTAACTCCATGAGGATACGCAGCCTGATCTCCCCTTTGGGATTTTGTCAGTGCTGCCCTCTTTGGAGTTCCTGTCCATCTAGAAGAATAGTACCAGTACAGACCAGTTCAGACCGGTTCCAACCGGTTCCAACCGATTCAGACCAGTTCGGACCAGTTCAGACCGGTTCAAACTGATTCAGACCGGTGCAGGCAGTCCAAACCAAACAAGCTCAAACAGGAGATTGCTTTCAGGTGAGGTAAGCTAAAGATTTTCCTTTTTTCCTAATCCCCACCACACTGCCCAGCTTAGACAAAAGCATTTGCTTCACTTTTGTCCTACGATAAATTAGCCCGAGATATTAAACGAACTGTTTATTTTGTATTAATTCCAATCAATCTGGTTCTGAATTTTCTTTCTTTTGTTATAGTTGTCTTATGGATAACACTCTGCAGATGCATGCAAAAATAGAAAACGTTCTGCTCTGCCTCATAAAGGTGTCGAACATAAAATGCAACGTGCAGCCCTTCTCTCATTCTTGGTCATTGTCTCCAACCAGAGGAGCTCTGCTACAGCACTCCCAGCCTTTTGGCCTGGCATCTGGGCAGAGGGAAATGCCCGTTGGAATAAGGCAGAGACTGCAGGTAGCAAAATGCTTGTTATGAAGACAACATGCCTTGAATACAACAAAGCTCTGAAGCACGTGCTTCCTCTTAAACATGTCAAGGAGTCCCCTTGAAGATAACTGTTTTATTAGGCTTCAAGCAGTCTGTCACAGCCATCTGTAAAATAATAGTTGTAAGGCAAGTTTATCAATGTTTATATTCCTAACTTTTTTAAAAAAATTATTATTATTGTTTTGAAATTGAGCAGGCTACTTGTCTTCCCTGCAGATCCAGGCAATCTGCACACTTTCTAAGCTCCCCGCATTTGTCACTGTGAGTAGAAGATGGGTTTTATCAAAATGATTCATAACATTATTATTACTCTGCATGGCTGAATTTGAGGACAGTAACAAGTTTAAGTGATCTTGGATCAGTACAATTACTTACATGCATTTAGTTCCAGCATGAATCTTCTGAAATTTATGGCTGTCTGAGACCCAGCAAATGGCAATTTTTGATTCCAGACCATGGACTTATTTAGTATTTGACATTATATGTTTGCATAGCTAAAAATAGCTGCAGTCTTTGGGACTGTGTTATCCTGCTGCTTCCCAAGTCTTTACCTACATCCCATGCACCCTTTGTGTAGTAACAAAGCTATCTTCAAGTGAACAGCGGTGACCTCTCAATTCTTGTTGCATGGGGGTTTTAAGATGTCAAACCTAAAACATGTCTCTGAACTGAGCAGATTCAAGCTAAGGGAGATTTATGCTGGAACTAGAGGGGGCAATAAATGTTACAGATGCTGTGAAGAGAAAACAGGCCATCTGAAGCTGGTCAGGTTGATCTCTGGTGCAGACACAGCAGCAGCAGAGAGGGGCACTGTGCAATCGCCACAGGGCTTGGCCTAGGTGGCTGCAACTGCTAGTAACCACTTCATCTTCTTATAAGCAAGCAGCAGATGTTTTTCTAGGGGATATCTTGTGTTTTGGCAGTTTCCCTGCTCAAGCTGGAGAGGGTTTCCATGCATCACGTGCATCACATCCTCAGCTTTGTTCATCCATCTGCCCGTGGCAGGTGTGGTTTGCCTTATGCAGTGCCGAGCTCCACAGAGGAGCCAAAGGCAGTGCCGTGGAAAGGAGTACAACGTGTCAAAACAGTTTGTGTGCAGATAGGGCCAAGCAGCCTGTCAGGAATTAGACCACCTTCATGTTGGCTATAACTTTTAAAACTCCATGTGAGAATTACACTGTGTGCAAGAAACCCGCCGCCTGCAGTTTTACAAGTGAATCTCAGGTGCCCCCAATACACTAGAGCACAATAAGAAATAAAAGGTTTATAGAGAAACTTAATTCAGTGGCAAATAACTCTAACAAAATAGATATCCCGGAGCTTGCTGGGATAACCTGCCAGTTTTGGCGTAAAATCTTTGCAAGAAGGCCAAGAAGGACATGGAAATCTGCAAAGAAACTTGGTTCTGTAACTGTGATTCCTAATTCATGTCCACCCAAAGTAGGATCAGCCCCATCCCATTTGTCAATGTCTGCATTTTGGGGATAGTTCAGGCTGCCATTGCCGTTTTGTGGTGCTCCAAGCTTTCCTTCTCCCCGGAAAAAGCACAAAGAAGATACATGCAGTGCCTTGTAAAAGACAGAGGAGTCAGTAAATGTTTGTACCATTGTGCAGCTCATGTTACAGATACTGTCCAAGCCTTCCAAACACCTCTTCAGAAATGAGATAACATTACAGTGCATTTGCACACGGAATATCTAGGAATAACTGAATGGAAATTATTTAATTGTAAAGGCTGGAGACCATAGAATTGAAAGGGGTTTGGTGTTTCTTTCTGAAGAGACTGCAGGTAAAATTACTATATAAAATAATATTATCTTACATTTGCTCAGAGTTTGGAGCCGCTCTAATATGTACCGTCTGTCTAACTTGCAAATGTCAGAGCCCTTTCCATCAGATTTCACCTGTAATATATTTAATGTATGGCACTTATGCATAGCCAAAATTACCCTTCCTAAATAAGTTTCAGCAGGGATTTACAGCCCTTGTTACAAGAATAGTTCACACTGGCATGTGGTGTGAGTTTACCCAAGTGGACCAAGATGAAGAGAAGCACTACCTCAGATCTCAATATGATTATTTGCCCATCTGTGTAGTCTTTCTTTGAATATTGCCAAGATAGGAAATGTGAAGTGGCTTCGAAATGTCAAAGCCTTTAATGAAAAAGTAAGCAAAACAGTGACATCTGAAGCTAATATTGCAGGAGGAAATAAAAATAGAAACGAAAGCGTAGGTAAGGACTTTGATATGATTAGTCAAATGCCAGTGAAGCCAAAACTCGGTGAGTATTTCGAGGGAAGCAGTTAAAAGTGACTGCTGCACTGCCTGCTTGCTGGGTGCTGGAATTGTCAGCAGGGCTAGGACTACCATGGGGTTTTTATTTCTGAAACGCTAACACTGAGAAGCTGGAACGAGAGAGGTGGTCGGGATGTGTGTGGAGTTCCTTTGGGCTCCCTGTCTGCCTGTCCTTGGGCAGAAAATGAACCAAAAAGGAGCATGTCCACTCTGTACCACAGCCTGCCTGGGCAGTCGAAGCTGAAGCCAAGACCTCATTAATTGTATTGCCAGAGTGTTCCCACCCTTGCTGAACGTTACAAACTATGGAAGTGGGGCAGGTGGGAGCAGTCCAGTTATGGTTGCCGTGTCATTGATGAACGCTTCAGTCCTCTGCTCTCAGCTGTGCCCTGTTCTCTGAGGCAAGGCAGGAGCCAGCCATTCCTCCCCCTTCACCACCAGTGCCTCCTACACCTTGCATCAGGGCAGCTGTCCCTGCCTGCAGCTCCCGGCCAAAGAAAATATACCCCAAAAGACAGAAAGGTTAGCTCATCTGTGGCTTATACTCTGCAGTCTTTGTTCGTGATGGCTACTATATTGGGAGTTTTCTTGGAATACATAGTTATAAACGGTAATGGGAGTTCTCAGAAATATCATTTCAATTCCCTGTACTTGTAACACATGCCAGAACATTTGGGCTCTGATCACAGTTTCCAACCTTGCCCTCATCTTTGAGGCACTCCACTCCCTTCCTCCCCGCAGACAAAAGATGCTGGACTATAAAGTTCAGGGGGCAGTGATCTGGCAGATTAATGAGGTTTGTCATACACGTTTCAAAACTTGTCACATCTGCCAGGAGATGCTTGTTATCAAACTTGAAGTGACTGCATTTGAATGCAACACCAAAGGACAAATCCGCCCTTGAAGTAAGCAACCTGCAAAAATCCTGTGCTGGTTCAAGGAAAAGTATGACTTGTTTGTTTGTTTGTTTCTATAGAGTAAAATGAATTTAATGTGAGTCTTTCTGAAAGCACACCAATTAACTGTGGCTATTTGAGAATAGAAAAATGGGAATTGAAAGGGATATTGCACTTCAATTTTAATTAGCAATTTGTAGTCACTTTCTTTGGATATCCTCTTTCCTAGCTGATATTTCCTCTGATTTATTCCACTGCAGAATGGATAATTTCAGTGAGTTTTATGTAAGTCTGCTTGGCTATTTTACAGTTCTCTACATGTTTCGATATATTCCACTATTAAAAATTTTAAAAGTAGGTGGGGAAAGAGGAAATTTCTGGTTAATATATAACAATTTTTGAAGTCAATGTGCTTGGACTCAATTTTTCAGGGCATTTTTCCAGACATCTAATGATGCCAGAAAATAAAAATAGCCAACTAGCAGGACCTTTCTTAAAAACTCCTCTGCAACCAGCAGGAGTTTCATGGCCCTAATCAGGTCCTTTTCTACTATCATTGGGGACAAACTGAAAACACTATCATGGGCAGACTAAGTCTCTTGTAGCAGAAAGAATTGAAATTATGTGATTTTTCTGGTAACATCTGAACAGTCATGGTTGACTAAATGGTCTAGCTGAGCTTTGCTTTCAAGATTACGGGAAATGGCAGCTGAGCAATTGTATTCATTTACAGTGGGCCACAGGGAGAGCAGCAATCTTGGTGCAGGCACCAGGCCGGTGCTCTTATTATTGCTATCACACACACTGTGGGCAAATAGAGGTACGTCTGGAACCAGTGTGTGCAATCCCAGCAGTTTCAGATAAATTCACATTGAACTGGTGAGAGAAATATCTTTCATTTGAAAAAAAAAAAAACCCAAACCCTACTCATTTTCGAAAATGTGTATTTTGGACCATAAATAAGAAAAGCCTCACATTGATAGTTTGTATAGAGTTCAACTAATAAAAAAATCAAATGTGTGAAAAATAGAAGACCTGAGAGGGGAATGTTTTTCAGTTCTTTTTAATTCTCTTACTTTTAGGGAAATATAGTAAGAGGATGTACATCTTGAAAAGATCATGACTTATGGATTTGCCCACGAAATTTATTGCATTGTATTAAAAGAATTTCTAGCTTATTGGAATGTTGTGTTGCCAAGAGAGGTTGTGTAATCTCTATTCTTTAAGGTTCTTGAGTCCCATTTGAAGAAAGCCTTGATCAACTTGGTGTGACCCCACTTGGAGCAGGGGGTTAGGCTAGATACCTCCTCAAGTCCCTTCCAAATTAAATTGTCCTGTGATCTTATCAAGACGACAAAGGAGGATGACTTTTATTTCACACTTTTAGGCAAAATTTTTTGTGTTTGTGTGCAAGAAATGCTCTTCTTGGTGGAAAGCAAGGACTTAACTGAATTCACATATAATTTTGCACACTTTCCAGGAAATGTAGCTGAAAATATCATATCAAACAACCTTCCATTTCATTAATAGCCTTCTATGATCTTAGGTGCAAATGAAAATATTACAAAATGTGGAAGTTAAATAAATGACGAAACACAAGAGCAGTTAATGACTGAGTAGCTTGGCAAATGCATTAACAGGGTAGTGTGAGCTATATTAGCTCAGTAGGTTGAACTATGTGTGTTATTGCACGACCAACATTGTGAGCTCTTCAGTTATTGCTAAAGCAGAAGACCCAATCTGGAATAATTCTAGGTGCACCTCATTCATCCCACCTATGATTTATGCCAGCTGCCAAATGTTGTTTTATGAAATTCTTACTCATGTCTTTATTCTTATTCTTGGTTTGGCTGATAAGACAGTATCTGGGCTGCTAATCCATATTTTACCATTCTTTTTCCTGTCAATTACTTTGTGTTATTATTACTTACACATTTCCAATAATATACCTGAAGAAAAACGGATGTATAAGAGACTGAATCTGAAACCTTACATTTATGTCATTTATAGCATTTCAAATTCTTCAGGAAAATATTGTTTCAATTGGGTGAAACTGTATAAGCTTAGGAGAGATGCTTATTCTTGCCTCCATGTGTGCATACAACTTGTTTTGACATGACTCCAGTCCTACATAGCAATGTTCATTGAAAACTCCACAAAGGTAACATGCCACATATTAGCTTAGCAGCTGAAAGATGCATAAATTCAACAGCAAGAGAAAAATGAAATTAAGTAAAGGGAAAAAATGACTATTTAGTTATTCAAAGTCACTTAGACCTCAGCTGTTTTGGGTTTGAACACAAGAAAATGAAACTACATGGGCTTTATGTGAAATCTCTTCCATCTGTTTCAAGCAGGAAGCCAAACTTTTTGTCATGTGGTTAGATATGAATTTTTCAAACATGTTTTTCATAGATCCATTCTGAGTTTATTGTGACACCTTCCAGAGGTCATGGTAGAAGTCACTGTAAATAGATTAAATTACTGTTCCTGCACAAAGAGAGGAGTGTATACAGTCACAGGAGTAATCCCAGTCTGACTTCTCAACCTTTGTGGTTGTTTCAAATAGCAAAGTGAAAATCTTCATGTGTGTTTCTTTTGTCTTTGGATTTTTCTAAGCAAGTCATCAATTTCCCCTTCACCTACACAGTGTTACCCAAGTCCTCTTATTTCATGATACTGATTTATTTTATAATTCTGATACTAAAAGCATCCAAACTAAGTTAGAGTGGCTCCAGGAGATGCTTTATGTCTTTTGGATCCTTAAAAAGGCAGCTGACTTGAGAATAATATATCAGAAGAGCCCTTTGTCATCCTCCAAGAGGTTAAACCTAATGGACTGTAATTCATATGTGGCAGAGAGTTTGGCACATTGTTGGTTGTTATTGTCATTTAGTAGGGCATCTGAAATTTTGATAAAAGATAAACAGTCTTTTCAAGGCAGATGTGAAGCAGAGAAGATGACCTAGGAAGCTTGAAAAGTAAGTATGACTTTGATTCATATTGTTTTCCTATTATTATTTAATGCTCAGGGCCTGTCCTGTCTCTTCTGGCCACATAAAGAGATACCAGAGCAAATACAATCACAAGGTTCGAAATGTTCATTACTGCAACTAGAAATATGTATAGTATTAAAGCCCAAAGTGTTGCAGTTTAGAAAGAGGTAGACCTAGGTTTAAGTATAGAATATACTCTAGAATAAAAAGGTTACTTTTGAGAAGGAATTTACAATAGGTGTCATTTTCATGGTTGGTTTTGGGATTAGGATTTTGTCTTATATATTTGCTGCACAAGAGACAGAGAAATACACGTTGATACAGATGTTAATATATGTAATTTTTTTAGCCATAAATCAGTTCTGAAATAAAATAAGAAATACTTGTTTCTAAGTGTCTGTCATTTGCAGAACTGGAAAAAAATCAATGTCTCAGGACTTTTCAGTGCTCAGAAATCGCTTTTGGGACTGAGACACTTCTTTGCATCTGGGCAGAAACTTGCCGAAGTGCTAGACGTAAAAATAATAGAGAAAAGGGAAAAGATTTTTTTGTAGGCGATTCAGGTTTCTTAAAGTAACTTTAGAAGGTACTCTGAAGTTTTAAATTGTAGGGAAAGTCAAAAGAATTGCATTTTTAAATAGATTTGGTTAAAATGCTGGTTGATTGTATCGTATTCCTGGCAAAATATCATACGCCAGGGTTCTTATGCCCATATCAAGTGTTCTTGTGAGTATAAATATATACATATATACACACACACATATATATCAGTAATAATATGTGCATGTATATATGTGTGTGCCTGTGTTTCTGTAAGATGAAAAGGCCCATATGCTTTTTCCTGGGTTATGCCCAGCACATTCATTTAATTATTCATCAAGAACATACACTACCAAGTTCTTGGACCTTTTTCTTTTATTTCTTTCTCTGTGTAAAAGCTTTGGTACTTTTTGGCACTGGCTCGTATAGTCAATAGAGTACATTTAATGGGCCAAGGGCATTTTTATTACCCTTTAAAATGTTTAACAGAGTTTCTGTATAATTTCTCAGCGTGTTGTATTTGTTTATTTCTGTGTATTTTTGGTATAAAGAGGTAACATTGTGGTGTTAGGTTTTATTACCTTGGCACTGTCATCATTAAAGATGTATCAATCCTTCCTTTATGTGCCCATATATTTAGGGGCTTACATTCTGGACATAGAACTTAATTCCCAGTGGGTGTCCTGATACAAATGTCCCAGTAAGGTTCCAATCATTATTTGCTTTAGTTAAGTTTAAAAGAAATTGGTTTGGCAACTTTTAAATTACTCAAAATCTGGTTTTCATATTTTTTTTTCACAAATGCAATAAGAAAAATATAGTTTTTCTTTGAACAGTTAAGGCATTGATCCATCACTTCTCAGACACTTCACCATCTTAGTTGTAATGGGACACAGTTTGAGATGAGACTGAAGGGTCAGGCTCAGGAAGTGACAGTCATTTGCTGAATAGCTTAGCCTTACTTTTACCATTATGTGAGAAATGCGAGTGGACTGTTTTATATGAAACAGATGAAAATTCAAGTGCATAGAATCGGGATTTTCTCATATGCTGCAAAGGGGAAAATAGTATGTATTTGGTCTTTGAGTTGAAAATAGTGGCAACATATTAGTCACTAAAATCATATCTCTTGTCTGTGTTTCTGTTTGCACCATTGATTATCCATTTGATTTTGTGTTTCTAATTCTACCAATTAAATATTCTGATTTGTACTTGAGTCAATGTAGATTTTTTAAGAGGATTCATCAGTAATTATGATTTGATTATAAAATCCATAAGGAGTTGCACTGAAATGTTGGTTGCTTCTATGCAGGAGTCAGGTATCACTATCTGACTTTTCTAAGTATAGCTGTCTTACAAATTCAGTGAATGTGAGCATAGTAGACCACCTTCTAGACACCTGGTGGGTGGCAACGCAAGCATTTTTACTGCCTGAGTTCCAGTCTGTTGCACAGCTCCATAGAAAGAAATGGTTCATGGATATAACAACTCAGAGTCAGATTTCATTTCTGAGCTGTGCTGAGCTTTACCTTTCAATAATCGAGGGGGCAGCTACAGCAACAAGCTCCTCAGTATTTGGAATCTATTTGGAATCTCTTTTTCACCACTATATGTACTTTGTAAGGATTTTTTTTTTTTTTTTTTTTTTTGGCAAAGAAGACACAGCAAGAGGCCAACAGCACTGTTATTCTGTAGGCTACAAGTCCTCCTCTCAAACAGTGCTGAGAAACTGGAGCTCTGCATATGGAGAAAACCAGCAGATGCATGGTTTGACCTCAGGCTTTTTCAGCCTCTCTCTTACCATATAGAGAACACAGAGGTGCTAGTAAGATCAGTGGTTGAATCCAATGCTGCATCAGAATAATAAATACAGCAACTATATTACAGAGCTCAGTGATTTCAAGTTTAGTGCTATTCCCAAATGTGGGATAATTTGCTAAAAAGGTCCAGTGCTTGGAAAGGGACCAGCGTAAAAGATATATTCACTACTGGCCTGGTCTTACTAAATATGGTTCCATTCTGTTGGAACAAAATGGTCAAGATATATCCATTACATTTTACATGCCTTCTGTTGCACAAAGAAATAATTCCAGAATTGTTGGTGTGTGTTATGAATATAGATGAAGAATATATAGAATTTGTGAACATGCATATTTATCATACAGATAGATACATACATATATAGATACCCAAGAAGTTAGAAGTGAAGGTAAAATGTGTAGGAGGCCACTTCACTTGCACAGTGAAGCATCACTTGTGCATCTGTTCTGGAAGAAACTGCTGTGAAAATAACGAGATTGCAGTCAGATACTCATGTTACATGATATCCTAAACTGATGGGAGAGGAGTAAGTGCAGCATCAACTACTTTTTTCATTGCTAAGGATTTACTCTTCACATCTTTGGTCAAACCACCCCTCTGGAGTAGCTTTGCCAAGGGACTGGATTTCCCATAAAGCTGTGGGGCAGCACACAGCCAAGAAGCAGGTCAGAAGCTCCTCCTGTTTGTCACTGGTTTCCCTGCCTCAAGAATATCTATAATCCTTGCCCATCCTTGCATGCTTGGGATCCACAGTGTGGAATATAATGGTTCATAAATCAGAGCATATCAACTTTTGCTGACTGTTTAACTGCCAGTCCCAAAAGTCATGTGCTGCTGCTGAAGAGCCAGTCTCTGCTCGGACAAGTGAAAGAAGCAATCAGGTTCTTGCTGACATTTGGAATCTGTCATCTCACAAACTGTCATTTTAATGCATGACTGAGAGCCCTTATTTCAATTAGGAGTCTGTGCCATTGGCTATCAGCTGTGATGTTGTGGAGTTTGCTGTGACAGGGCACTCCCTTTTCCCAGACCAGAGTCTCCACTCAGTCTCTTGACAGTCTGCCAAGCTTCACAACCGGAATGTGTGAAGTTCAATTTCAAAAGTTTCTTTCCATCATTCTTGCCTGTTTTGAGTATGTGAAACAGGTTTCCAGTTTTGTTACAGGATTCTTGTTCATTCTTGCCAGATCCAAATTCATTATATAATCTAGCAGCATCAGATGACTGCCTAGGAATGAGTAGCAGATGCACCTCCTGAGATACAGAATTCCTTGCTACAACCATGCATTGGTGACCACTATATAACCACTATATAACCGTCACTATAAGACTGGATTTCTGGCAATAAAGGCATCATGAATTTAATAAAAGCAAAACCAGATGTAATGAACTCTGAAGGGGATGTGATAAAAAACTGGCCTCCTCCACCATAAGAATGGTTGGGAAAACATTTGTCCTGGTGCAACCACACTGTCACGGTAGTCCTTTCCTGCCTAAGTTCAACTCGGGACTATCCTCTCTGAGAACAGTCATAGCTATTGTCGGTGTTAGTCTGGTTTCTCCATTTACACACTTGCACTGTGGGCAGACTCTGATGTACTGCTAAAACACATTACACAGCTCCTCTTTAATGTACCAAGGGTGACCGCTGTTCCAAGCTAATGGATGAGGTCCCTTCATTTGATGAGGGGCTTTGAGACTGTAGTCTGGGTTTTCAATCTCACTGCTGGCATAACGAAAAAGAAGTTACAGGTGGTAATGCTCACGGGGGTGCCAACTGCTGTACACTTCAGAAACTTGGAAAGAACATCTATGAAAACTGGCATGGCATGTTTTCTGTTGGTTTTTTTTTTAATAATAATTCACAAAAACCATCTGTCTGCTACTGCTACCAGCAAGAAATGCATTGGTAAAGGCTATTAAACAGCTTAGGAACCTCCATTCAAAACTGCTCTGAAAAAGTTGGCTAAGCTGCAGCTTGGCTCTGGAGGTACCTGCTGTCTCTAGGAGCTTTCCTGCTTGGTGGTGTGTTCTCCGGGTGCTTAGGGTTGTACCTCTGAACATTTCACCTTACTCTTCATAGGAATAAGAAACCCAGCTGTTAGCATGGAAGTGAAACACACCAAGATCTTTAAACAGTGGGGTTCTTTCCCCTGAAGTCATCAGGAACAATTGATCTTGTAGCATAGGTGTCCCCAAAATGAAGCATAAGAGTTGGCTGTGCAAGCTGTTTCAAAGGGGCATGCAAGTCTGAATGGAGCTGGCAGGTTTTGCTAACAGTGATGGTACCTACTTCCATAGATAGTGATTCCCTTAGAAAAGGAAAAAAATCCAAAACTAAACAAAAAGACAAATAAAAGCAGTGCCCCACTAGTGGTTTTGCATTTTCAAAAAGTGCCTAATACATACAGAAAGGATTGGGTTCCTCACAAAATGAAGTCACAGCTGCCACTGCCTCTAAAACATAGAGGAAGAGCAAAGGCCATCATTTTTGTAATAGCATCCTAGTCAGATTATTCAACAAGTGAGAGGACGTTTCTTCGCATACTGAAGAGAATCAAAGGTCAGAATGTTCCATCTCTGAAAAACATCCTAGAGCCTATGCTATAATCTGTATCTTTTGGTTTGGTTTAATTTGTCTCTGAGCAAAATAAAAATAATAATTCCATATTCATTGGCCCAGATGAGATGCATGAAGATTCTTGAGTTCTCATCTCATTATCCCAGGTCATTTGTGTAGTCACAGCAACCAGACCGTGCGCAAGTTGCAAGAGTGAGTCCTTCAATCCAGAGGTAGGCCTTTCTTTCCTCTGCATCCATCTTTGATTATTGAATAACAGGGGTCCTACTTAAGATAACTACCTTTTAAGTAAAGAATTATGGGTGGGTTGAGACTACTCCACCCTCTGCTTCCTCATTCTGTTGGGTCTCAGCTGCTTTCACTCCAGCACCCTCTGACACCCCAAAGTCTCTCACTCTGTGGTGAGGTACCGGTTCTAGCTCATCGGCCTATGGGGCTTTGCCAAAGTCCTTCACTGTGTCCCTAGTTATCTAGCTCTATTTGTGGAATCTGTCCCTGGATCATATCCTGGGACAGATATCTTTATGTCCCATGGGTGTGACAGTGGTGAGAAGAAAAGTTCTTTCTCCTTACTCCATTCCTGCATTTTAGAGAGGAAGGTGTAAATTAACCCTTAGCTTTGTATACCATTGTTTTTTAACAATTCTTCAAGCAGATGTTAGTGTCCAAGATTGACTATAGACAGACCCATTTACAATCCTCACTAAATTATCTGCAGGTTTGTCTTGTACATCAACAGTTGGCAAGATGTTTTCCAAAACTGACTAATATATTATATGTCCTGACTTGAGGACAATGAATGGAAGAACATCTGTGCTTAATACTTTTACACCTTTCAGAAATTCTCCACATTCCACTGATGTGAAATTAGATCCTTCATATGTGAATAGTGCTTTTTAATTTCATTCACAGTTAAAGAGGTTAATAACTTGATGACCACAAGGAAACCACTTAGAAGACAAAATTTCTTTGGCTTTTAGATGAACTAATAAAATTTAGTAATAGTAGTCATTGTTTAAAATATGTATGGGCCATGATTTTTCCGATGGAAAACCAGTATTGAGGGATCTAAATGTGATACTGGTACATGCTGCATTAGATGGTTGGATATGTATGTAGTAACTACTAGGGTTTTATAAGCCTCTGCTGATTCCCACTCTGTTTATCAGGGGAGCTCGGAGTTTTCATTTCAGATAACTCCAATTGTCAAGACTGTCAAGAGCGAGCTGAACAAACTCAGGTTAGGAGACATGAGGGAATGGGGGAATAAATATTGTAAATTATATAAACTGCAGCCAGCAATTTCATCACAAATGGAAAAGCAAGAGGAGATATTTGGATGTTAAATTCTGTGCTAGGAGTGGGTTACTTCTTGCCTTGAGACATAGGGCATGCTGTAAAAGGTACTTTGAATTGTTTTGAAGGCCCTATGCTAATATTACTCATTAATAACTGAATTTATTTCAATCTCATTTAGCAGGTAAGAGCTGTTGAGTCATAAAGTGGAGCAGAAAAAGCCATATGACACAAGACTTCCATAGCCTGGCTTGTGTTCTCTACCCACGTGCTAGTATATACCATATATGACTGCAAGCATGTCACCCCATGCAGTGTGCACCAGTTTAGACATACACTGAAACTAATTTTTGGCATAGAGTAAGTTTGCATGCTCAAGGGTGAAGGCATGTTCTTGCTGTTGTCTACATATTCTTAGAGAGGTTTGGGTACCTTTGATTTGAGTAATGAATCTGCATTATAGTTACTTGCAAGAGACTGTGTGAACACTCTCTCTGTCTCTCTCTGTCTCTTTCTCTCTCTCTCAAGTTTCCTCTATATTATTCCACTGTGGAAGACGAAACAAGGGATTAAATTACTAAGGGCTAGATTGCAGCACAAGACCTCATCAGCATGTACTGAGGTCTCCTTACACAATCCCCACTGGATTTCCAAATCTGGCAAATTACTCTTTTCTTCCTGACAAGTTGCTGATTTGATGGGATATTTTCAGACCCCTCACCTATATGACTATGAGCAAACCAAGAAACAAGTTTTTTACATAATATGGACAGCTTCTGGAACAGGAGAAGGGGAAGAATGATGTACAGTTGGCAACTCAAGATTCAGCAATAGCACTTCATATTTTCTGGTCAGAATACCAGCTTGGCAGATCAGGCATACTAGACTGACATGCTTCTCTTGGAGTTTCGGGTCCTATGTCATCATCTGGCAGGTTTAAAATCAAGGAAGGTTTTTCTTCTGAGGTCAGTGGCTCAGGACTTTGCTGGGCTAAGCTTGCTGCAGCAGTCGTCAAACTGTAAAGACATCAGTGACTTTGTAAACTACACAGTGTAGCACTACAAAAGGAAGCTGCTAAGTTAAAGTTGCCACGTAGACGGATTTTCTCAAAGTACCTTTATCTGAAGGCCTTGGGTTCAAGAAACATTTTTAAGAATATTAGTAGCCCCAGATTCTCCATTTACCAGATATAGCTGTTGTTCCTATCAAAAATCTGTTTAGTTCGTACAAAAAATTATTGCTTGGTCTATGTCAGAATTTTTCAATATTTTTAATATTATTGAGCCCCTAGGTTCCTTCAAACATAGTGAGGATCTTTTCAGAAATTAGGCATGTTTCGGATTAGGGCACATGAAATATCTTTTTGTGTTGCCCTTTTGTGGTCCTCTAGAAGTAACTCTCCACCCTTCTGCATTAAAATCTGCTTATCTACATATATTTCTGCACTGGGTTGGGTGTGCTCTTTTTAGCAGGAATAAACAATCTCAGGGAATGAAGGAGCTGTCACAAGCAGCTTTTGGAATAAAGAGCAAAGTCATGGAAAGCACAGACCTAAAAGGGTTCTTTTTGTAAATGCTCATATTCGTGGTTAATAAAAATCTAATTCAGAATGTTAATTTACACCCCTCCAACCTCCCCCCCCCCAAAAAAAAAAAAAAAGAAATCCATTCAGACACTGTGCATTTGTCATTTGTGAGCCAAATGCTGACAATCCTGGTATTGTCCTGTTTCACAGTCCAAGAAAAATCAACTTTTATCTTATGAAAAATTATTTCACGTATGTAAAATATTGCAGGGGTTTTTTGTGTGTGGCCGTGGTGTTTGAAATGCCTTGATATATTACAGTTAGTACAGCAAACTGTCCCCTGATGGTTTCATGTTCCTCTTAAACAGGCACAAGGAAAAAAAGAGCAATGCATCTGATGGTGAGGTTATGGTAAGACACTTCCAAATGATAGTGAATTAAAAGTAAGAATCCTACGATACAATTTTTTATTTGTTAGTATGTTTCTATGTGAAAGACAAAAGCTCTTTTTGTCCAAGTCCTGTGCTAACACATGCAGAGAGTCCCTTACTCAACAAATTTATACTTGAACAGAGAAAAGAGCTGGGTGGGAGCGGAAATGGAGAATGGAGGCACAGTAACGGAGGTACTTGGGACAAGCTGTGCAGCAGCTACAGCTATAGCTGGCCACAGCATCCCATTAGCTTGACTGAAAAAGCAAAGCTGCTGGCCTTCCCTGAAGACATCACCTTTAACTTAAGCCAAGTATTTATTTAGATTGATTTCCTTATCTGGAAGATGAGGGGAAAAGCCAAAGGGTTCCAAGGGGACCAAACATTAAACCAGTTATTTTTCTTTTTTTTCTTTTCCAAAAAAGGACAAAATAAAATACTAGCAGTGCTAGAATTTTTTTTTAATCTGTCCTGCCTAATTTTATGGCAATATATGAACTTCACAGTCTGACCTTTTACATATTACTTATCAATGAGTTTTCTTAGCTATTAGTCCCTAAGAAGAGCCCACTTTAGCCCACTGGAGTTATTGATGGTCATTACAAGCAGAGAATAAAATGGGAATATTTCACAAAAAAAATGACAAGAAAGGAAAATACAGGTAGCTGATCTGGGCAGATGATCCACATCCTGTTCTTGCACCCAAATTTGTCAAAAAAATCTGCTATAAAAGATTCCTCAGATGGGGATGTAGGAACAGCTTTTGGCTCTGCTATTAGTCCAGCTTGTACAGTGTCGGGTTTAGTGTCTCTGGTAGAGCTGCGAGGGTCTGAGGGGCACCAGGATATCTATACATGTATTGAGAAGAATACTTCTTCCTCAGATCAACCAGACAAACCTCTGAAAGCCACGAGAGTTGAGTCTATAGAAAAAGATGTATTCTGCACCAAATAGAGTTTTCTCACCACAAAAAGGTGTGTCTTTGAACAGGCTGGAGAGATTTCTGGCCCATCAGCTCCGTACAGCTTTAAAACCTGCCTGAAACATGTCCAGAGGCTCCCTATTGGAGGCAATGTCCTACAATAGTCCCCAAAGCAGAGGAACTGAAAGGAAGGAGTTTCAGAGGGAGGGTGGTAGCCCAAACTAAGCAAATAACTGTTTTGTTTGACAGTTTGCCCAAGGTTCATAATTGAAATAAAAAGCTTTGACCTGTAAGAAACCCTGGGTGTGGTGGAAAGTGCTTCCTGGGCTGGGGGAAACGGGCGAGCCGCCTTGTCAGCTGCCTCGGGCATGGGTGAGCAAATACGTGGTCTCTGGCTGAAGAGTGATTATGATGGGAAATATTTTGCATGGATTCATACTTAATGATTTTCAGGATTACTCAGGTGCTTTTGTTTTAAGGCTTCACTACAGACTTGTTCTTACTAGCTGTGAGAATAATCCTATGCAATAAAAGTTGCTGATTCTTTGGCATAAGCAAAATTTCACTCAGAAGACTTAAATTTTCTAGATCCCATAAGCACAATCTAGCATGGCAGAGCCCATTGATGAGGTGATAAGTAATTTGCTGGAATGTACAAATCCTAACAAATGAAGATAATATAACTTGAAAGGCTCCAGAAATTAAGCATCTTAATATGTTGTCAATATGCTGCATATACAGCACAAGGCAGCAGTGTTTGAGAGCAAAAATATGTGCATGCACATGGGTGCATATTTTCCACTGGACAAAAGTACAGGCTTTACATTGGTGAGCAAGAAAATTCCCATGAGATAGCTAGGCAGGAAGTGATACTGGTCCTAATATTATGGCTGTAATTATTGTCTCCATCTTTTGTGCTGAAAGCCTTTTTTCCCTTCTATCAGAACGGCTCAAGTCCTTTCCTTAGACCAGGATGTGTGAGTTTTATGCACCTCCCCTGATTTCTTGAGGGAAACATATTTGGGAATTTTTCTTTTCTTTTAGTAATTTATATTGAAATACACACCCAAATCCCTCCTCAAAAGAGTAAGAGCTTTCCAAAAGAGCCTAAAACTTAATCCAGCATGAGGGACTCTCCCTTAAATAGAAGCATTTTGGAAGGGCTATAGTATTCTAGAGCTCTTTTTTTGCACCATATTCCAGATAAAATATGCGCAGAAAATCCAGCATCACACATCTCACAGAGAAGAGCACCTTGTGCATACAGAGGAAGACTTTGCATGGCCTTCCAGCACTGAGGAATTGCAGTCTGTCTGTGCTGTACACTGTCCTCATTTTTTTCACGGTATAATATTTCTTTGTTTTCATAGCCCAGGTATTTCTCTTTCTGGATATCACTTAAGGGTTTAAAATTTCTCTAATCTAGACTTTTACAAAATGCCCATGTTTATAATGATTAAGCAGCACCCCCAAAAAACTTCTCCCACTACATAACCACTTAGTTACCCAGAGAAGCTATTTTATAAGTGCTTAATCACCATTTTGGTTGTAAGTGGATTTCTTTAACAGTTGTTCTGCTCCAAACCTGTTCTCTGTGTGGGCTTCACCCACAGAGGTAAATGGGAAGTAGACAATGATTTACCTGACCAAATGGCTGCTACCTGTTTTCCTGCCTGTCCTGCTTCCAGCCTGTGGCCATCAGAATCATTTGGAATTCTGTTTATTAAGATTTCATGTCTCCCCATCCACAGCATCTGCGTGTTCCATTTGCGTGTTCCATCTATGCTACACGGAAGAACATGAGGACTTTTAATATTCCAAAATATCTGTTACAAAGAGAGATGGAAGTAAGCTGTGGGTGCATCCCTATGTTACTTTTCACCAGGGAGATGAGTGATACATTTCTTAAGGGCACTTGAATTGTTTGTGTCCCCCTCTGACATGCATGCTTTCCATATAGAATGACCCTGGCTCAGAAAAAACATTTGAAAAAAACACCATTTATTATCTGAGCTATGGCTGACAACAATCTGTTCTCTGTTTTGGCCAGATTTTAAAACTTCACTGCTCTAGTTCAAGTGCCCATCTCATGCTGCTGTCATCTCTCTTTGGAGAGACTGTGGGAGAGGCTTCAGGGTAGCTTACAGAGGTGCTGTAATAGCACAGAAAAAACATCATTACAATTTGTGAAAGAGATTGTTTTAATCCAGGAGACAGTAGAAACATCTTACAAATGGTGAGCATCTGCTCCAAAGAACAATCTAAAACAATCTAAACGCTCCTGGGAACTGTGAAATGAGACTCCACTTTTGTAGTCCTCAGCAGTACTTTTTCTGGTAAATGTTGCAGTGTTGGTAAATGGAGTATATATTTATGGAATAGCTTTGTCTTTGATGGGATCAGTATAACTCTGATGAGGCTCATGTCTGCAGAAAGAGAATTTCATTAGGGTATTTGAAGATTATGAACAGCAATATTTCATGGTTAGGTGTCTTTATATATGTGCTAATTGGCAAATGACAGTCTTTTGCTTAGTGAACTGATCCCAAGGGTGATCTCATTGTTTTCTCATGATTTAACAAGGAGTTAGAATCCTAAACTGTGGTAAAATGCATTCAGAGGTATTTGACCTTGACCAAATCATAGCTTTTAGTTTAATTTTATTTTTCATTCCTTGCAGAGATTTGATAAACTGGAGAAACGTGCCCTGAGTTTTGCACCTACTATAACTGTTTGGTACTATTTGGAATTTCTCTTGTCTCTTTTGTGGGATACTGAAGCATAATTATGCCAGCCTACCCAGCACAGGCTGTTCCCTTCACTGCTCCAGTATAAAGTATCTGTTGTTCTTAAACTCAGTGACTTTCAGAACACTTTAAAAGAATACATTTTCTTGAAAAGAAAAAGAGAGGAAGTCAAGAGTATCTTGTATTAAGTTGTTTATGCTCCAGTTAATAGTTGTAGAAGCCACCTGTGGAGTGTGTCCTCAGCTTTCCTCAGCCAGGACAAATTGAGGAAGATAGCTTGTCCCTGGGACCTCGAGAGGGTCTCAATGTCACTGTTTGCATTTATGGCATACACTTTTCCTGTGCAAAATAATAAATTGGAGACTGAGCTCCAGCCTTGCAGTAAACTGATTAACTCCCCAACCTATCATCAATATGATTAAGCGTGTTAATGAGCCTTAATTGCCCAGAGAAACCCCACATGGGACCACCACCCACACATCCTACCCAGGGAACTAAGGGCTCCATTGAAGGTCAGGTCTCAGCACCTCCTTCTTCTCTGTGAGCGCAACTTTCTCCAGCTTTGTCTCCTGCTTGGAGCCCCAGATCTGGCTCACACCTTGCCATGTTTAAGGCCATCTAAGGACCACTTCTACCCATTGTGTTCAGGTACTGTGTGGGGACAGGGCCCTAAAGAGCAAATGCATGGCTGGCGCTGGGGTTGCCCTCAGCTCCCCCCTGCACTGAGCAGCCCCTCTTGCTGCTCCCCTAACATTATAGCCTTGCAGCTTGACATCCTTCACTGTGGGGGGCAAAGATGGGATAGAGCAGGAGAGTAACAAAAAGCAATTTGTGCTCCAAAGCAATTTCATGCCATCCCTAATGCACCTGCAAACTCTGATGACTGGTCTTTATGTTTTCAGATGAGTATAGACTATTAGACATGAACTGTTGGATTGGTTCTTGCTTGTGCCTTTTTTTTATCATTTCCTTGCCAGAAGCCTTTTTTTTTCCTTACAAAGACTTTTTAATTTACATTTTCTTTCATCTCAAGGCCTTTGATTCATATTTGCTCTTTGTTTTAGTGTACAGAAAAAGCTTAAGACATAGTTGGCTCTGATAATTGTACAGATTTAAACTCTGGTAAGGAATAGAAATATTTGAAACTAACTTTCTCCTGGTGTATTTAAAGATTTCAGTTACTAATACCCATAGATTGCAAATAAAAAATAAAATAATTATCTGTATTTTGTTACTAGATCTTAAAGGAGTAGAATCAGCCATAGTTTATATGCTTGTTGGGTGACGTTGGGTGTTAAGGAGAAGAGAAAGCTGATATTTGCTTCCAAAGGATTCTTGTGAAGTGACTTTTTGGCTTAAAGTGTAATTGCTTTTCCGCCATAAAATGTTGAAAGGAGAGTGATTTTCCAGGTGTTTGATAGAGACTTGGTTAA
The DNA here is from genome assembly GCF_025592945.1 of Manacus candei. Taxonomy (NCBI): domain Eukaryota; kingdom Metazoa; phylum Chordata; class Aves; order Passeriformes; family Pipridae; genus Manacus; species Manacus candei. Next base: position 35,687,140 of record NW_026138076.1, on the reverse strand, counting down.
ATAATATGTTTTAAGTCAAATGTTCAAGAAAAACCTTTTTTCAGAAAATAAGAATTGCAAAGAGAGAGGAAAAAACCCAGCTCCTCCTCACCCAGAAAGAAAGTATGGGGCTGGAGTTTCAGGGGCCCAGCATTTATCCATTGACCACATCCAGCTGCAACAGTAACCACTTGAAATTTTAGGGCTAAGGTATTAATGGATTAATTAATTTTTTCTTTCTTTAACACTGTTTACAAAAATAGTTTCAAATTGCAAAATGCTTTTATCTTTCCCCAGTCTGGAAAGAAAAAAGCCAAAGCCAAATAGGCTTTGGATAAATAAGGCCATATTTTTAAATGCTTTCTCTGTAATGTGTCAATACCTTTAAACACCACCTCAAAGAAGTAGAAGTGTTCCTAAGTCATGATACTTATAAATGCAGGAGAACTGCTGGTGCTTTAATAATAGGAAAATTCTTCAACTTCCAGTCCAATGACTGCTTTGGTTGTGGGGTGAGGTATTTTCCTTTCTGTCCCTTGTTCAAAAAATAAAACAAATCCATACAATGTATGTGCCATCTCTGGATTTATGACCATGAGTATCTACACTCTCTAAAATTTCAAGGGACAAATACTGGACAAAAAACCCTGAACAAATAAATAAAAAACTTTTTCCTGGATAGATCTGTGAAAAAAGCTATAAAAGAAAACTGGATCCTCTGATTGCCAGGTAGAATAAAAAAAAAGTTGGCCTTCCTAAAACTTATTTTTATGCCGCAGGAATATCTGTTTTTGGCAGTAAAATGGAAGTCCGTGGGAGGCAGTGAAGGACACAACCAAACCAACAGGACAACTTTTCTTGTTTTCAATATTTGCATCCACTGAGCTTTACCTCTTGAGTGCTTTCTGCACTCAGTATAAATATGTCCACTGAGAAAAGCTCGTGGAGCCCTTCCACGAGCCCTTCCCTTCCATTTGAATACCCCAAATGAGGTTTCAGTGGGGCTCAGACACTGCCCACAACTTCCCACCCATTACTTAAACTTTACTACGGCCATCCAGTTTGAGAGCTTAGGGGCTGAAAAGGGCTGAGCAGGAAGGGATTTGTAGGCTGCATTTTCATGTTGTAAAACACTTTCCAGAACTGGCAGGAGCTGATGCTCTACCGTATAATTGCTCTTTCACTTTGGGAACTTGAAGTAAAATATAGAGATCTCATATATATTCTCTTTGCGATGGATAGTGATAAAAGGGACTGCATCTCATGTGCTGCTGCTTTTTATTATTGTTACAATAATAGTATTATGAAAAGGTTTAAAAGGGATTTCTCTAACTCTGATGCAAGAAAGGCTGTATTTCACTAGTGGCAGTTCCCTCTCTGTATTATGCACATGTGAAGTCAGGATACTGCCTAAATACTTGCAAGTAGCCTGTGTGTGTTTATCACTTTTGTTAACCAAGCCTTCATAAACTTCTTATCTGCCTAAGCAAAATGTAATAAACAACACATTTAGCTGATGCCACCATACTAGTAGCAGGGGAAGAGACAAGAAACATGTTTCCCTGACATGTCTTGTTTTACCCAAAATCCATGAGGAAGTTACTGAATTACTATTTACCATGAAAGAGTCTTCAGGGCCTGGGGAAAGCTGCTCAAGGTGAAATGTTTGGTAAGAATTAAGGAGAGCAGAAGATGAAGGCAAATAGACCGACCAGCACGCAAGGAAATTTTCTGTTGCTGGAAAAATGTTCCTAGAGTGGCAGCTCCTCCCCTCTTGCTATGTTCTGCTTCCAGAGTAGCATCACAACACGCAATGATACAAACTGTGCTCTCTGTGTGTGGGTTTGGAGATGTCTGTGTCCTGTTAATCTGCTGAAAAACATATTAGTGCAAGCATTTATTACTAGTGACTGCCAACATTTATGGGCAGCAAGTGTATGCCTATCTGCAACTTTCATCTGTTAAGACATATTTAGGTACCTGAGGGACTTTTACTATTGACACCTCAGCAGCATAAGGAGCCATTTTCAGTTTCATCGTATACTTATTACGAAATAAGAGCTCTTCATTATAAGTACTTGGCTTTATAGCTAAGTACTACACTGGGAATTTAAAATATCCCACTTTATATTCCACCATTCAAATATCCTGCTATTTTTTTGGCCTAGATCTTGGCACAGAGCAGGAAAATAACTGTAATCCACTTTCCATGTAGCGCCTTCTTGCTTCTCAAAGACATTGGATAATTTCACTGGTGGTTCTCCCATTTATCTACGCCAACAACTATGACGTTTCTTCTGGTATCCAAGTACTCTATGATCCTGAATTTGAAGACTTTTCTTTGCTTGGATTTTGTTAAAAGCAGGCTACTTCAGTTTACCCACTTAAATCTGCCAATAAAATGTCCTAAACCCAAGCAGCGCCCTAACAATGTGGTTGGATGCATGGTTCTTTCTAAAAGACATGGGGATCTCTGTACCTCAGCTGCAGTACAGTCCAGGAGAGTGGTTGGGATAAAAGGCACTAGTGGGAAGCTCAGGATATCTCTCCTGAGAAGTCAGGGTAGGACAGGGTGCTTTTCCCTGGCTCCTCTTGAAATGTATGGACTAGCTGGATCAACTGGACCAGGGAAGGAAAAAAAGGCTTTCCATTCTCTGTTTGAGAGTTTCAGACAGAGTGCAAAGGATCCTTTTACAAATGATTTTTTGTTTATTTGTATCTCTTACATGTAATTTCCAATATACAATTACAGTAAGTGGTGATTATTTTTTTGTTTGCTTCTTTAATAGTATTTACCACTGGGTTGTTTGGTAACCATTTTTTATGACTGAAAATTGGTTTTAAAGTTTTCTCTTTCCTCCTGATAGCATTACGAAGATCTAAGTGCTTTTATTATGATATTTTTCTTTATTTTAGAGGAAAAACTGTAAAAGCAACATTTGGCCAACCATTAGCCTTAGCTTATCAAAGTTTTGATATGCAACTAGTCCCATAGCCAGCCTGAGCAGGGGAGAATATGCAATGATGAATATTTTTAATCTGAGTAGTGTAAAGGCATGGCAAAGCCGAGGGTATGGAGGGGATGTGGTGGGTGATTCCTGGATGCATAAACTGTTTTAAATATTTTCTTGCCAAGAAATTTCCATTTTTTTATTATGAGCTGAAGACAAATAGACTTTCTTGTTTTCTGGACATTTTACCCATTGGCTTTCCCCTGATGCAGTGCTCTGTCATTAACTCATCAAAAGACTTACTCTTTGGAGCCTCATCAGGAGAAAGCCAGGATACTAAACTGCTGGAAATCATCCCTGCTCTGCAAAAGAGTGACAGTTCAATGGATTGAGTGACATGGCAGATCTTGAAAGCATAGCACAGCAAGGAAGGAAGGAGTTCCATAGCTGCAAGAGTATTTGGCTGTTATTTTTAGAGTCGTTTGACTGAGAGATCACTATGCAACAGTGATGTGTATGGGGAGAGCTAGTGAAATAGTGCTGGAGATGGTTATAGTCTGATGTAACTCCAGTGTGATGACAATTCCCTGGCGCTAGTGTTTTATCCCTGACATGCAATGCTCTACATGTCAGCTTTCTTTTGTTTTCCATGGCTTGTTTCTCCTTGCTTTCCTCATCATATAACAGTGAGCAAGTGAAAAGGATCCTTTTAAGAGATAATGAATGCCTTTTGTGGTTTTACATATTCCATTTTGAGTATAGGAGAAAGGCACTGTATGGCTGAGCCTGTGACTGGCAAAATGGGTAACTGCAAATAAAAGGGCACCTAATTTAAAATAAACTGAGACCCTATTCCTTCCCACTGGGAGAATGAAACAGTCTCTCAGCATGGGACTTCTTTGCCTTGGGTGGATCTCTGGTGTAGAAATCCACTGTTTTCTTACTGTTATTTTTCAGATTGAGTCTAGAAAAGGCAAAACGTGGCCAAAGGAAGATCTCAATAAAGAAATGTACCTTTTCCTATGCAAGGCCTGCTGACTTAATTAGACTTTCACCAGGGCCTCCTCTCCATGTGGTAGTCATATAGCTTGCTGGATAAAAGTAAAATAGCTTAAACAGTTTTTTTACAAGAACTTTTTATGGCTGCTTCTATATTGAGCCCCTATCCTTGTTTTGATGTCTTAAGGAATAGCAAGATCTTTTGTTGTCATTGTGTGAAAGGTCAAATTTTATCCCCTGTGACAACACAGCTGCATCCAGGGAGAACTGCTGTTGTTATTGTATTAAATTGGTCATTTTATGCTCTCCAGAAAGTCCATCTCTTTTTCAAGGGTTTAAACCCAAGAGGAAATCCCATTAATATCAAATAACATTACAGCATAGGAAGAATAAGAATACAGATATATACACAAAACCTATATAGACATGACAAACAGTAAATATAGAAGTCATATTTATTATGTGAGTCCTAAACCAAGGAATTTCAAGAGAAAGAAAATACATAAAATATACTCCATAATAGTGAAATGAAATTAATATTATAAAAGAACAATGGTAGACTTCTAATTAAAATAACACTTGTTGGATTAAGTTTCAAAGAAGTGATCAAAGAAAATACTGAGCACAAAACAGGGCACACAATAAGTGTTTAGTACATCAAAACATTTTAAAGTGTTTCAGAGAAGTATGAGATGTAAAAGGGGAAAAAAATCAGGGATTATGTTGAGATTATACTGAAACTTGACTAAAGGACCAACACTCCTGAACAAATAACCTTGCTTTAAACTAATTAGATTTTAGAATATGAAATTGTTAAAGTTTGCTATCTCAGCTGTTTCTTTAAACTGGAAAATCCATATTGTAAAAATAGTTAGTGGTTCAGAGGGCAGAAGTTATAAAATACTGATGAAGTTTGGAGAAACAATAACAAAATCCACAAAAAAATGCAGCCTGAAGTCCCAGTTCTTGGAAGCCTTAGGCAAGTGAAGAGCTCTTTGTGCAAGTCCATTTACTGGACTCAGGTGCACTGCTGCTATCAGCAGGGTGTAGGTGGGTGCTTTGGGATGTACTGTAAGCCCAGGATGTTTTGTCTGAAGTTTAAGACTGAGTAGTTTAACTGAAGTGAAAAACATTATAGGCAACAGATTTATTTTTAATCGGCGAGCATTTTTCCACACTGCTGCTGTCCTAGAGACACTCATTTGTTTTTATTCTTTTAAATTTCCTCTAAAGATTTCTGCACTGTAAACTTTCTTACTCAGTAAAGATGTCTAGTGTTCATTTTTGATGGCTTTCAAGCTCTATTTAAATCAATAAGGATTGTGAATGCCAGAAATTCATAAGAGGACTCCAGCACACTGAAACTTGTGGAGGATGTTATGGCTGACTGCTGGCTCCTCTTGCTGGTGAAAGATGCTGAGGCAGGCAGCCAGCTGCCCTCCCCAGGAGGGAGTTAGTCCCTGGATCTCAGTTTGGGAACGGCTGTCTTAAATAATTTTGTTCAAATATAGTGCCTTTTATGTTCTTTCCAATGCTCTGTCCCTCTTGCAATTACCATTTCACATGGGAAGCATGTACCCTTTCTTCTTGTTCCTCTCCTTTTATTGAGATGGGCTGTCAGTGTTTTACTTCCAGTGTAATACATACTTAAACACATATATGTACATATGTATCCTATGGCAGAGTGAGGTAACAAGAAGTGAATTTGACCCTAAGCTTCTAGAGTTTGCACAGCAAATATGAAATAAGACTGTGCTGCATATAAATAAGCATAACTTGAGTCTGTGAATAACGTTTCAATCAACTCTTGGCCATTAAAGTGTGTTTTACATGTTTGGGTTTTTTTATAAGCATACTACAAGAGGCACTGGGTAGGTGATCAGTATATCTTACGAACAAAAGCATTTTTGACATAGTGTATATGGTAATTATATCTTTCCCAAGTAATTTTATAGCTGGCTGATGGAGCTTTTCGATATTCTGTTTATGACAGTTTAAGGGTTGATTTGAAAATCACAGCCCTGCACTATGGACACTATACTCCAGCAAACAGATGGTAGAAAAGCATCAGTTGTAATCTATGAGTAAACAAAGACAAATGAAGCCTGGTATTGAGTTTTGAAGATGAGATGTAATTGTGTTATAGAACTGTAAGAATGCTGTGTCTCATTCTGCCTGTACAGTGAAGAAAAGCTCTATTTAATCTGGCATGATAATACCATTTTTTTTCCACATTTCTGAAACCTCTAGCTTTGGTGCAATTGAAAAATCATAATGTCTCATCAACATTTAGGAAAATGGGAATAAATTGGTTGCATATGTGTGTTTTTCCTTTATGAAATACCCAGGGCCAGTGAATGGCAAACAGACTTGTTGAAGTTGTTTACCAAGGAGAAGAAATGCATAAAGCACAAAGCCACAAGCTCTTCACAAGACACAGGGAATACTACTGTTTTGGAAAGCGAGAGAGAGCATTTGCTTCTAAAATAGAAAGGACTATGTTGTCTTTTCTAAACATAGACAAAAGGTGAAGAGATCACACAATATTTGTTTTTCCTCCAGACGGTTTATTTGAACGTGTTTAGGGCAGGGGGGGATTCTCCTCCTCTGGCAACACGTAGTATGAGAAGGAATTGCAGAGGAGTAGCGCAGTGCTCAACACTTTGAGGTCAGGAAGGTGAAAGCACACCAAAAGCTTTGCCAGGAGGCTCAAACATTTTTGTGGTTTCATCTGTTTACCTTAGCAATGATAGAAGATTTAGACAATTACCCAGCAGCCTCAAACAGTGTCTTGTTGGGCAACACTACATCTCCCTTTCAGTATTGTCACCAGGAGTATATTTTGAGCATTTTCATTCAAGTGTTGGTATAATCAGGTCTGATATAATTAGGAGTTAAAGAATGGTGGCTGAAATGATCCAGTTAGAAGAGATTAAGTGGAGCTTGTGGAGAGAAGACAGAAATTGTGATGGCTTCCTTAGAGTTCAGTCCAGCATATTTTATGTTGCTAATGATACATTGCAGCTTAGAAGGGCGTGCATTTTTGAAGATTTTCTGTATCTTTTCAAGGAAATGAGTGAACAATTTTGCCCTTTTGGTCTATGCACTGGTATTGGAGCACTATAGTAAAAATCCTTGATTCTCACATACTCAGTAAATAGTTAATTATTTTGGTGCCTCAAAAGAAACATTGTTTTTCAGTCTCTCAGTTCAGCAGTGTGAAGCAAAGGTGTTCGTAAGGCCTTTTTCTTGTTGCCAAATGTTTCACTTTATGGCACTTTTAATTCAGTTACACCTTCCTTTTGTTCCTTTTTTATTTATTTTTACGTCTTCTCTTCCTTTTCATCCCTCTCTTTATTACTTCCTGAGTGTGTGTTTTTCTTTTCTCTTTGAGTTCCATGTTTTCTAGGTTTCTCTTGCCAGTGCAGCAGCAATAGTTATTCAGTTGTTTTCTAGGAGAGCCAGTACTTCTGTTCGTCTTGGTCTTCTCTTGTTTGTCTGTAGGAGGCAAAGAGAAAAGGGAAACCAATTGAAAAGTGAAGTATCCCTGCTGAGAGGGAAACCTTGGGCTCACAATAGACAATCTACCTGTGTTACAATGAGCTGTGGCTAGGATACAGGCCAGAAAAAGTGTGGAGCATGAAGTGCACAAGGACAACTTGAATACACAGATTTCACAAAACAGCAGTGCAGAAATATTGCTGGAACAAGTTTTCTCCTAGTTTTTTTCAGCATTTCTAAATTTGCTTTGGCTAATAATAAGTCTTTCCCCACATCTGTCTCTGCTATGACCGAGGTGAAAAATAGCCCCATGCCTACAGTTAGCAGGGAGAGTACAGGTTTGGGCCTAAGAACAGAGAGACATACACGCAGTGGAAGAAGCTCTACTTCGAAGATAGCTTGCCTTCTCCTTCACATATCTGCCCCCAGATACTGGAGAAATATTCTGCAAATTAAATATTTTGAGTCATTGGACGATAGACCAGCTTCTGTGTAAGTGAATGTAGCATTAATACATTCACTTGGAAAGTGAGGAAGTGTATTAAATCCTCTTGAGTGTGAGAAACTGAAATTATGTGAGGTTAGGGTGAAATTAACTGAAGTTATGTGTGGTTAGACACATCAGTGTGCCTCCATCATCAGTGAGCATGGCCCAGAAGATTTGCCATCTGAAACAGCTGGTACTGAGGACCTGATTGCTCAGACCAAGGCATTTGTACTGGCTGCAGCCTCACCTTGTGCATGGGATGCCTGCTGGGCTCAGAGTGTGTTAGGAGCACTCTTGGGATGCATTTTCTGACTTACTGCTTGTAGTTCGTACACTGAGATTGCTCCACAACTGCTTCAAAGTGCACTCCTGATGCACACTAAAATGCTAATCTAGTCACACTTTCAAACATTCCCATTTTAAATTCACCTTCCTTTCGTTATAACGTGTTACAGTCGACTAAACTGTGGTCATAAACTTCTAATATGATAACCTCAACTGCTGATCTGTTATTTCCTTTAATCAATCATAGAAAAGAGAGAAGCAGTAATAACACAATACTGAGGTTGAAAACCCTGATCTGTAAGGTAACATGGGATGGTACTGGACTGCCTTTGAGATGCAGTACAAGTTGCAGCAGGAATATCTACACGGGGGCTGTGGTGCTGCCTACATTTAGTAATAAATTATTGCTGACATTACAAACACTAAACAACGTATCGGCTATTCATTTTTCAATCAGCCGTTCCCACGCTGTCCGTTTTATCTCGATTGTTAATTTAATCCTGGCACTAAATTGCCTCGCTTCTCTTAAATCTCCCGGTCCCGCCAGCCAAGTGCGGGGGGACTTGGCTGGGTGTGTGGGAGGACGCGGCGGCTGGTTCCTTGGCTGGTGATTAATAGGGGAGGGTGACCGGCCCGTGAAGCCCCGTCTCCGGGGCTCCGCAGCCCCCTGTGAGTGACCGGGGGTCCCCTCGAGTGGCAGAGGCGGGGGGGCAGTTCCGCGCCGGCCGCCGCGGGGGGGCGGGAGGAGGAGGAGGCGGCGGCAGCTAGTCCTGAGCCGGCTGGCCGGGAGTGCGAGCACTAGTGGGAGCTGGAGAGGGCGAGAGGAGGGGAAAAAGCCCCAAACCACCCCAGACCCGAGTACAGCGGCTGCGAGCCAGGCGGGAAGGGGGTGTGCGCGGGAGGCAGGCGAGGTGCGAGCGCGGCGAGAGAGGCGGCAGCTCTGGGAGAGGCGCAGCCCCGCGGAACCCGGCAGCCTTCGCAGGCGGTAAGGACGCGGGAGCCGGGCGGGGAGCGAGCGCTGCGAGGCGGAGATGCTGCGGCGGGACTGGCCGGGCACCTGCGCGGCCGGGGGTCCCGGGGAGTGACGGGCTTGGGAACATCGGTGCCCCCGGCTGTGTGTCCGCCTAGGCGGGGGCAGTGCCCTGAACCTCACCGGAGCCTTCCAGCCCAGCGCCGGGGCTCTGCCTGCCCCGGCTGGCTGCTCGGGGGACCCAGGGCGGGCTCGCTCCCGCCCCGTCCCGTGCGGGGCACGGAGCACTCGCCGCGGGCTGTCCCGAACTTCAGCTGAGCAGCTGCGGCGAAGCGTGTTAGTGGCCCCCGGCGGGAGGCTGGTGGGACCTCTTCTCTTCGGTCACACGATCGATACGGTCTCGTTGCGTGCACGCTAGAAGCCAGAAATTAATCTTCAGTGCTCTCGAAATGAACTTTAAAATCAAAATGCCTATGTGTCATGGTACACCTTGTTATGCAGCCGAAGAGAATGGAGGGTCCCGTGAATCTTTGGGAGTAGGGAATCTCTTGAGCAGCAGTATGAGTATTGTTAACTGAGAGACTTTGTTGCTTGTGATGAACTGATGTCAACTCTGTTTTACTAGTTAGGTTATAGCAGTCGATGTCTTTGGTAATATTGTTCAGAAACATAGCGTTTGACCACTTGATTTAAGAACTTGATGAAAGTGAATTACAGAAAGTGTCACTATTTAGGAGTCTCTTCTGGATAAAACCAGAGGTCTGTCTAGTGTCCTGGGTGTCACAATGCAAAAAGCGGCACCTGAGGGGGAGTAAAAATAAGGAGTGTAAGGATAATTCTCCAGAAGGCTCTCTCAGCATGCAATGATTTGCAGTGTGGATGCTTCCTAAGGGAGAGCTGGTGTCTTTATAGCACTCACCAATTTTTCCTTTCCATGAACTTCTCTGAGTGACCCTTGACCCTGTGTAAACTTCTAGCAACGTGCTGCAGCAAGAAATTTCATAGCTTTAACTTTACACTGTGTCAACTCCCACACGATTTTATTCTGAACCCTTGTTTGATAGTACCTATGTCTTGCATAGTTAGTGCAGAATTGGTCCCTATTCCTCTCTGTCCCATTCACGCTTTTATAAACTTCCAGCATTTTTTCTGTTATCTCCTTTTTGGGCCAAAATGGTCTCTTCTACTTCACTTAAAGTTTACTTCAAGAGGAGGGAAATGAGTACAGACAGAGTTATTTTCTGAGAATGGATCATTTTGAATGACAGGCATGTTCAAGTTAGGATGGTAAAAACTACGGTCTCTGGGAATAACTTGTGGAGGCAGTGTACATTAATTTGACAGAATGAGTACCATATGATGGCCTACAGAGGACAAAATCACCTCTGTAGGATGACTAGTGTGGTTTGCACCACCAATTATTCCTGCTTTCTTTTACTGGCACAGGCTGCACGTGCAGGGAGTGGATTTCTTTAAGAGGTTTTTGAAAGCAACCAAAAACGAAAACAGCATTTTACTATTAGAGTGATATGGTGAATTCATAATGTGCTTATAAGAAGATTCTCTGGTTCATGTGTTGAAATTTTGCATTGTTACAAAACAATTTTGCAGTTATTTCAAAACAAGGAATCCATCACAGTAAATACAACTAGAGGCCTTGACTGTCTTCCCACAACCTACTGCCCTGCTTGGCTTCAGCTGAGCTGCCCTTGGTTGACACTTGTGCAATGAGGGAAAAAAACTCTCAGGCCTTTGAGGAAGTTATATCTGTACCTATCTATGTCTGTGTGTATCCCTGACCTATAGCAGTCCTTCCTGTGGGTCAGTATACTGAGTACTTTGGCTTCAAGTTAGCACTTAAGTACATATTTAATTTTAAGGATACAAAGGGGTCCGTTTTAATTGGTGCACTTGTGTAATTAAAGTGATGCATGTGCTGGGGTCTTTGCTGCAGTCAGGCACTCCTCCCTCAGCAGAATCAAGCCCTCAGGTCTTGAAACTCTGTTTAAAAGAGCTTTGGTTGGTAATGATGTAAACTGACAGATTCACAAAGGCTGTTCCCTGCATCTAATCTTTCTTGCCTGTTTCTGTCATTCTTCTCAGTGTATTGTTTCCTAGCAAAAAAGAACTTCAATAAGTAAGACATAATATCTGTTGCCAGGTGTAAGGAAACAAGGAGAAGAAGTCTGATGCTCAGGTGGGAAATCTGTTACTACTCCCAAGAAATAAGATTAACTTTTTTTTTTTTTAGAAGAATGTTTATGAGCTGTTCTGTTTCTTGATTCCTTGATGCTGACTACAAAGCACTTGCCCAGACTGTAAATCCTGTGGGGAAGGGGCTGCTTTGCTTTGTCTTATGAACGAACGTGATACTGAATGCAGTGTCCTGGGGAGAGCGAAGGGATGTCTCTGGGTCCGGCCTACACTGCTGCTGACAACAACCATTGTAAGTACTTTACAGCTTTCAGATAGAACATGGGCTAAGCCAGAAAAGTCTCTAAAAACTTGTGACAGGTATTTTCTACTGACTTTATGGTAGATGCAACGATAGAGTAGCATATAAAGCAACATGGTTACCTTGGCTGTCATTAAATTAAGAAGTTGGGTGAGGATTCATAGATATAAAAATATTTGACTCATATGTGCCAAAGTGATCATTGTGCTGTAAATACTGCAAATACAGAACAGAAACAAATTCATTACAACTATTGGTGGTACCCTGTAAAACAAACTATAAAATATATCTTAGATTTATTGCCATTCAGATTTTTGTTCCTTTTCAGAAGATATGAGCTATTTTTAAATTGTCTCAAACAAACTGAAAACCTTGCAGCAGATAGGCAAAATCTGGAGGAAACTGATTTGAAAACCCTGCAGTTTGGTTTAAAGTTCTCGTGTGTCAAACTGATTTTTTTTTTCACTGGCATACGTTTCGGACTGGGCTTACTTCTGGTGAGCCCTTTCTTCTTGATGTTTTGTATTTGGTTGAGGTAGCAAAAATGTGAAAAGGGTTATAGGATAAGGTTTTGAAAAGTCTACGAATTGTAACATTCTGATGATAACTAATAATCGTATTATGCTATATATAAACAACCTTGTTCTTTTGAGTGCATTAAAGGAAGAAAGATTTATCTATTACAGCATTTACAAGGGCTGGACCTTTTTGTAGTAAGGAAATGATTTTGTAACTAAAATACTTCATAATGTAGTGTTTGATTACATTGTAGCAGTTTTTTCACACACTGCATTACTGAGTTTACTTTTCTGTGCTTAAAATGTCAACAGTTCATCAAGCTGTAAAAAAAATTGCTGCGTGATCAATTATTCTTTATGATCAGTTCATGCCACACTGTGCATGCACACCCAGGTTTGAGTGCTTACACAGTACACACAGAGAGGTGTGTGGATCTGAGTGTCTCTGGTACACAGGCAATATGTTTTAGCTGCTCTCATACGCGGACTATGTTGCAGGATTGTGACAAGAAGCAAAACCCAAAGGAACCTCTTTCCTTAGGTGTTGTGTCTCAAGGCTGGGGTCCCCACTGGCTGAGCGGTGTGTCGGTGCTCCAGCCTTTCTCTCCACAGGGTCACTTACAGGGGCTGCCTCCTCAGCCCAGCTGCTTGCTTTTCTGCTGCTTGTCAGAGTGAATATCTTTTAGGCCTCCAAGCCTATGTCAGATTTGGTTATAATTAGCCAATAGACTCAAAACTTATTAGAGAGGGTCTGGCAGACATGTTTATCCACAGATAAGCAAGTCTAAACATTGCCTTGGGAAAGTAGGCTGAAGGAGCTGTGTTCTGTTGGAGTCTGGGTGTAAAGCTAGTCCTCATCTGGTGGTACAACGACCAGTTGGGAGGGCATTTGCATGTAAGTCACGATTACAATTTTGAGCCTTATATAATTGGTATTTGGAGTCATCCGTGGCAGCTTGCAGGACTGCAGATACAGATCCACAGAGTTTTCAGAGTTTGAGGAAATGTGCCCAAACCACTGAATGCAATGAAGAGACTAGAGTAGCAATGTGCCTGTGGGAAGAGCATCGGGGAGCTTAGGTTCCCCCTTTATATGTTCCAGAAAGTTTTTCCAATAGTGAGGGAACTGTAGTATGCAGTGACCTGCATGACACAGGTCTCAGGAAGTTTCTTCCCCTGAAACTGACTGTGTTACACATTAAAATTAATTCAGTGCTGAAATCAAAATGCATTACTACAACCTCTACACTTCGATGTCATGAAGCCAAAGACTGCAGTTTCACTGACCAGGATGAATAAAGGCACATATTTAAAATGTTCATTCTTTAAAGTTACCATTTATTTCCTTAACACAAAAATAACTGTTACTATTTTACTGAAACAAAAGGAAATATTCTTTGGTGTTCAGAAAAATTTCACATCTAAAGCCTAAACACAAAATGGATTGTATATAAGAAACATTTATAAAGTAGCCACTTAAAAGTTTTTAAAAGGTTAAGTTATTCAAGACCTATTCCCTGAAGCTACAAACGTATTTGTTCATGCATAACTTCACTAAGGAATACATATGTGAGTAAAATTATGCACTTACAGGTTTGTAAAGTGAAGACCGTAATTAGCTCTAGGTTAATTCTCCTGCTTCCTAATTAAAAACACACAGGTCAATTAAGGATCAAACGAGACATTACCTTTGTGATTATCTTCCTTGGCAGAAAGAGCTGTTCTGATAAATATTTCCATTTCACTGTAATGTGACCTTTTGTCCAATTTGATTTCCTTTATCCTTACCAATTTTAGCCAAGGAAAAAGAGTTGTATTTAAAACACACTCCAAAAAGGTAAAATGCTGAAGAACATATTTTGGGAATGCATATCTTTTAGGGGAAAAAACCGGTGGGTGAAAGAATAGATTTATTTGCCTTGGGTTGATAATGTGTACATGAACAGAGCTTGGCTGTTTTGTTTTTATCTCTCCTAAGTAAACAAATATAGCTTTATTTGTAACCAGACAGTTAAATACAGTTTTTTTCATGTATCTGACAATTTGTCCCTTTCCTGACAGAAGTGATGATGAAATGACATCCAGAGGCTTGCATATGGAGTGCAGAGGGTATAGCTGTATATACATGCTAAATCTTAGCTAGTCATATTTGCTTCAGAGCCTGTTGATTGTAGTCTGTGTGTATGTGAGAAGATTTGGACAAGGCAAAAAAATTCTTGCTTCTGTGCCAGACATATTGCAAAGTCAGGACACTGTAATGGAGATAAGGTTAATTAGCTATTTGCATTTGCTACTGAAGTTGGATAAATAGGGTTTGTTTTTTTTCTTACCAGGGAATTTCTCTTCAGGCATAACTATCTGGTGATGTTTGTTAAAATGAGTAGAGCACGACTTTTGTAGCCTGAAGAAATACAATTAAGTGTGTGCAAGCATCATAGATTTCTTTTATTCATAGGCAAGTCTTGTAGGGTCTTGTCCTACCAGAGAACTGAAGTGGAGAAACCCTTCAAGCTGAGAAGGGTCGTGCTGCTCCAAGGAGATGCCATAGGATGGGCCCATATCATCTTTCTATCTCCATTTCTGTCCAATGGGGTGTAGACACAAGTACCCCTTTTAAAAAAGTGTTTTGAGACCCTGGGTCACGAATGAGGTCGAGTCCATCTGCTGTTGTTGAAGGACAGAATGAAACTACAGTTACTCAGGAGATTGTTTCATCTTTAAAAATATTAATGTGAATTGTCTTTTTCCTTTATTTGCAAGCGTTCCTGGGTAGGCATTCAGGGCTACTGTGTTCTGCACCTTGCAACTATTATGTTGTTGTGCTTAGGGTTTAAAATACCAGTATAATTTCTGTCTGGAAGTTGGTAAGAAGTACTTTGTCTTAAGATTGCCTCTGTGATTTCTGCATTTAAACTACAGTCCCTCTAGCTCGGTGGTTTTCATGAGACACCCATCACTGTGAGCTTCTTATGGTAAGAAGCATTCATAGAATCATAGAACCATAGGATCATTAAGGTGGGAAAAAGACCTTTAAGATCATCAAGTCCAACCTAGGTCAACCTAGTACCACCACCATGTTCACCATGTTAACCACATCCTCAAGTGCCATATCCACACGTTTTCTTAATACTTCTGGGGATGGTGACTCCACCACCTTTCTGGGCAGTCAATTCTAATGTTTTACAACCCTTTTCAAGAAAAATAATTTCCTCATATCTAATCAAAACCATCCCTAGAGCAAATTGAGACCATTTCCTGTTACTTGTTACCTGGGAGAAGAGACTGACCCCCACCTCACTATAACTTCTTTTCTGGTATTTGTAGAGAGTGATAGGGTCACCCGCTGAGCCTCCTTTTGTCCAGGCTAAGCACCCCCAGCTCCTTCAGCTGCTCCACATGAAAACTGTGCTCCAGACCCTTCATCAGCTCCACTGCCCTGCTCTGGACACGCTCCAGCACCTCAGTGTCTTTTTTGTAGTGAGAGGCTCAAACTGAACACAGGATTCGAGGTGCAGCCTCACCTGTGCTGCTCACTTTCATGGTCCTACTGACCACACTATTTCCTGTACAATCCAGGATGCCATTGGCCTTCTTGGCCACCTGTGCACACTGCTGGCTCCTGTTCAGCCACCTGAACACTCAGGTCCTTTTCTGCCAAGCAGCTTTCCAGCCACTCTTCTCCCAGCCTGTAGCGCTGCTTGGAGTTGTTTTGACCCAAGAGCAGGACTCAGCACTTCTCCTTATTGAACCTCATAAAGCTGACCTCAGCCCACTAATCAGCCTGTCCAGATCCCTCTGCAAAGCCTTCGTACCCTGTAGCAGATCGACACTTCCACCCAACTTGCTGTGACCTGCAAACTTGCTTAGGTTGCACTTGATCCCCTTGCCCTGGTCGTTGATGAAGATGTTAAACAGGGCTGGGCTCAATGCTGAACCCTGAGGAACACCACTAGTGACCAGGCTCCAGCTGGATTTAACTGCTTCTACCACCACTCTCTGGGCCCAGCTGTTCAGCCCCAGTTTTCTACCCAGTGAGGAGTGCACCTGTCCACACCATGGGAAGCCAGTTTCTCCAGGAGAATGCTGTGAAATGGTGTCACAGACTTCATGAGAGTTGAGGTAGTTGACATCCACAGCCTTTCCCTTATCTGCTAAAAGGGTCACTTTGTCATTCTTCCCACAGGTATTAATCTCCTTTTTCCAGTTTGTCTTGCCACAGACATAATTGCTTTACTGAAGTGAAAAAGCACAGCCATTTTCCTCCAGAATTTTGGCATTAATTGGAAAGGGATGGTAGACTTTGGGGGTTTATCTAGGGGTTAACGCTTTACATAGGGCAGTGAGTTCTGCTTGCCAGCAGTATGTGAACAGCAGTGGTATCACATAGATGCACATTTGTATTTTATGGAAGGAAGAGGTTTATGCTTTTCCTGACAGCTCTCTGAGAAGCAGGCAGATCCGTATTTGTGCATTTGAAGAGGAGGAGGAGGAGTGCATTTTAAAGCTGAAGCTAATTAACTTTTCTCTGATAACCATGTATCACAACAGTTTAGGCTTGTCTGTTTTCCTTGTCTTCTTTCAAAAGCAACCATGGAGAAAACACCCTGAAATAATTGTTTCTGATGGGGATTATGCAGCATTGTTGGGCTGTTCGGTGTACTAGGGATGCTGTTGTTGAGGACATGCAGAAATCAATATTTTACTCCAATAAAATATGAACAAAAAAGATAACCTTTATAACTTTTTAACTCAGAAATCCATTGACAAGGAATAATCTAACTTCTCTCCAACTGAATTATTTCTTAGGAGTGTTTCATTTTGAAAGAAATTTGCTCTCCTGACAAGAACCACTGTGATCTAAATGACACACATGCCTATGTTTTGAACTCGTGGAATTTTCTTATGACGTGCTTTTTTTGAGATTTTGCAGAAGTTATTGTTTATTTGAAAATCAGTCTTTTTCTTTAAAACAAACACACACAACCCCAAAACCAAAGCAATACACAAAATAATTTCTAATCCACTGGGCTGTAAACTTTATTCTTATTTTTTAAGGCTTGAATCATGAGTTGTTTGACTTTGTGTGTAAAAAATGCCATTTTTTACTCAACGTGGAGCTTATTTTGTGCATAAATGTTTTGCTAGCTTTCTGCAAAAGAGTAGATTTCTGCACAGTTTGTGCAGTAATTTTGCTGATTCACCTTACCAGTTCAGGCAATGTGACTTGGAATGGTGTGAAGAAAAGAGAGCCTATCAAAAGAGTTTGATCTATTTTTATACTGCCCTTCTTCTCTCAAATGCTGCACATATATTTGAAATTATTAATCTCAGTGCAATTTCTTTCCTTAGCATTTCTCTTGTTTCTGTGAACCATTCTTGTCATTTCTTGTCCCTTACTGCCAATTTAATAAAAACTAAAACTGTGTGACTCTACTTCTGTAAATGGCTGTGTTGTCACAGGTTTAGTCATCGATGCTAAATCTTTTTAGAAGTTGGTAAAGCCTTTGCACACAGGCAGAAGTTTTCTTACATGCATTGAAATGCCTTATTTTGAAATGTTTAGGTTTTTTTCCTTAGTCATACTTAAATGCTCGACTTGGCTCAAGGTGAAAAGTAAACTCTAAATAGTCTAATTGACCAAAAGCAGTTCTGTTAAGGATAAATTAATGATCTGAAAGCTGAGCTAAGGTTTTAGAAGTGTTTTACCATAAAATTAAGGACCTAAATGGGCAGTTGCTTTGGGAATCCTTGGAACATTTGAGGAGCTGGTGTGCTTAGCTCTTCTTTTTATCCTTCTTGCTGAAAGATAGGTCCTCAGCACTCTCAGCAGGTGGTGGAAATGTGCCTGGTTTTCATTAGTGCAAAGGCACCTGCCTTCTTTTCTCTCTTCCCCTGCTGTGGTGCGAGATAACCTCACGGCTGTGCTGAAGCAGAGTGAGGCAATCCTCCAATGAAGTGTGGGATGTCTTAGATGGCTAGCACAGAAATGAACAACTGAAGATGCTGTCTGCCTCAGAAATTAATTTCTTTTCTCTGTGACTCCAGAAAAAGCAATACTTGCAAATGATGCCTAAAAGATATCAAAGGCTAGAGGTGGAGAGATTTTGACTTTTTTTTGTGTGTGTGCAACTAATAGCCTAAAAGATACTTTTTTAAAAAAGAAAAATTGAAAATGGCAGAAGGCAGTACCCATGAGGTAGGATAGAGAAGACTCAGCACAGTAATAGCAACAGAGGTCCTCCAAAGTTACCACATTTGGTTTTGGTTTTGTGAATAGGCTAACTGATAGCAGCAGCATAACATGCAGAGCTTAACAAGTTACATATAGATACACTGGTGCTAGGTGCTCAGATCCCCAGTGGACTGAGCAAATGTAAGCTCCAGTACCTTGACACAAATCCCCAAAGTTGTCTGAAGGTACAGCCAAAAGTAAATGCTGTCAGTTTAACCCTGGGGAGAGAAAGCACAGGGGAGTTTGCTAGGAAAGGTCAGGACTCTTCCTACTTCTGCTTCTCAATTGGCCAAGGACAGAAGGGAGAGGTTACTTCAGACAGCAGCTGTCTGTATGTTCTACTAATGGTTAGAGATCATAGTCTGCACTGGAAATTATTGTAATAAAATCCTTGAAGGATACACACAGCAATTCCTTTCTTCATTGTGGGCTCCGGTGTTGGCTCTTTCATTTAGTCTGTATCCTTATAGTGTATGTGTCACACCTACAGTGTAGACATCAGGTAATGAACAGATAGATCTTTATCTGCATAGGTGATTTCACTTAAATCAGTATAGGCTGAAATACTAAATCATGTTTATATTGGCATATTACTCCATTGGAAAAAACAAAATCTGACCTTTAAATGGCGTTACAGTTCCGGGGAGCAGTTTCAAACCAAGATAGTCCTTTCTGGGTGACCACTGACTGATCATCACTGGTTTGGTGGTTTATTGGCTTGATTTCAAAGCATGCACATGCATTTCTGGCCCTTGTTCACCTCTTTGAGCACTATGAGTATTCAGCACCTTTACAAACAAAATAATTCTTTCTCATTTTGCTTGTGTACTGCAGGTTTTAATTCAGATTTGTAAGACCTTTGAACTGTTGCAGGTGACTATCTGTCTTTTCAGATTTTTCGGTTTCTAACAGATATTGATCTAGATACCTGTTCTCTGTATGTAAGAATGGACTGAGCTATGGCTTTTCTCTTTTTGCAGGGACTGGAAATTATCACAGGACAGTTGCTAGCAACTTCAAACTACATCTTAAACTGCATGCAGTCTGTAAGCTGTATCATCAGATAAGGAGAGATAGTGGGGAGTGAGTAATAAATACACGTCATGAGTTGAGAAACTTTCTGCACAGAACAACCTTTTCTGAATCTTATCATCTCTTCCATATTTTCCCTCACATATCTAAGGTGAAGCGTCAGTCCAGGGGCTGTATTCTTGAAAGGCCCTGTATCTGAGAGAGGATAATTAGGGTGATTTTTGTCCCACCAAGAGGCCCTGCCAAGAGTATCGCATGGACAGATCTGTGCACTGCTCTTTGCTGAAGGGGGAAGGAAACTGTGTGATGGCAGCAGTGATGGCAGTACTGTGTGGTTTGGGGGGAGATAAGGAAACAACTCTGGGCTGCAACACAAGGAATGCATGTGTGAAGTCATTAATCTTGGGGATTTGCTGCATTTTGTTTTTTTTCCTAGAGCCCACACACAGCTTTTGGCTATGGGTATGGCATTTTCCAGCAGATGGCCTGTTGCACAGGAAGACGAGGGTGGTATCGGAGACTTTCTTAGTGTGCTGATGCAGTCAACCCTTTCACACATACTGTTAAATTCTGTGAGCCAGTTTTAAAAGAACTAAGTGAGTGACTGTAAAGTTAGGATCTCTTTGCCCCTACTTTTATTTTCTTATTGTCCTCAGGCATGGATAAAAGTAGAGCTCTAACAGAATTTTGCCACCTTCCCCCTTCCCTTCTGTTTTAAAAG
The DNA here is from genome assembly GCF_025592945.1 of Manacus candei. Classification (NCBI taxonomy): domain Eukaryota; kingdom Metazoa; phylum Chordata; class Aves; order Passeriformes; family Pipridae; genus Manacus; species Manacus candei. Next base: position 35,667,010 of record NW_026138076.1, on the reverse strand, counting down.
GAAAACAGGTTAGCTACAGAAACAGAAGAGCTGCTAAATACAGTCCATTGAACTGTAAAAGGAGGATCAGTTTATGCCTTTGAAAACCCTTTACATTTTGTTAATCTGTGCAGGCCAAGATTTAGATTTGTAATGAGATAAGCAGCTGGTTTTGCAGTTAAAACTGGTATCGATGTCCTCTATAAGACTGTTCTTTCTCTAGTTATCTGACTTCTGTAATGTCAGGAGAATACACCACAGCTGACAGGATACAGTCAAAGATTTTTATTGCTATGAATGTGCATAATTTGGGGGATGCAAGCATAGTTTTGTTTTGCTAAGAGTTGTTTGCTACAGTATTGGTTGCTGGATGCACTTTTAAAATAGAGGTGTCCACATTTAAATACAGTAATTTCTTTGTGATGTTTCTTTTGTAAAACTCTTAGAGAAAATACATTTTCAAATGAGATATTTTAAAATTTTTATATATCTAGGTTGAATATTTTGCTGTGGTTTGTTGTATTAGCACTCCAAGAGACAAATTATATTACTGAAATTGAAGGAAATAATAAAACCCAAATATGTCTTGCAAAATACCTTTAAAAATTATTCCATTTGAGTATAATTAGAATATATTGTAAAAGGTGCTGCAAATGATTAGTCTTTAATTGACTAGTGAGAAATAAAATAAATGGGCTGCCTATTTAATGAATGAAATAATTAATTGATGGAGGCTGTTATGCTATTTCTGTAACAACTGGAAATGTTATTTCCATTTAAGTGACTTTATCTTCCCTTCTTCCTGTTCTATTTCTGTTCTCTTCCAGCCACTAACCTCTTTTGTACACCCCCACACCAGCTCCCTCTCTCAACGATATTCCTTCCTGAACAAAAGCAGTCAACTTCTGTGCTTGTTGTCAAATAAACCAGTCTCAAAAATATTCAGCTGCTTTAATTTTTAGAAGAACTGTGAAAACTTCCGCTGAGTATTAGCTTAGAAGCATTAATCATGGCATTGAATGAAAACAGTTTCCAATCAGACGATAAATGCTGGTTTATAGCAACTCTTTTCCACATTCATTAATCAAGAAAGGTTATCAACAGTGACAAATATGTTCGATTTTTGTTTAAATGTACTATATGCAAATAATACAATCCTGCTCATCAGTGAATGCATGACAGATATACTGCATGACAGATATACTGCAAGGAGTGTATGTCAAATAACAGAATATTGTTCTTCCACACACTCTTGTTGAAATGATTTGTACAGTCTTGTTTTAGCAGTGTTGTGCCTCGCTTAGTTCTGTGCATTTGAGTCTATGTATGTATTATTGCTTACTGATACGGATTTTAAAAGTTCAAAGAAGTCTTTTGGCATTAGTGCTATCTCTATCCATCCTTACAGGGTGATAGCTCCGCTCTGCTTTATTCTTCAGAATCCTGCATGTGTTGGCATTTAGATCAAGGAGCTGCCCAGAGTACGTGGTAGCTCATGTACAAGGGGTCTTTCCCCAGGACTAGTGCCCACGCTGGTCTCGCTGGACATATGGTGTGAAAATGTGACCAGATGGTACACATGGTACACAAAACCTCAGTGTGACACTTCTCTTGGCATCAGTTGTCCTTGCTGGTCCTGACTGAATTGTGGGGAATGCCTCCTAATTCTTGCTATGCAGTGCATGCTCAAAACCAGTCCTTGCACAGCAGAAGTTAGCTGGAATCTATTTTCTGTCTTTTGGAACTTTAGAACTAGCAATAGCATTCACTCGTGCCCATTGTTTGACGCCAAAGAAGTGATATGAGAAATGTAGAGAAGCCTCATTTCTTTGTAGAAGTCTTCAGGTAGTCTGAAACAGAGACAATCCCCCCCGGCACAGACAACAGTCATGTAGTCTTTATCTCAGTCATTTTTCTGTTCTAATCAAGATTTTGAGGCACCTGCACCTCCTTTTGATCTTCTTTTGCAAGTAATGCTTGACTGGATCCTCAGTTGCATCTCGGAGCTCTTTTTACTGAGTTTTTCCAAATGAATGCAGATTCTGTGACTACTGCATTTTCCTGATCAGCTGGCATTTGCAAAGCCTATGAACTACACCCATGTAAACTTTCTTCATTTTTTGAGCCATAACATTTAAAAAGTAGTGTTACTATATAGATATAAATCATCCTGGAGATAGTTTCCATGAGTGTCATTCTCTGTCTTTAAGATTGCATTGTTTGTTTCTCATAGGGGATCCATCTGATATTATGATTATCCAGGAAACAGGGCCTCACACTAGTGAGAATAAAAATCATGTTGGGCTCTTTGCTTTGGGAGTTTCTCAAATTCCTGTCTGGCCTGAGTATTGTGATTTTTTTTTTCCCCAAAACCCTTACTTTTTCTTCATGTCTAAGAAGATTTAAAATTTCTTTTAGACATCTGATCATAACATTTCTTTGAGGAAGGTTTGCTCTCAAAATAGCACTTCTTGGAACTGTTGTGTACTTTCTGTAGGTGGTCGTCAACATATGCTGGGGCCAGCTGACTGACTAACAAAATTGATATGTTTATTACTAATTGAGTATGGCAAATTTTTTTTACTCAGTTTTTTTTAAGTAAAGCATGATGTTGCTTGGTCTTTTTGAAGCCCAGACAACTGCAGATCTGCATAAGTCAGTTTAACTTAAAGTTATTTTTTTGGGTTACTTGATTTTTGTGGCCAGAGGCATCAGTGCTCCGGCGCTCTCTGAGGTTCAAATAACTAGCTGACATTTGTTATACTCTCTTTTTACTCTCTTGGTGTATTTACGATCCTCCTGAGGAAGTAGAGTGATCCAGTCTGAACTGAGAATTTGTAGTCACAAGGTAAGAGTGGCAAGGTAGTAAATGCATCACTTGGATGTAGTAGACTAGCTACTACCATGTGCAGTTCAGCTGGTTTTACATCTAGTGAATCATGTCACACATGGAATTCAAGTGTAGAGTTTTTGTCAGTCCACCCTTGAACTATCTCCAACATGATGCTTGTTGTGTCTTTTGATGGAGGAAATCCAAAGTGGGATTAAACTGCCATAACCTCTATAAGGTAAGTGATGTATTTTCCAGTAGGTCCTTTATTCACAAAAATAAAACAAGGGGCTATGGTAAAATGTAGTTGGCAGCAATCACTAGGAGACTGCCAATATGTGAAGTGTCCCTTTGAAATAGTATACATGGTAAGACTTCACAGAAATATTTCAATCAAAATTACCATACTTGTATATGTAAAAATAAGAGTACTGGTACTTCACAGCCAGTTTTATTTCCATGACCATCTTGAGAAAGTTTAAACTAAATTACTTATCTGGCAAAAAAATCTAGATTTTTTGGTGTTACAATGGACTGCTCCCTAAACCCTCATTAGCAACCTGATAAGCATAGAGCAGAAGACATGATTGTGGAACTCATGATGCAGTCCTGCATTTAGGATGGAAGAACGTTGGTTTTCTCTCTTCTAGGGTGAATGTCATGGTACTTATGTCTTTGTAGTATTCCCTTATGTTAAGATTTAGTTTGTGTGGGCTGTATGGTTCAACATTTTCCAAAGGGAAGAACCAAAGAGGTGGTAAATGACAAGATGAGGATTTTAAGTCTCATATTTTTAGGAAACAGGCTATGAGAGAGTGTGTTTGCTTAAAAAATATCTAGAAAGAACTTTACCAAACAACATTTTACCTTACCTATCAGATGTCTGTGTAAACGTGGGAATGTCTCTTGTCTTGTCAGAATTCCATTTTGACTTTCAGAGTTCATCTGAGGCCTTCACTTAAATGTAAGGGTTGCTGCCTTCTTACTATCACTCAGAGAAGGTGGACTTGAAGGTGGTGACCATTGGGATAAACTGATAAATTGAGACTTTTCACACTGAATATTTAACTCCCAGTTTAATTGATCTTTGGCAAAACTTGTTTATGCAGATATAAGGTCTAGTCCTTAAATCTGAGCCTGCAACAGTCAGTTACAAGCTTGCCCTTGTGTTCAGCAGCAGACAGAAGGTGTACTTGATGTGATGGAGTTGCAGACGCTGTGCTTGTGAGTTATAAGGAAAGAACTGCAATAGATGATATGAAAGGTCTGAAATGAAAGCAACAGCTGATTTTGTTCAGTTCAAAATGACCCTGCCAAAAGAGGCAAATGACATCACAAACTGGAAGGGCATTGTTTCTTTATAGACTTATAAAATATGTTTTTATCCAAAAAATACACTGAGAAACTCAAATGATGATGAATAAACTACTTTAAACTCAGAGGAAATAAGCATCCTCAGCTATTTAGAAATCTTCAGAAGTGCTGACAGGAAGGAGGTCTAACCTCATCTTAATGGATATAATCAAATACCTCACTATTATGGTCAGGTATGTGCAACGGTGTATTTTCCGTTGTCCTGTTCTGCTTGACCAAAAGTCTTGAAATACAGAAATTAGACAAGTTTACTTGGTTAGCTTTACCAGCTTTGAGAGGGTGCAGTGTCATTTGTCTTATTTTCCATTAATCAGCTTTTCCCCACTACAGTTCTTATATCATCAGCTTATATCAGTTCTTATATCATCAACTATGGAAATGAATAAGAATAAAAGCAGCAGTGTAAAAAAAAAATTTTTTTTATGATGTGCAAATTACTGTAACTATGGGTAAAGTACTCTGTAGTTTCCCATTTTAAAACAAAACAAAATTTAGAGTCTGAATAATTCTAGACATCCTTTCTATTTATGACCCAGAAATTCTTGGAGTACATCCTCTTGTCTTCTAAGATTTTCCCATAGGGGGATAGGAGCCTTCATTTTATTATTCCTCAGATGCACAATTTTGTTTTCAGAAAATTAACTCCCTCTTCTGCTTTTTCCTACTATATCCTAAATCCACCTCTGAGATAGAAGCAGAGACACCAGAACTCCTGCACTCCAAAGAAGAGTTATCTAGTGCTGTGATATATGAAGCTCTCCCTCCTTCATCTTTGCCTGCCCTCACTGAGAATACAAGGAGCAATTGTGCAGGACAAGTTTGTGTTTTTAAAGAATATCCATTAGCTTCAGACCCTTTTTCCATTCCCTAAGCAGCTACTGGTTTTGCATGCTCAAATTATTTTTGTGAGGTGTTTTTGATTGCTTGAAGGCATTGCTTTGACATCCTAATGTCATTTTTTATTCAATCTGGTATGTAATCAGCTATTGATCTCCACATATGAATCCACTTCTTCAGTCCTTAGCCATCTTTTCGTTCTTACTTTCCAAATTCTCCAAGTTCTTTGTGCTTCTCTAGAGTCCAGTGCTAGGCTGGCGCTGCTCAGTGGTTGTTAGACTTTCTGACTCTGTTCCAGTATTTAATGGTGTAGGCTATGTACAGGTAGAGCTCACCTAGAAAGACACTTACCTTCTCTTCACAGAATTCGGTTTGGCTGTATTGAAATCTGCTGACTTTTAGCTGCAAAACCCTAGCAGTTTGTGGATTACAGTTAATAAAAGCAGAATTCCCACTCATCAGTTATAAAATAATTTTCATTTTCACTGGTTATACTTCAGTTTTGTAATTTGTTAGCTGTGGAAATGACATTTACTTTGGACCTTAATGTTTCTAATTTTTCTGCATGACTTTAAGGACAATATTGTCTGAATTCCTCTCTTTTCTCCCTTATGAGATGGTTCAGGATGAGTTTTTAGAAACAATCTGAAGAGCAAGGAAATAAGTTAGATATGTAAACCAGATCAATTCCATTAGCAATTTTTTTTTTCATTTTGATAAATTGCTTTTCTATTGCATTCTTCAACACGCAATAACCTATTCAAATTCTTTTTTTTTTTTTGGTAGTGTATTTATATACCAACTCCTTCTGTATTTCCATGCTGCAGTTGTGACTGGTCACTTTAAGTTAATGGCACTAGATGCATGAAAGAGCTCATCTGATGTCTCATGTCTCTGCAATTTTTCCATGGGCAAGGTGTTTTTGCAAGGAGCAGATTCAGGTGGTCTCTTTCTGTGTGTATAGTTTAACAACTGCTAAATACATTGAGTTTAACACAGCTAACATTATTTCACTCCATTTCACAGAGCAGAAGTTGCATTTAATTTAGCATCAGGTCCTGCATCCATATCATTGACTGTTTCTGGAATGCAAGAAGTATTTGGGCAAAGGCACCTCTCGTGGCTCAGGATGGCTGTGAACAGGGATGCTCGCGCAGCTTGAGTGGTGGTGTGAGTGACAGGCTGCCTGTGGGTACTGGCCAAACAGGCAGTACTTGTGCCTCTAGAAATTCCCTGGGAGGGTCTGCAGACAAGAGACAGAAGGTACTTATAGCTTTATGTCAAGTGTATCCCACATAGGCAAAGAAGTTTTGTTGTTGCATAATTTCAGATATGTTTTCTTGCAGGCTTACCTTCTACTTGATAACACCCTTTTAATGCAGTTCTCTTGCCTCGTAGATTCCAAACCCTCAAAAAAGATGGATCATCTATTGGACTAGATGTTACTAGAGAGTTATTTTGGATGTGAAAGTGTATATCATACACCTTGAGCACATCCAGAGCAAATTGTATTCAAATGCTGGCTTTGCTCTCTTTCAGTGGGCTCCAGCTGTTCCAGTGGACACTGTTTTTCATCATTGTGCTGGACTACAGAGTATAAGTGTTGAGACTACAGATGCTTTTATCTTGTATAAGTTTTCAAAGAGTTTCCGTGTTGACAGTTTACATTGCTCAACCTATTTTCTTTTATGCTTTCTATATATAATATACATGGCAGCCACTAGCTAGAGAATCATACATAGCAGCTGGTTACACTCTATGTTTCTTTAAAGATCTTGTGGGAAACTTCAAAGTTTACATCAGCTTACAGGAAAAATAACGCCTGAGTATCAAAGGGAGAAATGAGCAGAGTCCTCAGTAAACGTTGGTGCTGGTTTGAGTGCTGCCACGTTGCCTTGAACACAGCTCAGTTATTTCTTTAGAACATGCACTGATATTTATATTACCTTTCTCTCTGATCTTTTCTAAAGGATTTTTGTCCATTAAAAAAAAATCAGCAGTGAAAAAGTTTAAAATTAGTTTTTAAATGTGCATTTAAAACTAAGAGGTGGACATGTATCTTGATTTTTTTTTTTTTTTTTACTATTTTTCAGAGTTCATTTATAAAGTGCCTTTAATCTACTGAAGGAAACTAAGATGTTTTTATTATGTCACTGGTCTCTCATTAGTTACTTGCTTGTTTTTTAATAGGACTGTCATTTCATTTGGCAGGCCAAAATTTTATCTTACCACCCCTTTACCTCTCTCTCTGTTTGCAAAGCCCAAGAAAGTCTTTGTCTGAACATTATGTTTTCAAGAAAAACAAAAAACCCCTAGACAAAATGATTTAACTCCCCCTTGCAAAGTTGATAGGAACAGCTTAGCACTATGTGTGTAATGTTCTTGGGGAGTCCTTGGCTCACTCAGCATTGCAACCCCCCTCCCCTCCAAGACCAGAGCAGCGAGGTGAAAGCAGCCACGAGCTCAGCAGTGTAGCTGAGTCACAACTACACTCTTGGGTGGTTTGAGAACACTGTGAAGTATATTTGGATAAAATAAAAATGACATCTTCTGGCTTAAGGGCTACAGAAGTGAGCAACTTTGAAAATATTATTATGATTTATGAGCTATTAGTTAATGTGGTTCACTCATGAATTTGGGAATTAGTACTTCTCTGAAGTTTAAAGAAATTGAGTTTGTAATTCACTTGAGACAGGTTACTAAGTATAATAGTTTAGCTAGGAGCTAAGACTCTCACACCTTAACTGCCAGTGAAGTCCTTGTTTATTATCCTTCTTTCTTACTAGGTTTTCTAATGACCCATTCTGACAGGGAAGACTGTGTCTGGGTCTGTCCACTTGATTTTCTTCTTTCTGTGTTGTTGCATTGGTAACTGGGGTTCGTCTCAACTAACTTTAATTCTCTAGCACTTCTCCATACTCAGTGTTGGGAAATGGACCCTCCTGAAGACAGTTAAGTTTGTCCTATCCTAACATTAAGATGTTTTAAGACAAAGAGATGAATATTTGTAAATCCAGCGTCCATTTCCTTAAGATATCAAAATAATACTAGGGCTTGTAGATGAATACATATGGAGATAAATTACACTTTTTTAAAAAAAGAAATATTTATTTGATCTTTCTAAGGGTGCCACTACTCTTTATTTCTCTCTTTTTATTATTATTATTTATTATTGTTATTTAGGAATGGTTTGAGATGCAGAGTTTAAAATAGGCATTTTTGAGGGTTTAGGGACCCCAACATCAAAATAAGATTTTGAGATTAATTCCTTCCTCTCTTGAAGAATCCTACTTAGAAGCTGACTGCTCTAGCAGAAGCTACCTAGAGGAGCTCCTTGTGCTCTGGGCTTCTGTCTGAGCCTTTCCTGGCAGCATATCAGTGAGATTTCCTGGGTCACTTTCCAGTTCTCTGCCTTTTCATCTATTATACAGTTCCTTTTGTAGAAGTAGCAAGTTTCTTTTTCTAAAGACTCAGTGCTTACTTTCTGTTTCTCCTGTGTGGAGAGTGTTTTCTGAGGCTGAGCTGTGGAGTTGTGAGGACTTCTGTTTTCATTTCCAACCTGAACATCATCACAACTGCTTCATACACAGGGCTTGACACCACCTTTAACATGTATGCTGCTTATTCCTCTCTGCTATTTGTGCCTTCCTGCCCCTGTCGTGGTAGACAGCAATCAAATGCCCTCTTAGCCTTTCTTCACTGAGGTATGTTGTCGCGGTCTGAAGGGGGGACGGGACACGAGGAAGGGTGCAAGCAAAGTTGTTTATTCAGGCGTGTGTGCCACTCTTATCCGTTCAGGCAGGGAAAAAGGGGCAGAACATAGGGTGGGGTATCAGACAGAGAAACGGGGGAGCAAATCAGAATAGAGCACAGGCAAAGGGGGAGGAGTGGGGGAAGCAGGGAGCAGGCAAAAAGTCCCGCCAATCGCCGCACGCTTCTCTCCACGCCGGGAACTGTTCCCATCCTGAATCGTGTTCCGTCACAGTATGTTAGCCAGGGCAGGCTTTCATTGCTGACCATGATGCCATATACTACGGAATATCCCTTGGATCAGTTGGGGTCAACTGTCCCATGTGTCCCTTCCCAGTGTCTTGTGCAGCACCAGGCTCCTCACTGGCGGGGCAGTGTGAGAAGCAGGAAAGGCTCTGACACTATTAAGCACTGCTCAGCAATAGCAAAAGCATCTCTGCGCTATCAGCACTGTTTTCACTACAAATCGAAAACACAGCACCCTAGGAGGAACTATGAAGAAATTAACTGTGTCCCAGCCAAAACCAGTACGTGTTTTCTCATCATTAGGGTAGGAAGGTGAGTTGGGCAGCTGGTAGGCTAGTATAGACGAGGGCAAGGAAATGCGAAATGAAGATTTGATCTATTTTTCAATATTTGGTATCCTCAGTCCAGAACCAAATCAGATTATTTCTGGTGTGATGTGCTTTCTCTTTTGCCTTTCCTCCCTCTAACAAAGGTTAATGGGTCTGTCTGTATGTATGTCCACATTATTGAAATTCTGGTGGTAGCAGCAGGAGACTAGTGTTACGTGGTGTGGCAGTGACCCCTGACCATTGGGGGTGGCTGTGTGAGCCTTTCCACCAGAACCTGTCCTGGTTTTACAGTACCAGCTTTTTCCCCCCTGGTCAGTTTGTTTCTGTATTCTTGTTTGATTATAATTAGGAGCAAGTTACAGGGTCAGGAACATAAAGGGGCTCTTGACATAAGGGGGCTCCTGTGCTAGATAGTACTGAAAAAAAAAAAGGAAATGGTGGAAACTTTAAATACTTTAAAAACTTCATACTGTTAATTCATAATAAGTTGCTTGCAACTAGACAATCCATTTGTTTTCTCAGGAGTTTCAGAATTCTAGATACCTGACTTGTCATACCATACCGTACCTGACTTGTCAAATCTCTTGCAACCCTCAACTGTAGGGTCTAGTTTGCAAAGTGCATGGGCCCAGGTTCTCTGCGGTGCCCAACTTCTGAGCATACCTAAACAGACTGTCGGTAAAAGATAGATTATCTACAATGCAACTACTTGATATTATGGTATCAAAAAGTATTTCACAGAATCACAAAATTGGTCAGGTTGAAAGGGACCACATTGCACAGGATTGTGCCCAGACAGTTCTTGAATATCTCCAATATGGGAAACTCCACAACCTGTTTGGTCACTGGCATTTGGAAACTCCAAATTCTTCCTTGTACTCCAACCAAAAAATGTTATTAATGTACTATGGACTACTGTGATAGTGTTGAATATTTTGGGCAATGATAGGGGGAGGAGAGAATGGGAGTTTCTTTCCCATGCTCTGCTTTGCCAACCTTTCTCTTGTTGCTGGAACAGAGGAAATGCCCATGTAGGCTTATTCCACTTGAAAAGTAAATAGGGAAGATGCATGAGCAGAGAGCTAGGAATGGATTGGTGAAGAAAGGTTGATGGGATTCGTATTGTGGGTTTCATGGTAGTGTGGTACTCTCAACTTGTAATTCTGGTATTCCCATCTAGTTACAAAGACTAAGGTGCCTGTCACAGAGAAGTGGAAATTGGAGAGGGACTTCAGTGGGACGTTGAGATGTATATTTTCTGTTCCCACAATTTAAGCGATTGCTTTTTTCACCCTCATATTGCCTTATGTTGTTTTTTACCATCTTTTTTTCTCCTTTTGAGTACATCATTTTGAAGATTAAATATTAAGATCCCAGTGAGGCAATTTCCATCACACTTTCCTGTAGTGAACTGTAGCACAAATGATCCTGTAGTGAAGTGAAAGTGCATATGAATACCAGGAACTGTGTCTGAATCCAGCCTTGATTCACCATACCTGCTCTCATGGGAGTAAACGCATTATTCATCATTTACATGATACTTTCCTGAAAGCAGTATACTTGAAAGCAATGCGTGTAATATAATGTGTCATTATTCCAGAGCTCTGAAAATGTCCTTTTATAATTCTCCTTAGCAGTACAGTTTATGTGATGTGGAAACTATTTTCTGACACGTGTGCCTAAGCAGTGCGCCCTTTGTTAGATCCAATTAGAATTTCTCCCTTGATAGAGTGTGAGGTTCTAAAGCGGTGTTATGCTTGGCCATGGACGAAATTAATCCAGTCAGTCGGGACTCCCAGCATCAACCTTCTGCAATCTCATGATATAGAACCACTGATATGTATGTTTATATTCAGCAAATCCAGCATTCAGTGCAAGAGGCAATAGCCAGGCCACTTGTCTGGTGTACTGTGCGACGTGTCAGCACGTTTCAAAATTATTACATGCACATGAGCTACTGTACAATAACACTTTCCCCCACAAAGTGGTGTAACTCCTCTTCTACTGGTGAAAAGAGTTTCTCATTTATCCTTTCTTGATTTTTTTTGAGAGTGTGGTGAACATGCTCAAGATGCTTTTTTGTGAAGATACTTAAATAACATTTAAGAAAGCCTTTTGTATTTTCCATTTCTTTGCACAGTAAATCGTTAATTAGAAAGCCCTAAACATTTTGTTGATTGCCAATTATTTTGCTTGTTTTAGCAAGTGTTTATTATGGAGCTCAGTGTAATAAAGGATTGTTTAAGAGACTTAGCTTTAGGTTGTGTATTAAGCACAACGATATCAGATGGAGTAAAATATTTTCAAGTATCACTAAGGTTTTTTTCCCTATGTAGTTTCTATACTAAAATCTATGAATGGAGATTTAGTTGCTGTTGATGCTTTGCTAAAACAAGAATGGTAAATGTGATTTAAATCTTATCCAAATTTACCATTCTTCCTGGGAGGCTATACAAAGACCACAATTGTTTCCACTGGTTTTGATCCATAGAAATCTCTGTGAGCATCAAAATGACTCATCAGTTTATTCTGACATGCAGTTATTTTTAAACTGAACTTTTGTTTTGATGGTAAATCCTGCCCTTCAGGCACTGGAAATCCATGTTCCTCTGTGGCTGGAAGTGATTTGTTGCTCTTGGTGTTCTACTTAGCCTGACTCTTCTTGGTGTTCAGTGGTCCTGCAGGTGCTTACACAGGCTAGGGAGCTGTCCTTACCCACTTGACACTTCAGATAGCTGCTGTGAAGTGAGGCTAGGTCCTATCCCATGCTTGTCCTGCAAGTGTGCTTGTGCTGTTATGGCGTGAAAGAGCCCTGAGTGAGGTAGAAGTGACCCTCTGAGGAACAGTTCAGTGGAAAACACTGGAGACATGATGGCATTGCTCAGCGCTGGGTCAGGCAGCTTGGGAGATACATTTGTTAAAAGGCTTGGAGCATGCTCTATGTCCTGATGATTTTCAGCTGCAGAAGAAGGGTTTCCAAACTGGAGGGTTTACCAGTTCCCTGAAGCTTTCATCGGATGTCATCTGTGCATCACATTAGCTTGGCTGGGATGCAAGATTCCTGGCACCGGGGCAGGTTGCTCTCTATTTCCATTTCAGACCGGTATGGAGTTTTGCCACCAACCAGTCCCAATATCAAAGCCAAAGTTCTTCAAAGGTGCCCCAGAAACAGCAAAAAGATGACTCTCCTTTCTTTTCTTTTTTTTTTCCTTTTTTTCCCCTGCCTACTGGAAAGGATGCTTTTGACAGGAGGAGGCAGAAACCTTGTTTTATTTTTATGTTTTTACTTCTCTTCTGAATATGCATGAGTAGTAGAAACATTCATTTTTCTGGGATTGTAGTTCTGTTCTTACCCTGCCTACTGTAATCCAAACTCCGTAGTTGTTTCTTTCCTCCTGGACTGAGTATGATGGGTCATATGTCTTTGGGCTGAAAAGTGCTCAACTTCAAACTGCTTTTGTTCCACAATCAGAGTGTGTGGAGCAAAGCTGAACCAACACTCATTCTCTGGGAAATAACCCATCATCAAGTTATTCCTATTTGCTTTTAGTAGCTCCCAGAAGGAGCAAGATGCTGTACATCACATACATCAAGGAAGCATGTTCATCAAGGAAGCATGACCCCTACCTTGAAGATAAGTCTAAAAAAGCCCCAAGTACAACATACTAATTGGGATACAAGATTTCGTGAAATGCATACAGAAAGGCATATATTTAAATAATCAGGATAAATATGACAAAATTGGATTCCTGACATATTTCTTCATGTGTGAACAGTCGCAGTTATACTTCAGGTTTCCATTTTTTAAAGTTAAGAATTGTACTACCTTGGAAAAAGGGCATAATACATTTTAGTTATCTAAATGTAAAGTGCAATATATTGCAATTATTAATATTGTTTTAAGTGGGAATTTGAGGGCTAGCAAATCTTAACTTAGCTATGTAAATATAGAGAATAGGAACTAAATTTTAATCTGGATGCGTTTTGCATTTGTCTGGAGGAATTCAACTGCAGAACATGTTTTAGATTGTCTTGAAAAAAAGTCATCAGTAGATGACTATGAGATTTACTAAGATATTAACAAATGCTCCTAAATGTAGCTGGTATATGCATGTTGGAAGTGTGTAACTGATCAAGCAGATGCTAATTTATGTATCATAGGTTATGCCATTTTGCACATAGATTTCGATATCTTCTTTCTCAAGGTGAATTAAATTTCACAGTGTTGCTGAAAACATGCCCCTTTTAAATTCACAAAGAAGCCTTTCCTTGAGATTATGCTAGATAGTTTATTTTACTGTCAACTAAACAATACATTTTTATACACCTTAAAATATAAAAAATCTTGCACTCCATTTTCGAGCATATATAAGTTAAACAAAACACTTTATATAAAACTTAAGTATTAATTTTTATGAAGTCGAACTCTAGTATTATGCCACAGCTAGTGGAAATTTAGCAATGCTGAGAATGACATAATTTTAGCCCTCTATCTGTTCCTAACTAGAAATTTTTATGAATCTTTGGCATGAAGGTAAAGTGACATGAACCTTACTAAGGAATGTAATAATAATTCTTATTTTAAATAATCCTACCTATTACAACTTTCTAGCTTAAAAAATCTGCTCATAAATTACACTGTATTATTGGGAGAATTATTTTGTCAGTTCACGATTTTTCTGTACTGAGTTTACATTTCCTGCCTGGAAAAAAGGTGACCTGCTGTCTTGGTTATCCTCTTGTCACATTCTGCTGCCTTTTTACAAATAGTTAACCTGTTTCACTAAATGATGCGGTAAATTCGTCAGTCTATTTTTTACTTTGTTCTCAAGTCGTGTTCTTTTGATTCTCATGCTTCATTCATACCTCTGCCAAGCCCCATCAGTTGCACATACTGTAGTGCTTAGTTTGCTTTCAGGCTTACATGAGTGTACAGTTTGTTCACTGCACCCTTTCCTCCCTTGTGCATGGCATCACTTCTGTAGCATAACTATGTCTGTAAACCCAATTCTGATAAGCTTTTTGGATACTTATAACGACTTTCAAAAATCGTCCATGTGAAGAGTATTGGCCGTGTTATTATATAGGCAGCGTGACTCTGCATATAAAATAATTGTTGGAACAAATTTTGCATTTGACTTTCTTACATTCTAAATAATGCTTTTTTTATGTCACACAGCCTGTTTAAACATGAGGATATAAGGCAGACTGTGAATGGTAGAGGAATTGTTTAGGCAAGATTGTATGAGCAATAAAGCCTAAAACCGAACTTCTTCGTTTTTCCTTGACCATGAATAATCTGTGGTTTTCTCCTACTGTTATTTATTCATTCAGTCAATAACTGAATGGCTGACAAAGTGAATCCAGTCTTACTGGTGAGTACTTGTCAGTTTAAATACTTCCTTCAAGCCAGAAGTCCTACAGCTTTTCCCAGTTGCTTTGGGAATTAAAGCTAAGGTTAAAAATACTCCATGCACCCAACATAGGTGTTCCTATGTGGCATCATCTTCTAGCTCAGTATTTCTGAATGATTCCAAAATTGGTCAGACTGCAAATATTTCAAGGGCAGAATCAGTCTGCTGATTTTGAACAGTATAGACTTCAGTGGAAGAGCAAGATTTCTTAAAAAGTGAACATTACTTCACAACTATTCCTTTCACCATCAGTTTATGTTCATTTCTCATTGGGAAAGCAGCAGAGATGCTTTTGAGCCTTCTAAATCCACTGAGGTCTTAATTTGTGGTAGATCCACATAGTAATGTGGCTGACTGAAATACATAATAAATATTGCCATGTGTGTGGTGTAATTTTTGTTTTCAGTTAAATTAGAGAGGCAGTAAGTAGAGGAGAGAGCCGTGTAAATTTTTTTTGCAGTGTTTTTGAGAGCATTTTCTTAGAGAAAGAAAGCTGATTTTGCCTACCATTTTTTATGATTCATCTTATGTTTTTAATCAGGCTGATAAGTCTAAGGGCTAAAAGATTTACAGGGTCATAGCTTTTAACTTTGCAGTGGCAAAGAAGGGGAAATCTGTCTCTAAGATGTTTAATTTGTGTATTTTATTTTCTGTTCTGTTGAATTGCTTAATGTTTGTTGACATTTTTGGGGAATTGTATTGTAGGTGCATGCTTACGTCAGTGTGCTTAGCAGAGAAAAAACGGAGATGTACACTTGTTGGGAAAGGAGCTATAAATCACTGTTCTTTGGGCATCATCTGCTTAGTGTAGCACTGAAAGAAGCATTGTGCAAGCAGAAGAGTGTAAGCATCTCTTTTTGGTAGACCTGTAGCAGGGGAGGTTCACATGAACCTTTCATTGATTTGCCTTCACAGTGTGCTGGACTGATTGTGTTGGACGTTACTTTGGATAATGATAAGGTGGTGGAGGTACTGGCAACAGATCTCTTGATAGAAAGGACCTGTGTCCCAGAAGAGGAATATGGAGACATGAAATGAGAGTGTTCAAACTGGTCTGTTTGGTACTTACAGAAATACTCAGAGTACAGGAATGCATGGAATTCCCCTCAAGTAGTATATAAATTTACAGGTTGGTTACCACTACATAGTTCCCTTTTTTTCTGAGTCTGCATGGAAAAAGCAAACGCATACTGGGAAAGTTAATGAGAAACCATTTCAAGGCCTCATTCTTCCAAGATGAAAGGGAAGAACAAGTACTTTTTTTGCCTTTTCTTTCACATAGATTTCCTTCATGTTTTGTTTTCAGAAAAGAGTGCATTCCATAATATCTGCTTCAGCTCTGGTTGAGAATTAGCCTTAAACTTTCCATTCCTGGACATACATTTTTCCTTCAGTCTACAGGATTTAGCTGCATGCCCATAACCCAGCCCAACTCTGTTCAGGCAAGTTGTTGTACTGATGTTAGTATTAAGCATCAGACACCAATTTAGCAGTGTTTTTCTGCTGTTCAGTAGTGCCTTTTCACTGAATCACTGACACTTGTCAGGTACATTGTGCCTACAGTATGATGCCTAAGGACTTTTCAGTTTAAGTCAGTTAAATGAGTGTAATAGGGATCCTGCACACATCCTTGGCAGGACAGAACTTGGCAATCTTTGAAGTTTTCTTTTTCTTTTATTCTCTCTTTTCACATTTTGGGTTTTCTTGAACTCTTCTTTTTGTTTTGACCCTTGTGTTCTGCATTTTCTTTTGCTTTATCTTGTTCATCCACTGACCATGTATCCTTCCTAAAGTAGATTATTGTTAATGTTTACCTTATTTCACTCCTGATGCTTGTTAGGTGGATATAAAGCTATTAGAAACTGCAAGTATGGAAGCACTTTCTCCCACTTTAAGTACTGATATATAATTTCAGAAGTTTTTGTTTGTTTTTTAACAGTAGACATCAGAGAGTTTAAAAAAAAAAATCCAATAAACCAGATCAAAGGTGCAATATTTATGAGAACTGTATATTTGAAGAGGCTTTTAAAATCTTTTGTTTAAATTACTTTTCCTTTTGGGGCAACTGCAAAAGTACTTAATATGCTAGTTTTGAATGAGAGCTGGAAGGAAGTAAAAGAATTACAAGTATTTTCTTACTTTCCATTTGCTATGAAGAACAGTTAGTTGCTTTGACAAGTCTGCTTTGAGTTCTGTTTAGTCCAAATAGGAGCTCAAGAATTTCTATTGAAAGGAAAATTTTCTATGCCAATATAAAAAAGTTATTTACATCTTGTGTATCTATGTGAAGGAATGTTCTGCATATCCTAGCTTTTTAAAATTTCAGTGTTATTAAAAGTATCCCTAGTGGAGCTGAAGGCTGCCCTTAAAGCTATGAAGGCTGTAAATGGGGTGTGTTTAGGAGAAGAAAACAGGGACACACTGGATAAGTAGTCTGCTGTTGTTATGAACAGCAAGAAATGTTTGAGTAAGTTAAAAAATGAACAGCAGAGTTATAACAAGCAGAATTGTCTTGATTCAAACAGGTTGAGATATGTGTTAAACTAGTGAGTATATTAAGGTCAGAAAGAAGGTTTTTCACTGTCTGCTTATTCAAGGGATATGCTCCTGGTCTTGTGGTACAGGCAGGTGTTACAGAGCCTGCTCGTAGAGTCTAATTGTACCCTTGCCCTGACTTATGGACCACAGCTGTCCCAAGTGGGGAGGGCCAGTAGAGACAGCATCAACCCCAGCTGATGTAAGCTAAAACTGACTGCAGAGCGATTGTTCAGCATCTGTGGAGATCATCTTTAGAAGTGTCCACATTTCACTTCAAGGACCCAGTTAAAACCTGCGTTTATATTTTCTGTTTTAGTTGTTGGAGTTCTTTTCCTAAAAGACAGTGGTATCTTCCTTTCTGATAGTGAAGTCATTCAGCTTGCACCACAGGCAGACAAACTTGAGTCCTCTTTTGTAGGAGTAGGAAGGCTTTTATTCTTGTTTCTTTACTTTGGTTTGGTTATTTAATGGGACCTAACAGAACTGAATACTGGATTCCAATCAAAAGGTTTTAAGAATTGTATACCTGAATTCCTTTGGAATTCTTGATATCTGGGTGTCTGGTATTTAGATTTTGAGTGTCGTACTCTTGTTAATTTCAGTGGGATTCAAATTCCCTGTCAAGAGGAATGTAAGCTCTTTGCAGATTTGCATATAATCAGGTAGAAATGGTATAGATAAAAATGCCAAATTCAGCAAATGTGAAACTTTTTTATCAACAGTCAGGTTCTTGGTCTGAGAAACTATCTGTGGAAGTTCAGGTACAGCAAGCCAGTTTTTTCTGATGTCTTCTGTATTTCAACACCTGTAGAGAGAAGTCATTCTCCCATATTTTTTGCTGGGCTAGTTTTTCGCAGTAGTTGTGCTTTTGGTGGGTGGTGGGGTTTTTTTAAATTGTTTTGGGTTTTTGTATGTTTTTTGTCATCTTCATTGAAAGAGGTTTTCCACTCCTGTAGAATCCTGGAAGTCGTCCTCTGCCACTGGTTTGTAGTTAGTTTTCTGGAGCGTGAATGGCCAGATTTTCACGTTGTGTTCCTGAAGTACAATGACATTTATGTTTTCCTGTCTCTGTTGGTTACATAACTCCCGAAACATTTTCAGATCATATTTGCCTTCGACGTGTCTGTGTTATGTTGGCTGGTCACAGTCAATATATTATCAATGACTGTAGTCAGCAAGGTATTTTCCCTCCTTGAACTTTTCAGTTGATAAATAGCTTATTTCCTGGTGCTTCTGGGCACCTAGACTGCCATTTTATGCTACAGGACTTCATGCTCGCATATTTCAAAGTTAGCCATTAAATTCATGTGATATTCTAAATGATCCTTCTGTGTGTAGATCGTATCTCCTAACTTTGCATTAGAAGCTGTTTTAATAACATACTGCTGCTTTTGGTTTTTAATTTCTTTTCCTTGCTAAGTTAATTGGTAAAAGTACTGAATAAAATGGCTTTCTGAGCAAATGTTTGTAGAAGTACACTAATAATCTCCACAAGGTGCATGCTTTCCCCTTTTAAAACTCTGTAAGCTAGTCAGTTGGTTCATACTGCTAATATGTACTTCAAGTTTCCCCTCAGTTTCCGAGTTCACTAAAGAATTCCTTATATGTCACACTATCATAGGCTTTGTTGTAGGCCAGATAAATGATATCAATTAGAGATGCTCACATTTTAAAAAACTTGTTAGTCACACATTCTTCACTTTTTTTTTTTTTTTTTAATGCAGATATATTTATTCCTGTTTACTTCCGTTTTTTTAAACTGTTTTTTTCTCCCTCTGAGTAATTATCCTAAAACCATTCATTCTGCTGGGATCAGAATAACTGGATGTTCTTTGCCCAGACTGCATTTTTTCTATCTCAAGTTATGGGTATTATATTCGTTGTTTTCCAATCAGATGACACCACCCTCATCATCAGAGACCTATAAAAATATTTTCTTTAACACTTTCTGCTTTATGTGCCAGCATTTCCAGAGCTGTAAATTATCTGTTCCTAACTTCAGTGTATTAAATTCTATTGAATTTTTCTGTCACATTGGCTGTCTTTATTTACATCTCCATTAACTAATCTTAGTGAAGAAAATATAATTTTTTTGCTTTATAACTTTCTAAATTAAAAGCACATATTTGGTAATTCACATTGTCCAGAAATCTTGAAAAGAGCCTGGTAAACATTCTTTAAAACTGCCTGTAGAATTCACTGGGCTATTAATATTACCCCAGAAACCATAAAAAAAGCACACACCAATTGACAGTAAAAGTAATATACATTTCCCAGAAATTTAAAATTATGGGGTGAAGAGTCATTTGGCAGAAGAATGGTCATTTTCCTTTGTGACTTTCAACTACCTTTTGACTTTTGTTCAATCTGTTGCTACTTGACATTCCTTTAGCATAGGAGGAAGAAAATGGATGCCTTGAAATCTTGCATGCAGAGTTTTTCCTTTCATGTGTTCTGATGTTCCAGCCCATCAAAAATGTTACTGTCCTTCCAGTTTCCTTTCCACCCTTCACATATTTCATATCTGTACTTCTATCTGTGTTTTGCTGTCATCTCCTTTATAGTCTTTCCAGCTTCCTGTACAGTCTTCCAGTCCTTGCCTGACTTCTCCACGCTGCCTTTTTTGTGCTGTTCCTCAATATTTTAGAAAGCAGTTGCTTTACATTTTCAGCCATCTGTGTTTTTCATATTTTTTTTCTGAAGATCTTTCCTTTCCACAAGTAATCTGGTGGATGTAATTTAAAAAAACACCAAACTTCTACATTATACCTACTCAGTCTGTTAAGCAGTATTTGTTCTCCATCAGTCAGCAGCTATGTCTGTCTATACATGAATACATTTATTCTTTTTCTTTAGGACCGGTGTATTAGTGTGGTTTCTTTTTTCATAGCTTGGTGTTTTGGAGTCCTTGTTGCAGTAGTTCCATTTCTAGTGTTCTAGTATTCAGCTTCATATCCCTGACGGGATTGGGAGTAGCAGAAAATGTGCAGTGTTATTAGCAAAGCAGTTGTCAAGGTATAGATGTATAGATATAGAGCATTCACAATTATGTATGGAGTGAGCTTTTGGTGTAAAAGGAGGAAACTGTGCATTAGCCCTGTCATTCAGGACATCCCCTCCAGCGCTGCTTTCCTATGAAAAGCCGCGGTCAGCCATCGCCTTGTCCAGAAATGTCCCCTTTGGGATTACTCAAATTACTGGCAGCATTGATTGGAACACTTTCTATTTCTAAGTGTCAGGAGCCAGTTTATGGCTGGCTCTCTTTAGGGGTGGACAAGATGTGATTTAACACGTACTTTTCATTGCAGGACCACCCAACTGTAACACTCGGAGGGAGAGAGCTGTGGTCCTTGACCATGTTTTTATATGCTGTATTGATATGTATTGGCTGTGAGAGTATCTGGTTACACATTTGAGCACTCCCTAGCTGTCTCTAATTGCTCCTGTTTTGCTCATGGTTGCTTAATGTGTAATCTTGACTGCTACATTGAACTTGTCTTATTTAAGCTGCCGGGAACCTGTGCTCAGCATTAAACGTACAGCTGGTACAGCTGTGGCTGCTTCACTCTGCCCCGGTGGAAGCTGCAAGTCTCGCCAAGGAGCAAGCTTGCCAGAGCATTGACCTGTAAAGTGAGTTGCTTTATATTAAAGGCCGTAGAAAACACTTCAGCACATAGCTGCTCTAATACAACTCATTGTGGTGTGAATGCACTGCAGAAACCCTCTAATTCCCTCCTCAGCTGGGCAAGCACTGTTTCTAATAAGGTTCAGTGAAAAGGTTTAGCAAGTGTAGAATGGCATTACACTGGTCTAAATTGACAGCAGGAGTGTCTTTTGTATTAACAGCCATTTTCTGGTCTTCTTGTTGCCTTCCTCTCCACTCTCCCCCCCCACCTCCAAGCAAGCATACATTGGTTTAGAGAGCTCTAGTTACTGATAGAGGTAAACCTTTCTCTCTGTGAGTTATAAGACCTAGAGCTGTGTCTTTACTGTCTGTAAATGGAGAGTTCACCATCTGACCTGGTATTGCTGCAGCAAACCAGATAGAAGTTACTGGGATGGGGCCAAGTTCTTCTAGGGCCACTCATGTAATCTGCTTGCTGTATGGCAGATAATGTAGTTACTGGATATGTGCTTTACATATATATATACTGTAAGTATACATAGCATACTGTGTATATGTGAAGGGTAGTGTACATGTATGCTAGATATTTAGTTTAATAAGAAAGTGTGGGGAAAAAATATGCAAGGAGGAAAAACAACTTAAGATAATTCAGTCCAGTGCAGGGTTGTTGCAGGAAAACTCTTTAACTGCAAGAAATCTGGCTTGAGCCCTTGCAGAGGCTCCTGTGGGGATTTTGTCCACAGGACAAAGCTCAGGAGCTGCCAAAACTGTGAGTTCTGGCTGGATTATAAAAGTGTACCTTTTTTTTTTTTCCTACCAGGGTAGTTGATTGTAGGGGAACTATCTGAAGAAGCTGGATGTACATAGGGAGGTAAAATCTGTGTAGGATGGCAGGGTCTTTTGAGAAGTCATCTCACTCAGGTATGTTTCTCCTAATTTTGTGAGTTAATGATACCAATCTGCAAACTTCCTTTTAAAAGCTGTGTAGGAATTGTGGTCCTCTCTCAGATCCCAGGCCTGCTGTGGATTGGCAGCATTGGTTTGCCATAGCAGGTTTTATATTTACTGCCTTAGGCAAAGTACTTGCTTAGTGGGATTTCAATTACCAAGCAGTTTTTAAAAGATCTATCAGCTTTCTTCTATTAAAGCAAAAGGGTTAAATTCTTGCTACAGGGTTGGAGATGTAATCATAAAAAAGAAACTTCAGGGCTATAAAATCTGCCCACAGGGTGTATTTGATATCAATTTTTTCTAGAGTTGTCTTTGGATTTTGAAGAAGTGTTTGTAAGTTAGAGTAGACTCCAAAGCACAGACCTGTTGTGCCAGGACACTTCTGTGGAGTCCTCTCTTTTACAAGATCTTCCTGAGTTTTTGAGTTTTGTGTTTGAGTGATGTATTGACTTTCAGTATTTAAAACATGTCTTAAGACCCTTCTTATTTCCCTGTTCTGAATGTGCAGTGCTGCCTGACTGCTTGGTGTCTGTGAGATTGTTCTATTTTACTTCAGAGTATATATATCCATGATGAGTACAACTCTTGGATGTGACAATCTTTCCATTCCATTTGGTCTTTTTCTCAGGAAAACAATTTCATTGCAGTCATAAAACTACACTGTTCCACTTTGCAGATGCAAGGCATAGAAGCTTAATTCTTTTACAGTATTTTTTAGTCCCAGAAAGCATGCTTACAACATGAATCCTTTCATAGCAACATCATGGTTTATGTTTTCTCTATATTAAAAAAAACAATCTTTTTTATTTAAAAATGTGCAGTTTCTGCGGAAAGCTCTATCTAGTGTATTTAAAATATTGACACCTGAGCTACATGACTCAGTTTCTTCCTCTTCTTAGTTTTAAGGAACTTGGTAACATAACATAAAAATTCCTGTTGTTCATAGAGGAAAGAACAGCATTTTTACTAGATACGGAAAATTCCAAGTGGAACGTGTACAGAGATAAAACACCATTTGGAGATTTAATAAGACATTTTATGATACTGCCTTTTTTTGATGCAGACCACACAACAACCTTAAAAGTATTCTCTTTTCCATTTCTTTAGAGTAATTCATCTGAGAGAAATCACATAAGTAGAGAAACACAAATTATTTATTTCAATAACTCTCTCTTCAGTGCTTTTCTGAGAAACCAGAAGATAGTACCATATAGTGTTGAAAACAACTTTTGCAGTAACATACTCTGTAGTTGTAGGTAATGTCTATTTTCGAGTTACTGTTTGTTCTCAAGTGAGTAGCCAGCCCTTTTCCTTTCTCCATCTTTAACAGCCAAGGGACTCTTGTTACAGGTGACAACTGGCACTAGTTAGAGACAGCAGTAGTCACACCAACCTGTGTAGGCATTCACTGCCTGTTTACAGGTAGGATTGACTGCTTGCAATTCTCCCTAGAAGAAAGGTTACATCAGAGGGATTGCTGAGGTGAGGCAGAGGTTGAAAGGATATAGCAGATTTTTTTTCTTTTCCTGCTCCAGTTTTAATTTGTTAGCACACCTGCAGGTCTGGCATTTGTTTTCTTCTTTGCTTCTCCTCTTTTCAATATATATAAATTGCTCACTGGAGGCAAAACTACCTCTAGTTTTATTTCCAGCAGACTGAACCCCATGCTGCTGCTCCCCAACGCCCACATCCCTGCCTCAAGAAGCACACTCCATCCTTTCCTTTCTCTCTGCTAGGTAGTTTGCAAGAGGGAATTGGTGAATACTGGATTTGGAAATCTCTACAGAAAATAAGAATTTAACACATCTCTCATTTAAAAATTATTTATAATATTTAAATATAACTGTAGATATAAAGAGCTTGTAAGAGGAACATAGTTTATCGTTCCGCAGGGGCAAAAGTTGAAGAGCATGACATCTGGAAAGTTTTGTAATACGAGTAAAACCAACTGGAAACAGATGGATAATGGGGAGCTCATCTCCTACTACAAGTCTTCCTGTTTTAAGAAAATGCTAAATCTGTTTTTAGTACCTGGCAGTATTTTAAAAAGGACTTTCTGTATTGCAGAGGAAGTTGATACTAAAGAAATATAATTATTTTTTTCTCTCTGGGGCCAGGATTTATTCACCCAGGTGAGTAAAATCAGTGGAACCAAATGTTTCAAATTCAGCTATTGAACCTCCAGTCTTTAGAAAAAACTACTATAAAGGTGAGAAAGACACAGAAAATATACAATTTACATAACACAAAATCAGATCTCTTCCTCTTGAGTTGTAAGGCCCAGTTCTACTAGTACAAATAATTACTCATAATAATTATATTTATTGAAATATGAATATTAATTAAATAATAATTACTTTAATAATTAGTAGCCTATTTAGTTTTGTAAATATTAGATTAAAATCCTTGTTCATCTGAATGAAAGCTGAAAATCAATACCAATGGCACCAGTCTAAATGTCAAATTTATAATAACTTGTTGAGGATCATTTTAAATCATATGATGTGGTATCTGGAAGTTACAACCAGAAGGTGAACTAATAGCAGCAGCTAAATTATCCTTTTGCCTGCCATAGAAGACACATTCTTATCCAGAAATACTAAGTGCTGTAGTTAAAAAAGATACTATGCCTTTGATTTATTTGCTTGATATATAGTGTGCTTGATGCCATGATATGTTCTGGAATGTTTTATGAAAGGTATTATGAATGTTTTAGCTGAAGTACACAACTGAGTCTTTTTTCACTTTGCAACATTCACAGATAAAGGCAAGGGAAAATCAAGTTTTTAAATAAATTAAGTACTTATTTGTGTTTGTTTCACAATTCTGTGTCATTTATATGCATCTGAGAGTTTCCCTGCATTTACACACTAGAAGGAAACAAAATGAAAATTAATTTGTAAAGCATTAGGCATTATCAAAATGTTTTGATTTTGTGTTTGTAGGACTGAAATTTTCTGTATGTAGCTGTTGAGAAGTGGCCAAACCCAAACAAATTGTTCTCAAACACTGAACACTTCTGTCTGACAGTCAGGTTTTGATTAATAACACTAATGACTGCTAAGATCAGTCAGAACAACAGTGGGTCTGTCTCGGGAACCTGTCCCTGATAGTGACTCTGGAGGACAGGCCATAGGGAGGAAGCCCCATCAGTATCCATTTCCCATTGACCCTCCCAGCACCCACTGCTGTTGGGCTGTGGGTGTTAGAGATGACAGGGCCTCTTGCCCTGAGCTCACCTAGTCTGTTTTTGAACTCCCAGTCTCTCATCACAGCCTCTTCTGTTTGCTACCAGCTATAGTGAAAGGATGCTTTTGCCTGTTGTAAACCATTCCTAAATTTACGGCTTAATATCGCTAATTGCTATTGAACACCACTGCTATTGTCATTTCTTCATTTCTGGTTCTTAAAAAACCAGCTCTGTCAGCATGGTGTGCCTGCTGTAACTCTGTCACCTATCCACATAGCAGTATCTGGCCTGATTTTTTTGTAGTGGAGTTTTATTAGTGTAATAAAAGATTGTAGGCCTAGATGCATGGGGTTTGCATCTCTGTATGGTGAGGTAACACTCTAACTGGAAGGGTACTCCATAAATCAAACCACATATATTTAAGTATTCTGCCAAGAACAAATCTTACAGATGAGTAGGTCTCTTCTGAAAAATGAAATCTAAGAAGACACCAGATGCTTGCTTTTATTGGATGCATAAAATCACCTTATGAAATCTGGTTATAATAATTGCAGGTTGTACAAAAGTCTGAAAAACACCCATATATTTTAAGATATTAAGTATCTTACTAGTGATCAGGGATATAAGATAAACAGAGGTGAACAGATCTAGCAGGTTTGTCTGCCCTTCTCAACCTGATGCATTTTGAAAGCTCTAATACTTAACTAAGATCTAGAGCCCAAAGACATTCTCAGCTTTGCATCAGGAGTGGCTACAGTAACTACGGGTGCTGCAGGGAAGCGTGGTGTTGTGGCTGCAAGGGTTGGTCAGTGATAGGGACAGAGCCCTGGCTTGCATGGAGGTTGGCTGCAGAGGGCCGGGGTTGTTTTGCACCCACTGCTAGGTCAAATGGGATTGTGGTGAAAAGAGCTGGTGATTTTCTTGCTTTGTTGAAATTCTCTGTGTTTTGTTGAAGACCATTGATTAGGATTTGAGGTTTAATCGTCCAGAAAAAAATTATGATTCCAAAGCACTAATAATTAATGTGTTTAATTTGCTCATTCTGTCCTTTTTTTCCTGTCAATAATTGGAATTAGAATGAAATCTGTATAGCTAATTCCCAGGTGGTGATTTTCTTTGTTTCATATTTCACAAATAGGTCCATCACTAGCCTTTGACACAGCACTGTTCTTGAGGAAGATAATTATTGGATATATTGGATAAGGGATTATAAATTGGGGCTGGTTTATACTTGTCCTCCTAGGTAGGAGCCTTGTACAGAAAACTTGAAGTAACTGTTGTGACTTACAGAGAATGCCGTGCCTCACTGTCAGAGCGCCGAGCGTCTTCTATAAATGAACAGCCATCAGTTTTAACTCTGCCCCCAGCTGCAGCTGTAGAAATCCCATGGCCAATAGCTACTCTAGTGGGCAGTCATTGAGCTGTGGCAGACCATCTGTGACAAAAATAATGAGGAACTTTAGTTCCCAACTGAAAGTATACATCACACTTCTTCACAGAGTATATAGTGTTGGTGTGGCTCTTTTTTAGGTTTCCATTTTAGTCCCAAGTGTTGAAATGTTATTGTAGGTTGACAGCTCATTTTGGGTGAGACATTCCCTTGAACTTTCAAGGTGGGTAACATGTTCCAGCAAAAGTAGGAGCTTGCGGAATCAAGGCCTTAGTTTCTTTCTACTCAGCAGCACGGAGAGTTCATGAGTTGGTTTGCGTTGGCACCTTTTCGTTAATGGTTGTAAACAACAGGTGCATGCTGTCATACTTTCCTTCAACAAAAAGAAAAATTTACATTTGTCTGTGCATACATTCTCATATTGGTTTTGTTTTGATTAGTGTTTATTTCTAATCAATTGTTATTTTCTCGGTTTTAAGTTTCAGCATACTTCTATTAATCACATATGTCAATTGACCACTTTTTCTTACACAAATTTTATAGAAGTCTTATGTTTTAAGAAAAAAATAGTACTCAACTTATAAAATCTTTGCATGTTGAATAAGGTCCATTGCTAGAAATGTCTGAATCCACTCTGATTCCATATAAATATCTTCATTCTTTTTACCATGTGCCTCTCTTTTAAAAAATATATCTTATCTTTGGATGCATCAAGTGACTAATGTTTGAGAAGAGACATGTGTGGAATCCTTGAATAATTCACATTATCTGCGTTGACTTCAGCTCACGTCTTGCAAACTTTTAGTGTGACCCAGGAGTTCCTCTTGCATTGACCGTGAGGGAAAACCAAGCTGTGAATGCTTGTAATGGACTTGTCAGTGTTCAGCAACAATAATGTGGTTCTATGTAGTGTGTAGCAAATCACTAGTAGTGGAATAGAAAGAGGAAGGGAAATTCTGAGCCTACCATGGGGCAACTACCATGTTTAAAGCAAACCTGCTTCTGGTGTTCCTGCTGTAAACCACCAGAACTTGATTCCTGCCAGCAAGCAAAATGTTGAAGCCTGGCACTTTCAACAATTTTACCATCAAAATGAAAGGATTACTGATGCAGAGAATTGATTCCCATTTCCAATCTAGAGGGTCACTAAGATGATAGAACCACAGAATGGTCTGGGTTGGAAGGGACTTCAAAATCATTTAGTTCCAGTGCCTCTGCCATGGACAGGGATACCTTTCACTAGACCAGGTTGCTCAGAGTCCCATCCAGCCTGGCCTTGAACATTCTAGAGGTGGAGCAGCCACAGCTTGCCTGGGCAACTTGTTCCAGTGGTGGATACTGAACAAGGAAGAAGGAAGAGGAAGGGACTGAAAAACCAGACCTACTTTTGGGACAGGATCCCATGCTATGTTGCTGTGCTGGAATTATGTTGTTCATGAGTAGTTTTCTTGGGGAAAGAGAAGTAGGACAAGAAGACCTGAATGCCAAGTGTTAACAAAAAGATCAGTACCTTGTACAGTACAGGAACTGTGTGAGAACAGTTAGTCCTTGTGTAAAGATTGCCCCATAGTGCTGAAAGGTCAGGGAGACCTTGGAGTTATCTGCTGCTTTGTCAACTAATGAACGTTTCCTCACACCAGAATTGGAGAAAAAACATTTTGCCATTTCTCTTCCCTCTCCATCCCCTAGATGTCATCCATATAAACTGAATTAAGCGAGAAACAACAAGAAAATTATTTTTAGTGGCAAAGATGTATCTTCCTAGATACAGTTTTATGTTTTACCTTGTAGAAGATGTTTGGGGAATCCTTTCAAGATGCTTTGATGTTATTGTGTGTCTGGATGTTGGAAAGTCAAAACAATTAGGGAGAGTGTCCAAAACATAAAACATATTGGGCTTTGTTCTATTGCCTGTATTTTAGTGCTTGCTACCTTTGGCAGATACCTATACAGATCCATTAGCCGTCTGAGTTGGTGAGTGAGATGTTAAAGCAAGTCTAAAGAAAAATTGCCAAGGAAAGGAAAACATTGGGAGAACTCTAAAAATATGTCAAAACTAGTTAGGGTGGTTTGGGGGTTTTATAGTAAAACTGTGGAATGTTTTTAAAAATAAATAATGGAAAACTATGTAAACCAAAGTTCTTAATATATGATATGGTCATTTTGCTTTGTATTAAAGTTTCAGCTTGACACTGTAGTAACTATGTATCTTTTAAAACTCCAATTTCCATATTTTTATATTATCTTTTTATATGAGGTGATACAGTGATTTTGTAGACTTTTGCATCATCTAAAACAGGATGGTCACAGGACCATTGCTGTTTGGTTTGGGTTTTTTCCTTCATTTGTTTTTTTGTTGTTGTTTTATTTCCCCCTTGACTGCATACGTGGCTTGCTTTTTAATATTGAACAAAGCCATTGCACTGAACAAGAGGTTTGATTCCATGCTTCATGAAGAGCCTTAATTCTACTATTTACTAATTTGAGAACTTTTTTTAACATTAACATTCCTTTCGTGGGTTTTTTAAGTGGAGTTTTTTCAATTTAAACTAAAACCTTGGAACTTGCTTGCCAGATTCCATTAATTGCACCACTTGAAATAAGTAGAGAAGTTGTTGTTTTCCAGGACAGAAACTTTGAATTGGTGCTTATAAACTTCATTATGAACACCTTCTATTGATGTTTTCACATCCAATAATCAAGAGGCCATAGCTGAGCAAAATCAGAGCCTTGTTTATAATGCCAAATAACCTTTTATTTGTGTGCCTTGTAAATTACCAGTGGCAAATTAACACAATTGAAGATTTTTGTTTCAAATTAATGTGTACTCATTATGCACTCATTATGCATATTTAATGGAAAGAAGGAGTTGCAAGATTCTCTTGTAGTATATTATCTACTTGACTTGAATTGCTGCCTGTTTTGAATGTTCACCTCTTGTCAGCCTTTTCCCACTATGTGCCAGGCAATTTCAATTTATTGAGTTGTTTGTTTGGTCTTTTGTTTTGTTTTTCTTCCTTAAGAGCATAGTGTAGATAAATAGGTACATCATAACATGCACAGTTTGTGGGCTCTCTTTCCATCTTTGAAAATCAGTTTCTGTTCCAAAAACAAGCCACAAAAAAGCAAATAGGGGTTTTGTGTTTTTGAAACCACATTTTACCATTAAACAGACAGGGCAGCTCTTGAGGCCTGTGCCCTTGTGGTGATCCCCTACAGAACATGGAGCAGTTGACAACTGTGACTGTGCTTTTATGATTCTTCCTTTGAACGAACTTGAAGAGGGGGCTCATGATTCTGTTTTAACCATTTATTATAGCTGAATACTAGTGTTCCATGGCCCAAATTTTGCAGCTCGCAGATAGTTTTTCCTTTTGAGATACACTTTGGATAGAACTGAGTATTAACAATAATGAAAAAAAATTATTGCTATAATTGGACTCAGGAATTTATTTGGGAAAAATAAATGCTTTGTGTTGTAGGTTTCCCAGTTTTACCCACAGGCTAAGTCTTGTATATATAATTATGCTTTAGGAGACATTTTAAGTGCTAGTTGAACCTTTAACCTGCGTTTCCTCTGGAATAATTACAGGATGTGAAAATGGCCAAATGAAACGCTTACTCATAGAGATTAATAGAATTAGTTAAGCTACTGTTACCTTATGCGTGATTTATATTGTATGTGTAGGTTGAAACAGGCTCTAATGGCATGTGGGTGTTTTCCTATCTTTTCATACTTGCTAAAGTTTTGCCTTATGTTTATTACTTGCTATGTTACGTGAACTGCTTGAAAAGGCATTTTAGACCACTGGCAGGTAGTTGAATTTCAAAGGCTGGCTCTATTTAAAACAAAACAGTAGTGTTTGAACTTCTCTCAATTTTTTTTCTGAAAATAACACTAATAGAGTTGATTCCATCACCTTCCAAGGAAACAAGTTGAAAAAGAAACCTCTGTGGATTAGTAGTCCAGACATCAAATAAATTTTGCAGACATTAGAAATCAAGCCTGAATCAGCCACAATGGAAGTGGGGAAAACTAAGAAAAATCACTTGACTGTCGGCATTGCCAAAATTGTTCGAAAAGGTAGAAAGAAAAAGTCTGTAAGCATGAGGAATGGTATAGCAAAAGTAAAACATTTAATCTTACTTAAACTTTCAAGTTTGGTGCTAATTCTAATATATTTTCAAGTAAAACATTAAATTAAAAGTGATCTGTCTTTTAAAATTTGTTCTGGTGTGTTTCTTTCAAAAGAGAGTGATACATTGGCTTTGAATTCTGATCTTTGAGGAAAGTGTTGAATGATTACCGTCTCAATTTTCAGAAACTGAATCCTTAACAGGAAATTTAAATTTAGAATTAGAGGAAAGCTTGAAATCAGCTTATCTTATTGGATAATACTGTGATAGTGACCAGGCAGGTTTATACCAGACTTCATTGGTGCAGAAGGACTTTTTTTTAGGTTACTTTTGGTGAACACTTTGCAGCCTCTATGAGCTACAGCATTTGGGGTCTTCACCCAGGTGAGGAGGAATGTGCAGTGGTGTTACCAAGGAGCAGAAGCTCACCAGCCCTCATTTGAAAATCTCAGCAGGTGCCAGCTTAATACATTAATTATTGTTTTTTTTAGTTGTTCAACAGAATCCTATTTTAAGATGCAGATGATGATACTCATCTTCCATGAAGATTCTGGGAAGGCTTTGGGGCAGTGAACTGAAACCTTTAAAAATCTGACCCACAATTAGAACAAACCTTTCTCATGGAAAATTCTTTTCTTGACAACTTCATTTTAAATCAAAGAGCATTTGGGCAAACCCGTTTTACCACTCACGTAAGATATCTTTAGTGAACTATTTCACTGCTTTAAATCCTGTTTTAATTTGGTTTAGAGTTAATGTTTGTTTCAGTGGTTTACAGAAGGCAGTGAAAATGAGGTCTATTTTTTTTTAAGGTCAGTGAAGTATAAATGCAAAGGAGATTAAAAATCAATTATTAAATCAAGATTTCCTTTATTCTCATTCTATTTACATTTACCTCTCTTTGATTACTTCCCCTTAAAGTATTATACTAATGTAGAAAATTAAAGATTTTCCTTATGTACATTTCTGTATCATCTTGAGTTACAGGATTTCTCATCTCTTTCCTGATAAACATGCTCAGTAAGTCTGCTTAACGTGTGTAAGAGATACGTATCCTCTCTGCACACAGACAACTTATTTCTTTATAATAATGATTCTGTTAGTAATTATACCAGATTTCTTCTAAGGAAGAAATCTGTATTTTGTTAATTGAGTAAAATGGATACACAGTGCTGGAATTCAAGCATTGCACTAGAGATACAAGCAGAAATCCTGGAAAAGGATTGCTAAACGTGGAATCGGAATGCAAATGTTCTGCGATATATGTGGATTATTTTGCCAAATGGCCTATATATATGTATGAAGAGCATTTATGGGCACAGCTGTGTGTGTTGAGGTGTGACACTTCAGCTGGGAAACTATACACTAGAATATCTTCCCTTTTATCTTTGTGTCATAATGTCTTTTGTTGCGTAAGTAATTTTTAAGGAACTTTGAGAAACAGAGACTGTGGTTGAAGGGAAATCAACTTAGCAAATCATTAACATCAACAAAACAGTAAGAGAAGGCAGAGACTGGAGTACTGAGCTATTGACTATTTTATGTGTTTATCAAAGGACATTAGAATACCACATTTAAAATACTTGACTAAAACTTCAAAAGCATTACATTGCATAGTCTTTATTACAAATATACTATTTATATTGAAATGATAAGAAAGGATCCACAAATCTTTTAATGTACAGTTATCAAAGGCTGGTCAGAGAGCTTCCAACATGTATTGGAACATCAGTGCCTTCTGAAATATTTTTATACTTCTACCAGATTTTCTAAGATCATGGAATGATTAAATATTAGCCAGTTGTTGTGCTTTTGGAAACCATGAATTTCTGTAAAATATCCCTCTGCTGTCAAAGAAACAAAGTTCTGTTCTGGGGAATTCATCTAGAAAGAGCATTTCTTTGGGGGCAATGGGGACCACCTGTGGAATGCCAACTACATGGAAAACCTGGAGCAGAGATGGGCAAAAAATACAGCAGGAGGAAGCAGTTCTGAAGAGGTCACTGTGGTAACCTTGTTTTGAGGAGAGGTCTGCATATGTGGGCTGACCTTCTGACCCTTAATAACTCAAGAGTAATGTTGTACACTCTTCATGCCTATGATATATTTCTGTGACACAAAGCCTCTAATCATTCCCAATATTCATACAATTTTTAGACATATATTTACACATACTCAGTATATACGCACACAAGCCCTGTGATTGTTATTTAGCATGCCGCCTATGTAGTTTAAGAACATTCCACTCCAAAGTAAACAAAAGCAAAAGGAAACATGCTCTGAGATTCAATTCAAAATTTGCTTTCTACTGCAGTGAATTAGTAACTTACTTTGTGCTGTAGTGAGGTACATTTTTGGTTCACAAATGACTTTTTACTCCAATATTTTACTGCTGTTGTATGATTTCATCAAGGAAGCTCTGTTTGTTGAGTGACCAGATTTCACAGTTTGAAATTGCATGATATGCCATATTCCAGGTTGCAATGGAAAGCCCCTCCCACCCTTTTTCTCTCCTTCCTTCAAGGCCATGAAGTCTACTCATAAATGGAGAAGATCTGGCCATTATTTCTCTTGTAGCTTATGTGTCAATGTGGTTGTGTCCTTTCAGAAAGGAAGTCTGTGTCTCTGTCTGTTTTGTATGTCCCCCACCTCCAATTCAACACATTGTATTTACAGTATGTGGTGGTCTTTTTAATGCAAAACGCAGAGATGTAAGTCTGAAAATAGGTGAGAAGGGGTTTCTTTCCTTGTTTGAAATGGTAATAGCACAATATATAGTAAATAAGGAAGGATTTAGAATTTTCTCTGATTTTTTTTTTACACTGATGTTTTGGCTTCCTTGTTTTTCACTGCATCAGTCTGAAGTGAACTGTAATTCTCACTTCTGTAAGTGTTTCTCACTATTTAATTACATTGTTAGCCTTATTTAAAAAGGGAGAATAAAAATTAAAATGTTGTAACTTTTATTGGTAACCTTGTCCCATTATAGCTTTTTTGTCACATTGGAGCTACTAAGTGCATGGATAATTTTACCATATTTTACAATTGTCATAATCCTATTGTTTCAATTGAACGTTTCAGATTTACAAAGCAAACCCAGACTTAGATGCTGAATTGGATAACTATTTTTCTGTTTTAATAGGCATTCTATGGTTGTGGCCTACTGTATAAATATTGAGAAGAGATGGGTTCATTAGGAGACCATCTACCTATTTCAGGTGGATGACAGTATGATGCAGTGTTTGCATTCACTAAGGAGAAAGGAATTGGGTTTACAGCTCCTTTTTGGACCACTGTCCTGGGGATCCTGCTTGCACACTGCATGCCAGCTGTGGGAGGCAGGAAATGTGTGGCCCTCAGTGTCCTTCGAAATGTGTTTTCAGATTCTTCCTTTAAACTCACGTACCTCAAAATAATAGTGGTAGTTACTTTAAAATGCATAAACAGATGACTCACAATGTCAACACACATGATTTTTGTAGTGCCTTTTCTCCTCAACTTAAGAGTTAAAAACAACATTAGAATGTCTCAAGTCTTAATTTCATGACTGGCTAGAATACAGTATTCTAATATTGACAAGTCTGATAAGTCTCAATAGAGCCACGTAAACTTAAGGTGTATTTATACCATCACATTTTGTTTGTACTTAAACTTTGTTCAAAATCTTTAAAAGTTGACTTTGTTTTAAGCGATTACATATGTTTGATTGCTGGGTTCCTTTTCTGTGAAGTAAGTGGTAATGAATGCAGTGTTGCTGCATTTCTGCTGATAGGGAGGCAGTAAAATCCTCTGAAGCTGAATGGCTTATTAATTATATATTGAAGCTGTTTATCAGACTTTTAAATATCAAAGACTTATGCATTTGAAAAACAAAGTAAAGAAAAAACTGAACAAACCAGCAACCCTACCCAAAACCTCAAAAAACCCCAAACCCAGAACCTATTACAATATCAAACAATGACAACCCTTGTCTTTGTGGTTTATGATTGTGTTGTATCTCATTAATCCTGGGATAACTCTGACCTAGTCTCATGAATTATGAATTAAGCCTTACCCCTTGATCATCCGATTTGTGGTACTTTTTTGCCATGGAAATAGTCACAGCAAATATGGAAGCCAAATTTCCCATGTTCCTTATCTTTGCA
Source organism: Manacus candei (assembly GCF_025592945.1). Taxonomy (NCBI): domain Eukaryota; kingdom Metazoa; phylum Chordata; class Aves; order Passeriformes; family Pipridae; genus Manacus; species Manacus candei. The sequence continues at coordinate 35,632,275 of NW_026138076.1, read as the reverse complement.
TGGACTTTTCAGAGTGGAAGGGCAGAGTTTAGTCTTTTCATACTAAGAAAATATTTGAACGTATTATTTCAAAAGACACTCTGAAATGTCTCTCTTTTTTTTTTTTTTTGGTGGATTTCAGTTGAAAACAGATGGATCATGTTTCATAGTCTCTGTTTAGTTAGGTGCTTGTCATTCTAACAGTGAGCAAAAGAAGGCTCAGTGTGTGAATGCCTCAATGGCGTGGAGCCATAGAAAGGGAAAGCATATTATAGGGGTATGTGGGAAAGCATGAGCAAGACAGAGGCTTCATTGCATAGTAGATCACCTGTGGTGCCTGCACCTCGGAGAATCTCTCAGATGGCACTAATTTTCAGCACAAAGTAGGAAGGAATAAGAAAAACATCAAAATAGATCAGCCTGCAGTGGATAGCAAAGCTATATTCTCTTCGAACGTGGTAAGAAAGGGCCTTCTGTTTTTCCTGATAACCTAAACACTGGTAGCTAGGAAAGCTAGGAAACTTATGGAGAAGAGTTTAGCCATATCTGTGAATTATGTTTAAGGTGGCAGATTATCAGCATCTTACTATGTGCTGTGGTTTCCCCTAGTGTTTGACTGTGAGTGGGGAATAGAAGAATCCACAGTTGTCACTGATCACAGTGGTCACTGATTGCTACTTCCTACTAGAATCATGTCCTTCCAAAGATTTAGTTCTCTGCAGCTGAAGGTTCATGTCAATTCAGTGTTTTGCTAAATCTTCTCTTCTGTTTTTTTTTTTTTTTTAATTAGAACCTTCTGCTTGTCTTGCTGATATGCCACTATAAAATGTCAAACTTCAAATTGCCCTGTCATTAGTAAACATGGTGTCTTATGTGATTCTGTCCTATGAAATCATGTAGTCTAATAGGAGGGGAGGAATTGATTTAAATTCAGATTAAACTTTTTTTTGTCTACTTGTAATTAGATTGATGTGCCTACTCATCGTCTTGTCTCTATTTCATTTCTGATTTTCCCTGATAAAACTGTTAGGTAGAGACAACTGCAAATGCATTAAATTGATTTCATTCTATCATAATATTGAGTAATTTGAGAACTGAAGCCACTGATGAAAACTGATGTCCAGAAGAATTATCTGAGTTTCTACAATCAAACCATATATTTCTATATGGTATGTTGACACATGTTACAAAAAAAATTTTCATAGACTTTTCCATTCTTTTTTCTGTCTCATGGAGGCTGCATCAAGTGAAATCTTGTATTCCTCATGCTGTAGCACTTTTCTATAATCTATCTTCCTTAGAAACTTTCTGATGGCATTTACTAATTTTCTCCATAGATTTTAAATACTACTGATGCTGAGTAATGTGTTTAATTAGCCCCAAACTTTCTGTGTAATTATTCCAATCTGTGCTTCTCTTCTTTTGACTATAAGGCTGACAAATGGCAGGAGGGGGAAAGGGCATTTTCCTGTCAATGGCTGGGGGGGCCTTTGCTCCTTGGGTTGTCAGAGTGGTTTCTCTTTCTGAAAGAACTGTGAAAGAATGATGAAAATACTGTTTAGTTTCATTCAAGAAGTCAAAACAAATATAAGTTGTAGCAAAAAGCTTCCTTATCTTATGAAACAGGACATTTTTATGGTTTCTTTACTGTTTCCCAACTTTTTATTGTCATAATATCAGCTTACTCATGAAATCTCAGATTGTGTTAGCCAGGGTTAAATTCAGCTTTCTGTCTCTAATCTTGCAGGGTTTAAGAGGAAAGATAAATTAGCTCAGAATTACAAGTGGTTTGTATACAGTTTAGAATTAATACTAACTGAATCCTCTTCATGTTTTTATGGGCATTGACATCTTTGGCTCCTGTGTTGGTTATGTACCAATTCTGAGGTCAGACACATGGATGTCAAATCGCAACTATATTGGCCTGGTAAAGGTCAGCATAAATTGAGCTGCTTACTTTTTAGGGAATTTTTTTTTTACTCATTCTTGACCTTTTTGTCTTTCTGAGAATGAAATGAAGGGAAGTCTTTATATCTTTAACCCAGCCCATAAAGGTAGCATATGGTCAAATGCCAGCTGAAACATTTGTTTGTTAGACAACTCCTCGGGACCACAATTAGAAAAATTAAGTCAATTAAGGAGAAGAGTGAAAAGCATTCTTAAATAGGACAACATGCTTTTTAGAAGCTTGGAGCTTACATGGAGTGTTTTGGATAAAGGAAGAGAGACCCACCTTGTCTATCTATAGTGAAATGTATCACCATTTGTGTATTTAACATTATCTTCATGTGGGAAAATTCTTCTTTTGAGGGACCCTTTAAAAAGAAGATAGTGAAATCAAATGCTTGAAGGCTGCAGAAATTATTTTTTCAAGCAGGAGAGGCTGTGCTGTGATTACTGGGGACATTTACTTGTAAGATATACCTATTCAAGATCCATCCCTGGTCTCTGCAGGATGGAGTTAAGAAAAACAGTAAAAAGGACTAGGAGAATGGTTTCCAGAGATTCTAGAAAACAGGAAAATCATGTGAAAATGACCCTATCATGTTTTTGCCTGTTGCCAAGCATGGCAAAATTGAGAAGGATATTATTACCCCTTTTGTGGGAGCTGAAGGGAAGAAACTGTCATTCTTTACTGCCAATCATCCTGTTTAAACTCCTCCAGAAAAAGATCATGGAAATTTAACTGCTCGCATAAATTGTAACTTCCCAGTCAGATCCTCATCCCTCTTTTAACTGTGTAAGAGGACACAGTCAAACAGACATGAGTGACTTCAAACTGGACATTAGGAAAAGGCTCTTCACTGGCTGGGTTGTCAGTCACTGGTTCAGGCTGGATGATGCCTTTAGTTATTTGGTTTAGTTTCAGATAGACCTACAAGGAGCAGGGAGTTGGACTCTGATTCTTATCAGTCCCATCCAACATTCTGTGACTTCTTACAGAAACATTTGATAGGAGAAATTTAAAAGTTTGAAGAATGGTATGGCATGCTTATCCAATATTTTTGCCTTTTCTGTTCAGGAACAGATTTTTTTTTTCTCTATCCGTACATGAGCATGAAGTTGGCATTTCCTCTTTGCTTTCCACTGCTGTCACAGGTGTGAATGCAGCTGAAATCTGAGTTGAGTTGTCTGTGCCTGTGAATGCTTGGAAGAGGCCATGAGAGTTGGATGATAGAAGTTTACTAACTTGGAAAGCTTTTGACGCTGGTGAAAGTTGCTGTGTTAAATGTGTGCTGTTAAAATAATTTGGTAATGAAATATTGATATAGAGTAGATTGAAAATAAATTGTCAAACCAAAGGAAGCTTTCAAAATTTTTCCTGAATTTTAATCTATGTTGAATATTATGGATGCACAAGAGCTTCCAAGATGTCAGTGTTACAGGTATTTGGGGGAATCATAGACTCACCATTAACAACTGGTCTCTCTCTTTTAAATATAAGAAAAACCAAAAGACCACAACTCACTTAAGTAGGTGGTTTCACACACGAATTTTCACAGAACTACTATGAACAAAACTCTTGGAGATTTCCTTTCATCCCAGAAAAAGGGAAATGGTAATGTACACTGTGAATTAATGATGTCATGACAAGTTAGTTGCGTATTAAAATGTGTAGCATCTGATTACTGCCTCTTAATATTACCTCGGTACAACATTAATTTCTCCTTTCAAACAACATGTTATAAAAACTGCAGAATGACAAACCTGCTGTAGGAACAAGGACAACTACTTGAATCGGTCCGTTATCAGCAAGTCAGTTGTATTTATGCCCTTGCAAAATTTCTAGGTGTTCCGGTATTGTGAAGGAAATAAGTATTTGGCCATTGTTTGGGTGAGGAATGAAATTGAGCCACTCTGCAACTCTTGAATTGGTGTTGATATATGTAAAACTACTCCAGATAAGATAAGCAGTGACATTTATGGTTGGACCCAATGATCTTAAAGGTCTTTTTCCAACCTAAATGATTCCATAGTTGTAAAGATTTTGGGAAGGTGTCTAAATGAATAATTTCTGCTTCACATTCTAGTGTAATAATGGAGTAGTTAGTTAAAGAGCAAAGAAAATGAGGCTCAGGTCCTCCTGTTTCTCTTTGCCTCTCTGCTCTTGTGCCTTTTGTTCAATGTATGAAATTTCCTTACAACACAAGCATGTAATAAATTCATTTTCCAGCAGCTTTCATTATCATCATCATCATCCTTCTGCAGCTCTTTTCCCATCTTCTTTTTTGCTTTTGCCTGTTGATGAGTTGTTGAAGATTGTGTAGTGGATTGCAATATTGCCATTTTATCTTGGCAGTGGACAAAATATATAAAAGTGTAATTTTCCTCATAAAACAGTATTGTTAAATATTTTGCTGTCAATGGGCTGCAATTCATAGGAGCTTTTACATGTTACTTGTTGAAATAAGGTACTAAATACATAACTAGCTATATGCCATCAGTGGGCTTTTTTCCAGGTAGCATTGTATTTTTACCTGAGTGTCATACCAGAATTGGAAGGTCTGTATTATTTTGTGATGATTTAAACCTTCCTTCAGAATATCACTAATCATTAAAAAAATGTTCTTCGTCTGCAGGGTGGAGTTAATTTCTTTTGTTCCTGGGAGCTGCACAGGAGAAAGCGACATTTCAGCTTTTCTTGGTAAAGGTGAGACAGCATCTATTGATAAGGATAAGACACTGTTCATTATTATGAGCTCATAGAAAGTTTGTCGATGGAGGATTTGTTTATTTTGGGGGTTTATTTGCAACTTTTTGTGCTTTGTAATAAGTGCCGTATGTGATAACATAACTTGTATTGGGAATGGAATGTGTAATTCTACCACTGGTATCAGAAAAGGCTCTGAAGATAAGCAAGTACCTGTAGATCAGCATGACAAAGTGGATAGCAATTTGTTCTACTGCTGGAACTTGTGATATTTTCCATATGCTGTTGAACTGGCCTGCCCAAGTTCACTCCATCATGCTTCCACACATTCAGCAAGAGCTCTTAGACACAGTAGAGTTTTCTCCATGCCAGTTCTCAGAGAAAATGTATAGGCTTGCTTGCTGTTGTCTTCATTGCTCTGTATTATCGAATGAGAGTGTAGAAGTTGATGTGCGGAGAGAAGGGCCTTGAGATCTATTTTAATTGAGATAACACATTCAAAATTTAGCAGCAAATAGCTATCTTACTTCTGCTCGTCAGAAGTAGGAGACTGAGAAGGGGATAAAACTCTGAAAGTCTTCTTTGTGAGACATGCCTTATTTGATGACTTATGCTTCGTGTTATGCTAAAAGGTCTAACTTTTTATAAATTTGAGTGTTGAATTAAAGGCTGCAAGAAACATTTAGAAGTATAACATGCAGCTTGGCGTTTTACTCTTAATTACATTTTTTGATGCAGAAATCTACCTCTTTCCTTGTTTCCATTTGGCAAATTTTGAAACATGTGTTTGGGTTTGATGTGACAGTTACCACACATGGTGCAGATTGACTACCTGTGTGTCCTTTGTGCAGTGCGTTGCAGGTAGGGAACACAAGCCTGTTTCAATTTCTGTTCAAAGGGGCTGAAACTCACACATGGTCATTTACAATTTCTCATGTGAGAGAGGCTGCAGTCTCTAACTGAAGGTGATAATGAGCACAAGCTGATCACTACCTGTTTTGTGACTGCATCTGCAGATCCACATTTGACTTGTTCAGCATTGCCTTTAACAGGATGGAAGAATGAAGACTCCAGTTGTAGGTAATGTTTAGATTATCAAGAACAGCACGTCATAAGCCTACTTTTTAAAAGTTAAATAGTTTGGAAAAGAGAAAAAAGAAAAAGACAACTCTAACAGAGCTGAAGAGAAAACAGAAGATTGACCAAAAATCAGTTTTGTGGTTTTGTGCTGATGTAGCTGATCTTGAGGTTTTCTTTGAATGCATTACACAACTTTCTTGATCAGTAGTTTAAAGCTGCAGTATGTATGGATGCAGTTTTTATGAATTTGCAAGTGCTTACTATAGCGTGTATATATAGGCTACTACTTCAGGGAATGAGAAAGCTATAGGCACCTTCATACCCTTATGATTGTATGAATATGTAGACACAGAGAGTTACATTGCCTTCTTGCTTACCAAAACACAGTTAAAACACTTTTGTTATAAAAATTTTCTTTCAAAGTCTTTGGTTTCTGAATTTGGGCTTTAGCTTTGATCTCTTATCCACTGATAAATAAAAAAAAAATGCCCTTGAGTTTTATAAAATTTTTCTGATGTACCCTGGTGCCCCTGGTCTTCCCCTTTGTGACTTCTGAAGCCATTGCCCATCATTTCAAGTGTTCACATTTTGTGATTTTTAAATTTAGTCAGAATATATAATCTCAAAAGTTAAATTATTATTGGAAGAATTCTCAATCACTCATGAAAGGAGAAAGAAATTTTCCTGCTGAAGTGATACATCTATTGGAGGACTTGTGGACTCCTGGTGAAGGAATGTTTTCCAGTGGTAGATTGCTAAAGATGCTGGGTGAAAAATTGCTATGCTAACATACAGAAAAATGTATTAATAATAATTTACAGATAAATTAATATGGCCTGAGCTTAATCTCATTCAGGCAAAACCCATGTTGAAGGAAATGAGAATTTACTGGGTTAGAATCTAATTGATTCTGATTTTTTTTTTCCTCCCCCCCTTCTTTCCTGCACTGGAGAATTCAGGTAAAGTAATAGCCTTAAATATTTAATAGTATATACTGTGTGAACTTGTTGGTTACAGCCAAATAATTTTCTTCCCATTCTTGTGAGACTCGGGTACCTGTATAAAGTGCAGTCTTCTGGTGGAAATAGTATGATGCTCTTGTATTTTCTGAACATTGAGCAGAAGTTATTCCTTCTTAGAGACTACTCCATGCTTCTGGTGCATGCATTAAGCCTTGCTCAGTGATATATGTAATAGGCTAGATTTGACTTGCTGCACTTCTTTCTCTATTTAGAAAAAAAATCAGTACACCTGAAGTCTCTGTGGTGTGTGCTTCCCCATGGGTGCACAAACAGCAGCAGCGCTTTGCTTGCTCTTTGTTACTTTGTGGGAGTGGAAGAGCTGGGAGTTCACACTTATCAGTACCCAGCAGGGTTTAAGGATTGCACTTAATGACAGAAATTCCCAAACATAATCAGCGGCAGATTCAGTTTCTGGCTGTGTGAAGCTGTGGGAGGAACTTGAGCTATACAAGCAGGATCAGCTAACAGTATCACTGAAAAAAAGTTGTAGTTTGTAAGCTCCGATGCTTCCTTATAACTACTACTTCAGTTTAAATACTTCTGCAATGGCTGAAGGCTTCATGAAGAAAAATATTAACTGTTCCCTGCCTCCTACCCACAGTCTGCTCCAAAACCAATCCCCTTGAGTATAAATTTAGCCTTATTTTCAACATGATATGCTTCTGTATTATACACAGAAAGTGTGTCTGTAAATTGTGTGTGACTGTAGGATGAAAGTTTTGAAAACATGCTGAAAAACATGCCAGTGGGCTGCCAGTTCAGGCTGGGAAAACTCAGGTCCTTGGGAGTGTAAGGCAATAAACTACCCTTCAAACATTCCTATATCTTTCCTCTCAGTTACGATGAACAGTGTAATTTTTTTCCATCCTGACATAGTTCAAGTTCAAGCCAACAGTCCTCCCCATGTGTGTCTTAATTCTTTATTGCTTGACCCTTTTTAAAAACCAAGGAGCCCTTGGGGCAGCAGCAGTCTTCATACTTGTCTGGTTTATGACTGAGCATGTGCATGTTCTGGTCAGTCTTCTCCCTGAACAGAGAGCTGTGTCAGAAAGCAAATGCTGTCCCCAGAAATAATACTTGCCTCAAAGGAGCTTGACCTGCTTTGTGATGTTTTTGGAAACAAAATGCAGGAATAAGCATTATATTGTAAATGAAATGAGGAAAGTAGGGTTGCTGTTTTCCTAAAATAAGAACAGAGCTTTAATACTGCTGCAATGTTTGGTTTGCTGGGGGAGGTTAACTTTCCAGGAAGTTGGATGTTGTCTTGGCTTGTTTATTTTGGATGTTTCCCCTAATTGATTGTAACCTAATTATCCAAATACAAAGCCAGGCCTCTGAAACCGCCACTGGCTGCAGTTGGAAAGATTTATTGTTATTCTTCCACAGAAGAAGAAGAATTGAGTGGTATTTATGTTTCTAGTAGTGTATAGAGCTGGAAGTGGAGTCACTGAGCCAGTGACGTGTGTGATGCTTTGGGTCTGGGAACTATCTTTCAGTAACTGTTCTCATGACTTTCAGTTTATCAGTGCGTGTTATAATTTTGAACAAATATCAACAGGGAAAGGTTGACTTGTATAGAAAATCATGCAAGGAATTTACCTTTCCTGTTTCATATTCTAATAGTCCATTCCAGATTACTGGTAAGCCATTTTCAGCTTGGGAGGGTGACTACTATAAAACAAAAATGCTAGGGAATGCATCTGGTTAAAACACACCACTTTCTCACATAGTGGCTCATTTTCTTTTGTATGTAAGTGTTGATTAGTACAGAAGAGTGAGGTTGGGGGTGGAGTGGATGTTGCTGAATGGAGTGGAACGAGTTACTCATTCTTTAGAATAGCCAGAAGGTAAACTCAACTGCACTTGAGAAACCACGCTGGAAAATACCCCATGTGTAGTTCAGGCTTTCAAATACAATGTTTACTATTGACTTTTTTATCAGGTTAGAGAAGGAATCAACTCCTGAGAATGCACTGGGAAAAATATATTGTGTAGGATCTTAAAAGAGGCAGTGTAGCCTGTAGTGCTTTGCACCCTGCAGGACCACTTAAATGTGTGTGGTGTGTCACTTCTACATATAGGATACACTTATTTATGGATATGTTCAATATACACACATATATAAATATTCTCTAAATAAATATATATATATATGTATTCATATATAGGCATATAGGTATATATACACACATATATGCAGACATATATGTGTTAATACATGTGTGTGTATAACAAGGACAAATACACGTATTCTCAAACTGGGGATGCAGAAAGTATTGTGGAAGGCAGAATGCCCAGAGGAAGGTTTTGGGTTTTTTCAGTAGGGAAGGAAAAGGGAGTGAAGGGGTTGATGTTATGATGTGCCTGGCAGGACTGAAGTTTGGGTAAGGCTGGGAATGAGATCCTGTTGAGTTATATATTTATATTGCAGAGGGAGAAGAAGCAGAAGTGGTAGGAACAAAAACTGTTAAAAAGCCCCTAAGACAAAGGAAGGAGAATTTACAGTGTTTGAGAAATGTGGAAGAAGTCTGAAACCACAAACTATGCATGGAAAAGTTGCTGGCTAAAGTATTAGTTATGATGTGATTAAAATAAAAAAAGCCTGCTTGGGTATTTACAAAAAGATGAAAATAATGTGAAACAAGTTGTGGTGGCAAGGACAGGGTAATGTAACCTTTGCAGCTGTGAGGGATCAAAAGCAGGATGTAAACACAGAAACTAATCCCATCTTATCTTGGTACAGAAAGTACGATTTGCGTCTCCCCTGGCCTTGGATGAAAAGACAAGCTATAGGATGCCTAGCAGAAGTTGTTCTAGCCACTGAGAGTGGAAACAAAACCTTTGTCATCGTATGAAATGAGTAATTTTCATCACAAATGCACATCTTGTGGATTCACGGAGTTGTAAATCCACTGTAGAAAAGGTGTTACTTGAGAAGTCCAGAGCAAAAGAGAAGGAAGCTGAGTAAGATTTTGATTTGCCAGAGTTGTTTTTTGCTGATTGAGACCATTTGAACTGAATCCTGGCATATTAGTATGAAAATACAGACTACATCAACCAGTGTTGTCTGCTGGAATAGCAAAAAACACTTGGGAAACAAGCTGATCATTGCAGTTCCCTGGAAATTATTATCTGCAGTCATGACTACCTAATGCATGAAAATGTAATGTGCTGTGCCAGGGTAGTACAATAGAAGCATTGTGATAATGTGATAATTTGTCTTCCTGGAAAAACATATTTTAGATCACTGAAATCCATGGGATTGAAGGACACAGTTAAAATATATCATGTGTTACTCTCCTGAATAGTGTTAACTGGACCTTAAATACATTCCTAGGTAGTGAGGTTGGAACCATAGCACCTCCGTCCATCATATCTGGGACACTGAGATATTCAGTGACTGAATTTCTTTTATGTGTTATGGATGAACAACATATTGCAAACTACTGAAACCATGCGCGAAGATACTACATTTTGAAAATCACAGCTCTGTGTCTGGAATTGAATTAATATATTGCACAGCCTATTGGCATGTTGAATGAATGTCTCTAGAGACCTACAAAAGGAATACTTATTTGGAGAATTAGAAGTCAAAACCAATGGACTAAGCCTGCTGTAGAGATCAAACTGCTGCACTGAGAAAATCAAAGTCCATGTGTGTGATTTAAACCATGTTTGACATGCCAGGCTTTGGTTTCACCAGGAGACTCACTATGCTATTTGGTTATGTTTTTAAAACCCGCAAGTGTAAATTAGAATGAGCTAATTTTATAATTATTCCCAACAGACACACAAGTAATTTAGTCTCAAACATGTTTATTTTATAAAGACACAATCATTCAAAAAAGAAGTGCTGAGAAACCACAAGTGGTTTGAGCAATAGAGGCTTAGAGCTTTTGCAAACATGCACATGTTTAAAATGTGGTAGCATTTGTTTAAAAGCCATTGAGTGTTCTGTCTCTTTCTTTGCGGCTTTATGACTGTCCTTAAAGAGTAATACCAAAGAACTGGGTGGAAGAGTTGTTTTGTTGATAGTAGTATTAGCCATTAATTTAGTTTAAATTCCAGGAAAAACCTCAGTTTTTCAGTCTTGAGGAATAAGGAACAAAATCATGCTTGTTTCAGATGCTGCTAGAGGAGAGACTGATCCTGAGACAGAATAGAGAAAGGGATTTTTAAATTTTTTTTAATCCTAAAACTTGATGGATTGTTCATTCTGCAGAGACAGGGATACCACTTTAATAGTTTAAAGAAGTGACTGCTCACAGGATAGAAATATGTCGTGTGGAAAGGGCACCATACATAAATATGTTAAAATCAAGATTGTACTATTAACCTGTATATAAGCCCTTAAAATGGTGGTTAGAAATGGTGAGACCCTCAGCAGTTAGTGAGCAGTTAGTTATCACCAGGACTTCTGATAGTTATTTGGTACAATATGAGAGGAAAAAGTGCCCCATGGTCTTTGGGGTCTTACACAATGCATGATATGATGTCATCATTTTTTGTAAAATAGCATGACTAATACAAATTAGAGTGAAAAACTGCTCTCATAGACATTGCATTTTCTGAGAGCAGTAAGCTTTATTGCAGTAAGCTTACAAAGACTAGTTAGTCTTTGCTTCTTTTACTAGGAAAGATTAAACTAACAACTTTATCGTGGCTGTAATTTGCTGTCAAAGCTGAGTTGTAGCCTACTTTACTTCTTTAAGGTGTTGTTTAAATAAATCTGTATTTGTCTTTTTCTAAGCAGTACTTTTTTTTCTGTTTATGAGACAACTTGAGGGGGGGGAAGGGAGACATTTATTTTCTGTAGTGCAGATATAAAGCTTTTTCTAAACTTTTTGTAAGATTTCTAAATACAACTAGGTAGCAACTAGACTTTTTACACTTCCCATGTAAGCTTTTAGGATCACATCACTAATCCTTCATCAGGCCATGTATCATGTTTTAGGTTCAAGCTTCTGTAATAAGTTGTTTAGCTGCATCTGAAGCACAACGCCACTGGAGTTAATATATAAATCTCTATTTATAAATTTCTATTTCAAAAATTCTTCAAAAATCAAGCACCAATTTTTCAATAAAGGTAATAGGAATTAAGACTATAACTTCATATAAGCTTTTAAAATTTAAAGCCCTGTGCAAAGTAGGATAGTATGGTTGAGAAGTTGAAGTGATGTGAATTACAAAAAAATTGTAGCAAAAGGTTCTTTTAAATACCAGACCTTTCTGGCAATTTCTGTAAAATTTCTAACACAAAGTAGATATGAGTATTTTGTTAGTGAATAAGAAGTTAGAATATTTTAGTCTTTCAGTCTGAAGAACTCACACTGATTTAAAGAGTTTTTAGATTTTATGGAATATTGTAAAATGCAGTTAGAACTTTTCACTGAATTCTAGATAACTTTTTTAACATCATATATTCATTGGTTTTGTTAAATATACCAGATACATAGCTTCAGTGAAAAATTAATTTTTTAACTTGAATGAAGAAATATAGCCCTGATGAGAACAGATTTTAGTGGCTTGAGGAAAGGAATTGTTATGAGTATTCATGTCAGACTTCTGCATGAACTTACTTTGTACTTATCTTCTGCAGTGTTTTAATAGTGGTCATCAAGTTTCCAGCATAGTCTGAAACTGTAATTCCAAACCTTTTCCTCTGACCAAATGTACAAGCCATTGCTCTCACTGCTTTCTGCTGTAGTAGGTATGCCTCCATATTTACCTTTCCCATCAGAAAATGTGTGTTTTAAATTGTTGAGTGCAGGTTTTAAGATTACCTCCAAAGCTGGAGAAATCTGTGCAGCAACAGGTTACATGTGGTACATCCTCATTCACATCTCACCAAGCAGAAAGGCACCTACTGATAGTGGTGGGTGGTTGAGCACCATGGGCTGCATTCTCCTCTAATATGTTACTGTATGCTTTTTTGTGTTAGTTTACAGGGTTGTATGCTAGAAATGTATTTTTGTAGTTTTGTTTATGAAACTGTTCTGCCTTTCAATGAAGTTTTTAATGCACTGTTTCACCACTTCCATATAACAAAGAAGTTTTTTTGATAATAAGACATCAAAATCCTCAAATGTTTTCATCTTCAAATTGGAATTTTATTTTAAATAGTTACTAAAGTTGAGAACTTATATACTTGCTTCCTGTAAGTTTTAATGCTGAAATATTTTATTTACATGGTAAATTTTCTGTACTTTATTTGCAGCATATGTTTTCCTATTTAATTTTTATTTTTTTTTTTATGCTTCTAAGACACATTGCACTTTTTGAGGTTGGATGTTGGGCTTCGGTTTTGGGAATATTGGTTTAGAGAAATGGGAATGAATGTTCAGTATAGTCTTTGTGTCCCTTGGTTTTGAAAAGCAGTTGTAATGGGTGATTCCTACTTTTTTTACTTTAATGGCTTTCAGCTGTATTTAGCCAGTAATGTTTGTTATAAATATAATTCACCAGGAAAAAAACCCTAAGCAATTAATATTGCAAAGCTGCAACAACAGAAAGTGTCACTTATTTTGTCAAAGCTGAAAGAAACTAGTTTTAGTCTCAAGGTTTCTGCAGCGATGTGATTTTTTTTTTAAAGTCTACATATCTAAAACACGAACAAACACATGAAACCTATGAATATTGTTATTCTGCATATATCTTTAGCATTTACAGATATATGAAGAATTGCACTAAACACTAGTGCTACAAAAGAAAAGAAAGGTCTTTAGCAAATGTGGTACTATGTGGAGAGAACCTCAGGTTGGTAAAGTAGATATCCCTTTTTTTGTTTCATATAACTGTGAATGGTGAGGATTCCACTTCCCTTTTTGCAAGCCTATCCTGTTCTTTTAAAATGTTTTCACAAATGTAAATATTGTCAGTGAAGCTTTGAATATAAAGACCACCTAGAGAACATCTTCTATGAGGGTCACAGTATTGACTTGAAAAGAGTAGATGTTTTGATGTCTGAAAGCAAAATAAGTAAATAAAAACACCTTTGAGATTTTCTAGCTCTGGGCATATCAGTATATATATGCGCACTCACTGTGGGAATTTTTTAAACAATGCAAAAAAAACTAAACAAAAAGAGGTGGCAGATATGGAGATTTAGGAAATTGTTTGCATAACCCCATGAATTATGAAATTATATTTTGATTTTAAATACTTACATTCTGCAAATAAAGTTTAAAAAAATCCTCTGACATCCAGAAAGTTTATTTTAGAGGCTTTTTTTTCCAATTGCATTTAATAATATTTATAGGTATCACATTAATATAAAGTTCAGCAGTGCAAACAAAATTCACAGTAAAGCCCCTCCATCTGAATGTATACTCAAAGAACTTTCTCCTCAGTTTTCCTCCATTAGCGTATGTGTAGTTAAAAGCTACAATTAAAATGTCATCTGAGATAGGTGAGCAATGAATTTGTTTGAGACTGATCTGAGTCCAAAAGATTAGGAAAAAAAAAAAGAAAAAGGATCCTACAATACTTCAAACATGATGCCTGCTCCTCTTTGGCTGCCAAAGTTACCCTTGAAGACCTCATTTAAAATGATAGAGATTTACAGTACTTATGTGCATAGTCAAGGAAGGGAAATGAAAATGTAATTGCAAGCAGTCATCAAAAGCTCAGTGTTTCAGTTAGTTTCAGTTAAAAAGCACGGCTTATTATGAAGTGACATGCCAAAGTTGGCAGGATTTTGTCAAGTCTAAGCTGGAGCTAAATCAGCTGCAGGTAGGAGATAAAAGGCCCAATCCATACTCCACCGAAGTAAATTGAAAGCTTCCCAACAGATCTAAGACTTTAAAATTCACCAAAAGATTTTGATTGTGTGTGATAAGATTTTTTTCTTTTTTCTTTTTTTTTTTATTTTTCGGTAATAATTAGAAATATTACTTTATTCATTTGCATATGTTTAAATAAGAAAAAAAATACTGTGGAAGTCATTGTGTCGATCCCAGACATTGGTGGCTGACTGGCTGTTTTGGAGAGTCCAAGAGTGCCTGTTAGCCTGTGAGGCCATGATCATCAATACTTGTCACTACATGTGAGTACTGCAGCACAGCCGAGCCATGTGGATTTGAACCAGGTCAGATGTGAGAACTTGCTCATGTATTTGTCAACCTGGCAGAGCACACAATGATGTATTTATAGCTGCCTTGTACCAGCTGCAGGAAGAAGGATGGTACCTAATCTGGCATAAAATCTACCAAGATAAAATTACTTTAAAAAAATTTAAAATTTATTTGTATCAGCAGAATGGCTTGGTACCAGCTTGATTTTTTTTTTTTGTCATGAGCTTTCACTGCATTTTTAGGTACTGAGCATCCAGAAGCTGCAGTTACCATCTTGTTGAACCACATATTACAATTATTATTAGTGCATATTAATAATTTAATATTATTAAATGTTTGAACTCTATTGAAGTAAATTGGACTGTTATCTGTTGTCAGCATATAATTTGTGGAGATTTTTTTCCCCCTCTTATTAAAAAGAGGATTTTCCATGACAGCATGCTTTCTCCTCTCTCTTCTCCCAGTCTGTCCTCCCAAACAAAACTTGTGGTTTTATTTGCCATGATGTAAACATTTTTCATAAGCAGGAGCTACACTATTAAGATGGAATCATACTATTTTTTAAAATAGGAATTTATTGAGACATGGTACTTCTCTGTTTTACCAGCATCACTGGTGTCATGGTGAACCTGACTCAGGAATATGAGCATGGTGAATGACAGAAATGTCATAAAACTTGGTATTGGACAGGGAGTCATGGACTTATTGTAGTAAATGCTTGTGGAATTGCACCATCAGAGCAGATCATAGTGCATTAGTATTTCACATGAGTGGATCTTATCAACGAAAGGTCAAAAGTTGTGTCCTTTTAGGTATTTGTTAATATTTTCAAAGTTTGGTCAACATGTGGGCTTTTGGCAGACATGTTTGTTGAAGAGAAATGCAGGAAAATAAAAATATACAGTTCAGCTCTAAGAAATGGGATGATCACCTGGGAAATATGTTGGAAAAGGTAATTTGAGAGGAAAAAAGAAAATTGTGAGAGGAGGAAAAATTGTCATGTTTCAATTACAAGTGCATATGCACACATGCTGTTCTTCCATGTATAATCACATTACAGTTCAGGACAAAGCAAAGAGAAAAGCTTATGCAGATTTCTGTAAGTGATCCCTGCAACATGAGATGTGGACTGGGAAGAGCTCTGAGGAATGCCAATCAGGTTTTTCTGGGTTAAAGAAGAAATTACACTTTCATTTCTCAATTTTTATTTTTTTAAATTAACATGCTATCTACTATGTTTATGTCAATAAATAACTGAAAATAGTCTCTCAAGGGTCGGCATTTACATGCAGTTGCAGAAGTGTCAAGAATTTCAGAGTACCATCTGGTTTCACTTCTGAACTTGCAGTTCTGACTCAGGTAATGCATCGTTTGAATGCACAAATTTGGTGGCACTCAATAATCACTGGTGACAATTTTCATCAAAGAAAAGAAACCCAGGGCAAGTGTCCAGATTTAAAACAATGTATAGAGCAGATTTGTCTGGGTTGAACGATTTCGCTTGTGCAGTAACTGCCCATGAAGGGTTTTGCACAACCACTTTTTTACAGTTTTATTGACTGCTGTGCATGACCAGGAGTCGGATAACTGCAGAGGTTTTTGCAGGGTCTATTGATAGTATGGCCACAAGTAGGCAATATCAATGCTCAGGCAGGAGAATTTGATGGATAAGATAAACCCCATGTAAACTAACAAGCATATCCCTTGGCTGTATGAAAGAAGATGACGGCTGTAAGGTCACATTAAAGTCCTGAATTGTTTAGGAAAGCTTATGTCTTCCAGCTGGGAAACATCACACAGACAGTTCAGAATACACCAAAGTTTTGGTTTAACAGAAACACAGAAAGTCAACTTAGGTAATTTTATCTGCTGCGTTCCCTTGGGCCAGTTCTTTGGAAAGGAGAGTAAGATCTGTCATTAGTCATTGTTGCCTCTTGTGAGCTATTAATTTATTATGTTCTTTTATGTCTTCATGTATTTTTGTAAATAGTGCTTAGATTAAAGTTAAGTGTATGTATTTGTAAAAACAGATGGATTGGACTTTCTTTTTCCTCTGAGTAGGGCTGGTACCATTTTACTCATGTTAAACATCTACTCTGCTGTCTGTGAAAGGTTTGGTAAATTTAGAAGCAAGATTAATGGTTGGTGAGAAGAGCAAGTTGCAGAAAATCTGAATCCAGTTTTTCTCACTTTTATTAGCAAAGGAACAGCCCATGTGTGCTGGATATCTTTAGTAACTTGGTAGAACTTCATATACCCACCTCTGTACTTGCAAAGGGCTTTTGGGGATTGCTAAAGTGCTGCTCTATCCCAAGGCTGTGTGTACAGAGCTGTGAAAAGGTCATGAGATAGCTTTGTAAGAACTCCTGAAGGATCTTTCAAGGTGAAGTGTAAATTTAGCATTGTTGTTTTATTAAATAATCTTTCAGCCTTTCCAGCGTTTGATCTTGTTACAGCAGTGCTTTGTGTTGAGGTAAATAGGAACCTTGGAAACATGGTGTGATGCTGTGTGATTAGGTTCTCCAAAATTTGTGAATGAAACTGCCCTCATGGGAGGAAACTGAGCTGGGATGCACACATAGGCACTGCTTGAGCAGAGGGTGAACTCAGCTTTTACAAAGGACATTAGGCACAATCTACATAACTTTAAAAGTCTCAGGCAAGTGTGACTTGTCTTTAGATGAATCAAATACATTCTCTGACTGCTACAGTTTGATGATGAGTATTGTCTGACTTCATTATACCATAGGCAACTGTTCTGCTATTTTTTAAAGTCTCAGATTCAGTAAAAAATGAATTAAGAACAAAAAGAATTGCAAGAAAATTTCACTGTTGATCCTGGTATTCAGCAGCTCCAGGCAAGCAAGGTGATGACATAAAATTAGGATGCATGTTCAAGTTAATATTTTGGCAAGGTAAAGGGTAGGTTAACGAGGTAAAGATATGATTAGATAAACTCGTGGTTTAATTTCTCTTTTAGTTTCTCATTAGGTCTTGGCATTGGTATAGTTAGATGTTGCATGATTTTATGCATTATATTGAAAGAGAATATTGTAATTTGGATGAAGGTTTTGGAGTGAACAGCCTTCTGGTAGAGGAAGAGTTCTCTGGGGAGGATGGATCCTGAAAGAAGGGACTTCAGGAAGAATCAGAGCTGCGGAAAACCTGGCCTGTTAATACAACATGCTGTTTCTTGGTTCTCAACTGTAACCCTGGAGCTGCAGCTCTTTTTTGGAGCTTAGATTATGCCCTCTAAATGTTGTTTTGTCCATCTTTTTTTCTGTCAAGGGTGTATAATAGAGGTTTAGCAGCATCCCACTTATTTCTGGGGCAGTTCCTTAAGTAGAAGGACAAGGGTTGCTGAGAAAGAAGATGAAACTTGGAGAATGTGCTCCTGGGGAGGAAAGGAGGGTTGAAGCACATGCAGAGGTGTTTTGGCACTGCTGTGAGGTGTCGTGTGGGTTACCTGAGTCCTACACCTACGTACTGATGTAATAGTTGGGGTGCCCTTCTGTGATAGACAAGATAATACTGACTTAAGAGATGTTTTTCGCCCTTTCTTAGCTAAAAGAAAAACTCATTTCAGGCCTAGTTGCAACATTGTTACTAAGCATGATGAAGCCTCTTTATCCAGGGCTCTGCTTTCTTCTAAGTGGGTTTTTGGATGCCAGAAATGGATTATCCCAGTGTTGGCACCAAGCTTGTCCTGCAACACAGTAAAAAGAGGAATCCAGTATGCGTACAATGGAGATAATTTTTCCCACTTAAACTGTCTGTGGCATGCATACTTGCAGGGGGTCTCTCCCAGCTCTGTTGTTTTAGCTGTCTGAATGTTCAGAATGTGGGTTTTTTTGGTTTGAATTGTCCATGAACAGATGGCTCAATTGCCAGTGGTTGCTCCTGCTGCTGTTCTGTTCTCAGGTGCCTCACAGAGAGTGTTCCCAGCTGAGAGCCTGCCTTATGTGCTGATGTGAGTGTAGTGCTCCAAAGCTGGAGAAACCTGAGAAGGAGAGACAGCCTTCCTGCAAGTAACAGATGGTTACTGTTTTAAATACAGGAAAAAAAAAAAAAAAAAGAGGATTCTTATCTAACATGCAGTGGTGGGAGAGAAGAGAGGGTTGTCTTGGTGGGGAGGATGTGTGTCTGTGTTGTCTGAAGGGAAAAGAGATGGAAAGATGGATGAAAAAGAGAAAAATGGATTGGAGCTTTTTCATATCCTACTTAATCACAGTCATATGTCAGGCTGTTAGAGAGGAGGAGGGAGGGGATGGCTTGTTGAAATGTGTAGCGTGCTGGAATTCTGCGAGTGAGCTGTGCGGTGTGGTGAGTCCTTGTGGCTTGCTGCTGCCCTGATGAATAGAGCCTTTCCAGAGCTGCCAAGCCTGAAGCAAAAGTGGTCAGGGATTTATTATGAAATGTACCAAACCTTGGCATGGGGCTAATTGCATATAACAAGGAGCGTGCTGGAAACTCAGACCTGAAAGGTGACAAATGCAGAAAGTATTCTATATCTGATGCTGGTGAAAGAGGTTTTGTGCAAGGGAATGTCTGTATGTCTGTGCCTTTTGCTAATGAGGTCCCAAACACAGCTGCATGTTTTCTTGTTATTAGTTTGGTTAACATAAATGTAGATTTCTTGTTTTGTTTATTTTTTTCACAGTCAAAAAAAAAGAGAATAGCTATATGGCTGTAATAGCTGAAGTTCTCAAAGCAAATCTTTGGGTGCTGTCTACAAAGTATCTGATGCACATATCGAAAGAGAATAAAGGTATGAGCCTGGATATTAACAAAATACTGAAGCTGAGAGTTTGAAACTTGAATATAAAGTTTTCAAGAGACAGCAAAAATAAACTGTAGACCTCGAAGAGAATACTCTGTTCCATATCCCCAGTGGTCAAGTAATACATTTGTACAGCAAGACTGGAGTTTCTTCAAGTTTTAAGGTTTACTAGACCTGCTGGATCCGGATCCTTGTATGTGTAATGTTCATTATCATATTATACAGCATAGACCTGCACCACACTGACATTTAATCCAATGAAAAGCTTCTTACTTCCTTTCAGTGCTTCTTCCTGTTCTTCATGTATAGCCATAGTTGCATTTTGAAATCTTGTATTGGTCTTTAATGTCAGACATAGTTAAACTTTTTCTATGGCCATGCCAAGACAGAGACTACTGCTTCTGTCTTTGGAAGCCACCAAACTATCCAAATGAGTATTTTAAAAATCAGAGGTACTTCAAGGAAGAGCATGAAATGAAAAACTGGGAAAAAAAACGGAAATAACAACAAAAAAATCAATCATAGGGTGGATGTAGAACTTAATTGACTTGATATTAACTGACATAGGAGCTAGACAATAGTGAAATGTATTGTAAGAAATAGAAACAAATGCTGCAAGATTTTATGCTAATAATCTTTCTTGTCAAATTGGAAACTTTCTTGTCAACTTTCCTTTTTTTTTTTTTTTTTTGGAGAAAAGCAGCTTTTGAATTGATGTTTCAGCCAGAAAACCAACATAAATCCATACTAAGTGATTTCTATTGTTTTTCTTCATAGGTCATCTGCTTCTTGGCGTTTCTAAAACTTCATCTAAATTATAGGGTATAAAACATACTATCTCAGTCTTCTTCCTGGTGGTGCAAAATTTGCTGTACAGTGAGGTATTGAGGAGAGACAGATGAGTAAAGTAGAAGCTTCTTGTATAGCATTGCCTTCGTTTCAGTTTCCTGTCATGTTGATAGTCAAGAAAGATTTACAAATGAAGCAAAAGAAAGCACAAGAAAACAGAAAATAAGCATGCTGCACAAATTCACTCTGGTTCCAACAAGAGCTTTTATATGGAGTATGCAGTCTAAGGCACTTGGTTCAGTGAATGCATTAGCCCATAGTAACTTCTTGTGTAAATACTGATACAAGCCTGATACGGTGTGCAGAATAAAATGTTATAAAGTTGTCCTAGTGTAGAGCTTTTTTTTGAGCATGGGAAGGTTATAAGACCTATGAAGGTTTTTATTATTTAAAAAATTAAATGCAGTAGGTGTCCTGTAACTTTGTCGATTTATTCCTCTCAAGAACTATTCTTACTGGCTTTAGCAGCATCACAGAGATGCCATTTTCAGTCAAAAAAGCTGTTCTTGAACCATTCCCTAAATCTATGAAGCCCAAATAAGACTTGTTTTCTTTGGCATAAAAGAGATATATGTGTGTGTGTGTGTGTATATATATATATATATATATATGTTCTATTTTACCTTCATTTTCCACAATACATATTCAAGATTTTTATAGAAAGCTAAAAATAGTTTTGATATCAAAATGATGGTGTAAGTTTTATAAAGATGCTGCCAGTTCAATCTGAACAGATAAAAAGTTGTATTTGAAAGAAATTGAGTAAAATAAAAGGAAGGAAAAGGACCATGGAGTCAGAGAGAGGATCTCCATATATTTCTAGAGGGCTTAATTTTCCAGGGTGTAGAAGTTGTTGATAGCTTCTATCATACTTTCATCTGTGCATGTTACAGTAGCTTTTGTACCTGTTACAACCTCTGCCACTTTGATAATGCATAAAATAGACAAAACCAAACTACAAAAGTCAAGGCACATGGAACATGGTGTTTTTCTTTGTTTCTCCTAGATGTGGAGGTGCTGTGCAGTTGCCACCTGAGGGGCTGAGGGCCACACGCAATGGTTTTAAGACACATGGTGAAATTCCTTTGGGCTTCAGCGAGGCACACAAATAGTCCTTAAACCATCAGAAGCTTATTATTCCGCATGTTGTCGTGCATACTTAGAAATTTAAAGTACATTTTTGTAAGTGTTACTTGAAACAGCTTCCGTGCTCTGCGTGGCATGTGCTGAGCAATGAGCAGAAGCCACATCAGATCTCATCAGCTGGCTGAAGTCTTTTTCTGTCGATTAAATCTGCTTTTCAATCTATCCTGGCTGAGGAAGCAGAATTGCAACAGGACACGTGAAAACAGGGACTGCTTTCCTTTTTCTTACTGTTTCTGATTTGTGCCAATGCACTGCCTAGATCAGCTGCCCAAGGACCTCCATGCTACACTGTTTGGAGTTCCCTACAATACATAGCGAAACCATAGGCCCTGCCCTGAAGAGCTCATAGAAATCATACTTCTTTGCTCTCTCTGCAGGGCTTTGAGTGATGTGCAGGTATGCAAGTAACTGCAGACTGCCAGGTTGTACTTCTGTCTGTTTTGTGAGGAAAAGCTGGGTGACATTCAGTGACCCATATTAGAGTCACTCAGATAAATACTGGCTAATTCACTACAAACATAACTTCAGCTAAAAATGGGAGTTGTTGGCTGGTTTTGCCCAGATGCTAAGTGATGGTGGTGTAACAAAAACTGCCATACCAGTAGAGTCGAGTTTAGATGCAATTAACCATTTCTGCCGCCTTCTCCAGCTAGGATAAATAGTTAGGGCTTGAAGTGTGTGGCAATGGCAGTGTACAGCCAGATGTTTAACCACTGCTGCCTAGGAGAATGTCAGGTTGTTACCATGGGGGCTGGTTGGAGAGGGCTATGGGGGTGGGAAGGAGGCCAGGGGTTAGAAATAACCTGCTGGTGGGGATCTTTAGAGCCTTTATGTAAACATGGCTGGAATGAAAACAAGGTGGGTTGTTTTTTTTTTCCTTTTGAGACCTGTATGGCATCCAAGCACAACATTGCAGGCTGAGCTGCATGCTCCCTTTCAGAAAGGCACCACAGTGCAGGAGATGAGGTCCATGAGTCTGATTCAGTGCTCTCTTTGTGCACGGCTGCAACTTTCAGCATCAGTTGTATTTTTGCACTGTGGCTATAAAGGGTGAGGGAGAAAAAAAAGAGAAAAAAGGGTAGTGATTGTAGGGGGGCAGAAATAGCTAGTATAATAGCAGTGAACTGCAGTGACAATATTTATCTTTAATTTGAATGATAGTGTCTTAGGTGTACTAGAAAGTAATAATAAAAAAACATACTCAAGGTCTTCTATGCTTTTGAATTTCTAAAAAAATCTCTTAAAATAGAACCATCTTCACTTCTTAATCTGAAAATAAGTTTAAATCAATATTACTAGCCTGCCTTTGTTTTAGTAAGATTCATAGTTTACTCAGCTCCATATTAATCAGGAGTTTGCATGCTTCTGTGTCTTGATAGAAAACTATGTAGTGGCATGTCATTTAGACAAATTTAAAGATCTTCTACTTATGCATTTATACCTGAAGTATAAATGTAGTTATACGCTTTTTTTGTTTGAGGATGTTCATCTTCATGGGCCAACACCTTCATAAATTTGTGCCATGTGTAGGAGGCTTGTTAAGAAATACTGTATGGTGCCAGCACACGCTTATTTCCAGGAAACCTTATCCAGAAAGGTAGAAGCCCCTGCACTTTGCTGTACAAGATGTCAATTCCCAGCACAGTGCAGGATCAAACTGTGAAATCCTTTTACCACTTGTTGTGCCATGTTGTTTAAGGCCGTGACAATCCTAGGCAGAGATTGTCTCTCTCTCTCACCTACTTATTCTCTTTGGACTTGGAGGAGGTTGCTGGTGGCACCAGTGCATAGCTTTATAAGATGTTCATGTCCGTGCATCTTGCACTGATCCTGTTATTGTTTTAGATGGATATAACTCTTTATCCCAAAAAAAAAAAAAAAAAAGAGGAAAAAGCAGATTTCAGCAACCTGACAACCTGAGTGAGTCCTTTCACAAATAGTTGGTCAGGGCATGGATGTCACTCTTTGCTTTGCCTCAGAAAGAGAAAATCCAAGCACATTTAAACATGGTGGGCTTTGGTCAGTTCTGTCATCAGCATTACAACCTGAGGGGTGCATGGCATGTTACATCTGCTGCTCAACCAAGAGACACTGAAGGAGCCCACTGAGGAGCTGGAAAATAAAGCAGCCTTCAAAGTAGGGAAATGTATTTTTAAAGGGAAGAACAAAAATCAAAATGGTGAGGGGCTGTTGGCTTAAGCACTGTGTTTTCATAGGCTGAGGGTAGGTAGGGAGTGAGGACCACACTGGGTTTCATGAAGGAAAAGCTGAAAAGCACATGTTAATAGAGAGCTTCAACTGTGGAGTTAGGAGTATCCACAAAGTCCCTTGTGTTTTTGCCTCTGTATGTAGCTGAATTATTAGTGTAGCTTCCTGAAGCATCCATTCTAATACCTGTTCTAATGTTGCAACAAATATAATAAGCTTTAGTATGTTTTACAGAAGGTTAAACAGGTTAGTGAAGAAAGAGAAAAATCTTCCTATTTTTCCCCACCAGCGAATCTAAGCGAATAATAATGATCAGTGTCAATTAGAAACAAACCACATTCTGTTTAGTACATAAATGTTAAGCAGAGAATATCCCACAGAATCGTGACTTGCTAAGCACATATACAAATTGTTTGGAAAATGAGTTGTGTTATACAGCCTATATTTCAAAATACATGGGTTCACAAAATGTCACTGCTGACACTGTTATACACTTGAACAATTTTACTGAGGATTAAGAAACATTAACCAGTTGAAAAAGTTGAAAAACCCTATTTTTGGTTACTGCCTTTTCTAAGCAGATGCTATCGTATTGTTTTTGCTATGTTTGAGGGAAATGAAATTTCAGCTGCCATAACCACATTAAATCAGTAGCTAGTTGCTCAGGAATGCTGCTATTGGCATGTGCTCTTGAAAGCTTATTAAGAGAGATGAGAGTTTGCTGCAATTAGTACATTTAATGAACAAAATCTTCCAGGGATTTTGTGCAAATGGTGGATTGTCGAGAACTACGTGAAATCTGTGAGAGATGTGAGAAACAGGTCATATGGCCTAAAATCAGAGCCACTCTTACAGAATTAGTTTGCTTTTCCTCCAGAGATTAACACTTAGCAATTCTGGGCTAAATTTCAAGAAGGGTGAACTCTAACCTGTGCATTTTCCCTTTGCTTGTTTTTCTTAACCTGAAAACAGTTTTAAGAGTGTTTGCAATAAAATGCCAGGAAAAATAAAAAGAAATTAAATAATCCATTTTCAAGCTTTGGGAACTACTCTTTTCAGTTTATAAAGAAAGCTAAAAATACCTCCTATACTCAACAGGGATTTGAAGGCTTGTTCAAGCTCAATTTGTTCACTATCAGCTGTACCCAGGTATTTTCTGCTTTAGGTGCATGCCCCTGTAGAACTACCCTTTGCCCTCCCCTGTGGGTTTGTTCATGTGTAGCACTTGTGGAACCTACTCCTGAAATAGCAAGTAAGCTTCTATTTGCTGTATAAGATGGGAGAGCTCCAATCTTCTGCTCTTCTCTCCTCCAATCTCTGTCCAGGAAGAAGACTTTGTCCCTGTGCAAGTGTGATTCATATTTACCACCCAAAGGTTTATTTTTTTTTCTTCTCAGATATGGAGTATAAAACTAAGTGCATAAAGAATGTTACATGAGCAGAAAGTATTGAAATGCAATTTAAGGAAGGCCTCAGGAAGTGTACGTTGAGATGGTGCATGGTCAAAATTTGAACATATTTGTACTCCCATTGAGCTGAAGCCTAATGGTATTGTAGTTTGGTGTAGTTTTGGTAGGAGATATGTATGTGTATTTTAATATAAGCATTGTTGGTTTGTTTTTTCAAAACTACACAAACCACTCCTAAGCCCAAGGTCATTATAGGCTGGACCAGATGCCAACCCCCTATCCAGAAACATCCAAACCTGGGTACTCATGGGATCAGGGGCTTACCATGTATTTTAGCACAGCTCTGCTGTAGCTTTGATACAGCTTTTGATTATTTTTGTGGTAAAAGTAGCAGTAAAGTAATTTAAAAGCTGCCAGTTGGCTATACATTTTAGGCAGTTGGTTTTGGTTCCCATCCTTCTGTCTCTTGACTGTAGTTGAGGTGGTGCATACAATTTGTATCTGATATCAAGTGTTTTGAGACACTGAATATGCTGAGAAAAAGCACATAACATACTGCTGCTGCTGAAGGGCTAACAAATACAGTAAAAACATACAGATTTTCAAGTGACTTATTTTAGTTCTTACTTGTGGAAACATTCCTGTGGCTGGCAAGATTTACAGCTTCCTGTTCATTAGTGTCATTCTGCTCTTGTCAATTTTAAGCTAGACTTTTTTTGAGGTATGATTTTGTTCTTTAATCAGCCTGAAGTATTTATTTTTCTACATTGCACCACTTTCTAGTGCATAAGAACTTGAAAATGAAATTAGCTATAAGATCACTGTATAAGCCACCTTGAGGTTAATTTTTCTGCTTTTTGTTGTCCTCTTTGAGAGAGGTCTGATTTTTTTTTTTTTTTTTTTTGTTCTGGACATAGTGGATATATAAGCAAGGACAAACATCACTTTAGGTTTTATATAGGTAGCTCTCTTTCAGTTGACCTAATATAAAATCATTGCTTTATTTTTGTACAGTTTCAAAATCAGTAAGCTCCCAGAAGTATAATGCATTTAAAGGAAAACTCTACAGAACAAACTGATGTCCATATCCATGTTTCCTGAATATATTTATATCATCTTTTGTCTCTTGGGCTGAAAACTGGAATTCAGCAACAGGTAAAGAGCTCCTATCTTGGACTTGCCTACCTCTTAGGTAACTTTCCTTTGGCTGAAGTTCCAGAACTGCCGAAGTTACTGTCTGATTCAGCAGGGTTCTGAGTATGTGAATACCAACTCAATGTTGTAAAATGACAGTACAATAATTAAAGTAAGTTATACTGATAATTTAGACTTTACAGTTGAAAAGTAAAAATTGTAAGAATTGACCAAAATTTGCTTTTTCTCCCTGAGGCATTAATTATTGAAATAGCTGAATATACAGGTATTCATCATGCAGGTAGAGATTCTTAAAGAATTGGAAGAATGAAAAATATAATCTTCTAAAGCTTTCAGGGAACTGTGGAATTGAAAGCTTTGTAAATTTTAATTTATCTGAATTGATTTTCTTAGGTATATTTTTTAAAACCAGAGGAAATCTAAATAAACTCAAGTCAAGGTAGTACTATTTGTCTGAAATGTTCCCTAATCTCATCTGGTATAATTGGAAAGCATTTGTGTGGCTCATTTGCCTTTGACTCAGTAATTCATACATACATGTTAGCTGGATTTAGTAGCATTTTTCCTTTAGGCAATGAGAATGAGTCATAAGAAATGAGCAAATGAAAAAAGTTGATTTGGATTGGAAACTGGCATGTCTTCAATTAGGAGAATCTGTTTGCTCTTTCTTTTTCTTGGTCTTAGAATATATAATTCTTTTTAACCTTCATTCTTAATATGAATCATACTGCACTCCATAGAGAATCCTGTATGCTTCTTGATAATAACTTGTAGTAATGTGAAAAGTACATTTACACCATTCGGAGAACAGGGTCCCATGCCCAGCAGCAGTTTAGGCACTGAGAATACCACTCCTGGGTGCTAGTCCACAGCTACTTTTTGGTGGCAAAGATTAGTTTCTGCCTCATTTCCTCCAGTTGTGGGTGCTCATTCTTACTGTTGAGCTGTTCCAATAATGGAGGCAGCACTGGTGATGGCATGGAGCTGAGGGCTGGGTGATGGGCTGGAGGTGGGAGTGGGCAGGATGCTCCTCAGTCTCATGTTCTCCCTGCAAACCTAGACCTGTATCTGAGGTGTTGTCAGCATGGATTGTTGTCAGCGTGGACATATCTGCACTTTAGTATGCTTTTAGTTTAAAAGATAACAATTCTTCTAAATTGGGGAAATGCAGCATTTTGCAAGGTTCTTTCTGAAATTTGGCACCACCAGAAAATGGCAGCTTAAAATCTCCCAGGTGTCAGCTCTCGTTTTCCAGTGTTTTGAGTTACTGACTTGCACTGTAGCAGATACATGACTTTAAACATTTGCTCTAGGCACTTTTCTTTATGTCTCAGTACATTATCCGATCATATTGATACAAATCAGGCATGAGACCTCTCGTCTGGAAAGGTCTGTGCTGAAGGTGGGTGGAGACAATATTTGCAAGTGGTTTAATTAACGCAGCTGGCAGTATTCCAGCTTTCCTTAACTGGGTCTTGGGTGGGAAAGAGCTGCTTTTAATTTATGGCAATTACAATATGGTTCTAGCATTTTTACCAACTACATCTATACTTCCCCACTCCCAAATTTTGATTCAAAAAATTGTATTTTTTTGTTAGAATTTAGCCTCTGAATTACCTCTTCTCTTTTAGAAGTATTTAACTGGTTATGTGGAGGAAAAAAAATTACTGGGAATCTTTTTTTTTTAAACGATTATTCCATTGGGAAGCATGGTGCTTGTAGGAGTGCTTCATGAAGGTGGCAGATGCAGTGGCTCTGAGAACCCCCCTGCTCTAAAGAGGTTTTCTTCTTTTCAAAGAGGAGCAGTTTTTAGCAGATACTGTAATAGGAGCAAGCCTTCTTCAGTACTATGGGCTGTCCTGTTTGATAAGGGTAGTCATTTAATGAAGGAATAATTTCATGGATAGCTGCATCAATGGGAAAATTCAAAAAGATAATCTGTTCCAATAGAAAAGAATAATGTTGCAGGAGTTGAGAATATTATTGTCTCCCTAGAGGTAGTATTAATTAAGAGGCTAAACCCAAGAACAAGGTCAGACATTATTTCGACTTGGAAAGCTTGTTAGAATAAATTGATTTTTTTTGTCTGAACTTGTCTTTTACTCATGTATCTTGTTAAATGCATTAAGTGAAAAGTGACTTGTGAACAGCAAAGCATCTCATTCCTTTTTCCTGTGTTTTTTGTGAGCAGTGTTTGTCTTTGGAGAATGTACTGAACACTTGGATGCAGCAAAGTTAAATATAAAAGGACAGCCAGTTGTATTTTGTCTATTATTAGCAAGGTCTACTAGTTCTGGTAGTTCTTTTATTACAAGAACTGTTTTGCCACTTACGTGTTACTTCTTCCCCATGCTTTCATTTCCCTGGACTTCACTGGTATTCATTCAGTATATTTGTTTAAGGAAAGATAAGTCTTGCAGGATGGCTTTCACCTGCCCTTGTCTTATAGCCCAGTTTTGGCCTTTAAAATATAAATCAAACGGATTGTGTTCACTAAAATTGGACAATTTCTGCTACCTTCTGAATCAGTATGCAAAGATTCAATAGGTAAATAAATTCAAAGGCATTAGAAGAGTACAGTTCTGCCAAACGTTGAGCACATTTTGTGAAGAACTCTGTGTCTTCAAATCCCTTGACATCTAGAACAATTAAATTAGTTAACTCTTTGCTGTACAGCATGTCAGAAGAATCTATTAATAATATATGTAGAAAGGTTTCTGAGATTTCACTGCTTGCAGATAAGCAAAAAACCTGGCTTCTTTTTTTCATAGTGCTTTTCACTTGAGGCTAATTTTAAAAATAAGAAAAAAATAAATCTCGACTTCTTTTTATTTTTTTTTCTCTCAGAAATTAAGAATGAATTGTATTTTCTTCAGGTTTTTCTAGATAGTTTACTCTTTATATAATTAAGATGCAAAAAGTGAGTAATAGCAGATTTGAAAAAAAAACAGACTTTGCAGATTTCTTGGTTTTCCTTTGTGGTGTCTGTAATTTTTTTCATTGTCTTAGAAGTTCCATAATACTTTGTTTTCCTGTATATATACCCCCATATTTCATAAGTATGGCAGCTTTTGCACTGGGAACCATTTATTTTGATGCAAACATCATAACCTACACATTTAAAGTGATGAATTTTGTTAAAACAACATATAGGAAATAATCGCTCATAGCAGGAGGTCCTCTTTAATATGTGAATTATAAACTGGGAGGTCTCTTTTCTGCTCCAGTTTTTTCTCAAACATATTTAATCCACAAGATTAAAAGGTGAAAACAAATTCTTCGTACATTGCTGAAACCTGAGAGCACTGTCAAGGAATGAAATTATCCAGAGTTTTGTCAGTACCATGAATTCAATAATATGCTTTTTGTAAAATATTTGTACAGTACCCTCCTTAGTGTTTCCTCACAAGAGACTTCAGATTTGAATATTTATTTTTTCTTATGATTTATGCCAAAGCGCAAAACCACTACTTGGTGTTTTGGACCAGGAAAATGCTGTAGTACAGCTAAGCTGAAAGTAAGTTCCCTCATGTGCTCATCTGATGGAGAAATTAGCCAGATTGGACAAAGTGGCTTTTGTAAGGCTTGGTATATTTGAACTGCAGTGACAGTGAGTGAGTAAACCTCAACAGGACACAAAGCACGCTGACAGAGTCAATGAACGAGTTTCTGGGTTGGAGCCTTTTTTTATGAGAGCATGATACAGGACAAGGGCAGCTGCCTCTCAGTAATTTGAGGTGTAATCTTTGGGCCATCCTACAGCAAATTGAGATGCTATTTGAAGGAGTGTAACCAAAAATTAGAACTTTTACTTTAGATCTTCAGTGCCAGTTTCACGTATGTTCTGAATTCATCATCAATGCACACTGTGTTTTGTTTGCCTCTGGTTTTCCTTAGGCTGATTCTCTTCTAAAATCCCATTGTCCTGCTGTCAATCCTGGACAAAGTGCTGCTGTTATCTGACACTTTATGCAGACTGTTGATGAAGTTCACACAGAAATCTTTGAGTATGTTTATAAAGAAACAGATTGTCGGGGTTTTGTGTGAACCTTCAAGACTGCAAAGTAGTCTGTGTATAAAATAAAAAAACAGGTTATCACTGAATTCAGGAAGTGAAAAGGAATATTCCATCTTCTAAAAAGTATTTATAAAGATGATATTTACACAAAAGCAATAATTCAGCTCATTAGTGAAATGAGTCAGATGGTGATAGTAATTGGTCAAGCTCCTCTTGTGTAGTAAACTGTTGCATACAGTGGTAAAAGTGGACCATGAGCAAATGGCTTTATATTGCCTTCTCAGTAAAATATATGCTATTATAGCATGAAGGATTGAAGTGACATAGTCACAGGTCACCCTAGTTACTCAAAATCAAAACCGTTTCTCAAGATACCTGGACAGGCAACTTTTTCCTCCAGCATTGGATACCAGGTGGTATCAAGCTCATCTGCATTTATTTGGTTTTCATAAAAAATTTCCTCATTCTGTATGTCTTTATTCCTCATAGACTTCTTCATTACTAGCTGTATCAGAGTTAGTAGTAGATTATGTCTGTGTCACACCAGCTGGGAGAGGTTTGGCATTTTACTTTGTCTAGGGCAAAGGTCCCACATGTAAGTGCAGCTTCAATCACACTGCAGCTTTTCTGTATTTTTTGGCAGTAGTTACTAATTCCATCAGTTAGAGAGGAGGATGTTACTTTTGCCCTAGAAGATGAAATTTTGTAGGAATTTCTGAAAGCATTTCCAGCACCCAATGCAGGCAGTAGCATTGAACAAACAGAAGCACAGCAAGATTTGTTTTATTGAGACACTTGCCTGGCAAACTGTTTATCCTGTATGTGATCCAACAGGCATTGTACAAACTTTGACAAGCCCTGTGTGGTTTTGATAGAAGGGAAAATACTGAAGTGCCCTAGCAATTCTGCTCTGACCTTCCTCCTTATTCTGGTTGAACAGTTTGTTCCTACAGCTGAATTTCTCGAGCCGTGCAATGTTTTATTTCAGATCTTTTTCTATCCAATACTGGCCTTTCTGCCAGTTTACACTGCCACCTGTCTTCCCGTATGGTTTTGAGGTCTTCCCGTGCTGTTTTTTTTTCTTATGAATACTGCTCCTTTCCAAGCTGTATTTCCAGTCTGTGAGTATGTGAAGGAACTGAGTAAACTCTCATTTCAGTGCTTGCTCATTTGCAAAAGTAATCCACTTTGCCTGAGACTTGCTTGTTTTTGCTTAGCATATTTGACTCGGATATCTTCCCTGAGATCAATTGCTCATTTTAGCTGTTGTTTTTCCTCTAAGTGTCTTGGGGATTTTCGTTGTTGCTGATTTTTTTTTTTTTTTTCTTCCCCTGGCTTCATATCATTCATGTACTACCAAAGCAAACTTGACATTCAAGTAGGATAATGTTATCAGTTTCATGTTGTACTGTACTGGACACATTCTACTTCATTCTCCTCCTGTCAGCAAGAGCAACTAAAAGTTCCATTTGCTTTCTATAAATCTTTTGTTGTGTTCTCTCTGACTTCAAGGTGTAATTTAAAGGTGAGACACAAATTTCTAAGCTGACTTTGATGTCAGTAATGCTGTGAAGAGGCTTTCTTGATACAGATGTTATTAGTAGAGCCTGGATCTACAGTGATGACTCTGAAATCAGCCAGTCTTGAATAGGTGTTTATTAGTTATTCTTAGCATCAACTTTTTTGATCAGAATTTTGAATAGTACGAAGTGAAATGCCTCACAAATATTGATATGCTTCATTTGTAAGCCCTTATTTAATTCCATAATTTGCTGTGCTCATCAGAGGATGAAACCTATTTTGTTGCACGAGATCTATTTTACCTAAATCCACGATGTCTGGCATTAATGTAATAACTGTTCATTTTTTTCTGTATTAGTTGAATCCCCTGAAAATATTTCCTTTCCTTGCTTGGATAAGTGTCAGATTATAAATGATCCGTAAGCTATTTGGGTTGTCTTTCTTTGAACATTGACACAACATTAATGACCTTCCAGGTTTTTCAAAAAACTATCCTTGTTATTAAAGACGTTATTAAAAGGTACTAACGGAGCAGAGATGACTTTATCCAAGCCTGTTAGATGCCATCAGTGCCTGTTTATTGCCAGTGAGAAATGAACACATGGTATCTCATCTTCCCATGGTAGCAATGTATTCTCTTGCTTTTCTGGTACAGTGTACAATTAAGGACTATCACTGAGTGATTAGGATGGCGCCTTTTGTCTATGTGTTAGAAACAGAGTGTCTTCTCTGTGTTGTTGTTAGATCATGTTCATCTCGTAATGTTGATAACCACTGTGCCCAATACCCTTGAAAAAGACTAGCATTACTAAGCAAGTTTTTTTTTTCCTCTTTAACTTCACTATTTTCACTTATTGTAGCTTGTCTAAGCCCTACATAGAAATCAGGAGGTTCAAGAACGTTTGGTGTCCCAGACCTGGATCTATAACACTTGTCTGTGTGTTTCCTGCACAGGGACCAAATCAGGCCCTTACATCCCAGCCCATGTGGCCTTCTGATCATCTACATCTTGATCAGCTGGGGGAAGGATGAAGCTGTAACTGTTACATGAAACACCCTCCCTCCCATCCAATGCCAATTAAACTTCTCCGTTCTTTGCCCACTCCTTTTCCCCCAAAATTATAACTTTTCCCATTACTGTCATGCAAATCGTCCTAGCAGATTTCTGTAGCAATGCTGAGTTCATGAAGTTGATTCTCTCCTTTTATGTCATTTACTTTTAACATTGTCTTTCAAGTGACCTCCTAAGCAGTCCTGGCAGCTGACCCAAGCTTTCTGCCAGTAAACTATGTTGCCACAGGACCTCTTCTTTGTAAGGCTTCAGCTGTGTCTCTCTTTTGCCAGGTGCCAGAAGATCAAATTCCTGATTTGCAAGAACCCAGTAGCGCAAAGTAATTTAGAAGGGGTAGCAGCAACTGTCAGGGAGTATCGTAGGAAACAGAAATTTTTACCAGGTCGTGTGGGAGCAAAGTTCACCTCGGTACAGGTTTTGCAATTACAGAAAATGGCAATAGTCTTATTTCAAGAAAAATAAAGGTTTTACATATTTGAATATTCTCAGTGTCTTTTCCTTTTGACAGCATGACAGTTCGTCAGTCTTCTTCAGTGCTAAAATTCTAGGCATAAGACATTTTGCCTTTTGATGTAGCTTAAGGAAATCTTTGAAGTAAGGTACATTAGCATATAAACTCTGGAACTCTTTGGTTGTGCTTGGGTTGGGATAATAAATGTTTGTTCAGGTGCCCTGTCTTAGGAAGTGAGTATTTTCTGCCTTGTCACAAGACATTAGCAATTGTACTGTATTTTCATTGAAGCACTTGTCATATTTTTCAAACCTAGGCTTATTTCTAATTTCTGTTTCCCCAAATCATAAAATTTTAATGTTCTTTTGATCTTGCCTGCTTTAATTCAGAATGAAAGTGTTCCTTGCATGCGTATGAATGTCTCCCTCCCGTGGGGGATTCCTTCCTGACTGGCAGAGGACATGGGAATGGATCAATCATCTGTCACTTAACAGTGTTAAAGATTCCAGGAGCTTTATCTCTTACCAATTCTGATAAAATGCTTGTTCCAGTTGCATGACAAGCATCTACGTTTGGTAACTGGTGTCTAGTGAGTCCCGTTTTTGTAGGGCTGGCCATATGGCTTGCACCTGGGCAGTGAATCTGAAGCACTCTAAATATTGCAAATATACTTCATGTTGATGAATTGTGGTTTTTGCTTGGCATATATGCAATATATTTTATTAATATAATTATATTTGATATGTAGATTTAAAAATTATTATTAATTACACATACATAAGCCATCTGCATAGTGACTGTGCTTTAAGTAAAGTGCAAGACCTGTTCTCCAGAACAAATGGACATTTTATTTTGGTAGGAAAAAAAAATGTTTTGGAAATTGAGAACACTATCTGGAGATATATCTTGAGAGCTAGTCGGAATGTGCAATAACCTTGTCTTTTGTATGGGGTATGAACAGAATAATAGTGTATGTAAACAGAAGTTTTAAAAGTATATTTTCTTAGAGAATTTACCAGGAACAGATGATATTTCCTACATATTGTATGTGTGGTTTTATATAGGATTTACTTTTCAGTTTTAATAGGATTAAATAGCACTGGGAAAAATCAGTTCACAATAGGATGTCTGTAGGATGTGTACATGTGCCAGGGGGACTCTATCATTTGCTTTTTCTGGTTCTTCTGCAGCTAAGTGCTCATTTGCAATATTGCATTAATGTAGGGGTTTGGAGTGAATTATAAAAGGAGTGGATAACAGCTTGTTTTGGCTGTAAAGCTGCACTCTTATTTTTTTGGCAGCAGGTAAAAAGGGCTGATTAGGAGAATGTATTTCCTGTATGTTCAAATATAAACCAGATAGTCATGAAAAAGTCATTCACTGTTTTCCAAAGACTTTTTTTTTTGATTGGGCAATGTGTTAGTCCTTATACACAAAACAAGCATCAAGAAAAGGTGATTGTATTAGCTTTTCCCCTCCTTCCCTCTCTCCCTGGATTCTGATTGTTTCGGGCTTTAAACAGATGAGTTTCCCTAATGACTATAGTAGTGCTTTTAATCCTGCAAAGCAGGAGTGAAAGTGCAGTTACTGTACGTAAATATCAAAAATACTTCAATTCAAGCAGAGTTTTTGATGGTCCAGATTTCATATAATTTTTAAAAATGAAGATTTAATCTGCAGCCGTGGGTGGTCCATATTCTAATTGTTGATGCTTGGAATTTTTATGGTCATCCCTTTGAATACTTGAATTGCTGTTCATATGTAGATGTGAGAGATCAGGGTTTTTTCAGATCCAGTGTGTAAGGACTTCTTTTTGGTGGTGTTCTTCTCATAGCCTGCTTGGGGCTGCTGCTGCGTTTTCCTCTGGTGGTGACTCTTGAGTAGCGAGGGGAAGCTGTGGAGAACTTCAGTAAGCAGGCAGAAAATATATTCTGGTGATAGTCACAACCTACCAGTTATGTTATGCTGGTGAATTTTATAAGGGAGTTTTGGATAATGTGGTAGGTAAAATGTCATAATCACAGGCCTACATATCCAGGGAGTCTCTGGTTCCTAATCAGGTTTCTTGAAGCAGAAGTGCCTTGCAGTTCCATGTCATCCTGTAACCCTTTTTCCAGGCTGTTATCTTGATTATCTGGTATAGCTGACCGGTACATTCCTGTATGGCAGAGCAACTGCACCCCACGTCACTGGGGTCCAAAGAAGAAAAGCAAGAATCAGAGATGCTTGATAGCCATAACCAGAGCTACTGGATTCATCTCCATTCATGCCTGTGTAATGCTCTTCAGAACAGGGGTCCTGCCTTCCCTTCTCTCTGGGAATAGCAAATACTTGGGACTGCAGGTGATGGTGGCAGAAATCTGAAAAGATTTTGCTTAAAGACAAGGGTCATTACATAGAAAGAAGAGGTAGACCCTTGATGTTGTGCACCTCCTCAAGAAAGCCTTGGACCACCTTCCACCTGGATCAAAATTGATAGTGATTTATCTAAAATAACTCAGTTGGGGGACATTCAGTGGTACTGTCCCAGCAGCAGACATGTATCTCTGTTAGGTTCATGTTGCCTCCCCAGCACATGCAACCCAGGAAGCTTTTAGCTGGCTAACCAACTCATCTTGCCTCTGGTGGTTTAACACACAAAAAAAAGCAGAGAAAAAAAAGTGTTCTGTCATCATTATATCAGTGTTTGCTGTATGTACTGTGACTTGATGATACAAACTTTCATCCCAAAAGTTTGTGGTGAGGTTTGGGGCTATGGGAGCCCCAAACTGGCCATGGAGCCTTATGAGAGCTGAGCTCTTTATACTGGTGTACAGGGCTCCTGAAACTTTTTCCAACACAAGCCCAGTGTTTCCATTAAAGGATTTTATGGGGCTCCCTGCACATCATATCTTGCTCAGCTTACCATATTGGCTCTTAAAAGTGGCTTTGAATACAATGCCAAGGCCCCCCAGTAGCAGCTTTACAGGCTGCTGGAGAGCTGGGAAGCCCCAGTTGGCTGTCTCCGTGCTAGCGGAGCCCCCTCGCTGGCTTTTCCAGCTAAAATGTTGAAGCATCTGTTCTGTCTAGTTTAATTAGACATTACTTCCTTGCTGAATAGAGCAGGGAGCTTTGCAAAGAGCTACAAGCTCTTGTTCCAGAAGTGCCTCCTCCTATTCAAAGGAAAAATGAGTTCTAATCAAATGCCTAATTCCTGTCTGTACCTCCTCAGTGCCTGAGCAAAGGACTTTCATGTAGGCCCTGAAAATGAAAACAAAAAGGTTCATCATCAGGGCAGTTCCTGTTTCTTTCAGTATACCTGGCACAAAATTATTTTTTCTTGCTTTCAGTTTTGCAAAGTTGCTAAAAAACCACAAATCTAAATATTTTTGTGGGGAAATTTGACACTCATTTGTATGTACATCAGTTTGTATATGAGCGCTGCTGGATGGGTATCCTAAACTCATTAATGCTTCTGGGTCATCAGATCTGGAGTAATGTGCTCAAAACCTTTTTGCCATTATCTTTAAGAGCCAGGTAGATGCTGCAGCCTGTAGCAGCTGATGGCAGCCCAGGGGCAGGGTGCTGGCAGGCAGCAGTGGGTACCAGTCTTAACTCCACTGGGCTGGCCTGAGGGGGCAAGCTGTGTCCCAGCACTGGTAGGATGCTGTTGAAGTTCAAGATGACCTCTGGTAGCCTTAGGACAAATCCAGCTCTTTTTAAGGTCCATATAAGGGTAAAGGTGTCCCACTTAACATTCTTGCAAGAAACCTTTTAAGAAGCACACATTGAGAGATAATGCACCTTGGCCTGTTTTTTTGCTGCCTGGGAAGTTATTTCAGTGCACAGGGAAAACAAGCGTATAAAACCTGAGCATCTTATTGCATAGTAATTTTAAAAGTGATGAAAGGATGCACCAACAACTGATGAATCAGGTACTAAACACAAAGCACAGTTTGGTTTATTTAGCAGTGATGGAGACTGAATTTGGTATTTTTGTTCATGAGGCTAAATGTTAAAATATGAGAGAAATAAAGCTGAATGATACACAAATACATATTATTTTTTTCCCTCAACAATCAGAGTTAAAATTCATCTTCTTAGTAAACCCCATTTAATATTAGAGCACTGAAGAAACAAGCACTAGATAAATTTTTTAATGTAACAATAACATCATTTGGCTTTTTTTCAAAGGAAGAAAGACATTTTAAAGATTGTATGCAGGTAAGAAACATATGAGAGAAACTTCCTAAACCAGAAGTTTGATGCTCTGCTTGACTTAGGTCTGAAGATGAAAAGCCTCAGAGAGACAGGAGAGGTTGAGTCGAAGCATTTCTAGATCTAAACAGACTTCATCACCAAAGAATATTTGGGAATTATTAGTACAGTTTTGATAAAACTCTTCCAAGGAAAATTCTTTTCAGTGTGATTATTAAAGAGGGAACTGTTCAGTTATTTGATGCTCACCATCTGCCAGTGTTGTATTTCTATTTTATAATAATTTTCTACTTCATACTGTTGCATTTAACATTTGGAAGGAGGGACATTTATTACAGAAAATAAAAGTCAGCATTGGTTGGGAAGGGGTGAACTTAAGCACAGGGCTGGAATGCTTGTAGATCCTTTCAATATGTGGGAAAAGCCAGGCAGGACCCAGTGGTTTGATTTAGACCCAATATTGCGTTTTGAACAGTTTGCCTATCACAACCAGTTGATAATGGTCTCTGCTTTTGGTTACTGCTTGTCCTGTAGATCAGAGTAGCATGTCATAGTGCACTTCCAGGTGTGATTTCCCAGGCTGATTCAAAGGCTCAAAACACTTCCATGAGTCATAAAGCAGGATGGTAGTAGCCATGTTTTTCGAGAGTGTTATGTTCAGGAAAGAGCCCAGAGAGGAGGGTGTAAAAGGCTGCTCCATGGTTTGATTGCAAAACCGTTGGCTCCAGGTTCTCATGAAGTCTGTGCATGAATATGGCTAGAGCCTGAAATCTTGCAGTTCTGCTATGTCTGTATGTTTTCCAGTATCTTTTTTCACACAAAAACTACAGGGAATCCCAGCCAACACGTGGCTTGTGTTATTTTTGCATTACTGTTAGTAGGATTTTGCATGTTGACTAATCTGTTATTGCTGTGATGTATCACTGAATAAAATGTGGCCTTATTTTGACAGGGAAATGTATGTCACAACTTCTTCATGTTATATTGCACTGCCTTGTTAGTTTGATGTTTTCCATTAAAGTGAAAGAGAAGAGCAGAGCAGAAAAAGGGAGCAGAAGAAGAAGAGATATCTGTCTGTCGTGAATTTTCCCTCTTCTTGAAAGACTCTACTTATTAGTCGCCTTCCCTGTACTACATCACGTGCTGCCCACTCAGAGTTTAGCTGGCAGTTCAGATGCAGTTTGTTCCTGCTGCAAAATCACTGCAGGCAAAGTAGCCCCACCAGTCTTCCCAGGCTGCCCTGTGGTCTCTGGGCTGCCCTTTGGGTTTCTTGGTTGCCAGGCTTGACAAACAGGTGAGTGTTGTTCTGGGCTTTGCCTGAATATAAAGATCCAGGCATTTCCAAGTGAGTGTGATCCTGCCTATTTTCATGTTAAGAGGTTTATTTGAAACAGTTTATCTAGATTGCTCCAGATTGTTTGGGGGTTCTTTGTGATGATTTTTTGATTTGCAGGCACTCAAGTTTAATGTTTGCTGCCAGATTTTCTGAGGTTTAATGATGCAGGTAATGTATGGACTTCACTGGAGATGGAGATTGATTGAAGCAAAAATTTATGCAATTAGATACGTTAGAGTATTTCTGTTTAACTTTTAGAGGTATTAAACTTAGAAGTTATTTGAACAGTTGGTAAAAGCTTTCTGATTATATGGCTTATATTATGATTTTCCAGTCAGAATCACTTTCACTTGCTTGGCTGTTCACTTATTGATCTGGTTTTATTCAGGAGGAGCAGCAATGATTATAGACATTAATTTCCTATAGATCTTATGTTAGTCTGTTAAAAACATCATGTTACTCTTAAACCCCCTGAAAAATACCCTTGTAAAAATTCCTATCCCAGTAGAAAGTTTGAACAGCTGAAAAAAATCACAGCGACATGTATATGTGTAGGGTGCTTTTCCAGGGAGGTATAGGAGGTGATGATTTGACAGAATCCCTGATATCTTCAGAGGAATCCTAAAACAGTTGTGCATTTAGGTACTCTAAATTTCTTTGAAATTTATAATTTTCTTTATGTTTTAAAAGAAAACAGTCTATAATACAGGCTTATAGACAGCATGCTTACTGTCCAGTGTTGATCTTGATAGGGCAGACAGCAAATGTTTTACTTAGGGGACAGGTGCCAACCTTTTACTTCTATGTCAGAGCAGCATCTCGTGCAAAAGAGTCCTCAAGGTGTGACCGAGACCACTCATGTCGTAGCTTCAGACCAAAAGCACACATCATTGCCACTCGGAGGGTGAGATTTTAGATGGTATTTGGAGTTGTATTTCAGGGGACAGGTGGAAGTAATGATGAAAATTAGAATGCCTTTGATGCCGTATTTAGCAAGTGCTCTTTTCCTAAAGTGGGAAGATCAAACAACAGGAAGCAGTTTCCTCGCTTGTAATATGAAGCTTGGCTTTGCAGCTAGCACTCTGAAAACCTGCCTCTCTTTTGCAGGCAGGAACCAAACTGTTGCTTTCCCTGCTGCCCATAGGTTTCCTTATTGGGTTTGCTCCTCTGTGCAAGTTTAATGCAGCAAATACACATGAAACCAAGTCAGCACTTTGTCCCTTGCAGTACATCTCTCATAGTTGGAAGAACCTGAAAGCCTCTTGCCCCTCCTAGAAAAGCTTACACCTTGTCTGTGCTCAGGGCTAGCAAAGTAACTCCCCAAATTAGAGAATTCTGGTTATGGATTGGAGACTATTGCATTTTGTCCCCATGAGTGATTTGCTCCAAACCCTTGATAGTTCCCATTATAAATGTGAACCAGACCACAGTAGGTGGCCCGGAACTTTTGTCAAGCAGATCTGTCAGAGACAGCAGAATTGTGACTTACTGTTCACACTGGTCTTTGAGTGGTGGCTTTCATTGTCTCAGCTGACATTTAGCAAAGACCATTCTAATCACCCTCCATTTAGTTTAGCGGCTAATAAACACATCAGCTTCACAAAACCCATGTTTACTCATAGTCAGACATCCTATAAGACACTAGGAAGATAAGCACCGAAAAGTAAAGACATCCTACTCATCCAGCTGGTTGACTGTTGTCTAGATAAGAACTACACACCTGCGGTTATCAAATACAATAAATCTATCCTGTAGACTTGAGTCCCTCATTTATATGACCTTTAAAACAGGGACCCACATGGGAGGTGTCCCTTCCACTGACTTGTCATTTGTTGTATTTTGGCAGATACTCTCTGCACTGTAAATCTAAAATATGAGTAAGTTACGAAAAAAGAGGTGAGAGAGAATACTAATTCTGTAAAATGAATGGAAAGTTTGGTTCCACATGTAATATTTTATTTCTTTTGTGTTTCTTGTGACTAAGAAAACAATGGTAGAGGACAAAGGAAATGTACCTGAGTTGTGTACATGTGAGTGAGCTAATGTTTGCAGTGACTTGGAGCTGTGGACATAAGCTGGTATATGCCATTCAAGCTTGAGTCTAGCAGTTCTGTCTTTTTTCATGCTTTTTGTATTGCACCTATGTTTAGCATATCATGTTTTTGTTGAGGTGCAGATTTGGAGTTCATTAGCGTGACTACGTGTTATGTATTTGAAACAACAAGGGTCAGGGTTTGCATTTTCATTTTTTTCTGTCCTGAAAAGGCATCTGCCAATTAGTCTGAAACTTTCAAGGGTCCCCTACTGTTTTTTATCAGCCATGAACACCTTGTTAAATTTTATTCAAAGTAGTGCTCCATGTTGAGTTGTTGGAATACTGAATTTTTCTGTCCATTGGGACTTGCTTGACTGAACTGAGCACGGCTACCTCCCAGTGTACCCAGTGTACTAGCAACCTGTGGTTATAAGCATAAGGGAATAGTGCAGTGGCTACCAATAAGCAATGACTGGGCACATCATGCTATTTGTGCATTTTCAAGTGGCTATTTTTTGAAATCCTTCTGTCATCCTGGAGGATGTACACAGACTTCTCATGAACAGTAATGTGTATAAACCCACCAAAATTATTATTAGGCAGTGCATATTTATGTGACTACTATAAAGCTTTTAATGCAGGGAGGTTGGACTAAACAGCCTTTAAAAGGTCTCTTCTAACTCAAACCATTCTATGATTCTGTAGTGTTAGGTGCACATTTATAATATTTGAATAGTTGAAAATATATCCTATGTACTTTAATAGCTTACTAGCTATTAAAATTCTCTCGTGTTTTATATACTAGATGTATATTTGTTCTATTTTCCACAGACATATGGGTAAACATACTGCATGGGTGTTCCTGTTTTGTAAAGGAAAGAGCAAATATAAAGAAATTCCTCTTTCCTTTATGTAGATAAATCAGTGTTTTCACATTAGTGGGTGGAAGGGAAAAGGCTAAAAAATTTTTTTTGCCCGTAAGTTACATTTCAGTTAGCACAAGCACTATTGTGTGTGATCTCTTAATTTATGTGTGTGGTAAATTCAAAGGTGAGATGACCCAGATCTGATTGCAATCTTGTAT
This sequence comes from Manacus candei, assembly GCF_025592945.1. NCBI lineage: Eukaryota > Metazoa > Chordata > Aves > Passeriformes > Pipridae > Manacus > Manacus candei. The sequence goes on along the minus strand of NW_026138076.1, from coordinate 35,590,210 downwards.
CAGTGTAAAGCAGATGGGCAGCAGCAGCTCCCCGTGCAGCCACAGTGCTCTTGTCAGTGGAAGTCAGCCTGAGATCAGAATCTGAAAAATTTACATATTCTAGATAAGAAGGTGAAACTTTATATTTTTGTGTTGCTAGTTTTGAAGGAACTGTAAAAGAAACCATGTCTTAGCTGGGTTTCTATTTGTTCTGTGTTTTACTGTCTCTTTTTTGTGCTGCGAAGTACAAGGAAAAACTAAGCTAAGACATTAGTGTAAAATAAAAGGCTATCTGGTATCTGGGAAAAGGAAAGGGAACCTATTGTGCACCGTCCAGATACTACTAGTGGGACATACAACTCGGTCTCTGCAATAAGTGTACCACAGGGTGCCTTGTGTCCTCTCTGAACAGGCAAAATGGGATTTCTGAACTGAGCTGGCAAAAGCATTTTTGTAATGGAGAGTTATCCTCTGTGTTCAGGATAGATAATGAGTACACTAATGTGATGGAATTTTGTCCATTTTGCTTTTTTTTCAGGATCCTGGTTTACTGTAATGGAGCACTTGCATAAACTTGTGCCACATATGCATTTTTCAGATGTTGCTGGATAAAAATAGCTTCCAATTGCCAAGAAGTGTCTTTTGCGATATGAACATGAATTTCATGTCTTTTTATTTAAGGTTAAATTAAAGCAAAACCAAGAGAAAAACCTTCAAGTTCTTTGTTAAAACAAGCAAACAACAAACAAAACCACAGAAAAAAACCTGTGTTGTGAATGTTAGGCTTTTTTGAAAAAAAAGCTTGGCTCGGCTCGGCTCTGATGGGTATCCTCAACCTAAAGTTCAGAAGTACTAGATTTTCTTTCCAAACAGAAGGTGTCTTCTGAATGTGGATGAGGAATCAGACAAATAATTAGCCAGAATAAATAATAAAATGTTACTTGGAGGCATAAGGCAAGGTTTCAATCCAACAGGACTTTAAAATTATTCACGCTTCAAAAGGAAGATAAGGTAATACAAAAGTACTGCAACTGATTTTATAGTTGAGTTAGGGACCAGATTATACTAGTATAGTTTCAAGCAAATAAGTGAAACTCTAGGCTTCTCTTTCCCAACATGAATACAATGAGATAGTGTTTCTTACTTTCAGGAGAAAAGTGGACATTGTTTCTCAAAAATGTCTTTTGTATCATTTATTCCTATTGTATGGGGTTTCTTGGGTGATGGGTGGGGGAGTTAAGCTATGTCATTTTGTAAACATCTTTGTGGAATTGTTTCCATGACACTATCGAAACAAAGATCTTCACTTGAGTCCCAAAATGAAATTCTTTCATTGCACGTTTGAGCTTTTTCTTGTAATTTAATGAAAAGTTATCAAGGAAAATTTTAGTTATTTTATAAAGTATACTGAAGAATTTTTTTTTAATTCTCATATAGGTTATTTCTACATCTAGCTTCTGGCACTCCATTGCTTTGGATCTTATTAATGTTGTGTTACATGAATTTTTGACATTTCTGTATAAACTATGTATTTTTTATTGCAAATGGTTAGGGTTTGTTTTTGTACTGATTGACTGTATAAAATATTCCAAATGTGGGAATATACGATTTTAAAATATTACTGAACAAACTATTGTATTTTCCTTGTCTCCCTTCTATGTACATCCTCCAGTTTTACCGGAGGTAACAAAAACAATATGGTAAAGGAATTTGAGCTTGTTGAGATCACCTCCCATTTCTGGGCTTGTGTTTGATTTTGGTCATATTGAATTTGGAGCAGAAACTCACTCAGTGGAGGAATGTAGTGCAAGAGCCTGGGTCTGGATGTTATGCTTTCCTTCCATACCATCCTAGACCTCTGAGAGAGAGATTGCCCTCTCTGAAAATGAAAGTCGGACAAAGCGCAAACTCCTCATTTCCTGAAATCTCATTGTTTAGGCCAACAAACAGGCAGGTCAACGTGCAGGTTGCAGAACTGAAACTGAACACCACCTCAGTTTCCCTGGATCAATGAAGTGTAATTTGAAGCTTGTGGTTGCCTGTCCAGCCTGGAGAACCAGCACTGAGAACAAAGGCTCAGCGTCGGTCCCTTCAGATATTTGAGCAGCAAAATGCCATTACCGCTGTTCTCTTCTGCTGGCATTTGACTCAGTGCTGTGCTGTTTAGGTAGGCTAGGCACAAATTTTTCATGATGGTTATGCCAACAAATTCTCCCAGAACAGAGGCAGCTTACGTAGGTAAGTCGAAGAAGAAAAGCAAAACAAGCCAAACCACCACCACCAATAAAACCCAAAACCAAACCAGGAAAGAAATAATGACTTGAGCTCTGCAAATGTTCACGTACAGTGTTTCTTACAACAAAGCTTCTTGATCTGACTCTATGTCCATCTCCCTCTCTGTAAAACCAAGTCAGCAAAGAGCTCTCTGTGAACAATAAATTGAGACGTTGACAGCAGTCTGGCACTAGATGCAGATTAAAGAGCAGTAGTTGTAGCTGGCTGTGATACCTAATGGTATTTTCAGCAAGTTGTATGAAAGGTTAGACTCATAGCTTCTGCCCTCAGTGGGAGATGGCACATACAAATGTGTGCTGTCTTGACTTGAATGTTTTTGCAGCGTGACTGCTGTTTTTGGACAGGAAGCCTTATTTGGTCAGTAGAAACTCAGGCTCATAGTGTTTCGTTTATCTGCATTTTAGGGTGTTAATTAATAATTAGGCTTCACTGAGTGTTCTCTGGGATGCAATCAGATCCATACATTAAGCAAGGATGATTTTTCGCTTGTTTTTACTGAAGAGCTCATTAGAAGCTGATGGGAGTTGAGTGCATCTCAACCCAGTCATGCACCTCTTCCTAAAGCACCTAATTCAATTGATTGGGTTGTTTAGTGACAAAAAATACAGTCTCAGCAGAACCGTAATGCTTTAATCTACCTAACCACAGCATGAGTTTTATGAGTAATGCATAGAGGTAGATCAAAATTCTTGCATCTCCATGTTTGAGCAGGAACACTGGGAAAGGAAAAAAGTATCCCCTATTAGTATGTATATGCAATATTGTACAATTACTGCTTGATATGTGCCACACCATGAAAATAGTTAAAATTTTATCTGTCAGTTCGCTCAAGTGTGACTCAATTTTAGTACTTATGTTAAATGCACAATATATTTTTCTGCTCTGTTGCAGATTATACCATCTTACTTAAACTGTGAGAAAAGAATATTTCTTGAAAATTAAGAGGTCTTCAGGTAAGGACTGAGTTAAGTAATTTTCTTTCTATAAAGACCATCATGTAAATACAGGGGGCAGTTACTGTTTGTGAACTAGTTTATGAACTGTGAAAAGCTGAAGAAAAATCACTTGAGATATTCATGGTAATATAAGCTGTAGTAAACAGGATACTTGAGAAAGGCACATGTATGCAGGTTTGAATGATTTCACTATATTGAATGCCTAGTACCTAGGATGTCTTTCAAGAAGGGATTGGTAAAAAGTTGTCTTCTGACAGAAAAGTGGGAGCCAGTTGAGAAAATGGCTGGAGGTAATGGGCAGCAGTTCGACACCAGGTGTTGCCAGCATGACTGGTGCAAGCTGCTTGTCATTGTCCTTCTCATATTTTCAGATAACCATTGGTAGACCTAAACTTAATGTTCAGGAAATGTCCCTAGTCCCCTTGGGGTTGCTGCTAAATAATAGCGTGCCCAGCAAGTTAAATTGTCGTTCTTTGACTGATGTCTCTCCTGGGGTAAACAAGAAGTAGTTCTGCAGAGTAAAAACCAGCAGCTCTTTGTTTAAACAATCTGTTAAAGCTCCTGCCTTGCGCTTAAGAAAAAGGATTTGAGTCTTTTCAGGAGGATTGTTGAAAGATTAAATGATTACCCTGTTCATTATGGGAAAATTCCCAGTTTGCTGGAGGTTGTGTTGTAAAGCCTTACACACACAGCTGACATAAAGTTATAACATGTGAGCAGTTTTTACCTTATCACATAATGGCTTGGGGGTTGTGTGTTTTTCCCTTCTAATGCAGACTGGTACAATGCAGGTGAGCAGTTCGCTCAACTCCAAGTAAAGGAGAGAGAAATACAGAAATGTGATAGATGTTTACAAAACATATGAAGATGTCCTTTAAATTGTGAACCGTCAATCCACTTTTCCAAGCTAATGAAAATTTTGTGAGCTGTTTTAATCTACAGAGCTCTTGCCATCTTTTCAGTTAATTCCTTTAATGTACCTCTATTTCATCTTAGAGCTCATAAACACAATACAGGAAGTTGTTGAAATTGGATAATTAAATATTTTTCCATATGTAGATAACTCTACCTGACTGCACCATATTCTGTTACCTTGCCTGAGTATCATAAAGAGCCCAAAATTGAGAAATTGTGTTGAAGTTCCTTTGGGTTTACATTCTTGGAACTTTTCCTAGAGCAATTTCACGACTTAATTTGCATTTGGTGTTAGAAAATTTATAAGACTCTAGTGTTTTGTTACTTATGCCTAGGTTTTGAAAGGAAAAAGAATGAGTGCCTGTTAAGTTTAAAATAAAGTTGTAACCTTTTTTTATAAAAATGGACATTTTAACATTGAAGTGCCAGTAAGTTGCATGGAGGTATTAAAAAAATAAAAGCTATCTGTTATATTCCAAATGTTATAACTTAAATGAATTAATCTTTTCTACATTAATCTTTATTTGTATAGCACCATAGAATAAAAGAATTTTTAAGACCATTAAAATACTATTACTTTTTGTTGTTCTGTCCCAAATCTTTGTCTTCCCATGCCTTAAGAAAATGTCTTTTTCTTATCACCTGTTCAAGGATGTTTTAAGCTGAGTTTAGAACTACTTCCTTTAACAAGAAACTTCTTTTTAATGTCAGTTTTGAAATTTTATAAGGTTAGTAATCTATTTACCATATGTAACTAAATGATAGCAAATGCTGGTCCTCCTTCTGCAGTATCCTGGTTTATTGTTTATCTGCTTGAGTCTGAATAGAAATGAGTACAAAGATGATAACAGGACCAATGTAATTGCATGGATGTATACATCGCTTTTGGTTGTACGTCTGCATAGATGTAAATGGCTTTACCACTTCACACTAAAGACCTTTTGAAGGTGCTTGGATTATGCTATGCTTAAAATGCTTCCCCAGAGTAAGAGGATACCATGGACATCTTATGTTCCTGGTCAGTTCAGTCATTTTTAGAAAAAAAATTGCACTAGTAAATTAAACACAGGAAAAAACCCCATAAGTAGGTCCATGCTTTCTCCATGTAATTCCCTGTATTACTCCTTATTTTTAGAATCATACGTATGTAATACAAAAATTCTGAGCTGTCACACACTGCATTTTAGGCATCTGGCTGTGAAATGCTATAGAAGATTGTCCCCTCTTTTAGCTGTAATTTTTCTAACACTTGACCATTTATAATTCAAATCAAGCTTTGAAGTTTTAGTGATTACTTAAATTTTGAATGCCCTCTCATATGTAATGGCTGAAGTAGCTCCAGTGGGTTGTGCTGGTGGTGTCTGCCACTGCTTTACCAATATAAGGATTTGTAGTAATTCAGACGTTGTATAGAAAGAATTCATTTCTATATCTGCACTACTATTTATTAATGGAAGAAACCAACAATAAATGATAGGAAAAAGTAATCGTAAGTCTGGTGTTTCATGCATTGCATACCTGAAAAACCCATTTCAGCTTGATTTTGCTTTGAGAAGGACTTTAACGTAACTATGGTTATTCCACATATATTTCTTCTGTAGAAAGAAGAAATAACAAACAATAACATCAATCCTAATAACTTCATCTGAAATAATTTTTTATTAATACTTCATGTGGAACCACTGCAGCTGAGAAAAGGACATGGCAATATTCAGAAAACTGTTGCTCTACACCCTGGGTCTGAAACCACTCAGGTTATTGAGCTGACTCTTATTTGGGCCCATAGTGAGTTGTCTTAAGGAGAACAGCCATCTGAAACCTATTTCTTTTGGGGAGCAGGGACCAGGGAGGAAGAAGACAGAGGTAGCTCTCAAGTGGTTTAGCTTTGTAAGCTGATGTCACAGGCAGGGTCATGAGAAAAGCAGCGATAGTCCAAGGGAAATAGGAGGAGGTTGAGGGTGGGATGGGTAGAGAAGATCAGAGTAGTCCCTTCAGTGGCAACCTACTGTCTTCTGTTCTCAGTTGTTTCATAAAACTGCTCTTTGCAGCTTGGTGAGGAATTCTCCAGTCTGATGAGCAGGGCAGAGTAAAGGGGCGTGTCTTACTAGTGAGACACCCCATGAGATATCTCCATCCCACTAACTCCTAAGGAAAATATACCCTGAGCCTTCTTCCAACTCAGAGCTCTTTTAAGACTTCTGTTCTTCCTCCTCCTGAATCCTTTTGGCAGATTCAATTTACATCATGCTCTGGGGATTTGATTAATTTCCTGTTATTGGCCAAGTCCTGCAAACCCTTGCACTCAAGGTTGGCAAGTGTGCTGTTAAATCTTGGTAAGATAAGTTCTACTCCTGCGCATTCAACCGATGGCATCTTTACTGTCTGGGAGGATACACCCAAACTATGTTTGCTTGATAAATAGGTGGTACTAGAATTTTAAATCTACCCTAGTAACAGAGTGAATAAATTTAGTCAGTATAGAACTTTTAAGCAGTTTTTCCCATATGCCTTAGGATCATAATTTTAAATTAGATTTGCTCAAAGTGGAAATCTAGATTCAAGCTGACATCATAACATATGACCTTCTCTAGCAATGAAAACAATGAAAACATGAGACAAGAGCATTAATCACTGAATAGTTTATATGCTTGCCCTAAATGTTCATCTGAAATGTTAATGCTGTTTTATTATATCCAGTAACAGCATAAAGTAAAAATTTATTAATACTGTGGGGTGCCTAATATAAGACATTCAAACTCACTTTATTGTACTCTGGCTCAAATCTTTTGAGTCTTTAGTGGAGTACACAATGCTACTTGCATGCCTAACCTGTTGTTTTTGGTGTATGCATAACCTACTCCTTTTACTGGGACTGGAAATGTGAGCAGGATAGTAGGGATCAGATTTGGCAGCTAGACTTGGGTGAACTCAGATTCGTTTGTACATACCTATTTGCAGGAGGAAGTGTTTAATGGCCTCAGCATGAAAGTGTCTGTGAAGTTTGGGTCATTGTTTTCTGGGCTTTTTAAATCTGCTTAGCAATTTGAATTTTGGCTTAAAGTTCTTATAGTACCATTTTTTTTTTAAAGATAGCTGTGTCAAATGTAGTTGAATATGGAGTATAATGAAAGCAATACAGCTTACTTATGTATAACTGACCAGGGCTGTAATCAAACAGATCTTTTCAGATGACTTGATGGAATTACCACTTTAAACCAATTTGTAGTTTCATTAATGTTTTGAGTCTTGATGTATTTTCATTTATCTTGGCTTTTTGTAATTTTATAATTAGCAGGTACAAAATGTAATTGATGGTTTGAAAAGGAAGACATTTAAGAATATCTTATTAACTTTAAATTGATCTCAAATTCATAATCATTCCTCTATAATATATTCCCTTTACGTGTGAACTCATCAGTGTATACCAGAATATTCAAAATTTGATGTCATATATAGTTGACTTAGTGGAGTTTGGAAAACACAAGGTAAGGTGGGATCATTACTTTCCAAAGTATTCACTGCTGCTGTTGACCAGCAACACAAACACTCTTCCTAATGAGCTGAAGTTTATACCTGTTTAAGTGTCTCACTTGTCAGTGGAGAATCTTTTGCTGGGAGAGCTTCTTTTTGTTTCTATGTAGCTTGAGCCAGTGATGTAAAAATAGATTTAAATGCTTTTATAGGTGAAAGAGAGCTTAATTGACAGTGTGTTAGTTGTGCCTTTTGTATTTTGCTTTATTGGGTAGTTCCAGTAGTAAACTGAATTTATTGAAGTAAATCTGTGAAATTACCTTAATTGCCTGATCTCAATAATATTTATAAGGAACTCCACTATTTGCCTGTTCGTATTTCAATGTAGGGTATGTCGTGCAGCTTGTGTATGCATATTGTTTGAAGGCTTTGAATGGCTTGCCTGTCTGATCCATTTTAATAGATTCCAGTCTTTTTCCATGACATCATTATTGTAACAGACTTCCTAGAAAATATGAACAGCTGCTGTGTATTTTTTCCCTGTGTTTTATATTAAAATTGTAGCAGCTCTTCTGTTCTCTACAAATGACAGCAATAGGCTTGTCTGATGTAAAACAAAATGAAAAAAAAGTCTAAGTAAGGAGCTGTGATACTGTTAACAGACCAGTAATGTAACAGGTCCCCATGTATGAATCATTTCATAATGCAATAAGGGATTACTTATGCTGCTGTCATACTGGTCAAAGGTTGGTCCCATTTCCTTCCCCCCTTCTCCTGAACTAAACTGTGCATCATTAAAGATGATGAAGACAGTATTGTACTCAGCTTCCTGGCCCAGATGGCAATTTGCATGAAGAATTTTATTGTATTTTTTTCCTAATATTCTTAAGCAGACTGTGCATAGAGGTTTTAAAGTTCCTTTTAGTTCTTTCAGTGCAGGTCAGACAGACTTGCTTCCTTTTTTCCCTCTGCATCCTGGCACTCAGGGATGGCTTAGAGGCCACTTAACATGGAGCCTAGAGTATTAAATAGAACTAGAAATTCATCAATCTTCTTGTTACACCAATTTTCTATCTTGCTCCATGTGTAAATACCTGGAAAGTGTCACAGAATGATGTGAGCCTTTAGATCATTATATTGTGTTTTGTCTGGAATACCTCGATTGGATTTTTAGTACTTTTTAGGCGACTTGTACAAACCAACCATGAAGTCTGGTATGTTGCATGCCGCAATATCTGAATTTGATTTAACAAAAATATCAGGTAAATAAAACCTATCCTTCACAGGGTTCTGAATAGAAACACACAACACTGTGCAGGATAGTGTCCCTCTTGTGCTTGTAGGTTATCCAGCAAGCCAGGGGTTAACAGCCAACTCAAGTCTCACCTGGATGCTCCAGCTGAGTAAGAAAACAACATTGATTGTTGATTGAACAACTGCTGCTTAGACCAATCTGCAAAATCCACTGTAAAATTCAGCTTCTTGTTAGCTGGGCTGGATTTTGCTTAATTGCTCTATAACCATGACTCAACTTCAGCCAAACTTTTTATTTGCTGTGTTCCTCTATAATTCTTTTCAGACTTGGCATCTGTCTTAGGGAATCCAAAAATCAGGCTGGGTTATTGGGAATATGTCCTACCCATGTATTTGAGTATCAGAAATAGTGTGGCCAGCAGGACTAGGTTGGTGATTATACCTCTGTACTCAGCACTGGTAAAGCTGCACTTCGAGTAGTGTCGAGTTCTGGGCCCCTCACTACAACAAAAACACTGACGTGCTGGAGCAAGTCCAGAGAAGGGCAACAAAGCTATTTAAGAGTCTAGAGGTTAAGTCCTAAGAGGAGCAGCTGAGGGAGTTGGGGTTGTTTAGCCAAGAGAAGAGGAAGCTCAAGGCATGATCTTACCTCTCTACCACCTAGCTCAGTTGGTTAAAACTTGGTGCTAATAACACCAAGGTCACAGGTTCAGTCCTGTGTATGGGCCATTCCCTTGAGAGTTGAACTTGATGATCCTTGTGGGTCCCTTCCAACTCAGAATATTCTGTGATACCTGAAAGGAGGTTATAGCCAGCTGAAGGTTGGTCTCTTCTCCCAGGCAACTAGTGACATGACAAGAGGATGTAATCTCCAGCTGTTCCAGGAAAGATGGATCAATAGGAGGAATTTCTTCACAGAAAGGGTGATTCAATATTGGAATGGACTGCCCAGAGAGGTGGTGGAGTCACCATTCCTGGAGGTAGTTAAGGAAAGATTGGATGTGGCACTTAGTGCCATGGTCTAGTTATGTGGGTGTTTTGTCATTGGTTGGACTTTGTGATTTAAGAGGTCTCTTCCATTCTAATTGATTCTGTGATTCTCTGATACATGGTTCCATTAATACATGAACTGTGTTGATCCCAGGGTTCTCTGACCCCATCATAGATCTTGGCTGTGATGCTCAGCTGTACCCCAGGGATGTGTGGTCCAGACGTGCTGAGTATCACAGAACCACAGAATATGCTGAGTTGGAAGGGAACCCTAAGGATCATCTAGTCCAACCCTTAGCTCTGCACAGGACTATCCTCAAGAGTTACACCATATGCCTGAGAGTATCATCCAAATACTTCTTGAATTTAGACTTGGTGCTGTGACCACTATGAATCACTGTAGGAAGTTGGTCCCAGCCTCAGTACAAGAATTCAGGTGGCAATTTTGTCTGTCTGGGAGTGCCTGGCAGGCTTCAATCCTGCACTGCTTTGTGCAGAACATGCGTCCAGTCTGACTGGGGAAAGGGCATGCTGGACCCTGGCTGACTTAGAGACCGGACAAGTCTTGCAATGTAATGTGGCCATAAGACAACTCATTGTTTATTAATGCTGTTATCTCAGTCCTGTGTCTTTTGGAGTGCTTTTCCTCTTCATTTGAAAATAAACCACCTCTGTATTTTCTCCTGTGTGAAGGAAAATGAAGCAGCAACTAAGTACCTTTCTTCTTTATGAGGGAGGGAGATGGTTCATGCACCAGATATGTGACTCTGAGCTGATGGAAAAGTGCGGAAAAAAAATCAATACTAACCTTGCAATGAGAAGCTAGATGAGCACAGGGCTACATTGTTCCTGTCTGTGGTGTTCATCAGATGGTGTCCATTTTGTGGCTCCATGTAGAGAAATAATTTCATGAGCAAAATAACTAATACCTTTCGGCAGTCATCGGTTACAAGCTATTTTTCATCTATTAGGAACTTTATGAAAGATTGCTTGACCTGTGCTCCATTCTTGTCCTAAAGAAGTTTTGAAAGCACATAATACATAAATAATATTAATGCGAGTTATTATTAGGCCTGATGTGACAGAACACATGAAAATTGCCTTCTGTTTTATAACCATGGAAGTTCTAAACCAATGTGTGAGTATATAACGTGACTGATGTCTGCAGAAAAAAACTAAGGTCATTCCTTTGAATACTTGATGCGCCGTGGTACCCAGCAACTAATGGTCGATATCTGTGGCTTCTGGGCAGTACTACACCCTGGGTGGGAAGACAGCTTCAGACCACGTACCCCCTTTCGAAGGTCAGCTCACACATCAGGGTGGTATGGCTAACAAAAATCCAGTCATATTCCAATGTTGGACAATCTCTGAAACTCATTTCTTTTTTTTGGTTATCTTTCTTGTTTCCATTGAAATGAGTATAAAAAATCTGAAAACCAAAAAAAATTGGAAGAAAATTTGTTTCATTTTCACTTAGTTTTTGCAGGTTATTATAAAGCAAAGTGAAGAAACAGCATGTAGAATGTAGTTTTTATCATATCACTTCTGCTCATTACCCTAAAATTCCTCAGTATGGGGAAAGCTGTAGGGACTTACTTGTACTGATTTTACCTTATGTTTTTTCTTTTTTAAAGCATGGAGAAATTAATTTCTTCCTTCCCTTTCCCTCAACCCCCATATTATTTTTGAAATTATAGTTCTCTGGTAATGCATTTCTGGTCAATCTGGCTTATTTCAGGGGTACAAACAGGCTGTGGATTGTTTTATTAGGTCATTTCAGTAAATACACTTCTTTAGAAAATGGTTTTTCCATTTCCTACCCCCAAAAGAAGGTTCCAGAGAGTAATTGATATTTGCATAAATATCTATTAATGGATTTTAAATAGATGTCAGAGATAAATACTTACCAGATCAGCTTATAAGAATTCTACCTACAAAATAAATCTATTTTTAGCGGTTATTTTTATTTTAAAAATGCAAAACATCAACCATCCTGTAGAGGTGAAACACCTCACGGTGGAAAATAATTTTGCAGTCATTGATACATATTAACTACAATATATAAAATATCAAGTAATTTAATTATAATTACCACATTAATTCTGATTTGTATGGCAAAGCAAAACTGAGGACAAATTCAATTGAAACTAATGTGATTAATCTATAGTTACATCACTGAGTCAAATAATATGGATCATGCATTTGTAATTTGAATACAAAGAGATCTGTAAAATAAATTTCTATCATTCTTCAGACATGTAATGAAAAATATTTTGCATTTTGCTTCATAGACCTCTGAAATAAAATTCAGAATATGTCTTAGTAGCAGCAGATGTCCAAAAAATGTAATTCACTGAAAAATTACTCAACTATGGCTTTCTTATTGAGACCCTTCTTACAGTGAATCGGTATTACGAGGAAAACATGAACCTTTGAGTGAGCAGAGATGGCAATGAAGAGTGTTTAAATGGGTATTTAAATAATAAAATAAATAAAATACCCTATTAAAATGGTATTTTAAAGGGTATTAAAATGTTTTATAAATAAGTAACAGTATATTGTATGTTGAGGGCAAGAAACTGATTTTTTCTCATTTGCGGTGCAAATGCTTTTCAGTTAGATTTGTGCTAAATTTAATGGCAGACTAAGGGAAGAAAAGTGTGTCTTAATAAGCTGAACATGAGCTTTCAGGCATACATTGCATCTCCTAGCATCAGTGTCTGCCTGTGAGGCAGGTCAGTCAGCTACTTCATCTGTTCCACCAGAACTACTCAAAACATCAAAATACATAAGACACAAAGACCTTCCTGAGGCCCACAGCATTTGAAAGGCTTTACTGATGTCTCAAGTTTTTCTCTGCTATGTAAATGTGTATCCTCATGATGAACCCTTTAGGGTGTAATTCACATGTTAGGTATCACTTGCCAAGACCAGTCCTAGTAATGGCAGTGTTGCCGCAAAGTAGGAGAAAGTTTATAAATGTGTCTTGAAAACTTTATCTCATTAGTCCTAAGTAACAATCCCCTATAGGGATTGGTTTACTACTCCTTCAGTAGATATTTGAGAGTTTGTACTCTTCTGGCATTTCCTAGTATTGTGGTACATGTCATACTTGGAGGCTATTCTGATGATTGTTGTGAGTGGTAATAACTTGGGATAATTTTTGGGGTGGGGTGGGGATTTTTTGTTTTCCTTCATCACCACCATCTTTACACTGGCCCACATTGGCAATGGGTATAATCTATAAAAAACTATTGCCTTTAAAAACAGTAGTCTGTTCTCTGTGAAGTGAGACGATGCCTATTAGACCAAATGCAGAAGTCTATACTGCAAACCATCAGTATAACTAAAATGAAGTACTGTAGCTGTTACAGCCACGATATTCAAAGACTGTTAAGGGGGGCAGGTTTGCATGGAGAGGTAATATGTTTTATTAGATGAACCAATATAGTTGGAAAAAACCAGATACTTCAGACAAACAAGTCCTTCTTCAGGACTGTGCAGGAAAGGCTTTCTGTGCCCAATATCTTGTCTGTTTTTTCCAACTGTATCAGTTAGTCTAATAAAAGATATTACCTCTCCCTGTAAATTTTGCCCAACTGAAACATGAGCATTCCTGTTGGCAGCTTTAACAGAAAAGTCTGCAGCAACATGGGCATGGTGCTTTGCTGGATTTCATATGCCATACTTCTACTCATGCTTTACCTGCCCTGCATTTCTTCTCAGACACAAGCAGAAAGAGAGAATATGTTCAATTAAAAAGATAACTTCTTAGACATAGACTGACAACACTCACTAGAAGAGTTTGTTTATTGCTTTCCTTAGCTTAAATTTTTGATGGAAAGAAAATTTTGTCACCTGTGGCGTCTGTTTCTTTCTCCCCACTAGAGAGATGTGGGTCCATATCTCCTGTTAATGCTGATCTTCACTGCATGGCCAGCCTGTGCGTTGGAACAGTTACAGATGGGAAAATTGTTCCCTGGGAATTCCTCTGCTTTTCTGATGAGACTGATTTGTGATGTACTTAGGTCTGTAGTGATGATACTTGCCCAATAGCTGCTTATAAGTCTCTTGCTTAGATTTCAAAAGGGCTCTCCTTGCAGAAAATAGAAGACAAAAATATTTGGTGTCTTGATGGGAAGTGGGTCTAAAGGGGTCTGCTGTAATGTAAAAACAGAAGGAGCAGTGTTTCCAGCTAGAGCACCAAACATCTTGGAGTCCAGTGTGGAAAATGTTTATAGTGTTGTATAGTTTTATTAGTACAGATTGAAGGAAAACAGCTTACTGAATGACTTTTGGAGACTAGAATTTGTACCAGTGGACTATCAAACAGTAGTAAAAAAAAACCCCTCTCTACTATGGGGTGGGAGCAGTGGATCTGTAAAGAGTATTCATCTTTCCTGTTAAATATTCAAGGACAAATGCTGCCTACAGACTCACTGAGGGTCCTAAATTTGCTGAGGGGAGTTGGGTTGCGGTGCCAGGAGGCTGTGTGGATACCCTTGGGCATGCAGGTTATCAGGCTCGAGGTACTTCCAAGTCCTTCCAGAGGGACACTGTGAAAACAGCATCTGTGAAGCTGTTGCCTTTCCCCTTCTACACTCCCGAGACTCTTTATACAAAAACTGTTTGCTTGGGCTGGTTTTTAGCTGACATTCTCTTAGTTGGTTTTGGTCAGCATTTCCTTGGTGTGGTGAGCACTAACACATGCAGAGCAGTCTCCTCTCTGCACAGGACCATATGTAGTAACCATAGTGCCTGTACCCTTCTTGGAAGGATTAATCTCTACATGAGCAATAAGTATAAAACCGGTAAAGTTCAGTAGCAAGACCATCAGTTTATTTGATTGTCTTAGCTGCTTTTACCGTGCTATACTAATGCCAGCTGTTCCTGAAGACTGTAGCTGCAGGGTGCGCCTGGGGCTGCTGTGGAGTCCAAAGACAGTTTGGCTTTTCTTCCGTTGGAGGAAGAGAACAAATAGTTCTCTCTGCACATTGCAGAATGAGGTGTGAGTGAGCTGTTGTGTCGTCTCAAGAAACTGGACCAGAGAACTAGGCTGAAGCCAGGATCTGAAAAATGCAGCCTGTGCCTAAGTGCCAGAGCGAAAAATAGTTGGGCTGGCATTCTTCCTGTTGTGTTCCGAGGCAGTGACTGAGCAGGACTTGGGATTTGAACATGAATAAAAAGAGACACCTCTGTGTTAAATCTACATGTGAACTACAAATGAGTGAGGAGAGAAAGGTGTGAAGGAGGAAAAGAGAGAAGTGTGTCAGATGCTGCTTTCATGTAATGTGTTTAGTCCCTTACTCTTCTGCCTCCAGAAAAAAAAAAAGGAATGCCTTGTTTGGTCTCAGTTGGTGTGAGTTGGTCCATTTCCTCTTCTAGATCACTAAGTAATTTTGAAGTCTTTAGCCTCAACACCTTTCATCTCTATCCTTTGGACAGGCTGATTTGCTGAGTCCTTCTCAATTTAATAAGTTACATGTGCTGAATTTCTCCCTTCCTCACCATGAAGTAATGTGGATTCTTTGGGCTGTGCTCTCATGAGACTACAACGAGTGCCACAGTGGGATTATCCTTCACATCAGCGTTCAGGTAGGATGTGACAAATTGACCTGAAAAGATCCTAAGCCCTAGTGTTCTGTAGCAAAGGAGGTGGAAAACGTCCTTTCTGCTTTGAATTCAGTGGTGTTTTTGTTGCTGTTCACTTGCCATGCTGTGCACCATCCTTGCAGGCAGCTGTTTCTTGACACTCTCGTTGCATCTTGTGTGGTTCCTATGAACAGCCGTGATCTGCCTCGGCTTGGCACACCTCTCTGCAACTGAAAAGGTATCAAAAAAATTGTTTACCTACTTGCAAACATGAGAAGCCAGCTATGAAGTTTACTGCCCATTCACGTTTGGCAGATCATTTTGCAGCTAAAAGAAAGCTTAAAATCTGGAGATGCTTTGGTATTTGGCTAGCTGAATGGGTGAATAGGTTGTTTTCAAGCCTTGATTAAAGCACATATGTTGGTGCACAAGGATGGAGAAACAAAACAATATAAATATAGTGTGAAATAATATTTAGGACCTGAAATACAGATATAAGGTGAAAGTCTGGTCTAAGCAAATGAATGGCATCTAGGACCAAGAAGAGTCAAGAAGAGAGACAGAAAAACATGACCTGAATAAGCAGACCACAGATGCTAACACAGGCTGTTATGTGTAAGGTCTGTGTATGTGGGACAAATCACTGTCATTGAAATCTCTCTTTAAAAAGTAATGAGACACACACTACCACCATGAAAGCTTAATGTACAAGGTCTGCAGTAAATTACACTTCAGTGTAATGTGTACAGTGTCTCTGAATGTTGGAACTGGTGCCTCTCTGAACATAATTTGAGGCACATGTGGTAGTAATTCAAAGGTAGTCTCTTACCCTAATTTCTAATATACGTAACTTGTAGTCTACTCTTGTTGACTTTTGCCAGATCTAGGTTAATAATAATAAATAATATTTAATATTTTTACTGATGTAACTAGCTTGGAAGCCAGACTGTTGAATTTGAATAGCTTTGTGGTGATAAAATACCAGCATCAGAAATTAAGGAACCAGTGAGATTGACATGGTTTATAATTACACACCAGTTTTTGTGTAACTACTTTGAAGGTTGTGAAGACTTAAATAAAATTCACTGGATTTGTTTTCTTTGATAAATTAAAGGTAAATATAGCTTATATTATTTCAACTTTTTTTAAAAAGACTTTAAAAAAATTCTCTTCTTGAGAATTCTTCATTATGCATCCTCACATTAGTTTGTGCTGTACACACAGAAGCCTCACTCTACTCACCACTTTATCACAGACATGCAGGCCAACAGTTTTCTTCTGCTCTTTCCTTGTGCTTTGAAAGATGTACCCATTCCTTGTGCATGCTTCCCTTCTCTTGGCTGGGAATTAAATGCTTTTAGATCTCTGTTCTACCATGTTACTTCTGGCTAGGTAGATTGGTGTTACTCTTTTTCCTTAGTAAATCCATTAATTCCAAATTCTTCGGCTGCATCTGAAGAATCCTAGAGCCTTCTCTTCTGGGCAGTTTGCTTCTCTTCCATCATGGGTGACTAAATCTTTCCCTTTTTTTCTGTGATAATCAAGGAGCTGCCTCCTCTCTGCTCTTCTCTCATCTCTCTGTTTATTTTAGAGGAGATAGAAGTGCTTTTGTCTAATGTCAGTTCAGTTAGGCACATGTTATCTAATCAGTGACGTTTTCTGGAGGTTTGAAACCTTCTGACTTGAGTTGTATTGAGTATCTGATATTTTTCCATTGGGTTACATATCTTTCCTTCATTGTAAGGAGATATAATAACCCCAAACACCTTTCTATCACAGGATATTATGACTAAAATTGTTTTTCTCTGTCTCAGCTCCTCGTTGCAGAATAATTTAATGGTAAGTTTAAAAAATGCTATCTTATTTTACAAATATGACTCCTTACATGCTGCATTTATTCCTCAGCAAAACAGAACAAAAAAAACCAAAAAACAACAACCTCGAATAATTTATTATGGTCAACCAGAAGCCAAAAAGCCAGTCAGAAGCCAGATTCTTCAATCTCTATTCTTGTGTTTTGCAGTAGGTAATAATAAACCAGCTGTCAGGCTCTGTTAACTGTCTTAAGTTAATGCTTTAAAAACACTCATGACTAGTAAGCAAAGTTGGAATTAATTTTTAGAATAAAGAGTAAAAAGACAAAATATTTCATACACTTGAGAGATTTTATTTTTATTCCTCCAATTTTTATCTGCCAAATAATGCCACCTCTCTTCCTCCCAGGTGAATATTTTTGTGCCGACACCCTCTTGTCCACTTGGACCAAACTTGCAAACTGCACATCTGACTGAGCATACAGGTCTACTGCAGGAGTAATGAGACACCCAGCTTTTTGTCAGAGCTTCTATGAAGCTGATATATGGCACAACAGATGATGTAATGAATTATTTTATGGGCCCTCATTTTTGAGTGCCCAATTTGTTGAACATTTCTCAAATGCTATGTGTGAGATATTAGTACAATATTCCCCTGAGACTGGTTTCCCACCAGGATTTTGCGACCACCATGTGTTAGTAATGTTTAATCCCTATTGACCAATTCCAGCCTAATTCCTGTGATGGTTGGAAGTAAAAAGACCCTAAGTTTCTGCAAGAAAACTAGAAATTGTGTTTCAAAGAGATACAGAGGGTCAAAGGAATATCCCCTTTGAATTTATATAAAAGCTCTGCATTCCCTTTGCATGTGCTAGTTGGGGTTTTTTAAGCTATAATAAAGCTACACAACCATACTTTCCAATGCTGCTGGCTTCCCAGATAGCTGGACAAAATTTGCTTGCTTGTGTTAATGAGTAAATATATACAGGTAATCAGCTTTTAATCAGTTACATAATTATGGGGAGGGAGAGATATTGGTGGTTGCATTTTATAACCCCATGGGCCATAATTGGCTTTCATGCAACGTGATGTTTACCCTTGCTGTGTAGTCATAAAATCAGTTTGCAACTACATGAAACAGGGCTCAGAACTGGCTTTCCTCTATTTTTTTTTAAATATTATTCTTTTCAGCTACTAGCCAATCAATAAAAGATTTGGAAGGAATATAGGCATAATGTGGGGACATTTTTAAACAAAAAATTGGTTTTTTAAAGGAAATACCCAAGGACTTCTCAAGCTTTGAAACCTCATTTTTAATAATTTAGCAGTTTGATACATGGCTTTGTGTTCATTACATTTTATCCCATTTCAAAAACATGTTGGGAAGAGTAATGGAGAATGAGAATAATTGTGGAAACATCCATACCTGAATAAATTATGATTCATGTTCAACCAAAAAATTGTAGTACCGGGTGAGAATTTTTCCATTCTTTCTACCTTTTTGTCTAATCCACCATTTAGGTCAGATGCATTTTCAATGTCTTCTTATAGCTTATTTTGGAAGATTCTTTTGTTGTCAATCCATCTGCCCTTCTCCATAGCCTGTTTTGGTTTTTGTTGTTGGTGGTGGGTTTTTTTGGTGGTTTTGTTTGTGTGTTTGTTTTGTGGTTGTTTTTTGGTGTTGTTTTTTTCTTTTGTTTTTTTACAAAAATATCAAGCTTAAATTTAAAAGATTCTTTGGATTGCCAAACTAAATTATTATATGAATGTTTGACTAATGAGAGGAATTTTCACTTGCATGAGATAACTGTCAAATTCATAAAATTGATATAATCAGCACTGAAGACTAAACAATATTCACCTAAAAGCTTCCTGGGCTGCATTGGCAGTGTGCTGCCATCAGGTTGAGGAGGAGATCCTTCACCTCTGCTCGGCACTGCTGAGCCACAGTTGGGGTTCCTGGGCCAGTGCTGGGCTCCCCAGTACAACAGAGACATGGACATACTGGAGCCATTACAGCGAAGGCACCATAGAGATGATTAGGGACTGGAGCATGTGTCCTGTGAGAGAGGTTGAGCTGGACTCTCAACTTTCATTAATTAGCACGTTGCTTGTGCATTTCTAGATAAAGATAATGTGAATACTTAAAAGAGTAATTGAGATGGCACTAAAATTATTTTTGCTGTTGCCAGTGCAGCTTCTGGAATGTTTCATCAGTTGTTTTCTCATGTCGTGTAACTTTTCGAATCCCTTTAGATTTATGTAGTGGCAGTCACTTTTTGGTTAGAAGTGTTAGAAGTCATTCTCGGTGGGAGAGTCTGAGAATGTAAAGCAAGGAGCAGTATTGTAATACAAAGCCAATTTGAAGCCTATTTCAAAATGGTTCAAAATTAATCTCTAATTTTGATGCCATCTCTGTAAGTGGATCAATAACTAACTGTAAAGTGTGTCAAAGAGTCTCAGGTGAGACTGCACACCTCATACCCCATTCATATTTCATGTCAAGTGTGCCCTGTGTTCCTCCTGCATTTGGTATCTTGGCTTTTCAGAGGAAGGAGAGGCTTGACAGCTGGGAAGGATCAAAACTTGCCATGAAGTCTTGGCACTGTTGACATGACGTATGACAACATAATAGAAGAAGTTGCTGTTAACCTAGTGTAAATTTTGCGTGGTTCTACAGCTGTCATCAATAGCAGAGTTAGGGTGGGATTTTTTTCCTAGATAGCATAAACAAGGATAACATCTTTCCCAGTAGCATTAAATCTTAAATCAGGAGATTCTGTTACATTAGAATATCTTGTGATGTTGTTTATGTTACTACATTCATTGTGTGAAGAAAAGGAAGGTGCATGGGTAAAGTGTAGCTGGGGAAATGAGGACATCAAATCATGATGATCAAATTTTCAAAGCTTCCACACAGGCTTGAGAGATGCCAGACTGCAATAACTATCTCTACTAGAAAACTAATTCTAATAGGACTGCAAGAAAGGAATCAATTGCATTTGTCTGAGAAACGCTTAGGGACTTAGTTTGCCTTTCCCATGCATTTGGAGTCATTCTTATCCCTTTATTTTATATTTCTCCTCCAGTGAACTCATCTTCTGACTGTCATACATATGCCTGCAATATGTATTATAGAAGGAATTTGACTCTAATCCAAATATTTAGTCTGATTCAAACAAGCTCAAATCACTGCATATCATTACCTCTCTTTTCCTTCTACCAGGAGTAGTGTAGCTGTCCAGCAGCTTGCATCCAGCTGTGAGTGCAGGCATGCAGCTGTTCAGGGAAGTCCAACATCAGAAATAAAATGAAGCACCTAAGAGAGATGTGTTTGGAGATAAGTGGCATCATTTACTCTCACAGGACTACATTGCTCCATTGAAAACAAGCCACTGGTGTGTTTGAGTCAGTGAGCTGCCTAATTTTGAAGTTAAAAAATAGCTGCTTATGTTAAACAATGTATTCTGAAATGTATGCTGCTTCTTGATTTTTTTTACTGTTTGTTATAGTTGTTTGGTTTTTTTTAAACAAAGTGAGAAAGTGAAGGCATGATGGACTGCAGAATCTAAGTAAAGCTGTTCTTGGTAATGTTCAGTTCATTTGTGCTCACTTGTGCTACAGTGACACTGCCATACAAAGCCATAAAGGAACATGTACTATTAGAGATGTTTTCTCTTAATTATTCCTACAGGTGTTACTTTACTGTGCTTGACTACAAGCTCCGTGTAAGATTAGTTTCAGAAGCACTTTAGAAACTTTTAGATATCCTATTGTTTCAGGATTTTTTTTACACTGAAATGGGAGATTACTTATATGTGATACAGTTGCTTTTATTATGGGAATGGATCACTTAAGTATTAGCTCTGATATATGTCAGTCTTGCAAATTAACTATCATTAACTGCTGAGTACGGTTGGTGCTTTTTTTTATTTAACTCTACAGTCGTATGTATCTTTTTCTGTCTCTTCATTCCCAGTTAATCTCTTCCTCCTGTACAATATGTTTCTAATCCATTTCTTATTTGTGTGGAATCCTTTTAAGCAAATTCAATTGGGATTGTTTTCCTTCTTGTAGCCACTAAGAGACAGTTATCGAGCACATAGTTTATTAGGTGTGGTCTTAAAAGCAGTGATTAATTAGCAATGATTTAGGGAGTAGCTGAAAATATTTATATAGACTGACTTAGAGCAAAAGAACTTTAAATGTGAATAATTTCTTCTTCTAAATGAGATTAGGCTCCTTTTAAAAACAAAAAGGGGAGGGATGGGTGTTCAGTTGTATGGCTTTTGCTGTGACAGCTTGCTGGGGGTTTGCAGCAAAGTGGACTCCTCGTATCTTGCACTTCAGGGCAGCATCTATTCCCTGGAAGTGCCAAGGCTGCTGTTTTTGTCCAAAGAAGAGGGAAATTACTACATGGTGTTGTTATAAAGCTGCACAAGTGTATTTATAGTTCACCTCAGTGCTTCCTTTCTTGAAAAATTCTGGCTCATTTTTAAGGTGTATGAGTAGCTTGCCTTACACAAAATTTTTATGGAAGCAGCAGAAATTTCGATGCAGCATTTGTTGATTGTGCTGCGATGAACAGAAAACTGAAACCACATTCTGCAAATTACCTGCTGTGTGATGTCTTTATATTTTTAATGGTCTTCTCTTCAAAAGTCCTGTTACAGTATTGCTTCAGTTGAAAAGAACAAATAGGCTATTTATTAGGTGTACAGTCAATAGCATTTCAGCTAATAATGAATAAGTGCTTACAATAATCTATCAACAGTAAAGGATTTTTTGAAGTCATATATGATCTTCCTGTCTGCTCCCTGGAGTCAGAAGTATTTATTACTTGGAAACAAAGACCCTTAGAGTCAAAGTTAAGTAATGGCATACTGAAAAAGAGCAAGAGCATGCCTGTAAATGGGAATATGGTGGAGAGTTAATAATGAACTTCTGGTAGAGCCCACTGTACCTTCAGTCTTCTTTTCCCACCCTATCCCCTCTAAGCTAAGAGGCAGTTCCTTCTGGCCATACTCATAAACAGTGAGTTCACGCATCACCATAATTTTACATGCACTCATTAATCTACAAGTAATGCAATGCTCTTGCATGTTTCTTTTCACCAAATTAATAACATTCGGTTCTACAAATCAAGTGTATTGTTAATTACTCTGAGTAGATTCAATGTTCTGTTAGGTTGGACCTTTCAACGGTGTTTGGGTGAAAGCTGTTCTTAAACATGTAAAGCCTTTGTGACAGCATGGCCCACCCATGTGGTAGAGCAACAGTCTTTGAGAGAGTGGTCTTCTTCTATGTTGTAATTCTTCAGATGTGACCAATCTGTAACATGGATGCACATATTTAAGAAAATAGCTTAAATTAAAAATTAAATTGGTCTGTTATCTATCAACTTTATAAGCATGTCATGGTTTAGGAGTGGTATTCTCCAACTGAGTAGTCCCACTGAAACCACACCCGCTGCTCACTCCTTCTCCCCCTCCAACTGAAAGCACAAAAAGCAAAGATCACAGGTTGAGATAAGAACAATTTGCTGGAAACAGCAATGAGATAAGAAAATGAACAGTAACACCAACAATATTAATACTGGATTGTTGTCCACCACGCTTTCTTTCACTGGAAGGAATGCCCTTCTCCCTGGAAGCAAGAGTCCCTCACTCCTGCCCCTGGCAATGGTATCAAATAACATCTAGGCCTTAGCCATTCCCCCCTCATGACTACTGTAAAAAATTAACCCTGTCCTGGCTGAAACTAGGACAGAACAAAAGTTAACAATTCTTACACTGTAGGATTCATTTTGAGCTGCCTGCAGATAAATCCTTTAAAGCTGAGTAGAAGTCACTCTGATGAGTGAAAATTATCATATTTCATTCATCTTTGCATTACGAACCATTCTTATAAAGTCTTACTGTGATATTTGGCACCTGTGCAGAGTTTCAAATTGGTGTTCTCGAGGGAGAGAGGCAAAATTGATTGGCTTGTGGGGTTTTTTAAATGTATTCCTTCTGGCATTTGAAATACTAATTTTCTGAGGTATGTTTGATTAAAACAATTTCATAGTCACCGCTGACAACACTGTGAGATTATCTGCCTTTTAAAGTTCCCTTTTCGTACTTCGATTGTACACATGCTGGTAACAGCACACATAAATTAAACTCGAATCGGTGCTGCTGTTAAAAACTTAGCTTGTTCTTGTCAAACTTCAGAAGGAGGAGATGGTTTGTTAGTTGAAGAGATCAGGGTTTATAATCAAAAACAGACTAGTCATTTATGTTGTGAGGGAGAAGAAATTAGAAATGCAGAATCACAGGAACCTGAAGTTCAGATTTCACAAAACTTGACTTAGGTTTTCATTTTCCAGAAAAAGAACAATATGTGCAGTCGTGTCTGATTTACTGTCTGTGGGCTATTTTTCCCAAAAGTATTTTTTTTAGAATCATAAAACTTTTTTACTTGAAGGAATGTAGAGAATACTGTGGTCTTCTCCATAAATGAAGGGACCTTTTGTGGTTTTAGTATTTCCTCTACAGTTTGAAAGCCATTTTCTTCAGTAATAGCCATTCTGTTGGGTCTGTGTTTAATCAATATCTGAAGTGCTTGTTAAGGATGCTTAAAACTTTGAAAATAACTGGTCATATTTTAGTTATGACTAAAATAATATTTTTGAGCTTGGGAGGAAAATTTAAGGAAACTTTTTTGAGGCAGTTTGTACTTTCATTGCAGTTTGTAATGCAGGTGGAATCAAAACTGTTTAATATATGCTGCACTGAATTTCTAGAAAGGAGTTTGCCTATGTAGACTTTTATCTCTGTTGTAACCAAATTTCCTACATTAATTTTTATTGGTATATAGATGATGCCGCAGATGTATATATGTATATATCTAAACAATTAGAAGTTTTTATGATCCCCAGAAACGCAGATGTCTGCTTTCTGTTGCTGTTTTAGGAGAGGATGTGCAGAACTAAGTACCTGCTCCAGAGTGTCTTTCCATGGCAGCAACTCCTTTTCTTCTGTTAGCATACATTCCTAAAGGAAAGCATACATGGAGGAATGTGTCATCTAAATTTAGTGTGTTGAAATTTATCTGTGCTAATTAATGATTTTGCACATTTGCTTTTCCACTGAAGGTCTGCAACAACTCATTCTGTGCTTCTGCCTTTTCTCCCCCACTTCCAGCATTTTTCCAGGTGTTCTTTCATATGGACAGCTTTTAAACTTGTATGAAACATTGGGAAACAGTGACATCTCTGACAAATTCAAATGAAATCGCTTACAGGATCAGTTCACACCTCCACTGCTCAGTTATTTATATTCTGTAAATCCTGGCATTAGGGACTATATTTGTTCAGTTGAAAAGAAATGCCGTTGATTTGTTTTCACTTTAAGAATTTGCCATCCTCTACTTTACTGCAAAACTAGCTCTTTGTGATAATGTATCGCCTAATGTTACCAGACAAATCAAAGATGATGTGATACAGATAAGTATTAAAGTGGCCAAGTGTTGGTAACAGATTTTTTTACTATACAGTAAACTCACCCTGACGTTTAGATTATGTGGTTCAAGTTGTTTACTGACCTTTTATATGAAATAATTCAATAAGGTGGCATTCCAAACATGAGGGTGTCTCCTTTGCTGTAGCTGTCTTTTGCTGTAGCTGTGTTTTCTGTTGCTTATGGCATTTTTGAATACGGGAGCACAGTGATATAGCTGAAAGATTACTATTGATTTACTCTCTGATTAAACAACTAAATTAGTTTCAGATTTTAAAAATTAGTACTACATATTTCAACTAACTTTGTTTTAAAAGATTAGTGTCTCAAATGAGTGTCAGCTGAATGAGGAAATGAGAAAGCATTATTATACTAAACTATCACTGAGGCATTGGCCTGCGGTTTGTCAGTTTTAAGAGATGAGGAAGGAATTTTTGTTAAGTGTAAAGACCTGCCCTGCTGTATAGTGTGTTAGAAACTATTCCTTATGCTTGACCTTGGGCCATAAAAGCTCAGGTATGCACCGATGTCTTTTCCCACAGTTCACAAAGGTTTTTGACTAGACCTACAGACATCCCATCACCTTTACTGAGAATCTTCTTCTTCAGCCTTTCAAGGTTTTGGAAGTTGTCATTAGTGACCCAAGTGTCATCTCTAACCTTCTTTTCTTTATTCACTAGTGAAGAACAAAATCCAATCCATCCCAGCACTTGCATGCTTGTAAGAATAACTCCATGTCTTTAAATTCTTTGGATTTCATAAAAACAAATTGAAGCCATCTTCATTAGTGTCTGCACAGCTGACAAACTTTCCTGCTGTGCAGAGTACATGAGAGTAGGGTATGATGAAGACTGAGGACTCAAACCACAATTTCACATACATTGCATTTGAAAATGTGCCAGTCTATATGACAGACATTACTATTCTTGTGTGGTTAATATAGATTTGTCTTAAGTTTTTACTACATTATGAAAACCCTCAGGGGCGCTTATTTTCTTATTTTTCTTGGCTGGATGAAAGGTAACACTACAGAATGTTATAGAATTTGGTCTTACTGCTTCAGTCATCTGCTCAGAGAGCTCACTCAAAGTTTCTAAAGCATTTATTATGAAGAGAAGACAAGAAAAATTTCTGGAGGATTTCTGTCTTGCCTTTCCAGTTAAAGAAGAATTTATGCCATCTTTTACAGTGTGTGACACACAATACCTAATTCCGATATATACATCTTCAGTTAACTTCCTTCTTTAAACAAGGAAATGTAAATACTGCCTATACAGAAAAAAATTGTGTGATGTTTTTATAGGATGCTTTAAATTTCTAATTTTGGGTGAAATTCAGAAGTTAGAAGAAAAAAAAAAATCAGAGTTAGGAAATAGAAATAGACTCAAAATAATTCAAATTATCTATCTTTTATTGATTAATTTACATACAATACTGAGATTTTGGAATCTGGCAATATGTTTCTGTAATGCAACACAAGCCTTCAGATGAGTATTGACCACTGAAAAAATGGAAGAAAATGATGATCATGGTGCACTATATTAGTCTTGTAGTTTACATTCCGTTGCTAGAGAGACTAAATTCTCAAACAACCTAAAACTTTCTAGCACTACACTGAAGTCAAATGAAGCAATGCCTCTTTTTAGGTCCTTTATATTAGATGACTATAGAAGGCTATAGGGGCTTTGTTTTCTTTAATGTAGTACTTTCTTCCTTTGTAAAGAATACTGCCATTAGCTTTGATATATTTTCGTATGTTTCCTGGCATTGTAGAGACAAGACAAGACACAGGGCAGTGTGAAATTACATTTGTTTTTTAGCCTGTTCATTCTTTTGTGTTAGTTTTAAGACTGTAGATTTATGGGAAAACAGACGGGCCATGCAGTTGTGCTTTTATGATCAGTAGGAATTATTGTGAGTTTACTGAGCTTCTCATCTGATATCTGTAATCAAAGTTAGGTTTTCTGAAGGTGTTAAAGTTCAGGATCTCTAACTATGCAATAAAAAAAATCAGAATCCCTTATCACCCAGTTTTCTTCTTGTGCCTACCTTCATCCAATGACCATACCTCTGCCAAGCAGCAAGAACAGCGTTTCCCAGGGTAGAAGTAGAGGCACCTGCTGATAGTGCATAGAATCATAGAATGGCTTGAGTTGAAAGGGGCCTCAAAGACCACCAAGGTCCAACACCCCTGCTGTGGGCAGGGATGCTTTCACTAGACCAGGTTGCTCAGAGCCTTGAACACCTGCAGGGATGGGGCAACCTCACCATTCTCACAGTGAAGAATTTCCTCCTAATATCTAATCTAAACCTACTCTCAGTTTAAAGACATTCCCTCTTGTCTTGTCACGACATGCTCTTGTAAACAGTCTCTCTCCATCTTCAGGTACTAGAAGGCCACAGTTAGGTCACCCTGAAGCCTCCTCTTTTCCAGGCTGAACAATCTGAATTCTCCGAGCCTTTCATCATAGGAGAGGTGCTCCATCCCTCTGATCGTCTTGGTGGCCCTCCTCTGGACTCATGCCAACAAGTCTCCGTGTCCCTTCTGTGCTGGGGACCCAGAGCTGGATGCAGCACTCCAGGTGGGGTCTCACCAGAGTGAAGTAGAGGGGCAGAATCACGTCCCTTGACCTGCAGGCCACGCTGCTTTTGATGCAGCCCAGGATACAACTGGCTTTCTTGGCTGCGAGTGCACATTGCTGGGTCATGTCGAGCTCTCATCCACCAGCAACCCCAAGTCCTTCTTAGAAGGGCTACTCTTGATCTATTCAGTCCTCAGCCTGTATTGATACTGCAGTTTACTCTGACCCAGATGCAGCTCCTTACAGTTTGTCCTGTTAACCACAGGAAATTCCCATGAGCCTACTCCTTGAGCTTGTCCAGGTCTGCCTGGATGGTACCTCAACCTTCAGGAGTGTCAAACATACCACCCAGCTTGGTGTCATCTGCAAACTTGCTGAGGATGCACTTGATCCCTTTATCTATATTATTAATGGCGATACTAAATAACATTGGTCTCAATACAGATCCCCGAGGGATACCACTTGTCACTAATGTCCATTGGGACTCTGAACCATTGACCACTACCCTTTGGACACAACTGTCCATCCACTTTCTTATTCTTCTAACAGTCCACTCATTAAATCCATCTCTCTCTAATTTAGAGAGAATAATGTTACGGGGACCCTGTCAAAGGCTTTACAGAAGTCCAGATAAAAGACATCTGTCACCCTTCCCTTGTTCACTGATGGGTCACCCTGTCTTAGTTTGGTCAGGCAGGATCTTGTTGAAGCTGTGCTGGCTGTCTCGAATCACCTTCCTATCTTCCATATGCCTCAGCATAGCTTCTAGGAGGATCTCTTCTGTGATCTTGCCAGGCACAGAGGTGAGGCTGACAGGTTAGTAGTTCCCAGGCTCTTCTTTCTACCTTCTTTAGAGATGGGTACAAAGTTTCCCTTTTTCCAGTCATGTGGGACTTCACCTGACTGCCATGACTTTTCAAATACCATATAGAGTGGCTTGGCAGCCACATCAGCCAATTTACTCAGGACTCTGAAATATATCTCATCAGGTTCCATAGACTCATGTACATTCAAGTTCCTCAGGTGGTCGTGAACCCAGTCTTTACTCACAGTGGGAAACACTTCTCTCCCCCAGTCCCCATCTTGCTCTCCATCCACTTGACAGGTGCGGAAAGAGAGGTTGCCATTGAAGACTTAAGGCAATATTGTTGAGTACCTCAGCCTTCTCCTCATCTGTTGTTACCAGCTTTCCAGCTTTCTTTAATGGGAGGGGGGCACACATTCTTTGACTTTTTTTTCTGGTTAACATACCTGTAGAAGCCCTTGTTACTCTTTGAGTCCCTTGCCAGGTTCAGTTCTATCTTTGTCTTGGCCTTCTTCACCCCATCCCAACACAACAGAAATTCGTCTTTATACTCTTCCCGGGTTACCTGTCCTTGTTTCCACCGCTTGTGAATTTGCTTCTTTTCCTTTACTATGGCCAGCAGGTTCCCACTCAACCATGTCTGTCTCTTACTTTCCTTGCCCCATTTCTTGCTCCAAAAGAGACATGAGTCTTTCTAAGAATGAAAACATAGCCATTACACAGAGAGAAACAAATAAACATGCAATTAGTTTGTATAATGTCTGAAAAGTAACTTTTAAGCTGTTTGTGACTAATACAGAAGGTATCCTATGTGAAAATGCTCAGTAGAGAGGTAGAAAAACAAGTCTGCTGTCAGTAGAACTTTGGATAGATTTAGGTCTGCAAGCCTCACAGGCTTTTAAACCTACAGGATCAATTTATAATCTACATTTGGCTTTTAGCATTGACTTTTTTAGCATAGACTATTTGGCAGCAATAGCCAAGGAAGAAGTCTTCATTTAATCAAGGATAAAATCCACTTATTCATTATATGGAATAAAACCACAGTGTACCATGAAGACACAGATGAGATTTTCATATGGTAATGAAATTTTATATAAGGTGTTTGACTGTTTGTTGAGGCACAATATGTTAAGATAGTTTTCAAAAGATTTAAAAATAATCCTGCAGACCTTTAAAGCTATTTTGTGGTTTCAGAACTTTTGGCATGACTTACTGTATCATAACTGATGTAATGAAAGAAAATAGAATGAGATGCTTTTAAAAATACACAGAATATTTGGAATATTTTTCAGTATTTAAACTGGTTTATAGTTGCAGAAATCCAGGCTTCTGGGTACGATTTGAATTTTAGTGTCTGCCACAATCTTTCAGTTTTATAGGGTTACTGGAAATAATTTTTCCTTACTGGTGGGTGCATTCCTTTCTTTCTTTCCAAATAACTTGAATCTTTCACACTACTGGTTTCTTTTTTTCAAGTTACTTCATTCAGCAGGTTTTTCCTTTCTGTAAGTCAGACTAGATGATTATGAAACTTTGATATTATTCATCTTGCTAAAAGGTAATTTTGTATCCTGTGGGAATTATTTTATTTAACTACAATAGCTTTTTAAAATTTACTATAGTGTTGTCATATTTCAAGTAAACCTGTTATCCTGGATTAATATTAGTGTTAGTCCTAGATATAGAGCTAGCCAGTTTGCATTTTAAGACTTTGAGATCAAGTGATGTAGTAACAACTGTCTCATTATCAAATTCTAGAGTTGTTGGGTATGCAAAATGCAAACAAAAAACAGTAGTAATGCATTCTCATTTTTCTTGAGCGATCATTCTTCTTTCACAAACTGCAGGCTGTGATTCAGCTAAACCTTGCACATATTTAACTTCGGACATCATGGTTTGTCCCATCAACTGCAGTGATCAGAATAGGAAAGGACCTACTAGTTTCCCAGTAGGAGAGGACCTACAACTGCTGTTCCTCTTTTGCCTTCCTCCAACAATCATCCTCTCAGTGCTGTCAGACTTTTCCAGCATTCTAAGTTC
Source organism: Manacus candei (assembly GCF_025592945.1). Classification (NCBI taxonomy): domain Eukaryota; kingdom Metazoa; phylum Chordata; class Aves; order Passeriformes; family Pipridae; genus Manacus; species Manacus candei. The sequence goes on along the minus strand of NW_026138076.1, from coordinate 35,560,009 downwards.
TTACTTTTTGTCAACTCGCTGTCCTCATATAATTTGAAGTCAGTGATACTGGTCTTATGTGCTTTGTCAATTGCGATGTAACTCCCCTGCATGTGTAATGCTACACAGACACATTGTTATAAAACTAGCTTTCACTAACAAGTGTAGTTGTGGTATCCTTCTCTTGCTGTAGTTCATACGTCTTCTTTTGCTTTTGTGTGGTGTGGTAGTGAATGTGGTATGGTAGAGTGACAATGCATATTTGTTTACAGAAGTACAGGAATATGCATGTTTCATTAAAATTATGGGCTTCTCCTGCATAATTTAAAAAAATCTAAGATAATTTTACAGCTGTAGATGTCCAAGAATAAGTTTTTGGCATTATACTACACATAAAGCTATGATAAAAACCTCAATTGCTTGCTCAGTTTTATTAAACCACTGTGCTTTATGTTTTTTCAAGGATTTATGTGTGACAGCTTAAAAGTTTGATGGAATGATATTATGAAACTGTCATGTACATCACTGAGGACGAGAGCTATGTGCAGGAGCTTTATGACTTAGAAACTCGTAATGAGTAAATTAGTTTAGAAGACTTTACATCTGGCAGCTCACCAAGGCTTAGCAACTACCCATGTCATCCAAATATATTTTCATTTAAATACGAAAGGTTTCTCTGGCATCGGTGACAAGCTTCTCTAAACCAAGGTTTTATAAACAGTGTCCATTTCAATAAAGTCAGTTTCAGTAGTGGTGTATTACTAATGATCATCTTAGGTTTTCAAGATGAGCAGTAAAGATAAATAAATTGTATGAAAGACTGAAAGCCTTAACTATGTGAACAAGGTACTAAAAAGCACTTCCAAAAGCTGTTGTTGATGAAAGAAATGGAAGTAAAGCAGTAAGACTTAACATATCTTTCAGTTTAGATGCAAGAGACGAAATTTCTGTTTTGTTCCAAACTTACTATTAAAATTTATTCCCTTGACAGAGCTGCAAATGGATGAATAAGTGCTGACCGTGACCTCGGTGGTGAACTCAAAAGTGTGCAGGGATGCTAGTCACTGCATTATGCCAGGCTGTGACAGGAGCTACAGAAACTGTATTGTCTAATCATGCAAGCTTGATGGTCCTTTAAGCCTTGGAACAGACTGGGATTTATGTATAGATATTGTCCTGGGGAAAGTGCGGAAGGCAAAGAGAATTTTATGGTCATAAGCTACCTCGAAAAGACAACGATTTTAGGATAGACTCCTGTAACTCTGAGTGTTAATGCAGTTATGATATATTTTGTATTTTACTTGGGCAAAACCTCCCAGTTATGCCATCTAACGTATTGATGAAAGGCAGGACGTTTATCTGCATTTGTGGTGCCTGTCCCATGGTGTACACTTGGGATGTGCATCAGTACATAGTTGTTTGTACTAATCTTGCCATCTTCTTTTCAATTTCCCTTAGTTTCTGCTTCAAGATAACCATCTCTTAACAACCCAGTTTCTCAGGGTTTTCACTGAGATGTGATCCTGGTTTTTGGAAGTATTTTTAAACTTTGAAACTCTTATTTATTACAGGGCAGGATTGTGGATTTTTACCACTGGTGACATCTCATGTTTATTATCATGCTGTGCATAATTATTAAATATGAATTTGGGTGCTTAATACCTGACCACTGACAGAAATTTTGAGATGCAACTTTAATATGTATTCTTCATCCATCTGTAAATACCCATATAATCTTAATGCTCTTGTGTGAATTCTGTGAGAAACATACACTTTCTTCAATTTGAAGAACTTGTCTTATAGAAAATGTTTTGGCAGAAGTTTTTGACATCTACATGACCTGGGAATTAAATTCTATAATCATAGCTCGATGTGCACTGTAAAGGCGGCTGAAACAAAAGTGCTTCCTCCTCCTTCTCCCTCCCCCATTTTCCCACCTGCTTGCAAGAAGCTGTCTTTTTTTTCTTCTTCTTTTTCTTTTTTTTCAGACAAGCCTCATAATTACCCTTCTGTGCCTGATCTGGGCCTGCGGAAAAGGCTCACATCTGTAACGCTGGCAGCAGCGTGATATTTCCAGGCAGGCAGGGTGGGGAGCCAGTCCATGGCTTTGTCTGAGCAGCTGAGAACTTCATCTGAGCCATGCCGGCGGTGTACAGTAACACCGACCTGTGCCATCGGCAAGGAAAGCACTGAGCAAGTGTTGGGGCCAGTATTTATAGACCACTACGTAGCAGTCCTGGAGAGAGAGACTGAGAGGGAGTGAGAGAAAAATCTTGGCTGAACTGAGGGCAATTTTATTTCAGGTTTCTGTTATTTAAGCAACATTACATAAAATCCCCTTGTTGAGTTTAATCTTCTCTCTGAACCATAGCAGTCCTGCTTCACGTTATGATCAGGTGGAAGCAACAGATTTAAAACAAGACATTTGAGGGTAAGTAATTGATTTAGTGCCACTTTTACCTCCAGTGTCCCAGCCAGCTCACTGCCCTTTGAAGACGCTGCATGGAGAACTCAGCGTTGTAACTGAGGCGTAGTGCTGCCTTTTGCGTAAAGATGTTCTGCTTGCGGGGATTTTGTATACAGTTACAGAGGAATATCGTGTGGCTTCTTCATTTAGCAACATGCCTGAAAAGGTCAGTCAGCTTCAGAAAAGAAATACACACTACTTCCACTACTGAAAGTAGTGTGGGTCATTTAAAATACTGTCTTGTAGTAATGTCTACGTTGTGGCTTAAAGCATCTGTTTCTTGATGGATAGCTGTTTGTACTTGCATGGCAAGTCTGCTGTCCCATATGCAATGCTATTAGTAGCAGAAAACAAGAAAAAAGTTTGACTCAAACTTCTGTCTGCTGTTGTATTAGCAGTCAGGGTCAGTGCTCAGTCTTTCTATGAGGAACAGGACAGTAGTTAATGGAATTGCATAGTTCATTTAAAAAATAAATAATTTTTAAAAAGGTGGGGAGGTGAGTGGGTTATTAGGAGAGAAAAATTTCCCTTCCTTCATGAATTGGTCAAGGTGACATAGAACACACGCCCCTGCAGGATATTCCCTGATAACAGAGGGGAAATGATTGTTTACAGCAAACTGTTATAACTAAAATGAAAGAGAGATTCTTGCTCTCCTACCTTCACAGAGGCAGCTCCCTACAAGTTTTGAAAAATGAACCTTTTTCCATTACTCACAGTATCTTTTTCAACAGCCTTCTCAGTACATACAGGCTGCTGAGTTCATTAGTCTTCTTTGTTTGCGTATTCTGGGGTGTAATTTTAAAAGCCAGGTTACCTAAAAAGGGGATAATTCTTCTAAAACTCTCTCCTGGCAGCAACATGTGAAATCTGTACAATTCAACATTGATGTTTACTGTGGTTAGCTCAGAGAAGGTTAATGTGTTGCTTAAAGAACACAGCGTTTCCCTGAATGAAATTTATCAGTTGACAGCCCTGGAATTACTTCTTTAAGCTAAGAAAATATAGACTTTGGCAGTGGTTGAAGATTTTTGGGGGTGAGTGGGAGGGTGGCTTGCAACTTCAGAGGGTGTTAGACACATAATGAATATGTGTTGAAAACAAAAGTCTGTTGAAATAACTCTAAGCTTGAGGCTCAGACTAACAAATAAAAGGAAATGCAAGATAGGGCTCACATTAGATCCTTAGCTTTACTTGTTAACACCAATGTTTTGCACGGACAGGGTATGTAAAGTTAAACCACTATCCATCCGTTTAAGACTTAGCAAGTAAAAGACAAGAACAGTGGTGTTTTCCAGGTAAGAAAACCAGCCTATACAAGAACCTGTAGGAACACATGTCTATATTTAAAGATCGTAATGATCATTATTTCCTATGTGTATCATATATTTCACATTTTGGTTAGACATTGTTATCATGAACACTAGAAACACTAAAAGTCTACACTGGGAAATGCAAAAGGTAAGACAGAAATGTACATTAAATGGACAATTGACACTAATAAACTAATCTACTGGGAAATTCTCTAATTACAGAGCTATTCCAGTACATGGATGTCAAAAAAATAAAAGAAGATAAAGGCCGAATTGCCTTATAACTAGTGAATTTTACAGAGAACAGCACTGTCACATCTCTTTGAGGTTTATAAATAAATGATAAGTGCAAGATGAAACCTCCTATTTTTTCCCTTTTTCTTACCCAAATTTATCTGTGCTTCTGTTTGAAGGTTATATGAATGTTCTTTGCCTAATACCTTGGCCAAAATGCAACTAATAAGAAATAAGAGAAAGTAGAATTGTTGAAAAGGGATTTAGCATAGTGTATTTGGACACAGTAGATTACAAAGCATTAGTCCACATCCTCAGAGTTTCAATGTTGTGACTGTACATCCCTAGTTGATCACAGCCTTGACAGATTTCACTGTTACTGTACTTTACTATTACTGTGCCAATACAATTGATTTACCATTGCCAAACCTGCATGGTCCTTAGAGAGCATAAACTGTTCTTCAGTAACTGCCTCTGTGTGTATGTCATTACCCTGGGCAAATGTGGCTTACCTGTTGGTAAATGGGTAAAAAAAGGTCTCTCGTTTATGACCAAGGATTGCAAAGTGCAAATGTGTACAGTGTTGTAGAGTAGCTAATGCAGAATGGTATCCATCTGACCTTACAATGAGATCGGTTGTTTGCTTTCCCATATAGTTTAGTAAAACATTTTCTATTTTTCAAATTTAAGGGACATTGAAGGGAAGATGTGGAGAAAATGTCAGGATTATAGACATTGCTGGTCTCACTCCAGGGAAGAGAATAGCCTCTGAGCTGAATTCGACTCGTCTTTGAAGATCTTGGTATAACCACATATTAGCTCTGTAGGTATTTTTCATTCTTTGTGGTGGAGTTTTCTTGACCCTTCCTAAGCCCCACAGAGAGATGCTTTAGTGGCATGTTAACCTACTGATCAGTGAACTCTGTGCTAATGGGTCATGCTAGAGGCAGAGATTTTCTCTCTGATTGCTGGGATTATCCATGGAAAGTCCAATTACCTGCTGGGGCTGGGGTGAGAAAAGTCACACGCTGCCTCTTTAGCACTTGTGTCTGTAGGAGTTGTAACAGCATTGGGTGTTGCAGGGGTTAATATTGGAGCTTTTTGACTATTCTTGACATGCATGGGAGGGCTGTCAGTACTTACCTGATAGGAGGATGGGAGGAACTCCCAGGATGATGAGGCTGAAGTTGTCTTCCAGAGGTTTTACAAGACCGATGGATAGGAAGGCTTCATAGGAAAGGACAGTAGGGATAACGCTTTTTCTGATGCCCTCCACCCCCATTAATAATTGGAGCAGGAGCACAGATATAAAAATACATTAATTGGGGTGGCTCTGTCTCTTGGCAACCATGCTGTGTTTGGGGTTGGATGTGGCTTATCTTTGGGTTTTTTGCATGTTGGAAACCAACCTGCCCCTTTGTAAGTCATTCTGGAGCTTGAAACTCATTGTATTACTTTAGCTTTAGCAGCTGCATTTCCGGGGATGGTATAAACTGTAATGTTTGCTTTCTTGTGCTTTTTTGCTATTTATCTTGCTCTGATGTTCCATTTGAGAAGTCCCCACCACAATAGTCGGATTGACACAACAGCATAATTCATGCTCTGCATTCATAGGGAAAATGAGATTATGGCATAGTTTTACAAAAAAAAAAAGTTATGCGTGAAAAAAAGTAAGACTTTTAAAAAAAAAACCCAAACAACCAACCAAAAAAAACAAAACATAAATATGTACATGTAAAGATAACTTCATAGAAAGAGATGCATGCCTTGGTTGAAGGACTCCTTTGGAGTCCTTACAATGGACAAATAAGATAGGTAGCCCCTGGGGATTTTGGTGATTTTTCAGGGCCGGGAGAGGGCTGAGCATGATTTTTGATGTTATTCCTAATGATGGTATGCCAATATGGGAGCTCAGCTTATAACACATCAATTTAGAAGAGAATTTTTTTTGGAAAGTTGTCTTGGATGTGGGAATTTGTTTCTAATCAGGACCAGAAGTTCAAAGACCATTATATTAAATGGCCAATATCTAGTGCAGAGAGCACATATGTGGGTTGTGAAGGATTCAAGTCTAATCTCATGGGTTTGTCTGATTCAGGGCAGGGATGTGGGGCCTCGTTTCCCACGTTGTAACTGAGCACTTCAAGCCTCTCCACCTGAGGCTATTTCTCTTTGCTGAGATGCTTATTGCACTGGGGACTCAAACCTGGATCTCTCATATTGTATGTGACTCTTCTGATGTCTGGACTGTTGAGTCATTCTGTGTTTTGTGATCTCTTTTAAGAAATACTAATTTCTGTGTGCAAATTCTGTAATTCAGAGCAGGTTATTAGGTATTCTTTCTTTCCCTCTCTGACTTTTGAGGAAATCTTTCTGAAATATCTGGGTTTCAAGAGACTGAAGAATAAAATCTCTCAGTTTGGGTTTTATGTTTTTGGGGTTGTTTGCTTGTTTGTTTGTTTTTTAATATTCCCTTCCATTCAGACATCATCTTGGGGCAAACTCTTTCCTAGTAATAAACTTAACAGTAATTGTTTTCATCATCAGGTTGGTTTCCTCTGCATTGTTTTGTTCTTTTTTAAATATCTGTGTTCCTGTGCAGAGATGGGAAAATCCACCTAAATTTATTTTTTATGCCAGTGTCACCTGAATTGTGATACTTTTTAGTTTCACAAGAGTGACACTTGCATCTCTTCATTGCCGTAGCTTGCTGAAGATGACTTTGGGAGCTCTTCAGGTTTTGTAACTATAAACTTGAGAGCAAATAAAAAAAAGGCCAAAATGTGCTTACACAACCAAAGAAAAGCATTTATGTTTTGGGAGTCAGTGCTCTTTTCATCTTTAAGAAAGCTCTTCTTTGGCTCTCATCTCTCCCAGAAGTGATTTTTGACTTTTTTATTCCTTCCCACCTTTAAACTTATGACTGGGAATATTATTTTCCTAATCTGAAAAACCTTTCTAATCAGAATGTTTGAACCCTGCCTGTAGGTGTCCCACACAGCAATGTTAGTGGCATGCTGTAAATGGGTATTTAAAAACTGAACTAACATTGGAATGTAGTCCTTGAATGAGTAATGATATTGGATTTTTCAGTTTGATTTGTATTTGCAAAACACTACCAAGTGCTGCTTACTACTGAATTTCACCTATATATGAAAAAACCTTAGTCAAAGGGGTTACATCAACAATGTTATATGTAGATATACCATGAGCATTTAATATCCTAGGGAAACGCTGCTTGTCCTGAGGGCAGGTGCACGTTCAGTAGCATGTACATTTACAGAACACTGTATTTGTGGGCACTAAATCCCTTGATCACTGACCTTTATCTTTTTCCCTGCACACAGGAAGTCCAGTTTTATTTGAGCAAGACTTAGTCTCTTAAACAGTGCTAATTTAGGCAAACAAAGAATGCAGAGAATTGCACGTGGTCACTCGTTAATACTGGTTTAGAAATAACCCTTGCAGTGTGAAGAGTCCTTTCAAGTTTATCTTAGTCTATGACATGATATGAGAGTACTCACAGCATAAGAAGGCTCAAGTTTTCATGCCATTTAAAAACATTCTTTTTTTTTTGTCTACTGCTGCTGCTTCCAATTTCTTTGTCATTTTTAGTATTTGTGTAAATATATATATATTGCTATTGCTAACACTCCTCTGTGATTCAGAGTTAAATTACTGAGTACTGGTAGTCCCAGAAGCATCTTGAAAGCTTGAAATAGTTTCACAGAAGGATTTCAAAGAATATTTTGAGTTGAAAGAGGCCCATGAGGATCACCGAGTCCAACTCTTAAGTGAATGGCCCATACGGGGATCAAACCCACAACCTTGGTGATATTAGCACCGTGCTCTAACCAACTGAGCTTTGACATTCTTGTACTTTAGGAGTTACAAATGCACAGAACCTCCTTGACTGTACAGAAAGAAGGATTTAGAGGTTTTTTTTTTTAGATATGGAGTTTTTAATGTGCTTTTTAGTTCAGATGCTCTTTTTAATGGTGGAAAATAGAGGCAGACTTTAATATGGATGACTCAGCAAAATAACAGTGCTTAAACAGTGACCAGGAAGAGGAAGGACCAGGCAACTACTCTGTGTTCTAAAGTGCAAACTGAAAGTCTTCAGCCTATTGCTTTCTATGTCAAACTGGTACTCAAGAATGCATTTCTTGCAGCAGAGGACAAAATACTCTGATTTTTCTTTATACTTTCTGGCCCACATTGTTACTTGGCCCACAGGCCATATGTTTGAAATCTCTCTCTTAAGATCAGAATACCCTTTACTTACACTTTGCACTGTGTGCCAGGGCACTGAAGTGGGACCATGGTTTCTATAAAAATTAAAATAAGCCAGTGAACTGTAGTTATTTACTGTATTTCATCCCACCTCAGAAAACATAAGTGTAAAGTGTGATTTTTAATTAACAACCACATTGTCCCAGTGCTTTGACTTGGAAAATTACATATCAGTATCTAGATAGTGTAGCAGACCATTTGTTTCTCCCTCCAAGCAATAAATAATATCCTTCAACTTCTCAGGAATGTTTTTCTGCTTACTTTTAGCAGCATGGGTACATATGAAGTATTAATGATCAAGGTAAAATAAATGAAGGGTGATAATTGAATATGACTATGCCATTTGCTAAACAAAACACAAACCCCAACCCTTTCCATCCCTACATCTCCTTAATTTCATCACTGCAATGGCTCATGAAGACATCCACCAAGAGTCTTGCCTACTAACCTTGAAATATATCTTTCTGTTTATTGTCAGGACCTTGCAGGCAAATTGAGCTTGACAATGAGATGATGAAGGCAGGGAGAAGCAGGGTGACCTGGGACACGCAGTTCTGCTAAAACCTTTCAAGGTCCGTAGAGTGCCTTTTCCTTTCCAATGAATCAAATTACCAATTGGGCAGCTAGTTCACTTAGCTAATCATTAATGTGGGACCTGTGAATTATGGAGCTTGTAACCGTTTCTCTTGCTAATTAATTTTTTGTGCGTGCCAAAATACTCTTGCTCATGGTGCTCTGAGAGCCTTTAGCGGTGACAAGTGCACTGAAACCTGGTCTGGGTTGTCCCAGAGGTGGGCTGCCCAGCTTTTGTCCAGAGCCCTGCTATTGCCTTAGCTTGGAGGAAACCAATTCTGCCGGCACCCTCTCACGACCAGCAAATTTGGGGGCTGGTCCATGGTAGGTGCAGTTGATGGGCAACCCATTTCAGCCTTGAGGGTTAGGCATCAGCTACCCTGGGGGTCCTTGTGCCTGTGGAAATGAATGTGTGAGGCAAGATTCCGTGCCACACCCATCACTTGGGACATTTTTCACTTGGGATAACTCCTTTTCTCCTTGTGCTGAAAAGTGCAGGTCTAATAAGTTTGGTGCATTTGTAGTGTTGCAGTTCTGGTGGTTTCAGTAGGCTGTGACCTTTAGCGACCTTGTGCCACTAAGAATGGGACCATGTTAAGCTCCAGCTGAAGTTCCTCTCTATTCCTTCTTCACACTTCTTGTCTCCTCCACACATAGTGCACAAGGTCATCATGGGTTTGAGAATAGCTTTTTATACCGTGTTTTCTCAGCATAATAACCGAATGAATTTGAAAGGATTACTCCTGCATGTATGGTATAAGATTTTTACTTTATATTACACCAGTTAGAAAAAAGATGTTTCTTATTTCCTGATATTAGCATAGGTATCAAATGGCAGGTGCTAGCTCCATTTCTGAAGCCACAAAGAGCAGCTGTGCATCTCTCACTAGGCGAAGTGTTTTTCTGTAGCCATTTTGAGGGAAGGAAACCTCACACCCGTTGGAGATGGGACTGGAAAGGGGTTCTGTTTCAAATGCAGTCACTTCTTCTTTTAACAAGTCCAGCCAAGATGCTGTGGGATAGGGGAATTGTTTGTAAAGTGCATATATGGTCAGAAAATGACAATGTACAAATGCTGTCATCCATCTCCAAAGATCCAAAATCTGTCTCTCTTGCAAAATATATCTGCTTTCCTTAGTTCAAGAAAAAAAAAAAAAGCTGATGACTTTTTACTTTTATCTGGTCTGTAGTGGTATGAGAAAATGAGCTGGATTCTGTTCTGGTTTGTTGATTGTCAACAAAATTGTTAATTGCTTTCTAACGTGAGCCAGAGAGCACGCAGCATGACTTCAGGTCAGGCTCCAGGTGTGGTTTGCAAAGCAGGCTGTTAGAAGAACCACTTCTTGTTGTTTTGTTTGTTTTAAACTTGTAGATTAAGAAAAATGTACTTTGTAAGACAAATACTGATTTTTCATTGCATCCCTTCTGTCAAACCACTTTGTATCCTATACTTGCACTACCAGATCTTATTTCTCTCATGCAATTTTCTAGTATTTCTGGCAGTTATCAGCATCCTAACTTTTTCCACCCTCAGAGCTCTTTAGAATAAAGTAATATCTAACACTTAAATAGCAATTTGCATCCTGAGAGGATTTTGGAAGTCTCCATGAATGCTTCTTTCCTATAGGGAAACAGCAACGTGCATGTTTTTCAGATGAAAGCTGAGAGTGTGCTAAGTAACTTATTCTGAGCATGCAAGCAATTGGTGCTACTTAATCTCAGAGTAAGTGACTTGAGCATGTAATTAGCTTTCAGCTGGAAGCATATCATAAAAAAGAAACATGAACTGCAGTGTGGTTACTTCACCTGTACTGAATCAGTTAGTACTTTGTAAAACGTGCCTGGGAGGAGGGCCTGACTTGGTCCTGAGGCTGGGCTGGGCTAGGCATCTGTATGATGTCTCCATAACATAACATTGAAATAAGCAGACATATTTGCCATTAGCTATCAGGTTATCTCTCTAACTCAAATGAAGTAAAAGTTGCTATCTCTTTTCAGTTCAGGTTTTCCATGAAATGCGGGGCATGATGTAAATTACAGAGAGGTTTGCTTTTGACAGAGAGTCCACTGAAGTCAGCTGTAAAACTAATAGCAAGACAGCAAATCAAGGGATGCAGGGTCTTGATGCAGTTCACTGTGAAGAAGCCACTACAATCCTTGGTCAATTTGCATGATCAGTAATTTAATGGTTCAAAATGATGCAAGTCATATCATGTCTTTAGGTTTTTTAATACTTTTTCTTATTCAAGGTAGTTAGAAAGGTGGATGGTTAAAAAAATTAAAGCAAGTTCTGCTTTCTTTTAAAGTGATTAATGAATTGAGCATTGCAATTTAAATCAGTCTGGAGAGTGTATCATGACATAGACATAAGTTTGAGAACCTTCTCTAAAAACTCCTGATGATGATGGGTGCGCATGATGGAGTTTATTAATGGGAAGAAAGGGGAGATTTTAGGATTAGGTAAATTTTGATGTTGATCTACAAAGAATTGTTAACCTCTGTGCCCAGCTGGAGAATACTATATGCGTAGTTAGGCTCAAAGTATGAGAAACCCAACATCTAAACATTAGAGATGTGTTTTATGCCTTCTTGTAAGCTGAAGCACAGCTGTAGTGAAAGAATATAAAAACTTGAAATCTTCCACAAAGGAAAAGAAAAAAGTTTTAATGAGACTAATCAAGTTAGTTAATCTAAGTAATAATGAACATCAACATCAGTAAAAATTCATGCTTATTGAAAATAAATGAATACACTCAAATATATGCTATCTGAAAATATTAGCTGGTGTATTTGCTCATATTTCTCTTTGGCAAGGTGACATTCTACTCTCTAGTAAAGGAGGTATCATAGAAATCTGGTTGTTTTGGGCATTTCAATGGCATTGGTCGTGGAGGAGGATATTATTTCATATTAGCATGACTGGTAAAATTTGAGGCCCTGGTGGGTAGCTTTAAAATACTTAGTTGTACAGATCCTTAAAGATTTATGAGAAATGCTTACATTTCAGTTGTTGACAATATCATGCTTGCCTTATTTATTGGCCCTGTCATCTCTATGCTTTTGGAAATATCACCTCTAATTGTTCTGAATAATTGCAGCAACACCTGCTGGCAAGCCCAGGGCTGATATACTGGAAGCTTTCCCATTGTTGATGTCAGCCAACAAACCATTTGTGTCTTTAGCAGATGTTTTTAATTTCTTTTTCACGTGAAATTTATTTAGATCTATTTTCTTACTCCAGTAAAGGCCAGTCACCTCTTTCAGCCTGTTTACCATCAGAAAGTGTATTGACTGGGTTACTGGCACCAAACTTATATGGATTTTACTTATATAAAATGTTGATGTATTTTGTGTTTTATGACTTCATCTTCTCTGTTCTTCTGTTTTGCAGAAGTTTGATGTTTCATATTTTAACCCTCTAATGTTAAAAAAAAAGTCCTGAAATTGTCTGCCTTTAGATTATAGGTCAATCTGGTGGTGTTGGCTCTGTTTTTGTTACTTTGTTACCATCTTGAAACAGTGACTTTTGCTTCCACTTTCTCCCTTGCTTTTAATACTCAGAGTGCTTTGTTCTTTACTTGTCTACAGTCTGTATAATTCTATGAATTTCTGATTGCTTTCTCACTGTTCCTTTCAGGTTTTTTTTTTTAAATTTATTTTTATGCTATTTGCCACAAAGGCTTTGGTTCTCATTAAAAAAACCCAAAAAATTAACAAATACCAAATGAATGGCACTACAATACTGTACTACATTGCTCACAATATATACTTTGAATCTTTTTGTTCTTGGGGTAATGCAGGAGAAAATAATATCTATTTCTTTTGACAATATAGGTCTGAATAAGTTAAATTTTCATATTACATGGGACTTTATAAGTTAATTTTTTTGGTTCACTGTTTTTTGGTAGGGTAGCTACACTAGTCTGTTGATAATAAAGTGATTTTTCATCAGTGTGCAACATGGACATATACATTTAAAGTGTTTCTAAAGATTTCAGACCAAACCCTGATAAACAGCAGTCAGGTCATCCTTGTCTCTTTCCCTTCTTTGCCAAAAAAATTACTCCCTCCTCCTAAAAAAAATCACAGAATCCCAGAGGGTCCAAGCATATCGTACTGCTTTATAAAGTGCAGCAAGTAAAGTGCTGTGCACTTTCTCAAATTTTCTGCAGCAGAGGAAGAGTGCTAAAATCAGTACACTGTCCTTGAGTCACAAGTTTTGCTGAATACCTTTATAAAATGCAACTCTACAAAGTCCTGGGCATGGGGTCTTAGTTCCCTGACTGTATCTGTCAACAAGGGTAGTCAGGGCTCACAGTCTCTCTGCATTCTTTTAAGGCATTAACCTTATATATCTAATGCCAGAAATTCTTTTTGCCTCTTTCACTTAGGCTAGTTGCTACCATTTTGTACCATATTGTGGATATTATTTCTTTTAATGAAAAACCTCTTAAAAGTATTTATTTTTCATTCAAGAGAGCTTTGTTCATGAGTTAGATGTGCTTTTTACATTACTTTTTTTTTGTATAGGATGTTAGTCTTCTGTCTTGGAATAAATAGAGAGGTGGATAAGTAAATGAAAGTATTTCATGACCCCATCTGTATTACATTACTAAAGCTTAAATGTATTTTTCCCTATCAGCTTAGGTACTGAATAACAGGCTTATTATTTTTAATTGTACTAAACGGATGGTTTTGTCCTGTGGCTTTTGAAGCAGTATGGCTGTTTGTTACTTGACACGAATTGAAAGTAAATTTCATCTTGCCACTTTTGTTATGCTCAGGTCTCATCCTAATCAAGAGTTAAAATTATATGCCTATGATGCCCTATACCAACATATTCCTTAATATAGTTTAGTTTCAGCATGAACACATTAGGTTGTATTAGCCAAGTAAATCATACACTTCTCCCTCCTCACTCGTTTCTCAGTGGTAAGATATCAAGATCTTTGCTTTGATACAGTTAACATTTACAGCCATTCTTTCTTTTGGAAGGTTTCAGTTATAATCATCTCCAGGCTCCAATTTGTGCCGTACATGGCCATCTATGTGGGTTTTTGTACCCATTCCAACCACCTGGGTCCTATTACTCCCATTTGGTTCCTATTGCACCTACTTCCTGTCTGTATTATGGAATTTATTTTAATTTTTGAACATTTAACATAAACTGTCTTGTGAAGTCTGTACGTGAAAAAAAAATCACCACCCCATGTTCTAAAAGTTTAATTTCTGCATGTTCCTACTTACTCATTGTAATATCACTCTGTAGGAAGACAGTATCAAACTATAAGAATGCCTCTTACCAGAGTTTCTCCACAGAGCAGAGAAGGTTTTTAAAATACCACTTTTTAAAATCCTCCTAAACATTATTACAGAGTCATAGAAAAATGCTGAAAGAGATCTCCCAGGGTCATCTGGCTATATCCCAAGACTGGATCCTTACATACTTAAGCAACTCTAGAGAGACAGTTTTCTGACCTTTTCTTAAGTAGATACTCAGTCAACTTTACTGGTGTCTCTAGACCACATGGTATGCAACGAGAACTTTATGTCATGGAGTGGTGCCTGATGCTGAGGCTAAATTTGCTGTTCTCTTTCTCATTGGGAATTCATTGGAATTTATGGGATGCTTTTTTCATTTCCTCAAGCTTTCTTTTATTTTGGTTTTCAAAGCATGCATATATATGTATATATACGTATATAAAATATACTAGAGCATCTTTCACGGTGTTTGCATTGTGCTGCCCCTCAGAGATTAATGGCAGGTAGACAGGCATAGTTCATTACTTGTAAGCAAAGACAATGATGGTGCTATGCACAAACATGTAAAGAGCCTTTGACCTTTCTACATGAATGCATAAAGACAGAGGAAGATTTGGACAAGAAAGTAGAACTCTTTTTCTTTCTAATCAGTTAGAATTTTTAATTGCATTTTAGTTTCACAAGTGAACAGAATCTACCTCCCGTGGCAAAGCAGCAGATAAATAGTGTTAATGGCCAATCTCCTCGTTTCTCCTTTACTTTTCTCCCCTGGCTAATACCTTCTACCCCAGCCTTACTGCTGTTTTCTTTCCCTGTATCTGATGCCAGAATCTTCACATCAGATACAAAAAATAATCTGTGCACAGACCATCCAGTCCAAATTAGAGATTGTGTACTGCACTTATAGATGTTTTTTCCAGGTTCCTGGTCATTGATACAGGAAAATATACTCACAAATAGAGAGTTACAGCACTCCAGGAAAAATAGGGCCAAAATGCTACTCCATGCCAGCTACCCTGCCCTTTCAAGCAGTAATACCAAATGGCTCTATGCCTGTCTCAGAAGACTGTGGAGGGGATACACAGTGACTGAGTAATACCAGTACTTTTCACTGGGTAAGAAAGTAATCGAGAGCTTAAAAGGGACTCATTTCCGCAGTCACATTGTCTAGAGGCAAGTCCTTAAACTGTCTGCATGTATTTCTTTCTATTGTGTGCCTGTTGGGGTCAAGAAAGCAAAGGAAAAAATATAGGTCTTTCCTTCCATAAACTGAAATGCTTATAGGTAGAAAGCTATGCCATAAATACTAGAATTCTGTGAATTTTTAACTTGGTTGGAAGGTGAAAAGACAAAGGCACAGCTGAAAATGTTAGCTGATTAGTCTTGTGTATAAAATCTATTTAGGGGCAATAGCAAACTTCTGTATAAAAATTAATTAGAACACAGCACAGTCAGTTGTGATCAAAGAACATACATTTATTGTGAAATATATGGTTGCTGGAGACAATTCATTTTTAATTTATTAGATTCCATAAATTGTTTTCTGATAGGTTTTGGAACAGAGATATATCAAGCTTATTCACATAGTGCTGGCTCTGGTAACTAGCTAAGTGAATTATAGTTTTGAAGTATATGCTTACCCTTTAGTAGTAGTAGACATCAGCAATGAAACTACATGGAAGTAGTGCTAGTATGTTTTCAGGATTACAAAAGCACTTCTAGTGTAGTAGAACATGCTAATATTAGCAAAATAAAACCCCATGCTACTCCTAAAACGACTGAGGGAAAAAGTATGTGTCGGTTTAAACTTACTGGTATGATGTCTAGCATTTTTTCTGAGATGCATATTTGAAAAGGTGGGGTCTTGTTTCAGTAGGGATCTGAGGTGACTGCATCCAAGGTGCTTTCAGGTTCTTGAAGTGTATATATGAATTTATGGTGGAATTTCTCTGCATTGCTATTTTCTATGGTGACCTTTTGCCAGGGATAGAACAAATCCATTCCATTCAGAGCATGACCACCCTTTCACCCAGCTGGTTTAACTTGTGCCTTCGGATAGCCCACGTGGGTAGAATTTGGCCTTATCCTGTTGCTCCAGCAGCTGCCCCTGGTAAAACAGACCCATAAGGCCTTATTTATTTCTGCTTTAATGCATATTATGATAGATGCTGTGCTGAAGTCAAGGAAGACATAAAAATTACAGTGTGTATAGAATTAAAAATTCAGTGTCTGTCTGATCAGTTTATAGGCATAGTGATTGCAGGAGTACAGGAATGAGGAAAGGAAGGTGAGCAATGTTCTCTTGTTTGCAAACTCTTTATTTAACTGCACATTTCTCCTGCCATTCTTTCAACGTAACTATACCTTTTAGCTTGACCTGTGCTCATTTTATCCCAGTGCAGACTTGGATTCTTAACAAATAATCATTCTGTGTGACTGTGGAAACCAAACTTATTTTTGCATGTTATATAAAAAAGTAACCTTCATGGGTTTTTCCCCCCTTTCCTGCATCCTATTGTAATTAATTTTCAAGTGCAGCCCTTTGGGAATGTCAAAGATAGTCTGGTAAAGTAGAACAAGACATTTTTTATTCAGAAGAATCCTAAAACATCTGCTCAGTAGAGACCTGATGGCAGAAGGATGGAGAGTGCATATATATTTTCAGAATTGCATTTGGGTATTCAGCACAAGGCGTATGCCAAAATCTTCAGGAAAGCAGCAGGATATTTTTTTTAAGATTATTTTGAGATCTTGGGGTTTTTTTGTGTTGTCAAAATTTCTGGTAGCAATTTAAATATAATATGCTCACCCCCCTCTCTTTAATTTACAGAAGGACCAAGTTTCTCAAAAAGAAACGGTCTTTTGGGGATGTCCAGGTGCACATCTAAATACTGTGGAAGGTTAAACAGCATCAGACCTTTATTTGCTGAAAAAATAAGCTATTGCAAATCAGCAGGCATGAAGCCAAGTTATAATAGAATAATTTATTATAATTTAATGTAGATGGTGGATAGAATGGATAGATTGTAATTGAAACTAAGTGAATAATTCCAGTAAATAATTTATTCAATGAATTTATCCTGTTTTCCTACTCAGAGATTGTTTTTACTCCCCCCTTCCCTCTCCCTCCTTATGTTTTACAGCCCCTGGGGTTTTTTGTCTAACCAGAAGGGTGAGGGCTCTCTTTGTTTCATTATGTGCTGCTGTTTCATGCCTCTGCATCCCCAGCCATGCACAGCTGGGACCCCACGCTTGGAGGGAGTCTGGTGAAGCTGATGGGGCTCCGTGTGGGACATGCCCATCACAGCAGCAATGCTTACAGCCATGTGGGTCTGGCTGTAAGCACCACTGCCTGCAGCCCCGGTCTTGCCACTGCAAACAGTCCTCTCTGTGCCAAGTGACTGCCAGCACTGCAGTGGGAATTCCTACAGGGAAAAAATTACTTAGTTATGTCGTGGGGTTTCAGCTTCATCCTCTGGGCTCACAGTTCAGTAGGACCTCCTCAGTGAAGTCCTAATCAAGATGCATAACAAGGGACTTCCTAGAGGCTGAGAACTATGTTTGACTTGGGTTGTTGATATCTTCAGGGCTGGTTGTGGGGGTTTTTTGTTTGGTTTTTTTTTGGTTTGGTTTTTTTTGTCTGTTTTTTTTTTTGTTTGCTTTTTTTTGTGGGTTTTTTTGTGGGTTTGGTTGTGGTTTTATGGTTGTTTTTTTTTTGAGGCTTCAAGAAGAGAGTAGAAATGTTTGTGCCATACAAACTCCTTCCAAAAAAATGTCTCCAGTCCAAGGAATTTTTTTATTGAGTAGGAGCTGTGCTCCCAAAGCCTTGTGGAGCTTTGTTTCTATTACTGTGTATGCTAGCATCTTGCCTATTCATCATATTGCCCATATTCTGTCTTGTTCTGACCTTTCTTTTAGGTTTTTTACTAGCTTTTGAAACAGCGTTTCTGGAGTTTGGAGCTTTTAACCAAGCTTTGTCTCTCCTTAGCTGCCCATCTCTTCTTTGTCAGGAACTTGGGCAAAGATTATGAGATGCATACACATTCAATAGATTCAGTTTTTCCTGGTTCCCTCAAGGGCCCAAGCTGGTCCTCCACATTTCATTTAACAATAGATGCAGATTTTTGTAACATTTTCTCTCCTTTTTCCTTTGAGTAGTAAAAGAGTTTCATGTCACAAGAACTAATGTTCCTAATTGATATTTTAAGTAGGACTCACTAAAACAAATTGAACTGTGAATGTCTTGTACCTATTATTATTCCACATGGGTTGAAAACTTAAATAGGCACCACTTCATCAGTGGTGAGCAGGTTCTGCTGTGGTTATGAATTTACCAAGTTCATCCACACAGCTACTAGGTCAAGGTCTGAAGATTTTGGTATTATCATTCTGTTGTATGTGTTATGTCTCTGCCCTTCATGTTTATGTTTAGCATGTATAAATATCAAAATCCACTAGACCACACAATCTGCTCTTCCATGTCCTGTCCCACTTCTTGCTCCCATTGCTCTAAGACACACCTGTACCTGTGGAAAAGGGCTTTAATCCTACACAGTGCACCCAGCGCAGGTTTCGAGTGATATCACACAGAATTGTCCACCTATTCTGTGCTGTCATAGGTCAGACTTTTTGTCACTGAGCATAACATCAAGTAGCAGATTTGATTTCTTAAGGAGGCTTGCATTTTTCTTTTGACAAAAGTGAAATTGTTTGGTTTTATGTAGATAATCCATGTATTCTTCAGTGACACTATTCCTCTTGAACAACTTCAAAATATTTGCGTTTAATATTAATTTGTAAAAAAAAGTATTTTAGTAATAGAATGTATGAACAATAGTCTAATCTGTTCAGCAGTCTGCTGTATTTTTTTATAAATTTCTATATTAATATTGGAGCAAAGACAGTAATTTTTGGTGCTTTTACAGCTGTGAAAACATGCCTATTGCAAAAAGAGACTAAACTGTACCAAAGGGCTCAGTGTGCCAGCAATATTTAATACTTCATTGTAGGTCCACTGTTTTAAACATCTGTCCCTCATTTAGTGTATTTTTAATACAGAATTTTTAGTGTGGGCAAAAATGCAACTGTTTATAGTAAAATGCTTTCTCTGCTACTGATAAAAAAGCAGTTCAGGATTCTATGAGAAAAAGTATTTTTAGTGATTTGCAGGATTTGGGTCATTGACCTTCAACTTCCATAAAATAGTAAGTAATTTCTATTGAAAGAAACACATTTCTAAGAACATGAATGTGGTTGATAAAGAAAGTTTCCATTAAGTAAATATGGAAGCTGCAAAGGGAAAATTATTCTGTAGCCTCTGTATTCTGCTGTGCATTATGCATAAAAAGGACGTAATTTAGTTACTCAGGCTGAGACAGGTGAGTGCAACCTTCTCCTGCAGTAAAAAAGAAGAATTAGGAAGTAAGTTGTGGGTGAAAGATACTGAGGTTATGACCACCTGGTGTGATTGTCAGTGTTCTGTGGGCATCATAGAATGTTCAGGTTTGAAGGGACCTTGGGAAGTCATCTAATCCCATCTAAAACACTTCTGCAAATGGTGTGAGATGAGAATGTTGGGAAGATGTACTAGGGTATTGCTGTGAGTTAGCAGTCCATTAGCATGACAAAGGTCTTGGCACTGGTGAGGCTACACCTCAAATCCTGTGCTCAGTTTTGTCCCCCTCACAACAAGAAAGATATTGAGGTGTTGGAGCAAGTCCAGAGAGGAGCAACAAAGCTGGTGAATAGTTTGGAACAGAAGTCTGTTGAGGAGCGGATGAGGGAGCTGGGGTTGTTTAGCCTGGAGAAAAGGAGGCTCAGGAGAGACCTTATTGATCTCTACAACCACCTTAAATAAGGTGGGGGTCAGTCTCTTGTCCCAGAGAAGAATTGTGTATGGCATTTTTGCATTGACAGGGTTTTTTCAACAAAATATAACAAGGCAGAAAAAGTAAATCTTCTGAATTTATATCTAGACATTAAATATGTAAAGTTCTTTTTTTTCCTTTTTCTTTTTTTTTTTTTTAATTAAGAAAATGTTCCATTTGTACAGGCACATGAGGTCAATATGAACTATGGGAATTCAACATCTTTTATATTTTGTTTTTTTTTTTTTTTTTTTTAAGCAGATCTATTCCTACAGTTTTCACTGATGTGGTATATGGATTAGAATTGTACCCTTTGTAGTGATGTCCCTGACTTCAGCACATGCAAGTTAAAAAATGAAAACATTCAACAGTACACCTGATGCAGGTCATAAAGGCACCAGAAAAGGAAACCAGGACATGTCCCTCTTAATTTTCCAAAAGTGTTTTGGAAAGAGTCCTGTGAGTGTTGGCAGGTTTCACATCTTAGTGGAAAGCCCTGTGATTAATTTTCCTTTCAGAGTTAATGCTTCACATAAACAAGAGATTGTAAACTGAGGATTTGTTTCAATGAATGATACAGTGTTGGTTTATAAATAGCCTTTAGGAAAAATTCACAATTATTTGAAATGAAGTAATTATTTTGTGAACAGTAATTATGAATTGTTCTACATAGAATATATAAAAGAAGAAAGTCCACAGGTGTGGTGTATTTTAGAAGACCCATTGCCAGCCAGATCACCAATTGCTGGAAATTATAACGTAGTTATAATAATTTGAGAAGACTTGATAGTAACTAAAATATAAGACATCTATTTTTTGTAATATAACAAGTGTACTTTTGTTGCTGTAGAGGCAGCAAGCATGCACAGATGATAATGCTTAAAAAATTTTTGAAATATCTCAAAGGCAGAGAAAAATCAATTGTCTCTTAAATTTTTGATCATTTATGTACACTCACTAGGGTCTAATTTCAAAGAATACACGTAGAGAAAAGTGAAAATGTGTGTCTCTGAAAATGGCCAGCATGGGCAGTTTCTTATAGGAATCTTTCAGGAACAAATCTTGAAGTGGAGCTGAATTGCCAGGATGTGGTCAAGACCAAAATCCTAGTTCATAGAGGCTTGTGCGGGTTTAGGGGACTGCTGAGGTAGGAACTGCATCAGGCAGTTCCTGTTACTGGCAATCTGATTCCCTCAGCCAGGCCTCTGTCCTTGTAGGAACACCAGGATTAGACCTCTGGCTGTACAGACTTAGTAACTAACTAAGAGAACCTGATTTTACTGGAGTTACATCCAGAGTTAAACCGTCAAGTGAAGCCAGTTGAGAGACTCAAAGGTACTGACTCAATTTGGGATGCCATTACAATCGCCAAAAGCTTATCAATGGTAAGACCTTTATGCCCTTTCATAAGGATATCTAAAACAAATAAAACCTCTCTGAATTCTCTTTTCATGTAGAACTGAAAAATGATAAAAAGGTTTTCCCATCCCTTGCCACTGTATGCCTGGTAACTGTAGTCCATATAACTTTTTAAAACGTTTTAGGAAGAAAATATCCTTAAAATATCCCAGTACTAAGGGCTTCGCTTGTACCAAGCTCAGCAATGTGTTTCAGAGCATATTTCCATTTGACTGTATTGTGAGATAACACTGGTGAAGCAGCTCCAATGTAATAAAAAGTGCTGATTTCATAGGACATTGCAAATGCCAAGCTCTGCGTCAAATTGAGCTGCTCTTTGGAAGTAAAAATTGAAGCAGAGAAAATTAAAAGCCCAGTATAATTAAACATCTTTCTGAACTGTTGCATTTTACATATTATGTTAGTTTTCAAAGGTGAGGGCCAAAATAAATGTTTGGAATTCACTCTTGGTTCTGTGGCATGGCAGAGATTGACGTGCGTTTACAGTTCCATCATGGACACTGGAAAAACCCTGTTCACCATTGGGAGGAACGCGCTTGGCACCAGGTCAAATGCACAGCATGGAAGCATTCACCTAATTAGTGTTTTAACAGCTGCTTAAGGTTTGTTTCAATGGGAAGAAAATTATTGAGCACAATTTTATGTAATTAGTAGAGCATAAAACACGTGGTGTGTCTAATTAAATGTTTAAAACTATTGACATTACGTAGCTACTGTTGAAGTAAATGAAGTGGAAAATCGTTATGATTTTTTCGGTTGGTAAATTACTTCACAATACACTCAAAGGCCCATTTGATAAGATGAACTCAATCCTAATGCAGAATGATGAGTACCGGGGCCTTTTCACACCCCACAGGTATGCGGAGGTCTCACCAATTTAACTGGAGCAACTGGCTGGCATTTCAGGGCTTTCAAGTCCTGCCAGCATGTGCTCCACTCTTCAGAGCACACTGTGTTAAGTGCTAGTATGTCCCGCTCCTTTGGTTCACAGCTCCTTTATCCAAAGGGTGACAAACTGTGCATTGTAGAGCTGAGGCCCTCACTTTCTGATCCCGAAACAATAAAGCCATTGAGTAACGATCCAGCAGGCACTCAGAAGAGAAGAGGAGCTTGGAATTGCAAGCAAGTTTGCTTATAAAACTTGTTGTGTTTCACAGGTTGCGTTGTTGAAGTATTTGGACTTTGTTTTGCAGTTCTCAAGATAGATATGGAAGTGTAATTATCATGCAACATCAGTTGTGTGAATAATTTAAATCCAGTTGTACTACAGGTGCTTCCCTCTGTGCTTGTAACAACTCTGTTCTAATTTTTTTTACAGGAGTATTGAATAATGTTGATCATAAAAACAAACTTTTGAAATTAATATTTTCCCTATCTGAATCAGTACAGCCTTTAGTCATGTAAAACAATTTTTTTTTTCAAATAAAATAGAGAAGAAATAGCACAAAGACAGGGAATGTGGTTTAATTCCAGCTGTGGTACTCAAATCTAACAAAGACAACAGAAAGACGCTGAATCTCTACTGGGCTGAGGGTTCACCCAACCTCCAGGAAACCATGAAGTAAGGTTAAGCTGTGATTACAAGTTTGCACAAAACATGCTAGCACTGCCTGCCCCAAAAGGCAGCAGATCACTCTTATGGGGAGGTAGAGTCAAAAAGGTCCTTACTCAGTGTCTTTCCTCCAACAGTTGGTAAAAATACTGAAGCCTCACACAAGGTACTTATTAATTCCTCTTTATGACACAGCTGCAAGTCCACAGACTGAGGGCAGGTACTACAATTTTGAATCTTCTAGAAGGAGGAGGAAGTTCTGCTAAAAGTGATATGGGATTTGTAACAGGGAAGGGCAAATGGCAGTAGCTCTTCCCCTTCCAGGGCCACCATCAGCCTGTTGTGCAAGTGCTAAGGTAGACTCCTCTTATGGACACTGCAGTGCCTTTGGTAATGGCTCACGCTGCATAGATCCAAAGCCAAAAGCTTCTGGAATGCTCTGGTAGACTCTTGGTTCTCCATGAAAATAGATTGCAATTAGTCATTGCTGCTGAGCCTTCTTACTTACTTTTTCGATAAGCCTTTTACTCCTGGAGGTATCCTACTTGAGAGCTTGAAAGAGAAGAGGTTCTTCTTATATGAGGAGGGAGAGAAGGGAGCAAATTAAAATTAAAACTCGCAGCTGTTAGAAAATTAAAATTTGTAGCTGTTATCTGTCAGTAACTGGAATTCTACTCAGGAACTCACTATCTCAAAACCTCTCTGGTTTGGCGTGGAAGGTGATCTACATTTTCCTGATGTACTTCAAACACGGTAAGAAGTCCGTCTTTTGCTTTGAGGAATCCTTTCAAACTTAAATGCTTTTGAGGAACTCTTCTGAACTTAATGATTTTATCTGCTATTTAAATTTAGTGACACTGAGGACTTTAGGAAGAGCAGGAGTAGTCATACTTCACAAGACCACGGGAAAGAGGGATCTGTGGAAGTCTCTTATGTGTTTTCAGTGTGGGGCTTTTGGAGGGCTGATTCATTATCAGGGCTGTGTGTAAAGCTGTGAGGCTTCAGCTATGAGCTGAAAGAGTTAATTTTCAAGTTCACCATGAGCTGTGTTTACTGATCCTTTCTTATTCCTTTGTGATAATTGGCACCTCAGATTCTCTGCTAATTAATTGGGCTGCAAGGGGCAGGTGGCGCCATTCTATTTTGATAATCCCTGTCAGCAGTGCCTGTATAATCTCTTTGTTTAATTAAAATGAATTTGTAATAGGGGTGCATGAACTTGCAACAGTTTGGTTTTTTACTTCTTTTCCTTTCTCTCTCTTTCTCTCTCTTTCTCCCGTCTCCACCTCCCTCCCTGACTTTCTTTGGTTCACTTCAGTAGGCGTTCACTGCTGGGGGCTGTTCTGCAGTTGTGGAACCACCTCAGTCTGTGTGCTATTGTCACTTTCTGGTCTCTTTGGAAATGTTGTACCTCATTAACACTCCTCAAGCCATAAGCCACTTATTTTGAACTGTCTTTTTTTTGTTGGTTTTTTCCTGCTTTAAAACAACATATGTTTTAATATATTTCAAAAATATATTTCAAAATTTCTTCCTACTTTAAGTTAAAAACAGTTCAGAAGATGCATTCAGAATTAAAATAATCTTAGTTAAAAATAAAATATTTAACCACAGAAACACATTACTGTAATGCTTTATCAATTCATTGTTTATATATCTCCATGGCCCTGACAAAAATTTCAAGCAAGCAAACAAAACCCAATGCCAAAAGCATTGTTTATCCTAACTCAAGTCAGTTCCGGCAATAAGAGCAAGGGTCAAGTTTTTAACACTTGCTGAGGACAGATTTCAGAATGGAGAGCTGAAAGTAAATTTCTGCAAAGACATACACAGTTTCAGTGTGTGTTTTGTTATGAATATTGAAACTTCTTCATGCCAACTGCAAATACAGAAGCAAGCCCTGTCCTTGAGGAGGTTGCATGGATTTAAAGGTCCTTTTCTTCTCCGAGGGCCTCCCTGGTGTTTTGTCTAGCTTGTCTTCACATTCCAAAGCAGAGGACGTAAAGTTGCAGGAGCTGGAACAAAACATGGGATTTGTTTTACAAACATTTTAAAGGGATAGAAAGGTGAAGGATAGATGCCGAAGGCTTCCTGTTCCATGGAGGACATTCCACATCATGTGCTCATCATCTCCAGTAGCCTGACAGCTCAGTTCTGCTGGCTGCTGTTCAAGAGGAAAACCATAAACTTTCCTTTTTTTTTCTCCTCTGCCTCTACAGGAGGCATGCTGGAGCCTAGCAGAAATAAGAATCCCAATATTGGCCAAGTTTAACTGCTAACAGGTTGCTAAAGGAGTCTGTCAAACTCTTGCAGTAATATGAATGCACACAGATTTAGATTCCCTGGAATCTAAAAGAGAAAAAAAAAGCTGTTATGTAGTAGTTTAATAATATTAGCATCTCTTCCATGTTCAAGATCAGGTCGCTCAGGAATTGATAGTGGCACTTGTTGCTCCTTTATGTTTATTTGAAAAGGGTGGCACAAAAGATCACTTCTTCAATGGCATCTGTCTCAGTATTTCCTCAGATCCCCAGGACTCTCCTGTTGCAGATATAAATCCCTGTTACTATTGACGTGTTTACTTGTGTTGTGTGCTGAAGCTACACAGCCAGCTCATTTTCCTGCAGTGTGTTTACTAGTGACATAGATAGGTGTGAATATCCCTGTTGTATATCTACAGAACTTGGAAACTGTACAATACCAGCAATGTAGGCTGTGTTTCATGCCACCTTTGCTACCCATTTCTTTCTTAGGCTGTCTCCCTGAGGTCATTCCTTCCCTCTTAGTGAAAAAGCAGCTGGTGGTTCAGAGTGAGTAGTTCAGGTCATACAACACTCCAGTCATCTGTCTGGGATCATCACGCCTGGGAAGTCAGTCCTGAAGTTACAATGAAGAATGTTTTAGAAAGTTCCATTTGAAAGAATTATTTTTTTTTTAGTAGATGTCAGTGAATTAACATTTTCAATGGGAGATTGAAGGATATGCCGGCAGACTTGTCAGGGTGCTGAAGTGCTCTGAGTGGATGCCCAGAGCTGCCAGCATTTGTAACCTCATCATTAGCCTCCCAATAATTGCTCTTTGTCTGATATCTTGTGTCCACACTCAAGTGATCAAATGAAACTGTCTGTTTTCATGAAATAAAACAAAGTGAAGTTTCTAATTCTCATCAAATCAGGGAGAAGCTTGAAAACTCAAAGACTAACATGGGAAAAAAAAAATCAAGAAATTCTTCTGTTTAAATAATCTGTGTTTTTAAGAGATTATCTGAAGCTGTGAATGGGCTCTTGGTATTAAAAGAGAATGAAAACATAAAATGAACAGTGTGCAAAGGACTGCAGGGTGCTTTTACCTCCTCTGAAAATCCCAGCCTGTAAAGGGATTTTTCCAAACACTTTTCCAAACACATAGGCACTAGTGTATAGCAATGTAGATCTTACTGTCACAGTCGTAAGATGTCTGGCTGCTGTTTGCCCCTTTGCCAAAAGGGTGCTCTGTAATGCCTATGTGGCAAGGGAGTTGTTTCCTTGCATTTGATAAGCTTCATACTTGAACTTTTGTAACATAGCAAAAAGCAATCCCCAAATTTTTCTGGAACTGAAAATGCATCCACAGATTTGCCCGCATCAGAGAAGTTGTTAGAATTTTCTGTTGTAAAATTGTGTCTTTAAGGTACAAGGCTGTGCAGATGTTTAAAGCAGAAAAATATCTCAATGTACAGGAGCAGGGGAAAACAAAAGCTGAAATCTTAAAAAGCTCAAGAGGTCAAAAAGAATCTTTTCTCTAAATTGTCGTTGAACATAATAACTAGGGATCAGCTCAGCAGCATTTAGCCCTTACAGCATCTAGCCTCTACTGCAAGTGTGACTATAGTGCACTTCCTTTTCCTGGTAATTAAGATGCTATTGTGTAAAGGTGTGACCAAAGTTGTGTCTGGGCCCCCCACTCTTCTGTCTTATTAGCAAGTTTCCTGTAATAGTGATAGCCTTAAAGGTTTTGCTGAGCTCTGTTTGTTTGTGAGTCCAAATGAAGACAATGGGGGAGTTGAAGCCACATTTGAAGAGCTTTCTTTTTTGGGGAGTTAATTGAATTTCTGTCCACCTGCCTTTAGGTAACAGATTCCCAGGCAATTGAATGTACAAATATCTCTTCATTGTGACTATTATGTATATGTGTCATTAATTAATAGATTCACAATTCAAGTTAGGATGTCATCAAGTTATGATTTAAGTTATGATTCTGAGAAATGTGTGTAATATACACAAATATAACAAGTGACGTGGCTTTTCAGGTACCTCTGTTCGTCTGTTTTTGAGGGTCTCAGGTTTCATGGTTTAGTAAGGGTCCTTTTGGTTCCAGACCTAGTTACTGCTAGATTGCCCCAGGAAAGTATGAACACCTTCGCTCCCTATTACTTTGTAGACTAGAGGTAGAAACTCCTAAAATGCAGCATTTAATTTGTGAAAATCCAGCTTTGTATGTGAATCATCATATATAGCAGTTTCTGTCCAAGTTTTAACATGGCAAGACCTGAGTATCTCCCAAAGTAATCTTCCTCTTCTCCTAAACATCAGCAATACAAGAACAGCAATTCAGTTGCAAAGACCGTTTTGCAGTCTTTGAAAGGATTGCATGCATGCTAGAAACTAAATAAAAATTACTCATGCCACAGAGGATTAAACACCTTCTGGGAACATGGAATTCCATATCTGAAACATGATTCTATTCTTGCTCAGATCCCTTGAAATGTTAAGTCCTGTGGTTTATAGGTGTTCTGTGGTTTATAGGTGCTTGCTCCAGAGAATCCAGCTTTGCTGATATGAAAGCAAGGAGTTAATGCTGTCAAATGGTCCCAATTAATTGCACTACTTATATCTCATAGGTAGATTGTGAATAATTATTTTTAAGTTGAAGCTCATGATGTACGAGGGGGTGATGTGAGTCATCCAAAACTTTTAATGGAAGCAATTTCCCCCTTGCAGTCTAGAAGGTGGATATTATGGAAATTCAGTTTTCCCCTCCCGCATAAATTCAGCAGTTTGCAGGAAAAAATGTATCAGCTAGATATTATATAGAAGATTGGTCCTTGAACAAGTAAGTGGTAGGGCAACAAAGACTGAGCAGTAGGGAAGAGTCACAGCGTTGTATGGGGAATGTACAGAAACTGATGGACATAAGGAGGCCAGTGAATGTGACAAATCACATTGTACATTATTAATTTAGATAATTTCCACTCCACAGGTAGTCAAAAACTGGTATTTGGAGCTGGCCAGTACAATGACAATGTAGGTACTGTACTGTTGACACGAAAAAATCTTCCAAAGCAATACTGTGATGAATTCATTTAGGCAACTGTTACAGAGACTCCTACTGTAGAAATCCCACTCTTTCTTGAAAGATTGTCTCTGAACATTTGAATACTTATTCATTCCCTTATATATGGTGTGCAGTGCAAACTTCTGTGAGTTGTATTTTCAACCAAGGTCAATATTTCATGTTGATTTTTTGCTTGGAGTTGATTTTTGATAGGTCTTAGATGTGAAAGCTCATGCCTTTTCGATGCTCTGTAAAGATACTGAGTTGAATGTCTAATACTGCTGGCTATTGACTTTTATTTGTTTGTTGTCTTTTTTAATGTCTGAGTGTCCTAAAGTCTTACGGTAGATTTAAACTGTTTAAAGTATTACAGAGTGATTTCCTTAAATTTATCATTAGTTGCTTCAGTAGTGTTTTTTGGGGAAAAAAAGATCAAAAAAAAATCAGTCTTCAAGGCCTTTACAGGTCCATTTATCAAGAATTAATATCATGACTAATAAGTTACTGAAGCAATCAAGATGCTGAATCATGTGACATATCAGCTTTTGAGCAAGAACTACACATTTTGGGTTTTTTTGGTTCCTGGAGGAGGGAGTCTGCTAAACTGCCAAGATTTTGAATCCAGAATCTCAGTGTATATAATTTTTGTCCTAGGAGCTATTTAGTATACTCTTATTTTTTTTTTTCCGCTTTAGGTGTCAGCACCAGGATGTAACCTAAAAATTAAATATCCTTTGTTGTAGTAAAATTTTTAAACATTATGGTGACCGTGCTTTAATACTTCAACTCCATTTTTGAATGAAAGAATTGCAGTAATCCCCTATAAGTTTGCAATTAGGATATTCAAATAGCTACATTTCATAAGGTCAGTTTTCAAACTTGTGCAATAAACTTGTCCAAGCTTACAGGTGTGTCACTTTCTCTACAATAGCCTGTGTCCTAGCAGGGTTAGAGGGCTTTTCAACCCAATAAGAATGATAAACACCTCATTCAGACCCCCCTTTACAAAGCTATTTGGGAATATGGTTGAATAGCTCTGGAGAACAAGAAAGAAAAGATGGGACTAACCCATTCATGTCATGTTATTCCAGCCACAAGAGAGGCTTGTGGTTGCTGCTCCATCTATCGGGGGAAAATCCCTTGCAGAGGTTTTAAAGAGATCATAATCAGCTGTAAGGTGATATGTTAAAAGGACTACCAAAACCACCCATAGAAATCTGAAGCACTAAAGAGGCAAACACTGGAGACGGAAAATGCAGATGGCACAGCTGCTGTATTGATTTGTTTTTCCTGGAATTACAAACTCATTCTTCACTCAAAATTAGTGATCAGCAGGGGCTGAGTCACCCAGTTCATGGTCTAGATCCCACTTTTCCCTCTCCTGAAGACTGTGTGGGTGTGGGCAGGCCAGATGCACTAGTGAACTGAGGTTCTTTTCCTGCCACCTTCTCTTCTGAGGTACTCTCAGAGAGGTGTGCATCCATCCTCTTGCTAAAACAGAATTTTCCCCCCATCATGGAAGAGAGGGATCAGTTGCAAGAATAACATGCCTTTAGGGTGTTTCTGCATGAAGGTGAGGCCCGTTGTGTCCAAAAAAAACATTAGCATCTCTGGTTCAGGTTGGTTGGTGGCTGAAGCAGCCTTCCTCACAGAAGCAGGAAAAAAAAAAAAAGAAACTGACATTCTGACATTGAAAAAAACTGTCTTTCAGCACAGTCAATCTGGCAAACATTTCTCCCATGCCAGGATCACATGGGAAATAAGAAAGTTTTCATTACATGCCATGATATTTTTGTGTGACCTTCTGGTATATAGGTTTGTAAAGCTGATCAGACCATAGCACATGCCTGTAGAGATTTGGTGATCATCAGCAATGAATATGTAAACTGAGATCTTAATCAGAAGGCTCTGCTAACTTTAGTAGGCTTCTCATCTAATGTTAAATACCAGAAAGAAATTAGTAATAAAATAATTGGCATTGTCTCTAGCTTATATTTGGGCCGTGAACCACTGAAAATTATTAGTTTGCATGATAGATATCATAGATAAAAACACTGAGCTCCCTTACAGTGATGAACTGCAGGTCCATCCATTAATAAAGTAGAATGCAGACAGATGTTTGCTGCTGGAATAGATGTGCTGGTTTTAATACATTACTGCTTATCTGCTGATGATTACTGCCTTTCTCCCGAAAAGAAGTGGCAAGACCATTGAGTACTCCTCATCTGCTTTGGTATAAATTCAGATATCTTGTCTTAAGCGGTTGTTGAATGCTGCTTAAACTAAGCCCAGCTGACTTGTCTGTGAAATAGATGGGGGTCTTGTGCAGTTTACTCCAGCTAGTGTTTTGTAAGGAGTGATAGCATTTCAGAAGGGAGAAATGGATGTGATAGCTTTCTGTGTGGCTTTAAAAGTAGCAAAAAGCACCATGTAAAAAGTTCTCTGACAGGATTGAGATCAAGAAAATAGGAAGGGATGTTGCTGTTACATTGTATGTATGTTGAAAACCATCATTGACTTTATAACCATACATCCGCCTAGCTCGTAACTCTTTAAAGTTATTTTAATCTACCCTTAGAGTTCCTAAAGCTTGGAATCAGTTGAAAATATACTGTATTTTCAATGTGCTCACTTTTGCTAGGAGCATTTACCAAGTACATAAATTTGTATAGCAGCTTCTCTTATTATTTGTGCAGCAGCTCCACATGGCAGTAGAGAAGCAGCATCTTTGCAACCAAGAAAATAGTGAATTAAAGAAACAAACCCATGCTTTACATGTATTCTCTAGATTTCAAATAGAGAGTTTCTTTAACACAGATCTGACTTTTGAGCTGGGAGCGGGACATGTATTTCAAGAGATGCCAGAAATACCTGCTTATGGGAGGCTGTGCAGTACTGTAGCCAGTGTTTGCAAGAAAAAAATGTAAGCACCTTAAAGATAAAATATTATATGATGCCTTAAAAAGGCCAGGGTTTTTAACTTGTAATGTTGCATGCTTAAATTAATGGAGGTAAGAATATACTGCTAATTGGCATGATGATTCAGTAGAACTGACATCTTTACATATAGTTCATGTCTTGTTCAGTTCTACTGTTTGATTCCATTCCATTTTAAAATTAATAAACACATGAAAATTTTACAAACAAGGTTGGACTACTTCTTAAATAGTTCTTAAATACACTGTCTCAGCTATAAAAGCAGCTCAGAATTGCTTCTGCAGGTTTCTTGCTTTAAAATTTGGGGCATTATGTTGTTGTACTGTGTAGACTGCCTGCATGAGTTGCTGCAAAGTTCATTATACTGCTAAGGCTGTCAGTGGTATTTATGGATATTCATGTGCAGTGAACCCTTGAACCTGAGCTAGTCATCTGAGCGTTGCTTGTAGTTAGAGTTGTGTTTATGCTTAACATTGGTAGCAGTATTTAATTGCTCCCTAGGAAAAATAATTGCAATTTGAACTCAGTTGTATAGTAGACAGGGGATTGCAAAAATGCCAGGCCCACAGGAAAGACTGTCCTTCTTATACAAGTATTAATTATTGGACTTCTGTTTTCAGACTCCTGTTTCCAGAATTTGGAAATAAATGTGGAACAAATATATTGTTCAAACTGTGCCATGTCCCACTCCCATTAAAATCAGTAATGGCAAAAATTGCGTTATGGAATTAATCCTGTTTCAGAAATATTTTCCAGGCGTTTTTCATGCCAGCTGCAAATGGAAGAAAGGGTGATGATGCCATTTTGCAATAGAGAGGAGTGGAGATCTCGCCATATACTCATCTGAAGAATTTCTAATTCCAAGTATTGCAATGTTATCTCTGCTAAAGTTTCAGTTCTCATAATATAATATCAGATGAGAAAATCCCACGTAACGCCTGGTATGTCAGCAGAACCGTTATGGTTCTGAGCCTGGTGGTGGTATACATGTCTTTAGAGCAGCATTTTAGCGCTCTCCTGCCAGTGTAAAGGGAGTTTATATTTCTGTAACTCTAGTGGGGATTCCTTTGGCTTGACACAATCCCGGGAATGTCTTTCAAACCATGTACATACACAGAACAGATGGCTTTCATGGGAAGCAGGAACTACCGTTCAGCATTTAAGAATTAATTTTTTTTCCCATTTCTTGGTAGCTTTCTAACTTGAAATAATCCTTCCACAGATACTGTGTAATGGGAACAATGTCTTGATTCTCTCTTTCTCCATCACTTTCTTTCTTCATTTTCCTATCAAGTTCAAGAAAAAACATTTTTCACAGATTTTAAGGATAGAGATTTTTTTTTGGAGTTTTAAATTCAGTTACTACTGATTTTAGGCATTTGGAATGAAAGCTGAATTGCTGAAATTAGACCATAGTGGAGAATGTGACTGTACAGGGTACTGTTCCCATCCTCTCAGGCACCAATGCCATCTGACCAAAACTCAGGAATGTAATTATTGACAGATATGTAGCTGCATATGGAAAATCATCTTTAGAATTTAATGCATTTTGCTTGTAATTTGATTAAATATTAACATTTTGTTGTACCATATAGCAACATCAGTGAGTGATATGTTGTGACAGAATATAATATGTGAAGTGACCACATAAGATAATTAAAGATTATATTTTATCAAATTTTCACACTCTTGCACTTAGCAGGTTGTCACCATAAATGGATAGCTAATAAATTATCTGCTCCCTGCAAACACTGACTCATTAAATGACTCTACTTTCTTGTAACCATGAGTTTGATTTTCAAGTTTTTTGGCCTTATAGGAAATTAGACTTTTTTGTTACAGAATAGCAATAAATAGACCTAATTTTGCTTTTGTTATGAGCAGGTATGCTCCTCTGCACTCTGGTCAGTCTAGCAGAGAGTTAGTCATATATTTTGTGATTATTTCTCTATCTTGATAAAAAAGATGAGAACAAGTAACCAGATAATGGTAAAGATGAAAACTTCAAATATTTGGTGTATCTTTTTTAGTCAAAGTATTTGACCTTGAATACATTTCCCAGTTACTACAAAGACAAAGAACAGAAGCTGTATGTTAATATTCAGCTGCCTGTACAATAATGAATTACAACCTACCATTAGAGAGAAAAAATAAGTGTAGTCTATTGTAATTCCTTAATTGAAAATGTATCATTGTGAAATTGTTACTTGGATACCACTCGAATTCTTATGGAAATGTGTTTCCTTTCATTAGTAGGTAGATTTATTTGATGATATTACAGAATTGTAGGTTAATTTTCATCTACTATCCTTGTGTCATATTGATACTGTCCAGCTACATGTTTTAAATAAGCATGTGACTTCTAGTGTCTACTTTTTATTTTCCATCTGAATATTTGCAAGTGCCGAGATTAACATATTATGTACAGCCAGAGAAGTAAATTAGCACATTTTAAAGAAGGTACATCCAGAGAATATACTAAAAATAGATCAACCAAAATTAATGAAAAACATGGCAAAACTGAATCATCTAGATTCAATAAGTAGCTCATATCTAATGAGGTACTTATTATGTTAGACCTGAATGAATATAATGGGAATTGAAAGCATAAAACTGTAATGTCTGTCTGAATCAATTCTTATAAAGACAGTGGGGAATTGTTCAAGAAAAGGAGATGCATTTGTTTGTTTGTTTTGGTCACGTAAGATTTGGGAGTCTCCCATCAGCTTCTAGCTTTCACCTGTGTATGAGAATTACCACAGCTTAGTGATCATTTAAGGTCATGGAGAGACAATGATGATACCAGATTGCATCAGCACATGAACTTATCATGTAGATGCTGCTGAATCATCACAGCCAAACAGAAATTATAGGCACTACACTTCAGCCTCTGTCTTGATGGATGTTTTGTCAGAGGTGAATGGAACTGCATTGGAGGCAGGAAAAAAAATTCAGTGTCGGTTATACCGGGGGAATTTAGTGGTAGAAGTTTAATGAGGCCCCAAGAGCCTCCTCTAATATATTACTGAGTGGGCCATGTTGGCCCAGTGTGATTTCATGGAATAAATGTGTCAGCATGTTTTTGGTGTATGCACATGCTTCTTTTCAGAGATTGGGCAAAATTCCTTTTGTGGTACCAGAGCTGCCAAGGGCAAAGCAATTATTACAGATTACTTGGGCAGCCCTTTCAGTGATGACTGACTGAGGTGAGTTCATCATCATAAGACTTGTGTGATATTTGCTGAGCTAGTTATTTCCAAATGTAGTAAGTTCTTAGGCTGGTTGCAGTGAGTGGCTGAGAGCTCATTGATTGGCAATCTTCATTCTAAGAAAGACTGAAAGATTGGAAGATTCTGAGAATTGAAAAATATGTTGCTGCACCCTCCAGCAAGGCTTACACCACTAACTATGTTTAATATGGTTCTTGCAAACCATGTTTGTTCTATGGATGAAGCTGGAGCCTGCAGGCCAGGGCAGTGCCCTGAAGCAGAGAAGGTGCTGGCAAGACTTGCAGACTTCCAGTGCATGGGGATTTGCAAACAATTCTATCATAAATAAGGTGCTGCAATTAAGGAAAAAGTCTTCATCAGTGAAGTCTCAGACATCAGAAGTCTCCTCAAGGGCCAATACACAGGTTGTCCTGTTAATATTTGCTTCCTTCCACACTGAGATATAGGGACAATTTTCCACTAAAAAACTGTGAACTGCAGTAGCAACTCAGCCTATATTCTTGGCTCTTAAGGTTTTAGAAAGACAAATTCTGCATAATCGTTAAAAACTATATTTAATGCTTATTCAGAGTATAGCAGGGCAATCATAAAAAGTGAGACTTATATTTATGGCTTAAATAAGATGAACTGTGCTTTGATCCTTCAAAATCCTAGCATAATGCCTTGTTCTTTCTGATGGCATGAGATATCTCACATTCCCGCCTCGGTCCTTGGTCTTTCTACTGTGACCCTCAGCAAAAGAGCACCAGTCACTGCTGCTTTGGGTATGGAACATGCCCACTCGGGGCCTGGTTTGTGATTACCAGCTAATTTTACACAGGCCACCCTAGAAGCTGTTGAAGAGAAATAAATCACCGCAGAGCTGTCCTGGATTTAAGCCACTGAAAGGCCTATAAAAATATTTGTTACCCAGATACCTGAGCTGGCCAGCCTTCTCTACAGACCTTAAACTGTCTTACATGTTTTGCATTGCTCATTTTGGGTGGTTTTAGGCAGGCAATTTGAAAAAGTAGTTTTTGGCAGCTGGAGCAGGAAATGTGCATTTGCCATTTAAGTGCATGTAAACAGTGAAAAATCCTATTAAACTGCAGTTGATGAGACCATGTACAGTGAAATGAAAACTGACTGTTTTGATAGAAGTAGTCAATGCTATAGAAATTTCTGTAATAGAGCCTAAAAAATTGTTGCCATTTCCTCTTAGAGCAGTTTAAGCACCCCAGCTTTTCTTGCTGTCCCTCCCAATGCCTCGCTTCCATCTACTTGTCATGAAGGCTTCTCTGTGGAGGTCCCTTTCCTTGAAAATGCCTTCAGAACATCCACAGCATGGCTTGTAAGATCTGATAGAAGGTGTATCTATAAAATAATCAGATCTCTTTTTGTCTCACATTTTTTTCATGCTGTCTGTTCCCCCTGGGAAGACTTATCTCCCGTTCTTGGGAATGGCTGTGATGTCTAAGCAGCCAGCCTGGTCATGGAGCCTCACCCTGAGAGCACAACTCCATGTCTCTTTTGTGATGAATACTTCCTGGGCTAGCAGAGAGAGGAACTTTCGATGTTTAAACAGAATGATTTACAGGTAGAGGAGCTTGCTTATTGATTTGTTTTACAAGCAAAAGATATTGGGGATTATACTTTTCATGCAGGTTTTCAGCTGTAGAGAGAAACAGCAAAAAGAGCTGCTGCATCTTCAGATTTGTTCCAGCCCCTCGGTTGGGGCCAAGCTTTGGTTCCTCTGCACCCTTGGGCTGCTGAGGGTTGCTCTGTGAGGAGGGGTTTGGGTGACATTTCTTTTTTTTGCACAGAGATGGTTTAAGCAGCCAATCCTTGCTCCACTTACCCCGGTGAAGGAAATCCTGTATGAACTGGAAAGTGTTAGAAAGGATTTAATGAGATTATCATGAACTGTTACTTCACAAAAAAATCTTAAACCCTCAAGCAGCTGTGCTGTGTAACTGGGGACAGGTGAAGGAATGTGAAGCTGTCTACTTACTTAAAGAGGCAGAGCCAAAGTTTTGGGGTTTTTTTTTAATATCTTAATATGCATTTTAGCCAAAAAAACCCCACAAACAAGGAAACAATATGCTCCTCCCAAAGAAGGGATATTGTAGAAATCTACTATCTTCAAATTTAGATTTTTTCTTAATAATATTGCAGAAGTAAGTGCAACTGAAATAACTATTTGAAAATTCAGTGGTCCAGTGTACTATGCAAGCTCCTACTTGCCTTCAAGCTCATCATCAAGTTAAAAGTGACTCAGAGAAGGCATATTGTGTCCACATCTCATTAGGGACTGCTTTGTGGTTTGACATGTCTTCTGTTGTAAAACACAGAATTTAGTATCAATGGAGTGGAATTTGGTTGTTGTTGGGGGATTTTTGTTGTTTTGATTTTGGTGTTTTTGTTGTTCTGAGGTTTTTTTTCCTATCACATGCTTTTGATAAATCTGTAAATACAGCTAAGATTTATTTTGATGCCAAGTACTGCTTGTGCTCTTTACGACATTGAAGTCATGAAGTGCGTTTATTTTCTGTGTGTTTGGTTACTTCTGTGGTCTTTGTACATCTGTAATTATAGGAAAGTTATGAGTCGTGGATTTATATTATGGAATTAACCTCCCTGGAAACCTGGGTACCTAAAACCAGTGTGCCACTGCGGTTCTTCAGGGTGATCTACTGTGAAGTTCAACCTATAGAGCAACGTGATTGCAAACAGTGGAGCAAGTTGTTTTACTCAGCAAAAAAGAAAAGGGTGATTTCAACATAAAATTGTTAACCGGTAAAGAGGTATGGAAGGAAAAAAAACCTCTGCAAGCATTAGGGTAGAATTTATTTTGGCAGATGCCTATCTTGAATTTGTAGGACACTTTCCAAATCCATCAGACATGCTTTTGGGGTGGAAGCGGGGTGAATAAATCTATGTCTTTGTCCATTTATTGCTTGGGAGAATAGCTTGGAGGCTGAAATCCAAACTGTGCTGAAAGGAACTTCTGAAATATGAAATTATGTACTGATAAGATATTGTACCAAGAGACTCTGCAGTAACTTAATTGTTGAGAACACTTTATGGTATAAAAATATTGTTTGTTACTTTTATGCAGGCTTAAAACTCATTAGTATAATTTTTCTCAGTTACCAAAGAAGACAAAGTTCATGCTAGAGGGGCTTATTGATGTAGATTTAAACCTTGACGACTCACACTTTCAAATGTGCATGTTAACTGGCATTGCAGCCACCTTGGAAGACCTCCCTCAGCAGGGAGGGGGTCAGTTCTCCTGACAATGCACCAAGCAGTCTACGTGTGCAGAAATGCACACGCCTGGCTTAAGCACTCTAACAGCATGCTGAGAATAGGACTGAGCCCATCTGGCCTTGACCCTTCAGCCCTTTCTTCTGGCCAGGCCAGAGGTCTAAATTTAGGTTCCCAGGTGGTGAAAGGGGATGAAGAACAGCTGCCAGCTCTGTCTGTGGCAGGCGAGCGGGTGGACTGCTGGGTCAGGGGGATTCAGCTCCCCAGATGGAGGGATCTCATCTATGGATGAGACAGGAAAGCCCTGAAAAAATAACATGAACAATTAAAAGAATTTTTTGTGGGTACTCCTCCCTTCTGGCACTCCTCCCTTCTGTACCAAGTCATCACACCAAACCACCCATCTCTCTTGGTCTTCCTCTTCCGACCTCTTGCAGCCTCATTCTTTGGCATATTGAGAGGGAAAGGAGAAATGGAGATTTGGGAGGCACGCTGCTCCTGCCACTGGGAAGGCAGTAATAAGCTACTTCTAGAATTGGTTTGGGGTATGCTAGGCTTTGAGAAAAGAGTGACTTCAGGGAAAGAAAAAGTAATTATCTAAATTAGCTTAAGTCAGAAAGAATTGGGCAGAACTGCGAGAGATTTGCTAAACTGATACAAGTGTGCAGGTTAAAGTATTTTCAGCAAATGTACGTTGTTAAATACCAAATCCTGGTATATTTCCAGAATGTTGAAATAACACTGAGTATGAAAAGTATCCTTCTTGTCCTCTTGAATGAGTCAAAGAAATCTCCTGCTTTGCACAGTGAGAAAAGAAAATAAAACATTTGTCTCCAAACAACAGATAAAGCTGATTTCTGAGTGACTGTGTCACTCCGTGAAAGTCACGTCCCTCCAGGAACACTATATTTGCATCAGGTCACCTGATAAAAAGGTGCAGCAGGAATGGGTGGGTGACTAAAATATGAGATGAACTATCTCCTAGAGGAGCAAGAAATTTAAAATTTCAGGGCTGGTTAGAGAGTACTTCAATAAGAGGAGACAGAAAAAGGAAAATAAAATAATACATACAAAAAGAAGAAGCAAATTGAATTCTTCTGTTTAACCTTTTACATAATAAAAGGCAGGAGACATCCCAATGCAATTAAAAAGCAATGCGTTTAAAAATTAATAGAAAGCAAATACCTTTTATTGGAGACAGGAGTATGGACAAACTGAGCTGTTGCTCTGATCCAATGTGTCAGTGCAGAAATTACTATGTTACGGGACCTTTTGGGGAAGCCTTTAGCCTCTGTAGCTAGATACAATTTTATTTTGCCCCAGTCTGAGACATCTGGACAGAAGCCAGCTCTGGTTCCACAGTCGGGCAGATACAGTTGCTGTGGTAGTGGTAGTTGTGGTAGATACATTGCTGTGAGGTTCTCAGTTGTTGGAGCTGATGGTGGCCACGTGGCTCACAGTTTGTGGGGGCAACTTCTATTTGGAGGATCCTTCCATGTGCAGGATCTCATTGCAAGATCGGGCTGAATATGACAAAACATTGTAAATATTTGTTTCTGGTTTATTTAGTCAAACATATGTCCAAGCTCCATTAACTCTCCTTTTAAGATGTTGGTTTCTTACTCAAATACAGTCAACCTATAGTCAGCAAGGAGAGTTAGTAAAGCTAAAGGTACAATCTTCCCTCACACATTAGGTTTTTATCCAGCTTGTCAGAGAAGTGGCCTTTTATCCATATCACAGAATAACCCACATTATAGGAAATGCATTTGAAACCTACAAATGAACTTTGAATGGGGTAAGCATCTATATGTGCATGTTTGTGTATATGCTTATACTGATAAAAGAAATTAATTTCTTTTCATCAAAATATTTCAAGTTTTAAAGACTAGTTTTTAATCAAGGGAAAAAAAAAAAAAGATGTGGACCCAATCATATTAGACTGGGTAAGACCTCTTACTAGGATGATTATTTGTTTGGAAATTTGTAATCCAAATGTTTTGTAACCCAAACCTTTCTAATGAACACTTCAGTTGAAACTGAACACAGATTTATAGACAGGACACTTGGCCTTACACCTCAGCCCTTAGTTAGCATACCATATCCTAATCGGATCCACACGTGACGAAGTGGATGGTTTGCTGTTTGTGTTTTAAAAAGAATGTTTTGCCACACATGATGTACAGCCACAGTAGGTCCTCATTAGGAAATATACCTCCTGTAGGCAATGAATGTCTATGCTACTGCTGGGAATGGCTTAAATTAAAATTCATTGAAATTGGTAGTGGATTTCTCTATGCTATCATCTTAGATATTGTCCATTTTACTTGAAGCTGCTAGATTTTCTTGTGCCTGAAAACTACTTCCTTCTCAATATACTTTTTCTGTGGTTTAGTCCAAAGGTCTTGTTGCCTCTCTTGGCAACGTACTGCCCCTTTTCTCAAGGATCAGCCACTTTTGACATATAACTGAGAAATGAATGGCTTTAAAAGGAACAAAACTCAAACAACCAACTCTGAAAAAGCAGCAGAACTTCCTCATGAGATGCATCATACTGTGAACTAATCTCCTAAACTGCAGCAAGAAACTAGTATTTGCATTTTGTACTTACTTATTTTCAGTCATATGAAAAAATGTCTTGACTTATTGCTTCTGCTGGAGTGTCCAGCTGTAGAATAAAGAAAGTTTACATGGCCTAAGTAAGTTCTGGAGTTAACAAGCATAATCTAGCAAAGCAAATCATACTTTGTTTTGAGAATCTTTTCATGTAGTCTACAGATATGGTGAATAAAAGGTGTTTGAGAGCTAAGTATGATGGCTTATTTGGGCAATTTATTTGTTTCCATGAAAGTCTGGAGTCTACAGAGTCAGTTTTGTCTGAGGATGTTACTGTATAAGAATTTAGACTTTACAAATTTATCAAGGCCCTGCTAGTAAGTACATTTCAGAGCAGCACATACATCACCTGCTCTGATTTTCTCTCATAATTTAAAATAAACACGCAGACTGAAGCAGAAGGTTTTTAAAAGTGGTTTAGTTCTTGTGAAATCAGGAAAGATTAAACAGAAGTGTCTGTCATTGCAACAGATGAAATGTTTTAGTCATTAGTGATTTTTATAATATATTCTTTACAAAAAATGATGTTATTTATGGTAATGAGTGTAAGTATTT
Organism: Manacus candei; assembly: GCF_025592945.1. NCBI lineage: Eukaryota > Metazoa > Chordata > Aves > Passeriformes > Pipridae > Manacus > Manacus candei. Next base: position 35,519,153 of record NW_026138076.1, on the reverse strand, counting down.
GTGTGTGGTGAACAACAGGTTCATAAGTTCTTAGGAATGAATTTGAGAACTTACTTTGGTTTTGTAATTATGGGGCAACTAAGAAACAGAAGGGTTTTGATTGTTTGCCTTTTATTTAACAGACCTGACAAACCTTTTGTTCGCTTCCCCTCCTCCCTACAGTCTGCACACAGTCCGCCCCAATTTGTTAAAGACGAATTGTTGCCCGTGGTAACTGCAGAGAATTTGTTGAAAAGAACACTTTTAGAAGACAATGGGCCCCAAATATACTGTGGCACAGCTTTAAACTTTATTAAGTCTGTCTTGGACTACTCTCTCCTCTCCCGAGTTAAGGGAAGAAAAGTTTGTCAGCCTCCATGCTGTGAGCGTGATTGATGCCCAGAACATCTGAGGGACTTTTGTGTCCACATGCTCTCCATGAGTGCATAATGTGTGAATACTCAAATAAGGTCAGCCCTTATCAGATGTAATCTAGGCCTGAAAACAGATCAACGGTGACAGTCATACCCCATAAGTGAGAACACAAATCATCCTTGCATGCTTTGGACAAGTTATGGGATTTTCTCCCTTCCTGCTGCTGTTTTACCCTTTCCAAATGGGACTGTGTGAGAGTGTGTGTGTGTCAGAGGAGAGGGGGAACTTTGGCAAATCTCTGTGGAAAAAAAAAAAAATAGAGACAAAACCCAGAGGAATACGTGCCTAGAATACTAGATGGTTCCCTCAGCTGGATCACAGGGGAAAGCGGGCTGTTTGCAAGGCAGTGGCTGTCCCTGAGCAGGGTTGGGGGCATGACTCTTGTTGGGCTGCCGGGGGAGCATCCCCATGGCTGGAATGGGGCAAGAGGGAAGAAACGTGGGCAAAAGAGGTTCAATTCACTTCTCCAGTGCCTTTTAAGAGTCTTTTCAGAGGTTTCTAAGTACGTCACAGCTTTTTTTGTCTGCCTGTCCTTGGATTTGAATGCCTCAATTTTTCAAGTGGAGCGAAAGCACCTTTTTATTCTTTTTGAGTTAGTTCTCCACAGATGGGGACACTATGTTTCACCAACCACAAAATGAATAAAAATACTGGAGAATAATGCCTTATAGAATTCATTTCTGCCAGCTTTCCTGGAGAAAGCAGGTGTAAGCAGGTTTCATCTGAAGGAAGGGCCTTTGTGGCTATTACTTACTGTAGTTTAAGTACTGGATTGTTTTTTTATATGGCAAAACATAGACACCAGCAATGAAATGTTAATTTGGACTTTTTTAATTTGTGCTTCTGCTTAGAAAATGATTTAATAGGCAAAAAGCTTTTACAGAACACAAAATATATAGGAAAATAGCATAATTAGCAGGAAAAAGATATAGTTACAGCACTGGCAACAGTAACAACTGTGGAAACAATGATGTTATCCTCTAAGATGTGAAAATTTTTTTCCACACCTACGATGACTTGAAACTTTTAATTTTCTGAAATATAATGTCCATATCAGGGAAATAATTTGCAATACTTTTGCTTGCTTATGCACTCTGTATAAGTAAGAGTATAATACTGATGTATTTCCCAGGATTGAGGGAATGATCCATGAATGCTGACAGCCTGCCTACAAATCCTGTAATTATAGCACATTATTTCATGCTTCATTTATTTATTTTGCTTTGTGCTCTAATAATAACAAGAGTGTCCTGCTCCTCATTGAAAATACACAGTAAAAAAGATTCCTTAATTGCAACTCACACCTTGAACTTGGAAGACATCAGAGAAACAAGAGCAGGAGAACCTCTCCCTTCCCTTTGCTTCCCATCACTGTGCTGTCACTTCTTTGCTCTGCTGAATGGGACAGTATTATTCACGTTAAGGTCTGAAACACTGGAATATGAGACAGGAGAGGACACTTATCGTGTCATCAAATTCATGACAATGGTATCCTAAGCAACCGTATTATGTTTCCACCCCCGTTTTAATTCCAAAAAGTGATCAAGATATGTGTTAATGTAATTTATGCTTTCTTTTTGGCCACTGTCCCAAAGAGGAACAGCATATGATATCCATATATTCTGTATGGATTTGCCAAAACCCACCTAATTTACAGAGATACATCACTGACTCTCAGTCTAAAAGAGTCCTCCTGCCATCCATATGCTAACAAGTACCTGTTGGGCACCTATGGTTAATACTGAAAGGAAATTCATGAAAGCCAGTAACTTTTACGAGGTGCTTTACCTCAGTTCACTTTTCTATGCCAGCACGCATGGTTACCTTCGGGGAACCTGACTAGCTAACTGTAGCCATCCCAGCACACCTTGTCTTAAATTGCCCGGTCAGGGTACAGCTTTGCAGTCATATTTGAGGTTCTTCCCACTGAGTTTGTGGTCAGATATAGACAAGAATTAAAGACTGATTTTAAACACTTGTTTGCTTTAGTCTGCACAAGAACCTCCTTTTCTTGATGCATTGATTCTGCTGGCATTCTAAAAGCATCTCAGTTAGATTCCCCATACTTTAAAAGGCAGTCTTCCAGATTCAGATGTTTGCAGCTCTGAATTCATCTAGTCCTTTAAGGTCACACAACTGAAGCTTCATGTATCCATCCCAAGAGTCCAAAATAGTGATAATCTTCCATCTTGCAGTCAATAAGTTCATCTGTGTTTGATGTAGGAAGAATGGTCTGCTCTGTAGTGTACAATGAAAGATGTGTGATATGGTGGCAGTTGGGATTTTTAGTTCTAGTAACAGAAACATTTGAAGTCATGTCAGCAGATGACACAGCATTGTTCTAAGGGTGTTTTTTAATGGGATTTTGGGAAGGAAACTTCAAGCATGCTTTTTGAAGACCACATGTAGGTTAAATATGAATTTTAGAACTAAGGTAATTTCTGCTGTGAAAACTGATCTGTGTGAAGCAAATCTCTAATTAGGACTCATTAGAAAATAAATAGTTTAGACACTACTGTATTATTTTCTTGCTATATATTCCAATGAAAACATATGAGAAAGACTGAAAAATTATATTTGCATAATGATGATTGTATTCACATAAATGTTGCATTCCATTCATGTGTCTAGAAATGGATGTTTGTGTTGCAGTTGCATTGTAAATTGGTGTAGTAATCAACAGGTAATAGGGTTTTAAACAAAAGGATGAAGAAAGAAATTCCACTCATCACTAGGAAAACAAGAGTAATGCTCATCACATTTATGATAGCTGGTCAAGGTCTGGTTTATGAATGCTTTGGCCAGATTACTCTGAGTCACGTTAAAAGTGAATTTTATTCTTTTAATACTAATAATTGTTGTGTGACAGCTGCTAGGTGAACACCTCAAAGATTTCTGTTTTGCTAAGCATCATCAAAATTGTGGATCATCCCCAGAAAGTTTCAGAAGGATCACTTGTTTGAAGCCAAAGACCATTTGCAACATGGTAGTGGAATTTACCCACTAAATGCTGTCATTAACAATGACTGTATATTGATATGGAGTTTAATTGTAAATACCTAGTTTACTCCCACTCAGGTTTTTTTTTGCTCAGTGGTAGTTTTTATTGTGGTACATCAGTTTGTAATTTTCCTGTTTTATTGCTTGTGTTCGGTGTTTTAAGGATCTCACCTGTATTTTGTTCAAGAATGCAAACAGAACACATACTTTTACTGCTTGGTGCTGTAACAATTGTTTAAAGCATTTTTTCCCGTTTTAAGGGGCAGACGTGTAGATAGTTCAAAAACTCGCGTGAATGCGGCACTAGGGGATGTGGTTTAGTGGTGAACATGGTGGTGGTAGTTTAAACTGTTTGACTTGATCTTAGACGTCTCTTCAACCTTAAATGATTCCATGATTCTGTGGGTTATTTTGTGGGTTTGTGTTTATTGATGACCTGATAATGTAGAAGTCTATAAACCCTAGGCATAGATGAGGTGGCTTTGTTTAACGTGCTCACAGGGGAGAAGTGACACAACTGCTGCGCACGTGTGACCATCAGGGGTGAGGTTAAATCCATGTGTGCGGCTGATTCACTAACAGGCTTACAGGGAAATCCTGCACTGCACAGATATTGAAGCGGCTCCTTTAGTACTCGAGGAATGATACAAGCTTAGAAAGTGTTTACAACAGTTGTCCGGTGACAAGCTGCGGGGTGGGTGCTCCATCTGAAACCACGCTGGGCTGGAGCTGTCGGTTCCTCGTTCCTGGCTGCCATCAACTACTGCTGGCGAGCGCTTGCTGCCCGGGGAAGAGTCGCGGTTCCCGAGCGCGCCGCGGCTGCGGGTCTCTTCCCGGGCAGAGAGAACGTTTGATGTGCGAAAGCCGGGACGGCTCCGGCTTCCTTGCGGGTCAGGGGTGTGCCGGGGCAGGGGCAGCCGAGGGGTTCCTCTCCTGCCATCGCTGTCCCGGCTGCCTCTTTGTGTCCGGCTCTGGGGGCGGCAGCCCGGCGGGTGGCCCTGTCCCGGCTCCCTCCCGCCGGGCCCGCCGCCAGCCCTGCCCTGCCCTTCCCCGCCGCCTGACGGAGCCGGCCGGGGGCAGGAGCGGTCGGGGGCGGGGGCGCGGCGAAGGGGCGGCCGGGGCCGGCGGGCGGAGCGGGGCCGGTGGCCGCGGCTCTCCCTGGGAGCTGGCGCGGCGCTGGCTGCACGCCCGAGGTGAGCGGGAAGGGACGGACCGAGGCGGGCAGCGGGCGGCGGGAAGGTGCCCGCGGACGGGGCGAGGGCGGGGAGGATTTTAGCTCCCGGCTGTGGTCGTGGTCCTGCCGGGCTGCGGGGTGCGGCGGAGCGGGTGATGCTCCCGAGGCGCACGGCGTGCGGGCACAGCCGGCGCGGTGGTGCGGCGTGAGCAGCCGCTCCCGCTGTTCGCTTTCTGATAGCACAACTTGGGGACTACTCGCACCGCTCGGAATGCAAAGTTTTAAAGCAGCTGTGTTATTTCTAATCTGCCATTAGAAATCTTGAGCGTTTCAGACTTACTGGTTTTTGGTAACTTTTGTCTGGTTACCCCTTTTAACAGCGAGGTGTTTTTTTTTTAATAGTAGCTATAGACTTAAGGAACCTTGTCCTGGTTTCGTAGGAAGACTGAACGTGTTCGTGCTTCAGTCTTAGCAGGAAAGCATCATGGTAATTATAAGTGAAAATGTCGTATTTACCCATCAAGAAGCAAAAATTTAACATAGCTAATAAGAAAAGTGGACACTAATTAGCAGTAAACAGATTGCAGTATGGCAGAATTGTGATTGACAGCAGAGTCACAGTTGCTTTATTGTTTTATTAAGAGACTTAAAATAAGGAATATTAGGGGATTTGAAACATACTTACAAAAAATTGCATTTGAGAACAAGTTCTGGGTGCAGTAAATGAGTAGACATGTTTTTGGGAGTTTTTTTGGAGTTTATAAATGTGCTTACGGTAAATCTTTATTCATGTATGGATGTTCTGTGGAAGAACTATGAAATTACTGTCAGAAATTTCTCTTAGGCTTAGTGTCTTTTGAAAAGTGGTAAATAACTTAATGAAACACTCTTGGATGCTTTGGCTTGGATGTTTTCATTATGAAGCAGTTAGCTAGCAAGCTGAGTATCACATGTGAAAAGAGAAAAAAAATATGCACAGCAAGGAAGGTTTTTCTTTCTTCCCATAAATTAGTCAGTTCTGTTAACTACATAGGTAAACTTTCTGTGACCTCACCTACAGCCCTTCAGCATCAACCATGGGTTCTCCTTATCCTTGAGATGATTTTAGCCTGGCTTCCTTAATAAGACGTGCTGAAGCTAAGGAGCAGAAGAAGCAGCAGTGCCACTGGTGCAGTCCGTTTGCTCAGAAAGCTTTCATGTGGTGGATACAGTGTCCATGGGAGCAGCTGGGCTTGGGGAGAGCATGGTTGATGCAGAATAGGATTCTGAGCAGTTGGACTGCAGGAATCCTAGCAAGTGTAACGGCATATGCAGTTTAGATTCAAGTTTGCAATCCTTGGTCAATATATTCTCCTTGAATTGTAAGAATACTGTACTGATTTTTTTATCTCATTTTTTACTTCGTTTTTGGACATGACAGCAGGAGTTGTGTATGAGGCATAGGAGTGAGTGTGCTTCACAGTTTGGCGTGGGATTGGGCAGGTTTTACAGACTTTAGGTGATACTGAAAAACTAGTTTGAAATTATTCACTGGTGCCATTCTTCCTAAGTGATACTTTTGTGACATGCAGGCTCTGGAGAAATTGCAGTCACACCTGACTGACCAGTCTGGGATATCTTTGCATGAACCCTCAGTATTCTGCCAGCACCCTCTACTGCCGAAGTGGGGAGTGCAGCTGGGGCTGCATCAACTCCCCTGAAACTACAAGTCATAAATGTTCCTGAGTTTTACTAATCCCTTTTAAAATTCTGATGGGTAAATGCTTTGACACTTTTCTTTCTGTATGATCCCTTGAAAAACAAGGGAGTTCTTAGATTATCCTTGGAGTTATCCATACCAAAATAATGTTCTCCTAAAGACTGAGAATCTTGTGATGGCCTTCAAGGAAATCATGTGTATTCTGATTTATTCTGATCTGCAAGGGAATTAGGCAGAGCTGTAGAAGAAATGCAGTAGGCTGCTGAAAGATGTGCACGGAAAATGTAGGTTGTACAGAAGAGACCAAGATTTTTCCTTCTCTTCAGGAATTTCAGGCACAGAGATGAGCATGCAAAAATTATGCCAAAAGCCAACATCATCAGATACTGTGTTTTATCAGCAATGGAATTACAAGGCTAGTAGGAGATTCCCAGTAGAGTAATTTGAAACCTAGCTGCTTACGAGTTCACAGTTTGCATTTGAAATACATTCCCAACTTCCTGGCAATTGGGAGTCAAAACTCTTCTTGATTTTTGACCACTTGTACAAACTTTTCTAGGAAATGTAACTAGTGCCTTGTTCAGCACAGGATTTTTTCCCTCCCATGGGCTGTGAATTTCTTGTTTGCCAGCACTGCTCAGGGGGTGAGAGGCTTGTGTTGGGGAATCTTTGCCAGGGAGTGCCCATGCAGGTTCCCACAGGTGCCTTCAGCAGCTCCATGTCCTCCTCTGAAATACTGAACATAAGATGGAATCCGGCCCAAAATCTTTTAGCAAATAAAGAATGACAGAGTGATAGCAACTGAAACTGAGTACTTTAGGATAATTTTAGGAGCTAGTCCATGTAAAAAACCTTATAAATCTATGCATTGTATAATTATATTCTATATGTATTTATTTCCTTTTAGGTTGCATCACTATAACGCTTTGCTTCCTTCTAACTTTTGGGTTATGGGTCAGTTTAAAGACCAGAAATTGTTACAAAAAGAGAGATTAAAATCAAATTAAGAGGTCTTTTAAGTAATTCAGTCCATGCCTCAGGCTGAGATAAAGGTTTTCCATAGCTGTATTAATTCTAGCTTAAACTTGCTTAGTAGATGCATCTATTCTTTCCCTTCAAAGCTTCTGTTTCCTTGCAGGATGTTCACAGTGAGGACATGAATTACTAGTGTGTGGAGTTTGCCATTTGCCTGTACCTATGCCTGGGGAGGTCCTGATGTCTCCACATGGTTACTAATATCAAATACAGTTATACCAATAATGTAATGGATGATTTGCACTAGATATCAAGGATTTACATGGTCCCTCTGACACGCATGTTTTTTGACTTCCCTTCAGTGATGAGGGGAACGGAGGTTTTCAGGCAGTTGGTTCCACTGTCTCCCTGTTCTCACCTCTAGAAAAATTAGTCCTAAGTGTACTCTGGTCATCTTTGTACCAGTTCAAGCCCAATTCTATTTATCTCGTCTTGAGTGTCTCCAATTACTTTTGCTGAACTTTGCTCTGCATTTTCAGTCTCTCTGCATGTTCCTCAAAATACAGAACTCATACTTGAGTGTTTCTTTATTTGTACAATTGCTTTTGTGCGTGCATTATGTGATACTGGCTGGGTATTGTGTTATACTCTCTCCAACTTCTTAACAATATTTTTGAGTGCTAACCTTGTCCTCCAGTTCACATGCAGTCTTACTTATGTCCACAAGGCCTATATTTTGTCCTAGAGGGAGTTGAAATATTCTTGACATGGTTTGCTTGTGACCAGTGTTGGCTGTTGCTCATATCTGTTTGTTGGAGTATTTGCTGAATTTAATCTTCTCTGAACTTGAGATCAAAGAGTAAGGAAGAAAGGCAGAGCAGTTCAGTCAAACTGAACTGCAGGTCTTGTGTTCAGTCTTTTGGACTGAGCACTATTTTCTGCTTCTATCTTCCATTGCAAACCTGCAGAGTGTGGCAGGAAGAATTATACAAATTTTCCAGGCTGGAATTCAGACTTAAGGAGGTTCTTTCTGAGGAAATGTTCAAAAATAAAGTCAGAAAAGGTAATGTTTGTTTGAAAACTGAAGCATAAAAAATGTCGACCAAAAGCTAATTTAACTGAATGGTTAGAAAAAAGTGTTTACCTGAACTTGGTGATGCCTAGAGGGTTGTACTGTAAAGGAAACAGGTGACAAAAGCTCTTCTTACCGAAAGCTCTTCTTTGTTTTGAAAACTCTCTTTTATCCCATAATCTGAGCAAAGTTCAGCTCATTAAAAAAAAAAAAAAAGGAAACGTTGCATAAGAGGCTGAACTTCGGGGCATAATTGCAGTTTTGGTCCAAATCCTTTGCATCTGACACTGCATAGCTATATCAGTCCTATACATGGAATGAAGTGTAAGTCTTAACTTACTGTAACCCTATGAGCTCTCTGTTGGTGTACCCTAGCCTCATGCTGTGGAGTGACATATCAGCATTTACAATTAATGGGTCCAAAACCACAGGGACTTTGAGCAGAGGTAATTGTTAATTATCATTGCAATATGGTGAATATATAGAACTGATGTAACAAAATTCTTTGATATAATTATTTGTCATACAGTTCACCGCTCAAGGGATTTAACAGGCAACACTGTACTTTGATTTAATCCAAAAAAATACATGTTCACCTGCTGGTCTAGTTGTTGTCTGGAGAAGTGCCAGGCCTTCACCTCCATCTCTGATATTTGCTGTTCTCTGATGCATTTTAACACTCAGAGGCTTAAAGCTAAAATTGTGGGAATTAGGAGATGGGACCTGACAGCGTTTGGCTTGCTGAAAGTTGAAGGATGATTCAGGAAGTGTGAGGATAGGTAACCTTTGGGCTGCATTACTTTAGAGGTAACTGTGTGGTGTAGTTGTGCACCGCACATTTAAAGTAATAATTTTTCAACTGTAAACTGATCCTAGTTACCATACAGCAAAATCCACTGAAAGTTTGAACCCAGCTGTTAAATGTATAACCACGTCTGTGCTCAAGAGTTTTAGACTGCAGCTGTTATGTGGCATCCCCAGCTATTTATGTCTCACTATTAATCAGCAATAAAAGTAGCTTGTGGTGAGCATCACAGATGCTTGAAATCTGATCTCTTCAGCATCATACCTGGAGGGAAAATAGCAATACTAGGGTCTTTTATTTCCTCCCTCCTTGTTTTTCTAGGAGATATGGTTCAACTCAGGACATATGAAGTGTACTTTGCACCACTTGTTCTGAACTGAAGTTTATTACCCATCCTTTCCTGTCTGGCCTTTACAAAGATACTGAATTTGAAGGCCTGAATTGTTTTGCAGTTTGGCGAACACTTCACTTGTGTGATTTTGGAATGCCTGTTGTTCCGGATACATAACTAGAAAGCAGAATACTTAAGTGAACTCAAACTAGATGTGCCATGTGTTAACCAGAGTAACCATGAACTGTTTATTAAGCAGGTTACTTTGAATATCTGTGTGATCTTAAACTTAAATGGTCCTTTTGAGACTGACAGGACTACTCTCTTCCTTGAGTACTTTGCAAAAGTGGAGGCTTAACTCCTTTAAAAAATGAACAAAACTAGTGTGTCAATTTAGTATCCAGACCGGGAATAGTCTTGTCTTTTTACTAACCTCTATTTCCAGCTCTACTATTTTTTAGCATTTGACACTGCAAACTGAATGTAGGGGACATATTTTCTAATGCTACGGATTTTTATGATGTCTGTCTTTGGAGTTACTGTGATATTGCAATGGTACTGATCAATAGATTTTTGGACTATTGCTTTAGACACAGTGTGTTCTTGTAAATACAAGTCAAAACATGCACATGAAGCAAGTGTATTGTTCTTCCTCTGCTGAAATGTGGCTTTGCATTAGTTTGGCAGTGCAAAAGGTACTTGAGCCTTAGTGTATACACATTCCATGTAAAGGAAATGGGATATTCGTTGCTTCTCTTTTGAAAGTGAGTTTGTTAAAAGTCGCTTGCTGGGCTTCTTCAAATAAACCCTTCATCTCCTTTGGGACAACTCTGCTGTCCTGGCTCATCCAGTAGCCCTGTAATGCACTCAGAAAATGTTCAAGGAGTACAGGGGTGATGGGAAGTGTTGGATTTGTCTCTGTTCCTGCTTTGTTGAAGTAAATGGGCTTTTGGTTTCTGTTTCAGAAATATTCAGTGAGCTACAGAGAGAAGTACAGCCCCTTTAATAATCCATGGTATAAATATTAACCTTTTGTACTCATTTTGCTTTGCTGAGTTCACATCTGTGTGTATTAAGTCGTAGTTCTGTATCTGAATGGATATTGGAGGATTTTGAAGTAATTGCTTGCTAAATAATCTCAGATTAACTTCTAAAAAATTCTTCTGGGTTTCTCAATTCCCCAGAAGAGAGAGGAGAGCATCTTGAAAGGGAGTGCTACCCTTTCAAGACAGTTGCTTGCAGAGGGATGAAATGTTGGAATGGCCAGGAAAGGAAAACCTGATCATGTTCTGTAGTAAGGCTTATCACAGTGATAACAGATCTACTGAGACAGGCAAGACCTGAACTGTGGAGAGAGAGAGAGAGATGTTAACTGTGTTTGGAGATTTTATACAGGACGTTTATCACTGGAAAAATTGAGGTATTTAGTGTTTCTGTGATTTCATTTAATTGTAAATAGTATCTGAATTAATTTATGCTTTCTGTTCTCTTTTACCACAGTAACTTTTTTTATTCACTGCTCTTTTGAGGAAGCCAATACAAGTATAAAGTTTTGGTGAACAAATAACCTGAAGATGTCTCAGGATATATTAATTTGCTTAAGTGTCTGACAGCATTCCCTTAAATGTGGAAGAGGGCAGGTTTGTTCATTCCAGCAGTGTTTGGTGTCCAGTACATGGTATCATTACACAGAGTGCTGTGTGTGATTTGTGCTTTTTCCCATCCTTCATAGTACTAAACTTTTGGGGGATAAGGAGTGAAACATAATAACTCATTTGAGCATGTAGTTTATAAATGTTTGACACGCTGGTGTCAGAGGCAGTGTTTGCAGTCCCTGTTTCTGGAATTAGTGGTCTGCATGAAATGCAAGTGTCTTGGGAGCTCCATGAATACCACTGCTATAACCTTACCCAACCTGACTGGGTGAAAAATGTGGTTTCCTGTCTTTGTTTGAAAAAAATATTTTTCAGGCTTACTGACATGCATCCTGCAAATTTAATTTTCATAAATATTTCATCTCTTTCTTATGCTCAATTTAATCTATCAAAGCCACACGGTGCAGGAGACATCTGGGATTGTGCTTAAGCATCTGGGTTTCATTTGCAGGAGGTTTCTAGCAAATTTCGCTTGCTTCCCAAACACAGATTGTCTTGGTGACTGTGCAGTAGCATTAGGAAAATCAGCATAAGTGACATAGCTTCAGGAACAAATGGGCTTAGTTTCTTCCTTTACCTGGGTTAGGTACCATCTAAGGCCTTGTTTTGTGTCTGGTCAGCCTAAGCAATGAGAGAACTTTTATTTCTGACCATGGCAACTTGTATTGTTGTATTGAGTGAACCTTTACAGCAGCCAGCTAGATTTTCCTTTAGAAGAAATAAGCACAGAAATCCTAGTCTGAAATGTAACGATTAACAATCTAATTCTACACTGACATATGTTGTGATCAACAGATGTGTTAAATAAATTAAATTAATTATTGAATACATCTTCTCAAATCTGAATGTGTATTGATTAGGTCAATGTGACATTTTACTAATCTCTTTTCTATTGTGACTGTGTAACAAGTGAAAACTCAGTATTTTGTTTTAAGTTGTTAAATATATTCAGCTTGAATAAGGGCCACTGAGTAGGTTTTGTTGAATTAATGATAGCTGCCTGTGGGAAGTCACCAGCTGAAAATACAGTTACAGATGAAGAAATAACATTACCGCCTTCTGAATCTGTCATTACCAACTTCAGTTTTGCAAATAAATTTAAGACTTTGGGAGCATTTTTTCAGATCATTTTTTAAAGAGCTGGAACATCTCATAAACTCTATTATTTGTTAAATGTAGTTTTCTGTATGTTCTCTTAGCAGTTGAGTTGCTAATAGCTGCCCGAAGATGTACTTCATTTATTATTTTTGTTGCCTTATAAATTGGAAAATAAATATGTATCAGAAGTCATCAGTAAAAAGGGGGAAGTAAAAAATTGCAATAATTACGACTTTTATAAAATTTTATGTCTGATTCTGTCCAGATCAGTGGTTACTAACATTTCTTCCTTTAAAAAAGAAGGGAAGATAAAAATTCCAGCTATAGATGTAATGAAAAAAATTCTAGAAGTTTCTTACTGCAAGTAGGGATAGCACAGCTGCAGTAGGCGTTTTAGCTGGACAGTAAGGATTAAACTGTCTAGGGAGAGTCTTGTTCATGTGGGAAAATTTGGGCATGGAATTGCTGCTCTGTATGAAATAGAGATGCTGGTATGTGTAATGGTTCCTCCTTGGCAGTGGTTGTATTAAATGTACAGCAATTCACATTTCTCCTAGATTACTGTTTCATGGAAAGCCAGACACAGAAGTGTAATGATATTCTGACATTTTTACTGGTCAATTCCCTTTAAAACAGTGTTCTCCAAAATGTTTGTGATTGATCCAGTATCTTTAGTAGCAGATAGCTGACACTATCTATCCTTGTGGATGGTTATTTACAGTACTGTGTAGTGGTTTGGTTTTTGAGGAGTTTTAATGCTTGTCTTAGGTTGACTATTCCTTGTGACAGAGGGAGCTGCTATGCTTTGTACAACCTCAGAAGGATTCAGTCTGGAATATCTGCTGTCATTGTACTTTGATAATTTTTTTTATTAAACGCTACGTTTTAACTTTTACATATATACCTCAGAAATTTTTCTTTGGGTCAAAAAAAAGCCCTAGACACTTTCTAGGTCTCTGGGCATGCGCTTCAGTCATGTACATGTTTTGTTTAATAACAAAATAGTACCACCAAAGAAAAGCAAATTAAATCTCACAAACAAAATGGAATGCTGCTAAGTTATGGAAGCGCATAAACAGCCTTGAGCCATTGTTTATGTAAAAATGTAACCTTTTTAACCAAGCTTCTTTCCCTTAGAACATGTTTGTGCAGTAAGGTAGCATCCTGCTGCCAAAAAGTGTGTTAAAATAAACCCAATGGTACAGCCTTCCTTTTGTAACAAATATCTTATGGTTATTTTAGGTAACAGAGAGAAATAAAGCCTAGCTGATACAAAAATAAGGGAAAATGAATTACGTTTCTAAAGCACATTGTTCTTAAGAGGTGAAAAAGCTCTTGGTTTTCTGCAAGTTCTATAAGCAGCATGTTTGCAGAGTCCTCTGTGTGTTTAGAGAGCAAGGAGGGAGTGGCATCTGTAGCTTTTCAATCCTGGGCGCCAGCACCCACTGAGAACAAACACTGCCACCTGTGTGTTTTCATGTATTGGCACTAAGATGACATTGCTGCTTCTGGGAAGAACCTTCATGTTTTCAGTGGGTAGTTCTTAGATGGATGTTACATTGGAGGAGAGCTGCAGCCCTGCCATGGACATTCTGACAAGTGGAGGGCAAATAGCAAAACTAAGAATTAATGAAAAAATTCACATGAATGGTGCACTGCTCTCGCTTCTCTCCAAACAATAAGTTTCTACTAGTGGACAAACACCTTCCACGCTTGGATTGAAGAGCTAGAGGAGTGCTTTGGTCCTCTGGTTAGGTTTAACATGTCTGATATCAAAAGGATTTTTCAGGGCTAAATAAAGGTTGTATTGTAAATCTTCGTTATATTTTAATGTAGATCTAAAAGATGTATAGAAGTCATGCTTCTGAAACTGTTGACTAAAATGACTAGATTTTTCTTACTGTGTAACAACAGTAATGATTTTTATATTTTCAGTGTTTATTGGCATATTTCTTTTATTTATGTAATAAATAGACAGTATTAGGAGAAAAATAAGTCATAAGCAGCGTGAAAAGGAGCCATTAAACCCACCATTGCAACCTTTTGGTATAATCCCTTTGGTATAACTTCCTTGCTGCAGTTTCTCCTGTCTGTTTAATGTTTTTGTGGTAGTAACTGATGCCTTACTGAAGGAAATAATACAGCTTGGCTTTCTGAAAAATTTTGTGTTCAGTTCACTACTGACCTTTTAAAGATATAAAGCTTTGTAGTATAATCCCACCTAGATACTCGTCTGATTTGTGGATTCAGATCCACTGAAGTTCTGCAATTGAACCAAGTTTGGCTCATTTCAGTGGGAGTTAGGCACAAAGATTTTGTGACTCTGGTCTGCTCTCGTTTCACCTTGTCTTCTGCAAAATGGAAATAATAATGCAGTCTGACTCCATAGACCTGTTTAGGAGAGACATTAATTGGGAGTAGCTATCTCCACTGCTGACAAAGGCCATATAAATATTTGTAGATACATATGTATATATATAAACAGTAACAGAATGCTGCTAGTCCGCATGTGACCAAATGGCTTTCAAAATGTGAGTGAACCTATGGCACCCCACTTAGGCTACGAACTACTGACATGTTGCATGCCCATTCTTTTCATTGAGGCAGCTTAATCTAAAATAATGGAGAATAAATTTCCCTTGCAGAGTGGCACAGTGTTTGTAATTCTTTCATTTGCCTGACTCTCAGACAAAATCTTCATTTGTGAAGGCATCCGTGCTTTGGCCTCCTCACAAGAACCTCGCAAGAAATAGGAGGGATTGTGGCAGAGAAAAGATGCATTCCCCAATCTCAACGCTCCAAAACTGAATCTGTTAATCTGCTCTCTTGCCTGATCTGGACCAAAGAATTTAACCAAGTGCTTAATGCACTGAAAATAATGCATTTTAAGGAGAGTAACATAACATTTAGTAAGACAATTTATAGATCTTAAATTATGTCAAATCTGTAAACACTGCCTATTAAGTTTCATATACAGAACGAGTCACACTACTCAAGCACAAAACCAGATGAAAATACCCTTACTAGTGCTCCATTCAAAATGTCTGCGTTTATGTTGCACATGCAACCTTTGTTTGACCTCTGTGCATATGCATTGCTATGCAGTCTTCAATTGCTTGATAACAGATTAGCTTTTCCATTGGACCCCTGCTTTCTTCAGTATAAAGGATGAGCAGCCCTCGCTTAATGAGTCCCTATTCATTATTTTATTTTAGCTGTATTGTTCAATGTGTTCAATGTGTGACCATCACCTTATTTACCACATGCTATTCAAACCCTGCTGAGGCTGTAATTATTCATTTCCTAGCATTTTTTTCCTGAGAAACCCGTCATTATATTATCATTATCGTAACTTCAGTTTAGTTTTACAAATGACCATGGTTAGACAAAGGGATATCTGTCCCCCCACTTTGCAGATAGAGCATCCAGACTGAGGACAGTTCAGGCTAGAAGACGACACCCAGGCTATGATTTCACATTTGGGTAAAAACAGCCTAATTTAGCACGTGAGCAACAATTCCTTGTTGATTCCTCTCTCTGCTTGGCCCTAGGACTTCAGCAACTGCACAGTGGAGCAGATCACTGATGTGACTGCAAAATAACCCCACCAAAACAGAAGGAAACAGAGTTTTTTGTTGGACTATCTCTTTCCATGGAAGCGTGTTCTGACACTGGCTAAATCCACGTGTGACATCATGCCCTTGTTCTACTATGTGCTTGGTTTTGAGGCACTTTGGGCTCCATCCTTTGGCATGTACTTGAGGTAGAGCACAGCCTTCCTGACATCAGTGATACCCGTGAGTGCTCTGTGTGCTTGCTGATTAGAACCTAGGTTTTTGGGTTGAGCACATAGAGAAGTGGAGCAAAGAGCTGGGCATGGCTTGAGAAAAGAGTGGCTTAGATGTTTCTGCTGGCCTCACACCCAGGTAGTGCTGGGACAAACAGGTCACAGCAAAGCGTCCAGTGCCATTGATTTGGGATCATTCCTTTTGTTTTTCCTTTTTTAATAGTTTTTTCTACTCATGGTTATTTACCTCACCTCCCTTTTAAGTTTCTGGAAAAAATTGAAAAAGGGTTCTACGGGCAACAATAAGTATTGTTTGTTAAACAAACCTGCAGAAGTAACACTAATTCAGCCATCTCTTAAGCAGGTGAGTGTGTGGGTGAGTTGATTCTTTTTAAATGTGCTTTTAACATATTGTGGTTTTATGGGTTATTGTTTAGACTTGAAAAAAATGAAGTGAAAACCAGAAGTCCTCTCATGCAACTTACATCCTCATTGTGCCAAAGCATGACACAACATGATGACCATGCATATCCACATCACAAAACTTTTCCCTTGAGTGAACACAGTAAGTGGCACAAATAATAGGTTACAAATCTCCGCGTGTCTCGCACTTGGAAGGGACAGACCCTTCTTGCAGGAAGGTTTTTCCACAGAGGAGCAATGAGATTCAACAAATCAAAGTGCCATTCTAAGTTATAGAGAAAGATCCAACAACTCTTGTTCCCATTCCACCCAATTGTTCCCAGCCCATTCCCCTCCTTATGCAAGCTTATATTGTTCCCACTGCCCTGATTTCTTAGCTCACTTCAGCTGCTTCTTGGTTTTACGTGGAGTGCTTTTTCTCAGCTTTTCAGTTTAGCTTGGTCTCTTTCTCCACCCATTTGGTTTCCTCATCGGTTTCCAAGTATTGGGATGAACAGAATCATCCACTGAGCTGTTTCACAGCCCACCATAGCCTCCCACAGGCAAGAACTGAGGCTGCTGGAAAAGTCCTGCTGAATTGTCATATTCCTTTGGAGGTGATGTTGTCAGGAAATCCAACTCTTCAGAATTAGTACAGGAGGGGTTCACTGCTGTATTACTTGGCCAAGCTAGGTCTGATCTTTGAAGGAGCAGCAACAAATGCACACCTAGTACAAAATCTTCTGGATAAAGATTTTGTTTAAGAAAAAATTAACAGAACTGCTTCAGGGAACGAACTTTAATGCTTCAAATTATATTTACTACAAGTCTGTAATATTGAAATATCACAGAGTCGTTAGAATGGTTTGAGTTGGAAGGGACCTTAGAGATCATCTAGTTCCAAACTCCCCACCACGGGCGGGGACACCTTCCACTAGGCTGTGTTGCTCAAAGCCCCATCCAACCTGACCTTGAACACTTCGAGGGATGGCACATCCACAGCTGCTCTGGCAACTTGTTCCAGTGCCTCACCATTGCTTCCCAGTACGATTGGAAGTCTCTAGGTTTGTGTGCTGCTGGTAAAAATAAAGGTCTTAGAAGAAGACAAAAAAATCAATCTATGAACACTTTGAACAATTTTTTCTTTGGACTCACATTATCAGTATTTTAGAAATAATGGAAATCAAAGCTCATGGCAATGTGTGCATCCAAGATTGGAATTTCAGTTTAAATCAACAGTGGTTTTTTCTCTTTTCTGGAAATATTTCAAATAATGGTAAGTATAGCACTAGAATGGCTTATGCAACTGCTCAGGTTACATCTGTAGCACTCTCTACACCATTCATTTCAACCGGAGGGAGGAACTTGGGATCTTGCAGGATCAGGTTATTATTTGGATGTTTTTTGTATCCCTATAATGCCAAATGCCACCTGGCAGGGATTTTTTACTTTGATATATATTGTAGAATTGAAAAGGGATGCTTCTGCTGCTGTTAACAGTCAGCTGTCAGGTATGTTAACTCTGCTGTTCAGGGAAGGTGTTTGCTCTTCTCTACCACTTTCATCCTTTGATTCTAAGAAAGGAATCTTTTACTTAAGCAAAACATGGCCTTTTCCTGTCGGCAGCTGGGAGAATGAGGATTAAGTTCTTTAAACAAAGCTCACTGCCCTTGTCAGGTCTCTTTTTTCAGAAGGTCTCCAAATCCACAATAATCAAAAGGCAGGTTTCAGGCAAAGCATGCCTTCAAAACACCTGCTTGTGCTTCCCAAAGGACGGAGCCGAACATGTCATACTTGCAGTGCACTACACTTCAGCAGTGTATCCTTTTTAGAAATTTCCCCTGAAACTTGGTGGACACAGACCATAAAGGAATTCAAGACATTTCTGCAATGTTGCAAACACTAGGTGTCTGTTTCTTTAAACCTCCTGAGAAGACACATGAAGGAACTCTGCAGTAGCATTTTTCCTCATTTTTTTTAAATGTTCTTTTGCCTGTTAGGGATCCAGGCTATACATAAAACATTATAGTTAGTAAAGAACTGTTATTGCCTGGCAGCTTCAGTCCAACTGAGTTGACTGATTCTACTATGGCTCTCTATCTCCTTTCTTGTGCATGGCCCTTGTTGGCTTGACTATTTGTCATCTTTTTTCACAATACGCTGAAAATATTGCTTTTCATCTTCCCCTTTAAATTAACAATTCAGTTGCATGTGCATACATGGTAATTCTGTGTCAAATACAAAGTTCTCCAGCTGTGCATATAAAATGAGCTTTGTCAAGCAAAATTTTACTGATCTGACAACCAAATTCCCAACTGGCAGAAGCTACTATTCATAAGAGATTTCATACATTGAATGGGGGAAGACATGGTAAACTGTATTGTTTGTTACAACTTCAGTTTGACTCATTTGAAAAATCAAGACAATTTATAAAGTAAGTAGCTTTATATTTCAAAATACTGATTAGTCTTTTGGAAAAAAAAAAAGATTTTATAGATGAAACTGAACATCTTCCAAGGGGGTTTGCATTAAACAATTTAAAGTCTGGAGACAAATATGATATGGATTTTTTTACTTGAAAGAGATATTTTCTTACCTACATTAAAAATAATCTCAGAGGAGATTAGAAAACATGGGTAGAGTCACAGAGCAGTTTTTTATGTTGCTTTTTCCCTCTGAAATTAAACTGTCATGACCAAAGCAACATACTGAAATATTCAGTGTGTAATAAAAATATGTTTTAATTTAACTTAGGGCTTACTCCAAGTTCTGAGTCTCTAGTGTTAAAAAAAGCAAAATACTGTAGTGTCCTTGTTTCCAAAGCTTCAGTTTCTCTTTGAAACAATTTTCCACTGAGTTCCTTAGCATTTCTTCAACTATTCTTTTGGAGATAACAGTCTAGGACAGGGGGGTTGGAACTAGATGATCTATAAGATCTTTAAGGTCCCTTACAACTGAAACCATTTTATGATTCTAGGATTTCGGATTGTCACCAAGACTGAAACTGATACTATAATTGATCTAACCTCTTCATATTCTGATGTGAATACAATAATGGGAACAATATTGTTGGAATCTTGAAATTCCAATAATGGAATTATCTTGATAAGAACACTATGGAAGATAGATCTTTTGGCTTGGTAAGCAACTAACAGGAATATAGAGTCACCATAATACATGTTTTATGAGCGTTACATTGAAACATTTTGGGTTTAAATTACTTTCAATGTTATGAAATTAAAAAGTGAAAGTAAATCAAAAGAGTTCTGATTATTTAAAAATTAGGAGGTTTGGATTCAGTTTCTGAATGAGTTTTATTTGCATTTTGAGGTAAATCCATAAAGAGCGAGACATTAAGTCTGCAAAGAAGTTTGAATTATCTAGGCTGTTCCTCTGCCTGAAGGCATGTCTAACTGTACCTAAGCCATTTCTGGCACCAGTTTGTCTAATCAATTTTTAAGCCCTCAGGAAGAAAGGTTCACACCTCTGTAGACAATCTGTTTCCATTCTTAGTCAGGCTTTCAAAGAAAACTTGATCTTCTGGATGTCTGAGATCTCAGTGTTTCAGCCTTTTTTTCTCATCCTGTGCAAGTGCACATGGAGCAAGGGTACATTTCATCTCTCTTTGCAGAGACCTTTCACTTATTTGAGAGTTGCTACCATGTGGCCTTGTCTCTAGACTGAACAAATACCATAATTTTAATCTTTTCTATAATTGTTTTCAAATTAATGAGGGTACTTTTTGAGACTTTCTGGATTTTTGTCCATCAGTTTTTGTCCTCTAGGAGTGATGCTGCCCAAAGCATGAAACTGCTCTTGAAGCTGCTTCACTGCCTTGAGCAGGAGGCTTGTTACTCCTTTCTCATGCAGAACAGTCAGTGGATATCTCCTGATATGGTAACTGCTTTCTCATAAATTGTTACACTGATAACTCACTTTACGTCAGTGACCTCCTGTCTGATGCTGCGGATTATTGACTAGCGAGTTGTTCTCCATGTTTTATTTGTGCACCAAATTGTGACAGTTCATTATTTGCTCTTGTCCTTACTGAGTTTGTGATGTGTCAGAAACATCTCACATGGATTTGTCATCAGTGCACGTTGTTCTTGTTGTTAATAGTTACTACTATTTTTACGGATGGTTTGTGGTCACATTGAAATTATAGAATATAATAATATTGGGAGCAACACTGAAAATTGTGAAAGTAAAAATTGACATCACTTAGTGGTAAGCAAGTGATAGCAATAGTTACTTCATGTTGTGTATGATCATTTTAAGTCACGCAATCATGCGGTATAAGAACAAGTAATCCAGAGATACAAAAGGATTCGGTGCCCATACATAGCTCCTCTCAAATGCATGCGGAGGAGGACGACTGAAGCAGGCAAGATCAACATAGGCAGAAGCAATGGGCATTCAACAAAATAGAAACATACAGGAACAAGAGGAGTTCTGATAATGCTGTAGTTGAGCATCCTAAGGCATTAAAATGTTTTGGTGGCATGGTCTTACTCAAGAACAAAGCTATTGAAAATTACCCGTAGTCCTTTTATTTTTCACTCCCAGGGTGATGCAGCTGTCTGGAATTCCACTGAATGGAACAGGATTTTATGTTTTTCTTTTTTCGGGTTTTTTTTAGGGTTCTCTTTTATTTTTGAAAGGGGATAAAATAATGTGCAGTTGATTTAGCAGTCTTGTTACAGATGAGACAGGACTGGAAACATGAACCTTCTGTCCTCACAATGTATACTAGATATGCCATTGGAGTGCAATCTTTGTTATGCAATAATTGTGCTGGGTGTTGTATTTTGAATGAAATTATATATACACACAGAGTGAAAAAAACGTGTGAAATAGTGCAGAGCTGACCAAAGATGCATATTAGCACAATGGATTGATGTGTCCTCAGTGCTGCCAGGGAAGGGAACTGGAGCTGGAGTTGGCAGGTGGGAATGGGGATGGGAGACCGGGGAGAAGTGGTCCTGCTGCATGTGCTGCTAGGGGATTAGGAAGAATTTGTATGGGAGACTGGGACCACTGCTGCTCTTGCTCTTATCGGGCTTTCTGCCCTCATTCCCATGTGAGCAGTTCCAGCAAGCCTGGATTTCTGTGGCTCACATGTAGGCTCCCATGCAATGGGCCAAAGACTGACTGCTTCTGCCATTAATGGGCTGCTAAGAAGTTCCCTGCAGACCTTTCATTGCTTAAAGAGCAGTCTCCTTGTGGGGGACATGTGAGTTTTTTTCTAAAAGGCAAGGTGTACTCGACTGGGGAAGGAAGAACACTGGTTGGGAAGGAGACTTGGTGGTTCATCCAAACCTCAACTTTTCATTTAAACTGCTCAAAATGTAGAACAAGTGTTAGACTGCTGCAGCAGGGCCTCCCTGACCTCGTGGTGAGCATGAAGGGATCCATTGTTTGCTGTCTTATTCATAGCTAATTCAATTACTGGAGGTGGGAACTTGAACTGTAAAAACCAGTGAAGGAGACTTTTGCATCAAGACACATCCATCCTAAATATTTTATAAGATTGGTTTTAATTAATCTGTGAAGTATTCAGTGCTCAGCTCTGGACAGAGAACAACTGCCTCCACATTAGAGGACTCCACTTGCTGGGGCTGCTGCCGAACCCCCACAGCAATGGTAGCTGCTCTTTGCTGTGCATTCCGGGAGTCAGGTGCTGCTGCCACATCCCTGTTGTGCTCAGGCAGGTACTTCCCCACTGGCATGGAGGGAGTTGGTTATCTCACGGGATGTGGAGGGAAGTGAGTGCTGTGGCTGCTTCCTGTCATCCGCAATTCCACGTGTCAGTATTCTTGCTAACCTTTTAAAATAATACCAAGAATATATGATTGACATCTGAAACAACACATTTGCTCCTAGCAGCAAAGACTAGACCCAGAGTAACTCATTGTAAAGCTCTGTTTCCACCAGACAGCGATCTATATTGAAGCTTATTAAAGTCATGTGTTCAATTTTTTCATAATTGCCCCCATTCAAACCATGGCAGGCAGCCAATAATGCACTAAGTGGAAGTTTCTGTCAGTCCACCTGTCTTTCTGTAGCTAACGAAGTGTGCCGTTTTTTGTCTTGTAGACATTACACAATTTATTGTCAGAGGAACTTGTTATATATAGACTTAAAATAAATTAGTTCGAGACAAGGCCAAAGCCATTCAACTATACTTCTTTGTATAGCAAGTCATGTATTTATTATACAGAGTGACACATTAATACTTTGTTTGGGTGGAGAGCTTATTCTTAAACAAGAACAGGCAATTCTGGTTCTTGGCCGTATTCATCTGTTAAATGTCCTAATTAAAAAGGACGACATCCTGTGTAGCATGGATTTCATCAAGGGCACCCACCAATCTGGATTATGGGCTCTGCTACTTTCATGGATGGGTTAGTTGGAAGGTCTTTAGGGGAAGAGCAAAGGATTGCTATGTTTTCAGGCCCTTGTCCTCTGCTAAAGCCCAATTTTCAGCTGAGGTTTCCTTTTGCTACACTTCAAATCATAGGAAGATATCAGCAATTGCCTCACATTAGCCTCCTTGGAAAAGTGGGAAATTAATTTCATAGTCTTCTAGGAAATAAAAGGGGGTTTTAAGTTTAAAACTTCTGATCTCTATGAACAGGTACGCAGCTTATCAAACCTGTAATTAATTTGCAGTTGGAAGTGCCTCCAGGATCAGAAACTTGACTGCAGGAGAAGCAACATTAGCAAAGCAAAGCAAAAAAGAAAATCTCCTGTTTTCTATCAGAGCAATTAATCTTGAAAATTTTCTTTGCCTGCGAGGAGATTGGCAAAGACAGCTGTTGCTTCATCCTGGAAAATGGCCCAAAAAAAGGTCTGTAAAAAAAGATCTTGCGGTGATTTCATTATGAGCAATAAGTTTAGCAGCAGTGTTCTGGATTTTCCTTTATTCTACTTTAAAATTCAGGTGTGCTGGCGCATATTCATACAAGGAAATGAGCAACTTTGCTTGCTGGCCATTAGCAGTGAAATGCTTCTGGATGAGCTAAGATAATTCTTCTGTTGAGTGATCTCAGAGTAAGACTGACACCTTAGTTTTGGTGATATTCAAACTGTCAGCACATGTTTTCCTAGTCCAGCCAGTTTGTGAGCAGCAAAATGTGATGTCTGGTCAAGCCCGAAGGGGAATAAAATAGAGCCTCCCTTGGATAAACTTTAGGCTGCCCTGATTGCTGTTACAGAGAACCTCTTACTTTTATAAATTGGTCTCCTGGAGGAGTTTTTGTGATTCGTTTTCCCTCTTCACCTTCCTCAGAAAGAGTCTTTTAAAAGAAGCTTCTCCCTACAGTCTTGCCTCTTTTAGACCTTTATAGTAAGAGTCTTCAACAAACTTCGATTTTTTAAATAATTCATATACAAGGATGCAATTCACCTTCCTTATATGTATTGCTAGCTCTTTGTTGTTGTTGAGCAAGTTGGAAAAGAGGAGAAAGGAAAGGAAGGAAGTTGAAGAGGTTGGTTAAATGGTTAAATTCTTGCCGTAGTAGAATTCTTGCTGAGAGGGGGTATATGGCTCATGTCAGGTGACTGCGCATATGACTTGTCCTTTGGCTGGTAGGTTTTCTGGTTCTAGATATTTTTGCAGGCTGGATTAACTTACGTGACCTGTTTTTCCAGGGTGAACGTAAATGTGATTCAGACAATGTTAGACCTAATCAGGATTAGCTCCTTTGTTATTTTGCCTGAAAGGATGACTGGCGTGACTGTTTAACATTTGATAGGCAGGACAAAGCACTGTAGGGTAAATTTACACACAATTCAATCCAGCTGCTTTTCTGAGTAATGCAGAAACTTGTCTTTTATTCCAATCTGCAATATGCACATTCATGTACCACGCAAAAGAGAAGGAGACGTAATCTCTCATCTCTGTCCATGCAAAGACATTCATGCTCCTCTGGAATATCTGGGTCTCAATATATGCACAGTAATTGCTTTGGACAGTGTGAGGATAAAATCCTAATATCTTGGTGATCTGTTAAATAATTTGAAGACTCTTCAAAAATTAAACACTAACTTCTCTTCAGTCCGATCAGGACCTCAAGAATGGTCTTGTCAACAAAAGAGTGTAAAAGGGCCTTAGTGTATCTCATTTTAACTGAACAAGCGTTATTTGTCTAGGGTTTTTCACACAGCTGTACTGTTGGGTTCTTTCATCACAATAATGCTTGCTAAGATCGCTGTGCTGTTTTATACCTTCTGAAGGAAATGCCAGAGCTTTGAGTTTCATTTTCAGCACCTCCCACAATATGTCTCACTGTTTCTATACACTGAGTGTGTCTGCTTGCAAATGTATCCATCAGCATCTATTCAGTGTATGAGAACCGGCTCTGAATTTTGGACTTGAAGCTTCTGTCATCACTTAGAAGACTGAGATGAGAATTGGAGTCTCATTTTAAAAGATATAGTACAGACACGCATAGGAGTTTAAAGCCCGATGGTTAGACTCAGAAGTTTGTCACCCCAAATTATCCTTGTTTAAACATTTTAAAAATAAAACATTTTTAAAATCATAAATTAATAGATCATATTTATTGTACAATATCCCAGGAAAGGGCAGCATTCTGGCCTCCTACACAAGTTATCCCAGTGTATTGAAAGAAACAAAAGGCATGGGTTTGACTGAGAGGATTTCAGCTCTCCATCTCTTCCTTGTGTTAATGAATAAAGGTGAACCTCCGGGTGACAGAAAGGTAGTAATGGGGAAAGAATTCAAATAGTTGTTTTACCTCTGATCTGTAGAGCATGGAAGTAAATCCTACTGCCAAACACTTCAAACTAACCCCCAACATAAAAAATTGAAACCGTTCTTTTCTGCACCTTCACTGCTGTCTTTCACATGGTTGGCAACAGGGTGGTGAAGTACTGACACACTTCCAGGGTGACCAAGTTTCATTTATAATGCTGTTATAATGAGCATTATACTTGCAAACACCAGTTTTCAGGTTATAACTTTCATTTAAAGTTATATAAATGAGGTTTAATGTCCAAGCTGGTGAATAAAGAGGTGTTCTTTGTAGGTGTTTTTTGGCAACATTTAACTCTCATTATAGTAAGATTTTCTTCAGTGTCCTCATATTATTCTGTGGTGAACAACATTAATACAGTCTTATCCTAGCTGGATATACTAATGCAAAGTACAGATATCTACAGAGAATAAAGGCTTTTGCATGATTTGGTCCCATTTTCAGGGGCAAGCATTTATGAAAAATAATATATTAAACTGTTCAAAATAAACCTATAAATTCCCTAAGGTTTCCTTGCAGCACTAGTCAGTGCAGTCGGTAGCAATTATTTAAGATTTGCTCCAGAGATTTTACATGTACTCTATCTAAATATTTTTTCTGTACTAACAGCAAAATATCCCACAGAAAGCTGCTCAAGACTGACATTTTGAACACTAAATGTTGAAAACTAGAGAAAAAAGCTGGACATCTGATACATTTTAATCTTGAACAAGTATTTAATACTCTGAAAATGTTCACGAAAAATTTATTTCTGTTGGTTTAAGTAATGATCCTGCCAGGTGCACTGAAAGCAGAGGAGAGAGAAAAGGAGTGATGAGCAGTTGTTAACAGTAGTGGGCTGTGTGAAGCATGCTGAAGTTACTCTTAAAAGTCCAAATTGGGGATGAGGCATGTAGCCAGAACTGGAGAGCTTTTCTTAAGGCTGTTCTGTAGTCTAGTAGAGACTTCATGCATCATGACTGCCATTTAATTAGTGCTAAATTTGTCTAATATTTTACTCTAAAGCTTATAGTTGTTCCACTAATAAATACAGACTTTATTAGCTTGTAGCCATGTTGTACAGAGAGCTGTGCAGAGTTTGAAAGGCATCTTTAAACCTTCTCCTTCAATACCAAACTCAAGCAGCCCTGTGCTAGAAGTGATGCTGTGGTGGAAATGAAAATGAGCAGCCCTAAGAAGTTTGCATGTTTTTTTCATCCTTATTTTTTCATCACACCTGCATTTTGTATTAATTATTTCTTTCTCTCTTCCTTGCTCTCTCGTAATAAGTAAATGGAAAGAAGCAAAATCAGCCTTCACAAAGTAGGATGTTTTGAAATGACGTGAGTGATTGACTGTGAGGTTTGCTGCTGAAGGAGAGCTACAAGACAGTACTTCCCTCTCTCTCAAAATGCCACTTTGCTGTGATTCCATGGGAAATATGTGGTGTGTCCTACATGATACTTTTTATCCGGCAGGGCTGGCCCCAGCTGTGGCTGAAACTCTTGTTTCACCTCTGGGATTTAATCATCAGTGTGGAGCTGTGGCCTCCTTAAGTATGGAAAAAAATAAATAAAATAAACATAATGTGGTTTGCATTAAGCCATATTAAAATCCAGAACTGTTTCTAAATGAATCATTGACATCTTTGTGAGACCAAACCTTTGAGGTAAATTTGTGATATGGGTGTTTCCCAAATTTCTGCTACCTACTGTGACAAAGTCTTGAATACTGAGAGGACAGTGGAATGATGACTTTTTTTAACTAGGACCCATCATGTCACTTTATTTTTAAGTCTAAATAGAGGCTTTTCTAGTTTTTATCATAACTCTGTAGATATTTAAGTGACTGTCTCAGTATGTCACATGACTTCCTGTAAATTTTATAAGTTTTAACTCTCCAGCATTTCCACTTCTGGGAGAAAAAAAAAAGACACTTTTACTTGGCTTTATCTTGTATTTCTTTTCAGTCTAATATGTGACCATAACATCTTATTAAAATGTATAGATGCAATAGGAAATTCCCAATATTGTTTTTTATCATTGTCCTTAATTTTTCTCCTAGAAGACTGGAAAGTGATATGGTAGATAGAGCTGATTGAAAAAGTTAAGACAATTAAAAAACATAAGAAAGTAAAGACTGGCAGAAAAATGTTTTGGTTTAGGTGCAAAGGATTCACAAATTCGAGTTACATTTGACTAATAGTTTCAACTAAATAAAAACAGGATTTTTGAAAATGAGCAAGTACAACTTGTTCTCAGTAAAATGTAAATATCTTCCTTTCAAAATAACATTTCTGCATAAACATTTACCTGGCTCTAAGCAACAAGCCCCAAAATACAATGATTTCAAAAAGGAGTAAATAATCTAAAAAAGAAACTAAATCCTTTGGGCTGAACAGTATGATTTGAAATTTGCAAGTTGGCTGGAATGTTATTGGAGGAAGTTTCCATAACTTATTTAAGCTTATTTCCAATTTTTATTTTTAATAATCTAAGAATTTGGAAATTCTTTATACCTTTATCCTCAAGGTTGGGCACCCCTGTTTTATTAAAAAAAAATCTAACCAAGAACAAAAACCAAAAACACCCCCAAAATCAACAATGACAGACAGACAGACCAACCAGGGAGAAGTATTATAGGGGTAGGAGTGGAAAAGAGAGAGGGAGAGAAAGTACACAGCATATGTGTGAAACCATGCACATTTTAACTGAGAGTTTTTCAAGGTTCCTTCATGCTTCCATATGAACTTCTGTGTATAAGTGTCTTCTCCTCTTACTTGTCTGGCAGCATCACGGGTGACACCAGGTTCTTCAGGGATAATGCACTTGCTGTACTGCTTTTCAGAACTATTTTCAAGTTAAACAAAGCATCTCCCATGCCAGAAATGCAGATCACTTAGTGGCTTTCCTTAAACAGAAACTCCCAGGCGTCTCCTTCCATGAGCGCCCTGCGGGAGCGGGGAACACTTGCCTTATAAACAAATATGGCCTAGGGAAGCTGGCCTGCTGGCTTGCAAAAATAATGTACGTGGAGGCAGGGTAAATAGTTTACATCTTCTTCAGCCTCTGGGTTGTGTCACAGAGCTGTTAGTTGAAATGAGAAAATCTACTGCAGCCCGAAACACGTGTCTTTGGAAAGGGACGATGGAGAAGTTGTGCTTTAGATAGCTTTTCATGGTGAAAAAAAGATGTTAACTGGTATCCTGTGGACCACAGGTGGCCAAAGAGCATCACTGCATCTGGTTTTGACAACAGGCATTAAAACAGTACATAGGGTTTAAGTGTTTCAGTATTTAAGTATTTTTCATTGCAAAGCACATGCAGGAATTCTTTAATGAATATGAAGTGCAAAAAGTGAAGAGCATATCCAAACCATGGTAGTACAGTATGTGTCACCTCTTCTTCAGTGCCTAAATGTTAGCTGTCTGCCCCAGTGTTTGTAGGCAAAGGAGACTGAAAGATACTTTAGAAATGGTTAGGTATTTTGGAAGGATGGGTCCAGAAAATGATTCTTTATATCTGAAATATGTGTCTGTGTTACGTGGAAGCAAACTTTGGTGACTAGGATTTGATGGCTTAAAGGAGAGGAGAGGAGAGGAGATCTAGCCAACCACAAATTTTTCTTTGTTTACAGCTTAAATCAGATATAAATGTGATCTCTGAGGATTATTTAAGCTTAGATTCCCATCATTTGTTTTTCTTTAACAATAATCTCTGTAGTTTAGGGAAGTCCCAGCACATGTGGTTTGGGACTAAAACACGAAGAGGTCCCCCAACCAATGGCCTACAAAATTAGGAGAGGGGAAACACCTGCACATACCTGCTGGCAGAAGAATTTTGAAAAGGGTGTTTCTTTTGGCAAGAACTACTCCCTAGCTGGTGTCACTGTGGAAGTAGAGTCCTTTGTCGACATTCTAATTGCTGCAGGGTGGGTTGAGAAGTTCATGAGCAGGGCTGATTGCTTGAGCACATTGTCCTCCATCTCTTCTCCTTGGATGAACCCCTGGAAACCTTTTGTTGAGTTGAATCTGAATGTCAGCCTGTTAAAATCTTATGGCTGGCTTTATTTAGGAAAGGTTGGCCCCCAGCTGTTAGACAGTCCTGCGATGTCATGTGGAGAACTTTGGGTATCCTCTGCTGAGGCAAGGGGGAAGGATCATTGAACTGACTTTCTCCTGGAAAAGGGTGGCAGAAACAGAAAGGAGACACTGGTGGGATGATCTGTGTTTGCTGTAGGGCAAATAAAACAATGAATATCAACATACAGGAAAATATGAAGTTCTTTGGGGAATGGAAGATGTTTCTAAGGAAAATGTTCTGGTGCATCTGTTCTGTAAATAATTCTCCCCAGTTCTCTCCATATGTCTAAGATGGATGATTTGTGGTTATTTTTCAGTGTGGTACCTTTTTTTCCCCTCCCCTTGTTCTTGTCTTTAGTTTGAAAACTCTCTAAAAGGAGGAAGAATCTGTTCACCTTTAATTTGGCAGTATTTTGATTTGAACTATTCTAATACAATGACCTATATAAAGTACATCTGGTCCTTGCTGGAAATGTGCTGAGCCTTATTTTGCCACGATTGTTATGGGCACAAACTGAATTTACCTTTGGCATAAGCAAAAAACTCCGGAGAGTGCTAAAAAGGAGCAATTTTGCAGGGAAAGGGAAAGGTGATCTTAAAACACTTGATTAATATTATTGCTGAATCTGAAACCATTTTATACTAGTGAAGGGAACCAGAAATATGGTGCTAGAATACTGTTGTTCCTAATCATCTCTTTCTGAATGGGTGTGAAGTTTCAAAGTCAAGGGGTTTGACTTCTTCCCAAGGCTTCCTAGTATTTCATGGGCTGGAGAGCAATGAATTTGGAATCCAAAAGGGATCCTGTAAATCTATTACAGTGCATGCTGGTCTTTTTTCACCTTCATTTTTAACATCATGACTCAACTTATTTTCAGTGGGATCTAAGATCTAGGCAAAACCCAGGGGAATTACTTCAGTACGTAATTTTTTTAATTGACAGAGAAAGGAAGACAAATTCTGCACAGGTAACATCTTCCCTTGAAATCGTAAACACATCGGAGGTGATGGCAAAACTAATGATACTTGACTAAAGCCAGGGTTTCATTGTATAATTTCAGGATTTTTAAAGGGTAAAGATTTGAGATCGTTTCCTGTACAGAAATTGTAGAAATCACTGATTCTTTCCTGAAACACAGCAAGCTTCTGATGTGAGTCTGCTCAACTCATGTCAACTATGCTGTTGAGGATAAAAACAAAGAATTAAGGTTGGTTTTATCCTGAGTGTACCACCTATTGAAACTGCAGCCAGCAGGATGTAGAATAAATGATAAAGTGCTAATTCAGTTGTTTTTGTATTTAATTGTTCCTCTTTTGGATACTTTTTTATGAATACCTGACACTCTTCTTTAAATGTAGCTTCTTGGATTTTTTGATTTCTTACAATTATTTTCATACAAGAAATTCTGTTGCTGAGTAACAAAAATATGTAGTTCATAGTACAAGAAAATGCTTTTTTCTCTTAGAGTATATTCTGGACTTTTCTGAACATAAATTTATTAACCTCATTCTTTCAAGGCGTTATTAAAAGGTTCATTCTTGCTTGTTTTGAGATTAGGTGGGTAATATTTAGTAGAGAAGTCATGTGTATAGCCTACCATCACTTCCTCAGTCTCTAGGATTGATGTGAGATTCATGTTTTTCTCATGTTATTAGGCAGGATTTTAAACTCCAGTTGTAAGCCACCTTCCAAGACAAAGCTAACAGAGAGTACCCATGATATTTCCTCCCCAGTAATACTCTCTCTTCCTTTTCTTGATACAACGTAGCAGCTGGAACTCATACCTCAGGCTCAGCCACTAAAGAGGCTTCTACAACCATAGCTCTCTATCAATTTGGCAAACATTAGTCATAGTTGCAGCTGAATTTCCAACTGGCATTCTTGGGTTTGTGCCATCTGTGTTACGTGTCATTTTTGTCAGTGAACAAAGTAGGCATTTCCAATATGCAGACCTGCAGTATTCTAAAGAAACATTTCTATTTCTAATAGAAGAAAATTATTAAATCTGATGTATTTTTTGATTTCACACATATTTAAGTATTTACATTGATTTTCTGCAGAATGTATTACTAGATCTTTTAAATATGTTTCCTTGAGCACGGTGGTAACTTAGGGTGAAAGATATGAACTCTGTGTTGGGGTAAATCAACTGGAAAGCAGTGTAGAAATATAAATTATTACATGTAGGAAAGTGTGAATGTCTACAGTTATCACATCCATCCTTAAAAAGTGGTTTTACCCTTTTTCTTCTTCATCTGACTGAAACTCAGTGATACTGGCTGTTTTTTCTGGTACGGTCACCAGCAAGGAAAGGACTTCAGAAAATCTTTTCTCTATTACAGAGTTGTGTAGGGAGTTAATTTAGCAGTGATGCATTAAAAGAATATCAATAAGAAATACAAGCTGGGAGGGAGTAATTTCAGTTGACTTTATGAGAAAATAATAATCCCTGTGCTTATTTACAGAATATCCAAAGACTTTTCCTTATTTCTTAGTTAAGGTTGTTCAGACATGTTGTTCAGGATGTGTAGCATAGAAACAACGTCTTATTTGTCAGAGGTTTGACCACCAACACATTCTTTAAGAATTCTGCTATTTTATAGAAGAAAGCTGACTTTTTATATTCTTTTACCCTATATTTGGCATCTATTCCCTTACATTTTCTGATGGAAAATGTCACACAATTCATGCATTTAGTTATGGTAACAGTATTTATAGTGACTTACAGTACATTATACTAGTGGAGAAGTTTAATTTTACATCTTTACCTAGCTGTAAAATAAACTATTTTATACAAATGAAAAGTTGAAAGCTTGGGAAAATATTTTTCTTTCTCTCTGAAATCACACAGCATCTCAGCTTGAAATGCATAGTTGCTATAGGCCCCTAGTTCTTATGACTTGAAGTATTTTTAGAGATTGACTGGAGCTGAAAGAAATGAAACTTCAGCTGGATGACAATTTCCATCTCTTTAAGATAGATAAAAAGAAGAAAAGAGAAAGAAGAAATTATTTTTGATATTTTAAATTCGTATTGAGGAGCACAGCCACTTCCTTTCAATTTCATGTGAGGTGTCTAGAACAGCCATGATGTTGTATTTTGTTGGCATTTTGCTGAAGTCTAGGTTTCTAATTCAATTTTAATGGATTAATGGAAGCTTGGGAACTCCATTGAAATAAGTGAACAGTTATCTTACTTGGATCTTCCCTAGAAAGTGTACCAAAGCTGAAAAAAAACAAAACTGCAAAAGTTGATCAAGGAAGAAAAGGCAGTTTGTCATGTCAGGTGCTGATTTGGCAAGCAGTGCACCGTATCAGGGGCTGCTGCCTGTGTCCAGTTTGGTTTTCGTTCTGAGAGGCAGCAGTGTCTTCTCGCCCTTGCTCTTGATACATGGCTGTCATTTTGGGATGCTTCCTGGAGGGAAACCTGGGGACAGAGAAGAAGGGCTTCACTTCCCAGGGGAGCACAAGGACCAGCAGAAAAGCCATGCAGAGGTTGGCCTCCTGTAGAGGACTGTGTGTGTCTCATTGCATATCTGCTGTGCGTACAGGCACATACCAGCTGGGAGCAAGAGGTGCCTGGCTTGGGATTGGGAGTTCATCTTGAGTGTGTTTTTAAAGGGATGGGAAAGTGAGTCAGATGCACAAAGGCTGAGGAAGGAGCTGAGGTCAGATAGTTTTGACGTAAATCATTCAAAAGGTGAGAAGAACTTAAGTGAGAGAGGAAGAGGAAAAAATACCGATGAACTTGTTGAAGCATCCTTGGAAAGCAGGGGGAGTGAGGGGCTGGAAGACAGATCAGGTTATAGAAGAGAACACAAAAAAGGCAACTGGGGGGGGGGGGGGGGCAGAAGAATATAAGTGGAGGGAGAGTTGAGTTTTTGAAAGGAAACTTGTTTTATTTAAAACTCCACGAAGAAAGAAGGAAATATATTAAAAAAATAACTGAGGAAAAGAAATTAAATGCTTAAAACGTTGTGGAGGAAGTAGGTTGAGGAAAAATGGGAAAGATGAGAGAATTATTAGAAGAATAGAATAATAAAATATAGGAAACATTGTTTTATTTTCGTTTATAAATGGTGTAAAATACAATACTTAGATCTTTTCAGCGTGATATGGAGAACATAAGCAGTCATTCTTGTGGTGCTTGACACCACATGGTCATCAGAGCACACGCACTGGGCAGTATTGCAGGTTTGTCTCTGCAGCAAGGTCAGTAACTGAGCTACGCGTGGGGGGAGCATCTGGTTTCTTGCATAGGGCTGTTGCTTCGGCTCGGTTTCTAAGTCTCTTCCTAAATAGCAGTTTTCATTTAATTTCCTTATTTTATACTTAAATGCGTGTGATCAAAATGCTACATCACAGACTTGTGTTCGTTGTGCATGTGAGAAGAATGACTGTGAGGACCATACCTTGCATACTTAAATTGCTAATGGCATTGTCATATTGAACAGTAGCAGTATTTTTAATTTTCAAATAATTTTATTTCCATAGTGATTTGTTCAGTGCAACTAACTCTTTGTTTCATCAATTTAGAGCCCTCACAGGTTATTTATTTATTTATATATGTTATGTTTAGGTAGAATATGTATCTTATATATGTAATACATAAACAATATATTTGTTTGTTTATTTTTCTTTCAAAATATCCCTACTAGCTGGAATTGAACTGATGAAAGACCATGGATGCAATGGCTTGCCTTCCCCCAGTGCTTGTGCCTACATTCCTTTTCCCAGTGTCCATATTCTTGGCAATCTCTTTTGGGTGCTTTTACACTGAACAGCACGTAGAAACACTGGAAAATACAGCACCGTTTGATCTGCTGTTTTCCTCAGAAGTAACAATTTACAGTACAACTGGTTTTATCATTTCAATTGTTATTAGATTGTGTGGTTAGGATGGGCAGATATCCTCTGGCTGCATCTCCGTTCTGTATTTTGTTATCTTCTGCTACATTTGGAGTTTCAGGCCATTCAGGATAATCTGGATGGAGCTGGGGAAGAAGGAATGTTTGCAGATGGCATTCTTCTGCCAGTCCTGTAATAAAAATTATCATCTGCAAACCAGAAATGCTTTTGAAAGAACACAATTTTTCACATCAATGATTCGCAGATGGGCAAGGTGCATTATGGAGCATCTGGGATAAAGTGACATAGGTATTCATCACTTTGGGAAGAGGATCCACTCTTGGTTTTTGCAGATCATAGTCTCAGTCTTAGGTTATGCTGCTTTGCAGGGCACTTGAATGCAGACTAGCTCTTTTTTTGGCTCCACGATGAAGCTAGGTAATAGCATGTTCAAATTTTTTAATTGTTGTAATGGAAAAGACTTTTCATGTTAATAAAGTCTGCGTGTTATTTATGAAGGTAAAAGAATTTGTTTAGGGAAGGGTAAAAGGCCATTTAGAGACTGTGAAGAATTGCAGGTCCTGGAAAACACCTGCTTTAGGAATATTGTCCTCCTAATTCACTTGAGCTTGCCTGATTGCTGAGATGAGTCACTCATAGAAATCTATCAAATTCTTTTTGGAGAGTGATCTCTTTATATTTATTTATGGGAACAGACCCCCTCTCTCTCTCTTAATCCTTGTCATAGTCTTTAGGACATTACTACCATATGATGAAACTGAATATTTTTATTGAATCTATTGTGTAGTGCCAGTGGACCTGAATAGGAGAAATGATACTAGAGATAACATAAAAGGAGTTTCTTTTCTTTTTAGATGGGCATAAGAGAGTTCAATATTACCAGAAAAACTGCTTTGAACAATGCTGATAAAGAAGAGGTTTAATAAGCCTGAGGCTGTTTGTGGAAAATTAGTCCGCATTAGGGTATTATTCCTCCAAGGAACGTTTATAATGCTGGCAGGAATGTGGGGAGGGGGGGGCAGATCAGATTCCGGCACAACCTTGCAAGCTTTCAGCTGCCGATGCATGGTGCACCTGTGTGTTCCCCTGTCTGACCTCAGAGCTGGCTTGAAAATCTCTGGCATCTGGAAGTGCGAGGAAAGATCAGGTTTTTAATTTTTGTGACCAAAAAAAAAAAAAAAATTCTTCTTTTTCCTTGACAGTTAGAATGCCTTGTATTTTACAGCTTTTTAAAAGATACTGGAAACTATTTTGTGGGTATGCTTTTTAGTGATTTGAGGTTGGTTCTTTTGCTTTTAAGTTCATTAAACTAGTACCTTAAAGATCTTATAGTGATACGTCCAAATAGATGAATAATGTTAATTTAAAAAATTTGGTTAGTTGGCAACACTCAAGAAATTAATTTCATACTCTTTTGCTTATCTCAGTAAGAATGTTCTCCTTAGCAAGTGCAGATTTGAGCATGACAGCTCCGGCATTTATCTCATTTGTGGAGGTCTAGGATAGTATCTCATTTTCAAATTGTAGCGATGTGGAGATAAAATGTAAATACTGCTGTAGGAAGATTGCAACTTCGTAATGCTGTACTTCATAACTGGCAGCTGCGGAAGTAACTTGCAAATTGTAAGTGCATGTAATTTAGATTGCTTGGATATAACTGTTTGGTAATTACACTTCGATTTGTATTTTTTTTTATCAGACATAGTGGAGTGGTTAAGCTATACTGCTTATGAACTTCCGTGTCAGTAATTTTGTAGTATAAAGTTGTGCTTATTAAATGAACGGAATTTCTTTTTTGGAATTTAAAAGTTGTTCGATTTGGCATCTGTAGCTTATTTCTTGCAGACTACTTAATTGAATAGCTTCTCTGTTTATCTTAAAATGCAGATAAATGGCTTTCAGAGCAGTGTTTATAGCTTAATAGTTCCTGAAATAAGAGTCAACATTATCTCCTAGACTCTACTAGTCATAACTAATGATCCCTCTGCTTACACTGTTGAGCAAGTTAGGAGACACTGAACTCTGCAGAGAGCAAGGGCCCTGTGCAGTGGGAGGATAGTTTGTATGTGATGGCGCCTAGTAGACAAGGCTTTCATGGCTCAGTAGTGTTAATTGGGAAACAAAACTTGTCCTCAGCCACCTCTAACCTCTTATTACTGAACTGTTGTTCTACAAATATGAGTAAAAACCCAAGGGTGAGTTGATGGCACACAGTAGTCTCGCTTGCCTCATAATTTAAGGTAAATAGTATCAGATTACTCTTATATTTGCTTCAGTTGTGCCCATCAGAGCATAGTTTGCAACACGAAGTCTTTGCAGAAATTGAGTATATTTCTAATCACTGGCAGGCGGCCTAACAGAGGCATTGTGTTGAGGTCTGGAAGAGGATGAGAAAATAATTAGGCAGCTGGCAATTACTATATTTTCTTCTAGGGCTTTTTATATGACATTTTAATTTATTAATGAAAGAAAGATGACTTTTTTTTATTTTCCTGACCTTTGGGTTAGTTCCTGAGTGGAAAGTGGTAGGCTCCTTTGTAATAGGGTTGAGTGCATGCTCTGGGAAGAGAAAGGGGAAAGAAAGAGAAGTAGATTTGCCACCCATCAGTAATAATCTATTATTATTATCTTGGGAACAAAAATTCCTTTTTTATCCATCAAATTTAAATACTATAGGGAGCAACAATGCCTCATGGCATTAAGCATCAGCATTCTTCTATACTCTGTCAGCCTGTCAATATGATCTTTTCCTGAGGTTTTTTAACTTGCAAGAAGAGTATTTATTGGAAATGGCAAATATAGGTGTTGTGAGGTGGATACTGACCTTGAAGAATTTTAGCCAGCACAATGTTCTGGTTTCAAATAGTCAATCTAGCAGGCAGCTTTTGCTGGCTTTAGGTGAATTTCAGCTAGTGTTATACAAAGCGGTCTCTGTACCTAATTCCTATGTCTCCACAGTCTAGTCCACTGTTTTGAAAGCTGATTAAATGTAAACATTTAGGTGGGTGACTGGTTGTAAAAAGAACTGTATATGAAAGCTGCTCCTACTTAAAGAAACTTATATCAGTCTTGTTTATGCTCCAGCTTCCATGTTGTTCATTGTTTTTCTGAGCATTCGTATTATCTTAAAAGTAGGTTTTGAGCATTGTATTGGCAGGAGAACAGCAGGCTGGTATGGAGCACAGTCTGGATAACACCACATATGGTGCAAAAGCCACACTGTGCAAAGAAAGGAAATTCAAAACACTACTTACCACTCTGAAGATGTTTTTACTGGACATTCCCATGAATGAGCTGCAGGAGACACAAGGCAGAATGAGCAGGATGCCCTCAGAGAGTTGAAGAGGAGGGATGTGAATTGCTGCCAGGAGCACCACTATGCAGTCCAAGTAGTTTCTAGCTGGACCATATTACAACATTGTGTTTGTGCAAGTTTGCATGTTGTGTATCTTTTTCATGTGATATATGTGGTCTTGATAGAGTGTACCAGTAGCTTTCTAAAGTAGGGATGCAGCAGGAACAGACCAAACAGTATGGAGGAGGAAAAATTGAATCATTGTCTCTGCTAGTATCAAATAGCTTTAAAAAAGCATGTGTAAAGCTCCAAAAAAAGGAAGTAGTATTTGCAAATATATGCGGTTTTTTTGAAAGAGGAAATTGGAGGCAACTCTTTTTAAATGTTTATGGTGTATAATATCTTGTTTCTTACCTTTTCCTTTGTGATCAAATCAAATATCCAGATATCATACTTGTTTCACTCAGCATCCTGAAGAGTCAGCTCTTCTATATGAAACCAGTTGAAAGTTCACACAGGTTAGTTTTGAGCATTTTTGCATAGGGAATAAAGCTCTTACTTCTTTGGAAATAATCCCAGTGATAAACAGCAGCTGCAATAAACCTCCCAACAAGAAATTGAATACATAGTTCTGAATGTGCAGATACTTCTTTCTTTCATTAGCAGTTTCCAAACATGGAATTAGGTTAGGTAATGACGAAGTAGAAACCATAGTACAAACCATTTTGTAGAGAAAAGCAGTTAAGTACAAATGCCATGAGCATGTTCTGACTGCAATGTCTGATGTTTACAACTTAATATCAGAAAGAAGCATTAGTTACAGTAGCTACAGGTCATCTCTAACAGTTACATGCACCATGGAAGTGATAGATGTTATGTAAAGGGGGTGTGATATATTATGACCACGTTATCTGGAATAAATTCCAATTATTAGCTTACTTTTCTTTGCATTAAAGTTATAAGTTAACTAAATTATTTCAAGTATCTGAAATATTAATATGTGGAGTTTTGTTCTTAAATAATACTCTTTTGGTTTATATATATATATATATATATGTATGTTGATCACAATTACATGGAATTTTTAACAGTGGTTAGTCAAATTGTACAGTACATATAAGGATCATAAATCACTCTCAATTGTTATATACTCTACCTTAGAGTGAAATTCTTGCAATTATTCCATTACAAGACCTAATTTTCATGCTGTTTGTATCCGTTTTGTCAAGTTTCCTATTTTTTCCTTTTTTTTTCCCCCCCTTTTAATTTTTTTTTTTTTGGTAATGTGCTATTATAAAGCCTATGTATCCTGGTAGCAACTTCATGGTCTCTTCGGTGGCTCTTTCTCTGAAAGTAAAATCACAAATTGCTGGTTGCATACCATTTCTTTTAATAGTCTATTCTCAACTGGCATTTTTGTTTTGCCTACAAAGTAAACTGGGGGCATCCTAAAAAGCATTAAAACCTTCTTGTGATTGCACTCATTGGCAAATATGTATTGAACTGGATAAATGAGGACCAGGCTGTTGTGGTGTGTGTTCTGTATCACAGGTAGACATGCTTTAAAGAGAGGTGAGGAGCAGAGGGCTCCAGCTTCAGTCAGCATTTCACATACTGACCTTGGAAGCCGTTGTCAGCCATCTGGAAATAATTACAAATTTTGTAGTGCTCAGAATCTCTGTTTTATTTGTAATTCCAGGATTTTCTTTTTCTTTCACCTTTCTACTGTCATATCCTATGTAGCCTGAATATTCCATTGCGCCTGGCTGAAATAATATTGTTTGCCAGCTTACAATCAAAGAGAGTACAGAGAGAAACAGCTGAGCTGTATTAAGCAGAGGCAGTCTGGACTACATTTCTTTACTGCTGAATAACACGCCACAGGTGCAGGATTAGCCCAGCCTACGGTGCTGTGTTTGCTTAGCAGAGCCCTGAGAGCCACCCTCTGCCTCCTCACATGACTCTCATCTTCAGGGAATCTGGCAGCGATGTAGCAAGTGCGTGGAAACCCAGTGTAAGTAGAAGGCTTAGCTTTTCAGCTCACAAAGCACTTGTGCTTTCCAACCCCCCCCCCCCCCCTTTTTCTCTTTCTCTTCTTTTTTCTTTCTTTTATTTTCTTTTTGATTTTTTTTTTAAAACCTGGTTTGAGCAGAACACTACAGAGACTGAAAAAAAAAAAAGGAAAACAATGAAGTTCAGTGGGTTCTGCAGAAAGGCCAAAAAGGGAAATGCATGACTGAAGAAAAAGCAGTATCGCTGGTGTGCTGGCAAGATGTGGGGCTGCCCCATGGGGCAACAGGGAGCCAGATGCTCATGATGCACAGTCTTGTGTTTGCAGCTTCACTTCTTGCAGGGACACACACACATACTGGAGATTTCCTTTTCATTTGCTTGGACTGTGGGTCAGAGTTTGTATGGCATCAGGAGTCTACTGGAAACCTTTAGGTGCACTTTACTTGGTTTAGATTTAAGGAGAAAGGTGGTAGATTTACAGAGAAAATACTGCAGATAAATAAAAAGATTTCCTGTTTCCATTTTTGGTGAGGATTGAGGGAAAAAGAGATTTTGAAAGAACTACTAATTGGAATTCAGCCTGATATTGAATTTAAAAGGATGTTTCACTTTTTCTTATGAAATGTCCTTTTATATTAATCTTTGAATTTGAAGTTAATTTAAAAACTAACTTAATTTAAAAATTAATTAAAAGTTTTGGCAATAATAGGCCAATTTTGATGCCAGGTTTGCCTTGTGAGGATAAATTATGGAGCTGAGACTGATTTTAGCCTTAGCAATAGTCACCCTTCTGTCTAATTTTAAAGGTATTTTGTCAATATATGGTGCATGTGTATGTCAGTAACGCTTCTTAAAATGCTGCATCTGTCCTATACATTTCAAATACCAGTTAATTGAAAAAAATTGAAAAAATAGTCAAAAACAAATGTACTTTTTCTCCTAAAACTTTTCATCACTGTCCATATATGGCTGGGCACTGAAAAAAAAAGTTTTACGTTTGACTAGAATTGTAGAGAAATCTGTAGAGAATTCTAATGAGACAAAGGTGGTCATGCAGCTCTTGAAAACTTCTGGTCAAGGAGAAGAACACATGGGATACAAGTTTGCAAGCGTGTTTGCAATTCACGTTTCTGTCTTAGAGTTTGAGGTTCTTTATGAAGTGTAATTGTGAAGATATAGCCATTTGACTTTGGAAAAAAACAAAGCGAGCAAACCCAGTGGGGCTGATGGCTGGTTCATCCTCTTACAGAGAG
This sequence comes from Manacus candei, assembly GCF_025592945.1. Classification (NCBI taxonomy): domain Eukaryota; kingdom Metazoa; phylum Chordata; class Aves; order Passeriformes; family Pipridae; genus Manacus; species Manacus candei. The sequence continues at coordinate 35,478,471 of NW_026138076.1, read as the reverse complement.
CCCAGTGGAAGCCTGCCAGTGGGGACTGGTTAATGGCTTGGTGGCAGTGCCATTGGCTCGTGTGGCACTCACCTCCTTCCTGCCCAGACAACAGCTCGGCAGATGCTCTGAGGCATTCAGACAGGGAAATGCTTTTAGGCTACTCAAACACTTCGGGAAAACCATAGCTCTTATGTCTGTGGTCAGAATTAATTATTGTTGTTCCATGCACGCAATTAATTTTGGTTTGCAGTAGAGATGCTTTCCTCCCCCTCTAAATGGATTTGTTTGTCTGTCAAAGTGAATAAGTCAGTGACACTTTCTGTTGCATTCGGCCATGTTTGCAGAAGATAAGATTTGTGCCTCAGCCCTCCTTCATGAACACAAAGATCTTCTTTATCGCTTACACTTTCTACACGTGCAGTTCAAATCCCTGTGCAGCGTGTGTGGTGAGGCCAACAGTAGCAGCAGTCAGTTCAGTGCAGTCCCTGCCTTGGCAGCTTAACAGGGTAGGAATTTATACTGTCACTTGTTCAATTGCTTAAAACTCTGCTTGGCCTGGTGGCCTGTCAGGGTGGCATTTACCTCCAGGCAGAAAAATTCTTGCAGATCCTTGAGCACTTCATTCAGCAACAGTTAGTTGCTGAGAGTGTCATAATCACGTGGGATTTAGGGAAGCATTTGGCATTCATCCATGAAAAACTATCAAAATATACTAGTTCCTTTTTCAGACACTAAATAATCTGTCCTTCTGGGAGATAGATAGGCACTTGTGGAAAAGTGGGAAGGGAAGTTGGTAGGAAGCATCATCCTCTTGATTTGAGAAGCACGATAAGCTAATCAATAAAGTTTTATATATATATGTAAATTTTTAAAAAGCCAGTAAAAATATACCATGCTTATGCCATAACATAGGTATATGACAGTTTTGTTTTTGTAGATATCTACACTGTTTAATTTATTCTTATGAGAAGTGAGAGGGAATGACTCCAATGTAGCAGGAATTAGAAAGGGGTTAGTAATTTGTGAAGTAGGTTGCTCTTTAGGCTGAACTGGGGTTATGTCACATCTACTCGCGAACAGCCAGACCCAGTCAGTTAGAAGGGCGCTGGCACCTCTGAATAATGTTGGCACTGTTTTCTGCAAGCATGGCACGTGTGCATGTAATTATATTTTAATATACAGGTGCAGTCTTTGATCTTGGGGCGAGAATGGCTAGCTGATATTTTTATCTTCCAGGTGCTATTTTTGTCTTAACTGTGTGGTGCTCTTGTGTTTCTTATAACTGGGAAAGGGAACAGGAGTGACAATGATTTATTAAACATATCTAAGAGAGCCACAGGATCAAAGTTGTCTATTGCTGTTTCTTTTAAATTCCATTGTCTGAATGCCTCAGTCTAAATATCATCTGAAATGATAATAAGTAAAAATCTACAGCTCACTAAGTGCAATCTTTGCTGCTTTCCTGAAGATCAAATAGCAAAGCATAGATTAGTGGCAATGGTATCACATTGCATTGCTTCCCATCTGTGTATTTTTTCCCCTGTTGCTACTGTTCAGGAGAGTTTTCAAGATCGCTTGTAGTGATATTTGCATAGTCTCCTGATGGTCACATTTGGTGTTTGCTGCTGAGAACTGCAAGTCTATGTGGTGATTTGCAGCTTAGAAGCAGAACTAACTAGCTTTGGATGTTAGCAGCAATCTTCCTATTTTTTTTTAATAAAAATTTTCTAAGCGAAGAGTGTGGCACAAACTCTGCTGTTTGTAGCTTAATATCCAGACTGCTCATTTCACATCTTTGTACCTTAACTTCCATCCCCTGTTTTGTTCAGGTGATGCTCATGGACAGGTTATTGTCCACCAGGATCCCCAGGTCCTTCTCTGCAGAGCTGCTTTTCATCGGGTTGGCCCCCAGTCTATAATGGTACCTGGGGTTATTCCTCCACAGGTGCAGAACCCTGCATTTGCTGTTGTTGAATTTTAGATGTTTCTTCTCTGCCCATCTCTCCAACCTCTCAAGGTCCTTCCGAAGGGCTGCAGAGCATGCTATGATATCGACCACTCCTCCCAGCTTTCTGTTGTCAGCAAACTTGAGGAGACATCTGCCCTTTTACACAAGTCATTGATGAATAAGTTAATGGGCCTAGTATTGAACCTTTGGGGACACCGCTAGTGACAGGCCTCCAAATAGCCTCTGTGCCACTGATTACAACCTTCTGGGATCTACTGTTCAGCCAACTCTCAGTCCACCTCATTGTCCCCTTGTCCAGTCCACACTTCCTGAGTTTGCCTATGAGGATGTTGTGAGAGACAGTGTTGAAAGCCTTGCTTGAGTTCAGGCAGACAATATTCACTTCTGTCCTCTCATCCATCCAGGGGTTTCATTGAAGAAGGCAATCAGATTGGTCAAGCGTGATTTAACTTTAGTGAATCTATGTGGATTACTCCTGATCGCCTTATTGTCATCCATGTGGATAGAGATGACCTCCAGAATGAGGTGCTCCATCACCTTTCCAGGGATTCAGCTGAGGCTGACTGGCCAGTAGGTCCCTGGGTCCTCCTTCTTGCCCTTTTTGAAAACTGAGGTGATATCTGCTTCCTTCCAGTCCTCATGCACCTCTCTGGATTGCCACAACCTTTCAGAGATTTGTTACGGTGTCTGCCAGCTCTCTCAGCACTCATGGATGCATCCCATCAGGGCCCATGGACTTGTGGATCTCTGCTTAAGTGTTCTAGACCCCAATCCTCTTTGACCAAGGGAAGGTCTTCCTTCCAGCATTCCTTTACCACGATCTCTTGGGTCAGAGACTCCTGTGATGTAATGGTAGACAGCAGATTACATGTTCATTTTCCATGGGCAATGACGCCAAAGAAGCCTTTGTGTTAAGTTGGGAGTAGTATGGTATGGGTATTAATTTGAAGGGCCTTTTCTCAGTGGCTTTGTCACAGCTTATTACATTCCATGCTGAATGTAACTATTTAGCTAATAATTCTGAAAAATAAATACATTGTTTAAAGTGGTGCTCTGTGCCTATAGCTATATTGGCACTCAGTGGCAATTCTATGAGTATAGACAGAAACAGTTTTTAAGCAAACTACCTTGATGGATTGTTTAAAAGTACAATATATTTTAAACTTTATTTGCATCATGAATAGAAGCAAAATGACCCCAAATTTTGAAATATACAGATAAAAAGGAGCAATGTGTAGGTTCTATATACTTTGGTGTACAGGAAATCCAGCGTAGGTGGGAAATGGTGTAAATCATACACAAACCCCACAATGCTACAATTTTTTTAGTATGTCAGTTTATTACAGTAAATATATATCAAGGTACAGCTATTTTCAAACACTGATTGATACCAACCTCAATTTGGGCTTACTAGTGCAATATAGTCACACACTGAAAAGGAAAGCATGTTGTTTTCATTTTTCTGGTGTATTACTGCTAGATTTTGTTTACTGTGTTTTTAGATCAAAAATATGCAGGTCAACATCTGATCTTTTCTTGCGTTTTATTGTAACCTTGAATATCCAGCAAAGGAAACTATCTTGATCCAGTTTTCCTTCTCTGTTATATATTTATCACCAATAAAAAAGTGTTTTACTGTTACCTCTTGACTATTTTACACAGTAGATCAGGCTGAGTTAAGAGGTGCAATTTATTTCAAGTTCTTTAACTGTGCTGTGTTTTCATTGCTGACTATTTGCCAAAAAATATCCCATGGAAATTCTTTTATCTGATGACTGTAAAATAGAGCAAGTTAGCAGTTACTTATTTCTCCTTCTCCTAAAACAATCATGTTGATGGTATAACTGTGTCCTGGGGGGAAGTCATCAGGTTGTGGTTTATGATATGGCATAGGAAACTCTAGCAGGGTGTTGCAAGATACTTTTAATAAAAGACTTTTTTGAGGAAAAGTGCACTATGTAGATTAATGCAGGGCATAAATGAAGCCATCTTATGGTTTTAAGTTTCCCTCTAACACTTCCATCAAATTGACTGATTTTCTTCTGAAGTTTGAGTGCTTTGTTTTGTTTTCAGTTACTGTTCAGACACTTTTGTATGAATATCCTTAATTTCCAGTCCAAAGCAGCAGCTGAAAAAGCTATTCCGTGATGTGTAAAGCTTCCTAGGTGTGTACCTTCTCTGAAGCAGTAAGCATCATTCTCAGTCAGTGGGTGCTGTTGCTAGCCAGATGTTGTTATTAGACTGGGAAAATATGAATGAATGATATTGAATCAATCTGAAGCTTCAAATACCCTAAGTTGAAAGATGTAAGCACAGACTCTGACACTTTTTTTTTCCCTGAAAATGCTTGTTGGTGGCCCTTAGCATCTGTTTTGGGAAGGAGCAAGTCTGACTTTTACTCCTGACAAACCCATGCAAGGTCATGGGAGATCTGCTTTCTCACTGCATAGACAGCACATAAATCACACAGCTGTGGCACAGAAATCAGTCTGTTGAGATAACTATTGCTAATTCTTCATCCTCCGGGAACAGGATGGCTTAAGATTTAAACTACAGAATGCAGAGGAGCAGAATAAAGAGCTTTTCACCTCCTACATTACCAGACTTGTTGAATCAGAGCAGTGCCCAAAAGTCATTACCATCTGATGGCTGTGAGCCAGTGTGAAATGAGTTACTGGGCTTTTTCCAGGCTCTAGTGGAGAAATTTCTGTCCAAATCACATAACTATGGCTACGGTTGGCAGGGGCTGAAGTACTCGTTGGCAGCCATGGCAGAGATCTTGAGGACTGAATGTACACTAAGAGATGGGCTCTCTAGACCAGATTTTTTTTTTGCACCTACTTGAATTGATGCAAAGCTTAAATAGGTGATTTTCCTTTTGTGTGCGAGGTACCACTGTCTACAAACCTGTCAAACCAATAAACAACAACATTATTTAAAACCATGTTATAATTCATCCTGGTAGTTACTTTATTGTGATTGAGGAGTGGAGATCTGTAATCACGTCTCAGTCATTTTAAGAAAATGATAGCAAAACTAATTGAAATGCCATGAAAGAGTTTGCCACATGACAAAGTTAGTATTTGGATGCAAATCTTAGTGCTCACAGATTACCATGAAGTGTAGGAGGGATGAGAAGCAAAGTGGAAGAATATATACAAATAGGATGATTTGTTGACAATGGAGGTTAATAGGGCTTTAAACTAGACATTAGCACTATCCTGAATGACTATGAGAATGACTTTCATCTTACAGCACTTTATTTTCCTTGTTTTCCTTCTCCTAGATTCAGGATCTTTGTAGGTGTACCTTTCCATAAAGGAGCTCAAAGCATGGAGAGAGAGACACACATTTGGAAAAAACACCATAGTAGCGTGCTGCACGCAGTCCCAATTCTCGGGTACAGAGTGATAACAGAGACCATCACATCACAGTTTTCAGTGGTCCCAATCCTACAGAGGAAAGTAAAAGCCATGGTGGCTGACTGCCAGTCCTTGTTGTGGAAGGTGCTTTGTACATGTTGGTGAATTTTAGTGGAAAAAGAGAGATAAGCTGAGAAAACCAACTAAATTTGATGAAGGTATACCATTCTAATGGTGACCTTAAAGCTTTCAACTGTTTTGATTAATTCCCTGGTGCAGTTAGTAAGTTTCTCAGCAGACTACAATAACCTTATTTTTGATACCACTGTTTTTCTGCAGTTCTCCCAAGCTGTGCTCAGTTCAATGGGAAGCTGACCATAAGCAGTCTGCAACAGAATAGGCTACAGCAAAGAAGCAGCCAAACTCAAATAGCCTGAAATCCTTTGCTTTCAGGGTCCTTGGATATATCTCCTTATGAGAGCTTTCAAAACCCAAAAGGCTTCTAATCCCTAGACAGAGCCAAGGCTGCCTGACCAAGATATGCTTGTTACAGCACAGAAGCAAATGCAAGATGAGCAAGCTGCTCACCATCCCAAACTGTGCATTTCACGCCTGAAATCGGGGGCAACCTGTTGCCAAGCTGGAAAGCTCATGTGGGTTTCTTCCTACATGTTACACTTTGGGGAAGGGACTGCTTGAAAATCTTTCTGCTCTAAAGTCAAGCAGACATAGAGGTCAAAAGACCTTGTTGAAACTCAACTCTGAGTGGGAGGAGAGTTCTTACATGTTCTACGGTTATCTGCTGGAGAGACATCTGAATTTCAGTGGCAAAAGATCTGCCCATCCTTTTAGCTAGCAGCCAGGAAATTAAGGCATGAAAGGAGCAAGAGAATAGAGTGAGAAGATATTTTCATTGTAGAAGACAGAAAATAGCTTGATTGAAAGGGTCTTATTCATAACTCTTTTATTTTTATTCAATTTAATGTATTTGACAGTGAACTGCAATGGCTTTGCACTAGTTTTGACCCTGGCCATTAGCTGAAAGTAAAATGCTAGGCTACATTCCTACTTCCCACTCTTGGAAAGTGTAAATTTGAATGCCAGCCTACTTGTCCTGCATTTTCTGAAAAACGAACTATGTCTCTAAATAGCCAGATGTGATTCTTTGATGGTACTTCAGATATTTGATTCTAATTCAGCAACTTCCACTTGTTTTATTATATCCAAGAGTACAACCAGGTCTAGGAGTGTAAGCTATTGTTGTTTATGGCAAGTTTTGCAGGAGCTATTCATGATCACATCCCTGATGAGGGATGGGTGTAGATTGCACTGGAGTATGGCTGCCTTATTCATTTGTTGAAAAAAGGAATGATCTACAATTGTATATATTGTGGGGAAGGTATTTAGCTGTCTAAATTTAACATCTTCAGGCACGATCTAATGTGTAATTAAACCTTTCCCTTTTTCTTTGCTGGGTGTAAAATGCTTTTGTCTTTGTACTCCTTGCTGGGGAAAGATCCCTGCTGAAACTGCAGATAGCTTGTAGAAAGAGCCATGGAAATGATGCACAAAGCAAACTATTTCACTCAATTGCCTCATGAGCTTGAAGTTCACTTTGTTGCCTCATGAGCTTGAAGTCTGAAAATCCTTGACAGGAATATTAATAGTCGAAGATTCCCCATTCAGAGCAATACAGATAAAAATTGCCAATTGAAAGAGAATTTACATAATCCCTAATTTTGTGATCCAGGGAGCAAACATTTGTTGATTTGTTATACACAGACTTCATTTGAAGGTGTCATGATATTATAAAAAACAAAAAACAATGCATTTTTTTTCTTAATTTATGCATCTGCTGCATCTTATGGTACAGCTACAAGTACACAACAATATAGATACACAATGCATCTTGAGGGAACTAATGCATTTAGTTCTAATTTTGCCAAGTGGGACTTTGACATCCAGTTGTGTCATGAATCCAGTTTAGATCTTAATGTTGGGCACAAGGGTTACAAGCCCACAGTTTGTGTATGCTTTGTAACTAATTTTCTGGTTTGACTTTAAAAAAAGGTGAGCTAATCAAAACTCCAGTCAGTTTCTGTGGGATGCATAGGTACTGAGCCAAGGCCAAGCTGCATGAGTTTTGTATTTCATAGGTGTATTAGTCTGGTATGGTGAATGATTCTCTTTCAAGTGTATCCCCTTAATATTATTGATGTACCTCTTGTGCAGGAAGTATGTAAGGAGTGGAAAGGCTATGATATTCAAAAAAGCTAACGCTTCTCTAAATGCAACGTTCTCATGTGCAAAGCCCCACTTTCCCCAGAGCTAACAAGTTGCAGCTTTTTCCGAGTTGGCCAGGGATAAGCTTGCATGTCTCCTGTTACACTGAAGAAAATTAAAGCCTGTCTGCCAGTTGTTCCCAGTGCCTATCCATTTGCAGGACTTTCCTGTCAGAGCTGGCACAGGAGAGGAGAGGTATGCAGGTATGCAGCTGGGAGGCATGATGTGCACGCTTGTGCTCGTGGCACTGGCTGGTCCCACGCACCCAGGAGCACAGACTGGACTTTGTTAGTCTTCCTAAAGGCATGGACTGGTTGAATAGCCCTGAGCTTCCTCCAGCCTTTCACTGTTTCAGAATCTTTCAGCCTATTCTTGCCATCCAAGCTCTGAAGTGTAGCTACTTGTTCCCATTACCTCTGCCTGTTTGCCCACTCCATCCCTCTGTGGGGAGCTAAATAGGATAGAATTTTCTGTCAGCTCCATAATATATCAGTCCTGATGATGGAGATTTAGGGAAGATTTTGGAGTCAAAGCAGCAGTTCAGGAGCCAATCAAAATAATTATAATGCCAATTGTTTCTAAAGACTTAACAGTAAACCAAGAATTTCAAGCCTGCTCTACAACTACTCTGTTGGAGACAGCTGTTTTTAAATGACCCTTTAGTAAGATTTCTTACAGGGAACCAAAAGGAAAGTGAGGAACTGCCAGTTGAAGCTTTTCATGCTAATCTCATTTTTGTCTTTGAGGTTTAAAACATTCACAAGGACTGAAAGCTGATATTTATGAGTAGAGCTGAAGGCTGGGGAAGGTTGCTTAAACAGCTCCTAGCCTATCACCATCATCTCCAGCTGTACTCCACCAGCTCCATAGAGATTAGTACTCTGATATTTTATAAATAATCACCTCCATATATTTCAGCATTGTTCATTCTAAAACACATTCTTGTCTTTTACTTTGTTTATAGACTTTTTTTACAGAAATTAACCCTTTTCCTTGTTTTCCAAGTAGTGCTTATGCAATTCAGTCACGGAAAGTATTGTTGAACTGGAAAGAACATCACTTTCTGTTAAATATTTGTTAATTTGTATGCCCGTGTTCTGTCCTGCCTGGAGTACCATAAATCCCACTGATTTTTATGGGGTTCAGTGGATGTAGAATTGTGCCAAGTGCTGTAGAGATAAAGAAAGCTCAAAGGTGTAACCAAGGATTTGACCTGTGTAATGCAATAGAAGAAAAGCTGTGCTGTGCAATATATAATAATAAAAGCACAATATATATCTTGGCAGCAGCAAAACTTGAACATCAGCACCTTTGATCTAATACCACCAAGGTCCCATAAGCCTCAAACATGGTGACCATTCCAGAGGTGCCTACAGAAAACCACTCTGTAGTTATTTGTTGTCTCAAATAACTGTCTCAAATTTTGATAGATAGAAACACATTAAAACTTTAATTTCAAGTCTTGCAACGCAGCCTAGAACTGTTTCTTTTTTCCCCCCTCTTATATTTAGAGCTAATTTTCTAGACAACATGCCGTTGCGAAGTTCTGGCAAGCTGAGCATGGAGACCAGAAAAGACGGTGAGAGTACGGCACCTGCCCCTCCCCAGAAGAAGCTGTCCTGTCAGTGCCACCACCACTGCCCCGAGGACTCAGTCAACAGCACCTGCAGGTTTGTGGGATCAGTATTTGGTGATGAAACGTGGGAAAACCTATTTGCAGTAGCTCGGCAATCCCGAGTTGGGTGTCGCAGTTTTTGTTTAAGCGGTAACGTGTAAATAAGTTGTTATACGTCGTGTCTAAAAATCAGAGATAATTTTTACCTAGATATCAGCTGCATATTTATATTTTTATGTTAGGGCATATAGATATTTATCATTTTAGATAATACTTGTATTAATACATTGCATATGAAATATTCTGAAGGCAGAACTTTGTTTTTAAAGGCACATGCAGTTAATGAGAGAAGACTTGATGGACATAAATGGAAATGTCAGTAAATGCTTATAAATTTATAATCACTCTTAATAGAACACCATTTATAAGAACTCTGGTCTTTGCGCACATCTTTGCAATAGCTGAGCTATTTTCTGTAGGTCCTCAAGGCTTTGGGGTTTTTTTTCTTATTTTCATACTAAAAGGAAAACAGTCTTTACCTTGATGTGAAGCATTGTGTATTTTCTTATACTAGCTATAGTCTTCTGTTTTGTTTTGGGCTTGGAGTACTTCAAATTTCACAAATCCAATTTGTGTTGGATTCTGCTTCCCCTGCAAAAGGGTCCTTTTCCTTCCCTGGAGGAGAGGCACATACAGATGTGCACAGGCTCCCTGAAGGTTCAGAATTGGTCTTGTTGCAGTGTCAGCTGTTTTGTTGCACTGACAGTGGCTGAAGCAAGCAGAGGTGACTGAGGGTACCTGTGGTGGAACCAAGCTGCTGCTCCCCTACTCAAAAACAGCTCTTGCCGGACACATAAAATTACTGTTGAATGAAGGTACTGGTCAAAAACCTCTGTCTTGGCTTAAGATGCAGGTTATAGTTTGCTTTAGCTGCAGCAAAGTTGGGCTGAGCTCTTTATGTTTCATATGAGGAATTTAAACTTTTCTGAATATTTAGAGCAAGTATGATTTTGGAGATACACCCTATCAGCCATAGCCAAAGTTTTGGTGACAGCTGTAAATACCATTTCCCCTTTCTATCGTCCTTCTACAAACCCATGCTCTAGCCAGGAGTTAGACTTAACTGCTCTCACATGACAGTCAGTTTAAAAAGCTGTAAAAGCCCACTCTGATATCAATTTGCAGATCCCCTGCAGTGTGAATCAGCTGTTTCCTGTTCCCGCCCAGCAAGAACAACAGCTTTCATATGTGCTGTCTCACACACACAGGAACAGGGAAGTTGCAGATGACTTTTAAATCCATGAATTGGGAAGCACAAAGGGATCAATGTTAAAGAGCCAATTGAACAAGGTTTGTACCCCAGCTGGGTAGGCCTACTGTTGCACGTTGCTTTGTAGGCGTCATTGACATTAATTATTTTTCATGGTACCAGGAACTATGAATAATGTTCTATTAAAATGGATCTGTGCGTGTTTCCTTAACTACAATGCTTTAAAGAAATTCCCTTCAGAGTCCCCCTTATGGTGTCAAATGTCAAACTTTTTTTTTTTTTAGGTAATACCCATGGATAGGCAGTTAAGTGGTAATAAAACAAAAAATTGTAACCCCTTTTGTCTCATAATCTTTGAAGATTTCAGGTTTTGATGTTCTACTTTAGTGAAAAAATTATTTTTTCCAATTTAAACAAAACTGGAATTTACCCATCAAATATTAGTCAGTTTTCTGTCCAGGAATATGGGAACAGTCAGGAGATTTGCATTAGGTCAGCTCCTCATTCCTGTCCTGTGCATCACCTGAGCAGTACCCACCTTGCCACTTGCCCAGTGAGCAACAGCATAAGTGAAAAATTGCTGAGGAGGGAGTTTGGAATAATATAAAACAAAACAATGAAATCAATTTAAATACCCTTCCTTCATGGCTTGTCAGCAGTAATCCGGTTCATGATGGTGATCATTGCTGTTGATCCCACTGCCTTGGTGTGAGAGCTGCAGTGAGGTATGAAGGACCCAACACCCCTTGTTTTCCCTACATCTTCTTAACTGTTAGTCTGTAATTGTTTCTTTCTTAAACTCCTTTCTGCATAGCTGGAATTATGGATCAAAAGTGAAATGTGGTGTTATAGAGAGAAGAAGGTCCTAAGGCTACTGTTGGGAAAGAGCAGTTATTAGGTGTCTGGTTAGCTGGCTGGATTGAGACCAGGTTTCAAAAGATTTGAGCACAACCAACCAGGTTAGCAGCAATTATTCACTTTCCCCGTTTTTTGGGATCATCCTACTAATCAGGCAGTAACTTTCATATTTCATCCTAGCCTGAATGACTGTTGGCACAGTTTTAAAGCACTCGGGAATCATCATTGAACCTCACTATAAAGGAAGTTGCCCAATTTTGAAGTTCAGGCAGTATTGATTGCAGTGTTTGCCTGAAGAATAAATTGACTGCTTCGGATTAAAAGTTACTGAATTAATTATCTACTTGCCTCAGATTTAGCCAATAAAAGCCTTTTGCATTTGATATTTAAAAAAAAATAAAAATCAAACCTCTTATCAGCTCTATCTGTTAAGCTTTGGGCTGTGCTTGGACCTGTGAGCCTGACAGGGGTGAGCCACTGTGTGCTGGGGCGCCCAAGGGCGTGGCAAAGCCAGGGAAATTCACTGAGTACATCCATAGGCAAGGCTTGTGCTCTGGAGAGCCACTGCCCCTACCAGGGTTCTTACCAAAGCAGTGAAGCCTTTTGTGAGCCCAGGAGCAAGGACCTCTGAAAGTTCAATGGAAAAGCATTTCCAGCTGTGTTTAAATTAAAACTCTCGGAGTAGAATAGCTAGTACTACTGCAATCACCATTCACCATTTGAAATTTCTCATAAAAGGTAGTCTGTCATGTCAAGTGAAGATTTTTATCTGCTACCACAGGTATTCATCTGTTAAAGTATAGATCCTGTCCATAGCAGTCTGAATGTTTATATAAAAATGAGGACATCTGCTGGCCATTTAAAATCCTCTCCATAACTGTACTTTAGAAATTTAAAAGCCAATTTTTAACCATATCTATATCAAATCCTCTAGCAGCCTGCTGTGTTCCTATACAGAATTTTCCTTCCTTTATACTTCTGCAGCTGAAGTCCAGTATTACTTTAGGGAGCTAAGGATAACACTGCAGCTTAAAAGGCAGATTGTTTTCTGTCTTAACAGAAAAGAAGTAGATCTAGTTAGAGTGTGCATTATGTGAGCACAACAAGTTTTGGAAAATCTACTAAAGGGTCAGCTCATCAAGGGAGGATTCATGTCAGGGTGTAGCAAAAGGGGGGCCAAGCCAGGAGCTGAGGCTGATACTAGGGCTGGCCAAATCCTCACTCACCAGGACCCCATTTCACCAAGGGTATCTGAATACAACAGGCAGAGACAGCTCCCTCAGTGGCCCTTCACATGGCTAGTGGTGATCTGGAGACAGGCACTCCTGTACCACTGCTCAGACCTCAGCTTACATGGAGCCCCTGGGCAGGGGAAAAGGGGGTCTCAGGTGGGGCCACTCTTGGCAACTGAAGATCATTAGTGTACTCAGGGCCCTGACAATTATGATTTTTTGAGAAGGCTCACAATCCTCTGCTTGTAAAGGGTGTGTTAAACTGCAGCATGTTAAAACTTTATTCTTCTTTCTGAACATCTGTGCGATCCATAAGAGACTTTTGGTAAAGAAGGTCAAAGCTGCTTTGAACACAACCAGGACCTTGTTTTACTGTTCCATTTCAAGTTTTGTGTATACAAAGCAAATGCATGGACAGTTGCGTCTAATCATAATTAATTGCATATTTTAAAATGTAGTGTTACATTTAATTGGCTTTGACTGTAATGGGATTGCAGTAAAAGCAGAGGCTGATTAGGTGCCTTGTCACACTCTATTTTCATGCGCAAATAAATGCGGACAGTTTTAAAGATTGGGCTGATAAAGTTTAAGTTCTTATGTGTTGCCTGCTGGATTGTATTTCTGCCCAATGGTGTCTTGAGGTAGTTTTGGTTATCTAAAGCAATAAAATAATTAGGTTGCTTTTTCAGAGTTACTAGAGGTGATAATTCACTTGAGTGATGTTATTTTCGTTCTCCTTTTCCTTCAGATGATATGGTTGAATTTTCTTTGTAATTTGGCATGTGAAACAAAGAAGACTTTGACAGTGACCAAAGCACTGAGTTCAGGCAACTTTTCTTTTAAGTAACTTTAATTTTTAGGGAAAACTTGAACATTTTCTGATATAGGAGCTATGGTAAGGTCTTACATGTTAGCCTTTCAATTTTTTTAATGTTTACGTTTATTTTTAATTTAGTCCTATATACAGGGCTGTACCAGAGTTATTTAAGTTGCCTTTGGTGATTAAAACAAAAAACTAAAGGTCAACAGAGACAAATTTGTGCAAACCCCAGTCTTTTTTTGTGCCCTGTGCCAGGGCCATATGTCTCATTGATGGCTCAGTAGGTGATTTCACCCCAAATGTTTTGGGGTGTAACTCAAAGTCCCCATCCTAGACTTTTCAAGTGTGCCCCAGAAGTTCCTTGATTTTAGTATTGCTCATGTGTTGCTTGCACATTAGGTGTTTAATATAAACCTTAAGCTAGATAGTAATGGAAGTCCAACCTTTCTGTACTGTGACCTGTTGCGTTACTCTCAGATAGTTTTTTATTGTGTGGGAGTACTTTGGTGTTACTGTGCAGAAACTGCTGGAATACCTAAAACTTCCTCTGCATATTAAATTTAGTTATACAAAAACAACAACAACAAAAAATCCATAACAGCACATACCTATGTTAAGTCTGTCCTAGCATTAAAGAAGAACAACGTCATGCAAGTTCAACTGCAGTGTAATCTTAAGGTCAAGTAAAAGAAAACATATGGTTTATGTTTAAATTTTGGAGACAAAGGAAAGGAATAAAAGAGAAAGGAAAAGAGGAAGATGAGTATCTTTATTTTACCTGTTTTCTTCTTGATAGTTCTTATATCTACTGAGATAGATTTTGCACATAACTGAAAGGTGCTAGAGAGCCCTGGTGAAAATGCAGAAGTACCCATGCTTGGTGCTGTTACCATACTCCAAGCTGTACCATCAGGTCTATAGATCTGTCCAATCTCATATACTCTGCATCAAGCCTGGGTGGTTTCTAGGGATCTCCCTCACAGATTGGCATAATGGCTTGTTTTCTGTGGTGTGACCCTGCATGTCAGGAATAACTGTTTGATATTCTTTGTGATTTAGTAAAACAATGCAAGATACATTTAGTGATGTCTCACTCCTTCAAGAATGCTATGGGCAGGTAGTATAGAGAAAATATTGATTGATGGGCCTATAAATAACAGTATGAAAATGTAATATGTAATGTCCTAGCTCCTCTAGGATGTGTCGGTACCCTCGTTTCTCACTGTGTGTCAGGTCATCATTGAGCACCAAGAGAGCCAGAAGGTACCATACACAGCAGAGCATGCATGGTAGGAACAGCATCACCATCTTGGAGACTAGTGTGGCCAGAAACTGTGGCCCGCTGTGCGCCACCTTCTTTGCTCTGTTGCACCTGTAAGTCTCTCTTTGCCTTCAGAGTATTTGTGCAAACCTCTGGCTCAACAACTGTGTAATGCTCTTCTCACTTTATTTCATGTTACTTCCCTGATGTACAGCTGCTAACTATATTGTGTTTTCTGAAAGATGACCCTGTATTGAACACATTTACAATGACTCTTTATTTTATGGATGGTGTCCAAAGACAGCATTTTGCTAAATTTGGCCTTCATCATTTTCCTTAAGTGAAGGACAAAATATGTGAATTAGATGCAATTTGGGAGTCAGCCAATCTTCAAATTGTATTATTTCAGCCAGTTTTTACAGAAGAGTATGAATTCTCAGTTTCTGTACATAATACAATCTAACATTTTTTTTATCATTTTAAAATCAGTGCAGAAACTTGTCATGTTGCTTTGGATGGAAATTAAAAGATGCTGTTGCTCTTTCTGATATCAAAATGAGGAATATAAAGAGCAGTGGACAAAAGTAATAATACTCATCTGGACTCTTTTGCAAATAAAATTAAAGATAAGGGATCTTTTCATCAAGTTACTTAATCTGTCTGTCTGTGATGGGCACTGAATGAGGGAAAGGTGTTGCTTTTCACAGTTATATATTGCCATTCCTAGTTGTGTCACACACACATAGAGCCGGATGGGAAATCCTCAGCAGTCAAGTTTTGGTAGCTGAGGAATCACATCTTCTGTGAGAAATGGCTGCTGGCCAGTGAGGACATCTGTGTGAACAGATGCAAAGCTGTTGGCCTCGGTTCCTGTCTTCTGACATTTAGTAAAGGTCTGAGTTAAGATCATTGCTTTCTTTGTGGTAATCTTTAATTGTAGCAGCACCTTCTATATCAGTGTCTGTCAGTGTTTCCGCTATTAACTCCCTCTATTTTCCTGGCATTTGACTTGACTGTAAAAATTCACTCTTGGCAAATATGTGACATAGCAAATCTGTGCTTATTAGTGATCACATCCAAAATGTATTTAATCACTCTCCTGCACCATACTCTAATAAGGTGATGCTTTAGTGGAGGAGGTTAGTGGATGTGTATCCAGATGTATTCAGCAACATCACACTGAGTTCCATCTTTACACACCATTTGCAGAATCAAATTACACAGAATTCAAATTGCAGAGTTTAAGAAAATAATAGTTCTCTACTACAAATTTTTGCTAGGAAGGGGAGAATAGGATTTTTGTACTGCTTTGTATATATATGTGTGTATATATATATATATATATATATATACACATACATGTATATATACATATATATAATTTGTATATATATGTACAGGTGATGTACAGATGTTTCTACTTGTGCAGTCACCAAAATAAACATAAAATTTGAGATGATGCAGAGTCAACTGACTTGTTTCTGACTTGTTGTATTAGTAAGAACAGTTTCATTTCTACCATAGGCAGGTATGAGATAGGGTAATCAGGGTATGTAAAGCAGGGCTATGTCCTGTGAACCAGGAGAACAGATCAGGGGGGGGAGTGGGGAAGCAGTTAGGAGATACTTCTTTCTTTTCAGAAGAGTCACTTCTCCCTCTCACCCAAACACCTCAGAAATTTTCAAAAACAATGAATTCTTACATTGTATGAAAACTTTTGTGGTTTTTTTTCCTTAGAGATAGAACCAGTGTTTATTCTGCTCAGCATTACTGTTTCTTTCTCTCACTTTTCCTTCATTATTTTAAGATTGTCTGTAAAGAGCATGATTTATCCTTATTGTTGGTCATTTATAACTTTTTTGTTTTGCTCTATCCAATCTAATTTTGTTTTCCTTTTTCAATTTGGAGTAAAATATTCAGAGGAACTGAAGTACTTGAGGAGCCTGAATTTAATTTTCAGAAATGAGCTAAGAATCAGTCCCATGACAAGTCAGAAAAATAGAATTAAAACTGCTGACTTTTCTGTTTCTCTTTTTCCCTTTTGCAAACAATTTGACTTTTCCTTGCCTTGCTTTTATTTGATGAACGGAGAGTTAGGGGGTTTTTTTTGCTGGGAACTGTTAGCAGTCGAGTTCATTTTTGTATTTCACTTGACTGCAGTGTTTCACTTGATTGCAATGTATTGTTTTGTTGCTCTGTCCCCTGGGTTAAACTTACTCATTACTTTGAATCAAAGGCACCATGCAAACAAATAAAATCTAATCCAATATAATATTCTACTCTAATGGATTCCTTACAGTCTCTCTTGGCAATCCTATTGTTCCTGTATTTTAAGCTTAAGCAACAAAATCAAGGTGGTAGTTGCCCAGAAGGGTTACTGTCTCCTTTGCCTTCCTTGTATGCACAATGTCAAAGAAGGGTAGAAGTCATCGCTCACTTCTCCGAGAAAGTAATTTGTGATGTGCAGTGGGGTACTTTTCAAATCCAGAAGTCAATAACCCATGATAGATTATTATTTGAAGTAATAAGCTTACTGTGGCTAGACCCTGCACCACTAATATAAAAATATGCCACAACAAATGTTTGACATGATCCTATGCAGCATCTCTGTCATGTAGCTAATACTTACAAATTGTGTTTATCTCTTAAATGTGTAACTGTGCCTCTTCATTGCCTTTGCTCTTGTTGCTCTGTTAGACTCTCAAGTAAGGAGCAAATCATCTGAAATTTTGCTGTGTTTAAGTTTTCTAATCCCTTTTTCTTTGTATTTCCTTGGTTTAACTGAGTTTCTCTTCTGAAAAATACTCATTGCACATAATAACCAGTGTTGTTTTCCTGGGGAAATAACAGAATATTTTCTTTTTATGTGACTTAAATGTCTTGTATTAAAGAGTTTTTTCTTTATTTTTAGATCTTCTTCCTGCAAATCAGTCAATTTTTGTTTCTTACACATTACATATCTCCCTCAGAGTGCTGAGAAATAAATGTACAGTGGTTTCAATAAAATGCAGTCACCCTTTCCGTGCTCTCCTCCCCCTCTTTCCATAGCATTTAGGCATTTGACCTTCATCAAGGAAGGACATTTATCACCGGCACCATCTAGCCATCTGTTAGTATACTTGTCCTCCCTGGTGCATGTTCTTGTAAACGGAAGCATTATGGATCACTTTAAGCTTATAACCCAAGTAAACAATTATGAAGGGTGTTGATGATAACTCAAGAACATACACAAGAGTGTTGCAGTTCATAATATGGTTAAAACAGGCATCACAAATCACTCTTAATAATATTTTACATTTAGTATCTCGAAAATGTTTCTTCCTTTAGGTCTTTCTCATGATGTAAATATCCGTGCCTTGTTCTCACATACAAGGCAGACCTTCTGTAACTTGAAGGCTGCATCTGTACACGTCTCCAGAGTCTTGACAAAATAATGACCATAGGCAGAGAATTAATATGTTTGTTAGTGGGGTTTGTAGCTGTGAAATGTTGGAAAGGTAAGTGCCTTTACTCCAAGGTGCAGCATCCTCTGTGTGTGCAAGAGCTGATCCACAGCAGCCTTAGTATGTTGATTTGTTAATGGCAGATTTGTCTTGCAGGGAGCAAAGTTTAAAACAATATTGAGCAGCACATTTTTCACTTCAGTGCCTTTTTCTGATTCATTCTTTCCAATCCTCAGCACTGATGGCTACTGCTTCACTATAATAGAAGAAGATGAGTCTGGTGGACATTTAGTCACCAAGGGATGTCTTGGATTAGAGGGCTCAGACTTCCAGTGTCGGGTAAGGAAGTATTTCCTGCCAGAGTGTTGCTTGAATTTTTGATAGCTTTCAATTAAAGTGCAGTCAACAGACGTTACTGTGTCCATGTTTTTCACTTCTGTTCATTTGGCAGATAGTAGATCCACATTGATTGCAGAGGGGAGTGCATGTGTATCCCCAAAACATGATGCCATAGCTGCTCCTGACAACAACTTATGCTTTTGGTTTTGGCACTGCTGTTACTAGTAACACTCCCACTCAGAGGAAGTTTGTATTTAAAGAAATGCAGTCTAACTCCTGAAGTCTCCATGGTAGCTGAAGTTAGTTAGATATCATTTGATAGACTGCAGCAACTTTTATGTCTTATATGCAGTTACACTTTGGTTTTGGATTTTTGGTGCCAGAAATTCCCTTCATGTACTGTGATCATCTGATGGAAGACTATCTGCAGGAATGGAAGGGGTATGGGCAATGGAGCAAGGTGGCTCTAAAGTGTTCGTCTTTCCTCATGTTAACCTTAAATGGTTTCATATGAGTATAGGAATGATCTAATCATTAAGACCCATGGAAGGTATTTTACCCAGCTTCCCATGAGACCAGAATCAGCAGTTAAATTAGTCCACACAGCAATTCCTGTATTATTCTGACTAAACTGTTTTGGATACCCACAATAACTCATTATTGCAATGTAAGCCTAACTGATGGATGTGTGTGACTTTCAGTTCTGACTTGCACCATTGGAGTCATTCTGCAGCACTAGGGCACCAACAGACATAAGTTAGGAATGAGTTAATCTCTTAATTGTCTAGATGAAATATTGCTGGATACACTGGGTGGCAGAAATCCTTACTCCACACATCCTAGAAATCTGTAGCAGATTGCAGTCCAGCTAGTAAGCACATCTTTCTCTCAAGTGCCAGAATGACTATATATTTACAACACAGGTAATGAATTGCTTTCTATCAAATTGTTTGTTTTAGGACACTCCTATTCCACACCAAAGAAGATCTATTGAATGTTGCACAGGCCAAGATTATTGTAACAAACACCTTCACCCTACACTGCCACCACTGAAGAATCGAGGTAAGGGGGAAGTAAGGGGAACAAAATCCAGTCCTAAACTGATCTTTTCCTGCTGTTGCTCTTTGTACCTTAGGAAGAAACAGAGTCAAAACTGAAGCAACCCTGTCCAAATTCCCATGATTAGAGAGATAAATGGCATTAAACAGTATTGCTGCATTCCTGTAGTTGTGTGCGGAGCAGTGTCTTGGCCCATAATTGCTGATCCTTGCTCTTATTCCCACGGCACACATGCAGTGAACACCAGGTGCTTTAGAGTTGCACAGTTTTGTCCTAGCACAGACCTGCTAGCTATCAGTGATCATCCCAAAGATGTGGGATGATCCTCTCCCTCGATGTTAGTCATGGCAGAGGATGCCTCTGACTGTGTGTGTTTTTAGCCTGACAATCAAATTGAATCCTCTCTCTAGTCCCTGCAACGTGCATTACTGTCCTTCATAACTCTACACCTATCTGGGACCAGGTCTGCAGTGGTTAATTGGTCAGTTCAAGCTGACTGTAGTCCATTAAGCTTTTCTTCTTTAAAAGACCTGACACCAGCCCTAGGACAATAACAAGTCACTACACTGCATTTTTGACTTGAAAAATGTAGCTGAAAATAGAATGTAGGGTAAGAACTCATGCACTGTTTGTTGTGGGTTTTTTTAATTTGTTATTTGAGAGCAAATGGACATGTATTGGTAAATGCTGGGGAAAGGTTTTAGCATTTTTGTTCGTTTGTTTAAACATCACTTTCTGAAAGTTTGTAAAGTTACTTTTGTCTGGATGTTGCAGAATACACTTTCTTTTAGGTATGCCTAAGTAAGTGTAAACTCATCCATGATGAAGTGGCATTGGCAGGAATCGGTGCTCAGCATTGAGTCACTTCAGAGTTGCAGAAGAATTTATAGTCATGGCATTCTGTGTTGAAAATCCAGATCAGTGTGCAGATGCTCTCTTAGTTACACAAACAGCAGATACTTACACAAATGCATGCTTGGAGAATGCCTTTCACTCATGTAAGCTGTTCCCTTCATGCCTGTGAAACTCTGCACAGATGGGCTGCAAAATCAAGCCTGTGGAGAGTAGTATGTAAATACTTCACTGTTTACTAGCTTGCCATTAAGGCAGCAAAACCTCATAAAATTCTGACTTCCAACAGAAGAGTAATGTACTACTTTGTTGGTTTATTTAATTTTATAAAGTTATTTGGACTGAGAGAGAAGCTCCAAAAAGAAGTCAATATTTGTTCACACTTACTTAGTCTTTCATTAAATATCAATTTGGAAAACACTGCCATGATTTCTTCTTACTGCTGAGTTTATTCTACATTAAAACTACTTAAAAATACTGAACCAGGGCCTAACACTAGACATCCACCTTTTTGAGATTTTAGTTATTTGGCAATGGTCTCTGCTGCTTATACAGAAAGCAATAAAACAAGCTTTTGGTAGTGGCAGAAGGTGTTTAGACTGATGTTGGGTTTGTTCTTTGTATATATGGGGTAAATAAAGTATCACTTGGGCACCATGGTGGCAGACTCATTAAATAGCAGAGAGAATATTTGTTAAAAAAAAAAATATCATGGAGTTGGAGCAGGGTTCTAGCTGTTCTATGTTGCAAAGTTGTCTATTTTAGCATGACAAACAAAAGGCAATGTACTCACTCAAAATATTCTGAAGATTTTTGTTTGAAATAAACTCTCACACTACCAGTATCCTGTCAGTGTATTGCAAAAATACGTTTCAAGAGCTGCTCCATTAAATGTGGCTGAACAGGGCTGAAGTCAGCACCTTTATTAAGGCCTTAAGTAAATATGTCATTCTTGGTGCCAGGCCTGTTTTAATTTGTTGCTGCTGTATCCTAATATGAAACCTCAGAAAAAAAGCCAGTTAGAACTGTAGATCCTCACTGCAACTAGGCACAAATACTGTGTATAAATACATGCTACTGCCAGTGCCCAGTACTATGACTGTGATCATTTTATTTACTGGAAACATTAGTAAAAAATGTGCTAAGGAGCATGTGGTCTGTCCAAGCTTCTTGCCTTCACAGATGTTCTGAGATACATAAGATGCTGTGATAGTAAATGTGGTACTGGGGAGTGTGATTGTCTGATACTGTTAGAATTGTATATCAAATTTAACATAAACTATAAGTACAAAGAAAGAAAGATGAACTAAAAAAAGCTTATAGGAACAACCTTTTGGCCTTCAGGATTCCATATGTATGCTCCTTTAGAAATAAAAAACAAACAGAAAGTTGGCTTCTGATGAACTCATGTCCAAGATGACATCTCATGGGAGACAAAGTCTAGGGAGATCATGCAGCTGCAGGTCAGAGGTTGTTGAACTGCAAATTGACCTATGCACCAAGGTAATATCTACAAAGGCAAGCGACTTATGTTCTCAAAGTGCTTTTCCAGACCTGGCATGTGCTGGAAAGCGAGGTTTATCCCACACCCATCCTCCTACACCCCACATCCCCTAGCCCCCCAAAAAAGAAAGGAGGACCACAGACATGAAAGTGAGAGCTAGAAGAATTAACGCTGGTCAAAGCAAGACTTGTTAAGCAAGATGGAAGAAACAACAGCTAAGTGTAAGTTTTGAGCTCATCTCGGTACAGAACTAGCAGGATAAAATACCCCAGAGAAACCACTAAGTCGTTGTTCCAGATATACATCTGTCTTAATAAGGAAATGAAAATCATAATTGGGTCTGATATAACACCTTTGCTTTAAACAATAAAAGATATTCCTGGAAATCCCAGCAAAAGCACAGACTGAGACCAGTCAAAAGGAGAAATATGTCTTTACTGATTTAGAGCCTATATAAGCAGAAGTGGTGGTGCCACCGTGTCTGGCTCCCTGCCTGTATAGCTAGTGATGAATGGGCAAGGGAATGATTGGAGGAATGATGGGGTTTGATGTGTGCACACAGTCTCCACGCCTCGGATTTCACTGCCGTTTTTACTTGGATAACTGTAACATTGTGAACTGAAGGGACCTGGGGAGGGAAGCGAACCTCCTCTCCCTTTGATATGGTGACTTCTCCCTTGAACCTGCTGGGTGGCATTTTCAGTGCACTCCTCAGCATGGTCCCACGGATGGCAGTGAGAGAAACAAGTGGTGGAGGAGGGGGAAATCGTTGGAGAATAACTGAGAGGCAACTTGGTATCACTGAGCTCACCACTGACACCAGCATGCACCGCTGTTTTCATACTACATGAAACTATTAACGTGCTGTTTGCTGGGCTTCGCTATTATCAGCCAGCCAGAGTATGTGAAGAGGCTTCCCAAAGTGTTTGTTTTGCACTCCCCACACCATGCTCCTGGTAATCACTCACTGCTGCCTCCATGGAAGCTACTGCTTATTCTCATAACTGCTGCTTGGCACCTTGCAGTTACCAAGTAACATAACACTAAAAAGCACAGTGCTGGACTTCTTGAAGGACAGAGTATCTCCAGCACATAAACTGGCACTGACTGGGACCCACCACAGTCTTCACCACAGAGCCCACAAGCCAGTCATTAAGCAGACTCACAGCTGAGCTTCCCCATCCTTCCACCTGGTCAAGGAGGTGCCAAAAATTGTGCAGGGAAAGGGAGGTTTGTCCTGCAGCTCTGGGGAGAACGACTTGGGCTGGAGGAGGAGGAAAGAGTTGATCTCCAGCAGCACCAGCCTGGTTCAGTGCAGCAGAACAAACAGATATTGCTGGTGTAAGGATGAGGGCATGCATTTAATCTTGTGTTGTCCACATACCAGCAGGTTTATGAAGTCCTCAAGTGAGCAAGCAAATCAAATTCTGCCAAAATGCTTTAAAAATGCAGGAAGTGTTTGAAAGGTGAGACAATAGCTCGCTTATCATCAGTATTGTCTCTCATCATACGTAGCCAAATAAATATAAAGACATATGGAACTTATTCTCTCCTCCTGTGAGAGCTAGTTGCATGCCTGTGCTGTGCAGAGTGAACCACTACAAAAGCTATGTCAACTGACACTGCTGGCATGGGGGACATCACCCACTGCAAGAGCATAAGTGCGTTGGTGCTGCTGCACTCTGCAGCAGCCACTCCCAGCAAGGAGATCAGGACATGTTCCTTTATGTCGTGCATGCTTTCCTTGCACATGCTTCGCGTAATTGCATTTGGGTACCAAAAGAATTTTGCAGTGTTGGAGCCTGAAGTTGATCTGAGAGTTAAACAGCACTTCCAAAATGCCTTCTGGCCTCTGGGTAAACCAAAACTGCATTTATTTACTTTTCTGAATGGCAGAAGCCCATTAGAAACATTGAGCACAATGTTTGGATCACTTAAACACTAAAAATTACCGTAATTTGATTAAAGATTTCAGCATCTTTATCTTCCCTCTCCAAATGCATATACTCATGCACACACAGACAGCATGAACAGGTTCATGTGCAACACTTTGTGCCTGTATAAAGGCACGGATTTCCATGGCTTTACCGTCTAGCATACACAAGTATGAGAAAGATCTGAATTGCTCCCTCTGCATCTGATGTCAGCTTTCATTACTGCTAAGCACAAACCTCCAGCTTCCATGATGTCTTACTCTGTGAAGTAGGAAAACCCTTGCTGTGGACAGATATCCAGGTTTCTCCCAGGTATAAAATGCCACTATATGGTCTCTGTGCTCTGTTTATCTTCTCTTCAGCTGATGGGCTGAGGCATCTTAAACTGCTACAAACCACACATTTTAGAGGGAAATGGTGGCTGACACAGGCTGCTTACAAAGCACAAACTGGAGCCCTCAGCCCTGCTGAACAGCCATCGCCTTCACGAGAGAGGTCTGGATTCCCCGGTGGGCTCTCGGTTTCGACTCACAGCCCACTTGGAGTGGCAGGCCAGGGATAAATCTGCTGTGGCAGGGAGAATGATGGGCTTGAGTGTTTTCCTGATAGACATTGTGTCAGTGTCCCCTTTCAAAGGCGTCAGCTGTGTCTTGAATGTTTACATTGTTAATGCTCCCAGAGCAGGTAATGGCAGGTTAAAACATGACCAGTGTGATCAAAAGGTGAGTTGGTAGGTAATCTCTATTTGTAATGGAACGGGGAAGGGAAGAAATAGTTTGGGAGTGAAAAAAGAAGGAGAAACTGGATCTTTAAAATAAAAAGAGTCTGACAGTAAACTAAGAGTCCCTTAGGAATCTCCTGGTCTCATTACCCTTGTAAATCTGAAACATAATAACATTGTTCCAGGACAAGTCAATAAGGATAGATTTCTTGCATTCTATGATGTGTCAGGCATTAGAGTGAAGGATGCAAGACAGCAAGGCTGGAAGAGCTTCAGAAACCATGGTCCTCATTTGCGTTATACCAGATAGCAACTTCGGGAGGGTGGCACGTAGATACATGCTGGAATACTGTAATTTTGAGAGTTTGGGTAGTAGGGGAGGTTGAAAAAGCATACTGCTAGGTTTCTTTGTTTTTCAGCAGAGAAACATGATTGAAGGTCAGACTTGCTTGCCTGAGCTGAGAATACAAGTTTGGAGATCAATATTGTACTTTAAAGGAGAATATGAGTTTCACATGCCCAGATTGACTGAAATGTTTTAATAGTTTTTATGTAACAGAATTTTCTACAAGTTACTTGACACGTTTCATTTTCAGAGTGTTTTACAGAATAGCTACTGTAAGAATAGTTTTGCCCACAAACATGGGAAGGACTTACTGGCACGCAGGGCTGCTGTAAAGTGAATGGAGGAGAAAATTCCTGTTCAGGTGTTTAAAACAGGATCCAAGAGAAGGATTATTCTGTAATGAGGGAAATATACTTTCAAGATATCTTGTGGCCTGCCTTCTTGAGGGTTTGAATGGTCTGATGTGTCTTCCCTTCTAGGATAAATTGAGTTTTGTCATGGGGGGTTTTTCTGTTTGTTTGGTTGTTGTTTTCTTTTTTAATGTTAACTACTCAATAGGATGCTACTTAATATGACTGTTTTAAGATAAACAGTCAAGTTAAGACACAGAGTTACAGGTCTTGACTGATTTTTTCATTCAGACCCCAAAAGGGAATTGCAAATCAAGGCGATGTTTTGTCTGAGTGAGAGCTGAAAAATCAAATAGGCTTTTGGAGGTGCCAGTTCTGCCCTGGTCAATGAGGGTCAAACAGCACACAAAATGCCTGGGGACTCCAGGGGTATCTTGCACAGGACTTCATTAGAAAAGAATGGAAATGATCTTGTGCTCAACATACTTTTTAAGGGTGTGTCTTTTGAGACTGACTTCTTACCACCTCCCTTTCTGAATTTTCTACCTCTCTTGTTTTTAACTCCAGACTTTGCTGAAGCAAACATCCACCATAAGGCCCTGCTGATCTCAGTGACTGTTTGCAGTATACTTCTGGTGCTTATCATCATATTCTGCTACTTCAGGTAAATAAGGAATAATTTGGCTCTTGGTTAATGTTCCTCCCAACGTTTATCTTTTTATAGACTTAGGAATTTGAAAAAAATAGAAGTGGACATAAAGGAAAAGAAATGTGAAACTGTAATTTTATAGTGAGAAAATAATGTGTATTTTATTCATGCTAGTCACAGGTATACCTATGTGATGCATTTCATATAGAGTCTTTTGCCTAACATCCTACAAAACTGTTCAGGTTGAAGCACAGATTATTCTCTACTGAGTTTATGAAGGCCAAAGGACAAATTTTATATAGGGTAAATAAACCTAAGACTTCTAAATGTGTTTATGTGGTGAAGAGGTGACCATAAAAAAGAGGGCAA
The DNA here is from genome assembly GCF_025592945.1 of Manacus candei. Lineage (NCBI taxonomy): Eukaryota > Metazoa > Chordata > Aves > Passeriformes > Pipridae > Manacus > Manacus candei. The sequence goes on along the minus strand of NW_026138076.1, from coordinate 35,452,253 downwards.
TACAGGAATGTAAGTAAATGTTTCTAGAATGTTATCATAATATACATGGTTTTAATAATTTGTCACATTTTTTAAACAGTCCAAGATTCCATGACTCTACTTCCTCTGGCTCTTAAAAGTCCACTGCAGACAGTAAAATAAAACTGATTATTTATTTGATCTGTGTTTTAGTCATATTCAAGTTTCTGAAAGGAAAGCATTTGGTTGCTTACCCCAGATTGCACAGTCTTTGAGTGTTACACTTAAAAGTTTTTATGCTGAAAACAGTTACTAAAAATAAAATAGAAAATTTTGGCCAGTGAGTCCAGCATATTCCTCAAGGAAGCAGAGAAAGCTGTTAGTCTATAAATGAAGGAAATACGAAGGATGATGTACATTATTCAATGCACGTTGTTCATTGTATTCAAAACTAATTTTTTTTTCATGTAAAACGTCAGATACAAACGCCAAGAGACGAGGCACCACTACAGCATTGGGCTGGAGCAGGACGAGACCTACATTCCCCCTGGAGAGTCCCTGAAAGATTTGATCGAGCAGTCCCAGAGCTCAGGGAGTGGCTCTGGGCTCCCTCTCCTGGTAAGGAAGCAACACTATTTTAATGCAAGTTTCAAAGGCAAAAATGAGTAGAGGGAGACGAAGCAAAAGAAATTATATTTACATGTCCTCAGTTGTTGTTTTAGTGTTTTGGTTTTTTTCTCTCCCAGAAATAACAAGGATTTAAGCTGCTTTAGAAGCAGGAGACTTTTTTTCATGTAGACCAAACCAAAAAAAGCTTAGGGTTATTTTCCTACCTCATCTCATTTCTTATTCTAGATACCATAGGGTAAGTACAAGCCAAGGGAGCTCATGGAATTTCATCAGCATTTACCCCAGTGTACAGGACAGCATCTGGCCCACTGATCTTGTTTTCCTGCTTTGTATGTGCACCACACATTGGGTTTCAAAAAGTGACACATTATCTGAAGGGAACTGTAGCTCATCAAACTTGGAACCTATTTATTTGTAGGCTTCAATTTGCATTCAGAAGTCAAGAGGTATTTTTTTCCCTGTAGTGTGGCAATCTCAAACATTAAAAGCACAGGGATGGAGTTTGTGATTATTTCTGAACAGACTCCATGACGAATAAGCCTGCTGAAAAGGCAAAACCTTCTGTGGCAAAACAGTTCTGTTCTCCAGGGGGTTTTGTTTCTGGGGATCATCATTGCTTTTTAGAACTGGTAAGAAAGCCAGGTTACTTATTTAAAATACTGCTTCTGAGAAAATGAATTAGATTTCATTTTAATTTTTCAGAGATGATATGTCCTTCCTGTCTCCCAAACCTATTAGTTTGTAGTGATGGTATTACGGTAGGTGTTGTCCAGTTTGCATGTACTATCTCTTTTTTTTCCCCACACATCTTTTTTATACACCCTAAAGAAGAAATTAAATGGGAAGTTTTATATTTCCTTAAAAATGAAGCAAGGCTGAGTTTCTTCTAGGCTTTAAGAAAGCTTTGTCATATCCTATACTAATGGGATATGGGATATATCCACCCATGGAAAGGGAGGGATCCTATGTTTAGAACTATGTTTAGAACAGTTTAAAACTATTCCTAACAAGTGCTTCCAAGTGATTTAATTGTGAGGGATTCTTCCTTTGTTTGCTTTGGGTTTTTTGCGTAACACTTGCCACATTAAGGTCTTGGTCTGCACTTGATGCTCCTACTTGTTACAATGACAGCAAAAATGTAATAATTTTGAGTAAATATAAGGAACTAGGTGGTTTTTCTCTGAGAGGATATGTTTCCAGCAGCTCATGTGGGTAGCAGGTGCCCTGAGGCATCTCATAACAGTGAATGGCTCAGTACTTCATCCCAGGATCCCAAAAAAGCTGGTGCAATGCTGGTTATGCTTGGTTATAACAATGCTTGTTCTTTATGCCTTCTTCTGTCCCAGTGTACTGTTTGAAGGTGGGATGTACAGCCTCATTGGTGTCCCCAGGTCTGCTCTTGCAGTGGACAGGAAAACTAACTTCTGCTAATTAACTGCTGTAATGGCCAAGGTGGCACATCCCAGCTGAGTCATTGCACAGTAGCTCTCAGACCTGTGCTGCTCCATGAAGCAGGAGCCATCTAGTCTTCTGTCAGTCCACCCCTCAAGCCTGGAAAGTTTGCAGCCAGTGGACCAAGTGGTTTTTTCTCAAGACACTCTTCCCCTGCTCCCCCTTTGCCTACAAAAAACACACACTTTTTTCCCCCTAGACTTTCTCAAGCAGTGATTTTGTGTGGAAGAGAAATAAAATGAGTGCTATAATGAATCTTGTACTTAGTAATAGATGTTTCCTGCATTTCCCAGACAGCTACAACTACTACGAGTTCCCCATAAATGCACAGATGGTCCCATGCCTGAAACAAGTATAAAGAAAATCCTTGGCAATAATGCTCTAGACTTTATTGTGCAAGAGTTTCTTTTTAACTCTGTTTCTTATGCAAAGACTGAAACATCCAGGGTTATACTTTTGGGAAAATGAGATGCAAATTTATTACAAAATGTCACTTTATGCTAAACAGTAATGTTTTTCTTCAGTGCAGAGCATTTATTCTAATGGGTACAAATATTATACCCAAAACAAACATTTAGCCAAGATTTTGTCAATACGATGACATTTAGAAAGCGTTCTTTCTCCTGACCTGTTTGTACCTCTGACAGAAGAGTTTGTTGCAGGTCAAATGCTGCAAATCAAACTTTAAACCAAGAAAAAATAAGTTTTAAATAAAGGCTTTGGACCAACAAACTGGGATCTGTGCAAGTCTGTGCAAACAAGGAGAACCCCATTGGCCTTGACAAGTGTAAGGCAAAGTTGTTGCCTACCATGAATTCCCATGCAAAACAGGGGAAGGAGATTAGATGTTGGGGACATTTATTTCAGTGATCTGTCTGAAGAGTTTGCTAATTACAGTTTGGTCTCTACATTTTCATGCATTTTTTTTCCTATTCCCCTTCCAATGAGCTTTGCTTTTCAAGGGACTGCACCCCAGCCATAGGTATGAAGTTCTCTGTTCAAAATATTGAAGTTACAAAAAGTTAGTTTGTCTAAATTTTCATCTGCAGTAGCTGAACACATTTAGCTAAATGCCAGAAAAATAGAAAGAGCTGGTAATTGGATTGATTCCACTTGGGGAGAGGAAAGAAAAGGCCATGTAACTTTACCTGGCTGCTAACAGAGCTCAAGCAACAAAATATACAAATTTAAATAGAAATAAAATAAATTTATTTATTATTATAAATTTAAATAAAATAAATTTAAAAAGAAATAAAAAAATTCAGCCCCACTCAGTATAAATAATTCACATCAACACATCATTCAGCATACTTATGAAATCAGTTCATCCAACAATTTTGATTAACCTATTTGTTTTAGAAATCCTAATTGGTTTATGATACAAGAAAGGACTAAATTCCTTAAAATAAAATAAATTGTTCATAGGAAATCATTTGACCAGTTCTAGCAAGAGGAAACTAGGTTAAGGCCCTTCACATAGTATTCTGCCGCCTGAAAACCCATAACAGAAATGTGTTTTTCATTTTCTTAATGTAATTTAATAAGGAACTTTTCATCATTAAGTATTGTAATTCCATGTACTTTATGATGCCATTACATATATTTACACAAATTAAGTTATTTGATATAACTACATTATTGTTCAGGATGCATTTTTAAAATGGGCAAAATAGAAAGCAATAATGCTAAAATGACATTACAAAATGTTACAGCAAAATTCCAATGTAATATAACTGTTGTTCAATCACTGTATGAGAGTATAAAAGAGAATAAATCAATTTAAAAAATTCAGGCTAATCTCTGTTCTTGGCTTTCACTGATGTTAATCAAAAATAATGGCATTGAAGCTACCATCTTGGAAGTCTAATAATACATTGCAGGGCTGGAAAAATGGAATTCTGTTTAAATGACAGAAGAAGAAAGCTGGGACGTTTGAAATGGCTTTGCATAAATGCCACTGTATATTTTGCTTCTTAAAATTGTCTATTATGAAAACCAGTGGGTTTTTTACAAAATGAATGATGATAGATAGACCTTACCTAGTAGGTTTTGAGTTCATGTTTGAAATATGTTCATGCTGCAGTGGGATTGTGGCAGTCCTGCTCAGCATTACCAAACTGGTAGTTTCCACTAAACCTCCCAGGCATAACAAAGGAAGCAAATGATTCTAAAAATCAAGTTTTGCTTATTTCTGTCAGCCAAGATTCCAAAAAACATTTTGGATTACATGAAATGCATATGATTTCATAGGGATTCAGTTAGTGCATACTTGCTGCAATAAACTGCTTGAGATTTGTATCTGGGTGGTGGCAAAACCGAGCGAGAGACCACAAAATTGAACTTGTTCAGATTTTACCAGTTGCTTGGACTTTGCATGGGAAATGATACAATTATTTTCCTTCAAAATCTTTAAAATCCTGCTAAACCAAAAATCATCAGCTGTGGATTGAACTGGCAATGCTGTAGCACAAGAGGGTGAATCTCCTGTTGTATTAGGGAGAGGCTGAGTCAGCCACGAACACCAGTGGGTCATGTTGCAGCATCTACTCATGGTTTTTTTGTGAACTTTTAGAAATATATGATCTGCAGACATGTTCCAATCTGATGAGAATATTAGTCCACATTTGTCCAAGATTTTTTATGGTTATAAAAGCTTGTTAAATGTAGACACAGGGTCTGTCATCCTTATGAAGAGTATCTCTGCAGTGCTTCCACCATGTACATTGATCCTGCACTACAGCTGACTTTAGCATTAGCTCACAGTACAGGCACTGACAAAGCTGGCACAGACACTAGAAAGCTGTCTTCTAAATATTTGGGGGGAAAATTGCTTTTTATTGATATTTAATTATGAATATTAAAATACTTGTAGGCATGTGGGTCCTAACTCTGTAAGTAGTGGTTCCTAACACCGAATGTATATTTTGAAGTTATTAGGCTTGGCCTTTTCAAGGAGAGGTGATAGGAAGCTGCTATCAGTAATTTTGCTAGTTTTGGAGCGCTAGTACGCTTTTGACTCTTGTGAGCCCTCGCCTTCAGTCTCAGCAGTGTTGAATATATAACAAATATCCCCGTTTTAATCAAAATGTGTTACCTACCCCTTTGGAATTTGGGTAACATTGAGATTAACAGGAGTGTTTGCTGTCAAAACTTTTCCAAAAATAACAAAAAATATTCCACAAAGTGGCAACATCCCGCAGGAAAATAAAAAAATTCAAGGTTCACAGTCACAGGTTGATTTAGTTTCTTGAGAAGCCACAGTGCATTTTGAGCATGCATGGAAAGGCTTCTTCACAGTGTACTTACCAGCACTGCATCCTGGAGAAAATGGGGAGCATCTGCAATTGTGGAGCATTGCTGAAATCCGTCATGCAATGGCTGTGTATTCCACTTTCCTTGGGACTGGCTTCCTGGGAAAGAGACACAGAAGGAGGGAGGTGAATGCAGAGATTTGCACTGAGCAAAGTGTAAGCATCTGTCTTGGCATTTCGCAGGTTCAAAGGACCATCGCAAAACAGATTCAAATGGTAAAGCAGATTGGAAAAGGTCGCTATGGAGAAGTCTGGATGGGAAAGTGGCGTGGTGAAAAGGTAGCTGTGAAAGTGTTTTTTACCACAGAGGAGGCCAGCTGGTTCAGAGAAACAGAAATCTACCAGACTGTCCTAATGAGACATGAAAATATTCTTGGTGAGTGAAATTAAAGAGAATTTTTTGATAGTGTACAGGTTTCTTGAGTTTAGTAATTTTGTATTTGCTGTTATCTGATGTCCTTTCTGATGTGCTTTGTTACCTGCTGTGCTCTGCAATTAGCCACCCAGCGCTTTTCAAAGGAAAGTTGTTTCAAGGATTAGTGAAACATAAATAAAAGTTAAAAAATAATGGGGTTTAGGGGTTGTTACTCTAAACGCAGCACGTCTACTTCAGCCACCAGTATTTCCATATCTGGGCTTTCTGAAAATACATTAAAGGTTAGAGGTGACACATAGTTGCATGTAGGTAAGATGAAAGAAATGAAATGTTACCAAAATAAATCTGTTGAAGTGGATGACAGTCCAGAGTTCTGAGCAGTCAAAAAAAAAAAAAAAAAAAAAAGCTATGAGATGTATTAATGTGAAAATATCTTCTTTTTTTTGAAGGATTCATTGCTGCAGACATTAAAGGTACAGGATCTTGGACCCAGCTGTATCTTATCACTGACTACCATGAGAATGGCTCACTTTATGATTATCTAAAATCTACTACTTTGGACACAAAAGCCATGCTGAAACTGGCTTACTCCTCTGTTAGTGGTTTGTGCCACTTGCACACTGAGATCTTCAGTACTCAGGGCAAACCTGCTATTGCCCATCGTGACCTAAAAAGTAAGAATATCCTGGTGAAAAAGAATGGCACCTGCTGTATAGCAGATTTGGGCTTGGCTGTTAAATTTATCAGGTGAGTAGAAGTGAGGAGGCTGAGGAAAAGTTAGTAAACCAGATGCAAATGCTGTCTTAGTTGTTGACTGAGTGACCATGCACATGTGAGCATGCTCCTGCAGTGTATGTGCATACTTTTTGGGCTCTGCTCATCTGTGTGTGAGGTTATCAGTGTGGGTGAGAATGTCACATAAACACCTAATGCAAGTGTATAAATAGTTGTTTAGTTACATTAGAAACATTAGTTACATTTGCATAAATGTTCAGTTTTCATCACTTCATTCTCAACAGCTACTCTAGTATTGTTTGCACCCGGTAAAAGGGCATGGCACTGACAGATTGAAGTCTTGTCACTGAAGCATTCAGCTTGTCTGATCCCATGAAAATTCACTCACAACTTATATAGAAAAATACTAATCATTTGCACAAGTTACTAACTGGGATTTATTGAGAAGGACCCCATTTGGGCTGCCTTTTGTTTCATTTCCTACAAATCAAATTGCCGAAGTACAGATTTGATTTTTGAAATGGCTTTTAAATTTGATTTAAAAAAATGGTTGTGTGTTTAAAGAACTTAGAAAGGAGCAGACAAGTAGAACTTTACTCACTCCTGGGATTCATAAGGAGACATTGCTCTCTGACAGCTCTGTTCAAAAGGGGTTTGAGCTCTCGGTGGTGGTCCTGGTGGTGGAGATGTGTGTTCCAAAATCTCTGATTTTTCTGTACACAGAAATGTGTCCAGAATACATAGACTGAGGGTTTCAGTTTCAGGGGTCAGCTTTGAAACTGTGCACTCCCTGAAGTATTAAAAAAAAATAAATTAAGAATTCTATACAAATCTTGAACTGAAATTATTCAGAGTGAAAGGAAAGGCAGTTTTTATGTGCTCTTCTTACCATTCACTTACCCACCACATTTCTTGGTGAGGCTTTTCCTTTATGAACCTGACCTTTCTTTAGGACACAAGAAAGGAATATTTTTACTTTGAGGAACAGAGGCCTAGAAAACAACAACTTGAAAATATACTGTTAAAAAGTTTCACACTTTACAGGCATACCTTGCCTGGCAAATACAGAGCAGCACACTGTTTAACTATGAACGAAGAACTAGGAACTACCAAGTGTTGTTATTAAAGAAGGTGAAACATGCATTTTTCACAGTCCAAATGGAATTTACGTTATGTACTTGGCTTGTTTTCACACTGAATCCTTCCTCAGGCAGCATTTTTCAGGCAAGAACAGGAAATAGTTGAAAGGGGTGTGCTCTGCTGAAGCTAATAATTCTAGTAAAGTTCTTTGTATTTCTCATTTAATTTGAAATATTGCAAAATGGTGCAGGTCGCTGGATTTATGTTACATTCTTTGGGGTGTACAGAAGTGTCACCAGCATATATATAATTTGAGGACTGTGTAGGTGACTGGTTGTACCTCAGACTGTGCTTTTTTTTTTTGTCATTTTCATAACAGTAGGTGAAAAAAAAATTGCTGTACGTGAAGACAATTACAGGAGTATAATTATTCTGTGAGCTTTTGTTGTATCTATCACATTTAAAATATGTACATTTTGGAGGTGGGGAAAGGAAAACAGATCTTTTTAAGCAAACCAAAATATATGCTGTATAATAAACTTCTAAAAACATTAAAACTGATACAGCTGAATCTGAGTTAATAAGGAAAAAAAGCTTCCATTCACATAACTAATGGGAATTTGTTTCCCATTAGAGAAATCTTGTCTCTTCTGGTCACTGTGTGAGGTGTGACACATTTGCTTAGAATTTTTTACACGTTTATATCTCTGTGTCTACATATCTCGATGTGTAAAGGTTGGAAGAGATCAAACATAATACATGCAGAAAATAACAATTAGATCCCTCTTCCTCACAGATCTGATGTGCTAACACTAAGTGATACTGTGCTATTTAGTATCCTCCATTAATTGCTAAGGCTAAAGCACTAGGTGGTGGAGTATGTTAGGAAAACAGCATTTAATGAAGATTTGATTGTTATCACTAACATTAGAGCTTGGGCTAATGCTAATGAAATCTCACAAATGTTACAGCATCCCTGTTGAGTCTTATCTCCATTGTGGTTCTGCATTTGAATGCTTAACATAGCCTCAGGCAGGTCAGCCTTTTAAGGAGGATTGCCTTCACACTAAGAGGCTTTTCTTGCAAAAATTGTTCCATTAAGATTATGCATTACTTTTGACCTTTTTTGAGAGTGGATGTGGTGTGAATGTACTACATCTCCCATCTAAATTACTTTCTTTTCAAGCCACTTTGTTCCATGTCTGATGCCCTTTTTTTCTCCTCCTTTTCTTTTAGTGATACAAATGAGGTAGACATCCCTCCAAATACCCGAGTAGGAACAAAACGTTATATGCCTCCTGAGGTGCTGGATGAAAGCTTGAATAGAAATCACTTTCAGTCCTATATCATGGCTGATATGTACAGTTTTGGACTCATCCTCTGGGAGATAGCAAGGAGATGTGTTTCAGGAGGTAAAGAGCTGGGAGATCGGTTTTAATTGTGTCAGTGAACCTCAAATCTTCCATTACATCTTTTTCTCTGGGTTATTGTTTTTACAGTAATAAACAAATGTGGATAAAACATACAGGTAACTCTCTTAATATCTGTTATCTTGTTGAAACTTAAAATATGAGTCAGTGCTATTTCAACAGCAGAGATTTAGACTATATTTTAATGGCTTGTTTGAAGGCAGCAGATGCCTGCATTGAAGAAGAAGTATGGAACTCATTTGGGGGCCTTTTCCAAAGGCATCATGTTTCTGCTGGACTGGGTGTGGTAGCTAATTTAGTAGAAAGAAAATAGTGATTTATTTGTTTTGTTGGAGTTATATAAAAGGAGGAGAACAAACAATTTGGGGTTTACTGTGCTCCTATTTGAAATAAAGAATGTTTGCAAGACAAGTAGCAAAAAAACCAGAGGGAAGTGGTACTTATTACATCTCTGTCATACCAATGATGTCCATTTTAATTGCTTTCTGATATCAGGAGATGAAGTGTGAGGACAGCAAAGACAAAGCAATGCAGCCAGCTGCAGACTCAAGGCATAGATCCATCCTTGTACGCATAAGCTACGTGTGCTTTCTGCACATAGGGCTTAGCGTAGTGCAGAAATGATGGGTGTTATTACCTCTCCTTTGTCACTGAGAAAGTTAAATGCAGAGAAATGACTTGGCAGCAATTACATGCCAGTTTGGTGACAAGAGTAGAGCATGTCTCTCTTGGGTCTCCACTACCTTCACTATGCTTTATGAGTCTTTACGGCCTGCAATATTGTGCTGAGTGCTTACCCTACAGGAACTGAATGTCACTGATCAGCAGCATGATCCCTGTGTTTAAAACCTGGTGAAGTGTATTGCAGTGATGTGATGTTAAATCTGTAATACTTTTGTCATTGTTGCTGTGCACAAAGGATGGTACCTTTCTATGTTCTGAAAGGGCACAGAATGCCCTTTAATATATTCCAGGTCCTCTGATAAGAAAGAGACCTAACTCTGCCAAATTACTCTGATACAGAACCTATATTAATAGCTCTTTCTGTGAGAACCTCATGGAGATTGCTGGACTGAACAGCAGTGGTGGAAACTGTCTCATTTGGCAAGTAACTACACTTTTGGATTAAGATACCTGGCCAGTCTTTTCATGGCCGTGGTTACATTGGAACTTGACTGTGGAATAAACTCCTAGGGCAGGGAAATCCTTTTAAGGAGAAGTACATCTAACTGTTAAACGGTATGGCCAATCTGTTATAAAATGAGAGGGGAAGAGGGCAGTGGAAGTTGTTTTCTGCAAGTGACGGGCAACTAATTGATTCTTTCAGGAATAGTAGAGGAATATCAGCTTCCATATCATGACCTTGTGCCCAGCGACCCCTCGTATGAGGACATGCGGGAGATTGTGTGCATCAAGAGACTACGCCCCTCATTTCCCAACAGATGGAGCAGTGATGAGGTATTGTCCCTCTTAATATGCAGTCTGTGTTTTTGATCAGAGCGAGTGAGTGAGACTGACCCAATTCTGCATCATTTTGAGGGAGGAGGACATTTACCACTGGTGATAGCAGCAGTCACAGTGTAACAGGGCTTGGGCAGGAGCAGGACCTTCTCAGAGAGCCCCACTGAAGGTTTCAGAGCCCCACGGGCCATAGCCTATCGTATTTGCAAGCAGGTTCCTCAAGTGCTGTCTACTAGATTCCACAGTGATAGCAGGCTGTGGTCAGACCTTCGTAGTCTCTCTGCTTGCTTCTTGCATTCATTTTGCTCTCTGCTCCTGGCATTAAAGGCATCAATTCAGTGGCTAGCCAAAACTTTCTCTTTTGTAAGAGAAATTATTTTGTGTAATGAAGTGGCAACATACTTGGTATACTAGCAGCCTCTTCAGTGTGTACTGCTGTTTGGGCTGTAATTCCAACCTTCTTCCTTTATTTTATTTTTTTAAGAAGGAAATGTCTTTTGTCTCTTTGAAATCAAATGAGCATACAGCTTTTCTGTGATCACAGGGGAGCAGGCTTGGAAACATAATTTTACTGTGATTTTGTGCTAACATGAGCACAAGATATTACATTTCACTTATGGTATTGATGGCCAATAGCACTGACTACAGTAGCTGGGCTGCACTGAGGGGCACCAGTTGCTCACCCTTCTACATCTTACAGAAAAAAGTGCTCATATACCTATTTGCATTTTAGCAAAGAGGACTACAGAAGTGGCCTTTCAAAGGAGATGTAGTAGGCAGAAAATGCTTTCCATTGTAAAATCAGGAGGTGAAAGGGGTGGGGGAGTATCTGAACTCTCCCTTCTCAGCATCTGTAACAAAGCAAAGGTGTGCTTGTGGGATCAGAGATGAACAGTTGAGGTACCACAGGCAAACCTGCCAATGGCTCTTTGAGATGCTGTGGAGGGGGCATCATTAAACATGTTAATTGGTATAGTTTAATGCTGTAAAGTTTTCTACAGTCACAAAAGACAGCTGCTGTTTGGAAAGAGCAGCATGTAGATGAATATTCTGCAGGTAGATTTAGGGGGCGTGAGATGTAGGCAATTTGGGAATGGGAGGCAAAAATGAAGCAACCTCTCTTGGTGGCTTGAGGGTTTGTGGAACAGCCAGTGTGGGAAGATCTAACCAAAACTCACCTGCCTCATCCTCTCCCTAGCCCAATCCCTTTGAGTCTTCAGACTGGGATTGTAAACACTGGAGGAAGCTCTGTTAGTAGCAGTCCTGGGAAGGGCTTTTGTGGGGTGGCATGCAGTATGTGTTTGGTCTGTCACCACACATATTGAGGACTGGGGAGGCTTGTTGTTCTTGATTAATTGGTTAGTGTCCTCGGTAATCCCTCTTCAGGCATTCCAGCAATAGGAGGTAAATTTGTTATTGCACAGTGCTTGTGTATTACCAAAAATGCATTTATAAAAATCTACAGTAATCTGAAATGTGTTCAGCTAGTCTGGGCACTGCTGGTGGTGTTTATGTGTAATGCCTTTCAGGCTCTGCACTGCTTCTGAGCCAGAAGTCTCATGAAAACCGAGAGCAAGTTGGATGAGATGGAAAACTTCTCTTTTCCTATTGTAGCAAGCAAGTACTTCAGGTAGCATAAATCCATAGGCTTGTGGGGTCATCACGTGGCTGCAGTGGCTTATGTGGTGCGTTATGTTTGGAAGAAGGTGGTAGAGGCAGAACAGGAGCGTGTGCTGCTTTTCCAGGATGTCAAAGGCAATGCTGAGATGCTGTCAGCGAGGGAGTTGTTGCTGGGAGTCAGAGGAGGATCTGGCTATGTTTCAGAAGTGAGCAAGGGATGGAGTAGGACAGTGTAGAGCTGAGCTGGGTGCTTGTAGGGGACTTCACAGTACAGATGGCTGGGCAGGAGCTGTAGTTGCATGCTTCATGCTTGTGCTGGTCTGAACCCAGAGATTGATTGCTGGCTGAGGAAAACAAATTCCACTAAATTTGTGCAGCAAAGGGCTCACTGTACAGAGCCACACTTGTGCAGATCAGACTGCATGGGTTTGGGAAAGGGGAAATAAGAAAAGGGCTTTTATGGAGTGTACAACCAAGTCTAGACTATAGCTTGTCAAAAATTATAAGAGCAATTTTCATATTTGGAGAACTCTCCTTAATATACAGAAAACAAAAGCTTTTGGAAGGCACCATCAGCCAGCATGTTGTATTTTTTTCATCTGCCCTTAGAAAAGACCTTTTCCCTTCAGCTTTTCAGCATTTCCAACAACTGCAATCTCCTCTTCCACTGATCCAGATGGGACTTTCTCTCCTGCTTCTCTCCACAGTGCTTGCGGCAGATGGGGAAGCTGATGATGGAGTGCTGGGCTCACAACCCTGCCTCCCGGCTCACAGCCCTGCGGGTCAAGAAAACACTTGCCAAAATGTCAGAGTCGCAGGACATTAAGCTTTGACTCTGCCAGAGGCAGCTCTTGTGGAGGCCCATGGAAACGGACTTTCTTGTGCAGGCAGAAGTCCTGAAGAGGTATCGAAAGTCTTCACTAATAAGTACCTTGAACAGAATCATGCTTAAGAGCAGCTGTAAGTTTTGAAGAGACTATCCTTTGCAAAAATCACCCGAATTTTGACATGTGAGATCGAAAGAGGCTTGTCTGCCCTTGTTTACATGGGGAAATACAGTTTTAGTAACTGGTTTAAGATTATGCATGTTGCTTTCCATGAAAGCCACTTATTATTTTATTATTATTATTGTTATTATTATTATTTTGATTGTTTAAAAAAGATACTGCTTTAAATTTTATGAAAATAAAACTTTTGGTTAGAAGTAAAAAAGATGTATATTGTTACATTAAAAAAATTTGGAGGGAACTGCTGAAAATGAAAGCAAACCAACTGTTTCATTTATGAAAAGATTATTGCACTCCAGCAATTAAAAAAAAAAAAAAAGGTGAGTGAGTCTGTGTAGCTCAGAGGAGCTGTAATGGAGACTGTCTTAAAAGCCACCTATTTGTAGAGATAACTTTCCATAACCTTTCATGTGCAAGTAGTTCTCACAGTACAGAGATGGAGCCCAGTTACATCCTTGCCATGATTGGTGTGGGGTGGCCTATGCCAGGGAAGGTCATCCTTCATTTAAGGTAATTGGGAGCTATATGAATATGGTTAGTGTGACTTGTTTGAAGAAGCTCTTTGTGTTTCCAGGAAATCTGATGGGGATAGTGCCATGATGATAAACAAGTGCCCCTTTTCTTGGCTTTTCTTTTTTTTCTTTCTTTTCCCCCACTGCAAAAAAACCTTTGCGTGTGAGTGGAAATGAAGTACATATTTGGATCTGCTGGTGAATTTGAAACTGCTGTGACACACATAAACAACTGCTGGGTAAGAGGAAGTTCCCTGTGAGAAGGAATTATTAACTTGCTCTTTCATTTGTGTAAAAGTGAGGGACCCATCTACAACCACAGTGGAGGAAAAAATATAATCTGTATTCCTTTTTTTAAGGGAAAGTTAAAAAACTCAAAAATGCCCATCTCTGGGGTGGTAATAATTTTTCTTTAAGTGTAAGGATACCTGGTGCCTCATGGTCATAAGAAATGACAGGGAAGGAGCATGAGACTTATGCGGGTGGTGAGAGCTGGGCACCGCGGGCGCAGTGGGCACCTGCCTCCAGCACTTCTTCTGCTGTAGTGAGAGACACCTAACAATTTGGCTCAAGCTTCATCTGCATTACTATTTTGGGTGGCCTTCCAGCAGCCTCCATACCTCTGGCAGCCACCGTGCAGTAGTGACAGGCTTGGCTGCCAAGCTGGGGCTGCGTTAGTTCCCAAGAGGAAGCAAGAGAAGCTTTTAGGGGAGAAGAGCAATGGGAAATGTAATTACTGCCTTTCCTTGTTCCTCCTTCCTGAGGTTGCAGCAGTTGCTGCAATGCTAATACTACACAAAGGGAAATGAGAGGTGAAATATTCCCTGTGAAGTGTTTTCTTTGGAAAGGTTCTGTTCTTCATCAGATTATTAAAGCTGAGCTATGTGGGAGTTACTGGTTTACCCTTTTTTACCCTTATTTTATTTTTTAAAATTTTCTTGCCCACCTATGTCCTGTTTCACTAGATGGTGTTCAGCTTAATATTGAAATAAGTCCTTACAAATGCTGCTTTGATTATGCTAAGCCTATTTCAGAACTGAAATAATTGCCATGCTGGATTTAGCCTCAGCACTTCTGTAATGCTTCTTTTTTTTCCCTTTTTGGACAAAACTGATTTATTTGTGGTAGGTAGGTATATAATTGGGGTTTAGTTTCACAGCTCCCTAAAGGTATTTCTAGCTGGAAAAATTAACATTTTATACTTTCAAGCTAACAGAGAAAATGCGCAGGTTCAAGAAAACCAGCAAGACCTCCATGATTATAGGTGTCAAAAGGCTTAATCAGAGGATTTTTGTTAATTAGAGCGCTTCTTCTGCAGTGCAGTTTCCCTGCGTAAAACTGCCAAGCAATGCAATACAAAAAGAAAATCTCTGAGAGTTAAATAGTACACCAAATCCTGACCCCAAGAGAGGTGATGATGGTTTTCCTGTCCTTAAAAAATAGCATGCTTCTGAAGCTGAGAGTAGAGTTTGCTCCACTCCTTGGCTGCCTTGGCTTCGAGATTTGTGGTCCAAAATGAGGACAGCCCAGCCTCTCTTCACCTTTTTTTGTCTTAGCAAATGGAGCCATGGGGTTTCTAGTTTCACTCCTTTTCATAAACACCAGCACAGCTCTGTATAACCAAGGTTTCTCAGCTCGGAAGAAGCGGATGGGACCGCTGACTTTGGCAGCAGCTGGGACTAGGCTCAGTCGATCGCTGAGCCTGGTCCCTGCAGGTCCCAGGTAAGCAGTCACACAGCAGGGATGCCTATTACCTCCTGTGTTTAGGTGTGTTTCACCTCTACCTTCCTGAAACAGATTTTTTTTTTTTTTTATAATTATCATGGCTCTCCTGAGAAATGTTTCGGAGGGTGCTTTGCCCGCTGGCAGACATGAGGCATGCCCATGCCCCGGCACCTGCCCTCAGTGTGTTGCAAGAGAAAGGGCCAGTCGCTGGTTTTCTGAGCAATTTTTGCTTTTTTTTTTTGGTCCAAGAGAAAAGGATCTAAGATACTGGTTGATAGGTTACATAAAGTGTGTATGTTAAATGTTCCAAGTTTATGTGTTTTATATATATATATATATGTAAAAATATATATATATATTCAGTTGCAAGTCTGGAATAGCTCCAGTATTGTGGATTAAGAGTAAACTATTATGGATCATAAAGCACTAAATAAAGCATAATATTTATTTATGAAAATGCATAAATGAAAAATCACTACAACAGTGCTATATAGGAAAATAAATATATATATATATATATATATATATGAGGAGACACACACTGAGAAAGCAAACAGTCTGCAGTTGTATAACTAGTGCCTGCCTATTTTCTATCAAGACTCAAAAGGCCAGATTTTGCCCTCAAATCTCCTACCCACTGTAATAGATGGTATTGTAAAGGGCTATTTCTAAGGCCAGGAAACAGCCTAAGGCAAGTGTGGAGGTTGTTTGTTCTAGCACTGTGACATTCGAGTTACGGCCTGCATGGCTGACTTTCTGTAACACTCAATGTGTCATTATTATGCTTTCAGCATGTACAGAGACTACAGGTTATATGTTTATTTTGCCAGGTGTGGCCTTTTAATGTCAATTCCAGATTTGGGTGGTTTCACAGTGCGCATTGGTGAGGGCTTGGAAGTCAGTGGTGAAGATAATTGTGACTTCAGTGCCCACAGGTCTAGAAATCCACTTTTCAAATGTAAATCACTGAAGGAAGTTTAGTTTAGTTTCTGACTGGCATAGGTAAGATGGCATAGGTAAGTGGGAGAAGAAATTAAAAAAAGGAAGAGAGATGCCATCTAGCAACTGCTATCCTTTCTCTAGCACAAAGTTATTTCTATTAAAGAAAAGGTTGACAATGTAAAGACTAAGAAACTAATATGTGTTCTTTTTTGAGAACCAGTGCCTTATTAAACCTGTAAATACTGTAATTAGAAAACTTGGGGAACAAACTGTGTTACGTTGTATTTGTTCAAATTGTATATGGTTGTTTTAACATTCCCCCCAAATAAAATTGTTTCCATCTCCCCATGACAGAGATTGCTTTTACTTCTATTTCCTTTTCATGTGCTTGAAAAGCACTATCTTTGGGTTTCATATCCCTGGCTAAATTATTTTGACTGTGCTTCATTTTATTTATTTTATTTTTATAAGATTTTTCCTCTGAGCAAACAAGTAAACAGCAATAAGTTGCATATGTTTCCACTGGCATAAAAAAGCATCACTCCTTTCACAACTCACTGAAGAGAAAAATAGTAATTAAAATAGTGTTATCACTAATAGAGCAGTCACTCGCATTTTGAGGCTGATTATGTAAATCTATAGAAATTTGGCATTTGCATAATATTTTATTGAGATCCCCCTTCATTCTGCCACATATTTATGAATTTTGACTACTATTTTTAATAGCACAAGCACAGGAGGTCATTTGTGCACAGGCTGAAGATAGAATTCTCAGCTCCATGCTTCAGGTGAGAAAGTTCCAACCTACATACACAGCATCAGCCGAAACATGGCATTGCTTAATACTGAGAGACATTGGATCATGTATACCACTACATGTAGGGAGATATTTGTATGTAGTCGTACTTACAGCTGGAGCATCTTCTCATTCTGCGGTGCTGTGTTGCAGATTCAGCTCAGTGTTTCTTAGTTTAATTGCCTTGCTGGTTATTTTCAGAGAAGTATGTAAACAGCAATTGGCCCTTAGTTGCCAC
Source organism: Manacus candei (assembly GCF_025592945.1). Lineage (NCBI taxonomy): Eukaryota > Metazoa > Chordata > Aves > Passeriformes > Pipridae > Manacus > Manacus candei. The sequence goes on along the minus strand of NW_026138076.1, from coordinate 35,434,980 downwards.
CTTCATGCAGCCCCTGCAGCCCTCCTGCTTTGCCCCACACCATCTGTGATCAGTGGCAGAGCATTGCAATTATTCTTCAGCAACATTTCTGCATTCCCTTGACCTGGCCAAATCCAGGTGGGGAAAGCCCTGTGCTTGCTGCAGTTGTCCCTGGCATGTTACTGTATCCCATATTTTGAGGTCTGTTTCTGCTTGCTTTGGCTGCATGGTGCTGAAGGCAATGTGTTGCTCCAGCACAGCCTGTTTGGGCTGCCCCTTCTCCAACATGCTGCTGAGATCAGTGTTTCTGCAGCTGCTTTCTTCCTCCCATCCTGCTTGCTTTGTCCTGGCCTAACTTTCTAAGTATGGCTTTTTGGGGCAGTCTTAGGCTCTGTTGTCATTTTCTTTCTTCTCCACCTTGCTAGGTGCTATTTAGCCTTGGACTTAGGTAGCTACTAGTGTATCGTCTGCAACTGCAAGCAATGTTGGGACTATTTCCCTTCCATTCAAGGTTGGCAGTCATGCTACTGTCCCCTGCCAAAATTGGAGCTCTGCTTCCTTGTCAAACACACTGAACCGTGCCTCTCCTGGGAAGGAGAGTTGCAGTCCCACCTTCAAAGGTAGCAACACCAGAGCAGACTCTTCCAGGAGTCTCAAGAAGAACAGCTACTTGTCAGGTACCTGAAGGATAAGTCCCTGAAAATGAGGAGGGAACTGCTGGGGCAATGCAAAGACTGCACGCTATGGGAGACACCAATCCTTAGGGGTGTCAGAAACCAAAGGAAATTCGGCAATACACATGGACAGGGTGGGAATGGTGGGATGGACAAAGAAGAACTTGTCTCCTGTGAAGGCTGAGTATGTAAAGGGAAAGACAGACAGACACCAAGAAATCTAAAAGCAGCAACTGTCCAACATGGGCACAGTTTTGCAGAAACCAGCCCTGTCTGCAGCTCAGCTCTCTTTAGCTGCTGGACCACGTTGTAGCCAAAGTTGTGTCTTTTGTCCCTTGGGATACAGATCCTCCCCTCACATCATAGCTTCAAGCTTCATATATAATCTAACTATTCCTACAACAGAGAAAATAATCATAAAATAATAATAAAAAACCAAATCATTTTCCCTCCATGTTCCCAAAGGCCTGGTGGCTTTTGGATGGAGTAAACCTGTCACTGGTGCTTGGTCACAGCTCTGTGCCATGCTCGACGTACAATGAGCAATGTGCAGTATTTCATATGGTGTCAGGTCTTGGCTCGGTGACCTGCCAGTCCCCAGCTCTGTCCCCAGTAGCTGCAAGGGACAACTGCATGAGCTGGTACCGTGAGGCTGCATGTCGTCCTGTGAAGAATTGCTGCCTGTTGAGAGCCAATAAGTTACAGGAGCCAGGAGGCAGAGATTGCATGGGAGATGGAGGAGCCTTGTGTTAGTGATACACTTTGTTAAGAAGCATTAGCTGTCCTGTGCTCAGGGAGAACAGCCCGAGCAGTTGTCTTCTGCCTGCCACATAGCTCACGTTAAACATTGCAACAGGAGGAATACAGAATAAAACTACCTTACACCTCGGGAATAGCTTGCTGTAATCCAGGCATGCCAGGGATGGGTTTTTAAAGGTCTGCGCTTTTCCAGCTGGGCTGCAGGGTCTCACAAACCTGGCAAATGCATTTGTCTGCAAGTTCTTGGCTTTTGGGCTGCGTGCTGTTTGGCTTCATATGCTATTGGAGTGCTTCAGCTTGGACTTAACCTTGGCTTGCTGCTTGCAGGGAGAGCTACCGAGTGAGCACATTTCTCTGGCGCACTGTGAGGCTGGCGTGTGAGGGGACAAGGGCTGAGTGTTGCTCAGCATGGCAACACTCCGAGGGTCAGCAGGCAACCCTGCACCCCCAGGGGATGGGGTGGGACAAGATGGGATGGGATAATGCTGCCTCTGGCAGTGCCCAGGCTCCTGTATCACCTCCATAATGGGCAGGGTGGGCTCCTCAGCCTGGGGCTGACCTGCAGGTAAGGGACTGGTGGTAAGAGATGCCCGTTTCCCCACTGTCACCCCACACCCTAGCTGAGAGAAGCAGCATGCAGCTGTGCTGGGGAATTGCCTCTTGCACTCCCAGAAATTTTATACTGACCCCAATAGGTCTAACAAGGCCAGGGAGAAACAACTACCATCTCTGACAATGGGGAGCGGGTGCAAGAAGAGTGAACATCGCTGTTTGGGCATTGTATCCACCTGGCTCAAGGTAAATAACATAAGCAGGTATTGCTGGACAAAATAACCTTGTCCAAGTGGCATTTATTTTACTTCTTAGGCAAAGGATGCGTTTTCTTACCTGTTGCTTTTCTCCACCTTTGGCCACGAAATGCAAACCCCAGGAAAACTGTCCAGGATGAGCTCCCCTCTAGCAGCTGAGGTAAAACAGCATGAGGAAGCATGAGGATTTATGAAGTGCAGTGAAACAGCCTGCACAGGCATGTGGATTTCATGAAGGATATCTTCTGAAGGAGAGTGCATCAGAAGGAGTTCTTATGTGCAGTAACATTTCTTTTGAGGAGATTTTTTTTTTTTTAAAGAAACTAAATAAAAGACTCCACTTTCCATCCAAGCTTCCAGGAACTAAACAATTGAACACAAGGTAGTGGTGCATTTTTTTTCCAGTTGCTTATAAATATAATTTATTACCTGTTTAAAAATTCTTTCTTACACTTTGTACATGTCAGGCTGACAGAATAAATGCAGGCATTTACAAACAGAGGGAAGGAGAAAAAGGGAGGGGGGTAAGAGGCACACTCAGAACTAGTAAACCACACCTCCACTGTACAGCAATACAAATAATGCAATGGCTAGCACTTCTCCTGTAGTAAGTCAGTCTTTAGAAAAGGAATTGCATAGAAGATACAGCAATAGGGAAATCAAAACCAAAATAGTTCTCCAGATCTGAATAGCAAAGAAAACAAATCCCATGAACCCTGGTAGAGCTGTGACATGGGAAGAGGAGGGAGAAATGCGATACACCTGGGTTGCACAGGTGTTTCATTTCCTATGGGCCCTCCTTCTTTGCTTTGGAAAGGTACTGAAGATACCATCTTAACTTTTTTTTTTCACTCTTCAACAATAACAAACAGAATATGTTTTAGCAAATAAAGTCTACCATGCAGATATGTGAAAAGAGTAATGCCGGCTAATACCACAACTTCTGTCTCAGCTGTGTTACACACCCTACTTCAAAGTAGGTTATTGGCTCTCAGCTCAGGTGTTTTTGCAAGGTACCTTGGAAGGTCTATGGGAGAAGAGTGTTTTGCCTCTCCTCCTTAATTTTGTTTACTTTCCAGGTTGATTTTGCTTTTTATTTGTATTGTGCAAGCTCCCAAATTTACTGACAAGTGGTAGCAAGAGCCAGCTGGCAGCAGCCAAAGAAGCTCTGAGGGCTGTGCAAGCTTTTCTCATCTAGGGGCTATTGTCCCATCAGCTGCAAGCTGGCAGCTGGAGACCAGAGTGCCAGTGCTCGAAGAGCTACCTCGTAGCTGTGGGAGGGCCCTGCCTGATTACATCCTGCTTCCTCACAGGCATCCAGAAGGTACTCACATGCCATGACATGGGATGCTTTCAGAGAAGAAGGCAGGCTTTGTAAGCAGTTGAGGAGACCAAACTAGTACTAAATACATTTAACTAGCACCACAGAAAAAGTGAAATACCTATTTAGGATAGAGGTTTGTGGGAGCACTGGATTATCACTGCTTTTTTGTACAGGGAGAGTTTATCAAAGGACTTTCAGATAAAGGGATTTTCAGATTTCAGGGAGCAGTGTCAAGCTTAAAGGACAAGTAAGTAAATAAACTAAATGCTCCTATTCAAGCAAGGAGCTTGACCTACCAAACTTGAGGGCTCATTTCCGTGGCTTTGGTTCAAGTCCAATTCCAGTTACTTGCCAGTTTTTACTGTGTTGGCTTTTGATATACTGCCTATTTGACCTTGCAGTGATGATACAGCACTGAATTTTAACCTTCCCCTTCCCAAGCAAAAATTGGTAATAAGAGGATGCCCATAACTAACATCAGAGCTAAAAGCCTCCAGCAGTAGTCCTTTGTTTTCTCCCCTTTGTCTGTATGTGTATATACACACACACACACACACACTCTTCACATTTCTGTTAAATTCCCACTTCAGAGGATGTCTGAGATACATGCTCCAGCATTTAAAAATCTGTAGTGCAGCTCATTTTCTGAACTCAAGGTTTCACATGCAAGCTAGGAATGGATTGCGGTGGTTACCCCAAAGCCAGTAACTCATTGGAGTCCCTGTGGGAGAAGGGCTGAAGGTTTGGTTTCCATTCACAAACCACTCACATCTTTGTACTGCCTGGTATTAAGCAAGCCAGCCTGCAAACATTAAGTTACTTCATGGCCAGATGAGGCCAGAGTAATACCTGAAAAGACTTCTGAACACTTAGTAAGATAGTTTACAGTAAAGTGTCATAGACATGAGATTAAAAAAACCAAACAAACACAAAATCAAGCAAACCTCAACAGTATCATTGTGTATAAAAATAACCTCAGAGCTGTGGTAACTACTTGGCTAGAGCATACAATGGTCTAAGGGCCCTCCCACCCCTCCCTTTCCCATACCCCCATCCCCAGAAGAAGAAAAGGAGAACAAAAAAGAAACTATTGTAGGTAGCAATACAAGACATTAGGACACTGTCCACAATGACGGGCTTACAGCATGTAAATACATTTATTCTATATGTAAGCAACAGAAATAGGAAGAAACCCAAGGAAAAGACATGTTTTGCTCTGTGGGTATTGCAGACTCCAACATGTCTCTCATGAGTGTCTGCATTTCTGCCAGCGAGATGGAAAAAAGTCTCGGTCTCCCATGGAAGCAAATATTGGGAGACCCTCACTGCTGCAAAATTTTCAAGATTCAGTAAAACAGCATTTAGGTCTTACACTGTTTAGCGAGATACAGCGGATCCAAATGCCATCAGAAATTTTGGAAAAAAAACCAACCGAACCCCAAAGTTACCCTATACACTGACAGTCACCTTTACAAGAACACAACACAAGAAGAACTGAAGAAAAAAATCAGATGAAAAGGACTGCCTCCGATAAATGGTTCTTACTCGGAAATTAAAGGTTTTCCTCGAAGTCAGTAGATATTTTATATATATTTATATAATATATATACTATTTATAGCGCTAGCAATCAACATGTAATGAAGAGATGGCGTGGAGAGCAGCAAGACTGCTCGGGTACAGAGCCAAGGGTGAACAACTAAAACAATAAGCATTTTAAAAAATAGCAATAACTGGAGGATAAGAAGCCTGCAGCCTTTTTTTTTTTTTTCTTCTTTTAAAGCAGATGTGCTTACCTGACATAAAATGTTACAACAACTTTTAAGAGTCTGTTCTGTCTGCCAAATGTCTTTGTCAGAGCCACCCCACAGGAAAGCCTTTTCCCACGCGAAGTTGCTCGCCGTGGTGGCAGCAGCACACTGGAGCCACTGCTCAGCCCCACAAGATGGCACTGTGTCCATGCAATCCAAGTGGAGGGACTGCTGCTGGTTTTTCTCCCACGAAAAATAATACCCTGAGCGGATCTGGCTGCTCTTGCTTCCCACCCTCCCTCCTTGGGGCAGCAGGATTGGAATGCTAACTGGTGAATACCACTAGCCTCTGCCAGAGCCCTCTCCCACAATGCACACCTGGCCACTGCTGTACCCCCAGAAAAAAAGAAAAAGCTGGGCAAAATTAATGCAGGGAAGTGTGAGGTGAAGTGGGAGCTGCTTTGGCAGCAGTGGTAAAGAATGAGTGTGGAGCTGCTGGGATGAGCTGTGACTCTATGGAGGAACCTTCTCCCTGCCCTGTCAGGGCCAGGGCAGCTGACACAGTGCCACACTGGGATCCTGCAAAGGCTTATGGAGCAGGTGCTGAAGAAACCATCCAGCTCATGATTGCAGCAGGTGACAGAAGGTTTCTGAGCAGCCAGGGTGGAAGAAGAGCAGCTCCACCACCCAGTGATGGTGATGCTCCTGCCCTAGTCATGTTCAGTGATGAACGGTTATGTTCCTGACCACCTCTGTGGATGCTCCTCTTAATCAGTGTGTATTTTTCCTCACAATAAATCCCCTTTACTGTGATGCTGGGAAAGGAAAATGCCCCAGAATACTTTAAGAAAGTTGTTCATCTGTTCTTCTTGCAGAAGGTGTGAGAATGTAGGTCAGAGAGCTGGCAAAAGGAGCATCCACTCATAGCAATACAGATAACTATGAGACACTTTCTGGGTGTCACTGGTATGACCCCAGTGAGAAGGGTGCACATGCTGCCCACCTGGCAAAAGCTGAGAGCTGGGGAGTACCAGTGAGCCTGCGGATCAGCCAACACAGACCGAGCTGAAGATGGGAAAGGGTCAAAGGACAGTTCAACTCATGCACCCACCTTGGATGCAGAGTCATGAAGGAAGGACACATGGGAAAGGTGAAGAAGCACAAACTAAGAAAAAAAAGCTGAGACCTATTTTAGTGCTCCAAGGTGAGTAAAAAGTGTGGAGAAAGGGCAGAGCTGAAAGCCCCAGTACAAGCCTCTTGAAGTTAAAAGCAAAATTTACATTAGCATTGCAATGGGCTGCATCAGATGCCCAAGGTGAAAAAGAAGATGGTTGGCTGTTGAAAGGATGTCCATATCATCTCCACATTAAGAGAAGGTGGGGCTTACACAGGCTAAACACACACAGATGTTGAAAGTTACAATGTATATCCTCTGGTCTCCAGTTTTCACTGAAATGCTGGTTGGAAAACTGCCAAGTTACCTCTTACAAGGAAGGGAACTTTTTGTGCTTACTGCCCAGCGGTCAATCAAAACCCCACTGGTTTTGATTGACCTTATTTACTGGTCAGGGAGCTGAGAAACAAAAGGTGCCAAGCCTACAGAAATGTCAAATGGAAAAAAAGGTCAGATTAAATTTTCTTTTCATTTTGACCAATGACATTTTCAAAGTTACCTTCAAAAGCGCAATATGGAAAGCCTTGGGGAAAACAAAACCAAGACCACAAAAGAGAACAAGCCAACTCCAGTCATGGGAAGCATACGGAGTGGGAATACGTATGTGGACGGGGCATGCATGTGTGCACAAAAGCAATAACCAGGGCCTGGCTGGAAACCTGGAGCGGGTGGGCTGCGGAAGAAAGGCTTTTTGTGTGAGAAGTAGAGGACAGACAAGTCTGGCAGTAAAACTACAGCAATCCTATTCACTGTCATGTATCAAAGAGTCAGTCTTTTCACTGAGCAGAACACAAAATACGTTTGCAGTGACGACCATTTTTGGTTTGCTCCTTCTGCAGAATTCAAACTTTACCTGTTTGTGGTGGCCTAGAGGGACAAACATCTCCTGGTCAGCCAGTGAGAACCTGCAGCTCCCTGACTAGGCAGCGGTGGTGGCAGGAGCACAGTGAAGGCAGCAAACTGCAGCCCACGGGATTTCAACTTCACTGCTCCATTGCCCTACACAGACCCACATGACACAGGCTGCAGCAAAGCCTGGGAGTATCCGTGGAGATCACCAAGTGCATCTCACACACAGATGGCCTAGCAGAGGGTTGGACTGTCAGTAACCCCAACCATGGCAAACATTACTGAAGATGGTGGGTTTCAGTAAAAGTGAGTACCTGCAGCTCTGTGGGGAAGAAACAGGAGTTGCTGGCTCTTAGACCGCTACACAACAAAGCAAACAATATGAAGACCCACCTTGGATGCGCAAATCAGGTGGCCAACGTCAGTGCCTCCACATGCTTGCACCTGTGGTCTTGAACCAGTGGTCCATGTGTATTTGGACTGGGAGGCTGCCTCTGGTTCATAGCCACCTTGGGACAAGACTGCTTCTTGGAGCAACCTAAAAGCACCAGGGTGGTGTAAAACATCCCAGGGAGGGGTGTTGGGTCAGATACTTGGTGAGTGCAGATCAGTGACTTCAGCAGAGTGTCACCAGTTTATACTGCCTTTGCGTCTAGCATGATGCACAGCAATGCTAACACAAGGTGAGCAACCTGTGTGGGCTGGCAGAGGACTTTGGAGGAGGAGTATGATAGCTGACAAAGGGAAGGGCAGATGGCATATAGAAGGACATGTCTTAGAAGACCTTCAGGAAAGGGACAACAGGTTCCATAAAATCAGAAATTATTCATTCTGTTGCTGACAAAATTAGAAATAAAGTAATAATGGTAATAATAATAGTAATTATAATCCTTGCACTAGATACTAATCAGTAAAAAAATTATCATAGTAACTTTTCTCTTTTATTTTTTTCTGCGTTTCTATCCCCCTCCCTCCCAACCACTCTGAATTGCATATCTGGCCCCCTCATATAGCAAAGGGGTGGAAAGGGTGTGAATTGAAAACTAACTCAGATCCTGCATTCCCCACCATCTTATAGCTGTTCTCCACACAGGCTCAGTGGGGCTGCCTCGGGAAAGGAAGGGAACATTACCTGTGTTCCTGCTTATCAGCCAGAGTACCTGCTTTCCAGATGCACACCTCTCAAACCCTGATTTTCTTTTTCTTTTTTTTTTTTCTTACAAGTAGGTCTAGGAAACAGAACGATGACAGGAGGATCATTGCAAGACAACCAATGTGCAGAATTGTAGCCAAAATCTGAATTCACCAGAAACCAATAATAGCCACAACCACCTGTCCATAGCCTTGTCTAGAATGGCTTTAAACAAAAAATATAAAGAGCCATGGACAGTCTCCTTACCCCTGTCCAGAATTTGATGTAAACAACATCCATAGAAAGTGGGATTGTTAAGAAAGTTTATCCATATATCTGGATAGCAATAAAAAGCGTTTCCTAGGAAACTGTAAAATCCTGTACCAAGCAGCGTACAGCCAAGCCGAGAGGAACATTATGTTGATTTATATTTTCAAGGTACAACTTTGCATGATTTCTTTTTGATCCTGTGATAATGTACAAGGAGAACATGTGTGAAGGTCAGGGCTGGTTTTTTTGTTTATTTGCTTCCTTGCTTTCTTCTCTGAAATGTCTCTTGTGTAACTCATTGGTCTGGGTTTTCATTTCAATTCTCGTTTGCAATAACAGGGCATTACTGCTCTCTGCGTCTGTCCTTCCTGTTCACGCCAAGGCTGCATTAGTAATTTCCTTCTGCTGCCAAAGAAACAACTGTTTCATGTCTTCCCATTTCTTCAAGAACTGCTGCCAGCATGCTCAGGTTGCCATCAGGGAAATTCTGGGCTTCCCAGAGATCCAGGATCACCCCAGTGGGACTTGATTTCGTAGCAAAATAATTTAAGTACCTGCAATGAGCCAAAAGGAAACTCATTTCTTTGAGCTGCATGAAAACTACCTGAATTCATATGATTTCAACCCATCCCCACTTCTGGTGCTGTCAAAGTGTCAATCCCCTGTGCAGTCAGTCTGATCAGCCTGTACACCTGCTCTCACTCACCTAGAGGGACATCCAACAAGACCCTTCTGCACATACCTCCCTGGGCACTTCACTGTCCAACCACACATAAGCAGCCCCTGCTCACCTGTCCAGTTTCAGCTTGTGGGCCAGCATCCTCCAGTCGTGGCCTCTGGTCTGAGGTGCATCCAGGCTGCTGCACAGCTTTTGCCTTATCGGGAGGGGGATGCTGAAAGCGCTGGGCCCTACTATGGTGGTGATGGTGCCTGCTGAGTCCATGAGAGGATAATCGATGCCAGTAGGTTCCTGAGATTGGAAAGACAGGGAAAAAGCTCAAACAACCCATCAGTTTTGTTACTGAGTGCAGAGACAATTGTAGAACTGTATCCTCTGAGATGCAGTGCTTTTTACTTGTAGCCCTCTGCCAATCAAGTGTTTAGGTTAGTCAGCTGGAAAAGAGAAATATTTACAATCAACTTTGGGTAGACAAAAGATTTTTTTTTCTCCTTTTTGTTTTTGTGGGTGAAGATCACTATGGCTGGACAAAATTGAGACCAGCTTAATTAACCGCTTACTAGGAATAATGAAAGATCATTATTTCAACACATTTCAGAGCAAATTGCTATTACTAGAACAGAATTGGGCTGACAAAAACCGCCTTCCCAGCATCTCTCCAAGCCCCCCATGCCCCACCAAGCCAGCACCAGGCTCACACGCTGACATCCTCCTGGCAGACCCATGCTTCTCTGAAGCCTCTGATGCTGTGCAGACCACAGACAGACAGACAGTTAATATCGCCCCAGGCACCAGCTGATCCCTCATTTTTATGCAGCTTCAACTCTGTGCTGGAAATAGATGGAGCTGGAAGAGATGTGCTCAGGAGGGGGCAGTCATTGTCCCCCCTCCCCAAGGCCAGCGCTGTGCTCAAAGGCAGTATGGCAGCAAGTGTTTCAAAGGAAAAGTCACCTCCAAAGCCAGCTTGTCCCCTGCAGGTATGGTGTTGGTTCTCTCTGATGTGATCCTCCCAGCTGGGAGGCTCCCCATGACACCACTGTTAACATGGCTCTGCTGGGAATAACAGCAGGTGGCTCTCCTGGGCAAGGATTTTGTCTTTTCCTTGGCCTGGAAGGATTTAGCATCCACAGGCTTGGTAGTTGATAGGACAATGGTAGCTGGCCAATTTAGATGGTTGGTGTCCTCCAGGGTGGCTGAAAGCCCCACCAGACCTCATTGATGCTGACTGGCTGCCCAGCTGTGCAGTGGGAATGCTGCTCACATGTGCAGCACTTCCCACCTCCAGTGGAAAAATCAGCAAGCATGGCTGGTTCTGCCTTCACGCTTCTTAATCTATTTCTCAATTTGGTCTCCTTTTCTGGCAGAAATGAGGGAGAGATCCAGATCACAGCCCCAGGCAGCCAGAAACAGTTCTGCTAAAGACTTGTCATTAAATGTCAATTTGTTTTCACCTCTGTGAGCTGTCTTGTTGCTTGGTGTCAAACTGGCTGTTGAGAACGCCCTGTAATATCTAAAACTGTCTTAAAACCAGGTAACTCCTGATTTAAGCTGCCATTGCAAACTCCCCAAGGAGTTTGTTGGAGATGCTCACAGTCATGTGCAGTCCTCAATTTCCCAACTCCAAATGTATTCAAAGATGGAAAGTGGAGAGCCAGTATCCATGAGCAATGAACAAAATTAAATCTTTTGCCTCCATTCTTTTATCTACACCAATTAATTATCTTAACTCTACAAATATGATATTTTTTTCCTTTTTTTTTTTTAATAGAAAAGGCATTTTAGGCAGTGAAATTTCTAACCAAGGAATTAACTGTAATGTCCTCAGTTAACATTGCAAATGTGACATTGTGACATCTGTACTTGGGTTTCAAGGCCCTGCACCACAGACTGTCTGCCTCAACCCCAATGCTTCAAGCAATGAGTTATTGCCCAACTGTCTGGCAGCAGGAGCTGTCCAGGAGCAGGCAAAATTATGACACTGCTGCTGCCTGCAGGCTCACCTGCACTGGGAGGTAGGAAGCAGCAGTAGGGTGCTGATTGGGGCATTGCAGAGAGATAACCTTTTCTTTATATTCTGGGCCAAAGGACACAAGCGCTGCTCTGGCTCCAAAGCTGGCCTGCAGCCTCAGGTGTTTCAGGATTGCTACAGAAGGAACCCAGGTATCCATGGCATTGCGCCGTGGCACTTTTGTGTGATTATCAACACCAGGAGATAAAAAGAGGGCTTCAGAAACAAATGGTGGGGGACCTTTATTGCAGTCTTCCTCCTGCTTTTCAAATGTGCATGTTTTGGCACTCATTACATTTGTATTTTTGAAGTCCCAGGGGCAGACGCTGTAAAAGCCAGTATAAAATGGTTTAATCTGGAGAAGTCTTACATCCTTTACAGGGGACTAAAAAGAAAGCCCATAAAGGGAGGATGCAGGAAACTGTGTTACTATATTTTTACTGCAGGGTGACAGAGGCAGAAAGGCAGATCCAGCAATAAAGAAAGATGCCAGCACACTCCTGCAATCCTTAACCACTAGCTGGATACCACTAGCCTAACCTCAGAAGAAAATGTGAGGTGCCACAGCTAAGGTTTCCTGAAGCCTGGTCTGATGTCTTTACCACACTTCTAGAGACATAATCATCCGTTTCCAAGTTCCAGGTGACTTCTCATCAAATCTCTGAGATTTTGGATTTTTTCCTATTTGACCCTCTATGCCAGCTCTTGGCAGCCCAAGGTCCTCCTGCCCCGTGCTTGGGCTTGGGAACATCACAAGGTGTAAACAACAAGGAGCAATTTTGCAGGAGGCAGCCTTGAAAGCAGTGGTATTATTCACTCCCTCTATTCATCCTTGATGGATAGGATCACAGCACAAGACAAGAATATTACCCTGTTCCCTCTGAATCTATTACCAGGCTATATTACACACAACCAGCTGAAGATGATTATAGTGTATACTTGCATTTCATTAAAGTTACTTTCAGTTCTTTCTCTTCTCTGTGAGGTTAAATTAGTGATTACCTCAATGCAGCACTTATTACAATAATTGTTTAAGATGCTTGTTTTACCATCTGTCCTTAATGCTGTGTAGTCCCCAGATGAATCTGTAACTGTACACCCACTAACCAAGCAGATGTTACGGGTAATAGCACACAACATTAGGGCCCTATAGCACAAGTAACTTTTGTCTCTGGTCTCACAGCCCTTCCAGAAGTCAGCCAGCAGTAATTGCTGCCTGAGAGTCTGCTCCTCGTAGCTGCCAAGGGTACCAGGAATAAAACCCACCAGCATATTCACTGAAGTCAATGCCACTTCACATTTGAATGTGTTACTTGGTCTCTGTCCCAAACTTGACTGCCCCAAGGAGCAAAAGTTCTCCAGGTTCTATATAGCACTGGCAAAGATGTTGCCAAATTTATGATAAAATTTCTACTGGAAAATATCAGCCATCAAAAGAAAACTTGCCTAAAAATAATAGTCAGGATCTGTAGCACTAGAAAAATACGAGGAGAGAAGTTTACTGCAACTAGACCATTTGATATTCCCTATTGCACTGCAGCTATTATGTGGGATCAGAGGGGAGTAGCTCATGAAACGTGTGGCACTGAAATTTTCCTATTCTCTTTTCTCCTTCTCCAGGAACATCAGGCATGATGGGTCTCATGGACTGATAGGAAACAGGACCAAGCAGTGCTTCATGAGATGCATTAGGAAGTGGTAGGAAAAGAGCTCCTCCACATAGACATAGAAAGGTAGCACTAGCAGGGAGACCAAGGCTGCTCTCCTCACTCCCTTGAAGGAGCGATTCTTCCTTCCAGAAGAGAGAAACTAAGGGAAAACGCAAGAGGAGATACAAAGCAATGATTTAATCCATTCTTTATGTCTATCTCAGCAGTCAGGAGGAAAATGGGAATCACTAAACAGGTAGCAATGGGAGGAAAGGTCATTTACCTCTGAAACAGAGCAGTTGAGCTGGAAGATCTGTCCTTCGCCTTCAACCTGCCGCACACAGAGTTTGCACACCAGCTCCAGGGTATTCAGACTGAACCTTTCCAGTGTGAAGGTGCAGTGCAGGTTTCTCTGACATCCACTCCAGATGTGGTAAAAGGGTATCTCCTGCAGGAGGAAAGCAAAAAAGTATAGGCAGGGAGGGATTTGAGACCAAGGCATGGATACTATGTGACCAGAGACTGTGGGCTCCATGCTACTGTGAATGCAAATGGTCCAGGGGAAGAATTGTCCATGGGAATATAGCCTGGCACCTGGTGTTTTTCAAACACACCTGTGCATGACAGTATTTCTGTAATCCTCACTGCTAGGATCCAATGTGAACGTTTTGTGTTGCTCACCTGGTATTTAGCCAGCAGTTTGCTCTTCCAGAGAGAGTGGGCAATATCATGAATGGACAGACGGAGATTGTGAGTGCTTCCCTTAAAATGCAAAGCTTTGGGCTCCTCCAAAAGCTGCCCACCCATCTGCCGCTCAAGCTGCAGGACCTCCTGCAGTATTGGGATAAAAAGAAAAGAGTGGTCAGGTTTCATCAAGACAGAACAATGGTCTTCTGAGTCCTCAAGACTGTCTGTTGTAGATGCTGTAACTTGTGTAATATAGATAAAAAAATACACAGGCATTGTGTTTCCCTGCGAACTGGAACTGCACCAGTGGATCTGAGTATAAGCCACTCACCCTCTTCATACAGCAGCAGCCCAGCAGAGATGCAGGCACCTCTCCTTTGGGAGGTGCAGTGTTATTTTGCATGTCCTTAATCAGAAGCTTAATTGCATGCTATTATATGGAATGCAAAGACTTTGCACACAGTCACTGTTTGAGTACAGAAATAGATCAGTCTTCTCCATTGCTCATCAAACTGGACATCTAATGGTAGCTTTGCTATTTTGTTTTTGGAAACTCTTATTGGTGTAGGTCCTGCTGATATGGGACCTGTGCATACCACTGGTCTTTCACCTTGTGGCCTCCTGATGAAATGCTCTATGACAGAGTGGTACAGGAGATAACAGATGCCTGTGCTGAGACTATCAAAGGGGGTGGTATGAAAACAATGCAAGACACTGTGATCGAGCATTTTGTACATATGAATATGAATGTGTTGGTTCAGGGTTACTGCAATATTGATCACGTAATTAAAAGCTAGTGAGCCAAGAGTCTGGTCATTTTCTGAAGCTAAAAATAAATATAAGCCTTTAATTAATAAAACCACAGTGGAATATTGCCTACAAACAGCCTAATTGTAGACCACATGGGAGAAGCAAGTACAAAGGCACCTACATGGGCCCTGTTAGAAACCAACACAGCCCATCTTGGTCATATTTAATTAAAAGAGCCATCCAACCAACAAGTCTCATGTGGCCAAAGACAATCACACACAGAGTGAGAATGCTCAAGGAATACGTGGGCACACAAAACAAGGATACTACCCCAGGACGAATAAAAGAGTGTCCATTTTAGCTAAGCTACTCCTGACCACATTCAGGGAGCTAGTTAGCATATAAGAAAAGCCCCCATCCCAGCATATGGCAGATCCCGAAGCTAAAACAATGTCCTTTTATTGGCCGTTAGAGGAAAAGAAACAAAATCAGGATACCTTTGAGATTACGGTTATGCCAATGAATCAGTTCCAGCTTTTTTCCAGTGCCACCTAATTACTTCGTCAAGATGTCTAAAGAGCAATCGATAGCAATTATCTGATTACTATAGATCTTCATTATGTCCAAATTACCTCCCTGGAAGGGCCAGAAGATGACTTGTGAGCTAATTGCAGATGCCACTTCTCAGGCATGTGGGGTATAGGTATTGAGAAACTGCTCCTGCCCATGCTGCAGCAGCTCTGGGAGCTGCACTACTGTGGGGAAAAACACTGCAGTGTGATGCTGCACCATCCACTCACCAGATCTGGGTGTCTAGTTTCAATATCCCACTTTTGCTGGGACCCTTTTGATGACCCTTGGTCACTGCAGACCTTCTACATGCTTTTACTGGAGGATGCTGAGCAGCCTGTGCTTCTCCCATGCCCCTTAGCTAGTTAATTCAGAATTTATATGGCTGGTTCCTGCCATACGGCATTTTATTTAGAGCAATGCTTATCCTGCTGGCTGACACCTCTATGTTCTCCTGAGCTAAAACCTGAGCTGCATGTTCCTTGCCCCATGCTGAGGTGGTTGCAGCCACTCTGCCCCTTGCCTCACACCACCGCTGTGAGGCAGGACTTATGCCCTTACACCCTTCATAGGAGAGGGTGCTGTGTAAGGCATCGTTCCATCATCAGTGTAACCAGAACAGCCACAACCTGGGCCTACTCATTAATGGGGCACAGGCAAGCAGTGGTGTTCAGTCTAAGCTGCTGCCTTCCTTCAATAAGAGGAAATGTGCATGAAATAACTGAGAGAAGATCACAAGCCTGTTGTGCCCCTTTTTGTGTGGTTTTTTTGAAGACAGTTACTGTGCAGCATGAGGCAGGTTGGGGGATTCCACTCTGCTACTGCCTGAAGTCATTTGTTTGCCCTTAGTGTGGGAGGCATCTGTTTTCATGTGCCTGTAAGGCTCAGTCCCTGCCACACTGCCACACACAGGTCACATACCCCAATCTCAGAGCCACACATGAATAAACAGAATAAAGTAGCTGGATTTCTTTATAGTTATGAAATTATTACCTTTTTTTTCATTTATTTGTTTTAGCAGATTAGCTTGGGCACCTCCCTCAAAGTGCAAAAATAAGCCTTAAAAAACAGAGGCCAGTGTTCGAGGTCACAGCTCCCCTTACCCTTGCCCAAAAAGCATTTTTGTGAGCATCTCATCTGGGTGGTTTGGGACCTGAGGGGCAGAGGGTGCTGCATGTGTGATCAGCGCTGAGCCCACACTGCTTTGCAGCCCCCAGGAACCTCACTAAGTTGCTCCCACAATAACTGAGTCCTTATTGATGAGAAGTCATTACACTTTCCTACTGTACTGCAGATGCTGGCAGTTCAGCAGCAAGTGCTTACTCTGCATGATGAGAGGGAAACTTCTGCTGGATAAACACTGCACTGTGTTTTATACTGCAAATACTTGTCTTCCTTTGGTGGCTGTTAAGACACATTCAGCATATGGCACACTCATTCCTAGTTGTAAATAATAACAGAATGCATTTGGTTGTCTATTAAAATACACATAATTCCCTACAAAGGCCCTTCCAAACCTCAGACATTTCAGTGTGGGAACATCTCACACTGCTCTTCCCCCCCTGCCATGCTTTGCCCAGAGCAGCCAGCCTCGAGACACCGAGATGCTGTAGCTGGTGCCTTGCCTGCTGTCTGCAACTTTTCCTCCCTCTCCAAAATACTTGTAACTTCAGGATCTGCTGGCCCAACCCTGTCTGCATGCCATGTCCCACACTCCCAGTGGTGATTGCCCAGTGAGTGCCTTCCCTTTGGCAATATAGCAGTGCTAAGGATATCTCCCCTGCACTGCCAGGGCTGCTGTGGTACCAGCTGCTGTGAAAGCACGTGGCAAACACCCCAACCTTTTGTTTTCTTTCTCAGTAGTCATAGTTTGAGTCTGTATCACAGGGATAGTTAGCACAAAGTGGTTTGTATGCACTGGTTCATACGTACCAGTTTATACACGAGTTCATAGTCAACCCTTTCATCTACATCTATTTTACTCATCTACAGTTAGTTTACTAGGCTCCTTTTTTTTTTAAACCTTCACCTTCCCTAGACCTTTCATTTCCAAAGAATGGCAACTGATACTTTTGTAAGTGTCTGTGGTCAGCAAGTATGTGTGCTTGTCCTCCTACAAACCACCAGACAGCTGCATCTTGAACTCCATGGGTAGCCTTCCAGTCTTAGGGTAGATATGCCAAAAAAAAAAGAAAACTAAAATGCATGAACTCGCTGTAAAAAAAGTAGCAGGTATGAGTGGGATGGTGGTTTCTTGACTTTGCTCACCTTTCCTCACAAAATTACAAATGATTTCACTTTGGGGTCTACCTGCAGCAGAAGCCCAAGGATTGACTTGCTGCCCTCCCAAATGTTGGCTGCAGCTTCTCAGATGAAGGATGTCCCTCTGTGTGGGTCTGTGCCTCTCCTGATCCCTTCTACTGTCGTACCGAATTGGATTAACTTTACCTTACAACTCTCCCTTACAGTCTATTAGAAACAGACCAACAGCTCTTGAGTAACACCTAATTAGATTCCTCAGCTCTGACTGCATTAGCTGGCTGTCCAAGGGCTCTCCGACTCACTTATTATTACCTCAGGCCTTGTAGAACCCGTGGAAAATTGTATTATACAGCACAGACATAAAACTGTCAGGGCTTTTGAAGCTTGATTGCTATGAAACATCCTTTTCACTTTTTTTTTATGGAGGAAAAACAAAAGGGAAATCAGACCAGGGAAAATAATTGTTTCTAAAAGGTTGACAACACCACTGCAGCGAAAGAGGCCAAACTCCCAGGCCCTGTACAGACAAAACCATGCTTAAGTCACGATGTGCCTGCTTCAACCCTTATACTTGGCTGCCTTTCTTACATATAGTGAAAGAGTATCCTCCCAGCAAAGCCTAGGCAGGCAAAACTTGATATCAGATAGTATCGGGGTGGAAAACTAAGCGTGCTACTCGCGGTCATGGAAGTCACTGCTCTGAGAAACACAAACATCTCCCAGCCAGTGTATGTGGGTTTAAACCCTCATAATTCCCATGCAGAGTTGAGGGGGAAAAAAGCATATACAGCACCAGGATGACTCTGCTTAGTCAGGCTTTGAACTCATTTTGCTGCAAAGAGGCATTTGTGAAATTGTATTGGTTACAGCAAAAAAATCCAAAACATCTTTTAATAAACTCCCTTCTTGCATGTGCAGTTGGAGCTAAGTATTTCATGAGTCTATCTATTATACATACCATTGGTATAAATACAGGTATTTATAAAGAGAAACAGCAATTATGGTTATCTATATGCTCATCTGTATGTAGTGAGCATGTGTTTGTGTGCATGCCAGAATTATGCAGGAAGAGTAAGGTTATATATTTAGGGATAGCAACAGCTTTGGTTTATTTCAGTTGTGAATTCCCAACACAAAAAACTGCACGCGAAGAGGTGTAATAAAGCAGTACGAAAGCAGGCAGTGATTAACGGGCCAGAAGCTTCTTTTATCATTATCATCTATTTACAAAGAAGCATTTATATGTTTCTCCATCTCTGGGGAGCTGGCACTTAGCATTAAAAATACATGAATAACGAATGAAGCCCTGTGTACCTTATGGCCTTTTAATAATGCAAAAACCTTAGGATTCAGGATATGATACAGGTAAACAAAGGAAAAAAGACTGGTGGGCAGAAAACAGCATGAGATCCCTATGCAAAGGACAATTTATAGCATGTGGAGGTTAAACTGTAAAACAGCAGCTTGCTGCCAAGCTCTTCTTCTAATCAGAAAAATAATCCAGGGAGCATGAATATATGGAGCAGAGGATCTAATCACCACTATCACTGCAGTCTTCATACATCTGGAGAGAGACAGGGAAAGCAAGCAAGAGATCAACAATCACCTTAAGGGCATCCTGTGTGTCATCAAGGCAGTAGACCCGGATGCTGTACTCCAGTGAAGAGCAGGACAGTGGTCCAAAGATGGCCAGTTTGAGACGTTTGGCTGCTGCTTTGGTGATTGATTGTCCCACCAAGGCATACGTGCTGAGGGTTTCTGTCAGGATATGGCAGGCCTCTGGGTCCAGCTGGATATAGCATGGAGTGGTGAAATTTTCCTCCCCAACCACCACCACATCCTAAGGGAGAAAGAGGCCAAATTAGTGCATGTGATCCCTCACAGCTTGCTCTCCTTTGAGGCAGCAATGCCCCTTTCAAGCCTGGATGATGCAAAAAGTCCTTGCTGTTTGCACTTTAGATTAATCAAGAACAAAATTCCTGCTTCCAGCTTTTCTCCTGTGTAGGCACAGAGAGGACATGATTTCTCTGGGGTGCCAGTGGCGATGTTGGTGGTAGAAAATTCCTCCTGCCCTCCCTCCCTTAAGACTTGGAACTCCTTTCTTTGGGCCCCAGATCTGCTTTTAAAGCCCTGGGCAGAGTCAGGCAAATAATGAAAATATCACCAAGACTTCATTGAAAAATATATTGCAGAACTAATAATTTAGTGACCATGATTTAACACTAGTAGTCTCAGGCGTGTTGAATAAATAACTGCTCTTTACTTCCTAAGCATGACAATAAGAAGTTATAAAAACTCAAGGAAGGGAAGTAACCCCTACAATGGCCAAATGCCACATCTACATGAAATATCACCTGCTGCTTCTCCAGAATAATCCTCCGTGACGAGACTGCAGGGTGAAGAAAAAAAAATACATACAGCCTGAATGCCTGACCTCCCCACCCTGGGCGTGCAGGAAAACATCTCCCCTGCTAATTTCTCCATTCAACCCTGCATGCAATATCCTGCACGCAAGACAAGGTGCTTTGAATGGCTTTGAGAGAGTGCAGAAGCAAAACAGCAGCAGCAGATGACGGCTGCCTCTAGCAAAGCCACCACGTGCTACATGATGCTCAGCACAACTTGCCCACTTCATCCCTGCTACCTGCAGGTCTGCAGCACAATGTACACACCTGGCAGTACGTACACTCAACTGATATTTGGCACTAACCTTGGGCACCCTAGTCTCAGGGAAGGCAAATCTGACATGTTTGCAGGGGTGGCACAATCTTTTTGGAGGGCAAGGTGCTACTGCTGACTGCACCTCCCCATGGCCATGCCAGCTCCTGGCTCTGGCAGGAGGTGCTGGTCTCGAGTGTTGCAGGGGTTGTGCATGAATGTGTGTATGTGTGTGTGTTTGTGCTTGTGTCTATGTGTGAGGCTCAGCTTCGAGGAGCTGCTCTAGAATTGAGAGAAGAAGGTGGCTGTGTGATGGCCAGGGCTCCTGTGGATGCTGCGGAGGCTGCACTAGTGCCAGTGTGTGCGTGGCTGGCAGAGCAACCTCTGTCAAGGGCAGGAGAAGGATGGGGGAGAAAATGAAGGAATGCCAGTAACACACAGGCATAAATAAGGAACATATGTGCAGTGCCAAGAGTCAGGCTGGTGGGGTGCGGATTAGTTGGCGAGATAGACCTGGTTTTGCTTCATGCTCCCTCCCAGCATGAGGAAAACCCAGTGCCACAGGCAGGGGGACACACACAACAGGCTTTTGAAGGCAATGTTAGACATGGCACTTTTGCTGTTGTCAGCTCAACTGCCTTCAGAAGCCACCCTGACCTTATTAAACCTACTGGTAGGAGAAAGGGCCCTTGCCAAACTAATTATGAGACCAAACTGGTGGCAGCAGGTACCTAGGAGCACAGGGCTGGAGAGGAGGGCTCTGTCAGGATGGCCCAGACTTGCTGAAAGCATCACTTTATGCTCCAGTTACAGCGGGAAGATCCTTGTGCCACACTGCCCTGGGACATTCTCCAGCTACACTGCTGGCAAAGAACCACATCAGGCTCCCACCAAGCCTGCACTACCCAACAATGCTTGCTCTGCTCCCCTGACTTTTCAAGGTCCAGAATTCAATACTGGCTGCATGAACTGAATCAAATGATCTCCACCAACATCTTAGGAGGGAAAAAGGAAAGAAAGATAAGGCCTATACATTTTATTTAGCTGGATGATGTCTTGGTGCTGAAGGAGATAATTTGTAGCCTTATTTTCCCTTTCTTGAAAACAGACAAAAAACCAGGAGAGTGAAAACTATTCTGTAAAAATCCATTCTTATTTCTAGAGTCAAGACAGAAATTGTTTCCAGACAGAAATTGTTTCCAGGCACTGCTTTTTATCTTATGTATTTCTTCTGACCCCATGACTTTGGCGCAATATCCTGCCACAATCAGTAGCTT
The DNA here is from genome assembly GCF_025592945.1 of Manacus candei. Classification (NCBI taxonomy): domain Eukaryota; kingdom Metazoa; phylum Chordata; class Aves; order Passeriformes; family Pipridae; genus Manacus; species Manacus candei. The sequence goes on along the minus strand of NW_026138076.1, from coordinate 35,413,721 downwards.
AAGTGCCAAAATCTGGTGATGAAGGCTATTTCATGGAAAATACCTAGAACTAGGAAGTGTCAAACTGCCTCAAGATAGCATCTCTGTGTGGGCACTGGGCAGCTTAGATACTTAGTGCTGAAGGGCACTCCTGCCTGCCTGCCTGTAACAGCCCAGTATCTCACATGGAAAACCCAAAATACAGGCATCTAGGTTCAGAAAGGGAAGTGAAAGACTAGCAGAGAGCCCTTCATTCAGTCAGCACACAGGCTGGAGCTCCAGAACCTCACCTCCCACGGCCCCTGGGCAGCCTGGTGCTTCAGCTGGATCTGCCAGTCCTCTGTGTTTGGTTCTGCGCAGTGGTGCATGGTTAAAATGACGGGCCGGGTTAGCAGGGCTCCTGGTGGGCCACAGCTCACCACTGGTGTCAGCAGGGTTTGACTGTCTTCTACAGGTGGCCTGATGAGGAGACAGAAAGATGGATACATTAAGTGAGTTGAAAAAGACAAAAAGGTTCATTCAGGTACGTAAAAATAAAAAATCCTTCTCTTAAAATAAAAAGATCGTGCAGGCAAAACAGGAGGTTTTAGTTTTCCTTTATTTTTTCAAATCCAAATTTCTTTTCAATTTTTTTTTGCCAAATATCACTCATTGGTCAAAATGCAGGCTTAGGTGTCAGCAGATTATAGATCACATTTGCTGATCTTGAAGGATCCTTGCAGATGGTATGCAGAAGCTTCATTTCACCCACTGCCAAAATGTGGTCACTGCTGCATTTGGTAGTTGTTCAGCAACACACAAAAATGAACAGTGGCTCTTGTAAGCACTACATGTGAGGACTATTTAGTGTCAGGACAAAGAAAAATGAAGAACAGAGGAAGACAATGAACTAATAAGCCTGTCTGAAACCTCTTAAGTGGAGATGTGCAGTTTGAGTTCTGAGTTATCACCAAACTCACTGATGCTCCATTTTACTTAAAAGGTATTTGGATCTACTAGAATGGCTATTGCAAATATGCCTGCAGGGAGCAGGCATCACTGGCAGTGATGGAGAAAGGATGAAGGGATGGTAAGGGATAGTGTAAAGGGCAAAACACACTCTCAAAGCCCAAATCAGTTAAAAACACAGTTATTATCCAGTGTGCTTGCTGCCAGTCACTAGGAATGGGTGTTATGGAAAATCATGTTAATATTGAGGATACACAGTGTACACTGTAGTTTTTGAATGATAGTGTGCATGTGTGTGCACACATGTGTGCATGTGCAAACCATCCCAGACCAGCTGCTGAGGAGCTTAAAACAAGAGGAAGCACGAGTGACTTTAACTATGCTGACATCTGGTGTATGACAAATACAGCTGAATGTGCCTCATCAACTGCCTCCCTAAATAATAGAGGACAAGTTCATGATCCAGAAAACAGCAAGTGAGAGATTAAAAGCATTCAATGTGATCTGCGCTTAAACTCCAGATCTGCCCACGGGACCTCACATCCTCTGCTCCAGCAAAGGGTTCAATCCCTTGCTGCATTTACAAATGAGAATATATTTGTATTGCTCTTAGGGAAACTTGTGGAGAAAACATCACTGTTTATTTCTGCAAGTCTCTGTCTTTACCAAATGAAAGACCAAAAAATGTAGCTGTAAACTTAGATAATGTTTTCAAAGAAGCCAATTTAGGACAGAAGTTATTTTGATATCCAATTTATTGCGCCTATTCTGGCTATTGCAAATCTATGTTCACAGGCATAATCTAATTTTGTCCTCCTTACTTCTCCCTGCCTATCCCATTAATCTCACATAAAATGAAAGACAAACTTTCGCGAAATCCTTTTTCAAAATGGGGTGAAGGCACTTTTGAAAACTGTCCCTTGTTGCTACAGATGTTGTGGGAAGTTTTTATGACATTTGAGAAAAAAAAAAAAAGGTCTGGCATTGAAAAATTTAAATGTATGCAAATCAGTAAATCCAGATGATATGCATCTGTGGAAATTAACTGATGAGTTTACTAAATGACTGAACAATTGTTTCTGAAAATCCATGGACTGGAAACAAACAGCTGTGATATAGATGCCTTTCTAAAAAGATGTAAAGTATAACAATCTGGACAGCTATCATGTATTACACCAGCAATTTTAGCCTAACAAACAGTACACAAAACAAATGAAACACTAGCAGATAGTCTATCTCCTCTTGCATACCATAGGGAATCTCTGGATTCAGATTAAGAAGATGAGGTATCACCCTCTTGCGAGACCAGACTGAATAAATCACGGAACAGTTTTTTACTACCACATTCGTTTTTTTCCAACTCATTTACTTTGCTATTTTTTTTTTCATAAGAAGTAACAAGAAGCCTAAAAAACACAGTGTGGTGGTGGTTTTTAATGGTCATTGACCTTGGGCATTAGTGGACGTTTGAACATTCTCCTACAGTCTAATTCAAGACATTTCAAAGAAACCATAGAGTCTTATGAGAAAGATCTCTCAAAATTACAATATTTGTCTGGAAAGCTACAGATATGATCAGCTATAGACTTAATCATCTGGTTAACCTAACTTCATCTAAAAGTACTGACCCAAGTAAAAGGAAGGAAAAAAAATACAAGTTATCATATTTTTCTGGACTGAATTACAAACCCAGCAGTTAAAAAGAATATAGGAGTGAATATATCATGATTGCCATAAAAAAAAAAATACAGTGCCTTTTAGGTGAAAAATGAGTAAAAATCAACAAGCACTGATGCATGTGGTTCAAAAAACCCAGAAGGTCATTAAAAAATAATATAGTACTGATAAATCAGACAGTCTAAAATTGTCTCCAAGTAAAGTTAAGCTCAGTCACTGCTCCATGGCAAAATTTTGTTAACTGTCAAATTTTAGGACTCCAATGAAGAGCATGATTCTATGCTGCGACATTTTATATCCGATTATGAAAAGCATAAAAAAATCATACACAACACCAAGTTGGAATGTGCTGCATATTGAGCAACTGAGATGGGAGGTGTATACAAGACTACGAAGGACATGTGAAAAATACCAAGGCCTAATATTTTTTACCCAAGTTGTTAAACAGTATCTTTGTCACCAGACTTATGAGATTTACTGGATGAGGTAGGTATGGTTGTGACCCGGCTATTTATGACACAGGACAGTCTGATTAGTGAAGAGCAGAAAAACAGGCCAGTTGTGGGGGTGCCTGACTTTAAGACCCAAATTCCCGACCAGATACACATCAGACTGGTATAACAAAATTACTGAACACCTGCCAGTCCTAATGACTCTCCACCATCCACCTCATACAGATAAACCTTTAAAAATTGAGATGTAATGAGTTGCAGAGAAGTTCTCGAGTGTTGTGAAATGGGTCAGTGACACTGCTTAGATGAAATCCCAGCTCTATTCAAGTCCATGCTTAAACCTCTCTCTGACTACTGTGAGGCCAGGATTTCTACTCACAATGTGGAAAACAATGCAAATAGCAACACAATCATTACATTTACAGGTAACAATTAATAAGGAATCATTGCAAGTAACAGTGAGAGCCAGAAAATAATGCAAAAGTTCCAGAGAGGGTAAAAATATGAGAAGGAAATAAAATCCTATTAATTGTACAGCAGCTCACGCTAGAGCAAAACAAATTCCAAAGAGTTATTTGGTAGCAAAGAAAGAAATAAAACTGAACAAGATTTCAGGTGATCTTGCTGCAACGCAGCAGGCATCAACTTGTAATATGATACAGTGGTAAAAAGCAAATCTGATTTCTGGTGCTGTATGGGACAATGCATGTCAGAGCATACCACAGTGATACCCCTTTCCTATCCAGCTCTAACATGACTGCAGGTAGCAGGGTGTTTAGAGATTGCAACAGGATCTCAGAAATAAACACCTGAAATTCAGGGGAATGAGGCTAAACAACCCAATGGCACCCACAGAGCAGAGAGATGCTCTGTGACAACTGACAGGACAAATAAACGAAAATCTCTTGATAGATTTTTTTCTCACTTCTCACTGTTTTCAATTTCCATTTTAAAACAAAAGGATTATGCCTTACTATAGCTAATGAGAACAGAAACAGATGCAGTAGACAAGATATATTATACAAGAGATATTAATCTTTCTGCTTCAAAGCATGAACCCAACACTAATTGATGGAATTAGTAAACAACAAATTCCCCTGAAGACAAGTTATTGTGTAGTCACTCATTATGGGCAATTTTCTTCCTTTTCTTGAAGCAGGAGATGCAGCACCAGCAAAGCCAGGATCCCAGCCTAGAGGAGTGCCTGTTGTGATCCAACATTGTGATTTATGTGCTACAGATCGCAGGAGATCCAGCACAGAGACACAGGGGAGCATATAGAGCAAGGGAGTTAGCTCCTCTAAACCAGAAAGATCTATAAATAGACATCTTGAAAACTGCGGGTCAGAACCTACTTTTAGGTTGTTATCCAAAAAAGAACCCTAAACCCAAATCCTCCCAAAACCCCACCCATACGTGCTTCGCTTTAGGCTTGCAGCTGTCTTGGGACAACTTATTAGAGGAGACTTGCACTTTCAGCTTCACGACTCCAAAGACATGGTGTATGACCATGATATAAGCTGTATGTCAAAGAGATGTTTTTGTTTTACAAAGACCTGAGACTAAAATTCAATTCACTGCTTAGCATTTTTATTAGAAGGCCCTAACAGTAACTGGAAAGTCTTCAGATATTTTAAGATGTTTTCCCATGCCTCACAGCTTATCAAGAACAGTCAACTTATATTTAAAAGCAAACAAACTTTTATTCACTATATCTGGTCCCTTCACAATCAAATTTGTGTCTTTAATGGGATTACACATTCAAAACTGTCTCCCTGTAATAAGCCAGACCATATTCATTAAGGTAGCTGTCAGACAGCAGATGTAAGCACAACTAGATAAATCTCTGCTGCTCAGTGGGACTATATTGTTCTCCCTACCACCATGTGTACATGCTACAGGCGATCACAGCAGCTCAGGAAGCACGAGATGGAGCAGGGAGAGAGGAATGGCTACCTTGTAGCAACAGATGGCAACCCTTCTACACAGCTTAGCCAGAAGTTAGAGGGAAGATATTTTATTTCTCCTTTCATTGCTGGGGCTTTATTTTTTAATATGTGTTCCTTTTTAAGTTTCAAACTTAATATTCTCTACTGACCCTAGTTCCTTTGCCAGCCTAACTTTAGAAGGAAAATAATCTGAAAAGTTTGCTCTCCCTTTTTGCTCATGCGCTGATCCTTTTTACGTTGAATTTTTCTATTATAGAGACTGGCAGTTCATGAAATTGTCTTCTGGAGCTGCAAAGTAATTTTGTTTATGCAACTGAGATACAGAAGAAAGGCGAAGAAACGAGATGTGGAAGATTTCAATTTCTTTTATTTTACATCACTAAGCTTAAAGTTTACTGGTGAAAAAGGCAACATTGCTCCTTGGATCAAACTCATTGATCAGCTGCTTGACTTTAATGTACACTCTATGTCTATGCTATAAAGCCATTGATACAAATCCTGCCAAGGCTCACCTGACCCTTCTCTCTTTTTAGGTAGCTAATTTGGAATTTGCACACTTATGTATGTCTTCCATCAAGATCTTCAGGAGTGCTGCTTGCTCTGTTCTTCAGGGTTGTCACATTTTGTGGGCACAGCGATATCCACTCTCATTTGCAACACCTCCTGTGTGATGGATTATACAGAAGTGTCCTTCACAGTGCTGTATCTGTTTAGTGCAGTCCTTGCCTGTGATTAGAGTATGCAAGAGCAGCTCCACCTAAAGCTGTGCAAGCTCGGCAGGGGTTCACACAGGAACACGGGAACTGCCATATAAGATAAAACCAGTGGTCCATCAAGAGCCAGACCCCATCTAGCACTGACCACTGCCAGATGTTTCTGAAGGAAGCACACAGCTCCACTAATTTAGCTCACAGCTACATTTGTTTTTTAACCTGAGGTAGTAAAGAAAATATTGGAGGTTGGAGGTTTACACTCATGCTATTTAACCCTTAGTCATGTAAGACCTAGGCTCTCACAGATACTCACGGGAACAGGCTCTTACCAGGTACCGGTCACCACAATGTGCTTATTTTACAGATGAAACCACAGCTTAGACAGGAACCCCTTCTTGCAAATCTCAAAGTTGGTCACACTTCCCCAGACTAAGGAAGCAAGCATTGATCACCACTGAAAAAGCCACTGAGCTTCAAGACAGAAACCTGTCTGATAGCTGTGAAATATTCTCATGGGTTTGTCATTTTTTCAGTTACATATATATATATATAAACACACACATATACATATATGTGTACAAACACCCATATATACATAGATATCCTTTTCCCCACTGTAGCCACTTCATAAAACACATAGATCATTTCATGAGGTCAACACACCAGCCAGGGATCGGAGCCCAGTAGTTGCTTGTCATCCATCCTGCCCCAAACGACAGGTAGAATGAGGGTGAGCTTGCGGGACAGAAGCAGGAATAACAACTTCCTGGAGTATCAGTCTAGTAAAAAAGAAAGCCCACTGTGCCACAAGTATGCTAACACACTTAGAGAAAACAACTGCCTCCAAGTGGTGTTTACTGCAAGCTACCAGAACCCCAATTCACTGCAGAAGGATAGTGCTTTTACGGTGCTCACATGCTTTGATGAATATGAAATGGAATAAATAGAGTGTCTCAGAAAGCTCTCCTAACTAATTCACAAGGCAACACAAAGAGTGACATTACTGGATCTTGAAGTCTCTCAAATTTCTGTACTATACCTTTCAGAGACTGGGGAAATATATTAAGAAAACAAAGGAAGGAAAAGAAAAGAGGGAATTTGCAGGAGTCTGAGAGATAACAGATTTTCTGTTTCAGCTTGACTGTTTAGAAGTAGTTGTGTGAGCTAAATCTTAAGTTGCTGGAAATCCGTGATCTGTGATGGGGAACCTCTCTGCTGCTGCACTGGTTTCACCATGGTAGTGCTATGGAGACCACATTCTCACCTCAGTGGTAGCTGTAATATCAAAAACAAGACCCTGCCTTTACTTCTGATTATAACAACCATTTTATAATTTCCTATGTGTCCCCTCCCAAACTACATCAACACATAACAGGACTTTTCAACCTGTACACATTTACACTGTGCTCATGAAAATAAATACAGGGTCTCACAGGGTTTGTTGAACACACTGCTGTTACCGCTTGGCCACAAAAGTGAATGTCTGCAGCTAGTCCTTATTGGGGACTATCACTCTCTGCTAGAGCAGTGTAAGACTGCAGTAGCAGATTTAAAAAATAATTACACCACACAGTAACTTGTGGTACCCATATGACTCCAATTATATGAAGCAACATCTGTGGCCCATGTAGTCAGAAAAAGCAGCTTTGACTGAGCTGCAGCTCTGCTACATCAAGTGAAGCATTTAGTACCAGGTCCTGCAGCAGGAGACAGATACAGCTGGGTGCCACCCACCCATTTCTGCTCCTTGGCACCTGGGAAAAAGGAGCAGGTAACACGGGAAGATGCTACAGTTCTGTCATGTTTAAGCCCTTTTTAGTGAATATTCCATTCTGAGTGATCTAGACAACACCTGATGAGCTCCATTTTATGTGTCCTAGAAAAAGCTGGTTTCCAAGAGTAGCAAAAGCTTGGTATGCTTGTGGGCAGCTAAAAAACTGCCACAACCCAAATAAGCAGCTGGAGTCGGTGCACCCAGAAAGTGATACCACCACAACATGATGAGGCCCTGCTGCCCCACGGCCAAGGCAGCCTGCTCTCTGCTCTCCTCTCCTTGGGAAAGAAACCACTTCTAAAGTCTTCATTGTAATTGAGGACTCACACCTTTTTGTTCACCTCTGCAGGTGTACTTTGGCATACTTGCTCAGTTTGGCAGGCAGAACCTCTCCAACCATGCTTTTCCCAATACACGTTAACCTATCCTTCTATTCCCTGTGTGACTTGCTGAGTAACAGCTATCACAAAGCATGCAGAGAAGGTTTTATGATCCTTGAGGAAAATAAATTAGACTAGCATGTGACAGTTGTCCACAGCTGCATGAATAAGGAAACAGGGATTCCCCCCATAACTGGCTAGAAAGGAAATAATTGCACATATAGCTCCTTATAGGAATGAAAAATTTTTTTAAATTTTGTTTGTGTTTTTGTTTTTTAAGAATTAGGTATTTTAGAAAGGGAAATTCAGAGGCAAGTTGAATAACAGGGGATGCCATCTGATTTTATTTTTTTTTCCTTCTTCAGAAAAGTCTTTTTCAATACTGCTTGTAAATGTCTTTAAAACACAGCCAAAAGTAATAGGAATAGAATCAATACTAGCTCTGAACAGAGACATTTTTCTGTAGCTGCAATTAGCTATTTTCAAAGAGCACGCGATGAATAATGTATGCAAAAGGGTGGGTGGGAGGATTGCTTAATTTTTCTTTAAGCAGATTATTTTAGCTTGAGTGAAAGACTACCAAGCTAAAGAATAGTGTTCAATATCACACACTGTATAAACAGCTGCGGCTTAGCACATAATAAAAGCTATTAAGAGGCTGAGCCAAAAAACATATCTAGCTATGAGGAAGAGAAAGAGGCAAAGTACCGTGTAATGACAGCCTTAGTTTCACATTTGCCATTCAGCCTTTGTGCAGGAGTCCATTCTGCAGCCTAAGATCTCACCTTTCTCTTCATTAGGGTTTTCTAAATGGTTTCAGATGGTATTTTGGCCTTTTTATTACAAGTCTTTTTTTTTTTTATGTCAGGGCTGCCAGATCATGCAGGAGATATTAAGATCTAGAATATGAACTGGCTACACATGCAGATAACAGGTGACAACAACAGGGGTCATCCCAGCATTGGCTCTGGGTGGCCCTTGGTGTGCGTTGTCTGGGGCTAAGCAGCAAGGAGGTGGAGGACACCAAAACCTTCGGCTCCATCTCCTCACTGCATGACTAGCCAAGCCCATGAAGGGGAAAATAAAAATTCACCTTCACTCTAATAGGAGAGGAGATTTTTCAAGTCAGGTGCTTAGGCACCTGTCCCCTCTGCTGAGCTGATTTGTCACCTTGCTCCACTGCTCCCTTCTCCTTTGCAGCACTGGTCTTTATCAAGAGGTTACCTCACACCTTTTCTGCTGCACCAAACTCATGCTGGCACATTTTCCTCTCCACTGTGATTCAGCATCCCCCCAGACTGAGGGCTTGCTGCAGAGTACAACTCTCGGTTATAAAAGCAAAAGTCTGAGCTGGTTTCATGGTAAAGTTTATCCTTGGCTTTGCTTACGTTTAACTCCAAGTCAGCAAACAGCTTCAACGCAGTAGGCTTTGCATAAGTATATTACCACAGGTCTATAGTTACTACACTTTCCCCCTCTGTTAATGCACAAGGAAATAAAGGCAGTTTTTTACCTCATGTTCTCCTTTCTGTGAACTGTCAGATACATTTCATAGACTCTCCCTTGTGGAACGGCCCCTGCTGGGATCAGCAAGCTTACTCCTGCAGAACAGAAGAGACACAAAAGGTAAAAATGGAGAAAAAAGGGCAAGTGGGTCTGTGAAGAGGAGTGACAGGAGAGGTAGAAGATGAAGCCTGAAATGCCAGATTTTCAGCCAACCTAACCAGCAGACTCTAAATGATTTCAGCAACTTGGGAGAAAAAGTATCTACTGTAACCCTGGTGTCTCCAGCATCCAGCTGCCTGTTCTCACTCCCCTTTGCATCCGCATGGAAACAAGGGAGTGGAGAAGAGGATTTTCTTCCCTTTTATTTTATTTAAAGAGCAGACAGATGGCTACGCTGTTGCTTACCTTGTAAAGTGATGGAAAAACAAACAACTCTGACTAAAATTTCCAACAGCTGTAATGGGACAGACATCTCTCCCTAGGCAATTCTTACTTAATTAAAATCAGGAAAGAAAAGCACTGGAGCACTGTCCCAGGAAACAACAAGAACTAGTTGTTTCCTGAAAGATGGTTTCTTGTGCCTAGCATCCTGTCTTTTACTGTGCTCAGCTCCAAGAGTACCTTGGAGACAAAACTGGATTTCTTGGCACTGTTAATGTGCCTAGACCCATAAAGTGGCTCAAAACTGGGGTTATCAGCCTTGAAAAAAATGTGGGCAAATATGCTCAGTGCCCTTTTCAGTAATGATTTTTGCACACTTGATTAAAAAACACTGCTCTTACATTACTACCATTGCAGAAATGTCTTGTCACTACACAACAAACATAGCCCACCAACCAGCTATTTCACTCTTCTGGATACATCTCAGCCAGCTGTCTTTGCAGATGTGGATTAGTTGGACATCAGCGGCAAGGATTTTAATACAGTTATTACTACATAGCTGAAAAGAAACCCACGGGCAGATTATTTATACATATTTACACAGGAGAGTCTTTATAGACCCCTCGCACAGCCCTGTCTCTTTTCTTTAGCATACGTGGTTTGGTTACGCTGAAGACCTCCCACGTGTTGGTGTACAGGTGCTCAGTCCCATACCTGGTTTTGAAGGGGAGGGATTAGCTAGGAAAACATTTTCCAAAAATGCCTTCTGGCATTTGTTTGTTTACAGGCCTGTTACAACCTAATCTGTGCACGTTCGTAGTTACAACAGTGTAGGCGTAGTGCAAGTGAAGGGCTTTGATCACGCCACAAGGAGGATATACAAACATCTAGAAGCGGCACAGAGGCATACGTGGTAGCACTAGATGGATTGTTTTATTTTACAAAATCATTACTTTAATCATTTTGAAGGGATTACAGCATTGAACTTTTTTTGTTCACAAATTGATATTAATATATGTGAATTAAATGTGACTAATAGACTTTGCTGATAATGTGCACCACCATGGCATAAGAAACCTGAGTATTAATATCTACCTTCAGCTGCTACTTAGAAAAATGTGAAATCCAAGACTGTATAGCACAAATTTTCAACATTGCTCAGCAGTCAGTACCAGATTTATTGAAGTAGTTCAGCTTTCACCTAAATTTAGGAGATATTTTTTCCTCCTATTCCACAGTAGCTCAGAGAGGAGGGCCATGGCTCCAACTACTTTTGACTGCTTCTTGGGCTATGTGTGACTGCATCCTGGAAGGACAAAACCACCTAGGTCCTGGGTCACCTAGGCATTTTGCTTTCTTCATTACATCAACAAATAAGAAATGATCCAGCAAAGGAGCAGGAGACAAGGTACTATCTCCTTGTTCAGGGCACTTGCTGCAAAATGGTCAAGCTGTGAGCTGT